>NC_056055.1:101926970-106926970 GCF_016772045.2 Ovis aries
TACTGGAGCGGGGTGCCATTGCCTTCTCCGAATGGAAAGAACTGACTCACATGAAAAGTGAGTCCTGATGCTGGGAAACATTGAAGGCAGAAGGAGAAGGGAATGACAGAGGATGAGATGGTTGAATGGCATCACCAACTTGATGGGCATGAGTTTGAGGAAGCTCTGGGAGTTGGTGATGGACAGGGAAGCCTGGCGTGCTGCAGTCCATGGGGTCGCAAAGAGTCAGACATAAGTGAGCAAATAAACTGAACTGAACCCTGTGGAAGAGCAATGGGAAACAAGGCTGTCCAGTGAAGAATTAACCTTACTAGAAAAGAAGTCTGGCCTTTGCCCTTGGCTACTAGGAGCTGACCTCTAGGCCTCTGGAATGTCCTTCCCTATAGGAAGGTCTTTGTGGCTGGGGGGCTTTGGCCACCAGCCATCTAACAGTGTGATTTATGAGAGAGGCCTCAGGGCCATGTGGTTATGTCAGTTATATGTCAGTTATGACCTCCAGGAACTGATGACTGGGGGTACAAGCCTGACCTGAAGTAGCTAGAGACTAAAAGGTCAGCCGTGGGAGCAGTGTGTGATGGAGCCCCAGTAATAACTCTGCACACCAAAGGCTCAAGTGAGCTTCCCCAGATGGCAATACTTAGTGAGCATGGTCGTACATAGTGACTGGGAAGGGCAGAGCTTCTGTGACTCCACAGGGAGAGAATGAGAGGACCCTTCCTGGACTCGGCTCTAGCTGTCTCTTCCCCTGGCTGATTTTAACGTGTATCCTTTTGCTATAATAAAACTGTGCTAATAAGCATAGGACTCCTGAGTTCTGTAAGTCCTTCTAGTGAATGACCAAACCCAAGAACAGTTGTGGAGACCCTCGGATTTGTAGCCAGCTGGCCTGAAGTGAGGATAACCCTAGGACTGCTAAACCCGTGACCAGTGTCTGAAGTGAGGGCAGTCTTGTGGGGACTGTTCTATCAAAGCGTACAGTGGGCAAAACTCACAGCAGAGTCTGCAGAAGCAGTTACATGGGGCACCATCTGCAAGCCTGCAGAGTCTGAACATGATGTTGTGGTCAATTAAGTTCTTGAACAAAAGAACTAGCTCTGCAAAGTACAGTCCCACCTTATAATCATGCAAAAGACAGAGGCCAGGAGACGAGTCGGGGGCTGTTTTTGTCCAGATATCGGAAGATGAAGGTCTGGGCCGGGGCTCAGGCTGGGAAAGGGAAAGGTTGTGTGGACAGTAATGATTGTGAGAGCATGTGCTGCGCCAGTCACCAGCATCCGCTCCGTGCACTCGGTGAGTATGTGCTTCCTTGTTTTGCATTTCTTTTTAATGATCGTGGTCATTGCTTTATTTTTATTTGGTCACACTCTAAAATAAAACATACACACATAACTTGGAAAACACCCAAACATTAGGGATTAGAAGGGCATGAAAAGGGCGCATGAAAGAATATCCTATACTTCAGAACAAAACAATACCAATCAATAACTTGAAAGTCCTTCATTCAACACACAAATCTTGCCTTATTGGGAAATATTTAGGGACTCGATTTTCCTGCTGCTTGAGGCAGGGCCTGGCTCCCTTCCTATGTTTTTAATCCTCAAAACAGCCTTATAAGGTAGGTCATGTTATTATCACCATTTTACAGACAAAAAAAAAAACAACTTTAACACAGATTAATTAATTTGTCCCAAATCACCCAGTGGGCAAAGCTGAGATTTGACCCAGCTGGAGTCTGCCGGCAAAGCCTGACTCATAACTGTTTTATTGCATGAGCTCTCCTACCATAAGACACTATGATAGAAAGATCGATGGCAATTGCTGGCCGATTGGATATGAGAGGAGAGAGTCAGGAAGAATAAAGGGGGACTCCAGGGTGCAGCACCTTGATAATGGGAATGGTGTGGATGCCCCCAGGGCCCAGTTCTATTTCACCATCAGCAGAAAGGATGTGAACCCAAGTCCAATCTGCACTACCGAGGGAACCCTAAGTCTTTGGGCCTCTACTTCCTTGGTTACAGCAATCCCTAAATTCTCTACCGACTGTGAGAAGCCGCACAGTTGGCAGTCAGCAGCATGACTCTTAAAACAGACACATTTGGGTGGATCCCGCTCTGTGGCCTGCGGCAAGTAACTGAGTCTCGGCATTCTCATCTTGGAAATGGGGATTATAACATTTAGGTCAAAGAGATGCTGTGAGGATAATTTACTATTTTGAAATAATCCTTGTGAAGCCCCTGGCACACTGCCTGACATATGGCTAAGAATTCAATACATGACAGTTTTATTATAAGCATTACAGCTCTCACATGCTATGAGATAATGTAGAACCACCGTTTCAAGTAATTTCTTTAGCCAAACTCAAAGGTGAACAATTTATTAATCAATCTGTATTCATAAAAATGTAGGGAAACTGACATGTTTTAGCCATGCTTGTGCATATGGGCATTCCGTATTCCACTGTGTGACAGGCATTGTTGTCTGGTGCTGTGTTAATACGTATGATAAGCCTACAAGTCCACACTGACACACAACCAAACTGTGCAACAACAATAAGACAGATGATATTACAAAGATTCAGCTTCACCTCAAACACTGACCAAAACGCAAATGAATCAGCACTTCCCTAAAGTGTAACAAAGCAGAACCTTGGTTACAATCGAGTCCTAGATGCCTAAGTACTTAATCCATTTTTTTGTCAACTCCAAGCAAAATTTACTCCAAATTTAGCCAAAGAATTATTTCCGTTTTATTCTCTTCTTTTTACCATAGTGGCCAAAAGAGATAGTATTATGATTTCATCCACATTTCTGAATAATGAGCTTACGCTTGGTGAATGAAAGAAAATCCTTTAAATCTGAGGATTATTGAAAATAAGCACCCCTGCTTACTATGTATCTAGTGCCCTATATTCACCCATTAACTGAGTTCAGTGAAAACTCGACATAGTTGGGTCTAAACACCTGTTCGTTGGTTCTCATTTTTGAGGCAAAGATGGAAAGCCCGCCCAGAGATTAAAAAGTGAAATGCAAGGCAAACGTGGTTAATTACATGATCGTGCATGATAACAACTTTAATTTCCTAAAGCAGTGGTTTCCAGGAATGACAGGAAATGCAAGGACTGTATAAACAAAAGAGTCCCATCAACACTAACCTCATAATGCAGTATTTCTCAGCAAAGGATAAAAAGAAAAGAAATGGCAGAGGTGCAGTGAACACACAGTGGCCTGCATGAGCAGGAGGTCAGGTAACAAAGGTGAAACAGAGAAGCATCCTTCCCTCCTAATGTGGTTACTAGTCTGTCTTCCTATGTATCACCAGACTCTAAGTTCCCTGCAAGCAGAGATTTTGTCTGCCATGTTCAGCCTATGACCTGCAGAGCTCTATGATGGCGCAGTGCTGGCACATAATTAGATTCTTAACAACTATGCCTTGAATAGATGAATTTTAATATTTTCTAAATCTACTTTCAGTTTGCCTGGTGTCCAGTGAAGCATTTCACTGATGCCTTCTCAATGTATACAATTAAAATTAGAATTAGAAAATTTAATGACTGTTGATATTTTATCTAATTATTCTTCCATGTTCGCCACCTCATATTTCAAAATTCACATCCTTCCTTCACTGGCCATGGAGAAAAGGAAAATACCAATGTGAAGAAATGGGCAGTTAGAGCTTACTGAGCTAAGTGCCTGAGAATCTAACCACAAAAAAAGCATAAACCAGTTTCTTTCCCTTATTATAGAACAAAGAGGCTTCTCAAATCAAATCAATAGACATTTTCTGGGTGCCCTCTGTGAGAAAAGCCATGCGCACAATGTAGGTTACTAAGAAGATTTGCTTCCTGAGACCTTATGACTTAGGAGAGTTAGAAATTTTATATAAGTTATTTGCTTCTGTTAATTCCTAGCTTTGTTCCCGATGAAATTCGGTATCATTCCACGTTAAGCAAGGGCCCATTTATCCATAACCACTCGTGCACCTCCAATTGGCTGTGGACAAAATACTGATCTATAATTTCATCAGTGGCACTGTACATCTTGTTCAGGAAGACCGCTCCCTGACTTGGCATTCTGGGTCTGCAGAGCTGAGTGAAGCCCACAATGTCACTGGAAAGGGGCAGTGAGGTAGAAGAAAAGTTAAATCAGGCAAAATAATTGGTAAGACCTGATTAAGCAGCGGCACCTCCTTGTTCAGCACAATTTTTTTTGAAGTTCTCAGAATTCTAAGCCAGGGACGCCAGGACTCATGGGCCAGTTAATTGCTTTAGAAAATATTCTTAGTTGTCTCATATGCTTGGTTAGTTTTTCTGCTTAGTTTGGGGTTTGAGGTTTGGGGGTTTTGTTTTTGTTTATGTTTTGCTTAGCTTTGCCTTAGACTGTATTGGCATATTCAAAGCTAGGCAGCTTGTTTGATGAGAACTTCATCCCCTAACATCTGGCCTTGCCCTGTTTCTGCCAATCAAGTCACTGGGTTTACATAACAAAGATTTACCCAGATTGAGACGGCTGTGCAAAGCTCATTTAGAGCAGTCCCAGGTCGAGGTTAATTTGCTTACCGGTTATCCTGATTTCTACCTACATTCCAGGTCTTTTATTTGGCTGTTAGTGGGGCTTTCACTTTATCAGATAAACCACTTTGAGTTTATACTCATCCACCTCCCCACCACCCTAGGAGAGAGGCTTCATCCGCGCCAGGGCAGGACCTAGTGCATCTTTAGACCCCGGGCTCACTTTCTCATCAGTAAGGAAAGTCCCTTCACCCCCAGCCTGGAGCGCAAACTGCCCCTGTGCAAATCACAGATCATTTAGAATGTTTCAGCCTCACAGCTTACAACTTCGATTTATAGGTTTTTGTCTGAATTTTCGAAACTTGCCCCCTGGCAAGGCGACCTTGGCTCTCCCTCACCACTCCTGTGGCTATTGTATCCTTTGCTGTGAAAGGCATGAGCGATTTGGCCTATTTTTTCAAAACACACGCCCTAAGATGAAGAAGCATACCTTTCTAAAGCAATTTCCTACTGTTTTTGCTAAACTGAATGCCTTTCAGCTCTAAGAAATTGATTTAAGTTAAAGAGAAACAGTGGTGGGAGTGAAGGGACTCAACCAAATCCCGCCAACGTACCTTATTAACAATGTGCCTTAGTGGTAAACTTGCTGCCACGTTGCTCAAACACCTGCATTTTCTTCTTTTGCCAATGGTATTTACTCTCCAGCTAATAGCAGGCAGCATAAATTGAATGAAAATGTTGATTGCTTCCTCTCTCTGACTTCTGAGCTGAATTCCAAACTCCAACTATGTTAATTTGGAAAAAGATGGATGCACTCAGGTAACTGTGCTTAGCAAGGTCAGCCTTCTCTTAGTCATCAGCAACTTGTTTCAGCAACCTGCTGATTTTCAGGTATGAATCAGAACAGTCAATTATCCTCAAGGAAAAGGACACACAAGGTCCAGTCCTCATGTCTGTAGCGTCACGTGTCACCATTGGCATTCTCAATTGTTCAGCCCTCCGCACAGCATAGTAAGATGTTGTCTGTATTGTTTGCCTGGCCCTGGTGGATTTGTAACAAGCCTAACCTGAGCTCTCCCAGGACCATGTTGAGTGGGGTCATGGGTGCTGTTAGGGGTAGAGAAACAAGTTTTAACTGGAGGAGTGGAAGCTCTGCTTGTAATCCCATTTGCCCTGGGCTTCACTGGTGGAGCACTTTGATCCTTTTTTTTAAAGATTTTATTCATTTATTTTTGACTGTGCTGGATCTTCATTGATAGATGCAAGCTTCCTCTAGTTGTGGCGAGTGGAGGCTACTCTTCGTTGCACGGGCTCCTCATTGCAGTGACTTCTCTTGTTGTGGAGCACGGGCTCCAGAGTGTGGGCTCAGCAGTTGTGGCTCCTGGGCTCTGGGGTTGTGGAGCACAGGTCAGTTGCCCCAACGCTTGTGGAATCATCCCAGCCCAGGGATGGAACCCGTGTCCCCCACATTGCCAGGTAGACCACCATGGGAGCCCCCACTTTGATCATTGAGACTGATGCCTCCTTGAACTGGAGATGCTATTATGGGAACCAGGACCTCTCAGGGTGAGTAAAGCAGGCCCAGCTGCTACCTTGCAGGGATTTGCAATTTAGGTGTTTCAAGCAGTTGAGTATTGTTGGAGAGCTCTGGGACTTTGAACTTGGGCAGGGGGAGTTATGGAAGATTTTGTTCCCAAGAGCTGGCACTTTCTTCACAGGGAATTTAGCAATGCAAGAACAATTGTATCTGACTCCTCTAGTCTTGGGAATTTTAAAAAAATCTAATGTTACTTGAATTTTTAGGCCATTGAAAGAAGCAAACCAACTAAGATCTCCATTCTGGCTAGAGGGTGAAAACCATCAGAGTGATTTACCAGGCACATTTAGCACTCATTTCACTTGCAGGAAGCTTGGGACACCCCCCGGAGAGATAAAGGATGAATATTTATTGGAGTCTAATAATAGTGGGAAAATTAAATTTTGTATTTTTCAGTGAAAGAAATGGGGTGATATTTTTTTATTTCCCCCAGAAATTTCTGTCTCAGTAGACCACTTTTGATATACATATTCATAATCTACCCTGGTAATAATCTAAATACTTATAAATGTCTCATAATCTGGCTGTATTGCTATTTCTCGTATTTGTAGTTCATTGAGGAATACAAAATGCAGTCAGGCTTCCAATCAATGTTTACAGACCAGTGACCATGTCCCAGTCACTGGGGACACAAAAATAAATAATATTCAATCCCCACACACTAGTAACACATTCATTAAATAAACAGAAATGTATATAACTAATCACATATATGTGTTAGCTGAACATAAAGCCCTGACTTCCTCTGGCTAGGAGAATGTTTAGAGGGTTACACAGAAGTATTGACATGTCTCTGCCCAAAGGGGAATCATTTCAGGTGGATTTGGAAAGTAAATCACCCCACTGGAAGGAAAAAGCCAACTCCTCTATGTCAGAACAGTCACAGACTCCAAAGGCTTATAAATAAACCACTCAGATTAGCTTGCTTCTCCATTTTTGAGCCCCCTTTGAGAATGTGGATAAAAACAGGGGCCTTCTCCTAGGAAATGCATCCATCTTGCATGGAACTTCAGGGATTCACGGACTACCTGCAGCCCAGACCAGGCCTGTCTAGGGCACCAAGTTTAGATGAGCAGACAAGAGCCAGCAATAATATCTGGGTAAACATCAATATTTAGGGGTGAAAAGCATTAAAGAGAAATAGACCAGAGAAGAACCATCGAAGGAAACAGTGGTATCCTCGGAACTGGGGTGGATTGTGTGTGTGTGGTGGGGGGGGGGTGGTCATCCAGGGCAGCATCGGTCACCACTGGTCAATAAAATACCAACACAGATGCAATGAGATAAAGAAAACCACATTCATTAAATTCCTCTAGAAGGGCTTACCACATATGATTGAAAGGGATAATTAGATAATCCTCTTGGAAGGACAGTGATAGCCCTGAAGAACATGCTGTAAAATAACAGAGAGTCCCCCACCAGCCTTCTAAGGAAGGCGGATCAGATTAACCACAGCAGTTTTGGTTTTACTGAGTACCGTTTGCAGTTTGGGGACTAAAGTTGAACTGCCTGGGGCATGGGATGTGGGAACCTGGAAGCCTTCAAACCTACATAGTTAGTGCTTAGCCCCTCCTCTTCATCGTATCACTGCCATCATGATTATCATCATTATTATCATTACCAACATCATCACTAACACTTATTTTGCTCCAGAAAATAATACTTTACATGGACTAACTCACTGAATCCTCACAAACACTCTATGACGTCAAGTATGAAGAGCCCCGTTTTACAGATGGGGAAGAGACGAAGAGTGGAAGAGCTGAGATTTAAATTCAGGGAGTCTAAATCTAGAGCCTTCTTTCTTAGCTACATTGTGATGCAGACAACACTCAAATGAAATAGTTTTGAAAGGACACATGGTTTGAACCCATGTGTCTTGGGCTTCCCTTGAGTCGGAGAAGATGGGAAGAGAAACGAAAGTGCATAGTGCCCTAGAAGCTAAGGGACAAAAAGGAAAGAGCGATCATCTTCTCCAATTGTTCAGAGACATCAACTAGGGCCAGGACTGTCAAATAACTTGTGGTATAAGTCATGGCCTTGGTGAGGGCATTTCTTATGGAATGAGGACAGTGGGAACCAAATGCAATGCGTAGAGGAACGCATACCAGCTAAAAAGAAATCACTGAGCATATATCACTTTTTAACAGGTTCTCTAGCTTACAGGACAGAAATCAAATTTCCTTCTGGATGAGGAGGCTCGATTTAAACCGCTCTAAACCCCTAGCCCCTACCTTCTACCTCCCACCCACACCCACACCTCGCTCTTTTGTAGGGAACTAACATTTGCAGCACTCCTATTAAGAGACAGGCCCTGCGTTCCTCATCTTCATTATCTCACTTTATTTTCACACTAGCCTTGTTAGGATTATTTCGAGGTTCAAAGCGATTGAGTCACACAACCAAGAAAGTGGAAGAAACCAAATCTGAACTCAGGATGGCATGGTTCCAAAGCTCTCGGGATTTCATTTACATGAAGAAAAGAAAAACTGTACATATTAGTCAACTGAGGTGAAGGAGCAAAAGCCAAAGGAAAGCCTGGAGGTTCAGTGTTCGGAGGAGAGAGGAGACCGCCGTGGAGCCAAGGTCCATCGGTTTCCTTCCCTTTCTGCTGGGTCCTTCCTTTAGATACGGCACCTCCTAAATTTAATTTAAAAAGAAAACTCATCGACTGCTTTAGATACAGCCTCGTTTCTCTAGTCCTTTTCAGGGCAAACTCCTTGAAGTCGTTGCCTGTACTTGCTATCTCTACTTCCTCTTATCTTGCTGCTGCTAAGTTGCTTCAGTCTTGTCCAACTCTGTGCAACCCCATATTGTCCCCTAAATACTCTCCAAAGAAGGCTTTTCTTCTTTGGAGAGTTTCCTCCAAACTCCCCCAAAACTGCTCTTGTTATTTGGAATCTCCACATTGCCAAATTCAGTGCTTGATTTAAGAATCAATCTCATCTTTTATTTAATTGTTTTATTTATCTCTCTTTGGCTGTGCTGAGCCTTCCCTGCTGCTCAGGCTTTCCTCTAGTCTGAGAGCAGGGGCTAATCTCTAGCTGTGGGGAGCGGTGGCCTCTCCTCATAGTGGTTTCTCTCGGGGCATAGGCTCTAGTGCACAGGAGCTCAGTAGCTGCGGCTCGGAGGCTCCAGAGCACATGCTCAATAATTGTGGGGCAGGCTTAGTTACTCCGTGGCAACCAACCCAGGGATGGAACCTGTGTCTCCTGCCTTGGCAGAAGGACTCTTTATCTCTGAGCCACCAGGGAAGCCCCAACCTCAACTTAACTACAGAAGCAACAGGGAATTCCCAGGTGGTCTGGTTGTTAAGCATCCGCAGGGGACATGGGTTCAATCCCTGGTCAGGGAACTAAGACCCCACATCCGGTGGGGTAAGCCCGCAGGCCACAGCTACTGAGCCAGGGCTTCAGAGCCTGTGCTCCACAACAAGAGAAGCCCCCATGTGCCCCAGAAAGAGCCCGAGCTTTACAATGAAGACCTATCACAGGCAAATAAATGATAATAATAAACTGCAGCAGCTCTGAACACAGTTGCTCATTCCCTCCTCCAGGAGACACTGTCCCCTCCTCGGCTCCTGAAACAGCACCTAATCTCGATTCTAGCAGCTCCTTCTCTGTCTCTTCTGCGGACTTGTCCTCTCCCCGCCTCTGACCTCAACATTGAGAAGCCAGGGAGAGCAGGCCTAAGCTTATCCCTGCTGCCTCTTTAGCAGTTACTTTGTCTCCTACTTCTTTGCCCCACTGTCCCACTCCACCGACCCCCTTGCTGTCCCTCCAGCTCCAAGCACACTCCTGCCTCTGTAGCTCCTGTCCCCTCCGCCCCGGGTCCCCCGCTTCATTCTGGATTCTGACCACGCCATAGACAGCAGCAGCCCAGTCACTCTCTCAGCCCTTTCGTGGCTTTCTTTTTCTCCTAGTCCTTATCACTACTGATACATTGTATAACTCTTCATTAGTCTGTACATTTTCTGTCTTTCTTCGATAGATTCTGAGCTCCAGGTGAGCAGAGAATCAGTCTGTCTTGTGCACTGGGGTGTTGCCTGCCTGGGACAATGACAGCACATGGTAAACAGTTAGTAAGCGCCGGTTCAGTGACTACAGGAGGCAGCAAGATGGCATCCACAACCCAAGTGGAGAGATTGGCCTCGGAAAGCAGAAGGCACAAGCCTTCCACAGAGGAAGGAAGAAAAGAGGTAAAGACAGGTCTTTATTTGGTAAGTTTGGTGATAGTTGGAAGTGGGGAATGTGCACCGATTTCAGCCTATAATTAGGAAGATGGGATGGTGGAGCAACGTGATCCGCTGACAATGAAGACAGATGCGATTAAGAAGGAATGTGAGGGGGGACTTCCCTGGTGGTCCAGTGGCTGAGGATCGCCTGCTGATGCAGGGCACACAGGTTTGATCCCAGGTCCAGAAAGATTCCACATGCCGTGGAGCAACTAAACCCATGTGCCACAAGTACCGAAGCCTGCACCCTCTAGGGCCTGTGCTCCGCAAAAAGAAGTCATCGCAGTGAGAAGCCCTCACCACAACTAGAGAGTAGCCCTGCTCTCCACAACTAGAGAAAGCCTGCAAGCAGCAGTGCAGACCAGCACAGCCGTAAATTAACAAACTGAAAAGAAGGAATGTCAGGAAAGCAGTAAAGGCTAGGAGTTACCATAAGGCGATTAGGGATAAATTGCCTCCTCCGTCCATGGGATTTTCCAGGCAAGAGTACTGAAGTGGGTTGCCATTTCCTTCTCCAGAGAATCTTCCCGACCCAGGGATCAAACCCAGGTCTCCCGCATTGTACACAGACACTTTACCATCTGAACCACCAGGGAAGTCCTGATAAGACTGCCTCACAGCTGTATTCTATGTGGTCCAGAACATCCAGGTCAATGGAACTGGTGGATCTCAAGACAAGTGGAGAATCAGCAAAATTCTGTAAAGCAATTATCCTTCAATAAAAAAATTAATTAATTGAAAAAAACCCTCCAGCTTTGGAAATCACTAGCACATAGGTAGTGGCGGAAACTGAGAGCAGGAGCTAAATCAGAGAGTTTGAACAAGTAAAACATGCAGGATAGACCTCAGGAAGCTGTCAATACCCAAGGTGTACATGACGGATGCAGAGCTGCGGAAAGGACTGTGAGGAAGCCTGCAGGGCAGCAGGAGGTGAAGAGGAGAGAGAGTAGGGAATCCAGAGAGGGGAGAGCTTCAACAAGAAGGGAAGTCAGAGGTGTCAATGCTGAAACACAGTTAAATAGAAGGACCAATGCTTCTAACTGGTTATTAAAAAATTTTGGGTTTGGCAACTACCTTGCTACTAAATGTTTACTGATTCCATTGCATTAGAACAACACCTAGTTTACTTGCTGAACTACTAATTAGTAGTTTTCCAAGCAGGGATGCAAGTTAGTATCTACAGTGAGCCTTTTTATTCACTGCTGATCCAAATTTTTTTTAAAGAATTTTTTTTAGAGAATAATTACTTTACAATATTGTGATTTTGTCATATATCAGTGTGAATTGGCCATAGGTATACTGGATGTGAGTCTGAGCGAACTCCAGGAGTTGGTGATGGACAAGGAGGCCTGGCGTGGCTGCAATTCATGGGGTCCCAAAGAGTCGGACACAACTGAGCGACTGAACTGAACTGAACTGATACATATGCCCCCTCCTTCTTGAAACCACCCCCCACCATCTTACACTCCATCCCGCCCCTCTATATTGTCACGGAGCGCTGGCTTTGGGTTCCCTGTGTCATGCATTAAATTCCCACTGGCTATGTTTTTTACACGTGGTAATGAATATGTTTCACTGCTACTCTCTCAAATCATCCCACCCTCTCTTTCCCCCACTGTGTCCAAAAGTCTGTTCTTACGTCTGCATCTCCTTTGCTGCCCTGCCGGTAGGATCGTCAGTACTATCTTTCTCAATTACACATGTGTGTGTTAGTATGTTATATTTGCCTTTCTCTTTCTGACTTGCTTTGCTCTGTATAATAGCACCAGTGAGCTTTGAAAATATTAATCCCTGAATTTTCCCCTTGAAAATTATAGCACTTTGTCTGAAAGGTGGGACCCAGGTATGAATCTATTAAGAAAGTCCCAGGGGATTGTAACATGCACCCAGGATTGAGAAGTACTTTGTCAGGGAAACCAGGCCTTCTACGATAACCACATGGGGAACCTCCATGCCTGGCACATATGGGCAACCCACCAGGGCAAAGGACAGAACACTTTGGTCCTTGAGATAATGGGAACAGTCTGTTGGGATGCTGGGGGACCTTGCCTAGGCACCTAGGCCTGGAGACATGATGGTCACCCTCTCTGCTAGGTGCCCACTGTCTATTTGCTTCTCTGGTTTAGCAGATCCTTCAAAGATCCTGGTCTATCACCACCACCATCATCATCACCATCACACCTATTGAGTGCTTCACTGTACCAGGCACTTGCTTAGAGCATTACATGCATTAACTCATTTAATACAACACCCCTACCGAGCAGGCACAGCTTGCAATCTTTCTTTTATGAGTTAAAGAAGTGGAGGTTCATAAAGTGACTTGCCCAAGGATCATAAAGCTAGAAAAAGGCCAAGCTGGGCGCTTAACCCCGCCCTGGGTCACTCCACAACCCAAGCTCTAAGTCATGCCTACATCAAGTCTGCACCATACCTCACTGCCGGGATTGGGGTCTTCCACCTGAGCACCTCTGCCTGTGGCTTCCTTGGCAGGCTGCTGTCTCAGCTACCCCCCACCCCGCACCCAGGCTGGGCTCTTCTCTAGGAGATTTATGCCCAGCTGCCCCTGAATCCAGTGCTTTACATTAAGTCCTTATCCTGGCATCACAGGTAAAGATTAGTCTTCTACCTTCAAACTTGCACAACATTAACTTCTTTTGAAGGGACTCAAGCATTATCAAATTCTACTGCAAATGAGAAATGACCTTTTAGAATTCATACAATCAGAACATGGGATTTTAAAACAAGAATGTAAAATTGTTATCTCCATGGCTACCGCAATTAGCTCTCAGATAAGAGCATTCCAGAAAAACAAGGCAAATAGAAATGCATGAACTAACTAAATTGACTTCTATTACTGACATTGCACTTCAGTAAGGCATTGCTTACTGTAGAGCAGAAGGTCAGTTCTTTTGGTTTTCAGACATTAGGTCTTGGATCCTTTCTGTCCCAAGGACTTCCAGGTGTTTCCTTTGCTTCTCCATCTAAACATCCATCACAAAGAGAAACTGTTTTATGGGAACTTTGCTCCCTGCATGTTAAGCTCTGACTCTTTGAAAGCTCCTAGAAGGCAGGGACTTGCTCTGAATTCTGGGTAAATCCATACCTGAATAGTGCTGTTAGTGAGGGCTGGGAAGTCACCCAGGCTTACCAGAGACATCATCAAATTCACTGGAAAACTTTGTCAGGATTTATCTTGCATAAAACTTCTTTACTTGTTCAAAGTGGATCTTCAGGATGGTTGTTTTTCCTGCAATGCCTCATCAACTGTAGTGATGAAGAGTAACCATCATTTAGTGATTTATGGATATTCCAGAAAGAATTGCAGAACTGAACTTTAGCCCCACCAGCCAGGAAGATTCGGTTGAGCTTGCATTCAGTAGCTACAACTGCTAAATCAAGATGCATGATTTTTGTTCATTTTACACATATGAAATTTGATAACATCACACAAGATACGTACTCTTTTAGAGGCCCCTCCCAGTTCTGATGCACAGCCTGTGTTTGCCCCCTTGGACTCACGGATGCACTGAGGTATCCTTTTTTATCTTAAAGGAAAACTAAAGGAATTCCCCAGTGGTCCAGTGGTTAGGACTCCACACTCTCACTGCTGAGGGCCTGGGTTCAATCTCTGGCTTATGGAGTTAGGGAACTAAAGTCTTACAAGTGGTGGCCAAAAAAGGGGGGTACCTGAAACCCGGAGATCCGCAGATGCCAGAGACCGGGGAGTTGAAGGTCAAGAGGGTAATGAATGCCATGGCTGGGGCTAGATCAGTGAACTCTGTAATACCACTGGCTGGTCCATTCTGCTCCACCACTGTCCTGCGAACTGCACCCAACACTTTCAAAGTCACAATTCTGATTTCATGGTAAATTAGTTGGTAAATTAATTCTTATCAATTGTACAAATTATCGTAAGCCCATATGCATGTGTAAATCCCAGAGTGACAGGTGCTACGGCTCCACAGCTGTACCTATGTGCATGGCATGAACATGCTTGCTTTCTCTTCATCATCATCTATGTCTTGTTTTATCTATACATCTATATCATGTTTTATGGCACCAGAATTCTGCAAGAATGCTGGGCTCCCAGCTTGAATTCTGCCCTCTCTCTTCTCTCTCCATGTCTTCTCCCAAGGAGGCTTCATCCCCATCTATGGCTACATTACAGCATAGATAGTGATGGTCCCCAAATTCCTATTTCCCTGTAAGCCTGTTTCAAGTTCCTGATATATATTCCGGTTGCCTACTGGGTCATCTCTACCTGGAGGGTAAGTTTGGAAAAGCCAGAAAAATACCAAGAAGTTGTCACTTGAGGCAACAGCCTACTCATGTTGATATATCTCTTTGCAAGACACACCATGAGCTCGTGCTTAGCCAATGTGATGGCTCCAGGGTCAAGTTCCCTTTTTCTCCTCACCCCTGCTTCCGTCTGCATACTCTGAGGGGCAAAGACAGAGATTCTTAGGCTTCTCCTTCCTCACAAGGGAGACACAAGAAATGCCCCACAGGATGAGGCTTCTTTCTGTGGGAAGGGAGAAAAGAGAAAAGTAAAAAACAACTTGGTATTAGAAATCGTCAAAACAGAAGCATGGGGCCTTCCCTGGCAGTCCCGTGGTTAAGAATCCACCTGCCCTGCAGGGCACATGCGTTCAATCCCTGGTCCAGGAAGATTCCCACATGCCTTGGGGCAATTAAGCACCTGTAGCACAGTGAAGAGAAGTGTGCCACCCACCCCCCACTGCAACTAGAGAAAGCCCACGAGCAGCAATGAAGACGTACCACAGCCAAAAATATTTTATTTCAAAAACCAGAATCGTGTGCCAAGCACTCTAGAGCAAAATATAATTCAAAGTTACCCTTGTTTTCACTAATTTACTTATTCAAATAATACTTACTCAAATGATATTTACTGAGCACCTACTGTGTGCAAACCATATCTTAGGATACTTATGACACAGAGGGGAGAGGAGGGCAGAGCAGACAAAGGTCCTGCCTGCAAGGAGCTTATAGTCCAGAGGTGGGAGATAGCAATCCACCAAATCCAAAAAATCTGCCAGTTTGTGATAAGACGACAGAAGAGAATTTAGGAAAAGGAGTCTATATCAATGATGGATCATGCAATCTAAGGCAAGTATGGAGGAAAAGGGGAATATAAGAGGGAGTAAATTGCAGTCGGGTCAATGGATTGGACGTCCCAGCCTGATATATTGATGGAGTCAGGAAACTAAAGGGAAGTTGCTAGAAAAATCGGAGGTGGACATCAGAGAGAGAGATATTGACATGGACGCTGTGGAGCGGATACAGCACGGGGTGAGAAAAATATCTCAGGTGTGACATAGAAGTGGGTAGTCGAGGCAGGTGAAGGACAAGATCACAGAAGACAAAGGTCAGAAACTGACAGGTACTGGACACGTCTTCTTCACGGACGTTGAGGTCATGCAGAATTATAAAGGAAGTAGAGCCGGAGCAAGAGAGAAAGAGGGAGCCCAGGGCTGGATTGGTGTCCTCCCACCACAGAACTGAATGGGAGTAAGCGACTGAGCTGGAGCCTTGAACTGCTCTCTCGGTCTCTCCAGGTCTCAGCTGTCACGTCTGAAAACAAAATGGCACAAATATTCTGTAAGGTAACTTTTACCTAATAGCTCTAGTTTGGGATGCCCCCAAAGGGACAAGTCAAGATGACTGATTCAACCCCTCAGCCTCCCTCTAACAGGTAAAAAGGGGTCAAGTTAGCAGGTGCATCAATTTATCTATTAGCATTTGGAATTATACTGTGCATTAGGCATACCTTTATGACGTCCACTCTATAGCCCTTACTAAGTACTGTAACCACGAAGGAGAGGAAATTCAATTCTGCCACCAGTACCTGTCTCTCTCTCCTTTCCATGAACCCATTCCCACCGTTTAAGCACCGTCAGTGCTCTTTCTGATCAAGCGTGACCTTCTCAATCTGGCATTTAAGGATCTCCACCCACCAGCCCCTCGTAGACACCCAGTCATTCCAGTGCTCTGACACTGCTGCTTGGGCCCTTTCCTCGCCACTACCCCCCACAACCCACACCCTCTGTCTCCCCACCACACACACTCACCCCACTCCTACAAAGGACGGTGATGTCAGCCTAGCCTGCAATTGACAAGTTCCATATATGGTTACTGCTCACTACAGAAATGACCTTGCTCATCTGCACTTGTCTGAGAAAGTCTATTTTCAGATAAATGACAAACGGTAACTAAATAAGCCAATCCCCACAGAGAGTGTGAGTTTGTTGTTTTGTTTCATTTTAGTCCCTACGGGATTACACTTAAACTGTGTGGTTGTTGTTGAAAATTAATTTGCTTAATTATATATTAAAACTATAGCCAGGTAATTGGGCAATAACTAGATAATCAGGAGAAATAGGAATAGTGTACGAACCCAAATAATAATAGTATAGTTATTAGTATAAAGTAAATTCTCTACTGCCATCAATATTTCATGACTCCTTTGCTCTGAATGTCGAGGTAGATTTTCTCATCATATACTATCATCTCTTCTTCTATTCCTCTTTGTATTTATTTAAAAGTACGAAGATTAGCACTTGTAACATCTCTTGATTTACCTGTTAAATGGCATTCAGGAGCACACAAAACTGTTGGCCAATACACCCAGCTCCCAAGGGTATTACATTTAAAATAAAGAAAAGTTATTTCAAAGAACCATGCCCTACCCTCACCAGCCTCCTATTTCTCTTACAGACAATATCTTTATGACAGTTTTAGTCTCTGCTAAAACTGTATAATTTTTGTGATCCATTGGAATTTATAAACCTGGAGGGAAATTGCCTAAAATAAGTAAACAAAACCTAAGGGTAAGAAGAATTTATTTAAGGATCCACATCCTGGGGAACAAAATCCACACTCCACCTCTTCATGATTGGAATGTGGTCAAACAAAACAAATCCCAAAGGATCTCGGCATTCCAGATGCAGGGAGAGTATTTTTAGTACTGCTCTCCTTTAAGTCAATATGTCTACATTTGGATGGGGTACTCGTTTCAAATACCCTGAAGACTTTACAATACAGGATTTTTTTCGGTGCTTTTTCAAACCAAAAATATATGCTATTCAAATGTAGATAAATAGAGAACAGAGAAATAGATGATATATATCTTATTCTCTCCCAAGGATATGTGATCAAATCAGACAGGACACCATTCTCCACTAGGGCAGGATACACTGTTCATTGCTTAGCAATGGAGACATGAGACTCTCTGATGGTTGACTTGAAAATATGTCCAGTATACTCTTATCAAGGCTAGGTCTCTTCATATGACGGTCTCCAACAAAATGATGGCAAAGCCGCCTAAAGATACACAGGTTATTCTGATGTGAAAGCTTTCATCCAGAGCAAATTAAAGATCCACACAGACAGTCTTCCTCTGTGAGATGTTGAGCCGCTGTTTGTGGGGTAAGTGGAGACATTGCTTCAGGCAAGCATAGTCATACCCATATTTGTGAATGCTGGGAGCTCATAATTACCCAGGAAAAAAAATAATATTTTTGTCCAAATAAATCTGACTTATCTACATTTTTATTTCATAACCGTAAATTTAGATGTGCATAATCTTATCTGTAATTACAGACCAGCATTATGTGTTATGCTACTTATATTGCTGATGCTTTTTAGTCTATGAATATCAACCTGAACTCTTTTGTTAGTTATACTTGTTAAGAGATCATGTTAGAAATACTTTTCCCAGATGCTCACATTCCGGTTACATTTTCACTGAGGAGTTATATAATCATATCTGAGTGTTTCCTTTTGGAGCTTCTAAAAATTTCATTTTTCATATTGAAAATGTAAAGCTGTCCCCAAATTAATTTTGGTTAAAGATGTGGAGTAGGAATCTCATGTTATTTTTGCCAAATTATCAGTTATCCTGAATCCTTTATTCATAAATCTCTCCTTTCCTCACTTACTTGAAATTCCATTTTTATCAAATATTAAATTATCGCATCCACTTTGGCCCATTTCAGAACTATCTGCTTGCTTTTCTGTCTATTTCTCACCATTCCTGCCTCCCTCTCCATCCTCAACTCTAAACTCTGGTCATATTTAATTGATTTATCATCCCAGACTGGACCATCTCTTCTGAATCTTCCTCGCATTGTCCCCTCTATTTGGAATGACCGCTCTTCTTCCCTTCTCCTGGCAAATGTCCACTCTGCCTCAGCTCACCTCCCCTGGGGAGCCTCCATGGCCATTCCCTAAGCCCAGCCTACCTAGATGCTTCCCCCAAGCAGCTGGCACTCCTCTAAGACTTCCGTCAGCACTTCTGTAACTCTGCTTGTTTGTCTTTCTCACAAAGCCAAGACGGTCTTGAAGGCGGGGAATATTTCTTATTTTTGTAACCTTCACTGTTCAGCACAGTGTTTGTTATATAAATGTATTAGCGCTAGCAAGTACCTACTACTTGTCTGTGGTTCTATTCTTTAGATACTAAACAGGATTTTCTGTCAGCGTCTCCAGTCGGGTCTCCCCTGGGCACCAGTGGGTAAGCCTGGTTCAAAATCCTGTTCCCTCTAGGCATTCTTGTCTAGACCATCATTCCCATTCATACCCCGAGATGTAACACAAATCTTCCCAGATACTGCATTCAAATGAGCTTCGGGAACAATGATGGAAAGAGGGCTTGGTTGTGGGATTTCACTAACTGTGTCTCCCACCACTCAAATGCCTGGCTCTTATTGGAAACCCCAGTTGAGAGGAATGTCACCACTGAGCAGGACATCCATTGAGCCACCCCTGGGGCAGTATTCTGCCACAATAACCACATCTGTCACTTCAACACGGACTCCAGTGAAACCTGCAAATGTTTGTCTCTAGTGATCTAATTCTCTGGGAAGATCAATAATACAGACCAGAAAGGATCTTTCTGGAACATGATCTCCTAATTCCCGCTTTTAAATTTGACCTAGCTTTTCTGACTCATAAAGGAACAAATGTCCTCCTGGACTTAATGTTGGGCACAGATAAAGCTTACAAATCCACCCATTGTGATGCAGAATAAAGTATTAAAAAAAAAAAAAACCTACATCATCATCACAGTGTATTCTGGGTCAAGCGCTTTATTTCTTTTTTTGCACACCCTTCTCCTCACCATACATCTAGATACAACTTTCCCCAATGTCTACTCTTTTTTAACTTATTTTATATTAAGGTATAGCCGATTAACAATGTTGTGATAGTTTCAGTATAGAAAAGGGACTCAGCCATACACATACACATATCCATTCTCCCCCAGACTCCTCTCCCAACAAGTCTGGGGTGAGGCACTTTACATCCCAGTATCTCTAATGTGCACAAAATCCCTGCCTGGTAGCCATGAATTTCATCACTCTGAATGAGGAAAGTGAGGCTCAGAAAGGCAAATTAACTTGGTCAAGGTCCCCCATAGGTAACAGAGTCAGATCCTAAGCTTGATTTTGCCATGAATTCCAAAATTCATTCATGGTTTTTAACGTTGCCACATTGTATTCCAATGTAAAATACAAATACAAAAAGAAAAGATCTCACATTGAGAAAAGTTTCCTTTTTCTCAAAAATGTTGCTTGGAAACAAAAAGCAATTTTCACAAGCCAAGGAGTCACAGATTTTGGAGAGTCTTTCCACACCACCCTCTCAGATGTCTGTTTCTCTTTAAGTTGGAGTTCCCCCACGGCTGCAGAGAGAGAGGGCTCTCCCCTGATCCCACGCGTGCAGCTGGCTTTTCTGCATGGCTAATTACTGCAGCTGCACCATCAGCACAGAGGCACAGGTGCTGTTTTACATAAACCGAAGACTGACTTGAGGATGATCCATGGGGAGTTTCTGGGTATAACATTTGTCTCCAATCAAAATTCCACCATCTTTCCAGCCTCAAGCTTGTTTCCCCAGTCATCAATCCTCAGATTAGATCACAAGCAAGACATCCTCCGAGGAATCCCATAGAGCACTACTCTTCAAAACTGACTCTGGTGAGGGGAGGAATGTTGATGCTTGCTGATGAAGGACCTTCTGCCCCCTCTCCCCCCTGGTAGGAGGGCCGGGCAAATGCTCAGGTCTCTCCTACCTGTGATCCACCTTGCACTGAAAAGGTGGACTATAGGATAGGTCCATGCTCCCTGTGCACAATTAATGGTGGACATCATTACTGTATTAAAGACTGCCCCTTCTTTTTCTGCTCCACATGGTAGGCACCCCTGGGCTGTCTTTCCTAAGTGGGGCAGACCTGCCATTCTTCTTGTTCGATCAATGAGTAGGTGGGTATGGCAGGCCTGTAGTCCTGCCATGTGGATGGTTAGGGAAGGGACTCTGCAGGCCCAGTTCCTCACTTGCTCACTCTGTCATGGGCCGAGCATGTGAATCCAATACGTTAGACTTGTGCTGGGTGGCGGAAGCGTGCACGTCAACTTCATGCCAGACTCAGGTTCTTTGATTCAGCTTTTACCAAAGTTTACTCTGAGTATCGGGAGCTTGTCTATTCATGAAAAAAGTGATACTTTCCTAACTGACTATTATCCTTTAAGTGAGTTTCCCTATGGTCAGAATTCAAAAGAGAAAGAGAGGTGAATAGCACCCTGAACATCTAACAAATAACAGTTCTTGGAAACCAGATTCTGAAAATACTCTCTATCAACATTAGAATGGCAACAAGTCAAGGGCACATAAGGAAAACCCTCCTGACAGCAAGGTGAGACACTTCGAATACCTGAGGTATGGCATGTTAAAAGAACCATCATTTCTTCCCTATTTCATATCCCATGATATGCTTTTTCTATAAATGTCAAGTCAATGATGCTTTGGTTTGCTGACCCTGGCAAGCCACAGAGCCCTTTGCAAAGGTGAAGAACTGGAAGTTGAGCAGCAGGTGGCTGCCAGGTACTGCAGGCTACTTTGTACCTGAGAGATTAGTTTCAGTATCAGGATAGTTTTGCATAACTGCAAACTTTAACCCAATCCAGTATCTGCTAACCAATATAAACTGCTGCCAGCCCCGTGGCTCCCCCCTCATTCCCTACTTTTTTTTAATTGAAGAAGCAAATGAATGCTGACATATTGCCCCCCTTAGTTTCGGAAGTAAGGAAAGAGGGGGAATTGCAGTGTGCATATTCCTCACTCCCCTTTCTCTCCTGAGTCTCAAGTCAACCACGCGAGGCGGGGAGGAGTGGTGGGAAGTAGAAAGCAGCTGAATCACCGAAGGGAAACGCAATTATGATTTCTGCAAATGTTAAGTTTCTAGCATAATCTAAAAGAAGGCCTTAAATGCGTTTTTTAATGAAGTCTTTTTTAATCATAAAAAGCTATTGTGCCTTTGCTGCAAACAACATTCAAGTTCTCTAAAGACCAGCTCTATTATACTGGTCATCACCCTAGTCTTCTAGGCCCTTAATGTACCCTGATTTAGCCTTTGCTATGATGGGTTGAATGTAAAATAAAATATAATATGAGTCAATGAAAAGTGAGAAGGGTCATTAGGATTGTATTCATGTGCCAACTCCGAGAGATGATTGATAATGACTAACTGAAGCACAGTGTTGGGAAGGATTCTGAGGCCTATCTGGGCCCTGTGGAAAAGGTTCTAATAAGAAGTTCCTTGCACGTGAGCAAGGTGTATGGGCATGGGTCTTGCACACATTTCCCATCGTTAATTGAGACTGAATCTCACCCTTGAGTCCAAAAGGCCAATTTGTAAGGACATAGGTAGGAAGATCTAATGCCACAATAATATATATTATGAAGGTATGGAGTTTGAACTTACTATGAGCTTAATATGAGCCATCAACGTGAAAGCAGTGACAAGAGGCTGATGCTATCTAGGGTAGCGTGGGTGAAGGCATGCTGCCCAAAGTTAGGGAGGTGTGTTCTGCTCTGTTCTTGAAAGATCATGGTGGCAGTGGTGGGTCTCACTCCAGAAGCCAGGAATGTTACTCAACAGGTTGAAGATCAGTGTACTCCCAGATAACCGCAAGTGTGATCACTCACCTAGAGCCAGACATCCTGGAATGCAAAGTCCAGTGGGCCTTAGAAAGGACCTCTACAAACAAAGCTAGTGGAAGTGATGGAATTCCAGTTGAGCTATTTCAAATCCTAAAAGATGATGCTATGAAAATGCACTCAATATGCCAGAAAATTTGGAAAACTCAGCAGTGGCCACAGGACTGGAAAAGGTCAGGTTTCATTCCAATCCCAATGAAAGGCAATGCCAAAGAATGTTCAAACTACTGTACAATTGCATTCATCTAACATGCTAGCAAAGTAATGCTCAAAAGTCTCCAAGCCACACTTCAACGGTACAGGAACTGTGAACTTCCAGATGTTCAAGCTAGATTTAGAAAAGCCAAAAGAACCAGATATCAAATTGCCAACATCCACTGGATTATCAAAATTACAGAAAAACATCTACTTCTGCTTTATTGATTACACCAAAGCCTTTGACTGTGTGGATCACAATAAACTGTGGAAAGTTCTTCAAGAGATGGGAATACCAGACCACGTTACCTGCCTCCTGAGAAATGTGTATGCAGGTCAAGAAGCAACAGTTAGAATTGGACATGGAACAACAGACTGGTTCCAAATTGAGAAAGGAGTACGTCAAGGCTGTATATTGTCACCCTGCTTATTTAACTTCTATGCAGAGTACATCATGCAAAATGCCAGGCTGATGAAGCAGTAGCTGGAATCAAGATTGCCGGGAGAAATATCAATAACCTCAGATATGCAGATGACACCACCCTTATGGCAGAAAGTGAAGAACTAAAGAGCCTCTTGACGAAAGTGAAAGAGAAGAGTGAAAAAGCTGGCTTAAGACTCAGCATTCCAAAAATGAAGATCATGGCATCCAGTCCCATCACTTCATGGCAAATAGATGGGGAAACAATGAAAACAGTTGACAGACTTGATTTTTGGGGGCTCCAAAATCACTGCAGATAGTGAATGCAGTCATGAAATTGAAAGACGCTCGCTCCTTGAAAGAAAAGCTATGACCAACCTAGCCATCATATTAAAAAAAGGACAATATTTGTCAACAAAGGTCCATCTAGTCAAAGCTATGGTTTTTCCAGTAGTCATTTATGGATGTGAGAGATGGACTATAAAGAAAGCTGAGGGCCAAAGAATTGATGCTTTTGAACTGTGGTATTGGAGAAGACTCTTGAGAGTCCCTTGAACTGCAAGGAGATCCAGCCAGTCCATCCTAAAGGAAATCAGTCCTGAATATTCATTGGAAGTACTGATGCTGAAGCTGAAACTCCAATACTTTGGCCACCTGATTCGAAAAACTGACTCATTTGAAAAGACCCTGATGCTGGGAAGGATTGAAGGTGGGAGGAAAAGGGGACAACAGAGGATGAGATGGTTGGATGGCATTACTGACTCAATGGACATGAGTATGAGTGAACTCCGGGAGTTGGTGATGGACAGGGAGGCTTGGCATGCTGCAGTCCATGGGGTCGCAAAGAGTCAGATGCAACTGAGCAACTGAACTGAATTGAACTGCACTCAACAAAAGACTCTAGAACTTTTGCTTTATGAAGGAAACAAGAATGCTCCTCCTGGAGCTTCCCTGATGGCTCAGTGGCAACAGGTTCGCCTGCCAACGCAGGTGACACGGGTTCGATCCCTGATCTGTGAAGACCCCACACGTCACTGAGCACCTAAGCCTGTGTGCCGCAACTGTTGAGTCTGTGCTTTCGAGCCTGGAAGCCACAGCTACTGAAGCTCGGGGGCCCTAGAGCCCATGCTCACCTAGAGAAGCCGTGGCAGGGAGAAGACCGCACAACGCAGCGGGAGAGTAGGCCCTGCTCACTGCAACAGTGAAGACCCAGGACAGCCAAAAATTTTTAAAATTAATTATAAATCATTTAATTAAAGAATAAAGATAAAATTAAAAAAAAATTTTAAATAGAATGTTCAGCCTGGTGAAGAGAAAGCTTAAGGAAGCCCTGATACCCATCCTTCCCAGAAAACTAGCATGCTGCTGACCCCAAAGTGGACTACCCGAGGTCTTTAGCACCACTAATTTATCTAATTAGGTAACCCATATGAGCTCTCCAGTGTATGTACCTGCCTGCCACTACTGTGGCATGCCTGCTACACCCAGATGTTCAGCTAGTGGGCTGGAATCAATTAGCAATTATAATTAAAGCTGAACTTCACTAACAGCATAAGAATGAGATGTTCTTGTTTAATTTCCTGAAGTTGGAAGACTATGATGTTCCCGACAGAAGATAATAAATACAAATAAAGTTTCCAAATTCAGATAAGTATTTGAGTCACCACTGAATAATTGTTCAGCAAGCCATTGTCAGCAAGTAGGAATTCACTGGCCCACACAGACGTAGATTAATTATCTTAATTAAGGATCTCGTGGCCCACTACCGATAGACTTGGATATCCCTCCTGCCTTTAAAAACTAGATAGCTGATAACTGCACAACAATTTGAATGTACTTAGTGCCACTGAACTGCGCACTTCAGAAAGGTTAAAATGGGGAGTTCCCTGGCGGTCCACTGGTTGAGATACTGTACTTCCACCGCAGGCACACAGGTTTGATCCCTGTTCAAGGAGTTGGGATCCCACATATGGCACAGCCAAAAAAAAAGTTTAAAATGGTAAATTTTATGCTCTGTATATTTTCCCACAATAAAGAAAAAGACTGATTTTTTAAAATAGCATAATATAAAAGTATAGACTGTTGAGTCAATCAGAGAAGAGCATAAATTCTGACTGGGCCACTTACTGGCTCTGGGACCTCAAGCAAGTTGATAAACCTCTCTGAATCTCCGTTTCTTCCTCCGCAAAATCTAGGAATAATGCCTACCCATGGCTGCTGAGGACAGATTAGATTCAGCCTAAGGACCAGTGGGTGGAAGATCTGTTGGCTTTCAGGATAAGGAAGAGTTGCAGTTGTCTGACAATATAAGAGATACCTTCACAGACAATCTGCAGCTCTGCAAAACTCCAGCCCTGAAAACCACAGCAGTGGAGAAATGATAACTTAAGAAGCAGAGATTCAAAAACAATGGTTCATTCTCCAAGATTAAGGCTCCCAATCCATTCCAGAGCATGAAGGGTCACCTGTTAACAGCAGACGGCCATTGTGCAGCTCAGGCTTCCCAACAGGGGTGATTCGTCCAGGTCACCAGCCCCATATTTCTGCTTACCTTCCTTACTCCACTTCCCTATGGATCACTTTGGAGAGTGAATTTCTTCTTCTTAATCCTCCTATGGCCACAGCCCTACCACCACTGTATTAAAAAATGCCACTTAATGAGGCCCTGGCACCTCCACCAAAAAAAGAAAAGAGAGAAATGCCACTTAGACTCATTTGTGTGAGGTCAGAACCATGTTCCTTCCTCATCCACGGGTAAAGCTGAAGTAGTGTCCTCCCAAGACACTGGGGAAGATTTGATGGGAGCATCAATTTGCTCAAGAATGTAGAAGACACATTCTTTGATGGGGGCAAGGGGAGGGCTGTTAGGAATTTGGAGCAGTACCAACAACATTAACATGCTGTAGCCCTTTTCGCTGAACACCTTACTTTGGGTTTTCATTGTTACTTTCAAGCCTCTAAGAGGAATAAGAGGTGTGGAGGTAGAGGTAAGGATTACCACTTTAGTACAAAATTCTGATAATATTTCCTAAATTGTTTTCCCAGCTTCTTCAAGCACTGCCTTCTCAGAGCTCCCAAAGAATTGCATAAGCCTCTCTTAATGCCTTATTTGGGCTTCCCTGGAGGCTCAGTGGTAAAGAATCCACCTGTCAATGCAGGAGACACGGGCTGGATCCCTGGGTTGGGAAGATCCCCTGGAGAAGAAAATGGCAACCCACTCCAGTATTCTTTACTGGGGAATTCCATGGATAGAGGAGCCTGGCAGGGCTATAGTCCATGGGGTCACAAAAGAATCTGACATAGCAACTAAACAACAATAATAATCCCTTATTTTGGTACATAGTTCTTATATCCAGGTCTCCAGATACTGTGAGAAAATGAACTACCTTGACTTTTTCTTGTTTGTAATTCCTGTAGCTTCCAGAAGTCAAGTACTGTACAGAGAAGCTTTCAGCATAAGGTTGTTGAATAAGAAAGTTAGGCTAGAGGGTTAGGGCTGAACGGCTAAAAAATAGTCCAAGAAAGAAAGGCAGGAAAAGAGAAGGGAACTATCACAGGACATGGACTCCTTGCTTTATCCACTTCCTTGTGGGTCATAGAAAATCCTAATAAGAACCCAACCAGGCTAGGCACTGTTAGTATTTTCTTTGAACAGAACAGAAGTAGCTTTCTCAGAGATGTCCATTAGCAGCTGAGAAGTCGAGATTCGGTCCAGATTTGCCTATTCCAAGGCCATGCCACTTCCCCTAGGAGAACACAATTTACCCCAGTCCCTTTCCCTGGTTCTAGGACTCTTCTCTGTCTCCACTTTGAATGACTCCATCCATAACCTTAAAACTTCTCCAGAAACCCAGAGACAGGGACTTCTAAGCGGTCCAGTGGTTAAGATTCTGCACTTCCAGTGCAATCAGCAAGGGTCTGATCCCTCATCCGGAATCTAAGATCACACCTGCTTTGTGATCAAAGGAAAAACAAACCAACCAGCCTGGAGACCCATTAGTTTTACTACTATTCCAAGTCCTGAGAATCTATGCCAAAGCATTTCTCTGTTCCTCAAGTAGGAAATATTTATATTCTCGATTGGTAGCTCAGTGGTAAAGAATCTGCCTGCCAATGCAAGAGTTTGATTTCTGGATCGGGAAGATCCCCTGGAGAAGGAAATGGCAGCCCACTCCAGTACCCTTCCCTGGGAAATCCCATGGATGGAGGAGCTTAGCAGGCTATAGTCCATCAGACACCACTTAGCAACTGAACAACAAAAACCAGTGACTCCAAGTATTTTTAAATTATCCCACTTTGCAAAGCAAAGCATTTTAAATACTTATTAATCTAACTGGATATTCCTAGAAGTCAAATGAGTAAGATATATTTTCATCTTTTAATGCAGACAAATCTATCAATATTTTCAAGTTTATCCACTGCTTTTTTCATTTATCGAAGGCTTCTAAACTCCTTTCTAAAAATTTATTTCACTTTCATTTTTTAAAATGAATTATTTAAACCATTAGGAAATAGAGTGAGTTAAGGATAAAATTTGATTTTTTCCATACACCTAATCTATTGTTCTGGCACTATTTATTAAATAATCTTTCCTTCTGTTGGGGAAGAAGAAATTTTCCTCTATGCTTCTAAATCCTTTTGGCTGGTCTAAGAATTAAATTGACATAAGGCAGATTAACAGGAGAAAATCAAACAAAAGTTTAATAATGTGTATACATGGGAGAGACCAAGGAGAACTGGGTAACTCGCCAAAATGGCCCAAACCCTCACCTTAAGTACCGTCTTCTGCTAAAGACGAAGGATGTTGAGGATGTGGTTTGGGACTTCAAAGAGAAGGAAAGCACTTTGCACAGAGATAGAAGAGCAAATCTTTGGTAAATGAATACTTTCTGGGTCATGTGGAGACAATGGGACACAGAAAAGAATTTCAACAAACAGATTTTGCTAGACTCTTCCATGTCCACAAGCCCAATACCTACATAGTCATCAACGGTGACAGCTCCCTTCCTGGACAGGTCCTCTACATTCTTTCAGGCAGTTTGGGGGAAAGTTAAAGGTTCTTTCTGAGTCTTTTAGACCTTGATTTTTTTCATCTAAAAATAATCCTCATGCCAAAGTGATAGTCTGGGGTGGCAGATTTTGCTCCCCTATACTTGCTTTACCAATATTTTTCTGTCATGTATTTATTTCACATATATCCTTTTGTCCATTTCAAACTACCTATTCTATTCCAAATCTATTTGCCAAATCTTTTTTTTTTAGCAACACTCTTTTATATTTAATTTTCTATTATTTTCCAGTATCAAAGAGTGAAAATACTCCCCTTTGTTACTGTTTTTTAAGTTCATGAATGTTCTCATTTGTCAATTTTTCCAGTGAAATTGAGGATCATTTTGTTAGCATGGTCCTGAGGCTTCTGAGGTAGGGAAACAGCGAAAGGTCTTCTCCCCTTGTCCCTTCTCATTCTTAGGCAAGCAGCCCCGAGCTTTTATAGGAGTTGAAGCAAAGGCAGTCCGCACATGGTTTTTGTCAACCCAACTTCCTTGTTCCTACAGTTTTTCGAAATCCATACTTTCAGAAGCTGCTTCATGTCAAGCAGCACTTGGCAAAGCCTGTTCTAGCTAAACCCATGCTAGACCTGTTAGAATGGACTGGATGGTTAAGATAAGGGCTGGGCTTTCTGAGAAATCGCACAATTAATGACAATGCCTGTGATGCTTGAAGCAAACAATCAGAATTACTTAGAAATCTGAAGAAAAACTTGTCAGAAGTACCTTCGGGTGAATGCTTTGGATATAAAAACTAGACTGCCTTGTGTTGGGGTAAGAGAATATTTTTAGTTGAATAGACTTCCTTCCCAGTAATTGATAGAATATCAACCACATACAATACTCCCCATAGCAGATTCAAATCATGCTAAAAACTGTCTACAGGAGTTTTGATTATTTATCCTTTTCTTTGTCTAGCCATTTTCTTGAAGTTGTATAAAGATACAATAGATCCCATGAAACCATTAATTGTCATTTTAATGGGAAGTTGGAAGGAACCATGCTAGGTGCTCTACTGAGTAATCTACCAACCTGTGACCCAGATATTTATTAAGTTTAATTTGCACTACTTTTAATCAGCACTGAAAAAAGCCTGGCTTAATATGAACGTGCTTAGAATCCAAAAGGCTTGAGTTCTAATACTGAGTTTATGCTATTGAAAGCCCTGGGCAAGTTTATTTAACACCCTTGTACCTCAGTTTCCTTGTAGATAATAGCGAGAAAATAAAACAGGGCTTGTAGGATTCAAGAATTAGGAATAATACATACAAAAGGGCTTGCATAATAGTTGGCACAAAGTATCCCTAACAAATATTAGTTATGAGTACCATCAATCATATGAACAGTCTGCATTTCCTTATTATTTCTAGTTTAAAGTTTCACCCAGAAAAAGTAAGAGAACATCAGCTAGGCTGAGTGGAAAGAAAAGATAATGGGCAATTCTCCCATCTACAGGGTTTCTGCCTAGAACACTAGGTTCTTGTCTCTGGTTTGAATGGTGTCCCTGGGAGCCCAGTGGCTGCAGCTCACAGTTAGCACAATCATGGGAACATGCCCTTGCCCCACCTTGAACACACACTCAGTGATTCATAGACAAAACCAGAGCGCCGCTTCGCAATAAATAAGGAATAAGATCACAGTGAAGTTCTAAATACCTTTCATAAGCTGCCTGAGACTAGGCTGCAACGTGAAAGAGCTCCAGTATACTACTAACTAGTTATCAAAAAGTACAGCGTTGCACTTAAAAACTACCAAGAAGTCTCTCTTTTCATTACCTCCTGACAGGCGGAGCTCAGTTAGGAATTCCAAGGAGCTGGATTTGGAGTCTAGTCACCCCTCGGACTGGAAGCTCTGCTGACCGCAGCTAAGCTGCCGTCGGTTAATCACAGAAGGATACTGGATGCTCCCACACCGGGGACGCTGCTATGGCAGGAGGGGGCGGCTTGTTGCCTCCTAGTGACTCAACCCAGATGACCTGCAGCTCCTGTCAGGCTCAATACCTTGTTTGGAGGCAGCAGCATCCGAAGGATTCATCTGCATTCAAGCCCAGAATGGAAGTAAAAGCAGAAGAATGTTCAGGAACTCAAAAAGTGGTAACAAAGGGGAGTATTTTCAGTCTTTGATATTAGAAAATAATAGAAAATTAAATACAAAAGTGTTCCTTAAAAATGATTTGGCAAATAGATTTGGAATAGACTATATAAGTGTGAAATGGACAACTGGATATGTACGAAATAAACGCAACCATCCCAGGGCTGAAACTACACGCAAATGCAGGAGTAGAGGACATCAGGAGAGCAAGCTCTGGGTCTTTTCACGCATCCTGAACTTTGCAGTCAGTGCCCTGAAGCCTTTGAAAACTATGCTGCTTTCATTCAATAACCATCAGTCAGTTCAGTTCAGTTCAGTCACTCAGTCATGTCCGACTCTTTGCGACCCCATGAATCACAGCACGCTAGGCCTCCCTGTGCATCACCAACTCCTGGAGTTCACTCAGACTCACGGCCATCGAGTCGGTGATGCAATCCTGCCATCCTGCCATCTCATCCTCAGTCGTCCCCTTCTCCTCCTGCCCCAATCCTCCCAGCATCAGAGTCTTTTCCAATGAGTCAACTCTTCGCATGAGGTGGCCAAAGTACTGGAGCTTCAGCTTTAGCATCATTCCTTCCAAAGAAATCCCAGGGCTGATCTCCTTCAGAATGGACTGGTTGGATCTCCTTGCAGTCCAAGGGACCCTCAAAAGTCTCCTCCAACACCACAGTTCAAAAGCATCAATTCTTCGGAGCTCAGCCTTCTTCACAGTCCAACTCTCACATATATACATGACCACAGGAAAAACCACACAGAGCACTAACTAGGAGACTTCTCTTTCACTTTTCACTTGCATGCATTGGAGAAGGAAATGGCCACCCACTCCAGTGTTCTTGCCTGGAGAATCCCAGGGACGGGAGAGCCTGGTGGGCTGCCATCTATGGGGTCGCACAGAGTCGGACATGACTGAAGCGACTTAGCAGCAGCAGCAACTAGGAGCCAGCACTGAAGCAATAGCTTTGTTCAAGTCAAGGAACATCCAATGAGCACTTAGCAGGTGGAAGGCTTTACAGGAGAGCAAGCACTTATACCTACAGGAGGTGGACTTCTGGGCTTCTGCATCACCCCTGCTCAGCTTATAGCCCTGATAGAGAGCTTTCTCAATGCTCACAGCAGGAGTGTCTCTTTACCAGACAGGGCACTAGACCAGGAACTGGAAGGTTTAAGTCTAGGCTCTGCCACTCACCTCCTGTACAATTTAGGCAAGTCACTTAACCACCGCACCTCAGCTTTCTCATGTGCCGAAAGGCATCTGACTGGATAAGACCCAACAAGATGAATCTAGAATAATTATTATTGAAATTTGAGAAGGAATGAAAAATATTTTTAATCCTATTTAATTTAGTCATTATAGCAGACAAATGAAATTCTCTAATTAAGAAAGACATAGAAACTGCATGGACTTCCCAGCTGGCCTGGGGGTAAAGAATGCATCTGCAGTGCAGGAGATGGGGGTTCAATTCCTGGGTCAGGAAGTTGTCCTGGAGGAGGGCATGGCAACCCACTCCAGTATTCTTGCCTGGAGACTCCCCATGGACAGAGGAGCCTGGGGAGCTACAGTCCATGAGCTGCAAAAAGTCGGACACGACTGAAGCAACTGAGCACAGTTGCAGAAGGGACTGCACAGCCAAGGAAACCACAGACAAAAATGAAGTGATAACCTAAGAATGAGAGAAAATATCTGACAGGGATTAATACCCAAAATATAGAAAGAACTCATACAACGAAATATCCAAGAAAAACTGATTAAAAACTGGCAGAAGGTGCTCTGTGGCAACCCAGGGGGTGGGATGGGGTGGGAGCTGGGAGGAGGCTCAAGAGAGAGGCATATACCATAGGTATACCATACGTATACCTATGGCTGATTCACGTTGCATGGCAGAAACCAACACATTTTAAAGCAATCATCTTCCAATTAAAAACAAATTTTTAAAAATGGCAGAAGATCTGAGTAGACATTTCTCCAAAGAAGACATACAGATGGCCAACAAGTATCTGAAAAGACACTCAACATCACCAGCCAATGGTTAAATGTCAAAGCCATACTGAGGTATCACCTCACACCTGTTAGGACAATTGTTATCAAAAAGCCAAGAAATAACAAGGTTGGTGAGGATATGAAGAAAAGGGAATCCTTGCATACTGCCAGTAAGAAAAAGATGACCAAAGCTGACTTAGGAAGACATTTTATAAATCTAAATAAACCAATAACTGTTTAAAAACAAAAAAAGACACAGGGAGACAAGCAAACTCATTCCCTGGAAAATGTAGCCACAGATAGGTTTATTTTCAAGGTTCCTGCCCCAGTTTTTTGGTGTCCACTTTCAGTACCCAGTCCCAGCCTGCAGAATCGTCTCCACGCCACCTACTCCAGAATCACTGGATATTAGCCGTGGAGGGACCCTCGGCCCATTTCATTCAGTGTCCTACTCCCACAGCACTCCAGTCCCTCTGTTTAAACACACGCAAGAGGGAAGCTCATTGTCAGGGCGTCTCTCCATCCCTGCTCACTCAGATGAGGAGAAAACATGGAATGCAAAAACTATCCCTGTCCTCCCTAGTGGAGTCCTAGCTCAGCCCTCTGATGTTACCTGAACACACCTAACCCTCTTCTCCAGGGCAGTCTTGGACACAGTCCCACATCTCCTTCATAAGAACTCCCAGAAACTGCTTAGGGGTTTATAAAGCACCTTCCTTACAGGTCACCAGCAAAATGACATTCCAAGGTGAGAGGGGGATCCCACAGCCTGACATTGCTTGGGTCCTATTGACAGAAATGAGTTCTTCACCCTATTTATTCAGAAATTGACATTAGGCATAAAACATAGGCACGACCTTTTCAGTCAGACCTTAAGGAGAAGATACTAAAAATAGATCCACGTCCTCAGGCACTACAGTCAGAGCTGACACTATGAATAATCCTCCATGTTCCCTGGAGAGTCAGGCAGGCAACAAGAAGGGGCCTGCAGGCCAATTTGTATGTGGGAATGCAGGGGAGTCAGTTTTCAGTCAGGGCTGGCCTTTGTCCTCCAAGAGATGAGGCAGGGCCCAGAGCCCTGGAGACCTTGTCCACTCCTGAGCTAGTGAGAAGGTGCAGAGGAGGGGAAGGTGGGGAGTGCCTTGACATAGTATAATAATCATAATTTCCCTCAATATTTGAGAATTATGAGCAAGGACTTGGACTCAAATTAACTTGTGATTAAATTCAAATAATGGGGGCTTCCCTGGTGGTACAGTTCAGTTCAGTTTCAGTTCAGTCGCTCAGTCGTGTCCGACTCTTTGCGACCCCATGAATCGCAGCACGCCAGGCCTCCCTGTCCATCACCAACTCCCGGAATTCACTCAGACTCACGTCCATCGAGTCAGTGACGCCATCCAGCCATCTCATCCTCTGTCGTCCCCTTCTCCTCCTGCCCCCAAACCCTCCCAGCATCAGGGTCTTTTCCAATGAGTCAACTCTTCGCATGAGGTGGCCAAAGTACTGGAGTTTCAGCTTTAGCATCATTCCTTCCAAAGAAATCCCAGGGCTGATCTCCTTCAGAATGGACTGGTTGTGTCTCCTTGCAGTCCAAGGGACTCTCAAGAGTCTTCTCTAACACCACAGTTCAAATGCATCACTTCTTCGGTGCTCAGCCTTCTTCACAGTCCAAGTCTCACATCCATACATGACCACTGGAAAACTATAGCCTTGACTAGACGGACCTTAGTCGGCAAAGTAATGTCTCTGCTTTTGAATATACTATCTAGGTTGGTCATAACTTTTCTTCCAAGGAGTAAGCGTCTTTTAATTTCATGGCTGCAGTCACCATCTGCAATGATTCTGGAGCCCAAAAAAATAAAGTTTGACACTGTTTCTACTGTTTCCCCATCTATTTCCCATGAAGTGATGGGACCAGATGCCATGATCTTTGTTTTCTGAATGCTTTAAGCCAACTTTTTCACTCTCCTCTTTCACTTTCATCAAGAGGCTTTTTAGCTCCTCTTCACTTTCCGCCATAAGGGTGGTGTCATCTGCATATCTGAGGTTATTGATATTTCTCCCGGCAATCTTGATTCCAGCTTATGTTTCTTCCAGTCCAGCGTTTCTCATGATGTACTCTGCATAGAAGTTAACTAAGCAGGGTGACAATATACAGCCTTGATGTACTCCTTTTCCTATTTGGAACCAGTCTGTTGTTCCATGTCCAGTTCTAACCGTTGCTTCCTGACCTGCATACAGATAGTGGATGGGATTCTGCCTGCCAGTGCAGGGGACACGGGTTCGATCCCTGGTCCAGGAAGATTCCACATGCCACAGAGCAACCAAGTCCGTGCACCACAGCTACTAAAGCCCGTAAACCCAGAGCCTGTGCTCCATAACAAGAGAAGCCCCTGCAGTGAGAAGCCCCCAGTCTTCATAACTAGAGAAAGCCATTGCACAGCAATGAAGATCCAGCTCAACCAAAACTCAGCTTATTTTCTTAAAAAACTTTAAATAAGTCCATGTCAATGGAAAGTGGGATGACTTAATCCCACCTAAGTATTATCACTTAATAATCATAATCAACACTGATTGAGCCAGTCACTGGGCTTTATCTGTATTATCTCATTTAATCATCACAGCAAGCCTGTAAGGAGGTACTACTATTATCTTCATTTTACAGCTAAGGAGACGGAAGCTAGTAGGTAAGGTCACACTTGCCTAAGGTCACATGACTAGTAAGTAATTTACTCTGAGCCCATGTAGCTCAGATTCTGAGCTTTCAAGCAAGAGACAAAACCAGAGAAAGAATGAATGAGGCCACCTGCCATAGTCAAGCAGTCAGAGAGCCATTCAGAGCAGAGAAGAGTCTAGACACCACTCACTCCCTCGCATAGACTTCTCCTGAGAAGCGAGCAGGACAGGCCGCCTGCTGATGTGGACTCTGGGGGAGTCTCTGTGTCCAGGACTCTGCCGTTTGCCATCTTTGCTTTACTGCAGCTGCCAACTCAAATCAGACCTGAATCCCTAGGGCTCCCTTGGCCCTGCTGCCACCTACACCTTCTTGACTGAGCTGAGGAACATGAGCAGACCCCCGCCTGTGCTGAGCCCCTGGACCCTTAAAGCCAGCAGGTGTTCCCCAGAAAAACACAGCCCATCTGGTCTTCCTTGTCAGCCACCCCACTGCAGATGCCGAAGAACTTTCCACCTGTGGTTTGTTGTTCACTCGAGCACTAGAGAAGGAAAGCATCCTTCAGAACTAGGCCCCCAAGGTCATACACCTGACTGGTCATAGAGCTGAGTCTAGAATCCAGATTCAAATAATTGCCCTAGTGGCTGCCACTAACTCAAATGGATTAAAAGGTAAACAGAGGTGGAGAGTCTTAGCAAAGAGCTGCCGTTTACATCGATATTTATAACTGTGATCCTCAGAATCTCCAAAGTTGGACCAGCTAAAAATCCTTTTCTTTTGCTTTGTTGCATTACCTTGATCTGCATGATTAGATTTTGGGTAGGCTGAGACTCAAATTATTTTGAATTCCTGATTTCATCCCAGGTGACAGTGGAACTTGGTGCCCCACGAATGGGCTTGGTATCAGAGAGAGAATAGTTAGGGATTCTAATCTGTTGAATACAGTCTCTGGGTCACTAAGAAGTGACCACAGGCTGCTTAAACTCAATGCCTCTCAGAGTGGACAGGGACATTCATATTATCTGTCCATTCCTAATCGTGATGGCTCCTCAAACACCATCAGTCATACACTACAGTCACGATTTTTGGAATATCTGTGAATCTCTATTATCTATTTCATGTGTTTCCATAAAAGGGCTTATTTATTTATTTCACTTGTCTAAATGTAGTAGTATCTGTGAAATCACAAGCTGATATCCTGGTTAATTTTTTCCTAACACGTATTAAAACCACAGCCGTTACAGAGTTTTAAAATTTCCCATTGGTGGTACATAAACCAGTGCTGGTACACACTGCCTTATCAGTGGCATAAATCCCTTCTACACACTGTAATGCCTGAGGAGTTCATTCCCAGCTAACTCATCAGACAGCACTCATCTACACCAAGCAGTGTAGAAGTGACCAATGGTATATACGGCAATTTTTTTATTTATTTATTTATTTATTTATTTTTTCAAAAAGAACACCATGATGTGGTTAGAATTTTACCTCCACTACTTGTAAGTTCCTGACCACATGACGGCTTCTCCGAATCTGTTTCTTCATTCTACAAGGGGATAATGATAACCCACGATACCCATCTGACCGGGCTGTGCTCTGGGTTAAAACACGTACAGGAAGCATCTAGCACAGCACCTGGCGCAGAGTAACCACCTAAGGAGTGTACGTTTCCTTCCTTTCCCACGAGAGTAGCAAGTAAAATAACCTGGGAGAGCTGAATGGCTTTATTTGGTAAGACTTTGGCTTATTTCCTAGAGCCACTCTAATCACTCACTGTTTTGATGAATTAGGGCCAGCATTTTTCTTCAGACTTGGCTGTGAGCCTGATTATCTTTCCAAACCATAACTAGGGGACACGATCATTCTGAACATCAAGATGGAATGGGTTTTTTTTGAAGCATTTATTCATTTATTCGGCTGCATGAGGTCTTGGTTGTAGCACACGGGATTTTCGCCGTGGACTCCTCCGTTACGGCACGTGGGCTTCTCTCTAGTTGCGGCACACCGGCTCAGTGGTTGCAACACTCGGGCTTAGCTGCTCCACAACATGTGCAATCTTAGTTCCCCAACCAGGGATCAAACCTGTGCCCCTTGCGTTAGACAGCAGACCACCAGACCACCAGGGCAGTCCCAGGGCAAGATATCTGACTGAAAAAGCAGAGCCATCACTGTTCATTTTCTAAGTACAGCAGGTTTCTGGGATTCCCAAGGGCTAAGGCAGTCTGCCTTCTGGGGCCCAGAGGAGGGCAGGATGGGCTTTAACCGGGGAGGCTGCAGGATGCTTGGATGCTTAAGTGGACAGAATTTCAGCAGAAAAGTATCGACCATCACCATCACTGTCAAAAGCACTGGGGCCTTTAAACTCAGGCTCCATACTAGAAGAAACAGTAGGAAAAGTTGAGCTGGAACGCACACGGTCCTAATGAGGTGGGCCGGTGGGCAAAGCTTTATTTGCATTCATTTCACTCATTGTTATGTGGCATTAAGGAGATTTTCTGCTGAGCAGAGTGACCTTGACATGTGATTTTCTGTGTTCTCTGGGTATATGCAGAGCATTATAAGAAGTAATGATTCCCAAAGAGCCCATCTAATCTGACAATTTTCATCAGCCTCCAAAGGGAGATTTTATCTTTTGTCCATTTCTCCCATTTTTTTTTTAGAGTGTTACTATTTAAAAAGAGAGAGAGATACCGAGAGAGAACAATATCTATAACCTTCAGCCTTGTCCTTGCGAAAGTCAGAAGTGTGACATAAGCGCTCTCTTTTGCTCATCTTTACCACCAGTCAGCATTTCTCAGCAGGTGCATTAAATATACTCTTATCTTTCTCTAAATCTTTGTTGTACTCTCCAGAAGCCTCATGTGAGTGCAGCCTGATACCACAGGCACCAGACTGTCAGGACCAAATAGCATGAACCTAGGCTGTCAGATCCTGCCTGAGTCGTTCCAAATGATTTTGACCATGTTAGGAAATATGGGTTGTGAAGGGCTTGGGGAAAAAGATTCTGGTCATTTACAAACCTTTTTTGGTACAAGTGGAATCTACTATCCAACTTTCATCCTCAAACACTTTTTGTATCTGATACTGAAACCACTAAAGAAAAAAGGAAGAAAGGAAAGAAAACAAAACCTAGAAATAGGGTTTAAATATTTTATTGTAAAAATCAATCAAAACAGTAGCCTTCAGCACAAAATCAATACTTAGCTATTCATCACTAGCAACAGTGAGACTACCAATAAGATGACAGGGCTCATTCTTGTTTTATGTCCCTGGATATGTTCCAGTGTCCCCTAGTTTATAGTCTATGGGAACCTGAACAGGATTTGTATCACTGAGTCACTGTTGTGATAATTGTATACATCTTAATTATGTTAAATTGGTTCATGGTGCTTTTCAGGTCTATTATAACTTTTTACTTCTCTGTATATTCATCCTATTAATTTTTGAGAGTTTGATACTGAAACTCCAACTTAAAAAATCTTAATTTATCTAGATAAAAAATAATTATAATAAATAGTGGAGCTATATGTAACTTTGTTCTTTATTTTCCAAGTCTCCTGTAAATGTGTTATCATACTTTCATAATTTTTAAAGAAAGGAAGATTTTTTTAAAAAAGATGATGGTGTTCATTACCAAAGTCCACTGCAATGGATTTAATAAGGATTTCAATTAAAAAGACATATAGGTCATTATAGGATATTGAGAAGGGTTCCCTAACTTAACAATTTAAATCAACTATACTCGAAGGAATGATGCTGAAGCTGAAACTCCAGTACTTTGGCCACCTCGTGCGAAAAGTTGACTCATTGGAAAAGACTCTGATGCTGGGAGGGATTGGGGGCAGGAGGAGAAGGGGACGACAGAGGATGGGATGGCTGGATGGCATCACTGACTTGATGGACGTGAGTCTGAGTGAACTCCAGGAGTTGGTGATGGACAGGGAGGCCTGGTGTGCTGCGGTTCATGGGGTTGCAAAGAGTTGGACATGACTGAGCGACTGAAATGAACTGAACTGATACTCTAATAAAAATTTTTAAAAATGAAAACAAGAAAGACATAAACGAAAAGCCAAAGATTTGAGAATTCAATACAAATTTTAAATGTCACATGACTTTAGAATTGTCAAAATCCTGAATTTTGATACACTGCACATTTCACCTTCAAAATAAAAATATACTTAGTTTTCTAGCCCTCCAAAAGCTATTGGTACTTTTCATTTCCACCCTGTCCCTGCTTCTCTGGAATCATTCTTTAGCAATCTTGTGAACTTCTTTCCATTCTCTTACTAAAGATCCCAATGAACTATTTCTCTTTTACACACACACACACACACACACACACCACCCACACTTTTCCCCCAAACCACAGTCAATGAGCTGTGTTATCTACCCCAGGGAGGAAAACATTAGCATCGACAATCCAAGACAATAAAAAATGCCAACAGCTGACTTTTTGTTTCAGAATATACTATATATATTTTGGGTATAGCTGGGCCTTTATTCATATAGTTTCTAGAATAATATTTAGATGCACTTTTTCAATTTTTCTAGATAACACCAAGTGGCAGGAGGAGAGGAACCCATATATTGGAGCATAAGCTGGTAAAAATGTGAGATTTTTAATTTACCAACAATGGATGCGCTTAAAGTTGATTTGACAGGGGACCAAAACATGCATGAGCAGCCAAGGTCTTCCCCAGACCACTCCCATTCCTATATAAAGAGGAAGTTAACTTCCAGATCAGCTCCTAGATCTTTCTGTATCGTGTGGAACGAAGATAATGGGGGAGAAGGAAAATTAAAATCACCAAAAAGGCTGTCACTTCAGTTCAGTTCAGTCACTCAGTCGTGTCTGACTCTTTGCGACCCCATGAATCACAGCACGCCAGACCTTCCTGTCCATCACCAACTCCCGGAGTTCCTTGAGTGACCTACATAATGAGCTGAGCAAAGAAGAGAGAGTGAAGAGATAACTGAGTACATGTGAGTTCAGTTGAGTAAAGATTTGGGAAGCAGCTTTTATGGGAGAAAAGAAAGACTTTGGAGCACCTACTGTGTTAGGGAGACACTTGGAGATAGAAAAAGATAGAATCTTTAAGATGCTCTGCTGTGGCATTTTCAGGAGAGATCGAATGCTTTAATTTGTTTATAATTGTTATTTGCTCATCTGTTATTCAATGAATGGGACTCCATGGTGGACTGGACCACAAGATGATTATCCCCTCAACTTGCATGGTATCAAGTGTCAATAAAGATCCAAGCCACCAGATCAGCTGTCAATCACTGATATGCTTGTGTGTGTGTGTGTGTGTGTTGTTCTTTTAACACAGTTAGCTCTCCTCTCTCTGTTAGACATTAAGCTGGTTGACATAACAACTCTGCCTTTTGTTAAATAAGAATAAAAAGTGCAGAGTTCTTTACATAGTGTGGCAGGATATGCTTATTAAAGTTTACTGCTTAACTATAAAAATGGGCTGTTAATGCTGGTCTCAGAGACATATTGTTAGAACTAAATAGAACCTGCTAAAATACATTAAATGTAAAAGAACTATATAAATAACATATAGCTCATAGAACTATCTGATTGGTTCTGTGGAATGGAAAGACATTCTATAATACATATCATAGAAGCTGAGTTACTTCATGTTTATTTGTGGAACATGGCGGTGTATAACTTTGAAAGTAAATAAATACTGTTTAAATACAACAAAAAGTTTACTGCTTGACGCAGAGATAGGATTGAGACCAGTTAGCTCCAATGTCCTCCATGCAGAATGCGCTGTACACCCTATTCCTGTCCATGAGTTCTGGGAGAGGTCCCAGCTGAAATTCCCAGGTGCACCAGCCCCAGGTTACTTTACTATAAAATCCTGGCACATGAAAACTCGTTTCCCCACACAGTACATCTTAATAGCATGGCTGAGGACCACAGATATAAACTATTTGTTTTTGACAACCGAAGGATCCATTTGAAAATCACAAATGTCTATAGAGACTGACTCCACTGGCCACCAAAAAAAAAAAAATTCCCCAAAAAGCAGGGCCAGACAGTGATGGTCAAGCTCAGTGTGGACCTTTCCAAACTCTGGGGTGAGTCTTGCACACCTCTCCTGCCCAAGGGAGCTGGGCCCCAAGACTGTCTTTAAAGTGTAGTGGGAAGAGCACTAGACTCAGAGCCCAGAGAACTGGATTCAATCAGGGCTCTGTCACCATCCGAAGAGGCAGCACTGAGTGTGGAAAGAAAGAGACTTTGGGCCTGGACAGACTGGATTCAAACCCCAGTTTGCTCACTTCTTGTGACCCTGGGAAAAGCACTTCACCTTTTTTTTTTTTTTTTGACTGCGCATTTTGATCTTTTTATGTTTTTTCTTTCATTTATTTATTTATTTATTTATTTTACTTTACAATACTGTATTGGTTTGCCATACATTAACATGAATCCGCCACAGCTGTACATGAGTTCCCAACCCTGAACCCCTCTCCCACCACCCTCCCCATATCATCTCTCTGGGCCATCCCAGTGCACCAGCCCCAAACATCCTGTATCCTGTATCGAACCTAGATTAGCGATTCATTTCTTACATGATAGTATACATGTTTCAATGCCATTCTCCCAAATCATCCCACCCTCTCCCTCTCCCAAAGAGTCCAAAAGTCTGTTCTTTACATCTGTGTCTCTTTTGCTGTCTCACATACATCTCTATCATTACCATCTTTCTAAATTCCATATATATGTGTTAGTATACTGTATTGGTATTTTTCTTTCTGGCTTACTTCACTCTGCATAATCGGCTCCAGTTTCATCCACCTCATTAGAACTGATTCAAATGTATTCTTTTTAATGGCTAAGTAATACTCCATTGTGTATATGTACCACAGCTTTCCTATCCATTCATCTGCTGATGGACATCGAGGTTGCTTCCATGTCCTGGCTATTATAAACAGTGCTGCGATGAACATTGGGGTATACGTGTCTCTTTCAATTCTGGTTTCCTCAATGTGTATGCCCAGCAGTGGGATTGCTGGGTCATAAGGCAGTTCTATTTGCAGTTTTTTTAAGGAATCTCCACACTGTTCTCCATAACAGGAAACACAAAAAGGGTATATAAGCCTGAAGCCAAAACAACAAAGCACTTCACCTTTTGATGCCTCATTTTCCTCAACTGTGAAAAGGGATAATAATATTTACTAATCAAGATTTGTAGTAAGAACAATAAGGACATATACAGGTGCTCAATAAAGGTCATTTGCTGCTGTGTGGCCTTGGGCAAGTAACACAAGAGCTCTGGACCTCAGTTTCCTTATTTGTAAAGCAATAGAGATGGATAATATCATTTCAAGGACTTTTGACAACAGAGAATTCAAGAAAGATGTCAAATCTTGACACAGCGTAGTAAACATAAGGAACAAACAGCTCAGCATGAGACAGCACGAGATGTTGATTCAATTTTCCCAGAAGGGTCAAGGTGGAGGAGGCAGTAGAGACCAGGCTGGTTGGAAAAGCAGTTGTCACCCAGGCATCTAAGCAGGCCTTCCCTAGCCAACTGGGCCCGTGCAGCAGCTCTCACTCTCCTCACAAAGGCGAGCCCCACAGACTGAACCAATGAAGAGAAAGAAAAAGAACCCAAAGAACAGAAGAAGTCTTAATCTAGAAGAATGGTACTGATGGACCGATTTGCAGAGCAGGACTAGAGACACTTTGGCCACCTCATGCGAAGAGTTGACTCACTGGAAAAGACTCTGATGCTGGGAGGGATTGGGGGCAGGAGGAGAAGGGGACGACCGAGGATGAGATGGCTGGATGGCATCACGGACTCGATGGACGTGAGTCTGAGTGAACTCTGGGGGATGGTGATGGATAGGGAGGCCTGGTGTGCTGCGATTCATGGGGTTGCAGAGTTGGACACGACCGAGCAACTGAACTGAACTAGAGACACAGACGTTAAGAACAGACTTGTGGGCATGGCAGGGGAAGGACAGCGTGGGATGAATTGAGATGGTGGCACTGACCTATAACACTACCAGGCGTAAAATAGCTCGCTAGCAGGAAGCTGCTATAGAGCACAGGGAGCTCGGCTTGGTGCTCTGTGCCCTAGAGGGCTGGGATGGGATGGGGCAGGGGAGGGAAGCTCAAGAGGGAGGGGATATATGTCTACTTATGCTGATTCATGTTGTTGTATAGCAGAAACCAATACAACATTGAAGAAATTATCCTTCAATTAAAAGTAAATTTTAAGACCAAAAAACTTAAATTTCAATAAAAAGAAATTTTAAAATGGAACAGAAAGCAAACTGACCTAAGACTAGGTTCTGACACTGGTTCTATCGCTAGCCCGGTTTCCACTTTTGCTTTGGATAGTCAGGAAGCTCATAGCCAAGGTTATCGTTCATGTTTAACTGACCCTATAAAAGTTATATATTGTCACTGTAACGCCACTCCCCCTTTTACTTGGCCATTATACTTTAACTCATTCCCCATCATACCCTGACTTTTATTTGAGATTTCCCTATTCCATTGTACCTATCCTTACAATCCACTTGAAATCCTTCATGAGACAAGACAGGGTATAAATAAATAGCAATCATTTTGCCAGTCGATTACATTGCACATCATTTCTCTATGTATAAAATAAGAGCTTAGGATCTCTTTCAGCTCTAAATCTGTTCTTCTAATCCTTTATTTCTAAAACTCCAAGTCCATCTGAGGTTGTCTTTTAGAGCCTTGACTCTATGTATATCTACTAGGCATTCCACTAATATCCTAGAATAGGATGACTCTAACAGTTGAATGGGGATTAACATTTGTATAGAACCTATTACCTTGAGTTTGAAATGATCTCACTCTGGTCTTCAGTAATCCTGTGTGATAAGGGAAGCAGGGACATGTCTCCATTCTATAGATGAGGAAACATAAATATAAAGATTAAGTGACTAGCTCCCAGTCTCATAAGTAACGATTGACACAGGGACTCGAACTCTGATTTTCTGACTCTGAGCTCTCTCCAATCTCCCAGCCTCATGAACGATCCCTCCAGTCTCCACTGGATGCTTCCAGGTCATACATCTCCCAGGACAGCCTCTTTGATATGACATTCTGGATAATTTTCCACTCCAGGACAGTGGCATACCACAGAATTGGTCTTATTCCTCTTTGACATGACAGACTTGTAATGTTTGAAACAATAATCCTATAACCTTCAAATCTTTATTCCAGCTGAACATCAGAGGCAAATCATGCAGGGCTGTTTGACCCGTTAGACCCAAAAAGCCCAGTGCTTGAGGCCCACAAGCTTTCCAGGGGGCAATGGGAGAAAAAGATAATTGGCTCCAAGCTACACAAAAGCAAACTGAAATTAATAAACATTTAGTTTACTGCCTGCAAAATGTGACATTATGTCAACTTCATTAATTACTCAATTTGTTATTCATAAAAAATTTCATTACATGTAAGAATAATTTATGAATTAGATTCTTTTATAAGAATTCTTGAGTAGGCACATGATAAGAAGACAAAAGCAACTGTAAATTCAACACGGTATTCATAAGCAAATCATTTTAAAAGCAAAATTACAAAAATACTTTCAGTACTTTTACAGAAAATTTTACATTTAATTGATATGTAGTGTGTTTGGTCTAAGTGATGAAGCCTCTGAAAGAATTTGTGGAAATTTTTAAATGGGCCTGAAGTCTCGCCTTGCCTACATTTCTGTATGCAAATCAACGTGATATGCCTTTTAGTCACATGGCTCCCTCGGTTTATGTACTTTCTTCCAGTTGCTGGATTTTCCCAGTAAACTGAACCTCATTGGTCTGAAAGAAAATGAAGGTGCTGGGGAGCACCTCGGGCCCTGCCACATCACCACCAACACAGCTTCTGGTGTGCCAGAGACAGTAGATAACCAAGAATTCTGAAGTACCCTGGGACTCCCCTGGGGTCCAGCGTCTAAGACTCCAGGCTCCCAACACAGGGGTCCTGGGTTTGATCCCTGGCCAGGAAACTAGATGCCACATACCACAACTATAGATCCCACATGCCACAGCAAAGATCCTGCACACAGCCGTAGCCCAAAAAAAGACCCCCTCCCCACCATAGGAAGCTTCTTCTCTGTGCACCCAGTCAAACCTGTTCCAAATGTGAGGAAAGGTTGCGCTAAGAAAAATGCTAACTCTGACAAAACAGCATGCCTGTTGCCAAGGGCATGGTTTTAATTGCCTCAAGGAACCTTGGGGTATACTGGCAGGATCCTAAAAACATTGTAGGTTAAAACTCATCTTGTATCTAAACATACTGCTGTTAAACTTCTTGCATTCAAGCAGTAAGCTCACATCAAAAACGGGCAGTTCTTTAAAGGCTCAGAAGTTCTGTGTGCTGCCTGCACAGAGCTTAGGTGAGACCATCTGGCATGAAGTCTTTACTTTCAGGGCCTCCAGAAGCCACCAAGGGGGGAAGCTAAGGGGACCAGCTTGTGAATCCCAAGGGCTGGTAATGATGCCAAACCTGCTTCCTGGAGAGTTGAACCTGTGACCGTTGGCTTTAGTCCCAGGCCCCTGGAAGTCCTGAGGATCTGAATTACTGAAACATTTGGAGAGCAACTGCTGAAGTCACAGCCAGTTCTAGAACTGCTACTCTGCCTGGGAAAGAAAAGCTGGAACTTTATTTAGATTCTAAAATCACTTCCTGGGTCCTTCTTCCTGAGGCAGGAAATAAAGCAAGTTCCTGAGAGAGGAAGGAGAATGGAGAGGGGACCCTGCATCAAGAAGATGTGTAGAAAAGGCTTCCACTCAGAGGCACTCTATGTTCCGCAGTATTCTGAGGTCTGACCCAGGAGGATATAGCCTTTCATATTCTCTGTATCAGAAAGTATCAGTGTCCTTGCTGTTGCTTAGTCACTCAGTTGTCTCAAATTCTTTGTGACCCCATGGACTACAGCACGCCAGGCTTCCTGGTCCATTACCACCTCCCGGAGCTGACTCAAACTCATGTCCATCAAGTCCGTGACACCATCCAATCATCTCATCCTCTGCCACCCGCTTCTCCTCCCACCTTCAATCTTTCCCAACATCAGGGTCTTTTTCAATGAGTAAGTTCTTTGCATCAGGTGGCCGAAGTATTGGAGTTTCAGCTTCAGCACCAGTCTTCCCAATGAATATTCAGGACTGGTTTCCTTTAGGATTCACTGGCTGGATCTCCTTGCAATCCAAGGGACTCTCAAGAGTCTTCTCCAACACCACAGTTCAAAACCATCAATTCTGGTTTTGGTACCACTTCACACAAGTCAGAATGTCTGCGATCCAAAAATCTGCAAGCAATAAATGCTGGAGAGGGTGTGGAGAAAAGGGAACCCTCCTACACTGTTGGTGGGAATGCAAACTAGTACAGCCACTATGGAGAACAGTGTGGAGATTCCTTAAAAAATTGCAAATAGAACTACCTTATGACCCAGCAATCCCACTGCTGGGCATACACACCGAGGAAACCAGAATTGAAAGAGACACATGTACCCCAATGTTCATCGCAGCACTGTTTATAATAGCCAGGACATGGAAACAACCTAGATGTCCATCAGCAGATGAATGGATAAGAAAGCTGTGGTACATATACACAATGGAGTATTACTCAGCCATTAAAAAGGATTCATTTGAATCAGTTCTGATGAGATGGATGAAACTGGAGCCGATTATGCAGAGTGAAGTAAGCCAGAAAGAAACACACCAATACAGTATACTAACACATATATATGGAATTTAGGAAGATGGCAATGACGACCCTGTATGCAAGACAGGAAAAAAGACACAGATGTGTATAATGGACTTTTGGACTCAGAGGGAGAGGGAGAGGGTGGGATGATTTGGGAGAATGGGAATTCTAACATGTGTACTATCATGTAAGAATTGAATCGCCAGTCTATGTCTGACGCAGGGTGCAGCATGCTTGGGGCTGGTGCATGGGGATGACCCAGAGAGATGTTGTGGGGAGGGAGGTGGGAGGGGGGTTCATGTTTGGGAATGCATGTAAGAATTAAAGATTTTAAAATTTAAAAATTAAAAAATTAAAAAAAAAACACACCATCAATTCTTTGGCACTCAGCTTTCTTTACAGTCCAACTCTCACATCCATACATGACTACTGGAAAAACCATAGTCTTGACTAGACAGACCTTTGTTATCAAAGCAATATCTTTGCTTTTTAATATGCTGTCTAGGTTGGTCATAACTTTTCTTCCAAGAAGTAAGTGTCCCTTTTAATTTCATGGCTGCAGTCACCATCTGCAGTAATTTTGGAGTCCAGAAAAATAAAGTCAGCCACTGTTTCCACTGTTCCCCCATCTTTTTGCCATGCAGTGATGGGACTGAATGTTGTTTTCTGAATGTTGAGCTTTAAGCCAACTTTTTCACTCTCCTCTTTCACTTTCATCAAAAGGCTTTTTAGTTTCTCTTCACTTTCTGCAATAAGGGTGGTATCATCTGCATATCTGAGGTTATTGATATTTCTCCCTGCAATCTTGATTCCAGCTTGTGCTTCTTCCAGCCCAGCATTTCTCATGATGAACTCTGCATAGAAGTTAAATAAGGAGGGAGACAATATACAGACTTGATGTACTCCTGTTCCTATTTGGAACCAGTCTGTTGTTCCATGTCTAGTTCCAACTGTTGCTTCCTGACCTGCATACAGATTTCTCAAGAGGCAGGTCAGGTGGTTTGGTGTTCCCATCTCTTTCAGAATTTTCCACAGTTTATTGTGATCCACACAGTCAAAGGCTTTGGCATAGTCAATAAAGCAGAAATAGATGTTTTTCTGGAACTCTCTTGCTTTTTCCATGATCCAGCAGATGTTGGCAATTTGATCTCTGATTCCTCTGCCTTTTCTAAAAGCAGCTTGAACATCAGGAAGTTCACGGTTCACATATTGCTGAAGCCTGGCTTGGAGAATTTTGAGCATTACTTTACTAGCATGTGAGATAAGTGCAATTGTGCGGTAGTTTGAACATTCTTTGGCATTGCCTTTCTTTGGAATTGGAATGAAAACTGACCTTTTCCAGTCCTATGGCCACTGCTGAGTTTTCCAAATTTGCTGGCATATTGAGTGCAGCTCTTTCACAGCATCATCTTTCAGGATTTGAAATAGCTCCACTGGAATTCCATCACCTCCACTAGCTTTGTTCATAGTGATGTTTCCTAAGGCCCACTTGACTTCACATTCCAGGATGTCTGGCTCTAGGTGAGTGATCACACCATCGTGATTATCTGGGTTGTGAAGATCTTTTTTGTACAGTTCTTCTCTGTATTCTTGCCACCTCTTCTTAATATCTTCTGCTTCTGTCAGGTCCATATTATTTCTGTCCTTTATAGAGCCCATCTTTGCATGAAATGTTCCCTTGGTATCTCTAATTTTCTTGCAGAGATCTCTAGTCTTTCCCATTCTGCTGTTTTCTTCTATTTCTTTGCGTTGATGCTGAGGAAGGCTTTTTTCTCTCTCCTTGCTATTCTTTGGAACTCTGCATTCAAATGGGTATTTCTTTCCTTTTCTCCTTTGCCTTTACTTCTCTTCTTTTCTCAGCTATTTGTAAGGCCTCCTCAGACAACCATTTTGCCTTTTTTGCATTTCTATTTCTTGGGGATGGTCTTGGTCACTGCCTCCTGTACAATGTCATGAACCTCTGCCCATAGTTCTTCAGGCACTCTGTCTATCAGATCTAATCTCTTGAATCTATTTGTCACTTCCACTGTATTCTCTAAGGGGTTTGATTTAGATCATCCTTGAATGATCTAGTGGTCTTCCATACTTTATTCAATTTAAGTCTGAATTTGGCAGTAAGGAGCGCATGATCTGAGCCACAGTCAACTCCCAGTCTGGTTTCTGCTGACTATAGAGAGCTTCTCCATCTTAGGCTGCAAGCAATATAATCAATCTGATTTCGGTATTGACCATCTGGTTATGTCCATGTGTAGAGTCTTCTCTTGTGTTTTTGGAAGAGGGTGTTTGCTATGACCAGTGTATTCTCTTGGCAAAACTCTGTTAGCTTTTGCCCTGCTTCATTTTGTACTCCAAGGTCAAATTTGCCTGTTACTCCATGTATCTCTTGACTTCCTATTTTTTCATTCCCATCCCCTCTGATGAGAACAACATCTTTTTTTTGGTGTTAGTTCTAGAAGGTCTTGTAGGTCTTCATAGAACCATTCAACTTCAGCTTCTTCAGCATTATTGTTTGGGACATAGACTTGGATAACTGTGATCTTGAATGGTTTGCCTTGGAAATGAACAGAGATCATTCTGTCATTTTTGAAATTACACCCAAGAACTGCTGTTGTAACCCTCTCACACTGTTGAGGGGAATGCAAACTAGCACAACCATTATGGACATTCCTTTAAAAACTGGATATAGAACTGCTGTACAACCCAGCAATCCCACTGAGGGGCATACACAGACAGGAAACCAGAATTGAAAGAAACACATGTACCCCAATGTTCATCGCAGCACTGTTTATAATAGCCAGGACATGGAAGCAACCTAGATGTCCATCAGCAGATGAATGGATAAGAAAGCTGTGGTACATATACACAATGGAGTATTACTCAGCTATAAAAAGAGAACATATTTGAATCAGTTCTCATGAGGTGAATGAAACTGGAGCCTATTATTCAGAGTGAAGTCAGTCAGAAAGAGAAACACCAATACAGTATACTAACACATATATGTAGAATTTAGAAAGACGGTAACGATAACCCTACATGCAAGACAGCAAAAGAGACGCAGATGTAAAGAACAGATTTTTGGACTCTGCAGGAGAAGGTGAGGGAGGGGTGATTTGAGAGAATAGCACTGAAACATGTATATTACCATATGTGAAACAGAGGACCAGTGTAAGTTCGATCCATGAAGCAGGGCACTCAAAGCTGGTGCTCTGGGACAACCCAGAGGGATGGGGTGGGGAGGAATGTGGGAGGGGGCTTCACCCCTGGCTGATTTGTGTTGAGTATGGCAAAAACCACCACAATATTGTAAAGTGATTAGCCTTCAATTGAAATAGATAAATTTTAAAAAAAGAAAGGTTTTCTCCTCATGGACCAACACTGCCTGGAGTAGCAGTAAGCAAGGAATCAGCACAGCCAGTGTTCCTGTCAACCCTGCCACCTGACTCCCATTCGAGTTCACACACTGTTGCCCTGGGCTGTCTCTTCCTGGGTATCTCGGCCATACATTCAACAGTCACATCAAGTTGCAGTTCTGGTGCAAAGAAAGAAACTATGATAGACAATAAACACCCTGTGGCTATTCATGTAGTGAATGCTGAATCTGATCTCTCCACTGGAAGTAAGTTGAAGTAATTTAGCTCATTGGAGCATACATGACAGGAAGAAACCATATTTATTTTCCACTAATCTGACAACAATATCCCTCATCCAGGTTAAAATACTCAAAACCAAGACTCACAGTCACCTGCAGGCATATGACTGATTGGAAAGAGGCATTCCTGTTTCATGACATTGATTCTTTAAAGGATAATACCAGGAGACAGGGCTTCCCTTGTAGCTCAGTTGGTAAAAGAATCCGGCTATAATGCAGGGTTGGGAAGATCCCCTGGAGAAGGAAATGGCAACCCACTCCAGTATTCTTGCCTGGAGAATCCCATGGACTATAGCCTGCCAGGCTCCTCTGTCCATGGGGTCGCAAGAGTCGGTCACGACTTAGCAATAAACCACCACCGCACCAGGAGACAGATTACTTGCTCTCTTATTAACAGATCTCAAAGTAAGGCTTCTCTTGTCTATGACCACAGACTGGTTTCTCTGAATTTTGCAAAACTGCTAAGGTCTAACTCAAATCCCTCCAAAACATCATCTCATCCTTACTCTCTTATGCTATCTTCAGTGATATTAAATTTTAGAAGTAGAATATACATAATTTAGGTAAGACACCATAACAACCAAGATTTTTAGCATTGATTTAGCGTTTAGCAACCATGATTTAGCATTTTTAAATTATAAAATTATTTTTAAATTGGCTATTTATTTCATGGTCTTCTCTATATTCACTGCAAAGTGTATCTCACTTTGTGAAGAAGGTTCACTTTTAAAGTGAATCTTTCCCCTCTGATATTCATATAAAACCAGTTCCAAGACAGAAGAAAATTGCCTTTAATGAGGCAGAAATCTTTTTTAAATTACACATTTAAAGGAGAATTTTTTTAAATAAAATAATAAAAATACACATACAAAGTCTAAAGTTTCTTTTGTTTGGCAGAATCACTTCTAGAGTTAAAAAGAAAACAGCAATTATAGCTTAAGAACAGAACATCCTAGACTAAAAATTCATTCAGCTTTTATCAAACCTCCTTGTCATCCTTTTACAAGAGAATAACAAGGAAACTCTCCTTGGGTGCTCAGACCTTGTTTCCTAGCAATTGACAGGGGCTGCGGGCTCTTAGGAATAAACAGTTGAGCTTAACCTGAGCAGAGTGGAAACTGAGGTTCCAAATGAGAAAGGGATAGATTGATAGAAAGTTATGAAAAAGTGGTACTCCCTCTTTGTGTTCATAGTATTACCTGTTACCCAATTTAACGTTAGGCTCTAGACACTGTATGATAATTTCTTTAATCAACAGAATATATATATATATATGTACATGTATATGAAGGTCGAGAAGGGGGATAACTCAAAGGATGAGGAAAAAGTAAGTTTAGTAAAAGGAGCCCAAAATGTAGAGTGTTGTAAATCAAGCTGTAGAGTGGCCAGGAGTTCAGCACCTTAGCCAAAGATACTAGTAACAGTGTGTGTATGTACTTACACAGTGCTATGCTGAGTCGCTTCAGTCGTGTCTGACTCCGTGCGACCCCATGGACTGTAGCCCGCCAGGCTTCTCTGTCCATGGGATTCTCCAGGCAAGAATCCTGGAGGGTTGCCATGCCCTTCTCCAGGGGATCTCCCCAACCCAGGGATCAAACCCACGTCTCTTTTGTCTCCGGCACTGGCAGGCGGGTTCTTTCCCACTGGCGCCACCTGGGAAGCCCAGTCACACAGACACACATGTAAGGAACAACTCAGGGACAGCGTCATGACCTTCCTAAGGGTTGGGATGAGAACAGAAAGAATACAGACCTGCATATGCTGCTTATTTGAAATCAGGTAAAAACAAAGGAAATTCACCAAACTCTGCCTGTGGTTCTTTCGAGGGCAGTGGATGATAGCGGGTGGTTTGTCTTCACAGTTTTTTGTGTTTTTCTAATCTCTATAGTGAGTGTGCAAATCTGAATTCCACGTATGATAAGAGAAAACATTCCGCTTAAAGAAAGAAAAAGTTTGAGATCAAGCGACAGCAGACAAAGGGCAATTTCCCTGAGAAGAGAAAACTACTAAAAGGCATACTCATCCCCATGAACCTGGGGATGGAGGTAGTGAGGAGGACATGAACACCCACCTGAGAGGCTGCAGCTGAAATGAGGTCCAGGTTAAGCTTAAAGGCTGCTCTCAGGACAACACAAAGCAGGGGCTATAAAAGCGATGGACTAGTTAGTGAAGCTCAGTAGTTCTGATGAATACTGGTGCCTCTGAATGTAATAAAATGTGATTAAAAAGCCCTCACGATGCAATAAAATAGACTTTGGTCCTAAATTACCAACTGAATGTGCCAACTCAAGACCCATTCCAGAAGAGGGCATTAGAGGAGTTTAAAAGAAAGATAGCCATCCCCAAAGTGCCATCTAGAGGGGACATCCCCTAATGCCAGCTGGAAAGTCCATGGCAAAGGCACCTCAGGAGCTGATTGGTAGGCACCCAGAGCCCGTTACTAGAACACGTGGCCCAGATCAACAGCTTCCAAGCCACAATCACACAGCAGGAGCAATAGAATCCCAAAGGCAGACCCAGGTAAGGAGTGGAAGAGACCCCGTAGAGGGCTCAGTGTGAAGGCTGCCACCCATCCCTTCTTTTCCCAGTCACTACAATGAAACTCAAGACTTGACATCTGAGAGTGAATCTCTAAGGGGTGTACAGGAAGACAAAGGGATAAGAGGGGTGGACTGATAGGAGGGAACTAGTTCATGTACTTTGGTTCCCAGCCTTTTTCTTCCTTCTGACACTTAAGAGTATTCCATCTTGACCCTCCTCACTCTATCTCCCACCTGGGGACGGTCCTCCTTTGCTAAATAGACTCTTTTGAGGCCTTGCAATTCAGAGGAAAGGAGCTGGTGAGGATCACAAGGGGCATGGGGGCAAGAGCTGGTGGGGTGGTCTGGGGACCTTGTTGGAGGGAAGCTGGCGAGGGAGGTGGCAGAGCTGCTTCAGTGTAAGGGAAATAGATGAAAGAGAAAAGGAGATGTTAAAGATACATGACTGTGGTCTCCTTATCTCCCCTTGCAGAGTTCAAAAAAGGCAAGTTAAGGGCTGAGACCTTTGGAAATTACTTTTAAATGCTGGACTGTATTATTTTAACCACAACAGTGCTCTGAGACTGCCCCTTGAGAACACAGGCTTTAAAAAAATTTCATGTCAATGAGACCTTGTTCCTATGTACTATGTACACCTTGAGGCTCAGGTGTACAGCTAACAAGCATCTAATAAAACCACAGCAACCTTTACTTCCTCATGTTCTTGTGGATGGCTAAAATAAGGGTCTTTAGCCCCTACTGTTTCCCCCTGGGGTTTTTTCCTAACAGAATCGTCCCTGAAGCTCCTAACTCTGAAAGCTGCTCAAATTTCTCTGACAGTACAGCAGGTATAAAAGCACATCGTGTTGGAAATGACAGGGGGGAAAAATGATAATACCTTCCCTAAGCTTGAGCTGTACAGAAATGTCTACTCCAGGCATGTTTTAAAGGATGAATGACCAAATGTGAAATATTCTTCGCGTCTAGAGCTTGATGCTTGACAATTTCATAACCTGGTGCTCTCTAATGAAAATAAGACTCCATTTAAGGCAATCAATTGTATTTAGCATAAGCGGTAGGAGAAAGGAGCCATTTAATTGTATGTAAAGCAAAATAGTGCTACTAATCTCATCTGCACAGTCATTCATAGGCACATAACATAAAAATGCATACTGGGACCTGCTAGGCGTCATGAGACCCCATAGTAAACAGTCAAAAGCGAAATGGTGATAAACAACCTTCCTGATGTGGTACAGAAATGTCACTGCCATAGCACAATCTAGGACAAAGAAATCTATTTGCATTTGGCATTCTTTTTCTGTGGGAAGGTTACGGCGAAAGTGTCAATGCAGGGGGTTGTGCCCAAAGATCCCACCCCAGTGGCACACAGTATTGGAGCTGATGGTACAGAGGCAACCAAACAGCAGAGCTGGGTTCTATAAAGGGTGAAGACAAGCCCTTACAGGTGGCATATGGGAGAAGAGGACTCCCTGCCTCCAATCATCTCTTTCGACCTCCAAACCTCTCCTGTTTTTCCCTCTTGGTTTTAGGTACTGATGGCTGCTATTCAAGCAATGGTCTTTTAAAGAAAGAATAACCTTTTGAATTATATGGTCTTTTAGAAGCACCTTGGCTCAAATTAATTTTTCCCATCAACAAATCAGACACTAGGAAAGAGAAGGATTAGGGTTCAACGTGGATCAGATTTGAAGAGGTAAATGACCAGGAATTCATCAAAGAAGATGCAAAGGGCTGGGTCCAGAACACCCCTTCACACCCACAGCTCTCAGGAGGATCGGCCCGAAACAATAAACTGAGTATCAGAGCCTCAAATAGGGAACAAAACCCTACAGTAAACAGCTGGAGAAGAACATTGGATTAGGGCTTTATCTTGAATAAATGAAATTAAAATTTAAAAAGATATGTTTGGTCTTACTTTTTAATTTAGATTCTAATTGGCATGATTACATACTTCATTTTTCAACAACTCAAATATTTATGTTAGGGGACACATATTTTAAACAAAGAGTATATTGGTTCAGTTCAGTCGCTCAGTCATGTCCAACTCTTTGCAACCCCATGGACTGCAGCATGTCAGGCTTCCCTGTCCACCACCAACTCCTAGAGCTTGCTCAAACTCATGTCCATCGAATCAGTGATGCCATCCAGCCATCTCATCCTCTGTCGTCCCCTTCTCCTGCCCCCAATCCCTCCCAGCATCAGGGTCTTTTCCAATGAGTAAGCTCTTCACATCAGGTGGCCAAAGTATTGGAGTTTCAGCTTCAACATCAGTCCTTCTAATGAATATTTAGGACTGATTTGCTTTAGGATTGATTGCTTGGGTCTCCTTGTAATCCAAGGGACTCTTAAGAGTCTTCTCCAACACCACAGTTCAAAAGCATCAATTCTTCAGTGCTCAGCTTTCTTTACAGTCCAACTCTCACATCCATACATCACTACTGGAAAAACCATACCTTTGACTAGATGGGCCTTTGTTATCAAAGTAATGTCTCTACTTATTAAAATGTTGTATAAGTTGGTCATAGCTTTCCTTCCAAGGAGAAAGTGTCTTTTAATTTCATGGCTGCAGTCACCATCTGCAGTGATTTTGGAGCCCCCCAGAATTAAGCCTGTCACTATCTCCAATGTTTCCCCATCTATTTGCCATGAAGTGATTGGACTGGATGCCAATATCTTTTATTTTTTGAATGCAGAGTTTTAAGCCAACTTTTTCACTCTCTTCTTTCACTTTCATCAGTTCCTAGTGGAATTCCTAGTGGAGCTAGTGGAGGTGATGGAATTCCAGTTGAGCTATTTCAAATCCTAAAAGATGATACTCTGAAAGTGCTGCACTCAATATGCCAGCAAATCTGGAAAATGCGGCAATGGCCACAGGTCTGGAAAATGTCAGTTTTCATTCCAATCCCAAAGAAAGGCAATGACAAAGAATGTTCAAACTACTGCACAATTGCACTTATCTCACACACTAGTAAAGTAATGCTCAAAATTCTCCAAGCCAGGCTTCAGCAATATGTGAACCATGAACTTCCAGATATTCAAGCTAGTTTTAGAAAGGGCAGAGGAACCAGAGATCAAATTGCCAATATCTGCTGGATCATTGAAAAAGCAAGCGAGTTCCAAAATAACATCTATTTCTGCTTTACTGGCTATGCCAAAGTCTTTGGCTGTGTGGATCACAATAAACTGTGGAAAATTCTGAAAGAGGTGGGAATACCAGACCACCTGACCTGCCTCTTGACAAATCTGTATGCAGGTCAGGAAGCAACAGTTAGAAATAGACATGGAACAACAGACAGGTTCCAAATAGGAAAAGGAGTACGTCAAGGCTGTATATTGTCATCCTGCTTATTTAACTTCTATGCAGAGTACATCATGAGAAACACTGGGCTGGAGGAAGCACAAGCTGGAATCAAGATTGCTAGGAGAAATAACAATAACCTCAGATATGCAGATGATACCACCCTTATGGCAGAAAGTGAAGAGGAACTAAAAGCTTCTTGATGAAAGTGAAAGAGGAGAGTGAAAAAGTTGGCTTAAAGTTCAACATTCAGAAAACTAAGATCGTGGCATCTGGTCCCATCACTTCATGGCAAATAGATGGGGAAACAGTGGAAACAGTGGCTGACTTTATTTTGGGAGGCTCCAAAATCACTGCAGATGGTGACTGCAGCCATGAAATTAAAAGGGACACTTACTCCTTGGAAGGAAAGATATGACCAACCTAGACAGCATATTAAAAAGCAGAGACATTGCTTTGATAACAAAGGTCCGTCTAGTCAAGGCTATAGTTTTTTCAGTAGTCATTTATGGATGTGAGTTGGACTGTGAAGAAAGCTGAGCACTGAAGAATTGATGGTTTTGAACTGTGGTGTTGGAGAAGACTCTTGAACGTCCCTTGGACTGCAAGGAGACCCAACCAGTCAAACCTAAAGGAAATCAGTCCTGAGTGTTCATTGGAGGGACTGATGTTGAAGCTGAAACTCCAATACTTTGGCCACCTGATGTGAAAAGCTGACTCATTTCCCAGCATCCCCGATCTTGGGAAAGATTGAAGGTGGGAGGAAAAGGGGATGACAGAGGATGAGATGGTTGGAAGGCATCACCGACTCAACGCACATGAGTCTGGGTAAACTCTAGGAGTTGGTGATGGACAGGGAAGCCTGGTGTGCTGCAGTCCATGGGGTCACAGAGTTGGACCTGACTGAGCAACTGAACTGAACTGAACTGGAATTCCATCACCTCTACCTGCTTTTCTTGTAGAGCTGCTTCTTAAGGCCCACTTGATTTCACGTTCCAAGATGTCTGGCTCTTGGTGAGTGATCACACCATCGTGGTTATCTGGGTCATGAAGATGTTTTTTGTATAGTTCTTCTGTGTATTCTTGCCACCTCTTCTTAGTATCTTCTGCTTCTGTTAGGTCCATACCATTTCTGCCCTTTAATGTGCCCATCTTTGCATGTAATGTTCCCTGGTGCTACGGCTGCTGTTGCTGCTAAGTCGCTTCAGTCGTGTCTGACTCTGTGCAACCCCAGAGACGGCAGCCCAGCAGGCTCCCCAGTCCCTGGGATTCTCCAGTCAAGAACACTGGCGTAGGTTGCTATTGCCTTCTCCGAATGTTCCCTTGGTATCTCTAATTTTCTTGCAGAGATCTCTAGTCTTTCCCATTCAGTTGTTTTCCTCTATTTCTTTGCATTGATCACTGAGGAAGGCTTTCTTATGCCTCCTTGCTATTCTTTGGAACTCTGCATTCAAATGGGTATGTCTTTCCTTTCCTCCTTTGCTTTTTGCTTCTCTTTTCTCAGCTACTTGTAAGGCCTCCTCAGACAGCCAATTTGCCTTTTTGCATTTCTTTTTCTTGGGGATGGTCTTGGTCACTGCCCCCTGTACAATGTCACGAACCTCTGTCCATAGTTCTTCAGGCACTCTATCCGATCTAATCCCTTGAATCTATTTGTCACTTCTACTATATAACTCTAAAGGATTTGACTTAGGTCATCCCTGAATGGTCTAGTGGTCTTCCCTACTTAATTCAATTTAAGTCTGAATTTGACAATAAGGAGTGCATGATCTGAGCCACAGTCAGCTCCCAGTCTTGTTTTTGCTGACTGTATAGAGGTTCTCCATCTTAGGCTGCAAAGAATATAATCAATCTGATTTCAGTGTTGACCATCTGGTGATGTCCATGTGTAGTCTCTTGCGTTGTTGGAAGAGAGTATTTGCTATGACCAGTGTGTTCTCCTTGCAAAACTCTGTTAGCCTTTGCCCTGCTTTATTTTGTACTCCAAGACCTAATTTGCCTGTTATTCCAGGTATCTCTTGACTTCCTACTTTTGCATTCCATTCCCCTATGATGGAAAGGACATCTTTTTTTGGTGTTAGTTGTAGAAGGTCTTGTAGGTCTTCATAGAACCATTCAACTTCAGCTTCTTCAGCATTATTGTTTGGGGCATAGACTTGGATTACTGTGATCCTGAATGGTTTACCTTGGAAATGAACAGAGATCATTCTGTCATTTTTGAGATTGCACCCAAGTACTGCATTTCAGACTGTTTTGATGATTATGAGAGCTATGCAATGTCTTCTAAGGGATTCTTGCCCACAGTAATAGATATAATGGTCATCTAAATTAAATTCACCCATTCCAGTCCATTTTATTTCACTATTACTAAAATGTCAGTGTTCACTCTTGCCATCTCCTATTTGACCACTTCTAACTAGTGAAAGAGGAGAGTGAAAAAGTTGGCTTAAAGCTCAACAATCAGAAAACTAAGATCATGGCATCCGGTCCCATCACTTCATGGGAAATAGATGGGAAACAGTGGAACCAGTGTCAGACTTTATTTTGGGGGGCTCCAAAATCACTGCAGATGGTGACTGCAGCCATGAAATTAAAAGATGCTTACTCCTTGGAAGAAAAGTTATGACCAACCTAGATAGTATATTCAAGAGCAGAGACATTACTTTGCTGACTAAGGTCCATCTAGTCAAGGATATGGTTTTTCCAGTAGTCACATATGGATGTGAGAGTTGGACTGTGAAGAAGGCTGAGCGCTGAAGAATTGATGCTTTTGAACTGTGGTGTTGGAGAAGACTCTTGAGAGTCCCTTGGACTGCAAGGAGATCCAACCAGTCCATTCTGAAGATCAGCCCTGGGATTTCTTTTGGAAGGAATGATGCTAAAGCTGAAACTCCAGTACTTTGGACACCTCATGCGAAGAGTTGACTCATTGGAAAAGACTCTGATGCTGGGAGGGATTGGGGGCAGGAGGAGAAGGGCACGACAGAGGATGAGATGGCTGGATGGCATCACTGACTCGATGGACGTGAGTTTGCGTGAACTCCAGGAGTTGGTGATGGACAGGGAGGCCTGGCATGCTGCAATTCATGGGGTCGCAGAGTCGGACATGACTGAGTGACTGAACTGAGCTGAACTGAGCTTACCTTGATTCATGGACCCAACATTCCAGGTTCCTGCGCAATACTGTTCTTTATAGCATCGGACTTTACTTCCATCACCAGTCACCTCCACACCTGGCTTTGTTTTCACTTTGGCTCCATCTGTTCTTTGTTTCTGGAGTTATTTCTCCACTCTTCTCCAGTAGCATATTGGGCACCTTCTGACCTGGGGAGTTCATCTTTCAGTGTCCTATCTTTTGCCTTTTCATACTGTTCATGGGGTTCTCCAGGCAAGATCACTGAAGTGGTTTGCCATTCCCTTCTCCAGTGGACCACGTTCTGTCGGGACTCTACACCGTGACCCGTCTGTCTTGGGTGGCCCTATGCACCATGGCTCACAGCTTCATTGCGTTAGACAAGGCTGTGGTCTATGTGATCAGTTTGGTTAGTTTTCTGTGATTGTGGTTTTCATTCTGTCTGCCCTCTGATGAATAAGGATAAGAGGCTTATGGAAGCTTCCTGATGAGAAAGACTGACTGTAGGGGAAACTGGGTCTTGTTGTGATGGGCGGGTCCATGCTCAGTAAATCTTTAATCCAATTTTCTGTTGATGGGCGGGGCTGTGTTCCCTCCCTGTTGTTTAATCTGAGGCCAAACTATGGTGGAGGTAATGGAGATAATGGCGACCTCCTTCAAAAGGTCCCATGCCCACACTGCTGCACTCAGTGCCCCACCCTGCAGCAGGCCACCGCCGACCCACGCCTCCACCGGAGACTCCTGCACACTCGCAGGCAAGTGTGGGTCAGTCTCTTGTGGGATCATTGCTCCCGTCTTCTGGGTTCTGGTGCACACAAGGTTTTGTTTGTACCCTCCAAGAGTCTGTTTCCACGTCCTATGTAATTTCTGTAATCAAATCCCATTGGCCTCCAAAGTCAAATTCCCTGGGGCTTCTCAATTCCTTTGCCAGATCCCCAGGTTGGGAAATCTGTTGTGGGTCCTAGAACTTTCTTAACAGTGCAAGATGTAACTGTTCTGCAGTTTGTGGGTCGTCTGCTTGGCGGCTCTATGTTGGGGTTAATGGTGACCTCCTCCAAGAGGGCTTATGCCACAGGCAATGTGATCAGGTCTCCTGTACCCAGAGCCCCTGCCTCTGCGGCAGGCCACTGCTAACCCGTACCTCCACAGGAGGCGCTCAAATACTCAAACATAGGTCTGGCTCAGTCTCTGTGGGGTCTCTGGGTCCTGGTGTGCACAAGGTTTTGTTTGAGCCCTCTGAGCATCTGGCGGGTATGGGGTTTGAAATCACATTTAGATTTCGCCCTTCCTACCATCTTGCTGGTGCTTCTCCTTTGCCCTTGGAGGTGGGGTATCTTTTTATGGTGGGATCAAACATTCTTCTGTCGATGGTTGTTGAGCAGTGAATTGTAATTTTGGATTTCTCGCCGGAGAAGATGAGCACAGGCGTATAATAGCATTATATAATAACCTTCACTTCATGCCAGTTTTTTTAGTGAGATCATAAACAGACTCATTTGCCCCCTTGTCTCGTTTGCTGCAGCTGAGGGATAGAGTAGGGCTAGAGCCTAATTGCCTGGACCCCCTCTGCACTCCCTCTTGCAGAAGGCTATTTTTCACCAGAGAGATCCCCCTCTTTGTTCCAGTACACACAGCACATTCCCTAACCAATATGATATCTCATCCTCTAAAACATGTATAATATCTACTTCCCAGGATTCTGGTGGCTCCATGCCGCATGCAGCCCACATGACTTTCCCTTTGTAGTTGGTGGTTTTGTGCACCTATCCCCTCTTGAACAGGACCGCTGGCTGCTATTCTGTAAACAAAGTTGAATGTTGTTCAGATTGTCAACATTGAATGACATGGTGGTGGCGAGGGGCTGGTCTAAGATGCATTGGGATATATGAGTACAGGTTGTGGGGTTGTGTTTTGCTATCACAAAAGCTCTTAAAATACAAGAGCGGCATTTACTTGCAGAATAAACAGGGTCATTTCGGCAAAGAAAATACTCAAGGGCATATTAATTTACCAGTGTCAATATTCTAATCAAATCTTTTGCTTTGAAAAACTATCATGTCATAACCCTTATTGGTTTTCTCTTCAATTGTTACCTTATCTGACTTTCCCAAACTTCATTTGTGGGTGACTTGAGCAATATTTAAACATAATTTTATTCAATTTTATGAAATCCTAAAATGTTTCTAGGAAAGACAGTTGCACTACACAACCTATTTACAATGAGTTTGCATGTATACTATCAAAGTGTACAATATTCATCACTGAAACTGTAAAGATATGTTGATAGATGGAGAGGAAGGTACTAGCACGAAGCAGGAGAGATACTTGAGAAGAGGCAAATTTACAAGTAGAATATTTTCACGTGGTGATAAATGTTACTTCACCATGAAATCATGTAATTGTTGTGACTAGAATCATAACCACTCAGATGTTGGGGATATTATGCCACCCTCCTTCCTGGGCCACAGATGACTGGATCAGAGATGAAACGCTGCCCCAACTAAAGCAATTATCTTCTCTTTCTTGGGATTCTGGGATTGAGACTCTTGTTATACGTCTAAAACAATCACCTCAACTTTTTGATGGTACATCCTTATTAGTAAAAAGGTGTAAGTAAGTAAGTAAGCAAGTGAAGTCACTCAGTCGTGTCTGACTCTTTGCGACCCCATGGACTGTAGCCTACCAGGCTCCTCCATCCATGGGATTTTATGGGCAAGAATACTGGAGTGAGTTGCCATTTCCTTCTCAAAAAAAAAAAAGGTTTAACTACACTTTAAATACTGGCATACCTCAGAGACAGTATGGGCTCAGTTCCAGACCACTGCAATAAAGCAAGTATCACAATAAAGCAAGCCACATGAATTTTCTGGTTTTCTTGTTCATATAAAAATTATGTGAAACAACACTATAGTCTATTGAGAGTGTAATATCATTATGTCTTTAAAAATCAGTCTACATATCCTTCAAAGATGACACAAACAGATGGAGAGATATACCATGTTCTTGGATTGGAAGAATCAATATTGTGAAAATGACTATACTACCCAAAGTAATCTACAGATTCAATGCAATCCCTATCTAACTACCAATGGGATTTCTCACAGAATTAGAACAAAAAATTTCAGAATTTGTATGGAAACACAAAAGATGCCGAATAGCCAAAGCAAGCTTCACAAAGAAAAACCAAGCTGGAGGAATCAACCTTCCTGACTTCAGACTACATTACAAAGCTAAAGTCATCAAGACAGTATGGTACTGGCACAAAACAGGAACATAGACCAATGGAACAAGGTAGAAAGCCAAGAGATAAACTCATGTTCCCATGGGCACCTTGTTTTGACAAAGGAGGCAAGAATATACCGTGGAGAAAAGACAGCCTCTTCAACAAGGGGTCCTGGGAAAACTGGACAGCTACATGTAAAAGAATGAAACTAGAACACTTCCTAACACCCTAACAACATAACAGAAATACACTCAGAATGAATTAAAGACTTAAATATAAGGCCAGAGACTATAAAGCTCTTAGAGGAAAACATAGGCAGTACCCTCTTTGACATAGATCATAGCAACATGCTCTTTGACCCACCTCCTAGAGAAATGGAAATAAAAGTAAACAAATAGGACCTACTTAAACTTAAAAGCTTTTGCAGAGCAAAAGAAACAATAAACAAGATTAAAAGACAACCCTTAGAATGGGAGAAAATAATTGCAAACAAAACAACTGACAAAGGATTAATCTCCACAATATATAAGCAGCTTATACAGCTCAATATCAGGAAAATAAATAGACCAATCAAAAAATGGGCAGAAGGCCTAAACAGACATTTCTCCAAAGCAGACATACAGATGACCAGCAAACACATGAAAAGATGCTCAACATCACTAATCATCAGAGAAATGCAAATCAAAACTGCAATGAGGTATCACCTCATGCCAGTCAGAATGGCCATCATCAAAAATCTACAAACAACAAATACTGGAGAAGATGTGGAGAAAAGGGAACCCTCCTACACTGTTAGAGGAAATGTAAACTGATACAGCCATTATGGAGAACAATATGGAGCTTTCTTTTAAAAACTAGGAATAAATCTATCATAAGACCCAGAAAGCCCACGACTGGGCACGTATCCTGAGAAAACCACAATTCTAAAGGACTAGAACCCCAGGGTTCATTGCAGCACTATTTACAATAGCCAGGATGTGAAAGCAACCTAGATGTCCATCAGCAGATGGATGGATAAAGAGGTGGTACATATACACCATGGGATATTCAGTTCAGTTCAGTTCAGTTCAGTCGCTCAGTCGTGTCCGACTCTTTGCGACCCCATCAATCGCAGCACGCCAGGCCTCCCTGTCCATCACCAACTCCCAGAGTTCACTCAGACTCACGTCCATTGAGTCCATGATGCCATCCAGCCATCTCATCCTCTGTCGTCCCCTTCTCCTCCTGCCCCCAATCCCTCCCAGCATCAAAGTCTTTTCCAATGAGTCAACTCTTCGCATGAGGTGGCCAGAGTACTGGAGTTTCAGCTTTAGCATCATTCCTTCCAAAAGAACACCCAGGGCTGATCTCCTTCAGAATGGACTGGTTGGATCTCCTTGCAGTCCAAGGGACTCTCAAGAGTCTTCTCCAACACCACAGTTCAAAAGCATCAATTCTTCAGCGCTCAGCCTTCTTCACAGTCCAACTCTCACATCCATACATGACCACAGGAAAAACCATATCCTTGACTAGACGGACCTTAGTCGGCAAAGTAATGTCTCTGCTCTTGAATATGCTATCTAGGTTGGTCATAACTTTTCTTCCAAGGAGTAAGCGTCTTTTAATTTCATGGCTGCAGTCACCATCTGCAGTGATTTTAGAGCCTCAAAAAATAAAGTCTGACACTGTTTCCACTGTTTCCCCATCTATTTCCCATGAAGTGATGGGACCGGATGCCATGATCTTCGTTTTCTGAATGTTGAGCTTTAAGCCAACTTTTTCACTTTCCTCTTTCACCTTCATCAAGAGGCTTTTTAGTTCCTCTCCACTTTCTGCCATAAGGGTGGTATCATCTGCATATCTGAAGTTATTGATATTTCTCCTGGCAATCTTGATTCCAGCTTGTGTTTCTTCCAGTCCAGCGTTTCTCCTGATATACTCTGTATATAAGTTAAATAAGCAGGATGACAATATACAGCCTTGATGTACTCCTTTTCCTATTTGGAACCAGTCACTCAGCCATAAAAAAAGAATGAATCTGAGTCAGTTCTAGTGAGGTGGATGAAACTACAGCCTGTTATACAGAGTGAAGTAAGTCAGAAAGAGAAAAACAAATGTAGTATATCAATGCATATATATATATGAAATCTAGAAAATGGTGTTGATGCACCTCTTTGTAGGGGAGGAATGGAGACACAGATGTAGAGAATGGACGTGTGGCCACAGCAGGTGAGGGAATAAGTGGGATGACATACACACTATCATGTGTAAGATGGATAGTTGGTGAGAAGTTGCTGTATATCACAGGGAGTCCAGTCTGGCACTCTGTGATGACCTAGAGGGCTGTGATGAGGGTAAGAGAGGGAGGCTAAGGAGGAAGTGGATATATGTATAATTATGGCTGATTCACATTGTTGTATGGCAGAAATCAACACAACATTGTACACATTTTAAAAATAAAAAGCAATATACATATCTTAATTTTAAAATATTTTATTGCTGCTGCTGCTAAGTCACTTCAGTTATGTCCGACTCGGTGCAACCCCATAGACAGCAGCCTACCAGGCTCCCCCATCCCTGGGATTCTCCAGGCAAGAACGCTGGAGTGGGTTGCCATTTCCTTCTCCAAATTTTATTGCTAAAAAATGCTATTCATCGTCTGAGCCTTCATTGAGTCATGTCTTTCTCCTGGTGGAGAGTCTTGCCTTGATGTTAATGACTGCTGACTGATCAGGGTGAGTGTGTGTGCACTGAGTTGCTTCAGTTGTGTCTGACTTTTTGTGACCCTATGGACTGTAGCCACCAGTCTCCTCTGTCCATGGAGTTCTCCAGGCAAGAATACTGGAGTGGGTTGCCATGCCCTCCTCCAGGAGATCTTCCCAACCCAGGGACTGAACCCACATTGCTTATGTCTCCTGCATTGGCAGGGTAGGTTCTATACCACTAGCACCATCTGGGAAGACTGATTGGTCAGGGTGGTAGCTGTTAAAGGTTAGGGTGGCTTTGGCAATTTCTTAAAATAAAATAACAGTGAAGCTTGTGGCATTGCTTGACTCTTCCTTTCATAAACGGTTTCTCTACAGCATGCAATGTTGTTTGATAGCAGTTTACCCACAGTAGAACTTCTTTCAAAACTGGAGTCAATCCTCTCAAACCCTGATGCTGCTTTATCACCTATGTTTATGTAATATCCTAAATTCTGTGTTATCCTTTCCAACAATCTTTATAACATCTTCACCAGAAGTAGACTCTATCTCAAGAACCACTCTCTTTGCTCATCCACGAGAAGCAGTCTTCATCTGTTGAAGTTTATCGTCATATCTTCAGGCTCCACTTTTATTTGCTGTTTCTACCTCATATACAATTACTTCCTCCATTGCAGTCTCAAAGTCATCTATGAGAGTTGGAAACTTCTTTCAAGTTCCTGCTCATGTTGATATTTTGACCTCTTCCCAGGAATGACAGTTGTTCTTAATGGCATCTAGAATGATGAATCCTTTCCAGGAAGCTTTCAATTTACTTTGCCCAGATCCATCAGAGGAATAACTATCTATGGCAGCTAGAGTCTTGTGAAATATACTTCTTAACTAATAAAACTTGACAGTCAAAATTACTCCTGATCCATAGGATGAAGAATAGATGTTGTGTTAGCAAGGATGAAAACAACATGACTCTCATTGTATTGATACATCTCCATCAGAGCCCTTGGGTTACCAGATACATTATATGAGCAGTAATATTTTGAAAGAAATCTTTTTTCTGAGTAGTAACAGTACTACTGTTACTTAACAGTAGTATTGAACCCACATCGCTTGTAGTACTAAACAGTAGGCCTAAAATATTCAGTAAACCATGTTGTAAACAGATGTGCTGGCATCTAGGCTTTGTTTCTTTACTTACAGGGCACCTGCAGAGTAGATTGAGAATAATTCTTAAGGGCCCTAGGATTGGGGGGATAGTAATAAGCACTGGCTTCAATTTAAAGTCATCAGCTGCATTAGCCCATAACAAGAGAGTCAGCCTGTCCTTGAAAGCTTTGAAGCCAGGCGTTGACTCCCCTCTAGCTATGAAAGTCCTAGATGGCATCTTCCTTCTTCCAGTAGAAGGCTATTTCCTCTACACTGTTTACAAAAGTGTTCCTGTTTAGTGTAGCCACCTTCATTAATTATCTTTTCTATATCTTCTGGATAACTTGCTGCAACTTCTACATCAATACCCGATCCGTCTCCTTATACTGTCATATTACGGAGGCAGCTTCTCTCCTTAAATCTCATGAACCAACCTCTGCTAGTTTCCAACACTCTCTCATCTCTCAGCTTTAATAGAGCTGAAGAGAGTTAGGGACTTGCTCTACATTTGACTTTGGCTTTGAAAACTTGTGGCCGATTGGATCTTCTGTCTAGACCATCAAAAAAAAACTTTCTCCATATTAGCAAATAAGCTGCTTCACTTTATCTATTAGGTGTTCACTGGAGTAGTACTTTTAATTTCCTTCAAGAATTTTCCTTTGCCTCTATAACTTGGCTAACCATTTAGCGCAAGAGGCTTAGCTCTCAGTCTACCTTGGCTGTTGGCAACCTTCTTTACTAAGCATAATCATTCTAGCTTTTAAAGTATTTTAATGATTTGTTTCTCTTTGGCTGTGCTGGCTCCTCACTGCTGCATGTGAGCTCTCTCTTGTCTCAGTGAGCGGGGCCTATGCTCTAGTTTCGATGCACAGGCCTCTTTGTATGGTGGCTTCTCTTCTGGAGCACAGGCTCCGGGGCACTCGGCCTCAGCAGTCATGGTGCACGGCATGTGGTCCCAGACCAGGGATCAGACCAGTGTCCCCTGCATTGGCAGGCAGATTCTTAGCCATTGGACCACCAGGGAAGCCTTCCTTTCTAGCTTTTGATTAAAGCGAGAGACTTGAAGTGTGACTTACTTTCACGTCAACACTTAGATGCCATTGCAGGGTTTTAAATGGATTAATTTCAATATTGTTTCAGGGAATAGGGAGACCGGAGGAAAAGGAGAAAATGGCCACTAAGGGGAGCAGTCAGAACACACATGTTTATCAATTCGCTTCATCATCTCACAAGGGCGCAGTGTGTGACATCCCAAAACAACTACATCGAAGTAACATCGAAGATCCCTGATCATGGATTTCCATAACAATTGATTAAATAATAACAATAATGAAAGGGTTTGAATAGTGCGAGAATTACCAAAATGTCACTCTAGAGACACAAAGCGAGAAAATGCTGTTGGAAAAATGGCGCTAATAGACTTGCTTGATGCAAGGTTGCCACAAACTTTCAATCTATAAGAAATACAGTGTGCGCGAAGCACAGTAAAGCAAAGCACGATAAAATGAGCTATGCTATAGGTGTGTCCTTATTTACAAATTGTATTCATAATCATATTCATAATGCTTATAGTTGTATATAAACTATATAAACATAATTTTTTGCTCTTTCAAACATTTAAATGAATTCAGATATTTTAAATATTTTACATTATAATTAATATAAGCTTTGTATTCTCCATAACATAATTATTAATAAAATATTTACATTTTATTATTTATTATTCATTGTTTTAATAGATTTCATTCAACTCTATGACACAGAAACTTGGGCATGACTTGGGCAAACTCCAGGAGATAGCAAGGGATAGGGAGGCCTGACATGCTGTGGTCTGTGGGGTCGCAAAGAGTTGGGCATGACTTAGTGATTGAACAACAACAAATGACACAGAAAATCACGTCAGATGATACGTTCATACATAACAGCTGGTTTTAATTTTTCTGCATAGCTGAAAACCTCAGTTTTAATGACAGTAGGTCCAAGTGGGAAAGAAAAACCATATCACTGGCAGAATTTTCAACATTATGAATTTTTAATCCCTGTTACCAATTATGCAAAGACTTTTGTTGAAATTAGGCTCATAAATTCCTGTGTTCTCTGATATCAAACAGTTCTCACAGAACCAATCAAGCCCACTGAACTTCTCTTCTGGAAATCTCAACTGAAGTACAGTTGATTTACACTGTTACACTAGTTTCCGGTATGCAGCACAGTGATTTAGCATTTTCACAGATTGCACGCATGCGTGATCCGCCACTCAGCTGTCTGCAGCTCTTTGCGATTCCATGGATTATAGCCCTCCAGGCTCCTGTCCATGTCATTTTTCCAGGCAAGAATATTGGAGCAGGTTACCATTTCCTCCTCCTGGGGATCTTCCTGACCCAGGGGTCAAACCTGAGTCTCCTGCTTTGACAGGTGGATTCCTTACCACTGAGCCACATGGGAAGCCCATTTTTATAGATAATACTCCATTAAAAATTGCTACAAAATAATGCTGATAATTTACTGGGTTGTACAATATATCCTTGCTGCTCATCTATGTTGTACATTATAGTATGTAGCTCTTAACCCCGTACCCCTAATCTTGCCCCTCCCCCTTTCCTTTTCTCACCAGTAACCACTAATGTGTTTTCTATGTCTGTGAGTCTGTTTCTGCTTAGTAATATACATTTGTTTATTTTTTAGATTCTACATATAAGTGATATCACATAGTATTAGTCTTTCTCTGACTTACTTCACGAAGCGCAATATTCTCTAGGTCTATCCACATAGCTGAAAATGGCAAACTTTCATTCTGTTTATGGCTGAGTAATACATTCCATTATAAATATATATGATAATATTCAATTATATATATATATATATAATCACATCTTGTTTATTCTTTCATCTGGTGATGGATATTTGGTTGCTTTCATATCTTGGTAATTATAAATAGTGCTGTTATGAACACTGGGGTGTATTATCTTTTTGAATTAATGTTTTCTTTTTTTCTGGATATATAACCAAGAGTGGAATTGCTGGATCATATATACTCCTAAATTTATTTTTTTGAGGAATCTCTACACTGTTTTCTATGGTGGCTGCACCAATTTACATCTCAACAGTGTATAACAATGTCCTTTCCTCCACATTCTTGACAGTACTTGTTATTTATAGGATTTTTTATGATAACCATCTGATAGGTATGAGGTGATATCTCACTATGTTCTGATTAGCATTTCTCTAATAATCAGCAATGTTGAGCATCTTTTTCATGTGCCCTTTTGCTATCTGTATGTCTTCTTTAGAAAAATGCCTATTCAGGTCTTCTGCCCATTTTTGATTGGGTTGTTTGGAGTTTTAGTTTTTCTTTTTTTTTTTTTCCAGATATTGAGTTGTATGAGCTCTTTATGTAGTTTGGATATTAACCTCTTGACAGTGATATCATTTGCAAATATTTCCTTCCACTCCAAAAGTTGTCTTTGCATTTTGTCAATGATTGCCTTTGCTGTACAAAAGCTTTCGAATTTAATTAGATACCATTTGCTTGCTTCTGCTTTTCAATTTTTTTGCTTTAGAAGACAGATCCAAAAAACACTGCTACAATTTATGTAAAAGAGTATTTTGCCTGTGTTCTCTACTAGGAGATTATAGTTTCTGGTCTTACATTCAGGTCTTTAATCCATTTTGAGTGTTTTGTGCGTTTTTTGTGTATGGTGTTAGAGAATGTTCTAATTTCATCAATTTACATGTAACTGTCCAGTGTTTCCAGAACCACTTATCAAAGAGACTCTCTTCTCCCCATTGTATATTCTTGTCTTCTTTGTCATAGATCAGTTGACCATGAGTGCATGGGTTTATTTCTGAGCTTTCTATCCTGTCCCACTGATTTATGTGTCTGTTTTTATGCCAGTGCCATGCTATTTTGATTACTATAGCTTTGAAGTATTGTATGAAGTCTAGGAAGGTAATATCTCCAGCTTTGTTCTTTTTTCTTAAGCTTGCTTTGGCAATTCAGGGTCTTCTATGGTTCCAAATAAATTTTAGGATTACTTGCTCTAGTTCTGTGAAAAATGTCACAGGTATTTTGATAGGGGTTATATTAAATCTATAGATTGCTTTGGGTAGTACGGCCATGTTAACATTATTAATTCTTCCAGTTTAAAAGCATGGGTAGTCTTTCCATTTCTTTGTATCACCTTCAACTTCCTTCAAAAATGTCTATAGTTTTTAGAGTATAGATCTTCCACCTCCTTGGTTAAGTTTATTCTTAGGTATTTTATTCTTTTCAATATGATGGAAATTTTTATGCCAGTCAGAAAATCCTGTTCTCTGAAGTACAAAAGTATGAAATTTTTTGTGTTTGAGGTACATCATTTTCCACAACAAAATCATATAATGTTTGAAACATTTCCAAACATCCATTTTCAAGATGTTCTCGCCACAGCAAGAATTCTTTTGAAAAGCAGGTATTTTCTCTCATTGATAAAATGTCACCTTTGCTTTGAAGAATAATAAGTTTAAAACAACAGCTGCCAGTGTCACAGAAGAGGTTAGTGAATTTAGAACACTTGTTTAAAAAAAATGTGTAACTCAATTTTAGCCATTTTAAACAAAAGAAGATACAAAGGTAGAGATGTTACATATTCAGATGTGCTGAGAAAATGTAGCTCCGCAACTTTGTCTGTGAGTCAGACACGACTGAAGTGACTTAGCAGCAGCAGCAGCAGCATAGTTTTACTCATAACCCCAACTACTTTGTGGATAAAAACTAACTCAAATTTCAATCTAATTACATATTTAATAAAATTTGGTAAATACTCATCTTTAAAACAGGCCATTCTTTTGCCTCAAGGTGACCAGAAAACTTCTTGTGGTATAAAAGATTTTCATGGTCCCTCTCTTTTTCACAAAGTTTGAGGTGATTCTCCTATTAAAGTCCACGATTCGTCTGTCACAGTAACCACATCAACGACCTCCTGCGGCTCTTTACACCCTTCTGACTTCAGTCCTCTCCTATGCTGGGCTGACTGTGAATGCATTTCCCATGTGCGTACAGCTGACACCTGTGTGTCCTGTGCGGTGTGCTCACAGATGCCTCGTAGCTTCAATGTCCAGTTTCACTGGTCATTTTGCCAGCGGCAGATGGAATGTGAGTGACTACTTGTCCATTGGCAGGAATTCAGGGGCCACATGCCCCACCTTTCCCCTTCAGCAAAAGAAAAAATGCTGTTTTGCTTTTTAAAAAAATAGAGACAAGAAAGCATCAGTTATAATGATGCGAAAGTACAGAACAAAAAGCAAAAGAGGAAAAAAAGAAATGATCACGAGTAGGGTTATTTAAACCCTTTCTCCTGACCAGGGCTACTCTGCAGCAAATGCAGAGCCCAGTCACTCTGAAGAGCTTTGAAAATGGGTTATTTTAGCTCCCTAGTCAGAATCTAATGCAGCTGAATGCAATTCACCTTTTTTTAAAAATTTCTTTTCTGTGTCTTTTGTTCTCAAGGACCATCACAGTAATGAACTGGATACCCAAAGTAGAGCTATTATGTTTAAAATGCTCAGATGACTAGGCCTACATATGGTCTTAAAATATTTGAGTCTTTGGAGGAAATTAAAACATACTGGAAGGTTAGAAGGGGTTTCCAAAAGAATCACATTTTCACCTCAAATCAAAGATTCTTGGCCTGCCATAACCACAAGCTTTGGGTCTTATTCTCCCCGTATGTGAAATATTTTGACTGTTTCTCACTATGACAAAAATTGAAATTTAATTTCAAACAATGAAGTAGAAGTGACATTTACCAAATTATAAGAAAACACAATCTTCATATACTCTCCATACAGTACTTTTCAATCTTAAAATTAAAGATCCTCCGACTGCAAGTAGAGTTCAAACCAAAACTTAGTGTGACACCTCTGGTGGGTGGGACTTTTTTTTGGCATCACTGAGATCAGTCTTCAGTCAAGTTGATCAATCCTATATATGTTTACTACCAGGACTGCTCTGTTTCATAGGGTAGAGTTTCCAGACATCTTCATTTCTCAAGCCTGTTTGAAGGTGAGAATATTCAGTCCAACAGACTCGTTCTGAGCTCCTGCTTTGTGCAAAGACTTAGTTTCAGTTTTGTGAGAGTTTCAAAAATGAAGAGTCCCTACCTTCAAGAGTTTCTTTGGGGAAGAAGAGGTAAATTCATTTTTTTTTTTAATGCTGGAAAAGTCAACGATATAAGAGATACTAAGTATTAAAAGGGCTGTTCCAAAATTCTAAATTATAAAATAATGACATTTAATTAGCAGAATAATCCAGGTTAAAAGCTAAATCCACTTTTCTCCTTCAGTCAAAATTAAAGTTTCTATAGGTTGAAAATACAGAAGTACAGTGTATAAGGAAGTAAAAAAGACAATGGGGTAAGAATACTTAACTGTTAACTAGACTTTTAACCATAAATAAATACAGTCTACCTCCTGCATGGGCAGAGGAGCCTGGTGGGCTACAGTCCATGGGGTCGCTAAGAGTTGGATACGACTGAGCAACTTCCCTTTCACTTTTCACTTTCATGCATTGGAGAAGGAAACGGCAACCCACTCCAGTGTTCTTGCCTGGAGAATTCCAGGGATGGGGAAGCCTCATGGGCTACCGTCTATGGGGTCGCACAGAGTCGGACACGACTGAAGTGACTTAGCAGCAGCAGCAGCAGCACCTGCCATTTTAAAAAGACACAAAGTGGAGGAGGGTAGAGCCTAAGAGGGAAAGAATCTTTTTATCTACTAACTCAAACGCATTCTTTTTTATAGCTGAGTAATATTCCATTGTGTATATGAACCACAACTTCTGTATCCATTCATCTGTGGGTTTTTTGTATTTATTTATTTTTAATTGACTGATGATTGGTTTAAAATATAGATTTAATTTCTGCCCTCATCAGCATGAATTAACCATAGGTGTACATATGTCTCCTCCTCTTGAATCTCCGACCCCCCCACCTCCCGCCTATTCCCACCCCTCTAGTTATTACAGAGCCCCAGTGTGAGTTCCCTGAGTCACACAGCTAACTCCCATTGGCTATTTGTTAACGTATGTGCGTCCATGCTGCTCTCTCCATTCATCTCACCCTCTCCCTCTTCTCGTCCACCCTTGTCCATTAGCCTGTTCTCTGTGTCTGCCTCTCCACTGCTGCTCTGTGAACAGATTCATCAATACCATCCTTCTAGATTCATATAAGTAAGTGAAGTAAGTGAAGCAACTGAAGTCACTCAGCCGTGTCCGACTCTTTGCGACCCCATGGACTGTAGCCCAGCAGGCTTCTCTGTCCATTGGATTCTCCAGGCAAGAATACTGGAGTGGGTTACCATTTGCTTCTCCAGGGGATCTTTCCAACCCAGGGACTGAACCCAGGTCTCCAGTGCTGGAGGCAGACGCTTTAACCTCTGAGCCACCAGGGAAGATTCCATATATGTGTGTTAAAATATGATATTGTTTTTCTTTTTCTGATTTACTTCACTCTGTAAAACAGGCTCTAGGTTCATCGACCTCATTAGAACTGATTCAGATGTGTTGCTCTTCATAGCTGAGTAATATTTCCATTGCACATATGTACCACAGCTTTATGCATTCATCTGTCGATGGACATCTAGGTTGCTTCCATGCCTTGGCTATATTTACAATGAATATTGGGGTACATGTGTCTTTTTAAATTTTGGTTTATTCAGGGTATATGCCTAGAAGTGGTATTGCTGGGTCACATGATGGTTTTATTCCTAGTTTTTTAAGGAATTCTCATACTGTCTTCCATAGTGGCTGGATCAATTTATATTCCCACCGAGGGGCTGAATTTTTAATGACAGGACCTCAGGACAGTGCTGAGGTTGAACCATCAGGAGCCACTGCCTGACTGCGGATCAGTCAGATCCAGACACTGGACCCAAGATGCACAGTCTCTCAGTGCCAAGCTCATACTACCGAACCGGACCAATCCCTAAACCAGAAAGCCAATCTCTCCTTCTGCATTCAAGCCATGACTCATTCCAAAACAAAGTTAATGCTACCTAGAAATATGCAAACATTTAATAAGAGAAAATACATCCAAAATAAAAAGATGAGGCTAAGAGCAAATAAAATTAAGAAAGCAAGATGGCTTTGGGAGTCAAGTCAGCCCACAAAGCAGAGCAGGGGGTCCTGTGTTCTTTCTTGAGTAGCCTCCTCGCAGCCAGAATAGAGGCAAACACAGTGAGGTACACAGTGTGCTGCCACCGTCCTGGTATCATGATACCAAAGAAGCTGAGCTACAGCCAGATTTTTCAGAACAAAGGGAAAGTAGCAGGTTGTGGAGATACATTCCCCTAACTCTAGGAAAACTTGATAGCTTGTTCCCCAGACAAGACCCAAGACCCAGTGACGTGGCTAGAGAGTTCCCTACACAATCTCCTGCCTCACAGTCTCCTGTGTCAGCCCCCTGGCCGGTGCAGCAGAGCTGCTCCTCCATGCCTACTTAATAGTGCTCACACTACTCTTTCACTGACATATGAAGTGTTACTGATGATGTGAGGTGTCTGAGGACTCTTAAACCAACTCTTTGTGTGAGTCTTAGACCCATTCTGTCCTGTCTCCTTTATTCACTTGTCCTTAAATCTCATCAGACTGGTAAAATTCAGTATGCAACTTATTAGGCAAAATGTACCAGCTATGAACTAGATAGATGATTCCCCAAAAGCAGCAGCAGAGTCCTCAAGCCATTGGGGATCTTGGCACAGGTTAAATGAAGAAGAGTGGCCCAAAATACAAATACTCTACAAGGAGTCTTACCACCAACAGTAACACACACTTGCAGCTTCTGCACACACAAAAAGAGCACACCTCACCCAACAGTAACTCAGCAAATGGGAATGTGTTCCAAGGAAGGAAATGCAAAACAAGGAAGAAATAGCAAGTATGTTCAAACATATCCATTGTCAAAGATGTCTGTGTTGTTTATAGTTACTTATTTTTAAAGAAATTGAAACAGCCTAAATGTCCAAGAATTGGGAAACTAATAAGTAAACTATTGTGTCAACTCAATGCTATAGTATATTATCACTCAAATGATGTTTAAGAAAATTTTATTGCACCATACAAAGGCTCAAGATGCAATTTACATCGTATAGAAATTCGTGTATATACATTAGAATCTCAACTTTTGGAGAAAAGTTCCTATGCATAGGATTAAAAGGTTGAAAGGAAAATCAATCAAATGCACCAAAAAAAAAAAAAAAGACTTAGAATGATAAGACTATGGGTGACTTTTTTTCTTTTATCTATTTCCAAACTTTCTTTTATTGTGGTTATATCACTCATCATAAAATATGTATAAATAAATAAAAATATCCAAGTTAACATAAAAATTATGAAACATATCAAACAATGTTTTAAATTGTTATCTATAGATAGATAATTAGAGAGACAGTGAGTAGAGATCATGAGAGGTCTGTGCTCAAAAGGATATAAGAGAATCTTTCCCTGGAAATCAGTTGAAACAAAGAGGAGAAGTAAGAAGACGTAGCCGGAAAAAGGTCCTTCAATAGTGAATGGGGGCAAAAAAAAAAAAGCTACATAATGCGTGTTCTATTATTACAACATCTCTCCCATGATGTTGATAAAACCAAGGTGCAGCAATCAACTGTGCCACTGCCTAGACCAAACAATAATAGCTAGTCATCATTTCCAAACCTGTCTCCAAAGTCATTCTTCAGCACAATCTCTACTTAATCTCGTGGCATCAGAGTGGTTCGGAAGTCCCACATTTCACCAGATGCTTGCTTCTGGGAGAGTTGAAAGATGTTCAGGTGTACAATAAAAGATAATGAAAAGATAATGCCTGATCCTGCCTGATTCAATTCCTAGCCTTTAAATGCCATACCTGCCAGTGAAAGGGGGAAAAAAAAAAGATTTCTGTCCATCTGTTGTATTTTTGCCTGCTCCATTAAATGCATCTATTTTGCATACGGTCTTGAGACTTGATACTATTCATAGAAATTTAAACAGACCTTGTATCTGTTTTCTAGAGCTGTCATAATAAATACTACTGACTGGGTGGCTTAAACAATAGAAATTTATTTCTTCACAGTTGTAGAGGCTAGAAGTTCAAGATCAAAGTGTCAACTGGGTTAGTTTATTTCAAAGTCTCTTTCCTTGGCTTACAGATGGCCATCTTTTTCTGGTATTTTCACATGATCTTCCCCTGTGCGATTCCGAGTCCGAATCTCTTCTTAAGGACGCTAGTCATATTTAGGTTAGGGCCCACCCACATGACTTCATTTTACCTTAAGTACATCTTTAGAAGGCCCTGTGTCCAAAAACAGTCACATTCTGAGGTACTGGGTGTTAGGGTTTCAACACAGGAATTTGGGCAGGGGAAGTGGGGGCGGTCACAGTTCCATCCATACAGTCCTGAATCCGGCGTTCTGGAAGCTCTTCATCTAAAACATAAACTAACATGAGTGAACAAAAACCAAATTAAGTAAGCACTGAGGAAGCCCTGGACTCTGTTGTTTGGGTGGAATTAGCGCTGGTATTATGTGGGGCTTTGTGTGCCGTGGTCCATTTTCCCTTAGACCATCTGAATCATGTAATGAGCCATGTCACAGAGGAGTTCCTGGAGTCTTGCTCTTCTCCTGAATCTAACCTCATGACCTGACACCATGACCTCTCAGATCCTCCTTGTGGGGCCCTGAACCGGTCATGTAACTGACCTTTGATTCTCCCAGAGCAGATCTTACAAACTGTTAAAGGAAGCGTGATTTAAAGACTCTGTGACGACCTCTAGACACCAACTCCGCGCGCAGTCCTCCTCTCTGCTAGAGGCTGCTGCTGCTGCTAAGTCGCTTCAGTCGTGTCCGACTCTGTGTGACCCCATAGATGGCAGCCCACCAGGCTCCCCTGTCCCTGGGATTCTCCAGGCAAGAACACTGGAGTGGGTTGCCATTTCCTTCTCCAATGCATGAAAGTGAAAATCGAAAGGGAAGTCGCGCAGTCCTGTCCGACTCTTCACGACCCCATAGACTGCAGCAGACCAGACTCCTCCGTCCATGGGATTTTCCAGGCAAGAGTACTGGAGTGGGGTGCCATTGCCTTCTCTGCTGCTAGGGGCTAGAGGAAATAAAGACGAGGCCAGCTGGAGGGTTTGTCCACACCTGCAAACAGCCCTGAGGCTGCTCAGAATTAGCAGAAGGGAGGAGGTTACTCTCACGATACACACATTAGGTGTCTGCTGAATTCACAGTTATCACAGATGAGACAAAATGAAAAGGAAAATACCCTCAACTTCTAACAGGTTAGAGGATTTGACAGCCTGGCCATGAGCACTCCTCCAGAAGACATTCGCATTGGGTTTCATGCTTTTCTCCTCCAGGGAACAAGCCGCAATACATTTTCCCCAAGTCTCATGGCCCTATCTTTTTATCTTGACGGCAACAGTCTTTCACTGATAGATAGCTATCACATTTAAAGAAAATATTTAAATTATGATTTTAAACAAAAGATATTTTGCCTGCAAACTACTCATTTTCCAAAGCCTCATCAAGAAGATGTCTGAATTTGTGACTGTTAGGAGGATCCACATTATGAATTTTCTCAAGGCACGTTTTCTCCCCCTTCTGCCAATCCAGTGTCATGTCTCCCTCCCTCTCCTCAAAAAATCAATTTTCAGAAATAAATTTAGGTGTAAATCAAAAGGTATGCCTGTAGCTTGTCATTTCGATCAATAAAGCGACAAGCATTTGTTAAATGCGTCCTATGTGCCTAGCCATGTTCTAAGTGCTTGGAGACACAGAAGCAGCACAAAGAATCTCTCCAGATCTATTTAAAACCTATCTGTCACATTGAAAATGTCTCAAAGGTGCCAAAGGAAAAAGAGAGACAGAACTTCAGGAAGCTTTTTTCCTTTGTGAGCCTTTGAAACTCATGTAAAATACTACAGAAGAGCTTGTGAAACTTAGATTCTTAAACAGGGAAAGAACAGATTGGCCTGAGGTTTGAAAGAGAGGTTGTTACAGCTACTATGAGGCATTCTTCAGGGAAAATAGTTCTTTCGGTTTTTATGAGTTATTTACTTGAAAGGTAGTATCTAGCTTTCTGACACTGTGGGTGTTTGGGCAAAACTTCCATATGTTTCTGGAAGGCAGTTTTAAATCACAAGAATATAGAGAAACACAGAGAAGACAGCAGACATCAGAGATAGAGAAGACTTTGCTGTCTTATACACAGAATAAAACAATGTATGTCAGAGGCAGAGCTGCTCTAAGCCCTCATTAGCGGAGGTAGGAGGCCAGGGTAGCCCTCATTTTGAGATGATAATCCCAGGAATCGTCTTCTCTACCATAATTTTTAAATCCAAAGGTCAGAATGGTACCGCCTCAAGAGTCTCACACAAATAAAGCAGTTAGTACAAGACCCAAGACTATCAAGTAGTTGAGGTTTAAAGATGGATGATCCACTGAAATCGAATTCAGACATCCCTTGTCTTGCACAGTCCTAAGATGTACAAACTGCAGTTACTACGGTTTAGTTAAATAACACCAGTCATTCAATACAACGATTCAAATTTCAGTGACCACCATTTAGTAACTCAAATCATCACATTAGATACAGACTTTGCTGCTAACCTTCCCTCCACAAATCACAACGTAACAGATGGTCATCACACGCAGTGACCGCTCACATCACTTCTTTCCAAGTCTGCCAGTGACCGGCCACTGCACATGGGTTGCTTGTTTATTTCACAGACAATGAATAGTACAGTTGTATGGGCTCCTTGTCTCCCAGTGATAAATTAATGAAGCAGTTTACATAAAAAGATTAACTGCAGGAAAGAAACAAAAAGTGGTAACATTGGAAGCGAAATTGGCTGCAAGGAGAAGATCTGAAAAAAGGCAAAAGAAAGGAGATCCAGGCTTCCGTGAGGCTCTGGTCTAAACTATAGCGACAAGATTCAGTGAATATGAAAAACAAGGTAAAGTTGCTCCCGCATGATTTAGTTTAAATTGTATCAGTAGAAGCAACAGAAAGCCAACTGTGGTTGAAATGGAGCACTTACTTCTACTATGGATTGAGACTGCAAGAAAAAAAATCATTCAAATCAGGTCAGCCAGCATTCAGGCCAAATGGTAAAGTCAGCTGGCGTATGAAAAGAAAACAGTAATTAAAGGGAGACCAGAAAAGAACCTCTCACTGCCAGTAAAAGTTTCCATCATTTCATATGTGGGCATGAACTGACTCATGTTATACTCTCTGATGAAGTGGTTAGCACAAATAAGGATGCTGCTGTGAAATTCGAATCCAGGTTGCAAGGGTTAGTTAAAGCAGGTGGTCATGATGCTTTCAGATACGAAAGTGGCTGTGGCAAAAGCGTACCGGTGTTCCAGAGGAGGTGAGACTGCAAGGAAAAAAAGAAAAAAAAACCCCTAAGGTTAAGCGAACTCTCAGACCTGTCATGACATTGAAAGCACAAAGGATAAAATGTTGAAAGCTGATTCAAACTTAAAAAAGATTATGACAATTTGCCAAGGCATAAAAATGTTCCCTGGTAGCTCAGCTGGTAAACAATCTGCCTGCAATACAGGAGACCTGGGTTCAATCCCTGGATTGGGAGGATCCCCCGGAGAAGGGAAAAGGCTACCCACTCCAGTATTCTGGCCTGGAGAATTCCATGGACTGTATAGTCGATGGAGCCACGAATAGTCGGACATGACCGAGCGACTTTTACTCACTTCAGAGTACTGATAGATGCTCAGCGTAGAGGAGCCTTGAGACATCATGCTAAGTGAAAGATGCCAGTCACAGAAGACTGCATACTATGTAATTCCACCAACGTGAAACGTCCAGAACGGGTAGCTCTATAAATACATAAAGTAGATCGGTGTTTGCTTAGGGATGGGGGGAGGTGGAATGGGAGGGTGATAGCTCCAGGGTATGGGGCCATCTGTTTAAACACGTCAGAGAACTCTCAAAATAACCAGGATGCGAAGGGCCAAGACTCCAAAGAAAAGGGAAGCTTGCTAAAGTGAGTTCGATATTCTGTTTACCTCTTCTCTCCTCAGGCAAATGATGGTTCTTAGGGTGGTAGAGGCTTTACGGGGGGAGGGGAAGGGCGGGAGGGAGAGTGAGAGGCAAGGCAGTCTACAAACAAATGAATTTATCAAATTTACTAGTAATTTTTTTTTCAGTGTCAATGAAGCAATGAAATTAAAAGATGCTTGCTCCTTGGAAGAAAAGCTATTACAAACCTATAGAAGCATATTAAAAAGAAGAGATATCACTTTGCCAACAAAGGTCCTATATAGTCAAAGTTATGGTTTTTCCAGTAGTCATGTATGGATGTGAGAGTTGAACCATAAAGAAGGCTGAGGGCTGAAGAACTGATGCTTTCGAATTGTGGTACTGGATAAGAATCTTGAGTTCCTTGGACAGCAAGGAGATCAACCCTGAATATTCATTGGAAGGACTGATGCTGAAACTGAAGCTCCAATACTTTGGCCACTGGATATGCAGAGCCGACTTATTAGAAAAGACCCTGATGCTGGGAAAGACTGAGGGCAGGAAGAGAAGGGGATGACAGAGGATGAGATTATTGGATGGTATCACTGACTTAATGGACATGATTTTGAGCAAACTCAGGGAGATACTGTAGGACAGGGAAGCCTGGCATGCTGCAGTTCATGGGGTGGCAAAGAGTTGGACACGACTTAGCAACTGAACAACAATAACCAGTAAACAAGGTTAACAGACAACAAAAATAAACTATAAGGAAATGAGATCTGAAAAATGATACAATGGTAACTCTCATCTCCCTCCTCCCTAATGGAAAGAAAGAAAGATAGCGCTAAGTCAGGTCCGACTCTTATGATCCCATGAACTGTAGCCTGCCAGGCTCCTCTGTCCATGGGATTCTCCAGGCAAGAATACAAGTGGGTTGCCATTTCCTTCTCCAGGGGAACTTCCCGAACCAGGAATTAAACCCAGGTCTCCCACATTGTGGGCAGATGCTTTACCAAGTGAGCTACGCAGGAAGCTCCTCTCTCCAATGGAGCTCAGATTTGGTTTCTTTAAGTAGTCATCTGATGATGAATGTAACACCCTGAAGGAAGTCATATGGCCTATATTTAAATAACTGAACTCCTGTTTATCCAACAAACAAGAGTACGTGCAGGGATTCCTTTTAGACGGGCCCTCAGAATGGCTCTCCAGGCATTCAGCTGCGAGGAAACCCAACACCCCAGATGCCACAGTAGTTCCAGGCACATCTTCCTGAGCTCTGGGAGAGAAGAAAGGAAGCTAAACCATACAGCAGATACAACCCACAAGCTCACCTTCAGTCACCCTCATTTTCAAGGGGCACTGATTCTGCAAGGAGACCTCCTGGGGCCTGGCGGAGAGGCTCTCAGAAATGTAAACAGAAGGTTAAGAGCCAGAGGTCAAGAAGCCTGGTTGGTGAGCCTCAGAACTCGATGGAGAGCCTGCTTTAAAGACTGTTAGCACTTCCCTTCCAAGGCTGCATCAATGACTGTTTGGAAAAATGATTATTAACAAAGGGTTATTAATGCCATTAATAGATAATGAACATAGACGTATCAATCCAAAGACCTCTAAGACCCAAAACACAAGTGGAGAACAATACCAAGCAGAATTTACAGAAAAACATAGTAATACAAATGTTTCATAACCATCTGAAAATGACAACAACCATCCATTGCCTGGGGTAGAAATCAAAATTAAAATTAAAATGAGCTATCTGCTTTGCCAAACACATTAGCAGAGCTTTTTTTAATAATAATTTTCACACACAGAAAGAGAGATGGGCACCCTTGTATCTACTGGGGAGTGTGTTAATATATCTTCAAAAGCTGTGGAAGCTTAGGAGTAAAAGAGAAATTCAAACAAGGCTAGTTCTAGTCTAAATACCACAAGGGGACACGTGCTGTGGGGATGGGGGGGTAACCCATGTCCTAGGCCACCTTATGTCTAAGTAAGTTGAAATAGCTCTTACTTGAAATAAGTACGGCCCTCCAGCTACAGTGAATAGGAAGTCTACTATTTTCCTTTATGCTGTTGACCAGACAGGAACCAGGAACGACCTTGAAAGAGAGCTAAATCTACCGGCAAACTGTTAGAAAGAAGAGTTTGGTAGAACACATCTCAGAATTCAGGCTGAAAACATACTCTCAATACAGCCCTCCAGCACACCCACCCGCCATACCCACACCCCACACATACTCACACACATTCACTCTTTTTCTGTTTATTTCCTTTATTTTCAAAACATACTCCTCCCCATCCTCTTTTTTTTTTTTTTGCTTGCAGGACTTTAGTTCCCTGACCAGGGATTGAACTCAGGCCACCGCAGTGAGAGCATGGAGAGTCCTAACCACTGGACCACCTGGGAATTCCCTCAACCCTCTAACTTCTTTCCAGCCACTTTCCCCTCTCTACCAGCCAATCTTCCTCTGTCTGCCCCTTAAATACCCACAAAGGTTAGTATCCCTGCCTTTGTCCTCTTTAAGGTTTACGCCTTCTTGTTGAGTGGTCTCAGATTCTTCTGTTGCTTCAAGAACTATCTCTACGCTTACAACTTCCCAATCCAAACCTCCAAACCTTCATGAACTTTCCTCAAAAACTACTGCGTCTATAGTTTTTGTATTGCCTTCAAATGTACACATCTAAAATGGAATTTTCCTTTCTTACCTCATCTCACCTACTTTTTATCTTATATTCATTCATTCATTCATTCATCCAACAAATAGTTGCCGAATTGGCAGCTACTGTTGGGCATTCATTCTTCCAAACTAGGCTGTTGAGAACCAACCTTTGTTAATCTCAGCCCTTCTCCTGTTCAGGTCAAGGAACACACAGTGCAATGGCTTAAGTCCAAAACCTTGAGATTCAGTTAAACCTAAATTCCTGGAATGCTGAGGCCAAAGAATATTCTGGAAATAGACTTTCTAATTACCAGAGAACCCGGGGCCCCTTTCTAGATCAGGCTTTTAATGAATTCTAATTTACTCTTTCTTTGATTTGAGACCTTTTAAAGCCTGAAGGTCATCTTATCCCCACAAATTCTCATCGCAGAGTCCTTTTGAGATTGAGTGTATACTGAGGCCATAAATTGGGCTCCTGAACCCACCACTGATGCCAATCACTTTTTCTCTGCTCCCTTGCCTCATCCTGGCCATTGTTGTTCCAGATTCCCACTGGCCATCTTCCCCTATCTCTTAGTGCTGTCCTCAGGCAAACACTCTCCTCATCTCAGGGGACTCAGAAAATCATGGCTGTTGAGACTCAGAACCTGTGCTCCTAACAGTGAACAGTGATCATCGGCAGCATCTTTGAAGGATGAGGAAAGGGGTCCCCTGGGCCAGTGTGAAGCTCAGTCATAGCGCAGCATCATGGCTGTTGGGCCCTGAGCAGTTCTCAAAATTGAATTTGGAGTGAGCAGTCACTGGCTGAAAAGCAACGTGTAATTTTCACCAAGTGGAGTGAGTGGACTGTGGGCAGCTTCTCCCCTCGGGTGGCCGCCCAGTCCCTGCACCCTGCAAGTGCACAGCTGAGAAAGGGAGGGCTCCAGATAGGGCTCCAGGGGACCTCTGAGGGTCCCAGAAGGATGCACTACTGCTCAGAAAGCCTCCTCGAATGCCAAGATGTGGGACATTTAAAAGCCAAGATGATGCCCCCTCTCTTCACTTGCAGGTGTCTCTGCATGGGGATAACCCCAAACTGACCAAGTCAGCCTGGCCACCTGCAGGGTCTGGGATCGGAAGACAGACGAGGGAGTGGGTGGGTCAACTGAAGGGAGTGGGCAGCGCAGCAAATCCCAGCGCCTGTGGAGCACAGTACAGCTCTGGTCCTCCTCTCAAGGTCAGCATCCACTGTGAGACCTGAAACAGGGACTCATGGCGCCCCCTGGTGGCAGCTGTCGGGATCCTGCGAGGTGCGAGCTCTAGAGGAACGAAGCCTCCCTCTCTGAGCCTGAAGGCCTTCCCAGGTGGCTCAGTGGTAAAGAATCTGCCTGCAGTGCAGGAGACGCAGGTTTGATCCCTGGGTTGGGAAGATCCCCTGGAGAAGCAAACGGCAGCCCACTCCAGTATTCTTGCCTGGAGAATCCCATGGACAGAGGAGCCTGGTGGGCTACAGTCCATGGGGTCCCGAAGAGTCAGCACACAAGAAAGCAAGCAAGGCTGACTCTAAAGGCGTGAAGCTGGCTAGTCTCAAATGCTGATGCCACCAGAAGGCCTCAGGAAAGGGAGCAAACCCTGGAGGATGGGATGGGGGGCCAAAGGGAACAACAGACCTCTCCCTACAAAAGCAGGTTTCAAATTGAGAAGGGGTGGAGGACTTCCTGGTGGTCCAGTGGTTAAGACTCCCCACACCCAATGCAGGGGGCCCAGGTTCTATCCCTGGTCAAGGAAATAGATCCTGCCTGCTGTAGTGAAATCCAGTGCAGCCAAATAAAATATTGAAAGTTTAAAAATGAAAACAAATTTAGAAGGGGTGTCACTGGGTCCCCTTTGAGGAAGATCTTACCCGTAGGTCCCCGTGTGTGCTCAGTCGTGTCCGGCTCTTTGCCACCCCACGGACTGTAGCCTGCCAGGGTCCTCTGTTTATGGGATTCTCCAGGCAAGAATACTGAAGTGGGTTGCCATTTCCTAGTCCAGGGGGTTTTCTCGACCCAGGGATCGAACCTGTGTCTCTTATCTCTTCTGCACTGGCAGGCGGGTTCTTTACCGCTTGCGCCACACAAAAAAAAATGAGGCCAAAGGCAGGAGCTATTCCAAGAATGGGGCAGAATGGGGCAGTGGAAGCTGGATAAATAAATATGAAAAGTGGTTCCTTGAAGAACCCGTGAACTAAAGGGGGAAAATCCAAGGCAGTGCCTGAGTAAAGCTGCACTAAATACCCAAGCCTGGCTTATCTTCATTTTCACCCTGGGTTTCTTCTCCATGTGACAGGGTCAAGAGAGGCCCAGATGTTTCCAGAAATTTCCCAGAGAGAATTATCAAACTTTTGGCTAGCTTTAATTTTTGACACCCACAAATGGATGCTTTTACGCACACACAGAGTAAAAGAATGGTTTTGCTGGGCTCCAGAAAATCAGAGGATATTGTTTTAAAGAATGATATCTTGTTCACTCCAGGTAGGTGATAAGGGGCACAGGCTTGAATTTGGGGGACGAATACCTTCCTTTGGTGCTGTCAGGGCATCTCTGTGATGTGGTCCGTGTACACAAAGTCCTTCACAAAGAGGGCAAAAGTCTCTTGTGGACATGAGGCTGGAGTTAGTAATTCACCTGTCACCTCCACCACTGTGATGGGACTGCTTGGCAAAGTGCTCTTCTTTTTATTGAATTGGGCTCCGAAGGGTCTGGAGATCAAGAGGAGATTGTAGAACACCTGGTACCAGTTGAAGATCACCGTCTTTATTCCTTTGATGTTGGAGTCAACGTGCATGCTAAGTCATTTCAGTTGTGTCTGACCCTTTGCGACCCTACGGACTGTAGCCCACCAGGCGCCTCTGTCTATGGGATTCTCAGTGGGTTGCCATGCCCTCCTCCAGGGGATCTTCCTGACCCAGAGACTGAACACACATCTCTTAAGTCTCCTGCACTGGCAGATGGATTCTTTACCACCGGCGCCACCTGGGAAGAGGTGAGGGCAAGAAATGTGCTGACCTGTCTTCCTCCCCTTTCTGTAGCCTGAATACCTCTCCCCACCTTTGCAATGGACTTGACCTGGCTGAAGGCAAGTGTTGACCATTAGAGAGCAAGAGTGGTGGGGGTGGGGCAGGAGGCACCGTCATAGCCCATCTCCCACCCACTCTGATCAATGTCACCTTCTGGGAGGATTGTGCACCAGGGGTTGAGATATCTCAGAGGCAAACAAAGAGTTCATTATTAACCTGGTATATTTGTTCCACGTGGCCCAATGTTTACTTGCTATCTTATTGACGGATTTGGTAATCGTCAGTTCTGTTAATAAGTTCTGCAGACCTGAGTCCTTGAGTTGTCTTTAGATCTATTTAATATTGCTACTTCCTGGGTTTGCCAACCCATCCTGTCACAGCGAGAAAACACCGGACAAATGCTCATTGTGAGAAGGCACTGGGGCAAGGGCCTTGGACCCCAGAGTTAGACTTGGGTTTGATCCCAATTCTGCATTTCTGCAAATAAATGGTTCTTTTTATGTCTATGCTTCCCAGGTGGTGCTAGTAGTAAAGAATTCAGCTGCCAATGCAGGAGACATAAGAGACACACGTTTAGTCCTTGAGTTGGGAAGATCCCTTGGAGGAGGAGGGCATGGTGATCCACTCCAGTATTCTTGCCTGAAAAATCCCATGGGCAGAGAAGTCTGGCGGGCTACAGTCCATGGGGCTGCAAAGGGTGGGATATCACTGGGCAACTAGGCACACATTTCACGTCTACAACCACACTCGCAATTACCTCTCCTTGGTCCACTTTCTGTCTGAACCTCTTGCTCAACTGTGGATGCGACTCTGGGAATCTGTTAATTGTGGAGTTTCCATTCCTTCGGAGGCACACACAAAAAGCAATTTTATTCATTCTAACCACTGTTCTGTCCCTTGATAATAGCTCGAGCAGATTGTTCTACTTCCTGAAAATCTCACAGGTAATAAAAGGATCCGATTACTTTGGAACGTCACTCTCCCGTCCAAAGCCGAGCTCTGTCTCTCCCCCATCAGAGGAGGAGGTGGGGGGGCACAAGCCTGAGCAGAATAGGAAGGGGCAGACTCCGTGACCCTGTAACCTCAGGAGAGATAATGCCAGGAGCCCAGGGAGGCCTGAGCTGACTGTCTGTCATCCCCATCTCCACCAGTTGGTGGCGCACTCTCTCCGCACGCTCTGGGGGCTTCTCGGCTCCCACCGCTCCCCTATTCCCTGCTACTTTTCCGGCCAGTGCTGCAACCCGGGCCACAAGGAACTAGGGTGTGGTCTTCTCCCCTCTAGGCCTTCTTGGTCACAGGGCACTTCTCTGATGAAAGCCACCCCTGGAAACTTTCCAGGCTGTGGAGGAAGTAACCACTGCCCTCAAGGTAACTGTGGAGACCTGATGGGATTGCACAGAACAACTGGCCCAGGGGTTAGAGAACCGCGGCTGGCCCTGGGTTCCTGGTCACAGTTGCCCAGGCTGCACACTGCACAAGTCTGGTGTTACTTCACCTCGCGGTGGTCAGAGACGATATCTTATCACAAGTTTCTGGCAGAAGGCAGTCAAGTGTCCACATAAAGGCTGAGAGCAGGGTTCGTGCCACCACCACGCCCTCGCCAGGCAGAGGTCAAGCCCTCTCTTCTCAGAACATCAAGTCCTGCTCCCTATCTGCCACAAAGATCCTAGAAGCCAGAAACTGAGAGCCTGTTATCCACAGACCCCCAGCCAGAAGATCCCCACCAGGTCTCATCCAGCACCTTGGTGACCTCATCTCCTGCCTCAGGCTTTCCGGGGCCTCAGGCTGAGATTTCTGTCGGAGATGGAGGGATGTCCAAAGACCCTCAAACCAAGCCACCATGCAAAGAGGGAAACAGGAGGGGGAAAGGGGCACCCAGTGAAACTCAGAGTCAGATTCAGCTTCTGGTGGGTTGTTGTTGTTATTGTTTGGCTTTTATTGTTCCATCGCTCAGTTTTGTCTGATCCTTGTGACCCCATGGACAGCAGCATGCCAAGCTTCCCTGTCCATCACCAACTTCCAGAGCTTGCTCAAACTCATGTTCATTGAGTCGATAATGCCATCCAACCGTCTCATCCTCCATGGTCCTCTTCTCCTGCCCTCAGTCTTCCCCAGCATCAGGGTCTTTTCCAGTGAGTCGGCTCTTCACATCGGGTGGTATTTGTGGCTGCACTGGGTCTTTGTTGCTGCATGTGGGTTTCCTCTAGTTGCAGCAGATGGGATCTACTTGAGTTGTGGTGCCTGGGTTTTTCGTTGCGGTGGCTTCTCTTGTTGTGGAGCATGGGCTCTAAGCACGTGAATTTACAGTTATGGTCGTTTTAGCAAATACCTTCTGAACCATAACCCTAATTTAATGTGTGTGTGTAAGTGAATCACACACACCTTCCTCTGAATTTCCCTGATAGCAATGCCAAAGCACTAGCTTCTGTGGACATAAGCTTGCTGTCTGTGTGGCAAGGGTGCTTATAACTTGAGAGACAAGGAAAAGTAAACTAAGAATATTTTAAGCTTTTAATTTACATGTGGATTTTGTTACAGACCTGGGGTGCATCCAGATGGTTTTTATTTCCCTTTGATGTATATTTGATGAACAGGATTCTTTAGATCCATAAATGGAAAGGCTTCTTTATATGAAGAGAAGTATCTCAGTTAGTCAGTGCCACCTGCTGGCAATCTGAGGGTGCTGCAGGCCAGCTATATTTCCGAATGAGGGGTGAAATGTTTAGTTGCTAAGTTGGATCTGATTCTTTTGCCAACCCATGGGCTGTTGCCCTCCAGGCTCCTCTGTCCATGGGATTCTCCAGGCAAGAATACTGGAGTGGGTTACCATTTCCTTCTCCAGGGGATCTTCCTGACCCAGGGATCAATCCTGCCTCTGCTGCACTGGTGGTGGATTCTCTATCACTGAGACACCTGAGAAGCCCCGAGGGGTAAACAGTTACCAGGAAAAATCCAGGCAGAAGAGAACTTCTTAAGGTCGATGGAAGGATATAAAGGTTGTATAGAACAGACAGTAACGAAACCATGCCACAGTCAAGAAGGTTTCACAGGGATTCATTCTAAGCTCTCACAATTAAAATAACTTCATTTTGCTTTTTGGGGGGGAGTAACATTTTCCAGAAGGAAAATATCAATTATGTATTAAAATAACTGGTATGCCTTATTTTTACCCCATATGCACCCTAATTTTCAATGCATTCCTTCAGGAGATCACCCTAACCTCAATCAGAGTACACATCTGCTTTATAATAAAATGGAAAAGGTTCATTTTTCAGAAACATGTTTTAGTCGCCTGCTGGGCACATCTCTTCCTAAAAGCAGGAAATCCTTAACGGAGCCAGCTTCATCATCCCACTCCTTTTATTCTCAATTATATGAGACTATACCAGCTTAGACACCAGCTTTTCTTTTTTCTTTTTTTTTTCAATATCCAAATGAAGACATGTGGGGGTTAAAACAAACAAACAGAACAATCCGCATAAGGACACACCAGGACTTCCCTGGTGGTCAAGTGGTCTAGACTCCACACTTCCAATGCAGGGGGCGAGGGTTTGATCCCTCATTAGTGAACTAAAAGGGGCTTCTCTGGGGCTCAGCAGGAAAGAATCTGCCTGCCAATGCAGGAGATGAGGGTTTGATCCCTGAGTCAGGCAGATCCCCTGGAGAAGAGAACGGTAACTCACTCCAGTATTCTTGCCTGAAGAATTCCATGGACAGAAGAACCTGGTGGGCTACCAGGTTCTGTAATAGATAGAGATCAATAGAGGTTAAGCAAATAAACAACAGTGAACTAAGATCCCATATGTCTCAGGGCACAGTCAAAAAAAAAAAAAAAAAAAAGAGGACACAGCAGAGCATTCAGATTACAAGGTGGTTTATTGAGTTAGTGGCATGCGAGCAAGTTGTTCCCGTGATCGGCAAACACAGGCATTAGTGCGTTTCAGAGGAGTTCAAAGGAGAGGCTGGTGGGGTCAGGAGGACCTCCAAGTCAGGGCCTGGTCATCTGGCGACGTGCACAGCTCTCTAAAGGGGCCTGAAGCTCATCTCAGGGGCAAGTGGGTGGAGACGCCTGCATACTTGCAAAAGCAACTTTCACGCCTCACTCCTCACTGAAAAAGAAGCAGGGGAGGGGAAGGTGAGGGCTGATACTCCCTGAGATGCAGCAACCAACACTTTGATTCTCTCCAACCCAGAAAGAACATCCTCCAAAGAAAGAAGAAACTTCCTAGCAGCTTCCCGACTTCCTGCCTGGGCTCTGGCTGTAGCTCCAGTGATGCCCAGGCTGCTCCCCCTTTTATGGACCCCCAGGATGCTGTTGGCTCCAGATGGACTGCGGTGGGGCAGGGGGCACACACTCACTGGCTCTTCCGGCGGTATTGCTGCAGCGCTTTCTCCGCCACATTCTCCATGAAGTTAGGACTGGAGACTTCCTGCGGGACCGTCACTGTGATGGGGAAGGAGTTGAAGAGTTTCACAACCACCTTGGTGAGGCCAGATGGGATGCTGGGATCGGAGCTGTGGGAATTCACCTGGAAGGAGAAAAGAAAGCTCACGAAGGGGCGGGGATGACAGTCAACACGGACTCCGCTGGCAACTAAAGTCAGGCTTCATTCGGATCCACGGACTCCTTTGCTTTTCACTCACCTCCACATTCTATACAACTCAGGGAACAGAAATGCCCCATACACTAGTCTGTGTGTGTGTAGGGGCTGGCTGGGGGGGGAAACACCTTCCATGGAGGGCCAGTCCAGGGGGAGCCCCACCAAGTAAAATATGGTTTGGAGCTGCCTGCTTCCTTTGAGCAGCCACTGGCCAGGTGGTAGTAGAAATGGCAGCAGGGAGAGAAAAAGAAACGTGTCCTGGTACTAGAGAGAAACTTCTTCTCACTGGTGGAGAACAACAGGCCAGTTGATGAGGCCTCCTACGTGGGACAGGGCAGCTCTCCAGAAAGAGCTCTCGCTCTGCAGCTGGACGGTGATCACTCCTCAGGTGGGAGATGTGGGGTAAGCGGTTGAACCGCGCCCTTTCCTCACCCATAAAATGGGACTGTGACAGTCCGCCTCAGTGGGCGACGGGGCCTCCGTGCACCACTGTGCCTGAGGGTTTGCCTCCTGCGGTAGGACAAGTGCTCCATCGAAAGCTGACATGCCCCCGTGAACATCTTGATGCTGTTTCACCCCCGGGGAGGACCACACGACCTCCAGACCGCACCGCGGGTGCAGCGGCTGTGCGCGGCCAGCACGGACTCACCGTGAAGACCTGCAGGTAGTACTGGTCATCGCTCTGCGTGAGGTTGGCCAGCTGGGACACCCAGGTGAACTGCTCGTTCAGCTGCTTGAGCAGGGTCGATGTGTCGAGCATCTTCTGCTGGTAGGACTGGAGCAGCTGGTCGTACAGCCTGCTGAACTTCTCCGCCAGCTGCAGGGACGTGTTCAGCTGCTGGCGCAGCAGCGTCTGAGTCGGGCTGCTGGCCGAACAGTCTGCCCAGAGAGGCAAAGAACACAGACAGATGACAGAAATGTGAAGGGAGAGCTCAACAGGGATGAAGACCAATGGCAACCGAGTCACGCAGCCGGGACCTGAGCCAGAGCTACTCAGAATGCCATCTTTCCACCAAGCGTCCGCGGTCAGCCCAAGACAAAGCAGAGAGCTGGCCCTGAGTGTGACTCAGCACCTGCTGTCTTCATCGAGAAAGTCTTGCTCTCGGAGATGGTGTCAGCTGAAGCAAACTGTCTTGGTGACATCACTGATTTCTCTTTGGGTGCAAGACTCTGTCTCCCTGGAGACGGGCAAGGAGGGGCATTGCCCCACACCTCAAGAAGCACAGCCTCGGGACTCCGTGTGCTCAGACCAAGAGATCCTCTCACTGCCCTGTCCCCTCAGGAATCATTTCCAGAAATGGTGGATGTTATCTGTAGCTGCTATTTGTCCGGTACTGCTGTGCCTATCGGGGAAGGCAATGGCACCCCACTCCAGTACTCATGCCTGGAAAATCCCATGGATGGAGGAGCCTGGGTAGACTGCAGTCCATGGGGTCACTAAGAGTCGGACACAACTGAGCGACTTCACTTTCACTTTTCACTTTCATGCATTGGAGAAGGAAATGGCAACCCACTCCAGTATTCTTGCCTGGAGAATCCCAGGGATGGGGGAGCCTGGTGGGCTGCCATCTATGGGGTCGCACAGAGTCAGACACGACTGAAGCGACTTAGCAGCAGCAGCAGCAGCAGCAGCTATGCCTATGCCCAGGCATTACCAAGCACTCTGGATAGCAGTGATCACTAATGGTCTGATGTATTCTGATGTCCAGCAGTGAAACTGAGGATCACAGAGCTAAATCATTTACCCAGAGTCATAGGATGAACGATTTGGGAGGTCAGGATGGTGAACCCAGAGCTGTCACTCCTAAACTTGGGCTCTTGCTGCTCAGTCTATGGCTCTGGAAAGTTCTCCAAGCTAGCCTGTATCTATAGAGTTGGAAATTCTGGACCCAAGAACCTGGGTAGCAGAAGAGCCAGCCAGGATCCTCGGACCACGAGCACACAGGGAGTGAGGGCTATGGGTCCAGGTTTGCCCACCTGCCCACCGTGGCTGGCTGCCAACCTCACCAGAGAGTAGGGAAGTTCATTGCTTTTGGTCCCCACCTCCAACCCTACCCACTGCAGATGGTGAGATAAACAAGAGCTAGAAACAACATTCTCTTTAAACACTCTTGTTTTTCTCTCCCTTAATTGCTGAAAAATATCCCCAAGCAAGTCAGGGAAACTCAAGCAAGTCAGGGAAAAGGAGGAGTTCTTGCATGCTTCATCATGCTGGTTATAATCATTTCTATTAAATTAAAATAAAATGTTAGGTGGAGCAAGACATAGGATTATGAACAATCGGCTGGGTTGAGAAATACGCACCATGACTAAACTCTCTGTGCCAGGGAGTCATTGAAAATAAGGACAGTCACTGGCAACCGGGATGCAGCCTAGGGCAGTGCTCTCACCTGGGGCGGCGCTGTCGCCAGGGATATTTGACAAGGTCTGAAAACACTTTTGGTTGTCACAACTGGCGGGGGTGGCGGGGGCGGGGGGCGGGCAGCGGCGGTGGGAGGTTCCTGGCATCCAGGGGCTAGAGGCCAGAGATGCTGCTAAACTTACAGTGCACAGGGCAGCCCCCATCACAAACAGTGATCTGGTCCAGGGACCTCCCCAGGGGTCCAGTGGTTCAGAATCCGCCTTGCAGTGGAGGGGTCACGGGGTTGATCCCTGGTTGGGGAACTAGGATCCCACGTTGCATGCCTTAACTACTGAGCTCACCACTGCGACGCATGATGCGATGAGGACCCTGCATGCCGCAACTAGGACCCAGTGCAGCCAGAAAAAAACATTTTTTAATAGTTATTTAAAAAATGATGAAGCCTATCATTAAAAAAAAAAAAAAAAGAATGATCTGGTTCAAAATGCCAGGAGAAGGGAGACTGCAAAAGTCCAGGCTGGAGGTCCCAGGCAGCACACAGATGCTTCCTCAATGGAGGAAAGAAAGCCAGCGTTTCAGGAAGTTGTGATCAGTGTCGGTTAAGATCAGTAGCAGGGGCACCAGTCTGAGCTTGGGCGTGGGTAGGTCTCTCCTTCTGGCCCTAAGGTGACCTTCTCACCGTGAGGCACTATGTGATTTACGGCTTTCTAACTATGGTATGTTATGGGCTAAACCCAACAGGCGGGTTTGTGGACTCACCTTACTCCTTCACAGATCAGCCTCGTATAGCACTTGTACTTTTTCAGTGGCTTCTAAAATCACAGCACTGAGACTAGAAATGTTTAACTAGACTCTGAAGGGCTGCCCAGGCACCGAAAAGAATTAAATGCAAAGCAAACATCATTACCACCTCCCCCCCACAACCCCGACACACCAACCGGGATCGATTCACTCAGTACAGGGAAATAATTAACTCCTTCCTTCCAGGCATAGACTTTTGTGAGCCAGGAAGTTTTGTGTGTCAACTGCTTTTATAGCTGTTGACCTCCAAATAGAAAGAATTCAGTCCCCTTGGTAAAACAGAAAGCAACAGCGGAAAAGAGCTATTTCCTCTAACTCAGGGACCAACCAACCACAGGGAAGGTGGCCAGAAAGCGAAGGTACCCCAAGGAGAGACCATATGTTCAGGGCAGAGAACACAGCAGCCCTGGTGGGGAACACCTCCCAAACATCCCCTCAGGAGGGGCATCCAGTAATCTTGGCAGGTCATCAAACCTCTAACTCAGTCTCCTCCTCTGTAAGAAAAGCAGCCACCCGTTATTCTAGGGAGAAGAGTAAATGTTTGTAAGTGTTGAGAAGAAGGGTATTTAGTAACAAACACACGGCAAGAGTTTAATAGTCTCCGTGCTGTTGAAGCACTTCCTCGATGTCTCAGTGGTAAAGAATCTGCCTGTCCATACAGGAGACTTGAGTTCAATCCCTGGGTTGGGAAGATCCCTTGAAGTAGGAAATGGCAACCCACTCCAGTATTCTTGCCTTGGAAATCCCATGGTCAGAGGAGCCTGGTGGGCTACAGTCCATGGGTTGCAAAGAGTCAGAAACAACTTAGCGACAAAACAACAGAACAACAACAACATACTTTCTAAATTTTCGTCTGCAGCCAAAAAAGAAGACGTATACTAGGTTTGACCCCTGGGAATAGACTAACTGGAGGAAGTCACAGGATGACAGCTTTGTAGAAAGCACAGCCACCGCTCCCACAGTCAGCCTGTTAACCATGAGCTGATGTGATAAGTATTCTGTCTCCTGACCTCAGGGACAACTCTGCATCTTAACCCTCAACCCCAGATGGGGATCCAGGCAGAGCCGAGCAAAGGACAGTCCCCCTCACCTAAAAGCCACAGCTGGAAGGCAGCAGAGCTGGCATTAAACTCCCACCCACCTGAGCCCCTCAAGGCAACCCCAGTGAGGTGCTGGGGACCTGAAGACACAGGAGACCAGGGGGCCCCTGACTCACCCACTTCCAGGATCTCCTGGCACTTCTCACACTGGTCCTTCATCCGCAGGCATCCCGTGGAGTTGTGGCGGATCTCCTTACACACAGTGCGGTCGTTGTTTTCTGGGAACACACGGGGACAAGTCACACAGAGCAACATGGGCTGCCCCCATCTCTCTGGGCCCTTCCACACCACTGTCAGGCCCTTTGAGATGATTCTGCGGGCAGAGCAGGTTAGCATCTGGCTGTCTGCCTGAAGACCGCTGGTCTTCCAGGCTCGGACCAGCAGCGAGACTCCCTGCAGTGGGACCAGGAGGTGGCTCCCGGGCCCCCCTGAGCTGGGCATGGCCACCCTCTCATCTCCTTCACCGGCTGACACCTCTCCCACCTCCACACTCCCTTAGCTGTGTGTACTTCTCTTTGGTATCATAACCCGTTTTGCTCTGCATTCTGTCTTGTCTTGTTTCTCTCCCCCTGGCCAGGCAGCAAGCTCCTTGAAGGCAGGAGTAAGATTTACCTTGGAACCTCCTTATAACACAGGGCCTGGGTTGGGAAGATCCCCTGGAGAAGGAAATGGCAACCCACTCCAGTATTCTTGCCTGGAGAATCCCATGGATGGAGAAGCCTGGTGGGCTACAGTCCATAGGGTCACAAAGAGTCGGACACGACTGAGCGACTTCACTTCACTTCACCACCACCCCACCCCTCTCAACCTTATGGATATGCAGGAAATGCTTGTTCAGGTCAATTTGTTGTTTAGCTGCTAAGCTGTGTCAGATTCTTTTGCGACCCCATGGGCTGTAGCCTGCCAGGGTCCTCAGTCCATGGGCTTCTCCAAGCAAGAATACTGGAGCAGGTTGACACTTCTTTTTCCAAGGAATCTTCCCAACTCAGGGGTTGAGCCCACGTCTCCTGCATTGGCAGGTGAGTTCTTCAACACTGAGCCACCAGGGAAACCTGTTTAAGTCAGCACCCTCCCGCACTTCCAATCCATTACAAGCCAGAACCCAGTGCTGGCCCAGCCGTAGCATTTAGGCGATGGGGTTGGCCAACCAGAGTCTATTGGTTCAATGAAAGAAATCACATCTAAAAGTTTCGGCTTTTCGTGTCCATGTTAGAGTTCATTCATTCAAAAGATACTCGCTATGTGCCCATTCTCTACCAGACCCTAAGGTTATAGCCACAAACAGCTTTCTTAACTGTACAGTGAGCTGATTATATAATTCATTGCCAATATATGCATGGCATCCATATAAAGCACCTGAGTTCCCAAGACAAAGGGGTCTAGCCCTCAAGGGCAGTGGTCCACAACCTTTTTGGTTCAAGGGGTCAGTTTTGTGGAAGACAATTTTCCCATGGACCAGGGAGGGGGTGGGTGGGGGATGGTTTCAGGATGATTCAGGAGCATTACATTTATCGTGCATTTTATGCCTATTACTATTACACCAGCTCCACCTCAGATCAGCAGGCATTAAATCCCAGAGGCTGGGGATCCCTACCCTAGAGGAAATAGTGTCATGCCCACCAGTTGTTGGAAGGAGCCTGGAAAATTCAAAAGAATACCAGAGTTACAAGTCCTGTAGGGCTAGATTTGACCATCCCGGGGGATTTCCCAAACCAGGGATCAAACCTACATCTCCTGCATTGCAGGCCGATTTTTTACAGCTGAGCCAACAGGGATGTCTGTGAACCTTTGGGCATGTTCCTACACTCCCTGTCAAACAGGGATGGTAGCCCCCTCCCCAGGTTGCTCTTTGGGGGATTCAGACGATACAGGCCAAGTCCTGGGCACAGATCTGAGCATCTAAGGCTCCCTCCCTCCACACTTCCTTAGCTCCTTAGCTATTCGTACGTCTCGTCAGCATCACAGCCTGTGTGACTAGGTTAAGCATCTCAAAGAACTGAGTTTTCATCCCCCTCCTTCTCACCTGTAAATTCCGTCACGGGGAAGTGGTAGGGAGTCCTCTGCAGGTGGGCGTCCATGGCCTGCTGGGCCTGGCGGATCATGTCGTAGAAGGGCTGAAACACATCGTGGAAGTTGAGGGGTTCCAACAAGGGGAAAGGCATCACGTTCCGGGCAAAGCGGGACTTGGGATTGAAGAAGAGTGACCCCCTTGGGAACGAGCTGAAGGGGGAGTAGTATTGAGTGTCCTGGGGCCTCCGGGGGAAGAACCGGTCCTGGAAGAGCTCGTCCATGATGCTGGACGCCCGGGTGAAGCTGTCCTCCATGACATCCATCACATGGCTCTGCTCCCGATCATTCTCCATCAGGGAATCGATGCGGTCACCGTTGATCCAGAAGTAGAAGGGGGAGCTCTGGTTTAGGAACTCCTCGAGCTGTGGCAGGAGATGGGGGATAGTCAGGGATGCTTCCCCTTTTGTCAAGATGGGCCAGGCCCACCCCAGCTGCATCTGGGACATCTCAGAGTCACAGCCGAGGGTGGAAGGCCCAGCTGGGCATGGCTCCCCATCTCTGAAACATCCAGGCCAGCCCCCTTCCATTCTACTGACCCCAGCGGGGAGGAGTAAGAAGACCTGTGAGGCTAAGAAAGTCACAAGACCCGTCAGGTGAGACTAGTCTTCTGTCCTCTTTGACGCACCCCCCTCCCCAATCAGCCAAGCGCCAACCAATAGGACTCTGGGGAAGGGCAAAATTCATGAGTCCTAATTGAGCAAGGCCTGCAGGGGAGGGTAGATCAATATTAGCATACTAAAAATTCTTAGTTCCTTTTGCTAAAGAGGACACAGGGCTCTGCCCTACTGTGGAGCCATTTGTTAACTTATGCAGCTAAGAATAGCTGGATGAGAATCTTTTAAGATGGCAAATACCTGGCACAGGTGTTTTTCACATTTCCGCATTACTGCACTCATAGCAGACATTACCAATCAATCACACACTCTGGGCCCCAATGCAGCCAGAATTAATCAATTGCAACTGACATGCGAAATGAAGCTGTGATACTGTGATTTATCATAAGAAATATGTATATATGTATATATATAAATATGTATATATACATATACATATATGTATATATAGTCTGGTTTCTGACAAGGTGGTCCTAAAGGTCTTGGAATTTCCTGTGATAAGAGCAATTAAGGTGTCTTTTGTTATGCTAGGGAGGTGACTTTTGGAAAGCAACTAAGGATGGGGGCTGACTGTCCGGAGCGAACTACATGATTAAAGGGCTAGTGCCTTCAGCCCCAGCCCGTGATCTCAACAGAGGGGAGGGGCTGGAGATTGAATCAGTGACCAATGGCCAATGATTTAATCAGTCATGCTGGTGTAGTGAAGCCTCTATTAAATCCAAAAGGATGGGCTTGTAAAGCTTCTGGGTTGATAGACACATGCACCAAGGAGATGCAAGAGACTGCTGCACTTGGGGAGGACACGAAGGACACCCACCACTCCCCATCCCTAGCTCTGGGCATCTCTTCCGTCTTGCTGTTCCTCACTCATATCCTTTTATTTTTATTGTTTTTTTAATGGGTGACCAATGGGCTGGTCACCCATTCGTGGCTTTTTTAAAAATGATTTTACCTATGTGAAATTTACCCCATGGCAAGTGGGATCCTAGTTCCCCAACCAGGGTTTGAACTCATGTCCCCTGCACTGCAAGGTACTTAAACCACTGGACCACTGGGGAAATCCCCCGAGTTATAGCCTTCTATAACAAGTTGATTATCTACTATGTAAAATGTTTTTCCAGGTTCTGTGAGCTTCTCGAGCAAATTAATTGCACCTAAGGGGGCAATCCACCTGTAGGAGACTTGGGTTTGACGCCTGGGTCAAGGAGATCCCTGGGAGAAGGAAATGGCAACTCACTCCAGTATTTTTGCCTGGGAAATCCCATGGATAGAGGAGCCTGTCAGGCTACAGTCCATAGGGTTGCAAAGAGTCAGACATGACTCAGCGAATCAACAGCAACAAAAGGAAGCAGTCATGGAACCCTCTAATCTACAGCCAGTCAGTCAGAAGCACAGGTAACCACCTGGACTTCTGACTGGCTGTTGAAGTTGGGGGTGGGCATGATGGAGCAGTCTTGTGGGACTGAGCCCTGAACCTGTGGGGTCTGAGGCTGTCTCCGGGTAGATGGGGTCCAACTTGAGCTGAACTGCAGGGCACCCAGATGGTATGAGAGAAGCCCTTGGTGGGGAAATCCCTCCCCCGACTTGGAACTCGGCGCAGAATCAAAGAAGCATCTTCAGCTCTCCTCACTCCCCACCCCAAGCCATGCTGTGCTGAAGGAACGGGGCCCTCATCACCTGGTGGCCAACGAGTCCCGAGCCGCTTCTGCACACCCGCGCGTAGAACTTCATGCAGGTCTGCTTCAGGCAGGGCTTACATTCCTCCCAGAGGGCCGTCATGGTCTCATTGCACACCCCCTGGGACGCCTTCAGCTTGTTTTCAGAATCCCTGGTGTCATTCAGGGCATCCTAGGGGATGACACAGGCTGGCTTAGCCATAGAAACCACAGGCTTCCCCTGCCCAAGGTAGGCATGGGTGGGCCCTCCCACCTCTGCCCAACCTGGGCACACGGGGTGCTTGTTTCCATCCCTGCCCTGGTTTGCATTTGCCATGTGGATGTCCGTTCTCATCTGGTTTTAAACATCCTCCCATCTTCATCCTGCTCCTTACTCCTTTCTGGCCCCTAGAGCTCATCTGGACTTCTTTCTCTGACGCTGAACCTACAGTCTTTACCCCAAGACTTCTCCCCTCTCACTAAATACCCCACTTTCTACTCTCAACTTCAGGAATTTCAATGTCATCTTCCAAAGCTTCCCTGAATCTTGTTTTCCTATGGCAACCACGGCCCCTGGCATACCACGGTAATAAGTAAGCTTCCAAAATCAAGGTCACATCTACTACCAAAACTCTCTAACATGACCATGACATTTGACCCAGTAAATCTGCAAGAATCTATCCCAAGGATTTCCTGCAATAAAGGAGAAGTTCATATGCCTGAAGATATTTGTTTCAATATTCGTGAATGGCAAAAACAAAATACTGGTGTCGACTCAGATGCTCAAAACTAGGGGACCAGTTAAGGAAACTGTGGTACCTACAAATGGTAAACAGGGTAGCATTACCAAGGGTGTTTATAATAAGTGTTAAATATTATAATAAGCATTTCTCACATTAAAAAATTCATGAGTTTGAGTATAGCCACTGTCCAAAATGTAGAGAGGAGAAAAAGCAGTAAGAAACAGATCAAATGCAGGTATCTTTAGATGCCTAAGGAATTGTCCGAAGGTAAAAGGATTATGGAAAAACTTTTCCTCTTCTGCTTTTCTATATTAAAATCTTGATAAATGAGTGTATTACTCTTCAAGGAATTAAGTAGACCACCCAAACCCCCAAATGAAGCTACACTAGGCATGTGTGACCAGGAGGAGCTATGTGAGGTCTTTCCCTGCTTCATGTTCCCTGTCCCTCTGGTCCATGTCCACTGCCTCTTGCTCCCAAATGGGGAAGGCCACCATGCCTTCTACTAGGCCAATTCACAGGCAATTCCTTTCTTTCCCGTTCCCATATTCCTCAACTGAGAAGTCACGGAGTCTTTTTCCAAACATGATGTGCTTTATCATAGATTGTCAACTATCAAATTCCAGTGAGTAGCACAAATATTCAAGAAAAAGACTTGCCACTTCTCCGTGGACTCTAGGAGCCTTCTCATAGCATGGTGGGAATTTCTACTCATGCCAAGAAAGGCCATTAAGTTTCAAAGAAAGGGCTGCACCCAGGCCAACATTTCTGTGAGTGGCTTCCATGAACTTGTGCTACAAGTTATCAGGAAAAAAATTAATGGATTCCCTGGTCAATTGGATTTGGAAAGCACTTGGGCTGAATGAAGTCACATATGCTCCTTTACTGCAGAACTTCTCTGAGTCTTTATAATGATTTCACTCCATGCATTAGGGACCATAGGGCCCATTTCAGCATTTCTGTCATTGGGTTAGGGTAGCAACAGGAGTAGAATTTGAGGATATCTTCAAGGAGACTATTTATTTTTCAAATAAGCTGGGCTTCCCAGGTGGCACTAGTTGTAAAGAACCCGCCTGCCAATGCAGAAGACACTGAAGAGAAGCAGGTTCGATCCCTGGGTCAGAAAGATTCCCCTGGAGGAGGAAATGGCAACCCACTCCAGTATTCTTGCCTGGAAAATCCCAGGAACAGAGGGGCCTGGTAGGCTACAGTACATGGGGTCTCAAAGGGTTGGACACAACTGAAGCGACTTAGCACCGCACAAATAAGCTGTTTATTGAACAACAGTAGTTTAGTTTTGAGTGTTCACCAGCGGACCTAGATGTCTCTTCACAAAGTAGTCCAGAACTCAGATGTGAGCAATAGTGTGTACCTGCTGTACCCCAAAGGCATGACTCACACTAGATTAAGCTTCCTGAAGGAAGGGTGACATCCACCTCCTAACCTGTGACAATGACAGACCCTACCCAAAGCCGACCTTGGAGCTTGCACACAATCGGGGTTTAGAAAAATCTACTGAAATGAATCTGGGCAGCAGGCCCTAGGCCAGGCTTGAAACGAAACCAGATCCAAAATCTCACCCCTTGAAGCTTTCAAAAGCAAATAAACCTTCCCTATTTGTTAGCCCTGGATATCAGCTGACACAGCCGGGAAGGAAAGACAGAGGGTCACCATGGCAACCTGGCAGGGCTTCCCCATGCCCTCCCTCCAGCACAGAGGATCAAGGTGGGGGCAGCTCGGCTCTTCCTTACCTCTTTCTTCTTCTTGGCTTCCTCTAGGGAACTGAGCAGTAATTTGCGCTCTTCATTGGTTTGTTCTATTTGGGTCTTTATCTGTTTCACCTCCTTGAGGGCATTTTTAATTTCTTTATTCACGTACTTACTCCCCTCAGTGGACATTTCTGCAGGAAAAGGGCAGGCAGGTGGATGATGTGAGAGGAAGGGATGGTGCTGGGAATACAACCCTGGAACCAGTTTAAAGGGTCTGAAAGGCCAGGGGGTCTAGGGGCTGCCATGGCTGGGGTCTCCTTGGCAGGCAGCCTTCAGGGTCCCAACTTCACCCTGACCCGGGTTCCATGCCCGGTTCCATCTCCAGGGCACACCGAAGACCCAGGGCCTGAGAATCAATTACAGCCAGCTGCTCAGAAATGCGAACACTGGAGCAGACACACCCCAGAGGAGGAATAACCCAGTGTTCTCCTGGGACGCTGGAAGAGCAGCCTAACCAGCTGCAGAAGAAAATTTTCAAGGAAAAAAAAAATCCTGGAAGCGTAATTGTTTAAGCATCAAAATATAAAATAGTATCCTTTTGGATACAATTTCTTCTGGAATGCAGTTTAAGCAAACATCTGAATTTCATCTGTGTTCTGACGGATGGTATCAGGTGACAGGGACACGGAGGTGAGACGGTGATCAGACACCACATCGTGTGACAAATACAATGAGATAATGTCACCAAGGTACTGAAAGTAACAGCCCATGCTTCTCTGGTGCTTATCCTGGGCCAAGCACCACACTGGACGCTTCACATGCAATTTATTTAAGACTCTCAACATTGCCTTCACCCCACTGCACAAATGAGGATGAAGAATCATAGTGAGGTCAAGATACTCACCCAGGGTTATAACAGCTGGGGAGGGCAGAGACAGATTCCCACCCACCTCTGATCTCAGCATTAGGGTTTCTAACTACTACCCCGGAGAGCTGGTCAGCTCACAGGACGAGAGTGAAGCAGAGGGAAGACAGGTGTCAGGAAGGACCTAGCAGAAGAGGGGAAGCAAAAGCTGGGCTTTGAAGGATGACAAGCCCTCCTAGTAAATGATATTTCCTCTTTCCTGAATCCAGAGCATTGGTTTTCTAGGTGGCAAGGTGGCAGATACAGGTAGTGAGCTTTATGGAAACTCAAAGGGAAGTCCACAGAGGCCCCAGTGGTCCAGGCTTCAGGGAGCGTCATGGGGGAAGTGTGGGCGCTGGGCCAAGCAGCCTGGGAAGGGAACAGCTGAAGGAGACGCAGCAGTCAGAAAGGGCTTGGGTTCCACCTGAAAGTGCCTGGAAGACAACTTGACCACCAGGAGCCTGGGCTGGCGACAGAGGGCTCAGAGAGGGGCCTGAGCAGAGCAAACCAGATCCGATGAACAGGGCGGAAATGGTCTCTGACCCCTGGGGGCCTGGTCACTTACCCTGGAGCTCTTTGTCCGAGATTGCCCGGCCACTCTCCCAGCTGAGCAGCAGCCCCACCAAGAGCAGTAGAGTCTTCATCTTGCCTCCTTCTCCACTTCTGGAATCCCAGCACGCCTCTGTTTGTAGAGAACAGGGAACTGTCATGGCAACAGCTAGACAGCCCGCTGGTCTCCGGCCCAGCCTGCCGCCTGCTCTCCTGGAGCCCTGCTGAGGCCTGGCCCTCCGCTATGCCCTTACTTGCATTAACACCTTTTTATCCCAGGGACTGGACAGGAAAGGATCAGTCTTGCCAATGGGCACTTTCAAAAGAAAGTGGGAGGCAGCGGGTACCGGGAAGAACCGCAGGAAAGCAGCCTCATACAGACGAAACGAGGATCTGGAGTCAGAACCACCGGACTCAGGTCCAAGCTACCCTCCGCCTGTTCCTCCCCCTCCTCCTCCTCTTCTCATCATAGCTGACTGTGCCCGAAAAAGGCACAGGAACCATCTGCATCCAGAGAGGACATCCATCTGATGATACCTGCTCACACCAAATTCAACTCTGAACACACCTCTCCTGGGTCACTCATCCGGCCTATTCCATCCCCCTAACGTGGGGACTGCAGCCCAGAGTGCAGCCAGCTCCCTGCTGTTGACATCACCAAGCCTGCCCGCAGCAGGCATCACCAGTCGATCACAGCACTGTCCCCAGCCATGTCTCGACACCTCCTGAAAGTGCTTTTCGAGGGTCTGAGGCTGTTTTGAGGGCCTGAGGCACTGACAGCCTCAGACCCTCTGGGTTGGCACAGGAAAATAAATCCATTTGTCATCACCAGCGTGAGACTTGAGGCAGGAGGTGTGGATGAGAGTGGAGCAAGGCGAGGACAGTGGTCTCCAGGGAGCATAGCAAGGGAGGGGCAAAGCCAAAGGATTGGGGAGGGGGATGTGGCGTCGGCAGGGGCGAGGGCAAGGAGCCTCCCCAAAAGAAGTCCTGCTGGGAGGAGAGCCTCTCTGCTCTGCCAGGTCCCTTTCACTCAGCTGGTCTCTCTTAACACACCACAGCGCGTCTGCCAAGGTCCTTCCACCACACTCGGCTGGCTGCCTGAACCCTGGACCAGCTGGTCTTACACAATGGATCCTTTCCCCAAAGCTGAAGTTGTTGCAAAACAGAAACCCCTCCCCCCGCATCCCTCCCGCTGCACCCCTCCCCGCAACTTATCATCTGAACTCACCCGCTTCCCCTAACAAGAACGGGAAGGGGCTCTCCCCTTCCTGGAATGACGCTCACTCCAAAGCTGCTCTCAGCTCCGTAGGCTGAGACCCTGGGAGAACATGAATAAGGCAAGTCTCTTCTGAGATGCAATTAGTAACGCAGCTGGGCTGTGGTCCCTGAGCAGCGTGGGAGAGGAGAGCGGGTCATTGACCTCTCCAGAGATGGTGGGTGGGCGGCTGAGCCAGGGCGCTATTTCAGGTCTGCCAGGCACTGCCCCAGCTGCTCACTGAGGCCTGAAACGCCTCAAGCAGGGACAGAGGCTTTGTCATGCCAGAGAGACAAAGCCAGAGAGAAACACCCCTCCAGCAGAGCACCCCCCATAAGTGAAGGCTTTTGAGAAACCCATATACCAGTCTTCGAAATAGGCTTGGACCGGCAGACAGGGCACTGGGTCCTAAGGAAAAGAGATGCAGGGAAGTCAGGGAAGTCAAAGGCAAGAGCACTGGATGAGGAGTCCAGAAACCCAGGGGTCAGTACAGGATCTGCCATCAGGAGTCTGGAGACCATGGGAGCCATGGAGCTGAGAGCTGGGACAGGGACCTGTCTCCCATACAATCCTCCACCTCAGAGGGGAGGCAGAACCCAGAAACACGATGGGGCTCCCCAAGGCCTACCAGCAGGTGGCAACCCCAGGATTGAGAACCCAGCCCTCCCAATCCCCCAGTCCAGTGTTCTTTCCTTGACACCAAGTCACTGAAATTGGAGCCTCAGTTTTTCCATCTGTAAAACGGACCTAATACAGACCTCAGAGATTTGAATTTGTTCTGTAAACACAAGAGTCTTATGTCACCACAGGAAATTCTGACTCCTTCAAAAATAGACGTAGGACCAACTGTGGGCACTGGCACGATATCTTTCAGGGAAGTGGGAGGACATGTAGAGACATGTCCTACATGTAGAGACTGGGACAGAGAAACTGAAGCAGGCACACAGAAGCCACCTGCAGTCCTTCCCTGCTGCAGGCTTTGCCTTAATGAAGCAATCGGCTTCTTAAAAGTACCTGGGAATTAGCCAGGAGTCTTGTTATCACACCAGATTCTGATTCCGAGACTGCTGTGCTAAAAAGCTTCCAAGTAATACTGATACTTGGAGACAGCAATGGCAACCCATTCCAGTACTCTTGCCTGGAAAATCCCATGGACAGAGGAGCCTGGTAGGCTGCAGTCCATGGGGTCACAAAGAGTCAGACATGACTGAATGACTTCACTTTCACTTTTCACTTTCATGCATTGGAGAAGGAAATGGCAACCCACGCCAGTGTTCTTGCCTGGAGAATCCCAGGGACGGCAGAGTCTGGTGGGCTGCCATCTATGAGGCTGCATGGGGTCGGACACGACTGAAGCGACTTAGCAGCAGCAGCAGTAGCAATACTGATACTAGCCGAAGAACAGACAGTATGAGAACAGCGGCTGTGCAGCCAAATTACCCTCCCTTTGCACTAACTCCCCTCCCCTCCCATTTTCAGACCAAGGCACCTGGTTGCCAACTGCTCTGATTAAACAAGCCACTCAAAGGCCCTCCTTTCCCCAGAAGAAGCCATGGGGAGGACACCGTCAGGCAGAGTAAGCTGCAGGGTCCAAAGCCCAAGCTCCCCTCCTACTCCCTCCCCAAATAAGTAAACTCTACCTAAATGAAAAACAAAACAATTCACCTGTAATTCACACCCTCCAGAGGCAAACAATAGCACTGCGGTATCTTTCCTCTTTTCTGTGCAATTGGGTCCTTTACATCTACTATCTTCAAATACACTCTAAAAGCATACTTTCATGGCTGCGTAATAGTCTTTTTTCTGGTGTACCTTGTTTTGCCATCCCACAAGGCTGAGCATTTAAATTGTCTTTAATTTCTGACTATTATTATAATGAACACTCTCAAGAGCATCCTTTTATAGAATTTGTACTTACTCTTAAATTCTTAACCTCACTCTTAAATAGTAATAATCAGCTTCTTTTTTTCAGTAAGTCCAGAAATTCTGGAAGGTCAAGACTTGGGTTCTAATCCCAATTGTGATACCTACTTTCTGTTTATCTTTGGAGACTTTTCTTTCTGTTTATTCTTCCAGATTTTCATCTATAAATTGTGACAGTTTTGAATCAGACGTCTGAAATCTGATGGAGGTTGTGTGGCACGTTTCTCTGATGTACTCTGGGGCATTAGGAAGGAGAAAGAGTTTTTCCAGGTGGCTCAGTGGTGAAGAATCTGCCTGCCAATGCAGGAGACTCAAGAGATGCGGTTCCGTCCCTGAGTTGGGAAGATCCCCTGAAGGAGAAAATGGCAACCCACTCCAGTATTCTTGCCTGGAGAATTTCGTGGACAGAGGAGCCTGGCAGGCTACAGTCCATGGGGTACCAGAGTCGGACACGATGGAGCACGCACACAATGTATACTTAAAACATCATACTTATAAACACACTAGCCAGAGAACTAGAGAATTCGGGAGCAAACAAGATGACTCACGCGCTCAAGCTGACTGCCACCCCTGGAGATATCAGCGCCTTTCCAAGGAAAATGCTGCAGGAAGGCTCTCAGAGCGGGCCAGCTCTGCCACTAACTAGCCTGGCCTCCAGCGTCTGCGGCAGTCCTCCAAATGTCAATTTCCCCATCTTTACAAAAAGAGGTTCACTACACCTATCCTGTTTACCCCCACAGAACTGTGACTGGAGTTCATGAGCAAAAGGGCTCCCGAGTCCTTGCTTGTGCGCCGACCCCAGCAATTTTCGGACCCCGCCAGGCTCGCAGGCGATGGGGTTCCGGTCACCTGCCTTCCCTGATCTCCCGACTCCACTCAAAGCGCCCCTCTGACAGCCCTGTAACTACCAGCGATCATCCTCTCCTAGCCTGGCGGCCACCTCCACCCCCACCCCCTCGCTCATCGTCCCGGCGGCGGGGCTCCACGTAGGGAACTGGAACGGTGGGGACGTCTCACCAGTCACCGCTGCCCGCGCGCTCCTCCTGGCCACGCCGCGTGCACAGCACCGTGAGGCGCCCGTATTTATAGCGCTCCGCTGCGTATACACCCACTTTGGGGCTGGCTGCAAACCTGCATGACTCACGCCCAAAGAATGCCGTAGAAAGCACCGGGAGCTTTCTGGAAGCCCGCGCGGGAGGGGGTGCTGAGATGCGGGGGGCGGGCAGTTGGCTGGGGGTGGAGGGGGGGAGAGATCCGGTGCAGCACTCAGCGGGGGGCGCAGGGGGGCGCTTTGGCACCGCGAAAGGCTCCAGCGGAGACAGACGTTGGGGTGCGGGATCGCACCCTTGGGGCTCAGAGCTGGGGCACGGCGCCCCCAGGAGGGAAGAGCCTGAATTAACGTGCACGGCGAGCCCCCAGCTCCGCAGAAGTGGAGGGATGCTCCGCGCCCCAGGCTGGTGCCTACTCCCAAATCAAAACTCACAATTCCGCTGCCCGATTGAACGTTAATTTCTCACTTGCGCCACTCCTCCGGCTCCATTTAACAGCATCAGAAATAACGGGGCTGTAATGGAGAGGGATGTCGTGATAGAGAAGGAACGCAGAAAGAGTGAAATGACCGCTTCCCAAACCACTACAGTGACCTGGTGATCCCACGGCAGACCTGCTAGGCGGCAGGAACAGAAACAGGTTCTTGGGAATGAACAGAGCATCCGTTTGGGAAATCATAAGGCCTCCCTGACTCTCTGATTCCTGGACCTTAACTAAATGTTGTCCCCATCCACCTGAGATTCAGCCAAACCGAGTGGGCTTCATGAACATGGTACCCTGCTGCCCCGCGCATTATTTGATGAGCTACTGTCCAAGTCTTGAAATTCTCAATCGTGTTTGAACAAGGGGCCCTGCGTTTTCCTTGTGCCCAGGGCCTCTCAAATTATGCTGCTGATCCTGTTTGCAAAAGCCTTCACTCATCTCCACCAGCCCCAAGTTCCCTCTGCTGGCAGGAGGAAGCTTGCCAACAGACTCCCTGTGGCAGGGGGCTTTGATGGGGATGAGGGGTGGGAGCCCTTATGCCACCCCCTGGCAGGGAGGGGACCAACCCAGAAGCACCACAGGCATAGCGATTAATACTTCGTGGGGAAGAAACCGAGTCAGGCACTCTGGTCCAGGATGTTTGAGCCCTAAGAGAAAGGCCTAGGGGCTTGAGGGTGGTTCTCGCCCTGGCTGGGTGAAGATGGGTGTGCAGGGCAGGTGGGGACAGTTTGGTTCACTTGCCAACTGAAAACCGGCGAGATGAGGGGCAAAGAGGAGAGTCCTATGGCAAGGGGCTGAGTATTCCTGCTCACAGCTTTCAACATACAGCTTCAGACCCAGTCCCTGGTTGCCCAAGGTTCGGGGCAACTAGAACTCCACCCTTTTCAGGACAGAGCACAGAGGGAGCTTCTAGGCAAGTGAAAAACAGGGAGAAAGTGTATGTGGGAGCAAAAGGGGGGAGGAGTGTTGCATAGAATTCTGACGGAGCTCTTAGCTCCATCCTGAGGATCTGGGTGACCTTGGCCAGCCCGAAGATTTTAACCCCCACACCCCATCCGGGCTCCTCAGTTCTCAAGTTTCTTCCTTTTGGACAATGAGGAATCTGGAATGTATCATCTCTGAGGTCCCCTTCAACGTCACCAGGAGCAATGCCAAGTGTGAGAAGATCATCAGCCCAGAAGGAAGAAGAAAAAAAAAAAAAATCCAACCAGAATTTGCAACAGTATTTCTCCCATGAGGCTTCACTTTATCTTCCTGAAAAAGTCTAATTATCAGTAACAGCTACATTTTCTATGGAAACTGCTACCTCTTTCGCATTCTATCAATGCCCCCAGACCAGATGGATTCTCTTTGAGCTCCCTCCTTGTAACTTTTCTGTTCTGTGACTCCCCAGCATCTGGTACAGTAAGCACAAATCTGTAATAATTATATTTTTTTCAAAATCAGACTTTGGAGGACAAGATAAGGATATCTGCCTTAGTCAGCTGAAGCAGGGGAAGGGAGGAGAAGAAGGGACTGGGAGAAAATAACATGATTCACAGCCTCAACTGTGGTCCTCTGGGAGCAATTACTTGATGACTCCAGCTCCCCACTAAGCACACAAGGCTCAGAAGATGAAACCTAAAGGGGAAAAGTGCACCGTAAATGCATAAACTAGATTTTAAATAGTCTAAAGCCCTCACCCAATAGTTGATTCTTTCTTTTTAACTTTCATTGGAATGTAGTTGATTTTTTACAATGTTGTATCAGTTTCAGGTGTACAGCAAAGTGAATCAGTTATATATTCACATATCCACTCTTTTACATTCTTTATTCATATAGGTCATTACAAGCTGTTGAATAGAGCTCCTTGTGCTATACAGTAGGTCCTTATTAGTTACCTAGTTTATATATAGTACTGTGTATATGTCAGTCCAAATCTCCCAATTTTGATCCCTCCCCTCCCCTTACCTCTGGGCAACCATAAGTTTGTTTTCTACATCTGTACTTTAGTTTCCGTTTTGTAGATGCATTCGTTTATACTCTTTTTATATTTATTTTAAAGTTTTTTTTTTTTTAATGAATGTGTTACCATATTGCTTTTGTTTTATGTTTTGAGTTTTGGCCACAAGTCATATGGGCTCTTAGGTCCCCAACCAGGGATCGAACCTTTACCCCCTGCATTGGAAGGCAAAGTCTTAACCACCAGACCTCCAGGGAAGTCCCCTTATACCTTTTTTTTTTTTTTAGATTCCACTACTTGATTCTCAACTGCCCCCAACTACCACCACCACTGCCACATTCCCATCAGGTGGTCAGCCTGGCCTCTGTTTGGATGCCCCCAATAAATGAGTGCTCACTACCTCCACGCGTGAAATCATCTAGAAAACTGTCCACAGAGTTAGTTGTCTGTACAGCTTGTTGAAGTCAGAGTCTGGCTCCTGCAAGGGACAATCTCAGATCCAGGTCTGTCATCTGGAGCCACACAGAGAAAACCCAATCCATCTCCCTACTGCTAGTAGCCCTTCAGCTATTTGAAGGGCTAATTCATTACTCCCAGCATTTCCCAGGCTTGTCACTGCCTGCTCTGTCACTGTGTGCAAATTCTTCCCCAACCCTTTGGCCTTCTGCACCTTGCCTCTTTTGAGCTCTGGGCCTGCCAATACAGGTGAGGACTGACCACAGGCCAGAGGAGGACCACCTGCTCTCTTGCACAAACACTCAAGATAAGCTTTTATTCAGCTGCTGAGTCACTTGGCTGATTCATATAGAATTGATCTTTTTTTGGCAGACGCTGCTGTTTAGTCATTTTTCTCCCATTACAGACTCAGGCGGTCGGGTTTGGGGTTTGGGGCTTGATTTTTTTCCTTGGAGTGGGGGAACCATTGGGGAGGGGGCAGGGCAAAAGTAAAGAGCTTTACGTTTAGCTGTTCATCTGTTTCTGCTTTACCTACCATTTGTCCCCTGTTTGGTGGTATCTTTGTCATGCACCCACCCCACCACCACCATCATGGTCCAGCTCTGTACCAGCAGCTTAACTACCACTGATGTAAGTGGAACAAGCTAGAAATGGATGAAAGCAGTAAATACTCCATGGCCTATAATTAAGAATCACCCTCCAGGCTCTAATTATAATTTGGGTGTATTCAGTCATAAAAAAAAATAATGGATAATAAAATCATAAGTGATAAAGTCGGCCTAGAGCTGATGCAGAGGCATTGTACTGCTCTTTCAGGGCTTCCCGAAGTCTGGAAAATTCGGCTCCATCCACTGTGTTTCCCTTATTTTCCCAAATAGGATCTCTTTGGGAAAAGATCTGATGCTAGTCTCTCTTGAGTTGCTTTTCATAGACCTATAAGTAGGCAAATACTACTTAAACTATCTTCACTGTTAATCCTTCATTGGTATAAGAGATTAAATTGGGGTTGTAGGGTAAAAGAGAATGTGTCATCTTAATGTTAACATATCCAGGGTGATGGCAGCAGCAACTCTCACGGCCTCTGAGAAAACCCAGTTTCCACGTGACCAGCAGTCTGGATGTAGTTGTCCTTTTGAATGTTTGCCACTCTGTTGGGTGAAACTGACATTTTGCTCTCTTACTCTGTTTGCGTGTTTATTGTTTTCAGCTCTTCCTTTTAAAATAGTTTCCTTTTCTGTGACTTGCTCATTCATATTATTTGTTCTGTTGGGTGAGTCATCCTTTTCTAAGTTGAAGTATAGTTGATTTATAGTGCACCCCTTTTTCTACAATGTATAGGAGCTCTTTAAATAAATGATGTAATCCTCTGTGTATTGCAGATGTTTTTACCAAGCTCTCATGTCTTTTACCTTTCATAATGGAGGTTCTTAACATTTTTTTTTTGTAGTGAAATTTCCTTATCTTTTCCTTTATACTTTCTAGGTCTCCTGTCTGCTTAAGAATATCTTCCGCTTACTAAAATATAGACAGTAAAAAATACTGTATCACTATGTTATACACCTGAAGCTAATATTATTGACTTAAATATAAAGTCAGCCATACTTCAATAAAAATAAAAATCATTAGGTAGATGTCTATTATGTATTACATGCCCAAATATTGCATGGTGTAGATTGGGTATAGTTAGCTATAGATAGATAAATATCAGATAGATATTAATAGATAGATATAGAATTGGAGACAGGTAATTACAATAGATGATAAACAGAAGATAGAAAAATAAATAGACATAGAGGGATGATGGACTTCGAGGTGGCGCTAGAGGTAAAGAAACTGCCTGCCAATGCAGGAGACATAAGAGACATGGGTTTGATCCTTGGGTTGAGAAATCCCCTGGAGAAGGGAATGGCAATGAAAGGTTGTTGTTGAACCACGAAAAGACGCCGGGGAGGAGAAGAATTGGCCTCCGGAGGAGAAGAATTCAATCCGGGGCCAGAGATGAGACTTGATCACTCAGAGCTTTAGTGTAATAAAGTTTTATTAGAGTATAAAGGAGATCGAGAAAGCTTCTGACATAGGCATCAGAAGGAGGCAGAAAGAGTACCCCCCGAGTTACAGCAGCTTTAAAGGCGGAGCCATTGTCACTCTGAAGGCTCCGTGGCAGCCCAAATTTGGGGATAATTTCATGGATTAAAATCTTTATAAACTCCTTAGCCTGTTCACTACCACAGGGAAAAGCCTCAATCCATCCAGTAAACGTATCCACCCAAACTTGTAAGCAAGAATACCCATTAGCTTTTGGCAAATGAGTAAAATCAATTTCCCAGTCCTCTCCAGGATACTTTCTACTTAGTTGTAATCCAGATTTTGCTAGCTTTTCAGTCTTTGGGTTATTTTTCTGACAAACCTCACACTTTTTGATAATGTTCTTTGAAGTTTTCATTACATTTTTACCTTCAAACAAATGAGAAGCCATCTGTAAGTACTCTCTGCACCCAAATGAAAACTCTGGTGTAAACCCTTAAGAATTTTCCTCTGAGCATTTTCAGGAGCTATTAGTCGTCCATCCTCAGACTGTGACCACCCTTTATCAGTAATCTTTGCTCTTCTTTTCTCATATTTTTCTAATTCTTCCTCAGTATACTGTGGTTTTCCCTGTTCCACAGGACCTGTCCAGATCAAAGGCATCTGCAGTGAAAGGGTTTCATAAAGCGCCACTTTCTGACTTGACAGTCAGCCAGCTGATTACCTTTGGCTACTTTACTCCCATCCCTGCTGTGCCCTTTGCAATGCATAACTGCTACTTCTTTAGGACAATATATAGCAGTTAAAAGTCTCTTGATCTCTCTGAAATGTTTAGTAGGTTCTCCTGTTGCTGTTTTAAACTGTCTTTCTTACCATATTGCAGCATGAGCATGTAAAGCCAAATAAGCATCCTTAGTGTACTTAGGTAAAGTGTAGGTATTTATCCACTGCCCTTTGCTTAACTCTAGAGCTCGGGTCAGAGCGACAGCTCCACTAACTGGGCACTGGTTCCCTGGGGGAGAGATTTTGCCTCTAAAACCTGTTCGGCAGACACAACGGGGTAACCTGCTTTACACTTTCCATTCTGAACAAAAGCACTGCCATCTGTAAATATTTCCATGTCAGGATTGTCTAATGGGGTATCCATTAGACCTTCCCGAGCTGCATAGTTTAAAGTTAGAAATTGGGAACAATCGTGATCAGATGTTTCATTTTCCTTCTCAGGAAGGAAAGTGGCAGGATTTAAAATTCCACAAACTGTAAGCTTAGTTAATGGTCCCTCTAACAACAATGACTGGTATTTAAGAAGCCTACTGTCTGTCATCCAAATATTAACCTTAGAATTTAAGATTCCACTCACATCATGAGAAGTCAGTACAGTAAGGTTTCGTCCATTAATTATTTTTAAAGCTTCAGGTGCTAATAAAGCCGCTGCCCCAATTACTCTTAGGCAGTGGGTCCCCCACATGAAATTACATCTAATTCTCTGCTTAGATAAGGTTGCTGGTGAGGCCCTTGGAGTTGTCTCAAAACTCCCAAGGCCATACCTTTTCTTTCAGTGACAAACAAATTAAATTCTGACCCTGTGGGAAAGCTCGGAGTGGGAGCTTGCAGGAGAGCAGTCTGAAGAACCTTAAAAGTTTTTTGAGCATCTGGAGACCAAACCAGTTTGTCGGTTTGGGTCTGCTGAGTTTCAGCTATAAGTTTATAGAAGGCCGGGCAAGTTCCCCATAACCTGGAATCCAAATGCGACAGTAACCTGTAATTCCCCCAAATCCTCTCAGTTGTCTTAAAGTCACAGGTAGGGGATGATTTAGTATAGGTTTACTTCTCTCAGGGCCTATGGCCCTAGTCCCTTCTGATATGATTAGGCACAGATATCTAACAGATTGTTGACAAAGCTGAGCCTTTTCTCTTGATGCCTTGTAACCACAGCCTGCCAGAAAGTTTAAGAAATCTTCTGAGGCTCGTGAACAAGCTTCCTCTGTCTCAGCACAGAGCAAAATATCATCTACATATTGTAACACCACCACTTCGGAGCTATTAAAGTTTTCTGGATCCCGTGACAAACTTTGTCCAAATAAGTGAGGACTGTCACGAAATCCCTGGGGCAAAACTGTCCAGGTTAACTGAGAAGCTGGCTGTATAGGGTCTTCAAAGACAAATAGAAATTGACTTTCCTCCGCCAAAGGCATTGAAGAGAAGGCATCTTTCAAATCAATTACTGAGAAATATTTGGCTCGTTCAGGAATTTCAGGCAATAGGATTAGGCACCACGGGGTGTAAAGGCACTCCAGCCTTATTTACTATTCGTAAATCTTGAACTAGTCTCCATTTACCATTTGATTTCTTTATAACCAAAATAGGAGTGTTGCATGGACTGTTACAGGGAATTAATAGTCCCTTCTCCTTCAAATTTTCAATGATGGGTTTTAACCCTTCCTTAACCTCATGTTCCAGTGGATACTGCTTCTTATGTGGAAATAAGTGCGGGTCTTTGAGCTTGACAACTACAGGAATAGCATTTTGTGCTTGACCCACAGATTTTCCATCAGCCCAGACTCTAGGATGTACATTTTGCTCAGTTAAAGGGAGAGAAAGGGAGGGCTCCATATTCATGCAAACAGAGGCATGGACCTTGCTCAGAGACTCTGGCATGATCAGAAACTCGTGTGAAAATAGCACAGAGTCCCAGTCACAACTTACAGAAAACTGAAGTAATACCTTTTGGCTCATCCAGACAGTCCCATTACAAAAGTGGATTGGGAAGAAAGTGAGCCAGGGGCTTCAGTAAGCATGGAGTAAGTTGCCCCAGTATCTAAAAGGAAATCAATGGATTGGGCCCCCACAGTTATTTGACTGGACTGGTTGGATCTCTTTGCAGTTCATGGGACTCTCAAGAGTCTTCTCCAACACCGCAGTTCAAAAGCGTCAATTCTTCGGAGCTCAGCTTTCTTCACAGTCCAACTCACATCCATACACGACCACTGGAAAAACCATAGCTGTGACTAAATGGACCTTTGTTGGCAAAGTAATGTTTCTGCTTTTGAATATACTATCTAGGTTGGTCATAACTTTTCTTCCAAGGAGTAAGCATCCTTTAATTTCATGGCTGCAGTCACCATCTGCAGTGATTTTGGAGCCCAGAAAAATAAAGTCTGACACTGCTTCCACTGTTTCCTCATTTATTTCCCATGAAGTGATGGGACCGGATGCCATGATCTTAGTTTTCTGAATGTTGATCTTGAAGCCAACTTTTTCACTCTCCTCTTTCACTTTCATCAAGAGGCTTTTAGTTCCTCTTCACTTTCTGCCATAAGGGTGGTGTCATCTGCATCTCTGAGATTTTTTATATTTCTCCCAGCAATCTTGATTCTTGTGTTTCTTCCAGTCCAGCGTTTCTCATGATGTACTCTGCATATAAGTTAAATAAGCAGGGTGACAATATACAGCCTTGACAGACTCCTTTTCCTATTTGGAACCAGTCTGTTGTTTCATGTCCAGTTCTAACTGTTGCTTCCTGACCTGCATACAAGTTTCTCAAGAGGCAGGTCAGGTGGTCTAGTATTCCCATCTCTTTCAGAATTTTCCACAGTTTATTGTGATCCACACAGTCAAAGGCTTTGGCACAGTCAATAAAGCAGAAATAGATGTTTTTCTGGAACTCTCTTGCTTTTTCGATGCTCCAGCGGATGTTGGCAATTTAATCTCTGGTTCCTCTGCCTTTTATAAAACCAGCTTGAACATCTGGAAGTTCACGGCTCATGTATTGCTGAAGCCTGGCTTGGAGAATTTTGAGCATTACTTTGCTAGCGTGTGAGATGAGTGTAATTGTGCAGTAGTTTGAGCATTCTTTGGTATTGCCTTTCTTTGGGACTGGAATGAAAACTGACCTTTTCCAGTCCTGTGACCACTGCTGAGTTTTTCAAATTTGCTGCATATTGAGTGCAGCACTTTCACAGCATCGTCTTTCAGGATTTGAAATAGCTCAACTGGAATTCTATCACCTCCACTAGCTTTGTTCATCGTGATGCTTTCTAAGGCCCACTTGACTTCACATTTCAGGATGCCTGGCTCTAGGTGAGTGGTCACACCATCATGATTATCTGGGTCATGAAGATCTATTTTGTACAGTTCTTCTGTGTATTCTTGCCACCTCTTCTTAATATCTTCTGCTTCTGTTAGGTCCATACCATTTCTGTCCTTTATTGAGCCCATCTTTACATGACATGTTCCCTTGGTATCTCTAATTTTCTTGAAGAGATCTCTAGTCTTTTCCATTCTGTTGTTTTCCTCTATTTCTTTGCATTGATCGCTAAGGAAGGCTTTCTTATCTCTCCTTGCTATTCTTTGGAACTCTGCATTCAGATGTTTATATCTTTCCTTTTCTCCTTTGCTTTTTTTTTTTTTTTTCTCCTTTGCTTTTTGCTTCTCTTCTTTTCACAGCTATTTGTAAGGCCTCCCCAGACAGCCATTTTGCTTTTTTGCATTTCTTTTCCATGGGGATGGTCTTGATCCCTGCCTCCTGCACAATGTCATGAACCTCCATCATGTAGAGGAAAAAAAAAGTTTGTCCTTTCTTCCTCCTTGAGAATTCCATACCTCTCTCTCCTTGGGGACCCCTAGACCTCTTATCAACCTGCCTAGGAAATGACTCTCTCAGTAACTCACTCCAGTATTCTTGCCTGGAGAATCCCACGGACAAAGGATCCTGGTCGGCTACAGTCCATGGAGTCACAAAAGAGTCAAACGAGACTTAGCGAATCAGCACAGCACACGTAGCATAGCGGTGAGGAGGTGATAGATGGTGGATATAATAGATGAAAGGGCTTCCCTGGTAGCTCAGCTGGTAAAGAATCTGCCTGCAATGCAGGAGAGCTGGGTTTGAAACCTGGGTTGGGAAGATTTCCTGGAGAAGGGAAAATCTACCCACTCCGGTATTCTGGCCTGGAGAACTCCATGGATGGTATAGTCCATGGGGTCGCAAAGAGTCAGACACAACTGAGCAACTTTCACTTTCATATGATAGATAGATGATAAACAGAAATAGGTAGATAGATAAGGCCTTATCCTCAATGGAATGGTAACGTGATACAGTAATGCTTCTCTAGACAAGTCTTCACTCAAGAATGTTGATAGATTTCCATCCACCCCCTTACAGGAATTTTGTTTATCACTTTAAATGGAGGCCAGTAGGAAAATGGATTTTAGATTTTCCTTTATGACCAACATTGCTTGAACCCTGTTCTGAAATTAACTGGATTAACCCTCTCATCTTTTCAAGAATATTTTACTACTGTGCAGTGTGGGTGGTACCGTGGTAAGGGACCTTCTTGGCAAACAAACAGGAGCATGGAATCTCAGCCACTGGACCACTAGGGAAGTGTCCAGCCCTAGTGTCCAGTCCATCACTAGATTGTGATGTGAGAAATAAATTTTTGTCCTGTTAAGACAGTAGGTTGTTGTTACAGCAGGGAATGTTACTCACACCAACTAATATAAGGGGAGGGAATGTCCACATTCAGAAAACAGCCTTTCCTATTTGGTATATTGAAAAAGGAGTCAAAGAAGTTTGGAAGGAGCATTGGAAGTATGTAAACTAGGGAAGAAGAGCATTTCAAGAAAGAGCTGCTTTGTGATGATTTGTGATGGTTAATTTTCTGTGTCAACTTGGCCAGGCTATGATACAAGATATTTAGTCAGTCATTATTCTAGATGCTTCTAGATGTGAAAATGTATTTCAAATGAGATTAACATTTCAATTAGTCAAGCAGAATACCATCTATTGCATGGTGGGCCTGGTCTAATCAGTTGAAGGCCTCAAAAGGAAAAAAGTCTGACCTTTCCCACAAATAAGGGAATTCTGCCAGCAGACTGCCTTTGGACTTGAGCTGCTACATTGACCCTTCCCTGAATCTTCAGCATGCCAGATGTTGGTTCCATGTCCCTGAAGCACCCTGACTACTACAGTGTTATTCCACAAAATGGGGAAGAAGAAAAAGATTTTGAAAAGGCTATTCTATTTGGCAACCAGGAGAAGGGGAGCAATTTCAGTGAGCACTGAGGGCTGAAGCTCTATTTTAAGAAGGAGAAGTAGAAGCAAAATCCTAATGCTGAGAGGAGCATGGGTCGGGGAGGAAGGGGTCAAAGGTATTAGTGGAGGAATTGAATTTTAGGAGAAAGAATTTTTTTGGTTTGTTCGTTTTTGTTCTTTTTTTTTTTTTTTCCTGAAGCAGAAAATAGAAAGGAAAGTATTTGGGGAGCTCCCTGGAAGGCTTTATTCCAAGCAAATCACAACATTGCTCAAGAACTGAGGTGAAACAACCCAAGTTCCCATCAGCAGACAACTGACTTAAGGAGATATTCAGCTCAGTCGCTCAGTTGTGTCTGACTCTTCGTGACCCCATGGACTGCAGCATGCCAGGCTTCCCTGTCCATCACCAACTCCTGGAGCTTACTCAAACTCATGTCCATCGAGTCGGTGATGCCATCCAACCATCTCATTTGCTGTCATCCCCTTCTCCTCCTGCCTTCAATCTTTCCCAGCATCAGGGTCTTTTCTAATGAGTCAGTTTTTCAAGTCAGATGGCCAAAGTATTGGAGCTTCAGTTTCAGCCTCAGTCCTTCCGATGAACATTGAGGACTGATTGCCCCTACAATTGAAGGAGATGTTAAGCTGATCTTATAGTTCAGTTCAGTTGCTCAGTCGTGTCCAACTCTTTGCGACCCCATGAATCGCAGCACTCCAGGCCTCCCTGTCCATCACCAACTCCCGGAGTTCACTCAAACTCATCTCCATGGAGTCAGTGATGCCATCCAGCCATCTCATCCTCTGTCGTCCCCTTCTCCTCCTGCCCCCAGTCCCTCCCAGCATCTTATAACTTAGACATAAAAAATGAAAGAACACCATTTGCAGCAACCAATGAATGGACCTAGAGAGTATTATCTTTACTTAAGTAAGTCAGATAGAGAAAGACAAACATGATATGATATCATGTATGCTGCTGCCGTTTAGGCCTGTCTGACTCTCCATGCTCATCTGTCCATGGGGATTCTCCAGGCAACTATACTAGAGTAGGTTGCCATGCCCTCCTCCAGGGGATCTTCCCAGGGATTGAACCCAGGTCTCCTGCATACGTAACTGAATCACTTTGCTGTACACCTGAAACTAACACAATATTATAAACCAACTATACTTCAGTGTAAAAAAAGGACTGGGGTGGGACTTCCTACCTTCATTAATACATGGAAGTTTCCACCAGTAGTGATTACGTTTTTTTCCCTCCAAATAACCTCTGCTCTTTAGTGATTTCCTTTGACTTTCAATATAACTAAGTTGCTGTGCCACAAGCAACTGTTCCCACACTTTCCCTACCCCAACTCAAGTTAAAAACAGTTTTAAGCAGTCTCCCTAGCCCATCCCACCCCGCCCACCCTGTCTGGTGGCTCTGCACTCAAGTCCCAGCTGAGACACACCCTAACAGTTCCAAAATCTGGTCTCTCAGGGGAAGTCATCCCAGCTGCCCTGGGTTCAGCACTCTGGTTGTTGATAGAAATTGCCTGAAGTTGCAGCTGAAAGCTCTCATCCAAAGGCTGGTGTAATTTCTAAGGAGTCTATCTCGCTTCTTCATCTGTGATCTGTGATCGTGATCTCTGATCATCCTCTACCCCTCTTTCTCCCTCCTTCCCTCTCTGAACTACTCTGGTACTTTGGCCAGTGGGTCTCCAGCTCTTTCCTACTGCTCCACAGTGCTGGACTCCTCTTTCCAGAGTCCTTTTGGAGCAGGAGTTCATCCTCTGAACCTCTTCAGGGCTGGGTCCAGCTCTGCTCAGCCAGGCCCCATCTATAGTCACACACCGGCAGGCATGTTTCATTTCTCTGAGGCTGCTTCTGCATTACCGTAGCAACACCACAGGGCACATACACCCTCCGATCCCAAGGGGGCGAGGAAGTGTGGGAGAGGGTACACTTGTGTACAGGGTTAGGACCTTTTCTCACCAGACATCTTGGATCTAGCCAACTAAAGAAAGCATGGAGAAAGCCAAGGGCCATTTTTCTGTTCTTTCTTTTAACAAATATTTGGGTAGCTTCTGTGAGGGGCAGGATGGTGCACCCTGGGGCGAAGGACAAACATGCTGGATTCAGCAGCTTCCCTGGGTTCAGATCCCGACATCTCCACTTAGAGCGACCTGATGCTAAATGCAATATCTATCCTCTGAGAAATGAGGACCATCACCGTACTTATCTCCTAGGACTGCTATGAGGATTAAACTCGTTAATACACAGGTAAACCACCTAAAGGACCCTTTGGGATGGCTATCTCCCTGGTGTTTACAAAGTGCTCTCCTGATCCATGCCATAGTGTAGAAGACTGTGGTTCCTGCGGCAGACTTGGAATCCAGATTTAAAGCCCCAGGAGTACATCATGACTACTACTAGGTAGGCAAAACCCTCTGAATCTCAGTCACTCCACCTGTAAAATGGGCAGCAGGTTCTTGGCTCCCTTTCTCAAGGTCATGGTGAAGTTCAGCTGAAATCATGGAGACCACCACTGTCTGAACTGAAACTTGCCATTGGGAAGTGGAAGGGATTAGAGAGAGCTGAGCATCCCCCTTTCTGATTGGCTCAGATTTGTGAAGGGGGGGACAGGGGTGGGGTGGGGGCGGGTGGGGGGAATGGACTGTCCTTGGCCCCTTCTCAGTTCCTAGGCTTAGGAGAAAGTTTCCCTGCCCCTTTGGCCTGACCTACTTTACTCCAACCTCTGGAGGAGGAAATGGCAACCCATTCCAGTATTCTTGCCCAGAGAATCCCATGGACAGAGGAGCCTGGGAGGCTATAGTCCATGGGGTCGCAAAGAGTCAGACAGGACTGAGCATACACGCACTTTTTACTCCAAGGACCAAACGGGGGTGGGTGTGGAGGTGTGAAGATGGGGACAATGGAAAGAGGGCAGGCCAGGTGGTCTGCGGCCTACAGGGGGTCTCCCCCGCCCCATCCAACCACCCTGCTTGTCCCACCTCTGCGACCTCACACCTCAGCACCTTTACTTGTTAAACTGTTATCTTTCCTCACACCACACAATCGCAGGAAGACCTGGACGGTGTGGAATGTTCCCACACTCCCAGAGTTTGGGGCAGGACCTGGCCCATGGCTGGAACTCAGTAAGTGTCCCATCAGAGAGGATGACTTGTGAGGCTCCCGGAGGAGGGACTCTGGGGAGATCACCACTCCTTGCCTGAGGCCCATTATCCTCAGACACCATCACTGTTCACACCAGAGGCCCCTCCAGGAACAAAATCACAGAAGTTGGGAGGGCTCAGGGCCCAGTATCCTCTTGCAGAAAACCACATGGAGTGGCCACCCAAAGTCACTCATCCAGAGTGGCAGAGCTGGTGTGACCAGCCGTCCTGGTCTGCCCCCGCTGGGACTGGGGGGTTCTCCGGGATGCGGGGCTTTCGGAGCTTAAAGGCGGACAAGTCCCAGACAATGTGGGGTGTTAGGGCTGGCACCCGGGGATCCTAACTTCTCCAGTCCCTCTACCCCTCAGATTGGTGAGGAAAAAAAGGCCCAGGGCGAAAATCCAGAGCCCCCAGGCACCAGGCGGCCTTCCCTGGGTCTCCCCTCTCCTCCTCCCCAGTGCAGCTGCGGCCAGGCCGGGCTCGGGGGCTTGCGCGCCGCGCTGGGGCTCCGGGCGGCCGGGCGGGGCGCGGGGACCCTCTGCCGCACAAAGAGGCCGGGCCGCGGCAGTTTTGAAAAGAGCAAGGAAGTTGATCTGGGCCGGGGCCCAAGCAGTGACGAGGAGGGAGGGCGCGAGGGCGGGCGGGCGGCGGGAGGGCGGGCGCGCGGGGCCGGGGGCGGCCGCAGTCCACGCCTCGCCTGCCTCCACGGGAAGCGCGCGGCGGGATGGGCGGCCGGGCGCTGCGCCCCCAGCCGGCGACCCCGCGGACCCTCCCCTCGGCGCGCCGCCTCCGCAGCCGGGGCTCCGGCGCGACTCCGGCACCGAGTCCCACTCCCGCGGGCGGCGCGTAGGGAGGCGATCGGTCGGTGCCCTCCGGGAACCCGCAGGCTTCCGCTCGGGGTCGCACGGCCGCCGAGCAGCCTCCGGCCGGGCCCGCCTGAGGCCTCGGAGCCGGGACCATGAAAGGTAAGCCCGCGCGCGGGAGCTCCGAGGCGAGCCCCCTTGGGGCCCTCCACCCTCACCGGGTGCGGCGGGCATCTCTCGGCGGGCGGGCTGAGGACCGGAGGACTCCTACGGGAAGGATGGCAGGGGCTGCCCTACGCCTTTCGTATCGTCTGGAGGAAAGTCTTAGGAGGACAGGATGGAGCCCTGAAGTCCAGAGGAAGGGGAGAGGAGAGGGAGAATGGAGAACGTTCTCATCTGTCATTGCTCTTGCCTGAAAAGCCATTGTAATTACCAGAGAAGTTTTTGATCCCTTTAACCAGACAGCACGGAATGATGCTACAGCCCAAAGCTTCTAGCAATGTCGACTTCATCTAGCACACCCATCTCACAGTCTCCTGCAGCCCCCATCTAGCCCTTTACCCCAAGGGATCCTCCTCTGGGGGTTTCAATCCCAGGAGAGACCTGCTGTGACTGAGCTTCTTAGCCCAGGCCCAGCCCTTCCCAACCTCTGACCCCTGCCTGACCTACCTCTGACCCCTGCCTGACCTACCTCTGGCCCCCTAGGGACAGAGCAGTGGTGGAAGGTCAGTGGCCCAGGCCTGAGCTCTCCCTGGGCGGGTGAGCATCACCACAGTGGTCCTTGCAGCCAGTTCCTGGGATGGAAACAACAAGCAGACCTGGTCCCGGATGTTCACCCCTGGACCCTGGCTTTCTTGGGGCCAGGGAGAGTGGACATCTGGGCTTCACGCTCATTCTCAGGCTAAGGGAGAAGCCAGCTCTGGAGTCATACTGTGAGTCTGGAAACTTTGAAGATGGACCCTGTCTCACCTACTTTCTTCTAATCCTTCCATAGGAGCCGGGCAGATGCTTTTGCTCCTAACACCTCTTCCGCTTACTGAATGTTAAAGCAACCAAGGGCTTTTGGGTCATCCACAGGGCTTTCCGCTATGTTCTCATGGGGTGTTGACGAAGCAACCTTGTCTGCCATAGAAGGGTTCAGGGTTCCTGTGAAGAAAAGGCTTCATGGGTAAACCTCTGACTGATGACAGCCTCCATGCGGTGTGGTTGGGGAAACTGAGGCCCAAGCAGGTAGGATTGGCCTTATGGTTGGATCACCTGTGCAGTCCCCCAAGGTCCCAGAGCTGTTCAATGGTCTGCCTTTGCTGTCTTAAAATTATTATTATTTTAATATATTTTTGGCATGTGGGATCTTAGTTCCCTGACCAGGGATCGAACCCATGCCCCCTGCATTGGCAGCATGGAGTCTTAACCACTGGAGCACCAGGGAATTCCCCTGTCTTAAAATTATTAATAATTTTTTAAACAAGGGAGCTCAGCATTTTTATTTTGCACTGGAACGTGCAAATTACACTGCTGGGCTTGTGGACGAGAGAAGGGACTAGCTTAAGATTCACAGCTGGTCAGGGGGACTAGCCCAGAGCTCCTGACCTCCAGGCCAGTGTGCTTGCTCATACGTACATCCCTCTTCCTCCCCTCTGGTCTCTGGTCCCTCTGTCTGTGCTCCCTGGCGGCCTCAGCGTGTCTTGAGCTTCCTGGGATGAGGCGAGCAGGTTATCACCAACTCCAGGGAGTTCCCTTAGCAATAGAGAGGGGCCTTCCTCACCGAGCTCCTGTTATCGGCTCACTCCCACATCTGTGGTGCAGTCCTGTCTGTGCCTGGTCAGCGACCCCGGGGAGGTCACTACCAGAAGCTTCCAGAAAGATCTGAGACCACCTCTCACCACAGGCTCAGGGCCCACGCTGCTCTGGATGTGGATGATGGTGGTTAAGATGCCGCATGTTCTCAGAGAGGTTTGGCTCCACCAACATTCCAGAAGAACACTTGGAGAGAAAAGATGGTGAGGGAAAGACAGGCAGGGCTGATCGCCTCTAACATGGAGGAGATACCCAGTTCTTGTGGGGGTGGGAGGCTTCCCTGGTGGCTCAAATGGTAAAGAATCCGCCTGAAATGTTGGGAGACCCGGGTTTGATCCCTGGGTCAGGAAGATCCCCTGGAAGAGGGCATGGCAACCCACTCCAGTATTTTTGCCCAGAGAATCCCATGGACAGAGAAGCCTGGTGCGTACAGTCCATGGGGGTCACAAAAAGTAGGACTGAAAGACTAACACACACACCCAACTCCTGGGGAGGGAGTTGGGAACACATGACCCGCCTTTCTGAAAGTCAGCGAGGCAACAACATTCTTCTGAGTGGAGGAGGAAAAGGAAAGAGCTGCTATGAATGGGTGTTTAGAGGAGGTCTCTGAGGAGGACCAGCTTGTTGGCTGGGAGGCTGTGGGCTCCAAGTAAGAAGCCCAAGGCCTGCCCTTTTCTCTCAAGGAGCAGTCTCACCACCATGGGGGGCTGCATTCCTGTTTGCTGAGGCCTTCAGGGCAGCTCTTGTATATTTTTCCCCCAGTTTTGGGGAACCTTCCACTATCTCCCATGACATCCTAGGGCCCCGGGCCTCAGAGCTGCGGAGAAGGCCGGGTGTGTTCCCAACACGCCTCCCTGCAGGGTCTCCCCCTTGGTCACCCTCATCCTCCCCGGGAGCCAGGAAGAGCTGCCACCTCTACCTGAGAGGGAAAAGCCAGGCCAGGCAGTCAATATTTGGCCTTGGGGAGTCTGCGGACTGTGAAGAATCAGAAATTTTTTTTTTTTTTCCCCACATGGAAAAAGGAAAGTGCCAGAAAAACAGGCCCGGCCCCTTCCAGGACAGCCCTTCCCCGGGGGAAGCTAGCTTCGAACTCTCCCACCAATCTGCCACGGATCTGAGGATTACATGGGCTGGCAAAGGCTCACCAGCCCCGCTCAAAGCTAAACACGGTGATGTTATGCTTTGTGGGGATTGGTGGGGACGGTACTTAGACAAGAAAACAGGTCTGCTAAGGAGTGCCACCACCAGCGGCCAGGCGCCAGGCCCGCTCTGCCAGCCAAACTGTTTCCACCCCGAGGCACCTCCCACCGCCTGCCCACTGGCTGGCAGCCGGGCCTCCCAGGCAGCCGCATCTTTTGATGCAAGCCAGCCCCAGGCCCCCAGTCCAGCCCCTCTCACACCTGAGGGCACACAGCTGCCACCACCCCTGGTGACGGGCCCACCTTGGAGCTGCCCACTGGTTTGTCTGAGTCTTTAACAGCCACCTGTGGAATTGTTCCCACATCTCCAGTGAGAGGGTCCGGTGGCAAGAGCCCCTTCCAGCCACATGAGGTCCCCATGGAGTAGTTCGGTTCACTGCAGAGATGACTGATTTGAGAGTCAAGGACACAGGCTCTGATCCTGGCCACACACGAGGCTCTGGTCAGCGTTCCCTTCTCCGGCCCACCTTCCTCCTCCTGGTGGTCCTGATGCCCATCTTGCCCTGATGCCCTGGGACTCAGCCCAGGAGCTTTGGGCTGAGGGCCAAGCAAAAGCGACTTGGTAGAGATGGTTGGAGGCAGGCCTGCCGCATGGGTCACTGTGCCCAGGGAGACTTGGCCTCAGCTTCCTGATGGGCAGACCCATATCTTGCTGTCCCCCAAGCCTGGGGGAAAAGCCCTTCTGCATGGAATCAGGGAGCAGTGCCCACACCCTGAAGGCAAAGGGCAGGTGGGAGGGCAGGGGGACTCAGAAAACAGCAATGAGATCCCGGAAAATCTACCTCCCGCTGCTTGGCAGGGGGGATGTATCCTCTCATCGAGGTGCAGACTGGGTCCCTTTTGGAACCCCAACCTTCATCCTCAGACCACAGGGCACTGGAGGGGGTCTGACATGGCCAAGGTGCACAGAGTCAATAAAATGGCCTGAGGCGGGGGGGGGGGGGATGGGGGTGCACGCTGGCCACCTTGCCTTCCAGCTGGGGTGATTTTTATAACTGAAGACTCCCCTCTCAAGCTTATTTGAAAGAGGAGATAAAGAATTCTGCTTCTCAGTAGATGCTGGTGAACGCTTTGGCAGGTTTCGTGAAGGCCTTTGGGGGCAGTTCTTATGTATCTTTCCCCCAGTTTAGGGAAGCCTTCCACGATCTCCCTTGACATCCCAGGGCCCCAGCCGCATAACAGAAATACACGACTATGTATAAAATAGATAACTAATGAAAACCTCCTATAGAGCACAGGGAATTCTACTCAGTGGTGGCCTAAATGGGAAGGAAATCCAAAAATGGAGGGGATATATATATATATACATTTAGCTGATTCACTTTGTTTTACAGTAAACACTAAAGCAATATGGTAAAGCAACTATACTCCAATAAAAGTTAGAAAAAACAGAAGAGAACCAAGTAATCAAGGGGGATGACATGAAGGCGCCAGTGAATGGTACAGACAGTAGATTCCATAGAAATCCGAGGAGAAAAAGAACCTCTCACATTGGGGCAGGTGGGGAAGGCTTTAGGATGTAGTAGAAGGTGAGCAAGGTCTGCATGGGGTCATGCAGGAGACAGGCAGGAGGGGCGGGCGCTGTCATTGGGTAAGTGTATCCAAGGGTGATGGGCAGAGAGGATGGCTTGAAGGTTGAGGGTTTGGCAGAGAAACGCTGGGAGCCACAGGACCAGGAGGCCTTGAGCACCACGCCAAGGACTCCAACTGTGTCCTGTTGACTTTGGAGAGGCCCTGAATGGGTTTGTCAGAAGATGGCCTGCTTGCTGGTTCTCTAATGACATTCACCCACGTTGGGAAATCTCTACTTTTAGAGAAAGCCATGAGGGAAGAAGAAAATGAGCCTGTGATGGAGCCAAGAGGAGTGGTCAGGGGACGAAGGAGGATGTAATATCATGGAAATTGAGAGGAGAAAGTTCCAAGAGGGAGGAAATGGTCAACAGCATTGACTGTTGATGGACAGGCTTTGCTCAGGGTTATTCGATCCTGGAAAAAACAGGTGGCATAGACCGAGAGAAGAGTGGGCAGATTTGAAACAAAAACCCAGGGAGGCCTTGTGTTAGAGAAGTTTGAGAAAAAGACAGCTAAGAAGTTAAAGCAAGAAGCAGGCCAGGCGTGAAGAAATTTTCAAGGTGGGACTGGCCGGCTCATTGGAAGGTCAGGGGAGAGAAGAAAAGGGGAGAGGGGGGCCTGGGGATGATGGAGACATGAGTGGCTGAGCTTTGCTTGTAGAAAGAAAGGCTGCCTTCATGGTACCCCAGGATGTAGACATAGGCTGTTTGCATCACTAGTTGCTCTGAATCTTTTTACCATCCATCCCCAGTATAAAAATTTTGAAAAAATGCATAAAAGGAAAAAAAAAATAGTCCTCACAGGAACTCCTACCCCTCAGAGAAAATTGATGAGAATTCTTCCGGAAATTCTTCTGTGTTTATTTGCACACAGATTTTTTTTTCCACATAGGTAAGATTATACTATATATGTACTTTTATATGTATTTTTAAATTCCAACAATAGAACCTAGACATATTCCTTGGGCAATAAGTATAGATCTTCATTCTTTTTTAACAGCTGCATAATATTCTATAGTATGGCTTTATAAGAATTTATTTAATCAATCCTTTGTACTGTGCTTAGTTGCTCAGTCATGTCTGTCTCTTTGCAACCCCATGGACTGTAGCCTGTCCATGGGGATTCTCCAGGCAAGATTACTGAAGTGGGTTGCCATGCCCTCCTCCAGGGGATCTTCCAACCCAGGGATCGAACCCAGGTCTCCCACATTGCAGATGGATTCTTTACTCTCTGAGCCATCAGGGAAGCCCAATCCTTTATCAATCGACACTTAAGGTATATACATTTTCCCTTGCATTTATCACAGCATGCAATGATAATCTTTACATGTCCATCTTTGCCTAGTGGTATGTTTATCCCTTTAAAAAGTAATTCCTAGAAAGGAGATTGCTGAGTGAAAAGGAAAAATTGGAGTTTTTGAAAGTTGAAAACCAGTCCTGAGTGTGACGGACCTTAGGGAAGGGAAATAAATGACAGCAGAGTTCAAGCAGGATAGAAAAATAATTCTAATAAAAATGGCTGATACTCCCATCTATCAAGTATCTGGTCCTTTTCACATGTTGTCTCATTTTTATAGCAGCTCATGAAGTTGATGGTTTTCTCACTATTTTGCACACAGAGCCCAGAGACAGAAGGGGAATCCCCGTGTGAGAGAAAGCATGACCGGAAGTAGTGACAAGTAGAGAGAGTGAGGGGTTTGAAGGCCCAGACGTGATGGTCAAGATCAAGAAACTAATGATTCCCACCCTTCCCATCCACTGGACTTGTGGAGTTCAAGGGCAGTGGAGGAGGTGCTATCTCCACAGGGGAGACCAGTGTGTATATGATGGGAGAGGGTTGAGGTCTGCTGTACTGAGTGAATAGTCAAGATGCTCTTCTCAAATACCACCCCCCATATCCATGGGGTTTTATTCCAAAATCCCCCAGGTATACCAAAATCCAAGGATGCTCAAATCCTTTGTCTAAAATGGCATAGTATTAGCCTTTAACCTACCCACAGCTTCCAGGTTTGTTTTTGATTAATTTTTATTGGAGTATAGTTTCTTTTGGGGGCTTCTCTGGTGGCTCAGACGGTAAAGAATCCACCTGCAATGCAGAAGACCTGGGTTCTATCTCTGGATTGGGAAGATTCCCCTGGAGGAGAGCATGGCAACCCACTCCAATATTCCTTCATGGAGAATACCATGAACAGAGGAGCCTGGCTATAATCCATGGGGTCTCAAAGAGTAGACACAACTGAGCGGCTAAGCATGCATGGTTGCTTTACAATGCTATGCTAGTTCTGCTGTACAGCAGTGAATCAGCCCACACATGTACATATATTCCCTGTGCCAGATCTTAGTTGCGGCACTTAGAATCTTCGGTCTTTGTTCATTGCGGCATGTGCACTCTTAATTGCAGCACATCTGGTCTTTCGTCGTGGCCTGTGAGATCTAGTTCCCGGACCAGGGATGGAACCCAGGCCCTCTGCGTCATTGTGAGTGCAGAGTCTTAGCCTTTGGACCACTTAGGGAAGTCCCCCAGTTGGCATTTTGAGTTTATCGCAAATAACCAGGGATTGCTCCTGGCACTCCATGGGTCACCATGCCAGATGTCTGCACAGTGTGGGTGGACCTTGTGTAGTAGAGCTTTATGCCACCCAAATGCCAAGAGTGCCCCAGTGAGAACACTGAGGGCAAGAAAGGGGAGGAAGGTAATTTAGGATAGAGAGGGAGTCTGCCCACAACCTCTGTGGTTACGGAAACCGTGAAAGACAGCCGATGCTGGGAGCCATGGGCTGGCTCTGAGGATTCAGGCAGAAGTGGTGGGGAGGGGAGAGGGAGAGAGGTAATGCCTGTCCCAGAGCATCAAATGTGGATTTTAGGAATGAAGGTGCAGAGAGGCGGCAACTGTCACAGGGAAGCAGAGCATGATACCTTCTGAGCAGGAGAATCTGAAAGGGAAGGACCAGTTCATCAGAGCAGAGAGGGACAGACGGATTCCCACCCGAATATAGACGCATCTGCAGCGGAAGACTGTGGCGAGGGGGTCATGGCAGAAAGCTTCCAAGGAAAACAGCTTTTCAACCTTAATTACAGCATTCTCCAACCGTAAACTACAATTTCTCTGTGACTTTAAATATAGCCTTGGTTCCTGAGAAGAGTCTGAAATCTTTATTTTTACTGACCCAATTGGCTGTTTTGAAAACCCACTCTGTGAACTCCATAGAAGGAAATCATCAAAATATGTTCCTTGAAGTTCCTGAAGAAAGCCCTTTTATTCAGTTCCTCGAATCTCTCCCCCTCGCTGACTCTGATGGGAGATTGCAGTCCCAGAAAGGCCAAAGAGTGAATTAACTCCACATTTTCGGTCAACCAAAAGCAAGCCTGAGTCGACGGCCACAGTTGTGTTAGCAGGTTGGGGCTATTTTCCACCTCCACAGGGTGAGGTGAACCTGGTCTAACCTCAGCAGAGCCAGGAGTCACGCCCAGCCACGTGCCCACTCGGGAACCTTCAAATCAAACTCTAGACGTGGCTCTGTGGGAGCCGAGGCTTGAAAAAACAAGGGCGTTCCCCTGTGGCTGTCCCTCTGATATTTGAGTTGGATGACACGACCGTAGGTACGGACGAAACAGAGGCTCTTTCAAATCTCTAGTGGTTGCCGCTGCTTCATGAGACTGAGCTTGCAGCGCTGTCTTCGGAGGCTAATTTGTTTGTAAAGGTCGTTGCTTGGAATTTGGGTAGAGCTCTCCAGCTGAAGTGTGGGGCCAGTTATGCCTTGGGTAGGTCATGCAGGATGCTCCCTCATGACAGCTCCCTCTAGAACAGGGGAGGCTGAAACGGACATACAAAGTCCTTGAAGTTTGGTACCCAGAACAGCAGGCTGTCCCCAGTTTGTCCCAAAAGAGAGGTTTTCCCAAATACTCGTGGGTTCAGGCATTACCCTATCCCAAGGGTATGCTCCTTTCCCAAGACCCACTCGCTGCCGTCCCACTAGCCTCTATCCTGGAGTCAGCAAAATGAAAGAAGGATGAAAAAGAGAGAGAAAATACAACGAGAGCCTGTGTCTGCCTTCCTAGAAAGATGACCTCATTTCAGACACCTGCGGTGACCTCTCCAACCATCCCAGGACCTGGCAGCCCATAATATTTGACACTATGGGGCTCCTTCATTTTCAGCATGTCAAGAAGCCCTCAGTTTCATGGATGGTTTACATTTGATGCAGGAGAGAACTGCAGCCTGAGTTGAGAGGGCCGTAAAAATGCTGGTGGGATTCTAAAGTGATCAACTGGACACAGATGGAGAAAATTAAACCCCTCTCCCACAAAAAGGGAGTCTGTTTAGCCTTTAGGAGTGAAAAATCATAACCCTTGCTGCAGCTCGGGGAAAGGGGGGAAGCAGGTCCCAAATTTTGCTGCACTACCCCCAAATCCCTCTTTCATTCCTTTTCAATCCAAACATTAGGCCCCTCCCTGTATATTTTTTCAAAATTTCTGCTCCTTTAAGCTTTTGCATCCTGAATTCATCAGAACTCCCCAGCACTCCCTCGCCATGGAGAACTCTAAAAATAGATCATGTTTAAACCATATTGTAAGTCATTAAACTTTTTTTGTTGTTGTTGTAAAACAGCTATTAATCAAAAAGGGCAGAAATTAGCAATACTCTAAGGATGCAGGCCTTCACAAAGGGTCAGTAAATCCATCTATTTTGAATATCCGCCTGAGGTCAGCCCTGTGTTGAAAGAGGCCCAGGAAAGACTTCCTGACCTCAGGGAGGTGACAAACTGCTGGCAGGCCAGATGTGCAAACAGATGCCGGGCCCAGATGGATGAGGCTTTTGGGCTTTCGGGAGCTCTGTGGGGGTGTGTGTGTGTCTGTGTGTGTGTCTGTCTGTCTGTCTGTCTGTCTGTGTCTGTCTGTGTGTGTCTGTGTCTGTGTGTCTGTGTGTGTGTCTGTGTGTCTGTGTCTGTGTGTGTGTGTGTCTGTGTGTGTGTGTCTCTGTGTGTGTGTCTCTGTGTGTGTCTGTGTGTGTGTGTCTGTGTGTGTGTCTGTGTGTCTGTCTGTGTGTGTGTGTGTCTGTGTGTCTGTGTGTGTCTGTGTGTGTGTCTGTGTGTGTGTGTCTGTGTGTGTGTGTCTGTGTGTCTGTGTGTCTGTGTCTGTGTGTGTGTCTGTGTGTGTGTGTGTCTGTGTCTGTGTGTTTGTGTGTGTGTGTCTGTGTGTGTGTGTCTGTGTGTCTGTGTGTCTGTGTCTGTGTGTGTGTCTGTGTGTCTGTGTGTGTGTCTGTGTGTGTGTCTGTGTGTGTGTCTGTGTGTGTGTCTGTGTGTGTGTCTGTGTGTCTGTGTGTAGCTGTGCAAGAACTCCATAAGTGTATTTGCATCTTGCTTCAGATCACTTCCCAGGTGACATAGACGTACTGCAAAACAGGAAACCTGAGTTCAATCCCTGGGTTGGGAAGATCCCTTGGAGAAGAGAACGGCAACCTACTTAAGTGTTCTTGCCTGGGGAATCCCATAGATAGAGAAGGCTGGCAGGCTACAGTTCATGGGGTTGTGAAGAATTGAACACGACTGAGCGACTAACACTGTGACTTTTCAGATTGCTGGGCATTTAGGAACCACTGACTAGCTAACAGATCACTTAACCTCTCTGAGCCTTTGTAACATGACAAGTGGCTCTGTGACTTAACAAGTTTCCTTCCCACTCCCCCTCTCTCTGGAAATTCTGGAAAGCCAGGGCACCCAACACTAAATGACATGCCCCAGAAGGCATGGGAACAAGCAGTGCAGAAGATGTACTGCGGAGGAGATTCTTTCCCTGCCTCTGCCGACCCCCCTTGGTCCAGTGCAAGGGCAGAGTACAGATCCTGCCTCATCCACCATCATCTCGCCCGTCATCGCCCTTGTCCTCCAGCCAAGCTCTTCTCCATTCTTTAGGTCTGTCTCCTCTCCCATCCTCTCACTGGCTCAGTCGTGGTGTAATGCGAGTATAATGAGTCCATGCTTGCTAACAGTTTGGCTTCTAAAACCCTCACAAATGCTTTGGATTATGTCCTCATTCAGAGGAACAGGGCTGGGACAGTTGCTACAGCCTTCCAGACGTAGGTAAATGAGGGTCCCTAGGGTCCGTGGTTCAGCACTAGTAAACAGGAAGTCTGAAGGATTAGAAAGAGAAGATCTGTTTGGGGACGCTGGGGAACAGTGCTGTGAGTTATGGAGCCGAGATGCCAGCAAAGGGAATGGGGCCAAACACTTGTGAAATCGCTCGTCTAAAGAGAAGAGATCATGCCCACCAGCAGTTCCCTTCACGTGGGCTACCCCACAAGGCATCAGATGGATCTCTGTGAATTCCCACTTGCTCACGACTGCCCATCTGGGGGCTCTCGACAGGAGAGCAGAATTATGACAGAGCTGTGTGCTTTCCGAGGGAGTGTTCGCTGAAGGTTAGTGTTAATCTTGCTTGATTTAAGCCTTCCCAGATTCCCTGCAAAGGCTATAAACAGCAAAGTGATGAAATTGATCCTGGAAACAGAACAGGGAGGAGACCTCATCACGGGGGTGGGCAGAGAAGCCCCACCAGGGGAGGAAAGAAATGAGAAACCGGCAGGAAGGCCTGGAAGGCGTCTCCGCTCTAAGAATGGAAGGAATACCTCCCCAAGGGACCCCAAAGGCTGCGGTATATCCAACAGCGTCATTCTGACTGAAATGTTGGGGGTGAGAGGGCCCCGCTAGTTAGGGTGAGGTTTTGGTGGTCACAGCACAGCAGGCACCACCTCGCCTGGGGCGCTGCTTAATGGAAAACTGATGGCAGTGGTGGTAACCTCCCAGACAGAGTTATCCTCTTAAACTCTTGGCAGATTGATGATGGGATAGCCGCCCAAGACACAAAGCAGGGCTGAAGAGGTTGGTTTCTTAGGATACATAGAAAGCGTTCCCATCCTTGCCAGCCTTCCTTCTACCTCTGTGCCCACTCTCCGTCAAAGCATGCACACATATACACACACACACACACACACACACTCATGCACACAGCTGAAAACACACTAACTCCATCACATAGAGGGTACCTGGAGTCTGTTACTATGGAGAGGAAACTCAAGCAGGAAATTCAGGAGGTTATGATACTGTTACTGATCAGGGTCCTTATATTAGAGTGTAGTTGCTTTTACAATGTTGTTTTACTTTCTGCTGTACAGCAAAGTGAATCAGCTATAAGTATAGATGTATCTCCTCTTTCTTGGATTTCCTTCCTGTTTACTTTTTCTGAAGCTCTTGAAGGTAATTTACATACACTGTGGTTTTTTACTTCTGAACACTTCAGCGTGGATTTCCTAGGAACAGGAAGATGATCAGGCTACAGTCATGAACTACTGAATTTGCTTCAATTCTGTATCTAATTTACCATAGGTATTCTGATGTTCGTTGATCAAGTAATGCCCTCGATAGAGTTCCTTTTCCCTCAGCACAGGATCCATTCTGACATTAAGGACTGCATTTGGTTGTCACGTCTCTTTCACCTTGTGGTGTCTTTTTAGACTCTAATATTCTTGAAAATACAGTCCCCCACCAACTTTTTAAGTACAGTTTTCATGCTGTGTTTTTCTCATATCACCTCATGATTCAGTTGGGGTTCTGCATCCTTGGCCAATAAACTTTGTAGATGATGGTGTGCCCTGCTCAGCGGTCACATCTAAAGGTATACCATGGCCATCTGTCCCTCTCCTGCTCAGTGTTGCCTGACTTCCTCAATGTATAATTCCTGAGCCTTTTTTCCTCCTCTGCAATAATAAGTAGTCTAGTCTGTAAGGAGACACTTTAAGGTGGTGTATAAAGGCTTATACATAAACAGACATACATGCTGTTCTTCATCAACATTTTCCCAAGAGGTGGCACTCATCGATGGTTCTTGCCCGATCTGGTCTTGACCATGATGACTGCTGATCCCCCAGCTCCAGAAGTAATAAGAGCCCTCCCTTCTCCCTGTCAGTTTGTCTCTGGTACGGATTCCTATTTTTTTTCAATGACTCATAATTGCATAATTATACTTAAATATTTCAGTGCTCAAGTTGTTCAGGCTGGTTTCTATATACTTTTGACATGCCCCTATCATTTTTTTTTTTTGAGAAGTCCCTTAATTTCTGAAATAGCAAGATGTTCCAGATTCATCTTCTGTCTATCTTCTGCCCAACGGTAGAATTAATCATTTCTTCAAGGTGCCTTGGTTCTTTTTAGTAGGAAATGGTATGAGAGACCAAGATCTGGGTTGCTAAGCATGCTCAATGCTATTTTGATATCTTTGCTTCCTGGAAATTTCAACAAAATTATGTGTTTACACATAGCTACAAATAGAGATACCTCTATACATATACGTGGATGTAAACAAATATATTCATACATAAACACATTTTAGAAATTATGAATTCCCCCTGATACCTTCAACTTCAGTCCATCCCCAGAGGGTTCCTTCTTGTCTCTTCCATTCTATATTTCTGATCCCCTTTTCCATAGTGAGATCCCTGGGTCCAAACCAATCAATGCATTTACTCTATTTGCTCCGTCTTGAATGAATCTAAAATGACTTCCTAATTGCTTTACCCATGCTACAACAACAGAATACGTTTCTTTGAAGGTTCAAGATTTGTTTGCACTTCTTCCCCAAGCCTACCTTATCACACCCTAGACTGAGGTTACACAGTCCAAACTATGTCATAATAGATTAGGTTTTTCCTTGTTTCTCCATTTAGTATATTTATTGTATTCATTCCAGCAAGCACAGCTTATCGGGTTCCAAGTATTTTTATTAATAAAATTTAATTTTTCAGTATGTAAAAACTTAGCATAATTTTGGAAATCCAAACTATACACAAAATTAGAGTGAGAGGATGGTGACTTTTCTGTAGTCTTTTCCCCCAGTCCATCCCTTGTAGAAAACAGCTTTGTTGTTTTCTCACTGGGACTCTTGCTGCGTTTCTTCTTTTAGTGATAAACATATATATGGATGCCTTCTTATTTTCCCTTCTTTCTTATAGAAAAGGTGGCACATCAAACGTGCTCCTTTGCACTTTGTCATTTTCTTGTAATAACTTCAGAAGTGACTCCACATCAGTTAATAGAGATTCCCTTATTCATTTGCACAGCTGTGCTGAGCCCCACTGTGTGTATGTATGCTGTTGGATGTTAGTCAATCTGCCCTACTTGCATGCTTAGATAGTTCCCAGTTTCTGACATTATAAATAATCCTGTAAAGAATAACCTTGCCACATATATTTTCAGATTGTCGGAGGTATTTATCCTAGACGAATTCATAAAAGTGTGATTGCTGGGTCAAAGGGTAAATGCATATATTAAAGGCTCTACAAGCCTTGGGCCATTTTTGCTTTCAGACCCTAGCTCTCCACCGCCTCGGCCAACAGAGTGTATTGTCAAGCCTTTTTTGTCAATCTGATGGGTGAGAAATGTTATCACAGTGTAGTTTTAAACTGCTTTTATCTTATAAGTAAAGTTAAACATCTTTTTATTTATTTGGGTACCACTTTTATATCTCTTTTCATAATTGGTTCTGGTCTTTTGTTCATTTTTCTATAGGATTTTGTCTCCTTTATTTCCTCTATTTTTAAAAGCTCATTATAAATTTGGTATATTAATTCTTTATCTGTGATGTGTGTTGCAAATATTTTCTCCTTATCATTTGCTTTTTTAGCCATGCAGAGGTGTTGTTCTACTGTTTTACTTTAATGTAGTCACAAGTATTCATCTTTCCTTCTGTTGCCTCTGGATGTTCAGACATGGTTTATAAAATCCCCCCACCAGATATCTCCCAAGCAGTTCAGTTGTCATCATCAGCTTGCACCCCCACATCCCAGCACAAAAGCCCAGGTCAGCTCAGTGCAGACCGCCTCATTTCTCAAACATTCACTGGGATGTCTGTGTTCATGCTGCCTATTTTGGGCATCTTTCTTCCAGTCATTCATAAAGAGACCAGATCTGGTAAGGAGAAAGGGGTATGCAGTGTCTAGGGGAAGGGGAATAATCTTCTGAATGAAGGTCTTATTTAGGGAGCACGAGTTCCCAGGGAACAAGCGCTAGATCAGCCTTCCGACATGACACCTGTCCCTGCCTCAGTGCCGTCCACCCTCGGCAGGTCCTGCCTGAGGCAGCGTGTGAGGCACAGGCTATGCCCATCCTGTATCCTCACACCGCCCCCTCCTCCTCTCTGCAGTGCCTCCCACCCCTCAGCTGGGCTGGACGCAGAGTCTTGATGGGGACTGTACTGGAGCCAGATTCATCCTTGTCCCTGCAGAAGCAGAATCCTGCTTTGGGTACCACGTGCCAGGGATGAAAGTGTGCTGAGCCACATCACGCAAGCTGTATTTCTCCTTGGGCTTCCCTGGTGGTTCAGTGGTAAAGAATCCACCTGCCGATGCAGGAGACGTGGATTCGATCCCTGCGTTGAAAAGATACCCTGGAGAAGGAAATGGCAACCCACTCCAGTATTCTTGCCTGGGAAATCCCATGGACAGAAGAACCTGGGGGGCTGCAGTCCACGGGGTCGCAAAGAATCAGATACGACTTAGTGACTAAACACCAACATTTCTTCTTATTTCATGCCAGGGATCTTAGCAAGGTGTAGATAGAGTGGGCAGCTGGGCTGGCCTGTGTATTTTTACAAGTTTGCCAGAGATCATGAACTCTCCCCTCCCGGATGTTGGGATGTCCTGGTCCCTTAGCCATTCTATCCTGCCCTCCATCCCCCTTTGCTCTGATTACCATCAGGTCACCTGGAGCTCAGGTGGGCTGACTTGGACCCAGAGGTGAGGGTGAGCACAGGGGCTCGGGACTATAAATGAACGGGGCATCTGGAGAGGGGTGGGTGCGGCAGGGCCCCAGCCTGGGGTCTGACGGTGCTGGCTTCGTCTCAGTGAGGTCAGCCGCTGGTGACGGAGATGCGCTGTGTGTCACAGAAGAGGAGCTGGCTGCTGACGACGAGGACATGCCATCCTTCCCATGCACACAGGAGGGTAAGGCTCCAGAGCGCCCCTCTGATCCCCTCTCTGGGCTGAGAACCACCCCGCCCCTGCCCTCAGCCCCAGGCTGAGGAGAGAGACTTGCCTATCCACATGGCACCACCATCCAGGCTATTCCTTCCGCACTGCTGCCTGGAGGCTTAAAGGGTGGAGTTGCACAGGCCTGGGTCATGCAGTACAGATGAAGTCAAAGTTTGTCATATGTGACATCTGTCTTCAGGGCTACTCCTGAGACCTACCGGGGACCTCTGCCATCTCCCCCAGGACCCACCTTCCACAAGTGTCCCCTTTATCATGCCGCTCAAGTGGTCTGTCCTTCTCAAGCTCATGGGACCCAGCTTGGCAAGAGAAACCAATGCCCTGTGAACTGTTATTTGGCCTAGGGCTTCTTGGCAGGTTTCAGTATAGATTCTCAGCCTTGGCTGTGCATTGTCATCACCCGGGGATGTCTGAGACCGACCCTCAGAAATTCTGATCTCTTGGTTTGGAGCATGGATGGGCATCAGGGTTTTTAAACATTCTTGTTACTCATAATGCACAGCTGGAGTTGGATCCATCTTAGAAACTGCACAACTGGGAATATCACAGCTTTCTCACTGGGCAGTGACCACCTCCCAGGGTCTCCAGGAACACTGGCTTCCCTCCTGCTTCTGTACAAGGGACCAACTGACACACTGGAACCATCCGTCTGGATTCCAGGAGAACTTCAAGTGACCCCCCAAAGTTTGGGGACTAGTGACCGACCTTCTGGTTGGTCTGGAACTGAGGGGTTTCCCAGGAGGTGTGATTTAGAGTTTTTAAAACTGAGACAGTCTTGGCGAGCCATCCTGGTTTGCCCGATTCCTAGGAGTTCCCTTAACAAGAGACTTTCAGTGCTAAAATCCAGGAACATCCTAGGCAAACTGGGAGGAGTGGGTCACCCACTGGTGAGACAAGGCTGGCTGCCCTGTAGTACGGATCACAACTAAGGCTGATGTTTTGGGCACGGGTGATTCCCTACCCTGTGGGCTGAATGACAATGCCATGAGACAAAATGATAACGTGATGCCAGTGTTCTTCCAAGGTCCTGACTATGGCCTTACCTATTCCTAAAAGCTGTGGGCTTCCCAGGTGGTGCTAGTGGTAAAGAACCCACCTACCAATGCAGGAGACATAAGAAACGCAGGTTTAATCCCTGGGTCGGGAAGATCCCGTTGGAGGGCACAGCAACCCACTCTAGTAATCTTGCCTGGAGAATCCAATGGACAGAGGACCCTGGTGGGCTACAGTCCCTGGGGCTGCTCGGAGTCAGACACGACTGAAGCAACTTAGCACGCATGCCCATTCCTAAAAGCTCCAGGACCTCGAGAAAACGCAGTGAAGTGGGTGGAGATGGAGACCAGCGACAGCCTCCTTTCCGAGGATGGTTCAAAATGTGCTGAGACAGGCCAGAACAGGAAAACTGACCCTTTCAGTCGCAGCCTCCACCACTGGGCTTTTTTTGTCGCCACCCCTCCCCACCCCCCACAGGCCAGCCGGGACCCCACTGCAGCCGCTGCCAGAAGAACCTGTCTTTGCACACGTCCGTGAGGATTCTTTACCTCTTCCTGGCCCTGCTCCTGGTGGCCGTGGCCGTGCTGGCCTCTCTGGGTGAGTGCACACTGCCAGCAGCATTGGCTAGTCCAGGGCTCTCTACCCTGGGCTGTGGGGGAGTTTCTCATCAGGGGCCTGTTGGGCACCAGAACCCCAAAAGACAAGCACAGATCTCTGCAGCTGAGGACCCACAGCAGCATCTTCCTGGCTAGGGGCTCTGAATGCCTGCCTCAAGCTGTGAAGACTGGCTCCTAATTTCTGGTCATTAATGAGCTGTGTGGCCTTGGTCCCTCTCAGGACCTCTGTTTTCCTACTGGTAGATGACAAGAAGGACTTCCCAAGTGGCTCATTTGTTTAAGTGTTCTCCTGCTAATGCAGGAGACGCAGGAGATATAGTTTTGATCCCTGGGTCAGGAAGATTCCCCTGGAGAAGGGAATGGCAACCCACTCCAGTATTCTTGCCTGGGAAATCCCAGGGACAGAGGAGCCTGATGAACTTCAGTCCATGAAGTCACAAAGAGTCAGATACAGCTGAGCATCTGAGCATGCACACTCGCAAATGACAGGATAGGACTCCGTTTCAGCAGTTCACAGTTTCAGCTCCATGTTAGAATCATCTGGGAGCTGTAAAATATATGATGCCCGGCCCCCACCCTGCATGATGGAATTAATTCAGTATTTAAGCTCTTCAGATGATTCTGGTGTACTTCCAGGCTTAAGGTTACCAGATCAGATGACTTCTAAGCCATTTCCGTGGTCCTTATGTTTCTCAAAGTGAGGTTGGATGCCTGTCTGCATCAGGGTCACCCCCAGGATCTGTTAAAGCACAAATTCCTAGTCTCACCCAGACCTAGTAAATCAGAGTCCTGCCAGTGGGGCCCAGGAATCTGAAGCTTGGTGGTTCTCATACACTCAACAGTTTTTATGACAGTCTGCGTGCTGCCAGATTCAAGTAACCTCTGCCTTCTGTGGGCTTCCCTGGCAGCTCAGCAGTATAGAACCCACCTGCCAATGCAGGAGTTGACAGTTCGATCCCTGGGTCAGGAGGATCCCCTGAAGGAGGAGGAAATGGCAACCTACTTCAGTATTCTTGCCTGGGAAATCCCACAGACAGAGAAGCCTGGCAGACTGCAGTCCATGAGGTCACAAAGAGTCAGACACGACTTAGCAATTAAACAACAACTGCCTTCTGGATGCTAACCATTTATGTTTAAAAGTAAAAACAAATTTGAAAGCTTCCCATTCCATTCCTAGCTTCATTCTTTAAAACTCTTCTGTACAAAGGGAAGCCAGTAGGTTTGCTTGCTCCAATAGACTAGACACTAGAGACAACTGGGCTGGGCCTCGGGTGAGGCAAGGGAGACACGGAGGATGGCCCCTGTGGATGCCAACCCTGCACTCGTATGACCGCTAGGATGGGGTGCTTCGTCCTTACCCCTCTTAGAGATATGCAGTAAGTGGCTTTCCCGGCTTGAAGGCAAGAGGCCAGCATGTTAATGATTTGAACAAACAAATCCTTGTTGGAATCATCTTCCAATAATCCTGAAGGTGTTAATGAAATTCAGCACAAACCAGCACCTCCTATGTGTCAGGTATTGAGAACACTGAGATGAGTCCATTGCATTTCACCCTCAAAAGCAGTGGTTCTCAGTCTTGTCTGCAGGTTAGAATTCTTCTGAGAGCATTTAAAAATGCATGTGCTGGAGCCCTCCTCGCCACGTGAATGAAATCATAGTCTCTGAGTAAGACCCAGGCTTTAATCATATAGGAAAGCCCCAAGGCGATCCCAATGAAGTGGGAAGATTGGGAAACCACTAATTAATCATTAAAATATTATAATAACTATTATAATAGTTATATAGCAATAATAGTTATTAAAATAATTATAATAGTTATTAACAATTTATTAAAAGTTCACGCTCCCTGTTAGTTTTTATTAAATTATTATAACTGCATAATAAGATATTAATATCATACATTATTATTTATTTATTTATTATAACTTTAATTGTTAACTTAATATTATTACCTATTAACTATTATTGTTAACTATTAGCTTGTTATATTATTAATTATAACATTAATAATAACTTTAAAATTGTATAATAAGATGTTATTGATAAATAATAAATAACATATTAACATGTTTACAGGATTTACTTAGTGATCCACTAACTAAGACTCTGCAATCCCAATGCAGGGGGCCCGGGTTCAATCCCTGGTCAGGGAACTAGATCCCACATCATTTCAGCTAAGAGAGGGCCACAACTAAAGATCTTGCATGCTGCAACAAAGACTCAGCACAGCCAACTAAATAAATAAATATTTAAAAACTAAAAATTTTTTTAAAGAAAAGAACTTCCCAAGCCCCTCATCCCCACTCAGCTCCACCTCTCTCTCTGCTAAATCACATCACAGAGTCTGGCCACCCAGAAAGTGGCTGAAATCTCTGGTCAGAGGAGGGTGAGGAGCTGTAGCCCTGCCATTTAGAGGCAGCAACCTGGCCATTGAACCCTTAGCAGTTCCTGGTCGGCCCTCAGAGAACCTCAGCTCCCAGAACCCATGGGACCATTAAGACAACGCCAGTAGCACATAGAGAAGAGCCTATATGGGCACAAGAGCCCTTCAGAAGGGATGGACAGTTACTAAGAGCCCACTGGATACCCACTGGATGCCAGGCGCTCTCCCATACATGATGGTCATGAGTCCTCTGAACAAGGCTCCGAAATGGGAGGCTGGCTCCACTCCACATACGGGAGGGCAGAATGGGGAGTGAAATGATTTCCTCCAAGATCCAGGGTGAATGGGCTGAGGATTAGAAGAACTGGGGGTGAGCAGTGTGTCTGAGAAATCAAAGAAGAACTTAAGATTTTCCTTTTTATTTTCACCTCCAGCCTGGGTGTCCCCACTCCTTAGGATGGTGCTGGCCTTGTTCTTGGGGTTTATAGTCTACAGTACAGTTGGCAGCCTTTTTTGGTCAAGGGCTAGGAAGTAAATTCAGACCATGTATTGACTTGGTCGAAACCAAACTCTGCCATTGCAGTGTTCCCAACAGAAGGGAAGTTTTATGTAATTGCTGAATTGTTTATATAGAATATGAAACAGACACTAAAGTAATGATTTTAAAGTGACTTAAGCACCCCACTCCAGCACTCTTGCCTGGAAAATCCCATGGACGGAGGAGCCTGGTAGGCTGCAGTCCATGGGGTCGCTAAGAGTCAGGCACGACTGAGCGACTTCACTTTTCACTTTCATGCATTGGAGAAGGAAATGGCAACCCACTCCAGTGTTCTTGCCTGGAGAATCCCAGAGACAGAGGAGCCTAGTGGGCTGCCGTCTGTGGGGTTGCACAGAGTCAGACATGGCTGAAGCGACTTAGCAGCAGCAAGGCTCAATAAGAAAATGTCCATGACACGATACCAATAAGCAAAATAAAATAGATGAGATGTGCAGAACATCCCAATTTTATACTCTTGTCTTCTAAAAAACCATGTATCTGTGTAGCTATAGGGGCTTGCCTGGTGGCTCAGTGGTAGAAGACCAGCCTGCCAATACAGGAGACACAAGCTCGGTCTCTAGGTCAGGAAGATTCCTTAGGGAAGGAAACGGCAACCCACTCCCATTCTTGCCTGGGAAATCCCATGGACAGAGGAGCCTGGCATGCTGCAGTCCGTGGGGTTGCAAAGAGTCAGAAACAGCTTAGCAACTAAACAACAACAGTGTAGCTATAAAATGGCTGAGATAAATAAGGTTTAAGAGATACACAAAAATGTTGATGGCAGCTGTATCTTGGCGGTAGGATTAGGAATAATTTTTATTTTCTTTTTATATTTCTTTCTTATTTGTCTCTATTCTAGCCTATGGTCGGGTTATAGTTCTAAAATCTGAGTGGATGGAAATTATATATGTATATGCACTCCAGTACTCTTGCTTGGAGAATCCCACGGAGGGAGGAGCCTGGTAAGCTCCAGTCCATGGGGTTGCAAAGAGTCGGACACGACTGAGCTACTTCACTTCACCTCACTTCATGCATGATTTATGTATTATATATTCTAATGCATACATATATGCCCCCATATGTATATGTACACTTAAGGGAGATATGTAAAGAGATATCTATATCTCTATAGACACAGATAAACACTAAGTCCCCTACATACAAATGAGTTCCATTTCAAGAGCATGTTCGTAAGTCTGGTTTGTTTGTTAAGTCCAACAAAGTTGGTCTAAGTACCCAACTAACACAATCGGCTATATAATATAGTATTGTCATAGGTTGATAATACTTTTCACACAAATAGTACATAAAAAACAACCAAACACAAAAAATAAATACAACATTTTTAACCTTACACTACAGTAACTTGAAAAGTACAGTAGTCCAGTACAAAAGCTGCATACAGGGGCTGGCATCGAGTCAACAGTCAAGAAGAGTTACTGACTGGAGGAGGGAGAGGAGGTGGGAGATGGTAGAGCTGGAGGGTCATTAACAACAGGAGGCAGAAGGCAAGCTGCGAGTTCACTCACGCCTGACACTGACGGCACAGGCTCTCTTGCTCCTTGCTGGATTCAATTCTATCTACCCTCTTGCTTGCAGACATCCTGGGTTTGAAATAAAGATGTTATACTATCCTGCTCTATACAGCACTCTACGGTAAGCTACACAAAAGCACACCCACTTGCAGAGGATGCACGTGTGTGACAGTGTACACCAGACACGTGAACTAGCTTTCGTGATTGGGCGTGCAAACGCATGCTCGCATCTTTGACAGTTTGAAACCTGAAGGTTCACATGTAGGGGACTTCTGGATATATGTAGATAGATACACAGATATGTTTTTGAGAGAAGTGTGATAGACTCTGGCCATTGAAACGTCTTCCCTTACAGCCATTGGGAAGCCCCTTAGAAGAAGAGTGGATGGTTTTGGCTAACAAGGGGCTGATAAAAACGCCTTCTCAACAAACGACTGCTGTTTCTCTGAGCTAAGCCCTTTTTCTCATCCCTGTTTCCCCTGAAGTCTTCAGGAAAGTGGACTCTCTCTCAGAAGACCTCTCCCTGGCCCAGGCCATGTATGACAAGAAACTCGTGTCTATGCAGAAAAATCTCCAAGGGTTGGGTAAGTGTCCAGGGTTCAGGCATGCTAATAACCAGGAAGGAGGGCCAACATTACTTGGAGTGGGACTGGGAATACCCCCAGGCCACCGTGCCCTGGAACAGGGCAGCCTTCACCAAGCTTCTAGGCACAAGGGAAGAACAGTCATGGCTCCCTGCCTCCCTGTCCAGATGGAGAACCCACCCAACAAGGGCTGCTACCCTGGGATATGCCCAAGAGTGGGACTGAGAGCTCTGTATGTGCACAGATCTGCCCAGAGCCTCTAGATATACACTAAGTCCCCTACATACAAATGAGCTCCATTTCAAGAGCATGTTCGTAAGTCTGGTTTGTTTGTTAAGTCCAACAAAGTTGGCCTAAGTACCCAACTAACACAATCGGCTATATAATATAGCCGATTTCAGGTAGAGAAGAAAGCTGAAGACAGGCCACTTGCCCTCATGTATCTGAAGTTATTGGGTTGGCCAAAAAGGTCATTGACAGGAACGAAATTTTTGGCCAGTCCAATATTTTTAAGGCTTTTCTAATATTCTTGACAAGTCGGCCCTTTCCTCATCACTGCCTTAAAGTCTGTATGGTTTACAATCTCTTTATCTCTTGCTTTCATAAGACAATCTTGTTCTGAGAATGAGACAGAAAGAGCCATAATATAAGGGTTTAGAGGGAGGCTGCTAGGTGAAAAGAGAAAGTTTTAGTCTGCCACTAATTCGCTGAGTCATATTTGGCAAGTCACTTCTCTGAGCTTCATTTCTCAGAAGTCTCAGGGGAAAAACGTTCCTGCACCCTTTTCTCCACAAGCTTGTGAGAGGTTCAAATAAAAACAAATATTTATTTAAAAAAATTTTTTTCAAAACCAAATATTAAAATATGGGGAGAAATTTAAAAATTAAAAAAAATAAAATTAAAAAAAAAAAACGGGAGGTTCTTGGCAACCTTAGAAAAGTTACAAGGATATATTTTCTCGAGACTTTGGTGAGGAGATGTCCTAAAGCCTACCTTTCCCGCAAGAATAAAGACTTGGGGTAGAAACACGATGGCACAAAGGATAGCGAGGTTTTTCCAAAAAGGATTTCATAGCAGGTCTTAGGGAAGAGAGAGGGATAGGACAGCCACATGCCAATTCATGATGCTCTGAAATATTAAATTGAAAGAAGCAACCTTTGCCCTGTGAGCCTTCAGCAACTCAAAATGTTGCCCCTTTCTCCTGAAGATCTGAAAGCCCCGAACAACTGCTCTTTCTGCCACGAGGCTGGGCTACTGGGGCAAGAGATCAGAAAACTGCAGGCGGAGCTGGAGGGAATTCAGAAGATGCTTCTAGCTCAGGAGGTCCAGCTACACCAGACCTCCCAGACCCATGACCTGCTCTCCACCACCAGTGGTCAAATCTCCCAGGAGATGGGCAGTTGCTCTTTCTCCGTCCACCAGATCAACCAATCTCTGGGGCTCTTCTTGGCCCAGGTGAGAGGCTGGCAGGCCACCACTGCTGGCTTGGACCTGTCTCTGAAGGATCTCACCCAGGAGTGCTACGACGTCAAGGCGGCAGTACACCAGATCAACTTCACGGTGGGGCAGACCTCCGAGTGGATCCATGGGATCCGGCGGAAGACGGAAGAGGAGACCCTGACCCTCCAGAAGATGGTCACCGACTGGCAGAACTACACGCGGCTCTTCGGCAGCCTGCGCACCACCTCGGCCAAGACTGGAGACGCGGTGAGGAGCCTGCAGGCCACCCTGGGGGCCTCGTCCCAGCGCATCAGCCAGAATTCCGAGAGCCTGCATGACCTGGTGCTGCAGGTCATGGGCTTGCAGCTGCAGCTGGATAATATCTCATCCTTCCTGGATGACCACGAGGAGAACATGCATGACCTGCAGTACCACACGCGCTACGCCCAGAACCGCACGGTGGAGAGGTTCGAGACGCTGGAGGGACGCATGGCCTCCCACGAGATCGAGATTGGCACCATCTTTACCAACATCAACGCCACAGACAGCCACGTGTACAGCATGCTCAAGTACCTGGACGACGTCCGGCTCTCCTGCACCCTGGGCTTCCACACCCAGGCTGAGGAGCTCTACTACCTGAACAAGACCGTCTCCCTCATGCTGGCCGCCACCGACCTGCTCCGGGAGCGCTTCGGCCTGCTCAGCGCCCGCCTGGACCTCAACGTCCGCAACCTGTCTATGATCGTGGAGGAGATGAGGGCCGTGGACACGCGGCACGGGGAGATCCTGCGGAACGTCACCATCCTGCGAGGTGAGAGGCGGGGTGGAGGGGGCGCTGCCCGGGAGCTCCCAGAGGGGAACACAGAAGGACCCAGTCTGGGGCCCGGTATCCTGGTGGGCTGATACAGCCCTGCAGCAAATGCCTGGGGCAACTGGCAGCTTTCGCGTCCTTGTCAACCTCTTTTGGAAGAGTGTATGGCAGTGATGAAGAATCCTCCTGCCAATGCAGGAGACGTGGGTTACATCCCTGGTCCAGGAAGATCCCCTGGAGAAGGAAATGGCGACCTGCTCCAGTATTCTTGCCTGGAAAATCCCTTGGACAGAGGAGCCTGGCGGGTTACAGTCCATGGGGTCCCAACGAGTCAGACACAGTTGAGCAACTGAGCTCACACACACGGCTCCTCACTTGCCTGACATACAAATTTGGATTTTTATACGTGGATCTATGTATGAGTCTACAGAGAGAGATAGGCAGAGCTCATCTTTTGGAAACTCTGTCTTCTCCTGTTTTTCCCCTTCCTTACCCCTCACTGGTGCTCTCCACCATCCGCCTCTCAGAGGCCTGCCCCTCTGATGCCCTCTGCTCCTCCCATCTCACCCTTGCATTTAGGCAGAGTTCTCCAGAGAGATATGAAAGAGAGAGAGAAACTAAAAGGAATTAGCTCATGAGACTGTGGAGACTGGCAAACCCAAAATCTGTGCAGCTGATGTCCTGGTTCAGGTGCAAAGGCTGAAAGCTGCTATAGAACCAGGAAGAGATAGTGTGTCCATTGAAGGTTTGTCGGGCAGGAAATGCTCTGTTACTCAGGGGAGGGTTGGCCTTTGGTTCTATTCAGGCTTCAGCTGATTCAGTGAGGCCCACCCACATTGGGGAGGACAATCTGCTTTACTCGGTACTGATTTAAATGTTAATTTCATCCACCAACACCCTGTGCACACACCCAGAATAATGTTTGGCTAAATATCCGGGTATCCCATGGCCCAGGAAGCATGACACCTAAAATGAACTATCACAAGTGCAGCCCTCATCACCTTGGCGCCCATGCCCGTCTCCTTTGTTGTTGTCGTTCAGTCGATAAGTCATGTCTGACTCTTTGCAACCCCGTGGATTGTAGCCCTCGAGGCTCCTCTGTCCATGGGATTCTCCAGGCAAGAATACTGGAGTGGGTTGCCATTTCCTTCTCAAGGGGATCTTCCTGGACCGGTGACTGAACGTGCATCTCCTTCACTGGAAGGTAGATTCTTCACCACTGAGCCATCTGGGAAGCCCAGTCACTTCCAAAGCCCAGTCACTCTGGAAGCCCAAAGCCCCACTTTGGCAGGTGGGCAGGGATCATTCAGGGAGCTCCAGGAGACAGGAGGGAAGCACCCACTCTCCCAGACAGCATTGTTGTCTCCATGGAGCTCAGACTGGAGTCAAGCTCTCTGATTCTCTGGTTCTCTTTAACCATTTAGTTTCCAATCTGTGTTGCCTTCAACTTTACATCAGTGAGCATTTTTGCCAGTATTTTCTTTACTCTAGATTGGTGGTGTTGCAGGGGCTGGGGGCGAGGTAAGATCTTGTTTGCCTGGTGTCATATGTTTTGCAACAAAACCAGGTACTGAGTATTCACTTAGTAACTGAGACAGTCTCACAGTGTTTCATTTAAACTATGTATCTGTATGACCTCTAGGATGCAGTGTTCCAGTGAAGGTGTTAGCAGATAGTTCTCATGATTCATCCTCTAGTAATCTTGTTTTCTTTGGTTACATTCAATCTAAGAACAACTGAAACGTAAAGCTTTCCTCACGACAAAGCCTATTCCTTTGGCCTCACAATCTTTTTTTTTTTAATTGGAGTATAGTTGGCAATGTTGTGTTAGTTTCAGGTATACAGCAAAGTGATTCAGTCATATATGTACTTGTATATATTCCTTTTAAAATTATTTTCCAGTGAAGGTTTATTACAGGATGTTGAGCAGTGTTCCCTGTTACACAGTAGGTCTTTGTCAGTTATTCATTTTAAATATAGCAGTGTGTACATGTCCATCCCAAACTCCCTAACCAGCCCTCCCCTCCACCCTTCCCCACTAGCCTCACAACCTTTGTGGACAAGACACGTGTCGCAGGCATCGTGTCTTTATTTTACAGAAAGGTGACCTGAGACGAGGAAAAGTTAAGGGATAGTTCAAGGTCACACTGTGATTAAGATCCTGACCCATCATGGCTCTGAGGCGCAAATGTCTAGTGATCAGCCAGGAGACACTGAGAGTGTGAACTTGCAGATACCAAAAAATGCATTTCACTGAGGTCCTGCTTAGGTGTCATGTGTGGGACAGACTGGAAAAGAAGGAAATGGTACCGAAAGTATCAGAAGCGAACCATTTGAGACCCTAATTCCAAGTATAACCCAACAGTAGTCATGAAAATTTATATTTGCTCCTGTCCTAATGATGGCAGAGTTCTCATCAAAGGACTTTATCTCACCTGGAGACCAAGGTGCAACATCACTTTGAGCCACATTTGACTCTCAGTTCAACCTCTGTATATTTATTTAAATGGCTATCTTTTGGCTAACATTCTTCTTGGTTGTTAAATCACCACATATAAAGTCTCTCACATCTGAAAGAAAATTTCAGGGACAAAATGTCCATCACTTCCTACAGGAAGGTGGCACCCCACTCCAGTACTCTTGCCTGGAAAATCCCATTGGGCGGAGGAGCCTGGTGGGCTGCAGTCCATGGGGTCGCGAAGAGTCAGACACGACTGAGTGACTTCACTTTCACTTTTTTACTTTCATGCATTGGAGAAGGAAACGGCAACCCACTCCAGTGTTCTTGCCTGGAGAATCCCAGGGACGGGGGAGCCTGGTGGACTGCCGCCTCTGGGGTCACGCAGAGTCAGACACGACTGAAGCGACTTAGCAGTAGCAGCATAGACAGGTGCTGACAGGCTGTCACGCTGGGGCTTGGCTGTTCGGAGCCAAGCTGCTATCTAGAATAAAGGAAGAGGAACAGCCCTGGCCAAGTGCTGACGGAAGGGCTGGGACTCACAGACTGTCCGGGAAAAGAGCCTGGATTCTAATTTGCTATGGGTCTTTGGGCAGACTCACTTAATCTTTCCGGGCCTCTGGTTTTGGGTTTTTTTTGTTTGTTTTGTTTTGTTTCATATGTAAATCAGTGGATGAGACCAGTTGTTCTCCGAGATCTCTTCCGGCTCTAGCTCTGTGATGAATTCTGAGTCTCCGTTTGCCAACCAGAAAGCCTTTGGTACCTCCATATGTTTGTGCCTCTCATAGAATGTTTCCCCTTTATTCTGTATTTCCTCCCTTTCCTCCTCCAGGGGATCTTCCCAAATCAGGGATCAAACCCTTGTCTCTTGCATTGGCAGGCAGATTCTTTACCACTGAGCCCCCTGGGTAGGGAGGAAAATGCCTGCTTGGAGGATTAGCAGGTTTACTTGTTATCGAGCAACAAGGGCAGTCAGTGAAAAGGAGAATGATGCCATCTTCTGCTGGTGCCTGCAAGAGAGCTTACCATAACGCCTGGCCTATTTCTGGTACATTCTTACTTCCCGGGCACCATCCTTGAGGAGTGTTTATAGGGCTTATCACCTATGGGCCTTGACCTCTAGTTATCATCTCCCCAGCCCCAGAGGACTGAAGGGATGAAGCCTAAGTCTCTGCTCAATGTTTCCATCCTTTGGCCCTTACCACAAATGCCCACACAGTTTCCTTTCCTCCTGAATCCCAGCCCTGGGCCTTGGCAGCCCTGAGCCCCAGCCCCAGTGAAAATGCTAGAAACCCTTCTCAGCCTCTCTGCCCAAACCACTTACTAGTCAACAAATGGCTTGAGAGGAAAAGAGGCAAAGAAAGTCAGGCTTCCTTCAACAAGTTCCCCTTTCCTGGGGATTCTGGCGTTTGATCTCTCTCCAAAACTTTCAGAAGGATGTCTTGGCATTGTGCCTAATGGTTCTAATTGTTCTCAGTGGGAGGTTTAGTTGGTACAAATTACTCCATCATAAGCTGACGTTGAAACCCACTAGCATTTTTTCAATGCTCCTCAGGTAACATGAGTGTCCCTGACCCAGGCTGATATTCTCATTGAACAAAGGGGAGCCTGCAGACAGAAATCAGTCCAATGAGGACCAAATGATGTACCCAGTCACCCAGTTTGTTAATATGGGAACTGTGCTTTCCATGGCACCAGGCCAATCTCCCGAGAGGCCCCCCTTCTGTTTCTGTCTCCTTCCACCTTTTTGGGACTGGGGGATGGGCTGTGCCCCTCTCCCCGCCCATGCACCCCCCTACCCGTGGGTGGGCAGTGCTTTGAATCTGCCCAGCCCCCCAGCCCCTCCCCACTCCCAGTGCAGATCCCGAGCAGACCACCTACTTGTCCCAGACATGCAGTCAGTGTGGCTCTGCCCTAATGTGCTGGGATGGCCTAATTACAGCCCAGGGCTTCCTGAGTAATTATGGGCCCCTCCTCGAGTCTCCAGGATGCCCAGTTCCTCTCCCGTCTCTGCATCTCAGCCACTGCTGCTCCCATTTTCTCTTTTGTCCTAAATGTGCCCCCGCTGCTCAGAGCAGCTCTTAGGCGCTCCCCACCCTTCATCCCTGAGACACCCAGATCTTATTACAGGCTGGGTGAGGGGCCCGTTGCAGAGAGCCGCTGGTCAGCCCGTTTCTGCATCCCTCCCCGCCATGCTAACTGCTGAACCCTGCTTGTTGACTTCCTCCGCGCCAGCTCTCCCTCTCTGACCGCATGACTCATGGCTGGCCCTGGAGGGACAGGCGGAGGCTTGGCTCACCCGAGGGAGACAGTCCTTAAGGTGACCCCTTCCTGGCTCAGTGGGCCCCCTCCTCTGGGCAGCAACAGAGTGGGAGGTCCTGGCTATGGGAGGGGGTCTGGGGAACAGGCCCCAAGCCTCCTGGGCCTGGGTTTGCATCCTGTCTCCACCCTCCCTGGTTGGTGATGGTTTGCAAGTTGTCACTCTCTGCACCTCAGTTTCTCATCTGTAAAATGGGGTGATGATCTCAGTGTATGATGCCAGGGACATAGAAGAGACTCAGTTTCCCTCGCCCTTCCCTTCCCCGAGAAAATGGATCTCAGAGAAGTTAGGATGAGCAGGGGCCAAAGTGGGCACACAGGTACCAGACACGTTGGGGAGAGACCAATGCCTATAACACAGGCCCTGCCCCCAGTGGAGCCTCCCCGATGGATGTCCTCATCAAGCCACCACCTAGGAGCCCTCCATGGGTTCTCAGAGACGGGTCGGCAGCGGCAGGCATGGAGAGACTGTGGAGAGGGAGGTGACTCTTTCCTGGCAGGCCTCCTTCCTCGGGCCCTGGGGGCTGCAGTCCTGGGGCACTGGAGAGGGGACAGTGAGACTCAGGCTTCTGCTCCAACCTTCACCCTGCGCATGGGGCCCCCGGCCTTTCCCACCAGGGGAAAGCCGCCCAAGAGCTTCCCCAGAAAGCGGCTCCTGAGGAGGCTGGAGGGGAGGAACAAACAGAAGCCTTTGTTCTCTGCTCTTTCTACCCCCTGCTGTTGGCACAGAAACCCTGAGAAATCCTTCCGCTGGCTGCTGTGCCCTCAGGGGCCAAGGAGCAGAGGGCGTACACTGGAAAGGGTGGTGCAGGAGGGCGGGGTGTCCCAGGGAGGGGCAGGGGGCTCCTGGTGGATCTGTGAGCGTCCTTGTCCAGATAAGACTTCACAGGCATTTCCTGAGTCCAGGCTGGGGTTGGGAACCATCCACCCATGGAACAAGAGTGGAAGTCACAGGAGAGATCCTAGGTTGAGAGAGAGAGGGACCAGGGTGCTGGGGCAAGCCCTGGGCAGCGTGTTCCTAGAGCAGGAGGGACATAGGCGGAAGGAGGGCTGCTGGTGGAGCCGCCGTGCCCTGGGGGACTGTCAAGTGCGATCTCAGGGAGATAGATGATGTGAGCACCGATGGGCAGCGCCTTGCCCAGAGTCGCTTCGTGCCCTCAGACTCCCTTCCACGTGAACAGCCTGCAGGAGTCTCTCCACCTCCGAATGGCTGTGCTGTTCCAGCCCCCACCCCCGCCCCGGCTGCCCCAGGTGCCCAGGCCAGAGCTGGGAGTGAGGACAGGCTGGTTCCCAGCCATTCCTGCCAGACTGGGGGCGGAGGTCCCTGCCAGCCATCTCCCTGTGCCCTTGTTGTGCCCTGTTGTTCTGGCCGCTGTGCTGCAGACTATCGTTGCAGACAGAAGGGCGGGTCAAGCTGTTCCCTGGTCACTGCCACCACCGCCAGCCCGTCCCACGCCCACTCCAGCCAGCCGATGACGGCATGCCAGCCGGTACTGCTGGCGGGCCACGTGAGCCGAGCCCACACAGGCCACAGCCCCGCTGTGTGTGGGAGGTGGGCATGGACAGGAGGTGGCCCGGAACAGGTTTTTATTGGCCTCATTGGGGCTGAGTATGTCTGGGCTCTGATTTCCAGTTTAGATCGTAATTGGAGGATGGTGTTCAATGACTCTCTGCTCCACTTAGAAACCCTCCGAGAGGGAGATGAGCGGGGGTGGAAGTGTGGGGGGAGGCCAGGACAGACGGAGGCAGTGTCTGCATCAGCAGGGAGAGGGCCCCAGGGCTGCGGAACTGGGTCGAGCCCCCTGGAAGTGTTCCCAGCTCCTGCAGAGAGGATCCCTTCTCTTCAAGGGGCCCACCCAGCTTCTGGTTTCTGCTTGGGGACCCCTGGGCTACCAGGTCGCTTCTCTGCTTGCCTCCTCTGTGAAATGTAGGAGTTGGACTAGCCCCTACCGAGCTCAAAAACTCCAGGATTCTCTTGCAAAGGCGATGGTGTTACAGCTGAGTTCTCGGGGAGAGCGGAGCGTGGGCATGAGAATTCACCTCCCAGCCCTGGGGTCATTGTCTCCACCCCCCCATCCCATAAGCTGGTGCCCAGACCACTGAAGAAAGCCAGGGCTTTGCTGCACCTTAACCCCAAGGGGGCTAAAGCCATTCTCTGCAATTCATGTCCTCACCAGGCCAGAGGGTACTCTCTCCTCTAGCCCTGGGGCATCCTACCTGCTTAGGCCGGATTGATGGCCACACTCTGACCTGTGTCCTGAAGGTCGGTACAGCTCTGAGAGGTGGTGACTCTGATCTGAGCAGCAGGCATATAGGTGGTTAAGGTCATCTGACCCTTGCTTTGGGCACTAGGCTGGGCTGTTTGGGAAGGGCATGTAGGTGGAGGTGGGAGGAACACATATACAGTATTGATGCTCTGCATGAAACAGATAACTAATGAGAATCTACCGGATAGCACAGGGAACCCTACTCAATAGACAGTGGTGGGTGACCTGAATGGGAAGGAAGTCCAAAAAAAGAAGGGAGATGTGTATATGTTCCCTGGTGGCTCAGACGGTAAAGAATCTGCCTGCAATTCAGGAGACCTGGGTTTGATCTCTGGGTCAGGAAGATCCCCTGGAGGCGGAAATGGCAACCCACTCCAGTATTCTTGCCTGGAGAATCTCTTGGACAGAGGAGCCTGGAGAGCTACAATCCACAGGGTCGCAGAGAGTCAGACACTACTGAAGTGACTTAGCATTAGCACTATAGCTGATTCACTTTGCTGTACAGCAAAAACTAACACAACTCTGTAAAGCAACTATACTGCAAATAAAAACTAATTAAAAGAGAAGGAATTCATCCTGGCATCTCCCCCAGGCCCTACACCAGAGCTGGGTGGGAGCTAGGGGTCCAGAACTGTTTGGTGTGTCCCCTTTTCAAGCATATACTGAGATTTCCCTGCTGTGTACCTAAGCTCCATGCCCAGGGCAGGTGATGGGAGGCATGGTCCTCACTATCTTCTTGGGGCCCCACAGTTCAGTGGGGTCCACTAGAGAGAAACCACGGATTTGCTTTCACTATACTGTGACTTCTCTTCCTACATGTCAAATAAAAGATTCAAAAAGTAGCAGCTCCAAGAGCTCAGAGGAGAGGCTGGAGTGGTCAGGGAGGGCTTCCTGGAGGAGCTGCCTTTCTCTGGTTTGTTGTTATTCCCACTCACTCACACCGGGAGGCATCTACTTCTCACACCTCACTTTGCACATCACTTTCTTGGCTTTCTCCTCCATGTCACCTGACTCCACTCCTGGTCCCAGGTGCCCAAAGGTCACGGGTGAAGCCTGGGGTTGGGATGGGGGTGGGGCAGGAGGTAAGGACCAAAGCAGTTGAAGTCCATAATGAGTATTAGTGTCCAGGCTGGTCTCCAGAGCAAAACAGATGATCCTGGATGGCCGCGGCCTTTGCCTGGACACATCCAGCTCTCTCAGCCTTCCACTTGAGTGCCCATATGGTACTCGAGCCCGGTCCTGAGGTTAGAACTATGAGTGCCCGCCTGGTGCAGGCCTTGTGCCAAACACCTATGCATGTGAGCTCGGGATGGGCTCCCAGCCTCACTTAAGATTCTCAGCCCCCTTTCACAGCTGGCCAGGCCAACTCAGAGGGGTCATGTCAGCAGCCTGAACCCTCAGAGCCAGTAGTTGGCAGACCTGGGACTTCAGACCCTTGGGTGTCAGAGCGCCTGGCGCCCACTTCATGGGACAGCCTCAGGAGACCTGTCCTCGTAGACTGACTTCTGCCCTCTTCTTTCTGACCCTAGGTGCCCCCGGCCCTCCAGGACCCAGAGGACTCAAGGGAGATGTGGGCGTGAAAGGGCCTGTTGGCGGCAAAGGACCAAAAGGAGACCCTGGCAGCTTGGGGCCCCCAGGACCCCAGGGTCCCCAGGGGCAGCCTGGGGAGCCTGGGCCTGTGGGAGAAAGGGGGCCAGTTGGCCCCAGGGGTTTCCCAGGCCTCAAAGGGTCAAAGGGCAGCTTTGGAACTGGGGGCGCAAGAGGACAGCCGGGCCCCAAGGGGGACGTGGGGCCCCCAGGACCAGAGGGCCCCCCGGGGGCTCCAGGGCCAGAGGGGCCTCAGGGAGAACCAGGGATCGCCGGGAAGACAGGGTCCCCGGGCCAGCGGGGGCCCATGGGGCCGAAGGGCGAGCCAGGGATCCAGGGTCCCCCTGGCTTCCCCGGGCCCCCAGGCCCACCAGGAAGCCAGAGCAGCGACTGAAGAGAAGTCCAGTCCTGGAAACTGCCACGCAAAAGGCAGGGAGTGGGCTTTGGCACAGAGAGGCCCCTATAAAGCCACACCTACAGACGTGTGGTCCTTTGACCCCAAAGGGGGTTCCCCCAGGCCTGTCCCTGCACCTCTGGGCTCCCCAGTAGTGACTTACCACAGAAAGCAGCACACACACACACACACACACACACACACACACACACACACACACACACACAGAGTGCATGTCCCTGCTGGCCAGGGCGGCTGACTGGGTTTCCCTGGCTGGGTGGGAGGAGAGGTTAAGAGAAGCGCCCTCTCCTGTGATGAGCCTGCCAGGGAGGTGGCTACCTCAGGGGGGATAGTCTGGACTCTGGCTCTGAATGGGTGGCCAACACCAGTCTTTCTAGCATCTTCACCCCATTCTAGTTGGCCGGCAGTTCCCTGAGGCTCCCAGGGGTTGAAAAGACCCTGGGAGGAAGGGTGAAGGGTGCAGGGGGGCGGGGAATTATGGTTCAAACTCCAGGGACAGGGTGGGCTTGGCAACCACAAGACCCTCCCCCTTAACCATGGGAACAGGGTCCCAGGCCCACCCCTGCCCTGCACAGGACAGAGCATCTCCACCTGGACCCTGAGGACTACATCCCCGGCAGTTCAGCCTTTTTTTTCCTGCACCTCCAGAAACCTTCTTGGCTTCATCCTTGTGTCTGCCTCCAGGAGCATCCCAGGAAGAAACCAAGCAGGAATTCCATCTGCGCCAGGGCTCTCTCCTAGCCCTGGAACTTTCTGTCAAAGGAGGAGGCCCCACTGCAATCCTGGGGTGACCTCTCTGGTGACCGGGGGAGGGCTACCCCCGACTGGCTCTCCTCCTGCCCCCCGATCTCACCCCACAGTGACCCAGACTGCCCAAGGCCTCTCTGCAGGGACAGCAACCCCAGACGAGGGGAGGGGTCACACCCCTCTGACATCACCCCTCACCCCACTTCCTGCATAGCTGGCAGCAGGAGCGCTGGGCCGTCCCCAGCATGGTGAGCTCCCAGTGAAGCTTCATCCCTTTGTGTCCTAACAGATAACGACCCCTCCTCCAGGCTGGGTGCTTGCAGCTGTTCCCTCCTTGACCTCACCCAGAGACCGGCCTCTCCCCCATCCAGAAGCCTTATCGACGACCCCCACCCACCTTCTTGTAACAGGTGTGCAACTGGCTTGCACTCCCACCACCCCAATTGCGTGTAGTTCTCCTGTCTACATATGATATCATGCCACCTAGTATCATCCACTCAGTAAAGACCTGTTTCCAGGAGGGAGTTGTCTTCTGATCCTTTCTGCCTGATGGGGGTCATGATGCCTTCAGTCTCCACCTCACCTGGCCTTTGAAGGGGAACCAGGGGGTAAAAGGTCCCTTAGATATTCAGTCCCACTGTGGAGTCCAGGTCTGAACCCTCAGCCCCTGACTCTGAAAACACTGAGCTCCGCTGGGCCTTCCCAGTGGTCCTCAAGGGGCCAAGGGGCCAAGATGGCTGAGGGATTACCCACAGCAAGCAGGAACCTAGTGGAAGCCACGTGAATTTACTAATCTTGCAGCAGAGTCCTGGAGCGCTTGGGCTAAGACAAGATTGGAAAAGACTGGATGCCGAGAGTTACCTGCTTCTTCCTCCTCTTGTCTCTAAGATGAAGAGACAAGGCAGAAAAGGAGGAGGAAAGCAGACCAGACCTGCCGCAGAGGGCCTGGCCCTCCAGCGTCCTCAGGAAACAAAGGACACCTGGGGCCTTGTGAGTCAGCCGGCCTGATCCAGGAAGTGAGATCTGGGATCAGTTCCAAGGGATGAGCCAGGGGCTGGAATGAGAGACGAGCCCACAGGGATCAAACACTGAGGTGCTCTCAGAACATAAGCAGAAATACAGAAGAAAAACCCCTGGGTCCTGGACAATCGCCACTGACACGTCCCTGGCTGTGCGGTTTGGGGGGATCAGCTTGGTTCACCAGCACAGAGTGGAGGCAGGCACCTGGAGCCCATCCCTGGGACCACCCCATGGACTCAGTTCATGCCACCACCCCCGGTCGCAGAAGCCCTCTCAAGCTCGAGCAAGGAAATAGGGAGGGGGCACTCAGGACAATGGACATGAATTTGAGCAAACTGCAGGAGGCAGTGGAAGACAGAGGAGGCTGGCGTGCCGTAATCCATGGGGTTGCCAAGTCAGACACGACTTAGAGACCAAACAACAACAATTTATGCCCAGGAGGATACGGCAGGTAAAATCAAGCCCATGGAAACTTGATGCAGAGCTCGGTCTTGGGGAGAATAGATGTGGAGAACTGCCGGCGTCTCAAGCCCCCATCTTCACTTCCAGAGAACACACCAGTCTCCTCTCTCTTCTCAGTGGTCCCCTCCCTTTGCTCCTCGTTGTCCCCTTCCTGCTGATCGGCATTTTCTGTTTGCATGAGGCCCAGTGTATCAGTGTCACTGCTCACCACCAAAGGGCCCAGCCCTATACAATTTCTAGTTCCCAGCCTTAGGAGGGCAAAATCTGATCACTTACCCTGTGGGTTCAGGGGTCTTACCACAGAGGGAGAGGGTTCACTCTGTAAAAAAAAATCAGAGGTACAAGAACAAGAGTCGAGAACAAAACTGGCCACAAAATCTGTGTTTGTCAACAGAGGAATAGAATAACCTGAAGAGTAACAATCATAGCAAATGCTGATGGAAGAGTTAGCGTGCAGCAGAATACCATCCTAAGCACTTCACATATTAACTCATTTAACCCTCACTACAATGTGTAATGGAGCTATATGTAGTCTCTATGTATGCTGTGTGTGAAATCATTATGAGCAATGCTAGAAAATCCAGCATTTTGATGGAGTATGTGCATGTGTTCAGTCACTCAGTCATGTCCAATTCTTGGCAACCCTATGGACTGCAGCCCGCTAGGTCCCAGACAAGAATACTGGAGTGGGTTGCCATTTCCTCCTCCAGGGGATCTTCCTAACCCAGGGATCAAACTTGCATCTCTTGTATCTCCTGCATTGGCAGGCAGATTCTTTACCACTGCGCCGCCTGGGAAGCCCCTCTATGTTTACTGTATCTATATTATTATTATTATTCCCATTTTACAGATGGGGAAACTGAGGCTTGGAGAGATTAATTAGCTTCCCAAACTCACATAGTTAATGAGTTTTTAGATATATCTCTATTGAAACTCAGTCTTGGGTAATTTAACTTCTCTTCTGTTTCCTCCCCTATAAAGTAGGGGTTATAATTGTACCTACTCCAAGAGGCCACTGAGGGGATTAAATAAAATGATGCTCTTGGCCAGTTTCCCAGCAAATTAGTCAGCCAAGGCCACCATAACAAAATATCACAGATTGGGTGGCTCAAACAAGAGAAATTTATTTTCTCGGAGTTCTAGAGGCTGGAAGTCTAGGATCGAGGTGCCCACGTTTCCTGGCTTCTGGCTGTGCCATCGTGTGGTGGTGGGGAGAGAGATGCGTGGGGGAAGGGGAGAGAGACACACACACACTCAGAGGGATAGAAAGGCAGAGGGAGAGCTGTCGTTCTTGTCTTGGAAGGCTGCAGTCCTATCGGATTAGGGCCTCTCTCTTATGACCTCATTTAACCTTCACTGGGCTTCCCAGGGGGCTTCCCTGGTGGCTCAGACGGTAAAGAGTCTGCTGCAGTGCAGGAGACCCCGGATCGATCCCTGGGTCAGGAAGATGTCCTGAACAAGGAAATGGCAACCCACTCGAGTATTCTTGCCTGGAGAATCCCACGGACAGAGGAGCCTGGAGGGCTGCAGTTCATGGAGTCACAAGGAGTCGGACATGACTGGGCACACATGCGCACGTGCTAACCTTCATTACATCCTAAGACCCTCGCCCTAGGTACAGTCACACTGAGGGTCAGGGTCTCAATATATGGATTTTGCAGGGACACAAGTCAGTGCCGGAACCCCAGCGACAGTTACCATCCCATAAACATCAGGCAAACTCATGCTGGTGTTTATCCTACAGACCCAGGCTTTCTGAAGGACAGCATTACTCACCACTTCCCTCTGCAGATGAGCAGCCAGAACATGAGCTCCCGCACACACCCACCCACCTTCCCTGCATGATTAGAGCCAGGAAGGAGCTGGTGACTCACTTGGCTCAAACGCTTTGCTATTCAAGTGAGAAACCAAAGGCTGAGAAGGGCCTGAGGGGCTTGCTGCCCAACAGGGATCAGAACTCCAGCGTCTGGGTTCCTGGGCAATGCAATTTCTCATGTCTCGGGTTTTTCAGCAACTTGGCTGTTGGTTAGATCCATCAGGCAGCAAATGATGTACATTCCCCAGAAAGTGGCCCCCCTACACGTATACACACACACACACAATCCCTCTCTCTGTCTCATTTCATCAAACAGCCTCCCCCTCCCCGCCGCCCCACTAACACGGCCCTTCTCGGCATCCCATTTCAGTTCCCTTCAGTTCAGTTCAGTCACTCAGTCATGCCCGAATCTTTGGACCCCATGGACTACAGCACGCCAGGCTTCCCTGTCCATCACCAACTCCTGGAGCTTGCTTAGACTCATGTCCATCGAGTTGGTGATGCCATCCGACCATCTCATCCCTTCTCCTACCTTCAATTTTTCCCAGCATCAGGGTCTTTTCCAATGAGTCAGTTCTTCACATCAGGTGGCCAAAGTAGTGGAGTTTAAGCTTCAGCATCAGTCCTTCCAATGAATATTCAGGGCTGATTTCCTTTAGGATGGACTGGTTGGATCTCCTTCCAGTCCAAGAGACTCTCAAGGGTCTTCTCCAACAACACAGTTCAAAAGCATCAATTCTTCAGTGCTCAGCTTTCTTTATAGTACAAATCTCACATCCATACATGACTACTGGAAAAACCATAGCTTTGATTAGATGGACCTTTGTTGGTAAAGAAATATCTCTGCTTTTTAATATACTGTCTAGGTTGATCATAGCTTTTCTTTCAAGGAGCAAGTGTCTTTTAATTTCATGGCTGCAGTCACCATCTGCAGTGATTTTGGAGCCCCTCAAAATAAAGTCTGTCACTGTTTCCATTGTTTCCCCATCTATTTGCCATGAAGTGATTAGACCAGATGCCATGATCTTAGTTTTCTGAATGCTGAATTTTAAGCCAACTTTTTCACTCTCCTCAGGGCCTCTGGACCATTGTAAATATTGCTAAAAAGTCCTAAGAGCTGACCACAGGGGCTGGTGGGGCCGGCAGCCAGAATCATAAAGGTTTGCTACAACCACTGTGAATCAATATGTTGTTCTGTGTGTAAACTTTGGGAAACGGATCTACCCGCGTCCAGCGGGGTGATTAGGGGTGGTGCTTCATGATAGAGTCCCTCAGTGAACATGGAATGGGAGTGGGTTGTGTTTGTTCTCTGCTGGGTCCTCTGTGTGTCAGGGGACTGTCAGCCCAGCACTGCCCTCTCTGACCTCCAGTTTCTTGATCCAGAAACAAAGAGGGCATCCTCGACTCCATCTGGGAGTCACCAGATGTGGCCCGATTCCTGTCCTACAACTCTGACCAAGGGTTTTCCTGCCCTGCATGGTTTTTCTCCTGGGATGAGCCAAGGCCAAGGCCAAGGCAGGAAAATCTGAATCCAGACTTGGAGGTGGCGGCAGTGGGGTGCAGTCAGTGGGCTAGAATCATGGCTTTCACCATTGAGTTGTGTTCATCACCACCAGATGTACGAAACCTTGAGGAGCTCTGGGCCTTTTTCTAAGCAGAACAAGAGCCTTCCTGGAGGCCACAGGCCTGGGACACATCCTTGAGCACCTCTAAAAACCCCAGACTGGCCCACCTTTCTCCCTGGCAGGTGCCCCTCCAGCTGAGGCAGCACAGGGGTCTGGGCAGAACCTTGGGGCCTTCCTCCTGCTCTTTCTCCCCGGCCAGGGCTGAGCTGGCAACATCTCCCATGCCAGCGCTGGACACACCTGTCAAAACAGAGCCACAGGAGAGGAGACCAGAGAGTGCAGAGCTGACAAACACGCTCTGACCATACCGTGCTTTCCAGCAGGGTGGGCCCAGCTGGCAAGGAGCTGCCTGGACACATAGGTGGGCGGTGCACTGAGCAGACTCCCTGGGCATCTATTTTCCTTGCCTGTACCTGTTCAGTCCTTTTATTTTCTCTTGAACGCTTCAAAGGGCAAGGCTCTGTGTCTGATGGCATGGGAGAGACACGAAGGCTGGTGCAGTGCGCTCAGTGGGCTCAACCACCTGGGAGCCAGTGAAAATGCAGACTGCAGGTCTGCACCCCAAACCCATTGCTTCAAGACCACAGAGATGGGGTGGGATAGGAGGAATGAGGGGGAGAAGTCTCTAGGGCATTCCAATGCCCCCGTATAAAATTTGAGAACCAGGAATGTAAGAAATAAAGAAAGGGAAAAAATATTTTATAAAATTTGAGAACCAGGAATGTAAGAAGTAAAGAAAGGGAAAAAATATTTTTATTTATGCACTTGCTGTTCAGCCGGCAAGTCATGTCCGACTCTTTGCAACCCCGTGGACTGCAGCATGCCAGGCTTCCCTGTCCTTTGCCCTAGGTCAACTCTATTGTCTCTGAAGTTGTTCCTTGCAACAAGGCAGAGCTCCCTTAAACGAAAGGAAGAAAGAATCTGCACATGATAACTGTATACAGATATATAACCTGACAGTTGCTTCTTTTTCTACCATCTCCCAGAATTTTTTCAAACTTATGTCCATCGAGTCAGCGATGCTCTCCAACCATCTCATCCTCTGTCACTCCCTTCTCCTCCTGCCCCCAATTTTTCCCAGCATCAGGGTCTTTTCCAATGAGTTGACTACAGTACCTCATTTAATCCTCAGGAACTAAATGTATTTACATTTAATAGGTCAGAAAACCAGCTTCAAAAAAGTAAGTTGCTCAATGCCACAGAGATGTAATTTGAATCCTAACCCAGGATTAATGGAAGCCAGCTATGCTGAGCTGATATCAACCAAGGTTCTTGGCTTTCCCCAAGCAATAGAAATAGACAAGAGGCCAGACAAGAATTCAGGCAAGAGTTTATTATGGCCCCTGCTGCAACAGCAGGGAGAAAGAACAAACAACAGTTTCCTTTGCTCACTCCCCAAGGAGGAGGGTGAGCTGGTTCCTCATATGGAGCAAGGATAGAGATGTGTCCAGGGGTCAGGCCAGAGGATGGCTTAGTTGGTTTGTCCAGCCCGCAGGTGGTGTTGAGTGCCGGGGACATTTGCAACGACTGGCTTCTGCTCCCAAAACCCTGTTTTTGCTCCTGGCTCTTCAGAAGTGGTGTGTATGAGTGCTAAGTTCCTTCAGTCATGTTTGACTCTTTATGACCCTGTGGACTGTAGCCCAACAGGGTCCTCTGTCCATGAAATTCTCCAAGAAAGAATACTGGAGTGGGTAGCCATTTCCTTCTCCAGGGGATCTTCCCGACCCAGGGGCTGAACCAATGTCTCCTGCAGCTCCTGCACCACAGGCAAATTCTTTGTTGCCGAGCCACTGGAAAAGCAAGTTGGATTTTTTTTTTCATCTTTTTGTATCTTTTTGTCCAGAATTTGCTCTAACGGTACATGCATGAGGTTATTTTTAGTCTCTTATAATTTCTTTATAATTTGTTCCTTGAGAAGATGTTTGTCCACATACAAGGACGGCAGCAAAGGGACCCAGGTCCCAGCCTGTCTCAGAGCTACTTCTTACACAATGGTGAAATTGGGAATTCAGTGGGGCCTGAGAAAGCAGAGATCCACAGAAACCTCCCTATGGCCTTTTCCCTAAACCCAAGGTCTCCAAAATGGGAGCCCAGCCAAATCCTCCAGGGGGGAAAGGAACAAACTTTTAAATTTTAAACAATGTTCTTCTTGTGTTTTGTTCATTCAAGGTCACAGTTTGTTTTCACACAATCAGATTTGACCGAAAAAAGTATGAAATGATAAAAATTATGACTTGAAAATAAATTTAACGTTATTATCCTTCATGATAAACATCATTCTAAGTGCAATTTTAGTTTGAGACATTAACAATAATAGAAACATGGAAAATAATTCATAAATAAATTTACATTTATTAGGAGATAAAAGAAATGATCCTCCAATTTTTTTTTTTATTAATGGTGGGTGTGATCTAAATACTTGAACACGAGAGGGTCCTAAGATGGCAGAGGAATAGGAAGGGGAGACCACTTTCTCCCCCACATATTCATCAAAAGAACATTTGAACACTGAGTAAATTCCACAAAACAACTTCTGAATGCTGGCAGAGGACAGCACGCACCCAGAAAAGCAGCCCATTATCTTCAAAAAGAGGTAGGAAAAAATATAAAAGATAAAAAGAGAGACAAAAGAGGTAGGGACGGAGCTCTGTCCCGGGAAGGGAGTCTTAAAATCAAGAGGGGTTTCCAAACACCAGGAAACACTCTCACTGCTGAGTCTGTGGCAAGCCTTGGAACCACAGAGGGCAACATAACCAGGAGGGAAAACAAATAAATAATTAAAACCCATAGATTACGAGCCCAACGGTAACTCCCCCAGCGGAGAAGCAGCGCAGATGCCTGCACCCGCCACTAGCATTCAGGAGCTGGGCAGGGAGGCATGGGCTGCATTGCTTAGGGTAAGGACCAGCTTGAATGCCCCAAGGGCAATCTGAGCGAACTAACCTGGGCTAGCAAACCAGACTGTGGGATAGCTACCACGTGAAAAGCCCTAACCTAAGACACCACCAGGCCCGCGCACAGAACAAAGGACTGAACAGAGCTACGCAAAAAGCCCTAACCTAAGACACCGTCAGGCCTGCTCACAGAACAAAGGACTGAACAGAGCTAGCCAGCTGCAGACCGGCCCATTCCCCTCCGGTGACAGGCAGCCAGAGCCAGAAGGGGGCAATTATCTACCAAACTGCAAGCAGGCTTCGTTGCTAACCAAGACTTCTTGGGATTCTGGGCGGTCAACATCCACCTGAGAAGGTGTGCCGGTTGTACACCCAGAAAACTGAGCCACAGGGATGGGGGAGGTGATAACTTGCAGCGACCGCGCTGGCCAAACACCTGGTCACCTGAGCTGCTCGGACCTGGGAAGGGCACAAAATGCAGGCCCAGCCTAGTCTGCGCCTTTGAGGAGTACCCGAGTGCCCGAACCTGAGCAGCATGCAACCCAGGGCCAGCCTCACAGAGCTCCCGGCAGAGCAACCTAGAGCCTAAGCAGTGTAGACAGGGTAAGCACACACGCTGTGAGCAGGGGCAAACCCAGTGTTGCCAAGACACTGTGAACACACACCAGTGTTATTTGTTTTCAGCATCCTTCCCTCCTCACAGCACGACTGAACAAATGAGCCTAAAAAAGTGTCCACCGCCGCCCCTTGGGTCAGGGCGGAAATTAGACAATGAAGAGACCAACAAACAGAAGAAGCTAAACAGAGGGAACCTCCTTGGAAGTGACAGGTGCAATAGATTAAAACCCCGTACTTAGTACTGGGGGAAGGAACTGGCAACCCACTCCAGTGTTCTTGCCTGGAGAATCCCAGGGATGGGGGAGCCTGGCGGGCTGCCGTCTATAGGGTCGCACAGAGTCGGACACGACTGAAGCGACTTAGCAGCATGCAGCAGCAGTTACTACTGACTACATAGGAAAGGGCCTATAGATCTTGAGAAATATAAGCCGGATCAAAGAACTATCCACAAATGAACTGACCCCATACTGCCCACAACAACATCAGAGAAAGTCCTAGATATATTTTTACTATTTTTACTATCATTCTTTAATTTTTAAATTTAAAAAAAATTTTAAGTCCTCTATTACTCCTTTAATTTTCATTTTATAACCTACTATTACTTTGCAAAAAAAAAGAGACCCTATTTTTTAAAGCAAACTTCATATATATATATTTTATAATTTTTGTGACTTTTTTTCTTTAATATTGAATTTTTGAAAATCTAACCTCTACTCTAGATTTTTAATCTTTGCTTTTTGGTATTTGTTATCAATTTTGTACCTTTAAGAACCCAATCTTCAGTACCCGTTTTTACTTGGGAGCAAGATTACTGGCTTGACTGCTCTCTACCCCTTTGGACTCTCCTTTTTCTCCACCAGGTCGCCTCTATCTCCTCCCTCCCCTTCTCTTCTCTACCCAACTCTGTGAATCTCTTTGTGTGTTCCAGACGGTGGAGAACACTTAGGGAACTGATTACTCACTGGATCTGGCTCTCTCCTTTTGATTTCTCCTCTATCATGCTGGCCACCTCTGTCTCTTTCCTCCCTCTTCTCTTCTCTGTATAACTTCGTGAACACCTCTGAGCAGTCCAGACTGTGGAGTGCACATAAGGAAGTGATTACTAGCTAGCTTGCTCTCTCCTCTTTTGATTCCACCTCATCTCCTCCTGGTCACCTCTATCTCCCTCTTCCCTCTTCTCATCTCCAAGTAACTCTGTGAACCTCTCTGGGTATACCTCACTGTGGAGAAACCTTTCATCTTTAACCTAGATGTTTTATCAACAATGCTGTATAGATGGAGAAGTCTTGAGGGTACTGTAAAAATAAGACTGAAAACCAGAAGCAGGAGGCTTAAGTCCAAATCCTGAGAACACCAGAGAACTCCTGACTCCAGGGAACATTAATCGACAGGAGCTCAAACACCTCCATACCTACACTGAAACCAAGCACCACCCAAGGGCCAATAAGTTCCAGAGCAAGACATACCACACAAATTCTCCAGCAACACAGGAATATAGCCCTGAATTTCAATATGCAGGCTGCCCAAAGTCACCCCAAATCCACTGACATCTCATAACTCATTACTGGACACTTCATTGCACTCCAGAGAGAAGAAATCCAGCTCCACCCACCAGAACACTGACACAAGCTTCCCTAACCAGGATACCTTGACAAGCCACCCATCCAACCCCACCCACAGCAAGGAAACTCCACAATAAAGAGAATTCCACAAACTGCCAGAATACAGAAAGGCCACCCCAAACACAGCAATATAAACAAGATGAAGAGACAGACGACTACCCAGCAGGTAAAGGAACAGGATAAATGCCCACCAAACCAAACAAAAGAGGAAGAGATAGGGAATCTACCTGATAAAGAATTCCGAATAATGATAGTGAAAATGATCCCAAATCTTGAAAACAAAATGGAATCACAGATAAATAGCCTGGAGACAAGGATTGAGAAGATGCAAGAAAGGTTTAACAAAGACTAGAAGAAATAAAAAAGAGTCAATATATAATGAATAATGCAATAAATGAGACCGAAAACCCTCTGGAGGGAACAAATAGAATAACGGAGGCAGAAGATAAGATTAGTGAGGCAGAAGATAAGATTAGTGAGGTAGAAGATAGAATGGTAGAAATAAATGAATCAGAGAGGAAAAAAGAAAACGAATTAAAAGAAATGAGGAAAATCTCAGGGACCTCTGGGACAATGTTAAATGCCCCAACATTCAAATCATAGGAGACCCAGAAGAAGACAAAAAGAAAGACCATGAGAAAATACTTGAGGATATAATAGTTGAAAACTTCCCTAAAATGGGGAAGGAAATAATCACCCACGTCCAAGAAATCTAGAGAGTTCCAAAGAGGATAAACCCAAGGCAAAACACTCCAAGACATATATTAATCAAATTAACAAAGCTCAAACACAAAGAACAAATATTAAAAGCAGCAAGGGAAAAATTACAAACAACACACAAGGGGATTCCCATAAGGATAACAGCTGATCTTTTAGTAGAAAATCTTCAGGCCAGGAGGGAATGGCAGGACATACTTAAAGTGATGAAAGAAAATAACCTACAGCCCAGATTACTGTACCCAGCAAGGATCTCATTCAAATATGAAGGAGAAATCAAAAGCTTTACAGACAAGCAAAAGCTGACAGAATTCAGCACCACCAAACCAGCTCTCCAACAAATGCTAAAGGATCTTCTCTAGACAGGAAACACAAAAAGGGTGTATAAACCTGAACCCCAAACAATAAAGCAAATGGCAATAGGATCATACTTATCAATAATTACCTTAAACATAAATGGGTTGAATGCCCCAACCGAAAGGCAAAGACTGGCAGAATGGATACAAACACAAGACCCCTATATATGCTGCCTACAAGAGACCCACCTCAAAACAAGGGATGCATACAGACTGAAAGTGAAGGGCTGGAAAAGATATTCCACACAAATAGAGACCAAAAGAAAGAAGGAGTAGCAATACTCATATCAGATAAAATAGACTTTAAAACAAAGGCTGTGAAAAGAGACAAAGGAGGTCACTACATAATGATCAAAGGATCAATCCAAGAAGAAGATATAACAATTATAAATAGACATACACCCAACATAGGAGCACCGCAATATGTAAGACAAATACTAAGAAGTATGAAAGGGGAAATTAACAGTAACACAATAATAGTGGGAGACTTTAATACCCCACTCACAACTATGGATAGATCAACTAACCAGAAAATTAACAAAGAAACACAACCTTTAAATAATACAAGAGACCAGTTAGACCTAATTGATATCTATAGGACATTTCACCCCAAAACAATAAATTTCACCTTTTTCTCAAGCACACACGGAACCTTCTCCAGGATAGATCACATCTTGGGCCATAAATCTAGCCTTGGTAAATTTAAAAAAATTGAAATCATTCCAAGCATCTTTTCTGACCACAATGCAGTAAGATTAGATCTCAATTACAGGAGAAAAACTATTAAAAATTCCGACATATGGAGGCTGAACAACACGCTGTTCAATAACCAACAAATCACAGAAGAAATAAAAAAAATCAAAATATGCATAGAAATGAAAGAAAATGAAAACACAACAATCCAAAACCTGTGGGATACTGTAAAAGCAGTGCTAAGGGGAAGGTTCATAGCTATACAGGCATACTCCAAGAAACAAGAAAAAAGTCAAAAAGGAAGAAATGAAGAACCCCAGGGTTAGTAGAAGGAAAGTAATCTTAAAAATTAGGACAGAAATAAATGCAAAAGAAACAAGAGACCATAGCAAAAATCAACAAAGCCAAAAGCTGGTTCTTTGAAAGGATAAATACAATTGACAAACCATTAGCCAGACTCATCAAGAAACAAAGGGAGAAAATCAAATCCTGAAAGATGATGCTGTGAAAGTGCTGCACTCAATATGCCGATACAGTATACTAACGCATATATATGGAATTTAGAAAGATGGTAACGATAACCCTGTATGCGAGACAGCAAAAGAGACACAGATGTATAGAACAGTCTTTTCGACTCTGTGGGATAGGGTGAGGGTGGGATGATTTGGAAGAATGGCATTGAAACATTTATAATATAATATGTGAAATGAACTGCCAGTCTAGGTTTGATGCAGGGTACAGGATGCTTGGGGCTGGTGTACTGGGATGAGCCAGAGGGATGGTATGGGGAGGGAGGTGGGAAGGGGGGTTCAGGATGGGGAACATGTGTACACCCGTGGCGGATTCATGTTGATGTATGGCTAAACCAATACAATATTGTAAAGTAATTAGCCTCCAATTAAAATAAATTTATATTTTTTTGTTTGTTTTTTATTTTGGGGGTTCCCAGCAAATTTATATTTTAAAAAGCGCAAAAAAAAAAAAAATACTTGAACACTATTGCCCTAAACCAACTCTACTGTTTCTGAAGTTGTTCCTTGTGACAAGGCAGAGCTCCCTTAAATGAAAGGAAGAAAGAATCTGCACATGATAATTGTATCCAGATTTACAACCTAACAATTGCTTCTTTTTCTAAACTGTCAAAACCACTAAATGCCCCCAAAAAGCCTGACCCCAAAGTTTATAATCTGGAATTTCCTTGCTACCCATCATCCATCTTGTTCTTACTTCAGCTTCGCAGAGCAACCTTCTTCCATAGAAACATTTAAACTGAAATTCAGTGGGCATCCCACTGAATCTGTTCACTCGTTCAACATTTCCAAGCTGCTGCTAGCTGTTTGTACTTGCTGGCCCTTACTTACTTGCACGTACTATGCTCAGTGCAGGAGGGTGAGCTGCAGATTCACTGAGGCTTCCTGCCCAGAACGCTTTCCAAACCACCCCCCAAAGAAGAGGGCCCAAATGGGCAGCAGTGATCCCATAGGGTGGATGAAACAGAGGTCAGAGTTTGGGGTTGTCATGGCAGCTTGGAGTTGGATACCAGACAGGAGTACTGGGCAGGAGGTAGCTGAGCAGAGAAGGAGCCCTAGAAATCTGCACAGAGTGTCCCCTGAGTGGTTGGTTGGCATACACGTGGCAATTATCCACAAGCATGTGTATGTAGATTGATTGTAAACTCACTTTAAAGCCACAGCACCAAAGCCTAAAAGAATAAGCTTTTATTCTTATTCTTATCTCTTTTAACATTTCTTAAAAGAATAAGCAGAAAAGCAGTAAGAATATAGAAGATTTGAACAATACTACTCATAGCTCAGTTGGTAAAGAATCCATCTGCAGGGAGGCGTTGACGCCCGGCAGGACCCCCCCAGGAGCAGCTGTGAGACAGTCACACGGAGGGATGACCTCTCTAGGGGACGCCGTGTGAGCGGAAGAGACCTGTCAGTATGCAAACAGTACTGCACTCTGAACACACTCTGAAGACGGCCCTCATCTCAAAGAACCCAGAGCTTGTGAAGCAGTATGAGCAGTTGGACCCCAGGGAGCAGCGCTTGCTGAATGAGGCCTTCCGGCCAGGCAGCGATCTCTTTGGACCCATTACTTTGCATTCACCATCGGACTGGATAATCTCCCATCCTGAGGCTCCCCAAGACTTTGAAGAGTTTTTCAGTGATCTTCACAGAAAGAGCCCTTCTTCAGGGAAGCAGACTATTTACATACAGTGCATTGGATTGCTGGGAAACACCAGAAGTATCAGTGAAGAATATTTGAAATGGCTCAAGGGCTACTGTGAAGCCTTCTTCTATGGATTGACAGTCAAACTCCTAGAGCCGATTCCTGTCTCTGCAACCAGGTGTTCCTTTAGAGTCAACGATAGCACACGGAACCTTCAGATTCATGCAGGGCAGATCCTGACGTTCTTAAAAAAGAAGAAACCGGAAGATGCCTTTTGTGTTGTGGGAATAACGATGATCGATCTTTACCCAAGAGATTCCTGGAATTTTGTCTTTGGACAGGCCTCTTTGACAGAGGGTATTCCTTTTTGACATTGTTGGTAGAAATTTGCTCAGCTTGAGACTCTTTGTGAAGAATTTGAAAGAGAGAAAAAATTCCAACCAATTACAGTTTTTTTCCCCCTTCCAATTACAGTTTAGATGTGAAGGCCTTGTAGCATTTCTGGTGCAGCATCCTGACATAGTGGAAAGGATGCTCTGGATAAGCCCTGATGATCTGGGTCCGTTCCCTTCCGCCCAGCTCTGCCGTTCACTGCCTGCACCACCTTGGAGCTAATAATACCTGTTTCACTGTGTTGTTTTGAGATAATTTACATAAAAGTGCTGATCCATAAAAAAAAAAAAAAAAAAAGAATCCATCTGCAATGCAGGAGACTCTGGCTCAATTCCTGGGTCAGGAAGATCCCCTGGAGAAGGGACAGGCTACCCACTCCAGGATTCTTGGGCTTCCCTTGTGGCTCAGCTAGTAAAGAATCTTCCCACAATGCGGGAGACCTGGGTCCGATCCCTGGGTTGGTGAAGCTCCCCTGGAGAAGGGAAACACTACCCACTCCAGTATTCTGGCCTGAAGAATTCCATGGACTATACAGTCCATGGGGTTGCAAAGAGTTGGACATGACTGAGCGACTTTCATTTTCACTTTTCATCCACCAGTTGGAGCCAATGACATGAGAACACTGTAGCCAACAACCAGTGAATATTCATCCTGAACTGATATTATAATCACAAACATACCAATATTTGTTGGATGCAGATAAAGCAGTGCTTAGAAGGAAATTCAGAGCTTTAAATGACTATATTAAGACAGGAAAAAAAGCTTTTTAAATCATTGATTTACATCTCTGGCTTAAGAGGCTAGAAAAAGAAATGTAAAAGCATAGGGCATTTCAGGAAAACAATAAAGATTAAAGTCAAAATCAATAAAATAGTAAACAAACAATAAGGAAAATCAACATGGTCAAAAGTTGGTTCTTTGAAATATAAATAAAATTGATAAACTCTTAGTGAAACTGATGATGAGTTTTAGGAATGAAAGAGGGGCTGTACTATGGATCCTACAGACAGTGAAGGATAAAAAAGGTATATTTTGAGCATGGTTATACCACTAAATCCAACAGTCTGGGTGAAATGGAAGAATCCTTTGAAAGACAAAACCACAGAAATATAAAATAATAGAAAAAATCTCCATAGCACTATATATATTTTTAAAAATTGGATTCATAGTTTAAATTTTTATCTAAAGAAAACTCTGGGCTTAGATTGTTTCTTCTGTATTTATTTCAAACATTTAAGGAATAAATATCAATATTACACAGACTTTTTCAAAATAGGAGGGAAGCAATAAAGTATTGTAAGAAGAGATGAAATCACAGACCAATAATTCTCATTTATTTAATGAATTTAAATGCAAAAAAAATAAATTGAACTAGCAGTATTAGAAAATCAAATCTAGTCATATATAAAGAAGGTAATTTATCATGACTAAGTGGGGTTTATCACAGTAATGTTATAAGTTCAACATTTGAAAATCTACTAATATAGTTCATCATACATGCAGAATAAAGGAGAAAAAAATCATTTGATCATCTCAGTGGATGCAAAAACAATTGTTGAAATACAGAAACAATTTAAAACCCTTGGCAGAATAGGACTCAAAGGAAACTTCAAACTTTGATTAAGTCTTATGGAAATCCTTCAGCTAACAACATACATAACGGTGAAAGACCAAATGCTTCCTCTCTTAAATAAAAAACAAGACATGAGTGTAGACCTTCACCACTTGCATTCAACATTTAATTGACTGTCCTAGCCAGTGAAATAAGATAAGCAAAGGAAATATAAAGACTAGAAAAGAAGCAAAATTGTCTGTTTATAAGCATAACAATGCCATCTGTAGAAATGCCTAAGGAATTTACAAAAAAAAAAAAAACTTTACTTTTACTAAAAAAAAAGCTTATCAGGGCAGAGTATACAAGATTAATATATAAAAATCAGTTGTATCTCTATAGACTAGTTACAAAAAATTGAAAAGTGTTAACAAATCTCTTATGAGAGCACCAAAGAACACAAAATATTTGGGAATAAATTTAACAAAATATGTATAAAATATCTACATATAAAATTATAAAATGTTGCTCACAGAAATTTTAAAAGACCAGAATAAATGTAGAGATTACATGTTCACAGATTGGAAGACTCAATATCATAAATTCTTTCTGAATTGATACACAGTCAATGCAATCCCAAACAAATTAGCAGCTGATGCTAACAGATAATAGCAAAAAAGAAGAGAGAAAAATACTGGAAAAAAAAAAAAAACTAATCTGGAGGGCTTACATTGCCTGATTTGAGTGGTTACTATGAACATATAGTAATCAAAACAGTATGCTATTGGCAAAAAGATAGACAGACAAATGGAACAAGAGTAGTCAGGAAAAAGCTCAATATTAAATGGTCAACTGAGTTGGTTTTTTTTTTTTGCAAAGGCACAAAAAGAAACCAATAAGAAAAAGAAAGATTCTTCAACAATGGTACTGGAACAGTTGAATATCTAAATGGAAAAAAATATGTCTCTTCACCCCTATTTCATATTATACACAAAAATTAATTCAAGAGGATCAAGATCTAAAGATCAAAACTAAAATTATAGATTTTCTAGAATAAAATGTAGGAAAATAACCTTCATGATCTTGGAGTGCCAAAGAATTATGTTAACCATAAAAGAAAAATCTAATAAAGTAGGTTTCATAAATTTAAAATCTCACATTAAAAGAGCCAGTTAAGTAAATAATAAGGCATGTTACACATAGGAAGAAAATATTTGACAAATAATTTATAAATATATGCATATCTCTTGTAACTCAGTACCAAGAAGATAAACAGCCCACAAAAATAGATGAAATGCTTGCACAGACACTTCCCAAAAGACATTAGTACATGAAAAGATGATCAATATGATTAGTGATTAGGAAAAAACAAAGTACAACCACCATGAGATACCACTACATGCCTGTTAGAATAGCTAAAATTAAAAAGACAGACCATGTCAAGTGTTAGGATGGCAATGTAAAATGATACAATCTCTTTGAAATACAGTTTGGTAGTTTCTTACAAGGTTAAAAATATACCTATTGTAGGGTACAGTCATTCCACTCCTAGGAATTTATCCAAGAGAAATAAAAACATATATCCAAAAAACATTTGCACAAGAACATTCATAAAAGGGTTTATTCATGATGGGCAAAAAGTAAAAACAAACCAAATATCCACTGTCAGCAGACTGGATAAACAAGTTGTGGTTCATCCACACAATGGAATGCCATTCAGCAATAAAAAAAGAAAATAATTATGCTGGATGAAAGAAGCCATACCAAAAAAGAGAGGGAAAGTATCTCATGTATGAGTCCATTTATATGAAATTCTAGAATTAGCAAAACAAATCAAAAGTGATAGGAATAAGCTTGGGGCTTCCCTGGTGGCTCAGACGGTAAAGGATCTGCCTGCAAATCAAGACACCCTGGGTAGATCCCTGGGAAGGGAAGATCCCCTGGAGAAGGGAATGGCTACCCACTCCAGTATTCTTGTCTGGAGAACTTCACGGACAGAGGAGCCTGGCGGGCTACAGGAATCAGTGTAGTATTATCTGGAGCAAAAATAGAGTGTAATTGGCTGAAAAGGAGCATGAAGGAATTTTGTGAGGTGATGGAAATATTGTATATCTTAATTAGGGTGGGTGGTGATACAGTTGTAGACATTTATTAAAACTCATCAAATTACATCCTTAAAAATGTATGCATTTTATTGTATGCAAATCATACATCAGTAAAACTGATTTTTTTAAAAAACAACAACAACTAGAATACCACACCTTGCTCACTAAAATAATTAAAAAGCCTGGGACTTCCCTGGTGGTACAGTGGATAAGAATCCGCCTGCCAATGCAGGAGACATGGGTTCGATCCCTGGTCTGGGAAGATTCCACATTCTGCATTGCAACTAAGCCCGTGTGCCACAACTACTGAGTGCTTGCACCTCAAGCCCACGATCAGTGAAAAGAGAAGCTACTGCAATGAGAAGCCCAAGCACCACAACAAAAAGTGGCCTCCACTCGCTACAACCAGAGAAAGCCTACATGCAGCAACAAAGACCCAGCGCAGCCACACGTATAAATAAATAAATGTTTAAAAATGAAAAGACTTAGAGCATCCGGTGTTAGTGAGGGTGTTCCTGGTGGGAGTGTGAACATGGAAGAACATCTCTGGGAAACTGGCAGTTTCCTGTAAGGGCAAACAAGCACTTACTCTATGACTCAACACCTCCATGCCTAGATATTTACCCAAGAGAAATAAAAACATATTCCACAAAAAGACTTACACAAAAACATTCATAGCAGCCTTCATCATAATTGCTGAAAACTGGAAACAGCCCAAATATCCACCAACAGGGGAATGGATAAATAAACTGCGGTATTTTCATGCAATGGAATATGAACCAGTCAAAAGCAGGAGTGGAGAGAAGAAGTGGGATGAGATTAAGACAAGGAGGAAGGAACAAAAAAACTACAATCAACATCATAGGAACACAAAAAAACAAGCTATATTGAAGAAAAAAGCTAGACACCAAAAAAATCCATAGTGTGATTCCATTTATAGTGAATTTTAGAAGAGGTAAAGCTGCTGTGTGATGCTAAAAGATGAGAAGGGTTGCTGCCTTGTGTTGTGTAGAGGAAGAGCACTTATTGATATGAAAAGCATAAGGCAGCTTTCTGCTGCCACAGCCATGGTCTATATACTGAGAGAGATGTAGTCTATACAGATTTATGCATTTGGTAAAACTTATATACACATGGTCTGTGCTTTTCACTGAATGTAAATTGACACTCATTTTTTAAAACAACCATACAAAAGTAGAAATTCACTTCCAAAACCTCATGAGTCAAAAAACGAAGTATAATCAAGACTGGGCTGAAATAAAGAAACTATTTTAAAATTATTTTGTAATGAAAAGACTAAGTCTCAGAAGGTGAGGAGTGTAGCTGAGGCATACTTGGGGAGAAAATGAATTGTCTTAAACATATATTAAAAATGGAAAAAAAGACAGGCTAAAATTAATGAGTCCGGTGTCCAAATTAAAAAGTTTGAAGATGTACACAGAAATACACATAAAGAGTGTGCTATGTGCTCAGTTGTGTCCAGCTTTTTGCAACCCCATGGACTGCAGCCTGCCAGGCTCCTCTGTCCATGGGATTCTCCAGGCAGGAATGCTGGAGTGGGTTGCTGTTTCTTCCTCCAGGGGATCCTCCCAACCCAGGGATCAAACCCACATCTCTTGTGTCTCCTGCATTGGCAGGTGGGTTCTTTATCACTTTTGCCACCTGAAAGAAAGAAATAATAAAGGGCAATAATTAATGAAATTGCAAAAAGACAGTTGAATAGTGAAGATCTTTTAAAAGCCTAATTAAATTGATAAACACTAGGCAATAGTGTAGCTCAGACGGTAAAGAATCTGCCTGCAACGCGGGAGACCTGGGTTCGGTCCCTGGGTTAGGAAGATCCTCTGGAGAAGGGACTGGCAATCCACTCCAGTATTCTTGCCTGGAGAATCCCATGGACAGAGGAGCCTGATGGGCGACAGTTCGTGGGGTTGCAAAGAGTCGGACACGACTAGGCGACTAACCCACCCCACCAGGCAATACTGATCAAGGAAAATGGAAGAAGACATAAATAAAGAATATTAGGAATGAAGAAGGTGACATAAAGAGGAGGTATTATGAACATTTGATGCCAATAAATTTGAAAACTTAGATGGAACAAACAAATTCATAGAAAAGGGCAACTTACCAAAACTGACTTATGAAGTCAAAAGCCTGAATATTCAGAAACCATTAAAGAAATTGAATCAGTGGTTTAAAATAACCCCCCAAAGAAAACACTCAGCCCACGCAGAAAAACTTAGAGGCAAATTCAACAAAAACATTCTAAGAACATGCAATTCTAATCCAACACAAACTCTTACAGAGAACAGAAAAAATAGGGAGAATTCCCCAATTTATCCTAGGAGGAGAGAAAATCTTGTTATCAAAACCAGAAAAGAACATAGATAAACAGATGTAGAAAAAGCATTTAGTAAATTAAGCATCCATTCCTGACTTAAGAAATCTTATCAAACTAGGAATAAAAGGGAACCTTTACACCTAAAATATAGTATCTACCCTGAAAAGTCTACAGCAAAATCTTTCATAAAGATTGCATTGAATTATTCCCTTTAAAATACGTTCAACTGATTCACTCTGCTGTACACTTGAAACAAATACAACATTGTAAGTCAACTATACTCCAATACAAATTTTAATAAAAGAAATTATTCCCTTTAAGAGATCAGATATTACACACCTCCTGATATGAGGCAATAGAAAGTACATAGTTCCACCTATAAAGTAAACTTGTCAAAAAAAAAAAAGACCAACAAGAAATGTAGAAAGAAAAGGGAAAAAATTGACCCTTATTAAAATCAAACCTTTAGGTCCATCTCCCACATTACATACAATAGCTCTAAAGACACGTTAATATTATCTGCATCATCTTGAGATGTCGGGCCAGTCAAAGCCAGAATGACTCAGCTTCTTCAACAAATGGCTCAAGAAAAGTAAAGCAAAGAGGAAATGTTACAGATTTAAAAAGACTTCAAATTCATCTTCAAGTCAAAGTGTAATGAAAAGAGAAACTCAAGAGACATATCAACCAAATGCAGATTTTAATTCAAACAAACCAACTTATAAAGACATTTTTTTAAAAAAATCATAGAAATTTGAACACAGATTTATGATTAGACCATTTAAGAAATTATTACTTGTGATAATATATTGTGATTAGGGTTTTCTTCAGGGGTACACATCTGAAATATTTAGAGGTGAAATGATCTGATGTCTGGGTTTTGCTTTAAAATACTCCATGTGAGGGCCTTCCCTTTGGTCCAGTAGCTAAGACTCCATGCTCCCAATGCAGGGGGCCTGTGTTCAATTCCTAGTTGGGGAACTGGATCCCACATGCTGCAACAGTCTTATGTCCCAATGAAGACTGAAGATGTTGTGTGCTGCAACTAAGACCTGGAGCAGCCAAACAAATAAATAAATAAGTTTTTAAAATACTCCATGGGATATGACAAATCAAACGGTACTGGGAAAACACTTGATAATTGGAAAACGGGGTGATGGGAACATGGAGTTCACTATTCACTTTACCTTTGTGTATGTTGGAAATTTTCTTTTTTTAATTTTTAAAAATTCTGTCTTGAAATAGTGTTGATTTCCAGTGTTGCGTCAGTTTGAGGTTTACGGCAAAGTGATTCAGTTAAAATTATACACACATATAAATCTTTTTTAAGATTCTTCTGCATTATCGGTTAGTACAAGATATTGAGTATAGTTCCCCATGCTGCACAGTAGGTCCTTGTTGATTATCTATTTTTTTTTATAGGAATGTGCATATTTTAACCTCAGACTCCTAATTTACACCTCCCCCTATTCCAGTTCCCCTCTGGGAACCATGAGTTTGCTTTCTATGTTTATGGGTCTATCTGTGTTTTGTAAATAAGCTCATCTGTATCATGTTTTTGGATTCCATATATAAGCAATACCATATGATGTTTGTCTTTCTCTGTCTGACTTACTTTACTTGGGTATGATAATCCCTAGGTCCATCCATGTTGCTGCAAATGGCATTATTTCCTTCTTTTTTACAGCTGAGTAATAGAAAATATTTGCTAATAAAAATTTAAAAGACAAATAATGATGATGGTAATGATGATGAAAATGTTATTTTAAAAAGAATACAGAGGGCAAGAGGCCCTTCTCCTCCTTGGACATTATGGGGCCTCATGAGCCATCATGGAGCCCCAGGCTGCCAGATAAACTATCTCCAGCCCACCTCCAAGGCTGATGCTTTTACCATCTCTTTCTCCCAGAATTCCTTTCCTGCTGGTCTCTGCAGGCTTCAACCTGCAAATTCAGCACCCCTGCTGCCTAGAGCACATAGCTGTTGTGTTAGTTTACCGAGCATTCACTGCCTCTTGTTCAGGTAACAACATCCCTATTTTCCTTTGGATAAACACCTTTAATCACTCCATGTGGTTCGAATAGGGTTGACCACACTACCCACATTCCCCCAGAGTGGACCAGTGACTCAGGTGTGACCAGTGAGAATACCACTACTCTGGACACACCCTCTGCAGGAATGGACATGTTATCCAGGCAGGACTTATTCACCAAACAGCATCAGCACCCAGACTTTTGCTGGACATATGAGAAAAGAGGCACTTTCTCTTTATGGGGTAGCAAGGTCAGAAGACTGAAGAGCCTGGAGTGGCTGGGGCCATTTGCCTGAAAATGCAAGAAGATCCTGCGTAGGAAAGAAGCCATCATAAGACAGCAGAGACTCAGAGCGTGATCTCAATGTCATAATCCCTGAATAGAGCCACACTCCCTCTCTGCAAAGCAGCTTCCCCCACAATTTTCCTGCACATTAATGAACAAAATACCTTTTTTCTGGGAAGGGAGGAAGAGAAAGAGGGAGAGAGAATGGGGTAGGGGACAGGGCAAGAGACTGCAATACAGGAGGCCCAGATTCGACCCCTGGGTTGGAAAGATCCTCTGGAGAAAGGCATGGTAACCCACTCCAGCATTCTTGCCTGGGAAATCCCATGGACAGAGGAGCCTAGCAGGCTACAGTCCATGGGGTCGCAAAGAGTCCAACATGACTGAGTGACTAAATCATCACACAGTGGTCTCAGGGGAGTCAGTTCTGAGTTACCTGTCAGACCTAATGGGTCAGTTATTAAGCTGTTGTCTTTTTCTTTCAAACTCTGCACTCTGCTCAACACCTGCTGTGTAATGCCAGGACTCCCTTCCACACCTGATTTCCAGTTATACTCTGCTCAGAGAGAGGGGCCACTAGACAGAAATGGAAGTCTGGAAAAGGAGACAAGACTCGCTCCTCCCCATCTGCTTCCTGTGAGCTTTCATTCTTGAATCTCCCTTCTTCACCAGTAACAGCAGCTGAATCCAGTTCAAAGTTTGTCCAACACAGAAACAGCCTGATTGCATTCCCCTCCCCTCCCCTCTCCTGTCGGAAACATTGGTATCAGATGACTGATGACCCTTCTCACAGGTCCTGATCCTTTTCCTCTGAGCTCAGAGATACCAGGTCAGCTGAGCCGAGCCCCCTTGCCCTCTCTTCAGACATCTGCATTTCAGCTTCATGGGCCCTTCCTCTAAGTTTCTGAGTTTCAGTAATTCAGTCTCGACCGTTTGTTCCACCAGCCCTGCTTTCTGAAGTTGCTGCCTCATGCACCTTTGGGCTCCCTCCTTGCCTTTTCTCTGATGGACCACTTTATACCAGTCCACACTTCCTTATATTAAATTCTATCTGAATAGCCGGTGTGATTTCTGCTTCTGAGTGCATCCCGAATGATACAGCAACTCAGGAAACTTTCAATCATTTACAAATATTTATTGAATGTCCCCGTCCTTCAGGAATTCTAACTAAAAATGATGGCCAGTACTGGATTCTGTGACCAGTCACTGTATCTGTAATCAGTGACCTATGTGTGGTTTGCACCCTAAAATTATTTCCATCTACGAGAGTGGATGGTGTGCTTGCTCCTGATGGCTGATGGTCAGTGATTATATATGACTAGGAAAGAGGGAAGAAAATGGAGAGAAAAGACACAGGATAAAGGGGAAAAAACTGTCCAAGTCTTCCATAGTAGCCAAAAACAAATCAGTCAATCAAAAAAAAAAAAAAATAGTTTCCAAATTTAAAAAATGCAAAAGGAAGATTTACCATAGAAAACTTCTCCTTCACCATACATTCTATCTATGAAGCTTTAATTTTCTAACCTACAAACACTTCTTTCTAACCCATCAGTGGACTAGGAGGCAGGGTCGGATACCAGCCAAGTTCTGGAGCTTCAACATCTCGCAAGAAGACCGTGTGTGATTAGATGCTGCGAGTTTGGGGAAAAACATCTCAGTGTATCTCAGGCTTGTTTAGCGAAAAAGCGCTTACCTGAATTTCCACACATGATATAGATAAGAGGGGGCCACAAGGGGGGACTTCTGGAGCACTGGCAATATTGTATGTCTTTGCCTGGTGAACGTTCCATGGGTGCTGGTTTTAATTTTAGTTTTAAGCTGTACATGTATGTTTTTGTACTTGTCTGAACGTATGGTATAGTTCACAAGTTTTAAAAAAGGGATGTGGGGAACTCTAGTTTAAGAGGCTTTCCTTGGCAGCCCCGAGGCCCTTCCTTAGAACCTGGAATTCCATGGGGGAAATACTCTGAAAACTTAAGGACCAAACCGACAAGTCAAAAAAGACTAAAATCAGAAAGTGTCTAAAAGCAGTGTGCCCAAGCAACTAGAAATTTCTGAGCAAGAAACGTGGCAAATGAGTTCTGACAGTGTCTAGGGGAGACACTCTCTGGGCTTGGGGTGCCTTCAGACCCCCCAGTTCCAGGCAAGGGGTTGATGTGGGGAGACACTAGGAACAGCTTTTGTTTCCTTAAAATCTGGAAAGCTAAGAGGGAAAGGGCTGTCAGCCAGGCTAGGGATAGAAACTCCCTAGGAACACGGAAGTGAAACGGGGCTGCCCATTAAAAGCATGATTATTCCTGTGGTGGTTCCAAACGAAACCAAGTGACCCAAAGCGATAAGCTGCATATTGTCTGTAACGCATCTTCCCACACTGCAGAGGAGGGGTTCTCTTGGCGAGGGCAGGCTTCCTAAGACCCCATTTCAGAACAGAAGTCCTCATCCAAAAAAGGGGGGATATATGTATACCTATAGCTGATTCACTTTGCTGTAGAGTGGAAACTAACACAGCATTGTAAAGCAGCTATACTCCAATAAAAATCAAAAAAAAAAAAAAAAAGGAACAAAAGTCCTCTTGCGTTTGGATGTGGGTGTTTGGGCACTGAAAAGACCTCCAAATGCTCTAAAATCTGGGGAACCCTGTGTTTGGGGTGACCCGGCCTTGAGGTCATCTCAGGAACCCAAGACATCACAGAACCTGGTGGGCCCTGGGTGGGGTGGGAGCAGGCCATGTGCTCTCTTAGCTTTGCTCAAGCTGAGCTGGACCCCGCAAACGACCCCACCTATGCCGAAGACCAATTTGGACCAGAAAGCTGATTAAGGTTATTTATCACGAAGGATGCATAGTTCTAAAGCCCTAGTCACCCTGCTTATTTAACTTATATGCAGAGTACATCATGAGAAACGCTGGACTGGAAGAAACACAAGCTGGAATCAAGATTGCCGGGAGAAATATCAACAACCTCAGATATGCAGATGACACCACCCTTATGGCAGAAAGTGAAGAGGAACTAAAGAGCCTCTTGATGAAAGTGAAAGTCGAGAGTGAAAAAGGTTGCTTAAAACTCAGCATTCAGAAAACGAAGATCATGGCATCCAGTCCCATCACTTCATGGCAAATAGATGGGGAAACAGTGGAAACGGTGTCAGACTTTATTTTTTGGGGCTCCAAAATCACTGCAGATGGTGATTGCAGCCATGAAATTAAAAGATGCTTACTCCTTGGAAGAAAAGTTATGACCAACCTAGATAGCATATTCAAAAGCAGAGACATTACTTTGCCGACTAAGGTCCGTCAGTCAAGGCTATGATTTTTCCAATAGTCATGTATGGATGTGAGAGTTGGACTGTGAAGAAGGCTGAGAGCCAAAGAATTGATGCTTTTGAACTGTGGTGTTGGAGAAGACTCTTGAGAGTCCCCTGGACTGCAAGGAGATCCAACCAATCCATTCTGAAGGAGACCAGCCCTGAGATTTCTTTGGAAGGAATGATGCTAAAGCTAAAGCTCCAGTACTTTGGCCACCTCGTGTGAAGAGTTGACTTATTGGAAAAGACTTTGATGCTGGGAGGGATTGGGGGCAGGAGGAGAAGGGGACAACAGAGGATTAGATGGATGGATGGCATCACAGACTCAATGGACGTGAGTCTGAGTGAACTCTGGGAGTTGGTGATGGACAGGGAGGCCTGGTGTGCTGCGATTCATGGGGTCGCAAAGAGTCGGACACAACTGAGTGTTTGAACTGAACTGAACTGATCTCTATCCTTTCTCCAGAGACTTGCAACCTTTCCTAGTGCCAGGGTGCCTGAGACTGATCTGAAGTTACTGAGTTACTATGGGATTGCTGACACTTTGCTGAGCTCCTCTTTCTAGGACAAAATATAGGAACTTGCCTCCGCACCTCACAGGATTGTTGGAAGAGCTGAAACAAAGGGCATGGATTAATATAATGGTATCTCTGATCTCAGATGGCTTCACAAGTGAGCAGCCAGCATACATCTCAAGAAGGGAGCAAACATTCTTCGTATTTCAAAACATACATATCCTTTGATCTTGCACCTCCACTCCTAGGTCCTCCCTATTCCCTCACACACACACCAGACATACATATCAGACACACACACATACACACACACACACACACACACACACACAGAGTTCAGAATGTATGTTCAAGGATATTTACTGCCCAGTATCCAGTACTCTTGCCTGGAAAATCCCATGGACAGAGGAGCCTGGTAGGCTGCAGTCCATGGGGTTGCTAAGAGTTGCACACGACTGAGCGACTTCACTTTCCCTTTTCACTTTCATGCATTGGAGAAGGAAATGGCAACCCACTCCAGTGTTCTTGCCTGGAGAATCCCAGGGATGAGGGAGCCTGGTGGGCTGGCATCTATGGGGTCTCACAGAGTCGGACACGACTGAAGTGACTTAGCGCAGCAGCAGCATGCAGTATATAATAGCAAAAGATTGGAAATTAACTTGAATCCCCAATAATAGGAAACTAGTTAAACTATGATACATCCCTAAGATAGACAATTATGTGGCTTTTAAGAAGTAATAAGACAGTTCCCAATGAACTGGTAAGAAATAATTTCCAGGGACTTCCCTGGTGGTCCAGTGGCTAAGATTGCACACTCCCAGTGCAGAGGGCCTAGGTTTGATCCCTGCTCAGGGACTAGATCCTGTATGCTGCAACTAAAGAAATAAAATTTTTTTTAAATCAAAAAGTTAAAATTTGTAAAAAGCATAGTTCAAAAAAACATGTAGAGTGTGCTATTTGTATGAAAAATTTCAATATTTACATAGCAGTTTTTAAACGCTGCAAATCTCTTTGGAAGGAACCAATGAAGTCTGATAATAGGAGGTGAAGGTCCTCTGAAAAGAGGGCTGGGGAAGTGGGTGACAGAGGTAGCCAGGAGACCTATGTTTATTCTTTTGCACCTTTTGGATCTTCTGCATGTGTTAAGCAATTATTTTTAATTTAAAATATGAAAAAGTAAAGATGTTAGGCTGCCTTTCCAAAGTGAGGGGTATTTACATTTAATTGAGACTGGGGTTTTTGTTTGGTCGCTTAGTCGTGTCCAACTCTTTGTGACCCCATGGACTGCAGCATGCCAGGCTTCCCTGTCCTTCACCATCTCCCAGAGTTTACTCAAACTCATGTGCATTGAGTCGGTAATGTCCTCCAACCATCTCATCCTCTCCAGGAGAGGGAGACTGGGGAGAGCTTAGCAAATCACCAGGACTCGTCAGAACACAGCTTTCTAGCCACCCCATGTTCGAACCTCCCAGTTTAGGCTCCCTTGACCAGAACAGCAGAACATCTGAGATATTCTTACTTTAGTTTCTTCTCTTTTTCAAACTCTCTAACTCCTTCCCTTCTTCTTGTACTCATCAGGACATTATGCTTCATTTCCTTAGACTTTCCTAACATGGTAACATTTCTAACTAGACCTCTTGTTTCATCCTGATTATAAATGATACTGGCACCCTTGCCAAGACCAGGAAAGACTGGTTGCACTCACCCAGTTCCTGTCTGTCCATGTGTGAGTGACTTCTGGGAAGGCTGTCTGCCTGCTCCATTAATCCCGCCCCTGTGGATTCCTGTAAATTTCAGTATCAGATGACCTTTTGGTCACCCGAGGTTCTGTTCTGCTTCTGACCTCATCCTCAATCCCTTCTCCTCTTAGATTTTGGACCCATTTCCTTGTGAGTCCTATGATTCCTTTTCTGCAGTTTTCTGTTACTTAAATCTCTGATTTCCTCAGCTAAGTTCTCCCACCCTCCTTGCTCTCCTGTGTCTGATCACAAACCCTCAAAGATCACTCAGGTTCCAGTGGGAGATTATTAGAGAGGACCCCTAAATTCCGACCATTTCCATCAGGGCAATGCTGGACCACAGGTCTATTCCCTGTACATCTTCTTCCCTTCATTCCATCCCCAGGGGTCAGGGAAGCATATATGCCCTTTGATCACTTAAAATATCTTTCTAAATTAAAAAATTATTTTTTTATAGTTTTGGCTGTGTTGGGTCTTCGTTGCTATGTGGGCTGTTCTCTAGTTGCCGAGAGTGGGGGCTGCTGACTCGTTGCGGCGCGTGGACCTCTCCTTGCGGCGCGTGGACCTCTCCTTGCGGTGGCTTCTCCTGTTGCGGGGCACAGGCTCTGGGGTGCGAGGGCTTCAGTAGTTGCAGCATATGGGCTCTGTAGTTGCAGCTCCCAGGCTCTAGAGTGCAGGCTCAGAGTTTGTGGCACGCACGCTTAGCTGCTCCAGGGGCATGTGAGATTTTTCTGGATCAGGGATTGAACCTGTGTCTCCTGCATTGGCAGGCGGATTCTCTACCATTGAGCCACCAGGGAAGTCCTTGAGACATCTTTCTAGGGAGAAAGTATTGTATAGTGAAAAGAACCCAGTTTTGAGCCAGAGAGATGTTGCTTTGAATCCTCGCTCTGTTGATTGCCAGCTGTATCTTGGGGGAAGTTAAATTTACCTCATTGAGCTCCAGCTTTTCATTTGAAAAATAAGTATTATGAATACTTACTTCACAGAGTAGTAATGAGGTTTAAATGAACTTTATATGTAAAGGGTCTATTTTAGTGCCTTGACTCAGAGTCACTGCTTAGTAAATAATAGTTCTCTGCCTTTGGATGTTCTCCAACCTCACTTTGCCAACTTCATTCCTCAGAAATTATGCCACACAGGTTCTCACTAACAGAAGCACAAACATCTCCCATCAGGTGTGTGTAAATCATATATAGGTATATGAATGTATTTATATAAGTACATGGAAATTGATTTACACAAAGATGTATACAAATTCATCTGACCCAAGAAAAAAAATATTTAATAAGAAATAAGAGACTGTCATACAGAATAAAGTGTCAGAAAGAGAAAAACAAATATCATATAATATTGCTTATATGTGGAATCTAGAAAAATGATACAGATGAATTTATTTGCAAAACAGAAATAGAGACACAGACATAGAGAAGAGACATATAGATCCCCGGGGACGGAAGGCTGGGTTTGGATGAACTGGGAGATTGAAACTGACATATCATTATGTATACTGTGCTGGGCTTAGTCGCTCAGTCGTGTCCGACTCTTTGCAACTCCCTGGACTATAACTCCCTGCCAGTCTCCTCTGTGGGGATTCTCCAGGCAAGAATACTGGAATGGGTTGCCATTTCCTCCTCCAGGGGATCTTCCCAACCCAGGGATCAAACCCAGGTCTTCCGCATTGCCGGTGGATTCTTTACTGTCTGAGCCACCAGGGAAGCCCAGATATATATATATACTGCTACACATAAGACAGATAACTAGTGAGAGCCTCCTGTATAGCACAGGCGGCTCTACTCAGTGCTCTGTGGTGACCTAAGTGGAAAGGAAGTCCAAAAGAGAGGGGATGTATATGCACGTATAGCTGATTCACTTTGCTGAACAGCAGAAACTAACACAAGATTGTAAAGCAAAATAAAAATTAATCTAAAAAAGAAATAGAGTGTGGAAAAACACATACAGAATAAGAAAGGCATGAGCAGATAGTTGAGAAAAGGAACAGCTCAGGAGAAAGGGAGGGACGTATGGGAATAAGAAGTAAATGGAGCTTCCATCAGTAAGAAGCTTATCTCCCTAATATGGCCAGTACAGGTTACTCATGGTCTAATTTGTGAATTCGCCATGTAGGAGTAATGCAAGATAGTCTCAAAGAGAGAGATTTGTACCTATTTATGAACTGCTAGGAGGTAACGCTGACTCAAAGGAATTAAACACATCTGTTTGTCTCCTCAGGTTCCAGCAGGATCAAATCACCAGAAGGCAAGGCCTTAGCTGGAGATCTCCTCCAGGGAAACTTCCTAATGCAGGGACTGAACCCAGGTCTTCTGCGCTGCAGACAGATTCTTTACCATCTAAGCCACCAGGGAAGCCTAAGGCCTATCATAGTTCCACCCTAAAAAACAAAAAACTAAAGTCAAGCTCTAAAAAATGTCTAAGAGACAGAGTTCAGAGGTTGAGGTCTGTGAAGTTAGAGGACTTACACCTCTATTCAAATAAAAAGATAGATACTGGAAACAAAAAATGTAAAAGTTGTCTTTATTCATAAACAGCATGGTTGCTTATGTAGAAAATCCTAAGGAATCAAATGAAAACAGTTATTAATAATTGGATTTATCAATGTCAAAACATAGAAGGCCAGTGTATAGTCATTGCATTTCTATAACTAGAAGCAAAATAATTGGAAAAATAAAAATTTTTAAATGATCCAGTAATAGTATAAAGTCATAAAATACATCTGGAGAAATGTACAAAAGATGTATATGATCTTTATGCTGAAAATTACAAAACATTGCTGAGAGAAATTTTATAGGGTCTTTACAAGTGGATATATATATTATGTTCATATATAAGAAGACTCAGTATTATTAAGATGTCCATTCTCCCTCTGATTCTATAGATTCTATACATTCCCAACACAATTCCAGCACATGTTTTGGTAGAAATTGACAAACTGATGCTAAAAAATGTGTGTATAAATTGCAAAGGACCTAAAAAGCCAACAGAATTTTGAAGGAGAGTGAAGTTATAGTCTTGACTTCAAGACTAAAGTAACAGTAATCAAGACAGTGTGATAACAGTGTAAAGATAAATATATACATTAAATGAACCAAATAGAGAATACAGAAATAGAGCCACTTATATATTATTAATAGATTTTCCTCAAAGAATTGCAATAAATAGTCTTTTCAACAAATGATTTTTTCCCACAAAAATTTATCTGATATTGACCACAAAGCTAAATGTTGGAACTAAATCTATAAAACTGCTAAAAGAAAACATGAGAGATAATTTTCATGACCTTGTGGTAAGCAAAGATTTCTTAAAATAAAAATGAAAGCCCTGTCTTCTTCAAAATAAACCTTAAAAAATAAAATAAAAAGGCAAACCACAGATCAGGAGGTAGTATTTGCAATATTTGCAATAGATGTATCAGACAAAAGATTTGCACTCAGGATATATAAATAACTCTACAATTAAATTTTTAAAAGACTTACAGCCTGGTTTGAAAAGGGATAAAAGACTTGAACAGACATTTTGCAAAATAAGATAGATGAATGACATGGATGTACATGAAAAGTACTCAACTTCACTAACCAGAGAAATGCAAATTAAACTATGATGAGATATTGTTAGAATGGCTAAAAATCTTTAGACTTACAAAACCAAATGTTGGTTGTGTAGCAACTGGGACTCTCAGATGTTGACGGTGTGAACGTAAAATAGTACAACCACTTTGGAGAAGTCGGGAGAATTTCTATAGGTAGGAACATGTACTTAACAAATGACCCAGCAGTTCCACTTGTAGGTATTTACCCAAGAGACACGAAGACTTGTATGTAATATTCATCATGACAAAAAAACTAGAAAGGAATCGAATGTTCATCAGTTAGTAAATGGATAAACAAACTGTGGTATATCCATTGAGTGAAGCTCAAAAACATGATGTTGAACAAAGGAAGTCAGACTCTAAAGAGTGTGACTCCTGGGACTTCCCTGGCAGTCCAGTGGTTAAGACTCTGAGCACTCCACAGCAGCAGAAGCAGGTTCAATCCCTGGTCGGGGAACTAAGATCCCACATGTTGCACAGCACAGCCCCAAAATAAAAACAATAAAGAGAGTGACTCCTTTTATACAAAGTTGTAGAACAGGTAACCAATCTGTGGTTAGGAGTCAGGTAAATGCTTACCTGAGATGGGAAGGAAAGAATGGGGTTGACTGCAAAGGAGTACCAGGGAAATTTCTGGAGCGATGTAAATATCTGACAGGTGTAACAGTTACATGGATTTATATATGGATAGGGCTTCCCTTGTGGCCCAGATGGTAAAGAATTTGCCTGCAATGCAGGAGACTTGGGTTTGATTTCCGGGTTGGAAAGACTCCCTGGAGAAGGGAATGGCTGCCCACTCCAGTATTCTTGCCTGGAGAATCCCACAGAGGAGCCTGGAGGGCTACAGTCCATGGGGTCACAAAAGAGCTGGACACAACTAAGTGACTAACACTTACTATATTGATATAGCCCGCCAGGTTTCTCTGTCTATGGGATTCTCCAGGCAAGAATACTGGAGTGGGTTGCCATGCCCTCTTCAGAGGATCTTCCTGATCTAGGGATCCATCCCAAGTCTCCTGTGTCTCCTGCATTGCAGGCAGATTCTTTACCTGCTGAGCCATCAAGGAAGCCCATATATATATGGATATATAAATATATGGATATATATTATATATATATATGTTAAAATATATATTTGTTAAAACTGGTTGAACTGTACATTGAAGTATGTACATTGTGTTGTGTATAAATTATACCTCAATACAGTTGATTAAAAAAAGAAGTCCACCCATAGCTCCTAACTGCTCACAGATATCACCATGGTAAAATTCCCCAGCTCTGGTCCTGAGAGCTAGCCTGTGCCTCCGCCGAGCTGCGTGCCTTTGCATGTCCTTCCCTTGGCCCCTCGTCACATGCTATTACACAACTGTCATTGTTTCCAGATCGTGAGCTGCTTGAGATGTGGGGCTAGCCTGACCAAGCCTCCAGGCATTCAGTACTAAAACTGAGAGAATCCCAGGCAAACCAGGTCTCTTGATCACTTTACCTGGGAACTTGGGTTTAGCTTTATGCCAGGCATAAGGGCGTATGCTCAGAAAACTTTCGCTGAACACCTAGAATCTTTGGGTTGAGGGGATCTCAAAGTTCTTCTTCTTGTTTTTAGTATTTGTTTTTAATTATTTATTTGGCTGTGCTGGGTCTTTGTTGCAGCAAGCAGGATTTTTAGCGGCGGCATGTGGGATTTAGTTCCCTGACCAGGGATCAAACCCAGACCCCCTGCATTTGGAGCGTAGAGTCTTAGCCACCGGACCACCAGGGAAGTCCCTCAAGGTTTTTCAACTTGGTGCCCTCATGCAAACTGAGGCCCCGAGAGGTGAAGCCAGAGGCAGTGGATACAGGCCCAGATGCCAGGGTCACTTGCATCCTGCCCACAGCTCTGGCCTCTCTGCCATGCTGCAGGGTGTTCTGGAAGACAGATAAACAAGCCTTATTTAAGTTTTAAGGAGCCTCGAGAGTCTCCCAGAGCCCCCGTCTCCAGGAAGCTCCCCTCCCCACTCCGGTGAAGTCATCTGACCCCAAGTGGCCCGCGGTTTCCTCTCTCCCCACACCTCCCAAACCTGCCCTGAGTCCCAGGCTGCCTGGGATGAGGGCTGACCTTTCAGGGAGCAGTTTGCTCAGAAAGCGCCTTTATGTCAACAAAAACAGTCTTCAGGTCTTCCAGAGGCAGCCTTGTTTTCCTCCTTAAGTCCCAGGGGGAGAAAAATAACCAGCGGTAGGGAGGAGGGAGACCAAGGGAGTGACCCGCCTCCCCAGACCTTGGGCTCTGCTCTCCCAGGCCTGTTCCTCAGGGCCTCCTTTGTCAGAACTCGGTTCTCAGTGGAGGGGAGAAGGGGTGTGAGTAGGGGATTGAAACAATGCCACCCTGTCTGGCAGTAGGAGCTGGACGCTTGACCTGATTAGGCTCAGCGAGAAGGAGACTGCAAAGGCAGGCTTGAAAATCCCCGCCGGGGAGACCTTCCTTCCCCGTGTCTCTGCCAAGGCCACTTCTTCAGTGGAAGAGGCTCTCATTTCCCACTGGTCTCTGTCCTCTCAGCCTGGACAAATGCTTTGCCTCTCTGTCCCTCCTTCCCACCAATCGACTCCCAAACACAAAGTGTTTTTCTCGCTGCAGCTCTCCCTCCTCCGGGCCCCGCCAGGGCTCAAGAGTCCAGCTGGCATCCACATGAAAGCTCTTCCTGTCCAGAACCCACGTGGAACCCAAGGCTGCCCACACCCACAGGCTTGGCCCCTGGGCCCCGCACGCAGGGCCATGGAAACTTGGCAGTAACACGCCAGGGAACAGACAGCCCCGAGCCACCCAAAGAGGAGCCTCCCGGGGGCACTTGGTCCATGGTGCACCTGGGCCTGGCAGAGGATGCTGAGCACGTGGACACAGTGCTGGGCCAGCACTTTCCGCCTGTTGGTGCAGGTGGAGGGAACACAGGAGCCCTGCTGTTGCCAAGGGCTTGGCAGAAAGAGGGAAAGCCAAGAAGTCAGGGTGGCTCAAGGGTATCAGAGGAGGTGTGTGGCCACACCAGGAATCTGGGTCTGATCCTCGGAATGGTGGCTAAAGGAACAGGCTGGAGCTTTCTTGAGAGAATATCTGGTCTCTCGACCTGGGTATGGTACCAACGGGCAGGGCCAGGCCTCTTCCTGAGATGCAGGTACAGCCTGGGGACACTGAGTCCCCAGTAGAAGGCCAAGGGGCTGCGATTCACTCAAGGCCGAGCTTCAGCAGCAGACTCCTCTCCTCTAAAGAATCTCCTAGTAGATCTGGAAGGGTTCATTCTTACAGTAGGCTTCTCAGGTGTCACAAATAGTAAAGAATCCATCTGGCAATGCAGGAGACACAAGAGATGAGGATTCGATCCCTGGGTTGGGAAGGTCCCCTGGAGGAGGAAATGGCAAACCAGTCCAGTATTCTTCCCTGGAGAATCAAAGGACAGAGGAGCTTGGTGGGCTACAGTCCATGGGGTTGTGAAGAGTCAGACACGACTGTGTGTGCACACACGTACACACGCACGTTCTTACAGCAAAATCTGGGAGAATATACACCACCATGTCAAAGACGTGATTATGGAAGGGGAACTTTAAGTTTTTGCTGTTGTTTTTTGTTTGGTTTTAGTCCACCTGTGCTTTCTTTCTTTCTTCTTCCTTTTTTTTTTTTTTTTAACAACAAGCAAGGATTACTCTTGTAAAACATTTAGAGAAAAAAAAATTTTGTTAAATGACACACTACCCATAAGGTGTTTAGCAAGATGAGGGGCTGGCCCCTCCTCACGGATAAATAAATGTTAGATGTTACTAGTTTAACATGAGAAGGAGATGAGAAGAAGCAGCTGAGGAAAAGAAAAAGGATAAAGAGGAATATGCAGAATGAGGAAAGAATCAAAGGAAAAAGAGAAGGAGTGAATGAAGGAAGGGAGAAAGGGGAAGCGTGTGGCCATGCTCCTCTACACTAGGGGTTTCCCAGGCAAGAATACTGGAGCAGCTTGCCATTTCCTCCTCCAGGGGATCTTCCCGACCCCGGGATTGAACCTGAATCTCTTGCATCTTCAGCATTGGCAGGCGGATTCTTTACCACTCACACCACCTGCGAAGCTCCAAAATGTGCAGACATGAACAGTTCACATTCCCCTCGCAGATTCTTGGGGCTCCGTGCTGGGTTCTCAAAGAATAAGGCATTAGGGGAGCAGAAGAAATATTAGCCAGGGGCCCCTTCACTTTCTGGGTCAACTCTAAAGAGCCTGGGCTGAGCTGTCCTAGGGGGAAAGCTTCCTGAACTGGCTGTGGTTATAGCTGTAGAGATTGTTCATCAATGAACAACCCCTGTGTGGGGTTTGTTTCTCATCTCTGGTTTCTGGGTCTCTCTCTTTCTCTCCCACTCTCTCTCTCTCTCTCTCTCTCACACACACACACACACACACGCACACACACACACACACACACACACACACACACACACACACGACACTGGGCCAATTCCCTTCGGAAGCTCCATTCCTGCTTTGAAATGAATGTTTTTGTCTCCCTACTGAGGGAAGACATGCTGGATATGGGTTTGGGTGTCTTTGCTGCCAGCACCCTACAGGCTAATCAAGCCATCTTTGGTGACATCATGTATTCTGAGTGGATGTTTGCTGCAAAAGCTGCAAAATAATCTGAACTTTCAGCCCCAGACTGCTCCCCAGAGGGCGGTATCCTCTGAATTGGGCCAAAATGGAACCCACACCGCTGCTCCTTAAGGGAGCAATTAGTGACGGTGCCAGGGGGGCTGCCTCCCTGCTGCTTCCCAATTACACATTCCACCCCTCCTTCCCCTCCGCCACTGCCATGAAAATCCTCATGGTCTGAGTCCCTCGGGGTATCAGAGGTAGAGAAAATGAGTGCTGAGGTGGGTTGAGGAGGGAAGGAAGGTGGGTCTAAGGAGCCTGAGACTGAACGAGGATGACTGCAACTGCCTCCCTCTGGGGCTGCTGCCCTTTATCACAAGCACTTGGCTGCTGGGAGGCCATGACAGGACCTTGGCAGACCCATGAAGGAGCAGCTGAGTTTAGTGCTGGTGGTAATAGAGAGAAGGGGAAAGAAAGCATGGAAGCGTGAGAGGTCTTGAGAGGACGAAGCAGCGGAACTGGGGGACTGAATGGATCTTGCAGGAGAAGAGGAGGCTTGGATGCTGAGAGGTTTTGTAACTATTTTAGCACCAAGGAGGAGGAGAAATATTCTAGCTGAGAATCTATGAGGAAAGAGCCAGTTCATTTCATAGGCCCTGGAGAAGCTCAGAACTTGAAGAAGGAGGGTAAGGTGAGGTATGGGGGGAAAAGGGGGACATAAGTAGAAAACATACCTACATTCAGAACTTGAGCAGCCAGATTCCTACTCCTTAGGCATGAGACAGGATTTATTCTTAGGAGAAAGAGAACAGAAACAGTTATGAACTTGGGGACTCCAGGCACCAAATTGTAGGGGTGAGATTCAGGGATGAAAAGGAAGTATCAATTGACAGTCTGATGGGAATCTTTTCTCCAGGTGGAACAGTGGTAAAGAATTCGCCTGCCAATGCAGGAGATGCAAGTGATATGGGTTCGATCACTGGGTTGGGAAGATCTCCTGCAGTAGGAAATGGCAACCCACTCCAGTATTTTTGCCTGGAAAATTCCAAGCACAGAGGAATCTGGTGGGCTAAAGTCCATGGGGTCACAGAGAGTTGAACATGACGGAGCATACACACACACACACACACACACACACACACACACACACACACACACACACACACACACAGGATTCTTTAGAGAAACTGAATAGTCCTCAAGAAAAGAGCATCCAGATACTAATATTCAGAGGGAGCAGTCTTCCACAGAAATGGCAAGTCTCAAGCCAGTCACTTTAAAGTGATAAGCAACACAGAGTTTCCAATCAACTTTAGTAGTTTTCCATTGTTAAATATGAACAACCAATCTCTTATGTTCATAGAAACATGAGAGACCATAAAACAAGAACAAGGTGCTATGAGAAAGGAAGGATTATTTAGCAGGAATGAGCTCTTGGAAATAAACAGATAAAATAAAACGTTCAATTAAAGGGTTAGAAGATAATATTGAGGACATTCCCCAGAAAATAGAACATAGGAATAAGAAATCAGAGAGAAAAGATAAGAAAATCAGGGGATCAACCTAAGAGGTTCAAAGACTAACAGAAATTCCAGAAAGAGAGAGAGAGAAAATGAAAAAGAAGAAATTATCAAATAAATAATATAGAAAATGTTCCAAGAATTAAGGAGTATATTCACAGGATTAAAAGAACCTGCCAAGGGACAAGAACAAAAAATTCTGAAGGACCTAAACCTAGGTCTTTGATCCAAAAATTCCAGAACGCCAAGCATAAATCCAAGAATTTTAAAGCTTCTAGAGACAGAATAAAGTAAAAAATTACACACAAAGGAATAAGAATGACATTCGACTTCTCCTGATCAAATGTATTGATATCTTAAAATTATGACATAAAATTATTTTCAGTCTGTGTTTCCGTACCCAATTAATCGATCAGCCAAGTGTGAAAGCAGAAATTTTTTCTAAACATGCAAAGACTCAGAAAATTCAGTTCCATTCCCATTGTCTTGGGAAACTATGGGACAATAGGTATCAGCAAAACAAAAAGGTAAACTCGGACAGAATCAGCCACAAGTTCCCAGAAATGAAGTTGCAACTCAGAGGAGTAGTGAAGAGACATCTAAAAGGATACTTTAACAGCACACCTAGGGAGTGACCTGTCCAGACTGTAGAAGGACGAAGGGCTCTGAAAAGGAGCTCTCTAGAAAATACCTAGATTCAATAACATAAACAATATTGTTGATTATATGATGAAGCACTTAGAAGTATGGAAGGACTTCCTGGGTGGCCCAGTGGTTAAGACTCTATGCTCCCAGTGCTGGGGGCCCAGGTCCAATCCCTAGTCAGGGAACTAGACCCCACGTGCTGCAACTGAGACCCAGCATAGTCAAATAAAACAAGAAGGAAGTACGGAAAATTATGCTAGTAAAAGAAGAGCAATTATTAACTCCAGGAAAAAATAAAACCTATATTGGAAAAAGAATGCAATTGCTGTGTGCCACTTGACTTTGTCATAACAAGATTTATAAAGTCTTAATGATGTAAACCCTGATTATTGCCATAAAATAAAAAATAGTGATTCATCTATATGGAGAGAATGGGGAGACAACAGGTAGGTGGTGGGAAGAAAGCTCATATTCATATATTATCCTAACAGAAAAATCAATAAATACACTATGTCTAAAACTGAAAGAAAGCAGTATAAACATGTAATCTTCATATTATAGAAATAAATGCCCAAAGAAAGACTAAAGGTGGTTATGTGGGTGATGGGTAGGGGGACAATTTTTTGAATGTGGTAAGAGGTAAACTCTCACTATTTTTCATTTACAGACTTTAAAAACACACACAGATATTCCTTTTATACATTGTTTTAGCTTTAAAAAGTTAAATGTAAACAAAAAAGCCAAAAAATAAATGCAAGTCCCCATCTCATTTCCCTCTTAGAGAGTGAGGCGCTCCCTAGCAGAGTGGCCCTTGCATGTCACAGTCAGGAAAAGGGAGAAAGGCAAGTTACTAAATCTACAGTCCACAGTTGTCTTCCGGGCAGGACACACAGAGGTAACCTTGGTCAAGCACCCAGTATAGACTACCTCCTCAAGAAATGTCAGTTTTTCCTTTCTTCCCCTACTTGAATATGCACTTCCCATATATATGGGTGGTTTGTTTGTTTGTTTGTTTTTCAATTAAATGAACACAGTTCAGAGAAAAGCAGAAGATCAGGCAGGAACAGACTCCAAAAACCAAAGTGAGATGATTTAGTGACCATTTGGAGGAGTATGTGGTTTCTTTCTCTTTTTAAAAAGAGGAAACCAGAATTGAAAGAGACACATGTACCCCAATGTTCATTGCAGCACTGTTTATAATAGCCAGGACATGGAAACAACCTAGATGTCCATCAGCAGATGAATGGATAAGAAAGCTGTGGTACATATACACAATGGAGTATTACTCAGCCGTTAAAAAGAATTCATTTGAATCAGTTCTGATGAGATGGATGAAACTGGAGCCGATTATACAGAGTGAAGTAAGCCAGAAAGAAAAACACCAATACAGTATACTAACACATATATATGGAATTTAGAAAGATGGCAATGACGACCCTGTATGCAAGACAGCAAAAAAGACACAGACGTGTATAACGGACTTTTGGACTCAGAGGGAGAGGGAGAGGGTGGGATGATTTGGGAGAATGGCATTCTAACATGTATACTATCATGTAAGAATCGAATCACCAGTCTATGTCTGACGCAGGATACAGCATGCTTGGGGCTGGTTCATGGGGATGACCCAGAGAGATGCTATGGGGAGGGAGGTGGGAGAGGGGGTTCATGTTTGGGAACGCATGTAAGAATTAAAGATTTTAAAATTAAAAAAAAAAAAAAAGGTAGCACTGCAGAGTGTCTGAGAAAGGTTAGTGCTGGATGAATTAAAATATTTATTTGAGGGACTTCCCTGGTCAAGTGGTTAAGACTCTGTACCTCCAATGCAGGGGACATGAGTTCAATTCCTGGTTGGGGAACTAAGATCCCACATGCCTGTGTGCCCAAATAAATAAATATTTATGTGAGAAAAAAAAAAAAACATTTATGTATTTATTTGGCTGTGCCAGGTCTTAGTAATAGCTGCGAAACTTGGGATCTTTGATCTTCATTGCGGCATGTGAGATTTTTAGTTTTTCCATGTGAAGTCTTAGCTGTGGCACATGGCTTGTCTTTGTTGTTGTTTAGTTGCTAAATCATGTCCAACGCTTTTGCGACTTCATGGACTGCAGCATGCCAGGCTCCTCTGTCCAATTTCCAAGTCAAGAATACTGGAGTGGGCTGCCATTTCCCTTCCAGGGGATCTTCCTGATCCAAGCACATGAGATCTTTTTTTTTTTTTTTTTTAGGTTTTGGTGTGTAGGATCTTTAATTGCGGTATGCGAAGTGCTAGCTGCTGCATATGGAATGTTGTTCCCTGACTAAGGATTGAACCTGGGCCCCTGACTCCATTAGGAGCGTGGAGTCAGTCACTGGACCACCAGTGTAGCCTCAAGTGCATGGTTTCTAACCTGTGTGATCATCAGAGTCACTGAGAAGATTTCACAAAAGGTTTCTGGGCCCGACTCAAGACCTAGAGTCCCTGGGGCCCAGGGAGGAGTAAGTGACCAGGCCAGGAAGAAGCATGACTGGTCGAGGGCCCAGCCTCCTGCCCACAGTACTGTGGCCTCCACACACCCCCTTGGGCCAGCCAGGTTTTCTCTTTGATGTACTCCATTCGGTCCAGGAAGCTCCAACCATGTACCTCACTGGACAGGTTGAGATTCAGGGCTGGGGCAGTGGGTGCTTCAAGACCCATGAAGTCCAGCTCAGACTCACCTGCCCACCCTAGGATTCCCACAGACCCAGAGGAGCAGTGGAGCTCTCTGTGTCAGGTGGGCAGCTGCCTGGCTTCCCAAAATGCCCTCCAAAATGTGCCCAGAGACATGGGATGTTGGCATAGGACTGAAGCCAGACAACCCAGCTGGCATTTGGGTGGCCAACCTAGTGTTGATGCCCGGTTCTAGCCAACTTGGACTCATAACACTTCATCACTTGGACAAGATCCCATCCCCAACCTCTCCTTCCTTCCCTCCCTCCAGACCTCTCTCCCTGCCGGCGGTTGATGGACTGGTCCAGGCAGTCCACCCTAGGACACAGATATCAAGATCCCTGGGTCAGCAAGTTCAGTGGTATGTGGCTGCAGAAAATCAAAGAGAGACTTCTCTTAGGCTTGAATAATCCCATCATACTCATTTTCCCTATATTCTTATGGCTTGGCACCAAGAAAAATTCCATTTAGGAGAAGGGTTTGAAAATAAAAACAATCTTGCCTTACATTTGCATATCATTTTCTACATACAGGCTCTTTCGTATGTATTTTCTCAGATGTTTGAGCCTCATGAGCACTCTTTATTTATTTATTGGGTTGTGCTGTGCTGTGCTAAGTCACTTCTGTCCTGTCCGACTCTGAGACCCCCATGGACTGTAGCCCACCAGTCTCCTCTGTCCATGGGGATTCTCCAGGCAAGAATATTGGAATTAGGTAGCCATTCCATATAGCTTTAACTGTACGGACTTTTGTCAGCCAAGTGATGTCTCTGCTTTTTAATATACTGTCTAAGTTTGTCATAGCTTTCCTTCCAAGGAGCAAGCGTCATTTAATTTCATGGCTGCAGTCACTGTCCACAGTCATTTGGAGCCCAAGAAAATAAATTCTGTCACTGCGTCCACTTTTTCCCCTTCTGTTTGCCATGAAGCAAGTTCTTTTTATCCTAAGGTATTTCCCACTAAGGGTGTACAGTCAAATTACTGTGTTTTAGGTAGTTTAAAGTAATTACTTTCAGTGTGGTTAAACCTCCAACTCAAAATGCAGTTGTATATTATGCTTGTTAGTTTCTTTTTCTTCTTCTTTTTTTTTTTTTTTGCATCTTAGGGATAATTAGAGGGAAAAATGGAAATGACAACCCACTCCTGTATGCTTGCCTGGAGAATTCTGTGGACAAAGGAGCCTGGTGGGCTAAAGTTCACAGAGTTGCAAAGAGCTGGACACAACTGAGTGATTAATACCCTTCTAGAAGGAAAAAAGAGATTTCAGTTGGTAATAGTTTTTGGCAGAAACAACAGGATGGGTGGAAGATAGAAGAGAGAGTTTCCAAAAGTTAGTCCTTTTCATAGAAAAGGATTGAAAAAGCCACAAAAACCATACAATGTCTTTGGAGAGGAACTAGCCAATATCTACCAATATATATTTACAAATCTAAGAAATAACTTTATTTATCTATTTATCTTTGGCTGTTCTGGGTCCTTGATGCTGGACAGGCTCTTCTCTAGCGGGGGCGAGCAGGGGCTGCTTTCCAGTTGCACGAAGAGGGTTCCTCGGTATGGAGGCTTCTCTTGTTGCAGAGTATAGGCTCTAGCTGCTTGGGATTCAGTAGCTGCGGCACCTGGGCTCAGTAGTTGCGGTTCTTGGGCTCCAGGGCACAGGCTTAATAATTGTGGTGCAGAGGCTTAGTTGCTCCGAGGCCTGTGGGATCTTAATTCCCTGACCAGGGATCGAATCTGTCTCCTACACTGGCAGGCAGAATCCTAATGAGTTAAGCTACGAGGGAAGCCCTCCCAATATATACTGGATATTTCACTATTATGTAACATTTATCACTTACTGTAGACCTAGTAAGTCTGTATGTAAAAAGATTTATTAAGCTAGATATTAAGCATGCTCCATCTGAGCATGAGCCATCTCAAAAGGTGAGAATGGCCCCAAAACACAGGGTGGCTAGTTTTTATGGGCTGAGTAATTTCATAGGCTAACAAGTGGGAGGATTACTCCAGCCACCTTGGAGAAGGGACGAGGATCTCCAGGAACGGGGCCACCACCCACTTTTTGGCCTTCTAGTGTCAGTCTTGGAACTGTCATAGCGGCTGTGGGTGTGCCACTTAGCATATGCTAATATACTGCAATGAGTATATAATGAGGCTCAAGGTCTCCTGGAAATTGAATCTTCCAGCACCTTGGGCCTCAGTGGTTCTCACCAGTTTATGTCATACCCTCAGGACTACATCATTCTTTCAGAAGTTGTACGCTGCCTAGCTCTCCCCTGTTTTAATCCCAGCACTAGTCAGGACCTGTCCTTTCCTGGATCTCTCCAGCAATGCCAAAGGTGTCACCCGTTCCTCTGGGAAGAAGAGAGAGTTCTGCCCCCCCAAAGAGGCCTATTTTCAACCTCTCCAGTCAAGTCCTTGCAGATCCTTTCTAAGCTGTGGTTGGGAATCTTGTATTGTTCTCCAAGTGTAGGGCCTGGTAGGCCTGGAAGGCAGTTCAATCATGTGTGGAGGTGTGTACCAGGGAGGAGTTGGGGATGAGTGTAGGCCTTCTATCTGTGCCTACAACTGGTAGATCTCAGTTTGAGGCAGTCTGAAGCTGATACCATTTGCCAGGAGGGCCTCTTTAGGAAGAACATAACCTTACAAATGCAAAAATTGACACAGACCTTGGAAGGGGCTCTGTGCAAGTGAGCTGACCCTACACAACATTGGTTTCATGGTGAGCCTTTCTCTGCTAAGACACATGCCACATCCTCCCCTCACTGTGGGGTGGGGTGGGGATGGGTTGCAAAAAGAGTAAGTATAAGCCTAGGACCCTGATTGTAGTCCAGTCTCTGCCCTGAATAATCCGATCAGGGCATATCTCTGTTCTGGCTGATCTCTAAGGTGCTTTCCAGCTTTATTCCTTCATCACTTCAGGAACATGGCCATTGAAAAATCAACCAAGCCCTTGTTCTCTTTTTTGGAAACTCTAGTCCATCTCACATTAAATAAATGTATTTAATTAAACATGCTGGTGGCAGTGGCTTAATTGCTAAGTCATGTCTGACTCTTGTGACTCCATGGACTGTAGCCCACCAGGCTCCTCTGTCCATGGGATTTCCCAGGCAAGAATATTGGAGTGAGTTGCTGTTTCATACTCTCAGGGATCTTGCTGACCCAGGAATCCAACATGGGTCTCCTGCATTGCAGGCGAATTCTTTAGCGAGTGAGCCACCAGAGAAGTGCATTTAATTGAGCATAAACCCATTAAATATATATTTGGCTGTGTAAAATTTGGAAGTTGTTTTTACAAAGTGAAGTGTTTTCTTCACTTTGGGAAATGTCATTCATTAAGCACATACGTACAGCGAGGCCATGAAGAGTCAGGCACTGTTCTAGATATTAGGATACAGAGTTAACAAAAACCCCTGACTGTATGGCAACTAGGTGGAATGGAGCCCAACAAGCAGATACAAAAATGAGATATTGTGGCACATGGTGGTAAGTGCTATGGAGAAAAATAAAGCAAGAGATTTAAAAGAAAAAAAGGAAACAATTTTAAAGAGAAAGCAAGGATGGGGATGGGTGCATACCAAGTCACTTCAGTTGTGTCTCTCTTTGTGACCTTCTGGACTGTAGCCCACCAGGCTCTTCTGTCCATGGGATTTTCCAGGCAAGAATACTGGAATGGGCAGTCATTTCCTACTCTAGAAGATCTTCCCAACCCAGGGATCAAATCCGTGTCTCTTGCGTCTTCTGCAATGGCAAGCAGATTCTTTACCACTAGCAGCATCTGGGAAGCCCCCAAAGATGGGGCTGGGGCTGGTTCATTGCATATAAAGGCCCCGGGGTGTGGCAGTCAGTTTTGACCTTTGGTATTGAAGGATGAAAGACAACTGGATCAGTGGTGGCCTCTGATGATAAAAGTCAGCAAGACTGGGGGTCTTGCCAGCACACGCAGGACTCTGAAGCTCAAATCTCAATTCAAGCATGATTCAGATGCTGTTTGGCTTTGATTAACTCAAATAGTTTGCAGCTGGGTATGATTTCTCAGTCATCAACGTGCATTGCTAACTTAGGAGTTTGAAACGAAATCTTTATATGCTATATCTAAGCACAAGGATGGCAACTAGTATTACATTTGTAGACATCAGTTAAACATGTATTCGTGTGCTGGTTTCTATCTGAATTTGGAAGCCCATCCATGCTTTTTATTTTTAAATTTTTTTTTATGTGGACCATTTTTTTCCCCCTAAAGTCTTTACTGAATTTGTTATAACATTGCTTCTGTTTTCTGTTTTGGTATTTTGGCCACTAGGCATGTGCAATCTTAGCTCCCAAATCAGAGATTGAACCCTGCCCCTGCACTGGAAGGCGAAGTCTTAACCACTGGACCGCCAGGCAAGTCCCACCCATCTCTGCTTTTAAAGGTCTCATACATTTTTGTCTGCTCTGGAAAACTTGGAGGAATTGTGCTGAATGAGTGACTTACCCTGATAATGACCTCCCATTGAGGCAGGTGCTCTGTGGACATGAAATTGAATGAAGACCCAGACAGGCCCTGGGTGCAGAGCCCTCGTTGTTTTTGCTCACATCTACCCTGGGCTTCACGTCTCTAGAAGGAAGATCCTATTCGTGGACTATCCCATAGGGGAGTCTAAGGCTTTAGTAACATCACTCCTGGTCCTCACATAGACCTCCCAACTTTTGATGCCTTCATCGATATTATCCAGAGCGCTCCTTGAAAAACAACCCACCAGTTCCACTGTCACAGCCTGCAACTCACCTCTGGGTCCCACCCCACTCCTAAAAGCCTGACTCCCAGAGCTGCTGTCAACAAGCGTGACCTTCCGGCTGTGCCTCCGAGAATGAATTTTCATTCACTCTCAAACCCTTCCTCTCCTTCGCCCTCCTTCTTAGGCAAAGTGGCTCTCCCCTATCCCCTGGGGGCTTCTTCCACTCCCGTCCTGCTCTATGGCTGTGTAGGGAACTCGGCCTCCACCCATACGGCAGCCTCCAAGCCCATCACTGTCCTCTGCTCCTTCTCTGAAGTTCACGCCATCTATTTCTGTCCTTTACTCTTTACCTCCAGCAGCTCTGGCACCTGACATGGGCCATGTGCCCTGACCTAGTCCACGATGCTCACCTGCCTGGGGAGGCCTCACCTGAGCCTGCTCCTACCCTCCTGATGTCACTCCCTGGGGTGAACCTGGCAGCAAGAAGCACCCCTTCCGCGGACCATATCATCACCCTACTCAGTGCGTCCATCTGCCTGGCCCCTCGGTGGCTTCCCTTTCCTACCATAACCACAACCCATTCACCTCTCCTCAGACCCCCAGTCATACCACCTGTCCCATCACCCCCCCACCCACCCCCGACACAGCCACACCATCTTCATGCCATCTGATTTCCTTTCCCTGGGGGCTGGAGCCTTTTGGATAGTGTCAGCCTTTTGGATGGTGTCAGCCTTTTGGATGGTGTCAGCCTTTTGGAAGGAGTCCTTGCCAACGGCCTTCAGTTCAGTTCAGTTCAGTTCAGTCACTCAGTCATGTCCGACTCTTTGGGACCCCATGAATCGCAGCACGCCAGGCCTCCCTGTCCATCACTAACTCCCGGAGTTCACTCAGACTCACGTCCATTGAGTCCGTGATGCCATCCAGCCATCTCATCCTCTGTCGTCCCCTTCTCCTCCTGCCCCCAATCCCTCCCAGCATCAAAGTCTTTTCCAATGAGTCAACTCTTTGCATGAGGTGGCCAAAGTACTGGAAACTCATCTCAATTTGCCCCTCAGCCCCAAACTGTCCTGTCTTCTTTCTCTCCTCTCCTGGCCTTTGATTGGTGAAGAAAGCTATCATTCCATGCTAAATGGACCAGCTACAAAATCATTTTAACTCTGCCACCTCCTTTCCACAATCTGATCCCTTCCCTGCAAAAACATGCTTTTCATTACCCTGGGACTATCTCAACCTTGGTCTTTCACCCTCAAATTCCTAATACCTCTCCTACTGCCAATTTCTTAAAATTACTTCACTTACCACTTTATGGAGGCCAGTCTTTAAGGGCTTTGTCTTCTTTCCTTCTTTGCAGTAAACATGCCTTTCTTATCTCTGGGGATTAGCTGCCTCTGAGTCTCTCCAAGTCTAACTTCCTGGTCCAGGTCAAAGGTGCTCCAGGTACTGAAAACGTGTGAATGGAGGTCTCCTGGTGCTGTTTGTGGACTTCAAGAAATCATGGAAAGCAACAGATCAGAAAACATAATTCTGGTTTTTCAAAGCTGAAGGTAATTTCCTACAAGTATAGGCTTGGTGACCTTGCCATCAATCTCAACAGTTCAGTTCAGTTCAGTCACTCAATCGTGTCCAACTCTTTGCAACCCCATGGACTGCAGCATGCCAGGCCTCCTTGTCCATCACCAATTCCCAGAGTTTACTCAAACTCATGTCCATTGAGTTGGTGATGCCATCCAACCATCTTATCCTCTGTCATCCCCTTCTCCTCCTGCCTTCAATCTTTCCCAGCATCAGGGTCTTTTCAAATGAGTCAGTTCTTCGCATCAGGTGGCCAAAGTATTGGAGTTTCAGATTCACTATCAGTCCTTCCAATGAATATTCAGGACTGATTTCCTTTAGGATGGACTGGTTGGATCTCCTTGCAGTTCAAGGGACTCTCAAAGAGTCCTCTCCAACACCACAGTTCAAAAGCATCAATTATTCAGTGTTCAGCTTTCTTCATAGTCCAACTCTCACATCCATACATGACTACTGGAAAAACCATAGCCTTGACTAGATGGAACTTTGTTGGCAAAGTAATGTCTCTGCTTTTGAATATGCTGTCTAGGTTGGTCATAACTTTCCTTCCAAGTCTTTTAATTTATGGCTGTAATGATTTTGGAGCCCCCCACCCCCAAAAAAGTCTGACACTGTTTCCATTGTTTCCCTATCTATTTGCCATGAAGTGATGGGACCAGATGCCATGGTCTTAAGTTTTCTGAATGTTGAGTTTTAAGCCAACTTTTCACTCTCCTCTTTCACTTTCATCAAGAGGCTTTTTAGTTCTTCTTCACTTTCTGCCATAAAGGTGGTGTCACCTGCATATCTGAGGTTATTGATATTTCTCCTGGCAATCTTGATTCCAGCTTGTGCTTCCTCCAGCCCAGCGTTTCTCATGATGTACTCTGCATATAAGTTAAATAAGCAGGGAGACAATATACAGCCTTGATGCACTCCTTTCCTTATTTGGAACCAGTCTGTTGTTTCCTGTCCAGTTCTAACTGTTGCTTTGTGACCTGCGCATAAGAGATTTCTCAATCTCATACAAAAACATAAAAATCAAGACTGTTTTATGCCGTTTAGAAAGCAGGAGAGCAATTACTTGGAACCAATACACATTTTTATGAGGTTGCTGAACCGGCAGATCAGGAAAATGCCATAAATATAGTTTATCTGGATTTCAAGCAAGGTTTTGTTTTTTTTTAAAACTAAGATCAAAGATATAGTTGATTTACAATGTTTTTAGTTTCAGGTGTACAGCAAAGTCATTCAGCCATATATATATATTCTTTTCCAGAATATAGCTTCCTGTGCTTCATAGTCGGTTCTTACTGTTTATTTTATATATAGCAGCAAGGCATTTTTTGATAATCATCTGAGCAAGTAGAAAAATAAAGTCTGAATTAAAGTAAAACTAGGAGAATTCATTACTGGGTGAGTATACTCAGAAAGTATTAAATAATGGATTCATCTTAGTCAGAAAGTATGTTTCTAGAAGTTTGCTGAAGGTGCTACCCTGAGACGTACCCATTCAATACTGCCCCAGATTTTTTGGATGATAATATAGAAGGAATACTTACAAATATGTAGATAATATCTATAAAGGGGATTATGTTAGAGGAAATAATTAAAGCCAGAATTAACTGGACTGTAACAAGATATCTTTAATAGGGAAAATTAAACACGTAATATTGAGTGAAAGAAGCAAGTCATAGAAAAAAATCACAATAAGATTCCATCTATATATAGTTGAAAATATGTGGAACTTACCAGTGTATTGTTTTGGGGAATACATGTAGGAGATAAAAACCATGAAGAAAAGCAATGGAATGATCATCAGAGAAGCCAGGAAAGTTGGAAGGGAAGAGGGGATATGATCAGGGAAAGGAACAAAGGGTCTGTAGGGGATACTTTGTAATTTCTTACCTTGGGAGATGGAGTGTTGATTCAGCCCTGTCTGACTCTTTGCAACCCAATGGACTGTAGCCCACCAGCCTCCTCTGTTCATTGGATTCTCCAGGCTAGAATACTGGAGTGGGTTGCCATGCCCTCCTCCTTCAGGGATCTTCCTGACCCAGGGGTCAAACCCATGTCTGTTATGTCTCTTGCATTGGCAAGTGGGTTCTTAACCACTAGTGCCAGCTGGGAAGACCTTGGTGATGAAACACAGTATTTATATTATCTTTGCAAATGAATGCATTCTTTTGAGTGTTTGTTACATTTTACAGTAAAAAAATTTTTGAAAGGAATAAATCTACAGTCCTCTGGTCTAAAAAACTACCCCAAAGTTCTAATAGTCTAATCAATGTGATGTATGGAAGAGTTAGGGGGCTTAGTTGATAACGGAAGTCAAAGACTCAGGTGATCAAGAGCCACTGACTGGGGTCCTGACCAAGGACCGTGCACAGTCGAGGAGCTGCTCTTTCCCTGGAAGGAAGGGAATTTGACCCAGGAGATGTGAAGATTCATTGTCTGTCCTCAGATGCCTGCTTTTCCAGCTAATACGAGTTTAGGAGGAGTCACGGGTGTAGTTGACTGCTGTCTCCAAACCTTTCAAGCTGTTACAGGAATTCAAGAAGAGGAATTCAACTTGCCCAGGTAGGCTCCAGAAGACAAAATGATGTAGAAGCCACTGTGAGGCTCCATCAAGTAACTTCCATCTCTGGATGTATTCATGCAGAGCCTGGGCGAGTTCGGTTAACAGGTAGTTGGAAAGGACACAGAAGAGTGCGATTGGTTTAAATGACCTTTCAGGTCCCTTGCAACTGCCGCAGGCTCTGACTCTATGCAGTTTCATGATTCTGTGAGACTTATGCATTATGTCTAGGAAGGTAAGTGAGAGGCTGAATCTAAAACAAAAGAGATTTGTTTTCAGATATAAGCCTTATGTTTTGACAAACACTTCCTTTTTATTTTTATTTTTTTTATTCCATGACTTTTTAAACTCTTTGTTTTGGGGTATAGCCGATTAACAATGTTGTGATAGTTCCAGGTGGACAGCACAGGGATTCAGCCATATAGATGCAAGTATCCATTCTAACCCAAACTCCCCTCCCATCAAGGCTGCCACATAACACAGAGTTCCCTGTGCTATACAGTAGGTCCTGGTTGACAGACACTTTCTTTTAAAATCAATAAATGGTATTGGTATCTTGCACTTCTCAGATTTCAACCGCCTAGGGCTTTGAGATCCTATCCCCATCAACAGAAACATCACTTTTCCAGATGTGCTTCAAGACTGTTGGTGCTGGAGAGATTCCCGGGGTCCTGTGTCAACCTCCCATCCAGCTGCAAGAACACAAGATGGGCTCAGAGCGACCCCCGGAATCACAACTGATGGACGGAAGCTGGGACTTGTGCTATTCTCTCCTGCCACCTGCTGGCCCTTCCCTTCACCTCCTGCTTTTCCAGATTGTTGGAGGTATCCAGGTGACACCCAGAAATCCTTCCAGGGAAGGACCCTTCCTATAAGGGGAAAAGCTTGGATGACTTCCAGTACCTCTTACTAAATCTAGGAAAAGCATAAATTCACAAATGATGAGGGCTGGAAGAGACCTTAGAACTCTTCTAACCCAAAGCCTTCAAACTGATAGCCCATGGGTGATGGATGGGCCTGATCGGATCCAGTGTGGTGAATAATTTTGAGCTCTCATATACGCATCTGGAAATTTGACTGAAAATGAGATTTGTAACGTCACTTGCTATTGGATATTCGTGAAGTCTCAAAACTGAGAGCAGTAAGTAGTTGAGTACATCCACCTTCTAGTTGCAAGACGCTCCAATAGCCAGATTTCAATGGTGCTTATCCCTTTCCTCTTGGCTACCATAGAGGAAGACCAAGAGATAAGAAAGCCTCATAAAATCTGTCTTTCTAGCCTTGGCCCCACCCCTAGAGGAGCTGGCTGCTGGTGGCAAGGGGACCATGGAGAATTTGGAAGAGGCAGAGGGGAGAATCAGACGTGAACCAGAAGGTGGGCTGAAGTTTGGAATCCTATTTGTAATTAAAGTTTGGATTTAAATGAGACTGGAATTAAAAAAAATTTTTTTTATTGAAGTAGAGTTGAATTACAATGTTAATTACTGCTGTGCAGCAAAGAGAGTCAGTTATATATATCTATATATATATATATCTATACATTCTTTTTCATATTATGGTTTAATCACAGGATATCAAATATAGTTCCCTGTGCTATGTGGTAGAACCTTGTTGTTTATCCATTCTATGTAAGACCGGAGTTTTTAATATATAAAAGGAAATTGCCATTTAGGGATGAACTGTTCTTATCCTGGGAAGTGGGTCAGAAATCACAGAATCTGGCCTATTCATCCAAAGTATCGACCAATGGTAGGGAAATCAAACCATTGTTGGAAATGATGAAGATAAAAAGCCCTGGGACTTCCTTGGTGGGTAGGGTAAGCGGTTAAGACTCCGCCTTCCAATGTAGGGGGGTGTGGGTTCATTTCCTGGTTGGAAAGCTAAGATCCAACATGGTTCATGGCCCCAAAACCAAATCATAAAACAGAAGCACTATTGTAACAAATTCAATAGACTTTAAAAAATGGGCCACATCAAAAAAACACCAAAATCTTGCGGGGGTGGGGGGAGGGAGGGAAAGCCCTTTCTTTTTCCCTATACGGCCGAGTTCAACCTTCAATGAATCGGTTACTCATTGGCTTATCCTATGGAACTCAATTTCCCCGTGAGAACTCTCAGGTGGGGCTGAGCAGCAGCCCTCCCCCACCCCCGCATTTAGAAGGGCTACCCACATGCGCTGTACACACACTTGCCCACCCCACCCCAGCGGCCCTCAGTCCCTTCACCTGCCTGCCCCCCACAGCGCTAGGATTTAGAGTCCTTCCTTTGCCGCTATTCCTTTTCCCCTGGGTACCATAAGGCCCAGAGGGGGACATGTCACACAGAAACGGAACTGTTATAGCCTAAAACCCGCACTCCCAAATGTAAGACCTAGGATGAAAAGGATGAACGGCTCCCCCCACTTCACCCACACTAGATCTTCCCCGCCATCCTTTCTGCAGCAGTAAGCGGGAGCACTGGGGCACCGGGTGGCTAAGGTATTAAGATGAGGGCAGAGAACCAGAGCGGGCGCTGGGGCGCTGACATCACAAGACGCCTGAGGTCAGTCCTGTTCCCACCTCCTCCCCAGCCCCAAGCATAAACCGTGATGAAGAAGCTGTCTTCTTTTCCTTTGTTTGTGCTCCACTAAGGTCAGATTTTAATTAGAACACGGGAGTTCACTGAGAGAGAACCCATCCTGTACCTCCTTGTCCTGGCAGAGGTTGTTTCATGGGGGAGGACATCGGGACACCGCCCACCCTCTTGTTCCTCTCCATTTCTGAGCTCCTGACCATTCCCTCGGCCCCAGCCAGGGGTGACTCTGGGAAGGGGTTGGGCATTTCCTTTTGGATTAAATGCCCCAGGAGGCAAAAGCATAGAGAAGCACCCCTGCCCACACACACCCCTACACACATACACACCAAACACACACACCATCTTTCGCTGAGCCCCTGCTGCATCCAGTCCAAGAAGCAGGCAAATTGAGCTAAGTCCGGGTTCAGACATTTGCCTTTAATAAAAAAAAAACAACCAAACTGGTACTACTGGTTGCCTTCAAGAAGGGGAACTGGGAACATTTATCACTCTATACCCTTTTTCTCTTTTAAATAGACTTTAGTTTTTAGAGCAGTTTCAGGTTCACTGCAAAATTGAGACGATACAGAGATTTCCCATGTATTTCTTGCCCCCACACATACACAAAGCCTCCCCTACTATCAACACCCTCCCACACCAGAGGGTACATTTGCTACAGTTGATGGGCCTACAGGACTTGTTGTTATCACCCACAGTGTACAGTTTACAGTTGTGTTCACTCTGGGGTTCACTAGGGACTGGACATTCTGAGTTTGGACAAATGTATAAAGAGGTGTATCCACCATTAGAGTACTATCCAAAGAGTTTCACTGCCCTAAAACACCTGTGACCTTCTTTTCCTTTCAAATTCTGAATTTCTACTCATATCAAAGAAAACTTTTGAAATATTCTTCCCAATTCCAAATCCTGGGAGATCCATGGAATTCACAGCTGCTTGGAGGAAGGAGAGGGCATGCTGAAGCGAGGGAGGGTCTGTAGGTTTCCTTTACCCTCTGTTGTTGTTCAGTTGCTCAGTCATGTCTAACTCTTTGCAACCCCATGGACTGCAGCATGCCAGGCTTCCCTGTCCTTCACCGTCTCCTGGAGTTTGCTCAAACTCATGTCCATTGAGTTTGTGATGCCCTCCAACCATCTCACCTTCTATTGCCCCCTTCTCCTCCTGCCCTCAATTTTGCCCACCATCAGGGTCTTTCCCAATGAGCTGGCTCTTTGCAACAGGTGGCCAAACTACTGGAGCTTCAGCATCAGTCCTTCCAATGAATATTCAGGGTTGATTTCCTTTAGGAATGACTGGTTTGATCTCCATGTAGTGCAAGGGTCTCTCAAGAGTCTTCTCCAGCACCACAATTTGAAAGCATCAGTTCTTCAGTTCTCAGCCTTGTTTATGTCCTGCATTTGTACACATTTGTACATGACTACTGGAAAAACCACAGTTTTGACTATACAGACTTTCATTGGCAGAGTGATGTCGTAACTCTTCTTCTAAGGAGTCTTTTAATTTCATGGCTGGAATCACCATCTGCAGTGATTTTCAGTTCAGTTCAGTCGCTCAGTAATGTCCGACTCTTTGCGACCCCATGAATCGCAGCATGCCAGGCCTCCCTGTCCATCACCAACTCCCAGAGTTCACTCAGACTCACGTCCATTGAGTCAGCGATGCCATCTAGCCATCTCATCCTCTGTCGTCCCCTTCCCCTCCTGCCCCCAATCCCTCCCAGCATCAGAGTCTTTTCCAATGAGTCAACTCTTCGCATGAGGTGGCCAAAGTACTGGAGTTTCAGCTTTAGCATCATTCCTTCCAAAGAAATCCCAGGGCTGATCTCCTTCAGAATGGACTGGTTGGATCTCCTTGCAGTCCAAGGGACTCTCAAGAGTCTTCTCCAACACCACAATTCAAAAGCATCAATTCTTCAGCGCTCAGCCTTCTTGTTTCCACTGTTACCCATCTATTTGCCATGAAGTGATGGGACCAGATGCCATGATCTTAATTTTCTGAATGTTTGAGTTTTAAGCCAACTTTTTCACTCTCCTCTTTCACTTTCATCAAGACTCTTTAGTTCTTCTTCGCTTTCTGCCATAAAGGGTGGTGTCATCTGCATATCTGAGGTTATTGATATTTCTCCTGGCAATCTTGATCCCAGCTTGTGCTTCCTCCAGGCCAGCATTTCTCATGATGTACTCTGCACATAAGCTAAATAAGCAGGGTGACAATATGCAGCCTTGACACACTCCTTTTCTTATTTGGAACCAGTCTGTTGTTCCATGTTCAGAGTTCTAACTGTTGCTTCCTGACCTGCATACAGATTTCTCAAGAGACAAGTCAGGTGGTCTGGTATTCCCACCTCTTTCAGAATTTTCCACAGTTTATTGTGGTCCACACAGTCAAAGGCTTTGGCATAGTCAATAAAGCAGAAATAGATGTTTTTCTGGAACTCTCTTGCTTTTTTTCTGATCCAACGGATGTTGGCAATTTGATCTCTGATTCCTCTGCCTTTTCTAAATCAAGCTTGAACATCTGGAAGTTCACAGTTCACATATTGCTGAAGCCTGGCTTGGAGAATTTTGAGCATTACTTTACTAGCATGTGAGATGAGTGCAATTGTGCAGTAGTTTGAGCATTCTTTGGCATTGCCTTTCTTTGGGATTGGAATGAAAACTGACCTTTTCCAGTCCTGTGGCCACTGCTAAGTTTTCCAAATTTGCTGGCATATTGAGTGCAGCACTTTCACAGCATCGTCTTTCAGGATTTGAAATAGCTCAAGTGGAATTCCATCACGTCCACCAGCTTTGGTCATAGTGAAGCTTCCTAAGGCCCACTTGACTTCACATTCCAGAATGTCTGGCTCCAGGTGAATGATCACAGCATGGTGACTATCTGGGTCATGAAGATCTTCTTTGTACAGTTCTTCTGTGTATTCTTGCCACCTCTTCTTAATATCTTCTGCTTCTGTTAGGTCCATACCATTTCTGTCCTTTATTGTGCCCATTTACATATGAAATGTTCCCTTGGTATCTCTAGTCTTTCCCATTCTATTGTTGAAGTAAGTTATGTAAACCTTATTGGGTGCTGAGTATGTTAACCAAAGAACAAAAATTTCGGAGTTCTGAAGGGATGTATTGAATAATATAATGAAGCAATGGCCTTCATAACTGAAGACAATTCTGGTAAGGCCGAGCTGGATAAAAGACCATTGCCTCGAATAATATTTTCCCTTTATATTTCTCAGTCTGTAATTTTAACCTGTTGACCGTGCATTTTGACTAAGAGCTAAAACGGTTCAAGATCAACAGACTAGCCCTCAACACCTGGAAAATCCTGTTCTCATAAGCATATCTCAGAAATCATAAGCAAATTTTGACCTTCTTTTTACAAGGCAAATCGCTGAGGCAGAAACCAAAATACCATCAAGTACGCAGACATCTAAGGCTTCATCTAGGCAGGATGTAAAATGTCAGGCCATTAATCTTATATTTTTAATGCAGTGGTTACAAAGGATGGGGTTGATGTGGGATTGAAAAACAATACTGAGTTTAGAGAATTCCCCCCCCCCCACCCCTTTTTTTTAAGCCTTAAATACTGACACCCACTCACCAGGGTTGGGAACTAGCAAAAGCTACATGGGATTCCAGGGTGAGCGTTCATTTCCCAGCCTCCATTCCTTGGCTGTCAACAAAGGCAGAAAATGCCCAGTCAGGGCCCACTGGCGCTTGCCAACACAGAGACCTGTTTCTTATTTCATCCAGTAGAGTGCAGAGCTGTAGATACCATCACTAAGGTGGAGAGCTTGGCATTCCTCCAACAACTGATACCGTGAATTCAGCAAGACAAAACAAAGCAATCAGTTGTGAGACAGAAAAACAGCGGTGTGTATATTCTAATGATAAGCCATGGTTAACACACAGCGTTAGACAGGTATTAGTATTTTGTATACTCTTGAGTCCAGTAAGAATATAAATGAATCTCTACATTTTTCTATGTGAAAACTCTGGTTTCCACCTACATTCCCCAGATAGGTTGACTGACTCAAAAACTTAAACCCCAGAATTCTAGTAGCTAAGGCAGTTAAAACCAAAAGAATGCAGGTTTGCCTTGACTAGTGAGAAACAGAACCCAGTATCCTCTAACGTAGCAGTCCTTGACCTTTTTTGGCACTAGGGACTGGTTTCATGGAAGACGATTTTTCCTTGGACTGGGATGGGATGGGGTGGGGGGATAGTTTTGGGATGATTCAAACACATTACATTTATTGTGCAGTTTATTTACAGTTCATGGAATTCTCCAGGCCAGAATACTGGAATGGGTAGCCTTTCCCTTCTCCAGGGAATCTTCCTAACCCAGGGATCGAACCCTCCCACATTGCAGGCAGATTCTTTATTAGCTGAGCCACAAGGGAAGCCCCTCTCATTTCAGTTCTACCTCAGATCACCAGGCATTAGATCCCAGGGGTTGGGGGCTGTTGAGTCCTGCCCCAAGGACACAGGTGCAAGGCTTTGCACCAAGGCCAGAGAAGTGGAGCCCAGAACCAGAGTCACCTCCAAAGCTGACTAAGCCCCTCTGTAATCATTGCCAAAAGCCCCCGTGATCATCACTAACAGGATTCCTGACTCCAAATTAAGTAAAAATGCCCACCCCGGTAGTCACCCTACAGCACCTTTCACCTAATGCCAACCTTCCAGCAGGAATTTTGTATTGAGGCTATAAAAATTGGTTGCTAACCCACAAAAAGCGATGGCTCTCCCTGGTCTGTCAGGAGGTCGGCCTACTGCACTCACAGAGCCCACATTACCTCTGCTCTTTGTTCTAACAAACTCACTCCCTTCTGAAATGCTGTGTGTCTGGAAATTCTTTTCCAGTCTGTGCTCAGACTTCCTCAACGGGGGCCCCTGCTCTAATAAACATTTAAAAGTCAAATATGCTTTTTACAGCTGGGGGAGAAGTCTGTTTCTGTGGTTCCTCCTACCCTGATACCTCCTGCCAACACACTGGGTAACGTGTGTTGTCAGTAGTGACAACACAGGATCCCAGAAGGGGTGGCTCTGTGAACAGAGCACTGGCCCTGAGCTACCACATTCATCAAGGATACCATTCCAGCAAGTCTGCAGTTCACACCTCATCCAGGGGTCAGGGTCTCAGGCAGACCCCTAGGAACTCTAGAGGGGTGGGGAACTGAGTTGTAGACTTCACATTCTGGTGCACGGAGACGGCCCCGAGACTACGAGGTCTTCAGTTCTCCTCCTGAAACCCCTGGGCATTTCCCCTTTGCTCTAAGTTGTTCTTTTCCTCCTGCTAAAGAGCAAAACTGACTATTTGAAGGGCATCATCCCATGTAGCCAGGAACCTCCTTCTTCCTACCTGCCTAAAGTAAGTACACACAGCCCATCAAAGGGACTGCGTCATGAGGGAGGAGAGTGAAAGCCCACACGCACACTTGGTTCTTCTCAAACTATAAGCTTTTATTCTATTTTACATGTCATTCATCCAGAACATGACGAGTCTATGGGTGGCATTGTTCATACTCAACATGAAACGACGTGATGCACACAAGTCACTTGCCCTGTGCTGGGCCCACGTGTACCAGCAGGAAAGGGCTCTCACGAAGCCCACCTTAAACGGTGGCCTCCTGGGGCGCTGGATGTGCTGTCCTCACTTCCCAGCTCTTACACCCTCCCTGGAGTTAGACGGGTTGAGATGGACATTTAGCTTGGAACTGATGTTTCTAATTTTACACTGCTGAGTACAGCTGGACTGTTTCCCAGCCTACTTCAGAATCAAGATGTTGCCCACTCACTCTACTGTGATCATTCTGAGTGTGGGATTTATTATTCACAACGCTGTCCTTCAAATCAAACAGAGAAAAGCAGGCTTCAAGACCACAGGTCTGGAAAAATTGGAACGTGTTTTCCATTTCTCCATCCTGCTCAGCTTTTCCCGTAACCTGTTCCAGCCTGTAAGAGGAGAGCTTTCTGTCTCTGATGGATACAAATGTGGGAGGAACAGCTTTGGTCTTAAACAAGAGGCCAGAACCTACTTCCCTCTCTAATCTTGCTATATGTGTGGCTCACGCCTTCCTTCCCAAGTGGGGGAAACCACTGGCACTGAACAGTTCAAAGGTTCACCAAAATCTGGGCTTTAGCCAGTGTTCAACACAGCACAGCAACAAAAACAGATACTGAAGGGGTTCCACCACAGCTGAGTGCCTACTTTGCAAAGGTCAAAAGCTTCCCTATTTTGGTAAACTTCCTAAAGTCTGTTCTACCCCAAGCACTGTGACAAACTTCCCTTCCCCAAAAGATTGTGACTCTGGGTCAAAAAAGGTGGATAAGAAATAAATTCTCAAGCTACAGGAATACGACAGTTTGTTAAGTAAATAATCATGTAACCCTGACCTGCACACAGATTAGAGTGGGGAGACTGGAGGCGGAGTGGAAAAGAGAAATGCTCACAGTGTGTGATTTGACCAAGGGCACAGCTTACAGAAATGCCAACAGTCTGGAATTTTCCTATAAAAAGCTGAGAAACATGCCAACAGCCAGAAATGAGATGACTTCAATGCCAACAGTTTGACCTGTTGGTACTGAGCCAACGTTCTCAGAAGAAAAGGAGGATGCTTCCTCTGGGGCCATGGGAGCTAGCCAAAAACCCCGCCCACTGCACAGAAAGAGGGGGAAGGGGGGCGATCAGCCAAGAGCAGCTGGAAAGGGTCGAGGGCCAGGGATTTGAAACCAGTGTCAGCCAAGAGTTTACCATGTGGAACCCAGGATCTCTCACACTACAGTAAAAACAGATGTATTCTTCCAAAGTTCTCCCTGTATATGCTGTAACGTGGGGCAGAGAGATGAGGTTACACAAGCAATGCCAGAGGCAGTCTCCCCACTCCAGACAGCTGCAGCACTTCATTTACAGTAACCAGGTGGAAGGGCTATCCGATCGAAGAAGCACAGTTGCTGATTTACACTCAATCAGGAAGGTGTCTGGGAAAAGGTCATCCACTCTGGCCCTCACTGGCATCTGGGACAGACACATCTGTCAGTGAGGGAGGAAGATCACCCCTGTAGAACCTGTCAGATTAAGCCCACGTGACAGAGAAGGGTTTCACAGCCTGATCACCCTGAGAACCAGCTTGGGGAGGGAACTAACGAGCAAATTCTATAAAGTTATAGATTACTGTCCTCCCAAATAAAACATGAGTCTTTATTGTTATATTTCCAACTCACAGAATTCCGGGCTATCATGAGACATATATACAGAGATAATCACTAATCTATGCAGTCATCTTCTGCACCCTCTCTCAAAATTTGGCCCAAGACGTTTTCCAGTTCAACCCCACATACCAACTTGGGATAAACAGAAATAAGTCTTGTTTCTATTCTACTATTACAGGTGGAATATCTGTTGGAGGAGGCGCTTTTGCTGGGTTGGAACAGAGCTGAAGACTTCTGGGTGTGGTTAAAGTATGAACCTCTCTGCCTTCTGACCCACAGACTTTGTGTCTTTCCTTTTCATTGTTTTGTCTCTTTCCATAGCAGTTGCTTTACAGATTGTCACAGAGATCTCTCTTCTATTCAGAATCACCCTGGAAGGCAGGTGGTTCAGATGAGCAGTACTGTTACCTATTAAGTTACTGAGTCTACAACTGAGGAATCTGAACTCCGGGATTACCACTCAAAATAAATATCATTTCAAAGTAAATAACAAACTACTCAGCTGGCAAGTGAAATGCTTAAGTCTTTCTAAACCATAATTGCCAAGTAGACTTGGGCTTTATGCTACATCCCGAGACAGAAACCAGGTAACCTACATCTTCAAAGGAATTCACAGAGCACTCCTTCCTGTTTCTTCCCTCACTGCTGAGAAATGACTCTGGAGCCGGAAGCTGTAATATACAACTTGGGGCTCAGGTAAAAACTGCCATAAGACCCAACCCTGATTAACATCGACTATTCTTTATCTTAAGTCTGATGGTGCCTGGGTAGAGGCTCTCAATGGGAAAAGGAAGGATGTAGCAGGTGGAAGCCTGGAGAAGCTGAGAGATGAGGGCAGATCCGTTAACAGACTCGGGTGGCACTATGGGATATGACCACCGAAGCCAGTTATCTTCTGAAAATATCACTATCACTTTCAAAACCCAGACCTTTTTTTTTTTCCTTAATCAGGGAGTCAGGGGTGAGAGGAACATTCACTTATATTGCTCATCAATATGTTCTTCTCAACAGAACTGAGACTATTTTAAGAATATGAGGAGCTTTTCAAGGCATCTGCTTTCAGGACAGACCGCAGTAATAGAAATACTTTCCAGAGTTGGTTCGTTCTAGAGTCTATTCCAAGAACAAGGGCGGCCAACTTTCGCGAGGTTCCAAGGCATGTTCTGGCAAAAATATTTTCACTTTCCTAAAGTTATATGCTGCATTAAAGTCCAACTATACTGTATACACATTTATATATACATATATATTCATCTGATCCTTTGCTGACAGCAAAAAAGGGAACACTTTTTTTTTAACTCCGAAGTTGGTAATATTTGTAGAGTATTATGAAGGCAGAATTTTAGTTGGATGTTTTTTTATGACTCAGAACATATATGAAATGAAAACTTCTGCACACTGCCCCAAATTCACATCTTTAAAAGGTCCTTTTCTCCATTCACATGAATTCGTCTGAATCATTGCCATCCTGTAAGAGACAAAACAGTGAAACCATAAAAGCCTTCAAAATAAGTAGCTCAATTTAAAAACTTAAAGTATTAAGTAACAAGCTTCCTTATGGCAAACTATAGAATTCAATTAAAAAATAAAATAATTAAATTCAGTCATTTCTTCTCTATCTTAAATTGTTAATTGTTTAGAAAAATGACAAGAGCAGCTGTGTTCTCTAAGGTGTCATCACTACATGGCCCGGCATGTCATCACTGGATTGCCCAGCAATGAGACCAATGAGTCCCAAACTGTGAAGTGAGGCCCAACGACTTACTATAGGGTGCAGAAAACATGACTCCTCCTTCAACAAACAGACCACAATATGAAACAAAACAAACACTGCCTCGATGTTTTAATGCCAACAAAGCTATAAATATGCAAAAATATTTTTGATTTAAATTCCATTATTTTGAGCCTCGGGGGATCATGTATTTGTTATTTCATAAGGTGGCATCTCTCTCTCTCTTTTTTTTTTTAATAGAAAAAGTCATCCAGAAGCTACAAGCTAGTTACCAAGTTAGCTGGCTGGCCAAGTTTTTGTTAAAAAAAAAAAATCCTCACATGGCAGTGGTATCTGTGTAAGGACTGATTTTATCGTGTATAGACAAGCCCTGGAGACCAAGCACAAAAGCGAACCCGAAGCTCCTTTCTGGGCTTCCCTGGCGGCTCAGACAGGAAAGCATCTGCCTGCCGTAACGCAGGAGGCCCAGGTTCGATCCCTGGGTCAGGAAGATGCCTTGGAGAAGGGAATGGCAACCCACTCCAGTATTCTCGCCTGGGGAATTCCACGGACAGAGGAGCCTGGCAGCTCCTTCAAGTCCAGAGCATCGCAAAGAGTGGGACACAGCCGAGCGACTTTCACTGTGAAGCTCCTTTCTGAGCTACTGCATACCCTAAGACAACTGCTCTGGATGCCAACATTCATTAATACTGGGAGTTCTGATATATTTGTATGAAAATGTCGTAACCTGAACACAACATTGTTTTGGCTTCTCTCTCTTTCCTATGCTTTATACCTGCCTTGATAGAGAGGGAGAGGACTTAGGCTTACAGGTATGTGACATGATTTTCTCCTTAATAGCTTGTGTTAAAGATGGGCAGGGAAACCGGGGAAAAGGTAGAAAACAGTGGTTTCTGGGAAGTCTGGCTTGATTTCCATTCAGCAGGCTTCTCTGTGCTCGCTTCAATTAGCACAAGGAATTCAGGCCACAGTGAAAATGCCTTGGATAATTGTACAAAATGCAAACTACTGTTTGTAGTCTATCCACACACGCAAACTCTAATTGCCCAAGAGTTCTACACTGAAATAATAGTATCAGAGATGTTGAAAGAGTCATCCTATATCTTCGAAGGTCAGCTTGAGATCCAAGGATGATCTGAGGATATCTGTGTCCCCAAACTCACTAAGATAATGTGGCTTGGTGCCAATCAAAGTGAACTACTCCTGATAAAACCTATGAGTTAGATCTTCGAAGTTTCCATGTGGCAGGGGATCTGTGTTTTTTTGGGATTACAGTAGCTTTTAAATATATAGCTGCAATCTAAGACTTGACTTGGACAATTTCTGTATTTCAGATTCCCTTTAAGAGTCAAAATATTTTTGGGGAAGATTCCCTGGAGAATGGAATGGCTACTACTCCAGCATTCTTACCTGGGAAACCCCATAGGCAGAGGAGCCTGGTGGGCTACAGTCCACGGGGCCACAAAAGAGTCAGACACAATTTAGTGACTAAACAAGAGTCAACATGCTTTTCAGTGTAGCAAAACAGGTTTCTCATCATCCACTTAAAAAGTGATAAGCAAATAAAATGTCACAAGAAACGGTCCATGGTTCCTGATACCAAATTTAGAAATTAGAAAGAAATGATAGATAGAAGAAAATTATTCTAAACAGGACAGCAAAAACTCAAAATTAAAACCAATCTCAGAGTGGAAGACTAATATTTTTCCTGATGAACTTGTGTAAGCTAAGTTAAAAATTAAGTAAATATCAGTCTTTGCCTGAAAATCAACTGACCAAGCTGTGGATTCAAAAATGTCTGCGTCCCTTTAACAGAAGATGGTTGCAAGAATGAAAGTCCATTCTTTTGAAGAAGGAGGAAGAGCTATGTGAGTCCTTGCACTGTGAGAGAACAGAAACACCCAGCACAGAACTTTCTTGGAAGTTTGAACCTGGTTCTGGCATGGGCATGGGAACAGCAGCAGCAGTGACGGAGGGAGAGGAAAGGCAGGAAGGTTAATAATCCTTTGGTCTACAAACCTGACTTTCTAATCCTGGAACTTTTAACATGTCACTAATCGGGTAGTGCCTGTACACAGATGTATATTTGTGTGTGCATATGTGTGTTTCTTAATTCCAAAACAACATCCAAACTTTGGAAATCCATAATGAAAATGGCTAAGGTCATAACACAATATACATGCCAGATTTCTGCTGGGAAGTTGTCTCTAAATAACGGAAAACTTCAATCGCAACAACAACCACAGCAAAGACATCAGACTTGGGTTATGGTAACGACTTCTGCTCAACTGTTAAACTGTTTTCTCAGAGTAGTTTCCAGAAGGGATTAAATACACCTTATCTCTTGATACTGATGCTCCGTGGATAAATAACAACCAAGGACTATATGGATAAGAAATAATAATGACCGTTATATTCATAGAGTGTCTAAGTCAAGGAGGAACTTTCACACACATGACCTTTAAATTCTAGAACAGCCCCATGAGATAATATGTCTCTCTTTACTGCTGATGAATACTCCCTCGGAGAGGTTAACTTTACTAGTCTTATCCAATTAGTAAATGGCAGTTTAAGCCTCAGAACTTCAAAGTCAAGGCTCTATTTAATTACCTAATACTACTCTGGAATTTTTCACAAATAAATTATAAAGGTACATCTCTGACTCATAAAGGAGCCCCGTAACTTTAGTTCGCCAAAGGGACAGGAATAAGACTACTGTTCTTATCAATTTTTAGGACATTTACAGACGAACAAGGTGTAAAATCCTATTAACAATTACAATTCACGCATTGAATATGGGGTTTGGAGAGGCGACCTTTAAGGAAATAGGTTCTGTTATTTTTAAGCATCTAAAGCAGTGTTGCTTAATAGTATTTTTTGCTGTGATGGAAATGACCTACTTCTACACCATCCAATAGCGTAGCCACTAGACACACGTGGCTAGTGCGACTGAGACACTGAGTTTTTTAATTAAATAAAATTAAATGTAATTTAAACAGCCACATGCAAAGAGTGCCCAGTGCACGGGACAACACATCTAAAGCATCATATGCTATACTATAAACACGCAACATAGAAGCAAATACACCTGTCTAATTTCATTTTTTTTTGCACAGACTGTTTAATAATGGCCTAACTATGCTATTTCCAGCCACTTCAAAATAAATTTTGGGCAAGACAGCACTTGTGGACAGTAAGTCCCTGCCACGGTTCCAATAAAATAATGATGTGCTTGCTGATGCTAAGAAGACCCCTTCTACACTATAACGTGGATCACCATCTCTCTGTATCTTAGGTCCTGAGGAACATGAAGACAACCAATGTTGGTGCTTAGACTACAGTTAAGATCTTTCATTTAATTTAACTGAAGGTGATAATTTTGTCCTCGCTCAATTAAAACATAGAATCTGCAGTCACGTTACTATAGAACATTAATAAATAAAGGCATTTTGGGCATGCCTGCCGGAAAAGAGGGAAACAGGGAATGAAAAAGTTCCTGAAAACAAACACGCTACGAAGTCCACAGGGAAGGTGGGCAGCGTCTAATAGAATCCCCCTGAGCGTTCAATCATTGCCAAACCGCTGTCAAGCCAACTGCGACATGTCAACCAACACTGGCCAAAAACTCAATCATTACAAACTTAGTGAGTTATTTCAAGGCACAAAATTAGAGTGAATAACTTGAATGTACCTGATTTGAAGACATATTCTCAGCTTTCATTAGTGATGAATAGCTCCTAGAAGAAAAAAAAAACAAAACACATTTTAAGTAAGATTTTCTGGCTGGCAGTATTTCATGAACATTTACCAAGTATCTAGCAATGCTGAGGGCCTTCTGAAGAAAACAGCATCTCTGCTATGACTTGCGGAGAAGGCAATGGCACCCCACTCCAGTACTCTTGCCTGGAAAATCCCATGGAAGGAGGAGCCTCGTAGGCTGCAGTCCATGGGGTCACTAAGAGTTGGACATGACTGAGTGACTTCACTTTCATGCACTGGAGAAGGAAATGGCAACCCACTCCAGTGTTCTTGCCTGGAGAATCCCAGGGACAGAGGAGCCTAGTGGGCTGCCGTCTCTGGGGTCACACAGAGTTGGACACAACTGAAACGACTTAGCAGAGCAGTTGTGACTTGTCATCTCTCTGGGGTCTTGTTCTTTACTAACTTCAATCACCTGAACCTTGGGCTTCAACTCTATCTCTGAAGCTGCCAACTCTGAAACATCCCCACCTTAGATAGACCCTTAGGTCCTACCCTTGGTCTTTTCTGATCTGTCACACACTTCTCCTCTACTGACTCCTTTTCTGATTGCTGCTTATTCCTTCCAGTTTCAATGTTTACACGGTGAGCTAGATTTCAATGTTAATAGAAGTTTGTTACAATATCACAAAAGCCAAGTTAAGTTATGCAAGGTTCTAACAGAGCAGGTGAGCAGGCTATGACCAGGAAGCCAACTACGGAGATGAAACTGACTTGGACACACCGCGGGGGAACTACAGACACTCCTCTCCAGTGTTTGTCAATAAACGATGGTGTCCCCTGGGAGACTCACAGGTACCTGTTTGAAGGCCCTCCAAAATCCACATGAAATTGAGCAGGAGCTGTTCTGCTTCTCTCACTTTCCCAGCAAGGTCACTTCTAAGGCTCCGACTACTTTCAGAACCTAGGCTGTTTCTTCTGCTGCATCCGTACTCTAAGTGCGGCTTACAGCACAGCAGGTAAGGAAGGAACATGTCACTCAAGCCTTCCTCTCTACAGGTAACCCTACACAGAGATTCTCTACACAAAAATCCCATTAGATGCTAAGCTATAAGGCAAGTGTGAGCCAAAAAAGCTGTCTAAAGAGCTACTGAACAAGATGGTAAGTGAGAATTAGCATGTGGAGTCTAAATAAGGGGAATTTTTCATTATTGTATAAATGAATAAAATGGTTAATAGAAGGACTGATGCTGAAGCTCCGATACTTTCGCCACCCGATGCAAAGAGTCGACTCACTGGAAAAGACCCTGATGCTGGGAAAGACTGAAGGCAGGAGGAGAAGGTGACAACAGAGGATGAAATGGTTGGATGGCATCACTGACTCTATGGACATGAGTTTGAGTAAACTCCGGGAGTTGGTAATGGACAGGGAGGCCTGGTGTGCTGCAGTCCATGGGGTCACAGAGAGATGACTTACTGACTGATCAACAACGAAATAAAATGCTACCACTTAAGCTTCACAGTTTGGCTTTCTCCCAACAATCTAAACATTTCTTTAAGAAAACTACCTCAAAGAATGATCTTTACGTAGACCTATTCAGAGTATCAGATCACTGGAATTTCTGCACTCTGAGGACAGGGTATGTAAAGCACTTATTTGTAAGAACAAGATGGAGTCCTGTCTTTAGGGACTGCTGCTCTTTTCATCTGAGAAGGAAGCTGGTTCCTTCTGTGTCATGGGTTTTGCTCTGTTCTAAGCTAAAATCACTGCAGATGATGACTGCAGCCATGAAACTAAAAGACGCTTACTTCTTGGAAGAAAAGTTATGACCAACCTAGATAGCATATTCAAAAGCAGAGACATTACTTTGCCGACTAAGGTCCGTCTAGTCAAGGCTATGGTTTTTCCTGTGGTCATGTATGGATGTGAGAGTTGGACTGTGAAGAAGGCTGAGCGCTGAAGAATGGATGCTTTTGAACTGTGGTGTTGGAGAAGACTCTTGAGAGTACCTTGGACTACAAGGAGATCCAACCCAGTCCATTCTAAAGGAGATCAGTCCTGGGTGTTCTTTGGAAGGAATGATGCTAAAGCTGAAACTCCAGTACTTTGGCCACTTCATGCAAAGAGTTGACTCATTGGAAAAGACCTTGATGCTGGGAGGGATTGGGGGCAGGAGGAGAAGGGGACGACAGAGGATGAGATGGCTGGATGGCATCACTGACTCGATGGACATGAGTCTGAGTGAACTCCAGGAGTTGGTGATGGACAGGGAGGCCTGGTATGCTGCGATTCATGGGGTCACAAAGAGTCAGACACGACTGAGCGACTGAACTGAACTGAATTGAGGTAAAGGCTGACGGATAGACTCCTGACTAGAGCTTAAAGAACCTGGACTTTACACTGGCAATTCCATCCTTTTTTATTCTCCTGATAGAAAGTAGAAATGAAAAGCTGATTGCCATTCTTGTTTAGAAAGTTGAAAAAGGGAGTTTAGAGTCTAAACAATGGCATTAGAATTGGGAAGAAGTTGTGCACCACCAAGAGATGAGGCTGTGAAGGACTTCCTCCCTGAAACCGTTTGGAAGGACTGAGGATACTGTCCAGGGTAAGAATGTCTTCTCACTTTATCTGTAGAATTCCCCAAAGATTCAAACATCAGTTTCTTCAGCTATCACAGCAATTAAACTAGACGTTTCTTAGCAGATGGTCCAAGTAAATGAATCCACTGTTGGTGAAATTTAATGGTATTTGCCACGTCAGAAAGGCAAGTGAAAGGCTTTAGAATGAGGAGATTTTGTAGGCGTAGCATTCAATCTCTTGGGTCAAAGAGTCGAAGACAGGAATTAAAGTGATACTAGCACCGACAGGTTATAAAGCAAATCTGAGCTTAGAGCTTATTGTTGGAGTTTCACTAAAACTCTGAAACAGACTGAAGAGAGGGCAGAAGAGAGTGGAAACCGTGTGTGTGAGGTGGAGAAGCAGATGGAGATGAGCTGCATGTCTCTGGGTGAGTTACTCAGTCTCTCATTTTCCTCTTCTACAAAATGCAGATGAGAAAAAATATTTGCCTCACGTGGCTATTGTTAAGATTAAATGAGATAATGCAGTTAAGCACAATACAGTATTGGGAAGATGACAAGTATCCAAAGGTGTTAGCTAACCTTTCTTAAATATTCTATGTAAATTAAGTGACATTATCAAGGGAGCTTCCCTGGTCGTTCAGATGGTAAAGATTCCGCCTGCAATGCAGGAGACTCAGGTTTGATCTCTGGGTTGGGAAGATCCCCTGGAGAAGGGAATGGCAACCCACTCCAGTATTCTTGCTTGGATTCTCCATGGGGTCCCTGCAGTCCATGTGGTGGCAAAGAGTCGGAAACGACTAAGCTACTAACATTTTCACTTTTTTTCATATTTCTAACACACAGTATTATGTTTCTAAACAAAATTAGGGCAGATTTGTAAAATGCACAAAAAGGTATGTTTTCAATTCTCCACTGCACATTGAAAACAAAAAGAATAGTCTAAATCATGCATCACTCAAAACACACATTTTTGAAACCGATGATGCTGCTAATTGTTCTTTCGTTCACAACACAAGAGAGACTCACAATTCTACATCAAACTGAATGTTTAAGTCTCTGCAATAGTCTGTCTCATGCTGGCAGGTTATAACCTGGGGTAACACTTTCAGATTTCTCCACCTGAATACTGTATTATAAATGAGTCTATGCAACCTATTTTTAGCAGAACTCCCAACAGGGACATGTGCCTGTCGATAACACCAGCGCTTGATCATAATACCTCCATTCTGGCCGAACAATCTTGCTAATAATTCAGAGTATTCCAAGGAAACCAGGTCAGGACAGGGCAAGACAGCTCATGTTGATCCTATACCCTTCCCAAAGGAGTCAGTAACTTTTTTGGCACATGTATGACAAATTGAATCTACCATTCCTAAGGGTTAATTCCCAGGTAGGTCAGCAGTGAGGACTCGTGCAAGGTCAGTGTGAGTGTCTTAGCTCCAGCATACCTAAGCTCGTCCATCTCCCTCTTCTTCTTCATCTCTTCCTTTTCTCTCCTTTTCATTTCCTGAATCTGGGCTTTCTTCTCATTTCTCTCTTCATGGTCTCTGCATTCCTTCTCTGCCTCTAGGTCTGGGAACCGCTCCATTTTGGTCTTTTCCAATCGGTTCAGGATCTCATTCACTTTCTTCTCTACTGTCACAATTTTCACCTTTGAGGGAGATGTAGGAAAAAAGATACTTAATCTTTATGGTTCCCCCCTCCCTCTCAGAATAGGGCAGAAGCTTTCCTCTGCCACCCAGGTGGACTCCCTTTAGGAAACAGACATGCGGAGCCCTCGGCAGCAGAGACAGACGCCCCTCAGCACGAGGGCGCCACCGCTTCCGGCGACAGCACACTCACATCCTTCTGCCTGTGAAAGCCAATCTGGCCCACGTCCATGTCGGCCGTCTTCTTCAGGTTGGACCACGGGGTGTACACCACGTTCACATTGTTCATCTTGCAGCCTGCCGAGAGAGACTGTCTTCAGCATGTGGGCAGGGGGACGCTGAGCAACGGGTGCCCACACCCATGATTAAGTCACCATAATCCAACAGGGGGAAAGGCTGAGAATGAACAAGCCACGGAGTGTTTCAAACCACAAAATATTTTGTCTTTTTAAAATAGAAGCCCCCTATAAAGACAAATGGTAAAGCCCACAAATAATTCAGGCTAAAGTATTCCAATGGAAAGCAGGGGTCTAGAGATCAGCTTCAGGGACTCTGAGGCTTTCTAAAGTTGAACAACATCTACTGTATATGTTTTTAAAGAGAAAAGGGCCAAACAGGTTTTCTCAGATTCTCAAAGGAGCCCTTGACCTAATGAAGATTAAGCAGCAAGATAAAGGAATTCAGGAGACAGGATCCTACCCGGCATTACCACAAACCAGCTGGTTCACTTTGGGCAAGTCCCCATGGCTCCTGGAATCTTGTCTGAAATATGAGGAAGCTGGACTCGGTTAGTAGCGTTCCCATTGTTTGTTTCTTTTAGCAGTGGAACGTCTTTCACCAAAGAAAACATGTCAAAGTAGTCAAAGCAAAGATGCTCTGGACAAAAGGGGTGCCAGGAGCCCTTGTTCATGCCTCCTATGCCCTCCCCGCCCCCACTTCATGCGCCCCTCCACGCCAACAGCCTCCCAGGCAGCTCCAAGAATCCCAGTTTAATCACTGGTCCAGTGCTCCCGAAGGCCCTTCTGAATTTGATGGTGATACATGTCAGTGTTTATATTCAATGACCACATACACTGGGGAAATCTGGGGAATACAACCCTATTTAAACGATCAATGTTAACATCACCAAAAACAAGGCAAACTGGCAGCAGGTGCCTCCTGACTGTAATGCACGAGGCTTCACTTGCACAGTATTCCTGCCAGAAAATTTGATCCTACTGAACAGGAAGCATCAGACCAAACCAAAGTGGCCTCCACTCTAAAAGTGTCAAAGTCCTGAAAGACAAAGAAGTGTCCAGATTAAAGGCGACCAGAGAGATATGCCAAGTGAACAGAATACAGGATCCTGGATCAGGAAAAAGAGATGCTATAAAGTGACAGAAGTGGGACTACTGACAAAACTTACATATGGTCTCTCTATCAGTAACAGTATTCTCCCCACGTTACATTTCCTGAATTTAATCACTGTAACACAGTTACTTTAGGCAATGTCCTTAGGACACACTGAATGGTCATGATGGCTATGATTTTCTTTCAAATGGTTCAGCTAAAAAAAAAAACCACTGAGTATATCATAGGGAGAGAGCAAACAAATATGGAAAAACTCCTTGACTCTAAATGAAAGGCAGATGAGAGCTGTATTTTTCTTGCAACTTTTCTGCAGGTTTGAAATTTTTTTCAAAATTAAGTTTAAAAAAATCTCCACATGCAAGGCACTGTGGGAGATAGAAACATGGTTCAGACAATGTGTCCTGTCCTCTAATAAGATTAAAAGAGGACAGATAAATACATTTGTTTTTTGTTAAGTCACTAAGTTGTGTCCGACTCTGCAACTCCATGAACGGCAGCACTCCAGGGTTCCCTGTCCTTCACTATCTCCTGGAGTTTGCGCGACCTCATTCTGTTGAGTCAGATAAATAAATTCAAGTAAAATGAGACGTTGTCAAGTGATATGGAAAGATATAGATAGGTAAAGCGCTAAGGCAGTTCAGAGAGGGTAGAGGTAGCTCAAAGATGGAAAAAGGGCAAGATTCCACAGGAGAGGTTAAGTTCCTTAATTATTGTTTAATCTTGGCTTCCTCATCTATAAAATGAAAATAATGTTCTTAATTCAGTAGAGTTGACAAAGGAATAATGTGTAATGTTTCTGGCACAGTACCAGGCATGTAATTAACATTCAATGTTAGCAGCTCTTACTGGAGAAGGCAACGGCACCCCACTCCAGTACTCTTGCCTGGAAAATCCCACGGATGGAGGAGCCTGCTAGGCTGCAATCCATGGGGTCGCTAAGAGTCGGACATGACTGAGCAACTTCACTTTCACTTTTCACTTTCATGCATTGGAGAAGGAAATGGCAACCCACTCCAGTGTTCTTACCTGGAGAATCCCAGGGACGTGGGAGCCTGGTGGGCTGCCGTCTATGGGGTCGCACAGAGTCAGACACGACTGAAGCGACTTAGCAGCAGCAGCAGCTCTTACTATTATAACTACTGTGTCAACCCTCAGCCTTAGCTTGGATCCAGACATGTGATGACGGAGCAGGAGTATAACATTGAGGGCAGAGAGAACAATATAAGCAAAGGCACAAGGTAGGAAAACAGCAGATATTTGCTTTGGCTGGAGTGTGAAATATACGAAGGGAAACAGAGTCTGTGGTCAGATCTGAGATGCTTAAATGCCAGCTTAGAAGTCTGGATTTAACTGTATAGACAAGGTGTAGGGTGTCATGGAAAGTGTCCAGGCTTTCAGACAGTATAATCTGGCAAGAGATTATAAAGTGAATAAAGAAGAGGCTGACCAGATTCCATGAGGACAAACAGCATGGGAGGTGGTCAGCCAGGGAGGAAAATATTTTAAGGACACAGTGACACGGATGGAGTGCGCTCAGCAAATCCCACAGCAAAGACGATCTTCTTTACTCCTCAGCATCCTCTGCTATTAACTCCTGACAATGAGATGCCTGGGCTCAGCTCCTTCCCCTGCTAAATGAGCCATTCTTGTGGAAGGCTGAAGAGGAGAGGCTAACAATTCAGTGACTCAATGACTTCTCTTTTCTGTCTTCTCTAGAACTAGTAAACTACAAAGGGATTAAGGAGAAAGAGGCTGGACCAAGGCTCTTTTAACAAAGTTGCCTCTGCTAGCCAGAGGCGTGGGAAGGGGACAAGAATACGTGAAAGAGGTTGGAATACACAAGGCAAGAGGATGACAACAGTCTCAATTTTTATTATTTTTATTTCAGTAACCAGAGACCTTAACTGGAAATCTTCAGAACTTGGTTCTATTCATAAAAATGGAATGTCCTAGAATGAATTACAATTTAATGATTTATAGAGCTGAAGATGAGTGGGTCTACAGGACAAGATACCCGGTTTCTGTGGCTAGGCCCCTGACTCAGGAAAGCTGCCTGTCTGAGATCCGCAGGCTAAAAGGTGGGGGAGGGGCTCATTTCTAGCTCTTCTCCAGTAATCACCGACCTCTGCGACCTGCTGTCAGCTCTGTGTCTGCCCCATGCTTATCTTCTATGTAAACCATATTTTTTCTCAACCCTTTGGATGAACTTCAAAGGAATGCAAACTTACCTCAACCCTATCTAGGTCCATGTCCTACAACTAAAATCCAGTCTATCAGCTCAATCATTCTTAGCAGAACACCATCTCCCTACACTCCTTTATAACTGCCACCTCCACTCCATTAATTGTCCTTCTTGACCTACAGTGACCATTGAAAAATTAAATCCTGTACAGTAGAACTCAACAAGCACCAAGCCCAGTATTACAGGTCCTACTTAAAGAGGTGGGGGAGGGGGAAAAGCATATTATATACAGAGGCAGATTGTCCCAACACTCTTTGCACACTGGAAACATCTGGAGAGCACTATAAAAATACTGATTCTAACATATCACCCCAGACCAATTATTTAAGATTCTCTGGGAGATGACAAGATCAGTGGTTGATATCTGTAAAATTCATAGGGAGAAAAAAGTCTGTAAGGAGAGAAGAAAGAAAAAGTAGGAAAGAACAAATGGGAGACTTGAAATCTAGAATGTACTGGGTTGGCCAAAAGTTCATTTGGATTTTTCTAGAACATCTTATGGAAAACCTCCAAAGAACTTTTTGGCCAACAAAACAGTAACAAATAACGAAAATAAAGATATCCAACAACATTACAAATAAAGACCTGAGACACATCTATCACCTGGCTTTTAATATAACCTAACTTCCAAAAGTCTTTACACAAATAACCTTAAGGGTAGGCAGTCTAGACAACTTTCTATTCAAGGGAAAGAAAACAGGGTAAAAAAAAAAGAAGACTTGAAATGGGCCATGAACATTAGGGAGGTGGGGAGATTAGTCTTCAGTTCTCTGACAGGTAGCGAGATTGCCATCTTAAACAACAAAACAGGGGAAAGGCATACATGTTATTCTCTAGACTCAAGCCAAAGTCAGTAATATGTTCTCGATGATGTAATCCATTTCAGACACAAAGTGAGTTCTGAAAACACCTCTAGGAAAACTGACCTTGAATGCTATTGGCCTTCACAAGATGGGCACAGTCCATCAGCACCTCCTTTGGAATATCTTCTATTTTCTCTCCCTGAAACACAAAAATAAACCAAATGGCCCACCACCTTGTTTCTGAGCAATACTGGAACACTTTTATAGGGCTTTGCTACCTTACTAGGCACAATTTTACTAAAAGCAAGGGGCTCTTCAACTGTATTTCAAGACACTGAAAAACAAAGTCAATTATGGAAATGTTTAAGAGAAGGCAGTAGTATGGAAAATACTAATACTTAATAGGTAAATAAAAACAGGGTATGAAAAGAAAACCACCAAAATATTAAGCGTTTTTATGTCTGAGTAATTTGTTCCTTCTTCCTTCTCATTCATACTTTTAGAAACCTTGTGGAAAAGTGGTGTCTGTTTTTGGTGGGAAGATTTCCTAGCTGAGGCCCCTAACCTCCCTTTCAAGAGACACCCCTCTCAAGGGCTTCCGCAGTGGCTCAGACAGTAAAGAACCCGCCTGCAATCCAGAAGACCTGGGTTCAATCCCTGGGTCGGGAAGATCCCTGGAGAAGAGAATAGCAACCCACTCCAGTATTCTTGCCTGGAGAACCCCACAGACAGAGCAGCCTGGTGCGCTACAGTCCATGGAGTCACAAAGAGTCAGACACAACTGAGCGACTGACACACACACACACACACACACACACACACACACACGCGCGCGCGTGCACACGAGGCATCTTACAGTTTTCGGTCTCAAATCATCTGGTAGGTCATCTACCCTCAGCTTTAGTCAGGAACCAAGCTCCTGGTGTGTTACATATAACCTTCCACCATAAGGGAGAAAAAAATATCGATTCATTCACTTTATAGATACGGTATCAAAGTCAAAGCTAAATAAGCAAAACCATTCCAAAGGAACAAAAATATGTCAGAGGCAAGAGCTAGTGGAAATCAGCTCAGCACTAGCTGTTAGGCATGGGATTACAGAAGCACTTCTGTCTACGTGTGAAAGGTTTTATCTACCTAAATATTTGAAAAATTAAGTTTATTCTTTTTTCCCCTTAATGTTTCAAAATGGGAATCTCTCAAATACCTACATTTTGACCAAAAAAAAGTGATTTAAGTGTCACTACTTAAACCCTATCTCATCCTGTGAATAGACTTATTCACTTAAACATAGGATTCTGAATTTACCAACTTGATTAACACAAGGTCATCATCATTAATATCACCACTACACTAGGCTACAATATAGTGATGGTGATGCCGTCAGGGGCTTCTAACATTCATAGAAGCTGACTGACCCTATACTAAATATATCAAATGAATAATAAAGAACAAATTAGGAACTGCTTTAGGAATATTCACTTTTTGAATGCTAGGAACACTAAGTAAATAGACATATGAAATGGAGAGTATTATTATGTTCACCTTACCAATGAAGAAAATGAAGCTTAGTGAGGTTCAGTAACTGGGCCAAGATGCTCCATGTCTTGTATATGTCAGAGCTGAGAGATGAACCCAGGACTAAAGTCATGCTCTAACAACTGGCCCCAGAGTATGGTGCTTATGGAGTTTTTTGTGGAAATGTTATCTTGGCCCTTAATATCAGGTTATGTACCAATGTTCCTCCTTACTACCTAAAGCTACTGCTATTCTTGAAGCAATCCCCTCTTCTTGTTTTGCTACTTCTAATAATATGAGCAGACCAAATAAAATAAAATCATTTGGCTTAGTAGAATGCATTAAGTCAGAGTAAACAAAATGTATGGGGAGTCTAAGGTAAAGGCCAGAATTTTGACTGTAGGCTTTGTGCCATCTGTGTTAATGAGATAAGAAACCTCTTGATAAGTGAGATTTTTCTATAGGTTTTCAAAAAAGCGTAGGGAAAAAACCAAACACTTGATGAATATCCTTAAGCTTTAAAGCCTGGGTTGAATTCACCTGAAATTAACAAAAAAAAAAAAAAAAAAAGAAAAAGAAAGAATAAACACACATAGCACTAAGCAAGTGCCAGGTACTATTAGAAATGCTTTAGTTGGGATCTCCCTGGTGGTCCAGTGGTTAAGACTCTGAGCTCTGAATGCAGGGAGCAAGGGTTCGATCCCTGATCAGGGAACTAAGATCTTGCATGGCACAGCAAAAAAAAAAAAACCCACAAAACTTCAGTCATGCTAGCTCATTTAATCCTTACAATGACCCAGTGAGTCAGGGGCTTGTGAGCTCCCTTTTACAGAGGAAACTGGCACAGCTGAATAACTTGCTCAGAGGTGCACAGCTGGTATGAGCAGAGCCAGGATTTGAAGCCAGCAGTCCAGCTCCAGAGTCTAGGTTCTGAATTATTTAGTCTCACTGCATCGCCAACGCTTACTTGGTACCTACTAATTAATACAAAGGGCTATGGCCTTTACTTTTTCCAGTGGTCACGTATGGATGTGAGAGTTGCACTATAAAGAAAGCTGAGCACTGAGGAATTGATGCTTTTGAACTGTGGTGTTGGAGAAAACTCTTGAGAGTCCCTTGGACTGCAAGGAGATCCAAACAGTCCATCCTAAAGGAAATCAGTTCTGAATGTTCATTGGAAGGACCGATGCTGAAGCAGAAACTCCAATACTTTGGCCACCTGATGCAAAGAACTGACTCATTGGAAAAGACCCTGATGGTGGGAAAGATTGAAGGCAGGAGGAGAAGGGGATGACAGAGGATGAGATGGTTGGATGGCATCACCAACTCAATGGACATGAGTCTGAGTAAACTCCGGTAGTTGGTGATGGACAGGGAGGCCTGGCATGCTGCAGTCCATGGGGTCACAAAGAGTCGGACATGACTGAGCAACTCAGCTGAACTGATAGCCTTTACTGCAGGACATCAACCAGGCAGAAGTTCCTTTAGGAGCACAGATTTTTATCGAGCACAATTATGGGCTTCCAAAAGAAAATGAAATGGAACTCCTGTTCAGACAAGTACTGACTGATGGTAAGGTGAACTTGGACCTATCACCGTTATTTCCATTTTCTGACACTGCAGAATCCAAAGGAAAAAACTTAATCTGAACCAAAAGGAAAATTGGGAACACCATTCTTTATTTTCTCTAAACTTAAAATAGTTTCAGAATGGCAAGAAGTTGCCTAGGAAAATTCAGAATTTAGTTCCAGCACAGAGTTCACAAACTTTTTATTTTTTTTTTACAATACAGTTCTCAAAAACATAAGCAGAATAAGTAAAGGTGGGGTAGCATGTTTTATCTTGTTAATACATTGAGAAGTAAATATTATCAGCATAATGAAATCTTTTTTTTTTATTAAAAATAGTCAAAAGGTTGCTCTTAAGTTATAAAGCCCCAAAATGTTTTTGGAAAACCTATACATATCAGGTAGCATTTTAAATCAGCACAATATTTTCAAAGGGCAATCTGGCATAAAAGGAGACAATAATACGCTTAAAAAAATCGAAAGAAAAAAAGGAAATAGTTCATAAAAAATATTTCTTGTTGGGGTTTCATAATACTGAATGCTGTAAACAACTTATATTCTGACAGGGAGCTTTCAAATTAACTGTGGCATACTGTCAACTCGAAGCAGCCAGTCAAAACAATAAATATAAAAATAACATGGTCATGTAATACAATCAACGAGGGGATGCCAAGGAGGAATGCAAACTGAGACAAAAGAATCTAAGGGCACGACAAATATCACTGCAAGGCATCAAGGAGAGAGCAGCTTACAAGTAACTTTGAAAAACAGCATTTTGAATGGAAACTGTAAGGCAGACACCAAAAATAACTGCACATAACCACCGTACTTTAGTTGACAAAGTTGTTTCTTATGGGTATACAGGTCACCAAATCTGAAACCACTTCCACATAGACTGGATTCAAATAAGCAAATGACGGTGGGAGCCAGGTCTCCTTTCCCATTGTCTAAGAAGGAAGTAATAACAGATGAGCAAGGAAGGAAGGTGAGAAAGGTCCCACAGTAATGGATTCACCAGAGACATCAGTAGGAGCTCATGTTTCGCTTACTGTAGGTACAGAAACAATTATCCACACAAATTACTAACATGGGTTAATATATATATTTACACACACGTTTCCTAGCTCTGTCACGTGACAGGGCCTGGAAGCAATGCCACTCCAGCAGCAACGAGCACTCCCAGAGTCCAGGTCTTGGTTTCTAAATACTGTTTCTCAGTAAAAGGAACCAAGGTTCTTTGGAGAAATGGCTGATTCTAGGGCTGGAGCAGCGAAATACATGAGCCTGGAGCATCTAGGAATGTCAGAAAGTAAGGAAGGGCTCCAAAACCAAAACGACAGGAGCATGTCAGAGGAACACAGGAGCTGAGGTGGAAGAGTCAAAGTAGGGACGATTTTAGCCACAAAATGCCACAGTCCATAAGTAAACGACTAAATTAAATACATGGGGGAGAAGAGACGAATCTTTACAGAAGAATTCCAAACAATACATGCAAATACTCTCCACTCTAGGACGTGGGACTTAGTTCTATCCTCTCCCTGCTTGAGTACAGGATGGACTTATGACTTGCTTCCAAATAATGAAGTATGGAAATAGGGAGAAATACCACTCTCTGGTGGAAAAACCCAGCAACCATTACCCTGGCCAGGAGACCAAGGTTAACAACATTAGTGCTAAGTCCTGTGAACAGACGTACCCCTGACATGATGGGATAAGAGCACTCCACCTCTGTGCTATTCTTCCCTAAACCCGTAACTCCAGTCTAGTCGTGAGAAAAACCCACACTGAGTGCCATTCCATAAACTACCTGAGCGGCATTTCTCCAACTGTCAAGGTCAGGACAAACAGAGGAAGAGTAAGAAACTGTCACAGACAAGAGACTAGGCAGATGCGACGACTAAAACGCAATGTGGGATCCTGGACCAGATACTGGAACAGAAAAAGCACGTTAATGGGAAAACTGTAGAAATCGAAACAGAGCCCAGAGGTTAGTGAACAGTGCTGCACCCGTGGTTCCTTAGTTCTGACAAATCTACCATGGTAATGTAAGATGTTAGCAATGGGGAAAACTGGACATGGCGCGTACAGGAACTTGTACTACCTTTGCGACTTTGCTGTAAATCTAAAATCATCCCCAAATAAATATCAGTTCAGTTCAGTTGCTCAGTCATGTCCGACTCTTTGCAACCCCATGAATCACAGCACGCCAGGCCTCCCTGTCCATCACCAACTCCACATAACAATTATCTATACCCTATGATTCAACTATACAAAATATATGGATATAAAGACAGATTAGAAAAACAGTTTTGTGTGACTAGGGAACACGGACTCTTTTCCCTTTACTATGATAATGCTGTTTTAAACCTCCTGAAGAAGCCCCAGGTAACAGGTACATGTGCCCTTGGTGAGACAGGAGAATCACCAGTCTGAGAAAAAGGAACCACAGTGGGATCTCCCCAGAAGAAGACAGGAAGTCCAGCAGTGTCAACTGAAATGACAGGGAGAGAGAGCAGAGGTGACACACAACACACCTCAGCTGGCGGGACAAGACAGTGCTTCTAGCTGGGTAGCTAGCTGTGCTCCCCTTCCAAACCTTAAGTTACCAGATTTGCCCTTAGTGATTTCCTAGGTGAGGGGAAGACATCTCTTCATCAGCTAATTTGTAGACTGTTGCACGTATTTATTACTCTAAGCAATTTATTTTCCAAAAAAAAAAAAGGACAGAGGACAAGACAGGATGCTCATCACCAAAGAAAAAAATTTTGAATCCATGTTTAAATCCAGTTACCTTATGCAATCGAAGGTACACATGAGCCGAAGAGAGTTTGTCCACATGAAACCTACAAAGAATGAAAACCACTTTTAGCAAGAGGTATAAGATACCCATCTCCTCATGCCACCTGCATTGAAAGCCCTCCAGGCCAAAAATATGAATTCAGTTGCCTACTGCATGCTGAGTACCATGGTGAGCAGAAAACACAGCCAACCACCTCTGAAGGGCTCACTTTCAACTGGGAGAGGTGAGAAAAACATGGAGAGTTCTGCAGCTGTGCAAGACTAAGTGCCAAGATGAGTACAGGAGGTGACGAACATTAAATGACCAGGAAGTGTGATTTTTCAAGTGAGAAAGAGCTATCAGTGACCCAAGGATTCACTGGTGAACTGAGATTTGGAGGGTCCCAGGCTGAAGCATGGGATGTATACAAACATGGGAAAGGAATTTTAGGAGGGAAGAGAAGGGAATGAAAGAAGTCATCAAGACTCCAGGGCTGCAAGCCTGGGAAACCTTCAGGACCACTGACAGACACATCTTACAGCTGGAGAGGGAGCCAGCTGGGAAAGATGATAGGTCTGGTTTGGGACATCCTGAGTTTCAAGCAATGGCAAAACAATCCAAAGAGAATGTCAATCAGAGACAGAAGAGTCAAGTAAGGACTGAAGCAGTAAGTGGACCACCTCCCATTAGGGGTCAGACTAGCAATTCATCCAGCAACTATACTCCAGTAAAAATTAATTTAAAAAATTAATTTTAAAAGAAAAAACAAAACCAAAAAAACTCCCAAACCCAATTCATTTAGCCTTACATCTAACAATGACACTAATACTCAATTCCTGGGAAAGCATGGTGATTGCCCTTTATGATGTTGTCCTAAAAATATCAGAAAGCCCTCTTACTCCCAAAGTCCTGCATTTACCTTTCATTAAGGCTCTATCATTCATTAATTTAATTAAATCTTTAAAAAATGTCCTTTTCCCACCTAACCCAACATTTGGGGATTTTAAGTTATTCACCTTTAGAAATCACCAAATGAGGTGGATCTTTCTTCCCAACACCCAAAGATGACTTCAGAATGCTAGCAAACAATGGTAACACACAGCTGTCACTCCTGATTCTGTTAACTTCAGCCTTCTCTTCCTTAGTCCTTTCAAGACTGAAGAATGTTCAATAAAATTTTAAGGGAACAACATCACAGCCCATTAGGCATTTCTCTAGATATTCTATTAGCATTAAAGTATTTTTTAGAACTGAAAATGGTTACACATTTATACCCAGTCCAAGATGTAGACAGTGTGATTCTATATAAAGGTCAAGATTATGCTGTTTGTAATGCCCTCTTTAAAAAGGTTGAGCATCTTGCTAGTGACTTTGAACACAAAAAAGTTTTACACATTTTCTGGCAGTCTATGATGACTCTAGGTTTTACTCCTCACAAATACTGACAGCCAGAAATGAACATAACATCTTGGTTTATTTTTCTTCTCCAGGTTCATTTACTTATTTGCATTCTCTTGTAAGAGATTCCTACTGATTTTCCTCTGCTCGGCACTGTCCAGCCAGAAAATAAGCTTCTTGGAAATCTAGAAATTATATCTCACTACCCTGTTTGAGGATGTTAGAAAAATACCCCATTCATAAGCAAGCTCAATTGAGAAAACTTCTCCCATTCCAATTTAAAGTTCTCTATTTACAACAACTCTTTTCTACATACCCATAGTAGCTTGACTGTATTCTCACTTCCCTTACAGGTCCCTGATGTGGAATTTTGTCAATAGAAATACATATACAGTTCAACATACATATATACTGGGTTCATACACAGGCAGTTGAAGTGCTAACACACACACAGGAATACCACTGCCGATCCGCATGAACTTCAGGCTTACAGGCACACCTCTACAAAGGGCAGGGGAAATGTACAGATATTCCGGGCTTTGGCTGAAGTGTAAAACAAACAAAAAAGTCAGCTCTGTAAACCAGCTGGAGCAAGCCTGCTTAACAAACGTCCCAAATGCTCACTCCAAGTTTAAATTATGCCCACTAGTTCCCTGGATCTCTCTCTTCCGGTTACTTTCCTCTCCCTGCTTAATCACTATTACCCTTCACTGAATACAGAGACTAGAAACTTGAATGTATGAGCATCCCTGACCTGACACTGTAGAGATGCAGAGCACCCAAAGCTGGGTAATTTTACTTCTTCAAGTGGGCTCTCTAGATAGATTACTCATTAGGGAGTCTGGAGGCAGTAAACGCACAATTTTTCTATTTTCCTTTGTTTAAAAAGAATTTAGGGATTCCATGGTGGACTTCCGTGTTAAGACTCTGCACTTCCAATACAGGGGATGCAGGTTTGATTCCTGGTTGGGGAGCTGAGATCCCGCATGCCTCACAGCCAAAAAAAACCACAAACATAAAACAGAAGCCATATTTCAACAAATTCAATAAAGACTTTAAAAAATGAGTTTAGTTCCATTCTCATGTAATCCTAGAAAAATTCTTTGCTTCCAAGCACTGCAGGAGGTTTCCTAGTATAAACTCAGATGTTGACATTCCCAGAGGTTCAGCTCCAGAGTCTACGTCAAGGTGACCCAGGTTGAAAATCTGCCCTGGAATGCAGATCAACTCATTCATTTTTTGCATGCCTCGGAATGTTTCCAGGATTAATGGTTTATGAACTGGAACAGGTCTTGAAATTTAGGGCCATGCCAGTTCACATCAGACCTCAAATAGCTTCTGGAAGTACTAGTCGATCACTTCCAACAAGACATTAAATCTCAAGAGTGTTGAAATGGGTATCAGGCATCTGTAGATAGCAGTTCAGTAAGTGCACTCCAGGAGATGTAGGCTGAATGTTGGAAATTTCTCTTCCACTTACTTTTTTCTTTTAATGTCAGGTAAAAGGCTGTTGTGAATTGCCTTTCATAGTGCATCTGAATATGGAATCATTTCTCCGCAGGTATGTCTGCCCCAAACCTTACAGCAGGTAACTACATAACATACATAATCATTCTTATCTCTTGCATGACAGATCTGGAGATCTCTGGGGCTTCAGTGAGGTGGTCTCAGCCACCTACTCTGAGGAGACACACAGGCTGTAAAAGCAAGCCTATGTTCTGAAGACCTTTGCAGTCAGGCCTGAGGTCCATCTCTGAGACCTCCTTCCCAGTTAACGTGGTACTTATAAGTGAAGGGAGCTGGTGGTCAGCTTTTTACCACCAAACAGTCATAAACAAATGGCAAACCATGAGTTGTAGTTTTAATCACAGGAGCCAGGTGGTTGGCCAAGTCTCAGAAAGTAAATAACGATCTGTAAACAGCAGAACCAAAATTTTTTACCTACCAAATATCTTCAGGCCAGCCATACTTTATCAGATCTTCATCTGGAGAGACAGAAGAGAACAAAGAAAAGGAAACAAATAAGCAACAAGATATACTGTTCAGCACAGAGAAATACAGCTGTAATAACTTTAAATTTTATTACTCTGTAAGAACTTTAAACGGAGTACAATCTATAAAAATACCTAATCACTAAGTTGTACATATGAAACTAATATTTATTTTTTAAATTTTAATTCAGTTTTAAAATCATTCTTTGGTTCTTTTTTTTTGGCTATGCCATACAGCTTTCAGGATCTTAGTTCCCCAACCAGTGACTGAACCCAGGCTCTGGCAATGAAAGTGCTGAGTCCTAACCCTGGACTGCCAGGGAATTCCCTAAAGTAATATTTTAAATCAACTATACTTCAATAAAAAATAAAAAATTTTTAAATAAAACAAAAACTGTTCAAAAAAACTTTTTTACATTTTCCATTATCAAAGGCTTTTTGAATTACTCTTTTCTTCATTAAGAGAGAGAAAAAGTTTTGTGGAAAAGACTGGTATTTTTTCCCTTCCCAACTTACAGTAAACTTTAGCATATTTCATTTAAACTTCTTTTTTTAAAAAACACTTTTAACAGTTTTTACAATTGAACAATTATAATCATGACGTATTTGTTCAAAAGGTGAAGTGAACAAAGGTGAAGTATTTGTTTAAGTTGTATGCCTTTTTTTTTTTTTTTGTTTTAGCCACACCACATGGCTTCTGGGATCTCAGTTCCCCTACCAGGGATTGAACCCTGGGCTATGGCAGTTAAAGTGCAGAGACCTAACCAATGGACTGTCAGGGAATTCCCATGTGTGTACATTTCATTTTAATATATACCTCCAATGAATCATATCACTAATTAGTAACTGCTTAATACAGAAGCATTACTTGGTATTGATATTAGATAAAAAGATTTTTAAAAAGGGTAAACAAAGTGATTCACATATGAAGATTTAAAATGTACTCAAGTATAATCTATCTAACTTGAATGAGGTATTTATTGTCCAGAAAAGCAAAAGGATGATAGAGTCCCCTCTCTGATGAGGGCACTTTAAGCAAATGCATACACCTTGAGTTTTCTGAAGAGTTTTCTATAAGTGCAAATAAAAAGCTGAGCAAACCTCCAACAAGTAATCAGAAAGAGGAGAAAAAGGAAATTATAAAAACTTCTTTTCATTTGGGCAATGTCTGGCTCCCTGGTGACACCTGCTGGCGTCACATCAGAAAGCTTTTTTAGTGAAAGTAAACTGTCCAACTTAAAATTCCTTTTTGTTCCGTCCAGTCCTTTGTCAGAAGTCATCAAGACTATTAGAAGTAAATGTGATGTGCTAGGCACAGTAGAGAACATAGCACCTGAAAAACGTAATACCATTTTAACAGCAGACTAGGAGAGTGGATGACTCTAAAAGTACCTGGGGAAAAAATGTTCTACACAACAGATGTTTTTTCCTACATATACTTTAACAACAGTGAACCACCACTCAAGTGGGGTCTGGGTAGAATCTAAATTTATATCCGGAGGCGTAAACTCTGTATCTAGATTTATATCTATAGAAAGAAATTCCTACAACTGAAGTTTAAAGGATTCCACAATCTAGCCAGTCCACTTTAACCCACTCCTCCAAGAAGCCTTCTTGGCTCTCCCTAATCACATTTACTCTCTGTATGTCTGCTATTAATATTATCTCATTTTGCATTGCTTTTGTTTAACAGACTTTATTTTTCAGAGCAGTTTTAGGTTCGGAGAAAAACTGACCCCTACTCTGGTCCCATCACTTCACGGCAAACAGATGGGAAAAAGGTGGAAACAGTAACAGATGTTATTTTCTTGGGCTCCAAAATCACTGTGGACAGTGACTGCCATCATGAAATTAAAAGATGCGTGCTCCTTGGAAGAAAAGCTATTACAAACTTAGCATATTAAAAAGCAGACACATCGCTTTGCCAACAAAGGTCTGTATAATCAAAGCTAGGGTTTTTCCAGTAGTCACATACGGATGTAAGAGTTGGACCATAAATGCTGAGTGCCAAAGAATCAATGCTTTCCAACTGTGGTACTGGAGAAGACTCTTGTAGAGTCCCTTGGACTGCAAGGAGATCAAACCAGTCAATTCTAAAGGAAATCAACCCTGAATAATCACTGGAAGGACAGATGCTGAAGCTGAAGCTCCAATACTGTGGCCACCTGATGCGAAGAGTCAATTTATTAGAAAAGACCCTGATGCTGGGAAAGCTTGAGGGCAGGAGGAGAAGAGGGCCAACAGAGGATGAGATGGTTGGATGGCATCACCGACTCAAGGAACATGAGTTTCAGCAAACTCCAGGAGACATAACTGTACATTATTGCTCAGCGTAATACAGGGAGGTATCAGTAGCATCCTCAGTTACGTTCATCAGGAGGATGCTATGAGAAAATTTACCCAGGACATTCATGGATTACAAGGAGAAATATAAAACTCAAGTTTTAATACACTGCACACACTTCTCCATTAAGTCACACCCAGAGTCAATGGCATAAATTCATTATAAGGAAAAAACTGTTTAAAAATGAGCTATGCTATATGGTTTTTTCTCTTGGCTAGGATGTGATAGTCTTGCTTATACTGAGTCTGCTTATAATTATAGCAGGGTTCAAAACGGTTGTATAGATCTGATTTATAATTATATTGTTATATAACTATCATATTTATAATGTTATATACATTTTATGTGATAGATGTGTCCGTGTGTGTATATATATATATAAAGATATAGATATATGTGTGACAGTGGTCAAGAAAGCTTCAAAACACTGTTCACATTTCAACTCAAAAAGAACCATCTTCTGCCTCAAAAAAACCAAGACATGTTTCTCAAATGAGGTAGAAATGTACAGAAAAGGATCTTTGCAAAAGTCTAAGCCACAGATTATTTTTATCTGATGAAAACCAGCAAAGGTTAACTTCTGATTCCCATCACCCCTAAATCAAATGGTACCACAAAACCATGTAAGTTCCTAATCAGCAACAAATGGTCTAATTCTCTCAATTATCACTGGATACAATACATTATAAGAAAATCAATCATTTGGAATTCCTTCTAATGGGTTATAGTCATTAACTGAAAACCCATCCAAGAAACCATGGACAGAAAAGGCAACTGACACTTACCTGCTGAAAATTTCAAAATCAAATGCTTTTGAAAACTTACTTTCATATTTATCCTTTCCCATGTAAATAGTGTAAGCAGATGAGTTAACTAAGACAAAACAAAAATAAGACATAGTTAGATAACATCATTACAGACACACCTATTTGGTGGGAAAAACAAGGGAGAAATGCTTATGACGGGTTGGCAAAACATGGCTGGTAGGCCAAATCCAGCCTTGTTTTTGGACAGCCCTTCAGCTTAGAATGATTCTTACATTTTTAAAGGGTTAAAGAAGCAAAATGAAGAAGAATAAGCTAGAGAGACCTTATGTGGCTTACAAAGTCTAAAATACTGACCATTTGTAAAACGTTGACCAACCCTCTTAAAAACGGGTACTTTCCTACTTTCTCAGGGAGATAGCACAACACAATTCCAGTTCCATCATCTACTTTTGCCTTCATATATATATATATATATATATATATTTCCCCCCCAAAAAAACCACCCAAACTCATCACCTCAACCATTTAAAAATAGGTTCCTATACCTAGGTAAGGTTTATCTTCCATGATTTGACTTAGTTGCATTCCAGGGGTGCTGCAAATCATACCTGGCTCCCTACCACATTCAGGGGAAACATGGTTCTCAAGCTTCTTCTCATCAGTGACACTGAACCCTGTTTATAGAATCACCTAATTCTGCCCCAGCTCCACTTAAGACCAACCAAATTCAAATCTCTGGGGATTGGGTTTTTTTTTTTTAAAGATCTCTTTTAATAGCGATTTCTAATGTGAAGTTGGTGTTAGGAACTCCTACGCTAAATCAAATTGAATATTCCGGGTATGGCTCACCTTAGAAATGATATTGGCTTTCCTGAGCTAGCGTGTTTTGCCGTGTGAATCCTCCATCTGCAATCAGTTAGGTTTTGTCATTGAAATCGTAACTGGGTCCTGAGTTTTTGAGCTAGTCTACCAAAATCTGTTAGACCCCATTTGGATCTAGACTTCTGAATTAACAGCCACTGGGTCTCTGTCTACAAAGCCTGGCTGACAGGTGTTAAGGTTGGGCTAGGCAGTCTGCTGGCTGTCACTCCAGAGCTGGAACTACTCTATTAAGTGGAGCTCTGAACTCCTTCATTTGTAGATTGGTAAACTCAGGGTTCCCTGTAATTTCCAAATGACAAGCTCCTTAAATGATCAAGCACAGTTGCCCTTCCTGGGAACAGAAGACTCCCAATTCCTTCAGTGAGTAGTTATGACGACTACCACCCATAATTACTTGGAAGTAGTTGGGAGGAGTTTGAAAGGAGAGAATGTTTGTATTGACTAATTGACAGAGAGATCTGTCTATAGTTAAGTATTGTATTATCCTGATAAGCCCTTTGCACAGCATTGGACAAATACCAACTGCAGGAATACAACTAAAAAGTGTTTCAGATGTTCACTTGGGGCGCTACTGTATTTGTACACCCTTTTGATCCTATAATGTCACCACTAGGAGTACATACCCTACTAACTAACATTTCACCAAGCAATGAAGCTCTTCATACAAACTGAACAGGCGTTAATTAAGACCAGAGAACACATAGACAAAAGGCCATGGATCCATTAAAAAGAAAGAGTAGGTGAATAACTAGCAGCACAGTATTTCTGTTATCTACAAACAGTAAGATTCAATATGTAAAAAAAATAGTAATTGTACATATAAACATGCTTACATATGTTTCTAATACACACACCCATTTTCTTTATACTATGGAAGGATATATATATATATTTAACTGTTAACAGTGACCTTACCTACTTGCTTACAAAATATATAGATGGTTTTTGTAATCAGAAAAAATGTTTTTTTTTTTTTTTTTTTTTTAATGATTGAAGTACACAAAGCTGTCTCTGCAGGGCAAGCTAGCTAAGCTCTGCCAAGAGAATGACAGATGATGGATGGCGGACCTATAAAATGAGGTGGTTAATAACATAACTGCTACAACCCCAAACTGAGGGGCATTCTACAGAATAATTTTTCAACAGACAGTGTCATGAGAGAAAAAGACTGAGCAATTGCTCTGACCAGAAGACTCCAGAGAGCAATGAATGACAACAGAATGCAACAATTGATTTGCAGGTTTCTTTTGTGATAAATTCAGAGGACTCTGATGAAAACTGGATAAGAGTTGCTGACTAGGTAATAGTATCATTGCAATGTTAATTTCCTAATTTGGATAGTGAACAATGCCTTCTGATAACAGAATATCCTTGATTTTAAGAAAAATACCCTGAGGTATTTAAGGGTAAGACACAACTTCCAGATGGTTCAGGGAGAAAAAAAAACCTGTGAGTGTGTTTGTGTGTGTGCAGAGAGAGAGTGGGGCAAGGGGAGATGGAAAACGTGGAAAAAGCAGAATGGGGAAAAGGAGGTAAGGCATGTGTGGTAAAATGTTAGGATTTGGGGAATCTGAGAGAAGGCTTTAAAGGAAATCTTTTAATAGTCCTGTAACTTTTCCAAAAGACTGAAATGTCAAAATAGAAAATAAAATTTAAAAAAAAAAGGAGCATGACTTCTGAGTCAGAAGTCTCAATTAAGCTCTCCTCCGTGGCTTCCCTGATAGCTCAGTTGGTAAAGAATCCACCTGTAATGCAGGAGACCCTGGTTCAATTCCTCGGTTGGGAAGACCCACTGGAGAAGGGATAGGCTACCAGTATTCTTGGGTTTCCCTTGTGGCTCAGCTGGTAAAGAATCCGCTTGCAATGTAGGAGACCTGGGTTCAATCCCTGGGTTGGGAAGATCCCCCTGAAGAAGGGAAAGGCTACCCATGCCAGTATTCTGGCCTGGAGAATTTCATGAGCTGTATAGTCCATGGGGTCACAAAGAGCAGCCACGACTGAACGACTTTCCCTTTCCATGTTAGAGGGATAAAGGGAGAGTAAACTGAATTATTCTAGTTACTCTTGCAACTCTCATCCAAATAATGTGATGAGTATGAGAACTAGTTGTCTTGAAGACTCCTGACTCAGGTATAGCAATCAACTCAACTTTTGAGGCGTTGTGATAATTTCATAATTACAGAACCATCTATATTGAGATGGACACTGGTAAAAGATACTAAAAACATAAGTGAACTTAACGTGCTTAATGCACTAATGTGCAGGAACCCATAAATCAGAGCATCTTGCATTTGACACTGAAAATAGAGCAAGGTTAATGTTTCCTTAATCTATTATGGGAGCATGAAAGAATAAGCAGATTTTAATCAGAGATACTAATTTTAAAAGAGAAGGCAAAAATTTTCTATTGTGATTTCCAGCCCATTTTTTTAAAGGGTTTTTTTGGTTTTTTTTTTTTGCAGTAAACCATCAGTTGGTTGAAAAGCTTGGCTATCTATCTATATGAAGTCATTTCCTGAAGATTCTGTATGTTCAAATTGTTTTCTGTACTGGAATATGTAAAAAAATTTACTACTATATTACTCTGCAATTTTAAAAGCTGCACAACTGTAGATTTATTAGAATTAAGAGGCCAAATATTTTTCCGACAGGAAGCAGTTCTGATGCCGCAATGTAAGCCAGTGAGGAAAAAATGACCCACAAATCAACTGAATCCCTCTGCTCTATTAGGGGCCATCTCCGTGTATATGACTGGCACTCAAAGAATTTAGAATCGCTTTAAGGAGAATAACGTAGCCTGTATAAAATACATTTACTACCTATATGCCCTGCCTCGGGCTTCCCACATGGCTCAGTAAAGAACCTGCCTGCCAATGCAGGAGACACTGACCCCTGGGTCAGTGAAGATCCCCTGGAGAAGGAAATGGCAACTGACCCCAGTATTCTTGCCTGGGAAGAAGAGCCTGGTGGGCTACAGTCCACAGAGTCTCAAAGAGTCTGACATGAGTTAGCAACTAAAGCAGGACAACAACATGCCCTGCCTATATTTGTCATTCCATTGTTGGACTTGTATGGATAACTATGTTGTCAAGGACTCTCCTGAGTGGAGAAGCTACAAAAAGATGCTTCTGTTATATTATGACAGAGGGGCAGAACAGGACAGACAGCAGATAAAAATGCAATTAGGAGCTTAGAATGATTTTTCAGGCTAGTTTGAATTTTGTTTCTAGTAATTTTAATAATATGGATAAGAAAAAACTAAGCCCACAGAAACAGAGAAATGGCTTACAGCACACTGTGGAAGCCTAAACCATTGAGAAAAATGAGATGTGACAGTGTGATGGAGTAGCAGAGGAGGGCTCTGAGTTACAACTTTCCTGGGCTTCAACTTTCTCATCTCTAAAGAGCAAGTGCCACCCTGTTCAAACCCACATAACCACTATTATTGGTTTCACTTAAATCTCACCTTTAACAAGTAGGCAGAGAGTAGCAATAGAATAGAGTGTGCTAGAAGTAAAAAAATAGCATTCGTTTATTCAGTAAGTATTTACTGAGTTCTTATTAAGAGTCAGGCACTATGCTAGCGGATCAAGGAGAGCCTGTACCTGCCCTCAACGGGCTTACACTCTATCTCAAGCAGACAAAAGTTTAACATCAAATGATACGTGCAATGCTGAACATATATATTGTGTTAAGGGGATTCCCCCAAGAGATATACCTAAGCAATCCTGGGGTGGGAACAAGGAAAGAAAAAAGGCATTTGTAAAAGATAGGCGAGGGCCGTCTCTGGGGAGGAGCAGCTAACTGGGGGGTTCATTTAAGGCAAAGAGAAAAATATAAGTAGAGAAACGAAGACACTGCAGTTCCTGGGGACTAAACACACCCTTTTCTTGCCTGCCAAAGACAAATGAGAAACTATCATGTCACTTTTCAAAATCTGGGACATTAACTCTGCCCAGTGAGTGTATGTCTCGCCACTCCAGAGTCTTTCGGTAGCATCCAAACCCAATAACCCTTTCCTGGAAGGGTAAGGCGCACTTTCTGTAAGGCAGAGTTGTTGGCAGGTGTCTCCTTTCTTACCAGAGAGCAGCAAGATTAAATGTTACGGGGGTGGGTGGGGAAGAGAAGACTTCACGATGTAGTGTGAATAAGTCCACAAACTGCCTGATTCCAGGTAGCGACAGGTCTTTCTAATTGAGGGAAAAGAAGACCGACAGGAGGCAAAGAGAGCACTGGGGATGGTCCCTCTACGCTCCCCTCTCCCCAAACCAGGCACTGAAGAGCAGGCACACTGGGAGGACTGGGACGGACACGGTGGAGAGACCATCAGGACGAAGGAAGAGGCACCCACTGCCGAGAAGGCACTTAAGGACCAGGCTAGCGGTGGCCTCGAGGTCTCGGCTTCGGAGCCCCACAGTCAACATAGGGACCCGGAAGGTCTCGGCGACCACTCACCGCTACTACTGGTGAAGTAGAACACCATGATCCCAGCGGCGGTGGGACAACTACAGCGCCCAGCAGCAGTACTCAAACCTGGAAGCTCAGGATACCGGAAGCGCGGAGGCCGCGTTCCCCGGAACTGCTCACGCACTTCCGGCTGACGTCGGGTCGCATCATAACGCCTGTCGCCAGCGCCATCTTCAATTCTGCTGAGGAGGCGGTGTCGGCGCGCTTGGAGCTCATTTGGGGGTCAAAGGAGAGAGGATGGAGGCAGGAGGATTTAGTGGGTGGAAAACGATGCGGGGAACTATCTTAAGAGAAAAATGCCACAGCCTGGCTTTATTTTTAGAACCTCCACCCTGTGGGCTATCAAGTTGGTTTCATTTGCCGCTTTTCACTCGCATCTGGGCTCCCTGAAAGTAGAAACCTTGTGCCTTCTTCACGGCTACGCTTTCACTGAACTAATCACGGTGCTTGGAACTTAGTATGCTGCTGCTGCTGCTAAGTCGCTTCAGTCGTGTCCGACTGTGTGCGACCCCATAGACAGCAGCCCACCAGGCTCCGCCGTCCCTGGGATTCTCCAGGCAAGAACACTGGAGTGGGTTGCCATTTCCTTCTCCAGTGCATGAAAGTGAAAAGTGAAAGTGAAGTCACTCAGTGGTGTCCGACTCTTTGTGACCCCATGGACTGCAGCCTACCAGGCTCCTCTGTCCATGGGATTTTCCAAGCTAGAGTACTGCAGTGGGGTGCCATCGCCTTCTCCGGAGCTTAGTCTAGAAGCTCATTAAAATTTGAATGAACCTAAGTTCCTCCACTATTCTCATTCTAGCTCCATCACTTGTTGGGCACTTTCGGTTGCTGCACTTCGCAGCAAAATGAGGATGAATGGAGCGGTTAATTCACAGGTTATTTTGCCAAGGTTAAGTAAATTAATAGGTGTAAAAGGTTTAGGACGTGGTGAACAATCTAGAATTAAAGTTAGTTTCACCGGAGGCAGTATGCCTCTCTGCGTTTGGGCTCGTACTGTTCTACCTTTAAATCCAAGATCTGCCATCTGTTACCTACGAGGCTGAGGGAACCTCAAATCTTCCGGCTGTAAAGTGGGAATGATCTGACTCAGTTCCCAACAGCACTTCGCTTTAACCTGATTATTTATATTATCTTATTATGTGAAGTTAAGCGCATCACTGAACTAAATTTTTTTAGAACTAAGAAATGTGCCCAGAGAGTGTACTAGGAGGTGGTACACAAACATAACAGTAGCTAATAACAAACGAGAGCTTTAGGAACTTCTGGGCTTTCCGAAGGAAGAATATACATTGTCCTATGAATAGTAATTGTTTTCAGGCCCTCAGTTTTATTCTCTATACAATGGGAACGATGGTACATATCCCATAGACTGTGGTGAATGAAATAAAACACTAAAACGTGCATGAATACCTGGCACGTAGATGTTACTGGCGTGATTTAATTTATTTAACTTGAAAAAAAAATTTTAATTGCTTCCCCTAACATCACTAGGAAAAAAAAAAAAAAAAGTAACCGTAGCTCAGTCGGTAAAGAATCTGCCTGCAATGAAGGAGACCTGGGTTGGGTTCCTGGGTCGGGAAGATCCCCTGGAGAAGGAAATGACAAGCCACTCCAGTATTCTTGCCTGGAGAATCCCATGGACAGAGGAGCCTGGCAGGCTACAGTCCATCGGGTCGCAAGAGTCGGATACGACTTAGCGACTGATCACCAACATTATAGCTCCAAATGGGAAAAGTAACTTGAGAATCTTAGGCTGCTATAAAAAAAAAAAAAATCTTAACAGCAAATGACTTCAGAATATATCGAGTACCAGAGAACGCCTTCATTCTGCGGAAAACTACAACTCCCAGAATGCACCTAGGTAAGGCCTCAATAAAGGAGCCCGGCGCTGCCGCAAGGGGTTCTGGAAGACGTGGTTTCCACCAGGGGAGAAGTTTCAGCCTTGCAAGGGCGGGAGACTCTTGGAGACCACCTCCTGAGAGGCGGGGCAAGCGCTGGTGCACAACCAATCGTCGAGCCTGCCCTTGGATACGCTGGGAAGCGGCGAATCGGAACGCAGCGGTTTTCGCCTGGACTGGCGCGCGAGAATTTGAACACAGTGGGGGACCACGGGCTCGGCTGAGGAGAGGTCGCCTGTCTGAGGTGCTACCAGGTAAGTGCTGCGTGGGGCCGAGGCGTGATGTGGAAGAACCAGGGGACCAGGAGGTTCTGTGGGAGTGGGAGTGAATGTCAAAGAAAGAGAGCTTTTGCTCTGTGCTTGGCGCATTCTAGGCTGGAGACCAGAGCTAGCGAGCTGGTATCCGCGCTTCCAGGTCTCCGGGTTTCCATCTTTCTGACGCTGAGTTTTCTCGCCCTTTTGCCCTGACAGTGTGTGGGGACAGGGTCGCTTTTCTCCCCTGTCTTTCCTCATTCAGCCTCAGAAAGATCTTTACAGCTGCAGCTCTACACGAATTTCCAGAGACTCAGGTCTTTCTGTTTAACTTGAAAGTTATGCTTGTGTATTAAAAATACACTTGATCCGAAAGGAAGGGGAAGGGAAATTTTATTGATCAACATACCATCTGCTTGAGAGTTAACATGCGTGATTGTGTTTATTACTCGCAGCCTTAGAAGGTCAGAGTATTTTGTCAATAAGAAAACAAGCGACTCCTCAGCTAATAAAATGGGAGAGAATTATGCTTCCCTGTTTTCTTGCTGGCTTCTGATGAAAAAGTTAGAGATGGTCCGTGCCTTCATTGTACCTGCAGGCTGTAGGGAAAGACTGTCAAGCCAAAGACGAGAAAATACGCAAAATGAATACCAAGGAAGTGCAGGGTGGATTGGAAGCCTAGGGCAAGAGCATCTAACAGCAGGAGGGCTGTTGGGATTTGAGGGGAGGCAGGTGGTGAGGGTTATGGGAAGGACAGCTGCCCAGGATATAGAGTGATTAAACTTGAGATGAATTCATCAGGCTATTGAAGTTGGGAAAGTGTGTCCTGAAATGGGGTAAAATCCTTCCTCTTTGGTAGGACCATTTTTCAGCTTGAAATTTGTACTGTTCCTGCTTAATTTAAATTGTACTGTCTCTGCTTAATTAGTGGAGGTGGGGGGAGCGGAGGTGGGTGGTGGCTTCCCTGGTGGCTCAGACGGTAAAGGGTTTGCCTACAATGCTGGAGACCCGGGTTCAATCCCTGGGTCGGGAAGATCTCTTGGAGTAGGAAAATGGCAACCCACTCCAATATTCTTGCCTGGAAAATCCCATGGATGGAGGAACCTGGTAGGCCCCAGTCCATGGGGTCGCAAAGAGTTGGACATGACTAAGTGACTTCACTTTCTTTGTGAGGTAGTGATTTTATTTTTTTTTTTTTTACCTTCATGCTTTAAACCTTTATCAAAGTAATTTGCTTTAAAAAAAAAAAACACCTTTTTTTTTTTAAATCTTAATGGACAATCACCCATCTGAATTGTAGTTTTGATATAGCGATTTTTATACACATTGAATTTATTTGGTTATTGTTCTGTTGCTTTTAGGAGTTAGGATGTCAACTTTAACGCCAACAAAAAGGAAGCAGTGCTCTTTGAACCGGGACATGTAAGTCTCATCCTGAGTGGAAATTCTTTAAAAAATCTACTGTCTTAAATTTTTTTTATCTTCTCTCTTCTATGTCTAAATATTTCCATTCTTTCATTTCCTACTCCTTATAGTTATAGTAATACTTTATATTCTAATTCTAGTCTGGAAATAATATAAGCTTTTATAATTAATTCTTTAGTGCCTTTGGAGGGAATCAGAAAAAGGGCTGTTATCTATGGCTTGGAAATGTGTGTCAGATCTTTTGTTGCCTTGCTTCTTTCTGCTCTCTTATATAATATTTAACATGCTGTTTTGCATAAAATAGGTGCTCATCCTATTATACACAGCAATCCTAGAAAGTTGTATACTCTGTGTATGTTGTACCAGAGATAAATTACAGGCCCTAAGTGGTCAGTATATTGTGTGTAGTTAATCATTTTAGGAAACTTGTTTCAGAGTATATGGCCAAAACTTAGAAATAGGTTTTAAAACACACATACACACACACACACATTTCTCAAAGCTTCTTTGTAAAGTGTTTTCACAAACATTATTGGGGTCTTAGTTTTGAAAAATACTCAAATACTTTGTAAAGACAGAAATTGAGAATTTCTACTGCTAATCTAATAGTGTATGTAGATAGATGCTTTTGGAGATATATTTTTAATATGCCTTCCAGGTGAAGTTGTTTATTGCTTAGTAGTAAATTGACATAAAAACCGAAGCAAAATAACTATCGATGGACTGTGTTTCTTTTCATAGCCCATTATCAGATATTCCATCAAAGAAATTAATTTTGGACTTCACTGAAAATGTATTTCCATTACCTAATAAAAAGCACATTTGCCAAACCAGTGATAAAAATGAAGGAAAGATTCATTGCTCTCAACAAGGCCATTTGATTTCAAGTCCACTCAAAATGACTGAAAATAGATTGCCATCTGCAAATCAGGGTTCACCATTTAAATCTGCTGTGTCTGCTGTATCCTTTTACAACAAAGATAAGTGGTACCTCAATCCATTGGAGAGAAAGCTGATAAAAGAGAGTAGATCCATTGGTCTAAAAACTAATAATGAAGATAAAACATATTCCTATATGACAGAAAAAATGCAAGGAAAACCAGTCTGCTCCAAGAAGATGAACAAAAAACCACAGAAGAGTTTAACTGCTAAGTGTCAAGTGGGATATAAATGCATCAAGCCTGTATCAAAGAATTCTAAAAATTCCAAGCAGTACCGAGTGACCTATAAGCCAACTGTGCAGAATAATTGTTACTCAGCTGAAAATAATCTGAATGCTCCTCGAGTTCTAAGCCAGAAGGTCAAACCACAAGTTACCCTCCAGGGTGGAGCAGCTTTTTTTGTTAGTAGGAAAAAGCCCTCATTGAGAAAATCATCCCTGAAAGATAAGCCGTTACTGGGACTCACCCAGAAAAATAAATCAGAAGTTACTGAAGAATCTGATGGAGAGACTGTCACTGAAAGAAGTTTTGAGACAAGGCAAGCGCCAAAGTGTGTGTTAGTAGAAAAAGAACTGAACGTTGAGCTGTTGAGTGAAAGAAGTAAAAGTGAAGATAAATTAATAAAGGTAAATGGAAATACATAGCTTCTAAAACTAAGTTGGCTCTCTCTGTATATGGTGGTGGTGGGTTAGTTGCTAAGTCGTGTCTGACTCTTGTGACCCCATGGATTGTAGCCCGCCAGGCTCTTCTATCAATTGTGTTTCCCAGGCAAGAATACTAGAGTGGGTTGCCATTTCCTTCTCCAAGGAATCTCCCCAACCCAGGGATCAAACCCCTGTCTCCTGCATTGCAGGCAGATTCTTTACTGACTGAGCTACCAGGGAAAACTGTATCTGTGTGTATGTAGGTGGGTAAGTATGTATGTGTGTAGGTAGCTAGTCTCTTAAAGCTAAGAAAAGAAAGAAATCTTGCAGAGAAATCATCTCATTTTAACAAGACTGTCTCTTCATTATCAAATAGACATGGAGAAGGCTAATAAGAATAGGTAGAAATGCAGAAGACCCCCCCCCCGCAATATATACACACTTATTTTGATGGATTGAGAATTAATTTTAGCTTGAGCAGTGCCCCACATTTTTTTTAATTGACATGTATCTATATACAGTGAATTGTGCAGATATATTGTCTGAATTTTGATAAACTCACATACCATGTAACCAAAACCCCTATCAAGAAATAGTTGTGGTTTTTTTGTCAGAAACAATATAAAGAATTAGTAGAATTGCTCTTATGGCTTAGGCAAGCAAGAACATGTTCCATTTAGCAATATACTTGGCAATACTTGATAGACAGGAAAAAACATTGACAGTGGGAACTGCAAACTTAAATATTTACAAGGTAAGTAAAATTAGCAGCAAAACTGGTCTGATCTAGATATGTTTCCATACATTGATTTAGTGGAAGGAAATGACCTGTCAGGTGGTAGCCTGATACTTTATTCCCTGAGATTACTGCCATATAGGAACAAAATTTTGTTTACAGTCTGGAGGATTGGTTTTATGAAGCCAGATGCTATCATAATTATAAAGAATTTTAAGGCAGAGTAGAAAATAGGATTTTCCTCCCTTTTTTGGCTTAATGAAACCTACAATCATTTTTTGGTAATATGGTTTTATGGTATTATGGTTTTGGTATTATGGAGGTAACTCTTTAAGTTCCTTTGTGACTGTGGTCCAGAGAAACTTAACTTTTATTTGATAGTTAGTGTTTTTAGGGGCTTCCCATGTGGCACTAGCAGTAAAGAACCTGACTGCTAGTGCAGGAGACATAAGAGACATGGATTTGATCCCTGGGTTGAGAAGATCCCCTGGAGGATAGCATGGCAACCCACTCCAGTATTCCTGCCTGGAGAATCCCAAGAACAGAGGAGCCTGGCAGCCTACAGTCCATGGGGTTGCAAAGAGTCCAACAGGACTGAGTAACCAAGCACAGCACAGCTAAGGGTAAATCCTGTTTTCATTAGAGAGTGCATAACCTTTTCCCAACTCTGTGGAGCCTTGAGAAACAGCAAACTGATGCCTTGTCCCCCATTCTTCTGAGATAGTTATGATTTTGAATAGGAGTTCTTTAATCAAAAGTTTTTTCCTTTTCCCCCAAGCTATATGTTCTCTTAAGTCTCATCAAATAAGTAGTGTTTACTGAAATTTGTAACAAGTTTTTCTACTTTGTTTTTCCCACCTCTCTGCTGCTATCCAAAAAGTGGGAGTTAGAAGCCTCTCCAACTACTCCAGGATGTTTTCCTCTCCTTTGCTCCCTGTATTTAAAGCTTGTGACAAAGGGTTGGTTCTTTTCAGTTTGGCGACTCCTAGGGAAATTTCTCGGAGAAGGCAACGGCACCCCACTCCAGTACTCTTGCCTGGAAAATCCCATGGACAGAGGAGCCTGGTAGGCTGCAGTCCATGGGGTCGCTGAGGGTCGGACACGACTGAGCGACTTCACTTTCACCTTTCACTTTTCATGCATTGGAGAAGGCAATGGCAACCCACTCCAGTGTTCTTGCCTAGAGAATCCCAGGGACGGGGGAGCCTAGAGGGCTGCCATCTATGGGGTCGCACAGAGTCAGACACGACTGAAACGACTTAGCAGCAGTAGGGAAATTTCTGCCATTTTTACTGATTTTTCTCTTGTTCAATTTATTTTTGTAGACGGGATGTTCTACAGTTTTCATTCTGTCATCTTTATCAGGAAAAATACATTTTTGACAGGATGACAAATTATAAACTTAAATATGCACACTCTATCTTTTAAAAATATAACATTTAGTAAATATAGAGGAAATTTTCCTTAAACTAGACTGAAAATTGAGGATTTAAAGTCATTATGAAATGTAATTCATGATGAAAACACATATTTTGTTTTAGAAACGGATCTCTTGGGATTCATTGGCTAAATGTGCAATGATTAAGAATTATAGGTTTCTTTAATTTTACTCAATATTTTCAGGATGCATCAGATGGAGTCATTTCTTCAAGGGAATGTAAAACTGATGAAAATAAGAGTTGTCCTTCAGAGGAGTCTTTCAGTAAGAACAAGACAGGTAAGTAAGAGAACTTTTCTTCTCAAAATGAGTGTTTTTCATGTAATAATGCTTCATTACATGTGTCAGTATGAAATTACATACAGTACTATTTTGGCTTTTTAAAATAATTCAGTATCCGTGACTTGGTATGTTTGTGTTGCTCTTGGTAACACTGTTTTCTATGGTAAGCAGTGCAGTGCAGTTTGAAGAGGAGACAAGGAGAACTTATGTGAGAACTTAAGACAAAATACTCTGATTACTTGGTCTGTGAGATATGGCCCAGTTACTTAAGCTGTCTAGAGCCAGGTGTTCTCATCATACCTATGCGTTTAGCCAAAATGATAGGAGGGAGTGAAAAAAATAAATATCTGTGATCAAAGCCCAATTGTAAGCAGAATTCACTAAGCCGTAAGAGGGCACTGGATTTGGCATCAGGAGTCTTGGGTTTTGTCTGGGTCTTTCAGTGATTAATTGTGATCTAGGGAAGAGATCTTTCAAGAGGTTGGACCCAGGGAATGAACCTAGGCCATGGCAATGAAAGAACTGAATCGTAACCACTGGACCACCAGGGAATTCCCACTTCTTTTTTTAAATAAGCTTTTCATTTTGTAGTAATTTTAGATTTACAGAGAAGTTGTACCTGTCTTACCCCATTTACCCTGTTGTTCAGTCACTAAGTCATGTCCAACTCTTTTGGGACCCCATGGACTGCAGCACTCCAGGCTTCCCTTTCTTTCACTGTCTCCTGGAGTTTGCTCAAACTCATGTCCATTGAGTCAGTGATGCCATCCAACCATCTCATCCTGTGTCTCCCCTTCTCCTGTCCTCAATCGTTCCCAGCATCAGGGTCTTATTTTCCATTGAGTCTGTTCTTTGCATCAGGTGGCCAAAGTATTGGAGCTTTAGCATCAGTCCTTCTGATGAATATTCAGGGTTGATTTACTTTAGGATTGACTGGCTTGATCCCTTTGCAGTCATAGGGACTCTTGAGAGTCTTTGAAAGCATCAGTTCTTCATTGCTCAGCCTTCTTTATGGTCCAGCTCTCATATTCATATATGACTACTGGAAAAACAATATTTTTAACCAAACAGACTCTTGTTCGCAAAGTGATGTCTCTGCTTTTTAATTCACTGTCTAGTTTAGTCATAGCTTTCCTTCCAAGGAGCAAATGTCTTTTAATTTCATGGCTGCAGTCATCATCTGTAGTGATTTTGGAGCCCAAGAAAATAACATGTCACTGCTTCCACTTTTTCCTCCTTTATTTGCCATGAGGTGATGGGACCAGATACTGTGATCTTAGTTTTTTAATGTTGAGTGTTAAAGCCAGCTTTTTCACTCTCCTCTTTGACCCTTATCAAGAGGCTCGTTTGTTCTTCTACACTTTCTACCATTGGAGTGGTATTATCTGCATATCTGAGGTTGTTGATATTTCTCCTGGCAGTCTTGATTCCAGCTTGTGGTTCATCCAACCCAGCATTTTACATGATGTACTCTGCATAGAAGTTAAATAAGTAGCGTGACAGTACACAGCCTTGTCATACTCCTTTCCTAATTTTGAACAAGCCCTTTGTTCCATGTCCTGTTCTAACTGTTGCTTCTTGACCTGTATACAGGTTTCTCAGAGACAGGTAAGGTGGTGTTACCATCTTGTACAACTATTATACTTTTTGTCAAAACTAAGAAACTAATCACCAGTATATTATTAAATAAGCTCTAGGCTGTATCTGGAATTGACTGATTTTTTTCATTAACATCCCCTTTTTATTGTAGGTCCCAGCCTAGGGATCACATTGTATTTAGTTGCCAGGTCTCCATAGTCTACCCTTGTCTGTGACATTTTCTCAGTCTTTTCTTTGTTTTCATGACCTTGACATTCTTGAGGAGTACTGGCCAGTTATATTATAGGATGTTCCTGCACCTGGGTTTGTCTGATGTTTTTCTCATCGTTAGACCAGGGTTATAGGTTTGGAGGAAGAATGCCACTGAGGTTAATGCCATTCTCACCACTTTGGGTGTGATGTCCACATGACATTATAGATGATGTTAACTTAAACTCTATCACTTGGTTGGTCAGGTTTGCCCAATTTCTCCACTGTAAAAGTTACCCTTTTTCCTTTGCCAAACTCTGTCCTTTGGAAGTAAGTCATTAAGTCTAGCTTACCCTTTCAGGGAGGGATGGGGATTAAGCTTCATCTGGAGGGGGAAATTTTCACATATATTATTTGGAATCCTTCTGTTAGGAAGAGTTATTTACTCAATTTTTTTACTCAATTTATTTACTCAATTTTTTACTCAATTTTTAAGTAAATAAATAGACTCCTGAATATTCATCAGTATGCACTCATGAATATTTTATATTTGGGGTTAAAGTCTAATAGTACATGATTTATTCTGTTGTTCATATTGTTCCAGCTTTGACCATTGGGTCAGTTCTCTTTGACATGTCCCCTTTTTTTGCTTTTTGAGCACTTCCTTATTACTTTCTGGCACTACAAAGGCTATAGGCTCCTCTTGCAAACCTAGTCCTAGACTCAGCCATTTTTCCAAGGAACCATGGTCCCTTCTGTTGGGGAATATTATTTGGAAACCAGGTTCTGGACTTGATGTGCTCATTGCTACTGGAGTACTTTTGGTGATGTATGTAAAAACTTATTATCAAACCCAGGTTCATGTGGAATTTTCTTCTAGAAATTTTATAGTTTTACATTTTGCATTTAGATCTGTGATCCATTTTGAGTTAATTTTTATGTGAGCGTTGTCATCTTTCTGTATATGGATGTCAAATTGTTCCAGCATAATTTGATGGCTATCTTTTTGCTGTTGAATTAACTTATGCCTCTTGGTTAAAAATCAGTTGACTATACATGCATGGGTGGTGGGTGTTCTGGGGCTCTATTTTGTTACATTGATCTGTTTGTCAGTACCATACTGTCTTAATTACTGTTAAGTCTTAAAATCAAATATTGTATTTTTGTTTTATTAATCTTTAAAACCGTATGCTTTAAAGCTTTAAGTTTATTCTGTGATACAAATTATTGTTCACTTTTTTCCCCTACCAGTTTCTCCTGAGTCCATTGTCTATCCCATCTTCACTATGTCTTCAGTCAACACAAAAAGGTAAGGGTTGCTCTTACTTTAATGTTCAAGGTTTAATTATGAGTCCATTGGGTCTCTCTTTTTTTCTTATACTATTTAATTTGGAGAGCATTTTTCTTTTCCCCATTGAAATATTTAGAATAGGAGGTGAAATCAGACCCTCTCATAGAAACTTCATAAGAACTTGAATTAAGAGCAGGAAAAGACCTTTATGGGCTGGAATAACAGTAATTTCTTCAATTTTTGTATAATACCTGACCCATAATAATTTATATTCACTATTTCACTTATCCCCACAACAACCCAGAAGCTTGATATTGTTATTACCATTTTCAGCAGAGGAAACTTTGTATTTCAGCCACAGTTGCACAGCTCTTAGATGACAAAGCCAGGACTAGAATCCATATTTAATCAAAGCCCATTAGGCTGTATTGCCTCCTCTGTGTGATAACATACTGATAATAGTTCATGTTTAATGGGCACTTGGCATCTCATGGTGTGAATACTGTTATTACCCCATTTTACAGATGAGGAGACTGGCCAGAGGAATAAGTAACTTGCAGCAACTCAATGCTGTTATAATTTCCAGCTGAAGCTACACACTATCCTGCTCAAAACTAAAACTGGAACTGGGGGAGGCATGGGTGCTTATGAGTATACACCAAAAAGCTCTGAGAACGAAGTTTCTTACAGTTTGAACATCTTGCTAGGCAGTGCGTTAAGTCACTTCAGTCATGTCCGACTCTTTGCAACCGTATGGGCTATAGCCCACCAGGCTCCTCTATCCATGGGATTCTCCAGGCTAGAATCCTGGAGTGGGTTGCCATTTCCTTGTCTAGGGAGCTGCTCAGTAAGCAGCTTTGTTTCTTTTTTCTCTGTTTGATGATAAACATCTGAAGATAATGAGCAGGTACTTCCTAGTAAAGTTTTCCTGCTCTTAGGGCATCTCACCATGTGGTCGGGTGGGTAGTTTTTCCCCTTCTAAGACCATATTCCTAATTTCTTTCACCTTTCCCTTTTCTCATCTGTCTTCTATTTATTGAGGATCAAAACCTTTCACAATTAGCCAACAGTGTGCAAACCAACCTAGCATAGGGAGACGCTAGACTGTTGGTTGCGTCATTTGAAATTTGCTCGTTAGGTAGGACCCAGAAGTCAGATAGCATCAGGTTCCTGTGGCTTAATCTGATTTTTACTGTAGGTAGATCACAGATTGTCTGGGTTTGTACTCTTACATTGGGTGAACATTTATAGAATGCCGTGTGATATTGAACTACACTGAATTTTAGAGATGTGAAGATAAATACAGCATGGCTCTGCTGTCAAGGAAGTCATGGTTAGAAGAGGACAGACATTTAAACAGAATGTGTATAATAAAGTGTTAACATTGCTAGGCTGGAAGTGAAAATGCATGCAAGGATGGGAAACGCTGAGTGACTTAGCAAAGGTTGTATAAGGTATAGAGGAGTTAGTGACCTAGGCAAGTGTTTTTTATACTATTGGCATTCGTATCGATAGTTTCTCACATCGATAAAAATTTAAGGGCATCACATCTAGCATTTTTTCTTAGTAGAATAATACATCTCTCACATACTAAGTGTATTTAGTGAATCTTTTTTTCCCATTATGTATGTGTATCTATTGGTCATGATGTGAAATATATTTCTCACCATGTGTTTGTCAAGTCATTATAAAAGCTATTTTCTAGTCAGATGATAAGAGGACAGATTGGGTTAGCATAAAGCATTACATAGGGTATTTTTCCCGTTTTTTTTAATTTATCAATGTGAGTTTCTGTTTGAACTTCTTGCTTTGGGTACTTGTTCCCCCAACCCCTTGCCTCTACTCTAGAGATTTCTATTTCTTTGATCTTTGGGAGAAGGTCACTTCATTGTAAGGCAAGGGTTACAAACTTGGTGCCTACAGAGACTGCAGCCAACCGGAGAAGCACACCCCATCTAAAAGAGCCTGTGCCAGTAGCTCCAACTCTTAGATTCCTTGATGAACAGGTCTAATGACCTTCCAATGTCTCTTGCAATATTGGAAATACACATTTTTAAGTGAAATCTCTAGATTTTAAAATATTCGTAGCTAATCCAAACTCTATGTGAGCCAATCAAAATATCTGTTAGCTGGATTTGGCCTATGGGCTCCAGTTTGCAACCTCTATAAGCCAGCCCCAGCATTGTCTCCTAAAGGGAAAAGATTGCCTCAGCATCTATCCAGCTAAATTTTTTTTTGTCTAAGAATTTGAGACTAGAAGGGTGCGGAGAAGGCAATGGCACCCTGCTCCAGTACTCTTGCCTGGAAAATCCCATGGATGGAGGAAAACCCCATGTAGCCTGGTAGGCTATAGTCCATGGGGTTGTGAAGAGTTGGACATGACTGAGCGACTTCACTTTCATATTTCACTTTCATGCACTGGAGAAGGAAATGGCAACCCACTCCAGCGTTCTCGCCTGGAGAATCCCAGGGACGGGGGAGCCTGGTGGGCTGCCATCTACGGGGTCGCACAGAGTTGGACACGACTGAAGCGATTTAGCAGCAGCAGCAGGGTGTTGCTTTAGGTGTGTATTAGCTCACTCACTGCCTCATGCCCCAGTAAAAAGTTGTTGGATTGTAATATGCTGGTTGCTGGTGACTGACTTCCTGTGGGTCTGTGAGATCCAGTATTAGCGTCTACTTATTTGCTGTGGCATTCCATGAATTTCTTTATGCCTACATGGGTAAATATTGTCTTAAGATTTAAGAAGCAAGAAAAGATTAATTTTTAAAGGTGACATCAACTTATGAAGAAATCCTATGTATATGCATCTGATTTATTGTTGTTGTTTAGTCACTAAGTCATGTCTGATGCTTTGTGACCCCATGAACTGTAGCCCCCAGGCTCCTCTGTCCATGGGATTTCCCAGGTAATACTGGAGTGGGTTGCCATTTCCTTCTTCAGAGTATCTTCCTGACCCAGGGATCAAACCTGCATCTCCTGCTTAGCAGGTGGATTCTTTACCTCTGAACCACCTAGGAAACCCATATGCATCTGATATTATAGATGAAATCCTTTGAACTTGGAGTTAGAAGACAGAAATTTTGAGTCTTTCCATCATTCTTCCCTAGTTACTTTACTTTGAGTTGACTACTGATCCTGTCTGAGTGGGCCTCAGGCTTCTCATTGTTTCTAGCCCTATTACTTCAAGTCGTTATTGATAGAAAGCACTAAAAATTGCAATGTTATATACATGTGTTTTCTTTTCATTATAATTTATCAAACGTGTTAAAATTATTAAATAACACTTACCACCTTTCTATTTCAAGATCTCTAGTTGAAGAACAGTCTTCTGTGGGGTCCACCACATCTACTAACTTCTTAAAACAAATCAACATACAGAAGAGTACTAATACCAGAGATTCAAACAAAGAAACAAAAGACCAGCTCATCATTGTGAGTAAATTTAAAACAAAGCTCCTCCTGTACATGGGTCTCACGTACAGAACCTGAAGTCTGATGTGTGGTCTTAGCCTAGTTATCAGGAGTTACAGATGTTCTGAGTTTGTAACTGCTACCTTTGCTGTTGTGGCAGCTAGTCAAGGATATTTTTGAACAGATAGTGTTGGGAAGTACTGGCAGTTTAGTAGAATGCTGATGAATGAGTTGTCTCCGAATCAGGAAGATTATTGTCAATCTATAAAAGACTTAACAAGAAGAGCTACACTGCATTAGATATGGGTTTGGCCAAAGTTGGACCATGGCCTTTGAACTAATGGCGTTTATATTCTTAAAAGGTTGGGAAGAAAAGGAGAAGAATATATGTGGCCTGCAAAGCCTAAAATGTTTACTATCTGGCCCTTGGCAGAAAATTTGCAAACACCTATATAGACAGTTCAAAATTTGGTGTTTTCAGTAGCCTTAAGCAATGCCTTATGAGACAGAATAGGAATTAATAAGCCTTGACATTGAATATCCCTGAATTCTCTATATTCATTAATTTATCTATGCTTTTCTTGAACTTTTACTATGTATTATACTTTATTTTTATCAACTCTTGGGGAAAAGAATTTTAATATTTGATTTTAATTTTATTAATATGTTAATTTATTTAAAATTTAATTAAAATTAATTTTTCCTAACCATTTAAGGAAAAAATGCTATCTAATGAATATATAAGTCCTGAAATTTTGCCCTGCTTCTTTGAAATAAGGCTTTTTTAGGCCTCTCATATAAGAGCTTAATAAGGATGTTCCATTTTTCATCTTAGCTATAATATTTATGATTTCCTCTTATTCCTTCTTAGAACTATGGGTCAAGCTAAAGAATCTTGGTGTGTTTTTTTTCTGCTGTCCCTTCAAAGAGGCAATTTCACTTTTATTGTGATGGCAATGTTAGGCTCTTTTCATTCTATTTTGTTGATGGGTAGAGAGAAAGTAACCAGACTTTCATTTATGTTTCAGCTATACCAGCATAAAAGAAAAATAAGGACAAATTTGAATGAATAGACAAATTTACATGAACTAAAGGTAGAGCTATCTGTGATGTGTTTAGATTGGCTATTTTTCCTCTTCCAATTGTAGGATGCAGGTCAGAAACATTTCGGAGCCACCATGTGTAAGTCCTGTGGCATGATCTACGCTGCTTCCAACCCCGAGGACGAACTGCAGCATGTACAGCATCACCACCGATTTGTGGAGGGAATCAAATATACAGTAAGTATTTTAAAAAAAAAAAAGCTTGTTTCCATTTGTTCTAAAAGTAAAAATGCTTTAAAAGAGACATTCGTTTTGCCTAAATATAGAAAGATTTACATATCCAGAAATATTTTATCATCTGTAATTTTGTTTTGTGTTTAATATTTGAGACTGATGGTATTTTAGTTTTAATAGATGTGCCATTTCAAACTTCATGTGCTAATATAAGAGAAGTTACTGTTCTTGGTTGAATGAACACCCTGCATCCTTACCTCTAGCTTTTGGAGCAGAGCTGAAAAGTCAAGGTAGAAAACTCAAAGACTTGAGGAGTTTCCCCTTTTCTCACTCCAGTTTCTTCTTTCTAGATAACCTTAGAAAAACAGCTTTCTTTGACTCCTCCAGGGTATTTCTTTGCTCTTTATGAAGCACCTTCATGAAATACCTTCCTACTCCATATACAGTATGTTGTTGGCCTTATCTTTATGATTATACCTGCTACTCAAATGCATGCCCGTTTTTCATGTTTTTATTGCTGTAATTCATGCCTTCATAATATTTTTAGCCTGATTTATTAAAATTTTCTTATCCTGCCCCTCCCCCACTTTCACACTGCTAATTCGTGGTTTTTTTCTCTGTATCCCTACAAGGGGCTCTTATTTGACTTCGCTTTGTTTTATAATGGGCTTCCCTTGTGGCTCAGCTGGTAAAGAATCTGCCTGCAATGCGGGACACCTGGGTTGGATCCCTGGATTGGGAAGATCCCCTGGAGAAAGGAAAGGCTACCCACTCTATTATTCTGGCCTAGAGAATTCCATGGACTGTGGGGTCTCAAAGAGTTGGACATGACTGAGCAACTTTCACTTTCTTTTATAATAGATTATTTACGTGTCTCCTAACAGTATATCAGCCCCTTGAGGACAGGAGCTTTGTTTCAGTCATCTTTTATTTCTCTTACCACATTCATGTAGTCGAATTTTATCTTTTTTATTTCTCTCATTTGTTCATCTTTTTTGTCTTCTCCAGACCACATTTAATTTTTTTTCTGCTTTAAATCAAAATGTGATTTTTTTCTCCCGCTTTGGCAGGGCTGGAAAAAAGAACGTGTTGTAGCAGAGTTTTGGGATGGGAAAATTGTGTTGGTCCTGCCGCGTGACCCGAGTTATGCTATCAGAAAGGTATGAAACGTTAGTTTTTCTTTTTTAATTGAAGTATAGTTGCTTTACAATATTAGCTTTTCAGTCTTTGTTTTCCTTCTGCTCTCCCCATTCTCCACCAAAAAATCGACCTATATTGAAGTATTATATAAAACACCTTTGCTTATAGATAATCACTGTACATTGGTACAGGTGTTAGGATGACTTTCAAAGTAGTTCATACAGAATTAAACTTACAAATTACAAAACAAGTAAAGGTGTATCAAGAAGAGATTAAAGAAAATAGATTGAGTCCATACTGTATTGCTTGCCTACATCTTCCATTTGTGAAAAATAAACTAAACTTTATAAGGTTGAGAAATTAACAGCTCCAAGGTCTAATTCTTAGGTTGGTATTGCCTTTGTTTCTTGGGCTGGATGGTTCACCCCAGTAGACAAGGGATAAAGCTGAAACAGAATCTTCCTTACTCCCTGTTCCACTCAAGGGTGGTGAAAGTGATGTTTAAAATAGTTTCTTAAAACCCTGTTTCCGAAGTGGCAGAAACATGCCTCAGTAGTGGAATAATTTGGGGGTTGTGAAAATTTAAGAAATAGAGACAAAAGAGGTTAAACTGATAAGCATACTTTTATATATATATATATATTCTGTTATATTTTTAAAAACAAATTCATCTCTTTTGGTTTTTGACATCGTTAGGTTGAAGATGTCCAGGAACTTGTTGATAATGAATTGGGCTTCCAGCAAGTTGTTCCCAAATATCCAAACAAAACCAAAACCTTGCTGTTTATCTCTGATGAAAAGAAAGTAGTTGGGTGTTTAATTGCAGAGCCCATCAAACAGGTATGGTATGCTATCTTACAAATTACTGGAGTAACTTTTGAGCAAAGTGAAGTAGTTGGGAGAAGTCTCAAGCATTTAAGAAGGCTACCATTAATGATCTTTTTCCTTCTAAAATATCCTTGACCATCTAGATAATTGAAGTCATTTATTTCTATTATGTCTGATATTTTGCCTTATATAAGCAGGATTAGTCAGTCTTAAGCTCATATAGTCTTTTATATACTTAGACTATAAAGTATAGTATTTTAAACAAGCTCAGTTATTGAACATGTGGCTTAGTGCAGGTTAATATATTTGGCAAAATGGTTGTTCAGTCGCTCAGTCATGTCCAACTTTTTGTGACCCCTTGGACTGGCTTCCCTGCCTATCACCAACTCCCAGAGCTTGCTCAAATTCATGTCCCTTGAGTCGGTGATGCTATACAACCATCTCATCCTCTGTCATCCCTTTCTCCTGCCTTCAGTCTTTCCTAGCATCAGGGTCTTTTCCATCAGGTGACCAAAGTATTGGAGTTTCAGCTTCAACATCAGTCCTTCCGGTGAATATTCAGGACTGATTTCCTTTGGGATTAAATGGTTTGCTCTCCTTGTAGTCTAAGGGACTCTCAAGAGTCTTCTCCAGCACAGTGCAAAAGCATCAATTCTTTGGCGCTCAGCTTTCTATACAGTCCAACTCTCACATCCATACATGACTACTGGAAAGACCATAGCTTTGACTAGACAGACCGTTGTTGGCAAAGTAATGTCTCTGCTTTTTAATATGCTGTCTAGGTTTGTCATAGCTTTTCTTCCAAGGAGCAAGTGTCTTTTAATTTCATGGCTGCAGTCACTGTCTGCAGTGATTTTTGGAACCCCAGAAAACAGTCTATCACTGTTTTCCATTGTTTCCCTATCTATTTGCCATGACGTGATGGGACCGGATGCCATGATCTTCATGTTTTGAATGTAAAGTTTAAATCCAGCTTTTCCATTCTCCTCTTTCACTTTCATCACAAGGCTCTTTAGTTCTTCTTCGCTTTCTGCCATAAGAGTGTTGTCATCTGTATATCTGAGGTTATTGATATTTCTCCCGGCAATCTTGATTCCAGCTTGTGCTTCATCTAGCCCAGCATTTTGCATGATGTACTCTACATAGAAGTTAAATAAGCAGGGTGACAATATACAGCCTTGACATACTCCTTTCCCAGTTTGGAACCAGTCTGTTGTTCCATGTCTGGTTCTAACTGTTGCATCTTGACCTGCATACCGATTTCTCAGGAACAGGTTAGGTGGTCTGGTATTCCCATCTCTTGAAGAATTTTCCACAATTTGTTGTGATCACACAGTCAAAAGCTTTGGCATAGTCAATAAAGCAGAAGTAGATGTTTTTCTCAAACTATTGCTTTTTCTGTGATCCAGTGGATGTTGGCAATTTGATCTCTGGTTCCTCTGCCTTTTCTGAATCCAGCTTGAACATCTGGAAAATAATACATGGTTCATGTACTATTGAAGCCTGGCTTAAAGAATTTTGAGCATTTGCTAGTGTGTGAGATGAGTGCAATTGTGTGGTAGTTTGAACATTCTCTGGCATTGCCTTTCTTTGGGATTGGAATGAAAACTGACCTTTTCCAGTCCTGTGGCCACTGCTGAGTTTCCCAAATTTTCTGGCATATTGAGTGCAGCACTTCAACAGCATCATCTTTTAGAATTTGAAATAGCTCACCTGGGATTCCATCTCCACTAGCTTTGTTCATAGTGAAGCTTCCTAAGGCCCACGTGACTTTGCATTCCAGGATGTCTGGCTTTAGGTGAGTGATCACACCATCGTGGTTATCTGGGGGTCATGAGATCTTAATAGTTCTGTGTATTCTTGCCACCTCTTAATATCTTCTGCTTCTGTTAGGTCCATACCATTTCTGTCCTTTATTGTGCCCATTTTTGCATGCAATGTTCCCTTGGTATTTCTAATTTTCTTGAAGAGATCTCTAGTCTTTCCCATTCTATTGTTTTCCTCTATTTCTTTACATTGATCACTGAGGAAGGGTTTATCTCTCCTTGCTATTCTCTGCATTCAAATGGGTATATCTTTCCTTTTCTCCTTTGCCTTTAGTGTCTCTTCTTTTTTCAGCTATTTGTAAAGCCTCCTCAGACAACTGTTTTCTCTTTTTGCATTTCTTTTTCTTGGAGATGGTCTTGATCCCTGCCTCCTATACCATGTTACAAACCTCTGTCCATAGCTCTTCAGGCACTCTGTCTTTCAGACGTAATCCCTTGAGTCTTATTTGTCACTTCCACTGTATAATCGTATAGGATTTGATTTAGGTCATACCTAAATGGTCTAGTGGTTTTCCCTACTTTTTTCAATATAAGTCTGAATTTGGCAATAAGGAGCGCATGATCTGAGCCACAGTCAGCTCCCCGCCGTCTTTTTGCTGACTTTATAGAGCTTCTCCATCTTTGGCTGCAAAGAATATAATCAATCTGATTTCGATGTTGGCCATCTGGTGATGTCCATGTGTAGAATCTTCTCTTGTGTTGTTGCAACAGGGTGTTTGCTATGACCAGTGCGTTCTTTTGGCAAAACTCTGTTAGCCTTTGCCCTGCTTCGTTTTGTACTCCAAGGCCAAATTTTTGCCTGTTACCCTGGGTATCTCTTGACTTTCTACTTTTGCATTCCAGTCCCCTGTGATGAAAAGGACATCTTTTTGGGGTGTTAGTTCTAGAAGGCCTTGTAGGTCTTCATAGAACTGTTCAACTACAGCTTCTTCAGCATTACTGGTTGGGGCATAGGCTTGGATTACTGTGATATTGAATGGTTTGCCTCAGAAACGAATAGAGTTCATTCTGTTTTGAGATTGTACCCAAATACTGCATTTCAGACTCTTTTGTTGGCTATGAGGGCTGCTCCATTTCTTCTAAAGGATTCTTGCCCACAGTAGTAGATATAATGGTCATCTGAATTAAATTCTCCCATTCCAGTCCATTTTAGTTCACTGATTCCTAAAATGTTGATGTTCACTCTTGCCATCTCCTGTTTGACCACTTCCAATTTATCTTGATTCATGGACCTAACATTCCAGGTTCCTATGCAATATTGCTCTTTACAGCATCGAACCCTGCTTCCATCACCAGTCCCATTCACAACTGGGTGGTGTTTTTGCTTTGGCTCCATCCCTTCATTCTTTCTGGACTTATTTCTCCACTGATCTCCAGTAGCATATTGGGCACCTGACGACCTGGGAAGTTCAGTATCATATCTTTCAGTGTCATATCTTTTTGCCTTTTAATACTGTTCTTGGGGTTCTCAAGGCAAGAATACTGAAGTGGTTTGCCATTCCCTTCTCCAGTGGACCACATTTTGTCAGGACCCTCCATTATGGCCTGTCCATCTTGGGTGGCCCTACACAGCATAGCTCATAATTTCATTGAGTTAGATAAAGCTGTGGTCCATGTGATCAGTTTGATTAGTTTTCTGTGATTATGGTTTTCATTCTGGGTGCTTGCTCTCTGATGGATAAGGATAAGAGACTTTTGGAAGCTTCCTGATGGGAGAAACTGACAGTGGGGCAAACTGGGTCTTGTTCTGATGGGTGGGGCCATGCTTAGTAAAGATGGGAAAATAGAAGGACGTGCACTCATCTCCGCGAGAACTCCAAAATTACAACTCGCTGCTGAACAAGCATCAACATTTTTTGGTTGTATCCCACCAAAAAAGGATACCCCGTGTCCAAGGGCAAACGAAAAGCCCCAGCAAGATGGTAGAAGGGGTGAAATCGTGTTTAGAAGCAAACTCCATACTCACCAGAGACCCTTGAAAGGCTCGAACAAAACCTTGTGCGCACCAGGATCCAGAGACCCCACAGAGACTGAGCCAGACCTGCCCCTTAAGAGTGTTTGTGTCTGCTGTGGAGGTGCGGGCCAGCAGTGGCTTGCCACAGTGGCAGGGCCTCTGCATGCAGCAGACCTGGGTCACACAGCCTGTGGCGTAAGCCCTCTTGGAGGAGGTCACCATTAACCCCACCAGAGAGCCACTGAGCAGACGCCCCACACACTGCAGAACCATTACACCAAAGAAATTCTCGCACTGTTAAGTTCTAGGACCCACAACAGATTGCCCAAACTGGGGATCTAGCAAAGGGAATGAGAAGCCCCAGGGATTTTGACTTTGGAGACCAGTGGGATTTGATTACAGAACTTAAACAGGACTGGGCAAACAAACTTGTTTGCACAAAACCTTGTGTGCACCGGGATCCAAGGGAAAGGAGCAGTGACCCCGTAAGAGACTGACCCAGACTTGCCTATAAGTGTCCAGGAGTCTCCGGCAGAGGCTGGGTTGGTGGTGGTCTCCTGCAGAGTTGGGGGCACTGAGTGCAGCAGTGCTTACCTAGGACCTTTTGAAGGAGGTCGCCATTATCTTCCTTACCTCCACCATAGTTTGGGGTCAGGTCAAACAACAGGGAGGGAACACAGCCCCACCCATCAACAGGAAAGTAGAAAGTTGTTACTTGTCCCATAATTAGAATCTACTTTGGACACTAATTAGCAGTGTTCTGGCAGAGGAGTTAACAAATAATAACCCATGGTCTAAGTGTGGCCTTCCTCTTTTTTGTAAATAAAGTTTTATTGCCCCAGAGCCATGCTCATTCCTCTTCATATTATCTATGGTTGCTTTTGTGCAACAGTGGCAGGGTTGAGTAGGTGCAACAGAGACCACATGGGCCAAAGAGCCTAAAGCATTTACAGTTTGGTCCCAAACAGAAAAAGTTTGCCAACCCTTGTTCTCAAATAGAGAGAATAGTTTTTGCCCTTCAAGCAGCTTACAGGATAGTCTTAAGCTAGAGAGAATTATAGCTCAAATGTGTTTTTTTAACCTGACTATAATATCCCACACTTATGTTCCTTTACTTTTAAAAATACATACTTGTTTTAAGACATCTTGAAATGATGCTAGCATAAATTGGTCTTACTCATTTTTATAGATGCCTCCCTTTTCCCTGTTCCCCCTTCATTTCTACCATCTTTCTCTTTCTTATTTTCCTTTTTTGCTTTTTTCTGCTTTTCATCTCATACATATATATGAGTGGAGAAAGAAAAGCAGTTGGTTTGTATTATGGTCTGTAAAAGTAATCAATTTGGCCCTTTTCTTTCTTTGCTCTGAAGTGCACTGTTTATGTAGTGATAATGGGCAATACAGATTGTCTCTGATTTACAACTTTTCAGTTCTGCAGTGGTGTGAAAACCATAGACATTCAGCAGAAACTTCAAGTTTTCATATTTTCCAGGGCTAGCCGTATGCACTTTTGTGATGCTGGGCAGCAGCAGAGAATGGCAGCTCTAGTCAACTAGGCGATCACAAGGGTAAACAAACAGTATACTTAACAACTGTTCTCTGCCTACAGCCATTTTGTGTTTCATTTCTAGTACAGTATCCAGTAAATTACGTGAGATATTCAGCGCTTTTTTTTCCTTTTTTTAAATTATCAATTTGATATTTATTTGGCTGTGCCAGCTCTTAGTTGTCACATGAGGGATCTTTAGTGCATGATGTGAGAGTTGTACAGTTGATGCTACAGCTGAGAGTTGTAGCATCTGGGATCTAGTTCCCTGACCAGGGATCCAGCCCAGGCGCCCTACATTGGGAGCTCAGAGTCTCAGGCAGTGGACCACCAGGGAAGTTCCAGCACTTTATTATAAATTAGGCTTTGTGTTCGATGATTTTGCCAAACTGTAGTCTAATGTAAGCACTCTTGGCATATTTAAGGTAAGCTAGGCTAAACTAAATCCCATGGGCAGAGGAGCCCGGTAGGCTGCAGTCCATGGGGTCGCTAAGAGTCAGACACGACTGAGTGACTTCACTTTCACTTTTCACTTTCATGCATTGGAGAAGGAAATGGCATTTACCATATGACTCAGCAATCATAGTCCTGGACATTTATTCCAGAAATGAAAACTTATGTCTACACAAAAAGCCATAGCTGAATGTTTATAGCAGCTTTATTTGTAATAGCCAATAGCTGGAAACAACTAAAGTGTCCTTCGGTAAGTGAGTGATTAGACACACTGGTATATCCATACAGTGGAATATTACTTGGCAATGAAAAGGAACAAACTGTTGATACATGCCACAACTTGGACAGGTTATCAAGAGCATATTGCTGAGTGAAAAAGATCCATTCTCAAAAGGTCACGTGCTGTATGAATCCATTTACATGATATCCTCAAAATATCAGAGGAGAAGGCAGCGGCACCCCATTCCAATACTCTTGCCTGGAAAATCCCATGGACAGAGGAGCCTGGTAGGCTGCAGTCCATGGGGTCACTGAGAGTTGGACACGATTCAGTGACTTCACTTTCACTTTTCACTTTCATGCACTGGAGAAGGAAATGGCAACCCACTCCAGTGTTCTTGCCTGGAGAATCCCAGGGATGGGGGAGCCTGGTGGGCTGCCATCTATGGGGTCGCACAGAGTCGGACACAACTGAAGCGACGTAGCAGCAGCAAAATAGCAGAGTTTTAGAGACAGAGGACAGATTGTGGCTGCACAGCTTAGTGGTGGAGGGAGAAAATGGGCGTGGTCGTAGAGAGGCAGCAAGAGGAAGAGCTCCGTGATGACGCAGCAGCTTTGTACTTTGGTTGCAGTGACGGTGAAATCGATATTCAGATGCAATGGATTGTCACAGAGCTGTCCCACCCACATTGTTCCCATGTGAATTTCTCAGTTTTGATATCGTACTACGATTATGGAAGATGTAACCACTGGGGGAAGTAGGGTGAAGGATACGCGTCCTGTCTGTGCCATTTGTCAACTCCCTCTGAATCTACGATTGTTTCAAAATAAGGATTAAAAACACTTAAAATACCAATTTCATAGTTTGTATGCAAAAACCTTTAGTGTTATTAATTTTGGGGGGATATCATATATACACTTTAGGATGCAAAGAATGGGAGAAGCTTATGTGCTTTATTAAGAGTCTGAATTTTATTATTTTTTTAAATCAATAAAAGGAAGTTTCACATTGGTATAATACTAGTATGTGGGAATATCTCAACACCACTATCATTTTTCTGCATTAAGTGAATATAATTGGGCAAGAATTCAAGAAATAGCAAAGAACTTAAACATTTTTGTGAAGGTGGAATAAGATTTATTTTACATACTTAAGTTTTGTTTAAAAAGAAATGTGAACTCAGCTGTACCATTATGTCTAATGCCTCTGTACATCACTGCAGGCCTTCCGTGTCATGTCTGAACCAACTGGCCCAGAAACCCCAAGCTCTAAAGAATGTCAGAGGGCTTGGCAATGTTCAGATGTACCGGAACCTGCAGTGTGTGGGATAAGTAGAATCTGGGTCTTCAGACTGAAAAGAAGAAAGCGCATTGCGCGACGCCTGGTGGACACGCTCAGGTAAGAAGTAAAAGTGCTTAGACCCAAGTTAGCTCTCCAGAAGCTTTCCTGGCTCATGAGCCAGAGGGAATGATGTTGGTCTGTAAATACTACCAAAGTCAGGCTGAGGCAGTGCTGACACGGAAAAGAAAAAAAACTACTAGGTGTACTCAATTTTGCACACAGTATTCCAAGTGTGAAATATTCTAGACCAGTGCTTTTCAAACTACCTGTAGTCAAAGACGGTATTTTGTTATAGACCAACACATTAATAAGATAAAGATAAATTGCTAGGAAATGAAAAAGAAGGCAAACAAATGGAAAATACAAGTCCAACTTTTTATTAGATTCAACAAATGTAAAATTAATTTAAATAAATATAACCTATAAAAACAAAAGAGAGATTTAAAAAAGAATTGTAGAAATTGTATGTTTATTGATGTGTGACTAGATGATTAATAGAGACTTAGTATAACACAAATGTAACTAAATGTAAAAGTGAATTAGCAAGACAACCCAGAGAATAGTTATTTACAAATCATTTATCTAATGAGTAAAAGTCTAGTATATCTAACATATATAAGAGAACTCTCACCCACACATACCTTAAAAGGGGAGCAGTGAGAAAAGTTGGTGTCTGTGAAGATTTTTGTTTGTAGTTAATTGTGAAATAACCTCCATTTTCTTTATTTTTTATTGAGATACATAGATTTGGTATGGGGGGAGAGAGAGAAAGTGTGTGTGTGTAGAGAGAGAGAGAGAGAGAGAGTGAGTGTGTGTGTGTGTGTGTGTGTGTGCGTGCGTGTGCGCGTGCGTGCATGTGCATGCCACTCAGCTTTGTCCGACTCTTAGCGACCCCATGGAGCCCACCAGACTCCTCTGTCCATGGGATTCTCCAGGCAAGAATACTCGACTGGGTTAGCCATTCCCTTCTCCAGGGGATCTTCCCAACCCAGGGATTGAACCCAGGTCTCCTGCACTGCAGGAACACTACCATCTGAGCCACCAGGGAAGGCCATGGAGAATACCAGTATTTAACCTGGTTCTTCCAGGCAGTAGTCCGGTGCTTCTCAAATGTGAAAGTGCCTGTGAACAACCTGGAGATCTTGCTCAAACGCAGGTGTGATTCAGTAGATTGGGGTGGGCCTGAGATGCTGCATTTCTAACAAAGTAGGTAATACTTTGAATACTAAGGCAATAGATTGTAAGCAGTGATAAAAATAAAGTTGTAAAGGAGAAATATAAAACAATCATTTGAGAACATATCTTCTCACACTCTTGGGTTGGAGATACAGGTAACATAATTGGCAGCTTTCCTGTATATGAGGAGCCTAATCATCTTTCTCTGCAGGCAATGTATGTTTTAAATCCTCGCAAGTGAACAGTATTATTCCTAATTGTTTTGCATCAGAAGCAGCTGAGGCTCAGATAGGATTATTAGTACAGGTTACAGTGATGGAGATAGTAAAAGGAGAGTTAGGACTCAGAGCCACAGATCTAATAATACTCTTTCTCTAGCTCATACCATCGTTCATGAAGACACAGAGAACTGCTTAATCAATATTTTGCTTTGGAGTCTAGTATATATAGCAATACGCTTCTATTCAATTATATAGTAAGTATACTTGAAGCTGATATCTTAACTTCTCATTGAATCCAGTTTTTTATTTTGAAGTAATTTCACATATGAAAAATAGGAAGAATAGTAAAAAGAACACCCTCAGTATCTTTGTCCAGATTCTTTTTTATTTTCTTCCTGAATTATTTTAAAGTAAGTTACATATAATATGCCTCTTTACCCCCTTAGTACTTCAGTATGTTCAAGTATATTCTCTTACATAAGAACAGCTCAGTTACCAAATTTGGGATATTTAATATCTAATGTATAGTCCATATTTCAGTTTTGTTATTTGTCTCAAATGCCCTTCATAGCTTTTTTTTTTTTTTTCCTCTTCAGGATTACATATTGCTTTTAGTCATAATCTCTTTAGTCTTCATCTTCCTTAACCTGTAAGTTATTTAGCCTTTCTTTGTCTTTTAGGACTTAGACGCATTTGAAGACTAAGACCAGTTAGTTCATAGAATACCCCTCAGTTTTGTTGAATTCTTTCAGCTATTTCAGTTTATTGCTTTTAATCCCAGTTGAGCTGGATCAAGGAGAGTTGTAGTCAACATGCAGTCAAAATGTAGTCAAAAGGCAAAATTAGGTTTTGCCTTCTTAAAGCTCTGAATGTGTGATGTAGTTAAAAAGAAGATAGTTATTGGTTAAAATTGTTGGTGTGTTGGGTTTTTTTTTGTAATTATCTGTGGCTTTTAATTGGAGAAGGCAATGGCACCCCACTCCAGTACTCTTGCCTGGAAAATCCCATGGACGGAGGAGTCTGGTAGGCTGTAGTCCATGGGGTCGCTAAGAGTTGGACACGACTGAGCGACTTCACTTTGACTTTCCACTTTCATGCATCGGGGAAAGAAATGGCAACCCACTCCAGTATTCTTGCCTAGAGAATCCCAGGGATGGGGGAGCCTGGTGGGCTGCCATCTAACAGGGTCGCACAGAGTCAGACACGACTGCAGCGACTTAGCAGCAGCAGCAGCAGTGGCTTTTAATTAGCAATACTATTTCATATCAGTGGCTTCTTATTACCATGGATCACCTAGAGTCAGCTGGATGGTTTATATGGTTCTCTTTGCCTCTTAGCAGAACTTTTTATGGGCCTTAGTTTTCTCACCTGTGAAATGATACCATTAAACTTCCACCCCCTAAAATATAAGACATTGAGTCATTTTACCATTTAATAAAATGATTTTAAATATTTAAAAATATTTAAAAGGATTGAGGGGCTTCCCAGGTGACTCAGTGGGTTTTTGTTTTGTTTTTTTTAAAAACTCATTCCTGCCGATGCAGGAGACAGGAGTTTGATACCTGGGTCAGGAAGATCCCCTCAAGTAGGAAATGTGAGTCCACTCCAGGATTGCCTGGGAAATCCCATGGACAGAGGACCGTGGAGGGCTATAGTCCACGGGGTCGCAAAGAAGTTAGACACGACTTAGTGACTGAAATACAAAGAGATTGAAGTCTTTTTAACTAGATTGCTTTAAAATATGTGCTCATGTTTAATCAAAATTTAAAGATGGTTCCATTGTTAAATTGTCTTTTCCTCTCTTTTTAGGAATTGCTTCATGTTTGGCTGTTTTCTCAGCACTAATGAAATAGCATTTTCTGACCCAACACCAGATGGCAAGTTATTTGCAACCAAGTACTGCAACACACCTAATTTCCTTGTATACAATTTTAATAGTTGAAACCAGTTTCAACTATGGAACAATTACTGTGTGAATGAGTTCTGACAGCCTATTATCATAAATTACAAACTATTTAACAAATAGCAAGTATCCAGGGATACAAAGAAAGGAAAAATCTTTAATGTATACTGACTAGGACTCTGAATCCTTAATTATGAAACTTTGGAGCTATAGCTGGAAAATTATTTCTCTTCTGTGTAAGAACATTGGTTTTTCACAGAAATTTGACCAGTTATTTATAAAGTACACTTTGAGGCCAGAATTACTTCATGCCTGATCAGAAAGTTTAAAGATAGACAAATTTCCATCCCCATTTTTAAAAAATAACTCCTGACTTCATACACAGAATTCTCATTTTATAGGTTCTTGGCTGTAGCAACTCAGTTTGAGTATAGTTAAAGTATTCTGAATTCCCAATTTGTACCAGGGAAAGATGTAAGGAATAAGATTTCCATGTTCTTTTGTATAGAACAGAATTTATAGCTAAATATTTTTTCATTTTAAAAATCATTATTCAGAAAGCACACTTCAGAAATAATTAAAATTAAACTTTATAATTGCACTATTGTCATTTCATTAATTTTTGGTGTTTGTGCTACTTTTCTTTAGTGAACTTATTATTGGTGATTGGTGTCTAACAAAATGGATACCCGGTTGGATTAGATGATTCATATGGTTAGATTTTAAATCTAACATTTAAAATTTAACAGAACCAAGGTTAATAAATATGTCTAGGCTGATGGGCCACAGAATATGATGGCTTTATGTAAATATACCTAAATATGGATACATTTTTCTAATATAATTCATGGATACTTACTTTGAAAAACAAAGAATTATTCAGCTTTTTTTTATTATTATAAAGTCATCTAGCTTCATTCTGGCAGTAAGACTCTAGGGAAGTAGTGTCCAGGTTGTAACTGTAGAATCTGTTCCTCTACACTCTTTTATTTGCCTTTAAGTTAATAGTTCTAAAATTTTAAAGCTTGGTTTCTAAAAAGACTGTGAAAGTGTCGAAATGTGTATAAATTTTCCAAACATTTTAATGCTAGTTTCTGTACTGCTGTGTTTAAAAATTGTCAGAAATATTTTATTTTAAAACTTTATTAACATTATTTCACTGAATACCGTTATGATGAATCAATTAAAATTCTTTTCTGTATTATTTTTCTAGTCTCTTATTCAGTTGAATGTACTGATTTTCATTTTAGTTTGTGGTTGTAAAAATAGTACATGTTCTTTATAAAAAAATTATATCTACACAACAACCTGCACAGATACTTTTAGCAGCTGTTGACCTAAAACATATAGACTGCCACTTAGCTTTCTAGCGAAAATGAGTTTATTCAACATCAGCAAAGAATTACACTTCAGGGTCTGCAGCCATATTGACCATGTTCAAGCCCTCAGCAAAAACATGGGGAAAACTCTTAAAAGAGAGAAAGAGGAAGTTGGGAGGGCAACAGTAAACAGTCCTGCACTTAGCATTGGGTGAGTTGTGACCGTGTCTCATTGGCTGAGCTGTTGCTAGGTGAGAAAGTCCACTTCTTATTGGGCTCTGCTGTCTTCATAGGGCATGCATGAGAGCTCTCCCTTCTAATCTTGCAACTTTATTTCTTTAATAGTGATTTTATTTGATTAGAAATTTGTTTCCACAATAAATTTTATTTTTGTCACACAAAATTATATGAAAAAAATTCTAAAATAATCTACACATTGATAACGTCATTCAGTCAGCTCAGTCAGTCGCTCAGTTGTGTCCAACTCTTTGCAACCCCATGAATCACAGCACGCCAGGCCTCCCTGTCCATCACCAACTCCCAGAGTTGACTCAAACTCACGTCCATCAAGTCGGCAATGCCATCCAGCCATCTCATCCTCTGTCGTCCCCTTCTCCTCCTGCCCCCAATCTCTCCCAGCATCAGAGTCTTTTCCAGTGAGTCAACTCTTCGCATTAGGTGGCCAAAGTACTGGAGTTTCAGCTTTAGTATCATTCCTTCCAAAGAAATCCCAGGGTTGATCTCCTTCAGAATGGACTGGTTGGATCTCCTTGCAGTCCAAGGGACTCTCAAGACTCTTCTCCAGCATCACAGTTCAAAAGCATCAATTCTTCAGCCGCTCAGCTTTCTACACAGTCCAACTCTCACATCCATACATGATGACTGGAAAAACCATAGCCTTGACTAGACAGACCTTTGTTAGCAAAGTAATGTCTCTGCTTTTGAATATGCTATCTAGGTTGGTCATAACTTTTCTTCCAAGGAGTAAGCATCTTTTAATTTCATGGCTGCAGTCACCATCTGCAGTGATTTTGGAGCCCCCAAAAATAAAGTCAGCTACCATTTCCACTGTTCCCCCATTGAATTCTCATGAAATGATGGGAGTAGATGCCATGATCTTTGTTTTCTGAATGTTGAGCTTTAAGCCAACTTTTTCACTCTCCTCTTTCACTTTTATCAAGAGGCTTTTTAGTTCCTCTTCACTTTCTGACATAAGGGTGGTGTCATCTGCATATCTGGGGTTATTGATATTTCTCCCAGCAATCTCAGTTCCAGCTTGGGCTTCATCCAGCCTGGCATTCCGCATGATGTACTCTGCATATAAGTTAAATAAGCAGGGTTACAATATACAGCCTTGACAGACTCCTTTTCCTATTTGGAATCAGTCTGTTGTTCCATGTCCAGTTCTAACTGTTGCTTCCTGACCTGCATATAACTTTCTCAAGAGGCAGGTCAGGTGGTCTGGTATTCCCATCTCTTTCAGAATTTTCCACAGTTTATTGTGATCCATACAGTCAAAGGCTTTGGCATAGTCAATAAAGCAGAAATAGATGTTTTTCTGGAACTCTTGCTTTTTCGATGATCCTGTGGATGTTGGCAATTTGGTCTCTGGTTCCTCTGCCTTTTATAAAACCAGCTTGAACATCTGGACGTTCACGGTTCACGTATTGCTAAAGCCTGGCTTGGAGAATTTTGAGCATAACTTTACTAGCATGTGAGATGAGTGCAATTGTGTGGTAGTTTGAGCGTTCTTTTGCATTGCCTTTCTTTGGGATTGGAAAGAAAACACCTTTTCCAGTCCTGTGGCCACTGCTGAGTTTCCCAAATTTGCTGGCATATTGAGTACAGCACTTTTGTAGCATCATCTTTCAGGATTTGAAATAGCTCAACTGGGATTCCATCACCTCCACTAGCTTTGTTCATAGTGATGCTTTTTCTAAGGCCCACTTGACTTCACATTCCAGGATGTCTGGCTCTAGGTGAGTGATCACACCATTGATTATCTGGGTCGTGAAAATCTTTATTGTACAGTTCTTCTGTGTATTCTTGCAACCTCTTAATGTCTTCTGCTTCTGTTAGGTCCATACCATTTCTGTCCTTTATCAAGCCCATCTTTGCACGAAATGTTCCCTTGGTATCTCTAATTTTCTTGAAGAGATCTCTAGTCTTTCCCATTCTGTTGTTTTCCTCTATTTCTTTGCATTGACCGCTGAGGAAGGCTTTCTTATCTCTCCTTGCTATTCTTTGAACTCTGCATTCAGATGCTTATATCTTTCCTTTCCTCCTTAGTTTTTCCCTTATCTTTTCACAGCTATTTGTAAAGCCTCCTCAGCCAGCCATTTTGCTTTCTTGCATTTCTTTTTCTTGAGGATGGTCTTGATCCCTGTCTCCTATACAGTGTCATGAACCTCCATCCATAGTTTATCGGGCACTCTATCAGATCTAGTCCCTTAAATCTATTTCTCACTTCCACTGGATAATCATAAGGGATTTGATTTAGGTCATACCTGAATGGTCTAGTGGTTTTCCCTACTTTCTTCAATTTAAGTCTGAATTTGGCAATAAGGAGCTCATGATCTGAGCCACAGTCAGCTCCCAGTCTTGTTTTTGCTGACTGTAAAGAGCTTCTCCATCTTTGGCTGCAAAGAATATAATCAATCTGATTTTGGTGTTGACCATCTAGTGATGTCCATGTGTAGAGTCTTCTCGTGTTGTTGGAAGAGAGTGTTTGCTATGGCCAGTGTGTCCTCTTGGCAAAACTCTTATTAGCCTTTGCCCTGCTTCATTCCATATTCCAAGGCCAAATTTGCCTGTTACTCCAGGTGTTTCTTGAGTTCCTGCTTTTGCATTCCAGTCCCCTGTAATGGAAAGGACATCTTTTTGGGGTGTTAGCTCTTACTTTTTATTAAATCTTTCTTCCCATTTTATTTATTTTACCGAAGTATACTTGATTTTGGGCTTCCCTTGCGGCTCAGCTGGTAAACAATCTGCCCGCAATGTGGGAGACCTGGGTTTGATTCCTGGGTTGGGAAGATCCGTGGAGAAGGGAAAGGCTACCCACTTCCAGTATTCTGGCCTGTAGAATTCCATGGGCTGTATAGTTAATGGGGTCACAAAGAGTCAGACACAACTGAGCAACTTTCCCATACTTTATTTACAGTGTTTCAGGCAAAGTGATTCAGTTGTATATTTCTTTTTCAGATCCTTTTCCATTATAGACTACAAGACATTGAATATAGTTCCCTGTTTTATAGTAGTCCTTGTTGGTTATCTATTTCGTATATAGGAGTATGTATCCGTTACTTCATATTTATTTATCCCCCTTCCTTTCCCCATTGGTAACTATAAATCTGTATTTTGTGTAAGTCTGTTTCTGGTTTTTAAAGAAGTTCACTTGTTTCCACATATAAGTGATATATTTTTCCTTCTTTGACATAGTATGATCATCTCTAGGTCCATCCATGTTGCTGCCAATGGCATTATTTCAATTTTCCATGGCTAATATTCATACATATGAATACATACCATGATATATATATACTTTATCCATTCATTTGTTGATGGGCATTTATGTTCCTTCCGTGTCTTCACTATTGTAAATAGTGCTGCAGTGACCACTAGGGTACTTGCTTTTAAGTAGCTTTTATCCTCTCTGGATATATGCCTAGGTGTGAGATTGCTGGATCAGGTGGTAAATCTTTCATTTTTAAAGAATTTCCGTACTGTTCTCAATAGTGGCTGCACCAATCTACATTCCCACCTATTGCAGGAGGGCTCCCTTTTGTCCACACCCTCTCCCTTTATTTGTAGTTATTGATGCATTTATTACTTATGCAGTTTGTATTACTTATGCATTTATGTAATTATTGAACATTATTTGTAGATTTTTGATGATAGCCATTCTGAACTGTATGAGATGATACCTTATTGTAGTTTTGAGTTTCTCTAATTAGGGATGTTGAGCACCTTTTCATGTGCCTGTTAGCCATCTATGTCTTGGCAGGTATTTCTGCTGATGGGGAGGTTTGGTTAATGCATAATGCAGGTACATAGTGCATAGGGGAACAGAGAGGAAGCCTAAGAGCAGAGAACGTTCTGTTTTTGTTTTTGTCTTGCCATAAAATACAAATTTTATTTCACATCTCTTTTATAGGGGCACTAATCCCATTTGTGAGGGCTTCACCCTCTTGCAGTCACCTTCCAAAGCCCCCACTTCCAGATACAAACACATTGGGGATTAGGTGTCAACATATGACTTTCAGTGGAATGTTCACTTCCAATCCATAGCTAGTGTAAAATGATGTTTACTATAGATTTTGTTAGATATGGACCCTTTTCTTATATTAAGAAGTTCCTTTCTGTCCCCAGGTTTCTAAGACTCCTTTAAACATCTTGAAGAGATTCTGAACTTTATCAAAATTTGTATTCCATCCTTTGATTTTTCTTATATCAATATGGTTGTTTAAATGTTAAACCAACCTAGCCTTCCTGAAATAGCTCCAACTTGGTTGTGATGAAGTTTTTCCCTTTTATATTATCAGTTTGGGTTTCTTTGGGATTTTTCACACGTTTATGAATGAGATTGGGTATGTACAGGATCTGCAGTGATGTTTCCATCTTGACATGTCTTTTTTGCTCTCTAGATGAGACCTGACAGGGGCTTATCAATCTTTCAGATTTTCAAAAACCCAACTTTTGGCGTTGTTGACCCTATTATGCTTGTTTTCTATTTTCTATGATAGGTTTTGCTTTAAAATTTCTACTCATTTATTTGCTATTGCAAAGGAATCTTAGTTTTTCCTAGATTCTTAGGACTATAACATATAAGCACAACTTCAGCAGCATGCTTTTTATATATACTTTTCCATTCACTTTCTTGACACTTTAATGATCTTTTAACAGAAGATAAGCCATTACTGATCTGTATAGTATTGCTTGGTACAATCTCATACTAAAAGGAACCTTCTGTTGAATTCCAGAATTGTTTAAAGCCCAGAGTGCAGTGGTTCTTAATCTAAGATCCCCCACATCACAGTAATTTTTACCCTGGTTCAGTAGATTCACAAGCACAATTCAGTACTTGAAAAATCCCAGGGAGATGTGGCTCACAGATAGAAAATTAGGATTCAAATCACTCTCATTTTACAGATTAACAAAATAAAGCCAAGAAAGAGGAAAAAACCTGCTAACTTTCACTCAATAAGTTTAATGACAACACTCAATACAATGGAGTACAAAATAGGATAACACACCTTCGGGTAACTGACATGTCCTTTAGTTTATGTTGTCCTATTAGAGTTTTATTTACACCAATACTGTGATATGCTTAAGATATAGATTAGTAAATAAAAATATTAAAGATACCAGTACAGAAAATTCACTCAATAAATTAAGGCAAAAACCAAAGCTCTGGAACAAGACAAGCCTTAACCAAAAATGTTTGGATATACCCAGGGAACTCCTCTTGCGAGCCATATCCCAGGTCTCTGATCTCAGTGACCCTATAAGCACGTCAACCAAGAAAGGCCAGCAAAAGGTTTGAAGAGGTAAGCACATGTAGACTTATTTTGTAATATACAAAGTGCTAATTCCAGTAGATAAATTAAAATAGAGAACATCTGAGAAAGATCATCAATAAAAGTCACTCAGCCCAAATTAATGTTAGACATCTGTTTTTACAGCACTATTTTTAATCTATATAAACAAGTTCAAATTTTTTAGTAGTTTCTTAAACTTTATAGAAAACCCTCTACAATTTCTAATACTTATTAACATAAACATACATGAACTACCTTTATAATAGAAACAGTTGTTCAAATGTTAATAAGGTGCTATCTGTGGTCCTAAAATAGGCCACTTCCATCTAATAATTATGGATCATCATAATAACTACATAAATGTATCATGGTAAATAGAACAACTATATACATGAGCCATACTTGAGGCTCCAGCAGTCATGGGTATGAGGTGATCACAGGACATCCACTTCTAAAGCCTCAACAATGCACGCAGCAGAAGGACGGTCTTTAGGATCTTCATTAGTGCATACGGAGAAGAGCTCAATTACTTTCTGGTATGTTTCATCCAGTTCCTCCATATTAACAGGTGGCCTAGTTCCCAAAGCTGCATAGTATGCGTCATCATCAAAGTCACTTTCATCAAAAGTTTTATCTGCTCATGAAGGAGTTAGAAGCAATTTAAAATCACTTTAAATCATGGAAAAGTGTAGCAACTGCTCAAACTCACTGTCCTGAAATAATTCATCTTCCAATATGCGTTTCATTTTACACAGGCAGTCTCTTCACCTGTCCTGCCATGGTGTAGATTAATTATTGTCAGGAATTTAAAGGTTAGCCACCCCAACCCCCTTACTAGGGTAGCTTTCCAATCATTTTCTCAGGCAAGAGGAGTTTTTAAGGTAATTTCTTGCTCCTCTGGATTTTCTCAGTTTATCTCCCTGTTCTCAATCTACATCTCATTTGTATGAGATTAAATCAGTGTTCTCCAGGTAAGAACACTAGAGTGGGTAAGCCATTCCCTTCTTAAAGTTTAATAAGATCCCAGAGGATCTTCCCTAGAAGGGAAGAACCCAGGTCTCCCACATCGCAGGCAGATTCTTTACCATCTGAGCTACCAGGGAAGCCCCAATTTATAAATTACTCCTTAGTTCAAACTGAGAGATTGGGATTTATGTTAAAAATAAGTAATTATACCTTCATCATCATCATCATCTGGAAGATTAATGTGTGGAATAGATAAAGTCATCATTTCCCACAGAGTAAGACCAAAGGCAAATATGTCTGCCTTGTCAGTAATAATACCGTCCTCCTCCAGAGCTTCCTTAGGTTTCCAAGGCTCAGTGCCAATGTAACAGGCCTCAGGGTCAGTCACTGAAACAAAATACAGGCAAACTGATCAAAAGGGCAAGCACCAGAAACCACTAAGAAAGGCAAACAACCCAAAGAAAAATGGGCAAGTTATTTAACAGTTTAAAGGTTACTACAGCCAGTAAACATGAAAATACATTCAACCTCATAAAAAGGTTTTCTCTATCAGACTGTTAAACATTCAAAAACCTAGTCAGTAGGCAAGGGTGTAGAGAAACAATTCTCTTAGAAAGGGGCATAAACGTAGATTGTGGATGTCTAGAGTACAGACTTGAGCCAGATTGCCTCACCCGGTTTCAAAGACCTGTGCAAACTCTGTGACCCTGAACAGATCACCTAATCTCTTTGCCTCCATTTCTTCCTTTTTCAAACTAAACTGTCTTTCAGCTGAGAGACAACCACTTCCCTGCATCTAGGATTGCCAGATCAGGGAAGAGGGGACAGGTGGAATTACACAGAGGCTCTTAAAGCTTCTCTGCCCAGGAATGACACAGGTCCACTCGTGTTTCCACTTAAATGTTAGAGGCAACACCTCAATTTTCATGAGAAGGCCAGCTTTCTAGCTGAAACTGGGATTAGATTGAATCATTAGATCAATCTGGGAAGAATTAACCTCTTAACAGTATTGTCAATCCATAATCATGATCTCTCACTCACTTAACATCTTAATGCTCTCAGTGAAGTTTTATGGTGTTCAATAAAAAGGTCAAGACTTTTGGTTCGACTTATTCTTCAATTATTTTATGCTTTTTGGTGTAGCACCCTCCCACCTCCTCTCATTTATCCCTAGGGGATACATTCCTGGATCCCCAGTGGATGCCTGAAACTAAGGACAGTACCAAACCATATATATATACACAGTATTTATATAAATATATACACTATTTTTTCCTATATGTGCACATCTTTAATAAACTTTACAAATTAGGCACTATAAGAGTAACAACAAAGATAACAATAAGATAGAACAATTACAATATACTGTCATAAAAGTTATGAGAATGTAGTCACTCTCAAAATTATCTTACTGTGCAAATGTGTGCCTTCTTCCAACCATGCACTCACCACACACTGTGGCCATAACTTTTAAGGGTTGAGGTGTAGCAGCAAAACTAGTATGAATATTTTCCTACTTCAAAATTTCAGAGAGAAGTTGCAGTAGATCTCTGCAAACTCAGCATCCATTTTTTTTTCTTTCCTTATTAAGTCTAGAGCTTTCACTTTTTCACTTAAAGGAAGCACTTTATGGCTTTTCTTTGGCACATCTGAATTGCCAGCATCACTATACACTTTGGCAACATTATTAAGGGTTACCTGAACTTAATCACTGCCATATCGGCAACAGTCATCTGATAACCAAGGTTGGCTGCTGAAGGACCTTCTATCTAGATTAGGAATCTTTAAAGGGTAAGGACTGTGTCCTTTTTTCCTGTATATCATTACTAGCACAGTGCCTGATTATACATAGTATTGAAAATATTTGGTAAATAATCAACCCAGAAATTACTATCATTAACATATGGGCTTTTCATGAGGAAAAGATTGAAGGCAAAAGGACAAGGGGGCAGCAAGGGATGAGATGGATAGATAGCACCACCAACTGAATGGACATGAATTTGAGCAAACTCCAGGAGATAGTGAAGGACAGAGGAGCCTGGTGTGCTGCGGTCCATGGGGTAGCAGAGTCAGACATGGCTTACTGACTGAACAGCAGCAGCAGTATATCCTTGTAGCTTATTTATTTCATACATAGTAGTGTATATCTCTTAGTTCCCTATCCTTTTCTTGTTACTTCCCTCTCCCCACCAGCAATCACCAGTTTGTTCTCCATATCTATTTCTTTCTTGTGATAGTCACTTGTTCATTTTTTAGATTTCATAAGTGTGTGCTCAGTTGCTCAGTCCTGTCAACTCTGTGACCCCATGGACTGTAGCCCGCCAATCTACAGGCAAGAATACTGGAATGGATTGCCATTTCCTTCTTCAGGGGATCTTCCCAACCCAAGGGATTGAACTTGTGTCTCCTGTGTCTCCTGCATTGGCAAGCGGATTCTTTACAAGTGAGTCACCAGGGAAGAGTCCACATATAAGTGATACCATACGTTGTTAAGAAAGCCAAATCAAAATTTTAATATAACTTTTTATTTATTGACAGTAAATGCCACCATATTTACCTTCAAGGAAGCACAGACAGAGAGCTCATGGCTGTACAGGACTGACGCTGCCTGGCAGTGAAAATCTAAAGTGTTCGCATTTTTACTGAGATTGTTGCTGTTTTTAGTATGCTTTGTTTTCAAGGTTGCATGGGTTTTGATTCTTCTGTTACAGCTCTTCTGTAAGCCTAGTCCTAGCTTTTGACTTTTGCTGAAATTAATGTAACAGATTAATGTAAACAATACCCATACTGCCCAATTATTTTTTTGGAATGTGTTCTTGGGAATGGAATTACAGGACTGAAGGGCATAAACATTTTTAAGGGTTGTTTTTCAGAGAAAATACATATATCTAAAGTGCCCTCTGAAAAAGCTACACACTGTGGTATTTACTATTGCTATTCCTCACCATCTACGTACACAGGACTACCTTCTAGACACACAGAAGGACCACACTTTCTGGCCTGTCATGTTTTTGGGTAAAGCCATTTGACTAGTTCAGGGCAGTGACTTGTGAAAGAAGTGACTTGTGTCATTTCTGAACTGGAGCATTTAACTGTCAGGGCAAGACTTTCTAGGGTGGCACTGTACAACAGAACTTTGGTGATGATAAAAATGTTATTTATCTCAGTATGGTAGTCACTAACCACACATAGCTACTGAGCACTTGAAATGTGGCTAAGGTGGCTGAGAGAATGAATTTAAAGAATTTTAAATATATTAATTAATTTAAATAGCCATACATAGCTAGTGGCTACTGTAGTAGACAGGCTTTGGTACCTCAGTAGTAAAGAATCTGCCTGCAATGCAGGAGACGTGGGTTCAATTCCTGGTTCAGGAAGATCCCCTGGAGAAGGAAATGGTAACCCACTCCAGTATTCTCACCTGGGACATCCCATGGAGATAGGAGCCTGGCAGGCTACTGTCCATAGGGTCACAATGAGTTGGACATGACTGAGAGACTAAACAACAACCAAAAAAACTGTAGTGGACAGTGCGGCTCTAGAGCTTTTTTACCTTCCACACAACAATGGACACAATGATGGCAGTATTCCATACAACAGACATCCTAGCATGTTAGGTCCTAACGTGAGAATGACATGGAATGGAACACAAGCCTAGTGGACATGCAGCTTGAAAAATAAGCCTTGCTTGTTTTAAGGTACTGAGGTTTTTGAGGGTTTATGTTACTATAGCAAAACTGATCTTAACCTGAATGATAAATTACAACTTCTATTTAGTTCATGAGAGTATGTTAACCTATACTCTTGCTCATACTAGAATGGGGAAATTTTTCAATGACTTTTTTAGTAGTCATGACTTCTTTTAAAAGGTGGTTTCTACCTCTCGTGTCCTTCTTAAGCCCAACATTAAGGAAATCTTTACCAACAATTTTTTCTACTACTTTTTAAAAAATCTTCAGTCTACAGAGATTAGAGTGTGAGAACAGAAAACAACTTTCTCTAAACAGATACCATCATTTACTAATTCAACTACCTCTTTTCCACTAATACAAAAATGTCACCTTTATCATATAACAAATTTCATATATCTAGGAACTATCTTTTGACTCATGTTGAAATTTTCTGTCTAGTTTGGCATTAGTGTCACTGCTTTAATTACTACAGTTTCATAATACTTAACATCTCTTCAAGAAAATTCCTACTCAACACTTTTTCACAGAATTTTCCTAGCTGTGTTTGAACATGTATCCTCAAGGATAATCTCTATATTCTCTTTGACATGTTCTAAAATAACATAGATCATACTGGGATATTTCAAAATTTTTAAATCTTTAATTCATTTCTGCTTTTTTCTTTCATGGTTTCATTTATTTTTGTCTAATTTCAGCTGAAAACTCAATTTCATAAAGGTTAAATAATGACAGTGTTTTCCTTTGAGTACTTTTGGACCATATCAAATAGGTTTTGATTTGCTCTTACATTCTTTTTCCTATGGTCATGTATGGATGTGAGACTTGGACTGTGAAGAAGGCTGAGCGCCAAAGAATTGATGCTTTTGAACTGTGGTGTTGGAGAAGACTCTTGAGAGCCCCTTGGACTGCAAGGAGATCCAACCAGTCCATTCTGAAGGAGATCAACCCTGGGATTTCTTTGGAAGGAATGATACTAAAGCTGAAACTCCAGTACTTTGGCCACCTAATGCGAAGAGTTGACTCACTGGAAAAGACTCTGATGCTGGGAGAGATTGGGGGCAGGAGGAGAAGGGGACAACAGAGGATGAGATGGCTGGATGGCACCACGGACTCAATGTACGTGAGTTTGAGTGAACTCCAGGAGTTGGTGATGGACAGGGAGGCCTGGCGTGCTGCGATTCATGGGGTCGCAAAGAGTTGGACATGACTGAGCGACTGAACTGAACTGAACTTACATTCTTATTCTCTAAATAGTGTGTAACTAGAATTTCACTACTTCTCAGCTAAGAACTATTTACAAATATTTTAAATTCCTGAAAAAACTGAGTTTTTATTTCCAACTGTACATGAATTTCTATATTTATAGCTCTGAAGATAATGAATGTTAACCTTTGGCCTATTCCTACTTTTGTAACTTGAGGTTTTCTCAGCCCTATGTAAATCAATGAAGTTAGAACACACCCCCTCACCATCCACAAAACTCAAAATGCATTAAAGACTTAACACCATAAGACACCATAAAACTCTTAGACGAGATCATAGGCAAAACGTTCTCTGACATGAATCACCAATGTTTTCTTAGGTCAGTCTCCCAAAGTGATAAAAATAAAAACAAAAATAAACAAATGGGACCTAATCAAACTTACAAGCTTTTGCACAGCAAAAATCATGAGCAAAATGAAAAGACAACCCACAGAATGGAAGAAAATATTTGCAAACAATGAAACTCACAAGGGATTAATTTCCAAAACACACACACAGCTCATACAACTCAACAACAACAAAAACAAACCCAACAGAAAAATGGGAAGAAGACCTAAACAGACCGACATTTCTCCAAATAAAAAGTACAAATGGCCAACAGGCACGTGGAAAGATGATCGACATCACTATTAGAGAAATGAAAATCAAAGCTACGACGAGGTACCACCTTCACACGGGTCAGGGTGGCCATTATTAAAATGCCTACAAATAACAGATGCTAGAGAGGACGTGGAGAAAAGGGAACCCTCCTACACTGTTGGTGGGAATGTAAGATGGTACAGTCACTGTGGAAAACAGTATCGGGGTTTCTCAGGGAAACTAAAACTATGATCCAGTAATCCCAGTCCTGGGCATATATCCAGACCAAAACAGAATTCAAAGAGACACATGCCCCACCATGCTCACAGCAGCACTGTTCACCATAGCCATGTTACAGAAATAACCTAAATGACCACTGACAGACGAATGGGTAAGAAGACATGGTACATATATGCGATGGAATACCAATCAGTCATAAAACAAAGAAATAATGCCATCTGTAGCAACATGGACGCAACTAGAGATTATCATGCTAAGGGAAGTAAGAGAAAAAGACAAATACCGTATGATATCACTTACATGTGGAATCTAAAGTATGAGACAAAGGTACCTACCCATGAACAGAATCATTGGTAGAGAAGACACAGTAGTGGTTGCCAAGGGGGAGCGGGTTGGGGAAGGGATGGAGTGGGCATTGGGGTGAGCAAACGTAAGATTTTATATACAGAATGGATAAACAGCAAGGTCCTATTGTACAGCAGAGAACTGTATTCAATACCCTAAGATAAATCATAATAGAAAAGAATATTTTAAAAAAGAATGTAGTAAAAAAAAAAAAAGAAGAAGAAAGAAAGAACATATCTTAAATTCCCTGAAAAGAGAATGGTTAGTATTCACAATAAAGAGAAGAATGAGGTAGGGTGGGCCAAGGGGCAGAAGACTGGCCTTAGTTAGTAATCCTCTTTCCTACTCCCACTCCACTTTCTTCTACCAGTTTCCTAAATCTTGTCATTATACTGATGCTAAATGAATTTCTTTATAAAACCTTATAAAAATTTTATTTTCTATTCCCAGATCTTTTACCACTTCTCCACATTTTTTCAATTAAAATTATACTAGTGGGAAACCAATAATTTATATTGTTTATGTAGCAAGGGAAGGAGCTGGAGGCTGAGTAGAACAGAGACAGAAAAGGGATATTTTTTTATTACACACTTTTTATTAATAGTTTTTCACTTTTGAAGAATGTGAACTTGTTATTTTTAAATATGTAATTAATAGAAACTTAAAAACTGTACAGAAACCATTTTAAAAATTAGAATTCTGCTTACCAGTCATATTTTCATCCAATGGAAGAGAGACTCCTACATCACAGATTTTAATTGTTTCAAAATCACCTTTAATAACAACATTTGAAGACTTTATATCTCCATGGAGCAGTTTCTTATCTTGGTGCAGATACTAAAATAGTGAAAATTTTTAAATATCTGAGCAAAAATACAAACTAATAAAAAAGTATATAACTTTCAAACAAAAAGAACAACCTGAACTCCCTGCCTAACATACAGACTTGTGTCTATCATTTCAGACTGTTTGATGCTAGAGAAGGAACCATCCCATGCTATCTCTTAGTCTACCATACTGACCAGAAACCTGAAAGATTCTTTGGAAATTGATGTCTACTTACAGATAAGCCAACTTTTAATTTTCCAACCAACCTAACATACTTATACATCAAAGATGATACTGCAGATTTCAAAATATACTACAATTTTATAAAACAGACAATTATTTTAGAAATAATTTTGTAACCTTCATAATGACAGTTATCTCAAACAAATTGTTGAGATAATGCTACAAATACTTCACAAGGAAAAGAGGAAGCAGTAATGTAATCTAAGGCTTTATTTTAACCCTTTCTTAGAAATGAGAAGTGATAATATTCATCCATAATCAAAAACACCTTACAAAAGTTATTTTTTTCAGCATTTAAGCATCTACACTCTATGACCTGGGCCTGCAAAAGATGCAGAAATAATTCTTGGTATTGAACTTGGAACACTTACTGTGCTTATTTAAATATTGTTAACCATAAATTGAATATGCTCAGATATATTTATAATGTAATTTATTAATTCCATTATACATATACAATTAAAATAATTAAGTGACTCAAATTATTAGCTTTTCCAACCTATTTAAAATAGGTTTTTCTATAAAATATTAAAATATATTTAAAATACATATATATATTTAGAAATAGTGCCTTTTTCCAGTTTTATATTTCATGAATCAACTTTATTTGAACTCAACATGCAATTCTTGACATCACTACATTACATAATGTGTTTTTCTGAGTCATCCAACAATTTTCTGGAGCCATGATTACTTAAGTTATTCAAGATATGGAATTTTTATTTCTAACAGTATGTCTAATTCAAAGATATAATAATTTATTTGTATAACGCTGAGAGGATTTCTTTCATTTGACCTATAGATGTATATTCACAATGTCTAATAACACCCCACAAAGAAATCTTTGAAAGGCTTGTTTACAGCAACAGAGGGTTAGAATACACCCCCAGGAATAATGACTAAAGAACAGTCCAATTAACTAAATCTAACATGCAATCTTTATAAGCAAAACTTCCTGACTTGGATTATTTCAGGCCATGTGGACGTGTGAAGGCCTCTAACAATACTTTGTTGATCAAAACAGTACACTCTTCAATATGAAAGATTCTATAAAGATTTAAGGCAACTCACTCTCTCGGAAAAAAAAATTTTCACCTTGTAACTAGGTATATTAGTATCTGTTCATCAATAGATGAATAGATAAAGAAAATGGGGGATACACACACACACACACACACACACACACACACACACACACACACACAATGGAGTATTACTCGGCCATTAAAAAGAATGAAACAACGTCATTTCCAACAACATGGATGGATTTAGTCATACTAAGCCAGAAAGACAAATACCATATGATATCACTTCCATGTGGAATAAGTATTTCGTTTTTAGGTTCCACAAAACTCATTCAAAACATAATAGCATAGTTACCTTTAACCCTCTTGCCATGTTCAAAGCAACTTTTAAGATTATGGCTGCTGGAAAAGGATCTCGGCTATCTTTATTTCGTTCTTCTATTAAGTCATTCAGAGACTTTTCACCTCCATACTCCATAGCAAGACACAGACTGCCATCGCTAGCTTTAGTGAAAGCACGGTAACCTTAAAGAAAACACGTCATTCTCTTACTAGAGTAGAGAAGAACAAAAGTATTTAATTCTTTTACAATAATGTGACTGAAAACAGATCTAGATCAACACTGTCAAATACAAAATGAAACAGCTAATGCTTACAAAACTTATTTAGATCTAATTTTAAATGCCTTCAGTGTTGGCCAACAATATCACAAATTGAAATGTTTTTAACACTCTATGCCTTCCTAAATATAATGGTTTCACCAGACTTCAGTTCAGTTCAGTTCAGTCGCTCAGTCGTGTCCGACTCTTTGCGACCCCATGAATCACAGCACACCAGGCCTCCCTGTCCATCACCATCTCCTGGATTTCACTCAGACTCATGTACATCAAGTCCGTGATGCCATCCAGCCATCTCATCCTGGGTCATCCCCTTCTCCTCCTGCCCCCAATCCCTCCCATTAAAAACGAAAAAAGGAAATTATATAAATGAGGATTTTACATTCCTGAATTCTCCATGGTACCAATACCATGACAGTATCTATTCCCATGAAGTTTTAAAATATATACTTCAGTTCAGTTGCTTAGTTGTGTCCAATTCTTTGTGACCCCATAAAGCCAGGCTCCCTGTCAATCACCAAGTCCCAGAGTTTACTCAAACTCATCATGTCCATTGAGTTGGTGATGCTATCCGACCATCTCATCCTCTGTTATCTCCTTCTCCTCCCACCTTCAATCTTCCCAGCACCAGGGTCTTTTCAAATGAGTCAGTTCTTCACATCAGGTAGCCAAAGTACTGGAGTTTCAGCTTCAACATCAGTTCTTCCAATGAATATTCAGGACTGATCTCCATTAGGATGGACTGGTTGGATCTCCCTGGAGTCCAAGGGACTCTCAAGAGTCTTCTCCAATACCACAGTTCAAAAGCATCAATTCCTTAGCACTCAGCTTTCTTTATGGTCCAACTCTCATATACATGACTACTGGAAAAACCCTAACTTTGACTAGATGGACCTTTGTTGGCAAAGTAATGCCTCTGCTTTTTAATATGCTGTCTAGGTTGGTCGTAACTTTTCTTCCAAGGAGCAGGAGTCTTTTAATTTCATGGCTGCAGTCACCATCTGCAGTGATTTTGGAGCCCCCAAAAAATAAGTCTGTCATGTTTCCCCATCTATTTGCCATGAAGTGATAGGACCGGATGCCACAATCTTAGTTTTCTCAATGTTGAGCTTTAAGCCAACTTTTTCACTCTCCTCTTTCACTTTCATCAAGAGGCTCTTTAGTTCTTCTTCGCTTCCTGCCATAAGGGTGGTATCACCTGCATATCTGAGGTTATTGATATTTCTCCCAGCAATCTTGATTCTAGCTTGTGCTTCATCCAGCCCAGCGTTTCTCATGATGTACTCTGCATATAAGTTAAATAAGCAGGGTGACAATATACAGCCTTGACGCACTCCTTTCCCAACGTGGAACCAGTCTGTTGTTCCATGTCCAGTTCTAACTGTTGATTCCTGACCTGCATACAGATTTCTCAGGAGGTAGGTCAGGTGGTCTGGTATACCCATCTCTTCAAGAATTTTCCACAATTTGTTGTGATCTACACAGTCAAAGGCTTTGGCATAGTCAATAAAGCAGAAATAGATGTTTTTCCGGAATTCTCTTGCTTTTTCGATGATCCAACAGATGTTGGCAATTTGATCTCTGGTTTCTCAGCCTTTTCTAAATCCAGTTTAAACATCTGGAAGTTCATGGTTCACATACTGTGGAAGCCTGGCTTGTAGAATTTTGAGCATCACTTTGCTAGCATGTGAGATGAGTGCAATTGTGTAGTAGTTTAAGCATTCTTTGGCATTTCCTTTCTTTGGGATTGGAAAGAAAACTGACCTTTCCAGTCCTGTGGCCAATGCTGAGTTTTCCAAATTTGTTGCATCTAAAAATACTATTTTTTTTTTTTTCTGGCCAAGCCACGTGGCTTATAGGATCTTAGGTCCCTTACCAGGAATCAAACCCATGCCCCCCAGCAGTTGAAGCACAGAGCCTAATCACTGCATCGCCAGGGAAGTCCCACTAATTTTCATTTCAGAATGTTCACATTAATTGGATTCTTGACAAACTCCATCACACCTTTCTTCACTTTTTATTAGCGAAAACAGTTAAGATATTATGTAAACCATTTCGGATAAACAAGATACTATACCAGATACTGTTATTAAGTAATATGTGAACTTACCTATAATGTTTGGATGATTGAGGCTTTTCAAAATCTTAGCTTCATCAGTTAGTCTCTTTTGATACATACTCTGATAATCACCATTACACCTAGGATTAATCTTTTTCACAGCCCAAGGAGAATGAGACAAACCTCTTGGAGATCTTAAAAAATAAGTAACCAAAAACGTACAGAAAGATTAATAACCATAATACAGTTCAAATGACTAATAAGAACTTCCACATTTTGAAAAAGACTTGATAGTATTTTAGTTTTTTTTTTTTAATTTTCAAGTATTTTAGACTATCAACATTTCTGTTATACATCCTTTTTAACTGTGTACATACAGCTGATAAATCTACTGATTACAAGAGAAGTCTGATATCTTTGGAAGGGAAGGGTTGAAAAGAGAAAACCTTCTAGAAGGAAAAAGACGAAATATTATAGATTTTAAACTTCAAAATCTCTATAGTATTTTCTAATTTTTTCACTCAATCATGTCAAACTATCAACTACTTAAAAAGCATTTAACTATATGTACCAGATATAAATTACAGAATGTTAAAGCAATAAACATTAATGTCTAAGAAACAATTTAAAGAAGAGATGTACAAAATACATTTGGCTCATGTGTAATCATGCAAATAACAGACTGTTATTTACTAACAAATATTATGCCTCTAATGGACAAACCAATTCATCTTATACACTTCTCACCATATACATGTGTTTAGGGAGAAAATAATAAACATACTAATAGGAAAAACAATGTAAATTGTCTATTTTCTAGGAAGATGCAGCTGTTGAAGAACATTTAAGGTATACCTGTTTGGAGGCCTAAATAAACAAACAGGTAACATGAAGTCAGGGAAAGGTTTGTTCAGCCCATAAGGCAGGCATTTATGAGTATGGCCAATTACAAAAACAAAGTGTAGGCAGCATTTGGGCACAAAAGCCAAATAGCCTCAAAAGTTAAAGATTGCAAAGTTCAGCCATAAGAACATAAAACGAGATGGAACCAAGAATCTGTTTAGCTCTCTACTACCTCATGAGCACAGCTCTGTGACTGCAGAACCTTTTTTTAACATCAGAAAACATGTATTCAAAGGATCACTAGATTTCTCAGTTCATATACATCTATCATGCCTAAGTTTACTTAAACTATTCTTAAACCTCCAGTTTTAGATAACAATAGCATTTGGGAATAACCTCTTTCATGTTCATTTAATATAAAAATTTATTTTTCAAGTTTCAAGGGGTACCCCATAGCTCTTGATTATTTATAATTCAGTGAGCCAGTCCATCTTCACCTTTTCCATATATCCTAACCTACCTACATCCTATCCTAACCTATAGGTTACAGAATGAGAAGGATATTATTATGAAATCTGAATAAAATGTTGCCAAGGTAAAAGATGGTTCACAGAAAATGCTAATACAACAGTCAAATTTCTGTTGAGACTGCACAAGGAAAAATACAAAAGGAGACACAAACAATACTGCCAACAAAAATGGGGACATAAACACCAGAGATTTTTAAAATATCCAAGTGAATATTAAAACTTTTAAGCCAATGAAAAGGTAAAATGGACAAATTCTTTTAAAAAAAGTTAAGAAAACTGATGAAAGAAGAAACATAATCAAGAGTTTAAAAATCTTCCAACAAGAAATACAAAACACAGATAATTTTAGAGTTGAGTTTACTAAACTGTAAAGAAACATATCATTCTATTTCATACAAACCATTCCAGGGAACAGAATGAAAAGGGACTATGAGTCTAGTATAACTTTAATTAAAAACAACAAAAATCATACAGGACAACAGAAAAAGAAAAATCACAAGCCAATTTCACTTACAGATGCAAAAATTCTAAACAATAGCAAAATTATTCTATCAGGTTATTAAAAAATAATAATACATCACAACTATGTTGGGTTTAATCTAGCAATGCAAATTTAACAGTAAGTAATATATACTCTGAATTAAAATGAATATATACATATAAATTTGATCCCTCTCAGGTACCACTGAAATAAAAACTTCAGTTTGAAGACTGAAGACTGACTTTGAAAGGGAAAAAGCAGAAGGTATTTAGCCTGAGGTAGACTGACACAGTTGAGAACCTGCGGTCTATGTAGGGACAGAGTAATTCACGACCAAATGTGCCTGAAGTGCTCAGTGAGTTTTCACATGTGAACATACCTGTGTTATCAACATCCACGTTCAAGATATACATGTCTAGCATCCCCACAAGATATGGGATGCCATCTTAAAAAGGAAAACTTGAGGGGTGGTTCTAAGATGGTGGAGGACTAGGACGGGGAGACCACTTTCTCCCCACAAATTCATCAAAAGAACATGAGAACGCTGAGCAAATTCCACAAAACAACTTCTGAGTGCTGGCAGAGGACATCAGGCACCCAGAAAGGCAGCCCACTGTCTTCGAAAGGAGGTAGGACAAAATATAAAAGATAAAAAGAGAGACAAAAGAGGTAGGGACGGAGATCTGTCCCAGGAAGGGAGTCTTAAAAATGAGAGAAGTTTCCAAATACCAGGAAACACTCTCACCAGCAGGTCTGTGGCGAGTCTTGGAATCTCAGAGGGCAACATAACTGGGACGAAAAATAAATAAATAAATATAACCCACAGATTACGAGCACAATGGCAACTCCCAGAGGAGAAGCAGCCCAGACACTCACATCCAACACTAGTAAGCGGGGACTGGACAGGGAGGCGCAGGCTGCACTGCTTACGGTAAGGACAGGGCCTGAATGCCTTAGGGCAATCTGAGGGAGCTAACGGGAGACAGCAACCCAGACTGTGGCCAGAGAGAGGTTGAGGTGGGGGTACTATCCCGCAAAAAGCCCTAACCTAAGACACCGTCAGGCCCACTCACAGAACAAAGGACTGAGCAGAGCTAGGCGGCTACGGGCCGGCCCATCCCCCACTGGAGACAGGCAGGCGAGGGCAGCCACAGCAGGAAGGGGGCAATCACGGCCCCAGAGGGGCATCCTCTACCAACCTGCAAGCAGGCTTTGTTGCTAACCAAGACTTCCTGGGATTCTGGATGGTTGACGTCTGCTGAGAGAGTTACAGCCAGAGATTAGCTCCCCAGAAAAGACACACGGCACACCTAAGAAGGCGCGACCGTTGTACACCCAGAAAATCGAGCGGCTGGGATGCAGGGGGCGATAAGACACACCCCCCAACCTGAGGGTGACTGCGCTCACCAAGCACCTGGTCACCTGAGCTGCTCAGATCTGGGAAGGGCACAAAACACAGGCCCAAACAAGTCTGCGCCTTTGTGGAGTACCCGAGAACCTGAACCTGAGCGGCTTAGACCTGGGAGGTGCAGGCAACCCAGGGCAAGCCTCAGACAGTTCCAGCAGAGCAACCTGAGAAGTGCAGACCAGCGAGCGCTCCCCACACACGCCCCTGATATTGCTTTGCAGTGTTCCTCCCTCCCCACAGCATGACTGAACTAGTGAGCCTAAAAAAGTGACCACCATCGCCCCCTTGTGTCAGGGTGGAAATTAGACACAGAAGAGACCAGCAAACAGAAGCTAAAATAAAGAGGGAACCACTTTGGAAGCAACAGATGGAGAAGTCTTGAGGCTACTGTAAGAATAAGACTGAAAACGAGAGGCAGGAGGCTTAAGTTCAAAACCTGAGAACACCAGAGAACTCCTGACTCCAGGGAACATTAATCGATAAGAGCTCATCAAACGCCTCCATACCTACACTGAAACAAGCACCACCCAAGAGCCAACAAGCTCCAGAACAAGACATACCATGCAAATTCTCCAGCAACACAGGAACATAGCCCTGAGCTTCAATATACAGGCTGCCCAAAGTCACACCAAACCCACAGACATCTCAAAACTCATTACTGGACACTTCTTTGCACTCCAGAGAGAAGAAATCCAGCTCCACCCACCAGAACACTGACACAAGCTTCCCTAACCAGGAAACCTTGACAAGCCACCCATCCAACCCCACCCACAGCAAGGAAACTCCACAATAAAGAGGAACCACAAACTGCCAGAATACACAAAAGCCACCCCAAACACAGCAATATAAACAAGATGAAGAGACAGAGGAATACCCAGCAGGTAAAGGGACAGGATAAATGCTCACCAAACCAAACAAAAGAGGAAGAGATAGGGAATCTACCTGATAAAGAATTCCAAATAATGATAGTGAAAATGATCTAAAATCTTGAAAACAAAATGGAGTTACAGATAAATAGCCTGGTGACAAGGATTGAGAAGATGCAAGAAATGTTTAACAAGGACCTAGAAGAAATAAAAGTCAATATATAATGAATAATGCAATAAATGAGATCAAAAACACTCTGGAGGGAACTGACAGTAGAATAACAGAAGACAGGATAAGTGAGGTAGAAGATAGCATGGTAGAAATAAATGAATCAGAGAGGAAAAAAGAATTAAAAGAAATGAGGACAACCTCAGAGACCTCTGGGACAATGTCAAATACCCCAACATTCAAATCGTGGAGTCCCAGAAGAAGAAGACAAAAAGAAAGACCATGAGAAAATACTTGAGGAGATAATCGTTGAAAACTTCCCTAAAATGGGGGAAAAAAAAGTCACCCATGTCCAAGAAACCCAGAGAGTCCCAAAGAAGATAAACACAAGTCAAAACACCCCATGACACATATTAATCAAATTAACAAAGATCAAACACAAAGAACAAATATTAAAAGCATCAAGGGAAAAACAACAAACAACACACAAGAGGACTCCCATAAGGAAAACAGCTGATCTTTCAACAGAATCTCTTTATGACAGAAGGGAAGGCAGGACATACTTAAAGTGATTAAAGAGAAAAACCTACAACCCAGATTACTGTACCCAGCAAGGATCTCATTCAAATATGAAGGAGAAATCAAAAGCTTTACAGACAAGCAAAAGCTGAGAGAATTCAGCACCACCAAACCAGCTCTCCAACAAACGCTAAAGGATCTTCTCTAGACAGGAAACACAGAAAGGGTGTATAAACTTGAACTCAAAACAACAAAGTAAATGGCAACGGGATCATACTTATCAATAATTACCTTAAATGTAAATAGGTTGAATGCCCCAACCAAAAGATAACGACTGGCTGAATGGATACAAAAACAAGATCCCCATATATGCTCTCTACAAGAGACCACCTCAAAGCAAGGGACACATACAGACTGAAAGTGAAGGGCTGGAAAAGATATTCCATGCAAATAGAGACCAAAAGAAAGCAGGAGTAGAAATAGTCATATCAGATAAAATAGACTTTAAAACAAAGGCTGAGAAAAGAGACAAAGAAGGACACTGCATAATGATCAAAGGATCAATCCAAGAAGATATAATAATTAGAAATATATACGCACCCAACATAGGAGCACTGCAATATGTAAGGCAAATGCTAACAAGTATGAAAGAGGAAATTAACAATAACACAATAATAGTGGGAGACTTTAACCCACTCACACCTATGGATAGATCAACTAAACAGAAAATTTACAAGGAAACATAAACTTTAAATGATACAATAGACCAGTTAGACCTAACTTATATCTATAGAACATTTCACCCCAAAACAATGAATTTCACCTTTTTCTCAGGTGCACATGGAACTTTCTCCAGGATAGATCACATCCTGGGCCATAAATCTAGCCTTGGTAAATTCAAAAAAACTGAAATCATTCCAAGCATCTTTTCTGACCACAATGCAGTAAGATTAGATGTCAATTACAGGAGAAAAACCTTTAAAAATTCCAACATATGGAGGCTGAACAACACGCTGCTGAATAACCAACAAATCACAGAAGAAATCAAAAAAGAAATCAAAATATGCATATAAATGAATGAAAATGAAAACACAACAACCCAAAACCTGTGGGACACTGTAAAAGCAGTGCTAAGGGGAAGGTCCATAGCAATACAGGCTTACCTCAAGAAACAAGAAAAAAGTCAAATAAATAACCTAACTCTACACCTAAAGCAACTAGAAAAGGAAGAAATGAAGAACCCCAGGGTTAGCAGAAGGAAAGAAATCTTAAAAATTAGGGCAGAAATAAATGCAAAAGAAACAAGAGACCATAGCAAAAATCAACAAAGCCAAAAGCTGGTTCTTTGAAAGGATAAATAAAATTGACAAACCATTAGCCAGACTCATCAAGAAACAAAGGGAGAAAAATAAAATCAACAAAATTAGACATGAAAATGCAGAGATCACAACAGACAACACAGAAATACAAAGGATCATAAGAGACTACTATCAGCAACTATATGCCAATAAAATGAACAATTTGGAAGAAATGGACAAATTCTTAGAAAAGTACAACTTTCCAAAACTGAACCAGGAAGAAATAGAAAATCTTAACAGACCCATCACAAGCACGGAAATTGAAACTGTAATCAGAAATCTTCCAGCAAACAAAAGCCCAGGTCCAGATGGCTTCACAGCTGAATTCTACCAAAAATTTAGAGAAGAGCTAACATCTATCCTACTCAAACTCTTCCAGAAAATTGCAGAGGAAGGTAAACTTCCAAACTCATTCTATGAGGCCACCATCACCCTAATACCAAAACCAGACAAAGATGCCACAAAAAAAAGAAAACTACAGGCCAATATCACTGATCAACATAGATGCAAAAATCCTTAACAAAATTCTAGCAATCAGAATCCAACAACACATTAAAAAGATCATACACCATGATTAAGTGGGCTTTATCCCAGGGATGCAAGGATTCTTCAGTATCTGCAAATCAATCAATGTAATTCACCACATTAACAAATTGAAAAATAAAAGCCATATGATTATCTCAATAGATGCAGAGAAAGCCTTTGACAAAATTCTACATCCATTTATGACAAAAAACTCTCCAGAAAGCAGGAATAGAAGGAACATACCTCAACATAATAAAAGCTATCTATGACAAACCCACAGCAAACATTATCCTCAATGGTGAAAAACTGAAAGCACTTCCCCTAAAGTCAGGAACAAGACAAGGGTGCCCACTCTCACCACTACTATTCAACATAGTTCTGGAAGTTTTGGCCACAGCAATCAGAGCAGAAAAAGAAATAAAAGGAATCCAGATTGGAAAAGAAGAGGTAAAACTCTCACTGTTTGCAGATGACATGATCCTCTACACAGAAAACCCTGAAGACTCCACCAAAAATTACTAGAGCTAATCAATGAATATAGTAAAGTTGCAAGATATAAAATCAACACACAGAAATCCCTTACATTCCTATACACTAATAATGAGAAAATAGATAAGTTAAGGAAACAATTCCATTCACCATTGCAACGAAACGAATAAAATACTTAGGAAAATATCTACCTAAAGAAACAAAAGACCTAGATATAGAAAACTATAAAACACTAGTGAAAGAAATCAAAGAGGACACTAATAGATGGAGAAATATACCATGTTCATGGATTGAAATAATCAATATAGTGAAAATGAGTATACTACCCAAACCAATCTATAGATTCATTGCAATCCCTATCTAGCTACCAATGGTATTTTTCACAGAGCTAGAACAAATAATTTCACAATTTGTATGGAGATACAAAAAAACTCAAATAGCCAAAACAATCTTGACAAAGAAGAATAGAACTGGAGGAATCAACCTGCTTGACTTCAGGCTCTACTACAAAGCTAAAGTCATCAAGAGAGTATGGCACTGGCACAAAGACAGAAATAAAGATCAATGGGACAAAATAGAGCACCCAAAGATAAATTCATGCACCTATGGACACCTTATCTTTGACAAAGGAGGCAAGAATATACAATGGAGAGAAGACAATCTCTTTAACAAGTGATGCTGGGAAAACTGATCAACCACTTGTGAAAGAATGAAACTAGAACACTTTCTCAGAGAAGGCAATGGCAACCCACTCCAGTACTCTTGCCTGGCAAATCCCATGGATGGAGGAGCCTGGTAGGCTGCAGTCCATGGGGTTGCTAAGAATCACACACAACTGAGCGACTTCACTTTTCACTTTCATGCACTGGAGAAGGAAATGGCAACCCATTCTGATGTTCTTGCCTGGAGAATCCCAGGGACAGGGGAGGCCTTTTAGGCTGCCGTCTCTGGGGTCACACAGAGTCAGACACAACTGAAGCGACTTAGCAGCAGCAGCAGCAGCAGTAGCACACTTTCTAACACCATACACAAAAATAAACTCAAAATAGATTAAAGATCTAAGCATAAGAGCAGAAACTATAAAATTTCTACAGGAAAACACAGGCAAAATACTCTCCGACATAAATCACAGCAGGATCCTCTATGACCCACCTCCCAGAATATTGGAAATAAAAGCAAAAATAAACAAATGAGACCTAATTAAAATTAAAAGCTTTTGCACAACAAAGGAAACTATAAGCAAGGTGAAAAGACAGCCTTCAGAATGGGAGAAAATAATAGCAAATAAAGCAACTGACAAAGAATTAATCTCAAAAATATACAAGCAACTCCTGCAGCTCAATTCCAGAAAAATAAACGACCCAATCAAAAAATGGGCCAAAGAACTAAACAGACAAAGAAGACATACAGATGGCTAACAAACACATGAAAAGATGCTCAACATCACTCATTATCAGAGAAATACAAATCAAAACCACAATGAGGTACCATTTCATGCCAGTCAGAATGGCTGCTATCCAAAAGTCTGTGGAGAAAAGGGAACCCTCTTACACTGTGGGTGGAAATGCAAACTAGTACAGCCACTATGGAGAACAGTGTGGAGATTCCTTAAAAAACTGGAAAGAGAACTGCCATACGACCCAGCAATCCCACTGCTAGGCATACACACCGAGGAAACCAGAATTGAAAGAGACACGTGTAACCCAATGTTCATCGCAGCACTGTTTATAATAGCCAGGACATGGAAGCAACCTAGATGCCCATCAGCAGATGAATGAACAAGAAAGCTGTGGTACATATACACAATGGAATATTACTCAGCCATTAAAAAGAATATATGTGAATCAGTTCTAATGAGGTGGATGAAACTGGAGCCTATTATACAAAGTGAAGTAAGCCAGAAAGAAAAACACCAATACAGAAAACTAATGTATTTATATATGGAATTTAGAAAAATTGTAACAATAACCCTATATGCGAGACAGCAAAAGAGACACAGACGTATAGAACAGTCTTTTGGACTCTGTGGGAGAGGGCGAGAGTGGGATGATTTAGGAGAATGGCACTGAAACATGTATATTATCATATGTGAAATGGATCACCAGTCCAGGTTCAATGCATGAGACAGGGTGCTCAGGGCTGGTGCACTGGGATAACCCTAAGGGATGGGATGGGGAAGGAGGTGGGAAAGGGGTTCAGGATGGGGAACACGTGTACACCCATGGCGGATTCATGTCATTGTATAGCAAAACCACAATACTGTAAAGTAATTAGCCTCCAATTAAAATAAATATATATTTTTTTAAAAAAGGAAAACTTTCAGATAAAAAACAAGATAGACAAAAATGAAAAACTAAATAGAAGTATCAGAAAATGAAGTTGGGAAAATTCCCCAGAAAATATTAATAGAACAAAAAGAGAACATAGAAAAACAGACCAAAAATAACATAAAATAAAGGTGGATCAAAGATTGGGCCAGTAAATCCCACATCCAAATAACTGGAGTTCCAAGACAGAGAACAGAAAAAAAAGGGGTGAAAACGATCAACAAAGTAATTTTAAAAAATAACCTCTCAAAAATTTAATAGGAATTTTCAGGCTCCAAGAGGCCCATACCCATGCATGTTACTGTGAAATTCAGGACAGTGGTGACAAACAAAAGACCGTATAAGGTTACAAGACAGCAGGAGGAGGAGATAACATAGAACAGAAGCATAAAGGCTCAGCAGTCAGAGGGCCTTCAGAATTCTCAACAGCAGCAATTGAACAGTGTTCTCAAAATTCTGGGGAGAACATACTTCTGAATGAGAATTCTAACCCAGAAAAACAAAAAAGGCCACTCAAGTACAAGCATAAAATGAAAACATTTTTAGAAAAGTAAATTTTCAAAAATGTATCTTCTGTGCATCTTTTCATGGGGCACTAACAAATGTCTTCAACCAGAATGAGAGGTAAACCAAGAAATACTAAGACATGAAACAAGAAAAATAGAGGATCCAATTCACCAGAGAGGCAAAGGAAATCTCTAGGCTACTAAAGGAAACTCCCAGGCTAACAGAGCCACATCGAGGACTGGGAGGGTCAGGCGGGAACTGCTATTTCCAATGAAGTTTTCTAATTAAGTCACATACAGTATAACTTTGTTAACACACACTTCACATTCTAAAAAAAAGCTTAAGGAAGAAAAAATGAGACTAGCCACGAAATTGTGATAAGTTTTTTCTTTCAAAATAACTTAAGAGTTTTAGACATTAAAAAATGGAAGTTCACAAAACTAACAATGGACAAACACACAAAAGGGGGTGTTTAAGCTGCAAAGACACTTCAAGAAGACCCACTTATATATAACCGCTATACGAGTCTAGATTCACCACTTTTTATTTGAGGAAGTATTTCTATTTGGAAACAACGTAAACCTAGAAAAGCTAATGATATGCTGCCCTGGACTAATCAGGCTAATTCCTAGGGAGCACTAAACAGTACATAATTGTTTGCCACTTAATAAACATGAAACTAGGTATGAATAAAAGAAACAACTTTGTAATAATGTGTTTGTTGCCATATGTAATATTATTAGCTATAAGCATCTTTTCTAGTATTCCATTTTTCTGTTAATACAACTTTCCTACTTTAGAATCAGGTATTCACCCTTCTCACTTAATGATGACATAAATAAGATAAAAATATTTACTTCTTTAGAAGAGAATATCCTGAGAAGGCAACTCTCCAGATAGAAGGGATTAACAGTCACTGATATCTCCCAACACTGGTATCCTCTTTGAAGTTTTCTTATTGAGAATCCTGTGTTATTATCACACAGGAATCCCTTTCCTCTGTCTTTTTCCCCTCCTACACAAGCCAAGGAAAAATTACAAATTACCTCTCCTTTAACAACCCATTAAGAGGAAGCTAGGAGAAAGATGTACCAGGTGGAGCTCTGGCAAAAATATGAACATACCCCAGATCTAAATATTTGCATTTTCACATTCCTTTTTGTCTCCAAGTACAGTGGAACTATGGTTCCATGTAAAAATGTTAACGTGAAATCTTATACTCACCTTTGCATAAGATAGACATTTACCCCAGTACCAAAGCCAAGCTTCTGCATAAATGGAGAGGCAGGAATATTTATACATGGAGTTAAACATAATGCTAAATGTCAGAAAGAGAAATAAAAGATAAAATTAGTATTTGAAAAGACCTCCACAGATGCATCCTAACGTTCTCAATAAATCATTGTTAAGAGAATTAACTGGCAAAGTCTTGCAGAGCAATTTGACACTATGTGTCCTAACTTTCAATGGATACCTTTGAACAAGTCTACTTTTGGAGCTCTATTCTACAGTAACACTTAAACAGGGGTCAGCAAAACAGCCTGTTTTTATATGACCCGTAAGCTAAGAATTGATTTTTACATTTTAAAAGGGTTGTTAAAAAATAGATAAAGGTCTCTTGAATCCTTAGACTTCATAACTCTCTTCCAACATGGCCCAAGACAACTCTCCAGACAACACCATGGCAACAAAGTATACACAGAACCTATACCAAATTCACAGATCAACTGAAAACCCTCATCAACACTTTTAACCAAAAATCTTATCCAGATTATGCTACCAAATGAAGACTTGCACTTAATAACACTGAAGAGCCTAGAACCCAGACTTGGTTTCAGAATCAAAGAGCTAGAACTCACTCCAGAAAAGATCAGAAACTGAGGATGACTTAGAATCAAGCCAACACCAAGATCACCCTTAAGTGCAGATTCAAAGTAGAAAAGACAGACAGTGTCTTATCAGCTACACTCCTCTCAATTACACACCCTCTTCAAGGCACTTATGCATAACTCTAACTCCTATCATGGAATTGATTCCAGAGAACAACTTGCTTAAGAAGCCAGGGTTACTGAGTCAAGAATTCAAATCTGGTTTCAAAACAGAAGAACTAGATTCCATGTCCAGGAAAGAAAAGAACCCGAGGAGGCCTCAGAACAAAGACAATTAGGGACAGGATCCTAGAGATGAGAGAATTCAAGGTATAGAAACTACACAGAATGGCAGCAGTCTCACCAGTGACTGTCTTATTTCTCTGGAGCCAGAACAGGGGAAACAGAGACAGATTCAGTGTACTTGATTACATTAGTCTGGACTCCAAACCTCTAACTCTTCCTGGAACATACCCTTCTAAACACACCTTCAGCTTCTCCAGGAGCTGAGCCTTCTGGAGATAGTAAACAAGACTTCAGGTGACAGAGACACATACAAAGCATCACAGAGAAAATAAATTTTATTAATATCATTTTTCAGCAATCACAGTAATGACTAATTTAGGCAAAAATCAAGGAAAGAAGAAAGGAAGGGAGGGAGGCAGGCAAGGAAGAAAGAAGAAAGGAAGAAGACTATGCCAAAAGGGTTCCTATATGACCCACAAAGCCTAAACCATTTACTATCTGCCATTTACAAAAAGTTTGCTAGTGCCTGCACTACGGCATGCAGCCAAAGATACCATATACACACGTGAACGTACGCATGCAAATAGTGGGGTCTGGTTTTAGAGCTACAAAAAAAAAAAAAAAAAAGAGAGAGAGAGATAAAAGCCTAAGTAATCATCATTAGAGTCATAATTACAGCACATCTATATTACAGAGTAGTATAAGGTTATTAAAAGAGATGAGATATAGTAGTCCTACTTTTGCTCATGAACAATTAACTGCTCTTGGATTGCCCTTTTGCCATTAACAACTAGAAAATTTGACAAAATATAACGGCTTTCACATACTTCACAATAGACAGGGCAGGACTATAAACTCTGAGAGGAGAGAAACTAATGAGGTGAGTCCTATCACTGCCCTCACTTACCGCCTAGAGACACCTTCCAGGCTGCAGCACCAAGAAACGAAGCCCAAAGCTCTTGTCAAATTGAAGTGACAAATTACCCTGTGTCTATTGAATTGCCTTGGAAAATACCCTTCCCATATATAGAGGGGGAAAGATAAAGTAGTTCCTTTGAGGTTCAAGTTAAATTGCTTCTTCACCAGGGAGAACCTACAAATCTGCTAGAATGTCAATAAAATTAGATCACAGATGACCAAACTCTGACCTATAAAAGAAGTCTTATTTCTTAAGATCAACACTATAAAGATGACTTATACTAAAACTGTTCTTGTGTGATAGATAACAATAAAAAGATTTAACTGTAATACTATGAAGACATTTCTGATATTAGTAACAATGAAGAAAGGTTTTATAGATTACCAGATTTCCTTTTTTCAGATAATCTGCTTGGTGTCTTGAAATTATTGGTTTCTTCCATTGTAATAATCCCTTAAGGTCCTATGATAAAAATGAATAGAAAGGTACACTGCAGTTATAAAGAATACATCTTTCATTCATGAAGAAAAAATTCCTATAATACTATCACTTATTTACAAAAAAATTGAGAACTGAAAAAGACCATGACAAATATTTAGTCCAATTGTATTTACAATGAGAAAACGGAAACCCAGAGAGGGAAAAAGATAAAGTAAAATTAAAGATAAGTAAAATTACATACCCAAGGTCATGCTATTAATGATTGTGGATTTTTGTTTTATTTAAAAAATAATATATGCACTTGGTCAAAAAAAAAAAAATCACCTAGTACCCCCCCTCCACTTCCCAGGAGTGGTTATTAACAGATCTTTTATATGCTTTTAAGAGCTTGGCTTTGTAAGCAGTATTATTCATAATAGCCAAAAAAAGGAAACAGAAATAGCCATCAGATGATGAATGGATATAGAAAAGATGGCATATACTACACACAATAAAATATTATTCGACAGAGTATATATTTTACATAGGGAATATTATTTAGTCATTAAAAGGAATGAAGTACTCAGGTATACTGCAACATGAAAGAATCTTGAAAAGCTTATGCCAAGTAAAAGAAAGCAGACAGGAGAGGCCACTTATATGATTGTTTTTCCACACAATATCCAGAAGAGGCAAATCCATGGACAAAATAAATGAGTAGTTGCTGCGGGCTGAAGGGAAGAGAGAATGTGGGGCGACTGCTAGTGGGTGTATGCCATCTTTTTGGGGGTGATAAAAATGTTCTAAAATTAGGTAGTGGTTTAATATATTCAACTCTATTCCAAAAACCACTTAACACTTTCAAAAGAGTGTATTTCATGATATGTTAATTACATCTCAATAAACTATTAGTTTAAAATTATCTGTGAAAATACAATGTACATACTGTATACACAAGCAAGTTAATACAGGCTTTTTTTTTCTTCTGTAACATATTTCCTTAAAAATCTTTTTTATTAAAAATAATTACTATTCTTTTGAAAAAAGGTTTGGTTTTGTATTAGATTTACTGTAAAGCAAACTGTTACTACCTGTCTGTAAGCTCGTTTGAATTGTCCATAAAAAAATGAGAGGAAGAGAGAACATTTGCTTAAATGCTGCATAGAGCCACTCAATATCCCTTAAAAAACAGCACCTGGGCGTCCCATGTGGCATGAGTGGTAAAGTATCTGCTTGCCAATGCAGGAGGTTCGATCCCCGAGTCGGGAAGATCCCCTGGAGGAGAAAACGGCAACCCACTCCAGTATTCTTGCCTGAAGAATCCCATGGACAAAGGAGCCTGGAGGGTTCCTACGGCGCTTTCATAAAAAGTACAGAGTGTCAAGCTCTGATTTGAGAAAAGAGCGATTTCTTTCTTCGAATCCCCACCGTACCCCGTAATTCTGATGCGCACGCGGGTCGCCAAGATGCTTCCTAAGATAATTCTCAGTTTAATGCATATTCCCAACATCTTCCTCCTTCCTTCCAGGCCCCAAGTTGTCAAAAAAGTAAAGAGGCCGCGGCTCGAGGGGCGCGGGACTCCCGGCCAGGCCCACTCGCAGCAGGACCCCTAAAAGCTCTCTCCTTACCAGAGCCACGAGGTAGGACGACGAGACGTCCAGGGAAAGGCTGTCTTGAAAACTGGTCCCGAGTGGCCCCCAACGCTCCGCGGCCCCCTGGGGTGAGGGGTGGGGTCCGACCTGCCAACACACGGACTCGGCAACCGTTGTTCCTACGGGAACCCGCCGGGCTTTCAAAACCACGCACGCACCGCCCCTACGTCGATCGCGAACTACGGGGAGGCGCAAAGGACACACCAAGCCGGATTCGCCGTTCCTGTTCTTTTCAGGCCTTCCACTCTGTTTATAGATCCCACCTTACTACCCAGTGCTGCTGCTGCTGCTGCTGCTGCTGCTGCTGCTGCTGCTGCTGCTGCTGCTGCTGCTGCTGCTAAATCATTTCAGTCGTGTCCAACTCTGTGCGACCCCATAGATGGCAGCCCGCCAGGCTCCTCTGTCCCTGGAATTCTCCAGGCAAGAACACTGGAGTGGGTTGCCATTTCCTTCTCCCTTACTACCCAATAGGGATGCTTTGAAGCCAAATAAAAGGTAGAGAAGCGCAGCAAAGGACGAACTGACTTTTGCAGCCACTATCAGCCCTTCAAAGGGACAACTCCAGTTAAAAAGAAAATGTATGCCTGTATTTAGACTGAAATCCTTTCCCAATTACGACGGCTGTGCCCAGAATGTGTGATGGCTGTTTTGTCTTTTTTACTGCAAATTTGGCCTTGAAACACTGTAACTAAAAATGCCCCTGTCTTGAGTAGCAATAGTTTTTGACTGAGAAGAAACACAGATACTCAGAAATTTTGCTACCTCTTGTAATCACTACGTTCAGTTCAGTCTTGTCCGACTCTTTGCGAACCCATGGACTGACTATACAGTCCATGGAATTCTCCAAGCCAGAATACTGGAGTGGGTAGCCTTTCCAGTCTCCAGGGGATCTTCCCAACCCAGGGATCGAACCCGGGTCTCCCGCATTGCGGGCGGATTCTTTCCCAGCTGAGCCACAAAGGGATGTGTTCATTTATTCAACAAATATTTAGACAGCATCTTCCCCTTCTCGGGGAGATCTTCCCCTCCCAGGAATCGAACGCAAGTCACCTGCTTTGCAGGCAGATTCTTTACTGTCTGAGCCACCAGGAAAGCCCAGAGAGCACCTACTATGTGCCGGATATGTGTCGAATGCCCACTGCAGAAGATATACTCTAGCAATCACTGAAAGAGACACAAAGATGATTAAGTCACAGAACCCTCTCCTGCTCAGGAGGAGCTTAGGCAGAGGGGGATGAGGGAAGGGTAGGGAAGTGTCCAAAGAAAGAAACACACACACAACACAATACAAAGGAGACTATAATGTAGGCAACTATAGCTGAAAAGCCCATCTTTTTGCAAATGAGGAAACCCAAATGGCACAGAGAGGTTAAGTAATTTGCCTAAAGTCACAGAGCCAGTAGACGGTAGAGTCAGGATTTGAACTCATGCTTAATTTAGTGTTCCTCTTTAACAAATATGTTCAAAACCTCTTCCATCTTACACACACCACACACACATGTCTCCACCTTCAGGGCCCTCCCATTTTTGGCCACCCTCTCCTAAGCAGAGATGGTCTCTTTGTGTGTTTTCAGTTGCTCAGCTGTGTCCCATTCTTTGTAACCCCATGGACTGTACCCCACCAGGCTCCTCTGGAATGTTCCAGACAAGAACACTGCAGTGCGTTGCCATTTCCTCCTTCAGGGCATCTTCCCAACCCAGGGATCGAACTGCAACTCCTGAATTTGCAAGTGGGTTTTTTATCATTTAAGCCACCTGGGAAGTACCTTCTCTCTGATATTTTTTGCAGAGGCATAATACACACCTCATCATCTTTTTTAAAATGCCTATAATTTGCTATGCTTTTTATTAAGTTCTATAATTTTACTAGCTCTCTGTTTTCTATTCTTATGGCTAATAAAGCCAGAGCCTGACAGCATCTTAATTAAGCACTGTCTGTGCAAAGAAACCCTAGGGAGATGAGGATATTGACATAGGTGTAAGAGGAAGCAGAAAATAGTCACTGAAATGAAGGTCCCTGGGTAAAGACTGATAACCCTCCTGTTCCCCATCTTGTAACTATAAAAGCACTTCCAGAGATTATCAGAAGAAACATCTGAACTTCACAAGCTTAATGTTATTGCCCGTTAAGTGTAATCATTAATCTCAAAATCTTGCACCCCAGTCAGTTGTCATAGGAAACAGTTTCCAACCTGAATCGGTCATTTCTCCCAGAGTATAAGTGGCCTGGATTCCCTGGTTTAGGCAAAGTGAAGTGAAGTGAAGTGAGCTCGCTCAGTCGTGTCCGACTCTTTGCGACCCCATGGACTGTAGCCTGCCAGGCTCTTCCATCCATGGGATTCTCCAGGCAAGGATACTGGAGTGGGTTGCCATTTCCTTCTCCAGGGGAACTTCCCGACCCAGGGATCGAACCTGGGTCTCCCGCATTGCAGGCAGGCGCTTTACCCTCTGAGCCAGAGACCCAAACTCTGTATTTGATTCTTGGTTGGTTATGCTCAAAGGAACGTTTGCATCCTCATCTTTTTATGGCACAGACTTCAGCTTCTGCTTCTTTCATCGCCTCCCCTTTTGAAACTAGTTTAAAGAGGGGGAAAAAGGATATTAATTTTTTTCCCCTCTTTTCTACTGCCATTGCATTTCAATTTTCTTTGAGGCCATATGGATACTGCTGATTGGCTAGAAGAATGATGAGAACATTTAGGGAAGAGGAAGAAAAAAAAAGAAAATTTCAAAATTTGTTCTTCTATCTGTGTATCCGACCAGTCAACATGTCCCTAGGGTGCTGTACTGGCATCCTAAAGCCACCGGGTCCACAGCTAAGGCCACTTGAATCCCCCACCCCACGCCCCATCTTAGTGCTGCGCTTCTGTGCCCCAGTTTTAGTGAGTGGCTCCTCCATCTGTCCCCATGGCCTGAGCCAGGAGCTTCTCTTCTCCTTTATCCCTCCAAGTTCTGACAACTCTTCCTTGTGGATCTCTTAAATCTCTGTCCTCCTCCCTGTTCCACCTTGGCCTATAAACTCTCACTTGTCTCTACTGATGACTCCTAATTTGCCCCCCCCCTTCCTGTCACTTCTTTCTTCCACTTGATTTTCACACTGCGTGCATGCTAAGTCAGTTGAATCGTGACCAACTCTTTTCGACCCCCTGGGCTGTACCCCACCAAGTTCCTCTGTCCATGGGATTCTCCAGGCAAGAATACAGGAGTGGATTGCCATTTTCTCCTCCAGGAGATCTTCCCTGACCCAGGGATCAAAGCTGCATCTCCAGCATCTGTTGCTTTACCACTGTGCCACCTAGGAATCCCTGATTTCCACTTTGCTGCCTCATTAATCTTCCTGAAATGTAAATCTAGGCATGGCACTCCCCTGTTTGCAGTCCTTCAGGGTTCCTCATCAAGTTCAGGGTGAAAAACACCTCCCCTTAGCGTCTGACTGAGTGTCTCTAGTTTGGGTTCCTCCAGCTCTCAATCTGGTCTCCTCTTACACTGAGTTACGTGCACGTGAATCTCCTTCTGCCAGGAAAGCCCTCCCTGCCTGTTCAACTGGCTCAGCATCTACTGATCCTTCGGCTCTCAGCTAGTGCTGCCTGCCCCAGGACACACTCTCTAATGGCCCCAGTCTATCTGATTTCTCCTCTATGCTCCCAGAATGCCTTCCAATTCTCTCTATCCCAACACGTACCCCAGTGGAATTTTCTCTCTCCTTCTGTCTTCCTCCACTAGAATGTCAGCTCCATAGCCCTCTCCTACCTGCGTAGATGAGTGCTCAGAAATGTTCGGTGAATACCTGAGTGAATGACAAGATAAACACTGCTGCACAGAGAATTTCTCTTTCCTTCAGTGACACAGAATGCCAATTTGTCTGAGAATCCGGTCTGAGCTGGCAACTTAAATGTCTTAGCCATGGCCCCTGAATCAGTGTTTGCTGGCTGTTATAGACTGAATGTTTGCATCCCCCTAAAACTCCCATATGTTGGAGCCTGTGCAGTGGACACAGTGAGGGGCTCTGCTGTTAAATTGGAAATTGTCAGTGAGATGTACTGGGTGCGATTTGGAACGCAGAAGTGAGATGGAATCCCTTTCACCTACATCACATGGCGAGCAGAGTTGTGGAGTTTGAGGTTTCAGTAGCTGTGTTCTGGTACCTGCTCACTCACTCTGTGGCCACTGAAAGATGTCTGCAGTGACAGTGGTGGTCTCTTGCCCCCTGGATCAGAGTTACAGTGGATGTTCTTGAACATGGCATTTCTAGTTTCCTGCCTGGCAATGGGAACAGATGTAGAAAGCTCATAAAGGGAAGATGAATAACACAAACAGTAACACAGTCCACCACAGTGTCCAAGGAATCTTCACAACTGTGTAATAAAACCCATCCTGGCAAACGGCCAGGAAAATATGGACTTAAATGTAAAATACTAAACATAAAACTTACAGAAAAAATATAAAATATAAAATGTAAAGCATATAATTCTCTGCTGGCTCAGTAGTAAAGAATCCCCCTGCAATGTGGGAGATGAGGGTTTGATTCCTGGATTGGGAAGATCCCCTGGAGGAGGAAATGGCAATCCACTCCAGCATTCTTGCCTGAGAAATCCCATGGACAGAGGAACCTGGAGGGCTACAGTCCTTGGGGTTGCAAAGAGTCAGACACAGAGACTAAACAACAACAAAAATAAAACTTTTAGGAAAAAAAGTATAAAACAAAACTATAAAAAATTTAGAAATACACTGGTGATACTTAAAGAAAAATTTCAGAACAAAGGGCTAGGTAAAGAGTTTATAGACTCCGCATTAAAGGCATGCTCTGTAAAAAGAAAACTTGGGACTTCTCTGGTGCTGGAGTAGCTAAGACTCTGTGCTCCCAATGCAGGGGGCCAGGGTTTGGTCCCTGGTCAGAGAATTAGATTCTCTTGTGCCACAACAAAGAGCTTGCATGCTGTAACTAAATATCCCATGTGCTACAGCTAAGAAACAGCATAGTCAAATAAGTAAATAAATAGCTTTTTAAAAAAGAAAAATCAATAAATTGAACCTCATTATAAAACTTTAATTCTACAAAAGATGCTGTGAAGATGTAGCAACAAGCTACAGAACTGAAGAAAATGTTTGTGAACCACGTGTCCACAAAGGATTTAATTCCAGACTATTACATAAAGAACTCCTAAAATGCAGCGGTTGAGAAATCAATCCGGACTGAAAATGGGCAAAAGACATTGTAATAGGCTGAATGTTGTTGTTCAGTTGCTAAAGCATGTCTGAATCTTTGCAACCCCATGGACGGTAGCATGCCAGATTTCCTGTCCTTCACCATCTCCCAGACTCCCAGAGTCCCATGTCCATTGAGTCAGCAATGCCATCCAACCATCTCATCCTCTGTTGTCCCCTTCTCCTGCCTTCAATCTTTCCCAGCATCAGGGTCTTTTCCAGTGTGTCAGCTCTTTGCATCAGGTGGCCAAAGTATTGCAGTTTCAGCTGCAGCATCAGTCCTTCCAGTGAATACTGAGGGTTGGTTTCCTTTAGGATTGACTGGTTTGATCTGGCTGTCCAAGGGACTGGCCCCCGAAGACATGGGGTTCTAATCTCTGAAATCTGTAAATGTTAGCTCTTTTGGAAATAGAGTCTTTGCAGATTGGATTAAGTTAAAGGATGTTGAAATGAGGATATCATCCTAGATTATCCAGTGGGATCTAAATGCAGCCACATGGATCTTTAGAAGAGGAAGCAGAGGAGACTAACACAGACACTCAGGGGAGAAGGAAGTGCGAAGAGGCAGCAGAGAGAGATTTGAGGATATTGACCTTAAAGAGGTGGCCATGTGGCCACAAACCAAGGAATGCTGACAATCACCAGAAGCTGGAAGAGGCAAAGGACGGGTTATCCCCTAGTCACCTCACTCATATACCCTTCATTCCACAATGATCCGAACACTTGCCTCTTAGACAATGTTTCTGACTATGACCCTTCCCACTTAATGTCACTGAGAAACCACCTTTGGTCTAATTTTTTATCATCTGCCTCATGTAGGCACCTGAGGAAGTAGGAAAAAGCTAAACTACTGGGCAAACATGACATCTTATTGCAGTTTAATTACTTGTGGCTTCATGCTCTGGTCTCTCCCACTCCCTCAAAGGACAGCAAAAGGGTGTGTCAGTTCAGATGGATGGTGATCACGAGCTGGAAACATTTAAGGTTTCTCTCTTTTTAAGCTGAAAAGAGGAAACAGGGACTTCCCTGACGGATCAGTGGTTAAGAATCTGCCTTCCAATGCAGGGGACGTGGGTTTGATCCCTTGTCCGGGAACTAATATCCCACAAGCTGTGGGGCAACTAAGCCTGTGCATAGCGACTACAGAGCCCACAGGTCATGACTAGCAAGAAGCACATGTTGCAGCTAAGAATAAAATACTTATTTTTGCAGCCAAAAAATAATATATATATTTTTTTTTAAAGAGAGAGACAGAAAATAGGAACAGGAATATGGGTGAACTCTAGGAGGTAATATTTTTGTCTGGAGCAGCTTCCTAACACTGGGGATCTGGGGTCGGGAGTGCAGCTGCAAGCTTGGAGCCGAGTAGGAGCTGGGAAGCCCTCCACACAACTGCCTGTTAGGAAGACTGAACTCCACCAGCCTTTACTCATCCTCAATGGCTAAAGATTTCCACTTGCAGCTCTGACTTTTCCTACCACCCAACAAGAAATGAAATTTTGCTTGTTCTGGGAATATGGGGCCTGAAAAACAAGAAGTGCTTTGGAAAAATGTGCTGGGACCTGAATGGTCTGTAATTAATGAGTTCCTTCCTCCATTGTGGTCCAGCACACTGGGAAGATGGAACAGGGAATTCGAACCCTCCCTCAGGGAAGACGCCTACTTAATGCCTAACAAAGATGAGTATTCCATCCTCAGTGATTGTGTAACACTTCTGAGCTGGTTCTGACATCTGGCCACAATTTCGGCACCCTGCCGTTGTTTTTGCTCTCTGATGTTCTTTGCTTTCGAATTCAGCCAGAAAACATTCTGATTCTCAGCCTCTTAGGGTGAATCAATACAGTGGGAAACAGGAAAGAGGTTTTGATGGTTTACACTTCAACTACCCAATACCTATGTGGAATGCATAGAGAGTTTAGATGAAATGCAAATCCTGCTTACGGCATGCTGTTGGAAATTATCCTGCCGCTAAGGCAACAGCATATACTAAATAGACTGAGTGAAGAGAACAAACCAGATGTTCTCAAGACATAAGAAAATCATAGGTTCAGGCCCTTTCCTCTGGGGACCTAGTTAAATGGAGAAGCTGGTCGGGCTGTACGCACGTACCATATATTAAATCCCATGAAACAGAGCCATAAAAACAAGCCCAGAGCTTGTTACCACCAGGCTGCCCTTAACCAGAAAGCACTTTTCCAGCAACATGATACATTGTTTTTTTGTTGTTGTTGTTGTTGATTTTTTTTTTAATGGTTGCTTGTCGGGTGAAGAGCTAAGTATCAGAAGGAAAAGGCCCCCAAGACCTCAATACCTATAGGCCTTCATGTACCTATTAATATTTTCAGCAGAAATCCTGAACCAGAGAGCAGTCCTAAGCTAGGTATGTAGCTTATTGAAATGACTGCTGGATGGAGGGAGAGAGGGAAGGAGCTTTTATTTATTCACTTGTTTATTTATTTAGATTGTAAGCCTGAACTTGCGGTCTTTGATGAGGCTTTCCCCAGGGGTTTCACTTTAAGAACGGTTCATGAACATTCCAGAAGTGGATCAATTCATTCAGTTATTTATTGAAAAAGTGATCCTGGGCCAGGTTAAAAAAAAATTGAAAAAAATCACATATATTTTCATATGTGGGCTTTCTAGGTGGCTCAGTTGTAAAGACTCTGCCTGCAAAGTAGGAGACCTGGGTTTGATCCCTGGTAGGGAAGATCCCCTGGAGAAGGAAATAACAACCCACTCCAGTATTCTTGCCTGGGAAATCCCATGGACAGAGAAGCTTGGCAGGCTATAGTTCCTGGGATCCCAAAGAGTCAGACATAATTGAGCAACTAACACTTCAATCTGTAAAAAGTGTGAGGCCTTTAGAGGCCCATCACCAAAACAAAAGGAAGTTAGTCCCTCAAGAAGACTATCGGAAGCTGGTCAAACGAAAAAAAAGCCAAAAGGACTTGCTGGGATATTGCTCCTCTGAGGTGGGGGACAGACAGGGAGCTGGGAGGCAAGGAAGCTAGGAGAGGCATCCACTATGCTGAGTGGACGGCACTTTGAGTTCACCTTGTGGTTTAGACCTAAAAATCCAATAGAACAGAGTTATAAATTTCAGGCCAGATCAAGACTGAAGACATGTTTTTAGTTTTGCTTTTTACTTGTTTGCATCTTCCGCAAGTTCCTTTCTCAAAAAAGACTACTTTGGACAATATATTTATTTTAATGTGTGTTGAATCAAAATTCACATACATGGAACTTCCCCGGTGGTCTAGTGGTTAGGATTCTATGCTTCAATTGCAGGGGGCATGGGTTCGATCCCTATTCATGGGACTCAGATCCTGCATGTCATGGAATGTGGCCAAAAAAAAGGGGAAAAAAATTCATCTACAGTGAAATGCATAGGTTTTATATATACAGTTGACAATTTTCACTTATTTCACACACAGCACACAAATGAGTACATCTAGGTAATAAACACTGCAGTCAAAATCAATCTCCGCTACTCATAGGTAACAACGATTTCCATCGTCTAATTAGTTTTATTCATCCTTGAAGTTCATGTAAAAGAAGCCATACAATATGTACTTCTTTTTTTTTTTTTACTGAGTTAATATGTCACAATTTGTCACTGTTTTTTTTCTGCTGATGGATATTAGACCTGTTTCTAATTTGGGGCTATTCTGTGAATACAACTGGTATAAATATTCTTGTACAAGTCTTTTTGTGGCTATATGTTTTCATTAGTCTTGGATAAATATTTAACCTGGAATTTCTAGGTCATGGGGCATGTGTAAATTTAACTCTATAAGGCACTGCCAAACCATTTTTCCAATTGTACACTCCCACTCACAATGTACGCTTTTATTTCTAGTGCAAAGTGGTATTCTACTGTGCTTTTAATTTCTATTTCTCTGAGGACTAGTAATGTTGAGCATCCTTTCATATGCCTGGTGATCATATTACTTCTTTTTCAAAGTGTCTGTTGAAATGGTTAGTCCATTTTTCAGTTGGGTTGGGTGTCTTTTTATTGCTGAGTTGTACAAGTTATTTATACACTCGGCACACAAATATTTCATTTGTTGTAGGTAATGTAAATATCTTCTCCCAGTCTTTGACTTGTCTTTTGATTTTCTTGACATCTTTTGATGAACGGATTTTTAAACCTTTTATGAAGTCAAAGTTAGCAACTTTTCATGGTTAGTGCTTTTTATGTCCTTTCTTTTTTAAAAAATAAGTTTATTAATTTTGACTGCATGGGGTCTTCGTTGCTGCCTGCAGGCTTTCTCCAGTTGCAGTGCACAGGCTTCCCATCTCAGTGGCTTCTCTTGTTACAGAGCTCGGGCTTCGGTAGTTGTGGCTGATGGGCTTAGTGGCCCTGAGGCATGAGGGATCTTCCGAGAGCAGGGAGCAAACTGCGCCTCCTGTATTCCCAGGTGGACTCTCAACCACTGGACCACCAGGGAAGTCCTAAGTTTTCTTCTAGAAGCTTTGTTGTCTTAGGTTTGTTGTTGTTGTTTTCTTCACGTCTACAGTTTTATTTTCCCATTGTCAGTTCTTTTGAATATTTTTCTTGGCCTGTACTAGATATCTTAGAATTTATTCCAGATCAGGGTACTAAATAAATTATCAAGGCCACTGTAAACCTATAACTTAAAAACTTTATCTCCTAATATTTTCCCAATACTAAGCACTTTAGATATGTTATCTAACACAAGTCATCTAAGATCGAATGACAGTATAGATTCTCTAGTAGTAAAATTCCATAACTTAGTGATATCTCAATTTTGGATGGTTAAAAACTCCTACAGTGTATAGGGTGTTATAATAGACAGGTACAGAGTTCTTAGAAAGCTAGTCCTAGAATGTTAATTTGTAAAATAAAAATCTTTAGCTTTAGTGCATTAAAAATAGAAATATCATTACAAATTCTCTCAAAGTTTTTCTTTTAATTTATTTTTAGTTGGAGGATAATTGCTTTACAGTGATGTGTTGGTTTCTGCTGCACTGCAACATGAATCAGCTGTAAGTATCCATATATCCCCTTTCTCTTGAGGTTGCCTCTCACCCTAACCCCACTCCCCACCAATTGCAGCCCTCTAGGTCACCACAGCACAATTTTAGCTTTTAATTTGGGTTTATAGTCATCTCAGTTTTGGGGTATTGCAGGAGATGGGGTCAAAGTTCATCCCCCATCCCACCCGAACCCCTCCTCCAGTTCTTTCTGCACTGTTCATTGAAAAGATTTTTCCCTTCGTGATTTTGTTGAATATCAATTGACAGTATGTATGTGGTTATATTTTTGAACTTTCTAATATGTTCTTTTGATCAGTTCGCTTGTCCTTATGACAAAATCATATTGGCTTGATTAGCATACTACAGCAAGTCTCTGAATCAAGTAGTAGAAGTCTTCCGACCGTATTTTTGTTTTCAATATTGTTTTGACTATCCTAGGTGCTTTTTCACATAAATTTCAGAATCATCTTATCAGTATAAGCAAAAAAAGTGTTGGTATTTAATTCTATTGTGTTGAATCCATAGAGCAATTTAGTAATATTGAGTCTTCATGTTCATAAACAAAGTACACCTCTCCAATATTTTAGGTCTTCCCATCAATGCCTTACGGTTTTGCGTGTCTTTTGTTAAATATACTCCTGGTGGCTCAGTGGTAAAGAATCCACCTGTCAATGCAGGAAACTCGGGTTTGATCCCTGGGTTGGGAAGATCCCCTGGGAAAGGAAATGGCAACCCACTCCAGTATTCTTGACTGCGAAATCTCATGAACAGAAGAGCCTGGTGGGCAACAATCCATGGGGTTGCACAACAATCAGATACAACTTAGCATCTAAACAATAACAAACAACAGTCTTTTCAAGTCGACTCCTGATTCCTGTTTACATGAACGTAATAGTTTTTCCCAGTTTCATTTTCAATTAATACGACAAAATGTTTTAGATTCATCTTGTACATTTCTTGCCACTGACTTGGTATCGGCCATTTCTTCAAAAAGACCCTACGTTTTTCTTTTTAAAGTAGGATATTTCAGTACCACAATCTGGGTGCCAGGGATGAACGTTGCTTTTGGTTCGGTCACTGTTTCTAGGTCTACCTGTTTCTTAAACAGACATGCAACCAATTTTCCAATGTTAGCCACACCTTCACACTCCCCTCCCTCTCAAAAGTTATAATTGCCACTAGGTCCTAAACTTTAGGGAAATTCCATAGCCTTCTCCCCCCAGCTTTCCTGGTAGCCCAGCTGGTAAAGAATCCACCTGCAATGCAGGAGACCCCAGTAAGATTCCTGGGTCAGGAATATCCACTGTAGAAGGGATAGGCTACCCACTCCAGTATTCTTGGGCTTCCCAGGTGGTTCCGCTGGTAAAGAATCTGCCTGCAATGTGGGAGATTTGAGTTCAATCCCTGGGTTGGGAAGATCCCCTGGAGAATGAAATAGCTACCCACTCTAGTATTCTGACCTAGAGGAGGAAGTGAAAGAAAGTACATGTGCTTGCTTTCTCATTTTTTAGTTCTGAAAGTCTCTTCTTGATCTTTGTATCCCTGGTTCACATCTAACCATTATTACTCCTTAGGAAACATTTGTGGAAGAACAGTGTCCTCTCTTGGGCTCGCTTTGTGACAAGACGGGTCAGTCCAGGATACACTGGATGAGTTTTTCCTAGACACTTTTCATTTCTCTTCTTTCTCCGACTTTGCCTCATATATTCCCTGACAATCGCTGCATCATCTCAGTTTTAGATCCTGAACCTGCGTTTTAACACACATCTGTGATCCAGATTTTCTGATTCTCTCACGTTAGAACCATTTCTTGCTTATGAACTTTACTATGGACTAGTCACCAAAGCTTAATCTAGAACCCAGATTCCTTGATGAGGCAACTGGTCAACAGTGATCTGCAACAGAAACCCTTTAGTTGAGCAAGCCCTGAATGCACTGACTTTTAAGGCAGGTAGGTCTGCTCAGACAGAAAGAAAGCTTTAGGAAAGGACCGTTCTGATCTATAAAGCATGGGATGTCATCAAGCCAGAGTTCCTTGGGTCTGAAGGAAGCTGAGCTCTGTTCCCCAACTCTAAAGTCCAGGGAGGAGATTTTTTCCAGAATTGTTATTTATTTCAAAACATCTCATATTCTGAAGAAGAGACAAAAAGACACATTATTTGGTTTGGAAGTTATTTTGCTTTGCCCGAGCTTTTCCTCATCTTCCAAATAATTTGTGGGATGAGTGGATTACTTGATATCTCTTGTGAAAAGGAAAAAAGGAGAGAGAAATAATTCTTGTGATTCTCTGGGGAAGCAATATGGAATTAAAAATGGAAAAGGAGGCACCAGTGACATATTCTGTTCACCTCCAGCACACACTACAATGGGGGATGCATTGACCACAAAATCCACGGTGCCAGAAATGAATGCCAACTCCTTATTTTCAAATGTGACATAATTTCCAGAGGATTTGATTCTGATCATTGCTATGACTGCCCGTGGTCATTCTATTACTGGAAACCTACAATGCCAGTTCTTTGCTAAGTGTCTTTGGCAAGGCCTAGTGTTTAATCACAGTAAGAAGGTTCCAAACACTTTATTAGCCGTATAAAGAATTACAGAGATATTAGCCTAAGTTGGATGGAGCCCACAGCAGCTGTACTGCTCTTCAAGGGCAGGAGAATGTCTCAGAGATATATTACGCTAACAGAAAAGCACCCTGAGATTTAACCCTTACAATAACGAACGTAAGTGTTCCTTGTTTTACAAAATAGCTCTATTTCTGAAAACTGTATAAATCTGACATCTCATACTCCCTCTTACTTCCCCATTCAATAATTACAATATCCAGAACACTGAATCTCCAATAATGGCTGATGTCAATGTACATACTGTTATCTTTTTTTATGTATTTATTTCTAATTGAAGGATAATTGCTTTACAGTATTGTGTTGGTGTCTGCCAAACCTCAACATGAGTCAGCCATAGGTATACCAAAGTCCCCTCCCTCTTGAACCTCCCTCCCACCTCCCTCCCCATCCCACCCCTCTAGGTTGTTACAGAGCCCCTTTGAATTCCCTAAGTCATATAGCAAATTCCCACTGGCTATCTATTTTACATATGTTAATACATACTATTGTCTTTTAATTCTTCTCCAAGCTTCTTTGACAAGTACTTGAACAGAAAAGATGTAAATGTCTAATAGCTATGTATTTAGAAGACTGTTTATTAAATGTTTTGGTAAAGTGACTATTCACTCAGTTTATTTTGATTTTTCCATATGGATAGGAATTAAGTCTAGGTCCGAGTGTAGGACTGGGGTAGCACTGCCTTGGAAAAATAAGGGAGCCCATTAAATTTGCCATTTTTCTTTGTTCAGCTTACAAATTTTGATGGTTCCAAAATGCCAAATTTCTAATCAGTCTGTAACAATGTCACCACAGGACCACCATTAAAAGAGTAAAAAGGGGGAATAAATGACATTTTAGAAGGCTAAATGTATTCTATTTAAAAGATTTTCCTTCATAATCTTGATTATGACATTCTTTTTACTGATGCTTAAATGCCCTCTCAGATCTGAAATGTTAATGGTTTGTGTAAATGGTTTTTCGAAGATGACCTTATGCGGCAAATATTAAAAACAGCCTCCCAATATTTTTTGGAAATTAACTGATCCATGAAACTCAGAGACATAGGATCTGGTGGTTTACTCAAACTTCTAGAATGTCTTTGCCTGTAAGGGTATTAGGTACTGGAGTGTTTTGGCTATACATAATTTATGGAAGGAGATAAATATGATTTTCCTTTTGAGAGTAAAAATAAAAATATTCTGGGGCTTTCCTGGGGGCTTAGTAGCAAAGAATTTGCTTGCCAATTCGGGAGACACGGGTTTGATCCCTGGTCTGGGAAGATCCCATATGCCTGGAGCAACTAAGCTTGTGCCCGACAACTATTGAGCCTGTGCTCTGGAGTCAGGGAACCGCAACTACTGAGCCCACGTGCCGCAACTGCTGAAGCCCATGCGCCACAACAAGAGAAACCACTGCAATGAGAAGCCTGAACATTGCAACAAACAGTAGCCCCTGCTCGCCACAGCTAGAGGGAAGCCTGCACAGCAACAAAGACCCAGCACAACCAAATGCAACAAATAATTAAATGGTTAAAAATAAGAATATCCAAAAAAAAAAAAGAAGAATATCCCACTGTTGAAGGGGGTGCGGACAATATATTTTCCACTAATAATTAAATATTATCCCTTTCAAATTCATCTAATTTTCCGTTTATTGTAGTGCTTGATTAGCCTACATCAGTGCTTCTCAAAGTCAATTTCATAGAACACGAGTTTCCTGTGTAACATTTTTCCATGCTGCATGTAAATTACCACAGTCTTAAGCAGCTGTAAATGACAAACATTTAGTTTCCTCTTCCAGGATGACAGTGAAAAATGCTCTGCAGCCTCCAGCAAAACAAGCATAACTAGTGAAAATTATTTTTTAAATCCTAACATTTAAAGTCTCCGGAAATTGTCCTTAGGGTATACAGAACCTAAAGAAATACTTATTTCCGAAAACATAGTAAAGTTTGGTAAGAACAGTGAGGGTCTGTAACATTTGAACCATGACTCATCCACATCAGTGCAACAGAAACTCTATTCCAGGAAGGTGAAGTCAAGGACACAGGGCTCCTTCTCCTCCCAACTCTTACTTAAGGGATACGGTATCTTCCTGGGAGAGGTAGGCCACCAGAAGTTTTCATCAGCCCCAGCAACACATTGGTAAGCAGACTAAGAGACTGGAAACCTCATACACGGCTGGTAGAAATCCTCCCTTGGGAAACAGTTTGGCACGTCCTCAAAAGTTTAATCATAGATTTATCGGATGGCCCAGCAATTCTACTCCCACGCATAAACCCAAGAGAAATGAAAACTTATGCCCACCCCAAAGCTCTTGTGCAAATATTCATAGCAGCGTTATTTCTAAGAACCAAAAGGTAGAAACAACAGACACTCATCAGTTGATGAGCAGGTATCAAATGTAGTCTTCCAGGGGGTAAAGAATCCAGCTGCCAATGCAGGAGACACAAGAGACTCAGGTTTGATCCCTGGTTGGGGAAGATCCCCTGGAGGAGGAAATGGCAACCCACTCCAGTATTCTGGAAAACTCCATGGACGGAGGAGCCTGGCGGGCTACACAGTCCATGATGTCACAAAGAATCCGGACATGACTGAGCATACATAGCTAAGTGGTCCATCCACACAATGGCATATTATTCAGCAATTTAAAAGAAATGAAACACATATGCCACAATATGGATAAACCTTGAAAACATTATGCTAGGTGAAAGAAACCAGTCACAAGAGACCACATATTACATGATTCCATCTTTACAAAATGTCTAGAAAGACAAATTTATAGAGAAAGTAGGTTAGCGGTAGCCTAGGTCTTGTGAAATAGAAGACAGATGGGTGACTGCTAAAATGTATGGGCTTTCTTTTGGGGCCAATGAACATATTACAAAATTGACTGTGGTGATGGCTTCACAATGTTGTGAAGAGAAGAACCATTGAATTGTACACTTTAAGTGGGGGAATTGTATAAAAAGTGCATAAAAGTGTTTGTGAAAAACCTATATACCCCATTTTTAGCTCATATTTTCCATGGATCGGGAATCTAGGCATGACTCAGACCGAATCTGTGTATTCCTCCCACCTCCATCCACTCCCTCCATATTGAAAGAATTGCTCCCTCTCTGATGTTTTTCTGTTGATGCTTTCAGAAACCTCTTCTGCACCTTCTACCTCAAGCCAGTCAACTCCTATCAATTCTTCTTTCTTAATACATCTAGAATTTGGTCCTCAGCATCCTTTTCTATTTGTAAAACAATATATCTATTTTGTTGCTTTGGGTCTTTTTGCAGCATGTGGGATCTTTAATTGCAATATGTGGCATCTAGTTCCCTAACCAGGGATCCACCCCAGACCCCCTGCATTGGGAACCCAGAGTCTTAGCTGCTGGATACCAGGGAGGGCCCTCATTGTCCATGTCTAAAGCTATTTCCTTTCTCCATAACCCTGTTCTCTCTCCTGGATCACTGCAATTGCCTCTTACCTTAGATTCTATTTGCCAGACACATCTATTGTCTTTTCATACCACTAAGTTAATTATGCATTATGGATTCAACATACGAATCTGGGAAGGAGGCACAAAAATTCAGATGCTAGGACCAGCGATGTGACTTCAGGCAAAGTCCCTAAACTGGCTGTGCCCCTATGGCTCCACCTACAAACTCATAATAATGACAGCCGTAACCACCTCACAGAGCAATGACAAAAGCCAAATCAGACGACATGTAAAGCTGCCTTCAATTAGCCAATGGCAGCCCACTCCAGTACTCCTGCCTGGACAATCCCATGGATGGAGGAGCCTGGTAGGCTGCAGTCCATGGGGTCGCTAGGAGTTGGACACAAATGAGCGACTTCCCTTTCAATTTTCACTTTCATGCATTGGAGAAGGAAATGGCAACCCACTCCAGTGTTCTTGTCTGGAGAATCCCAGGGATGGGGGACCCTGATGGGCTGCCGTCTATGGGGTCGCACAGAGTCGGACACGACTGAAGCGACTTAGGAGCGGCAGCAGCATGAAGATGTAAGGGTTTATTTTTATTGATGATGATCATCCATCATGGTGAGTCAGCAACTGGCCACAAATAACTGGCTGGCTTAAGGAAGTGTGGTTATTCAAGCAAATTATCCTTTTTAAAAAATTGGAGTATAATTGCTTTTCAATATTGTAATAGTTTCTGGTGTACAACAAAGTGAATCAGCTTCAGGTACACATATACGCCCTCCCTCTTGAATCTTCCTCCCACCCCCGCATCCCAGCCCTTCAGGTCATTGCAGAGCACCAAGCTGAGCCCCCGGTGCTATACAGCAGCATCCCGCTAGCTACCCGTTTTACACGATAGCGTATGTATGTCAGCGCTACTCTCTCAGTTCGTCTCTACTGCTGCTGCTGCTGCTGCTAAGTCACTTCAGTCGTGTCCGACTCTGTGCGACCCCATAGACGGCAGTCCACCAGGCTTCCCCGTCCCTGGGATTCTCCAGGCAAAAACACTGGAGTGGGTTGCCATTTCCTTCTCTAATGCATGAAAGTGAAAAGTGAAAGTGAAGACGCTCAGTCATGTCCGACTCTTCGCGACCCCATGGAGAGCAGCCTACCAGGCTCCTCTGTCCATGGGATTGTCCAGGCAAGAGTACTGGAGTGGGGTGCCATTGCCTTCTCCCAGTTCGTCTCTAAGCTCCTCTCTTATCCTCATCACAAGGAAATTACAAGGGTTTTAGGAATTCTGTCCCAGGAACCAGTGCCAAGATCAAGTGAGCACATTTCACAATATCACTCAAACACAGAAATCATTGGTGAGCTTTGAACTCTTTCAGTGTCCCTCAAGGGGTAGGTGTCAGGAGGAAGAGAGGAAATGGAGTCAGCTGTGGTCTCATAACATTTGGCTTTAAAGAGGAGTACATGGGACAATAACTGGAAGTATGACCAAGAAAATTATGTTCTTAAGCCTTGCCAGAATTTTAAAGTTCTAACTTAAGACTTTACTCCTTTCATTAAACATTGTACTCAACGTTTATGAGGTCCTACTATGCGGTAAGGAAACACAACTGAATATGATCAAGGTCCTAGATGACAAACCACTAGCTGTATATAGTTGACCTGCATCTGTGGGCCTTTGAATTTCTGGAGTCTGCCGTTCAACCAACCATGTGTGAAAAATATTCCCCCTAAATCCAGAACATTCCAAAAGGCAAAACTTGAATCTGCCCAAACCAGTGACTCCTGTTGACCCTTGAAGACATGGGTTTGAAGTGTGCAGATGCACTTATACACCAGTTTTTTTCAATATATACTACAGTACTACACAACCCAAGGTGGGTTACATGTGCAGAAGTGGAGCTTCAAATATGGAGGGCTAACTGTCATGTTCACTGCTAATTTTTTAGTTCAAGGACAGTTGGCATCCCTAACCCCCAAGATATTCAAGGGTCAACTGTATTTACCTGGCATTTACATTGGATTAGGTGTTATAGGTAACTTAGAGATGATTTATAATATCTGGGAGGATGTGTATAGGTTACATGCAAATACTACGCCATTTAATATAAGCTACTTAAGCATTCTTGGATTTTGGTCTCCATGGGAGATCCTAGAACTAATTCCCTGTGGATACTAAGGGATGACTGTATACAGTTCCTGAGCAGGAGAGACAGTTCTGTGTGTGACATGAAGGTGTAAGAGAGCCCTTGCTGGCATTCTTCTTCGTAGAATTTGTGAAACCTTTACAGGCTTGGGGGCTTCCTCTGTGGCTCAGTGGTAAAGAATCCGACTGCAGTGCAGGAGATGTAAGAGACGTGGGTTCAATCCCTGGGTTAGGAAGATGCCCTGGAGGAGGGCATGGCAACTCACTCCAGTATTCTTGCCTGGAGAATCCCATGGATGGAGGAGCCTGGCGGGCTAGGGTTGTGAAGCCATAGAGTTGAGAAGAGTCGGACACGACTGAAGCGACTTAGCAAGCAAGCAAACATACAGATTTTGAGGTTGAAAAAAATCAGAGCTGGAAGGGAACTGAGAGATCATCTAACACAGTCCTTTCATCTTACCAGTGTAGGAATTTGGGTCCCAAAGAGGCTACATACCTTGCCCAAGGACATATATCTAGTAAGTGGCAGATTCAGAAATAAACCCATCTTCTGCTTCCCAGTTCAGGGAATTTTCCACTGCTCCATGCCAGAGCATACACACAAGTGTCCACTTCTTGCATTTCTAATTTCATATAGCTGAACTATTACTTTAAATGGTAATGTTAATGAATTCCATGAGTCAGCGCTTATTTTCATATTCTGCCAATTAATCGTGGTTTGGGGGTAATTTACTCTAAGGCTTTGAATTGTAAAATGCAGCGTCAGCTGTTTTTTTTTTTTTTCAAGGTAATTCACTCCAAAACTTGGACCAAGGACACCTAATGTTGTTCAGAGTCAGCTGGATTTGTCTCTAAAGGTCCTTGAATTAAAAATCTACAGTCCTGTTTGTTTTTCCCACAGCGCAGCTACAGGGAGCAACTGTGACACTGAGTGAGGGTGGGAGGGGGATTCCACAGAACCTGGAGAGGTGGGTACAATGGGGGACGGGATGCTCAGGCTTGAGGTAACCCTGATGTAACCTGGTGGGTGATGTGCCGAAGCGATTGTTTTGGGAGGTGCCCTTTCTTTGTAACTGCAGCTAGAGATGACAGGGGAAGAATTCTGTGATTTCTGACCCTGGACTCCCCGTCTGCAATCTGGACTGGTCTCTTACCATCTGGAAAATATCACTTTCATTTGGAAACCAGGAAGATCTTCTACTTCATCTAGAACCAGTTACTTTCCCAGCCAGGAGCACAAGGAAGTCAAGGAGAAACAGGAAAAAAAAAATCATTCAATTGTACAAAACAGCCATTTTTTATGCCCAAGGCACTTGGTAATTGGATTAATCTTCAGGGACCTCTGCCATCCAACCTGATCTCTTGAGCTCGTCGGAAGAGGCAAAGACCTGTGGCCTTGAGCAAGTAATGTCATCACTAAGCATAAGAGCTGGAAAACCTTTCTGAGCTCATGTAGTTTATTACTATAGACATGGAAGGCAGACTGAGAGAAATGAAACATCCTACATTACTTATATTTGTGGGGGTGCCTGCCTTCTCCCCTTGTTCTCATGCCTCCTCACCTGTCAAATAAGGAGGTTGAACAGATGACTTTTGATACCCTTCCCAACTCTGACATTCAATGCTGCCTGACAGGTGAGGTGGCTAGGCAGCCTTGGGCATCACCCAGGAAATAGACCTTCAGAATCTCGGGTCCAAATCAGACCTACTAAATGAGAATCTGAGTTTTAACCAAATCCCCAGGTGATTCTTATGCACGTTAGACTCAGCTTTAGAATTATCTGGTTGATTTGACCCTAGAGGGAGTATTCTTCCTGGAAGGCTTTCAGATGTGTCATTCTCTTGTTAGCCTGCAGATGTCACCAGAGAGCTAACAGTGGGCTTTCTGGAGCGGTGGGAACTACAGAAAGTTTTTATTCCCATTTCTCCTGTCTGTTCTGCCCTTCAAGTTCCTGTACGCTCTGGCCTGTCACCCAGTAAAGCTGGAGAAATGGGCTGCAAAATGTATTTTGAAGCTGTTCACATCACAGACACTTCATTGTCTGCCCTTCCAGAAAAGAATTGGATCTAGAGGCCCTTCTGTCTCATGAGCAGACTCCCACAGAGTGATTTTTTAAAAGCCCAGATTCTGTGTTTCCTTGACAATTCAGGTAAATCTGTGGCAGATACTCTGACAATATGATACTATAATGAACTATACTTTATTTTGGTCCCAGAATTTATTTATTAAGGTATTTGTCTTGTCTTGATCAATTCTTAAAATTTTAAATTATAATGACCATCTTTCCAGTAAACCAAAGGTCAAAGTCTTCCATGTTAGGCCACCTAATTCGAAGAGGCAACTCATTGGAAAAGACCCTGATGCTGGGGAACATTGAAGGCAAAAGGAGGAGGAGGTGACGGAGGATGAGATGGTTGGATAGCATCTCAATGAACATGAATTTGAGCAAACTCTGGGAGATAGTGGAGGACAGGGAAGCCTGCAGTACTACAGTCCATGGGGCTGCAAAGAGTCAGACACAACTTAGTGACTGAACCAAAACAATTTACATAACGCTTTAGATTTTTAAAACACTTTTAATTTAACATATTCTTGAAAAATATTTGTAACATTAGGTGTGTAGGATACTCTGAGTTACAGGTGATGGTCCTGAAAGCTGGAAGTTCATCTAGTAATTTGTGAAAATAAGACTTGGATCCAGGCAGCACCAGTGGTAAAGAATCTGCCTGTAATGCAGGAGACTGCCTGCACCTCAGGAGACCTGGGTTCAGTTCCTGGGTGTGGAAGATCCCCTGGAGAAAGAAATGGAAACCCGCTCCAGTATTCTAGCCTGAGAAATCATATGGAGAGAGGAGCCTGACCAGCTACAGTTCATGAGATCGCAAAGAGCCAGACACGACTTAGGGAGTCAAAATACTTGACAAAATATCTTTAGACCTTAGACCTCAGTAGCACAAGTCTGTGCTCCTTGAGAAAAAGACAGCCCATGAGGTCAGCCTGCACTGGCCTAGGCTCTCTGCTGAAACTTGATGAGGTGAGGAGACAAAGACTGGAGGCTGGGAAGGCCAAGGTGGCTGGAATTTGCTGGGCACAGCATCTGAGACTAGGGAGCCACGTAAAGAAAAGTTCCAGAAAAGTGCACAGGGTTCCCTCGCGTTGTCTGCTGAATCTGTGAACCCTGGGAGGCGGGGTAGAACAATTTCTGAGGAAAGCACTGGCAGCAGAGCTCACAGTGAGAACTGTTCAAGTTCCCTCCAGCTGGGGTGGGAGGTCCCCATGTAGGGCAGGGGTCCCCAGTCCCCGGGGCCACAGGCGGATACTGGCGGGGGGCTGTCAGGAACCAGGCCGCACAGCTGGAGGTGAGCGGTGGGTGAGTGAGAGAAGCTTCATCTGGTTTTACAGCGGCTCCCCATTGCTCGCGTTACCGCCTGAGCTCCACCTCCTGTTAGATCAGCAGAGGCGTCAGGTTCTTGTAGGCGCTCAAGGTGTACTGTGAACTATGCAAGGGAGGGATACGGGTTGCACATTCCTTGTGAGAATCAAATGCTTGATGGTCTGAGGTGGTGGTGTTAGCAATGGGGAGCGGCTGCCACTGCCTCACCCCCAGATGGGACCATCCATTTGCAGGAAAACAAGCTCAGGGCTCCCACTGATTCTGCAAGATGGTGAGCTGTATATATTTCATTATATATCACAAGGTAATAATAATACAGATAAAGTGCACAATAAAGGTCATGCACTTGAATCATCCTGAAACCTCCTCCCCCCACCACCCAGTCCATGGAAAAATTGTCTTCCACAAAACTGATCCCTGGTGCTGAAAAGATTGGAGACCACTACCCTAGGGGACTAAGAGTCCTCCTGGAAAGCTCCTTAGCCTGTTCCAGCTGCGGGGTGAGCTGGTGAAGAGGATTCAGTGACAAAGCTCCCCTCAGTCAGAACTCACCTCAGCTCCCAGAATCGAAAGGTGCAGGAGAACAGAAAAGGAGGGATGGGAAAGGTGTTCCGTGGAAGGCTGAGGGAGAGCTGTTCCAAGAAGAGAAAGACAGGTGCTTCACGCAGTTGACATCTCATAGAAATGTCAGAATAACCGTCAGGAAACAATGAGGCTGAAGAAGCCACCAGGTGACTATGGTGGAGAGCGCTGTAACTGCTTTTGTGACTCAAACCCACCACAGCTGTCGGCTTGACTACAACCCACGCAGGCACCATGGGTTCTCGGGTATTTGAGACCAGGGAAACATGGGGCCTTGTAGACATTAGAGGGGAGAAGTCCCCTTCGCCACGGGGCCTGAATATAGAGTGGGAGCCACAGTGCTTTGGGGGTGGGCATCACCCAGCTTTTTAGAGGAAACCACAATGCCTCTGGTGCGTTTCCAGAAAGTCTACTTTTTGACCTCCTTTGGCAAATTATTAGGGCCCACAGCCAGCCTGGGGCCAAGAGGTTCTCCCAGAGGTGCAGCTATGAGCGTGTGGCCGGGACTATCCAGTGACCCGGGTCACCCCACACACTGCCCGGGTCCTGGGTCTGGGGGCTCCTGCCTCTCACTGGGTGATGAGGCCCGGTGGGTTCACAGACCTTGGGTGGTCTTCCTCTGTGTGAACGGAACTCTGGATGAAAGCACCTCCTCAAGTAAGAATGCAGTCGTGTTTGACTCTGTGACCCCACCCAGCTCCTCTGTCCATGGAATTCCCCAGGCAAGAATACTGGAGTGGGTTGCCATTTCCTACTCCAGGGGATCTTCCTGTCCCAGGGATAGAACTTGGGTCTCCTGCATTGCAGGGAGGTTCTTTACTGTCTGCTAATAGCTCTGGAGAAGTGAGTAAGTTGACAGATGGCCTTTCCTTTAGTGAATACAAAAGCAATTCTCTTATAAGCTGGGTCTTAATTATCATTCGTTTGCTTGAGATCCTTTCCTTAGGTTACCTAATAGGGCTTAAGACTTCATATGCCATCAAGTTCTTGGTCTAGACTGTTTATCGTCCTCTGGAAGTATTAAGGCAGCTTCTCATAAGCTGTCCATTCTACCAATTCCTGCTGAAAAATGATCAGACCTATCCAATTTTTGCCCACCCCCTTCCCATGCTCACTGAGTTTTCCTTGAGAAAGAATGTGAGGGAAACTTGTTAGCATCTTGTTTTCAGCTTTATTGAAATTCTTACAAAAGGTCTGATGTATTTTAGGCCTGGCCTAATTTCTTTTAGTCCCTGAAATACAGGATCATGGCTATTTCCACGTCCTTTTAAGTAGGAATGTAAACTAGAAGACTTTGCTTTTAAAGTTCGAACACATATCACCATGGTTTTTCACTGATGTAAAGCAAGACTTATGTTTTCCCGAATGAAAAGACCAGGTAAGAAAGTTACATGGGTCTTCCTTGGTGGGATAGCTGGATTCTTTGTCAGAACAGACTTGGGGACTTATTTCACTTAATGTGACCTTCTTCCACCTTGAGTATGTTCTTTTTTTTAAATGCAAATTTGCGATGTACTGAGCTATGTAGTAAAGAGGGCCGTGTTCATATATGCATACATATATCGGCTCTGGAAAAAGACGCACGAGTACATGCACGTTATGTAAACATAGCAGATAATAAGCATATTATAAGCAAAGAGCAACCAATAGCATGTACTGGTTTAGTTGTCAGCCAGGAGCTTTGCTGGTCTCATCCCCAGAGGGTCCCAGCCATCGCTTTCCCCGGGCAGGCGATGCTCACCAGGTAGGACAGGTGATTGTGTATCTGAGGCATGTCTGAGTCTGTGACTCCCCCAGGGTCGGTGGGCCTATGCTCACGCGCTCCCATGAAGCTCCCCAGGCCTGAAACACAGAAATGCCCAGCATGACCTCCTCCTCGTGTCAAAAGCAGACTCTGATCTCCCCATCACTAGGAAAGGGGTGCAGACTTGGGGCTCCCAGAGGCCCACAGCCTCCTCTCCCCCCAGATGTAGTAGGGAATCCACACTTCCTTTCAGTCTTAATAGGCTCCATCAGGACATGTGTTTTCTTGACCACAGGATGACACCCGAAGAGGCCTGGAAGGTTCTGTATCATCGCCTCCAGATAGCTCTGAGACACAGGCAACGTGGCTTTAACCCTGATTGCCAGATGACTGAGGGTTGGCCTTGGTTTAACCCAGATAGCTCCCATGTCACCCTCCAAATCCATCCTCCTATGTGGATGGCTGCCTTGGAAGCCAGTTACATCCAACCTTGAACTTACACCCTATGGGATTTGGAGTATGTCATCTTCTAGTCACACTTGTGCTGCACGCCAGCTTCTTGCTTGAATCTAAGCAAAGACATAATGAGAGTCCAGGTCGAAACAATGGTCTCATTCTCCATCTGACTGATAGGCTAGGTGAATGGGTCAGTTGAGTGCTACCTGGAGGTCAAGTGGTACCCAAGCCAGCATGACTTGCAGGAGAGCTGCAAAGTGATACATGAATTGAGCGCCCGAGATACTACGTAGCACACGTGGCAGTCACTCAGTAAATGTTCCTTTCACTTGCCTTCTCGGACTCCAGACTGGTTCCTGCAGGAGGCTGGCATCTCCCTCTCACTCCTAGAGCCGCCCCTCCTCTATGTCACTTTCCCAAACTAACAAACGCTGTGCAGAGGCAGAGTGAAGCGGGGGAGGCGAATCACTCAGTATCGTCTCTTGCTGGTCAAAACTCTTGGCCTGAGGTTTGGGAATGACCTGCAGAGTAATCGAGCTGGGATGCCTCCTGCCCATCCTCACTGCTGCACTGGTGGCCAGGACCCATCTGTAACTCACAGATCACAGAGAACACGGACAGGTGGCCCTGAGGGCACAGTGTTTAGAAGACTCCGGAAAAAGGTGATCCAGTCGACCAGGGCTCCATGCAGGAACCATGGTGGAAGGGAGAGACAGGCAGTGGATCCCAGAGTTGTGCTTTGGAATAGATGTCCAAGAGGAGGAGGGTGACAGGTCACCATGGTCCTGGGATGGGAATTACAGGGGTCTGGGGGTGCCGGGCTGGGTGCAGAGGGCAGAGGCGTTCATTGCCCCCACCCCAGGAATGCAGGAAGGAGGCTCGGCAGCTGGGCCCAACCTCGGGCTGTGCCCACTGTTAGTGTCTCTTGCACGTCACACCGGCATCCTCGGCGTGCCCGCAGTTTGTCACCCCCCACTTGGAGAAGCTGCAGCGGAAGATGCTTTCCTCGGTGCCCTTGCAGGCAACATCGTCCATCCAAATTCTCCCTGTACCTGTGGAGACAAGCGGACATGATGTCTTAGCAGAGATGCAGGAGCGCAGGACAGACGGGAGCACTGCTCTCTGTCCCGAGCTCTGCTGCCAATTCTCTAATCGAGTGGCTCCCCCTGCCTTCTCCACTCCACCAAGACCAATGCCTCTTCTCTAGGCTCAGTTTCTGGAAAGCAGAATAACAATAACGGACAGTGAGGATGGGTTTCCCTGGTGGCTCAGTGGTAAAGAACCTACCTGCCAATGCGGGAGATGTAAGAGTCGTGAGTTCAATCCCTGGGTCAGGAAGATTCCCTGGAGGAAGAAATAGCAACCCACCCAGTGGTCTTGCCTGAAGAATCCCACGTATACAGGAGTCTGGTGGGCTACAATCCATGGGGTCACAAAGAGTCAGACACGAATTAGTGAGTAAAATAACCATGATGGTATTTACTAAGCAGCTCCTATGTGTCGGGCCTCTTACCTATATGATCTTCGTCCATTCTCACCATGGTGCTGTGAGATGGGCATGAATAACCCTTCTTCTAGATGGGAAAACTGAGGTTCAGAGAGCAAGTGGTGCAAGGTTGCTCAGCTTGTAAGTGGCAGAGTCTGAACTCAAGCCCAAGTCTTGCTGCCTCTCAGGCCCACACTTTATACAAGATGCCTAATAGCTTTTGATATTTTGGCCATGCCACATAACCTGTGGGCTCTTAGTTCCCTGACCAGGGATCAAACCTGTGCCCCCTGCAATGGAAGCACAGAGTCTTAGCCACTAGATCACCAGGGAAGTCCCCTCTGTTGAGATGTATCTCGCAGCCTTTGCTGCTGAATATTCAGACAAGACATAATCAGCGGCACAATGTCAGAGAGATCTAACTCGGACAGATCCAGCACCCCATAACCAAATATCTGTGTCGACATCACCTCCAGTATTTTAAAATTTTAAGCTGATGGTCTCACACAATGAGCTTCAAACAGTAGTCCTTGGAATGACAGCAGATCTCAGAAATTAACATTATCACCACACAAATATATTATGACAGGCGGAAGCATCCGTAACCATAAGCAACTAGGTCAGTTCCCAAAATACAAGGTCGCTAAGACAATCCAGCTGAGTTTTGCCCACCTGTTCACCCCACCCTGTTCACTCAGCTCGTAGGAGGACCACCCTGATGGTCTAAAGGTGCCCATGCAAGGAGTCTTTAGTTGGTTTTCCCAGGATTGTACCCGAGTCTCAAGAGACACAGACTTGGCACTGAGGTCTTCAATGAACGTCAAGGGAATAGGTCAGCTGGGTGTGGCTTCAAGGGAATGGAGAGGGCTTGTTTGGGGTCAGCGGAGAGGGGAGAAGTCACCTGGAGCCCCCACTGATGAACTGGCAGGGCCATCAACCATGTTCTGGTGGGTTCTCTGGGCTGATGGCCAAGCCACATCTTTAATGGTGGGAGCTCACTCGGGAGCCCTCTGGAATGCTGCCTGAGCTTCAGGGCTCCCATCTCCCATGGAGTCATTATCTTAGAGCTTCGCTACTCAAAGTGTGATCCTAGATCAGTAGCATCAGAGTTTGTTAAAAATACACAACCTCATGCCCTGCCCAGGACCTACTGAACCAGAATCTACATTTGAACCAAGTGGTCCTGCACTGAAGTTTGAGAAGCACTGGTACAGCAGAAATAGGGCTTTACAACAAGCAGGACAAATCTCAAGTCTCAGCCCATCCAGGAGGACCATTTCAGTTGTAAAAGTAGGAGGGGATTCCCAGGATGTGAGACTTTTGGTGCTGAAGCTAAGTAAACGGAGAACCTACTTGTAACTTACTTGTTACGTTCAAGAGCTGGTATCAGAAATCATGGGGTTGAAGGTCAGAAACTGCGTTCCAATATTGCCATGTCAATCTGGGCGAGTTAAACGAGGTAATTGTGTTTAGCCGCTATGTAGTATCCAACTCTTTGCAACCTCTTGGACTGTAGCCCACCAGGCTCCTCTGTTCATGGGATCGCCCAGGCAAGAATACTGGAGTAGGTTGCCATTTCCTTCTCCAGGGGAATCTTCCTGACCGAGGGATTGAACCCGAGTCTCCTGCCTTGGCAGGCAGATTCTTCACTGCTGAACCACAAAGGAAGCCCAAACGAAGTAACAGTTCCTGTATTTTAAAGGGCTTTGAAATGCATCAAAACCCTACACGAAAGGCAGTTCAGGGATCCTAGCATCTGATCCTGGCACCATGCCTCTTTGTCCCGTCTCTCGGCAGCCAGACAACCTCTCCTTTTAGAGGAATTGTCGGGTATTGTTGTTGTTTAGTTGTTAAATCATGTCTGACTCTTTGAGTATTAAAATCCTTAAAACCTGTCACTCACCCTTGGACTGCATGGGAAATCCTTTTACAAAGCACATCCAGGGAATAACTAAACCATTTTGCTGCCCAGTAAGAAGCTCCAATATTTTGGCCACTGATACAAAGAGCCAACCCTTTGGAAAAGACTCTGATGCAGGGAAAGATTGAGGACAGGAGGAGAAGGGGGCGGCTGAGGATGAGATGGTTAGATGGCATCACTGACTCCATGGACATGAGTTTGAGCAAGCTCCGGGAGATAGTGAAGGACAGGGAAGCCTGGGGTGCTGCAGTCCATCGGGTGACAGAGTCGGGCATGACCGAGCGACTGAGCAACAACAAATTGATTGCAAGGACTTAGTGGTTTGGACATATTTTTGTTAGGCTGAGATATTCATCATCTGCTCAAGGGATTGCAGAGCAGTGAACTAGGGGACAGGGCTGGGAGGAGAGATCTCTTTCTGCTGTCTTTGTTAATGTTATTTGTTCATCACAGCCTCTTCCCTGGCCGGATACAGTGTGCCTCTTACACAATAAGCCCTTTGAGGCTGAGCAAAAATTCTCAGATTAAATGTCTCCTGGAAAACACATCAGTTTACAAATTAGCCAGGAAAAGGCTGCAGACCCAAGAGCTCCGTGGGATTAGTCACACCCAAAACAAATAAAGCAGCAAATGAAGGAGACTGACAAATACAGAACAGGCCCGAGGTTACCAGTCCTAACGCGTCCACAGGATCACGGAACTCCAAACTCTAGCTGGGGTTAGGTTAGGGAGTTCTAGCTAATGTTCAGTCATGGAAGAGCTAATAAAATGAGGACAGGGTTGTTAAATCAGCAATGCTCATATCGGCAGTTATTGGGACATCACTAAAGGGGCCAGTGAACTCAGATCATCTCTGCTCCCCACGAGTCAGAGAGGCTAGAACTCTCATGAGTCCAGATACCAATCATTGTGTCAGCTGACATCCATGAGAGCTGACACTTGACACTCATTGTGTGGCCTGAGCACCAGGAGGTCAGTATCACCCGGGAGCTCATCAGCAATGCAGAGTCTTGGGCCCACTGCAACCTGAACCTGGGTTTGATTCCTGCGTTGGGAATATCCCCTGGAGGAGAGCACGGCAACCCACCCCAGTATTCTTGCCTGGAGAATCCCATGGACAGAGGAACCTGGGGGGCTACAGTCACAGACAGTCGGACACGACTGAAGCGACTAACACACTGTATCTTAGCAGCACCTCCACCAGTCAGCATGCCTTCAAGTCTGAGAGCCCTGCTCTAGAGTAGGCCTGCTCCTCCATGCTGGTTCTCTCTGAGCTCCATAACAAGCCCCATTATGGAGCAGGAAGGGGGTTCTCTGTTCCCCGACTTTAGAGTCAGAAAACTGAAGCTACACGGTGAAGTTTTATCTTATGGAGGCAAAACTGGGACCAGAGGCCAGGTCTTCTGACACTTGGAGCCTCAGGGGCTGTTGGAATGTGAGGGGATGGTTGGGATGAGTAAGCAGAGATTTTATTTTATTCTCATCATTCATTCATTCAGTATTGAAGTGTCTACTCCATGCTCAGCGCTCTTCTGGTGTTTGGGCTACATTAGTGAACAGAAAATGATTTTTAAAAAAAACCCACTGCTGGTAAGAATATAAATTGGTGGAGAATAGTATGGAGGTTTCTCAAAAAACGAAAAATAGAATTACCATATGATTCAGCAATCCCACTTCAAGGCACATATCCACAAGAAACAAAAACTAATTCAAGAAGATACATGCACCCCAATGTTCACAGCAGCACCATAATTATACAGTTGCCAAGACAGGAGAGCAACCAGTGTTCATCAACAGAGGATTAGATAAAGAAGACGTGATATATATTATATATACAACGGGATACTACTCAGCCACAGAAAAGAACAAAACTTTGCTATCTGCAGCAACATGAATGAACCTGGAGGGCATTACTCTAAGCAAAATAAGTCAGAAAAGTCAAATACTTTATATCACTTGCAGGAGGAATCTAAGATAACACGACAAACTAATGCCTATACCAAAAAATGCGTATGTACAGAGAACAAATTAGTGGGCACCAGTGAAGGGGAAGGGGCAACACATGGTGGGGAACCGGGAGGTACAAACAACTGGGTGTAAGACAGGCTACAAAGATGTACTTACAACATGGGGACTACAGCCAACGTTTTGTTATAACTGTAACAGGAAAGTAACCTTTAAAAATGGTACAAAAACAAAACAAGAAAAAACAAAAAATCTCAGCTTCATGGAACTAACATTTCAGCTGCTGCATGTTTATTTGGAGTAATATTAATCGAAGGGATGAGTTACACTGAATCCTAAGGGCTGCCATCAGAGCACCACACAGAGGCAGGCAGGACAGCTATCAAATAGACATTTAAGAGAAAGAAAAACTGAGGCCCCAGAACGGTCAGCAGACCTGTCCCACAACGACTACGGGAGGAGGAGATAGTGACCTCTGATGTCCAGCCAGTCTAGTCCCTGTCCCTTACAGAAGCACATATCCAGTGCACTTTATGGGTCACTAAGTTCAGAGGTGGCAAAAAAATTCAGCCCACTTCTTGCTTTAGTAAATAAAGTTTTATTGGAACATCTACCTTGTAGACTGCAGTTACTTTCATCTGCAGTTACTCTGGTGCTACAACTGCAGAGTTGAATAGTTGTGAGACAGACCATCTAGCCCACAAAGCCTAAAGTATTTACTTCTGGCTGACCCTTTAACATTTGCTGACCCGTGCACTAAGCCACCTCCCAGTATTTAAATTTGATCTTAAGAAAAAAGAGAGCAAAAATGCTGACAATAATATAATTAGAATGGACACTCTCAATCCATCCATCCACCCCCACCTACAAATCCACCTGCATTTGTACCCACCCCCACCTCCTTTGTCTGTCTGCATGTTTCAGAGATTTTCTTAGTATCCAGGACCAGTTCCCTGGATACTGCCCTGGTCTCAACCCCTCCATCTCTTTCTGGAGCCTATTCCAGCCATCACCTCCATCTTTTCCAACTGTACTCCCTCCCTCTCCAACAGCTCTTGGACCAATTTAAAACTTAAAAAAAAAAATCATCTCCAAGTCTTTCTCACTTGGGTCTTTCCTTGTTTTGTTTTTTTTCCCAGGGACACTGATCATTTAATTATTGAGCCCTGGCCAGGAAAACTTTTATGGTGCCAAACCACCAAGAGCATGCCAGGCTCGGCAGTTTCTTGCATGGCTCGGGGAGGATGAAGATTCTGCAGGCACACAAGTTTCTTCCTTCCTTCTCTCCTCACACTCTCCTCCCGTTCCTCCTTCCTCCCTCCCACTTTCAGTTCAGTTCAGTTGCTCAGTTGTATCTGACTCTTTGTGACCCCATGGACTGCAGCACGCCAGGCTTCCCTGTCCGTCACCAACTCCCGGAGTTTGCTCAAACTCACGTCCATCGAATCAGTGATGCCATCCAACCATCTCGTCTTTCATCCCCTTCTCCTCCTGCCCTCAATCTTTCCCAGCATCAGGGTCTTTCTAATGAGTTAGGTCTTCCCATCAGGTGGCCAAAGGATTGGAGCCACTTTATGCAGTACCTATCACTCATTGGAAAGGACTCTGACTGGGCAAGCTTGAAGGCAGGAGGAGAAGGGGATGACAGGATGAGATGGTTGAATGGTGTCATCGGCTCACTGGACATGTGTTTGAGCAAACTCCAGGAAACAGTGAAGGTCAGGGAAGCCTGGAATGCTGTCCTTGGGGTTGCAAAGAGTCAGACACGACTTTGCCACTGAACAACAGCAAATAAACTGAAAAGGAATTAGCTAGGTGAAGAGGAGGGAAAGGCATTGCAAACCTGAGGAAGAGCAGGCGATAGGACACGAAGATCAAAAACAGCTGTATGAGCTCAGAGCCCACATCTGGGTGCATGTGGCTGAAGGATGCTCCGCCGAGGAGTGAGGCACTTTAGGACAGACCTTGCTGCACTAAGCTGAGAAACCAGACTTGATCCTGAGAGCAGTAAAGACCCACTGAGCGTTGGGCAGGGGAGTGATAAGCCGGAGACCGTTTTAGAAAGAGCCCTGGTAGCCAGGAAGAGGAAGGCCTGGAAGAGGAGGTGGGGAGCAGGGCGTGAGGGAAAGAGCTCCTGGAGGGTGCCCCACCTCCTCCCAACAAGCAGCCAATGGCTGCACCACTGGGCCTGCGCTGTGCTAACTGCTTGCCATACACGATCTCGATCTCGTTTTTCCTTCACCATCCTCCTGCAAAAGTGGGAGGGCTGAAGCCTGGGGAGGTTAGGAAGTCTGCTCCAGGATGCCAACCAGTAAGTGGCAGATATGGGACGCTAGCTAGGCTCTGACCTAGAGAGTGAGCTCTGAGCCACTGCCCTACCCAGCCTGAGTTCCTAAGGCAAGAACAGTGAGAACAAAGGGGAGGGGACAGAGTCAAGGGTCCAAGAGGTCAACACGGGTAGAATCTGTAGGACCCAGGGACTCAGCAGAGAAGGGACAGGGGAGTGGGTGAGGGGAAGGGGAGGGACAGGTCTGCAGTCCTGCCTGGAAGGACAGAAAGCACATCCGTAAGAGAAACAGAGATGGTGGAAGGTGGGGCTGGGGCTGGGGGCCTGGGAGACTCCGTGAGGCTGAGGGTGAGCTGACTGGGTCGGGAGTCTGGGCACCTGCCTGAAGGGAATCTGTGGTCAGAGGGGCATCTGGACCTGAGGCGCAACCCGCCCTCTGCCAGGAGAGGTGGGCATTCCCCGCCCCGCCCCACAGTTGGCAGGGCAGGCAAGCCCTTCCCACGCTGTTTAGAATCTGTGAACATGTCCGCCTCCCCCTAAACTGAACATGCTGAGGTCAGAGACTATGTTGACCCAACTCCATACCCCAGCACTGAGCCTAGTGCCTGCCCATGGAAGGAGCCAGAAGCTGGCTCCTGGGAAGAAGGAAGTGCAGCTGGGACAGGAGGCCCCATTTCCCACTGTGGACCTGTGAGTAACAGCCTGCCTACCTGCCCAGGTCTCAAATATCACATGACCTAAGCTACTGGCCAGTGATGGGGATGTCGGGCCACAGTGATGGGGATGTCGGGCCACAGTGATGGGGATGTCAGGCCACAGTTCACTTTTACGGCTTCCCTGGTAGCTCAGACAGTAGTCTGCCTGCAGCACAGCAGACCCAGGTTCGAACCCTGGGTTGGGAAGATCCCCTGGAGAAGGAAATGGAAACCCACTCCAGTATTCTCGTCTGGAAAATCCCATGGACAGAGGAGTCTGGCGGGCTACAGTCCATAGGGTTGCAAAAAGTCAGACACAACTGAGCCACTTCATATTCATATTTAATGGTGCCAATCTGATGCAAATGCAGAATCGAGTCTGGCTTCCCACTGCCTGATTTAAAGACTCCAGTGGCATTAATATATAATATTTTTATATATGTGGAATCTAGAAGAATTGTATAGATGATCCTACTGAAAGCAGAAATAAAGATACAGATGTAATGAACAAACGTATGAATACCAAGAAGGAAAGAGGAGTGGGTGGGAGGAATTGGGAAATTATGATTGACATATATAAGGGCTTCCCACGTGGCCCCAGTGGTAAAGAACCCGCCTGCCAATGCAGGAGATGTAAGGCTTGCAGGTTCGATCCCTGGATCAGGAAGATCCCCTGGAGAGGGCATGGCAACCTGCTCTAGTGTTCTTGCCTGGAGAATCTCATGAACAGAGGATTGTCCTGGACTGGAGGGCTACAGTCTGTAGGTCTCAAAAAGTTGGACAAGACTGAAGTGACTTAGCATAAGTGACATATATATGACTACTGATACTATACATATAACAGATAACCAATGAGAACCTACTGAGAACTCCACTCAATGCTCTGTGGTGACCTAAATGGGAAGGAAATCCAAAAAAGAGAGGATATACGTATATGTATTGGAGAAGGCAATGGCACTCCACTCCAGTATTCTTGCCTAGGAAATCCCATGGACAGAGGAGCCTGGTAGGCTACAGTCCGTGGGGTCGCAAAGAGTTGGACACAACTGAATGACTTCACTTTCACTTTTCACTTTCATGCACTGGAGAAGGACATGGCAACCCACTCCAGTGTTCTTGCCTGGAGAATCCCAGGGACGGGGGAGCCTGGTGGGCTGCCGTCTATGGGACTGCACAGAGTCGGACACGACTGAAGTGACTTAACAGCAGCAGCAGCAGTAGAAATTGACACAAAATTGTAAAGCCACTACACTCTGGTAAAAATTAATTTAAAAAAGGCTTGAGTGGCAATTGTAGGGTTTCCCCTCATGCCATATGATACAAACATCAAGGAAGGATCTCCTGCATTGCAGGCAGATTCCTTACCGTCTGAGCAATCAGGGAAACCAGATATGTTCCAGTGTCTCCTAGTTTATATTCTATGGGAACTCGAATTTGTATCCGACTTTTGTGTGAAAATTGTATAAATGTTAATTATGTTGAACTGGTTTCACAGTGCTTTTCAGATCTATTATAGCCTTCTACTTCTCTATATATTTGTTCTATTTTTTGAGAGTTTGATATTGAAACTCTAACTAAACATCTTAATTTATCTACTTTAAAAAATAAAGTAAAAAAATTAAAATAAAAAATAAAGTAGAACTATATATAATCTGGTTCTGTATTTTCTAAGTCTCCTGTAAAAGTGTTATCAGACTTTCATAATTTAAAAACAATATTTTTTTTTAAATCAAGGGAGGATGGAAGAGTTTTAGGCTAACCCTGTCTATGACAGTCAAACGACCTAGTGTGGCTCTTCTAAAACAATGTATGACTTTTCCCCCTAAAACGTTTTGCTTCCACATATTAGGGAGAAGTCCTCATGAGAGCCGAAAATGGAAAAGTAAGGGCTGATTCCCCATTTCTGTTTCTCCTGCAAACAAAGATGGCAGCTTTCCTTGCAGAAAACAGGCTGAGACCCAGGGCACAGCTTCAGGTGGGAGGGAAGCACTCGCCCCCGGTGGGCTGTGCTCTGTGGAACTGGACCCTTTGAACTCCCTGCGCACTGGGCCTTTCAGCCCAGAGGCCAGGACGCTGGGGTCAATCGGCTGCTCTCCACCAGCTGTCACAACAGATTTCACAAGAGCGCTTCAGTGAGCGCGATTGTCTTCATGGGCTCAGACTGGGCGGCTTGTAAACAAGAGACGTTTATTTCTCACAGATCCAGGGGATGCGAGTCCAAGATCAGAGTGCCTGTGTGCTCAGATGCTGCGGTTCTAGGGAGAGCCCCCTTCCGACTAGGAGGCTCCTGTGTGTCCTCACGGAAGCGGGCAGAACACCCTTAGGTTCCTTTACTAAGGTCCCATTATGAGAGCTGCACTTGTGACCTGGACACCCCCTCAAAGCCCCCACCTCCTAATGCCATCACACTGGGGGTCAGGATTTTGACATATGAATATGTTGTTGTGTGGTCACGCAGTTGTGTCTGACTCTTTGCAGCCCCATGGACTAGAGCCCACCAGGCTCCTCTGTCCACAGGATTCTCCAGACAAGAATGCTGGAGTGGGCTGCCATTTCCTTCTCCAGGGGATCTTCCTGACCCAGAGATGGAACCTGTGTCTCCTGCATTGCTGGCAAATTCTCCACCGCTGAGCCGCCAGGGACGCCCATACGGATTTGGCTGAGGAGGGATGGGGTAGGGGGGACACAGACATTCAGTCCACAACAGTGGAGGCCAGCAGGAGACAAAGAGAAAGGGAGTCCAATTCGAGGGAAGGAAGGAATGTTCTAATGGTCAGAACTGTCTGGAGACGGATGGCTGGAGGCTGCGAGCCCCGCAAGGTGGGAAGGACCCAGGTGGACGCCGGGTGACTGGAGGCTGTGAGCCCCCCAAGGTGGGAAGGACCCAGGTGGAGGCCGGGTGACTGGAGGCTGCGAGCCCCCCAAGGTGGGAAGGACTCAGGTGGAGGCCGGGTGACTGGAGGCTGCGAGCCCCCCAGGGTGGGAAGGACCCAGGCGGAGGCTGGGTGACACGTGGTAGGACTGCCGTCGAGGGGACCCTGGATGGGAGGGCAGGCCTAGGACTCGGGTCCCTCGCCCCACGTTCTCCTCTGGTGGGTGCCCTACCTTGTCCGAACTGAGCGGTTCGGTGCACATCCTCCGCGCCGGGGAAACCCAGCATGCGGCACACCACGTCTCCATCCTTCTTGTCCCAGCCGTCGTCACACACGGTGCCCCAGCGCCGCTCGTGGTACACCTCCACACGGCCCTGGTGCGGGCCCGAGCCATTCACCAGCCGTACCATCACCGCCTCCACGCCACCTGCCAGGAGCAACGCAGGGTCACGGTCACTCCCCCGAGCCTGGACACAGCAGTGCCCCCAGGAACCCTCCCCGGTTCTTCATCACCACCTGGCATGGGGAGGGGCGCCGGGGCTCCAGTGAAGGCCACACAGGCAGCCAGCAGAAACCATGGTGTCAGCCCTGCCCGTTATCACCCCTGCCCTTCTCTCCACCTTTTTTATTACTTTTATTTTCAGAATAGTTTTAGGTTCATAGCAAAATCGAAAAGCAGAAACAGTGCTGGCTTTGGCAGTGCAGGCGCTAAAATTGGAATGATACAGGGAAGACTAGCAAGGATGACAAGTGAATTCATGAAGCATTCCATAATTTCTTTTACAGCTACTATAGAAATAGAATACAAATTTCAGCATGGATTGCATAAATTCTTGCTAATTACTGATCATTATTTAATCACTTTACTGAAGATCAAGGTGAAATCCACATTCAGTAATTATAGCACTAAATAAAAATGTGAGAACTGGCTTTCCGCTTTACAGTTGGTGACACTAGATATCCTATGAAATGAGAAAAGGAAAAACTTAAAAAAAAAAAAAAGAAGGTATAGACGCCCCCACCCCCAACATGGATAGCTTCCTCCCCAACTATCAACATCTGCCTCCAGAATGGTACATTTGTTATAATCTGTGAACACACAGAGACATGTCGTAACCACCCAGAGTCAAGAGATTACACCAGGGTTCACTCTTGGTATTGTCCATTCTGCGGTCTGAACAAATGTATAATGATATGTATTCACCAACATAGTATCCTACAGAATGGTTTCACTACCCAAAAAATCCTCTGTGCTCCATCCCTTCATCCCCACCCCTACCCCTTAGCCCCTGGCAAACACTGATCTTTTTCCTGTCTCCATAGCTTTGCCTTTCCCATCATGCCATATAGTTGGGATCATACAGTATGTAGCCTTTTCAGATTGGTTTCTTTCACGCAGTAATATGCATTTAAAGCTCCTCTTTCCATGGCTGAATAGCTCATTTCTTTCTACCACCAAATAATGTTCCAATGTCTGGATGTACTACGGCTTAACTATCCATTCACCCAATGAAGGGCATCTTGGAAGGAATTATGAATAAGGCTGCTACAAACATTCATGTTCCGGTTACTATATAGACATAAGTTTTCAATTCATTTGAGTAAATACCAATAAGGAGGTGTTCTCTGGTGGCTCAGCTGGTAAAGAATCTCCTGCCAGTGCAAGAGATGAAAGAGATGCGGGTTCGATCCCTGGGTCAGGAAGATCCTCTGGAGAAGGGAATGGCAACCCACTCCAGCATTCTTGCCTGGAAGGTCCCATGGACAGGGGAGCCTGGTGGGCTATAGTTCATACTGGTCACCAAGAGTCGGACATGACTGAGCAGCTGAGCACCTCGTGCATCCATCATTGTCGACTATTCTTCGCACACGAGTTTATAAGCTCCAGCCAGGTTATTAGAAGAGGCTGAGGATGAGCAAGAGAGCAGAGACTCCTCCAGATGGAAAACACGGAGCACAGCAGGACTCAGAGGCCAGGTCTGAGACAGAGACGCCACCCGGGAGCCGTCGTGACAAGCCAACCTGGAACCGGCAGCCGCAAACACAGCCCGGCCCGGGCTGGGCGTCTGGCCCTGGTGTGTCGGCTGAGGCTGAGACGTCGGCCTTGAGTCCTCCCAGACCTGCCTCGCCTCTGTCAGCACCCTGTCACTGTGGCCGTGGGCCACGCCAGGCCAGGAGGCTGCCAATGGCAGTCTCCGTGTGGGGTCATCAGTAGAGCGAAAGTGGCAGGAGGAAGCTGTGCGTCCCAGAGCAGGCGAGGCCGAGTTCAAGGTCCAAATAACAGGAAGAAGTCTGGTGCGGTACAGGACGCGCAGCTGACATTCAGAGACGCCCGCTTATCCTCCGTTCTGGCCTGCCTCGCTCACGCTGGACTCACTTCTTCATCTTGCCAAATAAGTGACTGACCATCTGTTAGGAGCCTGGTCCTGTTGCAGGAGCGATGGATAGATCCGTGAACAAAGTCTCTGCCCTCATGGACTATACTGCAGTGGAGGAGACTAGTCACAGAGCCGGGAAACAAATTCACATATAACTATGGCCACGTAGTGATGGTGCAGACAAGAACAGAAACACAGAAGGGAAGGGAGCACGGAGGCGCCATTGTGGTTGGCGACACAGGAGAGGAGTGGAGGGTGGGGGCACCGTCTTAGACGGGGAGACAGGGAAGGGGCTGGGTAGAGGGTGCCGTCATAGACAAGAAGACAAGGAGGGGAACGGAGCTTGAGGGAGCGCCATTTCAGATGGGGAGACAAGGAAGACCTTGAGTAGAGACCCGGAAGAGCTGAGGGAGAACACGGACCCCTCTATCTTAGAAAAAACCCACTCTGTACTCTGGCCTAACATTTTCACATCCTTTAAATCTCAAGCTTGGGTGGCACATCTGCCAGAAAAAGCCTCCTGCGGTCACCCACTCCCATCCAAGCCCCCTTCTGTGGACGTATCTTATCACTTCATGTAACAGTTGCCTGTTTAGCCTTTTAGGACATTGGGAGAATTCCGAGGTCAGGTCGTATAGCCTGATACAGCGCCTGGTACCTCAACGCGCCCAGGCTGGGCCCAGTGAAAGCATGCACAGTCAGAGAGCATGCACCCCGGAGGGCAGGTCCTGTCTAGTGGACACAGCCAGTGACTCGGGTGGGAGCCTGAACGGAGAGTCAGCACCACGGCTACCAGTGTTTCCAACACCCTCCTTACTACAGCTCAGGCTCTTCTCCTCACTGACATCTTCTTTCGGTAGGACGACCCCAGGGCTCTGGACCCAGAACTCGAGCTGTTGGCTCGATGGCCGTACATTCTACATGAGAAAATAAGGATGCGGTCGGACATGCGATTATAGTGAGTGCTGAAGGAAGTCCGGAAAGTGTCACTTGGATGCTGAAACGTCAGAATTCCCAGGAGGCTTCAATGTATATGGAAGTGGCAAAAGAATATTTGGAAACAGGACAACTTCAAAACATTGGAAGCATATGGTAACCATAATTATGGGGCTCAGAGCGTCAAGTTCAAGGCTGTTTCTGCCCCAGGCTCCCCACACGCCAAGCAAGGTCACAGCCCGCATCAGTCCCAGGGATATGTGTGTCCCCCAACCCACACACACCCAGACACCAGACACCAGAGTTGACTCATCAAGCACTGAAGCCTGTCCCTGGTCACAAGCTCCCAGGTCCCCCAGTTTCAGGACTTCTCCCTACGATGGAGGCTGAACACAGTCCCTTGCCCACGGGGTCAGCAGCCACTGCAGGCCCCAAAAGAATCAATGAGGCAAATTTTGATCTAGCACCATCTTATGGAACATAGCACTAAGCTATGATTTTTTTTTTTTAATGTGGACCATTTTTTAAGTCTTTATTGAATTTGTTACAATATCGCTTCCGTTTTCTGTTCTGGTTTTTTGGACTCGAGGTATGTGGGAGCTTACCTCCCCAACCAGGAATCAAACCCACAACCCCTGCATTGGAAGGTGAAATCTTAAGAACAGGACTGCCAGGGAGGTCTCTAAGCTAAAATTTTTTAATCCTTTCTTCCCCCTATCAAGAGCGCATCCCTGTGGCTACCTCCCTGAGGAAAACCATAAGCTGAGATTTGATCTGATTATGATGCTAACTGCCCCAATGAGGGACTCAGACAGTCTAAAGGGGCAGTCCCACAAACAACAGGCCTGGCCTGCTTTGCCCTAAGAGCTACAGGGGCGGCCGGAGGCAGGCTGTTCCCAGGCCGAGCCGTCATGCCACCTTTGGGAACCCGCTTGGGGAACCTGCCTGGGGAACCACCCAATGACGCCAACACTGACTTCCTCTCCAGCCTGAGACGAACATCACGACTTGCTAAGAGGTTTGGGTTTCTGTGGGCAGAGGGTGTAAACTCTGCCTTTTCCCAGCAGTTTCTGCCCTAGAGCAATGCTTTCCCACCAAGCAAACCACCACCACTGGGAAATGCGCTCACCCCACAGCTGTGTCAGCCCCACAGAATGAGAGGCAGTGTCTAGGAGGCTGCGTCAGCCTGGTTTGTGCCCAACGCCCCTCACCCTGCATGCCCCATTATACTTCCTGTAAGTCCAGGGAGCTAATTCCTTAGACATCCACCCAGAGCGGTTCCCATGGAGTGTGCCTGGCTGTTTGGGGTTGAGGAGGTGCCTCTCTTTGCACAGGACAGTAGAGGGAGGTGGAAGGCAGTGGTTCAGATTGTTCAAAACCCAGGCACTGGGACTTCCCTGGTGGTCCAGTGGTTAAGACCTGGCCTTTCAAGGTAGGGGGTTCAGGTTTGATCCCTGGTCGGGGAGCGAAGATCCCACATGGCTTGGGGCAAAAAACCAAAACATAAAACAGAAGCAGTATTGTAACAAGTTCACTAAAGACATTAAAAATGGTCCACATAAAAAGAAAATCTTAAAGAAAATAAAACCCAGACATGCCTAAGCCAGTAGACAGAGGGGATGGCTCAGCTGGGGGCAAAGGTCCGCATGCTTTCACAACTTCCTGTTGCCTCCCGAAACAGCTGCCCTTGACCAACAGGTCTCCACTTCCTTCTTCACCTCCCACCACAGTCAAGCCCCAGGAAGTCCTTCCTGAGCAGAACGTTGGCACGCAACCCTGAAGAACCCACCACGCCCAAGCAGTTCCCATGTGGATATCTGAGCTTGATTCACAATGGGAACCCCCCCGAGTGAAGAGGATATGACACTCGTTCTCTTGTTCAGTCTACTCTGAAGACTGGAATCTACCTGGACATGTGCCCACGGTTTGCAGGTGGAGAGTAGGGACCACCACTGGGTTCCCCACCCTGCTATCTGCAGGAAGAGTTCCGCCCACACTCCACCTCTGCTCTGGGAGACCCCAGCTCAAGAGAAAGACCGAGCGCCGCTCCTCACCGAACACCTGGAGGATGAATGGGGAGTTGCTGACTCGACAGCCTGTCCCAAGCCCTTGGCCACTAAGTCCTGGGCAGACTTTTTCCTGGCTACCACTCATAACAGGGACACTGCGCTGCTGTTCCCCCTACAGCTCCAGATCTGGGGTCACAGGTTCTCCTCTGCTTCTTTTTTCCGAGTCTTTGCTGCTCTGCACAGGCTTTCTCTAACTGCGGTGAGTGGGGGCTACTCTTCATCATGGTGTGCGGGCTTCTCGCTGCAGCGGCTTCTCTTGTGGCAGAACACAGGCCCTAGGTGCACAGGCTTCAGTCGCTGTGGGGCATGGGCTTAGCTGCTCCTCAGTATGTGGAATCTTCCCGGACCAGGGATCGAACCTGTGCCCCCTGCATTGGCAGGGAGATTCCTATCCACTACACCACCAGAAAAGTCCCAGATCTGCCTTTTTATTATACAAGGCAGCAGACAGAAAGAGTCCCTTCCATCACAACCTCACACAGCAGCATCACTTTTTGTCTGGTGGGGTAACCACAGGAGAGGAAGCTGATATAGGAAACCCAAGGCAGGAGACTGGCCCTTTCTGGCTGGGTAGGCTGCTTGCTCTCTCGCAGATCAAAGGGTTCAATCATTTCACCAGCAAGTTTTCCAGCGCTTCAATAGTTCTAAGCCCTGCTGGGAGCTTTCTGCCTAGCTGCAGGGCCAGACCATAGAACCCACCTCCTCATTCTCTGACCTGCTCTGCTGATCCTGCCCACTACCCACGCCACTCCTGGGATTGACAATGAGGCTCTCATCCACCCTCCTGCAGCAAGACCTCAGGTACGCTCTTAGCCCCTCAGTTAAACAGGGTGGCCCCTCAGGCACAGATGAGGTCAGACTGTGAAGAGGAACAAAATATGATATATGGATGAAGAAGCCTCTGCATTTTCTGGCGACACCTCTAGCAACAACTTCTTCACACTTAGTTGTGGGTTACAGATGTCACCACTGTTTGACACATGCAGCTACTTCTAGGTAATCGCCAGTGTCTTTGGGCTTTTCTAACCATCACAAGGAGATCAAATCAGTCAATCCTAAAGGAAATCAACTCTAAATATTCATTGGAAGGACTGGTGCTGAAGCTGAAGCTCCAATACTTTGGCCACCTGATGCAAAGAGCCAACTCATTGGAAAAGAACCTGATGCTGGGAAAGACTGAGGCCAGCAGGAGAAGTGGGTGGCAGAGGATGAGATGGTTGAATGGCATCACTGACTCAATGACCTGAATTTGAGCAAACTCCAGGAGACAGTAAAGGACAGGGGAGCCTGGCACGCTGCAGTCCATGGGGTCGAAAAGAGTCAGACATGATTTAGCAACTGACCACCACCAACAAACCACCACAAATAATGCAGAAACCTAGAAGGGGTAACAGAGAGCTGAGCAGAAGCATAAAGAAACAAAGAAGGTGGAATGAATAAGCCATGTTGGACATGAGACCCTAGAGTGAAGACATGAGCCCTGGTCCTGAGGCCACCAGAACTGCCTTGGATTCTGAAGACCTTCTTGTTCCAATCTCTGCAAGCCTTAGTATTACAAGCCCTAGTCTTCTGAAGTCTTCTTGGGTGTCCTTACCATATACCCGCATTACTTGAAGTGACCCAGTGAGTCTCTGGTCCGTGTTACCAAAAATGCCCAAAGACAGCACCTGTGATCCCATGCACCCATCGAAGGGCTGGTTAGCTACTCGCCTCTTGGGTGTTGAGTGGGGAGGGGAGCTCAGATGGAGGGAAGCATGGTGATCCCTGTGGGGAGGCAGCAGGGGAGAGTGGCATGAGGCTGATTCTGGGCTTAGAAACAGGGTTTCAATTCCGGCTCCACTAAAGACCCGATGGGACCGCTCTATACTTAACTCTTCTTACAATGGGGAAAATGGTGATGGTTGGAGCAAGTACGCATGTCAAGGACTTGGCTCATCATGGACACCCACCACTGTGAGCCCCAGCCCCACCAGCCTGCACTTTGCCCAGCAACCTGTGGTCAGCTCTGAGGCATCTTCATGACTTGTGAGGATGGCTTGGGTACCAGTAGCCCCATCAGGGATATATCCCTTTTTAATAACAACCAAAAAGAGGCCATGCAGTGAAGCATGGAAAATCTTAGTTCCTAACCAGAAATCGAACCTGTGCCCCCTGCATTGAGAGCATTGGGTCTTAACCACTGTACTGCCGGGGAAGTCCCCAAGATATACTCTTGAGAGTCTTGTTGCAAAGCAAGCTTGCTGCTTGGGGAGTGGGGGAAATGGTGGGTGGGGTGGGGGGCAGGCTCAGCCCTCCAATTGGATTAATCTCCTCCTAACTTCCTCTGCTCTCCCCAGGGCTCAGTTCCTGGCTTCTTAGCCTGGGAGGGGAGGGGGACAGGGGCGTCAGCAGAAGACTGGCTCCTGCTGTCAGCAAGATTCTTCTCACTAATGCAAGCTGGATGTGATTCGTTAGGCAAGACTGCTCCAGAATGGTCTAGGAATGTGAGCCAGCGCTGAGGCCACTCGGGGGCTCCCAGCACAAATCTAGTATGTAGGGATTCTGTTTTCAAAACAAATGCTTGCTCTTTTTGCCTTGTAGACATATAGGTAGGAAAAGCAAGGTCCTAGACAAAGCAGGCTGGGTCTACCCCAGGTGCCCTGGCCTTGGCATTGAATGTCAATGTTGGCCTTGAACCCGCCCCCTGCCCCCACTGCATATACAGCATTCCTCTCCACTCTGTATCAGGCCTGACAGCTGTTCATTCTGCCTCTGGGAATGGAAGGGAACTTGACAGTATCTCTGGGGAATCCATTCCAGGATTTAAAAACCTGCATCTGGTTTCACTCACAGGGCGCTGGCATCTCTGGATGGCTCCAGGGTTTTTTCATCCAATTATTCCCTACCTTACTTTACTCTATTTACTTTGGGTTTCAGGGTTATAATTGAGGGGGCAAGATGCCGAATATCTTTCTTTAGCGTCTGGTGGGAGCACAGCCGAGGGAGTGGCTGCAATATTCGGCCTCTCCGTGGTCCTGGGAGGACAGTTTAACAACCAGTAGCTACCATCTTGGAACTGGTTTTGAGAGCTAGGGGACCCTTTAGAACTACCCACTGCCTATGGGGCTTGTCTGCACCTGGCTTAGAACCACCCCGACCTCAGCGACAACAAAGGCGGATTCTGCCAGGGAGAGATTTTAAGTCAAGGATGGATGACGAAGGGAACTCATGGACACCTAGCGCCTGCGTGGGGCGGCATGTCAGGCCTGGGGCCGAGCGCTTTACCCACGGCTTTGCTCATTTACTCTTCTCAATGGCTCCATGAGTTAGTCATTATGACCTTCACTGAACAAAGAAATGGGCCCGGAAGAGTCAAATAACTTGCCTAGGGTCACACAGCTGCTCCAAAGTGGAGCCGGGGAGGACAGCAAAGGCCCTTCATTTTCAAACCACAGAGCTAGCTGAACACTGAAGACAAGTATTTCCCTCTCCACACGAAAAGTGCCTTTCATCTGTCTCCCAGCAGTCCTCTGGAGCTGCAGGAAAGCATGTCTTGAGGAGTAAGAGAAAGAGCCTGGGACTTCAGCAGTTCCTGGCTATGGGCTGTCTCTAAGAATCACCTGAGTGCTTCAAAATCAACAGGAGGTGCTATATTTAAAATGGATAACCAACAAGGACCTGCTGTCTAGCACAAGGAACTCTGCTCAATGTCATGTGGCAGCCTGGATGGGAGGGGAGTTTGGGGGAGAATGGATACATGTATATGGTTGGCTGAGTCCCTTCGCTGTACACCTGAAACTATCATAACATTATTAACCAGCTATACCTCCGTATAAAATAAAAAGTTTTTTTTAAAAAAGATCAACCAGTAGGAAAGTGGGGAAGGGACATTTCTGAACAGATGCAGGTGTTGTAAATGTCCAGCCAGGGCTAAAAGCACTGCTGTAGGGGACAGACCTAGGATCAAGCCTGGGCTACGCAATTTCACAGTAGCTGGGTCCTTATGCAGTGGTCCTTAACCTTTTTCCAGCCAGGCTCTGCTGCAGGCCATCACTTCTAAAATGTAGTCTGGCCTGTGGATGCACCTTATAAAATGCTATTTCCTAATGGTGCAGGCATGCGTGCTATGTCACTTCAGTCGTGTCTGACTCTTTGGGACCCCATGGATTATAGCCCACCAGGCTCCTCTGTCCATGGGGATTCTCCAGACAAGAACACTGGAGAGGGTTGCCGTGCCTTTGCACCAGGGACCTGTTTCATGGATGACAATTTTTCCACAGACTGGGAGGAGGGAGGGGATGGTCTCAGGATGATTCAAGCACATTACATTTATTGTGTGCTTTATTTCCATTATTATTACATCAGCTCCACCTCCAGCCATCAGGCATTAGATCCTGGAAGCTGGGGACCCCTGCTGTTAGGCACATCAATGTCACCTCCTCCAGGAGGGCCTCCCTGACCCATGGCTCCCACACATGAGAAATAGCCTAGCACTGTTCCCTCAGCCAGCCCCCTTGCCCCCACCATAGTCAGCTCTGGAGAAGACAGGCATTCAACATCCTTGTGGTTCCCACTCGTAGCCTCACTTGCAGGCAGAAACCTGGCATGCTGCCATCAACAAGTGGTACTAAGTGAGTGAGTGAGTGGATAAATGAATGGATGAGGAGCTCCCAGAACAGAACCAATCCCTAAGAACCCCAGACCCTGCTGGGATATGCATCAGAAGGGCCCAAAAGTCCAGGGAACTTTGCTTCTCATGAGACAAGAGGAGGGGAAACCAGGCATAATCCTGAAATCTCACAGCTCCTTTAGGTGTGTTTATCTTGCCTTCCAGACCCTGCCAAAGCAAGGAGGTTGTGGGGAACAGAAATAAACACACGGGGCTGGGAAAATAGGCTCTGATACTCTGCAGCTGCAGAGTGGAGCCCCAGGGATAATCTAGACCGGCTGCCCTTTAAGGAGGCTGAACTTTCCTTCTGTGAAGAAAGAACTCCCCGTGCCCCCCAGCCAGCCTGCAGCACGAGGGCTCTATGCCGCCCAGACAGGGCACTGCTCTTTCCCCTGACATCCACGGCAAATGTGGTCCGTATGTGAAGGATAGGAGCCATTCCACAAGCCTAAGGAATTTCCAGCCAGGCTCTGCTGGAGGGCATTGCTTTTAAACTGTGGTCTGGCCTGTGGGTGCACTTTATGAAATGCTATTTCCTAATGGTGTGGGCGTGCGTGCTAAGTTGCTTCAGTCGTATCCAACTCTGTGACCCTATAGACCGTAGCTGTCCAGGCTCCTCTGTCCACGGGGATTCTCTAGGCAAGAATACTGGAGTGAGTTGCCAGGCCCATGCCATGCCCAGGAAGGTCAAGGGATCTTCCTGACCCAGGAATTAAACCCTAACTGACTCTAAATATGGTGCTTTATGCCTCCTCAAAGCATTTTTGTTAGGTCTCATTTGATCTTTGCAGTCCTCCTCTGGGGTGGTGGGTATGATACCCATTATACAGATGAGGAAACTGAGACTCAGAAGGAAAGTGACTTCCTCAAGGTTACATGATAGTGGCCACACGTGGTCTCCAGTCCAGCAGTCCCACAGGTCACTGTACTGTGTCTTTGATTGAGGGGGTGGGATTTACTTACTGGGCAGAAAGAATAGCAGAACTATCTCCCAATTATCACTGTCCTTTTTATGCGGGATTATTTTTTCTTAACTGTTGACTTACCCATTGGCCCCCTCAACTCTACTGCATATCTTTAGAAACCAGGAATTTGTCTTGGCTCATTTTGTTTCTCTAATGCTCTATGGGGCTTCAGCAGTGGCTCAGCAGTGAAAGAATCCACCTACAATGCAGGAGATGCAAGTTTAATCCCTGAGTCGAGAAGATCCCCCGAAGAAGGAAATAGCAACCCATGAGAAGGCAATGGCAGCCCACTCCAGTACTCTTGCCTGGAGAACCCCATGGATGGAGGAGCCTGGTAGGCTGCAGTTCACGGGGTCGCTAAAAGTCAGACACAACTGAGCGACTTCACTTTCACTTTTCATTTTCATACACTGGAGAAGGAAATGGCAACCCACTCCAGTGTTCTTGCCTGGAGATCCCAGGGACAGCAGAGCCTGGTAGGCTGCCGTCTCTGGGATCGCACAGAGTCGGACACGACTGAAGCGACTTAGCAGCCAGTATTCTTGTCTGGGAAATCCCATGGACAGGGGAGCCTGGCGGGCTACAGTCCATGGGGTTGCAAAGACTCAGATTCGGCTGCGCGCCTGAACAAGAACAGCAACGCTCCAGTCATGGCTGCCTGGCTCCCAGCAGGTGTTCAATAAAAATGTGTCTGATCAAATGATAAATGAAGCGCTTTCCCTGCCCAGTCCTGAAGCAGCGGTTCACTCCCATCACTGCTCGAGAATGTTGCTAACAGAAGCTCTGCTGGGAGCTGGATTTGTAGGAATTTACTGGGCTGCTCGGGTAGAGACCTGAGTCCTTTGCTTTGCATTTGTTCCTGGGCTTCTCAAAGGGCAGTGAGAGGTCAGAGAGGGTCAACAGGCCTTTAGAAATAGCAAGAAAAGCTGTAGAGCCAGGAGAAAGGCCATGATCTCAAAACCCCACTCTGTTACATACATAACTGTGAGGAGGTGCTGATGTTCACACATAACTGTGAGGAGGTGCTGATGTTCACACGGCATTCCTCTAAGGCTTTCACGACCATTGCCTTACCTCCAGGGTTCATGAGCAATGCCATTGGCCTTTCCAGCCTGGACGGGAGAGGAGTCTGAGGGAGAATGCATGCATGCTAAGTCGTTTCAGTCAAGTCCAACTCTTTGCGACCCCATGGACCGTAGCTCACCAGGCTCCTCCATCCATGGGATTCCCCAGGCAAGAATACTGCAGTGGGTTGCCATTCCCTTTTCCAGGGGATCTTCCTGACTCAGGGATTGAACCCAGGTCTCCTGCAGCTCCTGCACTGCAGGCAGATTCTTTACCTCTGAGCCACCAGGGAAGCCCCTGGGGGAAGAACAGATACATGCGTACGTATGGTTGAATCCTTTTGCTGTTCATCGGAAACCATCACAACATTGTCTGTTAACTGGCTATACTCAAATACAAAATAAATAGTCTAATTTAAAAAAACAGGAAAAAAAGACTGTTGGCCTTTCCTAAAAAGGTCCTTTCACACCCTCCGGCTTCGCTCATCCTGTCCCCACCCTTCCCTGTTTCCTCTCTCTTTTCTGCTCTCTTTCAAGTTCAAGGTCTGAGACGCTTGGCTGGAATGCTTTCCCATCTGTGTATTCTAAATCCTTGCTGTTTGTTTTTAGTTTTCCTTTATTTTTGGGTGTGCAGCAAGTAGGATCTCAGTTCCCCAATCAGGGAACAAACCCACATTCCCCCTGCATTGGAAGCGTAGGGTCTTAACCACTAGGCTACCTAGGAAGTCCCAAAATATCTTCATTTCTCTCCTGCTCTCTTTTTTCTTTTGTTTTTGTTTGTGTTTTGCTGTACCATGCAGAATCTTAGTTCTCCGACCAGGGATCGAACTCATGCCCCCTGCACTGGGAGCGTGGAGTCTTAACCACTAGACCTCCAGGGAAGTCCCTCTAAACCCTTGAATCCTGCCTGCACAGTGGGTCCACCACTTTCTAGCTCTACCTTGGCCAAGTAATTTAACCTCTCAGAACAGCTTCCCTATCTGTTAAATGGGACAATGACATACCCCTTAAAGAGTTCTTCTAACATATGAGAAACGCTGGGCTGGAAGAAGCACAAGGTGGAATCAAGATTGCTGGGAGAAGTATCAATAACCTCAGATATGCAGATGATACCACCCTTATGGCAGAAAGTGAAGAGGAACTAAAAAGCCTCTTGATGAAAGTGAAAGAGGAGAGTGAAAAAGTTGGCTTAAAGCTCAACATTCAGAAAACAAAGATCATGGCATCTGGTCCCATCACTTCATGGGAACTAGATGGGAAACAGTGGAAACAGTGTCAGACTTTATTTTTTGGGCTCCAAAATCACTGCAGATGGTGACTGCAGCCATGAAATTAAAAGACGCTTACTCCTTAGAAGGAAAGTTATGGCCAACCTAGATAGCATATTCAAAACCTAGATAGCATATTCAAAAGCAGAGACATTGCTTTGCCAACAAAGGTCCGTCTAGTCAAGGCTATGGTTTTTCCAGTGGTCTTGTAAGGATGTGAGAGTTGGACTGTGAAGAAGGCTGAGTGCCGAAGAATTGATGCTTTTGAACTGTGGTGTTGGAGAAGACTCTTGAGAGTCCCTTGGACTGCAAGGAGATCCAACCAGTCCATTCTAAAGGAGATCAGCCCTGGGAATTCTTTGGAAGGAATGATGCTAAAGCTGAAACTCTGGTACTTTGGCCACCTCATGCGAAGAGTTGACTCACTGGAAAAGACTCTGATGCTGGGAGGGATTGGGGGCAGGAGGAAAAGGGGACGACAGAGGATGAGATGACTGGATGGCATCACTGACTCGATGGACGTGAGTTTGAGTGAACTCCGGGAGTTGGTGATGGACAGGGAGGCCTGGCGTGCTGCGATTCATGGGGTTGCAAAGAGTCGGAGCGACTGAACTGAACTGAACTGAACATATGAGGAGCTCGGGGTGGGAGGTGGTGGTGGTGAGTTCTCAGTAAATAGTACCGAGCTGGTGGCTCAGACGGTAAAGCGTCTGCCTGCAATGCAGGAGACTCAGGTTTGATCCCTGGGTCGGGAAGATCCCCTAGAGAAGGAAATGGCAGTGCACTCCAGTATTCTTGCCTGGAGAATTCCATGGATTAAGGAGCCTGGTAGGCTTCAGTCCACGGGATCGCAAAGTGTCGGACATGACTGAGTGACTTTGCTTCGCTTCCCTTCGCTTCGCCGTATAAGCCCCCAGGATCCTGGTGGGAACAGAGGCACCGAGGCAAGGGACTCGCCCAGCCTCTAAATCAGTGAATCAACCAGCCGTCCTTCCCCGACCACAGTGTCCACAGGACCTCCTGGGATGCATCCACAGGCTCTGCCTACCTCTTTGTTCCCTCAGAATTCCACAACAGTGCTCTTTGGAAGAGTGGCTGAAATTCAGCACCAGGGTAAATAAGCCCATCTGAACAATTGGTTCCAAGTACATCCCTGAGGGGAAGTGCAGCCGTGAAATGAACGCAGTGGCAGCTAACTCTGATCCGGTTACATCAAAAAGACACAGTGGTGGGGACCTCCCTGGCTTAAGCTATTGCCTCCAGCATCTTTACCACCCAACCTAAAATGACGGAGTACAGGGTCATGGGGATTACGAACAATTCCTGAGTTGGTTGGGTTGCTTTCTCAATAAACACGTTAACCATTCCTGGTTTTAATGTATGTCTCAACTTAAAGCTTTCTTCAAACAAAACCCACATCAAAGACTAAAACTTCAATTCTTCAGTGGTTCCAAGGCACTGTTTTTGTAGAAAATGCCTTGCTCACCTTTGGTCTGAGGTTTGTATTACTAAAAGTTTTCTTCAGGGCAGATCCCAGAAACCACCAGCTGTTTGCCAAGGACAGGGGGATGCTGTGGTCCTCCAGGCCCCCAGGAGGATGGGTGTCAGCTGAACACAGTTCATGCAAGAAACAGAGATGCTGTGTGCTCACTGGCTACATCGTCTCCAACTGTCGTGCGACCCCATGGACCATAGCCACCAGGCTCCTCTTCCACGGGATTCTCCAGGCAAGAACACTGGAGTGAGTTGTCATTTCCTTCTGAGGGGGATCTTCCTGACCCAGGTATCAAACCCATGTCTCCTACATCTCCTCCACTGGCAAATGGATTCTTTACCACTGCGCCACCTGGGAAGCCCAGAACACAAATCCCAGTGGGCCTGTTAGTGACCTCCCAGCATCCTCTATTCTCTGTGAGATCTCGGATTCTCCAAGGGGGCTGCGTTGCCCCAGGGCCCAAGCTTCAGCCCTTCCCTCTCTGTTTTCTTGACTGGGAATGTCAGAGGCTCTCAGGCAGCCCCCTATTCCCGCCACACTCCCCCACTTCACCTCCTGGCTTCTTAAAGGAGCCCAGCTTTGTGTTTTTTCTAGGCTTCTTGGATCTATTCAAAGCCATCAAACCAAGGGCGGCTTGGATTCATCGGAACTGAGCGGCTTTCTGCATCAAGCAATCTGAAGGTCTCCTGGAAGGGGTCGCTGGAAGCTTTCAGGAAAAGTCACTGGATTTGTTTTCGGAAAGCTTAATACAGGCTCTTGGCAAAGCGAAATGCCGACAGGGCCAGATCGTGCGCAGAGCAGAGGAGAAAAGAGGAAATTGCGGTTGGAGAGGTTCAGGGGGTGACCTCAAGGCCACATGGCTGGGTCAGAAGGGCACTCAGATCTCAGGATTGCTGCTCTGCAGCCCACCTGTCCCCTCTCCTTCTCAGGAAATCAGGGATTCTGAAAAACGGGATTTTCTCTAAGGGAAGTAGCTCAGTGAGAGCAGAGCAGTGGCAGCAGGGAAGCCTGGGCCCGAAGTGGACCTTTCCGTCGGGGGAACAGCCAGCCTGCCGGGCGCCAGCTCCGGCTGAGGTGCCGAGGGCCACTGTGGACGGCTGGGGCTCCAGTGTCCCGGCCCGGGTCCTGGCTCTAGCCTAGGCCTCCACCCGGCTGTTCACCTCCCACTGCTGCCACATCACATGCCGCTTGCAGCTCATCCTGGCTGCCCAGAGCCCAAGCCCGACCTCCTGTCCACAGATCCCCAGTGGCTTTCCTGGCCTCAGTTTTTGATTCCTGCTCCCAAACCTTGGCTGCTGCACCAAACGTTTTGGGTTTATCAGACAGCGCTCTGCTGTTTTACGTGAGGCTCTCTACCTTGAATTCCGTCACCTTCTCCAGACATCAGACGGACACCAACTTGGTCTTCAAGACTTGGATCAAAGACACATCACCCAGTGACCCGCTTTGCACATTCGTCTCCTACAGCCCCCACCATGCTCTCTGAGGAACGCTGCCTGTCCCTCTCAACTGCCGGCCTCTGAGCTCCTCAAGGTGAGGACAGGTCTTCCCCATGGGGCCCTCAGCTAGGGCCTGGTCTCCAGAGAAGGACGAGTGAATGTTCGCTGCTGCTGCTGCTGCTGCTAAGTCGCTTCAGTCGTGTCCGACTCTGTGCGACCCCATAGACGGCAGCCCACCAGGCTCCCCCGTCCCTGGGATTCTCCAGGCAAGAACACTGGAGTGGGTTGCCATGTCCTTCTCCAGTGCATGAAAGTGAAAAGTGAAAGTGAAGCCGCTCAGTCATGTCCAACTCTTAGCGACCCCATGGACTGCAGCCCACCAGGCTCCTCCATCCATGGGATTTTTCCAGGCAAGAGTACTGGAGTGGGGTGCCATTGCCTCTTCTGGAATGTTCGCTAAGTAAGTGAATAACCGACATTCTCTTCCCTAAGTGTTTCTTTCCTTCCACACATCTACCTTTTCTCTGTGACAGAAGTGAGATGAGTCCCTCACCCTCTTGACTCCCTTCCAAGCTGGCTCTGTGCTGTGCTGGCTGGGTTACTGACCCTCAGGTTTCAGGCCTCCACTGTTCCTGCTCAGTTCTTATCAGGTTCCAAACACTCCTTATCTTCCGTCCTTGTGCTCATTTCTCTCTCAAGTGTCTCCTGCTCTGCTCCAGCCAGCACCTGAAGGGGTATTTCTTGTTCAGTTGCTCAGTTGTGTCCAACTATTTGTGACCCCATGGACTGCAGCACCCCACTCTTCCCTGTCCTTCACCGTCTCCCAGAATTTGCTCAAACTCATGTCCAACCATTTCATCCTCTGTCTCCCCCTTCTCCTCCTACCCTCAATCTTTCCCAGCATGAGGATCTTTTCCAGTGAGTCGGCTCTTTGCATCAGGTGGCCAAAGTACTGGAGCTTCAGCTTCAGCATCAGTCCTTCCAGTGAATATTCAGGGTTGATTTCTTTTAGGACTGACTGGTTGGATCTCCTTGCTGTTCAAGGGACTCTCAAGACTTGCTGTTCAAGGGACTGATCAAGAGTCTTTTCCAGCACCACAGTTGGAAAGTATCAGTTCTTCAGCACTCAGCCTTCGTTATGATCCAGCTCTCACATCTGAACATGACTACTGGAAAAACCATTGCTTTGCTGCGAGACAATTTTTCTGAGTGAGTTTTGTATCTCTGTGTATTTTCAGTCACCAAAAATAAAGGGAAGGGAAGAAACATTTAAAAAACACTTTTCCATCTCCACCACCCTGTGGTGTTTGCATCTGTCAGGGACACTATGTGAGGATAAAGAGTAGGGATGAACAAAGGCAGAAACTGAACACAATCAGTCACGAAGAACAGGAAAAGCCCGTGAGGGGGGAAGTGTTGCTGTCAGAGGCAGAGCCCCCATCCCAGGCATGAAAACTTCAGTGTGGCCGATCCCAGAAGCCCCCAAGTAGGTGAGACAGTCAAGGCTTGGTGAAATAAAGAACAAACTCTGAGATGGGGAAAAGTCTCTTAAACGTAACTGAGACTCTAAAAAAGTGCAACTAGGGATTTCCCTGGTGGTCCAGTGGGAAGACTTCACCTTCCAAAGCAGCGGGTGCAGGTTTGATCCCTGGTTGGAAGCTAAGACCCGCATGCCTTGGAGCCAAAAAACCAAAACGTAAAACAGAAGCAATATTGCAACAAATTCAGTAAAGACTTTAAAAATGATCCACGTCAAGAACTTTTTTAAAAACTAAAAAAATAAGTAAAAAATACAACTAGTGAGTGTAACAGAAGAGAAGCGGTCTCAATGACATAGAGAACAAATAAGTGGTTGCCAGTGGGGAGAGGGAAGAGGGGAGGGGCAAGGCAAGGGTAGGGGATAAAGAGGTACAAACTATTAGGTATAACATAGGGATGTTCTGTACAGCTTGGGAGCAGAGCCAATATTTTGTGATAACTGTAAATGGAGTACAGTGTTTAAACACTATGAATCATTATATTGTACATCTATAACATATGATATTTTATATCAACTAAACTTCAATTATAAAAATAGATTTTAAACAATGAGCATTGGTAAGGAAGAAATTAGCAATTTCATATTAAACCCACTAAGGAGGGTGGCCCACGAGGACCCCATGCTGACCCCCATGTCAAAGGCCAGAGAGAATGACTCCGAGAATAACAGAGAATCCAAGATGGTGGCTCAAGGGCTGCTGGTGGGCTCCAGACCAGCCGTGGGTGTTGGCTCTGCCCCGGACGAATGCCTCTGGGTCTGGGCGGCCTCCTTATCCTCTTCCTCAGCCTTCTCATCTTTCTAACAGGCACACAATTTATGCCTCCTGGATAGGACTGGAGAATTAGGTGAAATGGGGGGCACAGACACTTGACTTCTCCGAGTACCAGGTGCTGATTGGTTAGCAGTCCTGAGTGAGTGCCTACTTCAACTTGGAAGTGTGGTTTACTTTCAAATCATGCTGTTGCTGAGGTAGTAAAGTTGTACCAGGCATAAAACGTGCGCACAGTTGGACTAATAGATACAAGTATACATAAAAAGTCGGGTAGCTCTGTCCCTCAGGTCTGAAAGAATGCTAGCTTCTTGTGCTACACTATCCCAGACAGGTTCCCTGGCATCTCCAGGGACAGGGATGGATGGAAGGCAATTCATAGACTCCAGTGGGTAGTCTTTGCATCCTATATTCTGAAAGAGGGGCTTTCCAGGTGGTGATAGTGGTAAAGAACCCACCTGCAAGGTGGGAGACGAAAGAGACTTGGGTCAGAAAGATCCCCTGGAGGAAGGCATGGCAAAGCACTGCAGTATTCTTGCCTGGAGGGTCCCATGGATGAAGGGGCCTGGCGGGCTATAGTCCATAGCATCTTGAAGAGTCAGATCCAGCTGAAGCAACTGAGCGCGTACACACACACACACACACACACACATACACACACACACACTCACACACGTTCTAAAAGAGAGAGAGAAGGAATTCTCTGGCGGTCCAGTGGTTAAGACTCTGAGTTTCCATGGCAGGAGGCATGGGTTCAAACCCTGGCCGGGGAACTAAGATTCCACATACTGTGAGGCATAGCCAGAAAACAAAACAAAACATTGAGAATCAGTTAAAGCAGAGACAGAGACCTCTCAGCAGCAATGGAAAAGAACTGTCTAGAAACCACCATCCTGATCACTTACTTTGAGCTTATATACTGCATGCTAGGGTGTCCACTGGTTCCCCACCCTGCCAAACACACAGAAACCTATTTCCCTACATACTGAAAACACACACAAGGTGTTAACCATTTTTCAATTTTTCTGAGATGCTACTGATAGCTATTGCTAAGCTCTGGCTTGGAATTTACCCCTGGCCCCTCCTGCGTACATTTTCCCATGTGAATCCTAATTGAGGAAACATTTTTAAACAATCTGAATTTACATCCTGCTTGAAATTCACGCTGTGGGGCTTACACAACACAGATCCTTTACTTACTCCCTCGCTGCAAAAATATTGTGTATTTTTCTTGCAAATGGACCATCGATGAGGGTAAAACAAATGTCTTTCTGTCTTGAGATGTGTAAACCTAACTTTTTTTTCTTGGCCAAACTCTCAAAAGCCAAACATGGTACCAGCCTTGCCTCAAACAAACAAACAACAACAACAAAAGACCTTTACCTCTCATCAAGCAGAAATCAGAAGCTCTGCATTCTATTTAGCCTCACTTTGGCCATGACCTAGCTGGGAAACTGTGGGAATTCTGTCCAGCTGTCTGGAGTGGAAGAGGAGGTGGTTTGAAATACCATCCAACCCTTATGACTCCAAAATCCTAAGACTCTAAAACCCTATGACTCCAGGCCAAAACAAGGATCAATAATTACAAGATCTTGTTCTGAAAATAGTTTAATATTGACTTAAAACATGGGTCCTGAGAAGTCTTTGCTATAATGCCTTCTTCAAAGGAAAACCTCCAACTTCTGATTCTGACCTGAGGAGGGGTCTATGTTTTTTCTCATCAATCCTTTTAATGTAGTAACACCCCCACCTGCTGGAGTTTTAGCTTTTTGCTGTTAAAGGTGGGAGGTGGTGGTGGACGTTTTGTTGCTAAGTCATCTTGGCTTCTTGGGACCCCATGGACTGAGGCCCATCAGGCTCCTCTGTCCATGGGATTTCCCAGGCAAGAATACTGGAGCCATTTCCTACTCCAGGGGATCTTCCCTTCCCAGGGATTGAACCTGGGGATCCTGCATTGCAGGCAGATTCTTTACCACTGTGCCACCAGGGTAGAAGGTATTTGGTAAAGGTTCCAGGCCTCAGGGGCAAGCTGGGTTCCTAGAGGAGGGTTCCTCCTCACCACATCCTTTTTTAAGGAAGGTGGAGCCCTGGACTGAGAACTTTTTCCTTCAACCTTGGGAACTCATGGCGGGGCTGCCCTGGGCTGGAGGAATGACTAAGAAACTCCCCCAGAAGTAGGCACTCAGCATGGGTCAGAATTTCCTCACTTTTCTGTAAGATGATCTCCTGGCCCCTCCTCAGAACCTCAGTCCCAGGGATCCAGTGAATGCCTCTGGGACCAGAGTTCCGTGGAAACATAACCAGGAGTCTGACTACAGTGTGGGTTTGGTGTGAGCAGAGGCAGCCTGGTGGGTGGAGGCCGTGGGAAGGCCCAGGTCTCAGCCCGGAAGAGCTTCAGTTGCCCTCCTTCAGCCTCAGCCGCTGTAACCCCTATCTCCAGGTGGGGGTTCCTTGAAGTTATTTAAGGAGCCCACTCCTCCTCTTCAAGACCAGGGGCCTGGGAATTCCCTGGCGGTCCAGTGGTTAGGACTCCATACTTTCACTGCCAAGGGCGTGAGTTCAATCCTTGTGTCAGGGACCTAAGATCCCACAAGCTTTGAGGTGCACCAAAAAAAGGTGCAGGGGTGGGGACGCTTCCCTGCTGGCTCAGTGGTAAAGAACCTGCATGCCAATGCAGGAGATTCGGGTTCCCTCCCTGATCCAGGAAGATCCCACGTGCTAAGGAGCAACCATGCCTGTGCACCGCAACTATTGAGCCTGCGCCCTGCAGCCCGGGAGCCAAGCAACGGAAGCCCATGCGCCCTAGAGCCCGTGCTCTGCAACGAGAGAAGCCTGAGCACCACAGCTAGAGAGTAGCCCTCACTCGCAGCAACGAGAGAAGGTCCACGTGCAGCAACGAAGACCCAGTACAGCCAAAAAAAAAAAAAAAAAAAAGACCAGAGGCCTCCCTCTCATCCCAGAATCAGAGACAGCCGAGGCCTGGGTGTTCTGCCCAGCCTCTGCTCCTTGCCCTGAGAGTCTCTACTCCCCACTCCAGGCCTCTCAGAACGGGAAATGGACAAAGCCGTTCAGCCTGGCGGGTCTGCAATGTTGTGTGTGTCTTATGTGTGTCTTTCATGCCTTGCATGCTGCATGTACGGTCCCCTGTCGATGGGGTTGAACCTGCAAAGCCACCCCAGTTTCCTGCTCCATCACCGATGGAGACATTTTGGGGTCTTGTCGGGGGCAGTTACCTGAGCTCTGGGCTCCAGGGAGGGTACAGCCCCTTCAGGGCAAAAAAGAACACCAGCAGTGCCTGAGAAGGGGCTGGCCAGCCTCTGAGTGCAGAACAGAGGCTCCAGGGCCAAGTAGATTCAATGCCCTTCCCCCAGGCTCCCTGCCCATGCCTGGGGGAGACCCCCGCCTCTGCGACTCAGCTCTCTCCCACACCCATCCCCCCATATGTTGTGCCTCCAGCTTCGGGGCCCAATCCCACTGCAAAGCCCACCCAGCCAGGCCCACCGACGCAAGGTAAACAGAGATGAAAACATCCCTGTGGGCTGCATGGTGACTGACAGCCCACAGCTCTTCCAGGCTTGCCCAGCGCAGCCCACCCCCTGCTCTTGAGTCAGCAGGAGAAGCTGCCAAAGAGCCTGACAAGCACCCGTGGGTACACACAGGGTGGGCAGTGTCTCTGCTATCCCTCTCAGAGGTCATCTTTCCACCGTCCCTCCTTTCCCACCACCCCATCAGGACTTCTCCATTTCACAGGGGAATGTCAGGGCCCTTCTCAGCTGCCTTGGCACTGTTCTACCAAAAGTCAACAGTCAACAAAGAGCTGTAGAAGGCAGTGTTCAAGAGACAAAGCAGTTTGCCCAGCTCTCAAAGAAAAGTGACTCACATATATCACTGACATCCTAGATCAGATCTAGACTCCCTTCCTTTGCCTTCAATTTTTTTTTTTTTTGGCTCCTGGACGGTCCAACACATCTCTTCTAGCTGAGACATTCCCAGTCAAGCCCTTAGCTGTCCTTGAAAGGGACTCTAGATAATGCTAGAAAGCATATAGATTGCTTGTGGATTACAGCATCCAAGGTAAGGTGTGGAGAAGGGCACAGCAGCCCACTCCAGTATTCTTGCCTGGAGAATCCAATGGACAGAGGAGCCTGGCGGGCTATGGTCCATGGGGTTGCAAAGATTCGGACACGACTGAAGCAACCTGGCATGGCACAGCAAGGGAAGATGAGCGTACGGAGTCCCTGTAGATATGGGCATACCTGTCCTCAGGTACACCCATCGCTTTAGAGAGACAAAAAGCTATCACATACATTTCTCCTATTGGATCCTTAATCACTGTCCTAGGAAAGGAAAGGGCAGAGGAAGTAGGAGGCAAGATAAAGGTTCAGGGACTTTGGAGAAGGTACTATTCAAGAGCAAGGTCTCTTGGCCCTGCATAGCTTGTATGGAAGTGTCACTTTAAGGACCCACTGACACCAAGGATCAGCCTTCAGGAAACCTCACGCTGGGTCCAAAGGGTGCATCTACAGTGGTGTCTGTCCATTTCCCCAGGCCCTGGATTCCTGGAGAGCCCACACCAGAGCCCCTATGCCTTAGAAGAGGGTAAACAGCTTGAGCCTTTATGCAGATGGTAGATTTTAGAGCCCCCAGAATACTACGTGCTGGTACCATTTTTTTAACTTGGCTAGAAAATTCTATTCATTGAAACTTGGCTTGGAGGCTTGCTCTTCTCTGGCGATCTCTCCAAGGTTCTACATGGAGCCCTTCATAGTGGACGTAAGCCCTGGAAAAGACTGTTATAACTAGATAAGCTGACCTTCCTCGTAAACATTGTAGGAAGGACCCTGGTTGGAGAGACATCCATTTCTGGACTCAGTGGTCTGCCAAATGAGATCTCCAGCATCACTGCTCAGTTAGTGGCAGAGGAAAAAAACAAACAGGATTCTGCTTAGCCTCAACACCTTTCCCCATATAACTACCCAGGTAGGTCAAGCTCTTTAAGGAAGTCAGTAACTGAATTTTAGCAAGCATCTCTGATGATTTGAGAAAGTCTGTCTGAATTGTGTATTACATAGGATACTAATAATTAATACTGAGTCCTAACCATGTGTCCTAACCACCAGTTACATGGATTGACTCATTTAATTCTCACAATGACTCTATGATGTAAGAACACTTTTTATTCCCATTCTATAGATGAGAAAACTGAGGCACATATTACATAGTGAGGCAACCAGAAAGAAGCCTGGGCAGTCTGCCTCCAGACCCTTCCACACAACCACTGGAAACATAGCCTGCGCCCCTGGGGTATAATTCTCTCTTGCTGGACAAAGTGAGCCCTGGAGCAGGTAGGTAGCTTCTTTGACACTGGAGTCGGGGCCAATGGCTCCATCTCCCAGACCCCAAAACTTGTGGGGCTGCTTGGGGCAACAGCCACACCCGTGCCGACCCAGAATCCCAGTGACCCCAACAGAATTTCCTTACTGGCATCCACTGTTCTGTCTCCTTTCTCTCCTTTCTCCCCTTTTGGGCCTCGATCACCTAGAACAGAGGAGGAAAACCCACGTTAGAAATGGAAATAAATCCGCATGGTGAACAAAGTCTTATCACCAAGAGACATTAACCCCAAACCAGAGAAATGCTGAGGCAGGAGCCCACAGACCTGCAGGGCATGTATGGCAGGAAGGGTAAGAGCTCGAGTCAGTTATGCTGTCTGTCCAGTCCTCCTTGGGAGCAGGGTGGGTGGGCACCAAGCCGAGAAGTTTCCTTCCCTCTTAATTAAAACACAGAGGAGCATCGCAGCACAGACTTAAAGCAGCGCATGGTATCCCACAGGGAGAAGACAAAGAAAAGATATTCTTATTAAATAGCCAAAATTTTAGAAGCTCAAATCCAAGGTTGCTCTAATAAGCATGCAGGGAGAAAAGGAAGCAGGGAGGGTCTTCAGTTACAAGGAAAAACACAGGGTCTACATCAGGCAGATTTTTTGGTGGGAGAGGCTATACAACACGAGGAAGAGTTTCCAGGGAATTGTGGCATTTCCTTCCCGGGATATGGTTAAAAGAACAGAGCTCTTTTCTCAGCTAACATCTCACTCTACAAAGAAGTTGAAAGGTCCTGACACCACTCAAGGGGACATTAAAAAGACCGGGGATTCCATCCAAGTGCCTCCAGAAAGACAACTGCAAATCAAAAGCTTATGGCAAATTCTCTCATGAAAAAAAGGAAGCCAGCAAGTTCCAGGGGAAGATGGCTTCTGTGATCCAAGTTTTGAAAAAAAAAAAAAAAAGGCAACCATATATGTAAATATGAATGCTCTAAAGTGTTTACAGTAGTTACTCTAAAGAATAAGCACGTAAGAGACCACGAAGGACGGCACTCACTGTTTACTTTAGACTTCATACATTTCTGTATTGTTAAATTGTTTTTAGTAAGCATGCACTGCTTTTGTAATGTGTTTTAAAAATCAATTTTTTAAAATGTGGATATAAGAGGGAGGAAAACCTCAGTCTGTTTAATTACCAGTCAGAAAGTAGAATAAAAACTCCCAGTGATCCAAGATTAACAGGTCATCCTTGCTGTGGGGTGAGAACAAGTGAGAAGGCAAAGGCCAGGGAAAGAGTGTCAGACGTCTTCTTCTGCAATAGCGCTAGGAGGTTTGGACACTCAAAACGAACATGAAAAGATGGGAATGATTATAAAGTAGGCTCCCCTGAAAATGAACAAGGTGACTATTAACACGAAGGAAAACAAGTCAGAAGAAACACTATTGACAGCGGAAATCTGAGAACTGGTTCAAGTTTTAACTATTTGGGGGATCAAAGAATATGACAAACTGTAAGGAATCTGGCAGTACTGGGGGGAGGGGCTAGCCTGGGCTTGCAGTCTCCGTTCTCCTGGCCCGGTTTCCTCTCATTACGTCACTGAACTGCAAGCACAGGAACACTCCCTTGCATTTCTATAGTGCTTTAGAGTTGACCATGTTTTCACTCATATACATTCCACGTAACCCTCATGAGAGCCCTGTGAAATATGGCATCATGAGGATTTCTAGTTTGGGGATGGAGGAACTGATGCTTAATGGGAATTTCCTGGTGGTTCAGTGGTTAGGACTCCACGCTTCCACCGCAGGGGGCATGAGTTCGATCCCTTGTCCAGGAAGTAAGATCTTGCATGTCACATGGCACGGCCAAAAAGAAAAAAAAAAAAGGAAGAAAAGCAGCAGATGCTTAAAGAGATTCAGTGACTTGCTCAAGGTCATTTAGTGGGTCAGTGGCAGCACCAGAATTTGCATCCGGTCCACACTCCAGGACCCACGTTGGTGTGCAGGGGCGGGTGGTGAGCAAGCAAGCTCTGAGATGCAGTGTTACCTTTGAAGCCACGCATGCCCATCGGTCCAGTGGCTCCCAGCTTCCCTTCATCACCCTTGGGGCCAGGCAGTCCTGGGGTCCCTCTCTCCCCTGGCAGACCTAGGGAGACAAGAAAGTTTTGGGGCCTCAGACTCAGAACTGGAAGGGCCCTCAGTGACCACGGTCAGGCTCAACCATGCATCTTCCTGTTGCCTCGGCTTCTTGATTTTTTTCAGTTAAAGATGCTGCAAAAACAGAGCCCAAAAGGCCAGCACAAACTCTCCCCGTCAGCACCTTTAACCCAGTGAGTCTGGATCCCTCCCCAACAAAGGTCCAAGTCTATTGTGAGCAATGTTGGAGGTGCCAAGCTCATTTGGGCACGCTCTCGTTAGCTCTACCTATGCTAGAGATTTAGATTTGCAAAAAAATTTTGAGCCTTTTGAATGTGCCACGCACTTTCCTGAATGCTTTTCATTAAGCATCTTATTTAATTCCCCCCATAATCTGAGGTGTTTTTCCACCTGTAATACCAATGAGAAAACTGAGGCCCAGGGAGGTGAGGCAGTCTGCCCAAGGTCACACAGCAGACACTGTTGGAGACAGGATCTTAGCCCTGATGGGCTGGCTTCATCTCACGCTGGATGAAAAGGGCTTATTGGTACTTAGGGTAGGAAGAAGATGAAATCACTCCTCATTCCATAGGAAAAAAAAAAAAAGAAAGGTCCCTTCCCTGCAGCAAACACAGGGAAGTGTAGAGAGGAGGATGGCAGGCTGACAAGGAGGGAGGAAGTCCGAAAGCTCAATAATTGGGGCGAGATAGGCTGTTGATCTATCAGGCCCCAGGGCTCCTGGCCACGAGGCCCGTGACACCAGCCGCAGGTCACCATGGAGACCGGAAGTCAACAATTGCTTTTATCCAGTGAGGCCTCCACCCCTGGAGGCCTGACCTAAGCACAAAGTTATCTCTGCAAAGCAGGGCACTCTGATTAACTAATTAATTGTTCTTTCCTGCTCTGAATGTTAGTTCGTTTTCTTTGGCCTTTTTCCAAGACATGAAGAAATCTGCCTTTCACTTATGATTCCTCTACAGCAAACACCAAATGACCAGGGTCCCAAGAGGGTGGAAGGACCTCAGAAAAGGGTTTGATTCCTTCCCCCCCCTCCCCCGCCCAATATAACATTCCTGTAGGCCAACAGCCCTGCTGTCATGGAATTCTGAATCTCATGCAGGATATGCCCAGGGGTCCCCATCCCATCACTGAATGAGGGAGAAAAGAGGTTCAACTGCTCTGGAAGCCCTTGGGCATCCTTAACTTCTGAGTTAAGGGAGCTGCGCTGAGAGGCGGAGGCCAGGAGTGAAGGCCAGGCTCTGAGCTCCGCCTCCACCAGCCTCTGCCTCCTTCCCTGTTTGCAGCCTCCTTAGAGATTTAGGAAGGAGAGGGTTTGGAGGTGTAATTCCTGACATAAATAAGCAGATACCTTTACCCCGATAAGCCTCCCCTTTTCTTAAATCACTTAGAATAGGGGTCCCCAACTTCTGGGATCTAATGCCTGATGATCTGAGGCGGAGCTGAAGTAATAATAATGGAAAAAAGTGCACAGTAAATTTCAAGCACTTGACTCATCCCAAAACTATCTCCCCTCCTCACCGTTCATGGAAAAATTGTCTCCCATGAAACTGGTCCCTGGTGCCGAGAAGGTTGGGGACGGCTGACTTAGCAGACTCTAAGTGCGTGCATGCTCAGTCATTTCAGTTATGTTTGACTCTTTTTGACCCATGGACAATAGCCTTCCAGGCTCCTCTTGTCCATAGGATTCTCCAGGCAAGAATACTGGAGTGGGTTGCTGTGCCCTCCCCCTGGGGATCTTCCCAGTCCAGGAATCAAACCCGTTTCTCCTTCGTCTCCTGCATCCCAGGCAGACTCTTTACCCACTGAGTCACCTGGGAAGTCCCAAGAAGACTCTACACTCTCCTAAATGCTGCTCACAGCAGAGGCTCCAGAATTGACAGGCCGGGATGCAAAGTTTGATAAGGCAGTGGAACAGGAGCTCCTGAGAAAGGCATCTTAGGAGAACACATTCTTTCCAGAAGGTCCCCAAGTACCCTCCTATCAGCTGTTGGACCTTCTCGGCTGTCACTAGGGCAGGTAGCAAAGGGCAGGAGAGGACAGGTATCTACTGACTGGGGTGGTCTCCTCAGAAGCAAGGGGTCAAGTGCTGGGGACTCAGGAAATGCCAAGGGGGTGCAGCATACTTGAAGGGTTGCTCTGGATCAGAGGACACCTTCGATTCTTTCTGATGATCCTGGTCTCAGGGGCCCTGACTCCTGGGGTGGGGAGTGGCTTCAGGGAACTATAAGACTCCTGTGCACTCTCTTCCTTCCGACCCTGGTACTTTCTATGGAAAAGGATTTGCTCCATCTTAGTGTTAACACTACTTTAAAAATGTTTTAAGCTTTCCAAACCAGAAAGATTTTTTTAACTGACTTATATTAACAGCAGGGCTTTCCTGGTGACTCAGATGGTCAAGAATCTGCTTGCTACATGGAAGACCTGGGTTTGATCCCTGGGTGAGGAAGAGCTCCTGAAGAAAAGCATGGCAACCCACTTCAGTATTCTTACTTGGGAAATCCCATGGACAAAGGGGCTTGATAGCTACAGTCCACAAGGTCACAAAGAGTTAGACACGACTGAGAGACTAAAACACACAGTGTTACACCAACAACCTCTTAGTCTTTTAACGGACTAGGGCGTCTGAAGCTGAGTCGATTGCGGACTGTCCTGAGAGCCCCGTCACCGACACCAACGATAAAACAGAAAGTCAGGGATGGATGGGGGAGCCGCTTCCCTTCCTGGTATGTCCAGGTCCCTCCCGGGGCCCCCATTACCTCGAAGTCCAGGTAGTCCAGGGATTCCAGGCTTGCCGTCTTTCCCTGCATCCCCCGGATCACCTTTGGGGCCCGGTGGTCCTGAAAGGGTGACACACAACACTAAGGTTAGAGGACAGCTTTCTGGAGCAGGTCGCCTGCAGAGGAAACAAAAACTCCCTCTGAGGGACTTCCCTGGTGGGTCAGCTGTTAAGAATCTGTCTTGCAATGCAGCTACACGGGTTTGATTCCTGGTCAGGGAACTAAGGTTCCACTTGATGCAGAGCAGCTAAGCCCTCAGGCCACAACTACTGAGCCCACAGGCCACAGTGAGAGATTCCCTGTGCTGCAATTAAGCCCCGATGCAGCCAAATAAATAAATATTAAAAAGAAAAAACCTCACTCCTACAGAAAGGAAGAGTCAAAAATATGCTTTGGAGGCACGTGGGGCTCTACTTCGTCCACGTTCGTGTGTGTGTGTTGTGGGTGGTGGAGGCAGAAATCAGGGAAACCTTCCTGGAAGAAGTAACATCCACAAAGAAATTGCAAGGAGGAACAGAAGTGGCTAAGCAAAGGGAGGAGTGGGAGTGTGTTATGGACTAAATGCCTGTGGCTCCCTCATTCCAACATCAAATGTATGTGTTGAAGCCCTACCCTCCTATGTGATGGTGTTTGGAGTTGGGGCCTTTTGGGAGGTGATTAAGGTTAGATGAGGTCATGAGGGTGGGGCCCCCATAATGGGATTAGTGCCCTCATAAGAAGAGACCTCTGAGAGCAGTCTCTCTCCGTCCCTTCCTCACACTCGTACTGGCAAGCATGCTTTCTCTGCTATAGGAGGATCTGGCAAGAAGGCAGCCATTGCCAGGATGAAGGCTTGCATCTGAACCCAATCCTGGTCTCAGACTTCCAGCTTCCAGAATGGTGAGAAAGAAATCTCTGCCTTTTAAGCCGTCCACCCAGTCTGTGGTATTGTTGGTTAAGTTGCTAAGTTCTGACTCTCTGATCCCATGGACTACAGCCCACCAGGCTTCTCTGTCCATGGGATTTCCCAGGCAAGAATACTGGAGTGGGTTGCCGTTTCCTTCTCCAGGGGATCTTCCTGACTCAGGGATCAAACCCAAGTCTCCTGCATTGGCAGGTGGATTCTTTATCACTGAGCCACCAGGGAAGCCCGTGGTATTGTTATAACAGCCTTAACTATCTAAGACACAGTGAAAGGGGAAAGTTCCAGGCAGAGAGAACAGTCCCCATAAGAGCCTAAAGATCTGTGAGAGTAGGTAGGATTGGAAGCCGGGGGGACACATGATGGGGTTAGAAGGGTGAGAAAGTGGAGGGTCTCTGAGGCCTGGTTTAAGTGTTGAACTTGACCCCAAGGGCACCAGAAGCCACAGGAGGGACCTAAAACACAAGTGTGGCCAGATCTGCACACAAGGAAGAGCGCTCGGGCTGCGGTGTTGGAAAAGGGATGGGAACAGGGGGAAATAAAGGCAGGGAGGCTAAGGAGGAGGTTGCACCCAGCTGAGAGGTGGGGGAGCCCTGAATTAGGGAAGTAGCCATGAGGAGGGATGTCAGTGGCTGTTAAGAAGTAGAAGAGACAGACCTTGGCTAACGTAGGTGAAAGCAGAGGAGGCAGCCCGGATCAGGTTCAGATTTCTAGCTTGAGCACCTGGATGGGAGAGGCGGTTTCTAAATGCTCCTTAGTAGGGCCTCCTTCCACGGTGAGGCTCCAGCATGGCAGGGATTCTAGCCTGTGTGACCCGAGTCAGTCCACACACGCTGGGTTCAGATGACCACACAGGCAGCTAGCTAATGAGTGAGCGAGCCGTGGATCAGCTCAGGGCTGTCTGGCCCTATCAACCCTGCCTCGCTCATCATGCTAGACGTCACATCATTCCCAGAAGAGACCTGTCCCTTCACGCCCTGCAGCCTGCTCTTCCCAGGCTGGCGAGCCAGGGGCCCCTCTCCATCAATCTCCTATCACTACCTGCCCCACCAAGGCTGCTCGTTGCCACTCTTGTGGCCAAGCCTCTGATACATCATTCCTGCCACACGCGGGCACGGCCTATTTGAACACATGTCCTTGGTACTATTGGATGCTTATCCCACACTGCCCTGTCCTGTAGTCACAAGGGGAGATGTTCTCTTTTTCCTAACAAGATGGCCAGCTCCCTGAGACAGGACCACACCCTTGGCATCCCTGTACTGGCTGTGAAGACCCAGATTCTAAACTCTCCATTCTGGCTTCTCAGTGAGACAAAAAAGAGGACCAAGGAAAATGCCCAAACTGTACTGCACTGGGTCAAACTGTCCCTGCCTATTTTACGTCCACCTGGGACCTCAGAATACAACTTTCTTTAAAAACAGAGTCTTGTCTGCTATAGTTAGTTAAGATGAGATCAGATTGGAGTAGGGTGGGTCCTAACCCAATTTCTGGTGTCCTGACAGACAGACACACGGGCAGAAGGCCAGGTGACTACGGAGGCCGAGGTTGGAATGATGCGTCTACAGGCCAAGGAATACCACGGATAGCCAGCAACATCAGAGGTAGAGAAAGAGGCCAAGAAAGATCCTCCCCCAGAGCTTTTAGAGGGAGGATGGTCCTGTGCACACCTGGATCTCAGACTTCCAGCCTGCAGAACAGTGAGAGGATCGATTTCTGTTGTTTCAAGTCACCCAGGTGCTTCCCTCGTGGCTCAGTGGTAAGAATCCTCCTGCCAATGCAGGAGACTTGGGTTCGATCCCTGGATCAAGAAGATCCCCTGGAGGAGGAAATGGCAACCTACTCCAGTATTCTTGCCCGGGAAATCCCATGGACAGAGGAGCCTGTCCATGGGGTTGCAAAGAGCTGGACACAACTGAGTAACTAAACAACAGAAAGCCACCCAGGTTGTGGTGCTCTGCCACGCAGCCCTAGGAAACCAAAACATGTATACTCGGCCCCTAGCAGTCATGCTTGCACAATACATATTTGCCGAATGAATGAGTATATGAGATCAGAGGGTGTTAAGACACACAAAACAGCCAGGCAGCCAAGATCAAGATGTACTGATACATTCACCAAGTTGGCACTGTCCTCAGACCCTAACCAAAGCTGACAGCGGTTGAAGAATTCAATGGCATGAGAATAGAGGAAAGAAGGAATCAACAATTGAAAAGTGCACAAATCTTTAAACAAGGCACGGATCACGCGAGGAGGACCGCGGTTTGGAATCATCTTCCTCTCTTCACCAGGGCTTCCCTGGTGGCTTGGCCAGAAAAGAATCCACCTGCAATGCGGGAGACCTGGGTTCGATCCCTGGGTTGGGAAGATCCTCCGGAGAAGGGAACAGCTACTACTACTACCTACTCCAGTATTCTGGCCTGGAGAAACCTATGGACTGTACAGCCAGGGGTTGCAAAGAGTCGGACACGACTGAGCAACTTGCACTCCTCTTTTCTAGGAAGAAGAATAAAGTAAGACTGGCCACGTGGACCTCAGCTTTCAGACAATAGGACTGAGACACCACACCTGTTGGGAACATGCCTAAGATTTATATAGCAGAGAAAGACAGGGGCAAGAAGCAAGTGAGCTTTACAATGCCCACGCCAGCAATCCCCTGGCCAGGTCAAGGCTGCAGCAAAGGTTGCTGATGCAGTTCCTGAATCTCTGCCCATCACTGGTTGTCACACCGCTGTCACCCTCCCCTGCCCCCAGACCACTCCACCCTTCTCACTCTTCCCTGCTCCTTCCTGCCCTCCCCATGGGAAACTCAGCACCCTGGGCTCAAGCAGGTCAACGGTGCTATGGACCACATCCTCCAATTCTTCTACTCACTCCAAGGTGGGTGTGACCCAACACATGGACCTTCCCAGCAGTAGTTCTGGCAAAAACAGGATGCTACCCAGTGGACTAACTCTGATGGAGAGGCATCAAGGGGGCAGAGATCACTTGGAAGGCGGGGTTGGAGGATGGAGATCTTGGGTTCAAATTCTCGGTCTGTAAAATCTAAGTAGAAATTCCTTCCTCGGGTGTTTGCAGTGAGGAGTAAGGGAACTCAGTGACATGGTGGATATAAACGGGCTTGAGAACCTGTGAGTGGCAAGACTGTCCCTGACCATCTGTACCCCACTCTTCAAAATGCTTCATCAGAACTAGGCTGAGATTACTGAGGATGGCTATTAGAATAGCCCCATCTGAAAACCCCCTGCCAGTTCAATAAGAACCAGATTCTAAAAATATCCTACACGTGGATAGAGTTTTTAAGATACAACTAAGTGCTTAGTGTGGGCTTCCCTGGAGGCTCAGTGGTAGAGAATCCGCCTGCCAGTGTCTGGGTTGGGAAGATCCCCTGGAGAAGGAAATGGCAATCTACTCCAGTATTCTTGCTTGGGGAATGTCATGGAAAGAGGAGCCTGGTGGGCTATACTCCATGAAGTCGTGAAGAGCCAGACATGACTGAGAGACTAAACAACAGCAAGTGGTTAGTGAAGACCTTTACTAGAGATTAACTGGGAAGAAGCCAGGGTGGCTAGTAAAGGCAGGTGCTGATTTGCAGGGCTTAGTCGTGTCCTCGGGTGGTACTAGCCAGGCTGACTCAGAGGAGCCTGGAATGTGGCCAGTCTGGGTCTCAAGGGGCCAGGCTGTCTGGAGCTCTGAGGACCAAGCACTTCTTCAAATCAGAGCTGACTGCTGGTGATGCATTCTTGGGATCTATCTGTTCCTGTTCAGTCGCTAAGTCATGTCTGATTCTTTGTGACCCCATGGACGGCAGCACGTCAGGCCTCCCTGTCCCTCACCAGCTCCCAGAGTTCACCCAAGTTCATGTCTATTGAGTTGGTGATGCCATCCAACCATCTCATCCTGTTATCTCCTTCTCCTCCTGCCCTCAATGTTTCCCAGCATCAAGGTCTCCTCCAGTGAGTCAGTTCTTTGCATCAGGTGACCAAAGTAGTAGAGCTTCAGTTTCAGCATCTGTCCTTCCAATGAATATTCATGACTGATTTCCTTTAGGATGGACTAGTTTGATCTCCTTGCAGTCCAAGGAACTCTCAAGTCTTCTCCAACACAGTTCAAAAGCATCGATTCTTCGATGCTCAGCCCTCTTTACAGTCCAAGTCTCACACCCGTACATGACTCCTAAAAGCCTACCTTGGGGTCTGACTACTCGGGACCTGACTTGATGTCATTTTCTCAGGAAGCCAGGCTGATAGTCTGGAGCTTGCTTGGACTCCTCCCTTTCCTCTGCCCTGCCCCCTTCACGGCTCTCATCCAGGTGATTCCCGAGGCTTGTCTCTCCCTCCTTCCTCACTGCCTCCTTCATTGGGGTCCTCCCAGCCTCCCTTCCTGGATCCAGCTTCTCTCTCTGACCCACTGTTGCTCTCCGATTGATCCCATCAGAATCAGGTGAACTCAGAGCCCTCGGAAGCCCATCACACTACAATGAGCAGCCCTCTCTGTTGGAGACTCCTGCAAATCATTCCCAACCTGACCCCTTCTTCTGCAAACTCACAGTCTGATGCTTCTCGATACAAATTCTCCTCCACCTCAGCCAAAGCTTTCTCCTCATGGTGTCCCCAAATATTAGCCAAGTCCTTTCCCTTCTCAGAGGCCCATTGCTCTCAGCTCTGAAGCTCACCTTCACACTCACCCCTCTGACCTCAGAGGGCACCAGGGCGGAACCCCCACATCTCAGAGCTGGGAGGAGCCACGAGCATCACTGTGCACAGATTCCCCAGGGAAGCATCCGAGTCTGGACAGGCCACCCTATACCCACATGCCTGTCACTGTCACACCTCTCAGACTGTGGTCCCCAAGGAGGACAGGCCTGCCTGTGGGGCTAGAACCCTGCTCTCCATGGCCCTGGGCCTCGTACAGCATCCAGCACATGGGTAGGATTCAAGGAATGACTTCTGGGGAGTTGTGGAGGCTGTTACGTGGTGTCAGCCATCCCAGTGGTCCCTGCATTGTTTCTAATTTTATTGTAGTACAGTTGATTTACAATGCTGTGCTAATTTCTTCTATATAGCAAAGTGACTCAGTTATATATATATATAATATTTTAATATTTACAATATGGCGACAAAGTCTATCTAGTCAAAGCTATGGTTTTTCCAGTGGTCATGTATGGATGAGAGAGTTGGACTGTAAAGAAGGCTGAGAGCTGATGGGGTCAATCAGACAGCAACAGTGGGTCAGAGAGAGAAGCTGGATCCAGGAAGGGAGGCTGGGAGGACCCCAATGAGGGAGGCAGTGAGGAAGGAGGGAGAGACAAGCCTCGGGAATCACCTGGATGAGAGTCGTGAAGGGGGCAGGGCAGAGGAAAGGGAGGAGTCCAAGCAAGCTCCAGACTATCAGCCTGGCTTCCTGAGAAAATGACATCAAGTCAGGTCCCGAGTAGTCAGACCCCAAGGTAGGCTTTCAGGAGTCATGTACGGGTGTGAGACTTGGACTGTAAAGAGGGCTGAGCATCAAAGAATCGATGCTTTTGAACCATGGCGTTGGAGAAGACTCTTGAGAGTCCCTTGGACTGCAAGGAGATCCAACCAGTCCATCCTAAAGGAAATCAGTCCTGGATATTCACTGGAAGGACAGATGCTGAAGTTGAAATTCCAACACTTTGGCCACCTGATGCGAAGAACTGACTCATTGGAAAAGACCCTGATGCTGGGAAAGACTGAAGGCAGGAAGAGAAGGGGACGATAGAGGATGAGATAGTTGGATGGCATCACTGACTCAATGGACATGAGTTTGAGCAAGCTCTGGAAGATAGTGAAGGACAGGGAAGCCTGGCGTGCTGCAGCTCATGGCATCACAAACAGTCGGACACAACCTAGTGACTGAACTGAACTGATGTATTCCATATTTTCCATTACGGTTTACCACAGGGTACTGCTACATAGTAGGACCATGTTGTTTATCCATTCTATAGCCAATGCTTTGCATCTGCTAATCCCAAACTCCCACTCCATCCCTCCCTGCCTCCCCCTCCACCAAGGCAACCACAAGTCTGTCTTCTGTATCTCCGAGTCTATTTCTGTTTCATAGACATGTTGATCTGTATCATACTTCAGATTCCACATGTAAGTGACATCATATGATATCTGTCTTTGTCTGATTTACTTCACTTAGTATGATCATCTCTAGGCCCATTCATGTTCTTGCAAATGCATCATTTCATTCTTTTTGAGTAATATTTGGATGAGTTCTAAGATTCTCACCATCTACATCATCGCCCTCTCATCTTTTCTACCACTGGAGCAGGTCGGAACAGAGGTAAGCTGGGACAGGAGGAGCAGAGTCCACTTCTCCTCAATCACAGGAACAGACCAAAGCCCCTCACTGTGCTTCTGGCTTGGTGTCAGCATTCTTCTCCCAGCTCCTGCCACAGAGGTCAGGGGAAGTGGGAGCAGAGCAGTCCCATGCCTAGGTCCCTGCCTGTCCACTGGTCTAGCCCACCCCCCAGCGCAGCTCTGCACTCACCCAACTGCCCTGAGCCGCTCCGGCTGGAAGCAACTCCAGCGCAGAACAAAGGATTTGGGGACTAGGGAGAAGGCCTTCCCTGGTGGCACAGATGGTAAAGAATCCACCTGCAATGTGGGAGACCTGGGATCGATCCCTGGGTTGGGAAGATCCCTTGGAGGAGGGCATGGCTACCCACTCCAGCATTCTTGCCTGGATAACCCCATGGACAGGGAAGACTGGCAGGCTACAGTCCACGTGGTCGCGAAGGGTCGGACACAACTGAGCAACTGAGCACACACGCACACTGGGCAGAAACACCAGGGTTCTTCTGGGGATCGGCCAACAGGAAGGGAAAGGCAATCCACTCTCCCTTCCGGGATCCTGGAATGAGAGATGGGGTGGGGGACCGATGGGTGCTGGAATCTAGCCAATGACCTGCCAAGAACAAATGTTCATTGGTAGCTGATGCGGCAGGCCTGAAGCCAGCGAAACAGCGACCCGAGACTGTAACGTAAACACTGCAGCAGAAGTATGCTAATCCCAGGCCAGCTGCTGGAGGTGGGGTCCCGCAACTAAGGGCTCTGCTTCCCCTTCCCTGATGTCACTGGGGCTCCGGATTCTCACCACTGACATTTACACTGTCATGAGCTCTCAGGCCTCATTTCCTGTACCCTCTCTGGGGCCCCGGCTGTATGCACCAGGCTGTGGCCAGCCTGCAAAGCCAGCTTTCTCCAGAGCCTCAGGCAAAGGGTCAGTGTGCAAGGCTGGGTGCAGCTAATGACTTCCACAGCAGGCACTCCCCTCCTGTCCCAGCAGAGCCTCAGCTCCCCTCTGCTCTGACCTGTTCCAATGAAACAGAGATGAGACCGTGACAGCACGAACGGGGAGAAACTTAAAGCTCATTCAAGGGACTTTGCTGGTGGTCCAGTGGTTAAGAATCCGCCTGCCTACAGGGGACATGGATTCAATCCCTGCGAACAAAGATCCCACACGTCACAGGGCAACTAAGCCCGCGTGTCACAACTACCGAAGCCCCTGCACCCTAGAACCTGTGCTCCAAACAAGAGAAGCCACATGATTAACCCACCCACTGCGACTAGAGAAAGACTGCACACAGCAACAAGGAGCCTACAGAAGACGCAGGGTAGCCAAAAATAAATAAATACTTAAAAAAAAAAAAAAGAAAGCTCATTCAAATATTATCTGCTCCATTCCCCTCCCAGAAACAACAGAGCCCCCTGCCACCCGCTGTGGGGGGAGGGGGAGACACAGTCCCCACATATGAACATTTGTTGAATGGGACTCTCTACTAGATGGTCTATTTTTTTTCCTCAAAAAAGCAGCCCACGGATAAGTATGCTTTGCCAACTTGCTTTCATGAACTGAGAGATGAATCTTCTAGCCCAGCAGGGCCACTGGCTGGGGATTTGATGTCGGCAGGTCATTTCTCTGCTCTGAGCTTCCAGGGCCTTAACTACAAAATGAGGGATGAGCTAGTTGATTTCAGAGCCTCTTTGTCACTCTAACCTTCTGGGAGTCTATGAACATCCACGTAGCGAACAAAGCCTGCTGCAGCTGAACACGTGGCTGCAGGCCCCTGCTCACACACTACCCCTCCTGGGAGCCTCCCCTCTCTGGTTAGCTTTCCTCCTCCTGGAATGCCTCACCTGCCTGATCATCTAGGTTCTCTGCTTCTTTCAGCGCCGCAGAGAAATTTCAACAGACCTGATCAGTGCTGAGAACGCAAAGCAGGAAAACAGAGAGCGCCACCGTGAAGGTACACAAAAGACAAGCCAGAGGCAAAACCCGTAGAAAACTGTGGAACAAAGAGAGAGAATGCAACTGTTTGGGGTCACGCTCAAGAATAACATAAACAAGTTCATATATACAAAAGTATACACAGTGGAGCATCTGTGGATTCTGAGCCAGGAAAAGGCAGATGGGGAGGGTGTGCGGTATGTGCGTGTTTAAAGACTGAGTGGAACTGAACAAAACTAGTAAAGAAAAGCCACTCAGACCACAAGATACAAATTCAGCAAAGCTTATCTGCTAAAAAATCCCTTATCCAAAAGCCAGGGTAGAGTTCTGTGTTGTTGCAGTTACATGGTAATTATACTCCACTGTGCCAAAGAGAATTCTCTTTAATCACACCATTTGGGTCCCCAGCAACCATGAGTGAGGGAGGAGGGACAGGGAGACAGCATAGTAGAGGTCCTGGGAGGGGCAGGGGCCAAATGGTGCTCAGCTCTGAAGAGCCAGCAGCCCATCAAGAATGCAAAGCTTGGGATGTCTCTGGTGGCTCAGTGGTAAAGAATCCTCCTACCAGTTCAGGGGGTTTGATCCCTGGTCCAGGAAGATTCCACATGCCACGGGGCAACTAAGCCCTCGTGCTGAGCCTGTGGTCTAGCGCCTGGGCTCCGCAACAAGGGAAGTCACCACAATGAGGAGCCCGTGCACCACAACTAGACAAAGCCCGGGTGCAGCAACGAAGACCCAGCACAGCCAAAAGTAAATAAATAAACACCGATTTTTTTAAAAAATGCAAAGCTTGAAGACGGCAAGGCAGTCCTGGGCAGAACTAAGAGGAAACTTCGATATAAGGGAAGCAAGTGTGGAACTTAGTTTCAGAACCAGAGAAAGACCACTTCCGGAGGATTCCACCGAAGAACCGTGGCAAATGGGTGATCTGGAGCTGTTTTAGCTTGAGCCAAAAGGAGAGTGGACTCAGAAACTAAGGAAGTGAAACGCTCGGTAAGGCCAAGGAGGCTGCACCAGCAAGAAGCATGGGGACATCATCTGTGGACCGGAAGAGAAGGGAAGGGGGAGTGCCTGGTGGAAAAGTGTTCCCTGAAAGTGTTAGATACTCGTCGTGTCTGACTCTTTGGGACCCCATGGACTGTAGCCTGCCAGGCTCCTCTGTCCATGGGATTCTCCAGGCAAGAATACTAGAGTGGGTTGCTATTCCCTTCTTCAGGGGATCTTCCTGACCCAGGGATAGAACCTGGGTCTCCTGCACTGGAGGCAGAATCTTTACCATCTGAGCCACAGGAAAGCCCAAACAGGAGTGATTACCTCCCAAATACAGGGACAGACCTGAGGGCCCACTCTGTCTTCTGTCTTCCTGGCTCCTAGCCAGCCCCTCTCCACCCTGGAAAGTACCACAGTTAGTGACAAAAACACGCTTTTTTGAGCCAGAAGGACCCACTCTGAACCTTGGCTTTGTCACTTTGTCACGTGCCAACTGTAACAAACATTGGGAAATTCATTAGTTTCTCAACTATAAAATGGATTCAGGGACTTCCCTGGCAGTCTAGTGGTTAGGATTCTGTGCTTCCACTGCAGAGGGCTCAGGCTCAATCCCTGTTTGGGAAACTAAGATCTCACATGCCACGTGGCATGGCCAAAAACAAAAAAAGATAAAATGGGTTCAATAACACCCTTTTTGCAGGACGTGAGGATCAGCAGTCATTAATGTCCATGTAGAGAATTAATGTTGACAAAATTTCTGTTCAACTGTAGGTTCACTGTAGGTTATGATTCAGAATCGCTGCTGTTACTAAGTACTGACCAGATTGGGGTGGTGCTTCCCAGGTGGTGCTAGTGGTAAAGAACCTGCCTGCCAATGCAGGAGGCATAACCCAACGTGGGTTCGATCCCTAGGTCGGGAAGATCCCTGGAGGAGGACACGGTAACCCACTCCAGTATTCCTGCCTGGAGAATCCCATGGACAGAGCAGCCTGGCAGGCTACAGTCCATGGGGTCGCAAAGAGTTGGACACGACTGAAACAACGTAGCATGCGGACCGGGGAGGTCAAGGAAACGAAAAGCTGAGACCCCAGGGGTGTGGATTTGGAAGAAGACACGCTGCCTCCTGTTCTTTGATTTCCGAAACGTGAAACCCAAAGTCACCCAAGGAAAGAAAACCAGTCCTCTGATGACAGGGGCTCTCCATGGGATTCTCCAGGCAAGAATACTGAAGCGGGTTGCCATTTCCTTCTCCAGGGGATCTTCTCAACCTAGGGATCAAAACCAGGTCTCCTGCATTGCAGGCAGATTCTCTACCATCTGAGCCAGCCACTAGGAAAGCCATGCAAACTATACCTTTCTAAAGCTGTTGAAAACAAAAGCCCTAGGTCGGATCATTTCTAATTGTGTGGCCTGGAGTAAGCCAGGTACTTCCCCCTGGAGCCTCAGCTGCTTCTCTGCAGAAATCCTATTGGCTCTCCAGTGAACCCTGCCTTCAACCAAGCTCACAGCTGGTGATGGGGACCCACTTTAAAACCAAATGATGTTTTATTATTATAAACCGGACTTGGAAAGTTTTATGCAAGTAGAAGTCTCCATCATGACTACTTTCTGCTCTGATAAATACAGAATCTCAGAGGAGGGAGACTTCAGTGAACTAGAGAGGCCAGGGGGCTCCTGGAGGAGGTGGGTCTGAGTGAGATGGGAAGGAGCAGTGGGGTCTGGATGAGGAGGAAGAAGAAGGGGGCTTTGCAGTGGGAGGAATGGCTGGAGGAAAGCCGGGGGAGTGGGCAAGGAGGGGTGTGTCTCCAGGGCAGGGACAAGACACGTCCCACTGGGCTGGATGCTTCACATAGGGCAGCGGGTGTAAGCTGGCTGTCTGCGGACCACACAGGAACCACAGATATGTTGTATTTGGCCCACAGAGTTAAACAATTAAAAAATTTCTAGAACATTCCACATTTCTGGTTTCTCTGGAAAAAATGGGAAGACCTTGTCTATGCCAAGGCCAAAATGCGCCAGACCTGTCATAACCCTTACTATTCCCCTGACACCAAAGTCACTGTACGCATTGACATTGCTCGACTGGCCCCTGCAGACTGAGCTCTGGTACAGGGGACCAGGTGGAGGAGACGGCAGGAAAGACAGGCTGGGGACAGGGATGCAGCAGAAAGCACATTGTCTCTGTAGTCAGAAAAGCTGGGGTTCAAATCCTGTCCCATCACCTCCCAGACTGCCACTGTGAGCAGCTTCCTGAATCTCGTGATTGTTTATAAAAGACATTCTATGAGTTACCCTTGGCCTGGTACCCAACAGAGCTGGTGTCCAAAGTGGTATTATCACTGTCCACTGTCAGCCTAAGGACTTTTGGTGAACCTGGCAGACTCCGGGGCAGTCATGGCAGGTTCTGAGCAGCGGCTCGTGCAGGAAAAGTACATTTCACTAACTATGCTTCTGACAGTGATGTGCAGGGTGGACAGCGGTGGGAAGGAATTGGGGAGAGGTGAGTAGGGGTGCAGTCAGTCAGGTTTGCAAGAGAGGGAGGTTGGCTGTAAAGATGCTGATGTTTGTGGACCTGGAGCAACAGGTCGAATGGAGGCCTGCACCATTTTTGCCATTATATGTAAGAGTGGAAAATGAAGCTAACACACTGTTAAAGAAAATAAAATATCTTCTACCTGGATGAACTATGGCTTTATAACAGCCTGGAAGGGCAGGTTCAAATTTGGAATTCTCCCACTTTTTGTAGCTCCACCTGTGTATGGTCAAGCCACCCAAGATGGCTGTTCTCTTGCTCTCTGTCCATCCCCCACCTGACCAATGCCTGCTTCACCCACACCTACTCACATCATTGACCTTCTGCATACTCACCTTGGGCCCTAGCTAGTGACAGCTTATCAAAGGGGAGGCGAGGGGCGTGCCTCTATGCTGGTTTCCCTGGTAACCAATGAGCCCACCCCACACCAAATCCCCCTATAACTGGCAATCTCCCCTGCCCCCAGGAGCAAAGACCACTGCCAGGACCTGCCAGATGTCTGCCACACACAGTGAGGAGTCGCTCCAGAACCTTGCTTCAGACTTGTCAGCTTCCCTTTCCGGTAAACCACCCATGTTCCTGTTGCTGACTCCAGGCTCTCTCTTTGATCTTAAAGCTGGGCAAGTGCAGGGCTTGTAGATGTCTGGGATGCAACCCAACACAATGCAAGCACCAGGACACTGGGGGAGCACCTCCCTATCCCCAGTTGGAGCCCTGCTTTCCTCCCCAACCCCAAACTCCTGGAGGCTCCTGCTGGCACATCCAAGGCTCTGACCACCCAGGGCCCCGGGAGCTACCCTTGGCCATTCTTATGGCTCGGGGTGTGAACACTGAGTGTGTGCTGTCTGGGGGGAGGAGCGGGGTGGCACGGAGGACCTTTATCCTGTGCAGGCCTGGAAATGCGCATAATCCATTTCGATGGGACACTCCAGGGTCTTTGAGGGCAAGACTTAATAAAGGAGGTGTGGAGCTTGGGGAGGGAGCGGGACTTCCAGGTCTGGGGGAGTCATGTGCATCATGTGGGAAGAAGCGCTGAGAGGGAGGGGCCCTCGCAGTCCCCAAGGGCCCGGTGGGTGGCGGAAAGGGGAGTACCTTTGGCCAGGGAGATGTTGCGCAGCGTGATGGAGTGCTCCCAGTCCTTGAGGCGTAGGTCCTCGGTGACACCGTTGAGCACGGCCAGCTCCTGCTTGAGCTGCAGCTCCAAGCCCCGGTGCGCCAGGCGCAGGCGGCGTGCGTCCTCGCTGGCGTTGCTCACCAGCACGCGCAGGTCCCGCAGCCGCGTGCCCTGCAGGGCCACGTCGTAGGACAGGCTGAGGTTGAGGCCCCGCAGCGCGCCGCCCACGTCCTCCAGCTCGTCGCTCAGGGCTCCCACCCGGCGCGCCAGCCCGTCCAGCAGGCCGGCGTGGCGCCGCAGCAGCAGCTGGCTGCGGTTGCTGTCCACCTGCAGCTGGTAGAGCTCCAGCTGCGCCGCGTCGCTCTGCTGGGCCGCGCGCTCCCGCAGCAAGACCACCGCCTGCTCGCTCTGCGCCGCCTGGGCCTGCAGCCCCCACAGCGCCCCCTCCAGGCGCTGCACCGCGCCCGCCAGCGCCAGCAGCGAGTCCGACTGGTTCTGCAGCGCGTCGTGCGCCTTCCACACCTGCTCGCTCAGCTCCCCTTGCAGCGGGGCCTGCAGCAGCCGCAGCTGCAAGTCCCGGAAGCTCTCGTTCAGCCGGTTCACGTTCCGAGTCAGCGCCTTCAGGTCGTCCGGGGAGCTCCGGGGCCTGGACACTGCGGAGATGGAGAAGGAGGAGGGGGAGAGATGAGACGGCTGCGGAGATCCTCCGCCAACCCCCGCCCCGGCAGAAGACGCTCAGTGAGAGGAAGGAAAAGCAGAAGTGGCTAAGGCTGAGCGCCTTAGTGAAGTCGCTCAGTCGTGTCCGACTCTTTGTGACCCCGTGGACTGTAGCCTACCAGGCTCCTCCGTCCATGGGATTCTCCAGGCAAGAATACTGGAGTGGGTTGCCATTTCCTTCTCCAGGGGATCTTCCCGACCCAGGAATCGAACCTGGGTCTCCTGCATTGCAGGCAGACGCTTTACCCTCTCAGCCATCAGGGAAGCACCTTAACATATCCCCTAAACAGTGTTCAGCCAATGGTCCCCAAACACGTCTGCCCGTGAGAATCACCCGGCCAGGGATCCCACCTGTAGAAATTGTGTTTGGATGGGTCTGGGAGGTGACCCAGGCTTTGGAATTTTAAAAAGAGCCCAGGGTAATTATAAGATGCGGTTGAGTTTGGGAACCCCTGGACTCATCTATGGGCTTCCCAGGTGGCGCTAGTGGTAAAGAACCCGCCTGCCAATGCAGGAGACATAGAAGATGCAGGTTCCATCCCTGAGTTGGGAAGATCCCCTGGAGATGGGCCTGACGACCCATTCTAGCCTGGAGAATTCCATGGACAGAGGAGCCTGGCGGGCTACAGTCCATGGGATCACAAAGAGTCCGACAGGACTGAATCGACTTAGCATGCACGCACGCACGCACGCACGCAAGCCCGCACAGACTTATCTATGGATGAGGTTGATCCGTAGGAACTGGTCTCTCTCTCCTCACTTTTTTTTTATTTTGGAAAGGATCAGACATCAGCAGTTCCACGAGGCTTACCCTCCAATATTGTGTGTCATCCTCTCCACTTTAGAAGGGAGGTACCCTTATCCCCTGGAGAAGGAAACGGCAATTCGTTCCAGTATTCTTGCCTGGGAAATCTCATGGACAGAGGAGCCTGGCAGGCTGCACAGTCCGTGGGGTTGCAAAGAGTCGGACACGATTGAGCAACTAAAGAGCCCCAAAGGGCCCTTATTTACCACCCCCCCCCCCTTTAGGGCTAAAGCTGTTACCTTTGGCCCAGGAAGCACAGCAAGTAAGACATGGAGACAAGATTCCAACCCAGAGGACTTGCGTGCTCTGGAACCCAGATGCTGCCCTCCAAGTCTGCTCTGGAACCCAGATGCTGCCCTCCAAGTCTGCTCTGGAACTGCCTAAAGGGACCATGCCAGCAGCAGACTCAGCCAGGCTCCGGCAGCACTGGTAATTCCCACTCCTCAATTCGGGGTCCCATTCCCTGTAGGCTGGGGGAGATGCTTTTTTACATCCATACCTTCCCTTCTCTGGGGCCTCCCAGATGGCGCTAGTGGTAAAGAACCCATCTGCCAGTGCAGGAGACCTAAGAGACTCAGGTTTGATCCCTGGGTGGAGAATATCCCCTGGAGGAGGGCATGGCAACCCACTCAGTATTCTTGCCTAAAGAATCCCACGGACAGAGGAGCCGGGCAGGCTACAGTATGGGGTCGCAAAGAGTCAGACACAACTGAGTGAATTAGCACGTGTGCTTTTCCCTCCTCAGGCAAACAACCACCTCAATGGTCTCCCACCCTTTTCTTTTGAAAAAGAGGTTTCCTTTTCTTGATTATAAGCAGCTAGTTCACAGTATGAAGGGGAGGGGCGTGCCTCTGAGTCATTATCATCTAGCATCCGATGTCTCCAGCATGCTCATGGAACACTTAGGGACACAGCAAACCCTGGTACATCCTGGGATGTCTAGGAATGCTGGTCTACCGGCTGTGCACTATCCACAGCTTTGTCTCCCTCTCTGATCTACACACCAGAAAAGTGGAAACTAGTAGTGGGGGCGGGGCAGAGTAGGAGGTGGAGGCCAAGGAGGCACAGAGGGAATTCTGCCTTGCAAATCTTGGGATGGAGAGAGCCGGGGAATCTGGTACACAGCTTGTTCGAGTGATGAGAGGATCCATATACACTAGCTCTTTCCTGAACCTCAAGCTGGGACGGAGGAAGGTGCTTTTGTGGGTGCTGGAGCTGACGCTTCTGCCAGTGCACAGCATTTATGGTGGCCGCCCTAGAGGATGTAAGTCATCTCAGATTACACCCAGAGGCTCACAGCATTAGAGGGGCATTTGAGCCCCACTTCAGATTCTCCCTTGAGACGTCCCTGGCAGTCCAGTACTACCACTGCAGGGGGCAGGGTCCGACCCGTGGTCTGGGAACTAAGATCCTGCATCCCACATGGCACACCCAGAAACAAAAAAATGAAAATAGTCAACAAAATTAAAGTGTCCACTCAGTACTTTAATCTCCAAGAAAATCATATGCCCAACCTCTGCTCATACCCATTTTCTCCACTTTCAGTTAGTTCTAAGTGCTGGAATGTTCTGTATTCTGTTCAGACTTGAAATTTGCCTCCCTGTACTCTCTAACCACTGATTTTGCCCTCTGAGGTCACAGAAAGCTAGTGAATTTTACGTTTCCCACAAGACAGCTCTTCAGAATCTCAAAGACAGTGATCACATCCTGGCTATGTAACAATGCTTCTGGTTAAAGTCAGCAGTTCCTTCATCAGCTGTCTCTTGACTAGCTTCTGAGCCTCCATACCTCCTGGCTAACCTCTTCTGCACATAACAGGGTGTCAACATCCCCTTACAGGGTAGGGCTTGATCTAAATTTGTTTTTTCCATGGTGTATAAAGACTGGGCGAAGTTTGGAAGAGGGGTCTTCAACTTCATTCTGGGCAGAAGACTCTCTACTATGGCCCAAACTGAGTTTTTCAGACTTGCATCATTGACTTTGAGTCTAGGCAGTCTTTGGTAAAAAGTTCCCCCATTTTACAGATAAAGAGACTGAAGCCACGAGCATATTTATGACCTGCCTAACAGCATGCTCTAGGTGAGTGATCACACTATCGTGATTATCTTGGTTGTGAAGATCTTTTTTGTACAGTTCTTCTGTGTATTCTTGCCACCTCTTCTTAATATCTTCTGCTTCTGTTAGGTCCAGACCATTTCTGTCCTTTATCGAGCCCATCTTTGCATGAAATGTTCCCTTGGTATCTCTACTTTTCTTGAAGTGATCTCTAGTCTTTCCCATTCTGTTGTTTTCCTCTATTTATTTGCATTGATTGCTGAGGAAGTCTTTCTTATCTCTTCTTGCTATTCTTTGGAACTCTGCAGCAATGTGAAGTCAAGTGGGCCTTAGAAAGCATCACTATGAACAAAGCTAGTGGAGGTGATAGAATTCTAGTTGAGCTATTTCAAATCCTGAAAGATGATGCTACGAAAGTGCTGCACTCCATATGCCAGCAAATTTGGAAAACTCAGCAGTGGCCACAGGACTGGAAAAGGTCAGTTTTCATTCCAATTCCAAAGAAAGGCAATGCCAAAGAATGCTCAAACTACCGCACAATTGCACTCATCTCACACGCTAGTAAAGTAATGCTCAAAATTCTCCAAGCCAGGCTTCAGCAATACGTGAACCGTGAACTTCCAGATGTTCAAGCTGGTTTTAGAAAAGGCAGAGGAACCAGAGATCAAATTGCCAACATCTGCTGGATCATCAAAAAAGCAAGTAAGTTCCAGAAAAACATCTATTTCTGCTTTATTGACTATGCCAAAGCCTTTGACTGTGTGGATCACAATAAACTGTGGAAAATTCTGAAAGAGATGGGAATACAGACCACCTGACCTGCCTCTTGAGAAACCTATGTGCAGGTCAGGAAGCAACAGTTAGAACTGGACATGGAACAACAGACTGGTTCCAAATAGGAAAAGGAGTCTGTCAAGGCTGTATATTGTCACCCTGCTTATTTAACTTCTATGCAGAATACCTCACGCAAAACGCATGCTTCCTGACTCCTGGTCCAGCGGTTCCCTTCACTGCCCCACTACTCTGAAAAGTTAGTGAAAGAGTTGTCAAGGGATTTCCCTGGAAAGGTCCAGTGGTTAAGAATCCACCATGCAATTCAAGGGACATGAGTTTGACCCCTGGCCAGGGAACTGAGATCCCACATGCTGAAGAGCAACTAAGCCTGAGCCACAACTAGAAAGCCCATGGGGCACAACGAAAGATTCCGCCTGCTGCAAATAACACCTTACGCAGCCAAATAAAGAAATATTTTTTAAAAAGAGTTGTCAATAGAAGTAAAGGTTCTGGGGAAATGAATCCATGATGCAATCACAACCCAAGTAACCACAGGAATTGTCTGCCTAAGAAGTCATCGCAGGCCAGGACCTGATTGTGTTTGTCCGATATTCGACCAGATTGATTGACAGGTATTTGAGACAGAGCAGTTGGAAACCAGAAAGCCTGATATTTTAGTGTCAGCCTGTGCTCTTGATGCTCTGAGATTCAGAGAAACACCACAGCTCATCAGAAGCAGTAAACACCAGGTTTGTTAATTCTGATTTTTACACTGGGATTGTGAGTGACTAAGAGGAACAGTGCAACTACTTGATTTTAATGCTCATTAGCTCAGGCCTGTTAGAGGCAACACTGTGAAGGAGGCAGTTTCCCTTAAAGCCACTCTCTGCCAGCTCCCACCAGCCCCTCCCTCCCTCTGCAGGTGGTCCCTATGCCCTGGAAGGTCCCCCGCCTTGCCTGTCAGCCCCCAGCTTTCAGATCTGAGACCCCGTCTCTCTCAGAAAACTGGACTGAAACTCGCCTGTATGGTGAAGGTTGACAATCAGCTACCCCTTCCTAGAGAGTCCATCTGAGTCTTTGATTAATTTTCATTGCACAACCTATTTTAACATAAATTGAAATAAAAGAAAGAAAAAAAAATTCTTCCACCATCTCACAACCTGCCACAAAGAACACTGGTTTCCTTTCCATTTTCTTCTAGTTCCATCCAAATGCATACCCAGTCTTTACAATTCAATTTCTGTGCTTTTTAAATTTATGAATGATTATTTCACACTTTCCCCATCTGTCCTTTATAATTATCCTTCTGATGGCTGCCTAAGAGCCCATGAGGGAGATGCCTGGTAATTTACCCACTCTCAATCATGGAAAACAAGTGCAGAAAGGTCCCTCCTTCTCTTGAATTTTTTCCTACCAATAAATTCCTAGAAGCTGGATTAGTAGAGCCAAAGTTATAGACATTTTTATAACTCTTAAAAATTCCAACCAAATCACAAAAAGAAAAAAATTCTAGCCAAATCTCTTCCCAGAAGTGATACCTATTTGTAATTACATTGTAGGCTTTCCAGGTGGCGCTAGTGGTAAAGATCCCAGCTGCCAATACCAAAGACATAAGAGACTCAGGTTCGATTCCTGGGTTGGGAAGATCGCCTGGAGGAGGAAATGGCAACCCACTCCAGTGTTCTTGCCTGGAAAATCTTATGGACAGAGGAGCCTGGCAGGCTACAGTCCATGGGGTCACAAAGAGTCGGACACGACTGAAGTGACTTAGCACACACACATACATGTACATTATAGATTTTTAAATGTGCCAGTTTCAATAAAACCTCAATGCACTGAGTATTACAATTTTCATATGGTTAATGTCATAGATACAAAATGGTAGCCTGTTATTTTATGTTAGTATACTTGTATTTTAGAAGTGACTTTCTCAAGGCAATGCATTACCTATCTTTACAATTTGATTTCTGGGTTTGTTTTTTTTTTAACTTAATGAATTAGCTCAAATGAATGATATAGGTATTTTAGGTACTCAGTCTAATCAGAACAAAATTAGTTGAAGGAGTAAATACTCTTTGGGTATCCAGTGATGCTGTAGAAGCCCAGAGCAGCCTCCCTCTTCTGGGGTCACTTACCCGCCCCCAGCAATGAATTATCTCCTTGCAACAGTCACAGTGTGTTCTCGGCTCACACTGCCCCACCCCCTCTTAGCCCCATTTAATCCCTTCCAGATGTTTGCTGTCCTCAACAGGGAACAATTCTTCCTTGAGTGTGACTCTTAATTCATGTTTATGCAAACAGTTCATTTATCTCTCTGCCTGCTGTATTTACTTTTAATTGCTCTAACTATTCTTTAGCTTTCATACTTTCACAAAGGGGAGATAAATCATAGAGTAACAATAATTACTGGCATCTCTCAAGTCCTTACTCTGTGCCAGACATGTTCTAAGTACTTCCCATATTAATGCATTTAATTCCATAATAAGCCTGTAAGTGTTGTTATGAGCTTCATATTCCAAACGAGGCACCTGAGGCACACAGAGGTCGAGTAACTCACAAGGTCACACAGTTGGTAGACAGAGGAGACTGACTTTAGATTCAGGTCACTGGGGTTCAGAGCTCCCTTTGTGACACCATCAGTCCTGAATGTTCATTGGAAGGACTGATGCTGAAGCTGAAACTCCAGTACTTTGGCCACCTGATGCGAAGAACTGATTCTTTGGAAAAGACCCTGATGCTGGAAAAGACTGAGGGAAAGAGAAGGGGACAACAGAGGATGAGATGGTTGGATGGCATCACTAACTCAATGGACATGAGTTTGGGTAAACTCTGGGAGTTGGTGATGGACAGGGATACCTGGCATGCTGCAAGCCACGGGGTTGCAGAGAGTCAGACACGACTGAGCAACTGAACTGAACCGAAAGGATCAAAAGCACAGAATAAACTTTTAATTTATTTTATTATTTATTTATTTATTTTTGGCCACATCACGTGGCATGCAGGATCTTATTTTTTCCCAGCTACGGATCTAACCTGCACCCCCTGCAGTGCAAACATGGAGTCTTCACCACAGGGGAAGTCCCTAGAATACACTTTTTAACAGAGACGCACAAATAGGGAATAAGCTTTGAAGGTTAGTGAGTTCCCCATCATAAACCCAGGTGGGAGTCAGGCTGCTTGGCAGGAATCATGGATTCTAATTCAGATTCTGATTCAGTACTAATTGCTGAATCTTAATGAATGTGTTCATGTACACTTTGTAATAATGTTTGATTGATGGATGAATATCTGTCAGGCCACACCCTGGGCTAGGTGAGTCACACAAACACATCTCCTGCAGCCTTCCCACCCAGACCCCAGTCCTGGGCTGGCTCCCAGTTTCATAATCATCTTTTTTTTTTCATAATCATATTTTATGCTCATTAAAAAACAATCATATGCTGGTGAAGTCAAGGTGCTCCAGACTGATCAGAGAGGCTGCGTTCCCCAAACACATCAGACACACCCACTGTGCCAGCAGAGCAGGGGAGGTACCTGTGAGCTGGAGGAAGAAAAGCAAAGGGTTCTGTTTGAGGTTTGGAGTCCTAAGCCTTGAGCACTTGTGTTAATAATCCTTTATCTTTATATAAAGTTTCACACTCATTATCTCCCTTAATTTTAAATATAATTCATCTGGGGAGGTAGGCAGTGCTGCAGGAATTCCTAATATCCTCAAAAAGCAAAAATGAAAGAGGCTCAGAGAAGTCCAGAGATGCCAGAAGCATAAATAAGGATGGATTGGGGTCATCGGTCCCATTATCCAGTCTTCTGTCCTCCATACCTGCTGCAGGGGTGGTCAGCCCCATACTGAACTCCAAAGTCTACTTGAGGGAGCAGGATAGGAGATGACACTTATTAAGCACCTACCACATGCTGAAGCTGAAGCTCCAATACTTTGGCCGCCTGATGCAAAGAGCCGACTCCTTGGAAAAGACCCTGATGCTGGGAAAGACTGAGGGCAGGAGGAGAAGGGGGGCGACAGAGGAAGAGATGGTTGGATGGCATCACCGACTCAACGGACATGAATTTGAGGAAATTCCAGAAGATAGTGAAGGACAATGCTGTAGACTGTGGGGTCACAAAGAGTCGGATACGACTCAGCGATTGAACAAAAATATGCCAAACTCAGCTTCAGTCTCTTGTTAGGAGTGACTTCGTTTCATCTTCCCAGCACACTTGTGAAGTAGGAATTCTGCCTGTGTTCAGATGAAGGAGCTTCAGAAGGTAGGAAAGAGTGAAAGGAAGCTCAAGATGCTTGGTTTATGAAGGCCCTGCTGGCCCCACCCTTAGACAAAACAAACAGCGGAAAGTATCTCTCCCCCTTTCTTCCAGGCCACCCGAGCAGAAGTCCTGCATCAGCCTTAGAAGTGAGAATGAACTGTTAGTGGTTTGGGTGTCGAGGGGTGGGGGGCATGGAGAACTGGTATCCTAGTCTGATGGAGAAGGCCGATGGAGGAGGGGAGCAGATTCTAGAATGCGGTCAGGGGCCATATAACTGTGTGGTCCTCCCAAGCCTACAGGCAGATGGTATCACCATTTCACAGATGAAAAATTGAAACTGAAGCGACGCAGTGAGTAACTCAAGTCCATCTGTGAGTAGGAGGTGGACCTGCCTGTCTGTTTCACTGTCCTATGCAGCCATCCTGGCCTTGTCCTCATTTAGGCTCATGATGCTGATGGGAGGAAGGTGGGTATCAGAGTTCACAGAGCGTCACGTTAAGGGGCATCCCAGATGTCTTAATGGTAAAAGAATCCACCTGCCAATGCAGGAGACGAAGGAGATGAGGGTTCGATCCCTGGGTCGGGAAAATCCCCTGGAGAAGGAAATGACAACGTATTCCAGTATTCTTGCCTAGAGAATCCCATGGACGGAAGTGCCTGGTGGGCTACAGTCCCTGGGGTCGCAAAGAGTCGGACACAACTGAGCATGCACGAAGACACATTGAGGGCAGAGCTGGGGAAAGATGGGGCTGAAATGAAACTGCAAGTCAGGCACCTCAATTTAAGCACCAAGAAAGAGACAAGAAAGGGGGCTTTCTTTCAGGAAGTCTGTAACACTGGGCTGGATTTCCTGAGATCTGGATACATGTGACTTTAATAGAAAATTCATTTAAAAGTGGACCATAATGCTCATTCCAAATTGCATATTAGAGAGGTTATCGGTAGATCTTTAACACTTAAACTGATGCACATTTTCACTAGGGCTCCCCAGTTTCCAAGAGGTAGGAGGAAACCAGGGCCAGCCTGTGGTGTGTGACAAGGCCCCACATGCGAAAGGGCCCCATGCCTGGGGCTTACTGCCCTGCTCTCGCTCTCTGGAAATTTTGGATTATTTTATTTTTGAATGTGTGTTTTGTAAATGAAGGGCAGAGGCAGGGGAAATGAAGCAGACGGGGGAGGTGAGGTATGAGAGGACATGTATAAGGACCCGAAGAGGGAAGCAGCTGATTGGTAAGTTTGAGAGTGTTAGTGTTAGTCGCTCAGTCATGCCTGACTCTGTGACCCCATGGACTGCAGCCCGCCAGGCTCCTCTGTCCATGGGATTCTCCAGGGAAGAATATGGGACCGGGTAGCCCAGAAGCCCCTTCTCCAGGGGACCTTCCCGACCCAAGAATCGAACCTAAGTCTCCTGCATTGCAGGCAGATTCTTTACCATCTGAGCCACCCTGGTAAATTTGGGGTGAGCTTATTCACCTGAAAACCTTTCTGGCCTACCCAGTATCACATGTCCCCGCTCCAAGCTCACTCAGCAGCATGTCCTGGATTAGCGTCTACAGGCTGGAGACTGGCTTCTTTATCTGCAGCCCACCATCCCCTGCACTCACACAGAAGACAGCCGGGAGCTTGCAGCCCCAGCTCAGAGCAGCAGGAGGCCTTTGAGAAGGAAACCAGAAGTCTTTGCCCAGGTGGCCAGAGCTTTCTGATGCTCTGTTCACCTGAAGACTCATCAACCAGCGGCTCCCAGGGCCACACGCTTTACCCACTTGGGTGTGCTGTCCTGAATGCCTGTGTGCAGTGGCCTTTGTCAGTTCTGGGACGAGAGGGCTCCCTAAGTAAGTCCAGTGGCCAATTTTAGGTCCTTCAGGTAGGATCCAAGAAACAAGCATGAAGGGTGCAGATGGCATCTCTGAAATGGCGCAACCCAGATGCCCAGCCTGTATACATAGACCTGTCTCTGGCCCATGGAGGATCACAGACACTGGACTGGGGGATGCACGGAGCGGAGGCTGACTGCCAGCCAGTGGACAGCCATGGATATCCACATTAGGATGGCCTGGCACAACCTCAGAGGAAGAAAAACCCCACCAATATGTTGGTTACTTTCCCCAGAGGTGTGCTGGGTGCTCTGTGCTCCTGGCACAAGCGTTCCCTTTGGTGGTCCAAGCCAATGGAGTCTCTGATAATTCAGTCTTGATGACCGTGGAAATGGGATCCAAGACAAATTATGATGAAAAAGGCTCTTCTTGAGGAGGCTCTTCCCAGGACCCTCACTTCAGAGGCCAGAGTATCTGAAATCATTACGAACAATTTCAGGAAGTCCAGCATTTTGATGGGGTGCATGCGTGTGTCCTTAGTCACTCAGTCGTGTCCGATTCTATGCGACCGCATAGACTGTAGTCTGCCAGGCTCCTCTGTCCATGGAATTCTCCAGGCAAGGATACTGGCGTGGGTAGTCATTCTGTTCTTCAGGGGGATCTTCCCCACCCAGAGATCGAACCCACATCTCCTGTGTCTCTTGCACTGGCATGCAGGTTCTTTACCATTAGCGCCACACGGGAAGCCCCATCCTGAGAGAAGCAGATCTAAAAACCGTTCTACACGTGGGTATGCTTTTTGTTATTATGGTTTCCTTTCTTCCTTTTATGGGTCGTTTAAAAAACTTTTTTATTTTATATTGGAATATAGCCCATTAGCAATGTTATGACAGTTTTAGGTGTCCAGCAAAGGGACTCAGCCATACATATACATGTATCCATTCTCCCCAAACTCCCTCCCATCCAGGCTGCTACGTAACACTGAGCAGGGCTCTCTGTGCTGTACAGTAGGTCCTTGTTGGTTCTATTTTAAATATAGCAGTGTGTACCTGTCCATTCCAAACTCCCTAACTATCCCTTTATCTGTCCTTATTTTTTCCTTCTTTTTAAAATGTATTTTAAAAAAAACAAATAAGTGGTATATTACTTTCCTGGGGCTACCATAACAAAATAGCACAGACTCCATGGCTTAAATAACAGAAATTAAAAACCAGTTGTCTCATAGTTCTGGAGGCTGTAAGTCCAAGATCAAGGTGTCAGCAGGTCTGATTTCTCCTGGAGGCTTTTCTCCTTGGCTTGTAGCTGGCTTCATTCATCCTGTGTCTTTCGTGGCCTTCCCTCTGTGCATGTCTGTGTCCTAATCTCCTTTCCTTATAAAGACACTAATCATATTGATTTAGGGCCCAACCTGGTGACCTCATCTGACTCTAATCACCTCTTTAAAAGGCCTGTCTCTAAATACAGTCATAGTCTGGGGTACTGGGGGTTAGGACTTCAACACTTGAATGTTGAGGGGATGCAATTTAACCCATATAAGTGAGGCCCTTTACTAGAGATTAACTGGAAAGAAGCTGGGGTGGACAGTAACAGCGGGTGTTGATTTCCAAGCCCCTGTTACACCCTTTATTGCAGTTATTTCTAGAAAGTGGCCCTCAAAGACTTATTAATGGAACATAGCTATAAAGAAATAAAAACCTGGGCTTCCCAAGTGGTCCAGTGGATAAGAATCCACCTGCCCATGCAGAGAACACAGGTTCGATCCCTTGTCCGGGAAGACCCCATATACTGAGAAGTAACTAAGCCTGTGGGCCACAGCTCCCAAGTCTGAGCTCTAGAACCTGGAAGCTGCAACTACTGAGCCCACGTGCTGCAACTACTGAAGCCCTCGTGCCGAAAGCCCGTGGTCTGCAACAAGAGAAGCCACCGCAATGAGAAAGCTGTGGCCTGCAAGTAGAGAGTAGCCCCTGCTCGCTGCAACTAGAGAAAGCCTGCACTGCAACGAAGACCCAGCACAGCCAAAAATAAATTAATATTTTCAGTCTTTTAATTTGGGTGTTGTCATGTATTTTACCTTTTGAGATCCTTTGAGATCACCAGTCAAAGATCTAGTTTCTCAGATGAGATGTGTCTTGCATTGTATGTGTGTGTGTACGTACAGGCATGCCTTGTTTTACCACCCCTTGCTCTACTGCACTTCGCAGATACTGTGCTCTGTACAAATTCCAGGTTTGTGGTAACCCTTCATCAAGCAAGTGTCATTTTCCCAACGTTTGCTCATTTTGCGTCTCTGCATCGCTTTTTGGTGATTCTTGCCATATTTCAATCCTTCTCCCTCCTTCCCCTGCCCTGCCAGCAAAAAGATTATGACTCTCTGAAGGCTTAGATGATGGTGAGCATTATTTTCTTCTATTTTATATTTTGCCCACACCATGCATATTGTGAGATCTCAGTTCCCCGACCAGGGGTTGAACTCATGCCCCCTGCAGTGGGAGTGCACAGAATCCTAACCACAGGACCACCAGGGAAGCCCTCGCATTTTTCAGCAATGCAGTATTTTTAAATTAAGGTATGTACGTTGTTTTTTTTAGACACAATGCCATTGCATACTTAATACACTACAGGATAGTATAAACATAACTTTTATACACATGGAAAACCAAACAATTCATGTGATGCACTTTATTGCAATATTCACTTTATTGTGGTGGTCTGGACCCAGACCCGCATGATCTCTGAGGTATGCCTGTATATATAATGATTTTCTGTGTATTATGATATTCTGACATCTTAAGAAACTTTTCTGGCTGGGGAGAGACTGCTCCTCCTGAAGCTGGCCAATTCTCAGAGATGCAAAGGGACCTTTTCTATCCAATCTGGAGCTACACCTCTTTTCTCTGCCCCCAAGAAACAATATTTCTCTGCCTCAATCTTCCCAATGTTGGGTACCAAGGCAACTAGAGAACACCTCTATAGCCCACAGTCCACCAAAATTATTCAAACTAGCTAGAACTGCCTTGCCTTTCTCACAGAAATCCCAATAAAGGCTGGGGCCCGACTGTTCCCCTCACTCCTGTTTCTGCCTTCTGACGCCCCTTCCCCACGAGGTTCCGTGTGGCCTGCGTGCCTCCCATCTCTGGTATCTGTGAGTACAAGAACCTCGGCCTGAACCTGTCTCCTCTCAGGGCCACATCCACCTGGCCATTTCAGAAAAGAATACATGACATGTTCATACGCCCAGTTCTGCAGATGAAGCTTAGAGAGATTGAGTGGCTTGTTCAAAAAAACACTACTAGTGAATGGCAAATCCAGATTGAATCCATTCATCCATCCATCCATCCATCTACCCATTCATCAACCCACCTACCCACCTACCCACCCACTCATCCATCCATCCATCCACACATCCATCCATCCATCCACCCATCCATCCATCCATCCACCCATCCATTCATCCATCAACCCACCCACCCATCCATCCATCCATCCACACATCCATGTGAATTATCACGGATAATAATACAAAATACTATGTGACTTTCTGCTGTATTCCATGCATGGATCATTCCCCGGCTCCAGTGGGGCCCTCCTGATGCTCCCCTCCATCTCTCCAGCCTGCCTCCCCAGCAGCAGTCACATGAGGCCATCGTCTGAAATCAGCGAAGGCAGCGAGGATGTTTCTGTGTTTCTATCTTTCTGGACAATCTGTTCCATCAGTGCTTGTTTTCAAACAGCTCAGGAGCAGTCCCCTAGGGTTTCCACACGGCTTTTGGTTGGAGTGATGTGAACTCTTCCCATTGGCAGGTTTCCTCAGATCCATCTTTCTTTGCTTCTTGAGCCTGTCAGAGTATTTTAAGGAGGTTGGAAATTATTCTCACAAAAAAGCACGTGAGGAATCTGGGCCAGACTTGCCAGGAATCTCAGCACTTTACTGGGTTTCCTTTTTCAGAACATGACGTTTGCAGCCAACGTGTCAGATCTCTCGTATCTTTGTTCTTTAGAATTCAGACTCCTGGCACAGTTAGATCATGGATGCTTTGACCTAAAAGTGACCTTAAGAATCATGTACTTCTCAATTTCACAAGAGGAAACAAAGGCTGATAAAGGTGATATGGAAATGTCCCAGGTCATCTAATAGTTGGTGGCAGAATCAGGGCTTGGGCTCACATATCATAAGACCCAGTTTCTATCTCTTTCTATCAATATGGTATCACACTGCTGTCCAGGAAACCAGAATGTGTTATCAACCCACCCATCCATCCACCTGTCAACTATACACTGGTGGTTGCCAAGCACATTTGCCATCTGCCCCTGCAGAGATTGAACCCTTTGCTGCTGCAGCTGCCAACCTTCAACACGCCCTGAAGGGAATTCAGGGTGGAGAGTGAAGCACTCTGTGCTCCAGGGAAGCTGGTGGCATAGGTCTTTAGATAGATAGTTTTAGGAATTGGTTTCATGATCCCAATCCTTGCATCACCTCATATCTAGAAAAGCAGTAAATCCCTCATGGTGATATCAGCTCCTCGTGACTAGCAGAAAACCCTTTCGAAAGTAAGGACTTGATTATTTTAAACTCTCCCTTCATTAAAATCTTATATACTGACCTTCCCCCACTGCTTCTTTGGAGCAGTCTCTCAGAGCTAACTGAGGTGCTGTTTCCCGAGCTGCAGTCCTCATTTTGCCCCCAAATAAAACAACTCACAGCTCTCACACATTGTGCATCTTTTTTTGGTCAAAACACCCATCCACCCATCCATCCACCCATCCATGCGAATCACCACTGATAATAATGGAAAAGCATTTTACCCAAAGAGGCAGATTTTTTCCAATTAAAAACATTTACTCCACGAGTATGAATTATTTTGAAATATTAATTGGTCCCCAGAGTATCCTGCGTGATTAGACTGGATATCTTTAGTACTGCAAAAATATTTAGTATTGTGAAAGAGTCATATGAAAATTGTGCCAGTGACAATCACCAATCACAATGTGGGATTATGTAGGTTCAGAGTCTTTTCTACAAAAGGGAATGATTTTAATGACGATTTGTAATATACTGTAATTTTAAAAAGAACACTGCATGCACCTCATGTGTACAGTTCTTCAAAAATTGACATCTTAGTATGAAGTGCAGATTATATACAGGAAGTAGAACTGAGGATTTCATAGACTCTGAAATTGGATGGGTCCTCACACATAGATTAGAACGAAAGGAATACCAAGCTTAAGAGTGCAAAGGCCTAGGTTTGAATCCTGTCCACGATTTCCCTTGCTGCTCTTAGACAAGATAAGTTATTGTTCTGAGTTTCCCCCTTTTCCTCTAAAAATAGAATTAACATCTATCTCAGGAGGTGGTTGTGAGATTGAAGATAAGGGTAAACTCTATTTGAGTGCTTACTACTGGCCAGGCACCCTGCTATGTGTTTTATGTAAATATCATCTCATTTGAGGAAATCAAACATGTGAAAAGAAACCCCCAGATCTATGGAGAAGTCCCAGTCAAATTCACACTATTGGTATTCAGGCAACCTTCTACTCTAGGTACCTTCTCTTCCTTCACTGATTATCAAAAAACTTGACATTAATAGTCATGATGGTACTTTGAAGAGTTGTATAGAGCTTGACATGTACAAAACACTGCTATGTGCCTTACCTAATTTTATCCTTTCACCAGCATGGAATCCTCATTTACATTAAGTGAAGAACTGAGGGCAGTGAAAAGAAACGTTTTCTCCACCGTCAGCCAGTGACACCCAGTCCCACACACCTTTTATCCCTCATCTTCCTCCTGTTTGTGACTCACTGGCACTCTGAACCCATGGTTCTTCACCCACTGGGGCGCTGTGGGATGAAGAGGGTGATGACCCTTCCCTACCGCTTCCCCTGGGACCTGGTAATCACTGGATGCTTTCCAAAGAAATCGAACACTGACTCCCCTCTCTCCTACCACCAGCACCACCAAGCCTGTTAGCTTCCCATCAAGAGGGACCTGCCACTGTCAATAGGCAGATTGATCCTGGTAACTCGACCTCCTCCGGACCTCCTCCAGCTATGCCTGATTCACGGCTGCACTGGGAGTCAGAACTACTTTCAAATGCCTGGGGCTTCTAGGGAGTTCTCCTACTTTGTACTCATCAGTGACAAACCCCGGGCAGCTCCATCACCCTCCTTCCCTTGCTTTAACCTCTTGGACCTCAGAGAAGAATTGTGCTGACCTGGCCCATCCTTGCGCTGTCGGAATATACCTGGCATCGATCTGCTTGTGTGGGTTGGTAGGCTGGAAGAAATCCCCTTAGCTGCTATTCAAAACTGTCTTCATGTTCTTTGACACCCAGGCCTGCTTTACCCATCATCCTTAGAAGTAACTCTGTACCCACTTTACCAAGGATATGAGAGCCATGAGCTCTGCGTCCTCTGCACCTCGCAGAACTGCATCCACACTGTTTTCTCCAAGATCAGAGTGAGAAGCTTCCCCTCCCCCACCCACCTCTGCCCTCTGGTGCCACGCCCCTCAGCTCTGCTGGAAGGTGAGTGGGTGGTGGGGACGCACACTGCCTGGGGTGTTAATGGGTTCCCTTCTCTCAGTTCAGTCGCTCAGTCGTGTCCAACTCTTTGCGACCCCATGAATCGCAGCACGCCAGGCCTCCCTGTCCATCACCAATTACTGGAGTTCACTCAGACTCACGTCCATCGAGTCAGTGATGCCATCCAGCCATCTTATCCTCTGTCGTCCCCTTCTCCTCCTGCCCCCAATCCCTCCCAGCATCAGAGTCTTTTCCAATGAGTCAACACTTCGCATGAGGTGGCCAAAGTACTGGAGTTTCAGCTTTAGCATCCTTCCTTCCAAAGAAATCCCAGGGTTGATCTCCTTCAGAATGGACTGGTTGGATCTCCTTGCAGTCCAAGGGACTCTCAAGAGTCTTCTCCAACACCACAGTTCAAAAGCGTCAATTCTTCGGAGCTCAGCCTTCTTCACAGTCCAACTCTCATATCCATACATGAACACAGGATAAACCATAGCCTTGACTAGACGGACGTTAGTCGGCAAAGTAATATCTCTGCTTTTGAATATGCTATATAGGTTGGTCATAACTTTTCTTCCAAGGAGGAAGCGTCTTTTAATTTCATGGCTGCAGTCACCATCTGCAGTGATTTTGGAGCCCCCCCAAAATAAAGTCTGACACTGTTTCCACTGTTTCCCATCTACTTCCCATGAAGCGATGGGACCGGATGCCATGATCTTCGTTTTCTGAATGTTGAGCTTTAAGCCAACTTTTTCACTCTCTACTTTCACTTTCATCAAGAGGCTTTTTAGTTCCTCTTCACTCTCTGCCATAAGGGTGGTATCATCTGCATATCTGAGGTTATTGATATTTCTCCCAGCAATCTTGATTCCAGCTTGTGCTTCTTCCAGCCCAGCGTTTCTCATGATGTACTCTGCATAGAAGTTAAATAAGCAGGGTGACAATATACAGCCTTGATGTACTCCTTTTCCTATTTGGAACCAGTCTGTTGTTCCATGTCCAGTTCTAACTGTTGCTTCCTGACCTGCATATAAGTTTCTCAAGAGGCAGGTCAGGTGGTCTGTATTCCCATCTCTTTCAGAATTTTCCACAGTTTATTGTGATCCACAAAGTCAAAGGCTTCAGCATAGTCAATAAAGCAGAAATAGATGTTTTTCTGGAACTCTCTTGCTTTTTCAATGATCCAGCGGATGCTGGCAATTTGATCTCTGGTTCCTCTGCCTTTTCTAAAACCAGCTTGAACATCAGGAAGTTCACGGTTCACATATTGCTGAAGCCTGGCTTGGAGAATTTTGAGCATTACTTTACTAGCATGTGAGATGAGTACAATTGTGCGGTAGTTTGAGCATTCTTTGGCATTGCCTTTCTTTGGGATTGGAATGAAAATGGACTTTTTCTAGTCCTGTGGCCACTGCTGAGTTTTCCAAATTTGCTGGCATATTGAGTGCAGCATTTCACAGCATCATCTTTCAGGATTTGAAATAGCTCCACTGGGATTCCATCACCTGCACTAGCTTTGTCTTCTCTCCTCAATAACAAAGATTCCCCACAAGGTCATCATTTTAAGATTTGAAGACAGATTCCCTTTCCTTTTGTTTTTAAGATTTTTTTTTTTGATGTGGACAGTTTTTAGTGTTTATTGAATTTGTTACAATATAGCTTCTGGTTTTTTTGTTTTTTGTTTTTTGTTTTTTTTTTTGTTTTGGCCACACGCCATGTGGGATCTTAGTTCCCTGACCAGGGATCGAACCCATACCCCCTACATTGGAAGGTGAAGTCTTAACCACTGGACCACCAGGGAAGTCCCTCCTTTTATTATTATTTTTAAATTAATGTAATAGTTTTACAGATTCCCTTTCCTTAAGGTTTCAAATTCCCTCACCACCAAAACCATTCTCCCTTGAATGTGTCTCAGCTTATCTGCATCCCACAGTAAATGTTTAACAACCAGTTCTCTGAGGGAAAAGCAAAAATCCCACTTTGTAGTGCTTGCCAACTTCTGAGGTGTATTAACAAATACTCTTGCTATGGCCAACATCAAGCTATTGACATCACAATTCATAACTGAAGAAAGATACACATAACTGAAGCCAGCCTCAGCACTCCAGGGTCTGCGTCCATTCTAGTGCCACTGGCGTGGGCTAGGAAAAATACCATTTTATGACCAGACTCGTGATAACTGATTCAGGCAAGAATTATCAGTGGATGATGAAATGATTAAGTGAGACACTGTTGTATATGTACAGTATATCTAGACAGTACCACAGTCTCCACCACTTTGAATTAGAAAAGAAATAAAAGGTACCTTTACAGTAAATGAAGCCCTCAACCAAGTGATCAAAGTCAACATCATCAATAAGGAACAAAATGACATAATACTCCCTCAGTGGGATTCACTGAACAAGGTTTATGAAATGGTCCTGCCATGAATGTTTAACTGATATCTAATCACAGAGAAAGAAACAAACTCAAACAGAGATATTATGCCAAGCACCAGACCAGTGTTCTTCAAAAATATCCTTGTCATGAAAAACAGTCAATGGCTAGGAGTGATTTCAGAGAAAAGAAAGTCTAGAGGAACACGGTAACTGAATGAGTAGTCCTGGCTGAAACTGTGTACAAGCCCTTGCATCCTTGTCTTCTGAAGTAAAATGCTGATTCGAGAGTTAATGATTGGGAAAAGGGAAGATGGTTAAACAAAGAATAGCTGTTGGGGCGAGGAACTAGTAATGACCTAGACTATAAATCTGTCACAGAGCAGAGTCACCAAACACCCCGTCCCTGAAAGATAGGAAGGCCTGACACACACTCCTGAGCTGTTTTTACGGGAAGCAGACCAACCCCTCCAGATGAAAACTGCTGACCCCAGGAGCATGGGCCCTAGGCTTGCTGAAGCCAGAGGGTGGATGATGCCTGCAACTTCACCTTGATGCCAACCAGTCCAAGAACTGTCCACGAGCTGATCACGCTCTGCTCCTTGAGCACTGTAAACCTCCTCACTGCCCGCCCCCGGGTGGGCCACACTGTCTTGACGGCATTAGCACACTATGGCCCCCTTTGCCTGGCAAAGCAAGAAAAGCTACTCTTCTCTACTTCACCCAAGACTTTCTCTCTGAGTTTCTATTCAGATGCTGAGTTTCAGCAGAAGCTTGGATCCTGCAGTAGGTTTAAAAAATTGCTATAAAGGATGTTGTGCGGTCGCTAAGTGGTGTCCGGCTCTCTGAGACCCCACAGACTGCAGCACGCCAGGCTTCCCTGTTTTTCACTATCTCCCAGAGTTTGCTCAAACTCATGTCCATTAATTCAGTGATGCCATCCAACCATCTCATTCTCTGTTGCCCCCATCTCCTCCTGCTCTCAATCTTTCCCAGCATCAGGGTCTTTTCCAATGAGTCGGCTCTTTGCGTCAAGTGACCAAAGTATTGGAGCTTCAGCTACTGGAGCAATTAAAGAAAGTTAATTATGGACTATATATTTATGATTGTACTGTTCCTATACAAAATTTCTAAATGTAAAAACTCTAAGTGGTAATATAGGAAAACTTCCTTGTTCTTGGAAATTCATATGGAAGTATTTAGGAGTGAAGTTTACAACTTACTTTCAAATGGTTCCACAATAAAACAAAAATAGTAATAACAATGAGAGAGGATGGGAGAGAGAAGGAAAAGCAGCCAAATGTTAACAATTGATGGACCAAGGTGAAGGGTACATAGACACTCATAATACAATGTAGGTTTAAAATGATTTTCAAAATAAAAAACTGAAAAGAGAAAGAAAAATGACACTGAGGAGCTGTCTAGATGGGACTGTCAGCTCCCTTATTCTACACATTGTCCCTCTATTAATATGGCTTTGATTGCGATAGCTTCTGATGAGCAGCGGTATCACATAGTTACTCATTCTGCCAACCTCAAACCCTGAATCTTGCTCTAAAATTACTGTCAAGCACACCTTCCCTATGCTGGAGCACGGGCCCCATCCTTACGCATGTAAGATTATCGGGTCCAGGCTATCTCTCTGGGATTCAGCCTCCTTTTGGATTCAGAGCCTGCATTTCTTTGAATGGAATACAGATCTCTGAACTGCAAAAAATAAACATGTTACCTGGGATTAAACTACATGCAACAAAATTTTTATTGAACACAGAAAATGTGCAAAGCAGTGGACTGAGTACAAAGAAATCAGCAATGACTAAATAAGTGTGACTGCTGATTTTAGGCTTCTGGAAGGTAAGAACCATGCCTTAAACTTCCCTAGTCCCCCATAAGCATGTAGTAGATACTTATTTAGCCACATAGGTAAGCTAGAAAAAGCCTTAACGAGGCAGTTTCTTAAGAGATGATACAGTTAATAATCAAATATATAAAAAACTTTATGAGATGATTCATTATCAAAGAAATGCAAAATAAAATGAAAACTCTCTAAAAATAATGGGACAGTGCTACATCATGCTGGCAAGAATCGGGTGAAATCTTGTGTGTTTATACGCTGCTGATGACAGTGTCAAATACTTTTGGAAAACAATTTGGCAAAATGTATCAAGAGCCACAAAAATGTTCACATCCTTTGTCCAATAATCTCACACTTGGGAATTTACCCTGAGGAAAAGTCCAAAAGAAGGGAAATGGAGTAGCACAAAGAAATTCATTGTATTCTTATCTGTAGGAGTGAAAAACTGGGGAAAGTTGTGACTGATCCATTTAGGAATAATTTCCTAGTTGTATATCCAATAGGTGGACTTTGATGATGACCTAAAAATGACAGTTCTGAGGTCTATCATGCAACAACGTGGAAAGTCCACCTGCTTTAAAATTAAGCATCTACACACACATATCTAAGGATCAAAACTGGGATGCTTAAAAATAACTGATTTTTTGTGGTAGAATTATGAGTAATATTTATCCTATTTTCTGATGGTATTGTTATGTTTAAGCAAAGTAAAATTTTTTAAAACAATCATCTATTGATGAGCACACACACACATGGGAGGACACTGAGGTATACCAAATACAGACTCTGAACCAGACAACTTAAAACGATCAGCCAGAGGAAACCCGGAAGAAATGTCCCATAAAAGTGACTCAAACTACCACAGGGATACCACTCTCTCTCTCTCTGAGTCTGCCCTTGTGTCTAACCACACGTATTGTACTATTTTTCCCTGTTAATAAATACTCCATGTGTTTCCCTAAAAATAAAGAGATAAAATAATCATCTATTGAATGAAGGAGGGAAGGATTGAGCTATAGGCTAAACCGTGTCCCTGCCCCCCAAATTCATGTGCTGAAGTCCTAACTCCCAGGACCTTAGAATGTTAACTGTATTTGGAGGTAAGGTTTGTAAAGAGGTAAGCTCAAATGAGGCCATGAGGGTGGAACCTGGATCCAATTTGACTTGTGTCCTCATAAGAAGAAAGAGACCAGGGGCATATGACCTTGTCAAAAGGCACCAAGAGGGGTTTCCCTGGTGGCTCAGTGGTAAAAAAAATCTGCCTGCCAATGCAGGAGGTGCACGTTTGATTCCTGGTCCGGGAAGATCACACATAGCGAAGAGCAATTATTAAGCTCAACAGCTATTGAGCCTGGGGGCCGCAACTATTGAAGCCCACATACCTTACAGCCTGTGCTCTGCACCAAGAGAAGCCGCCACAACGAGAAGCGCTCCAACGGCAACTAAAGAGTAAAGCTCCCCACCCGCACCCTGCTCACGGCAACTAGAGAAAAGTCCACGCAGAAGTGAAGGCAGTCAAGATGAAGTCACTAATTTAAAAAAATTAATTAAAAAATTTCAAAAGCCAAGGAGAGAGGACTCAAGAGAAACCAACCCTTCCATCACCTTAACCCTGGACGTCCAGTCTCCAGAGCCATGAGACGATAAATTTTTGTTGTTTAACCTACCCGACCTGCAGTATTTTGTTATGGCAGCCTGAACTGACTGTTGCAGACGGCCCAGCCAGGGAGGGTTCAGGCTGCTATGGCTAAGGATCTGGCAATCAGTACACCGGGTGTGGCAGACTGGCGGTTATCCACACTCCAAGTGTGCCCGGGACCACAGAGGATCTCACGAGGTCCTTTTAACCATCTTCAGCCCGGTAAGTGGAATGTCCACAGGCAGTGGCTCTAAGACTCGCTGCAAATCAGAAGCACACAAGTCACTCTGAGACGATAGCCTGGAGATATTCCGATTTAGGGATGGGATGAACCCTGGCTTCCCTGGTTGCTCAGATAGTAAAGAATCCGCCTGCACCACAGGAGACCTGGGTTCAAGATCCCTTGGAGGAGGGCATGGCAACCCATCCAGTATTCTTGCCTGGAGAATCCCATGGACAGAGGAGCCTGGTGGGCTACAGTTTGTGGGGTCACAAAGACTCAGACATGACTGAGCGACTTACACACATTGAGCCCTGGCAGTCTGCATTTCTAATAACAACCCTGTCCCATTTCTATTTCAGTGACATCATTGTGCTGAGAGATGTGGGAGGATGTAAGTTTATTATCTCTGTGGCTTTTGGTTTTCTTCTCAAATTTCCTTCAATCTCTGCTGTCTCTCCCAGCAAACAGAGGTCTCAGGTGGTCAGACTGTCTTGCGGAAATTTCAAGTACAAAAATCCAAATGGTAAGCCATTTCTACTTAGGGGGACACCCCCAACAGAACTGAAAACAGAGACTTGAATGGTTATCTGCACAGCCATACTCTTCACTTACAGCAGCCAAAAGTTGGAAGCAACTCAAGTATCCACCCCACTCCAGCGCTCTCGCCTGGAAAATCCATGGACGGAGAAGCCTGATGGGCTGCAGTCCATGGGGTCGCTAAGAGTCGGACACGACTGAGCGACTTCCCTTTCACTTTTCACTTTCCTGCATTGGAGAAGGAAATGGCAACCCACTCCAGTGTTCTTGCCTGGAGAATCCCAGGGATGGGGGAGCCTGGTGGGCTGCCATCTATGGGGTCGCACAGAGTCGGACACGACTGAAACGACTTAGCAGCAGCAGCAGCAAGTATCCACTGATAGGTGAATGGATAAACAGAAAGCAAGGTATATACAGATGCACACAAAGGAATATTTGTTGTTCAGTTGCTAAGTTGTGTCTGACTCTATGCAACCCTATGGACTGCAACACACCAGGCTTTCCTGCCCTCCCCTATCTCCTGGAGTTTGCTCAAACTCACATCCATTGTATCAGTGATGCCATCCAACCATCTCATCCTCTGTTGCTCCCTTCTATTGCCTTCAATCTTTCCCAGCATCAAAATATATAGACACACACAAAGGAATATTACTCAGCCTTAAAAAAGGAAGGCAGTCCTATCACATGCTATAAAATGGATGACACTTGAGGGTATCAACTATGCTAAGTGAAATCAGCCAGTCACAACAGGACAAATACTGTAGATCTCACATATATGAGGTCCCTGCTACTGCTAAGTCACTTCAGTCGTGTCTGACTCTGTGCAACCCCATAGACGGCAGCCCACCAGGCTCCCCCGTCCCTGGGATTCTCCAGGCTAGAACACTGGAGTGGGTTGCCATTTCCTTCTCCAATGCATGAAAGTGAAAAGTGAAAGTGAAGTCGCTCAGTTGTGTCTGACTCTTAGCACCCCAGGTCCCTAGAATAGTCAAATTTGTTGAGACAGAAAGCAGAAGTGTGGGAGCCAGGGGCAAGGGGTAGGGGAAATGGATAGTTGATGTTTCAAGGCTACAGAGTTTCAGTTTGAGAAGAAATCTGGAGATGGATGGTAGAGATGGTTGTACAACAATGTGGACGTACTTAATGCCACTGAACCGTACACTTTAAAATGGTTGAGATGCTAAGTTTTACTTTAGGTCTATTTTACCACATTAAAAAAAAAATTCTTAAGGGGAACTAAAGAGAGGAGCTGGGGTGGGGTGGGGGCAGGAAGATGGAAGAAGCCTCCGCTGGGTTTGGGGACCCGTCCCCTGGGGTGAGGGTGGGGCTGAGGGGCGTGTCCCGCTGGGTCCACACACACGCCCCAGGCAAACATTACTCAGGCTCTGGTCAGTCCCACCCAAGACCAGATGATAAATGGGCCGACTGGGAGCCACTGATGCAGCCCCAGCTCAGCTTTTACAACTGAAGTTTCAGGGCCTGGCCTGGGGCCCGTGGGCTGGAACCTTCTCCCCTTCCCCCACTTTCTCTGCCGTCAAATGTAAAGGAGGAGGGGCCTGCAGCCAGCCCCACTCTGAGGGCGGTCAGGAGACCCGGGCAGCTTATCTGCTCATTGGGATACAGAGTGCAGCGTAGGCCCCACGTGTTCAGGGGTTGGTGCGCCTTCAAACTGCCTTTTCCCCTGGGGTTTGGTGGGTAACCTTCCCAAGTCCCTCTCCAAGGAAGAAAAACAAACAGCTGAGAGCAGGCGGCTACAGCTGTGAGACATTTTCCAAGATTGAGAGGAGGGGGGAAAGAAAACAACTATTCCAGTCCAAACGCCTAGTTAAATCAAAAGCAGTGGGATGCAGAAAGGAACAGGAATGTCTCCATCACCCTGTGTTATCAAGAAAAATTTTAAATTCATCCTCGAGAGTTCATGCTTTTTACTGTCATTTATGATACGTTACAACCCGCTCTGTGGGTCTGTTTGTATCCCGTGTGCTAAAAAAGCAGACGTTATATTAAAAAAAAAAAAAAAAAAAAAAAAAAAACCCTGCATGGCCAGGCTATGGGAACAGTTTCAAATGGATGGAACTGTGGATTGACTTGGAAATAGCCTTCTTCGTGAAAACCCATCCTCCTTGCCCTTCATAACCAGATGCCTCCGTTTCTCTATCTACTTCTTACCCAGAGGCTGTGAGCCGTGGGGACACCATGGTGAATTCAGGGAGACCTGAGCTGTGGACAGAACTCTGCTTCCAAGCTGAGCTTCCTCCCCTCACTGGGGGTGGGTAGAAACCGCGCGGAGGTCGCACGGGTATGTAGAACGAGCTCTTGGTTGGGAAACCCCAGGCTGAGCCCAGCTCTGACTCCTGCCACAGGTGCCAATTAAACTTAATGAAGGTACTTCCTCTGTGGTCCAGTGGTTAAGACTCCACCTTCCAATGCAGGGGACGTGGGTTCGATCCCTGGTCGGGGAACTAAGGCCTCCCACGCTGTGCGTCGCAGTAAAAAATAAATACATAAATAAATAGTAAACTTAATGGAAACTTAGTCACCTGTGGGAACCAGCAGTCTCATGAGCCTCAGTTTTCTCATCTGTAAATGGGGACGATATTCACCTCACCAAGTGAAATGGTGGATGTAAAATAGAACGTGATGGTGACGTGGTGGTGGCTGTAGTGGTGAGGGTGGCAGCTGCCCTGTGGGGAGGCGGGGGCTTCGGGCACCACAAACTGGGTATCTGGGCATCAGGCCGTAGTTGCCACGTGAAAGCTCAGAGAGCAAAGAAGGCGAGAAGAGGGCAGCATAGCAGCGATAAATCATCCACTCCCCCTTCCGCGTTGACCACAGCCCTTTAAAGAGCTCGTCATGGGAGAAACCAATTATTATGCTCACAGGGACTGGGGCCAGAGGGGAGCCACCCTGCCTGAAGCCTGGCAGTGCTTTGGGTCTGCACCCTCCACAGCAGGCGGCCTGGTGAAGACGGCCAGTGGGCACAGGCACAGCTCCTGCAGAGGGACGGGGGGCGGTGGCGGGGTGGACACTGCCCCAGCTGACGGGAGCAGAGCTGCCATTGAAAGAACAAGAGCTGGGCCAGCAGGCTGGTCCTGTGCAAGTCTGAGGGCGTCAACAGGGCCCCCAGCAGAGACCTGGAAGGCACAGGGAGTACGTGTGGCTCTCTGAGTACCCTTCCTCCCTGTGAGGCCTGGGCTGAGAGCATCACCCCCTGCCTCATCCTGCTCCCACTGTCTCTGAGCAGAGTCCCTGCGGCCAGCAGAGGTCCAGAGCCCCCAAGAAGTGGCTGGGCTTAGCACATGGCCACTGCTGAGTGGAGGCAGTCTCGGGGTCTGAGGCAGTGACACCAGCACATTTGTAGCCATGAACTCACCCACGCCTGGGATTTGACAAGAGCCAGAGAACATGTACACCTTCCCAGAACCTGGTCCAGGCCCCCGTCTAGTGAGGGGACCCTCACCCTCCCACCCCCGAGCGGCCGTGTACCACAGTGTGCCTCACGCCCATGCCTGGGGACACCCCAACATCCCGATCCCACCCTCCCATCCCCTCAACATCTGCAAACAGCTCTGGCTTTGTCACCCTCTGGCCAGCAATGTGATTTGCCCTCAGCAAATGGCCCAAAAGCCCTGGAAGAGATCTGGACCTTCGGGGCAGGAAATTTCTCAGTGCCAGGTCCCTGGTGCAGAAACCAGGAGGGGACAAGTTAAGGGCTCCAGGCGGTCACATTCTCTTGGTCCCCAGGGTTCCTCGCCTTGTGGGAAGTGATGTGGTCAGCAGAGGGATGGAGGGGGCTCTCTAAAGTGTGGGGGCAGGGCAGGGGCTCCAAGCCAGGAGCCTGGGTCTCAAAGTGGTGATAACTTCATCCATCTCAGCAACGCCCAAAACACTGATGCTGACTCTTTCCCTGGAATATAAGAGATACCCTGGATACACCCACTCAATCAACCCCACTTAGATCTCTTACAAAATACCTATTTGAGTGCTCAGCTCTAAGAGAAAAAAATAAGTTCGTATGGCCTAAATAGCTTATGACGTGGGCCATGCCAAGAATTACCGTAATGTATGGTGTACTGGGACTCCTTCCCAAGAGAAACGGTGGGCGCTTCAATACACGGCCGCAATCCAAGGGTCACCACGTCACTCAGAGGACGGCATGAGGATCACCACTCGCTGAGAAGCAAACTGCAGCTCAGAGAGGTTAAGTGATTTGCCAGAAGTCACAGAGTGAAAAAGAACAGATTGGGACTCGAGTCCAAGTCCGTGTAACTTCAAAATCTAGTGTGCTTGATTCAAAGGTATTCACATGTGGCCCTCACAGGTCATGGTTTAGTGGTGAGTGACAGAAAGCAGCAGCCTTAATATAAGAGTGAGGGGAAAGATGGGCTAAGTGGATGCAAAGAGGGTACAGTCATGGGATCGGGGGAACTTTTCCGAGCTGGTAAGATGTCGAAGGTCTAGTCCAGACATGATCAACCTGGAGGCCCCGATATAACCTCTAAAGAGCCTCAAGTGTAGAAATAGGTTTTCTAGGTAGCCAACAGCTGATAATCACTGATGAACCAAAGGATCAGGTTTCCAGGCTCCCCAGGGCAAGGCCTGCCCCCCCCCCCCGCCTCGGCCATACAGCTAGTGGTGGTGTTAAGACCAAGCGCCAGGGGCTGGACCATGGTGTGGAGACCTGTCCTCCAAGGGGGGCTGCTGACTTGCCCAGGAGAGACCGAAGATGGAGCCCAACCTAGAATGTGAGTGCCCCCCACCAGTGCTGCCCCCCGTCCTTGGGGACACTGCACTGGGGTACGTGAGCTGAGACCAAGGAAGCCAGGTCCTTCCTCTTCCCCATGGGAGGCTGTGTATTGTCTATGTGTTTAATTTTCTGTATATTTCAATGTTCTGACATCTCTTCCTGGCTGGGAAGAGACAGGCCCTCCCTGGGTAGCCTCCTTGGAGGTGATAGTAAGAGCCCAACCTGATACAAACTAACCCACCCAGAGCCACAGCTTCTCTCTCTGGCCTGTGCAGACAATTTTCCTCTGTCCTAATCATCCCAGGTGGCTCAGCAGTAAAGAACCTGCCTGCCAATGCACGAGACGCAGGTTTGATCCCTGGTTCAGGAAGATCCCCTGGAGAGGGAAATGGCAACCCACTCCAGTATTCTTGCCTGGGAAATCTCATGGACAGAGGAGACTGGTGGGCTACAGTCCATGGGGTCTTGCAAAAGAGTCAGATACAACTTAGCAACTAAACAACAATAAAAGGACGCTGGGAGCTGGGTGTTGTGTTCCCCGGGTTACAGGATTCCCGTGGCTTTTTTAAAGGGTGGTTTTATTAAATCACCAACAACATTAGAGGAAATTGAGAAAGAATGTGTACCAATAAGCCTTGCTCTACCACAGTTGTTTTCGTTCTTCCAAGTTCCCTTCCACCCTTTCTCCTTTCATACACACATCTACTTGCCCAATCGCACTGGAGCCTACACACGCAACTGGGCAGTCTTTTCTCCCTTGACACATAATTTCATAAACACTTCTCCGTGTTGCTTCATAGTTATCATTCGGAATGGCTGTGTACTATTCCTTTGTGTTGATTTACAGTCGTTTAGCAAAACAATCCCTTAAGGTTGGACGTTCAAGTTTTCTCTGGTTTTGAGTGATAACATACTAGGACTTCTGGACACCTGCCGTTTTCCTTTGAAATCATTGCACTGAGTCAAGCAGTAGATTTCAGAGCCAAAGGGCACTCACTGCTTTTATAGATCCTGAGAGGGCATTGGTTTCCCCAAGGCAATCTGCTTGTTTATTCAGCCTCCAGGGCTGCTAATGGCCAGGAGACAGGTGTTAATTGGTAAAACCAGAGACACCTTTGCCCCACTCCTCCCAGAAAGATGTGTTTTTTCCAAAACCCTGGCAGATAATATGCTGAAATGTTAGTCTGTTAGTCTGAGGATAACTGGCCAGACCCCGTTGTCGTTGACAACAGCAAGAAAGAGAAACAAAGCACTTTGTAGAAGGAATCCCTCCCAGGGTGACTCAGCATGGCCAGGACCCTGAAGGATTACCAACTTCTCCGCCCTTGGAACTGGCACCATCACCTCCTAGAAGTCACTTCAGACACCTTCGCTGCCCTCCTCCATGTTCATGAAGGTGCTAAGTCAGGGTGGAGATTCCAAAGACCCCACACAGAGAGGAGATCTTGAGAAAAGGAGAGCTGCCTCCAGGTAGCCCCCAAGAATGACAGCTGAGCCCTGAGTGATGCTCTCATCAGAGAGGAGTGTGGTGAGGGACTACTGGGAGAGGCCACCCATGTGCCCTAAGCTGGAGCAGAGCCCAACCTGCCTCTCTTAAGGGATTTCCTGAGGAGGGGAGGCTGCAGAATGAGACCACCCCAGCAGGGCGAGCCGACAATGCAGGAGATGGGGGTTCGATCCTTGGGTTGGGAAGATCGCTTGGAGGAGGAAATGGCAACCCACTCCAGTGTTCTTGCCTAGGAAATCCATGGACACTTGAAGGGTTACTGTCCATGGAGCCTCAGAGAGTCATACACGACTGAGTGACTGAGCCCACACACTGCCCCAATTCCTTGCATCCTTTGGTTTGTTCCTAAAACGATCTCACAAAGGAGCACAGAGATGCCTGCCAGCCATCAGATCATGCTGGGCTGCTCAGCTGGAAGGACAGCTGGGGCCAAAAAACTCAGTTTCCCAGCTCCGAGGGATTTCTTAGAGACAATAGCAGGGAGCCCCTAAACCAGGATCAATCATGCAAGACACTTTATGTGTTATTTCACTGAATCCTCATAACACTGGTTGTTGTTCAGTCGCTCAGTCTCAAATGACTCTTTGCAACCCCATGGACTGCAGTGCACCAGGCTTCCTTGTCCTTCACCATCTCCTGGAACTTGCTCAAACTCATTGAGTCAGTGATGCCCTCCAGCCATCTCATCCTCTGTCATCCCCTTCTTCTCCTGCCTTCAATCTTTCCCAGCATCAGGGTCTTTTCCAATGAGTCAGTTTTTCACATCAGGTGGCCAAAGTATTGGAATTTCAGCTTCAGCATCAGTCCTTCCAATGAATATTCAGGATTTCCTTTAGGATGGACTGGTTTGATCTCATTGCAGTCCTAGGGACTCTCAAGAGTCTTCTCCAACATCACAGTTCAAAAGCATCAATTCTTCTGCGTTCAGCCTTCTTTAAGGTCCAACTTTCACATCCACATACATCCATACATGACACAACATCCATACATGACACATACATGACCACTGGAAAAGCCATGGCTTTGACTATATGGACCTTTGTTGGCAAAGTAATATCTCTGCTTTTTAATAGGCTGTTTAGGTTGGTCATAGCATTTCTTCCAAGGAGCAAGTGTCTTTTAATCCCATGCCTGCAGTCAAGTGATCATTATTACCCCCAATTTAATGTTTTTTTAAAATGAGGTTTAAATAATTTTCCCAGATCACAACTCATAAATGATCAACTGATATTTGAACTCAGGTTTGCCTGGTTCCAAAACTTTTGTTCTTTGCTCTATGCTGTGTTTTACAGTTTATCTGTGCACATCTGCTCTTCCAGTTGGTACGATCTTTATGGCCAGTGCCTCTCCTCATCCCTCTTGACATCTTGCTGTGTCTAACACAGTGCTCAGGCATGCTGTTGGCACTGAACAAGCATTTGTTGTTTTGGATTTGATGCCAGAGGGCTCCAAGCCCCTGGGCAGGGGCAGATGAGGCATAATGCCTAGAATCATTGCAAAAAATTCCCAGAGTTTATAACTTTTCTCCAAAAGTGCAGAGAACAAGAGATAGTGGCTCAGCTTCAATCCCAGACGACTCTCCTAGTCATCAATTAGTGATGAGATCTACGTGATAACTCAGGGCATGCATAGCAGAAGATAGAACCAGAAAGCAGACGGAAAGGTAGGCTTCACAGGTGCAAATACTGAGCCATGAAGAGGGGGTTAAAAGCTGCAGAAGGAAGCAATAGCCTTACTCAAGCAAGCTTATTTGCTTGAATAAGTAAGCTCTTTTCTTAGCAAGACCTGGCTGCTGTGTTACAGTGCCTCTAAAGTTTCCTCCAATTCTGGCTTCTGGGAGAGAAATCAAAACAATTCACAAGTCTCTCTCAATACTTTCTGTATTGTTGTTGCTCAGTTGCCCAGTCATGTCTGACTCTTTGGGACCCCATGGACTGCAGCACGCCATGCCTCTCTGTCCTTCACCATCTCCTGAAGTTTGCCCAAGTTCATGTCCATTGCACCAGTGACGTCATCCAGTCATCTCATCCTCTGAGACCGTCTTCTCCTTCTGCCTTCCATCTTTCCCAGCATCAAGGACTCTTCCATTGAGTCAGCTGTTCTCATCAGATGACCAAAATACTGGAGTTTCAGTCCTTCCAATGAATATTCAGGGATGATTTCCTTTAGGATTGACTGGTTTGATCTCCTTGCTGTCCAAGGGACTCTCAGGAGTCTTCTTCAGAACCATGTGAAATGAGGGCTGGATTGTGGTACAGTTGATGGGAGGTTTTTTGTTTTGTTTTGGTTGGTTGGTTTGTTTTTGGCCATACCCTGCAGCTTGTGGGATCTTAGTTCCCAGGCCAGGGATTGAACCTGGGCCCTGGGCAATGACAGCTCAAGTCTTAAACAATGGATCACCAGGGAATTCCCCAGTTGATGGGTGTTATTCTTGATTACAATCATTTAACAGAACTGGTAATATTTACTCATAACTACATGTCATAGGCTATTCCCTGGTGGCTCAGAGGTTAAAGCGTCTGCCTGGAATGCAGGAGACCTGGGTTCGATCCCTGGGTCGGGAAGATCCCCTAGAGAAGGAAATGGCAACCCACTCCAGTACTCTTGCCTGGAGAATCCCATGGAGGGAGGAGCCTGGTAGGCTACAGTCCATGGGGTCGCAAAGAGTCGGACACGACTGAGCGACTTCACTTTCACTTTCACATGCCATAGGCTAGTGTAAGCAGTTTATATGGATGGATTAACATAAGCCTCACCACAGCACTGTAAAGTGAGAGTGTTACCACTGCCACTCTATAGACGGGGATACCAAGACTCAGGAAGCTTGAGTAACCCGCCCAAGGTCACACAGTACATGGCAAAGCCAAGATCGGTACCCTGGCAGTCTACCTCTAGCCCATGTGCACTTGGACGCTGAGCAGTAGGTGGTGCCACAAGCTGGCGTCTGGGGTGCGAGCAGTCCCAGATTCACCCATGTCTGCTGTCCTGGTCCAGGTTCCTGCTGCCTGGCGGGGTCCACAGGCCGGCACAGGAAACTGCCCTGAGCTTGGCTCCTCATCCAGACACTGAGAACTGTTTTCTGGAGTCCTTCAATTATTCGAAGGATTAGATGACATTGCATATGTGAAAATTCTTTGAAAACCATGAAGCCCGACCCAGAAGCAAACGATGAAAGGTTTACTAGTGGTCAGGACAAGCCCGGGGAGGGGTTGGCAAACTTTTGTAAGGGGCCAGGGAGTAATTATCTTTAGCTTTGCAGGCAATCTAGTCTCTGTTGTTGCTGTGTTCAGTCATGTCTGACTCTTACGACCCCACGGACTATAGCCCACCAGGCTCCTCTGTCCATGGGATTTCCCAGACAAGAAGACCAGAGTGGGTTGTCATTTCCTTCTCCAGGGGATCTTTCCAACCCACATATTGAACGTGTGTCTCCTGCTAAGCCATCGGGGAAACCCCTGGTCTCTGAAATAACCATTCAACTCTGCCCTGGTAGCACAAAAGCATCTGTAGATAAGACATACAGTAATGGGGTGTAAGACATAAAGTAATGGGTGTAACTGTGTGCCAATAAAACTTTATTGACAGAAACAGGCAGTGGCTGGATTTGGCACTTCATCTGGAAGAAGGAGTCTAGGGGATATAGCTGCGACAGGTCCTCTGCCCTGTCCCATCCAGTTTTTGTAACAATTTGACTAAAGACCAAGAGAGCACATTGTCAGATTTGTAGGTGACCTTCCTGGGGGCCCACTTTTCTCATCTCAGGGGTGGTTAGCCTCTGTCAGAGTCAGAGAGACACAAAGTTCCCCCATCCAGTGGGATCTTGTGTGGAGCTGTAGGATGTCAAATCTCTTCCTCCGTTTTGTCCTTCTGCCCTGGAGCTAGGGTGAGGCTGGAGTGCTTCCAGGGGAGCCCGGGCGGTGTGAGAAGTTGGGGAACCCTACGTGTGATGGAGAAAGGTGGTCTCTCAGGAGGGGAAGGTTTAGGTTTAAGGCTGAAGGTTGGTGGGGGGGCTGTGAGGTGTTCCCTGCCTCACCTCACGGGACAGCAGCTCGTGCGCCTGGGCTGGCGCGCCTTGGGTCCAGTCTTCCTGGGAGCCGTCCACGTGGCGGCAGGCTGTAGGGAGGGGAGCGGCTTGTGATGCTGGCCCAGAAATGACTGATGACACCCTGCTGAAAGGCAAAGCTCAGTGACAGATGTCTGACTCCAGATTCAAACTCACCCAACAGGCTCCAACACTTGGCAGAAAGCAGCGTGATGACATTGAACTGGGATCACTAACAAGATCTGTGTTTAAGTAAAGGCAACAATCAAGCCACCAAAAGCCAGCTGTACTGATGTGGGATGGAGGAGCCCTCAGGAGGCAGTGTTCCTTTTTAGAGAAATCTGGGCTTGGGGTGGGTGGGCAGAGGACCTGATTATTCGTGACTGCCCAGCCCTCCATCACTTGGAGGTGGTGTTGTGTGTTACAGTGAGTTACTGCCAAGAAGGTCCATGCAAATTTAGGCTACATCAGCATACACAGAGGGTCCAGATCAAAGGTGATCTGGGAATTCCCTGGCAGTCCAGGGGTTAGGAATCTGAGCTTCCACAAGGGGCACGGGTTCGATCCCTGGTCAAGGAACTAAGGCCCCAAATGCCATGCGGTACGGCCAAAACAAAAACAATGTTGGTCACAGCCCAGCACACCCTGTCCTGGCCAGACCACACCAGGAGTCCCGTGGTTTAAGGCTGTTTACCACTAAAACCTGTGGTATTCCCAGGTGGCATTAGTGGTAAAGAATCCACCTGCCAGTGCAGGAGACACAAGAGACACGAGTTTAATCCCTGGAGAAGGAAATAACAACCCACTCCAGTATTCTTGCCTGGGAAATCCCATGGACAGAGGAGCCTGGCAGGCTACAGTCCATGGGGTCTCAGAGAGTCAGACACGACTGAACAACTGAGCATGCATGCATGTTGGGAGGATGGCCATTATATGGAGGTACTCAGTTTAGGCCACACATTAAATGAGCACCTACTATGTGTGCAGGGTATTACATTAGGCACTGGGAATGCAAAGACAAACAAGACACAGTGCCTTATTGTGAAAGAGCTTTCTTTTGGACTGAAAGGGGACACTCAAGATGATGTTAAGTCCCTTCAGTCATGTCTGACTCTTTGTGACCCCATGGACTGTAGCCCACCAGGCTCCTCTGTCCATGGGATTCTCCAGGCAAAAATACTGGAGTGAGTTGCCATTCCCTTCTCCAGGGGATCTTCCCAAGCCAGGGATCAAATCCGTGTCTCTTATGTCTCTTGCATTGGCAGGTGGGTTCTTTACCACTAGCACTACCTGGGAAGTCCTTGAAGGGGAGCTGCTGCTGCTGCTAAGTCGCTTCAGTCGTGTCCGACTCTGTGCGACCCCATATCTGACTCTTTGTGACCCCATGGACTGTAGCCCACCAGGCTCCCCTGTCCCTACGATTCTCCAGGCAAGAATACTGGAGTGGGTTGCAGCAGGCACATAAACTCTAACTTATAATGTGCAAGACCAGGGAATCTCACAGAGGTCTGCAAACCAGGTCTCACGAATGACTGTTGAAGGAATGGGGCTTGCTGAGCCTAGTGTTTCCAGCTCACTGAAGAATAATCATGAGGGTGAGGGAAGAGCCTCACTGTGAATTGTTCCTGCCAGAGAAATGAGAAACAGCGAGTATGGGACAGTCGAGGGTGACGAGGATTGTGGCTCCGGTCCATAAGAGCAGGAGCTGTGGTGGGTCTGTCCATGGCTGTTCTTAAGAGCACACTGCCTCCTCCATCTGGAAGTCAGGAGGGAGGTTCCTGCCCTGGGAGGGAGGGTGTTCATGGCATCCCCCTGAGACCCCTTCCAAGGCTGAGCTCCCAAGTGGCACTGCAGAGCTGGCTCACCCGCACTGCCGGAGACATTGTTCTGTTTCTCAGCATCCTGACCCCATTGTTGCCTTTGCAAATCCAGGGCCCCTCAGGGTCTCCAGGCTTCCTACCCCAGTGAGTTTATTGAAACCGTGTGGGCTCTGAGCACATCGCCTCCCACTGCGCTGGGCACACCTAGTTCCCTCTGTTTATACACAAAGCCACTGGGTGCACAGGCAAAATGAAGAGGGTTCTAATCCTTTGCTATTCTGACAGCAAAATCCCTCTGCTTGTTCCAATGATGATGATGATGATAATAGTAAAACCAAAATCATATCTTATTTATTGATCACTTTCTATGTGCCGGGCACTAAGAGTTTTCATGCATGAATTAATTTCATCTTCACAACAATCCTAGTGGGGAGGTACCATTGTTATCCTATTTGATAGAAGAGGAAACTGAGGGTTTGAAAGGTTAAATGATTTGCCTTGAGATTATAGATACCTTCAGAGACACAGCCTGGACTTGAACTCAGAAATTTTCTCTCAAAATCCATATACTGAAGTGCTCGGTCACGTCCCACTCTTTGCGACCCCATGTAACCTGCCAGGTTCCTCTGTCCATGGGATATCCCAGGCAAGAATACTGGAGTGGGCTGCCATATCCTCTTCCAGGGTATATCACTGACGTAGGGATCTAACCCACATCTGCATCTCTTGCCTTGCAGGTGGATTCTTTACTTTGAGGCATCTGGGAAGAGCTTATACTGAAGAGAATGTAACTCTTGTTGTAGAATGTTTGAAAGACACACAGACCAACAGAACTCTCCTTTAGCCAACTGTTTTTCAGATTTAGGTTTGTACCCCATTTGTGGATCATAAAAAAAAAATATGGGTTGTGACCATTTTTTGCTAAATGAACGGAATAGAATAGAAAGTCATCAGTATTCATCACACATTTAAGATTATTTCCGTTATGAATATATGTGTGAACTACTTGTCATGTGAAATACATTTGTTAATGCAAGTAACGGTCAAAATTTGAGAAACATTGATCTAGTCCAGCCTGCTCATTTTACAAATGAGTGTACAAAGGTTCAGATGGCAAAGTGATTTTTTCCCACAATCACAGGGTATTAGTGGAGGACATGGGGCTAAACCCAAGTTTTTCTGACTCTCAGTTTATACTATCAAGCTTAACTGACTGCAAAGAAAACAAGAAAAGGCAAGAGCAATAATACTGATCGTAGCGGTAATACTGTGTTTTGTTTTGTGTGTATGTCAGTTGCTCAGTCGTTCCTGACTCTTTGCAACCCCACAGACTAACCCACCAGGCTCCTCTGTCCATGGGATTCTCCAGGCAAGAATACTGGAGTGGAGAAGGGAAGTTGCTATTCCCTTCTCCAGGGAATCTTCCTGATCCAGGGATCGAATCTGCATCTCCTGTGTCTCCTGCATTGCAGGCAGATTCTTTACCATCTGAGCCACCAAGGGCAGTATTACTATAATAACAATTATAGTAACTACTACTTTTATTGTGTTTGTCTTTTTATCGGAGGATAGTTGCTTTGCAATTTGTGTTAGTTTCTGCTGCACAGCAAAGTGGATCAGCTATACGTATACAAATATCCCCTCTTTTTGGATTTCCTTCCCATTTAGGTCATCACAAAGCACTGAATAGAGTTCCCTGAGCTATACAGTAGGTTCTCACTAGTTATTGATTTCACGCATAGTATCAATAGTGTATACGTATGAGTCCCAATGTCCCAATTCATCCCACACCCTTCCCCCTACTTTTATCATGTTTAATGTGTGCCAGGCACTTGTCTAAATGCTTTAGATATATATTATTAACTCTCATAACAACACATTCCAATCCCAAAGAAAGGCAATGCCAAAGAATGTTCAAACTACCACACAATTGCACTCATCTCACACAAGAGCAAAGTAATGCTCAAAAGTCTCCAAGCCAGGCTTCAACAGTACATGAACTATGAACTTCCAGATGTTCAAGGTGGATTTAGAAAAGGCAGAAGAACCAGAGATCAAATTGCTACATCTGTTGAATCATAGAAAAAGCAAGAGAGTTTCAGAAAAACATCTATTTCTGCTTTATTGACTACACCAAAGCCTTTGACTGTGTGATCACAACAATTCTTCAAGAGATGGGAATACCAGACCACCTGACCTGCCTCCTGAGAAACCTGTATGCAGGTCAAGAAACAACAGTTAGAACTGGACATGGAACAACAGACTGGTTCCAAATCGGGAAAGGAGTACGTCAAGGCTGTATATTGTCACCCTGCTTATTTAACTGCTATGCAGAGTACATCATGCGAAATGCCAGGCTGGATGAAGCCCAAGCTGGAATCAAGATTGCTGGGAGAAATATCAATAACCTCAGACATGCAGATGACACCACCCTCATAGCAGAAAGCAGGGAAGAACTACAGAGCCTCTTGATGACAGTGAAAGAGGAGAATGAAAAAGTTGCCTTAAAAATCAACATTCAAAAAACTACGATCATGGCAACTGGTCCCATCACTTCATGGCAAACAGAGGCAGAAACAATGGAAACAGTGACAGACTTTATTTTTTAGGCTCCAAAATCACAGCAGATGGTGACTGCAGCCATGAAATTAAAAGACGCTTGCTCCTTGGAAGAAAAGCTATGACCAACCCAAACAGCATATTAAAAAGCAGAGACATTACTTTGCCAACAAAGGTCCATCTAGTCAAAACCATCTAGCTATGGTTTTTCCAGTAGTCATGTATGGATATGAGAGCTGGACTATAAAGAAAGCTGAGCACTGAAGAACTGATGCTTTTCAACTGTGGTGTTGGAGAAGACTCTCGAGAGTCCCTTGGACTGCAAGGAGATCCAACCAGTCCATCCTAAAGGAAATCAATCCTGAATATTCACTGGAAGGGCTGATGCTGAGGCTGAAACTCCAATACTTTGGCCACCTGATGCGAAGAACTGAGTCATTGGAAAAGACCCTGATGCTGGGAGAGACTGAGGGCAGGAGGAGAAGGGGACAACAGAGGGTGAGATCGTTGGATGGCATCACTGATTTGATGGAAACAAGTTTGAGCAAGCTCTGGGAGTTGGTGATAGACAGGGAAGCTTGGCATGCTGCACTCCATGGGGTCACAAAGAGTCAGACACGACTGAGCAACTGAACTGAACAACGCAATGAGGCAGGTATAATTATTTCTCTCATTTTCAGATGAAGAAACTCAGGTAGAGAAAGCGCAGGTCCCTTGGGCAACCTAGCTGGTAACAGAGAATGGGAGATTCAAACCCAGACACGCTGGCTTCAGAATCCATGGCATTAACCAGAATGAAGAGCTGCATGGCCCTGTCTGTCCTAATATTCTCCCTGAAGGCTGTGATGCCAGCACAGTAGACACCATGAAGTGTGTATCTGAATATAGCATACCTATATAGCTACTTCTTCCACGAGCCATGGTCTCGGACAGTAACTCCATATTTACCATGTCCTTTAGACACTCGGCTCAAACAGAAAAACCATCTTTTTTGCACAAATAAGATCCCCTCCAAGTTGCCTTGTCTCTCATTCATTCACTCATCCACATATTTAAGACAACGTGCACTTGCAGCACTGAATATAGTAGGTAAGATCATTACTTTTTCCTTTTGGCAGCGCCTCGCCACATGTGGGATCTTAGTTCCCCAACCAGGGATCAGACCTGAACCCTCTGTATTGGAAATATAGAGTATTAACCACAGGACCACCAGGGAAGTCCCCAGAATTATCTTTAAAAGACCAAACTGGGCATAACACCCTACCTTGTTCCAAAAAAGGATTAAGGCAGTTTATGAGGATACGTGAAATACTCTTAAATAACAGGAGATGAGACCAATATAAAGGAAGAACAAGTTGGAGACGCTAAATGAAAGCAAAAATGAGACTAGCAGAAAAAACACTTTCCAGGAAGTCAATACGCTGGCTGTGGGTCCATAAAGGTCTCTAGGTTCCCATTTTAATTGCCTACAAATTCACACATCCTACAAGGTGGTTACAGCAGCTCTCAGTTTGCATTAACTGCCTCCCTGAAAGTGATTTTAATTACTTTAAGATCCGCAGCCTCCTTCGGATGAAAACAAACTCATTCCTCAGGATAAGTACTTCTTCTTCTGAGACTAAGGCAGAAAACCCCTCTACAGGCCCTCTTCATGGACATTATGTGACAGAACAAACACGGTCCTCAAGGGCAGCCTCACAGAGAGCACAGGATGGCACTGCGCATGCTGTTCCTGCCAGTGTCCCAGGGAAGGTTGAGGGCATCACGCTTTAAATTCCAAGATGCGTGATGGTATCAGTCATCTGTGGTATAAAGGGGTATGGGCTCTGAGCACACTGTTCTCTGGTTGCAAAGTCAGAGACAGACTTGCTTGAAACAAAGTGATCTAAAAAGAGGTGCAACCCAAGGTTCTTTGCAGCCAAGGCATGGAAGCTGCCTAAATTTCCATTGACAGAGGACTCTATAAAGAAGACTTGGCACATATATACAATGGAATATCACTCAGCCATAAAAAAGAATGAAATAGGGCTTCCCAGGTGGCTCAATGGTAAAAAAAAAAATCCACCTGCCAATGCAGGGGATATGGGTTAGATCCCTGGTCCAGGAAGATCCCACATGCCACAAAGCAACTAAGCCCATGCATCACAACTATTAACCCTGTGCTCTAGAGCCCGTGAGCCACGACTACTGCAGCCCTCCTGCCCCAGAGCCCCTCCTGCTCTGCAGCAAGAGAAGCCACTGTATTGAGAAGCCTGGGCACCACAATCAGAGAGTAGTCACTACTCTCCATCACTAGAGAAAAAGTCTGTGCAGCAACAAAGACCCAGCACAGTCAAATAAATAAACAAACATTAAAAAAAAAAGAATGAAATAATGCCATTTACAGCATCATGGATAAACCTAGAGACTGTCATACTGATTGAAGTAAGTCAGATAAAGAAGGAGCAATATGATATCCTTTATATGTACAATCTAGAAAGAAATGATACAAATGAGCTTATTTACAAAACAGAAACACACAGCCTTTGAGAAGGAACTTATGGTTGCAGTGGGTTGGGTGGGAAGGATGTAAGGAAGGGATAGTTAGGGAGTTTGGGATGTACATGAACACATTGCTGTATTAAAATGGATGACCAGCAAGGTCCTGTACTGTATAGCAAAGGGAACTCTGCTCAGCGTTATGTGGCAGCATGGATGGGGGGGGAGTTCAAAGGAGAAAGGCTATATGTGTATGAATGGCTGAGTCCCTTTGCTGTCCACCTGAAACTATCACAACAGTGTTAGTTGGCTATTAATGTTTAGTCACTAGGGACTGTAGCCTGCTAGGTTCCTCTGTCCCCGGGATTTCCCAGGCAAGAATACTTAAGTGGGTTCCCATTGCCTTCTGCAGGGGATCTTCCCAACCCAGGGATCAAACCAACATCTCCTGCATTGACAGGCAGATTCTTTACACTGGGCCAACCAAGGAAGCCCTGTTAATTGGTGATACTCCAATATAAAAAGTTAAAAAGAAAAGGAGTGCTCAGTTTAAACAGCATTTGGGTGAGCTGGTGTTCAGCTCTCTCAAGCTGACACTGCCCCAACCCTCCAGCTCTCCAGAACCAGGCTCTCCTTTGCAGAATTTGGCATGGAGCATAAGATACTACATCATACTGTTCTAAGGCATGTGTGTGTTATGTTTTTAAATCCTCCCAGAGCAAAACTTACATCTTTTATTCCCCAGCTATAGACAAATGTTTGTGTTCCTCCCAAAGTCATCTGTTGAAATCCTAACCCCCAAAGTGAAGGTATTACCATCAAGGAGGTAGGGCCTTGGGGAGGTAATTAAGTCATGAGGGTGGGGTCCTCTGGATGGGATTAGTGCCTTTATAAAAGAGACCATGGAGAAATTCCTTGCTCTTTCCTCCACATGAGGACACAGCAAGAAGACAGCCACCTATTGACCAGAAGTGAGCTCTCATCAGACAGAATGTGCCAGCACCTTGAATTCAAACTACCTAGCCTCCAGAACGGTGAGAAATTAATGTTTTGTTTTGTTTTGGTTTTTTTTTGCTCCTTACTTTGGGTTTAATTTGCTCTTTTCTTCTTCTTTTTTGAATAACAGAACCACATTTATTTAAGAATGTGTTCCAATATCAACTGGCAAAGTTCAACAATGCAAACCGAAATTACTTTGCACCAACCTAATAGTTTTACACATCAGAATGCATACGTTTCAGTGCTACTCTCAGTTCTTCTCACCTTCTCCTTCCCAGCCTATCCCCCTCAGCCTGCCATAATGCTTGTCTTTTAAACCACCTGGTCTGTGGTAGTTTGTCATGGCAGCCTGAACGGACTAAAGACGCCAGGGCTTACTCTGGTGTCCTGCACTCACTAAGCACTCACGTGCAAGTTAAGCACTTCCTGAGGCTGTTGATGGCAATAACTGCTGCTGTGCAGAAAGGATTCAGTTAAGGCAAGAGAGGAGCCCATATTTCACCAGGAGCTCTTGCTGGTTCAGTTCTGCAGTCCGCATTGCTGTAACGCTCCCTCTTTCTACCAGACTAGATCCCCAGATGTCCCCCTTTCTGCTGTATCATTGCCGTGATAGGAGTTCAGATTTCTCGGTGGAGGCATGACAGACAAGGGGAAGAAGACATAGGTCCTGATGACCACCCTTTATCATCACAGTGCTCTCACAACCGTCATGGATAAGGGCGAACCTCCTCTAACTCCTGAACTCCATCACAGGGGACATCTTCCCTAAAGTGCTAATTGGAGGAGTTTCTGAGCACATGAACGTCTAATCTCAATTCTCTTGTTCATGAACTTAAAGCCTAATACTCTGTACTGTCTAAAACATGAACCCAGAACAGAATGGAAACATAATAGGGGAACCACCAGTCCAGATAATAAAATGAGTTGAAGACATAGATAATAAATGATAATAAATGAGTTGAAGATAATAAAATGAGTTGAAGACTTAGAGGAATTTGGGAAGAATGCACTGATGCTGGTTCCTTGGGAAATGATGGAATCCCATGGGTATAGAACCCAGCGATGGTACAGGAGAATAAGAGGAAAGCTCCCAAGAGGATGCTGGTGGGGGATGGATAGTTAGGTAGATTGGGTAGAAAGCTCAGTTGAGAACTAAATGTGGGTAATGGCTGGATTAACCTTCTGAGAGGGGATGCTGAGATGTTGCATAGCCACAGGTACAGTATTTGCCTTTTATTTTGAATACTTGGATAAACCAAGAAATTGAGAGAAGCCCATGAGAATTTTTATAAGAATACTATTTTATAGGGACTTCCCTGGCAGTCCAGTAGACTTTGCCTTCCAATGCAGGGGGTGTAGGTTCGATCCCTGGTCAAGGCAGCTAAGATCCCACATGCCTCATGGCCAAAAAATCAAAACATGAAACAGAATAACATTGTAACAAATTCAGTGAAGACTTTTTGAAAATGGTCCACATTGGAAAAACCTTTAAAAAAAAGAGTAATAATTTCTGTAATGAGGTTTTAATTTTGTAATATTGAAGTAAGAACAAGCATCTGTTCTACAATCAGATATTATCCATCAGGTATTCAGACATGGCACTTCCTGCAGCGGAGGATTTTAGCATCCAGTTGTCAGATGCATAAGCTTTGTGTCAATGAGGAGGTTTTGAAGCCTAAGAGTGGTTCAAACAGAACTCCTCTTGTCTTAGTCAGCTAGGGCTGCCATAACAAAATAACACAGGCCAGTGGTTTAAGCAGCCGACATTCATTTGTCACAGTTGTAGAGCCTGGGAAGTCCAAGATCAAAGTGTAGGCAGGACTTCCTTGGTGGCCCAGTGGTTAAGAATTTCACTGCCAATGCAGGGGACACCAGTTTCACCTGGCCTGGGAAGAGTCCATGTGCTACAGAGCAGCTAAGCTCGCACGCCACAACTGCTGAGCCCGTGGTCTAGAGCCCACAGGCTGCGCCTGCTGAGCCTGCATGTCCTTAAAGTCCATGCTTTGCAATGCTCGGAGAAGCCACATGCCTCAGCTGGAGAAAGACCTCGTGCAGCAACAAAGACCCAGGGCAGCCAAAAAAAAGCACAGGCAGATTCGGTTGTTGGTGAGGGCTCTGTTATTGGCTTCAGAGGGCCCTGTCTCCCTGTCCCCACTTAGCAGAGATCTCTGTCTTTCTCTTTCTATGTCTCTCTCCTCTTTTCCTATATGGTCACCAATCCCATCATGAGAGCCCCATCCTCATGACCTAATTAGCTCCCTGGAGCCCCACCGTCCAAATACCATCACACTGGGGGTTAGAGCTTCATGCATGCATTTTGGAAGGGACACAATTCAGTCCATAGCCCATCCTGTGCCAGGTGACCTCTGCAGGGCACTGGAGAGCACATTCTGTCCCAAAAGAGGAAGCAGCTCCAGCAGGACATCTACCAGAAGGCCAGGCTAGTTCTGGTTTACTCGGAACCATAAATCTCCCATCACCTTGGTATTTAAACGGAGCATCCCTGGAGGTCTTCAATCAGGACAATTGGAAGAAACTTCCTACCGAAGCTCAGGCAGAGCCCCTTTGAAGAACCGCAGGCTTATCCATCACATTCCTAAGTCCCCTCTCCAAGGGAGAGGCAGCTGGGGACGGTAGTCCTTTATTGGCGGTTGTTGTTGTTTAGTTGTTGTGTCCAACTCTTTTGCGACCCCATGGACTGTCCATGGAATTTCCCAGGCAAGAGGTTGCCATTTCCTTCTCCAGGGGATCTTCCCCACCCAGGCATCGAACATGAGTCTGCTGCTTGGCAGGCAAATTCTTTACCACTGAGTCACCTGGGAAACCCATCCAGAGGCCCACATGATTTTCCAGACAAGAACCTGGGGAGGTGACAGCGGCCAGGCTACAGAGCCAAGAGATAAAGCCCAACACTCTGCTTCATCAGATTGGTTCCAATCCACCCCGAAATCTTCATCCCCAGAGGCACTGTGGTACTCATGAACTTCGGGTTCAAAGGTAATCATGATGATCAAAATCCTCCCCAGGTTTTCACACGGAATAACTAAGGGAGCAAGGCAACTTTTCCATGAGATTAGGAAACCATGTGCCACCTTCCCTTCTGAAACTTCCAGAATGGTCATCGTAAATCCCATTCAACTTCCAAGCCAGGAGAAAAAAAACTACTCTCTGTGTCGAGCTGGGTAGCCCTTCTGGTTAAAAACCCTCCTCTGTTTTGAATGGGAATTTGTCTCATTACAAAATCCACCCATTCACTTAGTTCTACCCTCTGAGACCACACAGAACTCTGCCCACCCTTTCCCACCTGGCAGCCTGTCAGACACCAGAAGGGAATCTTCGTTCCCCAGCAACCCTTCTCTGCACAAGAGATGATGCCCTTCCAGGCCTCCCAGGCCTTCCAGGGATCTGCCCCAGGGTTCCCACCAGCCTGGCTCTCACCTCTAGACCCTCTTCCATCACCTAAAATTTCTCACTCAGCTGAGTAGTTATAACACCATAGCTCAGCTTTCCTGCTGCGCTGAAACACTTTCCAAAAATTCTGGAAATCTGTTATGGTCATGACTGCCAAGCCCACAAAACCCAAATCCCAATCTCTCACTGAGCAGCCCAAGAACATGTGCAAAAAAAAAAAAAAAAAAAAAGAAAACCCTTTGGCTGGACATCATCTCTTGGTCCCTGGGATGAATCATAAGTTTCTTTCATTGTTGCTCTTGGCTGCTCCCCCCAGGTCAAAGTTGATGGTTGATGAGACAGATACCACCCCTAGTGATACCCTCTGCTCTGAGTGTGGAAATCACAGGGCAAAGGCAGCACTGAATATCCCAGCACAGGGTCCAAGTGATTAGACTCATTGACAGAAGATGACACAAGACCAGGACTCGCTCCTGAGGGGTCATCTGCAAGAGTTTAGCCTCCCTTTTCCTGCGTTTCCCTCCCAGAGTTAATGGCAGGAATTAAGATTTAAGTCAAGGACTCCACTCAGCACTCCAAGTCAGCTCTGTGTTGCAGGAGACTTTCTTTGACTAACCCCTCACACACTCCTCACCAGGATCTCCGTGCAGCACCCTCACTTCCTCTGTCTGCATCTCCACTGGATCACCATAGCACTTGTGTGTCAACCTCACAGGCACCATCACAGTCCCTGTTGCATTCTGCCATGAGACAGGACTCTGCCTCTGTGCTCCTGCCTTGTCCCCTAGACTGGGACCTCCTGGAGGGGAGCTCCTGGGTCTTATTTATCAGTATCTCCGATCCTAGCATGGAATCTGACACAAAGGAGGCACTCATGTAAGATGAATGATGCTGAAATGAGCTGATGCCTTGGCCTCACTTTGTCAAGCCTTTCATATCTCTATAGAGATAGGTGGGAATTGATCATCCCTCCCTCTGGGTGGGAGTCAGGAGAGACCACCATGGCCTCTGTGCCTGTGTTCCACCATCTCCATCACAGTGGGATGACCTGTGTGTGAGCTGGGCTGCTCAAAGTATGGCATCCTCCACCTGATCCCTTCCTGAGTCCATTAGCTCTGCTTCTTCCTGGTTAGAGAGCGTGGTCCAAAATCCAGACCATCACCAGCCTATTCTATAAGCAGAAACTGGGGAGAAGAGCCCGGCTGACCTGGGGCAGATTCATCCCAGCCCCAGGAATCACAGAGGGGCAGCAGGTTGACCGCAACCCTGATTAACCTCAGCAATGAAGTGTCTTGTAACTATTTCCATCATATCCCAGGACAGGGGAACCAGCCTGCTCAGTACAAACCACAGCACAGAGCTCTGGGGAGGCCCAGTGTAACGCACAGTGTCAACACGATGAGTCAGGACAAGGCAGAAGCCTCTTAAGAGTGGCTAGGTCTCTGCTCCGGGACTTGGAGATTTCCCACCCTCACATAGCCCCTGCCAACTCATCCAACATGACATGAGCAGTGCTGTTCAGGATCATGCCTGGTCAGAAAGACCAGCCAGCTTCCCCCTTTGTGGTTTCCATGGTAACAAGGGTGGTGTTTGGACTCCTGACTGTGGGAATGAACAGCAGAGGCTCCCCCTCCCCATTTCCCATCCACTCTCACCTCCTGCTCACTTAAAGGCCAGGGTGGCAAAGGATGCCCTTACCTGCTAAGATGAAGATACCCACGAGAATCAGGAAGACCAGCAGGTAGAGCCCAAGGACTGCATGCTTCAGGGCCGACAGGGAGCCCAGCTGGGTACAGCAGCCACCTGCTCGTCCTTTGTGGCATGGACCTAACAATAAGGGTGGGAAGAAGAGGGGAAAAGACATTTGAAAATTCCCAAAGCCACTTTGCTCTTTTGGTCTCATCTCTCCCTGATGTACGTGGATATTCATGTGGCAGTGCTCCCCACCCCCCCTCCCCCACCACACACACCTTCTGCACATCTGTAATGTAGGTGGAATGGTAGGGAGCATCTCAGAACTGTGATAAGCTTTTCAGCTTCTCTCTCTCTCCTCCTAACCTCTGCTCATGAATGAGCCAGAAGGCATCCCAACAGCTCACATGGCCACACAAACCCACCCTCCTGGAGCCAGTGCAAGTAACAGAGAAAGCCAGTATAGGCTGCCCTTTACAAATGTTATTGTCCCACGTGATCAGGAGAAGATGGAGAGCATTTTAAAAAGAGGTTGCAAACTCCAGCTTCTAACAGTGGCAGGGAAGGGAGGTGGGCCAGGTGGATCTGGGGAACCCAAGAGTGCATGCCCCATCTGGAAGCGGTTTCTATGTCGGAAAGAGGGCCAGGTGTTGACGGGTCCAAAAATTTTAAGACAAGCCAGAAATGAAATCTCCCTTTTTTATGTGTTGACAACTAATTAGGGGGGAAAAAAAGACAAAGGAAAGAAAAAACCGCTAGAGAGTGTAAACAAAATAAAACACATTTATACGGCAGGGCTGACCACCAGTTTACAACCTTGGGTTTAGATTTACAGGAAAACATAGTACAGAACTCCATCCTGTGAAACTATTCAAGGCTCACCAGGTTCTGGTCAAAATGGAACAGCAAAATACCAGAGTTCTAATGGACCTTGGGACTTCCCAGGCGGCATTAGTGGCAAAGAAGACACCTGCCAACTCAGGAGATGCAAAAGACACGGGTTCGATCCTTGGGTTGGGAAGATCCCCTGGAGGGGGACATGGCACCCCATTCCGGTATTCTTGCCTGAAATATCCCATGGACAGAGGAGTCTGGCTGGCTACAGTCCATGGAGCTTCAAAGAGTCAGTCACGACTGAGTGTCTGAGCACAATGGACCCCACGGATTGTCTAGTTCAATCCCTTCAGTTAATAGATAAAGGTTGTCAAATGTAAGGGACAGACCCTGGGGTGAGGATGCCAGGTCCTGATTCCAGGTCATCTTTCCATGAGAATTCTTCTTCCAGCCTCCTTCGGACGACTGCTACAGAGGCCAGCAAGCTCACCTGTCTCCACCTACTCGGTTGACTGACAGAGGAGAAGAAGAGATGCCATTCTGCCCTAACTCCCAGCATGGCAAATAAGAAATGATGGAGCTTTTTTTTTTTTTTTTTTTTCACAACGTGCACGTATTATGTTCAATCCCCACCCCCTGCAAGGGAGAGTATTGCCAACTAGAGAACTGTTCATTGCACAGGGAGGCAGATGTGGGAGCCAGAAAAGGTTGACAACAGATGTTGAAATAATTGGTATTCAAAAAACATTTGTAGAGATGCTGTGATAGGACTTCCTAGCGGTCCAGTGGTAAAGACTCCATGCTTCCAAGGCAGGGGACACAGGTTCAATCCCTGATCAGGGAACTAGGATCCCACATGCCATGAGGCACAGCCAAAAGATATCCAATTTTTTTTTTAATTAAGAAAAAAAAGATGCTGAGATGTTTGTGATCCTTGGTACCTTGGGATTCACCAGGGAGGTGCTTCGGGGGCTCCTTATTACCTATCAGGTAGCATTGCCATAGCTCACCAGAGGTACTGTTCAGTGAGGAGCATTTTCCCACTCATTTATTTTATTTTATTGAAAATACTGTTGCTAAAACAGCTAAGTAGGACTCTTACATAATATTTCCATAAAACATCGGGTACGACTTGGAACACGTTGTCGAGAAATACAAATTCAATTACCATTCTCGTCAACCCTCAAATGTTAGCAAATTTTGAAGAGTTAACCTGATTTTCCACTAAGTCTTGCGCAAAGTACATCTTTCTAATGTACCCTAAATGTTCTTTTCCAGAATGTTCTATCTTTTCCCACACAGTATGATCTATAACCTGTTTTGCTCCTAAATATGCAAGCTTCTTGTAGCATTTTGTCGTTTTTGTTTGTTTCTCATGAGAACAGCTGGCTGGCCAGTTGCAACTCAGTAGAGAAAAGTTTATTTCCCTCAGGAACCTGAGTTTATTTCCCTCAGGAACATAGGCATAGCATCATGTATTGCACAACTATTTTTCAACAAAAATTTAAAGCCTTTATTGAACTTGTGGCAATATTGTTTCTGTTGTTTATGGTTTGGTTTCTTGGTCCCAAGGCATGTGGGATCTTAGCTCTGCGACCAGGGATCGAATCCACAGCCTTGCATTGGAAGGCGCAGTCTTAACCACTGAACCACCAGGGAAGTCCCTAAATATTAGTATCAGCTCTCCTGCTCTAAGCGCCACTTCCTCCTGAGATGATGATGAGAAGGATGGCAGCCTGGCTATTGGGAGGGACCAGAAGATACCCAGGCTGAAATGCCATTATCCTTACGTTTATCCCAGATTCATCTTGGGCTTCTCCATTCGTTGGCTTTGTTTGACCCCTTCCTATTTCTCTTGAAGGTTTAATTAAATTTAACCATATGCTGTTAACCATTCCAATTTCACTGGACAATTATATGTTCATTATAAAAAGAATCTATTCTCTCAAAAAGATGTTGCTATAATTTTTTTTGCACATAACTTTTTTACTAAGGCACAACACTTACATTATACCTTGCCTGAGCTTGCTGCCAAGTCACTTCAGTCGTGTCCGACTCTGTGCGACCCCATAGACGGCAGCCCACCAGGCTCCTCCGCCCCTTGGATTCTCCAGGCAAGAACACTGGAGTGGGTTGCCATTTCCTTCTCCAATGCATGAAAGTGAAAAGTGAAAGTGAAGTCGCTCAGTTGTGTCTGACTCTTAGCGAACCCATGGACTGCAGCCCACCAGGCTCCTCTGTCCATGGGATTGTCCAGGCAAGAGTACTGGAGTGGGGTGCCATTGCCTTCTCCTGCCTGAGCTTGAGGAAGTCCATTGAGTAAGTCGAGCATTAATACAGTAAAAGATTAAGTGCAAACAATACAGAGTCATGGATTGACCAGTGAGGCTACGTCATGATTTATAAAGGGATGTGTTAGTGCTAATTGCCATTCAGTGTGAAATTTTTCAGCTTGAGAAGGAAAACAAAATAATCGGGACCTCTTCCTTCCTCTAGTGATGAAAACATTTTCCTAAACCAATGAGTTACGAGGGCAAAGCTTCTTCTCTTTTACTCCCACTAATTAGAACATCATCCCTTGATTGTCAAGTCTGTGCTGACCTTCAATGTTGGCAAAATGAGGGGAGGAAAATCACAGAGTCAAGAAGACTACGGACTTGCATTGTTTTGTTGTTGCGTGTTTGTTTCTAGCTCACTGTAAGAGTGGGTCAAACTGCAGTGACACAGTTCTAATTTTTTCCCATCAGAAAAAGAGTGGAGAGAATTCCCTGTTGGTCCAGTGGTTAAGACTCCACACTTAAACACTGCACGGGGCACAAGTTTGACATCTGGTCAAGGAATTAAGATCCCGCATAGTGCATAGCCTGGTCAAATAACTTTTTTTTAATTAAAAAAGCAAAACGAGTAGCTCCCTTCTCCTCTACCTGGGGCTTCTGTCTAATAAGTGCCACTGGTGACAGGTCCCTTAGTCCACACACACACACGACACAGAACTTCCTCTGAGAGAGCTCAGTTCTTTTAACAAACTATTACTTTGTACATCACACAAAGTCTGTTTTAAACAGAACAAGGGTTTCAAACAGAGATTTTCCACCAACGGTTAGACAAGCAGAACTCCACTGAATGATTCTGGCAAGATGGCTAGTGAAAAGGATTGTAAGGGAAAGAAAGAAGACAATATAGGGTAAAGACGAGTTACTAAGTCTGCCCAAAACACATTTATTAATTTTTTAATGTAGTATGGCAGCAGCATGTTAGCTAAGTAAACCATCCAAATTATTTAAGTTTAGTGGAAGATTGAAGATGCTCCAAAACCATGCAATCAGTAATATATTCACTTATTTACTTTTTTAAAAAGTAAAAGAAATGAGCCATCAAGCCATGAAAAGATATGGAGGAAACTTAAGCGCCTGCTAGTAAATGTGTGCATGTGTGCAAAGGCATTTCAGTCGTGTCCAACTCTTTATAACCACGTGGACTGTAGCCTGCCAGGCTCCTCCGTCCATGCAATTCTCCAGGCAAGAATACTAGAGTGGGTTGCCATGCCCTCCTCCAAGGGATCTTTCCGACCCAGGGATCAACCCCCACATCTCTCATGTCTCCTGCACTGGCAGGCTGCTTCTTTGCTGATAGCACCATCTGGAAAGCCCATATTAGTAAGTAAAAGACGCCAATCTGAAAAGGCTACTTACTGTATCACTCCAGCTGTATGACATTCTGGAAAAGGCAAAACTATGAGAACAATTATAAGATCAGTGGATGCCAAAGGCTGGGAGTGGGGAGGGATGAATAGGTAGAGCACAGAGGACTTCTAGGGCAGTAAAACCACTCTGTATGATACCATAATGATGGATGCTTATCACTGCACATTTGCCTAAAACATTGCACATTTGTGCAGAGCAGCAAGAGGGAATCCTAATGTAAACCATGGACTTTGGATGATAATGATGTCAACGTAGGTTCGTCAGTTGTGACAGGTGTACCTCCCTAGTGGGGGATGTTGATTGTAAGGGGGGCTGTGCATGTGTGGGGCAGGGGGCATGTGGGAACTCTCTGTAGTTTCCACTGAATTTTACTGTAAAACCTAAAACTGCACTAAAAATTAGTCTACTAAAAAAAAGGAAAGGTTTTGACTTATGGATCGTTGAGATAAAAGTTGTTGCTGTCCAGTCACTAAGTTGTGTCCAACTCTGCGATGCCATGGACCGCAGCATGCCAGGCTTCCCTGTCCTTCGCCATCTCCCAGAAAAAGAAAAGTGAACATTGCTCAGTTGTGTCTGACTCTTTGCGACCCCATGGAGTATAGTCCATGGAATTCTCCAGGCCAGAATACTGGAGTGGGTAGCCTATCCCTTCTCCAGCAGATCTTCGCGACCCAGGAATCAAACCAGGGTCTCCTGCATTGCCGGTGGATTCTTTACCAACTGAGCTAGTTTGCTCAAATTCATGTCCGCTGAGTCAGTGATGCCATCCAACCATGTCATCCTCCATTGCTCCCTTTTCCTCCTGCCCTCAATCTTTCCCAGCATCAGGGTCTTTTCCAATGAGTCAGTTCTTTGCATCTGACAAAGCGTGGTTCACTGGAGGAGGGAATGGCAAACCACTCCAGTATTCTTGCCTTGAGAAAACCCATGAACAGTAAAAACTCTAACAGACTTTTATTAAGCATCCACTGTCCTGCTGTGGCAGCCATCTTTCAGGATGGCTCCAGAGGATCCCACCCCCTTGCACAGTTACTTTCTGCACTCTACAGGGATTGGTTTGTGTGACCAATAGAATATGGCACAAGTGATAGCGTGTCACTTCTGAGATGAGACAAAAGACACTGCTGTTCCCTCCTTGCTTGCTCTTTATCTCTCTTGGAATATTCATTTGGGGGGAAGCCAGCCTCTATGTCATGAATACACTATGGAGAGGCTACAAGCTAAGGAACTGAGGCCTTCAGCCAACAGCCACGTGAGTGAGTCTGGAAGTAGTTTCTCCAGCCAAATCAGGACATCAGATGACTACACTCTGGCTGAGATCTCGACAGCAGTCTCATGAGTGACCCAGAGCCAGGACAACCCAGCTAAGTTGCTCCCAGACTACTGCCAAATAGGATTATACATATACAAATTAAATATATGGGATTATAAATATGTATATACACGTATTTCTGAGCAACATTTTGGATCTGAAAAAAAGAATCTTAGGTGTCCTTTCACCCCCATGGCTTTCTCAGAAACAGGGTGAGACAATAAATTTTTGTTGCTTTAAGCTGCTAAGGTTTGGGGTGATTTGTTCCGCAGCAGTAGATAACTAATACACTATGGTAGGCAGTGGGAAACACAAAGACAGCAAGCTGCTTGAGGGAAAGATTTTTGTCAGCATCGTTTATGTCCAACTTTTCAGTTCCTAAACCAGTGCTGGCATATAGTAGGCATTCAGAAAATGTGTTGAGTGAGAGATGAAGATAAAATCACTGCCTTTCAGATGCTCACATCTGAGGGGAAGATGTATAAACAGATAACTATTACAGAGGTGGAATTAAGTAGCATAGTGGGGTGATAAGGCACAAGCCAAGTGTGGTACTGCAGAGGCAATGATTCTTCGCATCAGCAGCTCATCCCAGGGTCTGCCTGGAGGAGGCAGTAACTCAAGGCTTTGAAGCCCAGGCCTTCATAGATGGGCTGAAATTTACTCTTTTTCTCTAGCTTGATCATCTTATTTTTAAATTTGAAAACTATGACTTTAAGATGTAGGTTTATAGCAGACAAGAATAGGGGCTCCCCAGGTGGCTCAGTGGCAAAGAATCTACCTGCCAAGGCAGGTGACACGGGAGAAGAGGGTTCGATCCCTGGGTCAGAAGATCCCCTGGAGCAGGAAATGACAACCCACTCCTGGAGAGTGGGTTGCCTGGAGAATCCCATGGACAGTGGAGCCTTCTGGGCTATGGTCCATGGAGTCACAGAGAGTTGGACATGACTGAGCGATTGAACATATGACTTTAAGAAGAAAACTTTCTTCCTCCATATGAGAACAGTTCTGAGGAACGTACCAGACAAAGCTGTTAGTTATTAAACATAGTTGTTTGGTTATACACAAAACCAGATCTAGAGAGAGAAGAGTGCCACCAAAACAAAGCAAAAGCTCTTCCAAGGTCTAGGAGAATCAAGGGAAAGGTTTTTCACCTCTTGATGGCCTCCAGAAAGGAAGGTGTCATCTCAGGAGATCAAGAAGCCAAGAGAAGGAGGCTCAAGAGCCTTAAAGAAGACTGTGGCTTCAAAAGAGCAAAGAGCAACTCAAAAATAAGTACCAAGTGATGTGCAGAATGGATTCTGCATGGCAGGCTGGGAGATGTTGTTTATCTCAGTGGGGAGTCCTGCTTCCTGATGAATGGCTGGAAGTAGTCAGTGGATGGTTTCTCAGACTCTGCACATTGCATCTACATGAAGCCTGCACAATTTTGCCAGAGCTGAGTATTCCTGGGATTATTTTCTTTTTCTACTGTGCGTGTGTGTTAGTCACTCAGTCGTGTCTGACTCTTTGTGACCCCATGCACTGTAGCCCGCCAGGCTCCTCTGTCCATGGGGTTTCCCAGGCAAGAGTACTGGAGTGGGTTGCATTCCCTTCTTCAGGGGATCTTCCCAACACAGGGATCAAACTTGGGTCTCCCGAATTACAGGCAGATTCTTTACCATCTGAGCAACCAGGGAAGCCCCATTTTTATACATTTATGTATTGGCTATTGTGAGTCTCTGTTGCCGCACGAGGGCCTTCTCTAGTTGCAGCGGACGGGAGCTACTCTGTTAGGTGTGCGGGGTTCTCACTGCAGTGGCCTTTCTTGTTTTGGAGCACAGGCTCTAGACGCACTGGCGTCAGGAGCTGTGACTCGCGGGCTTAGCCGCTCTGGGGCATGTGGGATCTTTCCAATCAGGGGTCAAACCAGTGACCTTTGCATCGCAAGATGGATTCTTAACCACTGGAGCACCAGGGAAGCCCTCACTCCACTTTTTTTAAACTGAAATTTATGTGAGAAGGGAATTTTCTATCATCTCCATAAGCAGAAAAATTAGTGTCTTCTTATTATACTATTACTAATGGAGAAATATCAATAACCTCAGATATGCAGATGACACCACCCTTATGGCGGAAAGTGAAGAACTAAAGAGCCTCTTGATGAAAGTGAAACAGGAGAGTGAAAAAGTTGGCGTAAAGCTCAACATTCAGAAAACTAAGATCATGGCATCTGGTTCCATCACTTCATGGCGAATAGATGGGGAAACAGTGGAAACAGTGTCAGATTTTATTTTTCTGGGCTCCAAAATCACTGCAGATGGTGACTGCAGCCATGAAATTAAAAGACACTTACTCCTTGGAAGGAAAGTTACGACCAACCTAGACAGCATATTCAAAAGCAGAGACATTACTTTGCCAACAAAGGTCCATCTAGTCAAGGCTATGGTTTTTCCATTGGGCATGTATGGATGTGAGAGTTGGACTGTGAAGAAGGCTGAGCGTCAAAGAATTGATGCTTTTGAACTGTGGTGCTGGAGAAGACTCTTGAGAGTCTCTTGGACTGCAAGGAGATCCAACCAGTCCATCCTAAAGGAGATCAGTCCTGGGTGTTCATTGAAAGGACTGATGCTAAAGCTGAAACTCCAATACTTTGGCCACCTGATATGAAGAACGACTCATTTGAAAAGACCCTGATGCTAGGAAAGATTGAGGGCAGGAGGAGAAGAGGACAACAGAGGATGAGATGGTTGGATGGCATCACTGACTTGATGGATACGGGTTTGAGTGGACTACTCCGGGAGTTGGTGATGGACAGGGAGGCCTGGCGTGCTGCGGTTCATGGAGTTGCAAAGAGTCGGATACAACTGAGTGACTGAACTGAACTGAATGGACTAATAATGGAATAAGTAAATGATATTTATTCCATTAAAATAAATATCTAATTATTAAAACAGCAAATTCACACCCATAGATCACTTTGAATACTGCTGTCTTGCATATAGTCACATTCTGAGAATCACTGATGTTAGTAAAAGTAATTAAATCACAGTTCAGTGACAGTTGCAGGGGAAAAAATGTTGATGCACTTCACAGAAGACTTCTCTTATTGAGAAGCAAAACAAAACTTTTTGTATGTTCATGATAGTAATCCAGAAGGTAGAATGTTGAAGAGAAAGTGCCACTGAAATAACCATGTCAGAACCTTGCCCTTATCTTTGGTATTAATCTCATTATTCACAATTGTTGATTTCCATCTCTGTCTTCCAAAGGTCTCCTGAGACTCACACATCTCCCTATCCATCAACCAGCACACAACAGAACCATCGCAATAAGTTTCTTTACAAGAACAAAGACATGTGTAATCCATTCATTTTTGGTGCAAAGACTGGTTCTCAAAGTTACTGTGTGCAAATAGTTGACACATTTCTGTTGGCTGCAAAACATATTTTTTGAGCAAAATTTTGGTCCCAAAAAATAAAATCTTGGCTTTCCTTATTCACCCATGATTTGGAGTTGCTACTTAGTGCTTATAGAGGTGAATTGTGGGAGAAATTCGTTGGAACTGAATTGACATTTAATCCTGGCTGAGTAGCATCATCAGGCATGGCTCTTCTTAGACATCTAGAAGCCTGAGCTGTTCCCCTGGATGTCCTAATTCCAAGTCAATGATGAAATTACGTATCTATGGCAACAGGTACCCAGTTCTGGAGTAAGGCATTTGTCATTATCAAAACAACATGAAGACATATTTTTGGAAAATCAATGAAGTCTCACTATTATCAGAGCTTCATTTTAAAACTTTAATTTCTCTTCAACAGGACACACACAAAAGGGGGTTGCCTAAAACTATTTATTATTCCCTGAGGTTAAAATTGTGAAGCATTCCTTTTAATCATGGGAATAAGAGGCACCCTAAAGAGCTTTTGCTAAAATACTGCCTGCTGAGGGCAGGGAGGTGATTAGGAGCAAAGATTAAAGAACAGAAAAGGAAAATTTATCTGAAAACTACTCAGCCCCAAACAGTTGAGCTGAGGAAGAGTCTGGAGATGGTCCCCCGATGTCAGTGGGAGCCCCAGAACCACAGGGCCTTTGTTTCCTGGAGGATGTATTGTATTAGGCAGATGAGGGTTCCTGACACTCTCAAGGATACAAACATGGGTATGGGGCTCTGAGCAGGCTGATTCAAAGCCTGCCTCTGTTTCATACTGGCTGGGAGAGCCTGAGAAAGCATTCTGAGGCAGCCCCTGCATCAATTTAGCCTTTCTTTGCAAAACTGATTTTTCAGTTTCTTTTTTTTTCTTGTAAGATTTTGTTTGATGTGGACCATTTTTTAAAGTCTTGATTGAATTTGTTAACAATATTGTTTCTGTTTTATGTTTTGGTTTTTTGGCCATGGGGCATGTGGGCTCTTAGTTCCCCCAATCATGGATTGAACACATGCCTCCTGTATTGGAAGGCAAAGTCTTAACCACTGGACCACAAGGGAAGTCCCTGATTTTCCAATTTCTTAACTATAACTTTAAGGCATTTGGGGAGTTATTTTGAATTTATTTGCCTCCCACTTGAAAAAGTACTCACAAATTGCATTTGACCAAAAATGGGTATTATTTGCATCATTGTATGGCAGAAACCAACATAACATTGTAAATTTTTAAAATATACATTAAAATTAAAAAAAAAAAAAAACAGAAAAAAGTGGGTATTAACTTCTTCCCAAAGAATCTGAGTCTAAATAATATATAAAAAAAATAAAACAGAATGAAATGATTCAACTGACACCTACTTGAGTTTCAGCAACAACAAACAGGTGGCTCAGTGGGTAAAGAACCTGCCTGCAATGCAGGAGATACAGGTTGGATCCCTGGGTCAGGAAGATCCCCTGGAGGAGGGCACAGCAACCCGCTCCAGTATTCTTGCCTGGAGAGTCCCATGGACAGAGGATCCTGGTGGGCTACTGTCCATAGATCGCAGAGTCACACCGACTAAAGCTGCAGAGCCCACGCACACACAACACACAGCCTTTTTCTTTTTGGTCTCCGTGGTCCCACAGCTCCTATACAGCAGGTGGAGATAAGGTTTTTATGGCTGGGAGGGACCTTGGCACTCGTTTCATCGAAGGATCTTGTTAAACCCACCCAAGGCTGATTTCATCATCCTCACTCTGGTTACTCATCACCCACATTGTTCATCATAATAGAGAACCCCAAATGACCTCTGTCTTTGAAGCCGCCACGGCTGGCTTTCTGGCTTTCACGGGGACCTCTGTTTACTTTCCCTCAATAAAGCGAGGAGAGGGTGTGAGGCAAGGGCATGGCAGAGCAGTTTCATCTGACCTGAGTCTGGGAGGGTCCCATACCACCAGTGGGGTCCGAGTGAGCACCCAGCACCAACTGGCCCACTGGCCCACACGCCTGAGTCTTCGAGGCAGACAGCCCTGTGAGGGCAAGAGACGAAGGAAACTACAGTATTCCATGTGATCAGATGGGATCCCATTTCTAAGAAAGGGAGGGGGAGGGATGGTGGAGCTAATTCAATTTAGATGTTATGATGACCTAGGACAGTTTCTCCAAGTACTCCTAGAGATATTTTGTAACTTCCTTGCAATATTTGTTATTTTTCTCCGGCCCTATCTGTTTCTCAAGTTACTCTGCATGAAAATTTTTGAGAACAATTAGGGGCTTGTGTGCTTATTTTGCATCAGTGGGAAGAGACTCTGGCTGATGTGCGTATAATTTTGCAACCGGGGCTGAGGGACTGAGAGAGAAAGCCAGGTGGGAGGGGACAGAGGGCAGTCAAGGTAAGTTGGCTGGTCACTGCAACCCAGGAGGAGGGGAGGGACCAGGAAAAGAATGAGGTCCCGGGGCTCAGGAGAGATGCCTATACTCATCCATCATCGGCAGTACGTGGGTTGGAAGGAAGGCTGTGTCAATGCAGAGAGACTCAAAACAACAAAGGCAGTGAAGGTGAGGGCTGGGGTTCCCTGGTGGCTCAGTGGTAAAGAATCCACCAGCCAATGCAGGAGACATGGGTTCAATCCACAATCCGGGAAGCTCCCACAAGCCACAGAGCAACTAAGCCTGTGCACCACAGCTGCTGAGCCTGTGCTGCAGAGCCTGGGAGCTCTAACTACTGAAGCCCAAGCACCTGGAGTCCATGCTCGGCAACAAGAGAAGCCACTGCAATGAGAAGCTCCCACTCTCAGCAACTAGAGAAAAGCCCTAGAAGCAAAGAAGGCTCAGCACAGCCAAAAATAGATAAATAAACTTATATATATATATAACAACAGTGGGCTCAGTGTTCGGTCTAAATTGGGGCCAGAGACGCTCCTCCAATGAAGTGACCCTGGACTCCCTCTCAAAAAGATTCCCAGTTCCTCTCCTGGCACCGCATCAGAGGAAATAAACCATCTGAGCGTGGAGGCCAGGGCTCAGCTATTCCCACACTCAAACCGTTACCCTTTCCTGGCTAGAGCAGCATCCAGCCCGGGCCCTGTTCTGCCTTGGTCTGAAGAGTCGGTGAGTCCTCCGGGCAGGAATGGATACCTTTAATATCCCACCCTCACCCATCTCACTCCCCCAACTCCTGCTACCAATTGAGCTGGAAGGGCCATTTATCTGGTGGGGGTGAGGAGGGGGGGTTCTGTTTTCATTTCAGTTGGAGGACAACTTCTTTACAATGCTGTGTTAGTTTCAGCTTGTGTATACATGTCCCCTCCCTCTTGAACCTCCCTCCCACCCCCTAGGTCATCACAGAGCACCGAGTTGAGCTCCCTGTGTTTTATAGCAGCTTCCCACTAGCTATCTGTTTTACATATGGTAATGCATTCATCTTAATGCCACTCTCTCGGGGCATCCCACCCTCTCCTTCCCCACTGTGTCCACAAGTGTGTTCTCTGCCTCTGCGCTTCCATTCCTTCCCTGCAAATAGGTTCATCAGTACCATTTTTCTGCATTCCACACATATGTGTTAATATACGATGCTTGTTTTTCTTTTTCTGACTTCACTCTGTATAACACGCTCTAGGTTCATCCCTCTCACTAGAATTGACTCAGACGTGTTACTTTTTATGGCTGAGTAATATTCAGAAAACTAAGATCATGGCATCTGGTCCCATCACTTCATGGCGAATAGATGGGGAAACAGTGGAAACAGTGCCAGATTTTATTTTTCTGGGCTCCAAAATCACTGCAGATGGTGACTGCAGCCATGAAATTAAAAGACGCTTACTCCTTGGAAGGAAAGTTATGACCAACCTAGACAGCATATTCAAAAGCAGAGACATTACTTTGCCAACAAAGGTCTGTCTAGTCAAGGCTATGGTTTTTCCACTGGGCATGTATGGATGTGAGAGTTGGACTGTGAAGAAAGCCGAGTGCTGAAGAATTGATGCTTTCAAACTGTGGTGTTGGAGAAGACTCTTGAGAGTCCCTTGGACTGCAAGGAGATCCAACCAGTCCATCCTAAAGGAGATCAGTCCTGGGTGTTCATTGGAAGGACTGATGCTGAGGTTGAAACTCTAATACTTTGGCCACGTCATGTGAAGAGTTGACTGATCGGAAAAGACCCTGATGCTGGGAGGGACTGGGGGCAGGAGGAGAAGGGGACGACAGAGGATGAAATGGCTGATGACATCACTGACTCGATGGACATGAGTTTGGGTAAACTCCGGGAGTTGGTGATGGACAGGGAGGCCTGGCATGCTGCGATTCATGGGGTTTCAAAGAGTCGGACACGACTGAGTGACTGAACTGAACCGAATATTCCATTATGTACATGTTCCACAGCTTCTTTATCCATCCCTCTGTCGATGGACATCTAGGGTGCTTGGGGATCTAGTTTTGAAGACAGGAAGCCTAGGGCCACAGCCCATATCACCTGTATGGAATTGAACTGGAACCATCTCTGAGGCCTCCAGGCTCAGAAGCACCCCTGCTCTGACCTCTGCACAGGAAACAGTAGAGGCTGGGCCACTGAAGGAAGTTCAGTGAGTCTGAGCAAAGATGACGGTCCTCAGACCCACTGAACCTTTGCTCCCTGGTAAGGGCTGGAACCAACAGTTGTCATATATAGAGCTGCACTGGCGGATGGCCAGTGATCAGACAGCTAATAATGGGAACAGAATCGCACTCATCAGTGAACGGAAATACAGATTTGTCCTAAGTCAGCTCCCAGAGGGCAGGGTCTATGAGATCTATGATTCATCTCTGGATCCCCCAGGTCCTGGCATGTAGCAGACACTCAGTCAACATCTGTTGGCTATGTGTAGATAAGAGAGTCTAGTAAACAAACACAAACACATTGGGCCCTCCAAGCCACTGTTTAGGCTTTTGCAATAACCATGTATTCAGGGACTTCCCTGGTGGTCAGGTGCTTAAGACTTCACCTTCCAGTGCAGGGATGTGGGTTCGATCCCTGGTAAGGGAACTAACAGTTCACATGCCAAGGGGCAAGTAATCCTGAGTGCCGCAACTAAGACCCAACACAGCCAAATTTAAAACAAATAAAACTAAATTTAAAATGTGTATTCTAGTTTCTGTATTTGATACTTCCACATCTTGGGGCCTTGGAATAAGAAACAGCTTCCTCTCCGCACACAATTCATCTTTGTATCCAGGTATTGTGCTGTTTCTTTTATTTTTCACTGTATTTTTAATTGTTGTTGTTCAGTCACTCAGTTGTGTCCAACTCTTCTGCGACCCCATGGACTGTAGCCTGCCAGGCTCCTCTGTCCATAGAATTCTCCAGGTAAGAATACTGGAATGGGTTGCCATTCCCTTCTCCAGGGGATCTTCCCAAACCAGGGATTGAACCTAGGTCTCCTGCATTGCAGGCAGATTCTTTACCATCTGAAACACCAAGGAAGCTCTCTAGGGTCTAAACTATCCAGAAATAACTTTGGGCTTTGAAGACCTAACCAGAACAACCATTTTTATATTCCTGATCACAAAACAAAATGCCTTTAGCAGGAAGGCCATTCACAGAGGGCAGGGAAAGGACATACCCCATAAGCTTTGGACATCAGGAAGGCCTTCATCCTTCCAGCTCCAGAAGGAAGGAGCGAATTCGTACATTTGGCAGCGTACACTGAGGTCAGAAAAGGGCCAGAGAACTAAGATGCCAAGACAGAACTTGCCTGGCAAAGGGACAAGGTCAAGCTCACTGTTACTTGTAGACAAACTATAAGATCATTTTCAGAGACGCTGTTAACAGTGCATAGTGCTCCAGGGAACTCTGCTCAATGTGATGTGGCAGCCTGGATGGGAGGGGAGTTTAGGGGAGAATGGATATGTTCTTCCTTGTTCACTTGAAACTGTCACAACATTGTTTGTTAAAAACTATTTCCTGCTCAATCATTCAGTTGTGTCCGACTCTTGCAATCCCATGGTCTGTAGCCCACCAGGCTCCTCTGTCCATGGAATTTTCCAGGCAAGAATACTGGAGTGGGTTGCCATGCCCTCCTCCAAGGGATCTTCCAGACCCAGGGATCGAACCTGAGTCTTCTGCATTGTCAGGCAGATGCTTCATCACTGAACCACCTGCTATACCCCAATGCAAAATAAAAAGTTTGAAAAATAAAAAAAGTGAATAGTGCTGAATGAATCAACATGCAGGGAGAGCAGGGCAAAAGGAAACCAAAGGGTTCCTGCAAGCTGCAGACAGGAAGCTTGCCCAGTCTCCCCTTACGCTCAGTATCCTCTTCAGTCTGCACCTCACGACCCGACTGCTGCCCTCTGCCCCCTGACCCTGGCACTGTCTATCTTCCAACTCCCTCCTCCACTGGTTGGATTCCCTGTGCTCCCCAAGGTGACCGTGGATGATAGAAACCAACCTGCACTGAGTGCCAGGAGAAGAGACCAGAGCTGATGTAGGAAACAGATGGGCTCCAGGTTAGACATTTACAACTGGCCTCCTGTTTGCATTTCATGGGGAAGGAAGAAGGGATCTTCAGGCTGGGTACTTACAACTGTCAGCATTTCTTGAGATAGGTGGGCTCCAGTTAAGGCATTTACAATCAGCCTCCTGTTTGCCCTCCGAAATGGAAGTGACAACAGAGACAGGGTAAATAGCCAGGCTCTGTCTCTTGTAAACACCTCAAGGTGATAGTCAGGGCAAAAGTCAAGGCAATAGTGATGGCAGGGACAAAGAGGGGCAAGACCCTGACTGAGTCAAGGATTAAAGGACTTTTGCTCCCTCCTCTTTTGGGAGAAGGAGACATTATACTTGTGCAGAAACGCTCCTTGTGGGTCCAAAGTCAAGGGATAACACCAGGCCAGGTAAAGCGTCTGCCTACAAAGCAGGAGACCTGGGTTCGATCCCTGGGTTTGGAAGGTTTCCTGGAGAAGGAAATGGCAACCCACTCCAGTACTCCTGCCTGGAAAATCCCATGGATAGAGGAACCTGGTAGGCTACAGTCCATGGGGTCGCAAAGAGTTGGACACAACTGAGCGACATTTACTACTATTTACTATAATGAGTCTTACTCCTCTTAGAAGACTTCACTTCTCGAGATGCATCTTGCCTGAGGGGGTATGTGTGCACCCAGGGAGTGTCCCAGGATAGGTCAGGTGTGGAAAAAGAAGCCAGATAATCGGCCTGAAGGAAGACAAAGACTCGGAAGAACTGCCCTGTATAAATGACTTAACTGCCTCTTCACTGGGCTCCTTCTCACCAGGGGGACCTCACATCCTTTCTCTCTCTGTGTGCATCTCTACCTTGCTTCTGCCTCTTAACTAAGCAAGCCATTTCCCTATGTTCTCTCCCACTTGCTGGTGTGCTGTGTCTCTAATAATAAACTTCATACCTGCATTTACAGTTTTTAGAGCTTCTCAGGTGGCGCCAGTGGTAAAGAACCTGCCTGCCAATGCAGGCGATGTAAGAGAGGTGGGTTTGATCCCTGGGTCGGGAAGATCCCCTGGAGGAGGACATGGCAACCCACTCCAGTATTCTTGCCTGGAGAATCCCATGGACAGAGGAGCCTGGTGGGCCACAGTCCATGGGGTTGCAAAGAGTCAGACATGACTGAAGCAACTTAGCAGGCAGGCAGGTTACAGTTTCTGCCTCCATGATAAATGCATTTTTCACTGGTGGCAAAGATCCAAGGAAAAACAGTTTCTAGCCTCTAGTCCTTGCTAATCTGAAGGCTAGAATTCCTGGTTTCCATCCAGGCTATCCAGGTTCAATTCCCAGGCAGAGAAATTAAGATCTTGCTTGACGCCACCACTCACTGTTGCGTCCCTGAGATTAGAGCCAGCCCCATCCCTGCAGCTGCCTCTCTCTCTCTTTTATTTTTAATTGGAATACAATTGCTTTACAATGTTGGGTTTGTTTCTGCTGTACAACGAAGTGAATCAGTTATATGTATATATGCGTATATCCCCTCCCTTTTGAGTCTCTCTCCCTCCCACCCCCATCCCACTGCTCTAGGACATCATAGAGCATCCGGCTGAGCTCCCTCTGCTAATCAGCAGGTTCCCACTAGCTATCTATTTTACACATGACAGCATATGTGTTAGGGGCTTCCCTGGTGGCTCAGACAGTAAAAAATTTGCCTGCAGTATGGGAGACCTAGGTTTGATTCCTGGGTCGGGAAGATCCCCTGGAGAAGGGAATGGCAACCCACTCCAGCATTCTTGCCTGGAGAATTCCAAGTGTACATATTAAGGTCAATGCTACTTTCTCATTGTCTCCCACCCTCTCCTTCCCCTGTTGGGTCCACAAGTCCATTCTCTGTGTCTGTGTCTCTATTCTTGCCCTGCAAATAAATTTAACTTTACCATTTTTCTGGATTTCACATATATGCGTTAATATACCATATTTGTCTTTCTGACTTATTTCACTGTGTGTGACAGACTCTTTTAACAAGATTTCCTAAAGACAAGGCTTCTTCCACCTGCTGTGAACATCTTGGTTATCCTGACTTGAACTCAACCTCAAGCCAGATAACTGGAAGTGGGAAGGCATCAGGGAGCCAGGTGGGCTTCAGGACGCCATGCAGAAGGCTGGGACCATCACAGGTCCCCACCAGCTCTGTGGCTGGATCTTAGGTTAGCCAGCATATGTGTCTGCAGGGCAGGGTCCCCGCCAACCCTGCCTCTTTGGGCCCCCTCTTCATGGCTTTATTTATGTCTTCCCAATCCTCCTGCTGAACTCTGCATGGGCAGGTTGGACTCCAGAAGCCCCAGGAGATGGTGGAGTGAAAGGGGAGGGAGGGGCATTTTTCTGACCTAATGTCCATAGAGGTTACTGTCCCAGGCTTCCTGCCAAAGCCACTTAAGACTCCGTCCTTATGCTCTTGTCCAAACCTATTTGAGTTTATATCTATTTCCTGCCAGCGGCACCTTTTAGAATAATTCATTCCATCTGTCTCCTGCATCACAGCCATTTATTCCCATGGCCCTGCCCTAGGTATGTCATAACCCAGGACAGCTCCACCTCTGAAACTCCCAAGAATCCCCTGAGAGCCCTTCACCACGAGCAGCCTGGTTCTTGAATGCACAGGGTCTCTGAGTCCTGGAACTGCAGTGAACCAGGTGAGCTGTGCTGAGGGGCAGGATTTTAAGGATCAGAGAGCTATGGACTGGAATCCAGGCTCTGCCTCTGACTAGCTGGGTGACTTTGGGCAATTAACTTCATCTAAGACTTCGTCTTTTCATTGACAAACTGGGACTAATAATACAATCTGAGGTTTAATGCAGACAATGTATCGAAGCCCCAGGTACAGTGCCTGCCTGTGCCACGAGCTGCATCCAGGGGAGCCATTGTGCTGAGATAGTTTGTACATATCACACTGGGTCATCACTTCTATTGGACCCCTGCCATCCTCCCATCACCTGCCCTGGCCTCCCCCGATCTCCCTGCCTCCACGAAAGCCAAAATGATCTCCAGGGCTCCTGGTGCTCCAGGACAAGACCCCTCCCTCCCTGGCCCACACACACCAGGGAGGGGGTGCTGGAGTTCTAGGACTCTGTGCACTCCTGCCAAGACCCCCATCACCAACATTCAGCTTTGCCAGCAGCTCCGCCTCAAGACCAGCATCCCAGCCCAGTCCTGGCTTCTACCAGCTGCATGAAGCCCCAGGGCTCCCCATCACCCACTGTAATTCTCAGGCAGCCCTGTTTATCCTCCTTAACATCTCCCTCCCAGTCTGCTGAAAACTTCCCACTGTGGTCCCGGACCTTCCAGCCAGTCATCTGAAAAATTCCTGATTCCCCCAACCTCTGCTTGGAAGATTTCTTTTCTTTTCTTTTTTTTTTTTCTTTTTTTTAACTGAAACCTGCTTCCCTTAAGTGTAGATTTCTTTTTCCTCTGCTCATGCAACCAACCTAAAGGTGCAGGGGGTACTTTTCTTTGCTCCTCATTGTTACTTCCAGAACCTTCTCTTCTTCCTAAAAGCCCCAGCTCCCACATCACATAACTGTACACTTTTTCCTCATTGCTAAAGGACACTGCTCCCCTACCCCTCTCTGCAATCACTGTTGCTGTCTCTCAGTCTCCACCTCTGACTCTTTCTCTTCTGAAGTCACATCTTTTCTGACCCACTTGAAATGTGGCCAAAGATAAGACAGGCTCAGAATGCAAAAATGCACGCTGGATTTTGAAGGCTCAGCCTGAGTAAGAATATATAAATATCTCCATCGCTTTTACAGTGATTACAAATCAAATTGATAATATTTTGAATGTGTGCTGTGTGTTAAGTTGCTTCAGTCATGTCTGACTCTTTGCAGTCCTATGGACCTAACCCACCAGGCTCCTCTGTCCATGGGATTCTCCAGGCAAGAATACTGGATTGGGTTGCCATGTCCTCCTCCGGAGGATCTTCCCGACCCAGGGATTGAACCCATGTCTCTTACATGTCCTGCATTGGAAGGTGGGTTCTTTACCACTAACACCACCTGAGAAGCCCAACCAACTATTTTGAATATATTAGATTAAATATGTTCCTGTATTTAGATTTTTTTAGATGTACCTCTTTATCTTTCTGTGTGGCTACTAGAAAATTTAGAATTGCTCATGTGGCTCACACTACAGTCTGGCTCTACCAATAAGTGAGGCCCTTTCTTAATCCTGACTTCACACATCCCAGGTGAGAGCTGCCCCTCCCATCTTCCTGGTGTTCTCCATCCCCTCAGGCTTCCCTGATCTCACCAGGACCTACTAACCGTGAACCCCACTGCCTTTCCAAAACTGCTCCTGTCCACGCCTCCACACTCTTAGGTCACAGGAGAACGTCCTCTCTCCCCCAGGTAGACTGTGAAATTCTCCCCTCTAACTGCACTTCCGTTAGGGAATGAATCACACTGTAAGGCAGGGTCTGTCAGCAGTCAATGTGTCTCCCGTCTTGGCAGGCGAATTCTTCTGGGGACTTTGAGCCCCCTGAAGGCAGGACCCAAGATCTTTCACTTCTGTTCGCATCAGCAGCACTACAAAACCCTGTCCTCTTTGGATGATTTAAGTCCCAGTTCCTTATGGGGGCTTCCCTGGTGGCTCAGATGGTAAAGCGTCTGCCTGATGTGGGAGACCAGGGTTTGATTCCTGGGTCGGGAAGATCCCCTGGAGAAGGAAATGACAATCCACTCCAGCACTCTTGTCTGGAAAATCCCATGGACGGAGGAGCCTGATAGGCTGCAGTCCATGGGGTCACAAAGAGTTGGACACGACTGAGCGACTTGACTTTCACTTTCCTTATGTCTTAAACTCAACTCTCTCAGCCCTCCTTTACCCTGGCACTTCTGCACTTGGTGAACAAGGATGTGGTTGGCCATTCGGCAAGTAAAGATACCTTCTATGGGCAAGACACAGCGCTGGGTATTGGGACATTTGGATAAGTCCAAGGCATGCAGTGCCAGCCAGAGGGAACTTGGGACACACAGCTCAGCATGACTGTGGATGGACAGGCTGACAGGGGCCAGGGAGGCCAGGTGGATGGCCCGGGAAAGACATGGAGAAAAGCCAGGAGGCGTCCATCCCACTGCTTGTTATCTGACACCAGGAATCAACCCCAGATAAACCTAGAACGAGGAAGGGATGAAGCTCTCTGTCCTGAAGACTGAAAACAGAGCATGAGGAGGAACTGGAGCGCCTTGGGTGGGCCCCAGGGTGGACCCAGGCAGACAGAAAGGCTGCGACCACACGTGACCTAAAATCTAATGGTCAGGAGCACTCAGCATACACCAGGCACTGCAAGCACTAACTGTGGAGTAACTCATGTCGCTTGGCAAGGACCCTGAGTCTTGAGCCGTTATTATTCCATTTTACAGAGGAGAGGGAGCTGAGAACTCAAACAGGGTTGCGTGCTGCTCGCTCAGTCGTGTCCAACTCTTTGCGACCCCATGGACTGTAGCCCACCAGGCTCCTCTGTCTATGGGATTCTCCAGGCAAGAATACTGCAGTGAGTTGCCATGCCCTCCTCCAGGGGATCTTCCTGTCCTAGGGATCGAACCCACATCTCCTATGTCTCCCGCCTTGGCAGGTGAATTCTTTACTCCTGAGATATATGGGAAGCCCCTGATCAGGATTACACAGGCTGCAACTGTCAGAGCTTGACATGGAGCCCTGTCCATGGGACTCCAAGGCCAGTGCTTCTTGCCGTCCTGTGGGGCCATCATCCCTGTAACGGATGAGGCAGACTACTATGGATGTTAGAGATGTTACATGTGCCCCCAGGTGCCCAGGGCGAGCAAGGCCGTGGGTCTGAAGCAAAACCAGCTTCCAGCCAGTGACCGTGAAACACACCCCTAACTCTTCCAGTAGGCAACCTCAGGGACCTAGTGACTTTGACAGAGGTGGGGAGTGGATAGACATGGACTTGCCACAGACCCAGGTGCCCTGGGGACCCAGAATATTCCTTACAGATTCTACTATTTGGAGAATAGGACTAAAAGAAATTGCTCGGTTTCCTTGAGTATCTAGGCTTCAGGGGGAAGCCCACTAACCCAAACGCTGCTTTCTTTAAGAAAAGGGAGGAACCAATCTTAAAACACTGTTTGGGCCGGGGGTCTCTGAGAAGTGGCATGGGTGCTTCCTGGGAGACCCTGGGTGACAGCTGCTGCTCCTGACCTTTCTGTCTCCCCTGTCCTTCTCCAGTTCCCCAAGGTGTTCAGGGGACTCCCCAAAGGGCAGGGAGGTGAAGTATCTGTGTACTAAGGGTGTACGAGGTCCGAAGTGCTTCACTCAGGTTATATCACCTGATTCCTCCAAGGTCCCAAGAGCTGAGTAACATTATTCCCATTGCGCAGATGGGAACACTGAGGATGAGGGCATCAGGACTCCAGTGAGGCAGACAGCCCGCTCAAATCAGAGAATGTCACAGGATTTAAAAAAGGGAACATGTGCAAAGGTGTAGCCAAAGGTGTGAGACGCCCACAAGGGCCAGAGTGGTGTCCTCAGGCTTATGTCTCGGCCTCTCAGAGCCCACCAGGGCAGCACTTGCGGGAGCCTGGAAGCAGAAAGCCACGTGGAGGGCGTGGTTACAAGGAGCTGTGAACTCAGGCGGAAGGACACAGCAGCCCAAGGTGACCGCATAGAGCAGGATCTGGAAATAAACACGCCCATCTCCCATCTTCCATGCTGCGGTGGCTCCCCACAAGGCAGACCGCTGAGTGGCAGGGGGTGGCCGTGGAGGGGCAACGGAAGACACCCTGCACAGATCCTAGGCTGGGCGAAGTTCACTCTCCAGGCTCCTGGGCACCTTCCCTGGCTGTCCCTCCCTCTTGTGGAAAGAATGGGGCCAGAGACACCGGGGATCGCAGCTGCCCACCAGCCCCAGTGAGCACAGCCGGAGTCAGCGCGCACGGAGCTGAGCGCACTGCGGCACCGCACCAGTTAACATCTCTGCTCTCCCGCCTGGGTGCCTGATTCTGCAACCTGGGGAGGGGGCGGGACCAAGATAGCTGGGGGCCTCCCTGGAAATCCACTCCCACCCTTGGGCAGCTGCCCACCAGCCCTCAGCTACGCTGGATGAACTGAGGAGGTTTGATGGCTGAGAAAGTAGACGTGGGGGTTCCCTGAGGAGAATAATTTAATTTTATGGGGCAGGGACGCGGGAACAGGGAGTTCGGACCCTACACTCAGCAAGCGGCCTGGCTGCAGGCGTAGCATGTGTAACTCATTACCTCCGCGGGCCGCCCATTTGCAGCAGTGGATGATGCTCAGAGCGTGGTGGAGGGCCCGAGGCCGCGGGGTGAGCATGACTGCAATATTTTTCTGACACTAACACCTCTCGCTGGCCCTTGGAGAGGGCCGTGGAAGAGCCAGGCCCTGCCAAACATCATCCACGCCCAGCCCTCCGCCTACTGGCGCCAGACAGGAGAGGCTTCAGCTGTTCAGGCAGGAAGAGAAAGGCTGGATCAACGGAGGTAAGCGAGTGAAGGGGCAGGCACAGAGGGAGCTGGGGGAGGAGGGGTCGAGGCCCAGACAGCTTCTCTTTGGGTTTCTCCTCCGTGGGAAGCGTCAATGGGCACCAAGGTCAGAGAGGGTTTGGCTGGAAGACCTTGGAGGTCACGTTCTGCCATGAGCCTGCCCATGAATTCCAACCACACAGGTGAAACCCATGGGGTTCCCCACTGGAGACCCGGAGGTGTGGAGGCCCCTGCCCTGGGTGCCTTCCTGTCCACAGTGGGGCTCAGACACAGGGAGGAGGCAGGTGGGGTCCTAAGAGGGGGCCCGGCCAAGGGGTGCAGAGGACGGAGAGGTCCCAAAGGTGTCACCATGGAGCTGAGGGTGCAAGGGAGAGAGCCTGGAAGGATGTGGGAGGCACCACGCCAGAGAGGGTCATGGCGGGGATGGGGAGCCTGAATAGCCTCCTAGCTTCCTACCTGGTCTGTGAACAGAAGGGAAGGGATGGAGGCAGGGTAGGAGGAAAAGACAGATGGAGAGGAAAGTACAGGAGGAGAGCGGGGAGGGTTTGCCAGTGCCTGAAAATAAGGCATGTACAGCCTAACACCTTAAAGTCCCTCCTGCGTTAAAGCCTGAGTCCTACACAGAAGACATGGGTTCAATACCTGGGTTGGGAAGATCTCCTGGAGGAGGGCATGGCAACCCACTCCAGTATTCTTGCCTGGAGCATCCCCATGGACAGGGGAGCCTGGCAGGCTATAGTCCATGGGGTCACAAAGAGACACACACGCATACCTCAGTATCTAGGCTGCAGCTTTTCAGCTTGTTTCTGCTGATCCTAAGCTCCCTGGGGCCCAGGGGAGGCACTGCCTCTCTTCCCACCTCCCTGCTTTCAAGGGGAAAGTACTGGGAGGGACTTGGAGCCGCAGCGACTCTGCTTTTCATTTACTCAAAGCCTGGGGGGCGGGCTGGTCCCTACCTCTGTCCACCTCTGCTCTCCCATCCACCTCTCTTTGCCCCTGCCAGCTCTACCCCTTCCTCCCTCTCCAGAGATGAGGGTCAAAGAAGCCAAGTGCTGGGGAAACAGACCAAATCTGGCTTGAATTTCCCCAAGTCAGAGCTCACCATTTCCCTCTTAGAAATGACAGGGAAGGGGGAAATCCAAGAAACCCAGGAGCTTTTAGGTGGCTGTTTCATCTCAAGACTCTGGTCTTTCCAGCATCCTCACGCCCCCACCCCATGTCTGGCATCCAGGAATGAGTGTGGAGGAGACCCAGACAATGTGCAAATCAGGTTTAGAATTGGTTTGTTCCGCCTCCTTTAGATTTCAAGGATCCCTGTCTTTGTTCATCCATGTACTCAGTCGTGTCCAACTCTTTGCAACCCCATGGACTGTAGCCGGCCAGGCTCCTCTGTCCATGGAATTTTCCAGGCAACTGGAGCCGGTTGCCATTTCCTTCTCCAGGGGATCTTCCCAATCCAGCAACTGAACCCTGCTCTCCCACACTGCAGGCAGATTCTTTACCATCTGAGGTATCAAGGAAGCCCCAAATGGCCTTTTAAATCCTAGGTTCAGTAAAGGGGGGGGGTATGATGAGGTCAAAAGAAGGAGAGATGATGACCCAACAGCAGCCCCCCAGGCCTCTTCCCACCCCAGGGTCTCCCTGCCATGACTTTCCCCATTGGTATCCAATACTGGTCCTCACGGTCCTACAATTACCCCTCTGAGCTGTACCCCAGTTCTTTCTTGCCAAACCAGGCCTGTTTATTGGTGGGCTGGTGGGGAGAGAGGGTAGTTGAAGGCTGTAAAAGCCACCTTGACCTTTGTGGATGTGATGATAGGGACGGCTGAGCACTGACTAGTGAATCAACACCCCGAGGTCCTTCATCTCATCCCAGGTGTCATTAACTTGACAGAAACACTGGCCCATCTCAGTGCAGCTCAGCTGGTAACATTTTTCCCATCTACCGCTTCTCTTACAAAATGGTATTCGGTCTTTAAGGCCTTTACCAGAAAATGTTCATCCTTCTTGACTTTAATAATCACATATTTTTACCTTCTTTACATGGTGAGTGACTGTCTCCATACCAGTCCCTTCCACTGGGATCAGAAGCCCTTGGAAGGCAAGAATGGTTTAATTTCTCTCTCGAGCATCTCTGGCATCTAACCCATAGCTTGATACATTGTGGGTCCTCAAAATGTGTCTGTTAACTGGAATCCAGAGAAACAGTTCTGATGGTGGGAAGTTTACTAGGCCAGGTGTGTGCATGCTAAGTCGCTTCAGTCGTGCCCAATTCTTTGAGACCCCATGGACTGTAGCCCGCCAGGCTCCTCTGTCCCTGGGATTCTCCAGGCAAGAATACAGGGGTGGGTTGCCATGCCCTCCTCCAGGGGATCTTCCCGACCAAAGGATCAAACCGGAGTGTCTTATGTCTCCTGCATTGGCAGACAGATTCTTTACCACTAGCGCCACCTGGAAAGGAGCCCAGATCTCCTCTCTCCTCTCCCTGCTGAGACAATCCCCGATCCCTGCCTGAGCCACCCATCTTCCCTCCCTGCTCTCAGCACCTGGTGGGAGCAAAGATGGGGCTGAATGAGGAGTCATTTCTAATTTTGAGGAATTTCAAGACGAAGGCAGCTGGCAGAGTGGAGCACAATGAAACAAAGCACTCGAGAGAAAGGTTGAATAAAGGCATCTGGAATGGTTGATTTTATGTCAACTTGGTTGGCTGTGGGATGCCCAGAATAAACATTCTGGGTGTCTCTGAGGGTGTTTCTGGATGAGATTAGCTTTTAAATTGGTGGAATCAGAGCAGACCGTTCTCCTCAATGTGGGCGGGAGGGTCTGAATACAACAAAAGATGGCGGGATTGGCTTTTTACTTCCCGTCTGCTTGCTGGAGCTGGGACATAGCATCTCATCCTCTCTGGCCCTCAGACCATGACTGACACCATTGGTTTCTCTGATTTTCAGGCCTTCTGACTCAGACTAAACTACACCACCTGCTTTCCTGGGTCTCCAGCCTACAGAGGGAAGATCATGGGTCTTCCCATCCTCCATAGCCAGGTGAGTCAATTCCTCATAATCGGTCTCTTCATAAGTGTAGACATCATTCTGTTTCCCTAGGGAAGCCTAACTGAGATAGCCAGTCTCCATCTCACTGATCACAAAGCTTCACAAAACTCTCACGTGAGTTTCCTTCAGTTCATCATTGAAGTGAGGATGAAGCTCTCTTCTCCTATACTGACTGCAAAGAGGAGTGTGTTCATTCAGACAACAAGCATTTATTAAGCAGCTACTCAGTGTGGAGCTCTGTGCTGGATGCAGAGGAGTCAGCTGTTGGCGAGATGCTCCGAGCTCCTCAGGAGGACACTGCATCCATTTGCTCCAGGGTTTTAGCCCCCAGAGATGCAGTGCCGTGCACTGAGAGGGGGTCCCTTTCTGCGCCATGACCTGGGGTCTTAGTCTCAGGGGAGGATGAGCACCTTGGAGAGGTGCATCCCTCCTTGCAAAAGCCCTGGGAAGCAGATTGAAGATCTGTCACCGGAAGGGGTCTGGGCTTCTTGGTTCAGTTGCCTTTTGCGTGCCAGCAGCCTCACTGAAGAGGAGAGGATGGCAGAGAGGCAAAAGGACTGGGCTAGGAGTGAGGAGTCTCAGTGCTGGGGCTGCTCTGTGACTGATGGGCTGCATGATTGTTGTCATTCGGTTGCTCAGTCACGTCAGACTCTTTGTGACCCTGTTGACTGTAGCCCACCAGGCTCCTCTGACCAAGGGGACTCTCCAGGCAAGAATACTGGAGTGAGTTGCCAGTCCCTTCTCCAGGGGATCTTCCTGGCCCAGGGATCAAACTCGGGTCTCCTACGATGGTAGGAGGGTTCTTTAACCCTGGGCCACCAGGGAAGCCCGAGCTGTGTGATGCCTAATGCTTTTCTCAGAGTCCACTAGCTCATCTGTGAAATGGGTCTCATTTTGTGGTCACATAGGTGTGTTGAGATGCCTGAATAAGAAAAGACCTTTCCAAGCACAAAGGTCAACCTATGCAGTATTAGGCGGCGGTGTGGGGTGGGGTAGGAGGGTGGGGGTGGGCAGGGCTGACCTCACAGCCAAGACCGAGCCCACGGCACTCACCATCCTCACACAGGTTCAGCTTGGACAAGCTCCTGCCATCAAAGGGCTCCTCAAAGATGGAGCTGGAGTCGCGGTCGCTCACGGTGGCGTGCAGGTACATGGCTTTGTTCTCCATCGCGTCCTGCAACAGGAGAGGAGAGAGCAGATATGGGGGTGGGGGAGAGTAAAAGCTGTAGTTGGAGATGGAAATGAATCTGTAGAGCAAGGCATCACCATGACGACCTGGAGCCTGAACACAGGGACCCTTCCTCATCGGCAGGCGTCAGCCACCAGGATCCCAATCCCTTCCTCAATTTCCTTGGCTTGGAGCGGTCACGGTCCTGGGGACCTTTCTGACCATGGGATCTATCCTCTCCCTCTCATATCTCTGGATGGGGCTGGAGCCCTGAGCTGGCGGGGGAGGGCACCGGGGGCCATGCCAGGTGGGGCCGGAAGGAGCCAAACCTCCTGACCCAAACGGAATACTCTCCAAGCTTCTGGAGTCCTGGGCACGGTAGGGCGACTGGGGATTCTGCTCTGTGTTGGAAATGGGGGGGAACTAGGCATGAAACAGAGTACAGAGACCACCAGCCAACACAGCTAGAACCAGAACTCTTCCCAAACTTGGCTGGGCTGGCACGGTCAGAGGAGCTGGGTTCAGGGGGCCACAGGCAGGACTGACCCCCGTGGGAGCCTGGGGAGCAGGAGGCCGTGGTGGGGCCCCCTAGACACCAAGGCCTGGACAGCCCTAGACCAGGAGAGGGCTCTGGTGTCCGGATGGTCTCCTGGGTGGCTGGGGCTTGGAGTTGACCCCATGGAATTCCCGGAATGCCCCCTCGACATGGGTAAGTGCCACGCTGTTTGAAATGACCCAGCCCCATTTACACAAGCGTGCACCACACGACCCCATTTTGCAATGTCTACACATTCCAGAGTGCACGACGGGAGATTATATGCGGAGATGTTCTGGGCTTCTCCGGGTGAGACGTGTTACAGGAATCTGGTGGGGCTTGTGGGGATTTGCGCTTAGTTTTGTTTTCTGTGTTTTGGGGGTTTTCTACGATATGTTTGCATTCTTTGTATAATCAGAAGAATTCATTTGTGGGGCTGGATCATGAAGTATTTATTTACATAAAATACTGGATATCCTTTTCCTGCATAGACGCTCAGTGATTTCACAAATGACTCTCTGCTTTTAGCTCATTTCCAGTCATTAGTTTATGTTGACTTTCAGTTCTGATACTCTTTCTGTAGATTGTTACTGTTTAGTCACTAAGCTGTGTCCAACTGTTTGCAACCCCATGGACTGTAGCCCACTGGGTTCACCTGTACATGGAATTCTCCAGGCAAGAATACCAGAGCAGGCAGCCATGCCCTCTACCAGGGGATAGTCCCAACCCAGGGATCAAACCCAGGTCTCCTGCTTTGAAGGTAGATTCTTAACCACTGAGCCACCAGGAAAGCCCATAGCTATGTGGATATTGAACCCCAAAAATCCACTTTTAAAGAGTGAATTCTTTGGAAGATAAGTGCCCTGGGAGGATGGCGGGGGGCGGGGTGGGGGGGCTTCCTAGGCCCAGCATGGAGCCAACTCAACCCTGAGGACCAGAGAGCCGACTAGGAGAGGGGGTAGGGCCTGGCAGGTGGCCGGAAGGGGACACCAGCCACTGACTGAAGGGAAGAGGCAACCCCCATTCCAGTAAACGGGGACAGTGAAGGAAGAGGCTGGCTAGATCCCTCTGCCAGACGCAGCAAACACAAATCCCATATTTTCGTGACCTGACCTTTCTTTCCAGGGACCTATGACCTCAGGGCTACGAGGAGGCCAGAGCCTACAGTGGCCATCCACCTGTCTTTCCACTGGGCCTGGAGGGACAGATGGGGTGTCTGCTTTTGACCTCCAGTGATGAGAAGCCACATGCCTCGCACCCGTGTACACACCTACGCCTGTATGCACCTGCCCACTCAGGGTGCTCCTAGACCCTGTGGGCCCTTCCTCCACGCCCGTCATTCGTCCAAGTCCTCCACCCAGGGAGGGCCTCAAGGTGGGGCCCCAGGCTGCTCCACTGCTGCTAAGCTGCAGAGGACACGCCCTCATCTCACGAGTGCTCTGTGCGGCACCCCACCCTCTGGCCTCAGTCCTGGGGAGCGGCGAAGCAGGAGGCCAGTGTCTCCTCTGAGAGGGGGAACCCGCTCTCTGCCAAAGGCAACAGCAGCTGCTGCCCAGAGCCTGTGGGGGCACCGAGTGCCAGGGGAGGAGATGCAGAGCTGGGCTTGCTCCAGTTTCCCCATCTGCCTTTCCGCCTTCTCTCTCTGCCCATCAGCTCCTGGACCAGAGCTGGAAGGCGGGGCTCCTTATCTGGAATGTGTCTGTCGGGCCCCTCCCAGCACCCCCTCCCCACCCCTCAGCTGGTGGAGCTGGAGCCTGGGGGTGGGGGAGAGGGAGAGGGGCCAGATGTGAGCACGCTGAGATGGGAAGTGCTCAGCCGACTCTGCTAATGTTTGTTACTGGGGAATGAAACCTAAGAGCTTTCTGTCTGCCCCAGGTTTTATTTGGTGCTGTTTTTCTTTCTTGAGGAATGGGGGGCAGGAATTTAGACCTTCCAATCATTGGTTGTATAGCCTCTGGGCCAAGTCTGAGCAACTGACTGCCAAGTGTGGTGATGATAGAGCAAAGCCTCCACCCTCCACCCCCACCCCTGGAGCATGACCTGGAGTATGTTCCTCCCACACCGTACAGATCCTACGCCATCTGGAGCTCCCCACCTCCCAGGGGCACTGCAAGGGGGCAGGTGGCATTGGTCCGTTTTTCCCATTCTAAAGATAAGCCAAGTGAAGCCCAGAGGAGCAGGAACTGAAGAATGTCAGAGAGGAGGTCCTCCAGCATTTAACCCCACCCAGGGCATTGGCTCCGCACAAGGCTGCTCTGGCCAGGATGCATGTCCCTTTCGGAGGCCACCTTTCGGTCCCACAGTGATGCAGGGAAGAGGGCCAGGTGGGGACCGTGGAGCTAAGAGAGCTGGAAGGGAGGGGGCCAGTGCCATTGAAATCCAGGCAGGGTGTAGACACCAAAGTGACCTGTGGGGAGTGGGGGCTCAGAGGACATGGGGTCCCAAGCTGATGCCACATCTTATCCCCGGGGAGCTTGGTCTGTCAGCTAACACATCCAGCCTCAGCCTTTGCGATGAGGAGGACACACCTCCCAGCTACAAGGTCTCTGTGAGTCTCATGTGGATCAGGGCACATGGGAGGGCTGTGTGGATGGGGCAGGTAGGGAGATGGTGGTGGAGCCTGGTAACCACCCACGGACCCCCAGCATCTTCTGATCCTGCCAAGCAGCCTGGTACAGGGGTCTCTGGGTTCCCTCAGCCTCCCTCCCACCTAGCTAGTCCCAGAAACAATCCCATTTGGACCCCTTTGCGAAAGCAATTGTGAATGCAGACCAGACCTGAGAGCCATACCTTGATTCTCAAAGCCCCCCTCCAGGCAGCAGCAGGACTCAATCAGTTCTTCCTGCAGAGGGGTGGTGGCCCCAGCCTTGCTGGGTTCCAGCATTTAACGCTACAGGGCTCGTAACTCCTCAAAATCAGATAGGGATCACCGTGAACAAGGTCCTCTCTGGAGAGAGAATTGCTAAGGAGGCTTTGAGCCCTTTCCTCCTCTAACTGTACTCAGATCATCTGAAGCATCACTCAGAACTAGAGAGGTGCAGATGATTTATAAACAAGCTCTGCCTTCCTACGTTCCACTGCTGGGCACACCCACAGGCACACGCATGCACACACATTCACCACACATGTGGAGAGACTGTCACCTGTACCATCTGCTCCCTGAAGAGGCTCTGGCGCTCTGACACAAGCCAGGCAGAGTTGCCACTAAGGCGATCACTTTCTCTGGCTCCCAAATACCCACACTCACCAGCCCAGACAGATGGATGAAAATCTGGCAGATCCCCTAGGCTGACAGTTACAACCTCCCCTCCCAGGACCTGCACCTCCACGCGATGCCCAAACCTGTGCCCTGTGTCCTCCGGCTGCCTTTAGGAAGCCATGCCCAGGTGCTAGGACAGTCAGTGCCCAGACTCACCTGAGTGCCCCCAGTGAAGCTGCAGAACCTGTCCCCTCAGTTCCTGGCATTTGCCATGGTGGCTGGAGAGCTGGCCACTGCCCCCACCCCGAGACCCAGGCAGCCCCTCAGAGCTTGTCCCCACAGCCAGCCGAATCCAGACGGAGTCATAGAGGCTGCCCAGTGCCCAGGGTCTCGGGGATCACTTCTCCAGGAGGATCAGGAGGCAAGACTCAACCTTGTGCCCAAGTGGGAGTCCCTGTCTTGGTGTCTGGCCTCTTTCAGCCTTGGGCAGCGCTCGAGATGTTCTGTGGAGGCACCAGCGGCTCCGCTAGGTACTGACTGAGCTGTGAACTGCAGCTGCACTGGCCGCCAGGCTTTATAAAGTTCTTGGAGCAACTGCGAGGCTCCCCTGGGGCCTAGAATGCATCCTCCCTCTAGTGGCCAATCTCAGCATTACAGCTTCACGCAGGCATGCCTGCTGCGTCTTGGTCTTGGGACTCCACCCTCCTGTTCTAAAGGCTCTGCTCAAGATACTTTTTGGAAAGCTTCTAGTGGAATGGCAGCTAGACCTGGCTTAGGAGCTGCGCAAGGAACCCAGCCTTGTAAATTTATTTATAGGACAGAATTGGCATTGCTCAGTTCATTCACCAAACTTGGGGTAGAATTACTACGTTCTGTGTTTTCTTGGAGGCATATCTACCCGTAAAGGACACAGATTGCCCACACCAGGGAGATTCAGAAGAGGACTCTGAGGGTGCTGAAGGAACTTCCCAAAGTCAGGTTCAATGCAATTCATCAAGGAAGCCAGGGTTTCTGGAGCCCCGACGTTGTACAAGGGTTAGGCTACAGGGGTGAGTGAGAGGAGGCTGCTGTCCTTAGGGGGTCGCAACCCAGGCTGAGAGGCAGGCTTGGACACAGATAACTGTGGCGCTAGTGGTAAGGAACCTAGGAGACATAAGAGACACAGGCTTGATCCCTGGGTTGGGAAGAAACCCTGCAGGAGGGCATGGCGACCCACTCTAGTATTCTTGCCTGGAGAGTCCCATGGACAGAGGAGCCTGGCAGGCTACAGTCCATGGGTCACAAAGGGTGGGACACAACTGAGCGTCTGACCACACACCTGTAAACCTCAGCATAGCTATATTCAATGTGTAAAAACAGGAGCTCTCACCAAAATGTTGAGGGGGTGATTACCTTCATTCAGGTTGAGATGGTGATGGGAGAAGCATCAGAGAAATACTGAAAACAATCTGAACCATGGTACATGGTCAGTTTGTATGTGTGGCCCTTCCCCCGCCTCCCACCCCAGAGACAGAGCGCTGAAGGTCACGTTCACGAACATACGCCTGTTTCTTGGTTACAAATTCAGCCTTAGCACTGGAGCGCCAGACCTCGTACCTGAGAACAGTCTGCCAGGGCTCAGCTCTACCCCCCATCCCACCAAACCACAGCTGAGTCACAGAAGTCTTAGTCACTGTCAGTAACTGCCTCTTGACCGTCCCTGGGAGGGAGCTACAGTGTGGGGCTCCGAGGCTCCGTTTTACTGGAAAAAGCAGTAATTATATCGTAATGATGATGATAATTATAATTGGAGGATAAGGAAGAGGGAGGAGGGGAGAGGATGGGGAGAAAGAGGAGGAGGAGGAGGTGAAAGGGGAAGTGAGAGAAAAACATTTCATCATATGTTCCCTGTGCCAGGCAATTCCAAGTGCTTTTCATATATTAACTCATTTAACCTTGATGGCAACCCTGTCAGGTAGGCACTGCTATTGCTGGTGGTTTAGCCACTAAGTCATGTCCGATGCTTGCAATCCCATGGACTGTAGCCCACAAGGCTCCTCTGTCCATGGAATTCTCCAGGTAAGAATACTGGAGTGCCATTTCCAGTGGGTTGCCATTTCCTCTCCAGGGGCTCTTCCCTTCCGCAGGGATCAAACCAGCATCACTTGCATTGCAGGCAGATTATTTACCAGTGAACCACCAGGGGAGCCCAGGCACTGCTATTATTCCCATTTTATGGAGACAGAGGAAATAGGTGATTTGTCTGCAAGTGCCAGAGCTCGATTCTACTCCAGGCAGTGTGACTGTACAGTCTGTGCCCCCAGCCACTCCCCTAACTGCCTCTGATGAAAAAGAGTGTGTTTCAGTCACCCATCAAGTCACCAGTGTCCCTAGGAATGTCATTCTACAAATAGCAGGAAATGTGCTCAGAGTGTTGTCTCCGAGCATCTCATTGTAGAGGATGTATTGATCAGCAATAAATGCAGTGATTGGTGAGACCCTGGTGATGTCCTACTGTATGTGAAATAAAGCGTTATTTATTTTTACTGAAGTATAGTTTATTTACAGTGTTTCAGGTGTACAGCGAAATGATTCATTTATACATGTATATTCTTTTAGAATCATTTCCGTTATACATTATAAGATATTGAATGGAGTTCCTTGTGCTATACAGTAGATCCTTGTTGTTGTTGTTTTTTAAGTTTTACTAAAGTATAAAGGAGATAGAGAAAGCTTCCGACACAGGCATCAGAAAGGGGCAGAAAGAGCACCCCGATCCTTCTTGTTTATCTATTATATGTATATAGTATACATCTGCTAGTCCCAAATTGCTGATTTATCACTTCCCCACTCCCTTTCCCCTTTGGTAACCATAAATTTGTTTTCTATGTGAATCCATTTCTACTTCAAAAATAAGCTCATTTAAAAAAATAAAAATAAAAAATAAGTTCATTTGTGTCCTGTTTTATATTCCACATGTAAGTGGCATCATATGGTATTTGTCTTTTTCTTTCTGACTTCACTTAGTATAATAATCTCTAGGTTCATCCATGTTGCTGCAGATGGCATTATTTCATCCTTTTTTATGGCTGAGTAATATTCCATCACACGGACATCCTCTTTATCCATTCATCTGTTGATGGACATTTCAGTTCTTCCATGTCTTGGCTATTATAAATACTGCTGCTATGAACATTGGGGAGAATGTATCTTTTTGAATTAGAGTTTTCGGTTTTTACTGACATATGCCCAGGAGTGGGATTGCTGGATAATATGGTAACTCTATGTTTAGTTTTTTTTAAGGAATCTCCTTACTGTTCTCTATAGTGGTTGCACCATTTACAATCCTACCAACAGTGTACGAGGATACAAAGCATTTTTCTTAACACTCCTACACTGCTGTGCCCTGGCCATAGAGAAAGGGAAGAATGGGGACCCCAGTGCAGCCCAGGCTCTTGGCTGAGCCTTCCTTTACCATTGGCAATTGATGACACAGACATGGAGTTCTCTGCAAGTGAGACCCAGGAGTGGATGTAGAACCTTTAAGCTATAAAATTGCAGGAAGAATGAAGCTTAACCTATTAAACTCAGCTTCAGGCAAGAGGAGGTGCCTTTCCCTTGTTCTTTTCAGATTCATTTCCCTTCTTCCAGTGATAAGAGTAGTCTGTATTGTTGCCTGGAGCAGTAGCTCATTCTTGTTTCTTCTTTATGGCTGAGTAACATTCCATTTTATGCACAGAGCATGATTTGTTTATCCATTCTCCTTTTGATGGGCTTTGGGGTTGTTTCTAATCTTTGTCTCTTATGAATAAAGCCACCCAAACAGCAAAGAGCTTTCGATCTTTAGGAATGACCTGTGAGGCAAGATTTCTAGTGGGTGAGAGTCCTTCCTGGGCAGCTCTTAGCTCAGATGATAACTTCTTATCACCTGAAATCAGCATGGTCCGCAACATGGCTTGCTTCCGTTTAATCGCAGAACGCATTTATTTATTTATTTATTTTTAGTAGAATATGAGAGTTCCAGTTGCTCTTTTTTTTTTTTTTTTTGGCTGCACCAAGTCTTAGTTGCAGCATGCAAGATCTTCCATCTTCATTTCGGCTTGTGGGATCTCTTAGTTGCTACATTCGGGATCTAGTTCCCTGACCAGGGATCGAACCCCCAGGCCCCCTGCATGGGGAGCTCATAGTTCAAGTCACTGGACCACAAGGGAAGCCCCATAGAAGGCATTTATAATAGGGATCTCTCCACCCAGACAGTATTATGAAACTGATTGCCCTGAAGGAGAGTGGGATAAACTGAAGTAGCTGCATCTATGGATGTGGAAGACAGGGAGGTCCATTAGTGTGCTCAAGCGCTTCCCGCTTTCTTTGAATGATTTCATTTGATTGTCCCAACAACTCTCTAGGGTGGAGGTGGAGCGTTACCATCCTCAGTTTTCATATGGAGAAACCCAGCAATGCTGAAACTGAAGGTCAGAATGCTAGGCTCTCAGACGCAACATCCACAGCGGTCCTCTACTCTGGAGCCTCTTCGTCTGTAGAAATTCCTTCCATCCACTCAGTTATTCATTCAACAAACATCTGTTGTGTAACCTTCTTGCAGCATATCCTGAATGTTTTCACAAACATGAGTTAGACCTAGCCCCTTCCTTCAGGATCTCAGTCCAGGGGGAGAGAAGGTCTGAGAGCCAGGAATCACAGCCTGGCAACCCTCAAGCGGTTCCTCATGGCTTCAGGCTAGGTGAATCTCAAACCTTCACCCTCAGGCCTGACTTTGTTCCCCCCCCCCAACCCCACCTCTACCCAAGAGATTCTTTTTTTCCCCAACCCCCCCAAAAAAAATCTTAAAAGTTTAACATAGCTAAGGAAAAATGGACAAAACATAATCCAATTTGTACATTCTTCACAAACTGAATAGGAGCCAACACCTGAGTCAAGAGCAGAACAGACCCTTCCTCAGAAGTTCCTCTCTGGCCCTCCTGGTTCCTAATCCCCCCAACACTGGTCACCACCATCCCATATTCCATCACTACAGATGATTCTGCCGGTTTTTGAACTTCATATACATGGAGTCATTCACCATATGTCTAGCTTCAGTAGTATCTTTCAGATTGTTCCCTTTCTGGGAGTTCATTCATTCTCACCACTGTAGGGCCTCCACTGTGTGAATATCCTTTCTACTGGGGATGGCCATTTGGGTAAGTTCCAGGTTTTGACTATTCTAAAGAGTGCCACCATGACCATTCACATGCATGTCTCCTGGTGAACAAATGGGTGCATTTCTCTTGGGTATATACCTTGGAAAGAAATCGCTGGGTCATCGGGTGGCCCGTGTTCAGCTTCAGTAGATGTTGCCCAAGAACTCTGCAAAGTGGTTGTACCAGTTTACCGTCTTCCAGCAAAGCATGAGGGTTTTAGATGGTTCACACCCACGCCTGTGTTAGTGACATCTGTCTTTTGTGGAGGCATCATACTGTGTTTTGGGATTCCCTGGTGGCTCAGTTGGTAAAGAATCTGCCTGCCAATGCAGGACATGTGGGTTCAGTCCCTGGGTTGGGAAGATCCCTTGGAGAAGGAAATGGCAACCCACTCTGGTATTCTTGCCTGGAGAACCCCTGTGGACAGAGGAGCCTGGTGGGCTATAATCTATGGGGTTGCGAAGAGTCAGACACAACTGAGCAGGCACCTACGCAAACATACTGTGTTTTGTTTTTTAATTATTTATTCAGGCTGTGCTAGGTCTGAGTTTCAACTTGCAGGATCTTCACTGTGGCATGCAGACTTCTTAGTTGCATGCAGGATCTAAAATAAGACCAGGGATCGAACCCAGGCCCCCTGCATTGGGAGCTTGGAGTCTTAGCCTCCGGACCATCAGTGAAGTCCCAAACTGTGGTTTTAATTTGTATTTCCCTGATGACCAGTGTAGCTGAGCTCCTGTAACTATACTTACTTAGTATGAATTTTGTTTTTTTAACCTGGACTCTAGGCCTGAATTCCCAGCTGTCTGTGTATCTCCATTTACACCAGCAGGTCTCTGCTTGATGGATTTGTGTTGACTGTTGTATCTGTGTGGAGTGGTTCACTCACGTGTTTCCATGATGAACTCTTGCCTCCTTCCGGTCTTTTCTCAAATGTCACGCTCTCAGCAGAGCTGACCCGAAGGTTCCTCTTTAAAATCACTCTCCAGGACCTGCCTGGAGATTCTCCATATGCTTGGCCTTTTTTTTTCATCACCCCATAGACTTAATTTATGCTTGCTGATGATTATTACTGTATTGTTGATGTTCTGTGGAACACCAGCTCTGTGAAGGCAGCTCACTCATGCAACCAAATGCCCACACCAGTGCCTGACGAACAGCGAGGGCTGCATCGACGAGCATTGTTGTTGCAGGGAGAAGTCAATTCTGACTCCGTCTTGGAACTGTTTGACTTGCTTTCCATTGCTTTTCTTGTTATAATCATACATAATGGCCTCCCTCGGAGAATCCTGCCCCTCTGCCTGACTGTTAAAGTGCCTTTGTTCAGAACCCTATCCACCTGTGGATGGCAGGAAGGAAGAAACTAACACATCCTCCTGCCCTAGGCTTGCCGTTCTAGGAGCTTGTTGGCAAGATTGATGGCCTTTCTACTTCGTTTCCTCACTGCGCCTCCTCAGTCTCGGATCCATAAAAGAAACTGGCATCCAAACCCCGGTAGGAAGATTGTTTTGAAATATTAGCCTGCCGTCTTCTCGGACAGCAGCCTTACCTCTGTCACGGATGCTATCATGCAGCTGCAGAGTGAGCCTGGACTTGGTAACTGTGTGAAGATCTGCGGTTGAAAGTGTGTTCTAGGCACAGGAGACAGTAGAGTCACAGACCCCAGAATGGAGACAAGTGAACGCGCTGGAGGGGCAGCGAGGCCTGTGTGGCTGAGCACAGAAAATGCAGGGGGAACAACTTGGGTGGGTCTGGGCACAGCAGTTAAACCCAGGCCGCCGCTCTTCTCATGTCATCCTCTTTCTCCAGGGAGCTTAAAGGTCCCGTGTCATAGATTTAGGGTTTTTTTTTTTTTTTCCATATATCTTCACTATAATTTACTTTTTTTTTTAACTGATGTATAGTTGATTTACAGTGTTGAGCTAGTTTCAGTGTACAGCACAGTGATCTAGTTTTATATATATATATATATATATCTCTTAGGGAGGTAAAATAGGGAAAAGGAGTCCAAAATGGTGGTGGCTAAAAGACAAAGAAGAGAAAAGCCCGCGAAAATAGAACAAAAGAAGGTCCGAGGACCAGAGTGAGGACCTCAGGTAAAACAACACTCCTGGCTGGCCCAGTTTACATAGGACAGGCCCAGGGAGAGAAAAACATAAAAAGAGGAGCCAAAGCTAGCTCTCGCTCTCTCTCTCTCTCCTGTGCACTGGGGCGCTCTTCTCTTCGCGTCTTTGGATCAAAACGCCTCGAAGATGGATTTTCCTATTTTCTAAATAAAATAGAGCTGTAACACTGAGCTATAACACTGATTTGTCTGAGAGCTATAACATGGTTCTTTTGAGACCTGAGAGCTATAACACGGTCTATCCAAGACCCGAGAGCTGTGACACGCTGAGGGGGCTTTAATGTCCGTCACTCCAAATCTTTGTTGTGACGAGACAAAGAACTGAGGAACATACACTCACGTGCCATATCTGAAGGAGGAAACAGAACAGGCTCTATCTTGAAAGCAGGACTCCATCTTGGGTGGACTGTGGAGTTTGAGCTCTGTGCCCAGTAACTATGGAAACAACATCCCAACTGGAAAACCAGCCCCCCTCCCTCCAATGAAGAGCCCCAGGGCTCTCCTTCACTTAAAACAACACCCTAATTATCTGTGTCACTGAATAGAATCATATGTTCTATTATGCTTATTGGGGTATGAGCACAGGCCTATTGATAATTGTCCACTGTTAACTACCTAGGCTTAAGGCATATGAATCACGGGTTAACTTTGATTGTCAGGGAATTTGGGGAGATGGGTTTGTACACATACACTTAACGGTATATAAGGTTTCCACAAAAACTGGTTGGGGTCCTTGCCTAAGAGGAGACTCTGCCTTGGGCCTGCCAGAGTAATAAATTGCACTCCATTATTTTCATTGTCCTTCTGAGTGAGTTTGTTTTCTGGAACGTGTGGCTACAACATATCGATATATATGTATGTGTGTGCGTATATTCTTTTTCAGACTCTTTTCCATTATAGGTTATTACAAGACATTGAATATAGTTCCCTATGCTATACAGTAGGTCCTTGTTGGTTACCTATTTTATATATAGTAGTGTGTATCTGTTAATCCCAAACACCTAATTTATTTTTTAGATTAAATTAATTGTGCTACAATACCCTGGAGGAGGGCATGGCATCCCACTCCAGTATTCTTCCCTGGAGAATCCCCATGGACAGAGGAGCCTGGCAAGCTACAGTCCATGGGTCGCAAAGAGTCAGACATGACTGAGTGGCTTGGCACAGCACACACATAACACGGGGCTTCCCTGGTGGCTCAGATGGTAAAGAATTTGCCTGCAATGCAAGAGATCTGGGTTCAGTCGCTGGGTCAGGAAGATCCCCTGGAGAAAGGAATGGCAACCCACTCCAGTATTCTTTCCTGGAGAATTCCATGGACAGAGGAGCCTGGCAGGCCCCAGTCCATGGGGTCACAAAGAGTTGGACATGACTGAGCGACTAAAACTTTCACACATAATATAAAATACACCATCTTGACTTTTTAATTATTTGTGACTCCCGTCAAAAATAACCCTTTACTCCCTTCCCCAGTCCCTGGGAGCCAGCATCTATTTATACTTTCTGTCTCCATGAATGTGACAATCTAGATATCTTATTATTTCATTTGTGGCTTGCTCTACAAAAAAATATATGCTTTATAATTTTTACCTTTAGTCTTCATTTCTTTTTAACCTGGTTTGGGTGAAATATAAAAACTTTTAACCTGGTTCAGGTGAAATATAAATACCAAAAAAAAAAAAAAAAAAAAAAAAACTTGTCCATGGTTCACAAACCAGTGTTTATTTTTCTCTGTCACTGTAGGCTTTGTAGGAATGTCCTGACAAAAGTACATAATCTCTCAAAACCCAGAATTTACATTTACCCTTTTAAAAAGAAAACATTGTTTAATTATACAGTGAATTGAATCAATTTAGGTCTTGTTCAGCAGAGTTTTTTTAAAAGGTAGTTATTATACACATAGGAAATGATGTAGGAATTTGGCTTGTGTGGTTTTCTACAAGTTTGTTTGATCAATAGCATAAATGCCTTCTGGCTTGTCATCTTACTGTTTATCTCAAAGTACCCATCTGATCTTAACTGAAATGCAGCAACCACCTCCAGCCACAGGCCTCACTGCCCCTGCCCATAGGAGCTAAATGTTGGGGAAGGAAGGATATACCCGAGGAAGGGGGCTTCTGATCAGCCCGGGCCTCTGGGAGAGTCTGTGTCTGATCAGCGTCACTCTATTGTTGTTCAGTTGCTCAGTCATGTCCGACTCTTTGTGACCCCACGAACTGCAGCACGCCAGCATTCCCTGTCCTCCACTCTCTCCCAGAGTTTGCTCAAACTCATGTCTGTTGAGCTGGTGATGCCATCCAACCATCTTATCCTCTATTGTCCCCTTCTCCTGCCTTCAATCTTTCCCAGAATCAGGGTCTTTTCCAGTGAGTTGGCTCATTGCATCAAAGAGGAGGCCGAAGTATTGGACCTTCAGCATCAGTCCTTCCAATGAATATTCAGGGTTGATTTCCTTTAGGATTGACTGGTTTGATCTCCTTCCTGTCCAAGGGACTCTCAAGAGGCTTCTCCAGCACCAGAGTTTGAAACATCAGTTCTTCAGTGCTCAACCTTCTTTTTGGTCTACCTCTCACATCTGTACATGACTACTGGAAAAACCATAGCTTTGACTAGACAGACCTTTGTCGGCAAAGGGATCTCTCTGCTTTTTAATGTGCTAAGTGTGATGTAACTTTCCTTCCAAGGAACAAGCACCTTTAAATTTCATGGCGGCAGTCACATTCGCAGGGATTTTTGGCACTCAAGGAAATAAGATCTGTCACTGTTCCCACTTTTCCCCTATTTGCCATGCAGTGATAGGACCAGATGCCATGATCTTAGTTTTTTAAATGCTGAGTTTTAAACCAGCTTTTTCACTCTCCTCTTTCACTCTCATCAAGAAGCTCTTTAATTCCTCTTCACTTTCTGCCATTAGACTGGTATCATGTAGTGACTTTTATTTCTTCCTGCACAATTTTCTGTATCCACCCCCCCAAAAAAGTACGTATACTTTGTTAATCAGAAAAATCCAATAATCATCTTTAAAAGATGGTTCCAATACTGAACTTGGACAAAGCTGTAGATTCATATGATCGAGTCTAGACCTTAATCGGAGAATTCCTATGTGAGTGTCCTTTGGCAAAGCACTAAGCTGTTGGTCCCAGTATGCTCACCTGACATAAAGATAATAACCCCTTTTCACAGGGCAGTTGTGAGGGCCAGATGGGATGGGACAGTGGCTGTGAGCCCACTAGTTTCATGAGATTTTCCTCGGAATCCCCTGAAATAGGGTCCCCTGGTCAAACCAGAAGTGTCCTCTTATTGCAGGACTTATCAGAGCCTTTAAGGTGGTATTGAGCATGGTGCCTTCCCAAGTGGGTGGGGGGTGAAGTATTAAGGTTTCTCCCTTTTTAAGTGCACACAGAGAACAGGGCTAGTGCTCCACAGCTGACGCTGAAGGAAATTCTGAGCTAAGGTAGTGAAAAGAGTTTGTTTACAATTTAAATAAAAACAAACGTCAGAAAACTGTAAGGCTTATTCCTCTGAGTGTCCGAGAACAGAAGATGGCTCATGCTACGGGAGTGTGGGGAGGAGACGGTCAGTCCTGTCTGTCCCCTTCCTGGGGTGGGGGAGACCCTGTCCCACCTGTTCCGCCTGCCATTGCTACTCCAGCCTGCGGCAGAGCCCGATAAATATTTGAGAGCTGGACGCCTAACGCGTGGGTTTCACACCTCCTTGTGTTTCACTCCACATGATAGTGGAGTGCAGTTTATCACACCAGCGGCCCAAGGCAGAGTCTCCTCTTAGGCAAGGACCGCGACCAGTTTTTGTGAAAACCTTATGTACCCTAAGTGTACATGCACAAACCCACCTCCCCAAATTCCCTGACAATCAAAGTTAACCCGTGATTCATATGCCTTAAGTCTAGGTAGATAGCAGTGAACAATTGTCAATAGGCCTGTGGTCATACCCCAATAAGCAAAATAGAATGTATGATTCTATTCCGGGACAAAGATAATTAGGGTATTCTTTTAGGCAATGGAGAGCCCTGGGGCTGTTCATTGCGGGTGGGGGGAGCTGGTTTTCCAGTTGGCTCAAACTCCACAGTCCGGCCCAAGATGGAGTCCTGCTTTCAAGATAGAGCCTGTTCTGTTTCCTCCTTCACTTGATCAAGGCCAGTGACTGCCACTCTCTCCATCCTGTTTTTTTCACCTTGATCCCCACTGAGGCCAGTCCCTTCTAACCCCTCCCCACCCACACCCATCTCCCTCAGCCTGTGCCCCAGACTTCCCAGCGCAGCAGGACCAGCCCAAGCCCTGCCCCTCACCGGAAGTATCCTCCGCCTTCCTCTTCTCTCATTGGCTCTTGTGCTCAGGGATGGCCCCACCCCCTGAGGTCCCTGAACAAAGTACTGTAGGGTTTTTTGAGCTCACGGAGGTCGGAGTTCATGTGTTATACTCTTGTGTGTCACTCCTCCAAGCATCTAAGCCAGCATCAGCCTCAGGGCAGGTGGTAGGTCAGCACTTACTAATTGATGACCTGACCGTCAGCTTTAAGTTGCCAGAAACACTGGACCCCCAGGCAGGACACTCGACATTGCCTCCAACTCCCAAGCGCTGTGGGTGTGGACAAATCTCCCAGCCTCTGCAAATCTTACAGTTTCCTCATCTGTCAGGCTGGGTTATTACTCCCTGGCCTTCCTGTCTGCAAGGGTTACTACAAGGGAGAAGAATGTTGAAAACTCAAAGCAGTTCGCAAGTGTTAGCCATTGTTGTCATTTTTCAGGGTTGATAGCTCCTGACAGATGGAGTATCCATCATGATGTGGTTCTCTCTCTGGTGTCCAGCTGCTGACAGCTGGCGCGGAGTCCCGAGACAGTGGGAGCAAGGGCCTCCGCCTCATGGAGCTCCCTGCTCAGCATCCAGCATGGAATCCTCCCAACCATCTGCTTCATCCCCTTGTGTTCAGCTCATGTTCATTCATTTCCCAGAAGGTGTGGGGATGATGGATTACAGGAGACAGCTCAAGTTTTCTGACACTGGTCCAGGGTTTTAGGCACTGAAGGCCATGGGTGCCTCTCCCCATCATGTGCTTAGGCTAGAGACCCAGGAGTGGGGCTTGCCCGGACCTCCTTGTCACTCGCCCGGCGGACCCAGCATGGGTCACAAAGTGAGGGACTTGAAGAGGATCTGTCTTGGAGCTGAGATGATGTAAATTTTGTTTGGGAATTGAGTGATGAAGTAATTTTAATGTGAGCAATTTGTAATGGGGAGCCAAACATGTTCATTCAAGTGAATCATAAGGAAATTCTCAAAAGAGGGTGAAAATTGGGGCCAAAACTCAGAAGAAGAGACTTAGTGGGATAAATGTAAAACAGATAGCAGTGCTGGGGAAACTCATCTGTTTACATACAGGATATGGGGTAGCAAGCCTCTCAGGAACACATAAGGAAAACACATAAGCTTTTAAATGACTTTGAGGTTGATGTAAGCCAGCAGGGGTCGAAAGAAACAGATATTCAGCTATTTCAAAACTTAGGTTGCATCCATAGAAGTCTGGTGAGCCGACAAAGGGAGGTGCCAGCACCTGCATTCTACATCAGTGAGCTCACATCTGGTGAAGCACGCTCAGTTCTAAGGTGCCTCTTACTGAAAGAGTAGGTTGCAGCTTAGAGGGTGCCCACAGGGGTGACTAGGATGGAGGAGGGTCTAGAAACCAACAGGAAAGAGAAGTCTTAAGCCCAGAGCAGAAATCACTCAAGGGGATGTGTTTTCTGCTGGCAGATACATGAAGAGCTGTCATGGGGAGCAATGTTTGTTTTGTTTTAAATAATCCAGGGGGGGCAGATTTCTATTCAATATACAGAAGCTCTGGGTTTCCCAGGTGGCAGTAGTGATAAAGAACCCCCCTGCCAATGGAGGAGACGAAAGAGACACAGATTCAATCCCTGGATCAGGAGGATCCACTGGAGAAGGAAATGGCAGCCCACTCCAGTATTCTTGCCGGAAGAATCCCATGGACAGAGGAGCCTGTCCATAGGGTCACAATAAGTCAGACACAACCGAGTGCCCTAACTCACATGCACCACAGTGCTGCATAAGTGTAGGTTTTTACAGATGCTCTTATTCGTAACAGCTGTTTGGATCTCGGTGTTCTGGCTTGTGATGGAAACTTCACATTGTTTAATCAGAGCCTGGGTAACCTGTGCTTAATGGAAGTACCACACAGGGCGTATCCTACACCAGGCAACTGGTTGGGGCCAGTGACCTCTGACATCTCTCCCAAGTCGATGAGCACTTTTACATGAAAAATTTCTCTGCCTTGTTAACAAGTAACTTACACTGATTTTTCTGCCTAGATTGCTTTGGCTGGGGGAAGGAAAGAACATTCCATGCATGCTTTTCATATTAAGAACTAAGAACAGGAAACATTATCTTCAATAAATATAATAAGTAATAATAATAAAGATATTTTGGCTGCATATTATGCCAGAAAGAGAGAAAAGGAGAAAAAAGGGGGGAAAGTTGAAGAGAAATTGAGAAAGAATGAGGGAGGTAAAAGAGAGGAAAATGAGTCACATAAATGGAAAAAAGGAAGGGGAGGGAGAGAAAAGGGCGAGGAAGGGAAAGAGTGAGGGAATCAGAACATCAAGTGACAGAATATATTTCTTTTTTGTCCCCCTTCCTGAAGCACTGGATACATATCATAGCTCACGCAAAATGGAGGTTTTCTTTAATTTAGATTTTACATTTATCAAAGGTATGCATGCATTTTATTTTTTATGCAAGCATTTTGTATAGTTTTTTTAATAATCAAATAGTTCTATAGCTTTATTATAAAGTCAACAGATCCCTAAATGCTCAAACCCAAATCCTAATTCCCACAGGCACCCATTTCAACTTTTACAGTTGTTTGTTATACTTCTTTCCACTTCTTTTCTGAATAACACAGTTATACTACTATTTCTTTATTTTTGTTTGTTTTATACATTATCCGTTCCCGCTATGGAGAGAAGAATTAGCTTTCTTTACCTCCCACATCAAATAATATTTCTTCCCCTGCTCTCCTAGTAGAGCCATCTCATGCTTTTTTAAAATGTCATTTTCAGTTTAATTTGACTACGTACATCAGTTCTGTTTATAGCCAAGTCATGCAATATATATTATTTCTTAATTTTCTTCTACATCATTTGATTTTTCCCAGAGTGAATAATTATCTTATTTTTCTGATTCTGTAGTTTTCTATTGGTCTATCATGAATTATTCTCTAATCTCCAGCCTCCCCCACATCATTTGCATTCATCTCTTCTAGAGAGAGTCAAATACACAAGATATTCTACCAATTCGTATTCCTGTAGATATCCCCCCAAACTTTTTGACTGGCTCCATGTGGACCAGTTGCTCTCTACACTTGCTGCTGCTGTTTAGTCACTAAGTCATGTCTGACTCCATGGACTCTAGCCCGCCAGGCTCCTCTGTCCATTGGATTTCCCAGGGAAGAGTACTGGAGTGGGTTTCCACTTCTTTCTCCAGGGGATCCTCCAGACCCAGGGATCAAGCCTGCGTCTCCTGCATTGGCAGGTGGATTCTTTACCGCTGAGCCACCCGGGAAGCATCTCTACACCTAGTTCATGGATATTATCCAGAGATTTTCCTTCACTGTAATCCTGGAGCTTCTCCTTGACTCATTCTTAGGTTGGAACTTCTTCTTTCTTACTATCCGGCCTTTCTCTTCCTTGTTCGGTGGTGCACATTTATGGCAGAATACCTCTATGGAGACTTTGCATGGCTGAAAATATCTTTACTTTTACCTTCACCCTTGACTAACAGTTTGGGCATAAAATTCCCATTTTATATCCAAGTTGAGATATTTTCTCCTCCAAATGTTTAAGACATTCTACCATCGTTAGCTTCCAATATTATGACATTCAAAGCCGCTCTTATCCCTGATCCTTACCTATGACCTTCTTTCTTTCCTCTTTAGAAATGTTTGAAACTTTCTCTGTCCCCAGGACTTTGAAATTTTACAAACATGATTGTTGATGTGGGCCAGTTTGTACTCATTGTTCCAGGCACAAAATGAGACCTTTCAGTCTGAAATCTCAGGTTTTACATTCTTCAGAAAGTTTCTTGAATTATTCCCTTCACAATTTCCTTCCCTCCCAGCCCCCCCCCCCCCCCCCCCCCCGCCGCACCCCCCCCCCCCCTTTCCTCCTTCAAAACTCTTCTCATTCAGTTGTTGCACTTTCTGGACAAGTTTTCTAATTTTCCTAGCTTTTAATTCCCAGGTTCCATCTTCTCATCTTTTTGTCCTACTTTGGGGATATTTCCTTGAATTTATCTTGCAAATATCCTTTTTAACTTAAAAAAATTTCTGCTAGCAAATTTTTTATTTTTCCAGGATTTTCTTACTCTGTGATACATTTTTATCATAGAACTTTCTTTTTTTATCTATGCAATATCTTTACATGTCTCCCTAAAGATATTAATGATGGCTTCGAAGAAGTATTTTCTTCTCCTTATAACTGTCTCTATTGCCTCTGAGCTGCTTATATTCTGTCTGTTTTGTTCTTATTCTCTTATGTGAGAGATTGTTCTGTTCTCTAAATTCTTGATTGTCTCATATTTAGGAGTGGAAGACTGAAAAAGTTATTTGAAAGAATGGGTCAACTCAGGATTTCACTGTAGGGTGATCTGGATGGACTATTTTACAAGTGAACCCCCAATATTTGTCTTTAAGATTTTTTTTCATGTTGTTTGATCATCTTCAGCCTTCTCCTTTGAGAGTCTAAGACTGGCAGTCAATTTTCTGGGAACTGAAGGGAAAAGAGGGCTGGCAACCGGGCACCAGCATCCTGCTGTGCACTTGATGTGTTTTCAGTATGATATCAGTATGATATATCCAGGCTTGACATTTCTCAGTCTAGAAACTTCCCAGTGACCAGCCTACAGTTCTCTACTGGGGAGAGGAGGAAACAATTACTCCGGAGTGTGGAGTCAGTGAAGCTCTCTGGGCATTGAAATGCGTGTTGTTTTTGTTGTTCAGTAGCTCAGTCACGTCCAACTCTTTGTGACCCGTAGACTACAGCATGCCAGGCTTCCCTGTCCTTCACTATCTCCCAGAGTTTGCTCAAACTTATGTGCGTTGAGTCGGTGATGCCATCCAACCATCTTATCCTCTATTGTCCCCTTCTCCTCCTGCCCTCAATCTTTCCCATCATCAGGGTCTTTTCCAGTGATGTGATGGTATTAGGAAGGGGGGCCTTTGAGAGGGGACTTGGTGGTAAGAGTGGGGCCCATGTTCTTTTTATTAATTACTGAAGTATAGTTGATTTACACAGTTGTATTCATACTGCTGCTGCTGCTGCTGCTAAGTCGCGTGAGTCGTGTCTGACTCTGTGCAACCCCAGAGATGGCAGCCCACCAGGCTCCCCCGTCCCTGGGATTCTCCAGGCAAGAACACTGGAGTGGGTTGCCATTTCCTTCTCCAATGCATGAAAGTGAAAAGTGAAAGTGAAGTCGCTCAGTCGTGTCCGACCCTCAGCGAACCCATTGACTGCAGCCTTCCAGGCTCCTCCATCCATGGGATTTTCCAGGCAAGAGTACTGGAGTGGGGTGCATTGCCTTCTCCGTGTATTTGTCCTAATTTCTGCTATACAGCAATGTGACTCAGTTATATATATTGTTTTTCATATAATTCCCTGCGCTATACAGTAAGACTTTGTAGTTTATCCATCCTATACATAACAGTTTGCGTCTGCTAATCCCAAGCTCCCAGTCCATCCCTTTCCCTCCCCATTGGAACCACAAGTCTGTTCTCTGTATCTGTGAGATACAGATATTTGTATGATATTCATTTGTATGATATTTTAGATTCCACATATAAGTGATATCATATGGTATTATTTGTCTTTCTCTTCCTGACTTTTGTTGTTGTTATTCAGTTGCTAAGTTGTGTCTGACTCTTTGTGACCCCATGAACTGCAGCATGCCAGGCTTCCTTGTTATTCACTATCTCCCTATGTTTTCTCAAATTCATGTTCATTGAGTCAGTGATCCAGCCATTCATTGAGTTAGTCATCCAGCCATCTCATCCTTGTCACCCCCTTCTCAACTTGCCCTCATTCTTTCCCAGTATCTTACTTTACTTAGTACAGTAGTTTCTGTGTTCATCTGTGTTGCTGCAAATAGCATTACTTCATTCACTCATGGTGTATATGTACCACATATTTATCCATTCATCCTCTGATGGACATTTCAGTAGCTTCCATGTCTTGGCTGTTGTGAATAGTGCTGCCGTGAACATAGGGGTGCGTGTATCTTTTTGAATTATAGTTTTGTCCAGGTATATGCCCAGGAATGGGATTGCTGGATCATATGGCAACTCTGTTTTCAGTTTTTTTAAGGATGCTTCATTACTGTTTTCCATAGTGACTGCAGCCATTTACATTTGAGGGTGGAGCCCTTGTGGATAGGATTAGTGTCCTCACAAAAGAGGCCTCAGAGAGCTCCCTTTTCCCTTCTGCCATGTGAGGGCACGGGGAGAAGGCCCCGGCTGTGAACCAGGAAGTGGGTTTTCACCAGACCCTGAGTCTGCCAGTGCCTTGATGTGGACTGTCCAGAGCTATGAGAAGTAAACTTCTGTCATTTATAAGCCGCCCAGCCTGTGGCATTATTATAGCAGTCCAAGTGGACGAGGACACCAAGCACAAGCTTCTGTCCCCACTGACGTCCCATGACTCTTTGGACCTCTCTTTAGGTTTGGTTTGATTTATAGAGGTCACCCCCGCATCTTCACATGATTACAAGCTTCCTTGAGGAGGGATCGACTCTTAGGCACTGGAGCCCTTCAGACTTAGTAGGTAGGCAGCATTTGTTGATGCAGTCCAAGCACGTGTTGGAAAAGAATTTCCAGACAAAAAGCATTTCAGAAGGGAGTGACTTTATCAAGAACAAAGAACAGAGATAATGTGGGCACTCCAACCTCCCAACAGACCAGGGAGATTCGACAGTTTTCACGGGTTAGTAGCCAAATGTGTAGCCTCAAGATGAAGAGAAATCCTGCTGGAAGGTTGGCATTAGGTGATTGGTTGGGGTGCTATAGGCTGATTACCAAGACGGGGAATTTTTGCCTAATTTGGGCTCAAGAACCTGGCTAGTGATGATCACAGGGGCTGTTACTGGCAATGGTTACAAAGAGGCTAAGTCAGCCTTGGAGGTGACCTTTGTTCTGGGCTCTGCCTGTGGCCCTGGGGCAGGACTCAGCGGTACTGTGCATTAGTGGAGAAGAGCTAGTGAAGACCACGTGTTTGGAGCATGGAGGCAGCCAGTCTCAGATTTTGTCCTCCCTGGGTTCTGGGAAGACTGGTCCATTGTCGTGGGCTGAACTGTGTCCCCTTCAAGTTCATGTGTTGAAACTCTAACCTCCCCATACCACTATCTCAGAATGTGACTGTGTCTTTAAAGAGATAGTTGGGTTAAAATGAGGCTGATGGGCAGTCTCTAGTCCAGTGTCCATGTAAAAAGAGGAAACTCAACAATGTTATGTTGGCCTCTGCCACACGTCAATATTGTAGAGCAATTGTTCTCCAATAATTGTATTTTGTTCTATAAATGTATATTTAAAAAGAATCCTATGAACAACCACCTCAACACAGCCAGTGTAGAATATTAGCTTCTGAAGGTGAATGCTCAGATTATGCCAGATACAGGGAGAACAACTGAATAGAGGGATGGGAATGGAGTCATTTCCCTTTAAATTTAAGGGAGTCCACATTCGTCATTTTAATGAAGAGGATTTCACCCTAAGTTTATTAAAAGTTCAAGTGACTGCGCTCTTCATGGCTTCTGTGGCTGCCATTTACATTTCATTTTTGAAGAAATCAATTAATTTTACAAAACTAAAAAAAAAAAAGAGGAAACTCAAACACCTGGGAAGATACTAGGAGAGCGCACACAAAGGAAAAATGGTGTGAGGCTGCAGTGACAAGGCAGTCTTCTATGGAACATAGAGAGGTCTCCAAGCAACCTTGCTGACACCTTGAACTTCTAGCCTCCAGAAGTGAAGAGAATAAATTGCTGTTGTTGCAGCCACAAAGTCTGTGGTATTTTGTCACAGCAGCCCCAGCATACTAAGACGCCCATGAATATGTAAAGTGAACCAGGTTCTAATTTACCAAGCAGACACTATTTTCACTTCTATATAGAAATTGGAGCAATTTCTAGGCTCAAATTGGCAAAATCTTCTCTTTGTTATAAACCAGTGATAGAAGAAAACAGAAGATTATGGAGAAAATGTAAATATTAATGTGGCTGAGGTCTTTATTAGCATCTTTTATAGCAAGGAGTGTATATGTTCCCTTTTCCAGGCATAATGAGATTTCTGTAAAAGCTGGAGAAAAACCACGGGGTAGGGTCTGATTTGATCTGTTGCTTATTAGTCCACCACCATGATTTCTAAAACTCTATACCCCAAGAGAACAATACTTTAAATACTTTTAAAAGGTAGTTATAGATTGCATTCAATCTCTCTCTCTGTCTTTTTCTTTTTTGGCTGGACCACACAGCGTGTAGGATCTTAGTTCCTCAATCAGGGGTTGAACCTGTGCCCCTTGCATTGGAGTTTTACCCATTGGACTCCCAGGGAAGTCTCACAATCTCTTTTAATTCCAGTTTTACTGTGACTTACTATAATTGACACATAGCTCTGTATACATTTAATGTATGCATAATGATTTGACTTATATCCATCATGAAATGATTATCCCAATGTTGAGTGAACCTCCATCATCTCATATCAACATAAAATTAAAGAACTAGAAAAAAAGGGTTTTCCTTGTGATGAGAACTCTTGGGATTTCCTCTTTCATATATAACAGACAGCAGTGTTAATGATGTTTATCATGTTGTTGATTACCTCCCTAGTATTAAGTTTCTTGTAACTGAAAGTTTGTACCTTTTGACTGCCTTCATCAATTCTCCCTCTACTTCCCACCTCTGGTGACCACAAACCTTATCTCTTTTTCTATGAATTTGTTTTTGAAATATAATTGATCTGCAACATTATGTTCCTTCCTGTTGTACAAAATATTTGATATTTCTGTGCACTTCAAAATGATCATCAAGATAAATCTAGCTGTAGAAGTCTGAAGATGAAGTATGTTTCCTGGCCTTTTCTCCCTTCTCCCTCCGGGACCCTTCTAATACACATGCTGGTACGATTGGCATTGTCTCAGAAGTCTCTTAAACTGTCCTCATTTCCTTTTTAAAAATTAACTTACTTTGGGGTGCGCTGGGTCTTTGTTGCTGCACGTGGGCTTTCTCTTAGTTGTGGAGAGTGGGGGCTCCTTGTAGCGTTTCACAGGCTCTAGAGCGCAGGAGCTCAGTAGTTGTGGCACCTGGGTTTAGCTGCTCTTGAGGGCACGTGAGATCTTCCTGTATCAGGGATCAAACCCGTGTTCCCGGCATTGGCAGACGGATTCTTAACCACTGGGCCACCAGGGAAGTTCATCATTTCTTTTGATTCTTTTTCCTTTCTTCTGTTCAGCTTCAGTGATTTCCACTACTCTGACTTACAGTGTGTTGATCTACTCTTCTGTATCACCTAATCCACTGTTGATTGCGTCTAGTGTATTTTTTTTTTTATTTAAGTTGTTGGATTCTTCATCTCTGTTTAGTTCTTCTTTGTTTTCTAATTCTTTGTTAAAAACTTCTAACTGGTAACTCCGTTCATCCATGCTTCTCCTATGTTCTCTGGGCACCTTTATGCTGCTCATTCAAAAAGCATAAATAAATACCATTATCAAAATAATGAAAATTGAACAGTCTCAGTGAGATGCAAAGAAACACATGCATAAATATAATCCTTAATTGTCATCAATTACTGCTACCTACTGTTAGCTCCACCCAATCTGGGCTTGAGTAGGAATGTTTCAATCATGCTGAACTGTTTCACCGGTAGTTCCAGAGTTTCAACAGTTCTAACACATTTTTAAAAATTTATACAACAGGTTTTGATTTCAGAGAGGGAAAGAGCCAATCAACAGTACTCCGCTTTCTTTCTACCTCTGTGTACAGCTTTTTCTCATTTCCTAACTCAAAGCAAAATCTGCCTTTTTCTCCATGCAATGCCAAAAGACAAAGGCCACAGTCACGTGACTTGTCTTCTTTCCAGAAGCAAGAACCCACATGTTTATGCTAGGAGCAAAAATCAATGAAAAGCCCTGTATAAAGACTAGGCAGCAAGACTTTAAAATAGAAAATTGAAGTGATTTTTACTACAGAGGGTGTCTAGAACACAGCCTCACCCAGATTTCATGGCTCATTATCAATTTTCTCTTCATCCCTAAATCAGATTAAACCATGTGGCTGGGAGTAGGGAAGATATACTGAGTTGTGATGTGGTATTTAGATAGAAGAAAATAAACCACACATTCATATTTTTCTGGGTAGTTCAATTGGAATGGAGAGAAATGCAAAAGAAACAAAGGAACTGAAGGTCAGCTAGTAATACAAACTGTGCATGTTAAGATGTTTTCAAGAAAAAGAGAGGTCACTTCTCAGTTCTCTCCTTGACATGAAAATCCTGATGCTCTTGTATTTTAATAATAACAGCTCTTCTAGGGATTTCCCTGGTGGTCCAGTTGGTAAGAATCGGCCTTCCAGTTCAGGGCTTGCAGGTTCGATCCCTGGTTGGGAAGCTAAGATCCCACATGCCTCATGGCCAGAAAACAAGGGCAATGTTGTAACAAATTCAATAAAGACTTTAAGTGGTCCACGTAAAAAAAAAATTTTAAAAAGCACTTCAACTTATCCCATATTGTCAGATAATGAAGTGCTCCACAAATTACACATTCCATTATGTTATTTAGCACTGCAACATTTTTGTTTTTAAATTTTTTAAACAAAATTTGAAGTGTAGTTGATTTACAATGTGGCGTTAGTTTCAGGTATATAGTAAGGTGATTCAGTTATATATACATACTTTTTCAATTCTCTTTCATTAAAGGTTATTGTTATTGTTTAGTCGCTAAGTCATGTCTGGCTCTTTTGCCACCCCATGAACTGTAAGACCACCAGACTTCTCTGTCCATGGGATTTCCCAGGCAAGAATACTAGAGTAGGTTGCCGTTTCCTCCTCCAGGGGCTCTTCCCAACCCAGGAATCAAAGCTGCATCTCTTGCATGGCAGGTGGATTCTTTACCGTCTAAGCCACCTGGGAAGCCCCAAGGTATTAAAGGTATTATATATAGTTCCATGTGCTGTAAAGTCAGTCCTTGTAGGAAAATTTTTAATTTTTAAAATTTCAGTGCTGTGCATTCTCAAATGATCATTTCTCTGCTTTTGTAAGCAGAGCTTCTTGGCATAATTTAACATTTTAGGTGAGTCAGAGTCACTATTTCTTATTATTATGATGTAACTGTGGCAGGATCCACATGGCATCTCCTAAGGAAGAGAGCTGGGGATGAGAAAGAAGTGCCGTGAACTCAGCCCTGCCAGGCTGAGATGGGGCTAACAGAGCCCATTTCAGTTCAAGCAGTGGCTTTAGTGACATCAGCCCAGAACAGGGTGGATTAGAGGCACCTTAGCACAGTTTTGCCAAGAAACAGAGGCCAAGAGCAAGCTCTCCTCATATGAGACAAGATAGTATTGGTTACTACAAGAATAATATTCGCTTTTGGACTTCCCTGGTGGCCCAGGGATTAAGAATCCGCCTGCCAGTGCAGGGAACATGGGTCTGATCCCTGGTCCTGGAAGATCCCACATGCCACCAGGCAGCTATGCCTGTGTGCTACAACTACTGAAGCCCGTGCACCTAGACCCCGGGCTCCACAACACGAGAAGCCACCACAGTGAGAAGCCCGCACAACTCAGCAAAGAGCAGCCCCTACTCGCTGCAACCAGAGAAAGCCTGTGCGCAGCAGCAAAGACAGTGCAGCCCCCAAACTAAATCACTTTTCAAGCGTACTAGTTGCTTTGGAGAAGTGCGCTTGCTCACAGACGAGACCATAGTTCCTGCTGGTGCAGGTGCTCGAGTAAAGCCTTTAGGAGCCATTCCTCCCTACCTGACACACTTGAGCAGAGGAGCGTCTCCATTACCCTCTGGCCAAACCTGAGCTCTGAAACTTTCACTGGAAGGTAGACAAAGGGTGGCATACCCCAAGGAGGGTGTGTGGGGCCTGAAGGGAGCTGCTGAAGAAAGAATGTGAGAGGAGAGCCCACAGGAGGTCAGGAGATGGGGGGCTGCTGGCAGTCTCAGTCTGGCGGGGTCCTCTGTGCATGCTTAGCTGCTCGGTCTTGTCTGATGCTTTGTGACCCCATGGACTGTAGCCTGCCAGGCTCCTCTGTCCATGGGATTTCCAGGCAAGAATACTGGAGTGGGTTGCGAATTCCTTCTCCAGGGAATCTTCCCAACCTAGAGACTGAACCCACGTCTCCTGCATTGCAGGCAGGTTCTTTACCCTCTGAGCTATTAGCGAAGCTTGGCAGGGTCCTCTGCTTCATGGCAGAGGTCATGCCTGCTGTCCTCCTGCTGCTGTGTTCTGAGACCCACCCAGCCCTGCAGGAGGTCAGCCAGTCTGGAGAGTCCAGGAACTTGACCAACAAAGCTATTGCCTCCTAATGCCACAGGCTGAAATGGAGCTGAGTGCCCCCTGCCTTCTTCTCCATTCTGCTCCACGTTGTGAAAGCATCTTGGCAATGCCTCCTTGTCACCAGCAGCCATGGGCAGGCGGTATTCCAGGTCTAAGAGGGTTATTCCGAATCCTCCTCAACCTCCGTGCTCGCCCCGCCAAGACTAGCGAGGACAGCCCTGCGGGACAGAAAGTGAGGGACCCGCTTCGACACCTGGGTTAGACTTGTGTTTGTGTTTAGTTTCTAGACTCCTCCCTCATCATTCGAGGTCAGCAGTGAGTTCCGACTCTGTTCATCATAAAGGATGAGGCACCTAGCAATCCCACTACTGGGCATACACACTGAGGAAACCAGAATTGAAAGACACACATGTACCCCAATGTTCATCACAGCACTGTTTATAATAGCCAGGATATGGAAGCAACCTAGATGTCCATCAGCAGATGAATGGATAAGAAAGCTGTGGTACATATACACAATGGAGTATTACTCAGCCATTAAAAAGAATACATTTGAATCTGTTCTAAAGAAGTGGATGAAACTGGAGCCAATTATACAGAGTGAAGTAAGCCAGAAAGAAAAACACCAGTACAGTATACTAACACATATATATGGAATTTAGAAAGATGATAATGATAATCCTGTATGTGAGACAGCAAAAGAGACACAGATGTATAGAACAGACTTTTGGACTCTGTGGGAGAGGGAGAGGGTGGGATGATTTGGGAGAATGGCATTGAAACATGCATACTATCATGTAAGAAACGAATCTCCAGTCTAGGTTCAATACAGGATACAGGATGCTTGGGGCTGGTGCACAGGGATGACCCAGAGAGATGATATGGGGAGAGAGGTGGGAGGGGGTTCAGGATTGGGAACTCATGTACACCCATGGCAGATTCATGTCAATGTGTGGCAAAACCAATAGAGTATTGTAAAGTAAAATAAAAAATAAATTAAAACAAATAAAAAGGATGAGGCAATTAAGTGGTTGTTTTAGCTAAGGGTATCCAATTCTAATCACGAAGAAACATCAGACAAGCCAACAGTTTATAAACCATCTGGCCTGTATTCCTCGAAAATGTCTGAGATTAAAGGAAGCAAGTGAAATTCTTGATCCTGGGTTGGATGCTGGATGAAAAAGTATTGCTTTGCCCAGACCATAACTGGGCAGTTGAGGAAATTTGGACGTAGACTGTGGATAAGGCAATGATACTATACTAATGTTGAATTTCCTGAATTTGATCATTATACGGGGGTTAATGTAAGAGAACATACTTGCTTTTATGGAATGCACTAAAATATTATGGGGTGAAGGGGCGTAGACGTATCCAGCTCCTTTGGAATAGCTGAGAGGGGTGTGCACAAACACACACCTGCCCACTGAAGAATGATAAAGCCAGCGTGGTAGAATGTTGGCATATTGATACAGGGTTGATGGGAGTTCTTTGTACTGTTGCAACTTTTCAGAGTTTGAAGTTCTTTCAAAGTAAAAAGAACAATGAGAAAGAGAAAGTGATAGCCACGCCAAAGCAAAAGATTATGAAAGGACAATTCAAGTGGGAGAAACTTCAATAAATACAGAAAAGGGTTTCAGTGTCAGTAACAACCCATACAGTACAAGATGGGAATATGAAAAATCTGATCCCGTGAACCTGCTGAACAAAACAAGAGTGTCCATTTTTTATTTTTTTTAAATGGTATTGAAAAAATGGTAACACAGTGAATCTCATTCCTGCTAGTAAGCAGACAGGTTTTCTGGAACAGTTGAGACTTTAAAGTGCTCTTTTACTCAGATCCTATAATGGAATTCTTAAAAAATTTATCCTGAAGATAAAGATCAGAGAGGAGTTTTGGAATTGGGATGCCTCGATTCTATAACTTATCAGTTACACAGTAGAAAACGCATATATTTTTTATTTGAGGTTGCTTAAATTTTGGGTATCTAGATATAACTGGATACCTGGACATAATATGGATGTGAGAGTTGAACTATAAAGAAAGCTGAGCGCCGAAGAATTGATGCTTTTGAGCTTTGGTGTTGGAGAAGATTCTTGAGAGTCCCTTGGACTGCAAGGAGATCCAACCAGTCCATCCTAAAGGAGATCAGTTCTGAATATTCAATTGGAAGGACTGATGCTGAAGCTGAAGCTGTAATATTTTGGCTACGTGATGTGAAGAACTGACTCATAGGAAAAGACCTTGATGCTGGGAAAGACTGAGGGCAGGAGAAGGGGACGACAGAGGATGAGATGGTTGGATGGCATCACCGATTCAACGGACATGAGTCTGAGCAAGCTCTGGGGGTTGGTGATGGACAAGGAAGCCTGCCATGCTGCAGTCCATGGGGTCACAAAGAGTCAGACGCAGCTAAGCAACTGAACTGAGACATAATTCAGAATATTTACTAGTTTTTCTTTCTTATAATTACTGTTCTAAGTATCATGGTTAAAATTTGCTTCATAAATAAGCTGGAATACTTTCCTTTCATTCTGATTTTTAGAATACTGTGTATACACAGAGATTCTAAATTTTAAAATTGCATTTGAAATCACCTATAAGGTTGTCTCGGAGAAGGCAATGGCACCCCGCTCCAGTACTCTTGCCTGGAAAATCCCATGGACGGAGGAGCCTGGTAGGCTGCAGTCCATGGGGTCAAGAAGAGTCAGACACAACTGAGCGACTTCACTTTCACTTTTCACTTTCATGCAATGGAGAAGGAAATGGCAACCCACTCCAGTGTTCTTGCTGGAGAATCCCAGGGACGGGGGAACCTGGTGGGCTGCCATCTATGGGGTCGCACAGAGTCGTACACGACTGAAGCAACTTAGCAGCAGCAGCATAAGGTTGTCTATCTCTTTAAAAAATCAGAGAGGCAGAGATATCTGTATAAGAATATTCTCTACAATATTATTTACAGTGAAGAAAAACAGCACAATCTAAATGTCCAGCAATAGAATAATGGTAAGATAAATGGTAGTATGGGCTTCCCAGGTAAAGAATCTGCCTGCCAATGCAGGAGACACAGGATACATGCATTTAATCCCTGTGTTGGCAAGATCTCCTGGAGAAGGAAATGGAAACCCACTCCAGCACTCTTGCCTGGGAAATCCCATGGATAGAGGAGCCTGGTGGGCTACAGTCCATGGGGGTCACAAAGAGTTGGACACGACTTAGTGACTATGCAAAAATAAAATACATCTATACATCAGAATACTGTGCAGCACTTAAAGCTGTGTTCGAAAACTATTCTTTTCCCTGCCCACCTTCCAGTCTTCTGAGCAACATACCTTTTCCCCTTGTCTCCTCCAGAATCAAGGGCTACCCTGAACCCCAGCTGTGATGTTTCTGATGGTAGCATTCTGCTTAATTTTAGCCAGTGTCCCATTTCCGGAACAGATAGGTCAGCTGTGACTTAGAACTTGTGATGGAGTCCATGGGTCAGACTAAGGACCAAACTAAAGAGTCTTTTAAAAAAATTATTATTGAAGTATAGTTGATTCACAGTGCTGTGATAGTTTCTGTAGTATAGCAAACTGAATCAGATATATATATGTACATATATATATACACACACATACGTATATTGATACACATATATGTATACATAAACATATATATATATGCACACACATATATGTTATATTCTTTTTCATATTCTTTTCCATTATGGTTTACTACAGGATATTGAATATAGTTCCCTGTGCCATACAGTAGCACCTTATTGTTTATTTATTTTACATATAGTATTTTGTATCTGCTACTCTCAAACTCCTAATTTCTCCCTCTTTATGCCATTTCCTCTTTGGTAACCGTAAGTTTGTTTTTGATGAAGTTTGTTTTTGATCTCCTGTGAGTCTCCTTCTGTTTTGTAAATAAGTGCATTTGTGTCGTATTTTAGATTCCACATATAAGTTTTTCACTCTTCAGGTATTTTTCTTCGGTGAGGCACAAGTTTCTCATCCTAAAACTTTAGAACTTCCTGAGGGTTTCGTTGGCAATAGAATAAAAATGAAATGATGTGTTCTGTACTCGTCTTATGCCAAAAGTAACCATATATGGATTTTCTATTGCCTATAAAGTTCCCAAAGTGGGGAGATGTTCTTTATTAGCTTTTAACCAACACAAGTAAATCTGATTGTCTCTAGGCTGGTATTCCATCCCCTTGGGGCTAAGCCCTAAGAATTAAATCTTATGTTTTGGGGGGGCCAGCTTTGCTGGGGGACATTCTCAGAAGGAAGTCTTGCATGCCCCTCCGCAGCACTGCATTCTCAGCAACCTCTCTCAGGCTTCTGTGCAGCTTCTCCATCTCCTTGTATTCACTTTTGACATCTACAGAAGAGCATCAGGAGTTAGTGTCCTTTTCAGAAATGTCCCCAGGAAACAGATCCCCTGAGAATCCTCTTCTGACTTGGGTCAACTGTCCCAGAATAGGAGCTCGGGAATGGAGCTTAGAGATTAGATGGTCCAATCAATGTGTTTTATAAACAACTTGATCAAACTAGGCATTGTTGCTCTTACCTTAAGGCTTATCTGATCATAGTGGCCACCTTCAAAATAAACACAAACCTGCCCATAGAAGAAGTCTGGGAAATCCCTGGGTCTTCACCAAGGCTTCACAAGTGCTCAGTGGAAGGAGATACAAAGCACACCCCATGCCAGACCTCCCCCAGTCTTTTCCAGGCATCTCTCTCCTACTGCACTCCCTCTCTTCCCAGCTGTCCACATTCTAAATTCTAGTGAATTTGCTCTGTTTTGGCATCTTGGGTTTTTAGCCTATGGTCTACGATCAGATGATATCCTTGTAATGGTGAATTTTATGTCTCCACCTGTCTGAGTTATGATGCCCAGATAGTTGGTCAAACACTATTCTGGATGTTTTTGTGAGTGTATTTTTGGATGAGATTTACATTTAAATCAGTGGACTCTGAGGAAAGCAGATTGCCCTCTGCAATGAAGATGGGCCTCATCTAATCAGCTGAAGGTCTGACTAGAACAAAAGGCTGCTTTTTCCCTGAGCGAGAGGGAATTCTCCAGAAGACTGCTTTTAGACTTCACCTGCAACAGTGGCTCTTCCTGGTTCTCTGGGAGACTGCTCTTGGACTTGAACTGCAAGTCTTTCCTGAGTCTCCAGCATGCTGGCCTGCCTTATCACATGGACTCGTGAACCTTTCACAGTTGCATGAGCCAGTTCCTTAAAATGCATCTTCTTATGTATGTCTGTGTGTGTGGGAGACATACACATCCTGTTGTCCTGTTTGTCTGGAGAACCCTGACACACACAGTCCCTGTGAAGGGACAGTTCAGGCTGACCTTGGGGTTGGCTCTGGCATTGATCCGAAAGCCTCTCCAATCCCCTTTGCACCACTATGCCCCATAGCATAACTCAGATTCCCCCACCCTGAGCTGACCAGTGATGGGAGCCAAGACTGTGACCAAGAAGGGAATCAGAATCCTGAGACCGTTTGTCTTGCTCCCGAGTACACAAAGGTTGTATGTATTTACCTGCAAGCTCCTTGTACAGCCCATCCCCTGGGGACAAAGCCAGGGTCAGCATGGTAGCGATGCTGCCCTTCACCTTCTCCGTGATTCCATTCTACGCGACAAAGGACAGTCATTCTGTTAGGATGGTGCAGTCTAAAGGAGAAGGAATCTTATGAAAGGGACCCCACCCCAGTCCCCAACCAGAGAGTGTAGGGACCAGGGTTGCTGAAACCAAAGTCAAGTCCAAGGGTGGACCCCTTGAGGATACCCTGGGAGACTCAAGTCATCAGGACAACATTTCTGAGGGGTCCCACCTGCCTTCATAGCTCCTTTCCTGGGTGACTGTACTCTGATGCTGAAGGACCGAATCAGGAGTAGTGAGGATGCAGGGAGGCGGGGTGGGGGTGCGGGGGAAGAGAACAGATACCACACAAGCAGAGAAAGAGGCAAAGCACTGATCATCATCCTCTTGTCCCACTGTTAGTTTAGTCACTGCCTAAATGTTTGTCGACCTCCTGCTTTTCATAACACACCATTAATATATAGATAACTTTCCAACTGCCTGAGATATGTCTCCTTGCTATTCTCAGTCCTTTTATCAGCTAAAACCATTTCCCTCTTCCAACCATCTGTTGCCACCCTTTGAAAAACACTCAACTCTCCACTATGCTGACAGAGCCTCGTTCTGAACCTTCACCTCCTGCCTCCAAGACATGATCTTTTCACCAATGCATTGGACTAAAGTTCTAGTCTTAGCTGCATCTGTGAACCTTGTGCTGGTAACTTCGGCCCTTAGCCTTAGCTGCATTGTCTGTGAGATCGGAGAATGGGAACCCTCTGTGGTCTTGCCCAGTGGCACCTTCTTGCATGTCTGTCATTTAAGATACATTTGTACATGATCAACATGCTAATCATTTTTCAATTGCAATTGTTTTCTTGGGCACCTTAAGGGCCAGTTTTTATGTACTCAGTGGGGATTGGCAGCTGTAGAATTGGGCAAATTTTCTGCAGGTATTTATAGGCAGTGGTAATATGTGAGATGATGGAAACTAAACTGCTACTGGTAAATGAGATACCTCTTAGCCCGATCCAAGAGAAATAACATGCTTCGTGTCGTGGAGAAAGGGATTTTCCAAAACTGTAGTGATGGGAGGAGAAGAGATTGTGCACAAGAGGTTGGAGATGTTTCAGGAAGTAGGTTGGTCCAGAGGTGGATGGAAATAGCAAGGAGCTGGGTCCTTGGGAGATTGGGAGAGGTCAGCTATGCCTGGCCTGAGGCTGATGAATTTGGAAATGCTATTGGCCAGGGAGGGGCTAGCAGTAGCTTGGACTAAAGCAAAGAATTTATATTACTTGCAGAGGAGGCTGACAAACTATGAGACCCAGGACTGGGACTGGATGGGTCCAAGTGTACTTGACAGAACACTTAGTTTCAAGGAAACTGTCAGGAACTTTCTTCTGAGATGGAGAGAATCTCACCAAAATATATGCCAGGTACTGTAATGAACAGATCTATAATAGTTGGTTGGCATTTATCTATAGGTATTTTATGTAGACAAGACATTGTCCCTCATTAAGAAAAGATCTGGGGACTTCCCTGGTGGTCCAGTGGCTAAGACTCCATGCTCCCAATGCAAGGGGCCTGGGTTCGATACCTGGTCAGGGAACTAAATCTTGCAACTAAGACTGAGTGCAGTCAAATATTTTTTTAAGTGTGTCTTGAGATAATACTATTGCTAGAGCTAGGTTACCTGGTCCCAAATTCCCACTCTTGTAACTTGCTAGCTCTGTGACCTGTTGATACACCTCTGTCTGCCTCAGTTTTCTCATCTGTAAAGTGGGAACAATCATAGCACCTTATCTCACAGACTTGCTGGGGATTCAATAAGCTCACGTTTGCAAAGTGCTTAGGGTCCCCTCTAGATATCACAGTGATCTTAGTGATGACTCAGGAAAGAGAAAGGGTGCAGGAGAGAGCTGGAGGCCCTGAGTTTCTGAAGTCACAGACTGAGGCAAGCGCGAGCCAGCACGTGATGGCGGTAGAGGCGGAAGCCAGGTGGAGGCTGGCCCCTTCCCCGGCATCATGGGCGTCAGTCGAGCCCACTTTGCAGAAGGCATCTGGCTCTATCTGGGCTCAAACAACTACCACTTCCTCCATCTCTGCCCCTCCTTCCTGTGCTCCCCAAGGAGCCCTCTGGGACCGGAATGCAAACCGCGTAAGTTGAGTACCTTCAGCTGCTGAAACTGGTGCTGCATTCTTTCTTGAGCCCGTTCGAACATGCCCTCGGCCACCTGCCGGTCCACCCCTCTTCTGAGGACCTCTTTCATTCTTTCACATGCTTTCTTGCCCGTGATCTGTGCGGCCTCTGGCAAAAATGATAGCCACAGTAACACCTCAACAAGGACTTGCTTAGATATCCTTAGCATCAGAAAGAAAGGCAAGCAAACCAACTATACACACATACACATATGCATATACATGTAGACACACATACAGACACACCTGGGGCTTCCCAGGTGGCACAGTGGTTAAAAAATCTGCCTGCAATGCAGGAGAGTCAAGAGATATGGGTTCAGTCCCTGGGTGAGGAAGGTCCCCAGGAGTAGGAAACAGCAACCCACTCCAGTCTTTGGCACCCCACTCCAGTACTCTTGCCTGGAAAATCCCATGGACGGAGGAGCCTGGTGGGCTGAAGTCCATGGAGTCGCAAAGAGTCGGACACGACTGAGCGACTTCACTTTCACTGTTCACTTTCCTGCATTGGAGAAGGAAATGGCAACCCACTCCAGTGTTCTTGCCTGGAGAATCCCAGGGACGGGGGAGCCTGGTGGGCTGCCGTCTATGGGGTCACAGAGTCGTACACAACTGAAGCAACTTAGCAGCAGCAACAGCAATACAAAAAAATCAATATTTGATCATTTTCATGTAGAAAACCTAATGAGTGAATTAAGCAGAAGTTTACAAAATTCCAAACTCCACCACCCACCCCAGAAAAAAATCAATGGGACCAACAAACCAAGAAAAAGCTGGCAAGTGAGTTTACAGGTACTTAAAATAAGAACGAGAATTCAGTAAATGGCTTTTATAGTTAAATTAGCTGCGATGCAACACAGAGAGAAGCAAAATGTCCAGATGAGGGGTGGATGGAAAGAACTGGAAACAGATAAAAGCGGTTCGTGACTGACCTCTCCCCACCCGTTTGCAATTGTTGGGTTTTAATTTGTAGACCAAGAGTGTTATGGGGGCTTAGGACATAGAAGGACAAATGCTTTAAGGGGGAGGACAGCAGACACGGATGCTAAAGAAGCTGACAGACCCCAACATTGCCCTTGGGGCCCCCACCTTCATAACAGGGCTTCAGGTCGTTCTGAACAGAGGTGGTGAGAGACTCATAAATCTTCCTCTTCTTTCTGAGGATGTGTCCCTCCAGGCCTCCCAGGATGGCACTTATCTGAGAATCCACATCAACAAAAGACCATTTGTGACAGTCCCTTGACAGAAGCAAGACAGGGGTTTCCGTGGGCTGTACCATTTCCTTTGCCTGGGTTACTGTTGGCTGTTCCATCTCCTCCACTACCAGGCTGTGAGCTCCTCCCTCACAGGCAGGAACCTTGTCTTGTCTTTTTTTTTTTTTTTTTTTTTTGGCCATGCTTTGTAGCATATGAGCTCTTAGTTCCCCAACCAGGGATGGAACCCAGGCCACCTGCATTGAACCACCAGGGAAGTTCCAAAACTTTGTCTTAAGCATCTTTACATCCCAAAATGCTTCCCGAAGTGGCTGGTGCCTCAGACAACTCAATAAGTATTTGCAGAGTTGAACTCAGGTGCATGCATGGTTATGGGATGGGGCATCTTTGGGAAGCGTAAGGGGGCACAGGTGATTCTCATGTAATCTGGGCTGTGCCTGTGCTGTGGGCCTGTGCGTAGTCGTGTCTTCCAAAATTCTTACACTGAAATCTTAAACTCCAATGTGATGGCTCAGATGGTAAAGAATCTGCCTGCAATGGAAGAGACCTGGGTTTAATCCCTGGGACGGAAAGATACCCTGGAGAAGGAAATGGCAACCCACTCCAGTATTCTTGCCTGGGGAATCCCATGGACAGAGCAGCCTAGCGGTCTAGAGTCCATGGGTTGCAAAGAGTCAGACACAGCTGAGTGACTAAGCACAAATCCAGTGTGATGGCATTAGGAGGTAGGGCCTTTGGGAGGTGATTAGGACTCAAGGTGGAGCCCTCTCAGTTGGGATGATGCCCTTTATAGAAGAGACCCTAGAGGGCTTCTGTGCCCTTCTGCCATGTAAGCACACAGCAAAAAGACAGCCACCCCTAAACCAGGAAGTGGGCCCAAGCAGACACCAGATCTGCGTGCACCTTGATCCTACACTTCCGGCCTCCAGAATACTGAGAAAAAATGTCTGTTGTTTGTAAGCCTCCCAGTATTTTGTTATAGCAGTCCAAACAGACTAAGGCAGCCCCAGACTAAGAAAATGAGTCCCACATAAGAGTCTTGAGGACTCAAAACTAAAAAGTAATCTGCCAAAAAATGACACTTCTTTAAACTTCACTGCCATGGATGGTATTTCATGATATTGGCAAAAATGAAGTCAGTGAGACTGTTAAAAGTGGATTCAAATGTTTATATAGCTAAAGACTCTTTGAAGATACTTCCTGGGAACTGAGTCTGTCTGACAATCTCAGCACTAATCATCGGCTGCTTCTCAGGGGAACAAAGCTTGCTGCCTCCAGGATCACTTCTCTCTCCTCCATCCTGCCATGTCCTGGATCTCAGCATCTGTTATTAGGCCTACCCAGAGCCTAGACACTCCAAGGGAACAAGTAGGGAAAGACAGGCAACCTCCAAAATCCCGCTGGGAAGAAAACTACTACCCAACCTCATCGGCCTCTTCACTTTATAAGGATCTTACCTCCTGGATCAGGAAACTCTTTTTATAGCTGTCATATTTCCAGCCATTTCTTATCCCAATTTCAGTCATCTTCTCCTGCAGAGAGAGCTTAAAAGCATCTATGTGGGGGATCAGAGCTGAACCATCAGTGGACTTCCCAGACCTACTGAGGAAAGCAAAGTGAAATGTTAAGAGCAGCAGCTATGGGGGGGTTGAAACAAAGAATTAACCAGCTGGTATTCTTTTGCTCATTTTTGAGAGAAGGGGGATGAGAACTAATAATTATAAAAGTTCTGTAATATTCCAAGCACTGTGCTGTGCTAGGCCCTTGATATAAAAACCTATGAAGTCAGTGCAGTGACACCCATTTTATGGATGAGAAAATTGAAGTTTGGAAATGGTTGCTAAAGTGTGTTCAAAGTCACATGGCTAGTGAGTAGCAGGGTTAGGCCTTAGACACTGATCTGTTTGACCTCAAACCTCACAGTCTTTCTGCTATTCAAATGTTCCCACTTGAAAGGGCGGGATGAACTACACCTTAAAAGACGGGCAAGGTTTGTCGTTGTCTAGTCACTGAGTCATGTTTGCCTCTTAGTTGCACCATGGACTGAAGCCTGCCAGGCTCCTCTGTCCATGGAATCCTCCAGGCAAAAAGAGTGGAGTGGGTTGCCATTTCCTCCACGGGATCTTCCCGACCCAAGGATTGAGCCCAATGTCTCCGGCGTTGCAGGCGATTCTGCAGATTCTTTACCACTGAGCCACCAGGGAAGGCTGTGCACGGTTTAGGGATGTGAAAAGAAGGAGGCAGCATTCTCCCCGGGGACGACATAGTGAACTAAGTTTCAGGACATCCCAGGGGGTATGAGGTGAGCAGAGGAGCGGGCAGAGGCTTGAAGTCCTAGATCTCTACCTGTTGCGTCAAGTGACCGTGGGAAAGCTGTGTGATTCCTCCCAGGGGCAGCGTGTTCACTTGCAAAAAGACCAGAGCCACTTCCGAGGGTTCTTGGGAGGATATGATAACATGATGCATGCGGAGTGCTTAGCATGGTTCCTGGCACGTCTCAGTAACTCTCTGCTGCCCTCAGATTGCGAAAAGCCGGGGGGGGGCAGGGAGGGGTGGGAAAGGCCAATTGGAGGCAGGCGGAATGTCTTGAAGTCTATTCCAAGGAATTTGGAGTTTACCCTACAGACATGCAGACAGGGGGAGTGGGCATAGGTGGAATGGCATGATGAAAACAAATTTAAAGGAAGGTTAGGGGGCAGGGAACATTGAGCGATGAATGGTTCAAATAGGTGGGGGGCCAGGTGAAATGCCAGGGGTGAAGGATGGAGCCTGAAGACACGTGAGGAATAGAAGACTGTTTCTGTGGAAGGAGGTCCCTCCTTGGAGGCCAAGGAAGAAAGGAAGGAGCAGGCTCTGTGAAGGCTCAGGCCTCAAACCCCACGCCATGTGTCAAAGAACAAGCAGAGTCATCCTGAGCCATTTTTCCTTTTCGTGCTCAGGGAAATTTACGAAGACTGTATGTTTCCTTAAGTCCACACTTTCCAACCAAAATACCCTATCCTGGGCCCAGGTCCATAAGAAAATGGATCCCCTGCTGCCTGTAGGAGATATTTGAAAAATAACAGGAATTATAACATTAGTCTCAAAGTAGCGTCTCCAGCTGCACTCCAGGTCACCACGGGAAAATTTTAAGTAAACCCAACCAAGAAGGCTTTTGTGTTTTGCCAAAGACTGAGTTTTCCTCCTCAAGTTGCAAGCTACTCTGGACCCTTCCAGATCCCAAGAACAAATTCTTGAAGATGAGACTCTGGCCCAGGCATTCTTAGGATGTTTGTTCACAGAGGAGCCAAATGGATTCCTTTACCTAAAAATGCGCCCAAAAACGGGATCAATCTGTTCGTAGATGGGCTGTGTGACGGCTTCATTCAGATCAATCCTCGCAAGAGTCCTGGAGGCATAGATGCCATTTTTCAGACAAACAGCTTTCAGAGTCTGGTGAAAGCCCTGGTTTCCTCTGCTCCTCTGGATAAACAATAAGATAACAGAGTTAGTCGGGACCTAGAATCCATGGAATCAGACCTGCACTGCCTCGTGCGTGTGTGTGTGTGTGCGTGCATGCGTGTGCTCAGGCAGACATGTCCAACTCTTTGTGACCCCACGGACTGTAGCCCACCAGGCTCCTCTGTCCAGGGGATTCTCTAGACACGAATACTGGAGTGGGTAGCCGTTTTGTCCTCCAAGGGATCTTCACAACAGAGGGATCAAATGCACATTCCTGCGTCTCCTGCATTGCGGCTGGATTCTTTACTACTGAGGCACCTGGGAAGCTCATTCAATTAGTCTAAGTTTTAGTAAAACAAAATCATCAATAATACTTGTGCACTAGTTTAGGATCTATTTGGGATGTTTTAGTCTAGATCCCGAACACTATAAGCAACAATTACCGAGAAGAGTAGAGACATGATCTTCCAATTAAGCCATTGGTTATTAAGCTACACAAGAGAATGGCAGTCACACCTCTGGTCAGCAGGAGCTTCCACTCTGAGCTCCCAAAGCATCCTCTACTGTCTCTGCTCACATACAGCAGCTTCGCATTTGTCTCTCTCCTTGTCAGGCTGCTGCAGTGGATCATCAGCTGGTTGAGACTAAGCCCAGTGTCTCATCCATCATGACGTCCTCACTGTCTGGTCCTGGCATATGTCGTGCTTGATAAACATGTGTTAAATGAGCAGTTCTTAAATACAAATGTGCTCTGACTCCACTGCAAGTATGTTTCAGATTTTCCAAGCACAGCCCACAGTTTTATATTTTTTATTAAATATTTGGTAAAATGTGATTTGATGTGTATATCTCTGTCATATTTTTTTCCCAGAAATATAAATTCACAAAGGAGAAGAAACTAATTATTATGAAGCCAGAGCTTTTAGAGTCAACAGAGTGTAGCCGCATGGTGGTTGATTCTCAGTAGAAGAATAAGAGAATATAACATACATTCGCACTGACCAGAATTTCAGTAGAGGGCCTTGTGATCGTCATTGTAGTTGTTTAGTCGCTCAGTCGTGTCTGACTCTTTGCAACCCCGTGGACTGTAGCCCTCTAGGCTCCTCTGTCCATGGGGATTTCCCAGGCAAGAATACTGGAGTGGGTTGCCATTTCCTCCTCCAGGGGATCTTCCCAACCCAGGGATTGAACCTGGGTCTCCTGCATTGCAGGCAGATTCTTTAGCATCTGAGCTGCCAGGGAAGCACTTGTGATCATTAATCAGTGATCTATGTTTTAGGGGAATATGTTTTAAGTTAATGGCTGTGTAGCATGGTACAACTGGCAGCATACTATACCTACCCACGTCTATCATATCTGTCTAGCTATCTGTATTTTAATATTCTGCCATTTCACTTAATATTATAACATGAGCGTTTCCTGAATTCATTGCAAATACTTCCAAAAAATATTTTAACAACCGCATAATATCATATGGATGCATCATAATTCACTGTACCATTGTCTTATCACTAGACCTTTAGGTTATTTTACTATATCATATAATGTTATGATGTTAGTATATACATATTTGCCCAAATGTCTGAGCACAAAGGCAAGTTGCTTATCCAATAGGAACTCCCCAGGTGTGTCTGTAGTCACAGAGAAAGAAGCCACTGACGGGCTAAGGAGAGAGGGGATAGTTCCTAGGATAGAGCCCCAGTGACGCCCTGAAGATGCCTGATGCTGCTCCTTCCTCCCCAAGTACGTCATCTCAGAGGACTGGTCCCCACCTCCTGCCTTCACTTGCTCAGCACCCACTTACCCATTCACTTTTTTGATCTGGGATCTTCTACCATCCTATGAAAACAGTTCTCCCTAGGGTCACTTAGTCACCTATTGCTATGAAACCAATTACCCCAAACTTAATGGCTTAAACAACAATACACATTTCTTATCTCCCATCCCTTGTTGTTCAGTTGCTAAGTCATGTCTGATTCTGCAACTCCATGGACTGCAGCACACCAGGCTCCACTATCCTCCACTATCTCCCAGAGTTCAGTCAAATTCATGTCTGTTGAGTCGGTGATGCTATCTAACCATCTCATCCCCTTTGCCATCCCTTAGAAATGCCACATAACTAATTAAAAGATAAAACAACAATTTGTATGCCAAGTGAGAGATTACAGGATGCTTTCTTATTGTGTATCTAATTGATACTTACATCAATGCTGTGAAATAGACTAGACAAGTATTTATCATCCCCATTTTATAGAAGAAAAATCCAACGGGCTTAATGGGTGTTTGGTGGGGCTGGTGTTCTAAACAAGACCCTCAGATCCTAAATTCCAACTCTTTCTCCCTAACCATGTACCTCTCCCTGAGTCCTTGCAATGCACAGTTGAACAGTTGCTCTATATGCTTTCCTATGTACAATTTTCACTCTCTCCCAATCTCTTCTAGCTCTTTATTTCTCTGGAAAGCAATGGGATAGTAGAAAAGTAGGCAAGGGATCAGACCGACCTCACCAGATATCATGGTTTTTCCCTTTGGAGGGTCACTCACCACCAGGCACGCCCCAAGGATGCGTCGGTAGGAACTCCTGGCGTTCCAGATCCCTTCTTGCAGGGGCTGCGCTATGTGGGCAAAACACTGGTCAATGGCCTTCTCCAGCAACTGTATCTTCTCTTCCACAAATCTCCGCAGGCCACTCATGTGCAAATGTTCATTCTAGGGACAAGGACCAGCAGGAGCATGAGGCTATGCCCTCCCTATAGGCATCGGCTTTTGCAGGTCTGTTTCCTCTAAGCCTGTCCAGATTTTTGCTGCTGCTGCTTGAGCTAATCACCCACAGTGGACTTCACCCTATCACCCAGTAAAGCATCCTCCAGTCCCCAGATCTCCTTAAGCTTTGTGGGATTGGCATGCGTGTGTCTCTAAGTTGTGTCCGACTCTTTGCAACCCCATGGACTGCCTGCTGCCAGGCTGTTCTGTCCATGGGATTTCCAAGGCAAGAATACTGGAGTGAGTTGCCATTTCCTTTTCTAGGAGCTCTTCCTAACCCAATGGTCAAACCTGAATCTCCTACACTGGCAGCAGATTCTTCACCATCTGAGCCACCGGGGAAGCCGCTTGTGGGATTGGAGAATAGAACTAATATATGCCTTCTGCAGCTTATTTTAGTGGTATAATCCATTAGGCTATTGGAAAGAGTAAATATTTTTTTTTAAATCCAGCCGTTATTAAAAGAGATTATTTTCCAATGGCATCTGATTTGACAAATATTTAATAAACTTGGTGCAGTTTGGGAGGATAGGATTTCTCAAATTTGTGTGAGAAAAATGTGCATAGAACTCACTGGGCAAGTTGATTCAAACTCGAGCACCTGGGATTCTATGCTTCTAGCAAGTCCCAGGCTAACAGTGACCTTCTGGAATAAATAACAGAGCTATAGGACCACCAAAATAAAGACTTGGTTCCTGCTTCAAAGGCGAACAGCCTAATCAGGGAAGAAATGTCAATTCAAATGTACAAGGGAGTGACTACCAGAGGCTGTCTTGACCTCTAGGTTCCAAACTGGGAACTCTGTAGTGCCTGCCCCTGTATGAGAACCCTGGAGACCACGCAGTGTCCACCTGCAGTGGAAAGAAGCCACACTCCTTCGCTCAGCACTTAAGGCCCTTCTTGGCCAGAACTCAGCCAATTTCTCCAGCATCGCCAGCTCGCTGTTTGCCCAAAAGGTCCTCCCGTGTAGCTGCCCATGAACTTGCTGCCATTCCCTAAATGTGCCATCCTTCTGGCTGTGCACAGGCTCTGCCCACGTTCTCGTCCTCCCAGAAAAAGTTCAAAAGGCACTTCTCGTGTCATGCTATCCCTGACTCCCCCAGCAGAGCTGGGCTGAGCGGAGTTTGGGTGCCCTTTCCTGGGCTCCCGTTGCATCTGGTACACCCCTGCTATGCTGTGTCTCCCTCGGGCCATGTGTCTCCCTGCTCTGGGCCAGGACCTTGCTGAAGAGACAGACTGTTATTCGTGCTTGTTTATTCCAGGCATGGCACGGAGAGTGCAGTCCATAAACGTTTGTGGAGTGAGTGAGTGGCATGGAAAAATGGCTGGATAATGTAGGATTTTAAATTCTATTCCAAACTGGATGACAGAAACAGCTCTTGCATAAAGGTGTGACCTTCCATAGATGACTTATCATCCCTGAATCCTCAAGGGCATTGTCTGTGAAGTAAGTTGAATAGAGCTGAATGATCCTGAAAATAGCCTCAAACTCCTACATTCTGAGTCTCAGAATAGATGAGTTCCAGAAGTTTATGGAAACTATCCCATTTCAAGCATGCCCTGGGAAGTTTCAGAGTTTTCACTAGTTAGAGTTCTATACTGTAGCTCAGCAGGCTCCTCTGTCCATGGAATTCTCCATGCAAGAATACTGGAGTGGGTTGCGATTCCCTTCTCCAGGTGATCTTCCTGACCTAGGGATTGAACTCCGGTCTCCTGTGTTACAGACAGATTCTTTACCACCTGACCCACCAGGGAAGCCCTGGAATTCTATAAGCAGGACTTTTTTCTCAGAGTGCTCGCTGGGTTCTTTGAAATGTGTGGTGTCACTGGTGAGCAAAATGAAAGAAGAGAGAAGTCATGAAAAGGAACGCCACAGGCAAGAGTCTCACCATGGCTCACTCTCAACGAATCCTCATTGAAGAAGGAAAAGAATGATAAGAATCAGAAAGGCTGGGAATGAAGAAAGGGGAAAAGGCTGGCATCTACTATGAATAAATGCAGGACTCATTCAGCATTGAGATTGTCATAATCAACTTCCCATTAATTCTTAAAAATAAACGTGAGATTCTTGTTCATTTAAAACCACTAACTGGACTTCTCTGGGGGGTCTGGTGGTTGAGAATCCAACTGCCAATGCAGGGGACATGGGTTTAATCCCTGGTCTGAGAAGATTCCACAGGCCCCAGAGCAACTAAGCCCGTGCACAACTACGGTAGCCTGTGCTCTGGGGCCTGGGAACCCCAAGAGAAGCCACGCAATGGAAAGCCTTCACACCCCAACTAAGAGCGTACCCCTTGCTTGCCACACCTAGACAAACGCCAGTGCACAGCTATGAAGACCCAGCACGACCAAAAATGAAATTAATTAATTTTTAAAATATAAAATGAAATCATTATTCTCTAATTTTTGAGTTTGAGTTGCAATCTTAAAAAAAATGGTCCATCACATACAATTTTAGGGTTTTTTCCCCCCAAGAATACAAAGGAACTGACAAAACTCTTGCCTTCCAACTTTCGATCAAAGAAGCAAGGCTGAGACTGATATGTGAGGCCAAAGAATTTTGAGGAAGGCTGCTGGCAACCCCCTCTAAAAGGCTAGGATAGAATTCCAGCCAGCCCCCTCCTCTGTGTCTTCTGTCGCCTAGAGTCTGGATACAAGGAGAGAACTGAGGCTGTACTTCCATATCACACTCCAGCTTGGACTGCAGAAGGCTTTGTCCCGGTGTTTATCAAACAAACCAACCACACACAGCACCGCATCTGATTCATTTTCCATCAGCACTTCCAAAAGCAATCTTTGGCTGGGCAGCAAGGCAACTTTCACCCCGAAGAATTTTTTCGGGAAGTTGGAATGTCAAAACCTTCACTAGTATTTCAGAGGACAAAAGTCAAAATAGGAAATCTCAAATTCCATAAAGGTGTTTTTTTTTTCTTCTTGTTTTCACAGAACTAGAACAAACACCGAGTAAGAAATATGAGGGAAAAGATGGTAAATCTTGCTCTATTTGGCAGTTTTTATGTAGAATTTTTAAAATGGAAAAGACCCTAACACTGGGGAAGATGGAGGGCAGGAGGAGAGGGGGACGACAGAGGATGAGATGGTTGGATGGCATCACCCACTCAATGGACATGGGTTTGAGCAAGCTCCAGGAGACAGTGAAGGACAGGGAAGCCTGGCGTGGAGTCTCAAAGAGTCGGACACGACTCAGTGACTAAACGACAACAGCAAAGACATCTGACCAACACCGCATGGACTATTAAAAGTTGACATTGCGGGTCTTCCCAGGGGCTCCCTGGACTGAGCTCCCAAAGCAGGGGGCCCGGGTTTGATCCCTGGCTGGAGAACTAGATTCCACATGCCATAACGAAGACCCAGTGCAGCCAAATAAACATTGTTTAAGAGTCAACATTGCCCCCTTTTCACACTGAAGTCACATCCAGACCAGCTGCCTCAGCTAGTCTCTCCACTGGACCCTCCAGGTTGACTGTCCCATGTTATCGGGACCAACCAGATCATACATTTCTCTACCCCTTCCCTTTTCTACGTAATAATAGGTCAGACAGCTTGGCTGAGCAAATATGATAGATGACAGCAAGTATGGAAATAAAGAAACGCCAACCAAATGAGAACATCCAAAGGCTGTTAATTCAGAGCTTGCTGTAGTAAGGGAGTCAGTGGGCAGTGTCTGCATTTGGCAGGTACTCAAAGGCAGGCCAGGGGCTTCCCTAGGGGCTTGACAGTGAAGAATCTGCCTGCAGTGTGGGCAGATTCAATCCCTGGGTCGAGAAGATCCCCTGGAGAAGGGAATGGCTACCCACTCCATTCCAGTATTTTTGCCTGGAGAATCCCATAGACAGCGGAGCTTGGCAGGCTAGTCCATGCGGTTGCAAAGACTCAGACATGACTTGAGTGCACAAAGGCAGGCAGAGGGGTGGGAAGGCTTTCAGCACCGTGAACAGAGACCCCTGGCATGGGGCAGCTGTGAATGGGGACCTAGATGCAGGGATCCTATGTGATTCATGAGGATGAGTGAAAAGATGGCGAATCTTGCTCTATTTGGCACTTTTATGTAGAATTTCTAAAATAATGAATACATTCATCTTCCCTTGATTGGTCCTTGTTGGAAGCAGGGATAAAGATTAGGGAAGCCCGTGAGCTAACAGGGTTGTCTGTGATGAGAGTTTAATGGCTAGCCAGTTATAGCAAAAATGTGAGTGTCAACAGAATGGTGAGGTCTGCTGGGAGAGGGTCATTTGCAGAATTACAGGCAGCGCCATCATTGCTAAAGGGTTTACTCTGGACGGGAGCTGTAACTTCCCAGCCATACCTCTAGTCATCTGAATTAGATGGATTGTTTTTGTGTGTTTCAGGTTGTTAAAAATTATTTTCCTCTTCTGTAAGCAACCACTGCTCATGTTTTAAAATACCTAAGCATCATGGTAATCTCTTTGCAATAAAATATGGATGAAGGGTAAAAAATTTAAAAAAGGTTAGGGAAGCCCTTGAGCCTGGTGGGCTACAGTCCATGGGGTCGCAAAGAGTTGGATAGGACTGAGTGACTTAGCACAGCACACAGGGAAGCCCTTAGCCCTTAACCAGGGTCTGGCTATTTGGGGCTGATTGTTACAGAAGGTATTGCTTTGCTTCTTCGATTGTTATCAGAGATAGCAGTCTAACTTCCTACATGTCTGAGATAGAGCAGGCTGACTTCGTGAGCTATTTCTTGTAGATCAGGGGTTGGCTTCCTAGGCTGGTGGTTGTAGATGGTGGGCCAAAATTCTGTTTTTACATATGCCCGTCTGTCTGTATATTCAATCCCTCACAAGGAAGCAATGCTTTTGGTGATTTATTCTGGCTGCAGATTTTTCTTCCAAGCTTATAATTTAGCAGCATATCCTTTTTACATGCTTGTGAGCTAAGTCGCTTAGTCGTGTCTGACTCTTTGTAACCCCATGGACTGTAGCCCACCAGGCTCCTTTGCCCATGGGATTCTCCAGGCAAGAATGCTGGAGTGGGTTGCCATTTCTTTCTGTAGGAGATCTTCCTGACTCAGGGATCAAACCTACATTGGCAGGCGGATTCTTTACCATTGAGCCACCAGGAAAGCTCAGCTTATTCCAGCAGAAGACGACACATCTCTCCTACCATTAAACACACTCTACCTGATTCAAGTCTCAGGAGAGTCTAAAGTGACTATTTTTAACTTTCCCTCTCAGCCTATCTGTCACAAGTGAAAAAAGAAGAAAAAAAAAACACATTCTTTTCTTTCCTTACTCAAAGGTTACAATGTTAACCCTCAGATTATCTTTATTTTCTTTAGAATCTCTGAGTTTAGGGTGTTCCTCTGGTCAGAGAAGAAAAGTCATTCCAAGTTAATTCTCTAACTTGGTAAGGGGGAGGGTTCTGCTCAGGCTGGGAGGCAAAGGACACACAGCCCAGGGGTCTCCCCAGCATACCTGCACGTGGTCCGTGCAGCTGAAACTGTCTGTGAGGAGCAACAGGCCAAAAGCTTCAGTGACGTACTTGGTCACCATCCTCTTCTTCTTATCCAGGAGTCTTCTCCTGATATATTCTCTCAGCTTGGGGATTTCTGGAATTCACAGGCAACACAAACAGTTTGAAAAGGCCAGAGTTCATAGGAAACAGCATTCCTGAAAATGAACAGATCAGGATGGCAGTCTGAATCAACTTCAGTTGAGGTCCTCTGTGGGTGGGATGCTCATGAAACCAATCTTCCTGTCTTCCCAGTCTAGGATCAGCAACTACAGATGGGAGGTCAGCAGTGAAGCATCAGGAACCACAACAATGCAGAACACACACATTTGCTCATAGGTGTGGAAACTGGCAAGCTAGAAGTGTGGCACAGAAAGTTCTAGGGTGGGAAACTCAGAGTGCCAAGCTTATTCGTGAGAATTTTAGTGAGTGAGATAAAAATACATGTATTTATGTGAGTTACCAGTTTCCTCCTCGGTGAGGAGCGCCTGCTGCCAGTACTCCTGGGCGCTGACCGTGTACACCAGCTCAGAGGCTTCCAGAACCCTGGAGTCAGCTGGCAGTTTTCTCTGAAGTGAGAGAGGCACACAGGGAACAGAATCACTCAGCCACCACAAAGGCAGCCATGCACCCGCTTCACCAGAGCCTTCAGCAAACTTGAGCTCATCCACTTTCAGTTCTGCACGAGCCCCATAAGGAATGAGCAACATCCTCAAGGTCAGTTGTTCCCATCTGTCCCCCTCGCCAGGTCAGAGGTCGTGAGGACATTGTTGCAGAGATTCTCTGCGGAGTTAAAAAATAGCAATTCTATTTTTGTGTATGGAAGTGTATACAGAAAATAGTTCAGAAGTGTATTTAACCTTTAAAAAAACAAGAGTTACCATGGGATCCAGCAATCCTGGATCCTGGGCATGTATCTGGAGAAACCTCTAAGATACATGCACCCAGTGTTCATAGAAGTGCTAGGAACAGACGAAGATGTGCTCTATGTGTATATATATATATGTGTGTGTGTGTGTGTGTGTGTGTGTGTATGTATATATTTATATACACACACACAGCAGAATATTACTCAGCCATTCATCTGCTGATGGCCACTTAGACTGTTTCCGTGTCTTGGCAACTGTAAATAATGATGCGAACATTGGGGTGTGTGTATCTTTTTTAATTAGTTGTAACCCCATTTTTTAAAAAATCTAGCTTTGTCACTTAAATCATTTTGCAGTGATAACACTCGTCTACTTCTTTTACTTGTACGAGCTTTTTGCTATATACCCCTTGTGCCCTAACCTTTATTTTTAATATTATTCTCTACTCTTGGGCTTCCCTGGTGGCTCAGCTGATAAAGAATCCGCCTGCAATGCAGGAAGCCTGGGTTAGATCCCTGGGTTGGGAAGATCCCCTGGAGAAGGGAACGGCTACCCACTCCAGTATTTTGGCCTGGAGAATTCCATGGATCCATGGACTGTATAGTCCATGGGGTACAAAGAGACATGACTGAGTGATTTTCACTCACTCATTCACTAAAAGAATGAGCAATAGGTCCATGTTTTGGGACAGAGAAAAAAAAAATTGGTCTGAATATAAACTTGCTGCCAGGGAGCAAAGATAGTCTTATAACGTCTTGTTGTTTTTAGTTGCTAAGTAGCATCCGACTCTTTGAGACCCATGGACTGCAGGACGCCAGGCTTCCTTGTCCTTCACTATCTCCTGGAGCTGGCTCAAACTCACGTCCATTCAGTCAGTGATGCCATTCAACCATCTCATCCTCTGTTGCCCCCTTCTCTGCCCAGCAGGAGATCTTTCCCGGCATCAGTGTCTTTTCAAATGAGTTGGCTCTTCACATCAGGTGGCTAAAGTATTGAAGCTTTAGCTTCAGCATCAGTCCTTCCAATGAATATTCAGGACTGATTTCCTTTCAGATTGACTGGTTTGATCTCCTTGTTGTCCAAGGAATTCTCGAGTCTTCTCCAACACCAGAGTTCAGAAGCATCAATTCTTCGGCACTCAGCTTTCTTTATAGTCCAGCTCTTGCATCCATACATAACTACTTTAAAAACCATAGGCTTGACTAGATGGACATTTGTCAGCAAAGTAATGTCTCTGCTTTTTAATATGCTATCTAGGCTTGTCATAGCTTTTATTCCAAGGAGCAAGCGTCTTTTAATTTCATGGCTGCAGTCACCATCTTCAGTGATTTGGGAGCCCAAGAAAATAAAGTCTGTCACTGTTTCCACTGTTTCCCTATCTACTTGCCATGAAGTGATGAAACTGCAAGCCATGATCTTAGTTTTTTGAACCCTGGGTTTTAAGCCAGTTTTCATTCACTGTTCTTTTACCTTCATCAAAAGGTTCTTTAGTTCCTCCTCGCTTTCTGCCATTAGGGCGGTGTCATCTGCGTATCTGAGGTTATTGATATGAGGATATTGATTTTTAATGTCTGATGCTGAAAGGATTCAGCTTAAATTAAGGGCCAATATGTGAACTTGAACATCAAACAGAACACAATAATTCTGTGAAAAGCAACGAGTTCATATGATATTTAAACTGAGTAAAACAATAAGGTATTGTGAAATAATATCTGTCTCTCTGTCTATCAGCTTCTGCCCTGAGTTCCTGACACAGGGCTCCTGAGACCCTTATACAAAGAGGTGTTGGGAAAATCTTTGATTCTAAAATTTAGTCTTTGACCCCAGTTCCCAGCACAGAACTCCCGAATCCCTTGGGATTTCTAAGCATACCCCCTTTCTCCAGAGAGGAGAGAAGAGCTGGAAATGTAGTTCATAATTGATCATGTCTACATGAGGAAGCTCCATAAATTCCCAATAACATAGGGTTCAGAGAACTTCCAGGTTGGTGAAGACATTCACATACTTGGAGAGGAATGCACTACAATTTCATGGGACTGAAGCTCCGGCCCTGGGGAGCCTCCCAGACCTTGCCCTACGTGTATCTTGATCTGGCTGTTCATTTATACCAAATTCTTTATTATGTAGTAAACTGGTAAATGTGAGTAATTGATCCACTGAGTTCTGTGAGCTGTTCTTGCAAATAACTGAATCCAAGGGAGAGGAAGTCATAGAAACCACTTTGTAATGAAGTCAGCAGTCGTGCGTAACCAGGGGACCTACTTCTTGCTATCCATATCTGAAGTGGGGGCAGTCTTGTGGGACTAAACCCTTAACCTGTGGGGTCTGATGCTATCTCCAGGTGGTTGTTGTTGTTTAGCCGTATCCAGCTCTCTGGCAACCCCATGGACTTTAGCCTGCCAGGCTCCTCTGTCCATGGGATTTCCCAGACAAGAATACTGGAGTGGGTTGCCCTTTCCTCTTCCAGGGGGTTTTCCTGACCCAGGGATCAAACCCATGTCTCCTGCATCGGCAGGCGGATTCTACACCACTGAGCCACCTGGGAAGCCCTCTTTCCAAGTAGACAGTGTCAAACTGAGTTAAACTGTAAGGCACCCCGCTGAGATCAGGGAGAATTGTTCAGTGCAGGGAAAACGCCACACATCTGTGGTTGGAAGTGTGAGCATGGTAATTGTGTGCAAGTAAAAAGAGGAACACACAGGAACAGTGGTGCCGGTTTTCTTTACAGGTTTGCTAAAGCAAAGGCAAAATGCAGTGTAATAATCAGCTCAAAAGCCATGCCTGAACATCAAAACCCAGCTCTCTCTCGCCTGCCATGTACAGTCAGCCATCCTGAGCTTTCAGTTTTCCCTGAACTTCTCAACACCACCTACCCTAACTGCCAGCGTGACTGAGGATCCTTCCTCTGAGTTCCTCTGGCTGACTCAGGTTCCCATCACTCCTTTTTTTATTTTTGTAACACCACCTAGATTACAGAAAAAGCCTCCTCAGCTCATCTGTCTACCTCCAGTCTTCACCACCCCCTCTTCCCACTATCCGTTCTCCATACTGGGCTTCCCAGGAGGCAGTAGCGGTAAAGAACCCGCCTGCCAATGCAGGAAACGTCAGAGACGTGGGTTCAATCCCTAGGTTGGGAGGATCTGGAGAAGGGGATGGCTACCCACTCCAGTATTCTTGGCTGAAGGATCCCATAGACAGAGGAGCCTGGCAGGCTATGGCCCATAGGGTCGCAAAGAGTCGGACACGACTGAGTGACTTAGCACACAAATGTTCTCCATACTACTGAGAAAATTGCCTTTCTAAAATATCCCCAAATTGAGATCAATAAGAGTAGTCCCAGGAGTCGGTCATTTTCCATAAATATTTTTTTCTTAATTTTCATTTTTGTAATTAAAAAAATAAGCATACACATTTCTATGAATGGCTATATAATCAAATTCTGCCTCATTTTTTCCATGGCTAAATTAAAATATGCTCCAAATGAAGGCCTGCAGGACAAGTAAAGGTTTCACAACAATTCAGACTGAAAAAAAGGTGGCTGGAGAATGAAGGTGTTATGTAGCCATCAGAGGGGTAGGTGTGCAGACTTTAAAGAACTTGTGCCCTTAAGAGTCAGAACCATAGGCATCTGCAAGCTGACATTTTTGCACAGACCCTGTCTCATACACACCAGTTTGCCACATTTATTAGCAGTAAATAAAATCATGAATTGTAGATTGAGGTATTGGGTTGGCCAAAAAGTTCATTCAGGTTTGTCCATAAGATGGCACGCAACCTCGAACAAACTTTTTGGCCAACCCAATATTTTCTGTTTCTACTTCCAGAAACGATATAATTATGTCGTCCACAATTAATGAGAACAAGAACAGCTCTTCTGAGTTACTGCCTCGTTAAAATCAGCATTCAGGAGTTGCTTGGTAGAAGACCTTGGCTTATGCATGAGGTCTGATTATTCTGAATTAGAAACAAAAGCTTTGCAATTTTCAGCTCCACATTGTACACCAGACATTTTCTGCATCCAAATAATTGAAGTCAAAATACAGAAAGCAGTTAACTATAGAACTGGCTGCAGGGGCATATGCTTTTCCTATTAAATCCAGCCCTGAAGACTGAGTTTCAGCAAAGCCACCTCAACTACCACATCTAACATTGAGGTGGTTTTCTTTATATTTATCTTCAATTGGTTTCAGGTTTAAGGTTGCATAAGACTATTACAGGAAGGAGTTTTATGTTTCTAACTATTTTAGTAACAGAATAATAAAAATAACTTGAGGAACACCAAGATTCCCACAGGCCAATTATTCAAACTTGAAAAATAGAGCTCAGACCTTATATCCCAACACAGCATATGCCCTTTGTTTAGCTATTCAAACCTATTTGCCTGTAGTTCACCCAGCAAAGCAGATTTTTTTCAATTACGTTCTTCCTTCTGTCTCGAATGCCCTTTCTCCTATTACGTCTCCTCACCCAAGACTACTGATTTTTTAAAATTCTGCTCAAGAGGCTGAGGAGTTTTCCCTGAACTTCTCACACCACCTACCCCAACTGCCAGCATGACTGAGGATCCTTCCTCTGAGTTCCCACCGCCCCTCTGCGTCCCTCTAGCCAAGCACACTTCAACCTGCATGATAATCCCTGATTTTATCTGCTCATGGCTCTCAGTAAACCATACACTCAGTAGACATTATTACTTCCCAGCTTTACAGATGAGAAAATGGAGGCTCAGACAGGTACAGTAATTTGCCTAAGGTTACAAAGTAATCAATAGGGCACATAGTCTACTTTAAAGCTTTTGCCCAAACAGGCACGTGTGTCTCAAAGTCTGAGGCGCTGAAAAGCAGAAAAATGCATAGCAGAATCTGTTCACTCACCTTGAGTTTATCCTTGAGAATTTTATTCCTCTGTAGCTTTATCATTTCATTTCTTTCTAAAACAGCTTCTCGCTGACTTTGAATAGCTTGCTGGATTATAAGAAGAAATAACAGCATGGCCAAGAATGCAGGGTTATCAAGATTAATACAGGGGTAAGGGGGAAACATTTAAATAAAGGGAACATTTAGGGGGCTGCTCTTCATTTAACCCAGACAGGTGTGCAGGTGTTCCCGTCATATAACACTAGTCATAAAAAGTGAGGTCGCTCAGTCGTGTCCGACTCTTTGTGACCCCTTGGGCTGTAGCCTACTAGGCTCCTCAGTCCACGGGATTTTCAAGCAAGAATGCTGGAGTGGGTTGCCATTTCCTTCCCTAAGTCATAAAAAGTATTGTTTAAAAATAACTAGTCCAAACTTTGGTCTGTCAATTACATCTCAGTCGAGCTTTAAAAAAGAAAACAACTAGTCCATACTTACGTTTCCCACTTTTCTTTCCCTGAAATGAAAAATGGAAGAATTACTTATCTCATGATGTGTCTCGGCAGTCTTGACTTGCCCTGAAAGCACGCCTTTGTTCTCTCCCTAAACTCATTCTTCAGCCTTTAGGCTCTGGCCCACCTCCAGGGTCCATTTGATGGTAGTATCTTAATTTCTTGTTATTTCATTGTCGGTGGGATTTTCTGTGCCCCCACCCCTATCCCAGTCAAGGTGCAGACCTCTGCTGATGGACATTTTAGAGAGAATCATGCAGAGTGTGAAGCAAGTCAGAAAGAGAAAAACAAATAGAAAAAATGGTACTGATGAACCTATTTGCAAAGCGGAAATAGACACCGACATAGAGAACAAATGTCTGGACTTTAAGCAGGAAATGGGGAAGTGGGATGAACAGGGAGATTGCGATTCACATATATATATATACACTATGTATAAAATACGTAGCTCGTGAGAACCTACTATCTAACACAGGAAACTCTACTTAATAGTGTGGTGGCCTAAATAAATCTGAAACAGAATCTAACAATTCAAAGCTGCACCACCCAGACAGTGTTATAGGAAGTGTCTCCTAGCTGTGGGGCATCTACGCTTCCCACATCCGTGGCGGCAGGCAGGTCCATCACACTGTGAAACACCAGGAGCTACTGTTTGCATCTCAGACCCATGAGTGGCGTCCCTGGAGCTATGCAGAATTCAGCCTCTTGGGCGTTAAGCAGCTGCTCTGGAAGATTCTCAAGACAACCCACCCGATGGCCCAGAAGTCACCCAGGCATCTCTTTCATCACCAATGGTCACTTGCCTGTGTCCACAATGCCCATGAGTCAAAGCTCTGTCGTTTTGCCTGGGACCCACAGAGGGAAGCCCGCGTCCCTGCAGGCCCAGAGCGGTACCTCAGGTATTCCGGCAGGTGGAGCTTGTCGGCCTTGGTGACCACCAGGGCCAGGTCCCTGCAGAACCCTCTCTGGCAGGCTTTCACGCTCTCGTTCAGAAGGTCCTCGTGGGCTCTCCCTCCAGAAATCCTTTCAACGTCACTGATCACCCAGATCACGGAGCACTTGTCGATGGTCTGTGAAACACGACCACAGCGTGCTTAAGAGCATACATGGTGCCTCGGTTGCAGCATGTTAGCCGCTCAGTTGCCCAACTCTTTGTGACCCCATGGACTGTAGCCTGCCAGGCTTCTCCGTCCACGGGAGTCTCCAGAAAAGAGTACTGGACGTGTTTCCTTCATGTGTCGCGTCCGTCCTCCAGGCTCTGCCCCAGCTCTCTGTCCAGCCCCATCTCTCACCAACCCCCGCCAGTACACTCTATGCAGCAGCCACATGAGCTTCTTGCACATCCGTGGGTGTAAGCTGCGCATCTATCTTGGGGTCACAACCTCTGCTTGACCTCCGTTTGGCCTCTGAGATCACCAAGGGCCACCTGAGGCTAGGTTGGTCACCCCATCTCTGCATCCCATAGCACCTGTACTTACCTGCCCTGGTGCTTCTCAGGCAGAGCTACTGTACAGCTACTATACTGTACAAGGTTGGCACTCTGCACCCCTCCCCCGCTCCCCACCCAGACTGCAAGGTGCTGGATGGGAAGGGGCCACATCATTCAGCTTGGAATCCGTAGCACCTCAAACACAGTACCTTGCCCATACTAGAAGCCTCATAGATGTTTGTGGCATTAGTCATTGATAGAATTCAAGAAATCATACCTTCAGTCCCAGATCCCTCACTAGCTTGATTTACTAAGCTGTCCTCTAGGGAGAAGTCCTGTTTTTCTGGAACTAGTGCTGGTCATGCGTTTATCCCAAAGCTGTCACTGCAGAGCATTATTTTGATGTCTGGCTTGCCCTGCATATGCAAAGCATGACCACAAGGTGGCAGCAGGGAGCCAGAAACCCATACGATTGAATTGAACATGAAATTGTAACTTAATGATTTGATAGCATACGTATTGCTTTATCAGACATACAACAAGCAATTGTGACATTTCTCGGACTGCATTGTTTTACCCATCTCATCTCTCCATATAAATGGAAAACTGGTCCAACTCCAGGATTGAATTTGTTTTATGGGTCCTCAGAATAACACTTTGCACATAAAGGTGTGACAAGTTTGTGAGTTGCTCACTGAATCATTATTTGCTCTGTGCCACTGATTCTTAAATAGTGGACCTTTGACAATGCCGGGAGACATTTCTAACTATTCAGACTGGAGGGGATGCTAGTGGGCAGAGGCCACAGATGCTGTAAGCATCCCATAATGCCTAGGTTGGGCCCCTACAGCAAGGAATTTCTCTGCCCTCTCCACCCCGAAGTCAGAAGAGCTGGGGCTAAGAAACCATGGTGTAGAGCAGAGGGGTTCAAACTTATTTTTAGCAGTGGATCTCTTTTCCAAATGAAATCTTAGGAAGAACTCCAATGGTCCAACTTGATTTTTTTTAAGTAGAACAGCTTTCGTTGAATTTGAAGTGGAGGGTTTGGAGCCCCCATCTTCTCTGCACCCCCATCCTCTGCCCATGAACCTCTTGGCTTCATGGATCATTGTTTTGAAAGCAACCATCTCAAGAGTCAAACAGATTTCATTGTTTTATAGAAAAGGTACATAGTAGACCCCACGAGGCAGAGGACTGACTTAAGGGCACACAAATCTGGGTCCTGAAGCTCCTCCCCTACATGGATGGACTCAAATTCAGGCAGGAAAATAAAACCCATCTCTGCCTCCCACTTCCCAAGTTATAACCAATTCAGGGAAGCTTCCAACAATTCTATCGCTTGTGGAAGATGAAGCCTGCCAGCTCCTCCTCCAGGGTGGGGTCTCTTTCACTTGCATCCCCCTGGTCCTGGTGAATTGCTGTTATTATTGTTGTTTGGTCGCTCAGTCATGTCCAATTCTCTGCAACCCTATGGACTGCATAACTCTCCAGGCTCCTCTGTCCATGGGATTTCCCAAGCAAGAATACTGAAGTGGGTTGCCATTTCCTTCTCCAGGGGATCTTCCCAACCCAGGGATCTAACCCAGGTCTCCTGCATGGCAGGCAGATTCTTTACTCTCTGAGCCAGCAGGGAAGCCAAACAAAAGAGGACCTCGATCATAAAAGTTGCAGTGGTTGAATTTCAGGCCCTGCCAGAAAAGGCCAATCTATAAGACAAGAGCCTCTGGAACTGGGAGGGGGTGGAATGGCCCCCACTCACCTCCCTCCTTGCAGTGAGAATGGGCCTCTGAGAGGTCAGGTGACACTTAGGTGGCAGCACAGGGGAATTTGAGTTAATGGTTTTAGTTTAGGGAGGGCACTGCTGGCAGCTGGGGGTGTAGGGGAGGGGGTTGAATTCTGTCCTCCCTGGATGGAGGGGAGTCTAGTAACTTTTCCTGAGAGGATATCACAAAACCACAAGAATGTGGGGGAGCTGTTGCCAAGCAGAGCAAGCTGGGAACCATCGCTTCGCTTCAGCCCAACCTCCTCAGAGCCCGGGTTCTGAGCCAGGTCTGCTGGCTCCTCTGTTCTGAGTGGCCTTTGATAAGCTTCCCAGTGTGTCTGAACTGGCAGCGGCCACGGCTCCATCCTGTGCCAGAGGCCGGCCACCCCCCGAGGCTGTCGCTCCCCACACTCGCCTGGAACTCGAGGAGGTGGCGGATTCCACCCCGAGACCAGAAACCGTGCAGAAACAAAGGCTCTCCTGGCCAGGCCTGAGCAGGCCACCAAGGATGAAGGACACTGGGAGACTGCCTCCACCTTAAAGAACTGTTAGGGAAGCTTCCCAGGTGGCTCAGTGCTGAAGAATCCGCCTGCCAGTGCAGGAGACATGGGTTCCATCCCGGATCCAGGAAGATCCCACACACCACGGAGCAGCTAAGCCCGTGCACCACCGCTACTGAAGCCTGCCCCCTCTAGGGTCCACAGCTAATGAGGCTGGGTGTTGCAGCTACTGAAGCTCGTGCATGAAGCCCTGCTGAAACCTGGGCAGCTACCGAAAGCCCGAGCTCTCCAACAAGAGAAGCCAGTGCAGTGAGAAGCCGACACGCTGCAACTATCGACTAGCCCCTGCTCACCACTGCTAGAAAAAGCCTGTACCCAACAGCAAAGACCCAGCGCAGCCAAACATAAATAAATTTTTTTAAAAAAGAGAATTGTTAGGGGGCTTTCTGGAGGTTGAGAGACAGAGCCTCAGCTGAGAAGGCAGGATTCTGCTCTCCGGTTTAAATTCTGCCACTTGGTAGCTGTTTGGTTTTGGGCAAAGGACTTCCCGTCTCTGAGCCTTCCTTTCCTTAGCTGTAAAATCAGGGCACAGGCTGCTTATCTGTAAGCTGCCATCCCGATCTTTATGGAAAACCACAGTTGCGAAGCTCCCCTGGCCCACAGTCATTCATTTAGCACAAATCTGGGGAATTTAAAGTCTACATACACCAGGGAAGCAGCAGTCCAGCAGAGAGATTTTTGGCAGCCTCTGCGCTGCTGATGACTCATGGACCTCTGCTGACCCTCCCAGCCCCTTCCAGCTCTGTCCTGTGCCCCATGCTCCCCCCCACAATCCTGCAGCCTGAGCTTCTGCCTTTCTTTCTCTGTCACTCACCCCCTTGGAGCTTCCCCAGGAGGCATGGTATTAAAGCCCACCCCACCTTGCCCAAGGGCTTCCCAGGTGGCTCAGTGGTAAAGAATCTGCCTGCCGATGCAGGAGGTGTGCGTTCAATGCCTGGGCTGGGAAGATCCCCTGGAGGAGGAAATGGCAACCGGCTCCAGTATTCTTGCCTGGGAAATCCCATAAGAGAGGAGCCTGGTGGGCTACAGTCCACAGGTCACAAAGAGTCCAACATGACTTAGCAACTTACCAACAACTCCTTACAGCCAAAGCCAGGAGCAGCCTTCTGGTTCCTTGGTGCGTGGCTACTGGCTTCTCTGCTTTGGACCCAAATGTTGCCCTCCCTGTCTCACTCTGACCTTGTCTCCCCTGCTCACTCTCGGGCCCCTCTGTTGCTGGCCCTTCTCATGTACCACAGTTTAGCTCCAGCTCCCAGGCCTATCTTGTGATTCCTCCCTCCTCGGTGTCCCTTGCCACCCATATCCTCCCATTGCCCTAAAGCTTAGAACATGGGAGAATTTAACTCTCTCGAGCTCCTAAAATCCATTAAGTGGAAAGTGGAACATCCTTTGCCGCTTTACAGAGAACTTGGGGATGGAGAGAGAGGGAGTGAAGCCCTGTGGAAGAGAATCACCTTTTTCCACATCTCGTCCCTCTTGCTATTGAAGTCACCTGTGCCTGGAATGTCCACCAGCACAACCCCTTCTGGAATCAGCTCTGATTTGGGAAGGGTCACTTCCACCAGTTTGATCAAGGGCCAGATGTGTGTCTCAGCAGATCCACCATCCCAGTCTCTCCTCTGGGTCCGGATGTAGGGGTCCAGCTTGACAGACAGCTCCCCTGCCTGAGGAAGAAGGACAAGGTCAGGTACACAAGACGATCTCCAGCACCTCTGCCCTAGATGGGCTATGACTCGGGTTCAGCAGAGGTCCACTGTGTCATGTGAGACGCGGTACTGGGTGACAGGCCCCAGGAGGCCTGAGGTCCTACCTGGAAGGGTCTAGGCTCAGAACTACAAAGAACACTGGGAGATCAGGAAATTCAAGCTCCTATGGGCTTCCCTGCTGGCTCAGATGGCAAAGAATCGGCCTGCAATGCAGAAAATCCAGGTTCTGTCCCTGGGTTGGGAAGATCTCCTGGAGAAGGAAATGACAACCCACTCCAATATTCTTGCCTGGAGAATTGCACGGACAGAGGGGCCTGGCGAGCTACAGTCCATGGGGTCGCAAAAAGTGGGGCACAACTGAGCAACTACCACTGACAGATGGAGAAAATACAGGCAGTGAGAGCAGGGCTTGAGGAAAGTCACAGCTTCACTGGGGGATGTTTTACCTTCTAAATTCCATTCCAGTTCTGAAATCAGTGGAAATCATCTGCACTAGTCTAAATCTGTGTGTGAGAGAGAGGATCTTTGAACTAATGTGAACATTTCTACGACCAGAAGGCCCTGACTGTGGAAGATTGATCATGAAATGGTGACCATACTTTCTAAGTTGAAAACTGGTCTGAAGTTGATCTTCAAACGGTTTTAAAAATTTACTTGGAAGATAAATTTTTAAAACCGTTTGATGAACTGGAGTCTATTATACAGAGTGAAGTAAGCCAGAAAGAAAAACACCAATACAGTATACTAACATATATATGGAATTTAGAAAGATGGTAATGATCACCCTGTATGCGAGACAGCAAAAGAGACACAGATGTATAGAGCAGTCTTTTAGACTCTGTGGGAGAGGGAGAGGGTGGGATGATTTGGGAGAATGGCATTGAAACACGTATACTATCAGGTAAGAAATGAATCGCTAGGTTCTATACAGGATACAGGAGGCTTGGGGCTGGTGAACGGGGATGATCCAGAGAGATGATATGGGGTGGGAGGTGGGAGAGGGGTAAGGATTGGGAACTCATGTACACCCGTGGCTGACTCATGTCAATGTATGGCAAAACCAATACATTATTGTAAAGCAAAATAAAGTAAAAATTAAAATTAAAAAAAAAATTTATCTTCCAAGTTCAAAAGAATATATGGACAGACCGGCATTTCCATGCTGTTTTAACGATGGTGAGTGAGATGAAGAATCATTCTCAGCCTGCTCTTTTTCCCTAAACACATTCATGCCAGCAACTCTGTGCAGCAGCGAATCCCTACTGGGATAATTCAGAGGACAGAAGGTTTGGGATGTAGTGCAGTCACCGTTAATAAGTATCTACAGAATGGCCCTGAAAGAAAGATAAATTCTTAAGAGAGTTGAGATCAAGTCAGAGAATGTGTTGCTATCTGGGTAGGAAATAAGAGTTATCATCAAGGGACTTCCCTGGTCGTCCAGTGGTTAAGACTTTGTCTTCCAATACAGGGGGCATGGATTCAGTTTCTGGTCAGGGAGCTATGATCCCACATGCCTCACAGTCAAAAAACCAAAAAACAGAAAATATATTGTAACATATGCAATAAAGACTTTAAAAATGGCCCACATCCACAAAAATTTGTTTAAAAGATTGCGGTTCTAATCAAATAATGCAAAATTGTGAAAGAAGAGATGATAAAAGTTCTTTAAGATATTTTGATTTAAAAAAACAAGCTATGATAAGGGCAACAGAAAAGAAAAAGCAAGGGGCTTAAAAAAGTGTGGGCTTTCTGTAAGAAGAAGGCTCCCGTCAATAAACGGGGCTTCCCAGGGGGCGACAGTGGTAAAGAACCTGCCTATCAATGCAAGGGAGGTAAGAGACGTGGGTCCACTCCCTGGGCTGGGAAGATCCCCTGGAGGAGGGCATGGCAACCCACTCCAGTATTCTTGCCTGGAGAATCCCAGGGATGGGGGAGCCTGGCGGGCTACAGTCCGTGTGGTCGCAGAGTCAGACATGACTGAAGCAACTTAGCCTGCTGCTGCTGCTGCTGCTGCTAAGTCGCTTCAGTCGTGTCCGACTCTGTGCGACCCCATAGACAGCATCTCACCAGACTCCCCCGTCCCTGGGATTCTCCAGGCAAGAGCACTGGAGTGGGGTGCCATCGCCTTCTCCAAACTTAGCCTGCACATACCACTGAATAAACTAGTGGAGACAAACCATCCTAGGAAGTAAACTCAGATTCCCTCTCCCCTGAATAGAATCCATGCCCCAAAGTCTGAATTTGTGCCCTCACTCCTGGAGATGCTGATTCCATTCATCTTGTTTCAAATGGGTGAATTAGTCATGCTGGGAAGGAATATTTCTAAGTGCAGAGTAGTAAGGAAATGAATATTACCTTGACACCTTGGTGTAGGTTGTATGTGTTCAGATAAAGTAACCAGTTTTGCCGTCATTGTGTTTCTTTGGACCTGCTCTGTCTGTATTTTGGATATTAGGGAGATAATTAAAGTTTGGGGGGGGGGGCGTTGTCCTTTTTTAATTTTACTGAAGTATAGTTGGTTTACAATGCTGTGTTTGGTTTCTACTAGTGACTCAGTCATACATGTATGTACTGTTTACCATATTCTTTCCCACTGTGGCTCCTCACAGGATATTGACTATAGTGCCCTGTGCTACACAGGAGGACATGGTTGCTTACCCATTAATTAGTTTTAATTATGGGCATCCCTGGTGGCTCAGAAGGTAAAGAATGGCCCGCAATGCAGGAGACCTGGGTTTGATCCCTCCCTGGATTGGGAAGATCCCCTGGAGAAGGGAATGGCAACCCACTCCAGTATTCTTGCCTGGAGAATCCCATGGGCAGAGGAGCCTGGCAGGCTGTTGTCCATGGGGCCGCAAAGAGTTGGACATGATTGAGTGACTCTCCATTTAAACATAAGAAAGGGGCTACTAACCTTTGTTTGATTTTCTAGATATATAAAAGTTAAGTGCCTTGAAAAGTTGAAGTCATTTGACATCTAAGTATGTCTGGTCAAGTAGTTCAAATTTTTTGAGAGAAACAAATATTCTAAATTTGAACTCTAAGGCTAAGGAATGTTGATTAATTGTATAAGTAGTATTAACTTTTAAAGGAGGCCTTTCTATATTAAACTTAGGAGATAATTGGACATTAAGTTTTAGAACTGGTGTAAGTAATTGTTGTTACTTTATATAGAAAGCATCAGATTTACAAATAGAATAACAATATTTTAAAGGTGAATTTTAAGATGCAAGAAAAACTAGGTTTTTTTAGTATGCAACGTAAGTAAATTGCATATTAGTTCCACATGTCTTTTGGTTTAATTTAAAATTGAATTTTAATTTTTTAAAAAACATGTTGATCATAAAAGTGAGGAGAGCCTGGTTCTACTAGTTGCTTATCTAATATCCACCCTGCCCTTCAGCCATGCCAGTGGCATCCTGACTGTCTGTATATTTGGGAAAGCAGTGGGTTGAGACTGGTCTCAGCCAACCACAAGTCAGCTTCTTGTTTCCCAAGACTCCCTTTCAGCTCAGAAAACCCACATGGCTCAGTACTGACCAAGAAAATCTACATGGAAATTTGTTGGGTGTGTTTCTAGGAACGCTTTTACTTCCCAATGAAAGAGGAGACGTGGTTGGTACTCCCTGTTTAGCCATTTGTCCCTTCCATGAAGCTAGCTGCGAAGGTCAGCCCTTCAGTAGCCATTGTGTGACAATGAGGCAACTGGATGTAGACGGTCAAGGGACCAGAGGTCTGTTGATCTTGACGTCGTTGAGCCGCTGAACCAACCCACAAACCCAACTGCCCCCAGACTTCTTATGTGAGAAAATGGATAAATCCCAATTTGTTTAAGCTGTTATAAACTTGGGTGTTTTTTTTTAATTATTTGCTGCAATGCACATCCTTAATTAATCCTCAAGTAACTATAAACAGTCTTTCCTGTGCACAAAAGCTCCCCCCTCAGACACAAAAAATTGACTGCAAATTAAAATTCCTGGCTACTTCTGATTTTGGTACCAACTTATTTCCAATAAAACATTGCGCCTTGGGACTTCCCTGCTAGTCCGGTGGCTAAGACCCTGCGCTCCCAGTACAGGGGGCCTGAGTTTAATCCCTTTTCAGGGAGCTAGATCCCACATGCAGCAACTAAAGATCCCACCTGCAGCGCTGAAGATCAAAGATCTTGTGTGCTGCAACTAAAACCCAGTGCAGCCAAATAAAAGAGTAAATAAAAATATTTTTTAAAAGCGGAGGTGGGGGGTGTCCTTGGTGGCTCAGTGATAAAGAGTCACCTGCCAGTGCGGGAGCTCTGGGTTCAGTCCCCGATCCGGGAAGATATGCCGCACGCCTCAGGACTAAGCCTGAGTGCCACAACTGTTGAGTCTGTGCTCTGCAGCAGGAGAGGCCGCCACAGTGAGAAGCCTGAGCACCACGCCTGGAGAGTGGCCCCCGCCTGCCACAGCTGGAGAAAAGCCCGCACAGCAGCGAAGACCAGCACTGCCAAAACTAAGGAAATAAATAAAAATGAAAAGAGAGAGAGAGAACCTGTGCCTTGCACAAATCCCCTAAATGGATTCAGTTGTTACCTTTGAGGCTCATGATAATATCAAGAGAAACATTTTGAAGCTACCTCTTCTGCCTTGAGGGAGATGACTCTGGAGGTGGGAATCTTTCCTCTGGGCTTGGCCCTTAGTAACTCCTCGTAGCTCTTTCCTTCCGCTCCATTTCCATAAAACATCTGCAGCTTCCAAACAGCTTCCTCCGCCGCGTCGCCCCTGTCCCACGCGTCCTCCTCTTCTCCGCCCAGCCCCTCCGTCCTGTGCAGGAGTGTGGTCAGGTTCTTCAGCTCCTCCTTCCACTCCTGCCAAGACAGAGTGGGGCCAAGCCCACCCCCTCACCATGACACAGATTCAGCAGACATTGACAAAGTCCACTGAGCCTGTTGGGGGGCAGGGGGACTCCAGGAAATCTAAGATCATCTAATCCAGGCAGGTATCATCCAACCCAACCCGCTTATTTGGTCAGTGAGGAAACAGGAACCCAAAGAGGAAAACGTCTTGCCCAAAGTCCCATAACCACCGAGGCAGCACCCAAGCTAGAGCCCCCATCCCGTTCTTCTGGACTTCCTCATTGTGTATGGCCTATGTTCTTTTCGTTTAACAAAGATGTGAGCTATGTTGACAAGGAATATAATGTGAATCTGTAAGAGAGAAAGAAGGAAAGGAAGAAAAGGAAGAGGGAAGACAGAGCAGGAAGGGAGAAGAAAGGATGGAGAGAGAGGAAAAGAGGGAGAATGGGAAGGAAGCAAGGCGGGGGAGGGAGAGGGGGTGAAGGAAGGACGGGGTGGAGGAAAGAGGCAGAAAGGAGGAAGAGAGAGAGAGAACAGGGAGGGAGAGGAGAAGGAAGGAGGGAGGGAGGCAGCTCTTACCTGGTCGGAGAGAAGGTGGATTTTGGCCTCATACTGCTCACAGCAGCCTGAGCTCACTTGCACGATACAGGACGTGCATATACTTTCTCCCGACACAGGTAGGAACATGGCTTGCCGAATGATGGCATTGATCAGGGAGCTCTTCCCGGCCCCAGTGCTTCCAAATAATCCAATGTAGATGGGGTCCAATGATGGTTTTTCAATCAAGGCAAGAAGCCTGTTTCTAGATCAGTTTTAAAATGCTCATTGTCAAGGTCATCAAAGCAAGGTTGGGAGTCCATACAGCAAACAATCCTGGTCAAGTCACCCCATCTTTCTGAGCCCTCTCTGCAGTCTCTTTGGTCAAAGGAGAATATTCAGCCCTGTTTACTATACAGAGTTGTCCGGAGGACCAAATGAGATAATGCAAAAAGGGATTTCCCTAATTGGGTGGTTAAGAATCCACCTTCCAATGCGGGGGGTGTGGGCTGGATCCCTGGTCTGGTCGGGGAACCCAGTCCCCACATGCTCAGGGGCAACGGAGCCTGCGTGGCGCAACTAGAGAAACATATGTGCTGCAACTAGAGAAGCCTGCGTGCCACGACCAGGGGCCCTTGTGCTGCAACCAAGACTCAGCACAGAAAAAAAACCTTTTATTCAAAAAAAAGAACATGCAAAAATATTTGGCAATGATAATTCTTCCAGGTAGCACAATAGTAAAAAATCCGCCTGCCGGTGGGAGAGAGGCAAGAGACATGGGTTCAATCCCTGGGTCGGGAAGATCCCCTTGAGTTGAAAATGGCAACCCACTCCAGGATTCTTGCCTGGGATATCCCATGGAGAGAGGAGCCTGGCGGGCTACAGCCCAGGTGCCACAACAAAGAGAAGGACATGATTGAGCACACAAGAAGAAGAGATGATAATTCTACACAAACTACGATGTCTGTATAGATGTGACCTTGTTTATGTTCCATGAAAATTACACAGTCTTGATCTTAGACATGAACTTTATACAGTGGTGGGAAGTATTATTAGGAGCAACCCTGAGGGTCTTACAGGGCAGGAGATGTAGCCTTAACCCCACTTAAATCTTTCAAGGCAGCTGGACATGACCTTCGACAGCACAGGCTCAGCGTCCCACAGCCTGGGCTAGATTCCACCCCTTTAACTCATCAGCAGTGTGACTTTGGTCGATGTCTTGGACTCTTTGAGCCTCAATTTTGGGAAAATGAGTGATAATCATGGCTTCTACTTTGTTAGGAGTTTTGGGACAGTTAAATGGAATCTGGTGTATGAATGTAAAGCACTTTCACTTTCCGTTTCCAAAATCTTTAGCAGATTACCTAGCAACGGGGACAGCGCAGTGTGGCAACTACCAGTGTTAACAGAAATGGCCCGTAGCAACAGAACTTTCTGGCTTTCTTTGCTTAGTTCCTAACCAGAAATTCCCTTTTATTATTGCAGAAAAGCATCTACCACCACCTAAGGAAAGACATCCAAGGAAGATCTGACGGTAGCTGATGCCAGACTCACATGAGGTACTTGACGCTGTTGGGGATGCTGTCATCCAGGAACACAGACTGAATAAGTTTCTGGTAAGTGTTGCTCAAAACTCTTCTGGTCCGAGACTCCAGTTTTTCATCTGGAATCAACACAGATGTATTAGCAGGGATGTAATACATTCCCTGGTCACTCAGACAATAAAGAATCCACCTGCAATGCGGGAGGCCTGGGTTCGACCCCTGGGTCAGGAAGATGCCCTGGAGGAGAGGGCATGGCAACCCACTCTTCTTGCCTGGAGAATCCCCATGGACAGAGGAGCCTGGTGCACTGCAGTCCATGGGGTCGCAAAGAGTCGGACGCGACTGAATGATCAAGCATATTAATACCTGGCAGGGATCAAGCACTTGGCCCGCACAGGGCGAATCTGCTTAATACGGCAGAAAAGGTGGGGGTGGGGGATGAAATGAAAAGCCAGTTAAACGAAAGAGCAAGTTATCTGATGGGAGAGGTCACAGATCGTGGGAGAGAGCAATCAGTGATGACGAGAGCCCCCCAAGGAGCCAGGCAGCTCTGAAGCACAAGGTGACACAAGTCAGCGTCCACTTCACCATGGGCTACGGCCCCTCTGCAGTCTTCTCTCCTGTGGTCATAAATAGAAGAAAACTGCAAGGACATCCTATGCAGAAAGAAAGAAAGTGAAGTCACTCAGTCGTGTCCGACTCTTTGCAGCCCCATGGACTGTAGCCTATCAGGCTCCTCCGTCCATGGGATTTTCCAGGCAAGAGTGTTGGAGTGCCATTTCCTTCTCCAGGGGACCTTCCCGACCCAGGAATCGAACCCGGGTCTCCCATATTGCAGGCAGACGCTTTACCATCTGAGCCACCAGGGAAGCCCAGGACATCCTATAAATAACCACAAAGGCACCAAACCAATCATTTTCACAGTGTTAATCAGGAAGAGATTATTTTTGTAACAAGCCTTCTATCCAGATCTTAAGAGATAAACTGTCAGATCACAGTATCTCTGCAGAGACTAGGAGGCCTCCTTTTTTTAAATAAAGTATTTATTTATTTGGCTCTAGCTGCGGCATGCAAACTCTTGGTTGCAGTATGTGGGATCTAGTTCCCCGACCAAGGCTCAAACCTGGGCCCTCTGCACTGGGAGCTCAGAATCTTAACCATTGGACCACCAGGGAAGTCCCGAGGCCTCCTTTAATGGGATCAAGATCATTCAAAGATGTTCCACCCTGCTTCTGCTTCTCCAAGTACCCTTCTCTCCTTTTGAGGATGTTAACACATCTGGGAAAGAACAGAGCTGCATTAAACGAGCGATAGAGCATTTTCAGGACACTCACATTCCTTGAGGGCGCTTTGTTCCACAGAGGGAAATGCTCGAAACCTCTGGTCTCGATCAGATCGTCTTCTTTTTCTCATTGGTTCTTTAAATATATCATCATCCACTAGAGATAAACAGAAGTTACATAAAATTATAGGTCTAGAGGGCATAGTGTACCATAGACCAAAAACATAGTCCACTTATATGCAGATTTTCGACTGTGAAGGGGGGTCGTCACTCTCATCCCTGTGTTGTTCAGGGGTCACTATTTTTGCCTGACTTCTACCGATAAACAAACCCCAAGAGGCTAGAAGGATCCCTGCCAGCCCTGGTTGTTTGTGAGCTCATTTCAGAAGCAGCCCTGTTGGGTCATTCCAGTCTGATTCCCAATTCCCAGAGTCCCAGGACTTTGCATCTAGTTCCAAAATGCAGCCCAACCTATCTCCCCAGAAGATAAGTCAAGATGACATGAAAAGTTCCTGTTTGCGAATCCTGGGAAGCCAAGATGGCTGGATATTCTTCACCAAGTGCCGAAAATATAGAGGGAAGCCTGAGATGGCTCAGTGTGGGGTGGAGAAAGGCCTCAGGGAGATCTTTGCAACCCGGGAAATTGATCAGGAGCAGAATGAGAGAACAGAATGGGCCATGTGACCAAAGCAAATTCCTTCTTCTCCCCGAGCCTCAATTTCTTCTTCTGTACAATGAGTCAGTTGACAAAAACAGAAAGAATACAAGAGCAGTGGAGGGTGCCCTCCAAGTGGATGTCCCTCAGAGATTAAATTGGGGGATGAGGCTTTTTCCTCCTTCCTCCCTCAAAGATGTTAGTAGCTGCTTCCTTACATAGGCAAGGAAAAAATTTGCCAAGAAGCAAATCTTTGTAGTCCTGCAGAGGTTGAATTGCTTCAGTGGTTTCTGTTGGTTACAAAGTGAAGGACTGGGAGGTTCCTTAATCCTCAGGAAAGGGTTTAACTGAAAACCAAAACTGTGTTTAGATGGTTTGTTTTTTTTTTAATTGTGCTGGGTCTTGGTTACATGTTTATTCTTTAAGCTATAATAATTAAATATGAAATATAAGGAAATACTGAGCACCCTTGCAACATAGTTAAATCTACATTAAAATCATATGTAGTATTTGAACTTTTTAAAAAAAAAGAATTCATTTGGCTGCGTTGGGTCCTTGTTGCGGCATGCGGGATCTTTCATTGTGGTCCTCAGGCTCAGTAGATCCAGCACGTAGTCTTAATTGCCCCACGGCATGTTGGAACTTGGTTCCCCAAGCAGGAGTCAGATCCACGTCCTATGCCTTGGAAGGTGGATTCTTAATCACTGGCCCACCAGAGAAGTCCCTGGATGGGTTTTAGAAAACATCCCCCTGGCAGGATTCACCTGGTGAGAAAGGGACAGTAGTGGGGGGTCTTTGGGGTCAAGACCGTTGGAAATGGCCTAATCCAGCACTCCTGGGGGTGGTATAAACCTTAGGCAAATGGCCGTGAGGTGACCTGGAAAAACAGTTGACCCCAGGAGTCATAACTCTCTAAGCTCATATAAAGGCATGAGGCCCCCAAACGGAGCGTGACACTGGGAGGTCATCTTCCCTCAAGAACCACAGAAAGCGTGCCTCACTCAGGGACCCAGGATGGCGACCTGAGCAGAAGGCCCAGCCTCCCGCACCGGGCTCCAGGCCTGAGTCTCCCAGACAGCTCAGGCAGCCTCAGTCTGGCATCTTCCTGCACAAATTCCACAGCGTTCTGGAGCCAGCTCACACCCCAGAGTACTGCAGCGCAGGGTGAGCTGTCTGCCAAGGCCTGAATCTTGGCCCCTCCTGCTCACGCAGTGACAGGGAGTTGAAAGAGCTTGTCCGTAGACCCTTCTATCTCAGACATTCTAACCTTGCAAGTATGCTCCACGCAAAGAATTTATCCTGGCTCAGTTTAAGGATTGCCTTAGAACTAAACACCAAGTGGTTGCTGGCTCGATGGCTAGAGCTAGAGAGAAAGGGGCAGAGAAGAAGAAAAATATATGCCCTAGCTAGGGAGTTTGGGCTGGACAGGTACACACTGCTGAATTTAAAATGCATCACAAGGATCTACTGTACAGCACAAGGAACTCTGCTCAATGCTCTGTGATGGCCTTAAGGGAAGGAAATCTTAAAAGAGGGGGTATATGTACACGTATGGCTGATTCTCTTTGCTATACGGTAGAAACTAACTCATATCGTAAAGCAATACACTCCAATAAAATTTTTTTTAATGGATAACTAATAGGAACCTACTGTATAGCACAGGGAAGTCTGATCAATACTCGGTAACAACCTAAACGGGAAAAAAATTTGGAAAAGGACATGTGTGTAGGCACGACTGAATCTCCTTGTTATATACCTGAAACAATCACAACGTTTTTAATCAACTATACTCCATATAAAATTTAAAGCTTTTTTAAAATGGAAGCAGTTAAAGTTTTCTGAAGTCCCCAAAGTATTTGATTAGAATAAGCAAATATCGATATCTAACTTCAGTAATTTAGCTTAAGTAAGGAAATCCACTGTGGGTTAAACTTTAGATTTTTGATATTGATAACAAGGAGGTGACAGAATCACGGGATTTATGAGCTGGAAAGCAATGTACAATATGTATGGCTTCAGATGGAGAGAAATCAAGGGACTTGTCGTATGGGCGCAGAGCTAGCGAATGATACAGCAGTAACTAGAAGCCAAGAATGGACACCACAAGTCCAGTGGTTTTTGAGGCACAATTACAGTCTTATTACTTTTAATTATTATCTATTATGGTTTAATATTCTGGAAGATGTTTATAATTTATTCTTCTATTTTATTCATCCCAGAGCTTAAAAAAGGAAAGCAGAGTTTTAAATATGTTATGATTAAAGCTATCAAGTGAAATCCTAGAAAATCTACCAAAAAGTTTTACTAAAATAAAGCAGATAATTTTTAACTACTAAAAAAATAACTACTCCAGCCGCTAGGCCAGTAGCTTGCTGAAGAACACTTTAGAACATATTATAAACAGTGTCTTGGAATTCCAGAATGTTTTCACACCTGCCTGTGGAAAGAGTAAAAGGATGGAGGGCCTTGATCTTGACCCTGGAACTCAGGAACTCTTTTGTTTAAACAATGTTTGCAGAGGATCTTAGCCACAAGCATAAAAGAGTCTTAGTACAGCCTTTATCAGCCTTATCCTTGGTACAGTCTTATCCTGGCCTTTATTTCAACTTTGTAAGGAGTGGCAATTAGTCTGATCAAAGCTTGAAAACTTATTTCTCAACTAAAGCAAACACTGAGAAGTCAGGTAAAACAGCACGGTTTTATACTTTGCCTTTAATATCTAAAATGAAAAAAACAGGTGGAAGGGAGAAAGTAGTTCATCTGGGATTTAAAACACTTAATAGTAGTACATGCATGGTGAGTCGCTTCAGTGGTGTCCAACTCTCTGTGACCTACAGACTGTAGCCCACCAGGCTCCTCTGTCCATGGGATTCTCCAGGCAAGAATACTGGAGTGGGTTGCCATGCCCTCCTCCAAGGGATCTTCCCGACCGGTTTCATACTAAATTGTAACCAGAATGAATGGGTGTGAACCGGCCATTCCTCTTATCTTCCCTGCAATTGTTCAGGCACTCTCTTCCCTTTTCCAGTATATTACACTGATTTATTGGCAACCCACTCCAATATTCTTGCCTGGGAAATCCCATGGATAGAGGAGCCTAGCAGGCTACAGTCCATGGGGTCACAAAATAGTCAGACAGAACTTATGGACTAGACAACATTGGAGCAAAGGGCAGAGGGCTGGGTGGGGCCGTCCCAAGAAGTCTACCCAGTCTCTGCTGCTATTGCTCCTTGCTGCCACAAGGTGTCGCTTTTGACAACCATCTCAGTATAGGCGCTTTGATCAGATCCTTGAGGGAACCTGCCACAGATTTTCCCAGCAGGATGCCCCACACCTTCAGGACTAACCTCTCCCAAGGGGGCCCTAAAGTTGCAATTCCCTCAGTTTGCTTGCCCAGCCATGTCTCAGATGCCAGCACTACCCCCCACTGACCCTTGCTGCTAAGGGAATTCATCCCCAGGGGTAAGAAAATCTTTCCTCTTCAGTTCTCAAAACACAAAGGGTGTGATACACCCCAGGGGTTACTTCGCTGCATCTTCCCAGGGGAGGTTCCCTCCTTGTCTCTGGGGATCCTCCACCCAGCCTTCTAGGAAGGGAGGCCACCCTCAGGGACTCCAGTGTGGTTCACCCTGCAGCTCACCTTCAGAAAGCACGCAAAATGATTCCGGGGGCTTACCTTCTCCATTCTGAGAGCAGGCTGCCCTCGGAAAATCCAAGATGGTTTCCTGGAACCTTCTTTTATTTATTTATTTTTGAATTTTATTTATTTGAACTTTTAAAGGATGGTGGGGGGGGGCACAAGTTGAATTTCTGGTCAGATAACCCACTAGATTATTAATAGGCTCTTTTAGTTGTTATTGAAATAATTGATATTCATCCACTGTTAAAATATGTTGTGAGAAAGCAGCTTCTCAATAAAGAGCAGCGAAAAATGACGATAGTTTAATACGGTCCCAACCCCTTTGCCCTTGGTTATAATGGCAAATAGTTATTGCTCAGGGCTTCTCCAATGGCATAGTGGTAAAGAATCCGCCTGCAGTGCAGGAGATGCGATTTGGACCGATCCTTGGGTCAGGAAGATCCTCTGGAGGTGGAAATGACAACCCACTCCAGTATTCCTGCCTGGGAAATCCCATGGACAGAGGAGCCTGGTGGGTTACAGTCCATGGGGTCACAAAGAGTTGGACATGACTGAAGCGACTTGGCACACACACACTTATATATATAATGGTAAATAGTTCTTGCTCACTTCATCAGGAGATAGTGAAGGGATGTTACCTGGATGTAGCTCCCGAACCAGAAAATCTTCAGTTTCTGCCATTTCCTGTTATGTAACCGCCTACCTTTGACCACTTAGAGCATCAGCCTGAAAAATACAAAGTACAGGGTTGGGGTAGAGGGGAGTAGATGGCAGAAAGTATAAATACAAAACAAAAACTAAAAAGAACATGTAATTTTGCTTACGCTTTTTCTCCCCAATTAGATTCCAAGCTTCTAAAGGGCAGTGGCTATTCTATCTTATCTTTGAATCCTTTATAACAGCTGTCCACTGTGAGCTGGTTTAAATATGGCGAAAGTCCATGTTTGACTATTGATTTTCAGCAATAGTTGAATCCATAGAATTTTTTTTTTTGAGCAAAAGAAATGACTATTTATTGCTAATGGTGCTAAATAATACCACTGTTGGAAGACTGTTTGTCAATTTGGTACAGTACTGAACATACTCAGCATTAATCTGGCAGTCACGAATACGGTATTTATACCAAAGAGTTGACAGCTGTGTCCACACAAAAAACTACACATGAATGTATATAGCAGATTTTTAAAATAAATTCTTGGAATTTATTTTTTTCGTTGTTAATTTTTATTGGAGTTTCGTTGCTTTACAATGCTGTTAGTTCTACTGCACAGCAAAATGGTTCAGCCAGACATACACATATATCCCCACCGTTTTTTATCCATTGACTTTTCAACTGAAATGACCTGAGATCTTGAAGGCAGCTCAGTCTGAAAAGACAATAATCCTCTAAGGACCAGAGAGCCTTGAAGGTGAAGGTATACAGCTTTGCTGTTTTGGGAGACATCAGCGCCCCCGTGAGGTAAGCCCGGAACCCCTGGGCCACAGTGACCCTGAGCCCCAGCGGGTCTCAGCAAGTATCCGGGGAGATGGGTGGAACATTTGATATTCCTGGGGTCCCCTGGAGTTGCTCTGGAGGATGCTGAGCGGGGAAGAAGAGATGCAATAGCTGTTCAGTTCTCTGGGCCTTCCTCACCACCCACCCAGCACTGCAATCAGGGAGACACCCCGATTGGGGGTTATGTCAGCTCTGCCTCATGGGGCATCTGTGGGGGTGGGGGAGGCACCTCCAAAAAAAGAAGTATTGGATCCAACCTGTCTCCAGTCCTGGGAGACGGACTGAACACAGAGGGAGAACTGGATCCACAAAGCCTCAGAAGAGCGGGTGCTGATGCCCTGGAGGGTTTCTGTCTCCACAGATCAGGGAGGCTCAGGGGCACACAAGGCGGGGCACCCCACGTGCTTCCTCTCCATTTCTGATGCTGCTGATTGGACTACTCAGCTGCATAATTCAAAAGCAGAGAGTCACCGGCCTTTCTGAAATATGCAAAAGCTCAACTGCCCTGTCAACCCCCAGTAGACACACGGCCGTTAGTTAGGGAGACTGTGCTTCGTTTACCTATCACTCCCAAACGGAAATCGCAGCGCCTCAGTCAAAAGAGCCACTTACTCTTAGTTCAGCTCATGGGCATCAACAGAACTAACGGTTTCTGTTCCTGGTGGGTGTTGGTGAATGTGGTGTGAACTCTGCTACGTACACGTCCCTGAGCCTTTGCTAGGAGGTTCCTCATCTCTCCATTCCTCACCTGGGCTCAGACCACCCCAGACTCCTTACAGTCCTCCAAGGCGGGGGAGTCAAGAAGAAACGTGCTCGCCTCTTCTTCCTGGAGAATTCCTACTCTTTCTTCAGCATCTCGTTTGCGCATTTCCTCTGTGCAGCTGTGTCCTGGTTCCCATTCATTCCCCTCTTGTGCCACCGCTGGTCCGAGCACACCTGAATTGTACGCTTGTGATTCTTTCCTTATGTCTGAGCTATGCGAGGTCAAGGCTGCATTTGTTTCAACGTTGTAGTTCTATCGTGAAAGGCAATGATCAATCATAGTGCTGAGTTAATTAATTACAGTGGCTGGGAAGCTTTTGATGAGATTCTGCTGCCAAGGGTGTTTAAACACTGAATCTGTTTTTAAATATTTGTGTATTTGGCTGCATGGGGTCTTTGTTGAAGCTGCAGAGCTTCATTTGCGTCATGTGGAAGTTTCTGTTGCAGCGCACAAATTCTCTAGTTGGGGTGCTCAGGCTTAGCTCCTCCACGGCACGAGGGATCTTGGTTCCCCAACCAAGTGTCAAACTCATGTCCCCTGCATTGCAAGGCAAATTCGTAACCACTGGACCACCAGGGAAGCCACTCAAATTCGTTTTTGTTAGGACTGCTCCGTAGGAACTGGGAATGTTTAGCTTGAGGGAAGGAAGACATGGGCTGAAGCAGAAGGTGTGGAGAGGACTTTGTGTGGTCTTCAAATACTTAAGCTTAGAGTTGAATATAACAGTGAGATAATGCCTGTTTCCAGTGGTGCCAAGAAGGAACAACTAGATCCACTAGGTGGAAAGTATAAGAAAGGACATTTTTGCTGAACATTTCTCTTGTATTCAGTGTTGTCCAAAATGGAATGAGCTCCCTTAGTAATGAATTTTCTGCTCCTAGAAGTGTCTAAATCTTCACTGTTATGATCACCTAATAACAGCATTGAACTAGACGGGCTTTAAGGCTTCTTCAGATCCCAAGACACTGTGTTCTTGCTTGAAGTGTTCATCAGTAAAGCTGGTGGTGGGAGGGCTCTACAAGGTTACTAAAATTCATGAGAGTTTCCTGGTTGGAAATGCTAAGCCTCGGCAAAACCTAGGCAAGTTAGAGGGAAAAATATGATAGTGCCTAACAATAGCTTCAGAGAAGGCAATGGCACCTCACTCCAGCACTCTTGCCTTGAAAATCCCATGGACGGAGGAGCCTGGTGGGCTGCAGTCTAGGGGGTCGCTAAGAGTCAGACACGACTGAGTGACTTCCCTTTCACTTTTCACTTTCATGCATTGGAGAAGGAAATGGCAACCCACTCTAGTGTTCTTGCCTGGAGAATCCCAGGGACGGGGGAGCCTGGTGGGCTGCCATCTCTGGGGTCGCACAGAGTCGGACACGACTGAAGCGACTTAGCAGTAGCAGCAGCAGCAAACAATAGCTTTAGATGCGAAACTAGGAATTGCCCCCTGGAAAGATATCTGTTGTTTTCTGAAGATGGCAGCTCCATGAGCTATAGTCATACACACAAAATATTAAACGTCGTATCACAGTGGGCTCTGGAGACAACAAACGTACGGTCCTCCCGGGGTACAGGTCCACTGTGGACCTTCGACTGGCTGTGCTGGCCAGTGCCAGGAATAAATACGGAAGATGGATCAGGCTTCCCCACCTGCCAATGCAGGGGACATGGGTTCGATCCCTGGGTCGGGAAGATCCCCTGGAGAAGGAAATGGCAACCCACTCCAGTGTTCTTGGCTGGGAAATCCCATGGACAGAGGAGCCTGGCAGGCTGCAGTTCATGGGGTCGCAAGAGAGTCGGACACGACTGAGCAACTGAACAAACAATAACGACAGTCAAAAGGAACACAATTGATAATTCGGTGATTTCAGGTTCATTTTAAAGAGCAAAAGACCCAGAGTCCTTCCTCAAATTATGCTGGGCTCCACTTTCTCCCCAAAAGAGGCAGCAACCGTGGTGTGTTTTGTGAAAACTGTTTCTGCAGAGAAGCAGCTGAAAACGTCCACACGTATGGCTCACAGGGGCAAGGTTTTGATATGTGGTTTATTTCGCTTGTATTTCAACTGTGCGGTTAGCGTTTAAGTTTTGATTTGAGTCCTTATTTACATTCATGTGCAGAGAGCCTAAGAATAGCATCTTTTAAAAGGGACTCTGCATATTTAGCTAGATGTGGGAAGGCTGCACAGAACCAGTTTCCTGTCAAATAATTGTGACTTTTGACAGTTTTTCTTGCTTTTCTCACTCTCCCTTTCCTCTTTTTGTATTTGCTTACTGTCTTTTTCTTAAGAGAACCTAACAGAGGTGACACCAAGGCAGTTGTCACTCCTGTCCCAGAAGAGCTTCCTAGAGTGGAATGAAATAATGTTCTTTTGGAGAAGGCAATGGCACCCCACTCCAGTACTCCTGCCTGGAAAATCCCATGGACGGAGGAGCCTGGTGGGCTGCAGTCCATGGGGTTGCTAAGAGTCGTACACGACTGAGTGACTTCCCTTTCACTTTTCACTTTCATGCATTGGAGAAGGAAATGGCAACCCACTCCACTGTTCTTGCCTGGAGAATCCCAGGGACAGGGGAGCCTGGTGGGCTGCCATCTATGGGGTCGCCCAGAGTCAGACACGACTGAAGCGACTTAGCAGCAGTAGCAGCAGCAGAGCCCCTTCTACAGATGTGGACACTGAGGCCTTGAGAGGGGAAGGGACCTGTTCAAGGTCAGACAGTGAGTCCAAGTTCAGTGTTCTCATCATTCTACCATAAAACCTCTAACTGGTACTATTTAAACCATCTCTGGAGCTTCAGAGTAAGAGATGGAGAGAATGGTGAACACAAATGAGGGGTTCCCTTTAATGCACGAGGAGGCATTTGGGGAGTGCAGGCTGTTGAGTAGGGGGAGAGTGGTAGCTTGATGAAATTGGGCTTAAGGATACCAACTGAAGCTAGTGCCCTCAGAATAAAACAAGCCAGGCTGCCAGGGGCATTGTTGGGGGTGGTGGTGGTGTGTGCAATGAGGATGCGTGAATGTGTGTGTGTATGGAAGCGGGTGAGTAGTTCATTTATCTGCCTTCAGTCTGTGTCCAGAGCAGAATTTAATGTGTTTATTAAGAATTACAAACGTCTAAGTCCCTTCTCCTTTAGTCTGAATCTTGTCCCACCCTCCCTTGCTTCACATCATTAACCTCTCCCGACATGATTCTTGTTTTCATTTCATTTCCAGTCCCTGACCCCAGCCCTCCCCCTCCCTCAAGGCCGCACTAATAGGAAAAATTAAAATACTTAAATTAGCAAAGTTCCTTGAAGGGGCATTTTGATCATCAACCTTGGTTTCTTCCCCACTCTTTAATAAATGTGGGAAGTGCTCAGTACATAGTGAGCGCTGAGTAAATATGTGTTGACTGACGTGTGTCTTTTAAACATATTCTTGGATGATAAAATTAATAATGGCAGGAATTATATTCATTCGTTCAGCAAACATTTGTTAAGTGTTTACTGTGTGCCAGACACGGTTCTAGATCCTGGGGACACACGAGGAAAGAAAATGGGCAAGGTGTCTGCCCACCCGGGTTTATGTTCCAGACGGTGAGGGATGCTATGGGAAAAGTACTCAGGATTCGGAGTCAGAATGCCTGGATTTGGGGATCCTGCTCTGGTACTGCAGTGTGACACTAAACAAAGCATTTAACCTCTCTGAGTCTCAGTTTATCCACATATAAGATGAGAATAGCAAAATACTTAACGTCTGGAGTTCATTGGGAGGGCTGTTTGTGACACTGAGGCAAAGCTGGTCTGCAGACACTTACGTGCGTTCAGTCATGTCTGACTCTCTTTCAGTCCATGGACTGTAGCCCGCCAGGCTCCTCTATCCGGGTGATTTGCCAGGCAAGAGTACTGGAGTGTGTTGCCATTTACTTCTCCGGGGGATCTTTCTGACCCAAGGATTGAACCTGCGTCTCCTGCATCGACAGGCAGATTCTTTACTCCTGAGCCACCTGGGAAGCCCCACAGACGCTTATGCACCTGTACAAGTGTTATTGACTTTCAGAATATTTGGTGAAGATAGCTTAACAAGAAACCAGTACTAATATTTACCTGGGCAAAGTCAACTTTTTTTGGGGTAGGGGGACCAGATGCCACCATAACTGATAAACTGACCCCCATTCTTGTTCCCATTGACGAAGCATCTTCAGGGTTCTATGCCCTTGGTAGCGTCTTGTCCCCTCCCACAGGGAGGTAATTGAAGAATGAAATAAGAGCAAGGAGCAGATTCTTAAAAATGGAATGTTGTGGATTTATTTCCTCTCTCTCTCTCTTTTTTTAATGCTTAAATACTTTTGGTGTTGGCAGACTTTCCTAACCACTTTATTGGACATTGCACGGCTCTTCCAAACTGGGTACACTCTGAAGGGACAATTTAAACACATTAGCTTAGAAGCAAAAGTGAAACAAGGGCCATCAAACCCCCAGAGGAAAAGAGTTATGTTTTCAGCATTAATGCATCAGCTACTGTGTGCAACATTAGGAGCACGGCTGCCAGAGGTAGGTTCAGTAGACGAGGCATGACTTTTCCAGTCCTTCTCCCCCAGGTGACTAGATAAGTAAAATAAGCAGATATTTTCATTACATACTTTATCAGATTTTACGGAAATGAACTCGAATCCTTTCATATTGCTCACCCACGCTTGCCAAAGTTAATGAGGCATAAGATGACGTTAATACCAAACTCAGTATTAGTTTTGTATTGATGTATTTAATATTAATGGTGCCTGGAACACAAGTTTTCTTTGGGGAAGAAGGATTGATGACTTGCCTGAGATCACACTGTTATAAAATTCAAACTAAGCCCCAGTTCTCCAGATTTCTAGTTCATTGGCCTTTGCTGCTGCTGCTGCTGCTAAGTCGCTTCAGTCGTGTCCGACTCTGTGCAACCCCGTAGACGGCAGCCCACCAGGCTCCCCCGTCCCTGGGATTCTCCAGGCAAGAACAGTGGAGTGGGTTGCCATTTCCTTCTCCAATGCATGAAAGTGAAAAGTGAAAGGGAAGTCACTCAGTCGTGTCTGACTCTTAGCGACCCCATGGACTGCAGCTCACCAGGCTCCTCCATCCATGGGATTTTTCAGGCAAGAGTACTGGAGTGGGGTGCCATTGCCTCTCCATCACTGGCCTTTACGTAGCTGTAAAATTCACTTAAGTAAAAATCACTTTCCCTCAAGCAATAACTGACTTTAGGAAAATCACGAGAAGGAGAAAAAATGAGTCTCCCACACAGAAAAATTCCAAACAATTTCTAAAGATGCTTCACCCTGAAGGAAAGGGAACTTAATGCCCCTCTCCTTGGGCATGGGCCTCACAGAGTAACTCCCTTCCAAGGGGGACAGGATGGAAAGAAGGGGAAAAAGAGTCGCTTTACAGTAGAAAGACTTTGCAAATACTCTCTCGGCCAGGTGACCAAGGTCAACAACAACTGTCATAAATCATCTTGATGATGTGTACCTGTGATGCGACGGGATGAGAATGACCTTTAACTCTCTTATCTTCCACCCTAAACCCGCAACTCCAGTCTCATTGTGGATCCTACAGAAGAGCTGACCAGGATTCCGCAAAACTGTCAAAGTCATCAAACACAAGATCACAGCCAAGAAGAGACATGACGACTAAATGTAATATGGTGTTCTGGATAGGATTATTTAAAAAAAAACAAAAAACACCTAAAACATTTTGTTTTGGGGTATAGCCAACTGATAATGTTGTGATGGTTTCAAGTGAACAGCAAGACTCAGCCATGCATATACATGTGCCCATTCTCTCCCAAATCCCCCTCCCCTAGATAGGGTTCTAAAACAGAAAAAGACATTAGATAACAGCTAAGAAAATCTGAATAAAGGATAACCTTTAGGGTTCCCTGGTGGCTCAGACAGTAAAGAACCTGCCTGCCACTGCAGGAGACCCCAGTTCGATCCCTGGAGAAGGGAATGTGTACCCAGTCCAGTATTCTTATCTGGAGAATTCCATGGACAGAGGAGCCTGGTGGGTTACAGGCCACGGGGTCACAAAGAGTCAAACACGACTGAGCGACTAACACTTTCACTTTCTTTTCACTCTTCTTCTCGTAGTTAATACCACTACTACAAATGTTGGTTCATTAATTATAAAAAATGTATCTTTACTAATGTAAGATGAGAGAGGAAGTTGGTTGTGAATTCTATGGAAACTACCATCATCTCCATTTTTCTCTAAAGCTATTTTTTAATCAATCATAAGTTATAGCATAAATTGCATAAGAAAAACAACTTACCAGATGTCACTTTGCATGCTACAGCTCCAAGATTCCACAAAGACAGTGGCAACGTCTTTGCCTTGGTCGAGGTATGTTGAACCAGCTGGGGGAGAGAGTCCTTTGTGGCCACTGTCATAAAGCCACATTTACACAACCAGAAGTGAAACTAATTTGCCATCAGAGAGCTATTTATGACAGTCTCCGCCCTCATAAATAGACACGTACTATCTGCACCTTTCATTTAAACTTTGGTTGTATGTGAACTGGGGCACTCATATTTTTCTCTTCGCTATGCCTACACATTAATCATTTTTCCTTTCCAAATCAATTGCAGCCTCCACCCTGCAGTATCCTTTCCTTGAGGATGAGAGTTATTCTGATTGATCTGATTTAACATAAGCAGCAAGGAAAATCGCCCCAGTCCCAAGAGAGACGAAGTATCAGTTCCCCCCGTCCCCAAATAGAAGACAACTGGGAGAGGTGGATAATATGAGATGATGAAGATAAGCTGATTCTTGATACACAATCCTGAAACTCACCAAAACCAAACGATACTGGATCATGTGACTGTAGAAATGAGTGCCATACAGTTTTAAATAACTTTCTGGAACTTAAATTTTAGGTCCACATGTTTAAAAACAGAACATAAAAACAAGTATTTTTGAAATGCTGTCCAGGAGAAGAAAGCAGAACCTATTCCTCCTTGCTGTCACCCAAACAGTCACATCAAGTACAGGGATAAAATCTGTTTTTTTAACCTTCAGCTCAGATGTTGTTTGACCTTCAAAAACAGAGTCAATCATTACTAGGTTTCCCCTCAGTAACTGCAGGTATGTTTTTAGTCCAAAGTGGGAAAGCAGCAAAAGGTCAGGAAGAATGTGGTCTTAAAAATTGCTTGCAACTTCTAGCAAGCTGGTGTGCCTCATCCATTAGAAAACCATAGAAATACCAATATAGAGTTCAAAACAAAGAAAATCAACGTGAACGATCTTCACTAGTGTTAGATTTCTTTGGGCTGAAATCACAACATGTATTCACGTCGTGTGTGCTTAGCTCGCCCTCCACTGGCTGTTTCTCTGCTTCAACAGTTACCTGTATTCTTAACCAGCTGCTGCTAAGTCACTTCAGTCGTGTCCAACTCTGTGCGACCCCATAGATGGAAGCCCACCAGGCTCCCCCGTCCCTGGGATTCTCCAGGCAAGAACACTGGAGTGGGTTGCTATTTCCCTCTCCAATGCATGAAAGTGAAAACTGAAAGTGAAGTCACTCAGTCGTATCCGACTCCCAGCGATCCCATGGACTGCAGCCCACCAGGCTCCTCCATCCATGGGATTTTCCAGGCAAGAGTACTAGAGTGGGGTGCCATTGCCTTCTCCAGTTCTTAACCAGAGGTACTAGTAAAGTGTGTGCATGCTAAGTTGCTTCAGTCGTGTCTGACTCTTTGCGGCTCTCGTGGACTGTAGCCCCACCAGGTTCCTCTGTCCATATGATTCTCCAGGCAAGAATGCTGGAGTGGGTTGTCATTTTCTTCTCCAGGGCATCTTCCCTTGCCAGAGATTGAGCTCACATCGCCTGTGCCTCCTGAATTGGCAGACAGGTTCTTTACCACTGAGCCACCAGGGAAGCCCCTAATAACTACAATGAACTTTGGTCATTTTTAAAACTGGGTTCTTTAAGGTGGCCTTTGATACTATTGGACACCTGAATGCTAGCTCCATTAGGAGTTTGGGCAAACTACCAAGCTGAATTTTCATTGAACTCACTAGAAACATTGAAGCAACTGAAGGAGAACTTCCACAGAGTCCCACCGTCACACCCAACCGCCCCCACCTCCCCCGGACATGTATCACTGGCTCTGCCTTCCAGCCTGGATATAGATGAACTCAGAATACACCCCATCTATGGGCAAGAATGCTGGGAAAGACTGAGGGCAGGAGGAGGAGGGGGCGACAGAGAATGAGGTGCTTGAATGGCATCACTGACTCAATGGACATGAGTTTGGGCAAGCTCGGGGAGATGGTGAAGGACAGGGAAGCCTGGCGTGCTGCAGTCCATGGGGTCGCAGGGAGTCAGACACGACTGAGCGACTGAACAGTGCCTACACCCACCAAAATCTAAGCCTTTCTCTCGGGCACAGACCCCCTTCCTTCTGTCCAACCGCAGGACAAGGTAGACTGCTTCCCCTCTTCATTCATCAGATTTTCAGTATCCCCTGGATTATTCCTGTCAGCGTACAAACATGCTGTTGCTTATTCCATTTTAACAAACGCTCCCTCTGAGCCCGGCTTCCCTGCCAGCTGCTGTCCCATTCCTCTGTATTTTATGGCGAACCCCCTCAAAGAGTTGTTTCTAAAGCTGCCGTCTCAAAGCTCTCTCCTTTTAATCATCAACCCACTTCAGTTAAGCCTTCACTTCTACCACTCTGTGAAACTGTTTGTGTCAGAGTCTCTGGTGACCCTAGTTAATTTTCAACCCTCCTCTTTGTTGACCCATCAATGGCATTTGATCCAGGGGGTCACTCCCTCCTCAACACACTTTTTCCCACTCGGCTTCCAGGAACCACACTCGCCTAGTTTCCTTCCCACCTCCCTGGTTGCACCTCCTCAGCCTCCTTCCCTACTTACTCCTGTTTCCTGGCGATAATAGAATACCCCAAAGCTTAATCTCTGGTCTCTTTTCTTTCTGTCACACTCTTTTCTTTCTTTTTAGTCTCACATCTGTAAGTATCACCCATATGCACATCGCTCTCATTTGGTACCTCCAGCCCCAATCTCCTTCATGTCTTACAGCTCACAAGGTATCCCAAACACAACACATGCAAATTAACCCTCCATTCCCCTGAAACCCCACTCCACCTACAATGTTCCCCAGTTCAGCTCATGTCAGCTACATCCAGCCCCTCATACAAATCCTTCCGGGTCACCCTTGATGCTGATGCCTGTCTTTCTTCCACACTCCACATCTAGCTGTCAGGAAGTCTTGCTGAAACCATTAAAGCATATTCAGAATCTGAACATGTCTCCCCGCCTCCACTGATTCCTCCCCTACTCAAATCATAATCATCTCTGGTCTCATTCAGTGGTTCCCAAATTTTGCTGCACTTTGGGATTACCCAAGAATCTTAAAAAATACTAATGCCTGGCTGCCACCCCCTTGATATGTTGATTTAATTGGCACAGGGTGTGACCTGGGCACTGGGATTTTTCACCCCTCTCTAGGTGATTCTCACGAGCATCAAAGTTTGGGAATCACTGGCATAGATGCAATAATAAGCACCTAACTGATCTCCCCACTTCTACGCTTCCTCCCTACTTCCATTCTCAACACAACAAATAGAGAGACTTAAAATTTTTTTTATTCATCCAGTTTTTGCTGCACTGGGTCCTTGTTGCTGCACACAGGTTTTCTCTAGTTGTGATGAGCAGGGGCTACTGTTTCGGTGCGCAGGCTTCTCATTGTGGTGGCTTCTGTTGTTGCGGAGCATGGGCTCTAGAGCACGCGGACTCAGTAGTTGTGGCAGATGGATTTAGTTGCCCCATGGTATGTGGAATCTTCCTGCACCAGGGATCGAATCTGTGTCCCCTGCATGCATTGTCAGGATTCTTAACCACTCGACCACTAGGGAGGTCCAAAGGTAATTTTAAATTATAAATTAGATTATATCTCTGCTAAAAAGCTCTCCAATGGCACTCCACATAACTGAGAGTAAAAGGCAAAAGCTATACACTGGCCTACAAGGTCTTACATGAGCTGCAGTGTCCCCCACCCCACCTCACCCCATCACCTCTCTGACCTCTATTACACTTCACCTCACTCACTGCTCAAATGCCAGCTACCTCCTTGCTTTCTATGAACACATCAAGGATCTTCTCACCCTCGGACCTTTACGCTAAGTGTTCCTCTATTTGAAAGACTCTTCCCCCAGATACCCGCATATCAAATATTAGCTCAAATATAGTGTTCTCAATTATAATTTAAAATTTATAAAATTTAAAATTTATTTTATAATTTAAAATCTCCAGCTTCTGTCTTTCTCTTGTGTGAGGTTAAAAAGTGATGAGGTAGAGGATGGTGTCTTCAGATAAGGAAGACTGGGGAAAGGGCAGAGTTGGAGTAGAAGTGTAGCTCCTTTGGAGACATGTTAAGTTTCTGATACACATTACACACAGATCGAACACAGTGTCAAGCAGGGGAGAAGCTGAGGCTGGACTACAAATATGGGAACAAACAGATGGTATTTAAAGCTTTGGTACTCTGGGGATCACTTTGGGGGAGACAATTTTAAGAAGCGACCCCCATGGAATACCTATATTTTGAGAAGATATACAGGAAGATTGAGAAAAATTAGAAGAAAAACTAAGAGTTTTTCTTGGAGGGTCCTAGAAGACTTTCTAGGTAGCTAACTTATGTCACTTGGTACTAAGATGACAATAACGACCGATACATGTTACTGAATTTGTCCTGATGGACAGTCACAAAAGCTGACCAGGAGAGCTTCTGTGTTACGGTGAGGCCAAAGACTTGGAGTTATCTCAATTCTAGTGCAAAGTAAGGAACTGGAAACAGCACACATTCATGTCTTCATGTGTTAATAAGAGGGTTCTTTCTTTTTTAAATTTATTTATTTGTCTGTGCCAGGTCTTAGCTACAGCATGCAGGGTCTTTTAGTTGCTATCTGAGAGATCTTTAACTGGAGTGGATGAACTCTTAGTTGCAGTATGTGGGATCTAGTTCCCAGACTAGGCATGGAACCTCAGGCCCCTGCATTCGGAGTATGGAGTCTTAAGCCACTGGACCACCAGGTAAGTCCCAATAAGTGCATGCCTGCATGCTCAAGTCAGCTCCAATTCTTTGCAACCCCTCTTTCCCTGTGGACTGGGCCTCTAGGCTCCTCTGTCCATGGGATTTTCCAGGCAAGAATACTGGAGCCAGTTCTTCCTCCAGGGGATCCTTCTGACCCAGGAACCCAACCCGGGTCTCCTCCATCTCCTGCACTGGTAGGCAGATTCTTTTACCAGTGTCCCAGCGGGGGAGTCCTGTAGCAATAAGAGGGGTTCTTAATTTCTGGTCTATGAATAAAGGAGATCATGGATTGGTTTCAGAAAACCATGATCCCAGGTCCTGCCTCCAAACTCTACAAAGCTGTCCGTGTGTGCGTCTTTCTGGAGAAACTTCCGAAGCTTTCATGATGGTATTGACATGTCCCATTTGCCTGAGACCAGAGTGCTCAACCGGCGTCCAAGTCTGGACCTTACAGCGTTACTTGGCTGCTGCATGGTCTCTTCCAGGCTCTAAATCTAGTCTCCTCCACACTGGCGGGCTTGTCATCACTCTATTCCCCCTCACATTCCCACGGACCTAAGCCATCCTAGGCTCCTCCACCTTATTTAGACACCATCCACATCCACCCTCTTGTTTTGGCTCCCGGGCGCAGCCTCTGTCCATAAGCTCTGTCCGGTCGCTGTACTGCTCAGATCAAGGTTTCTAAGGCCAGAGCTGCGGTGGCGTTCGGGTGTTAGCATCCTATAGCCCTTTGACCCCCGGCCGAATGGCCTCAGTAGCTCTGCTCGGTCTTCCAGAGGCTCCGGGAGCCGCCGCAGGAAGGCGGGGTGGACCCTTGCACTCGTCGTCTTCTCGCGACAGCTTTACGATGTGTTTCCGTCGTTTTACGACAGGACAGGGTTGCTTGGTGGCTGTCAATTTCCCCCGTGGTCCGACTAGATATCTACATTTTCTGGGGTGCCGGCTGCTACGACAGCGGAGAGATGAGGCAGAAGCGCAAAGGTGCGACAGGGAGAGGGAACGGGTGGTGGAAGGGAAGGGGCGAACCCGGGCCATCAGATGCTGAAGTCGGTTTTTCCCGCGGGAATCTGCTGCCTGCCAGTCTCCCCACCACCTGTGGTCAGTTTGTGAACTCTTCTCTCCCTGCTACTGTGCTTTTTAAACCGGCCTATCCTTATTCTTCCTTTCTGGCCATCCCTTGGTGTCTTTTGCATAAACGATAAAAGCTCTATTCCAAGAAATGTACGCGGTCAATGGATTTAACATGGTCTCGAACTCTTACACATTTCACGTCCTTTTTGATTTGAGATTGTTTTAAAGTTCTAAATTTTTTTTTTTTTTTAAGAAAAGAGAAACGCCGAGTTATTCTTGGAATCTGTGGGGTAATTAGGCAATTATTCCTATTTGTATTACCTCCTGAGTTAGCTTGGAGCGATTTCATCTTCAGTTGTTCACCCAGCTAGAGTCAAATTTCAAGTATTTTCTCGCAGGTTGTAGTGTTATCTCTGTAAACTCATTTGAGAAGTCGGTCTAATAGTAATGTTGGTTGTGATAACCGTAGCTACCGTTTATTGAGCCTTTGCTAATAATTCTTAATGTGGGTATCATCTCCAAATTACAAATGAAGAAGCTGAGATTAAAAGAATTAAGTAACTTTCCTAGCCCAAGATTATACTTAGGAAACAGAACCGAATTGGTTGGTCAGGCTGTTTCTACAAACACACAAACAAACAAAAAAAAAAACTGCCCTTGATTACTATGCCTCTTGGCCTCAGGTACTTTAAGTATCCAAATTACCCTCAGTTGCTTTGTGGGCTCAAAGACTGCTTACCCCTAATTAGTCAGTCATCTTCTCCCTCTAACTTGCTCCTCTATCTGTTAGGCCAGACAGCTTTACTTTTAATTTCATCTATCCTTGCCACCATTCCTCTAACCCACCTTCATTGAAGAACTAATATTCGAATAATAGACTTTCACATGTATATTATTTCACTTGGTTCTTGCACTGGTCTTGTGAAATGTGTATGTATTATCCCAATTTTGCCAACAAGGAAAAAGGAGCTCAGAAGGCATTGATCTTCCCATTGGGACACAGCCAGTAGGATTTGGGAGCTAGGGACTGAGTCTGTCATCCAAGTGTTCTGCTTTAAATCTTCTGTGTGTTTTTAAACAAAGTTGCCTTTCAAGAGCCTTTTACTTAGTATGCAGATTATGTGTATTCTTTCATCTTCTGAATTGTTTTTTGTATGCTCATTTTCTGTAGTGTATTTTGTATGTAGTTGACCCTTGAACAACTCTGGGGTTGGAGGCACTGCCCCCACCACCATGCAGTTGAAAATCCGAATACTGCTATCTCTGTCTCAAAAGCAAAAAAATTGACAACTGACTCACCCAGGGGCAGTAAACTCACATTGTTTGGATAGGGTTAGGACTCAAATCCTAGTTCTTTTGTTTCCACATATTGTGGTCGCTAATTAAACAAAAACTTTTCCCCACACTTAGTTAATTTAAGGATCTGAAAAATACAGGTACTGTATTTATTGGGGGGGGGAAAAAACGCAAAAAGTGGACACGCACAGTCCAAGCCAGTGTTCAAGGATCAATCTGTACTTATTTTCTTTAAACACTACTTTGATCTTTTTACTCCCAAACTCGAAAACATATAATTCTTCACTGTGTATTTCATCTTTTGTTGAGTAGCCAGTGTACTTGTAATCTGATTTTATCCAACCCTGTCAGAAAGGCTCTATTCCAGTTTGGCAACACGTTCATATAAACGTGATTGCTAATTCCTATACCTAATATTGTTCCTTCTGGATTGCCCTCTGTTTTGCTTGTCCAAACCCTGCCCTTTCTCTAAAGATACCTCTGATTTCCTCCATGAAGACTTTTCTTACTAATTTACCTCTCCAGATAATTTTCGATACACCAAAGAGCTGTCCAGACATTTTAAAATCTTCATCTCCATGTATGCCTCGTTTTCCTGTGCTTAGCTTTAGTGTACTTCACAGATACTGTGTTTTCTTTCTTTATTTTTGCAGATTGAAGGCTTGTAGCAACTCTGTGTTGAGCAAGTCTGTCGGTGCCATATTGCCAACAGCATTTGCTTAGTTGATGTCTCAGTCATGTTTTGGTAATCCCACAGTATTTCAGACTTTTTCACTATTTCTGTGTGTGTTATGGTGCTCTGTGATCAGTGATCATTGTAATTGTTTGGGGGTCCCACAAACTGCCATGTAAGATGGCGAGCTTAATCCATAAGTGATGTGTTCCGACTGCTCCACCTGTTGGCCATTCCCCCATCATCATCCCTCTCCTTGGGCCTCCCTGTTCCTTTGGACAATGAGGACTGGTAAATGCTACTGAATTAGGCCAGTTAGTACCCCTACAACAGCCTTCAAGGGGTCAGGTATTAATAAAAGGCAGGGTCATACATCTTTCACTTTAATAGCCGAAAATGATTCAGCTTAGTGAGGAAGGCCTGCTGAAAACTGAGATAGCCTGAGTGCTAACTACAGCCGAGTTGTGAATGCACAGGGAAGGTTCTTGAAGGAATTTGAAAATGATATTCTAGTGAACTCATGAATGATAAGGAAACAAACCAGCCTTATTACTGATATGGAGAAGGTTTTGGGATCTGCATAGATCAGCCAGCCACGGCATTCCCTTAAGCCCAAGCCTAACCTAAGACAAGGCCCTAACTCTAATGCTGTGAGGGCTGAGAGAGGTGGGGAAGCTGCAGAAGAAAGGTTTGAAGCTAGCTGGGCTCGATCTTGTGAAGTTTAAGGGAAGACGTCATCTGTACAGCATCAAAGCGCACGGCAGAGCGGCATCAAAGTGCATGGCAGAGCGGCATCAAAGTGCATGGCAGAGCAGCAAGTTATCCGGAAGATCTGGCTAAGATAATTCGTGAAGGTGGCTGTAATAAACAGCAGATTTTCAATGCAGACAGAACAGGCGTCTGTTGGAAGAAGATGCCGCCAGGACTTTCGTAGCTAGAGAGGAGAGGTCAGTGCCTGGCTTGAGAGCTTCAGAGGGCAGGATGACTCTCTTGTGGCTCAGCTGGTAAAGAATCCGCCTGCAATACGGAACACCTGGGTTCGATCCCTGGGTTGGGAAGATCCCCTGAAGAAGGGAAAGGCTACGCACTCCAGTATTCTGGCCTAGAGAATTCCATGAACTATATAGTCCATGGGGTCGCAAAGAATCGGACACCACTGAGCGACTTTCACAATCACAATGCAGACGGTCTGGTGGCTCAGTGATAAGGAACCCACCTGCCAATGCAGGAGATGGGGGTTTGATCCCTGAGTCGGGAAGATCCCCTGGAGAAGGAAATGGCAACCCACTCCCCTATTCTTGCCTGGGAAATCCTACGGACAGACGAGCCTGGTGGGCTACAGTCCATGGGGTTTCTATAGAGTAGGATACGACTTGGCGACTGAACAGCAACAAAATGCTTATTTACCATTTGAATTATGCTAAATCTTCTCTGCCTGTGCTCTGCAAATGGAACAAAGTGTGGATAAACAGCACACCTGTTTACAACATGGTTTACTGATATTTTATGCCCACTGTTGAGAGCAGAGCCCTTCAAAGTATCACTGCTCATTGTCGATGTACCTAGTCATCCACGCACTCTGGCGGAGATGTATGAGATTAACGTTGTTTTCATCCCTGCTCACACAGCATCCATTGCACAGTCTCATCCAGGAGTCATTTCAACTTTCAAGTCTTATTATTTAAGAAATCCGTTTAGGCTATAACTGCCATAGCTTATGATTCCTCTGATGGACCTGAGCAAGGTCAACTGAAAACCTTCTGGAAAGGAGGTGCCATTAAAAACATTTGTGATCCATGGGAAGAGGTTAAAAAAAAAAAATCTGCATTAATAGGAGTTTGGAAGAAGTTGATTCCAGCCCTCATGATGACTTTGAGGGGTTCAGGACGTCAGTGGAGCAAGTCCCTGCAGATGTGGGGACAGCGGGAGAACTAGCCGTGGGGCCTGAAGATGTGACTGAATTGCTTCAGTGTCAGGATAAAACTTTGGGGACGAGGAGCTGCCTCTTATGGGTGAGCAAAGAAACTGGTTTGTTTAGACAGAATCTGCTCCTGGTGAAGATGCTGTGGAGATGGTTGAAATTACAATAAAAGCTTTAGAATATTAAGCTTACTTGATAAGGCAGCAGCAGGGTTTGAGGCGATCAACTCCAATTTTGAAAGAACTTCTATCCTGGGTAAAATGCCACCCAGCAGCATTGCATGCACAGAGAAATTGTTCATGAAGGGAAGAGTCAGGGGCTGCAGCAAACTTCCAGTGTTGTCCTATTTTAAGAGATTGCCGCAGCCACCCCAGCCTTCAGCATCCACCACCCTGAGCAGCTGGCAGCCTTCAACATCGAGGCAAAACTAAACACCAGTAAAAAGAGTATATTTGCTGAAGGCTCAGCTGGTAAAGAATCTGCTTGCAATGAGGGAGACCTGGGTTCCATCCCTGGGTTGGGAAGATTCCCTGGAGGAGGAAATGGCAACCCATTCCAGTATTCTTACCTGGGAAATCTCATGGACAGAGGAGCCTGGCAGGGTACAGTCCGTGGAGTCACAAAAAGTCAGATTCAGCTGAGCAACTGTGACTATTGGTGCCCATAAGCAATAGGTTTTGGGGTTTCCCAGTGCCTCAGTGGTAAAGAATCTGCCTGTAGGTTGAAGGTTTGTTATTGCGGGACGTGTCCACAAGGCGGCAGCACTTCTTTATGCCTTACTCTTGTTACTAAGGTAAGCAGCGTGCGTGCTAAGTCGCTTCAGCAGTGTCTGACACTCTGCCACCCCACGGAAGGTAGCCTGCCAGATTTCCCTGTCCGTGGGGTTCTCCAGGCAAGTATACTGGAGTGGGTTGCCATTTCCTCCTCCAGAGGATCTTTCCCACCCAGGGATCGAACCTGGGTCTCCTGCAGCTTCTGCATTTCAGGGGGATTCTTTATTGCCGAGCCACCGGAGAGGCTTGGGGAAATTCCTGTTCTCTCCTTGTAAATTAGAATGCTCTGTAGCGCTAGTGGTTAAGAACCTGCCTGCCAATGCTAGGAGACATAAGAGACTTGGGTTCAATTCCTGTGTTGGGGAGATCTGTGGAGGAGGAAATGGCAACCCACTCCAGTATTTTCGCTTGTGAAATCCCATAGACGGAGGAGCTTGGCGGGCTACAGTCCATGGGGTCGCCAAGAGTCAGATACAGCTGGGCAGCTGAGCGCACATGTAGTCTTTATGAATATTGAGTACCTATAAGCAATAGTTTTGGGGTTTCGCAAGTGGCTCAGTGGTAAAGAATCTGCCTGTAGGTTGAAGGTTGCTATTGCGGGACGTGTCCACAAGGCGGCAGCACTTTCCCATGCCTCACTCTTGTTACTAAGGTAAGCAGCTGCTAAGTCGCTTCAGTCGTGTCCGACTCTCTGCGACCCCATAGACGGCAGCCCACCAGGCTCCCCCGTCCCTGGGATTCTCCAGGCAAGAACACTGGAGTGGGTTGCCATTTCCTTCTCCAGTGCATGAAATTGAAAAGTGAAAGTGAAGTCGCTCAGTCGTGTCTGACCCTCAGCGACCCCATGGACTGCAGCCTATCAGGCTCCTCCATCCATGGGCTTTTCCAGGCGAGAGTACTGGAGTGGGGTGCCATTGCCTTCTCCAGAGCCTTGGGGAAATTCCTGTTCTCTCCTTGTAAATTAGAGTGCCCTGGCACTAGTGGTCAAGAACCTGCCTGCCAATGCTAGGAGACATAAGAGACGAGAGTTCGATCCCTGGGTCTGGAAGATCCCCTGGAGGAGGGCGCGGCAACCCACTTCACTGCTCTTGCCTGGGAAATCCCACGGACAGAGTAGCTTGGTGGGCTACAGTCCATGGGGTCGCAAAGAGTCAAGACGGGATTTAAGTGTCTTACACGCATACCCCTGCCGGAAGAAGCCACCCAAAACTTGCGTCTCTCATTTACTTAAGGCGTATTGCTATCGCACACTCAGCAGACCACAGTGCACTGTAAAGATAACGTGTGTGTGCGCCGGGAGCCAAAACATTCGTGTGACATGCTTGATTGTAGTGCGCCCTTTTCTGTGGTTATCTGGAACCAGGCTGCATGAGGTCTGCCTGTATTTTTTATCACCTGAAATCCCTTTTTCCCTCCAAATAAATTCGTATGCAGAACTTCAATATATAGATAGATGGAAGTGAAGCTGCTTGGGTTGAAATGGAGAAAGAGACACCACCAGCCCTGTCTGTTACATGGGCCCTTGGGCACCTCTGTAGAATACTGAAGGGTTGAGTTACACGGTTTAGAAAGCATTAGCCTCCGATTATAAATGGACTTCTCTCAAATTGTTCATGGTAGCTGTGTCTCAGGAAATTAGAGGTGCTTTGGCACAGTGGGAAAAAGCATGTAAGTTGTGAGAGAAAGGCTTGAATTTGAGTCTTAACCATGCTATTTACAATGATGTCTTAACTTGCCTTAATTATTCACATCTGTGAAATGGGAAAACAGTGCCCACCTTCCAGTGTTGTTGTGAGGTCTCAAATGAGATCAAGTAAATGAGAGGGCCAGAGCTTTCTCCTCTTACTCTTCTCTGATGACCTTGTTATCTTTAGACACCAGCTTTCTCTGCAGGCAGGAAGTGTGCTTGCTACCAGCTCCCGAGCTGAAATCTCACAGCTCTTACCACTGGAAAGGGACTGGTGGTTTTTTTTGCCTTGAGTAAAAGAGCTCAGATTGGCCCCCACCTGAATAGTTGCCCATCCTTGAACCAGGCAAGTGTATTTGCAGGCAAGGGGTGGGTCATGCCGTGTCAGCTTCTGCTTTTGCCTCTTCCGTGAGAAGGAGGGCCTCATTTGCCAGGAGAAGGTTGCAGTGCTGTTTAGACTAAATCTTAGGGATGCATTAAAGTCCCTAGGCGAGGATAGACCCCTGCCTTTGTGTTTCAAAATAGTATTACACCGCTGTGTAATTCGGCTTCTGGGGACACCTGGGTTTGAGTTTCAGCTTCACCCCTTGGTAACATGTTTATGGGACAGGAAAATATTCTTGTTCCATCCGCCTCACTTTCTTCTGAGAATCAGATGAAGTGAAGCAGCTAAACGTAATCAAAAATCTGGAGATGAAGGGAAGCTGTTTTGACTCCTTTGGCTCTTTCCTGTGTGATTCGGTCCTTTTCCTTCCTGTCTGTCTCTGCTCTCCCGTGTCTGTCATGCCTGTCGTGTAGATGCTTCTAGAGTGAACTCTTCCCGTATGTAGGTGAACTCAGGTTTGTTTTTATATTAGAGGTATAAGATACATGGCCAAATTGTAAACAGTACAAGTTCACTGTCTGGTAAACTTGAGCTATTATTCCAGCATGATTGGAATGATTTTGGAAGGAAAACTGCTAGCAAATACAAAAATGTTTACTGAATAATTTTACATTGTCAAATATTATCTTTCCAGGAGATCTCAGCCCTGCTCAGCTAATGATGCTGACCATAGGAGATGTTATTAAGCAACTAATTGAAGCTCACGAGCAGGGGAAAGACATCGATCTAAATAAGTAAGTGGAGGGGCTTCCCTGGTGATCCAGTGGCTAAGACGTGGCCTTCCAAGGCAGAGGGTGTGGGTTTGATCCCTGGTCCAGGAGCTGGAATCTCACATGCCTCAGGGCCAAGAAAACAAAAACGTAAAATAAAAGCAATGTTGTAACAGATTCAGTAAAGACTTTAAAAATTGTCCGCATCCCCCCAAAAATCCAAAAAATAAGTCAGTGGATCTATTAAAAAAAGAAGGTAATCTTGTTCGTGGGAAGTATTAATAGATCTCTCTCATGCGTGCAATTTCAGACGCTGCTGGTTCTATCTCGGGTTTCATGTTTGAACTGAGCATTCAGTTTCCTGCCCTGCCCTGTTGATTATGCATGGCAGAGCTGCCTCGGAGCCTACTATCCCTGGCAGCGTCTAACGTCTCTTGGGCCCTTGCTGTAGTCGGGTCACTGTTAGTGGTACACGGGACGTCCTAGCCCGGCTGACACTCTCAGACACTGTCTGAGGTCAGTACTCACCTCGCTGGACATGGGTGCCCCGAGACAGAGAAGGTCACGTAATTTTTCCCAGAGTGAATAACTGGTCATTGGCAGAGCTGAGGTTTGGAATCAGACCATCTGCCTCCCGAGCCCGTGGTCTGTCCTGCTGTCCGTCTCGCTTCACATCCTTCCTCTCGTTCCGGTCCCTCCTCTGAGACACAGCAGGTGGCGGCTGGCTCCCAGGAAGACCCTCTCTTTGGGCCTTTCGGTGTCATCCAGCCCTTCCCCGCGTCAGAGCCTCCTGGACACGCCCACCCACTTCCTCTCCAGAGTCAGGTTCAGCTTGGTCAAATAAGAGTGGTCTCTCCTCTCTGCATCTGTTTATCCACTGCGCACTCGTTATATAGACCTGCTCCCCCACCCCCAGGCCATCGGTGGTCTAGCCACTGTTCGCATGACGTTTCCCTAGACCCTGTCTAGAAAAAAATATGCTTTACCCTTTCTTTGGAACATTGTGCTTAATAAACATTGGCTGAAGAAATCAATACTCTTTTTTAGTATGGAGTCACTTTTTTACATTATATTTTATTGATTTTTCTACCATGTGTTCAACTGATTTTCCCCCCCTATTTTTTTGTTGGCTGTACCCATAATTATACAAATCTTTTGTTTCTCATGAACATTTCTATGTCTTATATATTTTTGTCTTTCATCTTTAATTTAGCACATCTAAAGCAAAAGTTAGCATCTTCCTTAAAACCAGCTGGTACTCAGATGGCCTCTTGGCCAAATGGTTTTCACCTTCACCCAGGCTTGAAACACTAGTGTCACCTCTGAATCCTTTTCCTTGGGTCCAGTTCGGGTCACAATTTTGCCTACTCTGTCTTCATTATAACTCTCTTCCATGTTCACTACCAACTTCCTCTTCCCTTCCTTTTTTATTTTTTACTTTCTTCTTCCAGTTTTATTGATACAGTTGACATGTAGCACTGTTTTAAGTTGAAGATACACAGTATAGTGATTCAGCCTGTACATTATGAGATGATTCCAGTAAGTTTAGTGAACATCCATCCTCTCATATTGATACAAAATTAAAGAAATAGAAAAAAATTCTTCTTTCCTTGTGATGAGAACTTCCAGGTCTCTTAACACCTTTCTTTTTGGTTGTAATGTATATACTTTTAAACTTATTATTTTGCGATGGAGTAAAGCCAGTTAACAATGTTGTGATGGTTTCAGGTGGACGGCAAAGGTACTCAGCCATTCGTATACATGTATCCATTCTCCCCCAAACTCCCCTCCCATCTGTGAAGCCTACGCTTTTCTGTACCCATTTTCCATGAATATCTCCCCAGAACACACTGAGTTCGTCTCAAGCGCTGTAAGCATTCATGGTTGGGTGTGTGTTCTATTACGTATGTTTTTATTATTTGCAGACTTATTTTTGTGCATGCCTGTCTGCAAACCTAGAGCACGAAACAGCTCTGCCTTACACTTCCTGACGTCCCAGGTACTTAGGTAGTCTCTTGTACCTCTTAGGAACTCAGTAAACATTTGTTTAAATGATTTGAACACCTCATAGTATTTCTAGATGGATTAAAGTGACTATGGGATTTGGCTAGCAGCCACAAAGAAAAGAAAACTTGGTACAATTATAGGAAAAAACGAGGAACAATTTTTCTTCTACAATTATAGAAAAAAACTACTTGGGATAAAGGTTATTTTGGGGGATGCGGATAGGGTTACAGTCAGGAAGGCACACGGGTCTTCTGAAATGGTGATCATGTTCCTTTTCTTGGAATGTGGTTACAAGAGTGATTATTTTATAATATTTAAAGTATATTACATGGTTCATTGTTCTGTTCTTTAGGTAATATTTTATATTAGAAAAATATTTTAAATGCTTTAAAAAATACATATTGGAGTGGCCAATAAGTTCGTTTGGGTTTTTCCATAACATCCTACAGAAAAACCCAGATGAGCTTTTTGGCCAACCCAATGCTTTATTTCCTGTTCGGGTCTACATAGCTTTGCTTTCGGTTGTTTTGCTTTTTGGCCTGAGACCGTGGTTTGCAACCAGTCATGACTACTCCCACCCCTCCACCCACCCCCAAGACATTTGCAGCGTCTGGAAAGTTTTGGTCGTTACAACAGGGAGAGGTGCCAGTCGAGGCCAAGTGCGTGTCTGATCATTCCACAGTGTGCTGAGCAGGCCCCCGCGAGAGGGTTAACATCCCAGATGCGTGGCGTGGAAGCTGAGGGAGGGTTGAGTCCTTCGAGGCTGGAACACTACCTTGAATGAGGCCTCAACCATGTCACTGTCCTGGGTCCCGGCCCCTGGTCATCTGGCTTTCTCTCCAGTACTCCAGAGGACAAGAAGTCCTGAGTTTTGTTCTCCTGTTTCCCTGACAGTTAGAGCCACTGTTGTCATCTGGTGAGGGGATACGGGATCGTGAGAGTTGGTGGCATGGTTTATAGGTGGTTCTTCTGGTAGCTTGTCCTTGGAATCTTGTGACCTTGATCACGCTGGATGCTCTACTTTCAGGGTGAAGACCAGGACAGCTGCCAAATACGGGCTCTCGGCGCAGCCCCGCCTGGTGGACATCATCGCTGCGGTCCCGCCTCAGCATCGGAAGGTCTTGGTCCCCAAGCTCAAGGCGAAACCCATCAGAACTGCCAGTGGGGTGAGTGATCGAGTCATCACGTATTGATTGTGTATCTGTTGGGCCACAGATCCCTGCCTCCATGTAGTGAGGTGGAGGTGGGCAATTTGAATTCATAAAATCCACCTGTTGTGGTGTGTACTGGAGTGGAGATGTGTGCAGGATTGCTCGGAGAACGCCAGGGAAGAGAGTCACTCAGAGGAAAAGATGGTGATTTGATTTTGGTGTCTTTAAAAGTGGGGCTTCCCAGGTGGCTCAGTGGTAAAGAATCCGCCTGCCAGTGCAGGAGACCCGGGTTGGACCCCTGGGTCGGGAAGATCCCCTGGAGAAGGACATGCAGCCCACTCCAGTGTTCTTGCCTGAGAATCCCAGGGACGGAGGAGCCTGGCGGGCTACAGTCCATGGGGTCTCCAAGAGTCGGACGCGATTGAGCACGCACTCACGGGGCATAGGGTGGTGATGGGGAGGAGGTCTTTAAAAGTATAGACTGAAAGTTGGTAACTACCAGAAGATGGTAAATATTGTTGGCCACCTTAAGCTCGTGGCTTATAACATACTTATAAAGGGTATTTTGAAAAGTTAACTGATAGTGCAAAGTCATTATGTTAATACGTATGGTAGCTGTGACCCAGTTGACACCATTCAGGAGGGTGTCCAGAAGCCAGATGTCCCTACAGTACAAGGGACTAGGAAGGACCCAAGAGGAGAAAGTGTGGCGCCTGACCGACCCGGAAGTGGTGCCCATGTCAGCAGAGAAGAGCAAGCACAGAGTCGTGGGAGCAAGGGGCAGGAATTAGGGCACCGACGGTGTAAGAGGTGTGTGGGGGGAAACCACAAGTGTGCCAGGCTCGCCAGGGCTGCGCTTCACTTTGGAAAGCAGCAGGACTTCGGGGTGAAGTGTTAGTGTGGCATCTGCTTGTCAAAGGTCTTAAATGAAGTGAAGTGAAAGTCGCTCAGTCGTGTCTATCTCTTTGCGACCCCCTGGGCTATACAGTCCATGGAATTCTCCAGGTCAGAATACTGGAGTGGGTAGCTGTTCCTTTCTCCAGGAGATGTTCCCAACCCAGGGATTGAACCCAGGTCTCCCGCATTGCAGGCGGATTTTGTACCAGCTGAGCCACCAGGGGAACCCAGATGTCCCACAAAGAAGCCAGATACAAAGAAACTGCAAAAGATTTTTGAGAAGGGGAGTGATGGGAACCAGATAGATTTTTTCAGAAAATTAATTTGGATACAAGATGTAGGGAGGTCTTCCCTGGTAGCCCAATGGTTAGGAATCCGCCTGCCGGTACAGGGAACACGAGTTCAGTCCCTGGTCGGGGAAGATCCCACATACCGCAGGGCAGCTAACCCCGGGCGCCACCACTGCAGGGCCCTAGAGCCTGGGAGCCGCAACTGCTGACGCCGTGTGCCTGGAGCCTGTGCTCCATGAGAGGAACCACTGCAAAGAGAAGCCCGCAGTCACTGCAGCCAGAGAAGGCCTGTGTGCAGCAACACAGACCCAGTGCGGCCAAAATTAGAAAGAAAGAAAATGTGGTATCAAGATGGAGGGTCAGTCGCTTGGAGACAGAAAGACCAGTTGGAATGCTCTCAGTTTGAGCTAAGCATGAAGAGCCTCAGTTGAGGCCAGGCCTCCAGGATAACAAGGATGAGTGTGAAAGACACAGGGTGGGATTTGGGCCCTCCTCAAACTTGTTGCCTAGAGTGGAATCCTTTATTCCCAGTGTGAACTAAGTTCAGTCTGTTCCTTGGGTGGGGCTGTTGTACTTCTCACAGCTTACACTGACCTGCCAGGTACCTGCCTCTTCCTGGACCACATCACACTTGTGACTAATTAATCCCCAGAACCTTTGCACAGAGGGTACCATCAATCCCAGCCTCTTCTCTATACTCAAGTGTTTGCGGTTCGTTGGTTGGTTTGTACCGAAGTACAGAAGGCTTTCAGAAAAACGAATAGTTCAAACCTCCACTTTACAGCCCCCCTGCCTCCTCCCCTACCCAGGGCAATGGCTTCTAAGTCTTAGCTGATTTCTTGGCATTTACGTCCATATCCCTAAATAATGTGCTTTCAGGATAAATCTTGAATTGTCAGTTGTAGGCATTATGTACGGGCTTGCCACTGTGCAAGCAAAGGTTTGTCAACCCCTGGACCTGACAGAGGCACCTGGTTTCCACGATTCCATCCTCTGTCCTCCTCCTGGCTCGAGCCACTCCTTTTCTTTCTCCTAGAGCTACTCTTGCTCCGCTTGCCTTTGGACATGGGCATCTTCTGCGGCCCCAGGCCCAGTGTTCCTAGTGCCGCACACACTTCCTTTGGTGATCTCATCCACTGACGTCTTTTTTTTTTTCAATATGGATCATTGTTAAAGTCTTTATTGAATTTGTTACAACATCGCTTCCGTTTTATGTTTTGGTTTTTTAGCCTCGAGGCATGTGGGATCTTAGCTGCCCCACCAGGGACTGAACCCACACCCCCTGCATTGGAAGGCGGGGTCTTAGCCACTGGACCGCCAGGGAGGCCCCCACTGATGTTTTTCAGTACCGCCGTACGCTGACGCCCAGCTCCAGCCTTTCCGCAAACTTCATGTCAAATTGCCTGTTAGGCGTCTCTCCTTTGACTGCCTGTAGACCCTCCAGTGTGGCGAAACCAGACTTGCTTGCTTGCTCAGACTTGCTCTTTCATCCTCCTGGACCACCTTAGTTCATGGTGCCCACATCGATTTGGTTTCCAAATGATGTGAAATGCATTGTCTGTTCCTTCCACCATGGGTAGGAATGTTCTGACCTTTATCATTTCTTATTTTGGAGGTTATTGGAGTCATTTCCTAACAGGCCTGCTTTGTCTTAGCTGCAGCAAATCCACCAGAGTAACCTACTAAAAATGTCAAGAACACACAGCTGATGTCATGCCCTATCTGTCATGCATCCTAAACTCCATGCTTTTATCCCTGCTGTTACTGTTGTGCTTTGTTTTTATTTTTTTATAGAGCTTTAGGCTTACAGAACAGTTGAGCAGAAAGTACAGAGTTGCTTGTACTTCCTCGCCCCCTCCCCCAGGCTGCCCCATAATTGATGCATCAATTGTCGCTGTTCCGTCGCTCAGTCGCATCCACCGCTGCGACCCCGTGTACTGCAGCATGCCAGGCGTCACTGTTCTTCACTATCTCCTGGAGTTCTCTCAAACTCATGTCCATGGAGTCAGTGACGCCATCCAACCATCTCATGCTCTGTCGTCCCCTTCTCCTCCCGCCTTCAGTCTTTGCCAGCATCAGGCTGTTTTCAAGTGAGTCAGCTCTTTGCATCAGGTGGCCAAAGTATTAGAGCTTCAGCTTCAGCATCAGTCCTTCCAAAGAACACCCAGGATTGATTTCCTTTAGGACTGACTGGTTGGATGTCCTTGCAGTCCAAGGGACTCTCAAGAGTCTTCTCCAACAGCACAGTTCAGAAGCATCAGTTCTTCAGCGCTCAGTCTTTATGGTCCATCTCTCATATCCATACATCACCACTGGAAAAACTGTAGCTTTGACTGTAATGCTATTTTTTTTTTTTTAATATGCTGTCTATGTTCATCATAGCTTTCTTCCAAGGAGCAAGCATCTTTTAGTATCAGGGCTGCAGTCACCATTCACGGTGATGATGGAGCCCAAGACTGTCACTGTTCCGTTGTTTCCCATCTATTTGCCATGAAGTGATGGGACCAGATGCCATAATCTTTGTTTTTTAAAGGTTGAGTTTTAAGACAGCTTTTTCACTCTCCTCTTTCACCCTCATCAAGAGGCTCTTTAGTTCCTCTTCGCCTTCTGCCATAAGGGTGGAGTCATCTGCATATCTGAGGTTATTGTTATTTTTTCCAGCAATCTTGATTCTAGCTTGAGCTTCATCCAGCCTGGCATTTCGCATGATGTACTCTACATAGAAGTTAAATAAGCAGGGCGACAATATACAGCCTTGATGTACTCCCTTTCTCAACTTGGAACCAGTCCATTGTTCGGTGTCCGGTTCTAACTGTCACTTCTTTACCTGCATACATGTTTCTCAGGAGGCAAGTAAGGTGGTCTGGTATTCCCATTACTTTAAGAATTTTCCAAGTTTCTTGTGATCCACACAGTCAAAGGCTTTAGCGTAGTCAGTGAAACAGATGATTTTCTGGAGTTCTTTGCTCTTTCTGTGATCCAGTGGATGTTGGCAATTTGATTTCTGGTTCTTCTGCCTTTTCTAAATCCAGCCTTTTCTACATCTGGAAAGTCTCGGTTCATGTACTGTTAAAGCATAGCTTGAAGGGTTTTGAGCACTACCTTGCTAGCCTGTGAAATAAGTGCAGTTGTGCAGTAGTTTTGGAGAAGGCAATGGGAACCCACTCCAGTACTCTTGCCTGGAAAATCCCATGGATGGAGGAGCCTGGTGGGCTGCGGTCCATGGGGTCGCGAAGAGTCGGACATGACTGAGTGATTTCACTTTCACTTTTCACTTTCACTCATTGGAGAAGGAAATGGCAACCCACTCCAGTGTTCTTGCCTGGAGAATCCCAGGGACGGGGGAGCCTGGTGGGCTGCCATCTATGGGGTCGCACAGAGTCGGACACGACTGAGGCAACTTAGCAGCAGCAGCAGTGCAGTAGTTTGAACATTCTTTGGGATTGTCATGAAAACTGACCTTTTCCAGTTCTGTGGCCACTGCTGAGTTTTCCAAATTTGCTGGCATATTGAACAGCACTTTCACAGCATCATCTTTTAGGATTTGGAATAGCTCAGCTGGAATTCCATCACCTCCACTAGCTTTGTTTGTAGAGCTTCCTAAGGCCGACTTGACTTCACACTCCAGGATGTCTGGCTCTAGGTGAGTGATCGCACCATGGTTATCTGGGTCATTAAGACTTTTTTTGTATAGTTCTCCTGTGTATTCTTGTCACCTCTTCTTAATATCTTCTGCTTCTGTTAGGTCCATACCATTTCTGTCCTTTATCGAGCCCATCTTTGCATGAGATGTTCCCTTGGTGTCTCTGATTTTTGGGGGGAGATCTCTAGTGCTCCCCATCTGTTGTTTTCCTCTATTTGCATTGTTCACTTAAGAATGCTTTCTTATCTCTCCTTGCTATTCTTTGGAACTCTGCACTCAGATGTGTATATCTTTCCTTTTCTCCTTTGCCTTTTGCTTCTCTTTTCTCAGTTATTTGTAAGGCCTTCTCAGACAACCGTTTTGCCTTTTTGCATTTGTTTTTCTTGAGGATGGTTTTGGTCACTGACTCCTGTACAGTTTTATGAACCTCTGTCTATAGTTCTTCAGGCACTCTATAAGATGTAAGCTCTTGAATCTATTTGTCACTTCCACTGTATAATCGTAAGGGATTTGATTTAGGTCATACCTGAATGGCCTGGTGGTTTTCCCTACTTTCTTTAAGTCTGAATTTTGCAATAAGGAGTTCATGATCTGAGCCACAGTCAGCTCTCAGTCTTGTTTTTACTGACTATAGAGCTTCTCCATCTTCAGCTGCAAAGAATCTAGTCAGTCTGATTTCGGTATTGACCATCTGGTGATGTTCTTGTGAAGGGTCATCTCTTGTGTTGTTGGAAGAGGGTGTTTGCTATGACCAGGGTATGCTGTCTTGGCAAAATTCTATTAGCCTTTGCCCTGCTTCATTTTTCACTCCAAGGCCAATCTTGGCTGTTACTCCAAGTATCTCTTGACTTCCTAGTTTTGCATTCCAGCCCCCTGTGATGAAAAGGACATCTTTTTTTGGTGTGTTCATTCTAGAAGGTCTTGTAGGTCTTCATAGAACCGTTCTATTTGGCTTCTTCGGTATTAGTGGTTGGGGCATAGACTTCAGTTACTGTTATATTGAATGGTTTGCCTTGGAAATGAACAGAAATCATTCTGTCATTTTTGAGATTGCACCCAATACTGTACCAGTCTTGCTACATTACTATTAACTGAAGCCTATAGTTCCCATTAGGGTCTCTCACAGTTGTACATTCTGTGGGTTTTACCAAATGCACAATGTCTTGTATCCACCAAATCGTATCGTATGGAATAGTTTCACTGCCCTAAAACTCCCCTAATGATGCTTTCCTCTGCCTCATTCCCCTGCCCACCACTGATCTGTTTACTGTCTCTCTAGCTTTGCCTTTCCAGAATGCCATGTGGTGGGAAGCAGTGTGTTTTGTAGTTGTTTCATATTAGCTTCTGTTACTTAGCAGTACACATTAAGCTTTTATGCTATGTCTTTTTAGTGGCTTGCTGGCTCATTCTTTTTAGCACTGAATAATACTCCATTGTCTGAGTGTACTGCAGTTTGTCTGTCCATGCACCTATTGAAGGCCACCCCAACTGTTTCCAAATTTTGGCAGTTGTGATGACCAAAGCTGTGATAAACATTTGCGTGAAGGTTTTTGTGTATACAAAAGTTTTCAACTCATTTGAGTACCTAAATACCTAGGAGCATGATGGCTGGATTATATGCTAAGACTTAGTAGTAGTAGTAGTAGTAGTAGTAGTAGTAGTAGTAGTATTTTCGATGTGCTTTTTACTGTGTTTTTTGGAAATAGCTTATTTCTCTAAACCCTCCTCCCCTTCTCACTTGTGTGATTTCAGAGGACAGAGGCCTGCATTAGTATTTCTGTAGTCTTAGGGCCCACCTGCTCTGTGTGGCTCAGAACCTGGCCTGTATCGAAGGTCCTCAATAAAAGATTGAGAAATCAGATGGTCTTCATCAGTGGTATACATATACCACTTGTATCTCCTTATAAATAAAAACATTTGTGTGAAAATCTAAGTTTTTAATTCAGATTTGCAAATTTTGTGTTTTTTTGGAGTTTTTCTTGCTCACTGTTTAATGATTGAAGTTAAATTGTAATCATTTTTACTATTAAAACATAATCACAGGCTGATAGAAAAGTTGAAAAGCCGCTGGGAAGAACACTTTCTCCCTGAGCGATTTGAAAGTAAGTTGCAAAACCGACGCCTTTGAATGTTTCAACGTGTGCTTCCTGCAGACAGGGACACTTTCTTACATCACCACAATAAAGGCATCAAAATGAGGAATTTAACATGGATACGTTATCAGTCTCTAGTCCTCACGTCTCAAGTTTCAGCAGCTGTCTCAACAGTAAGCTGCAGGACCCGGTTCAGAATCACGTGCTGTGTTCGGTTGCCATGGGTCTTCAGCCTAGACACTTCCCCCGTCTTTCCTGGACTTCGTTGCCTTAACGCTTTTGAGGAGATCAGGCAAGTTGTTGTTGCGTCGCGTCTCCCTCAGTGTGGTTTGATCAGATGTGTCCTCACGATTAGGCTCGGGTTGGCGTCTCTGGCAGGAACGTCACGGACGTGACACGGTGTTCCTCTTACAGCCTGTCGGGTGGTGCGTAGCTTGCTGTCCTGCCGCTCATGTCGTCCACTGTGACGAAGCGGGTATCTGCCAGGCATCCCCTTTGTGAAGTTACTCTTTTCCACTTTGAAATTAACAAGTCTTGTGTGGTGAAGTACTTGGAAACTGTGTAAATGTCCGGTTCCTCATCAGACTTCCGTTTCCTCATTCATTATTTTCATGTACAAATTTTCCCAATTTTGTCCAGTAGGAGCCCTTTCAAGATGGTTTCTGTCTCCTTTTCAAATGTCCTCATCATTCTTTGAGCCGTTTCTAGCTTTCTGTCATAATAAAATGTTCCAGGCTCATCTTGTACTTTGTTCACCCCAGCCGTGGAATCGGCCTTGTCTCCAAGGAGCCCTGTTTCTTTGACTAGAGAAGAGTTTTCATTTCTTATTATTTTTTAAACTTTTAAATTTTGTACTGGAGTATAACCGATTAGCAATATTGTGATCGTTTCAGATGGACAGCAAAGTGACCCAGCATCCATATACTCCCCTCCCATCCAGGCTGCCACATGACATTGAGCGGAATACCCTGTCTATACAAGAGGTCCCTGTTGGCTATAGAGAAGGGCATTTAGAAACAAAGATCTGAATGCTAGCTGTGCTCAGTGCTGTTAGAGTGTTGCTGCTACCAGATGCTCTCAGTGAACAGAGGAAATAAACATGTAGGTGTATGTATGTACATGCACAGACATACACATAACACATTTGTGTCTGTATTTATTGTGTGTGCATATATATGTACTGCTGCTAATGCTAAGTCGCTTCAGTCGTGTCCAACTCTGTGCGACCCCATGGACTGCAGCCCATCAGGCTCCTCCGTCCCTGGGATTCTCCAGGCAAGAACACTGGAGTGGGTTGCCATTTCCTTCTCCAGTGCGTGAAAGTGAAGTCGCTCAGTCATGTCTGACTTGTAGCGACCCCATGAACGGCAGCCCACCAGGCTCCTCCATCCATGGGATTTTCCAGGCAAGAGTACTGGAGTGGGGTGCCATCGCCTTTTCCGATATATATGTACATATGTGTGTATATCTGTTGTTCAGTCACTCGGTTGTATCCAACTCTTTTCGACCCCATGGACTGCAGGACACCAGGCTTTCCTGTCCTTCACCATCTCCTGGAGTTTGCTCAAACTCACATCCATTGAGCCAGTGATGCTATCCAACCATCTCATCCTTAGTCAGCCCCTTCTCCTCCTGCCTTTGATCTTTCCCAGCATCAGAGTCTTTTCCAGTAGTCAGCTCTTTGTATCAAGTGGCCCAAAGTATTGGAGCTTCAGCTTCAGCATCAGTCCTTCCAATGAACATTCAGGGTTGATTTCCTTAAGGATAGACTGGTTTGATCTCCTTGCTGTCCAAGGGACTCTTAAGAGTCTTCTCCAGCCCCACAGTTGGAAAGCATCAGTTCTTCAGCACTCAGCCTTCCTTATGGCCCAACTCTCACATCCATACACAACTACTGGAAAAACCATAGCCTGGACTATATGGACCTTTATTGGCAAAGTGATATCTCTGCTTTTTAATACACTGTCTAGATTTCTCATAACATTTTTTCCAAGGAGCAAGCTTCGTTTAGTTTCATGGTTACCGTCACTGTTTGCAGTGATTTGGGAGCCCAAGAAAATAAAGTCTGTCACTGTTTCCATTGTTTACCCATCTATTTGCCATGAAGTGATAGGACCGGATTCCATGATCTTAGTTTTTTGAAGGTTGAGTTTTAAGACAGCTTTTTCACTCTCCTCTTTCACCCTCATCAAGAGGCTCTTTAGTTCCTCTTCGCCTTCTGCCATTAGGGTGGTGTCAGCTGCGTATCTGAGATTATTGATATTTCCCCCAGCAATCTTGATTCCAGCTTGGGCTTCATCCAGCCTGGCATTTTGCATGATGTACTCTGCATATAAGATAAATAAGCAGGGTGACAATATACAGCCTTGACGTACTCCTTTTCCAGTTTTGAATCAGTCTGTTGTTCCATGTCTGGTTCTAACTATAGCTTCTTGACCTGCATACAGATTTCTCAGGAGACAGCTAAGGTGGTCTGGTATTCCCATCTCTTGAAGAATTTTCCACAGTTTGTTTTGATCTACACAGTCAAAGGCTTTGGCGTAGTCAATAAAGCAGAAGTTTTTCTGGAATTCCTTTGCTTTTTCTATGATCTGATGGATGTTGGCAATTTGATCTCTGGGTCCTCTGCCTTTTCTAAATCCTGCTCGTACGTCTGGAAGTTCTTGGTTCATGTAGTGTTGAAGCCTGACTTGAAGGATTTTGAGCATCACCATGCTAGCATGTGAAAGGAGCCCAACTGTGCGGTAGTGTGAGCATTCTTTGGCATTGCCCTTCTTTGGGATTGGAATGAAAACTGACCTTTTCCAGTCCTGTGGCCACTGCTGAGTTTTTCAAGTTTGCTGACATATTGAGTGCAGCAATTTTTTTTTTTTTCATTTAAAGGATTTTATTTTTCCAGATAGGAAGGCTACAAAGTTAAATCCTTAATAACCAAAATTTTATATAATACTTCATTCTTCAAAACTGCCACAGACTTTTGAGCTCTGGACACCCAAGTTACACAAAAACCCAAACCTTCATGCTTTCTCAGTAAACGTACATCTTTCTCAAGAGGCCTTGCATGCTAACTCCACAGCTGAAATTCCTGTTACACGACTGAACCAAACTGAAATCAGGCTGCAGTCAACCTGCGTAGGCCCTGATGGACGCGGGGCTCTGGTCCGCTTCTCTCCCAATCCTGGGTCCATCATGGTCCATTCAACGTCTGTCTACTGCCGACGGTGAGCTCCAAGGTCAGGAAACTGAAGGCTGTGCATGTCTACACTGGTTCCCTTGGAGCCCCAGCAGGGACCCTTCCTCCAAGATTCATTCTGTACTGTCTGATCTGAAGATTAATAACATTGAAAAGAGATCACCCTGGTACCCACGGCTTTGTTTAAGAAACACAACATCACAAGCACTTTTGAAGGCCCTTGTGTTGCGGTCCTCTCCCATTTTCTGAGATAACCACTCTCCAGAATTTCCTATGAATTATTTCACAATTGCTTTTTTATTAATCTTTCTTTTATAGATTGCTGTTGTGGCTGTCATGTGCAAACCCCACAGATGTCCACACATCAGTTTTACAGGAAATATATGTGTGTGAGTATGATGATTTTAATAAGTCATGTATGTGTTTGCATTTTAATTGATATAGCAAGTCCTAGAGCCTTGATCAGTGTGTGCTGGTAATATTTAAAACTTTATTAAAGATTCATAACTTAGTTCTTTGAAATAAGCAGCCACTAATAGGATATTTCAGTGCTTTAAAAATGAAACATATAAAGATTTAAATTTGTTTCAGTGTACAATACATAGGTTATAGAACTCAAAACAGTAGTCTGTTAACTTGATAAATGAAACTTGGAAGTATGAGAAGCCTGAATTCCAAATGTCAGAAATTTAAAATGAATTTGGATCAGCAGAGTATCCCCCAAAAGTTACCCTTATAAGTAATCTTTAAACTTCCTAAGCTTAATTAGAAAACTTAGAAGAATATGCATGACTCTAGAGAGTAAGATCAGTCGGGAGAAACATTTTCTTAAGTGTAGTTATCAAGAGAGCACTGTGAGTATCGATACAAACTAGGAAGGTCTAGGCGCTGTTATTTGCCCCTAAAAGCGTAAACTTCTAAAAGGATGGTGTGTTGATATACAATATGTGTTTTTCTCTTTCTGACTCGCTTCACTCTGTATGACAGATTCTCAGTCCGTCCACATCTCTGCAAATGACCCAATTCTGCTCCTCTTTATGGCAGAGTGATGTTCCAGTGTGTGGACGCACCACACCATCCTTATCCATTCATCTGTCATATGGAATCTAGAAAAACGATACAGATGAGCCCATTTCCAGGGCAGGACTAGGGGTGCAGATTAGAGCGTGGACCTGTGGACACAGCAGGAAGGAGGGGGGCCGGGTTGAGAGAGGGGCGCTGACACACGTACACTGCGGTGTGTAAAGTAGCTCGCTAGCTGTAGCGTGGGGGGCTCAGCTCGGTGCTCGGTGGGGACCTGGAGGGGTGGCGTCGGGAGGGAGGCTCCAGGAGGAGGAGCTGTATGTATGCATACAGCCGATTCACTTCATCAAACAGCAGAAACGAGCACAGCCTCATACAGCGATTACACTCCAATAAAAAAAAATAAAATGATAGCGGCTGCAGTACTCTGAAAACCACTGCAGTATTGTTCCTGTATGTGTTTACCTTCTTACTTGTTAGTAGAAAATGTAAATACTTGCAGATAGCACGAAGGTGCAATCTTCTGTTAGGATTTGAAAATGAAGCTGGTTCAAGCAGGATTTTATGGAGACGGCAGGTACCTGAACTGGACGGTGGAGCTGAGTTCTGAATCTGACACCCTCACCCTTTTGTTGAATTGGCAGGTACTGCCCTGGCGGACCTGATTCAGATTTCGAATATTCCACGCAGTCTTACACTGGATATGAGGTAAAGTAATGTGAGGCTGACCGGAGGAGTGTTATGTCATACTTTACTTCGCATATGCTTTTACAAGTACTGGCTTTCTTAAAATTTTTCTTTCTTATTTTTTTCTTGATTGCACAAGTTACTCATTCATGAAACATTTGCCAAGTGCCTCTATATATTGTTCCAGTCACTGCAGAAATACTTACCTAAGCGCTTATTAGTAACATATGTCAACACTGTTCTAAACGCTTTACAACTTTAAATCTGGCAGCATTTTGAAGGTAGACACTATTATTATCATAGTTTTATGGATAAGGAAACTGGAGCCTAGAAAGCTTTCACCACTGGCCTGGAAGACACATCCCGAACGTAACAGGGCCAGGCCTTGAATTCTGTGCACCTCACCAGGATGTTTTCCTGCCTCTGCAACCGTGAAAAAGACAGGTCAGGTCTTGTGGAATCTGCATTCTAATAAGTGGAGGGTAGATAGTAATGATGCTGGGAAAGACTGAAGGCAAAAGAAGAAGAGGGCAGCAGAGGATGAGATGGTTAGATAGCATCACCGACTCAGTGGTCATGAGTTGGAGCAAATTCCAGGAGATGGTGAAGGACAGGGAAGTCGGGCATGCTGCAGTCCACGGGGTCACAAAAAGGTGGACGTGACTTAGTGACTGGACAACAACAAGACAGTAATGAAACAAACGAAAAAATATCACGTACCAGCTGACATGGGAAGCGGGGAAGTAAAGTCAAGTAAGATATAGGAGAGGGTGACTTTAGCTTGGTGGCTGAGAGGGGTGACGTGGTAACTAAGCCCCGAATGACAAGAAGAAGGCTTTCAGGAAGATCAAGAAGGAGCATCCCTAGCAGAGAGAATAGATAAAAGGCGGAGCCAGAGTGAGCAACGGCGGGGCGCTGGAGCAGAGCGGGTGAGGGGAGAATGAGATCTGGGAGACAGTGACATAGAGGCTTGTAAGGCAAGGCAAGAAGTTTGTAATATTGGGCTGGCCAAAAAGTTTGTCTAGGTTTTTCCATAAACTGTCAAGGAAAAACCCAAGTGAACTTTTTGGCCAACCCGATTGGTGTCACGTGCAGCCATCCAGGTTTAAAGCAGAGGAATGGTATAATCCAGGTAGGTTTTAAGAGGCCTTTGATGGCTCTTGTGGGGGCAAGAGCGAGAGCAGGAGGCCACCGAGCAGGCTTTCCAAGCAGTCAACCCCTTCAGAAGAGGCTGGCAGCCAGCAACCTAAGTGACTTATCTTCTTATGTCTGGTTTTTCATTTTTTTCCTTTTTTTTTTTTTTTAATAGATCAAATTGTAAAAATACAAAAGAAATCGCTCAGTGAAAATGCTCCCTCTCATCACTTTCCCTGGCCACCCCATTCGGCTCCAGCCCACTGAACAGTCAGTTAGTCTCGGCCCTTTCCTGTTCATCCAGCATAGATATTAACAGCATATAGATATAAAGGCAATTCATCTTCTTCATCCTGGCTTTGTACACTGCAGGTAGTCTGTCAAGACCTTGCCTTTCTCATTTAACGATGTGTCTTCAGGGAACATTTTCTTTTTATTCTATTTATTTATTATTTTTGACTGCGCTGGGTCTTTACCTCTGCACACAGTCTTTCTCTGGCTGCAGTGCACAGGGCCCCTCTTCATTGTGGCTTCCCTTGTGGAGCACAGGTTCCAGGCACGCGGCTTCAGTAGCTGCCGCACGAGGGCTCAGTAGCTGGGAACATTTTCTATCAGGACGTTGTTTGGTGGCCGTTGCTTTGTATGACAGCATGAAGACTTTGCGTTAAGCCATCACAGACTGTGTTGTAATTTAATGATCTGGTTCAAAGGTTATTTTCTCAAGGAACTCTTTCTGAATATGCATGCACACCTCTGTCTAGGGCAGCAAAACAGTTTGGTGACCCTGGGGATTCCATCAGCGTTTACACAAAGCTGTAACTATGACCCAGGGAGCTGCCTGCTGTTGAATGGAGACCAGCCGGATAATCTTCAGGTCAATATTTCAAACTGACCAAACTGAGGAAGGAAGAAAGGAGCCCAAGAGAATTTTAGTTTTTTATACAACCCTTTTGAAACTACACCTTATTTTTAATTCAATGTGGGCATGACAGGATATTTTTCTTTTTTTAGCCAACCTCCATGCGAGCTATCCGTGCCAGATATGACCCTTACCTGCAGACAAGACACCGGATAGAACAGGTAAGGTTTTACAAAGCCTTTTTACATTAGATCTTTATACTCAGGAGGTACTGTTGCTTGATTTGAGTCGAACCAGAAATAACTGAAAGAATATTTCTCTCCTTCAGAAGTTTTTAATATCCCATCCGAGGGAGAGGACAGTTTTGCAGTTCCTAGCAGGGTCAAAAACGCCACTTGCTTTAAAGACCATATTATTTTCTGTAAGGATTTTATAGTCTCTAAAGTTCTTTGAGTTTGTAGAAAGTCATTGTTATGAAACTTACAGTGTGTGGCAGTGTCAAAGGTCTTACACAATAGGTGGGTGGATTGAATTTTAGCTTCCATAAGCCAAGTGAGAAGTATAGTGGCTGGTTTGCTGGGATGAGAATAGGGAATTGGCTACAGGGCAATGAGGGACTCGTGGAAACTATAGAATTGTACTGTATAATGGTGGTTGTGGTAGTTACACAACTCTAAACTCATTTCATTGTGCACTTAAAGTTAATGGATTTTATTGTGTGGGGTTGGCCAGAAAAGTTGCAACATCTTAGGGAAAACCCAAACGAACTTATTGGCCAATCCAATGTGTAAATTATATCTTAATATAACTGATTAAAAAACAAGCACTATGTCGGTGGCCTTGCTGTGTTCAAGAAGTCTGAACGTTAATTTCATTTTAAACTTGTCTAATTTAAAACAACGCAAGCACTGTCCATAGTTTTAATAGTAACATCTAGTCGGGCAACTAGACAGTCTGAAAGGGAAAGTAACACGTAACAGAAAGTCACTTCTGTGTTGATTTCTTTTTTAGCCATGGTATTTAATTTATTTAAAGTGTTTCAGTAGAGCTTGAAAGGTTTCTGTTAACCGAGAAGGAGTATGGGTTCTGGAAGATGTAGAAAGTACCAGAGGGCAGTGATTCTTCTCCCAGCTGTGAATGTGCTAGAATCACCGGAATGACGTTTCGCCACTGGAGTTATGCGGTGCTGTCTGATTTAGGGTCCAGCAAGATACTTTGAAAAAGCTACCAGGAAGATTTAACTGTGTATCTCTGGTGAACGACCGTAGATGGAGTGTTCCTTTAGTGTTGATAGCTATCTACACATACTTAGATATTTGCATGGGTTCCACATGCATGCACGTACTCTTACATATGTGTAAGGATTTACATATGTATTGGGTTGGCCAAAAAGTCCATTTGGGTTTTTCCATAAGATGTTATGAAAGAGCCGGAATGAAGTTTTTGGTCAACCTGCTATAAGGATGTATGTATTTATAAGTTGCTATTTTCCATTTTCAGAAATTAGTATTCAAAAAGATAAATTTCTGCTCATATTAAGTACGGATATCCTCTTTACTTAGTACATTAGAGTTCATAATTTGTAGTCCACTTGACTGAGTTTTTCTCAAGCCAACACCTGGCAAGAAATCGAAATACCTGTTTTTAAAAATTAGAATCTTGACTTATTGTTGTTGAAAAATGGAAAGATCTGTATCATTGTATCCCCACATAGAGGAGATATTATATTTCAGACTGATTTTTTTCCCCCCAACCTCTGAAACCAGGCTAAAAAGGTGCCACCTGTATCCAGAATCTTCACAATTCAAAACTGCAAAGTTTTCATTTGAAACTGCTGTCTTAATGCTGCTTTCTCATGTGGTGTTCACTTTCTTTCGTTTGCATCAAGTCCTGGTTATATTGCCTGTAGTCTTCTTTGTCATCAGTGCTGACCTCAAGGTCTGGCATAAAATACATATTGAGGGGGTTTCCCTGGTGGTCCAGGGGTTAAGACTTTGCCTTCCAGTGCAGGGGTACAGGTTCAGTCCCTAGTCAGGGAGCTAAGATTCTACGTGCCTCCTGGGCAAAAAGACAAAACATGAAACAGAAGCAGTCTGGTAACAAATTCAGTGAAGTCTCCTTAAAAAACACATAATCGAGAAAGATTTGTTCATTCTATTACAGTGTATACAATTATATCTTGTATGATCTTGCTGCTAATTTATATTCTCTGTATTTTTGAATGTTCACCTAACTCTGTAAGTTGACATCAAACTTTTGATTATTTTAAATTCTTACTCTTCCTTCTTATTTGAGCCATAATTATTTTTCTTTCGGACTCTGGAGCCTATTTTCTTGAGTCTGTAGAATTTGCTCAACATGTTTGCTTCTCATTTTTAAACTGTAGTGATGAAAACACTGCCAAGTCAAATTAGAAATTTTCAGTAAGCCACTTAAGAGTAGTTGACTATACCTTCCTAATGCTGACGAATTTATGTCTTTCAGTTAAAACAACTTGGTCACAGTGTGGATAAAGTGGAATTTATCGTGATGGGTGGAACATTTATGGCCCTTCCAGAAGAATACAGAGATTATTTTATTCGAAATTTACACGATGCCTTATCAGGACATACCTCCAACAATATTTATGAGGCCGTCAAGTAAGAAACCCTTATTTTATCACATTCACCTGAGTGGTTGCTGGTTTGTCCTCCTGGCAGCAGTCTGAGAATCCCTTCTGCTCTGTGTCTATCCTCCTAGTTCTTTGGGGGACAAGGGGAGAGGTTTTCATTCTTTTTACTTGCATGGTTTTCATGGGTGGTACCGTTAAATATATTTTTTCCAATTTTACTGAGATGTAGTTGACATTCAATACTGTCTGCAGGTGTACAGCGTAATGACTTCACTTATATCCTGAAATGGTGACCACCATAAGTTTAGTTAACAAGAATCGTCTCATGCAGTCCTAGTGGTTGTTGTTACTGCTATATTGTGTGGAGACGGGTTATGTGTTTTAAAAGTGAGTGTGGTCCATTGGCATTAGTATTCTTACAAAGTCACTGTGCAAAAGAATAAAAAGGGGAAAAAAAAGAAAAACAACAAAACATACAAAATCACTGTGCAGATCTCTTCGGCCTTCGGCTGGTCTAAGCTGCAGCAGTGGCCTTGATTGCAGTTGGTGAGCTCACCCAGAAAGAGCACGGCCAGTACTTTTAATCTGAGACCGTGAGCTGCTATCAAATTCACAGAACAAATGACTATTATTTAATAGTTATTGTTTTATGACTTACTATCTGATGACTGTTGAGTCATTTCTCTTTGTGGATGGGATCGTTTATTCGTTTCAAATTCTAGTTGATAAGACAGAAGACAGCTATGCTTTCTTTTGATACCTCCTGTCTCCATTTTTAGTGAGAAGAAAACTAAAGTTTGCTAAGGTTGGTGATTTTAGAAGGGAAAGTCTTAAAATAGTTTTTATTTTCAGAAATTTCAGGGACACCTGGCTAAGCTACCTAGCTAAGTACTCTGCCTTTAATTACTGAACGTTAATTGAAGGCCCACTAGGGACCGTGCTCTCCCTGGGGTACCGGGAACAACACGGTGAGCAAGACGGATGCTGTCCTTGCCCTGGCGGTGCTCACATTCTGCTGGTTCAACAGGTAACAGACAGTAGGTGCCGTGATGGAGACAGACTGCTGTGCTGGAGAAACATAGGCTGATCCTGAACGTGACCTGGCGATGTTTAAGCTGAGATCGGAAGTATATGGAGGAGCCAGTCAGGCCAGGCTCAGGAAACCAATAAGACAGAGACACTGAAACAAAGGAAGAAACGTGAGGTGCTCCTCAGAGAGGAGGCAGATATGGCTAGATTCCAGCGAACCGAGGAGCAGGTGTCATGAGGGGAGCTTGAGGAGTCAGGTCACGCTGGATGTTGAGGACTTACAAACGTTGGAATCAGCAGTAGGAAGTAGGAGAATGGTTTGAAGCCAGAGAGTGGTGTGTTCAGGTTTGTAAGTCTGAAGGCATCCCGGCTCTTGCGTGGCAAGTGGATTTGAGGGGTGCCAGAGCAGAAGTGGTAACCCAGGTGGGAGGCTGTTGTGCCCACCCCTGCTCGAAAGAGGGTGGTGGCCGCAGTGACAGAAAAGGATAGATGGGTTAGAGCTATATTTTATTGCTGATGGACTTTGAATCAGGTTGGAAATAAGAAAGAGGGAGTCGAGGGTGACACCCAGTTTGGGGTTGTAGAAAGGGACCGAGGGTAGCGCTGCCTACCAAGATGGAAGAACAGGAGAAAGAATGGGTTTGTGGGAGAAAAGTCAAGACTTTTCCTTTGGCTTTATTAAGTTTGAAATGCCTCAAGTGGGGACATGTGTAGGCAGTACAAGAGATGCCTGGGCTGGCAATAAATGGTCCAGAAAAAAAATGTTCTGTAACATTTCATGGAAAAATGTGAACGAACTTTTGGCCAGCCCTATAAAACTGAGGATTATCAGATTGTTACAGGTGTTTATCATCATGCAAATGGATGCGCTTACCTTATGGGAGGGTCTCATGCATCTCCAGGGTACACTACATGAAAAAGCAAGTTTTAGAGCAGCTCTTACTGTGTGATCCCGTCTTTTGTGTGGCCATGCCCTGGAAGAGGTGATAGAATCATGGTCATCATTGGCATCCACGTTCTCCGTGGCGGGAGGGACGTGGGAAATGGGAGTGAAGGGGGGCAGTCACATTTACACTGTCTGCAGTGTGCTGGGCGCTGCAGTAAGTATTTACTTACTTCATTCTCCCAAGAAATCTTTGAGTTATATATTTAAATCATCCCTGTTCTACAAGTGAGGAAACTGAGGCCCAGAGAGATGAAGCCACTTGGCCCAGGTCCACAGGAGGTGAAGTGGGGCCTGTGAAACCGAGGCAGCTTTGTTTTCAGAGCCAAAACTTGGCTATAGTTATAACGGAGGACATCGTGCCAGGTGTAAAATGAACGAGAGTGCCTGTCTGTGTGTGTGAGCACACGTTTGTATACATCACCAGAGCTTCAAAATACTGGAAGAAATAGGTTTCTTTTTCTTTTTTTCCTTGCACCCCCTCTCCCACTGCCTTCAGGCTTTTTTCTGGATTCTTTTTTATTACAGTGGGGGTGGGTTGGGTGTAGGATGACAGTTAATTATAAGGTTGTTCAAACAGTGCCTCTCTAAGTATTTTGCAGGGTGATAATAAGTAGGACTTCAGTTCAGTTCAGTCACTCAGTCGTGTCCGACTCTTTGTGACCCCATGAATCGCAGCACGCCAGGCCTCCCTGTCCATCACCAACTCCCGGAGTTCACTCAGACTCACGTCCATCAAGTCCGTGATGCCATCCAACCATCTCATCCTCTGTTGTCCCCTTCTCCTCCTGCCCTCAATCCCTCCCAGCATCAGAGTCTTAATGTAGGACTTGAATGAACCCAAAGATGCTTTCATTATCCTGTAATTAGAATGGTTCTTGGCATGTAGCAGCCACAAGCAAACTGGTGAATGAATTTTGAATGATCGTCTGTTGGTCGGATATTGACAACTAACGACCCACGTAGGGGTGCCTCTTGGAATGGGGGACAGGGTGCTGTGCTCACCCTACTTCAATCCCCTTAATGTCTTAATGCTCTCCTTTGGGTTGGTAAAAATGAAAAGAGTAGAGAGACTTTTTCATAAGTTTAAATAAATCTCCAGGGTAGTTTTGAAATATGAGGGAAGTGGGCAGGACACAGCCTTTAAAAGAATGAGACGGGCATGTGTCCAACTCTCTGCGAACCCGTGGACTGTAGCCCACCCGACGACTCTGCCCGTGGAATTTCTCAGGCAAGAAGACTGGACTGGGTTGCCGTTTCCTTCTCTAGGGGATCTTCCTGACCCAAGGGTCAAACACAGGCCTCCTGCATCTTCTACACTGGCAGGCAAATCCTTTACCGTTGAGCCACCTGGGAAACCCATGACACGGCCATGGGACATGGCAGACTGCTTGGAACCATGATGGTGGAACAGTTAGCCTCTAGTAGACACTGAGCCTTAGCATACACTCATTGTAATACATTAGCATGCTAAATAGCACACCCAGCAGCGCCATGACCGTTCTAAGGCTGACCAAAGAGGTCAAAAGGTGGATGGTGATTCCTGGAAATCTCTGCCCCGTCCCCAAAATAATTGGAATAATTCTCCCGCTTGTCATAGTTACTGTTCAGTCAGTCGTGTCCGACTCTGCTACCCCATGGACTGCAGCACACCAGGATTCCCTGTCCTTCACTATCTCCCAGAGTTTGCTAAAGCTCATATCGATTGAGTAGGTGACACCATCCAACCATCTCATCCTCTGTCGTCCCCTTCTCCTCCTGCCCTCAATCTTTCGCAGCATCAGGGTCTTTTCCAATGAGTTGGCTCTTTGCATCAGGTGACCAAACTATTGGAGTTTCAGCTTCAGCATCAGTCCTTCCTATGAGTATTCAGGGCTGACTTCTTTTAGAATTGACTGGTTTGATCTCTTTGCAGTCTAAGGGACTCTCAAAAGTCTTCTCCAGCACCGCAGTTCAAAAGCATCAATTCTTTGGCACTCAGCCTTCTTTATGGTCCAACTCTCTCATCCATGCATGACTACTGGAAAAACCATAGCCTTGACCAGATGGACCTTTATCAGCAAAGCGATGTCTCTGCCTTTTGATACACTGTCTAGGTTTGTCATGGCTTTTCTTCCAAGGAGCAAGCGTCTTTTAATTTCATGGCTGCAGTCACCATCTGCAATGATTTTGGAGCCCCAAATATAAAGTCTGACACTTGTTTCCATTGTTTCCCCATCTGTTTGCATGAAGTGATGGGACCAGATTCACTTCTTACCTATCACTTCATTTCAGAATTCTTTTGTGACAAAGCTATAACCTCAGATTCAGCAACAGTTTGAGGTGCCCGGGTGGAGTGCTCAGCGTCTGGAAGAGTGGGTGTGAGCAGCCTCCTCTGTGTGATGGCCACCAGAGGAGGCGATGGGTTAAATCTGTGTCCATGAAGTGACTTTGAGCAACAGCAGGTCAGCCTGATCTCCATCCTGCAGGGCCTTGAGTAGCAGGATGAAATGGGACCTTATTTTTACTGCTCATTCGGAACCTTGATCATTCATGAATATGAGTCATACTGAGTAAAACGCTGAAGTCTTTCAAACTTTTGAGGGAGTCATGATGTAATCCAACGCCTTCTTCCTAATAATACTGACAAACAGATGACAGCTTAGAATAAAACGCAATTAGAGGAAAAACAGCCTTAATTAGTTCAAAGCCCCATGACGTTAGGATGACAGCAGTACCTCAGAGGATTACTGCCTAAAAATCCACTGAACTCTGAGAATGCCCTCTTAGGATCAGATCATCTGTTCAGACCATCACATTTTTCTCTCCCCATGCTTAGTGTTATATATTCTTTTCTCACTGCAGCTGTTCTCTTGTTGCAGACCTTGTGCATTAAGTGAGTTTGAATCATAAATATCTTAGACTTGTTCCACCCCTAAACCCCCCTCCATGAAAATTTGCTGCAGAGATTTTTAGTCTGTTTGCTAGCTAGGCCAGCTGAAGATGTGTATAATGTATTTTTAGGATACAGTTAATTTGACATTTTATCAACTGAAACTTTAAAATTTTGCAATGCAAAGCGATAAAGGGAAACAATAGAATGGAAAATACTAGAGATCTCTTCAGGAAAATTAGAGATACCAAGGGAACATTTCATGCAAAGATGGGCTCAATAGAGGACAGAAACAGTATAGACCTACCAGAAGCAGACGATACTAAGAAGAGGTGCAAGAATACATAGAAAAACTATGCAAAAAAGTTCTTAATGACCCAGATAACCTCAGTGGTATGTACACTCACCTAGAGCCAGAGATCCTGGAATGCATCTTGATGAACAAAGCTAGTGGAGGTGATGGAATTCCAGCTGAGCTATATTTAAAATCCTGAAAGATGATGCTGTGAAAGTGCTGCACTCAATATGTCAGCAACTTTGGAAAACTCAGCAGTGGCCACAGGACTGGAAAAGGTCAGTTTTCATTCCAATCCCAAAGAAGGGCAATGCTAGAGAATGTTCAAACTGCCACACAATTGCACTCATCTCACACGCTAGCAAAGTAATGCTCAAAATTCTCCAAGCCAGGCTTCAACAGTACGTGAACCAAGAACTTCCAGATGTACAAGCTGAGGAACCAGAGATCAAGTTGCCAACATCCACTGCATCAGAGAAAAAGCAAGAGCGTTCTACTTCTGCTTTATTGACTATGCCAAAACGTTTGACTGTGTGGATCACAACAAACTGTGGAAAATTCTTAAAGAGATGGGACTACCAGACCACGTGACCTTCCTCCTGAGAAATCTGTATGCAGGTTAAGAAGCTACAGTTAGAACCAGATGTTGAACAATGGACTGGTACCAAATTGGGAAAGGAGTACATCAAGGCTGTTTATTGTCATCTTGGTTTTTTAACTTCTATGCAGAGTACATCATGCAAGGTGCCAGGCTGGATGAAGCTCAGGCTGGAGTCAAGATTGCTGGGGGAAATATCAATAACCTCAGATATATAGCTGACACCACCCTAATGGCAGAAGGCGAAGAGGAAATAAAGATCCTCTTGATGAAAGTGAAAGAGGAGAGTGAAAAATGCTGACTTAAAATTCAACATTCAGGAAACAAAGAGGAACTAAAAAGCCTCTTGATGAAAGTGAAAGAGGAGAGTGAAAAAGTTGACTTAAAACTCCACATTCAGAAAACGAAGATCATGGCATCTGGTCCCATCACTTCATGGGAAATAGATGGGGAAACAGTGTCAGACTTTATTTTTGGGGGCTCCAAAATCACTGCAGATGGTGACTGCAGCCATGAAATTAAAAGACGCTTACTCCTTGGAAGAAAAGTTATGACCAACCTAGATAGCATATTGAAAAGCAGAGACATTACTTTGCCAACAAAGGTCTGTCTAGTCAAAGCTATGGTTTTTCCAGTAGTTGTGTATGGATGTGAGAGTTGGACCATGAAGAAGAATGGGCACCAGAGAACCGATGCTTTGGAACTGTGGTGCTGGAGAAGACTCTTGAGAGTCTCTTGGACTGCAGGGAAATTAGATCAGTCCATCCTAAAGGAAATCAGTCCTGAATATTCATTGGAAGGACTGATGCTGAAGCTGAAACTCCAATACTTTGGCCACCTGATATGAAGAACTGACTCCTTAGAAATAGACTCTGATGCTGGGAAAGGTTGAAGCCAAGAAGAGGACGACAGAGAGCAAGATGGTTGGATGGCATCACCGACTCAATGGGCATGAATTTGAACAAGCTTCGGGAGTTGGTGATGGACAGGGAGGCCTGGCATGCTGTGGTCCATGGGGTGGCAAAGAGTCGGACATGACTGAATGACTGAACTGATATTCTTTGTGTGAAGTTTTAGCTCTATTTTTACAGAAATGGTCTGATGCCTAGGGGTGTTTATAAATCGTCCGTTTTTGGGGTGAGGTGAACTTTTGTTCTGTAACTTCAGGTCACAATATGTGTGTAGAAGAAGCCTTTTGAAGAAGAAAGCCTCTTTCTCTAAAGGACAGACCAGAGCTGGCGTTGTTTTGTTTCTGTTCTTTAATTTACCTCAAGGGGGCAATAAACACTTTATTTTCAGATAAAAATTTATATGTGATTTGAGTTTTCATTGCAGCAAATATGAATGGCTCTCAGGAAGTAGTCAAAGTACAGTCTGGGAGCCATAAAACCAGCCATAAATGCTACACTGAGTCCTGCCAACCCACTTGACATGTTTTGCTTTTTTTCTCCTGGCCTCTATGCTTTAATGAAATAATCTAGAAAAAGCAAATTTGCAGTCTTGTGTTTGCGGAGGTAAATTTTTACTGCCAGCTCCCTATAATAAAGTTGGTATTTGTTTTTTAGGGAAGCTTTGTGTAATTTGAAGAAATAGTTGTCTGGTTGGTACTATAGTACTAGAGATGCAGAAAACTTTTCAAATGTTGATATCCTTGCAAAATGTAGAGCAGCCCGGAGGTACTGTGTTTTGGACATAACATTTCCTGCAAAATTTTTGGATGGACGTTTGCCTTACTGTTCTCTAAATTCTCTTGCACAGATGGTATTTAAGAAAACTATTTGGGTTCCCTAGTGTGGCTCACCTGTCTCAGATGTAAGGTAGTGAATTCATGTTTATTTTCTTGTTATTTTCCTAGTTTGCGTGCATGAGTCCTCAGTCATGTCTGACTCTTTGTGACACTGTGGACTGTAGCCCACCAGGCTCCTCTGTCCATGGGATTCTCCAGGCAGGAATACTGGAGTGGGCTGCCTTTTCTTTCTCCAGGGGATCTTCCCGACCCAGGGGTTGAATCCCGCGTCTCCTGCACTGGCAGGCGGATTCTTTACCACTGTACCACCAGGGAATCCTCATTTTCCTAGTAGTTGATGTCAGTATGACTACACAGATAGAGTGCTGAGACTTCCCTGGTGGTCTTGTGGCTAAGACTCCACACTCCCAATACAGGTGGCCCAGGTTCGATCCCTAGTCAGGGAACTGGATCCCACGTGCTGCAACTAAGACCCAGCACAGCCAAATTTTAAAAAATAAATAAATTTTCTTGAAGTTATTATTCATATTGTCAACCTCATTGAAAGTTAGTAGCCGTTGTTCGAATTCACGTCAAGCTCTACGGTTAGCTCGACTCTATCCCTGCTTCACTATCGTGTGTCACATCTAATTCACGTTTTGCCTTTTTCTGAAAAGATGAAAAGTGAGAGTAGGGAAAACCCTAACAAGGTGAGCTTGGTTAGCATTTATGGCAGGGTAGTAGCAAGCGGTATACTAGCTCCCTGCAGCTGGGAACGCTGGAAAGCTGAGTAAACAGAGTCAAGGACGAAGCAGGGATGGTTCCTGTGAAGACTCATTAAATCAAGCAAAGTGATAATCACTGCTATCACTTAGACTAAGCCCGCAGTAGTCTCTAGAGATCATCAATTACTGGTGACTATCGTCCTTCAAAAATCGTCACCCTGGAGATGAAAAGGACTGGCAATGGGGTCTGAGTCACCCATTCGCCAGAATGCACAGGTCGCCAAATAACTCAAAGCAACCTTTTAACAGCTGTATTCCTTTGTAATCAGTCTTGCCCAGAAGCAGTTTCACATTCAATCTTTGTTGCTTCTTGGCTGTTCTCACAAGATGCCATTTAAAAGGGGAGTGGGTGAGTCATACCTCCTCCCTGTGGAATTTTTAATTCATTTCCATTCCTTCCTTTTTTTTTTTTTTTTTCCCATGTCTATCAGTGAGTTTAAAGCCCCCAACTGTGTCCTCCTGAGTCCTGGAAAAACTAGAGTGCTAGGTAACACTGGGCACCAGGCCCCGGAGATAATTTCATAGATTTGCAGAGTAACAGAGAAAGCAGAGCACCTGCGAAGCCCTGAAAGTGATCATCTGCTGCCTTTCTGGGCTTTGGCTCCAGCACCCCACCTCCCACCCACCCCTCTCTTTACATATTGATCACTCTTACTCCCTCTCTTGGTAAATCAGATTTTCACAGACGCTAACCAGGACCCTTGACACTGGCAGCACAACCTAGGGTACAATCTTAGTCATCATAAAGAGATATTAGTTTTTCTCCCAACATTTTTTTTGAAACAAAAGTGGAAAGAATTTTCCAGGGAACATCACGTACTTAGCACCTATGTTCTATGATATGTGCTTCACCATGTACTTAGCTAACTAGCCACGTCTGTGCATTCACCAATCCCTCTTATTTGTTTATTTTAACACATTTTAAAGCAGGGTGCAGGCTTCGGTACACTTTCCCCAAATACATCATCACGCACATCATTAGCTAGTTCACTGCAGTCTTTTCTTTTCCAGTAAATGTACATACAATGCAATGCACAGATGCTATGGGTACCACTTGATGAGTTCTAACAAATGCATGTACCCGTGTAACAAAACCCTGCTAAGACAGAGAGCATCATTGCCACCCAGAAAAGTTCCTCCTGCCTCCTCCCTGTAAATCCCCACCCGGACTCCCAGAGGTGGCCATTGTTCTCATGTTTTCTCCTTTCATAGATGAGTTTTGCCTATTAAACTTCATGTATTGGTTGACCAAAAAGTTAGTTCGGGGTTAGTAAGTCAGTAAGAAAACCCGAATGGACATTTTGGCCGACCAAATAAATGTAACCAAATAATACGTATTCTTTTGTGTGAGACATCTTTTCATGGAGAGTTATATTTTGAGCTTCATCCATGTTGAGTTTTATAATAGCCATTATCTTTTTAGTTCTGGGTAGAATTCCTTTGTAGGCGTAGACCATAGTTTGTTTATCCATTCTGTTGAGGGATAGCCGGGCTATTTCCAGTTTGTAGAGATCGTGATAAAACTTCAGTGAGCATACTTATGCAGTCTTTTGGTGAGTGTATGTATTTATTTCTCTTGGGTGTAATAACCATCATATGTTTAGTTTCAAAACTGCCAGACATTTTCCCAAAGTGGTTGCATCATTTGTACTCCCACTGGTAACATAGGCGTGTTCATTTGCTCCACATCCTCACCAGAGTAAGGTAGTGCCAGTCTTTGGAAGTTTAGCCATTCTAGTGGGTGTGTAGTTGCATCTCACTGCGCTTTTAATTTGCATTTTCCTGATGACTAATGATGCTGAGCACTTTAGTATGTACTTATGCTTTCTGTGTATATTTCCTTTGTGAAGTGTGTGTTAAAATCTTTTGCCTACATTTTATTTTTTATATGCCCTGGATTCGAGTCCTTTGTTCAATCTCTGTTTTGCAAACATGAAAACCTAGTCTGTGACTTGACTGTTCATTCCGTTAAAATCTTTGAGCAGAGTGTTTTGTTTTGGTGAAGTTTAATCTAGCAGTTTTTTTCTTTCATAATTACTGCTGATTTTGTATTATCTCTTAAAAAGCCTTTTTTGCCTACTCACAAGGCAAGAAGATATCTTCCTGTGTTTTTTTCTGTAGATTTGACTTTTATGTTTAGGTTCATATGTCGGCTTATGATCCATCTTGATTTAATGTCTTATGTGTAGTGCGTGATAGGCGTCGAGATTTCTTTTTTTCTATATACATACCTAATGTATACAGTCTTGATTACTGTAGTTTAGGGTATATCCTGAAGTAGTGTAAATCTTCTAACTCCGTCCTAGTTTTTTAAGATTGCTTTGGATATTTTAGGTCCTTTGCCCTTCTGTATAAAGTTTATGTTTGTCAATTTCTAGCAAAAAGTGTAATAGGATTGCTGTTGTGTTTAAAGAATAGAAAAATTTTGAGAAAATTAACAATTTAACAATATTGAGCCTTCCAATTTATGAACATAGTCTGTCTTCTAGTTTTTAATTTTCCTTAGCAGTCTTTGGTTTGGAGATTTTGTAAGCTTTTGGTTAAATTTATTTCAAAATTTGGGGTTGGCCAGAAGTTCACATGGGTTAAACAGGACAGACTTTTTATAGTCAACCAAATATTTTGTTTGTTCATATTATATTAAGTGAAATTTTTTTCAGTTGTATTTTCAAATTGTTTGCAGTTAGTATCTAGGTACGTAGTTGATTTTTGTGTATTAACCTTATAGCATATGAACTTACTAAATTCACTCCTCGGTTCTGTAAGTTGGTTTTGTAGATATGCTAGAGTTTTCTTTAAAAATAATCATGTAATCTGCAAATACAGTGAATTTTAATTTTTTTCCTTTAGGTTGTGGATGCTTTTCTTCCTTATTGCAAAAGCTTGGACATTTTGTCCAGTGCTAAATGAAAGTGATGAGAAGGAGTCTGTCTGTCTTACTCCCAATAATATAGGGAAAACATTTACTACTGCAATATTAAGTGCAGTGTTACTTGAGAGTTTTTTTTTTTTAAGATATCTTTAACAGATTGAAAATTTTTACAGAGTTTTATCATTAAACTCATTTCTCTAATGATTTCTCTGTGACTATTTAAATGATAACACTCTTTTCCTCTTTCATTCTGATAATGTATATTACTTTGATTTTTTTAATGTTAAACTAACCTTGCATTCCTAAGATAGACCCTATTTGGTTGTAATGTATTTTTCTTTCTACATATCACTGGATTCAACTTTCTAATACTTTGTGAAGGATTTTATTCATGGCGGATGGTGCTCTGTGATTTCATGTTTTCTTTTCTTTGTTACCTTCTGGCTTCAGTGTTACGCCAGCCCTATAAAACAAGTTACGAAGCATTTCCTCCTTATTTTCTGAAAGACTTCATGTAAGATGAATATTATTTCTTCTGTGTGTTTGCTGAAATTCATGAGTAAAACTGTTCAAGACTAGAGTTTTCTTTATGGGAAGGTTTTAGATGATAAGATACTGGGCTTCCCTGGTAGCTCAGTTGGTAAAGAATCTGCCTGCAGTGCAGGAGACCCGGGTTTGATCCCTGGATCAGGAAGATCCCCTGGAGAAAGAAATGGGAAACCACTCCAGCATGCTTGCCTGGAAAATCCGATAGACAGAGGAGCCTGGTGGGCTGCAGTCCACAGGGGTCCCAAAGAGTTGGGCACAACTGAGTGACTCACACTGTAGATGATTAATTCCATTCCTTTCATAGACAAAGGGGTATTCAGATATTATGTTTCATCTGTGTCCATTTTCGTAAGTTCTATTTTTCAAGGAATTTGACTGTTTTATCCAAGTTGTCAAGCTTTTTGGTATAAAGTTGTTCATAACATTCCCTTACTTAAAATGTCTGTAAGATGTCATTGATCACCCCTCCTTCAATCCTGATATAGATAATCTGTGTTCTTTCTTTTTTTCCTCTATCAGTCTAGTTATGGTTTATCAATTTTGTTGTTCTTTGCAAAGAATTAACTTTGATTTTGCTTATGCCCTCTACCTTATATATTTCTGCTTCTATTCTTACATCATCTTCTACTTTCTTTGGGTTTACTTTGCTCTTCTTTTTCTTTGCTTAAATAAGGTATAGAAACCTAGCTATCCTATAGACCTTTTTTTCTTTTCTGATGTAAGTATTTAAAGCTTTAAGTTTTTCCCATAAGCACTGCTTTGGCTGAATCCCACAAATTTTAATATGTTCTATTTTAATTATTCAGTTTACAATGTTTCCTGAAATTGTATTTTTACCTGTGGATTGTATACAAATGGATTGTTTAATTTCTAAGTTTCCAAAAACATGGAGTTTTTCTTGATTTCTGATTTAATTCCCTTTTGATCAGAGAGGGTTTATTCTGTACTATTTCAGTTTCTTAAAAGTTTTTTTTAATTGAGGTTTATTTGTGGCTCAGCATATATGATCTCTCTTGGTGAACATACTCTGTGTATTTGAAAGAAACTATATGCTGCTGTTTTTGGATGTAATGTTCTATAAACATCAATTTAGTCAAGGTGGTAGATAGTGTTGTTCAATGGTCTTTGGGGATTTTTTTTTCTATGTAGTTCTATCAATTGCCGAGAGAAAAAGAGTAGAATCTCCAGCTGTGATTGAAGAATGATCTATTTACCTCTTTAGTTGTATTAGTTTCTACTTCATTTATTTTGAAGATCTGCTAAGTGTATGCACATTTGTGATTGGTATGTTTTCCTGGTGTATGAACTTTGATAAAACTTTGATTATGAACTTACTTTTTTTTATCATTATGAGAATCCCTTTCTGGTCTTGAAGTTTCCTCTTTTTTTTTGACGTTGCTTCCCGTTACAGCTGTTACATACTTACTTTTCTATCCATTTGCTTTCCACCTGTATGTGTCCCTGTATTGAAAATGTGTTTCTTATAGATAACAGTCTGCCGTAGTTGGGTCTTGTTTCTTTAATCCATTTTGACATTGTCTGCCCTTAATTGGAGTATTTAATCTGTTCACATTTGCTACAATTGAATTTGCAACCACTAATTAAGTTACTCCCTCACTTTGGTTTTTAGTAGCCAAGAGTTGTGGTCTTACTGAATACCATAATTGTCTAATTTCATATAATGCATTTTTTTCTGTGTCTTAATACGGAATGTCTTCTTAAGAGAAAGGATCTCATATCAAGCACAGTGCCTTGAGAAGAGAAGGTATTGGGTTGGCCAAAAAGTGCGTTCAGAAACCTAAACGCACTTTTTGGCCACCCCAATACTTAGAAAGCATTGTTGAGTGAGTGCAGTGGGAAGAACTGTGCAGTAACAGTAGGTTCCAGGCTTATTTTCTATTGTTATCCTACGTTATTAATGAGCAGGTGACACTAGATCATCTCTAAAGTTACTGATTCCTGTGACATTCTGTGCTTTAAGGACTTCTACTGGAAGGGCAGCTTTGATCTACAAGACGTACTGAGGGGCTGTCTTTCACCCAACAGTCACTTTCTGACAGTGGCAGCTTTTCTGTAATGTTTTGTGTATGTGTGTTAGTCGCTCACTCGTATCCAACTCTTTGCAACCCCACGGACTAGCCCACCAGACTCCTCTGTCCGTGGGATTCTCCAGGCACGAATCCTGGAGTGGGTTGCCATTCTCTCCTCCAGGGGATCCTCCCGACCCAGGGATCAAACCCAGGTCTCCTGCATAGCAAGCAGATTCTTTACCACTGAGCTACCAGGGAAGCATAATGTTATGTATATAATGTGCTATTAATAGAAAGTAAAAAAGCAGTCATGAAAAAAAAAAAGCAATCATGGTTACCACACATTCTTTCAATAGTGTATTCTCATTCAAAATTAAGGGCTATGTAATAACATTCGAGTCCTTAAATTTGAATGTGAATACACTATTGAAAGAATGTGTGGTAACCCTGATTGTTTTTTAATTTTCTGTTAATAGTATTATTGCTGTTGGTTCTTCAGCATTCTGACTATATGTACAAAATAGTAGCACTCTTGTTGGGTGTTGAAAGAATCAAAACCCAAAATGTTACGGGTTGTTTTGCATATGTCCTAAACCTTGGAGAAGGAAATGGCACCCCACTCCAATATTCTTGCCTGGAGAATCCCATGGACGGAGGAGCCTGGTATGCTACAGTCCATGGGGTCGCAGAGAGTCGAACATGACTGAGCGACTTCACCACCACCACCAAACCTTGTCAACCAGCATGATAAGGGAGCAGAGGTCCCTGATTATTCTCTTAGCTATGTGTTACCAGGTTAGTTTCTCATAGGTTCTACTCATTTAAAAATCGAAATTCTGCCTCTCTCTGGTACCTCAGTTTGTGTTGAGCAGAACCTTTTGTTATGTATTAGACCCTCCCAACATAACTCCCAATATCCAGGAAGCAAACTTGACCACCATCTCAAAAGGAAAAAAGTTATTTTATAAATCCACAAACATCCAACTCAGTCATTCTTCAGTCCAGACTATCATTAGCTCAGCATTAGACAGGACGTAAAATTCTGTTGAGATATTTTCTAGATATGATTATATTCACTCCCCAAAAAAGAATGTGTTCAGTGGTACTTCTGAGGAATTGGGGGACTTCCCCAGTAAAGAATCCGCCTGCAGTTCAGGAGACTATCGCTAGGTTGAGAAGGTCCCCTGGAGGAGGGCATGGCAACCCACTGCAGTATTCTTGCCTGGAGAATCCCATGGACAGAGGAGCCTGGCAGCTACAGTCCATGGGGTCACAGAGAGTCAGACACGGCTGAGCGACCAAGCACATGCCCTGAGGAATTACACCATTAACCCAGGACGCTATTTGGCAAGTCAGTCAAACCTTTGGCTATCCAAAGAAGTTTATAAATTCTACTTACTCATCTTGGGACTGCAGATGCAGAAGAGAGTTTGTACCTTGTGACTAATGAAAGTTCGTATTTCATCTACACACCATAAGTATCTACTTTGTGGTTTGGTTTGAGCAAGTTGGGTTTGGGGTAGCGGGATGTCCATGTAGGAAAAGGTCCTAAACCTCTCAGGAATTTGGACCTCAACCTCTAGTGAGATTTTACACAGGAAATTGAAAGTAAGGCCCACCCATCCAACTTCATTAATGACAGAGGTTTCAGAGAGGATGGCAGGAAATTAATAGCAAACAGAAATGTTTTTTGATGTCACAGCCTTCTTGGATTGAAGCAGAAACAGTTTACGAAAGATAATAAAGAGCCTTTCACATCGCCTTCCTTCAGCGTCCTGCTGGTTGGGGCCTTATTGTGAGGGGACAGTAAGTAGTGATAATAGATGTCACTTTTGTAGGTCACTTTCTTCCAAAAATAGAAGCATGCTTTCCAAGAAATCGTTTCTATCCAGTTATATAACATCTGCCACTTCTGGCTCTTTGATCTTAAGTGGTTCTTGGTTTTAGCTGTGTGTCTTAGCCCTGTAGCTAGACTGTTGAGCGTCCCTGGGACAAAGGACTATTGTGTCTTTACTTTCTGTAGATTACCTGGTCTAGGGTTAAGCAGTTTTTAGGGTTAACCGTTTGGGAACAGTAGCCAGTCGAATTAGCTGGAGGCTGCTATAGAAGTCAAGAGAGACCCCCTTCAGCTTTATGTCTTAAGCTTTGCCTCATTCATTTACTCATTCTTCATATTTGTGTGTTTTTTTTTCTTTTTTATATTGAAGGAGAGTTTTCAGTGCTGAAGGCCTTACCTCTAAACATTTATGAGCCTACTGTCTTCCAGGAGTTTCCTGTCTAGATGGACAAACAGGCCTATCCACAGATAAGCAGACAAACTCCATACAGAGTATGGGCAAGGTATTTCGGAATGGGAGCACAGAGTTACCAAGAGGCACTGGGAAGACGTCATGACAGGAGAAATGTATTTGAGCTTTGTTTTGAAGGCTGGTAGCATCTGGTTTTTATTTGCTTTGATGTTCCCAGGTTACTGTCCCATTCCCCTGCCATCACCACCTCCCAGTTTAAAAAATAATGCCATCAGCATAAGTTGTTGGCTTAAGTTAGCTTCACAGAGAGCATTAGCATCCTTTCTAGTTGATGTTGCTCCTACAGCATGCAAAGAAGTGTGCGTGCATGCCAGATTGCTTCAGTCGTGTCAGACTCTTTGTGACCCTATGGACTAGCCCGCCAGGCTCCTCTGTCCATGGGATTCTGTAGGAAAGAATACTGGAGTGGGTTGCCGTGCTCACCTCCAGGGCTCTTTCAATCCAGGGATCAAACCTGTGTCTCATACATCTCTTGCATTGGCAGGTGGGTTCTTTACCACTAGCACCACCTGGAAAGCCAGAGCAGCATGGCCCCATGATGCTGGAGTTTCGGCTTATTTAGATGACCCGATCACGTCACAGAAAGAGAAGTGGATTTAGAATCAGAAAGCCAGAGGTCAGGTTCTGATTTTGTCTCTTAGAAGCTCATGGTCATGGTTGGAAAATTCGCTATTTCCTAACTGCCCAAGAACTTAAGCCCACTGCCTCTCCCTGCTCCCCAAAGGTACTGCAGTTGACCTTGGTAGTAAAGAAGAGCTGTACTGTTGGATGGCTGTTTAAACGATATGGGGGGTTATATCAGCCGTAAAATACCAGCTCAGGTATTTTGCTTAGATTAGCTGACTGCCTTTATTCACATATTTGTGTATTAACACATGTATGTGGACTCAGCTCAGTGCTCTGGAAGGACCTAGAGGGGTGAGATGGAGGGGAGCGGGGGCTCATGTTGTTGTGCAGCAGAAACTGACACAAAATATTGGCTTTTAAAAACAAGTTATTTCTTATCCCTTCATTTCTGCTGCTGCTAAAGGTGGTGTCATTTTCCCCCTAGAGGAAAGCTTGGCGGTAAGTTATTGTTTGAGGATAAGGCTTGCCTCTGTGTCCTAAGCTATACTCTGATTACTTCTGAAGAGACCTTATCATCCTCGCAGCAGCCGCCTCTGCCAGTCTTGCTTGGGCCTGCGATGCCACGTGGCAGAGAGGGTCTGTGGATTTAGTTCTCGCTCCTGTAGATGCGTCCCATCAGTGCAGTGGCCTGTCCTCTCGTTGTCCCGGGAATGCAAGGCACTGTTGTGGTGCCAGGCTTGCTAACTTAATGGCATCCTTCTCGGAAATATTGTGGGTTTTGTAAAAAAAAAAAAAAAAAATCAGTTAATAGAGGGGTACAATTTTGGAATGTCTGACTGTAAGATGTCCTCACTTACTTTGTGAAACATTCATTTAGAGTTTTCTGCTTCATGGGTTTTTTTCAGTCAACCTTCATGCAGTATGCATTCTCCATAATACATTAGTGTTTCAGTTTTTTTAAATGATGGTTTTCTCCAAACACGATAATTGATGTTTGAGTGTGAGTTACGTGTATCCTGTAGCAGTGTATGCTTCTGTTCCTGCATGCCTTAGGACTCACTTATTAGAAAGGCCTGTGACTTTGTGGTCCGATTGTCTCAGATAAGCCAGTTGATTTAGTATCCTGTCAGAAGCAAGATTTTATAAGACCTGTGTCCTTTTTTGTCTTACGAGTTGTTGTTTAGTGACTGTGGACTAGTCGTTTCCCTTTAGTTCTTGCTGCCTTTGGTGATCCTATAGAAAACCTTAGGAATACAGTCATAGCGTGAAAGACTCGAGTCAGTTCTTCAGTTCAGTGATTCTTAACCACCTTAATAATTACTATTAGACAAGTCAGTTTTATTGATGAATGAATGAGTTTAAAAGAGAACAGCAGTTACAGAACTGTGGAAATTTTATGATTTTTCTTTTTCACAACAAAAGCTGTGAACTTCTTTGGAAAGAAGGAAACGAAGTGCCAAATGAAGGCTTCCCTCACCCTCCCCGAAGAATTAAGAAAGTTGTAGAAAGGCATTTGGAAGAATTATTTCATTCTAGAAATGAAAGTCACTCAATTCCACTCGTGTCCAACTCTATGCAACTCCATGGACTATATATGGAATTCTCCAGGCGAGAATACTGGAGTGGGTAGCCTTTCCCTTCTCCAGGGGATCTTCCCAATCCAGGGTTCAAACCCAGGTCTCCCGCATTGCAGGCAGATTCTTTACCAGCTGAGCCAAAAGGGAAGCCCAGAGTGGAAGCGGAGACAGATCTGATATCCCATGCTGAACTGTCCACGCAGTGTGATAGAGTGAAATAGACCAAGGATTTTTGACCTTGTCAAAATCCTACCTTCAAGTCCTGACTTAGATTTTATGAGCTCTGTACTCGGATAAAGTGCCAAGCGAGGTGTTAGTCGCTCCATCTCCAACCCTGTGCGACCCAATGGACTGTAGCCCACAGGCTCCTCTGTCCATGGGATTCTCCAGGCAAGAATACTGGAGTGAGTAGCCATGCCCTCCTCCAGGGGATCTTCCCAACCCAGATCTCCCACGTTGCAGGCAGATTCTTTACCATCTGAACCACCAGGGAAGCCCTGGACAAAGTATTGGGTTGGCCAAAAAGTCCACTCAGGCTTTTCCATAAGCTGGCATGAAAAAACACAGACAAATTTTTAGGCCAATCCAATATTTGATCACATTAGGAGCTTCAGTTTCTTAATCTGCAAAACGGGGATAATGAAGCGCACGCCATAGAGCTGATGAGGGCGTTCACTGCACGTGGCATGGTCAGTGCAGTGCTTGACCGCAGTGGCCTCTGCAGCTGAGGGTCCTATTCCTGCACGTCAGCACTCCCCTCAGCGGGCCATTTTCATTTTCCTGGGTTTCCAGCCACCATTAAGGCTATTAACTCAAAATAGCTTGAATCTCAAGTGGTACTCACCACTCTGATACCTGGTTTCAGTGAAAGAGAAAAATGACTCCTAATTTTGTAAGTCATTGCTGAGATTCAGAGGCTTGACAAGAAGACGTGTGTGTGTGTGTAAGACATTTCACCTGAATTATTCCTGTGATCATTATGATCATTATGCGTACCCTTCCCTCCCCCTTCTTTTGTTTTCCTTCATTTAACATGACTCTAAAACATGGAGTAGGAAGTAAAGGATGCAGACGGTTTTCACTTACATGAAAAATCGTTGCTAGGAACTGAAAATTAGGGTTTTCACAGTTGAAATCCCTGCTTTTCAAGGAGATTATGGCTGCCGTACACTGCAGGAACATGATGCTGATGGTGATGATGATAACCGTACGCTGTGTGCCAGCTCAGGCACGTCTGTCCTGTGAGGCGTAGCTGCTATTAGCCTCATTTTGCCGATGATGAAACCAAAGCACAAGCAGATTAATCATGTTCCTGGTTGCATAGTTAAGAAGTAGCAGAACCAGGATTTGAACTCAATCTGACCCGAGAGCCAGTGCTCTCAACCATTGGGTTAGATCTGGGAGGACAAAGGGAAGACATCCTTGAAATGAGAGCCAACGTCCTAAAGATTTGGCAGGCTATTTACTTTTCTGTTTGCTCTATAGGTATTCTGAGAGAAGCCTCACAAAGTGCATTGGAATCACTATTGAGACCAGACCAGATTACTGCATGAAGCGGCATCTCAGTGACATGTTGACCTATGGCTGCACAAGGCTGGAGATTGGGGTGCAGAGTGTCTATGAGGATGTGGCCAGAGATACCAACCGGTAAGATGGTGCAGGCGATCTTGCCAGAGACTTCCTCTTCTCCCACCAAGCAGATCAATGTTCCTACCCATCTGAGAGGGAAGGGTCTAGGTGTTCCTCCTATTCATTTTTCTGTCCATGCTCTGAACCCCATTTCCTCCTTCCTTGACTTTCAGTCTTTCTGCGCTGACTCTTTTCCAGTAGCCTGTAAACATCGTCTTCATCTCTCTTCCTATTCATAAATAGCCTTTCCTGTAGAGAAAGCAAAGGCAGGGCTCGAAGTCAATAGTTTAAAGCAGGAGAGAAGGCCAACGAGACTAGGAACAGAGAAAAGGGTTCGAACAAGAAGGAAGCCGGGGGACTTCCGTAGTGGTCCAGTGGTTGAGAATTCGCTTGTCAATGTGGGGGACACAGGTTTGATTGCTGGGTGATGGTCATCGTTAACTAAGACCCCACATGCTGCTGGGTAACCAAGCCTGTGTGCCACAATTACTGAGCCCATGCACCTCAATCCATGCACCCACACATGTGCCTCAACTGGAGAGCCAGCACACCGCAAACTATAGAGCCCACGTGCCCTGGAGCCTGTGCACCGCAGCGAAGATTCCCTGTGCCACAACTGAGACCCAACACAGTCGGTCAGTTTATAAACAAATAAGCCCAGGTGAGATCCAACAGAGTAGTTTTTATGAAGCAGATGCCAACTGGCAGGGTACTGAAAGAAAGGCTGGTGAGATGATGGGTATAAACTCTGAGAAATTTGAGAGTCTAAGGAAGGAAGGAGTAAGAGCTGATAGAGCCAAGATGAAGTTCTTTTCCGTCCAGAAATAAAAGAAGGTTTCAGGAGTAGGTGTGTGTTGAGTGGGACCTTAAAGGCTACTTCACTTTAATAGGAGTTAGATAGACATGATGGAGGGTTGTGATTGGAGAAGGAAGTAAAGGGAAATCAGGGAAACACATGGCTCAGCATCTGAGAAACAGCCAAGAAGAGTTCCAGGCTAAGGAAGGCGGATGCTTCCCTTAAGGTAATTTGTTGTTGTTATTTAGTTGATATGTCTGACTCTTTGCGACCCTATAGACTATAGCCCCTCCAGGCTTCTCTGTCCGTGAAATTTCTCAGGCAAGAATACTGGAGTGGGTTGCTATTTCATTCTCCAGGGAATATTCCCAACCCAGGAATCGAACCCACGCCTCCTGCATTGGCAACTAGATTCTTTACCACTGAGCCACCAGGGAAGCCCCTTTAAGGTAATAGAGATCTCCAAAATATTTTTGTGCACAGGAAGAGTCTGATGGATCTCAGGCTTGAGAAAGAGCAACGTGAATCAGATGCAGTCTTGTTGGGGAAGGCTTGAGCCAGAAACGCTGGTAGAGCTGCTACAGTAATAACCAAGGCTGTGCTGGAGGGGTGCCTTGGGGATGGAGTCTCTCGGAGGTCAGAGAAGCTTTGTCAAGAAAATGATGTGGAAGCTGAGACTCACAGCAAGAGTCTGAGTTAGTCAGGTGGGGAAGAGGAAGACTGTTTCAGGCTGAAAGAAAAGTACAGGCAAGCTCCTGAGAGCAGAAGCACATCATGGCACGTTTAGGGATTTTGGAGTGATTTTGTTTGGTGGAGTGTGGAGCGTGAGGTGGGAGCGTGGTCAGAGGTGAGGCTGAAAGGGTCAGCAGAAGGACCAAAGCCTTCGATGTTGGCCCAGTGGGCTTAGACTTTAATCCAAGGCCAGCTAAGTTGTGATCAAGGCATATCTGCATTTTATTTATTTATTTATGGCCACACCACATGGTGTGTGGGATCTTAAGTTCCCCTACCAGGGATCGAACCCCTGCCCCTTGCAGAGGAAACTGGAAGTCTTAAACCACTGGACCCCAGGGAAGTTCCCATATCCGCGTTTTAGAAACATCGCTTTTCAGGGATTGCAGTGTGAGTGTGGACTAAGAAGACGGAAGGAAGGCCAGTTCAGAGGCTGTTGCAGTAATTGAAGCAGGAGGTGATGTCCTGAAAAGCAGTGTATGGTGACCGAATGGGAATGAGGGTGAGAAAGAATGGGAAGGAGAGAGGCTGGGAGGCAAGATGAGTTTCATTGTGGAAAACTAGGCTTTAGACCTTTACATGCTGGTGGAGCAACCAGTTGAAGGTTTGCTTTAGAGCCAGGCTGTCCAACAGAACATCCACGGTGACTGAAATGTTCGGAACCCACATTGTCCACTGTGATAGCACAGCCAAGGAACTGGATTATTGATTTGGATCAGTTTCAAGGTAAACTTGAATAACCATGTGCGCCTCGTGACTACAGTATTGTACAGAGCAGCAGTAGAGTAGCGGGTATTTGGGCGTGGTGTCAGAAGAGAGGCCTGACCCACCCATGAAAATTGAGATGTCGTTAGAAGAGATCAGAGAGTGAAGCCATGGAAATGAATAGGAACCTTCAGAGAGTGGGCTGGGGTCCAGTTTCTAAGAGTTTTTGGTGGTGGATGGGAAGGTCTTTCTGATGAGAGCCCTGTGGGCTTCAGTTTTTAATAGCCCCAAACCATTAATAAGGCTTGCGTCTTACTTGAACGTAGTGCTAGAATATTAAGCTGACTTATCCAGCTGGCCCCAAATGATTATACTTTGTCACTCAATTATTCTTTCTTCTTGCTGATACTTTTTTAAGGACCTGCCAGCCCACCAGAGTGAAATGTACTTTGCATATTGGTGAATCTCTCTCTCTCTCTCTGCCTACCTTTCCCTTCTTCCCTTTCTTTCTCCCAATGATATTATTTATAACAAATATTTTTAAAACAAAGGGCATAGCAAGATCCTGTTCCTGTAAGGCTCTGATCTCACTATTCTTATTTTTAATCTAGGTATTTATATTAGCAGACTTATTTTGGCCCATAATGCTAAACCAGGTAATTTTAGTGTATATTAATTCTTCTTTCCTGATGACTCCCTGATGGCAGTCAGTGAAGAATCCGCCTGCAATGCAGAAGACCCAGGTTCGATCCCTGGATTGAGAAGATCCTCTGGAGAAGGAAATGGCAACCCACTCCAGTATTCTTACCTGGAGAATCCCCTCGGATAGAGGAGCCTAGTGGGCTATAGTCCATGGGGTCACGAGAGTAGGACACAACGAAGCGATTAAACCACCACCATATTAATTCTTGTGACCTCAGTCACTTGCTGTCAGAACTTTGAGGAGGTGCATAAGGGAACTTCTGAGAAATATCTTAGAAGTAAAATAATTTTTCTCCAGGCCTTCTTAGAAGCAGAGACGTAAAGACGACTTTCTAAGGTTTCCTTTCCCCCAGACATGTTCGTCATTCCAGAGCTCCAGCTACCTGTGCCAGACTTCGTTTCTCTCTGTTGCTGCTGCCCACCTTCTTGCCCGTTTATTTGTGTAACAGGTAGTGAATTTTCTTTCCTCAGGGGCCACACTGTGAAGGCAGTGTGCGAGTCCTTCCACCTGGCCAAAGATTCTGGCTTCAAAGTGGTGGCTCACATGATGCCTGATCTGCCGAACGTGGGGCTGGAGAGAGACATTGAACAGTTCACAGTAAGTGTTGACCCAAACCAAGCTGCTTGAGAATGCCTGTGCGTGCTGCTGCTACCCGCTCTGCTTTTTTTCCTTTTTTAAACTTTTTATTTTGTGTTGGCGCATAGCCGATTAACAATGTTGAGATAGTTTCAGGTGGGTAGCGCAGGGACTCGGCCATACGTATACATGGATCCGGTAAGTATAATTCTTCCACCTTTTGGGAACTGTGTGTTTTTGTTCTCTGACTGATTCCTCCACTGGATATGAATATTTTTAATGTTAATGATATGAACTTTCTAGGCAATTTGTTAAAAATATCTTCCCCACGCTATTCTTGGTCTTTCACTTTTGTTTCTGTTGCCAAAGCTTTCCTGTTTACTTACTTACTTAGTGATTTCTTAAGATGCTTCTCAGCTTAGAACTGCCTTTCTCTTTCAGGATTTCCCTAAACAGTGAAAGAAACTATTCTGTTTTCTTCTAGCCTTTCTGTTCTTTGAATTTTAATACCTAACTCTGGGGTTTGTTTGCTTTTTTAAAAAATAATGTATGAATTTATTTTTGGTCGTGCTGGGTGTTCATTGCTGCACTCAGGCTTTCTCTGGTGCGGTGAGGGGGGCTCCTCTTTGTTGTGATGCTCGGGCTCTCATTGTGACGGCCTCTTGTATTGTGGAGCTTGGCTCTATAGGCTTCAATAGTTGCATCTCACAAGCTCTAGAGCTTGGGCTTAGTAGTTGAGGTGCCCAGTCTCTAGTTGCCTGCAGTATGCGAAATCTTCTCTGACCAGGCACCAAACCATGTCCCCTGCATTGGCATGTGGGTTCTTATCCACTGTACCCCAGGGAAAGCCTGTTTGTTTGTTTTCACTCTATCACATGTTAGCTTGGTCCATGTTAGCTTGGTCTTGGGAAATGAGATTGGTCAAAACTCTTTCTTCCTTCAGATTCTCAAATAGGAAAGTGACATAGGGATATCCTTTTAGAGAAGAGGGTGAAAATGTTTATCAAGTTATTTCATCAGCAAAAAGACTTTTATGTTGTGTTATTAGGACAGTGGAATTCACCATGACATTCTTTCTTTCCTTTCAGAAAGTTTATTGTTTCCAAGCAAATGAAATACAACTAAAGGTCTGTTTTATAAGACAGCATTAATTCACAGATATTACGAATTCCCTCATATTGATCTGTAATAGATTTTGAGTCATATCTTCCCCTCAGTAGTATTAGCTGGGTACTCAGACTATAAGCCTAAAAGGCACCTGAAACACACATTTCTTCAGCACAGCTTCTGGGCGGGCCAGTGGTATAGCCAGAGTTCATAACTTTAGGTGCCCTTGGGGAAAAAATATGTAAAGTAATAGCAAATAACTGAGCAAATCACAATTTATTTTCTTAGTGTCTTTAAAATAAAGAATAGTTCAGAAATAACATTGCAAAGACAGCCCTCCATGTAAACAGATTTATCTTCTTGTTTACAATCTTTTCAAAGAAACCCACAGGGAATCTGAGTAGACTGTATGCCTTTTCTAACTGCATCCCAGCAAATGAATAACACAATAGAGCTAAAATGAGAAAAATCAGATTTCTCTCTAGAAAAAAATCCTCTGAAAAATCAATCTATAGATTACCGTAAATATTTCTACAAATCAATTTTTTAAAAAAGATACCCTAATAGAATGGGGGGGAAAAATCTTGAACAAGCACTTCACAAATAAGATGTTCAGCTACTCAATAACTGTTCAAAAGTTCTCTAAGTCATTTATCTTCAAAGAAATGAAATTTAAAACTACAATGCACAGCTACTGTATACTCATCAGAGTAGTGAACATGGAAAAAGACAATATCAAGTGTTGGTAAGAGTGTGCAGCAACTGGAACTCCCATTCACTGTTAGTGGGACTATAGACTGGTACATCAGATTAGAAAGCTGTTTGATAGCATCTACTAAACGCAAACATACACATACTCCATGACCCAGCAATTCTACTTCCTCACGTTTACCCAGCAGAAATGTGCACATGTATTTACCAAAACGCAGTCACACATTACTGAGGGCACTATCATCAGATTGAAAACACCCCAGGTGTCCATTAAAGTCGAATACATAAATAAGTTGTGGTATATAGTCAAACAATGAAATACATAAAGCGATAAGACTAGTTATGGCTTCATGCAACGACGTGGCTGATTCTATTCAACATAATATTGAGCAAAGGAAACCAGATCCAAAAGACAATGTAACATAGAATTCTATTAATGTGAGTTCAGAAGCTTTGGGTGGAATTGTAACTGGAAACGGACATGGGGTAGGCTTCTGAGGTTTTGATAATGTGCCTTTTCTTAGCTTGAGCATCTGGGTGCTGGTTACATGATTTGGAAAAATCTGTCTTCAAGAGGGAAGGGACATATGTATACCTATGGCTGATTCATGTTGACATATGGCAGAAACCAACATAATATTGTAAAGCAGTTATCCTTCAATTAAATGTTTAAAAATCTATCAAGGTGTACACTTATGATTTGAGTACTTTTCCATACTAAGATATGTTTCAATAAAAGGTTTACTAATTTAAAAAAAAAAACAAACTAGGTTTCGTCTAGGAAATCTTGTTTTCTAGAGATTTTCTGAACTAGTAGGGAGCATATTTTACACTTTAAAAACTTTTTCCTCTACTTTTATTGTCACATTAGCAGCCCACAGATAGTTCCCTTAATATGTTTTATCCATTGGAAGCGTTGCTAAGTAAGGGGTCTACTTGTAATAATTGTAGAAGTCTATAAAATGTTATCACTCTGGAGGACAAGGCAGCCTTGCCGGTGCATCCATAAAGCATCCACAGCCACTGCGGTATTGCAGCCATAGCATCTCTAGGGCTGTGTGCTGTGCACCTTAGTTATAAATTGGCTTTGCTCTCACACCTTGTTACTGAGGTTAATTCTGAGTCACTAAGAGCAGAAGTGGTCATTTGCATCTGTTCGTTGTAGATTCACACTCTTATCTAGTGATAGGTGCAGAGCTGGTCAAAGCTGTATGTGATAAATAGCATTTACTTATATTGTCCAGTTACTCAAATTTCCTTTTGGAATGAAGTTTTCTTTTTCCTTATAAAGCTGAAAATCCTGGTTGTAATGGAGAATGTTTAACATCTTAGGACTTTATCCTCCAAGCATTAACTTCACCCTTTCCACCTGTCCTCAGATAGGACTGCAAAATGTTGTATCATTTATTACTCGTAAGAACTTTTAGCTGTTTCAGTCTTTTATTCTTTTAAAATTAGACTGCTTCTGGATATGCAAGCTCAGGATGCTGAAAATGCTAAGAAGTGTTGGTTTCTCTTGAGAAATGTATCTCTAGAACCTTCTGTCAGTCATGGGAAGTCTTTCAAAGTCCATCCATGTTTGCCCACCTTTTTGACTCTCAGTAGTTACCCACACCCCCACTGAGCTGTTTTCCCCAAAAACCAACTGATCAAGTTATAGTTTGGCAGGTCCTGCACTGCCAACACAGACATAACACATATACACAGCCTTCCCTCAAACATTGTAATATACTTGCTAATCTCTAAATCCAAAGGCCGCTTCTCTGCTGACATTTTATCCAGCCTTACCATTTGTTAATGTTAGAAACTATCTCCAGGGATTTCTCTGGTGGTCCAGTGGTTCGAATCCACCTCCCAGTGCAGGGAAGGATCTACCTTCCCTGGTTGGGGAAGGTGGATCCCGCGGGACTATCTCCAGTCTTAAATTCTCGCCTCCCTGGCTTCCGTGGCTCTGCCGCCTCCTGGTTCCCTTTTTACCTCTAGGACTGTTTCTTTTCTGCTAGGTCTTCTTTTTCTCTTCACTGCATAAATGTGGCTTCTGTCTTTTGCTCTCTTCTATATATGTGTGTCTTTCTTCTGTTGTCCTGATTTTACCACCTAACACTTCAACGAATCTCATTTTCTCTGCAGTCTTAAGCCTCAGCTCTTAAGTCCAATTGCTGAACACTCTTCACCAGGCACCAGAGGCCTTACACGCACTTCAGTCGAAACGTATCCAATATGGACATACTTCTGCATTCCCCAGTGGTGTCCTCCTCTTCTCTTTCCTGTACTATTTGTGGCCCCGCCATCCACATACTCTCCCAAGCTAGACATTTCGGAATCATGCAGGAGGAAGTAGAAAATATTTGGACTCCAGAGCCAGACTAGGGCAAGCTTGAATCCTGGCCCCACCACTTGGTAGCAAACTGTTTGAATGGCTTTGTTCCTCAGTTTCCTCATCTTTAAAATGGGGCGGCTGTGAAGATGGGCAGAGAGAATGCATACTTAGAAAAATGCCTGGCACAGAGCGAGTGCTCATACACCTTTGCTGCTGCTGCTCCTATTACGGTTCCCTGTACTAATCCAAGAGGTCTAATCCAACGGGAGGTCCTCTCTGTTACTCCCTCTGAAGAGCTTTTAAAGCTGTCCCCTCCTCTTCACCCCCACCTCCGTAGCTTCATGCTTTCGTCAGCTCCCTGCAAAGGCAGACAGCTTCTTATCTAAACCACCAGCCATGTTCTCGTCTAATGTATCGTTCACATCGCCAGCAGAATGATGTTTATTAATTTTTAAGTTTATAAAATAAGTGGAATTGATAAACTATTATTAAATAGTATTTGAGAATCCAGTACCTCCTAAGGGGGTCATGTCGAAATGCAGTAGTCCTCTGCCACTCTCAACTGTTGCAGCCTAGTGGTGGGGGCGGGGGCCCTAATATTTACCTCTGTTTCCCTCTTCCGTGTTTGGATTGCTTTTTCCCGAGCATCAGTAGAGAGGATCTCTTGTCCTACTGTCGTCGTTCAGTCGCTCGGTTGTGTCTGACTCTCTGCGATCCCATGGACTATAACACACTGTGCTTCCCTGTCCATCACCAACTCCTGGAGTTTGCTCAGACTCATGTCCACTGAGTCGGTGATGCCAGCCAACCATCCCATCCTCTGTCGTCCCCTTCTCCTCCTGCCCTCAGTCTTTCCCAGCATCAGGGTCTTTTCCAGTGAATTGGCACCTCACACCAGGTGGCCAAAGTATTGGAGCTTCAGCTTTAGCATCAGACCTTCCAGGTGGCTAAAGTATTGAAGCTTCAGCATCAGTCCTTTAGGATTGACCAGTTTGATCCCCTGGCTATCCATGGGACTCTCAGGTGTCTTCTCCAGCGCCACAGTTTGAAAGAATCAGTTCTTTGGTGATCAGCCTTCTTTATGGTCCAACTCTCACATCCATACATGACTACTAGAAAAACTTTAGTTTTGACTATATGGACCTTTGCCAGTAAAGTAATGTCTCTGCTTTCTTTCTTTTTTTTTTTTTTTTTTAATTTAAATTTATTTATTTTAATTGGAGGCTAATTACTTTACAATATTGTATTAGTTTTGCCATACATCAACATGAATCTGCCACGGGTGTACACGTGTTCCCCATCCGGAACCCCCCGCCCACCTCCCTCCATGTACCATCCCTCTGGGTTGTCCCAGTGCACCAGCCCCAAGCATCCTGTATCCTGCATCGAACCTGGACTGGTGATTCGTTTCTTATATGATATTATACATGTTTCAATGCCATTCTCCCAAATCATCCCACCCTCTCCCTCTCCCACAGAGTCCAAAAGACTGTTCTATACATCTGTGTCTCTTTTGCTGTCTCACAGGGTTATCATTACCATCTTTCTAAATTCCATATATATGCATTAGTATACTGTATTGGTGTTTTTCTTTCTGGCTTACTTCGCTCTGTATAATAGGCTCCAGTTTCATCCACCTCATTAGAACTGATTCAAATGTATTCTTTTTAATGGCTGAGTAATACTCCATTGTGTATGTGTACCACAGCTTTCTTATCCATTCATCTGCTGATGGACATCTAGGTTGCTTCCATGTCCTGGCTATTATAAACAGTGCTGCAGTGAACATTGGGGTACACGTGTCTCTTTCAATTCTGGTTTCCTCGGTGTGTATGCCCTTCAGTGGGATTGTTGGGTCATAAGGCAGTTCTATTTCCAGTTCTATTTAAGGAATCTCCACACTGTTCTCCATAGTGGCTGTACTAGTTTGCATTCCCACCAACAGTGTAAGAGGGTTCCCTTTTCTCCACACCCTCTCCAGCATTTATTGCTTGTAGACTTTTGGATCGCAGCCATTCTGACTGGTGTGAAATGGTACCTCATCTGCTTTCTAATATGCTGTCTAGGTTGGTCATAGCTCTTCTTCCAAGAAGCAAGTATCTTTTAATTTTATGCCTGCAGTCAACATCTGCAGTGATTTTGAAGAAAATAAAGTCTGTCACTGTTTCCATTTTTTCCCCATCTATTTGCCATGAAGTGATGAAACAAGACACCATGATCTTAGTTATTTGAATGTTGAGTTTTAAGCCAGCTTTTTCTCTCTCCTCTTTCACTTTCATCAAGAGGCCCTTTAGTTCCTCTTCATTTTCTGCCATTAGGGTGGTGTCATCTGCATATCTGAAGGTTATTGATATTTCTCCTAGCAATCTTGATTCCGACTTGTGATTCATCCATCCTGGCATTTTGCATGATGTACTCTGCATAGGAGTTAATAAGCAAGATGATAATATACAGCCTTGACATACTCCTTTCCTAATTTGGATCCAGTCCATTGTTCCATGTCTAGTTGTAACTGTTGCTTCTTGACCTGCCTGCAGGTTTCTCAGGAGGCAGGTAAGGTGGTCTATCTGGTATTCCCATCTGTTTAAGAACTTTCCACAGTTTGTTGTGATCCACACAGTCAAAGGGTTTAGTGTAGTCAATAAAGCCAAGGTAGATGTTTTTCTGGAATTCTGTCATTTTTCTATGATCCAGTGGATGTTGGCAATTTCATCTGTGGTTCCTCTGCCTTTTCTAAACCCAGTTTGTACATCCGGAAGTTCTTGGTTCACGTACTGTTAAAGCCTAGCTTGAAGGACTTTGAGCGTTACCTTCCTAGAGTGTGAAATGAGTGCATCTATACAGTAGTTTGAACATTTTTTGGCATTGCCCTTCTTTGGGATTGGAGTGAAAACTGACCTTTTCCAGTTCTGTGGCCACTGCTGAGTGTTCCAAATTTGCTAGTGTATTGAGTGAAGCACTTTAACAGCATCATCTTTTAGGATTTGAAATGACTCAGCTAGAATTCCATCACCTCCACTAGCTTTGTTTGTAGTAATGCTTCCTAAGGTGTCGGGGTCCAGCCCCAGTGGATCCAGGGTAATTTGAAGGGGAGATGGCGTCAGCGATTAGGAAAGAACTATTTATTTAGAGATATAAAGAGAGATTAAGAAAGAATAATGTAGTGGAGAAAATAAATAGGGAAAAGAGGCTGTATTCCTTGGTTTACACAAGAAGCCAATAAAGTCTCAAGACAAGAGACTTGCACCATCTATGTAGGCCACAGGTGCCCTCCCGGTCTCCCGAAGGAGTGGAGATGCAAAAGTGCCTCCCCGTTCAGGTCTTAGAAACCCAGGCAAAATTAGTAGACACGGTGAGCCTTTGTGTTCCAGGCGGGAACTCAGCCTGAAAAGGAGAATGAGAGAAAAGACAAAACAGGGAGACCAGTCTTTCCAGGAATTGATCCAACTCTTTATTTTTCAGGGCAGCTTTTATACTTCAGGTTGTACATAGAGATGAATGGAGAATACAAAGTCATGCAGGGTCAGTAGTCCTGACCTTTGTTGAGACCAGATGCTTCTTTATACATACATACAAAGGTCTTAGGTGGTTTTACATCATCTTCTGGCCAGGGGGCCTGCTAACATTTTATGACCCTTTTTTTATGATAACGGTCAGTCAACCAGAAAGCTTATTTTTTCCAGAGGTGATTTTTCTTAAACCAGGCGCCACCCTCCGAAGGCACCAGATAAAGTTGCATTCCTATAGGGCAAAGGTTCAATGGACTATAATCAAGAAAAGAGTTTACTAGCCTAAGGTCTAATGTGATTAATATCAAAGATTATTACTTATTTTTCCCATCATACGCCAGTTATATCAATTAATGTATATGAGGGACAAGGGATATGGAGACTTAGCAGCAAATATTGGCTCAACAATGAAGCCCTCCACCGGTATATTTCTAAAAACCCACTAATACTACACTAACAATTTCTAACTTCTCAAAAGACTCTGTATTTAGAAAGTTCAGAACATCCGGTGCCTCTCACGGTTGGGAGGCTGTGAACAATTACGTGTGGTTGTAAGAGGCTGGGCAAACTTGTCAGGCAGGCTAGAGAGCCATCAGAAGAGTTTTTGGACTGAAACACTCTTGTTACGCCCAGGAAACTTATTAACTGGAGCTCCAAGTTAACTCCTTTCAGAAGAGGGTGGTGGGGGACAGCCCCCCTGTAATGTCAAAAGAGTAGGTGGAAAGCATAATGCAGTAAGGCAGACAGACTCTGGTTTTGGGGGTAGATGCTCGAAAAAGTCCAGGGGTACCCCTGAGGCCTGATCCCGCCTTTCCATTTGTCAGGCCCCTTTCCTCATGACCTTTGCCACAGGCGGGATTCCCCATGCTGGCTCCCGGCACTAAGGCCCACTTGACCACATTCCAGGATGTCTGGCTCTAAGTGGGTGACCACACATCATGGTTATCCGGGTCATGAAGACTTTTTTTGTATAGTTCTGTGTTTTCTTGCCACCTCTTCTTACTTAACCTCTTCTGCTTCTGTTAGATCCTTACCATTGCCCTCCTTTATTGTGCCCATCTTTGCATGAAAAGTTCCCTTTCCCAATTTGGAATCAGTCCATTGTTCCATGTATTACTGTTATGAGAGTTAAAGAGTTCATGATTTTAACTCTCCTCCCATTCTCTCAATATTGTAGCTCACTATTTTAGTTATGTTAGTAGTCAATGTTTGCATTACAGTTCTTACATAAATTATTATTATTCAGATGGATCCAAGTAATATACCCTGTGCTTAGTCTCTCAGTCTTGTCCAACTCTGTGACCCCATGGAGTGTAGCCTGCCAGGCTCCCCTGTCAATGGAATTTCCCAGTCAAGAATACTGGAGTGGGTCACCATTTCCTTCTCCAAGGGATCTTCCCCACCAGGGATCAAAGTCGCATCTCCTGTGTGTCCTGCATTGCAGATGGATTCTTTACTCACTGAGCCATCGGGGAAGCCAGTATATCATACTTTCTTTTCTTAAGTTTTTGTTTTTCTTCCAGTTAACTATAAAATCATCTCCCTTTTTTTTTTCTTTTATCTTGCATATTAGTTCTCCAAGTTCCTGTAACCCTCAAATGTGCCTGTTCAGTGTCAAAGCCCCTCTGTCACTGGCCAACCCTGTCAGATACTCTAAGTTCCATTTTTAGACTGAAGATATAACTCTTGGACCTGTAACCTTCCAGCTCCAACCTGAACTGGCGATTCTCTGTCTAGTTCACAGGTGTCTTCCTTAGGGCTCCTCTTCTGACTCTCTACAGTCAGAACCTTTGTTTTAGAAACCAAATTAATCCTTTTTATTGGTTTATTCCTTTACTTGGGCTTCCTTGATGGCTCAGATGATAAAGAACCTCCCTGCAATGCGGGAGACCCAGGTCTGCTCCCTGGGTTGGAAGATCCCCTGGAGCAGAAAATGGCAACCCTCTCCAGTATTCTTGCCTGGAGAATCCCCATGGACAGAGGAGCCTGGAGGGCTACAGTTCATGGGGTTGCAAAGAGGCAGGCACAACTGAACAACTAACACTTCACACTTCAACACTTCCTTTACTAAAACACATTCTCCAGCAGCTTCCTAAGAAAGGATTCGTCATGGAAAGTAAGCCTTTTACACATTCAGGAATGTCTCTGTTCTGTCTTCCACCTTTGCACTTAACAGAATTCTATAAAGCCATTTTCCCTCCTGTTTTTCTTTTTTAGAACATTACGCCGTTGTCTTGTAGCTCTTCTAGTGCTGCTAAGAAGCACATTGTCACTCTTATTCCTGATACTGTATTCCTTATTCCTTAAAAACTACAATATATATAACCTGGGTTTTTTTCACTCTGGAGAAAGTGATGTATCACAGTGGTGTATCTTAAGAGAGTTTTTTAAAAATTAATCCTGCTATGTTTTGATCCACTCTTACCATCTGAGAAATTTCTTTGTACTATGGGATACTTTTTCCTGTTTCATTCTCTGTGTTCTGTTTCTAAAACTCGTATTAGAAATCTTGGATCTCCCGGGTTGATTATCTGATATTCTTAACTTTTCTGTTTTTGTCTCCCCCCCCCCCCCGCTTTCTTATTATTTTCTCACTTCATCTTTCAACTTTTCTACTAGATGTTTTTGTTATAGTTTTAATTTCCAAGAGTTCTTTCTTATATTCTTATTGTTCAGTTCTCTAGCATCCTCTTGTTTTCTGTGTGTCTGTGTGTCTGTGTGTGTTTGCTCATTCATGTCCAACTCTTTGTGGCCCCCTGGACTGTAGCACTCCAGGCTCCTCTGTTCATGGAATTTTCCAGGCAAAAATACTGGAGTAGGTTGTCATTTCCTTCTCTAGGGGATCTTTCTGACCCAGGGATCAAACAGACCCACGTCTCTTGCGTCTCCTACATTGGCAAGTTCTTTGCCGCCCGGGAAGCCCTTTATGGATGTACTAGATCTCTCTCTAAAGGAATTAATAGTTTGTTTTTTTAAGGTTTATTTTTCCTTCATGTGATGCCTCTGTTTCCTCCAAGTTCCTCTGTTTCTTTTTGTTTGGTCTACCTTTCCTGTTTTAGACTTCCCCCCAAGTATCGGATAATCGTTAGCCAAATGGTAATGCTCTAAAGGTAAGGAGCTGAAAAACCAGATCACAAACTCTTCGTGGCTTGTTGATGGTATACCTCACAGTAATCAGCCTTCCTTTCTTTAGGGGATTCCCAAATGTCAGTACCCTGAACTCTTATTTAGGACCATTTATTTAATCCAGAGACAAACTCTCCAGCTTGCTCTTGGGGGCTGTGGGGGATGTGTGTGTAGGTCACAGCAAACTGGTTACTGGTGTCCAGGGAGCAGGGTGGGGCCCACCATTTACCATGCTGGCTTTCACTTAATCTCCTTGTTTTCAAGCTCTGATCCTCACTCACATCTTCTTTTGCACCTGGCATCTCAGAGTCCTGCAGCTTTCTAGTTTCTCCAGGGAACAAACGGGCAGGTGACTGCCTGTAGAAGGACTCAGAGATTAGGGGAATTAGAGATAAGTCTGTGAAAAGACTTTGATCCAGTGCTGTCTCCCCTCCTGCCTGGTGCCTGCTGTTTCTGATTTACGTGCCTTCCTGGGACTCTGGTGTGACTGAGCTGCCCTTTCATCCGTATCCTCCTTCGCAGATAGTTTGTCTGCAGTTTTCTGCATTTGCAGCATTTGCCAATCTTCCATCGTCTGTCTTCCAGAAACTTACTGCCATCGCTTATTGCTCCTTCTCTCTCGTCTGATGTTCCCTTTGTTCCTCTGAGTTTATGCTTTAAAAAAAATTATTTCCTGTTATTTTAGTGTGATTTTGGAAGGAAAGGGAAGAAACACATATTTCAATTCTCTATGTTTAACCAGAAATCCTGCACCAATTCCATCTATCATCATCCTTATGAAAGGATTATATCAGCCCTTATATCTCCTAAATTTATTAGGCAAGTAGCCAGAAGTACTTTGCTGAAATCCTATGTTCCCCATATGGATGCAGACTAGGTGGAGAGTGACTTGCATACATACTCTTTGTGGATGGCTATAGAATATTTATTAAAGACTGGATGACTCTAAAATATAAATGTTACAGGGAAAATTACACGCAGTTACAGCAGACTGTCCCTCAGAGCCAATGGTGCACAAAGATTACAGCATTTAAGATGATAATAGGAATCAATGAGAGAGATCGAAAACTCAGTAGTTATATCTCTTTGGAAAGCAAGTTACACAATGGAAAGCTCTGGAGTAATAACAGCACAAGATAGAAAGCATTTAGTCCATTCACAAGATACAGTACTCTGGCCGTTTAGATACTAATGCCAGGTCGGGGTGAGAGGGAACTATATGAATCCACTTTAATTCCTCCATCACATGTCAAGTGGAATCTAGATAAGAGCAAATTTGTGGTGCAAAATCATAGAAAGGAGAAGGCTTGATGTCTCCTTGCTTTATCCCAAGTAAAGAAATAAGCCAGCTGGGGTGATACAATGCAGGAAATGACTGTGTCAAAAGAGATGAATTAGCTGTATCGCTCAGCATCCAGGTGACAAATGGACTGTGTGTGTCTTCTGGGTTAGAAATGGCACCCGTTGGCCTGAGAGCAACACAGTCATACCCAGGGGTCAGCATACTTTCTCTGCAGAGGGCCACACAGGAAACATTGTAGGTCTTGCAGCCCAGATAATGATCTATGTCACTTTTAAAAGTCACTTTTAAATGTATTTCATTATTAAAGGAGGATACGGTCTGGAGGTGAAGGCAGGCATCAGATAAATCGTCAGTGTGATGATGTTAAGAAAGCAATAATAACAGAATTCCCCTCCTCCAAAAAAATTTAAGTGAAGCAACTTGTATTTGAAGGTCAGTGAGACCTCGTTGAAGAACTGGCATTCAAGCTGAGACCTAAAGGTGAGCTAGATGAAGAAAACCTGATAAGATTTCCAGGCAGAGGGAATGGCCTTTGCCACAGCGGGAAGGCAAGGTGGGGAGGCTGGCAGGGACACCACAGCAATGGCCAGGAGCTGGGTCAGCCGGGGCTCGGGCATCCAGCACCCAAGTGTCTTGCTCCCGTGAGACTGTAAAAACAGTGAGTTTCTGTTCTGTCTCCCCTCGCTTGATGGAAAGTAGTCTAGGAACCAGGCAGGTGGTGTGAGAGAAGTTGGCCCCGGATGGAACCTTCACCACGGGTAATCTCCATGTAACTAATGGAGCTCATCTTCTCTCTCCACAGGAGTTTTTCGAGAACCCAGCTTTCCGTCCTGACGGTTTGAAACTCTATCCGACCCTGGTGATTCGTGGGACAGGGCTCTATGAGCTGTGGAAGTCAGGAAGATACAAGAGTTACTCCCCGAGCGACCTGATCGAATTGGTAGCCCGGATCCTGGCCCTCGTGCCCCCGTGGACTCGAGTGTACCGCGTGCAGAGGTAGTGTGTTACCTTACATGCCAGCCGTGATTGGTGACGACAGGTCTGTCTATCCACACTTTCTAATGAGAATAGTGTCATTGAAAATTGATGGGTTTGAATTTTTTTCATTACAAATGGGACACCAGGAATGCTCTCCGTAGACAGAGGGTCTGGAAACAAATGGGACACCAGGAACGTTCTCCGTAGACAGAGGGCCTGGGAACAAATGGGACACCAGGAATGCTCTCTGTATATAGAGGGGTTGGGGATAAGACATGTCCAGGCTGCTTTGCTAGTGTCACGAGTGTCCATGTGCTCACTCCTCCACTCATTCATGAGCCAGGAGGTGGACGGAGGGTGACGGTCAGCAGGGTGCTGTTGGGTGGCAGTAGCCTATGATCTCAGTCTGCGTTTCCTCTTCTGGATCTGCTCCAACCCAGACCCTGTACTGACTGTGAGAGGATACACTATGCCATGTGTGTTTTACCCCTGTTCTAGAGCCTCTGAAAGAGTAGCAACAGGCATTCTTCACTGATACTGATGTAAGTATGGAGAGTGACCTATTCCTGTTGGCATGAAGGAAATCATCTGAACGGTTTTTTCTAGGAGAGAGAATCTGAGATCTCGTTTACAATCATGGTTTTTATTTTTTCTTCTTGTCTGTGCTCTGAGGCACGCGGGATCTTAGTTCCCTGATCAGGGATCAGAACGATGCCCCCTGCAGTGGAAGTTTAGTTCAGTTCACTCACTCAGTCGTGTCCGACTCTTTGCGACCCCATGGACTGCAGCACACCAGGCCTCCCTATCCATGACTAACTTCCTAGAGCTTGTTCAAACTCATGTCCATCGAGTTGGTGATGCCATCCAACCATCTCATCCTCTGTTGTCCCCTTCTCCTCCCGCCTTCAGTCTTTCCCAGGATCAGGGTCTTTTCCTATGAGTCAGTTCTTCACATCAAGTGGCCAAAGTATTGGCGTTTCAGCTTCAGCATCAGTCTTTCCAATGAATATTCAGGACTGATTTTCTTTAGGGTTGACTGGTTTGATCTCTTTGCAGTCCAAGGGATTCTCAAGAGTTTTCTCCAACACCACAGTTCAAAAGCATCTAATTGTTCGGCATTCAGCTTTCTTTATAGTCCAACTCTCACATCTATACATGACCACTGGAAAAACCATAACCTTGACTAAACGGACCTTTGTTGACAAAGTAGTGTCTGTGCTTTTTAATATGCTGTCTAGGTGGGTCATAGCTTTTCTTCCAAGGAGCAAGTGTCTTTTAATTTCATGGCTGCAGTCACCATCTGCAGTGATTCTGGAGCCCCCCCAAAATAAAGTCTCTTGCTCTTTGCATTGTTTCCCCATCTATTTGCCATGAAGTGATGGGACCAGATGCCATGATCTTAGTTTTCTGAATGTTGAGTTTTAAGTCAGCTTTTTAACTCTCCTGTTTTACTTTCATCAAGAGGCTCTTTAGTTCTTCTTCAATTTTTGCCATTAGGATGGTGTCATCTGCGTATCTGAGGTTATTGATATTTTTCCTGGCAACCTTGATTCCAGCTTGTGCTTCATCCAGCCTGGCATTTCGCATGATGTACTCTGCATATAAGATAAATAAACAGGGTGACAATATACAGCCTTCACATGCTCCTTTCTCGATTTGGAACCAGTCTGTTGTTCCATGTCCAGTTCTAACTGTTGCTTCCTGACCGGCATACAGATTTCTCAAGAGGCAGGTACGGTGGTCTGGTATTCCCATCTCTTTTAAGAATTTTCCACAGTTTGTTGTGATCCACACAGTCAAATCTTTAACATAGTCAATGAAGCATGAGTAGATGTTTTTCTGAAACTCTCTTGCTTTTTCAATGATCCAGCAAATGTTGGCAATTTGATCTCTGGTTCCTCTGCCTTTTCTAAATCCAGCTTGAACATCTGGAAGTTCACAGTTCATGTACTATTGAAGCCTGGCTTGGAGAATTTTGAGCATTACTTTACTAGCATGTGGGATGAGTGCAATTGTGCAGTAATTTGAACATTCTTTGGCATTGCCCTTCTTTGGGATTGGAATGAAAACTGACCTTTTCCAGTCCTGTGGCCACTGCTGAATTTTCCAAAGTTGCTGGCATATTGAGTGCAGCACTTTCACAGCATCATCTTTTAGGATTTGAAATAGCTCAACTGGAATTCCATCACCTCCACTAGCTTTGTTCATAGTGATGCTTCCTAAGGCCCACTTAACTTCACTTTCTAGGATGTCTGGCTCTAGGTGAGTGATCACACCATTGTGCTTATCTGGGTCATGAAGATCTTTTTTGTATATTTCTTCTGTGTATGCTTCTTTATATCTTCTGCTTCTGTTAGGTCCATACCATTTCTGTCCTTTATTGTGCCCACCTTTGCATGAAATGTTCCCTTGGTAGCTCTCATTTTCTTAAAGAGATCTCTAGTCTTTCTCCATTCTATTGTTTTCTTCTATTTATTTGCATTGATCACTGAGGAAGACTTTCTTATCTCTCCTTGCTATTCTTTGGAACTCTGCATTCAATTGGGTATATCATTCCTTTTCTCCTTTGCCTTCTGCTTCTCGTCTTTACTCAGCTATGTGTAAGGCCTCCTCAGACAACCAGTTTGCCTTTTTGCATTTCTTTTTCTTGGGAATAGTCTTGATCACTGCCTCCAGTACAGTGTCACAAACCTCTGTCCATAGTTTTTCAGGCACTCTATCAGATCTAATCCCTTAAATCTGTTTGTTACTTCCACTGTATAATCATAAGGGATTTGATTTAAGGTCATACCTGAATGGTCCAGTGGTTTTCTCTGTGTTCTTCAGTTTAAGTCTGAATTTGGCAATAAGGAGTTCATGATCTAAGACACAGTCATCTCCTAGTCTTGTTTTTGCTGATTGTATAGAGCTTCTCCATCTTTGGCTGCAATGGATATAATCAGTCTGATTTCAGTATTGACCATCCAGTGATGTCCATTTGTCTTCTCCAAGAGTCTTCTGTCCGAGAGTCTGCTGTTGTGTTGTTGGAAGACAGTATTTGCTATGACCAGTGCGTTCTCTTGGCAAAACTCAGTCTTTGTTCTGCTTCATTTTGTTCCAAGGCCTAATTTGCCTGTTACTCCAGGTATCTCTTGACTTCCTACTTTTGCATTCCAGTCCCCTGTAGTGAAAAGGACATCTTTTTTGGGTGTTAGTTCTAGAAGGTTTTGTAGGTCCTCATAGAACCATCCAACTTGAGCTTCTTCAGCATTACTGGTTGGAGCATAGACTTGGATTACTGTGATCTTGAATGGTTTGCCTTGCCTCTGACAAATAGATCATTCTGTCATTTTTGAGATTGCATCCAAGTACTGCATTTTGGACTCTTTTGTTGACTATGAGGGCTACTCCATTTCTTCTAAGGGATTCTTGCCCACAGTAGTAGATATAATGGTCATCTGAGTTAAATCCACCGATTCCAGTCCATTTTAGTTCGCTGATTCCTAAAGTGTTGATGTTCACTCTTGCCATCTCCTGTTTGACCACTTCCAATTTACCTTGATTCATGGACCTAACATTCCAGGTTCCTATGCAATATTGTTCTTTACAGCATCGGATTTTACTTCCATCACCAGTCACATCCACAACTGGGTGTTGTTTTTGCTTTGGTTCCATCTCTTAATTTTTTCTGGAGTTATTTCTCTTTTCTTCTCCAGTAGCATATTGGGCACCTACTGACCTGGGGAGTTTATCTTTCAGTGTCCTATCTTTTTGCCTTTTCATACTGTTCATGGGGTTCTCAAGGCAAGAATACTGAAGTGGTTTGCCATTCCCTTCTCCAGTGGACCACGTTTTGTCAGAACTCTCCACCATGACCCGCCTGTCTTGGGTGGCCCTAGTTTCATTGAGTTAGACGAGGCTGTGGTCCATGTGATCAGTTTGGTTAGTTTTCTGTGACTGTGGTTTTCAGTCTGTCTGCCCTCTGATGGATAAGGATAAGAGGCTTATGGAAGCTTCCTGATGGGAGAGACTGACTGAGGGGGAAGCTGGATCTTGTTCTGATGGCCATGCTCAGTAAATCTTTAATCCAATTTTCTGTTGATGGATGGGGCTGTGTTCCCTCCCTGTTGTTTGACCTGAGACCAAACTATGGTGGAGGTAATGAAGATAATGACGACCTCCTTCAAAAGGTCCCCTGGACACACTGCCACACTCAGTGCCCCCGACCCTGCAGCAGGCCACCGCTGACCCACACCTCTGCCAGAGACTCCTGGACGCTCACAGGCAAGTCTGGGTCAGTCTCTTGTGGTCACTGCTCCTTTCTCCTGGGTCCTGGTGTGCATAAGGTTCTGTTTGTGCCCTCCAAGAGTCTGTTTCCCTAGTCCTGTGCAAGTTCTGGTGGCTCTGTGGTGGGATTAATGGCGACCTCCTCCAAGAGGGCTTATGCCACAGCCAGGTCTGCTGCACAGAGCCCCTGCCCCTGCGGCAGGCCACTGCTGACCGTACCTCCCCAGGAGACACCCAAACACTCAAAGGCAGGTCTGGCTCAGTCTCTGTGGGGCCTCCTGGTGCACGCAAGGTTCTGTTTGTGCCCTCCAAGAGCCTGTTTCCTGGGTCCTGTGCAAGTTCTGGCGGCTCTATGGTGGGGTTAATGGCGACCTCCTCCAAGAGGGCTTATGCCATACCCAGGTCTGCTACACAGAGCCCCTGCCCCTGCGGCAGGCCACTGCTGACCTGTATTTTCTCAGGAGACACTTAAACACTCACAGGCAGGTCTGGCTCAGTCTCTGTGGGGCCTCCTGGTGCACACAAGGTTTTGTTTGAGCCCTTGGAGCATCTCTGATGGGTATGGGGTTTGTTTCTAAATGCAGTTTCACCCCTCCTGCCGTCTTGCTGGGGCTTCTCCTTTGCCCTTGGATGTGGGGTATTATCTCTTTTTGGTGGGATCCAACACTGTCCTGTCAACGGTTGTTCAGCAGCAAGTTGTAATTTTGGAGTTTTTGAAGGAGAAGATGAGCGCATGTCCTTCTCTGCCATCTTGCAGATATACTGTAGTGGGAGAGTGGAGCGCTAACCACTGGACACTCAGGGAAGTTCCACCCCCGCCTTTTTTTCCTAACCAGAAACATAACACTGAAGATAAAATTTAAAAGCCATAAAGTTACCTACTTACTATAATCCTGACAAAGCCATTCCTGCATTTCCTGGTTGTTAAGGCACATTTCCACCACCCTGGTCAAAACCACCCAGATTCTAGTATTACCAGTAAAAGGCCAAATGGGATTAACAAATGGATGTCCTGTCAGCTATCCTGTGACTAGTACTCTGCTGAGCACAAAGACTGTGCTACTCATAACATACAGCAGAACTGTCAACTATGGGAAAATCATCAAGGATGTAAAATAATGGATTTGCTTAAAGGTCAAAGGGTGTTTGGGCTTCCTGGGTGACTCGGTGGTAAAGAATCCACCTGCCAATGCAGGAGACACAGGTTTGATCCCTGGTTCAGGAAGATCCTCTGAGGTAGGAAATGGCAGCCTACTCCAGTATCCTTGCCTGGAGAATCCCATGAGCAGAGGAGCCTGATGGGCTACAGTCCATGGGGTCGCAAAGAGTCAGGCATGACTGAGCAACTAAACAAGAACAACATCAAAGAATGTTTACACATTTCTGCCACAACATGTTGATTTCTTACATTTTTATAATTGTTGGCCCACCATAAGCACCAAAATTGCTTAATGATTTTTTTAAGTACAGTTAAAAATACAAAGGAGAAGGACTTCCTCGGTGGTCCAATGGTTAAGACTCTGTGCTCCCAATGCCAGTCTCCATGCTCCATGACCCTAAGTTCGAATCCTGGTTAGGGAACTTGGATCCTGCATGCTGTATGATGTAACCATAAATAAATAAATATACAACAATTTCTTTTTTAGAAAATTACTAAGGAGATAGTGATGAGAAAATTCAGTTATCACAATAATTTGCATTCTCCTCCTTCTCTCTCACCTTTCTGGAACAATTCAGCCTAAGAGACATTAGGAGGTACTGAGCCATGCAGGCGTCCGCATGGAGATCTAGGGAGCAATGGGACCCAGAGCTCGGGGAGGAGGGTGTTCTTGTGGAGGAGTCAGTTGTGGGGTTCAGGCTGGAGCAGCCCAGATGTGAGGGGGGACATTCTTGCTGATGCCTGCCCTTGGCACCATTTGTCAGCAGGGCGAGGAGAGTGTGTCCAGGGGATCAGAGATGAGGACAGAAAGAAAGGGTCAATAACATGCAGGAGGTGGATCTAGTAGGTAGACAATATTAAGGGTAATGGAGCTGGGTTTTTGTTATCTGAAAAGGGAATATGTCATTGTTGTGCAGTTGCTAAGTAATGCCCGACTCTTTGTGACCCCATGGACTGTAGCCCTCCAGGCTGCTCTGTCCATGGGATTCTCCAGGCAAGCATACTGCCATTCCCTTCTGCAGGGGATCTTCCCAACCCAGGGATCAAGCCTGCTTTGGCAGGCAGGTTCTTTACCATTGAGCCATCAGGGAAGCCTGAAAATGGAACTACAAATATGAAAAAGGAAAAAGTTAGAATATACCACATGGTGCTCTGGAATAGGGGATACTGGTGTGAACTTGTGGTTTTCAACCTGATGGTAGATATAGAAATAATTGTAACAAACGATAACAAATACAGTATGTGTGTGTGGACATGTCCTGTTCACAGTCTATTTAAGGGCATGGTTTTTGCGATTCTGGGCTGCTTGTTGGTGAGGTGGCTGTTTGAAATGGCCTCTAAACATAGTACTGAAGTGTTGTATAGTGTTCCTGCATGCAAGAAGGCTATAACTGTGCCTTATGGAGAAAATACCTATGTCAGATTAGCTTCATTCAGACATGAGCTAGTTGAGGCATGAGTTCAATGTTAATGAAGCATCTCTCCATCTATTAAGAGAAAGAGAGAGTGCAAGACCGTAAATAGAAACACAGATTATTTAAAAGTCATGTTTGATCAGCTGATGGGAATGCTGGGACCAGAGGCTCGCAGGAAGCTGGGATGGAGTCTAGGATTAGACAGTACTAAAGCACCACTGTAGTCTCTGGATTTTGGTGGTTGTATTATGGTTACAGAAAAGAATATCCTTGTTGTAGTCTGAAGCGACTTAGCAGCAGCAGCAGGAGATGCTTAAGAGTATTCTGGGGGGCCATTGGGACATCTTGTTCCCAATTTACTCTCAAATACTTGAGGAATATAGTTATTGGTACCACACTTGGGAATTTTTCTGTGACTTTGAGATTGTTTCCAAAAAAATAAATATGATAGAAAACAAAGATGCAGTAAGTAGTGTTAACAACAGCAAAAGAAAAGTTTCCATTGCATTTAACTGACTGGGGCCACCAGAGGAAAGCGGATACACTACTTCTCAGCAGTCAAGCAAGGCAGCAGGTATTACAGAACAGACATTTCCCAGCCATGGCCACCTGTTTGCTTTTTCTTTTTTTTTTTTAGCCAAGAGTAACAAGGCATAGCATGGGAAATCAGATGAAGAGTTTGCATCCTCCCCACTGTATTTAAATCCCTTAGTGCTGTAACCAGTGAGTCTCAAGCAACGAAGACATTGCTAAAACATTAAAAGCTTCATTTTACAGGTTTTATGAAATATCACTGAGGGACACTATCCTGGCTTATCATCAACTGAAAAAATAAGGGCTTTGAGAAAACAGGAGCAGCAAATATAATCTCTCCAGTAAAACTATAAAGGGGTCATGACAGAAAGAATTAAGAGTATGTATTTTAGACAATCAAAAGGGCATAGGAGGAGAAAGTCTTGATATTATGCATGACTAACATGAAGCTGATTAAAGAAACATCCATGTTCCCAGTTCTCCTGTCTGGACCCCATTACAGCTCTCTGGAAAATCGAACAGTAGAAGAGGCCCCTGTCCCCGTCCCGCCCCCAGCTCTAATCCTAGAGGCCAGACTGTCAGAGGTGTTTTCTCTACTAGTACATCGCTCACAGGGTTTATGCGGAACACGCAGTGCACGGGGGTGAGCATTAAGCTTTTGAAGTGACACTCTTATTACTTTACCAACGTGTGAGTGAATTAAAACCTGATAGACTGCTGTGAAACAAGAAGTAAAATGCCAACTTGGTAATGTCCTCAGTGAATCTCTGGACAGTTTCTATTTGAAGACAGTGATGATTCAGTTGCCAACAGTGAAGACCTTTGGTAGAGAGTCATCTCGAATTTAGCTGTGTGGTCAGATTTTCATGCTTTGGGACTGATAATTTACTTAACTTTTTAATTTATTTTTGATTTGGAAGAAGGTTGTTTTACACCGTTCTGTAGGTTTCTGGCGTACAACAACACGAATCAGCCATCAGTTCAGTTCAGTCGCTCAGTCGTGTCCGACTCTTTGCGACACCATGAATCACAGCACACCAGGCCTCCCTGTCCATCACCAACTCCCGGAGTACACTCAGACTCACGTCCATCGAGTCCGTGATGCCATCCAGCCATCTCATCCTCTGTCATCCCCTTCTGCCCCCAATCCCTCCCAGCATCAGAGTCTTTTCCAATGAGTCAACTCTTCACATGAGGTGGCCAAAGTACTGGAGTTTCAGCTTTGGCATCATTCCTTCCAAAGAAATCCCAGGGTTGATCTCCTTCAGAATGGACTGGTTGGATCTCCTTGCAGTCCAAGGGACTCTCAAGAGTCTTCTCCAACACCACAGTTCAAAAGCCTCAATTCTTCGGTGCTCAGCTTTCTTCACAGTCCAACTCTCACATCCATACATGACCACTGGAAAAACCATAGCCTTGACTAGACAGACCTTTGTTGGCAAAGTAATGTCTCTGCTTTTCAATATGCTATCTAGGCTGATCATAACTTTTCTTCCTATGCATATATCCCCTCTCTCCCTTGCTTCTCTCCCCCACAGAGAGCCAGGCTGGGCTCCCTCTCTTATATAGCAACTTCCCTCTTAATTCTGAAGTTGATTATTTTCTAGTATTTTTAATATAAAGATAAAATCTTTGTCATTTTATTTTTACATTTTTGTGTTTTTAATATAGCTATGATGTTGTTTTTCATGTTTCCATTAGAATTCTGTTTTTTTGTGTAGCTCACTGTGGACTTCCCTGTAGCTCAAACGGTAAAGAATCTGCCTGCAATGCAGGAGACCAGAGTTCGATCCCTGGGCCTGGAAGATCCTCTGGAGAAGGGAACAGCAATTGTCTCCAGTATTCTTGCCTGGAGAATCCCATGGTGGGCTACAGTCCGTGGGGTTGCAAATAGTCGGACATGACTAAGTGACTAACACACATATATTGTGGAATTCATTCAAGTTTACAATATCCTGCTACTTGTTTTTTAACCATTTTATTTACATATTTTGTTTATATATACTGCATAATATGATTTAAGTTTATTTTATATTGACTTGCTTTTGGTTATCAATAATCACTGAAATTCTTGACTAGGCTTTTGTGGTACTCGGCTGTAGGGTGTAATGTGGCACCACTGTTCATTGATCCCAGTACATTTCTTTTTGATCATGTGATTTTTATGCTTCTTCCCAACAAAGTTTGTAGAATAGTACTAATTATCAGAACTTACATTTTCTTCTCATTTTTCAGCCATGTATTTAATTTTTCTTGCAATATAACTATATTTACATCAACACAATGATATTTCATTTATAAAGGTACTATAAAATCACTTTCAATATATGTGGTATTAACAGGCTTACATTATTTTCCTAAAACTTTCTTTGTATAATTGGGATGCAATACATTTTGTTATTGTTGTTCAGCTGTCAAGTCATATCCACTCTTTGCGACCCCATGGAATGCAATGCACCAGGCTTTCCAGTCCTTCACTATCTCCCAGAGTTTGCTCAAACTCATGTCCATTGAGTCCATGATGCTGTCTAACCATCTCATCCTCTGCCACCCTCTTCTTTTGCCGTCGGTCTTTCGTAGCATCAGGGTCGTTTCCAAATATGCCACCCTTCGCATCAGGTGGCCAAAGTATTGCAGCTTCAGCATCAGTCCTTCCAGTGAATGTTGGGGTTGATTTCCTTTAGGATTGACTAGTTTGATATCTTTGCTTTCCAAGGGACTTTCAAGAGTCTTCTCCAGCACCCCAGTTCAAAGGCATCAATTCTTTGGCACTCAGCCTTCTTTATGATCCAACTCTGACATCCATACATGACTCCTGGCAAATCCATAGCTTTGACTATACAGACTTTTGTCAGCAAAGTAATGTCTCTGCTTTTTAATACTCTGTCTAGGTTTCCCACCCCTTTCCTTCCAAGGAGCAAGTCCTTTGATTGCATGCCTGCAGTCACCATCCACAGTGATTTTGGAGCCCAAGAAAGGAAAATCTGTCATTGCTTCTGCTTTTTCCCCATCTGTTTGCCATGAAGTGATGGAACCAGATGCCATGATGTTAGTTTTCTGAATGTTGAGTTTTGAGCCAGCTTTTCCATTCTTCTTTTCACCCTCATCAAGAGGCTCTTTCGTTTCTCTTCACTTTCTGCCGTTAGAGTGGTATCATCTGCATATCTGAGGTTACCACCAGAGTAAATCTTCATAGCAGGTGGCAGGTTTTGTATTATTGCTACCACTTCTAGTATTTTATGCTTCTCTTTATACTGTCATCATGATCACGTCACAGTGTCTTGTGTGATAGTACAATGAGTTCTCTCAATTTAACAGACAGTAGGTCTGGGCGGTACATTTTATACACTGGCAAAGAATGCTTTTTGAATTCTAGTCAGTGATTTGAAAAATAATCTTTATAGTTATCATTTTAATGGCAGCCTGGTAATCTAGCATTTCAATTTGTCTCATTCAGCAAATTGTTCCCTAATGTTGGACATTTAGGTTGCTTCCTAGTTTCTTCATCTCTCTTTTTTTTTATTATTATTACCTTGGCCTCCACTCCATGAAAATTCATCTGCATAGAACTTTTTGCTTCTGTTGAAGTAACCTGTTAGAGTAGTAGAACCCAGGAGAAAGATTACTTGTTAAAAAAAGGGATCTAAGCGTTGTTGTAACTATTCCTATTAACATACTTTCTGGAACAAGGAGTGTATAAATAAATGAGTGTTCCTTTTTTACTATGTATATTGATATGGTTTTCCAAAGGAATTATGTCAGATTAGAGTAAATATGCAGTTTCTGGTTTTATCACAACCTCTACAGAATTAAATGGTTATATTTTTTATTTTATTTACCTAGGGATTTTAATTGGCATTTCCCTAGTTATTAGGATTAACATTTCTCCCATGAAGCTGATTATTATTTGTGTCGTCTTACATCAGTTGTCTGTTTATATATAATTTGCCTGTCATGGAATTTGGATCATAAAGAAGATAGATGGTGCTTTTTATTGAGATAGGTCAAAAAGAAAACTTGATAAATTTTACCTTTCAAAGGTCTTGGAATGATCTCCTCTTTCCTGGGCAGATAGACTAGGAAACCAGCAAACTTATATTCGTGTTCACATGGTACACTTCAGTTCAGTTCAATCTCTCAGTCGTGTCTGACTCTTTGCAACCCCATGAACAGCAGCACCTCAGGCCTCCCTGTCCATCACCAACTGCGGGCGTCTACCCAAACTCATGTCCATTGAGTCGGTGATGTCATCCAACCATCTCATCTTCTGTCGTCCCCTTCTCCTCCTGCCCTCAGTTTTTTGCAGCATCTGGGTCTTTCAAATGAGTCAGCTCTTTGCATCAAGTGGCCAAAGTATTGGAGTTTCAGCTTCAACATCAGTCCTTCCAATGAACACCCAGGACTGATTTCCTTTAGGATGGACTGGCTGGATCTCCTTGCAGTTCAAGGGACTCTCAAGAGTCTTCTCTAAAACCACAGTTCGAAGGCATCAATTCTTCAGTGCACGGCTTTCTTTATAATCCAACTCTCACATCTATACATGACCACTGGAAAGACCATAGCCTTGACTAGACAGACCTTTGTTGACAAAGTAATGTCTCTGCTTTTTAATATGCTGTCTAGGTTGGTCATAACTTTCCTTCCAAGGAGTAAGCGTCTTTTAATTTCAGTTGCAATTACCATCTGCAGTGATTTTGGAGCCCCCCAAAATAAAGTCTGACACTGTTTGCGCTGTTTCCCCATCTATTTTGCCATGAAGGGATGCGACTGGATGCCTTGATCTTAGTTTTCTGAATGTTGAGTTTTAAGCCAACTTTTTCGCTCTCCTCTTTCACTTTCATCAAGAGGCTCTTTAGTTCTTCTTCACTTTCTGCCATAAGGGTGGTGTCATCTGCATATCTGAGTTTATTGATAGTAACACTTGACAGTTTGGTAGCTGTGTTTTGGTAAAACAGCTTCCTATCTCTGCATGAAAATGTTATACTCCATTTACTGCTATTTCTAAAGTTATGTTCAGATACAGCTAGAATACCATATATCTCGACTTCCAGAAAGAAATTTGTATCAAGGACTCAATGGTCAGATTTTGAAAGAGAAGTGCTAAGGGAAGTGTTAATGGGTGATTCAAGCATTACATGCAAATGTGTGCAAGAGAAGGCTGAGTGTTTAGATGGTGTTAAGTGGCTGAGAAACCTTCTGATTTGGGGAAAGAATCACAGGGTTTTCACTCTGCAGTGTTTCTTCTAGCTTTGGTTTTAAACTTTTAGAATAATTCTGAAAATGTAGAAAACTGATATGGTCCAGAAGTACAACTGAGCATCCTCACTCTGTTCATTTGGAAGCGGTTGGTTATATCTTGCTGTAAAGAAACCATTGGCAAAGGAAAAAGCCTCCTCCCAGGGTGTTTAATCCAGGGGATTTTCTTAATTATAGTTTATTTTTGTTTTAAATCATAGCAAAGGAAAATTGTGTGTCTTTGTGTTCTGTGCCTTAGAAAATCTGGCTTATTCCTATGTAGGTTCACCTAGTGTCAGCTTCTGCTAATTACAGACAATTTGCTTAGTGTTGACTCGTGAAACTAAACTCATACACGGAGAAGAAGTTTCTAGGAATTATTTTCTGGACAGGTATCAGAAGAAATGAACAAAGGAAGGAAAGTGGGAAGGAAGATATTTCAAGTAAAAACAATGTTTTACACTTGTCTTTTTTAAAAAAATTACAATTTCCTCACGCCGCCTACCCCTCCTTTTTCTTTCTTCACTATTTTACACTTTAAATTTTATGACAGTTGAGTCAGTAACATCTAACTGGGTATTTTTATGAAGTAGCACCCCAGTGAATCATTCTGTATTGCAGCACGGAAGAGTGGAGGCAATGATTAAATGTAAAATTCTCTCCAGACACTGATGGAGCCACATTAAACTGCCGCTGCCCACAGGCTATTTGACAGCTGTCTGCCTTGATGTGACTTTTAAATCAATGCGAAGCATTAGAATAGAATACCAATTTGCAACCAAAAGATGTTTCTGAGGTGTGAGGAACTTCAGACCAAAAAAAGCTCTAGACATCACTTTGAAAGACTTTTGATGAGCAAATTGCAAATATTAGTACCTCTAAGCTTGACAGGTTACCTATTGAGATAGAAAAGTGAATATTCCTGAATGGAGTATCTCTTCAAGCCAAGAAAGTGAAACTAGACTGAAATTGAAAACCCTAAAAATAAATGAAACTCGCACCTAGATGGATGTGGCAAAGTCAGAGCGTCTATAATCTTACCTGGACTTTGAACTCCTGAGAGTCTGGGATAGTGTCAGTTTATGTATTCCAGGTTGCTTTATATACTGTGTTGCACATAGAAGATGCTCAATGTATATAGAACTCTCTCTCTTCATTTTCAGTGAAAATAAATGTTTATCTCTGAAAGTGGAGATGGCCACATTTCTATTCTGTAATGAGGAAAAACTCCCTTCTGGGACACTCCAGGCATCTCACTGCCAAAGACCCTTAAAGCCATGTTGCATGTTGTAGTGACGGACATGAATGTAAGGACATTTATGAGCTGTCAGAATCCTTGTGAAGCCCTGTGTTACCAGGTTAGCACTGACTTGTGCTTTGGGGTAGCTAGCCCCAGCTTCAAGGGATGTGCAGCCTTGTAGTCTCAAGGGTCTTTAACTTGGCTTAATGCTCTGTTCTCATTATCTTGAAATCATTAATGATATTTTAAGAAGAGACCCTCTGTTCTCATTTTGCACTACTGCTGCTGCTAAGTCCCTTCAGTCATGTCTGACTCTTTGCGACCCCGTAGACGGCAGCCCATCAGGCTCTGCCGTCCCTGGGATTCTCCAGGCAAGAACACTGGAGTAGGTTGCCATTTCCTTCTCCAGTGCATGAAAGTGAAAAGTGAAAGTGAAGTCGCTCAGTCGTGTCCGATTCTTCACGACCCCATGGACTGCAGCCTACCAGGCTCCTCCATCCATGGGATTTTCCAGGCAAGAGTACTGGAGTGGGTTGCCATTGCCTTCTCAGGCCCCATAAATGATCAGCTAGCCCTGCTGGTAATTCTGTATTTCCTTCTATCATATAGTTCTGTTTAATAGCACTATATGATAAAACCTACTCCTCAGAGAATTTACTTGTATTGAACATTTTAGTATGTCTTTTAAAAGTACTGGTACATTATTAGAAATATTTTGTAGACCCCCTCTTCCTTTGCCTTCACCTCCCCTTCCCATCATCGCCAGCGGAGGCAATACCCCAGAGCTGTTGACAGCAGCATGCCTGACCCCGGAAGAAATGGGGAGTGAGAGCAGCGAGTGCAGAGGCGGCAGATAGAGTAGTTGGGAGGCTGGTTACATTGAGCAAATGATTGTTGTTTGATTTAGCAAACACATAAGCATACTAAAAATAAGAGAGCCAGACTTCTTCCTGAAGGGATTTATAAGCATTGAAAAGTAGAAAGCTGAAAACAACACTGAGCCCTGGATCAGAATTGTAATTATCAGCACGATCTCACAGCTTTTTAAATTGATATATAGAAATAGATAGATATATTGTTGTTTTTAGTTGCTAAGTTGTGTCCAACTTCTTGTGACATCATGAACCTCAGTGCACTGGGCTTCCCTGTCCTTCACTGTCTCCCAGAGCTTGCTCAAACTAATGTCTGTTGAGTTGGTGATGCCATCCAACCATCTCATCCACTGCTGCCCCCTTCTCCTGCCCTCAGTCTTTCTCAGAATCAGGGTCTTTTCCAATGAGTCAGCTGTTCACATCAGGTGGCCAAAGCACTGGAGCTTCAGCATCAGTCCTTCCAGTGAACTCAATTCCATTGAATTCCAATCAACTTAATTCAGACATGATTTCCTTTAGCATTGACTGTTTGATCTCCTTGCAGTCCAAGGGACTCTCTAGAGTCTTCTCCAGCAGCGCAGTTTGAAAGCATCAATTCTTTGGCTCTCAGCCTTCTTTATGGTCCAACTCTCACATCCATACGTGACTACTGGAAAAACCATAGCTTTGACTATATAGACCTTTGTCGGCAAAGTGATGTCTAATATGCTGTCTAGGTTTGTCGTACCTTTCCTTCCAAGGAGCAAGTGTCTTTTAATTTTATGGCTACAGTCACCATCCGCAGTGATTTTGGAGCCCAAGAAAAGAAAATCTGTCACTGTTTCTTTTTCCCATTCTATTTGTCATGAAGTGATAGGACTGGATGCCATGATCTTAGTTTTCTCAATGTTGAGCTTTAAGCCAGTTTTTTCACTCTTCTCTTTCACCTTCATCAAGAGGCTCGTTAGTTCCTGTTTGCCTTCTGCCGTTAGGTCTTGTCATATGCATATTTGAGGTTATTGATATTTCTCCTGGCAATCTTGATTCCAGCTTGTGATTCATCCCGCCTGGCATTTTGCATGTTGTACTCTGCCTAGATGTTAAATAAGCAGGGTGACAGTGTATAGCCTTCACATACTCCTTTCCCAGTTTGGAACCAGTCTGTTGTTCCATGTCCAGTTTTAACTGTTGCTTCTTGACTTACGTACAGGATTTTCAGGAGGCAGGTAAGGTGGTCTGGTATTCCCATCGCTTTAAGAATTTTCCACAGTCTGTTGTGAACCACATAGTCAAAGGCTTTGGCATAGTCAATAAAGCACAAGTAGATGTTTTCCTGGAACTCTCTTGCTTTTTTGATGATCCAACAGATGTTGGCAATTTGATCTGTGATTCCTCTGCCTTTTCTAAACCCAGCTTGTACATCTGGAAGTTCTCGGTTCATGTGCTGTTGAAGCCTGGCTTGAAGAATTTGAGCATTACTTTGCTAGCATGTGAGATGAGTGCAATTGTGCTGTAGTCTGAACACTCTTTGGCATTGCCTTTCTTTGGGATTGAAAGGAAAACTGACCTTTTCCAGTCCTATGGCCACTGCTGAGTTTTCCAAAGTTGCTGGCATATTGAGCGCAGCACTTTCACAGCATCACCTTTTAGGATTTGAAATAGCTCAGCTGGAATTCCATCACCTTCAGTATCTTTGCTCAAAGTGATGCTTCCTAAGGCCCAGTTGACTTCACACTCCAGGATGTCTGGTTCTAGGTGAGTGATCACACCATTGTGGCTATCTGGGTCATTAAGATTTTTTTTGTATAGTTCTCCTGTGTATTCTTTTCACCTCTTCTTAATATCTTCTGCTTCTGTTAGGTCCATACTGTTTCTGTCCTTTATTATGCCCACCTGTGCATGAGATGTTGCCTTGATAGCTCCAATTTTCTTGAAGTCTTTCTCTAGCCTTTCCCATTCTGTTGTTTTCCTCTGTTTCTTTGTATTGTTCCCTTAAGAAGGCTTTCTTATCTCTGCTAGCTATTCTCTGGAACTCTGCATTCAGGTGGATATGTATCTGTCTGTTTCTCGCTTGCCTTTCACTTCTCAGCTATTTGAAAGGCCTCCTCAGACAACCACTTTGCATTCTTGCATTCCTTTTTCTTTGGGGTAGTTTTGCTCACTGCCTCTGTACAGTGTTACAAACCTCTGTCCATAGTTCTTCAGGCACTCTGCCTATCAGATCTAATTGCTTGAATATATTTGTCACCTTCACTGTAAAATCATAAGGTATTTGATTTAGGTCTGACCTGAATGGCTTAGTGGTTTTCCCTACTTTCTTCAATTTAAACCTGAAGTTTGCAATAAGGAGCTCATGATCTGAGCCACAGTCAGCTCCAGGTCTTGTTTTTGTTGACTGTATAGAGTTTCTCCATCTTCATCTGCAAAGAATATTGTCAGTCTAATTTCAGTATTGACCATCTGGTGATGTCCGCGTGTTAAGTCATTTCTAAAGGCAATGATACCTCAGTAATAATGAGCACAGTGAGTGCCCAGATCTTGGTTTTAAATACCATGCTCCACTGAAAGGAAGCGGACTGCTTGGGTAAATGGCCAGTTCTAGGGTTGGGGCAGCAAACATGTAAGATAAGCCTAGAACATCTTGTTGCAGAAAGTAAGGAAATACGCAAAGAATGTTGCAGATATGTCCAAAGGACCCAGAAGCCAGCCTAAATGCATGCCTCCTGGCCACATCTAATTTAAGCAACAAAATAGTGTTGATATCAGACTACTGCAACTGGTTGAATAAAATAGGAGTCTACGAGTTTATAAATTAGAGAAGGGAACATTCTTTCTTGAAATACAGGCTCAACTAACACAGAAGGGATGGTAGAAATAGTCACCAGTGATGACTGTTGCAGGGCAGGTGGTGTAGGATTCGTCAGCAGATGCTAGACTGGTGGGCGGAGGGTCGGTGAGGAACAGGCACTGGCATGGTATCTGTGCTTGCGTCAGCTCTCATGCTATAACAGGTATTCTGAAACAATCCACTTATTAACACATTTTTCACATTTTTGTGCTTTTTGTTGATTTTACTGTTTAAAATGTCCCGGACTTCCCTGGCGGCTCAGACGATAAAGCGTCTGCCTACAATGTGGGAGACCCGGGTTCAGTCCCTAGGTCGGGAAGATCTCCTGGAGAAGGAAATGGCAATCCACTTCAGTATTCTTGCTTGGAAAATCCCATGGATGGAGGAGCCTGGTAGGGTACAGTCCATGGGGTCACAACGAATTGGACATGACTGAATGACTTCACTTTCTTTCTTTCTTTTTTTCATGCATAGTGTTCCTAAGCACAAGAAGATTGTGATGTCTCTTACAAAGAAAATAAGCGTGTTAGATAAGCTTCATTGCAGCATGAATCATAGTGCTGTTGGCCATATACAGTGTTACTGAATGAATTCTGTGTTAAATAAAGTGTCTTTGAACAGAAACACAGAACAAAGTGATGTGTTGATCAGCGGAATAAAACGAACCAAAAGCAGACAGGAACCTAACCCTCCATTTTTCATAGGAGCAGTGCTTCCATATTTGCTCATTCAGTGTTCATGGCACATTATCAGACTTCACTGCAGTGAATAACAAGAGTCAAATGAATCTCACGTAATGGGTACTAAGTGGTTGCCGTTGAGAATATCAGATTAATTTCATATCACGTATAACAGTGTTATACTTTGTTGTGAAACTACATATATTTGTGAGTAATTTAATAGAATGTTGTTCAGTCGCTAGGTTGTGTCCAGCTCTTTGCCATCTCATGGACTTCAGCACGCCAGGTTTCCCTGTCCTTCACTGTCTCCCAGAGTTGACACAAACTTATGTCCATTGAGTCGGTGATGCCATCCACCCGTCTCATCCTCTGCCTCGCTCTTCTCTTCTTGCCTTCAATCTTTCCTAGAATCAGGGTCTTTTCCAGTGAGTCAGTTCTTCCCATCAGGTGGCCAAAGTATTGGAGTTTCCGCTTCAGCCTCAGTCCTTGCAATGAATATTCAGGACTAATTTACTTTAGGATTGACTAGTTCAGGGTTAAAAGAGGCATTTGGGAGATTTTAACTTTGGTTTACGTAATATGAAATAGTAAAAAACTTAAAACAGTTTTTTATACATTCCTTCCTAAAATAAACTGTTTTTTCTTCCATCACCTAAAAGAATACCCTAATTATCTGTGTAACCAAATAGAATCATAAATTCTATTATGCTTATTGGGGGTATGAGCACAAAAAAAGAAAAAAAAAAACCTGCTTTTTCCTTCACTAGCCTTCTTTCAGTTTCTTCTGATTACTAATTTAACGTGTACCTGGGGACTTCCCAGGTGGTCCGGCTGCTGGGACTCCACACTTCCAATGTAGGGGTCCTGGGTTCTGTCTCTGGTCAGGGAGTTAGATCCCACATGCCACAGCTCAAGATCCCTCGTGCTGCAGCTAAGACCCAGTGCAGCCAAATAAATATGTAAACAAAAATAAATATTTAAGATATATCTGGTGTTCAGTTCAGTCACTCAGTCATATGTGACTCTTTGTGACCCCATGGACTGCAGCACGCCAGGCCTCCCTGTCCATCACCAACTCTCGGAGTTTACTCAAACTCATGTCCATTGACTCGGTGATGCCATCCAACTATCTCATCCTCTGTCGTCCCCTTCTACTCCTGCCTTCAATCTTTCCCAGCATCAGGGTCTTTTCAAATGAGTCAGCTCTTCACATCAGGTGGCCAAAGTATTGGAGTTTCAGCTTCAGCATCAGTCCTTCCAACGAATATTCAGGACTGATTTCCTTTAGGATGGACTGGTTGGAAGGAATTACAGTTCCAAAGAAAGAAAGTTTATTTTACTAAAAAGTATAAGTAAACCACAGATATTAACTAATCACTCTAAATTATATTTTTTAATGTCACTTTGAACTCCCTGGTATGTCATTCCCTTAAAGAATTTTGGCTTATTGCTTTATAGTTGCTTCCAGAGTCTATTTATTATGTGTAGTTTTTAATGTAATTGATCAGCTTTTGATACTTTTGAATGAGTGGGGAATATCTTATTAGAATCAAATGGTGAATTAGCTAATTGTATTTACTTAACATTTGGAGGGATAAGTGAGAAGAGAAGGAAAACACTCAAATTGATTCAAAAGCAAAAATGAGGAAACAAGATAATTGGTGTATCCTTCAAGTCTTCTAATCCACCAAATATTAGACAAAACAAATTGGGGACTTGTCTTTAAATAGGAGATGTGCTAAGCATATTCTTACTTCAGATTTTTTTTTTTTTTTTTTTTAGCTATTTTGTGTTAAGATATTGATTTTTCTCTAGAAGGGATGTTGAGGGCTACTAAAATGAAGCTCATAATTTCAACTTTTGATCAAAGTTTCCTTGGTGCCTGGCACTTAACACTATCTTAATGCCAGGAAATAAATTTTATCTGCTTCATCTTTAAGCAAGTTCTTGTTCCCTTCTAATGAAGTTGTGCTCAGTCATGCAGTTGTGTCCAACTCTGCAACCGCATGGACCATAGCCATTCAGGCTGCTATGTCCACAGAATTTTCTAGGCAAGAATACTGGAGTGGGTTGCCATTTGCTCCTCCAGGGGATCTTCCTGACCAAAGGATTGAACCCAAGTCTCCTGAGTCTCTTGCATTGGCAGGCGGGTTCTTTACCACTAGCACCACCAGGGAAGAGTCACTTCTAATTTAGATTTTTAGGAAACAGGGTGTGGGGGGCAATATATTCTTTGAGACCAGTTGTCATCTCGGCCAGGCTTTTAAGCTTCCTGGTTACTTGTCATTCAGCAACTCTGTGGGAACGTGTTTATAAGCTATAAATACGTACATTAATAATTTTTATTTCTTCTCTTTTAAACAAATTGGATTTTGTAAAAACAACAAGAATTGTATTTCCTGTTTAGTACAGGTATCTCTTCAGCCAAAAATCATTATAATGGTTATTGGATATTTGTTTTGTATTTAGTAATCTTATAAAGTGATTTCATCAGGTATTTCTTAAGAAAACCTCGCATGATTGGTGAAAATCATAATTTCATAGATGGAAAAACTGGGAGGTAGAAAAGCTGTGAACCTGCTTTCCAGTTAGAATATTCAGCCTCTGTTTTCTTGGTCTGTTTTGTAGGGGTTTTTTGAGGGGGGAAGGGTGGTTCTCCTTTTGTAAAAAATGTCCCTGCCTTCCTGTTTTAGAGAGTGACTTACATTTTGCAATATCTGATGTTTTTCTCCTGCAGAGATATTCCAATGCCATTAGTCAGCTCAGGAGTGGAGCACGGAAACTTGAGAGAGCTGGCGTTTGCAAGAATGAAAGACCTTGGAATACAGGTAAGAGCCTGACCGTGACTGCAGAGATCAGAGTACTCTCAGACATGTGATCACCTGATAAACTTACAGGCTGGTCAAAGAGCTTTCATGCACTGAAGCCCTTCTTTCTGTACAGCATGTTGAAGCTGAAGTAGTGGTTCCACCATCTGCATCCCACGCCTGCATCCCTCTGCTTTCTCCTAAAAGTGTGGGTTTGTCAATGTAATGGTTGTTTTCTCTTGCCTACTGAAATTGCCAACTATGTATTCAGCTCCTTTTTTAGAAAACCTCTTTTCTTTTGAAATACTAGGTGTGTGATTCTTGACCAGTGGTTATAGACAAATACGACCTTTGAAGAAACAAGGATGATATGCTGAAGTAATTACCGATGTTATTGTCCAGATATACCACTCTCCCTTGCCCCACCTTGCCCCTGTGTCTTATCATTTGCTTTTTTATTTCATGAATATTTACTAAGCACCTCCTTTCTGCTTTCCCTGGAAGTATAAAGAGCCCAGGAATCTGCAGATGATTTTGAAATCACGATATGGTTTAAAACTCCGTGCCCTAGGAGCTATTTCTCAGAGCTGCTAGGAGGAAAGGCCAGGGTGTGTCAAGGCCTGAGCCTGCATGCTGGCCTCTGCCTTGAGCTTCTGCTTCACTTGGTCTGGTGCAGAGCTGAGGGAGGTTCTCACACACAGTGCAGACATGGACCACTCTTTGAAAGGCATTGTTTTAAGGTCTGCGTATCATGTTTGTGGACATATCTGAAACATTGTGTTCTCTTAGTTGATTTGTTATAAAGAAGTTTTTCTTTTCTTTTTTTCAGAAAATGGTCTAGAGTTTGTGAACATTATTGGCTTATTCTACCAAAATAATAATAATAATTTAAGTTCTAGAAAAATAGCAACTGTATGTACAGTAATTGTTATTTAGTCACTCGGTCCAGAGAAGGCAATGGCACCCCGCTCCAGTACTCTTGCCTGGAAAATCCCATGGATGGAGGAGCCTGGTGGGCTGCAGGCCATGGGGTCACTAAGAGTCGGACACGACTGAACGACTTCACTTTCATTTTTCACTGTCATGCATTGGAGAAGGAAATAGCAACCCACTCCAGTGTTCTTGCCTGGAGAATCACAGCAGCAGTTGCTCAGTCATGTCCAACTCTTTGTGACCCCATGGACCATAGCCGCCAGGCTCCTCTGTCCATGGGATTTCCCAGGCGAGAATACTGGAGTGGGTTGCCATTTCCTTCTCCAGGGGGATCTTCCTGACCCAGGGATTGAACCCAAGTCTCCTGCATTGGCAGGCAGTTTCTTTACCATGGAACCACCAAGGAACCCCATGTACAGTAATGAATAGCCCCAGCAAGTATGTGACTGCTCTGCTCCCTGGTCCGCAGCTGTCCCAGTTCCTCAGCTCCTCCTCCTCCTGGCCTGGTTAGTCTGATAACCTCATCATCCAGCCATCATCTTTTTTTTTTTTATTATTTAATTTATTTATTTTTTTTTTTTTACTTTACAATACTGTATTGCTTTTGCCATACATTGACATGAATCCACCACAGGTGTACATGAGTTCCCAACCCTGAACCCCCCTCCCACCACCCTCCCCGTATCATCTCTCTGGGCCATCCCAGTGCACCAGCCCCAAGCATCCTGTATCCTGTATCAAACCTAGACTAGCGATTCGTTTCTTACCTGATAGTATACATGTTTCAATGCCATTCTCCCAAATCATCCCACCCTCGCCCTCTCCCACAGAGTCCAAAAGTCTGTTCTTTACATCTGTGTCTCTTTTGCTGTCTCCCATACAGGGTTATCATTACCATCTTTCTAAATTCCATATATATGTGTTAGTATACTGTATTGGTGTTTTTCTTTCTGGCTTACTTCACTCTGTATAATGGGCTCCAGTTTCATCCACCTCATTAGAACTGATTCAAATGTATTCTTTTTAATGGCTGAGTAATACTCCATAGTGTATATGTACCACAGCTTTCTTATCCATTTGTCTGCCGATGGACATCTAGGTTGCTTCCATGTCCTGGCTATTACGAACAGTGCTGGGATGAACAGCACTGTTACCCTCTTAAACCTTGATAGGCTCTCATAAAGTAATCTAGGATTGAGTCTCAAGATTGGAATTCAGTCGTAGCCAAAAGTTATCTAGTTTACCTAGGCAGTGTCTTTACTAGAAAATAAGGATAGCCCAATCTCTTTTGTAAAAACCATTCCCCACCCCTCCAAGAAAGGACAAAAGCAGGCAAGTGTTCTTTAGGAGCATGGGATATGGGTTCCCGGGGCATGGAAATAGCTTAGTTTTTCTAGAACTGAATAACAAACGCTTATTTTTCTCGTGAAATTCTCTCCATATATACACCAAATACACTATTAGTAGTATACTGCAAGACGTCATCAGCTTTCCTAGGGTGATCTTTTCTCACCGATGGAAAGCGTTAGAGTCTTGGAAATAAGCTCCACAGTTTGTTCTATAGGGGAAAGTATACCACGGGACAGATAATAGTCCCTGTGAGGATTTTGTAATTATAAGTGTCAGGCTTCACAGCCTGCACACTGGGTCGTGGAGTAGAAGCGAGAGTCACATCATGTAGCCAGGCCGTGCACACATCCACAGGCAACTTTGTGCTTCCTGGGACATTCAGAGAGCCAGTCTGCTGCCATGACACCGTGATTTGGACTGTATAATAATAAAAGCTCTTTCCTCTCCTTCCTCGCATTCCTTCCTCCCTCCCATCCTTTATTCCACAGAGCCCTTCTCTGCAAAAGATAGCAGTCTTAGTTTCCCTCTTTCTGACATTTCTAAAATTTGATACGAATATGGTGATGCTAGAAACATTAACTGCTATAAAATGGTGAAGGTTTTCGAACATTAGGAATTCAGTTGTAACTCTTCTATAGATATAGTTTGGGATTGCACTTTCAGATACAGTTGTATCCTCTGGGTAAAACTATGTTAAAATTTTAAGAGCTGTGTTCTTTCAATATTATGTATCGATCTCCTTTGGATTCTAAACTCCTTTTAAAAGCAATACACTGTTAACTTCATATATTTCCATTTTGTTTTTCCCTATCTTCACATTTATTAAAAATGGCTTCGTTTTTAAATTCGGTTTTTTAATCTCAATGTAAATTATGTCCAGATGTAATTTTGAGCCCAGAATTTGATGGAGAAGTTTCAGTAAAAATTGTATCAGTGACCGGTTTTATATCTGCCTCCCCTTCCCTCTTTCTTTTCTTTCTCTTTATTTTTTCCCCATTCCTACGTCCCTCCTTCCTCCCCTTTCTTCATTTCTTTTGCTTTGTTTTTTTCACAGTGTCGTGATGTAAGAACCAGAGAGGTTGGAATCCAAGAAATTCATCACAAAGTCCGGCCATACCAGGCGAGTGTCTTCATTTTGTAGAGATTGGGTCCTCCTCATTACTCTTTGTCAAGCCTGGGCCTAAAGCTGCTATGTATTGTGCTGTGTTTAGTTGCTCTATCATGCCCGACTCTTTGCGACCTCATGGACTGTAGTCCGCCAGGCTCCTCTGTCCATGGGGATTCTCCAGGCAAGAATACTGGAGTAGGTTGCCATGCCCTCCTCCAGGGGCTCTTCCCAACCCAAGGATCAAACCCAGGTCTCCCGCATTGTAGATGGATTCTTTACCATCTGAGCCACCAGGGAAGCCCAAGAAAACTGGAGTGGGTTGCCTATCCCTTCTCCAGGAGAACTTCCCGACCCAGGAATCGATCTGGGTTCTCCTGCGTTGCAGGCAGATTCTTTACCAGCTGAGCTACCAGGGAAGCCCTATAGTTAGAACCAAAACCAAGCTCTCAAAGTTAATGAATAAACTAAGAGCAAAGAGTCATTGAGAATCGGGTCAAGTCAGCAAAGCCAGACGTGAAGGTCACTCAACACTAGAAGGGCCAGGTTAGGAAGATAGGTTGGAACTTCATTATAGATCAGTACTATTCAGCAGAACTTTCTGCAGTGTTGGAAATGTCCTGTCATCTGTGCCACCTAATATGGAGTCAGCTACCAGTCACATGTGACAGTTAAGCACTCGAAAGGTGGCTCATGCAAGAAGAACTTACTTTTTAATTTTATTTAATGTCACAGTGTCAAAGAATTCAAATATAAATAGCCAAATGTGACCAGTGGCTACCTTCAGGTAAAGCTGAGTGTCACGTGCTTTTCTCTGTGTGCAACTGTTCAGTTATTGCCCGTTTGTGGTAATCAGGTGAAGAGATCACCCTCATCAACAGGGTTTCTAGAAAACATATTTTTAATGAATTAATTTCTCTCCTGTAATGTCATCGTGTTAGATTTTTGCCAGATTTTCCTGTGGGGGTTCTCTTTCCTGTGGGAGCCTGTTTGAGAAAGGCTAGAAGAGATGAGATCTGCAGCTGGTATTTCTCTTCTCAAAATGAATTGACAGTTTTCACATCTTGGACCTTTCAAGGAAAAAGTAGGCCCTGGCACAGTTAGTTCTTCTGCCAAATTTCTTGTGCAGTCCAGTTACACAGCAAACAAGCTGAGGAGGAATGTCAGTGTCAATCTGATTGATCACCCCACTGTGGGTCCAATCTGCCTATTTTTGGAGTGCATCTAGTGTGACCATGCCCACATACGTAGCTTTCTCTGCGTGTCAATTGCTTAATATTTGTGCAGAGTACAAGGGCCACTTGAGCAGGATGCAAAAATCAAAACACCATGTAGAGTGCTAACATAAAAGCTTCCCCTAAAACCCCTCTCTGGTGACGGTATTTTCTGTAACCTGTTAGTCTCACAATTAAGCATACTGTTGGGTTGGCCAAGAAGTTTTTTGGGTTTCTCCATAACATCTTATGAAAAAGAACCCAAATGTACTTTTTGGTCAACCCAATATTTTAAAGGTCCTGTGGGATACTTTTTCTGAAAATCCCGTCAAGGAATGAGACCAACACATTTTCCCCCAAAAAAGCAGGTTTTAGTGGAAGAGGTGAGAACTAAAAACCATTGAGCACCTCACAGTTCTGGGGCCCCGGGGTGTTCCCAAGAACTATGTACATGACATAATGTATAATTTTACCTTAGAGACTTTTCATAGAGGCTGAGAGATTTAAATCCATGGAAGTATTAACTGAGCCAAACCCTGTAAGAATCTTAAGGTTAATGAGGTTCAAATATTTATAAAATGGTAACAGTTTTCCTCATACACCATCTGCAGACAAGGCACAAATTCTCAGTTATAGTCAGTGCTATTGAGAGACAAGTAAAAAGAAATGTAATTTGTGATTATTTATTGTCTATCCTTAACTATAGATATTAGTTTAAATAAATATATATAATTATAGAAATGTACTTTGTTCTCTAACTCTTTTTTTTTTTAAAAGTTTTGTGTGGCTTTTTATTAAAACAGGTTGAATTGGTGAGAAGAGATTATGTTGCAAATGGAGGCTGGGAAACCTTCCTGTCATACGAAGACCCAGATCAGGACATCTTGATTGGCCTCTTGAGATTACGGAAGTGTTCAGAGGAGACATTCCGTTTCGAATTGGTTGGGGGTGTGTCCATAGTCCGAGAGCTGCACGTGTATGGAAGTGTGGTCCCCGTAAGCAGTCGGGATCCCACTAAATTTCAGCATCAGGTATCCTGGACTGTATTTCTGTTTGACTGTGGTTAAGAAGTTGCTCAAAGGAAGAAAAGAGAAAAGGGATTGCAGAGGGGAGAGGGAGGGCAGAGAAGGAAAGGAAGAGGAGAGGAGAAAGGAAAGTGCAGAAATAGAGGAACCAACATTACTGTTGTTCAGAGAGGTTTTCTCTTTAAATTGTACCCCTTTAGGCATGAGGGAGGGGAAGGGAGAGATGAATTGAGACTCAATCAACTGGAATATAATAATAGACTGAACCATAGGAAATTGCTATTTTTGAAAGTCAGAAATGATCTAATACCGGCAATTTTGTGTGATTCAACTATTTTGGAATTGAAGGAGATGATAATGTGAAAGAAAGCACTTACGAAATTTTAAAGCACTTTGTCAATGCAAGCTAAGAGATAGTGGCATGCTATTCTGCTCCCCCAAACAACCTAAATAAATAACCACTTTTTTTCATTTTCAGGAGAGCAAGTTAAAACTGCTAATGGTGGACCTAGCATTAAACCCCCAAATAGATGATTTAAGAATATTGCCTGGTTTCCAAAAGCCTTTTAGAAACTGAAAGGGTGACTAATAATACAAGATTAGATGCTCCAGACTTTCATCACCTGGAGATTGCCTAGAACTTGTTTAAAAAGCAACAGAAATTGACAGGCAATTCCTCCCTTGCTGTGACTAGATTACATCATCCACAGAATACCTTGGGATGGCTTTTGTTGCAGGGTTATTCCTAGTCTGCCCCTGAGTACTTTTGGTATAATTGAATCATTTCTTTCCTTATGCCTATAAATGGGTTTTTGTCACTCTTTTAACGAGTTTAGCAGCTACTGAGTATCAGCCTTCTTGTTTTATGGACCCCCTCTTAATGACCTCTCTCCTTCACAGTTCCCTAACCCCCCTTATTGCTTCTTGGTAGGGCTTTGGCATGCTGCTGATGGAGGAAGCAGAACGAATAGCCAGAGAAGAACATGGATCTGGGAAAATAGCTGTTATATCAGGTAACTGGGGGTAGGCCTAGGCGGAGGGCAAAGTTCATGATTCATTCACATTGTTAACTTGGTACCACAAGTAAAAGTGTCTCAGGCTGTTGCAGGGAGGGGGACCCCTTCCAGGGCCCAAGAATGGGCTTTTGTCTGACACTGGGAAATCAACTGTCCAAGGAGACACACGTGCTGACAAAGCAAGAGACTTTATTGGGAACGGGCACGCGGGTGGAGAGCAGAAGGGTACGGAACCCAGGAGGGCTGCCCTGCCACGTGGCCCACAGTCTCGGCTCTTTTGGTGATGGGATTAGTTTCCGGCTTGTCTCTGGCCAGTCGTTCTGACTCAGGGTCCTTCCTGGTGGTGTACGCATCGCTCAGCGTAGATGGATTCCAGTGAGAAAGATTCTGGGAGTTTGGCAGGACATATGAACTGGCGTCTCCACTCTCCTTTTGACCTCGCCCAAGTTCTTCCAGTTTATGGTGGTTTGTTATGGCCGCGTTCCTCATCAGGACCTCCTATGCAAGTGGTTACTCCTGTGCAAGGACCGCTCGTGCCAGTGGTTACTGTTCGGGCCTGGCCAGGGTGGGCGGTTTTAGTCAGTGGTTCTCCTAGCAAGGCCTCTCTTGCCTCTGTTTATGATGATTATATTCACACTTGGGCAGAGCCAAATAGGGAAAGACTGGTGGTGCTCTGGCACAAAGAAAATTGCTGTAAGCAGTCTGGCAGAATAGAGCTTGCAGACACTCTTTGCTGGCAAGATGAGTAACCTGTGCCCCATCTCCTCATGGTCTCCCCTGTCTCATGTCCCCCATCTTCATGGTGCCCTCCTGAACCCCATCTCCTCATGGTCTCCCCTGTCTCATGTCCCCTATCTTCATGGTGCCCTCCTGTGCCCATCTCCTCATGGTCTCCCCTGTCTCATGTCCCCTATCTTCATGGTGCCCTCCTGAACCCCATCTCCTCATGGTCTCCTCTGTCTCATGTCCCCTATCTTCATGGTGCCCTCCTGTACCCCATCTCCTCATGGTCTCCCCTGTCTCCTCATGTCCCCTATCTTCATGGTGCCCTCCTATGCCCCATCTCCTCATGGTCTCCCCTGTCTCCTCATGTCCCCTATCTTCATGCTGCCCTCCTGTGCCCCATCTCCTCATGGTCTCCCCTGTCTCCTCATGTCCCCCATCTTCATGGTGCCCTCCCGTACCCCATCTCCTCATGGTCTCGTGCTTCATTGCCCAGTTACTCTGTCTGGGAAAATGAAATCAGATGAATGAATCTAAGAAAATCATAAGTTAATGTGGTAATTGCCAGTATTGTTCAGAAAATTAAAATAGAACCTTGTTGCTAATACAAGATGTTTCAAGACAGAGTTCCTTACTCCTTAAAAATTGTTTTCAATGACTTTGTTCCGGGGAACAGATTTCTTTCCCTTTTTGGAAGCATTCCCCTTAGCTTCACCTAGGACATCAGGTGATTGGGGGAGGTGGGCGTGACGAGATAAGTCTGGTATAAGTGGAATAGAAAATAGCATGACTACACCCGTTCACTCGTACTCTTCAGTGTCATACCCTTACAAAATTTGCTCTTCTCAATAAGCAGCTAACAAAGTGAAAGCCCTGATCAAGATTCAGGTTACTTTTCCCTCCAGCATTATTAAATGAACCTAAAAAAAAAAATCAGTAGTATGTTGCCAATCAATAAATCAATGCCTTGGCCCAGATTTTAATGATTACAGTTATGGAAATGTAATGACCCACGCTCACTTAATCGACTATTTAATCTGGCTGTGGTTTTTGGCATTTTCCAGACAGATTAATAAAGCATTTTTCAACACTGCTAGCTCCCTATATTTTTCTATGTTATCTTGACTATTTTTTATTGAAGCATAGGTGACTTACAATGCTGTGCTGGTTTCTGCTGTACAGCGAGATGACTCAGTTATATGCATACATAATTCTTTTTTTTTTGCATTTTTATTTTTATTTTTTTTTATTTTTACTTTATTTTACTTTATAATACTGTATTGGTTTTGCCATACATTGACATGGTTCCACCACGGGTGTACATGCGTTCCCAAACATGAACCCCCCTCCCACCTCCCTCCCCATAACATCTCTCTGGGTCATCACCGTGCACCAGCCCCAAGCATGCTGTATCCTGCGTCGGATATAGACTGGCGATTCGATTCTTACATGATAGTATACATGTTACAATGCCATTCTCCCAAATCATCCCACCCTCTCCCTCTCCCACAGAGTCCAAAAGTCTGTTATACACATCTGTGTCTTTTTTGCTGTCTTGCATACAGGGTCATCATTGCCATCTTTCTAAATTCCATATATATGTGTTAGTATACTGTATTGGTGTTTTTCTTTCTGGCTTACTTCACCAGTTTCATCCATCTCATCAGAACTGATTCAAATGAATTCTTTTTAACGGCTGAGTAATACTCCATTGTGTATATGTACCACCGCTTTCTTATCCATTCATCTGCTGATGGACATCTAGGTTGCTTCCATGTCCTGGCTATTATAAACAGTGCTGCGATGAACATTGGGGTACATGTGTCTCTTTCAATTCTGGTTTCCTCGGTGTGTATGCCCAGCAGTGGGATTGCTGGGTCATAAGGTAGTTCTATTTGCAATTTTTTAAGGAATCTCCACACTGTTCTCCAAAGTGGCTGTACTAGTTTGCATTCCCACCAACAATGTAGGAGGGTTCCCTTTTCTCCACACCCTCTCCAGCATTTATTGCTTGCAGATTTTTGGATCGCAGCATAATTCTTTTTTACATTCGTTTCCATTATGGCTTATCCCAGGGTATTGAACGTAGTTCCCTGTGCTACGCAGTAGGACCATCCTAACCGCAGCAGTTTACATCTGCCAGCCCCACACTCCCAGTCCATCCCTCTGCCTCCCGCCTTGGCAACCATGTCTGTTCTTTGGGTTTTTTCTGTTACCTTAAACCCTCTAAAGAGGTGGGAATTAAATGAAGCTCACCTGATTGGTTGCCAGTATTTGTAATTTAAAAAGGTTTACTTCTCAATTGTTCAGCTTGTGGTTGAAAGAGGTCCACCTTCCCTGGTACCAGGAAAGGGCCAGACTGACTCAGAGCTCATTATACATGTGCATCTGTGAATCACCTGAAATTTCAGCTGGCCTCTTTTGCCAGCGAACTATCAGTGTTTCCAGTAGTACAGTGCTTTCCAAGCCTTAATGTGTTTGTGAATCATCTGGAGATCTTGTTAAAGCGCAGATTGTGACTCGTTGGGTTTGGGTTGGAGCCTGAAGGCCTACGTGTCTAACCGGCTTGTAGTAAGACCATTCTGATTGTCTTCAGATCACACTTTGAGGAGCAAGGTTTTAGTATTCTCTTCCAAATGTAGTATTCTGTTTCAGATCAGTAAGGTAAAGGTATTCTCTGTGACCCTGGCAGCGCCTGCATTCCCAAAGTCTGATATGCAGCTGTGTGATTTTCTGGTATCTGTGGGAACCTGATGAATTTTAAAACTGAAGGGCATCTGTATTCTGTCACTTCTCTGCATTAGTTAATTTGCCTTCGTGCTATCTATCTCTTTTTTGAAATGTTATACGCAGAGAGGAGTGTCTGATTTGCCTGGGGACACATTCAGTTACCTGTAAGAACCCCACTGTTTTTTGAACAGTGTCTTACTAAGTGGAAATCAGCATCTGTGCTCTTTGTAGGTTATTATTCTAATCTAAATACTAGCTCAATTTCAGATCATCTGCTTGTTGAACTTTTAAAATAGCAAGAAGAGACTCGCTAAAAATAACAGGGAAGAACCTTTCCCATTACTAGCTGTCACAGGTAGACTACTGGTACAGGGCTTTCTCTTGGCCAGCAGGTTTTTACAGGAGCAGCCCTGGAAATGTGCTCTTGGTACTCAGGTGAGCGCTGTGGGAGGAAGTGGTACTTCCTGTCTCTGACCTATGAGCCCTCCCCAGTGCCCTGTACTGAAGAATCCAACTAGGGCCTTGGCTTTCTGTTTGACCCAAGATCTGATCCCCCTTCAGATGAAAACATTAAGAACATTTACTCTGTGTGTGATGCATTGTATTTCTCTAATTTAGTAATGTATTAGTGTTCTATTTGAGTTCCTGAATTAGACACCTGAGGTGTCCATTATTCAGAACTTCAAGAAGGACAGATTTAAAGTGTCCTTGTTGGTTTTTAATCATAATGTATTTCTTGGTTGGTTGTTTTCCTTCCCTTATTTGTTCAGTTGACTTTGGTCTTCCTGATTTAAGTACAATGCTGTGTGTGTGTGTGTGTGTGTTTTAATTGGTTTTTGTAAAGAGTCAGTTATTCTCCATAAGTTGATCCTTAGAATGAAAATCTTAGGATAGTGCTGGTGCTTCCGTGCTGCATTTATTCACAGTACTTCATTAGACGTGATGTGTAAGAAGAGACACTTGGGCAGGGGCGTTAAGATTCTGTTCCTGCACTGACAGCCGCTCTCCTTGTGATGATCTTGAATAATGTTGCTCGAATCTCCACGGACCTTTATTTCTTTACTGAAAATAAGTGTGTTAGGTTAACATTTGCCATTCTAACAGTCTAGAAATGTGCCCCTTAAATAGCTTCATCTCTTTTAGTTCTCAACAAGATCAATTGTGTTTTTACTGATTTCATATTAAGTAGATTCTTTTATGAAACCATACCAGGAGACCCTTTAATTTCATTAGTAATTAGTCTCATTCAGTCTGGGTATTTGATGATAGAAATGATGATAAAGTTTCCCGTAGGTCGCTAATCCTATCTGTGAAATGAAGTGGATGCCTGTCCACCTCAGTCCCATCTGCTGATACTTTGTGATCTGTGTCCTACCTTGCTTGTTTGTTTTTCTTTACCTGACCTTGTCCTTGATTTGTAAATCTATCCTTCCCCTGGTCTGTAGGCTTTTGTATAACTCATACACAGTGGTAGCCTAGATATTCTGTCCTGGCATAACTAGTAGCTTGAAGAAGGGAGAGACAGATCACTTATCATGCTGGTTACACTGATGCTAAGAGGCATGCGTTTATGTCGAATTCTTTTAATTAAATTCTGATTCACTATGATTCCCCTTTATCTTGCCAGCAGATTGTTTCTGTTACTTGGATTTATAACCCTCAATCCTGCCTCTGGACAATATGACTAACTACACCGTAGATCTGATTTCAAGCACTAGTCAGAAAGACTCCATATATTCTGTTTTTCCATATTAAAACACAAATTGTTTTTTATTTGTTGTCTCAGTATATTTTGTTTATAAAAGGTCCATGTTGTGTATTTCACAGCTGATTTATAAAAGATTAACTTGATAGCTACATGAGAAAATTGAAAACCCGTTTATCAACATCAAATGAAACACTGTCTGAGTGTCTTTTCTTTTTTATATATATATTTGGCTGTGCTGAGTCTTAATTGCAGCACACAGGATCTTTGATCTTCCTTGTGGCATGTGGGATCTTTTTTTTTTTTTTTTCCCTAAGTTGGGGTATGTAGCTGTGGAATGTGGGATCTAGTTCCCTGACCAGGTATCAAACATGAGCTCCCTACATTGGGAATGTGGCGTTTTAGCCCCACCAGGGAAGTCCATCAGAGTGACTTTTAAGTTTATTCATTCTGCCTGAGTAAATTGTCTTGGTAAACTGTGTGTTTTCAAATTAACCGTCAACTCTAACTGTTAAAGCAATAATGAATTTCTTAACACCAGAATCGCTACATGTCTGGAGTGTCTCCTGTGTGCAGGGGCCCAGGGCTGGGAGGGCAGATAGAGGAAGGAGGAGATGATGCCCTGCCTTTGAGGGATGTTCACGTGGACCAGAGCAGCTCATGCAGTCTTCACCCTGCAGCTTGTCTGTAACTGCAGAGGAAGACAGGTTTTTCCCTACTTAGACTATTTCTCAACTTAGGATTAGCTGCTTCAGCATGAGAAAATAATCTTTTTCTACATATAAAAATGGGTAAATCACTAGTATCAGAACAATCAGCTTATGAAATAATATGCAGGTAGGAAATAATAGTTAATTGCTGCTAAATACCCAAGCAATTAATTAGTCCCTATTAAGTCCAAGCACTGTAGTATCTTTCATCAGCTTGCTCTTGTTGCTTCTATCAACATCCAATTGTTTAAGATGAACAAATTGTATTTACTTAAAAGCCATGATGTTTATCTACCTAGATGATCAGCTTTCTCTCCTTTAAAAATGTTACGATGGAGCAGTTTTTTTCTGTTCCCCCTTATAGTGTCAAGTGCAGAGATTTATACTGTAGAACCTAACCATAACATTTGAAATGCCATCACTAATAATCACCATGGAAACTGGAGATCTCTGATGTCACACTGCCCGTACCATTTTTGAAAGGGCAAATATAACTGTCAATAGACACTATTTAAAAAGCCACTTAATACCCCCAGCAAAATGACCTTTTTTCCTTTAGGCAGTTTTGGCTAGGTTTCAGATCCAGTCGTGTTCCTGTTTCATTTTGCCAGGCTAATTGCTATGCATCATGACGGACAGCTATTCCCCAAGCTCCCCCCACTACCTTCGTCATAAGCAGTATCCTATTTGTGTTCTTTCAAGTGGAAAATTAACATGGCCATTGGCCAAGAATTGCACCAGGCTGACGGATCAAACAATGATGATGAGGAATGAGGAAAATATCAGATTGTTTGATGACAGAAATCACTGAAGTCAGAGATCAATAGCCATTTTGTTTCAGCCTATTAAAAAGGCAAAGAAGAGGGCAGGGGAGGCGAGTTTAAATATAGGATGAGCAAACTGAGTTTCTGTGGGGATACGATTATTCTAGATCATGGAGCTCAGAGACACATGACTCTAAAGGCATGTCTACAATCCCAACTAGTGAAAAACATCATTGTGCCTGAGACGTACAGCGTCTGATATGGCTTCCTGGAACTGAAATGAATGGTCTTGTACCCCAGAAACACTCATTAACAAAATAATATTTGGGCAAAAGGAACAATTATTTTGTTTCATTGGCCAGTGTTCCAGGCTGCACATATCTCCCTCAGTTGGAGGCAAAGGTAGTTTTGTGCTTTGCATTTTCATCTAGTTGAAAAAAGGGCACATTTGTGACTAGATCTGTCTGGTAATGGACTCATAATCATTACTAAAATGCCTGAAAAAGCTTTTCCTCATTTTGGCTCACCTATTTGCTAATGGACACAGGAAGCTTGCCAAAGGCAAACCGGTTTGGGCCATGTGTGTTAATATAGGACTTCTCAGGAAGGAAGGGAAAAGATAGTTTCATCTTTTCTAACTTCATAATAATTTATCCCTTTACAGTTTTTCATAAATTATTCGCTGTAAGTTGCTCAGTTGTGTCCAACATTTTGCAACCCCGTGGACTGTGGTCCACCAGGCTTCTCTGCCCATGGAATTCTCCAAGCAAGAATACTGGAGTGGATAGCCATTTCCTTCTCCAGGGGATCTTTCCAACCCAGGGATCAAACCAGGTCTTCTGCAATGCAGGCAGATCCTTTATCATTTGAGCCACCAGGGAAGTCCAAATGATTTCCTAATATTCCCTTAATGAAATGCACACCATTCAGTTCAGTTCAGTTGTGTCCGACTCTTTGCGACCCCATGAATCACAGCATGCCAGGCCTCCCTGTCCATCACCAACTCCTAGAGTTCACTCAAACTCATGTCCATTGAGTCGGTGATGCCATCCATCCATCTCATCCTCTGTTGTCCGCTTCTCCTCCTGCTCTGGTAGAGGAACAGAGTTAGAGCGTATGGTTCCTAAGAATATTCCTGAGCAGTCTGGGAGCTTTGATATAAAGGCTTGCTTTTTTGTTACATGCTTCACAGGCTTTTGTCTGCGGAAGGACACCTTCCTCAGAAGTCTCGCCTGGAATGGTCACCGTCTGCTGTCTGTCACAAAGGCCCTTTTATAGTTCGTTGCAGTCTTAACTCCTTATCACTGTAACATTTGTGTGCTTGGTACTGTTCTTTTCTCCGAGTGTTTGACATTGCTCTAACCTATTCAGTTTGATAAGGCTCTTCTCTTTGAGATCAATTAGAGGGAAGGATTTGGCAAATTCTTGCAGGTTGGGTGAGCAGATAACTAAATAATGCTGGAAAAGACTGATGCTGCCTCTTTTAGCGGCAGCCAAGATACTGATATTATGGAGCCTTTTAGCTGGGACGCTTCTGATTCCAACAGGACATTGTTGTTGTTTTCCAGTCAGTAAGTCATGTCCAACTCCATGTGACCGCACAGACTGCAGCACACCAGGCTCCTCTGTCCTCCAGGATATGTGCTCAAATTCTTGTCCGCTGAGTCTGTGGTACTATCTAACCACCTCACCCTCTTCTTTTTTGTTGTTCAGTCGCTAAGTCATGTCCAACTCTTTGCAACCCTGTGGACTGCAGCACAGCAGGCTTCCCTGACCTTTACCATCTCCCAGAGCTTGCTCAAACTCATGTCCATTGAGTCGGTGATGCCATCCAACCATCTTGCCCTCTGTTGTCCCCTTCTCCTCCTGCCCTCAGTCTTTCCCAACATCAGGTCTTCTCCAATGAGTTGGCTCTTCACATCCCGTAGCCAAAGTATTGGAGCTTCAGCTTTAGCACCAGGCCTTCCAATGAATATTCAGCATTGATTTCCTTTAGGATTGACTGGTTTGATCTCCTTGCAGTCCAGTGGACTCTTAAGAGTCTTCTCCAGCCCCACAGTTCGAAAGCATCAATTCTTCGGCACTCAGCCTTCTTTATGGTCCATCCATACATGACCACTGGAAAAACCATGGCTTTGACTATACAGACCTTTGTTGGCAAAGTGATATCTCTGCTTTTTAATAAACTATCTAGGTTTGTCATAGCTTTTCTTCCAAGGAGGAAGCGTCTTCTAATTTCGTGGTTACAGCAACTGTCCACAGTGATTTTGGAGCCCAAGAAAATGAAATCTGACACTATTTCCACATCTATTTACCATGAAGTGATGGGACTGGATGCCATGGTCTTCATTTTTTGAATGTTGAGTTTTAAGCCAGCTTTTTCACCCTCCTCTTTTACCTTCATTAAGAGGCTCTTTAGTTCCTCTTCACTTTCTAACTATTGCTTCTTGTCCTGTATACAGGTTTCTCAGGAGGTGGGTAAGGTGGTCTGATATTCCCTTCTCTTTAAGAATATTCCACAGTTTGTTGTGATTCACAAAAACTTTAATGTAGTCAATGAAAAAGTAGTGTTTTTTTTGGAATTCACTTGCTTTTTCTATGATCCAGCAGATATTGGCAATTTTATCTCTGTTTCCTCTGCCTTTTCTAAATCCAGGTTTAACATCTAGAAGTTCTCGGTTCATATACTGATAAAGGCTAGCTTGAAGGATTTTGAGCATAATCTTGCTAGCATATGAAATGATTGCGATTGTATGGTAATTTGAACATTCTTCAGCATTGCCTTTCTTTGGGATTGGAGTGAAGACTGACCTTTTCCAGTCCTGTGGCCACTGCTGAGTTTTCCAAAGTTGCTGGCATATTGAGTGCAGCACTTTCACAGCATCATATTTTAAGATTTGAAATAGCTCAACTGGAATTCCATCCTCTCCACTAGCTTTGTTGGTAGGAATGCTTTCTAAGGCCCACTTGACTTCACACTCCAGGTTGGCTCTAGGTGAGTGACCACACCATCATGGTTATCTGGGTCATTAAGACCTATTTTGTACAGTTCTTCTGTGTATTCTTGCCATCTCTTCTTAATATCTCCTGCTTTTGTTAGGCTCATATTGTTTCTTTCCTTTATTGTGCCCATCTTTGCATGCAATGTTCCCTTGGTATCTCTAATTTTCTTGAAGAGATCTCTAGTCTTTCCCATTCTGTTGTTTTCCTCTATTTCTTTGCATTGTTCACTTTAGAAAGCTCTCTTATCCCTCCTTGCTAGTCTCTGGAACTCTGCATTCAACTCAGTATATCTTTCCCTTTCTCCTTTGCCTTGTGCTTCTCTTCTTTTCTCAGCTATTTGTAAAGCCTCCTCAGGTGACCACTTTGCCTTCTTACGTTTCTTTCTTGGAATAGTTTTAGTTACTGCCCCCTATACAACGTTATGAACCTCTGTCCCTAGTTCTTCAGGTACTCTATCATATCTAATCTCTTGAATCTATTTGTCACTTCCACTGTATAATCATAAGGGATTTAATTTAGGTCATACCTGAATGGCCTAGTGGTTTTCCCTACTTCAATTTAAGTCTATATTTTGCAATAAGGAGTTCATGATCTGAGCCACAGTTCCTGGTCTTGACTCTGCTGACTGTATAGAGCTTCCCCATCTTTGGCTGCAAAAAATATTATCAATCTGATTTCAGTGTTAACCATCTGGTGATGTCCACATATAGTCATTTCTTGTGTTGTTGGAAGAAGGTGTTTGCTATGACCAGTGCGTTCTCTTGGCAAAACTCTATTAGCCTTTGCCCTGCTTCATTCTGTACTCTAAGACCAAACTTGCCTGTTACTCCAGGTATCTCTTGACTTCCTACTTTTGCATCCAGCCCCTTATGATGAAAAGGACATCTTTCTTTGGTGTTAGTTCTAGAAGGTCTTGCAGATCTTCATAGCATCTTTCATCTTCTTCGGCATTAGTGGTTGGGGCGTAGACTTGGATTATTGTGATACTGAATGATTTGCCTTGGAAATGAACCATTTTGGACTGTTTTATTGCTTATGAGGGCTACTCCATTTCTTCTAAGGGAAGTAGATATAATGGTCATCTGAATTAAATTCTCCCATTCCCATCCATTTTAGTTCACTGAGTCCTAAAGTGTCAACGTAAACTCCAATTTACCTTGATTCATATACCTACCATCCCAGATTCCCATGCAGTATTGTTCTTTACAGCATCGGACTTTACTTCCATCAGCAGACACATCCAGAACTGGGCATCATTTCCACTTTGCCTCAGCCTCTTCACTCTTTCTCGAGCTACCTCCCTGCTCTTCCCCAGTAACATATTGGACACCTACCAACCTAGGGGGAGCTTATCTGTCAGTGTCGTAGTTCTTTGCGTTTTCATACTGTTCCTGGGGTTCTCAAGGCAAGAGCATTGAAGTGGTTTGCCATTCCCTTCTCCAGTGGACCACGTTTTGTCAGGGACAGACGTGCAGGGACATGCCCTTTGGCCACTCCACGTAGGTGGAGGATATGCCTGGTGCCCTAGTTGTCCCACTGCTGGTCTTCGTTGAGCGTGTAAACCTTCACTGGCCTTTGGGTGTCAGTCAGCATGTGGCCCAAAGTCAAGGCACACGAGCCTGGCTTAAACTGTTGTCTCAGAACAATGGCTCACGTTTTTAAGACATTAGGTGATGGACTTAGATTTTAGCTTGTGGCCACAGGATAATGCTTGCTTATGCACCTCACTACCTCCCGAAGCATCCACTTGCTCAGTGTGTCCCTTTGGTAAAGGAATCACTGATGTTTGGTACACCAGTCAGAAGCCCCAGATTTATACCCCGTGTGGTCTGTTAGCTCTTACTGCAAATCCTAATAATTAGTAGTTGTCATTTATTACAGAGGAACATATCATCCCAACACTTAGTGGCTTAGAACAACCGTTTTATTTGTTCAGTGATCCTGTGGGTCAGAAACTCAGCAGGGCATAGGGAAGATGGCTTGTCTCTGATCCACGATGTCAGGGCCTCAGCTGCAGTGCCTTAAACGGTTGGCAGCTCCCGGGGTGACGCATCTGGAGTCTCTTCTAGGCGGCAGCGAGTGTGGTCGGCTGAGACTGTCAGCGTGAGCACCTTGGTTCTTCTCCACACGCTTGAGCTTCTCCTGGCATGAAGGCTGGCCTCTCAGAGGCTTATAAGTTGTAGAACATCTTATGTGCGTTATTTATGGCTGTGTAATTTTTTTAAAAACCACAGATGTTAGTCACTGAAAACAGCAGTTATTTCACAGTCTTCATAGGTCAGGAATCTAGAAGGAATCTAGCTGGGTGCCTCTGGCCCAGAGCATCTCATAAAGCTGCAGTTAGGGTGTCAGCCAGGGCTGTAATTTCAGAGATTCAGCCAGGGTTGAAGGGTCCACTTCCAAGTTCACTGTGTGGTCTTTGGCAGACTTCAGTTCCTCACCGGCTGCTGGTCTCAGGGCCAGTGTTCCTCCCTAGGGCCACCGTCTCTAAGGCTGCTCATCACATGGCCACCTGCTTCCCCCAGCAGAGTGATCACAGAGACAGAGCCCCTTTGAGATGGAAGCCCTAGTCTTAACAACCTGGTCTCAGAAGAGATCCAGTGCGTCCACCCCACCTTCAAAGAGAAGAGGGTCATTTTATTTTTTTATTACCTATTTATGTATTGGCTGCGCTGGGTCTCCATTGCCGCACCGGTTTGTCTACTTGAGGTGAGCTGGGGGCCACTCTGTAGTGGTTGTGTTCAGGCCTCTCATCGCGGTTGCTCCTCTTATTGTGGAGCATGAGCTCTCAGTGTGCAGGCTTCAGAAGTTGCAGCATGTGGGATCTCCCCGGATCAGGGATCAAACCTGTGTCTCCTGCATTGGCAGGCAGATTCTTTACCACTGAGCCACCAGGGAAGTCCTGAGGGTCACTTTACCTGCCACGATGTGGCTTCTGCCCCATTCTGTTGGTTAAGGAAGTCATTGGGCCAGCCCAGATTTAAAGGGAAAAGAAAAAACAATTCCACTTCTCAAAAAGACAGGATCTGGTAGTGGCTGTCTTTGGATACTAAGTGATAAAACACATTTTTATTAACTTGTGATTAATAGGCATCCAGTCCCTTTCCACAGGAAACTTCATTTAGCCTTCTCCCAGGATGGACTCTCTTTGGGCATACCTGGACTCAAAGGTTCTAGTCCTAATCCTGATATCCAGGTTTTCACACAGCCATCGAGGCGGCACAGTTACACCTAACTTGGTCCTAAGCAGAATCTGCCAGGCGGGCCCCACAGGCCACACCTGCAGCTGGCCTTCGTCTGCCATCTCCTCCGTGAGGATGTTCCTGTTTCCCCGTACAGGCCTGTCTAAAGATCTGTGATGTTGACCTTTCATGTCTTCCTCCTAGGTTATGGAATATAAAAGACCAGTTTTAGACCAAGGGTGCCTGCTTTGAGATTGGATCCTAATCCACATTCCTTCTTCCCCATAAAAAACTGAAGATAGTTAACGTACCTTAAAGTCTCCTCTCCCCCCGCTTTACTTGGGGAAATTGTATATATACTAACATAAAATTTGCTGTTACAACCATTTTAAAGTGTAGGGTTCAGTGGCATTAGTTACATTCATGGTGTTGGGCAACCATCACCCCTATTTTCAAAACGTTTTCATCACTCCAGGCAGAAATGCCATACTTACTAAGCAGCAATTTCCAATTCCCCCATCTCCCAAGCCCCTGGTAAGTTCCGATCTACTTTCTGTCTCTATGAAATGGAATCATACAACATATGTCCTTTCGTGTCTGGCTTATTTTACTTAGCATAATGTCTTCAAGGTTCAGCCGTGCTATACACGCACACGCACACACACACGCACACACACACGCACACGCACTTTGGGGCTCTCGCCATCTTTTGGCTCTTGTCAGTGATGTTGCTATCACATTGATGTATGAATATCTGTTGAGTCTCTGCTTTCCGTTCCTTTGCGTCTGTATCCAGAAATGAGGTTGCTGAGCTACTGGTGCTTCTGTTTAACTTTCTGAGCAATCACCCCATTGCTTCCTCCTGCTGCTGCATATCATTTGATTTTCCCATCCACAGTGCACAAGGGTTGTATTTTCTCCACATCCTTCTCTGTACTTATCTTCGTTTCTATAACCACCCTAACGAGTGTGAAGTGGCTTTGACTTATGTTTCCTTAATGACTAAACTGACATTGAACGTCTTTTCATGTGCTTTCTTTATGTGGACCTTTTTTTAAAAAGAGTCTGTTCAAGTCCCTTGCTCATTTTGTATTAGGGTCATTGTCTTTTTGTCGATGAGCTGTAAGAATTTTTAATATTTGCTGGCTACTAGACTCTAAAATGATCTGTGATTTACAAATATTTTCTCCTATAGATATTCATAAAGATAGTGGTCTGCAGTTTTCTTTGTCGGGTTTGCCTGGCTTCGATATCATGGTTTTGTTAGCCTCACAGAAGGAGTTAGGAAGTGTCCCTCCTCATTTTTTTGGGTTTGTTTGGGAAGGATTGGTGTTAATTGTTGGTGTTAACACACTAGGCTATCAAGTGTGTTGGTGTACATACATATTCTTATTCTTACCATACTCTCATAATTCTTTTTCTTGCTGTAAAATCAGTAGTAATGTTTCCTCTGTCATTTCTAATTTTAGCAATTTGAGTCTTTCTTTTTCCTTTGTACTTTCTTCCCCATACTTTGTATGATTTCAGTCTTTTGAAATTTATTAGTACTTGTTTTATGGTCTGATAACATGATCTGACTTGAAAAATGTTCCATATCCTCCATGGAAAATGTCTGTTCTGCTGTTGCTGGGTGATGTGTTCTGCTAGGTCTCATTGGTTTTAAGTGGTGTTCCAGTCCTCCATGACTGAAAATGTGTGCTGAAGACTCCCACTCTTATTGCAGAACTAAGTTTCCTTTCAGGTCTGTCCATTTTTGCTTCAGATACTTTGGGGCTCTGTTGTTAGGTGTGTATATATAATTTTTAAACCTTGATGAGCTGAACTTTTTTTTATCAATTTGTGACTATAGCCTGGCGGACCATAGTCTATGGTGTTGCAAAGAGTCGGACACGACTTAAGCAACTTAGCATGACTTACGTCCCTTAGCATAATGTCCTCAAGGTTCATCTGTGTGGTTGAAAATGGTATATAGGTAGCTCTCCTCTTTTCTTAAGACTGAAATATATTTCAGTGTGTGATTTTTTTTTTTTAACCCATTACCCATTGACAGACACTTAAGTCATTTCCATATCTTGGCTATTTGAATAATGCTACCAATAAATATGGGTGTGCCTATGTCTCCCTGTTTTTATTTCTTTGGGGTAAATACCCAAGTATGGAGTTTGATGGATAATCTGGTAATTCTAAATTTGGGAGGAACCTCCTTGTGGTTTTCCATAGTGGCTGTACCAACTTCCACTTCAGTAGTGGTATATATACAACACTCCTCTTTTGTTGGTATTCTTACCAGCACATGCTATCTTTTGTTGTCTTGATGGTGGTCATGCGGCTTTGACTTGCATTTCCATGATGGTTGGTGGTGTTGACCACCTTTTCGTTTACTTATTGACCTTTTGGATGTCATCCTTGGGAAAAAAGGATGTTTCTTTAGTAGTTCTGCCCATTTTTAAAATCAGAATGTTCAGCTTATGTGAGTTTTGATATATTTTGGTTAAGAATCCTTTATCCAATATATGGTTTGCAGACACTTCCGTTCTGTAGGTTGCCTTTTCATTTTGCCAGTTATTTCTTCTGCAGTACAGAGGGTTTTTAGTTTGATGCAGTCCCACATGTTGGCGTTTGCTTTAGTTGTCTGTGAACCTTTAGTTCTTTGCCCGTGGTTCCCCTGTCTCCTTGAAGGTAATTAATAGTCAACTTTGCCTAGTAATTCCAGTGTCTAAGATACCTCACGCATAGTTTCTGTCAGCTTCTCTTTTTCTTGTGAATAGGCCTTCCTTTCCTGTCTTTGGTAGTGAAAAAGTGCAAGTTGCTCAGTCGTGTCCAACTCTTTGGGACCCCATGGACTATACAGTCCATGGAATTCTCCAGGCCGCAATACTGGAGTGGGTAGCCTTTCCCTTCTCCAGCGGATCTTTCCAACCCAGGGACCGAACCCAGGTCTCCTGCATTGCAGACGGATTCTTTACCAGCTAAACCACAAGGGAAGTCTTTGGTATGCTTTGCAATTTTCTATTTAGAACCACACACACTCAAGAATAATAAAAGTCAGATTCTCTCCTTCCTCAGGGATTGCCCTTGAGGGCTGAGTCATCCATTTGTATTTTTTCCAAACTGTTTTTGCAAATTCGGTATTCTTTGTTGCATGTGGTCACTGAGATTTCTGTTTCATTATCTCTGCAGTGGGCCTGTCACCTGATAGGGATTTCCTTAAAATGTCTGGACCTTAAAAAGATGGGTAGTGGATTTGTACCAGTACCTACTGTAAGATCTTCAAATCTTAAATCGATACTGTTACTGTCCACTCACCCCAGCTGGCCACTGGAGGGTGGTAGGTGCTTCTCTCTGCTTCCCTCCTACCAAATTCAGCAGCTTCTCGCTTCATCAGGCACTCCCCTGGTTGCTCTGAGTACCTTATCAGGTTCTGGTGTCCCCAGATAGTTGGCTTTAAGTGTTTTTCCAGCTACTGGTTATTTCAGTAGAGGGACTAAATTATAGAATTTTCTACTCTATCGTTTTCCTTCTTAAAATCTACCTTTAAAAAAAAAAAAGACTATAAATAGAAAGGATCCTTCTTCCTATCTGGTCTTTAACTTCCTACCTGGTCTTTAACATGGCAGTCTTTAACTTCTGCAGAAACACACTGATGATCTGGGGCATAAACAAAGTAGTCGGAAGGTCTGTGACCTAGCAGACTTTCTGTGCTGGTGGGAACAGAGCCACTGACTTTTGAATTGGATGATTGTAGGCCCTCCTGTGAAGTCATCAGACTCCCTGTGAAGAATAAACCCAAGAGCTATGGGATAACCCTTCAGCATCACCCTATTTTAAGTTACCACAGTAGCTTCTATTTAGTCTCTACACCTGCTTTATAAGTTCCCTGGTTTTATTCTTTCTTCATTTTCACTTTGTGGTCTTGGTATAGTCATTTCAAAACAGACAGGGGAACATTTAGGTTGCTGGGTAACTGATTGAATCTCCTCTCCTAGGATACTCTCTGATGGAGAATAAATGTGCTGTTAATGACTTGTGATAACCAACTGCTTTGAAGAGCTAAGATTATATAGGGGTAACCTACTAAGAGTTTCTTTTTAACAGAACAGGAAAAAAAATTATCTTTGAAAGATGCAGGGTCATTGAGTTAATTGGCTCCTTTTCAGCCAAAAGAAAAATGTTTTCAAGCAAAAAAGAAAAGGTTCAAAAGAAAAAGCTTTCCCCAACTATGATATCAGTGTGTATTGTTGAAGAGCGAAATATAACCATCCTGCTAAGAGATCAATGAGATGTAATAAAATCTCATTTCAGTAGCAAATAAATGAAACTAATGAATGCATTTTCCTTGCATTAATGGTGCTAGTCATATATCAAGCACTTGATAAATGGTTGATTAATTGAACCCAAAAGCAATTAAAAGTTTTTTGAGTTTGTTTTTATTTCACTGATTTTTTTTTTCAGATTAAGTGATCATGAATCATTATCTCAATCTTTTGTATATAATCAGGAAAATCAGAAATTTGAGTATCAAAGGATAGATTCAGCATATTTTCTCACTTTTTTCAACTTTGGCTCTAGGAATAAATATGATGTGGGCTCAATTTTAATTCAGTAAAACACAAAACTAGCTGTGAAACACAGCCCCATGTAGTAAAAAGACAAGGTAGTAAAGAACAGAAGTAGTGTCAAAGAGCAGGAAAGAACTTCCAGGTTTCTAATTAATTTTCTTATTCAAACGTGAAAATATCTACATTATTCAGTTCAGTCGCTCAGTCATTTCCAACCCTTTTTGACCCCGTGGACTGCAGCACACCAGGCTTTCCTGTCCATCACCAACTCCCAGAGCTTACTCAAGCTCATGTCCATCGACTCGGTGATGTCATCCAACCATCTCATTCTCTGTTGTTCCCTTCTCCTGCCTTCAGTCTTTCCCAGCATCAGGGTTTTTTCCAATGAGTCAGTTCTTCACATCAGGTAGCCAAAATATTGGATTTTCAGCTTCAGCATCAGTCCTTCCAATGAATATTAAGGGCCGATTTCCTTTAGAATTGACTGGTTTGATCTCCTTGCAGTCCAAGGGACTCTCAAGAGTCTTCTCCAACACCACAGTTCAAAAGCATCAATTCTTTGGTGCTCAGCTTTCTTTATGGTCCAACTCTCACATCCATACATGACCATTGGAAAAACCATAGCTTTGACTAGACAGATATTTGTTGGCCAAGTAATGTCTCTGCTTTTTAATATGCTGTCTAGGTTGGTCATAGCCTTTCTTCCAAGGAGCAAGCATCTTTTAATTTCATGGCTGCAGTCACCATCTGCAGTGATTTTGGAGGCCCAAAAAATAAAGTCTGTCACTGTTTCCATTGTTTCCCCATCTATTTGCCATGAAGTGATGGAACCAGATGCCATGATCTTAGTTTTCTGAATGTTGAGCTTTAACCCAACTTTTTCACTCTTCTCTTTCACTTTCATCAAGAGGCTCTTTAGTCCTTCTTAGCTTTCTGCCATAAGAGTGGTGTCATCTGCATATCTGAAGTTATTGATATTTCTCCTGGCAGTCTTGATTCCAGCTTGAGCTTCATCCAGCCCAGCATTTCGCATGATGTACTCTGCATATAAGTTAAATAAGCAGGATGACAATATATAGCCTTTACATACTCCTTTCCCGATTTGGAACCAGTCTGTTGTTCCATGTACAGCTTATAACTGTTGCTTGTTGACCTGCATACAGATTTCTCAGGAGGCAGGTCAGGTGGTCTGGTACTACCATTGCTTTAAGAATTTTTCACAGTTTGTTGTGATCTACACAGTCGAAGGCTTTGGCATAGTCAATGAAGCAGATGTTTTTCTGGAGCTCTCTTGCTTTTTTGATGATCAGCAGATGTTTGCAATTTGATCTCTGGTTTCTCTGCCCTTTCTAAATCCAGCTTGAACATCTGGAAGTTCACGGTTCATGTATTGCTGAAGCCTGGCTTGGAGAATTTTGAGCATTACTTTACTAGCGTGTGAGATGAGTACAATTGTGCGGTAGTTTGAGCGTTCTTTGATATTGCCTTTCTTTGGGATTGGAATGAAAACTGACCTTTTCCAGTCCTGTGGCCATTGCTGAGTTTTCCAAAGTTGCTGGCATGTTGAGTGCAGCATTTTCACAGCATCATCTTTTAGGATTTGGAATAGCTCAGCTGGAATTCCATCACCTCCACTGGTTTACTCATACTCATATTCTGCAAAGAATAGAATCAGTCTGATTTCAGTATTGACGATCTGGTGATGGCCATGTGTAGAGTATTCTCTGTGTTATTGGAAGAAGGTGTTTGCTATGACCAGTGTATTCTCTTGGCAAAACTCTGTTAGCCTTTGTCATACTTCATTTTGTACTCCAAAGCCTAATTTGCCTATTACTGCAGGTATCTCTTGACTTCCTACTGTTGCATTCCAGTCCCCTATAATGAAAAGGACATCTTTTTGGGTGTTAGTTCTAGAAGGTCTTGTAAGTCTTCATAAGCTGTTCAACTTCAGCTTCTTCAGCATTACTGGTTGGGGCATAGACTTGGATTACTGTGGTATTGAATGGTTTGCCTTGGAGACAGAGATCATTCTGTCATTTTTGAGATTGTACCCAAGTACTGCATTTTGGACTCCTTTTGCTATAAAGTCTCCTCCATTTCTTCTAAGGGATTCTTGCCCACAGTAGTAGATATAATGGTCATCTGAGTTAAATTCACCCATTCCAGTCCATTTTAGTTCACTGATTCCAAAAATATCGATGTTCACTCTTGCCATCTCCTGTTTGACCACTTCCAATTTACCTTGATTCATGGACCTAACATTCCAGGTTCCTCTTCAGTATTTCCTTCATGGCATTAGACTGTCCTTCCATCACCAGTACATCCACAACTGGGTGTTATTTTTGCTTTGGCTCCATCTCTTTATTCTTTCTGGAGTTATTTTTCCACTGTTCTTCAGTAGCATATTGGGCACCTACCGTTATTATTAGGCCAGAGTTTTTCTTGCCTTGAAGAAGTCCAGGAGATAAAACCCAGTATATACTCAAAAGAGAAAGAAATTGTTTAATTGGTCAGACATTTATTAAGTCACATTACAAATTTCATGTTCTTTCTATGTCCAGCTGGAATCTCTAACCCAAGTTTCCCCATTTCCATATGCATGAAAGATTGATTTATTTCCCCATTTAAATAAACATTCATGTAGGTCAAATAATTTAATCTTACCTCTCTTTTTCATTTTTAAAAGTTGACAGTAAGCTGTAATAAGTAGACAGCAAAGTTCATTAAGTGCTAAAAAATGAATTGTTTAACCAGTCCTCATTTAGGTCAAGAACAGAACCAACATCCAATACCCTTGTTAACCCCACCCAGTCTTAGTCCCTCTCTCTCCCCTTGCTTTCCTCCTTCCCTCAGGAGCCTCTTTTTTCCTATTTTCTTGGATGTTGCTTTATATTCTGCTCCCTAATTATGAATCATTTATATATATAGTTTTGTGTTTAATTTTAGATAAGTGAGATCATTTTGGTGCATTTTTGTTCTGGTTATTTTGGTGTAACATTGTGAGATTGGGTCACATGGTATGTGGCAATGTCATTCATTTTCACTGATAGGCAGGATTCCATTATACAAATATCTCACAATTTACCTGTCTTACTCTTGCTGGATATATGGTTAGCTTCCAGTTCGGGTGGCCCATAAACACACATCTATTTGGAATATATACCCAGGAATGGCATTGTTGGATTTCAGGGAATATATATGTTCAACTGTAAGAGTCTCTAAAGTAGTTTTCCAAAGTGCTAACATTTTTTACTCGTATTAGAATGTCAGTTGTTCAATATGATGTGTTTATAGTGGTGTTTCTTCATAGTTTTAATTTACATTCCCTGATGACTAATGAAGTTGACTACCTTTTCATAAGCTTATTGGCTATTCAGATGTTCTTTTTTCTGAAGTGTCTGTGTATGAGATATATTTTTTTCAAAAATCTACAGGATATTGTTATTACTACTGTTATAATTACTGTTAGGTACAGTCACTATTCATTTAGATTTACTAGTGTATTTACCACTTTCTTTGTTCTTTAGTCCTTGCTGCATCTATCTAAGGGGAGTTTATTCCCCTTCACTGATATATAGGATTCCATGATGTAGATATGTCACAATTTACTTGTGTTACTGCTGATGAGTATTTATTTGGGTAATTTGCCAATATTGTTTTCTTTGTACCTGGAGAATTTATTCTAGTAAAGTTCTGTTAGTAGCAAATTATTCTAATTGTATGAAATATTGTATTCTGGTTATTCTCGAAGTAAGTTTCAGTGAGTCTAGCATAGGGCTTGGATTTTCTTTCAGTTCCTTGAAGCTGTCTTTCCACTATTTCCTGCAGTCAGATGTCTGTCTTTGAGGATCTTCTCTGGCTGCTTTTATGATTATTTTTTTTTTAAGTATCTTTATTTTTAGATTGTCTTTATTTTCTCTAGTTTTCCTATGATTCTAGATGTGCATTTCGTCTTCTTGGGATGGCTTAGGTTTCATTGAGTTTCTTTAATTGGTGGTTGACTTTTTAAGTTCCAAGTAATTTTCGCTCTCTGATTCTGTCCCATTGTCCCCCCCCCCCCCACATCCTGGGGCTCCAGCTAAACACGTTAGACCTGCTCATTGTACCCACTGTGTCTCACGTCCTGGGCCCCACCCATTTCTCTATTTCTCCATGCTTTGTTGTTGAAGTTTCTTCTGACTTAGTGACTGCGCAACCACAGTCCAAAGTCAAGTCTTGTCGGACTCTTGCAGCCTCGTGGACTGTAGCCCACCAGGCTCCTCTGTCCAGGGGATGTTCTAGGCAAGAATCCTGGAGCGGGGTGCCATTTCATTCTCCAGGGGATCTTCCACTTTACTGATTAGGTCTAACCTGCCATTAAACTCGTCCATTGATGCCTTAGTTCTTAATTCTCTGATTTCTGGTATCTTTTTCAACTCTGTTACATCATGTTTTATAGTTTCTTGTATTGTTTAAACATTAACTCCAGCATCCATCTCCATGTATGTAGTAAGCAGAACTTTCCTACAGTCTGTGTCAGATAATTTCAAATGCAGAGTCTCTGCAGCTCTTTTCTTTTGTTGTCTTGTCTTGGTGTGTACCTACCTCACTGTTTATTATTTGCTGAGCATCTTATGAGAGAATTTGCTTTCAGGAATACTTCAAGACCTTGATGATGGGTGCTCCTCACCTTCCTTGTACCATAGAGACAGCTGTTCATAGAGGAAAGAGAGATAACAGGGTATTGCAGCTGATGCCTCTGGTAGCCATGTGCCTCATCCCATTCTTCTTGCCTCCAGCCAGCCTTTGTGGATCCAGCTGCCCTCTCTGGGTTGGCATTACCACTGAGGCAGAAAAGGCTCTACCCCCTTCTCAGAGCTCACATATTCTCCCTATTTTCTGCCTGATCATCAGTAGCTGTTGGGTATTTTTCTAGTGGAAGCATTTTTAGTTTTGTGGACATTTTTTAATTGTCTGCAGCTAAAAAGTTGGTCCTAGCCATTTAGTCTGCCACAAGCCTGAAGTCACCTTTTCTATAAGCTTAAATACTCTTAGGGCTTCCCAGGCGGTGTCAGTGGTTAAAAAAAAACCCACCTGCCAGTGCAAGAAAATGTTAGAGATGTAGGTTCATTCCCTAGGTTGGGAAGATTGCCTGGAGAATCCTGTGGACAGAGGAGCCTGGCGGGCTACAGTCCGTGGGTGTCTCAAAGAGTTGGACACGACTGAAGCGATTCAGCACACACTTCTGCCTGGTCTCCTCATCCTGTAGCGTCTAGTTTCCATCAGTGTTCCATCTTTGTTGCTTTTCTCCCCCAAATCTCTATATCATGTGTCTCTTCATTTCAAAAAGGGTGACGACATTTATCAAAATTATTTAAACGGTACACCCTTCCCAGTAGCTCTCACGTGTGTAAGAGCCACGTCTGTTAACACAGGCAGGCAGTACAAAACTGTGTTAGCAGAACCATGTATGTAATTATTCTGTTTTTCACTGAGCCCTTGTTAGTGAAATGGAAATAAACCACTATATGAAACAAACATGGTGACCTTATCAAACAGAGGACAGCGAGAAACTGGACACAGAGAAGCTAAGGTGATTGCGACAAGTCAGCTGTCCTTTCTCTGCTGGAATAAAAACGAATGTGCCGTTGTTATCAGGGCTGATGAGATATTCACAGCCGAGAGCAGGGGAAGCGGGCTCGGCATCACCCGCAACACAGGCGCCGGGGCTCCTTGGGAGCACGCTGCTCGCCATGGAGTCAAGCTGGCTCTGAGTTATGGCTCCCAGGTGTGTGACCTGGAGGTAGGGCGCTTTCTGCACCTCTCGTGCCTCCCGGGATAGCAACCTCAGTCTCGCTGGTGTGTGCTGAGCATCTAGCGTGCGAGCCTGGCGTGGATGTGAGGGCTCCAAACAGAGTGGCCTCCTCTAGCTTCATACTCTACAGCCACTCAGCTCTACAGTTGTTGCTGCTTTTATTTTGCGATGGAGTTAGTCAGAATTGTGATTGTGTAACTGATTGTGATTCTGACAAGCAGGGTTGAGGCTCATTTCCTGCTTCTGACTTATTTTCTCTTTTAAAGGAAAAATGTGTTTATTTTCATCTTCTATACTTTGGTATTGGATTTACCCCTTAGAGAGAAAGGGCTGTAGTAACATGGAGAAGCAGAGTGTTGAAGCCTAATCAGGTATCACCTTGACTAGTTGACTTCTTTTGCCTGCTGTCTCTATTTATGTAAAAATAGAATGCATTTTTTTTCTAATACATATCAGTAGAATTTAAGGGCTTACCTGGTGGTGCTAGTGGTAAAGAGTCTGCCTGCCGATGCAGGAAACTCGGGTTCAGTCCCTGGGTCGGGAAGATCCCCTGGAGAAGGGAATGGCAACCTACTCCAGTATTCTGGCCTGGAGAATCCCATGGACCGAGGCCCGAGAAGCCTGGCCGGCTATAGCCTCTGGGGTCAGAGAGAGTCAGACACGACTAAGCACACACAGCACAGAATTTGAGTAAACAGTGAGGTTTGTTCCACTTTCATCTTTGATTTCACCTTTTTAAGGTTGTGTGATTCCCTCCCTCCCCCTTTATTAAACAGCACTGATCAGCTCACAGTTAAGCTGCTCTGTGGCCGGTGGCTGAGGCAGTTGGCCTGTACATTTGGGGTAACTTCCTTTCTTTCATCAACACTTAGAGTAGCTGAAACTGTGTTAAGCTAAAATGGTACACACGTTTCAAAGAAAGGGAGAGGTGATGTGGAAACAGAGGCGTTTTTGTCCACCTTGAGGGGCTGGAGGCTCGAAGGCATCTGGTGTCATTTCCTTCTCCACGAGATCCTCCCAACTCAGGGATCAAGCCTATGTCTCCTGCATCGGCAAGCGGATTATTTACCACTGCACCACCTGGGAAGCCCACGCAGCCCCAGGCTGAGGGTTTAATCAAAGCAAAGGACACTGCTGGCTCTGGGTGGGATGAGAGGAGCAGAGGGCGGTCGGGTCAGTACTTGGTGGGGAAGCTGTTTCTGCGTTGTGGCCTCTGGGCTTATTGCTCCAAGGCTGACTGCCAAGAGCACCCAGCTCCCAGTAAACCTGGGGGAAATGCCTCCAGTTCGTGGGCTGCCCCCTCCTCCCTGTCCTGGAGGCTCTGCTGCCAGCCGTGGGTTCTGTCAACCAGGCTCCCTGAGGTCAGCTGCACAGAGGTCACCCCTGCTCACCCGCCAGCCCAGGGACTGGCAGAGCCGCACGCAGGCCACCGGGTAGAGAACTCGCTTGCTTTGGAGACAGCCCGTTGCCTGTCTGTCCTCAAGGGCAGAAGCCTGTGAGACAGCTGCTCACGTCAGTCCAGGAGCTCGGCTGACGTCAGCTGTGAGATGTAATTGCTTTTTCTTGGCCGTCTCACAAGAGGAAAGTTACTGTGACGAGGAGCCTTACTAACCAAGGAGAGCAGAAGGGGCAGAGCATGGCCTCCACCCACCGCAGTGATGGTGCGTTTTCCCTTCTAAGCTGGCTGAGAATGCTAATACTTTTGCCAGCCTGTTCTGCAGAGGGTAGAAACAGAGGAAAATCTCTCTTTCAAGAAACAGGAGGCACAGAGAGATACAAATGGGGAATATTTTTGTTTGAGTAAGAGGTGAGAGTCCAGGCTGGCTAAAGATGAAACTTCTTTCCCCAAAATACTGACAGCTTCCCTGGTGGGCCGGAAGTAGACTTCCCATCTCAGTGCTGCTGATGTTACTGAAAACAAGGATCGGAGATTGAAAAATGTGCTGCTGCTGCTAAGTCGCTGCATGTCCGACTCTGCGACTCTATAGACAGCAGCCTACCAGGCTCCTCCATCCATGGGATTTTCCAGGCAAGAATACTGGCGTGGGTTGCCACTGCCTCCTCTGTGAAAATGTGCCTTTCCTTCAAAAAGATACATAGCAAGCAAAGCCTGAATGTCTCTCCTCCCTCAAGTTAGTAATAGTTTCCAGGCGTCTTCTGTATGAGGGCAGAAGTTGGGAACTGGGGAGTCTGTACTCAGTGGGACTTTTGTTGTTGTTGTTACACTGGGTCTCAGTTACAGCAAAGGCTTCTCTCTAGTTGTTGCATGCAGGCTTAGTTGCACCATGGCATGTGGGATCTTAGTTCCCTGACCAGGGATCCAGCCCACATCCCCTGCACTGGAAGATGGATTCTCAGCCACTAGACCCCAGGGGAGTCCCCCGTGGGACTCTTAACTGAGGAGTGCTGAGTTGTACCCCAGTAAAGCTGTTCGTTAACCAGCACACTTGGAGTGTGCCAGATCATGGAACTTTGTGGTTGTCCAGGGATTGTTGAACCCTTGCTGCATGTAAGGAGCAGCTTCTCTCTCACCTCTGCAGCTATTTATGGTGGACAGATGTAGGCGGGGGCATGCCTGGGGAAGTAAAGCTCTCTGACAAGCTGCACATCCTCAGCCTGGACTGTAGCCCGCCAGGCTCCTCTGTCCCGGGGATTCTTCAGGCATGAATACAGGAGTGGATTGCCATGCCCTCCTCCAGGGGATCTTCCCGACTCAGGGCTCGAACCTGCACCTCTTACGTCTCCTGCATTGGCAGGCACATTCTTCACCACCAGTGCCACGTGGGAAGCCCTCAGTCTGGTTATAACTGGTAAAGAGGATGGTAAAGATCACCGTCGTCTTTATTTGAAAGAGGAGATTTAAACTTGATTCCATCTGCTGATGGTAGGTTGCTTCCATGTCCTGGCTATTATAAACAGTGCTGCGATGAACACTGGGGTACACGTGTCCCTTTGAGTTCTGGTTTCCTCGGTGTGTATGCCCAGCAGTGGGATTGCTGGGTCATAAGGCAGTTCTCTTTCCAGTTTTTTAAGGAATCTCCACACCATAGTTCTCCATAGTGGCTGTACTAGTTTGCATTCCCAACAACAGTGTAAGAGGGTTCCCTTTTCTCCACACCCTCTCCAGCATTTATTGCTTGTAGACTTTTGGATCGCAGCCATTTGACTGGTGTGAAATGGTACCTCATTGTGGTTTTGATTTGCATTTCTCTGATAATCAGTGATGTTGAGCATCTTTTCATGTGTTTGTTACCAATACAGTATTGTAAAAGTAAAATAAAGTAAAATTAAAAAGTAAATAGAAAAACTTGATTCCAGTGACTGAGCTGAGCAGAATCAAAAGGAAACATTAAACCTGTCTTGTGACTTCATGTAGGTAGGAAGCTAGAAGCACAGAAGTCTGATGGGTGAGCTGATCATTGTTGAAGCTGGGTGCTGGGCATTTGAGGTTCAGTCTAATGTCACCTCTACTTTTGTTGTTTGAAATTCTCCATAATAGATTGTTTTAAGCCCATGGGAAATGACATCTGTTTTGTAAAATTAGAAGTATAAAAAGCCAACCTCACACCAGTCAGAACAGCTATCATTAAAAAGTCTACAAATGATGAATGCTGGAGAGGATGTGGAGAAAAGGGAACCCTCCTACTCTGCTGGTGCAGCCACTCTGGAGAACAGTATGGCAGTTCCTTAAAAAACTAAAAATAGAGTTACCATATGATCCTTCAGTCCCACTCCTGGGTGTATATCTAGAGAAAACTAACTTGAAAGATACATGAGGCCCAATATTCACTGTAGCACTATAGCCAAGACATAGAAGCAACCTAAATGTCTGTTGACAGATGAATGTATGGGGAGTGTGTGTGACTGTATACAAATACACATTCACTCACATACATACAATAGAATATTAGCCATAAAAAATAGTGAAATTTTGCCTTTCGCAGCAACATGGATGGACCTATATAGATGATCGTACTAAGTGAAATCAGAAAGATACCTCTTATATGTGAAATTTTTAAAAAATGATACAAATGAACTTATTTACAAAACAGAAATAGACTCACAGAGAAAACAAATGTGTGGTTACTAAGGGGGGAAGGGATAAAGTAGGAATATGGGATTAACAGATACACACTACTATATTTAAAAGAGATATCCAACAAGGACCTACTGTACCACGCAGGGAACTGTACTCAACATCTTATATGTGTGTATTTGTAACTGAATCACTTCACTGGATACTTGAGACTAACACAATACTACAAATTAACTGCAATTTTCTAAAAAATCCAGTGATATATCTGAAAATTTTAGGGGATGTTTTTATTAGCTAGCAATAATTGTATAAATCAGGGAGCTACTGTTTAATAGACGCAGACTTTCAGTTTTACTGCTGTAGACTGGATGGTGGTGAGGGTTGAACAACAGTAGGAAGCTCCTTAATGCCGGTAAACTGTACAGTAAAAAATGGTTAAAATGATGTTTGTCTTATGTGTTATTACAGTGCCCCAAAGTACCAAACAAAATGGCTTACCCCAAACAGAAAACATTTTTCACAACAGCTTCCTAGGTAAGCAGCTTTAAGATTGGCTACTTCATGATTCAACAGCATCAAAAAGGACCCAGGTTGTCTTCAGCTGCCCACTCTGCCAGCCTCCACCCACCTGCTTCGTCCTTAGCCAACTCCCTCGTAAGCTACCTGCCCCAGCCAGAAATTTCTTTCTAACAGACTCGCAGATACAGAGAACACACTGGTGGTCACCACTGGGGAGAGGCAGAGTAGGGGTAGGGAACTAGGAGGCACAAAGCACCACGTATGGAATGAATGAGCTACAGGGGTATATTGTATACCACAGGGCGTATGGCCAACGTTTTACCATAGCTTTAAATGGAGTACGGTTTAAGAATTTTGAGTCACTGTGTTGTACGTGTGCAACTAGTATTATGAATCAACTATACTTCAGTTAAGAAAAAAGGAAAATGAATTTCTTTCCAAAAGAACATACATGAAAAGAGACCATCTAAGAGCAAGAAAGGCTTCCAGAACCATCACATATCACTCAGCATCCCCACTCGAATGTCTTAACAGCCATTTCACCTGCAGCACAGCCAAAGCCAAGCTCCTGGTGTCCTCCCCACTGCTCCTCCCAGCATCTTCCAATCTCACTAACTGGCAATCCATTCTTTCTCCAGATCTATCCTTATTCAGCCAAAAACCTCAGAGTCCTCTTAGGCCCCTCTCTTCACATCCTTCAGCAGATTCTTCTAGCTCTCCCTTTTAAGTATTTCAAGGTTCCGCCACTCTTCAGCACTATGATTCATCTTTGAGCCACCTCCATCTCTCACCTGGATTGTTGCGATAGCTTCTTAACTGGTCTCCCTGTTTCTGCCCTTGGTTGTGTGTATATGTGCTTAGTTGCTCAGTTCAGTTGCTCAGTCTTGTCCAACTCTCTGCGACCCCATGGGCTGTATGTAGCCCACCAGCCTCCCCTGTCCATGGGATTTCCCAGGGAAGAATACTGGAGTGGGTTGCCTTTTCCTCCTCTGGGGGATCTTTCCGACCCAGGGATTGAACCCTGGTCTCCTGCATTGCAGGAGATTCTTTTACTATCTGAGCCACCAGGGAAGCTGCCCCCTGCCCTTGGTTACTGAACAAATACATGCAGGCATTGCTCTGCGTACTAGCAATTCTGCAGGTAAAAACCCTGTCCTCCTGGAACTTTCCTTCTGTTCTCAAAATAGCATTCAGAGCCACCTCTTTCAAAGGTAAGTCAGTCATGTCACTTTTCTGATCAGAATCCTTAATTTATGCCACAGTCTGTGCATTGCAACTGAAGTGAGGAAAAGCTCGTTTTAATCTTAGGGTGCCTCCGCCAAACGCTGTCATGTCACAGAGCAAAGTTCAGTTTGAATGCAAACTTTAAAGTGGAAGAAAGGATGACAGAAGTCATTTCTAACATGTTTGTGTGTTTCTAGGATTCTAGAAACAGAAAGCTCTGCGTTGAATGACTTCAGAGACATCAGTGTGATACACTGATCCCTCTGGTAATGGTTTCTTAGCCACCTACCTCTCATCCTTTTTCCTTATGTTGTTGAATTCTTTATATAAATAGAGCTGTCAAAACTCATGGAACATCTATTAAATGGATGTACACCCTCATGGGATTTTTTTAATCGAACTATAATGTACATGAATAAAGTACAGTGTTTTCAGTATACCATGTAATTTGTGTGTATGCATAAGTTCCCATGTATTAAATAACTTCTAACCCAGATCAAGATACACCATTTTCAGCATTCCAGAACACTTCCTTGTTCCGTCTGTCAATCCTATTGTCTTCCAAATATAACCAGTATTCTGACCTTTATCACCATAAAATTCGTTTTGTCTGTTTCTGAACTTTTCGTTGATGGACTCATATATCTAGTTTCTTTTGTGCAAAATTAGATCTGCGCGATTCATCCATGGTGTCAGAGGTAGCTCTAGTTCCTGCTTTCCTGTTGCCGTATTAGCATTCCATTGTGTGAGCATCCTGTACTTTATCCATTCTACTAGTGATCGATATTTGGATTATTTCCTGTTTTGGATGTTATGAGTATCCTGTCTTTTGTTGGCTATAAGTATTTGTTTCTCTTTTCACTCTGGGAATGTGATTGCTGGGACACAGGACCTGCTTACAGATACAGAACTTTAGGAGATAATGCAAACGCTAAAGGGATGGAGAAGCCTGGTAGGCTATAGTCCATGGGGTCGTTAAGAGTCGGACACGACTGAGCAACTTCACTTTCACTTTTCACTCTCATGCATTAGAGAAGGAAATGGCAACCCACTCCAGTGTTCTTGCCTGGAGAATCCCAGGGACGGGGGAGCCTGGTGGGCTGCCATCTATGGGGTCGCACACAGTCGGACACGACTGAAGTGACTTAGCAGCAAAGTGGTTGTACCCTCGGAGGGGGACTTCCCAGGTGGCGCCAGTGGTAAAGAACCCTACTGCCAATGTAGGAGACATAAGAGACCTGAGTTCGATCCCTGGGTCAGGAAGATCCCCTGGAGGAGGGCATGGCAACCCATTCCAGTATGCTCGCCTGGGGAATCCCATGGACAGGGGAGCCTGGTGGGCCACAGCCCATGGGACTGCAGAGAGTTGGACAGGACTGAAGTGACAGCATGCACGCACCTACCCTCTGAGAGGCATGAGATGTCTTCCTGGACCCAGTGGCTCTGAGCAGCCTGACCCATTATTTGTTCATGCTTCTGTCTTCCCCCGGCTCTACCCCAAACCACAGTGTTGAACAGAAATGATGATTAGAACACAAAGACAAGGTGAAATTGTACGAGACAAAATATCAGTAATCCTGGGAAATTCTCCAGTGACCTCTTACTACATGACAATTCTGTTGTTAACCTCCATCACATCAACTTCAGTTCTGTTTTCATAATACTTGAAAGATTTTGAAAAGGGATGGGAAACAAAACACGATGGGAAGGCTGTTCCTAGATAGCAAATGTTTGGGCAAAAGAATGAGGTTAGACTGCAGAGGGCTAGCAATGGCCTGACTTCACACACAATATTGATCACTAGGAATACAACAGAGAAGGCAATGGCACCCCACTCCAGTACTCTAGCCTGGAAAATTCCATGGATGGAGGACCCTGGTAGGCTGCAGTCCATGGGGTCACGAAGAGTCAGACACAACTGAGCGACTTCACTTTCACTTTTCACTTTCATGCATCAGAGAAGGAAATGGCAACCCACTCCAGTGTTCTTGCCTGCAGAATCCCAGGAACAGAGGAGCCTGTTGGGCTGCCATCTATGGGGTCGCATAGAGTTGGACATGACTGACATGATTTAGCATCAGCAGCAGGAATACAAAGTGATGAACAAGATACACAGAGCTTCCACCACAGGGGTAGGTCAACCAGCATCACAGTGCCCCATGGTGAGAGCTGTGGGGCAAAGCACTGAAAAGAAAAATGCCAGTGTCTTCCTTTACGTTACACACAGAGTAAGACTGCAACGCTACTGACACCAGAAGTGTTTTCCACACATCACGTGACTCTGTGACCCCAGCTGGGTGGCCTACAGTTAACTCAGTTCTCACACTAGCTCCCTGGAGATGGCGTCAGTCCCCAAGACCGCCCCCACTTTGGATGCGAATCGCAAGTCTAGGTGTCAGCGTGCCTCTGGTCAACCAGTTCCAGATCAGAGGATCCCACGCCCCTCCCCAGGGTTTAATTCATTTGCTAGAGGGCACAGCATGGGCCAAGCCTGGAAGCTAGGTAAAGAGCCAGACATACAGGGAACTTAAAACTTCACCAAGGCTGAAGCATAGTGTTTCCAGGGAGAATAGTAGCAAGAGATGAAGCTAGAAAAACCATCAGATAGCAGATCATTCAAAGTTTTAAAATAATAACAGCAGCCGGTGTTTCAGAAGAAACGACTTTTTCCAGACTCGTGGACTTAAGCACATCTCAAGGACCATCTCATTTACTATTCACCGTCCTTAAGATACAGGTACATTATTACAGATGATAAAATGTAGGTTCAGGGAAATTAAATAATTGGCCAAAGCCACAGCCCTTAAAACGACAGGTCTAGGCCTTAAACCCATGTCTAACTGATCAAAAGCCCATACTCTTAACCACTCATATAGATAATTGGAGAAGGAAGTGGCAACCCACACCAGTATTCTTGCCCAGGGAATCCCATGGACAGAGGAGCCTGGTGGGCTGCCGTCTATGGGGCCGCACAGAGTAGGACACGACTGAAGTGACTTAGCAGCATATAGATAATACCACATAAACCACACTTTATCCTCCTGGGAGCTCAACTTCTTATATGTGTTCATGTTTTATTAGAGAAACACCATTTACAATAATTTTCTCAAATGGAAGTGATATATAGATTCCTTTTCAAGAAGAAAAAGTTTACAGACCTTTAATAGTTGACTTAAATCAGCTAATGTTCCTTAAAACGTAGGCAAATAAAAAGTCAGCGTAAGTTCCTGGTGCTTAAACTGCTCGTATATCAAAATAAATACACCAAATTAATACCCCCCCAAAACCTATAAAACAGGTGTAAATTAAGTACCACTGATTTAACGTCACTGACATCGTTTTGCGGAAATGGTCACTCTGGAGGAGTGAGTGGCACTGACACGTCTCTGGGTCAGGACATCAAGGCTGCGGAGACCCCGCCTCCCACACCTGTCCTCTTGTTCAGCCTCCCAGGAAACCATGACGCTGTCTGGCTTCACTCGGAGTGTAGACATCGCACACATCAGGTCCACCACTCGCCGTTCACCTGTAACATCTAAGGCCGTGCTGCGTGGTGCCCACAGGGTTGTAAACCCATCAGCTCTGAAACACAGTTTCCATGCTTTAATGCAACTTGAGTTCAGAATTCACAACTGTTCCAGACTTACTAAAATGAGATTCGACCTGGAATGGACTTCGGTCTGTGAGTGAGTGGGAGGCTGAAGGAGGACAACTCGGAGGGACGCATGTGCTGGCTGTTGAGGGCTGCTAAGGTTGCACTTGGGCTTCCCAGGCGGCAGCAGTTGTAAAGAACCCGCCTAACAGTGCCGGAGACACAGGAGTTGTGGGTTCGATCCCTGGGTCGGGAAGACCCCCTGGAGGAGGAAATGGCAGCCCCCTCCAGTATTCTTGCCTGGAGAAACCCATGGACCCTGGTGGGCTACCATCCATGGGGTCACAGAGACTCAGACATGACTGAGCGACTTAGCACTCACACACAGTTAAGCTTAATAGACTCTGACTTCTGTGTTTTCTGCTTCTTCACAGGGGTCGGCACCAGGAACTATTACAGAAAGATTGGCTACAGATTGCAAGGTCCATACATGGTAAAGACGCTAGAGTAACACCACACCAGTCCACCTTGAGGCATCTTCTCCCTGGCAGGAAATGGATCCAGGATGTCTTGAAAACTCAGCACAGAAGCCGAGCAAAGCAAATAGCCCTCCCTGAGCCCCTGGCGGGAAGCTCCCCGTCACCCTGGAGCCTGGAAACCTTGCTTAGGGCTGGGCCAGGCTTCTGCTGACCAAGCCCATGGAGCCTGGACACTCAGAACCCCCACTACCACCCACTCCTGCATGTTCTCAAGACGTCACCTGTTTTCGAGGCTTAACTCCTGTATCTAGTTTCTCGGTTTTGCATGAGACTTGCAAGTGACCTAACCGTGACTCGGGCAGAGACAAAAAGCAAGTTAATCAGCTCATTTGGACACCACGATTCATGAACTAAAACTGGCTATGTCACTTAGGAGTAAACTTAGGGGTAGGTTATTTATATAGAGTATAGACAAAGAGTCGTGTTGGGATCATGTAAAAACTGTCAGACGTTAATCTCTGTTCTGTTACTATAATACGTACTCATTCCAGCACTAGTTTAAAAAATGAGCTTTCGTTTTAATGGCAATCATTGTGGTTCCTGCGCTGCTGTTTGAAATAACTGTGATGGGGAGAGAACAGGTGAGGGTTCCAGCTTGAAACCAGCCTTTCTCAGTTCACAGGCTACCATCGACAAAGGGCCATTACAGACATCCATTTATTTCAGGATTTTTATTGCCTGTACTTCCCACACACTTGACAACTGCAAAACACCGTGGGCGGCCCTTCCACGCAGAGAAGCGTTTGGCGTCCCTGTTGGTCTGTCCTGAGCAGGCAGTCTGCCGCACACATGTCTGAGCTTGTGTGTCCCTAAGTCAAGACACACAGACACAGCCATTCTTCCCTGCATTTTAATTCTTCCAGTTTAAATGGAGAAAGGTCAGAGTTAAACTCATATGAAAGTTAAAAAAAAAATACTGGAAACAGGCCCAAATCTAAAAATGGGAGAAAGATTGGCTTTTTCAAAGCATCATCTTCTGGGACTGCCTCTCTGACTTCCAGGTAAGCTATTATTAAGGAGACTCAGCCTGGAGAGGGTCTGTTCTTAAGAGCATGGCTTAACCTGCATCCCTGGGATTAGGTGGCATTTTACAAAAAGTTTTAGTAAAGGGAGTTGATTCCTCTAAAGGTTTGAAAAATAAAATCTTCAACACACAAGGAAGAAGCATATAAGGCTTCTTCTCTCCTCTCCCTGTAAACACAGTGACATCTGCCGTGAGTTTACAGGTTCGGGTTTCTTGTCTCCAGCACTATCCATTTCCTCCTGGGTGCTGTTTGCCATCTTGTTAAAATGCCACCAGGCAAATGGCGTCGGCTCCCTTGTCAACTCGCTGCGGAACTGCAGAGGCTTTTCATGAGCGCCGTTTAGGGAATTCAGCTACTTCTCAGTTTTGAGCCAAACTGAGGACACTAGCCCCAGAGACAGCCTCTCAGATAACTGAGAAACTACCTAGGGAAGGATGGTTTTCAGTGCAGTCTTTAGAACTAACAGATCCGCACATGCCCAGCCAGTCAGGATGGCCTGGACACCCGGGAAAGGAGTCTTACCATTGGAGGAGGACCTGCATGGGCATCACGGGGAGGGGGGCACTTAGTCATTATTTTTAATGTGGACACTCTGCTTCCAGTCCGTGTGTCCTTTTCTGTACTAATTAAAGCAGACCTATAATGGATGTCAGATGGGTCACAAATAAGCTGCTCTAGTTAGCATGAAATTCAAGTTAACTCACGTTTAAGCAGGATAACTTCCTCTGACTTCCAAAGACTGTCCTTGGCATCTCTGGTGCCTGGCCGTCCTAGATATGTGTAGTCTTGGTCGAATGGACTGCCTCATAAAAACATCAGCTAGGCATGATCCCTTCAGCCTCAGCATGAAGCCTCTAAGGCTGCCGTTTGTGTGTCTGATCAGTATTGAGCAACTCCTTAGCAACCACCTCAAGCCCAGTCAGCTAGCTCTGCTTTTGGTTTGAGTTTTTGTTAAATCACTTGGGGAGTTTTTTATTTTTTTTTAAATCAAGCCCTTATCAAAAACAGACTGAAATCTATTTGCATTAAAAATGAGATTTTAAAAATTCATTATTGCAAAGTAAAAGAGCCTGGTAGAACTCACTGTTTCTCAGACTCGGGAATGAATGTGGAGTCCTTTTAAAGGAATAAACTCCTACTGACCCAGAAGAATCCTGAGAAGTACAACTTAAAAGCCAAAACTTGTTCTATGAAGACATCTTTCCAAATTGCAACTTTTCATTTCCAGAGGTTTTCATGGTATTTTTTAAAGGTTATCATCTAATTAAAAGTGAAATTTGGGGAATTCCCTGTTGGCCCAGTATTTAGGAGTCAGCACTTTCACTTGCCATGGGCCTGGGTTCAATCCTTGCTTAGGGAACTAAAATTCTGCAACCTGCAAGGCTCAACCCCCCCCCCCCCCCCCCCCCCAAAAAAAAAAAAAACAAAAATAGAAACCACAGCCATTTTGTTCATAAAGAACTTAGACCCCTAACCTGATCAAACAGCTCAAGATCTAGGTTCTGAAAACATGGGCTCCTCTATTAACTCTAAAGCTGTGAGCAAGTCCCCGCCCATGTTTGAGCTGCCCTCCCCTCATTTGTGATGAGAGAACTGCCCACCCGTCAGAATGAATGCAATGTTCTGATGTGATCACCTGTGATAAGATGCTGCATAAACCACAACATTCTCTATATAAACCATCCTCACTCCAGTGAAGTGGCTTCTCAATGGGTATGTGACTTGGAGCAAGAAAACTCTGCCCCTCGGCAAGTTTCCTGTCTGTAAAATGGATCTGTAACAGTTTCTCCCTCATGCAGTAGCTGTCGAGATTAAGTGAGCTCACACATGTCTATTTGATCAAGGCCTGTGGGACATAAAACACACTACAAGTACTGGCTATTATAGCCAATATCTAACAAGTACAGTATCCTGCCTTTTTTTTTTTTTTTTTCTTGTATTTACCTACTTATTTACTCATTTGGCTGTACCAGGTCTTATTTGTAGCATGCAAAATCTTTAGTTGCAGTGTGTGAACTCTTACTTGCAACATGTGGAATATAGTTCTCTGATCAGTCAAACCCGGATCCCCTGCATTGGGTGTGCAGAATCTTAGCCACTGGACCACCAGGGATGTCTGTCTGGCCCATTCTAATGTGAGAGTTTCTTACCTGCTGGCAGCAGAACCTGATTTTTTTTTTTTTTTTTTTTTTGCTAGAATCTCTCCATTTTGTTAGAGGCCAGTGTCAGAAGAATAGCATCACTGGGCTCTGAGACCTCTCTGAGGATGTTCTGACTGGTTCTCTCTCGTTCACATAAGTCCAGGGTTACAAATTTTCAACTCCGTGGTTTGAGGGACAAGAAGCTAGCTGAGACTCTGCAACAGCAAAAAGCATTTTCACATATCACTGTGATTCTGGGGGCTTCCTGGAAAGCTGTCCAACGTCAGCGTGGACTGCGGCCTCTCCTGTGCATGCACAGGTAGCCGTGTCCACCTAGGGAGCCCCTGAGGGATTCTGGCCACCCTTGGGACCAGATAGGAGCAGGGCCACCTGTGTGCGTCAGTCATGTGTACCAGCTGTACCTCTGTGTCTCCTCCTGGGATGGCTGTCCCCAAAAGTAAGCTTATGGACCTTTGAAAGAAACTGATTTTAACATAAAACGTGTAACAGGGAGCTTCCTTGAGACGCAGTGGTAAAGAATCCATCTACCAATACAGGAGACGAAGGTTCAATCCCTCGAGTCGGGAAGATCCCCTGGAGAAGGAAATGGCAACCCACTCCAGGATTCCTGCCTGGAGAATCCCATGGACAGAAGAGCCTGGCAGGATCCCAAAGAGTTGGACACGACTTAGCAAATAACAATAAGCCTGTAACAAAGGGAAAAAAACTACTTTTTTATGTCCAAATGTACAGCTTTATCTCCTCCCTGTCTCTCGGCAAGCCTAGAATACCCTTCTGTCCACCTGGAAAACTCCTCCAAGTGGGGTTACCACCATCTGAGCCCCGCCATGTGCTGCTTTGCTATCTAGGTCACCTTCAAGGTCAGTGCTCATCTCCCTCCTTTAATAAATGAGGACATGGGCTGGTGTCTGCCTCACTGGGCCTGAAGTTCCAGAACCACCACCTTGCCCAGTGCCATCAGCACCAGCCCTGAATGTCCACAGATCGTGTATATGGCCACATGCACGGCGCCCACGGAGCAGCCCAGCACCGCAACCCGGAGCTCAGTTACTAAGGATTTAGGATCCAAACCCGAGTCACCGACTCGGCCTTTCTCACTCCACCCCATGTTTCCCTTTTTAGGGGGGAAACTGTTTGCAGTCAGCCTATGTTTAAAGAGAACGCTAGCAAGTATCGAGCAACCAGTCTGTTTTCATATTATCTTAGCCTCACAACAGACAGCCTGTAACCAGTTTCTTTCACCAACCAGGTTTTCCCAAGTGCAGGAAGTGGAAAGTCATGACGTCATCAAGGGAGAACGCAGACCAGCGGAAGTCTGCTCTTTCCATTTAAATGAAAATCGCTGTTTGTGGGTCTCCAAAATTATATATGCTCATTGTAACAGGTTGAAATGAAACAGAAAGGCACAAAATAACCTGACATCTCACCAAGAGACAGCGGTAAGCCCTGTGATGAATGCTGTTTCGTGCAGTCACACATGAACGCGCACAACCAATCAGCTTTACATGAAATGGTCACACAGTGCGTGTCACCTTGTAACTGTCTTTACTCCACAAAATGTAACTACCACCAACATCTTCCCGTGTCAGTACCCACGGATCTCGGCGAAGTCCTAACCACTGGACCATCAGGGAAGTCTCCATCTCATTCTTTTTAATGACCCCCTCAATTCCCGTTGTCTGCAGACGCCACACTTTATTTCATTGTGTCTTTCGTGTTCTTTTCTGTTCTCACTGTCACAATAGCTAGAATCATCGATGAAGAGTAGGGGCTGCAAGCATACCTTGACTCAGTCCTAAGATATGCTTTCTCTTTTTTTATAAGCATTAACCATCCACTGCAGGCTTCTGGGTCCCTCCCCGTGGTCTGTCACCCCCTGGCCTTTCCATGCTTCATCTGTAGCCCAACTTCCAGGAGTCAGGGAAGGAACAACCTGCCTGGGGCCAGGCCTTGCTCCAGCAGAGGCAGCACACATGTGGTTGGGAACAAGTCCCATCATGAAGAATTGGTAAAGAATCTAGGGTCTTAGACCACTGCATGCTTGGGGCGCTGGGACAGCAGCCAGGATTATTTACATCTACCTGATAACTGGAAAAAGGAAAGCAGAGACATTACTTTGCCAACAAAAGTCCATCTAGTCAAGACTGTGGTATTTCCAGTGGTCATGTATGGATGTGAGAGTTGGTCTATAAAGAAAGCTGAGCGCTGAAGAATTGATGTTTTTGAACTGTGGCATTGGAAAAGACTCCTGAGAGTCCCTGGGACTGCAAGGAGATCCAACCAGTCCATTCTAAAGGAGATCAGTCCTGAATGTTCATTGGAAGGACTGATGCTGAAGCTGAAACCCCAATACTTTGGCCACCTGATGCGAAGAACTGACCCATTGGAAAAGACCCTGATGCTGGGGAAGATTGAAGGCGGGAGGAGAAGGGGATGACAGAGGATGAGATGGTTGGATGGCATCACCGATGCGATGGACATGAGTTTGAGTAGGCTCTGGGAGTTGGTGATGGACAGGGAAGCCTGGCGTGCTGCAGTCCATGGGGTCGCAGAGTCTGACGTGACCTAGTGACTGAACTGAACTGACTGATGAAAGGAACCCATGCATGCTAAATAGCACTGAGACTGCCCCCATCTTCCCCAGCTCAGTTTCAGAATGCCGGCAAGATCTTTCCCCAACAGGCCAGAAGTTGAAAGGCAATTTCAGGGATTTCACTGGTGGTCCAGTGGCTAAGACCCCAGGCTCCCGATGCAGGGGGTCCAGGTTTGATCCCTGATCAGGAAACTGGATATTATATGCTGCAACTAAGAGTTTGCATGCTACAACTAAAGATCCTGTGTGCCGCAACTGAGACCCGGCGCAGACAAATAAAATATTTTTTATAAAAGTAAAGCTGGGAAGGATTGGGGGCAGGAGGAGAAGGGGACGACAGAGGATGAGATGGCTGGATGGCATCGCGGACTCGATGGACGTGAGTCTGAGTGAACTCTGGGAGATGCTGATGGACAGGGAGGCCTGGCATGCTGCGATTCATGGGGTTGCAAAGAGTCGGACACGACTGAGCGACTGAACTGAACTGAAGAAAAGAAAGGCCCTTCTAGAGAATAACCAACCTGAGAGGAAGGACTTAAAAATACAATCAGAGAGAGTTCCTCAAGAAGCAACCCAGATGGCCACTCCATGCAAAGTCAGTAAGCCCTGCTCCAATGGGCTGAATGTCCGTGTTCCCCCAAAATTTATATATTAAAGTCCCAGCCTCCAATGTGGCTGAATTTGGAGATCAGGCCTTTGCAGGGCAGAGGGGTTGCGGGGGGGGGGGGCGGTAATTAAAGATGAGTGAGGTCATAAGGTGGAACCTTGATTCAACAATATTAGTGTCCTTAGGGACTTCCTCGATGGTCCAGTGGTTAAGACTGTACGCTTCCAGCGCACGGGGCACAGGTTTGATCCCTGGTCAGAGAACTAAGATCCCACATGCTGTGCCACATGGCCAAAACATTTTAAGAATTAAATAAATTTTTTAAAATCCTCAGAACTGGAAAACATACATTTAGATAGATATGTTTAATACATTATATAATTACTGTTTTAAAATATTATATATATGTGTGTGTGTATGTGTGCAAAAGTGAAGAAAGTGAAAGTATTGCTCAGTCGTGTCTGACTCTTTGTGACCCCATGGCCCATAGCCCGCCAGGTTTCTCTGTCCATGGAGATTCTCCAGACAAGAACACTGGAGTGGGTTGCCATTCCCTTCTCCAGGGGTCTTCCTAACCCAAGGATTGAACTTGGTTCTCCTGCATTGCAGGTAGGTTCTTTACCATCTGAGCCACCAGGGAAGCCCATATATGTGTGTGTGTTATAAGAAGAGACAACAGAGGACAGTGGCATAACCAAGCTGGTGACATAGGCCATTCCTATAGGCCTTCACTCTCCCTCAAGAACAACTAACCAGTCTTCGTGTGCAGGTCACCACTGAGAGAACCCTGGGACACAGGAGTGAGACTGAAGCAATCCCTGTACCAGACACCAAGACAAGCCACATCAGAAGTGCTAAGAGGAGCCGCTGCACACTGACGACACCACCCCCTCCCCACGCTGATACAGCATCAGGCGGAGAGGCTGAACCTGGACCTATAGCTCCCCAGCAGAAAAGAGAGCCTAGGGTGCACACCCAGCTCCCACTGTGGGTCCCTTCTTGGGAGCCCCCACTCTGGTTGTGCCCCACAGGGACTGCAGGGGAACCAGTAGGACTTGACCCCTGGGCATCTGGGCATCCGATTGTGATGAGAAGTAGGGAGGGGCTGGCAGCAGCGAGCAGAGTGAGTCCTCCCTGCAGTGTCCAAGGAGTAGTCCCAACCTCTGCAGCTGCTTTGTTCATCTGCAGAGCCTAGATGGTCACAGTCTAATCAGGGAACTCGGCAGGACACAGGCTGGCCTGTTTTGGGTTCTCAAACGAAGAGCTTGGCCAGCCCTGGAGGCCGGTCTGCTCTGGCCCAGGCAGGGGAGCTGAATCATGGCCCAGCCTACTGCTGAGTGGATCTCCCAGCCCCTCAGAAAGCCTGATCAGAGACATCTAGGCAGCCAGAGTCCAGCAACACTTAAGCAGAGCAGAGGGTATGGCTGGCAGAGCTAATCACCTACAGAGCAAAGCCAGTGGCATCAAGTGACCAGGGAACTCTGGGAGTGGGTCAGCTTGAGGCAAGACCATGACCAGAATGGCTTGCTGGGCTTAGAGGATTCCCCTCTTTGCCCAAGCAGGAGAACTAATCCATAGCCCTACTCAATGCCGAGTATAGTTCCTGGCCCTTCTGACCAGAAAGCCTGAAGGTTAACACCCAGAAGCTGTGTAATCCAGCAACCCTCAAGCAGAAAATACACTAAGCTGGCAGAGCTGATGGTCTGCAGAGCAGAGCTTTGTTGGCCTTGGAACTGGGTCTCCCGCTCTACCTGGGAAAGGAAGCTAATTTGTAGCCCCACCCACGGTTAGATACAGTCCTCAGCCCACCCTGTGTACATGCATGTTAAGTGGCTTCAGTCATGTCTGACCCTTTGTGACCTTATGGACTGTAGACTGCCAGGCTCCTCTGTTCATGGGTTCTCCAGGCAAGAATACTAGAGTGGGTTTCCATGCCCTCCTCCAGGGGATCTTCCTGACCGAGGGATCAAACCCACATCTCTTACATCTCCTGCAATGGCAGGCGGGTTCTTTACCACTAGCGCCTGGGAACCCTCAGCCCACCCTACCAGGGAACCCAGCCAGAACATGTGGGAAGCTGCACAGTTCACCCAACAACCTGACTTATAGAGGCACTTGAGCAGAAAACACACCAGCTTTTTTCCCTGTCTACAGAGCAAAACCAGGTCTCGTCTGGCCAGGGAATTCAGAGCAGTCTTACCTGATTCAAGTCTCCCAAAGAATAAGCCATGCAGGTCTCAGGGCCCATCCTGCTGCCCCACCAGAGCAGGGATGCTAACTCATAGCCCCACCTGCTGCTGAATAGAGCAGAGTAGTGTACCCAGTCCTGACCATCTAGTAAACCTGACCAGAGAACTGAAGCAACCCGGAGCTCATCCTGCAACCTTGCTTAGGCAGAACATCAAACTTGCTTGGGCAAGGAACCAAGCCAGCAATTCCATCCAATTCTCAGGCAATGGCACAACTGCATTCTGCCATCTCAGAGCTCAGGCAGTGGTCTCACCCAAAAATAGACCCTGTTAGCAGATCTCACCCACCCAAGAACATTACCAGCACACATATCCAGAAACCCAAACTGAGCTGACTGGTGAAGAACTGTCTCTGCCAAAGGGAACTTGTAAAGTCTGGAAGAGGAGACCACTTACCCAAATGAACAAATACCCACATAAAGAATCAAGGATCATGAAGAAAATCAAGCAAGCATGACAGCACCATAGGAAACCAATACAGGTATAATAACTGACCTTAGAGAAATGGAGATCTATGAACTGTCAGACAAAGAATTCAGAATAATCCTCAAAGAAGTTTAGTGAACTATTAGATCACACTGATAACTAAATGAAATTAGGAGAACAATGCATGAACAAAATGGAAATTTCAACAGAGAACTAGAAACCATCAAAAGAAAACAAACAGAGACCCTAGAACTGACATATACAATGACTGGAGAAAACAGGACTGAAAAACTCAATGGAGAACTTCAAAAGAAGACTTCACTGTGCAGAGGAAAGAATCTATGACCTAAAAGACAGGATATTTTAATTTATCCAGTCAGAGGACTAAAAGAAAAAAAAGAATGAAAAATGGTGAAGAAACCCTATGCATTATGAGAACTCCAGAGGAAAAAGAGAAAGGGACAAAAAGTGTATTTAAAACAATAATGTCTAAAAACTTCCCTAACCTGGGGAGAGACGAGAACATCCAAATGCATGCTGCCCAGAAGATCCCATATGCATTGAACATGGATAAGGCAATACCAAGACATAATTTAACTGTCAAAAGTCAAAGACAAAAATTTTGAAAGGAGGAGGAGAAAAGAAGTTTCATATAAGGAAAACCCCATAAGGTTTTTCAGGCCAGGAGAGAATGGGATGACATATTCAAATTATTGAAGGGGGGAAAAAAAAAAAAAAACCTGTCAACAAAGTATTCTATGTCTGGCAAAGCTGTCCTTCAGGAAAGGAGGAGATATAGTCTTTCCTAACAAGAACTGAGGGAGTTCATCAACTACCTGACAAGAAATTGACCCAGAATTTAATACCCCACTCTCAGCATTGGATAGTTCATCCAGAGTTAATAAGGAAACAGCAGATTTGAATAATACTATAGATCCAATAGCATTAAAATGGACCCAATAGAACTAAAGTGGGCTGGAATGGGTGAATTTAACTCAGATGACCATTATATCTATTACTATGGGCAAGAATTCCTTAGAAAAAATGGAGTAGCCATCATAGTCAACAAAAGTCCAATGCAGTACTTGGATGCAGTCTCAAAAACGACAGAAAAAAAAAAAAAAGAATTAAAAAAAAAAAAAAAACGACAGAATAATCTCTGTTCGTTTCCAAGGCAAACCATTCAATATCACAGTAATCCAAGGCTGTGCCCCAACCAATAATGCTGAAGAAGCTGAACAGTTCTATGAAGACTCACAAGGCCTTTTAGAACTAATACCCCAAAAAGATGTCCTTTTCATTATATGGGACTGGAACGCCAAAGTAGGAAGTCAAGAAACACCTGGATTAACAGGCAAATTTGGCCTTGGAGTACAGAATGAAGCAGGGCAAAGGCCAACAGAGTTTTGTCAAGAGAACGCACTGGTCATAGTAAATATCATCTTCCAACAACACAAGAGATGACTCTATATGTGGACATCACCCTTTGCCAACATCAAAATCAGACTGATTATATTCTTTGCAGCCAAAGATGGAGAAGCTCTATACAGTCAGCAAAAACAAGACTGGGAGCTGACTGTGGCTCAGATCATGAACTCCTTATTGCCAAATTCAGACTTAAATTGAAGAAAGTAGGGAAAACCACTAGACCATTCAGGTATGACCTAAATCAAATCCCTTACAAATATACAATGGAAGTGAGAAATAGATTTAAGGGACTAGATCTGATAGACAGAGTGCCTGAAGAACTATGGACGGAGGCTTGTGACACTTTACAGGAGACAGGGATCAAGACCATCCCCAAGAAAAAGAAATGCAAAAAAGCAAAATGGTTGTCTGAGGAGCCCTTACCAAAAGCTGAGAAAAGAAGAGAAGCAAAAAGCAAAGGAGAAAAAGATATACCCATTTGAATGCAGAGTTCCAAAGAATAGCAAGGAGAGATAAGAAAGGCTTCCTCAGTGATCAGTGCAAAGAAATAGAGGAAAGCAATAAAATGGGATAGACTAGATATCTCTTCAAGAAAATTAGAGATACAAAGGGAACATTTCATGCAAAGATGGGCTCAATAAAGGACAGAAATGGTATGACCCTAACAGAAGCAGAGGATGAAAAGAAGAGGTGGCAAGAATACATACAAGAACAGTACAACTTCACCACCCAGATAACCACGATGGTGTGATCACTCACCTAGAGCCAGACATCTAGGAATTTGAAGTCAAGTGGGTCTCAGGAAGAATCACTATTAACAAAGCTAGTGGAGGTGCTGGAATTCCAGTTGAGCTGTTTCAAATTCTAAAAGATGATGCTGTGAAAGTGCTGCACTCAATATGTCAGCAACTTTGGAAAACTCAGCAGTGGCCACAGGACTGGAAAAGGTCAGTTTTCATTCTAATCCCAAAGAAAGGCAATGTCAAAGAATGCTCAAACTACCGCACAATTATACTCATCTCACACACTAGTAAAAGTAATGCTCAAAATTCTCCAAGCAAGGCTTCAGCAATACAGGAACCATGAACTTCCAGATGTTCAAGTTGGTTTTAGAAAAGGCAGAGGAACCAGAGATCAAATTGCCAACATCTGCTGGATCATCAAAAAAGCAAGAGAGTTCCAGAAAAACATCTATTTCTGCTTTATTGATTATGCCAAAGCCTTTGACTGTGTGGATCACCACAAACTGTGGACAATTCTGAAAGAGATGGGAATACCAGACCACCTAACCTGCCTCTTGAGAAATCTGTATGCAGGTCAGGAAGCAACAGTTAGAACTGGACATGGAACAACAGACTGGTTCCAAATAGGAAAAGGAGTACATCAAGGCTGTATATGGTCACCCTACTTATTTAACTTATATGCAGAGGACATCATGAGAAATGCTGGGCTGGAGGAAGCACAGCTAGAATCAAGATTGCCAGGAGAAATGTAATAACCTAAGACACGCAGATGACACCATCCTTATGGCAGAAAGTGAAGAACTAAAGAGCCTCTTGATGAAAGTGAAAGAGGAGAGTGAAAAAGCTAGCTGAAGGCTCAACATTTAAAAAAATAAGATCATGGCATCTGGTCCCATCACTTCATGGCAAATAGATGGGGAAACAGTGGAAACAGTGGCTGGCTTTATTTTGGGGGGCTCCAAAGTCACTGCAGATGGTGACTGCAGCCATGAAATTAAAAGACACTTACTCCTTAGAAGGAAATTTATGACCAACCTAGATAGCATATTAAAAATCAGAGACATTACTTTACCAACAAAGGTCTGTCTCATCAAGGCTATGGTTTTTCCATCATGTATGGATGTTAGAGTTGGACTATAAAGAAAGCTGAGCCCCAAAAGAACTGATGCTTTTGAACTGTGGTGTTGGAGAAGACTCTTGAGAGTCTCTTGGACTGCAAGGAGATCCAACCAGTCCATCTTAAAGGAAATCAGTCCTGAGTGTTCATTGGAAGGACTGATGCTGAAGCTAGAACTCCAGTACTTTGGCCACCTGATGCGAAGAGCTGACTCACTGGAAAAGACCCTGATGCTGGGAAAGATTGAAGGCAGGAGGAGAAGGGGATGACAGAGGATGAGATGGTTGGATGGCATCACTGACTAAATGGAGGTGAGTTTGAGTAGACTCCAGGGGTTGGTGATGGACAGGGAGGCCTGGCGTGCTGTGGTCCATGGGGTCGCGAAGAGTCGGACACGACTGAGCAACTGAACTGAACTGATCTGATACACCCAATAAGTAAATCACTTCAGTCGTGTCTGAGCCCACCAGGCTCCTCTGTCCTTGGGGTTTTCCAAGCAAGAATACTGGAGTGGGTTGCCATGCCCTCTACAAGGGATCTTCCCAAGCCAGGGATAGAACCCAGGTCTCCCACATTGGCAGGTAGATTCTTTACCCTCTGAGCCACCAGAGAATCCAGCAAAAGCTTCTAGCAGTATAGATATACCCAATGGACATAACATGTACAGAACACGTTATCTGACAACAGCAAAATATACGTTCATACCCAGTGCACATGGAACATTTTTTAAAATAGACCAAATGTTAGTTCACAATATAAGTCCTAGCAAGTTCAAGAAGACTGAAGTCATACCCAGGTGGCTTCTTTGACAACAATGGTAGGAAACTAGACACTAATAAGAAGGGGAAGATTGGAAAATGTTTCAGGAATACTGGAAGTTAAACACTCTTCCAAACCTATGAATCAAAGAAGAAATTAGAGTGGAAATTAAAGTGTCTTGACACAAGCAAAAATGAGACATGACATACCAAAACTTACAGGATGCAGCAAAAGCTGTTCTAAGAGGGCCATAGCAATAAACACCTACATTAAGAAATAAGCAAGATCTCAAATTAGCAACCTAACTCTATGGCTCAAAGACCTAGAGGAAAAAAAAAAAAAAGAATAACCAAAACCCAGAGTCAGCAGAAGGAAGGAAAGTAAAAATCAGAACAGAAATAAAATAAGAGAGCAGGAAAACAAATGAAAAGATCTATAAAATGAAGACTTGGTTCTTTGAAAAGATAAAATTAACAAACCTGAAAAAGGAGACATTACAGCTGATATCTTATGAAAGAGCATAAGATGCAACTATGAACAGCTACATGTCAACAAGCTGGACAGCCTAAAAAAAATCTTACAAACTTCCAAGATTGAATCAGGATAAAACTGAAAATGTGAACAGACCAATTGCTAGTAAGGAGATTAAGCCAGTAACCAAAAACCACTCAAAGATGAAAAGCCCGAGGCCAAATAGCCTCACTGCTAAATTTTACCAAACATTAAAAACTTAATTCCAGCCTTTCTCAAAGTCTTCCAAAAATCATAGTGGAGAGGGCATTCTCAAACTCATTTTACAAGCCTAGCATTACCCTGATACCAAAGCCAGAAAAGGACACCATCAGAAACCTACAGATCAATATCCCTGATGAATATAGATGTTAAAATGTCTCAAAAAGATACTAGTAAACTGAACTCACATTAAAAGGAACATTCACCACAATCAAGTAGCATTTATCCCTGGGATTCAAGAATGGTTCAACACATGTAAACCAGTCAATGTGATACATCACAGTAAGAGAATGAAGGAAACAAATCGTATGATCATCTCTATAAGTGCAGAAAAAGCACTTGACAAAATCCATCATGCATTCATGATTAAAAAATGCTTAATAAATTAGGTAGAGAAGGAACATAACATAATAAAGGTCATATATAACAAGCCCACAGCTAACGTTATTTTCAATGGTGAAAGGTTGAAAGCTTTCTAGCTGAGATCAGGCACAAGAAAAGGATGCCCACTCTTACCACTTCTATTCAACATAGCACTGGAAGTCCCCACCAGAGAAATTAGTCAAGGAAAAGAAGAATTATTGGAATTTGAAGGAAAGAAGTAAAATTGTCTTTATTTTCAGATGACATGATTACATATATAGAAAATCCTAAAGATTTCAAAAAAAAGTTAGATCTAATGAATTCAGTAAAGTTGCAGGATACAAAAATCAGTAACATTTCTATACACTAACAATGAATTATCTGAAAAAGACATACCATCTCATTTATAATAGCATCAAAAACAATAAAATAGGAATAAATTTAACCAAGGAAGTGATAGATCTCTGTAATGAAAACTATGAGGCACTGATGAAGGAAATCAGATATAAATAAATGGAAAGATATCCTGTGTTCATGGATCAGAATTATTGCTAAAATATCCATACTACCCAAAACCATTCATAGAGTCAATGCAACTCTTATCAATTTCCCAATGGCAGTTTTTACGTAAGTAGAAAAAAATCCAAAAATTTATGTGGACCACACACACACACACACACACACACACTTGAATAACCAAAGCAATCCTGAGAAAGAACAAAGTAGATGATATCACATTTTCAGATTTCAGGCTATATTGTAAAGCTGCAATAATCAAAACAGAAAACAAAACACAGACACAGACAAATGGAACAGAATCAAGAATCCAGAAATACGCTCATACTTATTCAGTCATCTAGTATTTGGCAAGGGTGCCCAGAATACTTAATGGAGGAAAGATAGTCTTTTCAATAAATGGTGTTAGGAGAACTGGGTATTCACATAAGAGTGTCCTGGTGTGCTGCAGTCCATGGGTTCGCAAAGAGCTGGACATGACTGGGTGGCTGAACAACAGCAATGTAAGAATGAAACTAGACCCTAAACTACACCTCACCAAATTAATTTGAGTCAGATTAATGACTTAAATGAAGACCAGAAACCATAAAACACCTAAAAGAAAATACAGGAAAAATCTCTTTGACAGGAGTCCTGGTAAATTTTCTGGAAATCACACCTAAAGAACCAGCATCAAAATAAAAATGAACAAGTGAGACCATTCAAAACAAAAGCCTCTGCACAACAAAAGAAATGATTATCAAAGTGAAAAGACAATGTATAGAAAGGGAAAAATCTTTGCAAACAATGTGTCTGATAAGATGTAATACCCAAAATATATAAAGAATTCATACCACTCAAAAATGAAACAAAAAAACCTGCAAATAATCCAATTGGAAAATAGGTAAAGGACCTAGACACTTTTCTAAAGAATATAAACAGCCAACATGTACATGAAAATGTACTTGAGAACGAAAAAACAACGATATATCACCTCACAGCAGTTAGAGCAGCAGTCATCAAAAAGGCAAGAGATAACAAAGGCTCCTAAATATGTGGAGAAAAGGGAAGGCTCGTGCGCTGTTGGGGGGAATGTAAGTTGGTGCAGCCACTGCGGAGAACAGCATGGAGTTTCTTCAAAAAGCTAAACTCTACCATATGATCCGGCAATTCCACTTCTGGGTGTATATTCAGAAACAATGGAAAACACTAACTGGAAAAGATACCTGCACCCCAATGTTCATGGCAGAGCTATTTACAAAACTAAGATATGGATATATATATATATATATATATATATATGGATATATCCAAGTGTCCATCAGCAGATGAATGGATACAGATGTGACGCGTTTATACAGTGGAATACTGCGCAGTCACAGGAAAGAGGGAAATCCTGCCACTACAACAATGTGTGTGGACTGGAATGCAGAAGTAGGAGCTCAAGAGATACCTCAGGTAACGGGCACGTTTGGCCTCGGAGTGAAGAATGGAGCAGGGGGAAGGCTAACAGAGTGTTGCCAAGAGAACGCACTGGTCATAGCAAACACCCTCTTCCAGCAAGAGACGTGGATGTCTCCAGATGGTCAAAACTGAAATCATATTGATTACATTCTTTGCAGCCGAAGATGAAGAAGCTCTATACAGTCAGCAAAAACAAGACTGGAAACTGACTGTGGCTCAAATCATCAACTCCTGGTTGCCAAATTCAGACTTGAATTGAAGAAAGTAGGGAAAACCACTAGGCCATTCAAGTATGACCTAAATCAAATCCCTTATGATTATACAGTGGAAGTGACAAATAGATTCAAGGGGTTAGATCTGATAGACAGAGTGCCTGAAGAACTATGGACAGAGGATCATGACACTGTATAGGAGGCGGTAATCAAAACCATACCCAAGAAATGCAAAAAGGCAAAATGTTTGTCTGAGGAGGTCTTACAAATAGCTGAGAAAAGAAGAGACGCTAAAGGCAAAGGAGAAAAGATAAGATATACCCATCTGAACACAGAGTTCCAAAGAATAACAAGGAGAGAGAAGAAAGCCTTCTTAAATGAATAATGCAAAGAATAGATATGGGATAGAATATATTATCTTACAAATAGCTATTTGTAAGACCTCCTCAGACAAACATTTTGCCTTTTTGCATTTCTTGGTATGGTTTTGATTACCGCCTCCTATACAGTGTCATGAATCTCTGTCCATAGTTCTTCAGGATAGAATATCTATCTGGAGAAGGCAATGACACCCCACTCCAGTACTCTTGCCTGGAAAATCCCATGGACAGGATTGCAGTCCATGGGATCGCGAAGAGCCAGACACGACTGAGCGACTTCACTTTCACTTTCATGCATTGGAGAAGGAAATGGCAACCCACTCCAGTGTTCTTGCCTGGAGAATCCCAGGGACGGGGGAGCCTGGTGGGCTGCCGTCTATGGGGTCGCACAGAGTCGGACACGACTGAAGCGACTTAGCAGCAGCAGCAGCAGCAGAATATCTATCTAAAACAACAGAATGGGAACCAGGTGGCCCTAGTGGTAAAGAACTTGCCTGCCAATGCTGGAAACTTTAAGAGACAGTCCCATCCCTGGGAGGGGAAGATCCCCTGGAAAAGGAAATGGCAACCCACTCCAGTATTCTTGCCTAGAAAGTCCCATGGACAGAGGAGCCTGGTGGGCTACAGTCCGTGGGGTCATGAGGAGTTGGACACGACTGAAATAACTTGGTACACAGAGATCTCAGCAAGAAAATTAGAGATACCAAGAGAACATTTTGTGCAAAGATGGGCACAATAAAGGACAGAAATGGTATGGACCTAACAGAAGCAGAAGATATTAAGGAGCACTGTCAAGAATACACAAAAGAACTATACAAAAAAGATCTTAATGACCCAGATAACTACAGTGGTGTAATCACTCACCTAGAGCCAGACATCCTGGAATGTGAAGTCAAGTAGGCCTTAGGAAACATCACTTCGAACAAAGATAGTAGAGGTAATGGAATTCCAGCTGAGCTATTTCAAATCCTAAAATATGATGCTGTTAAAGTGCTGCACTCAATATGCCAGCAACTTTGGAAAACTCAGCAGTGGCCACAGGACTAGAAAAGTTCCAATTTCAAAGAAAGGCAATGCCAAAAATGTTTCAAACTACTGCACAGTTGCACTCATTTCACACACTAGTAAAGGAATGCTCAAAATCCTTCAAGCTAGGCTTCAACAGTATATAAACCAAGAACTTCCAGATGTACAAGCTAGATTTAGAAACAGCAGAGGAGCCAGGGATTAAATGGCCAACATCCATAGGGTCATGGAAAAAGCAAGGGGATTTCAGAAAACCATCTACTTCTGCTTCATTAAGTATGCTAAAGCCTTTGACTGTGTGGCTCAAAACAAACTGTGGAAAATTCTGAAAGAGATGGGAGTATCGGACCACATTACGTGCCTCCTGAGAAACCTGTGTGCAGGTCAAGAAGCAACAGTTAGAACCAGACATGAAACAATGGACTGGTTCAAAACTGAAAAGGAGTACATCAAGGCTGTATATTGTCACCCTGCTTATTTAACTTATATGCAGAGTACATCATGTGAAATGCCAGGATGGATTAAACTCAAGCTGGAATCAAGATTTTGGGGATAAATATCAATAACTGCAGATATGCAGATGACACTACCCTAATTTCAGAAACTGAAGAAGAACTAAAGAGCTTCTTGATGAAGATGAAAGAGGAGAGTAAAATAGCTGGCTTAAAACTCAACATTCAAAAAACTAACATCATGGCATCTGGTCCCATCACGTCATGGCAAATAGATGGATAACAATGGAAACAGTGAAAGACTTTATTTTCTTGGGCTCCAAAATCACTACAGACAGTGACTGCAGCCATGGAAATAAAAGACACTTGCTCCTTGAAAAACGGCTATGACAAACCTAGACAATATATTAAAAAGCAGAGATGTTACCTACTGACAAAGATCTGTCTAGTCAAAGCTGCGGTTTCCCAGTAGTCATGTATGGATGTGAGTGTTGGACCATAAAGAAGGCTGAGTGCCAAAGAATTAATGCTTTTGAACTATGGTGCTGAAGGAGACTCTTGAGAGTCCCTTGTATAGCAAGGAGATTGAACCAGTCAATCCTAAAGGAAATCAGTCCTGAATATTCACTGGAAGGACTGATGCCAGAGCTCCAATACTTTGGTCACCTGATGCAAAGAGCCAACACATTGGAAAATACCCTGATACTGGGAAAGATTGGGGGCAGGAGGAGAAGGGGGCAACAGAGGATGAGATGGTTGTATGGCATTATCAACTCAATGGACATGAGTTTGAGCAAACTTTGGGCGATAGTGAAGGACAGGGAAGCCTGGCGTGCTGTGGTCCATGGGGTCGCAAAGAGTCAGACACAACTGAGCAGCTGAACAACAACAGAAATATGAATGGATTTGGAGGGCATTACGTTAAGTGAAGTAAGTCAAAGACAAAACTGTATGGTATCGCTTATATATAGAATAAAAAAAATAAAGGGATCTAGTGAAGATAGCAAAAGAGAAAGACACGGATATAGAGAACAAGCCAGTGGTTACCACCGGGGCGAGGCAAAATATGGGCAGGGATTGAGAAGGACAAACTACTATACCATTTATAAAGTAAGTAAGCTGAAAAGATGTACAACACAGGGAATACAGCCAAGATTTTACAATAACTCTAAATGGAATATGTTAGAAAAGAAAACATGTCAAAAATTTTAACTAATTAATGAGGTAAACAGGAAGATGTGGAAACCTATCAGAGACCAACTGAGAAGCCAGATATGTACATATAGTTAATTTAATTATGGGTTAAATACAAAACTGGTAAATATCCAACAGAGCCATTAACTTTTCACGTTGTCTAGTCTTCTGGACAGAAATGATCTCCATCTCTACCTGACAGCCATCTGCAAGTTAACTTAACCTCTGCCCTAAGGGCTTGTAAAATATCTAGTCAGCAGAATCAGGCCTAGCATCCCTTTGATGCCATGCCTTCCTCCAGGGGATCTTCCTGACCTGACCCAGGGATCAAACATCTCTGACATCTCCTTCATTGTTAGGGGGTTCTTTACCGCCTGTGCCACCTGGGATGCCCAAAGAATACCTAGTCATCTCTTCCTCCTATCTCCAAGTTTCAGATAACTTTTCTTACAAAACACCAAACATGCAGAAAAATTGATAAAACACAAGGCAATGGGAAACTAAGTTACTTATCTCAGAGTAAGAATGATCTTTTTTATCTTTTCTGATAGCTGTAAATGGAGTCTAATCTTTACAATTGTGACTCACTATATTGTACACCTGTAACTTCCATAATATTATATAGCAACTATACTCCAATTAAAACATTAAAATTTATTTATTTGCTGTGTGGGGTTTTAGTTGTGCCACGTGGGGTCGCTCCTGGCTGTACAGGCTTAGTTACCCCTCAGCACTTGGGATGTTAGCTCCCTGACTAGGGATTGAACCTGCATCCCCTGCAAGGTAGAGTCTTTAACCACAGGACCACCAGGAAAGCCCCAAGATCAACCTTTAAAAAAATAAGTTTAAAAAAAAGCTGGGGTTTTGACCTTAAAGCTTATAGGGGATTAATATAAATGAATATAATATAAAGAAATATAAATAAATGAATATAAATACAAATGAATGAAGTAGCTTTAAGAAAAGCATCAACAGGGACTTCCTGGTGGTCCAGTAGTTAAGAGTCCACCTTCCAGTGTAGGGGAGGTGGGTTTGATCCCTGGCCAGGGAACTAAGATCCCATGCGCTGCATGACTGCTAAGCTCACTCGCCACAATTAGAGAAGCCTGTGCACCACAACAAAGACCAGTGCAACCAAAAATTTTTAAAAAAAGGACCAAGAAACACAAGTATAGTAACTTATGTGTCAGTACATCCTTCGCACAGAACGTGATGATATTCTTCCTGCCCGCAGAGTTTGAGCTGAAGTCCCCAACCTGAGGATGTTAATGGCGGCTGCTGCTGCTGCTAAGTTGCTTCAGTGGTGTCTGACTCTGTGCGACCGCATAGATGGCAGCCGACCAGGCTCCCCCGTCCCTGGGATTCTCCAGGCAAGAACACTGCAGTGGGTTGCCATTTCCTTCTCCAGTGCATGAAATTGAAAAGTGAAAGTGAAGTCGCTCATTCTTGTGCGACTCTTTGCGACCCCATGGACTGCAGCCTACCAGGCTCCTCCGTCCATGGGATTTTCCAGGCAGAGTACTGGAGTGGGAACTGGAAGGCATCGGAGTGCCTTCTCCGATGTTAATGGCAAAGACTACTTTTTATACAGAGAGCTGGGATTTGGATTTAACAGACTGTAAGGCTTTAATCACTAATCTACAGCCAGACATCTTGGAATGTGAAGTCAAGTGGGCCTTAGAAAGCATCACTACGAACAAAGCTAGTGGAGGTGATGGAATTCCAGTTGAGCTGTTTCAAATCCTTAAAGATGATGCTGTGAAAGTGCTGCACTCAATATGTCAGCAACTTTGGAAAACTCAGCAGTGGCCACAGGACTGGAAAGGTCAGTTTTCATTCCAATTCCAAAGAAAGGCAATGCAAAAGAATGCTCAAACTACCACAAAAATGCACTCATCTTACATGCTAGTAAAGTAATGTTCAAAATTCTCCAAGCCAGACTTCAGCAATACGTGAACCGTGAACTCCCTGATGTTCAAGCTGGTTTTAGAACAGGCAGAGGAACCAGAGATCAAATTGCCAACATCTGCTGGATCATGGAAAAAGCAAGAGAGTTCCAGAAAAACATCTATTTCTGCCTTATTGACTATGCTGATGAAGCCTTTGACTGTGTGGATCACAATAAACTGTGGAAAATTCTGAGAGAGATGGGAATACTAGAGCACCTAACCTGCCTCTTGAGAAATCTGTATGCAGGTCAGGAAGCAATAGTTAGAACTGGACATGGAACAACAGACTGGTTCCAAATAGGAAAAGGAGTACATCAAGGCTGTATATTGTCACCCTGCTTATTTAACTTATATGCAGAGGACATCATGAGAAACGCTGGACTGGAAGAAACACAAGCTGGAATCAAGATTGCCGGGAGAAATATCAATAACCTCAGATATGCAGATGACACCACCCTTATGGCAGAAAGTGAAGAGGAACTAAAAAGCCTCTTGATGAAAGTGAAAGAGTAGAGTGAAAGAGTTGGCTTAAAGCTCAACATTCAGAAAACTAAGATCATGGCATCCGGTCCCATCACTTCATGGGAAATAGATGGGGAAACAGTGGAAACAGTGTCAGACTTTATTTGGGGGGGCTCCAAAATCACCGCAGATGGTGACTGCAGCCATTAAATTAAAAGACGCTTACCCCTTGGAAGAAAAGTTATGACCAACCTAGATAGCATATTCAAAAGCAGAGACATTACTTTGCCGACTAAGGTCCGTCTAGTCAAGGCTATGGTTTTCCTGTGGTCATGTATGGATGTGAGAGTTGGACTGTGAAGAAGGCTGAGCGCCAAAGAATTGATGCATCTGAACTGTGGTGTTGGAGAAGACTCTTGAGAGTCCCTTGGACTGCAAGGAGATCCAACCAGTCCATTCTGAAGGAGATCAGCCTTGGGATTTCTTTGGAAGGAATGATGCTAAAGCTGAAGCTCCAGTACTTTGGCCACCTCATGCGAACAGTTGACTCATTGGAGAAGACTCTGATGCTGGGAGGGATTTGGGGGCAGGAAGAGAAGGGGACAACCCAGGATGAGATGGCTGGATGGTATGACGAACTCGATGCACGTGAGTCTGAGTGGACTCCAGGAGATGGTGATGGACAGGGAGGCCTGGCATGCTGCGATTCATGGGGTCGCAAAGAGTCGGACACGACTGAGCAACTGAACTGAACTGAACTGAAGGCTTTAATATGCAAGAACCAGTAAACTATAGCCAGTAAACAAATAACCCAATAAACTAGAGCAGAACCAGTCTAGCTGGACACCCCCAGCCTAGAAAGAGAATACTGAAAAGGGAAAGGAGAATTACTGGAAGGGAATTCTCAGGACCAGAGAAGGCAATGGCACCCCACTCCAGTACTCTTGCCTGGAAAATCCCATGGATGGAGGAGCCTGGTGGGCTGCAGTCCATGGGGTGGCGAAGAGTCGGACACAACTGAGCGACTTCCTTTCACTTTTCACCTTCATGCATTGGAGAAGGAAATGGCAACCCACTCCAGTGTTCTTGCCTGGAGAATCCTAGGGACGGGGGAGCCTGGTGGGCTGCCGTCTATGGGGTCACACAGAATCGGACACGACTGAACCAACTTAGCAGCAATTCACAGGATGAGAGGAGGGAGGCAGGGGCCTCCCATGACCCAGCTGAGCAGTCTCCAGGAAAAGTGATGAACAGGATTGTGACCCTTCGGGAAGGGGCCCCTGAGGTCTCCCTTCAGCTGTAGGGACTCACTGGGACTGTCTTGACAGACGGAGTCACGGTTGGCACAGAGATACTTGCAAGGGTCTTTCCAGAACCCAGAAACACACTTCATGCATTTAGAGTCAAGAGGCGCCCAGGGCCCTCATACAGCACCTCCTGTCACATAAGGCTTTTACCCTTTTCCTCTGTGCCCTTCGCCCTCTGTTGAGGAGCCCATAGCAGGACAAAGACAGTGTGACAGAGAAAAATGGAGCCACGCCAGACACTCCATGCCCTTTCCTCACACCTGAGGGCGGGGACCCATCGGGAACTCAGCATGATATCACAGCGCTGACTTATTTTATTTTATTTTATTTTTTGCAGTGCACAGTCTCAGTTTCTTCACAGCATGAGGGATCTTAGTTCCCCAGCCAGGGATGGATCCAGCATTTCCTGCATTGCAAGGCAGATTCTTAACTACTTGGCCACCACGGAAGTTCTAGACTAACTTTTAAATGTCTGCGAAGGAGAGTGTTCTTACAGCTAAAACAGAAATACCACGGGTGTGTCTGAGATGTCATGGGGCGTGGGGGGGCTGAGAGGGAGACTGATGGTATCATATGAAGGTGCTGGTGGCAAAAAATAATGATATGAAACTGCTCCTTGACAGTGCCCGCTGAACTGGTCCCTATGATGAAAGGCGAAAATGGAAGCTCCAGCAGGGTTCCTGAGAAGGCAGTGATCCAAGCGAGGTGCCAGTACTCAGAGCGCTAGACACAGATCTGAAATCTCTTCCCCAGATCAGGAGTGTGAGTCAGATGGGAGATGAGGAGAAGATTCTGGAAAAGGATTGTGTAGAGAGACACCCCCACCCCCTCCTCTTTCCTCAAAGAGGGAGGCACCTGAATTTGATTTCAGCAGTCCTCTCTGTGAGTTTGCTCTGCCTGGATGTGCACAGTTTGGCCCTCCAGGGAAATCTAGAAGCTTCTGACAGCCCCTCCAGGGAAAGTGAGAGGACCAGGGGGAGGGAGGAGGGACATGCTCCCAGGATGGGTCTATATGCAGGTGCACAGTGTTCCCAGGGCCCAGAGGTGAGCTCTGTGGAGAGGAAGCCTGCATGAGTTTCCATGGCTGTGATCCAGAAAGGCTTCCTAGAGGGGCAACTAGGTCTCTGCTGGGAGAAGCCACAAGCACCCGCATCTCCCTAGGGCTGCAGAAGGAGCAAGCAGCCCGTCAGAAAAGACATGCTCTCTGCCAGCCCAGAGCACAAAGCCAGGCTGGGACAAGCCTCCCCACCTGGACTTGTCTCCAGTCCCAGCCCTTCATCCTGCACCGGGTAGGGAGGAGACCCAACACCCCACTGTAGCAGCACGGCTTCCTCCCACACCAGGGAGAGAGCAGAGCTCGCACCCTTGAAGTGAGGCTTTTATGCAGGACAGGACATTCTCATGGTTGAAATGAGACTGTGTTCAGGACTCAAAGAAAAGGAAGGGCATCTCACAACCTAAGAGAGGTCATAAAAGTCCCTAAGAACCTCCCATCAACTGGGCTCGTTCAAGATAGTAGTGAAAACCTACAGACTGTTACAAGTGAAGTCAGACAGAGAAAGACAAATATCATATGACATCGCTTCTAAGTGAAATCAAAATAATGATACAAATGAACTTATTTACAAAACAGAAATAGAGCCAGATGTAGAAAAGAAACTTATGGTTACCAGGGGGTAAGTGCAGGACAGATAAATCGGAAGACTGGAATTGACATATACACACTATTGTCTATCAAATAGATAACTAACAAGGACCTACTGTATCACAGGAACTCTATTCAATACTCTGTAATGACCTATAAGGGAAAAGAATCTTAAAAGAGTGTGTGTCTATATATATATATATAAAAGTGATTCACTTTGCTATGCGGCAGAAACTGACGCATGGTAAATCAACTATATTCCAACCAAAAAAATTGTTTAAAGAATTCATAATAAAAATATATATTATAGATATGGATATATAGCAATAACATTCTTCTTATCCTGCTCTATCCCTCAGGGCATTCAATTAGCATGAGCAACACTCAACTTCTATTTTAAGTTGAAAATTGAAAAAACTGAGTAATGCATATTTAACTACCATTTTTGTTTTAATCATTTGTTGCCTCCTTAGAAGAGACATTTTTTTCTTGAGCACCAAGTATGGAATTTGACAGTGCTCTGTAACTGGAGAATGCCAGGCTTCAATCTGTGGGCAAAAAATGTTGCCTGCCTTGCTGGTAAACAATAAATTAGGTCAGCTGATAGCCAGCAGCCATTGCAGCCACCTCGCCAGTGTGCCCTGAGGGGAATTAAGAATGGAGAAAAACAGGATACTGGCCCTAGAGAGCTAAAGTACGAAAGTGAAAGCGTTAGTCACTCAGTCGTGTCTGACTCTGTAACCCCATGAACTGTAGCCTGCCAGGTTCCTCTGTCCATGGAATTCTCCAGGTAAGAATCCAGAGACTGAACCCAGGTCTCCCGCATTGCAGGCAGATTCTTTACTGTCTGAGCCGCCAGGGGAGCCCAAGATAGTTAAAGTGCATATCAAAGAAATTATTTCAGCCAGCCCAGACTCTTGCTAAAAAAGCACTAAAGTCGTTAACTTGAGACACCTGGGTTTTGTGATTAGCAGTAATCGTTTGATGTCCCACTCCATTTTTTATTTTAATCAAAACTCCTCTATATCCTGACTCTCCCTTATCTCTTCAAAGCAGTCCCTCAGAGCTATGTGAGAGTATGCCTTCCTGGGCTATGGTCCTCAGTAATTCATGCATGCTCAGTTGTTCAGTCATGTCTGACTCTTTGCAACTCCATGGACTATAGCCTGCCAGGCTTCTCTGTCCATGGGATTTCCCAGGCAAGGATACTGTTGTTCACTCACCCAGTTGTGTCTGACTGTTTGCGACCCCATGGACTACAGCATGCCAGGCTTCCCTGTCCTTCACTATCTCCTAGAGTTTGCTCAAACTCATGTCCATTGAGTTGATGACGCCATGCGACCATCTCATCCTCTGTTGTCCGCTTCTCCTCCTGCCCTCAGTCTTTTCCAGCATCAGGGTCTTTTCCAGCGAGTTGGCTCTTCACATCAGTTGGCTAAAGTATTGGAGCTTCCCTGGTAGCTCAGATGGTAAAGAATCTCCTTGCAATGCAGGAGACCATCTGCAATGCTAGGAGACTCAGGTTCAACCCCTGGGTCAGGAAGATCCCCTGGAGAAGGGAATGGCAACCACTCCAGTATTCTTGCCTGGAGAATCTCATAGACAGAGAATGCTGGTGGGCTACAGTTGATGGGGTCACAAAAAATACTGTAGTGGGTTGCCATTTCCTCCTCCAGGGGATCTTCTCAACCCAAGGATCGAACCCATATCTCCTGCGGCTACTGCATTGGCAGGCAGAGTCTTTACCACTAGCGCCACCTGGGAAGCCCTCAGTAATGCATGATTCTCAATTTTTAGGTGGGACATCTCTTTTTCAGTTGACAAATATTTGGCTCAGACGGTAAAGTGTCTGTCTACAATGTGGGAGAACCTGGGTTCGAGCCCTGGGTTGGGAAGATCCCCTGGAGAAGGAAATGGCAATCCACTCCAGTACTGTTGCCTGGAAAAAGATCCCATGGACAGAGGAGCCTGGTAGGCTACAGTCTATGGGGTCGCAAAGAGTCGCACATGACTGAGCAACTTCACTTTCATTTAAGAAAACCTTCAGAAGCCTAGGAGAAGGCATGCAATGAAAGGAAAACCTTCTGCAGAGAGGGCCATGAGGATGAGCAAAAGCGGCCGGGGCACAGGAACACAGAGAGAACTCCAGGCCAAAGGAAGCTCACGGACCTGCAGAGAGGTCATAGAGCAGAGTGCACCCTAGAGGCTGGACGAGGTGGTAGGGGTGGGTGCAGCCTGGGATGTTTTATCACTACATGGTGTCGACTGAAAAAAAATGCACAACCTAAAAACTGAGAACTTTGCTTTATTCAGCAGACTTGCTGAGGACTTAAGCCAGGGAAATAGCCTCTCAGATAGTTCAGAGGGACTGTTCTGTCCTTTTTCCTTTTTTTTTTTTTCTTTTTTATTTGGCTTACTATTTTCTTTTTTATTTGTACTGTTTTTTATTTGGCCATGCCACATAACATGTGGGATCTTAGTTCCCCTGCCAGGGATCAAGCCCACCTGCTGTGCATTGCAAGTGCAGTCTTAGCCACTGGACCACCAGGGAAGTGAAAGAGGGGGCTGTTCTGAAGAGGTAGGAGAAGAGCCAGGATAAAAGGAGCTTTTGCACAACAAACAACAACAACAACAAAACACGTTGTTGAACATCAAAAGATTACCGCTAACTAAAGAAAAGCCAGACATCTCAAGTTAATGAATTTAACGCTCTTCTATGTATAGGAAGATGCACGGGTCTGGGCTCACTGCAATGATTCCTATGATACGCACCCTATCCGAGGCAGGTATCCTGTTTTCTCCATCCTGAATCCCCTCAGAGTGCTGGCTTGTGGCCGCAGCATCCTTTGTGGACTGATGAGGCAGGTGGCAATCTTCCGCCACGGTGAAAAGACCAGAGTTAGACGTGGGTTGAACAAGGTGAAAGAAGGCATCTGAGAACTCCAAATGCAGCAGCAAATGGACAAAGGAGGGGGCGGCGGGTCCACAGAGCTGCAAACGCAGTGACAAGTCCTTGACTCCCCTACCTACTGAGATGCGATGACGTGAGTTCTTTACAACCGCATCTGAGTACTGAGTACAGAAGGCACGTGAACAGAACCTGGGGGCTCACCCTTGCCCCGCCAGCCTGTAAATGGCTCCAGTCCCAGCACAGCCCCTTCACCTCCGTGTCCCCAGAGCCCTGCACATGGGTAGCCTCAGGAAATGTTTGCTGGAGAAAAGGCCAGATAGGCAGTCACTCTCCTGCTGTGGAACTGTCTGATATTATTAGAGAGAAACTGAGCCGTCTCAGCTCAGGGTGCAGTCATCAATGTGTTGTTTCTCTCTTAATCTTTCTGCATCTGTCTCGCCAGACACAAAAATAACCAAAGCCGTTTTCTATTTTATAGTCTGCATTTACCCATGGACTGTAGCCCACCAGGCTCCTCTGTCCATGGGGATTCTCCAGGCCAGAACACTTGAGTGGGTAGCCGTTCCCTTCTCCAGGGGATTTTCCCAATCCAGGGTTCAAACCCAGGTCTCCTGTATTGCAGGCATATTCTTTACCATCTGAGGCACCAGGGGAGTCCTATTTAATATTGTAAGTCAGGGAGCTTTTACTTTAAATGTTTTAACAAAAAAGTTTCCTGCGCTACAAAATGTCAACACAGAATCTCCTACTTAATAAATTCTGGGGAACTTTTTCCCAGTATTTTTTCTCTCTCTCCAGGATCACGATGATTCTTCCTGCCTTCCTTGGACTCAGACAACGTTTTATGTCAGATAAGTGAGCATCCCCACCACCCTCCTGTCACCTCTCTAGAAGAACAACAGCCTCTGCTCTGAGCTAAGGCGTGTTGTAAATCCATTAGTGACCATCAAGTCCCCTCTTTGTGGGCTCCAGTCACCCTTTTCCAACCGCACACTTGACATTTCCACTGTAATGGCCCGCTGTCACCTTAAGTCATCGAAAATTAAGCCTAAGTCCCTCCATTCCCACAAAACAGCTGCCCTGCCTGACTTCTACTTCTGCTAATGGTTCCAATAGCCTCCCAGCTCCAAATTCTAAGTTCATGGTCATTTTGGACTCTGCCCGACCCCCCACAGCAGATGGAGCTGACTGTTCTTTCCTCAACTTTTCTCCAGCATGCATCTGAACCATCATCACCTTGATCATTTTTTAGGTTCACACTACCTATCTACTTGCCTTCATTTTCTCTCCTTTAGTCTGACTGATCAGATTAATCTTCCTGTAGTAGCTCAGATATGCAGATGACACCACCCTTATGGCAGAAAGTGAAGAGGAGCTAAAAAGCCTCTTGATGAAAGTGAAAGAGGAGAGTGAAAAAGTTGGCTTAAAGCTCAACATTCAGAAAACTAAGATCATGGCATCCGGTCCCATCACTTCATGGGAAATAGATGGGGAAACAGTGGAAACAGTGTCAGACTTTAATTTTTTGGGCTCCAAAATCACCGCAGATGGTGACTGCAGCCATGAAATTAAAAGACACTTACTCCTTGGAAGAAAAGTTATGACCAACCTAGACAGCATATTCAAAAGCAGGGACATTACTTTGCCGACTAAGGTCCATCTAGTCAAGGCTATGGTTTTCCTGTGGTCATGTATGGATGTGAGAGTTGGACTGTGAAGAAGGCTGAGCACCGAAGAATTGATGCATCTGAACTGTGGTGTTGGAGAAGACTCTTGAGAGTCCCTTGGACTGCAAGGAGATCCAACCAGTCCATTCTGAAGGAGATCAGCCCTGGGATTTCTTTGGAAAGAATGATGCTGAAGCTGAAGCTCCAGTACTCTGGCCACCTCATGCGAAGAGTTGACTCATTGGAAAAGACTCTGATGCTGGGAGGAATTGGGGGCAGGAGGAGAAGGGGACGACCAAGGATGAGATGGCTGGATGGCATCACAGACTCGATGGACATGAGTCTGAGTGAACTCCGGGAGATGGTGATGGACAGGGAGGCCTGGCGTGCTGCGATTCATGGGGTTGCAAAGAGTCGGACACGACTGAGCGACTGAACTGAACTGAACTGAACTGACTGAATAGCCCTAAAAATAACAAGAGCCAACACATACTAAGCACTTATTACGTGGCAGATTCTAAGATCTCTTGGCATCTATCTGTTCCTTTAATACTCAGAATCACAGAATCATTCTGTTATTCTAACTTTACAGATGAGAAAACTTGAGGCACACAGACGTTAAGCAGCCAGCCCAGGAACACACAACTAGGTGTGTAGAGCATTAGGATGACATAGGGCCTGTCCCTGCCAAATAAGTCTCCCTTACTACCTGTCCCCAGTCACCCCATCCTCTCCCAAAGGCAACTACTCGGCTTTTCAGAGTGTTGACCAAAACTTACCCCCCTCCAGAGTGGCTCCCAGGTCACTCTCTGCCATACTCATGTCAGCGAGGCTCCTGCCTTTCCCTTGGCCAAATGCCTCTGGTACTTTTCCTCTCCTGTCTTCCTAGGTCCATCTCCATCCTCTCTGCCCCCCAGACCCATCCTTCCAGGCACAGTGGCCTGAGCCCTCCTTCCATCCCATCTTTGAGGCCATCATAGCTGTCTCTCGGCTCTGCTGCTCCCGTCGATGCCGCTGCAAAGCAGTGCCGACAGCACCTTCCCTTCTGGAGTGTATGTGCCAAGCACAATGTTCTGGCCTCCTGTGTGATGAACCCATTCTGGCTCGGAAGACGTTTTGAGGTGGCAGGATCTAGTCATATCGCAGTACTGGGCTGGCCATAGCATTCATTCGGGTTTTCATACCATCTTACAGAAAACCTGAACGATCTTTTTGGTCAACCCAATATAAATACACTGCTGTTTTCACTTTTTTTTTTAACCTTCTTATATTTCATTTTGGGGGCTTCCCTGGTGACTCAGCAGTAAAAGAATCCACCTGTCAATTCAAGAGACACAAGAGTCATGGGTTCGATCCCTGGGTCAGGAAGATCCCCTAGAGAAGCGAATGGCAATCCACCCCAGTATTCTTGCCTGGAGAATCCCATGGGCAGAGGAACCTGATGGGCTATAGTACATGGGATCACAAAGAGTTGGATACAACTTAGAGACTAAAACAACAATTTAATTTTTAGACATCCTTAACCCTCACCCTTTCCCTGTCTCTCCATCCCTCCTCGATCCTGGCTTTTGCTCAGGGATGAGGGGGGTGGTCTGTGGTACACGTGACATGACTTTTTTGTGTGTGTGTGCTTTCTTAGCTACTTTTTCTGCTAGGATATACACACACAGCACAAAATTCCAAAGGTATAAAGGATATATCATGAAAAATAAGTCTCCCTTACTACCTGTCCCCAGTCACCCCATCCTCTCCCAAAGGCAACTACTTAGCTTTTCAGAGATATTCAGGACATGCTCAAACATAAAAATATATATGCTTCATGTTTTTAAAGATTAAAGTTTAATAATTTGTTTTCTGACACTGACATAGATATTAAGCAGTATTCTGTATAGACTACTGCGATTTCCAGGTTGCTTAGTGGTAAAGAATCCACCTGCCAAGGAGGAGAAGTGGGTTCAGTCCCTGAGTTGGGAAGATCCCCTCGAGAAGAAAATAGCAACCCACTCTTGCCTGGGAAATCCCGTGGACAGAGGAGCCTGGCGGGCTACAGTCCATGGGGTCGCAAAGAGTCAGGCATAATCGAGGGACTAAAACAACAAAAACACACTGCTATATATAAAATAGATGACCAACAAGGACCTTCTGTAGAGCACAGGGAACTCTACTCAATATTCCATAATGACTTATATGGGAAAAAGAAATCTAAAAAAAGAATGAATATATGTATATGTGTAAGTGATTCACTTTGCTGTACAGCAGAAAGTAATACAACATTGCAATCAACTATACTCCAATAAAAATTAGTAAAAAAAAAAAAAACATTCTGATGGGGCAATTAATATCTAATTAGTGTAATACTGCAGTGTTGCCAAGTTTTAGAGATCTGTTGCACAAAATGTGAATAAACTTAACACACTGAACTGTAATTAAACTTGATGAAGAAGGTAAATCAAATGTTATGTGTTTTTCACCATACTCTAAGGAATGATCCTGATGTCAAGATGGCAGCGCTGACACAGCCATGCACTTCCCTTCCCAACTCTCTGTAAAGCAACTGTCTTTTACCGTCTTGTTTTTGGATCTCTGCTCCTGTCTTCCTCAAGGCCCAGGGCTGGCCCAGTGTCCGGGCTCAGAGCAGACACTCAATAATCTTGTTAGGTGGAGGGTGGAGGTACCAGTGAAAAGCACAGGCCAGAGCAAGGAAGGGCTCCAAGTGAGATGGAGTGGGAGGAGGGGTTAAAGAGAGGGGCAAGACAGGGAAATAAACCAGGAGAGAAACCCAGCCATGGAAAAGTACAAGGTTGAGCTGTATTGCTTCCTGTGCTCACCACCTCATCCATCCAGTGGTAGGATGGGCCAAGGTAGAGGCCCAGTGTTCCTTTCTGTTGGGGTCTCACTCACCCCAGCCTGACTTCCTCAGATAATGGGCTCCGGCTTGGTCCACCTTCACTGTGGTTTGTTCATTTTGCAGAACTTGGCTCTGCTTAGCTTTCCCAGTGCCATGCCCCCAGACAATCACCATCCCTTTGAGAAATTGCTTCTGGGATGACTCAGAAGGAGCCATAAAGCCCTGAATCACCACTGCCCCCTCCCGCCCTGCTCTGTAGCTTCTGCTTCGTGTTTTCCCTTCCAGAGACAATTTAGGATCTGTTTCTATGCTCTTAGCCCCGAACAATGGCAGCCACTGCCACCAACTGAATTGAAATCAGCAGTAACCCTCTCCCTAACTCATTGTTTACCCGAAACTGGCTGTCACTGATAAATGCCCTGCCTGGCCTGGCTACTAACCAAGTTGAAAAAGGAAAGCAAATCAGATCAACAAGAGAACAGATCTGTACTTGGCTGAGGCCCACGCTGCTTCTAAATGATAAGCAACACATTCATGCCCCTGACTGAGACTGAAAATGATTTCTCTGTATTTAAAAACTGTTTAAGAAAGATTTTAAATGATGTAACTTTGAAAAGGCCCACATGGAAGGGAAACGAAATACTCCTTTAAAACATGTGAATTTGTATAAATGCCCAGCAATTCACATGCAAGAAATCTAGACACAGGCCTTACACCTTTCCTCCCAAATTATCTTAAAATGGATCAGAGACCTAAATGTGAAATACAGAATTACCATCTCCTAGAAGATAACACGGAGAAGGAAATGGCAACCCACTCCAGTGTTCTTGCCTGGAGAATCCCAGGGACGGGGGAGCCTGGTGGGCTGCCGTCTCTGGGGTTGCACAGAGTCGAACACGACTGAAGCGATTTAGCAGCAGCAGCAGAAGATAACACAGAAGAAATCCTAAAGACTTTGTACAGGTATTGATTTTTAGATATGACATCAAAGGCATGATGTGTACGGGAAAGAAGTGATAAGCTAGAATTCATTAAAATTAAAACCTTCTGCTCTGGGAAAGACTAACAGAAGAATGAGAAAATGAGCCACATACTGGGAGAAAATATTTGCAACAGACACATCTGATGAAGGTCTGTTCTCCAAAATATACCAAGAACTCCTAAAATTAACAATAAAAAAAATTTTTTGGATTAGTACAAAAGAAATAAACAGACACTTCAAATAAGATATACAAATGGCAAATAAGGACATGAGAAGACACTCAATATCACGTCATTGGGGAACTGAAATTAAAATAACAATGAGATGCTGCTATACACCTACTAGAATGGCCAAGAATTGGAACACTGACAACATCAAATGCTGGTGAGGGTGTAGAGCAACAGGAAGCCCCATTCACAGCTGGTGGGAGTGCACACTGGAACAGCCACTTGAGAAGACAGTTCCAAAGCTTACAAAACCAAGCATTCTCTTAACATACAAGCCAGTAATCATGCTCCTTTAGCATCTACCCAAAGAAGTTGAAAACTTATGTCCACCCAAAAACCTAGACATGAATGTTTATGGCAGCTTTACTCGTAATTGCCAAGACTTGGGAGCAAATCAAGATGCCCTGCAATTGCTGAATAGATAAACTCTGGCTTATTCAGAAAACAGAATATTACTCAGCACTGCAAAGCAATGAAACGATGTGGAGGAAACCTAAATGTGTATTCCTAAGGGAAAGAAGGCGATCGGAAGAAGTTACATACTGAAGGATTCCAAATACAGGACAATTTGGAGGCAGCGGGGTGGTGGGTGGGGGAGTCACAGACAATAAAACGATCACTATTGGTGAGGAATTAGGAGGGAAGATGGATGAACAGGTGGAGCACGGGGGACTTTTAGGGCAGTGAAACTGTTCTGTATAATACCGTAATGGTGGATACATGTCCTATAATTATACATTTGTCCAAATTCTTCGAACGGATAACAAAAAGAATGAACATTAATGTAAACTACAGACTTGGTTGATGATGATGTTCACCATAAGATGCATCAACTGTATGTTGGTAGTGGGGGAGAGGGCATATGGGGACTCTCTGTCCTTTCTCGGAGAAGGCAATGGCACCCCACTCCAGTACTCTTGCCTGGAAAATCCCATGGATGGAGGCGCCTGGTAGGCTGCAGTCCCTGGGGTCGCTAAGAGTTGGACATGACTGAGCAACTTCACTTTCGCTTTTCACTTTCACGCATGGGAGAAGGAAATGGCAATCCATTGTGTTGGCCTAAGAGTCGGACACGACTGAGCAACTTCACTTTCACTTTTCACTTTCATGCATTGGAGAAGGAAATGGCAACCCATTGTGTTGGCCCAGTGTTCTTGCCTGGAGAATCCCAGGGACAGTGGAGCCTGATGGGCTGCCGTCTATGGGGTCGCACAGAGTCAGACACAACTGAAGCGACTTAGTAGCAGCAGCAGTAGCTGTCCTTTCTGCTCAATTTTGTTATGAATCTAAAACTGCTCTAAAATCTTAAGTCTATTTAAAAATCATAAGAGGAGGACTTCCCTGGTGGTATAGTAGATGAGAGTCCACTTGCCAATGCAGGGAACATAGGTTTGATCCCTGGTCCGGAAGAATTCCATATGCTGCAGAGCAACTATGCCCTGCGCCACAACTACTGAGCTCACACGCCCTAGAGCCTGTGCCCCGCAACAGGAGAAGCCACTGTGATGAGAAGCCCGCACACCACGACTAGAGAGCACCCACGCACAGCAACGAAGACCCAGCACAGCCAGAAAATAAACAAAATTTTAAAACTGTAAGAGGGAAGATTTTAAGAATAAGTTAATACTCAAGGTCATATGGTTAAAAACAATAAATATCCTTACTATAAACAACCCCATGAATGACCACACAAGCCCCTCAGCCTGGAGGCACAGGTTCTCAACACATAGTCTCAATCTCAGTACATATCTCAGTCTCAATCTCTTGGATCTGTTGGGATGTGGGCATTGTACTCTGACTTTTTTTTAATTTGGGTTACAGTTGCTTTACAAAGCTATGCTGGATTCTGCTGTACAACAAAGTGAGTCAGCTATATGTATACATATATCCCCTCTTTCTTGGACCTCCCACCCTACCCCTCTAGGTCATCAGAGAGTACCAAGCTGAGCTCCCTGCACTATACGGTAAGTAGCTTCCCACTAGCTATCTATCTCACACATGGTACGGTACGTGTGTCAGTGCCGATCTCCCAATTTATCCCCTTTGCCCCCCACTCCCCATCCAAATGTCCATCCTCTACATCTGCGTCTCCATTCCTGCCTTGCAAATAGGTTCATTTGTACCATTTTTCTAGATTCCACACATTTGCATTAATATATGATATTTCAAACTGTAATTAAAAATCACCCAACAAACAAAAGTCCAGGACCAGATGGCTTCACAGGCAAATCTTACCCAATATCTAGAGAAGAACTAACATCGTTCTCAAACTCTCCCAAAACATTTCAGAGGAAGGAATACTTCCAAGTTTATTCCTTGAGGCCACTGTCACCCGGATACCAAAACCAGACAAAGATATCACACACAAAAAAGAAAATTACAGGCCTATATCACTGATGAATATGAATATAGAAATCCTCAACAGAATACTAGCAAACAGAATCCAACAGCACTTTAAAAGGATCAGACAGCATGATCAAGTGGAATTCATCCCAGGTATGTAAGGATTCTTCAATATTTGCAAGTCAGTCAGTGTGATACCAGAGAAGGCAATGGCAACCCACTCCAGTCCTCTTGCCTGGAAAATCCCATGGATGGAGGCACCTGGTAGGCTGCAGTCCATGGGGTCGCTAAGTTGGACACAACTGGGTGACTTCACTTTCACTTTTGGCTTTCATGCATTGGAGAAGGAAACGGCAACCCACTCCAGTGTTCTCGCCTGGAGGATCCCAGGGACAGGGAAGCCTGGTGGGCTGCTGTCTGTGGGGTCACACAGAGTCAGACACGACTGAAGTGACTTAGCAATTAGCAATGTGATACACTATTTTAACAAATGGACTTCCCAGCGGTAAAGAATCTGCCTGCCAAACAGGAGACACAGGTTTGATCCCTAGGTTGGGAAGATCCCCCTGGAGAAGGAAAGGGCAACCTGCTCCAGTATTCTTGCCTGGAAAATCCCAAGGACAGAGGAGCCTGGCGGGCTACAGTCCATGGGGTAGCAAAAGTGTCAGGGGCGACTTAGAGACTAAGCAATAACAACAACATACTGACAAACGGTTTGGACTTTTTAAACCAGGTCATCACGGTGTGGTACAGTGATGTCTTTTTAAAATTGATTTCCTCCTCATGTCTCCCCCTTGCTCTTTCTTCCCCATTCTGAGAGACTCCATTCTTAGTTTCAGGATGTAAATTTTTATCACCATTTCCTTGGTTGAATTAACAAGTGGATTGGCTAGATTGTGAAAGACATTAGGGAAACAGAAGCTGGAGCCAAGGGGAGTTAGATGCTATGTATTAGAAGACTCCGTGCAAGGCCCATTGGTTAATCATGTCTTCATGGATCCCAGTGGTCAGAGCATTCGACTTGGTCAGAGACGGATAATTCACATAGCCAAGGGCGTTATTTATACAGTGCAAGTGAAGAGAACAAGTGCGGGCCATTAAGGAATAAAAAGGATCTGACCAGCAATCTGTGCAGATGTATGCCTTCAGATAACTGAAACATGCAAGTCAAACTAATTTGCATGTGTGTGTGCATGCTGGGTTATACATAAATTATACACACAAGAAAGTATGCACTCATGGGCACATAGGTATATTGAAAAGATCAGAAAAACTTCTCCTGAGTATGTGTCTTTAACCAAAATGCAAAAGAAAATATTTTCAATTTTTGTCATTGTCGTCATATTAACAAGCAAATTACAATGTAATGCCAGCTGGTATGTTTCTCAGATAACAAGTTGTGCACTAATACATAGCTTTTTATGTTTTCTTAAAGTATTCTGTTGTTACTTCTTCTAAAATTATAAACAGAGTTCCACATCAATAATTATTGTGAAATTTTTTTTGTCCTTTTGAATCTGGAATATAAGTTGAACAGCTGTGCTGAGATAAAATTCACACACCATGCAATTCACCCATTTCAAGTGCTCAAGTCAATGGTCTTTAGTAGATTCACAGAATTGAGCAAACATCACCACAGTTGATTCTGGAATGTTTCATCTCCACAAACAGAAACCTTGTACCCTTAACTATCACCCTCCTAGGCCCACAGACCCATCAGTCCTAAGCAATCACTAACCTGCTTTCTGTCTCTATAGATCTGATTATTCCGGACATTTCATATAAATGAAATAGTATAATATGTGATCTTTCACTCCTGGCTTCCTTCACTTAGCATTATACTTTGGAGGTACATCACATCATACCATGTCTCAGTACTTCGGTCCTTTCTATGACTGAAAAATATTAATTTAGATGTATAGCTCATGTTTTGTTTACCCATTCGTCTGCTTGTGGACACTTGGGACTATTCCTTCTTTTGACTATTGTAAAGCTGCTATAAACATTGATGAACAAATACCTGCATGAGTTTCTGTTTTCAATTCTTTGGAGGTATATACTTACATTAGAATTACTGGATTATGCAGTAATTCTATATCGAGTCTTTTGAGGATCTGCCAAACTATTTTTCATAGTGGTTATACCAGCTAAAATCCCCACCAGCAACGGGTTCCAATGTCTCCACCTCCTCACCAATACCTGTCAGTTTCCTGGGTGATGGGGATGATGGTGATGATCATGGAGGCCTTTTAAGTGGGCATGAAATAGTATCGTCCTACGGCTTTGATCTCCTTTACGCTGATGACTAATGATGGTGAGCATCTTTCCATGTTCTTACTGGCAATATGCATATCTTCTTTGAAAAATATTTACTCAAGTCCTCTTCCTACTATTAAATGAGATTGTCTCTTTATTGTGAGTCCATTTTTCTGACTGGTCCTTGTTTTCAGCCCAGGTTGTCATGTATGTTAGTAAGAAAGGCCGAGAGGTTAAATTTCACATCCCTCACTGCCAAGACTCCAGTAAGACAGACAAATTTATTCTGAACTATGCTGCTGCCCTGCACTGCTCTGCTGCCCTCAACTGCAATTCTGTCATTGTTACATCATCTGGGGACTGAGTGACCTGACATTCACTTGATGCACCGCTGTAAGAGAAATCTAGTCAAAGCATGATCGCTACTTAAAGAGAGTTTGATGGAAGGAAGATTATGGTTAATTTCATGAAATAAAGCATCTAATCCTCCCCTATTAATAAACTACAATTACATGAAAGAATTTTAAATTCATACCTGCCCCAGAGGAAATAGTCAGTAATTTTTGCCTTGTTTGCGACTTAATTGTGATTATATGAGGAAAAAATCTGACTGATTCATTGCTAATTGCTGAGATGTTAGAGAAACAATGACAAATGGCATTGAAATATGGGGCCCACCCCCACCCACCTGATAGAAGCTACTCCATTAACAGGGATCACAGTGTTTTTCAGAGCAGGTTGGTGTGCAACCTGCATCAGAAGGACTGGGAATGCTGGGTAAGAATGCATATTCCCAGGTCCTGCTCCAGTCTGGAAACACTTTCTGCAGGTGGGCCCAGGAATCTGAATTGTAACATGTTTCCTCGGCAGCTCCTCTACATAGCACAGTATGACAAAATGGAACTAGAAGGCTTTTATCAGCTTCTAAGGGAACTGGCAAACTGAATGTGCAGAAAGAGTAACAACTCTAAAAGTCTTTAGATTAAGTATAAATAGGTATGTTAAGAATTTCTCCTTCAAACAGGTTCTCAAGGCTTTTTTAAGTGTTATCAGGTTAGAACTATACTGATGATCTTATTTCTAGTTGTGTGTGTGCCAAGTGTGTGTACGTGTGCGCCAAGTCACTTCAGTCATGTCCGACTCTGCACGACCCTATGGACTGTAGCCCACCAGATCCCTCTGTCCATGGGATTATCCAGGCAAGAATACTGGAATGGGTTGCCATACCCTCCTCCAGGGTATTTTCTTGACCCAGGGATCAAACCCACACCTCTAATGTTTTCTGCACTGGTAGGCAGGTTCTTTACCACTAGTGTGACCTACTGAATTAAAGAGCAGCCTAAGTCTACACCAATATGCATTAACCTTGAAATACTGAAACCAAATATTTGACTTAAATACTTACAACAACTAAAACCAAATAGGACCCTGTGGGGTTTCTAGGCAAGAAAGCCTTTCAAACAGCTGCTGAGCAAGGGAGGGAGGGGATGCAGAGACTAGGGAGGAGCAACCAAGAAACGTATGTAACTTATATGCAGAGAAATGCCAGGCTGAATGAAGCTCAAATTGGAATCAAGATCGCTGGTAGGAATATCAATAACTTCAGATATGCAGATGATACCGCCCTAAAGGCAAAAAGCAAAAAGGAATTAAAGAGCCTCTTGATGAAGGTGAAAGAGAAGAGTGAAAAAGCTAGCTTAAAACTCAACATTCAAAAACCTAAGATCGTGGCGTCTGGTCCCATCACTTCATGGCAAATAGATGGGGGAAAAAATGGAAACAGTGGCAATCTTCATTTTCTTGGGCTCCAAAATTACTGTGGACAGTGATTGCAGTCATGAAATTAAAAGATGCTTACTCCTTGGAAGAAAAGCTATGACAAACCTAGACAATATATTTAGTAGAGGCATCACTTGCCAACATAGGTCCATGTAGTCAAAGCTATAGTTTTTCCAATAGTTATATATGCACGTGAGAGTTGGACCAAAAAGAAGGCTGAGAGCCAAATAATGCTTGCTTATTGATGAGCCAAATTAATACTTTTGAACTGTGGTGCTAGAGAAGACTCTTGAGAGTCCCTTGGACAGCAAAGAGATCCAACCAGTCAATCCTAAATCCTAAATCAGTCCTGAATATTCATTGGAAGGACTGATGCTGATGCTGAAGCTCCAACATTTTGGCCTCCTGATTCGAAGAGCCAGCTCACTGGAAGAGACCATGATGCTAGGAAAGACTGAGGGCAAGAGGAAAAGGGGATGACAAAGGATGAGACGGTTGTGTTAGAGAAAGCACAGTGATTGAAACTGCTCACCCTGGCCAGGCACCGTAGTAACCATTTGCATGAGCTGTTTTATGACAGGAGATCCTGATAAGGAATACAGAACTAATAAGCCACCACCAACTGGAAGAGTTCGGGAAAGGTCTAAAGGAGACACTACGTGTCCATCCACTTCCCAGAATCCTTCTCGCTAGCATCCATCTTGGCTGAGCGATGCGTGTGCCACCAGGAAAGACTGAATTAGAATGATTGGCCAAAGACCACCTGGAAACTAATCCCATCACCATAAAACCCTAGACTGCGAGCCACGTGGCAGAGCAGTTCTCCTGGGTTCCCTTACCCTACTGCTCTCCACTCGGGTGCCCTTTCCCAATAAAATCTCTTGCTTGGTCAGCAGATGTGTCTCATTGGACAATTCATTTCCTCGTGTTAGACAAGAGCCCAGTTTTGGGCCCTGGAAGGGGTCCGCCTTCCTGCTACAGTTGGATAGCTGACTCAATGGACATGAGTGTGAGCAAACTCTGGGAGATGGTAAAGGACAGGGTGGCCCGGCGTGCTGCAGTCCATGGGGCTGAAGAGAGTCAAACGTGACTTAGCGACTGAACAACAAACCAAGAAACAATAGTGCAGCCTTAGGACAGAGTCCTGGTTCCACCTCAAAGGATACACACATCAGTATCCTTGAGCTCTTCCACAGAACTAATGAAGAAGGAATTCATAGGGCCTGGACTCCACCTTAGGCCTGTTCATGCTGATCATGCTCGGCCACCTTTCCAAGGGACTCTGAACTCTGTATTTAGTGCCTGTGAAAACAACAACATAAGGATAAGACCCCCTCCAGACAGGGGAACCTTGAAGATCTTATCTAGGTTACTCATCGCCTAAGAGAAAACACACACTATCACCCCTTCCTCCAGACAGGCCATAAATTTTTCTGTATCTATCGGAGTGTAACCTCAGGTTTATTGATTATTGACTAATTGTTTGACTGTTGAGCGCATGAGCACATAGCATGTGAATGATGGGGTTATTGGGATTGTATTTTCCTTGGTTTATGTAAGTCTCAAGGAATTTGGAGTGGTGGGTTCAGACACGTACACAAGGGGTATAAAAGATTTTCACAAATGCTGGTTGGGGTCCTTGGCTAAGAGGAGACTCTGCCTTGGGCCCGCCAGTGTCATAAACTGCACTCCCCTATCTGCATTGTCCTTCTGAGTGAGTTTGTTTCCCGGAACGCATGGCTACAACACTAAAACTCCCACTAAATGGAAGATGTTCCAGAGAGACGATCACAACTTGATAATCTCAAAGTTCATCAGGGAATCACCTGAAGCCAGGTTAGAGAACTCCAGCCCTTGCACACATTTTGATCTTTATCAATTCCATTGAACCGTTGCTATAAATCTTCTCACCAAATCCTCCTGGATGGGGACATACAGCTTTTCAGGGCGTGAGCCCAGTGTCCCCTTTTTCCCTGGTGAAGCAACAAAGCTATTCTTTTCTACCTCACCCAAAAGCAGACTTCTTCTCTGTCTCTAAGGTCTAATTCAGCACTGGTGCCAGAGGTCAAATTTCTGGAATCAATACCATTTCCAGTATTTCCAGCATATACTTACTTTAGAGGACATTTTTCTCTCCCTGTCTCTCATGCAATGAAAAGAGTAGAAATAAACACATGTTCAATAACAGGGGGATGCCAAGCTGGCCCACTAAAACAATGGAATATATGCACTTATTTAAACTATATTTATAAAGACTACTTACAATGTGATGTTGAGAGAAAACAGCCTACATAGACTCTGATGATTATAATTCTGTATTATAGAAAATACAGATACAAAAGTCAGAAGTGAGTTTCCAAAAATGTTAATAGTGCCACTCTCTAAGTGTTAAGACTATAACTACTTTGTTTTCTTCCTACTGTTCAAACTGTCCAGCTTTAAAGATCATATCTTCTTTATTAAATGCAAAAACTTTTTTTAAATAAAGGAGGAATTTATTGCCATGAATAGTTATCACTACTCAGTTCAATTTTGTTTCAATGAAAAGGAAAAAAAGAATATGTTTTTTCCTTTCCCTTCCCTGAGAACAAAGAAGATAAAGAGAACAGTGAGCAGGCCTGAACATTCCTAGATTTTTTTTTTTTTACTTTAACTGCTCCTAACTCTGCATGTCTGTAACTAAGTTGCTTTTCTGCCTCCTAACTGCAGAAGCTACACTTGGAACCTATTTTCCTTTGACTCTATGCTAAATACATCCTGTATCTGGTGTATACCATTACAATACCCTTCCCCTTGTAGTTACACATCAGAAAGAAGGCCACAGAGCCACGGAACTACCAGACTCAATTACTGGGTTACTGATGCCAGTTTATGACCGTCTCTGAAACGATGCAAGAGGAAAGAATCAAGATCCTATCATCTTTGTTCCTCATCATTGACACCTGCCTGGGAGCCCTCATGTTATATAAGCTCCTAGAGCTCTTGAGGCATGAGTCCACTGTGTTCCCCTCTCTGCAGGCTGAGAATTAAAGCCACCTTTCTATTTCCTCCAAACTCTGTCTCCATATTTTTTTAATATTTGGCTTCAGTGGGCAGAGGCCAAGATTTTGGCCAGTGGCACAACCATCTTGCCCGCAGCACAGTTCATCTAACCAGAAATGCAAGGAAGTCAAGTCCTCCAGAAATTCAGTACTTGAGATTTTCTCTTTCAGTCTCCATGGGGCTGATTTCCCTGGGGCAAAATGCCAAGGACTTTCACCAAACTGAAGGATATCATCTTGACAGGGTGTACTGCTTCCTGAGATAAAATTCAACAATTGAACAGGGTGGAATCAATTCATTAGAAAGCACAGTTGTGAAACTTGAGTTCTGAGCTCCGCTTTGCTCTCAGCTGCCTGGCTGATGTTAGGAAAATTACTCCCGCTTCCCTGCCCTTCATTTATTTGAAAATGAAAAGGTTTTGAAACCAAACAGGATCCTGTGGGACTTCTGGGCATGGTAACCTTACTGTGCTCTGCTTCCCTCCCCTGATTTCTTGTTCACAGGGATTCGCCTCCAGCCTCCAGGACCTTCCCCGAGTTTCAAAGGGCAGCTTCAAACAGTTGCTAATCAGGGAAGGGAGGAGATGTAAAGCGAAGGGAGGAGTAATAACAATACATTTGAACTCTTGCAGAACTAAAACTCCCAACTAACGGAAGATATCTGACTGTTCGGATCACAACAAACTGTGGAAAATTCTTAAAGAGACGGGAATACCAGACCACCTTACCTGCCTCCTGGGAAATCTGTATGCAGGTCAGGAAGCAACAGTTAGAACTGGACATGGAACAACAGACTGGTTCCAAATCAAGAAAAGAGTATATCAAGTTTGTTTATTGTCACTCTGCTTATTTAAATTATATGCAGAGTACATCATGCAAAATGCCGGGCTGGATGCAGCACAAGCTGGAATCAAGATTGCCAGGAGAAATATCAATAACCTCAGATATGCAGATGACACCACCCTTATGGCAGAAAGTGAAGAGGAGCTAAAGAGCCTGTTGATGAAAGTGAAAGAGGAGAGTGAAAAAGTTGGCTTAAAACTCAACATTCAGAAAACTAAGATCATGGTATCTAGTCCTATCGCTTCATGGCAAATAGATGGGGAAACAATGGAAACACTGAGAGACTATTTTGCTAGGCTCCAATATCACTGCAGACGGTGACTGCAGCCAGGAAATTAAAAGACTCTTGCTCCTTGAAAGAAAAGCTATGACCAACCTAGATAGCATATTAAAAAGTAGAGACATTACTTTCCCAACAAAGGTCTGTCTAGTCAAAGCTATGGTTTTTCCAGTAGTCATGTATGGATGTGAGAGTTGGACCATAAAGAAAGCTGAGTGCCAAAGAATTGATGCTTTTGAACTATGGTGCTGGAGAAGACTCTTGAGAGTCCCTTGGACTGCAAGGAGATCAAACCAGTCCATCCTAAAGGAAATCAATCTTGAATATTCATTGGAAGGACTGATGCTGAAGCTGAAACCCCAATACTTTTGCCACCTGATGCAAAGAACTGACTCATTGGAAAAGACGCTGATGCTGGGAAAGATTGAAGGCGGGAGAAGGGGATGACAGAGAATGAGATAGTTAGATGGCATCACCGACTCCATGGGCATGAGTTTGAGTAAGCTCCAGGAGTTGGTGATAGACAAGGAAGCCTGGCGTGCTGCAGTCAATGGGGTCACAAAGAGTTGGACACAACTGAGTGACTGAACTGAACTAAATGGAAGATGTTAACTAATTGAGAAAGCATTCTTCACTCCAGACAGAAAGTCACAGTTTGATAACCTTGAGAACCACAGACACTCATCAGGGGGCCACCTGAGATCAAATTAAAGGAATGAAAACCCAGCACACAACTTGATCCTTATCAGCACCCCCACCCTTGAACTCCTCACCAAATCTTCCTGGATGAGGACACAGTTTTTCAGGGGACAAGCTCACTGTGTCCCCCTTTGTCTGGCAAAGCAATAAAGCTATTCTTTCCTATTTCACCCCAGACTCTGAGATTAGATTCAGCACCAGGGCATGGAGGCCAAGCTTTGGCATCATTGTGACTAGATCTATAAGGCCTCTCCAGGTTTAATAGTCTGCAAATCCCACTTAACAGAGGTCAGCAGCTCGAGGAGATGTCTGTTTTGTAAAAAATACCTCTTAAGTGTATGGGTGTATAGGGGGCATCCTTGGAAGAAAAGTTATGACCAACCTAGATAGCATATTCAAAAGCAGAGACATTACTTTGCCAACTAAGTTCCCTCTAGTCAAGGCTATGGTTTTTCCAGTAGTCATGTATGGATGGATGTGAGAGTTGGACTGTGAAGAAGGCTGAGCACCAAAGAATTGATGCTTTTGAACTGTGGTGTTGGAGAAGACTCTTGAGACTCCCTTGGACTGCAAGGAGATCCAACCAGTCCATTCTGAAAGGAGATCAGCCCTGGGATTTCTTTGGAAGGAATGATGCTAAAGCTGAAGCTCCAGTACTTTGGCCACCTCATGCGAAGAGTTGACTCGTTGGAAAAGACTTTGATGCTGGGAGGGATTGGGGGCAGGAGGAGAAGGGGATGACCGAGGATGAGATGGCTGGATGGCATCACGGACTCGATGGACGTGAGTCTGAGTGAACTCCAGGAGTTGGTGATGGACAGGGAGGCCTGGCGTGCTGCGATTCATGGGGTCACAAAGAGTCGGACACGACTGAGCAACTGAACTGAAGAGGGAAGCCAGAAGGACTCATCCTCAAAAAATTACAGCCAAAGAGCACAAAGGTATATGAGCAGTGATGTTCCTTAAGTGTTGTTTCAACAGTGAAAACAATGTAATTTTCCAGCAGTACAGGAAGAATTGAATAAATTATGGTATAACCAGAAGTGTAATATTTGGTAGTCATTTAGAATTGTGTAGATCGCTACCTACTGACAGAGAAAGCTATGCATTAACTATTAAATGGAAAAGCTACTTGTAAAAATCTATAAAATATATCTTCTGGGAATATGTAGATCAACACAGCTCTTGAAAAGTGAATAGTGGTTATTTTGTGGTGGTGGTGGTGAAACTGCTGATAAGATTTTTCTTTTGGTTTATCTGTAATTTCTAATTTTCTACACTAAACATGCCTTACATGTGTAATTCAAATACACAGGGTAGACCAGTCTGGGTTCTTCAGAGCAGCAGAACCAATAGGAGACCAGATAGCACTCTCTGTCTCTAGAGAGAGAGACATTCATAGACACAGACAAAACAAAGAGAGACAGACAGAGAAATATACAAAATTATACACAAAGAGAGAACCAATAAGACAGAAATACATATTCACAGGATACAGATGTTTATGTATATATCATGAAATATATTTTAAGGGATTGACTCATATGATTGCGGGGGCTGGCAAGTCCAAAATCTGTAGGGAAGGCTGGCAGGCTGGAAAATTGGGCAGGAGTGAATGTTGCAGTTTCGAGGCAAAATTTCCTAGGAAAATCTTAGGTTTTGCTCTGAAGGCCTCTAACCAGTTGGATGAGACCCATCCACATTGAAGGTCATCTCTTTATGTCAACGGATGATAGATGATAACCATATCCACAAAACGTCTTCACAACAGCACTTAGATTCATGCTTGATGAAAACTGAGTAAGGCTGCCCAGCTAAGCTAACACAAAAAACTAACCATCACATTAAAAAAAAAACAAAAACGAAAAACAGTTGCTCCACTGTGTCCAACTCTTTGCAACCCCATGGACTGTAGACCACCAGGCTCCTCTATCCATGGTATTCTCCAGGTGTAACAGGAGGGAAAGGGGCAGGGCACAACTTTTGAAAGAATGACATAGCCCAAGGAGACAACATAAACCAATTGGAATCAAATGGGACCAGGATGGCAGATAAGACTAGACCTTGATCCTCAATCAGCAAGTGAAATGACACACCCAGAGGTGCCATGACCATTCCAGTCCAGTTCAGTTCAGTTGCTCAATTTTGTCCGAATCTTTGTAACCCCATGAATCGCAGCACGCCAGGCCTCCCGGTCCATCATCAACTCCTGGAGTTCACTCAGACTCACGTCCATCGAGTCAGTGATGCCATCCAGCCATCTCATCCTCTGTTGTCCCCTTCTCCTCCTGCCCCCAATCCCTCCCAGCATCAAAGTCTTCTCCAATGAGTCAACTCTTCACATGAGGTGGCCAAAGTACTGGAGCTTCAGCTTTAGCATCATTCCTTCCAAAGAAATCCCAGGGTTGATCTCCTTCAGAATGGACTGGTTGGATTTCCTTGCAGTCCAAGGGAGTCTCAAGAGTCTTCTCCAACACCACAGTTCAGATGCATCAATTCTTCGGCACTCAGCCTTCTTCACAGTCCAACTCTCACATCCATACATGACTACTGGAAAAACCATAGCCTTGACTAGAGGGAACTTAGTCGGCAAAGTAATGTCTCTGCTTTTGAATATGCTATCTAGGCTGCTCATAACTTTTCTTCCAAGGAGTAAGTGTCTTTTAATTTCCTGGCTGCAGTCACCATCTGCAGTGATTTTGGAGCAAAAAAAAAAAAAAAAAGTCTGACTCTGTTTCCACCGTTTCCCCATCTATTTTCCATGAAGTGATGGGACCAGATGCCATGATCTTCGTTTTCTGAATGTTGAGCTTTAAGCCAACTTTTTCACTCTCCTCTTTCACTTTCATCAAGAGGCTTTTAGCTCCTCTTCACTTTCTGCCATAAGGGTGGTGTCATCTGCATGTCTGAGGTTATTGATATTTCTCCCGGCAATCTTGATTCCAGCTTGTGTTTCTTCCAGTCCAGCGTTTCTCATGATGTACTCTGCATTTAAGTTAAATAAGCAGGGTGACAATATACAGCCTTGATGTACTCCTTTTCCTATTTGGAACCAGTCTGTTGTTCCATGTCCAGTTCTAACTATTGCTTCCTGACCTGCATACAGATTTCTCAAGAGGCAGGTCAGGTGGTCTGTATTCCTATCTCTTTCAGAATTTTCCACAGTTTATTGTGATCCACACAGTCAAAGGCTTTGGCATAGTCAATAAAGCAGAAGTAGATGTTTTTCTGGAACTCTCTTGCTTTTTCCATGATCCAGCGGATGTTGGCAATTTGATCTCTGGTTCCTCTGCCTTTTCTAAAACCAGCTTGAACATCAGGAAGTTCACAGTTCACGTTCATGACAGTTTCAAGGCACTGTTAAAGACCAAGCAGTGGGCGGTCGCCCAAATCCTGGAAATCTCCACCCCTTCCCCAAAATAGTTGGAATAATCCTCCCACTCACTAACATACGACATTACCCAGTTTATAAAAACTAACCACAACACATTTGGTGACCGCATTCGCCTTCTGCGATGGCCCACACTGTGTGTGTGGAGTGTGCTGCTCTCTGTATCGGAATAAATCCACTTCTTACCCATCACTTTGTTTCTCACTGAATTCTTTCTGTGATGAGACATCAAGAACCTGAGCTTCATTAGGTCCTGAAACCAGGTACTGTGGGTTTTGGTTGGGTTTGAGTACCAGCCACATGGCTTCAAGTCCCAAGCAAGGTTTTGGCTGGGTTCAAGTCCCAGGCATGTGGGTTTAAGTCCCAAACTGTGTTTTGGTTGTGTTCAAGTCCCAGCACATGGGTTTGAGTCCCAATCTGTGGTAAATGATTTCACAGGCAAGAATACTGAGTGGGTAGTTCTCCAGGAGATCTTCCCAACCCAGAGACTGAACCCAGGTCTCCTGCAGTGCAGGCAGATTGTTTACCATGAACTACCAGGGAAGCCCAACCATTACATAGCATAATTCTTTTCAAAAATGAAGTAAAACAACAAGATGGAGACATTTTAAATCAGTGGGGCCCCAGTGGGTCCAGACCCTCCAGTCTGGAGTGATGAGGGGCTGTTCCTCTGAAGAGAGCCTGCAGGGGTGGCTCTTTCCAAGGTGTGTGGTGGATGGTCGGGCAAGTGTGAGAGGAGGGAGGGGCCTCAGGTAGGAGGAGACAGGAGATCCAGCAGAAGGTGCATGGAAAGGATCCCTCCCTGGGAATCCTCAGTTACCATGGTTGTGAGAGATCTGTGAGCCTGTTACAAGGAAAAGTCCATTTTGACTCCATGTTGAGTCTGTTTCTTTTACTTTAACCTTTGCTTCCCATTGCTTTTGTTCACTATAAGGATACTGTCTACACATAATGGCCTGTCTCAGGGAACCCTGCCCCTCCACCTGAATGTTAAATCAAAGTGCCTTTTTTCAGGACCCTGACCACCTGTGGATGCCTGGTGGTGGTTTAGTAGCTCAGTCGTGTCAGACTCTGTGACCCCATGGACTGTAGCCCACCTGGCTCCTTTGTCCATGGGATTTTCCAGGCAAGAATACTGGAGGGGATTGCCATTTCCTTCTCCAGGGGAACTTCCAGACTCAGGGACTGAACCCAGGTCTCCTGTGGTGTAGGAGATCTTCTGCATTGCAGGTGGATTCTTTACTGACTTAGCCACCGGGGAACTGGCCCCTGTGGATGCCTACAGGAAGAAAATTAACACATCCTCATCCTGAAACTGGCCTTTCCAGGAGATATTTGCAAGATTAATGACCTTTTTACTTCCTTACCTTTCCCCCCTCTCTGTTCTATAAGACTGTGGCGTCCAGCCCTCGTAAAATGATTATTTTGAGACATTAGTCTGCCTTCTTCTCAGTCTGCCAGCTTTCCAAATTCTCTCCTATTCACTGGTCTGTCATGGGGCAAGCAGAGCGAGCTTGGACTTGGTAACAAACCAGAGCTGCCCATGTGGAAACAGGATGGCAAGAGAAAGCAATAATAACCACCACCAAAAACACCTAAGAGGACAGAGAGTGGAAGGAAGCTTAACGCCCCAGGCTGTGGAAAGGAGTTTTGGCTGTCAGCTACAAATCGGTGCTTGCCAAGGGCATTTGCGACCTGCCCCTGCAGAGGCTGAACCCTGTTCTGCTACAGCTGTTGACCTTCAAGACACCCTGAAGGGAATTCAGAGTGGAGAAGGAGGCACTTTGTGCTCCAGGGAAACGGATGGATCAGGTCTTTAGATGGATATTTTCAGGAACCGACTTCATGATCCCAATCCTTGCATCTCCTTATATCTAGAAAAGCACTAAATCCCTTCATGATGACATCAGTTCCTCACACTAGCAGAAAATCTTGAAAGTAAGCGCTTGATTGCACTGAGCTCCCCCTTCACTGAAAGTTGACCGCCCCCCACACTACTGCTTTGGAGTAGTTTCTCAGAACTATCTGAGGTGCTCTCTCCTGGGCTGCAGTCCTCATTTTGCCCCAAATAAAATGTAACTCACACTCTCACACTGTGCATCTTTTTTAGTCCACGGGGTCAAGTTCCCACAGGGGTGCAGGAGCAACCAGTGATATCAGTTTTTACAAATCAAACCCAGATTAGCTGGCCTTGCCAAGTTCCTTTTCTCTCCCCATGTTGGTGGCAACCAAGTTGTGGTGACCCAAAGATGAAAGAGCAGATAAAACCGTGGAGAGTCTTGCAATGCAGGCATGGAAAAACCTTACTCTCCTTCCCTCCCCCATGTTGCAACTAGTAACGGTTTTCGGGTCCTCCTGAGCATTATAACCCGTCTCCCCTCCTACCCCAGTGGGAGAAAGTATTTGCTTTGCTCTTTCTCCACTTCATATATGCCTCATCCAATCAGCAAATGACCCTCAGGACCCCTTTCCCACTCTTGTACCCTGGGTATAAAAGTGGACTAAGGACCCTTGTGCAACATCAGTTCTCCCTTGAGCTGGCCCACTCTTCTATCAGCGTCTGCCACTCTAATAAACTTTATTTCCCTCTCATTCTGTCTCCTGCCTGGAAATTCTTTTCCAACCCGCGCACGGACCACGACACAAATGGCACAGGCTGACATAAGCTACGTTCTATATAGATTTTTCAGTCATTAGCAGTTCTAAATTAACCAGTGGAATGATCTTGCTGAGTGAAGGAACAGGAGGATCAGTGGGGATCTAGGGTATTGACTGATGTTTCAGCAGCACAAAAGAGGCCAAAGAAAGACATTAGGCAAAGTGCAATTATAGGAGCACCTGCGATCATTCAAAAATACCAAATAAAACCTTGCTGCTTCATTGGGAAAATTACAAGGCAAAACTGAACAATCTTTTTGTCTCTCAATAATTTTGGCAAGTAGGAGGGAAAAAGAGACGGTTTCTTTCCCGTTTCTCGGTCCTGGCAGATGAGAAATCTCCATTCACGGAACAGACAGCCCTGGCCAATTTTCTTGTATCTCTGTGCCTTTGCAAACTCTCAGAGGCACTGAGTGTTTCCTCTTCACTTCACTGTTTCTCCAATGAGCATGCATTAGTTTGTAATCAGGAAGGAAAAAAACAATTTACATTTAAAAAATCTGGCAGGGGACTCCTGCTTTCAATATGGTAATTTGAGGACACATACTTCACCTCCCCTCTAATGTACAAATCCTTTGAAATGATCCAATAAATAGTGATATGGGGAAAACATGTATAACAGGGCTGGAAAATAGGCCACTCTAATGGCAGAAAGTGAAGAGGAACTTAAAAATCTCTTAATGAGGGTGAAAGAGGAGAGCGAAAAAACTGGCTTAAAACTCAACATTCAAAAAACTAAGATCACATTCAAAAAACTAAGATCATGGCATCCAGTCCCATCACTTCATGGCAAACAAAAGGGGAAAAAATGGAAACAATGACAGATTTTATTTTCCTGGGCTCCAAAATCACTGTGGACAGTGATTGCAGCTGTGAAATTAAAAGACGCTTACTTCTTGGAAGAAAAGCTATGACAATCCTAGACAGCGTATTAAAAAGCAGAGACATCACTTTGCTGACAAAAGTCTGTATAGTCAAAGCTATGATTTTTCCAGTAGTCATGTACGGATGTGAGAGTTTTACGATGAAGAAGATAGAGCACCAAAGAACTGACAGTTTCAAACTGTGGTGCTGGAGAAGACTCTTGAGAGTCCCTTGAACTGCAAGATCAAACCAGTCAATCTTAAAGGAAATCATTCTTGAATATTCATTAGAAGGACTGATGCTGAAGCTCCAATACTTTGGCCACCTAACTCATTGGAAAAGATCCTGATGCTGAGAAAGATAGAGGGCAGGAGGAGAGGGGGATGAAATGGTTGGATAGCATCACTGACTGAATGGACATGAAGTTGAGCAAACTCCGGGAGATAGTGAAGGACAGAGAAGCCTGGCGTGCTGTAGTCCATGGGGTCGCAACCATCAATGGACCAGAACTGTAACCAAGCAGGACCCTATAGGACTTTCCCAGGACAGGCCTTTCCCCACATTCTCTGCTTTAGCTTCTCTCTGAAGTACCTAGATAATAGTGTTTGATGCCTATTTCCTGCATTGTTTCTCAGATGTGAAATCCCCCAGCAGAATGGAAGATGTCAACTACGTGATGACTGTGAGCACCTAGGCCCAGGCCTCCTGGAGCCTAATGACTGACCCTGTGACATCACCCTCATGTTTCCTCATCATCAGCCTGTCACAAAGTTATCCTGCAACAAAAGTATCCTGCACCATGCCCTGCCTCACCTGGCTCTTCAAAGTATTTGGAAGAGAACTTCCCGGGTGCTCTAGTGGTTGGGAATTCGGCTGCTAATGCAGGACACACGGGTACACCCCCTGGTCTGAGAAAGATCCCACATGCAGGGGAGGGGGGCCCAACTAAGTCTGTGGCTACAACTACTGAAGCCCCCATGCCCTAGAGCCCAGTGCCACAACAAAAGAAGCGGCTGCAATGAAAAACCGAGCGCTGCACCTAGGGAACAGCTCCCACTCACTGCAAATAGAGAACGCCCCGCATGCAGCAATGAGAACCCAGCATAGCCAAAAATAAATAAATTATTTTCATCTAGATAAAGTATTGTTTTAAATGCTTGGCAGAAATTCTGGGGAGCTGGGGGTTCTAGGGCATAAGCCACCCATCTCCTTGCATGGCCCTGCAACAAATCTTTCTCTGCTCCAAACTCCATTTCAGTTTGGCCTCACTGTGTGTTGGGCACACCAACTTGCATTAACAGAATTTTGAGAACTTTCTAGAAATGCTGAAGTAGGTGGGAGGAGGGAGACATATTGGGCAAGAATAAATTAGTACCCTTTTCTGGAGGGTGATTTAGCAGTATATTAATTATAAATGTACACATTATATTTGCAGCTACCCAGTCCCTGAGAATTTATCCTAAAGAAATAATGGGACAGATGTACAAAGATGTGTATTATGATGATAGCTGGTTTCACGTTTATATATATATGTCTTCAAGGCTTATTAAACTTCACTTCTATCTTTCAAAGCATTCCCCATTCATACGCTCACTCTAGAAGTGGAAACCAATAAAAGAAAGTATTTCATTACCATTATTATGCAAATATTTTCCCATGCTGGGCTGCATAGTGTGTTGGAATCACATTAATTTCTCTATGGATTTAATTTTACATCACCAGGCCACTTGAAAGAGAGTATTTCTAACATCAAGGAAAAGTAACACACTCTATTTCCACACCCCATTAACTCCTTATAATTATGTCACATTTTATGTTGCCTCATATATTTCTTGTGCAGTTTTATCCCTTTTAACTTTCTTTCCTTTCTTTAATTATTTGTGGCTATATTCTCAATATTTTTTCAACCTGTTAGGCATGCTCTAGGTTAGGTAACCTAGACAGTATATTAAAAACAGAGACATTACTTTCCCAACAAAGGTCCGTCTAGTCAAAGCTATGGTTTTTCCAGTAGTCATGTATGGATGTGAGAGTTGGACTATAAAGAAAGCTGAGCGCCAGAGAACTGATAGTTTTGAACTGTGGTATTGGAGAAGACGCTTCAGAATCCCTTGGACTGTAAGGAGATCAAACCAGTCAATCCTAAAGGAAATCAGTCTTGAATGTTCATTGGAAAGACTGATGCTAAAGCTGAAACTCTAATACTTTGACCACCTGATGCAAAGAACTGACTCACTTGGAAAGACCCTGATGCTAGGCAACATTGAAGGCAGGAAGAGAAGGGGATGACAGAGGATGAGATGGTTGGATGGCATCACTGACTCGATGGACATGAGTTTGCGTAGGCTCTGGGAGTTGGTGATGGACAAGGAAGCCTGACCTCATTCCATGGGGGTCACAAAAAGTCAGACACAACTGAGCGACTGAACTGAACTGAAGTAAGCTCTGCATTCTGTGCCCCTGGCCCTGGTCCTTTTCTCCCTTATGGGCTGGACTTCCAAAGTCCACAGCATAGCCATCTCCCAGGACTTCTCTTCTTAACCTCCCAGAACATTAATTTCATGTTTTCCCCCTTCCTGGTTTCACATCCTTGTTTTTCTGGCGAACACTCTCAAGTAATTTCCTAAGAAAGGTAGATAAATAATACTAGAAATGAAAGAAGGAGCACAACTCCCAATGCTGCAGAAATAAAAGACGCGGATCATCAATGAAATGAAAAGACAAATCCACACTATGGGAGAAAATATTTGCAACCAACGCAACAGACAAAGGCTCAATTTCTGAAATACGTAAACGGCTCATGTGCTGCAGCCAGAAAAAAACACACCTGATTAAGCTTCTTTGTAATTAGCGATTCAGCTTTTAACTGGTTATAGGATGATTTGGTTTTCAATTTTCTTATCAATTTTGATAGACTCTACTTTTTAAAGGAATGGATCCATTTCAACTAATTATTCAAATGTAATACATTTGAATATATTCTCTATATCTTTTAAAATTGAAATACAGTTGATTTACAATACTGTGTCACTGCAGACGCTAAACCAGGAACCTAAACCCTAGAAGCTTTGCTGGTATATCCGGGCTTCTTAATGACTGAGTCCTAAGCAAAAATCAGCTTAGGAGAATCTCTGTCCACTCAGCACTGTTGCTGACTCAGCCTCTAGGTAGCTCTCAGTAATCTGAAGCAGAGAGAGACTGGAGGGGGAGGAAGCAAACAAATAAGGCAGGCTTGAGAACCGTGTTGACAACTATGCTGTCCAAAACAAGTTATGAGCACCAGGAACGTGGCTAGTCAGAATTTAGATGCACTGTCAGTGGAAGAGAGCAGATTTTAAAGACTTGATTTCTTTTTTTACGGTAAAGTATCTCACTCGCAATTTTTTCATAGGGGTGACACATCAAATTAATATTTTAGAATTGTACTATCACCAAAAAACCCAACAAATTTCAGGCCCCCCAAAATCTTCAGGCCTAAGCTTAAGAGGCTGCAACTGTAAGACTTCAGACCTTTAAACCTGAATTAGCCAGAAATTTCCTCCCACGCATGTTTCTGTTTCTGGGCTCTCGAAACTTTAAGGTAAAATCCCCAAATGATATACTACAATATCTGTGACGAATCCCTCCGATTCAAACTTAGAGACTATAAAACACCTGAAGAAATTAAGAACACGATAGAGAAAAGTGGGCTACCCAGGACACATTTTGTTTTTACTGATCAAATTCAAAACAACAGACAATTAAAAATACATTAAGAAGACGATTTCTTATAGTTTGAGACTTAGAGACGCTCAGAGTTTTTAAATAAAAGCTCTGTAAATATGCTTCCTGGACCCCAGCAGGTAAAGATGAAGGCCTTTCAGATTCACACACGCTATGACCCCTTGCTACCCAGTTACCTCTAGAAAACATGCTAGTGAAAATATTAAACTATTTGCTGCTATGCACCAGCCTCTCAGCTGGTACAGCCGGTTATGAGAACTCATATCTCATTTTCTTTAAGAAATACCTTGGTTCTGGAGCAGAGCTTCCCGAGAGCCCTCGTTGTACAGAAGCAACATTTCAACAGGCAGGCAGTCAGCGCGTGGCCTCGTGCAGGATGCAGGGCCTGCTGTGGCCCAGACGTCAGAAACCATAGCGGTGGGCTCTCATCCAGGCTCCTGCTGAAAGAGTGAAGAGCTTCACAAAGAAGGCCTGGGATTCCTTGTTTTAAAGAGCCCAAGCTCCCTTTAAAAAAAAAAAAAGGCACAAGGAATTGTAGCAAAATATACTAAATGGAAAAAGTTATCGTGGCTTTTGGATGTTTCCATTAAATAAATTTGTTTGGTGGGTTGCTTTATTTGCTCAGCACATGGTGCCTGGCCTCCAGCGGGCTGGCATTCAGACGCTCACTCTGTTCCGAGGCCCAGGTGTGGGCCCTTTGGAGGGTCCGCGGGGCTGGGCAAGATGGAGGAAAGGCAGGCAAGCTCTGGTTCTGAATTAATCAGAAAACCCTTCGAAATTTCACTCTAAAGTCTGTGACTATAACTTGCTTCCTCCCTCCCTTCCTTTTCCTTCCTTCCTTCCTTCTTTTCCCCTTTCCTCCCCACACATCTCTCCTCTCTCCCTCCCTCCCTTCTTAGGTCTCCTTTTCTTCCTTACTTATTTAGTGAGAACCTCCTTACATCCTTGTCTCAAGGTGTTCCAAGCACATTTTGTATTTCTCTACCCGGTTCTACTGGCGGTCATTGTGATGTTAAATTCTTTAAATGCACAGAGAGCAGAATACAAGGCAGCCAGAGTTCACAGGATAGGTGCTAATTAGTAATCAGCGCTGTGCTGTTGCTTAGGCACTCAGTCATGCCCGATTCCCGTGGACTGGAGCCTGCCAGGCTCCTCTGTCCATGGGGTTTTCCAAGCAAGAACACTGGAGTGAGTAGCCATTCCCTTCTCCAGGGGATCTTCCTAACTCAGGGATCGAACCCGTGTCTCCTGCATTGGCAGGAGAATTCTTTATCGCTCAGCCACAAGGGAAGCTCAATAATCAGCATAGGATCCATATAATAAAGGATTTTTGCTTTTTTTTTAAAAAAAAAAGTTTCTTCTGCCTTTATTGGAAAGTAGGAGTTAAAGTATGAGTTCTCTGAAAGATGAGCTCACATATGAGAGGAGAGGCTGCAGTGTTGAGCCCCAGAATTCAGCTGACCTCTGGAATTCTGTACCTTCTTTATCTTATTGGGCATTCATTTCATCTTAGTACTCATTTTCAAATTCACATAATTTTTCCAGGACAGACATCCAAGTAGAATAAACCTTTTATCAAGATCACCCTAGAAGACTTTTTCTATGTAAATTTCAGAAAGGAAAGGGGTACGATGCATGTGCCAGCTGCTTGGATGACTATGAAGATGGGACCAACTCAGCTGGTCCTTTCCAGTTTCCTCATTTATCACTGCAAACATGTACTTGCAGACTCTTGATTAAATATATCTCCAAACTACCTGTCCCATCTGTAAACAAAAAAGAGCATTCCACCTCAGAAAAAGTCAGACTCTGACACAGAGTGCTCATGAAGTTTCCTGGCACAGCCCAGAGACCTTTAGCTTGGGCAGAACCTAATTGTTGTGAATCATGTCCTCTCAAAATCCATATATTGAAGCTCTAACTCCCTTACGTCAGAATGTGACTGTATTTGGAGACAGAGCCTTTAAAGAGGGAATGAAGGTAAAATGAGGTCACTGGTGGAACTTTCCTGGTGGTCTGGTGGTTAAGAGACTTTGCGCTTCCAATGCAAGGGGTGTGGGTTCCAACCCCAGTTGGGGAATTATGATCCCTATGCCACATGGCCAAATAAACAAAATATAGTAAAACATTTAAAAAAATTGAGTTCACTGGAAAGTTGAAGTGTTAGTCGCTGAGTCATATCCAACTCTCTGTGATCCCGTGGACTTCTGCTGGGCTCCTCTGTCCATGGAATTCTCCAGGCCAGAATACTGGAGTGGGTAGCCGTTTCCTTCTCCAGGGGATCTTCCAGACCCTGGGACTGAACCAGGTCTCCCGCATTGCAGGTGGATTCTGTACTGTCTGAACCACTGGGGTGGGCTCTAATCCAATGACTGGTGCCTTCATAAAAAGAGATTAGGACACAGACCCATAGAGGGTAGATCAGGTGAAGACACAGGGAGACGACAGCCAGCCGACAAGTTGAGGAGAGAGACTTTAGTCCTCTCGGCATCATGATTTTGGACTCCAGCCTCCAGAACTTGGAGACAGTTAATGTCTGCTGTTGAAGTCCCTGGTGTATTGTACTTTGTTATGGCAGCCTAGCAAATGAATACACCAGTCATCTGGGGCTCCATGGAAATCCTATTCTTATCAGAACACAACAGAATCCTCAGGCTTCAAGGAAAACAATATGGAGAAGTCCAAAAGTCCTGACACAAAGTGATGTCAACACAGGGTCATGGTCCAGCCGTAGCCGGATGAGGGACAGGATGACAGGGTAGCAAGTGCTGTTTGACCTTCAGAGGCTGGTCGACTTATTTCCTTTCAAAATGCTCATTTAGGAATGCCACTTGATTTATGCCTCCTTCAAGTATTTTGTAAAATAACTTATATCAGCATTCTATAATCAGATTATTGAAAGAAGGGTTTGATCAGGTGTAGGACTGACCTTCGTTTCCGTATTTAATATTAAACGTAATTTTTTCAAGTAGAATTGCGTTTATAGTTTTAGTTTCATAATAAACCTGAGTAGGTGGACTTCCCTGGTCTGCCAGTGGTTAAGAACCTGCCTTCCAGTGCAGGGTACACGGGTTAGATGCCTGGTCTAGGAAGATGCCGCATGCCATGGGGCAACCAAGCCCGTGTGCCACAACTACTGAGCCCCCACACCACAACTAGAAAGTAGCCCCACTTGCAGCAGCTAGAGAAAGCCTTTGTGCAGCAATGAAGATACAGTGCAGTGGGAAAAAACCCGAGTGAAAGGCACAGAAACTTCCCATATATCCTCATTCCCCCACAACCATCACAGTCTCCATCACAACGAGAAACATATACTCAACAGCTGTCTTTCTCCTTTCTGTTGCCAAAGCAAGAACACGCTGTGTTGGGACAGATTTTGAAAGAGTGGTAATTTAAAGATTTTCTGATACTATTGTGTTATGTATGAATTTGATTCTTCAGCTGAATGAATACACTGACTTTTACCTCCTAAACCTCAGTATCCTTAGGGTTTTGTAGGTGTCCCCTAGAGAAGGAAATGGCAACCCACTTCAGCATTCTTGCCTGGAGAATTTCATTGACAAAGCAGTCTGGAGGTCTACAGTCTGTGGGGTCACAAAGAGTAGGCCACGACAGAGTGCATCAAGAGAAAGAAATACCACCTGGAAATCCAGAGGTTCAGCAACTGCTCTGCTGATACTAAGAGGAGCTCATCTTAGGACCATCAGCTCAACTGTGTACAGGCAAACTGTGCACCTAGAGTATCAGAATTAAAAATGAGTGCTTACGTTTATCAGAACTTGTGATGTGTATATCCAAACAATATAGTGTGTGTGCTTAGTCGCTTAGTTGACCCCCTGGACTGTGGTCCACCAGGCTCCTCTGTCCATGGGATCCTCCAGGCAAGAATACTGGAGTGGGTAGCCATTCCCTTCTCCAGGGGATATTCCCAACCCAGGGATTGAACCCGGGTCTCCTGCTGATGGATTCTTTAACATCTGAGCCACAGGGAAGCCCAAACAATACTGTATCAGAAGCTAAATCATGTCATGTGCAACTGAAACTCTGCAGGACACATATGCATATTTCACCAAATGCCAAGAACTTCTATGCGGCTGTGTTTGAAGTTATGTACAACAAACACATTTTTTTCTTAAGTAACAGTAGAACAATTTTTTAAATAAAATGTCAGATTCCTTCTTGTATCTCATGACATTCTTTCTATGATAGTGATAACTGGCTTCTGCTGAATATCAAATTCTTGTCCTTAGCCATTTGGAGGTGAACCAAAATGAATATGCAGCATATCGCAATGAAATCCACTTTTTCCAAGCACCCATTCTCCTACAATGTTAAAGAAGCTGGGACTTTTATTTCTAGGTCAGCTCAATACCACTGAGATGCTGAAAGGGCTCACATGCTCAGAGTTCTGGCTCTGCTTCCCCCGTGGTGCCCAGAGAGTGAGATTGAGGGCAATGGGTTTTTTCTCTCCCCTCAGTGAGGGCGTTGTCAAAGTGCCTGCCGTGCTACAGAGACTGAGTCTGGGCTTCAGAAACTCAGCTGTTGTTCAGTTGTGTCCGACTCTTTGTGACGCCATGGACTGTAGCTCGCCAGGCTCTTTCCATGGGATTTCCCAGGCAAGAATACTGCAGTGGTTTGCCATGCCCTTCTCCAGGGGATCTTCCCCACCCAGGGATCAAACCTGTGCCTCCCGCATTGCAGGCAGATTCTTTACCCCTGGGCCACCTGGGAAGCCTGTCAGAGACTCAGACGTGTAAACACAAACTAAACTCTCTCCACATTAAAGCAAGGAGAAACGAATCTCACACACCGAGGGGAGGAAGCTGCCAGGGGTACACTGAGCTCTCCTTAGGCTGCTCTGAAAGTCCCTGAAATTGGGCGACTTTGTTTCTCAAAGGACTCCTGTGTCTAGTTAAGCAATTTCCCTTACAAAATAAAGCCGAGAATAAATAGGGTTTAGACCCCAAGAGAATCTTTCTGTATTTCTTCCTTGATTAGGACAATAAAACCTGATTACAGTGAAAGAAACTGCATGAGAAAAAAAAAAAAGAAATTGCATGAGTCATCATTTTGGCAGAATCAGAGGTGATATTGTTAAATAATTTCTTTGCTTTTGTTATTTTCCTGCCATTACTTTACCCTGTGAGCCTTTGCTCTGCAGGCCAGAAAAATTCTTGACTGAGGCTGCCCCAAAAGGAAAAGAATCATGAAAAAACAATTGGGAAAATTCTTTCTGAATTACATGGGTCTGCATGAACTGATAAAATATGATTTATAACTTTGACTTTGGAAATATACTAGCTTGAACCTGCTTTCCAGTAAACCCTTTTCTCTTATGCTGAGACCTACAACAATTTGATAAAGTATACCTTTGTAAACAAAGATTTTTTAAAAGTTTGCCTTTAGGTTTAGAAAACCTCAAATTCTGCTTTTACCTCAATTTTCTTCCCCAGTGAAACAACCAAAACCTGGACAAAATACATGAAAAATGGTTTTTGAGACAGTGGACATCAGACAGAGAAGGACTGTGATTCCTGAGATAGGAAATAGACAAAGCAAGCACAACGGTGGCCTCGGATGAAGCCTTGAGAGTTTCCCAGACACCGTACAGGGAGGGGGACCCAGGGGTAACTGGCAGGCTCTCTAGGTTGGAAAGGCAGGTCTGCAAATCTAGAGAGCCTGAGGAGGCTAGCGTTTGCAGAACACACTGCTGCCCAGGGAAAGAAGCCGGAGACCTGCAGGGGGTCGTCCTCAAGTATTCAGCAGAGCGTTGAGAGGGCACCCATGTGAGGACACTCCGTGATTGGGAGAGACTCACGTGAAAGGATTAGAGGGAAGAATGCCCTGTGATTACTCTGGGCCAGGAATGGGGCTCAGGATTCGTGGCAAGTTAGATACCAAAGCTTGAGAGCACGGATTTCCTTTGTCGTCCAGTGGGTTAAGAATTAGCCTTGCAATGCAGGGGACATGGCTTCCATCTCTGGCCCAGGAAGGCTGCACATGCCGCAGGGCAACTAAACCCATGTGCCGCGACTACTAAGCCCGTGCTCTAGAGTCAGTGAGCCACAACTAGAGAGCCCACGTGCTGCAATCAAGATCTGATGCCGCCAAATAAATCATTTAAAAAAAAAAGCTTGATAGTGATAATTTCAGATAATAGGATGCCCCCAGTACAGCACCCTTCTTTCTCAATCTTTCCCAATAAACAGTATTCAGTTTCACTAACAGTTTGTATTTTGCGTGTTTATTTCCTTTCTCATTAATAAGCATAGGTTTGCTCAATTCTTTCATCTATATACCTTTGACTTTAGTTTTCTTTTTCTAGCTTCTTAAGGTGGAAGTTTAGATCACTGATTTTAAGCCCCTCTTTGGGTCTAATAATAAAAGCACTTAACACTTGAGTTTTATATAGCTCTTTAGTGCCATCCCTCAAATTTTAATGGGCTCTGTTTACATTCTCATTCAGTTCAAAATATATTCTAATTTTCTTTGTGACTTCTTTTTTTCCCCATGGACTATTTAGGTTTTATTTCTAGCTATTCAGTGATATGCTGCATATATTTTTGTTAATGCATGCTAATTATTTTATATCAGAGAACATATCTGTATATTTTAATTCTCCTGCATATAGTCTATACAAAATAGTCTATCTTGTTGAATATCCCCTGTATATTTGAAAAGCAGTACTCATTTTTAATCAAAACTTTGTTCAGAGCTGTTCCCCCAAAGGAAGAATACAGGGTCCAGGAACCAAGCAGCAGCATCATTTACCGTCACACCCGGTGACCCACATGGGGAACTTGTGCTTCTGTCCCTCCAGCTCTGGGCTCTGCAACTCATGGCTCCCAAAAGGAGGGCACCTCTTCTAGTGGGCAGAGCAGGACTCCACTGAAGTTGAGGCGGTGACTGCTACCTGCGTACCTCTGCTCCTGGTACCCAGGCACCACCAGGAAAGAAGGGAGGCGCGATTCCGCAGGGATGATTGACACAGACTAACACAATGCAGGTGGGGAGGATCCACTTGAACGCCTCTCGGCACTCCCTTGTCCAGTTCAGACACAACATGAACCAAGGCAGGAATTCCAGCCTACGACGGGCTTAGCGACCAGGGCTCAGAGCCCCTGAGAGGGAGTCTGTGTTATGCCAGCACAATACAGCGAAGGTGCCAGCCAAGGTTGCTTATAGCGAGTAGTAGCTGCCATTCAGTCGCTCAGTCACGTCTGACTCTGCGACCCTGTGGACTGCAGCACGCCAGGCTTCCCTGTCCTTCACCATCTCCCTGAGTAGAGGAAGGGGATAACGAATGTCAGCATGGTCCAGGGGCCAGTTCAGAGACGGGTGCTGTCGTTCATCCCATAAACCTTCTGCTTGTAAATTTCCCCCAGGAGAAAAACTGTGCGGGCACCCTGACATAGCTCTTCCTGGAACACAGATGGAGAAGTAGAGACAAGCCGTGTGATACACTGTAGTGGATTCTATAGTGCATTACCAGATCTGCAGCTATAGGGTGGGGATGGGAGGGGTACCTACTGGCAGATAGCATTCACCTATCAGTCCCTAAAGAAGTTGTCTCAGCTGCAAAGAGCTGCCTTGCCTGAGATTATATCACTTCCCAGAGCAGCCCACAACCAGTGCCTGATCAGTGAGGGAGTATAAAGACCTGGCCATTTCAGACCAACTTGGAACAGCTCAGAAGGCTTATCCTAGCTTCAGAGCAGGATATGGGGTTGGCCATAGCTGTCTTTGGGCCTGCATCACAATTGGATATCTTCTTCTGTCCACTCCCAGTCAAAAGTATTGATCCCAAGGGCACTCCTTAACCAACCTCCTGCATCTCATAGTTTGCTCCCCAGGAACCCAATCTACAGCACCAAGATTGTGCAAGATTATAAGTAGAGATGCTGGCTTTCAATGAAGGCAGTGTGGAACTTCCCTGGTGGCTCAGACATTAAAGAATCCGCCTGCAATGCAGGAGACTTGGGTTCGATCCCTGGGTCACGAAGATACCCTGGAAAAGGGAATGGCAATCCACTCCAGTATTCTTGCCTGGAAAATTCCACGGACAGAGGAGCCTGGCAGGCTACAGTCCACGGGGTCACAAAGAATTGGACACGACTGAGTGACTAACACTTTCACTTTACTTTCAGTGTGGGTTCATAGGCTTACTCATAATGACTACAGTCTATAGCTGGCCTAAGCCTGAACCTCAGAATTAATCCTATGGAGAAGAAAGGGAGTAGGCGAATCCTTAGCTAACTTTAAATCTGAAAGGACTGAGAAGTCACTGAAGGGGTTTGAGTTTTTTAGAAGTGGCTTAACTAAGTTTTGATCAGGTAAATGAAGCTTGAGAGAGAAATTATAGAGAAACAATTAAGGGTTCTTTGCATACCTGAGTCTTAGAAGTCATACCATTGCAAAACATTTACCATCAGTGAGCTTTCACTATTGAAATTAGAGCAATAATCAGAATTACAGTGCTTCTATAGTAACATAACCATTTCTGTATTTTCCCAGGAACTGTCAAGTATGTCAGCTCACAGAAACGTTTCTGTGCCTGAAACATCAATGCATGAAGCTAAAGAGAAATTATCTCTAAGTCTTCCAGTTTGAAGTCATTCTTAGTCCTCTGTGGTAGACTAAAACAAGGATCCCAAAACAATACGCATGTCAGATCTGGAACCTGTGAACGTGAACTTATTTGGAAAAATGATTTTTGCAGATGTCATTAAGGATCTGGAGCTGTGGATTATCCAAGTAAATCCTTAATTCAATGACAAATGGATTTATGAGAAAGGCAGGGGGAGGACTGAGACAGACCAAAGAGGGGGAGGAGACACAAAGAAGAGAAGGTGATGTGAAGGCGGCAGAGACTGGAGTCTCAGCCCAGGACAGTGGGGGCTGCCACCAGAAGCTGGGAGCTTCCAGACCTCTGGCCTCCAGAACTGTGACAGAATACATTTCTGTTGTTTTACGCCACCAGACTTGCAGTGGTTTGTTACAGTAGCCACGAGACACCCACACATCCTCCTGCCTTCTGTATCTGAACGCATCCTTGACTGTTGGTGAAATATACAGATTTATGTTCCTCAAATGGCCAAAGAAATAGTTGAAATAGCTCAGCATCCCCCAGGTGTAAGCGCTATGCGTACAATCGCTAAGTAAAAATTGCCCACCCCTGAGAGCACAGCAGCATTGATCTACCTGTGAAGATGAATTACAGCTCCTTTCCTGACAGAGTGCACAGTGGGGCGGGTGTGCATAGATTTTTTTACATCCTGAGTCTATTTCAGTCACATCCATGCTGAAGGTCAAACAATCTAAAAAGCCATAAATAGTCAGTCTTGGATCCAAAGAATGGATCTTGCTGGCATTCTGATAACAAAATAAAAAGTAAACCATTGATTATTCCATGACGTGTAAATAATTAAGGCCAAGCAGGGAGTTAGACCTTGTTCTTTTCCCACCTTAGAAAGAGTGCTGAAAAACTGGTGAGGATATCTGAATAAGCAAGAGGACACTTCTAAACAAAGTCAAGGAGAGATATGGTCCTCTCCTTCAGCATGGTAAGAGATTCATTTCACAGTGCACCATCCGTCACATTGTCTGCAGAGCTATTGTTCTTCCTCCTCAGGGAACATACGGAAGGATCCACGCTATCTGCGGAGGTTCAGAAACCTCTCAGGAGGGACTCAGGAGCCTCAAAGCTCTGCACCTTTTCTCTGGGGAGGGTGGGGGCAGATGGAGGTAGGAACAAATTAATGAATAAAGAATGAGTTTCTAAAGGCTTTAAAGAGAATTCCCAAGTGATGGCCAATTCTTCAGTGCAAAGGCTTAAGAGTGAACAGGCAGAAAGGAGTATTTTACTTAACTCTGCACAATTCTGAAAGGCAGATGCTCTTGTCCCCACACTATAAAGGAGAAAACAGAGGTTCAAGAAATTGAGAGACTTGAAGTCACAGCAAGAGATGAAGCCAGGATTAGAGCTCAAACTTGTCTGACTTCAAAAGCTTGGCTCCTTGAACTCTACCCTAATTCCCCAAGGTCAGATATAAACACACAATAGAAAGGGGGTATGAGGACACCCTGGGGAGAGAAAACAGTACTATCTGTCTGCCTCACAACACATGAGGTAGGGGATCAGATCAGATGATTTATTCATATGTTAATCTATTCACCATCATATACTGAGTTATATCAGTAAGAACATCAGACATGGAAAAAGGGATTAACAACAAAGTCCTACTGAATAGCACAGGGAGCTATATTCAATATCCTGTGATAAGTGAAACTGAAAGTCGCTCAGTCGAGTCAAACGCTTTGTGACCCCACGTACTGTAGCCCACCAGGCTCCTCTGTCCATGGAATTCTCCAGGTAAGAATATTGGAGTGGGTAGCCATTCTCTTCTCCAGGGGATCTTTCTGACCCAGGGATCAAACCCAGGTCTCCTGCATTGCAGGTGGATTCTTTACCATGAGCCACAAGGGCCTATTATGAAAAGAATAAGAAAAAGAGCGTATATACGTAGAAGTGACTTTGCTGCACAGCAGAAATTAACACAACATTGCATATCAGCTATACACCAGCTATACTTCAAACAAAATTCAAAAGGGAGGCCCCTGGTGGTCAGTGGTTAGCACGCGGCACTTTCACTGCCATGACCCAGGTTTAATCCCTGGTGAGGGAGCTAAGATTCCTGCAGCCTGTGCTAGAGGCCTGAATAAATAAATGAACCGGGCAGGGGGAAAGAAAGACGGAAAAGGTAGAGCTGTCTCTACCTTTAGGAAATGTGTAGGTTAGAAGGGGAAATTTGAAATACAGAAATAATAAAGTGAGGATGGTCTGAGCCAGTGAACTCAGGAGAAGTCCATCACAGAAGCTCAGGAGGAAGAGGCTGCGTTGAGATGGAAGGTGGCATTTTTATACCAAAGGGGAGGAATTCGGTCATGTGAGGAGAGGAAATTTCACGCTAAACAAAGCACACACAAAGTTAGCACAGCAAGATGAGCTATGAAAAGGCTTTGAGAGTGTATGAACTGCAAAGAATTATCTGGAGAAAAGCCCATGTAAAAATATATATTGGACAGATTCCAGCTGTTGTAACATCCAGGGACAGACCTCATACACAGGAGAGAATTAATTGGCCTCAGCACCAGATCATTACGAATCTGAAGTTGAAACAGATTCTTTAGAACCCCAGCTATACTGTGCGTGCGTACTAAGTTGCTTCAATTGTGGCCGACTCTGTGAAACCCTATGGAACTATACTGTAATTAAATTTTAATCAGTATTTTATATAATATATTGGTTTGGTACATTTATCAAAACAACTACAGGAAAATAGCATAATAATAAAGTAAAAATTATAGTACAGAAAAATTTGGGTTATGAAGACTGTAAAACATATATTATTGTGAGATAGAATATGTAGCGGACACTTCTGATTGTAGGAAGATGGAGCAGACATACTTTTCCTTATCCCTTCTGCTAAGTGTGACTAAAACTCTGGATACTACATGTAAACAAACACAAGCAGACGCTGAAAGGTGGAGAGAAGATGCCCCGCTATTGTAGGGACTTTGGTTCCCAAGGACCCTGGTAGTGAGCCCCCTGGGTTTTCTCTTTGCCTCACATACGACAGACTTGGAGCTAAGAAGCTGCCAGCTCAGAAACACAAATGGGTGCAGATAAAAAAAGCCCCACTCTGCTCCTGCTCCAGGAAACTTGCTGTTTCTAGCTAAAGGACCAGAAAAAGGTCAACCTAGCAAAATGGGAAGCATTTTAGATAAAAGCTGCTCTACTCCAAACAAATATTATGGGGAAAAACTTGTGATCCCACCCACACACACCTACGCCAACAAAGGTCACATACTGGAAGATTCCTTTATATGATATTCTCGAAATGAGACAATTATAGAATTGGGGGAGGGAGGGAGTTATAAAAGGGCAACATGCGGGACCTGTGTGGTGACGAAATGAAACTGTTCTGTACCTTGACAGGATCAGCGTCAGCATCCTGGTTGCTATGTTGTAGTAGGATTTTTAAGATACGACCACTGGGGGCAAGTGAATAAAAGGAACATTTGGGTCTCTCTAATCTTTACACCTGCAGGTGAATCAATTGTCTCAAAATAAGAACTAAAACAAAAAATTCAGTGGAAACCAAATATGTGATGATGCTCACAATAATTGCAATTGTATTAAAACAGCCAAAGACTGGAAAGAAAAGACAAAACTGGAAATAGCTATATTTGACACAGAGCTATAGTGAATTTTCCTCTAAAAATTTAAAACTGTTATTATTCCACTGTGTCATTAAATTTTTTGTCTAACATATTTTGGAGGCATTCTGGTGACTGGTTCAGTATTGCGAATAACAGGTTTTACTTTTTCTTGCAAGAGTGAAATAAAATTGCCCCCAACTTAATCTGTGCGTGAATGAGTCCTAGAAAATCTCTAAGTCTCCAGTTTCTTTTTTTAAGGGTTATTTTAATATTTTAAGGCCTTCTACAAAATAACTTTTTACTTTAAAATATTTATTTATTTGGCTGTGTGGGGTCTCAGTCGCAGCACGTGGGGTTTTCATTGTGTCACGTGGGGATCTTTCACTGCGGCCCATGCACTTTCGGTTGCGGCGTGCAGCCTTAGTCGCTCCACAGCACGGGGAATCTTAGTTCCCAGACCAGGAACGGAACCTGCCTCCCCTCCACTGCAAGGTGGATTCCTAACCATTGGACCACCAGGGAAGTCCCCTAAGTCTCATTTTCTTTGAAATATTAATAACATCTCTCCTAGATGCCTCACAGCATCAATAAATGAGGCTCCAACTGGTAAAGCGTTTTCAATCTGTAAATCCACTGTAAAGTTGATGTAGCATACAGTTTATAAGGTAGTCCCCACTTTAGAGAAATCTAATGTACATAACTTCATTGACTGGAGTAGACTGAAGCTAGGAGTTAATTCTATTTACATAATTATGGGCTGAACTGTATCCCTTCAAAATTCACATGGTGAAGTCATAACTCCTGCTGTTGTTCAGTTGCTCAGTCACATCCGACTCCCTGCGACCCCATGGACTGTAGCATGCCAGGCTTCCCTCCTGGAAGCACGCCTGTCCTTCACCATCTCCTGGAGTTTGCTCAAACTCATGTCCATTGAGTCAATGATGCTATTCCTTCTCTGTCACCCCCTTCTCCTCCTGCAGTACCTCAGGATGTGACTATATTTGGAGATAATGGCTTTAAAGGGGTAATTCAGAAAAATTAGGTCACTGGGGACTTCCCTGGTAGTCCAGAGGCTTAGACTCCTCACTCCCAATGCAGGGGGCCTGAGTTCGATCCCTGGTCAGGGAACTAGATCCCACATGCCACAACTAAGACCCAGTCAGGTCCAACTCTTCAGGACACAATGGACTGTAGCCTGCCAGTCTCCTCTGTCCATGGGATTCTCCAGGCAAGAATACTGGAGTGGGTAGCCATTCCCTTCTCCAGGGGATCTTCCCAACCCAGGGATTGAACCCAGGTCTCCCACACTGCAGGTGGACTCTTCACCATCTGAGCCACCAAAGAAGCCCCAACTAAGATCCAGCACAGCCAAATTAATAAACGTTTTTTAAATGAGGTCATTGAGGTGGGCCCTAATTCAATTTGACTGGTGTTCATAAAAAGAGGCCATTAAGACACAGACACACAGAGGGACGACTATGTGAAGACACAGGGGAAAGATAGCCATCTACACGCCAAGGAGAGAGGCCTCAGGAGGAATCAACCTTGCCACTGTCTTGATCTTGAATTTCCAACCTCTAAGATCTATGAGACAACACATTTCCATTGTTTAAGCCACACCATCTATGGAGTTTGTTATGGCAGCCCTAGCAAATTAATACATCTACCATTTCAGGTCTGCCTGTTAACTAGTCCTATATAATGAAAGGTCCCAGTGGATCCTAACCCAGATGTAGCCTGAACGCGGACCCCAGTCAACTTGGGTGAGTTTCATGGCTGCTAATTCCTAGCTGTGTGACTGGGGGAAACACTGTCTCTGACCTTAGTTTTTTCATGCATGAAAAGCGGGTTTTTACCTCGCAGGGTTAAATAAGGATCCAATGAGACTGAATGACATGAAGTCAAGTTTAAGAAGTACCTGATACCTGCAAGGCAGTAAGTACGTATTTGTTTCCCTGCCCTCCTGCCTGGTGGGCTGCAGTCCAGGGGGTCGCTGAGGGTCGGACATGACTGAGCGACTTCACTTTCATTTTTCACTTTCATGCATTGGAGAAGGAAATGGCAACCCACTCCAGTGTTCTTGCCTGGAGAATCCCAGGGACGGGGGAGCCTGGTGGGCTGCAGTCTATGGGGTCATACATGGGGGGACACGACTGAAGTGACTCAGCAGCAGCAGAGCCCTTATCTTGGGCTTCCCAGGTGGCTCAGTGGTAGAGAATCTGCCTGCAATTCAGGAGACTCAGGTTTGATCCCAAGTCGGGAAGATCCCCTGAAGTAGGAAATGGCAACCCACTCCAGTATGCTTGCCTGGGAAATCCCTTGGACAGAGCTTGGCAGACTACAGTCTGTGGGGTCGCAAAGAGTCAGACATGACTGAGTGACTGAGCACACACACATGTTCTTATCTCAAAGATGTGCTGTTATTGTTCAGTTGCTAAGTCGTGTCTGACTTTTTGTGACTCCATGGACTGTAGCATGCCAGGATTTCCTGTCCTTCACTATCTCCTGGAGTTTGCTCGAATTCACATCCACTGAGTCAGTGGCACTGTCTAACCATCTCATCCTCTGCTGCCCTCTTCTCCTTTTGCCATCGATCTTTCCCAGGATCAGGGTCTTCGCGTCAGTACTGGAGCTTCAGCATCAGTCCTTCCAAAGAATATTCAGGGTTGATTCCTTTAGAACTGACTGGTTGGATCTCCTTGCTGCCCAAGGGAGTCTCAAGAGTCTTTACCAGCCCCACAGTTTGAAAGCATCAATTATTTGGTGCTCAACCTTCTTTATAGTCCAACTCTCACACCCGTACATGACTACTGGAAAAACCATAGCTTTGACTATATGGACCTTTATTGGCAAAGTGATGTCTCTGCTTTTAATACGCTGTCTAGGTTTGTCATAGGTTTGTCTTAAAGACTGCATATTCCCAGGTAGATATGCAGTTTCACTTGTAGACTGCTTGGTACTTTCACATAGCTTCACATTTTCATCTAAGTTTTACTTGACTTTCAATTACGATAAAAAGGGTAAACATAACCCTATTTTACAGAGAGGAAAATTGACATGATTTGGACAAAATATAAAGCTAAATATAAAAAGAGACTAGAATCCAAACTTCCCGCTTTTCTGTCACTATTGAAGGATGCAAGTTCCAAGTGTGGAAAGTTCCAAAGTTCCTATCCTATATTCCAAACAGGGTAAGAATATCTATCTTTAGAGGGATGGGGAAGGGGGGTGGTGACTGTGTTTGTAAAATACTGCCAAACTAACAAAAACATTTGACCTAGTAATTCCACTTTGGGAAACAGCCTCCAAGAAAACCCAAAGGCAAAACACAAATTTATACAAAGGGGTTCACAATGGTCTCACAGAGAGAAAAGAAAGTTTGGCCATTCCTCTAATGCCACTCGCCTCCCCCCACCAGCCCCCCACTTTGGGAAGCCCCACCCCTCCCCACCAAAATTAAGGAAATGGTAAAGGAAGTTACAAATCACTATGCTGGACCATACTGAAGCTATAAATAATGTCAAATAGACGAATGATTTTAACACATAGAAACGTGTTCGAAAAAATTAACAAGCGATAAAAGCCTTACACACGATTGTACCTGCAGAGATTGCATCCGTGCAAACATTAATCACCAGCACTGACAGATTCACAGTGAAACTGACGTAGTAGGAAGAATATGTTTCATTCATCAGGTTCTTTCATCTATAAAGTCACTTAAAATTTTAAAATGTAATGCCAAAGAAGTTCTTCCAACGAACCCAGGGGGACAGTCACTATTTTAACTACCTCTCTGCCAGGTAGAGGCGTGTAAAAAGTCCATCTAAGGACTTCCCCGGTGGGCCAGTAGTTAAGACCGCCCTTCCAATGTAGGAGTCGAGGGTTCTAGCTTTGGTTGGGGAACTAAGATCCCACATGTCTTGCAGCCAAAAAATAAGTGTACAAAACAAAAACAAAAACCAACAAATTCCTCTAGTAGCAAATTTACCAATTATCAAATAAGCAGAGCAAGCAAGAGATGTATATCTAAAAGCTCCATTGAGGACCGTCCAAGGAGCCCTGAGCAAACACAGCCTTGTCCTCCAAAGCCCAGGATTCCGTGACTGAGTCTCCCGCTTATTTCTCTTCCACAAAGACTTCTCCTCCTCACAAAACACATCTGAGAAAAAGAAACTGGAATAGGATGCCTCACTATAAGTGTAGGAGTTTTCTCAAAAAAATTTTTTTTCTCCTTGTATGAAGGCAAGGAGACCTTGAGAAACAGAATTCTGAGTCTGAATTTTGACCTGGCTTGGCCCCAGGCTAAGATTTTCAAACTAGCTCTGGACCAAGTTATTTAATCCTCAGTTTCTTCCCCTGCAAAATGAGAATCCCATCATCAAACTGCTGGGGTGGTATGAGTATAAACCTGTGAAAGACTTGATACCAAAAAGAAAATCACTCCATCCTGCCCCACCTACCCTCCCCTCTTGTCATGCCCACAGCTCCCAGCCCAGATTTCAGGACTCAGCTCCTCAGCTCTGCTTCTCCCAATAGATATTCTCACTGAGGGGAGTATGGCCGTGAGAATGCATCTCCCAGAAATGTCTCTCATTCTATAAAAGCCTCACATGAAGGAAACTACCCTCCAACAAGGAACAAATGAGTTTTCTCCAGAAAAAGGAAATAAATGAGCACACTTTTCCTCTCACACAGGCCTTGCCCAGAGTTAGGTGCCCACCAAGAACAAGGTGACTGGTTTCTCTACCAACCACCTCCCCTGGAGTGAATGGACCAGGTGGACGTCCAGGCACTTGAGTTCCACTTCCGGTCCTGGTGTGGGCAGAGCCTCCGAGTTGATTGCCAGTGAGGCTGAGCCTTCACAATCCCAACACCCTAAGGGGTAGCCCTGTCCCCCCAGATTCATCCAGACTCATTCCTCCGAATAAATATACTCTCTATTCTGCTTCTCCTCAGAACCTTCTCCAGCTCTTCTCCCCTGATTTAAGAAATCCTGCCCAGCTCTTCCATTTGAGCTTCACAAGCCTCCATGACTGGCCTCACCCTCCGTGTCCGGCCTTGTCCTTTACACCCTGTGTTCCATGGAGCCCATTTCTCAGTCGTCTCCCTCTGACCATACTCACTTGTACTTCAAGCCTTGGCTCTTGCTTTTCTTTGCTTCTCCTTCTTTCCATGCAAAACCCACATTCCTATTCAAGGCCAACTTTATTCTCCTCTGAAGGCTTCCCAGACCACTGCAATCCCCCTTCTTTCCCAGATTTGTACACCTCAACCCACCCCCCAACCCAGGACTCCCATTTCACTGAATGATGATTCCCTTGGCTCAGAGATCAGACTACACTGCCTCACCACCCCCAGGCCTCAGAAGGTTCACAACACATCTTCTGCTGGTGAGAAAAGCTTCTTTCAAAATAAATTAGTAAAAAAGGACCCAAGGGTTTTTGGGTCCCTGAAAGGAGAATTAAAGGATTTGTTTGAAAATTCTTTTTCATTTAAAAATGTACAGGAATCTTAGCTTAGGGCTTCCTCTGAAAGCAAGAAAAATACAATTTCTTTTTAAAAAGCAAACATTCCATTTTTATGGATTAAATCTGGTCCTGAGGGTAGATACTTAGTAAAAGAAATTTGTAGTACTTTCTCTTAGGTTAACACCAGAGACGACTGGTTAAGATAACGCAGAGGTCACACTGGAGTGCGGTTCAGCTTCAAGAGGAGTGAGGAAAGGAGGTCAAAGGGGAGGAGAACCAGACACCCACACACTGACTAAAATGAGTCCTGGAAAACTATTTTGTGAAGATCATCATAGAGGACTTCCCCGGTGGTCCAGGGGTTAAGACTCTGTGCTTCCAGTGAAGGGGACACGAGTTTGATCCCTGGTGAGGGGACTAGGATCCCACACGCCACATGGCAGGACCAAAAAAAAAAAAAATCATCGCAGAGAAGATTATATGCTTCATGGAAGCGGCATCATAACTGGAAGTTAATTGAACACCATTAATATACCATGTCTCCAGTACTCTTGCCTGGAACATCCCATGGGTGGAGGAGCCTGGTGGGCTGCAGTCCATGGGGTCGCTAAGAGTTGGACACAACTAAGCGACTTCACTTTCACTTTTCACTTTCATGCATTGGAGAAGGAAATGGCAAACCACTCCAGCGTTCTTGCCTGGAGAATCCCAGGGACAGGGGAGCCTGGCGGGCTGCCGTCTATGGGTTCGCACAGAGTCGGACACGACTGAAGTGACTTAGCAGCAATATACCATGTATGGATGTGAGAATTGGACTGTGAAGAAAGCTGAGTGCCGAAGAATTGATGCTTTTGAACTGTGGTGCTGGAAAAGACTCTTGAGAGTCCCTTGGACTGCAAGGAGATCCAACCAGTCCATCCTAAAGGAGACCAGTCCTGGGTGTTCATTGGAAGGACTGATGCTGAGGCTGAAACTCCAATACTCTGGCCACCTCATGCGAAGAGCTGACTCATTGGAAAAGACCTTGATGCTGGGAGGGATTAGGGGCAGGAGACAAAGGGGACGACAGAGGATGAGATGGCTGGATGGCATCACTGACTCGATGCACATGAGTTTGGGTGAACTCCAGGAGCTGGTGATGAACAGGGCTGGAGTGCTGATTCGTGGGGTCTCAAAGAGTTGGACATGACTGAGCGACTGAAATGAACTGAACTGAACTGAATATACCATGAAAACAGAGATTTAAAATATTTCTGTAATTATTTACAAGAAATATTTATGCGAGAATTGGCATAAGTGTACCATAAATAATTATGGTATATGCTAATGAAAAGAGGGGTTCTTGGTATGCCCATAAACACGTAGATGGACAATTCTACTTGTATCACCAATTTTTATCTACAACTAACATATTTGTTATAGTAACTATAAACACTGACTGAATAATAACTTTCTTTCTTGGTATTTGGACAAGTTTTGAGAGGATGGTTTATGGTCCAGGTATCATAAAGAGTTCATGGGGAAAGTTTGAAAAGATTAGGAAATGGAAGAATTGATGCTTTCAAACTGTGGGGCTGGAGAAGACTCTTGAGAATCCCTTGGACTCTAAGGAGATCAAACTAGTCAATCCTAGAGAAAATTAACCCTGAATATTATTGGAAAGACTTCTGCTGAAGCTGAAGCTCCAGTACTTTGGCCACCTGATGCAAAGAGCCGACTCATTAGCAAAGACCCTGATGCTGGGAAAGATCAAAGGCAAAAGGAAAAGAGAGCTGTAGAGGATGAGCTGGTTAGATAGCATCATTGACTCAGTGGACATGAACTTGAGAAAACTCTGGGAGATAGTGGAAGACAGAGGAGCCTTGCATGCTTCAGTCCATGGGATTGCAAAGAGTCAGATATGACTTACAAATTAACAACAACAGCAAGTAGAAATATCGAAATGATCTGATTGATCTCAGAGTTTGTAGGTGGTAAGCAGAGCATGTAGGGGTGGCAGGAAAAATGTGAAAGCCAAAGAGAGTGGCCCGAATTATTTTGGAAGGAGAAAAGAAAGCAAATAGTTATCCAAACGTGAGTAAAAATGTTGGCGGTAGGAGGAGGAGAGAAGAACCAATATGGGTACTGGGGTGACAGTGGTCCACATTCCCTTTGAGAGGTGGTGAACTTTATGTATCTATTTGATCGGACTCTGGTGCCTGGTTATTTGGTCTACCACTATTCTAAATGTTTCTGTGAAGTTATTTCTAAGATATGATTACATTTAAATCAGTAGGCTGTGAGTAAAGCAGATTACCCTCCAGCATGTGGTGAGCCTCATCCAATCAGTTGAAGACCTTAAAAGCAAAGACCAGTTTCCCAGAGAAAAAAGAATTCTCCTCTAGAGTGCAGGATAGAAACCCTACCTCGGGTTCCAGTCTACCACCCTGTTGAATCCAGATTTAAGATGGTCCTCCTCCCCAGCATCACAAAGGGCCTGCTCTCTGCTGGGACAGTATTAAGCGCCGGGGTACGATGATAAATGAGACAGGCCCTAAATCTCCAGCATAGTGGCCTGTCCTACAGATTTCAGACTTGCCAGTGCCCACAATCACATGAGCCAATTCCTTACAATAAATCTAGGTAGACAGATGGATAAATAGGTGGGTAGGTACATAGAAAGAAAGAGAGAGAGAAAGAAAGAAAGAATGATCCTGCCATTTCTGCTTTCCTGGAGAACTCTGACTAATACACTTTCCTAGCACCAGTGGGCCCCAAATGAGCAACTTACACAAAGAGGGGCCTGTATAGCAAAGAAGGTCCAAAAATGAGGAAAACCGCAGCCATGGGCTCTAATACATTCCATCAATAGCTCCCTCTTCCAAAGACGAGAAGGACCTTCTGAGGTTATTGGATAGCCTTGGACACCACACTTTTTAGAAACAGGAACCATCACTCAGAATCATCGCCCCAGGAGATTATCAGCAAATCATGCGGGGCATCAAAAATCCCATGGTAGAATGATACCTTGGACATTTTGTATGAATCAGTCAGATGACTCAGAAATGAGGCCAGCTCACCTTGCTGTCTTGTCCCTACAAGGCCCTCTCAGAGAGATGTCCTTAGTCTCTCCTGGGATCAAGTCCCAGGGATCGTCAGGTAAATACCTCACTGTGAACCATAGGTTTAAGGCAAGAGCAGGAGGTCAAGCCAGAGAACCTGATTCCACCGCTTTCTGGCCTTGGGAAGGGACAAGGCAAAACCTGTGTTCTCATCTGTAAAATGCAGATAATTACCAGGCTCACAGGATGACTGAAGCACAATGAGCAGAAGCTGAAACCAGCTGCTCACTCCAGTTCAGTGCTGTTCGCAAGACAACGCCTAAGACACCTCACTCAGAGAGGTTGTGACTATTCGGGGCCTAATGTAGGGGTCCCCAGAGTCACAAGGAGAAGCTAATTTTTACATCCCTGAGAGTACAGCTCTTAGGGAAACAATTGGCCAAAACACAGTGACTAACAATGAATTCCCCAAGGAAGAGCAAAGTGGATTCTGGCAGGAGAAGCATCTCAGCAGGACTGGGACAGGAATATTGACAGTGGACCCTCCAAACTAGGAAACCTGCAATCCTTAGTAGGGGAGAGCAAGGAATTTGTCAGGCTCCAAGATGATAATGACAACGAGCCACTCCACAAGTGTTGACAGGTCTGATTGTCGGTGATCCCTTTCAGCGTAATTAGACTCTAGTTTTTTCTTTTACAGATAAAGAAGCTAAGGCTCCGAGACGCTGAGACTCAGCCAAGCTGAGACCGTAAGAGAGGAGCTGGGCCCACACACAGGCACGCGTCACTCCACACCTGTCCTCTTCCTCAGCCTCTGTCCTCCTCCCCAGCATCATGAAGGGCCTGCTCTCTGCTGGGACAGTACTAAGTGCTGGGGTACAATGATAAATGAGACAGGCCCTAAGACTCACAAAGACAAGACACAGGGAAACTTATTCTTTCTATAAAAGGATTGTTGCAGAGAATGATCGAAAGTGAACAAAACAGGCTTGCTTCCCCGCTGGTCCAGTGGTTAAGACTCCATGCTCCTACGGTAGGGGGCACAGGTTTAATCCCTGGTCAGGGAAGTTCTGCATGCCGCAGGGGTGCAGCCAAAATAAAATGAAAATAGAATATAACAAAAAATACAGCAGGGACTTTCCTGGTGGTCCTGGGGGTGAAAAATCCGCCTTGCAATGCAGGGAATGCAGGCTGAATCCCTGGCTGTGGAACTAAGATCCCACAGGCCTTGGAACAACTAAGCCCATGAGCCCCAACTAAAGCCCACGTGCTGCAGCAACTGAGGTCCAGGCACCGCAACTAGAGGGTCTGCGCGCCACAGCAAAATATCCCCCAAACACAGCGAGGCTCCCATGTGTCGCAACTAAGACCTGACACGGCCAGATAAATAAATAAACACAAAACTAATAGTAAAAGGGTTTCCCTGGTGACTTAGAAGGTTAAGAATCTGCCTGCAATGCAGGAGACCCAGGTTCCATCCCTGGCTCAGGAAGATTCACTGGATAAGGGAATGGCAACCTACTCCAGTATTCTTGCCTGGAGAATTCCACGGACAGAGGAGCCTGGTGGGCTCTAGTCCATGGGGTTGCATAGCGTCGGACACAACTGAACGACTTTTAGTTTCCCATATATGTGAAACACTTTCAGTTTCACATATATTTTTTTTAAAAGTGAACCAAACAACCCACCCCCAGGGACCTTTCACCTAATCAGGAAACAAGCACAAAGGTGTGAAGTCTTACAAAGGAGAAAGGCAGGATGCTTGGGAACGTGGAATAGACAGGAGGGGGTTGGGATGAAGCAAGGGCTTCCGGGAAGAAGCGAGGTGAAGCTGAGAACTGGGAGAGGACAAGGTTATGTAGACAAGGTTAGGGTGGGCAAAGGGCAGGTTCAGACTCCAGACCCAAGGAGGGACACAGAGGCTGTCCTGAGGTAAGAAAGGGGCTGACACCTCCAGACTGAGACCCGAACACCTCATAGCTTCCATGCGGCCAGCCAGACGCACACGGACAAAGGCTATCAGGGCCAGTCTCACTCTAGAGCCCCAGCTTAAAGCAAGCTATGTTAAAAGGAAACTAGGAGGGACTTCCCTGGTGGTCCAGTGGCTAAGACTCCACACTGCCAATGCACGGGCCCCGGTTCAATCCCTGGTCAGGGAACTAGATACCACACGCCACAATGAAGACCTGGTGCAGCCAAATAAATGATTTTTTAAAATATATTAACAAAAAGAAAAGAAAACAAGGACATGCCCTTGACAGGCACAGAGTGTGAAAATCTGTACATATTTTGAAATCAGCATGAGCCTTGGGAGAGAGTCCCCAGCTTGGAACTGGCCCCCATGACTCCCTGTTTACCCTCAGCCCCACCACTGGAGACACACATCCTACGAAACCAACTCAAGCCAAGCCCTCACAGCAAATATATATGGTTCAACATATTGACTTCAAAATGCTTGATTTCAAAGAACTAAATTATTGGCCATTTCCCCCACGGGTACCTGCAGATACAGCTGTCAGACTGAATGTCACTCAGAACTCCTTGGGGTCAAAGGCCTGCATATCATGGGAAGTCTGAATTGCTCAGTCTGACAGGTTCCTTCTCTTCCTTCCTGCCTAAAGAAGTCTACAGCCCACACTGGGATTCTTGAGCCTTGCTGAACCAAAAGAAGAGCAATCAGTAAAAGTGGCGTGCTTATATTGGAAGCGGCGGAAACCCTCAGTGATTAAATTTACAAGTCAGTTTCAATTCTGAGAATATGAACATCAAAGCCCATTCAATATCAGATGGAGCCACCAGCTTAAAAATTCAATCAGAAAGAGTAGGGACTTGATAATGATAGAAGAAGCTCCTCCCATCCCTTTCGTGACAGGAACCCAGTGAGCCAAGCAAAAACGCAGATCAGATCCATGAACTCCTCTGCTGAAACCCTTGCGTGTACAATAGAACCATGCCTTCAAGGCCTGATGCTCCTTTTTCCCTAGCTCACCATCCCTAGAACACCAATTTCTCAGCTCTTATATCACAGCGGCTCCTTCTGCCTCTGAGCACCTGTGTAGTCTGTTCCTCTACCTGCAACACGCTTCCCCACCTAGCATCCCTCCCTCTCAGCCGAGGCGCATCCTCCTGAGACAGGCCCCACCTAAGCATCCCACCTAGGCAGCATCCCCAGCTGTTAGTCTCCATCCCCACACCATGAATTACCTTCAAAACACTGACAACAATTTTTCACCTGTTTCCTTGTGACTAAAATGTCAGCTCCCCAAGCACAGAGGTCTTTGTCCGTCTTGTCTCCTGTCCTCGCAAGAAAGAGGCGGTTGTTATGAGTTTTGTGTTTGTTATGATCTGGCTTTTTGAAAAAAAGAGCTTACTACCTATGACTGCAGCCATGAAATTAAAAGATGCTCGCTCCTTGGAAGAAAAGTTATGATAAACATAAATAGCATGTTAAAAAGCAGAGACACCACATTACCAAGAGAGGACTGTACAGTCAAAGCTATGGTTTTTCCAGCAGTCATGTATGGATGTGAGAGCTGGACCATAAAGAAGGCTGAGAGCCAAAGAATTGAGAGCCAAAGAATTGATGCTTTCAAACTGTTGTGCTGGAGAAGACTCTTGAGAGTCCCTTGGACGGCAAGGAGATCCAACCAGTTAATCCTAAAGGAAATAAACCCTGAATATTCATTGGAAGGACTGATGCTGGAGCCACCAGGCCCTCCCTCACAAGACACACAGAAGCTGCTTTCCCATCAGAAAGTCACCGCAGATGTTAGTTAAGATGAAGCACTGATTGGATACTGGAGTAGGCTGGATCTCTAATCCAATACCATTAGATGTACGTCCACTTGTAGTCGAGGAAGTCTGAACACAGACCCTAACAGAGGGACGCACGGAGAGAAGGGGCGCCATGTGGTGAGTGTCAGAGACTGGACGATGTGTCTAAGCCAAGGATCGCCAGTAAGCACGAGAGGCTGGAAGAAGCAAGATCTTCTCCTGAAAGTCTCAGAAGGAGCATGGCTTTGCTGACACCTTGGTTTTGGACTGCTAGCCTCCAGAACTGTGGGGAAATAAATTTGTGCTGTTTCAAGTCACTCAATTTATAGTACTTTGGAGGCAGCCCTAGGAAACTAACGGCTCTGGTTTGGGCTTTTCTGGTGGCTCAGACAGTAAAGAATCTGCCTGTAATGCTGGAGACCTGAGTTCAGTCCCTGGGTTGGGAAGATCCCCTGGAGAAGGGAATGGCAACCCACTCCAGTATTCTTGCCTACAGGACCCCATGGACAGAGGAACCTGGCAGGTTCCATGGGGTTGCAAAGAGTTGTACATGATTGGACAACTAATACTTCTACACAATATATGTAATATATATATAATATATATATATGTATGGTATATATATCATACATATATGATATATGTGTATAGTATATACATATATCATTTGTACATATAAGACTATTAAATACATAAACACACACATATATTGTCATTATATATATATATGTATATAATATAAACACTTGGGAAAAGTTCAAACATGACAGAAATGCATAAAATGAAAAGTAAAATTCTACACTTCCTTCTCAATCCCTAGCCCCAAAAGTAACTACTGTTAATAGTACCCTTCTCATATATTTTCAAAAAGGTTTTATGCATATATACATATGTGTATTATACATGTTGTAAGCAGAATAACTCTAACCTTAGGGTTACCCCCCAGAGATGCCCATGTCCTAATCTTCAGAACACTGGACCTTACATGGTAAGAGAGACTTTGCAGGTATGATTAAATTAAGGATCTTGAGATGGGAAGTCTGTCTTGGACTATTCAAATGGGCTCAAGGGAATCACAGGATTCCTTATAGGCGGGCAGGAGGGTCAGGGTCTAAGAGAGACTTGAAGATGGTACACTGAAAAAGAGAGGAGCTGGGACGTCCCTGGTGGTCCAATGGTTAAGACTCCACACTTCCACTGCAGGAGGGCATGGGTTCAATCCCTAGGTGAGGCTCTCTGCTCCCACCCCCCAAAAAGCTAGAGAAGCCAAGGAATGAAGGGATGCAGGCAAGAAAACGGTCTCCTCCTAGAGCAGAAAGAATGCAGCCCTTCTGGGGGCATTAAACCCCAGAGAGGGTTTAATCCATTTTGGACTTCTGACTCCCAGAACTACAGAACAAATTTATGTTCTTTTAAGCCTTTAAGTCTGTGGCAATATGTTACCACAGCACCGTTGTTGTGTTTAGTTGCTAAGTGAAAGGGAAATCACTTAGTCGTGTCCGACTCTTTGCGACCCCATGGACTGCAGCCTACCAGGCTCCTCCGTCCATGGGATTTTCCAGGCAAGAGTACTGGAGTGGGGTGCCATCACCTTCTCCAATAAATGTGTCTACCTATTTGTAAAAATGTGACTGATGAAAACAGTGCAATCACTACGTTATCACACTGTGGGGTCATGGCCAACTCTTTTGTGACCCAGTGAACTCCCTCTGGGCTCCTCTGTCCAGAATATTTCCCAGCAAGAATACTGGAGTGGGTAGCCCTTCCCTTCTCCGGGGGATCTTCCCAACCCAGGGACTGAACCTGTGTCTTCTGCAGCAGCAGGCGGATTCTTCCCTCTGAGCCACCAGGGCCACCCAGAAGCAATAGGAAGCTAATACCACGCATGTGAGAATGACATGGCGGGGGCGGGAGTGAAAGTGAAAGTCGCTCAGTGGCGTCTGACTCTCTGTGACCCCATGAACTACACCGTCCATGGAATTCTCCAGGCCAGAACACTGGAGTGGGTACCCTTTCCCTTCCCCAGGATCTTCCCAACCCAAGGATCGAACCCAGGTCTCATGGCGGCGAGGGGGTGGGGGGCGGGTAGGGTGGGGCCGGGTATGGTGGGAATCCTTATTTCAGACCGGGAAAAAAAAATGTTTCATATACAGTCCCTCACCAGCTTGAGCAGGATGCAGCCTGGAGAAACAGAAGTGTTTTGCTTAAGAAAAGAAGAACCAGAGAGAGAAAGCCCCAGGGGAGCCCCTGGCTCAGAAGGAGCTGGCAGGAAGGAGCTTGGGTGGGAAGCGGAGGAGCTGGAGGTGATGAGCTGACTGATTTAAGACTCAGCAGCTGAGGTGAGGGAGAGACCATGAAGTGAGTAAATGGGATTTTTAAAAAATGTTCGTTCATTCATCCGGCTGCACTGGGTCCTAGTTGCAGCTTTAATCTTCCTTGCAGCATGCACAGTCTCTAGTTGTGTGGCGTGCAAACTCTCAGTTGTGGCATATGGGATCTAGCTCCCTGAGCAGGGATCGAACCTGGGCCCCCTGCGTTGGGAGCTTGGAGTCTTAGCCAGTGGACCACCAGAGAAGTTCCCTAAATGAGACTTTTTAAATTAAATTTCAGCATGTAGCAACTGTTATAGCCCTCTATTCTATCTCTCCAGGCAATTTGGGTAAAGTTTACATTATTTACTAATGTTCTGTGGAATTAGAGTTGATTTAGGAAAAGCAACAAAGAGCTAATCCAGTTTCAGTGAGTTCAAGATTTCAAAGTGTGCCTGCGGGGCTCAGCCACAGGGTGAATTAAATATTGATTCTAGAACCAAGCCTGGAATGTCCCTCAGCCCAGGTCCAACATGGCAGAGACCCTCCTGGCAGGAGCTGGGGTCAGCGGTGCCGGCGTGGGGGCGGAGAGTGGGTCTCAAGGGAGAAGCTGGAGGAACAGGTCTGAGGTCAGTGTGACAGGAAATCCCCTGCACGTGATAAGAGGTTTTGGCCAGACAGGCAGACAGAAGCAGTGTTGTGGAAACTCAGCAGAGGAGCCTAAGAAACTCCTTTCTGAACCCCCAGAAGCTGGCGTTTCATTAACCACATGCCCCGGGTGTCTTCATTCTCTGAGAAATCAAATTCCTCGCTGGAAGGAGGAAGGGGATCCAGGAAGATGTGTCGGTGTGTCTGCTTTGCGCCCGTCCTGTCCATGGGGCCTCAGTTTGGCTGAGGACCAAATGTGGCCATCAAGACTGAAGATAGTTTAGAGCCTGGGGACTCTGCAGGGACGGCAGGGTTGGGAATGGTCAAAAAAGTCCTGAGAGTTTGGGACAGACATGTACACCCTGCCATAATTAAAATGGACAACCAACAGGGACCTACTGTCTAGCACTGGGCACTCTGCTCAATGTCATGTGGCAGCCTGGATGGAGGTGAGTTTGGGGAAGAATGGACACCTGTATATGGTTGGCTGGGTCCCTTTGCTGCCCACCTGAAACTATCACATGTTCATTGGCTATGTCTGTGTGTGTGCTAAGCCACTCAATCCTGTCCAACTCTGTGCGACCCCATTGACTGTAGCCTGCCAGGCTCCTCTGTCCATGGGATTCTCCAGGCAAGAATCTTGGGGTGGGTTGCCATTCCATTCTCCAGGGGATCTTCCTGACCCAGGGATCAAACCTCCATCTCTTTTGTTTCCTGCATCTCAGGCAGGTTCTTTACCCCTGGCACCACCAGGAAGCCCAATACAAAATAAAAGTTGTTTTTTTTTTTAAGTCCCTGAGAATGCGTTTCTAGTCTCCCATTTCTATTCTAACAGTGGATTAGAAATTTTGACCACATCATTCTCAGCCTCTCCCACCCAGAGGAGGTGTCTGCTTCCTCCCACTGAATCCAGGCTGGCCTTGATTCTTGCTTTGGGCAGAGGAATGTGTAGAAGCGGCCTTGAGTGGGTTCTGGAACTGAAGAGGGCTGCAGCTCCCTCTCTCTCTTTTTTTACAACTCCTGTGTAGATAAGTCCATGTTCTCCTACAGGAGAGAGGCCGTGTGGAGGGCGAGACCCTGAAGGATGAGAGGCCGTGGGCAGAGAGCAGTCACAGGAAAGAGACCCAAGACTCCCCAGCCGACCGTCCCACGCAGCTCCATCCACACAAGGAGTTCAGGTTGGATCCCTGCCCACACCGCATGGAGCAGAGACAAGCTGGAGCCACTGAGCACCGCCCACATCCCTGACCCACAGGGTCATAAGTCACAAGAGAGTCGTGTTTTGCCCACAGAGTTCTGAGGTGCTTTGCTACATGGCAGTAGATAACTGATCCAGGGTGACAGAACAAGGAGGTAAAAATACCGCTCACTTAACTGAGAGTTTTCAGGGTCCCATCTTAGAAAGGAAACAGGAAGTCGGACTCTAACTGGGCCAGCTGACTCTGCATGTCAACTCAGTCAGAAAAGTCAAATCTGACACCAAACTGTTTCAATTGAAGTAGAATGGATTTATACTGTGTTAGTGTCAGGTGTACAGCAAAGTGATTTGGTTTATAAATATATATATTCCGTGATTCAGAATATATATGTTCTTTTTCAGATTCTTTTCCATTACAGGTTATCTCAAGATATTGAATATAGTTCCCTGTGCCGTACAGTAGGACCTTGTTGTTTATCTGTTTTATATACAGCACTGTGTATCTGCCACTAGATTTTTAAGGGACAAGGTACAGCATACAGAAAGCTTCCTAGTATCCTCTTTAGAACCTCTTTATGAAATGCTTTTGTATTATGAAATGCAGTTGCCAAAAGTCATTCTTTCTTCCTCTCTCTCATGACATACATATATATGTGCGTGCACACACACAGCTCCCTACCTCCCTGCCACATCACTCTCTGCACTTCATCCTCCATCCTTGGCTGTCACCGCTGTGGCCAGGGACCCTCACTGCCTCCCAAAGCCTCCTAGGAAGCATACCCTCGTCTCCTTCTCTGACTCCTCTTCTGCAGGGAAGCAGCCACCTGGAATTCGGAAGGACCCGTCCATTCTTCACTTCACTGTGTACTAAGCTGTGATGGCCACCGTTCCCAACACCAGTTCCATGCAGTGTTCTTTTCTTCAGATTCTACAGTTGAATGCCAAGGAATCCTTTTAATTCCAGCTCAAATGCCACCTCTCCAAAACCTCTTTCCATGCACTTCACTCCACCCCCCAACATAAGGCACTCACTGGAATTTGCATCTTTCTTTGTTGACCCTATCTCGTTCTTCTATCTTGTTCTACATAGGTCTGGCTACCTCACGAGTTTATTACCTGCTAAGACAAATGCTGGGTCTTATTCATCTTTTTTTATTTTCAATTGAAGGATAGTTGCTTTACAATATTGCATTGGTTTCTGCCACACATCAACATGAATCAGCCATAGGTATACATATGCCCCATTCCCTCTTAAACCTCCTTCCCATGTCCCACCTCATCCCACCCCTCTAGGCTGTCACAGAGCCCTGGTTTCAGTTCCCTAAGTATTACAGCAAATTCCCACTGCCTATCTATTTTACATATGGTAGTATATGTTTCCATGCTACCCTCTCAGAGTGTCTTATTAATCTTTGTAACCACTACAGGATCTAGCTCAATATCAGGCACATGGCAGGCATTCAATAGATATTAATGAAATCGAATGTAATTTGAACTAGGTCATCAATTCAGGTCCATTCCAAAAAATAATTAATATTTGCTGGGCTAAACCAGGGACATTTGCATACTGAGCCTGTCCAAATTGGAAGCAACATCAAGTACTAAATTATTTAAAATATAAAAATTATTTTAGAGTTTATGCAAAAAAGTAATGGATTTTCTTTAGTAAGTGATAACAGGAGTGATTTTTTTCTTCTATTTTTCAGTGTTTTTCTAATTTTCTTAAATAAATATGTGCTTCTTCATAATAAAATTAACTTTTAAATGAGCAAATCAGAAAACAGAAATTATAGTGTCACTATGTTTAGTCCAAAGGATGCATTTTTTCAAAATGGTATAAAGGCAGGTGTATTGTTTCTTTAGCCTGAATCATTCCCCAGTTTCCTGGCCATCAGCTAAATATTCTACTGAAGAGAGAAAATGACGTGTGGCCCACCTCTCTGACAGACACGAGTAAAGCATTTGAAAGCCGGTCAACCCACTCATCCAGCTGGCCAGCTTCTCTGTTTTCAGCTGATCCTTGGAATTCATCTCAGTCCCAGGTTTATCGGTGAAATTCTGCCATCACTTGTCACTCCCCATCCATATGAATGATCAAAATGGCTCTAGTTTCATTATTGGAAATCTTTCCAACGTTAAACTTCAAGAAGCACCTCTGTTCTTTTTTTGAAAGTGTTCATCTTGATATCTTTCCTTGAAAGTGAAAGTTGCTCAGTCAGGTATAACTCCTTGCTACCCCATACAGTCCATGGAATTCTCCCAGCCAGAATACTGGAGTGGGTACCCATTCCCTTTTCCAGGGGATCTTCCCTATCCAGGGATCAAACCCAGGTCTCCTGCATTACAAGTGGATTCTTTTACTGTCTGAGCCACCAGGGAAGCTCAAGAACACTGGAGTGGGTAGCCTATCCCTTCTCCAGGGGATCTTCCAGACACAGGAAGCAAACCAGGGTCTCCTGCACTGAAGGCAGATTCTTTACCAGCTGAGCTACCAGGGAAGTTGTCTTATTACTAAATTAAAGTAAAATCTTCACTCCTTGATCTGCCATAAAAACACTTCACCACCCAGTCCAGTCTGCCCTTTCGGGCTCATCTCTAGGTTCTCCCTGGAACCCTGTTTCTCAGTGTAACTGGTAGAGCATCCATCTGTTTCAGAATCACCTAGATCTGGTTAAAATGCAGACTCCTGAGTCCATTCACCGAAGCATAACTGAAAACAGGTTCCCTAGGTGATGTTCAGCAAATCTTGAGATTTACTACCGCAGAGCCAAAAGATTGCTCACCATTCTTCCAGCATATGTAGTATATAGTTTTGTGCCCTCCGCCTGGAACACTCTTTCTTCCTCTTTTCCTGATGCCTGCTCATTTTTGAGATCTCACTTAAATGTCACTTGCCCTATGAAGCCTTCACTGTTGTTCAGTCACTAAGTTATGTCCAATTCTTTGTAATCCCATGGACTGTAGCCGACCAGGCTCCTCTGTCCATGGGGTTTCCCAGGCAAGAATACTGGAGTGGGTAGCCATTTCCTCCTTCAGGGGATCTTCCCAACCCAGAGATCGAACCCAAGTCTCCCTGTGTCTCCTGTATCAGCAGCAGATTCTTTACCACTGAGCCACTTGAGAAGCCCTGAAGCCTTCACTAGCCCTCTGGAATGGAATGGAATGGAATACTCGTGTCCGTCCACAGTTCATCTGTTCAAGTCCCAACTCCCTTGTGGCTGTAATTAAGGTTACCAGAGGTCAGAAAATGAATTCCTAGTCTGATAGGATTGGTGTCCTTACAGGAAGAGACACCAGAGAGCTCACTCCCTTTCTCTCTCTGCTCACACACACAAAGGACTGGTCATGTGAGCACACAGTGAGATTGCTGCTGCCTCCAAGCCAAGAGAAGGGGCCTCAGCATGAAATATACCTTGCCTGCACCTTGAACTTGAACTTCTCAACCTTCCCAGCTCAGAGAAAACAAATTTCCGTTGTTTAAGCTGTGTGATCTATAGTACATTGTTGAACAAAATACATCATCTCCTCGACTGGCCCCCCACACTTTTCACTGTACTATCATTCACTGGACCCTTGTGTGGCCTCTGCTGGACAGGTTTGTGAGGACAGAGACACCCTTGTCATCCAGCACAGGGCTGCATCAGAGCTGAGTGCAGTGGAGGGGAGGCTGGAGGTAAGTTAGGGCCAGGCCATAAGGGTGTCGAGGACAGTTTAAACGCAGTGTAGACTGGCAAGACCTTGAACTTTCAAAGCCCAGATGACTGTGTTTCAATCCTGCATTTGTCCTTACTGGCTCTATGACTCAAAGAAGTCACTCAAGTCTCCCTGAATCTACTTCCGCATCTGAAAAATGAGGATGGTAGCACCTGCTTCCCAAGTGAGGTGCCAATAAAATGTAGGGTGTCCAGCTAAATTGGAATTTCAGATAAATAACAGCTTTTACTACAAGCATATTCTATGTAATGTTTGAGACATACTTTTACTGTAAAATAATATTTTTTTTCCTCTGTAATGACCTATATGAGTAAAGAATCTTAAATAAGTGGGGATATATAGATAGATACATAGATAGATTATATATATCTATATTGACTCACTTTTCAGTGCATACTTGAAACTTAAACCACAGTGTAAATCAACTATACTCCAATAAAAATTTGAAAATATATATATTTCTTTGAAATTTAACTGACATGAAGAGTTGACTCATTGGGAAAGATCCTGATACTAGGAAAGACTGAGGGCAAAAGAAAAGGGCGTGGTAGAGGATGAGATAGTTAGATCGCATCACTGACTCAATGGACATGAATCTGAGCAAACTCTGGGAGACAGTGGAGGACAGAGGAGCCTTGTCTGCTGCAGTCCATGGGATCGCAAACAGTAGAACATGACTTAGCAACTGAACAACAACAAACCCTATTTTTTTTTTTCTTAAACTGGGAACCTCTCCAGCGGAATTATGAAGATTAAAGAAAATGATTACAAGGGGCTGTCAGTGGCATCCATACAGCAGGTGCTCTATGGTGGTACTTCTTAAACAACAGGACACCATGAACATTACTTGAGCGAGAGGATGGCAGAACCATCCATCTTAGAGGTTCTAAATTTAGCTCTGGCCAAAAACAATTATTTGAGATTTCTTTACAGAAGTAGAAAGTTGAGCTCATTTAAAATATCTCACGTTAGTGGCTTTCAATTATAACTTCATCTTTTGCAGGTTCTGCCCCAGCAACTTTGTAATCTAGTGGTTTTTGAAGTGTCTGAAGTCTCAGCACATAATGAATGGGGATAATCATCCTCTCCCAGAATGCCCTGGCTTTGATGACACAGTGTCAGACATATGGCCTGACTCGAATGACAATTGACTAACTCATTGTTTCTGCTCAATTAACTTCCAGCCCTAGGGAGCAGTACCCAGGTTTTGAGCTCCCATCTCCTGACAATCCCCTCCCCCCATCAACAGCCCCAGATCTCAACCCCAGGCTTTATGTGAACAGGGGAATACATCCTTCCATACGTGACTATGGCAGCAAACAAAAAATATAATAAATTTGCAGAGAAATCATGTGAAACTTGAAACAGGTGTATTTTTCTCTCTCGTCACTAAAAACACAATGCGAGATGGACTCCACCAGCCAGCTGTCCTCCAGTCATTTCTCCCCCTTTTTCCTGGACATGTGGCTGCACAGCTTGAGACAGACTCTCCCAGTTTCCCTTATAATCCAGTGTGTCCACAGACTTGGTCCAGGCTCTGGGCTGTAGATAAAAGTGTCATGTGTGAATTTCATGGACTTGTTGAGAATGGCACCTGCTACTCTGGGCTCCTGGATGAGGTCATGATGCAGAAGCTGCCCACCTACCCTGGACCAACTCGAGAGAGAGGAATACACTGCTATGTTCTTGAAGTCATTAAATGTTCTTGAGTTGCTTTGTTACATCAGCCTCATGTTTACTCCAGTGAAAATGAAAGACGAGCCGTGTCCGACTCTTTCTGACCCCATGGACTGTAGCCCGCCAGGCTCCTCTGTCCATGGAATTCTCCAGGCAAGAATACTGGAGTGGGTAGCCATTATTTTCTCTAGAGGATTTTCCCAACCTAGGGATTGAATCCAGGTCTCTCCTGCATGGATTCTTTACCATCTGAGCCAGCAGGGAAGCCCACGTTAATTCCAACTGTGACAACATTAGTCTGTGTAACTCGGTTTCCTCACATCAGTTACAGGAGTGAAATCCAAATGTCTTCATCAAAGCCTACAGGTCCTTGCATAGTCCAAGAGCTCCCCCTGCCTCCACAAATGCGATGCCCCTGCCTTTTCTGCTTCTGCCTCCTTTCCAACTCCTCTTCAGGCAGTCTCACTTGCTGCTATGGGCTGAATGTTTGTGTCCTTCCCAGATTTATATGTTGGGGCTCTAATCCCCAGTGTGGCTGTGGTTGGAGGTGGGGCCTTTGGGAAGTAACTGGGTTTGGATGAGGTCATGAGACCGGAGCCCAGGATGGAACTGGTGCCCTTATAAGTGGATGAAGAGCACTTCCCTGGTGGCCCAGTGGTTGAGAATCCCCCTGTCAGTGCTGGGGATAGATCCCTGGTCTGGGAAGGTTCCACATGCTGCAGGGCAACTAAGCCTGTGTCCTTGACTACTGAGCCTGTGCGCCACGACAAGTGCAGCCGCTACAGTGAGAAGCCTGCACACCTCCGCTAGAGAATAACCCCGGCTCACTGCCACTAGAGAAAGCCCACACCCAGCAGTGAAGACCCAGTGCAAAAGTAAACTAAATAAATAAAAACCATAAAAGAGCTTTTAAAAAAATGATAAGTGGATGAAGAGATCAGAGTACACTTTCTACTGAAGCAGCCTTCTGCAAGCCAGGAAAAGGGTCCTCATCAGAACCCAACCATAGCCTCCAGAACGATGAGAAATAACCTCTGTTGTTTAAATCATCCAATCTGTGGGTTTTGTTACAGCAGCCCAGGTGGACTAAGATGCCCAGACGACAGCTCTAAAGGAAGTGTCTCAGCCTCCACCTCTCCACCAGCTCTGTTGGTTTCCTTCTCGGCGTTGTTCGCGCTCTGCGGGTTTCTTGCTGATGCGTTCTTGTACTCCATCACTGGCTCTGACACTATGTAGGCCCCCTGACAGCAGCAACGTTACCTCCCTCGCCCCACTGTACCCACTCACGTGGAGCAATGCCTGACACACATCCATAAAAGTGAGTCTAAACGGACAGGAATCTGAGCAGACTCTGGAAGACAGTGGAGGACAGGAGAGCCTGCTGCATGGGGTCGAAAAGAGTCGGACACGGCTTGGTGACTGAACAAGAACAATACATAATGAGTTATTGATTATTTAAATACAGAGAGATAGAGACATAAACAAACAGGCCCATAGAGCTAGGATGACTCAACAATGTTCATAAAAGTAGAGACTGCAGGACCAGACACAGATGTCATCCCTAAAAAAGAGGTTTCTAACGGTTAATTTTAAATATTATTTCTAGGTATGTCTGTGAGGGTGTTTCTGGCTGAGATTAACATTTGAACCAATACACTGAGTAAAGCAGATGGCTGTCCCCCGAAATAGGTAGGACCCATTCAATCTATTGGAGGCCTGAATAAAAGAACAAAAAAATAAAAGGCAGAGGAAGGGAGAATTCACAATCTCTGCCTGACTGCTTAAGCCAGATCCCCATCTTCTCTGGGGAGAAGGAAATGGCAACCCACTCCAGTATTCTTGCCTGGAGAATCCCGTGGACAGGAGAGCCTGGTGGGCTGCTGTCCATAGGGTCGCACAGAGTCAGACACAGCTGAAGCGACTTAGCATGCATGCATGCATTGGAGAAGGAAATGGCACCCCACTCCAGTGTTCTTGCCTGGACAATCCAGTGGACAGGAGAGCCTGGTGGGCTGCTGTCCATAGGGTCACACACAGTTGGACACAACTGAAGTGACTTAGCATGCATGCATGCATTGGAGAAGGAAATGGCAACCCACTCCAGTGTTCTTGCCTGGAGAATCCCAGGGACGGGGGAGCCTGGTGGGCTGCCGTCTATGGGGTCACACAGATTCGGACACGACTGAAGCGACTTAGCAGTAGCATCTCCTCCTGTCGTCAGACTGAGACTTACACCATCAGCCTTCCTGGTTCTCAGGCTTTCATGCTTAGACTGGAACTAGCCCACTTAGCTCCCCTGGGTCTCCAGCTTTTGACTGTACATCAAGGGACTTCTCAGTTTCCATAATCACGTGAGCCACTTTTTAACATAAATGACTCTCTCCCTTCCTAGCTATCTACCTCCCTCTCTCTCCCTCCCTCCCTCCCTCCACGGCACCCCAACACCCCTCTCCACTGAAGGGTCTTAGGGCCCCAGCAATGTGGCTGTGACACCCATCTACTAGTCTTATCCGACAGACAATGCAAGGCACTCACAAAACAAAGACCTGGGGGAAGCATGGCATTGATCTGAGACTGGAGGTTGGGAACAGACAACTCAGGCAGAGCTCTGCGCGCCAGTACCGTGAGTCAGTCTAAACTGTACGGGGGATTCTCTGGTGGTCCAGTGGTTGGGAATGGCCTGCCGCTACAGGGGACCCAGGTTCAAGCCCTGGTCCAGGAAGATGCCACATGCCTCGGGGGCAGCTAAGCCCATGCACAACTGAGCCTGTAAGCCTCAACTCCTGAGCCCTGGAGCCTGTGCTCCACAACAAGAGAAGCCACTGCAATGAGGAGCCCGCACACTGCAACAAGAGAAAGCCAACACACAGCAACAGAGACGGTGCAGCCAAAAATGAATTAGGAGATAAAAGTGAAAACGAATGGGAAGTGTCTCCATACACGTGAGACCAGCCCCCCACCCCGAGGCACTCTTTGGGGATTCCCAGGAAGCCTCAAATGGAAGGGGATTCCTGAAAGATCACTGGGCAATTGGGGATTAATGCTGATGAGGGTCCTGGAGAATCAAATGCTGGTGAGATTCTGTACAACTATGTGAGTGATGCTTGTGATACAAAATCCCAGTCATTTTAATACATCCCAGCAAAAGGTCACAGCATATAATCATAAAAAATAAGAATGGCAATCTTTTGGAAGAAAGAAGGGGAGAGGAGGCATTCATTGGAAACATGCTACAGTATCCTGATGGGCAAAAATGTACTCATCTTTGAGGTGGTAATAAACACATACGTCAACTCCTTGTACACAGCCTTGTTAACTTCATGCTGGTAACAGACATTTTGAACAGTTCGGATCTTAAGGTATTCAAGGCAAGCTTTACTTAATATCATACTCAGTTGTCAAAACTTTGATGTTATAAACTCTGTGTGCGTTGAAAATTGTATATAGATATTATAGGCTCCATTCATGTAATCTAAGCTATTTACATTTAATTCAGTCCTCACACAAAACCTGTGTGTTTGTTGCTCCCAAAGTAGAGATGAAGCAGCTGAGTCTCAGGAAGATGAACGTGTAGGCCAAGCTACATAACTAGAGCAGAATGAAGATTAAGCCTAGGACAGTCAAACTCCAAGAGTTTTTCTACTATCACACAACTTTCCTCTCCAGATCATGTAGCCCCACCTTCTCATTCTACAGATAAAAAAATTCAGTGCAGTCACTCAGTCACATCCAACTCTTTGTGACCCCATGGACTGCAGCACACCAGGCCTCCCTGTCCATCACCAACTCCCAAAGTTTACTCAAACTCATGTCCATTAAGTCGGTGATGCCATTCAACCATCTCATCCTCTGTTGTCCCCTTCTCCTCCTGACCTCAATCTTTCCCAGCATCAGGGTCTTTCCTAGTGAGTCAGTTCTTTGAATCAGGTAGCCAAAATATTTGAGTTTCAGCTTCAATATGAGTCCTTCCAATGAACACTCAGGACTGATTTCCTTTAGGATGGACTGGTTGGATCTCCTTGCCATCCAAGGAACTCTCAAGAGTCTTCTCCAACACCACAGTTCAAAAGCATCAATTCTTCAGCACTCAGCTTTCCTTATAGTACAACTCTCACATCCATACATGACCACTGGAAAAACCATAGCCTTGATGAGACAGATCTTTGTTGGCAAAGTAATGTCTCTGCTTTTGAATATGCTATCTAGGTTGGTCATAGCTTTTCTTCCAAGGAGCAAGCGTCTTTTAATTTCATGGCTGCAGTCACCATCGGCAGTGATTTTGGAGCCCCCCCAAAATAAAGTCTGTGACTGTTTCCCCATCTATTTGCCATGAAGTTATGGGACCAGATGCAATGATCTTAGTTTTCTGAATGTTGAGCCTTACGCTAGCTTTTTCACTCTCCTCTTTCACTTTCATCAAGAGGCTCTTTAGTTCCTCTTCACTTTCTGCCATAAGGGTGGTATCATCTGCATATCGGAGGTTATTGATATTTCCCCTGGCAATCTTGATTCCAGCTTATGCTTCATCCATCCCAGCATTTCTCGTGATGTACTCTGCATATAAGTTAAATAAGCAGGGTGACAATATATAGCCTTGACATACTCCTTTTCCTATTTGGAACCAGTCTGTTGTTCCATGTCCAATTCTAACTGTTGCTTCCTGACCTGCATACAGATTTCACAAGAGGCAGGTCAGGTGGTCTGGTATTCCCATCTCTTTCAGAATTTTCCACAGTTTGTGGTGATCCACACAATCAAAGGCTTTGGTATAGTCAATAAAGCAGAAATAGATGTTTTTCTGGAACTCTCTTGCTTTTTCGATGATTCAACGGATGTTTGCAATTTGATCTCTGGTTCCTCTGCCTTTTCTAAAACCAGCTTGAACATCTGGAAGTTCACGGTTTATGTATTGCTGAAGCCTGGCTTGGAGAATTTTGAGCATTACTTTACCAGCGTGTGAGATGAGTGCAATTGTGCAGAAGTTTGAGCATTCTTTGGCATTGCCTTTCTTTGGGATTGGAATGAAAACTGACCTTTTCCAGTCCTGAGGCCACTGCTGAGTTTTCCAAATTTGTTGGCATATTGAGTGCAGCACTTTCACAGCATCATCTTTTAGGATTTGAAATAGCGCAACTGGAATTTCATCACCTCCACTAATGATGCTTCCTAAGGCCCATTGACTTCACATTGTAGGATGTCTGGCTCTAGGTGAGTGTTCACACCATCGTGATTATCTGGGTCGTGAAGATCTTTTTTGTACAGTTCTTCTGTGTATTCTTGCCACCTCTTCTTAATATCTTCTGCTTCTGTTAGGTCCATACCATTTCTGTCCTTTATTGAGTCCATCTTTGCATGAAATGTTCCCTTGGTATCTCTAATTTTCTTGAAAAGATCTCTAGTCTTTCCCATTCTATTGTTTTTCCTCTATTTCTTTGCATTGATCGCTGATTCTTATCTCTCCTTGCTATTCTTTGGAACTCTGCATTCAGATGGGTATATCTTTCATTATCTCCTTTGCTTTTCGCCTCTCTTCTTTTCACAACTATTTGTAAGGCCTCCTCAGACAGCCGTTTTGCTTTTTTGCATTTCTTTTCCATGGGGGATGGTCTTGATCCCTGTCTCCTGTACAATGTCACAAACCTCATTCCATAGTTCATCAGGCACTCTATCTATCAGATCTAATCCCTTGAATCTATTTCTCATTTCCACTGTATAATCATTAGGGAATTGATTTACGTCATACCTGAATGGTCTAGCGGTTTTCCCTACTTTCTTCAATTTGAGTCTGAATTTGGCAATAAGGAGTTCATGACCTGAGTCACAGTCAGCTCCTGGTCTTGTTTTTGCTACTGTATAGAGCTTCTCCATCTTTGGCTGCAAAGAATATAATCAATCTGATTTCGGTGTTGACCATCTGGTGATGTCCATGTGTAAAGTCTTCTCTTGTATTGCTGGAAGAGAGTGTTTGCTATGACCAAACTTAGTAAAACTCTATTAGCCTTTGCCCTGCTTCATTCTGTACTCCAAGGCCAAATTTGCCTGTTACTCCAGGTGTTTCTTGACTTCCTACTTTTGCATTCCAGTCCCCTATAATGAAAAGGACATCTTATTTGGGTGTTAGTTCTAGAAAGTCTTGTAGGTCTTCATAGAACTGTTCAACTTCAGCTTCTTCAGCGTTACTGGTCAGGGCATAGATTTGGATTACTGTGAGATTGAATGGTTTGCCTTGGAAATGAACAGAGATCATTCTGTCATTTTTAAGATTGTATCCAAGTACTGCATTTCAGACTCTTTTGTTGACTATGATGGCTACTCCATTTCTTCTAAGGGTTTCTTGCCTGCAGTAGAAGATATAATTGTCATCTCAGTCAAATTCACCCATTCCAGTCCATTTTAGTTCGCTGATTCCTAGAATGTCGACGTTCACTCTTGCCATCTCCTGTTTGACCACTTCCAATTTGCCTTGTTTCATGGACCTAACATTCCAGGTTCCTATGCAATATTGCTCTTTACAGCATCAGACCTTGCTTCTATCACCAGTGACATCCACAGCTGGGTATTGTGTTTGCTTTGGCTCCATCCCTTCATTCTTTCCAGAGTTATTTCTCCACTGATCTCCAGGAGCATACTGGGCACCTACCGACCTGGGGAGTTCACCTTTCATTGTCCTGTATTTTTGCCTTTTCATACTGTTCATGGGGTTCTCAAGGCAAGAATACTGAAAAAATTAAGATTCCCTAAAATAGGTGAGTCAGTCAGGGAACTTGGCCAGTGATGCCCAAGCTAGTTCTAAAGCACAGGTGCCCATATTGTTCAGAGTGTCAGTGTCCTCCCACCATATATACCAGGAACAGGAGTTCCCTGATGGCACAGTGGTTAAGAATCCTCCATCCAGTGCAGGGGACATGGCTTCAATCCTTGGTCTGGGAAGATACCGGATGCCATGGAGCAACTAAACCCATATGCCACAACTACTCAGCCTGCATGCTCTAGAGCAACAAGAGAAGCCCCTGGTCACCGCAACTAGAGAAAACTCCATGCAGCAGCACAGCCAAAAAAAAAAAAAAAAAAGATGCCAGGAACAAAGGCATGGTAGTTGAACACATTGGGTTTCTCACACCTTGAGGGGAGGGGGACCACACATCTTGGAAAACCATGGGGTGTCCCAGTAGGAGGGAGATGAGAAAGGGGTCATGGTAGGATTTGGGTTTGTGTCACGTGATTTGGGTGAAGGTATAAGCAAGGCTTCCCCTGTCGGGAAGCAGAGGCAATTCTATGCCTGGCCATCTTAAGGAATCTTATGCAGGAGGAAGGAAGATGAGACTGAGTCTAAGCTGTAAGTGGTAATGAAGCAGCAGGCACTCATAGCAGCTGGGAGGTGGGGCATTAGTCTTCTGCTGCTTTATAACAAATTACCACAAACTTAGTGGTGATGAGCAACCCCAGTTCACTGTCTCACAGTTTCTGTAGAAACAAGAAGCTCAGGAGCTCACCGGAGGAGGCTGTGGGGCTATGCTTGGGCACAGAGTGCTCCTCTACGGTCTCTGATTGTCGGTGGGATTCGCTCCCATGCAGCTGTAGGACTGAGGTGCCCATTTCCTTCTGGCTGCTGATCAGGGGTGATTCTCTGCTCCCCAAGGCTCCCTATGTTTCTTGCCACATGAAGCCCTCGGAGGCAGTCCCCCACAGGCCTGTTTGCTCTCCTCCAGGCCAGCAAGGGAAGAGGCCTTGACTTCCTCTTCTACAATCAGCCAGAGAAAACTCTCTGCTTTAAAAGTCTTGAGATTAGGTCAGGGCTACTGAGGGACAGGGAAGTCCGGTGTGCTGCAGTCCATGGGGTTGCAAAGAGATCTTAAGATCAACTGATTAGGGACTATAATCACATTTGTAGTCTTTTTTTTTTTTTTTAAGACCATGCTGCACAGCACGTGGTATCTTAATTCCCCAATGAGGGATTGAACCTCTGCCCCCTGCAATGGAGGCACTGAGTCTTAACCACTGAGCCATCAGGGAAGTCCCTGTAAGCACATTTGTAAAATCCCTTTACAATAGTACATAGATCCATGTTTTTTTTAATAACTGGGGGGAAGGTGTGTATATACCCGGGGCCAGGACTCTTGGGGGCTAAGGCACCTTAGAATTCTGCCAGCCACAAGGGTGTTTGATGTTTATGGTTCAAACAGTGCTCGTGTATGGTCTGTGATCAGACATGACGATGGGGTGCTGTTATTTTCATCTCAGTCCAGCTCAGTCCCAAAGTATGCCCTGTTTGAAGCTTGATATTGTATGAAATGTGTATGTTCAACTGGGGAACACCAGGCCTTGCTGATGGTACCAGGCAAGCTCCTGGATGTCAGAGCCTACTCCTCTATTTCTCAAAGAGAAGGCGCTGGTAGCATCCAACAGGAAAAATGGGAAGGGACATGAAGGGCAGTTCTCAACAGAGCAAAAGCCAGGTAGCCAACAGACATGTGAAAAGACACACAATATCTCTATCAATGAGGAAAGTACTAAGCTAAACAATGTTGAGATGCACTCACACTCATCAGACTGGCAAAATACATAAAACCTGATGCTGAAAAGTTTGGCAAAGGTGAAGAGAGAGGGGTTTCCCTGGCAGTCCAGTGGTTAAGATTCTGTAGTTCCACTGAAGAGGGCACAGATTCAATCCCTGGTTTGGGAACTGAGATCTCAGCATGCTGCATGGAGCAGATTTTTAAAAAAAAAATCAAAAAGTTATTCCCTCTTACATCTGAGCACACAGCCAGATTATCTATCCCAGTCTCCTTTGCCGTCAGGTGTGACAGTGTAACTGATTTGGGGGTCAAAGGAATGAGTGCAAATGATGAGCACCACTTCTGGTCTGTCCTCCATTCTCTTTGCCCATCAGGTGGATGCCAGAGCTCAGGGTAATGAAAGAAAAGCTGTTCTTACGCTATTTACAATACCTAGGACATGGAAGCAACCTGGATGTCCACTGACAGGTGAAGGGATAAAGAAGCTGTGGCGCATATATACAATGGAATATTACTCAGCCATCAAAAGAAATGCATTGGAGTCCGTTCTAATGAGGTAGATGAACCTAGAGCCTATCATATAAAGTAAGTCAGAAAGAGAAAAACAAATATCATATATTAATGCATTCTTATGGAATCTAGAAAGACGGTACTGATGAACCTATTTGCAGGGCAGCACTGGAGATACAAACAGAGAACAGACTTATGGGCAAAGGGGGTGGGCAGGAAGGAGAGGGCGAGATGAATGGAGAGAGTAGCGCGGAAGCGTATACACTGCTGCTGCTGCTGCTGAGTCGCTTCAGTCGTGTCTGACTCTTAGCGACCCCATGGACTGCAGCCCACCAGGCTCCTCCATCCGCGGGATTTTCCAGGCGAGAGTACTGGAGTGGGGTGCCAATGCCTGCTCCGAGCATATACACTGCTATATGTATATAGACAGCCAATGGAAATGTGTCCATTTGCAGTGGAAATGACTCAGGGAACTCAAACTGGAGCTCTGCAGCAACCTAGAGGGGTGTGAAAGGGTGGGAGGTGGGAGGGAGGTTCAAGATGGAAGAGACATATGTATACCTATGGCTGATTCATCCTGATGTATGACAAAAATCAAACCAACATTGTAAAGAAATTATTCTTCAATGAAAAATAAATTTTTTAAAAAGAGCTGCTTTTTAGCCCACATCCCTGGAAAAAGAACTCACACCCCCTTCCCAACGATTGGACTTTACACTAGTAAGAAATAAGCATCTATTTAAAAAAAAAAAAAAAGAAAAAAGGTGATGAGGAACTAAAACTGCGTATACTGCACTTGCTGTTTAGTCACCAAGTCGTGTCCAACTCTTTGCAGCCCCATGGACTGCAGCCCACCAGGCTCCTCTGTCTATGGGATTTTCCTGGCAAGAGTACTGGGGTGGGTTGATGTTTCCTTCTCCAGAGCATCTTCCAGACCCAGGGACTGAACCCGCATCTCCCAAGCATTTCTGGCATTGCAGGCAGATTATTTACTGCTGAACCACTTAAGGCAATCTATAAATGAATCCATACATATTTGCCTAAAAGGACACACATAAGAAAGTTGATTGTATGGAACAGAAAGAAAAGTCCCCCCAAATGGAAATAAGCCAACGCCTATCCGTAGGAGAATGAATAAATTGTGTGATATTCAGACAATGTGACACCATATGGCATTTAAAAATGAAAACACCAGAGCCACATCTATCAACCTTGAATAAATCCAAGAAACAGTTTTGAGCAAAAGAACCAAGAGGCAGTGGGACATTTACAACAAGATACCATTTATATAAACTTTTCAAATGGCCAAAACCACACTTTATAATTTTTATGAATACACAGCATATGTGGAAAGACATAAAAAACATGAATGAAAATGATAAAGGCTAAATTCATGAGTATGATCCCCTCTGGGGAGAGAGGGAGGGAAAGGAAAAGATCCAAGAAAAATAGACAGCAGGCTTCCATTTTAATCTGTGATATGTAATTTCTTTTAGAGAATTTTTCAACAAAGATAGCTTAATACTAAGATTTGATCAAGTGGATAATAGGCATGTGGGTTTTCATTATATTCTTCTTTATTCATTGTTTGAAACAATAAAGTTGCTCTTTGATTTGAGTGGGAAGAGGCAAGTTTATTTTTCTAAGTGGGGACAGTAAGATAGAGCAGTGAGGGAATCAGGAAATCTAGGTTGGAAGAACTAGGCCTGTAGGGAAGAGGGACCGAAAAGGAGACAGAATCTTTTCAGGACCTCCTCCAAGACAGCCTTGCTTGCTTGCTTCCCAGGTGGCACAGGGGTAAAGAATCCACCTGCCAATAGAGGAAATGAAAGAGACATGGGTTCCATCCCTGGATCAGGAAGATCCCCTGGAGAAGGAAATGGCAGCCCACTCCAGTATTCTTGCCTGGAGAATCCCAAGAACAGAGAAGCCTGGCGGGCTACAGTCCACCAGGTCACAAAGAGTCGCACACAACTGAGCAACTGAGCACACACACACCCATGATCCCACTTCCAGGTCTGGGCTCCTGTAATGCCCTGTATATTCACCTGTCATTACATTGAGCATAGTCCAAGGAAATGATCTGTTATCAGTATCCCTAACATCATCCCATCATTCTATATTTGTAATACATATTTTTCAGATATTTATGTAGAGAGATATACAGATTATAGATACGGCTAATACATAAAGATGGTTGTCTCAGAGTGGAGAGGATCGGGTGATCTCTACGTTGTTACTATATACTTTGGTAAATATTAATGTATTTGGCTGCATCGGGGCTTAGATGCAGTGTACAGGCTTCTTTGTAGTTGAGGCACACACACTGAGCGGCTGCAGAACACGGGGTTAGTTACCCCATGGCATGTAGGATTTTAGTTCCCCGACCAGGGACCGAACCCTTGGCCCCTGTGTTGAAGGCGGATTCTTAACCCCTGGTCCACCAGGGAAGTCCCTATTATATACTTTCTAAAAATTCATTCATTTTTAACTGGAGGACAATTGCTTCACACTTTGTGTCGGTTTCTGCCTTACATCAGTATGAATCAGCTATAGACAGACATGTGAGCTTCCCTCTTGAATCTCCCTCCCCACCCCACCCCTCTAGGTCATCACAGAGCACCAGCCTGAGCTCCCTGAGCTATACAGCAGCTTCCCACTAGCTAGCTATTTTACAGATGGTAGTGCGTATATCGGAGAAGGCAATGGCACCCCACTCTGGTACTCTTGCCTGGAAAATCCCATGGACAGAGGAGCTTGGTGGGCTGCAGTCCATGGGGTCGCAAAGAGTCGGACACGACTGAGCGACTTCACTTTTCACTTTCATGCATTGGAGAAGGAAATGGCAACCCACTCCAGTGTTCTTGCCTGGAGAATCCCAGGGACAGAGGAGCCTGGTGGGCTGCCATCTATGGGGTCGCACAGAGTCGGACACAACTGAAGTAACTTAGCAGCAGCAGCGTATATATGTCAGTGCTCCTCTCAGTCCATCCCACCCTCTCCCCACCCGCTGTGTCCCTAAGTCTCTTCTCTATATCTGAGTCTCTACTCCTGCCCTGCAGACAGGTTCATCTGTACCAGTTTCCTAATATATATGTGTGTGTGTGTGTGTGTGTTAATGCACAATATTTGCTTTTCTCTTTCTTACTTCACTCTGTGTAACAGGCTTCACTAGAACTGACTCAGATTCATTCCTATTATATACTTTTAATATCACTTCTGGGTCTATCTGCCTATCCCAGGATGAAACCTCCTTGAAGACAGCCATCACATCTCCTGCAGGTTACTTCTGTCTCTGAGGAAGTCCTGCCCTAGCTCACAGAGAGAACTGGAATCTGAGGAATGAACGGCTCTTCAAAGGAAAAGCTGAGGTTGTGAGGAAGAAGGTGACATCAGGCGGAAGACAGGGACCAAGAATCGGTATCCTCACTAGGCTTTGCTGCCTTGGGACTCAACCATGCTCTACGATGGGCAAAGAGAACTGTGCTTCAGTGAAAGATGTAAGACAAAACAAAATCAAAACTGATGGCCCCGTGGGTCACGCAAATTTTCACAGAACCACAGACCCTTATTATAGGTATAATCTTTTTCTCTTACTCTTAGCCTTATTTATTTACTTTTTATTATCACAGCTTGACACAGAAAATACATGTAATTCAATTTTTGTTCCTGCTGGGAAGGAACAAGGAAGGAAAGCTAAAAATTAATTGTTTAGCTTTCTCTTGTAAAGAGATCTAGTTATGACAGCATGAGAAAGGAATGAGGAATCGAGGGAGGTTATTAAACATGTCCATGGTCTCTGGATTTCCAAGCATTCCAGATACAGAGCAAGTTACATAGGAATTAAATGGTTTTGATTGCTCGAATCTACTATTACCAGATATGTCGCTAATACAGTTTGGCCTGGAGAGAATCCCTTCTCTTTGCTTTTTTCTTTGTCCCTTTGATTATGTAAATGTGGCCAGACACATCACAGCCATAATGGAAACCATCTCTTATCTATTTGCTTCTCTTCCTCAGCCATCAATAACCTCAGATTTCCCCATCCTGAAGAACCCCTTGCTCATCCCTTCCAGCTCGCTCTTGAAACAGCGCCCTCTAGCCGAGGCTTTGAGCTCTCCTCTTCACTCCTTCTTTGACTTAATTCATTCCATCTAGTTTCTGCGTTCAGCATCACTGATGACCTTATAGGTTTGACCTTAAAGACATCTTGTTCTAATGTTCACCTAATGCCAGAATCCTTCCAACGCTATCCCCAATCAACTTCCAATCACTGAGGACATCAACCTCTCTCAGGTGAAGCCAACTTATCTTTGGATAGCTTAGTTGCAAATTTTTTTCTTTTGTTATTGTAAAATCTGGCAACCCTAACTCCAGTTTCTACTCCTTGGGGCCCTAACTGAAAGATAACCTTCCTCAGTCTTCACTCTGGTCCAAAATGGAACTTGATCCATCATGTAAATCCCTGAGCAGCACGCTGAGGACAGCCAAGGACCACAGGACTGAGAATGAGGAACCTGGACCCCGGGATGCAAGCTCACATCTGGAGGAGACAGGGATGGAGCCTTCCACCCAGACAGCTGAGAAACTCTCCAGAGGCCGTCTCTCCACCCTGACTTAGCTTTCTACTCCCTACCAAAGCTGCAGGTCTGGTTCCCTCAGATTCCTGAGGCCAAAGGAGAGATAACAAAAAATGAGGAACAGAGTAGGCTTGAGCTAACCTGGTTCTCTGATGATTATCATTTTTCGAGTTTCCAGGTTCTGTTCCAGGTGCTTCTATTTAATCCTCACTATGGGGTAATCCTACTTACATGGTGGTGGTTTTAGTTGCTGGGTCGTGTCCAACTCTTGTGACTCCCGCCAGGCTACTCTGACCAAAGGATTTCCCAGGCAAGAATACTGGAGTGGGATGCCATTTCCTTCTCCAAATCCTACCTAAGAGGTAGGTCTATTATCTTTTCAGAAGGGATGAGAAGACACAGAGAGACAGGTTACGGGATTTGGCCAAGATTGTAGAGCCAGAATTCGAGGCTCTGGCCTCAGAGCCTGTGCGCTGAAACCCTCTGCACATCCGGGCACAGAACACCTAACACACAGCCTGCATGGCAGCCCAACGCCAGAATGAGGGACACCAGGACCCCACCTGACTGCAGCAGAGTGGCAGGACAAGGAATCCAAGTCAGGGGACACTAGACACTTGGCAGAGCCAGGCTTGTTTGCAGAAAGCAGCAAACACCAAGCCACAGCCCCTGGGCCCTGGCATGAGGCCAAGGCCACTTCCAAAAAGAGGAGGACTCTGTCTGCACTCTGGACAGTATTTGTGCTATGGCTGCGTAGCCCACACACAGACTGCGTCTGTGCTATGGCTATGTGGTGCATAATGTGTGTGGTGTGTGTGTGAGAGCAGAATAAATGTTTGCTGTCCAGCTCTTTGTGACACCATGGACTATAGCCCATCAGGCTCCTCTGTCCATAGGATTTCCCAGACCAGAATACTAGAGTAGGTTGCCATTTCCTTCTCCAGGGGATCTCCCTGGCTCGGGGATCGAACCTGCATCTCTTAAATTGGCAGGCAGCTTCTTTATCATTGAGCCATCTGAGAAGCCTGGAGTAAAGGTTAGAGCTGCTTTAGACACAACTCAAATGGTAAAACCTAATTAGAGAGACATTGACTTGTGAATTGGCAGCTAAAGTTTCTGTACCTTGAGCCAACAGTCTCTGTCACCACTGACAACAAAGACTGGAGACCCAGGTGAGAGGCAGGAGCTCTTCCCTTGTTACCCTGAACCCCACAGTCTGCTCACTGAAGCTGCCTTAAGACACAACTATTTCATTCTTCAATTCCTTGGCCCAGGTCTTTGTCAGTTTGGGGAACCAATGAGTTTTAGAAGCCCAAGTAAATTCAACTCTCAATTCACAGTTCCAAAGTAGTGAGCATAGGCTGGACAAGTGACCACACAGACCTATACTTCATCCCTATTGCTCTGCAAATTTGGTCTTGAGTCGAGTGTGCCAGGAGAAAGCCAGAGTGAGTCACCGTTTCATTTTCTTCTGTAAGCAGCATGGTTCCTCTCACTTCTACAAGACACCCAGAGTGAGAGACGGCTGTTGCTGTGCTGAGTGACTTAGCTCTTGAGATGTTGCTGGGCCTTGGTTGAGTGACTCTCAGGGAAGCAGCTCCAAGAAAGAGTTTCAGGGAGAGTTTTGCTTTGCTGTTCAGCAAGCAAGACTTTGCTGTTCAGATATGATCGTATCTTGGGAATTCAGAGAGCAGTTCAGTAGCGGGGAGTGTGTGCGTCTGTGCGCGCGTACGCATGCGCGAGTGCGCATGCGCGCGTGCATGTTCAGTCATATCTGACTCTTTGCAACTCCATGGACGGTAGCCCGCCAGGCTCCTCTGTCCATGGGATTTTCCAAGCAAGAATACTGGAGTGGGTTGCCATTTCCCCCTCCAGGGGATCTTCCCAACCCAGGGATTAAACCTGCGTCTTTTGTCTCTCCTGCATGGGCAGACAGATTCTTTTACCACTGAGCCACCTGGGAAGCCCCACACAGACCTTAGGAAAAACTAAATTCATTTTTTTCCCTGTTGTTGTTTCTTTCTCTTTCTGATATCATCTGCAGGGACATGCCACAGTGAAAGGTTACAACTGCCTGAAATGAGAATTCTTCCCTCTACTGAACTGCTCTCTGAATTCCCAAGATACGATCATATCTGAACAGCAAAGTCTTGCTTGCTGAACAGCAAAGCAAAACTCTCCCTGAAACTCTTTCTTGGAGCTGCTTCCCTGAGAGTCACTCAACCAAGGCCCAGCAACATCTCAAGAGCTAAGTCACTCAGCACAGCAACAGCCGTCTCTCACTCTGGGTGTCTTGTAGAAGTGAGAGGAACCATGCTGCTTACAGAAGAAAATGAAACGGTGACTCACTCTGGCTTTCTCCTGGCACACTCGACTCAAGACCAAATTTTTTCCCGCAGAGCAACAGGGATGAAATATTCATCGGTTTGAATGTGAACAACCATTTCAACAGAGATTTCCAAGCCATTAAATCTAAAGAGTTGCCTGGGGTCCCCAACCAAGAGGCATCAGGTAACATTTGCAGAAAGACAAAATAGCAAGAGAAAGAGCTACACATATGATAAAAAGAACGAAAAGGAGAAAACATCCAAGAAAGTAAGACATAGAGTGGCCAGCAAAAGCAAAAGGCTCGGAGGAGAAGGAAGGGAAGAAGATGGACATTTACATGAATCCACATAAAGAAATACAATAGGCCCCTGTCTATGACCCTTCGAGTTGAGGACTTTCAAAGGTGCGAATGCACGTTCACATTTCTAATCATGTAAGTTAGTTCACATGTCAGGTGTACACTATCCACATGCTGTGAGGCAACTAAGGCTGTGCGCCACCCTGCTGAGGCCTGAGCACACACCTACAGCCTGTGCTACACGAGAGAAGGCACCCAAGCGAGAAGTCCTTGCACCGCAGTAACTTTGCGTGAAAAAGCCCTTGCTCACTTCAACTAGAGAAAGCTCACAGGCAGCAACAAAGACCCAGGGCAGCACCCCCCTCAAAGCGGCTAATTAATTTTTAAAAGTAGATTTTTTAAATGTATATGTTCTTTCCCGGCAGCTCAGCTGGTAAAGAATCCGTCTGCCACGCAAGAAACCCCAGTTCGATTCCTGGGCCAGGAAGATCACCTAGAGAAGGGATAAGCTGCCCACTCCAGTATTCTTGGCCTTCCCTGGTGGCTCAGTAGATAAAGAATCTGCCTGGAATGCAGGAGACCTGGGCTCAATCCCTGGATTGGGAAGATCCCCTGGAGGAGGGCATAGCAACCTCCTCTAATATTCTTGCTTGCAGAATCCCCATGGACAGAGGAGCCTGGCAGACTGCAGTCCATGGGGTCACAATGAGTTGGATATGACTGAGTGACTAAGCACACAGGTTCTTTCCACTAAAAAAAAGAAAATAAATAAGAGGAGAAGAAAAATGACAGGTAAGGCCTGGAAAGAAAGAAACAGACGTAGTGAGAGTCAGCCAGAAATAGACACACAAAGGTAAATGCAAAAACCACACACACACACACACACACACACAATAGTTTAAACAACCACTGGCAGAGGTCCTGCGTCTTAAAATAACCCAAAACAATCAGTCAAAACCCTTGCTGGCAAGTATATCATTGAGACGAACATCTTTTAAGGAAGACAGCAGGTGAAAATCCACAGATTCACAGTATCATTTCATCCTGCTTGTGTTAAGTAAGCCATTCCCAGTGGAAAAGCCTGAACAGAGAGCCCTGGGGCTCACACAGCCAATAAAATCTTGCACAAGTATTCCTGCCCTTGAGGGAGAACAAGTGATCAGCCACAGTTAACAGCGGACCATTTTGCTTCAAGGTAATCTGTTTTTTCCTACCCACCCTCTTCCCTTAGTATCCAGTGAGCATGTACCCAGCATCCTCTAGAATGTTCCAATGAGCACCAGCTGGGGTAGAGATGTGGGTGGGAATGTGGAACACAGGCAAGGCTTGAGGGGTATTTCCCCTCAATGATTATCAGGTTTTTTTTTCTCATATCTTTTGGACCATTTTATTTTCTGCATCTAAGCTCTATACTGCTGATAAATAGAGAAGGCTCTTACTGTAACCTGGTTTGTGTGTGCTAAGACAGTTTCAGTCGTATCCAACTCTTTGCAACACCATGGACGGTAGCCCACCAGGCTCCTCTGTCTCCAGGATTCTCCAGGTCAGAATACTGGAGTGCGCTGCCATTTCTTCCTCCAGGGGATCTTCACAACTCAGGGACAGGACCCACGTCTCTAATGTCTACTGTTTTGGCAGACAGGTTCTTTACCCTGAGTGCCACCTGGGAAGCCCTATTACCTGGTTACTAACCTCAGTTTTTCCCCTGCCTTCACCATACCTAAAGCTCTAAGTAGCTTCTATTAATAATACTGGGTTGGCCAAGAAGTTCATTCAGGTAAAGTGAAGTGAAAGCCGCTCAGTTGTGTCCGACTCTTTGTGATCCCATAAACTATACAGTCCATGGAATTCTCCAGACTAGAATACTGGAGTGGGTAGCCTTTCCCTTCTCCAGGGGATCTTCCCAACCTAAGGATTGAACCCAGACTTCCCAGCATTCCAGGCAGATTCTTTACCAGCTGAGGCACAAAGGAAGATCAAGAATACTAAAGTGGGTAGTCTGTCCCTTCTCCAGCAGATCTTCCCGACCCAGAAATCAAACTGGGGTCTCCCGCATTGCAGGTGAATTCTTTACCAACTGAGCGATCAAGGAACCCCTGATGTCATTTAGGTAAGATCATCTGGAAAATATGAAGAAACTTTTTGTTCAGCTTGATAATTATACCCATCCTCTGGGAAATACTCAACAGTCATGGTGGGGGGTGGGGGCTTCCCACGTGGCTCAATGGTAAAGAATTCACCTGCCAGTGCAGGAGAATCAGGTTCTATCTCTGGGTTGGGAAAATCCCCTGGAGAAGGAAATGGCACCCCACTCCAGTATTCTTGCCTGGGAAATCCCATGGACAGAGGAGCCTGGCGGGCTACAGCCCACGGCATTGCAAAGAGTCGGACACAACTGCGCACACGTATCAGTCATCAGAACGTACTCATATACACTGAGGAAAGGCTGCTCACAGAAATATTTTGAGGAGGATAGGGTCAAATGTGGTTTTCTCTATTCTATGAAAGGAAGTCCAGAAGAAGCTCACGGAGGAGACTTGTTCAAGGTCTCAGAACCCAGCCAGGGCAGAGACAAGACACAAATTTAGGTCCCCCATCCAGTACCCGTCTCTTCCCACTATGTCTCCTTGGCTGTATCCTTGGGGTGGCAGAGCTTTTGTTTTCACACATTTCCCCTCCTTTTGCTTCAGATCTTTGTTATTGTTGTTGCTAAATGTATTTTTATTGAAATATAATTGCTGTACACAATCTTTGTTGTTTTTAATTAAAATATTACAATACTCGAATCCCTACCTAGATCCCATCATCCTTTCTCCCTCTCCAGAGATAACCACTCTCCTTAACTCAGAATTTGTCATTTCCACATAGTTTCCATTGCTAGAATTACTAAACTATATACACACACAAATAAATTCCCTAGTGATTCAGATGGTAAAGAATCTACCTGCAATGCAGAAGACCTGGATTCAATTCCTAGGTTGGGAAGACTCTTTGGATAAAAGAACGGCAAATCCAGTATTCTTGCCTGGACAGAGGAGCCTGGCGGGCTATAGTCCATAGGCTCACAAAGAGCTGGACATGAAGAGCAACTAAGACATCCTGTTCTGTAGATTTCAAACTCATTTCCATTATTCTACAGCTCACTTTTTAATATTTTAATTTAAAAAAATTTTAATTATGAAAATATGGTAGCACATTTATAGGAGACTTGGAAAATACAGAACAAAATTACATATAGTTCCACTATATATTACAATTGTTTTAAGTAGATAAAGATTTTTAGTTGGAGTTTCAAAATCAAACTCTCGGAAATTAATAGAATGAATGTAGAGAGAAGAGGAAGAATACAGAAGAACTGAAAAGCATTATGAACCAATTTGATATAATTAAGATTTACACAACTTTCACACGACAGTAAGACACAAATTCTATTCAGGTTCCCATAGACTATAAACTAGGAGACACTGGGACAAATGCAGAAACATCGTGGTCTAAAGGTATTGAAATCCACAACTTGCTTTTTTCTTTCCATAATCACTTTTTAGCTTTGTCCATATATTAGCCCAAATTCATTCATTTAAGCTGCTATTAGTATCCCCAAAACTCATCCCTTTTCAACAGCCAAAAGCCATGCCGGAAGTCCAGTGTTTCCCTTCTCTCCACCCTCAGAGCTTGGCATCAGAATATGGAGCCAGATGAGTTCAGAAACTTCTCCTGGGCTTCCAGTGGGCTCATCGCCTGCTACGTTACAGCCTTTACTAATTTCCACTGGGGCTTATCCCAAGTGATTGGATTAATGAGACTGTTGATATCATCATTTCACTGCCATCTTCGTAATTGGTTCTCAGTGGAAATTGTTATAGTCATGATCCTTCTCAGTAGGAAGAAGTCAAGCCCAAATTCTGGGAATAGAGCTTTTCGAAACTAAGCGAAGCAGGAAATTTGAAATGGAACCTGACTCATTCCTAGTTGAGAAGACCACTGAAGCTAGTAAAGAAAACCAAAGTAAAAGTTGTGGTTTGGGAATGTTGGGAAAGCATGTGTATGCAGAGATGCCATTTTCTAAAAATGTTCTGATGAAATAATTAAGCCAAACGGTCATTATCTGAACACTCATTTGGGGGGAAAACCCTAGAAATTCTATGGCAGAGCAATGGAATAAAATGACTCTTTTCTTGAAATAGATGCTCATGGTCTGTGCTTCCCTTTCCTGCTGCTGTCAGTATTTACAAGCCCACCCACCCCCCTATTGCAAATTTCATGATGCTGGGACCCATTGCTCCCCGGAGCCTGGCATCTGGAGTTCCATTTGTCAAATGAACTGGTTAGTAAACATAGAAAAGTAGCACCAGTGAAGTCCTACTGGCATATAAAAATCTCCTAGAGGATGTCCATGGAAAAAGAATCACACCAAGCCACCAGAATGGCTACAGAGCAAGCCAAATATTGCAGCTACAGAAGGAAGGGGCAGAAGTGCATCTATAGAGCGATGAAGGCCAAGTTCATCCACTCAGCAAACACTGGCCGAGCGAAGGGCCTGCAGAGAGCAGAAATGGTCTAAAGGGAAGGAAGGAAATAGTTACTGAACATGGACTTTCTAAGCTTATTTGTCAGATACAATATTTATCCCACAGAAAAGCAAGTACCATCTCTATCTACTTACAAAGAAACAAAGTCTCAGAGAGGCTGCCTTACATAACTGCTATCATTTAGCTCATCAGTAGTAAACCCAGGGCACTTCCCTGGTGGTCCTGCTAGTTAAAAATATGCTTTCCAGTGTAGGGGACACAGGTTCAATCCCTGGGTGGAGAGCTAAGATTCCACACGACACAGGGCCACTGGGCCTATGTGCTGCAATGAAGACCCAGTGCATGCAAACTGAAAATAAAAAGGTGGCAAACCCAGGATGCAAGCTTACTTCCACCTGATCTGAAAGCCAATGGACTTTCCATAGAAATATGGCATCTCCCCAAAGTGAGGAATGGTTCCTGACTTTGAGGATCTTATCCAATAAGGGAGATTATTTTGGCTTCAAAAGACTAATTAGAAAATAAACACAGAGATTGAGATTTCAGCACTCCTTACATTCAGTTATAGTAGTACAGTCACTTAATTTTAGCCTATTACATTTTGCCTCTGACTATTTTTTTACACCATTTCAATGTTCTCATTTCTTTACTAACCACACTTGACCACGTGGCTTGAAGGTTTGTCATGGACAGGTTCACCTCTAGACCACCCAAAATCTGAAACCCTGTCCAATATTTGGGGAATTCGCAACCTGATTAATTTTAGTGAGAGGCAGAGCCCACCTCCCACTACAGAGGCCAAAAAATGTCAACTGCTCACCTTCTGCCTCCCTTGCAGCTAGAACACAGCCCAAGCTCTGCCAACCAGGCACACTCACCCCAGACTTGGAAATACAAGCAAGTGAGGCAAAGGAGCAAGGGTCACAGATTATTCTGTCTGGAAGTTTAATAAGATGGAGGCACTAGGGTGAAACTCAGCAGAACTCTGTGAGGCTCCTGGGAGCCTTTCTGTGTCCCCTATCTCTTATTTTTCGGGAACAGACCTCAGCCTCCCTGACCTTCCCTGAGCTCCAAAGGGCAGATTCCAACAGTTACTAATCATGGAATAGAAGGAATGCAGAGGCAAGGGAGAAGCAGGCAAGAAACAGCAGTGCAGCCTGGGGCAGGGTCCTGGCTCTCCCTGCCTACCAAATCCCCCAACAAGTGGAAGATGCTAACATTCTTCATGCCAGAGAAGCCCCCCTGAGGCCAGATTAAAGGAACCAGAGAAGCTCATCGTGAGAGTAACTGAGGCCAGGTTAAAGGACGCAGGCCCTGCACACACTGTAATCTTATCCGCACCCCACAACTGAACCATCGCTATACAACTCCTGCTGTGTCCCCCCTTTGCCTGAAGTTTCTACTTCACTGGAAACTCGCTCTCTGTGATTCAATTCAGCACCAGTGCACAGAGGCTGAGTTTTAAGCATCAATAGTAGCTTACACAATAAAGGCTTTAACTGTATCATACTTTTAAAAAACTGTGGGATCCAGTCCCATCACTTCATGGCAAATAGATGGGGAAAATGGAAACAGTGACAGACTTTATTTTGGCGGGCTCCAAAATCACTGCTGACAGTGACTGCAGCCATGAAATTAAAAGACACTTGCTCCTTGGAAGAAAAGTTATGACAAACCTAGACAGTATTAAAAAGCAGAGACATCACTTTGCTGACAAAGCTCTGTATAGTCAAAGCTATGGTTTTTCCAGTAGTCATGTACAGATGTGAGAGTTTTACTATGAAGAAGATAGCGGACCGAAGAACTGATGCTTTCAAACTGTGTTGCTGGAGGAGAATTTTTGTTGTTGTTGTTGTGCTGGGTCTTTGTCGCTGCGTGTGGGCTTTCTCTTGTTGCAATGAGCAGGGGCTACTCTCTAATTGTGGTGCATGGGCTTCTCATCATGGTGCTTCCCTTGTTGTGGAGCACAGGGTCCAGTGTGTGCCAGTTATAGTAGCTGTGGCACTCAGGCTGTGCCCCTCAGCCTGTGGAATCTTCCCAGACTAGGGATCGAGCCCAGGTCCCCTGCATCAGCAGGTGGATTCTTAACCACTAGACCACCAGGGAAGTCCTGGAGTCTTGAGAGTCTCTTGGACCGCAAGGAGATCAAACTAGTCAATCCTAAAGGAAATCAACCCTGAATATTCATTGGAAGGATTGATGCTGAAGCTGAAACTCCAATACTTTGGCCACTTAATGTGAAGAGCCAACTCATTGGAAAAGACCCTGATGCTGGGGAAGACTGAAGGCAGGAGGGGAAGGGGGCCACAGAGGATGAGATGGTTGGAAGGCATCATGGACTCAACGGACATGAGTTTGAGCAAACTCCAGGAGATAGTGAAGGACAGGGAAGCCTGGCATGCTTCCCTGACTCTGACACAACTGAGAAACTGAACAACAACATTAAAAAAAAGAACTCTGGAAATGAGAATTTCAGGGTTGGTATAGAAATCCAATGAGGCTGAAAGCCCAGGCCCCTTCTTCATGTTCCACCCTACCATCCTTATTCATCACCTGATTGTTACAAGGTAGCTATTGCAGCTCTAAGCATCTCGTCTGCGTTAAGGGAAGGAGAGGGAAGAGAGAGTATCCATCATTCATTCTTTTTATTATAAAGGAAAACATTGCTCTGATAAAGCAAGACTCACCCTCAAGCAATGAATCCATCATGACTCATTACTTGCAGTTGGACAATCCCTCCCACTCCCACCCCTCCAACACAATTCGAGTTCCTTTAGCTAGAAAGAAAAGGCCAAAGGAAAGTGGCTTGAATGCTTATCAAGGATCCAGCTGCGTGTGCCAGAGTTCCATGAGTCCAGCCAGCGTCTTCGTACCTGACCAGTCACAGTTGAGTTCAAAGTCAGGATCTCAGACCCAAACATGCCTTCTCAAGGTCTGGGGACCTGGAAGCTTTGAAACCACACTGTTTACTTCACTCAGTAGAATTCACCCAGTATACAGTGACAGGGAAGGCAGAGAATAAGTGAACCAGCATCATCCAGAAAAGAGGAGAATGAGAAACGCAAAGCAGGCACCAGCCCTAACAGCCACCATTTTCCACCGAATGGGGTAGACACTCGGGTTGGCCAAAGAGTGAGCTCCTCGGTGGGCTAATCCAGAGGCCCCAGGCTCTGCTTTTGGAATGCTCCTCTTTGTCCGCTGGCCTCTGTGATCCCTTCTCCTGGTGTCTGAGAGAAACTTCCAGGCCAGCTGTCTTCACAGCCTCCTCTAAGCGGGGCCTTGCAGAAGACAGCCTTCTGGGGGCGGGGGGGCCGGGGCGGGTACATGGCTTTCACAGTCTTTTTAAAATTGATGCAAGTAGTTTTTACTATTATGAATAAGAGTACTGTGTACATTCTGTGCAAGTCAGAGACCATTTTTCACTAAAGAGACTGGAAAAGATCAAAAACTTTGATAATAGGCTGCATTGGCAAGCTAGGCCAGGCAGGCACTTTCATATATATGCTGACAGGAGCATAAACTGCAACTCCCTCCACGGAGGGCAATTTGACTAAATATATTACTCATATGTACGTATGAGTAATTGTGTGATATATATAGCTAGCTAGCTATATGCATTTGGCTATATACATACACATTACGCATGCGATATCTTTTGACTAATTTCACTTCTAGGAATTGATCATAGCAATGAATTCACACAAATAAACTGATATTTCTCTAAGATTATTCACTGCAGCTGTGTTTCTAAAGCACAGGATTAAAACACCACCTAAATGACAATCAATAAACGGCAGTTAAAGAAAGCATGGTACACCCGTATGATGACATCCTATACAACTCTTAAACAAAAGAACGAAAGAATGAAAAAGCTCTTACTTTAGGTCTCTTAGAAACAAGGCTGAATTTTAGAAACAGGTGCAGAACAGTGTGTACAGGACACTAAATTTCTTCTGTGTCAGAATGAAAGGAAAAGTGACAGATCTCTGGGAGGACACACAAGAAACAGATAACAAAAGTTGCCTCCTGGGAAGGGCTAGGGTGGTTCTGAGCACAGGTGGGAGTAAGATTTTTTACTGTGTTTCCATTCTTTTGTATTTGAGCCATATGAACGTGTTAGCTATTTAAATGTTTTAGATTGAAGTCTAGCTGATTTACAATGTGGTGTTAGCTTCAGGTACACAGCAAAATGCTTCAAAAGAATATTTATATATTCTTTTTCAGATTCTTTTCCCATATGGGTTATTACAAGAAAATGAATATAGCTCCCTGTGTTATACAATAAATCCCCTGGAGAAGGAAATGGCACTCCAGTATTCTTGCCTAGGAAATCCCATGGACAGAGGAGCCTGGAGGGCTATAGTCCATAGAGGGTCACAAAACAGTCAGACACAGCTAGTGACGAAACAACAAAACAGTGAATCTCAGTTGTTTATTTTCTATATAATAGATTGTATCTGTTAATCCCAAACCCCTAATTTCTCTCTCTCTGCTATTCCCCCTTTGGTAAATAGAAATTTGTTCTCTACGTATGTGAGTCTATTTCTGTTCTGTAGATAATCCATTTGTATAATTTGTTAACATCCACATATAGTTGATATCATATGATACTTGTCTTCCTCCGACTTACTTCCGCTAGTATGATAATCTCTAGGTGCATCCATGTTGCTGCTGATGGCATTATGTCATTCTTTTTTATGTTAATATCCCGTTGTATATTCCACATCTTTATCCATTCATCTGTTGATGGACAGTTACGTTGTTTTCATGTCTCGGCTATTGCAAATAGTGGTGTTATGAACATTGGGCTGCATGCATCTTTTCCAATTAGAGTTTTTGTCTTTTCTGGATATAAACCCAGGAGTAAAACTTCAGTTCAGTTCGGTTGCTCAGTCGTGTCTGACTCTTTGGAAGACCCATGGACTGCAGCACACCAGGCTTCCTGTCCATCACCAACTCTGGGAGCTTGCTCAAACTCACATCCATCGAGTCAGTGATGCCATCCAACCATTTCACCCTTTGTTGTCCCCTTCTCCTCCTGCCATCAATCTTTCCCAGCATCAGGGTCTTTTCCAGTGGAGTCAGTTCCTCATATCAGGTGGCCAAAGTATTGGAGTTTCAGCTTCAGCATCCAATGAAGTTTCAGCTTCAGTTCTTCCAGTGAATATTCAGGACTGATTTCCTTTAGGATGGACTGGTTGGATCTCCTTACAGTCGAAGGGACTCTCAAGAGTCTTCTCCAATATCACAGTTCAAAACCATCAATTCTTTCGTTCTCAGTCTTCTTTATAGTCCAACTCTCATATCCATACATGACTACTGGAAAAACCATAGCTTTGACTAGATGGACCTTTGTTGGCAAAGAAATGTCTCTGCTTTTTAACATGCTATCTAGGTTGGTCATAGCTTTTCTTCCAAGGAGCAAGCATCTTTTAATTTCAAGGCTGAAGTCACCATCTGCAGTGATTTTGGAGCCCCCAAATAAAGTCTGTCACTGTTTCCATTGTTTCCCCATCTATTTGCCATGAAGTGATGGGACCAGATGCCATGATATTCATTTTTTGAATGTTGAATTTTAAGCCAACTTTTTCACTCTCCTCTTTCACTTTCATCAAGAGGCTCTTTAGTCTCTCTTCACTTTCTTCCATAAGGGTGGTGTCATCTGTGTATCTGAGGTTATTGATATTTCTCCCAGCACTCTTGATTCCAGCTTGTGCTTCATGTAGCCCGGCATTTCACATGATGTACTCTGCATATATACATCAGAGTATGTTGGAGCTGGGTGACAATATACAGACTTAACGTGCTCCTTTCCCAATTTGGAACCAATCTGTTGTTCCATGTCTGGTTCTAACTGTTGCTTCTTGACCTGAATGAAGATTTCTCAGGAGGCAGGTAAGGTGGTCTGGTATTCCTATCTCTTGAAGAACTTTCCACAGTTTGTTGTGAGCCACACCGTCAAAGATAAAATTGAAAAAGCTAATACTGAAATCTTTAAATTAAAATTTCGATAGGTCCATGTTTATAGCAGCATTATTTACAATTGCTAAAAGATGGAAATTACCCAAATGTCCGAATGAATGATCTAACAAAATGTGGTCTAGCCACACAATGGGGTATTATATAGCCTTAAAAAGGAAAGAAATTCTCCACATGCTACCACATGGACGAACCTTGAGACATCATGATGAGTATAATAAGCTGGTCAGAAAAGGATAAGTACTGCATGATTCCGGTTACATGAGGGACCTAGAGCAGTCATATTCACAGACAGAAAGCAGAGCTGGGGGCACCAGAGACTGGGAGGGAGGGGAAAAAGGGGCTGTTTTTACAAGCACACAATTTCAGCTGGGGAAGATGAACATTTCTAGGGATGGATGGTGGCGACAGATACACAACAGTGGGAATGCACGTACCGCTGTTGATTGGCACACTTTAAAATGGTTGAAACCGTATCTATAACTGAATCACTTCTCTTTACACCTGAAACTTCAATAGTATTGTAAATAAACTATAATCCAATAAAATTTTTAAAAATAAATAAATTTATAAAAGGTCAAAGCAGCTGTTTTATGTTATGAATATTTTACCACAACAAAAAATTTTTTAATATGGTAGCCCATATGAAAAGCTATTGAAGAATTACATACTTTAAAAGGATAAATTATATCTCAATAAAAATTTTTTTAAAGCCAGGAGGCTCCCAATTTATTTGCTTCTCATCATGTAAGTGTGGGTTCACAATCAAAGATCTTGCTTAAACAGAAACTATAACCTGAATAATCGTACCTTTTACATAAAACCTCCTATGTTCTTCCCATTGCCTTAGCCCAGGGCTTCTCAAACTGTGGTCCCTGGTCCACCAGCAGCAGCAGCATCTCGGAACTTGTTAGAAATGTCCATCATCAGGCCCCACTCCAGACCAATTGAATCTCAAACTCTGGGTGCAGGGCCCAGCAATTTAGGTTTTAACCAACCCTGCAGGTGATGCTGACGCTTGAGAAGCATGTCCCTAGCATGACCTATGGCTGACGATGACTGGGATACAGAGCCTTGTATTAATGAAGACATGCACTGGATTGCTCTTAATTGAAGCCAAGAAACAACAAGGCCTTAAGAAGATAGGTTATATGTCTCCCACATAAGACAGCAAGGAGATCAAACCATTCAGTCCTAAAGGAAATCAACCCTGACTATTCATTGAAAGGACTGAAGCTAAAGGTCCTATACTTTGGCCATCTAATGCAAACAGCCCACTCATTGGGAAAAAACCCTGATGCTGAGAAAGTCTGAGGGCAGGAGGAGAAGGGGGCAACAGAGGATGAGATGGTTGGAGGGCATCACCGACTCCATGGACATGAGTTTGAGCAAACTCTGGGAGATAGGGAAGGACAGGGAAGCCTGGCATGCTGCAAGTCCATCGGGTTGCAGAGTCAGATACAACATAGCCACTGAACAACAGCAACAGGTTAAGACAAGTTCAGAGGTGTGGTGTGGTAGTTCTGTGTTCACTGGAGATCTGAGCCCCTACCATTATGCTATAACACAGTTAGCTTTAATTTTTCTATTTTTAATTGAGATATATTGATGTACATTGTAATTTAAAGGTGAACAACATAGCAATTCACAATTTTTAAAGGTTATACTCCTTTTATAGTAATAAAATATTGGCTATGTTCTCTGTGCTGCTTAAAGACACTTCCAAAGAGCAAGTGTCTTTTAATTTCATGGCTGCAATCACCATCTGCAGTGATTTTGGAGCCCCCAAAATAAAAGTCTGACACTGTTCCCACTGTTTCCCATCTATTTCCCATGAAGTGATGGGACCAGATGCCATGATCTTAGTTTTCTGAATGGATGTTAGTTTTCTGTGGAAAATTCTGAAAGAGATGGGAATACCAGACCACTTGACCTGCCTCTTGAGAAACCTGTATGCAGGTCAGGAAGCAATAGTTAGAACTGGACATGGAACAACAGACTGGTTCTGAATAGGAAAAGGAGTACATCAAGGCTGTATATTCTCACCCTACTTATTTTACTTATATGCAGAGTACATCATGAGAAACACTGGACTGGAAGAAACACAAGCTGGAATCAAGATCGCCAGGAGAAATATCAATAACCTCAGATATGCAGATGACACCACCCTTATGGCAGAAAGTGAAGAGGAACTAAAAGCCTCTTGATGAAAGTGAAAGAGGAGAGTGAAAAAGCTGGCTTAAACTCAACATTCAAAAAATGAAGATCATGGCATCTGGTCCCAACACTCCATGGCAAATAGATGGGGAAACAATGGAAACAGTGACAGACTTTATTTGGGGGCTCCAAAATCACTGCAGATGGTGACTGCAGCCATGAAATTAAAAGACGCTTGCTCCTTGGAAAAAAGCTATGACCAACCTAGATAGCATATTAAAAAGCAGAGACATTTCTTTGCCACCAAAGTCCATCTAGTCAAAGCTATGGTTTTTCCAGTAGTCATGTATGGATGTGAGAGTTGTTAAGCTAAGTGCCAAAGAATTGATGGTTTTGAACTGTGGTGTTGGAGGAGACTCTTGAGAGTCCCTTGGACTGCAAGGAGATCCAACTAGTCCATCCTAAAGGAAATCAGTCCTGAATATTCACTGGAAGGACTGATGCTGAAGCTCCAATACTTTGGCCACCTGATGCGAAGAACTGACACGTTGGGAAAGATTGATGGCAGGAGGAGAAGGGGACGACAGAGGATGAGATGGCTGGAGGGCATCATTGACTCAATGAGTTTGAGCAAGCTCCCGGAGTTGGTGATAGACAGGGAAGCCTGGTGTGCTGCAGTCCATGAGGTCGCAAAGAGTCGGACACGACTGAGCTACTGAGCTGAACTAAGCCCATGTACCTCAACTACGGAAGCCCACGTGCCTACAGCCCATGTTCTGCAGCAAGAGAAGCCACTGGAGCAAAAACCCTGTGCACTGCAGCTAGAGAGCAGCCCCCGCTCACTGCAACTAGAGCAAACCCACATGCAGCAACAAAGACCCAATACATCCAAAATAAATAAATAAAAATTAAAAAAAAAAAAAAATATATATATATAGTATCCTGAATTTCCCTTGCTATTTGCCCCAATCCTAGAGCCCCAGGTCTCAGAGAAGGAGCCACCCACACTTCACGGAAGCAGCAATACCACTTGGCCTGCCTCATGACCCTGTGTGGCCTATGTTGTTTCAAGTGCCTGAGCCAGGTTGGAATGCTCTATGGGGGCCATGGTAAGCCAAGATAGAGAATCTTAGCAGAAGCCCCAAAGTTGTGGAGCAAAGCCATATCCTATCTCTTTGGCACATAACCATTTTTCTTTTGAGGAAGAAAAGACCTAATGGTCGGTCCCAGGAGGTCTTGAAGTATCTATGAACTAGATTCTCTGAACCACAGAGCAGCCGTCACGTCCAGAGAACCCAGCACCAACAAGAGAAAGTAGTATATGCTGGACTGAACAGAGTAACTGGGAGCTAGGGTTCTTGATGTCTAAGAGGGAAACTACAGGTAAGAAAGGAAGACTGGGATGAGCCACGTGATACTGGATAAGAGTTGAAGACATCAGTATGAACTCATGTTAGCCTTATTATTATAGATACAGATATATAGTACAGTTGGGAAGATATGGAACAATTGTAGATATGTGTACTCACATGGATTAACATTAATATATACACATGTGTTCCCTAGCTCTGTTCACAAAAAAGCCAACACCCAAGTAGCACCAACAACTCCTAGCCCCCAAATCTTGTTATCTGAATACCATTTCCCAGGACTTCCCTGGAAGTCCAGTGGTTAATACTCCATGCTTCAAATGCAGGGGCCGTGGGTTCAATCCCTGGTTGGGGAACTAAGGTCCTACATGTGGCCAAAAAATATATAACTGAATGAATGAATACCACTTCCCTGCCTAGGGCTGAGGAGTGGAAAACGTAAGATGAGTCTGGAGTGTCTTGCCATGCCAGAAAGCAAGAGATTGTTTTTAAAAAATAAGAGAAGACATGTCAATGGTCAAAGCTGGAACAATTTAGGTAATGAGATAAATATAGCACTGGATTATAATCCAAAGTGAGTCATTTTGTAAATAAATAAGTGGGGAAGAAGAAGAAGCAAATTGTCCTTACAGAAGCATTACAAATAATTTATGTAGCTGATGCCCCCTGCAGGAGATGGAGCTGAATCCACGACTCTCAGCCTTCACCCCCATATCCTCCACCCCAAGTGTGGACCAGATTCATAACTGTTTCCAAACATCACCAATGTCGAAAGAGGGAAAATGTAACTTGAGACTGAAGAAAGCCAGCAAGCTCAGCCGTGATCAAGGTTAACCACCAGTGATAAGCCATGTTGATATCATGTATCCTGTTATATGATGTGATAGGAAGCATGCTTCTCCTCTTAGGTACTCTTCTCTAAGCCAGCCTAACCATAAGAAAAACATCAGACAAAAACCTAATTAAGAAGCATTCTGCAAACTACCTGATCAAAACTCCTCAAAACTGTCAGAATGATGGGGAAAAAAAGACTGTTACAGACCTGCTATAGAATAAATGTCTATGCCTCCTCCTAAAACTCTCATGCTGAAATCCTAACACCAAGGTGATGATACTATAAAGTAGGGCCTTTGGGTGGAGATTAGGTCATGAAGGTGGAGCCCCCATGAATGAGACTGAGTGAGTGAGTGAGTGAAGTCACTCAGTCGTGTCCGACTCTTTGCAAACCCGTGGGCTATAGCCTACCAGGCCTCTCCATCCATGGGATTCTCCAGGCAAGAATACTGGAGTGGGTTACCATTTCCTTCTCCAGGGGATCTTCCCGCCCTAGGGATCGAACTTGGGTCTCCCGCATCGGAGGCAGATGCTTTAAACTCTGAGCCACCAGGGAAGCCCATGAATGAGATTAGTCCTTCATAAAAGAGATCCCACAGAGCTCCTCTGCCCCTTACACCACCTGAAGACACAGCTAAAACATAGCCATCTACAACCAGGAAACACACCAAACCCACTAATGCCTTGATTCTTGGACTACCCAACCTCCAGACTGTGAGAAAAAACATTCTGTGTTTACAAGCTGTCCAGTCTATGGTACTTTGTTACAGCAGCCTGATCAGAAGTCAAGATTGAAAGAAACTATGGAGACCTAACAGATAAATGCAAGGTGGTAGCCAGGATTGGATCCTGGAACAGAAAAGGTGCGCTAGTTTAAAAACGAATGAGAAAAAAAAAAAAAATGAATGAGATCTGAATAATGTCTAGTATAAATGAACTGATTACCAGTTTATTAATAATTAATGTGGCAATGCCGCTTTTGTACATTTGACAAATGTGCCGCTGTTACAAAGATGTTAACAGTAAAGGAAATGGAGTGAGGGGTCAACCAGCACTCTCTGCACCAGCCTGCCTGGCGATGTTTCTGTTCATCCAACATTGTTAGTTAATTTCAGAAATAGTTTGTCAAAATAGCCTGACTCACCTGAATCTGCCAAGGGAACTCCTTCTCCCAGGTATTCCCATGTCTTTCAGATCTCTGCCCAAACACCACCTTATCAAGGAATCTTTCTTTGACCACTCTATTAAAAATAGCAAGCCCTACCTCTAGGGTAGGGTAACCCTACCTGGTTATTCTAACCTGCTTTTTCTCCCTGGCACTTATCACCACCTAAGACTCTACATGCAGTTTATTGGTTTATTTTCTTCCTTCCTACCTCCTCCAACCAGAACTTTTCACAGGGGCAGGAAATTTTGTTCACTGCTCAATCCTAAGCACCTGAATGAGTACCTAATATACAGTTAGCACTCAATAAACATTTTTTAGATGAGTGAATGATTGAATGAACCTTCTTTTAAGCTATTTAATTGGGTTTTCTATGGCATGAAGACAAAAGCATCCTAAATAATACGCATAAACAGTGGTTTAAGCCAATGGAGAGCCAGAGCCACCTGACACAGGCAGGGTCACCGAGACTCCAGACTCTCGAGAATGACGACATGGGTCACCCTATGGAAGACATCACTTGACCGACAAAGGTCCATCTAGTCAAAGCTATGGTTTTTCCAATAGCCACGTATGGATGTGAGAGTTGGACCATAAAGAAAGCTGAACATCAAATAATTGATGCTTTTGAACTGCATTGTTGGAGAAGACTCTTGAGAGTCCCTTGGACTGCAAGGAGATCAAACCAGTCAATCCTAAAGGAAATCAGTCCTGAATATTCATGGGAAGGACCAATGCTGAAGCTCCAATACTTTGGCCACCTGATGTGAAGAACTGACTCATTAGAAAAGACCCTGATGCTGGGAAAGATTGAGGGCAGGAGGAGAAGGGGACATGACAGAGGATGAGATGGCTGGAGGGCTTCACTGACTCAATGGATGTGAGTTTGAGCAAGCTCCAGGAGTTGGTGATGGACAGGGAAGCCCGGTGTGCTGCAGTCCATGGGGTTGCAAATAGTCAGACACAACTGAGCAACTGAACTGAGGCTGATGGAAAGGCAAGGGCTTCCTTGATGGCTCAGTGGGAAAGAATCCACTTGCCAATGCAGGAGACACAGGTTTGATCCCTGGTTGGGTAGATTCCCTGGAGAAGGAAATGGCAACCCACTCCAGTGTTCTTGCCTGGGAAATCCCATGGACACAGGAGCCTGGTGGGCTACAGTCCAGGGAGTCGCAGAGTCAGACACGACTTGGCAACTAAACCACCACCACCATCATGCATCAGGCACTGTTTCAAATGTTTATCTATGCTACCTAATAAAATCCGCAGACTAGTGGACACAGCAGGGTGAGGAGAAGGTGGGATGACTGACCTATATACATTGCCATGTGCAAAATAGCTAGCTAGTGAGAAGCTGCTATATAACAGAAGGAGCCCAGCCTAGCCCTCTGTGATCACCTGAATGGAGGGATGGGGGGTGGTGGGAGGGAGGCTCAAGAAGTGATATATATATTGCTTTACAAGGTATACACACACACACATATATAGTTATCACTGATGTGCACTGTTGTATGGCAGAAACCAACACGACCTTGTAAAGCAATTATCCTCCAATTTAAAAATTTTAAAAGTAATAAAATCTTTATAGCAACCCTACAAGATAGGTACTATTAGTCTCCTCCTTTAACAGATGAGGAAATTGAGTCACAGGGATGTTACATAATTTAACAAAAGTCATAGAGTGAGTGAGCGGTAGACCTTGAATTTGTACCTAATTTGACCTCCAGAGTCCACACTTTTAACTACTGCTCAAAATTGTCCTCACTGTATTGACTATATGCAGAAAAGTTCCTATCTTGTGGTTCTGGTAGAAGTTAGAACCCAACCACCATTTTAGAACCATTTATTTTTTAGAACCATTTTATTTTTAGAACCATATAACCAAAAATTGCAGAAAGTCACCTCCTCTGGTCCCCTTGCAGGTCAATCATGAGTATAGAATCTAGACTCCATTGTCTGAAGTTACTGCCCCGGACTCTAACCCAGGGGGCATTTTGTAAAGAAATAAAAATTACAGAGAAGGTTTTCTGGAGGCAATGGCATTGTACCAAGACAGAACTCCTGCGCCACGTGGCAACAAAACTATTACCCTGCCCAGCGCCTATGGTGCTGCCCACACATGCGGCGTTTGATGGTGGAGTCATCTGGTCAGACAGACAGACCGAGTCTGCAGCAGTAATTTTGGTCCCGATTTCTGGTGATACAGCCTCCAAGACTAGTTTTCCAAGCAACTTCCTCCATGTGCTTCTCTGAGCTCCCCAATATCCTTTTTCTTTAAAGAATGATTAGAATGACTAGATTCTGCACACCTTCAGTAATCTACGATATTTGTTTTTCTCTTTCTGACTTAGAAAACAGACATGTGGGCACTTGAGGGAAAAGTGAGGGTGGGACGAATCGGGAGTCTGACTGACATACATACACTCAGTTCAGTTCAGTCGCTCAGTCATGTCCGACTCTTTGCGCCCCCATGAATCACAGCACACCAGGCCTCCCTGTCCATCACCAACTCCTAGAATTCACCCAAACCCACGTCCATCGAGTCAGTGATGCCACCCAGCCATCTCATCCTCTGTGGTCCCCTTCTCCCCCTGCCACCAATCCCTCCCAGCATCAGAGTCTTTTCCAATGAGTCAACTCTTCGCATGAGGTGGCCAAAGTACTGGAGTTTCAGCTTTAGCATCATTCCTTCCAAAGAACACCCAGGACTGATCTCCATTAGAATGGACTGGTTGGATCTCCTTGCAGTCCAAGGGACTCTCAAGAGTCTTCTCCAACACCACAGTTCAAAAGTATCAATTCTTTGGCACTCAGCCCTCTTCAAAGTCCAACTCTCACATCCATACATGACCAATGGAAAAACCATAGCCTTGACTAGATGGACATTTGTTGGCAAAGTAATGTCTCTGCTTTTGAATATGCTATCTAGGTTGGCCATAACTTTTCTTCCAAGGAGTAAGCGTCTTTTAATTTCATGGCTGCAAGTCACCGTCTGCAGTGATTTTGGAGCCCACAAAAAATAAAGTCTGACACTGTTTCCCCATCTATTTCCCATGAAGTGATGGGACCAGATGCCACGATCTTAGCTTTCTGAATGTTGAGCTTTAAGCCAACTTTTTCACTCTCCTCTTTCACTTTCATCAAGAGGCTTTTACTTCCTCTTCACTTTCTGCCATAAGGGTGGTGTCATCTGCATATCAGAGGTTATTGATATTTCTCCTGGCAATCTTGATTCCAGCTTGTGCTTCTTCCAGCCCAGCATTTCTCATGATGTACTCTGCATATAAGTAAAATAAGCAGGGTGACAATATACAGCCTTGGCGTACTCCTTTTCCTATTTGGAATCAGTCTGTTGTTCCATGTCAAGTTCTAACTATTGCTTCCTGACCTGCATATAGGTTTCTCAAGAGGCAGGTCAAGTGGTCTGGTATTCCCATCTCTTTCAGAATTTTCCACAGTTTATTGTGATCCACACAGTCAAAGGCTTCAGCATAGTCAACCAAGCAGAAATAGATGTTTTTCTGGAACTCTCTTGCTTTTTCCATGATCCAGCGGATGTTGGCAATTTGACCTCTGGTTCCTCTGCCTTTTCTAAATCCAGCTTGAACATCTGGAAGTTCATGGTTCACATATTGCTGAAGCCTGGCTTGGAGAATTTTGAGCATTACTTTACTAGCATGTGAGATGAGTGCAATTGTGTGGTAGTTTGAACATTCTTCGGCATTGCCTTTCTTTGGGATTGGAATAAAAACTGACCTTTTCCAGTCCTGTGGCCACTGCTGAGTTTTCCAAATTTGTTGGCATATTGAGTGCAGCACTTTCACAGCATCATCTTTCAGGATTTGAAATAGCTCTACTGGAATTCCATCACCTCCACTAGCTTTGTTCATAGTGAGGCTTTCTAAGGCCCACTTAACTTCACATTCCAGGATATCTGGTTCTGGGTGATTACCATGTGTGAAATAGATAGCTAGTGGGAAACTGCTGTACACCCCAGGGAGCTCAGCTTGGTGCTCTGTGACGACCTAGAAGCGGGGGCTGGAGAGGGGGGTAGGAGGCAGGTCCCAGAGGGGTGGGATATTTGTACACAAATGGCTGATTCACTTCATTGTGCAGTAGAAGCTAACACAAACTTGCAAAGCAATTATACTCCAATAAAAAAGGATTATTACTGGGTTTATATTTTTCCTTTTTAAATTGAGCTACAATTGACATTAAATGCATTTCAGGTGTACAAAATAAAGATTTGATATATGTATATAATGCAAAATGATGACCACAGTAAATCTAATTAACATCCATCAATCACCTCACAGCCCTAATTGCTTTTTTTTTTTGAGATGAGAACTTTTAAGGTCTACTGTCTCAGCAACTCTTTTTTTTTTTTTTAGTTTTTTATTTTTAAATTTTACAATCTTTAATTCTTACATGCATTCCCAAACATGAACCCCCTCCCACCTCCCTCCCCATAACATCTTTCTGGGTCATCCCCATGCAGCAGCCCCAAGCATGCTGCATCCTGCGTCAGACATAGACTGGCGATTCAATTCACATGATAGTATACATGTTAGAATGTCATTCTCCCAAATCATCCCACCCTCTCCCTCTCCTTCTGAGTCCAAAAGTCCGTTATACACATCTGTGTCTCTTTCCCTGTCTTGCATACAGGGTCGTCATTGCCATCTTCCTAAATTCCATATATATGTGTTAGTATACTGTATTGGTGTTTTTCTTTCTGGCTTACTTCACTCTGTATAATCGGCTCCAGTTTCATCCATCTCATCAGAACTGATTCAAATGAATTCTTTTTAACGGCTGAGTAAAATATGGAATACTGCAATATTAACTACAGTCACCATGCAGTACATTACAACCCCAGGACTTATTTATCTTACATCTGGAAGTCTGTGCCTTTGGACTACCTACACCCATTTCCCTTACTCTCTCCCACTCACGTCTGGCAACCACCAATCTGTTCTGAGTTCCTTTTCTTTCAGATTCTAATGAGTTGGCCAAAAAGTTCATCTAAGTTTTTCCATAGGTGTTGCAGGAAAACTCAGAAGAACTTCTTGGCCAACTCAATACATGCAAAGTGTATCACACAGTGTCTGCCTTGCCCTGTCTGACTTACTCCACTTAGCACAGTGCCTTCGTCCATCCATCTTGCCGCAAATGGCGAGATTCCCTTCTTTTTTTTATGGCTGATTAATAGTTTATTGTGTACATGGACCACATCTTCTTCACCCATTCTTCCATCAGTGGACATCTAGGTTGTTTCCATGTCCTGGTTATTGTAAATCATGCTACAGTGAACATAGGATATCTTTTCAAGATAGTAACCTTGTTTTCTTCAGATAAATCCCTAGAAGCAGAATTGTTGGATGATATGGTGGTTCCATTTTTAATTTGTTGAGGAACCTCCATACTGCTTTCCTTCGTGATGGCACCAATTTACATTCCCACCAATGGTGCACAAGCGTTTCTTTCCCAATAAGCGAATAAGAAATGATTTGGCTACTAATATGAAGCAGAATCAATTCTTGTTGCTGGCATTTAAGGACTTTGATATATGAGTCCTTTCCTGAGGATAAGAGACCCAGAAACATCTAGGCTCTAGTCACACCTGGGAAGCTGATGGCACAGTCATGACAGAGGCCTGTCAGTACAGGACTCGTGTGGGTCGTGGTGCCTCTTGGAAAGAGAACTTAAGCTCTGTTCTCTGCTGGCCTTCGTCTGCATCTTGTGTAACAGATCTATGGAATGGCCACAAGTAAACCTCTGTTCAGGAGGGCTAAGGACCCTGTGATGGTTCATTTTATGTACCAACCTGACTGGACCACTGGGCACCCAGACGTTTGGTTAAGTTGTATTCTGAGTGTGTCTATGAGGGTGGTTGGAGATATGATTACCATTATCAGGAGACTGAATATAGCAGAGGGCACACCCCAGTGTGGGTAGGCCACATCCAGTTCGGTGGGGCCTGGAAAGAACAAAAGGCTGAGCAAGATAGAATTTGTTCTCTCTCTGATGGTGAATGTGGTTTTATTCTGCCTTTGGACTCAGATGGAACTTACACCATTGACTCTCCTGGTTTTTAGGCCTTCAGACTACATCTCTTGGGACTTCTCAGCCTCCATAATCATGTGAGCCAGTTTCTTAATAATGAATGAATGAATGTTCTGTTCGTTCTGCTTCCCTGGAGAACCTTGGCAATTACAGACCCTCTTGAGAGAGAAATGATCCTAGGTGAATGAGGAAATGTACTTGATCTAGTAAGGAAAGGAAGGGCAATTCTTTTTTTTTAATTTAACATTTACTTATTTATCTGGCTGTGCTGGGTCTTAGCTGTGGCCTGTGGGATATAGTTCCCTGACCAGGGATCAAACCCAGGTCCCCTGCATTGGAAGCACAGAGAGCTTAGCCACTGGACCACCAGGGAAGTCCCAGAAGGACAATTCTTTAAGAAGAGTTGTTACACTTAACCAGGATCTCCTTGACTTTGGACAACTACAGATTACTTAATGAGCCAAATTTTAGGTTATTTCTAAAGAGAGCCATCATAATTTTAATAATAAGAACTAGATCTTTAAAATCAATACTGCTAAAAAAAAATCAAACTGCTTATTTCCTATCAATTGGGAGAGTGGAAAGTCTGAAATATTTAATTCTTTGACTTGATGACAAAGTTTGTGTCACCAGATTCCACACTGACTTGGTTTCTCCTCTCTACTTTTTTCTACCTAATTATGAAACTCTAAGTACCAATTATAAGTTATTGAGAACGGCAGGAAGAGTTTGGCTCTGAGATAATGCTAGGTATTTGGGTTGAACAGGGACACGGAAATCATGAAGAGATGACTCACCGAAGACTTCTTTCAGCTTTGCATCAGATGCTCTGTCAATACGCACATCACACTCAAAGCTGCAGAAATGACTCTCACTCAGGAATTGGTGCTGAATGGATTCCTAATCTACCCTTTAGAAAGTAGCTTGTCATGCTCCAGTGCAGCCCTTGGAGGTAATTTTAAAATATCGCCAATAATACATCATTGATTTCTTTCTCCCTGAGAAAAAAAAATCAGCAAGTGCTGGAGAAAAAGACAGACTTTCTGCAACTGAGCTATTTGCATCACGGAGAAGTTCTGGTATTTTATCTTCGGTATTAAAATTCATGATTGTTCAGCCCTGAGGCAGTAGGCTCAGGCTCTCAAGACAATAAACACAATCCTGAAATACACAATTGAGCAAAAACACTTGAAGTCCTAGAAATGCAGTTTATGACATTTATCAGTGTCATAGAGAAATGTTTTTATTTCCTTCCTAACTTCAAAACTTGAGAACTGTGTTCTCTGTGACAGCTAGGGTACTTCAGGGTGGAAGAAGTCTGGTACTTGGTGCCCATTTCTTGACATCCTGCATTAAAAAAGAATAGGCTGCCACTGGGTACAATCTGGATGGATTCACAATTTTCACAATTTCTATTAACCTTAAATCAAGATCAAGATGTGTTTGAAAATGTAGGCTTTATTATTATTTAGGTATAATGAGGCCAACAGATCAGGAGAAGATTGCCATTGAAAAAATAGATTTGTTAAACAGAAACAGACTTAGAGAACAAATTTATGGTTACCAGAGTGGAAGGGCTGGAGGAGGAGGGATAGATTGGGAATTTGGGATCAACCAGTACACACTGCTATATTTAAAATAGATGACCAGGGACTTCCCTGGTGGTCCAGCAGATAAGAATCCATCTTCCGGGGCAGGGGATAAGGATTCGATCCCCGGTCAGGGAACTGAGATGCTGAGGTGCAACTAGCTTGCATGCAGCAACTACTGAAACCCAAGTACTCTGAATCCATGCACCAACTAGAAAGAAGCCTGTATGCCACAGTGAAGACTCCACACAGCCAAATAAATATTTAAAAATAGACAACCGGCGAGGACTCACTGTAAAATAAAAAATAGGTTTTTGAAAAATAAAAAATAGGTTTTTTATATAGATCCCAAGAAGTAAGGGCACACCACACCAATGCTGGGGCAGGGCACGGTGGGGGGAGGGCAGGCAGCACATGAGGAAGCCCCAGGGCTGGTTACAAGGCAGAGGGAGAAGCCTCTGAGCAAGAGCCTTTATTGCGGTTCCCATGGAAAGGAATAGGTAAGGCAGGGCAAAGCAACCTGGTCTTTTGGTTGTTGTTCAGTTGTTAAGTCCTGTCTGACTCTTTGCAGTCTCATGGACTGCAGCACGCCAGGCTCCCCTGTCCTTCACTATCTCTCAGAGTTTGCTCAGATTCATGTCCATTGTGTCAGTGATGCTATCTAACCAGGTTTAGGAGTGGCTAAATAAACATTTCAGCAGGCCCTGGGGCAGAGCACAAGTCTCTACTTTCTGCTATGTTGTGTGGGAGGTTTTGGTGCCGATGGATGGTGGCCTGGAGTGTGAGAGCCTGACAAAGAAGGTGTTTGGGGGTGTGTTAGTTGCTCAGTCGTGTCCGACTCTCTGCAACCCCATGGACTGTAGCCCACCAGGCTCCTCTGTCCATGGGATTCTCCAGGCAAGAATACTGGAGTGGGTTGCCATTCTCTTCTCCAGGGGATCTTCCCGACCCAGGGATCGAACCTGGGTCTCCTGCATTGCAGGCGGATTCTTTGCCGTCTGAGCTACCAAGGGCTCTGAATTGGTTGGTGTGCATATGAGAGGCAATTCAGGTGATTTTCACTTACTTTCTCTAGGAATTAGCTCTCCTGGGAGGAGCAGTCCCTCCCATGTCAGCAAGGCCCCAGACGTCAAAGTGTCAGCATACAGACAACAAAAGGCATGCTGAAGGTGTAGGTACTGTTGTATACTGTTGACCAACAGCTGTTCTCGGTAAACAGAGCATGACGTTACAGAGGACTTTTCTTTTTTTAATTCCAGATATAATCTCTATGCTTTCCTTGTATTTTCTTTTTTAAAATTTTTCTTCTTGGTGTACAGTTGCTCTACAACATTGCATTAATTTGTGCAATACGGCAAAGTGAATTGGTGATACGTATACATGCATCCTTCCTTTTTAAGATTCTCTTCTCACATAGGTCATTACAGAGCATTGACTAGGGTTTCCTGTGCTATACAGTGGGTCCTTATTAGTTATTTTTTTAACTTTTTATTTTTTTATTTTATATTAGGGTATAGTTGATTAGCAATGTTATGATAGTTTCAGGTGAACAGCAAAGGGACTCAGCCATATATATACATGTGTCCATTCTCTCCCAAACACCTCTCCCATTCAGACTGCCACATACCACTGAGCAGAGTCCCTGTGCTGTACACAAGGACCTTATTAGTTCTCTCTTTTATATATAGTTGTGTGTATATGTCGATCCCAGTTTCCCAGTTTATCTCCCCCTGCTTCGTGCTCATTGGTAGGACTGATGTCGAAGCTGAAACTCCAATACTTTGGCCACCTGATGCGAAGAGGTGACTCATTTGCAAAAACCCTGATGCTGGGAAAGACTGAGGGCAGGAAGAGAAGGGGACAACAGAGGATGAAATGGTTGGATGGCATCACCGACTCAATGGACATGAGTTTGGGTGGACTCCGGGAGTTGGTGATGGACAGGGAGGCCTGGCATGCTGCAGTTCATGGGGTCGCAAAGAGTTGGACACAACTGAGAGACTGAACTGAACTGAATCTTCATCCCCAGGTAACCATAAGTTTGTTTTCTACATCTGGAATGCCCCTTGTTGCTTTACAAATAGCTACATATATTTAGAGGAGGTCCCGACACTCATTTTCTAGTCTACACCATCACTCGTGAATTAACTAATCAGCAGCTATGTGAAAAAAATCTCTTCTGCAACACGTGCTTTTTTAAGCGAGAAACAAGACAGCAAGTCTCCAAGCACTTCTCTCTCATGTATGTAACACACGTATTTCAAGAGCTATTTCACTCACTCTACATCAGTAGACTTGTCCAACTATACGTGATGGTAATTGTGCTTTCATACTGCCTGTGATATCCAACAGCATCATTTTTTAAATGAATTTTTCGATAACTTGTTATGCTTTCTCTCCAAGCACATTTGTCATCACATTTGGCTGGTTTTATACACTTCCCTTCAATAGCATAAATAACACCTCATTTTGCTCGGAGGATTGCAATTCTAGATGATGCCTCCAGTTTTGGTCTCCCTTCTACCTTTAACAATAAAATTAATCAGGTGGAGGTTTACTAAAGAGGCTTCTATGCTTCATTTGCAAGAACTTTGATGGCTCTATATCACTACTCAGCAAAGTTTCAGACAACATATTAGGGGGAAATAGATGATCAATTGAACAAAATCCCATTTCTAATTTATCATCACACTGCTTCTTCGCACTCCTCTTTTGACAAACAACATGGTTTTGCTTTTTCTAGCATATAGAGTCACATACTACATTGGACTTGCAGGGTTTATACCGTTTTCACCTCTATTTTTATGCTTCAGTGAACCACTCCCAAGCCATCGATCTTTCTTTGTAAACTAGAGAAATACTATGACACATTTTAAGCTAGAAATATTCTCTTAAATATTGCTTTCACTGTTCCCAACCAGCTTTGATATAAAATATTCTGTTCTCCATTTCACTGGTTTTCTCGGCATTACAATATAAAAATTAACTATGATGAATGTAAAATCCAATAAATGTATACAATAATCCAAGGGCTTTCCAGGTGGTTCAGTGGTTAAAAAAAAAAAAAAAAAAAATCTGCCTGCCAGAGCAGGAGATGCAGTTTCAATCTCTGGGTTAGGAAGTTCCCCTGGAGAAGGAAATGGCAACCCGCCCTAGTGTTTTTGCCTGGGAAATTCCATGGACAGAGGAGCCTGGTGGGCTACAGTCTATGGGGTCACAAAGAGCTGGACACGACTGAGCAACTAAGTCTCACTTTCGCCTACCTGTATCACTTAATGCACGTCATAACACTGGGCTCCTGCAGGCAGTGGGGAGCTGGCTGCTTCAGAAGGAACTGCCTCCTCTGTAGGTCAGACCCACATGGCCTGGTGACCTGGGACTTCTCAACTGAAGCACCTAAAGAGGCACCCAAACTCTCAGAACTACAGGATGAAGAGTCCTGTCCCAAGATCACATAGAGCAGTTCAACCCAGCAGGGACATTCTCCCTGAGGGCGACCAGGGTCCTTGAAACCAACAGTCCTTCTCATCAGTGGGTGCTGGCTTAGCCTTTGCCAGACAGTCTGGCTTCCTCTTAGGTCCTTCGACTTTCCTTCATAATTCCAAAAATGGTACCCAAATTCAACCCTCAGCCAACCAACACCCACTCAAATTCCAGAGTGTTTGAGAGTCTCTTCCCAGGCTCCAGCAGTGAACCATCCTTTTCTTATGAACTGATGATCCCAGCAGAAAGAAGGGGACAGGGCATCATTAAAGTGGGCTCCAGCCAACATCTTATCAGAATCCTCAGCATGCATTCCATCTTTAAAGACACACACAAATCATATCTGATTATAACATTTCATGATTCTTCACCAGCCAAAGTGCAAACTCAGTGGTGGTGTTTCCAGTTTTATTCCACCACTGACGGAAGGACATTCCACACTTGAGGAGGGTGGAACAGCTTGTAGGTCCAACGTCACTGTGCACCGCCTTCCTGTGTGCTCCTGCTGGGGCTGCTACATTCCTCTTCCAAGCTTCCTTTTTTCCCCCAGCACTTTTGTATTTATTTGGCTATGCTGGGTCTTAGTTGTAACACGTGGGATCTAGGTCCCTGACCAGGGAGCACAAAGTCTTAGCCAATGGACCACCAGGGAAATCCTCAAGTTTCTTCTACATCAAGATTAGCTTAGGTGTCACCTTCAAGAAGCTAAACGCTCAGGTTGGGTTGAAAGCCACACTCTCACAATGCTTTAAACCTGCCTCACTCTTAATGTCTATCACACACTATGTTGAACTTCTGTTGTGCTGTCTCCTCCTAAGCTGTTAGCCCCTCAAGGTAGAGGACTTTGTCTTATTCATTTGTGTATCATTGATGTCTAGCATAGTGTTGGCCACATGGTATATCCACAAAATATTATTTTTTGACTTATACTGAACATGTATCACAGTGTCCAGCTAGACTGAAATGTCTGTTTTTCCATCCACCCACAAATGTTCCATGATTACTGCTACAGATTGAATGTGTCTGTGTGCCCCCCAAAAGTGTATATTCAAAACCTAACCCTCAATAAACAAATTTATAAAAAAATAAATGCATAAAAAATTTTAAATAACTAAATAAAATGTAAAAAACAAACAAACAAACAAACAAACCTCTAACCCTCAATGTGATGGTCTTAGGTTCAGGATGGTCTCTGAAGGTGCTTAGGTCATGAGAGTTGAGCCTCCATGAATGGGGTTAGTGCCCTTACAAAAAGACCCCAGAGAGCACCCTCACTCTCCTGCCATGTGAGGACACAAGAATAAATGGTTTCTGATGAACTCATAAACTACCTCTCACCAGATACGAAATCTGTTGGCACCTTGACCTAGGACTTCCAACCTCCAGAACTGAGAGAAAGAAATTTCTGTTGTGGATAAGCCACTCAACCTATGGTCTTCTGTTACAGCAACCCCAAAGGACTAAGACAAGCAATTAAATCGCAGTAATGTGCAATTCACATGATGATAAAATTTTCCTTTTTTATTTTTTAACATGCAACATTGGATTTCAAGAGCCATCTGAGATTAGACTATTAACCAGGTTTCTGCAGATGAACATCTCTGCCGAAACAACACCATGCTGTTTCTGATACTTGAAACTCCTGCTCACCTAGATCAGAAGAACTCATTCACATTGCCAAGGTCACAGGATTCTACAACAAACCATGTGAAGCGGCCAACACATGTGGTCAGCACTGAGAGATTCTCACCCTGGCAGAGGACCTGACTGCTTTGCTGGAAGGACTCCTTCAAGCAGACCACAGTGTCAGTTTCCCCCTGAATTGCCCACATTTCCAATGCATGGTGATTTATTCTTTCCGCAAACCCTTTTTATCCAGCCTGATTACCAACTGCCACATCACCACCACGTGATTCCCATGACCCACTTTCTATAGGGTATTAGACTCGGCACCAAATCAGATTGTTCAGTCATGCTCAGGTGAAAATAACTTGGGGGAAAGAAACTTCTGAAAACCAACACTCATTCTTAAGTTTGAAGGAAAGGAGAGAAAGTAAAAGGGAGAGAGGGGAGGAGAGATAGAGGAAGGAGGCAGAAGGAAAAGAGGGAGGGAGCAAGAGAGGGAGTGAAGGAGGAAAGAAGTGATAGAGAAAAGCAGCATGGACTACCTTTTAAAACTTAGCCAAGGGCTTCCCTGATGGTCCAGTGGTTAGAAATCCACCTCGTAATGCAAGGGACACCGGTTCGATCCCTAGTCCAAGAAGATCCCACATGCCACAGAGCGGCTAAGCCCATGTGCCACACCTACTAGGCCCACAGGCTGCAACTGCTGAGGCCTGCACACCTCGAGCCTGTGCTCCACCACCAAGAGTAGCCTCCGCTGGCTGCAGCTAGAGAAAGCACGTGCATAGCAACAAAGACCCAGTCAGTCAAAAATAAATAAATAAATCTTTTAAAAAAACATAAAGAGGGTAGATTTTTGCACCCACATGACAACAAGCCACCACGTGATCACCTAGTTTCCTGAAAGATAAGAATTTGCCCAGAACTAGCAACAGGGATGCAGAGATGCCATCAGTGCAGGCCGTTGTCTGGGAACACAAGCTTGAACCAACCACTCTGCTCTTTTAGAAAGCCTTGCTAAGAGACGTGATATTTAAGGAGGGCCTAGAGCCACCCACTTCCAATCCCAACCCTCCCTATTATTCAGGTAAAACCACCAAAAGTCTTCCTACTGTAGGCCCCCAATAGTCTGAGGTACAGAATCATCTTCACTGAATATCCTTTTAAATGTTTTAACATCAATTTTCATTGAATATCACTACAGAAACAGAGGCTTCCCTAGTAACTCAGCTGGTAAAGAATCCGCCTGCAATGCAGGAGACCCTGGTTTGATTCCTGGGTTGGGAGGATGCCCTGGAGAAGGATAGGTTGCCCACTCCAGTATTCTTGGGCTTCCCTGGTGGCTCAGGCAGTAAAGAATCCACCTGCAATGCGGGAGATCTGGATTGGATCCCTGGGTTGAGAAGATCTCCCGGAGAAGGGAAGGGCAATCCACTCTTGCATGGAGAATCCCCACGGACAGAGGAGCCTGGTGGGCTACAGTTCATGGGCTGACAAAAGGTTGCACAAGACGGAGTGACTAAGCACAGCACAGAGACAGTATATGAAATGTGACCCTGTTTTTGTTTAAAAATCTCATTATTAAGTAAATGATTCAACCTTCCTGAAAATAAGGACAATAGCCATTGAAAAAAAAAAAAAAGAAAAAAACCTTGGTGAAAGAAACCCTGAGAAACACAATCCAGAGGAGACTAGGGAGACCAGAAGACGAAATTCAAGATTCCGTCCTGGTTATATCAATGCCTGGGTACCAGTACTGAGTCTTGGATGAGAGAAAGGATAGCGGGAAAACTGGCGAAATGTGCATAAAGCTGGAGTCTAATGGATACTTAAGCACCAATGTTATTCAGTTTTGGCAAATGTAGTAGAGGAAATTAAGAGGAGAGTCTGTAGGAATATTGTACTGTTGTTGAAACTTTCCTGTAAATCTCAAGTTATTCCAAAAATAAAAAATTTATTTAGGGAAACAAAAGCATGCCTGAGCAGCTTAGAATCAAGAAGAAATACAACTCCTAAGAGAGTCTTCCATGCATTCCTCTTTTTTTTTTTTTAAACAATGAGTTCCCTTAACTTACTGTCCTTATTTTTATGCTTGCTGTTTAGAAGCTCAGAGCCAAATTCCATGCTGGATCACATCAACTTCTTTAACCCTTAGAGTTCTCATCTGTGTTTCCTCATTTTTCCTGATCCTAATTTCCCATTGCAGGTAGGAACAGAGCCTAACCTTGCTGCATTTCTGCTATTATTGTCTAGTCCTTTCAGGAAGGAGGTTCCGCATTAATTACATATGTGAAAATTGTCCAAAAGCACAGAAGCAAGATAGTGATGGCTCAGAAAGTCATGGGTTATGGTGAATGGCTCCTTTAGGCAGAAAGATGACTCAGGGGAGAAACAATGATTGTCTTCAAATAACTGAAAGATTGCCCTTGAGAAAGCAGGAGAGACTTTCCTCCATGTCGCACCAAAAGGCCAAACCCCTACCAAGGGTAGCTCATCACTAGAGGCAGAGTTGAGTTGAGGAACTCAAAGTCAGGAAGAACTAACAAAGCTGACCATGGGGAAGCAGTTAGTCCCCCCAGCCTAGAGACACTTAAGGCGTAGCTAGATTATTTCAACACAGTCCTCTCTTTTAAAGATGCTCTTAAGGGACTTCCCTGGTGGTCTACCGACTTAAGACTCCAAGCTCCCAATGCAGGGGGCCTGAGTTCCATTCCTGGTCAGGGAACTAGATCTTACACGCCATAACTAAAGATTCTGCATGCCACAACTAAGACCCAGTGAGCCAAATAAATAATTCACTTAAATTAAAAATAAAAATGCTATTAAAATGCAATAAGTCTGAATAGATACATGCACACGTATGGCTGAGTCCACTTGCTGCTCACCGGAAACTATCACAACATTGTTTGTTAATTGGCTATGTGCTGCGCTTACTCATGCAGTCGTGTCCAATTCTTCGCAACTGCATGGACTGTTGCCCACCAGACTCCTCTGTCCATGGGGATTCTCCAGGCAAGAATACTGGAGTGGGTTGCCATGCTCTCCTCCAGGGGATCTTCCCAACCCAGGGATCGAACCCAGGTCTCCCGCATTACAGGCGGATTCTTTACCATCTGAGCCACCAGGGAAGCCCAAGAATACTGGAGTGGGTAGCCTGTCCTTTCTCCAGGGGATCTTCCCAACGCAGGAATTGAACTGGGGTCTCCTGCATTGCAGGCAGATTCCTTACCAGCTAAGCTGCCAGGGAAACCCTAATCAGCTATACCCCAATACAAAATAAAAAGTTAAAAATAAATGAATAAAATGGATTTTTTAAAAATGCAGTAAGACTGATTCAACGGGCAGCAAGATTCTAGTCTAGAGCATCTGTGAGGGATTCCGTCATTGAAGAGGTTCAGCCAGGAGATCTGAACATTTCTTTCAGCTGCATATTCTGTGCAGTTCATACCACAGTTCTGGATATGGAATGAATAAACGGAACAGCAGTGTGTGATATTCATTAAATGCTTACTCTGCTTTGGGAGCTGTGGGGTGTGCTTCACAGCCATTATCTCTTGGAATCTTCCAGCAACTCTCCCAGCTGACCCATTGGGAGAGTTTATGCTCCCCCTGGTGACACTGCTTTTCACACTGCTCCTGTTCCCAGTGGTAGTGTTGGTGAGCTGGCTGCGGTGTGATACCCCAAAGGCAAAGTCTAGGAGAGCTACCTGTGTCTTTTTAGAAAGAGGTATGGGTGACTGAGTCAGGGGACCCATTTAGTCAACAGCTACGGCCTTGACAATCAACTTAATGATGTATTGTGCTAAGTCACTTCAGGGCTTCCCTGATAGCTCAGTTGGTAAAGAATCTGCCTGCAATGCAGGAGACCCTAGTTTGATTCCTGGGTCGGGAAGATGTGCTAGAGAAGGGATAGGCTACCCACCCCAATATTCTTGGGCTTCCCTGGTAGTTCAACTGGTAAAGAATCCACCTGCAATGCAGGAGACCTGGGATCAATCCCTGGGTTGGGAAGATCTCCGGGAGAAGGGAAAGATTACCCACTCCAGTATTCTAGCCTAGAGAATTCCATGGACTGTAGAGTCCATGGGGTCACAAAGAGTCAGATATGACTGAGCAACTTTCACTTTGAAGTCTCTTCAGTTATGTCCAGTCCTTTGTGACCGTATGGACTGTAGCCCACCAGGCTGCTCTGTCCAGGGGATTCTCCAGGCAAAAATGCCATGCCCTCTTCCAGGGAATATTCCCAACCCAGGGATCAAACCCACATCTCTTTATGCCTCCTGCATTGGCAGGCTGGTTCTTTACCATTAGTGCCACCTGGGAAGCCCCAATAATGTATTGAGAAGATGGCAAGTCTATCTGTTCAGGAAGAAAATCTCCTTTTCCTCAACACCCCTAGCTTCAAGCAGAACATCCTTAAATGAATGCTGTGTCATATGTATAAAATGGCACCTACTAGGTGTGTGACCTTGGGCCAGTCACTTAACTTCTGTCCACCTCTCACTCACTCTAGTGGGTCAGGCAAATATTTTTGAGAACCCTTATTACTAACATTTAGTGGTAAAGAACCTGCCTGTTAGTGCAGGAGATGTGGGTTGGATCCCTGGGTCAGGAAGATCCCCTAGAGGAGGGCATGTCAACCCACTCCGGTATTCTGGTTTGGTGAATCCCTCGGACAGAGGAGTCTGGTGGGCTAGAGTTCATGGGATCACAAAGAGTCAGACACTACTGAAGTGGCTTACAATGCACCTTGCTAACATTACAGATAATCGGTATTTTAAACAACATCCAAAAATCAAGTAATGAGTGAAGGATCATCTCAGTTCTTCATCTTGTGGTTTAAACTCTTTTATAAAGTACTCATTTGCCAGTGATTTTATTTTTAGCCTCAGTACCTCTTGGGAAGTAACTATTGAGCTCCATTTTTAACATCTGCAAAATGGGGACATAAGCCCAATGACTCAACCCTCCAGACTGTGGTGGATCATCATGCTGGGCTCCAGGACAACGAAAATGGTACTCTTTTGAAATCACAGCTTCTGCCACAGGAAGGAGCTAATGATATTAACTGCTATTAAGCCATCCAGAGGAACATTTGGAAGCAGAATAGCATTGGCCTTCCAGAGAATAAAAAACAGGAGTTTGTGATAGGGGTCTTGTTCCTCAAGAGGAACAGCTTGTAGGAAGAGAATCAATGTTGCCCAAGATTCAAAGGAGACAGAACCTTGTTAATAAGGTAACGTATAGAACATATTGTAACAGTTATAAAAAATTGTCACTGAGTGACAATGAGTGATGCCATGTGGCATATACAGATCAATCAGACACCTTCCCTGCCCTCAATTACCAGCAGTTCACAGGAAAGGCAGAAAAAGAAGCAATAAATGGAGCAAACTGGGTCACATGCTATAATAGTACTGTGCCAGCACAGAAGAGAAAATGATGGATTCAGAGCAGTCTTGATAAGCATTCTGAACAAGGTGGCCTCAGAACTTGGTCTTAGGGTTGGTTAAGAATCCTATAGATGAGGTTAAAGGACGAGGGAGGAAAAAGAAGAAGGTTCGGACCAGGAGGGCAGGTTATTCATAAAGACACGGAAGCGGCCAAATTAAAATTGTGACTTTCTAGGGGACTTCCCTTGAGGTCCAGGGGTTAAGACTTCACTTTACAACACAGGGGGTACGGGTTCAATCCCTGGTGGAGGAATTCAGGTCCCACATGCCTCAGTCCAAAAAGAAAAACAAAACGAAAGACAGAAGCAATATTGAAATAAATTCAATATTTCTAAAAACAGTCTACATTAAAAAAAACTTTAAAAAATAAAATAAAACTGTGAATTTCTATAAAATGAGGAAGAGAGGGGATACAGAACATAAAAATAAAAAAGCAAGCTGAGAGACTTCAGTGGTTAAGACTCCTAGCTCCCAGTACAGGAGACATGGGTTCAAGCCCTGGCAGGGGAACTAAGATCCCACATACTTCTCACACTGTCAAAGAAAATAAAATTAAAACAAAAACAAGATGAAGGTCTAACGCTTGCTAAGGAAGTCAGCTGCCCTCAGAGAGGGTGGGGGATTTGAGTTTCTCAGCCAGAGGAGAGGATCGTATTAATAACTGTGTTTTAGTAAGACTGCTCCAGAGGCACTGAAGAGGCTGTGATCTGAAGTAGAGACAGAGGCAGGAAGCTCAGGAAGGAAACTCTTACAATGGTCCAAGTTCACACTGTTAAAGGGCTCAGTTAGGGCGCAGCAGCGACGTGGAAATTGCAGGTCATGGGGCTCTGCAGGATGTTCCCAGGGTTGGAGGTCCAGTTTCTGGAAGGTATTATTGGCATTAAGTAAGAGCGGACCACATTTGGTTGGCGCTTCAGAGTTCCCACACCACTTCCTCTTCCTTCTTCCCACCCCTGGGCCACACCCATCTTGCTCAGTCTTTCCACACTGGGGTCCATTTCCAACAGGCTCTTAGAATCACATTCCAAATGCATTTTCCCACTGGCTCCAGAACCGGAAGTGGTTCCCAGTTCGACCCATGCCCCCTTCCAAAGTCCCCGGCTTCCCCTTTACCTTCCATCTCTTCTCAGGGGAGTCCGGGGGGCAGAATATTTTAAGACACAGACACCTCAGTCTCCTGGAATTTTGACCACCAAGAAGACTCTCAGGTCGAGGGATGACCTGCCATCCTGAGCCAGTAATCTGCCAAGATTTCGTCAACTAGAGAAAGGAGGCTATTCAGCCATGCAGAGAAAGATAAATACTATAGATAACTGGATAAAGCACTTGTAATCACTCAGTGGCCCAGCTATCTTTTAATTACCTTGGGAAGAAGAGATAAGAATAATGGAAATCTACAGATAATCCATTAGTTGCAAAAAGCCTTCCACATCAGATGTGCAATTTCAAGCTGAAGCTTACAAGACACAAAAGAGTCCAGGGAAATGTTTTCGGGAAGGAAGTAAAATCCAAAAAAACAGGAAAGACACAAAAACGTTCTCCACAAATGCTAGGCACACCATAGTTATTACCCCAAACTCTGCATGCTCTTTCCCATTAACCAAAAGGCTAAAGCTTTTCCAACGCTGACAAGTGGCATCGGATCACTCCCTAGGGATTCTCTGTTCTTTAGCCACTTAACAGTCACAATAAATTTTCCTGTAGAGCCATTTAAAACATTATTCTCCAGGGGGTATTCTAGTTTACCTTGAAGAGCCTGTGGCATATATCCCAACCCAACAGCAAAAAGGCTTAAAATTCAACCCACTGTAAGAGGCAGAAAAGCCTGCCCAGCCCGGGTAACTTTGTGAGCCAGGATGGCAGCTGGTTCCAACTTTATTTCAGGAAACTCACTGTTACACACAAGAAAGGTCAGTCCAGGAAAGGGAAAAAGACATGCCTGTGGTCACCCAAACATTAGTGGCAGAATCCACTCCAGGTCTGGGTCCTTTAAATTTGAGACCACACTTAATTTAAAATAGAAAACTTCGGGACTTCCCTGGTGGTCCAATGGTTAAGACCCTGCCTTCCAATGCAAGGGACATGGGTTCCATCCCTGGTTGGGGAAATAAGATCCCACGTGCCACAGAGCAACTGAGCCTGAGTACTGCAACTAGGGAAGCCTGCGAGCCACAGCAAAGACCTGGTGCAACCGAAATTTTAAAAATAAATAAGAAAATAGAAATTGTCTTCCTGTTTGTCTGTCCCTACTGTAACAGTCTGGGATGGACATGGGATATGCACCCCCCAACTACCTTTCAGGAAGAACTGCGGCCCACTTGTGGGATGCATGGTCAAAACATGGCCATCAGCGCTCAGCTCCTTCGGGGTCTGCCTCCACTGTACACGCCTGTGTCGCCCAGGGTCACGTACTTCCCTAGTAGCCTACATCCACTGCCCAGTACGGGTAATGCAAATGGGCAGTTTTTACTCCCAAGTGCTCGACTGAGCTAATAACGAGGATTTTATCAGACCCGCATCACACTGACTTCTTCCTCTGCCTGATCTCATTTCCCTCTGGCTTCTTTCACAGATGCTGATTCCCGACGCACATCTCACACCCCTAACTCCTCCTTACTACCTGCTTCTGGAGACCCTGACCTGCCCCACAGCCCACCCCAGGCCATGCCACACCACTCTCCCCTGTCCTCAGTTTGGTCATCCCTGACTTACCCATCCTAATTCCAGGCTTGAACTCTAGGCCACCAGTTGAGACAGCCCTTCTCTCCTCACCCTGTACCCCGGTCTTCCCCTTTATCCTGAACGTCAGCTCTCTCGAGCATGGTCTTCCTGCCTCCCCAACCAATGCTGCAGCAGAATAGAAGCTCAGCAGAGCTGGACGGTCTCCCCACAGGCCTCTGCCCATCAACCCAGACCCGTACAGGGGCTTCGGCTGACGTGGGGTAAGCCAGGTTCCCGAAGCTGGTGGAGCAGTCACGTGAAGTATGTAAGAAGATGCCCTCATGCCTTATCCTGGGAAACATGGATCATTCATGCACTGATGGCTCTCTTGGCTCTCTGGTTTTGCTTTAAGAGAACTAGAAGTTTTTTAAAAACAGAGTTACCACACGACCTTGCAGTCTTACTCCTGAGCATATATCAGGAGAAAACTAGAATTCGAAAAGAGACTTGCACTCTAATGTTCACAGCAGCACTATTTACAATAGCCAGGACAAGGAAGAATTGAAATGTCCATCAACAAATGAACAGATGAAGATTATCTGCAATATATATAATGGGAAATTACTGAGTCAAAAAAGAGGATGAAACAATGTCATTTGCAGCAACATGGATAGACCTAGAGATTATCATACCAAGTGAAGTAAGTCAGACAGAGAAAGAGAAATGTTATATGATATCACTTACATGTAGAATCTAAAAAGAAAAAAACACAAATGAACTTATTTACAAAACAGAAATAGACCTACAGACATAGAAAACAAACTTAAACCAGAGGAGAAAGGAGCCTGGAGAAGGGATAAATTAGGACATTTGGTTTAACATATACACACTATTATATATTAAATAGGTAAATAGCAAGGACCTACCGCATAGCACAGGAAACTATATTCATTATTTTATAATAACCTACAAGGGAAAAGAATCTGAATTCATATGTCTGTGTGTATACGAAGCTGAAACACTGTGCTATACATTAGAAACTAACACAGCATTGTAAATGAACTATACTTAAATGAAATTTACACATTTTTTAAAGAGATAGACATTTTAAAATTAAGGCAGGATTTTGGAAATAAAGAACACCAGGCGCTTGGGTTGCAGTGAAATTTGACTATTGTGGGTAGAGTGCCCATGTCTAGTTTTCCTGAAATGGTTTTGATTTAAGCCTGCCATCACAGTACAATTGGCAAGTAGCGTTGCTTTTCACTCTGGAGTGTTCTGGTTTGGTGATAATGAGGTCACCCAGCGTATAGGCCATCTGACTTCAGAGCAAGTCTGTCTATACCCCTCCCCAGTGTTGGCCACGCTGAGAAAAAGAGATGGTGGTGCTCTGGGTGATGAGTGGAAAGAACAGGGCAGACTTAGGAATGAGTGATTATGGACCAGGCACCAGCCCAGAGACTTGGATGAATTCCTTGGTCTCTTCTTGCTTTATCTGAAAAAAATGGAAGTAATGAAGTACACTCAGCCTTTTATACCTGGGTTGTTGAGAATATCAAGTAGAATAATGGATATAAAGTTGCTTTGAAACTATAAAGCCCTATTCAGACATCAAGTATGGACAAAATGCCCAACATAATACACATTTGCTGAATGAATGAATAATTGATTGATTGAATAGCACAGGAGAGATGTTAGGTGTAATTATTATCAAGATGCAGAAATGAAACCAGCATATTTTCCTAAAAGTCAGTAGGCCTCCCATTGAGAGGCAGAGTCTAATTCCCCTACCTTTGAGTTGAGTTGGACTTAAGAGACTCACTTCCAACGAAGAAATGCTGCAGAGGTGACCTTGTGTGACTTCCAAGGTACTTTAGCCTGGCTCTTCCTCTCTTGACATGCCTGCTCTTCCATCTCAGCTACCATGATGTAAGGAAGCCCAAGTAACAATGGAGAGCCCAAGGATAGGGTTTCAACCCTCACCCCAGTTGAGGTCCAGCCTTTGAGGCTAACAAACAGACAGCCTTTGAGACGACTCCAGCTCCAGGCACTACCTGATTACAACCTCAGGAAAGACTCCAAGTGAGAACCATCTCCTAAGCCCAGTCAACAATAAATGATCATTTTGTTTAAAAAAAAAAGAAGAAAAAGAAATCAATGGGCATGTGTTCTGAAAGCAAGATGCTCCTCTTAGTACAAACTGCCTCTAAAGGATGTAAGAAAGAGTGCATTAAATGTGACTCTGGGACTTCCCTGGTGGGCCAGTGATTAGGAATCTGCCTGCCAATGTAGGGGACACAGGTTCAATTCCTGGTCCAGCAAGATCCCACATGCCTTGGCGCAACTAAGCCTTTGCGCTGACACTACTGAAGCCCACACACCTAGAACCCATGCTCCTCAACACAAGAAGCCACCACAATGAGATGCCTGTGCACCTCAGCTAGAGAGGATCTCCCACCAGCCACAACTAGAAGAAAAAGGCTGCAAGCAGCAGTGAAGACCCAGCACGGCCAAAAATAAACAAACAAATGTGACTGTCTAAGCAGCTAGAAATCTATGCCCTGGCAATAGCCTTAGAGAAGGGTGACTCAAAACATTTAGTTTTCTTTAATAACCAATTATGACTGTCATCTCCACATTTATCTTAATCTTTGAAATTACATTTTCAGGCACTACCACCTCTTGGGATAATGGGTCCATAAGCTTCTCGCATATGAAACACTTCCAGAATTTGAAAAGCAAACGTGTGCTCCATTTCTCTACCACACTTAACCATTTCAGAACACAATCCTATTCACTCTCAAGCTTAACCTTCCCAGACTGAGAAGTCGGGTTTGTGCTTTTTTTTTTTTTTTTACCATATCCCCTACTGGCAAACCAGCGTGGTACTTAAAACAGTCAAAGGCTGTGGAGTCAGTACAAATCCCCAGTGAAATGAAATTCAACTAAGTAGGTTATTTATTAATATATGTATGGTTTTAATTGAGTTTGAAGAACAGCATGTGGGTTTTTAATTTGTGTAAAAGAATGTAATCCATACTGAAGTACTTGAAAATAAATGCACAATGCTCTGAACTGAATATTAAGATTCTTATGGGTGATTTTTATTACATGGTAAAAACTAAAACTTTTCCTTGGGAAGAAAGCATCACAACCATAGTACAAAACTGCCAGAAAAAGTGTGCCTGCATCAGGCCCCGGGTGGTTTCAGGGTGACCTTGCAGAATCCAGGCCACTTGCTCCAATGAATGGTGGCCACAGTTGGATACCCAGCAGAATGTACTCTACTCAACAAAAAGTCAGCCGTGATAAACCAGATCTTCTCTGATTCCCATACACACAGGGCTCCATTGCCTCTCCCCGTTGCATCTGTTTGCCAACTCTTCCCCCCCACAGCTGGAGTGCCTGTCCATCTTCACCCACTTTTCCAGATCTCCTTTCGCATTCCTTTCTTAATTTCCAACTATGAGGACTGGCATTTTATGACTCTTCCTTAGAAATCTTCCAAAGAAACAAAAATAATTTGCATATTTTTAAATTAAATAAAATCTCTATCTTTTTAACTAAATAAAATCTTTATCTTTTTAATTAAATAAAACCTCTAAGCTATGTAAACCCTTTTATCAAAGGGCAATGTGTCTAAGACACAATGTGGGATCTTAATGGTCTTATTTTTCCTCTCTCTTAAAACATGCTGCTTTTCCATCACCTGGGAGTTATTGTTGCTCATCTTTCCTCATCATTACTCACCAACTGTTCCCAAGTTTGCTAAAAGAAGATGGAAATAATTTTTAAATGGAAGGATGATGGCACTGCCTAGGAAGATGAAGCAAAATGAAGAAATTATCATTCTTTGGTTTTCTTGTTGCCAAAAGGAATACGTCATCTTTTCAAGAAGGTATAAAAGAAGCCAGTGGGCCCTATCTTTGTAGTCTGCTCTCAGCCTTCATTAAACTCAAATGACAACTCAGGAATTCTTAATTTCCTACCTTTAAAGGCAAAGAAAAGAAGACGAACAGAGAAAGACGTTTCAAATTATTTGATAAACCAGAAAATGAAAAGCGACAGAGAGCAGCACTCTAGACTTGAATCATGATGGAAAATTGCAACCTGTAAGTGAAACCTCAGACTACGAGTCCTCAGATGATGGCATCCTGATGATTCTTCCCAGATTTTAAGAACCAAGGTGTGAACGATGTATATTTAAGGCTGAAAAGGGAATGCAGTATTTTATAATCATTAGTCAAAGGATGGATAATTGTTACAAGCACCTGGTCTATTCCATTTTGCTAAAAGGACATGCAATGTTAACAGCATTGTCTTATTTTTTATATTTGTGCCACAAAATTTGCTTGATTCAAAGAGGTTTACTATTTGAATTTTTACCAAAATTTCTAATGAGGTTGTTTTCCACTACTCCTTTATGTTCACTTCTATAAAGTATTCATAAAAATGAGTGCAAGTCGCTCAGTCATGTCTGACTCTTTGCAACCCCATGGACATCCATGGGATTCTTCAGGCCACAATACTGAAGTAAGTAGCCTTTCCCTTCTCCAGGGGATCTTCCCAACCCAGGGATCAAACCCAGGTCTCCCACACTGCAGGCAGATTCTTTACCAGCCGAGCCACAAGGAAAGCCCATAAAGTATTCATGCGGCTGCTACTGCTGCTGCTAAGTCGCGTCAGTAGTGTCCAACTCTGTGCGACCCCATAGACGGCAGCCCATCAGGCTCCCCCATCCCTGGGATTCTCCAGGCAAGAACACTGGAGTGGGTTGCCATTTCCTTCTCCAATGCATGAAAGTGAAAAGTGAAAGTGAAATTTCTCAGTCATGTCTGACTCTTAGCGACCCCAGGAACTACAGCCCACCAGGCTCCTCTGTCCATGGGATTCTCCAGGCAAGAGTACTGGAGTGGGGTGCATTGCCTTCTCCTAAATTATTCCTGCTGCTGCTGCTAAGTCGCTTCAGTTGTGTCCGACTCTGTGCGACCCCATAGACAGCAGCCCATCAGGCTCCACCGTCCCTGGGATTCACAGAGTGACTCAAAATAGAAAAGACAAATAAACCACTGGACCCCAATGCTGACCATTTTCCCCTCTGCCTTCTGGAATCTTCCCTCTGTTCTAACCCACCCTGACTTTCCCTTCCCAGAATTACTGTCCCCCTAATCTCCACCATAACAATAGTTTCGTGTTGTTTTTGCATTTGGTTTCTTACCTAGAACGAATCATAACGCTCTTATGAATGCATAGTTTTTCAGCCAACAAACATGTGAGTACTGTGACGGGTACTGTGGGAGCCACAGGGACATGTCAGTAAGCACATTAGACATCATCCCCGACTTTAGGGCAGCATTTACTACAACTGTGGCAACACCAGAACTTAATCAAGGGGGAGAGCAGTGAAAAATGTCATAGCTTCAGTGTGAGAGAGACCTGGATTTGAATTCTGGTAGTACCATTTCCTGGGCTTCCCAGGTAGCTCAGTGGTAAAGAATCCACCTGCCAACATAGGAGACGTGGGTTTGATTCCTGGGTCAAGAAGATCCCCTGGAGGAGGAAATGGCAACTCACTCTAGCATTTTTACCCGAGAAATCCCATGATCAGAGGAGCCTGGTGAGCTACAGTCCATGGAATCGCAAAAGAGTCAGACATGCTGAAACTTCCCTGGTGGTCAGGTAGTTAAAAATCTGCCTGTCGGTGCAGGGGACATGGGTTCAATCCCTGGTCCAGGAAAATCCCAAATACTTAAGCTTGCACACTGCAGTGAAGAGTAGCCCCCACTCACCACAACTAGAGAAAGCTCTCATGCAACAGTGAGGACCTAGGGCTGCCAAAAATAAAGAAAGAAATTTAAAAAAAAAAAAGTCAGACACAACTGAGGATGCACGTATGCATGCATGACTGCTTCCTACCTGCAGGAGCTTGGGAAAGTGTCTCTGCCTGTCTGAACCCGCATGCGTGACTGCTTCCTACCTGCAGGAGCTTGGGAAAGTGTCTCTGCCTGTCTGAACCCTGTTCTCTTCATCTGAGCAGTGGCGGTTCCAGTTCCTTCCTTGAATAAGTGTGTATTAGTTTACTAGAGCTTCCATAGTAAGATGCCACACAGACTGAGGAGGGGCTTTAAAAAAATAGACATTGATTTGTTCACAGTTCTGGAGGTGGAAATCCAAATCAAAGTCTGGGCAAGGTTTCTCCTGCAGCCTTGCTCTTTGCCCTGAAGACGGCCTCCTTCTCACTGTGCGCTCACAACGTCTGTCCTCTGCACACACACCCCTGGGTTCTCCTTGTCTTCTTATAGGGACACCAGCCACGTTGGATTAGGGCTCCACCCTTATGACCTCATTTAACCTTAATTATTTCCTTAAAAGCCTTCTCTCCTGCAGACACAGTGGGTGAAGGAGAGGGTGTGGGACATGAGAGAGTAGCACTGAAACAAATACGCAACCGTGTGTAAAACAGGGAACTTGCTGTGTAACGCAGGGAGGCGGACTGCAGCTCTGTGACAGCCTAGCGGGGTGGGAGGAGGGAGGGAGGTTCACGAGGGAGGGGATATATGTTTGCCTGAGGCTGATTCACGGTGATGTATGGCAGAAACCAACAAAATAAATAAAAACTAAAATAAATTAATTTTAAAAAACACATGAATTAAAAAAAAAAACTTATCTCTAAATACAGTCACATTAGGGATGAGGGTTTCAACATATAAATTTAGGGAGGACACAATCTGCAACAAAGTGTTATAAGGATTAAAGCATATACCGTCTATAACATACCTGGCACACAACAGATGCTCAATTTAAAAGTATTAATTATCATTCAAGTCTTTCTGGCTCCTAGGTCAGTACTTTTTGCACCAAGTACTTCAAACAAGTCAAAATGACGTCTCACAGTTGTTACAGTATCTATACATTAGATATTTTATGACACCTTTTTCACAAGTCGACACTCACCTATTGCTTTGAGGTGTGGGTCTTTCTAGGTGTCTTCTGTCACTCCCGAGTCTGAGTATAAAACCGCAAACAATGGGAAGCGTGTCTTCCGTTCATTTGCACACCAACCAGGAAGGTCCTCACCCCACACCCCAGACCCCTCCACCGCCACTGGGATTGAGAATGAGGGGTAACAGATTTGTGTTAAGCCATTCATTCAGATGCTCTCTTTTGGTTGGTCCCAGATCTGGGGTGAGGAAGTACAAGATAATTCTGAAACATATTGTACCAGAAAACACAAAGTATTCGTGTGATCAGTTTAGGACATGAGCCAATTGAAGAACTCCCACGGGCCAAATTTGGGGAAATTTGAGTGTCAAAATAGAATAATTACAGTAAGTATTTGCAATACATTAAGGGTTTTTTTTTAAGATTATAAATTCTATAATCCTCCTAAAGAAGTAGGGGGGAGGGGAGAGAAGGAAAATAGGGGAAAGTTTCTGTGTAAGAATGCCATTTAAAAATGAAGGATTGATAGAAAATCACCACTCTGCAACCTCTAATGCAGTAATTAATTTAGGCAAAGCTCATCAAGGAATACTGAATGAAAGTTGCAGGGAAACAGAATAGTCACAGTCTCCAAGCTACCATCCCACAGATTTCTTATGAATTAGAAAAGTCAAACATAGAATTACAATGGAAAGACTTGGTGATGTCTATATTAACTAAATAATCAAGATTAATCTCACCAGAAATTGCCTCCTGATGTGATGAAGTAAGTATACATCACCAAGGTCATTGTTTTACCAAAAAATGTTTAACCTGAATCTTACCATGAAGAAACACCAGACAAATTCAGAATGGAGGACATTCTATAAGACAACTGGCCAGAAGGCTTCAAAATGGTCAGTATCAAGAAACACAAAAGAAGGCAGGGTGATTGTTCTAGATTTTTAAATGACCAGAAATAGGCAGCATGAAAACCTTGACTGAAGATTATATACTAAGTGAAGTGAGGCAGACAGACAAAGATAAATATTATATGATATCCCTTTACGTGGGGGGCGGCGGCGGGGAGGATGGATTGGGAGTTGGGGATGGACATGTACACGCTACTTTATTTTAAATGGATGACCAACAAGAGTCTTCTGTACAGCACAGGGAACTCTGCTCAATATTCTGTAATAACCTAAGTGGGAAAAGAATTTGAAAAAGAATAGATATAGTATAACTGAATCACTTTGCTGTATACCTGGAATGAGCACAACATTGTTAATCCGCTATAATATAAAATTTAAAAAAATTTAAAAACCTTGATTGGATCCTCAGTTTTAAAAATCATAAAGGGAAATTTGGGACACTTGATAAACTTTGAATATATGTTGGATATTACCTGATACTGTTAAATTGTGGCTAATTTTCTTAGGTGTGATAAGGGTGGTTCAGAAGAAGAAAGTCTCTACCTTAGGAGGCAATGCTAAAGAACTTTAAGGGCAAACCTCGTATCTACTACTTACTTTCAAATAGTTCAGTCAAAAATCAGCATGCGTGTGCTCGCGTGTGTATGTGTGTGTGGGGGGTGTGTGTAGGCAGAGAAAGAGAAAGCACATAAACATGGCAAAATGCTAACTGATGAGCATTAATCAACAATAAACAAGAAAAAGGTTTATTGTTCTATTCATTCAACTTTTCTATGGGCTTGAAATTTTTCAAGATACCCTTGGGAGCAAATAACCTCTTTTCTCGGAATTTGCAATTAGGATTTAGAAATGTTATTCTAGGTTGATCACTCAAGCCTGGAAATTGAGTTTGGGTTGTTTATTTTAAAGATGACAAGTAAATCCGAAGCTAAGGTCATCCACCTTCTACCACAGGCTTGGAAAAACAGGAAAACAACCCAGATGAAGAAACAGAAGAATCAGATACCCAGAAATTTGCAGAACAGAGAAAGCAGGCAACCCCAAAGATAGAGAGATAGACAGACAGACAGACAGCATCTCCTTGTTTCTGGAGCTTTTGTTCTTGATCTCAGGCCCCGAAAAAGGCAGCCACGTGCCTGCCAATGGGTTTTAGGTGGCATTGCTATATCTAATGTCCTCCTTTGGGGACTTCCCTGTGGTTAAGTGGGTTAAGAATTTGAGAATCTGCCTTCCAATGCTGAGGACAGAGTTTCCATCCCTGGTCAGGGAACTAAGATCCCTAATACCAAAGGCCACAACTACAGAAAGCTGGCATATCGCAATGAAGACCCAATGCAGCCAAAAATCTGTTTTACAGTTTCGAAATCTAAAGTCCTCCTTTTGCTGAGACCAATTTGAGTGAGCTTTCCAGTTACTTGCAGTCAAAGTGTATGTATATTATGTGTGTATATAGTGGTAGAGTTTTAATCTAACATTGCACATTGTGGTAAAATATACACAGCCTATGGGATTAACAGGCACAGAGTTCTAAAACAGATGAACAATAAGGTAGCACAGGGAACTGCATTCAATATCTTGGGATAACTTATAATGGAAAAGAATCTGGAAAAAAAAATATATATATACCAAATCACTTTGCTGAACACTTGAAACACCATATTATAAATCAACTATATATACTTCAATTTTTTAAAATACGTATATAAATCCAGAACATAAATTTGACCATTTCTACCATTTTTTAGTGTACAGTTCAGTGGCATTCCCGGGTGGCTCAGAGGTAAAGAATTGGCCTGCCAGAGCAGGAGACACAAGAGATGTGAGTTTGATGGCTGAGGGGGGAAGATCCCCTGGAGAAAGAAATGGCAGCCCACTCACTCCAGCATTCTTACCTGGGAAATCCCATAGACAGAGCCTGGTGGGCTGCAGTCCATGGGTCACAAAGGTCAGACACGACTGGGCTTTAACGTGTACGTGCACTATCAGTGGTATTACACACATTCACCTCCCCATGCAGCCTTCACCCCCATCTAGCTCCAGAACTTTCCACCTTTCCCAGCTGAAACTCTGTACCCATTAAACAACAACTCCTCAATCTCCCCTCCTGCAGCCCCTGTTGTTAAATGTTGCTTCAGTTGTGTCCAACTCTGTGTGACCCTAGGAACTGTAGCCGGCCAGGCTTCTCTGTCCATGGGATTCTCCAGGCAGTTCTGGAGTGGATTGCCTTTTCCTCCTCCAGGGGACCTTCCCGACCCTGGGATCAAATCAGCTTTTGTGTCTCCTGCATTGGCAGGCAGGTTCTTTACCACTACTGCTACCTGGGAAGGCCTTCCCACAGCTCCTGGGCGACCACCATTGTGCCTTACGTTGCTATGACTTTGAACCCTCTAGTTATCTCCTATAAGTGGGATCCTACAATATTTGTTTTCTTGGGACGGATTCATTTCATTTCATGCAGCATCCTGTCTTCAAGATTCATCCATGTCGTAGCCTCTGCCAGCATTTCCTTCCTTCGTGGCTAAATAATGTTCCTTTGTATGTATATACACATTCTGTTCACCCATTCGTTGCTGATGGGTACTAGGGTTGTTTCTACCTTTTGGCTACTATGAATAATGCTGCTATGAATGTGGTGGTAGAGTTTTAAAGATATGTTGTGTGGGCTTCCCTGGTGGTCCAGACAGTAAAGAATTCACCTGCAATGCAGGAGACCTGGGTTCAATCCCTGGGTTGGGGAAATCCCCTGGAGGAGGGCATGGCAACCCACTCCAGTATTCTTGCCTGGAGAATCCACATGGACAGAGGAGCCTGATGGGCTACACTCCAGGGGGTTGCAAAGCGTCAGACATGACTGAGCAACTAAGCATAAGCACACAGAGTTTTAAAGATATGCACACATGTCATTGAAACATGTATAATATCATATATGAAATGAATCACCAGTCCAGGCTTGATGCAGGATACAGGATGCTTGGGGCTGGTGCACTGGGATGACCCAGAGGGATGGTACGGGGAGGGGGATTCAGGACGGGGATTCAGGATGGGGAACATGGGTACACCCATGGCGGATTCATGTTGATGTATGGCAAAACCAATACAATATTGTAAAGTAATTAACCTCCAATTAAAATAAATAAATTTATATTTTAAAAAAGATATGCACATAAAGAAAAGTTTAGTTCTATGCAGTCAAATACTAAAAGAAGTTATCTCTGAAAGAATTAAAGACAATTTTTTAAAAGATGTTTTTAGAGACGTTTGATATGCACAGCAAAACTGAGAGGAAGATACAGAAGTTTCCCACATACCCCTCTCCCCCTCACATGCACAGCCTCCCCAGCCATCAACATCCCCCACCAGATGGTACATTTGTTGTAACCAATGAACCTACGCTGACAATTACTAATCACCCGAAGTCCATGGTTGATGTTAGGGTTCACTCTTGGTGTTGTATATTCCGATTGTGGATAAATGCAAGCACTGTTCTAGTGCCGTATATTTTCACTGCCCTAAAATCCTCTGTGCTCTGCCTATTCATTCCCCTTACCCTCTAGCCCTTGGTAACCACTTTTTACTGCCTACACAGTTTTGCTTTTCCCAGAGTGTTATATAGTTGGATGGCATCGCCGACTCAATGGATGCGAGTTTCAGCAAACTCCAGGAGACAGTGGAGGACAGGGAAGCCTGGAGTGCTGCAGTCCATGGGGTCAAAATAGTCGGACGAGACTGAGCGACTAAACGCATCCAGGTGTGTAGTGGTATCTCACTGCTGTTTTATTTTGCAGTTCCTTGACGACATATGATGTGGAGCATATTTGCATGTGCTTTTTTGCCATCTTATACCTGCTTGCCTGGTGGCTCAGAGGGTAAAGCATCTGCCTGCAATGTGGGAGACCCAGGTTCAATCCCTGGGTTGGGAAGATCCCCTGGAAAAGGAAATGGCAACCCACTCCAGTACTCTTGCCTGGAAAATTCCATGGACTGAGGAGCCTGGTAGGCTACAGTCGGGGTCGCAAAGAGTTGGTCACAGCTGAGTGACTTCACTTTCACGTTCACCTTCTTTGGTGAAGTGCCTGTTAAAGTTTTCAGCTCATTTTTTATTCTGGTTGTTTCCTTATTGTTGAATTTTAAGAGTTTTTCTGTATTATGGATAATACTCTTTTAACAGATGTGTCTTTTGTAAATATTTTCTTTCAGTCTGTGTCTTGTCTTCTCATTCTCTTGACATTGTCTTTTGCAAAAAAGTTTTTAGTTTGAATGAAGTCCAGATTATCAGTGCTTCCTTTTATGGATCATTCCTCAGGTGTCCTACCTTCATACTCAAGGTCATTGAAGTTTTCTCCCATGTTATCTTCTTGGAGTTTTCCAGTTTTGTGCTTTACATTTAGGCCTATGATGGATTTTGAGTTAATTTTTGAGAAGAGTATAAGGCCTGTGACTAGATTCTGTTTTCCTTTTTTTATTGGATGTCAAGTTGTCTCAGCACCACTTGTTGAAAACACTCGGGCTTCGCTGGTGGCTCAGTGGTAAAGAATCCACCACCAGCCAATGCAGGAGACACGAGTTCAATGCCTGATCTGGGAAGATCCCACATGCCATGGGGCATCTACGCCCATGTGCCACAACTATTAAACCTGTGCTCCAGAGCCAGGAGCCCGTGAGGTCTAGAGCTGTGCTCCACAGCAAGGGAAGCCACCACAACAAGAAGCTTGTGCACTGCAGCTAGAGGGTAGACACCACACACTGCAACTGGAAAAAGCTATGCAACAAAAAGGCCAGCACAGCAAGCTCAGTTACGTGTGTGCATTTGTTCAGCCCCATGGTGGTGAGGGGGCTGGGGTACAGTGGGCGTCATGGACTTTGTTCTGAACCCGATGAGACATGTTCCTAAGGGCACAGAACCGTTCAGCCTCCAGGAAATCATCCTCACATGGAAGAGAGGAATCAGATTTTGTTTTCTGAAATTGATTGGGATCTAAAGCCTGAAATAAATATTCATACTTTAAAAAAAAAAACTGTTTAATGGGAGCAAAATACTTTGCAAAAAATAAATTAAAAAAAGAAAAGACTATCTTTGCTCCTTTGTCAAAGATAAGTTGACTATTTCTACATGGGTCTCCAGATAAATTTTTATTTTTATGCTATTTTTTGGTATAGTTTAAAAATTATTTGCTACAATGAACACATATTGCTTACATAGTCAGAAGAAAAAACACTCTTTTCATTTTGGGGGGAAGATACCATTTTCTGTTCCACAAGTGGTCTTTCCACCCCTGGAAATTATTGGAATAACTGTGCGGTGAAACATTCATTCATTTAGCAAACATTTCAGTATGAGAAAATTCTGTATTGCCTGCAAAGACTGGCTGTATCTTGAAGGTTTTTCTCATCCAAATTTAAGCTTTTTCTCCCTATTTTATACTATAAAGATTATTGTAACAATATGAAATAAACTTCTGAAAGCAGGGGGGAAATCATCATGGTGATATCTTTCTTGTTTCCCCCTAATCTGTGTCCAGATAATTTTTTCAAAAGAAAGACTTCATTGAGTTTGTTACAATATTGTTTCTGTTTGATGTTTTGGATTTTTGGCCTGGAGGCACATGGGATCTCAGCTCCACAGTCACAGATGGAACCTGTACCCCATGTGTTGGGAGGTGAAGTCTCACCACTGGACACCCAAGGAAGTGCCTGTATTCATGCCATTCCATCCAGTCATACTTAATCATCTGGCCTTCCTTTGACTTCTCTCTTCACAATCTACTAACTCATTCACTTAAAACCCTCTGCAATATTTCATATCTGGAGCATGTTTTGCTTTGTGCTAATTCTAAATGCGTTTTTCAAGCTTCAACGGTTACTCTGTGCGACAGACAGGATCTTGTCTCATTCTTGTCTGGTACCCAGCTCTGAGCATGGTGATGGGCACAGAGGAGGTCGGTAGCCCCCGCGCTTATTGAGTGAATGAACCAGAGTATGGATAGTTGTGTTGGCGGGGAGGGGATGGTCTATGTTTAGACGAAGCACAGGCGCAAAGCTAGACAATGCAAATGAGAACATCTTCCCCTCCCCAATCCTGAACCCTGACTCAGAGCCCTCTGGTGCCTTTTGTCTCCAAGCAGCAGGGAATCCAAGCAGAAAATTCACTATTAATGGTTCAATAAAACATTCAGGTCCTGGATGCAGCCCCATGGAGGCCGTGTGGCAGCCGGTAATACACATGTGCCGGCTCAGGAGGAAGCCCCAAACTCATTTAGTCTTATCTGTCATTAGGACCAAAGCCTGGGCTCCCCTGGGCCAGGCCTGGGGAACTCTTTCCCCATCGGAGGGCAAAGCGGCAGAACCAAGTTTTGGCAAGCCAGCTGAGTGTCTGGAAATTTCCCCTCCTGGAGGTCTGCACTCGGTTTTGTAATATATGACACAAGAGGCTCATCGCCTACCTTTCCCTCGGAGGAACAATGCCATTATCTTCAACCGATGATGCGACTTTGGGGTTTTTTTTAAGCGCTGTGCTCCTGTGATTCAACAAGATACATTTTGCAAGTAATTCTGACGGCACCAGCTCCTGTTGCTTAGGGAAAGCTCTTTGATTGTAATGATGGCAGACAGAGCTGGAAGTACCAGCTGTGTGCATGATGAGTGTGGTCCACAGAGGCCCAGGGTGGGGAGATCCATGGGAGGGAGGGAGACCAGCAGGACGAAGTTCTTAGGTAATGTCTTTTAATTGATGGTGAAAACATGGACTCAGAGATCCATTATTTCATTTTTGCAAAGAATGAAAATGAGTTTCTCTTTCAAAAAAATATATATATATATGTCCTTATGTATGTGCATGGTGAGAGCTCTTTCGCTCACTCACGTCTGACTTTTTTTGTGACCCCCACTGGACTGTAGTCCACCAGACTCTTCTGTCTATGGGATCACAAAAAAGTCAGACATAACTGAGCAACTGAGCATGCACCATGCACATATACAAATGAATATTTTTTTTAGAAAGAAAATTGTTTTGATTCATTATAGAAAAATATTTTCTATCCTTTACCATCACTCCACCTGGGAAGCCATATATATATATGTATGTATGTATAAAATCTGTTTTGTATTCTCCTCTCCCAAAACCATGAAATAGCTTTGGGAAGATAGTCATCTTGTGTGACAAACAGCATCATTTCGTGAAATGGCATTCTGTGAACTTTGTTTGGGGAGAGGGAGGATGAATGGGCCCTCCTCCCGTGAGGAGGGGTAGGCTCAGACTGGCTATAGCTGTTTCAGGCCCCTGACTGCACTGGCGAAGGAGAGATGTGAGTTAGTCTAGAAACAGGAGGTGTCATGAGATTAGGAGATTTTCACACGACACGATTTGCTGAAAAAACAAAACTTTCCATGCAGTTGCTTGATTGCTTGTATGTCTATTTCTGACAGGATTTTGAGGTTGGAGTCATCCTTGGGGGAACAGCCTCAAGAGGAGAATCCATACACTCTCCTGCTCTCTCTGATCAGTAAGTATTTAGGTGGCTCAGTGGTAAAGAATCCACCCGCCAATGCAGGAGACAGAGATTCAATCCTGGATCCAGGAAGATCCGACATGCCCCAGGGCCACTAAGCCTGTGCACCCTACCACCCAGACTCCCCAACAAGGGAAGCCACCGCAGTGAGACGCCCACGCACCACAACTAGAGTAGCCCCCACTCGGAATCTAGAGAAAATCCCGAGCAGTGATGAAGACCCAGCACAGCCAATCATAAGGAAATAAAATTATTTAAAAAGTAAGGAATCAGTGTTAACCCTCCCTTAACACTCCAAAGACTGCCCTGAGTCTATCACCCCCTGAGCAAAAAGTCCCCAAGTCTTCCAATTGCCAAGACAGAGCACAAATCACTGAGGCTACCATTCCAGGCCTTCCACTGTCTCACCCAGCTGGCTGGTCCAGCTTTCTGTCCGATCACCCTCTTCTGCCAAGCCTTCTCCATTCCAGGTCACCTGGCCTGTGCACTGTAATCCACCTTCTGGCCTATACATCTATCCGGATCTCACCCATCCTCCAGGACTCAGATCAAAAGCTTGCCTTTCAGCCAAGCCTTTCCCACCACCCAGGCAGGAGGAGACTCATCACCCTCACACACCAATGTATCTTTTGGAACAGTTTTACACACCCTTTTCCACTCTTACAACTCGTCTTCCAAGCCAGACTGTGAGCTCTTTGGGTGCAAGGATTTTTATTATAGCTCACTGAATTTCTTGCCTATTAATATGTGCCTTGTGTGATGAAATAGCTGATGTTCAATCAATATACGTGAGATTTGTTGACTTCAGGATGCTTGGCACTGTGCTCAGTTGAAGAGGAACAGGAGAGAATATATATGCATCCCTCAGGTGGTTTATGCGCTTCCCAGGTGGTGAAGTGAAGTGAAGTGAAAGTCGCTCAGTCGTGTCCGACTCTTTGCAACCCCATGGACTATACAGTCCGTGGAATTCTCCAGGCCAGAATACTGGAGTGGGTGGCTTTCCCCTTCTCCAGCTGATCTTCTTGACCCAGGAATCAAATCAGGGTATTCTGTATTGCAGGCACGTTATTTACCAACTGAGCTATGTGGGAAGCCCTCCCAGGTGGTGCTAGAGGCAAAGAATGCCTGCCGGTGCAAGAGATGCAAGAGACTCCGGTTCAATCTCTGGGCCAGGGGAAGATCCCCTGGAACAGGAAATCACAACCTGAGCCAATACTTTTGTCTAGAAAATCCCATGGACAGAGGAACCTGGCAGGCTACAGTCTATGGTGCCAGAGAGTCTGACATGATTCAGCAGCTGAGCACGCAAGTGGTTTGCAATCCTCCTAAGACAGGCAAGATGTGAAACTGGCAGGGAACAGCAGGGGGCGCACCAGGCAACGCAAACTGCAAATCTGAATACAAGCAATTGTCCTGGAAAAGGTTCTAGAAGCTCAGGAGAGGAAAAGGGCAACTTTTAATTGGTTGTAAGGTTTCCCTGGTAGCTCAAATGGTAAAGCATCTGCCTGCAATGCAGGAGATCTGGGTTCGATCCCTGGGTCTGGAAGATCCCCTGGAGAAGGAACTGGCAACCCACTCCAGTATTCCTGCCTGGAAAATCCCATGGATGGAGGAGCCTTGCAGGCTATCGTCAATGGGGTTGCAAAGAGTCGGACACGACTGAGTGACTAACACTTTAATTAGTTGTAAGATGTGGCTGTACTTGAGATGAGCTTGAGAGGCAATTATATGTCATAGTATTTATGTGGTGGCTCCCCAGGTAGCTCAGACAGTAAAGAACCTGCCTGTAATGTGGGAGACCTGGGTTCGATCCCTCCGTCAGGAAGATCCCCTGGAGAAGGGAAAGGTTACCCACACCAGTTTGCTGGTCTGGAGGATTCCATGGACAGAACAGCCTAGCAGGTTATAGTTCATGGGGTCGCAAAGAGTCAGACACGACTGAGCCTCTTTCATTTTCACTTTCCCTGGTGGCTCAGTGGTTAAGAATCTGCCTGACGATGTAGGAGACACAGGTTTGATCCCAGGGCCAGGAAGATGCCCTGCAGAAGGTCTTGACAACCCACTCCAGTACTCTTGCCTGGGAAATCCCATGGAGACACGAGCCTGGTGGGCTACAGTCCATGAGGTCCCAAAAGAGTTGGGCACGACTAAAACAACAAGTATTTTTGTGATACCTTAGCATTTTCAAAGCCCCTTCCATTATATTGACTGAATAAATGTTATACCATGTTAGGTATTACTAGACCCATTTTAAAGAATAAGTGGACAAGGTCCTGGAAGCAGGAGAGATTTAGCCAGAGTCACATGGCAGGGTAGGGGCAAAGCTGGGACTCAAACTCCAATCTTTGGAGTTCAAATTGAATGGGCCTTGCAGTTCGCTCACTGCTTCAAACTGTTATTATCCACTGCCTTTAAATTTTGGATGTAAAGGATTTTGGAGTAAGCTAATGAAGCAAAATGAAAATGGCATTATTGGGCACACCAGGGTAGGGGGTAGGGCAGGGTAAAGGGATAATTAGGGAGTTTGGGATGGACATGTACACACTAAGTAACACCCTTAGTCATTTTAAATGGATAACTTAGGACCTACCGTATAAAAGTAAATGGAACGTTGGGCACAGAACCAGAATCATGGACGTAAAAAACAGACTGGTGGTTGCCAAGGAGGAGGGGGCTCGGGGAGGGATGGAGTACGGGGTGGAGGTGAACAGAGGTCAACTTTTATATGTAGAATGGATAACAGACAAGGTCCTAGTGTATAGCCCAGGGAACTATATTTGGTATCCTGTGGTAAATCATAATGGAAAAGAATGTTTAAAAAAAGAATGTGTATGTATATATGTGTATAACTGAATCATGTTGCTCTACAGCAGAAATTAACACAACATTGTAAATCAACTGCACTTCAATTAAAGAAATTAATTTTTGAAATTAATTTAAAATATTGGGCAAGGGGCTGTGTACAGGATAGATTGAAGGGGTGGGGGTGCTGGGAGCTCTGACAAATGGCAATAAAGGTGAAATGATGGCACTTGATAACTGTCCGAATGCAGAGGATGGGGAGAGAGGAGGGAAACACTCAGGTTATAAGCTGAGCAGCTGGGATGATGAGGTTGTGACTCTGGTAGTGTGGGCGGGATGCGTCAGAGTGGATAGGACAGCATCCCTGTGGGTATCGAGGTGAGCGAGTGAGGATTCCTGAAGGCAATGAAAATGTGGCAAGCGGGCTGAGACCTAAGGGCCTCCCCCAGGGAGTAAAGGCAATGAGCTTATCTTCACACCCTGTGCCTAAGTTGGGACTTTCTTGGTAGTCTAGCAGCTGAGACTCTGAACTCTCAAAGCAGGGGGCCGGGGTTCAAACCCTGGCTGGGAAATTAGATCCCGCATGTCACAACTAAGAGTTCACATGCCCGCAACAAAATGCAGCGCAGCCATCTTATTATTTATTATTATAACAAATAATACATTATATAAACTATAATAAAGCCATCTTTATTATGCATTAATAAATAACTTATGCTGAATTTAACAGAGGGACCAGCTCCGGACCTGGAGAAGGAAATGGCAACCCACTCCAGCACTCTTGCCTGGGAAATCCCACAGAGGAGCCTGACGGGCTACAGTCCATGGGGTTGCAGAGTTGGATGCGACTGAGTCTGAGAGGCAGCTCCAGAGGGGTTCTGTAGCATTTATTTATAGAAAGTGATGGAACATAAGCATATGAGAGCCCCCCACCCCCAGCCCCCGGTATTCATATGCTAACCTACCATCCTACAAACTCAGGGCGGGCAATCTGGAGACTGTGAAGTGCCTGGAGGCCTTCTTCCTCCTGAGAATGCCAAGCCTTACGGTTCCAAGTTCCAGGATACACCTCCTCATGGGGATGGGACTCTTAAGACATGGCCCTGAGAACTGGGCAGGTACCAGGCCCACCAAGATACAGCAAAGCAGGACAGCCAGGGCCTGGGTAACCCCGGGGGAGGATGGAACCCACTGTGCACAGCAGTCACCCAGTGGCCCAGTGACCTTCAGTTCCCTTTCTGGGGTTTCATCCCCCTTATCTGATGGGCACAGTATCACTTCCCCCTGTTATTAATACACATGCCCTCCCCCACACACCAAATTTGTCTGTTGAAGTGCTCATCCGCAGGACCTCGGAATGTGACTGTTTGAAGATGGAGTCTACGGGAGGTGACTAAGGTTAAATAGAACGATCAGGGTGGGCCCCGATCCCGTATGACGGGTGTCCTTGTAAGGGATGAAGATACAGAACACAGAGAGACCAGACCACGTGAAGATACAGGGAGGAGAAGACAGAAGGAGAGAGGCCTCTGGAGGATCCTCTAAAGCCCAGCCAGCCTCCGGAACAGGGAGAAAACGAACGTCTGTTGTTCGGCCAGCCGCTCAAGCTGACCTGTATATCCCATAATCCCGACGCTGCCCAGAATGAAGCCCGGATGCCCCTTCCTACCCACTCAGAACCTGCCACTGACCTTCAGTATCTTAACATTTTGTTCAAAAAGTAAGAAAATATATCCCATCTCTCCCTTCTCACCCAAACAGCTCTCTCGCTTCCGGCAGATCTGCAGTTGGCACCAGGGTATGTACTCCCTCATTCTCTCATTTCTAAGCCACCAGTGTGTGTCCTGTGCCCCAGGCTAGCTTCTCGAGGGCGGGACACCTGAGCTCACCCCTTGGGCTTCCCAGTCCCAGCACTTGGCTGGATGCTCTGGATTGTAAGACCACAACAATGGGCTATTTTGCCTTGAAACTGGATTTGCCTGACTCTTCATTTATTTTTTTTTTAATTTATTTGATTGTGCCAGGTCTTAGTTGTAGGATCTCTGATCTTCTTTATGGCACGTGGGATCTAGCTCCCCAACCAAGGATCGAACCCGGGCTCCCCTGCATTGGAAGCATAGCACCATAGTCACTGAACCACCAGGGAAGTCCCCTAACTCTTCATTTAAAACAATCACTATCACTCAGCTTTCCCTGCAAAACCATCAAATCCCACTGCTGGAGAAAAGAGGCTGGAGAGAGACAGGAGAGTCTCTTGATTTTCAAATCCATTTGTGTTTTGATTGAAGGTATTTGACAGTGAGGAGAGGGTTTGCCCTCTTTGAAAATAGGAAACAGCTTCTCCGTCTGGGACCCTGCTAGTGTGGTTACTAAGGAGACCAATTGGCGGTAGGTGCCGTAATTAATCACTAAATTCCCAGCAGCCAAATCCCTGGCGATGAGAGGCTCTTTCCTTTGAGAGAGACAAGTCCTGGGTGGGTGGAAGGTCGAGGAGTTCATGGTGGGAGCCCAGTCCTGCCTGCCTGCCTCCTCCTGCAGCTCCCTCGACTGAGATTTGCCAGTGATTGTTTTAAGAGCTTCTAAATCTGCCTCCAGGCTTATCTGTTAGAACTGAATGAAGAATAGAGCTCTTTTCCAGTTATTGCGACGTGGGGAACCATGAGCAGCAAAGTCTCCCCCGACACCCTCTACGAGGCGGTGCGGGAAGTCCTGCATGGGAACCAGCGCAAGTGCCGGAAGTTTTTGGAGACGGTGGAGCTTCAGACCAGCCTGAAGAACTATGACCCTCAGAAGGACAAACGCTTCCCAGGCACCGTCAGGCTTAAGTCCACTCCCCGCCCCAAGTTCTCCATGTGTGTCTTGGGGGACCAGCAGCATCGTGTTGAGGCCAAGGCTGTGAATATCCCCCACATGGAAACTGAGGCGCTGAAGAAACTCAACAAGAATAAGAAACTGGTCAAGAAGCTGGCCAAGAAACATGATGCCTTTTTGGCTTCAGAGTCTCTGATCAAGCAGATCCCACGAATCCTGTGCCCAGGCCTGAACAAGGCTGGCAAGTTCCCTTCCTTGCTGACCCACAATGAGAACATGGTGGCCAAAGCTGATGAAGTCCACGATCAAGTTCCAGATGAAGAAGGTGCTGTGTCTGGCAGTGGCTGTTGGCCACGTGAAGATGACAGATGATGAGCTTGTGTACAACACCCACTTAGCGGTCGACGGCCTGGTGTCATTGCTCAAGAAAAACTGGCAGAACGTCAGGGCCTTGTACATTAAGAGCACCATGGGCAAGCCCCAGTGTCTGTACTAATGCACAACTTAATAAACCATACACAACAATCAAAAAGAAAAAAAGTATAGATACATGTAGATGTATGGAGAAGGAAATGGCAACCTACTTCAGTGTTCTTGCCTGGAGAATTCCATGGAGAGAGGAGCCTGGTGGGCTGCCGTCTATGGGGTCGCACAGAGTAAGACACGATTGAAGCGACTTAGCAGCAGCAGCATACGTGAATCACTGCTGTACATCAGAAACTAACACAACATTCTTAATCAACTGTACTCCAATATGGGCTTTGCAGGGGGTGCTGGAGTAAAAGATCCACCCGCCAATGCGGGAGAGTAGGGTTCAATCCCCGGGGCAGGAAGATCCCCTGGAGGAGGAACTGGCAACCGATTGCAGTATTCTTGCCTGGAAAAAAAATTCCTATAGACGGAGGAGCCTGCTGGGCTACAGTCCATGGGGTCATGAAGAGTTGAACACAACTGAAGCAACTGAGCATATACTCCAAAATGAAATTAAAAAAAAAAAAAAAACTGAATGGCTCTAAAGCTTGTAGCCACCTGGCTTGGGCCTCTTGATTGCAAGAGGATGGGGAGCTGGTATGGACAGAGATGACTTTTCTGCTCCAATGATTTGAGTAAGTGGGTGTTGTCATTCAGAAGAGCAGAGGGCAGGTTGATGCTCCAAGACCTAGTCCCACCTCCAAGGGAAGCCCGTGGGCCTCAGGGTGCCATAATTCATCCACCAAGTGCAGAGGAGAAAACCTGTAAGTGACCCTGAGCACCCAAGTTGCACCCACAAAGTTTGTATCCCTGCTACTTGGCTCCTGCTCTTCCCAGAGGCAAGGTTCATACACACACACACTCCCACACTCCCCCCACATACACAGACACAACTGTGACCATAAATTCCTCTGGGCTCATTTCTGCCCTTCTCTCCAGGTGGTACAGGAAACGGCCCCCCACAAAATGCAGCTTCATTCAACCCAACGGGAACTTCCAGCTCATTCAGTTCAAATTCTTCTATTTGGTAAAGAAACAAAGAAAAATGCAGAGACGTTAAATGACTTTTCACTCTTGCTTTTTCTTTCTCTCCACTTCAAGGGAAGAAGATTGTTTGGCCACCCAACACCCAGCGAATAGGAAGATGCTCAAAAGTAAGAAGACCATGGAAGGTGTTTTTTGACTTCAGGTAACAGAAAACCCAAGAAAGTGACTGAAACAAAACGTGGTGGTTAAAGTTAGCAATGGTTCCAGTGAACAGCCTCTGTATAGCCACGTCTTTGTCCTCTGACCTTGGGGGTCTCCACCCAACCTGGCTCTGGACTGGCCTTATGACAGTCCCAGGTGGCCCAGCAGTAAAGAATCCATCTGCTAATGCAGGAGACAAAAGAGATGCGTGTTCAACCCCTGAGTCGGAAAGATCCTCTGCAGGAAGAGATGGCAACCCGCTCTAGTATTCTGCAAAAGTCCATGGACAGAAGAGCCTGGTGGGCTACTGTCCATGGGGTCACAAAGAGTTAGATGTGACTGAGCACACACACAGCCAATAAATGCAGTCAGAGCAAGCGGAGGGCCAGCACCAGGCTTAGGTAACCCCCAGGAATTCTACATGCTTCTGCTTGGTGCTTGCCTGGCTGGGACATACTTACTTGAACTTGCACCCCAGACCATGCCAGACCAGGCTGCTCAGGGGATGAGAGAGACACAGGAAGGATAAGACACTTGGGAGAGAACCAAGGTGCCCCCAGCCAACAACCAGCCCATCTATAACCAACTGCAGAGTCATAGGGCGCCTGAGACCAAGGCTGCCCTGCCCCTCCCAGCCTAAGTAACCAATCTGCAGGATCAAGAACCAAATAAGTGGTTTGTTGTTTAACGAATTCTCTGACTTTGGTGTGGCTTGTTAGGAGCAAAGAGCAAACCGAAGCCTCACATTTGAAATAAACATCTGAGATTTTTTCTCTTAGAAAAAAGTTAGAAATTGGAAATCCAGGATGGGTATGGCAGCTCAGAGTCATCCAGGACCCAGAATCCTTCTGTTTTGATGCTCCATCATCTTTAGTTCATGGCTTTCCTCCTCAAAGCCATCTCATGATCCAAGATAGCTGCTGAAGCTCCACTCATCACATTTGTTTCCAGGAAGGCAGGCAGTAGGGTAGAGAAGAGGCCTCTTCTAGTTGAAGTTTTCCCCTTAAAAGAGTTTTCCCTGGAAGCTCCACCCAATGACTGGCAGATTGATTCTCATTGGCTACCCTTGGCCACAAGGAAGGCTGGGAAAGCTAGGCTTTTAGTTGAGCGCTTTGCCACCTAGAATAAAAAAAACCAGGGGTACTGTGTAGTAAGGAAGAACAGGGAAATGGGTACTGGGTAGGCCACCAGCAACATCTGCCACAGCGTGTGTGAAATCAAGCTCCAGTCCCCAACATACATCAGGATGCAAACCTGATCACATGCCATGCTGATTTCTCAGAGCTCACAGTGGTGGCTTTGCCCTATCGTAACGAAGTGTAAGATTTGGGCAATAGAAACCTAGGCGGAAAACTGTGCGTATGCCAGTCTCCTGGGCCTCTCTACACAGATGAATGGATGCTTTATTCTTAGAACTTGTTGCTCGTAACCTGGAGCAGATGTTGCTTGCTTGTTCTCTTACTTGCTGTTTTTTCAAAAAATTGAAATATGATTCGCATAGCATAAAGTTCACTGTTTTAAGGGACAGAATTGAGCGGAGGTTTTAGCATATTCACTATGTCGTGCAGCATCAGCCCTATCTAATTCCAGAACCGTTCCATCGCCCTCAGAAGAAACCCTGTACCCATTAGGAGTCAGAGCACATGCTTTCTGTAATGCTTCTGCATCCAGTCTCAGGTTGGTGCAAGACCCAGACTCGAGACATGAGAGAGTGCTGAAGATCCTTGCAGCACTAGGCTCGAACCCTGGGATTCTGGAATATTTGTGGATCTTCTTGGGACAGCCAAGGAGGAAGTCCTGGTGTGATTCACCTGCAGCTGGGAAAGGAGGGAGGCACAAGGGCGTGCAGAATTGAAACATTCCCTGCCGAGACTGCTGTTGTCATTCCATCTGTAACTCGTGTCCAATTCTTTGCAACCCCACGGACTACAGCAGACCAGGCTCCGCTGTCCTTCTTTCCTGGCAGCAGATGAATTACACCATGGCCTCCTTCTTGCCGGAGGAGCCCTCATGAGCTGACCATGAGCTCTTTTCACACAGAGAAGGGAAAGACGCTGCATGCTGCAGGTCAGGTGCTTGGATGGCGACACCCTTAAGTGTAGCAGCAGGTTTAAAAGCACTCTGTTGTGACAGTAAGCTGTTGGCAGAGGGAGTTTCAGATTCAGTTGGTCTGATTCCATGGGAAGAGATGAAGAGTGTGCATTCATTAAAGGTGTCGTAGATTCCGAATACAAACAGAATCTCATTTTTCTACCCACACTGCCATCCTGGGAGGTATTTGACTTTCCCCCTTCATAGGAGGAGACCTGAGGTTCACAGAGAGAGCTCGCTCTAATCAGAATCTCAGGCATGAAGCGCTGAGTCTTATGTCTCAACACCTTCCGCTGTGAGCACCTGGGATTCACCCGGGCCGCCCCATAGCAGGGGTGGCCATTCCCTCCAGCGGCCTAGTTGTGGCTGCCTGCGGGCAGGGATAGCTGGAGGGGACTCATCTGAACTCAGCTCTGGGCTTGTCTTTGCCAGTGGGAGCTCCCCCCGCTTCTGCCCACTCCCGCTTCTTCATTCTCAGGAGAAAAGGTTGCTCAAGGAGACTCCAGGACTGGGGTCTGCCTCGTCACTGTCACCAGGAGGCTTTTTTTTTTTTTTCTTTCCCTTCCTGACTTGCCAGAGCTCCCCGTCAGTCCTCCCAGCGCCTCTGGAAGCAGAGCAGAGGCAGCTGTGGGATCCTGGCTGAGCAGCGTCCAGGTAAAGCAGTTGGGGGGTGGCCTGATGGGGCGCCTGAGATGTCACAGGTCTGAGCACAGAGCCAAGGCGGGCGGGGAACAGCCAGGAAGGGCTGTAGGTTCTGCTGCTCGCCTGATTAAGGGGGTCAGCCGTGTGTATGTGTCATCGAGGTGGGCAGGGAAGGGGAGGGCTGTGCGTGTGGGGGGAGGATATATATGCCGGTGTGGCTGACACGGCGGAGCCTCACACCCGGAGGAGCCCGGTTACTGACAGCTCGCAGGTAGGCGACTGCGCGCGAAGCCCTCCGCCCCAAGACACGCTGCTGGGAGCCTGGGGAAGTGGCGGGAGGGCGGCAAGGCTGTCTCCCCAGCCCCTCTCCTTTGTCCAGTGTAGATGCTGCTGGCCTCCCTTTAGATTATTCATTCATCTTTTCCGTGCTCTCATGGGGGTGGGGGGGTAGCGGTGGAGGGGAGGGCTAAGGCTTTTATTCTGGAGAGAGATGCAGAAGAGCTGAACTTGGAAAGGAGGAAAAGTTTCCATTCCCCAGGTGTGGTCCCTACTTTGTCACTGCTGTCTGCGGCGAAGAGGTGGTTGTAGAAGTGAGGCTGGGGGAGCGGCAGGCACTGGGGGGGTGGAGTGGGGGCTTGCCTTGCAAGGCAACCGTCCGGAAGCGTCCCCCACCCCCGACCTTCCCCTCCAGGCACACTTTAGGAGGGGTTTCTCTCTGTGACTGACTTCCTTTCATAGTGGGTGCAGGCTGCTTTTCAACATATCACTGAACTCGATTGCGATTTGGCTTTTTCATCCCGAGGGAACCCTGCTCCCCTCGGCACCGAATACAAATGGCTAGTGGTGATGTGGAGAAGAGTCGGAGCCTGCCCTGGGCTTGACCGGTACCCAGCCGATCGCGGTCGCTGTGTGTGAATTCCGCCGTGTATTTTCGCAGGGTTGACCTTGGTCTCCAGACCCTCATTCTTTCGGAGGTCTGTTCTCTTTTTTGCATCTTTCTTCCTCCTACCCATCTCTGCCACCTAAAGGTTTCTGCTGGGGTCCTGCGAAAATGACGTTCAGAAGTCATCCAAACTCTGGCTCTCGCTCAGCCTCCTTTTCCTCTCTCTCTCTCTTTGTGCGTCTCTCTCCCTGCGGGTCTGGCTTTCCCCTCCCACCGCTACCCATCTTTATCCTCCCGCATCTCATTCTGAACATGGCCAAGTTCTGGGGGAATTTCAAGTAAGTCAGGATGATTCGGGAAACGGACTATTTAAAGCAAGCAGCTTTGGACTTGAATACCCTGATCCTGGGTTTCAACATCTGTGTTTCGCTTCCTCGAGCAGCCCATAATTGCCCCAATTATAACCAATAACATTGTTCGGCAGACTAACAAAAGATGAGCTTTGCATGGCATTTGCCAGCAAGCCGAAACCGGAGTTTTCAACATAGAGGGTTTGAGGCGCGCGGGGGGCGGGGGGTGGGGGCGGCGGGGGTGGTGGCGGGCGGGCAGACGGGTGACTGCCTGGCTTCTTCTCAAAACCTCCGAAGGAAATTGCTGCTCTCTGCCTGCCTGTGGGTGGCTGCTGCAGGCACGCTCCTCTTTCTCAATTATAAAGTGTGGCAGGGAAAAAGGTCTGCACCCTTCCACTGATGATGCTGCAATACCTTTCACAAAAAGCATTCGCGTTCCTTTGGACTAGCTGAGTCTGCTGCCGGGGAGGGTCCCTGGAAAGACTGTCTCCCCAACCATCACCTTGGTAGAAGGAACAGCTTCCGCGGTTCCATGTGCTGCCTGTTGAGGGCGCTCTGGTGCAGCAGCAGGGTCCTTGGGCGCAGTTCCATTCTCCCTGGCTTTATCAGCTAAAGGCTGAGGGTACAGGGGATTTAGAGGATGCAGATTTAGCATTATCAACAAAGGGAGTAATTGCAGGATCAGGCGCAAAGCGGTGTTTCTGGAGCCCAAGACAGGAGCTGTCACGAAGCTATTCTATATTAAATCAATCAGGTATTTATTATACTCCACCAAGCAGGGGTCGATCCAACAGAGGTGATAATAACAGCCTTTACATTCACACAACGATTTACATCTTAGCGCTTTCACACCCATTATCCTCCGCGACAGCAATGAGAGATGGTGTCATTATCTCCATGGCGCAGTCGAAGTAACTGAAGCTGAGAGGTTAAATAATCTGTTTCAGGATGTGGCCGAGAGGGGACCAAGGCTGGCTCCAGTGCACGGCCCTCTACGAACCTGGGGTGCTTACAAACTAAGGGGGTGGGGATGGAGCAACACACAGTGAAAGAATTCGAGGAGGATGCACGGCTGGGTGTAATTAAGTCCTAAATTTCGTAGTCCAGACAGCAAGCGCTGTAGGCATTTGGAGGAAGGAGCGCTTGCTCAGAGAGTCCAGGATTTCAAGCCGGTCAGGGAAGGAGATAGAATCTCGATGACCCAAGGGTTTTGGAGAGGGAGGTGGCCGCCAGAACAAAGGCACAAAAAGAGGGCAAAGGAATGGACATGTATTGAAACCTACTGTATGCCAGACAGTGAGCTAAACTTATCTATATGTCTATTTCATGCTAATGTGCACACACATACACACACACACACACAGTAGGGATGGGAGATCTGGGGTGAGTTTTCTATACTTTTATCCATACTCAGTGAGACCCACACACACCCCGCAAGCCCCAGCTCCCACGAAGGAAATCTACCTGATAAGAATCTGGCTAGAGAACAGGCGTAACAACAGCTTTCACGGCTTGAATGGCTGGGAGCTCATCAGGCAACCAATGTTCTAAACACTTCTATTTAAATGCCTTTAGGTCCTCCTAGTCACCAACATGCCACTTTCCTTCTAAACACAAACTAGCTGTGAGATGTATGACACGCCTATTTGGGGGGCAAGCCGGTTTTGTGGGCATCTTCCTAGATCTATGATCACGTTCGATGTTGATTTTCTACGATCCTGAGATTTTTCAAATACTGGATGATGTCTCAGTGTTGCAGACACACAGCATCGCCAGCTCTGATGGGACTGACTGGGTGAGTGACGTGTGGAGCCGGCCTCCAAGGAGTCTAGGTCTCAGTGAAAATGTCAGCGGATCACCTGCACACACCCAGGCTCTGCCTAGCCACCCAGGCTGGGAGCCAGCCTCCCCGTAGCTCACTCTCCACCCCTCCACCCAGTCCCCATTCATCCTTTCATTCATTCAGCCGAGAAACGTGCCTGGATTCCTGATGAGAGCCCGCAGCGCTGAGTGCCTGGGAAACAGACCGGGCAGCCTGTCCTCAGAGCTCCTGGCCAATGTCACTCTCTATTAATGGGTCCAGGCTGGTGGTCTCCGAAAGGGGTGTGTGTGCCCAACAGTCCAGCGGGCTTTGGGAAACACATTGAATTTTTTCTGTGGTTATCTTATCTTTCTTAATTTGTACTTTAGTAGGTATTATAATGTAGGTAACAAATAAATTGGAAAGGTTTGCTCAAAACGGTTTGATTGCTTGAGGTATAAAGTTAAAGACATTTGAAGATTATTGGTCTTCCCTGGTGGTCTGGTAGCTAAGACTCCAGGCTCCCCCTTCCCAATGCAGGGGGCCTGGGTTCAACCCCTGGTCAGGGAAATAGATCCTGAATGTATGCCACAAATAAAAGTCTGCATGCTGCAAATAAGACCTGGTGCAGCCAAATAAATAAATACTGGGAGAGAAAAAAGGGTACTAGGCTTCAGGAGATGCAGGAGACAGGGCTTTGATTCCTGAGTGGGGAAGAAACCTTGGAGGAGGAAACAGCAACCCACTCCAGCATTCTTGCCTGGAAAATCCCATGGACAGAGGAGCCTGGTGGGCTACAGTCCATGGCGTCGCAGAGAGACACAAGTGAGCACACACGCACACTGATCTGTACCCATTGTTCTTTTGCTGATCTGTATTTTCCAATGTTTTTGAAAGGAACATTAAGTGATTTTACTGTAAAAGCAATGGGGGGAAAAAAGCACATTTTTTTAATAGGGAACCGCAGGCCAGAATCAGGAAGATCCAAGACAAGAGTGACGACACCGTCCCACCTTTGCGACAGCACTGGGAGTAAATGTGCCTCTTAGGAATTCCCTGGTGGTCCAGTGATCAGAACTCGGCATCTTTGCTTCTGGGACCTGGGTTCAATCCCTGGTCAGGGGGCAGCCAAAATATTTTAAAATAATGTAAATAAAATTAAATTTAAAAAATAAAATAAAAAACTTTAAAAAAAAGAAAAGAAAAGAAGAGAGGGGCTCTCCTGGTGGCTTGGTGGTAAAGAATCTACTTGCCAAAGCAGGAGACACAGGTTTGATCCCTTATCAGGGAAGTTCCCACATGCTGAAGAGCAGCTAAGCCAGCGTGCCGCAACTGTTGAGCCTGTGCGCTGGAGCCTGGGAGCAAGCCCTACGGCCCGAGCTTCGCAACAGGAGAAGCCCACCGCAATACGAAACGAAACTCGCAGTCACAGCTAGACAGTAGCCCCTGCTGGCCGCAACTAGAAAAAAGCCCTCAAAGCAATGAAGACCCAGCATAGCCAAAAATAAACAAGCAAAATTTAAAACGAAAAAAGAAAATGGGTCCATCTCTGCTCTGAGCCCCAGGTGCGCTGTTGTAACAAATATCTGGCCACTTATAAAATCAAAAACATTAATGTTGACCATCTAACCCAACCGCCTCTTTTTGGAGAAGGGTAAACAGAGCCGCAGAGAAAGGGCTTTGCTCAAGATCCCATAAGAGGAGCCTGGTGGGCTACAAGAGAGTCAGACATGACTAAGCACTCAAGACTCAGGATCCCAAAGGTGAGGGCGGAGCTGGAGCCCAGGCCTCTTCCTCCTCAGGCACAGGGCTCTGTTCATTCATTGCCCACCAGCTCCCAGCATATCCGGTCTGTGTGGGGTGGGGACATGCTTGGCCCTCCCCCTTCTCTACACCCACCTCCCCCCCTCTTTCCAGGTGGGAATTTAGAAGCAGAGGAGCAACCTTTTTAGATGTAAGTCTATTAGAGGAAGAAAAGAAAAGGGATTCAGTCATAACTGGTGAATAAGCAAAAGCTCAATGTAGGAGTTGGGGTTGCGATGGCTTAAAGAAACGAGGAAGACAAACCCTCATGCTGGGGGGCAATGAAAAACCCCTTCAGGAACTCAGGACAGGCAGCAATACAGAGGGTGTCAGTAGCAATGACATTTTTACACTGCCGTGTGTAGAATAGATAATTAGCAGGAAGCTGCTGAATAGCACAGGAAGCCCAGCCTGGTGCTCTGTGACGACATAGAGGGGTGGGACGGGGTGGGGGAGAGCAGAAGAGACACTCAAGAGGGAGAGGAGATATAAATAATCACGACTGATTAGAGTGTGCCGAAGAAACCAATGTAACATTTAAAGCAATTATCCTCCAATTAGAAAAAAAAAAAAAGGTGTATCATGAGAGAGGGACACCCAGAGTTCAGGACAAAAGGAGCTCCTTGCAATGAATTCGCCCGCAGGAACAGACAGAAAACCATCAAAATCCTGTTTCTCTTCTTATTTTGGTCACACAACTTGTGCGGCATGTGAGATCTTAATCGCCCAACCAGAGATCAAACCCACGCCCCTTGCAATGGAATCAGTGTCCTAACCACTGGACCACTGGGGAAGGCCCTTTGCCAAGATCATCGAAACATCTGATGAGAACATGAGCTTGGAAATCAGATGGGTTGGGGTCTCAGCTCTGCCACTTCAAGTTATTTCACCTCTTCAAGCCTCAGTCTTCTCAACTGTAAAACGGGGGCAATAACATTTACCCCATAGGACGGATGGTTACAAAGCCGTCAAGACAGTGCCTGGCACAGAGGAGTGTGCTAAATATAATAATAATAATAATAATATGATTACTGTTAAATACAGAGACCATCCCAATAAGATGCCACCAGAATTTGTCAACCTTTCCAAAGCAGGACCAGTATGTGGAGTTTATGGTTTCCCAGAACATGTTTTAGAGTCAAAACACCTGAGTTTAAGTCCTGGCTTTTTTATAAGCCGGATTACCTTAAGTAAATTGTTAACCTCTATAAACATACATTCCTCTCAAAGAGGGGATAATATTAAGATTATAGGATTGTATTGGGCTTCCCTGGTGGCTCAGATGGTAAAGAATATGCCTGCAATGCAGGAGAGCCAGGTTCAATCCCTAGGTCAGGAAGATCCCCTGGAAAAGGGAACGGCAACCCACTCCAGTATTCTTGCCTGGGAAATCCCATGGAGAGAGAAGCCTGGTGAGCTATAGTCCATAGGGTGGCAAAGAGTCACTTTACAGGACTGTATAATATAAAACTTTTGTTACCAGCAAGAACAACAATCATACATGTGGCTGATGAGAAGGATAGGGGGAGATATGCCTCTAGCAGAAAGCCCAGTCCCTCTTGCCTTCTCCACTAAAAGCACTAAAATTACAGCCTTTCTCATAGGTCATAAGACAAAACTCAATTAGCTTTTAGCTCCGCTAAAGCCTCATACGTAATCCTCCAAACAGATAAGCAACTAATTATATTGCCCTTGGAAGCATGATTACAAACAAATAGATTAAATAGATTAAAGCTAAATACAGTGGTATTTTATCTTTATAAAGAGTGCTGTGGCTGAAATAAAAGGTAATTAAATATTTCTTTACTCAATACAAGATGTTCGGATGCATAGCATCCCCACAAGGAAGTGTTAGCTGAGTTTGGTTCACAAAGTGAATATAAACCATGTAAAATTTAGATACATTCAGGGAAATTTTATTTACCGATAGTCTCTACTGCACAATTAAAAACAACAATCACAACAAATCTGTTGTTCCCCCCATTTTGCAGGTGAGAAGACTGAGGCTCTCAAAGGTGAAATGTGCCCGAAGTCACACAATTACAAAGTGCAAAGATCAAATATAAATGTAACTCAGAAATCAATTACTTGTCTACATTTCTCTTGCCATTAACTGACACACAGCTACAAAGAAAGCACACAGATGTTAAGACTTCTCAAAAGAAAAGTCTTAACCTAGAACACAGTAGTACAGGGTTGTGAGGATCACCAAAAGCAACAAAGTGTTGTCCCCTTTATGAGAATATATACTAGTCATTCAGTCGTGTCTTTTTGCGATTCCATGGACTGTAGCCCACCAGGCTCCTCTGTCCATAGAATTCTCCAGGCAAGGATACTGGGGTGCGTAGCCATTCTCTTCTCCAGGGGATCTTCCCAAGGGGATCGACCAAAGGATCGACCCTGGGTCTCTCCCATTGCAGGCAGATATTTTACCATCTGAGTCACCAGGGAAGCAAGCCTCTTTATGAGAATAATTACATATATTTTGAGCTTTTATTTATTTTAATCTCATTTAAATACTAGAAGCCACCTGTAAGTTTGGACTGTGTGGTAATTCCAATTTTTAGGATTCTTTGAATTGCAAAGCAGAATGAATAGCACTGAGTAACGATTTTTCATTAATTAGTGGAGTCACTTGTTAAAAGTGATGGGTAGCAATCTCTGGCTTCCTGGCTTCTTTTACTGCTAAATGCCCACTGACATTCATCAATCTTTCTGTTTCGGTAGGTATGGAACTTTGTTTTGTTTTGCCATACCATACAGCCTATGGGACCTTACTTCCCTGACCAGGGCTCAGACCGGTGTCCCCTGCCTTGGGAGCATGGAGCCTTTACCCACTGACCCACCAGGGAAGTCCTGGATGGAACATTGTTACAAAAAAGAAATAAAACCTTTAGCCTCCAGCATCAGCTACTCTTTAATGCTAACTCATAAACAAGGATAATAACCAATCACACCTCCCCAGCACTCAATTGCTACCAAGTGTTTTTCATTAAACTTAAGTGAAACACTGCCCAGGATGCAATTTTAAGATAATAGTATTAATCACATGCCTTGATTAGCCTGGCGGAGTAGAATAAGAGAACCGGCTAAATTTTTAAAAATGATTTTCTTATTTCTGAAAAATAAATTAAAATGTAAAATAAATAATTGCAAGGGATGGGAGCTCAGAGGTGAGAGGAAAGGTTGGTGTACCAAGGATCAGCAGTAAGGGCTGGGCTAACCACAAGTAGATTTGATAAGGTTTCCCCAAGGACCAAACAGTTTCACATGCAGGAAGGGTATGGAATGGAACACATGCTCAGTGTCCCAGGGGCTCATCTTTCTTTACCTCATCCTAAAAACCCATTTACCCAGAATTTGAGATAAGGAGTAACGGTCAATCCGCCAGACATTTGCTGAATGAGCAAGTTGCCACATTTAATGAAGTTCATGAAAAACCTCAGCAGGAGAGCATTTCATTAACATCTGTCAGAATTTATCAGCTCAGCCTATGCAAACATTACGGATGGCAATTTTGTATTAGGAAGGAAAGGCAAAGGTCCCTTTTCTCCCGGCTTTTCCCTTCCTTCTGTGACGTACGGACACTGCCACCATGTGGCCAGAGAGAACATAGCATGCTGAACAAAGGAGACACAACTGTCTCTCTGCCCAGAATGAAACTGAGTAAAGAAGTTTAAAGGCAACTACCAAATTAAACAAAGGATGTAACCAAGCAGTCCTCAGTTTGAGACCTTTGCTGATAAGGTGACTGTTTGGAACTCAAAAGATATAGTCTCTTCCAAAGAGCCTATAAGTGGTGATGAGTCTACCTGTTGTCTACCAACAGGTTGCACCACTGCAGACTTAGCACATAGCACCATCCCAACCGTGCCTCCCAGACACTGGCAACTAGTCTTTTTCCAGAACATGCATGCGGTTCCAGCTTTGGATGGCATCTGGCCTTGCTCCGGAGCAAAACTTGTTCCCAGCCCTCCCACCTGGAGTGGAACAATTAACTACCAGAACCTTGTCAGGCCACAGGCTTCCCTGGTGGTTCAGACAGAAAAGAATCCTCCTGCACTGCAGGAGACCTGGGTTTGATCCCTGGGTTGGGAAGATCCCCTGGAGGAAGGCATGGCAACCCACTCCAGTATTCTTGCCTGGAGAATCCCCATGGACAGAGGAGCCTGGCGGGCTACAGTCCGTGGGGTTGCAAAGAGTAGGACACGACTGGGCGACTAAGCACAGCGATTTGTCGGACAGGTCCTGAAGTGGCTTTTATGCCTGAGCATCCCAGGCTCCCAGGGAAGTGGGGGTCCTCCTAAACATGCCCCAGCTCTCGTTTGTGAAGAAGAGACACTCGTGAGACTCCACTGTCATCTATTAGACTTTCTTGAGCATGGCCTAAGCACCTGACCCTGTGCTGGGTGCTGGAAATTCAGAGAACCACAGAACATGGTTTCTGCCCTTCAGGAAGTGACAGCCCAGTGGGAGAAATAGACACGTAAGTCAAGCTTACAGAGTAGAGTGCTAAGTGCCACACAGCAGACAATAATAGTATTACAGAGTGAAGGCTATGTCCTGGGCTCCTTCGACAAACTTTTGTTATACTTGTTCTGTGCTGGGTGCTATTTTAACTGTGTCAGGTTGATATTTTAAAGATATCAACCCATTAATCGTCCTATAAGATGGTTACTCTTACTGTCCCAGTTTTACAGATGAGAACCTGAGAGGTTGAGTTGCAGATATGGGATTTTGCAGACCCAGGCAGTCTGCAGGGATGAGAAGATGAGAAAAGATGAATCCCTCCGTTAAAAAAAAACAACAACAAACAAACAAACAAAAGTAGAGCTACTATATGCTGCTACAATCCCACTCCTGGGCATATATCCAGGAAAAAAAAAAAACGTAATTCAAAAATATACATGCACTCCAATGTTCATAACAGCACTATTTACAATGACCAACACATGGAAGCAACCTGAATGTCCAGGGAAAAATGAATGGATAAACAAGCATCCATATATATATATAATGGAATATTACTCAGTCATAAAGAATGAAATAGTGCCATTTGCAGCAACATAGATTATCATACTAAGAAAGACAAATTATATGATATCACTAATACGTGGAATCTAAAAAAATAATAATACAAATGAATTTATTTACAAAACAGACTCACAGACAGAAAACAAACTTATGGTTACCACAGGGGGAAGGCTGTGGCGGGGGCGGGAGGATAAATCAGGGGGCTGGGATTAACATATACACACTACACTATATAGCAAAAGGGACTCTACTCAATATTCTGTAATAACCTACATGGGGAAAAGAATCCAAAATATGTATAAGTGAATCACTGTGCTGTACACCTGAAACTATTACAACATTGTTAATCAATTATAAAATTAAAGTTTTTTTTTAAAAGAAAACAGGAATCCTAGCAACCCCGTCTATAGGTCCCTTGTGCCTGTTTGATGGACAGGTCCCCAGGGCTCACTTCTTCCCACCGTGATGTACTTCACAATGCCACACAAACAAAGGGGACTCATCTAACTCAGACCAGGGAGGGCTTCCCCCGGGGGATAACTCCTGTATAAAGTGTGAGCTGGAGTCGGGTATTCTGAGCAGAAGGAAGAGCAGGGACCAAGACACAGAGGCATGGAGGGACCTGATATTATGTGTGACTCATGAGGACTGGAGGAGATTCAAGGAGCTGAAGCCAGAGGGCTGGGTAGGAGTGGGGCTGAGTCCCACGGGGGACGAGAGAATTAAAGAATGAGGGAATCATCAGACGTGGAGATGGCTTGGTGGGAGGCTGGATCTTTGGGTGGACTAATTAGAGGGTGATCACAATAACCACGGTGATAAATCTCAACTAAGGTACTAGCCCCTGGGATATAGGAGAAAGATGCATTTGAGGCATATTCATTTGAAGACAGTCCATGCCATCACAAGAGGGTTGGACACAACTTAGCAACTAAACAACATTTGAATACATGTTCAAGTTCCTTGTTCATTAGCACAGACCTCCCAACTGGTAGGGTAGAGGTTGAACCCTGTAGATGGCAAATATTGCCCTGTTTCACCTGGAATGGGCCTGTCTCTCAGAAGGGGCTTCCCTTAGGAAGACAGCCCCGGGAAGGCGGCCTGCTCACCATCCCCTCCCACCCCTGCTGTGTTCTCCCTTCCTCTACGTCTTCGCTCTTTGTTTATCTTTCAGCTGTGCCGTGTGGCAGGTGGGATCTTAGTTCCCTGACCAGGTATGGTATCAAATCCGTACCCCCTCCACTGGCAGCATGGAATCTTAACCGCTGGACCACCATGGAAGTCCCTATGCCTTTGGAAAGCCATTTCCTGTGTCTTCTTTGTCCTCTTGGCAAACTCTTTTTGTGATAACTGGAGTATAACGGCTTTACAATGTTGTGTTAGCCCCTGCTGTACAGTGAAGTGAATCAGCTATAGGAACACGTATATTCCGCCCCTCTTGAACTTCCCTCCCACCCCACCCCCAGCCCAGCCCTCTAGGTCTTCAGAGCACTGACCTGTGCTATGCACAGGTACCGTATTGCCTAGCAACCCCTCTACTGGGCATATGCCCTGAGAAAAGACGCGTGTGCCCCAACATTCATTGCAGCGCTATTTAAAACAGCCAGGCCTTGGAAGCAACCTGAATGTCCATCAACAGATGGGTAAAGGAGGCGTGGTACATACATGTGATGGAATATTGCTCAGCCGCTAAAAAGGCTGGGTCACTTGTAGAGATGTGGATGGACCTAGAGTCTGTCATGCAGAGTGAAGGAAGTCAGAAATAGAAAAACAAATGTCATATATTGATGCATATATGTGGAATCTAAAAAAATGGTACAGATGAACCTGCCTGCAGGGCAGAAACAGATGTGGATGTAGAGAGCGGACATGCAGACACAGGGGAGCGGGGAAAGAGGGATGAATTGGGGAACTAGGACTGAACATATACACTACCACGTGAGAATAGACAGCTAGTGGCAAACTCTCACTCGTTACTCAAAACCCATCTCAGATGTCACCTCAATAACTTAACAAGCACTGACCATTGATTCAGTCGACATACTCTTGGTATGAAAAGCGTGGATGATGCCCAAGAAGAGCTGGCCTGGTGTCCCTACAGGGGGGGTGACCCATGGCCGCGGAGGCTCCTCCTCCCGCTGACTAGCTCCATTGCAGACCCACTTTCTACCTCTGCTTCTCAAACTCTAAGCATGTGTGCAAATCACCTGAGAATCTTACTAAAAGGACAGATCCAGATTCAGTAGATCCGGGGTAGGGACCGAAATTCTTGATCCCAGGAGATGCTGCTGGTCTGCAGACTGCATTTGCATAGTAAGGCTTATACATTGTTTCAGTGTCGTCTAATAAAAAAGTAATAAAGGCCATTATTTGTTTTTCTATGCTGAATACTTAAGGTGAAATTTACATGCAAGGAAACACACAGAATCTAAATGTACAATTCAGTGAATTTCTGGCAAACGTATACACCCCTGTGACCTACGCCTCAGTCAAGAACATTTCACATTTCCAGAAAGTTCCCTCATTCCCCTTTCCATTTAACCCTCCAAATAAAGCTGATTCTACAGGGACCCAAAGTGATGCGGTCCAAGAAAATAGCTTTCCAATGCAGGAGACTTGATCACAGGATAAGTTTAAAGGGAAACAGAAAGAACTGCACATCTTTGAGGCAATCCTGCTGCTGCTGCTGCTAAGTCGCTTCAGTCGTGTCCGACCCTGTGCGACACCATAGATGGCAGCCCACCAGGCTCCCCCATCCCTGGGATTCTCCAGGCAAGAACACTGGAGTGGGTTGCCATTTCCTTCTCCAATGCATGAAAGTGAAAAGTGAAAGTGAAGTTACTGAGTCGTGTCCAACTCTCAGCGACTCCACGGACTGCAGCCTACCAGGCTCCTCCGTCCATGGGATTTTCCAGGCAAGAGTACTGGAGTGGGGTGCCATTGCCTTCTCCGTGAGACAATCCTACATAAAGAATATAAATGACTGATCTAACTCATAATCATTGGCGCTATTACCTTAGAATAGTCTCTGGTCGTTTTTCAATAAATGACTCCATCTGCCTGGCCCTATGCTTTGCACAGAATAACAAGGTGAACATATTAGCTCTGTGTGCAGAGAGCTGGCTCCCATCAAGGAGGAGAAACAGACAGGAAACCTAGCAGATGCTTCCCAGAAGAGTGAATTTGGGGCCGCAGGGCATTCCTGGCCAAGGCAGGGGAGGATGAGTCATTCATAAACCTCCTATGTTACACATCTCACACTCTGCAAAACATTTCTTATGGCTCTCATTTTTGCAACAGCCCTGGGGCAAGGCAGGCACCAGTGTTTCCCATTAAGAGCTGTGAAAAGTGAGACTGGGAGGGGCTGTCTCAAGGCCACAAGTGGGCCTTGCAAGTGGGGCCTTCAGCTCCCTGGAAGCTCCATACACATGGAGGCCAGTTGGATGGCAGGAGTAACAGGTGTGCCTGCTTCCCCATCCCCACCCCAGAACCCAGATGCCAGCCTGTGCGTGAATATCACCCCCGGCAGACAGGATGTGGATGAGGGTCTCCAGCCCCTACCGGCTCCCAGAGAAGGGCTGTGCTAATGGTGCCCACCCTCACTTTTGTTTTAGCATCTGGCTTCCGGCTCCTGCACCATGAAAATCCTGTTTTGTGACCTCCTGCTGCTCAGCCTCTTCTCCAGCGTGTCCAGCAGCTGTCAGAAGGACTGTCTGGTCTGCAGAGAGAAGCTCCACCCCACTCTTGACAACTTCAACCTCGAGGTAGGTCCAGGAGGTTGGACCCTGTCTTCCTCTCCCCACCCAGGTCACGTGAGTCTCCCAGTGTGAGATGGTCCCTAAGAAACAGCAGCTTCTGAAAGCAAACCCTGTCATCGTCCCACGTTTCCACATTTGAGTAAAGACCCACCCAGGCTGCTGTTTTGCTCCTATTATTAAAAGCATGCACACTCATTCTAGAGAATTTGGCAAATTCCAAGAACTATGAAAAGAAAAAGTTAAAGTCACCTTTAATCTCACCGGTCAGAGAAAAAAATCTTAGTTTTTTCACTTGCTGTGTTATATACCAAAATAAGTTTCTCATTATTAACATTATTTTAAGTATACTTGGCTTAACCAATCCCTCCTGCTGAGCATGTAAGTTATCATCCAGTTTTGATATATAGACAATTCTACAGTGAACACTTAGGTGCTATCTCGTATTTAATTTGTTTATTTGAGCACTAAATTTCACTAAGTCAGCTGCTTTCTCCACTGCTTTCACTACCATTTAAATAGTTACTCCTGTCCTACTTAATCTAATATAACTTGATTACTTTTTCTTTGTAGTCAAGAAAACTTCTTTCAAAAGATGTCATGTTTGGAACTCCTCAATCTTAAGAGCCACCTTTTCCCTCCTGTCCCTTGAGGCAAGTGTACAAATATAGAAACCAAGTACCCACACTGGGCTGACACACAAACGTGAACAGACACAGCCCCCTGACCCACCAAAACACCACGCTCCTCCCATGCCACCTCAGTGGCTTTCGAGCCTGTTTTCTGAACAGTAATGACCGCCAAATCATGAAGACGCATCCCGAGAACCCATTCAAAAGATCATCCATTCTCCTCCTTCAGTTATTGTGGGTCTTCTGAGCACTTACTATGCACCAAGCACCTACTATGCACCAAGCACTGAACTAGACCAAGGGCCCCAAGGTGAGCAGATAGATAGTGGCAGAGAAGAACCCAGGATCCTTTCCTGAGAAATGAGGAAGCAAGAGTAGTGCACCCCAACCTAGTCTAGAGGGGTGGAGGGGGCTTTGGGAGGAACTGAGGCCTCTAAGGAGACCTAAAGATGATCAGAGAGGCAGGGGGTGAGCCCAGGTGCCCAGGTAATGAGGAAGGCACTAGAGTGGGGAGGAGCGCACATGTGCAAATGCCTTTTGGGGAGAGGGGAGTGGCATGTAAGGAATTGAGGCAAGCTGGATTTGGCTAGAACACAGAAGACCCACACGCCTTTTCTGTGCAGGCCAGAGAGGCTTAAAATTTCACCCAAAACAAAACGCTTTCCCGTGGTCTCAGTCAACAGAGCAGACGGCTAGTTCACAGGTAAACCAATGAAGGAGTTGATTAAGGAATAATCTCATCATCATCGCAGTCCTGACAAAGACTGACAGTCGTGCACAATTCCTGAATCACAAGCTTTAACTGCAACCCTCTATCTCCCACTCCAAAAAAGCATGAGGACCTGTGTACACCCATATTTATGCAGCATTACTCACGACAGTCAAAAGGTAGAAAAGACTCAAGTGACCGACGAGAGATGAATGGATAAACCAAACATGGTCGAGGCGGACAACGGAATATTATGCAGCTTTTAGAAAGGAAGGGAACTGTGATACAGGCTACATCCTGGATGAGCCCTGAAGATGTATGCTGTCACAAAACAACAAATACTGTAGGACTGCACTTACCTGCGGTTCCAAGAACAGTCAGATTCAGAGACAGAAAGTAGAATGGGGCTGCCAAGAGCTGGGGACACAGGGAGAGGGGAGCTAGTGTTTAATAAATGCCAAGTGTCAGTTTGGGAGAATGAAAAATTTCTAGAGACGGGGGCAAGGGTTGGTGGTAACCCAACAAAGTGAATGTACTTAATGCCGCTGAGCTGTATGCTTAGAAATGGTTTCAGTATAAATTTGATGGTATTTGGATTTTACAATAGAAAAAAAAGTATTTGGAGCTCAACTGTAAAGATAACACGGAGTCTGCACTAGTTTTTTGTTGTTTTTTTTTTTTTTTTTACAAAGTAAAGCATTCACAGATTTAGGTAACTTGTTGAGAGCAAACATCATGCCTGACTGTGAAGCACTGTGATGCTCTGGCTCCCGGGACACCTTGACCCTGGGTGCCGGTCGTGAGGTGACAGAGGCTACCAGGGGCAGGTTCCCTCCAGCCTCCTTACTGTCATCTCAGAATCTGCTTCCGCTCCTTCTTCTCCCCCCTTCCTGTGTACCACTGATTTTCCTGCTGGAAATTCTTTTTTCCCATCTCCCATTTGCTCTTTCCTTCCCTTTGTGGTCCTGTTTTTGGAAGAGTGTCCACATTTGCAACTTGGACCCCTCACGGTTGCCTCACCCCTTTGCTGTGCTCGAGCTCAGTTGCTCAGTAGTATCTGCCCGCATGGACTGTAGCCCATCAGGCTCCTCTGTCCATGGGATTCTCCAGGCAAGAATACTGGTGTGGGTTGCCATTCCCTTCTCCAGGGGACCTCCTCTACCTCGTGACTTGAACCCGTGTCTCCTGCACTGCAGGCAGATTCTTTAACACTGCCCCACCTGGGAAGCCTGCCTTAACTCCTTAGCCAATCTCCAAGGTCGTCAGCGGTTCCTAACCACAGAAACCTTCGCCAATGTGCAGGCTTCCCCTCCTCGTCCTCTCTGGTGAACCCCGCTCTCTTCTCCATTCTGACTCTTCCTTTTCTGCCTGTTAGAGCCCCGTTTCTCTTCCTGCCCTCCCCAAACACAAGTGATAGCCAAGATTCCCTGTTCTTACCTCCATGTCCTTTCCCCTTCCCAGAGTCTGCTTTCCCAGGCAGCAGGTACACTTTTTGCCTCCTCTTTCCTGGGCTCATAGTTCCTGGGAAACCCATGCTTCCCTTCCCTCCCCACAGCTCCAAGAACCTGTCCTGCCATCTTGCTCATACCTCCGACTCCTCCCCCAGCCAATAAACCCTTCAGTACTACTCTTAGGAGAGGATGCTTTGCTGATTCTCCACCAGTCCCCAGTTGAGCCAGCCCCTAGCACCTTTGTTCTCTGACAATTACTTGCATCTGCTGGGCTATCTCTTAGGCGCTGTCTTTGCCGGTTAATCTGGGCCTTGCCAGCACACAGTACAGTGTGGAACAGGGCAGTACTCAATAAACAGGTCCCATGAAAACTGGAGGGCTTCCCAGGTGGTGCTAGTGGGAACCTGCCTGCCTGTGCAGGAGATGAAAAAGATACAGACAGGTTCAAACCCTGGGTTTGGAATATTCCCTGGAGGAGGAAATGGCAACCCCCTCCAATATTCTTGCCGAGAGAATCCCATGGACAGAGGAGCCTGATGGGCTACAGTCCATGGAGTCACAAAGAGGTGGACATGACTGAAACGACTTAGCATGCAAGCACAGGGAAATTGTAACATTGCAAGACCTTTTAGTTTCCTAATGGGTGCAGACGCTGTAGAGGTTTTACACAGGTGTCTTTCAAAGCCAGGAAGGAATTTGGAGCTTGTTTCTATTTCTCCATAGCATCTTAAATCTCTGGGGTCTGGAAAACACTGTAAGAAAATGGCCAGTTCCCGCTTCAGAGTGATGGACGACCTCTGCAAGCGCCTGCTGACCCCCAGAGGCCCTGGTTGCCTGGGTGTTTCTAGCTTGTATTCACTTTTAACCTATTTTTTTTTTAAGTTTTATGAAATGCCGAGAATCGAGGCAACCACATCTCACTTCCAAATCTTGCAACCCTTGACTATGTCCCCTCTGTGAAAGATGGGGGGACTCAGATATTTAGGCAAGGGTCACTATCCGCCCCCACCCCAATGCTTCCACCAAATGATGGAATCCTAACCTATTCCCAGGACCTTCCGGACCCTTGGCTTCATCAGGACTTTCATTTGTTCTCACTCCAGGGCAATGGTCCAAGCATGCCTGCTTTTTGTTAGACTATCATTTTGGTCAGTAAATGACTAGCACACAAGCCAAATGATTGGAAAGTCCTGGGCTGTCAGCTAATTGAGAATGATACTTACCCTACCAGCTTACGAAGAAGAAAACTAGACTCACCGAGTTATTTTAGTGACCAGGAAGAAGGTAACTCCCAAGAAAGGTCTGTCTTGTTGCTGTAGAAGTTTAGTCACTCAGTCATGTCCAGTTCTTTGCGACCTCACAGACTGTAGCCCACCAGGCTCCTCTGTCCATGGGATTTCCCAGGCAAGAACACTGGAGTGGGTTGCCATTTCCTTCTCCAGGGGATCTTCCCAACCCAGGGATCAAACCTGTATCTCCTGCATTGGCAGGCAGATTCTTTACCGCTGAGCCGTCAGGGAAGCCAAGAAAGGTCTAGGGAAACTTATTTAAATTGCCTAAAACTCTATTAACAGCAGAAGAGTTACTACTCCTGGTAGTTTCTGTCTTCATTACACAGAAAATCTTAGTAGTTGACTTGCCGTAGGAGTTCCTAATATGTTTTTCTTTCGTACTATGCATCTGCTGGCCCACTAGCGTTGGCTCTCTGATATACTGGCAGACCCTCCCAAAGCAAATAGGTCCCAAATGTCTCTTGGTCAGAAGTGGCTGGATTCCTTAGAGGCAGAAACATGACAGTCTGAATGAGTTGTTTATTTTCCTTCTGTTGGGCTCACTAATCTTTGATCCTAGACATTCAGATGACCCTTTGCTCATTGACTTCCCTCCTCCATGCAAAGCCCAGCTTCACAGATCAATTTGGCACCAATCTGGGACTTTCCAGATGCTCCTCCATGCTGTGTCTGAATATAGCAATGTCATCAGAGTGGGCTGTGAAAATGTGTCCAGCTCACTTAATGGGCCATTAACCCATCTCTGCAAACAGGCTGGTGAGTCCCTCAGACCAGAGAGTGTAGTCAGGAAGCTCATATGCCCATCTGGTGCTACAAATGTTGCCGTCAATTTGGATTCCTCATTTTTTTGCCCCAAACCTTCTCCTAAATCAAGAATCAAGATCCGTTTTTTAGTACCTAATCATCTAACAGTATGTTGAGTCTCAGGAAGGGCTATACATCTGGTTTGATCATAGAATTTCATTTTCTCTGATTGACATGCAATATAATTACCATCTGGGCTTAGAAAGCCATGGGCTTGCAGAAGATCTGACAGACTCTAGGCTTAACAGTTTCCACCTGTTCCTGTAAATGGACAGAGCAGAACAAGGCAACAAGCACTTTGAGGATCCTATCCATGTGAGGGCTGAATCAAGTGTGTTCAAAAGTCCTTTTGAGTCCTACAAGTCTACGCTTATGACCACACAAGTCAGGTTGGGACTTGAACCCAGCAAAACCCCAGGATGGAACTTGAACCCACTCCTTTTTTATTTTTATGTGACTGCTCCAGGTCTTAGCGGCAGCACACTGGAGTTTTCCTTCTCACATGCTAGATTTTCATCGTGGCATGTGGGAGTGAGTGTGTGCTCAGTTACTCAATCGAGTCTGACTCTTTTTGGCCCCATGGACTGTAGCCCCCCAGGCTCTTCGGTCATGGGATTCTCTAGGCAAGAATACTGGAGTGGGTTGCCATTTCCTCTTCCAGGGGATCTTCCTGACAGAGGGATCAATACCCACGTTTCCGGTGCCTCCTCCATTGGCAGGCAGATTCTTTACCAAGGAGCCACTTGGGATGCCCTTAGTAGCAGGATGAGGGATCTAATTTCCTGACCAGGGATGGAACCCAAGTGCCCTGCATCGGGAGTGCAGAGTCTTAACCACTGGACCACCAGGAAAGCCCCTGAATCCACTGTCTTTTCATTGAGATTGCACACCTGGTCTCAGGACTTAATGAAGCTTAGATTCTTTATGTCTCCTTGCAGAAAGAACTCAGTAAGAGACAAAGTGATAGGTAACAATTGGATTTATTTAGAGATACACATTCCATAGACAGAATGCAGTCTGTCTCAAAAGGAGAGAATGGCCCTGGAAGAAATACATTTCACAGACAGAGTGTGGTCCATCTCAGAAGGCAAGAGGTCCCAAAACATGGGGTGGTTAGTTTTTATGGGCTGGGTGATTTCATGGGCTAATGAGTACGAGAATTGTTCCAGCTATTTTGGAAAAGGGGTAGAGATTTTCTGGAATTGGGCCACCGCCCATTTTTTGACCTTTTATGATCAGCCTCTGAACTTTCATGGTGCCTGTAGGTGTGTCATTTAGATGCTAATATCACAGCGAGCATATGAAGAGGCTCAAGGTTCACTGGAAGTTGAATCTTCTACCATCTTGTATCTAGTCGGTTCTCACCAGTTTATGTCGTATCTTCTAGGGCTATGTCATGTGATCAGAGGTTTTATCCTTCCCACTTCCCTCCTATTTCACTTCTGCTGGCTTTCCCGGTGTTACCCATGCTTTCTGCTTCCTCCCTGACTCTGTAGAGTAGAGTTTCTCAAACTCTGTGGATGTATTAAGCTGGATAATTATTTGTCGGGGTGGGCTGTCCTATCCATTACAGGTTGTTTGCCAGTGTCCTTGTGAAATGGAGCAGGACCCTAGGGGTCCTCCTGGGTACAAGTCCTTTCTGTGTCCCCCAGTTCTTGTTTGTAGGAAATAGGTTTCGTTCAGCCTCCTGAACCTGCCCTGAGTTCCAAAGGGAAGTTGCTAATCAGGGAAGGCAGGGGATGCCAAGAGCAGGGAGGGGCAGTCAGACAACAGTGCAGCCATTCTTGGTTCCGCCTCAAGGAATATACATAACAATACCTTTGAGTTCAAAGAGCTGACTCATTAGAAAAGACCCGGATGCTGGGAAAGTTGGAGGCAGGAAAAGAAGGGGATGATGGCAGATGAGATGACTGGATAGCGGCACCGACTCAGTGGACATGAGTTTGAGAAAACTCCGGGAGGTGGGGAAGGACAGGGAAGCCTAGCGTGCTGTGGTCTGTGGGTCACAGAGTCAGACATGACTATCGACGGAATGACGATGACGACCTTTCAATTCTTCTGTGGGACCTAAGGCCCCCACCCAGGTGGATGATGGTGACTTCAGGATGAGTACAAGATTCCTGGAACATCTGTTACCACCAGCCATTCAGAACAAAGTCACACACCCTGCAGCCTTTACCCCAAACCTTGCCTATAAAAACTTCTCCCCAAAATCCATCAGGGAGTTTGGGGCTTTTGGATAGGAGTCACCTGTTCTCCTTGCTTCACAGCGCCCCCAGGAGGAAGTCAGGCAGAGGGTGGAAAGGAGACGGCAGACTCACATGCTGACCAGATGGAGAAACGGGGTCCGAGAAGGGGCGTGCTACAGGGGTCTGAACCTGAACCAGCTGGGGAATAAGGTGACGTTCAGAGAGAGACAGAGCAAAAAGACTTGAGGTGGGAAAAAGTAGGAGTGAAGTACTGATATATATGCTTCATTCAAACCTGTTCCACTCATACTGAAAAAGTATATCAGATAAGAATTAGAGTCACCGTCTATGGGGTCACACAGAGTTGGACATGACTGGCACGACTTAGCAGCAGCAGCAGCAGCAGCAGCTAGTAACAAACACCTGATGTGACTTCTTTAATAAGATGGAGATTTAGGAGTTCTCAGGTGGCTCAGCGGTAAAGAATCCGCCTGAAAATGTAGGAGACTTGGGTTCTATTCCGGAGTCGGGAAGATCCCCTGGAGGAGGAAAAGGCAACTCACTACAGTCTTCTTGCTTGGGCAATCCCACGGACAGAGAGGAGCCTGCTGGGCTACAGTCTGTGGGGTCGCAAAAGAGTTGGATGAAACTTGGCAACTAAACAACAACAATACCTGGTAGTCCACTGGTAGGATTCCGGGCTTTCACTGCTGTGACATGGGTTTAGTCCCTGGTTGGGGAACTGAGATCCCACAGGCTGCGCTGTGTGTCCCATCCCCTGCCCCCCAAAGATGGAGATTTGATCCCTCACACAGAAGTCAGGAGGAGAAAGTGGAAAATGCTGAAGTGGAGGCATGGGCGTGACCACATCTTGGAGAAGTTTGGTAGCAACAAAAGGAGGGCAGGGTCAGAATAGTAAAGGCAAGCGGGAGAAGTCAGACTGAAGGACAGGTTTTGATGATTTGGTGGAACAGCTGGTAAAGTCTGTGATTTAAGCTGCATGCGTATCTCACTACTCGGTTAGAGATCACGTTGGAAACCTTGCCTATAGAGGCATGTGTGCCGCTCTGAACACCCGGGTGGGAGTGCTTGCTCCCCAGAGAGCCCCGATGGGGCACACACACATCTTCTCACATCCTGCACCTGTCCAACCAGAGCAGTAACTCCTGACATCCTGTAAGCCAGGCACGGACCCCTTGGCTTGGGGCTCTCTTGGTAGTCCAGTGGTTAAGACTCCAAGCTTCCAATGCAGTGGGTGCAGGTTTGATCCCTGGTCCAGGAACTAAGATCCCACATGCTTCATGGTGCAGCCAAAAAAATTAAAAATTCAATTAAAAAAAAGACTCCAAGTTTTGATGAAGGGCTCTGCAGCTTCCTGCTCACCATGATGTCAAAGTCAGGCTGAAGTGGGATTTTCATCTGGCACCAAAAACACAGAGAGGAGTGTTCAGGGTGAAGTGTGCGTGGGCGCTCAGTCATTTCTGACTTTTTGCGGCCCCACAGACTGTAGCCCACCAGACTCCTCTGTCCACGGGATTTTCCAGGCAAGAATACTGGAGCAGGTTCCCATTTCCTTCTCCAGGGAATCTTCCTAAACCAGGGATTGAAGCTGTGTCTCCTGTGGTTCTTGCTTTACAGGTGGATTCTTTACCACCTGAGTCATCCAGGAAGCCTGAAGCCAAAACAATAGGAAAAAAACTTGGAGGCAGAGGCTTCCAGGAGATTCCAATCAGACAGGAATGTGGGAGGGAAGGGTTAAGGCCAGGGCCAGTCAGGAAGGTACAGGAACATCATGGTCAGGCTGGTGGTCTAGATGAGAGGTGGGAGATGCCAGGAGAGACAGAAGCTGCAGGGGTTCCTAGAGAGCTGGCAGGTCCACTGAATTGTGTCGGGCAGTCCCAGATTACCAACCTGTCTATATCCCAAAGGGTCTTAACCCCCCTTTTCTACTTTTTTACTGGCGTATAGTTGATTTACAATGTTGTATTAATTTCTGCTGTACAGCAAAGTGACTCGGTTATTATATATGCAAATTTTTTATATTCTTTTCCATTGTGGTTTATCCTAGGACATTGGATTTAGATCCCTATGCTATACAGTAGGACCGTGCTGTCCATTCATTCTGTATGTAATAGTTTGCACCTGCTCACCCTAAACTCCCAGTCCATCCTTCCTCCACCCCCTCCTAACCCCTGGCAACCATAAGTCTGTTCTCTATCTGACCCCTATTTTCTATAACTCATGCACTGATAGTGATGATGAATGTACGCAAGGTGAAAAACGAATCACACCAAGGTTGATCTTTACCAGATGACCTTAGAATAACCATGCAGATTTAACTGAGTGACTATATGCTTTAACATCCCCAGTTTCTTAAATCACTCTGACCTCTCCCAGGCCGGATAAGAGAACAGAATAAAATGTTTCTTTATGGATGATCCTGATGACCTATGTTTGGCTCCCAAAACCTAACAAAGACTATAACTCTTGTTTGTGCATTTTGTTAACTTGCTGGGTCACCTGGGTCACTTAACCTCACCTCTCTGAGCCCCAGCTTTCTTTTTGAAATGACAGAGATGGGCCAGTTCATTTTCTGCTTCTTTCCAACTCTGAAATTCTAGGAACTTGAGTAACTGTATGTAAAGCGGCTCCATGGTACTGAAGAGGTGCTTCAGAGGCCCTTGCATTGATTGGCACCAAAATAGATCCTGCATGCACGCTCAGTCCTGTCCTGACTCTTTGCCACCCCATGGATTGTAGCCTGCCGGGCTCCTCTGTCCACGGGATTATCCCAGCAAGAATACTGGAGCAGTTGCCATTTCCTCCTCCAGGAAACCTTCCTGATCCAGGGATCCAGCCCGCACCTCCTGCTTCTCCTGTACTGTCAGGCGGATTCTTCACCACTGAGCAATCTGGGAAGCCCTCAAGTAGACAGCAAAAGCACTTGATCTCCTCATTGCCTTAGACTAACAGATGTCCCTGGTCTTTCTCTTTCCTCCAACCTCTTTCTTGGCAGGTGTGCATCCTCGAGTGTGAAGAGAAGGTCTTCACCAGCCCTCTCTGGACTCCATGCACCAAGGTCATGGCCAGGGGTTCCTGGCAGCTCAGCCCTGCTGACCCAGACCACGTGGCAGCTGCTCCGGACCAGGCCAGAGCCTCTGAGATGCAGCATCTGAAGCGAATGCCCCGGGTCAGGAGCCTCTTTCAAAGGCAGAAGAGGACAGAGCCCGGCCTGGAGGAGGTGGGGGATATCGAGCAGAAGCAGCTGCAGAAGCGGTTCGGGGGCTTCACCGGGGCCCGGAAGTCGGCCCGGAAGTTGGCTAATCAGAAGCGGTTCAGTGAGTTTATGCGGCAGTACCTGGTCCTGAGCATGCAGTCCAGCCAGCGTCGGCGCACCCTGCACCAGAATGGTAATGCGTAGCTGGAAGGGGAGCCCCTCCCGGCTGCACCGTCCACTTCAACCCATGAGTGAGTGGGGCCCCAATGAGCTGGGGGCAAGAAGAAACGTCCTCTAGCCCATCTTAAACTTCCTCCCCGGGAAACATGTTGGCACCCAAACACATATACATACTCCACACCACTTCCTTCAGGGGTTCAGCTCCTAAGACTGCTCCAACCGGCCTTTTTTTTTTTTCTTTCTGGGAGCAAAAATTTTCCTGGGATTACTCCCAACAGCTCACCACTGCGGTGAAGAGACTGGTTACCATGGGGATAATAGTAGTGTGTTAAGATAACTAATTCCTCTATGGCTCTTCAGGAGCTTAGTTACTATGGGGACAATGAAGTGGACCAAGCCTCCTATCTGGTTGCCATAGAAACCATTCACTCACCTTTCCCCGGAGACTTTAAGGACCCAGAGCTGGACCTGCACTTAGCCATTTGCAGAGTCTGATCTATGTCTGTGATGTTGCTGTTTCACCTTCAAAGATGGTTTAGCTGTCCCCTTCCCTCCTCCCTCTATCTCAAGGTGACTGGCTTCCATGTCAACCTTTCAACTTTCCCACTCTCCCCCAGTCAAGGAGCTCTGGTTAGGACCAGTTCTTGTTAGGACACCTTCTGTGTGTCTTTCTGCCACACATCATTTGTTCACCTGATCACTTTGGGCTGGTGGGCTGGTGCTTTGTAGCCGACGGCACCTGAGCAAGGCTCTGAGAATCTGGCCCTAATGACCTGAGTCACTTTTAGGAGAGGGACTATAGGATCATCATTTTTCCTCACTTATTTGCGTCTTTCCGAGTGCCAGGTCTGGTTTTTTGTTGGTTGGTTGGTCTTAATTTTTATTTATTATTTTTGGCTGCACAGTCTTCGTTGCTGCTCATGGGTTTTCTCTGGCTGCAGCGACTGAGGGCTACTCTGTAGTGCAGCGCACAGGCTTCTCCCTGTGGCGGCTTCTTTTGGTGCAGAGCACGGGTTCTAGGGTGTGAGAGCTTCAGTAGTTGTGTATAGGCTGAGTTGCCACACAGCATGTGGGATCTTCCTGTCCTAGGGGTTAACCCATGTCCCCTTCCTTGGCAGGCAGATTCTTAACCACTGGATCACCAGGAAAGTGCCTAGGTGCCATTTCTGCTTTGTGTTTCTTTGGTTGCTTGCCTTTCCTCCTATCTCCCTGCCTGTCTGTTCTTACTCCCCTAGGCACTTGTTTATACATGTACCTACAATGCAGATCAGATCATAAATATCGGAGATCCTAACTTATCTCCCAGTCATTACAAACTCGGCTTTCCTCAGCCCATTAACCTATACATAACTTTGAGTGGCAGAGGGACCTAGCACAATGAACTTTTCTGAAAACCTGAGAGAATTCCAATCATTAAGCATATGTGCCTTAATTCATATGTAGGAATATGATTATCTGCAGGAGTTCATCTGAGCTTCCCTGATGGCTCAGTGGTAAAGAATTTGCCTGTCAATGCAGGAGACATGGGTTCAGTCCCTGGGTTGGGAAGATCCCCAGGAGGAGGAAATGGCAACCCACTCCAGTATTCTTGCCTGGAGAATCCCATGGACAGAGGAGCCTGGCTGGTTGCATGCAGTTCATGAGGTTGAAAAGAGTCAGACAGGACAGAGCGCATAGGCTCGCATGCGGTATCTCATGTCTCTCCTTAAAGAGAGAAGCTTCCCCGAACAGAATGAACTATTCAGTTGGTCTGAAACTCCAAAGACATTATCACCCAAGTAGGGGCTTTTGCCTGACACAGAGGCATAAAAGCAAAAAGTTTGTTCATGGGCTCCTTTACTTTGCTTGTATATGTCAAAGGTGGCCAGATTGTTAATAATCTTCCTTCAATGTATATTAATCCACATGTGAATCTTGAGCTCCCACACTGCAGCAGGAAGGCAGCCCACATAACACTTTGCAGGTAGGCTGGCTTGTTTGCAAAACGCCCATTGCCAAATATGGATATATGTATTCAGTGGCGAGCCAAAGGCTGCTGTGTTCATTTTAGCAGAATGACTAATCTCTGAAGGCCCTAAATTAACCTGCACTGGGTTTAAAGTCATATTCTTGGATCCCTAATAAGCATTCATTTCTCCAAAGCCATATCTACACAGGACCAAATAATCTTTCAGAAATGGCATGGCTGAATTCTTCCAAATCTTAAAGAAATTATTCTTCTTTTTAAATTTTTAATTGGAGGATAATTGCTTTACAATATTGTGTTGGTTTCTGCCACACATCAACATGAGTCAGCCATAGGTATACATATGTCCCCCCCCCCCCGCCCCCACCGAACCTTCCTCCTAAACTTTAGGGACATTCTTCTTTAAAGGGACCATCAAGGCACCCTGAAGACACGTCTAAGCCTGAACTACGACCGTTTACCTTATAAAGACAGTTTCAAATCAGTCATGTTAGCAGGAATCAATTTGGTTTTTAGAAAAACTATTTGAGCCCCTATTTGGGCAATTGGTTTTCTAGTTTTCTATTAAGCCTCCAACTGAGAGGCACTGGAACATAACGGATAACCAGCTTCTGCCTGTGGCTTTGCTCAAGATATAAAGTTCTTGATGGAAACGCTGGTGATATTAAGCAGCTCATCTGGGTATTATCGATTGCTCTCCTCCTGTGACCATCTTGCTGATTCTTTTTTCCACACATTCATGGCTGCTGAGTTCCAGTGTGGATGTGTATCTGTGAGTCCCTTAAGCCTGTCTTTATTCGCCTGTACACACCCCAGCCAGCCCCACACATGCTTGAGATTTCTCCACGGCTCGGGGACTCCTATTGGCAGAGCTGTTCTGGACACCTGAGACAACCAACAGCAACCTATATTTAGAATGCTGGATGAAACGGCGCCACCCAACACATGGACGTGTGTCTGTGTGCTCAATCATGTCCGACTCTTTGTGACCTCATGGACTGCAGCCCACCAGGCTCCTCTATCCGTGGGATTCCCCAGGCAAGAATACTGGAGTGGGTTGCCACTTCCTCCTCCAGGGGATAGGACCCATGTCTCCTGTGTCTCCTGCATTGGCAGGCAGGTTCTTTACCACTGAGCCACTGGGGAAGCAAACTCTTGGGATAAAGAACCCTTATTCAGAAAGTGTAATGATGTCCTGGACACTGGTATATATGGAATCTAGAAAAATGGTACAGAGGAACCTATTTGCAGGGTGGGAATAGACATAGACTGTAGGGAATGGACTTGCAGACGCAGCAGGGAGAGGCGAGAGGTGGCCTGGATCGAGAGAGCAGCACTGACTATACACACTGTCATGTCAAACAGCTAGTGGGCAGCTGCGGTATGGCACAGGGAGCTCAGCCCAGCGCTCTGTGACAACTGAGAGGGGTGGGATGGGGCGAGATGGGAAGGAGACAGGCTCAGGAGGAGGAGATGTACGTATGCTCATAGCCGACTCACTTTGTTCTACAGCAGACACTAACAACATAAGAAAGCAATGACACTCCAATAAAAAAATAACAAATGGAACCAAAAAAAAAAAATAAAAGGGACATTGGGGTGCAGGACCAGTCCTAGAGAGGCCTGTGAAGAGTACGCGACTGATCCCGATACCTAGTGTCCGTTTTCCTGGCCCTGTGCTCCCCTCCTCTCTTCCGCTGCCCCGGATCTTGACCTTCTAGATGGGGGAGAGTGAGCAGATTCCTTCCTGCTGAGGAATCAGTGAAGTTAGCGCTTGTAATATAAGAGAGCCACAAATGAGGGCTCTTTTTAGCCTGAAGAAATGAATTCCTACACAGAGATCCCAAATACTGATACCAGGGATAAGAGAACTGTTTCTAGGCAGGAGGCTTCCCCTTTGTTCTGTTGGTTCTGACGCTAGATTAGGGGCCAGGGAAACAGGTGTGTAGGAGTCAAGGACCCCTTCTTGCTGCTTTTGTGGCTAATTATGTGGATTATAAAACTTTTTTTTTTTTAAACATAATTTACTTGGCCGCACTGTACAACATGTGGGATCTCAGTTCCCTGACCAGGGATTGAACCCAGGCCCTGCACCTTTAGGGGTTCCCTGGTAGCTCAGCTGGTGAAGAATCCGCCTGCAAGGCAGGAGACCCCCTATTCAATTCCTGGGTCGGGAAGATCTGCTGGAGAAGGGATAAATTACCCACTCCAGTATTCTTGGGCTTCCCTGGTGGCTTGGAGGGTAAAGAATCCACCTGCAATGTGGGAGACCCAGGTTCGATTCCTGGGCTGGGAAGATGCCCTGGAGAAGTGCATGGCAACCCACTCCAGTATTCTTGCCTGGAGAATCTCCAAGGACAGAGGTGCCTGGTGGACTACAGTCCATGGGGTTGCAAAAAATTGGACACGACAGCGACTAAGCACAGCACACAGCACCCCTGCATTTAGAGCATGAAATCTTAACCTCTGGACCACCAGGAAAGTCCCAGGTGATAGTTTTTCTTTGCCCCCTTTCTATTCCTCAGGCACTAGGGAAAATCGAATTGAAGGGTCAGAAAAACTGTCGGATTTGCCATTTTAATCTGCCATTAATTTGTCATTTTAATTTATGTCTCCCCAGGTGTCCGGGTGATCCCCAAAGCAGCATGTCTCCAGCCCCAAACCTGCCGGCTGGGCATCAGAACGCCTCCCTCCCCAAGGCACTGAGGCAAGCTTTGCCTCCAGGCCACCACCCCAGGGCCCTGCCCCATCTGGTTGTCTTTCCCTCCCTGACTCCTCCTGGCCCCTCCCCACCCATGGCATGTTTCATGACAACCCTGTTGCTACATCAGAGTGTATTTTTGTAATTCCTCCAGCTAACATTTAAACAGCCCCATCTCTCCTTCTCACCCACCTCTTCCTTCTTTGAGGTGGTGGGTTCAAGGAACAGGAAATCAAGCCTGGGGTTTTGACTCGTCACTGCCGTAACTTGTTTGTAAAAGAGCTGTTCTTTTTGACCGATTGTTTTAAACAGATATTTCTCCATTAAACTTCTACTGAGCAAATGGTTAGTAAACGGGTTGGCTGCTTCTTTAACTGAGAGCGCAGACTCCAGAGCTGCCTCTCCAGGGAGCCAGAGGCAAAACGCATGTGACTCTGTTTTATGTGAAGTGTGTCGAGCAGGAACACCCCAACTGTGCTGGGTCCCCAGATCCAAAGCCCCGAGCTGTGATTGGACCCAGCAGGCGAGATGGTGGAGGGGCCAGGCTGTTGCACCCCACTCTCAGTTTCTGACTCACTAGAAAGTTTCATCTTTAACAATTCCCAGGTGATGTAGCATTTGCTGGTTTGGGACCCTCTGGCTGGGGTCAAAATTAACTCAAAACATGTTAAGATGGGTAATATCAGTTCCGCCAAGAAACCTCTGATCCACCCAAATGGAGTGATTGAGGTGGGTCAATCATCTATACAGATAGATAGGGAGCCGTGGGAAATCAATAGGGAGGGTAAAGGGGGAGGGGGCGCCTGGTGAGGTGAGGGATTACTGGAACCCAGGAGGACTGTAGCTCCCTCTAGTGGTCAGGAGGGAAACAGCCACTCACTGTGCAGGGTAGGACCGTCGGCGAGGTTGAACAACTCTCTCCCTTCCAACTCCAGCCTGGCGTCTCCTGGTGGTCAGACCGAGCTGGGAGCCAGAAAGTTAGGAGGTCCTCGGATGCACCCACAGAAGTGGGCTTGGGAGGGTCCAGAGCTGCAAATGGACAACGTCCGGCCCAAAAGCAGTAAACCCTTTTAAAGGAGGGGTGTGGGAAGGAAGGGCGGGGGGCGCGGGCAGCGGCGGGAAACCACAGTGATTCTTAGTCTTTTTTAGAGACCAAGTGGGGCAAGGACAGGGGAAGGGGGAGAAAGGGGCCCTCTGATCTACACCGAGGGGAGGGAAAAGGCCAAGGACAACCTCTCCCGCAGGCTGCTGAGCTAGATTGACTTTGGCAGTAATCTACCTAGTTCTTAGGTCCTCCCTGAGCAGCTTCATACCTCCTGCTGGGTGCTGTGAGGGGGTCCTAGAACCCCCTCCCAGGGCAAGCCAGACCTTTCTGTGCCACCTCCCCTTCCACCCAGGCCAGCTCTGAACCAGCCTCGTGGGCCATCACAGGTCGCAAAACCCATGGGTTGACGGGGTGGGGGTGGGGAGGGGCAGCCTCTATTACTCCCCAGGGTTAGCACGCACCGCACAAGCAGAAGGCGGCTCATTCTCTCCTTAGGCACCTGCCAGCACCCCCAACAAATTCAGGTCCACAGCCAGGAGCTTCTCCCCATTGTCAACAATGCAAGCAAGGGAGAAAATGGTTATTTTCCTAAATCAAGGAAGTCATTGATGTAAAAAGTCAAAGAACAGTGGTTGCTTTTATGAGGAAAAGAGGAATAGCACCTTGCTAGAGGGCTTTCCTCGGAGAAGGCAATGGCAACCCACTCCAGTGTTCTTGCCTGGAGAATCCCAGGGACGGGGGAGCCTGGTGGGCTGCCATCTATGGGGTCGCACAGAGTCGGACACAACTGAAGCGACTTAGCAGCAGCAGCAGCAGCAGCAGAGGGCTTCCCTGGTGGCTCAGATGGTAAAGAATCTGCCTGCAATGTGGGGGACCTGGGTTTGATCCCTGGGTTGGGAAGATCCTCTGAAGGAGGGCATCAGAACCCACTCTAGTATTCTTGCCCAGAGAATCCCCATGGACAGAGGAGCCTGGCGGGCAACAGTCCACAGGGTCGAACAGAGTCGGACACGACTGAGGGACTAAGCACAACACAGAGGTACAATGGCAGTTTCTGGAATGCTGGCCAGGATCTGTTTTTTGAAGGAATGGTGGATACTTAGGTGTTTGCACTGTAATAATCCATTAAACTGTAAAAATTAAAATTAGAGATCAGGAAGAAAAAAAAAGAAAAGGGTTATCTCCTAGATTACAATCCTAGTGCCATTATTTCCCAGATGACGACTTTGGGCAAGTTTTCTAACCTCTGGGCCTCAGTTTTCCTTGCCTGTAAAATGGGAGTGATGAAATGAAAATAATAAATTTTAAAAATAGGTTTTTTTTATTTTAAAAATAAAATTAAAATCACTGCCAACAGTAATCCCTTTGTGGGTTATCCATGTAAGCACTTGGCCGGGTCCCTGATAATGTTGCCTGCTGTTGCTATAAGCAAAGGAGTGTACACACCTCCCCCGGGGCTACTGCTTGCTTAACACCAAGGACAATGATAATCTTATCCTTTGCAGGGTGAGAGGGCGGAGGCACAGGCACACATCAAATCAGACAATGTACCATTTTATTCCTTATAAAATATATTTCATATTGCTGTAAAAACATTATATTTCACATTTTTTTAAAAAATTTTTAACAGTAAAAATAATACTTGGAAGACAGCTGGGGGAAAAGGCGCCAATAAAGACAAGTTCACAGATGGGATTTATCTCCCTCTCCTTTTTTTTCTTTTTGCCCCTGGTAAAGTCAGAACCTGTGAGGACCAGAAAGTAACAGGACAGATTTCTTCCGACAAGTCAGAGTTTCCACATCCAAATCCACTATGTCCTTCAAAGAATCTAGCCTCAGGCCAACTGCAACATTGTGGATGTTGCTCAGAATGTGTTCTGAAATGACAGGACTGCTTTCACAGCCAGCTTAGAAGTCAGATCAGTCGATCTAAGCCATGTTACTCACCCGTTGCTCCTTGTGCTCTGCACCTGTGACCTCACTTGACCACCAGGAAATGGCAAGTCACTCCAGTCTTCTTGCCTGGGAAATCCCACGAACAAGAAGAGCCTGTAGGGCTACCATGAGGTTGCAAAGAGTCAGACAGGACTCAGTGACTCAACCACTACCACCACCACCATTCACTGGACTCTTTGCACTGAAGGCGCAAGCATGGGTGCAGATTCAGTATCATTAAGGCTGCTCAAAGCAGGCACCACAGACTCCAAAGGTACTTCCAAAATATTGTGAATAAGCATAACATCCCCGGAGTAAAGAGTTTCCCAAGACGCTTGCTTTGCCAATCTGTCCTGTTAGTTTCCAAAGCGCACCTGTCGCCTCTTACCTTCCATCAGATTCTGCCTCCCAGGATGGGCCAGGAAGGAGGGAGAAACACAGAGGTGAAGAAAACAGGCGTGTTGGTGGGATGAGTTCACAAGCCACCCCCGGCCCTCCAAGAAGAGACGAATGGGACAACCCTGGGACAGACCACACGTCAAGACCCCACACGACAGCCACAGATGGAGCAGTGGGAGGAGAGAGGCTGGAGGAGGCCACCACCACCGGGAAGGAGGCCGGAGCAAAGGCCAGCAGGGAAAGCCACACCAGAACATTAAAAAAAAAAAAAAAAACACCTCAGTTTTGAAATTGTTGCATCAATTTCTTCTCTCTTCCTTTTCTGCCCTGTGCAGCAGTAACGCGAGAAGCCTGCCTTACTTAGAGAAAATCTTGATATCCAGTTGTACCTACATGGTCCAAACTGAGGGGGAAATGAAAATAGTGTCTCCAAAGGGGAGACCCAGCAAAAGCTTTGAGTAAGGAGGAAAGGGGAGATGCTGCTGGGCAGAGCTTCCCCCACCCCCATCTCAAAGGCCCCCTCCTCACACGGGTAGGACCTACAGGTGCACAGGGCAGGAAGCCAGGAGTCAGCTTTGGGAAGCTGGGAGCTTGAAGGAGTGGGAGGAAGAACCCAGCACCTCTTGCTGGCCTGATTTCCAGCTTTACCGAGGGACAGAATTCCACATACATTTTTTTTTTAAGTAAGTTATAAAAATATATCCCATCACCACCAAAGACACTCATGTGTAAGAGTGCCTTTCCCTTCTGTCACCAAACCCAGGTCACCATCACCCTTCACACCATCACACCCCCTATTCCCGTCTGCCGGTTTCCAACACGCGCGTGGCACAGACGGAAAGACATCTATCAGGTTCCTGCAGCCAGGTGAGCCCGCCTGGACGGGAAGGACAGCTTTGCTCACAGCCAAAGGCTGGATGCCACTGTGCAAACCCCAGAGAGCTGGCCTCGTGGTAGAGTTCCCTGAGACCCTGACATTTGGGACGCGGGCCCTGAGGAGTCCCCCAAGCCAGTGCCGCTTGGCAGAAAGGTGAGGCTTTGAGCCAAAAACATGCCCTCCCCCAGCCCTGCTCGCCCAGGCACAGAACCCCCTGCCTCTACTTGTCCCTCCTCAACAAAAATGGATTCACATATTCAGCTCTCAGGTCACGCAGTCTGGGGTCCCTCCATTCCTGAGGTCTCTAGTAGATGCTAAATCAACCCCAGTTCCTGTCACGTGACCTCCTCAGGCCCCCTAACCTCCCCAGAAAAGACACGCACAGGTGTCTGGGACCACAGCACCACATGCAACTGACCCTCCCCATCACACTGACTGGACCAGGCAGAAGCCCCCTGAAGAGTCCTGTCCTGCCTGCCACTTTAGGAAGAAAACCAGACGGTCCCCAAAGGGCCGGGTGAGCCCATGGAGCCACGGGACGGCTCTGCGCCCTCTCACCGTGGCAGGAGCTGCCACCTACCTTTCTGTCTGTTCTCTTCACCAGCCCGGCCCTATGGCCTTGGAGGAACACAGGAAAATCCCTGGTTCCCAGGAGACGAAGAGGGACCTACCTCAGGGCAGGATCTCTCGGCCAAAGGGGGAATCTTTAATCAGAAAGAGGCTCCTGAATACACCGTAAGTGAAAACAAAGGGTTTCTGAGAGGGTGTCTTCCAGAGCTGGTGGGGAGGGGTGGGTGTGGTTCACTCGGGGAACAGCGAAGAACTCTCACCGAGTATTAGAGAAGTATTAGAGACCGTCTGGTCTCTTCTCAAGGAAAGAGTGGGCAAGGCAGTCTTGATCCTCCACACCGTACAACGTGAATTCTTTTTAGCGTTTTGGCTCAGCTTCCTGGGGACAGTCTTTTTACAAACCTATGAGTCTGGGCTTGGAGAAGAGGCCACACCGTATCTGTTGGGCTGCAACCCGACCTGAGGGACCCCAGATCGGAGCAGCTGGCACCAGAAAAAGGGCTTTCCTTGCATTCTGATGGAAGCTGCCGAGTGAGGACAATCTCTCCCTCCTCCTAGATCTGGGTGGAGAAAGGGGGCCGGCTGCACCTCAAAAAGCTCACACATCAGCCCCTTCCCACCCCAGCCTCAGCAGGTCCTGTTCTCTGAGTCATCAGCCAGAAACCTCTTTTTCCTAAAAAAAAAAAAAAGGAAATCCATGTTGCTCACAGTCCCTTCTGAGAGAGTGGAGAAAGCAAAGAATCCACCAGCTCAGCAGGAAACACAATGAGCTGTCCCTTCCTTCCATACGGTACACATTCATCCCCTAGGGAGATGGGCTGTGGGGAGGAGAGGAGGGGCTGTCATTTCTTTGGTCTCTGGTTTGCTGCAGAATACCCTTGGTCAGTTTTGGCTCTCTCTTATTTCAGGGGAAGAAAAAAAAAATAATTTTTTGTTTCTATTTTTTTTTTAAAAAAAAACTAAAACATTCCCATGAGGGAGGGGAAAATGTTTTGAGTATTCAACCTTAGCCAATAGAGCCCAAACTCCCCGTGTCCACTCTGTAGCTTTTAGGCTTCTGCTGTGGGGCTTGGGACCCATCTGCCTGTGTCTCCAGGCCGCCGGGAGGGGCCGTGGTTCAGTCCAGGAAGCGCTGGCAGGCCTTCTTCCAGCGGCAGGCGGTGCACCACTGGTCCCGGTGCTCAATGCCGTACACCTTGCGGCACTTTTTAGCTTCCCCGCGGGCTTTCCTGCAAGACGGGTCGATGAGGGGATGGTCACCCGCTGGCCAGCCAGCAAGGGGAACCACCAGGGCCGGAGGACCAACTGCCTCGCTCGCATCTGAGACGTCCCCCACTGGCTCCCTGGGACCAGCCCTAGGGACGAGGGGCGGGTGGGGACAGGAGCCCCCAAGGAGATCTCGGGAGAGGACAGGCTCACCTGGTGGTGCTCTGGGCCCGAGGTGGAGACGTGACGATCAGGTGAGACTTCATGGCAGGCGGCGGCTGCTGGGGCTCGCTGAAGCTTAGCGACCGGCTCCGGACCTGGGCACAGGCAGAGGGGCTGTGAGCACGAGGGCAGAAGTGCAAGGCCAAAGGACCATCCGGGGGGATAGCCAGCTACCCCCACCCCACCTTGTGCCAGGAGGCCTTCTCTAGAAGGAGACTTCAGGGAGAGGTGAGCAGGGATCAAGGAGGGAGTGGAGGTGGAAAGGGAGGAGCCAGCCTTGAAAGGCACACTCCAGCTAGGGGAAGGGGCTCCAAGCAGGAGAGCCACTAGGCCTGGCCCCCTCGTGGGCTGCCACTTGCAGATTGAGAAGAAGCTACCATACTGAGGAAGAAAGAGAGACGGTACAGCCTCAGTGGCACCTTCGGGCATGTGGGTTTTACAGTGTGTGGTGATGCTTTCCTGCAGGAGGCGTTTCAGACTGCAACACCCTAAGGGTCTCTCAGTCATGTCCAACTCTTTGCAACACCATGGACTGTAGCCCACCAGGCTCTTCTGTTCATGGGGATTCAAAATAACTTCTGATTTATTTCAGTTCAGGGACAAGCAACCTAATGCGCTGGTCCACAGTGGTCCGGGGAGCTCTGATCCACCTGCACAGCCCTCCACATGCCCCTCTTTCCTTTCTCACCCTCCCTCTTCCTCTCCAGCTTCCCCATGTCCTCTCCCTCCTCCTCTTGGCATCAAAACCTTACCAAGCACCCCTGGGGGCTCAGGACTAAAGAGGGTGCTGATCCCACCTGGCCTCAGGATCTTGGCAATAAACTTGATCTGGGTGCTCCTCACCAGCACGCCCCTCCCACATTCCATGGGCACCTGTGACTCTTGGTGGTGGTGGGGTTGGGTGGGCAAGGGTATGAAGACCTTTAAGAAGCTGGGGTGCCGGAGGCAACAAGCTCACGGGGAAAGGCCTCCAGCATGGGGTGTGTGCAGCTGAGCCCTTGGCTGGTTCCGGGGCCCCTGGAAGGGCTGAGGGGCTCGGAGTGCTGGGCACACTCACCGGGGACAGGGCGGAGGCGCTGGAGGGGGCAGCGGCCCAGCTGATGCTGGTGTAGATGTGCGGGGAGACCGGGATCTGGAAAGGCGGCAGAGCCTGCGGAGACAGAGCGCGTTGGCCAGGGCCCGGCTCAGGAAGCTCTCAGGGCCCTCCTCCCACCCCAGCGACCTCACGGTCTGCAGCAACAGGTGCACCTCACACTACAAAGTCCTGGGACACCCCAAAATGCCCCTCCCGAGAGAAACAGCAGAGCACCAGCTCTCTGGAGTCGCCTTTGTCTCGGGCTCCAGTCTTTTTTTTGGAGCTCTCCTCTTGGAGCTGGTTTACGTGCCAGCCTCATGAGTTAATCATCTCCGCAGATTAACTTCCTGGCGGGATCACCTACCAAGAACATGCTCGGGGCAGCTCCCCCAGGAATTCAGCCTTGTGAGTTGGGACACAGGCACTGTGCTAAGGCGCCTGCCACCCCTGGGGCAACCGCGTGGAAGCAGCAACTCTCCAGGTCAAGGTTTGTTTCTAAAATCACCAACCGCCCTCTCCAGGCCTCATGTCACAGGGACAGCTGGCAGCCTGAAGGGCCACCTGAGTTGGAATAGCTGAGCGACCACTCATTCTAATGAGGAGGAGAGCTGGCTCGCTCTCTAAAGGCTTTCCGACGGAAAGCACTGCTTCTTAGTTACTAACTTGCAAATCAACCTACAGTAGGAAAAAAACAAGCAGTAGGCATCAAAGGATTTTAAGAAAAACTTGCACTTGGCAAAGAGAGTCTTCGGTACCTACTACATGCAGCAGAAAACCCCCGAAATGCCACCTGCTCCATGCCTGCTTTCCCAACCCAATGGGCATAATACCCTGGTCTTTACGGCTATTGTTGCTGAGTCACTGACTTGTGTCCGGCTCGTGAACTGTACCCTGTCAGGCTCCTCTGTCCATAGGATTTTCTAGGTAAGAATACTGGAGCCGGTTGCCACTTCCTTCCCCAGAGGATCTTCCCAACCCAGGGATCGAACCCGAATCGCCTGCACTGGCAGGTGGATTCTTTACCACTGAGCCACCAGGGAAGCCTGGTCCTTCCTGTACCCACCACAATTGTTTGTGCCTCCAGTAAGATATTTTAACTACTTATTATAATTAATCACAGTTACACATTCATTTCTCTCTCCAGCTAAACTGTACACTTCACAAGCTCAAGAATTATAATCTTATTCTACTGCAAAGCTTACCCTGCAGCTTGACACACAGTAGGTATTCAAAACACTGAGTCCCAGATTATCTAATGTAGTACAATTCTGAGAATTGGGGGTTTGCTCTCGGAAACCCTACTACCCTAGTCTATCCCCTTATAACCAAGGATGGACCAATTCCCCCGTCCAAATCCATCAACCTGGTCACTCAGGGATTCAGTCAGATTTCTTAACCACTGGATTCAGCCAGATTCAGTAACCACTCATTACAATCACCAAGGTACAACTCTGGAATTCCTGTGTTTATTAAGTGTGAAGTCATTTTCCTTAAAGTAAGAGATGGGTAATTCAGCTGAGGACTCAGCCTCCAATCAGTGTGGTCAGTGGCCTGTGATCAGGCTGACCAGTGACAGGCACGGAATCCCTCACAGCCCCTAGGCTGAGCTCCCAAGGGGTCCCCATACCTGGTATGCATGGTCGGCCTGAATGTGCCAGAAAGAGCCAGGAGCTGACTTGCTGAGAGCACCGGAGGGCAGGTAAGACTCCAGGCCAGGGTGATCTGGGCCTGAGGACTGGGCTTTAGGAGGAGGCGGTGGGGGCAGGATGGTGAGGGGCGGGCTGGTCACGCTGGGGGTCGGAGCCGGGTCGGCTGTGGGGCCGCCAGCCGCAGCAGCTTCCCCCTTCATCTGCACCTCTGTGTAGTAGAAATCCTCCTCCCGCTTGAACTGGTCGGAGTCCACGGAGTCCCTGCAGGGGAGAGAGATGTGGTGACGACCAGGGGCAAGCTGTCCTGGTCCAAACACCAGGGACAGCGAGGCATGAGGGGAGCACCTGCTCAGGGCCACCAGCAAGTCACAGGAGGAGCCCGGGAGGACAGGTGGGAGCTCAGGTCCCGACACGGGCTCCCAGGGACTGCACCCTGGCACAAGGGGAATTATTTTCCCTAGCACCGAAGCTTCTCCTCTGGCCAGATCTGCTTCACGCTTTGCCCTGGGTCCTCTTTGGACACCACTCACTCACGGACACACTCTCCGGCAGGGGAAGGACTATGAGTCGGCCCCCTCGGCCATATGCAGCTCCGGCTCCGGGTGGTCAGTGTGAAGGGAGCCCCAGCTCCCCAAGGGGAAGCAACAGGCTCTAAGTAACTAACCATCCTCTAAGTGCCCAGAACTGAACCATCTTCCTTCCAGGGTGAGAAGACATACCCATCAACAGCATCAACATCCACCACGCAGGAGGGCCTCCTTCCCAGCAAAGATCCCAGCAAAGGGGCTGTTCCACAGGGCCCAGGATCAGGGATGGGTGGGGTCCTCAGCCAGCCAGTTTCTCAGAAGCATTTGGGGGTGTGGGTCTCGGGGAATCAGCGGGTGGAGGAGGTCTGAAGAACGCCCTAGGCAGAGGAGCTCTGCACGCGTGCCTACCCCAGGTGGAGGGCTTTCACGTGTCGTTTGATGCCCACGATGGAGCGCAGGACTTTGCCACAGCTGGGCCACAGGCACTTGTACATCACCTTCACCGAGTTCTGGACGGAAAGGAACAAGGGATGAGGAGGTCATGTCCGCCCGCTCAGCCTCACCCAGCGGGGCTCCAGTCACATCCAACAGGACCCAGCAGAAGGCTCAATCGAGTAAAGGGGTTCCCAGAGACCAGAGAGACTGACAAACACAGGCAGAGAGCTGGTCCTGGGGGCCAGCATCGGTCTGGAGTGGAGATGGGGGTGGGCTTGGGGGCAGGAGGATGGAGGAAAGGAGATGCGGTGGGGGAGGGGAGAAAGGCTGGGGGACAGGGGAAGACCTGATGCAGGTCTCTGCAGGAGAGCCGGGTTGGGCAGAGGTGAGGCCAATGATGTGGCATTGGAGAGGAGGGGCGGGCTTCTGGCAATATCAAGAGCAAAGAGAAGCAGCAAAGGAGAGCTGAAGTGATGGCCCAGGGCCTTGGACTCTGAGCTCCCAATGCAGGGTGGGCCGGGGTTCAATCCCTGGGTGGGGAACTAGATCCCACATGGCACAACCACGATCTGGTGCAGCCTAATTAATTAATTAATTAATTTTTAAAAAATGGATCACTGAAACAGGATAGAGCCCGAGAAGGCCGGGGAAACCAGGCCTGGCCCCTCTGCAACTGAGCTTGAAAGCTCAGGCCATGCACCTTTCTTTTTCGGGGAGCTGGTTCATCCAACAGGAAAGCATCCGGGTCGGTCTCAAATCCATTATCAGTCTGGGGAGAGCCGAAGGCGTCCCCCAGGTACTTGGGGCTGGCCTGGGGGTGGGGGGGCGAGGGGGTGGAGACGCCGCTGCTCCCGCTCCAGTGCCCGCTGGTGGTGCTGCTGCCGCTGTCTGACACGTCGCCGCTCTCCTTCCACGGGTCGCAGGCCGTGCGGGAGGCTGGAGAGGAGAGGACAGAGGATGCTCGGTGCCTGTCCCTTTGCTCACGCCACATTCCGCAGACAGCCCCAAGTCGGGGGCAGGGCACCCTAGTTCAGAGTCTGGGGTCCTGGGCTTCCCTGGCAGCTCAGTGGTAAAGAACCCACCTGCCAATGCAGGAGACACGGGTTTGATGCCTGGTCTGGGAAGATCCCACAGGCCAAGGAAGAACTAAGCCTGGGCGCAACTGCGGAGCCTATGCTCTGGAGCCTGGGAGCTGTAATGACTGAAGCCCGAGCACCCTGGAGCCTGTGCTCTGTGACAGGAGAAGCTGGCTCCCTGCAGGTAGAGGGTAGCCCTCAGTGGCCACAACTAGAGAAAAGCCTGAGCAGCAACAAAGACCCAGCACAGCCAAAAATAGATGCATAAATAAAAAGTGTTTTCTTAAAAAGGTTGGGTTCCTGAATCTAATGCTGGGTTCTGCTTGCCTGGCTTTGTACTCCAAGGGGGAGAAACAAAAACTGAAAAAGTACCCCTTCCCTAACAAACCGCTCCCCTTTCTGGGCTTCAGTAAAAATGAGGAATGGGCCCCTTCACTGCAGCACTGTCTGCGGGTGGCAGACTGCTCTGTTCTCCTGGACCCTTCCTGCCACAGCTGTGCTGACCATCACTGACCGCCAGACACACTCTGTAGCTGTATTTTGTGTGCAGGTATCCCCCAGTTTTTGAAAGTTCAATTTATACCTTTTCCTTCAGATGCAAGACCTGCAGTCAGCCCTCCAAATCCCCAGTTTCCGCACTGAAGATATTTAGGAAAAAGAATTCCAGAAAGATCCCCACAGCAACACTTGAATTTGCCACACAGCAACGAATCATTTAAACAGCAACATTTAAAAGGCATTCACACTGTCTTTCCAACTACTTACAACATTGTACACAGCATCTGCCTTGTGTTAACGTATTATAAGCAACCTAGAGATGATTGACAATACGCAGGAGGATGTGCATAACTCACAAGCAAGTACAATGCTGTTTTACACAAGGGACTTGAGCATCCATGGATCTGGGTATCCGCACGGGTCCTAGAACCAAACCCCCACGAGTACCGAGTGACAACCTTGCATCAGGACCTGTTTTCACTAACTGAAAGGAATCTAAGGAGGACTTTCACTTTATGAGAAAAGGTGACACAGTTTTCAATGCTGGTTCTGCAGCGAGCTGTTACGGAGGCAGGGCGCCCCAAACAGTCCAGGCCCCTTCCTAGGAACCACACTCAGCATCTCAGCACCCAGCCCCCAGAGCTTTGAACTGAACCTGCGAGTATCTGTGCTTTATCACAATGTATTTTGTGCATCCGTTAGCCAAGAGGCGTCCTAAGGAAATTGTTTCTTTGCCTTATACCATTTCAGTTTTCGAAAGTTTTCACAGAAATGCTAATTTCAGATAGCAGGGGAGACCTGTATTATTAATGGAAAGATAACCTAATCAAAAGGTACCTCTCACTTTAAAGGTAAGGGGACAGCAGGGAGAGGGGAGAGGAAAAGCCTCTCCTGCCCCCACCCCACCCCGTGCACAGACAAACGGGCTGGGTACATTTGGGAAATTTTCCCAGCAGTGGAGTAGGATGCAGAGGCCAGGAGAAGGCCTTGTTAACCAGGCTTTCTTAAAAGATGCCTTTTGATAATTTAAACCCAGGCAAGAACATCAAAACCTGCGTGAGAAAAGAAACCATTCAGCCAGCTCTCACAGCTGTCAGGAGGTGAAGCCTTTACCAGAGCTGGCTCCTGCTTTTATCCACAGGGAACACGCTTAGAGCAAGAAAGACAAGCTCTGAGAACAGTTCAGACTCATCACGAGATGACAGGAGGCCTGCTTGCCCAACAGGGCCTGAACTCGCTGCCCTGCTCCCAGCAACACGTCTGAACAGGAAGATCAGTCAGACGTGTGAAATTTTCAGTTTTAAAACTGCCTCCCTTTGGGTTGCTTTAAGCCCAGCCCAGACTCTTCCGTGCCTGGGCCATAAACCTGTACTGACAACTCATTGGCCAGAGATCCATTAGTACGTCCTTTGTTACCCGAACATCATTGATCGGAGATGTTTCATATTCACTGACATAACAAATTGGCGGCCATAGGCATTAGGTTCTGCAAAAATTCTTAGGTCAATAATGTGCTAGTTTACCTCATTTAGTTGTTGTTCAGTCACTAAGTCGTTTCTGACTCTTTCTGACCCCATGGACTATAGCCCACAAGGCTTCTCTGTCTACAGGGTTTTCCAGGCACAAATACTAGAGTGGGTTGCCATTTCCTACTCCAGGGGATCTTCCTGACCCAGGTATCGAACCTGCGTCTCCTGCATTGGCTAGCGGGCATTGGCAGGTGGATTCTTTATCACTGAGCCACTAGAGAGGCCCGATTTATACTACAGGAGAACCTGAAATTTTGATACACAGAAATAGCAAGAAAAGGGGAAAAGCCTATGACACATTCAGGTATGGTGGCCTTGTCCCCAAGCCCCAACTTCCACATGGGCAGTGGTCCACAAGGCCTCCTTACCCTGGATTCTGAGACCATCGACCACATCCCCCGAGGCCAGGATAAGCATCCCACTGCTTTCCTCTCATCCTACTCCATATTCCAATCCACTTTCAGGCTGACCTAGACACCCAGCATTCCATATTTCCAATGCAGGTTTTCCTTATATAAGTCTTAAATGCTAGGAGAAGCCTGCCCAAACAGAATGGGCCAAATGAACTCTGCCTTCTCTAAGCATTACTGTCGAGTCTCAAAGGTATGACTTCCTGGAAATTGAGAGTTTATGGCATCTACACATGAGGCTAAAAATAGGGTAGCCCTTCAGGAAAGAAATCAGGAGCCGCCAATGATTCTCACAAGTCCACTAAGGAAATCCATCAGGGAGAGATGGGTGAAGGGGAAGAATGCGACATCTGGCATCAGGACAGGAGAAGAGAACAGGCCTGCCCCACAATACAGCAGTCTTGCACGGAGGAGCCACTCACGTCGCTCAGTGCCAACACTGGCAAATAGGCACATAAGGAAAAATACAAAACAAAGCTAAAAAGTGAAACTCATAAATTAACTGGTATCTTATAAGTGAAACAAAGTTTTAGTCACTCAGTCGTGTCTGACTCTGCAACCCCAAGGACTGTAGCCCGCCAGGCTCCTCTGTCCATGGGATTCTCCAGGCAAGAATACTGGAGTGGGTTGCCATTTCTTGACCCAGGGATCGAACTCGGGTCTCCTGCATTGCAGGCAGATTCTTTACCATCTGAGCCACTATGGAAGCCCCACATATCTTATAAGAGGAACATAAATCACTCCACCTTAGATCATACAATTTTCTAGGGCAGGGTCAACAGAGATTCTGTACCAGGAAAACAAAGTGTTGCCAGGCCAATGCACCCTGAACTTCTAAGAAATCCTTGTAATGCCCTCTGCTCTCCACAGGCCCACGCAGAGCCATCCTAACAATACAGACACCAGGAGGAATGGGTGGATTCTGCAAAAAGCAACCATGATTAGAGCAAGGTTTTGGTTGTTGTAGAGACCTCATCTTCCAGAATACATCAACATAATTAGCTGCCAAGGAGGCCTTATCTTCCCACTTACTTCAACGGAAGACCAGAAATATGTTGTTATGGGAAAACCACTTTAACAGACAACAAAAAAATGTTTATCACGGGAACTTAAGATATCACAGCATATTATCAGTTAGATGGGTATATGCTAGGGTTGGGGTCTGTGTGTGAATATATATGAACAGATTATATACATAAACATACACACACACACAAACACACACACACACAAGCTGAGGGGAATTTCAGTCAATGATTTTCTTTCCCTTTATGATATTTTCCTGGATCTTCTTCCTGTTGACCAACCTCCTCAATCTCCTAAACTTGTAGAGTTTCCTGAGACCTTAAAACTGACTCTATGGGACTTCCCTGGAGGTCTAGTGGCTGAGACTCTGAGTTCCCAATGCAAGGTGCCGAGGTTCAATTTCTGGTCAGGGAACTAGATTCCTTATGCCAGAACTAAGAGTTTCCACGCCACAGCTAAAATTCAGCATGACCAAATAAATGAATAATTTTTAGCTGACTCCTCTCCTCCTGTGTTGCTGGTATGGGTCCCAGGTGTTCACAGAACGGGTGTGTGATGCTCTGCCCCTCAACTGATGCTGTAAGACCGCAGTAGCTTCTGTTAGCAGTCTAACCATTGATGACAGGCCTTGGGTGAAATAAGTAAATCTTATCACTTCCTTAAATTTATTTTCTAAGTAGGGAGATTACTTATGAGGGATGCTTTGTAAAGGCCACTTTCCACCTGATATGTTCAAAACTGACTCCATTATTTTCCTATAAGGTTTTAAGAAGCTCACGATTCAGTTAGATCTCACCAACAAAAAAGTTATTCCCTGGGAGTAAGTTAGGCCAGCCAGATAACAAATTTCAAAAAAAAAAAAAAAAAAAAGGTTCAGATTCACCACAAACCTTGTCAAACTACTAATATCCAGCAACCCACCTTCCTCCCATATTACTCATAATGTATTTGGGGGGTTGTGCTAGCATTTTTTTAATTTATAAATTTGTTATGAAATCTTTCTATTGGTTTGCATTAAGCGATTAGATTTATTTCAGACTTTGGATCGTTTATTCCACACTAATTTACGAGGCTGAATGAGGCACTTGGAAGGGGGCCGTGAATCGGCCAAGGCCACGAGGGGATCATTTAGTACGTTCCTACCTTTACAACTAAACGTTCCTCTCCTGGCCTCGTGCAGCCCAAGTGCCTTGCTCGCTTACTCCCGTGGAAGAACTTACTCAGGTGGCCAGTGAGGTTCAGTCTCACATTCAACCATCTTCACAACGCACCAGGAAACTTCTCCCCAGAGGAGGAAACTGAGGAGAGAGAACGGAAGCATCGAACTCCGAAAGAGAGGAAGCCTCGGCCGCACCCAGAACCCACTCGGCCCGTTCCTCACCGGAAAAGTTGGCCTCGCCCCCGGGAGGACTCTGTACGACAGGGCTGCAGGACAGTGACGTGAGCACCATGGCAGCCATCATCTCGTCCATTTCCACCGCATCCGACCTCCTGGATTCAGACGGGTGAGAGCCAGAGGTTACTTCCCGACACAGCAGGTCACGTGAGCATCTTACGTTCCTGGAATGTACCATTTGGGCCCCTACTCCGATCAGTTGGTGTGTGGTCAAGTAATAGAGTTAAATAAAGCATTCGGACCTCTCCCCATTCTTCATGAAAAGTACTCAGTTCTGAGTGTCTCTGATAATACCAGTCAACCCCAGGGAAAGCAGGCTGGGCCCCATCCCACTGCTGACACCCAGAGGTAGCTCCATTCTCCATGGAATTCACTTCCTAACTCTTACTCTACAGCTTAAAATTGGGAATTTTATTTGAGGGAAAGGAAGACATGCCCAAGCAATGAAATAAAGCAAGGGCATACAAGACACCTGGCTAGAATTCGAAAGCACTATCATTACCTTCCTTTTCTAGCTTTATATTTAAATTTTTAAATATTTATTTGCTTATTTAATGTATTTGACTGTGCTGGGTCTTAGTGGCAGCACACAGTATCTTCAAGCTTAGCTACAGCATGTGGGATCTACTTCCCTGACCAGGGATCAAACTCGGGCCCCCTGAATTAGGAACAGAGTCTTAGCCACTGGGCCACCAGGAAGTCTCTGTATTTACATTTAAGGGAGAACAATTCCACTCACCAACTCCCTTCCCTTCCCCTCAGTATCAGTGATGAGATAATATGGTAGCTTCTGAATGTCAACAGAATCTGGCACATAAGCCAATGAGCAAAAAATCTCCAGAAATACTAAAATAAATCTCCCAACAAACCTCAATGCTTTATACAGCAGAGATCTATGAAATTTTATACATAATTTCCTTAATCCATATAAAGTTACACTATTTGAAAATAAAATGAAAGCCATCAACAAGGTAATGCTAAAGTATGAAAAGTCAGTCTGAAATAATTTTCCAGGTGGCACCTCTATTTCAAAGGACTGTATTATACAATTTATTCTTTACAATTCAGATCCACTAAATTATATGACATGAAGCAGTAAACTGAGACTAGTAATGTATTAGACATGTCAGCAGCCCCCTTTTTGAATGATTATTTGTATTTTTATTTCTATAGAATAGAAAGACAAATTCTTTGCCAGTGTTCCACTGAATCCACAATCACAAATGTTATTTACTGCTCTGGTCTGGTCTCAAGACACAGAATATACTGTCAATAACAGTAACATGCACAGATACACACACAGATTGCAGGGGCAGGGAGTTCAGCTGCTTACATATCCTGTATAGAAGAATCTCGGGGCTTCCCTAGTAGCTCAGCTGGTAAAGAATCCGCCTGCAATGCAGGAAACCCCAGTCTGATTCCTGAGTCAGGAAGATCCCCTGGAGAAGGGATTCTCTACCCACTTCAGAACTCTAGGGCTTCCCTGGTAGCTCAGACGGTAAAGAATCCACCTGTAATACAGGAGACCTGGGTTCGATCCCTGGGTTGGGAAGATCCCCTGGAGGAGGGCATGGCAACCCACTCCAGTAATCTTGCCTGGAGAATCCCATGGACAGAGGAGCTTGGTGGGCTATGGTCCACAGAGTTGCAGAGTCAGACACAACTGAGTGGCTAAGCATAGCACAGCATAGAAAAATCTCACTAGCAGATTTTCTTTTTTAATCTGAAAAGATCAATGTGCATAGAGTATATAACATAGAGCTTCCCTGGTGGCTCAGACGGTAAAGAATCTGTCTGCAGTGTAGGAGACCCAGGTTCAATCCCTGGGTTGGAAAGATTTGCTGGAGAAAGGAATGGCTACCCACTCCAGCATTCTGGCCTGGAGAATCCCCACGTACAGAGGAGCCTGGTGGGCTACAGTCCAAGGGGTCACAGAGTCGAACGTGACTGAGCAACTAACACAGTATAGTTTTTATTCTCAGGGAAAAAAAAGATTCTAAAACAGGAACTTTCCTAATAGTCCAGTGGTTAAGACTCCACGCTTCCAGGGCAGGGGGCAGGGGTTCGATCCCTGATTAGGGAACTAAGATCCCACATACTGTGCAGTGGGATCAAAAAAAAAAAAATTCTAAATAATTTTTTAAAACTTCTAAAGCTTGGGGCGGGGGGAAACTTCTAAAGCAAAGTATACATTTTTCATTCAAAATCAATGGTTTTAAATATCTAGCTGGGGCTCTGTAATCTCCTGACTGAGGCTACTGTCTGTTTTTGCCTGGTTTGAAAGTTAAGAATGGCATAGCTTTTTAAAAGTTTACTTATTTATTTGTTTGTTTTTGGCCATGCTGGCTCTTCCTCGCTGTGTGCGGGCTTTCTCTAGTTACAGCAAGCTAGGGGCTACCCTCTAGTTTGTCGGGCGCAGGCTTCTCACTGCGGCGACTTCTCTGCTTACAGAGCGAGGGCTCCAGGGCACTCGGGCTCAGCAGCTGTAGCTCCCAGGCTTAGCTGTGGCATCCTCCCAGACCAGGCATCAGACCTGTGTTCCTTGCATTGTCGGGCGGATTCTGAACTGCTGAACCACCAGGGAAGTCCCTGGCTTAACAGTTTTCAAGTGGTTTTACAAATCAAAAGGATATTATTTCTTGACATATGATGCATGGAAATTACACGAAATTGAAATTTGAGTATCCATAAGTGAAGTTTTAATTGGAGCCCAACATGCCCGCCTGTTTAAGTTCTGTCTGCAGCTGATTTCTCAAGATCACAGCCAAGCAGAGTAACTGTGACAGAGAACTTGTGTCCCACAAAGCCGACATAATATTTACTATCTGGCCCATTCTGGACATGCTTGCTGCCTCCTGATCTAAGCCACTTTTTTTTCTCTCTCATCATGAAAAACTAAGAACTAATTTTAGTTTAAGCAGGAAAGGGAAAAAAATAGCCCTCAGCCAGATGAAGCTATATATATATATCACTCTTAACAGAGTCACCAGGGCTTCCCTGGAGGCTCAGCGGTAAAGCATCTGCCTGCTAATGCAGGAGACTCAGGTTTGATCCCTGGGTTGGGAAGATCCGAAGGGAAATGGCAACCCACTCCAGTATTCTTGCCCAGAGAATCTACAGACAGAGGAGCCTGGTGGGCTACAGTCCATGGAACTGCAAAATTGTCAAGACAGGACTGTGCAACCAAAACAACAATAACAGAGTTATGGGGAAGAAAAGATGCCCGTCTAGGTTTTTTTTCAAAGGAAAAAAACTCTCACTGTATCTCGTGCGACTGGTACCTTCAGGAGTAGACAGATATCTGGAGTTCTGCATTCCTTCCCCAACCCAAGGCATCCCCAAACCCCTACCTCAACACCCACATGTCTTTCAGAGCCAAGGTTCTCCCACACAAACCTCTTTGGGACATCAATGTTCCTGGACACAGGCCTGTAGGCTGGCGCCTGGGTTCCCTGCTCTGGAGGTGGCACCTGGGGACTGCGGCCCAGTGGCTCGGCCAGCCACACCTCTTCCGCTTTGCAGCAGATCTGTAACTTCTGGTCCAACAGCCAGACAGTCACCTTATCCTCTGCCCAACTGTGCCGCTCCACCAGCCCTGTGGACTCTTGACCCCCGTACTGCACACAAACCTGGAGAGAGAAAGAGCAACCAGTGGTCAGCACTTGGCAGTTCTCACTCCATGTGCTCTAGGTTCTGGGACCCAGGAGCTACCTGAAACAAACTGCATTCTCTGACTCATCTTTAGTTCATGAAGATGCTCCCGGGTACCTGCTTCCTACCTGAACATCCAGACCAGCCAAAGTGGATCAGTTCTCACTGAAACAAATCTTTATAAATTCTTTAGATGGAGAGAGCAAAAGTATCAATTTCTGAAACTTCTTGTTTTAAACTTGGAGTCTATATACAACTAAAGTTGATATCATCTTAAAATACTTATGTTTTCTGTAAGCGTCATGGAAACCACAAAGAAAAAACTCTAGTAGACATACAAAAGATAAAGAAATCAAAGCACAGAACTACAAAAAAAAAAAAACAAAAACTCACAAAGGAAGACAGCAAGAGAAGAAAGGAACAAAGGAATTATAAAACAGGAAAAAAAACTAACAAGATGGCAATAGCAAGTCCTTACCTATCACTAATTACTTTAAATGTAAATGGATTAAAATTTCAAATCAAATGAATTTGGAATCTGTATCCATCTTCTTGAGATCTTAACCTGACTTGCCTCTAAAGTTCTATGTATCTGCTGGTTCCCAACTATTGCCTTGAATTGCTCACACTCTGCATTTCTGCCTTCAGAAAATCCTGAGTCTACCTGGGAGCAAGATGGTAGTGATGAAAATGCAGACCGACCGCTTTCAGAGGTGCCTAGCAGTTGGCAGGGTCCTCACCTTGTGGGAAAAAAGATCTGGACCACACAAGTCTTAAAAGAGAGGCAGAAAGTAGAGCCTCTATTATCAGCTCTTAGGAAGGCAATGAACGAGAAGCCCACTCATCTGGATCTAGCGATAGCATGAGGCCAAACAGATCTAGTGATAACACAGAGGAGCAGAAACTGGAAAAGAGAATCCAAATGGCATTCCAACTAAACAGACACCTTCGTCTCCTGAAACGTCTCAAGGTAATTCAATGGTGCAATCTTCGTTGTTGTTCAGTCGCTAAGTTGTGTCCAACTCTTCGCAACCCCATGGACTTCCCTGTCCTTCACCATCTCCCGGAGTTTGCTCAAACTCATGTCCATTGAGTCGGTGATGCCATCCAACCCTCTTATCCTCTGTTGTCCCTTTCTCCTCCTGCCCTCAGTCTTTCCCAGCATCAGGGTCTTATCCAGTGAGTTGGCTCTTTGCATTAGATGGCCAAAGTATTAGAAATTCAGCTTTGGCATCAGTCCTTCCAATGAGTATTCAGGGCTGAATTCCTTTAGAATTGACTGGTTCAATCTCCTTACTGTCCAAGGGACTCTCAAGAGTCTTCTCCAGCACCACAATTCAAAGGCATCAATTCTTCAGCACTCAACCTTCTTTATGGTCCAACTCTCACATCCATACATGACTGTGGGATGCAATCTTCTCTCTCTCATAAATCTGAGCTCCTTTCCCTTGTTTTTGTAAAGTTGTAAACTGGGAAAGATTAAGAGAAACTGAGCTCTGGCCATGCTTTGCACTGAGGCTCTGAGTAGGCCTGAGCCCAGAATTGTCATGCAGGAGCTCTGGATCTGCTAAGAATGGCTCATTCTCTTGGGAAGCCTGCTGTCCAAGGGGCTCATATGGCTGCAAGGAAAAGGTCTGCACTCAAGTCAGTGCCCAGGGAGTTTCTGGCCTGTCATTTGGGATACCACTGGGCTGCTGAACCCCAGCATGGGGACAGCGGACATTTGTCTACTTGGGGATCAACCTACCTTCTGCCCAGGGTGAAAGGCCACCAGCTGGGGGCCTGAGGTGCCTGGAGCCTTGAGGACTTCTTTAGGCTGCTCCTGGCAGGACAGATCCTTGGAGGCAACAAAGGGCTGGGGAGCCGCCCCCTCCAACAGCTCTGCCTGAGGCTCCGATGGTGGGGCAGCCCCAGGTGGTCCCAACACCCGGGCTCCCAGAAGGGACCGCTTGCCGAGGCGCCGGGACAACACGCTGGCCATGCTGTTGCCTTTCCTGGGGAGACAAAGGAGACACAGGGTCCTTTATCCAGTATCTGGGGAATCAGGAAGATGCCCCCCACACAGCTGGAGCCCATGAGTGTCCATAAAAAATGATGAGACATTTTAAAGTAATTTTTACAACGGTTTTCTTTCTACAAAAGCTAAACATCTGTTACGAGTAGGACATTGAGAACATCCTGATAGGCAGAACAACAAATCACTCAAGAAGAGACTTCCCAGAGAAACACCCATGTTTCCTGGACAGTGTTCCAGGCTTTCTGCTACACGAGGGTTTACAGACTTGCATTTCTACAAAAAACAGGATCATGGCTTGGTAAATGGGGAATTTTCACTTATTGTCAGCTGTGCTGTATCATTAAATGTTATTCTACAGAAACTCTTTTGGGAGACATGGCTGTGTTTTCTTAGGCAGCTGCGTCACTGCTAATTTAACAAATCCCTTATTATTGTGCCTAATGGCTGCACCCTTGGGTTGTGTTACCGAAACTTCTCTGCCCACAGCGAGCATCTTAGCGTGCCTGGAAAGTGACCCTCAGCATACACACCAAGGGTCACTTTCCAGGTCAGGATCCTATTAAGATAGTGCGAAGTCAGAGCAGAGGCCTCCCTGCGTGGCGAGTGGTAAAAAATCCATCTGCCAATGCAGGAGACACGGGTTTGATCCCTGATCTGGGAAGATTTCCTGGAGAAGGAAATGGCAACCCACTCCAGTATTCTTGCCTGGAGAATCCCTATGGACAGAGGAGCCTGGCGGGCTACAGTCCATGGAGTCACAGAGTCAGACATGACTTAGTGACTGAACAACAACCAAGTTAGAACAAGAGGGTGTCTGTGAGATACTCACAGAATCCCACACTGAGCTGGCTTCAAAGTTGCAGACAGCCACAGAAATGAGCCACGGTAACTCTCCTTGTTTTACACTTAAGGAAACTAACCCTGGGAGCTTAAGAGACTTATTCATGGCGATAAAGGTTGTTGGTGTCAGATAAATGGGATCTGGTGTCCTGATTCCAAACCCTGATCTTCTCACTGCCTCCCAATTGCCTGTACACTGCCCCTAACAACTCGGGCTGCTTGTGAATTCAGGGCTGATAGAAATGCAGGACCACAGCCTGCATGGACCCACGGAAGACCACTGCAGGCCTCTGCAGTCACCCCATGATGGGCAGGAGCTGCTCCAAAAACTGGACATATTATTTCTGCCTGGTCAGAGGTGTCAGCGCACCCTCCACGGATCATACTCCAGAAACCAGAGCCCTGTCCTCTACATTTTATGGTGGAAGGGCTAGAAAGGTGACAAGACGAGACGCTTGCTGATGCCTGAGAGGTGGGTTCTAACCACCTGGCACTCTATAAGCCCCAGGGCAGGGGTGGTTGAGGGGGAACCCCTTGACCTTCAGAAGCCCATACCATTCCAGAAAAGAGGAAGTCAATCTTCTAGGGCCTCTGAGAATCAAAACTGTCAACAAGTTGCTCTTGGGAAATCCCACCCATGCTCCACAGCCTGTCTGCTAATAATACAGTTGCAAATATGGAGGAGAAGGGTTTGGCACGTTTTAATAAATGTTTTACTCAGAGCTTCACAGGCTAGAATCAGGGAGTATGGTATCTCCATCATGAATTCCCTAGAAAGCAAAGAAGAGGTAAGAAAAAGGTCAAAATCAGACTACCCTACGGAATTCCTCTCTAGATATCTAGTGACTTTATATGTAGTAACACTATTGGAAAGCTTTTTTTTTACTATGCATGTCATCAAAAGGAAGAAAAACACAAGAAGTAAATTCTTCATCATCAAAAAAAAAAGTGTCCACCCAGTCACCTACTGTCATCTTCAGGCATCAAGCCAGAAACAAGAGCCTTGAACTCTCGCTTTAAGCACTTCCCAGGTGGCGCTAGTGGTACCAATGCAAGCGTCACAGGTTGGATCCCTGGATTGGGAAGATCCCCTGGAGAAGCGAAAGGCAACCCACTCCAGTATACTTGCCTGAAGGATCCTGTGGACAAAGGAGCCTAGGCTACAGTCCATGGGTTGCAGAGTCGGACATGACGGAGTGACTCTGAGCACCCAGGCGGAAATGTGCACGCGCACGTGGACACACACACACACAGAAAGAGTTAGTCACTCAGCTGCGTCCAAATCTGTGTGATCCATGGACAATAGTCTATCAGGCTCCTCTGTCCATGGGACCTCCTAGGCAAGAATACTACCGTGGATTGCCATTCCCTTCTCCAGGGGATCTGCCTGGCCCAGGGATGGAACCCACGTCTCCTGCATTGGCAGGCAGGTTTTTTGGTCACTGAGCCACCAGGGATGCCCATAACCCACTGTTTAATGTCGAGCTGTAAGCAAAGCCACAGTGCCACTTAGAGACGTCAGATGGCAGCAACCTTCCAGAGAAAGAAAGAACCCTGCTCTTGACCAAAAGAAAAAAAAAAAAAACACACACACGCACACACAACACACAGCGGCCACCCCCACTTTCCACAGCAGGAAGTTTGAGGTTTCTACCACTGAACATGAAGAAAGGGTAGCATTTCCAAAATTCCTGGGCTTCCAGTCTTCAGACGGAGCCTGAAATATTTGGCTCACAGTCTCTGATGATGTTTTCTTTTTCCTAAGCCTTTTTTTTTTTTTTAACGTAAAGAACACTTTTTATTTGATTTGCGAAGCTGCACCTTCCAAAGCCTGCTGGATTTGCACAGCTGGTGAACATGCCCACTTCCGGCTTCTTTCCACATGCGTTCTCTGGCCTTTCTCCTTTGACTGGCCTGAATTCCACCCTGAAATACATTTTATGATTTGCTTTATTTATAGCGAGCTCAAATCTTAATTTTTAAAAGCAGAAGAGAAAGAAGGAAGGGAAACTGCCTTTATTAAATGCCCAATAGCACGAGCTTTCACAAACTGTATCTAATTTAATCCTCAGAACAACTTAAGACAAACATATGGTCTTTCATTTCTGATGAGGAAACTGAGCCACTGCCAGCTTAGGTTGCCAAGGCAACACAACCATGAAAGGCAGTCCCAGGGGACTGAACTCTTGCCTCGTTGGTGTCAAAGGGCATGATACTGCCATTAGTCCAGTAGGTGTGAGATCTCTCAAAAGAAAACACTCAAGTTGCTTCTGACCTACGTGGTATTTTTTTCTCTATGTCAGTGAACCTTGATAGGAAAAAAATAAAGCAAAACCAAATAAAACCCAGCTCCCAATCCTGCAAGTTTCTGCATCCATCTCCTGTGCTTTTTTCTTTCCTTGAAAATCCCTTTTCCACTTGCACCTTAGCTTCCTACCTACAAAATAAAGGTCAGTGCTTTCCTCTGATCTTGTTTAACAGTCCAGGTCATTGTTAATCATTTAGTGGTTTGGGAAGAACTTTATACACATATTGCCCTCATGAGGGCGCAGAGAGATATGGAATCAATCCCAAAAGTTAAGGAAAATTTTAGCCAAATTTACACTGGGGACTGATAGCATGGAAGTCAAAAAAATATGACTCTAGATTAAATGTAGGCTACTGAATCAGGAGCATGGCTCTGGAGATAACACCATCCCTCAAGTCCTTCAGGAATTCAGAAGTGAACTCAAGCACCTACAGAGGTGTGCCAGGCTTCCCAGGAGCCACTAGTAGTAAAGAACCCGTCTGCCAAAACAAGAGAGTAAGAGATGCATGTCTGATCCCTAGGGTTGGGAAGATCCCCTGAAGGAGGGCGTGGCAACCCATTCTAGAGAAATCTTGCCTGGAGAATCCCATGGACAGAGGAGCCTGGCGGGCTACAGTTCCAGAGTCAGATATGGCTGAAGTGACTTAGCATGCACACAGAGGTCTGCCATGCAGCCAGGCAGAGGTGCCAGGGTAATACGGAATTTGCCAGGGGCTCTCCAGGACTGCTTGTCACTTTATACCTGAGATCGAGGGTCCCAACTCTCTCCCAGTATGTTTCTATCAATATAACCACTGCCTCCTTCAAATCCTCCTTCCCTGATCTCTACTTTCTACTCACTTCCCTATTAGTTTCTTTCTTCAGAGCTATAGATGTTCCATATAAACCAGTCAGTCCCTAACTTGCCACAGGGTTCTGGTACCATAAAGAGAAATCAAGAAACATCTATTTCAGGGTAACAATAACAGTGTTTCAACAAGTAGGCAAATCCAACTTTACAATGTTACATTCTCGAGTTACAGAAGTCTTTGACTAAAACATAAACTCATGCTAAAAAAGACTTCCTGGCTGATGTAGAGTTTTAAGAGAACCTGCTTCTCTTTGCTTCTCATCCCCTCTGCTGTCCTCCTCAGGGTGCGGTTGGCTACTGGAGATGTATTTTGGTCCATGTCCAAAAGGGGTGAGCCCTTTTCCAAACTCAGCAAACATCTTCTGATGTGCTAATAGCTCTTAATGAGGACATCTGCCATCAGTTTAATAACTGGAACAGACAGAAGAAAACAAACCCTCTCTGTGGTTCTAAGCTGCAAATCGCCATTTGACATGTGACTGTTGCCAGACAACCCCTCGTCTCAGCACATCCACGTGTGTGTGTGTGCACGCCCTCATGCACAATGATTGCTCTCTTTAGCCTCCCATGGCAACAAGCTATGACATCACTGAGTAGCACTTGCAGGACGCAGGTCATACAGTCAAACTGATTCATTACACAACCAAAGGGGTTTTTTTTGGGGGGGGGAGGGGTTGTTTTGTTTTCCTGTTTGTTTTTGTCATTAAAGAGGGTGAGGCTTGGAGTAAGACTTCCATATGCCAAAGTATGGAAGACTGCTGCTTCTCTAATGAACAATTTGGGGACCAAGGTCAGGGGCGTCACTCCTCTGCTGAGATTCCCCACTAAACCTCAGCTTTCTATTTTATGATCTCCCCTGAGTAACCACTGCAAAGAGCAACGATTTGAGTTTTTAAGACCTCTGGCTAATATTCTGCATATTGTTCTTAATCTTTTATCGGTGTTGCTGTTATTTTCTTTTAAATCTGTAAAGTTTTCACTTACTGTCTTCCTTCCACGTGACATTCTAAGCTCACGTAAAGGTCAAAAATGCTGCAGCACACCACGTTTTACTGCCTAATGGAATTCAGTGGAGAAGAGGACAATTCACTGGTCCCAAACAATTCATGCTTCAGCGATCCTTGCCCAGGGATGATCTCTGTTACAGAGAGATGCCGCATGCGTCCACAGCATACTGATGACTATATGCAAATCTGTCTGTGGTCCTCACCATCTGAACCTTGCTTGGCAGAAAGAAGCAAGTTGTCATACTCTGTCCTCACTGCCCAAATGCTACCTGGTTCTCAAGCTTTATTTTCTTCTGGGTGCCTTCTCCAGGAAAAGTTAAAAAAAAAAAAAAAAAAAAACCACTTCACTTCATTGAGCATACATTGATTATTTCTTCCCAGAGGACCTTTTTCTCAGCCTGGTTTTGGACAGAAAAATCTCCAAGAGTAGCCAAGGGCCTGCGCGAAAACATCTAGGTCTCTCAAGTCACACATCAGGCCCTATGACCCCATTTTTTAAATGCATAGTGTGCATTTTAGGTTCTTCATGGTATGAGCTTAAGATCATAGCATTGAGCATATTAGTAATTGATTCCATGCCAAGATTTCTAAATCAGCCGTTCAGAGAATGACCATTTCGATCCTCAAGTCATCTTAATCGTTGTCTTCATCTGAAGGTTTTTAAAAACCAGATTGTACTGTCTCAATGTATAACAGTTTAGACTGCTGGTAAAATTAAAATTAGGTGATCAGGACTGGCAAGGATCTTAAAGGCTGCCCATCTCCGGTTCAGGGCTGGATCTTCTCCACAGGATCTCCTGTAACTGAGGGCCCAGCCTTCCCACCGTTGAGTAATAGAAGTAATAGCAAAACGGAAGAGGAAAATTAGGGCCCCAAATAGCGGAGTTATTTTCATATCCCAGCATATGGGCTGCAGAAACGGGTCACCTGATCTGGTTACACTGAATTTTCCCCAGCAAATAATAAATGACCCCGATCCACAAATACTTTTGTTGATGTGACTGCACAGGAGCCATTCTAGTCAAGTAAAAGAGACCATGCTGTTTGTGCTGCCCACAGGGAAGGAAAGGGTTTTCACAGTTCAGCCCAGGAACAACTGTGCTTCCTCTTCCTTCACACCTACCTCCTCATCTACTTACAAAACCAGCAGCGTCCTTTATTCACAGCTGTCATGCAGGCACTACTCTGTATGAAACACAGGGCTCAGGGACCTGAAACTCCAAGAGACTCCATCTCCCCAAGACAGCAAGCCCCTGCTTATCCCATTAAATGCATGATTTTGAACAGATGTTGCTATTCCCATAGGTAAGGAAAGCCCCCGATTAAAAAATAATATGTGGTGCACTTCCCCGGTGGTCCCTTGGGTAAGAATCCACCTGCCAACGCAGGAGATGTGGCTTCAATCCCTGGTCTGGGAAGATTCCACACACCATGGAGCAACTAAGCCCGTGCGTCACAACTGCTAAAGCCCACGTGGTCAACAGCCTGTGCGCCACGATGAGAAGCCACCTCAACGAGAACCCCTTCTGTAGCAACAAAGACACAGTGCAGCCAAAAATAAATTAAGTAAAAATTTTAAAAATAAAACACAGTTAAAAAAATAATGTGTTGTAAGAAATAAGACCTACTACTCACCCTAAAACGATAGGCAGATGTCAAAAATAAGGGTAGCATTTTAGCACTTAGACTTGATTCTAAGAAAGTACAGTAAGTCCCATATATACAAACAAGTTCTGAAAGAGTGTTAGTAAGTCCAATGTGTTCGTAAGTCTAACAGTTAGCCTAGGTATCCAGCTAACACAACCAGTTATATAGTACTGTACTGTGACAGGGTTATGATATTTTTCACACAAATAGTACATTAAAAATAAACACATAAAAAAAGATAATTGTTTTTAATCTTACAGTACCTTGAAAAGTCACTAGTATAGTGTAACGGCTGGCACTTAACAGTACCATGTACATCACCGCTGCTTTTACGCTTGCTTTCGGATGTGTACATGCTAAATCGCTTCAGTCATGTCAGACTCTGTGCAACCCCATGGACTGCAGCCTGCAAGATTCCTCTGTGCACGGGATTGTCCAGGCAAGAACACTGGAGGGGGTTGCCACGCCCTCCTCCAGGGCATCTTCCTGGGCCAGGGATCAAACCCAAGCCTCTTATGTCTCTTGCATTGGCAGGCTGGTTCTTTACCAGTAGCATCACTTGGGAAGCCCTGCTTTGGGACATCCTGGGGTTCAAATAAAGACACTGTATTCTGTAAAGCACACAAAAGTACAACCACTTGTAGAGGACACACGCATGTGACAATGCATGCCAGACACGTGAACTAATTTATGAGGTGAAACGTGAGAATACACATTCGCATCTTTGAAAGTTCGCATCTTGAAGGTTTGTGTGTAGGGGACTTACGCAGTGTGCTCTTGAAAACAGGTAGAGCGTGCTGCTTAAGGAAGCAGGGATAAGTAAAAGCACGCCTGCAAACATGCCAGGCAAGGTGGAGGGCTGGGCCAGCACTGTTTTCCTATCTGCACGGGGCACGCACGCACGTGCGTACATGTGGGTGCCTGCACTGTGGTTAAACCTGATTCGGCTGTACCAAAACTATGTGAGAGTTCCCGTAGGAGGCAGGGAGTTGCCCGACTGCTGACTCGGCATTCTAACCAGAGCCAGCGGGCTGGAGGAGGCGGGGAGAACCGGCCTCAGAGCACTGACAGTTCCCTCCAGTAGTTTGCAGAGAAAGCTTCCCACCTGCACAGTAACCCAAACCACCCATGAATGCCTGCATAGCACTCGGGATTCCACTTTGATACACACATCTGGGGGCTTCCTTTTTTTCCTGACCTCACAGCAACTCAAGGAAACGCGGAGGGACAATTTAATCCCAATTTTATAGCTGAGAAAACTGAGGCTCCTTCAGAAGGCCACTGCTTTGCTGGCCTAGTCAGCTGGGCTGTCTGCAGCCTTTCCTAGTTCATCCCTGGACTCGTTCTCTCATCCCTGGACCCTGGAGCAGGACAGGGGCTCAAATGGAAGGGCTTTGGAGTTCCCCGGGGCCTTCGTGTTGCCTTGTCTGATCCTCACAGTGCTGTGAGGAAGGAAGTGTGAGCTTCATTGGGAAGAAGGGATCTATCAGGGGCACTTATGTGTGTGCATGCTCAGTCGCTCAGCTCTGTCCGACTCTTTGCGACCCCATGGACTGTAGCCTGCCAGGCTCCTCTGTCCATGAGATTCTCCAGGCAAGAATACTGGAGTGGGTTGCCATGCCCTTCTCCAGGGGATCTTCTTGACCCAGGGATTGAACCAGTGTCTCCTGCACTGGCAGGCAAGTTATTTACCACTGAGTCACCAGGGAAGTCTATCAGAGGCACTTACAGTTATGAAAAGGGAAAACTGGCATCGTAAGAACCACCTTCCCAAATCTAAAGCACAGAGGAGAGAATTTAAAATGCCTGACAGGGACTTTCCTGGTGGTCCAGTGGCTCAGACTCCAAGCTCCCAAATGCAGGGGGCCCTGGTTCGATCACTGGTCATCAGAGAACTAGATGCTACCTGCCACAACTAAGACCCAGCACAGCCGAATAAATACATATTTTTTTAAGTAAATAAAAATTTAAAAATAAAATGCTTAACAACATGGGACCCCTTAGGTAAGTCCCTGAATGGTGCACACCCCAGAAAGGGAAGCTGTGCGATTGTGATGCCTGAAATGCTGATCTCGAGACACAGAGGCCTCTTGTATTCCTGCTCCTCTGAAGGCAGAGAGATGCAGGCTCTATTTCTTCACTGAACAGAAAAACCGTGTGGAACTCAGCAGTCATTTGAATGAATAATCACCTACCCTGGCAATCCTAAATAAACAGACCGGGGGTGGGGGGTGGTGCCAGGGGGGTTGTAGGGAAGGTGAGTCACCTGGTGACTTTCCTGGCCAGAATCAACAGGTAGTAAGAAGGTGGGAGCCCTCTCCCAGGGTGGACAAGATCCCCTGGAGAAGGGTATGGCAACCCACTCCAGTATTCTTGCCTGGAGAATCCCATGGACAGAGGAGCCTGGCAGGCTACAGTCCATGGGGTCACAGAGAGTCGGACACAGCTGAGCGACTGAGCATGCACACATACAAGTGCCTCTGATAGATCCCTTCTTCCCAATGAAGCTCACACTTCCTTCCTCACAGCACTGTGAGGATCAGACAAGGCAACACGAAGGCCTCAGGGAACTCCAAAGCCCTTTCTTGCAGGTACCCAAGAAAGGAGCCACCTGGTCTGGGGGCCGGGCCAGGAGAGGGGGAGAAACCATGCACATGCAAAAGAGAATGGGCCAAGCAGAAAAGAGCAACAGGGGAGGGAAGGACCCAAATACCCCTCCGGAATCCGAGTCCCACCTGGGAGCCACCAGGGCCAAACATAAGCCAGGACAAAATAAAGTGTAGTCTTGGAAATTACAGGTAATGAGACAAGGAGCACGTGCTGTTCGAATGACAGAACATTCTAGTGGCTGATAACACTTAAAAACTTGAAATAAGAGCTGGATAATGAACAGAACTAGACGTGTCTGGTCAGAAGGACTGTACCCCGCTTCCATGGATCAACTTTTTTGGAGGGAGGGGAGGGCTGTGCCATGCGGGACCTGGTCCCTGACTGGGAGGCACCCTGGCCCCCTGTATTGGGAGCTCCGAGCCTTAACTACCGGATCAGGTCCTTCCACGGATCAATTTTTCATCTAAATGTTGCCTCCACCCTGACTCCCCGCTTCCCAGGACAAGTTTCCTGTCTCAGGATGGGGGCAGTTCCCCCACATTGTCACTCTGGCACCTTCTCCTGGGGGACAACCCTTCGCTCCTGGGGGACAACCCTTCGCTCCTGGGGCTGGAGCGTTCTCCCCAAGAGCCGCACAAATGCCTCCCATCCCCTAGGAGCTCTGTGGCCGAGGGAAAAAAAAAGGCTGGATACACCTGAGTAACTGAAGCTGGCTCCTCAAAATGGAACCAGAGAGGCTGAGTCTGGGCACGCTGCCAAGGGCACCGCTTCAGGAAACGCGCTCCAGGTAAGCCCGTGACCCTGACCTCTGTGATGTCAGGCAACAAGCCACCACCTCAAAGCCTCAGTTTCCTGCCTCACCGTAAAAACTGAGGCCACTTCCCAGTGTCCGGAAGGGTCTCCACAACGTGTCCCCTCCTCTGCTGCCTGATCCCAGCCTGGCACTAGACAGCTAACAGACATAGCTGGCCACTCGGACAGCTTAGTGGCCACAGTCCGGCCGGCACCTGGGAACTGAGGTTGTGAAAGGGTGTTCAACCAGAATCAGTGATGCAGCTACTAACTCTAAAGGGAATCGAGAAGCTGGCCACGGGGACTTCCCCTGTGGTCCAGTGGTTAAGACTCCTCGCTTCCAGGGCAGGGGGCATGGGTTCGATCCCTGGTCATGGAACTAAGATCTCACATGCTGCAAGACACAGCCAGTGTTAATATATAATAATATTATATTATATATTTTATTATGTATAAATATTTTATTTATATATTTATATTATGTTATTTATAAATAACATATAATATATAATTATATATTAAAATATTATATAATATTATTTATTATTAAATACTTCTAAAAAAAGTTGACCATGAGTGAGTTACTGATTAACTGAAATCACAATGGAACTGATTTTGGCAAGGAGGGGAACTGAGAAATTCAACATATTCCACTTAGAGGCCACCCGGCCATGGGGAACCAACCCCAGGGCTCCCAGCTTCAAGCTCAACACCCAGCTGGCCAGCTCTGCCCTGAGCCCAAGGCAGGGCCCATGTGACTAGCCCCTCACCTGGCTCTCAGCACACAGTTCCAAGTCTGCCCTCCTCCCCCGCCCCTGGCCAAAATCTCCGTCTTGGTGGCCTGCCCAGGGCGGTTCAAGGACCGCTGCCAAGCCTCCGCAAGGCGGAGCGTGACCAGCGTGACCAGCCTCTGCGAGCAACCCTCCCAAATCTGACACCTCAGTCCCAGATCCCAGCTGCCTGGATCTGGACATGCGTTTACCCATGCAGACACACCCAGCACACAGGGCAGCGCCAGCTCACTGAAAACCCAGGGGAAGGGGCACCACAGGACCCCAGCACCTGTGAGCTAAAATAATCTGCTGAATAATCAGAGAACTTTAGGCCTCACTGAGCTCCACTTGCATCCCACACCCAGCTCGTTTATTAAAGCACTTCATATGCTGAAGAGTGACAGTCATCGATCTGTGCAATTAGATGAATGGATCAGAATCTGCTTCTTTCAGGAAAAGGCAAAAAAAAAAAAAAAAATCAGCAATCTGAAACCAAAGCCCAGTTTTAAAAAAGATGGGTTTTAGGATGAAGCTTATAAACATAGATGACTATGCATGTTAATATTTTCAGTGCTTGACACAGTTAAGTTGAAATAAAATGTTATGGGTCGAACAACAACAAAAAAATCTGCTGAGTGACTGGAGGGTGAGGGAGACAAACACGTTTCCTCCTGAAAACAGAAAGTCAACCTCAGTGAATACCGTATAGGAGATGGTTTAAATAAATAAATTGTGAAAATGGGCACAGTGAGGGAGGGGGCTTGCCCCAGGCCCAACCCACCAAGGAAGTGGCTTTCTCTAGAGTGGCCATTTATGGAATTCTCAGCTTCCCATGTAGCTCAGTGGTAAAGAATCCACCCGCCAATGTGGGAGATGCAGGTTTGATCCCAGGGCCGGGAAGATCCCCTAGAGAAGGAAATGGTAACCCATTCCGGTATTCTTGTCTGGGAAATCGCGTGGACAGAGCCTGTCTGTTGGGCTACCGTCCGTGGGGCCACAAAGAGTCGGACATAATTGAGCACACGCACACGCATGTCCCAATAACCGTGGGCCTGAGGATGATTTCGAAGGCTGCAGAGAGATGGAGAAGCAGGCGAAACGAGTGGGCATGTCTGTCTGAGCTCAGGATATCCAGGCATCCACTCTTGGATGTTCTTTCTGAAATGGACAGAGGATGAGAGCACATTCGCTGGTGACAGTAACGAAGTTAGTGTGGACCAAACGGAAGGACCAGCGGGCCGCACATGTGCACTCTGAGAAAAGAGAAGAACGACCCTGGCATGTGGTGGGTCGCCACAGTGGCTGCCCAGCACCAGTAACCCACTGCTGGCCCCTGGGACCACATGGAATCCCTCCCCAGGTCAGGCAGGGAGACTGAACTTAGGGTCACACAGACAACTAGACTCTTTTGAGAGGAAAGGCCCCGGGGTGTTCACAAGCCCCCAGATCAGGTCTATCTGCTTCATTAGGGGTGTTCACAAGCCCCCAGATCACATCTATCTGCTTCATTAGAACTGTTGAGAATCAAGGGCAAGAGAAACCCAGCATTCTGTCCATCCTGCAGCCTTTCGAAGACTATAGTTGTTCAGGAATGTTCCAAGAGCTATCATTACTCAAAGACAGAAGGGCTGGCCACTAGCTATGTATTTCACAGACTGTATCTCACTTCATCCCTCACAATAGCCCCACAAGATAAGCAGGATCACCTCCTCCACTTGATAGATGAGGAAACTGAGACGTGGGAAGGTTGAGCAACATTCCCAAGGCCACAGAGCTAGGAAGTGACAGAACCAGGTATCACTGAGTCACTCTGCAGGACAACAGAAATAACACAACGCTGTAAATTAACTATACTCCAATACAACTTTTTTAAAAAGAAAGTGTTCCCTGGTGGCACAGTGGATACGAATCCACCTGCCAATGCAGGGGGGGCAGGTTTGATCCCTGGTCAGGGAATAAAGATCCCACATGACACAATTAAGACCCAGGACAACCAAATAAATTTTTAAAAAATAATTTAGAAAAAGAGAGAGAGAGAGTCACCAAGATTCCCTTCCTAGATATTCTGATCCCCCAGGTCTGAGAGAAAAGCCCAGGAAGGAATGGGAAAAGAATCTTCCAGGGCTAAGTTCAATAAGTGAAGTGAAGTGAAGTCGCTCAGTCGTGTCCGACTCTTTGCGAATCCATGGACTGTAGCCTACTGGGCTCCTCTGTCCATGGAATTTTCCAGACAAGAGTACTGGAGTGGGTTGCCATTTCCTTCTCCAAAGTTCAATAAACGATAGCCTTAAAAAAAGGCACCAAGCTCTGGGTGGTGATGAGACGAGACTACAGGGGAAACTTCGCTCAAGGAGGGGAACAGCTGACAGTAAAGCTGAACACTGACAAGGGCAGTGTAATACATTTAAGGGGGGAGGGGAAACAGAAATCATGGACGAGCTCTGACATAGGGACCTCTGTGTAGACTGGACTGTCATCCTACCGGGATCACAAAGTCAAAAAAAAAATCGTTTTGTCCAGCACCAATGCAAACGGACTAAACCAAAAGGAAACACGCTACCCACCACCACCTATAAACTTAAGAGACTCATCCATCCTGGGGACACAGGTGGCTGCCCATGGAGAAAGAACCTGTGAAACCCCACGACAGTCAGCTCAATGGGCTGTCACGGGGAGGGCACACTCAAAGGAAAGATTAAGGCCAGTGAGCCCTGGGAGGGTCTAGCAAGCGAGAGAGATAAAATAGGGTCCCAACATTGACTGACGCGGGTTGACACCCTCAAAGAAGGCGATATAAATTGCCTTCCTGGGTTTGGACAACTGTGTGAGTGCAATCAGCGGGGGTCCCTGGATTCAGAACCAGAACTGGTTTCTAACCTCTGTGTAAGAAATCTGAAGGTGAATGCATCTAGGATGATTAAGGCTGCAACAGGACCTTGCCCTCACCAGCTGGGTGACCAGCAGCACCAGCATGCTCCGTTCAAAAGGGACAGAGCCAAGCCCTTCCTCGCCATACACCCTCCTAAAGGCATGGGTTTGGCCTGACGATGACTTTTCCTGTCTTCCAGGAGTTCTCAGAGATCTAGAGATGATGGGAGGGGTAAACACAGAGAGACACACTCCATCCTTCTCCAAGCACAATGGAACTGCTGACAAGAGTAATACAGACAGTGTTCGAGGTTTGGTTTTGTTTTTTTTAAGAACACAAAAATGCTTCCACAGGCCTGACCCTTGGCTTGCGTGTTGAAGCCACACTTTGTATTCTAAAGATGGACAGAGAACTATCACAGATGGGTTGAAGGTCTCCAGCTAGGGAGTGAACTAGGTTAGAATTTACCATCTAGGGGCCACCACGGCTGCTCATCCATCCAGTGACTCTTCTCCAACACACAGGTCAAAGTCCTCGGGGAACTAGACCCAACTGACTATGGGGTTCAATGGACTCTCTCCAACACCCAGCCTCCCAGCCAAACTGCATACTCGCACACCCTGGGGCCTGCCCCATTCTCAGAAAACAACTGCTTTGTGTCTGAGCCCACCTGAAGAAGTTCTGGCCTACATCAAGCCTAAGCTCAGAACTGACCCTGTAATGGGTCTTTATTATTTTTTTAAATTAAAGTATCAGGACTTCCCTGGTGGTCCAGTGGCTGAGACTCCGCATTCCCAATGCAGGGGGCGCGGGTTCCATCGCTGGTCAGGGAACTAGATGCCATGTGCCTCAACTAAAGAGTCCACTTGCCACAACTGAAACTCAGCACAGCCAAATAAATAAATATAAAAAAATTAAAATTAAAGTACCCTGTTACCCAGCAAATCCCCTTTCTCACTATCTATCCTTGGTCACATGCATGACAAGCACGCATGTCTGGCCATGTTTACTGTAACAGCATTTGTATCAGTAGGGGATTTGGAAATAACTTCAATGGCCATCAATTAGGCTAAATTAAACAACTGTTTGTGTGTGTGCTAAGTCGCTTCAGTCATGTCCAACTCTTTGCAACCCCACAGACTGTAGCCCATCAGGCTCCTCTGTCCATGGGATTCTCCAGGCCAGAATACTGGAGTGGGTGGCCATTCCCTTCTCCAGGGGATCTTCTCCACCCAGGGATCAAACCCACATCTCTTATGTCTTCTCCATTGGCAGGCAGGTTCTTTACCGCCAGCGCCACCTGGGAAGCCCACAAACAATGGTTTAGCCTTCTGGTTCTAAGCAAGGTTATGCAGGAGGTAAAATCAGTAAGACCTATCCGCAGTGGCAGAAAGCCTTCACCAAGATGGAAGGGGGGTGGGGAGAGCACAATACTACTTGCCACGCACTTTTTTTTTTAGTTCTACAGGTATAAATGCAAGTATGTTAAGCATCTGAGAACACCAACAAACTTGTAACAGTGGTTAACCTCTGGGGAAGGACTGGGATTACAAGTGGTTGTTAAGGAAGATTTGGGTTTGCTCTGAAAGGTTTGCGTTTTTTTTTTTTTCCCTACAGAGAATGTGTTCATGTACTACTTCTGTAATGAAAATTGCATTTCACCATGTGATTTTTTTTTTTAAAAAAAAGAAACCGACCTTGTTCCGTACATTTCAGTCCGATGTTTGGGGGCAATTTCTAACTGAATCTGCCATACAATTCCCTAGGAGGCTGAAAGCAGAGTGGTGCAAAGCAGTGGGCTTTGCAACACAGATCTTACTTTAAGTATTAGAATCCCAGCTCTGTGACTCTGTGGATGGTTCAGTTTATACGCCAGTTCAGGGAAGAGGCAAGAAAAAAAGAGAAAGGCATGTCAGAGGGCTTCTGGGTAACATAAAGGGATGTCCTAGGAAAGATTTCAGTTGTGCAAGCTGAGCATTCCAGCTGTCCAACATCACACACACACACACACACACACACACACACACACACACACACAGACTCGCCCATAATGGCAGCTCTCACCCAACCACACATAATCCACACCAGGGCCCCTAGCCAACCAGCTGTGCTTCAGACCCTTCCATCTGGGAATCAGGATTTTTAACATCAATTCCGATCCCGTGGGTTCATGAGAAGGAAGAAGCTGACCACCACATCAGACAAGCTCTAAAATGTCATTTACTCCTGAGGGCCACCTAATCACACAAAACACTGATCTTTTAAACACACACACATACTCTCCACCTCTTCAAAACGCCACATGAAAAGCCCATAGAAACACAAAAGTCTATTATTAAAGTCCTAGGGTCACCAAAACCAGCCTGGCTAGAGTCTTAGAAATCAGAGTTGTGGTCCTTCTGGTTGCGGTGAGGATTCACTCAAAAAGGTCACAGGGAACGCTTCGGAGGTGATAGAAAGGTTCTGTCTCGGGATGCATTTGTCAAAACTGATCAAACGGCACAGTTCAGATCTGAGCATTCCACTGTATGCAAATTACACCTCAATTTAAAAAGAAAACTACCCCAGCAGCCTTTCTCCCTGGCTGCAGCAGAACTTTGAGCTGTCCTATGAGATATCTGAAATCTCTGTTGTGCTATGTAAAGTGCACAAGTACCATGGCGACAGTCACCATAAAAATAGATAACAAGATTAAAATGGATAGAGGACACAGGAATTTAAGAACGGCACACCAGGAGCAATTCGTGTTCGGCTGAAGAAGAAAAATAGAGGACAGGGAGGTTTTCATTCCACCACCACCACCAACTCCCCCGCCCCCTTGCACTTTGAAAAACAGCCACCCAGTGTGGTTGTTTTTACTAAAAGAGTTTTATGGCTTCCTAATACTCAAAGGACAAAAACGGCTGAGAGCTGTTATTTCTTATCGTGTTTTTGCCTTAAAAAAAAAAAAAATCTGATAGCCTAAGTTTTTCCCATACTCACTGTTATGTGGCCCAGGGAACTGATTCCGAGCAACTCAACAAGCACAGTCGATGTGCCATATACTGTGTGAGACCCAAATGATGCTGGGATAAAGGCGGCCTGAGCCCTTCATCATCAAATGCACAAAGATTTCCCACTTTAGTTCTCAATTACAGAGTTCTGTCTGTACTTTTTACATACATCTAAAACTGACGCCTCCTAGGTAAGCACCCCGAAACTGCTTCACATGAAGAAAGCACTTCCGTGCTTCCCTGGCAGCTCAAAGGTAAAGCGTTTGCCTGCCAATGCAGGGGACACAGGTTCAATCCCCGGTCCAGGGGGATTCCACACGCCTGGGAGCAACTAAGCCCGTGCCCCACAACTACAGAGCTTGTGCTCTAGAGCCCGGGAGCCGCAGCTGCTGAAGCCCCTGAACCACAGAGCCCGTGCTCAGCAACAAAAGAAGCCACTGTGGTGAGAAGCCCGCGGACCTCGACCGGAGAGCGCGCCTGCTCGTCTCGACGAGGGAAAAGCCTGCACAGCCACAGAGACCCAGTCCAGCCAAAAAATAAAATTAAATTTAAAAACACCAAAAAACCACTCTCTTGCCTAATACTGATTCTTTCAAATGCCAAAAAGCCGGCATGAATGGCCTGGTGACATAAATCTTGCGTTCTTCTCCAAAAGATGAGATAAACCTCTATTCTCCTTGTGGAATTTCTGAGAAACATTTGCTATGTGAGTTAGCCCTGACAGTGCTCCCAACAAAAGAAGGAATCCAAAAATATCAGCAAGAAAATCTAAAATGTTTAACCAGAGTGGATTCTAAATAAACCACATAGTTTAGTAAAATTTAGGCAAAATTAAACTTCCACATGGAAGCAACAAATAAAAATGTGAAAACAAAGACATTTTTATTCAAATCACAAATTTACTGTCCAATATAAAATAACATTAACATATGCATCTCTGGAAAATCCCACCCAAAAGTTTATCTGTTCCTTGTCGTCACTGTCACTAAATCCACAGAGCAGCCACAAGGTTCAGACTCATCCCTGGTGTCAGGATGGCATTTAATGTGCGGAGGGCCTCCCAGGTGACTCAGATGGTAAAGAATCAGCCTGCAATGCAGGTGACTTGGGCTCAAGGTTTGATCTCTGGGTCCAGAAGATCCCCAGGAGAAGGAAATGGCAACCCACTCCAGTATTCTTCCTTGGCGAATTCCCATGGACAGAAGAGCCTGGAAGGCTACAGTCCATGGGGTCACAAAGAGTCGGATACGACTGAGCGACTGAGCTCAATAACAACAATAACCTGGTAATATAAATCTGCCTGGAAAACACGAGGAAGGAGGTAGCCAAGGACACTCTCAGGTCCTCCACAGCCAAGCAGAGGCCCTCAGGAGTCAATTAAAGGCCCCCAGCTTGATTCATTCATTATACTGAACACAACTGCCCAATAAACACGTTAGTCTTCCATATGCCAACCTGCTTTATTATTATTTGCCATCTCCACTCCACCTCTGTCTTCTTGCTTTTCCTAAAGACAAAATTCAATTTTCAGCAGTCCTGGCCACAAACTGACTCCTGAGCCACCACTGAATAGTTCTCTTCCTCCTTTCTAAAATGAGCCCAGCAGATTTCTTGAAAATGTTGGGACCCACTTATTAACATTTCCTAAAAAGCCTACAATGATGATGTTGACCCTAGTACTGTACAATTAGAGGTATATCCCATATTTCACATTATCTTTCAGCTTTGACAAGTCACACAATAACCTAAGAATTGGAAAGGACTTTGGAAGCCAGCCTAATTCTTGTTCTCTTCTACAGCACCCTTAATCCACAGCATTCGGCCCACATTGAATACCTCCAATGATAGGGAGCTCACTACTCCATGGGAAGACATTTCCACTGTTGGTCAGACCTGCCAGCTGGAAAATTCCTTTCCCGGGACTCCTCTGGTGGCCCAGCGGCTAAGACTCCACACTCCCAGTTCAGGGGTTTCATCCCTGGTCAGGGAACTAGATCCCACATCCCTAAGAGTTCAAATGTCGGAACTAAAGATCCCTCATGGCAACAAAGGCCAAAGATCCTGTGTGCCACAACTGAGGTCTGGCACAGCTAAATTAAAAAAATCAAATTTTTTAAAAAATTCCTTTTCTGACAGAACTGAAATCTGGTCTCCCAGTCTTTATGGTTTAAAGGAACCTTAGGGCTCATCACCTTCAGTGTAATCATTCAACAGGTAAGGAATCATGTAAAGCAATCATTCTACAGAGGAAGAATCTGAAGCCGGAGAGGAGAAAGTAATCGTTCCGTCCATTGGTCATATTCTAACACCAGGAGCAGAGATGAAAAAGTCAATTACCATGAAAAGATCGGAAAGTACTACTGGGTGCCCACGCCCCTGAGTATGCGCCTGTCAATCCTAATCCCACAGCATCCCAGGCTCCTTCCTGTGGGTGAAGCCTTCTTTGTGCTTCTTTAAAATCATAGCCCGACAGTGGTCCAAATGTCACAAGACCAGCAGAGGTCACTAAAACCAGATCCTGGGATTGGACTGATGAATTTCTGATCCGGCTACGAACGGGATTTGAATTCTAAAATAGGGCTCGCCCAGTAGCTCAGATGGTAAAGAATCTGCCTGCCAAGGCAGGAGACCAGGGTTCGACTCCTGGGTGGGGAAGATCCCCTGGAGAAGGGAATGGCTAGCCACTCCAGTATTCTTGCCTGGAGAATCCCATGGACAGAGGAGCCTTGTGGGCTACAGTCCATGGGTCTCGAAGAGTCAGATGTGACTGAGCAACTAACACTAACTTCTAAAAAAACCTTATGTCACTCAGGGCTCCCATTAAACTTGTGAACAACAGAACAATCTCCAACTTTTTCCCACATGATCTGTCCCATCCTTGGCACCTGGAGGACCACTGGGGCTACGCTGTGCTTGTCTGTTTGACTGTTGGTCTCCCGCTTTCAATCAGATCATCAAATTCAGGTCAGAGACTGAGCCTTCGTTTGTGTCTCCAGTCAGTGCTTGACACATAGCAGGTAAATAACTCAAGATTAGTCACTGAATGAATCATCTGCCTTTACCCCATCCTGTCCCCGAATGATGAAATGTTTTTTAAAAATACACGTGTTCAGGAGAGTGAAGAGACAAACCACAGGCTGGGAGAAAATATTTGCAAAAGACACAACTGATAAAGGACTATTATCCGTAATATACAAAGAACCCTTAAAACTCAACAGTAAGAAAGCAAACAACTCAATTTTAAAAAGCGAGCCAGAAACCTTAACAGATACCTCACCAAAGACATAGAGGCAACCAAAAAAGCTGTGATCTTTTTGAAAAGATGTGATCACAAGTCATTAGGGAAATGCAAATTAAAATGATACCACTACCCACCGACGAGAGTGGCCAAAATCCAGATAACTGACAACGCCAAATGCTGGTGAGGATACAGAGCAACAGGAACTCTCATTTATTGCTGGTGGGAATGCAAAGCAGTGCAGCCACTTTGGAAAAGTTGGGTGGTTTCTTCCAAAACTAAACACGCTCTTACCATATTATTCAGCAGTTGCATTCCTTGGTATTTATCCAAAGGAGCTGAAAAATTACATCCACATAAAAACCTGCACACAGATGTTTACAGCAGCTTCATTCATAATGACTGCCCATACTTGGAAGCAACCAAGGTGAACGGATAAATACACTGTGCTACACCCAGATAATGGGATATTATTCAGGGCTAAAAAGAAATGCTGGAAAGAATTATACTACCAAGCCAGGAAAGGACACGGAGGAAGATTAGATGCGTATTATCGAGTGACACAAGCCAGTCTGAAAAGACAACACACTGTACAATTCCGATGATATAACATTCTAGAAAAAGCAAAACTGTGCAGCCAGTAAAAATAACAGGGGCTACCTGGGGTTAGTGAGAAGGACGGATAAATAGGCAGAGCACAGAGGATTTTAGGGCAGTGAAAATACTCTATAGGATACTGTAACAGTGGATACATTTGTCCAAAATCAGAATATCCTAATATAAACTATGGATCTGGGGTGATTAGTAATGGTCAGCGTAGGTTCATCAGTTACAACAAATGTACCATCTGGTAGGGGATGTTGATGGCTGGAGAGGCTGTGCATGTGAGGGGCAGGAAGTATGTGGGAAATTTCTGTATCTTCCTCTCAATTTTGCTGTGAATATAAAACTGCTCGAGAAAACAAAGTATTTTTTAAAAAATATATGGTAGTGTTTTTCCCACTGTGACATACATACACCCTATAAAAAATATAAATAGCTAACTTAAAACATTAAAAAAAGTCACTCAACTCATCTATCTAGAAGTAACCAATATTAATATTTTGGTATTAGAATTATTGGAATATTTCCTTCCAGTCATTTTCTATGCACTTTTTTAAGATTTGAAATCATAGGGGCTTCCTGGTGGCTCAGTGGCAAAGAATCTGCCTGCCAATGCATGAAACACAGGTTCGATCCCTGATCCAGGAGGATCCCACATGCCTTGTAGCAACTAAACCCGTGTGCCACAACTATTGAGCTTACGTTCTGCACCTGCTGAAGCCTGCATACCCTTAGAGCCCGTGCTACACAACACGAGAAGCCGCCACAATGAGAAGGCCACACAACACAACTGCAGAGGAGACCCCGCTCGTCGCAGTGAGAGAAAAGCCCTCAAGTAGCAACGAAGACCCAGCACACCCAGAATAAACAAAACTATTTTCAAAAACTTAAAAAGATTTGAAATCATACTGTAGATGCTCCCTAACTTTTCGCAGAAACATCTGTCCATGTTATTTTAAAATATTCCTAACCATGATTTTTAATGGCATAATATTCCATTATGAAGACACATCCATCAGAATCACTTATGGATTACTTCCTGCCCAGTCACTCTATTGGATATTTACGTTGTTTCCAATTTTTCATTACAGTTTAAGAAAAAAAAACAACTCTAAATAATCTCTGTGTACAAAGCATCATGTACACTTGCGATGTGGTCTCCAGGAGGGGGATTATCTTACTAGAATGTATAAGCATTACAATTCAAATTTTAAAAACTAAATCAGGGTCTACATTTATCACTTCTGGAATTTCTTTTTAAAATTTGAGCCCTCATTCTGTATATCTCTGAATCTTGGGTTATCTACTAACTAAGCAATTCCTCCCACTTCTACACTGTCAACAATGCTGACAAATATACCTTCTGTATCTTCACCCACAATGATGGAAAAAAAATGTTGAACAGCTCAACACCAAGAATAGAACCCTATGGCACTCATTTTTAGACCCCTTTCCAGGCTGACTCAGTGCCACTAACAGTTTTTGCATACAACTGTCAAATTAAATTAATACCACCACCCAGCCCACATTCCACCACTTATTTAATATGGACCATCCTACCTAAAGAAACTGATAAACACTTTACTAAAGCCAAAGTGTACCATAGCTAACGCATGGCTTCTCTGATGTAGTAACCAAACCGTTATATAAAACAGGAAATGGGGGACTTCCCGGGTGGTCCAGTGGTTAAGAATCCGCCTTCTGACGCAGGGAATTCGGGTTCCAGCCCTGCTCGGGGAGCTAAGACCCCACATGCCGTAAGTGGAGAAGCCCTCCACTGCAGCTACGGAGCCCACAGGCGTTCTGGAGCCCACACAAATGCAATGAAAGACTCCGTGTTGCAACTGAGATCTAACGTGGCCAGTAAATAAATAAAATGCAGATATAAAGTGAAAGAGGGACACTGGACACTTATTTTTAAAAAAGCAGGAAATGGGTTTTAATTTGATATGATTCGGCTGACTTCTGGTTATCCTTGCATCCTATGATCACATATTTTTAAGCAATTTGGCAAAAAGTACTTCAGTTTCAACTTTTTTTTTTTTTTTTACAAAGACTATATTTTAGGGGCTTCCCTGGTGGCTCAGCGGTAAAGAATCCACCTGCTAAGGCAGGAAACACGGGTTCAATCCCTGGGTGTGGAAGATCCTACATAGGGCGGAGCAGCTAAGCCCATGCTCCGCAGCTACTGAGCCTGCGCTCTGGAGCCTGGGAGCCTTGACTGCTGAGACCACACGCAGCAACTACTGAAGCCCACTCGTCCTATGGCCCTCGCTCCCCAGCCAGAGAAGCCACCACAATGAGGAGCCTGAGCACCACGGCTACAGAGTAGCTCCCACTCGCTCAAACTAGAGGAAAGCCCAGCAACAAAGACTCAATACAGCCCCAATAAATAAATAACTTAAAAAAAAAAAAAACTGTATTTTAAAATAGTCAGGCTGCACATCTGTAAAAAGCAGAGTGGTTCTTGTTCAGTGCCTGTCACCTGTAGCTTCCCCCGGGGAAGGACTATCAATCACGGGTGGTTATGGACCCCCTAGTTTTCTAGGAGTCATTTGCACTCATACCTGGTCTTGAACCAATTATGACATGGTCATTACGTATTCTGGACTATCAGTCTCTGGATCCCGGAAGCCCACCTCCGAGACCACCCTAGGAAGGATCTAAGAGAAGAAATGAGACCGTCTCCTTGCCATTCCTGTATTATTCACGCACAGAACCAAAGCTCCTGAGGACCTAATGTCAAACGGCACTTGGCAGTTGTGACTCACATCTCACCAAATTATTACCTCAACATGGTTCCCAGAAAGTACGTGCCAGGAGTCACCATCTAACCAGGCCAGCCAGAAGTGGAAAGCGGGAGGACTAAGAGATCCTAGGGGTCACTAGAAACCAGCCTCACCAGAGAATACAGTCCAGGGCCATCTCTGATTAGTACCATTCCAATCATCAGGAAAGTATTTCACAGTGCCAGCCAGCAGCAACTCAGAAAAGACTACTGACAAGCCTCCAACAAGTCATCTGCACACAAAGCTCTCAAATTCAGTGTCACACTCCTACCGGAATCCTCCGACAGCAATCCCAAATTCCCTCCTTAGCCTCTGAGTCTCGGAAACTCAGGTCACAAACCCAAAGGCCTGCAGAGCTGAGCAGGAAACTGGTATCAACTGGATTAAAGCAGCGGAGAGCAGGGGAACCTGAATATCTGTCGACCCACCCCCCAGGGTGGTGCTGTCTCCCATCTCCAGGGGGCAGCCACCACTCAGTTGCACAGGCCGGCCTGATCTGACTTTTTATGAGAGTTCCAACTTCAGAGGTTTTTCTGGACTGCTCCTGATTTTTGAAAACCTCTGTGTGGCAGAAAACCTCCCAGGGACAACCCCAGTCTGCAAACTGAACACATTCTTCAGGCCTCCTGTTTACAACCCCTCCACTACCCTTTGATCCTAACCAACCTTTCCAGTCTGACTGCTCCCTCCTCTCTCACAAGGACCTCTTCTGCACACTGTGTACACCCCTAACCCCTGGCCGTGGGCCCCCACCTGTGCAGCATCATAGTGATAAACCCCCCACCTGTGAGGCACCATGAGCTACCACAAAGGAATCACCCCAGACTTCCTTCCCTATTTCAGAAGTTTTTTCCAAGTCACACAAGCATAGCTCCTTCCCTTGTACCCTGTGGCTACTTATTTTTCATCTTGGCATTTCATCACCTTGCCTTGCTCCTTAATCACAGGCGGACCTTATCTCTCATGGAGTCTGTAAACGTTCAGTCCCTTCCTCATGCTTCCTTCCACCTTCAGCACTAATCAGGGGCGCTCTGCACAGAAGCAGTTTACTCAATACTTCTTCGATGTGAAAATGCTCTTTCACTGTTTTCCTAACTGTGGGTTATGATCCATTATGGGCTCGTTAAGTTGACTTGGTGGAAGACAATAAACATTTGTAAATGAAAAATAATGGAATAGAAAATAAAAGTGTCAGGATTGAGATTGACATGTACACCCTGTGCTGTGCGGTGCTGAGTCCCGTCCGACTCTCTGAGACCCCATGGACTGTAACCCGCCAGGCTCCACTGTCCACAGGATTTCCCAGGCAAGAATACTGGAGTGGGTTGCCATTTCCTCCTCCAGGGAATCTTCCTGAGCCAGGGATCAAACTCGTGTTTCCTCTGTCTCCTGCGTTGTAGGTGGATTCTTTAGCCACTGAGCCATCAGGAACTAACAAGGAGCTACCGTATAGCACAGGCACCTCTACGCAACACTGTAATGATCTATATGGGAAAAGGATCTAAAACAGAGTGGATGTATGTACATGAATAACTGATTCACTCTGCTGTACACCTGAAACACAACACTGTAAATCAACTACACTCCAATAAAAATTCATTAACTAAAAATATCAGAGGAGATTGCACCAAGCAAAAGAGGTAGTACTCATGAACTTAAATTAGGTTTTCACATACATGATTGGGTGTACTAGTTCATAGTGTAAATTTTATTTCTTAATGTAGGTCATGGTTGAAACAGTGTAGAAAACATTGTTCCGTAATCAGTAGATTAGTTCCACCAGGGCTCCATGCAACCTTTTTTTTTTTGACAGTCATATATTCCCTAAAAAGAAAAAAAAAAAAATCTGATGGCCACCTCTCCCCATATGAGCCTGTCTGCCCTGCTAATTCATTGATCCTGCATCCAGAGGAAGAGGGAGACTAAGTAGCTGCAATGACATTGCCACTCATTCTGCAACTCTGTGCAATCATATCCTTCAAATTCACCAGCCCTGGGATGTTGCAAGTTGAGGCTTGGGGAATTTGTTCAGTAAATCACCCTTGCTCAGCCTTGCAAAAGGAAAGCAGAATTCAGAGCTCAGGAGAAGCACCCTCTGCAGACAGACAGGCAAGTGGCTGGCTTCCTGGGACCTGGCTAGGGCTCCGGTTAGGAGGAACCTGGCCCTGGAAAAGGCACTATCCCAAATTTGGGCCCCAAATTTCCTCCTTCCTCTTTTAGATCGTCTGGCTGTCCCCTCGTCTTGTTGCTTCCCCCATGCTCACCTGCAGTGAGACACCAGGACTAGACAAGATCTCTGTGGAGAGCAAAACTCAGCATGTTTCAAAGTCCAGCAATTTATGTGCTTAGTGAATTCCATTCCAGTTCCTGCCATTCTCCAATCCCTCCCTCCCAATTAGAAGAAAAAGTGTCCCATATTCCTTGGAGCCTCAATTCCTCCGAGCTGCTTTGCTCACTTCAGGTTCAGGACCAGGTGATGTCATCTGGATGGCAAGACAGAACAAAGCCTTCCAACTCACACCCCAGATCCCCTCACCAACAACCTCTACTGCACCCCCTATGACCAAGAAGACACTCATCAGAGTGCCTTCCATCCCCCGGCTCCGGCAGCCTTTCCCACCCTATACACCCTGGTTTCCCACCAATCTCAGGGCTGCAGTTGCTAGCAGGACACCTATGTTTCAACTTCTTAGCAAACAAATGAAACTTCTCTGCAGAGTATCAATTACTTCTCTCCAAAATACACATTTCCGATTTCTAGAGTTACCAAGCACAGCAGCTCCAAGGCCCTGGCGTGTAATCAATTTCCACAAAGAATTAATTTGCATTCATCTCCTCCTTCACCCTGCCCCTGTCAATAGACTATTTAAACCGTAATGCTTCTAAAACTCATCCACTTTTGCATTTCCAGTTATCCCAGTCCAAATCCTGGGCATTCCACAACTGTAACAGCCTACTGATTTGTCTCATAACATAACTTTTCAAAGGGCTTCCCTGGTGGCTCAGCAGCAGAGAATCCGCCTGCCAATGCAGGAGACTCGGGTCAACACCGGTTTGATCCCTGGGTCAGGAAGGTCCCCTGGAGGAGGAAATGGCAACCTATTCCAGTATTCTAGCCTGGAAAATCTCATGGACCGAGGAGCCTGGAGGGCTACAGTCCACAGGATCACCAAGAGTCAGGCTAAACAACATTACTTTTCAAAATCTTTCCAAAGACCCTCTTGTGACATCAGTCTGGCTCAGAAACCTTGACGGTCTCCCCAGTACACACAGAGTAAAATGCAATCCCTCAGCCTGGCCTTCTAGGATGTTCACAACCTCAATCATCGTCCTTCCCCATCTTTACTCCTACTGCTCAAGAAACATCCCCTGGTCTGACCAAGGACATCTCCTGTCTCTCAGGAAAAGTCATGTCCGTTTGCACCTTGTGGCCCACCTCAAGGGTCTCTGGGAAAACAGTTCTGTGATTCCTACCCTATTCCTTCTCTGAACTCCACCAGCACCTATTCTACACTTTGCAGCTTGACAGGTAATGGTGCCCTAACTTGAGGCCTTAGTTCCCATGCTCAAGTCTTTCTGTCTCTCCCCTGAGATGATAAACCCTGGAGGAAATCATCTCCTGTATCTCTTACATCCTCCTCATTGAATAGCTGTCTGAACCTCTTCTCCTCCCATATGCAACCCCTTTCTGACTTCTCATACCTGTTACTTCTTCCTCCCCTACCTCTGGCCTTTGCCAGAGTTATTTTCCATGCGCATAACTGATTTCATAACTTAGGACTCCAAGTCCAGTCCCCAGCTCTGACCTTGCCTTTGACAGTCCCCCTGCCCCGTAGCATTTAGTCACTCAGGCAGTCAGAGTACATTAATTTGAACTTGAGCTCTCAAATCACTTCCACCTTTCCTTGGGTGCGCTCTTCTGGACAGCCTGGCATGGTGCTGAGAAGGCCTGCAGTCCCCCAAAGGTACCTGTGGAATTGAACTTAATTGCTGTTTTCTGGTGTTTCCAGAGTCCTGAGACCCGGACTCTCTGTTTACACAAAACCTTAGGAGGATGTCAAAAAGGCCTTGGATACCTGTTGATCACTCACTTGCAGGCAAAGTGCACCATACGGGGTGTAAAGAAGGGGTCGGTGGCCTGCAGGTAACTCCTGCACCTGGCTGCCTGACATCTGGAGAACGCTCGCCTGCGGGACGCTCTCCAAAGTCACCGGGCATTGGCCAAGGCCGCCTGAAACCAAGAGGCAACGGAGCCCCCTGGTCCCCTGGCAGGTGGGCGTCTTTAGATTTCTGAGTCCGTCCTAAAGTGAAGGCGCCGAGCCCCGAACTCCCAGGCAGGGAAGAAAACGCTGCCTTGGAAATTGTTTGCACATGACAAACTCCCCGTCCAGGCCCCCACAAGCCCACAGTGCCTGCGCCCGGGGCTGCCGGCGAGGAGAGACAGGGTGAAGGCGCGCAGAAGGAAGTAGGGGGGTGGACAGAAGGGCAGAAGTGGACCGGGAGGGTGGGGGCCAGCCCCCGAGGTGGAGGGTGTGTCGCGCCGCGCGTCCCGGAGCCCGGCACTCGCCCGCCCGGCCGCTCGGCGGAGCGGGCAGGAACGCGCGGGGCGCCGGAACGACTGGGCCGGCCGCCCAGCCGGAAAGGGTCAGGGAGGGGGCAGGTCACCCTCCGGCGGAGAGGCGACTCCGGACCGGCGCTCAAAGTTGGGGAGGGGATTCCTTGGCGAGCGTGATAAACAAGGCAGCTCACGGGAGGGAGGGAGGGCGCGCAGCCACCCCCCTCCCGGCCGGCGCGGCCACTGCCGCAGCGGCCCCCGTGCCCCGACCGGCCGCGGCCCCGGCGGCGCCCGCCTCCCGGCCCTCCGGCCCGGCCCCCGCGGGCGAGCAGAGCGTGGGAAGTTCCCGGGCCGCCCCCCCAGTCCCCGGGCTGCAGCGCCGCGAGGTCCTCGCGCAGCTCACCTCGCCCCGCCACGAGTGGCGGCACGGGCCGGGCAGCTCCCCCTCGGACAGCTCGGCTCGGTTCGCGGCTGCGGCTGCCGCGGCCCCCGCCCGCCCGGCGCGGCCCACCGCCCCGCTCCGCTGCGGCCGCCCGCCCGCCGAGGCTCCGTTCGCGCCCACCTGGCCGGCCTGCCCTCCCTCTCCGGGACACTGCGCTCACGTACGCGGCCGCGGCCACAACCCGGCCCGGATTCCCAGCCCGGGAAGGGAGCGGAGGCGCGCGCCAGCCAGCGAGCGCGGGGGCCAGGCTGGAGACACACCCCCTAGCCGCCCTCCCCGCGCGCGCACCCCGCCCCCGGCGCCGCGCGCGCCCGCCGCCCGCGCGCCTCTCGCCGGCCGCAAGCGCCCGCGGCCCGCGCCCCCACACCCACGCCGCGCGCCCGGCGTGCACACCCCCGCCGCCAGTAGACCGTGGGTGCTCAATAAGTGCCCAGCGACTCCTCGCGCACATGCGCCCTTGAACCTGACCGAGTGGTGACGCCCCCGCCTCCCCCCCACCCAAATCCGACCCGGCGGCTGCAGCCCCGAACCAAACTTGAGTGTTTGCCTGTTTTCACTTGAACCGCCAACCGAGCCAAAGTTTCTCGCTGTTGTTTTTCCAGGCCGGGCTCTGGGACCGGCTTCACCGAGACAGGCCGAGCTTGCCCCAGGGCGGGAAAGGCCGCCATCAGGCTCCGGGCGCCACCGACGGACGCTGGGCGGGGGCAATGGAGACCCAGGCCGCGCAGCCCGGCCCGCCGCGCGAGAACGAAAGGCCGGAGGGAGTGAAGATTGCAGCCAACCTTTCCATCTTCCTTTGCTTTAACGTTTTCTTCTCCATTTTATGACATTTTACTCGAGCTCACTCGTTTGTAGTTGTAAAGTGAGGCGTTATTTACTGTTTCTGGAATTAACAGGAGAGAAAGTTAACTATTAGCTTTCAGCCCTTATGTAAACAATACCAGTTGCTTTTGGCACCGTTAGGCTCTGGCTTTTGTATAATTTGTAACGAGGAGAACTGAAGCTGTTCCATTGTGTTGCTCTGTGTTTTTCAGAGATAAGACCAAGAGCCACAACGGTAGTGAAGGGCCCTAAGTGCCTGTATGCATGGGCATATAGATTCATAGTCAAATAAATTTAAAGGGGGTGGGTGGGCAAAAAAAAAAAAAAAAAAATTTAAAGGGTAGAAGAAACCAATCCCCTCCCCCAAAAAGTGTTAAAATATTTTTGGACTTACTTATTGAGTTTGCAGTCAGTTCACCTTCAACTTGAAGTGTACTGTTTTTCTTGCAGTGAGACGGTGGGGAGTGTGCAGGAAAGGACTAGAGGCTTTGCAATCAGACGGGCCTGGTTTGCGATCCTGATTTTATTGTCGAACTAGTTTTATGCTTTTCAGCAGGTTCTTTTCTCTATCTGAACCTCAGTTTCTTTATCTGTAAGATGAAATAAAAAACATGGCTACAGTGCCTAGCTCACACCAAAGAAACACTAAATATTCTTTCCCTTCCCTCATGGTCCACCATTTGTTAACATAAGAAAAATCTCCTTTAAAAAACTCCAAAGTCCCTAAAGGATATCAGTGCTCAACTAGGGGTGACTTTTGCCCCCAACAGACATTTTGGCAATGTCTGGAAGTATTTTTGATTGTCACAACTGGGAGTAGTGGTGCTCCCAGCATCTAAACAGGTATAGGGCAATGGTGCTGCTAAATATCCTGCAAGGCACAGGACGGCCCCACACCACAAAGAATTACCTGGTCTGAATTGTCAATAGTGACACTGTTGAAAGATCCTGCTATAGGCTAATTCAGCCATCAAACAAAGACTGGTTCCCCCTTTTCCTTCTTATCCTCAAGGAAACATTCTTGTTTTGCATTCAAAAGAACAGAAAGCAAAGCATTTGGGGGATCACAGCAATGATATGAATATGCAAAACCTCCCCTTAATGGGAAAATGCAGATTTGAATTTTACTTTTTATTATTAAAGGAATATTCTACTTCATTAACAACCGATGTGTGCACCCTTATTATTAAGGTATCTTGTGATGTATTATGTATTACTACAGTTCACGAATGTACTTCCCAGGTGGCACCTGTGGTAAAGAACCCGCCTACTAATGTAGGAGACTCAGGTTCGATTCCTGGGTCGGGAAGATACCCTGGAGGAGGGCATGGCAACCAACTCTAGTATTCTTGCCTGGAGAATCCCTTGGATAGAGGAGCCTGGCGGGCTACAGTTCATAGGGTCACACAGAGTTGGACACGAAGCGACTTAGCACACACACACAGTTCATGAATAGCTTTCGGTTCTGTTTCCCTTTCTCTTCAGACCATAGGTGCTTACTGGCTTCTGCAGATTCACCTCTCTGCCAAGTCCCTCACCGATCCTGACATTTATAATATAGTCCCTGCCTCCAAGGGACATCCAGTGTAGTTGGAAGTAAATGAATGCACTTGCAATAATTAATGAAAAATACAAGATAGCATATAATTAAGCTTTAATTGCAGCACCCAGACCAAGGGAGTGAGGAAACTGAGTCCAGCAACACCAGGTGCTACCTGGCTGAGGTGTTCTGCCAATGTTTGTTGAATGAACTGAAATAGTGAACACCTTTGACACCAGATAGGACTCCAGGTAAATTCTATTCCAGTCTTTTAAAACTGCTAGCCTTTATAAAGGGATGTCGGTGCCTGGCTGTGAGGTTTATTTTTCTTAAAACATCCAGTTCAAACTTGTAACCCAACCTATATATTTCTGAAAATGATTGAACTTGAATAAAACAGAAACAATCATTCATTTGACAGCCATGTCAGTGCCTGCTGTGTGCAGTGTGAGCCACCGGTCTCTAAATTTGCATAGAACCCAGAGCTTGTTCTGTTTGAGACAGGCCATCCAAAGGCATGTGCTCTCTTACTGCATATACTGAATGAATATCCCCTTTGACTGCAGGTATGTACTTGTCAGTATGCATTCCAGAGTTCTGCACATTAATACAGACTCTGAACTTTCCCTCACAAACATCCATTCCCAAACACATACCCAGCACTCAGTCTCCTGGCCCAGTCCTGAACACACCCCATAGCATACCAGACACAAAGCAGGATGTGCTTAGAAAGATTATAACTGGTTGGTTTCCAATCTTGGCTCCCTCCCCTAACCCCTAACCACCAGTGGTACCCCCAAAGTAGAGCTTACCCTCCCTGGAGGCTGTCGCATCCGAGAGCTGCCCATCACCTTGCTTTCTCCCATAGCCTGACCTCCTATTAAAATGTAGGCACCCGGGGACATCCCTGGAGGTCCAGTGGTTCAGAGCCCACCTGCCGATACAGGGGACACGGTTTGATTCCTTGAACCTGGTCTGGGACGTTTCCACATGCCTTGGGGCAACTAAGCCCAAGCACCACAACTACTGAACTCTGGTCTAGGCCTGTACTCTACATCAGAAGCCCCCACAATGAGAAGCCCAAGCACCGCAGCTGGAGAGCAGTCCCACTCACCACCACTAGAGAAAAGCCACTCACGGCAACAAAGACCCAGTGCAGTCAAAACTAAACAAACACAACAAGCAAACCTTAAAAAAAAAAAGTCATCTGGTACCTCCTCCCCTTCAAAGTCATTAGCTTCTCAGAGCTGTTAGAACTGTGCCTGTGCTCAATCACGTCCTACTCTTTGTGACCCCATCGACTGTAGCCCTCCAGGCTCCTCTGCCCATGGGATTTCCCAGTCAAGAATACTGGAGTGGGTTGCCATTTCCTCCTCTAGGGGATCTTTCTGACCCAGGGATCAAACCCAAGTCTCTTGTATTGACAAGTGGATTCTTTACCACTCCTTAAGCTGAGGTTCAGCAAAGCAGACTCAGGACTTGTCTCTTATTTCTCATATTATATGGACACATTCATAGGAGATTTTCAAGGTGAATCTGAAATTGCCACTGTCTCCCATCACCTGATGACTGTTTCCAGGCTTGCCTCCCTCCAGTCCATGCTTTTATACCAGCCTCTTTCCTCTGCTCCAGACTCCTCAAAGGCTTCCTGTAGCTTTTATAATAAAGTCCCAGCATTGCTCATTAAGATCCTTCCTGGTGGGGCTCTTAATTAGTTCTCCAGCCACCAGTTGCCTCTCTCTGCCTCCACCCCCTTCGCTCTGCACTGTATACATACTAAACTGAACTTCTGTCCTCTGCCTGAACAGACTTTCTCGTTGCTTGACCCAAGCTGTTTTCTCCGCCTCGAATACTCTCCATCCGTCTCTCTCATCTCTTTATCTTACTATTCCTGCCCGTTCTTCAGGAGTCAGCTTAGACAGCACTTTCTCTGGCCTCCCCAAGGCTGGATTACCTGCCTGTCCTTTAACTCCAGTAGCACCTCTACTCACCCCACCTTACCGTCAACACTGCATCATTCCAAAATCTCCATCCCTTTGTCCTAATCTCCCACAAGTCTGAACATTCTAGGGACTTCTCTGGCAGTGGCTAAAATTCCATGTTCCCAATGCAGGGAGCCTGAGTTTGATCCCTGGTCAGGGAACTAGATCCCACATGCCACGACTTAGAGTTTGCATGCTGCAACAAAGATTGACGGTTCCATGTACCGTAACTAAGACCCAGGACAGCCAAATAAATTAAAATATATATTTTAAAGTACTGAACATTCTATGCAGACAAGGAGTGTGTCTTGTCTCCATGCCACACCCAGCATTTAGCAGAGTACCTGGCATGAGGTGGGCACCTGATAAACACTGGTGAATAATGAGTTGCTTGTTGAACTTTGGGGAGTGACTAGAGCTTTTCCATCCATAGTCCAGGCAATTACTAGTTGGAAGCACGCCTCAGATGCCCAGAAGACGTCAGGGCTGGTGAAGACTTTCTAATCATTTATTAATATTTGGAACAGGATGCAGCCTATGGAATGAACTCAGTTTTGGGGTTCCACCAGAGCCTCATTTGATACTGAACCTGGCTTCTTGAATACCAGTGATCTACTTGACACCTCCACTTGGATGTCAGATAGTATCTCAAAGGTCCATGTCCAAAGTCAGACTTCTAATTTCACTCCCAATTGGTTTCTCCCCATTCCAGTAAGTGGCAATTCCATCCTTCTAGTTGCTCAGGAAACAAGGAGACAAGCAAAACCTTGGAGGCCTTTCTTTAATCCTTAACTCCTTTTATTTTCTTATACTCCACATCAAACCCACCAGAAAATCACTGAAATATATCCAGAATCAATTACATTTCTCCATTTCCAGCCCTCTTTCCCTAGCTGGACCGCCATCTCCCTGAGCTGGATTTCCAAAACAGACTCCTATCCACATTGGCAGGCAGATTCCCAACCACTGGATCACCAGGGAAGTCCTCTCCTTGCTTTTTACGTTGCCTCTCTACACTCTACTCAGCACCACAGCAACCAAAGTGATCCTTTTAAAACCTAAGTCATATTACTATTCTGCTCAGAACCTCCAACTGCTTCCCACTTACCTCACTACAAGGTCTCCAGTCAACTCTCTGGCCCCAAAACCTAGCACACTTCCCTGGCTCTCCCAATGCCAGCCACACTAGCCCCCTTGCCCTTCATTCGACTGACTTCCAACTCAGCCTTTTTGAAGCTATTCCTTTGGGCTGGACAGATCTTCCTCCAGGTATCCACATGGGCAGCGCTGGCACTTGACTCAGGTCCCTGCTCAAAAGCACTCTAATGGGAAAGACATTCCTCCCCTCACCTATCTAAAGTAGCACCACCCAACCATCCCTTGGCCTAGCTTTATTTTCCCCCTTAGCACTTATCACCACCTGACAGGCTGTCTCCATTCATCGACTGTAAGTTCAAGGATAGTAGAGACTGTCGTTTTGTTTATGTATCCCCAGCTTCTAGAACAGTGTCTACCATATTGTAGGCATTCAGGAAATAATCACAGGACTTCCCTGGTGGCACAGTGGGAAAGAATCCGTCTGCCAGGGCAGGGGACATAGGTTTGATCCCTGATCCTAGAAGATTCCACATACTGAGGAGCAGTTAAGCCCATGAGTCACAACTACAGAGCCTGTGCTCTAAAGCTCTCAAGCTGCAACTACTGAGCCTGCATGCTGCAAGCACTGAAGTCTGCATGTTCCAGGGCCTGAGAGCCACAACTAATGAGACCCTGTGCCAAAACTACTGAAGCTGTGCACCCTAGAGCCTGTGCTTTGCAACAAGAGCACTCACCACAATGAGAAGCCCATGCTCAGCAACTAGAGAGTAGCCCCTGCTCACCACAACTAAAAAGTCCAAGCGCAGCAACGAAGACCCAGCACAACCAAAAATAAGATAAATCAATAAATGATTTGTTTTAAAAAAGAAAGAGTCATGAATCAAGGACAGGTATCCACTACTTTAATCTGACTCATTTGAAAAGACCCTGATGCTGGGAAAGATTGAGGACAGGAGGAGAAGGGGACAACAGAGATGAGATAGCTGGATGGCATCAGCGACTCAATGGACTTAAGTTTGAGTCAACTCTAGAGATGGACAGGGAGGCCTGGTATGCTGCAGTCCATGGGGTTGCAAAGAGTCGGACACGACTGAGCAACTGAACTGAACTGAGTCTCTTGGGAATACCAGCTATATACCATCAGGATACCAGCTGCTCAACTGCTCGGCCACCCTGCTTCTCACCAGGGACTTCTGTTACCTCTATGCTACCCAGTTTGAAACTCAGCTTCCATACCTCAACCTCAAACTAGCTATGAGTTTCAAATGAAAAGGATAATACCGTCAATTTTGCAACTGTAGCAGACTTGATGCTTTTCTTTTGATTGAGAAAATGTCACAATGTTTCCTAGTGACAAAAACTGCTATTTTAAGCTTTTCAGGTTAAAATGTATAAGACTTAGGAACTCTAAAGAGAAAGTCATTTGTAGGTAGGCCTGTGGCAATTGGCATCTTCTCTCTAATCTACCCAGTTTGTAAAGCTACCCTGGAGAAGCTGGGCTTTGTATTTCATTGAACAGAAAGGAATGATAGGTTGCAAGTAGGCTGTTCAAAGTTTAAGGATACACCTGGAGTAGTTGCTTAGATCTACACAGCCACGTTGTTGTTTAGTAGCTGAGCCGTGTCCAACTCTTTGTGACCCCATGGACGTCTCCTACATTAACAGATGTGTTCTTTACCACTGAGCCACCTGGGAAACCCCTGCACAGCCGTATTTTTGAGCAAACAAGCCCCCACATGTGTGAAGCTACCCACAGACACACCCCAGTCCATAAACACCCAGATCCCTGCTTATCTCTTCCCAGCTCTGAAACTAGGAATATGAGCAGGAGTACATATTCAAAGTGGGGAAGAAATGAGCTGGCTTTAGGAACACAGACCAGAAAGCCCTGTGACTGGGTATGAAAGAATGTGTAAGCCCAGGCAGGCTCTCTGTGCACATCTGGTTTTCCCTTTTATGCTTCTGTGATTTCTATGACACAGGAAATCCACTCTGGAACAACCCTGTCTGCTTTCTAGTGAGTACATAAAAAATGAGGATTAAAAGTCTGTTTATCTCACTGTTGAGGGCAGGAAGATAAAATCCAGAACAGTACCGATTTGGGGGTGGACCAACTCCGGCTTCATTCTCCACTGTGCCCCAGGGGAGATGCTAAGTAACTGAGACCAGAGGAATGAGAGGCCAAGCAAAAAAATTCTGCACAGGCTTAAGATTATCTAGGCATGGCTCTTGCTCTGAAGCAGACCAAGTACAGGAAAATACCACGTGGTGAAAAGAGCAGTCCAGTCAACTCAACCAACATTAATACTATTGGAACCACTCTCAGTCTCACTGGGAGCCCTTCTCCATTTGGCTTTCACAGTGTAATCTTTGTAAAAAAAAAAAAAAAGAGAGCGAGTCTTCTCATAAAAAGTCCTTAAAGTGGGCAGAAGCAGCCAGCTTTCTCACTCCATGAGACAACACAGAGCTGTTTAAGAGAGGAGCAACATTAAATCAGGTGGGAAAGGACAGGAAAACTTAGACTCCGAAAGGGAAAAAGAGGACTGGGTCCCACCCCAGTGGGGTTAGGGGTGAAGTTATCTCACACCCTCAGTAACAAACATGAGTAGAAAAGCAGATTGGGAGAAAAGAGAGATCGAGCAAAGGCCTAACAAACAGTAAGAAGCCAAGAAGTGCCAGAAAACTGTACTGTGAATGCACACCGAGGCCACTCCATTTTTTAGTTTCTTAGGCTCCAATCAATGATAATTACTTTTCGGAAATTCCCTGGTCCGGGAGTTAGGACTCTAAGCTTCCACAGCAGGGGGCCTGGGTTCGATCCCTGGTTGCAGAACTAAGATTCTACAAGCTGCCAGATGCGGTTAAAAACAAAACAAAACAAAAACCAATTGTTACTTTTTTGCCCCATGTTGCTCTGAAGCCTTTCGTTTGTTAGTTTTTTCTGTGCCAGGCGGCAAGGGAGGTCTTCGGTCCCTGACCAGAGACCCAACCTGGGTCCCCTGCAGTGGATGCCTGGGGTCTTAACCACCAGACCACCAGGGAAGTCCCAAGCCTTCCATTTTTATTCTCTTTCCCATGGCAGTAGTACTCCATCCCCTCCCCAGCCTCCCAGAGAAGGGGTTAGTGGCCTTTTCTCTGGAGAGTTCATCAGAGTTTCATTTTGTTAAGCTGTTAACCTTCATCCCCTCAAATACCAACCCTTCTCTTCACTAGCCCCACATAAGTATTCTGCCCCTCTTCCTTATTCTTCTGTGAGACCAAACTCCTGCCCAAGACAGGTGTGTCTGCCGCAACCCAGACTACCCAGATGGTTAAGAATGGCTCAGGGATTTCCCTGGTGGTTCAGTGGCTAAGACTCTGAACTCCCAATGAACCCAGGTTTGATCTCCAGTCACAGAGAAGGCAATGGCAACCCACTCCAGTGCTCTTGCCTGGAAAATCCCATGGACAGAGAAGCCTGGCAGGCTGCAGTCCATGGGGTCACTGCAAGTCGGACACGACTGAGCGACTTCACTTTCACTTTTCACTTTCCTGCATTGGAGAAGGAAATGGCAACCCACCCCAGTGTTCTTGCCTGGAGAATCCCAGGGACGGGGGAGCCCGGTGGGCTGCCATCTATAGGGTCGCACAGAGTTGGACACAACTGGAGCGGCTTAGCAGCAGCAGCAGCAACAGCAGGGACCTAGATCCTACATGCTGAGACTGAGAGTTCGAATGCTGCCACTGAGACTGAGCTCAGTTAAATAAATTAATTAAATGACTCAGAACCTGGCTACCTCCTCCAAGGCGGAATAATCATCTGGGAATACCACAGTTTTGCACAAGTGACATGCAAAGAGCATAGGAAGATCTGAACCCAACATACACGCCATGGGATGACAGCACCACAGAGCACTGGGTCAGCTCACAACCTCCACAAGGTCACACCAGTGATGTGCTAACTAACCATTGCCGAGGACTGGGGGTGATGAACTGAATGACTTCTCAACAAACAAAAATGAAAAGAAGAAAATTTTTGTTTGTTTCAGTCCATAAATCCATACACCAATTAGACAAAACCCCAACTATAAAAGCCAGTTTTAAAAAGCAATTTAAAGACTGCCAGTCATTGGATGACAATTTCTGGCTCTTTTGAATTAAACAGCAGACACTGTTCCTTATTTGTACCAGACATCTTACTGTATTTGCAGTCAGCACAGTTTTGTACATCTATCACAGGTTGGCCTCTATCACGACCTGGTGGGATGTTCAACTTCATAAGACCAGTTTCTAAATCTTCAGAGGCTAAAGGAGATTGATAGACACTATTGAATTCCCTTTTGTTTTCAGCATAGATTGCAAGATCTGACACTTAGAGTCTCCTCCAAATTCAATTTTTTCAAGTTGAAATCATATAGGGATAGAAAGTTTCTAGTCTTTCCATGTTGTTATTGTCACTCAGTTGTGTCTGACTCTTTCCAACCCCATGGACTGCAGCACGCCAGGCTCCCCTGTCTTCTACTATCTCCGGGAGTTTGCTCAAATTCATGTCCATTGAGTTGGCGATGCCATCCAACCATCTCATCCTCTGAGGTCCCCTTCTCCTCCTGCCATCAATCTTTCCCAGCATCAAGGGCTCTTCCAATGAGTCAGTTCTTTGCATCAGGTGGCCGAAGTATTGGACCTTGAGCTTCAGCATCAGTCCTTTCGGGATTGATTTCCTTTAGGATTGACTGGTTTGATCTCCTTGCTGTCCAAGGGCCTCTCAAGAGTCTTCTCCAACACCATAAATTGAAAGCATCAGCCTTCTTTATGGTCCAACTCTCATCATAGACCTCTTTCCATAGACCTGCCTAAACTAATATAGATGAAATACAGTGAACCTTCCTGATCTTTGGTTTTCTGAAGAAAGTCAAGCCAATACTTGCCTGTGAAACCCATAATCGTACCTTGATAATATATGCATATAATCACCATAGTGATTCTCTTAACCTACAATTCATCTAGCTTTAAGCCACATCCTGCCTTAATAATCCTAATATATTAGAGTAGAAATCCTGTGAGTTAACAAAATCCTGTTCAATTACCCTTTTGTGTTATCCACCTGGAAGCACTCCAGCTTGCCAATACTTGTTTTCAACATGGCCATTCACAATCTTCTCATTTATAAATTGTTGAACCACCAAATCCCAACCTTCTCCATCTGACAGTGTAATTGATTGCCTCTCAGATCACCCGTGACAAGCCTGAAATGATTCCCAAAGGTAAGAGAAATGGCTAGCACCTAGGTTTTCAGCCATTTAGCATCCAAACGTGGGAGTGAAGATCTGCCATATATAGGAACCAGACCTCTATCCACTCCCAGACCATCCTAGGGTTTTTGTTTTATTTTTTTAACTAGTTAATTAATTAAATTTTTGGCTGCCCTGGGTCTTTGTTGCTGTGTGTGGACTTTTCTGTAGCTGCAGTGAACTGGGGCTACTCTCTAGTTGTGCTGTGCTGACTTCTCATTGCAGTAGCCTCTCTTGTGCAGCACAGACTCCGGGATGCATAGGTTTCAGGAGCTGCAGCTACTGAATTACAGTCTCAGTGATTGTGGTGCGTAGGCCCTAGAGCACAGGCTTAACAGTTGTGATGCTCGAATTTACCTGCTTCACTGCATGTGGAACTTTTCCAGAGCAGGGATCGAAACTATGTCCCCTGGATTCTTAACCACTGGATTCTGAACCAGCTAGTGCCATCCCTCTGATATTTCTCTTCTTCCTTCGCGGCTGATCTCCTGATCCAAACTAACCACCCAAAGAGAAGTTTGGAAATTCACTAGCTGATAATCTGCTAAGCTTCTTTGACATGAGTACTAAGAGCCAAAAATGACTGGGAAATCATTACTATGATGTACTTTAGCATCCGTTGGCCTCATGGCCAACATGCTAACCCACCACTTGATAAATGATAGTTCTCACTGTCACTCTGATTTGCTACTGGGAAAGGTGCAGGAGGTGAGACGCGATATTACTCTCAGTGAGCCAGAGAGGTGATGAAATGCGGAGGACAGTCTTATGAAACCTGGGTGACACAGCCAGGAGAAAAACCAATTCAGTTCAAAAAAGCCTTAAAAATAATGCAAGTCTTTGTTGACATTTTCTTTAGGAGGAAACCAAGGAGGAATTTCATCTCAGCATACACAATGAAACTTCCAAAAATCCTCTTTTCAAGCTTCTGTCCCCAGTTTCTCCTCCTTCTGTCTTCCGCTGTCCTCCCCTTGTGCTCTTGTCTCCTTATTACCCCTTCTCCTCTGTCTTCTCCTTCCTCAAGTGAAGAAAGAGGCTGCTCCTAAGTTCGGTCTCTTAACTTTGTCAGAGATCTGGCAGCTGACTGAGGCAGCCAAGAATCCTCTCCCTTGAAATTAGGGAGTGGCAAGGGATTGGTACTGTATACATTGAAATTTTAATGTTTCTCTTTTCTTCATCTGACAGCAGTATTAGCATCAGATCAGTTCCAGGCTCTCTGGGGCCTCCACAGTTTTATCACCAGATCCGTAGAGCAGCTGACAGAGGATGGGAAGGAGGATTCTTCCCTGCTGTCCTTGGACCACTGACCAGCTTTTATGTTGCTCCTCAAAAACTGACCACTACCCTTCCAACACTTCAGCTTGAACCCACTAAAACAGTAGTTATTATTGGACCCGCTCGCTTTCTTTTCCATTTCACTAAAATCCTTCTAATAATCTCATCTCAAAAATCTCAATCTTGGGACTTCCCTGGTGGTCCAGTGGCTAAGACCCCGTGCTCGCAATGCGGGGAGCCCAGGTTCGATACCTGATCAGGGAACTAGATCCCACATGTCGCAGCTAAGAGTTCGAATGCCACAACTAAAAGATACCCCACGTGGAACCCATGACTGAAAAGAGAATGGCATGCTGCAAGGAAAACTGATGACCCCAAGTGCCAGGACTAAAACCTGGTGCAGCCAAATAAATATATAGATATTAAAAAAAAAAAAAAAAACCCTTAATCTTATCCTCTCCATGATTCAGACTGTCACACTAGCCCAAGGTTAAATGTTATCTACCCAACTCTGAATTCAGGTTTGTTGGCTGGTGTCCTGTTCACCATACAATAATATTGAAGAAGAATTCTATTTTCTTCTGTTTACCCATATCCATGGGACTCACATTTGGTATGACTCATGGGAACTAGAATGCTGAAGAAGTGATAGTTGTGGCCAGCACCCAACTTCCATTATTTTCTGAAGGATAAAGAAATAATATTGTGCCAAACTTGTTAGTCAAGCCTCTCTTTGGAGGCAAGTGACAGGAACTCAATTCATGCTAACTTAAGCAAAAAAAAAAAAAAAAAAAGAGAGAGAGAGAGAGAGAGAGAATTTGTTGGCTCACTGAACTGGGAAATCCAGGAGTTTGGACTAGCCACAGGCACAGCCAGACCTCAGGTTTAAACAAAATTGTCAGGGTGTGTACTCTAAATCTCTCCTTTCTGCTTGCCCCTTCTTAGGAGTCCCCTTCTTTCCTATCTCAAAATAGCCCCTCACTTCCAATAAAAACAGCTTCCTTCATACACTTGGGAATCCTGTTGCTGGCAGCTACCAACTATGACATCCCCATTCAGCAACACCAGCAGAAAACAAAACTAACTCAGTATTCACATATTTGTTCCAGGGAGAGCCTCTAATTGATTCTGCTTAGTTAAAATGCCCCACTTTGGACTACTGCTGCCAGAGGGATGGTTTACTAGGCTTTTGAGGCTAAATCAAACCGCAAGCAATAGAGGACTGACGTCCCCAGAGGAATAAATGCTGGAGAGAGACGTTACATGTCTCCACTACAGAAACGGGAGGAAGGGAGGGGAAGACAGCATTTGGGAGTCAAAGGACTCATGTTCCTCTGCTCGTATATCAGTTGGGTGATTTTTGACTTGCCACTTCTTTCTGAGCCTCAGTTCCTCAAGTATAAAATGGTTACATGGCAGTTACTAGTTACAATATTAAAAGATATGTTAGTGTCTCTGTATGGTACCAGGTGATCTTTCAGATAATGGAAAACTGACTAAGTTGAGGATGGCACTGAAACGGTGCCCTCCGTCCTCTTGATTTTATATGGATACATTTATAGAGCACTTTACATTTTACCAAAGGCTTTTTTCATCTACCCGTACAAATTGCAAAAATGAAGTTCAAGAGGCGGCAATGTAGACTATAAGACGAAATTAACTTATTTGTGTAACTGAGGCTCCACGCAGACACACAAAATACATGACGATCCTGCAACTGAATCATTTCCTGGACTGAGAAGTGGCAGAGACCCGCTCCGGGACAGAACGCACGCAGGCATCCACCTCTTAAGGCAGCGATCCCTAAGAGCACGTCCGCACAGCCTCTCCTCCGGGGAGGGGAGCCCAGTCTAGGTTTAAGGAATTTCAGGGCCGAAAGGACTGCCGGCGAGTGAAGGAGTGTGTACGTGAGTGTGTGTGTGTGTGTGTGTGTGTGTGTGTGTGTGTGGCGGGTGGGGGGGGGGACGGGCGGTGGGGAGAGGAGGAGAACTATATAGGCTAGGAAACTAGAAAAACACACCCTCCCCAAACCAACAACAAAAACAAAGCTGTGCTGGGCGTCTTTGACTAGACCCTTCCAGGAACGCTGCAGCCTTGGCATCTTCGCCGCAGTCAGCCCCGCCGTCCGCCCCTCCTCCGCCCCACTCCCGCTCCGGCGGCTCGCAGATCCAGCTCCGCGTTTTCCCTGCCGCTCTCCCGCCCTTCGGGTTAAAGCTCCCCCGCCAGGAGTAAACAAGTCTCCGACTGGCAGCCGGTAGGACCGGCCCCCTCGCCCCGTTTCCTGCGCCAGCCTCAGCAACAGGCCCCGCCCTTAGCGACAGGCCCCGCCCCAGGCCATCGGCCCTTCCCCTCGCGGCGTCCGCAGGCTCTAGCCGGGTCCGGGCGGCGGGCCCAGTCCCCAGTCCGCCCCCGGAGCCTCCTCCCTGGGGACCCTGCGGCCTGCCAGCCCGCCCGCGCGCCCCCAGCCCAGGCAGAGGGAGGGTGCGTGGCGCACACGTGACTCGTGTTGTGGGCGGAGCCTGTGCGGGCCTGGGCGGCGAGGGCCGGGGCGGCGGGGAGGGCGGGCCCGGCGTCGCCTCCCTCACTCCCTCCAGCCCGCCTGGGCCACGGCCCGCGCCCGCGCCTCCTCGGGCCCGGCTGGGGCCCCGCTTTGGCCCCGAGCCCGGAGATCGTTGCGCTAGGCCTCCCAGTGACTTTGCCACTGTGGCTGCACCTCCTCGCGCAGCCTCCCAGCGCAGCCCGGCCGCTGGGCTCGCCCCCGAGTCCCCGCTCGGCAGAGCCTCTCAAGTTTCCTGTCCCGTCTGCAGCCCTGCGTACTCACAAGCCTGCACGGACACACCGCCTTCCTGCCTCCACCAGCGGAGACGCCCTCCTGCACACAGACCTGATTGTACAGTCTTCGCACACTTCTCCGTTCATCACCATTTCGTAACCCGAACATAAGACGGACCCGCTAGCTAGCTCACCCAGCCCACCTCCCTTCCCTTTCTCTTACTCTGAAGGTGGGGGAAAACCTGAGGTTCAAAAGGTGAAAAGATTTCCTAGAGCCGGAGCCAAGACCAGACCTCCGGGTGGCCAGGGCCTTTCTGTCTGCCCTAATCCTTGCCTGCTATTCAGGGTCAGACTGACTACCCTGAACCGGTAGTTCCAGCCTCGGTTATCAGTTAATACCCTCTAGATCTTCCTCTCCCCGGGGGAAAATGTATCTGTCCTCTACCTCCTGTCTGTCCAGGGTAGCTGAGGAAATAGATCAGAGCTGGCAGAATAGAAAACCTTCATGAGAGACAGTTTGAGCCAGAGGTTGGAAGAGAAGACTTGGAGGCGGACGGGAAGCCGAGCCCTTCCTCCTCCTAGGTGTCTCGGGCAAGCCATGTGATTTCTGTCTCCCTCTTGCCCCTCATCTGTAGATGGAAAATAATGTGAGGATGAACCAAGTTAATATAGAAAGAGGTAGAGCTGGCGCTTTGCATATCATAAAGCCATCAAAGAAATTACTCTGGGCTAGTCATTGTGCTGGGTTTCTTAAGTCCTATCCTCTCCTGGTGCTTCCCTCTGGGTATTGCAGCCAGATTAACTTATTGGGCCAGGCTCAGCTTTGGAGGAGTGACTTCAGGCTCCATGCAGATAGTGGCTGGAAGGGCAGAGGCTGGGGGACCCTGTTGGCTGGAACCTCCCCAGGCTGAGAGCCCCACAGCTGAGTACTAAGCCAAGGGGGAAAGGTTATGTGCCAGAGGGAGGGCCAGGCAGGGACCCTCCGAGCTCTGCGCTTTTAGAGTGCCCAAGGTGGGGTGCTTGAGTAGGGGGAAAGCTGGGATTCAGTGCAATGGGGAGACAAAGGCCACTGCTAGATAGAATGTCAAATACCCCACTAGCTTCTGACCTTTTAACTCCTGACCCTTCATTCAGTAAATTCCACAAGTGAGTATGTGCATCTAATCCTCCTTTGCAAATTTCTTGAGAGCAAGCTCTGTGTTTTGGTCTCCTTTTCTCATCCTAGCTTAATATTGTGGACCTAAGCCATCAACAAACGCTTGTTTTTTTTTTTAAATGAAATTATAACTTGCGTATCACTGAGTTGGGGGCTTGAGGAGCAGGTCCTAATTTTTAAGAAAAGGAGTTAACAGTTTCCCTATCCAGTACCCTGACTTCTGAGTTAATTTGCCCTGGGGTTACACAGAAAGTTAGAAACAGAAGCCAAGTCTCTGCTTTCGGTCTGATGTTATTTCCATTTCATTGCACTGAACTTACAACGCAATTGGAAGGAAAAACAAACTCCCTAAAAGCTATAAAACAAAATACGGTAGTGCACGGTTAATTCCTGACTGCGTGGTTCAAATGGGAGGACTGCAATCCCCAGTGCCTGGGATCAGTCGGAAAATGCTCCCTGCAGGAGAGGGCACCAGCCTTAAAAGATGGGTAGGATCCAGGACTGTGAAGAGAAGAGACAATTCCTGGCTTTCCCTGAGGCCCTGGTGGTATTTAAAGATCAGTGAAGAAACCAGTCTGGTTAGAAGACTGGTTTGGGTTGGGTCCCAGGGGGAACGAGGGGGGGTGTCAGAAGGTTAAGTTGAATCCTTTTTTTTTTCTTTTGGACACACTGCTTGCAGGATCTTAGTTTCCCAACCAGGCATTGAACCTGGGCCCTCAGGAGTGAAAGCAGAGTTCTAACCACTGGACCTGCAGGGAAGTCCCAGAAGGATAAGTTGAGATTTCAGGAAATTTCAAATACCAGGATAAGGAATTTTGACCTTGGTCTGTGGATAATTGGGAACCCCTGAAAATAGACACCAAGCTAGGTGCTGCACCAAGACGAGACACCAACCAGATATCTGCCAGCTTGATCTAATTTGCATCTTTCGTAGACAGTTGCTTGCCATATATGTGCATTTATTTATACCCACACAAGAAGGAAACTCCACTCACCAGTTCGTCTATATTTGTTTCGTCTCCAAATGTACATGATATCTGTGTGGGAACAGAGGAAAGAGAGGGAGATTCAGAGAGTGTGCATGCCTGCTGTCGAGCAAACACTTTCATCTGTTGATATCTCAGACATCCCTGTGTGTAACCCTCACGATCTTGTGGGTTGTGAGTTTACTGCTGCTGTAACACCAGAGATGGTAAGTGGTAAGTGACTTACCCAGATCACGGATCTAGGATGTGGTGGAGCCAGAAGTCAAACTTAACTTTGATGCCGAAGCCCATTCCAGCCCCCTGAGAAGGCACAGGAGCTGTCTTCCCATTCTCTGTTTCCTGCTTAGAGAGGCCAAGTGTGCAGCTGACCCAGCTGGACTCACATTTCTAGGAGTGCTTTCTCATCTCTGGTTTCCTATTTTTATCTTTCCAGGCTTCCCCAGTGGTTCAGAGGTAAAGAATCCGCCTGCAGTGCAGGAGACTCGGATTCAGTCCCTGGTTCAGGAAGATCCCCTGGAGCAAGGAATGCTACCCACTCCAGGATTCTTGCCTGGAGAATCCCATGGACAGAGGAGCCTGGCAGGCTACAGTCCATGGGGTTGCAAAAGAGTCAGACGTGACTGAGCGACTAAGCAACAATGAAATGCTTATCTATTCTCACCTTTTCTAGTCTTATTTTTAAGATCAGAACTCCTCTTTGAATAGGCTTCAGCAAGCCCTCGACCCAATTTAGCCCTTGACCTAATTGTGCATTATTTTATGTACAGAGGGCTCCAACAGTTGTATAAGCTTCAGGCCAGATAAAACCTGGGTCAGCCTCATCTGGATGACTTAACTCGGTTATTTAAAGTAACTCAAGTAACTGTCTGAGACTTAATTTCCTTGTCTGTGTAAAAAACATCATAGACTCTGGTGTACCAGCTGAACATCTGTTGACACATAGGACTAAAGATACTGAAGTAACTTAAAGAGCCTGGTCTTTCCTCACCTTAGGTATATTAAAAAAAAAAAAAAAACCCTAGTGGATCCAAAAAGACACATGTAATCCCATTGTTCGTTGCAGCACTATTTACAATAGCTAGGACATGGAAGCAACCTAGATGCCCATCAACAGATGAATGGATAAAGAAGTTGTGGTGCATATACACAATGGAATATTACTCAGCCATATAAAGGAATGCATTCGAGTTAGTTCTAATGAGCTGGATGAACCTAGAACCTATTATACAGAGAGAAGTGAGTCAGAAAGAGAACGATAAATATTGTATTCTAATGCACATATATGGAACTTTGAAGAATTTATTTATGGGTCAGCAGTGGAGAAACAGACATAGAGAACAGACTTATGGACATGGGGAGAGGGGAGGGGAGAGTGAGATGTATGGAGAGAGTAACATGGAAACTTACATTACCATATGTGAAATAGATAGCCAATGGAATTTGCTGTATGGCTTAATAAACTCAAACAGCGGCTCTGTTTCAACCAAGAGGGGTGGGATGAGGAAGGAGACAGGAGGGGAGTTCCAAAGGGAGGGGATATATGTATATCTATGGCTGATTCACGTTGAGGTTTGACAGAAAACAACAAAATTCCGTAAAGCAATTATAAAAATAAATTAAAAAAAAAAAACCTAATGGATCTATTTATCAAGCAGTTAGGTCCAAACAATTTTTTTTTTTTTAATTTTAGCCATACTGGGTCTTTGTTGCTGTGGGGTGTGGGGGTGGCTTTCTCTAGTGTGGGCCACCCTCTAGTTGGGGTGCCCAGGCTTCTCATTGCACTGGCTTCTCTCACTTTGGAGCACAGACTCTGGGGCATGCAGGCTCAGCAGCTGTGGCACACCAGCTTAGCTGCTCCGTGGTACATGGGATCCTCCCGGACCAGGGACTGAACCTGCGTTCCCTGCACTGGCAAGTGGATTCTTAACCACTGGAGCACCAGAGAAGTCCCCACCTGAATGCTTGTTCGGGTTTGCCCCAGCGTGCCTGTGCTCAGTCCCTCAGTCGTGTCCAACTCTGCAACCCCATGGACTGTGGCTCACCAGGCTCCTCTGTCCATGGGATGTCCCAGGCAAGAATACTAGGGTGGGGTGCCATTTCCTTCTCCAGGGGATCTTCCCGACCCAAGGGCTGGAGCACCATCTGCTGCATCTCCTGCGTTGGCATGCAGATTCTTCACCACTGTGACGTCTGGGGAAGCCCTTATCACTCAACCATCTACAGGGAGTCTTCCTCAAGTTGCCCTCCCTCTGTCTCTCCAATCTGGGTCATGGCTATTTACATGACATTAACAATATAAGGAATAATGGTGGTTTGTTGGAAGGCCTGGGCTCCAGTTCTGGATCTGTCACTTGAGAGCTCCAATGCCTTGACCGTAAGTTTCTCTTTCCAAAATTCCTTCCAGCTTTAAATATGTACAGATCTACACTCAATCTTTCTCCTGAGCAACCAGAGTTTTTTTTAATGAACTTGACTTTAAGTCGACCTTAGAAGACTGCTGTTGTTCAGTTGCTCACTTGTGTCCAACTCTTTGTGACCCCACGGACTGCAGCACACCAGGCTCACCTGTCCTTCATCATCTCCCAGAGCTTGCTCAAACTCATGTCTGCTGAGTCGTTGATACCATCCAACCATCTCGTCCTCAGTCGTCCCCTTCTCCTCCTGCCCTCAGTCTTTCCCCAGCATCAGGGTTTTTTTCCAATGAAAAGGGAAATATTTCTTCTGTTGTGCATATGTTGGATGCTAGGAAGCTGCAGAGTGTGCCATCTTCAAGTTAAATAAAAATCCCATTTTGAGGGAAGGAGAGGGTGAGACAAACTGAGACGGTAGCACTGAAACCTGTGCATTACCATGTGTAAGATAGATAGCCAGTGGGAAGCTTCTGTATGATGCAGGGAGCTCCAACCCAGTGCTCTGTGACAGCCAAGAGGGGTGGGATGGGGTGGGGCAGGGGGGAGGTTCAAGAAGGAGGGGACATGTATGTACCTATGGCTGATTCATGCTGATGTATGGCAGAAACCAACACAATATTGTAAAGCAATTATCCTCCAATTAAAACTAAACAATTGTTTAAAAATCCCATTTCACATCAGGCAAATTTATGAAAAGAGGGAAGAGAAAATAACAAAAAGTATATGCAGGGGGGCTCTTGGGATGATGGAAATGTTGTTTCTTGATCTGAAAACAAGTAACTGGGTGTGTTCAGTTCAGGAAAATTCACACTGTACACTTTTGGTATTTGCATCTCATGTCTGTGTGTGTGTGTGTGTGTGTGTGTGTGTATAACACTTTACAAAAAGGGAGGAAAGCAAATCGCAGAACTGAAGCAATATATGTTACATAAAAATATAACAGTGTTTTTAAAATTAAAACTAAAAACCAAAAAATCCTGACAATAAACTGTAAGGATGTTCCTGTGTTGTTTGTGATAGGGTTTGTTTGGGTTTTTTCTTAATGGTACATAGTATGCTGCTGCTGCTAAGTCGCTTCAGTCGTGTCCAACTCTGTGCGACCCCATAGACAGCAGCCCACCAGGCTCCCCCGTCCCTGGGATTCTCCAGGCAAGAGCACTGGAGTGGGTTGCCATTTCCTTCCCCAATGCATGCAAGTGAAAAGTGAAAGTGAAGTCGCTCAGTCGTGTCCGACTCTTCGCGACCCCATGGACTGCAGCCCACCAGGCTCCTCCATCCATGGGATTTTCCAGGCAAGAGTACTGGAGTGGGGTGCCATTGCCTTCTCCTGTACATAGTATTCCATAGTACAAATGCAGAATAGTTTTTGTTTTGTTCTGTTTTTATTTAATTTGGGGGACTACACTGGTTTGCATTGCTTTGAGTGGTCTTTCTCTAGTTGCAGTGAGCAGGGGCTACTCTCCTGTTGCGGAGCATGGGCTCTAGGAGCACAGGCTTCAGCCGTTGTGGCACACGGACACAGTAGTTGTGGTGCACAGGCTTAGTGGCTCTGTAGCAAGTGGAATCTTCCTGGGCCAGGGATCAAACCCATGTCTCTTGCATTGACAGGCAGATTCTTTACCACTAGATCACTAGGGAAGTCCTGTGATAAGGTTTTAAAATAAATTTTAAATCATTTGAAAGAAGAAGTAAAATAAACCTCTTGCCAGCTCCCAGGAAGCTTTAAGACTTGGGCCAGGAAGAGGCAGGGTCTGTTCCTTCTGCATGAAATAGTAGGATCTGAAAGGGGCTCCTTTGTCCCTGCTCTTCTCCCTGTCATACTACTGAGGGTCAGATGCTGAGCCAGTGCAGGCCCATTATGGGAACTCCCTGGCAGTCCACTGGTTAGGACTCTGTGCTTTCACTGCTGAGGTCCCGGGGTTTCAATTCCTGGCTGAGGAACTAAGATCCTAAAAGCTGGGCAGCCTGGCCAAAAAAAAAAAAAAAAAAAAAGAGAGAGAGAGAGACACAGTTTATTAGGATATTCTGCAGAATTAGTACAAGCAAAATCCACACTGCTCAAGAATTCAGGATTAGCTAAGGAATCATCCTGAAAAGCCAGGAGAGAGAAGTTTCTGCTCATCTCAGGGCACTGGTGGGTTACCCATGCTCAGCTCCAGAGCTTGGAGCCGAGGAAGCAACCAGTCACCAGAGGCTGCAGGAAAGAGCACTGGACATCCGTGTCCTAGCCTTTGCCTAGCCTCAGTGACTCAACTAGCTGAGCGAACACCTCTTCTTTAAAATGATGAGTAGAGGGCTGCCCTGGTAGCTCAGTGGTAAAGAATCTGCCTGCCAATGCAGGAGACACAAGTTCAATTCCTGATCAGGGAAGATCCCACGTGTGTCACACAGTAACTAAACCAGTGAGCCACAACTGTTGAGCCTGCGCTCTAGAGCCTGGGAGCCGCAATTACTGAAGCCCACCCACCGTAGAGCAGAGCCCATGCTCTGCAACAAGGGAAGCCACTGCCTGTGCCTCACAACTAGAGAAAAGCTTGAGAAGCAACAAGAGCCTGCACAACCATAAAACAATAAAGAAAATGATATTTTAAAATGATGAGTAGACACTGGCAAGGTCTCTTCTGGCTTGATAATTCAGTCATTTTGTGATTTAGCGATGCTAAGAGAAGCGTTCATTGTCTTAATGAAACTGCAAAGAACACATCCACTCCGGAAAGAATAGTGAAAGCAGTTTTTAAAAACATCACAAGGCCAGGGGCCCAGATGGGCGATGCAAGGCAAATATATGTATATAACTAATGTCAAAGATGAGTTTGAGCAGGCTTTGGGAGTTGGTGATGGACAGGGAAGCCTGGCACGCGGCATTCCATGGGGCTGCAAAGAGTCAGACACAACTGAGCGACTGAACTGAACTGAACGTCAGAGATAAGGCCAGAACAGGAGGCTCCAACGGTAGCAGCAGGAGTGAGCTGAAGTTATGGGGCTGGAAATGCAGGCCAGCTTAATGAATAGGACATGGGAAAACCACGTGATGATACATGCGCACCCAGATAGAAGTAAACATGAAAAGTGGGCTGCTGCTGCTTTTTGAGTCCATCAGTGCTCTGCTATGATTGGGAAGACCTATTACCCAAGGGTTTAGAATTTAAGGGAAAGTGCAGATCTTGTTCATATTCACACTCTTTCTCTGCTGGTGCAAAGGGGTAAAGGAGAGCGCGACAGAGTCTATCTGTTACGGAGTATCAAGGAATCAGACAAACCACTCTGACTTCAGTGTCCTCAACTGTAAAATGAAGGCCATGCATAATAAAACTTCCTCAAAGGGTGATTATGATCTAACTCTCAGAGCATGCAAGCTCCTGCTCAATAGAGTGGCTATTATTATTTATTCTATTATTCGTTGTTGCTAAGTCTTTAAGTCCTGTTGACTCTTTGTGACCCTCAAGGACTGCAGCCCACCAGGTTCCTCTGTCCATGGGATTTCCCAGACAAGGATACTGGAGTGGGTTGCCATTTCCTTCTCTAGGGGATCTTCCCGACCCAGGGATCAAACCCTCATCTCTTGTATTGGCAGGCAGATTCTTTACCACTGAGCCATATTACTTATTACACTATGACGAAGCTCCAGAAAGTCACTCAGAGTCCCTTCAGCCACTCAGATTTGGGGAATCTAGTATTGTGACTTGCCAAGCAAGTCCTGCATGGAGAGGCACTCCAGTTTTGGAGAAGAAGAGGTTTTATTTTTTTCTCCTCTTGGCATTTGAATTCACCTTTATTATAGCTCTTATCCATTTAAATGTTAATATTTTGTGGGATGAGGTGAGAGTGAAGTCACTTGTATGCACAATGTTGTTTGTTTTCTATTTTCTTCTCTAAGGTTCCAGCAATATGGGACTTATTAAAAAATCATTTACGTATTTAATTTTTGGCTCTGTCTGGTCCTAGCTGTGGCATGCGGCATCTTTCCTTGTGGCACGATGCAGTCTCTTCCTTGGGGCGCTGGAGCTGTCATTGTGCACAGGCTTAGTCACCCCGGGGCATGTGGGATCTTAATTCCCAGACCAGGGATTGGACCTCCATCTCCCGCATTGGGAGGCAGACTCTTAACCACTCAACCACCAAGGAAGTCCCTATATGGGACTTTTTAAAAAATTGAAATGTATTTGATGTATAACATTGTATGAGTTTAAATTGTACAACATGTTGAACTGATACATTTACAATGTGATTACCATTGGAGTATTAGCTAGCACTTTGATCACATCATAAAACTACTGAATTTTTGTGGTAGGAAGAATTAAGATCCAGTCTCTTGACAAGTTTGTTTATAAAACAATATGGTTGTCCATAATCCCTGTACTGAGCCCTAGATCTCCAGGACTTACTCATCTATAGTTGCAAGCATGTATGTATCATTACAGTGGCCCAATGGTAAAGAATCCGGCTCACAACGCAGGAGATGGAAGAGACTCAAGAGATGTGGGTTCAATCCCTGGGTGGGGAAGATCCCCTGGAATAGAAAATGCCACCATGCTCCAGTATGCTCACCTGGGAAATCCCATGGACAGAGGAGCCTGGTGGGCTACAGTCTGTGAGGTTCCAAAGAATCAAGACATGACTGAGTGACTGACTGCACTGCACACACACACACACCCTTAAACAATACCTCCCCTAATCTGCCACCCCCCAGACCCTGGTAACCACCATTCCATTCCATTTTTACCAGTTTTTTTTAGATTCCACATAAAAGCGATATCTGATGGTATTTGTCTTTGTCTGATTTATCCCACCTAGCATAATGCCCTAAAGACTGAATTATGTCTATCTGGTATCTTCTTTTGCCATTCATCCTTCTACCTGTACTTAGGAAGCAGAGATTGCTTTTCTCCCCCTCAACCCCTACCTTTGCCACATGGCTTGTGAGATCTTAGTTCCCCCACCAGGAAATGAACAAAGTCCCCAGTAGTCTGGCTGGACCCCAGGCCCTTGGCAGTGAAAGTTCTAACCACTGGATGGCCAGGGAATTCCCCCCTCCCGCCCCCCCACCTGCTCCACCGCACCTCTCCCCTCCCCCCCCCAATTCTTAATAGGAATAATTACTTAACACCTGCACTTTGAGGGCTTCTTGGCCTGATCCCAGGGGAGCCTCTGCACCTGTTAGCAGGCTGCATCCCGAGTGTTTCAATATTCTGTGAAGGAAGCTTCCCTGGAGGGAGGAGGACAGCGGTCTGAAAGAGAGAATTCCGGCTGATTCCTCTTTCAAGATACCCATTGGGTGGTATCCTTTCAAAACTTCAGGGGAACAGAAAATGGTGGGGAAACTGAGAATCAAGAACTGGCCAAAGTCCCCAAGTAGTCCGAATGTCTGAGTCCAAAAGGCTCCGAAATTTTCTTCACGTTTTTAATGAAAGGAGGCACGTGGTGCAGAGGTTTGGTGCCTAGGAGAGACCGGGTTACCTGTTCAAGACCTCGGAGTCTTTCTCTGATCAGTATGCATGGTGTAGGAAGTCTGGCCATTCATTCAGTGCGACTGGAAATATAAATTAGTACAGTCTTTGTGGAGAACAATTTAATATTAAGAATCAGGAACTTCAAAAACATTTTCATCCTTTGAATCTTTAAAAAATACGGTTACATTTTGCTACAGCTGGACATTAGCACAGAACCATACAAACGACGTGTTCATGGATATGGGAAATATTTTCAAGCTATTAAACACAAAAATCAAGATACCCCAAACAATTTACACAGAATTATCAATTATGTAAAAAAGAAAAAAATACATAACCTCATATGAAGAAATATCCGCAAATGTCAATTGTTTTCTTGTGGGTTAGTGGAATGATGGGTACTTTTTCTTTTTCCCTCTTTCTTTTTGGTCTGATTACTTACACTTCTGTACTGGGCCCAGTTTATACAGTAAGAACATTTTACTTTGATTATGTGGTGGCAGGCGGAGGTTGAAGCCGACCTCAAATCTCCTTGGGTTCCTTCCCAATTCTTTGCATCAGGTTAATTTCCTCCTGGTTAATTTCCCCCTTTTAAAAGTGTGGAAGCCTCCGCAGGGCCCTTCAGACAAGCTCAGGGAGGCTGGAAAGAAGATTCGAAAGGCTGAGGCGCAGCGAGGAAGGCGTGCTTCCGCGCGTTCCTGCCCCGCGCGTCCCGACTCGTCTGCACCCCGGACGCCCCCAGACCGCGCAGGGCCACGGCTGCCAAGGCCCTGGGCAGCCCGACCGCCCCGCTCCGCCTCGCCCCAGGCCCGGCGCCCAGGCCCCGGCCACGGCCGGCGGAAGCGCCTGGGCCCAGAGGCAGCGCGAGGCCCCTCCCCGCCAGCTCAGCCTCCGGGCGCGCGGGGCGGCGAGGGCGGCGGCGCGGACGTGCCCGGCCCCACGGAGGCCTCCCTGCGCCGCCCCAGGCGCGCGGCCCGCGGGCGGGGAGAGCGGAGGAGACGCGGGGAGGGAGCGCGAGGCCAGGCAGCCCCGCAGCGCGGACGCGCTGCCTTCCCGGGGCCTGCGAGGCCTCTTTGTTCCCGAGTCGTGCTCGGCCGGCAGATGGGACTGGCGTCTCCGGGCCGTGGGTGCGCTTCTGCGCCCGAGTGGCAGGCCTCTCCCGGCGTGCGCCCTCGCGTCGAGTCCTGCGGACTCTACCAACCAGGTCGATCGTTAAGGTCCGCTAAGCCCTAGACTCCAGACAAGAATTTCAGTGGGCACTTGGCTTGTCCTCAGCCAGTCCCCTCACCTTCGTGGCCTTAGCTGTCTTTTCATCGACTTTGCTCCTGTCCCGCTCTCTGTCCAAGGCTAATTCTACCTCCCCAAGGGCCTTGAGTTCACTTTGGCCCTGTCTGTAAATCCATCCTCCCTCCCCAGCTTCGGTAATCTCCTTCCACCATACACTACCCTCTGCCAACACATGTGTCCAAGGCTAAGTGAAATTTCACCTGTGCTTTGCTCCTGGGACAAGGTACAGTTCTATGCCTGCTACTTACAAATACTCCCAAAGGAAAGAATAGTTTACACTTGGGGGTCACTCAGAAGCAGCTACATAAATTTGCAGGGTCCTATGAGGGACCTCATGCTTAGAAAGAATTTCAGCTGGGAGGGAAGTTCAAGAGGGAGAAAACATAGGTGTACCTATGGCTGATTCATGTTGATGCTTGGCAGCCTTAGTTGGATTCGTATCCAACTCCTTGCGACCCCATGAACTGTAGCCCGCCAGGCTCCTCTGTCCATTGGATTTTCCACGCGAGAATACTGGAGTGGGTTGCCATGCCCTCCTACAAGTTTGGCAGAAACCAAACCAATACGGTAAAGCAAGTATCCTTCAATTAAAAATAAATGAAATTTAAAAAAAAAAAAAGAATTTCAACAGCATTAAACCAAGCCCTTGACTCTTCTAAAGGGCTTCCCAGGTGGCTCAGTGGCAAAGAATCTGCCTTTTAATTCAGGAGATGCAGAAAACATGGGTTTGATCCTTGGGTCGGGAAGATCCCCTGGAGTAGGAAATGGCACCCCACTCCAGTATTCTTGCCTGGGAAATCCCATGGACAGAGGAGCCTGTCTGCTACAGTCCATGGGGTCACAAACAGTCGGGCATGACAGAGCTTGCACTCACGCACACAGGCTATACACCCAGGATGCTGGTCTTGGCAGTACCCTTTGCATCCTCAAGACTATGCCCTAACCACTCCCTGCCCCCATCCTCACCATCCTAACTACCCCTCCCCTCCATGTTTGTCCAATGCATACAAGAAAGAACAGAGAATGTCTTCATTGTGGCTGGCTATCAGAACTAGGGTTCCTTCCTTGGTCAGACATCTCCTTTAACTTCTTTGCAGCACTCATGTGGCTGGTGTCTCTTTTCCTTATGAAACCCCCTCTCCTTTGGTTGCTGTGATGCCGCACCGTTGGGTTTCCCTCCCTCTCTAATGCATTCCTTTAGGTGCTTTGCAGGCTCCCCTTCTCCTTCTATACTGCATCTGTGCATGTTCCTAAAGGTTCGTTCCTCAGTTCCTCTTTTCTGATTCCCTTGGAGAGATTACCATTTCAATCATCACCTTTGTGCGTGTAACTCCCCAGCCTTGATCTCCAGCCCAGATGTCCCTCCCAAGCCCTAGTCTCGCTCTTCTAACTCTTAGGTGTCCTGGCAACTCAAATGTGACAAGTCAAAACTTGAATGTTGGGAATTCCCTATCTGTCAGGTGGTTAGAGGGCTTCCCAGGTGTCGCTAGTGGTAAAGAACCTGTCTGCCAATAGAGGAGGCCTAAGAGACTCAGGTTCAATCCCTGGGTCGAGAAGACTCCCTGGAGGAGGGCATGGCAACCCACTTCAGGATTCTTGCCTGGAGAATCTCATGGACAGAGGAGCCTGGCAGGCTCAGTCCATAGGCTCAAAAAGAATTGGACAAGACTGAAGGGACTTAGCATGCACTCATGCCCTCACCCAACAGGACTCTGAGCTCTCACTGCCAAGGGCAGTGGGTTTAATTTCTGGCTGGGGAAATAAGATCTCCAAGCAGCGCAGCAGGGTCAATAAATAACTAATAAAAAATTGGGAGGGACTTCCCTAGTGGTCCACTGGCTAAGACGCCATGCTCCCCGTGCAGGGGTCCCGGGTCGCCTGGTCAGGGAACTAGATCCCACATGCCACAGCTAAGAGTTCTAGCACTGCCAGACTGAAGATCATGCATACTTCAATTAAGACCCAGTGCAGCCAAGCACATACCTATTTTTTAAAATAATAATTTAAGAAAATTTTAAAGTTGAGTATATTCTTCTTTGCCCCTTCTTTCTCTCCCTCTTTCTTTGTAAGAAATGAACAAAAATAAACCAAACCTGGGACCTGTCGAAGTGCAGGGCCCAATACAAACACACAGGTGGTACTTTCAAAGAATCTCTTCACAATGTATTTTAGCCATTAGATAGGAACCTGGCAGATACAGATTAAGATCAAACCAGGAAGTTAACATGACAAGTAATGAGATAAATCACTTTGTTGATGCAGTGAGAACACAGTCACTTCTGTCACAGTCTGATCAGAGATGTATCGCCGGGGTCTAATACGGAGGAAACATGCACAAACCCAAACGGGGGACAAGCCTACAGAATGGCCTGTAATATTAAAAAATGTCACAACCATGAAAGTAAAGGAAAATCACAGAGCTTTTCTAGATGGAAGGAGATTTGAAAGATGTAATAGCTGAGTGCACTGCGTGGCCCTATGTTGTGGCCTTTTCTTAAGAAGGGCATTATTGAGACAAGGGTGAAAGTCTTATCTCAAGTATCTTGTATGATTCATTCCATGTAAATTTTTTAAATCTTTTTTTTGGCGGGGGAGGGCTGCATTGGATCTTCATTGCTGTGCTGTAGTTTCTCTAGTTGCAGTGCTCACACTCAGTAGTTGCAGTGCTCACACTCAGTAGTTGCAGTGCTCACACTCAGTAGTTGCAGTGCACGGGCTTAGTTGCTCCACAGCACATGGGATCTTAGTTCCCAGACCAGGGGTCAGGATCGAACCCGTGTCCCCTGCATTGGAAGGTAGATTCTTAGCCACTGGACCAGCAGGGAAGTCCCTCTTTTGGTATAACTTTTCTCTAACTTTGAAATTATTGCAAAAGATAAGGAAAACTTGCCATTACACACCCCCCTCCAAATTAGCTTTTCCTCTAGGCATCTGTTAATAGCAGCAACTGTCTCCCAAGTGCCCAAGTTCAAAAACTTTGAGATCACCATGGATTCCTCTCCCCTGCTGCTCTTTACCCCACCAACCAACTACTCACTAAGTGCTGTCAATTTTTTTAAAAAATATTGCTCACCAGGACTTCCCTGGTTGTCTAGTGGCTAAGACTCCATGCTCCCAAGGTAGGGTGCCAGGGTTCCATCCTTGGTCAGGGGACTAGATCCCACATGTTGCAACTAAGAGTTCGCATGACACAACTTAAAAAAAAAAAAACCAACCCATTTGTAGCAACTAATAGACTGAAAATCCTGAGTGGTATAACTACGATTTGGTGCAGTCAAATAGATAAATAAAAATGAAAACAAAAAAATATTGCTCACATAGCCACCTTTTAAATTAAACTTCCATTTTTGTTTGTCTGTTTGAGTGACATTTCTTTCCTCACATAATTGTTTTAGGGAGTGCCTGTGAAAAGAATGCGTATAACGTAAAGCAGGCTAGATTAGATAGAAGGTCCTATTTCTCCATCTTCAGTCTGGATTACTGCTGTTTACTGCTGTAATCTCCTAACTGGTCTTCTTGTCTTTGGTTGCTCCCTTCAACAACCCTGCATGTATATGGTTACCAAAGTAATCTGCCTAAAAGCACACCTTTATCCTTTCCGGGCCTGAATTCCCACAGTTGACAGTGGGACTTAATCCATTTTCTCTGGGAAGTCTGATGTTCCATGAGCTAAACCAAGGTGGTCTGCCCTTGTGACCCTTCCCCAATTCATAGAGAAAAGAACATTTAATGGGTAGAATTCCCTCAACTTGTAAGTCCCCCCTGCCCCATTTGTTTTTCTACAGTAAGGATCCAAATTTTTATCTCTAGCATTGAAGTGTTAGTCGCTCAGTCATGTCTGACTCTTTGCAGCCTCATGGATTGTAGCCCGCCTGGCCCCTCTGCAATTTTCCAGGCAAGAGTACTGGAGTGGGTAGCCATTCCCTTCTCCAGGGGGGGTCTTCCCCCTGAAGAAGACCCAGGGATCGAACTGGTGTCTCCTGCATTGGCAGGCGGATTCTTTACTGTCTGAGGCCCATCTGCTCGCATTTACTGATGACAAACTGGACGAACAAGCAGCAAGTAAATAATAAAAGATTTGGCAGTTGCAGGCCATATTTATTTCAACAGCTTGATTTTCTCCCAGGCACTCAGGCTGGTAGTTGCGATCATTACAATGTTAAAGATATGGTCTTTTTCTTTCTTAAAAGTTGTTTCTCTTTGGGATGATGGAATGAAATATATCAAAATTTCATCATAGCACATTAGAGAAAACACCGCCCTCCGAGTAGATACTTTGGCCTCTTCTTCAGAGTTTATTCAACCTTATCACTACGACTCCCCTTCATGAATCCTTGACTTCAAAAAAAGTTTTCTAATCTCTGTTCACATTTGCTTTTTTTTTTCCCCTTTTGCATAAACAATTTTATCTCCCTGGAACTCTGTCCTGGCCCACGCCTTGCATACAAATCCCATCCAGCCTTAAAGGAACAAATCAACTTTCTACTTGGTGAAAACCCCTAAAATCATAACAATCTCTTGTTCTAACTCACAATTGTATGTTGCTATGAAAAGTGCATGGGAAAAAACCAGAATGGTATACAACAGTGTTCTTCAAACATAAAAGAACATAAGAAATATCCGGGAATCTTTTTAATTAAAATTATTTATCTATTTGGCTACACTGGGTCTTAGCTGCTGCATGTGGGATTTTTTTTTTTTTTTTTTTTAAGATGCAGCATCTTAAAAAGGGATCCCCGTAAAGGGATCTTTAGTTGTGGCATGTGGGATCTACTTCCCTGACCTGGGATCTAACTCGGGCCCCCGGCATTGGGAGCAGGGAGTCTTAGCCACTGGACCACCAGGGAAATCCTTCCAATTGTTTCTTTTCTATAAGAAACCTTCCTGTTACATTATAGTTCCCTTAACTGCAAGGATCCTGTTCGCCTTTAGAATCCTTTATGGAGTCTCAAAGAGAAACAACTTTTTTAAGTACAAAAGGATGGTATCTTTGTTAAATACACTGATGACAAGCGGATGGGGGCTCATGAAAAACTCAGTTATTAGTGTTTCAATGATTTAGCAAGGGAGTAAATAAATAAATAAATAAAGTTGGGCTTTTCCACAAGACTGTCTTGTAATAGAGCTATCATTCTCAACTGGGGGTGTGCATGCCCTCCCAAATTCTAGATCACGTTATGCACCCCGATTTTTATGCACTCTCCCAGAATCACCAGCACAGAGTCATAGGAGCGTCATATTCCTCGAGTAGATTCGGGTTGAGAACCATCATAACAGGAATTGAAGGTGGTGGTGGTATTTGTTAAGATAAGGTTCTTTCAGTCCTACTGGGCTAGAACTATGCCTTTCTGAGAGTATATAACTTCTTAGTTTTCTGACAATTGATGAGTAAGGGAGTCTGCTAGATAAAGTGGGGTAGAATATGCCAGGTCTAGAATATGCTGTGTCTCCACACCAGCAGGGAGGGCAGACCACCCCGACGGCTCACCCGCTCTTGCCACAGGCATTTCTAGACCACCTGAGCTTCCACTCGTGTGCGATGGTGCACTCAGGAGAAGGCAAAGCCTCTCATTCCCAGCTTCTGCCACTCATTGGCACCTGTGTGTTTTTCCTTACAGTACACACACATACACACACACATACATATATATATATATATTGGCCATACCGCTCAGCATGTGGGATTTTATTTATTCATTTATTTGGCTGCACTGGGTCTCAGTTCCAGCACTCAGGATCCTAGTTCCCTCATCAGTGAACCCGTGCCCCCTTCATTAGAAGCGCAGAGTCTTAACCATGGGCTCCCAGGGCAGTCCCAGATTACTTTTTTTCTTATTTCCTCACAAGTAGGATTTTGGGGGAAGTAAATCTCTTCCTCTGTAAGGACACTGAGAAATTAAATGATCCTCCCCCACCCAACCATGAAGCCGAGTGGAGCAACCCTTCAGAAGTGCCTAAGACCCCTCCCGCCCCATCTCGTGTTCAGGAAATAAACAAGACAGCCTCAGTGGCTGAGTGTGAGGTGCTGGCAGAACACCCAAAGCACAAACACCCTAGAAATCAGGGGAAAGAGGGGATGACGTGAGGGAGGGTGGCTGTCCTCGAGGACAGAGATTTGGGAGTCGTCATCACAATCGGGTGAAGCTGACAGAGCTGAGCACCTCTCAGGCAAGACCGAGAGAATAAACAGGACTAAACAGGAGGTCACTGCAGATTCAAGGAACAGACCAGTTAAGGCACGGACCCCATGGACTGTAGCCTGCCAGGCTCCTCTGTCCACGAGATTCTCTAGGCAAGGATACTCGAGGGGGTTGCCAAGCCCTCCTACAAGGGATCTTCCCAACTCAGGGATCAGACCCGAGCCTCCTGCTTTTCCTGCACTGGCAGGCGAATACTTTACCGCTGAGCCACCCGGGAAGCCCCATGAGTGGAATAAGCACCCTTATAAAGGAGACCCCAGAGGTGAGGATGCAGGAAGGAGGTATGGGGCCTGATCAGACACGGAATCTGCGGCACCTTGATCTTGAACTCCAGCCACCAGAACTGTGAGGAATAAACGTCTGTGGTTTTTAAGCCCCTTGATCCACAGTATTTTGCTTTGGCAGCCCAGACTGGACTGACGCACCATGAGAGTAAAATTGCCACGAGGTGAGGGCTGAGACCCGGTTTGCTGGTGTAAGGAGCGGAGGGAGATATTAAAGAACAAAAGATAGACACACAGGGAACTTGCAGGGAAGTGTTTAGTGAAATGAAGGAGAGGAATAGGGCTGAGTCCAATGATAACGGTGTAAAGACGAGTGGTTACGTGTGGGGTGAAGCATGTAAGGCACCTGAAAGTCGCTAAACTCGGATAGTGCGGTCCCAGCACCAAAGTGGACGGAACCAGGAGCCCAGATGGGTGGGACACTGGGCATCCCAGGGGCCACGCTCGGAGACTTTGGCTCTCTCCCTCACCAACATGCACGATGCAGGGTCACAAGGGTCTTCACTACTCCAAGGCACCTTGGCAAGAGATAAGGCTGTCCGTGAAAGTGGGCTTAAACACACATCTTTCTCCGTCCTTTTTTTTTTTTTAATTAATCCTTCCATTTTTAAATGTTATGTTTTAGTAGAATTAAGTAGATTCATATTGCTGTGCAACCTGCCAACATCATCCATCTCCAGAACTTTTTCATCTTCCCAAAGCGAAATTCTGTATCTGTTAAGTGCTTGGTGGGACTTCCCTGGTGGCTCAGCCATAAAGAACCTGCCTTGCAATGCAAGGGACGCAGGTTCAATCCCTGGTTGGGGAACTAAGGTGCCACATGCTGCGGAGCAACTAAGCCCACGCGCTGCAGCTAGAGTCTGTGCACCAGATGGAAAGATCCTGCGTGGCACCACACAGATCACACACGTCGCAGCTCAGACCCGACACAGCCAAATAAGCAAATAGCTTAGAAGATACAGTCTTGGTTTTAAAAGTAAAATAAATGCTTGGTACCCCTGGTAACCCCCATTCTACTTTCTGTCCCTACGAATCTGACTACTCTAGGGACCTCCAATAAGTGGAACCACATGCTGCCCTTCGCCATCCACATTGCAGGATGTGTCAGAAGTGCTTTCCTTTCTAAGGCTTGATACTGTTCCCTGTATGTTACCGGCTTCCCCGGTGGCTCAGTGGTAAAGAATCTGCTTGCCAAGGCAGGGGACTCAGATTCAGTTGCTGGGTCCAGAAGATCCGCCAGGGAGGGAAATGGCAACCCACTCCAGTATTCTTGGATGGGAGAGCCTGGCGGGCTAGTCCATGAGGCCGCAGAGTTGGACATGGCTGTGCGTTTGCTGCCCTGCCTTTTGTTTATCCATTCATCCGTCAGTGGATGCTCGGGTCGCTTCTACCCTTTGGTTATTGCAAATAATCCTGCTATGAACATGGGTGTACAAACGGCTCTTTGAGTTGCCACTTTCAATTCTTTTGGGAATACACCCAGAAGTGAAATTGCTTGCATCGTATGGTAATTCTAGGTTTGATTTTTTTTGAGGAACCACCATACTGTTTTCCATAGCAGTGGTCATTTTACCTTCCCCCCAGCAACACAGAAAGCTTTCAATTTCTCCACATCCTTGCCAACACTTGCTATTTTGCACTTTCAGTAAGAACCATACTAATGGATATAAAGTGGTTGGTTGGTTTTTTAAATAGATGCTTCTCCTTAGATTATAAATTCTTCAAAAATTATATGAATATTAGTTTGATTCAAATGGAATCGAAGGCTTGAGCTGAAAAAAGATTTTCCTAAGTGTGGCGGTGTAAATATTCAAAACTCCCCCAAATTAGTTTAAAAACATGTTTCTATTAATGTCTGTCCTGTCTCAGCTTCCAGGGCCTGAACTCAGATCAGTGGGGAAGGAGCGCCCTCTTGTGTCCTTTCTCTGCCAGTGTCAGTGACTAAAGAAGCCGAGAAACAACCCTTTCACTCCAAGGACAACAAATGCCAGTCACGTGTCTACTGGGTAAAAGAACTTGTGAAAACTTGGACAGAGTGAAACTAGGGTCTTTTAAAGAAATCCCAATCTAGAAGGGGTAGAGGAACAAAATACATGCAGAAATAACGATAGAAGACTATGCAAAATGGATGGATTATCTATTAAGACTCTGCAGGAATTAGGTCAAGAGTCACATCAAAATACAAGTGTGGCTGGTTACAAAGGAGCTCGGGTTGGCTCTCGGGTTTCTTTCAAGGTTCCAGTTCTAGGAGGTCCCTGACCTATGAGGGCAGCCTCCCTGTCGGGACTCCTTTCATGACAAGCTCGCTGTACACTCCCATCTTTGGGAGGGAGGCCCTGGAGACTCCTCCTGCGGTCCCTTCTTCCATGTAGTATCCTGCTCATGCCTACCTGTCTCTTGAGTTTCATCTTCTTCCCCCAACCCTCTGGGCTTCCCTGGTGGCTCAGATGGTAAAGAATCTGCCTGCAATGCAAGAGACCCAGGTTCGATCCCTGGGTGGGGAAGATCCTCTGGAGAAGGAAATGGCAACCCGCTCCAGTATTCTTGCCTGGAGAATTCCATGGACAGAGGAGCCTGGTGGGTTCGAAAAGAGTCTAACACGACTTAGCGACTAACACACACCTCCCCACCTCCCTAATCAGGCTGTCGATGGGCACACAGTCTCCATAGCCTTGATGCTCACCAAGATAATTATATAGAAAGTACGGCTTTCAGAGTTTTGCAGGTTTCATCAGCGTGGGGACCAGTTACAGAAGATGAAGATGCTCTCTTGCAAACCTTGCTCCATCAGGCAAGCAGCCTTCAGCTGGCCTCTTAGGGCCCTGAAGGAGACAGTCCTTACCTCGTCTGCATCCTGCTGGACAGCTGAATGAAGACAGAATCAAGGCATGGCGGTACACCGACCACATATCCAGCTGGGTAGAAACTAGGGAGCTCACTGGTGGAAAGAGCCATTCTTCAGAGTCAGACACAGGTGGGGTTTTTATTTTTTCTAATATATCTTTTAAAAAATTTTACTTATTTAATAATTTTGCGCCACACACTGTAGCATGTGTGATCTTAGTTTCCTGACCAGGGATCGAGCCCGCACCTCCTGCATTGGGAGGTGGAGCCTTTTTTATTTTTGTATTTTGGCTGCACTGGGTTTTCACGACTGCGTACGCTTTTCTCCAGTTGTGGTGAGTGGGGGCTCCTCGCTAGTTGTGGCGCACACGCTTCTCACTGTGGTGGGTTTTCCAGTTGCGAAGCATAGGCTGTAGGGCGCATGGACCTCGGTAGCTGTGTTCTGTGGACTCTTTCCCGACCAAGGATCAAACCCACGTCCCCTGCATTGGCAGGCGGACTCTTAGCCACTGGACCACCAGGGAAGTCCCCGCAGCTGGGCTTAAAGCTCAGCGCTGCTGCTCTGTGCCCGTGGCCCCCCAGGGCATGTTACTTTACCGCCATTCAGCAGCTCTGAGATGGGAAGAACAGTCCCCACCTCCCTCTCTGGTAAGATTCTCATGAAGCTTAAACAAGACAGAGTACACAGACCCTGAGGAAGTATCCAGCATCATACACGCCCCTCTGCTTCCCCCTCTCACTGCAAACCTCCTCTCCAGTCTGAGCGTGCCGTAAGTCTCCTGGCTGCATGGGCCCGAGACCTCTGGGCAGTTGCACAATAACTGAGAGTTTAGGTCACCAAGAGCTGTCCGGGAAGCAGAAGAAAGGCTGCTTTGTTTCGTATTCTCACGCAGGGTGCAGTGGGGAAGGTGTTTTCAAACCGTCTTAATTTCTTCCCAAGACTTTTTCCAGTTGCCCAAGCCAGCAACCTGGGAGTCATCCTTGACTGCTCTTTCTCTCTCACCTCCCATACGTGTCTTTCTAAAGCCTGTTACTCCTCCTTGCTGCTGCTGCTGCTGCTGCTAAATCACTTCAGTCGTGTCCGACTCTGTGCGACCCTATAGACGGCAGCCCACCAGGCTCCCCCGTCCCTGGGATTCTCCAGGCAAGAACACTGGAGTGGGTTGCCATTTCCTTCTCCAATGCAGGAAAGTGAAAAGTGAAAGTGAAGTCGCTCAGTCATGTCCGACCCTCAGCGACCCCATGGACTGCAGCCCACCAGGCTCCCCTGTCCTCCTCCTTAAGACATTCCAAATCCTTTGGGTCTCTCCATCTCCCTCCATTGTTTTACTTTGACTCTCCATCGCTGTTCCCTGGAAAACCACCACAGCTTCCTGAATGGCCCTCAATATCATCTCTCTTCCTCATCACCCAGCAGATAGAGCTCTTTCTAAATGCAAGTCTCTGGGGATGATGGGAGGAGTTGGGAGCCTGGGACTGACACGTATACACTACTGATTTGCACGCATGCCTGCTAAGCCCCTTCAGTCGTGTCCGGCTCTTTGCGACCCCATGAGCTGTAGCCCACCAGGCTCGTCTGTCCGAGCAAGAATATGAGAGTGCATTGTCATGCCCTCCTTCAGGGGATCTTCCTGAACCAGGGATTGAGCCTGTGTCTCTTAGTCACCTGCATGGGCAGGCAGGCTCTTTACCACCAGCACCACCTGGGAAGCCCCACACTATTGATACTATATATAAAATAGATAGCTAATGAGAATCTGCTACAGAGCACAGGGAACTCTGCTCAGTGCCCTGTGGCGACCTAGATGGGAAGGACATCCAAAAAAAGACAGCAAGGAGAGCCAAACCAGTTAATCCTAAAGGACATCAACCCTGCATATTCATTGGAAGGACTGATGCTGAAGCTCCAATCCTTTGGCTACCTGAAAAGCCAGACTCACTGGAAAAGACCCTGATCCTGGGAAAGATTAAAGGCAGGAGGCGAAGGGGACGACAGAGGATGAGATGGTTGGATGGCATCACCGACTCAATGGACATGAGTTTCAGCAAACTCCCGGAGGTGATGAAAGACTAGGAAGCCTGGTGTGCTTCAGTCCATGGGGTCGCAAAGAGCCAGACACGACTGAACAATAATATGTACAGCAAAGTATATAGCAGAAACTAATACAACATTGTAAAGCAGCTATACTCTGAAAAAAATTTAAAAATAAAAATAAAGTCACACTACAGATTATAGAAAACAAATAAATATTACAATAATTTTCTGTAGAAAAAAAAAAGAAATCCGGTCTCAGCAAGTTGCTCCCCTACTTAAGATCACTGACGGATTACTTGCTTCCCTGGCAGCTCACTTGGTAATGAATCCAGCTGCAATGCAGGAGACCCTGGTTGGATTCCTGGGAGGGGAAGATCCCCTGGAGAAGGGATAGGCTACCCACTCCAGTATTCTTGGGCTTCCCTGATGGCTTGGGTGGTAAAGAATCCACCTGCAATGCAGGAGACCTGGGTTCAGTCCCTGGGTTGGGAAGATTCCCCTGGAGGAGGGCATGGCAACCCACTCAAGTATTCTTGCCTGGAGAATCCCCGCGGACTGTATAGTCCACGGGGTCCAAAGAGTCAGACACGACTGATCGAGGAAGCACAGCACAGCAGCAATGAGTACTCAGCTAGCTCCAAAAGAAAGCCTTACCTCCTGAGCATGGCTCAGTTCCTGTTTGGGCTCCTGCCTACTTTCCAGCTTTTTTCGCATCAACCCTGCTGCAACCCTCCTCCTCTGTGCACCAGCTCTGTGCATATAAGGCTCAGCGACACCGAGCTTTCCTGGATGTGGGATTTTTAGTGCTAAAACCAGGACAGCCCCGGGCAAACCAGGATCCCGGTCACCCTAGTTCTGTGTATCGTCTTCCTCAGTCCTGAATGCTCCCCCTTGTCTGTCCCACCCCGTGTTTACTATCCAGCTCCTCACCTCTGTTTCTGCTTGCACATCACTTCTGCAGCCCCCAGGGAGTGGTTTATTCGTTGTATCTAGGCACTCTGGGGCTTCCCAGGAGGCACTGAACGGAAAGTGAAAGTGTTAGTCGCTCAGTCGTGTCCTGACTGTTTTGCGACCTCATGGACTGTAGCCCGCCAGGCTCTTCTGTGCATGGAATTCCCAGGCAAGAATACTGGAGTGGGTACCCATGCCCTCCTCCAGAAGATCTTCCTGACCTGGGGATAGAATCCAGGCCTCCTGCATTGTAGATGAAATCTTTACCATCTGAATAACCAGGGGTGCTAGCAGTAAAGAACCGCTGCCAACTCAGGAGACCCAAGAGACATGGGTTCGATCCCTGGGTCTGGAAGAGGAAATGGCAACCCACTCCAGCATTCTAGCCTGGAGAATCCCATGGATAGAGGAGCCTAGTGGGCTACAGTCCATGTGGTCTCAAAGAGCTGAACATGATGGAGTGACTTAGCACAAATGCTCAAGTTCTCTTGGCAGCAACCACTGTGTTCTAAGAGCCACTCTGTCTCTCTTCAAGTTATAAACTCATCAAACACTGAGGCTTTTTTTTTCCCTTCTACCTATAATCTCAGAGCCTAGTGGAGATTCTGGCGCACAGTAGGTGTGCAATGGAGTTTTCTTGATTTAATGACTATCAGTATCAAGGTATCAAATGTCATCTATTTCATATCACTATGCGGGATGTTATGGACTGAATGTGTGGGTCCCCTCCAAAACTCATATGTTGAAGTCTTAACCCCCAGAGGGGCTGTATTTGGACGTGGGGCTTTTAAGGAAATGCATGAGAGTGTGTTAAGTCGCTCAGTCATCTCCAACTCTCTGTGACCCCATGGACTGCAGCCTCCCAGGCTCCTCTGTCCATGGGATTTTCCAGGCAAGAATAATGGAGTGGGTTGCCATTTCCTCCTCCAGGGGATCTTCCTGACCCAGGGATCAAGCCTGTGTCCCAGTGCAGGGGGCCTGGGTTTGACCCAGGGTCAGCAAACTAGATCCTACACGCTGCAACTAAAGATCTCACATGCCACAACAGAGCCCTGGTGTGGTCAAATAAGCTTTTTTAAAATTCAAGTAACACTAAATTCAACACTATACTTTAAAAACAGCACGTGCAGATTGAGCCTATTCCTGTTAGTCACTCTATCTATGTAGCCCTCTATCCATCCCTCTGTCTGTATTTGTTATAATGGTGTTCACCAATTGTGGATATTTGTAGTATTTCTGTGATCATAAAATCAGGATGATTTGAACTTAGGAAAAAAAAGAAGAAGAGACACCAAGAGATCACTCTCTCTCCCCCCTCCCCCCATCCCCTCGCTTTTTCGCCCTGCCAAGTCACCCAGGAAAGACCATGTGAGCACACTCTGAAAAGGCAACCCAAAGGGAGCTCTCAGCAGACATCCACCCTGTCGACACTGGGTCTCAGGCTTCCAGCCTCCAGAGTGGTGAGAAAACAAATTTCTGTTGTCGAAGCCACCAGCCTATGGTATTTTGTTATGGCAGCCCCAGCCCAATAACACAGAGGACGTACCCAGTTCATATAACCATGCTGTGACCATTGATAGGTGTGGTCACACAGGCACCCTCTTGAGGCAGAGAGCTGCTTTCTATTCCAAAACAGTTCCAGTAATACTTCCCATCCCATTTTAAGAACGTAAGTGTTCAACATGACAAGATTGACAAACTTATTTTTCTCTCATTCTGCTTTACTTCTGCGAACAAGTATCTTAGAATAGTAACTTCTGGGACTGGAAATGGCTGCATAAATATGTGATTCAGTTTCAAATGTATGACTAATATTTTTTGCACTTAAGTAGCATTTTCTGTTTTCCGATGACACTTTAAAGCCCATTTATGTTACCTGAGTATGCATAATTAATTCCTCCTTTGGAAATGTCGTTTTCTCCACTGAGCTGGTGATTCTTCATCGTCCCACTCAAATTCCACTGCTCCCCTCCCACCCCTGGCCACACTTGGCAGCCCGTTCCCTGCCTCAAAGCCTGACACCTACAAGCTGCAGCCCCCAGTCTTCGCTGTTCTCAGCGCCTTTTTCTCGGCTCTTGACCAAAAGGAAGCACTATCAGAGTGTGAAGGGAGGAGTGTGAAGGATGAGGACAGAAGGGTGGGTCTTCTCCCTCCCTCCCTGCCAGAGCCTGGTCTCCGCCATGGGTGCCTTCCTCTGTCATACAGCACCCACGCTGGGCGGCCCTTCTCCTGTGACCACCGCTCTGGATGGGTTCTAGGAATAACACGCCCTTTCTCTTTTGTTTCTCCAGGCCCAAGGATGATAGAGGCTTCTGCCGTTAATGGTTTCCAGTGGCTTCTCCATTTCGTCTTGATTCTCTTTACCTTGCCCACAGTGTGAGTTAAGGGTTGAGTTGTAACTCCTGTCCCCCATTCCTATGTTGAGGTTCTAACCCCCAAGACCTCAGAATGTGACTGTCTTAGGAGAGTATCTTCAAAAAGGTAATTAAAATTAAACAAAGTCATACAGGTGGATCTTAATCCAACCTGACTTGTGTCCTTGTAATAAGAGGCCCAGGTGGCACTAGTGGTAAAGAACCCGCCTACCAATGCAGGAGACGTAAGAGACGTGGGTTCGATCCCTGTGTCCGGAAGATCCCCTTGGAGGAGGGCATGGCAACCCACTCCTGCATTCTTGTCTGGAGAATCCCATGGACAGAGGAGGCTGGCGGGCTACAGTCCAAGGGGTGGCAAAGAGTCCGACAAAGTAAGAGAAGCTTAGGACACCGACATGCGGAGAAAGAAGACAGTCTGTGGGGGAAGGCAGCCATCTGCAAGCCAAGGAGAGAGGCCTCAGAAGAAACCAACCCTGCCCGCATCTTAATCTTGGACTTCTCAGCCTCCAGAAAATAAATGTCTGTTGGTTTTGAGCCACTCATCAATGGTGGTGGTGGTTTAGTCACTCAGTCGTGTCCAACTCTTTGTGACCCTGTGGGCTATAGCCCACCATGCTCCTCTGTCCATGGGATTCTCCAGGCAAGAATACTGGAGTGGGTTGTCATTTCCTTCTCCAGGGCATCTTCCCCACCCAGGGATCAAACCCAAGTCTCCTGCATTGCATGCTGTTTCTTTACCTCTGAGCCATCAGGGAAGTCAGGAAGTATCAGTGGTACTTTTGTTAAAAAGCAGCCTAAATGGACTAAGACTTTGTTGCAGCAGCCCCAGCAAACTATGATACCACGGTCAATCATCCCATCTCTAAACCGCTTGTGGAGCCTTGGGGATGTGCTGGTTATATCCTTCTCGGACCTGGCCTCACACAGCCAACCTCACCAAGGACACTATCATATATCCCTTTATCCACTCCACGGTATCTATCATCACATTCCCAAGTTTATAAATATGTCAACGTTTGTGCGGTAAATACCTGTTCCTGAAATACTCCAGGACTCGCTTTCCCCAATAAGGTTCCTAAGCCATTTCTAAGCGAGGATCCAAGTGACAGCCAAGTCTCTGTGTAGAGCATCTTGTCGTTTTTGGAAAAGTCTTTTCACATTTTTTCACATCAGCTGCTGCTGGAAGGCCTGGGGTGATGACTGAAGTCCAGAGAGCCTCTGGAGATGCTGTGTGAGAGTTTTTGTTGCTGCTTCAGTGGCTGGGAGGCCCAGTGGCTGGTGAGGAAGCCAAGCAAGGTGAGCTGGAACGTGTAGGGAGGCCCTGGGTTCTGCATTTAAGGAACTCTGGGGAGGAAAAAAGATACCGCTAGAGTGAGAGTTGTTAGAACAGCAAAAAAAGCTATCTAATTCAACTTATTTAAGGAATATAAAGGGCTTCCCTAGCGGCTCAGTGGTAAAGCATCCACCTGCCAAGGAGGAGATGTGGGTTTAATTTATGAGTTGGGAAGATCCCCGGGAGAAAGGAATGGCAACCCACTCCAGTGTTCTTGCTTGGAGAATTCCATGGACAGAGACAGCCGGGTGGGCTACAGTCCACAGTGTTGCAAAAGGGTCGGACACAACCTAGTTCTAAACAATGACAAAGCAGTATAAAACAATTTTATAAAATCATAGGACGGGAAGGGATTTATTGAGACGTGCCAGTTTCACCAGCTTCCCCCTCATGCAACCCCTCACGTACTGAGTTACTCCTAAGAAACACATTTCTTTGTCTCCAAAGCACTTTCACAGCCACATTTCATTTGAGCCTCAAGGAAACTGTGTGAGGTAGATAGGGAGGTATTAACGTCTCCATTTTACAAATAAATGAAACCTAAGAGCAGGTAGTTGAAATGCCAGCGTTCGAGGAGCTAAAAGGTGTTAGAGCTGGGTCTGGAGACTCGTGATCCTGAGACCAGGCGGGTATTGATAGAGTTCCCATCGTTTACCCTCCCTGCTAATCTGGGCATGCGCACAAAAGACTGATGTCACAGGTGGACATTCCATCCAAAACTCACGGTGAAGAGGGACTTCTCAACATCTGGCCGCGAGCAGAAAAGGCAGGGGAAGGGAGAGAGCGAGAGAAAGACATAATATGAGCTGAGTTTACAGGGAGCAGGAGGGGGCACATGCACCCTTATCTCAGCCCCAACTGGGCAGAGCAACACAGGAGAGCAAGCAGATGTACAGAGGCTGAGCCTCTCCGAACACGGTCCCCCTCCCGCCTCCATATTCAGCTGGCAGGTCCCAGGAGTCAGGTCATCCGTTACCTCCCTCTAATGCTCTGATGGATATGTTTGCAACACACAGGGTTTCCAGTAATCTGGGGGAAATCCTACTTTAGGCTTTCACTGAATCAGAAATTGCTGCAGCCATGACTGCTGTCTTCAGTGAACTGTGTCCCTCTTCCTCTACAGAGATGCCCCACACAGGCTGGTCTCGCCTGCACCCTCCACCTGCCGTCTCTCTATATATATTTTTTAATTGGAGGATAATTGCCTTACAGTGTTGTGGTGGTCTCTGCCATACATCAGTGTTAATCAGTCATAATGAGATACACACACACACACACACATACACACACATATATATCTCCCTACCCTCTTGAGCCTCCCTGCCCCCTCATCCCACCCTTCTAGATCATCACAGAGCTCCAGGTTGGGTTCCTTGTGCTAAATAGCAGCCTCCCACAAGTTATGAACATACATGGGGCTTCCTTGGTGGTTCAAATGGTAAAGAATCTGCCTGTAATGCAGGAGACTCAGGTTTGATCCCTGGGTTGGGAAGATCTCCTGGAGAAGGGAATGGCAACCCACTCCAGTATTTTTGCCTGGGAAATCCCATGGACAGAGGAGCCTGGCAGTCTGCAGTCCATGGGGTCTCAAAGAGTCGGACACGACTGAGTGACTTTGAGAGTGAGTGTATATACATCAGCGCTACTTTCTCAGTTTGTCCTAGCCGTGTCCACAAGTCCACTCCCTACATCTGCATCTCCATAGGTTCATCAGTACTGTTTTCCTAGATTCTGTATATATGTGTGGTGCGTGCCTGCTGAGTCGCTTCGGTCATGACTTTGGTCATACAGACCCCATGGACTGTAGCCTGCCATAACGCATATCATACACGCGTTAATATATAATATTTGTTTTTCTCTTTCTGACTTACTCACCTGCTCTCTTTACTCCTTCTCTACATCTGTCCTTGGAGGCTTACCTTCTCCAAGAAGCTTGAGTGTTTCAGGCCTCAGGGATTTATGTCTCAGCTGCATTCCTGAAGCCATTATCATCCAGACCCCCAAACTTAGCACTGAACACGTGCTCTTCAGGACTAGTTCTCTGATGAGACATCAGCCCCTGGAGAATCAAGCTGGAATCCCACACCCTACTGAATCTACGCTCCTGCCTTTAGTAGATCCATGCATGTTAGCTGTGACTTTTCTGGGAAAGAGTAGCCAAAATTGGGGTCAAACACAGCCAGTCGTTGGAATCCAAGAGGAAAGGGGGAAGGCGTGGGAATTAATTGTCTTCCCGTGTTAGAAGTTTTCGGTGCTGTTTCAAGATCTGCATACAGTCAGCATTTTCATGTTGCTCTAAGATTAGCACAAGGTAAGAGAACAAACAGAAGCCTTCCTTTGTGCTATTTTAGGAACAAGGAAAACAGAATAATACCTTCCAAACGGAGGAACAGCCTAGCTTTCTGTGACACAAGAATGGGCTCGTAACACCTCGGCTGTAACAGTTTCAAATGGAATCCTATTACAGTGCAAAGTATATTTATCACTGTATTTGAGGAACGCTTTCTCCTAAGTCCCCCCGGGGGAAATCCACAGGCCCAGGCAGGCTCCTCTCAAGCTCTCCTTTTCCACCCTGGCAGGTCCCAGGGACTCCCCCGCCCCACCACGTCTCCTCTTGGTAATTGTCATCACCTACCCAAACTGTCATTTCTCATCACTTCCTGAGGGGCTCTGGAAGCTGGTCTCTTTATGCCCACCTGTTGGACTGCACCTCAGAGGCTTACAAAGCCTGCATTTGCCCAGCTTCAAGACTGAAGAAAGCCTGGACTGGGCAACAGAGGGCTTCCCCGGAGGCTCAGCGGTGAAGAATCCACTAGCAATGCAGGAGACACAGGAGATGGGGGTTCGATCCCTGGGCCAGGAAGATCCCCTGGAGAAGGGAATGGCAACCCACTCCAGTGTTCTTGACCGGAGAATCCCATGAGCAGAGGAGCCTGCCGGGCTACAGCTCATAAGGTTGCAAAGAGTCAGACGTGACTGAAGTGACTTGGCACCCACACATGCATCAGGCAACAGAGACATCAGTGGTTTGACATCAGTGGTTTGACAGCTTCTGTGTCTGAAGCAAAGTCCTAGAGCGACCCCCCACCCTGTGCAGCAGACACCTTCAGGACGTGGCAGCAGGCTTTGCTCCTGGTGGAGGGGGAGACTGCCAGTCACAGGGGAGTCGATGTCAGATGGGTTCATCGATTACCAGGGAAACCAACAGAAGGGCACACCCCTCACCACCCCTTTGATGAGATCACTAGCTGGGGCCCAAGGCAAGTATGTAGGAAGGCCAGAGTCAGTGTAAGTGAAGCAGGCACTGGGCGGGCAGGGGATGGACAGAGAGCAAGAGAACAGCCATCTTGAGTGGGCTGGTCATCCACCACCCTTCCTGGTTGTCCCTGGAAACAAGTTTGCAGACCCTCTTCATTTTAAGGCTATAATGCCCATCATGACAAGAGGAAAGAGAAAATATAAGGAGGAAAGACAAAGTATGGGGAATTCTATGTGTGTGTGTGTCCAGTGGCTAAGTTGTGTCTGACTCTTTGCAACCCCATGGGCTGTAGCCCGCCAGGCTCCTCTGTCCACGGAACTGTCCAGACAAGAATACTGGAGTGGGTTGTCATTTCCTCCTCCAGGGGATTTTCCCGACCCAGGGATCAAACCTCTATCTCCTGCCTGCATCTCCTGCGTTGGTAGGTGGATTTTTACCACTTGAGCCACCTGGGAAGCCTGAGGAAATAAACAAAAGGTACAAATCTGACAGTCTTGAGTTTGGTCCAGAGCATCTGATGATCTGGTCGAACTAACTTGAAATTTCTTTTATGTCAACATTGGGTGTTATAAGCAGATAGGGGAGGGGGTCCCTGGAGAAAGAGAATCAGGCGTGAGCTCTTTGACATAAGAGGACCCATTTTGGTCCAAGACATTTTGTGATCTAAGCCTGGCCCCAATGCTTGCCCTTAAACAGGTTTCAGTAATTAATGATCTTAAGGGAAGAAAGGACTGCAGGAATGGAAGGAAAGCAGTCAAGATTGGGTCTATGATTCCCCTGGTGGTCCAGTGGCTAAGAGTCCGAGCTCCCAATGCAAAGGGGCTGGGGTTCCATCCCTGGTCAGGGAACTAGATCCCGCATGCCACAACTAAGAGTTTGCATGCCCCAACCAAAGATCCTGCATGCTGTATGATGTGGCCATTAAAAAAAAAAAAAAATTGGTCCACATTAAAAAATCTATACCTTAAAATTTTTTTTTAAATAGAGAAATAGAGGTGAGCGAGAAATAATCAACACAGCAACAGGTCTGTTTTTGTTCTTCATTTGTCTTTAGCTCTGGGGTAAAACCGTCAGTTGTGGGGGGAAAGGCTAAGCAGAAAATTCTAGCCAGGGTTTTGAAATTTAAGTCCAAGATTATAAGATGCCACCATTCAGCCTCCCAAGTAGGTGACATAAAGTCAGGATGTGCCGCCAAATGTGCACAGGACATAAAATTCCTACGGTAGTTTGTTAGTAGGGACTACGAATTTACATTTCAAAATATCCATGTCTGAAAAAATTGGCTTCTAATGTAGTTTGCTGTAAAAAGCCAAACTATTTAATACAAAGGGTTATACACACGCACATACATATAGACTGCATACACACACATATATATTTTTTAAAGATTTTTTTTTGATGTGGACCATTTTTAAAGTTGTTTATTGAATTTGTTACAATATTGCTTCCATTTTTTTGTTTTGGGTTTTGAGCAGTGAGGCATGTGGGATCTTGGTCCCCCCATCAGGGATTGAACCTGCAGCCCTGCATTGGAAGGCATAGTCTTAACCACAGCACCACCAGGGAAGTCCCTTTTGTTTAACTCATAAGTAAAAACAAGAAGCCATTTGGCCCCAGTCTAAATATTCAGGGAAAGAAGCGAGTAGAATTCCTTCTGTTGGAAATGCCACGTTAATTTATTATGCATAGCATGATCAAACAAGAGGCCACAAGACAAAACAAGCAGACTATGCTCTTTCAGAGAAAAGGAGAAATGCAAAGATGCTAAGTCGTGGTCCTCTCTGAGAATTAATTTTGCCCCCAGGATTCTTAGCAATTAGGTCTTTTCATCTTGGAGGTATCAGAGGCAGAGGAAGGCACACAGCACCAAGTCCATGGCACAGAGTTCAACACACAGTATTCTGCCTGGGGGCGTGGAATCAAAAACCCAGCACTGAGGAGTCATGCACAGACACAAGATGTATGGAGGACATGCAGGGAAAGAAAATATATGGGTTACACGTCATACCTCTCTGGATGCAACCATTTTTCACACAGCAGAAACTGTGAGAGAGAAGACAAAGGAGAAAGACAAAAGTGGGGGAGGGCTGTCCCTGGTGGTCCAGTGGTTAAGAATCTGCCTTCCAATGCAGGGGACCAGGGTTTGATCCCTGGTGGGGGAACTAAGATCCCATAAGCCACAGGGCAATTAAGTTTGCAAGTCACAACTACTGAGCCCGGGAGCCACATTTAGAGAAGCCCGAGCCCCACAATGAAAGATCCCACATGCTGCAATTAAGACCCATCAATAACAGCCCCAAAATAATCAATTAAAAATATTTTAAAAAAGAAAAGTGGGGAAAGTAAAGGTAGAATCGAGAAAGAGAAGGTTGGAGCCTCATACTGGCCACCTGGCTGACCCCTTGTCAGCAACTCAGCAGCCACTCAGCATCAGCACTCTCTCAGCATCCCTGCTGTCTCCATGGTGATCTGATGTGATTCTGATGGATGTGACTAGTTCATGAATGCTTCCTGGAGCTGGGCCCTGTTGTTGCTAACTCCATTTTCCAGATGAGAAAACAGTGCTTCCGAGATTGTCAACAATTTGTCCCAAATCACTGAGTTGCTGAAATTGTGGGATCAGGCGTTGAACCTAGGCTGTTTCAGGCCCAAGTGTGTGCTCTTGGTCAGCAAAGTGAAAAATAAGATGGTGTTTAATGGAGGAGAACGTGAACATGTATTGAGTACTTGATATATACCTGGCATGTGATCCTCACAACAGTCCTGCAAGGGAGGTATCATTATTCCCATTTTATAGATGAAGAAATTGAGGCTCAGTGCTCACTTCGACAGCACATATACCTCAATTGGAGTGATACAAAGAGGATTGGCATGGCCCCTGCTCAAGGATGACATGCACACTGGTGAAGCATTTCACATTTTTATACCAGAAACCTTCACAACACTGTAAAGCGATTTTCCTCCAATTAAAAAATAAAGTTTAACAAGTATGAATAAAACAGGGAAATTTTTTTTAAATTGGGGCTCAGAGAGGTTAAGTAACTTATCTAAAGTTGCAGTGCTTAGTAAAAAAGCCCCGTCTGGGGCACGTCACCCCCTCTCAGCGTCTATGCTGAGAGTTTTATACTTTCTCTCTGAAATAAATCCTGTTTGCTTGCTACCATGAAAAAAAAAAAAAAAAAGACCAGGTCTCTCAGACTGCAAAGCCCATATTCCATTAAAAAAAAAATACATTGTTGTTTTGCTCCTAAATTTTATTAATTTATTTGGCTGCTTCAGGTCTTCACTGTGGCATGTGGAATCTAGTTCCCTGACCAGGGATCAAACCCAGGCCCCCTACATTGGGAGAAGAGTGTCTTAGCCACTGGACCACCAGGGAAGTCCCCCATATTCTTTCTTATTCTTTCTTCCAGATGGAATTCTCAGGAATTTCACGGATTGGACTACGTAAGTAAAAATCTCTCCTATAGATATTTTTAGCTCTGCACATCCAAACCAGACACCTAGGGTATCTGTCAGAATTTGAAAGAAGTCTACTGAAGACTGCTTGCAAGAAAACCACTGTATAAACTATGTTTTATAAATTCTTCTGTTTTAATTAATCAGGTTTTCTAAAGTTCAAAGGGAAAAAAAAGGAGACAGAAACCAGTTTTTAATGATTTAGAATTAGGATTCATGAATACCCTGGGTTCTTTTTGGTATTAGGGAAAAGCAGAGAGTAAATGTGGTGGGAAACTATGAGGGTCCAGAGATGCAGACTTTAGCCTGGAAGAGACATTAAAGAGGTATTTCAGGGGCTTCCCTGGTGGTCCAGTGGCTAAGACTCTGTGCCCCAATGCAGTGGGTGTGGGTTCGATCCCTGGTCAGGGAACTAGATCCTGCATGCCACAGGGAAGACTGAAGATTCTATGTGCCGAAACTAAGACCCGGTGCAGTGAAATAAATAATAAATGAGATAAATATTTAAAAGAAACCTCAGTTACTAAAAAAAAAAAAAGATGCAATTCTAACTTATTTTAGAAATAGCTTGAGGGTCTGCTAGTCAACAGCAGAGCTAAGGCCAGAACCTGGGGTTTCCCAATGCTTAAACCATTGTTCTTTCTTAAATGTGAACCCTGAATCGCTTTAGAGAATTACTCCTTTCTCCTCCTCTCTTAATCCAGATGGGGGAAAAAAAAAGTGAGAAAGCTTAAAGACTATTAAAAAACAATCAGAACATTAAGAATCAAGTTATCCTGGAAGGAGGTCAAGACGGTAACCACAGAGGCTGGAGTTAAGGGGAGGAGCACCAGGCAAGATAAGGTCTTATCTAAAGCAATTAGAGTAAGCAGGCAATTAGAAGCTTTTGTTACTTGTATTTAGCTGAACACTGAACAGAAAGCTTTTTGAAATCCTTGGCTAAATCAAAACCTGGAAAGTGAGGACTTCTAACCTTCAAGAAAAAAAGTTCAGCATGAGACAAAAAGGTATTTGTTTTTATACTTAACTTGGTAGGAAAAAGGAAAAACAAAAAACAGACAGAAAACAAGATGTCAGCTCAGCTGGGTCCCAATTCCAGCCCTGGGGAGCCCAAAGCCATCCCCCTTGGTTTTAGTTTTAAGGATAGCATTTTTTTTCTCCCTCCTTGGCCAAGCTCAGTGTGTGGGATCTTAGTTCTCTTACCAAGGATCAAACCCTCACCCCCTGGAAGCGTGAAGTCTTAACCACTGGACTGCCAGGGAAGTCCCGCCCTCTCCACCTTGGTTTTTGTAAATAGTCCCGAGGGGCTTTCTTGGTTTCTAGACTACTGAGATCTTGCTTCCATGTGTAAACTGAGTATAATTTCCTAAAGATATGGAAGGCAGGCTTTACATCCCAGTAATAGGGAACAAATTTGATTGGGAATGGCTGGGTTACCATCTAACACTGTCATTTTCCCCTGCCTGGGCTTAGCTTCCCTCCAACTGGCTGGCTTTTCTTTCCTGGTCTTATTTCTTTCCTCTCCGCCCTCTGCCCCACCTCCCCTCTAATCTCTAGCCGGGCAGGTTGTCTCTCCCCTGGAGTCCAGGTGCTTGTAGCATTTGCTCCTTAGTGGCTTTCCCCCAAGGAGACAGCTCCCTCCTTCTTCTTCCCAAAAAGGAATCGTGGGGCCAGCTGTTAAGATTTTTTTAAAGTATTTTTTTTAATGTCTTTACTCAAGATGGGAAAATCTCTGAAGTTTAAGATGGCACCTGGCTGTCCCGTGGTGCTTATATTTTTTCATGGATTTGTTCTGTCTGGGATTTTATTATAACTAATGATGGGACTTCCTTAATGGTCCAGTGGTTAAGATTCTGGACCTTCAATGCAAGGGGTCACAGGTTCAATCCCTGGTCAGGGAACTAAGATCCCATATGCCACATGGTGTGGCCAAAAAGCAAAACAAGCAAACAACCACCACAACAAAAAACTAATGGTAATGAACATATTTTGATAATAAATCACCTTCAAAATGATAAAGCATTAGTGATCGAATAGACAGAGATTCGCTCAGTCATGTCCAACTCTTTGGGACCCCACAGACTGTAGCCTGCGAGGCTCCTCTGTCCATAGGATTTTCCCAGACAAGAATATTGGAGTGGATTGTTGTTTCCTCTCCCAGGGGAATCTTCCCGACCCAGGGATCAAACCCGCCGTGTCTCCAGTATTGGCAGGTGGATCCTTAACCACTGAGCCACATGGGAAGGCTAGCTTCTATCAATGATTCCCACCAAAAGGTGGTTCAGTGAAGCAGCTATAGTGAGGCAGTGCTGGAATTCAAAGGGGAATCAGGTACCCTTGAAACTCAAACTTAATAATAGTGGAAAACATCACCGACTCACAGCAATATACACAGATTTGAAACTGTTTCCTTGAGAATGTTTCTGTTTGGAGGGAGAACTCTAATGACTCATTCTAAGTAATGACAGGCAAACAGTGAAGATGCCTCAGTGACCTGATAGCCATGCCCTGGAGTGAGAGCCGAGAGAGGGGTCCCCAGCCTCCGGGGTCTAATGCCTGATGATCTGAGGTGCAGCTGATATATTAATAATAGCAATAAAGTGAACAATAAATGTAATGCACTTGAATCATCCTGAAACCATCCCCTCTTCCCCAATTCATGGAAAAAATTCTCTTTCATGAAAGTGGTCCCTGGTGCCAAAAAGTTTGGGGATATTCAGAGGAATGTTCTTTGTCCTTCACACCCGTGCTGTTTTTCTTCTAACCGCCCCACCTCACAAAGCTTGAACCTCTCTAGCGCCACACGCCCTTCCCACTTTGAGGGGCAGGGTGCATGCCAGCGCTCAGGCCTCAGGTCCTCCCTGGGCGTTGGTGATCTGTCCTTCTCATTCTGGCTTTGTAAGGCGCTCCCCTAAGTTCTTCCTGCTCCCCTGTGTCTCTAGTTCCTCCTGAATCTTCCTAGACAAACCTGTCTAAACGATGCAAGAACTTTCTATCTAATGAATCTGTGATGTTCTCCACTTTAATCCCACCCGGGCTGTGTCTACCACACTCTCTCCACAGCTGCACTTGTCATTTCTGTTTCGTTTTCAGCTTTCTATTTTACCCAGGAGTACAGCCGATTAACAATGTTGTGATGGCTTCAGGTGGACAGCAAAGGGACTCAGACATATGTATTCATGTGTCCATTCTCCCCCAAACCCCCAGGCTGCCGCATAACATTAAGCAGACTTCCCTGTGCTATACAGTTGGTCCTTCATTATCCATTTGATTGTCAGATTTGATTTACTCCTTACTTTCTTTGTGCCCCCTAAATGAATTTCCTCAGAACCCAGTTCCTCTCATCTCAGGCCCCACAGCTAGTATTTCATTTTCACAATCACCTTGCCTCATGCAGGAGGTTGCTCCTTTCCTCCGAGGGAGGGGTGTGGTGGACGGTGGGGCAAAGTGGCGCAGGGGAGGGAGGGGGCCTTAGCCACCTGCAGCCTGCGGCCTAACAGCCACAAGGCTCCCCAGGGTCAGAGTGGTACAGGCTCTGCCTGCCAAGGCAGGAGATACAGGAGACTCGGGTTCGATCCCTGGGTCTGAAAGATCTCCTGGAGAGGGAAATGGCAACCCACTGCAGTATTCTTGCCTGGAAAATTCCATGGAGAGGAGGAGCCTGGCAGGCTACCGTCCATGGGGTCGCAAAGAGTCAGACAAGCCTGAGCATGCACGCACATCACAGACACCAATGTGGAGTCCAACATCCCAGCTCACTTTTGGAGGGTTTAATTATGTCTTAATGCTCCCTCTCATAATTAAGCAGAAATAGTGATTCTAATTAGCATATTTACAGAAACCACACAAGTATGCTTCCCTGGTGGCTCAGGTTTTAAAGAACCCACCTGCAATGCAGGAGACCCAGGTTCGATCCCTGAGTTGGGAAGATCCCCTGGAGGAGGAAATGGCAACCCACTCCAGTATTCTTGCCTGGAGAATTCCATGGACAGAGAAGCCTGGCGGGCTACAGTCCATGGGGTCGCAAAGAGTCAGATACGACTGAGCAAATAACACACGCAAGTAGATCCATACAGTCGCACACTTCACCTACTCATCGCTTAATGGTGTTCCATCCTTGTTTACTTTGCCCTGGTTTCCCTTTCAGCTTAAATGAGCACAACTTTTGAAGTCTTATTTCAACTTAAGCAAGCCCTGCTAGAGGGTGACAGATGGTGAATGTCAAAAACCCAGAGGGAGGATTTCTGTTTAGCCTTTGATTTTTGTTTTGTTTTTTTAAGCCAGAGAAATGTCCGACTGCGCTCATAGTTTGTAAGCATACGTCACCAATTTTTACCTTCCTGCAAATTCCCTGTGCTCCCCCAGATCTCTCCTCTACTTCTGGCTAAGGAGGGGCTGGCAAGTAGGTGGCCGCATGCCTGAGTGGCTCGGGTGATAAACCTCATAGTTATTTTTCCCAATTAATGGTTTTCACTGACAATTTTACTGCTCTATTTTAAGCTTCCTCATTCCCTTGGGCCTCCATACATATGTCTGTGATAAGTCTCATCCCGTCCAACCAGATTGTCTCCTCAGAATATAGACTAACCTATTTCAAAAAGCTCATCTCTCTCTCTCTCTTTTTGGAACATAACACTTGAAAATGCATTGAAACAGAAAGTAATTAAGCTTTAAAGGAGAGCTATAAAAGTGATTTATTCATGAGTACACACTTATCCTTCTCCCAACTGACACCCATTTGATATTAATTTTCCTCTAGTGTGTATCTGCAGCCTTTTTCGAAATCTTTACTACTAATAGAAACTTTTTATTCCACCCTTATTCCCTTCTACTTGGCTCCAAAGACTCATATGTGCTGAAAGGGATCCACTAGGGGTACAGAACCACAATTTGGGAAATTCTGCTCTGAAATAATAATGCTCCCTAGTTACAACCACTGACTTTTATTAGGTTGTCAATTAGCTATTTTTTAATTAGGGGAAGAAAAGTTCTTAATTCATTTTTTTTTTCCCTGAAGTTATTTAGAATGCACTTTTATCATCATTCTCCGCTGGCGACAGAACAACTATGGAACGCGTATCAGGCTGGCCGAAAAGTTTGGGTTTTTCCATAACATGTTAAGGAAAAACCAGAATCAAGTTTTTGGTCAACTCAATATCCTTTTCTTGGGCTTGCCAGGTGGTGCCAGTGGTAAAGAATTCTCCTGCCAATGCAGGAGATGCAGGAGAAGGTGGGCTTGATCCCTGGGTCAGGAAGATCCCCTGGAATAGAAAAAGGCAATCCATTCCAGTATTCTAGCCTGGAGAATTCTGTGGACAGAGGAGTCTGGTGGGCTACCGTCCACGGGACCGCAGAGAGTTGGACACAACTGAGCGACTAAGCACAGCGCAATACCTTTTTCTTAGGTCAGTGGAACTTGCATTCTACAGATAAGTAATTTCTACAGAGAAATGTCTATAGGCTCCCCTCTCTGACCCCAAAGGACTCACAGAAAAAGAAAGAAACAATGATAATAATACTTCCTTTATATTGTATAGTTTTCAAAGCAGATTCACACACATCAATCCATCCAAGCTTTTAAAAAAACCGAGGCTCAGAGAGATTAAATAAAGGGCATCTTCAAGGTCACACAGCTAGCCAGTCAGTGTCAGAGCCCAGAATTTAAACTGTTACTTGATGATTCCCATAAAAAAAAATCAATAGGATTATAGAGATCCTGCATTTTTCATTAACATGGGGGGGAATGTTTTGTAAGCAATACTTACCAGCGACTGTGCTTTTCTTAGTTTAGATCTCTCCTGTGATTTATTTGTCTTATCACGTGACTGTCGGTTGAAAGCTGGAGTCATTTCCTGTCTTTTCCTTCTCCTGTTAATTGGAGAGCATTGGGAAAATTATAAATATCATTTTAAAGTTTTGGTGGTTGGCAGAGCTGTCTGTCTATTTGATTTTGTTGTTCCTGCGGTTTAAAAGATTATCTTCGCTCAGCTGGAAACAAGCCAAGTGTCTATCAATAGAGAAGGGGTTGAATAAACTCTGACACATCCACACAATGGAGGACTATGGGCTGTAAAAAGGAGGCCAGAGTATTTCTTCATATACCTGTGGAGTGAGCTCCAGGATGTATTGTTACAGGAAGAAAGAAAGCGGGATAAAGTGGTACGTATTGTGTGACACCATTTCTTTCAGAAAGGGGTGCATGTGTCTGTATTTGTTTATATTTTTTTCATCCGCCCCACTCCCCTCCTTTATGATTTTTTAAATGTAAGGACATTTTAAAAAATAGTTACCTATCCATAGGATTCCCCTGTGATCCAATTAGGAACACAAAACAGTATTGGAGACTTCTCCAGATACACTTTGTTTTGTATATTTGACTTTGGAACCATCTCAAAATTATGAAATAAAAGAAAAAAAATTCCGAAAATCTAAAAACAGCTGGTGGTGTTACCCCACACAAAGGAATAACTTCATGGGACTTTAACATAGTCATTTGTCTGAATAGCCTTAGTAGAACATATCCTAAGGACAAAAACATAGGCAAAGACATCTTAAACTGTTTTCAGTAATCTTATTGTTTGTATTAACATTAATATTTGTTTTTTTAAAATGCTTGCATATAATAGGATAAAGTATGGATCCACATTATTATTATTATGAGTATATACCCCCAGGCTAAAGGCAAAATGAACCAGAAACAAACATCGAATTCTAGTTAGCAAATTTGTTTTGACAGTGACAGGAGTTAGCAATTCAGAAATTACTTCCAGAATTTGTTAAGTAAATATATTCTCTGTGTGTATACTTCATATATTTTTTATACAAAATTATGCTGTACTATGCTTAGTCGCTCAGTCATCTCCAACTCTTTGCAACTCCATGGACTGTAGCCCGCCAGCCGCCTCTGTCCATGAGGATTCTCCAGGCAAGAATACTGGAGTGGGTTACCACGCCCTCCTACAGGGGATCTTCTCAACCCAGGGATGGAACCCAGGTCTCCCACATTGTAGGTGGGTTCTGAGCGATCAGTAAAGCCCATACAAAATTATGTATGTACGTATATAATCAAATGTATATAAAATATAATCATATATATAATCATAATCATCTATATAATATAATCATGTATTATATATAATCATATAATATATATAAAATCAAATATATATATGTATATCAATGCCACAGAAGGGAGGCACAAATACGGAAAAGGAAAAGACTATAATGAACCCTACGGTGCTGGATTGGAATCTGAGGTATTAAAATATTAAAAGAAGCTGTAAGGAAAGCATTACAGCTACAAAATGCAAACAAATCTTAAAGAAAAGATCAAATTTACCAATAAAGGTTCATTGACTTTCAATCACTTTTTGCTTCTTGGGGCTTCCCTGGTGGCTCAGCAGTAAAGAATCCACCTGCAATGCAGCAGAGGCAGTTTTGATCCCTGGGTTGGGAAGATCCCCTGGAGAAGAGAATGGCTACCCACCCCAGTGTTCTTGCCTGGAGAGTCCCCATGGACAGAGGAGCCTGGTGGGCTGCAGTCCATGGGGTTGCACAGAGTCTGACATGACTCAGCGACTAAACCACCACCACCAGTGAAAAGCATTTGTATTTGACAGTAGCTTCTGTTTTCATCTTTTCGTAGACCAAAGAGCCAGTAAATTGTTTCTAAAAGGAAAGAAGTGGAGAAAGGCACAGTTCTTACCCTTGCCAGCTGTGTTCAATAGGGTCACAGTTGTCCAGGTAATTGAAGCGAATGATATCAGTTGGATGCTTGTCAGAAGACCTCCAGGGTGGGAGTTCTTTCTCCCCTGGATGGTTCTTCTTTCTTAAAGAGGAAGAGGATCGGAAAGCAGATGAAGGAGACAGCTTTCCCCCTGGAGAACTGCTTCTAATGGGTTGAACATCTGCGATCACAAACCCATCTTTTGGAGGTGTCTAGAAGGAGAAAATTATTTCTGTTCTCAAAACACTATAATAAAAACAAAAGTAAAACAAAGAACATGGACTTCCCTGGTAGTCTAGTGATTAAGAATCTGCCTGCCAACGCAGGGGACACTGGTTCAATCCCTGGTCCAGGAAGATTCCACCTGCCCGTGTGCCACAACCACTGAGCCAGAGATCTAGAGTCTCTGCAACTAGTGAATGCCCAAGGGCAGTAACGAAGACCCTTTGCAACCAAAACTGAATAAATAAATAAATGCTTTAAGAAAATCATCATTATCTTCCTCACCATGTTGGCATTGATATGGCAGCAGTGATCACAGCAGCCACCAACCCAGAGGTACCTGTATATGCCAGGCACTGTCTCAGGAAGTATTCCTGCATTATTATTACTTTTTGAGGGGGGTTATACACTGAGGCATGTGTGATCTTAGTTTCCCCTACCAGGAATCGAACCTGCACCCCTTACGTTGGAAGCATGGAGTCTTAACCACTGGACCACCAGGAAATTCCCCTTCTTATATTACTTTATTTAACCTTCATAATAACTTTAAAAGGTAATCATAACTACTTCCATTTTATAGAAGAGAAAACTGAAGGTAAGATAAACTGATTAATTTTTCCACTACTGCTATTAAGACACAAGCAGTAAGACACGGTCAGAATTTGAATCCGGGACTCTCCAGCTTCAAGCTCACACAATGAACTTCTCTATCCTGTATTGACACCTACCATATCATTATACAGTTATTCCACAACTGCAGTTAATTTGTTCATAAAAATATACATTCTTAAAAACAGTACCCTGTCCTACCTATCTCAAACACAGAGACAGTTTCCATTATGCAGGTGTAAACTATAGATTTTATCAGTTATCAAACCTTCAGCCATTTCCGTAGAATTGGGAAATGAAAGTCTATTTTTTTTGAAAGTCTATTTTTTAATTGCCCAAAATGAAAGTTTGTTTTTTTGTGTGTATAAAATTTGTAAGGGTTTTTATGCAGTTGCAGCCTAAGGGAAGAGGTACTGCTATGTTGAGAAGCCATTAAAGCCTTAATTTTTGTTCTTTAAGAGATTAGGGAAGCTTTGCTCAGTAAATTGGTTTGCTTAAATTGTTTGTGAAAGTTTAAAAATTCCCCAAGTTCCTGCAAGCAGAATCAGTTTCTTATCCTTGTTTCAACTGCTCTTTGTACATATTTCTATTACAGGATAGTACTTTGTATTCAATGTGATAACTATCTGTCTGTGTCCCTGGCCATAGATTGCTGCTAAGTCGCTTCAGTCGTGTCCGACTCTGTGCGACCCCATAGGCGGCAAGCCCACCAGCTCCCCGCTCCCTGGGATTCTCCAGGCAAGAACACTGGAGTGGGTTGCCATCTCCTTCTCCATAGACTAGGCTCCCAGAAAGTGGGGTTCAGACCAGTGTACTCTTAGCACCTGGCACATAACAGCATTTAATAAATATTTATTGATTTAGTGAGTTGTTATAAGTAGTAGAGTAAAAAGACATTTTACGTTTATATAATTGATGGCTCATTACTGGATTAGTTTTAATGTTTTGTGCAAATCCTGGAGGAGGGCATAGCAACCCATTCCAGTATTCTTGCCAGGAGAATCCCCACGGACAGAGGAGCCTGGTGAGCTATACAGTCCATGGGGTTGAAAAGAGTCGGACACAACTGAGCAACTAAGCACAGCACAGTGCAGATCTCACTTAAAATGGACATTCAAGGAGTTCCCTGGTGGTCCAGTGGTTAGGATTCTACACTTTCACTACCGAGAGCAGGAGTTCAATCCCTGGTCAGGGAACTAAGATCCCAAGTCACATGCGGTGGCCAAAAAATAAAACAAATAAGATGGACATTCATTTCATTTTTCTGAGTTTATATTGAATGAAATCTATTTTTGCTGGAAGAGTCTTGTTTAACACCACTAGTAATAAAGAATACATGATAATAAAAAAGCAGTTTAAAAAAAAAATAAAATAAAAAATAAAAATAAAAAAGCAGTTTCAGGGAATAAAATTTAGTCATGAATGCTAGTAACTATATATATAAATAAACATTATTAATTTTGAAAAGTACAAAATATTGACCCATTAACAAAATAGATAATAATGAAAACTGATGACTTTTCTGTTAAGTAAACAAAAAATGTATTACCTTTACTCAAAGCCTTTTGAGACTTTTTAAAATTGCAAATGTTGAAAAAATTTTAAATGCTTTTGTTTGCATATATTGAAATGACCATATATCTTTTCTCTTTTATTCTATGAATTACATGGACTGATTTTTTAATATTATGCCAACCTTACTCTCCCTGGATACATCCCACTTGGTCATCATGTATCATTCTTTTTTTATATATTACTGGGTTTAATTTGCCAATTTTTTCTTTGACAGAAAAACTGAAATTTACTATAACAAGTTCAGTTCAGTTCAGTCGCTCAGTCGCGTCCAACTCTTCGCAACCCCATGAATCGCAGCACTCCAGGCCTCCCTGTCCATCACCGACTCCCGGAGTTCAGTCATACTCACGTCCATCGAGTCCATGATGCCATCCAGCCATCTCATCCTCTGTCATCCCCTTCTCTTCCTGCCCCAAATCCCTCCCAGCATCAGAGTCTTTTCCAGTGAGTCAACTCTTCGCATGAGGTGGCCAAAGTACTGGAGTTTCAGCTTCAGCATCATTCCTTCCAAAGAAATCCCAGGGCTGATCTCCTTCAGAACGGACTGGTTGGATCTCCTTGCAGTCCAAGGGACTCTCAAGAGTCTTCTCCAACACCACAGTTCAAAAGCATCAATTCTTCGGTGCTCAGCTTTCTTCACAGTCCAACTCTCACATCCATACATGACCAATGGAAAAACCATAGCCTTGACTAGACGGACCTTAGTCGGCAAAGTAATGTCTCTGCTTTTGAATATGCTATTTAGGTTGGTCATAACTTTTCTTCCAAGGAGTAGACGTCTTTTAATTTCATGGCTGCAGTCATCATCTGCAGTGATTTTGGAGCCCCCAAAAATAAAATCTGACACTGTTTCCACTGTTTCCCAATCTATTTCCCATGAAGTGATGGGACCAGATGCCATGATCTTCGTTTTCTGAATGTTGAGCTTTAAGCCAACTTTTTCACTCTCCACTTTCACTTTCATCAAGAGGCTTTTTAGTTCCTCTTCACTTTCTGCCATAAGGCTGGTGTCATCTGCACATCTGAGGTTATTGATATTTCTCCCGGCAATCTTGATTCCAGCTTGTGCTTCTTCCAGTCCAGCGTTTCTCATGATGTACACTTCATTTAAGTTAAATAGGCAGGGTGACAATATACAGCCTTGACGTACTCCTTTTCCTATTTGGAACCAGTCTGTTGTTCCATGTCCAGTTCTAACTGTTGCTTCCTGACCTGCATACAGATTTCTCAAGAGGCAGGTCAGGTTGTCTGGTATTCCCATCTCTTTCAGAATTTTCCACAGTTTCTTGTGATCCACACAGTCAAAGGCTTTGGCATAGTCAATAAAGCAGAAATAGATGTTTTTCTGGAACTCTCTTGCTTTTTCCATGATCCAGCGGATGTTGGCAATTTGATCTCTGGTTCCTCTGCCTTTTCTAAAACCGGCTTGAACATCAAGAAGTTCATGGTTCACGTATTACTGAAGCCTGGCTTGGAGAATTTCGAGCATTACTTTACTAGCATGTGAGATGAGTGCAATTGTGCGGTAGTTTGAACATTCTTTGGCATTGCCTTTCTTTGGAATTAGAATGAAAACTGACCTTTTCCAGTCCTGTGGCCACTGCTGAGTTTTCCAAATTTGCTGGCATACTGAGTGCAGCACTTTCACAGTATCATCTTTCAGGATTTGAAACAGCTCCACTGGAATGCCATCACCTCCACTAGTTTTGTTTGTAGGGATGCTTTCTAAGGCCCACTTGACTTCACATTCTAGGATGTCTGGCTCTAGATGGGTGATCACACCATCGTGATTATCTGGGTCGTGAAGATCTTTTTTGTACAGTTCTTCTGTGTATTCTTGACACCTCTTCTTAATATCTTCTGCTTCTGTTAGGTCCATACCATTTCTGTCCTTTATCAAGCCCATCTTTGCATGAAATGTTCCCTTGGTATATCTAATTTTCTTGAAGAGATCTCTAGTCTTTCCCATTCTGTTCTTTTCCTCTATTTCTTTGCATTGATCGCTGAAGAAGGCTTTCTTATCTCTTCTTGCTATTCTCTGGAACTCTGCATTCAAATGCTTATATCTTTCCTTTTCTCCTTTGCTTTTCGCCTTTCTTCTTTTCACAGCTATTTGTAAGGCCTCCCCAGACAGCCATTTTGCTTTTTTGCATTTCTTTTCCATGGGGATGGTCTTGATCCCTGTCTCCTGCACAATGTCACGAACCTCATTCCATAGTTCATCAGGCACTGTATATATCAGATCTAGTCCCTTAAATCTATTTCTCACTTCCACTGTATAATCATAAGGGATTTGATTGAGGTCATACCTGAATGGTCTAGTGGTTTTCCCTACTTTCTTCAATTTAAGTCTGAATTTGGCAATAAGGAGTTCATGATCTGAGCCACAGTCAGCTCCTGGTCTTGTTTTTGTTGACTGTATAGAGCTTCTCCATCTTTGGCTGTGAGGAATATAATCAATCTGATTTTGGTGTTGACCATCTGGAGATGTCCATGTGTAGAGTCTTCTCTTGTGTTGTTGGAAGAGGGTGTTTGCTCTGACCAGTGCATTTTCTTGGCAAAACTCTATTAGTCTTTGCCCTGCTTCATTCCTCATTCCAAGGCCAAATTTGCCTATTACTCCAGGTGTTTCTTGACTTCCTACTTTTGCATTCTAGTCCCCTATAGTGAAAAGGACATCTTTTTCGGGTGTTAGTTCTAAAAGGTCTTGTAGGTCTTCATAGAACCGTTCAACTTCAGGTTCTTCAGCATTACCGGTTGGGGCATAGACTTGGATTACTGTGATATTGAATGGTTTGCCTTGGAAATAACAGAGATCATAAGTACTTCCTAAAGAAACTAAAGACTAAGCAACAATGTGTCAATTTTCTTGTATCAGAACTAGTCATTATTTTAAAATATATGTGTGTTAGTTGCTCAGTTATGCCTGACTCTTTATGATCCCATGGACTGTGGCCCACCAGGCTCCTCCAACCATGGAGATCCTCCAGGCAAGAATGCTGGAGTGGGTTGCCATTCTCTTCTCCACGGGATCTTCCTGACCTGGGGCTCAAACCTGCATCTCCTGCATTGCAGGTGGATTCCTTACCATCTGAGCCACCAGAGAAGTGCATAAATAGTTTCTGGAAAAAGAGTTATTGTTGAAGACCAAGTATTAAAATCAGTATTACGTACAGTACTCAAAACCATTTTTCATTCTACAACTTGGTGAATCACTTTTCTCTCCTCTGCCCCAGAACAGCCCAAGCTTCAGCTATGAAGCCTTTCCCTGCCTATGAGTGACGTTGAATGAGAGTTAAGGAAAGCCTTATGATAAAAGGAGTCATAGCTATTGTAATTTTAAAAATAACTCTTCCACCACTGCACTTAAAATTTTTCTTTTTAAAAGAAATTCTCATGAAGAACAGCCATCACTGAAATCAGAAAGACCGCTTTCATCATTGTAATTATAACAGTATTAATTATGCAGTTCATTACTGTATGAAATGTAGAGGGTTTCTACTTCAAGTAAACACAATAAAATGAAACATAAATGAGCATGTTAAGAACGAACTATTCGTATTTCAAAAGCATTCTTCAATTCAAAAAGGACTCACTGCAGCTTTTCTATGTAAAAACAATCCCTGTGGTTTCAAAAATAATTAAAAATTTTAATTTACACATAATTTTCAGGAACTCTTCTATTATACAAAACGATGCACAACTCTGCATGTATATAGATCATGCTATAAAGAAAAAGCTCATAAAAATTTCCCATAAGTTATCTAATTAACTGTGACTGTAAGAATGAACATAAACATTGGTTATAATGTGTAGAAAACCACTAGAAAAATTTATGCTCACATTATTTACTGTTTACGATTCTATGTAAGGACTTTACATTGCTAGTTTCTAAAGTAAAAAGAATTTTAATATGCCCATTATGCCCTTTCCTAATTACTAATTTATTACAAAACTTTTCTTTATAAATGATAGAACCATAAACTTCAGTTTGCCTGGTAGAATCACAGAAAACTTGAATTAGTTAAGTAAAATTTGATGACCCATAGGTAATAAATACTGCACATTACCCACATAATCCCAGTGTCAGAATTGTGTACTGTAGGCGTCAGAGACACAGAAATCCAGGAATCCGGAGAGAATGAGGAGCTCCAAGTCCTAACCTAGGTGGAACTGTGGTTTGTGTCAGACGACTTTCAACTAACATGGATATCTTGAAAAGAGCTGTCAAGTTCTTTGAACAAGGGAATTTTGTAGTCTTGAACCAAAGGCCTTCCCCAGCGTAGTTCTAGAATTCCTAAGTAGCTGATGTTAGTAATTCTGTTGCTTCTTTTCTGAAACTTACCTTGGGCTTGGTAACATGGAGTTCTTTCACCATCTGAATATAATGCTTCTTCCATACACCCTGCTCATAGGGGGTTGGGGAGAAATTGATGTACCAGTTAAACCGTAAACATTTTAGCATCCAGAGCTGATCCAGTTCAGTTAAATTCTTCCAATGCCAGCTCACCTGGAAAAACAACGTTAAAAAACTATTCAGTTTACATGTCCACTTTCTCTAGGTTTTGAGCCGTCACCCTGGTACTGAGAGAACTTCTTTTTTTTTTTTCTGGAGTGGGTTGCTGTGCCCTCCTCCAGGGGGATCCTCCTGACCCAGGGATCGAACCCACTTCTCTGTGTTTCCTGCACTGCAGGCGGGTTCTTTACCGCTGAACCACTGGGGAAGCCCATGAATGAATCAGAACAAACATAATTTTAACTAGATAAACCAGGGCTGCAATTCACAGCTAGTCTCTTTTTGGTCCTTCTCCAAATCACAGCTAAGTTACCTCCTACCTGAAGTGCTTCCTAACCAGGCAGGAGGATTTTTTTTTTTTAATTGGAGGATAATTACTTTACAACATTATGATGGTTTTGCCATACATTGGCCATAGGTATACATGTGTCCCCTCCAACCTGAACAGCACTTCCACCTCCCTCCCCATCCCATCCCTCCAGGTTCTCACAGAGCACTGGCTTTGGGTACCCCTTTTTCTTTTTTTTTTTTAATGTTAATTCAGACAGAATCCAAGTCAACTAATATTTATCGAGCATCTATTAACCATCCTCATCACAACCTGAAGGGCAGTATAATTAATATCGTCCCCTTGCAAATGGGGAAACTAAGCTTTAGATAAGCCTTTGGAACTTTCTAAAGATCTCTGGAAGTCTGTATGAAAGTTATATGAAGGCTACAGAAACTCCGGTTGGTACATTGCTTATTTTTTTCATGATACGCTTCTGTTTTCCCTCCATTTTTATGATTTAACTAAATATAAATTTTATAAAGGGAACACAATGACTAATACTATATTGGTGTGTCCTAAATAGCCTTCAAGATTCAATAGAGCATTAAGCATTTATCCTGGGGACTTCCCTGGTGGTCTAGTGGCTAAGATTCTATGCTTTCAGTGCAGGGGGCCAGGGTTTGATCCCTGGTTAGGGAACTGGATCCCACGTGCTGCAACTGACACCTGGTGCAGCCAAATAAATTTTTTTTTAAAGTATTCTGTACATTCCATTTTCATAGGATTATGGTTAATCCTACACATCCAGCAAATGGTGGAGGTGACCCTAGTATGTGTCAGTTCAGTTCAGTTCAGTCGCTCAGTTGTGTCCGACTCTTTGCTAGTATGTGTAGTAGTGTTTAAAATAATTTATTCCAGGTTTTAAATGAGTCTTAGTAGAAACTAGAGTCAAGTCCATATATAAAGTTGAGACTAGGCATTCCATGTCTCTTATCAGGAATTGCAGAGATGACAGCTAATCTTCACATTCATTTCATCCTTGGAAAACTGGCCTCTTTTTCAAGGTTAACTCAATAATAAATAATGTTTCAGTGCCCCCCAAAGGAGCAGAACACTCTGTAATGGAACTCGCTACCCATCCATCTGTTTATCTGTTTCTCTTCCTCCCTCCTTCCATCCATTGTGTATGGAGTTCTGATTACATCCAGGATTAGTTTATGGGCTGAAGATAAGACATGTAGGGGAGAGAGAAGCAGAGAGGCACAATTAGGAGAAACAGTAGGTTCAGGATCTAGATGGAGGAAAAGGCTTAAAGGATCTGATACTGCAGGCAGAAACAGAGATCATAACCACTTCGTGCAACCCAGAATGAAACTACACTGCCCTTAATCCTCCTATGGTTAGTTAATTCAATCAAGATGTGGAGTTTGGGAGGGAGGGGATGGGGAGAAAGTTTTTCTCAATTCTCACCCTTTTTCTCTTTTGACTTAGATCTGGTTTAGACCTGGGTAGTTAAGTTGGGGTTCTCCCCCTGCACTGGGAGTACATAAATTTTTGCTTTGTTTTTGATTTTTGCTGCTTTTTGTTTGTTTAAAACTAAACAGGAGTGAGGAAAGTTGAGGGTAGGTAAGAGCTTTCAAAACTGTAAGACAACTCCCACCACATTTGTAAACAGCTGAAAGCTCATCTTGGTGCAGTGACTTTACTGTTTACTTTAAATCTAGCTAAAAACAATTTGGAGAAGGAAATGGCAATCCACTCCAGTGTTCTTGCCTGGAGAATCCCAGGGACAGGGGAGCCTGGTGGGCTGCCGTCTATGGGGTTGCACAGAGTCAGACACGACTGAAGTGACTTAGCAGCAAAGAACAATTGCTTCACAGTCAGTTCTGGGAATAAAATACGATGCTGAAATCTACCAAGATTGACATATGGTACACATAGATGATAAGATTATCTATTTCATATCACATCTCCCTGGAATGATAACATTCTCATTGTGAAAAACATGGAGAATTCTGAGAAACTTGAAGAAAAACAATACCCAGAACCCTGTCAATCAGAGACGACCAAACATTATTAACAAGTTCGTAGAGTTATTTTCCTTTCTGTTTTTCAGGCATATATGAAAGCAAAATTGGAAAACTGCATGCGATTTAAAATCATGCTTTCTTCATTTTACACATAATAAGCATCTCTGTTCTTCCAAAACATGCTTTCTAATTACTGCCTAATAATTCATTATATGGCTGAATGATACTCTATTACTGGGCATTTAAAACACTATGCTTTTTTTTAAAAAAAAAAACAAATTGCTTCATTTTTAGAATAAGTAATATGTGTACATCAACACTAAATACAAAGATACCAAGGGGCACATGGTAAAAAAAAAAAAAGTTAAAAAAAAAAAATCTCTCTCATCCTTGTCATCTAGCCACTCATTTCCCTCCCTGAATGTAACCATTGTGACTGGCTTCTTGTGTGCCATTCCAGAAGGTTAACAAATATGGGTACATTCTTTTATTCTTTCCAAAATGGTAGGCCAATTCTGCACCTTTGTTTTTTTATTGATGATATATTGTGGAGATGGTTGCAGCCAGTCTGCTATTAGCAGACATTTCCATTATTCCCAACCTTTTGCTACTACAAACAATGATGCAGTATTCTCATATAGATATAAATTTTGCATGTGTTGAAGTACAGGCATCTGACAAATTCCAAGAAGTGGAACTACTGGCCAAAGGTAATCTTTTTTTTTTTTTAATTAAATTTTTTTTTTACGTTTTTAGCCATGTCTCATGGCATGCTGGAGAAGGCAATGGCACCCCACTCCAGTACTCTTGCCTGGAAAATCCCATGGACGGAGGAGCCTGGTAGGCTGCAGTCCATGGAGTCGCTAAGAGTCGGACACGACTGAAGCGACTTAGCAGCAGCAGCAGCAGCAGCAGCATGGCGTGCAGGATCTCAGTTCCCTGACTAGGGATCAAACTCACACCCTTGGTAGTGAAAGCACAGAGTCCCAACCACTGGATAGCCAGGGAATGTCCAGGAATCTTTATTTAAAAACTGAACACTACCAAATTGCTCTCCTTGGTGTTTGCATCAATTTATCTTCCAACAACATATGAAGGTGCTTGTTTCCCCACACCCCCAACAATATAAAATATTATCATTAAAAAAGAAACTAAAAGAAGAAAAAAAGAAACTCAATCCATCTGAGTCGCAAAAGATGGCATGAAAATGAGGCTAAGCATTTTACCTATTTTAGAAAGGTCTGCTTTTCTTTTTGTGAACTATTTGTTCACTTCCTTTGCGCATTTTTCTGCTAGGCTTTCATTTCTTTTTCTTCTTAATGTAGATTTATAGTCATTCTTTAAAAAATAAGAAAATTACCCCTTTGCTGGCAATATGTTTTTTCCCCTGTTTATCTTAAATTTTTTTTTTGGCCAAGCTGCAGCAGCTTGTGGGTTCTTAGTCTCCTGGCCAGGGGTTGAACCTGAGCCCTCATCAGTGAAAGCACTGAATCCTAACCACTAGCAGGGAATTCCCACCTGTTTACTGTTTCTATTTATTTACAGTTTTCTTCTCTATGGAGAAAATTTTAATTTTTATAATCACAACTTAAAATCTTGCTTTCTCTATTTATAAAGCATATATAATATATATACAAAATATATAAAATAAATAAAGCAAGATTTTAAGTTATACATTTTCTTTTGAGGCTCTGAATATTATAGATTACTCACAAAGGCTTCCTTCCCTGCTGCTGCTGCTAAGTCACTTCAGTCGTGTCCGACTCTGTGCAACCCCACAGACGGCAGCCCACCAGGCTCCCCTGTCCCTGGGATTCTCCAGGCAAGAATACTGGAGTGGGCTGCCATTTCCTTTTCCAATGCATGAAAGTGAAAAGTGAAAGTGAAGTCGCTCAGTCGTGTCCGATTCTTAGCGACCCCGTGGACCGCAGCCTACCAGGCTCCTCCGTCCGTGGGATTTGCCAGGCAAGAGTACTGGAGTGGGGTGCCATTGCCTTCTCCGCTTCTTTCCCTAGGTTTCCTTTAATTACATTTTTTTCCCCTCTAGTCATGCCTGGTGGCTTACAGGATCTTAGTTCCCCAAACAGGGATTGAACTTCCGCCCTCAGCAGTGAAAGAGCAGAGACTTAACCAATGGACCACCAGGGAATTCCCTCTTTTGAATACGAAATGGTTTCCTATAATTTCATATCAATCTTTTATCCTTCTAGAATTTTTTTCCAGCTAATTTGCCTGATTGTCCCAACACCAATTATTAAATAAGTCATCTTTCTTACTTCATTAAAATTATTTTTTTCATTTTATTAATTTTAAGAACTAAAATTACCATGTGAACGCACAGTAACAGATAATTTCTGGTCTTCCCAGACTATGAAAAGAAATCAACAAATGACTATCAATTTTATATCTTAAAAAATATACTTGAATACACCATGGAATTACTTGTAAGAAAATAATGGGGTCAGATGCTTTTTCAACCTGTGAGCGCATCTGCCCACTCTGAACTCCTTCAGTCTCACAAGCTTTTGTATTTATCACATTAGCACCTTATGTCACGCTTTTCTATTTATGAATGGCCTGCACACTACACTTTAAGGTTGTACTATGGTCCTCTGCTGATGAACCATTATATACACGTGTATACATTTCCCCAACTGGCTAATACTGTCTTACAGACACTTAGTGATGGCTTACTTTTTCTCCCGTTTGAGCACTAAATGCACAGCCAGACACAAAGAGATGGGGGCTAATTCAAACTGCACAAACTGAACATAGTGAGCGTCTTGTCAGTGCTTGGTTTTGTATACGTGCTTTCTTTTTTTCCCTCAAGTTTCAGTGTTTTCTAGGCTCTCTGTACCTGTGCACAACGACAAAGGCTTCGGGGGTCCAGGAAAGAAAAGATATATAAAGATAACACCCTTGGGAGCTTGGTAGTAAAATCCAGAGCTTCTGCTGGAATTTTCTCCTGAAGCTTTCGACAGCAGAACTTTTGCTGTGACAGGGAGCAGCGTTCTAACAGGCTCGTCAGGATTCTTCTCCTCTGAGTGTCCGTCCATTTGTCAAACTGGAAAAAAGAGAGCAAAGCAGAACAAAACAAAAAAGCTCCAGGTTTAGTCTGACACCAGAGACACGTTATGAAAGAGAGAAAGAACTGCATAGAAATTGAGTTTAGTAACTTATTCCTAACGAATTACATGCATTTTTTTCCCTAACAAGTACACCCCACGTTTTGCGACCTACCTGTTCTTTCTCACATTTGTGTGTGTGAGCCCAAGCAAGGCCGGTGTGGACATAGACGTGCACTTGACCTCAAAACTTGGAGTTACAGAAAAATTTTGGAGCTGGTCATAGTCATAAACTGAGAATATATATAGACTTGTAAAATATAGATCTTCTTTAACTTCTGATGGGGCTATATCCCAATTAATCCATCATAAGTTGAATATATCATAAATTAAAAACGCATGTAATACACTTAACCTACCAAACATCCTAGCTTAGCCCAGTCTACCTTAATGTGCTCAGAACACTTACATGAACCTTGCTGCTTGTTGCTGTTGTTAAGCCGCTCAGTCATGTTCAACTGTTTTGCGACCCTATGAACTGTTGCCCACCAGACTCCTGTCTCCATGGAATTCTCCAGGCAAGAATACTGGAATGGGTTGCCAGGCCCTCCTCCATGGGATCTTCCTGACCCAGGGATCAAACCTGAGTCTCCTGCATTGACAGGGGTATTCTTTATCACTGAGCCACCAGGAAAGCCCTCACATGAACCTACAGTTGGGCAAAATCATCTACCACAAAGCCTATTTTATAATAAAGTGTTGACTAGTTCATGTAATTTATTAACTACTACACCTGGTTTTTCCAGTGGTCATCTATGGATGTGAGAGTTGGACTGTGAAGAAAGCTGAGCGCCAAAGAACTGATGCTTTTGAACTGTGGTGTTGGAGAAGACTCTTGAGAGTCCCTTGGACTGCAAGGAGATCCAACCAGTCCATCCTAAAGGACATCAGCCCTGGGATTTCTTTGGAAGGAATGATGCTAAAGCTGAAACTCCAGTACTTTGGCCACCTCATGTGAAGAGTTGACTCATTGGAAAAGACTCTGACGCTGGGAGGGATTGGGGGCAGGAGGAGAAGGGGATGACAGAGGATGAGATGGCTGGATGGCATCACTGACTCGATGCACGTGAGTCTGAGTGAACTCCGGGAGATGGTGATAGACAGGGAGGCCTGGCGTTCTGCGATTCATGGGGTCACAAAGAGTCGGACGCGACTGAGCGACTGAACTGAACTGAACTGAACTGACACCTGGAGAAGGGAATGTCAACCCACTCCAGTATTCTTGCCTGGAGACTTCCATGGACAGAGGAGCCTGGTGGGCTACAGTCCATGGGGTTGCACAGAGTCGGACACGACTGATGTAACTTAGCATGTACGCAAGCACACTGAACGTGAAAACCAGGATGGCTGTCTGGGTACTGATGATTTTAAGTGTATTTGGCCTGTACTCTTGTGACCGAGTGGCTGACTGGGAGCTGTGGCTCATTGGCTGCCCAGCACCATAAGACAGTATCCTACTGCAAATGGCTAGCCACCCCTCCCAAAAAAAACCCCAAAACAAAATTTTAAATATGTTTACCACTGAACGTCTATCACTTTTGCATCACTGTAAAGCCAAAATGTTGCTAAGCCAAAGCATCTTAAACCAGTACAACCTTAAGAGAAGACACTTGGGCAGTCAGTCTCCCCCAACAGTTTCTATATCAGCTCATTAGTGATTAAAACTCCAGGACCAGAAACAAACCTTTGCATTCACAATTAGAGATAAGGCAATACGAGCAAATATCTCTGAGAAGGGGGAGTATATAGGGTTAAAGTCCTGTGTGTGTGTGTGTGTGTGTGTGTGTGTGTGTGTGTGTGTGTGTTTGTGTTCTCAGTCACTCCCTCTTGTCTGAGTCTTTCCTGAGCCAGCTGGGGTCCTCTGTCCATGGAATTTTCCAGGCAAGAATACTGGGATGGGGTGCCATTTCCTATTCCAAGGGATCTTCCCAACCCAGGGATCGAACCTGCATCTTCTGGGTCTCCTGCATTGGAAGGCGGATTCTTTACCACTAGCACCACCTGGGAAGCCCCAGTTAAAGTCCTACTAATATGCAAATGATTGATATGATTGGAGAGGAAAAGTTGATAGCAGGACCTGGAAAAAAATAAAAGAATGCCAAAGACAGGAAGTACATGCCAAAGCAATCTGGGGCATACCAAACAAATGCTTGGGTTACTTCACAATTTTCCCCAGTGATGACCCCAAGCCATCCCCAAGATTAGTGACTGATCAAAGATGAGAACGTGAGAGCTGGCCAAAATCAAAAGAAAGGTTCTTATGGGAACAGCTACCAGCTGAAGGAGCTGTTATCAGAGTCTAAATCTCTGTTTTTCTTCTTTAGTCCATTAGAGAAGAGAAAACAGGGATGTTTGGGGCTACTTGTATTTTATATGATATTTGCTAGTGATTATAAAGTAATCAGAATTTTATAATACTTTAGTTGTAATCATAAAATACATTGACCACCTAAAAAGGCATATAAAGTAAAAATGTATTTTTGACACGCCCTATGACAAGTCAACTTCTTTATAATCATAGGATCTATTTTTTTAAATTAGTTGGAGTACCTCTTGATTAAAACCATTCACTGTGGGACTTCCTTGGTAGTCCAGTGGTTAAGAATCTGCCAGTGCAGGGGACATGGGTTCCATCCCTGGTCTGGGATGATTCCACGTGGTGCAGGGCAAGTAAGCCTGAGGGTCACAACTGCTGAGCACACACGCCACAGCGACTGAAGCCCAAGCAACCTAGAGCCTGTGCTCTGAACAAGAGAAGCCACTGAAGCAGGAAGACCGCGTACTGCAAGGAGAGAGGGGTGGTCCCATGCTCACGGCAACCAGAGAAAGCCCGCACACAGCAGAGGAGACCAGCTCAGCCATGAACAAATCAATAAAAAGGATCTGCCTTCCAGTGCAAGGGGCTAGGGTTGAAACCTGCTCAGTGAACTAAGCTCCCACACGCCACAACTAGAGAAAGCCTGTGTGCTGCAACAAGACCCAGCTCAGCCAAAACAAAGAATTTTAAATAAAACAAAAACTGTTCGCTGTTAACAGATCTGTTCAGTGCTCATGAATCTCACTTTGGACACTATCATTCAAGGGGGAGAGGGGACTCTAAAAAGAAAACAAAAAACACAACATCAGAAACCTTAATTTACAAGTAAGTGAATAAAATGTATTCATGTATGAATGTTCCCAGATTTCCCCTCGGCCTGTTTCTGCACAGTCCATATTTCCAACTAACATAAAATGAGACTTCTTTCCTTTGGGGATGGGTTATTAGAATGATAGAGAAGCCAGACCAGAGTGGTGAGGGCCAAGGGAAGGGCTAGCCCACGATGCTGCGGTGATCTCTAAAACAAGGAGTCAGTGGGGGGCATATGGAGACAGGAGAGCTGCAGGGTCTTGGCTTGTAGGCAGCTTGTGGTGGTTCAGACTGGAACTGCCTTTCCAGCAGTTTTACAGTGTGAGAGAACTGGGGAATGAAGAAAGGGGATCTGGTAAGTAGTGTTATGAGCTCTGAATTGGATCCCCTGTGATTTTTCTTTGAGAGACAACATGAAAATTGGTATTCATCTTTAAAATTACTTTGGGCAGTGCTACGTGCTACTCTGTAGAAACTGAGCTACGTGGGGACCCAGGATGATTAGGGTTATGAAAAAAATTTTATGGGATATAATTAGCACTAGAGTAAATCAGAAATAACCCCAAATGCCTCACAATAGTGGATCAGCTGAGCAACATGATAAGAGAAAATATGGCATTAAGGATGCATGGGGGCTTTGGGAATGAGGCCATTCAGATTCTCACTAAGAACCTCTTAATTGCTTCATTTATACATTGAGAATAATTATATCTAAATTTAGAGTTACTGGGAAGATTAAATAAATGAAAATATGTACAAAATTCTGAATAGAGTGTATGATTCATTGTAGTCATGGTAGCTAATATTATAAACAGTGGTCCCCAACCTTTTTGGCACCAGGGACCAGTTTCATAGAAGAGAATTTTTCCACGGACTGGGGGAACAGGCAGAGAGGGATGGCTGCGGGGTGATTCAAGCGCGTTACACTTTGTTGTAGTTCAGGTGCTCAGTCATGTCCGACTCTTTGCAATTCCATGGGCTGCAGCATGCCAGACTTCCCTGCCCTTTGCCATCTCCTGGAGCTGGCTCAAACTCATGTCCTGAGTCAGTGATGTTTTCCTACCATCTGGTCCTCTGTCGTCCCCTTCTCCTGCTGCTTTCAGTCTTTCCCAGCATCAGGGTGTTTTCAAATGAGTCAGTTCTTCGCATCAGGTGGCCAAAGTATTGGAGTTTCAGCTTCAGCATCAGTCCTTCCAATGAATATTCAGGACTGACTTCCTTTAGGATTGACTGGTTTGATCTCCTTGCAGTCCAAGGGACTCTCAAGAGTCTTCTCCAACACCACAGTTTAAAAGCACCAATACTTCATTGCTCAGCCTTCTTTATGGTTCAACTCTCACATCCATACATGACCACTGGAAAAACCATAGCATTACATTTATTGTGCACTTTATTTCTAATGCAATGCCACTGCTGATCTGATGGGAGGTACCAACGGGTCTGTGGTCCAGAGGTTGGGGACCCCTGTTACAAAATATCATAGCGATGTTAAAAATAATAAGCATGAGGGGTAAATCACTAGATATGCAAATAATTTAATTGCAAAGCATAAAGTTACCATGTTTGTACATTAACAAGGACAGGAAGCACATTTGGAAGGACTGAGTTCAGCTCAATTATTTTCACAGATGCCCACAAGAAGAGAACAGGCTCAGATTGAAGAACAGTGATTTAGAATGAATATAAAAGAACATTAGGATTATAAAGTGCTGAAGAAATCTATAAAAGAAAACATTCAAACCTTTCCCTCTAGAGATTAAAAAGATAATTACATTGGTTTCTCATTTATTTCCCTGATTATAACAGTCAAAGATAATTTATATTTGGCTTTGATAGGTGTTCTTTGCCTCGGGGGTTTCTCCTTTCTAATTGTGTTTATTTAGGCTAATAGAAAATGAATTTGCATTCCTTGAACTTCTACCAGTTGAAGGTGGGTAGATGACTGAGAAGAATGCTTAACAGCTGGGGAAAATCCCCTTGGAATTTAAAAGGTGCTGGGAATAATCCAAAAAGTAGATAATCCGTGGAAGAATTAACTGTACATGAATTTGGTAATTGCCCAGTATCTTTCTCTTTTTTTAAAAAAATTCTAAATTGAAGCATTGTTAATTTACAATGTTTCAGGTATATAGCACAGTGATTCAAATATATATATATATATGCACACACACACACACACATATTGTTTTAGATTCTTTTCCACTGTAGGATATTATAAGATATTGGATATAGGTCCTTGTGCTATACAGTAGGTTCCTGGTTTTTTTTTTTAATCTATTTTATATATAGTAGTATATATATATCTATCCCACATCTCCTGCTTCAGCTCTTCAAGAAAAAAGAGCCATGACATGATAGCCAGGGATCTAATGCGTGAGACAGGGGAGCAGCTAGGACCATTTTCTTATCCTGGTACCATGTATGATACCTCATCTTACAGTTAGTTCCTTTTTAATATTAATACCATATATAATTAATATATGACATTGTGCTATATTATTTTACGCTATGCTATCTTATATGGCCATCACTGGTGACTCAGTGGAAAAGAATACGCCTGCCAAGCAGGAGACAGAGGGTCAATGCCTGGGTCAAGAATATCCCTTGAAGAAGGAAATAGCAATGAGCTACAGTATTCTTGCCTGGGAAATCACATGGACAGAGGAGCCTGATGGGCTTACAGTCCACGGGGTTTTAGTGACTAAACAGCAACAATACTATCTTACATAATACCATAATTATATTTTATAGTTACTTTTAATGCCTTTGTACAGGGATTTCTTGACAATAATATTGTGAAAATCCCATTTTCAGAGTAGTTGTTACAAGGATTCTTGCTGCACTTTCAAGATGTGAGGACCATTGCTAGGCATCAGCGCCACTCACCTCACACCGAATGGCAAGGGAAGGAAAGTTCTCAGGCAGTGAGGTCAAGATGAAGGAAGAGGCTTGTTAGTTTTTGCTTTTTGGTTATAATATCTTGGGCTTCCTTGGTGGCTCAGCTGGTAAAGAATCTGTCTGCAATCTGGGAGAGCTGGGTTTGATCCCTGGATTGAGAAGATCCCCTGGAGAAGGAAATGGCAATCCACTCCAATATTCTTGCTTGGAAAATCCCATGGACAGAGGAACTTGGTGGGCTACAGTTCATGGGGTCGCAAAAGAGTCAGACACGACTGAGCATGCACACATGGCTAAATATAAAATACTTTTTGGACTGTCTATCATTGAATAGGTTTCACATTACATCTTGCCCCTTACTATCCAGGTTGTTTTAAAAAGTGACTTGACTTCTAATATGAGATTGAGCTTTAAAGCCAATACTTGAGTCCTACAATGAAAATCCCAAGTAATGCTAAGTTTAAAAATCAGTATCCTCAGGCTTCCCTGGTGGCTCAGTGGTAAAGAGTCTGCCTGCCAACGCAGGTGACATGGGTTTGATCCCTGATCTGGGAAGATCTACATGCAGCGGAGCAACTAAGCCCGTGTGCCACAACTACTGAGCCTGTGTTGATCCCACACGCCACAACTTAAACGAGAAGGCTCTAGAGCCCAGTCTCTGCAACAAGAGAAGCCATGGCCATGAGAAGCTTGCACACCACAACTAGAGAAAAGCCTGTGCAGCGAGGAAGACCCAGCAGAGCCATAAATAAAGCCATAAAGGAAAATTTTAAAAAACCTGTATCCTTCTCTCCTTTCCTCTTTATTGAAAATTCATTCCTTATGCTATCAATCTGTTATGTTGTTCATAAAACACACAGACCAAAAAAGCCTAAAACCTAAAATGGAGAGAGAAAACTGGATAAAAATAAACTGAAAATATCCCGTTCAAACTTAATCCATGTGGCTTTCATGGAGGTATAAAGATTACCATATGGTGTAGCGAATTTATGGAACAAATTTGTTGTTGGGCAAAAGAGAAAAACCAGTGAGTATCATTTATTCATTTAGAAAATATTTATTAAATGCCTGATAGCATCAAGCAATGTACAACAAGGAGCATGGTAAAACCATGCCTGACCCTGTAGTTTGGCTGATTGGAGTAGAGAGATAATTAATCATCTTTGCAAATATCAGGGACCTTTGCAAATATATGCTTCTATTAGTTTGGTAAAAGAAAAGAATTAACAAGATCTTCTAAAAAGTTTGAAGACCTTGAATTTTATCCAGGATGATATTAAAAATGTTTAACAACTGGCAATGCTACCAACCAATCAAAATAGACAGAGGCTGGTCAGCCATACCAGTGAATTCTGCCTGAACATTAGCCCTAGTTATATTAATTTAGGGATTTCCACTCATAGTAAGTAGAATGAAAATGCAAATATAATCATTTTAAATATGTCTCTTTTTATTTTATCTATTTGCTTTTTTATAAGTCTCTTTTTTAAGTTGTTGGTAACAAAGTTAGTTTAAAAACAAATACAATATGAGAAAAACTTAGCTAGATTTTAAATTTGGGGTATTTTTCATTTTGCCATTTTTAGTGAATTTATTTTATAAAATTTTATTATTATTTTGAATAGGTATTACCTTCACATGATTAAAAACATTCACAAGATTAAAAATTCAAAAGACACAAAAGGCTCTCCAGGTTAAGAGTCTCTTCCACCCTTTAGACAGTTTTCCTGTCTGAAGGAAATCAATATTGCCCCTTTTCTTGTAAAAGTAAAAGTAAAAAAGTGAAGTCATGTCCAGTTCTTTGTGACCCCACGGACTGTAACCTGCCAGGCTCCTCTGTCCACGGGGTTTTCCAGGTAAGAATACTGGGATGGGTGGCCATTTCCTTCTCCAGGGGATATGTGAAGTCTTCCAGAAACACTGTCTATGTGACTTTTTTTCCAGAAACACTGTGTATGTGACTTTTTTTTTTCTTCTTTAGGTTAGTAAATCTCCTTAGACTGGAGCTTGTAGACCAGCACAGAAAGGAAGTGGTGACTAAATCAGACAAACAAGAACAGTAAGATACAATGCTTTATCTTAGTTTTAGTGGGATGGATTGAATGTTTATTACTAAATTGAAGCCCTAACCCTATGGTAATGACACAGGGAGGTAGGTGGGGCCTTTGAGAGGATTAGGTCATGAGGGAGAGCATTCATACATGGGATTTCAAGCATCCATGCTCAGTCGCTCAGCTGTGTCTGGCTCTTTGCGACCCCATGGCCTGTAGCCCGCCAGGCTCCTCTGTCGATGGGATTTCCCAGGCAAGAATACTGGAGTGGGTTGCCACTTCCTACTCCAGGGGCTCTTCCTGACCCAGAGAGCGAACCAGCGTTTCTGGTTGGCAGGCGGATTCTTTACCACTGAGCCACCAGGGAAGCCCTGCTGAATGGGTTTAGTGCCCTTTATTAAAGAGACTACAGAGTGACCTGTTAGCCCTTTCGTCAAGTGAAGACACACGGAGAGTCTCTGAGCCAGAAAGCAGGTTCCCACCAGACACTGAGTCTGCTAGCACCTTGATCTTGGACTTTCCAGCCTCTAGAACTATGAGAAATACATTTTCTGCTGTTTATAAGCCCCCGCCCCCACCAGTGTTTTGTTATAGCACCTGAGATGGACTAAGACGTACAGGAAAATGAATCTCAGTAACTCACAGGGTAGGATATTCTGTCTACTGCCATATTCTGGGGGCAAAGATGCTCCCTTCAAAGGAAAGAAGGCTTTGACTGTACGCTTTAAAGATGGACTATTTCAAGTTCATTATATACATCTAGAGTTAAAGAAATCCAAGTATAATTTTTTTAAAGGGATCCTGATTTGTTTTTTTTAAATTAAGGTACAATTCATACACCACACCACCCAGCATTTTAGTATATTCGCAAGGCTGTAAAGCCATCACTACTGTCTAATTTCAGAACGTTTTCATTACCCCCGAAATAAACTGCATATCCATTACAGTCAGTCACTCCTCCCCTGCTCCCTGGCCCCTAGAAACCACTCATCTATTTTCTGTCTGTATGGATTTGTCTATTTTGAATATTTCATATAAATGGAATCATATACTAGGTGGCTTCGGTGTCTGGTTTCTTTCACTCAGCACACTATGTTCAAAGTTTATCTATGTTGTAGCATATATCAGTACTACATTCTTTTTTCTCGCCCTTGCTTTTTAAAATTTATGGCAAAATTTATATGCTACAAAATTTATCATTTTAACCATTTTTAAGCGTACAGTTCAGTGCCATGAAGCACACACATTGTTGTACAACATCCCCACCATCCGTCTGAAGAACCGTTTTTAAAACTCAAGCTGAAACTCTACCCGTTATATAACGTCCCTTCTTCGTAACCTCTGTTTTACTTTCTTTCTCTGTGAATTTGCCTATTCTAAGAACTTCATAAAAGCAGAATCAACAATATTGGTCCTTTAGTGTCTGGTTTATTTCACGTAGCACAATGTCTTCAAAGTTCATCCATGTGACTACCTTGAAACAGAACTGCCTTTCATTTTAAGGCTGAATACTATTCCATTGTTTGGATAGACCCCATCTTGTTTATCCATTTCTCACCAAGTGGACATTTGGGTGTTTACATTTTTGACGATTATGAATAATGCTACTATGAACGTTAGTGTACACGTTTTTGTATGACCATGTTTCCAGGTCTCTTGGGTGGAAGAGACTCTCAATGAGACTGTAGAGGAACTTGATGAGTAATACACATTGGCTAGAGATGGATAGAGTAAGCCCCCTCATATAAACATTTGAGTTTTGAACTTTCAAAGATGCGAATATGTGTTCGCACGTCCAATCACATTAGTTCACGTGTCTGGCGTGCTCGGTCATGTGTGTCCATCCTCTACAAGTGGCTGTGCTTTTGTGTACTTTTCAGTACTGTGTAGAGTACAGTAGAACAGGTTTTTAATTTCAAGCCCAGGATGTCTGCAAGCTTACAAATAGCAGGATGTAGCCACTTGTGTTAGTTGGGTACCAAGGCTAACTTTGTTGGATTTATGATGAAATTGGACCTATGAATTCACTTTTGGAATGGAACTCATTCATACATAGTGGACTACTGTACTTTGATCATGGACAATGGTCATTGAGACTATGTTTCCTTTGAGGAAGTGTGAAAGTAACTTAGATATGGATATACAGATACATAGATTTATATACATTCCTTTGTTAATGTTCTTTTTCATTATGGCTTATTCCAAGATAGTAGATATAGTTCCCTGTGCTATATGGTAGGACCTTGTTGCTTAGCCATTCTAAATGTAATAGCTTGCATCTACCAACCCCAAACTCCCAGGCCACCCCGCTCCCTCCTCTTCTCCCGCTTGGCAACCACAAGTCTGATCGCTACGTCTGTGAGTCTGTTTCTGTTTTGAGGGTAGGTTCATTGGTGCCACAGTTTAGATTCCACATATAAGTGATATTCATATGGTGTTTGTCTTTCTCTTTCTGACTAGAATCAAGTATACTTTAAATAGTTACCCATTTTCCAAGCAGAGCTCTTCTTTCTTCAAATACCTACAATTAAAAAAAAAACGTAATGGTTTCATATTTCAGGGTTCAAAACACCCATTAAAAAGACATCATTAGGACTTCCCTGGTGGTCCAGTGGTTAAGAATCTGCCTGCCAATGCAGGGGACATGGGCTCAATCCCTGGTTTCAAAGGATTCCACACGCCTCGGTGCAACTAAGCACAAGTGCTACAAGTACTAAAGCCTGCCTGCCCTGGAGCCCCTGCTCCCCAACAAGAGAAGCCACCGTAATGAGAAGCCTGCTCACTGCAGCCAGAGAGTGGTCCCTGCTTGCCAAAACCAAAGCAAGCCTGTGCACAGCAGTGAAAACCCTGCACAGTCAAAAATAAATAAAATTTTTAAAAAGACATCATTAAAGGATCAATCACTAAATATTGCCAGTCTTTTCCATTTTATGAACTGAGTATAAAGAGAGAGATTTTGTACCTGAAAGGGTAACTTTATTTACAACTTGGGCAAACTTTCTTTTTTCTCAGTTTCTCCATCTGAATCAATTCATCTTAGAGAATGAAGAATTTTTTAAAGGCAAGAAATAACAAAAGAATGGAACTATAAAGTGGAATCATTTTTGGAATTTGAAAGGCGATGACAAAACTGACAAAGGAAAAATAGGAAAACAGAGAACCTCCCTCCAAATATTTCAGCATTACTAGTATTAGAACTTGTGAAATTTATGAGTGGGCAGCTCTGTTTTTTTATTTCATGAGTTCACATATCAGTGGGTGTACATTACATATATGTTTGTATATGTGCGCCTCTGGGCTTATAGCTCAGTGTTTATCTGTATAGGTTTGTTATGTACCATTGAGGACAGAAATTATGTCTTATTCACCTTGACTTCTCCACTGCAGAGTGCTGTACGTGGCATATTACAGGTGCTCAAGCCTGCTGGAAGGAATGAATATGCTTGTGACAAATGAATATCCTTTGGATGTATCGCATGTGAGTGTATTTACATATTAGTGGAGAGGTGTTTTCCTGAGCTTCAGTCATTGTGTATCTGTCTGAATGGGTGAGGAAGGGACAACTCGAGTGAGAAGGTTTGGCAGAGGAGGGCGAGCTGGAGCCAGGAAGCAAGAGACAGCAGGTAACAGGTGTGATTGTCTCTCTCACGCCCACCCTGCACTCTGTCGGCTTTCAAAATCGGGCTCCATGTTTTTCCCTTCCTCTTGGCACTTTCTAAATTCTCTCGCACTGTCAGAACATTCCTATTTAGAAACTAGCTCAGGCCTATTTCTTCCCTTTTGTGGAGGAGGATGAGGAGCTGGTTTCATGCTTCCAACAGATCTGTTTTCCTTCCTTTTTTTAGACTCTCAAATTCTGCTTTCAAAGGGCAGGCAAAATGGAGACTGAAATAATTGATTCAACAACAACCTCAAGGCCTGTAAAATGCCATCTTTGCTACTAACCAGGGAATATCATATATCACAGGTAGACACTTTTTATACTTTAGAAAAGAAGAAAAAGAATACCATTTTCTCCTCCCTCCTAATTAACTGCCCCCGGTCTACTAGGACCCTCAAATAACAGTGACAGATAATCTCAGAATTTCTAGATGAAAATAGAACAGGGGAGTTCCCTAGTGGTCCAGTGGTTAAGACTCTGTGTTTCCACTGCAGAAAGCGAGGGTTCCATCCCTGGTTGGGCAATTAAGGTTCCATAGGCCAATGTCGTGGTCACAACAAGCAAACAAAGAAAAAGAAAATAGAAGAGAACCTATATATATATATATATATAAACCTATAGAATTTTCAGAAGACTGAAAAATCAGGATTCAGGGCTTTCACGGTGGTCCAGGGGTTAAGAACCTGCCTGCCAGTGCAGGACATACGGGTTCCATTCCTGGTCGGGGAAGGTTCCACATGCCTCGGGGCAGCTAAGCCAGTGTTCCACAACTATTGATCCTGCGTGTCCTAGAGTCCACGTACTGTAGCTAGAGAGTAGCCCCCGCTCGCTGCAACTAGAGAAAGCCCTCGTGCACCAACGAAGACTCAGTGCAGCCAAGAAAAAATAAAGAATAACCAAAAAAAGAGAGAAAAGTCAGGATTCACACATTTCCTGAACCCTTCTCTTGTGTCTAACAAAGTCCTATCAAGCATCTAATTCCCCTCCCAAGTCTCGGGCACCAGCAACTCTCTGGCACCCACTGGTCTCACTCTTCCCAACTCCTCCTCCACTTGCAGCCCATGCTCCACCTGGCCTTTCTAGGATTCGCTATTGCCCGCCAGGTGATTCTGTTCATTTTCTCTTCCAGGGTAGGTTACAGCTACTTTCCCTTATATGATCCACAGGTTCCAGGGGAGGCTCACAACAAAACACCTGCTGACTGAACAACAAGAGATTCAGGTGTCATAGAATTTTAGGGCTGAAAGGAATCTTAGGATCTTTTTGTTCAATTTTTCTGTTTTAGAGAGGATAAGCAGAGGCCCAAAGAGTTACCTTTATAGATTAAAAAAAAAATCATTGGTTCCAGACTGTATGTTCAGCTGAATAATATACTTGGTTCCTCACTAGAAAGCCATGCAGTGCAAGCTTGCTTAGTCATGTCCGACTCTTGGAGATCCCCTGGACTGTAGTCTGCCAGGCTCCTCTATCCATGGGATTTCCCAGGCAAGAATACTGGACTGGGTTGCCATTTCCCACTCTAGGGGAATCTTCCTGACCCAGGGATCAAACCCATGTCTCTTGCATCTCCTGCATTGACAGGCAAATTCTTTATCACTAGTGCCTGGGAAACCCTGCTAGAACCATGGTCTTTCTATTCTGACCTCCAACCTTGATCTTCCCTATTCTGACCTCAAGCCCTACATTCTCAATGAATTGTTGCCCATGGTTTGACCTGACAGTGGGGAAAAAAAAACCAATTAGGTCCCAGGATGACAACCTCCTTTCAAAAGGAGGTTGGGAAGACCATTGTGGTGTCCAATGACAACAGAAGGCATCAGAAAGAAAGGGGCACTGACTTGAAGGGGTGTGGAGAGTCAGCAAGAATGTGGCAGGGGGACTTCCCTGGTGGTCTAGTGGCTGAGACTCCACACTCCCTATGTAGGGGCCCGAGTTCCATCTCTGGTCAGGGAACTGGATTCCACTTGCTGCAACTAAAAAGATTCCACACGCCACATCTGGAGATCCTGAATGCTGTAATGAAGACCCAGTGCAGCCAAATAGATAAAGAAAATAAATATTTAAATAAATAAATAATAAATAAAGTCAGTCATTGATAATAAAATCAAATAAAGAGGGTGGGAGGTAGGGTCTTTAGAGGGCCAATGACCAAGTCTAAGCAGAGTCCAAGCAAAAGCAGTTCTTCACCAAAAGGCGATTAGAGTCAGGTAGGAACCGACAGACATGAGGGGCGAGAACAGAAACACTAGACAAACTCAGTGCTGGTTCTGACTCTACCCTTGACAAGAACTATAATTTGGAACAAATTATTTAACGGTCAGGTCCTCAGGCAGACTCAGAATCTTATAGTCTCTGGTTGGGAGCAAGTCTTCATTCCAAGGATTTGCAATCAGATTTTTGATCTTAAAAAGCTGGAAGAGGGTTGAAGGGATAAATTGGGAGTTTGGGATTAACATATACAAACTGCTATATATAAAATAAATATCCAACAAGGACCTACTTATAGTACATACACTACTCAATGCTGTGTAATCACCCATACGGGAAAGAATCTGAAAAAGAATAGATATATATATATGTATAACTAACCACAACGTTGTAAATCAGCCATATTTCAGTTAAAATAAAAGAAGAGCCCGGAAACAGTATCACTTCAAGTGGGAAACATTAGAGAGAATCATCTTTCCTTGCAGAATGCTGCAGTTTGTTTACATCACAGTTTACTCAGAGCCTGCTGTTAAGTCAAAATCCCATGGTTGTTATTTTAGTCTATTGACACTGTGGTTGCATATTTCACCAAGTGACATCATTACCATGGAGGAGTAAGACATTTGGGGGCTCCTAAATGATGACTGATGGACGGTGGTTAGATGCTTTTTCTCAGAACACCCTTTTAACTACATGTATACTGTACTACATGTGTGAACCATATTAAAAAAAAATGTTGATCACTTTCAATTAAAACACTAGATGGAAAAAAAAAACCTATACTAGACAGCAAAGAAATACATACTTATAAAACATTCCTACTCTCAAAGTTTTTACAAGGCCTGAATTATTTTGTAATCTGATGATGCTATAATTTTGGCATCTACATTTGAATTTAATCTCTCTGCTTAAAGCCTCTTGTGAAGTTAAACTCCTATGAGGTTTATTTTAGACTGAAACAGTTTCAAATTTCTCATTTTACTACAGAATAGAAAAAAAGGCAAAATTAAAACAAAAACCAGGGACTTCCCTAGTGGTACAGTGTTTAAGACTCCATGCTTGCAATGCGGGGTGCATGGGTTCTATCCGTGGCCAGCAAACTAAAATCCCATGTGCTGTGCAGTGTGGCCAAAACAAAAAAAGAGGACCTCAAAATTACGCTGATCATTGCCAAATGCCCTGCTGTAGAAGTGTAGAAAAGCCCTTGAAGTTATCGTATGGACACGGTCTGCCTAGCTGTAAACTTGAGCATCTATTTTTAACCCCTTTCACACAGTCAGAATGTTAGACCTGGAAGGGACCTTTGAGGTCATCTGATCCAAGCCACTCAATTTCCAAAGGCAGGTAGCAGAGATCAGAGGCATAAGAGACTCACTGAAGTCCAGCAGGAGATTATTTAGTGCAGCTGATCTGGAACCTGTGTCTTTCAATTCTCAGCATTACTGTTCTTTGCTCGCTTTTACTTACATTTGTTTTCAAATTGTTAAATATCATTGCACTGTATACGGTAAAAAACAAAAACTCTCTCTTCCAACAGACTTCCCTCCCACTCTTCCATGTCGTCCAACTTTTTAGGGGAAACCACTATTGATAGTTGGGCTTCCCTGGTGGCTCAACCGGTAAAGAACCCACCTGCCAATGCAGGAGACATAAAGAGACATGGGTTTAATCCCTGGGATGGGAAGATTCCCTGGAGGACGGCATGGCAACCCACTCTAATATTCTTGCCTGGAAAATTCCATGGACAGAGGAGCCTGGAGGGCTACAGTCTATGGAGTTGCAAACAGTTGGACAAGACTGAGCACATGTGCACACATTAACAGTTTGCTGTATACATATGCAAATTCCACGTGTGTGTCTAAGCACTGATACATTCATTCACATATATATGGGTATATACACGGGCCAAGATTTTTTTGGTATTATATTTAATTTTTATTGAATTATAATTGACATATAACATAATTTTAGTTTCAGGTGTACAACATAGTGATCTGACAGTTTTTAAAATTTTAATTATTTTTTTTATTGAAGGATTTTGCTTTACAGAATTTTGTTGCTTTCTGTCAAATTTCAACATGAATCAGCCATAGGTATACATATATCCCCTCCCTTTTGAACCTCCCTCCTATCTCCCTTCCCATCCCACTCCTCTAGGTTGATACAGTGTGTCTCTGTTTGAGTTTCCTGAGCCATACAGCAAATTCCCATTGCCTATCTATTTTATATATGGCAGGCTAAGATTTTTGAAAATACTTTTACTCCAAACTAGAACCTAACTAAACCAAAATAAAAATGCGGGAGGGAATAAAATGGGAGTTCTGAACCACAAAATAAATATCATTTCTAATAGAAATGTTTATTTCTCTTATCATTGCTCACCTAGAAATTAACATGAAATTTTTAAACATTTTTATCTATTTGACTGCACTGGGTCTTACTTGTGCCATGTGGGTTCTTAGCTGCAGTATGCAAACGCTTGCAGCATGTGGGATCTAGTTTCCTGAACACAGATGGAACACTGGCCCCCTGCATCGGGAGCACAGACTCTGAGCCACTGGGCCACCAGGGAATTCCCTAGAAATTCTCATAAAATTTGACAAAAGCTATTCAGGCTTCCCAGGTGGCACCAGTGTTAAAGAACTCATCTGCTGGGACTTCCTGGTGGTCCAGGGGCTAAGACTCCATGCTCCCAATGCAGGGGGCCTGGGTTTGATTTCTGGTCTGGGAACTAGATCCCACATGCTGCAACTAAGGGTTCACATGCTTCAGCAAAAATTGCAGCCAAATAAATTTAAAGAAGAAAACTCACCTTCTAATGCAGGTGATATAAAGGACACTGGGTTCGATCCGTGGGTCATGAAGATCCCTTGGAGGAGGTCATGACAACCTACTCCAGTATTCTTGCCTGGAGAATCCCACAGACAGAGGAGCCTGGCCAGCTACAGTCCGTGAGGTCTCCAAGAGTCGGACACGACTCAGTGACTAACACACACGAAGGGTCCTCAGTGCTGTGCGCGGTGGGTAGGGTGGAATTTATCCTTGGGAGCAGTCTGTTATCGGTTTTGCTTCATAGGATTAGTTTGGTAATTTAGAAAGATCATTCTGGGACCAGAATAGAGGATGGATTAGAGACAGTGAAACCAGCTGAGGGGTTACTGCAATGTGCCAGGCGAAGGCGGGGGTGAGTGTGTGAACTGAGAACGTGGAGCTGGATGTGCACAAGTCAAAGGAGAAGAGGGGTCTGGATGAAGAGACCCAGGAGGAAGACTCAGAACCTGAAAACCAGTTGGAAACGGAGGTGAAGGTGAGCTGGTAGACACTCCGCTTTCTCATCTCCTAAATCTTTTAAAAATATTTATTAATTTATTTGGCTGCCCTGGGTCTTAGTTGCAGCACACAAGGTCTTTAGTTGCAATATGTGGGACTGAATTCCCTGGCCAGTGATCAAACCTGGGCCCCAGCCTTGGGAGCAAAGAGTCTTAGCCACTGGACCACCAGGAAAGTCCCAAAGATCTTTCTTTCTAAGCAGGAACTCTGTATCTCTTGCCAACTCTGGCCATGTAACTGGGGCTCAATTAAAGTTTTCTTTTTGTTCTAAATTTATTTCAATTTTTTTCAATTGAAAATTTTGAAGAAACCTTTCATTTTTTTTTATCCTCTACACAGTCCTAAGCAATTCTTGTTCATGTTTTGATTACCAAATTTTTAATGCTTTTTTTTCCCTTTAAAGCATGATTTCAACTAATAAAATAGTTCTTATTACTCACCCGGTCATTCAAAAGCTGATGGTTTAGGGGTGTCCAGGTACTCATCTTTGTCTGCATTTTGGGACCATCTCTGTTTTTTGGAGGTGCAAATGCCATCATGAAATACCTGGATATTCTTCGGTAAGAAAAACTACACCTGCAGAAGAAATGAATCATACAATCTTCAGAATACTAAAAATACTAATACCATATAATCTTTTTTAGTACACCGGGGCAGGGACGAGGGGGAGAATAACATTTACTGGGAGCATTTTATATGTCAGGCACTTAGCAGGTTTGCTCAATTAAAACCCATAACAATACGGTAAGGTGGTGGGTTTTAGGTTATTGTACAGATGAAGAAAATGAGGCTCACTGAAGTTACACGCTTTGCCCAGAGTTATACAGACAGTAGGTGGTGAAACAGGGAATCAGACCCTGGTCTGTTTAACTCTGATGATTTTCACTGGATCAAGGGGGAAAAATCAGAATCACTCTTAGCTAAGAACATACCATATTGGTCAGAGAGAAGTATTTATAAAATCACAGTGCAATCTGAACTACTCCATCTTTTGCCCCTTGTGACCTCCTTCTTCGTCTCTTAACTTTCTGACATCTAGCTAACAAGGGCTCTAGCTTGCTACCATATTTAAGAAGTAGAATGGTACAACGGACAAGGCCAAGAATTTACATATGGACAGATTTGCGTTTATTGGGGCACATACACTGGTTTCGGATGCCCAGTACTGTATATATCTGCCTTCATTTTTGTGGTCTCACAGCATGTGGGATCTTAGTTCCCCAACCAGAGATGGAACTCACATCCCTTGTACTGGAAACATTGAGTCTTAACCATGACTGCTGCTGTTCAGTCACTAAGTTGTGTCCAGCTCTTTGCAACTCCATGGACTGAAGTACACCAGGCTTCCCTGTCTTTCACTATCTCCCAGAGTTTGCTCAATTCATGTCCATTGAGTTGGTGATGCCATCCAACCATCTCATCCTCTCTTGCCTCCCTTCCCCTCTTGCCCTCGATCTTTCCCAGCATCAGGGTCTTTTCCAAGGAGTCATCTCTTTGCATCAGGTGGCCAAAGTAGTGGAGCTTCAGCTGCAGCATCAGTCCTTCCAATAAATATTCAGGGTTGATTTCCTTTAGGATTGACTCATTTGATCTCCTTGCGGTCCAAGGGAGTCTCAAAGGCCTTCTCCAGTACCACAATTAAAAAGCATCAATTCTTCAACGCTCAACCTGCTTTATGATCCAATTCTAACCATTGGACAGCCAGGGAAGTCCCTATGTTTGCCTTCATTGGATTAAAGCACTCTAATTTCCACGAGGGATTATTTTTCCCTCAGTGTTTAGGGTCTGCTGGGTTGGTTAAATCAAGGTGGCCTCCCCTTGCCCAGTCATGAGGCTAAGCTAGGCCAGGTAACTGATGCTGGCTTATCCTTGCTTTACAGCCAAGGTGATCATTCAGAGTACCATAGATGCTCTGAGTAGTAGCCTGTTAAACTGTTCTTAGACTCTTCTTATAGGGGCTTCCTAGGTGGCGCTAGTGGTAAAGAACCCGCCTGCCAATGCTGGAAACCTAAGATGCAGGTTTGATCCCTGGGTCAGGAAGATCCCCTGGAGGAGGCCATGGCAGCCCACTCCAGTATTCCTGCCTGGAGAATCCCTGGGACAGAGGACCCTGGCGGGCTATCATCCACAGGGTCACAAAGAATCAGACACAACTGAAGCAACTTGGCACAGCACGCATGTCCTTTTTTATCCATTTTGTGTGCCACCTGATGGCCTTGCAATAAATTTCACCTACATTAGCTAGAAGACTCTTCTTGTAGGGGCTTCCCTGGTGGCTCAGATGGTAAGGAATCTGCCTGCAATGCAGGAGACCCGGATTCGATCGCTGGGTTGGGAAGATTCCCTGGAGGAGGGCAAGGCAACCCACTCCAGTATTCTTGCCTGGAGAATCCCCATGGACAGAGGAGCCTGGTGGGCTACAAAGAGTCGGACACAACTGAGCGACTAAGCACACAACGTGCACACATTAGCTAGAATCTATTTATACTGTTTGCAACCAAAACTTTTTACATTACACAGCTTGGATCCTGGCTCTAAAACTTATTAGCTTTGTAACTTTTTGCAAATAGTCACTCAGTCGTGTCTGACTCTGCAACTCCATGGACTGCAGAGATGGTCAGGCTTCCCTGTCCTTTACCATCTCCCGGAGGTTACTCAAACTCATGTCCATTGAGTCAGTGATGCCATCCAACCATCTCATCCTCTGTCATCCCTTTCTCCTCCTGCCTTCAATCTTTCCCAACATCAGGGTCTTTTCTAATGCATCAGCTCTTTGCATCAAGTGGCCAAAGGATTGGAGCTTCAGCTTCAGCATCAGTCCTTCCAATGAATATTAAGGACTGATTTCCTTTAGGATTGACTTGGACAGGTACACAATGCTGTATTTAAAATGGATAACCAACAAGGACCCACGATATAGCACAGGGAACTGTGCTCAGTGGCAGCCTGGCTGGGAGGGGAGTCTGAGGGAGAACGGATACATGTATATGTATGGGTGAGACCCTTCACTCTTCATGTGAAATGACCACAACACTGTTAATTGGTTATACTCCAATACAAAATTAAAAGTTAAAAAAAAATAGCATTACCACAGACTTTCTTAGAACTTCCTGTTATTTACAGAATTCTTTAAAGCCTGTCCTTGAAGGGGGCCCAACAAAATATTTTAAGGTGAAAAATATTTAAAGCAGATTAATGGCATTTTCAGTATATATCCTCAGTGTTTCTGTTTGCTTGTGCCCTCTTCCTCTCTGAAGGTATGTTTCATATCCAAAGCAGTGGTGCTGAGTTAGGGACTGCACAGGATTTGCCTGACCACCCAGGGCTCCAAAAATTATAGCAGCAAATACAAGACAACTTTTAAAAAATATTTATTTTTATTTATCTGGCTGAGCCAGGTCTTCGTTAGGGCATGTGGGATCTAGTTCCCTGACCAGGGATAGAACCCAGGTCCCCTGGACCACCAGAGAATTCACTTGGACAATTTTTTGATCCCACATGCCACAATTAAGACCTGGCACAGCCAAATAAATAAATAAAAATAAATATTTTTTTAAATTAAAAAACCATTAGTTTTTGACTTACAGAGGATTCCCCCAGATGCTAGATCTGAAATTCTGTGACTCTCTCTTGACATGTAATATTCCCTCTCAGGTTTAAATCAGAGCTGAAGATAAAGTCAATGTTTTAAAACCTCAGGGTTTTAAACCATAGATAATATTTCCTGCAGTTGCCTGCTGATACCACTCCACTGGAATAAGGGGGAATTGAGGAGGTTCAGTGGAGAAGGCAATGGCACCTCACTCCAGTACTCTTGCCTGGAAAATCCCATGGATGGAGGAGCTGGAGTCCATGGGGTCGCTGCAGGTTGGATATGACTGAGCGACTTCACTTACACTTTTCACTTTCATGCATTGGAGAAGGAAATGGCAACCCACTCCAGTGTTCTTGCCTGGAGAACCCCAGGGATGGGGAAGCCTGGTGGGCTGCCGTTTATGGGGTCGCACAGAGTCGGACACGACTGAAGTGACTTAGCAGCAAGGAGGTTCAGATGAGCCCTCACATTCTTAGCTCCTAACAGCTAAGTTGCAAAGGTGTAAGAAATTATTTCATTACAGTATTACTAATCGGCTGCTATAGAAATACACATGAGCAGGTGAATACACAAAGCACGGTCACTGGGTCTAGATCTGCACAGTTAAACATCACATATTTCCTTTTTTATTGCTATTTATGCATGTTTGATCTTTCTGCTATTTAAACTGATTGAAGTTTTGTGTTTTTACTTTTTAAAATTTTATTTATTTGTTTAGGTGAGCCACTCGGCTTGCAGAATCTTAGTTCCCCAACCAGGGATTGACCCTGGCCTTCGGCAATGAATGTACAGAGTCCTAACCACTGGACGGCCAGGGAATTCCTTAAACCAGTTGTTTTTAATCTTTTATTTATTTTTATTCAGGGCCATAAAACTCTTTCAGGATATGATGAAAACTATGAACCTTCTCCCTAGAAAAATGCATATTAGCATTACATTTTGCTTACACCAGGTTAAAAACTTCTGTTGTAAGCTGCTACTGCTGCTGCTAAGTCGCTTCAGTCGTGTCCGATTCTGTGTGACCCCATAGATGGCAACCCACCAGGCTCCTCCATCCCTGGGATTCTCCAGGCAAGAAAGCTGGAGAGGGTTGCCATGTCCTTCTCCAATGCATGAAAGTGAAAAGTGAAAGTGAAGTCGCTCAGTCGTGTCCAACTCTTCGAGACCCCATGGACTGCAGCCCACCAGGCTCCTCCATCCATGTGAGTTTCCAGGCAAGAGTACTGACTGGAGTGGGTTGCCATTGCCTTCTCCAGTTGTAAGCTGAGAAATTCTCTTCTCCCAGTTTGAGTAGAAAACAATCTGACTGATTCTAAGCACGATTTCTGATTAGGACAAAGTAGCTTTTCCAGGGCCTAAGGTTTTGCATTGTTTTGGTTTTTTTTTTTTTTTTTCTTCTTGGTTCCTCAGAGCTAGAAATTATTTGAATTAGACTTTTTTCAAATCAACTTGAATAAAGTTTGGTTTTCAGGAGATGGGCCTGGCTGAGAAAAAGAGCCCTTTTGGTAATAGTCTTACTGAAGCAGGCAAATGGAAGTATCCTGCCCTGGTTTTTGTCATTATCCTTTTACAGTTTTTTCCTCTGTCCATAGAAGACGGGCAGTGTGCATATCTGCATGCCCACAGTGGTTCACAGAATAGACCACTCACTTTCATACAACATACAAAATAATGACAAGACAAAGCACGTTGCCGTCCCTGCTTCTATATACAAAGCTTGCTGTTGTTTTTTCATGACCTCTTTCCCCTTAATGGTTGTCCTTGCATATTCCCCTTTAATTTTTCTTTGGATAAAGGGGAAGAAAAAGGGCTTATGGCCCTTACCCCCAGTGTGTGCTTCTAGTGTCCTGTTTAAAGGCAAGGATAGGTCCTCTGGTAAAGTTCCAGTGGTTACACACCTCCAATCCCATCTTCAAAGCCATTCTTCACACCGTCACCATTGCACAACTTCACTGAAGACTTATCAGGTCTGTATTAGAGGTATAAAGACGAGTCTTGACTATAATGGAGGTTACAGTCTACTGCAAGAGGGGTTTTTTTGGTAACAAACAAAAGTGTATAAATTTAAGGTGATGTTTTAATACATGTACACATTGTGGAATGCTTACCACAATCAGACTATGCAACATATCCATCACCTCCCGTAGTCACTGTGTGTGTGGGCATGTGGGCATGTGTGTGCATGCGTGCGCTTGTGTGTGTGTGATTACCCTTGAGATCTACTCTTCTAGAAAATTTCACGTATATAATATATTATTCTTAACTATAGTTGCCATGATCCCTGGCGGGAAGATCCCCTGGAGAAGGAAATGGCAACCCACTCCAGTAGTCTTGCCTGGAGACTCCCATGGACAGAAGAACCTGGTGGGTTACAGTCCATGGGGGTGCAAGAGTGGGACACAGCTTAGCGACTTAACTATCACCATCATCACCACGTGGTCACTGCGCTGTGCATAAGGTCTCTAGAACTTACTCATTTTATTACTGAAGGTTTGTACCCTCTGATCAATATCTCCACACTTCCCTGCTCCCCAGCTTTGGCTAACCACTACTCTACTCAGGGAAGTATTTTTAAAAAGGTCTGTTAATCATTTTTCAGCTCGAAAACCTTCAGAGACTCGATAATGGCTCCAGAATCCTTAGCACGCTAATCTAGGTACACCGTGAGTTTACCCCCACCTACCTTTTCGGCTCATCCTCCTCCCTCTCCCTTCATGCGCTATCTGTACAGACACACTGAACTTCAGATCAGAGAATGTGGTACAAAAATTGGGGCGTCTTTGCTCATGCGGTTTTCTGAATGGGCTCATCTGAATCCTAAACTCAGTAGTACACAGTAGGTGCTCAGTAAATACTTGTCTAAATCAGCCGAATGAATGAACACAATAGCGGAGGTGAGGTGGTTTAAGGATTAAAGCTAGTGGCAAAGAAGGTAAAACTCAACGTTAGGAACTGAGCTTTGGGGTTGCTGCTGCTGCTGCTGCTGCTGCTGCTGCTGCTACTACTAAGTCGCTTCAGTCATGTCCGACTCTGTGCGACCCCATAGACGGCAGCCCACCAGGCTCCGTCGTCCCTGGGATTCTCCAGGCAAGAGCACTGGAGTGGGTCGCCATATCCTTCTCCAGTGCATGAAAGTGAAAAGTGAAAGTGAAGTCACTGAGTCGTGTCCAACACTCAGCAACCCCATGGACTGCAGCCTTCCAGGCTCCTCCGTCCATGGGATTTTCCAGGCAAGAGTACTGGAGTGGGGTGCCATTGCCTTCTCCGGAGCTTTGGGGTTAGACTCAGGATAATCGGTTTTTTATTTGGCGTTTACAGAGCAGAACAGGGTTGCGTTTCTCCACTAACACACAGCTCACCCATTGTACACTGCAGTATCATCAGAGGAGGAAATAAGAGATTACCAGGAAATGATCAGGAAATAGGGTACGGTTAGATTTAAATATGAATTCATCTTATATTCAACTAGGTGGAAACAAAGAGAAACTATAAGACAATGCAAAGAGCTAGTGCTTTGATAGGCATAGAAATAATTATTTGTTGGTTGTTAATTTCACATATATGATGCACCTGGTAATTTAACTGATAACACAGAGCAAAATGTAATTCCCGGGGCCACTGCCAAGGCTCGTGAGAAGCCCAGGAGGACCTGAGAGAAGCGCTCTCAAAAGAGTCCCCATCTTTCTCATGCAGTGATCACTGCTCTCACCTCTTCAAGGCTTTCTCTTCAGGTCTTCCTCCTCAAGCCTCTAGCGCTGGTGTTGCCATAGCTCCTGTTTCTGTGACTCCGTCTAGCACCCCCCCTTCCAGTAGTCCAATCACTACCTATAAATCTTTCCGCTGGCATCCGGGGTCTCTTAGGCAACAATGTGTGGTCTCTTGATTGGCCGGGAGATCCTAGAGGGCTGGTTCCAAAATTGGGCACACGGACAAAATGGAAAAGTGGGAGCGCCCAGAGGGTGGGAAAGGCTGCCATCTCTCAATATAATGCTAGGACGAAGATGCAGTCAATCCTGAAACAAACAGCATTAAATGCCCCCATTCAAGCCATAAGTGTGTTCCAAATCAGTCCAACCTACTGAGCATGCCCAGTTACATCGTTCTGGTCACTCCAGGGTAAACTCCGTTTCTCCGGGTTTTAAGAGTGGCCAACAGGTAAAAGAAGGTTTCAGGAAAAACAATTCTGGAGAGGTTCAATGAAAGAATAGCACCTGCACACAGGAAGTGGAAGAACGTGGGAAAATTGCCCAACACACAAACTCAGCAATGGTTCAACATGATTTTTAATTTATTGGATTAAGGAATTCAGGCCGACCAACAGATACACCAGGGAACCAGCAGATGGCATGCCTGAATAAGGATAACTTCAAATTTGGGAAATTTTACGATCCGGTCTAATTTAATTAATTAAATTTATGGAGCATCTACCATGTAATGAGAGGCAGAGTGAGAATGCAAGAATAAAAAAAGAAATCTAATGAGGAGGATTTGAAAATGCAATGTAGAAATAACTACTGTGATATAACTATAAACTAATGCTGGAGAAAAACAACATTTCAGAAGGGACCTCTGGGAAGTGTAAAACAGTTCTTATGGGCAGCAGCTAACCAAATTTAAAAAAAGAAGACTTTTCTCATTATCTCATGTTTCCTAAAATAAATAAAAATGCACTCTCTTCCAAGGTAAATAAATGTAAACCCTATGTTTATATTGTCTCGTTGTTTTGAAATAGTCAGCATTCGTATATCTCCCATTTAAAAAGAAAATGAAAAGTAAAGCTCACAGAGGTTGCTGCTTTCTTTTGAGTTGACAAAGGATCATTAAGTGGCCAAATTGAAATTAGAACTTATGTTGTCTGAATTCCAGCCTAGTGGTTTTATGTATGGTTGTATGTTTCATGATCAGGTTGTATGTGAGACGAATAAAGACTTTTGCAGGGGTGGAGGCCTGGGGAAGGTAAGTAGATGCAATACTAAATTACCATGTATGACCAGTTAAACATTGATGGTTTCAAAACGGGTTCATCCAGAAAGAGACCAGTTTTAACAACTCGCTGGGAGAGTATTGGGTCTCGGTGAAGTTCCTGCTCATTAAAGACTTTCTATTGGTGGTTGTAACATTGAATGAAAGAAAGATGGGATTACAGAGCACCTGACACTTTATCCCTGTTAGATCTGAATATTTTTATCCCTGAAAATAAGGTCCCTTTCATTGATCCTCTCAACTAGCATCCTCTGGACTTCTCCTTGTTCAGCCCTTCATCAGTCTGACTGCTGATCCCCCAAGTCTGAACACCACCATTCACATTGTGTTCACAGTGAGTACACTGGCTCAGTGTACTTGAAAACTTAACATTGCTTTTATCTAAAATTTTTAAAAATTCCTTTAAAAAATATTTACTTATTTGGCTGCACTGGATCTTAGTTGCAGCACACAAGATCTTGGATCTTTAGTTGCATATATGGGACCTAGTTCCCAGTTGTTCTTCAGTCGCTAAGTCGTGTTTTACTCTGCAACCCCATCAACTGCAGCACGCCAGGCTTCCCTGTCTTTCACTAGTTCCCAGACCAGGGATTAAACCTAGGTCCTCTGCATTAGGAGGGTGGAATCTTAGTTACTGGACCACCAGGGCAGTCCCTCAACATTATTTTTAAAGGAAACATTTCAACCATAAAGAAAAGTTTACAGACTTGCCAAAGAAACACCCTTTTCTCCCTGCAGAGATTTTTTAAAATGTTAACATTTTGCATCCTGTGTGTGGTTAACAGTTGAAGCCTCCTGTACATGCTGCCCAGATCTCATTTTCCACCCTGCCTGCCTAGAGGCATCCACTGTCATGAAATTAGTGTGCTGCCCACTTGTCTACTTTGTATGCTTATTATATATACATGTTTGGCCTCATACAGTGTGACTGTTTTAAAGAGCTATCATAATTTACATCTTTGCAGTTCGCTTCTTTCAGTCAGTGGTCTATTTCTGAGATGTGATCATGTTGATACATTCAGTGATAATTTCTACACCATTCCCACCTCCCACTAGGAGCCAGGATATGTTCTATGCCTGACAGTTTTCACAAGACCATGTGTAAATTGCATAAAAATGTGACAGCAGCACATCTCTAGAGGATATGAAGGTACAAGGGACCTAGAAGTACCTGAAGCAGGTCCACAATGATTTTCATAAACGCTCTTAGATGCTCACTCACCTTCAGCAGAGTCAGTGTTGGCTCCATAGGATACAATGACTTGATAATAACCAGCTTAAGGATCAACATTACTTTTTTTTAAACAAGTAGTACTGCATTAGTATTTATTAATGAAATTGAAAATGCCCATTTCATATCTCTTTTACGATGCATTTCCCATAGTTCATCTTCTGATGTTAAACTGTATTTATGACTATCTAAGCTCAGTATTTATTATCATTTAACTAAAGAGCCTCTTGATGAAAGTGAAAGAGGAGAGTGAAAAAGTTGGCTTAAAGCTCAACATTCAGAAAACTAAGATCGTGGCATCCGGTCCCATCACTTCATGGGAAATTGATGGGGAAACAGTGGAAACAGTGGCTTACTTTATTTTCTGGGCTCCAAAATCACCGCAGATGGTGACTGCAGCCAGGAAATTAAGACACTTACTCCTTGGAAGGAAAGTTATGACCAACCTAGACAGCATATTATAAATCAGAGACATTACTTTGCTAACAAAAGTCCATCTAGTCAAGGCTATGGTTTTCCAGTGGTCATGTATGGCCGTGAAGAGTTGGACTATAAAGAAAGCTGAGCCCCGAAAAATTGATGCTTTTGAACTGTGGTGTTGGAGAAGACTCTTGAGAGTCCCTTGGACTGCAAAGAGATCCAACCAGACCATCCTAAAGGAGATCAATCCTGGGTGTTCATTGGAAGGACTGATGTTGAAGCTGAAACTCCAATACTTTGGCCACCTGATGCGAAGAGCTGACTCATGTGAAGAGACCCTGATGCTGGGAAAGATTGAGAGCAGAAGGGGACGACAGAGGATGAGATGGTTGGATGGCATCAGACTCAGTAGACACGGGTTTCGGTAAACTCTGGCAGTTGGCGATGGATAGGGAGGCCTGGAGTGCTGCAGTTCATGGGGTCGCAAAGAGTCAGACACAACTAAGCAACTGAACTGACTTGAACTGAGGGAGCACCTTTGAAAAAGATTGTTTCGCTGGTGGTCAAACAGTAAAGAATCTGCCTGCAATGCAGGAGACCTGGGTTCCATCCCTGGGTCGGGAAGATCCTCTGGAGAAGGGAATGGCAATCCACTCCAGTATTCTTGCCTGGAGAAGTTCATGGACAGAGGAGCTTGGTGGGCTATAGTCCATTGGATCCCAAAAAGACAGGACTGAGGGACTAACACTTCCACTTTTCTTTGTATAAAATCGTTGCCTATAATTAAAGATGCCACAGAGATGTGTCCCAAGGGTTTGGACAAACCACAGATTATATAGCTGTTTTTGGTCAGTCTCCTAACATGGGGTGGCAAAGATTCAGACAGAAAATTGTACTCAAATACACCATCTTAACCAAGTGTATAGTTGAATAATGTTAAATACAGTCATACTATTCTACAAGATCAAAATATTTCTTTAAGTCCTTTGTGCTACCAGAGAACAAAATGATGCCTGTGAAGTCTAGGTTGAAAAGGGAGGAAAAGGAAGAGAAAGCAAGGTAGGTAAAATGATGGAGGCAGAGGTAACAGCTTTGGGTTGGAATGAGTGAATCCAGACTCAGCCCTTAAAACGCTGCCTGGCTTTGGGTAAGTCTTTTTAACCTTTCGGGGCCGTTCTTTTCCGCGTCTGAATAATGAGAGGTTAGGTTTAGATGATTTCTAAGGAATCTTTTAAGTTCTGAAATAGCTTATGTAGAAAAAAATAAAATAAAATCACTTATGAAGAAAAAGAGAGAAGAAACATTTCCCAAAGAACAGAAGATGGGACTGCCACCAATAACCTCATGCCCCACCTGCTCGCTACAGTGGGTGTTGATAGAGTATCTGCTCTGCTGCTTCAGCCTGGAGCTCTGCAATGTGAAAGCTGACTACCTCCATCTGCACCCAGTACCACCCTCAGCACCCGCCTCTTAACCAATTCCAATCCCCGGGTCCCCAGGGGACACGCTGGTTCTCGAAACAGGTTTTGGTGGTCTCGCAATAATAGCGTTCCAGGCTTGAGTGATGAGAGTCGCTGCACTGTCTCAGTAGAGAAGGGAGGGAGAGCTTTGCAAAGGGGACTGAGGGCATTTAAGAAAACCTTCCAGAGCTTGGAACGACTCCGTGGGGGCAGGACAGGGCCAGGCATCAGCCTCTGCGCGAGGTAAAGAACAACGAAAGCCGCGGACGCGTACCCAAAAGCTGCGCTCAAAATGGGAGCGCTCGGCCGAGCGTGCCAGCGCGCCTGCGCCGTACGTGCGCGCGCATGCCCCCCCGCCCCCGCCGGGCCGCGCGCCCGGGCGATCGCGAAAGCTCGCGGTCGCTCCGAGGCGCGCGCCGGCCGTCCTCGCTGGCTCCGTTTACCTGAGGGACCCGCGGCCGCCCCCGGCCGGCGCCGCAGCCCCCCGGGAGCTGGGCCCCGAGGTGTGAGGTGAGCCCCGCGTCGTGCAGGCCCCTTCCCGTCCGGCTCAGCGGGAAAAGGACTCGGGAGTGGGGACTGAGGAGGTGCCGCCGCGGCTGCCCGCTCCTCGGTCTAACCCTGTGCCGAAGAGCCACCAGCAGCCGCGGCACCTCCTCCTCAGGGATCGTTATTCTCGTCGCCGCCAAAACAAAAGCCTTGGGCGCCGCGCTGTGGAGGGGTGTCTCGGGGCTTTCTCGGGGTGGGCGGCGGGCCGGCGGGGCGCGGGGGAGCCCGAGTTTGGGGCTGGGGGCTGAGGCGGACCGATGCGCGCGGACTGGATTAACCCTCTCGGTCCCGAGCCCGCGCCGAGCAACCTGTTCGAGTGTGGCCCGCGCTCCCTCCGCGCCGCCCCCGGCCCAGCCCGGGGGCTCGGTCGGCGCCGCGGGGGCGGGTGGCGCTCCCGGGCCGCTGGGGGCTGTGGGTGGAGGACGCGGCCGCTGGCGGGGAGGACAATGCACCGAGGGCTGGGCGCGGGGGCAGCCGGGGGCCGCCGGGACCCGCCTTGGGGCATCCCGGGGCCCGGGCGGCGTCGCAGCATCTGGACTGCCTCCTGATTCTACTCCTGAAAGTTGTCCCCTCTCCTCCCTCCCGTCAGTTTTGCAGAGTCTGCATATTCCTCCTCGAGGCTTCCCCCTCTGTCCCCTTGGACGCTCCGTGTGTTTGCCCTGGGGTACCGCGGGGAGGTTCATCCATAGCCTCTGAAATAAGGTGCTGTTAAACATTTCAAGACATTTTAGCATCTTCCTAGAGGCGTTTTCACAGTTAGGTGCCTTCCTCAATAAGAGAATAAAGGGTGTTCTTTCTTTCTTTTTTAAAAGAACAAAAGCATATGCCACTAATTTAGGCAGAGGAGTCAACTTGAAGTTGCAAAATATCTAGGAAGGAGGACAAAAGGTCTGGTTTTTGGCCCAGAATAAATGAAATTTTGAATTTTGGTTCCCTTCTGAATGTAGGTAGACAGAGCAGCCTAGCAGACCAGCAGCTATAGAAATAAATGACTGCTCTATAAGGTTGGTCAAACAAGATCTTATTTTATAGTAGTTTGGCGAGACCTGTAATGTTAATTTACGGCAATTGGGTTACTTGGCAAAGCCAATACCGCAGGAGCAAGTAAACAAAGACTTGACAAGGGGGATGTTACCTCCCTCTTGAGCCTTCTTTTAGCCTTTAGTGGTGTGCTGACAGGCAAAGGGATAGATAAACCCGTAGTTCTGTTATTAAGAACCATTTTCTCCTCAAGATAATGCTTTCCATCCGTACTTTTAAGCAAATCAATATCTTCTTTTTCCTCCAGAAGAAGAAAAAAAGTGTTTGTTTGAAGTACCAAACCACAACATAGAGGTAATAAGATAGGAAAGTGATGTAAAAGCTTAAGTGGGCAGGCTTGCAAGGGTAGAGCTGAAAATAAAAGATAATTGAGTTGCAATTCTTCTTACAGTGTTGCCTTTTATTTAGTGAAATAACAGGTTCCTCCTCTACCCCCTCCCCCCCAAGTGCTTTGAAACTGTCAAGAAAATAAGGTAATTAGTAAAGCCTACCGTCCTGCCTTCTCTTTCCTCCTCCTCCGTTTTTTCCCCCCCCCATCCACTAATATTCCCTGCCTCTGCATCTCTCCTAAATCTACCAGTGCCCTATTAATAGAAGAAGAAAGGACTATAGGTTCTTTCATTCCTTTTTTTCGTCTTAGGTACTGTATTCCTCTGAGCTTTATTTTGTGCTTTGAACATTTAGGTGGATTTTTCTAGAGAGATCCCCAGCCATAATTGAGATATTTGAAATAGGGAGGCTTGAGGTGGAGATAATAGTACAGTGCACATTCTTTCTTTGTATAGCACAATGTTGTGAGAGCGTCATCATTGGGCGAAGAGAGGGGGTTTTAAAGTCATGGTAAGTCCTCTGTTGCCCACTTGACAGGAAAAAAAATCTCTTTCCCCAACGTAAATTTCGTATGTGTTAGTAAAACTGTGAGATTTCATATTGAAAACTTATTCAGAGCATGTTAGTTTGTTGATGTTAGACTACTCTTGACTTTATTTTCTTCAGGAGACATGTGATAGGAAACAGTTCTTACTGCATCTTTACCTTCTTTCACAGGGAAGAGCAGTGTTGGCCTCAAGTGTTTTTTAACCCCTGAATCTCTAGAGTTAGAGACGTTTAAAGCTGCAGCTGCCCACAAAAAGAGCAGTAGTGCAAATGAAAAGCAAGACTTTGAAATATGTATGAGAGGAATTGTTCAGTATAGATTTGGGAGAAGAAAGGTCACTGCGTCCTGAGGAAAGAAGTGAAGGTTTTTAATAGTGGCATTTCCAGGTTAGGAATGAATGTTTGAAGAGTAACAACTCCTCTTTGACTAGAAAGCAGTTTTAACTGACTGTTGCATCAGAAATGGTGAATCTACCTTTGAGTTACAATTTGTTGTGCTGAGAACTAGCAACAGTTTTGGTGCATCCAAGGAATGCGCTGTGAATGAAGTTTAAGAAAAAACAACTAGGCTAGTAGGCCTAAAAAAAAATGCTGGTCCCAAAGTTTATCTCATTAAACTAATTTTGTAGTCAAAACATGCAGCCATGCTAAAGGGGGAAAAAAAATCAGGAGCTTGATATTAGAGCATTTTCTGAACACATTTTAATGGGAAAGGGAAACCAGGCTGGAATTTCAACCTGATTTTTTTTTAAGTCCAGACTCTGGCCATCTTTAACTTTCCAGTTTTGTTTTTAGTTTTAAAAGATCTGCTTCTGCTTTCTCTAGTCTTAAAAGTAATGTATAATTTGTTGGATGGACTGGATTTTGATGCCTACTATTCATTTTAATTTTGAACTTTGTTTTTCCTGTATTTTTTTTAAGCCCCATCACTCAGCACACTGGAAGATTAGATTATCTTTTGTAATCAGTAGATGACTAGACGGACTTTAAAAATTAGATAAAGTAACAAAGTGATATACCTTAAGATTAGTAAGAATCTGGGCCCTATGGATTAAATATGGAGCTACATAAACTTTAGCAACCAGAAAACAGTATCCTGAAAATGAATTTATTTTTTAAATAAGATATGGAAAACAAAAGGCCAAAACCCACATCGGTTTTAGGAAAAGGAATCTAGCACTTTAAGCAGTGATATGCTTTCAGTGTGTACTTTGCTCTCTAACAAGATGATAATTTCCTTGAGAGAAGAAGCTTCAGAGGTAGTGATGGCTAATCCTTATAATGCAGTCTTGGAAAACTCTGAAAGAAGACAAAAGAATATCCTCCTGTTCCCACTGTAGCCAGTGTGTTTGAGGCAACCTTTAATTTCTGAATTGGAAAAGCAAAATGTTAGGTACATTTATAGTGCATCAAGATAAGTAAATCTAAGCTGAGAAAGATGAAAGGAATCGCTTTCTGTACAGAAGGTGTGAATTGGAATAAAATTGCTAGCATCTTTTGTTGCAGGGCCCTGCTGACAAGCCCCCAGGGCCCACTTTTGTCATTGTCTCTTCTGGGATTCAGCCTGCTTTCTTTCCTCTTCACAGTTGCCATCTCCTGATTTTCCCACCTGAATTCTTTGGGTCTGGCTTTGTAGCCAGCCTCTGAAGACAGTCTTCCAAGATTGCATCCCCTTTATTGCTGTTCTTCAGGATAAATACAGAACTTCTTTTAGAGGCTTTTACTTTTTATCATCAAAAGAGAACTGGTAAATTGGGAAATATCAGATTCCTGATGTTACACATTGATACAAATTAAAGTGTAGGGTTAAATGTATCTAGTCCTTTTTGTTCTCTGAGGAAGTAATCATCAGGTCACTTAATCTGAAATTAGTTTTCCACATACCTTATATTGCTCTGTAAGGAAGTGAATGGCTCTTTTCTCAGGGTTAGGGCATGAAAAACTATTGCCAGACCCCTCATTTTTTACTGGCCCTTGGTACCCGAGACTGGTCCCTCCATTTAATCTAGCAATTCCCTTTATTCAGCTGAGATTCTGCAGATGTCTATTGTAAAAGATATAATATCAAAAAGAAAGCAAAAAACCTTTTAACCTTTATGTAGTCAGTTGCTGTATTTTGTCAGTATTTCCTGATTTCCTCAATCATCTGTGTCCTGTTGTCTGAAACTTGCAGCTTCTTCAAGGATGGTTCTCTTAGGAGAAAGGACTGTTCCTGTCCATACTCATGTGATCCCCATTAGAGGCATTTATTTCATCATGTTATTGAAAAGCAATTTAGAATATATACCGAAAGTTTTTTTTAACTGTGTAATATTTGATTCAGCTGAGAGGTGATCTATTTTTTCAGTATTGAAAATCAATTTTTGACCCATTCTAAGTTTATCATCATTTTTTTTGCTTTTCTTGTTACCTGTAGTAGGGCATTTTTGTGTCCCTTGGCTTGTTACTTTCAACACCCAGTAAATCATTGGTTCAAGTAGTAGTATTGTCAGCACACATTTATAGATTTAGTAGACTTAATTTTCCCGTACACAAATAACATAACAACAGATTTTAAAATAACATTTCAGCATTTATAATACTTTACTATTTTGGGGCTTTTTGTTTGTTTGTTTTTTGACCATGCTATGCAGCTTGTGGGACCTTAATTCTCTGACCAGGGATCAAACTCTAGCTCCCTGAAGTAGAAGTGTAGAGTTCTAATCACTGGATTGCCAGGGAAGTCCCTATTGTATTTTTAAACAATTCAGGTAGTTTTATTCTGTTCCATGTATATGTATTTTTGACAAAAGTGGGAGACTATATGCTGTTTTGTAAACCATTTAAAATTTTATTTTTCACTTGTTGTATTGTCACTGTCTTTTCAAGTCAGTATATACAGATCCTGCTCATCATTTTTAGTGAGTGTTATGTGTTGGTTGTACCCTAGTTTAACCAGTTCCTTGTTGGTAGACTTTCAGATTGTCTCTGGGTTTTTATTGTATAAACAGTATTGTACTAACATTTCAGTTATACATCATGTGTACTTGTGTTTATTTTCTTAGAATAAATTGTAGAATAGGTTTGCTGAATCAAAATTTTAAGGACTTTTGATATCTATAGCTATTTTTTTGAAATACCAACTAGTTTGCTTTTCCTCCAATAGTATTTGAAAATGGAGAATTTCCTGCCAGTCTGGTGGTTAGACACTTTACTGCCCTGGCCCGGGTTCAGTCCCTGTTTGGGGAGCTAAGATTCTGCAAGCCATGTGGAACAGCCAAAAAGAAAAAAAAAATATCTCCAAGTGTTGGAATGTTGAATATATTCTTTTTTCTGCACCCTCTCCTGTACTGTGTTCTGTTATTGTTACTTTGCTCATCTGATTGGCAAAAATGTTATATATCATGTTTGTGTGTTTTTATTAGTAAAGTTGAATATCTTTTCATATGTTTGTTGGACATTTGTATTTCTTTTGTAAATGTATGTCCTTTTTCCATTTTTCTATTAAAGTAGTATTCTTTATCTGCTTTTTAAAAAAATTCATTTTATATATTTCCTTTGCTAAACACATAATTATGTGCAAATATCCTATACTGTTTTAAATTATTCTATTTTAGGATAGCATTTCTCAAAATATGACTTATAGATCACTTGTAACAGTACCGAGATAATCGTTAGAATACACGTATATCATTCATTTTCCAGAGGCTCAGATTTCTTAGACCTATGGAGTTTCTGTGAATCTGCTGCACATTAAAATTAGGGAACCTCTGATTTGGAGGAAATATAAATTCCTTAATATTTTTACTGTTCCTATTTTTCTTCTTGTCTCATGGCATTCTACTGTTTTTTCTTATTTTATATTAATAATCATCAACTACAGTCTTAATGTATTAAGGTTTTATCCTACCCCAGCCTAACATAATAATTTTACAAAACTGTTTTGATATATGGAAATTTGAATGTCAAAGTACATAAAGGAAAGTACTTTTGTAAGTTTGTGAGAAGCATTGTTTGTAAATGAGGCAAAAGGAATAACTGAGAGAAAAACAAGTAAAATAGGGTAGATGAAAGTGTAAGGGGGTTTCTCATCTAGTTTAAGAAACTCAGTATTACTTTGTTTTTTCCTCAAGTTTTGTATGGTAGTCTTCTTTGAACCATAAATTTGGAACCCATACCGCCTGAAAAATAGTCTAAATGAAATTTTTGAAATTCTCATTGTTAGATACATATTCGGTAGGGAGCAATGTTCCCTTAATTTTTTTTTAAGTTGCAAGCAGATGAACATGCTGCATAAGCAGCAGACTACAAAAATGGAACTTGTATGGATGTTTTGATACTGTAGCCAAATAAAGCTTTCAGGGCTTATTTGACACATTTAATGATATGCATGATTGTTACTGTGCTGTATGGTAATTAAGCTTAGATATATGTAACTGTGTTTAATATCACTTTTCCATAGCCAGACATTACATTTCTGGTCCCAGCTTGAAGGAGGAAAAAATATGGCAGGCCAAGAAGCTTTAACAAATATTTCTGATTTAGAGATTTCAGTGTTACAGAGATTAGATGTTTCGGGCAGAGGTTGCTTGTAACTTTGGTGTTCCTAATTCCTAAGGTTGTAGACTTTCCTTTTCCCTTCTACTCAAGACCATATGCTTGGGGGAGAAATTGGGACGATTCAGCCATGGCTTTTCTTTCTCCAATAGTTTTTTCTGCCCAGTAATTAAAGCTTGGAGAGGACAGTTTCTTTCTCTACTTTGGCCAAGCCGGTTCAAGTTCTCAACGGGGTCTAACCTGTCATGGGTCTTAATATCTATTTGAGTTGTCCTGTTAACCTGGGTCTCTGAGGATTTCTGCACCTGACTTTCTCATGTTTTCCCAGCCGAGGTTGTGTACTTCAAACAGAAATATTTGACATCTGTGAAATGAAAACAAAGTAAAAGCAGACTTAATAACAATACCAAATGGAAGTCTGATAGTTTTAGAATATCCTTTTTTCCTACCAAACCTGCCTTCCACTCTACCTACCCTACCAGCCCCAAAAGAGATGCGTAGTTTTGTCCCTAGAAAAAAAACTGAAAGTGAAAGCTGCATCCAGCTCTCTGCACCCCCATGGAGCCTGTCTGGCTCCTCTGTCCCTGGAATTCTCCAGGCAAGAATACTGGAGTGGGTTGCCGTTTCCTCCTCCAGGGAATCTTCCCAACCCAGGGATGGAACCCATGTTTCCAGCGTTGCAGGCGGATTCTTTACCGTCTGAGCCACCAGGGAAGCCCCCAGGAAAGGCAGTGTCAAATCAGACTCTGAAACTTGGTAGAAACTCTTAACTGGAAATTATTCATATCCCACGCTGTAACTTTCTAGGGTTGACTCTTCTCTGCACCCTGACTGTGTGTAATGAAGCATTTGTTGGTCAAACGTTTTCTCTATCTATGTACTAAATTTTTGTACTATCTAAAAGGATGAAGCATTGTTTGGAAAATGTCCTGATACTAGTTTTAGAATCTTCTGTTTGCCAGTTCAGTATTGGTTGATAGAAGTAAGTCTTTGTATCCGCTGTAATTCAGCAGTAAAACTACCTAAAGTTTGATGTTGCTTTACCTTTTATAGAGTACATTATTTTATAGTTCACTCATATACCGTCTTTGATAGGGAGGTGCAATTTTTAGAAAGGAAAATTCTGAGCTCAGAGAAGTTAAGTGATTCACATAGTTGGGAAGAGGCTTGAATCCATATCTTTTGATTTCTTTATATTTGACACCTTTCACAGATACCATCTGCCGAATCATTTAATGATTAAAACATATAATAAAATTTAAATAACTTGGTATTAAGTGTGGCAGATATTTAAATAAAATTTAGGACAACAGCTTACAAGTTTTTCAAAATGAATTAATTATGTCTTGTGACAAATGAAAAGCTACCATTATAGATGGGAAACTAAACTCTATGTTATATAAACAACTGAGGGAGGAAATGGTGCCTTTAAATGCTATTTATGGATTCTCTGGTATATCTATAGCAAGAATGATAAGGTAGAAAAGCTATAGTATTTTTTTAATGAAATACTCATGTATTTTATCTATAAGACAGTATTGTATCTCTCAGCAAAGTTTGTGATTGTTGTTGTTGTTAGCCACACGCCCAGCATTTGGAATTTTGGTTCTCCACCAGGGAGTGCACTGGTGCCCCAGCAGTGGATGTGTGCAGTTTTAATCACTGGACCACCAGAAAGTCCCAAAGGCAGTATTTTAAAATTTCTCTTTCTAGTAGCTGATTGTTAGTGTGTAGAAATGCAACTGATTTCTGTACACTGATTTTGTATCCTGCAGCTTTACTGAGCTAATCAAAGTTTTAATATCAAGCCTATAATATTTTAGGAGGAAATTGCTAATTTCTCCCATTTTTTAAAAAAATTATTTTTCAGATATTTCAATCAAAGGAAGAAACAGCTCTTCTCCTAAGATGGAATCTGTTGTTTGGGAATGTGGTTGATCAACTTGACACCTTGGCCAAATGGTGCCCGATGTAATAAAATGAAAAGAAGAGGCAAGATGATGTCATTTTCCCATATTGTGAAACCAAAAACAAATGCCTTTTGTGAGACCAAGCTAACAAACATCTGACGGTGCGAAGAGTATTTCTGTTTGAAGAACTTAACAGGAAGATAGAAGAAGTACTTTCAAGCTGAGACCTGCAGGTGTACAGAGATCTAAAATACATATTGAGTAGGCCTGATCATCTGAATCTCGTTCAGTCGAGGAAGCATGGCTGTGAGTAGGATCATCTTCTATCTGTGGCCCTTGACTATGTTTGTGGGCCATATAGGTGGGCACAGTTTGTTTTCTTGTGAGCCTATTACCTTGAGGATGTGCCAAGATTTGCCTTATAACACTACCTTCATGCCCAATCTTCTGAATCATTATGACCAACAGACGGCAGCTTTAGCAATGGAGGTAAGACTTCATCTATTATTTGGCATGTCATAGAAAACTACTCTTGTATTGCCCTTTTAATCAGTCTAATGAATGTCTCTGATAAACAGTAGGAAAAACTAATATATTATTTTTAACTGCATCTGGTACATTAAAAAGTTATGTATTTAGGTTCAGACTCTGATAGATTAAAGATTTCATGTTTGGGGAATGTTACTCATTTTAGTTTTCAGATATTATTCTTTCTTGAAGAAATTTGAAACATTGGAACTGGGAAGGTAATAGCCTTTCAGAAGTTTAAATTGTCCAAGTTATGGTTACATCTTTTCTGTTATTTGATAATAAGACTTTAAAGAGCAGACTATAATAATAATATTCATAATTCACTTAGTAAATATTGAAGGTAACATGATTTTGAAAATGGGTTCTTTGGTTCAGCCTTTAGGCTGATAGGTTTACTGTATTTACATTGTTTTAAATACTTAAGATGGTATCCTGGTCTTACTATCTTCACATCAATTTAAGAACAGTAACTCCCAAGCAGTGATAAAGGTTTTGTTGTGTGATTTATCTGTTCTTGACCTCTTAGAACTTCATGAAAATCTGTTGCCTTACTTGAATTTTTCTAATGATAATTCTTTAGGCACTTTTTAATTATTTTACTTTAGAAGCTATGACAGATTAATGGATATAGGTAGTAATAGGTTTAAATAATTTTGTATGTGTTTTAATAATGGTTTTAGAATTGTGGACAAAGATATGTTTACCAGATAGGAATTAGGAGGCAGTTGGAGAAGGAAATGGCAGTATTCTTGCCTGGAGAATCCCATGGACGGAGGAGCCTGGTGGGCTCCATGGGGTCGCAAAGAGTCGGACATGACTGAGTGACTTCACTTCACTTTCTAAACTGACAGTAAGAGTTAAAAGCTTTGGAGTTGTATAAACTGCAGCAGCAGCTACCACTTTCTATCTGTATTACTTTGGCCAAGTTATTTGAACTTTCTTACCATTGTCACTTTACTTGTAAAATAGAGTTAACATTTTGAAAGGTACAAAATTGAAGTGTTTATAAAGTACTTGGCACAGTACTTTTGGAGTAAGTTCTCTTAAAGTGATAGTTTTTACCATTTTTCCATATTCTGATATTAATGTAGCTATATTGTACATAGAATTTACAGGTTTTTTTAAAAAATTTTAGTCTTTAATCCTTTGTTACAGTGCTTTCAGCAAATTGAATACTACGTGTTTTGGAATCTTCATTTTATAGTAAAATTCAAAGGTTTAGTACTTCTAAGTAAACTAACATAAATCTGGGAAATTTTGTAGAAAGATTATTATTCATAGATTTGGAAACATCGAGGGCAACTTATAGAGTCCAAATACTTGGAAATATTGTAGAGGTTGAATAAAATATTTCTGCTCTTCCACTGACTATACAAAGTCTAATTGGTAAGGAGAGATTTGGTATAGACTGTTAAATTGGGTATATGAAAATGGGTATTGGTTTAATATAGAAATTTGGTTCCAGGCATGGTAGTCCCTGTTGGGTATTAAAACTACCCAGTTCTCTCACCAGAAAAATGAAGAAGTAGGAATATCTTTGGTTCTGGTATCATTTAAAGTCAGTATAACTCCTTTGGAAAGCAAATAGAGTTGTAAGAAAAAAGTCATAAAGATTTATGTACTTATTTGGGTTTAACGTTTGCCTCTTTCATGTAGCAGCTTTCAGACTTTGAAATTAAGTCACCTAACATCTCTGTGATCTGGAGAAGGCAATGGCAACCCACTCCAGTACTCTTGCCTGGAAAATCCCATGGACGGAGGAGCCTGGCAGGCTACAGTCCATGGGGTCACAAAAAGTCGGACATGACTGAGCGACTTCACTTCACTTCAGCATCTCTGTGAAAATCATTTGTGAAAAGGCACTGATAACAAAAACAGTTTGAATGGCTATTAGGATTAAATGAGAGATTTAAATAGCTAGTACAATGCATGATGCAGACTAGGTGATCCACAAGTGATAATGCTATTCCAAATTTCATTTCTAAGTGACCCTAGAGAGAAAGTACTAGAAAGACAATGTATTTGTTTCACGTGAACGTGCATCTCTTGTTGTGGGCTCCCGGGGCTTTCATAATGGTGGCATGGTGAGCTGCCTCTGTCCTCTCTTCAAACACGCCCATATAGGCTAGACATTTTGCTGGCAGTGAGACTGCATTTTTCTGAATTCACTCATTCTAGGGAGAGCACCTAGATGAGTAAGAGAAAGCTCTAGTGATATCAAGTGATGTTGGGGATAGTTGGCTTGGTTGTCATACCAGGACAGTGATGTCACTGACAAAGTCTCCTGACAGTCTGAGAGTGTGAAGTTTCTGTAATAGCAAAGGATATGGAAATTTAGCAGTCAACACAGCACACTTGCAGATAGCACACTTGCACACTTGCAGATAGAAGTAAGGATTCTTAGATCCTTACAAGGACTTGTCTGCTGATGACACCCTCCTGTCTGTGATCCAGGAACTTTGCATCAGCTTGCCAGCTTTTAGCAGGAGCAGATAATTGGAACAGGTAACCCTAGCACATTTCATGCAAAGATGGGCTCGATAAAGGACAGAAATGGTATGGACCTAACAGAAGCAGATTAAGAAGAGGTGGCAAGAATACACAGAACTGTACAAAAAAGATCTTCACGACCCAGATAATCACGATGGTGTGATCACTCACCTAGAGCCAGACATCCTGGAATGTGAAGTCAGGTGGGCCTTAGAATGCATCCCTACGAACAAAGCTAGTGGAGGTGATGGAATTCCAGTTGAGCTATTTCAAATCCTGAAAGATGCTGCTGTGAAAGTGCTGCACTCAGTGTGCCAGCAAATTTGGAAAACTCAGCAGTGGCCACAGGACTGGAAAAGGTCAGTTTTCATTCCAATTCCAAAGAAAGGCAATGCCAAAGAATGCTCAAACTACCGCACAATTGGCACTCATCTCACACGCTAGTAAAGTAATGCTCAAAATTCTGCAAGCCAGGTTTCAGCAATATGTGAATCGTGAACTTCCAGATATTCAAGCTGGTTTTAGGAAAGGCAGAGGAACCAGAGATCAAATTGCCAACATCCGCTGGATCATCGAAAAAGCAAGAGAGTTCCAGAAAAACATCTATTTCTGCTTTATTGACTATGCCAAAGCCTTTGACTGTGTGGATCACAATAAACTGGAAAATTCTGAGAGAGACGGGAATATCAGAGCACCTGACCTGCCTCTTGAGAAACCTCTGTGCAGGTCAGGAAGCAACAGTTAGAACTGGACATGGAACAACAGACTGGTTCCAAATAGGAAAAGGAGTACGTCAAGGCTGTATATTGTCACGCTGCTTATTTAACTTATATGCAGTGTACATCATGAGAAACGCTGGACTGGAAGAAGCACAAGCTGGAATCAAGATTGCTGGGAGAAATATCAATAACCTCACATATGCAGATGACACCATCCTTATGGCAGAAAGTGAAGAGGAACTAAAAAGCCTCTTGATGAAAGTGAAAGTGGAGAGTGAAAAAGTTGGCTTAAAGCACAACATTCAGAAAACAAAGATCATGACATCCAGTCCCATCACTTCATGGGAAGTAGATGGGGAAACAGTAGAAACAGTGTCAGACTTTATTTTTTTGGGCTCCAAAATCATTGCAGATGGTGACTGCAGCCATGAAATTAAAAGACGCTTACTGCTTGGAAGAAAAGTTATGACCAACCTAGATAGCATATTGAAAAGCAGAGACATTACTTTGCTGACTAAGGTCTGTCTAGTCAAGGCTATGGTTTTTCCATTGGTCATGTATGGATGTGAGAGTTGGACTGTGAAGAAGGCTGAGCGCCGAAAAATTGATGCTTTTGAACCGTGGTGTTGGAGAAGGCTCTTGAGAGTCCCTTGGACTGCAAGGAGATCCAATCAGTCCATTCTGAAGGAGATCAGCCCTGGGTGTTCATTGGAAGGACTGATGCTGAGGCTGAAGCTCCAGTACTTTGGCCACCTCATGCGAAGAGTTGACTCATTGGAAAAGACCCTGATGGTGGGAGGGATTGGGGGCAGGATGAGAAGGGGACGCCAGAGGATGAGATGGCTGGATGGCATCACGGACTCGATGGACGTGAGTCTGAGTGAACTCTGGGAGTTGGTGATGGACAGGGAGGCCTGGCATGCTGCGACCCCTGGGGTCACAAAGAGTTGGACATGACTGAGCAACTGAAATGAACTGAACCTTCGCACATTCTTGAGTGTTCTTTGTGGGACTGGCTGAGTTGAAAGACATTTCCTAAGTATAGTATGTTTCAGCAGACCCAGGGTTCAAGCCTGCCTCGGGTTTATTCCTGTACTGATGTTTGGTGAAATCAAAATGAGTGCTTCAAATGAAATAATATATGATATTGAGCCAAGGATGCCAGGAAAGAAATTGCAGAATTTAGGTTATTTCTAATTTGCTTATTATGGTTCACAGTCAACAAGTTGGGTGTTCTTTCATTGTATATAGAGAATTCCTCCTCAATACTTCCATTGAAATTGAAACATGTTCAAATAAATGGGGTGAATGTCTATTTATTAAATTGGAAAAAAGATCCTTGTTAGTATGTTAGTATGTTTATTTCTCTTACTTTACAAAAGGTGTGTTTATATACAAACACACACATTAAATTTTTCTTAAGTTCTTAACTTGATGTCTGTCTTTCCCCCAAGTATTGTGGCTTTTGATAGAAAAAAGATTGCTCATTCCTGAGTTTCCCACACCATTTTGAACTGTCTGAAAATTTTTAGGAGCTGTCCAGCATGGACAGCAAATTGTCAGTAACTGTTTTTAGAAACCTACATGTTACCAGGAATTTATGACTTTATTGGTAACGAAAGAGATCCGAACAGTTTTTTTTTTTTTTTCTATATTGAATAATTAAGCCCCATTGAATAGAATGGGTACAGGTTATTGGAAGAAACACTAAAACAGGAATAGAAGGCTTGTATTCTGCCACTGCCTGAGTCTTGTGACTCCCTTGTGTTGGTTTCTTCTAGGAAGTATTTTCCCTGTCCCTTTCACAAAGTTTTTGTTAAGATCAAATGGTACAATTTATGTGTATTTTACAGAACTTTAAAAAGTTAAAATGCTCTTCAGATACAGAGCATCATTCTTTGCTGCCTGTCAGTCTGTTTAATTTTAGTTAGATTGGGAATAAGCAGTCTTTAATTTCTTTGGGAGGTTGATTGCTTTTTTTTAAAAAAACTAAACCTGTGTAGGATAATCAGAGGAAAAAGCTCCCGGAATGGTTCCTACTTGCCTCCATTTCCTGTTTTCTTTTGTAATTCTCATTAAAGATTTTCTTACAGCATGAGAAACTGGCAGGTGCATAGATCCTAGTGGAAACAGAAATCTTCAAAGCCTGAACATTTTTTGTATCCTTTATGGCTCATTAAGAACAAAGCATGTTTGAACTAGTTTCCCAGTTATCCAAGCTCAAATTTTAGCCTTTTCTCCCCACAGCTTTTTATTATGGAAGATTTCAATTATGTGGACATATATGGAACACCATATACCCATCATCCAGCTGCAAAAATTACCAACTCATACTAGTCTTGTTTCATTTATGACTGCACTCCCAGCTGGGTTACTTTGAAGCAAATGCCACACACCATAATTTCATCCATAAATATTTCCATATTTATCTTTATAAAGTAAGGACTCTTTCAAAATACATAAACATATCACTTCCTCAGTAATTTCAAATATATACTCAAATATATGTTCAAATATATGTTTCATATTAATGTTCAAGTTACCCCTGTACTGTTCTCAGTCTCTTAGTCATGTCCAACTCTTTGCAACTCCATGGGCTGTAGCCCACCAGGCTCTTCTGTCCATGGGATTCTCCAGGCAGGAACGCTGGAGTGGATTGCTATGCCCTCCTCCAGGGGATCTTCCCAACTCAGGGACTGAACCCAGGTCTCTCAAATTGCAGGAAGATTCTTTACCATCTGAGCCACCAGGGAAGCCCAAATTACGCTTAGAATTTCAGTTTTTTAATAGTTGGCTTTTCAAATCAGGGTTCGTGCATTACATTCAATTGATATGTCTCTTAATTTAGTTTCTCCTTCCGTTTCCCTTCCTTTTTTCTTGTAATGCACTTGCCTTACAGATTTTCTCAAATTTTATTTTGCTGTTTGCATCCCTGTGGTGTTACTGACCATGGTCCTCTGTTTTTGTTTTGCAAGAATACTTCCAAGGCACTGTAACATCCGCTTGTTACTCTGTATAATGTTAGCAGCCATCGATCATTCCCTAGGTCAAGAATTTCATGAGGGGTTTGTAAAATGGTAATATTCTGTCATTCTTCATTTCTCAGCTAGAATACTTTATAAACAGAAACTTCCTCATTTTGATTACTGGACTGTTGAGTTACTCTTATGTTCAGTTTATATAAAAAAACAGTAAATATGCAACTGTTCTCCTTTGTTAGTTTTTAGGATAATAAATTGATTCACAAAAATCTTTCAAAAGTAACTAATGAGATCTTTTCGCCTTTTAAGTTTCGTTGTTCTCCTTTCAAGTATCATTATGAACGCATGGATTTTTACCTTATTTTATGTGTTTCAGTCCATTGCAGTTATGATTTTGTTGTGGCTCAGTCTGTTCTGCCTTTGGTAGTGAGCACATCTTCAAGATAGCTCCTAAGTGTCTTTGATACTACCCTAGTGATTTCTGATAGCTTCCTTGCTTTCTGGTATGATCCAACCTTATTTCATAAAATTCTGCCTCAGAACTTGAATTATCACTTTCTTTAGGGAGTGCTGGTTCCTTTTAGTTGTAAAGAATTTTCACAGGTTTTCACAGACTGCTATCTGGGTGCTATGCTTATTGATACTAGGTTAGTAATTTATAGGTCTCTTCAAAGATGGAGCTAGGAAATACTTTTTTTAAAAAAGAAAGTTCAGCATGAGTTTATACTGATAACTTATAATTAAACAATATTGGAGAGTTTTTATTTAATATTTTTGAATTTTTGTTTCTTCTCATACTGAAACCTTATGATATACAGACATTACATAATTTCCGAATAATATCAGTATTACTACTAGCAGTGTCATTACTGAAAGTGCTGTAAGATTTCTTTGTATTTCTTATGTCCTTAGGATGTATTTCACCAAGGATGTCCAGTCAGATTACTGTGTTTTAGAGTTAAGTATTCCTCTGTTTGGTTTAACTCCATAGACAGTTTAGGTTTGTTTTTTCATTTTGATTTTGAGGAATGACTTAAAATTTTTTTTGTTTGAATTTATTTTATAATCATGTTTAGAAACTTGATATATATGACAAGGTACATTCAGAGGAGTCTAGTTTCTAGACTGTGTTTGTGCTTAGTCGCTCATTCATGTCTGACTCTTTGAGACCCAATGGACTGTAGCCTTTTAGGCTCCTCTGTCCAAGGGGATTCTCCAGGCAAGAGTACTGGAGTGGGTAGTCATGCCCTCCTTCAGGGGATCTTTGCAACCCAGGGATCGAACTCAGGTCTCCCGAATTTCAGGCAAATTATTTACCATCTGAGCCACCAGGGAAGCCCATGAATACTGGAGCCTTTCCCTTCTCCAGGGGATCTTCCCGACCCAGGAATCAAACCGCAGTCTTCTGCATTGCAGGTGGATTCTTTACCAGCTGAATCCTAACCTTATTCTTTTCTTCCTTTGAGGGTAGTTGTTTTTCTAAAGCTTTTTGTTTATCTTACCATTAAAAATTATAGTAATTATAGAAAATGTCTGTATAATATCTGTCTATAGCTATGTGTTCTTTCACGCCCTTTTGATACAGTGTCATACTGTTTGTTTTCTCTACCTTGTTTTTTTACTTAACAGTATATCCTGGCTATTTCATAGTATCACTTATACATAATATTCCTCAGAATTTTTTTAAATTGTGGCAAAATATACATGTTGCACAAGTGGTAAAGAAACCACCTGCCAATACAAGAGATAGGGGTTCGATCCTAGAGTCAGGGAGATCCCCTGGAGGAGCACATGGCTTCCCAATCAAGCATTCTTGCCTGGAGAATCCAATGGACAGAGGAGTGTGACAGGCTACAATCCATAGTGTTGCAAAGAGTTGGACATGACTGAAGTGACTTAGCATGCATGTATGCAAAATATATATAACATAAAATTTACCATTTGAACCTTTTCTTGTTTGTTTTTTGGCATACCATGCAGCTTGTGGGATCTTAATTCCTCAACCAGGGATTGAACCCAGTCCCGGCAGTGAAAGTTCGGAGTCCTAACCACAAGACCACCAAGGAATTCCCCCATTCCAATCATTTTTAAGGGTGCAGTTCAGTGGCATTAAGTACAGTCACCTTGGTATATCATTACCACTGTCCTTCTTCAGCACTTTTTCAGCTTCTGAAACTGAAACGCTATACCTATTAAACAATAATTCCCTGTTCTCCCCTCCCTTCAACCTTTGGCAACCACCATTCTACTTTTTTTCTTTCTCTCTGAATTTGACTACTCCACTACCTCATTTAAGTGAAATCATAAAATATTTATCCTTTTGTGTTTGGCTTATTTCACTTAGCACAGTGTTTTCAAGATTCATCCATGTTGTAACAGATGTCAGAATTTCCTTCCTTTTGGACTTCCCTGGTGGCTCAGACGGTGAAGCATCTGTCTACAATGTGAGAGACCTGGGTTTGATCCCTGGGTTGGGAAGATTCCCTGGAGAAGGAAATGGTAACCCACTCCAGTACTCTTGCCTTGAAAATCCCATGGACGGAGGAGCTTGGTGCAGGCTGCTCTCCATGGGGTCGCAAAGAGTTGGGCACGACTGAGCAACTTCACTTCGCTTAAGATTGAATAATATTTCACTGTATATTTATGCCCAACATTTAGTTTAATCATTCACTCATCAGACACTTGAGTTCCTTCCACTTTCTGGCTATTATGAATACAGCTGCTATGAAGACAGATATATAAATATTTGTTCAAATATTTGTTTTGCTTTAAATTTTTTTGGGGTATTCCCAGAAGTGAAATTTTAGGATAGCATGATAATTCTGTTAAATTTTTTGAGGAACTGCCGAACTGTTTTGTGTAGCAGCTGCTCTATTTTACATTTTTGCTAGTGCTGCACAAGGGCTCCAGTATCTATATCCTCACCAACACTAGTTATTTTCTGGGTTTTTGTTTTGGAATAATAGCCATTGTAATGGGTACGAACTTGTCCTCATTTTTTAGTTCAGGTCCTACTGAAGGACATTTGCTTTTGAAAGCAGAACTTGCTGTTGAGGTCCTTATTACTCTTTGTAGGGCCAGCAGCTAATATAGTACCTAACACATAATAACTGCTAAATAAATGTTTGAGTGAGTTAATGAACTTTATAAACTGTGAATTCCGGAAGAGGTGATGGTAGTCATGGTGGTGGTTATAGAGCTGGACCGAAGCACATGATCTCCTGGAGTTGTAAATAGTTGTGGGTTTGTTGAGGATAGTAATGGTCGTCCTGACAGGAGTACCAAAGATACCTGAACACTAGTGTTTTACTTTGCTTTCTTTCTTGGGAGAGGGGAATGGTCAAAGTGACTTGAAGCTTTCAGCATTATGTGTTTACACTTATAAGTGGTATAATAAAGTAAAGGAATAAAACAAACCAGCTTTCTTATCTCTAGACCTCTCATTCTCTTTCTGCCTAAATAATCTCATCTCCATCTTTGTCTGTCAAATTCTAATGGTTGTATTTGATACAGCCCGCCAGGCTTCTCTGTCCATGGGATTTCCCAGGCAAGAATACTGGAGTGGGTTTGCCGTTTCTTCTCCAGGGAATCTCCCCAACCCTGGGATTGAATCAGTGTCTCCTGCTTGGCAGGCAGATTCTTACTACTGAGCCACCAGGGAAGCCAAACTTGATACATTAATTAATAGGACCAAAATAGGAATAGATAATAATATATGTGGTATCATCCTGTTTTTGTTGAAGAAAAGAAGTATATTCATGTTCATGTAGAGTGAGTGATCTGGAAAGATTTTTGTCAAAACTGACAATGATGCACAATTTATTTGTGTTTTCTATGTTTTTCATTTAATGTTTGTGTTTTCTGATTTTTCTGTAAGAAACACATTGTGTTTTTAAAAAGTAAGATTAGTACAGAAACTTTATTTTTAAAAATCCCAGCTGTCCTTTTTCGTCTAGCTCCCAGTTGCAGTGTCTAACACTTAGTATTTATTAAATATGTTTTTATTTGAATGACTGAAACTTAAGGAAGAACTTGGTAAATGCCATAAATAGGCATAAAGTGCTGAGAGGATTCAAAGAGAAAAGGATCATGTGTAGAAAGGACCAGTTGCAGATGATGTTTGAATTGACCTTGAAAGGCAGGGTTTTGTTTTGTTTTGTTGAGAGGATACTATAATTTAATACCCCTTTGTACCAGTGATTAACATTTTGTGGATAAGCATTTGAGGAAACGAGATTTCTTTGATTGTATTTATTCTTTAAATTCATGGCTTATATTTTTAGGATACATGCATTATCCAGCAGACTGACTTATTATCTTCTCTTTAGGTTAGTATTAATAATGTGGTTTCCCCTAAGCAAACAACAGCCTGGTGAAGTGGGTTGAAGAGCCTATCATGTGGTAGGGAAACCAGCCAGGAATTAGGAAACTTCTCAATTGAAAAATGTGAAAAATACACAAGTAGTGGAGAATTGATTGCATTTAGTTATTTCTGACTTTAGCAAAAAATAAGCTTTTAAAATTTTAATTGATTTTCTTACATGATAGATCACTTTAAAAGAATGCCTTAAAATGCTTATTTTAAATTAAAGTATTAATTTAAAGTATTAAGTGTGGTGAATTTGGTTTGTGAAGTTTTATCTTTTGAGACAGACTATAATTCACAACCATTCATGAAGTGTTAAAAGTTTACTTCCTGAAGAAAAGTCAAATTTTATGTGCTGATCCAGGAGCTCCCTTTTGACTTAAGATAAATATACTCCTGTGATAAAGTCATATTTCTGAAACTAGCTCACTGAACTAATATTGGAAAGTATTTAATATGCTGCCATAAGACATTAACAAAATAAATTTGTAAAAGAAAAGCAAATCTATGGAACTAAAGGTACTTTACAAATGTAAAATTTTTTTATATATATAAAATAATTCTTAAAGTTTTAGACCTTTTCTCTTTAGAATTTTATTCTTACAAAAAAGTTTTTAAAGGTCTTATTTTACTTCACTTAAAATTATTCTAAAAAGCTTTTTTTTTTTTTTTTTAATAATTTCTTACTCTAATTTGGATCTAAAATAGAATGAATACCAGTTTTGAATTTTCAAGGCCGGTCTACATTTGGTTTCACATTTAGTGAATTTAGTCATAATATTCCCAAACCCAGCAGGATACAGTTTCTATGGTTATCAGACCCTTTATAGAGTGACAAAGATTGGAATTCTGATTCTCACGAGTCAAATTTTGGCCTTTGACTCTGTCCCCCTTTCACACTCCTTGCTAAGCTTGGGCTGTTGCTATGCTTGAAGGCCTGTCAGTGAGCAGGTTCCTATGGTAACAGGAATGGAAATTTCAAAGAAGAAAGAGAATAGGAGCACAAAGGCTTGGTTGATTTGAATTTGAACAAAGAATAGAATGTTCCCTGTCTTGCATCTTTGTTGAAGAAACCAGAAATTTAATTTTAGAAAGTTATTTTTCAGTTTGTAAACTTCATATACCCTGGTCTTAATTTAGTGAATAAAAGTACTACTGCTTAGGGGAGTACTCAGTAAGAATCTTTAAAAAATTCAATCAGCTGAAGATTCTTTTTTCCTCCTTTATAGAGCTTTGATAGTCTGTGTTCCTTATATATATTCTCAACTTGGCGGTATGCTGGCTAACTCATTTAATTTTTACTTTGCTGAAGTTAAAAATTGTTAGAGTTATAATCAGGGCAGCTTGCTTATTTGAAAAATACTAATATTTTTTGTTTTTACATAACTATTGAGGTATGATTTGTATATAGTTAACTGTACCCATTTAACAGTGTTCAGCTTGAGTTTTGACAGAAGTATATATCTGTGAAACCATTATCACTATCAAGATGTCATACATTTTCATCACCTTAAAAGCTTCCTAGGGATCTTCCCTGTAGCTCAGACAGTAAAGAATCTGCCTGCAATGCAGGAGACCCCTGTTTGATCCCTGGATCGGGAAGATACTCTGGAGAAGGGAATGGCAATCCACCAGTATTATTGTGTGGAGAATCCCATGGACAGAGGAGCCTGGTGGGCCACAGTCTGTGGGGTCACAAAGAGTCAGATACGACTGAGCGACTAGCACTGCTATACTACAAAAGCTTCCTTGTGCCCATTGTAGCCCACCCCTCTGAGTTGACTCCCTGCTGTAAGCAACCACTGATCTGCTTTCTGTCACTGTGGATTAGTGTTCATTTTCTAGAGTTTTATATGAATGTAATCATATAGTATCTACTTTTTTATGTCTGGTTTCTTCCACCCAGAATCGTGATTTAGAGATTAGTGCATGTTTTATTTTGCTTTTAAAAAACACCATTCCAGTTGACAGTTGACTTTTTCACTTGGCACTTGAGCATAGGGAATTGAGCAGGGTTCCTCATGCCCATCAAATAGGCCTTCTGCAGCTTTATTAATTTGTAACTCTTTCCTAATCTCTTTTTAAGCTGTCATTTACTAGGTGCTGTATCCTATTTTATATATTCTTATTTGTATATATTGTTGTTATTCGGTTGCTTAGTTGTGTCCGACTATTTGCAACCCCATGGACTGCAGCACACCAGGCTTCCCTGTCCTTCACCATCTCCTGGAATTTGCTCAAACTCATCTCCATTGAGTCTGTGATGCTATCCAACCATCTCATCCTCTGTCACCTCCTCCTCCTCCTCCCCTCAATCTTTCCCAGCATCAGGGTCTTTTCCAGTGAGTCGGCTCTTCACATCAAGTGGCCAGAGTATTGGAGCTTCAGCTTCAGCATCAGTCCTTGCAGTGAATATTAAGGGTTGATTCCCTTTAGGATTGACTGGACTGGTTTGATCACCTTAATACATCTATAGGTATTCAGTTCAGTTCAGTCGCTTAGTCGTGTCTAACTCTTTGTGACCCCATGAATCGCAGCACGCCCGGCCTCCCTGTCTATCACCAACTCCCAGAGTTCACTCAGACTCAAGTCCATCGAGTCCGTGATACCATCCAGCCATCTCATCCTCTGTCGTCCCCTTCTCTTCCTGCCCCCAATCCCTCCGAGCATCAGAGTCTTTTCCAATGAGTCAATTCTTCGCATGAGGTGGCCAGAGTACTGGAATTTCAGCTTCAGCATCATTCCTTCCAAAGAAATCCCAGGACTGATCTCCTTCAGAATGGACTGGTTGGACCTCCTTGCAGTCCAAGGGACTCTCAAGAGTCTTCTCCAACACCACAGTTCAAAAGCATCAATTCTTCAGCGCTCAGCCTTCTTCACAATCCAACTCTCACATCCACACATGACCACAGGAAAAACCATAGCCTTGACTAGACGGACCTTAGTCGGCAAAGTAATGTCTCTGCTTTTGAATATGCTATCTAGGTTGGTCATAACTTTTCTTCCAAGGAGTAAGCGTCTTTTAATTTCATGGCTGCAGTCACCATCTGCAGTGATTTTGGAGCCCCCCAAAATAAAGTCTGACACTGTTTCTACTAGTTCCCCATCTATTTCCCATGAAGTGATGGGGCTGGATGCCATGATCTTCGTTTTCTGAAAGTTGGGGTTTAAGCCAACTTTTTCACTCTCCACTTTCACTTTCATCAAGAGGCTTTTAGTTCCTCTTGACTTTCTGCCATAAGGGTGGTGTCATCTGCATATCTGAGGTTATTGATATTTCTCCCGGCAATCTTGATTCCAGCTTGTGCTTCTTTTAACACCATTTTATAGAGGAAAAACTGAAATTTAGAGAGGTTACAGAGAACAAACTGGTTAATAAGCTCAAGGGCTCTGGATAAGAATGCCAAGGTTTAACTTTTGGGACTGTCTTTGTAGCTATGTGATCTTCGGCAAGCTACTTAACTTTCTGTGTCTTTTTTTCTTCACATTTATTATAGAATGGTATGACTAATAGTGCCTACCTTATGGGATTATTGAAAAGATTTAAGTTAGGTTGAAAAGATTAAGCAGCTAAGCACTTACAACACTGCCCAGCCTGTAGTGAGTGTCCATCAATGCTAGCTGAGACACAGCACAAGATACTTACCAGCTAGTAAGTGACAGCAGCATCAACTTAAAGCCTTATACTCAGTGCAAGCAGCACAAAATAGTGACTCAAGTCAGATTTATAATTCATGATGGGGCTCACAAATGGAGGTTTCACTAACATGGTAACACATCAATATCAGATTGGTATTGTGTAGTTGAGGACTAAGCAAGTCTGAGACTTACTTAAGGCATACATATGCTTGTATGTACGGCTATACATACATCAGCATGTGAATATAATGCATTTTCAAGCTTTGAATTTTTTTTTTTTTTTTTTTGCTTTCATTGAGTCTCCGTTGCTGGGCACAGGCTTTCTCTAATTGCGGTTTAAGAGCTTCTCATTGCAGTGGCTTCTCTTGTTTCAGGGCACAGGCTCTGAAGTGTGTGGGCTTCAGTAGTCGTGGAATGTGGGCTTAACAGTTGCAACTTGCAGGCTCCAGAGCCCGGGCTCATTAGTTGTGGCCCACTGGCTCAGTTGCCCTGTGGCATCTTCCCAGACCAGGGATTGAACTGGTGTCCCTTGCATTGCAAGATGGATTCCTAACCACTGGACCACCAGGGAAGCCCTAAACTTAAAATAATCATATTGACTCACAGGAAGTTAAAGTAGTGTAGAGATTCTATATACTGTAGGTAGTTTTACTGGGGATCTTGCTATCTTATGTAGCTATTAGTGTCAACACTGGGACGTTGGACTTCCCTAGTGGTCAAGTGGTTAAGCATCCTCCTGCCAGTGCAGGGGACACCAGTTTGAGCCCTGATCCAGGAAGACCCCACATGCCTTGGGACACCTAAGCCCATGTACCACAGCTACTGAAGCCTCTGTGCCGTAGACCCTGTGCCCTGCAACAAGAGAAGCTGCTGCAATGAGAAGCCTGCACACCACAGCTAGAGAGTAGCCCCCACTCACTGCAGCCAGAGAAAGCCTGCACTCAGCAGTGAAGACCCAGCACAGCCAGAGAGATAAAGAAAATTCTTTAAAGGCACAGGTGATCTAAAAAAAAAAAAAGGAAAGTTATCATTGGTATAATCCATAGCCTTTCGTCATATTTCACCAGTTTGTACATGCACTCATTTTTGTGTCTGTATGTGCACATGTACATGTATGTTTATTGTCTTTGCATTTTTATCACATGTATGAGTTCATGTAGCCATCACCTTGGTTAAGATACTGTGGAAATTCCCTGGCAGTCCAGTGGTTAGGATTTTGTGCTTCCACTGCAGGAGGCACGAGTTCAGATCCCTGGCTGGGGAACTGAGCTCCCACAAGACCCGCAGCGTGGCGAAAAGAAAACAAAACACCAAAACGATACAGAACTGTTTTTATCACCACATCTTCCTTGTGCTTCCTTTCTCCCTGCCACCCTTTCCTATTTCCAGGCAACCTCTAATTTGTTCTCTGTCCCTATAATTTTGTCATTTCAAGAATGTTATATAAATAGAATCATACAGTATATAATCTTTTGAGATTGACTGTTTTCATTTAGCATAATACCCTTGATATCCACCCAAGTTGCTGCATGTACCAGTAGTGACTGTTTTTAATTGCTGAGTAGTATTCCGTTATTGGAGAAGGCAATGGCACCCCACTCCAGTACTCTTGCCTGGAAAATCCCATGGACGGAGGAGCCTGGTCGGCTGCAGTCATGGAGTCGCTAAGGGTCAGACACGACTGAGTGACTTCACTTTCACTTTTCACTTTCCTGCATTGGAGAAGGAAATGGCAACCCACTCCATTGTTCTTGCCTGGAGACTCCCAGGGACGGGGGAGCCTGGTGGGCTGCCGTCTGTGGGGTCGCACAGAGTCGGACACGACTGAAGCGACTTAGCAGCAGCATCAGCATTCCGTTATAGAGATGTTCTGCAGTTTGTTTAATCACCCACTGAAGGATACTGAGTTGTTCCAGCTTTTTGCTATTACAGATAAAGCTGCTGTGAACATTCATGTACACGTTTTTGTGCAGACGTAAATTTTCCTTTTGGGGGAATAAATGCCCAGGAGTGTGATTGCTGGGTTATATGATAAGCATGTATTTGAATTTTTAAGAAACTACTCAACTATTTTCCATAGGAGTTCTACCATTTTACATTCTACCAGCAGTGTATGAGAGACGTACGTTCTCAGCATTCTTACCACCATTTGGTATTTTCACTATTTTTCATTCAGCTTTTCTCATGTGATGTGATATCTTACATGATTTTAATTTGCATTTCCCTTATGGCTAATAATATTGAACATATTTTCATGTTCCATTCATATATATTCTTTGATAAAATGTTCATGTCTATTGTTCATTTTCAATTGAATTGTTTTTTACTTTTGAGCTTTGAGAGTTCTTTATATATTCTAGATACAAATCTTTTGTTTGAAATGTAGTTTGTAAATAGTTTATTCTAGTCTATATCTTGCTTTTTCATCCTTTTAACAAAGTCTAGAATAGAAGTCTTAAAATTTTAACAAAATCCGGTTTACCAAGTTTTCTTCCTTTTAGGGACTGTGTTTTTGGTGTCATTTATAAGAACTCTTCAGTGGGTCTGCAAATTCTCTGAAGTTTTATAGCTTTATGTCTCACATTTAAATCTATGATCAATTTTGAGTTAATTTGTATAAAGTAAGTTTCATTTTTTTGCCTGTCAATATCCACTAGCTTCAGCACCATTTGTTGGAAAGGCTGTCTATCCTTGCACTATTGAACTGCTTTTGCTTCTTCCTCAAAAATCAGTTATCTGTCCTTGTATAGATTTATATTTGGGTTGTCTATACTGTCCTGTTGATCTTTGTGTCTATTTCACCACCAATACCACAGTGTCTTGATTTTTATTAGCTATACAGTAAATCTTAAAATTGGATAGTATGATTTTCCCCCCTTTTTTCCCCAAAATTATTTCATTTATTCTACTTTTTTTTTTGTATAAAATCTAAAATAAGCTTGTCTTTAACTACTAAAAGTGTTACTGGATTTTGACAGAAATGTTACTAAATCTAGAGATCAGATGTTGAATCTCCAATCCATAAACAGTTTTGTTATGGATATATGGATTGACTTGAGTGCGCCTGAAAAGTGAAAGTGTTAGCCACTCAGTCGTGTCTGACTCTCTGTGATCACTTCATGGCAAATAGTTGGGGAAACAGTGACAGACTTTATTTTTTTGGGCTCGAAAATCACTGCACATGGTGACTGTGGCTATGAAATTAAAAGACACTTACTCCTTGGAAGAAAAATATGATCAACCTAGACAGCATATTAAAAAGCAGAGAAGCATTACTTTGCCAACAAAGGTCCATCTGGTCAAAGCTATGGTTTTTCCAGTAGTCATGTATAGATGTGAGAGATGGACTATAAAGAAAGCTGAGTGCTGAAGAATTGATGCTTTTGAACTGTGATGTTGGAGGAGACTCTTGAGAGTCCCTTGGACTGCAAGGAGATCCAACCAGTCCATTCTAAAGGAGATCAGTCCTGGGTGTTCATTGGAAGGACTGATGTTGAAGCTGAAACTCCAATACTTCAGCCAGCTGATGGGAAGAACTGACTCGTTGGAAAAGACTCTGATGCTAGGAAAGTTTGAGGGCAGGAAGAGAAGGGGACGACAGAGGATGAGATGGTTGGATGGCATCACTGATGCAATGGATATGAGTTTGAGTAAACTCCAGGAGTTGGTGATGGACAGGGATACCTGGTTTGCTGCAGTCCATGGGGTCTCAAAGAGTTGGACATGGCTGAGCAACTGAACTAAACTGAATGTTAAGTAATCTGTTCAGATTAGTTCAGATTAGTTCTCTGCTGTTTTCTGGAAGAGATTGTGTAGAATTGGTATTCTTTTAAAATTGTTAGCTTTTACCAATGAAAGCATCAGGCCTGAATATCTTTTTTCAGGAGATTTTAAACTACAAATTCAATTTGTTGAATAGTTTATAGGACTGTTCAGCTTATCAGTTTCATCTTGTATGAGTTTTGGTAGTCTGACTTCAGAGGAATTGGTCTACTTCATCTAAATTGTCTGGTTTATATGCATAGAGTTGTTTGTAATATTACTTATATATTTTTTAACATTTTTGCTGGAAAGTGAAAGTTAGTTTTGGCTGTTGTGGGTTTTCGTTGCTGCGTGTAGTCTTTCCCTAGTTACAGAGTGTGGGGGCTACTCTTTCCTTTTAGGCTTTTCACTGTGGTGGCTTCTCTGGTTGCAGAGATGGGCTGTAGAGTGTGTGGGCTTCAGTAATTGTGGCACACGGGCATGTCACTCAGAAGCATGAGGGATCTTCCTGGGCCAGGGATTGAAGCTTTGTCCCCTGCATTGGCAGGTGGATTCTTAACCACTGGGCCACTAGGGAAGTCCTTCCTTATTATATTTTTAATGTTGGTAGAGTATCTAGTGATACCCTTTTTTTCATTCTTGATATTGGTTAAGTTGTGTTTCTCTCTGTCTTTTTAAATCATTCTTACTAGAAGCCTATCAATTTTACTGAAGTTTTCAAAGAACCAGCTCTTGGGTTGAGTGTTTTTTTTTTAATAGTTGATTTTCTGATTTCAGTGTCATTGATTTCTCTTCTTTATTATTTCCTTTCCTTTGCTTGCTTTTACTTTATTTTGCTCTTTTTGGTTATTATGAATAACACTACTCTGTTATGAACATTCATATGCACATTTTTGCTTCAGTTCAGTTCAGTTGCTTAGTCGTGTCCGACCCCATGGACTGCAGCACGCCAGGCCTCCCTGTCTATCACCAACTCCTGGAGCTTGCTCAAACTCATGTCCATTTAGTCGGTGATGCCATCCAACCATCTCATCCTCTGTCATCCCCTTCTCCTCCCGCCTTCAGTCTTTCCCAGCATCAGGGTCTTTCCCAATGAGTCAGTTCTTCCCATCAGGTGGTGAAAATATTGGAGTTTCAGCTTCAGCATCAGTCCTTCCAATGAGTATTCAGGACTGATTTCCTTTAGGATGGACTGGTTGGATCTCCTTGCAGTCCAAGGGACTCTCAAGAGTCTTCTCCAACACCACAGTTCAAAAGCATCAGTTCTTCGGCACTCAGCTTTCTTTATAGTCCATCTCTCACATCCATACATGACTACTGGAAAAACCATAGCTTTGACTAGATGGACCTTTGTTGGCGAAGTAATGTCTCTGCTTTTTAATACACCACCTAGGATGGTCATAACTTTTCTCCCAAGGAGTAAGCGTCTTTTAAATTTCATGGCTGCAGTCACTATCTGCAGTGATTTTGGAGCCCCCCAAAATAAAGTCTGACACTGTTTCCATTGTTTCCGTATCTATTTGCCATGAAGTGATGGGACTGGATGCCGTGATCTTAGTTTTCTGAATGTTGAGTTTTAAGCCAACTTTTTCACTCTCCTCTTTCACTTTCATCCAGAGGCTCTTTGGTTCTTCTTTGCTTTCTCCTGTAAGGGTTGTGTAATCTACGTATCTGAGGTTATTGATATTTCTCTGGGCAATCTTTATTCCGGCTTGTGTTTTGTCCAGCCTGGCATTTCGCATGATGTACTCTACATATAAGTTAAATAAGCAGGATTATTTTTGCTTAAACATGATTTAAAATTATTTGGTGTATATTCCTAGGAGTGGAATTGCTGGATAATGTGGCAGTTTTATGTTTAACTGCTTGAGTAGTTGCCAAACTTTTCCATAGTGGTTGCCTCATTTTACATTCCTATCAGCAAATTTTTTTGTACTTAGTCCAACAATCTTACTCTCTTATGTAGTTGGTAGTTCATTTATATATAATGCAATTGGTGATGTACTTGGGTTAATATCTACTACCTTATTATTTGATTTCAATTTTTCCAAACTGTTTGCCTTTTTCTCTCTATCTTGACTTCCTTTGTATTATTCTGTTTCTCTCTCTATTACCTAGTTAGTTGTGCATTCTTTTATTGCTTACTCCAGAAATTATGAGATGTGCTCTTGACTTACAGTATTCTAATAAAAATGATAACTTTGATCACTCTCCCCTGACTCCTGTCTTTATACTTTTATTATCACACATAATTATTTTGTATTTTATGTGTCTTTTAAGGCATTGTTTTTTATTTTTACAGAGAATATTCATTTCTATTTTCCCACATATTCACCTCTTTTGTGGCTTTTAATTCCTTTTGAATTTTCATCTTAAATTACTTTTAGCTTTTAGTGTAGATTTGGGCCAGTCATTTTTATGTTTTTGTCTATCTGAAAATGTCTTTACTTTGCCTTCACTTATTAAAGGGTATTTCTGCTGACCATAGTATTATGGTGAGCGGTTGTTTTCTCTTAGCTCTTTAAATAAGTCATTCTGTTGTTTTCTAGTATTCCAAAGTCCAGCAGTAGTTGTTCTGTTGAAGGTAAGGTGTCTTTTCCCCCATTGGTTGTTTTTACGATATTTTTCTTTGGTTTTCCACAGTTTAAATGCGATATGCTTAGGTGTATTTTTTGTAAGTATTATTCTGGGGATTTGCATAACTTTTTGACTCTGTGGGTTGTCTTTAATCAGTTTTGACAAATTCTTGACCCTCATCTTGTTATATATTGCCTCTGTTCATTCTTTCTTCCTTCTTTTGAGGTTCCAGTTATGTATATCCTAAACATTTTCATGTGTTTTACACATCTGTTATGCTTTTTTCTGTATTTTTCAGTAGTTTTTGGTCTGTGTGCTTCTGGTTTGGATATTTTCTATTGCCTTGTTTTCCATTTTGCCAGTTCTTTCTTCTGATATAGCTAATGAGCTCTTAATTTCATCATTTATGTATTTCACTTAGAGAATTTCCATTTGGTCCCTCTTATGATCGATTCCAATTTTCTGGAATCCTTCATCTTTTATTTTCTCAAACATATTTCTCACGTGCAGTCTTGGGACTGAGCTGAGTTGAGGCTGGGTTTCAGTTTTGACAGGTCTCTGCCTCCCTGTCATTTGCCCCCACTGCTGAAGTGTGGTCACTCAGGGGAGGGGCTTCCAGCTGCGAGTGAGTTATACTCATGTCCCCTAGTTGGACTTGAGCCTCTAATTTATGTTTCCTCATACTGATAACACTGCCAAAATCTCCACTCTGCTTTTCAGAGGCTTTATGCTTAGCTTTTTAACCTCCTGCCCTGTGCATCTCCAGAATTTTCAAATATCTTGAAGGGAAAATTAGCTCTGTGTCAGCCTAAACCTAGGAACTTCCGTGTTCACCCATCTGTCACTTTTGAATTTTGTCTGTAGTCTTTTTCTTTTTTCTAATTTGTATTTTATACTGGAGCATCATCAATTAACAGTGTTGTATTAGTTTTAGGGGGTACAGCAAGGTGATTCAGTTATATATATACATGTACTGTCTATGGTCTTGCACGACTCCCAGAGCCCTGCTGGTTTCTTGGTTCTCTAGCATCACCCTGGGCAAAACTTGCTCCCCAGTCTCTTGCCTTACACCCAGGTTTACCAGATACCTCCTTGGAGAAGTGGCTGCACTTACCAGGCCACCTCTGCATACTTCCTGCTCTCTGATTCCTGTCTATCTAGTTCTTTTCCTTTAGTAGTTCTCTAGTAGCCTTCAATGGAGAAGGCAATGGCACCCCACTCCAGTGCTCTTGACTGGAAAACCCCATGGATGGAGGAGCCTGGTGGGCTGCAGTCCATGGGGTCGCTAAGAGTCGGACACGACTGAGCGACTTCCCTTTCACTTTTCACTTTCTTGCATTGGAGAAGGAAATGGCAGCCCACTCCAGTGCTCTTGCCTGGAGAATCCCAGGGACGGGGGAGCCTGGTGGGAGGCCGTCTGTCTATGGGGTCATGCAGAGTTGGACAGACTGAAACAACTTAACAGTAGCAGCCTTCAATAGATACTTTAAAACTTTTCCTGTATTTTGAAGTTGTTCTTGATGGAAACATTGATTTAATTTAAAGTTATTAATTTAAAATTATTTTTTCTTGCTTGGAAGTGCTGATTGCATATAGTTTATTTTATGTTATTATATATAAACATGTTATATTTATTATATATAGTATATATAGATATTATATATAGTGTTATATTTATTAATACATATATATAGTGATAGTGATGTTAAATGATAAAGTGATCATCACATACAGTTATGTATCAGTTACACATCTCTTATACAGTTAACTTCTTTTAACACCAGTTTCTCTAAGTGACTCAGTTTTTTGACTGCATTGTGTATAGAAGGCTTCTGGAAAATGTTTTATATCAATGTAGAAATAAATTGATTGAGTCTTAGTGGAAAAGACTTGTGGTGAGAATATGTTATTAGTTAAAAATCAGCAATGACTCTGAAACTGGCTATATAAACATGAAAAAAATATTTGGTAGTCAAAAGTCCAGGTGTACATTTCTTGGGATAATTGATCTATTCCTGAGGTTATGATGATAATTTTAGTATGGTTTTATGTTTGGGGCCACTATTTTTTCTTTTTGTTTCCTTAATATCAGCTTACAGTGTTAGCTGTGTTTACATCATAAGATTTCAGAGTTCAAAGAACTCTAGTGTATGTTCTTAAAATTTTTTTTTAATGTAAAAAGAACAGGAAAATATGAGACCAAAGTGATACCGCTTCCTTTACCTGCCACCTCAAAACATGTACTACTGTGTATAATAACAACTACTCTTTGTCTCCTGTTGGGAAGGATTGAAAGCAGGAGGAGAACGGGACAGAGTTGGTTAGATGGCATCACCGACTCAATGGACATGAGTTTGGGTAAACTGTGGAATTTGGTGATGGACAGGGAGGCCTGGTGTGCTGTGGTTCATGGGGTCACAAAGAATCGGACACGACTGAGCAACTGAACTGAACTGAACTTCCTCTCCTACCCTTTCCTTTCATTTTTTGTCCTCCTCTCCTATTGATATATGTTAGTTGACAAAAATACAGAAATTGAAGTACATAAGAAAAAGAAAATTGAAATCTCTTGTAATCCCATTACCAAGCCATAATTAGGTTTCTGAGCATTTGACACGTATCTTTCGTGGATTTTTCTTTGTAAAATGGACTGTATTGTTATTTGTTGTTCTCAGCCAGGCCTTTTCATTAATATCACCTGTGATAATTAAAATATCCATATAGATTCTGCAATACACCTCATACTTAACCAAATCAGAATCTCTAGATGATTCTCTGTGAAGAGGGTTTTGTTGAAAAAAAGAAAAGCTTCCTTCAGAAAATTTTAATTGCCTTCAGAAGTCTTCTAAAACAGAAAAAGCAAGAATATTGCCATATTATATATGAAGAAAGCTTTAACTTGTATACAGCTCTTCATCTAATGATTTGATTTGAACTTTTCCCTAGCCATTCCACCCTATGGTGAATTTGGATTGCTCTCGGGATTTCCGGCCATTTCTCTGTGCACTCTATGCTCCTGTCTGTATGGAATACGGCCGTGTCACACTTCCCTGCCGTAGGCTCTGTCAGCGGGCTCACAGTGAGTGTTCGAAGCTCATGGAGATGTTTGGTGTTCCTTGGCCTGAAGATATGGAATGCAGTAGGTGCGGAAATCATAGATTTTTCATGGACCATTGCTTCTTTTACAGCATGTTTAAAATTGTTTTCTAGTTCGTCAGTTTTTAAGAACTTTTCGAAGTGTGTATATTACTTATAATTTTGAACAGAAGTTTCATGCCTCCGAGCTGTTCATTTCCTTAGGAATTTGGAATGAAATGAAAAAGGTGGAAAAAGAAAAACATTTCTATGAAGAAAATTTTAAAATAATTAAGAAAAACATAATCAAGATATAGATTGTTGATATCTTTCCCTTACAGTTTTTTTCTGATTATAAAAGTAATGCCATTTATAAAAGATTAGAAGATATAGAGAACATAATCATTTGTTGCCTCATTACTAAATATCTTTAATGATGATTTAATGGGACTTGAATATCTTTATAATTTCAGTGTCAATAACTATAGTAGTTTTGTCAATTCTGTTTTTCTTTCTTTTTTTTTTTTTTCAATTTTGTTTTTTTGACCATGCAACATGTGGGATCTTAGTTCCCTGATCAGAGATAGAACCCATGCCCTCTGCACTGGAAGCACGGAGGCTTAACCACTGGACTGCCAGGAAAGTCCCTCAGTTCTGTTTTACTGTAGCGTATTAACATACTTAGACCCAGAAAATGTCAGATACTTTTCAAATCACTTCCAGTATATAGACTGTAAGCATTTCCTAAAGGTTTGCGGATATTTACCTGATAGTCTTATAGATTTGTATAAGAGAACATAATTGTTAGTAATAACGTGTATGGTAGTAATACTGAATTTTTTGTACTATAATGTTATACCTTGTTGTGTTCTTATATATTTCAAGGATAAAGCATAGATGAATACCTATAAAACTCTTACTGTCTAGCTTTGTCCAATAGTATTTTGCAGTGTTTGCTTCAGGTTTTTTTTTTTTTTTTTTTCTTGGCCACACCCAAAATCCCTATGGCTTGCAGGATCTTAGTTCCCCCAACTAAGGATGGAACCTGGGGCCCTGACAGTGAGAATACTGAGTCCTAACCATTGGACCACCAAGGAATGCCCCAGATTTCTTTTTTAAAGAAATAAAACAGTACAGGTGGAGCTGAAAATTCCTTCATTAGTATCCATCTTGATTTCATTTCCTTCTTTTCTCCCCAGAGATGAGATAATCATTATGTTGAATTTGTTGTTAATTCTTATGTTTGTTTCTTACTATACATTACATATATATCCATAAGCAACATTATATACTTTTTTACATTTCATATATATATATATACATACATATATAATGTTGTTTATGTATCTGTGTTTATATCTATATCTGTGTTTATCTTTGTTAGTCTGGTTCATTCCTCTTAATTGCTGTGTAATGGCCAATTTTCTATAGTTATTTAGCCATCTTCTACTGATGGTCATTTAACTTATTTCCAAGAGTTTGCGTTTATGGGCAGTGCTGCACAGAATACTTTTTTTCTCCTACATGTTTAAAATTAATTTTATTTATCATCTATCAATAACTCTTGGAAACAGGTAAAAAGCCCATGTTGTTACTGTCATTTGATAGATGGGAAAACTTAAAACATGTATTAGTTACTTGTAGTCAGTTCACTGACAATTTGCTTTCTCTTATTTGTCTAGGCTTTTTTCCACCTATTTGACATACTCTCTTATCTAGCCCCATCAAACCAGTCATCCACTGTCTCCCCCAAACCTTACAATACTTATAGTTCCTCTTTTGGACATCTAAACTTCTTGGTGTTTATACCAACAGTTATGAATTACCTCGGCAGGAATCCTATTTCATCTGTTGTGTCTAGCTCCTATTGTTTAGTGGTCTTTTTATTTTAATAGGTTATGTACAGCTATAGAAATGTCATTATGATCTCTGTTTTGATAGTATTAAATCTATTTTATGTCCTCACTATTTTGCCTGGAATTGCCTAACTCTGAATTCTTACTTAAATTCTGACAAACCTGATCTTTCATAATAACCTTTCGTTCTTCCAGTCTCTCATATCCTTGTTCATACTGTATTTGTGTTTCAGTTTCATGGATACCCCAAAGTTTTGGGGGTTTCCCTCACCTTTCCTAATAGGTCCCTTCCTGATCTGATTTTTTTTCTTACTTAGGTTATGCTTTGTTGTCCATTATATAAAATAGTACTTTTGCTAACAGTTTCAACTTATTCCTTCTACTGTACTTGTTCAGATCTCTAGCTGGACCAATTCAACTAATTTCTTACAAATTAGTTATGCTGCATATTTAATTATTTAAACCATAGCAACTCCTTTTTTTTCCCCTATAGTCCAGATTCTATCATTGTTTTATTATATTTGCTTTATCATATTTGTCCATCCCTCTGCTGATCCACTAATCTACATTATTCTTTGAGTGTATTTCAAAATAAATTAGAGACAGCAGTTACTGTCCTCACAAATATTTTATCAGGTCCTTCAACAAACATTTGTCTTTAGTTTTGTGGTTTTTTTTCTGTTTAAAACTTTACAAGGAAATGCATAAATCTAAAGATGTGGTCAACTGGAGAAGGGAATGGCAAACCACTTCAGTATTCTTGCCTTGAGAACCCCAGAAACAGTATAAAAAGGCAAAATGATAGGATACTGAAAGAGGAACTCCCCAGGTCAGTAGGTGCCCAGTATGCTACTGGAGATCAGTGGAGAAATAAATCCAGAAAGAACGAAGGGATGGAGCCAAAGCAAAAACAATACCCACCTGTGGATGTGACTGGTGATAGAGGCAAGGTCCGATGTTGTAAAGAGCAATATTGCATATGAACCTGGAGTGTCAGGTCCATGAGTCAAGGCAAATTGGAAGTGGTCAAACAGGAGATGGCAAGCGTGAATGTCGACATTCTAGGAGTCAGCGAACTAAAATGGACTGGAATAGATGAATTTAACTCAGATGACCATTATATCTACTACTGCAGGCAGGAATCCCTTAGAAGAAATGGAGTAGCCATCATGGTCAACAGAAGAGTCTGAAATGCAGTACTTGGATGCAATCTCAAAAACGACAGAATGATCTCTGTTTGTTTCCAAGGCAAACCATTCAATATCAGAGTAATCCAAGTCTATGCCCCAACCAGTAAAACTGAAGAAGCTGAAGTTGAACAGTTCTATGAAGACCTACAAGACCTTTTAGAACTAACACCCAAAAACGATGTCCTTTTCATTATAGGGACTGGGATGCAAAAGTAGGAAGTCAAGAAACACTTGGAGTAAAAGGCAAATTTGGCCTTGGAATACGGAATGAAGCAGGGCAAAGGCTAATAGAGTTTTGCCAAGAAAATGCACTGGTCATTGCAAACACCCTCTTCCAACAACACAAGAGAAAACTCTACACATGGACATCACCAGATGGTCAACACCGAAATCAGATTGATTATATTCTTTGCAGCCAAAGATGCAGAAGCTCTATACAGTCAGCAAAAACAAGACCAGGAGCTGACTGTGGCTCAGATCATGAGCTCCTTATTGCCAAATTCAGACTTAAATTGAAGAAAGTAGGGAAAGCCACTAGACCATTCAGGAATGACCTAAATCAAATCCCTTATGATTATACAGTGGAAGTGAGAAATAGATTGAAGGGACTAGATCTGATATATACAGTGCTGGATGAACTATGGACTGAGGTTCGTGACATTGTACAGGAGACAGGGATCAAGACCATCCCCATGGAAAAGAAATGCAAAAAAGCAAAATGGCTGTCTGAGGAGGCCTTACAAATAGCTGTGAAAAGGAGAGGCGAAAAGCAAAGGAGAAAAGTAAATTTATAAGCATCTGAATGCAGAGTTCCAAAGGATAGCAAGAAGAGATAAGAAAGCCTTCCTCAGCAATCAATGCAAAGAAATAGAGGAAAACAACAGAATGGGAAAGACTAGAGATCTCTTCAAGAAAATTAGAGATACCAAGGGAATGTTTCATGCAAAGATGGGCTCAATAAAGGACAGAAATGGTATGGACCTAACAGAAGCAGAAGATTTTAAGAAGAGATGGCAAGAATACACAGAAGAACTGTACAAGAAAGATCTTTATGACCAAGATAATCACGATGGTGTGACTACTCACCTAGAGCCAGACATGCTGGAATGTGAAGTCAAGTGGGCCTTAGAAAGCATCACTATGAACAAAGCTAGTGGAGGTGATGGAATTCCAGTTGAGCTATTTCAAATCCTGAAAGATGGTGCTGTGAAAGTGCTGCACTCAGTATGCCAGCAAATTTGGAAAACTCAGCAGTGGCCACAGGACTGGGAAAGGTCAGTTTTCACTCCAATCCCAAAGAAAGGCAATGCCAAAGAATGCTTAAACTACCACACAATTGCACTCATCTCATATGCTAGTAAAGTAATGCTCAAAATTCTCCAAGCCAGGCTTCAGCAATATGTGAACCGTGAACTTCCAGATGTTCAAGCTGGTTTTAGAAAAGGCAGAAGAACCAGAGATCAAATTGCCAACATCCACTGGATCATGGAAAAAGCAAGAGCGTTCCAGAAAACATCTATTTCTGCTTTATTGACTATGCCAAAGCCTTTGCCTTTGTGGATCACAATAAACTGGAAAATTCTGAGAGAGATGGGAATACCAGACCAGCTGAACTGCCTCTTGAGAAACCTCTATGCAGGTCAGGAAGCAACAGTTAGAACTGGACATGGAACAACAGACTGGTTCCAAATAGGAAAAGGAGTACGTCAAGGCTGTATATTGTCACCCTGCTTATTTAACTTATATGCAGTGTACATCATGAGAAATGCTGAGCTGCAAGAAGCACAAGCTGGAATCAAGATTGCCGGGAGAAATATCAATAACCTCAGATATGCAGATGACACCACCCTTATGGCAGAAAGTGAAGAGGAACTAAAAAGCCTCTTGATGAAAGTGAAAGTGGAGAGTGAAAAAGTTGGGTTAAAGCTCAACATTGAGAAAACGAAGATCATGGCATCTGGTCCGATCACTTCATGGGAAGTAGATGGGGAAACAGTGGAAACAGTGTCAGACTTTATTTTGGGGGGCTCCAAAATTGCTGCAGATGGTGACTGCAGCCATGAAATTAAAATACGCTTACTTCTTGGAAAGAAAGTTATGACCAACCTAGATAGCATGTTGAAAAGCAGAGACATTACTTTGTCAACAAAGGTCCGTCTAGTCAGGGCTATGGTTTTACCTGTGGTCATGTATGGATGTGAGAGTTGGACTGTGAAGAAGGCTGAGTGCTGAAGAATTGATGCTTTTTAACTGTGGTGTTGAAGAAGACTCTTGAGAATCCCTTGAACTGCAAGGAGATCCAACCAGTTTATTCTAAAGGAGATCAGCCCTGGGTGTTGTTTGGAAGAATTGATGCTAAAGCTGAAACTCCAATACTTTGGCCACCTCATGCGAAGAGTTGACTCATTGGAAAAGACTCTGATGCTGGGAGGGATTGGAGGCAGGAGGAGAAGGGGATGGCAGAGGATGAGATGGATGGATGGCATCACAGACTCGATGGACATGAGTCTGAGTGAACTCTGGGAGTTGGTGATGGACAGGGAGGCCTGGCATGCTGCAGTTCATGGGGTCACAAAGAGTCGGACACAACTTAGCAACTGAACTGAACTGAAAGATAGCACCTGAGTTTTAACAAAAACCTGCAGCTTAGAAAGCCAAATCCTTAGAAGGATATAGAACAGATCATTACCATTACCTCACACTTTCATGTACCTTGCTAGTCAGTCCATGTCTATACCATCCTCTGGAAGCAACTACTGTTTAGCATCCTTCCTAGATAATTACTTTGTATATTCCAGCACTTCATACAAATAAAGTCATATGTTGTATAAATCTTATTTTGCTTGAGTTAAGATTGCTCTTTCTTGCTCTATTTTCAAGACTCAGTGTTTGTGTGTTCATTAATAGTTCTTTCCTTTTTCCTGTCTTCCATTGTATAGATTACTGTATTTTGCTTATCTGTTCTCCTGTTGATAGACATTTTAAACCATAGCTGCTGTATTTGCTCTTTGTCTTTAGTCAATTTCCAATGTGGTCAACAGGAAAGTTTCTATTCATTCTCCTCAGCACTTATGCCAAATCTATGTCACTCACTTCAAACCTATATTTCATTTCATGTTTATTCCATATTTGACCCTTACTCCCCTCAACCTCAGTCTGTCCTCCTTTCCTGAAAATCACTTTGGCATTTTGTGCAAACTGTTGTGGTCTGCTACATCTCAGACCAGTCCTTCTCAGTTTCCTTTCTTGCATTGTCTTCTTCCTGGTGCTTCTTAGCAGTCTTTTTCTGTTCTTTTTGATTCTACATGCTTCCCCTGGACAATTTCATCTCACTGATTTTAACTGTTACTCACATGCTGATGACTCCTAAATCCAAATCTATAGCCTTGGCATCTTTCTGGTAAATTCCAAATCTGTGTAACAAGCAGCCATTGGATATCCTAACCTGAATTTGTCTCAAGTACCTCAACTTCAACATATCTAAAATTGACTTTACTCCTTGCTCATTTTTCTTTTAAATTCCTGGAAGGCATATTCCTCCTTCATTGACCTAAAGCTCCCACATCCAGTCAGTTGTAGATTCTGTTGCTTTTATTTAACTAATTTCGTAGCTGTCTCATTCTCACTGCCTTATCTGGTTTTAGTTATGTTTCATCAGATTTCTCTGCTCTCAATTTTGTACAGCTCAAATGTCTTCCATACTCCTTCTAGTCATCTTTCTAATTAACTTGTATGTGTGGTGAGCTCTTAGTCATGTACAACTCATTGAGACCCCATGGACTATATATATAGTACACCAGGCTCCTCTGTCCATGGAATTTTCCAGGCAAGAATATTGGAATGGGTTGCCATTTCCTTCTCCAGGGGATCTTTGCAACCCCAGGATCAAACCCATGTTTCTTGAGTCTCCTGCATTAGCAGGCAGGTTCTTAACCAGTTGAGCCACCAGGGAAGCTGTTAACTTGGATAAGGGCTATATGAATATGTTTAGTCAACAGTTATCAATTCAGCAAATATTTAGTCAACAGTCATCCATTCAGCAAATATTAATTGGATGTCTTCCATGTGCTAGACACTATTCCAGATAGTGAAGATGAGTAGTGAACAAAACATGGTCTGTTCTTATGGATCCGCAGTTCTAGTGATGGTTGTAATGGTAGGATATAAATAAATAGATAATGTCAGATAGCAGTGAATGCCAGTAAGAAAGAATAGAGCTAGGTGACATGATATACTGTGGAGACATGAGGGAAGTCCTTTTTAATCAGGAGACAGTGGAACAGGGACGTGAATGGAATGAGAAAACAAATGATACAGATATCCAGGGAAGATCAGTCCAGGCAGAAGAAGCAGAGCAACACGTGCAGAGCCTCTGAAGTGGACGCGTGCTGGTTATATTCACACAACAGCAGGGACGCCACAGAGGCTAGAGCCATGTGAGTAAGGGAGAAGGGAAGGAAATACGATCAGAAAGCACTGGGGTTGGGGAATGTCTTTAGAGCTCCTTTTGGAATTTGGATTTGATTCTGAGTGAGTTAGAAGATTTTGAGCTGAAGAGACATGATCATGAGCACAGGGGTGGCATGTCTTTAAAGGATCACTCTGGTTCTTATGTACAAATGGAGATGAACTAGAAGCCACTCCAGAAATCCAAGGATGAGGTACTAATAGCTCAAACTGGGTGAATGCCATGGAGGATGTGGAAAGTGGTCAGATTTTAGATACGTTGCAAAGTCGAATGACAGAAAGTGCTGGTTTCATTTGCTATTGTTTTCTCCCATTCTGAGGGCTGTCTTTTCACCTTGCTTATTGTTTCCTTTGCTGTGCAAAAGCTTTCACTTTAATCAGGTCCCGCTTGTTTGCTTTGTTTTTATTTCCATTACTGTAGGAGGTGGGTAATAGAGGATCTTGCTTTATGTCATCGACTGTTCTGCCTGTTTTCCTCTAAGAATTTTAATAGTTTCTGGTCTTACATTTAGGTCTTTAATCCATTTTGAGTTTATCTTTGTGTAGGTGTTAGGAAGTGTTCTAATTTCACTCTTTCACATGTAGCTGTCCAGTTTTCCCAGCACCATTTATGGAAGAGCCTATCTTTGCCCCATTGTAAATTCTTGCCTCCTTTGTCAAAAATAAGGTACTCATAGGTACATGGGTTTATTTCTGGGCTTTCTATCTTGTTCTGTTGGTCTATATTTCTGTTTTTGTGCCAGTACCATACTATATTGATGACTGTAGCTTTGTAGTATAATCTGAAGTCAGGAAGGTTGCTTCTTCCAGTTCCATTCTTTCTCAAGACTGCTTTGACTATTTGGGATCTTTTGGGTTTCCATATGAATTGTGAATTTTTTTGTTCTAGTTCTGTGAAAAATGCCATTGGTAATTTGATAGAGATCACATTGAATCTGTAGATTGCATTTGGTAGTATAGTCATTTTCACAATTTTGATGCTTCCTACCCAGAAACATGGAATATCTCTCCATCTGTTTATGTCATCTTTGATTTCTTTCATCAGTGTCTTGTAATTTTCTGTGTACAGTTCTTTTGTCTCCTTAGGTAAGTTTATTCCTAGATATTTAATTTTTTTTGTTGCAGTGGTGAATGGGATTGATTCCTTAATTTCTCTTTATGATTTTTCATTGCTAGTTTATAGAAATGACAGTGATTTCTGTGTATTGATTTTGTATCCTGCAACTTTGCTAAATTCACTGATTAGCTCTACTCATTTTCTGATACTGTCTTTAGGGTTTTCTATGTACAGTATCATGTCATCTGCTAACAGTGAGAGCTTTACTTCTTTTCTGATCTGAATTCCTTTTGTTTTTTTCCTTCTCTGATTGCTATAGTTAGGGCTTCCAGAACTATGTTGAATATAGTGGTGAAATCTTAGGGGGCATGCTTTTAGTTTTTCACCATTGAGAATAATGTTTGCTGTAGGCTTATCATATATGCCCTTTACTATGTTGAGGAAGGTTCCTTCTGTGCCCATTTTTTTGAAGAGTTTTAATCATAAATGGGTGCTAAATTTTGTCAAAGGCTTTTTCTGCATCCACTGAGATGATATGATCTTTTTTTCAATTTGTTAATATGGTATATCACATTGATTGATTTGCATATATTGAAGAATCCTTGCATTCCTGGTATGAACCCAACTTGATCATGGTGTATGAGCTTTTTGATGTGTTGCTGAGTTCTGTTAGCTAAAATTTTGTTGAGGATTTTTTGCATCTATGTTCATCAGTGAGATTGGCCTGTAGTTTTCTTTTTTTGTGTTGTCTTTGTCTGATTTTGGTATCAGGTTGATGGTGGCCTTGTAGAATGAGTTTGGAACTGTTCCTTCCTCTGCAATTTTTTGAAAGCGTTTTAGAAGGCTAGGCATTAGATGTTCATCATGAGAAACACTGGGCTGGAAGAAGCACAAGCTGGAATCAGAATTGCTGGGAGAAATATCAATAACCTCAGATATTCAGATGACACCACCCTTATGGCAGAAAGTGAAGAGGAACTAAAAAGCCTCTTGATGAAAGTGAAAGAAAGAGGAGAATGAAAAAGTTGGCTTAAAGCTCAACATTCAGAAAACGAAGATCGTGGCATCTGGTCCCATCAATTCATTGGAAATAGTGGAAACAGTGTCAGACTTTATTTTTGGGGGCTCCAAAACCACTGCAGATGGTGACTGCAGCCATGAAATGAAAAGACACTTACTCCTTGGAAGGAAAGTTATGACCAACCTAGATAGCATATTCAAAAGCAGAGACATTACTTTGCCAACAAAGGTCTGTCTAGTCAAGGCTATGGTTTTTCCTGTGGTCATGTATGGATGTGAGAGTTGGACTGTGAAGAAAGCTGAGTGCAGAAGAATTGATGCTTCTGAACTGTGGTGTTGGAGAAGACTCTTGAGAGTCCCTTGGACTGCAAGGAGATCCAACCAGTCCATCCTAAAGGAGATCATTCCTGGGTGTTCATTGGAAGGACTGATGCTGAGGCTGAAACTCCAGTACTTTGGCCACCTCATGTGAAGAGTTGACTCATTGGAAAAGACCCTGATGGTGGGAGGGATTGGAGGCAGGAGGAGAAGGGCACAACAGAGGATGAGATGGCTGGATGGCATCACTGACTCGATGGACATGAGTTTGTGTGAACTCCGGGAGTTGGTGATGGACAGGGAGGCCTGGCGTGCTGAGATTCATAGGGTCACAAAGAGTCCGACACAACTGAGCGACTGGACTGAACGGAACTGAACTGAAATAATTGATAGAACTCTCCTTTGAAGCCGTCTGGTCCTGGGCTTTTGTTTTTTTGGGAGATCTTTGATCACAGGTTCAATTTCAGTGCTTGCAATTGGGTTGTTCATAATTTCTATTTCTTCCTGGTTCAGTCTTGGAAGATTGAACTTTTCTAAGAATCTGTCAATTTCTTGCAGGTTATCCATTTTATTGCCATATAGTTATTTGTAATAGTCTCATAATTGTTTGTATTTCTGCATTGTCTGTTTTAACCTCTCCTTTTCATTTCTAATTTTGTTGATTTGATTCTTCTCTCTTTCTTGATGAGTCTGGCAAAAGGTTTGTCAATTTTGTTTATCTTCTCAAAGAACCAGCTTTTAGTTTTATTAATCTTTACTATTGTTTCTTTCATTTCTTTTTCATTTATTTCTGCTCAGATCTTTATGATTTCTTTCCTTCTACTAATTTTGGGGTTTTTTGTTCTTTTTTCTTCAGTTGTTTTGGGTGTAAAGTTAGGTCGTCTATTCCATGTTTTTCTTGTTTCTTGAGGTAGGGTTGTATTGTCATAAACTTCCCTCGTAGAGCTGCTTTTGCTGTCTCCCAAAGGTTTTGAGTTGTCGTGTTTTCATTGTCATTTGTTTCTAGGAATTTTTTAATTTCCCTTTTAACTTCTTCAGTAACCTGTTGGTTATTTAGAAACATGTTGTTTAATCTCCATGTGTTTGTGTTTCTTACAGTTTTTTTCTTGTCATTGATACCTAGTCTCATAGCTTTGTGGTCGAGAAGATGCCTGACACGATTTCAGTTTTCTTAAATTTACTGAGGTTTGATTTGTGACAGAAGATGTGGTGTAGCCTGGAGAATGTTCCATGTACCCTTGAGAAGGTGTATTCTTCTGCATTTGGATGGAATGTCCTGGAGATATCAATGAGATCCATCTCATCTAATGTGTCATTTAAGACTTGTGTTTCCTTATTAATTTTCTGCTTTGATGATCTGTCCATTGGTGTGAGTGGGGTGTTAAAGTTTCCTACTATTATTGTGTTACTGTCAATTTCTCTTTTTATGTCTGTTAGTGTTTGTCTTATGTATTGAGGTGCTCCTATGTTGGATGCACAGATATTTATAATTGTTATGTCTTCTTCTTGGACTGATCCCTTGATCTAATACTATGTAGTGTCCTTCCTTATCTCTTGTAATTTTCTTTATTTTAAGGTCTACTTTGTCTGATATGACAATTGCTACTCCAGCTTTCTTTTACTTCTCATTTGCATGCAATATATTTTTCCATCCTCTCACTTTCAGTCTATATATGTCTTTAGGTCTGAAGTGGATTTCTAGTAGACAAGCATATATATGGGTCTTGCTTTTGTATCCATTCAGCCAGTCTGTGTCTTTTGGTTGGAGCATTTAATCCATCTACATTTAAAGTAATTATTGATACATATGTTCCTATTGCCATTTTCTTCTTTGTTTGGGGTTGCTTTTTTCGATCTTTTTTCTTCTGTTACATTTCTTGAGTGTGTAAGTCCCTTTAACATTTGTTGTAAAGCTGGTTTGGTGGTACTGAATTCTCTTAACTTGCTTGTCTGTAAAGCTTTCTATTTCTCCATCAATTTTGAGTGAGATCCTTGCCAGGTACAGTAATCTTGGCTGTAGATTTTTCCCTTTCAGTACTTTAAATATATCATGCCATTCCCTTCTGGCTTGCAGAGTTTCTGCTGGAAGATCAGCTGTTAAATGTGTGGGGTTTCCCTTGTATGTTACTTGTTGCTTCTCCCTTGCTGCTTTTAATATTCTTTCTTCGTGTTTAGTCTTTGTTAGTTTGATTAGTGTGTCTTGGCGTGTTTCTCCTTGCATTTATCCTGTATGGGACTCTTTGAGCCTCTTGGACTTGATTGACTATTTCCTTTTCTACGTTGGGGAAGGTTTCATCTATAATCTCTTCAAAAATTTTCTCATACCCTTTCTTTTTCTCTTATTCTTCTGGGGCTCCTGTAATTTGAATGTTGGTGTATTTGCTACTGGCCCAGAGGTCTCTGAGACTATCCTCAGTTCTTCTCATTCTTTTAATTCTTCTAGGTCTCTGTTAATTGATTCTTGCATTTTCTCCATTTTGTTTTCAAGGTTTTTTATTATCTTTACTATCATTGTTCTGAATTGTGTTTCAGGTAGTTTGTCTATTTCCTCTTTATTTATTTGAAATTCTGTTTCTAGTTTGCTTCTTCATTTGTGTAGTATTACTCTGCCTTTTCATAATTTTTTTAACTTGTTGTGTTTGGAGTCTCCATTTCCCAGGCTTCAAGCAAAGTTGGAATTCTTTCCTTGAAGAAGGTTGAATTCTTTCTTTTGGTTTCTGCCCTCCAAAGGACTGATGCTAAAGCTGAAACTCCAATACTTTGGCCACTTCATGTGAAGAGTTGATTCACTGGAAAAGACCCTGATGCTGGGAGGGATTGGGGGCAGGAGGAGAAGGGGACGACCGAGGATGAACTGTCTGGATGGCATCACTGACTCGATGGACATGAGTTTCAGTGAACTCTGGGAGTTGGTAATGAACAGGGAGGCCTGGCGTGCTGCAATTCATGGGGTCGCAAAGAGTCAGACACAGCTGAGCAGCTGAACTGAACTGAAGGCTGGTCCAGTGGTTTCCGTAAGCTTCGTGTAGAGTGAGATTTGTGCTGAGTTTTTGTTTGTTTGTTTTTCCTCTGATGGGTAAGGCTGAGTGAGGTGGTAATCCTATCTGCTGCTGATTGAATTCGTATTTTTGTTCTGTTTGTTGCTTAGATGAGGCGTCCTGCACAGGATGCTACTGGTGGTTGGGTGACACTGGGTCTTGTGTTCAGGTGGTTTCCTTTGTGTGAGTTCTCACTGTTTGATACTCCCTAGGGTTGGTTCTCTGGTGGTCTAGGGTCTTGGAGTCAGTGCTCCCACTCCAGAGGTTCAGGGCTTGATCTCTGGTCAGAAACAAAGATTCCACAAGTGGTTTGTTATGGCATTAAGTGAGATTAAAACAAATATCCAAAAATGAGAAACCAAAGATGAATCCCAGACAAATGGCAGTTACAAAATCAGGCAAATAATAATTAAAATAATGGAATATTCACATATACATATACACCCACGAGCAAAGTCAAAACAGTCCAACAAAAATACAGTAGATTGATCCAGCAAACAAAGGAAATCAAAAGTTATATTTACCAGTTAAGAACAAAACTAACTAAAGCACAAACTGGAAAACAAAACTAAAGCAAGGTGCCAAGTGGGGAATAAAGCAGTAAAAGCAAAACTAACAAATATGTTGAGAGGAAAGGAAGGAAAGAAAAGAAATAATGGATATGCAAATTTAAATAGAGATTTTATAACATTGAAAATTAACTGCAAGGGAAAAAAACAGGAAAGGTGAAGAAAGGGCTAAATGTACAAAAATATAATAAGTTTTTAAAAATTAAAATTATAAAAAGAAAAGAGAAAAAAAAAATGGAAGAAAAAAGGAAAACTCCAAGGAACTGCAAAAGCCCAATGTAGAGGCAGAGGTTTATAACAACATTAAAAAGTGTGACTGAATATACACATATACACCCATAGGCAAAATCAGAAAAGTCCAACAAAAATAAAGTACAATAGATTGACCCAGTGAACAAAAGAAACCAAAAATTATATCTACCAGAACAAAACTAGCCAAAGCACAAACTGGAAAACAAAACTAAAGCAAGGTGCCAACTGGGGAATAAAGCATTGAAAATAAAACTAACAAATATGTTGAGAGGAAAGGAGAGAAAGATACAAAAGAAAGAATAGATATGCAAAGTCAGATAGAGGTAGATAAAGAATATTTATATATGTTAAAGATTAACTGCAAGGGGAAAGGAACCGTAGGAAAAGCAAACAAAGGAATAAATGTAGAAAAAATAAAAATAAGTTTAAAAAATTAAAAATTAAAATTAAAAAAAGAAAAAAGGAAAACTCCACAGAACTGCAAAAGCCCAATGCAGAGGCAGAGGTTTATAACAACAATAAAAAATGTGACTAAGGAAAAAATAAAGCTCAAAAGCTTAATTGATTTCATAGTGCCAGTAAAATCGACAGCTACAACAGAGGGGAATAAAGGGGGTGGGGGAGGAAAAAAAATCCAAAAGAATCTACAGAACATGTCAAAAAATTAGAATAATAAATGTATTTCTTGAGTCATTGCTGCCAGCGTCCTTTCCCTCGCTGGGAGTCATAGTCCACGTTACCTCCCTAGGATGCCCTCCAACACTGTGCTGATCTCTGGACCTGCTGTGTGAGCACCTCAGATCCTAATCTGGTCCTGCTCCTGTATGTTCTTGCCTCCAGTGTCCACAGCTATCAGAACTAGTGAGTTTTCTTTTGTGGGAGCTCTCAGTGGCCTTTTATACATTCCATAGACACAGAGTCTGCCTAGTTGATCGTGTGGATTTAACCTGCAGCTTGTACAGCTGGTGGTAAGGTTTTAGGTCTTCTTCCTTAGCCACACTGCCACTGGGTTTCAGCTGTGGTTTTATTTCCACCTATACATGTGGGTCCTCCACTGGGGTTTGCTCCTGCGGCTGCCCTGGAGGATTTGGGTTTGCCCCCTTGAGGGCCAGGTGTGGAGGTGGTGCAGCTGCTTGGGTTGCTGGGGTTCTGGCAGCTCCAGGTACTCAGGGGAGTTGGTGGCTAGGGCAGCAGGAAATACAGTGCTCTAGAAGGGTATGGCAACCAGTATTGGCCAGTACACTCCAGTGTTCTTGCCTCGGGAGCCCCACTCCCTGACAGAGAAGCCTGGCAGGCCACAGTCTACAGGGCAGCAAAGAGTTGGACATGACCGAAGTGACCCTGTGGGCGTAGATGCTAGACTTTTTTTGCCTGTGGCAGCTCTGCCCCAGTGAGAATTGAGCGTGAAGGTGGCGCAGCTGCTTGGCTTGCAGGGACCCTGGCAGCGCCAAGTTTGCAAGGACACGGACTGCCTCCGCTGCAGGAGTTATGTCCCTATCAGAGTCTTTTTTCGAGCCTCTTGTAGCTGGCGATCAAAAAGCCTCTTTGGCCAGTCTGTCTCTGTAGCTCCACCTGTTCAGGCACTTAGAGGGCTACCTTGCCTGGGGTCCTTCTCTGTTGTTCGGTGTGTCAGGCACATAGAGGGGGCCCCCTGGCTGGGATCCTAGTCTGTAAGTTGGCACCTCTGGCACTTAAAGTGGCACCCTGAGTGGGGTCCTACTCTGTAGTTCAGTGTGTCGGGCGTTTGATGGGCCAGCCTCTCTATTGTTCAGCTGCTGATGCTGGCGTGTGGGGAGAGAGAGGCTATGGTGATGGCTGCAGCCCCTACCCGTGACTCAGCAATATTGCCTTGCTTCCGTGGCTGCCTAGCTTTCCTCCACAGGCATTTCCCACCACGATCTCCTCCCTCATATCCCCTCAGTCTGTCTCTTCTCCCTCACATCCCCTTAATCCATCTCTCTGCAGTCAGCAGCAGCTTTCACCCTGGGATTGCTCCACAATCCCTAAACTCCACCTCCCAGCTGCTGCGCCTTCCAGGGGACCAGGATTCCTTCCCCGGGGTATGTATGGCTGCTGCAAGGACTGTCTGATTCTCATTCCATTTAGGCTGCCACAGATCAGCTGTTTCACTCTCAGCCTTAAATGTTTCTCCTCTGACTCAGACAGTTGCCCCTACGTGGGGATTGGACCCCTGCTTCGTCCCCCCACCGGCCGAGGACAGGTCCAGGCCTACTGACACTCCTGTTTTCCCCGTAGTTCCTTCATCCTACCGAGTTTTGTGTGGGTCTATATATTCTTTTCCACTGGTCAGGTACTCTTGTCCACTGTTAGCTGGTGTTCTGCATGCACTTCCGTGTCTGAAGGTGTATTCCTGACGTATCCTTGGAGAGAGATGTACTCCACGTCCACCGACTCCTCCGCCATCTTGTTCTCCTAGGGAAGATTTTTACCTCTTATTTTTAAGAAAGTTCTATTTGAGTCTAGGGTAAATTGAGGACTATCTTGTAATTAAACATTAAAAAAAATAACTTTTAGCTACTATTCTACTGGTGCTTTTTATTTATGTATGTTTATTTTATATATGTATACTTGTTTATAGTTTGAAATCTTACTGTAAACTATGTGTCCTAAATAAATAGTATTAATTACACTGTTTATTAATGGCTATGCCTGTTTTAATAAAGAGTGATATTTTTGAAGCCAAAACAAAATTAAGTATACATTTTTCATTTTTTTTGCCAACTCATTGTATGACCCACAAGCAAGATATTTGCATTATTTCTTCGACATATCGTAATGTTCCCCAAGGACATAAGCATAAATAAGCCACAACTGCTAAATGTGGAAATCCAAATCATTAGGTTCCCAGTAAGTAAATGATTCTTGTCTTGTGTTTTTAGGTTCCCAGATTGTGATGAGCCGTATCCTCGGCTGGTGGACCTGAATTTAGCTGGCGATCCTACTGAAGGAGCCTCAGTGGCAGTGCAGAGGGACTATGGCTTTTGGTGTCCCCGAGAGTTGAAAATCGATCCTGATCTTGGCTATTCCTTTTTGCACGTGCGTGATTGTTCACCTCCTTGTCCAAATATGTACTTTAGGAGAGAAGAGCTTTCATTTGCTCGGTATTTCATAGGATTGATTTCAATCATTTGCCTCTCTGCCACATTGTTTACTTTTTTAACTTTTTTGATTGATGTGACAAGATTCCGTTATCCTGAAAGACCCATTATATTTTATGCCGTCTGCTACATGATGGTGTCATTAATTTTCTTTATTGGGTTTTTGCTTGAGGACCGAGTTGCCTGCAATGCATCCAGCCCTGCACAGTATAAGGCTTCCACAGTGACCCAAGGATCTCATAACAAAGCCTGTACCATGCTTTTTATGGTACTCTATTTTTTTACTATGGCTGGCAGCGTTTGGTGGGTGATTCTTACCATTACGTGGTTCTTGGCAGCTGTGCCAAAGTGGGGTAGTGAAGCTATTGAGAAGAAAGCCTTGCTGTTTCACGCCAGTGCGTGGGGCATCCCTGGAACTCTGACCATCATCCTTTTAGCGATGAATAAAATTGAAGGTGACAATATCAGTGGCGTGTGTTTTGTTGGCCTCTACGATGTTGATGCCTTGAGGTATTTTGTTCTTGCACCCCTCTGCCTGTATGTGGTAGTTGGGGTTTCACTCCTTTTAGCTGGCATTATATCCCTAAACAGAGTGCGAATTGAGATTCCATTAGAAAAGGAGAACCAGGATAAACTGGTGAAGTTTATGATCCGGATTGGTGTTTTCAGCATTCTGTATCTCGTACCACTCTTGGTTGTAATCGGATGCTACTTTTATGAGCAAGCTTACCGCAGCATCTGGGAAACAACGTGGATACAAGAACGCTGCAGAGAATATCACATTCCATGTCCATATCAGGTAAGGGAAACCTTGTTCTAAATTTCAGAATATTTAACAGTGTAAAAAGCTAATCTTAGCTGTTTTGTTTTGTGTTTTTTTTTAACTCTTCATGAAAAACCTGAACATTAAAATTTTGAAGTGAAGTTAATGAACAAATTTATTGTAGTAAGAATGTCATACACACATTTCTGTTAACATCTTCCTTTTAAAAGATCACTTTCGTGAGTCCAGGCCGTGGGCTTTTAAGCACTTTACTTCTGTTATCACAAAATAGTTGCTTGTTGGTTATTTAGAAGTCTGCAGGTTTGAGGGGAAGATGTTGATAAAAATACAGTGTCTGTGAAAATTTTACTGATACTTAGAATGGGAGTTTAACAGTTTTGAAAAAAATTAGAATGCATTTGTACAAACAGCTTCATCTTTTAGTTGGTCTTAGTTTTTCTTTTTTGCATACTGAATATTTTGTGATTTACCTTTTAATTTAAAGAGATCGGATAATCATAGAATTTTAGATCTAGAGAGGACCTTAGAGATGATTTATTCAAGTTCCCTCTATAATTTAGAGTTCTTAAACATCTATCTCATTTGAGGCTTAGAAATGTTAAGTGACTTGCTCACTTTATTAAAGTACTTATGCATTATAGATTACTTCCGTTTACTTGGCTCTTTCCCCTCATAGACAGTGAACTCTAAATGCAAGAACATCTTTTCTTTTTTTTTTTTTATTTTAAAATCTTTAATTCTTACATGTTTTTAATATTTTTTCAAAGCATGGTCTATAGGTTAGTAGATGATGGCATTGAGGATGGGAGTGTGTAGATTGAGAAGAAAAGACATTTTTAAGAAATGTTCCAGTTTTACTGGAAACAAGGAGTGTGTGATTAGCACATAGTCAATTCTCGTAAATACTTGATGACTGAAAATGCCATTTCCTTTTTTATTTTGTGGTATAAATAATTCTACACAAAATTAAATTTTTATTGTATAAATATTAGCTACTGGCTTTTAAAAAACCAACCTATAATTGAGAGACCAGAAAAAATGAATAATTGAAATTTTATTATATTTCTTGATAGAATTGCTTATTAAAAACTCTCATTAAATAAAACTCATAGCTCATATTAAATAAATATGAGTTTTCAGGCCTGAAACTAAGTAATCAAATTTTGCCTCTAATGATAGAGAATGAGATGATTGAATTACATCATATGCTTCTTTATGTAAGGTTTCTAGGATTCCAGATATATATTATCTTAGGACTATAAAAGAAATAATGTTTGGCTCTGAAATAATGATCTGAAAAATACCAGACCTCAAACATGTAAATTAGTAAATTGAGTAGTTGGGACACCACTATTTTCAAGACATTCCTAAGAATCTTTTAGCATCTTGAGAACCAGTTTGAGCTATACAAAAATGTGTGTGTGTATTCATTTCTTTATAGTCATAGGTTCTCTAAGTGTTTTTTATTTCCAACTTACAGAAATAATGTTGGATTTCTGAAAAGAATAGAAAATGGTATAGTAACTGACATAGTTATTAAGCTGTAAAGTCTGGGTCAGGAATCCTGACTTCATGTCTAACTCTTATTATTTACTAGTTTTATAGCTTTTGATCAACTTCACCTCTTTGCACTTCCAATTCCTCATCTGTAGAGTGAGTAATGGAATCTCATAGAAATAAAAGAGTAATCGTGTGAGATAGAAATAGTAGAATCTGTCTTCTAGGACTGTCTTTAGGCATCTACATGCAGTTAGAAGTGTGCCTTCTGTATAATAAGTGCTCAAATGTTAGTTCTGTTACTCATTTTTTCATTTATTGTTGCTGCTGTTACTGTTATTTACACACACACATACATACATACACTTAAAAAATAAAAACCATTCAGTACCAAACTTTAGCAAATGCCATGTTTAAGTTATTGAGAATATACATGACAGTATGTGTACCACTAACTTGTTCATTTTAACTGCAGTAGAGAGATTTAATGTACAAATATACTTTAATTCATTTACTCATTATTTTGCTGATGGATATAGAGTTCCCAAGTGTTTTACTGTTGTAATACCTATCTTCCTTGTACATGACCAAGAATGTTCATGGGGTTTGTACCCAAAAGTGTAGTTGTGGTATTTCAAGTGGTTCTTTTAATTTACACTCGCAGTATGGAGTTGGAATTCCCCATTTCACGCCATCTTGTTGTTCTCAGGCTTTAGGTTTTTGTCAACCTTTGAAACAATATCTCAAGCTTGTCTTGATTTTTATTTTTATTTCCCTTGTGCCTCGGTGTTTCCATATGTTTATTGGCTGTTTGGGGTTTCTCTTCTGTGATTTGCCTCTTTGTTGCCTTTGTCCACTGCTCTGTCAGGTTATTTGCCTTTTGTTGTTATTCTTGTTTTAATTCTTTGTCTGTTACTTGCATTGCAGATATCTTATCCTGCTCTCTAGCTTGTCTTTTCACTTTGTGTTTTCTTTGCCTTTTGTGTTTTAAGAAATCCCTCCCTACCTCTAAAAATCATAAAAATGGTCTGCTGTTTTTTTTCTAGCAGTTTTTTAAATTTGATTTTTTAATTCACAGCTCTAATCTTTTGAAATTCATTTTTATCTATGTTATGAGTGATAATTTTAGTTTTTCATATGAATGGTGCTTTTTGTACCATTTGCAAATAGCCCATGTGAATAGTAATGCATTGCTGTAATATACAAGTTCCATTTTTAGGCTCTCTTATTTACTGCTCTGTTTGAACAACCTTGTTTCAGTCCCACGTTTCCTCTACCTTATGCTTCTTCAAACTTATTTTAACTGTTCCTGGCACTCTTCTGTTTGAATTTTAGAATAATTTATTCAGGAGAAGCAGTTTGTATTTTGTTGAAATTGTTTCAGGTTTTAAATGAATCCAGGGAAAATTGCTATCTTTGTGATACTGAGTTTTAGTATCATTTTGTTTCTTTATGTATGTATTCATTAATTTGTTCCTAGGTACCTTACAGTTTTTGTTTCAGTTGTGAATGAGATCTTTTCTCTGTTACATTTTTCAGTTGGTTATTGCTGGTCTACAAGAATGCCACTGATTTTTATATATTGACCTTATATTGAGCATCCCTGCTGAACTCTTCTGTTAGCGCTAATTGTGTGTAAATTCTTTTATATATTCTTTGTAGAAATCCTGTTGCAGCAAGTAAGGCCAAGTTCATATCTCACATTCCAGTTCTTATGTTTTATTTAAGATTTTTGTGTCTATACTCATGAGAGATATAGACTGTAATATTAATAGTTTTTCTTTTCTTGCCATATATTTTTCCTTTTTGGTGTCAAGGATGTAATAGCTTCATAAAGTGAGGTTTTTTCCTCCTGTTCTTTGAAACAGTTTTTACAATGAATAGGTACTGTCTGCTCTTTGAAAGAGTCAGTATATCATCCTGTAAAATCCTCTGTCATGGTATCTTTGAAGGAAAGAGAGAGAAATTTCATCTTTCCAAACTGAAATTCTGCAGTTCTCCATTCCTCCTTGTCTCCTGGCCTTTGGCAGCCATTGTTCTACTTTATTTCTCTATGAATTTGGCTGCTCTGGGTACTTCATATTAATGAAACTCAAACACTAGAATTTTAATATTAGTTTTCATTCAGGATTTTACTTTGAGGAATTTTATACAGATTTGTAAATTGAGCACTAGAGCTATTGAATTCCTATTTGAAGTAATATCCATACATAATTGTATAATATTTACTATTATTGAGCATGCCTAAAAGAATGCTTGTTAAGTTTTGATGATAATACCTAATGAGAGGTTTTTTAAATGTATTAAGCAATGATACTATCCTTGAGGTAGCCTCTGCACGTGTCTTGGAGAATGTAATATTTGAATATATGTTTACATGAATATCAGTGCAGTTGCTTTGTAGTCATTTCTCAAATTAATGAAACTTTCAAATATTTGAAAAATCAGAATGTGAGGTCGTTGATCACATTGTTTCAAAGTACGCAGTTGGTACTTTTTAAAGTAAATTGCATGTATTTAAGTCCATGATTTGAAGAAAAGTGGGCTTGTGTAAAGTATTTTAAAATATTTAAAATGAACGTCCTTGCTGAAAACAGGAATACACTGCTTGGATTTTGAAATACTTTACACCAACTGTTTTTTGCAAGAACACTTTCTTAAAAATGTGTATTAAATAATTCTTGAAAAAGTAATACCTGAAAAGAGTTGGGTTGTGAAATATAGCTTGAGTTTTCAGAATTGTGTATATTTTACAGTTTAAAATCAGTAAAGTTTATTCCTAGAATATGTTTCATCTTATATATTATGTAAATAGCACAGTAATTTTCCAGGTACTTAGTGGGGTTTTTTTTTTTCTTTTAAAGTATTTCCTTCTATTTATTTAGGCACTTCTAAGAGGCTCAAAGCATTTTATGAAAGAGTTACACATTTCAAAGTTTGTTGATATTTCTAGAAATCCATTCACATGTAACATATTTATTAAAAACATGGGGTTTAAAGTCCTGTCTGTAACACTTTGAGTCTCAGTTTCCTCATGTAAAATACAAGGAATAATATGTTAAATATAGTAATATCTACCTCATAGGTGGCTGTGAAGATTAAATGAGAAAATAAAGTTAAGCCTCTTACTAGAATGCCTTGCACAAAGAAAAATTTCATTATTCTGTTGTTGCAAGTACATAATTCCTGAGGTTTAGAAAAGAATTGTTCTTATATTCTGTATTAGAATCATCATTTTGTCTTTTAAACATTGATTTTCAAAAGAAACTGTTTCCTTTCCTAAAGTTTCCCCCTTCATTTTTTTTCTCTTTCATCCATCTAATCCAATGATGTAAGCCCAAGGAATTTTGATACTAGAACCTGTGTTTCAATAATAGAAATGTTTCACCGTAATAGAAGCAGCTAAGACTGTCAAGTTCACGTTAGAGCCATTTGTAGAATTAAAAAAAAATTATTTGTGTAGAAAACAAACAAAAAACCCATTATTTCTATTTTTAGCCACAGAAGGCAGCCGGTCTGTTGTTTATCTAATGTTGATTCAGAAACATACAAAAATAGAAGAATAACATATCTAACTTACGACTTTAGATTCATTTTCTGATAAGAGTGTTTCCCCTTTACCCGACAATACCAAAAGGAATCAACATTGTTTATCAAAGGACCATAAGGAAATGGGTATGTTTTGTCCTTCCAACATTAGTGACAGCAAATAATTCTCAATAAATATATTATAAGTACTACTAATCTTTTCTTTTTTCCTGCTACTAATCTTTAAAGTGGTAAGTATACTGCCTGTGACTTCCTAGCACCAAACTGATTTTTCCTCAGAATTGTTCAGTGCCTGTAATAGAGAGAAAGATGGAGAGTTACTGAGCAAATATTCTAGGTCTCTTATAGGAAAATATTTTGAAATATTATATTTTAGAAGTATAGAATATTAAATTTATTTTTAAAGTATTCATACTGTTATGTACAGGCTGTAAAATGCTATCAAGGAGCACTTTTGGATAAATACTTTAAAATATACAAGTTATTTTGGCCTCTGCTAAACAGACTAAATAGCCTAAGCCATGAGTTCCGTTTTAGTCTTAACTGCAGATATATCTGGTGGTGGTGGTGTTCATTCGTTAAGTCGTGTCCGACTCTTTGTGACCCCGAATAAACTGCAGCACGCCAGGCTTCCCTGTCCTTCACTATCTTCCGATGTATACTATCTAGTGTACAAATGGTTTATACATCTTTAGGAAAAAATTCAGTATTCTTGCCACAGTGTACAGCAGGACACAGCAAACTTTCTCTGTAAGGTCACATAGTAGATATTTTAGGCTTTGCCAGCCATGTGGTTTTTGTTGTAACAACTCAGCTCTGCTGGTGTAGTGCAAAAGCAGCTATCAGTCAGTTCAGTTGCTCAGGCGGGTCCAACTCTTTGCAACCCCATGGACTGCAGCACGTCAGGCTTCCCTGTCCTTCACCAACTCCTGGAGCTTGCTCAAGCTTACGTCTATCGCGTCAGTGATGCCATCCACCCATCTTATTCTCTGTCGTCCCCTTCTCCCGCCTTCAATCTAGCCGAGCATCAGGGTCTTTTCCAATGAGTCAGTTCTTCTCATCAAGTGGCCAAAGTATTGGAGCTTCAGCTTCAGCATGAGTCCTTCCAATAAATATTCAGGACTGATTTTCTTTAGGATGGACTGGTTGGATCTCCTTGCAGTCCAAGGGACTCTCAAGAGTCTTCTCCAACACCACAGTTCAAAAGCATCAATTCTTCAGCGCTCAGCTTTCTTTACAGTTCAACTTGCACACCCATACATGACTACAGGAAAAACCATAGCTTTGAGCAAGAGAGTTGACCCAGACTTGCCTGTGAGTGTCCAGGAGTCTCTGGCGGAGGTGTGGGTCGGAAGTGGCCTGCTGCAGGATTGGTGGGGGGGGGGGGGCACCGAGTGTCCCAGGGCATGTGTGAGACCTTTTGAAGGAGGTCGCCATTATCTTCATTACCTCCACCATGGTTTGGTCTCAGGTGAAACAACAGGGAGGGAAAGACAGCCCCACCCATGAACAGAAAATTGGATTAAAGATTTACTGAGTATGGCCCCACCCATCGGAACAAGACCCAGTTTCCCCCACAGTCAGTCTCTCCCATCAGGAAGCTTCCATAAGCCTCTTATCCTTATCTGTCAGAGGCTGGACTTAACGGGAAACCACAATCACAGAAAAGCAGCCATAGACAATATAAACAACTGGAAGTGTTTCAGTAAGACTTTGTTTGCAGTGACATAATTGGGGCAGATTTGCTCTGTAGGTTATAATTTGTCAGCTGAACTACAGCAAGCATTATTCTCTATCACCTTGACTAATTCTTTCATTACAGTGGTTGGTGACCTATGGCACATTTCTTTCCCATGGAAATTGTCACGTTTGATTCTCGTTACTGCTTTTGAGGATCATCATTTTACTCTGTTCAGTTCAGTTCAGTCACTCAGTCGTGTCCTACTGTTTGTGACCCCATAAATCGCAGCACGCCAGGCCTCCCTGTCCATCACCACCTCCCGGAGTTCACTCAGACTCACATCCATCAAGTCAGTGATGCCATCCAGCCATCTCATCCTCTGTCGTCCGCTTCTCCTCCTGCCCCCAATCCCTCCCAGCATCAGAGTCTTTTCCAATGAGTCAACTCTTCGCATGAGGTGGCCAAAGTACTGGAAATTCAGCTTTAGCATCATTCCTTCCAAAAGAAATCCCAGGGCTGATCTTCAGAATGGACTGGTTGGATCTCCTTGCAGCCCAAGGGACTCTCAAGAGTCTTCTCCAGCACCACAGTTCAAAAGCAACAATTCTTCGGCGCTCAGCTTTCTTCACAGTCCAACTCTCACATCCATACATGCCCACTGGAAAAACCATAGCCTTGACTAGACGGACCTTAGTCGGCAAAGTAATGTCTCTGCTTTTCAACATGCTATCTAGGTTGGTCATAACTTTTCTTTCAAGGAGTAAGTGTCTTTTAATTTCATGGCTGCAGTCACCATCTGCAGTGATTCTGGAGCCCCCCAAAATAAAGTCTGACACTGTTTCCGCTGTTTCCCATCTATTTCCCATGAAGTGATGGGACCAGATGCCATGATCTTCGTTTTCTGAATGTTGAGCTTTAAGTCAACTTTTTCACTCTCCACTTTCACTTTCATCAAGAGGCTTTTTAGTTTCTCTTCACTTTCTGCCATAAGGGTGGTGTCATCTGCACATTCGAGGTTATTGATATTTCTCCTGGCAGTCTTGATTCCAGCTTGTGCTTCTTCCAGTCCAGCGTTTCTCATGATGTACTCTGCATAGAAGTTAAATAAGCAGGGTGACAATATACAGCCTTGACGTACTCCTTTTCCTATTTGGAACCAGTCTGTTGTTCCATGTCCAGTTCTAACTGTTGCTTCCTGACCTGCATAGAGGTTTCTCAAGAGGCAGGTCAGGTGCTCTGATATTCCCATCTCTCTCAGAATTTTCCAGTTTATTGTGATCCAGACAGTCAGAGGCTTTGGCATAGTCAATAAAGCAGAAATAGATGTTTTCTGGAACTCTCTTGCTTTTTTGATGATCCAGCGGATGTTGGCAATTTGATCTCTGGTTCCTCTGCCTTTTCTAAAACCAGCTTGAACATCTGGAAGTTCACGGTTCACGTATTGCTGAAGCCTGGCTTGGAGAATTTTGAGCATTACTTTACTAGCATGTGAGATGAGTGCAATTGTGTGGTAGTTTAAGCATTCTTTGGCATTGCCTTTCTTTGGGATTGGAGTGAAAACTGACCTTTCCCAGTCCTGTGGCCACTGCTGAGTTTTCCAAATTTGCTGGCATATTGAGTGCAGCACTTTCACAGCATCATCTTTCAGGATTTGAAATAGCTCAACTGGAATTCCATCACCTCCACTAGCTTTGTTCATAGTGATGCTTTCTAAGGCCCACTTGACTTCACATTCCAGGATGTCTGGCCCTAGGTGAGTAATCACACCATCGTGATTATCTTGGTCCTGAAGATCTTTCTTGTACAGTTCTTCGGTATATTCTTGCCATCTCTTCTTAATATCTTCTGCTTCTGTTAGGTCCATACCATTTCTGTCCTTTATCGAGCCCATCTTTGCATGAAATGTTCCCTTGGTATCTCTAATTTTCTTGAAGAGATCTCTAGTCTTTCCCATTCTGTTGTTTTCCTGTATTTCTTTGCATTGATTGCTGAGGAAGGCTTTCTTATCTCTTCTTGCTATCCTTTGGAACTCTGCATTCAGGTGCTTATATCTTTCCTTTTCTGCTTTGCTTTTTGCTTCTCTTCTTTTCACAGCTATTTGTAAGGCCTCCTCAGACAGCCATTTTGCTTTTTTGCATTTGTTTTCCATGGGGATGGTCTTGATCCCTGTCTCCTGTAGAGTATCATGAACCTCATTCCATAGTTCATCAGGCACTGTATATATCAGATCTAGTCTCTTAAATCTATTTCTACTTCCACTGTATAATCATAAGGGATTTGATTTAGGTCATACCCGAATGGTCTAGTGGTTTTCCCTACTTTCTTCAATTTAAGTCTGAATTTGGCAATAAGGAGTTCATGATCTGAGCCACAGTCAGCTCCTGGTCTTGTTTTTGTTGACTGTAGAGTTTCTCCATCTTTGGCTGCAAAGAATAGAATCAATGTGTTTTTGGTATTGACCATCTGGTGATGTCCATGTGTAGAGTCTTCTCTTGTGTTGTTGGAAGAGGGTGTTTCCTATGACCAGTGCATTTTCTTGGCAAAACTCTATTAGTCTTTGCTCTGCTTCATTCCATATTCCAAGGCCAAGTTTGCCTGTTACTCCAGGTGTTTCTTGACTTCCTACTTTTGCATTCCAGTCCCCTATAATGAAAAGGACATCTTTTTTGAGTGTTAGTTCTAAAAGGTCTTGTAGGTCTTCATAGAACCGTTCAACTTCAGCTTCTTCAGCATTACTGGTTGGGGCATAGACTTGGATTACTGTGATATTGAATGGTTTTGCCTTGAAAACGAACAGAGATCATTCTGTTATTTTTGAGATTGCATTCAAGTACTGCATTTTGGACTATTTTGTCGACCATGATGGCTACTCCGTTTCTTCTAAGAGATTCCTGCCCTCAGTAGTAGATATAATGGTCATCTGAATTAAATTCACCCATTCCGATCCATTTTAGTTTGCTGATTCCTAGAATGTCGACGTTCACTCTTGCCATCTCCTGTTTGACTACTTCCAATTTGCCTTGAGTCATGGACCTGACATTCCAGGTTCCTATGCAATATTGCTCTTTACAGCATCGAACCTTGCTTCTATCACCAGTCACATCCACAGCTGGGTATTGTTTTTGCTTTGGCTCCATCCCTTCATTCTTTCTGGAGTTATTTCTCCACTGATCTCCAGGAGCATGTTGGGCACCTACTGACCTGGGGAGTTCCTCGTTCAGTATCCTATCATTTTGCCTTTTCATACTGTTCATGGGGTTCTCAAGGCAAGAATACTGAAGTGGTTTGCCATTCCCTTCTCCAGTGGACAACATTCTGTCAGACCTCTCCACCATGACCCGCCCGATTGGGTTGCCCCACGGGCATGGCTTAGTTTCACTGAGTTAGACAAGGCTGTGGTCCTTGTGTGATTAGATTGACTGGTTTTCTGTGATTATGGTTTCACTGTGTCTGCCCTCTGATGGCCTCTTGCAACACCTACCGTCTTACTTGGGTTTTTCTTACCTTGGATGTGGGGCATCTCTTCACGGCTGCTCCAGCAAAGTGCAGCCGCTGCTCCTTACCTTGGGCGAGGGGTATCTCCTCATCGCTGCCCCTCCTGACCTTGAACGTGGAATAGCTCCACTAGGCCCTCCTGCGCCTGCGCAGCCACTGCTCCTTGGATGTGGGGCAGCTCCTCCTGGCCGCCACCCCTGACCTCGGATGTGGGGTAGTTCCTCTTGGTTGTTCCTGCACCGTTGCAGCCTGGCACTCTCGGCTGCTGCCCCTGACCTCGGACGTGGGGTAACTCCTCTTGGCTGCTGTCCCTCGGGCATGGGGTCCTTCCGGCTTCTGCCCCTGACCTCAGACATGGGGTAGCTCCTCTCAGCCACGCTATGTGTGCCGTTGCATTACATAATGGTATTAAAAATACTCAATAAATTCTAGTACATCACTATAATAAAGATATGACAATAAATCTTATTTCAGTTGTCTTTGAAGTCATACCACACCAGAAAAATTTGAGTCAAGGAAAAATTTGAGTAGTTTATGGGAATAGTAAAATAGAAATAACATAATGTAATGGTCATATAAGCTTCTAGTTACTAAGTATGTACTGTGCATCAGGTTCTGTACTCAGTGAATTTATACACATTATCTCCTTTAATTCTCACAGTAGCACAATAAGATTGTATTCTGCTTTACAAATGAGGAACTGAGTCTTATAATTAAATACAACTTATCTGGATTCTTAAAGTAAGTGATAAAGCTAAGGTGTGAATTGCATTTCTGATTCCAACGACTACTAACCACCTACCTGATCATGTTGAATATGAAGTCTTCCATTTTATTTCCTCTGCCTGCCTGCCTGCTCATTCGCTTGAGTTATGTCTGACTCTGCAGCCCCATGAACTGCAGCCCGCCAGGCTCCTCTTTCCATGGGAGTCTTCAGGCAAGAATGCTGGAGTGGGTTGGGATCTCCCCAAACCAGGGATTGAACCTGGGCATCCTGTGTCTTCTGCATTGCAGGCAGATTCTTTACTGCTGAGCCACCGGGGAGACCCCTCCAGTGAATCATGTGTATTTTATCAGTGATTTTATAAAATGTGTTAAGGTAATTTGGCTTCCCAGGTGGCACTAGTGGTAAAGAATCCACCTGCAGTGCAGGAGACTCAAGGGATATGGGTTTAATCCCTGGGTCAGGAAGATTTCCTGGAAGAGGAAATGGCAACTCACTCCAGTATTCTTTCCTGAAAAATTCCGTGGGCAGAGGAGCCTGACAGGCTACAGTCCATGGGGTGGCAAAGAGCTTGACATGACTATGCGCACTGTAACTGGTTAAGGTCATTGAGTTCATTAATGTTGTTAAGTTTGTTAAAGAGCTAAGAAGTTTGTCTTAAAGTAGAGCATTAAGAAAATGATTAAATATACTCAGGTTTCCTCAGACAGTATGATTTCTGACAATATGTCTTGAGTAGGAGCATTAGCAGTCTGAAGCAGTTAAATCTGGGAAGAACTCACTATTTGAGATATCATAGATCTTGCATGATTGAGGGGAGATCTCCAAAGAGTCCGCCACTTCAAAAATTGTTATGAATTGGGACCAGCCCAGTAAGGAGCTATAGGGCTGGCTCATCAAGCAGGAGCTATTATGTGGATGAGATGGGAAAGGTCACACAAGTGTGGTTGCTATTTATTGGTGAAAGGTGAGCCTTGGGCCAGTTGGTAAGTTGAGAAAGGGAGCCAAGAACTCCCTTGCTAGCCTAAATCTCCAGGGCCATAGGCTGAAGTGTTTGCAGGTTAGTTGTGACTCCTATGAATCAGCTAGAACAATACTTTCTCCAGGATTCCCACTGATTGATTGACCAAATAGCTCAAAATATAAAGCCACCAAACACATGAGAAAAGCCACTATGACTATGAGTCACAGCATCAAACTTAGAACTGCAGATGCTGAAATTGTCAAACACTGAAAGATAGAATAGGTAAGTATGTAATGTTTATAGAAATAGGAAATATAGTCACAGGTTACCAGTCTACAAGAAATTACTTGAAATAATAGATTTTTTTAAAAATCTAGAAACTTAATTTTTGAAATGGAAGCTCGTTTGATAGAATTCCTGAAATATTTAATATGAAACAGCAATTTAAGCTGCTGTTTGAAGAGAAATTTAATGAACTGGTATTAGGTGAAAATAAAACTATCCAGAATGTCATAAGAGAGAAAAGGAAAATGTGAAAGTGATGTTAAGAGAAATGTAGGGCAGAGTGAGAAGGTCGAATAGGAGTGTATTGGGTTGGCCAAAAGATGATATGGGCTTTCTGTATCTGAATGAACTTTTTGACCAACCCAATAATTAGATTCCCAGGAGGGAGGGAATTGAGAGAGTCTAGGAGAGACAATATTTGAAGAGCTGGTTTCTACTCATTTTCCACAACTGCTAAACATGTGAATTCACAGACTGTGGAACTGTGAATTCCAAGGAAGAACTGTGTACCACTAGCAGGATAAGTAAAAAGAAATCCACACTTCAGTGAAACTGCAGAACTCCAAAGACAGGAGTCATAAAAAAGTCTCAGAAAAGGGGACAGATCTTCTAAAAAAGACCAACAGTTAGAGTGACAGCAGAGTCCTTAACAATAACAAAAGCCAGAAAATGATATATTTTAAATGTTAAAAGAGAAAAAAAACTTTTCAACCAGAATTTTGTACCGCGTAAAACTTTTGTGGGGATGCATGGCCAGATCGCTTCCACAGAAGGACGAGACTTTCAGCTGCAGGGAGTGGGGTCCGTAGACATCCTTCAGGTGGAAAGCTGCCTTGTCTGAGGTGGGCCTGCAGCCAGCGACTCTTAGGTGGGCCAAGAAGGCTTGGCCGTTGGCCCAGCTTAGGACCCTCTGATGGTCCTTATTTGCTCTGGAACTCCCTACCAGTTTGGCTGAGGCTTTTCTGAGAATGCATGGCAGGTCACTTTCTTCTGTCCAATTGTAGATACTGCTCCCAAATAAATATCTCGCACCCCAAACTTTATCTCTGCATGTTCTGGAAAACGCCAATTTGTTCTCAAGAATAGACTTCATCTCTGCATGTTCTGGAAAATGCCGATTTGTTCTCAAGAATAGAGATGAAATAAAGCCATTTACATATAAACAAAAACTGTGAGTTTACCACCAAAAGATTTGTATGAACTTCTAAAGGTTATATTTCAAGAAGAATGAAAATAATCTCATAGACAGTAGGAGATGCAAGAAGAAATGAAGTAAAGTTGTAAACATATATGTAAAGCTAAATAAATGTTTCTCTAAAATGCCAACAACAGTGTGTACTTTGGGGGTTTAAAAAAACATCTAAAGACCTATAGAGAAAAAAATACACCAAAAAAACCCATATATAGACCAGAATTGGGTTAATGCTGTAATCAGCTGTATCAGATGATCTAGGACCCCTGATAAATGGCTGCTCCCCATCCTCTTTTTTTTCTTTTTCCTCTTCTCATAGGCCTCTTGTTCTTAAGGGTTTTAAAATTTTTTGATTTTTTTTAAATTTAATTTTTTGGATAGGTGATTTGTAATGTTTAGAACTTTAAAAATAGTAAACATATATTAAGAAGCATTGTTCCTACTCTTGTTTGTCATGTTCTTAATTTTTGCCCCTTTTCCATCTCTTACCAGTAACCACCGTATATATCAATAATTTCTTGTATGTATTTCCAGAGTTTCTTTTTCCACATGGTTGTTTTGAAAAGTAAGTCATAATTATAAGAGCCTGTCACACACTAAGAGGTCACTAAATTTAGTTCCCTTCTCTCCATAACCTTCTTAGGACCTTAAGACCCAGAAAGAATAATTTTCCATAATTTTGCTACTGAATATGACATTTTTTGCTTTATATCTATAACATAAATTGGAACCATAAAACCATGTTTCATGCATGTCATATTCTTAATAAAAAGTTCATGTAGCTTTCCTAGCCTTAGCCTAGAACTAATTGAAAAGGCAAAGTATACTTTAAAGATGTGAATATGATTAATAGAACCTTGCATGTTTTCTGGAAAGTGATTCTGGTGTTTCACAATATGATATCATAAAACTAGAAAGGTTAGTTGTGCCTAATTTTTCCAAGATGCAAATTGTTTTTTATTTCAAATATTATAAAATGTGAGATTAGATTTTTTCTTTTTATGGAGGAGAAAGAAAGAGTGGCTTTATTACTTTGCCAGGCAAAGAGAGAACACAATAGGCTAATCCCCCAAGAACTATGCACCACTCTCTGGAGATTAGTCTTGTTTTTTTGATTGAGGTGTAATTCACATATTACTGGTTTCAGGTGTGCAGCGTAATGAGTTGATATTTGTATATATTGCAGGTGATCACTAATAAATCTAACACCATCACCATACATAGTTTAAAAGTTCTTTTTCTTGTGATAACTTTTAAAATCTACTCTTAGCAACTTTCAAAACTGAAGTACAGTATTATTAACTACAGACACCAAGCTGTACATTACATTCTTATGCCTTATTTCTCTTATGACTTGAAATATGTACCTTTTGATCACCTTCACCCATTTCATCCATTGCCCACCCTTTGCCTCTGGCAGCCACCAATCTGTTCTCTTTATAAGTTGGGTGGGTTTTTTGAAGTGGATGGGGGTTGTTTTCTTTTTAAGATTCTATATATAAATGAGATCATAAGGTATTTGCTCTTCTCTGACGTAATTTCCCTTAGCACAAACCTTCAGGGTCAATCCATATTGTCACAAAATGGCAAAATGACATCTTTTATGGCTGAATAGTATTCCATTGTATATGTATACCACATTTTCTTTATCTGTTCAGCCATCATTGGACACTTAGGTTGATTCCATCTCTTGGCTGTTGTGACTAATGCTGCAGTGAACATGAGGTGTGGATATCTTTCCAAGTTCGTGTTTTTGTTTTCTTAAATACCCCAAAGTGGAATTGTTGGGTCATATGGTGGTTCTATTTTTTATTATTTGAGAATTGCCATACTCTTTTTCCATAGTGGCTATACCACTCTTCATTCCCACCAGCAGTGCACAGTGGTTCACTTTTTTCCACATCCTCATCAATGCTTGTTATTGCTTATCTTTTTGGTAATAGCCATTCTGTCAGTTGTGAGGTGATACTGTGGTTTTGATTTGTGTTTCCCTGAAGATTAGAGATACTGAGCACCTTTTCCTGTGTGTGTTGACCATCTGTATGTCTTCTTTGGAAAAATGTCTATTCAGAACTTTTGCCCATTTTTTAATTGGATTGTTTGGGTTTTTTAAATTGAAATTGTATGAGTTCTTTGTATCTTTTGAAAATAACTCCTTAACATATATATGATTCACAGATATTTTCTCCCAATCGGTTAGTTGCCTTTTCATTGGGTTGATGATTTCCTTTGCTGTGCAGAAGCTTTTTAATTTTATATAGTCCCACTTGTTTATTTTTACTTTTGTTAACTTTACTTTTTGTATCCAAAAAATTTTTTTAAAATCATTACTAAGACTGATGTCAAGGAGCTTGCTATTTGTTTTCTTCTGGGTGTTCAAGTCTTTAATCCATTTTGAATTAATTTTTGTGTATGGTGGTCCAGTTTCATTCTTTGACATGTGGTGTCCAATTTTTCCAACGTCATTTATTGAAAAGACTGTTCTTTCCTTATTGTGTATTCTTGGCTCTTTTATCAGAAATTAATTGACCATATGTGCATATGTTAATTTTTGGACTGTCATGTTGTTTGATTACTATAGCTTTGTAATATAGTTTGAAATCAAGGAGCATGAATGATACCTCCAGCTTTGTTCTTTTTTCTCAAGATTGCTTTGGCTGTTTGAATCTTTCGTTGTTCCATATAAATTTTAGGATTTGTCCTATTTCTGTGAAAAATGCTGTTGGAATTTTGATAACAGTGCAAAGAATCTGTAGATTGCTTTGGATAGTACAGATATTTTAACAATATTGATTTTTCCAGTCTTTAAGAATGGAATATCTTTCCATTTATTTGTCTTCAGTTTTTTTCCACTAATGCCTTATTTTCTTATTGTAAATCATGAGATTATAGGACAGTTTTATGGAGTTTCAAAGAACTCATTTCTGAACATAATCTTCCCTCTAACATGGGCTTTCCATAGTTTTTTCAGGGCTGAGGAAGTTGATCTATTATTGTAATGTTTAGGAAAGTCTAAGCTATGCTTTCTGTTTCATTATTCTATACTTAGTAACAAGCTAATTTAAATTTTTTCCTGGTTAATTTTCAGTTCATATTTAGAAAAGAGAATGGGAATTTTCAAAATTATTCACCTTCAGTTTGATTTGTTTTGAGAAAATAGCAGTTTGTTACTTTAATCCAAAAAAGAAAGGTTATGCTTTTCACTTGATGAATGAGCATCATTATACTGTGAATTCCGATTAATAGTTCTTTATGTACATCAAGTTTGAGTGAACTCCGGGAATTGTTGATGGACGGGGAGGCCTGGCGTGCTGCAGTTCATGGGGTCGCAAAGAGTGGGACACGACTGAACTGAACTGAACTGATATACATCAAGATTAAGTGTAAATTCTGCAGTTTTTAATTATTTGTTTCCCAGTTATTGCATCCATTATTGTAAAGTGTATATGTACAGAATAGTGTTCTGTTTTCTAGCTATTTCTAGTTCATAAGATTAAAGTGACATAAGACTAATGATCATTTCCCCTCACTAAAATTAGGATAAAAGTTCAAGATGTCCTTTGCTTAATCAAATGTAACTTCTGAAGAAGTAATAGTTTTTATTTTGAAATGTCATCAAAGCAAAGGAATAGAATTGAGGTAATCATTATTTTTGTTTTCATTTTAACTTCTTGAGTGAACTTTGGCTTTAAGCCTTTTCTTACCTAATTTGTGAGTTTTCCATGAGGTTCATTAAATAATAGGCACAGTATATCCAGATGTCATAGTAAATCTTTGTGATGTTGATAATCTGTGGTGAATATTAACACTCTGAGAATGTGTGCTCTGTACCAGTCAGTTCTTCCTAATCAGGCATGCTCTCCTTTATTTCCTCTCGGTTTACTGAAACCATTTTCTCCTCTGTTTCCCTGGCTAGTCTTTCGCTTGGAAAGTTGTCTGTTCCTTAGATAATGGGAATAAAAAGTTACTCTTTAATCATTAAATTTTATCTTTTATTTATCTAAAAGTTGACATCACCCACAGTTTACAGCAGTCACTGGTAAAGTCAATTAGGATCTAAATTAACTTTCCTCATTGCTCTTCGCCATTCTTGAATTTAGAAGACAACATTCTTTTAAGGTAGTCTCAGTGCTTGGAAAAGAAAATGAGATTATTTGCAAAATATCTGTAGTGTGGAGTTTATATTTTGTCATTTCTTCTGTTGATCAAAGAAAAGCTTGGAAATTGAAATCCCAGCTTGCTATACCTATTTTTCACTGGGCTACAAATAAATTGGTGGTCCAATAATGGGAGAAGGTAAACTTTGAAAGGAAGATAGATTGATAGATACAGATCTGGTTAAAGAAGTGAATTACTAATTAGTTCTCTATTTACCTTACCTAGTGATACTTAATTTCAAAACTGCTGCCTCTCTGAAAGTAGCAAGGTATATTGAAATTATAGGAGCCTTGACCACCTTTTTGTCCTTTATTTTTTTAAAATTATAACTGTTTCTGACATACACGTATTTATACACACACACATATATATGCATGTATATATTGGATTGATCATAAAGTTCATTTGAATTTTCCATGAAAAGGTACTGAAAAATCTGACTCAGATAATCACGATGGTGTGACCACCAACCTAGAGCCAAACATCCTGGAATGCAAAGTCAAGTGGGCCTTAGGAAGCATCACTATGAACAAACCTAGTGGAGGTGATAGAATTCCAGTTGAGCGATTTCAAATCCTAAAAGATGATGCTGTGAAAGTGCTGCACTCAGTATGCCAGCAAATTTGGAAAACTCAGCAGTGGCCACAGGACTGGAAAAGATCAGTTTTCATTCCAATTCCAAAGAAAGGCAATGCTAAAGAATGCTCAAACTACCGTACAATTGCACTCATCACACGCTAGTAAAGTAATGCTCAAAATTCTCCAAGCCAGGCTTCAGCAGTACATGAACATGAACTTCCAGATGTTCAAGCTAGATTTAGAAAATGTAGAGGAACCAGAGATCAAATTGCCAATATTCGCTGGATCATCGAAAAAGCAAGAGAGTTCTAGAAAAACATCCATTTCTGCTTTATTGACTATGCCAAAGCATATGTAGATCACAAGAAACTGTGGAAAATTCTGAAAGAGATGGGAATACCAGACCACCTGACCTGCCTCTTGAGAAATCTGTATGCCCGTCAAGAAGCAACAGTTAGAACTGAACATGGAGCAACAGACTGGTTCCAAATCAGGAAAGGAGTACGTCAAGGCTGTATATTGTCACCCTGCTTATTTAACTTCTATGCAGAGTACATCATGAGAAACATTGGACTGGAAGAAGCACAGGCTGAAATCAAGATTGCCAGGAAAAATATCAATAAGCTCAGATATGCAGATGACACCACCCTTATGGCAGAAAGTGAAGAGGAACTAAAGAGCCTCTTGATGAAAGTGAAAGAGGAGAGTGAAAAAGTTGGCCTAAAGCTCAACATTCAGAAAACGAAGATCATGGCATCCGGTCCCATCACTTCATGGGAAATAGATGGGGAAACAGTGTCAGACTATTTTTCTGGGCTCCAAAATCACTGCAGATGGTGACTGCAACCATGAAATTAAAAGACGCTTGCTCCTTGGAAGAAAAGTTATGACCATCGTAGATGGCATATTAAAAAGCAGACATTACTGGACAACAAAAATCCATCTAGTCAAGGCTATGATTTTTCCAGTGGTCATGTCATGTATGGATGTGAGACTTGGACTATAAAGAATGCTAAGCGTTGAACAATTGATGCTTTTGAACTGTGGTGTTGGAGAAGACACTAGAGAGTCCCTTGGACAGCAAAGAGATCATATCAGTACATCCTAAAGGAGATCAGTCCTGAATATTCATTGGAAATACTGAAACTGAAGCTGAAACTGAAGCTCCAATACTTCAGCCACCTGATGATGCGAAGAACGGACTCATTGGAAAAGACCCTGATGCTGGGAAAGATTGAAGGCAGGAGAAGATGGGGATGACAGAGGACGAGGTGGTTGGATGGCATCACCAACTCAATGGACATGCATTTGAGTAAACTCTGGGAGTTGGTGATGGACAGGGAGGCCTGGCGTGCTGCAGTCCATGGGGTCGCAAAGAATCGGACCTGACTGAGCAACTGAACTGAAATGAAAAATCTAAATGAATTTTTTGGCCAACCCAATATGTCATATACATATACATGTATAGTATAAAGAATAATACATTGAACAACGATAGATATATCACTGTTTTAATAAATGAAATACAAAACACCAGATCCCACTCCCTGGTTGAATCTCCTTGGTAAACTATCATTATCCAGAACTTGGTGTTATTGTGTATTTACACTTATATGTATTTACCTAGACAATATATTGTATTAGTTGAAGTCTTTTAAAAACTTTGCAGTGTCAAAACTGTATGTATTTTTGTAGCTTGCTTTTGCCATTCATTATTTTTATGATATTTATCTATGGTAATACGTACAGTGTGTGTTTATTTGCGGTCTTTGCTGTTCAGCGTTCTGTTGTATGAATATATCAAATATGTTTATGTGTTTTACTGTTAATGGGTATTTAGGTTACACATTGTTTTTACTCTGTTATAAATAATGCTGCAATGAATATTGTACATCTATGTGAGCTTCTCTAGAATATATAACTAAAAATGGAACTGTTAGATCTTGTGAATCTTCAGCATTGCCAGATGTTGCCAAATTGTTTTCCAAAGTTGCTGTACAATTTAGAACCTCATATGAAAGTGCAGAGAGTTCTCATTGTTCTACATGCTCACTGTCACCTTTAAAATTTTGCCAGTCTTGTGGACAATCCTCATTGCTATTTTAATTTGTATTTCCCTGATTACTAGTGAAATTGAACTTCCTTTTTCTTACATATATAACTTATAATAGCTAAATAACTTATTATTTGGATTTCCTCTTCTGTGAAGTGCTTGTGTATATACACAGTATATTCTGGTAAATATATTCTGGTATAATTTCTTAATCAGTTTTATGCATTACAGATAAAGTCTGACTTTGGTTTTTCATTGTTTTAATGGTGTCCTTTGACAAGCAGAAGTTTAAATTTTTAATATATATTATTCTTTTTCTTTTTTTTTAAATTGTTTAACAAATCTCTACTCAAAGATTGCAAATAATATTCTCCTTTGTTTCTTTAAACAGTTATAAAGTTTTGCTTCTCAGATTTGGATTTTTTTATCTATAGAGCTTATTTTTAGATCTGGAATAAGGAGACGATATCATTTTAAAACTGCGTAGATGTCTAGCTAGCACCTTTCATGAGTAGTCCATCCTTTCTCCACTGATTTGTGATGCTGCCTCTGTCATACAGATCTGCTTCTCACTTGTGCAACTTATTTTGCTATTCTTCTCTGCGGCCCATTTTCTATCCTTGTCTTGATCTTCTGCCATTGTCCTAATTCTGATAGGTCTTTATATCTGATAAGGGCGAGTAGGTGAGTTTTCAAGGCAGAATAAAGGTAAAGGCAGACAAAGCTATGCAGTGTAGTAGGGCACAAAATCTGAAATCAGAAGACTTAATTCCAGAACTGTAGTCACTTATCAACATGGATGAGCCTGATCAGAAGTTTATTTTTATGTGGGCTTTCGATGCCCGTAAACTGACATTTTGTCATGATTTTTTTTTTTAATGAAAGCAATCTAATACAATGTAGGTCTCATTAGTAAAGAATAGATGCTGCTTGATCGGGGAAGAAGCCAAAGACTCTGCCTACCTGATTCAAAGCCAAAGTCTCAGAAACAATCATTGAATTTAGGCCACCACAATAACCATACATATGTCCTTGGTGTTCTTCTTCTGTGAGGCGTTTTTCCCCCCTTTAGCATGAATAATTTTTTCTATTTAATTAAAAAGAATTTAAGCTCCAGGGTCTTTGGTAGATGATGGATCTAAATTGGGAAAATATTTTCCATATTTTGATCAAATAAATTCACATTGCAAAATTCTGTTGATTGAAATTAGAGTGGTGTTAGTGGAGATTGGTTGTTGAAAAGATAGTCAAAGTAGGCTATTCACAGCAAGGCAGGCAGTTGTAGAAAAAGGACAATGACCAAGATACAGGGATAGCAGTGGAGGCTGATTGTCTGCCTTTTCTGCTGGGGATTCTCCTTCAGTTCCCAGTAAAAAGACCAAAGAAATAGATCAGATGAGGCTTTTCAGCTGTTAAGGTGGTGTTTTTTTAATTCAACTTTATTTTATATTGGAGTAATATTGATTTATAACATTGTGTTAGTTTCAGGTGTACAGCAAGGCTATTCAGTTATGCATATACATATATCCCTTTTTTTTCATATTCTTTTCCCATATAGGTTATTACAGAATATTGAGTACAGTTCCCCGTACAGTAGGTCCTTGTTGATTATCTGTTTTATATATAGTAATGTGTATATGTTAATCCCAAACCCAATTTATCCCTCCTTTCCACCTTTCCCTTTTTGTAACTGTTTTCAAAGTCAATGAGTCTGTTTCTGTTTAGCTTGAGTTGCTTTCTCATTGTATCGTTATCATGGCAGGTACTGACTTGTCTTCCCTGGGGATTTGTCTTTTACTAGAACCTTATAATACAAAATATCCCATGTTACAACCCTCTGTCCTCCAGTTCTCCTCTTTACTGTCTTGCCTAATTGAGGGTTTTGGTTGTTGCTGTTATTACTGATTTTGTTTTTAGCACTCCTTTATTTCAAGCATTTGTGATATATGGACAGTATTTCTAATTTATGAAAGACAATACAGTGCAGTTTAAAAGTACTGTAGGAGTCATCAGATGTGGTTTCTCTCCCAGGTTCCCTTTTTTTTCCTCTCCTCCTTTTCTGGGTAAACTTATTCAGTCCCATATTTTGTATTATATAGGTCAACTTTTCTTCTGAACTCGGGACATGTTAACTGTTTATATGACATTTCCAACTTAACGTGTCTAAAATACAATTCTTAATTTTTCTTCTTAAACCCTGTTCCGGCTTTCCGTCCCCAGTTCTTTCCATTCAGTAAATGGTATTGTCATCTGTGAGTAGTTGTTGTTCATTTGCTAAGTTATGTCTGACTCTTTGCAACCCCATGGACTGCAGCACACCAAGCTCCCCGTCCTCTACTATCTCATAGAGTTTGCTCAGCTTCATGTCCATTAAGTCAGTGATGCTATCTGACCATCTCATCCTCTGCCACCTGCTTCTCCTTTTTTCTTCAGTCTTTTTCAGCATCAGGGTCTTTTCCAGTGAGTCGGTTCTTCACATCAAGTGTCCAAAGTATTGGAGCTTCAGCTTCAGCATCAGTCCTTCCAATGAATATTCAGGACTGACTTCCTTTAGGATTGACTGGTTTGATGTCCTTGCAGTCCAAGGGACTCTCAAGAGTCTTCTTCAACACCACAGCGAACTAAAGCATCAGTTCTTCAGCTCTCAGGCTTCTGTATGGTCCAACTCTCACAGCTGTACATGAGTACTGGGAAGACCATATCTTTGACTGTATGGACCAATCCAGCTATAATCATGTGCCAGTTAGAGCTAAAGTGTAATAAGGGAATTTTTAAACAGAGTCAGCCTAAAAGACAAAATAAGCTAATTTGTAGAATAGAAATGCAAAATGATGACTGGAGATAAAACCGTGGGCTACTAGAATCCAGGTCTGAAGTGGCTGGGGTGGCTAGGGCATTCAGTCTCTCTGGGCATACAGAAGTACAAGTGTTACGTGGGAGTCAGGACTAGAGCTAGATTTAGCAGTTTAAAGGAGGAGTTGGAAATGGGACTCTCCTGCTCCTAAAAGTTTACATAAAAGGTGCAACCAGCTCTTTGCTGAAGCTTCATTTAGCATTAAAAATACTTAAAATGTTCATCTAAAGATATAAGAAGGCCAAACTGTAATGACTCAGTAGCTGAATCTATGGTAGCTGATAATGTCTGGAGTGTGCAGTCATATTAGACCTGGTTTTTAACTAGGGCCCCATAAAGTAAAGTGAATTTGCTTAGGCATGTCCGATTCTGTGATCCCATGGATTGTAGCCCACCAGGATCCTCTGTCCATGGGATTTTCCAGGCAAGGGTACTGGAGTGGATTGCCATTTCCTTCTCCAGAGGATCTTCCTGACCCAGGGGTCAAACCCAGGTCTACCACATTGTAGGCAGACACTTTACCATCTGAGCCACCAGGGAAGTCCAGGGCCCCATGGGTACTGGTAAAGACAAAAATGAATGAAACATGGTGGATAAATAGGGGGAGTCAGGGAGAGAGAACAAGAGAGAGAGAGAAAACTCTCTTACTCAAGATCTGTAAACAAAAATTCCAAAGCATAATTAAAGAAAAAAGCTAAACCTAAAAAGTCATTCAATAAAATCAACAGTCAGGAGATGGGTTCACTCCCAAATGTAATAAAAGCAATAAATAGAAAGTAATAATTTTCTAAAGACTTATTTTTAAAATATGTATGTTTAGGATGCTTCAATGGATAAATAATAAAAAGCACTTTAAAAGAATAAGAACTTATGATAAATTAGCAGACGTGAAATAAGAATAGACAAACATAAAAGCCAATTTGCCTAGAAATGTAGTTATAGGAATTAAGTCAATAGATGGAGTGAATTCTAAAGTAGACATGATTAAAGAGAGAACTAGCGAAGTTCTAACTCTTTAGATCACCCAGAATGCATAATAGAGACATAAGATGCTCAAAATTATCTAATTATGCCATTAAGAGATATTAAAAATAGGTTGAGAAACTTCAGTATACATCTAATGGGAGTTCTAGAACAAGGGGCTGTAAGAATGACTAAGAAGTGATAACTAAAGAACTACATCCTGAATTTTTCAGAACTGAAAACTTGAAACCTCACATTAAAAATACGCTCTGCATACTAAGCAGGACAAGTAAAAACCAATCACAATGAGAAACACTCTTTGCAACTATAAGACAGAAGGCTAGAGACATTTAAAAGCTACCAGAGAGGAGAAATCTCCAAAAGATTATCAACGGTGCAGGCTTCTTAACAGCAACAGTAACAGCTAGAAGATAAGGAACTAATGTCTTTAAAATGCTGAGTAATGATAACTTTATCCATCTAAAACACCACTGAAGATTGAGGACAAGAGAAAGACATTTTGGGACAGACTAAAATAATTTATCTCTAGCATACCCTATCTATAAGAATTTCTAAAGAGCATCCTTTAGCAGAAAGAAAAGAGAACCCCAAGATAGGATAAGGGTGTACTTTTTGACAAAGTCACTTAACAATGATAATAACAAGACCAATTATTTTTGTAAAGGTTATTCTGAGTCTCTGGAAAATAATAACAAGGAGTATTAGGTAGCTAAAGTGTACTAGGAGCATAGTCTTGTTCAAGAAGATGGAAGTGCTGAATACTTTTAACTGTAACTTTTTCTCATAAAGCCAAGTAAAAGTATACATTGTAAATGTATGTATGTATCTTTTGAGCACCTTCTATGTGCCAGACATTGATCTAGGCTCTGGGAATAAGACCACTGTGGGGGAAAACTCCTCACTGAGTTTATACTTCAGTAGGAGGAAACTGTATATTGTTTAAAAACAGTAGTATAGCACAAACAGGCTTGAAAGAAATACATTGGTAAATGGGAAAAGGTACACTTGAAAAATGTGATGGTGTGATGAAAAAAAAAACTGGTGTGGCAATATTAAAGTCAGATAAAATACTGTTTAAAGTGAGCACTAAATTATATTGTTCAGCTAGAGCATTTATGTAACACCTAACACAGACTTAAAAGTGAAAGATGACAGGATTAGGAGGAAAACTGATGAGCCCACAGTTTAGCATATCCCTATTGAAACAGATAGGTAGGGACTTACCTGGTGGTCCAGTAGTTAGGAATCGCCTTGCAGTGCAGGGGACATGGGTTTGATCCTTGGTCAGGGAACTAGGATTCCACGTGCTGCAGGGCAACCAAGTCCACACACCACAGCTAAGACTCGATGGAGCCAAATAAATACATATCCTTAAAAAAAAAAAAGAATAGGTAAACAGAAAATTCGTCAGGGAAACACATTTACCTGGTTTTATTGCACTTCCTTTTATTGTGCTTTGCTGACAGCAGTTCAGTCTCTCAGTCATGTCCGACTCTTTGCGACCCCATGGACTGCAGCACGCCAGGCCTCCCTGTCCATCACCAACTCCCGGAGTTTACTCAAACTCACGTCCATTGAGTTGGTGATGCCGTCCAGCCATTTCATCCTCTGTCTTTTCCCCTTTTCCTCCTGCCCCCAGTCCCTCCCAGCATCAGAGTCTTTTCCAATGAGTCAGTTCTTTGCATCAGGTACCCAAAGTATTAGAGCTTTAGCTTTAGCATCACTCTTTCCAATGAATATTCAGGACTGATTTCCTTTAGGATGGGTTGATTTGATCTCCTTGTTGCCCAAGGGACTCTCAAGAGTCTTCTCCAACACCACAGTTCAAAAGCATCAATTCTCAATGCTTAACTTTCTTTATAGTCTAATTCTCACATCCATGCATGACTACTGGAAAAACCATAGCCTTGACTAGACGGATCTTTGTTAGCAAAGTAATGTCTCTGCTTTTTAATATGCTGTCTAGGTTGGTCATAACTTTTCTTCCAAGGAGTAAGTATTTTTAATTTCATGGCTACAGTCACCATCCACAGTGATTTTGGAGCCCCAAAAAATAAAGTCTGTCACTGTTTCCATTGTTTCCCCATCTATTTGCAGTGAAGTGATGGGACCAGATGCCATGATCTTAATTTTCTGAATGTTGAGCGTCAAGCCAACTTTTTCACTCTCCTCTTTCACTTTCATCAAGAGGCTCTTTAGTTCTTTGCTTTCTGCCATAAAGTTGGTGTCATCTGCATATCTGAGGTTATTGATATTTCTCCTGGCAATCTTGATTCCAGCTTGTGCTTCATCCAGCCCAGTATTTCTCATGATGTACTCTGCATAAAAGTTATATAAGCAGGGTGACAATATACAGCCTTGACGAACTCCTTTTCCTATTTGGAACCAGTCTGTTGTTCCATGTCCAGTTCTAACTGTTGCTTCCTGACCTGCATATAGGTTTCTCAAGAGGCAGGTCAGGTGGTCTGTATTCCTATCTCTTTAAGAATTTTCCACAGTTTGTGATGATCCACACAAAGGCTTTGACATAGTCAATAAAGTAAGAATAGATGTTTTTCTGGAACTCTCTTGCTTTTTCAATGATCCAACAGATGTTGGCAGTTTGATCTCTGGTTCCTCTACCTTTTCTAAATCCAGCTTGAGGATATGAGAGTTCTCAGTTCAAGTACTGCTGAAGCCTGGCTTGGAGAATTTTGAGCATTACTTTACTAGTGTGTGAGATGAGTGCAATTGTGGGATAGTTTGAGCATTCTTTGGGATTGGAATGAAAACTGACCTTTTCCAGTCCTGTGGCCATTGCTGAGTTTTCCAGATTTGCTGGCATATTGAGTGCAGCACTTTCACAACATCATCTTTTAGAATTTGAAATAGCTCAACTGGAATTTCATCACCTCCACTAGGTTTGTTCATTGTGATGCTTCCTAAGGCCCACTTGGCTTCAGATTTCAAGATGTCTGGTTCTAGGTGAGTGATCATACCATCATGATTATCTGGGTCTTGAAGATTTTTTTTATATAGTTCTTCTGTGTATTCTTGCCAACTCTTCTTAGTATCTTCTGCTTCTGTTAGGACATACCATTTCTGTCCTTTATTGAGTCCATCTTTGCATGAAAAGTTCCCTTGGTATCTCTAATTTTCTTGAAGAGATCTCTAGTCTTTTCTATCCTATTGTTTTCCTCTATTTCTTTGCACTGATCACTGAAGAAGACTTTCTTATCTCCCCTTGCTATTCTTTGGAACTCTGCATTCAAATAGGTATATCTTTCCTTTTCTCATTTGCTTTTCACTTCTCTTCTTTTCACAGCTATTTGTAAGCCCTCCTCAGACAGCCATTTTGCTTTTTTGCATCTCTTTTTCTTTTGGATGGTCTTGATCCCTGTCTCCTGTATAATGTCATGAACCTCCATTGATAGTTGATTCCATCAGGCACTCTGTCTATCAGATCTAATCCCTTGAATCTATTTGTCACTTGCACAATATAATTGTAAGGGATTTGATTTAGGTCATACCTGAATGGTCTAGTGGTTTTCCCTACTTTCTTCAATTTAAGTCTGAATTTGGCACTAAGGAGTTCATGATCTGAGCCACAGTCAGTTCCCAGTCTTGTTTTTGCTGACTGTATAGAGGTTCTCCATCTTAGGCTGCAAGGAATATAATCCATCTGATTTTGGTATGGACCATCTGGTGATGGTCCATGTGTAGAGTCTTCTCTTGTGTTGTTGGAGGAGGGTGTTTGCTATGACCAGTGCATTCTCTTGCAAAACTCTATTAGCCTTTGCCCTGCTTCATTCTGTACTCCTAGGTCAAATTTGCCCGTTACTCCAGGTGTTTCTTGACTTCCTACTTTTGCATTCCAGTCCCCTATAATGAAAAGGACATCTTTTTTGGGTGTTAGTTCTAGAAGGTCTTGTAAGTCTTCCTAGAACCATTCAACTTCAGCTTCTTCAGAATTACTGCTCAGGGCATAGACTTGGATTACTGTGATATTGAATGGTTTGCCTTGGAAACGAACAGATCATTCTGTCATTTTGAGACTGCATCCAAGTACTGCGTTTCGGACTCTTGTTTTGCAGACACCACAGTTTTTACAAATGGAAGGTTCGTGGCAACCTGTGTTGAGCAAATCTGTTGGTGCCTTTTTTTCCAAAAGCATTTGCTCACTTCATATCCTTGTGTCACATTTTGGTAACACTTGCCTAACAGGCATTTCTCTGAGATATTGCAGATTTGGTTCCAGGCCACTGCAATAAAGCAAATATCACAATAAAGCAAGTCACACAATTTTGGGGGGTGGGTTTACGTATAAAAGGCTCTCCATGGCCCTCCCTGTTCACTTAGGCACAACGATCTTGAAATCAGGCCAACTAACCTCACAGTGGCTGCTAAGGCTTCAAGTGAAAGGAGTTGCATACCTCTCACTTTAAATCAAAAACTAGAGATGATTAAGCTTAGTGAGAAAGTCATGTTGAAAGTTGAAACAGGCCAAAAGTTATGCTTTTTGAGCCCAACAGCCAAGTTGCAAATCCAAAGGGAAGGTTTTTAAAGTAAATTGAAAATGATACTCCAGTGAACTCATGAATGATAAGAAAACAAAATATCCTTATTACTGATATGGAGAAGGTTTTGGGATCTGCATGGATCAGCCAGCCACGGCATTCCCTTAAGCCCAAGCCTAACCTAAGACAAGGCCCTAACTCTAATGCTGTGAGGGCTGAGAGGTGGGGAAGCTGCAGAAGAAAGGTTTGAAGCTAGCTGGGCTCGATCTCGTGAAGTTTAAGGGAAGACGTCATCTCTGTAGCATCAGAGTGCATGCAGAGCAGCAAGTGGCGATGCCGAAGCTGCAGCAAGTTATCCAGAAGATCTGGCTAAGATCATTCCTGAAGGTGGTGGTTCTAAACAACAGATTTTCACTGGAGACAGAACAGTCTTCTTTTGGAAGAAGATGTCACCAGGACTTTCGTAGCTGGAGAGGAGATGTCAGTGTCTGGCTTGAGCGCTTCACAGGGCAGGATGACTCTCTTGTTAGGGGCTAATGCAGCTGGTCTGGTGGCTCAGTGGTAAACAATCTACCTGCCAATCCAGGAGACATGGGTTTGATCCCTGAGTCAGGAAAATCCCCTGGAGAAGGAAATGGCAACCCACTCCAGTATTTTTGCCTGGGAAATTGCATGGACAGAGGAGCCTGGTGGGCTACAGTCCATGAGGTTTCAGAAGAGTAGGATACGACTTGGCGACTGAACAGCAACAAAATGAATGCTCGTTTGCCATTTGAATTACGCTGAATCTTCTCGTCCTGTGCTCTGTAGATGGAACAGCAAAGCGTGGGTGACAGCACATCTGTTTACAACATGGTTTACTAAGTATTTGAAGCCCGCTGTTGAGACCTACTGCTCAGAAGAGAGAGAGTCCTTTGAACATATTACTGCTTATTGACAATGCATTTATTTGGTCACCCAAGCATTCTGATGGGGATTTACAAGATTAATGTTGTTTAATGCCTCCCTTCTCCACATCCATCCTGCAGCCCACAGATCAAGGAGTAATTTCAACTTTCAAGGCTTTATTATTTAAGAAATATATTTTGGGAGTGGCATACCTCACAGCTTGCAGGATCTTAGTTTCCTGATCAAGGATTGAACCTAGGCCACCACAGTGAAAGTGCCAAATTCTGTCCACTGGACTGCCAGAGCAGTCCCATAAGAAACACATTTTTAGGCTATAACTACCATAGTGATTCCTCTGATGGATTTGGGTGGTTTAATGAAAACCTGGAAAGGGTTCATCATTCTAGATGGCATTGAGAATATTCATGATTCAAAGGAAGAGGTCAAAATATAAATATTAGTAGGAGTTTGAAAGAAGTTAATTCCAACCCTCCTGCTGCCTCGAGGGGCTTTAAGACTTTGATGGAGGAAATAACACCCAGTGTGGCAGAAAAATAGCAAGAGAACTAGAATTAGAAGTGGAACCTGAAATGTGACTAAATTGCTCCAATCCCATGATAAAACTTTAATGAAGAGGAGTTGCTTCTCATGGGTAAGCATTCAGAGAATGATTTCTTGACATGGAATCTACTCCCGGTGAAGATGCTGTGAGGATTGATGAAATGACAACAGAGGATTTAGAATATTACGTAAACTTAGTTGATAAAGCAGAAGCAGGGTTTGACAGGATTGACTTCAGTTTTGAAAGACATTGTACTTTGGGTAAAGTGTTACCAAACAGTAATTCATGCTACAGAGACATTTTTCATGAAAGGAAGAGTCAATGAATGTGGCAAACTTCATTATTATTTTAAGAAATTGCCTCAGACATCCTATCCTACAGAAACCACCCCGGTCAGCCAGCAGCCTTCAGCATGGAGGCAAGACCCTCCACAACAAAGAGTATGACTCACGTGAAGCCTCAAGTGATGGTTAGCATATTTTAGCAATAAAATACTTTTTAATTTAGATATGAGCATTGTTGTTTAGACTCTTATAAGTAGATACTATATTCTACATTATAATATAAACATAAGTCTTATATGTACTGGGAAACAAAATAATCCCCATGACTCACATTACTGTGGTATTTGTTTATTGTGGTGGTATGGAACCAGACTTAAAATATCTTTGAGAATTCCTATATAGAAGATTTGAACAACACAACTAATAAAGTTGGTCTAATACATAAAGAAAATTTTGTACCTAAAAACAGAGAGTAAGCATTATTTCTGAGCACACAAGGAGTACTTTAAAAAATGGACTATGTCCTAAATCACAAAAGAAGTTTCCAAAATATAAGGTAGGCAGAATCAAATAGACTACATTCTGTGACTATAATAATTTAACTTGAAATCAATAATAAAAAGAAATCTTAAAAAAAACTCACCTGAATAGAAACTAAAAAATGTACTTATAAATAACTCATAGGTTAAAGAGGAAGCTTGAAAACAGCCAGCAAAGCAGACATGAAAGGAGGCGCGTATTAAATAAAAGAACAGAAACTAATAAGATGGGGGAAATGATTAACACTTTGCTAATTGTATATTGTGATAACCAATGATAGGATGAGCAAAATTGGCCAAGAAGAATATAGGTATTATTTGAGCCTCTATTCCTATTCATGGTTTATTTTCTATATTAGTAACCTTTTTCTTTAGACAATATCTAATATGGGCTAGCAAGAAAATTATAGAAGTCAGGCTATAGAGTATATAGTCATTGTCAAATTTTCAGCAGTATATCTTTTCCATATAATGAGAAAATTATAGGACTGTGTAAGTGCAAACATAAGACTTGTATAATTATTTTACTATTTATTTAAAAGATTTTAAAGTGGTCTTTAAGAGAAATTTCTATTTATATATTTAAGATATTCTTCTTTCCCTTCTTGTAGGTTACTCAGATGAGTCGTCCAGATCTGATTCTCTTTCTGATGAAATACCTGATGGCTCTCATAGTTGGTATTCCTTCCATTTTTTGGGTTGGAAGCAAAAAGACTTGCTTTGAATGGGCCAGTTTTTTCCACGGTCGTAGGAAAAAAGAGTAAGTTGAAGTAAATTATCATGGTGTTCACGGGCTTCACATTTACATAATTTTGTGTGTGTGTGTTTAGTGTGTTGAAACAATTTGGATTTGGAGGAAATATTCCAACAAGATTATAACCTCAGCTGCCACCAGGTATGATTAAATATTAAACCTAAAAACAACTCAGAAAAGATAGCCAAGTAGAACCAAGCTTAAGGCCTGTTCCTTACTAATTCAGAGTATTTGAGGGAAAGCCAATCTTTTTGTTTTTAAAAAATCCAAATTATAATCTTCTTAAAATTAAAAACTAATGAATGCTTATATATGTATATCTTATTTGATCTTTTAGACATTTCTGTGACGACTGGTGTTATCATCTCTGTGTTAAAGACATGAAAACTGATGCACAGAGGGGCTCAGTGCCTTGGCTAAAGTCACACGGTGTTAGACGTCCATTTCCAATTGTCCATTGTTCTTCCGGGTTACACCATAAATTATTTAAAGGGATAGCATGTTATTTTATTGACTCATACACATTAAAGCCAAAATAGTAAACTATTAGCAGATAAAATGAACTGTCTTAAAGATGTTATTTTAATTCATAGTTGGCCAAGTTGCATATTAGAGAGTCATGGTAAAATATAAGATTTGGGCATATTTGAGGACTGTTATTTTTTAACCCCTGAATTAATAGAACAAAATAAGACCCTACAGTATTCACAAAGGAACAGATGACTTCAAGCTTTTTACTAAGTATAAGGCTAATATTTATACTGTGTTTGGATCATCACAAACTCTAAGTTAGTGGAATCCATATTCTTATGATTTTATTTAACCTAAGTTACATGGAAAATAAATTTTGGGAAAATGAATTTCTATAAAAGTCTTAAGATTATATGTAAAATGTTATTGTGTTTTGTATGGGTTAATTTACTTTTAAAATACATCTTAAATTACCACATTACCAGAATCTTGTGTTTTCTCAATTATCAGTAATTAGCGGCTTCTGTTACACAGATTAGATTGAAATCTATAAAAATCACAATTTTAAAATATACATTCCTAATTACCATATCTGAGACTACTGGTAGTGATATCAGACAACACATTTCTCCTTTAAATGCAATTTCATTGGGTAGAGAAGGAAAGAAGGGGAAAGGTTAATTCAACAATGACAAAAATGTATTTTCTGGGAATTCATCCTTTGAGAAAGACATTAATGAGTAGTTACTATGGACCATCAACTATTCAGTGATGGCACAGGTTCAGTAGCAAACAAAACAGACCAATTCCTTGATTTCTGTGGAACAGCACAGAATGTTCTGTGGATCATGGGGGATCCTGACTGGGCCAGAATCCTTTTGAAACTGGCAACCCACTCCAGTGTTCCTGCCTGGAGAATCCCAAGGACGGAGGAGCCTGGTGGGCTGCCGTTTATGGGGTCTCACAGAGTTGGACATGGTTGAAGCGACTTAGCAGCAGCAGCAGCAGCAGACCTCCCCAAAACCCTTCCATTCGGTTTTCTGGAACCATGGACCACCCACTTCCCTGACTCAGCAAAGTCATTGTGACCCTCCCAGCTGGGACTGTGCTCTGGGCTAGAGTGTCACTCCTCCAAGAGTGTGAGCAGCCTACAGTCATTTCTAGCTTTTGTCTGGTTGAGCCTTTGAGATATGACTAGAGAGTAACCATAATAATGGTTTCCAATCAACTGAGCCCACTTAATACTCCAAGCACTGTTCTAAGCATTAAATCATTTAATCCTCTAGACAACCTTGTGAGGAAGATTGTCATTTTACAGATCAGAACACAGAACCAAGGTTCAATAGCTAGTGAGTGGCAGAACTGAGATTCAGACTCAGGCAGTCTGATCCTAGCCTCTAGTCTTTGCTGTTAACCCCTCTGTTATACTGTGCTGTCGAAAGACTGGCTTCTAAAATTATGCCAATCAAATTAGTGCTCTTTCTCTCAGTGAAGCCACGTTTAAGATTGCTTATGCTAATAATTCTGACACTGGTTGAAATATTTTTAGAAATCTTGTTTTGGAGTTATCTGGGTCACATCACTTCATTTTTCTGGACCCCTGGTTTCTTCTTTGTAAAATGAGGAGACAGATCTTCACCATTTGAAGGTAGATTAAATTTTTGGAATGACCAGAAGTCAGTTTGAACCAATTTTTAAAAATAGGTGTAGAAAATAAATTCGGCAGTCCAGAGCAACTTTGGATGTATGTACATGTGCACAGGGCCATTGATGACAGAAGAATAAATGTTGTAATAACTATGTTTGAGTTGTGCTTTCTTCTATCTAGTTTTTGATACTTTCAGGATATCTGTAAACGTTATGTTTTATCATTACTTTATGATTCACTTTGAAACATTTAAACTTAAGTTTGATCCCCAACTGTTGTTTTGCTGTATGACTTTTGAAAAGTTCTTTAATCCCTTGTGACCTCAGTTTCTTCATCTATAAAATGGGGATCACAATATTTACTCTTGATGGATATCTACCCCATAGAAGTGTCTGTTTAGGAGTTAATCTCCATAATAAAAACATTGTTAAGAAAGATTAACAGAGAGTATCTGTAAGACACCTGGCACTATGCAGGTATTCAACAAATATTAGTCTTCTTTGAGTCCTTCTACCCCAGCAAAATAACAATGGCAATAACAGCAGTGATTCTTTTCTAATTTGAAAACTTAGAATGTATGCACTTTGTCAGTTTATGATCTAATCTTCACATGTCGGAACTTTTAAAAAAAATAATATTGTGTAATTTTAAGTTTATGATTCTTATAGTCACTTATTTACCCAAACTGATACACTGACCTTTGCACCTGTTTAATTGGCTCTTTAATTACCATTTTGTTCATCAACGTAAACACCTATCTGCTTTTAGCCTTTTCATAGCAGTTAAAAACTTTAGCTCTGGACATAATTCATCCCCTTAATTATTTTTTTCCTAAGCCTTTATTATGTCTGGGACTTCATTGTATGTTTGCTTAAATTAATTTTTCATACGTTTTGTTCTAGTTATGGTCATTCATGTTTATTCAAGGACTAGACAGCAGCTTCTGTTGTAAAATCAACTTGTAACCTAAAAACAACTGCTCTTACAAATTAAAAAAATGAGTCCATGTCATGATGAGGCCTCCACTACTTCAGTAAACCATGCAAGAAAATAATATTTTTACTTTATAGTAATACCTTTGCAATATTTCAGTGACCTCGAGAATGATAAATTTTTTTAGCCGGAAGGGACTTTTTAAAAATGATGAAATTGTATGCCTTCATTTTATATGAGGAAAATTAAGAAAAGGAGATAGTGACTTGCCCAAGATCACATGTTTATTGATAGAGTTGGAACTAAAATCCTGATTTCCTTATTCTAAGATAAACCTCTTTCCGTCATACCAGTTTAGGGGACAGATTGACACAGATTTTTGTTTTAGTCTCTCTTCTCTCGACAGTGTTACCTTACATATGTCCTAAAGACATCGTTTGGAGAGCTTTTTCTCTGAAGAATACCATCAGTCTGTCAAAGTACTTATTGTTTTTGGTCTGTAGGGTTGTTATCTTACACTTAGTATTTTGTTATCTAGGATAGTGAACGAGAGCCGACAGGTACTCCAGGAACCTGATTTTGCTCAGTCCCTCCTGAGGGATCCCAATACTCCTATCATAAGGAAATCAAGAGGAACTTCCACTCAAGGGACATCCACACATGCTTCCTCGACGCAGCTGGCCATGGTGGATGACCAGAGGAGCAAAGCAGGGAGTGTCCACAGCAAAGTGAGCAGCTACCACGGCAGCCTGCACAGGTCCCGTGATGGCAGGTGAGTCTTATTGGCAGCTTAGTTTATTTCTCGTGCTGAGTTAGAGTCACATGGCATCTGAGGAAGAGCAGCCAGTTCTGAAACAGAAGTTGATCATTATTAACCTTTCTGAACTTTGCTAGGTTCAGTTGTCCCAGATTATGGTCAGACTTAATGCCAATCAGAGTTTAGATGTGATGCGGTGAGCAATATGGACTCTGCACATCAGAGAGAAGGCAGAGTAAAAGTGGTTATTTTAGTAAGATTAACTTAGCAAACAATTCTGGAATATCTACCATGTCAGACATTGTGTGAGTCTCTGGGAATACAAAACTGATTGAGGCATGATCTTTGTTCTTAATAAGCTCAAGAAAAATAGGGTAGTCATTATTTGTGTTGTAGTTGAAAGCATGGGGTCTAGAATAATAAGCCTCAGTTTCCTCATCTGTAAAATGGAAATAGTAATAGTATCTGTCCCTTTAGCAATGTTGTAAAAAAGAGATAATATACCTAATTGCTCAGAACAGTGCCCATCTCAGTAAGTGCCTGTTATCAACTTTTATTATCAATATAAGGTAATAATTAAAGTAAAATGCAAATACAATTGTATAGTCCAGAGGCTGTCAAATTTTTCTATAAAGTGAAAAATAACTAATAAATATTGTATTATAAATGAAATAACATATAAATACCTTTAGGCTTTGTGGGTCACATGGTCTTTGTTGGCACCATTCATTTCTGCTGTTAATACCTTGAAAGCAGCCATAGACAGCATGCAGTCAAAATAAGAGTGGCTGTGTTCCAGGAAAACTGCTTACAGAAATAGGAAGGGGTCCAGGTTGACCAGCAGGCCACAGTTGGCCAGCCCCTGTTTGGTAGCATGGACAGGGGGGTGATTAAATCTGGTGGGGAGGAGGTGGGAGAGAGCTTCACAGAGAATGTCTGAGAGTGGGCAGGATGTGCTTTCTTGTTATATTTGATGGTAGAGACACTAGAATTAGCAACCTCTTAGGAGCTCTGCAGTAATTCAGTTAAGAGATGATGGAAGTTTATGAAAGAACAGTGACAGTGCCAAGAGAGTAAGAACTGATATGAAAGATATTTAAAAAGAAGAAATGATAGGAGTTGGTGATGGATTAAAAGCAGCTGGGGAGAAGGAATGTGCCAAAAGAAATTTTTTTAAGGTTTCTAAGCCTGGGAAACTGAAAGAATGAAAGTCATGATGCCTGAAATTCTCCATCTCCATGGCAGTCCTGTATTCTTCCAGTCTCACTCCAGCCTTTCTTGCAGTCTTCCCTGTCCTTGTCATCTTTTTAGACCTTGTTTGTCCCCTCAGCTTGCTTGCTTTTGCCGTCTATCTTGGTCAGCTACTTAGGTTTTGAAAAGGAGCAGCCTTTCTTTAACTTTGACTTGTTTTCTCTCTTGTATCCATTTCTTTTTATTTTCCTTGCCAGATTTTTAAAATATTTTGAATATTTCCTTTCTACCAGTTCCATCCTTCTTTCCTTGTATTTCTGGTCTTTTTCACCTTTTTACCCAACTTCTAACATAACCAATGACCTGTTTTTAAACCACCATCTAAGATCCTTTCCCTTTCCTGCCTTTTCCTTTCATCTGGCACTCCTAAGTGAAAAGCATTCTTCTAGGTGCTAGGAACGCAGAGATGGAAGACAAAAGAGTAGTAGGTATGATAAAATCATATATGATGTGCTTTGCGATTCCAGAGAAGAAAGCCTTTTAAGTCACTGTGGAAAGTCTCGCCCACAAACAAGGTAGCGCTTTACTCTGACTAGGGTACAGAGGAGGCAGCTGGGAATCTCAGACAAGGAAACAGCACACGCAGAGGCAGGGAGGACAAAAAGGCATTTAGGTATAAGGCCTGCCGTAGGAGATGCTGAGGAGTTCGGGGTTTTTTTCCCCTAGAGCAATGAGAAACTATTAAAAGACTTTGAGCATTGGGGTGATAAAATCAGATTTGTGTTTTAGGAAGATGACTTTGACAACAGCATGGGACAGGAGGTTGTAAGTAAGCCCAGTTGGGAAGTTTCTAGAGTAAAACTAGAGCTCTTAACTTAAAACACTCATAGAAAGAGAGGAAACCAGAGAATCTTTCAGAATATCTGCCTCCATGAACTGCTAGCTCCAGTTGGCGCTAGTGGTAAAGAACCCACCTACCAGTGCAGGGGACATAAGAGACATGAGTTTGATCCCTGGGTTGAGAAGATTCCCTGGAAGAAGAAATGGCAATGCATTCTTGCCTGGAGAATCCTATGGACAGAGGAGCCTGCCATGGGGTCACAGAGAATTGGACATGACTGACGTGATAGCATAGCATGGCTCCATGAACTGACTTTCAGCAGTATTTGATATTTGACATTATTAGCCTCATCCTTTTCAATAAGGAATGAACAGTTATACTACAGCTCTTATGCATGTGGCATTCTGTGTATTGAGAGATACACAGGAGAAAGCTAAAGTATAATTTCTGCTTTCCAGCAGAATAGGACCTTACAGGAAAGGCAGCACATGTACATAATAACCAGTTAAAAATAGTCCAGGCTGCTGCTGCTCAGTCGTTTCAGTCGTGTCTGACTCTGTGCGACCCCATAGACCGCAGCCCACCATGTAATTGAAACTGTGAGTGTTAGTGTTAGTGTCAGTGTTATAGAATTTCAGAGGATCAGATTGGGCTCTCTGAAAATATCTCAGAGGAGATAAATAGGGTGAGCAAATGGTAATACAAGTAATGAGTTCATACTGAGCAGAGACTTTCTGAAGGGAGTTAAATATAGGAGAATTTTAGCTTCTGTAATCTAAACGAAATTAAAGTTTAGATAAGAAAGCTTATAATCTTTAATATAAGGTAGTGGTAATTAAAAAGCTGTGAGATGGAATTCCTTAAAGCTGAATAAAAAAGGACATACCAAGAACAAGATCATCAGTCATCGTCAGTTCAGTCACTCAGTCGTGTCCAATTCTTTGCGACCCCATGGACTGTAGCACGCCAAGCTTCTCTGTCCATCACCAACTCCCGGAACTTGCTCAAACTCATGTCCATCGAGTAGGTGATGCCATCCAACTATCTCATCCTCCATCGTCCCCTTCTAGGAGAAGAACATGATACGGTAATGAAAACAATACAGTAAGAATGGCCTAGCATGCTTATAAACACACGAAGGTCTCTATGAAAGTTTAGTGTCATGGAAATTAGGGGATAGCGCATGACCTCCTGTGATGGCCTTTCTTCTCTCTCTGCTTAATTAAAATCACACTCATCCTTTAAGTTCTGCTTAATTCCCATACCATGGCAGCTAATTAATTGCTTTTTAAACACTCTTTGAGTGTGACCTATTTTCAGTACAGTTTTTTTTCCTCAGCTAAGTTTGCAGTTTCTGGAGAATGTGAACTTGCTGACAGATACCTGTATATCCCTTGACAGTATCTAGCCCTGTGGTGTTCTTTAGTTGCTAAGTCATGTCCGACTCTTTGCAACCCCATGGACTGTAGCCTGCGAGGCTCCTTTGTCTATGGGATTTTCCAGGCAAGAATACTGGAGTGGGTTGCGATTTCCTTCTCCAGAGAATCTTCCCAACCCGGGATCGAACCCATGTCTCCTGCATTGGCAGGCAGATGTTTTATCACTGAGCTACGAAGGAGGAAACAAGTAAATCTGTCAAACAACTTTAGAAATAATTTGGGCATGCCATCTCATGGATATTTCTTTCTGCATCAGTCAGTTTTTAAGTTTACACGTTAGCACTATATTTTGGCCATGGTTTTCTCATCATCTCGTGTTATCTTGGCTGTGAGATTACACATATGCACACATATCTGCTTCTCAGTACTCACTCTAGTCCAGATTCCTTGACAGATAATTACTGATCTCAGTGCTATATAAAATAAAATAGACTTAGGTAAATATACCTACACATATATATCGACTTCAAAGAATAAGTAATTGGTAGTTAGATGAGAGGATATAGAAAAGGAAATGGACGAGTAGCTGGGTGGAATTTGAGAATGAGTGGTTAGTTTGGTAAGTGGTGACATTTTACTGTGTAGTTGAGTCTTGATTATCCATGGGCAGGTGGTTCATATACTAGAATTTTGTGAATAACCATATATTTCACTTAAATAGACATAACTCAGTTTTTTCTATGAAAAAGGTATTCTTTGAGTCTTATTCACTAAATTACACTTAAAGATTTAGGTTTCAGTTTTAGAAAATGTGATTCATATTTTTAATTGCTTTGATATCATCACATTTTGCTTTTTTCATTTGCCATATTTACATGAATTAGATACTTATGAAGTCATCGAGAGGTGAAAGTTCTCCAAATTAGCTAGCAAGTCATAGAAAAATTTTCAGTTTAGGGCAATAATTATTATGTAAAATAATTTTTGACTAGAATAACATGCTTATTCTATTTTCATTATTTTAATTTGCAACATTGTAATTATTTAATTAAAACTTACAAATCAAATTTAAAACTTTTATGTTCTGAATGTGAAGTCTTTTAATAAATAAAAATTAAATGCTCTTTTATCCATTAACTTGAGGAATTAAAAAATATTCTAAAGGTAGTTTTTCATTCTTATATTTTGTTTTTTGCTTTACTCAAACAGGAGAAGAAATACATGCTTTCTTTTATCATTTTAAAAGGACTTAATTTTTAAACTTTGTGATCTAATGAAAACATTGTTTGATAAGCACTGCTATATAAGACTAGATCACTTCTGTAGTATATGAATCAGTCTTTAAAATCTTCAAATTTTACAAGTGATTCACAAAGAGTCATGAAATTTGTTATAATCATTAACTGAGGGAAATGATAAATTGGTATTTTCTGAATACCAGTAGGCGGTCTTCAGCTGTTCATGGCTAGTTCTTTTGATGACTTTAAAAAAGGAAAAGCCTGCTACCTCCTTTTTATTTTTAGAAATGCTACTAAAACTTAATTTATTAATTATATTTGGTTGTTGTCTTTGATTGTTGTTATTCTAAATTAAATGCTTTTTACAAAACTGTGTATAGTTATATAGGGGCTTTCCCGGAACTATAGGGGCTTTCCCGGTGGCTCAGTGGTTAATAATCCACCTGCAATGCAGGAGCCACAGGAAACACAGGTTCAGTCCCTGGGTAAAGAAGATCCACTGGAGGAGGGCATGGCAACACACTCCAGTACTTTTGCTTAGAGAATCCCATGGACAGAGCAGCCTGGAGGGCTACAGTCCACAGGGTCACACAAAGAGTTGGACATGACTGAGCAACTTAGCACGCACACACATATAGTATATATGACTGGGAGTTTTCTTAGCTCTAATGGGGACTCAGTGAATCAGAATTGCAACAAAAGAAAATTTTAACAGATCCCCCTGCTGCCTTTCAAGATAAATAGAATGATGGAGAGGACAGCCTGCGATGAGCAATGGAATCCAGTTGACACACATCTTGGGGAAGGGATGAGGAGAGAATTTGCTTCTGAGGGAACATGGGTTACAAAGTGTTAGGAGGTTGTTAGTTGTGTTTAAGTCCATGTAGGTTTTATGAACTAGCATCCTGACAGCCTCAAGCCCTAATGAAAAGTAAGACCATTTACATGTAGTTAATTGAGCTATTAACTGGGCTCTCTGGAAGGAAGCTGTCCACACTTAGCATCATCATTGCTTGCCAACTCCCTCACTTTTTAAATTTCTCCTCTAATTTCATATGCTCCGTTTTCCACTCCCAGGGTTGTAGTGAAATTGGGGTTTGCTATACCATGACTATCACCATTCTTCTAGGTTGCCTGGGACAATGCCATATTTCTTCTGTTCTTGTTCTTCCTCTCTCGGGACCCACCTCACAACCCAAAACTTATTTGAATGAGAAAAGTATCCTTCTTTAGCGTAGTTCTAGATCAGTTGGTTCTGCTTAACTTCAGCTTCTGTCTTTTTGCAAGGCAGCTCTGAATTCTGAGCCTAATTATTAGATTTTTTTCTCCCTTTTGTTTGGCCACTTGAATAATTCAGCAATGTAAATCATGAAATTATTTTGTAAATCAGTGTTATTTTCTAGTGTGTTCTGTTGCCTCCCACATTAGGTACACTCCCTGCAGTTACAGAGGAGTGGAGGAGAGACTACCTCATGGCAGCATGTCACGGCTTACAGATCACTCCAGGCACAGCAGTTCCCATCGGCTCAATGAACAGTCACGACATAGCAGCATCAGAGATCTCAGTAACAATCCTATGACGCACATCACACATGGTACCAGCATGAATCGGGTTATTGAAGAAGATGGAACCAGTGCTTAAATTGTCCTGTCTACGGTGGAAAATTTGTGCTGTTTAAAAAGCAGATTTTATTCTTTGCCTTTGCATGACTGATTGCTATAACTCACTGTTATGATGCTTTCAGTCAGGTGCAGATTGTGTCCATTGAAAAGTAAATTTTTGCTTTTTATATTGCATCAAACTTGGAACCTCAAGGCATCCAAAATGCTAAGAATGATATCATCACATAAATAATTCTTATTTCTAGGTTATGAAAAATAATTATTTGTCTGGTAAGCATTTTTATAAACCCACTTGTTTTATATTTGGAGAAATCCTAAATGTATGATGACTGCTTTATAGTGAACTTTCGTATATCAACTAGTTGTGAGGTAACATTCTGGTAGTTCTGTTAATAAAACAAAATTTCAGAATTAAAGAAATTTTCTATGCAAGGTTTATTTCTCAGATGAATAGTAGGACTTTGTAGTTTTCTTTCCACTAAGTGAAAAAGAACTGTGTTTTTAAACTGTAGGAGAATTTGATAAATCAGCAAAGGAATTTTAGCTAATAGAATATAAAATCAACTGAAGAATCTGATTAGTCTACTGAAGACTCTTTTGAAATTCTGTCAAAATAGTCTTTATCCAGAGAAATACAGGAGTAGGATTAGCAACAAAGTAAAAGCGGAGATGGGCATTTTTTTCTCAGTAATTGTGCTGTTTTTATTACTTTTGTAAATATTACTTTTACTGGCTGTGTTTTTATATTGATAACTTATCCATATGCATGATGGAAAATTTTTACTTTTAGCCATTTTTTCCCATGTAGTAGTATTGATTTGTAGAGAACTTCATGTTCAGATATGTTCTATGGAAGCATGTAATAAGATAAGCATCACACACTGTAAGCCTTTTTGTAGTAACCATAGTTACAAAACAGCAAAGTGTTTCCTCGCAGTGTTTCCTCTGTATCTGTTATTGTGTTTTTTGCAGTGAGATGTAATCTTGCCAAAGCCGCCAGATGTTGGTATCCAGGCCCCTCCTATCAGTGGACTTGTTCGCACTCGCATTGCCCAGTAGCCAATAAGCTACAGCTTTTGCCCCACACCTTTATCTTCAGGTTCTGGGTCATTCTTGTTTACAGCTGAAGTATATATATAACCCGAGTCCACAGTGGTGATTAATTTGGGATATTTGAAATTCATTGTAGCTTAATGAAGCATGATTAGTCCTGCTGTGAAGTATCTTTTTAAAAATATCAACTCAAAAATCTTTGACATTTTGTCTTGTAATATTTAAATAACTTAAAATAAAACTTTTAAACCTTATTAGGCATGATAATGATCGGAAGGGAAAGAAAAATTCTGGAAAATGCTGGATGTGTTATGTAGACAAGCATATTTAAACAAGCCATCCTCAATGCTGACTACAGATAAGAATCACTCGGGCAATGCCCAACACCTTCCTCTCATTGAGATGAGGACTGGTAGTTTTGTAAAAAGCTTCCCCAGTGATTCTAATCTGCTGCAGGCCTCACTGCAGGCTGTTTGAAACTAACTTGCTCCTGCTGATAATATGATGGCATCATATTATATCATGTGAAAACCTAGCTGGACTCAACGTTAGGCTTTTATATCTATTACCTGATTGATCTACAACTGGAATTCTGGACCCCACTCCTAAAAATTAGTACTCAGTAAGTCAAAGGTGATAGTAGGACTTTAAAAATCTGTCATCGTAAAAATATTAATATCATAGGTGACTCTTATGCAGATATCCAAGAATCAGACTTTAAAAAATATTCTAGACTCCAGAGAGGTCTGGCTTTGCCATGTGCTAGTTTTTGACCTTTTACAAGTTAATTTCTCTAAGCCTCAGTTCCCTTGTTTTTGAATGAAGATAGAAAATAAATACCTACCTCACAAAGTTGTCAATAGGTATCAGATGAAAAATCATGAAAGCTGAAAGCTCTTTGAAAACATTAGTGTTATGAACTAGAAGGGATTAAGATTATTGAAGATTTAAGATATTTGTTTGAGGGCTACCATAGTACAATCTTTGACATGTGTTTGAATTCATGTGGACTTTTTCCTCTCCTTTTTTAAAACAAAATGTACCAAGGAATTTGGTGTTGGAAAAGCTTTCATCAGGCACAGAAGTCAGTTTTCTGATAATAATTTGTTTGCCTGTCATGTTTTTTTCTTTCAAAGTACATATTTCTTAATATTTATTATTAATTCTTCATGAGATATTTGAACATTTGGCTCAGATGCTTTACTTTTTCCTCCATCTTCATTGTCTTTATCCTTGAAACTGGAGTTAATACTCAGGACAAGTAGCGTCTGAATTCCCTCACATCTGACAGTAGACCTTAACTCTGAAGATCAAGTTGGTAACAACTCATTTATAAATAAATCAGCAATTCATGAGGCTTTTGTCTGAGATTTCTCCTAAGAACAGCATGAAAGACCCAAAACAAACATTCAGACACAAAAATAAGTTACCATCAAAGGTACCAGTTTGAGCTCAAAGATGCTGTCATTCATTGCCATCTGCAGTATATCATCAATTGCCAAAATGTTAATTGGTTTCTTTGTGGGCCAAGTATAGACAGTTAAGTGAACATCAATATGAAAATCTTAACCCTGTGCTTCCTGACTTTTAAATATTCATTTGTATCTTCTCTGTTAAACTGTTGATATATTTGTAAATGCTTTATTGGCCTTTCAGTTACTTTCACTATCTTAGTTTTGCTTCACAGAATTTACTTAATATTGTTAATCTATCATTTTAAATAACAGTATTTAGTTTGGGTTGTGTTATTTATCCAACTAGTGCTCCGAATTAAGACTTTTTTCTCTAAAGAGACAGTTGAAGAACTACAGCAAAACAGCTTCAAGTCTCAGCTAGCTTAAACCAACTTGAACAACTCCGGACAGCTTTCTTACCATATGTTTCAATTTGTGTTGTGATTGGCAGATGATAATGTTTAGTATTTTATTTGTTCAGTTGACAACTGAGAAAATAATAGTTCTCTCTAAAATGTTAACATATAACCAAAAAGTTTTCAAAAAGTACTCTGATTTCAGCAATATTGTATTGAATTTTTTTAGTGATTAAAGCAAACAACTCAAAACAATATTAAGCTCAAAACAATAATTAGTTTCAAAGAACAGTTAACTCAGCAACTAGAAGAGGGCATGGTAGGTTTTCAATTAAAATATTTAAATAAATGAATGTTATGCAACTCACTTTAGTCATGCTAGTCTCAGTTCAAAGAAATTTGAAGAGTCTAAATTTAAGCCAAGTGAAATGAGTCTCTGCTTTACTGGAATAATATGTGGCGAGTAATAATCGATAAATCGCACCAGATAAAGTATTTCTCCTAGAGTAACGGCTCATATTACTATTTTAATTAAATGTATATGCAAACTTATGCTAACACTTTATAGTAATTTTAAAAGGTGAACAGCAGTTTTTAGAAGTAAGTAGGTTCTTGTTGGTTTTATGTGAAATTAGATCTCTGTATACTAGTTGGGTGAATGAATATTCAAGTAAACCTTTATTAATGATGATTTTCTAAAACTGTTTCTTGGAGCAGATTTAAGAAAATTCTAAGAATCTCTTCAAAGGAGGAAAATTAACTACATTTTAACCTACCTCATTAGTTTCTTCATGATAATAGCTGGAAATAACTGAAGTTGTAACTTTACTGGTGTAGACTATATCCCCATGAAATAAAAGGAACTACTTAAAAGTTTTTTGATAAAGTAGTGGATCATTGGCTGGAGCTTAGAAAATGTTAACATACCAAATTTTCACTATGATGATATTTATATTGCTTTTGACATGCCAAAGGTATATTTATATATTATCATACTTGGATGACTAACATAGTCTAGTGTAATGAAAATTGCCCTGGGCTTGGAATTCAGAAGACCCATAATAATGATGTAAACTGAACAGGTCATTTAATTTCTCTTTGTCTCAATTTCTTTGATGTAAAATGAGGATAAGGTAATTTGGGGCTCTGAGACTTGCTTTGCAGGACATTGTGAGGATCAAATGAGCTAACAAGAATTATAGTACTCTTTAAAAAACACTGATAGTATTTGTTTTTGTTAGAATTTGGGGGTTACAGAAAGCAAGCATAGTGGTATTGAGCAGTAAAAACAGAACAGGCAGTTAGGCCAGTATTCGTTTGACACAATCTTCAAATCAGCAATCCAATTGACCCTTTAAAAATGAGATTCTTTTTCGAGAATGATTGTGCCCTTAGTTTGTATTGGCCCTTTATTATATGTTATACCAGAATATACTCTGAAAATTTATATGGTTGAATTTATAGGTCACTTTCAAAAGAAATTTGGGGATAGCCATTATATGTCTGCTTTGATATGGAATGATATAACTACATTAGTTTGGCAAGAAAAATATAAAGAGAAGTGTAGGCCCTGTTACTTTTTGAGGTAATTCTTTTTTATTAGTGATTACTGTAACTTATTGGTTTTCATCATGGCAGAACTTTAAATTTTAAGTGATACTATTATATTTGTATATATAATTTTTTAACCTGCATAAAGTAAGGATTTCTCCATTCTTTTCCACACATAAACACACAAAAGGGCATTTTTATAGAACCTAGCTGTACAAAGGAACTCACGATTCTTTTAAACTGCTTTTATGCCTTTTTACAACGGAGTAAGAAAAGGTGTTTATGTTTAATTCAGCTATGTTTCTTAGTAGCTATATGATTTTATACATTATTCTTGTGTCGTTTTTATGTTTTTTATTAAAAAATTATGTTGACATCTCTTCATATTTTAATTCACTTCAATTCTGTTTTGCTCCAATTACATGATTTTTGAGAAAGGAATGGGAAAACTAAGCAACCTTTACCTGCCATCTTATTGTAATTACTTTCCTGGATTTTTTCCTAATTTAAATTCTATACTTCCTTAATAGCCAAATTGATAGGATTATAATAATTTCTCTCAAGATCTAAAGTCTTCTGGGAAACAGAATATTAAGGTTTATCCAGAACCAGCCATCTTTGTAGATGTTCCTATTTGGTTGATTTATAAAGATTTAATGCAGTAAGTTAATAAGCATATTTCTTATTCTGTGATCTCTAATTAGTAACATTTTTGTTGCCATAAAGATAAAAGAAAGTAAATTTTCACTTACATTTTAGTCAAATCCCATGCCAGTACAACATTACCTCCTAGAAAAGAGAGTAGTTCAATCTACTTAAATGTATTAAGAATGGTTTCCTTCAGAATTTTTTTTGTTTTTAATAATCACTTTTCTCAGAAAATCTGTCCTTTCTTGGACATTTTCACTGTTGTGATAGCATTGTTTAGAATTTTTTTTTAAAATCATTTCATTGGTCACTGTCAGCAGTTTTCCCTGATCAAGAGAAGCAAGTATTTACCTTAGAGTAATTCAGATCTTGAAAATTCAGTGTTTTGTTATTTTCATAGTTACTGTTCATTAATAACATTAATTTTTATGACAGTGATATTTTTCAATCTTTTTATCATATTTACTGCAGTAGGATGAACTGTATTTTTATTATAGCCCTGGGATTTTTGTTACATAACAGCTTGTTTGTATTGCTGACTTGCAAGTATTACTTTAATTGTGTTGACATGCTATTGACATAAAAGAAAGAACTTTGGAGCTTAATAGTTTCTTTTTTCTAAATTGGCAGATTTTTTGAATGCTTAGTAAAAATACATTATGTTAGTTTTTAAATCTGACAGCTTTGTGTCAGAGGGCTGATTTGTAGTGTTGCCTCTATTTTCAGTGAGCTGTGGAACTTTGCAATTTTATCTCTTGGGACCTCAGTTTAACCATCTGTAAATGAAAGAAAAGGGATTAGACCAGGTCATGTCTCAGATTCCACCTGTGTCTGATTTGGTTACCCCTGACTATTTTATAATCATTATCTTATTCTTGTTATTCCTCCCGTGAGCTCCATTTACTAGATCAGCCTTCAGTGTTAATGCAAGTTGCGCTTAAATTGATAGGATTCAGCTATGTTGCTGATTTTGTTTTCCAGTCTTGATTTTAGGTAATTTTAAAGGAGGAAAATTATATTACAGATTGTAAAAGTGAAAAAAAAGGTTACAAATAATCGACATGACCTTTTTTCCTCCCAAGGGAAAAATCTCCTAAGGAACCAATATAAGCACCTTAAAACTGATGTACAGAAAAAAATAACATCTAAAATTTTGTGGTCTTTGTTCTCTTAAATATGAGCAATAGCTACTTAGGCTAAACTTTTAAACAAAATGTATTAAGGTAAAATTAGTAACAAAGCATAAAACAGTTATATGGCCGATATAACTAATTAAAAAGCTATTAGGTTTGCTGACATGAAAATAATTATAAAATACAAAAATAACTGAGGACTGGATTAAAATTTGTCTGTTCATTAATTACCCATAAGCTGAAATCTTAGATTTTTTGCATAGCTACAGTTGCCAGATTGCCACGAGCAAGTGAATCTCCTGCTTTAAAATATCCTTAGAGATAAATGTGGTTTCTTTGTTTTATTTTTTTCAGCTCTGCAGAAGATGTTTCTGTAAAGCCTCCTTCTGTAATAAAATGTAGAGATTCTGTCACTTCCGTCTCTCGACAGAGTTCTCTTGTAGATTTATTGACAATTACGTTCTCTGAGAACCAGGCCATAGAGTTTCCTGTTGCGCTGAAAGATCATTGTCTTTGTTCTGATTGTCTTCACTAACTGCTGTCAATCTCTTGAACCCTTGGTCTGTAGATTCACAGTCTAGGTACTGGGTTTGGTGTCTGGTGGGTAGAGAAGAATAATGGAAACGGATACAGGAAGGTGCACTGGTTTCTGATGTACTTTGTTTGGCTGTGCTTGATTCCTTGTCTTTGGTCAGTCCACTGGATCAGGCAGCTCTCCTGACATCCAAAAGTTATATTAGATGCCCAGCGTCTCTCATTCACACATTGCTATATTACAGTGTTATATTAACCACCTGTTAAGAACAACCACCACGACTTTCTTTTCAGTTCTCTGACTCTGTGTGTTTTGCTGTAATATTTGTTAAACCTTGAGTCTGAGGTCTAAACTTTCTGGGTCTGAGTACTTTCTGGGTTTTGATAATGGGATATTCTGTGAGGTAAAACAGATAATCCTAGGGTGGTTTAATTTATATTTATCCATCCACCGTTTTTGTGTTTTTCTAACTGACCCCTCCTCAGTTTTGAAAATTAAGTTTATAAATATCTTCCATCTCTCCCTTAGCCCTGCCTCAGATAATTTTTCTTTGAACTACTCTTGCTGACAGAAAGGTTTAATATGAAATAATTCTGTGTTTCTGAGACAAGATCAACACAGTAATTCTTTACATTGAGCTGAGCTGAACATGTATTTGAAAATGTTGCAGTTTCTTTATATGTGAACTTAAAATTAATTTTTTTAATCATGAAGAGGTCTCTCTGATTTGAAAACATTAGTTTGGAAGTCTCGTTATCAGGTGCTATTTCTACCTTAGCGGTGAATTATCATAATAAATCTGAATTCTTTATCTTTCATCTTTTTAGAAAAGTTAATGCCTCTAGAATGATCCCATTTCACAAATCTTTTTTTTCCACAAATCTTTAATACCAACTTCAAACAACTGCTTTTCTGCTTTTATTTTCAAATGCCAGACTCTGTTTTTAAGTTTTATTTTTTCATTGAAGTTTAAACATACTGCATATGTGAAGGAGTGACTGCAGTTTGAACATTTACTTTGGCATGAAAAGAGAGCTGCACCATCCACAGTCGCTTCCTGCCATTACCAGAAAGAAAAGTTCGTTTGACACTTAAAAGCTGTTAAATTGTCTTATTTTTATTTGAGAGCTATGGAAGCTGTTTCTTCTCATTTAAACTTTTTAAGAAAATGCCAACTTTGCTGTATTTTAATCTGATAGTGAATTGGGATTACTTATATGTATATATGTCTACAGTTTATCAGAAAAGTGAAGTGAAAAGTGGAGTCGCTCAGTCTTTATGACCCCATGGACGGTAGCCCACCAAGCTCCTCCATCCATGGAATTTTCTAGGCAAGAGTGCTGGAGTACTCTTTACCTGACAGTAAGTTTCCTTCTCCAGGGGATCTTCCCAACCCAGGGATCAAACCTGGGTCTCCCACATTGTGGGCAGATGCTTTACCATCTGAGACACCAGGGAATCCCACAGTTTATCATAGTTAATAGTTATTTCACTTTCTGTAATATACGATACCTGAAGCTCACATTTATTTAATTCGAGTGGGTTTTTTTTTTGAGCCCCCTTTTTTGTTTTGTCTTTTATTTTCTTAGTGTTGTACATTATTGTATATGTTAGGTTATCATGGTCATCTCAGTAGAAGGCTCTTGAGTAGATGTGTTTTTTGTTTGTTTTTGAGAATCAGCCCAAGGAGATTCATATTACGTGGCCATAGCTGGGTAATATTATTCTGAGCTATGTGAAGTTGCTGGTCTTGTTGATCAAATGTTAGCAGTTTCATAATACATATTCAAGAAACAACCAAACAAAAGATCTTTTAGAAAAGATATTTCAACTTCCCAATTCAACTCTTTTAACTGACCTACCAGAGGCTTTATGAAGATTCAAGCTACAGATAACCAGAGGCCTACCAAGAAAATTCTGCTTTGTTTTGCTGTTAAATTGCCCACTTTTCAAAGGTGTTTAATCAAAATGACTTCAGTAATTGAAGCAAATATCTTTTGGGAATGCTTAAGTTATGTAAGCTTTTTCATTAAATCTGTGTATAGTTTTTCAGCTTTCATTCACTGAGATATTGTCATGTATCAAAGGAATAGTCTGTAAATAGCATTTGAAGGCAAAATAACTACCCCCTGCCAATATCTAATATGGACTCAATTTTGCCAGCTATAGAATTTTGTCTTCTTAGTATGCATTCTAAAATAATAATATTATGTTATGTAGCCAACAGATTTGCCTAAACATGCCATTTTAAAGATTTTCTTTATACCCGTGTTTCAAGTTATAAGAATTAAAATGTATGAGCATAAAAAAGGATATAAAAATGAGAAGCTCCTACATAGGAAATCCCCAATTTTAAATAGAACTGTGTTTTGAAAGGTTGCAGATTGGGTTGTTCCAAAGTCAGACTATGTCTCCTCATATATATAATATTATAAACAATAAGGGTAGCAGATAGCCAACAAGAGCTGACCTAATGCTCTCCAAAATTAACCTAGGGGTCTTGGTTTGGAATAAAGTGTTCGTGACTATAGCCCTTTCACCTGTTTTAAAAAAACAAATACATTGTTATTAGCACAGATGACTATCAATTAGTAGAATAAATATTTAGCTTTTAAACAAAAGTGGAAATAGTTCAGTCAGTGTTGGTGAAACTATTTTGAGACAAGAGATTTCACTTAGGTGACTTAGGTTGGGAATCTGCTCCTCTTTGAAGAGCCCATGTGATGACTGAAAGTGCTGTGTGTTTTCAGTGACCTTGAGGAAGGGAGCCAGTCATTTCTTCTTAAGGGTTGTAAGAACTAGGGGCCTTGCTGATCTCATGCTTTTCAGTTCAAAAACTGTGTCCAGAACATCTTAGATACCGTTCACCCACAGTGTTCAAAGGCTGGCTATTTCAGGCTCAGTCTGCCCTACCTTCAGCTGAGCCTGTCTTCCAGCTCTGCTCCCTTATACTGAATTTACAGGTGGGCAGTCTCCATTCTTTTTTTTTTTTTTTTTAAAGTCTTTACTCATTTTACTGTTACGAGAAATGGCCACCACCTTCTCCCTTTTTCAAGAAATATAAAGGTAGAAGAGATATTCCTTTTCCATTGTTTTTAAAAGCTACTGTTTTTGAACTGCTGGCACTTAGCAGTTTAGTTTTTAGACCCTAATCTGAATGACGCTGATGGAGGTGATCCTAAAATTGATCTAAAGTTTTAATCTTGCTTTACCATATAAGCATCTGGTTGGAAACTGTGCTGATGAAGATTTGTATTTTGTGGCATTGGTTCTTCATGTTTCTTTATGTATTTAAAATCGATCATTAATTTCCAAACGAGTGGAGAATTTACCGTTGTTGAGCTATATAGAGGGCAGGTGTGCTTGACTAGAGCATGAACTGTACTTTCACACTAGCTGATGTGCTTTGCACTCTGCTCTTGTAGATTTATTTTGTTTACAGTAGACTGATGTCAAGTTTTTGTAAATGTTTTTACTTAGCACTTTAACTGTGAGTGTACAAACTGATTTTAAATGTAGTGGTTGTATATTTTGGTTATAAATTGGAAATTTGTAATAAAAATTAAATGATTTGTTCTCTATTTTGTCATCAGTACCTGATTGAGTGTAATTTTCTACATCATCTACACTGCGATTTTTAAATTAGGTTTGTTTTAAATAGTTTGTTTTTCTAATTAATTTTTTCATTCACAATAGCATAGACTCCACAGTAATCTGGAATATAGATACATCATTCTGAATGCTATTCCACTCTATTCATTGTTATATCCCCATGCATACCACTACCAGGTACACAACAGAAAAAGATGAATGCATTAAAGTACCTATATCAATATCCCCAATAGGAAGTCCTACCCATGTAAGCAAATCAGTTTTTTTTTTTTTTTTCATACACAGGACTGTCGATTAAGACTTAAACTGGTACTAGAGTGTTTTTTGCCGAGATCATGCATTCTTTAGTTGGAAGGGACCTTAGAAGTCATAAGGTTCAACTTCCAACCTAGTACCAACATCCTCCAAAACCAGCTTTTATAAGCCTCTGCTTGAATGATTTCAGTAACAGGAAGGCCTTCCATTCCATTTTGAAGTCAGCCGACAACCAAAATGAGCAAAGTGAGCAACGAAATTAACACTCTTCATAAAGGAGCTGCTGGCGTCTTCATTTCAGCCCCGTGAGACCCATGTCAGACTTCTAACTTACAGAAGGTGATAAGTTGCTTAAGTGTTGCTTAAGCCCATAAATTTAGGGTAATTTGTTAGAGCAGCAGTAGAAAACTAAAATATTCAGCCTCACACTTGCACATCTGCAAAGTGTGGGCAATGAACAAGCGAGGAGTGGAAAATGGCCCAAGGAATCCATTAAAGAACAGAAACATTGCACAGAACTGGCCAGTTGCCATGAAACAGATTGTTGAGGTGGCTTGGAGAAGTTGGAGGTACTGAGATTAATAAGAGCAATCAATCTCTGGTGCCCGTCTTCCAATGTTATCCTTCAGTTTTCTTCACCATTATTGTCCAGTTTTCTTTTTATTCCCACTTCTTTATCTTCTCCTCCATCATACTTTCCTCCTTTTTTAAACAATGCTCTTTATTTTTCTCTGCTAATCAAATGTATGTTTTTATCAACATCACACTCCCACTAGCATACCCACCCAATTTGCTGAAGGAGATAAGGAGCAGAATATGAGAGGAGGCTTGAGAGAAGGTTGAGATTTTCCAGCGTGCCAAGAATTAAAAAGGTAAGGAACGTAGCTTTACCGCCTGGTCTCTGAGTACTCCAGTGCAGCACACGAATTCACAAATGAGGGTTATATACAAATCCATTTATTAGAAAAAAAAAATCAAAACTAAGCAGGCACTCAAAAGTATTTTGAAAATAATAAAAGGTTTTTGCTAAGGTACTGATTAGTGACTGTCTTCTATTTTGCTGCTGAAAAATTATGTTGAGCCCTTTTCACTATCTCTTAGCTGAAAATTAAGGCCACCTTAAGGAGCTAAGGGAAGGTTTTCATCAACTTCAAGTAACATTAGATGAGCTGCTGAACAATAGTAAATACAACAGAAGCATCTAAACACGTGAATCAATGAAGCATGTACATTTTTATTTTAAGAATTGTTTGGCACCAGATTTTTTAGGAAAGTGCTGAGTATGATGACTAAGATCCATGCACTAGTATCTATGTACAAGCCTCTGATTTCCCACATGGCCTGTTGGCTACAAGGGCAGAAAAGACATTGTTCTCTGGCAACAGATTGGGCTTTGGTGGAGCCAGTTTAAGGGCACTATTGGTAATAATCCCAAGGGCACAGGTGTTACCTCAGTCATCAATTTAATGGATTCCAAATGAACCCTTAGCAGAAAGACAAGGAGAGAAGTCTCTTTCATTTCCAATGTGATGATAAGCATTTCTGAAAATTTCAAAAATGATGTGGGCCACATGACTGTCAGAAATTGGCTTGTTTCTAGAGCCGTTGCTGCGGCACTGAAATTGATGAGCAAATACAGAGGAGAACAAAGCCATTTAACTGGAAAGTCCTTTTCTTCCTCTCTTCTGTCCTGATCCTTGTCAGGAGTTCTTTTGCAGAAGCATGACATATTTAATTAGAGGCTTGTTTTGTCACGGTTTTAGTTGTTTCCAGAACCAAAGGTTATGTTCATATTGTTTTTCTCGTCTGTTGATGAAAGCAATTTTAGAAAATGATTTTTCAAGTCTCTGTCATTCATTTATTCAGTAAACATGCATTTGTTTACCTACTCCTTATCAGGTAGTGAATAAGACCCTAGAAATTCCAAGAAGAAAATGTCATGATCTATACTCCTACAAAATGCACACTCTAGTAAGGTGATAAGCTTGTAGACACCTGAGTACCATAATGGTGGTGTGTTCAAAGTGTTATTTGAGCACAAATGTGGAAGTAGTTACTTTTGCCATGAAGACTGGGTGTTCAGAGAACTATTAGAATGTGAAAGCTCCAATCAATAGGAATGTATTAATCACCTAATAATTGCTGAGGTTATGGTAGGGAACAGATAGACAGTTGTCCTGTTGTAGTTCTATGATTGAAATTTTGAGTCTAAAGAGAGGAGGCAGACAATAAGTAAAGACATTAACAGATTAGTTTCAGATAGTAATAAGTGTTATGAGACACAACTAAGTGTCCTGTAGGGAAAGGCTTAAGGGTCTTGGTTAAACAATATGGATTTTATTCAAAGTGCAAAGGTGTGCCATTGAAGCATTTTAATTAAGGGGTTAACATGACTAATTTTCCTTTTAAAAAATTATTCTGCTGGCTCTATGAAAATCAAGAATGCACACAGGGAAACCAATAAAAAAGCAATTGCATTAGTACAGGTTAGAGATAATAATGACTAGGACTCAGGATGGAGAAGGCAATGGCACCCCACTCCAGCACTCTTGCCTGGAAAATCCTATAGACGGGGGAGCCTGGTAGGCTACAGTCCATGAGGTTGCAAACAGTCGGACACGACTGAGCGACTTCACTTTCACTTTTCACTTTCATGCATTGGAGAGGGAAATAGCAACCCACTCCAGTGTTCTTGCCTGGAGTATCCCAGGGACGGGGGAGCCTGGTGGGCTGCCATCTATGGGGTCGCACAGAGTCGGACACGACTGAAGCGACTTAGCAGCAGCAGCAGCAGCAGCAGGACTCAGGTGGCAGTTGTAGAGATGGACAGGAAAGGGAAAATTCAGGATGTCTTAAAAGTAGAGGCCGTACCACACACTTAGAAAATGAACTCATGGTTGCCAGAGGGAAGAGATAGTTAAGGACTTTGGGAATGTCATGCACACACTGCTATATTTAAAATGGACAACCAAGTATCTACTGTACAGAGCATGGAACTCTGCTCAATGTTATACTGGTCTGGATGGGAGGGGGGTTTGGAGGAGAATGGATACATGTATATGTATGACTGAGTCCCTTCACTGTTCACTTGAAGCTATCACAACATTGTTAATTGTCTGTATCCCAATAAAAAATGCTTTTGGTGTTAAATAAAACTTTATAAATAAATACTTCAAGATAAAAATAGAATCAGTAAGACTGACATACTGGAGGTGATAGTGACAGGGAGGGGGTGAATGAAAGATGACTCCTAGTTCTTTGGTTAGAGCCGCATGGTGGAGTCAGGGCCACTTACTACGGTGGAGAAAACAAGGAAGAATAGATGCTGGAGGGGAAAACCAAGAGTTCTGTTTTGGACAGGTTCAAAGTGAACGTTACCCAAGTGAAGATGCCAGGTAAGCAGCTGGATATAAGTCTAGAGCTCAGTTCAAGATTTTGGCCCGAGACCAAAATGTGAGAATCATCGAGATGTAGGTAGGATATAAAGCCAGCAGGTTATAGGAGATCACCTTGGGAAGACTGGATAGAGGGAAGCTGTGTAGAAGACAAAAGGTCAGGAAAGGAGACTAAGAAGGGGAGGCCAGTGACACAGGAATATCCAGGGAATGTGCTGAAGAAGCAAGAGATGCTGTGTGAAGGAAGCAGTCCTTAGGCCAGTCAAACGATGCTTGAAGGTCAAGTAAGATGATGACTAAGGAAGATCATTTGATTGGACAACGTGGAGGATACTGAAAAGAACCACTAAGGGGAATTCCCAGGCCATCCAGTGGGTGGGACTCCGTGTTTTCACTGCCAGGGGCCCAGTTTCAATTCCTGGTCAAGGGACTAGCGTGGTGTGGCAAAAACGAAAAAACACCACCACCAAATGGAGTGGGAGGGGAGGCAGCCTGGAGAGGACTGGAGAGAGAATTGGGAACTTGCGTTTTTAGCAGCTGGAAGATTAGATACTTTCAATGACCCTCCCAATGTAAACAGTCAAAAATCATCTTTGTGGTTGTATTGCTAAACTGGCATGATCTTAACAAAGGTCAAACCAGTGGAAGCAAGAAACACTGGTGATAGGTAGCACCAACATCAGCTTCTCTCGAGTTTTGCTGAACCCTAGAGACAGTACCATATTTGGGAGGCAAGAAATTAAGCTTAACTTAAGAAATTAAGCTCCAATATCAATTGGAGACTGTGATAAACCTCTTTAGAAAGCTGGGACTTCAATGGATTATACCTTCAATGTAAAGGAGATGGAAGAAAAGAAACTCACACGGAACGAGACATCAAAGAAATCTGAATCAGAGTTTAGTGCTGGTTGGCAGAAGTGTGGTGGAATTTCCCCCTGAGAATGCGTAACGGCCCTCACAATACATTTTTTGGTCCAAATATATGCTGCATGTGACCTGAACCGTAAGCCAAGAATATAACTCAAAGTGTCCTGGATTGCTTATTGCTCCAGGCAGTTGTCAGAAGCAAATGCACATCTCTGGAGGAAAGCAGTCTAATGTTGGGAAAGACTGGGGGCAGGAGAAGGGAGTGACAGAGGATGAGATGGTTGGAGGGCATCACTGACTTGATGGACATGAACTTAAGCAAACTCCAAGAGATGGTGGAGGACAGGGACACCCGGTGTGCTGCAGTCTGTGGGGTTTCAAAGAGTTGGACATAATTTAGTGACCGAGCAACAACAACAACGTTAATTTAGGTGCCGAAGAATTTCCACAGAGAAATTTCCAAGGGAAAGGAGCAGATCACAGTCAAAGCTAGCAACACACACACTAAAGAGCAAGACCTCAGGAGTGAGAGTCTATTCTCCAAAGACTGAAGATTTTTAGTTAGCACACAGCATAAAATAACGATTTAACATGCTTAAAGAAATGAAAGAAGGTATAACACAATACTGTGAAAAATCACTAGGCAGGTCTGAAAAAAAGAGGGCTAGCTGAATGTCTGGATATGAATGTTGTAGTAACTGAAATTAGAAACAACAGATCAAACACAACCGATGAGAGGCTGCTGAACTGGAATACGCATGCTCAGCCGTTCAGTCAAGTCCCACTCTGTGCAACCCTAGGGACTGCAGCCCACCAGGCTCCTCTGTCCATGGGGAAATTTATGTGGTGATTTTTAAAAATTTGTTTTTTGGCTATGCTGCTAAAAATCCCATGTGGGATCTTACTTCCCCATCCAAGGGTGGAACCTCTGCCTGCTGCAGTGTAAACGTGGATTCTTAACCACTGGACTGCCAGGGAAGCCCTGTGTGGTGATTTTTAAGTGTTTAGAATTCTTTGATAGTCTCCTCTTCAGGAGGTGGAGCTTCATTCTCCTTCCCTTAAGCATAGATCAGCCTTCTTGATTTGCTTCTAAAAAACTGAATAAAGCGGAACTGAAGGTGTGTGATTCGGGGACTGGGTCATAAAGGACCCTGTGGCTTCCTGCTGCTGCTTCCCCTCTCTCATACCTCAGCCTGGGGAAGCCAGCTGCTCTGTCCAGAGACTACTCAGGCAGCCCTGTGGGGAGGAATGGACGTGAGCCAACCTGGAAGCAGCTTTCTCTCCAGCCCTGCTCCCACCCTCCGTACTTGACCTTCACCTTGTGAAAGACACTGAGCCAAAATTCCTGGATTTCTGTCCCCAAGAAACTGTGAAGTAATACATGTTTGCTGCTTCCAGCAGCTAGGTGTGTGGGTAATTTATTACACATCAATAAATAAGTAATACAAGATTAATTTGAAGAAATTACCCTAAAGGCAGCACAGGAATGGAAAGCGATAGAAAACATGAAATGGGATTAACCATTCCAGAAAGAATAATGGGAACAAAGAAATATTTGAAGTATTAATTGCTAGGAAATCTTTAGAATTGTTGAAAGACAATGATTGTTAGGTACATGGAGCCCAGTGAATCCTAAGATGAATACTTTTTTTTTTTTTTAACCAGCACTTAGACTCATAGGAAAACTGATGAATACCAGACGGGGAAAAGATTCTTTAATAACACAGCCAGAGAGGAAAAAGCTCAGTCTCAAAGGGATGGCAGTTACACTGAAAGCTGATTTCTCTCTAGCGTAATGGAAGTCAGGAGCCAGGAATATATCTTGATTTACTGACTGGAAGACAACTGTAGTTTGAACGTTCTTTGAACATTGCCTTTCTTTGGGATTGGAAGGAAAATGGACCTTTTCCAGTCCGGTGGCTGATGCTGAGTTTTCCAAAGTTGCTGGCATATTGAGTGCAGCACTTTCACAGCATCATCTTTTAGGATTTGAAATAGCTCAGCTGAAATTCCATCACCTCCACTAGCTTTGTTAGTAGTGATGCTTCCTAAGGCCCACTTGACTTTGGACTCCAGGATGTCTGGCTCTAGGTGAGTGATCGCACCATCGTGGTTATCTGGGTCGTGAAGATCTTTTTTGCATAGTTCGTGTATTCTTGCCGCCTTAATACCTGCTGCTTCTGTTAGGTCCATATCATTTCTGTCCTTTATTGTGCCCGTCTTTGCATGAAATGTTCCCTTGGTATCTCTAATTTTCTTGAAGAGATCTCTAGTCTTTCCCATTCTATTATTTTCCTCTATTTCTTTGCATTGTTCACTCAGGAAGGCTTTCTTAACTCTCCCTGCTATTCTTTGGAACTCTGCATTCAGATGGGTGTATCTTTCCTTTTCTCCTTTCCCTTTAGCTTCTCTTCTTTTCTAAGCTATTTGTAAGACCTTGTCAGACAACTATTTTGCCTTTTTGCATTTCTTTTTCTTGGGGATGGTCTTGATCACTGCCTGTATAATGTTATGAACCTCTGTCCATAGTTCTTCAGGCACTCTATCAGATCTAATCCCTTGAATCTATTTGTCACTTCCACTGTATAATCGTAAGGGACTTAATTTAGGTCATACCTGAATGACCTAGTGGTTTTCCCTACTTTCTTCAATTTAAGTCTGAATTTTGCAATAAGGATTTCATGATCTGATCCACAGATCCTGGTCTTGTTTCTGCTGACTGTATAGAGCTTCTCCATCTTTGACTGCAAAGAATATTATCAATCTGATTTCGGTATTAACCATCTGGTGATGTCCACATATAGAGTCATTTCTTGTGTTGTTGGAAGAAGGTGTTTGCTATGACCAGTGCATTCTCTTGACAAAACTCTATTAGCCTTTGCCCTGCTTCATTCTGTACTCTAGACCAAACTTGCCTGTTACTCCAGGTATCTCTTCACTTCCTACTTTTGCATGTCAGTCACTTATGATGAAAAGGACATCTTTTTTTGGTATTAATTCTAGAAGGTCTTGCAGGTCTTCATAGAACCGTTCAGCTTCTTTGGCATTAGTGGTTGGGACATAGACTTGGATTACTGTGATACTGAATGGTTTGCCTCGGAAATGAACAGAGATCATTCTATCAATATGCCAGCAAATTTGGAAAACTCAGCAGTGGCCACAGGACTGGAAAAGGTCAGTTTTCATTCCAGTCCCAAAGACTGCTCAAACAGTATACTGCACAAGCGCACTCATTTCACATACTAGCAAAGTGATGGTCAAAATTCTTCTATAGGCTTTAACAGTACATGAACTGAGAACTTCTAGATGTTCAAGCTGGATTAAGAAAAGGCAGGGGAACCAGGGATCAAATTGCCAACCTCTGTTGGATCATAGAAAAGCAAGAGAATTCCATAAAAACATCTACTTCTGGTTCATTGACTACAATATAGCCTTTGACTGTGAATCACAACAAACTGTGGAGAATTCTTAAAGAGATGGGAATACCAGAGCACCCTACCTGCCTTCTGAGAAACCTGTGTGCAGGTCAAGAAGCAACAGTTAGAACTGAACATGGAACAACAGACTGGTTCCAAATTGGGAAAGGAGTACGTCAAGGCTGTATATTGTCACCCTGCTTATTTAACTTATATGCAGAGTACATCATGAGAAACGCTGGGCTGGATATAGCACAGATGAAATCAACATTGCAGGGAGAAATACCAATAACCTCAGATATGCAGATGATACCACCCTTATGGTAGAAAGTGAAGAGGAACTAAAGAGCCTCTTGATGAAAGTGAAAGAGGAGAGTGAAAAAGCTGGCTTGAAACTCAGCATTCAAAAAACTATGATCATGACATCTGATCCCATCACTTGGCAAATAGATGGGGAAACAACGGAAACAGTGACAGACTTTATTTTCTTGGGCTCCAAAATCACTACAAATGGTGACTGTAGCCATGAATTAAAAGATGCTTGCTGCTTGGAAGAAAAGCTATGATAAACCTAGACAGCATATTAAAAAGCAGAAACATTACTTTGCCAACAAAGTTCCATCTAGTCAAAACTATGGCTTTTCCAGTCATGTATGGATGTGAGAGTTGGACTATAAGGAAAGCTGAGCACCAAAGAACTGATGCTTTTGAACTGTGGTGTTGAAGAAGATTCTTATGAGTCCCTACAAGGAGATCAAGATGGATTCTAGCAAAGAGACTTCTGAGTAGGTTGACATCACCTACTAAGGGGTGGCGCCCCCTCCCTTCCTGACCCTGGAGGAGCCTTTCGGTGCGTGTGCAGTTGGGAAGGTCGCCTTGACTTCCAGAGTGAGAGCCATGCGGTTTCTTCACCTCTTATCTGGGCAGGCTCAGCTCCTTCTCACTCCTGCTATTACCTTCATCTTAGAGTCTCTGTCCACGGGGGGACAGACTCCAGCTCTCAGCCTGGGGCCCACTACCTCAGAGTGGCATGCGTGGAAGGGTGTGGAAGCTCCGTGCTGTCTCCCCACACCTTGCTCTGGGCATCTCACCCATCTGGCTCCTCCTGCGTTACCTCATTCCTCATTTTATATACTAAACCGGTGATCTGGAGGCTCCATATGAAGACAGTGACATCAGACAGTGGAAGGGGACCCTTGATGTGCACTTCCCTGACAATTAGTGATGTTGAGCATCTGTTCAGGTACCTATTGGCCATCTGAATATCTTCTTTAGAAATATGTCAGTTCGGTCCCAGACCACCCAGCACTACAGGGTGTGCTCTGCTGCTGCCAGCGTTCTCCAGTCAGACTCCCCGGATGGGCAGGAACCGAGGCCGAGTTATTTGCTTTCCTGCTGAAGTGAGGCAGAAGAATGAGCTGGTGGGGCCCCTTGACGGGAGATTCAGGTCCGGTGGAACTGCCAAACAACTGTATTCCCTGGCCAGATGGGACGCCCAGCAAAGCCACTGGCTGGGATGTCTGCTCCCGCACATGGTGAGTGGGAACATGGTTCACAGAGGGCCACAAGCAGGTCCCTGCAAGCCTGGAACCCTGTGTCTATTTGATCCGTGATGGTGGAGCCCTGCCACTCCCCCAGGTAATTTCTTTGAGGCAAGACCCAAACAGACCTCCCTGGAAGCACGTTTCACAATGCTGGGAAAGCGGGGTGTCCATTTGGGGTTCTCTTTTTGCCTGCCAGAGAAACTAGGTGAGGGGTGGGGATGGGGGCTCTTCAGGCAGTGCTATGCCAGCCTGGTGGTCAGAATCTAATTGCTCCTTCTGCCTTCGAATGTGGTCCTCCTCAGTCCCTGGTCCAGATGGGTGCTTCAGCTCACCCCTGCGTCCTCTGATTTTCTCTGTGGAAAGATGCTGGTTGATCCTCTTGAGAGGGGGGCTGAAGTGGCTTGAGGCATGGCTCCATCCTTATGAGCTTACCTTGGGGAAGATGCTGTCGCAGGCCCAGCTGGGGCACTGGGACATGCTTTTAATGGCCCAGGAAGTTCGGCTGTTGATGGCAGGATCTGCTAGTATTGGAGGGTCTCCTCTCAGGTGGTGGGGTGGGGCCTGTGGCTCCCGAGGCGGAAAAGGCCACTGGCGGCAGTAGCTGTGGGGAGCACTCAGTGGTGTGAGCCGTCCTGGAGACCACCGTTTTCTCACCAAGACCTGCCCCACCCAGCAGCCTTGTTGTTGTTCAGCCACTAAGTTGTGTCTGATTGTTTACAACCTCACGGACGCAGCACGCCAGGCTCCCCTGTCCTTCACTATCTCCCGGAGTTGGCTCAAATTCATGTCCACTGAATCGGTGATGCCATCCAACCGTCTCATCCTCTGCTGCCCACTTCTCCCCCTGCCTTCAGTCTTTCCCAGCATCAGGGTCTTTTATAATGAGTCAGTTCTTTGCATCAGGTGGCCATGTATTGGAGCTTCAGCTTCAGCATCAGTCCTTCCAATGAATATTCTGGGTTGATTTCCTCTAGGATTGACTGGTTTGAGTATCTCCTTGCAGTCCAAGAGACTCTCAAGAGTCTTCTCTGGCACCACAACTTGAAAGCATCAGTTTTGTAGCCCCTCAGAGATGTAGACTCAGTAGGTCTGAGGTGGGGCCCAGGAGCCTGAATCTGGAAACCCACATGATTCTGAAGCCTGCGGCCTGAGGACCACACTTAGAAAAACATTCCTACACATTATAGGTTCTCGAACCCACAGGCAGCAAGCACATCCTCTGTATCACAGAAGACAAATAAGCAGGTGATGATGAGTTGTTTTGAATACTTCTTGAGGTTTTTTTCCCTTTCCCCTTTGTCCCCGAATCCTTGGCTCTGCAGCAGCTTGCCTGTGCTGTGGGGTGGGCACGTGGGAAGTGTGGACACCTGCCAGCCAGCCTGGTGGGTGCAGCGCAGCTCCAGGGAGGGACAGGGCAGTTCTGAGTCACCTTTCCTAATGAGCATCGCTTGTTGACTGACTGGAGGGGAGGAGCTCATTATTCATGTTTGGCCCAGGGCCTTCTCTCTTGATTGCAAAGCAACAGAGGCCCCGCGGCTTCCACCATGTTCACCTCTGTGGAAAAAGAAGTGGAAAGATCATCAAAGCAACACTTTAGTTCACCCTTCTCATTGAAAAGAGTTAGATTAGCTGGAAGGAAGCTTATGAGGCTGTTTGGCAGAGAATTTTCACACTTGATCTATTCCTTTCTTCCTTCATCCATTACCCCTTGCCCAGCCCACCTTGATCCCTTGAATAGGGACATTGTCTGCTCCAAGTCATCCAAAACAAAGCCTCTGTTCTTTTGAGCAATTCCTGTCCACCCCCCAACTCCAGTCCCCAGATGCTTCAGAAACATAACCCCTAAGAAAACAACATGAGGTTAAAGAATATCATGTCAGTATCCCTATTCCTGTAAAAGGGCTGGCCTAATCCAGAAACTTTGTCCTTGTTTCAAAATCCTATAGCACCTTTTTTTTTTTTTTGTCTCCTGGTAGAACTCTCAAATAAAGCCCCTAGAGTCAAATATATTTGGAGTTAAAAATTAAGTTGGGAAACAGGGTGGAATTTGTGGAGCTCAACTCCAAAGTGCCTTCCTGGACCAGCCACAGCCAACACTTCAGGGTGATGGTTTCAAAATAAACAACCTTCTTTAATCATGAGATGGCTCTGTGCAAAGGCGTAAGGGGAGGTTCTTCCCTCCCCAGAAGAGGAAGGTTCACTTCATCCTGGCCCCTGGGTCTGTAGCCCACAGGGACTGGAAAGGAGGGAAGCCTTAGCTCGTCTTCCTGCAGCCTTGGCGTCCATTCTCCATCCATGGCACCCAGGTCTACTGACCCCGGACAGCTTCTGGGCTAACCTTGTATAGGTTAAAAAATGTCCGCTTTCATCTGTGGGCGTCCCTTCACTGGGTCTTGAGAGGCGAGTGATTTGCTAAGATAACAGTGCTCAGAGGGGTGGCTCCCATCTGACGTCATTCTAGAATGGCTCCTATCATCAAATCTGAAGACCACGGTGCTCCCTTTGAACGTGGGGCCTAAGTTTAGATGAGAGAGAAGCTGGGGTGGCGAGGGGAACCCCCATCTTCCTTTCTTTCCTTGCGGCTCTTCTTGCCCACTTCTCCATGCTTCTGCCTCATGGCATCTTTCTCTCTGCTTTTGCTCCTCTGTAGCTCTGTTTAAAGCTTCCTTGGTGGCTCAGTGGTAAAGAACCCACCTGCCAAGCAGGAGACTCAGGTTTGATCCCTGGGTTGGGAAGATCCCCAGAAGGAAATGGTAACCCACACCCGTATTTTTGCCTGGAAAATCCCATGGATAGAGAAACCCGGTGGGCTGCAGCCCACGGGGTCACAAAAGAGTCGGACACAACTGAGTGACTAAGCAACAACAGTCTTGTTTAAACCAGGAGCTCCTTTTTTGGCTGCGCCACTCAGCTTGTGGGATCTTAATTCCCTCAGCAGGGATTGAACCCGGGATATGGCAGTGAAAACCCAGAATCCTAACCACTAGGCCACCAGGGAACTCCATTAAACCAGGAGTTCTGAACCTATGGTTCATGGATCCCTTGAATAAAGAAGAATATGTCTATTTTATGGGGAAAAGCCCACAGTTTTCACACTGTCAAAGTGGACTGAGAAAAAGAACGATCATTCTAAACTACCCGCCCCCCTTGCTTTCTCTGACACTGTGGCTGCCCCCTTAGGATTCTGACTCCTGTTCTGTTCCGACTCTTCCTCCCTGATCCGCGTCCCTCCCGTTTCTCCTCTCGTGTTCATGTGCTAAGTCGCTCAGTCATGTCTGACTCTTTGAGGCCCCGTGGACTGTAGCCCGCCAGGCTCCTCTGTCCATGGGATTCTCCAGGCAAGAATACTGGAGTGGGTTGCCACGCCCTCCTCCAGGGGATGTTCCTGACCCAGGGATCAACCCCCTGTCTCTTATGTCCCCTGCTTTGGCAGGCAGGTTCTTTACCACTAGAGCCATCTGGAAAGCCCTTCTCTCCTGCCTTCTCTCTTTCTCCTTCCGTCTTTGGCTGATTGCCCCATGCCATCTTTTTTTTTTTTTTTTCCCTGAAAATAGGGTATATAAAAAGTGCATACTAATTAATAATTGTTACACATTGGACAATGTTCAGTAAATGAAGGTTTAGTTTCCCTAGTTACATTCTTAATTTTAAAAGCCACTGAACTGGATATTTTTTCTCTAAAAAAAAATTCACGAGGGGTAATTGCTGGCTACTTTTTTTTTTAACTCATCTGTGATGGTCCATTTTACCCAGCCCTCAGCTGTGAATGAGAGCATAGCTTCCTGACCGCGGTCTAATCAGACATCGGGAGGGCAATCGCGCCCCCTCGTGTCACAGTTTTAGATTGCATGTTGCGTTAGATGAGGAAGGTCCCTCCAAAGGCAAGAAATCTAATTATTTAACAATTTGAATCCATGAACAGGATTGCTTTCAGCAGCTTGCTGGTCTACCGGAATGGGGGGCTTCAGAGAGAAAGAGGCAGAGGGGACAGGGAAGGGTCTGACTCTTTGTCATCGGAGCAATACAAGACTCCTCAACCATTAGATAGAGTGGATCTTTGTCCTTAAAGAGTACAGACTGCAATCGCACCTTCTGGTGTTTCAATATATTAATATTCCAGGATTTTGCTGGCATAATTCTACCATTATGGTAATTTTAAAAATCTGAAATGCATCTTGAGGTACATTTAGAGAGTTAGACACTGCATTAATTTTCAAATGGTAAAGTTTATTCATCTGGAAAGTGTTATTTTATGCCTGTATAACATTCGAGAAAAAAAATCAACTGACAGAGAATCTCTTGCAAGAATGACTCTCTATTTTCAGACTTTAGAAACTTCATTTCTCGTATTATCCCAGGAGAAGGAAATGGCAACCTACTCCAGTATTCTTGCCTGGGAAACCCCATGGACAGAGAAGCCTGGCGGGCTACAGTCCATGGGGTGGCAAAGAGTCAGATATGACTTAGTGACTATCCCTGCTTCAGACCCTCTAAAGTACCTTTTTCTTGGAACTCTTTATCTCTTGGTCGAACCCTAGAATAAAAACCCAAGAGCCATGCTTATCTGTTTGGAGTTAAAAATTAAGTTGGAAGATAAGGTGGAATTTGTGGAGCTTAATTCCTAAGTACCTTCCTTGGACCAGCCCCAGATTCCACCCCAAAGAAAGGGAAGAAGCCTGGGGCAAAGGTCAGCATCAGACACTTCAGGTGGAAGGTTTCAACACAGATATCCACCTTCTTTAACCATGAGACCGGTCTACACAGAAGTGCAAAGGGAGGTTCCTCCCTCCCCAGAATTCTACAGTGTCCAAATGTAAAATCGTTGTTGTTCCCTGGGCATTCATCTTATTCCTATGTAATGTGCAAAACTGACATCCATCCGGGGATGGGAGAAGGGCAGCATCCATGGGAGCCTCAGAGACCAAGGCAGGAGACGGTTCTGGAGGTGAGGAATCAACGATGGTGTTAGAGGCTGTTGTCAAAATGCTCCTGCGTCAAAGCATCTGCACCGAACTCTCAGGAATCTAGTAAAACACGCAGTTACGGAGGCGCCGGGAGGGAACCACGTAGGGGCAGTTTATACTGATTGCAGGCCAAGCAGTGGGAAGAAATGAGCTCGCCATCTCATCTTTTTTAAGGGACATGGGATGAGGTGGTGTGAGATGGGAGTGGGAACAAACAATTACCAAGCACCTACTGTATGCCACTCGCTGCCTCTCGTTTAACCTTCAAAACAGCTCTGGGTGGTAGGTAGTATTAGCCCTAGTTTTCAAGCATCGAGAACTGAGAATCAGGTTAAATGGTATGATTTTTTCATGTTCTTACAATGAATTTTCTGAACTATCCCACAGTAACTCCCTGCAAAGCTGAATCAAAGGTGCGGTGAGCTGTAGTTGCCCAGATATCACTCCGGACATCACTCTCTAAGGACTCTCCATCCTTGCTGGAATGTAGTAACGTGGAGAATGTTAATTCCACTTCCACCCCCGTCCCCGTCCAGCACTTTCTCTTAGGGAGAATAGAATAAAAAGCTGTAAGAAATAGTCGATGGGCTTCTGGGGGTGAAGTGGAGTTATAACCCCTGGCTCCTAGCTGTCCTTCTGGAATGTGGAGAAGGGAGTGATTAACTCATGACTCTGGTTTGCTGAGGTGGTATGCAACGTTAGAGAGAGCCAAAGGTTTGGGACCGCGCAGGAAAGGCGGTCCCATCACTTCATGGGAAATAGATGGGGAAACAGTGGAAACAGTGTCAGACTTTATTTTGGGGGAGCTCCAAAATCACTGCAGATGGTGATTGCAGCCATGAAATTAAAAGATGCTTACTCCTTGGAAGAAAAGTTATGACCAACCTAGATAGCATATTCAAAAGCAGAGACAATACTTTGCCGACTAAGGTCCGTCTAGTCGAGGCTATGGTTTTTCCTGTGGTCACGTATGGATGTGAGAATTGGATTGTGAAGAAGGCTGAGCGCCGAAGAATTGACGCTTTTGAACTGTGGTGTTGGAGAAGACTCTTGAGAGTCCCTTGGACTGCAAGGAGATCCAACCAGTCCATTCTGAAGGAGATCAGCCCTGGGATTTCTTTGGAAGGAATGATGCTAAAGCTGAATCTCCAGTACTTTGGCCACCTCATGAGAAGAGTTGACTCATTGGAAAGACTCTGATACTGGGAGGGATTAGGGGCAGGAGGAGAAGGGGACGACAGAGGATGAAATGGCTGGATGGCATCACGGACTCGATGGACGTGAGTCTAAGTGAACTCCGGGAGTTGGTGATGGACAGGGAGGCCTGGCATGCTGCGATTCATGGGGTCACAAAGAGTCGGACACGACTGAGCGACTGAACTGAACTGAGGAAAGGCGGAGCGGCTGCCACCAGAGGGCGCGCTTCGCTCCTGCCTGCACCCCAGACCCGTCCACCCCCACCGCGCAGCTGTAGCCCCAGCCTGGTCTCCACCCGCGTCTCTTTCCTTTCTCCAGTCTTTTTCTTTCTCCTCGCCCTCCTCCCTCGACGCTCACCCGCTCCCGCTCTTCTTTCTGAGGATCATAAGGTAGCAATGAAGGAAACCTCCTGTAACTGCTTTTCCCCTGCTAGGCACTTTGTTGGTGTGTCTATCCATGGAGGTCGTTTGACAATTTTACGTGACCTTCACTTTGGGTAAATCTTTTCAGTCCTTAATAACAACGTTGCTGGAAAATTGTTTTATCGGGGGAAAACAGCAAGCCCACCATGCTAGAATTACAACAGGCCTTGCTTTTTAACTTTTAGAGTGACAGCTAGTTAAAAAGCCAATTTCCGGGTGATCACGTAAGTTCAGTTCAGTTCAGTCGCTCAGTCGTGTCCGACTCTTTGCGACCCCGTGAATTGCAGCATGCCAGGCCTCCCTGTCCATCACCAACTCCCGGAGTTCACTCAGACTCACATCCATTGAGTCCGTGATGCCATCCAGCCATCTCATCCTCTGTCATCCCCTTCTCCTCCTGCCCCCAATCCCTCCCAGCATCAGAGTCTTTTCCAATGAGTCAACTCTTCTCATGAGGTGGCCAAAGTACTGGAGTTTCAGCTTTAGCATCATTCCTTCCAAAGAAATCTCAGGGTTGATCTCCTTCAGAATGGACTGGTTGGATCTCCTTGCAGTCCAAGGGACTCTCAAGAGTCTTCTCCAACACCACAGTTCAAAAGCATCAATTCTTCGGTGCTCAGCTTTCTTCACCGTCCAACTCTCACATCCATACATGACCACTGGAAATGGTCATGTAAATGTGTGTCTAAATGGGAAAGGTGTTTCATAAAACAAAATCTAGCCTTTTCCCAAATTCCTTTTAAAAACGAAATAATCCAGAATGTTGTAGAAAATAGTTGGGTCTTTTCCCCACATGGTAAGAGGAAAGGCATAAGTGGGAAGACTGGGAAGAGAGAGGGGTTCACACCGAGGGATGGGGTAGAAAAAGAAGGAGGAAGATAAGGAAGATACAGTGGGAGGAGGGCACAGAGTTTGACCTGAGGAAAAGAGGGTGAAAAAGTGATGAAGAGGAAAGGGAAAGAAAAGAGGCATACTGGTTCCTGTATCACATGCCCGGAGTGACTTAAGCGGGTAGAATTAAAGCTTGGGTGTTAGCACCTTAAGTTTTCCTTGCCTATGAGGTGGAAGGGGAGGGGGAAATCCAGGGAAAAGAGTCCTAGAGAAACTGCTAACCCCACCGTCCTTCTTAGAGCATGTGCTCATCTTCTATACCCACAGCAGAGGAAACTGCGGAAGAAAGTCCAAAGCTGTTCCCCTCGCAAGGTGAGTGTGCTTCCATCTGCCAGGCTGTCTGCTTGCTTTGCACGTCTCCCCAGATCATATGCTAACAGCACCCATCGTCTGCTATCCTGGCATGAGCCCAAGAAGCTGCAGCTAAATTAGAACTTGGGGGAGAGGGAGGGAGCACGGCTTGTTTTCTGCTCTGGAATTTGTGGTAATTCATGACTCACTGCTGCTGTTTAGTCGCTCAATCGTGTCCGACTCTTTGAGACCCCATGGACTGTAGCCCGCCAGGCTCCTCTGTCCGCCAGGCTCCTCTGTCCATGGGATTCTTTAGGCAAGAATACTGGAGTGGGTTGCCCTTTCCTTCTCCAGGGGATCTTGAGGCCTTTGGAGGTCCGGACCATTGGGATCCTTTAGAAAAGGATTCAGGGTTTTGTGCTGAGCTTGCCCAGTCTCTCCTCATTCCCTTTGACCTGGTTAGTGCACTTCTGAACATTAGCAGATTTTTGTGGGACAGTTTTGGGATTCAGTTGAAATGAATGCTCCTCCAATATAAGCTCTTTAGTTCATTTTCGGTGGTTTGGAGTTCATTCGTTTTTCCACTCAAACAACAAGTATTTGTTGCATGACATCTACATGCCAGAACAGGAAACAGGGTGGATTGAAAGATCCCTGCTGTCTCACAGAGATTCTGTTCTCACAGAACAGGACAGGCAGTAACCAAAGAAATAAACAAGAAATCTATCAATAAGTAACATGAGCTACACAGAGAATTATAATAAGTCTCCATAATAGCAAGTGAATGGGTGGGCTTCTGGCACAGGTTGTCTGAGCTAGTGACATCACTTGGAGTACCAGAGGCCCCTGCCCTGCCAAGATATGAGGGGACACATTGCAGGCAGAGGCACGGCTGGTGCAAAGGCCCAGCCCAGGACTAACCTTGGAACATTTGAGGAACAGAGACAAGGCTAACTTGTCCTGAGCCCAGTGAATGAACAGAGAGGTATGGGATGAGTTGGAAAGACAGTGGAGGGTAGGGGGGATCATTGAGGCTTTTCTGACTCAACAGAAGGAATTTGGAATTTTTTTCCAAGTGCAGTGGGAAATCATCAGAAAACTTTAAGCTTAGGGATAATTTGATCTGGTCTATATTGGCTCAGATGGTAAAGAATTTGCCTGCAATGCAAATTCGATCCCTGGGTTGGGAAGATCCCCTGGAGGAGGGCAAGCAACTCACTCCAGAATTCTTGCATGGGAAATCCCACGGACAGGGGAGCCTGAAAGGCTACAGTCCACAGGGTTGCCAAAGAGCTGGACGTGACTGAGTGACTAACACACGCACACACATATTTTTAAAAGATCACTGGTGGGTTTGTGAAGAGGGAACTAGTCTGGGATCAGGGTGGATACCACAGTGGTAAAACAGAAATTCATGGTGACCCAGACTTGATGGTGGTGGAGCTGTAGAAGTAGAGGTGTGAAGAAGAGAATGGAGTGGGATGCACTGTGAATGTAGCATCGAAGGCCCTGGGAAGATGAAAGAAAGAGATCCGGGAACATCCCTAGATCTTTGGCTTAAGTAACCAATTGGATTGCGTTGCCCTTTTCTGAGTCTAGGTGCTTGAAAGAGGAGCCGGTCTGGATGTGGGAAGGTAGAGTCAAGAGTTCTCTTCTGAGTAAGTCCATTTGAGATGCCTGTGAGACCAGTCAAGTCTTCATCTAGAGTTCTGGGCAGAGGTCAGGGCTGAAAATACCAATCTGGGGAGCCATTGGGCTGTAGGGAGAATCCCCTAGTGCTGTTCTTAAATTGCTATTGCGTTTGTCTTCCACTGCTTCCTTGGTGGCTCAGATGGTAAAGAATCTGCCTGCAATTCAGGAGACCTGGGTTCGATCCCTGGGTCTGGAAGATGCCCTGGAGGAGGAAATGGCAACCCACTCCAGTATTCTTGCCTGGAGAATTCCAAGGATAGAGGAGCCATAGGGTCACAAAGAGCTCGATACAATTGAGCAACTAATTCTTTCCTTCCTTTTTGTCTTCCTCTGCCCACATTCTCTTCTCCTAAGACCGTGCAGCCTTCTTTTCTTGACCTACTGGCTCTTTTTCTTTGTATGTATGACGACCTAGGCTGACCAAGGTCGTTATTGACCCTGATCATTTTTCCATGTTGGAAATATGGGAATAGGATCACGTTCCCATCTATTCCCATCATCCTCCACTATCCCCGGTTATACAAACACACACACACAAACACACACACACACACACACACACACTTCTGGATCTTACAGCATATATATGTAAATACAGGTTAAGGAAAGCTCATTGAATTGAGCAGTTGGGTAGGCTTCCCAAATATCAATATCAAAAGATAATATCAATTTTTAATGACCTTTACTGGTGGCTCAGACGGTAAAGAATCTGCCTGCAATGTGGGAGACTCACGTTCGACCCCTGGTTAGGGAAGATGCCCTGGAGAAGGGAATGGCAACCCACTCTAATATTCTTGCCGGAAGAACTCCATGGACAGAGAAGCCTGATGGGCTACAGTCCATGAGGTCACAAAGAGTCAGACCTGCCTGAGCAACTAAAAGACCCACACCCTATTTCTCTGATAGGAAAACTGATCTGCAGGTGGATCTAGGTTTTCATGTACAGCTTATCAGGGTAGAGGCAGAAACTAAGCCCCATTCTCTATCTCATTTGCTGGGGAGCCCAGCTACAGAGACGTGGTAACACACCTAGGGGTCCCTTCATCCCCAGCCTGAACCTGATACCCGCAAATACTCTGCCTGTTGCTGTCATTGGGACCAGAGGAAACATGAATGAGCTGTGACTCCAGAGCCCAGCACTGAGCTCTAGCTCTGACCCTGAGATCCGAAAGAAAGAAGGAAAATGATTATTGAGGATTCTTATGTGGCAAAACTGTGCCAGTGCTCTTCAGGTTTCAGACTTAATTTTAACAGCAACCCTGTGAAGTGATTCCTATTATGCCCATTTTACAGATGAAGATAAAGGACTCAGACGGGTGCAATGACTTCTTGGTGTTTGTGTCTGGGAATCAAGCCCTGATCTACTGGAAGTTATTGTCCTGTATTGCTCTACCTTCTCATGTACCTAAGGGCCAGATTTTTAACCTCTCTGGCCCAGAGTGTCTCCATTTATTAAATGGAACATGACATTTTTTATTTTTATGGGTTCATCTAACTCTGATATTCTGGATTCTAAATGCATTTGAATTTTCCACTTTTCCAAGCAAGAGTTTTCAATCATACTGTGAGTGACATGCTTTAGGCAGAGTGTGACTTTCACCCTTTCACTGCAAGAGGGGATAATTGGGGATAATTGACCTTGCTTGTGGAGTGGATTTGTTACCCTGACACCCAGGAGTGAAAGGCCACTTAGACACAGAAAGGATACTGACATGGCTTCTTTGTTCCCCTTGTTTATAGCTCTTGGTTTCTTCTTTTTCTTTGTCTCTGGAAAATGCTTCTCATTTTCTGAATCCTTGTGCTTTGAAGACCAATTTTGCCAGAGAAATGTCAAAGGAGACACGGGGTTAAATATGGAATTGATTCTGTTCACTTTGAGCTGCAGTAGCCTGACTGTCACCCCAGACCTCGTCATCCTGGTGAGAGCGGAGGCGTGGCATTCTGGGATCACCACTTCCTTTGCCAACAGCAAAGGGCAAAGGGTTCCTTCTTAATTGATGCTTGCCTGTCTGGATCCTGAAGAGCATTCTGGTGGTAGAAAGGAAAGGCAGCACCCGCCTGGCAGCATGATGTTTTGGTCAAAATCTGTCTTCACTGCAGAAATTCTCAGGGTGTTTTAATCTCATCCCTTTGGGTGGTTGTCCATTTATAACATGTTTTAAGACTTTAGCAAGGCAAATCTTCTTAGTGTTCTTGACAATTATCTATTCATGAAGAATTGTTATTATTAATTTTGTATAAAATGTATCATGAATGGGGGTTGGATTTTGTAAAGTACCTTTGCTGTATCTATTAGTATGTCCAAATAATTTTCTTTCTCTGGATTGATATGCTGGGTTCCTTCCATTCATTGATTTTGGAGGGTATGCAAGGCTAGAGTTTTGAACTAGCCTTGTATAGCCAGGATAAATTCCATTATAAAAGAACGGTATACAATTCTTTTCATATAGTGTTGGCTCCAGCTTACTAATGATTCTTTAAAGATTTTTGCTTCTGTGTTCATGGGAGATACTAGTTTTGGTTTCTTTTCTTGTGAAGTCTTTTTCTGGTTTTGGTCTTGAGATAGTGCTGCCCTCACGGAATGAGTTAGGAAGTGTTCCCCGTGCCTCTCTTTTCTGGGAAAGATGCTAAAGGAATCGATACAATTTCTTCCTTAAATGTTTGTTAAAAGTCATCAGTGAAACCCTCTGGGCCTAATGCTTTCAGTTTTAGAAGCTTATTAATTATTGATCCACTTACTTTCTTTAATAGAGAAAAGCCTGTACATATTATACATTCTGTTTGTGTGAGTATTAGCAGAAAAGAATTTCGGGGAAAGAGACCTGCATCTTCAAGGAACTGACCCATTTCAACTAAGTTATCAAATTTGTAGACATAGGTTTGTTCGTTATATTCCTTTATTACTCACAACATCCATGGGAGGTGTAGTGATAGCCCTGCTTTCATTTCTGATATTAGTCATTTCTATTTTCTTTATTTTTCTCTTTATTAGCTGGGCCAGAGGTGTATCCATTTTATTGATCTTCTCAAAGAACTGGCTTTTGGTTTTGCTGATTTTCTGTTGCTTTCCTGCTTTCGATTTCATTTATTTCTATTCTAATTGCAACCTGCCTCCCAATGGAGGAAACTTAAGAGATATGGGTTTGATCCCTGGGTCGGGAAGATCCCTTGGAGGAGGGCATGGCAACCCACTCCAGTATTCTTGCCTGGAGAATCCCATGGACAGAGAATCCTGGTGGGCCACAGTCCATAGGGCCGTAAAGAGTTGGACGTGACTGAAGTCACTGACCACGCGTGCGTGCACAGTACAAGCTTAGGTTACTGGTTTTAGACCTTTCTTCTTTTGTAATCAATGTATTAAATGCTATAAATTTCCCTTTTTGCACTGCTTTCTCTGTATATGATACATTTTGATAAGTTGTGTTTTCAGTTAGTTTAAATTTTTAAAATCTTCTCTTGAGACTTCTTTGGCCCATGTGGTATTTAGAAGTGTACTGTTTAGTCTCCAAATATTTTAGAATTTTTCAGCAATCTTTTTGTTGTTGGTTTCTAGTTTATGTCCACTGTGGTTTGAGAGCTACTTTGGTTTTTCTCTTTTTTTTTTTTAAATCTGTTAAGGTATGACATGGAAGCAACCTGTGTCCATCGACAGATGAGTGGGTAAAGAAGATGTGGTATATATATACCCAATGGAATGCTGCTGCTGCTGCTGCTGCTAAGTACTCAGCCATAAAAAGAATGAACTAATGCCATTTGCAGCAATGGACCTAGAGATGATCATACTAAGTGAAGCAGGTCAGATAAAGACAAATATTATATGATACTGCTTATATGTGGAATCTGAAAAAAATGATACAAGAGAACTTATTTACAAAACAGAAATAAACTCATGGACATAGAAAACAAATTTATGGTACTGAATGGGAAAGGGAGGTGAAAGGATAAATTAGGACTTTGAGATTAACATTAACTATTGTGTATAAAATAGGTAACAAGGATCTACTGTATAGCAGAGGGAATTATACTCAATATCTTGTAATAATGTATAATGGAAAAACAATCTTAAAAAGAATATATAGTGTTCTCTTGATTAGTATTAATGTGGTGTATCTCTCTCCATTTCTTGGATTTAGAAAACTATTGTATCCAACCTATCACTAGTGAAATTATTACTTTGAAGAATGTAACCACTCTTGCAAAAGGCAGGATAGTAAGCCATTTTCAGTCATTCACACCTTAGTATAAATCAGTGTATAAGTTCCTTTCAGTAAACAGATAAGGACAATTTTATGTGGAGGGAAATGGAGAAGCTGTAAGAGATGATGAGTCAGTAGCTGAGAAAGGGAGATAGAAGCCCTACAGAGAGAAAGGAGAGGTAGGCAGAGGTAAAAGGCAAATCTTGTGCTCCGTAAGATTTTTGCTCAAGGCTGATAGTGCCTGAATGTGTAGGAGCTTTCCTTTCTAGGTGAATTCATCAGTAGCTGTGTCCTGAGTGTGGACCTGGATATGGAGCAGGAGCTAGGAACACACGAGGGCTCCCAGAACAGCCTAGTGGCCACCTGGAGAGCACCTAGTGGCTCCATACAGTCTGTCTTAGAACTTGCTGTGGTTTCGCTCTCTAGGTATATGAAATTGAAGGGAAAACAAAATTAACTTACAGGCTTCTTCCTTAAGCCACATCATCTCAAACTCTTTTTACTTGGACTGCATCAAGGTAGCCTAGTGTTCCCGGTTATGCTCAACTCCAGGAAGTGGGATGTTCTTTCAAAGCCCCCTTCCTGTCAGAGAGTCTCAGTCTTGAGAGGATCTGTGCAGGCAGGACCAGCCCTTCAGCCAAGCTGAGTATGTGCTGCGTCTTGATGGTGTGATTTGAGGAGCACCTACAGGGTTCCCACATTCAAAAAATTTCTTCCCTACTCATGCCTAAAATCCTATCCTTGATGATTCATACCTGTTGTTAACACCTGGTGCCTGGAAGGGAAAGACACCTGGCTGTTTACTTCCTAATTTTACCTGGCAGTGGCCCAGAATTAGGATCATAAAGGGACTTCTGAGTGTACGAATTGGAATGTCTTGCAATTTCTCATAAATGCTGACAAAATTCAGTATGAGGCCTCAAGGCTTTGGGGCATGGGGAGAAAATCAAAGAGGCTTTCGGTGATTATTTCTTAGGAAGCAGGTTAACACCATGGGCTAGGTTTGACCAAACTTAGGCTAGATCATGGCATTCAACACATGACCCATTGTATGCCCTTGTTTGTATTCAGGTCATGTAAAAGGATGTGAAATAAGGTTGCATGTTGGCATCTATGCCACTCTGTCTTTATTGGACCCTACTTATTATATGGTAGTGATTCGGTAGCTTGACTAAAGCTCTGCTGAGTATTCAAATGACCACTTACTCTAATCTCCCTTCTTTCCATTTATATCCCATTCTTAGTTTCTATTTATGTATTTATTTGTCTTTTGGCTGTACCAAGTGGCACGCAGAATCTTAGTTCCCCGACCGGGAATTTAACTCATGCCCGCTGCATTGGCACAGACTCTTAATTACTGGATTGTCGGGGAAGTCCCTTAAAAATCTTTTTTTTTATCTTATCTGCCATTCTTTTCCACTCTTCTCTCACCCAGTTAATATCCACATACCCACAGCGGTCTCCACACCATTTTACTTTCTGAGCATGACTGCATGTGGACATTTATGGGCATCAAATGTGGACCCATTTTTACCTCCCTTGGGCAAAGCCCCACCTCTAACTGCAAGCTTACTGGAGCCTCCTAAGTAACCCCTTCAGGCTCTGCTCCCTTCAGTCCTCACACTTCCACGTGATAGTCCATCTGAGAAAGTCTGTAACTCAGTGGGGCAAATGGAAACATCCCTGGACGCAGGCCAGAGGTTTGAGCCTGAACTCCTGATTCATCATTTTCCACTTGTAGATGATTCTGTAAGATAAATGACACTTAGCCAGTTCTACCTTAGTAATAAGATCTGACTATGTGGAGGCAAAAACGTGACGTGTTAACCAATGTCCAGAGCAGAATTATTCGCAATAACCCAAAGGTGGAAACAACCCGGATGTGTATTAACATATGAATGGATAAACAAAATGTGGTATATTCACACAGTGGAATATTATTCAGCCATGAAAAGGAATAGAATTCTGACACACGCCACAACATGGATGAACCTTGGAAATAAGCTAAGTAGAAGACACCAGATACAAAAGGACAATTATTGTATGATTGCGTTTATAGACAATACCTAGAATAGCAAACTCCTGGAGACAGAGTAAATTAGACATTAGATGTTAGTGGAGATTGGGTAAAGTAGAGAGTGGGGAGTTATTGCTTAGTAGGCTCAGAGTTTCTATTTAGGGTGATGAAAAATTATGGAAGTAGTGGTGATGGTTGTATAATTTGTGACTGTCACTAATGCCACCAAATTCTGCACTTAAAAATGGTTCAGATGGCACACTTTATATTACATGTATTTTGCCACAATAAAAGATAGTGAAAAGAACAAACCCCAAACCTGGGGGTTTAATAATAAAACTATCAATGTGACTCAAGATTCCTGGTATGGGAAGAGACCCATAGAGCTAGGAAAAGAGTAAAAACTCAGGAAAAACAAGTATTAAGACCTAAAATCAAGCAAACATGGGTTGTTTGGGAATGGCAACTTACATAAAGTGAAGTTACCAGGAGTGGGGAGGCAGATACAGCTGGTGAGTAGATGCCAGATCAGGAAAAGCCTGTGTCTTGTGCAAAAGAGAGTCAACCTGAGCCAGGGAAGGGTTTTTAAGCAGAAAGGAACATACATGTATCAGCTTTGCTCATGGGAAAAATCACCCCAGCAAGGGTGGGGGATTATTGTACAAGAACACCATTGAGGGGACTTCACTGGTGGCCCAGTGGCCATTTTTAAGTGCAGAATTTGGTGGCATTAGTGACAGTCACAAATTATACAACCATCACCACTACTTCCATAATTTTTCATCACCCTAAATAGAAACTCTGAGCCTACTAAGCAATAACTCCCCACTCTCTACTTTACCCAATCTCCACTAACATCTAATGTCTAATTTACTCTGTCTCCAGGAGTTTGCCTATTCTAGGTATTGTCTATAAACGCAATCATACAATAATTGTCCTTTTGTATCTGGTGTCCACCTTTCAATGCAGGAGGCACAGGTGCGATCCCTGGTTGGGGAACTAAGATCCCACCTGCCAAGAAGCAGCTAAGCCTGTGCGCCACAACTGCTGAAGCCCAAGTGCTTTGGAGCCTGCGTGACACAGCTGGGAAGTCCATGTGCCCCAACAAAAGACCCCGCACGATGCAGTAAAGAGCCTGCGTGCCGCCACTGAGCCCTGATGCGGCCAAACGAACGACTGAATTAGCAAAAGGACAACACTGAAAGCAGTCAACTTCTGGGTTAGGCTGGAGGGCAGGTGCACCCCTAGTCTGCACTGTAAACAGGAACAGAGCCCCTGAGAACCAGCTGGAGTGACGGAGACCCAGCAGTGTCTCTTGGTTGTCATACCCGCCTTCAGTTCAGCTCAGTCGCTCAGTCGTGTCTGACTCTTTGCGACCCCATGGACTGCAGCACGCCAGGCCTCCCTGTCCATCACCAACTCCCTGAGTCTACCCAAACCCATGTCCATCGAGTCGGTGATGCCATCCAGCCATCTCATCCTCTGTCGTCCCCTTCTCCTCCCGCCCTCAATCTTTCCCAGCATCAGGGTCTTTTCCAATGAGTCAGCTCTTTGCATCAGGTGGCCAAAGTATTGGAGTTTCAACTTCAGCATCAGTCCTTGCAATGAACACCCAGGACTGATCTCCTTTAGGGTGGACTGGTTGGATCTCCTTGCATTCCAAGGGACTCTCAAGTGTCTTCTCCAACACCACAGTTCAAAAGCATCAATTCTTCATTGCTCAGCTTTCTTTATAGTCAAGCTTTCACATCCATACATGACCACTGGAAAAACCATAGCCTTGACTAGATGGACCTTTGTTGACAAAGTAATGTCTCTGCTTTTTAATATGCTGTCTAATATTCGTGGTCATAACTTTCCTTCCAAGGAGTAAGCATCTTTTTATTTCCTGGCTGCAATCACCATCTGCAGTGATTTTGGAACCCAAAAAATAAAGTCTGCCACTGTTTCCACTGTTTCCCCATCTATTTGCCATGGAGTGATGGGACCAGATACCATGATCTTTGTTTTCTGAATGGTGAGCTTTAAGCCAACTTTTTCACTCTCCTCTTTCACTTTCATCAAGAAGCTCTTTAGTTCTTCTTCACTTTCCGCCATAAGGGTGGTGTCATCTGCATATCTGAAGTTATTGATATTTCTCCCGGCAATCTTGATTCCAGCTTGTGCTTCATCCAGCCCAGAATTTCTCATTATGTACTCTGCCGCCTTCACACAAGCTTTATCGGCTATAACAGGAGCCCACGTGTGTCCTGCACTGGGCTCAGCCTCATACCAAGACCCTCAAGTGGGAGAACGACCTTGTGGAATGTAAGCCCAGTGACATGACAGGTGGGTGGGCCCTGGAAACTCTCACCTGAATGTCCCTCTTCCTGCCAAGGTCATCTCAGGGCGAACACCCTAAGAAGGAAAATGAAAGAGGGGTGTTTTCCTTCAAGCTGAGAACATTCTGATTGCTTCACTTGGGCCTGTCCTATTTCTCTTACCCAGACTGAGTGAGCCTCTCTGAGCTCGGAAAGAATGCGCTTTCTCCTGCTGGGTTTGGTCTCCTTGCCCATTCCCCACCCCCACTGCCCTGGAGGCTGTGTGGGGGCCCAGATTCTCATGGCGCTGCCCCACTGCCCATGGCTCCCCACTAGCATTGCTGCCCAGTGGAGGCTTTGCTCTAAACCCACAGGGCCTACCTACTGTCTGCTCCCAGAAACGGCTCCCTGGCAGCCTCCCGGCTGTGAGACCCTGAAACCAATTACCTGGCCTTGGTGTTGGGCGTGCTGGTGCCCCAACTCTGCGTTCAGTGACCTCCTGTTGGTAGCTTGAAATCAGCCATGTGGAAGTATTTATGATGTTAAACTCAGCCACTCTGCAGTGGTGCTGAACAGAATCTCAGAGACAAAGTTTTGGGTGAAGTAGAAAATTATAGCCTTATTGCTTCACCTGGCAAAGGGGGACACAGCAGGCTCATGACCTGAAAATTTGTGTGTCCCTACCCGGGAGGGTTTGGGGAGGAGTTTTATAGCAACAGTACAGTACTGAGGCTCACTCAGTCTGGGTAAGAGAAATAGGACAGGCCCAAGTGAAGCAATCAGAATGTTCTCAGCTTGACGGAAAACACCCCTCTTTCATTTCCCTTCTTAGGGTGTTCGCCCTGAGATGACCTTGGCAGGAAGAGGGACATTTAGGTGAGGACTTCCCTGGTGGCTCAGACAGTTAAGCGTCTGTCTACAATGCAGGAGACCCGGGTTCAATCCCTGGGTCGGGAAGATCCCCTGGAGAAGGAAAAGGCAATCCACTCCAGTACTATTGCCTGGAAAATCCCATGGACAGAGGAGCCTGGTAGGCTACCTGTAATCCATGGGGTGGCAAAGAGTCGGACACAGCTGAGTGACTTCACTCACTCTTCACTCACCCGGGAGGGTTTGGTGAGGAGTTTTATAGCAACGGTACAAGGGTGGGGTTGTTGATAAGGATCTGGGTTTGTGCAGGGTCCAAGTTCCTTTGATCTGGCCTCAAAGGATCCCCTGATGAGCTTTTTGATTCCTGAGGTTATCAAACTGTGACCTTCTCTCTGGCATGAAGGAAGCTTCAAGTAGTTAACACCTCCTGTTTGTTCGGGGAGAACATCTTCTAGTTCTGCAGAAGAGCTCAAAGACATTGCTAAGTGTATCCCTTAGGGTGGAACTGGGATTCTATACCAAGGCTGCACTATTGTTTCTTGGCTCCTCCTCCCTGTCTCCGCAGCCTCTCCTTTCCCCGATTAGCAGCTATTTGAACCTGCCCTTTGGGATTCAGGGAAGGTCATGGAGGCTAGCGCTTCCCTGATAGCTCAGTTGGTAAAGAATCCGCCTGGAATGCAGGAGACCCTGGTTTGATCCCTGGGTTGGGAAGATCCCCTGGAGAAGGGAAAGGCTACCCACTCCAGTATTCTGGCCTGGAGAATTCCATGGACTTGTATAGTCCATGGGGTCACAAAGAGTCAGACATGACTGAGTGACTTTCACTTTCCCTTTCAGGGTGGCTGAAGCCTAATTCCTACAAACAAGAAAGGAGGATACAGAAAGGTTTCTATGCCCAGGAGCCACACAGGGTTCTGCTCAGTTTTATTTACACCGCAGAAATCTGCAAACACCAGGAATTAGAGCTTTTTTTCTGGAGAGTCCGTTGTTTTTATCAGTATACCTCTAATTGGGCTTCTGGTTCCTTTAGAAGAATTAACAAACAAACAGATGAAACTGGAGGTGTTAGGGCTTTGTTCTCTCAGAGATCTACTGGGTCCCCATCATCTCCAAAAGCAGGAGGCAGGACTCAGTAATGATTTTAAGCTTCTTGTCGAAACCATGTAGTGAGATGAGTTGGGAGAGGCTGGCTCAGCTCAGGAAGATTGGATCAGTCCTTCCAATGAATATTCAGGACTGATTTCCTTTAGGATTGATTGGTTTGATCTCCGTGAAGTCCAAGGAACTCTCTAAGAGTCTCCTCCAACACCACAGTTCAAAAGCATCAATTCTTCAGCACTCAGCTTTCTTTATGGTGCAACTCTCGAATCTATACGTGACTACTGGAAAAACCATAGCTTTGACTAGTCAGACCTTGTTGGCAAAGTAATGTCTCTGCTTTTTAATATTTTGTCTAGGTTGGTCATAGCTTTTCTTCCAAGGAGCAAGTGTCTTTTAATTTTACGGCTGCACTCACCATCTGCAGTGATTTTGAAGCCCAAGAAAATAAAGTCTGTTACTGTTTCCATTCTTTCCCCATCTATTTGTCATGAAGTGATGGATGATTTTAGGAACAGATTTTATGATCTCAATCCTTGCATCTCCTCATATCTAGAAAAGCACTAAATCCCTTCATGGTGACATCAGATCCTCATGACCAGCAAAAAACCTTTTGTAAAATGAGGGCTTAATGGTATTGAACTCCCCCTTCACCAAAACCTTATATATTGACCTTGACCTCCCCCCACTGCTTCTTTGGAGCAGTCTCCCAGAGTTATCTGAGATGCTGCCTCTTGGGCTGCAGTCCTCATTTGGCCCCCAATAAAACTTCACAGCTCTCAAGCTGGGCATCTTTTTTGGTCGACATCCCCAAGCTGAGGCTCTTACCGGCCTCCTGAACCAAAGTTGAGTTCTTCACAGGAGGGTGTTTGTGTGTGTTTTCCAGTGATCAGATCCTGCTTACAGTTCTCCACCCACAGCCTCTCTGACCTTGTTCCTGAGGCACGAATGCAAGAGATGGCACCTTCCACCCTGGGCACGTGGACACATCTTCTCCAAGCCCTTCCTGTAGGAGGTCAGGCGCATCTGATCTACTATCTGTGAAGCTAAAGGCTGTCTTCTTCCATTAATATCTCTGATTCCACTGGGAAGGCCTGAAAGGTGTTAGAGGACAGAGAGAAGAATGCTGTAATCAGTTTAGCTTTACTGGGTTCAAGTTGACAGGGTTTTGATATGTTTGAGACTGTATACAGGATTACTAAATAAAAAAGACTGAGTCCAGAAGAATTGATGCTTTTCAATTGCGGTGCTGGAGAAGTCCTTGAGAGTCCCTTGGACAGCAAGGAGGTCAAACCGGTCAGTCCTAAAGGACATCAATCCTGAATATTCATTGGAAGGACTGATGCTGAAGGTCCAATACTTTGGCCACCTTATGTGAAGGGCCAACTCATTAGAAAAGAACCTGATGCTGGGAAAGATTGAAGGCAAAAGGAGAAGAGGGTGGCAGAGAATGAGATGGTTAGATAGCATCATCGACTCAATAGACATGAGTTTGAGCAAACTCCAGGAGATAGTGGAGGATAGGGAAGCCTGGTGTGCTGCCGTCCATCGCGTCGCAAAGGGTTGGACATGACTTGGTGACTGAACAACAGACCCCTCACTGCTCCCAGAAGGAATCAATCCTGCCAATACCATGATCTCAGACTTTCAGTCTTTAGAACTGTGAGACGATAAATTCTGTTGCTTAAGTTGCCCAGTCAGTGGTAGTTATAGCTCTAGTGAACTAATACACGCCCCTAATAAATTTACTTTTGTTTTGTGCCCCATCAGGGTTTGCAGATACGCAAAACTGTCTGGGTTCACTAAAACCTCAGCATTTTTTCTTTATCATGTAAAGTGAAGGGAAACTAAAATACTGCAGTTCCATCCAAAATTAGAACTAGTCCCCCACAAGTTAGAAATGTTTAAAAAGTTATTTAGTAAAGATAAAACAACTTGCATGCTTGCTCAGTCTTTCAACTTGTTGGGACCCTATGAACTATAGCCTGCCCGGCTCCCCTGTCTGTGGGATTTTTCAGGCAAGAATACTAGAGGGGCCATTTCCTCTGCAAGGGATCTTCCCCACCCAGGGATTGAACCTGCATCTCCTGCATCGGCAGGCAGGTTCCTTACCACTGAGCCACCAGGGAAGCCTCACCACATGTTAAACTCCATATACCTTGTTCCCAAGGTTCTTTTCACATTTGTTAACACATATGTTTTTCACATACAATCACAGGCCATGGGCTTTCTTGGGTTCTGTGTTTTTAACATTATTTGATAGAAATATTTCTAGTTAGTGATGATATTCATATTTTTCTTTAAGTTGCTACATATTATTTTTTAAAAAGATGGTATTGGCTCCGATGGCAAAGAATCTGCCTGCAATGCAGGAGACCTGGGTTCGATCCCTGGGCCGAGGTTGTTGTATTAAATAAGTGAGCAACTAACACACACGTATTATTTTTATGCCTTTCACGTATTTTTAGCTGTTACTTTCTAATTTGTCACTGTGAATATTTTTGTATAATTTATTTTTACCCCACTTGAACCGTTTCCTTGAGGTGTATACCAAGAAGAACAAGTCTTGGATTAGACACTTTTGTAGTCTATGTTCCGTATTACCGTTATTCTCTAGACAGATTGAGCTGATCTGTGGTTTCACAGAACTAAAAACTAACTGTGCAGGTTTTTCCATAATCTTCATGTCACTTAGTTTTATGATTTTAAAATTACTTTTCCTAACTTAAAAAGGTTCTCCAAGACTGACAGTTGCTTAGTTTTTCACCTACATCACTACCCGGGAGGGGGCCCTACGGACTTTGAAAGCATCATTTATTTTCATCTTTGAGATGTGGAGCAATAGGCAACCAGTGCGAGCTCCCTGTGCTCCCCCTGAGCGCCGGGCGCCTCTCCTCCCTCGGTCGGTTTCCGGACACGGTGTCCGCCAGCCCTGGGTTAGTTCTCGGACGCGCCCGCCAGGGGTCAGTGCAAGCTCGGCGGCGGGCTCCGGTTTCCCACAATGCACCGGGCGCTGGGGTCCGGGGGTGACCGAGCTGCGGCTGCGGCGGCCGAGCCCCGAGGGTTTGCGGGCGGCCGAGGGGCGTGGCGTCCAGGGGGCGGGGCGCTATAGGGCGGGGCCAGAGCCGCAGCTCTGGTCTCGGTCGCTCGCCGCTGCGCCTTTCCTGCGGGCAGCGCCCGGGCTCCGGTCGCGTGCTTCCCGGCCTCGGAGACCTGTCCACCTGGCGCTGTAGCAAGGTAGTGGGGGGCTCTTCCGGGCCATCATATTTTTTCTTGGTGGTGGGGTGGGCTGTGAAATCTTAGCTGTTGCCAACCTGAGAAGCCCTAACGTTGCTAAAATTTAGGGATGGAGCAACCAGTTTCGCTCCGAAGAATTTATTTAAAACTTGTTTCTGTCCCATTCTCCCGGTGCCCTCCAGTCTCCGCTGGGCTTTGGGAAGCCTGATTTGGGGTGCCCGTGCCAGGGTAATTTCAAACTCTAGGTTCATCTCTCCTGCCTTATGTAGGGATGCTAACTAGCGAGTGGGGTTAGAATGCGTGAGAACTTTTATGGGTGTAGGCTGGTTTCTTCAGATGTGTGTCTACGTAAAAACTCCTGAAAAATTAGATGTACTTGGTGTGAGCAGGGATCCTGAGTCCTCGCTGTTTCAGTGAGTTAGAGGCGTCTGTCTCGTGCCCGGCCTCCGCCACCATGTAGCCACCAGGAGGTAGCAATCCTGGGATCTAAGCCAGTGAGTGCCCTCAAATTCTGCACCCCAGGACACTGCTTCCGCCGCACCCCGGAGCTCCTCAGCACAGCTGACCCTCGTTTGGAGATCCCAGCTTTTCAAAAAAGTAAAGTTTGGCAGATAGAAAGCGCTGGAATTTGCGGGCACCTGGGACAGCTTAAGCTTGTTGGAGGTCTGTCGTCCTCAGCCTGTTTCTTGGTCACACTGCATGGCTCAGCCCATTCAGTCTGCTTTCTGTTACCCCAGTGCTCCCCTTGAAGCAATGCTCTGAAGTAATCCCAGTGTGAAACCAGCAAGTCTAAAGTGACTCCACCTTTCCCCACTACTAAAGGCTTAGAAAAGCACCCTGATCCCTGATCCCTAACTTCAGTGCAAAATAAACCATAGTTTTAAAGGTTTATTTTTCTTTAAAACCCTCACCCTGTAAATATCAACTGGTTGGTTTTACTTGTGAAATCCAAGCGGTTTCATTTATTGGTTAGTAATAAAGATCGTAACTAGGAAAACCATCTAAATGATATATTCTTCAGATGACCGTAATTAACCAAGTACCTGATAATAAAAGGCAGATGGGAAATCAAGTAAGCTTGGGTCTAAAACATTTCTGCCTCTGAGAAGTTTGGAAAGATAAACTTTCCTTCTAAAAGTAAAAGGAACACAGACTCTCCCCCCCCTTTTTTTCAGACTAAACAGACCTCTTAATTTGAGATAATCAAAAATAAGAAAGCTCTTTCAAACTGCTAGCACCTCACCTGTGTCCACCCAAGGAAAGAAGCTAAGTCTAGGAGTTGTAAGGATTCTAAATATTTAAGCAGAAATTCTTAATGATCCTTAACACCATGTCTGGGTACATTCCTCCAGAAGTGTCAGTTTTCCATCAAATATAAAATTATGAATTTCTCATTATGTATAATATTTTCTATTTGGAAAATATTTTCCATATCTAGCGTTGACATTTACTTAAAAGCATTGTGTATTTGTGAGTAAAATGATACAAATCTTTAAAAGGTTAAAAGCAAGGAAAAAAAATGGTCTTAGCTAGTCTATGTCAGTGATTCTCACCCTGAGGTCCTCAGTTAGTGGCAGTAAACCCTAGAGATAAAAATCACAATCTGGGGAGACTTCCGTGGTGGTGCAGTGGTTAAGAATCTACCTTGCAGTGTAGGGGAGGCAAGTTTGATCATTGGGGGAGCTAAGATCCTACATGCCTGGGAGCAACTAAGCCTGAGCACCACAGCTACTGAACTTACTCGATGCAGCCAAATAAATAAATTTTAAAAATTCAACAATAAAATCAAAAGTCGTTAATAATTAATTGCCAACACCTGTGAGAACTAGACTGTACCATTTGAAGCTTAAAAGGAGCTGATTAATGGTGGCTCAGATGGTAAAGCATCCCCCTACAGTGGAGGAGAGACAGGTTCAATCCTTGGGTTGGAAAGATCCCCTGGAGAAGGAAATGGCAATACACTCCAGTATTCTTGCCTGGGAAATCCCATGGACAGAAGGATCCCGGAGGGCTATGGTCCATTGGGTTGCAGACTTAATAACCTCAGATATGCAGATGACACCACCCTTATGGCAGAAAGCAAAGAAGAACTAAAGAGCCTCTTGATGAAAGTGAAAGAGGAGAGTGAAGAAGTTGGCTTAAAGCTCAACATTCAGAAAACTAAGTTCATGGCAAATAGATGGGGAAACAGTGGGAGACTTTATTTTGGGGGGCTCCCAAAATCACTGCAGATGGTGTTTGCAGCCATGATATTAAAAGACACTTACTCTTTGGAAGGAAAGTTATGACCAAGAATATTAGACAGCATATTAAAAAGCAGAGACATTACTTTGCCAACAAAGGTCCATCTAGTCAAGGTTATGGTTTTTCCAGTAGTCATGTATGGATGTGAGAGTTGGACTATAAAGAAAGCTGAGTGCCAAACAATTGATGTTTTTGAACTGTGCTGTTGGAAAAGATTCTTCAGAGTCCCGTGGACTGCAAGGAGATCCAACCAGTCCATCCTAAAGGAAATCAGTCCTGAATATTTATTGGAAGGACTGATGTTGAAGCTGGAAACTCCAATACTTTGGCCACCTCATGTGAAGAACTGACTCATTTGAAAAAACCCTGATGCTGGGAAAGATTGAGGGCAGGAAGAGAAGGGGACGACAGGGGATGAGATGGTTGGATGGCATCACCGACTCAATGGACATGAGTTTGAGTAGGCTCCAGGAGTTGGTGATGGACAGGGAGGCCTGGCGTGCTGCGTCCATGGGGTCGCAGAGAGTCAGACACGACTGAGCGACTGAACTGAACTAAATGCCAGTTCGTTGTTTTCATGCACTGATGAGAAATAGCTTTGGGATGATTGCTTATCAGGGGGTCATGTCATCATGACCACAGATGTAGAGATCAGAATATTTCTCAGATTCTAGGAAAAGGAAAGCATCTCAGAACTGTGCAGACTCAAGGAACTCAAAAGTACCTTGAAAGTACCCTTTGGTTTCCATCCTTCGTGGTGCCAATTTTTAAAAAACGCCCCGTTTCATAGTAATACTAATTATTCTCTAATAGTCATGTAGTATGAGACTACAGAAGCAGTTTTTCTGATTAACTCAAGAGTTAATCATGTGTGAACTATTTCAACTTTCTTACAATAAAAACGCCACCCTGTTTTTATAGTCATCTATTTGTTCAGTAAACAGCCTGGCACTGTGCTAAGACTGGAAATGCAGAAATGAGTCTTCTAAACCCCTGACTGTGAGGAGCTGATCTAGTTGGGGAAGTCAACCCACAGATGGTTATAAAGAAGCATGTGCTTGGCATGGTGATAGATCTCTGCTCCTGGTGCCGTGGGCCTCGAATCTAGTCCAGTGGAGCCAGAAAAGGTCTGGAAATGTCAGAAATTAGTAATTAAAGGATGACTGGCTTTAGCTAGGATTGGAGGAAGGGTGCTCTAGTGGAGGGGACAAGCATTAAGAAGACCACGGAGGTGGGACTTCCCTGGTATTCCAGTAGCTGAGACTTAGTGCTCCCAATGCAGGGGGCTAGGGTTTGATCCCTGGTCAGGGAACGAGATCCCACATGCTGCGACTAAGAGTTTGCACGTCCCAGCTAAAAATACCACATTCCACAACTAAGACCTGTTGCAGCCAAATAAATTCGGGGTAAAGTGGCAAGATGGGAGAAATAGACTGAAGAAAGAAAGGCCTGGCCAGGGTAAAGGGTAAAACCTAAGTGGGAGGGGCAGGAGCCTGTCTGCTTTAGAGAGTTCACTCTGAATCTGTAGTGGAGGAGGGACTCAAGAGGCCAGGGGGCAGGAGGCTGTAGCAAAAGAAAGAAATGAGGAGAGCTGAGCATCTGCAGAAAGCATGGCCCTTCCCAGCTCTGTCATCTGTTACTTTGGTTTTCACAACCACACTTTGCAGTCAGCAAGGTGAGATTCAGATCTTCATTTTCTTTTCTTTCTTTTTATTTAAAAAACTATTTGGCCACGTGAATTCTTAGTTGCAGCATGCGAATTCTTAGTTGAGGCATGTGGGATCTAGTTCCCAGACCAGGGACTGAACCCAGGCCCCCTGTGTTGCGAGCCCACTGAAACCACCAGGGAAGTCCCTACGTCTTCATTTTATACATTCTTACCTCATCCCTGGCCCTTATAAAAAACCTGTAAATTAAGTATTATTGACCCACGTTATAGAAGTGGATACTGAGGCAGGGTCAGGCTCAGACCCAGGTCTAGTGTAGAAAGCAGGACTTACTCCAAACAGCAGGTGGGTCCTTCTCCTCTAGAGAATGAGGCAAGACAACCTTCTGGGCAGATCTGCACCCGGGCAACATCTGCACCTGGGCAACATCTCTCAGCTTGGCAGAAGCACTGCCGTGCCCAGCTCCTTAAGCACTTCCGTCTCTGCATTTAAAAGTCCCGTTGAACAAAACAGTGTGGTGGTTCCTCAAAACAATAAATGTAGAATTGCCCTGTGATCCAGCAATTCCTCTTCTGGGCGTACACCCAAGAGAAGTGAATGCAGGGACTTGGATACTTGTACACTTGTGTTCATAGCAGCATTATTCACCATAGGCAGCAGGTGGAAACGACTCAGGTGTCCATTGATAGAAGAATGGGTAAACAAAATGTGGTCTGTACCTACAGTGAAGCATCATTCAGACTTACAAGCAAGGAGATTCTGACACAGGCTGCAACATGGATTACCTTTGAGGATATCATGTTCAGTGCATTAAGCCGATCACAAAAGGGAGAATAGTGTGTGATGCTCCTTAGACAGTCAGGCTCATAGAGAGAGGAAGTGGAATGGTGGTTGCCAGGACGGGCGGAGTAGGGATAGAACGTTGCTATTTCATGGGTAGAGAATTTCAGTTTGGGAAGATGTAAACAGTTGTGGTGATGGATGGTGGTATGGCTGCACGGCAATGTGAATGTACTTAATGACTCTGAACCATCCATTTAAAAAAGGATACAATGGTCAATTGTACGTGTATTTTGCAAAAAAATTAAAAAGTCTCATTGAGCAAGTGACTTGCCCAGAGTCACTGAACAAAGCAAAAACATGGCCTCTGCCAGACAGTCATGCCTGGTCATTATAAGGAAGCTCTTTGGGCAGGCAGAGGTGTGATCTGACTTTCTTTTTAAGCAGAAAGAGAAATCAAGTTTTGCATTGTTATCACACTTACTGCCGCAAATTCATAGGGCTCCAATCCTTGAAGAAATCTGGGTGCTTAGAACGTGGGATTTGGTTGCTGGCTTTGTCTAGGTATCAAGGTGGGAAAGCGGTGATAAATGGAGTTTGCTGATTCATTCATTCATTCGATAGTGAATATTGGAGGGCCTTCGTTGTGTCAAAATCCCTCTCCAGTTTCCAACGTTTCTGTCTAGCAATCAGCGTCTGCCAGCTCTGTTCTCGGTGCTCTGCCAGTTTCCCTCGGACATAAAGTCCTAAGTTACATAAACCTTCATTGATTCCTGGAAAGGTCAATAGGGGAACAGGTAGAGCTGGAGGGGAGGTGATTTGAGGTGAAGTGGGAGGTGCCAGATGCCTAAGAGAGTTGCAATTCCAATGAAGAAGCCGCTCAGCCCTAGATGAGTCTCCTGAGGTGTGTCCGGGGGCTGCAGAGGCAGTGGGTCCAGCTCATGGACCTCGCCCCTGGTATAGGCCAAGTATGGGCATTGCCTATGCATTTTTGGTTTACAGTGTTGTGCTAATTTCTGCTACACAGCAAGGTGACTCAGTTATACTCAGTCGTGTCCAACTCTTTGTGACACCATGGACTGTAGCCCACCAGGCTCCTCTGTCCATAGAATTCTCCAGGCAAGAATACTGGCGTGGGTTGCCATTTCCTTCTCCAGGGGATCTTCCCGACCCAAGGATTGAACCCAAGTCTCCTGGCATTGGCAGGTCAGGCGGATTCTTTGCCATCTGACCCACCCAGGAAGCCCAGTTACACACATATATACATTCTTTTTTAATACTCTTTTCCATTATGGTTTACCCCAGGAGATTGGATACAGTTCCCTGTGCTATGTAGTAGGAGCTTTTTGTCTATCCATTCCAAATGGAGTAGTTTGCATCTGCTAACCCCACACTCCTAGCGCCTCCTCCCCCTCCCCCGACCCTTGGCAGCGACAAGTCCGTTCTCTGTGTGTGTGAATCTCTTTTTGTTTTGCAGCTGGGTTTGTTTGCGTCATGTTTTAGATTCCACATATGAGTGATATCATATGGTGTTTATCTTTTTCTTTCTGACTGACTTCACTTAATATGAAAATCTCTAGGTCCGTCTGTGTTGTTGCAAATGGCGTTATTTTGTCTTTTTTTATGGCTGAGTAGCGCTCCGTTGTATCTGTAGACTACATTTTCTTTATCCATTCATCTGTTGATGGACATTTAGGTTGTTTCCGCTTCTTGGCTATTGTGAATAGTGCTGCTGTGAACACTGGAGTGCATGTCTCTTTTTGAATTACCGTTTTCTCTGGGTATATGCCCAGGAGTGGGGTTGCTGGATCCATATGGTAATTATATTTTTTGTTTTCTGAGGAACCTCCATCCTGTTTTCCATAGTGATTGCACCAACTTACCTTCTCACCAACAGTGTAAGAGGATTTCCTTTTCTCCACACCCTCTCCTGCATTTGTTATTTTTTTAATGATGGCCATTCTGACCAGTGTGAGGTAGTACCTCACTGTAGTTCTGATTTTCATCTCTTTGTTAGTGATGTTGAGCATCTTTTCATATGCCTATTGTGTGCTAAGTTGCTTCAGTAGTGTCTGACTCTTTGCAACCCTATGGACTATAAAGCCTACCAGGCTCCTCTGTCCCTGGGATTCTCCAGGCAGGAATACTGGAGTGGATCACCATGCCCTCCTCCAGGAGATCTTCCCAACCCAGGATCGAATCTGCCTCTCTTACGTTTCCTGCACTGGGAGGCGGGTTAGCGCCACCTGGGAAGCCCACTGGTCATCTATATTTCTTCTTTGGAGAAATGTCTGTTAAGGTCTTCAGCTCATTTGTGATGGTTTGTTTTTTGGTTGAGTTCTATGAACCGTTTGTATGCTTTGGAAATTAAGCCCTTGTCAGGCATGTTATTTACAAGTATTTTCTCCTATTCTGTAGGTTCTCTTTTCTTTTTCTTTTATGGTTTTCTTTGCTGTGCAGAAGCTTGTAAGTTTGATTAGGTCCCATTTGTTCATCTTTGCTTTCATTACTATTGCCTTGGCCTTGGGAGACTGACCTGAGAAAACAATGGTACAATTTTTGTTAGAGAATGTTTTGCCTGTGCTCTCTTCTGGAAGTTTTATAGTATCATGTCTTATGTTGAAGTCTTTAAGCCATTTTGAGTCTGATTTTGTATGGTTTGAGGGTGTGTTCTAACGTCATTGACTTATATACAGATGTCCAATTTCCAACACACTTGCTGAAGAGACTGTCTTTTTCCCATTTTATATTCTTGCCTCCTTTGTGGAAGATTAATTGACTGTAGGTGTGTGAGCTTATTTCTGGGTTCTCTATTCTGTTCCATTGATCTGTATGTCTGCTTTTTTAAACCGGTTCCATACTGTTTTCATTACTGTAGCTTTGTTGTATTGTCTGAAGTCTGGGAGAGTTATGCCCCTTGCTTTGTTTATTCATCAGGATTTGCTTTGGCAGTTCTGGGTCTTTTATAGTACCAAGTAAAATTTTAGATTATTTGCTTTAGTTCTGTGAAAAATATCATGGGTAGCTTGATAGAAATCTCATTAAATCTGTAAATTGCTTTGAGTAGCATTGCCATTTTAACAATATTAATTCTTCCAGCCCAAGAGCATCACATATCTTTCCCTTTCTTTGAATCCCCTTTAATTTCTTTTATTAATGTTTTCACGTTCTCAGTGTATATGTCTTTCACCTCCTTGGTCAGGTTTATTCCTGGGTATTTTATTTTGGTGAGAGTTTAAAAAGTCTTGCTCTTTTTACATTCCCTTTCTGATATTTCATTGTTAGTATAAAGAAATGCAACTGATTTCTGAATGTTATTCTTGTGTCCTGCTACGTTGCTTAATTCATTTATTAGCTCTAGTAGAGCTAATAAGTGTGTGGAGTCTTTAGGGTTTTCTGTATATAGTATGGTGCTGCCTGGAGTTTTAATGCCTCCATGGAGGATTAGAGTGATGCCCACAGCAGAAATCCCAAAAAGACAGATCAAAAAAGCAATACATGGAGACAGGTAGTGGTACAAAAAGAGAGAGTGATGTGGAAGATAGTGCAATCTGGAAAAAAGCCCAACCTTTATGGACTGACATCCTCATCTTGTGCCCCAAAGAATAAAGCCTGGTTGGCTCTTCATAACTATGTGCCTAAATGTGACTAGAGCCTATTAAAAAATCCAGAATATTTGGTTCTGTCTGCTTCCAGATTTGAGGTTAGAATACAAGGTAAAGCATAACTTTATTTATTTCTTAGAGGTATTCTTCTTTTATTTTGTCTATTTTTCCTGTTTGAGGGCTCTCTCTGGCTTCGGAGACAGTGCTTGGCTTTCTCACTGCGGTGGCTTCTCACGCTGTGCAGCGCGGGCTCCAGGCACATGGGCTTCAGTAGCTGCGGCTTGCAGGCTTTAGAGCTTGGCTCAGTAGCTGTGGTGCACTGGCTTAACTGTCCTGAGTCACGTGGGGTCTTCCCAGATCAGGGATCAAACTGGTGTCTCCTGCCTTGCAAAGCATGTTCTTAACCACTGACCCACCAGGTTAGCCCAAAGCATAACTTTAAGGCTCTGGGGTAGTTTAGTAAAACAAGCACTAGATTTGTAATGATGTGGGGAGGAAGGGCATATCAGGGGAGGCAGGGTGCCTGGCTTGTAGGAGACACACTGTCTATCAGAGCCTTTTTTCAAAATATAAAACAAAAATGGTCCCAGCAGCAAGGAGGAAGTAGATCCCACTGGGCATCTGCGATGAGATACTTTGGCACAGTGTTCGGTTTTACGTTTCTTGGAAGTCATGATATAAAGGAAACAGGTATGGTTACATCATTTTATTATTCTGGCAAGATAAAGTATACAGATTCCACTCTAGAGGAGAGCTTTTTTCCCCCGGAACTAAACTCAGGGAAGGATTTACCTCATGGGTTCCCTGGAATATAGTCTCAAAGCTGTGGACAATATCTTCAATAATGTTTGGTGGTTAGCTCTGAAGATGTCGTGCAGATGAGTGGATTTTACCTTTGGTAGAAACCATCTGGAGTCAGCGCTGAGTGTGGAAAGTATTTTTCTGTTGTAATGCTGTAGCGGTGGGATTCCCGGACAGTCACTTTCAGGAAGTTCCCTGAGGATGAGTCACCAGAGGGACCTGGAGAAGAGGGGGCTGAATTGGATACCTGAGCAGGAAAGCATCTAATTGTCCTTTGAGCTTGGTCATTTGTACTGTTCTCGCAAAGTAGAGGATCTCTTGGCAGGAAACCAGAGCTAGGTGGTCCAACAGGCACTTAAGCTTTGAAGGGAGAATAGAATGAGTCCTGTGCCAGTCTTGACACAAGGTGGCAGGCTCTGGGGATCGTCACTCCTGCTGCTGGTCCACTACCAAGCCAGTGGTTTTACTTCTCATAAACTAAACAGGAGGTTGTGCTGTGGTGGAAAGGGCATGGTCCTTGAAGTCAGATAAAGCTGCTTCAAATCCTAGCTCTGCTGCTTGCTGGCTATGTGATTTCACAGACTCCTTAATCTTTCTGCTCTTCAGTGGGATATTAATATCTGCCTCGCATGAGTCATTTTACTGATCAGAGAGAAGATGTATAAACAGTCATAAGCGATGATAATAGTAGTTAGCAATTTTTTCAGTTATTGTTATGTTTATTATCAAGATATCTGATGTCATGTTTATTCCAACTTAAAAAAAAATCCATAGTATCATTCAGGTTTTTCCAATTTATTCAAATGATGACTGCCCCTCCCCTCCCCCCTTTTTAAAAAACTATTTATTTCTTCAGGGCCCTCAAGGACGTCTCCAGTTGTACTGTGTGGGTTCAGTAGCTGTGGTGTGTGGGATCTCAGTTCCCCAAGCAGGGATCAAATGCACGCCCCCTGCATTGTGGGGAAAATTACTCACCCCTGGATCACCAGAGAGGTACATCCCAAACTTTCAACAGAGGTGCCCCTTGTCTATCAGTATCAGTTCAGTTGCTCAGTCGTGTCTGACTCTTTGAGACACCATGGACTGCAGCCACCAGGCCTCCCTGTCCATCACCAATTCCCAGAGCTTGCTCACATTCATGTCCATGATGCCATCCAACCATCTCAGCCTCTGTCGTCCCCTTTTCCTCCCGCCTTCAATCTTCCCCAGCATCAGGGTCTTTTCTGGTGAGTCAGTTCTTCACATCAGCTGGCCAGAGTAATGGAGTTTCAGTTTCAGCATCAGTCCTTCCAATGAATATTCAGGACTGATCTCCTTTAGGGACTCTGAAGAGACTTTTCCAACACCACAGTTCAAAAGCATCAATTCTTTGGCACTCAGCTTTCTTTATGGTCCAGCTCTCACATCCATACATGACCACTGGAAAAACCATAGCTTTGACTAGACGGACCTTTGTTGGCAAAGTAATGTCTCTGCTTTTCAATATGCTGCCTAGGTTTATCATAGCTTTTCTTTCAAGGAGCAAGTGTCTTTTAATTTCATGGCTGCAATCACCATCTGCAGTGATTTTGGAGCCCAAGAAAGTAAGGTTTGTCGCTATTTTCATTGTTTCCCCATCTGTTTACCGTGAAATGTTGGGACTGGATGCCATGATCTTCATTTTATGAATGTCGAGTTTAAGCCAGCTTTTTCATTCTCTTCATTAAGAGGCTCTTCAGTTCCTCTTCACTTCCTGCCATAAGGGTGGTGTCATCTGCATGTCTGAGGTTATTGATATTTCTCCCAGCAGTCTTGATTCTAGCTTGTGCTTCGTCCAGTCCAGCATTTCTCATGATGTACTCTGCATATAAGTTAAATAAGCAGGGTGACAGTATACAGCCATGACGTACTCCTTTCCTGATTTGGAACCAGTCTGTTGTTCCATGTCCAGTTCTAACTGTTGCTTCCTGACCTGCATATAGGTTTCTCAAGAGGCAGGTCAGGTGGTCTGTATTCCCATCTTTTTCAGAATTTTCCACAGTTTATTGTGATCCACACAGTCAAAGGCTTTGGCATAGTCAATAAAGCAGAAATAGATGTTTTTCTGGAACTCTCTTGCTTTTTCTATGATCCAACGGATGTTGGCAATTTGATCTCTGGTTCCTCTGCCTTTTCTAAATCCAGCTTGAACATCTGGAAGTTCTCAGTTCATGTACTGTTGTAGCCTGGCCTGGAGAATTTTGAGCATTACTTTGCTAGCATGTGAGATGAGTGCAATTGTGTGGTAGTCTGAGCATTCTTTGGCATTTCCTTTTTTTGGGATTGGAATGAAAGCTGACCTTTTCCAGTCCTGTGGCCACTGCTGAGTTTTCCAAATTTGATGGCATATTGAGTGTAGCACTCTCACAGCATCATCTTTTAGGATTTGAAATAGCTCAGCTGGAATTCTGTCACCTCCACTAGCTTTGTTCATAGTGATGCTTCCTAAGGCCCACTTGACTTCACATCCCAGGATGTCTGGCTCTAGGTGAGTGATCACACCATTGTGATTATCTGGGTCATTAAGATCTTTTTTGTACAGTTCTTCTGTATATTCTTGCCACCTCTTCTTAATATCTTGTGCTTCTTTTAGGTCCATACTATACCATTTCTGTTCTTTATTGTGCCCATCTTTGCATGAAATGTTCCCTTGGTATCTAATATTCTTGAAGAGATCTCTAGTCTTTCGCATTCTATTGTTTTCCTCTATTTCTTTGCATTGATCACTGAGGAAGGCTTTCTTATCTCTCCTTGCTGTTCTTTAGAACTCTGCATTCAAACGAGTATATCTTTCCTTTTCTCCTTTGCCTTTGAGATTAGATTCGATTAGATTTGATTAACTCTTGTCTATAGTAACTGACGATAATGATGTTTACCTCTTTCTTTTTTTAAAGTTTCCTCTTTTTTTAAAAGAAATTATTTTTGGCTGTGCAGGGTCTTCATTGTTGTGCAGGCTTTTTCTAGTTGCAGAGAGTGGGGGCTACTCTGTAGCTGAAAGGGCTTCCCGTTGTAGGGGCTTCTCTTGTTGCAGGAGTACCAGCTCTAGAGCACAGGCTGGATAGTCGTGTGCATGGGCTTAGTTTCTCCGCAGCGTGTGGGATCTTCCTGGATTCCCTGAGCCACCAGGGAAGCGCTCATGTTTATCTCTGAGCAAGCATTATGCTGAGTGCTCTACAGACATTATTTTATTTATTCTTCACAGCAACTCTCTGCAGTACATATCACCTGTCACCTGTAGGTGCTCAACGAACATTATCCACTAGTATTACTGGTATCAGTTTTAATAATAAACTGATGACATAAAAGAGAAGAGGACATCTTTGCCAGGGGAATCAGTGCCTTTAATGCACAGGGTAAATCTGGCCCATCGCCTGCTTTTGTACAGTTGCTGGGCTAAGCATGCGTTTTACATACTTAAATGGTTGAAAAAAAATTAAAATAAGAATACTATTTCCTGATAAGGACTTCCCTGGTGGCCAAGTGGTTAAACGACTTTGCCTTCCAGTGCACGGGGTGCAGGTTCCCTCCCTGGGTGGGGCGCTAAGATCCCACTTCCCTTGTGGCCAAAAAACCAAAAAAAAAAAAAAAAGTAAAACAGAAGCAAGATTGTAGCAAATTACAATTAAGACTTTGAAAATGGTCCACATCTAAAAATCTAGATCGAATTCCACATCTTTAAAAATAAATAAATGAGAGCTTCCCTGGTGGCTGGTAAAGAATCCACCTGCCAGTGCAGGAGACAGATTTGATCCCTGGTCCGGGAAGATCCCACATGCCTCGGAGCAGCTAAGCCTGTGCACCCCAACTGCAGAGCCTGGGCACCAGAGCCAGCGCTCTGTAACAAGAGAAGCCTGCGCACCGCGACGAACAGCAGCGCCCGCTCACCGCAACTAGAGAAGAGTGCCTGCAGCAAGAAAGACCCAGCACAGCCAAAAATAATTGCGTATGAAGTCAATAAATGAATGATTTTTTAAAGAGAATAATATTTCATGAGAAAATTATATGAAAGTCCAATTTCAGTGTCCGTAAATGCAGTTTTATTGGAACACAGCCAGGCCCTTTGCTTTACACATTGTCTACATCCGCTTTCCTGCTGGAGCATCAGAATTGAGTACCTATGACCGAGCCAAAACTGAAACTACTTACCCTGTGGCCCCTTTCTGGAAGGGCCCTTTTCTGACCCCTGATTAAGAGCAAGACCTCCAGAGGCAGTTTCGGTGGAGAAGCTCAGTCAACCGCAGTGTAAGCCAGACTGCCCGGGGTGAACATTGAGAAGGGGGATCTAGGAGCAAAACTCCCATCGGCCTCATGTTTGCACAGGGCACAAAGGGACTACTGTTCTGTTCCGGTGCCAGCTCGGACGGGTGGAGGGAAAAGAGGGCTTGCGGCGAGCCCTCTGTGTGCAGGTTCTAATCGGGAGCTGGAACTTTGTGAAGGAGCTGAGAAACCTGGGATCTGTGAGCTGTTCATTTTTATGCTGTTTGCTGTTTGCTTTTTGTTTTGTCTTTGCTTGCTTTTCCCTTTGTGCTTAGGGAAAATTCTTTTTCAACAATTCTAATCTTATCTAATCTAAGCCAAAGGAAAAAATGATTGATTCACACCTGGGCTGGGATAAAGTTCAAACTTCTTAACTGCTCTTAAAACCAGCCCAAATGCCGGTCCCTTCTCACTTGCGCAGGCTCATCTTCTGACCTCTCTCCACACCCTGTGTTCCGTAATGCAACCTACAGGCCCTGGAAGTAAGCCTGTTCCATGTGTCTTTTTTCTTTAATGTTCTGCTATTCCCTCTGCTTCCCACTCTTCCACACCTTCCCTGACTGGAGAAATCCTCATCCTTCGAGACTCTGCTGAAATGTCACCTCCTCCAGGAAGTCTTCCTGACTCTGCCCATCCTGGAAGAGATGATAACATCCACCTTTTGGCCTCCTTTGCCTCCTAATCACAGCGCCTGTCACTCTGTATTGGCATTGTTCCTGAGTCTGTGCCTCCTTCAAGGTTAGGAATGATGTAATCTTAGTTTGTCACCTTGCTTCTAGCACATGGTAACCTAGATGTGTAAAAGCTGAGGAGAGTCGGAGTGCTCTGAAGGGTCAGGAGGTAAGAACTTTCCAGCTTAAGAACCTGGAAATGTTAGGTCAGAACTGGGGTAGATAGGGACTTACCTGGTGGTCTAGTGGTTAAGAATTGCATTGCAGGGGGTACAAGGTTCAATCCCTGGTCAGGGAACTAAGATCCTACCTCTCACAGGGCAACTAAGCCCACATGCTGTAACTAAAGTGTCTGTGTGCTGCAGCAAGAGATCCCACATGCCACGACTAAGACCCAGTGAAGCCGAATAGATAAACAAATATTAAAAAAAAATTAGAAAAACAAATGTGGCAGAAATGAAAACCAGTCACAGAAGACCTTGGAGAGCAAAGTGCTGCCTGTTTTTTTTTTTTTTTTTGCTTTTGTTTTTTCTTTATAAAGAAAATTGAATAATTTAGTAGGAAATCACCTCAACTCTGAAAGACCAAAAAACCAAAACACTATTCAGAGTGTTTACATCATACCTCTCTAAAGACAGAGGTAATTGTGATTCAGAAAAGACATTTCAGGAGGGCCTGAGACAAATATGGTCCAAAACCTTTGTTGAGATGAAACTAAGTATAAGGATAAAAGTTGAAACTATAAATGACTAATGTGATTCGTAGAGGGGGCCTTCAGATACAATTATCTCACATGAGCTCTTATCATTCTCAACTGAAACTTTTGTCTTGATACTGGAAAGGACCTTATCTAGTGGCCTCTTGGTATTTGGTATTTGTTCAACCCAGTGGTTGTATCTGGTCTTAACAGCATTGTTCCGGTCACTTCGATCTCTTCATTAGATGGTCACTGAGATCTCGAGACCTTTATTTTGCAAGCACAGTCTGAGTTTTGTGTTTTAGACCCAGATTCATTATCACATTCCAGCCTGCTGAATCTTATCGGCCACTCCAGACTATGTCATGTCATTTTGTGAGAATTGCCTGTGGTTTCTCTCCACCAGATTGGCAGTTTACCCTGCAGAAAAGCTGCGGATCCTATCAGCAAACTGAAAAGTTCCTCTTTTAGGTCAGTGATGAAAACTATCCCAGTACACCCTAACATTTTTTTAATGTATGAAAGAGACCATTTATAAATCAGTTGCCTCGGTATAAGCCAATACTCACTTTCAGATTCCATCCTTTCCTTGATGTACCCGATTTGGGGGAAACCACTGCATTGTTTGGTATTTGTTTGGTCGCCAAGTCACATCTGACTTTTTGCAACCCCATGGACTGCAGCTTGCCAGGCTCACCTGGCCTCCACAATTGCCTGGAGTTGGCTCAAAGCCCTATCCATCGAGTCGGTGATGCCATCCAACCGTCTCATCCTTTGTCCTTTAACCCCGTCTCCTGCCTGTAACCTTTCCCAGCATCAGGGTCTTTTCCAATGAGTCAGCTCTTTGCCTCAGGTGGCCATAGTATTGGAGCTTCAGCATCAGTCCTTCCAATGAATACTCAGGGTTGATTTCCTTTAGGATTGACTGGTTTTATCTCTTTCTAGTCCAAGGGACTCTCAAGAGCCTACTCTAGCACCACAGTTTGAAAGCATCAATTCTTCGGCCCTCAGCCTTCTTTATGGTCTAAACCTTTGTGCTGCTAAACCCAATTCTCACATCCATACATGACAGCTGGAAATACCATAGCTTTGACTATGTGGACCTTTGTTGGTAGAGTGATGTCTCTGCTTTTTAATACACTGTCTAGGTTTGTGACAGCTTTCCTTCTGAGGAGCAGTGATGACTGGTTTCTGTCATCCAGTGGGTCCTCGAAGCTTCCAGTCAGTTCTTCTGTGTTTTCCTGGTCTCCCTCTCTCTAGGGCTTCCCAGGAGGTGCTGATGGTAAAGAACCCGCCTGCCAATGCAAGAGATATAAGAGACGCCGGTTTGATCCCTGGTTTGGGAAGATTCCCTAGAGAAGGAAATGGCAATCCCCTCTAGTATTCTTGCCTGGGAAATCCCATGGACAGAGGAGCCTGTGGGCTGCAATCCATGGGGTTGCAAAGAGTTGGACACGACTGAAGTGGCTTAGCACGCATGCATAATATCTCTCTCCTCCACGGCAGAGTTTCAGAAGGCCTGCACTCTCCTTAAGCTTCCAGCCCTACCCTTCTTCCCACCAAGCCCCCGTTCTCCTCCGTCTCAGCAAAGGATCCTGCTGGCTGCTCCGTGGAGAAGATGGAGGCTGTCAGACTGTCATGCCATCTAGTTCCTGCTGCCGCGCCAGGACATCTGGTTAATTCCTCCCACATCCTTCTGTCTATTTCCAGTGAAGAGATGCTCTTCCCTTGAATTGGGGCCAACCTCTAAGTCTCTGCCTCGGCCTGCGCTCTGGACCTTCTCTCTCCTCCCTCCTCAGGGTCTCCCCCAGCTGACTGTCCCCCTTCCTGCATCCTCCCTGTTAGCCTTTACACATTCTCCCACCTCATCCATCTGAAAGCATCTCCCTCCCCAACCACCTCCCCTTGGCAACTCAACACCTCGACTTAGAATTGTTTCTGTTCTGCTTCCTCACCTCAGCCCCTCACCCCTTCAGTCTGGATTGTACCCCCATCCCTCCACTGATACTGTCCTCACTGAGGTCACCAACTCCTGCCTTGCAGCTAAATCCAGTGTGGATGTCTAGGTCCACGTCGACCTTATCTCTAGAGCATTCAGCTTTACCAACCACATGCTTCTCTGAGAACTTCTGCCCGATTTCCTGGGCGCCTCCTTTCCTCTCTCTCTCTCCCTGGACTCATCCTCCGTGTTGCTTCTTCAGCGGTGGCCCCACGCTGGTCTCTCTACTCCTACTGTCCCCTCTCTTCCCTGAATTCTTTTGGTTTACAAGCCACAGATCCCAACTCAGATTGAACTAAACAACCCACCAAAACACCACCATCACCAAAAAGTCACAAGGAAGATTCAGTGATCCGTGTGTCCGAAACATCCAGTCATAGATCTGCAGAAGACACTTGAGAGTCCCCTGGACAGCAAGGAGGTCAAACCAGCCAACCCGAAAGGAAATCAACCCTGAATATTCACTGAAAAACTGATGCTGAAGCTCCAGTACTTTGGCCACCTGATGCAAAGAACTGACTCACTGGAAAAGACCCTGATGCTGGGAAAGATTGAGGGCAGGAGGAGAAGGGGACGAGAGAGGATGAGATGGTTGGATGGCATCACCAACTTGATGGACAAGAGTTTGAGCAAACTCAGCGAGTTAGTGATGGACAGAGAAGCCTGGCGTGCTGCAGTTCATGGGGTCGCAAAGTGTCGGACAAGACTTAGCGAACAACAGCGAGATCTGGGATAGCCAATCCAGAGGCATAAAATAAGGACATCACAACAGCTTCACCATCTCTGCCTTAGTTTCGTTTTCCTTTGTGTTGGCTCCATTCTCAGGCAGCTTCTTTCTAAACGATGGCATGACGCCTACCAGCAACTCCTGGCTTATATCCAATCCTCTTAGGAAACACAGTGGAAAATTTTCTACCCAGATTCTTAAGCTGGGAGTCTAGGAATCATCTCTGACTCCTGTTCCCCCACATCTTAATCACCAAATCCTGTTCCACCTTCTTAATCTCTCTTCATCCTCGTTGTTGTTTAGTCAACAACAGGAGGACACATACTCAGTTGTGTCTGACTCTTTGCGACCCCATGGACTGTAGCCCGCCAGGCTTCCCTGTCCATGGGATTTCCCAGGCAGGGAGAGTACTGGAGTGGGTTGCCAATTCCTTCTCCATGGGCTCTTCCTGACCCAGGAGTCATACCTGCATCTCCTGCATTGGCAGGGGGATTCTTTATCACTGAGCCTCATGGGAAGCCCCCATCCTTGCTGCTGGTGTTCTAGTTCCAGGTACCATTTTTCATTCAGATTCCTGCTGCAGCCTCCCTGTGATTTTCTGCCTTGAGTCTTGTTGCCCTCCAGCCTGTTCTTCACATCACAGCCAGGATAATCTTTTGAAAGTGTTATGTGATGCCCAGCCACAATGGATAGGAAGCTAAAGACAAAAGTCCTTGTTATGTTCTGGAAGGCCTTGCATGAAATAGCTCCTGCCTGCTTCTCTTTGCACATTATACCTCATCCCAGGCAGTTCAGCTGCAGATCCCAGACTAGCCAACTCCCTCCCAGCTCTGCTCTTCATACAGTGCTCCCCCCACCTCAACCATTTCCCCTCCTGAGACCGCCACCTAATGAGCCTCTTATTCATTTAGGCCCTGCATTCGATATAACTGTAGTGAGAAAATCCTTCCATACTGTGTTACGTACTCTTCCTGCTAGAATATCCTCATTTTTCCATCTTAGCAGTTATCACACTTTATCCTCATTGCTTGTTAAATCATCTGTACCCCTCAGCAGACTGTAAGGTCCATGAAGGCAGATGTTTCTCTTGTTTTGTGAAATATCCCCAGCATGGCAGAGTAGAGACTTGATAAATATTTATGACATAGTAAAATAAAATACGATGTGATTATACTAGGTGATTTTAGATTGTATGTTGGTTTGCAAAGCTACTGGAAAGTCTAATCTACTGCTTTTCTGTTTTATATGTTCATTGCATGCTAAGTTGCTTCCATTGTGTCCGACTCTTTGCGACTCCATAGACTGTAGCCAGCAGGCTCCTCTGTCCATGGAATTTTCCAGGCAAGAATACTGGAATGGGTTGCCATTTCCCTCTCCAGGATATGCTTATTGACCCTCTTTTAAAAACAGTAGAGTTTGGCAATTTCCTGGCAGTCCAGCGGTTAGGACTCTGGCTTCTAGGGTGGAGGTGGCACGGGTTTGATTCCTGGTCGGGGAACTAAGATCTCCCAATCTGCGTGGTGCAGCAAAAAAAATTTTTGAAAGAATTAAAAAAATAGTAGAGCTTTAGAATTAAAGAGGATCTTAACAACCATCCTGCACTAATTCACTTAAATTGACAGATTAGGAAGCAGGAGCTCAGAGCAGCTCTGTAACTTGTGCAGACCATGGGGATATTCATAGTGGCCTTGAACTCGACTCCTGACTTTGAGTGCAGAGCAGCCTTCTCTTCATCATGATATTATTACTTTTAACAGACTAGTGTAGTGCAATTTTTATATCAATGCAAAGGAATCTTACCATCTACAGCCTCCCATGTTTTCCTTGTTAAGATAGACTTAGTTTGCCTGGTGGCTCAGATGGAAAGACTCTGCCTGTGGTGCACTTTCGATCCCTGGGTCAGGAAGATCCATTGGAGAAGGGCATGGCGACCCACTCTAGTATTCTTGCCTGAAGAATCCCATGGACAGAGGAGACTGGTTCATGGGGTAACAGAGTCGGACATGACTGAGTGACTAACACTTGTGATTCTGTGCATCGTGGTGGATTCTGACACTTTATCAGGATGCAAATCTCCCTGGCCTGTAGATGCCCAGGAATCCTTCAGAGATTGTTCTCTGTGTCAGTGGTCCTCAGTCCTTTGGGCATCAGGGACCAGTTTTGTGGAAGAAAATTTTTCCATGGACCAGAGGCAGGGATCATGCATCATTTCAGGCTGATTCAAGTGTATTACATTTATTGTGTACTTTAATTTTATTATTATTCCATCAGCTCCAGCTCAGATCATCAGATATTTGATCCCAGAGGTTGGGGACCCCTGCTGGACACCACTGGCCCACGGAAAACCAGAAGCTATACTTTGGGCTCCCTGGTTCCCCCATTTCTCCTCGTAAGGGTGAGTACTGAGTGACTGTCATCTGGACTTGATCTGAGGAACACTCCTGTTGTGTAAAAGAAGTAACAGGCTGGTTAACTGTTTGTGAGATCCACTCTTCTCTCTGTGAGGCTTGCTGACTGATGTCCATATGAGATAGCGTAAAAAGAGAATTGCTTCCATAAAAACAAGTTGAAGTTTGGCAAAGACTGCGTAGGAGTAACTTTTTAAAAAGAATTGTAAGAACTTACATGGCAGTCCAGTGGTTAAGATTTTGCCTTCCAGTGCAGAGTGGTGCTGGTTCCATCCTGCCTGGAGAGTTAAGACCCACATATCCACATACCCCACAACACATAAAAAGACAGAAGCAAAGTTGTAACAAGCTTAATAAAAACTTCAAAAATGATCCACTTCAAAAAGATCTTGTTAATAAATGAAAAGAATTGTAATAGAATTGGGTATAGGTGAGAAGACAAAAATATTAGGGACAATTTTTATTTAATAGAAAATAATTTTATATTAAGACATTTAATTTATTTCAAAATTTTAAAATGAAAGAAACTGAAAATGGAATTTATTGACCAAAGCATGATGAAACTTCAATTAATGGACCTATTCTCTACATAAATGTCTTCAAGTACTCTCTTAAAGTAAAATGTTCAGCGTGTCTTCCACATTATGGTTCTTGCTTTAAATGATTATTTCAGTTAACCAAATTACCTACCCTTCAATCTGTTGTAGGTGGACTTGGTATATGTAGTTATAATTTTGCTTTTGAGCCAAAATTTAAGCTTCTCAAGGGCTAGGACTCGACCTACATATTTCATTTCCTGTAAATCTTAGAGGCCTAATGCAGTACTATGCATATGTCTCTGATGATGGGAGTTTATTTCCCTAACAAGCTAGTCTTTCTTTAGGGGCAAACTTGTCTTTCTCATCTGGGTTAACATTATTATTTTGTTTTCATCTTTACTCCTTCCTTCTTCAAGGACATTGTTTCTTCTGCAAAGGAGGGCGAGAAAGAGCATAAATAAGGAGCGCATCGGCCTTCCTCCCTAGGGGGCTTGCCATGCATTTGCCATAGGTCTTGATACTAAAAAAGAGACTAAAAACGAAGCGAAGGACAAGTTAAAAATATATTTAAAACAGATGTTTGTGCTTAAATTAAAACATTCCAAATGCCACCCTTTGACCCGGCAAGTCTACTTCTGGAAAGCTAGCCTGTGGAAGCATTTAAACACATGGAGAGAAGTCTTAGTTCAACCATGCTCATCTCGGCCTTCTTTACGACGGAAAAGGTTTAGGAACAACTTGAATTTTCTGCCTTCAGTTTTCAAGGGCATAACCTATAAATACAGAGGAATTTGATTATTATTAAAAAGAATGTATGTCAGTTCATTTCAGTCACTCAGTCGTGTCCGACTCTTTGCGACCCCATGAATCGCAGCACGCCAGGCCTCCCTGTCCATCACCAACTCCTGGAGTTCACTCAGACGCACATCCGTCGAGTCGGTGATGCCATCCAGCCATCTCATCCTCTGTCGTCTGCTTCTCCTCCTGCCCCCAATCCCTCCCAGCATCAGAGTCTTTTCCAGTGAGTCAACTCTTTGCATGAGGTGGCCAAAGTACTGGAGTTTCAGCTTTAGCATCATTCCTTCCAAGGAAATCCCAGGGCTGATCTCCTTCAGAATGGACTGGTTGGATCTCCTTGCAGTCCAAGGGACTCTCAGGAGTCTTCTCCAACACCACAGTTCAAAAGCATCAATTCTTCGGCGCTCAGCTTTCTTCACAGTCCAACTCTCACATCCATACGTGATCACATACTGACATACTAAAGAGAGTCACAAGAATCTGCCTGCCAATGCAGGAGATACAGGTTCAATCCCTGGTCCGGGAAGATCCCCTGGAGAAGGAAATGGCAATCCACTCCAGTATTCTTGCCTGTGCTAACACACATGAGATCTCAAAGAGTTGGACTTGACTTAGTAACTGAACAACAACAACAAAAAGACAGTCACAATTTATTAATTGGAAAACAAGCTATAAAATGTATACAATTCAACCCATTTTTTAAAAAGACAAATATACGGAAATGACTAGGAGTGTAAGTGGAAAGATTATATAGTGGTAATGAGATGCCTTTTCTTCTCATCTGTCCTTTGAACTTTTTTACAATAAGCTTCTGTAAAGTTATCTTTAAAGACGAGTCCAAACGAAATAGTTTCTATTGCTGTCATTGTTGTATATGTCTTTTTCTTCAGAAGTAATTGATTGTAAATTGTTGTTCAGTTGCTCAGTCCTGTCCAACTTGGTGCAACCCCATGGACTGCAGCACACCAGGCTTCCCTGTCCTTCACCATCTCCCAGAGCGTGCTCGGACTCATGTCCATTGAGTTGGTGATGCCATCCAACCTGCTCATCCTTTGTCGTCCCCTTCTCTTCCTGCTCTCAATCTTTCCCATCATCAGGGTCTTTTCCAGAGAGTCGGGTCTTTGCATCACGTGGCCAAAGTATTGGAGCTTCAGCATCAGTCCTTTCAATGAACATTCAGGGTTGATTTCCTTTAGGATTGACTGGTTTCCTCTCCATGCTGTCCAAGGGACTCTGAAGAATAAATATGTTAATAGTCGAGGTCTTAGGAAAAGGAAAACATTTCCTTTACTTTCTTGCCTTCATACCACTTTTTTCCCCTAAGTACAGTGGATTCTAAATCCAGTTACGTTAAGTTGGAGTCTTGTGAGAAGGGAGGAGGTGGCTGGGTTTTATTGGCTAATTCTCTTTAGAACTTGGGACATTTGGTTTCTTGCTTTTTGTCCAGTAACTCTCTGTAACATGTGAACTCCCTCCTCGTTGCAGCCCTTGCAGAGAGATTGAGAATAGCAGCAGGCTTCACTCCTTGCCTGGAACATGGCTGATCTCTGCTACAAAGCCATGGTAACACATAATATTAATAAATACTAACTTAACCACGATTCATTGATTATGTAATTAGCCATAATTCACCCAGCTACCCAAGGTAACTCATCATTCTCACCCTAACTACTGTGGACATTTACTAAATTGTCCGGTTAATTCTGAACCATTCCTTATGCATTAATTCAGCAAATACCTGAAAACTGGCAATCAGGATTCAAATCCCGACTCTCCCGTTTAACTCTGAGCTTAGGGAAGGAAGCTGAATTTTCTGTGCCTCCTTTGTAAAGGGAATAGTGTAATTCACCACTGGAGACTTCCTTGGTAGTCCAGTGGCTGAGACTCTGTGCTTCCAATGCAGGGGACCCAGGCTCGATTGTTGGTCAGGGAACTAGATCCCACTTGCTGCAACTAATACCTGGTGTAGCCAAATAAACAGTAAAATAATAATAATAATCCATTATTGTTTAAGGATTAAATGAGATACAAAATGTGTAATGCCAAGCACATAATAAGCTCTCCTGTGTGTGAAATGGGTTTCCCCAGTGGCTCATTGGTACAGAATCTGCCTGCAGTGCAGGAGACACTGGTTTAGTCCCTGGTCCAGGAAGATCCCCTGGAGAAGGAAATGGCAACCCAGTCCAGTATTTTTGCCTGGAGAATCCCATGGACAGAGGAGCTTGGTGGGCTACAGTCCACGGAGTCACAAACAGTCAGACATGATTTAGGGACTGAATAAGAACTACAGCAATGTGCCAAATACTGAGACTCACGTTTCTTCACTCAACAAACATTTACTAAGTGTCTAGTATGGGCCAGACAGTGCTCTCAGTGTTTGGATTATATCAGTGAACAAAACCAATTTGCCTGTTATCATGAACTTAAATTCAAGCAGGTGCAAAGAGTAAATTCAATGTAGTTGAATCCATGATTATTGATAATATGAATCACTGTTATTACCACTAGTGTATTATATGCCAGCCACTGTGCAATTGATTTTCATATATAATCTTATTTTCTTATTAACCCCGTGAGGTAGGAGTTTTTGTTGTTGTTTGAGAGTAGAAACTGAGCTCAGTGGAAACTGAGCCTCCTAGACGTTATGTAAATGAAGTTGGCAAGTGAGTGGAGGCGCTGGTATTTAGACCAGGTTGTCTGGCTTCGTTCACTGCCCCACCTTCCTACCTTTGCTTGGCGAGTCACTGGTGGTCGTCATTTTTGCCTGCAGTTCTTTCTTGACATCCTTGCCAACATGTTTTGCTCTGCAGTAGAAGTTGGGAGAGAAAGAAATTTGCGTTTTCCTCATTTTGTATTAAAATACTTAATTATCCCTGCAGGGGATGATCAGAGAGGGAATAAATGACAGCTCTGCTTAGTGTTTCTCTGAATCAGTTAGAAGTCACAGCTGACTCCCCTCCGTGTTCAGAAGAAATGCCGCGGTTAGAGGGGGGAGTCGAGGTGCAGCCTGGAGAGAGACGCGTCGCTGGGGATGGGGAGTCTCCCAGCGGAACGGTGTTGGCACGGGTCATCCTGCCAGTTAAGGTGAAGGCAGGGCAGTCGGTGCCTCCGGTGTCAGGCTTCTGGTGTTGCGTCATCGTCGTTTCTTGGCTTGCAGTCTTTAGGAAAGATTCGGCTCCTCAGCTCTAAAGATCCCTCTTCGTCTGCTCTTCCACAGTTGCCCAACAACCGGGCATGTTCATGTCCCCCCAGAGTCAGGCTGAATAAATTTTGCTAGAATTTAAGAGAGTATTATGATGCAATAGTTCAAGTATTCAGAAAAGTGCAAAGAATATCATCTACTCACAATTTAGGGTTTTTTTAAAAAAATTTTTTCCTTATTTGACTTCTCTGGGTCTTAGCTGTGGCATGTGGGATCTAGTTCCCTGACTAGGGATTAAACTTGGGTCCCCTGCTTGGGAGCACTAGGTCTTAGGCACTGGACCACCAGGGAAAGGGGGAAAGGGAAGTCACTCAGTCATGTCTGACTCTTCGCGACCCCATGGACTGCAGCCCACCAGGCTCCTCCGTCCATGGGACTCTCCAGGCAAGAGTACTGGAGTGGGGTGCCATTGCCCTCTCTAAGGTCCTACTATATAACACAAATAACTGTGTTCAATATCCTATGATAAACCATAATGGAAATGAAATTTTTAAAAAGCAATGTATATATGTATACATATAGACATGTGTATGTGTAACTATATCAATTTGCTATAGAGGAGAAATTAACACAACATTGTAAATCTACTATACTTCATATTTTTTAAAGCAAAATGTGAAGAATTCAAAACAAAAACAAACAAATAAATGTCCCTCACAATTTAGTTTTGTCGAACCTTAACATTTTGCCTCTGTGCTCCAGTTTTAAAATTTTTTTAAATTTATTTTTATTTACTTATCTATTTTTGCTTTTTGGCCACATCAAGAGGCATGTGGGATCTTAGTTCCCTCACTAAGGTTGGAACTCGAACCTCCTGCAGTGGAAGCAAAGAGTCTTAACCACTGGGCTGTCAGGGAAGTCCCTCCAGTTCCTTTTTTTAAGTGAAAAAAAATAGACGTAGCTGAAACTCTCTGTGTACCTGTTCCCAAGTTCACTCTCCTTCCTCCCTCCCTCCCATCCAGAGGCCCCCACTGTGCTGACTTATCATTACAGCGCATACGTTCATCCCATCATTGCTCCATGTAAATGCATGGGTAAGCACCCTTACCGGCGATGCCTAGAGGCACAGTCTTATACATGTGTCTTTGTGTGCAAGGGCGGGAGTGTCTCTAGGATGCTGCTGGGGCATCAGGAGTCTGCAGTGACATGGCCACACTTCTCTCCAGGATGGCTGTGCCAGTGGATGGTGTATATGACAGTTTCTGCTTCTCCGCGACCTCAGTCACGCTTACTGCTGATTTTTAAAATGCACTGCCGGTCTGATGCATGTGATGTGGTGTCTCACAGTCGTATTTGTGTTTTTATTATTAATGAGATTGCGCATCTTTTCCTGTGATTATTGGCCACTTGTGTCTCCTCTTGGTTGCATTGTCTGTTCACATTCTTTGCGTTTGCATCTATTATGTTGTCATTTTTCTTATTGGTTGTAGTAGTTCATTGTGTATGCTGGTTACTAATCCTTCACCAGTCACTGTGCAGAGATCGTCTCCAGGTCCCTTGCTTGTCTTTTACTTTGTTTATGGTATATGTTGATGCACAGACAAGTTTAATTTTGATGTAGACAACTGTTTTTGCAATCTTTTCTTATCCGTGCTTTGAGTCTTTTTAAAAATACTTATTTATGTTGGGCTGTGCTGGGTCTTCGTTGCTTCCTGCTGGCGTTCTGTAGCCATGGAGTGCAGTGGCTGCTCTCTCGCAGGCTGCTTCTCATTGCAGTCGCTTCTCTTGTTGCGGAGCACAGGCTCTAGGGCCACAGGCTTCAGCGATTGTGGCGCACGGGCTTAGTTGCCCCGCAGCATGTGGGATCTTCCTGGACCAAGGATCAAACTCATGTCCCCTGCATTGCAAGGTGGATTCTTAACCACTGGACCACCAGGGAAGCCCCTGAGTCTTGCTTAAAAGAATTTTCCACCCAATCTAAAATCACGTGTTTATTTTCCTCTATTTTCTTTCTAAGCTTTTCAAAAAATTTGATTTTTGCATTAAGCATGGGATCATCTAGAATTTATTCTGTGATTGCTTTAAGGTAGGGATCTATTTTTCTTTTTCTGCCATACGGATAATCAGCTGGCCCAGCCCCTTTATCACATAGCCTCTTCTTTCTCTGCTGATTGGTTATGTCTGTCTGGTACCAGGTTTCCATACTTCCAGAGATGTGCTTGGGGCTTCTTTGCTCCACTGATCTTTCACCTGTTCCTGGGCTGGTATCATACTGTCTAAATGGTATAGCTTTTCATCTATCTCTTGATGTCTCACAGGGAGAGGTGGCCTGTCTTGTTTTTCTTTTTTCAAAAATTATTTTTTGTTATTCTTAGTTCTCCCATATGGATTTTAGAGTCAGCTTATCTAGTACCTTAAAAACACTCATCAGTACTTGATCTTGAACTATCCTGGGCTTCATCTAGACCATCGTGCTTTAAACTCTGTCTGCAGCAGTATCCTTCCTGGTAAACTTTCACCACAGCTGCAAATTCCTATGTTCACAGATTAGTTAGCACAGATTACTTTTTTCTTTTTAAATGTAATTGTAAAAAAAAAAAAATGTATGACAAAATTTGCCATCTTAACCATTTGAAGTGTGACTCAGCATTAAATATATTCATTGTTTTATGTAGGAATCACCGTTAATGGCAAAACTCCGTAATCATTAGGCAGTAATTTCTTATTCTCCCCGCTGTAATCCATAGGCAATAATTCTCTATTCCTACCAGCCTCTGGCAATTACCATTCTACTTTCTGTCCCTATGAATTTGCCTTGTTAAACATCTCATATACGTATAATCTTAGAAAATCGTCCTTTTGTGTCTGGCTTCTTTTACTTAGTATGATGTCTTCAAGCTTCATTCATGTTGTAGAATGTTTCAGAACTTCCTTCATTTTTAAGGATGAATAGCATTCCACTATATGGACGTACCACATTTTGTTTATCTGTTTATCCCATGTTGGACATTGGGCTATTTCCTCTTTTTGACTCTTGTGGGTGATGCTACCATAAGCATAGGTGTACATGTATTTGTTTCATTCTTGTTTTCATTTGTCTTGGATATAATCAGGCGATGTGAATCCTCCACTTTGTTCTTCTCTTTCAAGATTATTTTGGTTATTCTAGGTCCATTGAAATTCCATATGAATTTCAGTATGGATTTTTCATTTTTGCAAAAAAAAAAACCCAAACACATCCTTGGGATTTTGCTAGTGATTTCATTGAATATGTCGATTTGGGTTGTATTGTCATCTCAATACCATTAAATCTTGCAATCTGTGAACACAGGATTCTTTCCATTTATTTAGATGTTCTTTAATTTCTTTCAGCAATGTTTTATATTTTTCTTATTTATCACATTTTATGTTGGTTGTTTGCTGATAGTAGGAAGATAGTAGCGCATTTCTAGAATACAAATAAGAGGTTTTAGATGTAGAGTCTTATAAATTTTACCTGTAAATGGAGAAAGCAACATAGTATTTATTTTTAGTACCAGAATTGGTGTCCCTCGTCATGATCTTTTAGGAGCCTTGAATTAGGAAAAAAAAAAAAAAAAAAGCTTGTCTGGGTTACAGAATCTCAGATTTTGTTGACCTCATGATGCTCAATAGGTCACAGTGAGATTTACCCTATGTTGAAATTTGACCTAAAAAAAAATTCATGAAGAGTTTATTGTTGAATCCATGTTTAATATTGCAGTAACTTTTCTAATTCCATCTTCTATCAGCATATTCATATTACAATCTGTGTCATAAAATCATTCAGGGAAAATAGGTATTTGACTTTCTGAATTCCTGTCTTTCCATACCCTAATTTAGTCATAATCCTTCAAATATTCAAATTTACTGGCACATGCCACTTACCTCTCCCCTACCATCATTAAGTTAAACAATGCTCTGGGAAGATGACTTAAATTACTCAAATTTTACTAAAAAATTCAGGGAATTAACATTCTCAGATTTTTCTGTCTCCTTAAATACAGCATCTGGCTCTACTCTATCCCAGGAAAGAATGACTCCAAACCTTTTTCTTTAGATGATGGTTCTGCATCAAAACAGTCCTTAATAAAGAAAGCGAAGAACTATTATTTAAACTGACTCTTCAAGCTAGGCGGCTGCGAGCCGGCGCAATAAGCGTGGCCAAGAGGAGGCTACACCACGTCCGAGGTCAGTGGCAGCCTGGAGGAGCTACCCCGCGTCTGAGGTCAGTGGTGGCCTGGAGGAGCTACCCCGCGTCTGAGGCCAGTGGCGGCCGGGAGGAGACACCCCGTGTCTGAGGTCAGGGGCGGCTGGGAGAAACCACCTCGTGCCCGAGGTCAGGGGTGGTGACCCTGAGGAGTCACCCTGAGCCCGAGGCCAGGGGCGGCAGCTGGGAGGAGCCACCCACGCCCGAGGCCAGGGCCAGCGGCCAGGAGGGTTAACCCGAGTAGCGGTGGCTGTGCAGGTACAGGAGGGCCTAGAGGAGCTATCCCAAGTTGAAGGTCAGGAACGGCAGGGGTAAGGAGATATCCCTTGCCCAAAGTAAGGAGCAGCGGCTGTGCTTTGCTGGAGCAGCTGTGAAGAGATAATCCACGCCCAAGGTAAGAGAAACCCAAGTAAGATGGTAGGTGTTGCAAGAGGGCATCAGAGGGCAGACACACTGAAACCATACTCACAGAAAACTAGTCAATCTAGTCACACTAGGACCACAGCCTTGTCAAACTCAATGAAACCAAGCCACGCCTGCAGGGCAACCCAAGACAGGCGGGTCATGGTGGAGAGGCCTGACAGAATATGGTCCACTGGAGAAGGGAATGGCAAGCCACTTCAGTATTCTTGCCTTGAGAACCCCATGAACAGTATGAAAAGGCAAAATGATAGGATACCAAAAGAGGAACTCCCCAGAGCAGTAGGTGCCCAAATGCTCCTGGAGATCAGTGGAGAAATAACTCCAGAAAGAATGACGGGATGGAGCCAAAGCAAAAACAATACCCAGCTGTGGATGTGACTGGTGATAGAAGCAAGGTCTGATGCTGTAAAGAGCAATATTGCATAGGAACCTGGACTGTCAGGTCCATGAATCAAGGCAAATTGGAAGTGGTCAAACAAGAGATGGCAACGGTGAACGTTGACATTCTAGGAATCAGCGAACTAAAATGGACTGGAATGGGTGAATTTAACTCAGATGACCATTATATCTACCACTGCAGGCAGGAATCCCTCAGAAGAAGTGGAGTAGCCATCACGGTCAACAAAAGAGTCTGAAATGCAGTACTTGGATGCAATCTCAAAAACAACAGAATGATCTCTGTTCATCTCCAAGGCAAACCATTCAGTATCACAGTAATCCAAGTCTATGCCCCAACCAGTAACGCTGAAGAAGCTGAAGTTGAACGGTTCTATGAAGACCTACAAGACCTTTCAAAACTAACATCCAAAAAAGATGTCCTTTTCATGATAGGGGACTGGAATGCAAAAGTAGGAAGTCAAGAAACACCTAGAGTAATAGGCAGATTTGGCCTTGGAATGCAGAATGAAGCAGGGCAAAGACTAATAGAGTTTTGCCAAGAAAATGCACTGGTCATAGGAAACACCCTCTTCCAACAACACAAGAGAAGACTCTACACATGGACATCACCAGATGGTCAACACTGAAATCAGATTGATTATATTCTTTGCAGCCAAAGATGGAGAAGCTCTATACAGTCAACAAAAACAAGACCAGGAGCTGACTGTGGCTCAGATCATGTACTCCTTATTACCAAATTCAGACTCAGATTGAAGAAAGTAGGGAAAACTGCTAGACCATTCAGGTATGACCTAAATCAAATCCCTTATGATTATACAGTGGAAGTGAGAAATAGATTCAAGGGCCTAGATCTGATAGATAGAGTGCCTGATGAACTATGGACGGAGGTTCGTGACATTGTACAGGAGACAGGGATCAAGACCATCCCCATGGAAAAGAAAGGCAAAAAGGCAAAATGGCTGTCTGGGGAGGCTTTACAAATAGCTATGAAAAGAAGAGAGGCGAAAAGCAAAGGAGATAAGGAAAGATATAAGCATCTGAATGCAGAGTTCCAAAGAATAGCAAGAAGAGATAAGAAAGCCTTCTGCAGTGATCAGTGCAAAGAAATAGAGAAAAACAACAGAATGGAAAAGACTAGAGATCTCTTCAAGAAAATTAGAGATACCAAGGGAACATTTCATGCAAAGATGGGCTCGATAAAGGACAGAAATGGTATGGACCTAACAGAAGCAGAAGATATTAAGAAGAGGTAGCAAGAATACACAGAAGAACTGTACAAAAAATATCTTCACGACCCAGATAATCATGATGATGTGATCACTAATCTAGAGCCAGAAATCCTGGAATGTGAAGTCAAGTGGGCCTTAGAAAGCATCACTATGAACAAAGCTAGTAGAGGTGATGGCATTCCAGTTGAGCTATTTCAAATCCTGAAAGATGATGCTGTGAAAGTGCTGCACTCAATATGCCAGCAAATTTGGAAAACTCAGCAGTGGCCACAGGACTGGAAAAGGTCAGTTTTCATTCTAGTTCCAAAGAAAGGCAATGCCAAAGAATGCTCAAACGACCGCACAATTGCACTCATCTCACATGCTATAAAGTGATGCTCAAAATTCTCCAAGCCAGGCTTCAGCAATACATGAACCATGAACTTCCTGATGTTCAAGCTGGTTTTAGAAAAGGCAGAGGAACCAGAGATCAAATTGCCAACATCCGCTGGATCATGGAAAAAGCAAGAGAGTTCCAGAAAACATCTATTTCTGCTTTATTGACTATGCCAAAAATTTTGACTCTGTGGATCACAACAAACTCTGGAAAATTCTGCGAGAGATGGGAATACCAGAGCACCTGACCTGCCTCTTGAGAAACCTGTATGCAGGTCAGGAAGCAACAGTTAGAACTGGACATGGAACCACAGACTGGTTCCAAATAGGAAAAGGAGTATGTCAAGGCTGTATATTGTCACCCTGCTTATTTAACTTCTATGCAGAGTACATCATGAGAAACGCTGGACTGGAAGAAACACAAGCTGGAATCAAGATTGCCAGGAGAAATATCAATAAGCTCAGATATGCAGATGACGCCACCCTTATGGCAGAAAGTGAAGAGGAACTCAAAAGCCTCTTGATGAAAGTGAAAGAGGAGAGTGAAAAAGTTGGCTTAAAGCTCAACATTCAGAAAACGAGGATCATGGCATCTGGTCCCATCACTTCATGGGAAATAGATGGAGAAATAGTGGAAACAGTGTCAGACTTTATCTTTTGGGGATCCAAAATCACTGCAGATGGTGACTGCAGCCATGAAATTAAAAGACAGTTACTCCTTGGAAGAAAAGTTATGACCAACCTAGATAGCATATTGAAAAGCAGAGACATTACTTTGCCAACTAAGGTCCATCTAGTCAAGGCTATGGTTTTACCTGTGGTCATGTATGGATGTGAGAGTTGGACTGTGAAGAAGGCTGAGCCCCAAAGAATTGATGCTTTTGAACTGTGGTGTTGGAGAAGACTCTTGAGAGTCCCTTGGACTGCAAGGAGATCCAACCAGTCCATTCTGAAGGAGATCAACCCTGGGATTTCTTTGGAAGGAATGAATCTAAAGCTGAATCTCCAGTACTTTGGCCACCTCATGCAAAGTGTTGACTCATTGGAAAAGACTCTGATGCTGGGAGGGATTGAGGGCAGGAGGAGAAGGGGATGACCAAGGATGAGATGGCTGGATGGCATCACGGACTTGATGGACATGAGTCTGAGTGAACTACAGGAGATGGTGATGGACAGGGAGGCCTGGCATGCTGCAATTCATGGGGTCGCAGAGAGTCGGACACAACTGAGTGACTGAACTGAACTGAACTGAACTTTCAGGCTTAGAGGGAAAAAAAGCAGATATTTGGGAACCAAAGCAAGACAGTAAGAGGGGTGCAGACTTAACCTCCTAGCCATCTGCAGTCCATTTGTGTTTGTATGTTGACCTTGTAAGTTTAGCAAGAGTCTTCTAATATTATCTCATATATTGAAGTCCCATACTACCTTGGCACCTAAAAGTCTGTCACCTGATTTAATCTTCATAATATGTCTGTTAAAAATATTATGTCTATTTGATAAGAAAATCAGCCCAGGAGGTACTGGATAACATGGATAACGCCCATGGTCATGCAAGGAGTAATAACAGGGCTAGATTTAGACTAGAGCTATCTGGTTCCAAAACCCTTGCTCTTGTCTTGTCATTTTCCTAATCATGGCTTCATTAATCCTATATTTTGGGACTAAAAATCTTTCATTCCTTGATAGGTATTTGGCAAACAAGATCCTTGGCATCATATTTCTCTTTCTACTACGTACCAGTGATTCAGCCTGGTCAATGGGGTTCTGAACCACCAGGACAGCCCTAGATGGAGGGAAAGAGACTAAATGGAGGGTTGCTGTTGACAGAAACAATAGGAGTTGGTTGGCCATTGAGTGGGTGGGCAGGAGCAGGAGGTGTCGAGAAGAGTCAGCCTGCAGGCTCATTGATAACCATTTTACCTTTTACGTAATGCCCTCCAGGGTCCTCTGTCCATGGGATTCTCTGGACAAGAATACTGGAGTGGGTAGCCATTCCCTTTTGGGATCTTCCTCACCCAGGGATAGAACCGGGGTCTCTTGCTTTGCAGGCAGATTCTTTACCATCTAAGCCACCATAGAAGCTCCCTTCACATAGTAAATCTTTTCATTTCAGAGAAGCACCTGTCATCAAAAATGCTCTTTTCAGAGGCATTCTGACCCTCAGTTGTTTATAATTTACCATCTGGGAGCAATCGGAGGGCGGTGACACATAACACTTTGGATACTGCTAAGGCGGAACAATCTTGAATTGCCTGTGCCCTGAAGCTGGTGAATAGTAGGAGGGAAGTCTTGGCTCTGAGAGCACTCAGCCTCTTCGACTCATTGCACCGTTGCTCCCTAAAAACTTAAATAAATGACTCCCATAAAGGTCTGAATGCCATTTACATTTTCCAGTTTTACACTGTTCTTTTTTACTGGAGGGTAGTAGCCTTTTCTTTGTTTCCTTCCTTATCTGTCTGGCACCCAATGCGTTCTGAGAATGGAGGCGCCTCCACTTCAACCACGTGATTCAGACGGAGCTTCTACATTCTTACAGCTGATTGGCTCAGGGTGAACGCCTGACCGTCACTGGCCAATCAGAGACTTGTCTCAGGATTTTTGAATTTACAACTGGAAACAGAAGTTTACTGTCAGTGGTGATCCTTAACCTCTTGGTGGCTGTATCTCCTGCCTTGTAGTGAGGTGCATGAATGAGAGACAGGCAGAGTCCTGATAGTGAATGCATCCTGGGTCTTGTTTTCAGGGAAGCTTACTGCACCTCTTCCTGAATTTGGTTTTGCAACCATTCCTTGAATTCTGTTCTCCAGCACACTCCCCTTTCTGTCATTCGGATTTCTGTTAATATATTTTACAGTCAAAAGAGTCCTGCCTAAAAGGGGAAAAGTTTTGTGCAATAGTGCTGTTCCCAAGTTTGGGACTCAGAAAGGCTTTAGGATAGATTCCTTGCAAATATCAGTGTCTGCTATACTGTTTTCAAGCATTAAAGCACTAACTTTACTGATGACCCTTTAAATAAAACTGTTTGTGAAATGGTAAGAAACTTAGCCTCAGCTATGCATAAGCCTATTCGAGTAATTTGAATGTTAGCTTACTTTTTTCAGGATTCACTAAGAACCTGAGAAAAAAGTTGGTTGAGTTTCAAAATGTAGTTTTAAGTTTCTGAGATAAATAGGACTCTCCTCACCATTTAGGTTGAGAGAGTGGAGGCAGGAAAGTGGTTTGACTTGCTGGATGTCAAGTTTCAAACCCAGAGAGAGGACGACAGTAGGAAGGCATATGACTCTCAGCTGGAGAGAGAGAGAGAGTGTGTGTGTGTGCACACATGTGCACACTCAGTCTTGTCCAGTTCTTTTACAGCACCATGGACTGAAGCCCGCCAGGCTCCTCTGTCCATGGGATTTCATAGGCAAGAGTACTGGAGTGGGTTGCCATGTCCTTGTCCAGGGGATCTTCCTGAGCCAGGGATTGAACCCAAGTCTCCTGCATTGGCAGGTGGGTTCTTTGCCACTGAGCCACCAGCAAAGCCTAGTTGGCTGGAGAGCATAGGACCAGTGCAAACATCTCTTTAATGACTGCACTTTTCTGCCCAGGAACTGTAGACAGTTCCACTGGGCCCATCCTGACTAGGTAAATCAAAGTGATCTATAGTCATGTAGCATCTTCAGCATTACAGAAGAATTTTTTTTAAAAAATTGCAGTATTATATTTCTTGTTTACAACTGTAAAATTCTTATGCTGCCCATCTCAATTTCCATTAGCTTTTTTTTTTTTTTTTTTAATGTGAACCATTTTAACGGAGAAGGCACTGACGACCCACTCCAGTACTCTTGCCTGGAAAATCCCATGGACGGAGGAGCCTGGTAGGCTGCAGTCCATGGGGTCGCTAAGAGTTGCACACGACTGAGCGACTTCACTTTCACTTTTCACTTTCATGCATTGGAGAAGGAAATGGCAACTCACTCCAGTGTTCTTGCCGGGAGAATCCCAGGGACGGGGGAGCCTGGTGGGCTGCCGTCTATGGGGTCGCACAGAGTCGGACAAGACTGACGCAACTTAGCAGCAGCAGAACCATTTTAAAAGTTTTTATTGAGTTTGTTACAATACTTCTGTAGTTTATGTTCTGATTCTTTGGCCGTGAGGCATGTTGGATCCTAGCTCCCTGACCGGGGATTAAACCTGCACTCCCTGCCTAGGAAGGCGAAGTCTTAACCATTGGGCCACCTGGGAAGTCCCTCCTTTTGTCATCTTCCAAAGTTTCTGGACTACATAAGAACAGTGGCTTGACTTGGTTTTTATATTCGAGGGGTATACAACATACACATCTTTCATATTGTATGCAGTAGTTTTTGGTTTTTAAAAGTAATCTATACTCATTAAAAAAATTGGAATGCACATCAAAGTGTAAAGAGTAGGGGAGAAAAAAGCAAACACCCACGATTATACAACTTGAAGCTGGCCACATTCACAATTGGGCAGACTTCTCAGTGGTGTCTTGGGGGAGTAGTTTCCAAGCTTAACTTGGCAACCAGCCAGGTATCTGTTCCAGACTGTTTGACCTCCTGGGCTTCACTCCTCCTTTAATAGAAGTTTACTTAATCAACTCTGTCCTCCCCTTTTTGCCCTCCCATAGTGAAAATTAAAGCCAGCTGCTGGAAGATTCTGGTAACTGACGAGGATGGGGGGTTGCCAGGGTCCAGCCCGGGTGGATCCAGGGAATTCGAAGGGTGGACGGCGTTGGCGTGGAAAAACTTGTTTATTTATTAATATAAGATTAGATTAAGAAACTATAGTGTAGTAGGAAGATTAAGTGGAGGAAGAGGGCTGAATAGCTTGGTTTACGCGGAAGACCAATAAAATTCCAGACAAGGAATTTGCACCATCTACGTTGGGCCACCGGCGCTCGCTTGAATATCTAAGGGTGCCTCACCTTAGGCTCCCTTTTGCGCAGGTCTTAACAGCCAGGGCAAGTAAGTAGACCTGGCGAGCCTCCGCGCCCCAGATGGAAATTCAGCCTGAAATTAAAGAGCAGAGCAGAGAGAGGGAAAGGGAGAGAAGAAGAGAGAGAGTGACACGGCGGGGGGGGGGGGGGGGGGGGGGGGGGGGGGGGGGGCGCCAGATTCCCAAGAAACCAGGCCAAGAGACTAGTCCGAGAGACTGGTCCCAGAAACTGGTCCCATCCTTTATTGTTCAGAAGGCCTTTTATACTTTTGATAAAACATGGAGATCAATGGGTAACACAAAATTATGTAGCGTTCGCAGCCTAGACTCTTTCTATACATCATTTTGTATATAAAAGGTCTCAGGTGATTTACATTATCTTCTGGCCAAGAGGCTTGTTAACACTTTTTGGCTCTCTTCCTTAATGAATGTTAATTTTGTTTCCCCTGAAGTGTTTTTCTTTAATCTACATCTCCTTAAAGCGCTAAAGTTACATCTCTATAGAACAAAGGTGCAGTGGGTTATAACAAAGAAGGTACTTAACTCAAAGATCTAATGTTGCTAATACCAAGTCTACTACTTGTTTTTCTATATACCAACTATATCTAAAAACAAAGGATTTGAAAATTTAGCAGCAAGCATTGGCTCAACAAATGAAACTTTTAATCAGTCCTATTCTAAAGATTTTAACTCTTCGGAAGCTCCTACATTCCTGGGATGTTTTAAGCTTCCTGTGCCTCCTGCGGTCAGGAGGCCTCAAACAATCACACGCGCAGCTGTACGAGTCCTGCAGGCAGGCTAAAAAGCCATCAGAGGGGTTTTTGGATTTAAACACTTTCAAATGCAGAAGACTAAAGCCCTGAATTGACTTTTTCCAAAGAATGTCAGAAGAGTGGAAAAGCAGAGCACAAAAACCGGCAGATTTTTGTTGGGGTACATGCTTAGGAATTTCCAGAGGGGCCCCTGAAGTCTGAGCACGCCTTGCGTATGTCAGCTTCCTTCCTCATGACCTTGTCACGGGCGGGATTCTTCACACTGGCTCCCGGCAGAGGGTCATGAGCATCCTGGCCCCTGGGGGGAGGCAGAGCAGTGGGCTCCGGCCGTGGTGAAGGAGGGGCACCTGGAGGACGTGGTTCATCTGGCAGCGGCTCAGAAGCCCTGGGTGCTGCCAGTGCCCGAGCTGTGGGCTCTCCACTCTCTCAGTATCCCTGTGTTCACTGAGCTACCCAAAGCTTAAGTCCAAGCTCCACCCAGGGCAGGGAGGCCTCCTGCAGAAGGCAGCTTCCTCCTCATCCTGCTATACCTTGTTGGGGGATGTTTTTTCATCGTTTCCTTCACTGTTTTGAACAGGAGGACATTCATATGGCTCAGAGTATGTCTGTGCCTTATAGACGGCAATTCTCCCACCTGCCCTGAGACCTTCACCTTCTGCTTACCCTCCGCTACTCACTGCAGGTAATCAGCTTGTTTTTTAATTTTTTTTTTAATTGGTGTATAGTTGCTTTACAGTGTTGTGTTAATTTCTGCTCTGCAGCAAAGTGCATCAGCCATGAGTATACACATACCCCCTCTTTTTTGGATTTTTGTTCCGTTGAGGTCACCACTGAGCGCTAAGTAGAGTGCCCTGTGCTATCCAGTTGAGTTCAGTCGCTCTGTCGTGTCTGACTCTTTGCGACCCCATGGACTGCAGCACACCAGGCTTCCCTGTCCTTCACCAAGGATGACTCTCAGCTGGAGAGAGAGTAAGGTGTGTGTGTACACACTCCCGGAGCTTGCTCAAACTCATGTCCATCAAGTTGGTGATGCCATCCAACCATCTCATCCTCTGTCGTCCCCTTCTCCTCTTTCCCAGCATCAGGGTCTTTTCCAGTGAGTCAGTTCTTTGCATCAGCTGGCCAAAGTGTTGCAATTTCAGCTTCAGCGTCAGTCATTCCAATGAATATTCAGGACTGATTTCCTTTAGGATTGACTGGCTTGATCCTGCAGTCCAAGGGACTCTCAAGAGTCTCCTCCAACACCACAGTTCAAAAGCGCTGTGCTATATGGTAGGTTCTCATTGTCTGACTTATCCATATTCGTGCACGTATGTCAGTCTCGGTCTCCCAGTCCTTCCCACCCTCTTTTCCCCCTCGGTGTCCAGACATTTGTTCTCCGTCTGAGTCTCTGTTTCTGCTTTGCTGATAGGTTTGTCTGCACCATTTTTCCAGGTGACATTTTTCGCTTTCTGACTTCACTCTGTGTGACAGCTTTTAGTTTTTGTGTGTATTCATTCAGAGTTTACTTAATGAATGTTAAAGCAAATACAGATACATTCTTAAAAAAAATTTTTTTTTAATTGGAGGATAATTGCTTTACAATATTGTGCTGGTTTCAACCATATAACAACAGTGAATCAGCTATAAGTATATACACATACCCTCCAGTATATTCTGTATTTTCATTTTCCCCTTCTTGCAAACAAAAGGAGGCATTGTACACACATTTTCTATACCTTGCTGGTTTTTTTTTTTCCCCCACTGCTTAATATATCTTGGAGACTTTCAAAAATACCACTGCATTGAAAGCTTTCTCATGCATTTTTATACCTTCAAAATCTTCCACTGTATATAAGTAGCATAATTTATTTAGCTAGTCCTCTTTTCAAGGATACTTGAGTTCTTTCCAGTCTTTTGTTATTTTGAATAATGCTGTAATGAAGAATGTATATATATGTTATTTCTTAAGTATGGCTAAAGGATAAAGTCCCAGAAGTTATATAACTGGGTCAAAGGAGATAATTCAGTTGTCATTTTGATCTCTGTGCCCACAATTCCTTCCATAGGGGCTTGTACCAATTTATCCTTCCATTGGGAGAGTCTGAGAATACTTGTTTCTCTTGGGGGATTATTACATACTGCTTACATGTTACTTTGGCGGGTTCTTCAGTTGTTTTAATTTGGATGTTGTCCTCCCAATTAGATGGCAAGTTTATTGAGAGCAAGGGCCAAGCATTTTATTGCTTTTGAATTGTCTGCATTTATAAATAATACAATATGATACCCTAGGAATACAATAAATTTGTTTCTAGTGTAATTTGGGAGAAGAAGCCAATTAAACCTTAATGATGAAAAGATTTCTGTACTTGGTTAGGATTCAGCTGCACGGATTTCTCTCCCTAAAGTAATTATGAGGCCTTGTTTCAGTAATTATGGAATAAATCTTGAGATGAGGTGTTGCAGCAGGTCCGCTTGCTGACACGTGGGCTTCTCTCCTGAACCTGTGTCAGTTTTTGCTTGTTGGTTTCTTTTTAATATTTATTTGGCTGTGTTGGGTCTTAGTTGTAGCATGCAGACTGTTAGTTGCAGCATGTGGGATCTAGTTCCCTAAGCAGGGATCACATCCAGGCCCCCTGCACAGGGAGCATGGAGTCGTAACCGCTGGACCACCTGGGAAGTCCCCGGAGTGTCATTTCACCAGATTCAATCCAGTGGTGTCTTGGCATCAGCCAGTCTAACTGAGAGCCTGTCCTGCCACTTCTTTTCCTCTTCTGTGCCAGTGCCTGCCCCATGATAAGCAGGAGAACAAAAAGCTGCTTTTTAACTTTGTATAGCTGTTAAATTATAATGACACAATGTAAACACTGGCTTCCCAGGTGGCTCAGTGGTGAAGAATCTGATGGCCAAGGCAGGAGACCCAGGTTCGATCCTTGGGTTGGGAAGATCCCCTGGAGAAGGGAATGGCATCCCACTCCAGTACTCTTGCCTGGGGAATCCCATGGACAGAGGAGCCTGGTGGGCTACAGTCCCTGGGGTGACAAAGAGTACGACAACTTGGTGACTGAACAGCAAAGAGCGTAGACACTGCACCACTGTAATTTCATCTCCCTACACCCTAGCAGCAAGAACGTACTAATGGTTTTTCTGTCCTCTCAGTTTTTAGCTGGATTCCCCCACATGTATGATCCTCTACTGGTATCCAGTGGTCTTCCAGTTTTTTGCTTGCATAGCATCCAGGGGAATTTTGGGAGATTACATGCCCCCTCACACATTTACAGCCTATATCTAAGAATTTATTTCAGGTTTAAATAGCTTGTAAAGGATATATTTTAAAGTGTATTGTCGGTATTGACTTAAAAAAAATAATTGTTCAGCAGACCTATATACATGTGTATTTCTACATGTGTTAAGCTTGTATACACACAAATCATATCCATCATACTAAGGAAATATCCCTCTATTCCTTTTTTTTTTCAATTTTTATTTTAATGGAGCAAGTTTTCCTCTCTTTATTTGCTTGGGATTTTTTTCTTTTACACGCAATAAAATCTGTCAATTTAAAGTGTAGGATTTGATAAATTTTGGCTATTGTATGTAATTGCATAATCTCACCACAAAGTATATTCATGTTGATGCTTTATTATCGTGTATATATCACATATGATATACATTATATAAAGTGATCCCAGAACCCCCTGGCAGATTCCAAAATCCAAAGATGCTCAAATCCCTTATATAAAATGGTGTCATATTTGCATATAACCTACACACAGCCTCTCTTTAAATCACCTCTCGATTGCTTATAATACCTAGCACAATGTAAATACTATGCAAATAGCTTTAAATTCAATGTAAATGATATATAAAAAATATTTGCCAGTGTGCAGCAAATTTTAGTTTTGCTTTTTGGAACTTTCTGGAAAATTTTTTTTTCGTGTACTGATTTTTCAATTTGCTGTTGGTTGAATCCACATATTCAAACCTGAGCATGTGGAAGGCTGACTGTGTCTGTATATATCTGGATTTGTGCATATACATATGTATGGCGTGCATACTCAGAACTGTTACATGATTCTTCTAACCGTATTCAGAGGAGTCTGATAGTGTTTGATACCCGCCATCAACCACTAGAACAATACAGGAACACGCGCTCCTTAACATCAGACCTTTTTATCATTCCTTTTTCCCCCCGAACTTGAATTTCCGTTCCACTTCTCACAGAGACTTTTCTTACATACATTTTTATGCTTGAAATCCTTTACTGGTAGTCTTATTTATTAATAAGCAAAAATGTTAATGTTAACCCATTGACACTAATATATTTTTGTTTCCTATAGCCTTACCTCCTGTGACCATTGAATAATTTCTTCTGATGGAGCTGTCATTATAGTTTTAGTAATACGTCTGGTAAAATTAACAATCTGTTTCAAATGAGCGAATAGTAAATATAAAGTTACATTTTAGTGGAAATATATCCCTTAGATGACTGTGATGAGCTTTTTATCACAGTTGTTGTTCAGTTGCTAAGTCGTATTCAACTCTTTGTGACCCATGGACTGTAGCATGCCAGGCTTCCCTGTCCTTCACTATCTCCTAGAGTTTGCTCAAACTAGTGTCCATTGAGTTGGTGATGCCATCCAGCCATCTCATCCTCTGTCATCCCCTTCTCCTCCTGCCTTCTATCTTTCCCAGCATCAAGGTATTTTCCAATGAGCTGGCTCTTCTCATCAGGTGGCCAAAGTATTGGAGCTTCAGTATCTGTCCTTCTAGTATTCAGGGTTAATTTCCTCTAGGATTGACTGGTTTAATCTCCTTACAGTCCAGGGGACTCTTAAGAGTCTTCTCCAGCACTACAATTTGAAAGCATCAGTTCTTTGGCACTCGGCCTTCTTTATGGTCCAACTCTTACCATACATGACTACTGGAAAAAAACCATAGCTTTGACTATGTGGACATTTGTTGGTGAAGTGATATCTCTGTTTGTTAATGTACTGCCTAGGTTTGTCACGGCTTTTCTTCCAAGGAGCAGGCATCTTTTAATTTCATGACTGCAGTCACCATCTGCAGTGATTTTAGAGACCAAGAAAATAAAGTCTGCCAGTATTGGGGGTTGGTACTCTTTGCTGGAGTGAGTCAGGGGTCGTGTTCATCGATTTTATGTCTCAGTGAAATTGCTGAAGAATTTTGTTCATATAAAAACTAGCTTGGGATGGAAAGCATTTTGTTACAGCACTCTCAGTTACTTCTTTTAATTCATTCTGAGTCCCAAGTTCTATATGGATCTATCATCAAGAATTGTGTTTTGGAGACTTCCCTGGCAGTCCAGTGGTTAAGCCTCCAGATTGCGATGCAGGGGCCACAGGTTCGATTCGTGGTCAGGGAACCAAGATCCCTCATGCTACCTAGAATGACCCTGATGCTGGGAAGGATTGGGGGCAGGAGAGGTGGCAACTGAGGATGAGACGGTTGGATGGCATCACTGACTCAATGAACATGAGTGTGAGCAAACTCTGGGAGATACTGAAGGACAGGAAAGCCTGGCGTGCTGCAGTTCAACTGGTTGCAAAGAGTCGGACATGACTTAGCAACTGAGCCACAAATGCCACACGGGGTAAATAAATAAATGAATATTTTTCACGTCCTGTCTGTTTGCGACTCTACTGAGCCCCCTTTGGTTCTGTTGAAACCTCCTGACTTGCACAGCCACATTTAATCTATCCTTAGAGTTGTTCGCTGCTTCCGCACCGGCACTGGTTGTTCCCATCTTTCTTTCTGTTTGATGCCCGGGAAAACATACCCTCGTAAGATTAGGATGAGTGAGAGGGGTCCCGGAGAACGGAAGAATTTGTTCATCACAGTCAGGATCTCAGACAAATACATGGTTGAATGTATCTCGACTTCCTGGAAATCGATTTTCTAAAACCACCAGTGCCTCTGCCTGTCTGGAGAGAGAGACAGACAGGAGCTTCATTTATGGAGCTGGAGAGAGAGTTTGCTTGCTCCCACTTGCAGCCCACTATTCCTGATGGTGACTGTCGCCCGCCAGGCTCCTCTGTCCATGGGATTTTCCAGGCAAGAAAACTGGAGGGGGTTGCCGTGCCCTCCTCCAGGGAATCTTCCCGACTCAGGGATTGAAACTGAGTCTCTTACATCTCTTGCATTGGCAGGTGGATTTTGCCATTAGTGCCACCTGGAAGCCCATTCTTTCTAGAGTTGCTAACTATTACTGTAATGATAATCAACTATTACTGTAATGGTGATATAGCCTGGCATGCTATAGTCTGTGGGGTTGGAAAGAGTCCGACACAACTGAGTGACTGAATAACAACTCTAATGATCATTGCTCATTAAATGGAAACTAGGTCATTAATATTATTAAATATTATTAAAAAGCAGGTACATTACTTTGCCAACGAAGGTTCATCTAGTCAAAGCTATTTTTTCCAGTAGTCATATATGGATGTGAGAGTTGGACTATGAAGAAAGCTGAGCGCTGAACAATGAATGCTTTTGAACTGTGGTGTTGGAGAAGACTCTTGAGAGTCCCTTGGACTGCAAGGAGATCCAACCAGTCCATCCTAAAGGAAATCAGTTCTGAATATTCACTGGAAGGACTGATGCTAAAGCTGAAGCTCCAATATTTTGGTCACCTGATGCGAAGAACTGCCTCATTGGAAAAGACTCTGATGCTGTGAAAGATTGAGGGCGGGAGGAGAAGGAGATGACAGGATGAGACGGTTGGATGACATCACCGACTCGATGGACATGAGTTACTCGAGTAAGCTCTGGGAGTTGGTGATGGACAGGGAAGCCTGGAATGCTGCAGTCCATGGGGTCACAAGGAGTTGGACAGGACTGAGTGACTGAACTGAACTGACCATTACTATTAGTATTATTTTGACCCAGATTCAAATCATCTGAATCTTCTCAAGACAATTCCAACAGTATTCCCTATATCATGACTAATATCCATATCTCCCTGGGTTTGACAGATTGGCAAATATCTCCTAAGTACCAGTAATGTATAGGGTAGCCTTGCCTGCTCTCAGAGAAGCCGAGTCTCTGAGGCTCTCTACGGTTAGCTCTTTTGCTCTGAATGGCGATTCAGCCTTTACTACAGTAACTATAAGGCAAGCTAACTTGACTGCAATTATACGGTGCATCTGGGCATTGGGACATGCTTTTTTATGACAGAATTGTTTAAGTAATTACCTGCATCAGTATTTACAGTGGAGTGGGGTGTTAATATCATTGAGCTCGTCAACTCTTGCCTTTTTTTTAAAAAAGATAATTTGATGTGGACCAATTTTGAAGTCTTTACTGAATTCGCAATAAGATTGCTTCTGTTCTGTGTTTTGGTTTTTTGGCTGGGAGACATGTGGGATCTTAGCTTCCCCACCAGGGAGGGAACTGGCACCCCCTGTATTGGAAGGCGAAGTCTTAACCCCTGATCCACCAGGGGGGTCCCTGCTCTTCCCACCTTAGCAAATGCTTCTCTATGCCTTACTTTTGTTAATTGATATGTCCCCCATTACCTCTTGACTTTAAAAAGTACATCTACAAGCTTTCAAGAGTTTGAGAAGAGGTGTGTGTGTTGCACAAAGTCAGGGGACAGTGGAAAGGAGAAAAGAGGAAACCTTGTCATTTTTGTAGAGAGCATGGAGAAGAGTCAAGACAGTGGACAGACATGGAACAGGATCCTTGCAAATCATAGAGTGTGTGTGCTGTTTCTGCTTCTGATATCACCTCTAATATTTTTCACTCTCGGATAATAACAGAGAAGATCCAGCATTACAATAGGTTTTAAGTTTCCCTTCCGGTAAATCTCCACTCTGACATCTCTTCCTGGGCTGACAGCAAAACAGGGCTTAAATCACTGGTGAATCACAGGATCTGAATCACCTCTACCAAAATGTCAAGGTACAGACATCCTGTAAAGGGGATTTGGTACTGGTTTCTAGGAGTAGTGCTAATTTTTAATGAAGTATTGAATTTAAAACAGAAGTGAGTTAGAAATTTTGGTCCAGTGCGGTATGAGCTAGGAGTCTCCAGAGAAACAGAGTGTGTGTGTGTGTGTGTGTGTGTGTGTGTGTGTGTGTGTGTGTGTTTATATATGAAGATATTTAGTGTAAGGAATTGGCTCATGCAAAGGCTGAAAAGCCCTAAGCTCTGCAATCAGCAAGCCAGAGACCCAGGAGAGCTGATGGTTTTATTCCAATCTGAGCCCAAAGACCCAGGAAAACTGACGGTATAAGTTCTAGTCCCCAAACTGGCAGGTTTGAGACTGAGAAAGAGCCAGTGTTTCAGTTTTGAGTCTAACGGTGGGAGAAAACCGGATGTCCCAGCTAAACAGTCAGGCAGAATGAGTTCCCTCTGACTCAGCTGGTTTGTTCAGTTCAGGCCTTTGCCTGATTGGACACGGTCCACCAACATTAGAGAGGGCAATCTGCTTGACTTAGTCTACCAATTCAAGTGTGACTCTCATTCAGAGAGACTGTCCCAGACACACCCAGAACCATGTGTGACCAAATGTCTGGGCCCTGTGCACACCCACCCCTCACCCCTTAGCCCAGTCAAGCTGACACAAACTTAACCATCACAAATACGTCTTCCTCCACGTTATTTGGTCTTTGGATAATCACTTCCACTTTTACGAAAAGAAAGGAGAGGATAGGATGAGAGAAAATTCTTTTCCTGACAACTCCACAGCTCCTGGTTTAAACGGTGGTTGAATCCTTTACTCAGATTCACCTGATGTGAACACATCAGTCACTGAATTACGATAAAAGTACTAGCTACTCAGATTTTTCTTTCCACTGGCACCACTCTGAGGAGAAGGGAGCCCCAGGAGAGTTACAGAAGTGATTTCTTAATTTTGAAAAAATCTTTTCACCACGCCACATGGCATGTGGGACTTTAAAGTTCCCTGGCCTGGGTTTGAACCCGTACCTCCTGCATTGGCAGCATGGTGTCAACCACTGGACTACCAGGGAAGTCCTGGGACTGATTTCTTTATTGTAGGTATGCTCTGCCTTTGCTGCAGTTATTTTTCAGATAATAGATTGTGTATTAGAACCTTAGTTTTTCATACCTGGTTTGTGTTTTCCCTTAAGTAGTGTGGAGGCACTGGAGGCTTGGAAGTGGGTCATTGTAATGAGAATTTGCTTTCCTTATGATTCTTCTTGTTGTTCAGTCGTGTCTGACTCTTTGTGACCCCATGGGCTGCAGCATGCCAGGCTTCCTTGTCCTTCACTATCTTCCACAGTTTGCTCAGACTCATGTCCACTGAGTCAATGATGCCATCCAACCATCTCACCCTCTGTTGCGCCGCCTTCTCCTCCTGCCTTCAATCTTTCCTAGCATCAGGATCTTTTCCAATGAGTAGGTTCTTTTGCATCAGGTGGCCAATATTTTGGAGCTTCAGCGTCAGTCCTTCCACTGAATGCTGCTGCTGCTGCTAAGTCGCTTCAGTCGTGTCTGACTCTGTGCGACCCCATGGATGGCAGCCCACCAGGCTCCCCCATCCCTGGGATTCTCCAGGCAAGAACACTGGAGTGGGTTGCCATTTCCTTCTCCAGTGCATGAAAGTGAAAAGTGAAAGTGAAGTCACTCAGTCGTGTGCAACTCTTAGCGACCCCATGGACTGCAGCCTACCAGGCTCCTCCGTCCATGGGATTTTCCAGGCAAGAGTACTGGAGTGGGTTGCCATTGCTTTCTCCACCTTCCACTGAATATTCAGGGCTTATTTCCTTTAGGACTGACTGGTTTGATCACCCTGCCGTCCAAGGGACTCTCAAGAGTCTTCTCCAGCACCATAGTTCAAAAGCATCAATTCTTTCTTATGATACAGTTTTCTTACTTACTAGTTTGTTCATTTTTGGCTGTGCTGGGTCTTCACTGCTGCTCACAGGCTCTCTCTAGTTAGAGGGTGGGGGCTGCTCTTTGTTGCGGTGTGTGGGCTTCTCATGCAGCGGCTTCTCTTGTCGCAGAGCATGGGCTCTAGAGTCTGCAGGCTTCCGCAGTTGTGGAGTATGGGGTTAGTTGTCCTGAGACATGTGGAATCTCCCTGGACCAGGAATTGAGCCCATGTCCCCTGAACTGGCAGGTAGATTCTTAACCACTGGACCACCAGGGATGTTTTCTTAAGGCAGATCAAATTAGCTTCTCTTGGTGGTAATGATCATTGGATATAGCAGTTATATCAGCCTGACTTTACTAGTTCTCAAAGTATGTTTCCTGGGTCAACAGCAGCATCATCTGGGAATTTGTTAGAACTAGACAATCTCAGTCTCACCCCAGATCTACTGAATCAGAAACTCTAGAGGTGGGACTCAGAGATCTGCATTATAACAAGTCTTCTCAATAAATCTCAAGTTTGAGAACGCCTGATCTAGTATATTTGCAGTTAAGTTGCTTGCTAATGATGTATGTAATCTTGAAATTGAGCCAAAAGCTAGAGAGGCAGCCAATTATAACTCCAGAGAACTGCAAAACTATCCAGATCACATTCTTCCTCTGAGCGGATATTTTCATCACAGTGCGGTAAATGTAAGGCTTGCTCAGTTTGGTCAGATGTCCTTTGATGTGTTTTCATTGGCTGGAAGGCGGCAGGCTCACCCACTAATGACAGGTGTCATGCCTCAGTGTCCTTTCATAGTGCATTAAAGAGGATCCAGGGTTCCTCTCTGGAAAGTCTAGGATAGGCAGACCTAGTTTGCTCAATGGTTGAAACACAAATTGTGCTTCCTGTGGCCCAAATGGGGAGAAATGGATGAGGGGGAAGAGACCTCTGCAGGTAAATTTCATATTGAAGTTCTGCCTCTTAGCATTTTCTTCCTCTGTGGGCTTACAGAGCTTCTGAAGATTAAAGAAGCTCATTTAAAGTGGACAGTGATTAAGCACCCTTATTGTTACTGTCAGCAACTGAGGGACTTACTGCTTCCCCAGCTCTGTTTCAAAGAAAAGTCTTTCAGGGCCTGCTGCTTACCTGGGCAGCAGCTACTGTGGAGAGAGTTATTTTCACATTTTTTCTTCTCAGAATCAAGTAGAGGGAGGGAGAATTACTCAGGAGGGACAAATATCCCTGTTACTGGTAGTAATAACAATTTAATATTGATGTTCTTTAAAAACACGTGTAACATGTACAGCACAGGGAACTCTGCTCACTGTTAGGTGGCAGCCTGGAAGGGAGAGGAGTCTGGGGGAGAATGCATACCTGTGTATGTATGGCCGAGTCCCTTTGCTGTGCACCTGAAGCTGCTGCAACATTGCTAATCAGCTGTACTCTAGTATAAATAAAAAGTTAGAGTACACATAACAGTTTTTCCTTGAAGATTCCAAAGACTGCATATATCGCTAAAGAAATTACTTCCAAACTGAATTAGGTGTTCCTGCATGTAACTCCCTAAGCTTCTCCCTTTCATAGAATTAAGTACAGTGCTCAGATTATCTGCCTACTTGCTAGTTTCCTTATTAGATGAAAAATTCTAAGAGGGCAGAGGTTTTTTTTTTTTTTTTTTTTTACCTTGCTCGTTGTATCCGTGATGCTCCTCACATCGTATGTGTTCAGTGAATTTTTGTTTAGTGAATGAATTTTGTGATCCCCCTAGGTGTCACAGCCTATGCATGGTGCTGGCTATAGAGAGGCACATAAAGCAGGCTCCTGGCCATCAAGATATTACAGTCTTGGGACTTCCCTGGTGGCCCAGCAGTTAAGAATCCACCTTACAATGCAGGGGCCACAGGTTTGATCCCTGATAGTGGTGCTAAGGGGCTTCCCAGATGGCACTAGTGGTGAAGAACCCGCCCACCAGTGCAGGAGACATAAGAGACGCAGGTTCGATCTCTGGTTTGGGAAGATCCCCTAGAGGAGGGCATGGCAACCCACTCCAGTATTCTTGCCTGGAGAATCCCCATGAACAGAGGAGCCTAGGGGTCTATAGTCTATGGGGTTGCAAAGAGTCAGACACGACTGAAGCAACTTAGCATGCATATGGGGGCGCTAAGATCCCACATGCCACAGGACAGCTGAGCCTGTGTGCGGCTACAACTGAACCCTCGTGCCACAACTGGAGAGCCTGTGGGCTGCAAACAAATAATAAATAGTTTTTTAAGATACTATAGTCTTGTAGAAAAGGCAGACTAGAGTGGTTACTCCATAGGATAAGGAAGACTTCACAGAGGAACTGACATCTAGTGGGCTTTTGCAGGTTGAATAGATGTTTGCCAGGAAGACAAGCTGAAGTGGGAAGGCATGAGGAAGGTGTCAGATTCAGGCACCAGGATGGGTCAGGATACACAGTTGTGAAGCTGCAGGGGCCATTCCCAGGAGGTGATTCAGCGCTAGTGAAATACCAGTGGTGAATTTACAGAGGGGAGAATGGATGGGAAATACACTCCATCGTGAGGCCAGTTAAGGGGCTTAGAAGTTAGAACCATGGGGATTCATTAAAGGGATTTAACCACGGAGGTCATGAGGTGGCCGCTGAAGGATGAACTGCTTAGGAAAGATGAGAGTTGACAGGGTCTGCCCCAGGGTGGTGGTGGACACAGAACCGTCTGTAGATGGAAACTGACCAGAAGGAGGGGAGAGGAGAGTTGAAATGACCACACTGGAGACAGAGCTGCCCTACTGTCCAGATTTAAAATAATTTTTAAAAATTTATTCATGTATTTCTTTGGCTGCACTGGGTCTTAGTTGTGGCCCTCAGGCCCTTTGGTGGTGGCATGTGAACTCACAGTTGTGGCATGTGGGACCTAGTTCCCTGACCAGGGATCGAACCCACGCCCCTGTTGGGATGGTGGCATCTCAGCCACTGGACCACCAGGGAAGTCCCTGTCCAGATTGTTCAAATCGATGCAGAGCGGGCATACGAGGAGACATTTGGCTCATCATTTTAAACATGAGTTAAGAAAACTGTGCACCATTTTGGCAGAAAAGTCCAGAAAGCCATTGGACATTCTGGAGGCTTAGAGAAGAGGCCAGGGATGGGGTGATCCTCAAATTTACTCACACCTGTGTTTGAAGAAATACATAACCAAATCGGCCTGTGAGTGGCTGAGATCACATAGAGAAAGGATGACGCTCAAGAGAAAAAAAGAGGCTAAGACAGAGCCTTGGGGAGTCAGACATGAAAGGGACAGAGGAAGGCAACCCGAGATGGTGAGGAAGCGGAGGTATGGGGCACAGGCAATGTGCCAGGCTTGTGCGCTTGGTCCTGCCCGAGGCTCTGCAGCCCCATGGACTGCAGCCCGCCCGTCTCCTCTGTCCGTGGGATTCCCCAGACAAGAATACTGGAGAGGGTTGCCGTTTCCTCCTCCAGCAATTCTTCCCAGCCCAGGGATCAAACCTGTGTCTCCTGTATCTCCTGCACTGCAGGCAGATTCTTCACCTGCTGAGCCATCAGGGCAGCAGCGCTTCAGAATCACCCGTGGTACGTGTTGCAGCGCAGATCCGGGGACCCCTCCACCCCCTGCCCCACGCCCGCCACATGCGCGCAGGGATTCTGATTCGGTAGGTCTGGGGGGGCATGAGGACTGCGTGTTAGATGTGCTCCGACGCGGTGCTGATGTTGCCGGTCCACAGACCACCCTTTAGGTGGCGTTGGAACCGATTGTGAGGAAAAGGCAAAGGGCTGGTGGTTGCAGGGTGGCTTGAGGTTTCTGGGGTTGTGAGGATGTGGGCATGATTGTAGGTGGAGGTGAAGGACGTAGCTGAGACAGGGAGAGGTGGGGAGGTTCGACACCCTGAAGAGAAGGGGATGGTCAAGGAAAGAAATTCAAGGATGAGAGAAGAGGAACTGCCCCAAGAAGATGGAGGTGCCAGTGATAATGGTCCCAGGAAAAATATGAGTGGGCCGTCATGTCCTTTGTGAAAGCCAGAGCCCCCTTGAGGAAGCAGATTTGCTTGTAGCTCCCCCCTTTTTATCTCCCACCTTCCCCAGCTGCTGTTTACTTCCACCTCTCTGACTCTCCCACTGTGCCTAGGGCCCTTTGTCTCTCTGCCAACATCCTCCCAGCCCTGTCACTTCCGCATACAGATCCATAAAAAGATGACTTGCTACAGATGAATGCTCAGTAATGAATAGGCTTTCTGCAACACAAGGCATTTCAAGGATAAAGGAAAATTTCAGACAATGTTTGATCATTGTTGTTAAAATTGTGTCTCTACCACCTTCTTGCTAGACTGCCATCAAGCTGTTTGAGAGCACCCCTGGGATGTCAGTCCTTGGCATTGCAACCATAGCAAAGCACAAAAACCCAGCTCTCTCCCCTCTGCTAACCAAAGCTCACTTTCTTGTAGCCTCAGAGCCTGCAGCCAAACTAGAAAGGCTTCAAAAGTCACTTTGTATGATTTAAAAAAAACAACCATCACCCCGACGATAGCTGTGAGCAGCTACATGCTGGTGTGTGTCACATTATCTGAGTTCAAGACAACACAAATTTACTGAAGGCTGGTCCTAGCACAAGCGCCAGGAGAGGCGCCGAGACCCAGAGATTAGAAAAATACCGTTTGGGTTCTGAGAGGCCCTTCATGTCCCTCTCTTTCCTGAGTTCTGAACCAGGTGATAGAGGAAGCAGACAGATGAAAATATCACCTTTCTTGCTGCGAACGCTGGTCTGGAGGATAGAGCTTGGACCCGGGGGCAAAACAGGCATCTCATTTTTTCCTCCATGAACAGAACTCTCCCCGACACATAGGCTAAGCTATGGGAAAGCAAAGGAAACTGGTTTCTCACTACTGCATGAGCAGAGATGAAGGTATATGGCCTGTGGGACAGACATCTCCAAGAGAGAAACTCAGAAGGGGCATGGGCAGTGTGTGTGTGTAGTGGCCCTGTGTGTGTGTGCACACTCAGTTGTGAGTGACCCCATGGACTGCAGCCCACCAGGCTCCTCTGTCTATGGGATCTCCCAGGCAAGAATACTGGAGTGGGTTGCTATTTCCTCCCTCAGGGGATCTTCCCAACCCAGAAATCAAACCCAAGTCTCCTGCATTGCAGGGAGATTCTTCACTGTCTGAGCCACCGGGGAGCCCTGTACCTAGTCTTATTAATCATAGAAGTACTTTTTTCTTCCTGGAGGAGGAGGAAATAAGGGAAGTGGGTCAAGAGAAGAGTAGAAGTTGTCTTCTCAGTACTGTGGACAGAGAATATTTCCTGATGTTTTTAAACAATGTTGTTTCTTTTTTTAAAAAAAATATTTATGTATTTTGGCTGTGCTGGGTCTTAGTTACGACTCACAGTGTCTTCATTGTGGCATGTGGGTTTCTTAGTTGCGACTTGTGGGATAGTTTCCCAAGCAGGGGTCAAAGCTGGGCACCCACTGTATTGGAACTGCAGAGTCTTAGCCACTGGACCACGAGGGAAGTCCCTATTCTAAGTTCTTGGTCAAAGAAGACTAGAAGATGGGAAGAGCTTGGTTTCTCCATCACTCTCCAGCTATATAACCTCTCTCTTTTAGTTTTGAAATACCTTTGTGTATTTTTGCCTGCACAGGGACTTGGCTGCTGCACGGGCCTCCTCTAGTTTGCTGAGCGGGGTACTCCCTAGTTAGCGTGGCTTCTCACTGTAGTGGCGTCTCTTGTTGGGGGATGTGCGGGCTGCAGTAGCTGTTGCAGCTCCTGGGCTCTAGAGGGCAGGCTCTGTAGTGGTGGCACATGGGCGTAGTTGCTTTTCTGCTCTATTAGCAGGCAGCTTCTTTACTACTGAGCCACCAGGGACGCCAACCGTAAGCTCTGTTAGCCCTTGAGTTTTATAATCAGACCTCTGGCCAACTGAGGATGGGCCTACCCTCCTGAGATAACATGTCTTGCAGCTGAGAAGACAGAAGTGCCAGGGGTTATATTCCAAGCATCAAGGGCAGTTGGTTCAACTTTCAGAATATCTTTCCCTCGTGTAGTGCTTCTGTGTACCTGCCTGGCAGCCAGGACACAGAAATTTCCAGCTATGCCTGCAGAGGAGTCCGTAAAGGGACAGAATGGAGTCACTGATCAGATTAACCCCAGCACTGTGCTTTGCTCCGAACCAGAGGCTTATTTTTCTATTCTAGTTCTCAGCTCAAGAATGTCCAGCCGTGTTTTGCTGTGAGCCCAAAATTTAGCATCAGAATATTACATTAAAACCATGTGACCAACATAAAATTTCATTGAATTAGAATACTCCTCCCATGATTAAATTCCAAAGGGAATTTAAGTTCCTACCTCAAGAAGCTTCAACGAATAATTACAATCCAGTCTGAACACTGGCTTCTGCCATGGCTCAGTGGTGAAGAATCTGCCTGCATTGCAGGAGATGCATGTTCATCCCCTGGGTCAGGAAGATCTCCTGGAAGAGGGCATGGCAACCCACTCCAGTATTCTCACCTGGATAATCCCCTGGACAGAGGAGCCTGTCGGGCTACAGCCCATAGGGTCACAAAGAGTTGGACACGACTAAAGCAACTGAGCACACACACTGAGCATCTTAGGTTAAAAATAAAAACACAACTTAGCGGAGGCAGGATTGATCCTATCTGAGAAAGTGGGGAAAGTATTTCATATTCAGTTCAGTTCAGTCGCTCAGTCGTGTCCGACTCTTTGCGACCCCATGAATCGCAGCATGCCGGGCCTCCCTTTCTATCACCAACTCCCAGAGTTCACTCAGACTCACGTCCATCGAGTCAGTGATGCCATCCAGCCATCTCATCCTCTGTAGTCCCCTTCTCCTCCTGCCCCCAATCCCTCCCAGCATCAGAGTCTTTTCCAGTGAGTCAACTCTTCACATGAGGTGGCCAAAGTACTGGAGTTTCAGCTTCAGCATCATTCCCTCCAAAGAAATCCCAGGGCTGATCTCCTTTAGAATGGACTGGTTGGATCTCCTTGCAGTCCAAGGGACTCTCAAGAGTCTTCTCCAACACCACAGTTCAGAAGCATCAATTCTTCGGCGCTCAGCTTTCTTCACAGTCCAACTCTCACATCCATAAATGACCACAGGAAAAACCATAGCCTTGACTAGACGGACCTTAGTCGGCAAAGTAATGTCTCTGCTTTTGAATATGCTATCTAGGTTGGTCATAACTTTTCTTCCAAGGAGTAAACATCTTTTAATTTCATGGTTGCAATCACCATCTGCAGTGATTTTGGAGCCCCCAAAAATAAAGTCTGACACTGTTTCCCCATCTATTTTCCATGAATTGATGGGACCAGATGCCATGATCTTCGTTTTCTGAATGTTGAGCTTTAAGCCAACTTTTTCACTCTCCTCTTTCACTTTCTTCAAGAGGCTTTTGAGTTCCTCTTCACTTTCTGCCATAAGGGTGGCGTCATCTGCATATCTGAGGTTATTGATATTTCTCCCGGCAATCTTGATTCCAGCTTGTGTTTCTTCCAGTCCAGCGTTTCTCATGATGTACTCTGCATATAAGTTAAATAAGCAGGGTGACAATATATACAGCCTTGCGTACTCCTTTTCCTATTTGGAACCAGTCTGTTGTTCCATGCCCAGTTCTAACTGTTGCTTCCTGACCTGCATACAGATTTCTCAAGAGGCAGGTCAGGTGCTCTGGTATTCCCATCTCTCGCAGAATTTTCCATAGTTTATTGTGATCCACACAGTCAAAGGCTTTGGCATAGTCAATAAAGCAGAAATAGATGTTTTTCTGGAACTCTCTTGCTTTTTCCATGATCCAATGGATGTTGGCAATTTGATCTCTGGTTCCTCTGCCTTTCCTAAAACCAGCTTGAACATCAGGAAGTTCACGGTTCACGTATTGATGAAGCCTGGCTTGGAGAATTTTGAGCATTACTTTACTAGCATGTGAGATGAGTGCATTTGTGTGGTAGTTTGAGCATTCTTTGGCATTGCCTTTCTTTGGGATTGGAATGAAAACTGACCTTTTCCAGTCCTGTGGCCACTGCTGAGTTTTCCAAATTTGCTGGCATAGTGAGTGTAGCACTTTCACAGCATCATCTTTCAGGATTTGAAATAGCTCCACTGGAATGCCATCACCTCTACTAGCTTTGTTCATAGTGATGCTTCCTAAGGCCCACTTGACTTCACATCCCAGGATGTCTGGCTCTAGATGAGTGATCACAGCATCATGATTATCTGGGTCGTGAAGATCTTTTTTGTATAGTTCTTCTGTGTATTCTTGCCACCTCTTCTTAATATCTTCTGCTTATGTTACGTCCATACCATTTCTGTCCTTTATCGAGCCCATCTTTGCATGAAATGTTCCCTTGGTATCTCTAATTTTCTTGAAGAGATCTCTAGTCTTTCCCATTCTGTTGTTTTCCTCTATTTCTTTGCATTGATCGCTGAGGAAGGCTTTCTTATCTCGTCTTGCTATTCTTTGGAACTCTGCATTCAGATGCTTATATCTTTCCTTTTCTCCTTTGCTTTTTGCTTCTCTTCTTTTCACAGCTATTTGTAAGGCCTCCCCAGACAGCCATTTTGCTTTTTTGCATTTCTTTTCCATGGGGATGGTCTTGATCCCTGTCTCCTATACAATGTCACGAACCTCATTCCATAGCTCATCAGGCAGTCTTATCTATCAGATCTAGGCCCTTAAATCTATTTCTCACTTCCACTGTATAATCATAAGGGATTTGATTTAGGTCATACCTGAATGGTCTAGCGGTTTTCCCTACTTTGTTCAATTTGAGTCTGAATTTGGTAATAAGGAGTTCATGATCTGAGCCACAGTCAGCTCCTGGTCTTGTTTTTGTTGACTGTATAGAGCTTCTCCATCTTTGGCTGCAAAGAATATAATCAATCTGATTTCAGTGTTGACCATCTGGTGATGTCCATGTGTAGAGTCTTCTCTTGTGTTGTTGGAAGAGGGTGTTTCCTATGACCAGTGCATTTTCTTGGCAAAGCTCTATTAGTCTTTGCCCTGCTTCATTCTGCATTCCAAGGCCAAATTTGCCTGTTACTTCAGGTGTTTCTTGACTTCCTACTTTTGCATTCCAGTCCCCTATAATGAAAAGGACATCTTTTGGGGGGTGTTAGTTCTAAAAGGTCTTGTAGTTCTTCATAGAACTGTTCAACTTCAGCTTCTTCAGCATTACTGGTTGGGGCATAGACTTGGATTACTGTGATACTGAATGGTTTGCCTTGGAGACGAACAGAGATCATTCTGTTGTTTTTGAGATTGCATCCAAGTACTGCATTTCAGACTCTTTTGTTGACCGTGATGGCCACTCCATTTCTTCTGAGGGATTCCTGCCTGCAGTGGTAGATATAATGGTCATCTGAGTTAAATTCACCTATTCCAGTCCATTTTAGTTCGCTGATTCCTAGAATGTCGACGTTCACTCTTGCCATCTCTTGTTTGACCACTTCCAATTTGCTTTGATTCATGGACCTGACAGTCCAGGTTCCTATGCAATATTGCTCTTTACAGCATCGGACCTTACTTCTATCCTCAGTCACATCCACAACTGGGTATTGTTTTTGCTTTGGCTCCTTCCCTTCATTCTTTCTGGAGTTATTTCTCCACTGATCTCCAGGAGCATATTGGGCACCTAGTGACCTAGGGAGTTCCTCTTTCAGTATCCTATCATTTTGCCTTTTCATACTGTTCATGGGGTTCTCAAGGCAAGAATACTGAAGTGACTTGCCATTCCCTTCTCCAGTGGACCACGCTCTGTCAGGCCTCTCCACCATGACCTGCCCATCTTGGGTTACCCCACGGGCATGGCTTAGTTTCATTGAGTTAGACAAGGCTGTGGTCCTAGTGTGATTGGATTGACTAGTTTTCTGTGAGTATGGTTTCAGTGTGCCTGCCCTCTGATGCCCTCTTGCAACACCTACCATCTTACTTGGGTTTCTCTTACCTTGGGTGTGGGGTGTCTCTTCACGGCTGCTCCAACAAAGCGCAGCCACTGCTCCTTACCTTGGACGAGTGGCATCTCCTCACCGCCGCCCTTCCTGACCTTCAACATTAGTAATAGCTTTTAAAAAATATCTTATTTTGGAAAAATTTCAAACATACAGAGATGCTGCAAAAATAGTAAGCATTAACTCAGATTCACCAGTATTAATATTTTGCTGTATTTGTTCCCTCTCTCTCCAGGTAGATACATACACACGTTTTATTCCCCCAGCGGTGCTGGGAGGCATATGATGATCTTCATTCCTGGACCAGGGATGGAACACTTGTCCCCTGCAGTGAAAGCATGGAGTTTTAACTGCTGGACCACCAGGGAAGTTCCCCTTAACATAAACACACACTATTATTTTTATTAATTTTGCTGAAACATCTTAAAGTTGCAGACATCATCATACTTTGCCCCTAGATACCTCAGGATGTCTCTCTTAAGGACAAGGACGTTTTGGGACTTCCTTGGTAATCCAGTGCTTAAGACTCTGAGCTTTCAATGCAGAGAGTGTGAGTTTGATCCCTACTTGGGGAACATTAAGATCCCACATAGCTCGTGGCATGGATTCACAACATATAATATTGTTTTAGTGCTATTATTATATGGTAAAGGGTCTTTTGTCTAATTTTATTGCTTGTTCAAAAAATGTGTTTTATAGCACATTTTTTCCAGTGTATGAAGAGCCTCTACCCCAGGGTTTCACATTACATTTACTTGTTATGTTTCTTTATTCTCCTTTGATCTAGAACATTTCCTCAGCCTGCCCCTCCCTCCTTCCTTTTTTTCCCCCCATGATATTGACATTTTTAGAATATAGGTCAGTGTTCTGGTAAAATGTACCTCAGCATGGGTTTATTTGATTGTTACCTTGTGGTTAGATTGCCTCATACTTTCTTTTTCCCTTTGAAATAATTTCAAACTTACATAAAAGTCAGAATTATACAGAGTTTTGCAACTTCTTTTTTGTAAGTTCCAAATGATTCTTCTCCAGATTCATCAATTTTTAACATTTTATCACATTTACACTTGTCTTACCATTTTCTCTTTCTCTTCCTCTCCCTGTATGTGTATTTTTATGTGTGTATAGAGAGTAGTTAAAGAGTCTGAACCAGTTAAAATAGTATCATCTTGTAAGTAACAGCTTTTAAATTTTTAATTCTTTAAAAGATACTGACTTATTTGGCTGTGTTGCACCTTAGTTGCAGCGCTTGGGAGCTTCACTGTGCCGTCCCTGAGCTTCCGCTGTACTGCCCAGATTCCCTAGCTGTGGCCTGTGGATTCCAGAGCTTGGGGGCTCAGTAGTTGTGGCGTGCTGGCTTAGTTGCTCCATGGTATGTGGATTCTAGTTCCCTGACCAGGGATTGAACCTGCGTCCCCTGCCTTACAAGGCAGATTCTTAACCACTGGACCACCAGGGAAGTCCCAATTTTTAAATTTTAAATTAAAATTGTGTATATTTAAGGTGCACAACATGATCTGGTATGCACGTACATAGTAAAATGGTTATAATAGTCAAGCTAACCAACATATTCATTTAATCACCCTGGAATTGTTAACCTTTGATTGTGGTGAAATCTAACCTCTTAGCAAATTTCCAGTATTCAGTCCAGTGTTATTGACTGCAGCCATCATGCTGTACACTAGATCCCCAGACTTGGTCATCTTGCAACTTTGTACCCTCTGAATGACACCTCCTGTTTCCCCCACCTCCACACCTCTGGAAACCACCATCTCATTCTCTGTTTCTCCATATTTGATATCGTTAGGTTTCACATATAAGTGAGATCATGCTTTTTTTTTAAAATTTCTGCATCTGGGCTTATTTCACTTAGCATAATATCCTCTGGGTTCATCCATGTCACAGAAGTCAGGGATTTTTTTCTTCTTCTTTTTTTTTTAAAAATATTTATTTGGCTGTGCTGGCTCTTAGTTGAGACACTTGGGATCTTTAGTTGTGGCATGTGGGATCCAGGTCCCTGACCAGGGAGCGACCCCAGGTGCCCTACATTGGGAATGCAGAGTCTTAGCCACTGGACCACTAGGGAGGTCCTTCTTTTGAAAGACCTGAATATAGTTCCACTGTGTGTATCCATCAGCGGATGATTAGGTTGTTTCCATATCTTGGCTATTGTGAGTAACAGTGTAGCAAACATGGGAGTACAGATTTCTCTTCAAGGTACTAACTTCACTTCTTGGTGGGCATATACCCAGAGTACAGTAGTTCTGTTTTTTATTTTTTTAAGAATCTCCATACTATTTTCCATATGGCTGTATGACTTCACAGTCTCAACAACGGTATGCAAAGTTTCCCTTTGTTCCACGTCTTTGGTAACACTTTCTTTTTGATGGTAGCCATCCTAACAGGTGTGAAGTGACTTCTCATTGTGGTTTTGATATGCATTTCCCTGATGATTGGCAATGTTTGGTGCCTTTCTTGTACTTGTTGATGATTTGTCTTTGGAAAAATGTTCAGGTCTTTTCCCCATTTTTTATTTGGGTTTTTTTTTTTTTTTGGTCACTGAGTTGTAGGAGTTCTTTATATATTTTTTACTTTAACCTTTATCAGATGTATGGTTTGAAAATATTTTCTCCTAATCTGTAGGTAGCTTTTTCAATGTATTGTTGCCTTTGCAGTGCAGAAGCTTTATAGCTTGTTTATTTTTGCTTTTGTTGCCTGAGTTTTTGTTGTCCTGTAAGTGATAGCTTTTTGAAAAAATTCTTGAGGAGTGAAGAAGCTTTCCAGTTGGATGAAACAACTTGGGCGTGGGAAGGGAATTAAAACCAAAGGGATCAGCATGTCAGAAACATAAGCCAGTGTGTGTATGATGTAGCTGGTGAAGAGTCAATATTTTAGAGTAACCAGGATGGGGGAGAAGGGACCAGGAAGGCAGCTGGGCTTTGTTGCATATGGAAAAAAGAGATGTTGATGGTGTTAAAGCAAAGAGATGACATGATCAGATTTAATTTCTAGAGAACTTAACTGCAGGGCAGTTTGGAGGAGAAAGGGTAAAGCCGTGCAACAAAGTGGACATTGCATTAGGCCAGACGGTGACGAAGGCCTGAGGAAGGGGATGCAGGGGAGTGTTTGTTGAATTCCAATTATGTGCTGGCCAATTCTGCACATGGTAGCTCATTTAACTATCACAAAACCCAGAGGTCAGAGAGGTTAAGTAACTTGGCCAAGAACAATCATTGTCAGCTTATGGTATGGTTAATATTTGAACCCAGGCTCATGTGACTCTAAAGCCCACTCTGAGCTACCACAGCATCACGAAGGATGGAGCAGGACTGATAGGATTCGGGCTCTGATAGCCGGCTGGACACAGCGGGCAAGCAAGGGAGACAGGACAGATAACAGCCGATGTTAATAATGGAAATGGTTATAGGGAAGAGAAAGAATTGGAGTGGTTAGAGAAAATGATGACTTTGTTAACAGGCTCTATGAATTTGATTTTGAAGCCTTGTTTTTTTTTAACCCCCCTGGGACAAGGTATCTAGAGAGTAGTTTGGCTCAAGAGCTCAGAAGAAAGGTCTAGGTTAGAAGCAGAGATGTGGCTACTGGAGTTTTGACTGCCTTCGGTCAGAAGTGTTGAATGAGAGCAGAAGATGGCTGAGGGCAGGGTCGCGGGCACGTGAACACTTACAGGGTGGTGGAGAAAGAAGAGCTAGTGAAAGAAAAGAGTGGTAGGAGAGCTAAAATGGGACCGTTTCAAGAAAGTGGGTGTCTAGGACTACCAAGTATTGGGCAAAAGGGTTCCGAAAGGAAAAGATTCATCGGGATTAATGACTAAGGACCTCACTGGTTACCTTTGTGAGAACAACTTCAGTAGATTGGAGCCTTCTTGGGTTCAAAGAGTGGATGCTGGTAGAGGAAGTGGACACAGAGTAGCGATTATTCTTCTAAGGATTTTAGCTGGACTTCCCTGGTGGTCCACTGGTTAAGAATCCGCCTGCAGTTCCCATGTTCTTATTCCTTGGTTCCATGCTTACCCAGTTGTAGAACTCAGACCTACCCCGGATCTTTTTTTCTTGAGTTTTCCCCCAAATCACTCACATAAGGCATTTGTACAAGTGTCAGGTATTACTGAGGGCTTAGGGGATTTTATATCCTTAGCAACACAACAATGTAAAGCCCAATAATAGATATTTCTATTTTAAAGATACTTGCAGTTTCCTGATCCCTGGAGCTCTCTCCCTAAGCTTGAACCTCCCACATTGTTGTTTGAGCCTCATCTCTCTTTACCGCCCCACCCACCCCATTTCATCTTCTCTTTGCTCTTTCAGTCCTCATTTTATTGGTCTCTCTCTCTTTTTTTCAAATGTCAATCTGTTTAGCTATCTCTTTGTTTCAGTTTTATTGTAAGGCTAGCTTTCTTCTTTCGTATTTCAGGTGTTCATATGAAGCATTTTCCTCAATAAGGCATTTTCTGTCCCTAAGAGGGGCCCTGGCATCAACTGCTAAAATAATGATTTTGCATCCCAGTGTTTATGTTGTTGTTGTTCAGTTTCCAAGTCATGTCTGACTCTTCGTGACACCATGGACTGCAGCACGCCAGGCCACCCTGTCCCTCACCACCTCCTGGAGTTTGCCCAAGTTCATGTCCATTGAATTGGTGATGCCATCCACCAATATTTATAGATAGGTTTAAAAGTTGGAAGAGGGAATTTAGCAGAGATCCTGTCTGACCTGCCTTCTTAGTGCAGTGGGAAGCCCCTCAGTCTCATAAAAGAGATTCTGTCTGTTGCTTCTGTTTTCTCTGTGAATGTAAGACATGCTCCTCCGTTGACGTAAGGATGGGCGTAGTTAGGATCTGACAGCCGTGATGAGGGAGTCTGTCAATAGAAATTAACCAGCTTTCTAAAATATTATATTTACATAGGACGATATTCCTTTAACTAAAGCCTGCAGACTTGTAAAACTGCTTCCTTTGCTAGAACTGGATTTTTCAGTTTACTGAGTACTCTGGTCAACATGAGAGAAGCAGAAAAAGCAACGGAGAAGGAAGAAGTCAATGTAAGCAAACTGAAGGCAGGATAATGGACATCATAGACCTCGCTAATCCTTCTTCTCTCCCAACATCCGTATGAACACACTTTAAGCCTTTGTGGCATTGCGCTGGGGCCAGAGACCTGTTCATCTTGCAGCCGCAAAAGGAGTCGCATGAGTTATTTATTGTTCCGTAACACGTTACCTCACACTTCGCTCATTTATTATGTCTCCGTGTCTGTAGGTCAGGGATTCAGCAGCTGCCTAGCTGGGCGGTTCTGGCTCAGGGTCTTCCATGAGGCTGCACTCATCCAAAGGCTTGACTGGGGCTGAGAGGCCTGCCCCCAGTGTCACTCACCTGCCTGTGGGCAGGAAGCCTCGGTTCCCATCACAGGGACCTCTCTGTCGTGTTACTCGTGACACGGCAGCTGGCGTCTTGCAGAGGGAGGGTGGAAGAATGAGAGAGCGACCATGTGGCAGCTGAACAGCCTTGTACGACTCAGTCTCAGGAGTGACGTGCCAGCGCTTTTCCTGTGTTCTCTTGGTCATACAGACCATCCCTGGTACCCTGGTGTGGGAGGGGCCCACAAGGGTGTGAACACCAGGAGGCAGGGATCACTGAGGACGTATTGGAGGCCTGCTACCACAGGAGTCTTTTCACAAGTGTTTTCTGAGTATGTCTGTGTGGGCTCATGCTTAATTCATTTTTAACATTGAGGTATAATTGCTTTACAGTGTTTTTGTGTACATATATACCCCCTCCCTCTGGAGCCTTCTTCCCGCCACCGTCCAGCCTACCCCTCAGGTCATCACAGAGCATGGAGCTGGGCTTCCTGGGCTGCACAGCGGCTTCCCACTGGCTGGCTGCCTTACGCATGGCAGCCGTACATACGTCAGTGCCAGTCTCCCAGTCCACTCCATCCCCTCCTCCCTCCCACTCTGTGTCCACACATCTGCTCTCTGCATCTGCGTCTCTGTTCCTGTCCTGCCAATAGGTTCATCTCGTGAAGGAGTATCTTCCGTTAATTGACTTTTGGATTTACTGGACTAGTGAGACATAAAATAACTGGTAATGGTGGGGGGCAAAATAAGTATGTTTCAGTATTTTGTCACATGAGGAAGATAAAAAGCTGCCATGTACCATTACTATAATTCCATGAAAATAACTTTTAACTCAAGAAAAGGGAAAGGACATAATCTCAAAGTAAAAGACAAAATAAACTATAAGAATAATAATAATTATTATTAGGTAATAACTTCAATAAAGTAAATTGAATAAATTTAGCTTTACTAAAAACTCAGTACCTTGCCTTTGCTTATCTCATTTAACTGTGGACTGATGAAAACTCCATTCTACCTACAAACTGTTAGTCAGAAACCACACAGACAGACATAGAATGTCTCTAGAGATGACTATGAGAATCATGTAGAAATATATAGTCCATTCAAAGTAAGTGAAAACAGAAGAAACAGAAACGCTTAATAATACATAGAGATAGCAGTTTTATAAAATTGTGCTTATGAGCTGGAAGGAAGCCACAGAATTGGCAGTTATTTAATTTACCAATTTTTGTGAGTTTTTTTTTTTGCTAAATTGTGTTCCCACTGATATTTACTTGTTTATTATTTGTTAAGTATGAAATATAAGGAAATATTGAGAATCTTTGCAACATAGTTAAATGTACATAAAAATAATACAAGCGCATGTAGTATTTGAACTTTTAAAGGATTTTCATAATTAGCATATTTCATATGTGGTTAAAGTATTTTTGGATTATTTACATCACTTATGTCAGCCATCCTTTTTCTAAATAATCACCTCTTCACTTTATAAATAGGCTTTTCTTTATAACCTACATAGTGTGACGATGGGTGTCCCTTTGTAACAAGAGGATGAAATATCGGATATATTCTGTTAGAGATGAGTTTGGGTTGTTAGTTTCGGCCTCCAGAATTGACGTATTTGTTGACGTGTGGTCACACTTCCATTTGGTTCCATTTTTTGACCTGTGGCATAGCAGTTGCGAGGCTTCGGAGGCTTGAGTTGGGGAAGGGGTCAGTGATTATTTTGTTTTGGGATTGACTGGGTCCACTAGTATCATGTTCTTACCATTTAGTGTGAGAATTCATATTTAGGAATATTTGGGAAAATAGTATTTCTCTTTAAAATCTTGTTACAAACCTTCATGAATTGGTTTAAAAATCTCCACATTTTTCTTTTGAAAGTCTGGTTGTCAGAAACTACTGTGTTTTTTTTTTAATACCTAAATTCATATGTTATTTAAAAGTTACATGTTTTTAAAGTTTTGAGCAAGATTACATTCAGAAATTGCGCTTTCAATTTTGATTTTCCAGCCAGATTGGTCAAGTAAGAAGCTAATTGATGTTCTTTAAGTACTTCTGAGACACTTGGCTAATTTTCAGTTGGAATGCCTTGTTTACAGGAAGAATTTATAAATGGAGGCGGTGAGCAGTTGATTTTCTGAATCTTTGTGTAATGATAACTTTTGGTATTAGGACCATCTTGGTCATGGAGCTGCCTACAGACGTGACACTGGAACTCAGCCATTAGTGACTCAGCCTGACTTGTCTTTTTTTCTGCTTATAGATCTCATTACCTTAAGTTCTTCAATTAGGCATTCATGCCATGCCGTGGCACGTTCTGCTTAACTAGGCTTGTTTTCACTACTGACTGTCCTAATAGGGCATGTGTTAGGGGCCTGTATATTAGCCTTTGGGAACACCTGTAGCACTATTTGGAACTTTCAGGAGCAAGCTTAGGAAATCCTGATCGCATTTTAAGATGCACTGAATGTTCAAAAGCTGTGCTGACAACGTAAACAGGGAGTAAAAACTCACAGGAGAGGGGGCTTCCCAGGTGGTCCGGTGGTTAAGACTCTGTGCTTCCAATGCATGGGGTGGGGAACTAAGACCCAGTGTGGCCTCACGACATTGCCAAAAAAAAAGCAGAAGAAAAAAAAGAAAAGGAAGAAGGGAACTTAAAGACAGATCTGTTATATTTGAGGGACATATGTGTGTGCTCAGTTGCTCAGTCGTGTCTGACTCTGTGACCCCACTGACTGCAGCCTGCCAGGCTCCTCTCTCCATGGGATTTTCCAGGCAAGAATACTGGAGTGCATTGCCATTTCCTACTCCAATTTGAAGGACAGAAGCTATTGTTTTTTTTTTTTTCCTTCTTTGGTCATACAGCTTGTGGGATGTTCATTCCTGGACAAGAGATCGAACTCATGCCCCTTGCATTGGAAGTATGGAATCTTAACCATTGGACTGCTAGGAAAGTCTGGACAATAGCTAATTTTTAGAATGTTAATTGGTCATTACAGATTACATGTCTTATGTAGATAACTAGTTTCATATTAGGCTAAGCTTCCTGATGTGAAACTAGTACAAAACTTTATTATAATTTTTAAAATTTTCATTGGAGTACAATTGATTTACAGTGTTGTGTTAGTTTTATGTGTACAGCAAAATGAATTAGTTATACATGTACTTGTATCCACTCTTTTTTTAAATCAGTAGACTCTTTGCCCATATAGACTATTACTGAATACTGAGTAGGGTTCCTTGTGCTATCCAGTAGGTTCTTATTAGCAAAACATTTTTCACAGCCACATGCAAGGTAGCGAGGAAATGAATTAAATCCTCATTTTGATAATATGTGCTTTGTTTTGGAGCTCAGTTTAACTCAGTATTCTTACTACAAATAGCCGTGAACTGCTCAAACCATTCCTCCTTTTGCCAGATTATAAAAAAAAACAAAAAAACAGCCTCCTTTAAAAGGTAACATCAAAGCAAGGACTTTTGGGTTGAGCCATTTAGCAGTCTAAAGAATGCCATCCTTGGAGCCTCAGAAGATGACCTTTTGTCTTTCTGGCATTGATGGACCAAAGGGAAGAGTAACCTTGGGACTCTAATCTAGAAATTGTCATGCATTGTTCTAAATATAAGCCACAAAACTGCTCAATCATTTATATATAGAAAAGATCTTGAGTGGTGGTTGTCAGCACTTTCTTCTAAAGTCAAAGCATTACAGAGAGAACAAGTTCTTATCTGACTTAAACTCACTGATAATTCCTGAATCATGCCATTTGAAGGTTGCTGGGGGTCACCAATGGCTTGGTTGTGATTGATCTAGAAGTCTTGCTGAGTGGATTGTGAGTCTGGCCATCATCGTGGGAAGTGACCACTGGCATCTGCCTCCCTCTTAGGGAGTAACTTTAATCATTACTTTCCATAGGACTAAAATCCCCTTCTCCTGGGTATTAACATTTTGGGGAAACTAGGTAATCAGTGGGGACCCACTGACAGAGCATTTTGCTGAAAATTTTAAACAATTTCCTGGTATAAGAACACAGTCTTGCTTAGCATAATTTGTCAGGTTATATGCATTTTATATTTCTCTGACACCTATAACTCAAACTGTAATTCCCTTGTGAAAAAAAATAAGTGCTTACCATTCTTCTTCAGACAGCTAGTTTTTAAATCTTCTTTATCATTTCTCCATTTAAAATCAGATGCCTTAGTTAAATTGCAACATGCAATTCATGTTGACATTTTCAGTATTTCTTTCTCACTGCAATGCAGTTGATTTGTTAAAATTTCAGATTCCAGGATCAGACTGTTGGGTCCAAATCCTGCCAACACCACCTACCAGCTGTGTGATTTGGACAAGTTGCTTAACCTCTCTGGGCTTCAGTTAGCTCATCTGAGAATGGGAATCATAATGGGACTTACTGTGTAAGGTTTTACAGGAACTAAATGAGATAATACATGCCACAAACAGAAACCTATTCAAACTAGTTTAAGTAAGATTTCCTTTTTTGAAATCATAGGGCTACCTGGGACTTCGCAGGTGGATCAGTGGTAAAGAATCCAAAGCAGATGTGGGTTTGATCCCTGGGTCAGGAAGATCCCCTGGAGAAGGAAATGGCAACCCACTCCAGTATTCTTGCCTGGGAAATCTCATGGACAGAGAAGCCTGGCGGGCTATAGTCCATGGGGTCTGAGTCGGACACGACTGAGCAACTAAGCAGCAAGGCTACATGAGCAATCTGAGGGATACCCAGTGACAGGTGGGGTGCATGCATACCAGAGCTGGTGCGTAAGCAGCCTCTGGGGCATCTCACTCCATCTCCCACAGGTTTGTTTTGCTTCCTTGTGTTGTGTTGGCTCATTTTTCTGCAGACCAGTTTTCTTGGTTTATCACTGTGCATATGTCCGGAAATTCTTTGCCCCAAATCTGTGCAGTTTATTGAATGAAGCACTTCATCACCTGATTCAGCTTCACGGTGTCAAGCTTCCAGGTCCAGTCAGCTGGGGCTGGAGGGGAGGTGGCTCTTCTGGAGATTGACGGATGGACAGGGTTTAGTGTCTCTGAGAAGGTGTTGGGGGTGGGCTGAGCAATGACTGGCATCTCTAGCATAATCATAGTGACAAAGTTCAAGGGTGATTAAAGGCTTCCTGCCTTGACCTTTACTTACTTTTTAAAAAACAGTCAAAAGTGAAGGATAATATCCACATAGAAAAGGACACATATAATAATAGTACAACTTGATGGATTTGGATAAACTGAACATACCTCTGGAACCACACCCAGCTCAAGAGATAGAACAAGCACCCACAGAGCCCCTTTTCCTCCCCTCCAGTCACTACTCCTTAAGAGATTAGTTTTGCCTGTTTTTTATACTTTCTATAAATGGGATCATAGCCTGTATATTTTCGTGTCCAGTTTCTCTTGCTTAACATTGAGACATTCGTCAATATTGTTGCGTATGTTTGCAAAGCATTCATTCTCATTGTTGTATTCCATCGTGTTGTATTCCGTGCTGTTTAGCCTGTCATTGCATATTTCTGTAGTTAATTCCTAGTGGTGCAGCCCTGGTTTTGTTGAACATGTACATGTTAGCACTGATTATTTTTACCATCAGAGGCGTATACAGGGTGTGGTAAATTATCATCTATTACATGTAACTGGATTGATGATCTCTTACGGATGAATATTGTTATGCTCTCTCTCTGGTGATTACTCATCTTTTTAAGTTGTGACTTTCAAGGTATGAGGGCAGGATCATGTTATAGATATTTTGCATATATGAAAGAACTTTGCATACACTTTGATAAGTGCTCAGCTGTTTATTTTTTGATTTTTTCAAAAACTTTTTTTGTTTTATACTGGAGTATAGCTGATTAACAATGCTGTGATAGTTTCAGGTGTGCAACAGAGTGACTCAGCCATATATATACATATATCCATTCTCCCCAAACTCTTCTCTCAGCCAGCTACCACGTAACATAGCTATTTATTGATAGGATGAAAGAATGAACAAATGAATGAATGGTATATGCCTCCTTCTTTTCTGGGAGCAAGTCCTATTTACAGGAGAAGCTCCATGTACTATATTTAGACAAGGCTGACCTGCTGCTTAGCCAAGGTTGATTGATCGAGGGGTGGACATGGGACCCAAGTGAGGCCAGTCATGTCTCTTCTGGAATTTAAAAGCTGGAACCAAAGACAGTGGGCACGGCTAAGTCCCTATGACCATGATCTAGAAAGAAGACTCACAGGCTCCTGCTAGTTGGTGCCAAAGGCACACTGAATTCTATTCTCTGATTCCTTGAAACGGATAAAAAGATCTACATATATGACTATTGAATAGCAATGCAAAACTGTTTTGATCAAGTTCCAAAGTGCAAAAATATACTATAAAAGGTATACAATATGGAGAGATCGGTGAAGACGAGCTTCATTGTGTGCCCTGTTGCCTTGGCTTTCTTGCTTGAGGGAGCTCCTGTGAATGTAACTGTATTTCCTAAGTCAGAAATCGCAATGGTTAAGGCAACAGTCCAGGAGAAGAGTCGTGAGGACTTGAACCTGGGAATTAAGTGTGAGACTGTAGAGTAGAGATGGTAGACATCTTGCAGATCAAGGCTTTAAGCCTTGAAGATGGATTTCACATGCATGTAAAGAGAGACCTTGAAGATGATGCCAGGAGAGTTCCCTGCTGGTCCAGTGGTTAGGACATGGTGCTTTTACTGCTGTGAGCCAGGTTCAATCCCTGGTCGGGAAACTAGGATCCTGAAAGCCCCGAGGTGTAGCCAAAAAAAAAAAAAAAAGATGATGGCAGGTTTTTAATTTCTGTGTTACGTAAGAATGAGCGCATGTGTGCGTGCTAAGTCGCTTTAGTCATGCCCGAGTCTTTGGGAACCAGTAAATAAGGGGATTTGAGGAGAGTATAGAGGGAAGGGATAAAGATGAGTTCAGTGTGGAGGCATTAAGTTTAAGGGCCTGGCGAGACAGCCAGATTGTTCTGGTCCAGAATGTTGACTCTGCAGCTGGGGAGAGTTGGGAGTCGCATCTGTGGTTACTTGGTGCCTTACTCTGTGATCTTGGGCAACTTCTTTATTTAGTCTCTTTTCTTTTTAAAGATTTTTTTGTTGTGGACCATTTTTAAAGTCTTGAATTTGTTACTTCTGTTTTATGTTTTGGTTTTTCGGCTGAGAGGCATGTGGGATCTTAGCTCTCTGACCAAGGATCGAACCCACACCCTCTGCATTGGCAAAATCCTAGCCACTGAACCACCAGGGAAGGCATGCTTTAGCCTCTTTACATGTCAGTTCCCTATCAGTAAGCTGATTTCACCCTGCAAGGATTGAAATGAGACAGTGCTTACAAAGGGTTGAGCATATTGCCTGGCAATTAAGTATTCATGAAATAGGTATTCACAGGATGGTGATGGTATGGTGATGTCTCGAGTGCAGCTGGAAAACAGACTGGGGCGATGCAGTGAGGGATCTGCTTCAAGGTAGAGATAATGCTCAGAAGAGACAGTGGGGAGGAAAAGAAAGGAGCCCAGGGACTTCCTTGGTGTTCCTGTGGTTAAGATTCTGAGCTTCCTTTGCAGGAGGTGTGGGTTGGATCTCTGATTAGAGAATTTTCCATATGCCCTGTAATGCCCCCTTCCCCCCCGCCAAAAAAAAAGCCCAGGTCATAACTAGTTAGTGAGATGAACTGTGTGAGAGGAAGAAATAGTGGGAGAGGAGAGACTCATAGGACCCACAGGAGGCGGGTGCTCAGGAGCACCTGGGGTTCCGGGGATGTCGAGACTTCACCACATTTTGGTTGCATGTCCTTTTTCTGCCTAAATCTTGAACTGTTGTTGGAATCAAGTAAGTTGACATTTGGGGCAGCAATGTGTTAAGTCACTTAGGTGGAGAAGTTGTCTGGGCTGAGTCCTCCAGGAAGAAGCTACCTGCAGGTCCTCTCTTGTCCGCGGGCACACGAGCCAGCTCCTGGTGATGAACCAGCACCTGGTGAACCAGCCCTGGCTTCTGTTGTGTCTCCTACCACACTGCCAGTCTTCCGCCTGCTGTCACAGACCTCTGGAGGAGAGTGAAGATGAACTGTTAAAAAAGAAAAAAAAAAAAAAAAAAAAGGACAACTTTAGGCTACTCATAATATTTGGGCAGCAGTTTTCCCTATTTTTATTTCTTGCCATGCTTTTGACTTTTAAAGCATTTTGATGTTTGCTTCCTTGCCTGCAGCCTTCTTGAACAAAACTGGCAAAAGCTAGAAAGGGGTTGTTTTTGCACATATATGATGGTGGTGAGACTTTGAAGGTTTGACTTTGTTGTTTGTAATAAAGGGAAAAGAAGAGAGAACTGTGTGGTGAGGGATAAGGAAGGAGATGTCAGGAAAGAGAGAAGAAAAGCGGGATCAGAAAAAGGAGGGGCTGATAGGTATGGAGGGAGGAAGTGTGCTCTCTGGAAAACAGGTTGCTAGGTTTTTAAGAATCCTTGGCCCAAACTGTCCCCTATGGGAAACATCAATCTTCAGGGCTTTGTCCGGCCTCTGGGCTCCCCCAAGAAGGGTGTGTGGATGAAACAGGGCTGCTGTGAGTGGTCTCAGGGGCTTTAGCTCCTCTAAGATACAGACCACCCAAGCACCGGGATCCCAGCCAGCAGCTTCTTCGGGTCCTGGTGTGTTTCCGGTTCCCTGGACTAGAAGCCCTGCCTTTTGGAAATTAGAAACATGATTTTAAAAAGTTGAAGCAAATTTGATCTTAGCTCATATTGCAGTTATTGATTTTAAATAATGACTTAAACTCATTTTTGAGTGACCAGTAATGATCAGGTCTCTCTTGCATGATTGGTGGAGTTCCTTCTTTTTCTTGGGGGTCGTTTTGGTCACTGCCTCCTGTACAGTGTTGCGAACCTCCAGCCACTCTGTCTTCCACGTCCAGCGTCCTTCGCCCACTCCCAGCATTTTTCTCCGAAAAGCCTTGTCTTGACTTTGCAAGTGTGAAGGTTGACAAGTCTCTTAAGAGTTGTAGGATGTGTGGCACTTTTCCATTCCGAGAGGTTGGCTCTTAAGTATTTCAGACAGCTTCGCCTTTTCCTCCCGGTTGTGGCTGATCACGCCAACACGACTGGACTAAGGCATTGTTTCTGCAAAGCCCCTGGATTTTTCCCCTAGGCATTCTTGCCGTCCGGCCTTTTCTTTGTTGTTAAATATTCAGTGTTTCCCAACTCCAGACCTTTTCGGAGACCGTCAGCTCATTGAAGAAGGCCTTTTCTGTGGGGACGGCTTTAGTTTAGATCTGAAGTTCAATGGCTGAGGCTCTGGAGTCGGAACGCGTTCCAGGTCCGGCGGAGAGCTTTGGCTCCTCTGCACCCCCCGGAGAGGTTTTTCGGAAAGAGTTGGGGCACTGGTAGGAGGCGGGTCTGAGGGCCGAGAGAGGCAGGCCCACGCTTCTTCTCCACCGGCGGCTCCCACAATCCCCGGCGCCGCCGCCCGCGGACCCTGGCGAGCCCCGCTGCGGGGGTCCGAGGCCTCCGAGGCTCTTCGGGCGCGGTCGGCGGAGCCGCTGAAGCCCTCGCCCCGCCCCTTCTGCCCTCGCCCCCCCCCACCCCCGGACCCCAGGCTCGCGAGCGCCTGGGTTCGGCCATTTCCGGCGCTGCGCACTTCGGCAAGTTCCGCCGGCACAGGTCGGAAATGGCTGCTCGCCAGCAGGGGGAGCGGAGGATTCGGCGCGGCCTGGAAGGCGGGCTGCAGGCGGCGAGAGCGGCTTTTGGGAACCCGAGTCTCGCGCAGGCGGCAGCGGCGAGCCGCTGAACTGGAAGCCGGTAGGACTCCTGGCGGCGGCGGGGGGAGCCCCGAGCAGCCGGGGCGGCGGCCCGGAAGAGGCTCGTGGTAGGGACCCCGGGGCCGGCCGCGAGAGCCGGGCACCGGGCTGGACCGGGTCTGGCTGCTCTGGGGTCGCGGGAGCCGGGGGGGAGGCTGCTGCCCTGCGTGGCGGGGGCGTGCAGCCTCGGAGTAGGCCTTCCCAGACGTCTCGGGGGCCCGGGAGAGGACCTCCGGGGCCTTAGCCACCAGCGAAGAGGGTAACCGGTAACGGGCCCCACCCTGGGGGTACAGGGAGCTCTAAACGCGACCTCCCCACCCCCACACGCCCCCTAGAGCCCCGGTTAGCTCGCACCCACCTCCACCCCGTTTTCTAAAGGCTCAGCCACAGCCGTGCAGCCACTTTTGCACCCGAAAGTCCTCCCCCATCCTTTGCCCCCCTGTGTTTGTCCAGCGGCTTATGTAGAGCATCTTCGGTCCACGAAGGGGTATCTGGACCGCCCCCCCTCCCCTTCTGAGCGCGCACAGACTTCCACATCTGCTTTCCGCTGCATTCAGACACAGCCGCCTGCAGCTGCTCTTCTTGGCCTCTTTTCACCCGGCTCACCTCCTTACACGAGGAGCCCGCAGTCAGAATAGCCACTTCCTGCCCAAGGAAGGGTCCAGGCTCTGCTCTTTTGTGCATCTGGGGCTCTGGTACCCAGGCTCTACAGTGATGGGCCTAGCGCTGCTCAGGCGGGAGAGGGGCTGCGGAGAGCGCGTCTACACGACTGAAATCTTAGTCGAGTTATCCCAGCGCGCGGATTCCCAGTGTGAATCCGAAGCCCTTTGGAGACCCGGCAGGGCTGCTAGACTGCAGAGAGGCTGTTTCCCTTCTCTACCGCTTGAGCCATTGTTATTCGTGGCTCTCAAAAGACTTGACTTTGGTGGATTCTTACCCGCTCTTTTTTTTTTTTCCCCCCCAAATTAGAAAGGGCTTCATCAAGCCCCAAGTTCCACTCCTTCGGAGGAGGAGCAGACACTTGTCCTTTTTTCCCACATGTGATTTACTTAAGAAGTCTTAAGTAGTTCACCCTCCAGTTTAGGTAGCTTCATTTTTTGAAGGCTGGGCTTCCCAAGTGGTTTTTTTTTTTTTTTTTTTTTTAAATCTGTGCGTTGTGGTCACATAGACTGCATTTACCCCGGTTTCGCTCAGCCAATGTCTTGCGCTCTGGTTCAGTTATTCTAACTGTACTGAGCGGCTGGGATGGTAACCTGGGAGATCCTGATAGTCTTTTGAGTGGAGCTCAGTGTTCTCAGCAACTTTTAGCAGGGGGACTTTAAAAGAAAGAAGACCCATCTTCTTAAAACTCTTCCTTGGTTCATTAAAAATACCGACTCCTGTGGGAATTTCCTATGGGGAGCCTGAGGAGTCAGAAGTATGAGGGAACCTATTCTGAGTGCTTTCTGAAAGAGGGTTAGAACTGTAGATCTTCAGAACACCGAAAACATGGTTTATTTAATACTTGAAGAGGTAGCCGCTGCTCTGGGGACGTATCTACCAGATAAATGATTGACCAGTTTGAGTCTTCAGGTTCCCACTTCTCCCTTTATCAAAGGGGAGAAAACTCTGGCATGTAATGTTCTGCATGTAGTTGGAATTTTTTTGTCATTAGGCTTCAGAGCTTTAACCTGTGAAGAGAAAAGGCTTCCTGCAAATAGGATAGAGAGAAATGAGTCAGGGGTAGAGTTAAGCCTGAGAAGGAGGAGGTTGAATGGATGGCTTGAAGCCATGGGAAGAATGTTGTGGGGATTAGATAAGCAGCTGCCCTTTTCCTCAGGGCTTTAGGCTAGCTGTTGAGTGAACTCACTGAAGGGTGGTGCAGGAGTGGGGCCCAGGCTCAATAAGCTGTGCTGAGTATGAGTAGGAGGGCCCCTAAAGTGGAAGTGAAGTCGCTCAGTCGTGTCCGATGGCATCTTCCCAACCCAGGGATCGAACCCCAGTCTCCTGCATTGGAGGCAGGCGCTTTAACCTCTGAGCCACCAGGGAAGCCTTAACTGAGGCATTAACTGGAAAGACTATCAGGATGTCCCAGGTCAATACAGTTAGAATAACTGAACCAGAGCACAAGACATTGTCTGAGCAAACCCTGGGGGACATGCTGTCTGCATGCCCACAAGGCGTAGATTTAGAAAAACACAGAAACAACATGGGAAGCCCAGCCTTCGAAAATGAAGCTATGTAAACTGGAGGAAGAAATGCTTAACAGCGTAAATCACATCTGGGACCTCACAGTGGCCCCCTGGAGGGAGGGTTGGAAATACTGCCTAAAGCAGAAGGAGATTCAGGTTATCAGGAGAAAGATGAAGGTTCCTCTGGATCAGCTGTGAATGTCTTTGCATATAATTACTTCAGAGTGAGGCAAGGAATATAAACCTTTCATAAAGCCATAAACCTGTGCACTGATTTCTGCTGGATATTAAGTTTAACTCAGAAAACTTCTGTTAACATAGTTATCTCCACCCTATTTTTCTTTCCTCTTAATTTTTGCAGCTCTTTCTCTTGAAAACCTGTAATGATAGGGTAACTAAGTAAGAAGAAAGGATTTTTCATGTATTTGTAGGTTCCTTGAAAATAGGGGAGCTCAGGCAGACGGAGTTCGAGAACTCATGGGGAATGGGTAGACTCTCCAGTAAGCGTGATCTTTTTGTGCCTGAACTGGTCCCACACTCCTTGTACACTTGGAGTCCTTCAGACCTCTTTGGTGATATTACTAGATGAAGAGAAGCGGTATTAAACTTTTTATAATCCTGGGTGTATCAGAGGAATATGAAGACCTCACTTGGTGACATTTACCTCCTCTCTACTTAGGCTGTAATTTCCAGTCTAGGATTTTGCTCACATGCCCCCCAGATGACCCATAAAATACGGGATGGAGCTGTGGGAAGATGAGCTATGTCTCAGCATCCAGCCACCTTTGTGGTTTGTAACCCTGGAGTACTTTTACAGAAAAGTAGGCAAACTTTTTCTGTAAATGGCCAAATAGAGAGTATTTTAGGCTCTACAAGTGTTCAGCTTTGCTGTTGTAGAGTGAAACAGACATATAGGACATATGCAGCACTCGTGCCGTCCGTAAGTGAATGATCAGGACTCTCTTCCAGTGTGCCTCTATTTACAGAACAGACATCTGGCTGCCGATGCCTGCCTCGAGATCACCCCTTCACACGCATGTGATTGCTTTTGTATATTCCTCTGTTTGACGGGCCCAGTACCTTTTAGACTGACCAGTGAGTGATATTAATGATTAACCTCCTGGATGTTTGCTTTGTTGACTGTTTGTTTTCTTATTCTCTTAACATTTGTCATCATTTTAACTCTCTTCCTCCAGCCTCTTTTTAAAATGTTTTTTCGACAAAGATTTGCTACTGAGTGAGGAATAAAAAAAGAGTGAATTAGATTTGGAATATGCCCTTTGTCTGTACAGTAGGAGAGATTCGACATACATCAGTCCATGATGGTGGTAGATTACAGTAATGTCTTAAATTACTATAGTCCTTGTCGATCATGCCGTACTTTCATACATTGTTTCTCGCGTAGATTTTGATCTTTACAGTAACTCTCAGAGATAGGAGGCTAAGTGTTAGAATATTCCTTTAAAAAAAAATTATTTTTTTGCCTGTGCTGGGTCTTCGTTGCTGCACAGGCTTTTCCCTAGTTACAGTGAGTCAGGGCCACTCTGTGTTGCAGTGTGAGGACTTCTTATTGCGGAGGCTTCTCTTGTTGCAGAGCATGGGCTCTAGAGCACGGGCTTAGCTGCTCTGTGCCATGTGGGATTTTCCTGGACCAGGGATTAAACCTGTGACTCCTGCATTGGCAGGCGGATTCTCTGAGCCACTAGGGAAGACCCAATATTCCTTTTTGTGAAGGGGAAGGAAGGTAGGAAAGAAAACTGAGGCTTTGGAGGGGGGGTGGGGAGTGGGCTTTTAGTTATTTGGCCAGAAGATGTACTAGAAGGCAGAATTACTGACCTGTGTCTTTTTGAATACTTACAGTGATGCGAACCACCCGGGCCACCCATTCTAATTTGCAGCCTGGTTTTCAGGACGCTTGTTCTTACTGAGCTGCAGTCGGCCTCTCTGGGAGGGCCGCCTTTCGGGGCTGTGTAGAACAAATCTATTCCTTTTACCTGTGACAGTTCTTCAGATGCTGGAAGATAGCCATCATGTTTCCCAGACGTGAGTTGCAGATTGGTGTGCATGGATCAGAAAAGGCCTGTGCATACAGCTGGGCTGCCCAACTTACACCAAGTCTCACATCGGGTGCCGGTTCTTAGAAATGAGGAGATTTCACATGAAAATCTCTATTTCTGGTTTCCTTGAGAAAAAGAAGCTTCAGTGTTGTAGAGGTCACATTTCTGATGATAGTAATCTCTGTTAGGGCCTACTTAGGTGGTGCTAATGCAGGAGATGTAAGAGATGGACGTTCAGTCCCTGGGTTGGAAGATCCCCCGGAGGGAGGGCATGCAGCCCACTCCAGTGTTGTTGCCTGGAGAATCCCATGGACAGGGGAGCCTGGTGGGCTACGGTCCATAGGCTCCCAAAGCGTTGGACGTGACTGAAGCGAGTTAGCATGCAGTCTCCGTTAGATGCCAAATATCCTGTCCATTTTGCTAAAGTCTCTGCCTGCCAGCTTCACTCTTGTTATTAACTTCACTCTCAAGGCCTCTGTGGTCCTTGAGATTACCGTCCTGTTTCCTGGGTCTTCTAGTCCACAGACTGTTGATCCTCATTCCCTTCAGATGTTTCTTATTTGACAGTTTCAAATCCCCTGACCTATTTCTCAGTCCTCTGCCCTGCACTCACTTTGATAATGTCCCTCTTAAAGTGTGATACTCAGAGCAGCATACAGTATTCAGTATACAGTGTCATCTAACAGAGTACAGGGTGGGGGGAACACTTACTCTTTTGTTTTTGTTTTTGACACCATAATTTTTTTTCCCCTAATAAATCTTGTATATTAGTATATATGTAATTTTTTAATTGGAGTATAGTTGCTCTACACAGTTGAGTTAGTTTTTGTTATACAACAGAGTGGGTCAGCTATATGTATACATACACGCCTCTTTTCTGGATTTGCTTCCCATTTAGGTCACGACAGAGCGTTGAGTAGACTCACTGAAATGATGTTAATAGTCACTGAAATCACAGCTCTGTGTGTGTGCCCGTGCTGTTGTTAAACTAAATTATTTCCCTGTGGTTTTGAGATCCAAGTGATCAACTCTGCCTTTACTGATTTTAAATGTACTTAGACATTCCAGAATGATAAAATCTTTTTTTTGTATCCTGGGTTTTTTCCACCCTTGACTTACTGTTCCCAGTATGACTTCCTTTGTTTCTGAAGTGGAGTTGTAAAATATAAAAAAAAAAAAACATTGTGGCATATAATGGAGAAAATAGTTGATGAGGACCCTAAATTATTATTAACACAGTGGAAAATTAAGGGGGGGGGTCTTAAAAGAAAGCATTTTGCTTGACATTTTGGAGGGGAAGCAAAAGGAGGTCTTGGGGATGGCCTTGCTACCTTGAGTTTATATGTTGGTATTATTTCTCCCCCAGTGAACCAGTGTGTATGTGCTTTCTGTGTGCAAGGCAGTTGTAAGTTAATGCGATCTCAGAATCTAAAAGGAACTTTGAGGTCATATAGTTGACCCTTTTTTGGTGCTAGTGGTAAAGGACCTGCCTGTCCTTGCAGGAGATGTCAGGTGCAGGGGTTCTATCCCTGGGTCATGAAGATCCCCTGGAGAAGGGCATGGCAGCCCACTCCAGTATTCCTTCCTGGGAAATCCCATGGACAGAGGAGCCTGGTGGGCTGCAGTCCATGGGGTCACAGAGAGTCGGACAAGACTGAAGCTGCTGAGCACGCACACGCATGCAGTCCACCCCTTTACTTTATGGGTTAAAAAAGGATAAGAAGCATTTGAGTCAAGAAGGACTGGGATGGTGAAGTTAGGGGTCCTGATGACTCTTAAAGATGATTAGTTATAAATGGATGACAAGATTGGAGTCTCAAGTTGAATTCAGCCATGAAGGCTGAAGTCGGATGCCCGAGTCATAAAGCTGATTTAGGTCGCGCTTAGCAAACTGCTGCATGAGTTTTCTGTCTTATTTAGGGAGGCCTGGAGCCCTAATGATATGAATTGTATGCCTCCATAGCGTAAGGTGAAAGTCCTATTTTCTTGAGAAATGGAAACTCTTAGAGAAATTAGTTTATGCTGTAGGCACTTGCACATCAAGTTAACTGTTCTGGAAAGATTCTTCAGCAAAATCCATCTGAAGATCTTATTAAAAAAACAAACAAACTTGTTTTACACCTCCTCCTCCCATACTGTGGAAGCTGTATTTTTCACAGTTATATTATGGACATTTTCCTGTTTGATTGAAACTGATTGAAAAGCTTATTAATAATCATATTAATGACATGGACTTATCATACTTAATATTTAACCTTTCTCCTAATCTAGGACATGTAATTTATAGCTTTTTCTGTTGAATGCTTGGTGATTGCATGTTTACAATACAAGCCTTTGCTCACATAGAATGCATTCCTAGAAAGTGAGATTGCTGAGTCAAAGATGTGAGTATCTTATGGACTTGTTACAGATGGAAAATTTCAGTTTACGTTCCTGCTAAAACATCAGTGTGCCTGTCCCTGTAGCTGCCAGCAGAGTACAGAGACGTCCTTACTTCACTGTCGTAAGCGGTGCGCTTTGTGGACGTTCTTGGAATTAAATCTCAGGTCGCAGTCACGAACGACTCTTTCTTACAAATAACTCCTGGAAATGGAATCGAAGAGTCAGTGAAGGCAGGTTTCAGGGCTTCTATTGCATCAGGCCTAACTGTGTTCCAGAAAGGAGAGGTGGTACCTGCTCCCAGCACTGCGGGTGTGGGGATGTCTGCCTTGATCCTGGTTGGTGCCACATACTGTAATCTTACTGTCCTTTGCTGATTTATAGGTGGAAAATGTCACTGTGTCCTATTTTAAAGATACATTTCCTTGATTTCTGGGAGGATCAAATACTTAAAAATTGTTAAGCCTTTGGGCCCCTTTTTGTGTAGCTTCCTGTTTATTTCCTTTGGCTATTATGGTATTGCTTTGCTTCTATTAAAGTAGTGCTGTGTTGTAAATGCCTCCCCAGTCTCTTCACTGACTTGCAACTTAAAAAAATAAACAAATATTAGAAGCCTTTGATCCCTTTGTCATCAAGTTTGTTGAGCTTTTCTTTTCATGGGTTCCATTTTTGCTCGGATTCCAGTACAAGTGGCTAAACTTATCTTGAGATGAAGTTTCATTTATGTTTTCCTGTTGTTCTTTTTGTGGTTTCATTTATTAGTTACCTCTCAGATTCATCTGGGACTTATTTGGGGTCTTGGTTTGTCATGCAGGAATTCAGCTTAATTTTTTTCCAAAAAGCTGATTGTCACATTATGGGACAGTCTAATGTGGTGCACTTTAAAGAGACTGCAGCAAAATACCATTCTTGTTAATTACGAGAGTAGTACATGCTTACTATAAGTGAACGAAGGCAGAAGGAGTATTTCAGTAAACAGATCATGAACCCGTGGGTAGTGGGGTATGGGTCTGGCACCTGGGTTTGTATCTGGGCTCCTTACCTTCTTGTTGTATGGCCTTAAACAGGTTACCTGACTTTGGGATTCACACTTACTTTTCTTCAAAGTAAAGTAGAAAAAACCGGCCTATCCCCCAGATGGTTGACCTGAGGATGAGATGAGAGAGTATGTGTAAAGCATGTATGCTGGAGGGTGTTGTAAATATGAACACAGTTATAACAAGTGGTAGGGCTATAGTGATGACAGATGAAGACACCCCACCCGGCCCGTGTCTTCCAGAAGTCTGTGCTGTAGTCCGTAGACTTTCTGCGTGAATAATGTATATTGCTCTTTGGCTTCCTTAGTTGTCTGTAATTACATGGACTCAGATGTCATCAGCCTGAATGAGGACTGTCATCAGCTCTTTGGTCTAACAAAGAGCTTTTGAGTTTGTGTGTGTGCTCTGCAATAAAGTCACCTGGAGCTTTGTCAAATGGCAGGAACTTGAGCCCCATACTTGGGAATTCTGATTCAGTTACTGTTGGGCGGGCCTGGGTTTATCTTGTGAAAACATTCTGAGGTGATATGTGCATCTTGATTTTGTATTACCCTAGTTAAAAAGTGACTTGTCAGACATGATTTTGATTTGTGGGATGTTATCAAACTGGTGGGAGGGGAAACAGTTAAAGGAATTGGCATAATTTTCCAATCAAGGACTTATCCTGGAGTTGAGACTTCTGGGTTGAGATTTATTACTGACTAAATGCAGCAATATTTGACCTAGGTTAATGAAGAATGTTAGTTTGTTAATACACTATATACAGTTGCGTAATGGAAGGAATGCTTATTTTGTGCCTGCTAGGGGCCTTTGTGGAACATCTTTGGACTTAGAAATCTGCTCTTGAGCCCAGGGTTTACTTGTTTTTCCTTTGTTCTAAGTCCTATAATAAAGGTGGCTCATCTCCGTGGTTCTCTGTGGTTGTGTCGTGATCTTGACTCGTAGCTCAGTAGGTGTATCAGTGCACAACCGGCTTTTCTCGCCTGATTTTGGTTTTTAATTGCCAGCAGCTTTCTGTTTCCCCTGTTCTACACCCAGGTCACATTTATCCAGTAAATAGACTGTGGGGGTTGTCTTGTGAAAAGCACGCATTGCTCTCCTGTAACTTGGGAATTGCCTACGTTCAGTTTTCACAGGTCCTTCTTTATCAGCAGTTAGCTTCCCTGAAAAGTGCATTTTGTTGTTTTGAATGATAGAAGAGAGAATTCAGAATCTTAACAGTAGTGCTAGTATCCGGAAATCTGTTTTAGTTTAATTCGTTTAGCTTATTAACATCCTGAGTTTTAAACTAGGTAGTCTTCCCGGAACAGGCTGTTTGTCATGCCTTTGCATAGCAGGAAATCAGGAAATGATGTTGTTTGGTGTCGCTACAGAATTAAAAAAATCTTTGAAATACTGCTTTCAACAACCTTATTGAAATGACTTTTGTGCAGAACTGTCTCTATGTAGTTTGAAGGGCCTGTGGCCACGGCAGTAATGGCAGCAGTGTGCGCCTGGGTTGTGAGGGGGCTCTGCCTGCTTGATGGGCCCGTGTGCTAACTGCTGCGTGCACAGACACACAGGTAGGTCGTTGACTCTGAGCACGTTGTTTTCTTGTTTTGTCTAGCAGAGAAATCAGTATGAATATAGGGTTGACGTTAGGTTTGGATTAGTATTACCGTGTGTGTTATCTATAGCTGTCATTACCCATGTACAGTGGGGCTGTAGTCATCTGGGTAATTTAAAAATCATTTATGCACGCTGTGCCTGGGCTCTCTGTTCCCTGAGTTCCCTGAATTAAGGTCACAGGCAGTTTATCTTAAATGGTTAAGACCTTAGTGAGTGTGGGCCTTAGAGTAACTCTGCAGTGAGTCCAAGTTTTACTCAGTATGGATGCCCCGGGGCAAATTTCCTAACCTCTGTGCTTTGGTTTCGTCACGCACATGGTGGGAATGCTTGTAGTACGTACTCTATAAGATTGTCATGAAGATTACGTATGGAATCTTCATGAATACAGTAGGTCGACCCTAGCACATGCAGACATTCAGTGGATGTTCACTGTGGCCACAGTTATTTGATAGATTAGAGGCAGCTGAAGGCTCCATTTGGGGACATCTGGGGGAGCGTCTCGCTTCTGGCCCCAGTCTCCCTCCATGCGTTCCAGATATATGCATACCTGCAGCCCAAGTGGAACCAGCTGTTTACTCCTGCTTCTCTCCCTTCTGTTTTTTTTCTTTTTTTCTCTCTCCATTGAGTGTTTTACTTTAGCTCAGTTAATGTTGTTATTTTCTTAAATGAAGAAAATTGTACAACTTTGTTGAAAGACATTAAAGAAGACCTAAATGAACAGAGAGATATGCCAGGTCCATGATAGGAAGTTTCAATATCAGAGTATTTTAGTTGTGAAAGAAGAAAAGTCAAGTCAGTAGGATGGTTATACTGTCAACAGACTCTTGAAAGCAGGGTCCTCACCGCTGGTGATGTTCCCACTGAGACGGAAGGAGTGTTAGAGGAGAAGGCGCTCAAAGAGGAAGTGATGGTGGAGGCCACCGGTGTGTTAAGGTGAGGGAGGAGCCGAAAGGACAGGACAAGGACACCTGGGATCCTGAGAACTCTAAGCCCCAGCTAACTCCTCAGCATATATCCTGGACCTTTGACTTTAGTTACTTACCGTTTCAGCTTCCAGGAATGTAACTAGTTTCAAGCCTTCCAGTGAATGGCTAACAGATGAAGAATTTCCATTTATCAGCAAAAATATTTTGGTTAAGGAAGGAGTAAAAAGTTACGGCATCGGCAGTGATCTGAATGGTAAATGTCTGTACACAATATTTTGAACTTTTCCCTCTCTACTGGGAGAAGACACTAACGGAACCTCCTTATACTCAGAGATGTACCCTTGCTGCCGTTGGAACATTGAGGGGTAGATGTCTGTGTTGCTGACCACTGGAGAAGGGAGATCAAGATTAGAGAGGTAACTTTCGTAGGCATCCAGTCAGGGGGTGCCAATTGAAGCTGTTGACAAACTCCAGTAAATAAAGATAGGGAAAGAGAGAAGAGGGCAAGGGATAAACCCCCAAGGACAAACTGCACTTAAGGAGGGGTGAAAGGTACAGGAGGGTGAGCTGCTGAGGTGGAGGACCAGGAGAATGGATGAGTAAATTATGTAAAATACGAAGTAACTTAATATGAGACATTGGGGCAGGGATGAGGATGACAGAACTGTTTGATGGGAGAAATAAAGGTGTGACTGAATGGAGAGAATGAATGTTCGTGCTTCCAGATAAGATCAACAATGTTAAAATAACACTTCCCTACCTAAGAGCGATGTAATAATAATTTAATTCTTGTTATGTATTACTGAATTCTGTTCACTATTATTCAGTATTTTTGTCTTACACTGATGAGAGAGATGTATCTGTCGTTTTCTTTTTTGGTGCTTTCTTTGGTTTGGGTATCACGGCTGGTAAGATGGACTGGGAGGTGTCCCCCCACTCTGGAAGAGATTGTATATAATAGATCATTATGTTGGGTTGGCCAATAAGATGCTGTGGAAAAACCTGAAGGAACTTTTTGGCCAGCCCAGTACTTTAAACACTTGGTAGAAATTCTCCAGTGGAAGCCTTTGGGGCTGGACATTTCTTTTGGGGGACATTTCTTTTGTAATTTTAAAATTACAAAGTCAGGTTGTTTAATAGTTGTAGGACTACTTCCTATTGGGTGAGTTGTGGCAGTTTATGTGTTTTGAAGCATTGGTCCATTTTGTCTGAATTGGCAAACTTCGGTGTTGAGTTGTTCCTCAGTTCAGTTCAGTTCAGTTCAGTCGCTCAGTCGTGTCCGACTCTCTGCGACCCCATGAATCGCAGCACGCCAGGCCTCCCTGTCCATCACCATCTCCCGGAGTTCACTCAGACTCCCGTCCGTCGAGTCGGTGACGCCATCCGGCCATCCCATCCCCTGTCGTGCCCTTCTCCTGTTCCTAGTCTTCCTTTATTTTCCTTTCGATGCCTGCAGGACTAGTGTGATATCCTGTTTCATTCCCATTGTTGGTGATTTGTATCTCTTCCTTCTTTGTCAGTCTTGAGCAGGTTTGTCAAAATTGTTGATGAACCTCTTCGTTTTATTGAGTTTTGTCTTTATGTTTTTTATATTTCATTGATTTGTCCTCTTTATTATTCCTTTCCTTCTGCTCACTTTGAGTTTATTTTGTTCTTGTAGGTTCTTGAAGTAGGAGCTTAGGTTATTGATCTGGAATGTTCCTCTTTTTCTAACATAAGTATCCATCTATCTATAGTATCTTATTTCATCCCCACAATAACACTGGCGGTATGTAGGGATTTTCAGTATCACTTTAAGAAGGAAATTATGTAATGTTCCTAAACTCTCAAAGCTGAGTTCTGAACCAGAGATTCTGGCTGCAAGTCCAGATGGCCTGCCAGCCTCCTCCTAGCTGGGATAGTCTCTCTTTTTATTTTTCAGTGTTTCATTTCCCTTGAACCAAGACTCCATAGGCTCTAAATCTCAAACTTGTTTGAAAATGAGAATGTAAACTAAGACTTTGAACTAGTATAATTATTTATTGAGCAGTGACCTGGCACCCAGAACTATGTGGTATTTTGTGGAGGGGTTTCAAAAGTGGTGAGAAAAATAGTTTCTGCATCCAGCTGGAGAGAAACAAGTTGCGTAGATGAAACTAAGGAACAACTGAAGTTTGTCAGGAGAGTGATACTGACAGCCGACTGTTGTGGTTAGAAAAACACTTCCAGAGGCAGAAAACTTGGCAAAGCAGGTGAACTGATGGCGCATGAAATGAGAAGCACAGATGCTTAATGAGCACAAATTGTTGACCTCCACTAATAAAGGGTAAACCAAAACAGTAGGATGACATTTTATCAAACTTTTTTTTTTTAATAGCATTCAGTTAATTGATGCTGAACTGCAGCAGCAGACTCAGAAATCTTAGTGGCCTGAGATAACCATACTCTTCCCTGTTCAGGCGGATCTCCAGTGGTGACCCAGGGGGCTGGGTTGCTTTTAATCTCGCCACTCCAAAGTTTAGAGTTTTTCCCTTTCATTCTCTCAAGTAGTTGGGGGAAGAAGAATCCACCCCTGTTCTTAAGAGCCTTGTACGGGAAATGATACCTTGCTTCTTCTCATGTTTCCTCTGGCAAGAACTAGTCTTCCAATTCCAGCCAAACTGTAAGGCAGAGAGGGAGATGGAGGAGAGCAGATCCATACTCGTGGAGTAAGAACCGCCTCTGTCACACTGTGACTGGACAGCTCTTGGGAGACAGATGCCCTCTGTGTTGTTGGTGGGAGGATAAATGGCCATCTTTCTAATAGACAGTAATTTAAAAAATAAGATACTCTTGCACTGACCCATGTTAAATTTTTTTTTCTGAGGAGATACCCGTGGATGTGCGCGAAGATAGCTACAAGAATAGTTGTTATAGCTTTGATTATAATGAAAAATTGAAAACAAATGTCTAACAAAAGAGGATTGGTTAAACAAATTATGATGTTTCTGTCTTCAGTTATTGACCATCATATGGTATAGCATGTAATGATGTGGGTCATTAGACTGTTCTTGTTATAAGTGGAAAAATCAGATTACAGAAAAGAACATATGTCCCATTTTTGTAAGCATGTTTATTCATGCATAGAGTAAAGACTGGAGGAGGTCTCTGGCTTTGGCAAAATAGCAGACTAGATTAATATAAACTCCTTGCTATACAATGCATATTTTGCTTTCAGGAAAGAAATTCTCATTAAAATTAAAAAGTGGAGTGGGGGCAGGAGAGGTTGGGGATTTAAAAAGCATCTGATGAACAGTCTGATGCTATAGTCTCTTAGGGTGTTTGCCAGTTTTGGTAACTTGCAGTTTAGTTCCCACAGAAATAAGAGAAAGAGCCTTGTGCCTGTGAGTGTCAGACAGATACCAGATGATAGAATGGATCTTCAAAAGGTTGAACATTGGCTAAAGGAATGGATAAACTAGAAAAAGATAAAGTCTCTGTTAGCAAGATCCAGAACTGGTTGGGGAAGGGAATATTCACTGAGAACTCAGAACCATTTTCCCTTCATATGAGTTTTGTGTTCAAATTTACGTTTCCTTGTGGCTTCTGGGAGACTCTCCAGACTCAGAGATCGACATAAAAAACAGTCCAAAGCTGATGATAATAGAATCAGCAGACAGAAGAGACTCAGCACAAGAAGGGCAGGAACAGAAAACGTGAGAAAGAGTAGGTGCTGTCATAAAAATGAGGCAGGGTTTTGAAAAGGAGCCAGCAGAACTTCTGGAAATGTAAAACAGTCATTGAAATAAAACCCAGTGGTTTGGATAAGCAACCCGCTAGGCACAGAAGGGGAAGTTAACGAGCTAGATCGAGAGTTGGCCCCTGTGGCCTGTGGACTGAGTCTCGGCCGTGGTTGTTTCTGTACCGCCTGCATGGTTAGAATGGCTTTTATATTTTTAAAGGAGATAAAACAGAGACGAATGGAAATATTCTACTTAGACTGCATGTGGCTCCCAAAGCCTAGTATGTTTACTCTCTGGCTCTTTACTAACAACATTTCCTGACCCCTCAACTGGGTAGATAATGAGGACATTTCAGATGGTAGCACAAAGGATGAAAGAGAGAATACAGAGGAAAGGTTTAAAGACATGGAGAATGGAATGAGGAGGTCTGACAGATGTCGTACCTTCAAAAAGGAGAGAATGAATGACAGCTCCTATACAGAGAGTGACTTCCCTGGTGGCTCAGATGGTAAAGCGTCTGTCTACAATGTGGGAGACCCAGGTTCGGTCCCTGGGTTGGGAAGATCCACTGGAGAAGGAAATGGCAATCCACTCCGGTACTATTGCCTGGAAAATGCCACGGACAGAGGAGCCTGATAGGCTACAGTCCATGGGGTTGCAAAGAGTCGGACACGACTGAGCGACTTCATTCATTCATTCATATAAAGAGTTAATAAGTAAACAAACAGATAATGATTAAACATTTTCTAGAATAATGAAAGACGTGCATCTTAAGAACTAGAAAGTTTGAGTGCTGAGCATCCCACTCACCTCCCACTCCTGCCCCCTGCTCCAGATTCCACATGTCGACACAACAGAACTCTAGAGCTGAAGAGATCTTACATACAGCCAGCATGAAGAGTCAGGTTATCCACAAGGTACAATAGTTAGACCAACATCTCACTTCTCAGCAACAATAATAGAATCCAGAGGATTCTTCAGTTGGTGGAAAAGAATTACTACCCTAGAAGGGTGCATGCAGTTGGATCCTTATTTAGGATTTAGGGTGAAATAAAGTGTTTCACATAAAATTTACCACCAACAGACTGTGACTGGAGGAACTACTTTAGGAAAAAGGAAATAACCAGAGGGAGGGAATGAAATGTAAAAAGGAGTGGAGCTCTGAATAAGGAGCTTGGTAAATATGTGGGTGAATCAAAGCAAGCACGAATCGCATTAATGATAGTAAGGGCTAATGTTGAGCGGGTAGAAACATGGTGGAGCTAAAATAGCAGCCAATATTGATGTCAAGTCAAGAGAGGTCATCATAGGTAAAGTCGTTTAGTCGCTAAGTCGTGTCCGACTCTTTGCGACCCCATGGACTATATAGCCCGTCAGGCTCCCTTGTCCATGGGATTTCCCAGGCAAGAATACTGGAGTGGGTTGCCGTTTCCTTCTCCAGGGGATCTTCCCGACCTCGGGATCGAACTCAATGCATCCTGCTTGGCGGATGGATTCTTTACCACTGAGCCACCAGGGAAGCTCCAGTCATAGGTAAAGATCTTTTATTAATTGAGAAGAGGGATAGGATACTAGACATAATGTTAAACTTTCAACTAAAGTCATAAATTGAATATATAACTTCCAGACTGGTTCAAATCAGTTCAGTCGCGTCCGACTCTTTGCGACCCCATGAATTGCAGCACGCCAGGCCTCCCTGTCCATCACCAACTCCCGGAGTTCACTCAAACTCATGCCCATCTATCAGTGATGCCATCCAGCCATCTCATCCTCTGTTGTCCCCTGCTTCTCCTGCCCCCAATCCCTCCCAGCATCAGAGTCTTTTCCAATGAGTCAACTCTTCGCATGAGGTGGCCAAAGTATTGGAGTTTCAGCTTTAGCATCAGTCCTTCCAAAGAACACCCAGGACTGATCTCCTTTAGAATGGGCTGGTTGGATCTCCTTGCAGTCCAAGGGACTCTCAAAAGTCTTTTCCAACACCACAGTTCGAAAGCATCAATTCTTCAGTGTTCTGCCTTCTTCACAGTCCAACTCTCCTAGCCATACATGACCACTGGAAAAACCATAGCCTTGACTAGACACACCTTTGTTGGCAAAGTAATGTGGTGGAGGGTTTAAAAAACATAACAAACTTATCAACTAAAAGTCAGAAAGAGATGGGAAGTAAAAAAAAATGATAAGTAACCCCTCTTCCAGAAGACTGTTAGTAAATCTTAATGTATCACAAAAGTGTAAGTAGATCAAACACTAGTTTAAAGTCAAAGGTTGTTAAATTAGAGTTCTATTAAAAGAATGAAATCTTGTTCTCAAGTGTTTCTAAGGGGCACCTAAAATACAAGGAAAGACGTGGAACGTTTGCTGGGAAAAGAATGGAAAAAGTTAAGCTAGGCAAATATTAGCTGAGAGCTGAGTGTCTGACCAAGTGGCAGGCAGTGCCCAAATATCCATCGAGAGTTCAGGGGATAAACAGAGTGGCGGCACATACCTACCATGGAATATTATTCAGTCAGAAGGATGAAGTTCTGTGCTGCAACACAGATGGACACTGAAACATGTTAAGTGAAGTGAGTTCCATAAGGACAGACACTGTATGGTATTCCTTATATGAATATTTAGAAAAGGCAAGTTTGTAGAGACAGTAAAGTAGATATTACCAGGGACTGGGATTGGTTACATTCTTTGCAGCCAAAGATGGAGAAGCTCTATACAGTCAGCAAAAACAAGACCAGGAGCTGACTGTGGCTCACATCATGAACTCCTTATTGCCAAATTCAGACTTAAATTGAAGAAAGGGGGGAAAACCACTAGACCATGCAAGTATGACCTAAATCAAATCCCTTATGATTATACAGTGGAAGTGACAAATAGATTCAAGGGATTAGATCAGATAGAGTGCCTGATGAACTATGGACGGAGGTTCACGACATTGTACAGGAGGCAGTGATCAAGACCATCCCCAAGAAAAAGAAATGCAAAAAGGCAAAATGGTTGTCTGAGGAGGCCTTACAAATAGCTGTGAGAAGAAGAAAGTGAAAGGCAGTAAACGTAATAAAAAGTCAGGGAAGAGATATTATGATGGAGATCAGTAGGTCAGTGCCAGAAAATGTCAGGGGCTAAGAAAGGCTGCTTTAAACGGGGATATCAAGAAGTGAAAATCTGAAGGGTGAGGAGGAGTCAGCCAGAGAGGAGCCTGGGGAAGAGCGTTTGAGACGGAAAGATCAGCAGGTAGAAAGCTTCTGAAGCAGTTGAGAGCTTGGGCAGTTGGAACTGAAAGGAGGCCAGTGCAGCTCAAGTTGAGCAAGCACGTGTGGCGGGGACATCATGTGAGAGAGAGAGTAGTTTGGTGGTCGGGAGCCAGGGCTTCCCTTGTGGCTCAGCTGGTAAAGGATCGGCCTGCAATGCGGGAGACCTGGCTTTGATCCCTGGGTTGGGAAGATCCCCTGGAGAAGGGAAAGGCTACCCATTCCAGTATTCTGGTCTGGAGAATTCCATGGACTATACAGTCCATGGGGTCGCAAAGAATTGGACATGACTGAGCGACTTTGAGGAGCTGGTTATGAAGGACCTGGCAGTGGAGTGGGAGAGCACTGAACATTTTTAAGGAGTGGAGAGCCACGGCTGAACTCAAAGTTTAAGACGGTGCTTCCGGTTGCTGCATGCAGAAGGCACCGTAGGGCGCAGGCTGACAAGTGGGGCACTCAGTGCCATGGCGGATGACAGCATCAGTGAGGCGTGTGCACTGCATGTGGGGTTACATCGGTGAGGAGACTGCTCCTCATCAGTGTTTCCCTGTGACGTTTATTTCTAGAGCCCAGTACCTTCACTGTCGTGTTCCAGAGAATGGCAGAAGAGAGTCCAAGTGTTTTTGTTTTTCTTTTGTGCGTGAAATGATGGATTTAGCTGTTTGGGATAGAAAGTTCAGCTTCAGAGCACTCATGACACTTTTGCCTAATTCCAGTGAAAGAGATGGAACTTGATGGGGGTAGAAATTTTAGAGTCAGTGTTGAATTGCTGGTTTCCATCAGGGCATTTGTTTCTTTTTCCAGTTCTGTTCACTGTAAGTTGGTGGTGCTAGCAATATGAGATTGTGTAGTCAGTCTCCAGGTGACTTTTTAAAGACATTTTGTTTAGACTCTGTACAGTTTATTTCTGAGTTTTTGATATGAAAAATGTTAAACACATAGAAAAGCAGACCTGCGTGTCTCCCTGTCATTCAGTGTCAACAGCAGTCTGGCCATGACTAATCTTGTTTCACTGATGCCCCAGAGTTCTCACCACCACCCTTGTCCTATTTATTTTTAAGCAAATTCCAGATAAATCATCTGTAAATATCTCATTATATACTTGTAAAAGGTAAGGACTTTTCTACATTTTAGTGTTTTGGTTTATTCCCTCTTGGAGCACATAAACAGGTAACCATCTAGCTGGATGGTTTGCCTTTGAGAGTGCCAATTTATGCTTATTGTCCAAGTGTATTTATTGATAGGACCCCTTTTCATTTAAAATACTGTCTCCATTTGAACAATAAATTCTGTGACGCCTTGTATACATGAAAAGCCTTTTCATGGTGGACAGTAAATAAATTCTTCAGTATTGAGTATTTTCCTAATAGCTTGTCACCTCTCTCCCTCCTATCAGGAGAGCAAGCCCCGGAGTTCACTGCTTCAGGAGATGATACACCGAAGTGCAGTGCTGTGTGAATCAGAGACAGGAGGGGCCTGAGCCACTGGGTAAGCAGGGGATGGGGCAGCCAAGTTGCCTGGATCTTGCCACTTGTTTTCCTCCACCCCATCCTTACTTTGTTAGGATTTGCTCATAAACGCAGAGCACATTTTTTTATTTTGAAAACAAAAAAGGATATTTTAAACATTTGAATTAAAAGGATAATGCTTTAGAAATATTGACCTACATGGATATTTGGTAAGCGCTAAACTAAATTACCCAAGTTTAGGTTTTTTCCATGATTGACTATTATTTGGGTTTTGTTGTCCTTATCTCATGGTCTGTTTACTCAAACCTCTTAGTAACATTGTCATCACTTTCTATTTTTATCTAAAAGGAGAGATGACTCTATTAAACATTTAATAGTTATACATGGTTAGCAAAGGTGGAAGCTAGAGAGAGTGACTGAGCATCCGTAAAAAACCCCTCATTTTATACTGTCTTGGGGTAGTATCCTTGCTGTTTGTCTGTGTCTTTTTAGGCTAAAGTAGTTCCCTGAGGTCAAAGACTATTTTACATCCTAGCTTCTCCCACAGTTATACTTAGCATGTCTTAGACATGAAAAGAGTATGATGAATAAATACTCTTTGGAGGAAATGAATGAAGGAAATTGGAGGTATTTTTGGCATGAAGTAAAGTCTCTTAGTCGTGTCCAACTCTTTGTGACCCCATGGACTGTAACCTATCAGGCTACTCTGACCATGGGATTTTCCAGGCAAGAATGCTGGAATGGGTTGCCATTTCCTTCTCCAGGGGATCTTCCAGACACAGGGATCGAACCCAGGCCTCCTGCATTGCAGGCAGACGCTTTACCATCTGAGACACCAGGGAAGCCCTTTTTTCTTTTTTTTTTTTCACTTCTAGATGTACTGAAATTGAGGAGAAAGCAAGTGCAAAACTTTTATAACTCGTGATAGTAAAGTTTGGTAAGAGAAAAGGACTGGGAATGCTGGTTCAAGATTTATTAACCTAAAGTATCGCCCTTTATTTTCATAGCAACACAATGTATTGTTATCTCTACACATTTATCTCCGTTTTGGGAGATTAGAAACCTGAGGCCTAAAGTCTCACAGCAAATCTCTGTAAAAGATAAGAAATAATACCCCCATTTCTAAGTACAGCATTCTTTCTGAAAGACCAAGTTACTATTTATATAGAAGATAAATGAGAAGCAAACTGGGGAATACATTTTTGTCCCTGGATTACTGCACCCACTGCTGGTGAAGATCCAGAGAGTTCTCTTCAGCTCTTTTCCCCCACTTTGAATATAATAAATGGAGCTCCTCACAGAGGTGTTTTTTTTTTTTTTTTGCTTTTCCCCAAAACTTAAAAGAGGCAATTTTCCTGTCAGTAATGAACATAAATAGAAGGGTGTTTCTCTGTCTCACCAGGATGCCTAAGTCTCAAATAACAAATTGTTAGGAACATTTTTGCCCTCTGTTGAATGTAGCTACTAATCATTTTATAGGGCTCTAATAGGAAGAAAGTGGGTGTGTCTGAACTGCTTTTGGACAATTACCTAATCCATCTCTTACTATTAATAACTCCAAGTATAATATCCATGCCAAAAAATAAAACCTGTGTTGGACTTAAAATGTTCTGCGAGGCACACACCAGTGATCCAACCATTGTTCCGTCTTAAAAGAGTTAGGCATTTTCTAGGAAGTTTCAGAAGTGGGGAAGCAAGGTTGTTGAGCATAAGGTCTTCAAGACTGACACACGTCTCTTTCTTTTGCAGGCCTGAATGTTGGCAGTGACACTGTTAAGAGGCTGGCATTTATTTCTGTTCTAACCAGCTACCGTATAACTGTGAAAAGTAACTATGCATATGTGTTGGTCAGCGAAACCAAGGAACAAGAGCTATGGCAGTTGAGGAGGTCTGTCTGATTCCAGGGTATTTTTCCCCGGCTCCACCACCAGGGTTCTCCCTCCCACCTCAACAACCATGTGGTACCCTCTGCCTTTTGACAGAGATTAAGGACATGTTCTTTGGCCTACAGCTAGAGCTCAGAATCTGCTGGAGTAGGGTCAGAGACCATTTCAGTCACAGCTGAGGAAGATGAAATTTCCATTCTACTTGGTGCCTTGTCCAGGGAGCACACTAACTCTCCGGAAAGCGTGTTGAGTGAGAAGAGGCTGAGCCTGGCCCACTACAAGCCCGTGGTTATGGCGAGTGAGCCAACGTGACCAGCGCGGGCAGGAGCCGCAGAGGGACTCATGACGGGCTATACCATGTTGCGGAATGGGGGCGCGGGGAACGGAGGTCAGACCTGCATGCTGCGCTGGTCCAACCGCATCCGGCTCACGTGGCTCAGCTTCACGCTCTTCATCATCCTGGTGTTCTTCCCCCTCATCGCTCACTATTATCTCACCACCCTGGACGAGGCGGACGAGGCGGGCAAGCGCATCTTCGGCCCGCGGGCTGGCAGCGAGCTCTGCGAGGTGAAGCACGTGCTGGACCTCTGCCGCATCCGCGAGTCGGTGAGCGAGGAGCTCCTGCAGCTGGAAGCCAAGCGGCAGGAGCTGAACAGTGAGGTCGCCAAGCTGAACCTGAAGATTGAGGCCTGTAAGAAGAGCATCGAGAATGCCAAGCAGGACCTGCTCCAGCTCAAGAACGTCATCAGCCAGACAGAGCATTCCTACAAGGAGCTGGTGGCGCAGAACCAGCCCAAGCTCTCCCTGCCCATCCGCCTGCTTCCGGAGAAGGATGAGGCTGGCCTCCCGCCCCCCAAGGCCCAGCGGGGCTGCCGGCTGCACAATTGCTTCGATTATTCCCGGTGCCCTCTGACCTCTGGTTTTCCCGTCTATGTTTATGACAGTGACCAGTTCGCCTTTGGCAGCTACCTGGACCCCTTGGTCAAGCAGGCTTTCCAGGCCACGGCCCGAGCCAACGTTTATGTCACCGACAACGCGGACATCGCCTGCCTGTATGTGATCCTAGTTGGGGAGATGCAGGAGCCCGCTGTGCTGCGGCCCGCCGACCTGGAGAAGCAGCTGTCCTCCCTCCCGCACTGGCGGAGGGACGGCCACAACCACGTCATCCTCAGCCTGTCTCGGAAGTTGGACACCCAGAACTTACTGTACAACGTCAGCACCGGCCGGGCCATGGTGGCCCAGTCCACCTTCTATGCGGCCCAGTACCGGCCTGGCTTTGACTTGGTGGTGTCGCCCCTAGTCCACGCCATGTCGGAGCCCAACTTCATGGAAATCCCACCACAGGTGCCAGTGAAGCGGAAATACCTCTTCACCTTCCAGGGCGAGAAGATCGAGTCACTGAGATCCAGCCTTCAGGAGGCCCGCTCCTTTGAGGAGGAGATGGAGGGGGACCCCCCGGCCGACTACGACGATCGGATCATCGCCACCCTCAAGGCCGTCCAGGACAGCAAGCTCGATCAGGTCCTGGTGGAATTCACCTGCAAGAGCCAGCCGAGAGCCAGCCTGCCGACCGAGTGGGCGCTGTGCGGCGAGCGGGAGGACCGCCTGGAGCTCCTGAAGCTCTCCACCTTCGCCCTCATCATCACGCCGGGGGACCCGCGCCTGCTCGTGTCCTCGGGGTGCGCCACCCGGCTCTTCGAGGCCCTGGAGGTCGGGGCTGTCCCGGTGGTGCTGGGGGAGCACGTGCAGCTCCCCTACCAGGACGTGCTGCAGTGGAGCGAGGCGGCGCTGGTGGTGCCCAAGCCGCGGGTCACCGAGGTCCACTTCCTGCTGCGGAGCCTCTCGGACAGCGACCTGCTGGCCATGCGGCGCCAGGGCCGCTTCCTCTGGGAGACCTACTTCTCCACCACGGACAGTATCTTCAGCACCGTGCTGGCCGTGATCCGGACGCGCATCCAGATCCCAGCCGCTCCCATCCGGGAGGAGGCGGCGGCCGAGATCCCGCACCGCTCGGGCAAGGCGGCCGGCACCGACCCCAACATGGCGGACACCGGGGACCTGGACCTGGGCCCGGTGGAGACCGAGCCGCCGTACGCCTCGCCCAAGTACCTCCGCAACTTCACGCTCACCGTCACCGACCTCTACCGCAGCTGGAACTCCGCCCCGGGGCCTTTCCATCTCTTCCCCCACACGCCCTTTGACCCCGTGCTGCCCTCGGAGGCCAAGTTCCTGGGCTCAGGGACTGGATTCCGGCCCATTGGCGGCGGGGCCGGGGGCTCCGGCAAGGAGTTTCAGGCGGCGCTGGGAGGCAACGTCCCTCGGGAGCAGTTCACGGTGGTAATGTTGACTTACGAGCGGGAGGAGGTGCTCATGAACTCCTTAGAGAGGCTGAACGGCCTCCCTTACCTGAACAAGGTCGTGGTGGTGTGGAATTCTCCCAAGCTGCCGTCAGAGGACCTGGTGTGGCCTGACATTGGGGTCCCCATCATGGTAATGATAGAGCCGCGAGCGGTTTGTTTACCGCGCCAGAGGCTAGTTCATTCTTGCTCTCTTTCCCGTAAAGATGCTATTTTTTTTGTTAACCTATTCAGATCCTTTCCCCTTGCTTCTAGTTCAGTTCTTTCACGTCTTGCCAGTTCTCTGCTGCTCACTTCCAAAGGCCCCTAAGACGGTCCCACAGGGAGACTGATACTGGCCCCCTGAAGGTTTATAAAACCCTGTCATTGACCTCGTAGACATCTTCTCTGCCCTTACAAAGGGGCTGATGATGAGAATGATGGTGAAAAGCTGACGTGTAAGAAGCAGTCATAATTTTAGAGTTTATAGAACTTACAGTAACAGTAAGTTAGTATGATTTCTTCTGTGGAAACTGAGGCTTAGACATGTTAATTAATTTGCCCAAAGTCACTATTAGCATATGTGGAGCAGCTGAGCTTTTAGTGTGCCTAATTCCAGGAGCTGTGGTTTTAATCATCTCCCTAAGGGTTTAGGAAGGAGACCTGTTCTATTTCACAGGATGGTCTGCAAGTCCTCTGGGAGACTGGCGCCAGGGTTTGATATTTTAGGATTTGGAGACCTTGGACCTTTTCTGTAGTTTCATTCTCATAAAACTCTTCTCTGTTATGGTTAGGATGACGTATTCTACAGGAAAAGTAATAGCCAAATATGCAGGGTAGAGCTTTAGTTCTGAGTACTTTGCTTATCCACCTTCTGCTGTAAGTTTGCCCGTCTAGAAATAGGAGATCACCCATTTCTCTTAAATGTGAGGCCTAAGAACAAGTCTCAAGCCACATGGCAACAGTTTACCATGTAGCACAGGTACTTTCCAGAAAAGGTAGCAAAGAAGGGCCAAAGTCTGATGAGCCATCACTGCTAGACGCTTTCTTAAGAAAATTGGTCGTTTTTAGAAACAATTTGCCTTGAAGGGGAACGTTTAGGCTAGACCAGTTTTTAAAATATTTATTTTATTGAGGAGCTAATTCACATGAAATGTTTCCTAAGCAGCATCATGGTATATGGGAAAGTATGAGTTTTGGCACAATAGAGACCTAGGATTAAATAGTCATTTTGTAATCTTTGATAAGTTAATTAACTCCTTTGACTTCAGGATTAAAGAGGGATCTAAGATAATACAGGGCTTCCCTGATAGCTCGTTGGTAAAGAATCTGCCTGGAATGCAGGAGACCCAAGAATCTGCCTGCAGTGCAGGAGACCCTGGTTTGATTCCTGGGTTGGGAAGATAACGCTGGAGAAGGGGTAGGCTACCCACTCCAGTATTCTTGGGCTTCCCTGTTGGCTCAGCTGCTAAAGAATCCACCTGCAGTGTTGGAGGCCTGGGTTCGATCCCTGGGTTGGGAAGATCCTCTGGAGAAGGGAAAGGATACCCATGCATTCTGGCCTGGAGAATTCCATGGGCTGTATAGTACATGGGGTTGCAAAGAGTCTGACGTGACTGAGTGACTTTCTCTTTCTTTCACTAAGATAATGCAAGTAGTCAGTTCAGTCTCTCAGTAGTGTCGGACTCTTTGTGACCCCATGGACTGCAGCACACCAGGCCTCCCTATCCATCACTAACTCCTGGAGTTTCCTCAAACTCACATCCATTGAGTCAGTGATGCCACCCAACCATCTCATCCTCTGTCAACCCCTTCTCCAGCCTTCAGTCTTGCCCAGCATCAGGGTCTTTTCCACTGAGGCAGTTTTTTGCATCAGGTGGCCAAAGTATTGGAGTTTCAGCTTTAGCATCAGTCCTTCCAATGAATATTCAGGACTGATTTCCTTTAGGATGGACTGATTGGATCTCCTTGCAGTCCAAGGGACTCTCAAGAGTCTTCTCCAGCACCGCAGTTCAAGAGCATCAATTCTTTGGTGTTCCACTTTCTTTATAGTCCAACTCTCACATCCATACATGACCACTGGAAAAACCATAGTTTTGACTAGACGGACCTTTGTTGGCAAAGTAATGTCTCTGCTTTTTAATATACTGGAAAAGTGCTCAATAATTATTTGATTCCTATTTATTCCTTCATGTCAAAGGAGATAGAAGTCAGCATGGATGTTCTGCTTATGTTAAGGACTCACTTCACTGATAAACCTCCTTGTACCCACAACTTAATTTCCCTTGTGTCATAACTGGTACTACCTCTCTTCTCTTGTACAAATCTTTGTTTTCTTTTCCTTTTTTTTTTTTAACAAATGCTGCTACTTTCTTCCTACTGCTGCTAATCTTTTCTTGTATTTTAATTAATTGAATTTATAATCAGAGACTCTTCAAAGACTGTAGGGTTCTGCAAACTTCTGACCCCAGAATTTATTTTGTATATTAAGAAAGCTTTGTAAAAGTCTATAGATTTCTCTATAGACTTCTTCCTAAATACATTTCACGTTTTTTCTTTCCTAGTTACAACTTTTTGAATGTCATCAAAATTAAAAAAAAAAAAAAATCGTTCTGTGAAAGGTCGATGCTGCTCATTAGCAAAGCAGCCTGTGTTTTCCATTTTGCTGAGTTTTCTGTAAATTTGTTAGGGGCGTGGAGAAGCTGATGCCGCCACGGTTAACAGTGTCTGAAGTGCAGCGGAGCGCTTGCCAGGATGAGTCCTTCATTTTAATTCTGGCGGGAAATAAGTCGTTCTCTTGATTACCGAGCCTCTTATTGCAGCAGTGCCATGCTTAGTCAGAAAGGACCAGAAACTCTCCAGGCCGGGGGCAGCTCTGAATAGCTTGTCCGTATTAGTGGTACACTTTTCTATTTCCTCCTAGTTTCTGTGAAAAAAGAAGAAACTCTTTTAAGCTGGAAGATTTCACCCCATTCTCTAAATATTTGGACTGCTTTCTATTCAGTGTGTAAGAGAGGCAGGGTTTTTGGGCAGCAGTTGACCTGCTGCCCTCTGGGGCACAGAGCTATCAGGGCGGGCTGGGAGGGAGGGTGGACCTACACGGTGGGAAATGGTAGTGTTAGGAGCCATCTCAGAGTGGGTTTTCCACCGAGGATGCAAACGTGACCTCTTTGTTCATTTTGTTCTAGTTAACAGTAGATCTCTCTAAGATGACCAGGCAGTCTTTCAGGTTCCATTCCTTCCGGGAAGATGATTTGAGCTAAAAGAATCAACCCAGGAGCCTACCTGCCACTTCAGAACATGTTGGGCCGTCTGTGGGTCTCTTCTCGGTGCCATCGTAGCAGCGGGCACACATGCTGTCTGTCTGTGGGCTGTGAAGTCTGTTGAGCCCTCGGTGTTCAAGTAGAGAGCAGGCTTGTCTCAGGAGTACCTACTGGGGTCTGTGGTGAAACCCCTCTCTCTTTTCCATTACTTAGGTAGCAAGGGGGAAGCTACTCTGGGTCTGGCTGAGAGTAAGTGTGGTTTTCACTGCCACCCTCCTGTCCGGAACGCTTTATGTAAGGAGAATTTCCGTTGAGGTTGGGTGGGGCCTGGGCGAATTGACCGCCTGCCCGCAGGGAGGTGGGGTGCGTGCCACCAGCTGCGGTGGGTCTCTCAGCTGGATGGCAGGGAGGGCTGCACCAGAGGCATCCTTCTGTCTCTTGCTCGTTTGTGAGCAGTCGAATCGGGCTTCTTAGCTCCTTGGGTGGAATGACATGAATGTTGAATGGAAGTCAAATGGAGGGTGGCGTTGGGCCAGGGGATTTGAAGGCCTGCCTTTTGAAAAGCTCCCTTCTTGGGGGTGGGGAGGTGGGGGTCGGGGGGAGTCAGCACTCTCATGCATCTTAAAGATTTCCACTGTTTCCTGGCCGCCGTTGTTGGTAGTGATAGTGATTTCTCAAATGTTTATTTTCCCATAGGTAGTGTGTTATTTTTCTCTGGCCACTTTGAAGACTTTTTCTATACATGTGGTTTCCAGCAGTTTGACTGTGATATTTGTCTGCGTGGTTTTCTTTGATCTGTGTTCTGATTGGGTTTCACTTAGTCTCTTAAGGGCTTATCCCAGGTGGCTCAGTGATAAAGAACCCGCCTGCCAGTGGAGGAGATGTGGGTTCGATGCCTGGGTGGGGAAGATCCCCTGGAGAAGGAAATGGCAACTCCAGTATTCTTGCCAGGGAAATCTCATGAACAGACGAGCCTGGTGGGCTACAGTCCATGGGGTCACAGAGTGGGACAACACTTAGCAACTAAACAACAGCAAGGCTCTTAAATCTAGTAATTTATATATTTTAAAATTATATTTGGGCAGTTTTTTATTCAATACTGTTCAGGTATTCTCTTCCTCTTTGGGGACTTCATTCTGTGTATACTAGGCATTAAAAAAAATATTTTACAATTTTATTTGTCCTTTATACTAGGCATTTTGATACTGTCTTGCCGTTGTTGGCAGCTCTGTTCATTGTTTAAAAATCATTTTTTATCTTTGATAATTTCTATTGCTATGTCGTCACGTTTACTGACTTTGATGTCTACACTGCTCTTTATTTTATGGAGTCAGTTTTAAATTTCAGATACTGTGTTTTCCAGTTTAAGAATTTTCGTGTTTTTAACACAATAGTTTCTGTTTCTCTCCTGAGATTTCCTGTTTCGTTTTTCCCCATTCTGAGTACACCTCGTTTAAAAGTTTTTTTTTAAGGTATTTTATTTATTTGGCTGCGTTGAGTCTTAGTTGCAGCGCGTGGAGTCTTCATTGGTTCATGTGGGATCTTTCATGGCTGTGCATGGATTCACCAGTTGGGGCACAGGGGCTCTGGAGCGTAGGGGCTCAGTAGTTAAGCACACGGGCTTTCTTGCTCCTTGCCATTTCCCTGATCAGGGATCGAACCTACGTCCCTTACACTGGAAGGCGGATTCTTAACTGCTGGACCCCCCAGGAAGTCCCTACTTCACTTCAGTGAGCGCAGTTATGTTAGCTGCTTTGAAATCTTGGCCTGCTAATTCCAACATACGGGTTGAGTATTCATTGTAATTGGGGGTCATGTTCTTCTGGTTCTTTGTACAGCAAACAGTTTTGTATTAAATTGTGAATGTTGCGAAGACTGTGGATTTTGTTTTATTTCTCTGAAAAGTGTTGAGCTTTTAGTTTTAGCCGGAAGTTAATTTGGTTGGACAGCAAGTTCTCTTGGGTGGCAACACAAATGTTAGTTCAGCCTTTTTGTCTGTAGCTGGTCTGCTTGTGAACCGCAGAAAGACTGCATGGTTCTGGGGTGACCTGGAGACTGGGCGGTTTATACACAGAACTTGGAGCTCTTCTATCTGGTCTCTCTCTGCTGCAGCCCCTTTCTTCCAGGGGTTGTGGTTGCCCCAGGCTCTTCCCTCTTATTCCTCAGGCCGGAACAGCTTGGGTGCTGTATGCAAGTTTAAGCTGTCCTCCTTGGTACCAGCTCTGGTCTACGCTCAAGGTGAAAGTGGTGATTCTCCCCACGTCAGTAATGCCTTCCTAAATTTTGGCTCCCCTTCGTAATGTGTCGCCTTCTGCTTACTCTGGTGTCTTCAGGTAATAATCTTTTGGTATTTTTGTCCAGAGTTAATGTTGCCGTCAGCAAGAGGCTGCGTCTGGGTGGGCAGGAGCCTCCAGCTGGTCTCTGATACACGGCCCCACCCAAAATATTGGTTCAAGTTACTGCTTTATTCTGACCAATTAACACATCTTTTTCACTCTGCTTTTTCACTCTGCTTTCACTCTGCTTTTCAACAAGAGGATGCTCTTGTTGGAGCATCCTGTGGAAATGAGACCATTGAAATCGGTCCTTTTGGAGTTTTCCAAAGGGGACTTTGTTGTTCACCGTGTAGTCTTGCCCGCTCAAAACACTCTCCATCTCTATGCCGTGTACTCGCTTGTTTTTAGGTCCCTGACAGCTGAATCCCTCAATTCTTAATTTTTAGTTCCCTTCTCTGTAAAGGGTACAGCTCCTTTAAATAGGGTGCCTAGGAGGACTGTCTTGAAGAGGTGACATTTGAGCAGAAGCCTGAGGGAAGTGGGAGAGTGGACCATGTAAACTCTGGGGGGATGTACCGAGAACAGTAAGTGCAGGAAGCTCGTCGTGCTCAGGCCACGGCAGGGGGACCCTGTGTACGCTGGGTGGAGTGATCCAGGGTAGAGCTTGAGAGGAGCTCGGAGGAGACAGGCAGCACATGCAGGCCGTGGTGAGGACTGAAGGTTTATTGTGTGAGGGTGCGAGGGGAGGGTTTTGAGCAGAGACAAATACGATACTGTGGGATGGTGGGGGAAAGAGCAGACACAGTTGAAAGGCTATTGCAGGAGCCCAGGTGAGGGGTGCTGGCGGCCTGGATGGGGCAGTCATGGTGGAGATGGTGATTCAGAGAGAAGTGTATCACACTGCCGTGGGGGTCTCCAAGGTCTCTGGAGATGAGGCCAGAACGCGCTATGTTGCCCAAGAGAAGATTGTGGAGATACGAGGTGGTTTTTCAGCCCTTTTCCCCCTCTCTCCCAGTCCTTGATACTAGAATTGAACAAGGCAGGTTCTGTCTGGGGAACTTAATGTCATGCCAGGGTGGTTATTTTAGTCCTGTTGCCCCAGGAGTCTGCTGAGGAAGGCTGGCGGAGAACCCAGCAGTGTTGTTAACTCAAGAGTCATCACAGTTCAGGCTTGGGCCTCTGCCAGCTGGGCCGTTAAAGGCTTCGTTTCTTGCTGGCTAGCCCGCCAGGCTCCTCTGTCCATGGGATTTTTCCCAGCAAGAATACTGGAGAGGGTTGCCGTTTCTTCCTCCTGGGAATCTTCCCTCCTGGGAGTCTTCCTGACCTGGGGCTGAGTCTGTGTCTCCTGCATTGCCGGCAGGTTCTTGACCCCCGAGCCACGGGGGAAGCCCCCAGATACTGAGCTGTTTGCTACTAATTGGGAAAGGACTTGTCATGATAGCTAATTAAATACTTACTAGGTGAATGATACTTGGCTAATTAATGTGGATTTGCTGATTCTACCTGAATTTAGAACCCAAATGGTTAGTTCACGTATTGGCAGAAAGGATTCTATTTAAGTAGTAGTTCTTGTATCATTCATAAACTCCAGAATTCCTCAGAACCCGGGTTGAATGTTAACTGAAGATACTGCTTGTTTTTTGTATGTTTTTGTATGAAGCAGACACCTCACGGATTTGCATATAGTAGGCGTCTAGGTTGTGCTTGTTGCCCTATTCTATTGTGGTGAGAAGACGGCCACCTTCACGAATGAAGGTGAAGAGAGGACTAGGGAGCCATCATCAGCGAGTATTATGTGTGAAACAGGAAAAAGAGCGTTACTGAGCACTGCTCCTGACCTTGACTGTTGTAGGTTGATGGATTTTTTTTTTGGCTCTAGAAAACTAGATTGGATACTAAGAGGTTTCCGTATAATCCTTGTTTATAGCTGACATATAAACTTCTCAAGTCTTTATTCCCTATTCTGAACACATGGATGGGACAGGGCTAAGTTAGGTCCTGTTTCCTGTTTGTTTCTTCATTTGTGGACACTGGTGGGGCATCTTCTGTACGGCAGGCACCGTGCCCTGTATGTTCTGGTCAGTGCCATACCAGTAGCTAAATCCGTAGCTTGAAGGTCAGTCTTCATGTTCACAAGTCACTAAGCTGTAGTCATAAGGCTACAAAAAAAATTGCCAGTGTTGAGGGAGTGGGGAGAGCATTGTTTTAATTTGAAAGAAAACGACATCGACAGAAGTGAGAATGTTTCCTGAACGTGACACCTTACTTCTGGCTGACTCACTTCTTTCTCGTTTGATCTGCCCTTTGTGACATCCTTAGAGGCCCAGGCTGTTCTGCGTGTTTGCATTACAGATATTTGGATCTCTTTGTCCTTCTGATTCTGGTGCCAGAATGGATAATGGTTGATTTGCTGAGCTTTTGTCTAGCCATTAAGCACTACAGCTCTGAAGCAAAACTGGTAGAAGAAAGCTTTTTCTAAAAGAAAATTTTAATTTATTTATTTGACTGCGCTGGGTCTTAGGTGTGCCATGTGGGACCGTAAGTTGCGGTATGTGGGATCTGGGATTGAACCCAGGCCCCTTGCATTGGGAGCTTCAAGTCTTGGCCACTGGACCATCAGGAAAGTCCCAAAGAAAGCTTTTACTTCTCCCACCCTCCCCTCATCCTTTGATTTTAGTTTGTATTTGCGAACTTTGTAAAGGCAGAAATCTCTTTTTGGTTATGAGAAAGAGGGGACGTGCTTACATTACGAATTACGTGTATTCAGAGTTGGCTTTGCTCTCTCCTGGTGGTTGATTCTGAAAATGGCGCAGTGGCATTTGGGCTGGATAGTTCTCTGCTGTGGGGAGCAGCCCTGTGCAGCGTGGGATTTAGCAGCATCCCTGGCCTCTGCCCACTAAGGGCAAGTAAGCCGCCGGCCACCCAGTGGTGACAGCCGAACGTGTGCACAGATACTGTCGTGTCCCTTGGGGGTCACAGCCGCTCCTCGCTGAGAACCCTTACAGCAGACCTGCTGACCGGAGTTTCTTGCGGGTTAGCCACAAGCGGGCTGCTGCTGTTCTTGACTCTGTGTCTCTGAACCCTGGAAACCTTCTCCTTTATTCAGATTCAGCTCCCTTACCCTGAAGATCTTGCTGTTGCCCAGCCCTGAGGAGTAATGCCAGGATGAGCTGAGACAGAACACGTGCTGTATTCCTGAATCCAGAGGACTTGTTCTTAATGGACCTGCCTCTTAATGAACTTTGATAAACGTGCTAAAAAACTGAATGTGAAATCTAGGCCAACACACAGTTGATAGGAGACCTTCCGCCCCGTCTCGCTTTTCCACGGGACAGGCAGGTCCTCTTGACTGGATTCGCCTTGTAATGAGACAGAAAGTTTGGCTGTGTTCTAGGTATCACGGCATGATGCTTTTCGTTTTTATTGTTGTTTCTGAAGTTTAGGTGAAGGAGTTGACTGTAGCGTTGTCAAGTGTGGCTGGTAAATAGCTCCCGTTTTTCGCTCAACATGGGGCTGTGTCGACTCAGCGCGGAGGTTGCTTACCCAGGTTCATGTGTGTAGTAAGTGATAGAATTGAAATCTGAACTCGCATTTTTCTGGTTGACTCCAGAGCCACGCTTTCCCCTCTGTCCCAGCGCCTCTCAAAGTGCGGCGTGCCTGGGACTCACTCTGGAGATCTTGTTAAAACGCAGGTCCTGGCTTGGTAGGTTTAGGAAGGCTGGCGGTTCTGCCTTTTTAATGGGGTCTCGGGTGACGCCCATGTTGTTGTTGACCTTGGGATCACACTTTGAGTACTAGAGCTCTGTGCTGTGTCCTGGATTTTTTTTGTTTTTCCTTTTCTTTTTGGCTCTGCTGAGTGTTCGTTGCTGCTTGTGGGCTTTCTGTAGTTACAGTGAGTAGGGGCTACGCTTCCTTGTGATGTGAGAGCTTCTCATTGTGGAGGCTTTTCTCGTAGAGCACAGACCCCAGGGGCACGGGCTTCACTGGTGCGGCTTGCAGGCTCTAGAACGCAGGCTCAGCAGTCGTACCGCGTGCGCTTAGTTGCTCTATGGCACGTGGGGTCTTCCCAGACCAGGGGTCAAACCCATGTGCCCTGCGTCGGCAGGCGGCTTCTTATCCACTGTGCCATCAGGGAAGGCCCTGAATTGTTAACTGTGGTATAGACGATCCTCCTGGTGATTGACCCACAGAATTGGTGACCTACAATTGAACATTCAGTAACCGGATGCTTTACCGATTGTTTTCTTCGTTTTAAGCTGTGTGTATTCCCTGGTAGGGTTGAGGGAAAGCTCTGTTCCGCTGAACTGGCAGCATTGCCGTTCTGTGTTGAGTGAATGCTGGGTGCGCTTGGAAAGTAACGTGAAAGATCCCAGGGTAGATTGTGGGGGCAGGCGTTACAGTGTGGAACTGCCAAGGTCCACTGACCCAGGGTGGGCGTTACTTTACATTTCCACATCTCTGAAATTGGGTGTGTCTTAAGCCTCAGATGGCATTTTACCGTCGCTGGATGTTGGCAGTTGACCCCTGCTCCGTGGCCACCCTCCCCCTTCCCGGGGGTTGAGCCCCTGGCCGCCTACCCCTGCTCGGTCCTCTCTTTCTCCGGACCTGGGCGTCAGTGCCCTTGCTCTGTCACTGCTGAACCCAAGCTAGGGAGGTCCAGGCTGTGAGCACGGAGATTTTCATCTTGTTGAGACGTGCTGTAGGGCAAGATGGGTTTCGGGGTCTTTTGCTTTGCCCTGACGTCTGCCGTTGGCCGCAGCGCATCTGCTACCAGTTTCCCCTGTGCTGACTTGGTAGGGACTCCTTGGGGACTGAGCCAGAATTTTTAAAAGCTCTTTACTAGAGTAAACATTCTAAATGATGAACCATGTTTTCATATTTTTCTTATTTGGCAGCATTTTTATTTCTTGATAGTACACAAATTAATAATGCACTTTTCATGGGGCCTTAGCTAGATGAGACTTACAAGTTTAACCTAAGTTTACCAGAAAAAGACTGATTTGGAGTTAGGAGGCGTGAGTTAGGAGTCTAGCTCTGTGAGGGGCCTGTTGTCCACGTGCAAAGTAAAAAGTTGACTGATCTCTGAGGCCCTTCTGGCTCTGCACTAATTGGATTCTAAGTGTGCTGGAGTGAATTAGTTGAAATGTGAGGTCTCTGCTTTAAGAACATAGAAGAAGTGATTATTAGTACTTTTGACAAGGTTGGTGATCGAGGAGGCATCTGAGCCGGGTATTCAGGGGCAGCATAGTTGGGGTGGAGGAACAGGAGAGAGAGGATTTTAAGCTGAAGAGACGGTGCTCACAAGGTCATGGGAGAGCCTTTAAAACCATTCACAGGGACGTCCCTGTGGTCCAGTGGCTGAGATTCTGGGCTCCCAGGGCAGAGGCCGTGGGTTCAGCTCCTGCTCAGGGAACTGAGATCCCACATGCTGCACAAAGTGACCAACCAACGAACAAACACACTCAGCTTTTAGACCCTGGGTAAAATTATAGTCATCACGTTATGGAGAGGTGAGCCTCGGTACAGGTGTCCCATTGCAAGAAGGGTGTCCCTTCCCAGCTGTCGAAAAAGATGGTTACTCAAGACGTTCTCTTTGTTTCTGGCTTTTGAGAATAAAATGAGTCCTCACTAGTTAGTCAATGAATTAATTGGTATAGAAACCATAAAATTAAAGGAGCTATCAGAGTACTCGAGTCTGTTCATCCTTGTTTGAGTTTCAGAGTCAAAGTGAATAAGAAAGCTACTACCAGTAGTAGCTACTATCTGAGGCACATTTGAAAGAAAAACAGTGAAAGTGAAGTCGCTCAGTCATGTCTGACTCTTTGTGACCCCATGAACTGTGGCCCACCAAGCTCCTCTGTCCATGGGGTTTTCCAGGCAAGAATACTGGAGTGGGTTGCCATTTCCTTCTCCAGGAGATCTTCCCAACCCAGGGATTGAACCTGGGTCTGCTGCATTGTAGACAGATGCTTTACTGTCTGAGCCACCAGGGAAGTCCACTGGGGAAGCCCCCCAGGGAGGCACATTTAAATAAGTTTAAGAACCATAACGCAGCTCTTGCGATTGAGCACGGCGTCTTTGTTTCGGGAAGAAATAGCAGCTTTGCCTATGTCAGTCACTGGGGGTAGAGATCCTTTGAATTTGGAAATTCTCTGGACACAGAGCTCTTACTTTTACTGAGTCAGGTTCACCTGGAAAGAAAAAGCTCTTGTAGGTGTAGTCCGTGATGCAGGTAGCAGTTGCAGAAGCAAAGGAATTAACCCCAACTGGACGGGCTTGCCTTTGTTGTTTTAGGGCAAAAAGAAGGGGCTTTAATCGGGACTCAGAAAGGACACAGGCTCCAGGGAGTTCTGAGTTGGGTTTCAAGGGAATTCCACAGCTGAGGATCATAGCCTCAGTTCTGCTCTGCCACTTTGTGTTCTCTTGGGAAAGTTATTTTTAATATCCCTAAACCGTGTCTGTTGCATACTGAAAATAATGCTCAGCTTTAGCTTGTTTCCCAGGAAAGTTAGTTAGCAAATGAATAAAGCTTACAGTGTGAAGTCTTTATGAATTTGCTGAGTTATAAGGTGGTTTTTATTCCTGTAAGAGGTATGCTAGGTTTTACAGTTTGGTTTTGCTGTTGCTGTTATTCCATCTCTGAATCGTGTGCAACTCTTCGGGACCCCGTGAACCACAGCATGCCAGGCTCCACTCTCTTCGGTATCGCTCAGAGTTTGCTCAAGTTCATGTTAACTGAATCAGTGATGCTGTGTCTAACCATCTCATCCTCTGTTGCCCCCTTCTCCTCCTGCCTTCAATCTTCCCAGCATCAGGGTCTTTTCCAATGAGTCGGTTCTTCACATCAAGTGGCCAAAGTATTGGACCTTCAGCATCAGTCCTTCCAATGAATATTGGAACAAGAGGCTCTTTAGCTCTTCTTCACTTCAGTATATTTAGCCACGATCTCCTTTGACCTAAAGACAGCCTTGCTTTTGCATTCTGCAGTACAGCACTGATCATCAGTGTTTTTCTTTTCTCTTTACAGGTGGTTCGTACTGAGAAGAACAGTCTGAACAACCGATTCCTGCCATGGAATGAAATCGAGACAGAGGCCATCCTGTCTATTGATGATGATGCTCACCTCCGCCATGATGAAATCATGTTTGGGTTTCGGTGAGGAGCTGATTTTTAATCAAGAAACGCTTTTGTTGGCAAGTGACAGGAAACTAACTCAAATCCTGGATGAGGCAGCCAAATGAATTTCATAGCTGGTAGTAACTGAAACATGTTGTGTGCTAAGTCACTTCAGCCGTGTCTGACTCTGTGCCACCCCAGGGACCGTAGCCTGCCAGGCTCCTCTGTCCATGGGATTGTCAGGCAAGATTAGTGGAGTGGGTTGCCATTCCCTTCTCCAGGGGATCTTCTTGACCCAGGGATTGAACCCTCATCTCTTACGTCTCCTGCATTGGCAGGAAGGTTCTTTACCACTAGCGCCACCTGGGAAGCCTCAGGACTTACATATCTCACCTTGAAGGAACAGTACAGATAAGAGAACAGAGTAGATCAGGGCCACTCAGAGTGTGTCCCGTCCTGGCGCTGACTCATGGACAGAGTGAGGTAAGATCAGGAACTGAGGGTAGATACTTAGAAGCCTTTAAATAACTTGACATTTACCATGACATCCAAGTGTGAGGATTTTTCTTGTAATTCGTTTTTGAGAAACATTGACGGTAATTCATACGTCACACAGCTCACTCATTTAAGTGTCCCATTCAGCGGCTCTTGGAGTATTTACAGGGTTGTGCAGCTGTCCCTGTAATCTGTCTAGAAACCTTCATGACCATCAGAAGAAATCTTGCACCCATTAGCAGTCAGTCTCTGTGTTTCTCCAGCTCCTCTAAACCATTGGCAACCATTAAGGTACTTAGTTTCTCTGTGAATTTATCTGTTGCAGACATCCCATGGAAATGGTACCGTATAATATGTGCTCCTTGGTAACTGGTTTCTTTCTCTTATCATAGTGTTTTCCGAGTCCATCTGTCTTGTGGCACCTGTCAGTGCTTCATTCTGTGCGGATGGACACATTTTGCTGACTCCCAGGTGGCTCAGTGGTAGAGATTGTGCTCACCAGTGCAGGAGAAGTAGATTCTACCCCTGGGTTAAAATTCCCTGGAGAAAGAAATAGCAACCAACTCCGCTGTTCCTGCCTGGGAAATCCCACGGACAGAGGAGCTGGCAGGCTACGTTGCAGAGAGTTGGACCCGACTGAGCATACACACACACATTTTATTTGTCCATTTTTTGACACTTGGGTTGTTTCTGCTTCTTTGCTATTGTGAATCCTGCTGTGAACATTCATGCACATGCTTTTTTATATGACTGTTTATAGATACATACCTTGGAGTGGAGTTATTGGATCATATGGTAACTCTTGGTTTGACATTTTGAAGAACTCCCAGCCTGTTTTCCAGAGTAGCTGCACCATTTTATATTGCACCAGCAGCGAATGAGGGTTCCGATTTCTCTGTGTCTTTGTCGACACTTGATATTTTCTGCTTTTTATTTATAGCCCTCCTGCTGGGTGCAAAGTGGTATTTCAGTGTAGTTTTAATTTGCATTTTCCCTAATGACTTAGGATATTGCTCATCTTTTCATGTGTTTAGGAATAACTTATATATCTTTTTTGAAGAAATGTCTATTTAGATACTTTGCTGTTTGTTATTTGGGTTGTCTGTTTTTTTTTAAACTTTAGACTTTTTATTTTGTAGTGGGATATAGCCTGTTAACGTTGTAGGAGTTTCAGGTGAACAGCAAAGGGACTCAGCTGTGTAATATGTGTATCCATTCTTCCCCAGAGTCCCCTCCCATCCAGGCTAGCACATTACGTTGAGCAGAGGTCCCTGCTGTACAGTAGGTCTTTGTCAGTTTTCTGTTTTAAATATAGCAGTGTGTACATGACTGGTTTGTCTTTTTATTTTTGAGTTGTCCGAGTTCTTTGTCTATTCTAGGTACAAGTCCCTTATCAGGGATAATGATTTGTAGTTTTTTCCTCTTATTCTGTGGGTTGTCTTTTCATATTCTTGATGGTGTCCTTCAAAGCACAAAACTTTTCATTTTAACGAAGTCCAGTTTGTCTAGGTTTTCTTTGGTTACATGTCCTTTTGGTGTTATATTTAAGAAACCATGCAATTCATTTTTATTGTATTTTTACAAAAGCACAAACAAGCCCCGGGAAAATTACTTCTTCGCCACATAGTTTGGGAAGCACTGGAGTAGATATCCTTGGGGATCTTGTTCAAACGAAGTATAGACCCAGGTTGGAGAACTCTTTTCTCTGTGCTTTTGTTTCGGGCACTGAGAGCCTGGCCGCTTTAGGTGGGTGAGTGCAGATGCTTGAAAGGAGCAGCAGCTTTACTACTGTGCTTGTCTTAAGTCCATGTGTGGTTACCTGCCACATTTCTGACAAAGTTCTTCCTCTCCCTCACCCAGCCTCTCATTTCCTCTGACCTCCTCCTACCACTATGTTATTGAGGCGAGAATCTGTTGTTAGCAGTTGTGAAAATCCCACTGGATTTCACATTACCATAATAATAAGTAACCAGCTCTCTTGCCTTGATTTTATGAAAGGAAAAAAAGCCATGTGATGATAGCAGAAAGGGGCCTTTGCCATCACAGTTGTTGTTATTGATGGTGACGGGGGAGGGACGGGAAGGTGGGGTGTTTCCGATACAGCGTGATGAACTTGAGAGCCTCCTGAGGGACTGGAGGCTGTGGACAGAGTCATGGGGTGTTAACAGGAGGATTGCCGATCAGCGCTAGATCCTGAGAATGATTAGATAAGCAGTCCTGCTTTGATGAGTTTGAAGCTTGTTAAGATAACTGGTGTTTGCTATCTTCTGTGGTTGCTGATTTAGAAAGATTTTTTATCTTTTCCGTTTGTCACCAGATTTCCGAGTGGTGAGAGAATAATGGGAAGCCTTATAACTGACGGTACTGAGCATCTTTCCATGTGCTCAGTGACCATCTGTTTATCTTCTTTGGAGAAATGTCTGCTCAGACCCTTTGCCTTTTTATTTTCAAGTGGTTAAGAGTTTCTTAGAAATTTGAGGTTTAGTCTCTGGTTATAAGACAAGTGAATTATCTCTGACTCTACTTCCAAATCTTCTATTACCCTGAGTATTTTCTCATTTGTTTGGGCATCCTTTGATCTAAAAACTTTGCTTTTGAATTAGAGTTTTCACCTTTTCCATATGTATGCTAGAGATGGGATTGTTGGATTATATGATAACTCTGTTTTTAGTTTTTTAAGGAACCTCCATGCTGTTCTCCATAGTGGCTGTACCAATTGACATTTCCACCAAGAGTGTAGGAGGGTTCCCTTTGCGAAAGGATACATGCATTCTGACGTTCATTGCGGCACTGTTCACAGTAGTTGAGACGTGGAAGCGGCCTAAATGCTGGCATCAGCAGATGAATGGATAAAGAAGATGTGGCGTGTAGATGCCGCGGAATGTTTCCCAGCCATAAAAAGAATGAAATAATGCCATTTACAGCAACATGGATGGGCCTAGAGGTTATCACCCTAAGAGAAGAAACTTAGGGAAAGTCAAATATCACATGATATCACTTATATGTGGAATCTGAAAAGATGATGCAAGTGAACTTATTTACGAAACAGAAATAGACTGAGACATAGGAAACAAACTTAATGGTTCCAAAGGGGAAAATGGGGGAGGGCTAAATTTAGGAATTTGGGATTAAAAGATACACACTACTATGCATGTGTCATTTCGCAGAGCTTGTACGTGGCTGAGTGACTCACACACACGTATATGAAATAGATAATTAGGGCCTGCTGTGTAGCACAGGGAGCTATATTCAATATCTTATAATAACCTTTAATGGAAAAGAGCCTGAAAAATAATATATATAACTTGGTCAGTTTGCTGTGAACCTAAAAATTGTAAATCAGCTGTACTTTGGTTTAGAATGAATAAATAAATACCTCCATAGAAACTGTCCCTCTGGCGAAAGGTAATGTGGATCTTGGCTGACTTCAGCTTATGTAGCAAAGAAGGAAATAGTATGTTTTTAAGGGATGGATAAAGAGACCCAAGAGAACTGAAAAGACGTATCTGTACAAAAACCGTCCATGACTGTTCATAGCAGCATTATTTATAAGAGTCAGGAAGTGTAAACATGACTCAGCTTATACGAGGCACTCACAGTAGTCAAGTTCATAGGGACGAAGTAGAATGGCCGGGGCCTGGGACTAAAGGAAGGCAAGAATGCCAAGTTAATGTTTAATGGGTCGGGTTTTAGGTTGGAGAGATGGAAACATTCTGGAGATAAATGATTGTGATGATCATTTAACAGTGGGAAAATACTTAATGCCATTGAACTGTATACTTGAAAATAATTAAAATGGTAAATTTCATGTTATGTGTGTTTTGCCACACACCAAAGAAAAATCAGTTGTCAAAAAAGCTAAAACAAGAGAAGTATAAACAATCAGAATGTCCTTCAGCTGATGAATGGATAAACAAACAGTGGTATATCCGCACAGTGGAATATTACTTGGCAACAGAAAGGACTGACGTGCTGACACGTGCTACAACATGAAAACAGGCTAAGTAAAACAGGCCAGTCACGAAAGCTCGTGTACCATGTGAGTCCGTGTGTGTGAAATGTCTGCAACAAGCAGAGCCACGGAGACACAAGGCAGATTAGTGGTTGCCATGGGAGACTGGGGGTTGGGGGTGGATGGGGAATGACTGTACACTGCTAGTGGTTGTGGGGTTTCTTTGATTAACAGGTTATGAGAATATTCTGAACCGGTGATGGTTGCATAGCTTTGTGAATATATTAAATACTAAACCCAGCGAGTCATACACTTTTAAACAAGTGAGTCTTTTGTGTGATTTATATCTCAATAAACTTTCTTTTTAAAAAGCAAAAGTGTAAGTTTTACAGTGAGGGATCATGGACTGGAAGGTAGGTTTCTGTTCCTGGAGGCATTTGAAGGGATCAGTATTTTTAGGAGTATTGATAATAGCCTTCGGATATGCTGTTGGTATTTATTAACAATCCTTATATTCTGTAACTGTCAAAATATATTATTAAAACATAGCTTTTTAGGTGAGTGTTTGGAAGTCTGTGTTAGGAGGTAAACGAGGATAGAGGTAGGGGTTTGGTGGGATGTGGCGAAACGCCCATCTAGACGGCTGCTGTGCTGTGATATAAGTTGTAATTTCTCATCTTCTGGGCTAGACTGTGTGTATGTGTGTGTCTGTGTGTGCATCATCAGTCGTGTGCAACTCTTTGTGACCCCGTGGACTAAGCCTGCCAGGCCCCTCTGCCCTGGGATTTCTCAGGCAAGAATACTGGCGGGGATAGCCATTTCCTTCTCCAGGCATCTTCCCAGCCTAGATATTGGACCCTCATCTCCTGTATCTCCTGCATTGACAGGTGGATTCTTTACTGCTGAACCACCTGGAAAGCCCACTGGACTAGGTTAGTTGCTTTCAAACTTAACAGGAGAGGGACTCTTGAAATGAAATCTTGTGTGCTTTAGGAGCTGAGGGTTCGTGGGTGATGAGGGACTTTGTTAGGCAGTTTGAATCTCTGTTGGAGTGAGGTGGAGGGAGGAGGTGATGGATCCTTTTTTATGGTAAACCTGAAGCACTTCTGCAGGACTGTGGATTTCAGCCTATGAAACTGATTTTATTTGTTGTACCTTACCTAGAGGTAAGGTAAATTTGGAGATGTTAGAAAAGTTTATCCTGGAAACATTCCCAACTTATTTCTTACATTTACGAAGTCTTTCATTTGTACGGTTCTGTAGACCACTGCTTTTCATGGTACAGGTTTCCACCTCAGCTCTGCTCCAATCAGAATTATAGACTGTTGCACCCAACTCTAGGCAGCAGTCTCCTGTGGTTAAATCGGGGTCACTCAGTAAAAGAGGAGTTAGGTATACTGTACAATGTACATAAATTATGTACACGTCCTACCATACTAGTATGTTATAATCTTTAAAACTAAAGCCTAAGAAATTAAATAATATTAAAAAGAAATAGATATAAAAATAATCTTCTTCCTGCTTCTTAGCAGATTGTTGTACTTACCCCATCCTGGAGACCTTTAAATGCCTTAGACTCCTTAGAGCCTTTCCGTGTTTCTCCAGCTTGTTCTTTATGCAAGGGCTGGAGAGATGCTGGCCACCAACATTAATAAGTTAGAGGATTGATAAGCAGGTGCTTATTAAGGAAACTATGGATGATACTTTGTTTTTTATTCTGTTTGGTTTGTGATTGATTTGGTATATAAAATTAAAAAGAAAAAAGAAGTAACGGCTCAAAAAGAGAGATCCTGCAAAATAGAGGCAGTAATTTTGCACGTTTCTGACAACCGTAGAGCTTTGCGCTCAGGTGTGTGCGTATGCTTGTGTCTTTTGAGGGTGTGGAGAGAAGCACGGGACCGCATTGTGGGTTTCCCTGGCCGCTACCACGCGTGGGACCTCCCTCATCAGGCCTGGCTCTACAACTCCAACTACTCCTGTGAGCTGTCCATGGTGCTGACAGGTGCTGCCTTCTTCCACAAGGTAAGACAGGGCCGGTAGGGTTGGCATGACTCGGTCAGAGTTGAGCCTTTGTGTGGCAGTGAAATGCTTGCTTTAAATAAAGATAACTCTCCTAATGCTTTTTACATGTCCCTTGCTTGCTAGAATTACAGTACTGCCATCTTTAATGACAGTGATCAAGATGATCATAGCAGCTCTCGAATGAAGTCGGGATGGGAAGGCCGCCGCACTGGCCATTAGAAAACCAGTTTACCTTCCTGAGCATTGGCTCTCCCTCTGTAAAGCTGAGAGCACTGGGGCAAAACATTTTCCAGTTTCCCCACAGCCATTCCAGACATGGCCTGGCCAACAAAAGGCTGAATCTGGCCCTCTCCTGGTTCAGCCACCTCCGTCCCAGGCCCCACTGCAAGCTTCTGTCCATTCCGGCTCTGCAGGTTCTGTTTTATTCCCTAGAGCTTTTAATTTTCACGCTGCTTCACGTCCTGATTTTTGTTGAGTATTTAGGATGCAGACTCTTCCAGTCATTACTCCTCGCTTGTACTGTTGTTGCGAAACTGTTCTGTTTTCTTGCTCCTGACTCAGCTTCTCTCTCCATCTCATCTGTTCTGTAAAATACCCCTTGGGCACATGTGGCTGCTGAGCGCTTGAAACGTGACTGGTCAGTGCTGAGATGTGCTCTCAGTGTAAAGTATTGTACGTACCAGACTTTGAAAACTTAGCATGAAAGAAAGAGTGTAGACTATCTCATTACTAGTTTTTTATATTGATTGTATGTTGGGTGAGTGAGTGTTCGTTGCTCACCTGTATCGACTCTTTGCCATCCCATGGACTGTAGCCTGCCAGGCTCCTCTGTCCATGGAATTCTCCAGGCAAGAATACTGGAGTGGGTATCCTTCTCTAGGGGATCTTTCCGACCCAGGGATCGAACCCATTTCTCCTGCATTGCAGGCAGATTCTTTACCATCTGAGCCAATAGGGAATGATTGTATGTGCAATTATTTTATAAAGTGCAATTATTTTGGATACACTGGGTTAAATTAAAATATGGTACTAATTAATTTTACTGTTTCTTTTTATTTCTTAAAACTGTGGCTACTAGAAAATTAAAAATGACAGATGGGGCTGCTCCATACCTTCCCTCCCAGGCCCTCTCTCTGGGCTGTGAAGAGCCCCTGTTCTGGGATGGCCAAACTGCCTGTACCCGCACTTCACAGAATACCTGCTCTGTCTCCTTGATCTGGCTGAAGCCTGACTCTTCCCTGAGGACAGTGCTTCCCCTTCAGCCTGTTCCTGTGTTCCTTCCAGGGACCGTGACTGAGACTGTCCGTTTCCCCACACTTGTGCCCTGGAGCCAGGGAGAGCGAGCCATTCCCACTGCTCACTGGTGACCCTTCTTGACGATTGCTTCTCACTTGTCATGTGAAATCGCATTTGAGATTCATCGTCATCTGCCTTGTTGCTCCATCTGCCGACCTCCTAAGTCATCCCTTCACGGTCAGCAAAGACGTTACCACCTGGCCCAGCATCCTGACCTCTACTCTGTGCTCTCCTGAACAACCCAGCCGGGACCCTGTCTCCCTATAATTATTGAAGCATTATACTTCTTCCCTGGTGACTCAAACGGCAAAGCGTCTGCCTACAGTGCAGGAGACCCGGAGAAGGAAATGGCACTCCACTCCAGTACTCTTGCCTGGAAAATCCCATGGACGGAGGAGCCCGGTAGGCTTCAGTCCATGGGGTTGCAACGAGTCGGACACGACTGAGTGACTTCACTTCTTAACAGGGTTCTACTTCTGTCTAGCGCTTTTCTTTTTTAAAATTTGATTCTTATTTTATATTGGAGTGTGGCTGATCTCCAGTGTTGCGTTAGTTCCAGGTGCGCAGCAAAGTGATTCAGTTACACGTGTCATACATGTAGCTATTCTTTTTCACATCCTTTTCCCATAGCGGCTATTACAGAACACTGACTAGAGTCACCTGTGCCCCACAGTAGGTGCTTGTTGGTTATCTAGTTTATGTATAATTGCCTGGTGCTCTTCTTTTGTGTTCTCCTTACGTCCTCTCAAGCTCTTGTGGCTTTTTTTTAGTGTCCGTAAGTTGGTGATTTCCAGCCTTGCCTTTGCTTGAGAGCTTTACTTGTAAATTTATCTTCAGGATATTCCTGTATTTCTCCCTAGTACTTCAAACTGAACTTTTCCCCAAAAAGCTTCCTTGTTTGGCCTTTGGAAGAAACTAAGTTGGTCTCCCCTAGTTTAGAGCAATCAAGTTATCTTTTCTTTTTATTATAAGACCCTATCAGTAAAAACTTCTGATACCTCACAAGTATATGTATGTATAAATTACAGTATACTATACTGTACTATAGTACAGTGTACTATACTACCATACTTACAGAAATTTTTATATGGTTGAGATAACGGTGAAACAGTTTCAAAATAACAGTCTCACTAAATTCTTAAATTTCAGTGAAGGCAATATGGCTGAACATGTGTTATTATTTTTGAAAATCTTGATTTGACATTTTGTGTACTGGCAGGTCAGCGTTCTGTTTCTAACTTGGTCTGTTTCTAAATGAAGCACGTTTCTACTACTTTGTTTTAATCACTGTCCCCGGAAGAAACACCGTATTGCCCTGCTTCCAGAGTCTGGATGCTTATCTACCAATTTGGTAGCATTTTGTTGAGACTGTTGAATTTTCATCTTCTATGGGGCCATTCAGTTTTCTTAAGCAAACTAATGAGCAGAAATTGCATTTTATATTTTAGAGTCGGTTCTAAATTCACTGAAACTTTAAGAAGATGTTTAAACAGATTACAAAGTTTTTCTGTATTTTAAAAATTATTTTTGGCATAAAAATAATATAATAGTAGAAATACTTCTAAATATTTGTTTTCATAATGCTTTCACCATATACTTTTAAGTCAGTTCTTTTTTCTTATAATGTCATGTTTCCCTTGATAAAGATATGGATTTAAATTAATAAATATTCTCATTAGCATGCTAATGATAGGCAGTGGCCAGTTAAAGGGTCAACCCGTCTTCGTAAAAGAAAGGTGTATAATTCATCTTTTAAGTTCACCATCTCTTAAGTATTCTGTCACAAGATGACCAGCAAACCACTGTTTGGTTCAAAAATTTTATGGTTGTTTTGCTATATAGACTCTACCATTTAAGGTAAAAAGATACATAAGTCAGTTTTATTGGACACCTCACCTGTTCATTCATCATCAGCATATTGCAACAGATCTCGGTTACCATTTGGTGTGTTTTATGGCGTTTGTTCACTTCTGTGGTGTAAATATTCTTGCCATGACTGAGTTCAGGTTAACAACATGAGTCACTGAACATGGCTTTTGGAAGAGATGAGCAGTTAGATGCAAGTCACCTAGTACTTTCACCAGACAGTTATAACAGGCATGAACAGCCTCAAGGTGACAGTAAATGTGGGATTTCGCTGGGGGTCCAGTGGTTAGAACTCTGCAGGGGACGTGAGGGCTCCCATCCTTTGTCAGGGAACTAGGATCCTGCATGCCTTGCAGCGCAACCAAAAAGTTAAAAAAAAAAATGATGGTAAAAGTAATAAATAATTATAACTGTTAACTAGTTAAATAAGTGATGAGCTTAGGTATTTAATGGCTTTTAATATAATGTATTTAGTTTTCAGTTGTCATCTAGTCACTGAGTCGTGTCTGACTCTATGACCTCATGGACTGTAGCCTGCCAGGCTCTTCTGTCCATGCGATTCTCCAGGCAAGAATACTGGAGTGGGCCGCTATTTCCTTCTCCAGGGGATCTTCCCAACCCGGGGGTAGAATCCGCATCTTCTGCATTGGCAGGCAGATTCTTCACTGCTGAGCCACCAGGGAAGCCCTTTAATTTTAAGTACGTGTAATTCTATTTTTAATAATGGCTGTTTTTCATAACAAGGTCACAAAATTCCTAAAATCCCTGAAAGTTCAGCAGTTGACATTCATTGCTGGGTATGAGCCAGTGCACACCTGTGGGCCTTGTGGGACATTTTAAGAATTTAGGCTTAATCTGAGTGAGATGAGAAGCCACTGAGGGGTTTGGAGTGAAGGAGGCCCGTGTGTTAACACGATTGCTCTGCTGTGCTGAGGATGGACTGGAGGGAGCAAGAAGGCGGCAGGGAGGCTGATCAGGAGACTGAACAGTGTGGGCCAGGGATGAGGGTGGCTTCGGGCAGGGCTAGCCTGTGCCCAGACTGAGAAGTGAGGCGTTGCAGGATCTGCCATCTCATTACTCAGTGACTTAGTGAGGTCTGAGAAGATAACCGGACTTTACCCCTCGCTTACCGTAACTTGCTTTGTCAGAGAGAACGTTTTTCAGCTGAACGAGTGTCCAGCCGAATTTGATAGATGTTTATGTTGTTGCAGAATCACTGTGGTACCAAGGAGACTGCATGAAGGTTTGATTCTCAAAGAGGGTGATAATGGCAGTTTGGATGGGCTAATTCTTCAGTGCGGAAGATCTGCCTTGCAGGTGTTCAGCATCCCTGGGCCCGCCTCCCTAAATGCCAGTGGCGCTTCCTGCAGGTTGCCACACCCAGCCTCCCCCGCAACATGCTTCCTAGCAGCCCTGTGCGTATTTTTGCTGAAAGGCAAGGAACTGTGGCCTCTAACACAGTATGTGCCTCTGTTTCTACCCGGCAGTATTATGCCTACCTGTATTCTTACGTGATGCCCCAGGCCATCCGAGATATGGTGGATGAATACATCAACTGTGAGGACATCGCCATGAACTTCCTCGTCTCCCACATCACTCGGAAACCCCCCATCAAGGTAGGGCCCCGCCGTGCACAGGACTGGGGTGCATGTGTACCCAGCTCACTTACTCTGCAGTCGTGCGGTGCGTAACTCACCGTACTTCAGAGTCCTCATCTGTAAAACGGGATGATGAGGCCACCAGCCAAATAGGATCACTTCAGGGTTTAATGAGGGTCTTCACTTCCTCAGGTTTTGTAAATGGATAGAAATCAGTGATTGGAATTTGAATGGGGAAATGTTACATCTTTAATTTTCACTGATCTTGAATTGGAATTTATCCTTTTTATCAGTTATAAACCAGGCTGTAATTCATAAGAGGACTGGTGGTTACTGATTTTTCACCAGAACTCAGATATTTTCATATCACATTACGTTTACTGTGAAGTACTGTTAACTTTCCTCACTTCTTTGAAATTATGCAGTTACTAACTTTTCCCTAGATTGTGTTACTTTTAAAAGAGCACATGTATCTCTGTGTTTCAGTATTCCCTGTTCCCTTTGTTGCTGTTCAGTCCTTAGGTCGTGTCTGATTCTTTGCGACCCCCTGGCCTGCCGCACACCAAGCTTCTCTGTTCTCCGCCGTCTCCCAGAGTTCGCTCAGATTCATGTCCATTGAGTCAGTGATGCTGTCTAACCATCTCATCCTCTGCCATTTCCTTTGTAACTTCTTACATTGTACGTGTCTAAAAGCATTCTGAGGAGGGTCCACAGGCTTCCCCAGATTGCCAAACCAGAATGGGAGGTGATGTGTCCTTGGCACCCAAAATGTGAGGATTTCTGAGTTAAGGTGTGTAAAACTCTAAGAATAGCGCCTGGCACATAAGTTCTTTATAAGGTGTTTATACAAAACAAAAGTACCCCCCACATTGTAGAAGTTTGAGTTCTTTCTCTGTCTTAGAGTTGGTGACTAGATCTGACCAGACTATTAGCAGTTTCATACTTGGTGCACATAAAGACTGGTCCCGCCACTGTCTCTGTCGTCATTGTAGGCTCAGACAGGTGGGAGCTCTCCTGGTGAGGGCTGTGGTGAAGGCCTTGTGACAGTTAGCACTGGAGAGTCTGGCGGTGCCGATTAACAGAATCTATGACTATGCTCCGCCAGTGCTGCATGTTCTGGATGCACACCTGATGTCCCTGTATCATCATCAAAAAGTCATATTATTTAATATTCTAAAATAGTTTTAACTTCGTGGATATCATTAGGGCCATGAGCAAATAATAATTTGGTGTGTATTTCATTCTTCTTATTGTACATTTTGAATGTAAGTTCTAGACTGAGTCGCCACTAGGTGTACAAATAATGATGGTCAAACTGTATCTTTAGTGATAAGCAAGAGTGGTAGCTAGAGAATGCTGATTCCAGCAACAAAGCGTAACAGACAAATAGAGAAGCACTTGGGGCTTTGTGCGTTCATTCACACCCATTCCAGCCTTTTGCCAAGTGTGGCTCAGGGTTGTAACTTAACTCCTGGTTACCCCATAGTTTCTCAGATTCTTCAGCCTTCTGCTAAAGCCTCGTAAGAGAAGAATAATTAGCAAAATAATGCACCAAATTGTGTGTGTGTGTGTTTTTTTTTTAAAACTCTGAACGATGATAGTATTTTTATATAAAATAACATTTTCCAGGTACTGTGGTAGATCTGATAGTAAATGATAAAAAAGCATACTTCTTTGTGAATTCTAAGGAAGGGAGGCAAAGGTCTTATAAAGAAATTAGTGACTGGTGTACTTTTCTGTTCCTTATTTATCCTTTCTAGTGTAACCAGGGACAGGACTCCAGCCAGATGTTTGCTTTCTAATTATAACTCCCTAGTAGATCATAAGACATTATTCATGAAAATTTAAAGTATCTGAGTGATTAGGTACCTAATAATACCCTCAGTCACGTTAAGCACTCACAGACATGGTGAATTTTTCATCCTCTTGGAAGCATGTTTGTGTGTTATTAGGCCAATGTTTCATTGGTTAAACATCTCTCCAGTGTAGAGTGAGGTGGAAATAATTTGCTATGGTATACATGATTCTTTGGCTACCTGATCCGATTCAGTGGAAAGGCCCTGACGCTGACAAAGATTGAAGGCAAAGAGAGAAGGGGGCTGCAGAGGATGAGATGGTTAGATAGCATTACCGACTCAGTGGACATAAATCTGAGCAAACCCGGGGGGATAGTGAAGGACAGGGCAGCGTGGCATCGCAGAAAGTCAGATATGACTTAGCGACTGAGCCACAAAAGTGAAAACTGGAGAAATTAGAATGACTTTTTAAAGGCAGAGGCTCAGTAAGTTGAGCCTGTCTTCAAATTCTGGGTCCAGTTATTCACTTCATATTATAGAACCAGTTTGAACTCAGTATTTTCATTAATTTACCTAACTTTATCAGGTATATATACTATTTAATATTATAAATTAGTAATTTTTTTTTTTTGCTTTAAATACTTCAAATTTTCACTGCCCCCTCCCTTGTTATAATTAGGAAGGCATGACTGTTTTAGGTGATAGCTGTATTCTTTCAGTATGTTAATATCTCGACAATATTGACTAAATAAACCACACAGAGTTAATTTCATCTTGTTGCTTTGAATAATGTGCTATTAATTTTTTGAAGAGGAGAGATCTAGAATGTCAGTAGACTTCATTCAGAATAAAGGATGAAAACCTCATAAAGCATTGAGAAGACAAGTGGAGATGGCTTATGGGATGAGGAAATAGAGAGAGGATGCATAAGTAAATGTCTTAATATTAATGCTGAGTAAGTTCTCAACATCTATTAAGGACTTTCCGTACCATTACTAAGCAGAACTTTCCTTAGACTAAATTACTTGAACTTTTCCTGTGTAAAATATAATCCATGATGTTGCTTTAGTAAGTGTTCAAACTTCACTTTATACGACTGACTTTATTCTTCTTAATTTTTTGTATGTTTTAGTATGTTATACACACACACACGTATATATAGAGTGGTTGCTTAGTCCCTCAGTCACGTCCAGCTCTTTGTGACCCCATGAACTCCAGCACACTAGGCTTTTCTGCCCCTTACTGTCTTCCTGAGTTTCCTCAAACTCATGTCCATTGAGTCCGTGATGCCATCCAACCGTCTCATCCTCTGTTGACCCCTTCTCCTCTTGCCCTCAGTTTTTTCCCAGCTCTCTCTCTATGTATATTATGTAGCCACTGGACCACCAGGAAAGTTCCTATATATAGATTTTTTTTTTTTTAATAAGTGTACTGGGGTTGCAATCACACCATTTTTTTAGTAGTGGGTTGCATGATTAAAAACATTTATTTGGAAACCACTGCTTCAGTGAAAATACCTTTATAAAAGGAACATATATAAGGAGAAAATGCCTTATAAAAGCAGTATAAATACCTTTTTGTGCTAGAGTGGAGTCATTTGCAGGTTAAGAGACTCTCCCCTTGAGTGCTGGCGTCTGAGATGAGGTGCAGGGAGAACAGAGTGGAATACTGGACACGGATGTGGTTTGATCACAGCCTTCCTTCTCTAAGCCCTTGACATCCGTCTCCTGCTGCAGTCGAAGCTGCTGGGGAGAGTAGTAAGTGACGTGCTGTTGTCTGTAACCTGGAAGATGTCTAGAGAACTGCCAGGAGTGGGAGGGTGCGGGAAGCGGATGGTGGAGTCCTGTGAAGGGACCCCTGGGGGTCATGACTCCTTCAGAGTTTTATCTCTGGTGTGAGTGTGCTGGGCGCCCTGGCCTGTGGTCATGATCACTCCTTAGTTTCAACTCTAGGAGCTGGACTTCTGATTGCTAATACTGGCTGTGGGTGGTGAGTATTCTTCAGCTGGAATTAACAGGATGGGCCATCCCATTTTAATCGTTTTCTCAGTTTATCATAGTAATAATAATTTTAAAATTATTCAGGAAAAAATATATTCAGAAAGAAAATAGAACATGCAGATTTAGAAAACCTAAATAGAACTAGTGGGAATGAAAATTATAGTTATTAAAATGACAGTCTTTGTCAATGGGATAAGACAGCTGAAGAGAAAGTTAATGACCTAGTAGACTATGTGTGAATAATGTGAATACATTTCTGAGAAGGTATTATGGAGACACAAAGAGACGGAAAATAAGGAAGATGAAGAGATGTGAAGGCTGTAAAATCTAACACAGTGCCAGAAAGGGAAGACTCGAGAGCTGGGAGGGGCAGTCTTGAAAGTACAGTATGAGAATTTCCAGAATTTATTGACTGAATGGGGCCTTCTCTGGTGGCTCCTGCAGTGTGTTAGACTGGGGTTAGATACCTGGGCCGGGGAGATGCCCTGGAGAAGGGAATGGCAACCCACTCCAGTATTCTTGCCTGGAGAATCCCATGGACAGAGGAGCCAGGTGGGCTACAGTCCACGGGGTCACAAAGAGTCGGACACGACTAAGCAAAACGCGCAACATTAACTGCAGGAATACTATAGCAAATAGTATTACACTTAACTGTGGAAGTTTAGAAGGTCCCTGTTGAAGTCAGTAGTAAGATAAGGCTTGGTTCAGTTCAGTTCAGTCGCTCAGTTGTGTCCGACTCTTTGCGACCCCATGAATCGCAGCATCCCAGGCCTCCCTGTCCATCACCAACTTCCGGAGTTCACTCAGACTCACGTCCATCGAGTTGGTGATGCCATCCAGCCATCTCATCCTCTGTTGTCCCCTTCTCCTCCTGCCCCCAATCCTCCCAGCATCAGAGTCTTTTCAAATGAGTCAACTCTTTGCATGAAGTGGCCAAAGTATTGGAGTTTCAGCTTTAGAATCAGTCCTTCCAATGAACACCCAGGACTGATCTCCTTTAGAATGGACTGGTTGGATCTCCTTGCAGTCCAAGGGACTCTCAAGAGTCTTCTCCAACACCACAGTTCAAAAGCATCAATTCTTCGGCGCTCAGCCTTCTTCACAGTCCAACTCTCACATCCATGCATGACTACTGGAAGAAACATAGCCTTGACTAGATGGACCTTTGTTGGCAAAGTAATGTCTCTGCTTTTCAATATGCTATCTAGGTTGGTCATAACTTTCCTTCCAAGGAGTAAGCATCTTTTAATTTCATGGCTGCAATCACCATCTGCAGTGATTTTGGAGCCCCGCAAAATAAAGTCTGACACTGTTTCCCCTGTTTCCCCATCGATTTCCCATGAAGTGATGGGACCAGATGCCATGATCTTCGTTTTCTGAATGTTGAGCTTTAAGCCAACTTTTTCACTCTCCTCTTTCACTTTCATCAAGAGGCTCTTTAGTTCCTCTTCACTTTCTGCCATAAGGGTGGTGTCATCTGTGTATCTGAGGTTACTGATATTTCTCCCAGCAATCTTGATTCCCCTTGTGCTTCTTCCAGTCCAGGCTTTCTCATGATGTACTCTGCATAGAAGTTAAATAAGCAGGGTGACAATATATACAGCCTTGACGTATTCCTTTTCCGATTTGGAACCAGTCTGTTTTTCCATGTCCAGTTCTAGCTGTTGCTTCCTGACCTGCATACAGGTTTCTCAAGGTTACCCACTAAATAAATGGAGGTAGAGACCACAACCACATTCATATGGTCAGCATAGCGGTTCTCCCCAAGTCTAAAATGTTGGTGTAACTCTAATCAAAATCTTATTAGGTGGCAATAAAATTAACCATCACACCATCAAAAAAAAAAAAATTCTTTTAGTAGGACACTTTATTTGGTTTAATTTGGCTTGGAGTGAAACTTGACAAACATATCCTCAGATTTGTATTGAAAGGCAAAGAGCCAGGATAGGTAAGGCACTAGTGAGCAGGAGGGGAGCTTGCTGTCAGAAAGCGTGGCTTGGTATTAAAGTACATAATCAGGACAGGTGCCTGTGGTCTTGGTGCAGAGACTGACAAAGTCAGTGGTACAGGGCAGAATGCAGACACAGGCCCACGCCTGCATGGAAGCTTGACAGATGATAAAGGTGGCCTCTTGGGAATAACTGGTTTCTGTATGGAACAGAAGTACATGTCATACCATACACAAAGTAAATTCCAGATGGGTTAATAAACCAAATGTTAATAGCAAGCTTTAAAACCTGTAACAAAAAATACAGAAGTATTTTTGCAATATAGACAAAGAGAAACAAAAAGTACAAAATCTAGAGAAGACTGATTGGTTTGATTGGTATTAAAGTTGAAAGCTTTGTTCAAAAAACTATATCCAGACTGTGACATTGGCAGTCCTGGTACATGACAAAGAATTGATACCCAGGTAAAGGATTTCCAAAGGAGATGACTACTCAGTTGATTCCTTAAGTATGTAAGAAAGTAGTTCAGTGTGGTAGAAACCTAGATGGTTAATGAGTTTTCACTTTCATGCATTGGAGAAGGAAATGGCAGCCCACTCCAGTATTCTTGCCTGGAGAATCCCAGAGATGGGGGAGCCTGGTGGGCTGCTGTCTATGGGGTCGCACAGAGTTGGACACGACTGAAGTGACTGAGCAGCAGCAGATGATTAATGAACATGTGGAAGGATACTAATCTTCTGTAGTAATCAGGGACGTGGAAGTTAATGTGATATAGTTTATACACATGAAGTGGGCAGAAATGAAAGTGTGATGGTTCCAGATGGCAGTGAGGATGTGTAGAAATTGTGGGTGTTGATCAGGGCTTGTGGGTGTGTACACTGGGACATTTATTGTGAAGAAAGTTTGGTTTTGTCAAGTATAATTGAAGGTCATGTTCCCCATGACATTGCAGGAGCGGAAAGGAGGGAGGGAGGGTGGCATACAGATTAACTCTTTGTAATATTCTGTTTCTTTTGCAAAAAAAGAAAAATATATGTGTAGCCTAAAACAAATAGGACAAAGTGTCAACATTTGACAAACTTGGTGGGTTTGCTTGTTTGTTATGTCCTTCCCCCCTTTAAGCATAACATTTCATTCATATATTTTAAACCAATAGAAGTGTATGTTCCATACATACATAGCCATACTTGATTCTTTTCGGAGATATTTATTTGACTGTGTTGGATCTTAGTTGTGGCATGTGGGATCTAGTTTCCTGCCCAGGGATGGAACCTGAGAGTGCATTGGGAGAGCGGAGTCTTAGCCACTGGACCCCCAGGGAAGTCCCTTGATTCTTTAAGCAAATACCCGTGCAATAAAAATGATAACTAAAAATGAGAAAGTTTAACATTCTCACTACCAACTCCTTGTATTTGTACCTCGGTAATCCCGGCCTGCTGCTTCCCTCCATTGATAACTGCTACCCTGAGTTGAGTTTTAAAAATCCCCTTCCCCTCCTCCCTTGAAAAGCGTTTTTACTGATGTGTATTCATCTCTAGGGCTTTCCTTGTGGTTCAGCTGGTAAAGAATCCGCCTGCAGTGTGGGAGACCTGGGTTTGATCCCTGAGTTGGGAAGATCCCTGGAGAAGGGATAGACTGCCCACTGCAGGATTCTGGCCTGGAGAATCCCATAGACTGTATAGTCCATGGGGTCGCAAAGAGCTGGACACAACTGAGCGACTTCCACGCCCTCATTCATCTCTAAGTGACCGGTGTCTTTAAACTTTGTGTAAATGGAATCAGACTGTATGTGTTCCTCTGCATTTAGGTTTATAAAAAGTCAGTCTGTGAGCTCAGTCAGTGTTGATGCTTGTGACTGTAGTGTATTTTCATTGCCCCAGAGTCTTAAGTAGGCTCTCCCCCATACCCTTCTAAAAGTTTTAGGTTTGGCCTTGTTGTGTTTAAATCATTCATCCTTGTGGAAGTGATCTTTGTGGATAATGTGAGCTAGGGCCCCGGTTTTGTTTCTGTCTCCAAGCAGCGTCCATTGCACACTCAGCTCATCCGTACCCAGGGGCGCGCAGCGCTGCAAGGCCCCTCAGCAGACGTCTGTGTGCACGTGGGTCTGCTGGTCCAGTTTGTTCACGTGCCAAATTCACAGGAATTGTCATAGCTTTAGAATTAGTTTCTGTATCTGCTAAGACAGGTCCCCTCTAACTTAATCTTGTACTTAGGAGTGTCTTGCCTTGCACACGCCCTCCTGCAGGGATCTATCCAGAAGGGCAGAGTGTGCGCTGGGCCCCAGGAGGCAGGTGGCTCAGCTCAGGGCAGGAGGGAGAGCTCAGCTGCGGGAATGCTAGCTTTTTTCTGTTCCAGGATCAGTTTTCAACTTTAAATAAAGGGACTCGTACAGTTATCTCTTTCCACATCTCTCAGTCTTTTTTTAAAATAATGTTATTTATCTGTTTGTGGCTGTGCTGGGTCTTGGCTGTCACTCAGGCTTTTCTCGAGTTGTGGCGAGCAGGGCTGCTCTCCCGCGGCGGCGCCCGGCCCTCCCGCCGAGGCGGCTTCTCTTGCTGAGGAACACGGGCTCTGGGGCGTGCGGGCTTCGGCAGCTGTGCTCCCGCCTCTGGAGCGCAGGTCCGTGCTTGTGGCGTGTGGGCTTCGTTGCTCTGAGGCCTGTGGGATCTGCCTGATCAGGGACTGAACCCGTGTCTCCTGCATCATCGGCAGGCGGAATTTTTACCACTGATCCACCAGGGAAGCCCTCCGTGTCTCTTCATCTCGCTTTCATATTTCTTTAAAGCTTTCGTCCAGTATTTTCCATTCTGGGAGTAATCTCGGTATTCTTTTTGTCCCTGATTTTCTCCTCACCCAGCCACTGAGTGTCTGATTTAGCTCAGTGTGCTTCTCTTCCTTCCCAGCTTTATTGAGATGCAGTTGACATGCAGCTTAGTGGCTTGCCTTACAAACCATCAGGAGATGATGCTCACAGCGAGTTTATGTGCTTCCCATTTCTGTTGTTCTGTTCCGTTCTTTTTCCTTTCCTCGTTTTGACTGCGCCATGCCGCGTGTGGGATCTTGGTCTCCTCACCAGGAATCGAACCTGCACTGCTTGCATTGGAAATTGGAAGTGTGGTGTTAACCACCGCCTCCCCAGGGGAGTCCTTATTTGGCTCCTTTTCATATCTGCACAGGCTTTTTCTGATAGTCCCTGTTTCTTCCATCAAACTCTGAGTGCTCTTTCAGCATTTTATTGTGCGTCTGAGACCCATTTACTGTCTCTGTCTCTGTCTGAGGATCCTGCTGTTGAGCAGCGCTTGGCCCTGTTGTTTCTTTCTGCATATTCTCCTTCACGTGACCCATCCCTGTTGTGTGATGTTTGATTGTGAGGTCATATTCTTTGGATGCTACTTATGGCGCTTCTTTGAGGCCTGGATCTGAGAGGGCTTGCACTTGTTTCTCTCGTGTGCCTGGGCTCACCACCTGCTTAAGACCTGTTCACGCTAAATTAGCACATTGGGACACACGGGTGACATAAATTGTAGCCTCAGCTGTGTGAGGCCAGCTTGAGGTTGTAGTTTCTCAGAGGGGATGTTTCCTCCTCTTGAAGCTCAGACTAGGAAGGAAGCGGTGCTTCACCACCTTGCTCTCCGGGGCTGCCTCCCACCCACGTGGCCTTCCGCTGGGTCCCAGGGCTACAGCATGTCTCTCGGATTCGATGACAGTGGCTGCCCCAGCTTCAGGAAGACTGGAGCTCCTACTGTCTCTCTGGATTCAAGCCTTCTCACTCCTTTGACTTCTGAGGATTTCATTTCTTTCATTACAGGCTCAGCCAGTATATTTAAAGAGATGGTTTCTATATTTCATCCTGCCTTTTTGGGCATTCTCTGCTGAGGGGGCTTATATTGTCTGGGCTGCTGTGTTGCTGGTGGTGAAGCTGTTGTATTACTCTGTATACATTCCTGATTGCTTGAAATTCATCATAATAATAACCAGTAAACTATGATATGATCACTTTCCCCTGTCTTTAGATATGACTTTCTTAAACTTCTTTTTAATGGATGTGTAGTATTCTATGATTATTTAACTAGTCCCCTTTCGGTGGGTAGTTTTCCAGCATCTCGCTGTTAAAAACATGAATGAAGTGAACAACTGTGCACCTACAACATCTGGCTGTGCAGCCAGGAGAAATACCAGAAGTAGAGTCACTGAGATAAGAAGCACTGAGACTTCAGGGCTTTCGGTATCTGCTAAGTATGGCCCATTTGGAAAGCACATCCTTACCGACAGTGTAGGTGCTGAATATGTCCCCGGCAGGAAGAGGACTCTGTGAGTAAGGGTGTGCATCGGGCTCTGCGTCTTTGCCATGGAGATGGAGGCCTCATAGACTGAGCTGCAGGGCCTCTGTCTGCACCGTGGTTCTCACCCTCTGCCCTTTCTTCCCGGCTCCCAGGTGACCTCACGGTGGACTTTCCGATGTCCAGGATGCCCTCAGGCTCTGTCACACGACGATTCCCACTTCCACGAGCGGCACAAGTGCATCAACTTCTTTGTCAAGGTGTACGGCTACATGCCCCTGCTGTACACGCAGTTCCGCGTGGACTCTGTGCTCTTCAAGACCCGCCTGCCCCACGACAAGACCAAGTGCTTCAAGTTCATCTAGGGGCACTGCGCGGCGGGGGGAGGACGAGCAGAGCGAGGGAGGCGGCCCGGGGGCCCTGCACACTGGAGGGCCTGGGGGACGCCCGCCGTGGTCAGGCCAGGCCCTCTGCTGGGAGAGGCGCAGGGAGGCGGGAGGGGCGGGCTGCCTTGCTCTTGAAGTTGGCGGCACTGGGCCCGGAAGCCTGGTCCCAGGCCACCAGGGCTCCCTAACAGGGCACTGACGATAGCTTACACTGAGGACCATGGGGACTCTGGGGAGTCACTCACACAGCTCATGAGCCCAGCACAGCTGGCTTGTGGTTTTTTAATTCACTAACAACTATTATTATTATTTAAAAAGTTTCAGATTTGCCATTCAAGGTTTATTTATATATATGTGTGTATATATACACATATGTGTGTGTGTGTATATGTGGGTGTATACAGATATATGCACACACACTCACAGACATATACATATGTATGTATTCGAGGGGGAGCTTGGCGTTTCTGCCCATCTCACAAAGTGAGGGTCCCACCATGGTGGTCTGTACTTTGGTGGAGAAGGGTCCTGGCCTTCCTGTACCTGGCTCATCCTTAAAGATGGTCTCCATCCTCCCCAGGAGCCGTGTGTGCAGAATCGAGAAAGGGCTGGCGTGGCACCGGGGGGTCTTGCATGGGTTAAGACCTGTGGTTGGCTCCTTCCCCGCCTCCTGTTGGCAGCAGCACTCTGTGGCTCGCGTTGTCCTGCACTCGAGTTCTCGGTGGGACGGAGGGCCTGCGTATTTGGGGGCAGCTGGGCTTCCCTGCCTGGGACAGGTGGGTCGAGGACTTCCTGCTGCCTGTGCTGCCTGTGTATTTGACCTGGCTCCCCTTTCCCCGCTGTCTGAGAGTGAGGACAGGAAGGACTGAGACCGCAGACAGACCCCCAGATGGTTCATTTTGTTTGACCCTCCTTTTAAAGACCTGTTGTGCTTTGGCTGCAGACTTTCCTGAAGGTTCTCTCACGTAGAGAGCAGATGCCTGGCCGCTACACTTCAGGGGGGTCTGAGTGGTTGGGTTGGTTGCAGGTCGGCCGGCTCTCTCTGGCTCAGAGCAAGTGAGCACAGCACCCTTTGATCCCCACCCGGCTGGCCGGGAGCCACAGCAAGGCACCTGCCTTGGGATGATAACCTGGGTGAAATTCACCTTCCCCACCCCATCTGGACCCGCATCCTGTAGTTCCTAGATCCTTCAGGCTGGGTGGGTGCCAGGCCCCGCCGCTGGGGTTGGTTTGGTCTATGTCAGAATGATGGGAGGATAGGATTTGTTGGGTTAAGCTCAGATCCAGCCTGAAATTGAACAGGTGTTCACATCCCATATTACCACTTCCCCCTGTGGGTTTCAGTCTCTCTTTTCCTGGGCTGAAACAGAAGGAAGCTAACTTTTTTCTTTTCTGGTGGTGGCAGCAGTAGGGGAACTGAAGAGAGTGGTGTCACTGGTGGTGGCTGGGATGTAGCACGTGACCTCTGCCGTTATTTCTGGACCCCCCTTCCTCCGGTGAGGCTGAGTCTAGGAGGTTCCCCTCAGTGACTGAACACAAGCTCGGGCCTGTCCTGGGCACGCACATGCCTTAAGCCAGCTCCCTCTTCCCCGGACCTCCACCTTCCACGCACCTGTTTCCAGGGGGCACATTCCTCTCTGACCTTCCTGCCCCCCAGAGGGTCCTCTTCAAGGGTCACCTGAAGCCAGCTCTGTCCTGGAGGGAGCACCCCCTGGAGGGCTGCTGGACCTGAGGGACCCGCCCCGTCGGTGGGCAGGACCAGGCTGTGTCTTCCTGACCTCCCTGCTGGCATCTCCCTGTGTCTCCCCTGCCGAGGCTGCTTCCTAGGAAATGAGCTCTGCTGCTCGGCAGCCCAGCAAAGGGGTCCAGACCCCTGCCTCCTGACTTTCTAATTACTCCTTCTTTGACCCTGGACTTGATTCTTTTTAGCAGTAGCCTTCTTCCCTTTGGGAAGCCAAAGAGTGTGGTGTTTTGAGCTATAAATGTGGCTGCTATTTTTATCTTGTCTCTCTTAATGTGAGGAACCCCTGGACGGCTTCTGAGCATGGGGTCCCTGGTGAGAAAGTAGCTGTGTCAGGACCCGCCGAGGTGGAGCGAGGAGGGCACGGGGTCCCTGGTGTCAGGACAGATCCGGAGCAGCTAGTGCTCTGAGGTGGGGGATGACATCACAGGACATCGCGGGGTGCTGGGGGGAGGTGACGTCAGCGCAGACGAGGGGCGCCTTTGGACCTGAGCGCGGCACTGACTTGGAGGAGCCGGGACTGCAGGCTCCAGTGGACACGGGCTGCGTCTGTAAAGGACACGCCTCCCGGCGAGAGGCGGGGGCAGGGCTCTCGGGGGCCTAGTCGGGTCTCCCAGAAAACAGCCGTCACATTTTGCGAGGCGGGCTAGGGGGCCGCCCAGATCCAGGCTTCCAGTGCCTTTGATGCCTGTTGTTCACCTTGGGGAGTCCAGAGTTGTCTGCGCCACCTGGCTGACTCCTGGAGCCTGGCACAGCCCTGCCGACACGCGAGACATCGTCAGCTGTCCCGTGAACGCCCACTGCCGACTGCGCTCGCAGGGCCCAGCGCATCCTTGCTCCCCAGTGGGCCAGTCTGCTCCCTCCCGAGAGACACCCGCCTGAGGGGAGGCGCCCACCAGACCTGCGCCGGGGGCCTCCGCCTGTGTGGGCCACCGCTCCAGCAGGGCCCGGGCGCCGTGCCCCGACGAGTCGCCGCTCCGGAGCGGCCTGCCAGTGCTCACGTTCTGGAGGGGCAAGCTCTCCTAATACGCCGTGTCCATCCTCCCCACCCCTTTTCCAGTCATGAGCACAATGGTCTTACGTTGGGTTTTTGTAAAAAAAAATAAAAAATAAAAAATGGAGACTACAAGCAGCTTGGAGGTCTTTTGTGATTTTTCTCTGCGGGATGGAAGAGTGATCTGAGGGAAGGTGCCTCCTGGTTCCAGGAACCCTCCACCCCCCATCCACTGTGCATGGCCTGTGGCCCTTCCTGCACGGCTGTGCCTTCCTCGGGCCCGGAGTGGCCTGCGTGCCTGAGCCCGGGTGATGCTGTCAGGGGGCATGGGCAGCCTTGCCCATTTCTAGTGTCTGTTTCCAGGATGGGTCACTAGATTAGATCGAGAGGAACTTAGGTGTCACTGAACTGGTTTTGAGTGTGGACATGGGATGGCACGGGGCACATGATTGCCGCCTTCCTCATGGTGGCTTGTAAATGTGTGTGGCGTGGTGCTAGGGAGCTCCCTGTGTGTTCCCCCGCCCAGAGCAGGGGGCTGGTTTATAATGGCCCCGCCAGACTTGGGGGTCACAAAAAGCACCTGCATCTAGCTGGTGCTTAACTCTTGCTGCCTGTGGTCCCAGGCTTCCGCTCAGCCACGGTTTTGGAGCCATCCTCGGGGAGAAAACACTGAGCCACAGACTAGGAGACGGATGGAGACAGGAGGAGGATGGGAAGCCAGGGAGACGCTGGTTTGGGGTGCTCCTCTCCTGGGTTCGGCAGTTGCGAGTTTGGACACAGACTTGGGCAAACTTCAGGAGATGGTGAGGGGCAGAGAAGCCTGGTGTGCTGCAGTCCTCGGGGTCGCAGAGAGTCGGGCTCGACTGGAAGACTGAACAGCAACGATCCTAACAATGCCTGGGCCCGCAGCCCAGCATTCCTCTGAAAGGAAGGCTGGCAACTGATGAGGCAGGTTTGCGGCAGGTGAGTGGGGAGGATGGTGTCATATCGGGTGGGGCTGCCTGCTTAGGTCTGGAGTTTTGCACAAGGCTGTGGAAATGGGGGTCTTACTAGAGGAAGAGGTCACACATCTAACTTGGGTTCTGTTCCCAAGTTCCTTAGTTCTGGCTTGTACCTGACAAGGTAAACCAAAGTGGTCAATGTTAGTGGTTGATACTGTTGTCATTGAAATAGAAGATTCCACAATATTTGCAAAACTGTGGTTAAGAAAGTGTGTTTAAGGATACTGGATTCAAACCCATTAAACTGTGGTGGGAAACACGTTGTATTTTAAACTTCTCATCTATAAAATGGTAAGACTTGTGCCCACATCCTGAAGACATGTTGAAAAACATTTATGTGAAGAGTCCACTGTTCGGCACACAAGAGACGTGGACTGTTGGGGTAACATACTGGAATGTTCTTAGTGGCTGTTTCTCGACTTGTTTTTTAAAAAACCTACTTAAATTGGAGGATAATTACTATATTGTGGTGGTTTTTGCCATACGTGAATATGAATTGGCCGTAGGCATAAGTGTGTCCCCCCCATCCTGAGCCTCCCACGCCCCACCCTCCCCTGTCCATCCTTCCAGGTTGCTGCAGAGCCCAGGCATCCATCAGACTCTCCTTGGTTATCTGTTTGGGTGATGTATATGTTTCAGCGCTCTTCTCTCCAATCACCCGTCTCCTCCCACTGAGTCCAGAAGTCTGTTCTTTACGTCTCCTTTGCTGCCCTGTGCGTGGGATCATCAGTACCATCTTTCGAGATGCCCTATATGTGCGTTAATGTATATTTATCTTTGTCTTTCTGACTTCCCTCTGTATGACAGGCTCTAGGTCTATCCGCCTCATTAGAACCGACTCGCGTGTGCTCCTTTCTACGTCTGAGTTATATTTCAGTGTGTGTATGTGCCACAGCAGCCTTACCAGCCATCTGCCGGTGGACATCCAGGCTGCTGCCCTGGCCCACCTGCTGCCCGTAGTGCTGCAGGAAACACGGGGCTCCGCGTGTCTCTCTCAGTTCTGGTCTCCTCTGGGTATATGCCCAGTAGTGGGACTGCTGGGTCGTGCGGCAGTTTTATTCCTGGCTTTTAAGGGAACCTCACCCTGTTCTCCACAGAGGTCTTATCCGGGCTCGCATTTCCATCAGCAGTGCAGGAGGGCTCCCTTTTCCCCACGCCCTCTCCAGCGTTTATCGTTGGCAGGTTTTTGATGATGGTCCTCTGACCAGTGTGCGATGATACCTTTCTGTGGTTTTGATTTGCGTTTCCACTTGTAATGCCAGCTCATCCAGCTCTCAGCTGAAGCACTGTCTTCAAGCCCACCCTGCTCCAAGCTGCCGCTTATCTGCCCTCCGCCGCTGTGTCCTGTCCGGTGGCCACCCCGGCGCAGGCGTGCCTCCCACACCAGGCTGTGAGCCTCTGGAGGACAGAGCGCTGGGGTCCCTTGTCACGCGTGTGCTTTGTAAATGTTTCCCCCAGTTTGGAGGTCGCCTGTCCATTTTCTTTATGGTAGCTTCTCATGAGCAGAAGCTTTTAATTTTGCTGAGATCTAATTTATAACTTTTTTTTTCTTTTTTGTTACTTTCTATGACTTGAGAGCCCTGTGCCTAACCCGTCATGGAGGTATTCTTTTAATTTTTCCACTAAAAGCTGTACAGTCCAGGCTCCATCTCAGGTTAATACTTGTGTATGGTGTGTGGTAGTGGTCAAGGTTCTATTTTTTTTGGGGGGGGGGGCTATCTAGCTGTGCCGGCACCACTTGTTAAAAAATAATTTCCTTTCTCCATTGAATTGATTGGGGCCTTTCTTGACAACATAATGACTGTCTGAGCTCTCTCTTCTGTTACTGATTTGTTGCTAATACCAGACTGTGTGGATAAAAGCAGTTTTTTTGTTTGGAAACAAAAGTAGCATAAGTTCTCTAACTTGCTTATCTTTCTGAGAATTGCTTTGAGTGTTTATAGTTATATTGTATTTCTATATAGAAATTTTAGAATTAGTTTGTCAATTTTTTCCTAACCTGCTGGAATTAAATTTTTTAAAAATTCCTATAAAATACATAGAACTTAAAATGATTTTAGCCTCTTTTTTAAATTGAAGTATAGTTGATCTACCATGTTAATTTCTGCTGTACAGCAAAGGGACTCAATCACACATATATATATTTTTAAAGTATTCTTTTTGATTATGGTTTATCACGGGATGCTAAGTGTAACTCCTGTGCACAGTAGGGTCTTGCTTCTCTCTTCCATATGTAATGGCGTTCATCTGCTGGCCCCCCGCACTCTCCCTCCCGTAAACCTCTCCCTCTGAGAACCCCATCTTCTCTGCTTCTGTTTCGTAGACAGGCTCATTTGTGTCGGGTTTCAGAGCCCGTGTGTCAGTGACAGATGGCATTCATCTCTCTCTGACTTCATGCGGCACGTATGATACTCTCTAGCTGCATCTGTGTTGCCGCGAGTGGCGCGATCTTTCTGGCCCAGTCGTATTCCCCGTATCTGTGCACCGCGTCTTTATCTGTCCGTCGGCCAGCGGGCCTGTAGGCTGTCTCTGTGTCTTGGCTGTTGTGAACGGCGCCGCTGTGGACATACAGGTGCATGTATCTTTTTGGATTAGAGTTTCGTCTGGGCATTTGCGCAGGTGTGGGATTGACGGGGATGAGAGTTCTTTGCCTATCATCTCTTCTAGGAGTTTTATGGTGTCGTATCTTACGTTTAAGTCTTCAGACCCATCGTCTTGAATTTTTTTGTGTGTATGGTAAGAGGATGTGTCCTAACTTTAATTCACACGTGACATTTTAGCCACTTTTAAGTATACAATATAACGGCAGTAAGAACATTCACGATGTTTAAGCATCACTACCAGCTATTTCTAGCACTTCGTCTTCCCAGGTGGAAAGGCTGTGCCCATTAAGCAAGAACTCTCCATTTCCCCTTCCTTTCAGCCCCTGACACAGCCTCTGTTTCTGTGAATTTGTCTATTCTGGACAAACATATGAATGGAGTCATAGAGCATTACGGCTTTTTTTGTCTGGCTTTTAAAATATAGCGTGTTTTCAAGGTTCATCCATGCTATAGCATGTATCAGAATTTCATTCTCTTTTATGCTTGGACGATGGTTCCTTGTTTGTGTACAAATAATTACAGCATGAAATACTGTTTATCCATTCACCTGTTGATGGATACTTGGGTTACTTCCATGTTTTGGCCATTGTAAATACTGTTATGAATATGGACGTACAAATTTCTTTTGTGTAGATGCCAATGAGTGGAATTGTTGGATCATATGGTAACTCAGTATTTAACTTCCTGAGGAACGGCCAAAGTGTTTTCCCACAGCTGCTATACCAGTTAATACGCCCACCAGCCACACACAAAGGTTCAGTATCTTCATGCCCTTGCCACTACTTGCTTCATAATTAATAAGTTTAGAGTCACAGCCGTCCTAGGAGATGTGGAGGTGCCTCACTGAGGCTCTGATGCACATCTGCCTAATGCCTAACCATGTTCTGTCCCTTTTCATGTGCTGATTGGCCATTTGTGTTTATTGTTCAGAGAAATGTCTATTCATGTCCTTTGCCCATTGGAAAAATATCGGTTGGGGACTTCCCTGGTTAAGACTCTGCCTTCCAAGGCAGGGGATTCGATCCCTGGTTGGGGAGCTAAGATCTGACATGCCATGGTCAAAATAACCAAAACATGAAAAAAAAAGGCAATACTGTAACAATAAAGATTTTAAAAATGGTCCACATAAAATTTTTTTAAAAAGCTTTTAAAAACTGGGTTATTATTGCTGTTATGGGATTTTGATGAGATTATATTGAATCTGTAGATCAGTGGGTAGAATTGAAATACAATAATACTGAGTCTCTAATCCATAAACATGCTGTTCTCTCTTCATGTATTCAGATCTTCCCTAACTTCTATCATCAAAAATTTTGAGGCTTTTTATGTAGAGATCTTACACATCTTTTCAAAAGTTTATTCCTAGGTACCTCTTTTCAAACTATGAGTGGAACTGCTGATTTTTAAAAAGTTCTTTTTCTAATTACTTATTATATTACTAATTCTAGGAGTTGTTAGGATTTTCATTTTTTAAACTGTTTGGAGCATAATTACAACATTGTGATGGTTTTTGTGATACATCAGCATGAGTCAGCACAGGTATACGTGTGTCCCCCGCGTCCTGAGTGCCCCTCCCGCCTCATCCTCTCCCTCTGGGTTGTCCCAGAGCACTGGTGCCCTGCCTCATGCACTGAAGACTTTCTGTGTGAGTAGTCTTTTGCTCATAGCCCTGGAAATTGGCCCCTGTATCCTTGGGAGAAGTTTGGGAGGAACCTGTACCCGGTCTGTCCTTCAGGTGAGCTAAGTCCTCAGAGACAAGGCAATGCTCAGGGTATAACAGGTGTTAATAAATGCTCAGAGGGGCAGAAGGGCCCACAGATGACTGGAAAAGGCTTCATAACATCAAAGGTCTTTATTTTGAAAGTATTGTGAACATTGTAATCTAGTTAAAAATTTATATGATCTTAGGAAACCTTTAGTTGATAATGTGTGTGGTAATCCCAAATTACTGTACAGTATGTGAATTACAGTTACTTTTCATTTGTGACTGATTGCATAGTTGTATGCCATGAAGACATAAACTGCCTTAGAAAATATTGCCATGGTTTTTTGTAGAGAAGTGTAAAGGATAAATTCTGCTAGCATAAGAGGACTCATCTCTTCCCTCCATCCCCAGTGGCTTCAAATAACAATATAAGAGAAAGAAGAAATATTCTTTATGCTTAATGATAAGATGTGGGCAAAACACCTCTCAAAGATCTGTGGTTCTATGACTCAAAAAATGCTGAAGTTTAATACATGTAAGTCCCCCCTGTTTTATGGCGATGTTATTGACACAGAGCATATATAAGCTGAAGGTGTACACCATGATTTGATACACAGATTACACTGAGAAGTGATTACCACAATAAGGTTAACTCTGTCCTGTCACATAGTTGGCACTTCTTCGGTAATAACTTTTAAGATCTACTCTCAACAGCTTTCAAGCATATCATACGGCATCGTTAATTTTAGTCACAATGCTGTCCCTTAGATCCCTGCAACTTGCCCATCTTCTAGCTGGACATTTCTATCTGGCCCTTGACAACCGCCACTCTTCTCGTCTTTGAGATTCCACGTGAGTGAGAGCATACCGTGCTGGTCTTTCTCCGACTCCTTTCATTTCACCCTTAAGCTCCATCCGTCTCGTTGTCAAAGGCAGGAATTCCTTCCATTTAATGGCTGAATAATAGTCCACTGTGCATGTATCCCACATTTTAAAAAATCCTTTCATTTCTCAAGGGAATCTTCAGTTTCCATGTCTTGGCTATTTTGAGTAATGCTACAGTGAACATGGGGATGCAGCAATCTCTTTGAGGTGATTTCTTCATTCCCTTGGGATATATACCCAGAATTGGGGTTGCTGGGTCATATGGTAGTTCTATTTTTAACTTTTTGAGGAACAGCAATGCTCTTTTCCACAGTGACTGCACCAGTTGACATCCCCACCAGCAGTGCACGAGGGTTCCCTTTTTTCCACGTCCTTGACAAGATTTGGTATTTCTCATCTCTTGGTAGTAGCCATTTGGACATGTGTGAAATGGTGCCTCACTGAGGTTTTGATTTCCATTTCCCTAATGGCTCATCATGTTGAGCCCCTTTTTGTGCGCCTGCTGGCCATCCCTATGTCTTTGGGAAAATGTGCATTCAAGTCCTGTGCCCATTTTTAAGTCAGGTGGTTTTCTGCAATCGATTTCTATTGAGTTCCATATATATTTTAGCTATTTACCTCTATCAGATAGTTTGCAAATATTTTCTCCCATGTGATCACCTTTTCATTTTGTTGGGTTCCTTTGCTATGCAAAAAGTTCCTTCTAGGTTGCTAGTAGTCCCAGTTGTTGATTTTTCCCTTGTTGCTTGCTTTTGGTGTCATTGCCAAAAATTGTTGCCAAGAGCAGTGTCGAGCTTTCCCCGTTTTCTTCTAACACTTTTACAGTTTTAGGTCTTACATGTAAGTCTTTATTCTTTCAAGTTAATTTTTATGAGTGGTATAAGGGGGGAGGGGGACCAATTTCATTCTTTTGTGTGTGGTTATCTAATTTTCCCAATGCCATTCACTGAAGAGACTGTTCTTTCCTCACTGAGTCTTAGGGACTCCCTTGTCAGATATTAGTTGACTGTATGTGTGTGTGTGCCTTTATTTCCGGGCTCTCAGTTTTGTTTCACTGGCCCGTGTGTCTGTTTTTATGAGCTTTTATTAAGCTTAAAAGGAGGAACTGTGCCGCCAGCTTTTTTTTTTTTTGGGTGGGGAGGCTGTTCAGGATCTTCTGTGCTTCCATACAAATTCTTGAGTTTTTTCTTCTCTGAAAGTTGCAATTGGAATCTTGAGAGGAACTGCATTGAATCTATAGATGGTAAAATGCTTTTCTGATGTGATTAAGTCTAAAATGTGATCCAGGAACAGTGTTGGCTGCAGCCTTCAGCAAGACTAGACGAGTTTGGCTCAGTTCTACACTACCTATCTCCATAATTCAGTGGCATCGTCCTTCAGAATTGTAATTGGTTATTTTACCGCATTCTGGGGCTTCCCTGGTGGCTCAGTGGTAAAGAATCTGCCTGCACTGCAGGAGAGCCAGGTTCAATCCCTGGGTCAGGAAGATCCCCACCCCACCCCCGGAGAAGGAAATGGCAACCCACTCCAGTGTTCTGGCCGTAGAATCACATGGACAGAGGAGCCCGGTGGGCGACAGTCCATAGGGCTGCAGAGTTGGACATGACTGCATGGCTAAACCACCAGGTTTGAAAGAGTAACGTTATTTACCCACAGTTCCACAGCGGTGACTCTGTGAGCACTGGAGGTTTTCTGCCTTCACAGTATGGCATGCAGTGGTGAGACGGCACTCAGCTTTCCTCGTGGCTGTTGGGGAAACACTGGACTTGGGCCCCCTCTCCTCACCCGGCTGCTGGGCTCACATGAATACGTGATCATACAGCTTTGGAGGTTTCTTCACTCTCATTTCTGTTGATACTTCATTGTACAGGTAAACCTCATTTCATTGTTCTCTGCAGGTACTGCTTTTTTTTTTTTTTTTACAAATTGAAGGTTTGTGGTAACCCTGTGTTGAGCAAGCCTACCAGTGCCATGTTCCCAACAGCATTACTTTTAAATTAAGGTCTATACACTTAAAAAAAAATGCTCTTGCACATTTAATAGACTGCAATATAAATGTAACTTTTACATGCACTAGGAAATGAAAAAATTCATGTGATTTGCTTTATTGAGAGATTTACTGTCATGGTCTGGAACCAAACTAACAATATCCCCAAGGTAAGCTTGTAGTTTGGAAAAGCCAACTTCTGCCTTAATAGGACAACTGTGAGGCCCCAAAGCTTCAAGCCGTGCAGGGGTCAAGAAGAGTAGTTTGTTACCTTTGCTTAAAAAGGGATGAACAGGCCTGTCTCCTCTTCGCCAGCTCGTGATCCCTGGTGGTTACTCATGACGGTGCAGTGAGGCAGCAACCACTTGCTGGTGATGGGTTTTGGGGAAAGCCACCCTCTGTACCTCAGTTTCCTTGTCCAGCACTTAGATGTTACCTGTTTTCAGCTACTAAATTATGGGATGATTTGCTACACAGCAATAGATGCTGTTTTGCAGAAAGATCAAAAGAAATGAGAAAACCAGGTTCCTCCTCACTGTTTTTCATGGCTTTTCAATGACTATTATTTAATCACTAGGTTAATCATTAGGATTTTATTAACATTTTTCTAAACATCACCCTCTGCCCCATCTAGTCTAAGCCAGCGTCAGTTGTCACACTCACGCCAGTTCTGTAAGTGTTCAAATGTGGGGGAGGGAGTAGCACTCGAGTCTTAGAACTGGCCTACAGCAGAAGCAATGCCTACTGTCTTTGCAGACTGGTTGAAATTCAGTTGGAAGTTAGTGCTGCAGCCCCAGGTTGGTATCAACGGGCTGCATTTCCGACAGCAGGTCCCACTGTTTTCTCTGGGTCATCTTTTCACCAGTCTGGTTTGGTATCCAGATACCCAAACTCTAGGCAGTTATTCACACTTGCTGTCTCCTAACTCTCCGCAGGGCAGGATCTGGATTTTCTCTGCTCTAACAAATGATTCTTCGAGTCTTCCTGACTGGCTTCTGCCATGAAGTAGGTGGTGATGATAGTTAAAACCTTCATAATTTCTGATTTCCTGCCCATCAGTCTATCAACTAATTTACATTCACATACTGTTTGTCTCTTTAGTGACCATCTCTCGAGGTTAAGACCTTGGAATTGATCCCTTGGGATTACTTAAGCCCTTAACAGAAATCCAGCTTGGACAAATCCAAGCCATTCCTGGACCTGTCACTCACTGTTAGAGGACATTTAAAACAACCATTTGATTTCGCTCTTGAGTTTTATTAGGAAGCATGCCTACATGTACTGCATATTTACAGCTCTCCTAAGAACAAGCTAAATTTTCATAGCCCTGGCGTGCCCATCTGTTGCAATGTTCATCTCCCCCCACTGTTTACTGTGGACACATCTGAGGCCCCTCGACTGGAGTGACCTGTACCTTGGGAACTACAAACCTGTGGAAACATGGCTGTATCCAACCAAGGCTGGCCCAGCTGGAGATGGCAAAAATGAAGTTGTGTTTTCCCTTCGCTAAGGAAGAACTTCCCAGGGACAGGGCCATTTCAGAGAGAGAACTGACAGTCAACTCTCTGTAAAACCTGAGCAGGTGGAGTTTTACATGCTACAGTTCTTGGGTCACTCAAGCCCGCTGTGAAGCTCTGCTGCTGCCCAGGCTGGAGGACTGACTTCCACCTGAATTTCGACCAGTCTGAGAAGACGGCAGGCACGGCTTCTGCGGTAGGCCAGTTCTAAGACTTGAGTGCTGCTCCCCACCCCCACATTTGAACAGTTACAGAACTGGCATGAGCCTGACAACTGACGCTATCTTAGACCAGACGGAATCTGGTAAATACCTCTTTCAAGCAGTTCCATTATTGCAGATGCAGGCGTCTGAGTTTAATGTGCAGTGGAATGCGGAGAATCTGTGGGAAGGGCAGTGACACAGGCGAGTGGAGCCTAGTTCAGGCCCTCCCCTGAAGGCCAAGGTCAGCGTTAGCGGTCTGTGCTGCTGTTTCCCATACAGATACAGCTCAGGTCAAGTTAAGCACCTTTCATACAACTGAAGAAATACATTAATGTACACACCAAACCAAAATCTGCCAAGTTCAGTTCTGTATATTTTCATATCCTTTCACAGATGCTAAGTGAATGCGTAAATTTGAGGTTCAACAGAACACAGCTACTTCTATAAAAAATAAATTTTATTAACAAAATGAGCTCACATTATAAAACCAAAATGAACCTTTGCTAATTTCTTGGCATTGTCTTTCTTACTAGGTACAGCACTGTAGACAATAAAACAAAATAAAATCAAAGCCCAGTTGCTCTGCCTGAGGCCTGTGAAACTGTGACAAATGGGCCACAGTCGTCATCTTTCACGTTCCTCCCACCACTGACCCGATGCAAAGCTGCTGGGACTCTCACTCCTCCTCAGCCTGTTGCCTTACCTGCCTGGCTACCCAGGCCTGGGAAGGACACACGCCTAAAGTTTAAAGGGAGAGCTCTCTCCTCAAACAGTGCTGAGAAGCCAGACTGCGAGGTTCCGCCTGCAACTCCTGAGAAGGTATCTCAAAAGCTGCTGCTTTATTGAGCGAGAGCCCACCACCACCGCGACCCGCCAGCTGCGGGTCTTCCCTGCCTCCGTTGGGGGCTGGCAGCTGTGGTGAAGGACGCAGGGGTCCAGGGATGTGGGGGTGGCGCGGGCCTTCCCCTCAGAACTTCTGAAGGAACTTGAGGACCAGGTCCCGCAGGCGGACTCGGAGCACCTCGTCGTCGTCACAGATGATATGGGTCGAGTCTTCCTCAATCTGGATGAGGGTCTCAGCTTCCTGCAGCAGGACGATATGGCCCTTGGCTGTGTCTTCCACCTTGATGTCGCTGAAGCCGTGCTGCACCAAGAGGAAAGGGGCAGGAGGGCATTTTAGCGTCCGAGATGCTCCTTCCCTGGTGGCTCACACGGTAAGTAAGAACTTGGCCTGCAGTACAGGAGACCCGGCGGACTCCAGTTCATGGGGTTGCGAAGAGTTGGACACGACTGAGCAACTAACACTTTCACTTTCCTTTCCAGCTTTGGCTACACTGAACATTCTAGAAACTGGCATTTTGGACTCTCCTCAATACAGTTCTTCAGAGCAGTCCCAGGACCTACTACAGCAATAGAATTCCAGGTGAAGCCCCCAACCATGCAAAAATCTCATAGAAACACCACAGAATTCCTACCACCTGCCTAAGCTTCTGTGTATCATCTGAGGAGCACATCCAGGCACCTGGGTTCAGGAGGCTCGGTGTTCCATCCCAGCCTCCCAGCCACACCTGGGGTCCCTGTAAAAACGCTCCACCCTGTTCCAGGAAGATGCCTTCCTCACCACAGGTACCAGTGACCTTGTGACCTGGCAAGTCCCTCCTGAAGGGGAAGATCCAGCAGTGTATCAAATACTTCTCCAGGGCCCCTCCAGTGCTAACTCAGAATCTCCTTACACATCAGATGGCAAGCTGAGAAAGAAGAAACGGAGTGGAAAGAAGAATGATTTGCCTGAGAAGGACACAACCATGGCCGAGGGAGGTTCTCCGTCTTTGGCGCAGAAAGGGATGTTCCTCTTGCAGGAGGAGATGGGGGCAGAAACTGGAATGGGAGACAGTCGGGTCAGGTCCCAGAGATCAACGCCTGGGAGAGCCAGACAGAAGTAAATAAGATCTTTCTGGGAAAGCAAGGTGTTTCAAGTTTTCAAGAAACAAGTGAAGCGTGAGTCCCATGAGTACAGCCGGGGGCACTGCACGGTCAGGAGGAACGCTGGTGTGTGCACAGCACACGGGGTTCCTAGGGGGTGTCCCCACATCACTAGCGGTCAGGGGAGCCCAACAACTCAGGGAAAGCCCTCCATTTGAGGAAGATTAAATGACAAGTGGAGAAAATTCCCAACAAAGACAAAGCCTTTAAGATTGGAAAGCACTCCGCTACTGAGTTAGTCTGGACAAAAGGCAGTAACTGACTTAGAAGAAAATCTCTTTTCCTGGAATGGTTTCTAGTGTTAACTGCAGTTCTTCCCGCAAGAAGCAGCATGAAAAATACTGTCTTTAGCCAACTGCTCCTCTTTTCTGTCAAGGACTCTCTAATTCTGATGCCAAAACAGTGGTCTCTGAAGCCCTGTGACTGAAGCCAGAATTACAAAACACTTTCAGGTTAATAAATTCTTTCTCCTCTTACGTGTAGTCATGAAATCTATTCCACCAGGCACCAGGGATGAAGAGTGGGAAGGGTGAGGAGCTGGGGGAGGGACCACCATCCTCCACCATGACCGCCTGCTTCTCTCTCCCACTACCCGTCTGGGAACCACTGGCCCCGCTCCCTGAGCTCCAGGAGATCAGGCCATCCTGACCCCTCTGCCCACACCACACTGGCATCTCCTCTGAGCCGGCCATGCAAAGGGTCTTCTCATACGAAAGTGGGGCCCTAAGGGGACAGACCCTTTCCTGGCCAGCCCCCTGCCCGACAGTCACAGCTATGTTTCTGAAGAAAGGCCCGTCCTCGGTCTGGTTCCCACAAAAAGTGGGGCTGGGGGGCAGTCTGGGGCAGCCTGGTAGTGGGGGTGGGGGAGGAAGGTCAGCTCCCCTCTTAACTCTGCAGCTCCCGCCTGGTTCGGGCCCCGCCCTGACCGAGGATGGGCAGATGCTGCGGGGACAGCGCACGGGCTCCTGGGAGGGACGCCAGTGCAGTCAGACGGCGCATGCGCAAGCCCACAGCGCTCACCTTCTCCAGTGTCTGCACGAACTGGTCCACCGGGATGGAGCCACTCAGCAGAGGCTTCAGAACCTTGCAGTCTGGGATGTCGTCACTGGCCCGCTTTCGCTTCTTGCCGCCAGTGGGCTGGGCGGGCCTGGGCGGAGGCTGGGCAGGAGGAAAACAGGGGTCTCGTCAAGCAATCACCTGGGAGCCCCAGGTCGGTGCAGGCTACCCGCAGGACCCTTTTCATGGGGGGGCCAGGGCCTGGCCTGGTGCCGCTGGGCCCTGTGTTCAGGGTCTCCGTCTCCAGCTGGCTCTCCACACAGTACACACAAGCTAAAGCCACCTAGCCACAGACTCATTATCTTAGCTGGCAAAGATACCTCCTTTTAGCAAGATCCGTTTTTAATTTTCAGTCGACTCAATTCAGTTGTGTCTGACCCTGTGACCCCTGTGGGCTGTAGCCCCCTCAGGCTCTTCTCTAAGTAAATTCTTAATAACCCACATTGGCAGCTGGACCTGGAGCAGAAGTACCAGGGCTGAGGACACAGCCTGTGGGGCCACACTGACCGGTTACAGTCCTTCCGTCAAGAAAACGAAGGGCAGAGCAACTGCCCCTACAATGGCGATAGTACAGGGAACTTGTGAGGCCTAAAGGAGACAATGCTGGTGAGGACCTGGTCCGGGGCCCAGCACTTTAAGTGGCTGCTACGGGCACACGACCCTGGGGAATGACAGAGGCAGAGCCCAGCCCTGAAGGGGGATCTCCTCACGAGAGTGAAGACAGCGGCCCAGACAGCTGCCCTCCAAGGTGGCAAATGTGCCTTGAAGTGAGGCTGAGGCTGGGGGGAGATGCCCTCCAGCTGCAGGGGCTCCCCAGGTTCCCAGCCCTTGGCCTGACTGCTTCGGGGCCCCCGAGGGCAGGGGCTGCGTCTGCCGTTGGGTCTGCCTCCCCTCCCACCTCATGCCTGTGGGCTCAGGATGGGCACCTGAGGAGAGTTTGTCTACTGAGCACCACCGGGGGAGCCGATGCTCCGGGGGCTGTGATAGCTCTAGAATGGTGGGCGGCCCCGTCCCTATGAATCGTTTCTCCTCCCTTTTCTCTCTCCAAGACACATGGCCAGAGAAATAAGCAGTGCCCTTTCCTTCAGATCTGAACCCTCAGGAAGTCTGACCTCTACTATGTGCTGGTGTAGGAAGCACTGTCCTGGCGGGCTGGCTGGAATGCCGGCACCTTCTCAGGAGGAAGGCTTCCAGTCCCCACAGGCCCTGGAGGTTCCTCCTGGAGCCCAGCCCAGCCCCCCCAGGATACCTGAAGAACGTGCTTGTTATCTTTAGTGTGCAGCACAGCCGAGACGGTTGCCAAGGAAATGCCAGGCTTAATCTCCATGGGCACCAGCGAGTCTGCAAGCTGGGAACAAAGAGGGGGGTTTTAGTCAGGTTCCCCATAAACTCGGGGCAGAGGGTGCTGCAGCTGTGCTGCCCAGGGTGAGGGGTTAGGAGGCCACGCTGGGCCACTGTGCACAGCCCAGGGATGGACGGTGAGAAACTGAAAGTCGTACAATGCCAGCAGGAGCCTTTAACACCCCACTTACACCAGTGAACAGATTACCCAAACAGAAGTCAATACGGAAACACTGGCCTCAAATGATACATTAGCCCAAATGGACTTAATAGATACAGAGAACATTCTATCCACAAACAGCAGAATATACCTTCTACCCAAGTGTACGTGGAACATTCTCCAGGAGAGATCATACGTGAGGCCACAATACAAGTCTCAGTAGATTTTACGAAGACTGAAATCACATCAAGCATCTTTTCCAACCATAACGCTATGAAACTGGAAATCAACTACATGAAAAACACACAAGTGCATGGAGGCTAAGCAATGTGCTACTCAACAATAAGTCACTGAGGAGATCAAAGAAGAAATGAAAAACATACCTGGAAACAAATGAAAATGTAAATACAGTGATTCATACTCTTTTAACACATGCTTATATGGTCATTTATGACAAAGGAAGCCAGAATATACAATGGGGAAGACAGTCTCTTCAATAAATGTTACTGGGAAGACTGGACAGCTACATACAAAGTCTTGTACCATGTAAAACAAACTCAAAGTAGATTAAAGACTTAAAATATAAGACCTTAAACCATAAAACTCCTAGAACAAAACATAGGCATCTTTGACACTAGTCTTTTATCAATTTTATTTCTGGATGTATCTCCTCAAGTACGGGATTCAACAGTAAAGATAAATGAGACTGCATCAAACAAAAAAGCTTTTGCACAGTGAAGGATACTGTCAACAAAACAAGAAGGCTGTCTAGGGTAAAGGAGAAGGTATTTACAAATGATGCACCAGATAATCCCGAATTCACAGAGAACTCATACAACTCAACATACCCCTGCGAAAATGGGCAGAAGACCTGAATAGGCATTTTCCCAAATAAGACATACAGATGGCCAGTTACTAATCAGGCAAGTGGATATCAACACCACAATGAGGTATCACCTCACACCTGTCAGAATGGTGGTTGTCAAAAAGACAACACATAACTGGTCGCGAGAATATAAAGAAAGGGGAACACTTGTGCTGGTGGGGTGGTAAATTAGTGGAGGTGCTATGGAAAACAGTATGGCGGTTTCTCAAAAAATTAAAAACAGAACTACCATATGACCCAGCAATTCCACTCCTGGGCATTTACTCAAAGAAAACAAAACACTAATTTGAGAAGATGAACGCACCCCTGTGTTCAAGGCAGCATTATTTACAATAGCTAAGATATGGAAGCCACCTAAATGTCTTCTGATGGATGAATGAAGAAGATGCGGTACACACAGACACACACACACACAAACATGGGATATTAGTCATAAAGAAAATGAAATTTTGCTGTGACAACGTGGACAGACCTAGAGGGTATTATGATAAGTGAATTCTAAAAAGCAAACCAAATGAACAAACATAAAAAAAACAAACTCAGTATGGAGAACAAGCAGGTGGTTGCAGAAGGGAGGCAGTGGCCAATTTCTCAAATAGGTGACAGAGACTGATTCAAGGGGATGAAATGTACATTACTGGAAATACAGTCAATAATATTGTAATATTATGGTAACAGACAGTGTGGTGATCATTTTGTAATGTAGAGATATACTGAATCACTATGTCATTATGCACCAGGAACTAACATGGAGGAAGGTGGGTCAAGTATACTTCAACTTAAAAAAAAAAGGGGGGTTGGGGGGCTTCCCTGGTGGCTCAGTGGTAAAGATTCCACCGGCCAATGCAGGACATACGGGTTCAGTCCCTGATCTGGGAAGAACCCAGATGCTGCAGGGCAGTTAGGCCTGTGCACAGCTATGGCGCCTATGCTCTGGAGCCCAGCACCCCAACTACCAGGCCCATGTGCCCTAGAGGCCATGCTCCCCAACAGGAGAAGCCACTGTGACGAGAAAGCGGTACCCTGCAGCTAGAGAGGAGCCCCACGCACCATAACTAGAGACAAGCCCGTGCAGCAAGACCCAGCACAGCCGAAAATAAAATAAATGAAATTTTAAAAGGAGAAAAAGATGTGACAGTGTTTAAAGTTCCCACTGAGAGATCCGTGCGCTCTAGGTGCCAGGCCACGCCCATCCACAAATACCGTTTTTCTTCTGATGCGGCGCTGACAAAGGTCAGGCTGCCGGGCAGACCTGTAAAGCCAAAGACCCGGCTGGGGCGGCTCACAGACGGCAGTGGGAGCCGAGCAGGCGCAGGACTCTCTCTGCGCAGCCCCAGGAGTAAAGTCATCTCCACGGAGACTCTGAAGTGGCAGCTCAGCCACAGGGAAGTCTATCCGGAGCCCACAGACGACTCAGGGAGGACATCTCTGGGAAGGAGGGCGCAGTCACTGGCCACCCCAGAAACAGAGGTTTTCTCTTAATGGAGGCCCCTGAGGGCTGATGACAGGGCTCCCGCTTTGCACACGCAGGGAGAGAGGAGTGTCTCCCAGGGAGCTGATCTGAGAAATGAGCATCCACTAGCTGTAGCAAAACTGAAAGAACCGTGACAGATTTTAACTCCTTCCTCTCACATGCACTTTCCAGGCAAAACCAAATGATACTTCTAGCTCTCTCTCTACATCCCACATACAAAGATTTACATGAAAGCATGTTTCTAAAAGTATTATTTGCAATTTGAAAACGCAAAATAATAAATGTTCACCAATAAAGGAACAGTGAAATGATGAGACATTCATGATACACCATTCATGAATGGTCTTCAGAAGCTTTTGAAGTATCTTGAATGACACAATATACTTACCTTTACACAACTAAGGTATTCTATGATACATGATTCAAACACACCCAGAACACAGTGAACAGACAAGGCAAATACACAAAAATTGGAATAGTAATTATGTTTGGTATTCAAACTAGGATTGACTTTTTTTTGGGTCTGTATCCTTTTCTTACTTCCCAAGTTTTCTAGAACGAACAAGCATACTTTTATGGAAAAATGAATCTTATGACACGGTCAGTCAAAGCCTGAGAAGGCCGAAGAGCCTTAAAAACGAAAGGAGGGCATCCAGAGCGCTGGTTCTCAGGCGAGGAGCAGGGATCCCACCTGCGCTCCTGGAGACTCAACATTCTGCCTTCCTTTTGCCTTTCACATTGGAAACTGACACATGGTCTCTGACACCAGTGGTTCTCCAATTTTAGTGGCATCAGACCCACGAGGAGGGCTGGCAGAGATCCAGAGGCTGGGCCTCACCTGGAGTCTCTGCCTCAGCAGGACTGAGGTGGGGCTGGAGAAACCTGCATTTCCAACAGGTTCTCAAGGCTGCTGCTGCTGGCCACAGTGGTCCCGAGCACCCCACTGCGATCCCCATGGGAAGGCGTGGGCCCTGTGCCCCAGCACCGCCACACCCCACATCAGTCAGGGGCTCTACACTCACTGGGGTTAAAGGACAAAATCTTCACAGAATAAAACCTTTAAGTTCTACTAAAATGCATGCAAATGATGATCATGCAAGGGGTGTAAACTTTCCTTACTTTTTGGTTACTTTCATGTCCTCCATCTACTGCTGAATTCAGTGACACCTGACCCTCACTGGTAAATGAGGTCCAGGAAGGACGAGAAAGCCCACAACCCTAAGGTGGTTAATAACAGAGCTGACAACAGCGTATTTGTTCTCCAGGCTCTGACCCCCCGGGTGACACACTGAACTTTAACAGAAGCAGCACTCCAGCAGGCCTGGTGTTGACACCTGTTACTTCATTACTGGAAACAGGAGGAGGGGGACTTCCCTGGTGGTCCGGCAGCTGAAACTTCACACTCCCAGTGCAGAGAGCCCAGGCTGGTTCCCTGATCAGGGAACTAGATCCCGCACGCTGCAACTCAGAGTTCACGAAGGGCTAGAGAGTCTAGATGTTCACTAAGGGCTAGCTCACTGCTGCAGCTGAAGAGGCAGCTGAAAAGCTCAGCTCGCTTCCCGGTTATATGCTAAGGGTCCGTGTATCTTGGTTCATCCGTGTGTGACACAAACTGCAAAGAAAGCCACCCCAGGACGGTCTTCCAGAGACTCAAGTGGAAACCCAGGGAAAGCCCGGGAAGCCCAATGCTCACCTCCGGCATGATTTCGATCTTCTCGTACCGACGCTTGAAGGGCAGGGCGAGGACCTCAGCACGCCGATAGGACATGGCGGGCGGCTGGCAGTCCACCATGAGGTCCATGCGGTGGGACTGCGCCGGGGGTGGCTGGGTGTACTGCTCGGGACAGACCACGTGCAGGGGCTGAGGATCGAGAGGGCGGGTCGGGGGGAGGAGGGCGTGAGGCGGCAGCAGGCCCAGTCTTGACCTCACCATCCCCACACACCACCCGGGCTCACCACAGGGCCGTTCGAACTCCCATCCTCTCAAACCCAAGTCACCAGGGACCAAAGTGTTGGGGGGAGAAGCATAGAAGTTTCAAGGAAAGCCATGGTGATGAGCAAGGGATTTACTGCCTCATCGTGCATTTATTTTCTCACTTTATTTAAGCCACTTTGAGGGTGACATCCAAAGGCCCGAAGGGTCTCCAAGTACCTGGAGGGCAGTCTCTCTATCCCTGACTGGCACCCTGACTCGCTGGCAAAGAAGAGCTGTGGCTTTCTGTACTAATCTGGGTTTCCAGTCTGGACCTGTAGGCCCACAGGTCCTACGCAGTGGGCGGTGACCAGGCCATGTCCTCAGTTGTGGAGGACATACCACGTCAGAGTTTTTTGGGTTTTGTTTTTATAAATGTCTTCTTTTATTATCTTGGGAGAAAAATAAGTAGGAAGCCAGTGTTTACTTCGGCCAAACATCACCCAACTGGACACAAGTGGTCCTCATCAAAAATAATATACTGCTTATGCTTGCTTTTCCTTCCAGTTTCGATTTTTTTTTAAGAGGAGAAACCTCTTTCAGGGTGGAAAGCCCACTGGTCTGGAATCTTGAGAGTACCAGGCCGAGCACCCTGGGGGCGGGGGTGAGGACATCGAGCCCTCGTCCCGCAGAGCAGAGTGCACAGAGGCTCCAGGACACAGAGCAACCGGCACAGTGGGCCCCCCCACTGCCCCGCCCCCTGTACCTGCACTTCTTTGAGTAGCTTTGACACCTGGATGAAATTCAGTCGTGTATCAATGGGGCAGTAGATGCATTTCATGGCTAAGGGCTGGTAGGGAGCCAGTGCTTCCAGGTACGAGAAGTCGGGTTCTAAGGGGAACGCAAGAAAGGAAATTAAAAATGAAGGTGCCGGGGGCTTCCCTGGCGGTTCAGTGGCTAAGACTCTGTGCTGCCAATGCTGGGTGTCTGGGTTTGATCCCTGGTCAGGGAACTGAAAGTAAGTATTAAAAATGAAAGCAACAGAGGGGTGGCCACGTGAGGAAGCGGCTGGTGGTCAAGGCCCAGCGGATGGACAGCGAGACAGCAGAGGCCCTGAGGGTACAGGAGAGAATCCTGACTTGGGGGGAGAGGAGTGATTTCCGGGTAGAGAGAGAGGGAGAGGCTGGACCAAGCGCTGCAGGCTGGATGTGGAGCTGCAGGCAGGAGTATGAGCTCAAGGTTTTCAACACTGACCGAGAGAGATGAGACAATGAAGGGATACCTAAGTAAATGAGGGAGAGAGGAAAGTTCTTTGCAACAAGATGCCAACTAACAAATGTAGAAGAAACCATGAAATTGATAAAAAAAAAAAAAAAGGTCGTGCATTGGCAGCCATCGCAGGAATAATTTATTCAGACCAGAGTCAGCAATAGATGCTGGGAAATTAGACAAACCTCTGGGGAAGATCAGATGAACAGACAGCCTCAAAGTGTCCCCCAAGAGATACTGATTAATACAAAAGTGGTGACTTCACAGTGGAGAAGTCTGGCGCAGGCCACTCAAAGCAAGAGCTCAAAGATCACCCCCATGCAAGAGACAAATCCCATGCCTCCTACTCGACAGGATGCAAAGAAGGAAAAGAAGGATCGTGACCTGCGTCAACGAGACGCCTGTGCTGAGGCCGCGGGGCCCATCCGTGGCACCAGTCCAGCGCCCAGGACTGTCCTTGCCTCACTGGCTGGCCTGTTCTTTGCGGAGCCCCACTAGAGCCAGCCTGCCAAGGACTGCTTACTCTAACCGAGAAAGCTGCCCACCTCGGGCCAAAAGCACTCGCTTAGTTCTGGCACGAAAAAAGACCTGCAGGTTCCTGACACAGCCTGTGCCCCGTGACGACACCACTTCCCATATGTAGCCCCCGGCTTCCACACACTGCTCCTTACCCGGGGAACTCTGGAGAATGCACAGAGTTTCCAAGTTTTTAAATGCTCACTCTTCCGGTGGATCCTGTCTACCCAAGAAGAACCCAGAAACCCCCAAAGGAGCCTGACCTGCCTGGGGGATGACTGCCTCTCTCTGATGGATACTGAGTATCCACCGTATGGATACAATTCCCAGGGGTCACACAACCAGAAAAAGTGGCCCAGAACCTGGCGGACGCTGTAAATGACACAGCTTGTGCTCTGGAAGTGCAGCACACCAGTTTAAATATAAATTCCTGACCCAGACAAATGCTGGCTGATGCACGTCACGGACAGTCACGTAGCCCTTGCTTTCTTTTCAGCTGGCTGAAGGGAAGTTTCTGGTCTCGAGGCACTTCTGCGCCTTGTCCTACCGTGCCCACTGTCACATCAGAGCCAACAGCCCTCAGAAAGAACAGGAGCCCCCCCCCCTTAGTCCTACTGCTGACAGCGTTCTCCAGATGACTTCCTATTTAGCCGAACCTGGCAATCAATGGTGAGGCTCTGGGCGGTGTGAATCTTACAGCCTGGCTTCCTCTGCCTGTGGCTAACAGGGGGCCTGGACGGAGCACGGCTACAACCACCAGCTGCTCCTCTGAGCGCTTCCGTCACTCGAGGCCAGGTCACGTCCTCCCGCTGCACACAAACCATCCCACACGAAGCCAACGTCACAAAAGGCTGCTCGGTGACCACCGTGGGTCAAGACCGAAACAAGGCCGTCTGTAGTCATTGCTGAGCGCAAGACCACAACCCTGTCCAAACCTCAAAACAAGCAAATGCCACCCTGTCCTGGCTCTGTTCTTCTAACCCTCTAGACAAGAATCAAGATGTCCAAGCAGAGAACTACTTCCGGTCCTGATGACACCCAAGCCGGAGCAATGCGCCCACCTCCAAGATCACCCAACCCAAGGCCCAGCCTGTAAGTTCTTTTGACCATGTCCTGCAACGCCTCCTGCCTCCCCCTGGCAGTCTCCCCGACTCACTGCAGTGAGTCAGCACCCAAGTTTGTTTGATTACTGGGATGTTCCTGGTGGTCTCTGGCTGGCCTCACTGCAGGCTGAGCATGGGGAAGGGGCCACTTGGCCCCAAACCTTTGGGCATAACTAGACTCCTCCACCACTCATGTCTTAAAAGTCATTAGAAAACTCCCAGAAGGCAACCGGTCCTTTTTCCCCAGGCTTTTGGGCCAGGCCTTGTAAGAACTCCTTCCTTATAACATTCACTAAAAGCACAGAGCTGCCCGAGGAGGAGCCACCCACAGTCCCATCTTACAGAGGTAACTTGGCTGAGGTTACAGTAACTCCGCCTAGATTTCATATCAAGGCTTTTTAACTTCAATGCCCATGAGAGTTTCAAATCCCAAGACTATCTGAAGACTCTGATTGATAAGATAATGATTAAGTAAAACCCCAAGCCAGAGCAAACTATAACCTAAGGAGAAAGATCCATCTTAGTCAGTAATTCCTTAAGTGAAGTTGCTCAGCTGTGTCCGACTCTGTGCGACCCGTGGACTGTAGCCCACCAAGCTCCTCTGTCCATGGGATTCTCCAGGCAAGAATACTAGAGTGGGTTGCCATTTCCTTCTCCAGGGGATCTTCCCGACCCAGGGATCGAACCCAGGTCTCCCATATTGCAGGCAGACGCTTTAACCTCGGCTCCACCAGGGAAGCCTTTAAATACAAGAATACAGTCTCTCAGAAAACCTCCTATAGAGACATGGAACTTCAGATCCAAGTACTAACATCAAAGATTTCAAGGGAGGAAAGGAAGCCAGGTTGAAAGAAGGAGGGGGAGGAGGCGGGAGAGGGGGCGAAAGGGGTGGCCTTATAGACGTCTTCTGCCACCTACAGATACCCAGGTATTATGGGACTTTTCCCTGGGCCTCCAGAGAAGGGAGGACAGGAACTCGGCCCTACCAGAACTCAGACCAGACCAGAACCAGAATTCGAGTTCTCTGCCAAGAGGAGGTGATCAGTCTCCAATCCTCAGCTCAGGCTGAGGGCCCTTCGACCAGATCCCTGCGTCCAGGACCGGGGGACTAGAAAAATAGGGAAGGATAGGGAGGGTTAAGGAGAGGAAAGAGAGAGGGAAGGGGAGAGAGATCAATAAAGTCTCCTGTTCCTTACTGGTCGGGGCACTCCGGCCAGTTGTCCGCAGCAGGAGGAGACCAGGGACAAAAGGGTCCCAGTTGCGGCCGCTGGGTCTGGTCCATTGGCAGGCAAGCTGGCCCCTGAGTACCCTGAGTGGTCAGGATGTCAGTCTCGGTGAAGAAGAGTCCCCGCCAGAGTCGCCATTTGTGGCAGGAAGGGGGACCCCTTCCAGGGGCCAAAACTCGGCTCTTGTCTAACACTCGGAAATGAATTGTCCGAGGAGACACATCTGCTGACAAAGCAAGAGATTTTATTGGGAAAGGGCACCCGGGTAGAGAGCAGTAGGGTAAGGAACCCAGGAGAACTGGGTTCCTTAAGGGTGAAGCGAGACTGATCACTAGAATTCCTGCAGTTTTTGAATAGCTTACAAAATCCTGTCAACAGTAGTTCTAGACCAGAAGTCTGTCTCGGGGACAAAATCCACAAAAACAGCTATGAAAGTCCTGTCCAGTGCACAGTCATCTAATGGGACATTTTGTTTTGTTCTTCTCCTCCGCCTGCTGGGTGATTTATCCTTTGGTATTTACAACAGAATAATGATCTAAAGAATTGATGCTTTTGAACTGTGGTGGTGGAGAAGACTCTTGAGAATCCCTTGAACAGCAAGGAGATCCAACCAGTTGATCCTAAAGGAAATCAATCCTGAATATTCATTAGAAGGACTGATGCTGAAGCTGAAGCTCTAATACTTTGGCCACCTGATGCAAAGAGCTGACTCACTGGAAAAGACTCTGATGCTGGGAAAGATTGAAGGCAGGAGGACAAGTGGGTGACAAAGGATGAGATGGTTGGATGGCATCACTGACTCAACAGACATGAGTCTGAGCAAGCTCTGGAAGATGGTGACGACAGGGGAGCCTGGTGTGCCGCAGTCCATGAGGTCACAAAGATTTGGACACGACAACAACAGTATCCTATTTACGCCTTACTGTCAAATTCTTCCCAAGGTCTCTACGTGGTAGGTGACATCCTACAGGTATTCAGGGATGGTCCCAGTGGGAAGCACAGGGTTTTGTTTGCTGGTTGATTTACCTGTGAAGATGACCGTGTTGAGACTCGACTTTCCCCAGAGCTCCATGAAATGGACCACGTCCCCGAACCGGAGGGAAGGGTGTCCAGTGAAGACCACGCACGGCTGCCTGAAGTCGTTGCTGAAGTCTCCATGGATGCTGGGGTAGTGCTTCAGCTTGTTGGTCTGAATGAGCTAGAGCACGTGTCAAAAGCACAGGAAGAGATGTTAGCCTGCCCATGAAGGAAGGCCTGCTGCACGGCAGAGCGAGTGGAGCACATTAAACATACAAGATAAGGATACAGGTGACAACCTACAACGTGACTTTCTCCAATAATGGGTCTTTTGGGTAACACTGGTCTATGTGTGTGTTAGTCATTCAGTCGTGTCCGACTCTGCGTCCTCACGGACTGCGGCCCGCAAGGTTCCTCTGTCCATGGAATTCTCCAGGCAAGAATGTTGGAGTGAGTAGCCATTCCCTTCTCCAAGGGATCTTCCTGACCCAGGGATCGAAGCCGGGTCTCCTGCATTGCAGGCAGATTCTCTACCATCCAAGCCATCAGGGAAGCTCTACAGCTGTCATACTTATCGGAAACTTGCTTTCAGGCTGTTCTGGCTGGATTCTGTCTAACCCTTCCTTTATAGCTCCCTAACACTCTGAGCCCCAGGCCCAGAAGTCCCCCAGAAGTCTCTGAAGTACAAGTAACTTTCCCAAACTCTGTGCATCACTGAGTTCTGTCAACAATTAACACCTCACACAAGTAACCTTGTTTACCAGCACAGGACCACCGCTTAGGAAGGTGGAGCTGTGTTACATCACCGTGGGGACTGAAACACAAGAAGCAAGGCTTTCAGAAACGTGCGTGGGAGGTGTGATGTCCTCCTCACAGAGAGCTGTGCTGAGGAGCAGGCCATGCATGGCTTCAAACCTGTCTCAAAAAGTGAATGTTCTGAACCATAAAGGTCCTCTTTTCAGTACAACCCCTGGAAATACTCCCCTGCCAATCAGGCCTGACCCAAGACAACACCGTAGACAGTGAGCACCACAGATGGCATCTTGCGACACTGCTCAGAAGTTCTTCGTGCTGCCCCAGCCCCACAGCTTCACTCTGGCACCAACAAGTCAGGTGATAAATACCCACACTTCAGAGACCCTCAGTATCAACTAGTATTGCCTTGAGAGGCTCAGTGGTAAAGAATCCGCCTGCAATAAGGGAGACCTGGGTTTGATCCCTGGGTCAGGAAGATCCCCTGGAAAAGGGAATGGCAAGCCACTCCAGTATTCTTGCCTGAAAAATTTCATGGACGGAGGAAATTGGCAGGCTACAGTCCATGAAGTTGCAAAGACTCAGACATGACTACGTGACTAAATGACGACAGCAACACTGCACTGAGGTGCTGTCTGATGGATAAAGAATTAGTGTGAGACATTTCTCGATCCTGTAGCCACTCCTAATGCATAAGAGGGGAGCCTGCAACAACTCCAAGCCCACCTGTCGCCACCCCAACAGTGAGGATGAGGCGAGAATGGGGCCATTCCCAAATGGAAACCCAACTTTCTTTACTCTGAAAGATTTAACCTTTAATTCCGAGAGACTGCTTTCATTAGCAAGACCACCCTGGAGGTCTTAATCAGGGGTCACATGCTTGGCTGGGATATGAATAGTAAAGATGGAACACTCATTGCATTTTTACTTCCCTTCCTAGTTACAAATAAAACTGACATTCTTTATAACCTATGTGGCCTAAAGCATTAGTCGCCCCAGTTAAATAGATACATGGCTGACTAAAGGACCAGTTCTCTTGCACCCACACATGTCAAGGATATGACTGGGAATCTAAGAGCAGCAGGTCTTTGCACATAAGTCACTTTTTAGGCACTTTAATTATTTTCCCCCCATTATATCTACTTGTCCAGCTGACTTACTACCTTTTTGACCATCCAGAATTACCTCTGTGCTGATTTAAGGTCTAAACTACACAGGCAGTGAAGCTGTAGGCAGGAATTCTGTAAAGCGGTTTTTTATCAGTACTAAAGGCAGAAGTGTATTTTCTCATGGGCACTGGTCACATGATACTGACTATCAATTCCATCGTGCCCTAATATCAATAAGCACATATTAGGAACCCTGATTGTGCAACTTTGGTCTTTTCCCATCCCTAGCTGTGAGTGGGACAAAGGTCATTCGTGACAAACTTGTGGGTAAGAACATGGTAATACCCTTGGAGATCAAGTTCTAAGGAAACACTAACCGTTACTAGGGGAGAGGCAAGTACACTTTCAGTGGTAAAGCCACCACCAAGCATGTTCTGCCACACTTAATGTTCCGACATGACTGGATTTCTACCCTGAGTTTCACTGTAGTAACGACAGAGTTACTGGAGACGGGAATGGCAAACCCCTTCAGCATTCTTGCCTTGAGAACCCCATGAACATTATGAAAAGGCAAAATGATAGGATACTGAAAGAGGAACTCCCCAGGGCAGTAGGTGCCCGATATGCTACTGGAGGTCAGTGGAGAAATAACTCCAGAAAGAATGAAGGGATGGAGCCAAAGCAAAAACAACACCCAGTGGTGGATGTGACTGGTGATAGAAGCAAGGTCCGATGCTATAAAGAGCAATGTTGCATAGGAACCTGGAATGTCGGGTCCATGAATCAGGGCAAATTGGAAGTGGTCAAACAGGAGATGGCAAGAGTGAATGTTGACATTCTAGGAATCAGTGAACTAAAATGGACTGGAATGGGTGAATTTAACTCAGATCACCATTATATCTACTACTACGGGCAGGAATCCCTCAGAAGAAATGGAGTAGCCATTATGGTCAACAAAAGAGTCCGAAATGCAGTACTTGGATGCAATCTCAAAAACGACACAGTGATCTCTGTTGGTTTCCAAGGCAAATCATTCAATATCACAGTAATCCAAGTCTATGCCCCAACCAGTAATGCTGAAGAACCTGAAGCTGAACGGTTCTATGAAGACCTATAAGACCTTTTAGAACTAACACCCAAAAAAGATGTCCTTTTCATTATAGGGGACTGGAATGCAAAAGTAGGAAGTCAAGAAACACCTGGAGTAACAGGCAGATTTGGCTTTGGAATACGGAATGAAGCAGGGCAAAAACTAATAGAGTTTTGCCAAGATAATGCACTGGACATCACCAGATGGTCAACACCGAAATCAGATTGATTATATTCTCTGCAGCAAAAGATGGAGAAGCTCTATACAGTCAACAAAAACAAGACCAGGAGCTGACTGTGGCTCAGATCATGAACTCCTTATTACCAAATTCAGACTTAAATTGAAAAGAGCAGGGAAAACAGCTAGACCATTCAGGTATGACCTAAATCAAATCCCTTATGATTATATAGGAGAAGTGAGAAATAGATTAAAGGACTTAGATCTGATAGAGTGCCTGATGAACTATGGAATGAGATTTGTGACACCGTACAGGAGACAGGGATCAAGACCATCCCCATGGAAAAGAAATGCAAAAAAGTAAAATGGCTGTCTGGAGAAGCCTTAAAAACATTTGTGCAAAGAAGAGAAGCAAAAAGCCAAGGAGAAAAGGAAAGATATAAGCATCTGAATGCAGAGTTCCAAAGAATAGCAAGAAGAGATAAGAAAGCCTTCTTCAGCGATCAATGCAAAGAAATAGAGGAAAAGAACAGAATGGGAAAGACTAGAGATCTCTTCAAGAAAATTAGAGATACCAAGGGAACATTTCACACAAAGATGGGCTCGATAAAGGATAGAAATGGTATGGACCTAACAGAAGCAGAAGATATTAAGAAGAGATGGCAAGAATACACAGAACTGTACAAAAAGGATCTTCATGAACTGGATAATCTCGATGGTGTAATCACTCACCTAGAGCCAGACATCCTGGAATGCGAAGTCAAGTGGGCCTTAGAAAGCATCATTACGAACAAAGCTAGTGGAGGTGATGGAATTCCAGTAGAGCTATTTCAAATCCTAAAAGATGCTGCTGTGAAAGTGCTGCCCTCAATATGCCAGCAAATTTGGAAAACTCAGCAGTGGCCACAGACTGGAAAAGGTCAGTTTTCATTCCAATTCCAGAGAAAGGCAATGCCAAAGAATGCTCAAACTACCGCACAATTGCACTCATCTCACATGCTAGTAAAGTAATGCTCAAACTACTGCACAATTGTACTCATCTCACACGCTAGTAAAGTAATGCTCAGGCTCCAGCAATACGTGAACCGTGAACTTCCTGATGTTCAAGCTGGTTTTAGAAAAGGCAGAGGAACCAGAGATCAAATTGCCAACATCCGCTGGATTATGGAAAAAGCGAGAGAGTTCCAAAAAAATATCTATTTCTGCTTTATTGACTATGCTAAAACCTTTGACTGTGTGGATCACAATAAAGTGTGGAAAATTCTGAAGGAGATGGGAATACCAGACCACCTGACCTGCCTCTTGAGAAATCTGTATGCAGGTCAGGAAGCAACAGTTAGAACTGGACATGGAACAACAGACTGGTTCAAAATAGGAAAAGGAGTATGTCAAGGCTATATATTGTCACCCTGCTTATTTAACTTCTATGCAGAGTACATCATGAGAAACGCTGGACTGGAAGAAACACAAGCTGGAATCAAGATTGCTGGGAGAAATATCAATAACCTCCGATATGCAGATGACACCACCCGTATGGCAGAAAGTGAAGAGGAAGTAAAAAGCCTCTTGATGAAAGTGAAAGAGGAGAGTGAAAAAGTTGGCTTAAAGCTCAACATTCAGAAAACGAAGATCATGGCATCCGGTCCCATCACTTCATGGGAAGTAGATGGGGAAACAGGGGATACAGTGTCAGACTTTATCTTTTGGGGCTCCAAAATCACTGCAGATGGTGACTGCAGCCATGAAATTAAAAGACGCTTACTCCTTGAAAGAAAAAGTTATGACCAACCTAGATAGCATATTCAAAAGCAGAGACATTACGTTGTCCACTAAGGTCCGTCTAGTCAAGGCTATGGGTTTTCTTTTTTTTTTTTTTTTAAATTTTAATATCTTTAATTCTTACATGTATTCCCAAACATGAACCCCCCTCCCACTTCCCTCCCCATAACATCTCTGTGGGTCATCCCCATGCACCAGCCCCAAGCATGCTGCATCCTGCGTCAGACATAGACTGGCGATTCAATTCTTACGTGATAGTATACATGTTAGAATGTCATTCTCCCAAATCATCCCACCCTCTCCCTCTCCCTCTGAGTCCAAAAGTCCGTTATACACATCTGTGTCTCTTTCCCTGTCTTGCATACAGGGTCGTCATTGCCATCTTCCTAAATTCCATATATATGTGTTAGTATACTGTATTGGTGTTTTTCTTTCTGGCTTACTTCACTCTGTATAATCGGCTCCAGTTTCATCCATCTCATCAGAACTGATTCAAATGAATTCTTTTTTACAGCTGAGTAATACTCCATTGTGTATATGTACCACTGCTTTCTGATCCATTCATCTGCTGATGGACATCTAGGTTGTTTCCATGTCCTGGCTATTATAAACAGTGCTGCGATGAACATTGGGGTACATGTGTCTCTTTCAATTCTGGTTTCCTCGGTGTGTATGCCCAGAAGTGGGATTGCTGGGTCATAAGGTAGTTCTATTTGCAATTTTTTTAAGGAATCTCCACACTGTTCTCCATAGTGGCTGTACTAGTTTGCATTCCCACCAACAGTGTAGGAGGGTTCCCTTTTCTCTACACCCTCTCCAGCATTTATTGCTTGCAGATTTTTGGATCGCAGACATTCTGACTGGTGTGAAGTGGTACCTCATTGTGGTTTTGATTTGCATTTCTCTGATAATGAGTGATGTTGAGCATCTTTTCATGTGTTTGTTAGCCATCCGTATGTCTTCTTTGGAGAAATGTCTATTTAGTTCTTTGGCCCATTTTTTGATTGGGTCGTTTATTTTTCTGGAATTGAGCTGCATAAGTTGCTTGTATATTTTTGAGATGAGTTGTTTGTCAGTTGCTTCATTTGCTATTATTTTCTCCCATTCAGAAGGCTGTCTTTCACCTTGCTTATAGTTTCCTTTGTTGTGCAGAAGCTTTTAATTTTAATTAGATCCCATTTGTTTATTTTTGCTTTTATTTCCAGAATTCTGGGAGGTGGATCATAGAGGATCCTGCTGTGATTTATGTCTGAGAGTGTTTTGCCTATGTCCTCCTCTAGGAGTTTTATAGTTTCTGATCTTACATTTAGATCTTTAATCCATTTTGAGTTTATTTTTGTGTGCGGTGTTAGAAAGTGATCTAGTTTCATTCTTTTACAAGTGGTTGCCCAGTTTTCCCAGCACCACTTGTTAAAGAGATTGTCTTTACTCCATTATATATTCTTGCCTCCTTTGTCAAAGATAAGGTGTCCATATGTGTGTGGATTTATCTCTGGGCTTTCTATTTTGTTCCATTGATCTATATGTCTGTCTTTGTGCCAGTACCATACTGTCTTGATGACTGTGGCTTTGTAGTAGAGCCTGAAGTCAGGCAAGTTGATTCCTCCAGTTCCATTCTTCTTTCTCAAGATTGCTTTGGCTATTCGAGGTTTTTGTATTTCCATACAAATCTTGAAATTATTTGTTCTAGTTCTGTGAAAAATGTGGCTGGTAGCTTGATAGGGATTGCATTGAATTTGTAAATTGCTTTGGGTAGTATACTCATTTTCACTATATTGATTCTTCTGATCCATGAACATGGTATATTTCTCCATCTATTAGTGTCCTCTTTGATTTCTTTCATCAGTGTTTTATAGTTTTCTATATATAGGTCTTTAGTTTCTTTAGGTAGATATATTCCTAACTATTTTATTCTTTTCGTTGCAATGGTGAATGGAATTGATTCCTTAATTTCTTTTTCTACTTTCTCGTTATTCGTGTATAGGAATGCAAGGGATTTCTGTGTGTTGATTTTATATCCTGCAACTTTACTATATTCATTGATGAGCTCTAGTAATTTTCTGGTGGAGTCTTTAGGGTTTTCTATGTAGAGGATCATGTCATCTGCAAACAGTGAGAGTTTTACTTCTTCTTTTCCAATTTGGATTCCTTTTATTTCTTTTTCTGCTCTGATTGCTGTGGCCAAAACTTCCAGAACTATGTTGAATAGTAGCGGTGAAAGTGCACACCCTTGTCTTGTTCCTGACTTTAGGGAAATGCTTTCAATTTTTCACCATTGAGGATAATGTTTGCTGTGGGTTTGTCATAGATAGCTTTTATTATGTTGAGGTATGTTCCTTCTATTCCTGCTTTCTGGAGAGTTTTTATCATAAATGGATGTTGAATTTTGTCAAAGGCCTTCTCTGCATCTATTGAGATAATCATATGGTTTTTATTTTTCAATTTGTTAATGTGGTGAATTACATTGATTGATTTGCGGATATTGAAGAATCCTTGCATCCCTGGGATAAAGCCCACTTGGTCATGGTGTATGATCTTCTTAATGTGTTGTTGGATTCTGATTGCTAGAATTTTGTTGAGCATTTTTGCATCTATGTTCATCAGTGATATTGGCCTGTAGTTTTCTTTTTTTGTGACATCTTTGTCAGGTTTTGGTATTAGGGTGATGGTGGCCTCATAGAATGAGTTTGGAAGTTTACCTTCCTCTGCAATTTTCTGGAAGAGTTTGAGGAGGATAGGTGTTAGCTCTTCTCGAAATTTTTGGTAGAATTCAGCTGTGAAGCCGTCTGGACCTGGGCTTTTGTTTGCTGGAAGATTTCTGATTACAGTTTCAATTTCTGTGCTTGTGATGGGTCTGTTAAGATTTTCTATTTCTTCCTGGTTCAGTTTTGGAAAATTGTACTTTTCTATGAATTTGTCCATTTCTACCACGTTGTCCATTTATGGTTTTTCCAATAGTCATGCATGGATGTGAGAGTTGGACTGTGAAGAAGGCTGAGTACCAAAGAACTGATGCTTTTGAACTGTGGTGTTGGAGAAGACTCTTGAGAGTCCCTTGGACTGCAAGGAGATCCAACCAGTCCATTCTGAAGGAGATCAGCCCTGGGATTTCTTTGGAAGGAATGATGCTGAAGCTGAAGCTCCAGTACTTTAGCCACCTCATGCGAAGAGTTGACTCACTGGAAAAGACTCTGATGCTGGGAGAGATTGGGGGCAGGAGGAGAAGGGGACGACCCAGGATGAGATGGCTGGACGGCATCACGGACTCGATGGACGTGAGTCTGAGTGAACTCCGGGAGTTGGTGATGGACAGGGAGGCCTGGCGTGCTGCGATTCATGGGGTCGCAAACAGTCGGACATGACTGAGCGACTGAACTGAATGACAGAGTTTGCAAAAGCCTTGGCGACTGTTAAGACAGTACGAGGGGGCCTTCCTGGTGGCTCAGTGGTAAAGAATCCGCCTGTCAATGCAGGAGACATGAGTTCTATCCCTGATCCCGGAAGATCCCTCATGCCACGGAACAACTGAGCCCGTGCGCCACAGTTACTGAGCCTATGCTCTAGAGCGCGGGAGCCGCAACTGCTGAAGCTCCTGCACCAGAGTCTGTGCTCTGCAATAAGAGAAGCCACCACAAGGAGAAGCCAGAGCGCTGCAGCGAGAGAGTAGCTCCTGCTCTCCTCAGCCAGAGCCAAGCCCGTGCAGCAGCAAAGACCTAGCACTGCTCACTGCCCCCACAAAAACAGTATAAGGGCTGCATGGGACTTCCCTGGAGGCCCAGTTAAGACTGCCTTCCAAGGAGGGGGCGCAGGTTCAGTCCCTGGCTGGGGAACCAAGATCCCACATGCCACATGGTGCAGCCAAGAGAATTAAAAGACAAAAACAGGACAGTATGAGGACTGCAAGTAACTTGCTCAAAACCTTCCATCATCCTAGTTAATGAAAGACCCATCTTTGGAAGGAGAAAAACAATAGTAAGATTTAAAATAATTAGCAGGACATTTGTTGCAATTTACTCTTGAGTCAAAGAGTTAATTGCATAATAAGTCAGTCAGCGAAATCCCTATACGTTAAGTACCTGCACAGACGTACCTAACTGGATGGCATTTTTACAAACTGAAAACATCCGTGTTCCCATTCGCACATCAGGAAACAGCATCACCAGCTCCTCAGAAATGCCCCTTGTTCACTTCCAAGCCCTGCCTGCCCCCGCGGCTGTCTCTGTGATGACCAGTCTCCTGACTTCTAATATCAAAGGTGAGCTTTCTGTATGTGTGAAAGTGTTAGTTGCTCAGTCATGTCCGACCCTTTCGTGACCCCAGGGACTGCAGCCCGCCAGGCTCCTCTGTCCATGGGATTTCCCAGGCAAGAACACTGGGAGTGGGTAGCCATTCCCTTCTCCAGGGGGATCTTCCCGACCTAGGGATTGAACTCGGGTCTCCTGCACTGCAGGCGTACCCTTTACCACCCGAGCCACTAAGGAAGCCAAGAGCACCATAGGACGTTCATATGATATGCTATGAAATATTAGGCAGCAATAACAACAGTGAGGCACACAGAGCAACGTTCATCATTTACTGTCGGTTGAAACACAAAAGTAGACAAAAAACTGGGCACATACAGCCATATAAAAGCACTACTGGTTCTGTGAAAAAGGGGGAACTTTTCTGTTGTTTAAATTGAAATATTGTCATTTTCATCATTAAGTATTTATACCAAGGACATAAGCTATGTTTAGTATCTTATACTAAAAAACATAACTTAGTTGCTCAGTCGTATCGGTCTCTTTGCAACTCCAAGGACTGTAGCCCGCCAGGTTCCTCTGTCCATGGGATTCTCCAGGCAAGAACACTGGACTGGGTTGCCATTTCCTTCTCCAGGGGATCTTCCTGACCCAGGGATTGAATCCGTGTCCCTTGCGTCTCCTGCGCTAACAGGTGGGTTCCTTACCACTAGCGCCCCCTGGGAAGCCCTTACACTAAGACGTAACCAACTGGTAGGAAGACTTTGACAATAAGTAAAGCTATTATGCAAAAAAGGCAGTAGTAGATACTAGAATAATATTTCTCACCCAGTCAATGAAACTGAAGTAGACTATGAACTGAGCAACATACTGGAAATGTTAAGGTGTTAATAAAAAAAGAAAATAACACGTCTTGAGTTAGCATATTCACAGCCACCTTACAAGGCAAACAGAAGGCTGTATCAGTTTATCTCCACATTTCTTAATTCTAATGACCTGCTATTTCCACCCACATACCTTTACCTACATTTCTTACTCGCTGTGACCCAGTGATTCCATTTTCTTACCTCAGCATGAGGAAAAGGCGGTTCTGGGAGATACACCTTAGTCTGTTTGTTGTGACAAAGCCTTAAAAAAAAAAAAAAAAAAATCAGCACATTAGGCACGGTGCATAGAGGCATTTGCTGCCACCTAGAGGTTACACAGTGCAATTAAATGCTGACGTTTAAAATTTTCCTGCCAGTCAATCTCACTGTAAATAAAAAGTCGGCATTTATAAAGTAATCAGGATGTAAGTCTCTTGTGAGCGTATTTTTAACCTTTGAAATTCCTCAATATATTTTTTCCCTTAAAACACAAGCTTCTTATTTTGGAGTAATTTTAGATTTACCGAAAATTTGCAAAGATAGTACAGAGTTCCCATATACCTTTCACCATCTCACTATGTTTTGTTAAACTAAGACATTGACATCAGTACATTACAGTTAGCTAAGCTCTAGACTCTACTAAGCTGCCACCAGTTTTTCCACTGATTTTTTTTTTCTCTTCCAGGATCCAATCCAAGATACTGTATTTCATTTAGTTGCGATCAGTTTTTTGGCTGTACCACAGGCTTACAGGATCTTAATTCCCAGACCAGGGATTGAACGCACGCCTCCTGCAGTGGACGCACGAAGTCCTAACCAATGGACCACCAGGGAATTCCACAGTGATCAATTTTGAGTAGAAAGTAATTTTCTGTTGAGACAGATTTCTATTTTATACATGTACCATTTCATAAACAGCAGAATTTGGTAAGTCAAACTGGAGAGTGATAAACCTCTCTAGGAACTATCTTAATCCAGAGACACTGACTGTTTTAGGTAGTCTATTTTTCCCTAGTCAGACATGACATTTAAGACATGGAGATTTCTGGAAAAGCAAATGTGATAAAAAGTTAATCAAGGTATGTGGTGTTCTGTAGGTCTGACATTTTTAAGTTGGGGAAAAAAATACATGCACTGATTGTTAGAACCTACTTCTAAGAATCCTACTAAAGCAGAATTAAAGCATTTCAACAAGTCTAACAGATATTACTTTTGATGGAATAATTCAGGACTCTGGGGGTCTAGGCTTCGTCTGAACTTCAATATACAATCTATTATCTACTGTTTCCTACCTTTGGCTGAACTCGACTTTCAAAACATCACTTTATATCCTTTGTGGAAGAAGATGTAGAATACAAAAACAAGATACTTTTTGAAGGGTTACTTATTAATAGTGTCTAAACAGACAATAGTAGTGTCTTTATTTCAAACTCAGTAAGAGGGATAAATAAAAGAGCTTGGTTTAAAACTTTAATGTAGAGTGCTGCAAAGGATAATATATCAGTTAGGATCAGTACATGAAAGTATAAAACTAAAATACTTCTGTCAAAAAAATAAAAGAGATAAATGCATTTCACGCGAAGATGGGCACAATAAAGGACAGAAATGGTATGGACCTAACAGAAGCAGAAGATATAAAGTGGAGGTGGCAAGAATACATAGAAGAACTATACAAAAATGATCTTCATGACCCAGACAACCATGATGGTCTGATCACTCACCTAGAGCCAGACATCCTGGAATGTGAAGTCAAGTGGGCCTTAGGAAGCATCACTACTAACAAAGCTGGGATTCCAACTGAGCTATTTCAAGTCTTAAAAGACGATGCTTTGAAGTGCTGCACTCAATATGCCAGCAAATTTGGAAAACTCAGTAGTGCCCACAGGACTGGAAAAGGTCAGTTTTCATTCCAATTCTAAAGAAAGGCAATGCCAAAGAATGTTCAAACTACCGCATAATTGCACCTATATCATATACTAGCAAAGTAATGCTCAAAATTCTCCAAGTCAGATTTCAACAGTACATGAACTGAGAACTTCCTGAAGTTCAAGCTGCATTTAGAAAAGGCAGAGGAACCAGAGATCAAATTGCCAACATTTGTTGGATCATCGAAAGAAAGAGAATTCCAGAAAAACATCTATATCTGCTTCACTGACTACACTAAAGCCTTTGACTGTGTGGATCACAACAACTGTGGAAAATTCTTCAAGAGATGGAAATACCAGACCACCTGACTTGCCTCCTGAGAAATCTGTATGCAGGTCAGGAAGCAACAGTTAGAACGGGACATGGAACAACGGACTGTGTCCAAGCTGGGGAAGGAGTATGTCGAGGACATATATTGTCACCCTGCTTATTTAACTTATATGCAGAGTACATCATGAGAAATGCTAGGCTGGATGAAGCACAAGCTGGAATCAAGATTGCCAGGAGAAATATCAATAACCTCAGATATGCAGATGACACCACTTTTATGGCAAAAAGCTCTTGATGACTAAAGAGCCTCTTGATGAAAGTGAAAGAGGAGAGTAAAAAAGCTGACTTAAAACTCAACATTCAAAAAACTAAGATCATGGCATCTGGCCCCATCACTTCATGGCAAACAGATGGGAAACAACGGAAACAGTGACAGACTTGATTTTCTTGGGCTCTAAAATCACTGTAGATGGTGACTGCAGCCAGGAAATTAAAAGACTCTTGCTCCTTGGAAGAAAAGCCATGACCAACCTAGACAGCATATTAAAAAGAAGAGACATTACTTGGTGGACAAAGTCCGTCTAGTTAAAGCTATGGTTTTTCCAGTAGTCATGTATGGATGTGAGAGTTAGACCATAAAGAAAACTGAGCACCAAAATTGATTATTTTGAACTGTGGTGTTGGAGAAGACTCTTGAGAGTCCCTGGGACTGCAAAGAGATCAAACTAGTCAACCCTAAAGGAAATCAGTCTGAATGTTCACTGGAAGGACTGATGCTGAAGCTGAAAACTCCAATACCTTGGCCACTAGATGTGAAAAACTGACTCATGTGAAAAGACCCTGATGCTGGGAAAGATTGAAGGCAGGAGGAGAAGGGGACGACAGAGGAGGAGATGGTTGGACCGTAGCACCAACTCAGTGGACATGAGTTTGAGCAAGCTCTGGGAGTTGGTGATGGACAGGGAGGCCTGGCGTGTTGCAGTCCATGGGGTTTGAAAGAGTTGGACACGACTGAGTGACTGAACTGAAATGCAATGTGGGGGACTCCTCTGGTGGTCCAGTAGTCCAGTGGCTAAGACTCAGTGCTCTCAATGCAGGAGGCCCAGGTTCAATCCCTGGTCAGGGAACTAGACCCCACATGCTGTAACTAAGTGTTCATATGCGGTAACAAAGACCCGGTGCAGCCAAGCACATAAATATTAAAGAGGAGTGAACCAATGAATGCCATGTGCTACCCTGGATCGGATCCTGGGAAAGGAAACAAGCATTAGTGGAATAACTGGTGTAATATGAATAAAGCCTGGAGTTGTGCTTATGTTCATTTCTTAGCTTTGATACAGAATGCATGACCATGTAAGATATGAACACTGGGGGGGAACCTGAGTAGAAGGTATATGGGAGTTTTTATACTATATCTGCAACCTTTCTATACTTAAAATTATTTACTAAAAGGAACAAGTTATTATTGAAAACACAAAATCAAAAGACAAAACTGAAAAAAGTGCCAAAATGGGAAACAATGTCTGTAGGTATAACAAAGCATTAGGATCTTTAATACATATATAGGGCCCAAATAAATAGATAAAAGTACAACACCTCTGATATGTAAATAGGCAAATAAGGAATAATTTACAGAAGACATAAACATTTTTCTAGAAAGCAATTTAGATTTGTATAATGAACATTAAAAAATAGGTATACCTTTTGTTCCAGTAATACTATTTTTAGTGACTTACCCAAAGCAGATGTAGTCATAAATATACAGAATGATATTAATTCAAAATTTATCACTAAAAGGAAAAAAAACTGGGAAAAGCCTGTCCACCCATAAGACAATTGTTATGTAAATTATACTATGTATAAATGATGAGTGATGGGACATAGATGGGGAAACAGTGTCAGACTTTATTTTTTTGGGCTCCAAAATCACTGCAGATGGTGACTACAGCCATGAAATTAAAAGACGCTTACTCCTTGGAAGGAAAGTTATGAACAACCTAGATAGCATATTCAAAAGCAGAGACATTACTTTGCCGACTAAGGTCCGTCTAGTCAAGGCTATGGTTTTTCCTGTGGTCGTGTATGGATGTGAGAGTTGGACTGTGAAGAAGGCTGAGCGCCAAAGAATTGATGCTTTTGAACTGTGGTGTTGGAGAAGACTCTTGAGAGTCCCTTGGACTGCAAGGAGATCCAACCAGTCCATTCTAAAGGAGATCAGCCCTGGGATTTCTTTGGAAGGAATGATGCTAAAGCTGACAATCCAGTACTTTGGCTACCTCATGCGAAGAGTTGACTCATTGGAAAAGACTCTGATGCTGGGAGGGATTGGGGGCAGGAGGAGAAGGGGACGACCGAGGATGAGATGGCTGGATGGCATCACTGACTCGATGGACGTGAGTCTGAGTGAACTCCGGGAGTTGGTGATGGACAGGGAGGCCTGGCATGCTGCAATTCATGGGGTTGCAAAGAGTTGGACACGACTGAGCAACTGAATGGAACTGAACTGAATGTCATAATGCAGTCAAGGAAAATGATGGTATCAAAGATCTTCTAATGCTCGAATCTAGTATTGGACTTCCTTGGTAGCTCAGCTGGTAAAGAATCCGCCTGCAATGTAGAAGACCCCAGTTTGCTTCCTGGGTCAGGAGGATTCACTGGAGAAGGGATAGGCCACCCACTCCAGTATTCTTGGCTTCCCTGGTGGCTCAACCGGGAATGAATCCGCCTGCAATGCGGATTGAAAAATTTAAAGGCAGGATTCACAACTAAATATTCAGCATGATCCCTACATAGAAAGATGAAATACATCAGAATCTAACAGTGACATTATTTCTGGTAGTGGGATCATAGGTTCAGATTATTTTTTACTGTTCTCTGTAACTTTCTTTTTCTCTAGTAAACATATATTACACTCATATTAAAAACAAATAACAAAACCCAGGAACTCAAAAACAACCTACTCTCACTAGTCCCGAGTCCTACCCCATCAGACATTCTGACAACAAGAGTAGATTGGAAGCACAGACACCCAGTTAGGACACCATCCACAGGGGCCCACAGGGCTGGCCCCAGAGCTTGCACTGTTCAGTATTTTCAGCTGAGGGTCTGGATGAAGACGTTCAGAACATGCTGATAAACGCACAGCGATCCTTATGTGGACTAGTCAAGATTACCTTCCCATAGTGGGGGAGAAGAGACTGCTAATCAAAGAAGAAATCCAATGGCCACCAATAAAAGTGACCTTTTATTGTTAGTCACTAAGTCAAATATAATATAAATAACAACAAAAAGTCCTATGAACGAACATGAATAATACGCATGGGGGATGGAGAAGCCTGTCTGAATTTAAAAACAAAAAAAAGGGCCTTGAGCACAACTAAAATGGGAAGAAAAAGACAATACTTAAAAATGGGGGTAGGCAAGCGTAACTTTGGGATAATTTGTGCAAACAAAGTATGCTGCGCAGTTGCTGTTCAGTTGCTTTTGGCACGCCAGGCTTCCCTGTCCTTCACTATCTCCCAGAGTCAGTGAACGCTGCACAGAATAATGTACAAATTCCTCTTAAATCAGAGGCTTTGTAGACTACTGTGTCCATTAGGTCATCACACCAGTAGATGGGATTAAGCACACCCTGTGTGTCACAACCCCATCCTCAGGTACCATGACGTCCGGTGTGTAATTTACAGTATTTCCTCCTACCCTGCCTTTTTGTGGCCAGGTGAGTTAGATTCAAACATCTGTCTAAACAATCCTAAAAGTTCACCCACTTCATATTGTTCAATAATTTACCCATCCTAGGATCTGATCAAATAATTTCTTCTTGTAATAAAACACTGTCACCAAATATATCATTGAAATGGAAAAATAAGCTAGTTTTCCCCATCAGATTTGGTATTAGAAATTTCAGAGAACATGAGTTTGGGTTGGAAACATTTTTTAGCTTTAAGAATGTAATTACACTTTGTAACAGACAGAGGGAGGCATGTGAAACAGTAAATGCATAACAGTTTTGTTCATTTTGAAACTGCTGGCTAAGTTACGTCTTTGTCTTTCCTCCTTCCCTTCTTAATAACAATTCTCCTAAATCCTAGCAAAGTAACTGCTCTGGGTTTCATTAATACAATCTTCATATCACAGAGAGGAAAAGAGAAAAAAATGAAGGTTTCACAGTAAGGTGAGAAAAAAATAGGATTATTTCTATTTCTTTTAAAATTAAAACTAAAAAGCTTTTTCTTTTCTTACTGCTTGACTGTAGGGATCACAGGAAAAACAGAGACCTACCACTCGGCAAAAATCTGTGAAAACTCCAGTGAACTGTTAGCCACTGGGGAGATGAAGTAGAAAGGGATGCTGGAGAGGCCGGCCGAGTCAATGTACTGATACAGGCACTCCAGGAGGTCGTAGATCACTCCAGACGGGTAGCAGGGGACCAACACGTTGCCTCCATTCCGTACTGTCAGTGCTAGAAGGGTGGAAGCCACAGGACACTGTAAATCAGACAGACTTCAACAGTATTAAAAACAAAAAAGAAAAGAGAAAAGCTGAGGCCAGAGGGTGGAAAAGTAGCATCAAAAGAACAGTTTCATACAGGGAGGACAGAACTTTACAAATTATGTTTGCATTTCTTTCATTTTCCCACTTCTGTTCCTGTAATTCACTTCATTTGGGTAACAATCAACTTTGTTTTTTTGGGGAAAATGTACAAAAAAAATTAATATTCTATCAACTGAGATATTTGGTGCAAAAAAGATTTTCATACCCATACATGGAAAAAAAAATCATGTAATCTTGCCTCCACTTTAAATGAATAACAAATATACTATTTTCTTAAGCAAAAGTAATCAAACAAAAATTTTTATCAAAATATAAAGAACAAAAAAAGATTTGAGTTCTAATTTTCGGTTACTTGCTTTGTAGTTCAAATACAAATAAAATCAGTAGTATTACAGTGTGTAGGTGGGGAAGACCCTGATTAGTTTTTTAAACGAACAATTTTAGTAAGGATTCTCAGTCACTGGTCCATTCAACAAACAATGGACTTAAAAAAAAAAAAGTATTATTTATTTTTGGCCCTGCTGGGTCTTCGTTGCTGGGAGGGCTTTCCTCTAGTTGCGGTGAGCCGGGGCTACTCTCCAGGGGTGATGCGCGGCCTTCTCACTGCAGTAGCTTTTCTTGTTGTGGAGCACGGGCTCCAGGGCCTTAGGCTTCAGTAGCTGTGACTCCCAGGCTCTAGAGCCCAGGCTCAGTAGTTGTGGGGATGGGCTTGGTTGCCCCGAGGCATGCAGGAGCTTCCTGGATCAGGGACAGAACCCATGTCTCCTACAATGGCAGGAGGATTCTTAACCAACTGGACACCAGGGTAGCCCCAACACTGACTTCTTTTGAAGACTAGCACCAGAGTGGGAGGGCCCAGAGGTTTACTGATGATCATTCATCAACATCTCAGGCCCTGGGACCAGGGTGTGCAGGGATGGGTTTGGGCTTTCAAGTTCCCAGGGGCAGATGAGCTTCAGGACAGACCATCCCGGCTCCTTCTCTTTTCAGCTCCTGCTCAGAACTTGGTTTCATTTGCCTCTGTTTGGTCTCTCTGATCATTGCTGAGTGGCCCATAAGGAAATAGGCCAGGTTTTTCAGTTTGACTCGTTCTAGTGGCATTTTCTTCCTTGAGTGTTTTGTCTATAAGAAAATCCTCTAGTCTTTAAAGGCTTAAAATCAGTTATCAAATGAGGAATTGCAACTTCTAACCAAAATCATATTAGAAACTGTAACTGGCTGAAATAAGTCACAGCTCTCAATTTCTTTCTTTGTCTCGTTTCCAATATACATGCAAACAAAGCAAAGTTAGGGCACAGAACCTGAACTCTATCCTCCTGTATGTCCCAGCTCTCACATCCACGTTCTCCAAGATGCTGTGCATGGAGGACTGGCTGACCCGCTATTACTGGAGCAGGAACCAGGGAAAAGATGAGAGGGCTGCAGGGCTCCAGTCCCAGCCCGTCTCAAGCTGTGGGACCTTAGGAAAGCCACTGCAACCTCCTGGGCCTCAGCTTCCTCACTGCTTATGGGAGGCGTGAACTAAATCAGTGGTTTTCAAGCTTTCTTTTGTAGGAAAATTGCCAGAACATGATAAAAACACAACTTCTCTACTAGGCCTCCTCTCCTCAGACAGTCTGACTGTGGCGCAGCCTCAACACTTGAGGCAGCTGGTTAGTGGACCCCTCTGAGAAACAGTGGATTACATGGAAGAGTCTTTCAAGATCCGAAGCTCTTGGATCCCATGATTCTAGAGTTACAAGCAAACGTACAAAGAGTCTCTTTGAGACCAGTCCAATTATTTTTCCAAGGGAAGAGTAAACTGTTGTTGTTTATTTGTTCCGTCATGTCCGACTCTTTGCGACCCCATGGACTGTGGTCTGCCAGGCTCCTCTGTCTGTGGGATTTCCCAGCAAAGAATACTGGAGTGGGTTGCCATTTCCTTCAACAGGGGATCTTCCCAACCCAGGGATCCCTGCATCTCCTGCACACTGGCAGGTGGATTCTTTACCACTGAGCCACCTAGGAAGCCCAAGAGTAAATTACTGGTAGCTTAAAATCAGCAAAGAATAAAAAAGTCTACAACTATTGGCAACGGAAAGTGAAATTTCACAGGATAGTGCCTTCCATGTAAATATCAGAAGACAACCACTTCCGTCCCCCAGAGCTGAGGTAACAGGGTTGAGGGGCCTGAGCTCATGAACTCCTCTTTGGTAACAGTTATGGAATGAATGTGTCCCCTAAAGTTCATATGTTGAAGCCCTAACCCTCAATGTGACAGTGTTAGCAAGGGGATCCTTTGGGAGGTGACCATGTCAATATGAGGTAATGAGGGTGGAGCCCCCACGATAGGATTAGTGCCCTTATAAAAGGAGGAAGAGGCCCCAGGGCAGCCTTTCTCTGCCATCTGGGGACACAGCTCTAAGTCAGAGAGAGGGTCCTTGACCAGAACCGAGCTGTGCTGGCTACCGCATCCCTGACATCCTAACCTCCAGAACAGTGAGAAGTAAGTGTTGTTTAAAGCTACCAGCCTTTGGTATTTATTATGGTAGCCTGAGCTAAGATAGGAAGCAACCTACACATTTCTAGAAGAAATGCAGCATTTCTAGACTTTATTGACAATTATTCCAAAGAAGCATACATTTATTTCAGGTAGCAAATACTCCACAAGTCTCTCAATTTTAGTCCCCTCACCGCCAAAGAAGAAAAAATAATACCAACCAAATATTTTTTGGGAAAAAATACACCTGTTCAATGTATCCCTGTTGTGAATTCAAAATATTAACAGTCTTTTCTGTGCTATTATTTTCATAGCAAAGACAAGACTATTTATTCCCTTCTTTAACTCTGCTTATCCTATAAGCACCCCTGTTCAGTTCACTTCAGTCACCGTTTCTGACTCTTTGCAACCCCATGAATTGCAGTATGCCAGGCCTCCCTGTCCATCACTAACTCCTGCAGTTCACCCAAACTCATGTGCATTGAGTAGGTGATGCCATCCAGCCATCTCATTCTCTGTCATCCCCTTCTCCTCCTGCCCCCAATCCCTCCCAGCATCAGGGTCATTTCCGATGAGTCAACTCTGCAGGAGGTGGCCAAAGTACTGGAGTTTCAACCTCAGCATCAGTCCTTCCAATGAACACCCAGGACTGGTCTCCTATAGGATGGACTGGTTGGATCTCCTTGCAGTCCAAGCGACTCGCAAGAGTATTCCCCAGCACCACAGTTCAAAAGCATCAGTTCTTCGGTGCTCAGCTTTCTTCAGGGTCCAACTCTCACATCCATACATGACTAGAGGAAACACCAAAGCCTTGACTAGACGGACCTTTGTTGGCAAAGTAATGTCTCTGTTTTTGAATATGCTATCTAGGTTGGTTGTAACTGTCCTTCCAAAGAGTAAGCATCTTTTAATTTCATGGCTGCAGTCACCATCTGCAGTGATTTTGGAGCTCCCCAAAATAAAGTCTGACACTGTTTCCACTGTTTCCCCATCTATTTCCCATGAAGTGATGGGACCGGATGCCATGATCTTTGTTTTCTGAATGTTGAGCTTTAAGCCAACTTTTTCACTCTCCTCTTTCACTTTCATCAAGAGGCTTTTTACTTCCTCCTCACTTTCTGCCATAACAGTGGTGTCATCTGCATATAGGTTATTGATATTTCTCCTGGCAATCGTGATTCCAGCTTGTGTTTCTTCCAGCCCAGCGTTTCTCATGATGTACTCTGCATAGAAGTTAAATAAGCAGGTTGACAATATACAGCCTTGACGTACTCCTCTTCCTATTTGGAACCAGTCTGTTGTTCCATGTCCAGTTCTAACTGTTGCTTCCTGACCTGCATATAGGTTTCTCAAGAGGCAGGTCAGGAGGTCTGTATTCCCATCTCTTTCAGAATTTTCCACAGTTTATTGTGATCCACACAGTCAAAGGCTTTGGTACAGTCAATAAAGCAAAGTAAGTAAGTAAGTAAAGTCACTCAGTCGTGTCTGACTCTTTGTGACCCCGTGGACTGCAGCCCACCAGGCTGGGAGTCCATGGGATTCTCCAGGCAAGAATACTGGAGTGGGTTGCCATTTCCTTCTCCAGGGGATCGTCCCGACCCAGGGATCGAACCCAGGTCTCCCGCATTGGAGGCAGATGCTTTAACCTCTGAGCCACCAGGGTTAGATGTTTTTCTGGAACTCTCTTGCTTTTTCGATGATCCAGCAGATGTTGGCAATTTGATCTCTGGTTCCTCTGCCTTTTCTAAAACCAGCTTGAACATCTGGAAGTTCACGGTTCACGTACTGTTGAAGCCTGGCTTGGAGTATTTTGAGCATTACTTTACTAGTGTGTGAGATGAGTGCAATAGTGTGGTAGTTTGAGCATTCTTTGGCATTGCCTTTCTTTGGGATTGGAATGAAAACTGACCTTTTCCAGTCCTGTGGACACTGCTGAGTTTTCCAAATTTGCTGGCATAGTGAGTGCAGCACTTTCACAGCATCATCTTTCAGGATTTGAAATAGCTCACCTGGAACTCCATCACCTCCACTAGTTTTGTTCATAGTGATGCTTTCTAAGGCCCACTTGACTTCACATTCCAGGATGTCTGGCTCTAGGTGAGCGATCACACCATCATGATTATCTGGGTCGTGAAGATCTTTTTTGTACAGTTCTTCTGTGTATTCTTGCCACCTCTTCTTAATATCTTCTGCTTCTGTTAGGTCCATACCATTTCTGTCCTTTATCGAGCCCATCTTTGCATGAAATGTTCCCTTGGTATCTCTAATTTTCTTGAAGAGATCTCTAGTCTTTCCCATTCTGTTCTTTTCCTCTATTTCTTTGCATTGATCGCTGAGGAAGGCTTTCTTGTCTCTCCTTGCTATTCTTTGGAACTCTGCATTCAGATGCTTATATCTTTCCTTTTCTCCTTTGCTTTTTGCTTCTCTTCTTTTCACAGCTATTTGTAAAGCCTCCTCAGACAGCCATTTTTCTTTTTTTGCATTTCTTTTCCATGGGGATGGTCTTGATCCCTATCTCCTGTACAATGTCACAAACCTCTGTCCATAGTTCATCAGGCACTCTAACTATCAGATCTAGTCCCTCAAATCTATTTCTCACTTCCACTGTATAATCATAAGGGATTTGATTTAGGTCATACCTGAATGGTCTGCTGGTTTTCCCTACTTTCTTTAGTTTAAGTCTGAATTTGGCACTAAGGAATTCATGATCTGAGCCACAGTCAGCTCCCAGTCTTGCTTTTTGCTACTGTATAGAGCTTCTGCATCTTTGGCTGCAAAGAATATAATCAATCTGATTACAGTGTTGACCATCTGGTGATGTCCCTGTGTAGAGTCTTCTCTTGTGTTGCTGGAAGAGGGTGTTTGCTATGACCAGTGCATTTTCTTGGCGAAACTCTATTAGCCTTTGCCCTGCTTCATTCTGTACTCCAAGGCCATATTTGCCTGTTACTCTAGGTGTTTCTTGACTTCCTACTTTTGCATTCCAGTCCCCTATAATGAAAAGGACATCTTTTTTGGGTGTTAGTTCTAAAAGGTCTTGTAGGTTTTCATAGAACCATTCAGCTTCAGCTTCTTCAGCACTACTGGTTGGGGCATAGGCTTGGATTACGGTGATATTGAATGGTTTGCCTTGGAAGCAAACAGAGATCATTCCGTCGTTTTTGAGATTGCATCTAAGTACTGCATTTTGGACTCTTTTGTTGACCATAATAGCTACTCCATTTCTTCTGAGGGATTCCTGCCCACAGTAGTAGATATAATGGTCATCTGAGTTAAATTCATCCATTCCAGTCCATTTTAGTCTGCTGATTCCTAGAATGTCGACATTCACTCTTGCCATCTCCTGTTTGACCACTTCCAATTTGCCCTGATTCATGGACCTGACATTCCAGGTTCCTATGCAACATTGCTCTTTACAGCATCAGACCTTGCTTCTATCACCAGTCACATCCACAACTGGGTACTGTGTTTGCTTTGGCTCCATCCCTTCATTCTTTCTGGAGTTATTTCTCCACTGATCTCCAGGAGCATACTGGGCACCTACCGACCTGGGGAGTTCCTCTTTCAGTATCCTATCATTTTGCCTTTTCATACTGTTCTTGGGGTTCTCAAGGCAAGAATACTGAAGTGGTTTGCCATTCCCTTCTCCAGCACCCCTGACCCACCTGCAAAACCCATCTAAAAGCAAGAAGAGGAAGAGTTTCTATATAAGTGGGAGAATGTTGAGCATCGATTGTATAACTGCTACAAATTCAAACTTACCGTTATAACTACCATTCTTATTGTGCCTTCAGATTTAAGTTGCTTAAGAATTGTTTTTGTTAGGCTCCAGACTGGGTATTGTGTTTTAACCAAATTTTAAAGATTACCAGGGGAATTGTGGGAGGGTCAAAGATTTGCTACAACTATGCAGATTTTATAAAAGTGCAATAAAAGTATTTATTTTACCTTAAAAAAAAAAAAGAATTGCTTTTGTTGATAACAGTAGGTTTTGAAGGATAAACAGAAAGCGTGGAAAAAAATGAGGGAAAAGGTCATAATAGGGGGCATCACAGGGTATGAATATGAAGCAAAGGGACAAAAAAGTACCAGAGGAGCAGGGCGATAAAAAAATAAATGTAAACCATTTCCTCCCATGTAAGACTTTCCCTAGACACATACCTAGGTTGCTGCAGAACTCACCCACCATGCTATCAGGGTTTGCGGTGGGAATCTGGGTAAGGCCCGTCAGGATGAGAACATCGCTGTTTTTGAGAGATGCTTGGTCCATGGGCTGAAAAACCAGAGAACTAGGCTTAGTAATTAAACAAAAAAAGGTTAGGTATCAGAAGTAAAGGAAAAAAAGAACACAATCAATGGTCTTTCCATGTCCAACTTGTCAGCAGGTCATCTCACTTCCTTTTACAACATGCCTATCATTGAAGAGTGGTTGCCCAAGGGAGATGGGTACCAATGGGAGGGAACTTTATGGGGTGATGAAAAAGTTCTGACATGTTATGGAAACTCATAGAAGTCTGGGGAAGGATGGATTCATGTATAATCTGACTGAGTCCCTTTGCTGTCCACCTGAAACTACATTATTAATTAGCTGTGTGTATGCTTAGTGTGTGTGCTCAGCTGTGTCAGTTTCTTTGTGACCCCATCAGGCTCTGCTGTCCATGGAATTTTCCAGGCAAGATTATTGGAGTGGGTTGCTATTTCTTCCTCCAGGGGATCTTCCTGACCCAGGGATTAAACACGTGTCTCCTTAACTGGCAGGTGGATTTTTTTTTACTACTGTGCTACCTGGGACTCCATTATATAGGAAAAAGTTAAAAAAAAAAAAAAAGATACCTCAAAAATGTGGAAAAAAAAAAAGCTGTTTTTGTAAAGCTATCTTACACGTATCATCATAAATTTGAGGTGATCCTCAAATCTGAGCCTGTACCAGGATCACCTGGAGGTGGAGTGCTGCCCCCCACCCCTAGGGTTTCTGATTCCGGTTTGAGGTGGGGCCTGAGAAGACGTAATTCTAATGAGCTCCCAGAAGATGCTCCTGGTGGGGAGGTTGATAGTGGTCTGGAGATCACGCCCTGAGATCCAGTGCACTGTACAGTCTGGTTCTCAAAACAGGTCTGCCACATACAGGAAACTGGGAACACTGTGGAAATACAGAGATCAAGACTCAAAAAGCTGGGCTGCTTTTCCCCAGGAGTCAGTGGCAGAGGAGAGAGGACAGACAGTGGATCAGGAACCAGAAATGTAAAGCCCCTTTCAATTCCACTACCAGTATGGGACCTCAGCCAAGCCGTCTTCCTTCAGGGATTTCTCAGAGTCTCATGCGCTAATTTACATGATCTTCCTGTAGCCTATGGAGTCCTATAGCACAATGTTATGCAATCCTTAGGTTGTTCTATTTTTGAATTTCATTCTGACTGCTTTCAGAGCATTTAAAAAAATACGAAGTACCTCTTCCAAATAAATCAGGATTAAAATTGGAAACAAAAATGAAGGCCCATGCAAGGATGTATTGTACAACATGAGGAATATAGCCAATATTTTACAATAACTGTAAATAGTACTCTTTTAAAATTGTATAAAAATAGGGACATCCCCGGTGGTCCAGTGGCTAAGACTTCGTGCTCCCAATGCAGGGGGCCCGGGTTTGATCACTGATCAGGGAACTAGATCCCATATGCTGCAACTAAAGATCCTTCATGTTTCACTGAAGACTGAAGATTCCACGTTCTGCAACTAAGACCCAGTACAGCCAAATAAATGTTTTTTAAAACTGCATACAAATAAAAATTTTAAAGTATTTAATAAGAGGAATAGAAAGGGGAAAAATAGAAGGTCCAAAGACCAAGATGCTAGAGAGCTCATCAATGTTTTCATCTTGTAATGTATCTTTTGCTCAATTTCATTTAACCTACTCACTAGAACATCAGAAGGAAAAAACAGAAGGGATAAACATTATCCCTCCTCTTTCCTATCCAAATTTCTCAGTACAATTTCAAATAGTAGTGCAGCCAAGGCCTACCACCTGCATTGCTATTTCTGAGTCCACACGCCTTTTGAGGTATCATCCTTCAGCATCTTATATCTGCATGGACATACGGACTTCATTAATTTTTTTAAATAACGTGATTGTGGATGGAAAAGTTGCTTAATAAAGTGAAAAATTTTTTTTATAACATGGATACAGGAGACGTACAGTTGTGACAACTATGTTGAGCAGCTTCTAATTGCTATTTGCGCAGACACAACAATGCGTGTAAGAGCTTTTCTTGTGCTCAGGCAGAACTGACCTGTGTATTCGCCTTCTCAACAAACACACGTACGTTCGTTCTTTCCAGAGAAGGAGGGAAGGGGAAGTAAAGCACAGAGGTTTATAGTAACTGATGTGTGAGGAGCATGGGAATGCTCACTGTGTGCATCTGTCAAGAAGGAAACTGGAATGGTGATCAAAGGGACCAAGCTTTGTTGGGTAGTATATTTAACTTATGGATGAGAAAGGCTTTCCAGGTGGCTCAGATGGTAACGAATCTGCCTGCAATGCAGGAGATCCCAGTTTGACCCTGAGGTCACGAAGATCCCTGGAGAAGGGAATAGCAACCCACTCCAGTATTCTTGCCTGGAGAATCCCATGGACAGAGGAGCCTGGCGGGCTGCAGTCCTTGGGGTCACAGAGTTGGACATGACTGAGTGACTAACACACACACACACACACACACACACACACACTCTTAGCTTAAAAGGACAGCAATTTCACACACACACACACACACTCTTAGCTTAAAAGGACAGCAATTTTATAAGGACCTTATTAGAACAAGCCACTAATGGTTCACAGGGCGGGTAGGGGATTTAGAGGCCCTTAGAACCTCCTAAAATCGTACAAACAATTCTGTCTCCCTATACACATTCTCCCACAGATTTAATTGGGTTGTCATTTGGGGCCGTGATCTCCAAAAGGTTAATTAAAGACAACTAATCTAAACAATGACTCAGTAGCAATTCTGGCCTTGAAAACACCATCATCTCTGAACCTCAGTCATTACCACCACGATCCTTTAAAAATTAAATGCCCATAATAAAAAACAAAGGCAGTGCGACAACATGACTAGCACCAATTTGGATGTTATAAAATCCTTCATGACTGAGTCACACTGGACGTTCACAGATTTAGCCCTGTATCTAACTCAGACATTTCTTGTGGATTCCTCAGTTCAGTATAGGCAAGCCAGGCCTCCCTGTCCATCACCAACTCCTGGAGTCTGCTCAAACTCATCTTGAGTCGGTGATGCCATCCAACCATCTCATCCTCTGTCATCCCCTTCCTCCTGCCCCCAATCCCTCCCAGCATCAGGGTCTTTTCCAATGAGTCAACTTTTCACATGAGGTGGCCAAAGGACTGGAGTTTCAGCTTTAGCATCAGTCCTTCCAATGAACACCCAGGAATGGTCTTCTTTAGGATGGATTGGTTGGATCTCCTTGCAGTCCAAGGGACTCTCAAGAGCCTTCTCCAACACCACAGTTCAAAAGCATCAATTCTTCAGCACTCAGCTTTCTTCACAGTCCAATTCTCACATCCATACATGACCACAGGAAAAACCATAGCGTTGACTAGACGGCCCTTTGTTGACAAAGTAATGTCTCTGCTTTTGAATACGCTGTCTAGGTTGGTCATAACTTTCCTTCCAAGGAGCAAGCGTCTTTTAATTTCATGGCTGCAGTCACCATCTGCAGTGATTTTGGAGCCCCAAAAAATAAAGTCTGACACTGTTTCCACTGTTTCCCCATCTATTTCCCATGAAGTGATGGGACCGGATGCCATGATCTTTGTTTTCTGAATGTTGAGCTTTAAGCCAACTTTTTCACTCTCCTCTTTCACTTTCATCAAGAGGCTCTTTAGTTCTTCTTCACTTTCTGCCATAAGGGTGGTAGCATCTGCGTATCTGAGGTTATTGATAGTCCCACACATCATATCCAGCCTTCTGATGCCAATTAGAGCCCACTCTTCTCCGATGTCTCCTTGATTCCCAGTGGGAAGGGATGTGCCCCGCTTCTGAATCCCCAAAGCCCTTGACTGGATTTCTAACCTGACAGGACCCATCCCTTGGACCCCGGAGGAAGTCCTGTGGGCACCATCTTCTTCCTCTCCGGTACCCTGTGTAAATCTAGCACCTCCCCATTTATGTTTCCCTTACAGCTGAGCACAGCCCCCTGTCCAAAGCAGGAGGTTAAGAAATACCACAGGCTAGATGAGGGAAGGAAGGAACAAACAAAGAGATGAAGGCATGTAAGCAGTGCATATCAAGTCTGAGAGAAGGAAACACTGCCAGGTTAAAAACCAAACAGCATGTGTAGAAAGAAGACAGGAGTCCATTAAGTGGTCCAGTCTCTCCCTCCTTGCTCCATGGGATCTGTTTCCTGAGTCCAATCCTTCAAACCAATCACGGACTCTTTGTAGCTCAGCTTCCTCACTGCTTCTGCCCTGAAATATATTACATTAGGTTTAACTCTCACTGGTTGGCACCGCCTCCCCAGTGAGGACAGAGCTTTGTTTCCTCAGGACTGACCCGAGCAGGCTGAGGCTTTGGGACAATTTGGCGCTACGTCCATGGAGAGGAGAGAGCTTCCTGCGGCCTTGGCAGCTAAGGTGGGGAGCAGTATGTGGTGGTTCGTCCCAGACGTCTTTCTTAAATAACATTTTTGGGACATGGCTGTGTCCTTTCCCAGGAGGAGTAGGCCCTTCATGGACATATCCAAGGGACCACTGCAGAGAGATGTGTTACTAGAGACTCAGTCATCTGGTAGAGGAACTAAGGCCCAAAGAAGAGAAGTGATTTTTTTCAGACTGCCCCCTCCTGAAGGGTCAATACTCGGCCCAGGCCTGGCTCTCACGTAGTGGGCTCTGATGCGACAGAAGATAGTGGAGAACTGAAGCCCAGGTATTCCACGGGGCCAGCTGGCCAGAGGAGCACAGGCAGCCTCAACGGGCTATCCTGAAGTCTGGGTTCTGTGGAGGCAGGAAAATATCTTTGTGTCGACCTTCATCTCCAGCTCTACCCTAGGCACCAGGTAAGCAAGTGGTTTTAATGCCTTGTGTTCTGTATCAGGGAAAGTCAGACACTTCCAGAAAATTCCCAAGGACTGAACCTGACTGATTGTAAGATCTCCATAAGGCCAGGCACAGAAGGAGAAGCAGCAGCCTACAGATATTTCCTGAGAATATCTCGAAGGAAATGAATTCCTTCAAGAATTAATTCCTTAGAAGACTAAGGAGTGGCTGAGAAAAGCTAACATGTACATCCACATGAAGAGCTGGAGCAAGTCACAGATTTATTATAGTCAAATGCATTAGAAAAATCAATCAATCAAACAAACAAAAAACCAAAAAACTTTTATTCTAGGGCATCCAGATCAGAGAACTGCATAAACAACAAAACACTTGTGGAATTCAGAGGGAAGAAGAAAAATGTAAAAAACAAAACAGAGCAAAACAAACTTACCCAAGCAACTGTCTTGACTCTAAAAACCTGACTCCAAGACTCCAAATTTGAGATATTTTCTTCAGAATTAACAGAAGAATCTACATTTACGTTTATTACTGCCAAAGACTTTAAGACCTCAGGAAAACTGACCAGGGGGAGCATCTCCCTGGGCCCCAGAGGGAGAAGGGTCAGGAAGAGGAGCCAGAGAAAATACAGGTGGTGTGCTAGAAGAAAACATTCTCTCAGGCTGGCCACCAGCCTCTTCCACCACTAAGGGCAAGAAGGAATTCCCACTGTGACCACCAGAGGCTTCAGGGTACTGACTGGGCAGAAAATCTCAATTGATTAAAAAAAAAATTTTATTTCTTACAAAGAAAAAATTTTCTTTCCAATGTTCTATGTCAGGGGTTCTTAACCTGATGAATAACAATGGGCTTCTATAAGCTCTATAAGCTCAGTCTTCAGAAAATAAATGTAAAATGTCATACAGATGTGCAATAGATTTTTTTTTTAATTAACAGTTCTTATCGATTCTTACTACCAGGATTTTGAGGCTGTGACCCGCAAAATGTTAAGAACCACTACTCTATGGACTTCCCTGGTGGTCCCGTGGCTAAGACTCCATGTTGCTAATGCAGGGGGCCCAGGTTCAATCCCTGGTCAGGGAACTGGATCCCACATGATGCAACTAAGACCCAGCACAGTCAAATAAATGAATAAATATTAAAGAAAGAAAGAAAGGGAAGAACCACTGCTCTAAGGCAGAAGTTTCCACAGGGAGCCTCTGCTGTCAAAACATCTCTCCTCTCATTCTTACACATACTCAACCACCCATCTGGCAACCGGAGAACCACCTGTTTGAGCCTCAAGGCCCAGTGTTAACTGGTTAGGAATTAGCCTGGTGACTGACTAAGCCTGGACTCCCTATTTTTGTTCCAGGCAAGGATGTAAGTGAGAGTCCTCAGGACAGGAGGGCTGAAGGGGTTTGGACACCTCTCCAGGTCCCTTATGTGGTCAGGAGAAGGATGGGAACAGATCAAGATCATAAATGAACCAAACGCAAACCCTAAAGCACTGCTAATACGAATAACACCAATAAATGTCTACCACTAACTTTAAAGTTCCACACTTCAAATTTTAGCCTTGGGACTTCCCTGGTAGTCCAGTAGCTAAGACTCTGCGTTTCCCATGCAGGGGCCCAAGGCTCTATTGCTGGTTGGGGAATTTGATCTAGATCCCAGAAGTGGCAACGGAGACCTGGCACAGCCAAATAAATCAATATTAAAACAACAACAACAAAATATATATATTTTTTTAGTCTTGCATGAATATCTGTCCTGTCCGAGGCCAGCCTCTAAAATGACCCCCAAATTCTGCGGCTCCCCATGTCTGGGTATATGCAGGTTTTGCCTTTTTATACTGGTGATTTTCACATCTAAAACTCAAGCCCCACCCCTGAAGTCAGGCAGAATAGCCAGGAAACTACTGAAATGATGGGTATTAAGTTGCCTTTTCAAACCATCATAATAGAAAAATTAGTGTTCAAACATTGGTTCACAATGCACAAGCAAATCCATTAATTTCATTTCAAAGGCCAAAAAGGCTGCAGCTCTAATAACTAAAAGTGCTCTCTAGTTATTGCTAATGCGTTCAGGGGACCCATCCAATGGTTACTGTTTGTTCTGTGCAAACAGTATTATAGTTTTTAAACTGTGTCCAATGCCCTGTTTCTGGGCGTATCTGTTTGAATAAGATGTTGTTTAAAAAAAAAAAAGCTTTAAATAATTTAAATGTCTGACAGTGATAAAACAGTTAAATACTTTTCTGTATATCCATATCATGGAATTAGGTAGCTATCAAATATCACATGGTAGACCTAATCATCTAAGAAAAGTTCATTAAATCAGAAAGAGCAGAAAAGCAGGCTGTAAATTCTCTCTTAATCTTAAGATAAGTACATTTTTTTTCCCTCTGAGAATTTTATATTTTCCAAAACTACTAAAATAAGTGGCTCATATGGTTAAGAATCTTCCTACCATGCAGGAGACCCGGGTTTGATGCCTGGATCAGGAAGAGAAGGGAATGGCAACCCACTCCAGTATTCTTACCTGGAGAATCCCAAGGACAAAGGAGCCTGGTGGGCTATGGGGTCCATGGGGCCGAAAAGAGTGGGATAGGACTGAGCAACTAACACAGTAACACAGAAAATTACTGTAACAAACATAAATTACTGTTCTAACAGATATATCTGGAGAAGAAAATGGCAACCCATGCCAGTATTCTTGCCTGGATAATCCCATGGACAGAGGAGCCTGGTGGGCTATGGGGTCCATGGGGCTGAAAGAATGGGATAGGACTGAGCAACTAACACAGTAACACACAAAATTACTATAATAAACATAAATTACTGTTCTAACAGATATATCTGGAGAAGAAAATGGCAACCCATGTCAGTATTCTTGCCTGGAGAATCCCATGGACAGAGGAGCCTGGAGGGCTATGGTCCATGTGGTCACAAATAGTTGGATACAACTAAATGACTTAGAAAATAATATTAATTTAAAACAAAATGAAAAATCTTGACAAGATAGAGCATAAACACAAGCTGCTGGCTGTCTTGTAGAATTTCAGGGACAGCATAGAAAGAAAGGCAAACGACACATTTTGAGAAACTGAAAAACTAGAATAAATTCCCAGAGAGACGTGGGTCCTGGAATGGGGACAAAATGATGTCGTCGTTGTTCAGTCGGTAAGTCACGTCCGACTCTGCAATCCCATGGACTGCAGCATGCCAGAGCCAGAGCCAGAGCCAAAAAGGGCTGGGCACCGAGGGAAGAACAGGGGCCGGGAAGAGAACTCTGACCCTCCTCCTCTGCAGGACCCCTGGCAGATGGCAGCCTGCTCCAACATACATACTGCAAGGGAGAAAATACTGGGACAGCGGCATGAATGTTCACAGAACATGCAGACATACCCACAAGCCCTCGCTTACTCCCTTCACCCCACACGGCAGAGAGACAAATCCTGGGAAAAAAGCAGTGTCTGGAGCTGAGGTACAAGAGGGTTTCCCTGAGAGGCAGGTAAGCGGTAACAGCTGACAGGGAAATAAAACCAGACGACTGACGGATGCAGTGTCTACTAAAAACAGTAAGCTGAAACCCCACCCTACACAGAGAATTAGCTAACCAGACGGAACAGCAGCATTCACATTAAAAAAAGGCCATGCACAAATAAAGTAAAAATCAGTAAGTAAAATAAAAATAAGTATAGGGCTTCCCTGGTGGTCCAGCGGCTAAGACTCCAGGCTCTCTATGCAGGGGGGCCTGGGTTTGATCCCTGGTTGGGGAACTAAATATCCCACGTGTTACAACAAGATCTAGTGCAGCCAAATAAATAAAAATAAGTATTTAAAAAAGTATAAAAAGCAACATTTGGAGATACTGTATATGGAAATATAATCATTGAAGTAAAGAATTCAACACACAGGTTGAAGAGCAGTATGGATATAGCTAAAGAATGAACTCATAAGTTGAAGCAGGAGGCTGTAAAGAGATGAGAAACATAAAAGAAAAGAGATATGGAAAACACAGACTTATCAATATCTATATACTAGAAGTTCTTCAAGAAGAAAAAAAATCAACCAGAAGGAATAAATAATTTAAAAAACAATTAAAGAATTTTTCTACGTTAAAGGAAGTTGGAAGATCTTACAGGAAAAACAGGAAAATAAACAGGAGAAAATACACATTTAAAATACATCACAGTGAAATTTTTTAAGAGCATTGAGGATAAAGGGAAAATTCTACAAGCATATCCCACTGATGAACATAAATCTGAAGGGCTTTGCAATTCTTCAATGCAATAAGGGTACAAGTGGAAAATGAAGAAATAGTTTCATAGGGTTATAGGTTCAGAGATTTTTTTCCCTTTAATTTTATGTCTATCTAAGCTATCATTTATTAGGACGTCCCTGATAGCTCAGTTGGTAAAGAACCCGCCTGCAATGCAGGAGACCCTGGTCCAATTCCTGGGTTGTGAAGATCCGCTGGAGAAGGGATAGGCTACCCACTCCAGTATTCTTGGGCTTCCCTTGTGGCTCAGCTGGTAAAGAATCCGCCTGCAATGCAGGAGACTTGGGTTCGATCCCTGGGTTGGGAAGATCCCCTGGATAAGGGAAAGGATACCCACTCCAGTATTCTGGCCTGGAGAATTCCATGTCACTTAAGCTCTCAGTGACAGTGAAAGTGAAGTCACTCAGTCATGTCCAGCTCTTTGCGACCCCATGGACTGTAGCCTACCAGACTCCTCTGTCCATGGGATATTCCAGGCAAGAGTACTGGAGTGGGTTGCCATTTCTGTCTCCAAATGTTAAAAGCTATCATTTAAGTGTGAGGAAAATTTAAACATATTCTCAGTAGTTAAAAATCTCATAAGGATTACCATTTTAAGACCCTCATGGTGAACATTCCTCAATTATTCCTGGAAAAAGAAAAGTAAATCTAGGAGGAATGTGAGCTTTATGGGAAAGAAGGTTGAAAATAAAAAAAGAACAAAGTTCACTGTCGTCTAAACATGTTCGCCATCCTGTTGATGTTCTGTCACTAAGCCATGCCCAACTCTGTGACCCTACGGACTGCAGCACACCAGGCTTCCCTGTCCTTCACTATTTTCTGGAGTTTTAAATAGCCTGAGACTAAATTTCTAAATACTACTGACAATGGTGGGTAGGGGAGAGGTGGGAGGAAAGAAGAGAAAAAAGATGAAAGGGACAAGAGGAAACTAGCTCTAGAGGAAGAGACAGTGATAAAGATAATCACAGGAGGAACAAAAGAAGGGATAAACTGGAAGAGTAAGACATACATAGATAGCAAACAGGGATCTCCTGTATAACACAGGTAACGCCGCTCAGTATTATGCAACAACCTAGGAGGGAAAAGAATTTGACTGCAGCACACCAGGCTTCCCCATCCTTCACTATCTCCCGAAGTTTTCTCAAACTCATGTCCATCGAGTCAATGATTCCATCCAACCATCTCATCCTCTGTTGTCCCCTTGTCCTCCTGCTCTCAATCAGGGTCTTTTCCAATGAGTTGGCTCTTCCCATTAGGTGGCCAAAGTATTAAAGCTTCAGTATAAGTTCTTCCAATAATATTCAGGGCTGATTTCCTTTAGGATTGACTGGTTTGATCTCCTTGCAGTCCAAGGGACTCAAGAGTCTTCTCCAGCACCACAATTCGAAAGCATCAATTTTTCAGTGCTCAGCCTTCTTTATGGTCCAACCCTTACATCTAGAACATGACTACTGGAAAAACCTAGCTCTGACAACATGGACTTTTGTCGGCAAAGTGATGTCTCTGCTTTTTAATACACTGTCAAGGTCTGTCATAGTTTTTCTTTCAAGGAGCAAGTGCCTTTTAATTTTATGGCTGCAGTCACTGTCTGCAATGATTTTGGAGCCTGGGAAAATAAAATTTGCCACTGTTTCCATTGTTTCTCCACCTATTTGCCATGAAGTGATGGGACTAGATGCCATAATCATAGCTTTTTGAATGTTGGGTATAAGCCAGATTTTTCTATGATTCCTATGAGTCAACTATGCTTCAGTATAAAATTAAAAATGAAAAAAAATAAACAAATATGTTTAAACTTGCAAAAAGAAATTTAGTCTTCTAAAAAAAGGCAAGAAAACACAGGGGAAAGAATGAACTTAAAAAATGTGAAGATGGCATAAATAAGGCCCAAATAGTGATTTAAGAAACATAAATAGGTTTCACTAATCAAAGAGACTCTGTAGATTAAAAAAGAAAAAAAATTCTCTACTATGTTGTCTGCAAGGGATTCACTAGGAAAGGACACAGAAAGAGTGGGGGAAAAAGGATGAAAAACACTAGCAGCAAGTATAGAAAGGAAAAAGACTCCTGGCTTTTAATGTAGTCTTGATAGAGAAAAAAAGGAAAGCAATTGATCAACAAGACATAATGATAACATAAACACATATCCCTGAGTATACGGCTTAAAATATAAACAGATAAGTCAACAAGTAACGCATCTTTTTCAGATACTGGTAGCTGAGCAAAGATGTGAGAATTAAAAACACAACAGACTCAAAGGGATGAATACATATGGAAAATAGATTTCATTCAGCAGTGAATACAGTCTTTTCCAATACATGTAAACATTTACAAAAAAAGGATTGTGTTTCAAAGTAAGCCTGAACAAATTTCAATGAATCTGTAAATTCTTATTGTAACACACAAAAAAATTAGAATAGACTCCTGAAACCTAACCACGATATGACAAAAGTCTTATTTAACTTTAAGTCTAACCATACTGGATAGTCTTGAAACAAACAAAAGTATACCATAAAATAAACTCTGGTTATTTAAATCAGGTACATTAAGAAGGAAATTATGATATACTTAGATATAAATGACAAAGTACTTATCAAACTTTAACAGTTTCCCACAGCTCAGTCTTCAGTCCTCAGCACTTATATTTAAAAAACTCCGGTGGCTCTCCAGTTTGTCTCCAGGCGTGCCTTCACGTCCAAGTCCCAGCTCTGCATTTCTGTTTGTCTCAGGTTCTCTAACTCCCATTCGTCATACCCACTATCCTCTTCTGCAGCTAATGGCCACCCCTGGCCAACCCTTCTTGTCAACTGGATTCGTGTCATTACCACCATTCTCTGAGTCATCAGGTATGGAACCTCTGCCTTATATTTTTCCTTCCCCGAAGATAGTAGGCATTCAAGAAATTTGCTGAATTTAAGATCCGCCAATGTTTTAACTTACCTTTCCATCCTTACTATTTCAGGCTTAATCCAAAGTCTCATTTTCATTTGCTTACTAGATCAGTATAACAGTCTGTCACATTCTTCCTAGCTCATGAGCTTCCATTACTAAAGCTGAATTGGCCCTTTGTTATATTAATATAAAGTCTAACTTTATAACTGCTGTGACAGGGTGTAAGCAGCTGCAAACAACCTGTAAAACAATGGGTGTGGCTATATGTCAACAAAACATTATTAACAAAAACAGGTGGGAGATCAAACTTGGTTCAAGGACCATAGTTCGCTGGTATCTGAAGTAGACTACCGAGCTTTTTCAAACCTTTTCTTATCCCTCCTAATTCAATACAGAATCCAATCATCTGGGCAAAAGAAAATCTAATTTACTTTCTTTTTTACATACAATAGTGGTTGCCAGCTAGAAATTAAAATTAATTACTTAGGTATGTTACTCATTACTTTCCAGACCTTATTTTTCCCTTTCAATTTATGGATCTTGTAAGAATAATTTACTGGAAATTACATCGATAGTACTGTAAGGGCTTTGATCTAAGCAGGACAAATCGGAAGAACTGGCAGCCAAGTAATCTTTCTGTCTTTTATGAGAGAATATATATCAGGAATGATAGAAGCTGCCAATACAAAATTTTGATTCAGTGAAGCAGATTAAGATGACACTGATGGGCTTTTGACTTCAGCAAGCGGGAAAGGCCCAGAATTCTGCTAGCTATAGGAAAAAATAGCAACTTGTCCCCTCTAGACCTTGAAATATAAGTTGCTTATAAAAAAGGTATGAAAGCAAAGCAGAGTGGCAGCTCAGAGCATTCTATTGTTCTAGACTTACAACATTCTTTATCTCATGTTAAAATGCAATATGGATTTCACCAAGTCATCTATCCATCCATCATCCATTGACTATCTAACCTCCACTGCCCTCCTTTATAAACATGGAAAGATATATGTGTGCTGTGCCAAGCTGCTTCAGTCGAGTCCTACTCTTTGTGACCATGGACTGTAATCTGCCAGGCTCTCTGCCCATGGCATTTTCGAGGCAAGAACACTGGAGTGGATGGCCATGCCCTCCTCCAGGGGACCTTCTGGAGCCAGGGATCAAACCCACATCTCTTATGTCTCCTGCACTGGCAGGTGGGTTCTTTACACTAGCGCCACCTTTTATACCCAGATAATCATGATGGTGTGCTCATTCACCTAGAGCCAGACATCCTGGAATGTGAAGTCAAGTGGGCCTTAGAAAGCATCACTACGAACAGAGCTAGTGGAGATGATGAAATTCAAGTTGAGCTATATCAAATCCTGGAAGATGATGCTGTGAAAGTGCTGCACTCAATATGCCAGCAAATTTGGAAAACTCAGCAGTGGCCACAGGACTGGAAAAGGTCAGTTTTCATTCCAATTCCAAAGAAAGGCAATGCCAAAGAATGCTCAAACTACCGCACAGTTGCACTCATCTCACACGCTAGAAAAGTACTGCTCAAAATGCTCCAAGCCAGGCTTCAACAATATGTGACCTGTGAACTTCCTGATATTCAAGCTGGCTTTTGAAAAGGCAGAGGAACCAGAGATCAAATTGCCAACATCCGTTGGATCATGGAAAAAGCAAGAGAGTTCCAGAAAAACATCTATTTCTGCTTTATTGACTATGCCAAAGCCTTTGACTGTGTGGATCACAATAAACTGTGGAGAATTCTGAAAGACATGAGAATATCAGACCACCTGACCTGCCTCTTGAGAAATCTGTATGCAGGTCAGGAAGCAGCAGTTAGAACTGGACATGGAACAACAGACTGGTTCAAAATAGGAAAAGGAGTACGTCAAGGCTGTATATTGTCACCCTGCTTATTTAACTTATATGCAGAGTACATCATGAGAAACACTGGGCTGGAAGCAGCACAAGCTGGAATCAAGATTGCTGGGAGAAATATCAATAACCTCAGATATGCAGATGACACCACCCTTATGGCAGAAAGTGAAGAGGAACTCAAAAGCCTCTTGATGAAAGTGAAAGTGGAGAGTGAAAATGTTGGCTTAAAGCTCAACATTCAGAAAACGAAGATCATGGTGTCTGGTCCCATCACTTCATGGCAAATAGATGAGGTAACAGTGGAGACAGTGTCAGACTTTATTTTTTTGGGCTCCAAAATCACTGCAGATGGTGACTGCAGCCATGAAATTAAAAGACGCTTACTCCTTGGAAGGAAAATTATGACCAACCTAGACAGCATATTGAAAAGCAGAGACATCACTTTGCCAACAAAGGTCCGTCTAGTCAAGGCTATGGTTTTTCCAGTAGTCATGTATATATGTGAGAGTTGGACTGTGATGAAAGCTGAGTGCTGAAGAATTGATGCTTTTGAACTGTGGTGTTGGAGAAGACTCTTGAGAGTCCCTTGGACTGCAAGGAGATCCAACCAGTCCATCCTAAAGAAGACCATTCCTGGGTGTTCATTGGAAGGACTGATGCTAAAGCTGAAACTCCAGTACTTTGGCCACCTCATGCAAAGAGCTGACTCACTGGAAAAGACTCTGATGCTGGGAGGGATTGGGGGCAGGAGGAGAAGGGGACGACAGAGGATAAGATGGCTGGATGGCATCAGTGACTTGATAGACGTGAGTCTGAGTGAACTCCAGGAGATGGTGATGGACAGGGAGGCCTGGCATGCTACGATTCATGGGGTAGCAAAGAGTGGGACATGACTGAGCAACTGAACTGAATTGATACATTCAAATACAATTCAAATTTCTCATGAAGTCCTACAGGGCTTGGCATCTTGGACATGTTATGATCATACTTCATACACTGCAATCACAAGGGTGTCCTCTGCTCTGCAGACATGCCCAGCTTGTTTTAGTGTTAGGAACTCTCATCTGCTATGTCTCTGTCATACCTCGTCCACACAGCTTTACATGCCTCATTTCTCCAGGTCTCAGTTCCAACGAGATGTTTCCCTGGAATCTTTCTCTGACCATCCAAGTTAAAGTAGCCACCATCACTCTCTACAGAGCTCTGTTTTCAGTACCTGCGTCACCACCTGGAAGCATTTTGCGCATTTATTTTCATCATGCCATTCTCTCTCATCACATGACCATTGACCCCTGAGAGGAGACTTTGCGGTTCACCACTGAATCTCTAACACCTAGATGAGTGCTTGACACGGCAGGCCCTTAGTAAATATTGAAAAATTAGTATTTGCTGAGTAAATCAGCAACCATCTCTGTTACATACATTAGCTCTGGTTATTAGAAGTGCTGGGAAATCTCTAAATCCCAGAGGTGACCTAAAGGCAGCATGATTTTATAGAGGAACTACGATCCTAAATGTTCAGACACAAATAATCTAACTTTGATAAAGAGTAGGACATAAAGTTTCAGGTAAGCAAGATGAAAAAGCTCTAGAGATCAGCTATACAATACTGCACTTATAGTCAACAATCATGTACTGTACAGTTACACTTTTATTATAAGGGTATAGCTTATGTTCTACAGTAGGAGATGGCAACCCGCTCCAGTATTCTTGCCTGAAAAATCCCATGAACAGAGGAGCCTGGTGGGCCACAGTCCATGGGGCTGCAAAGAGTTGGACATGACTGAGTGACTGAGCACATACCTCATGTTAAGTGTTCTTACACGACAAAAAATAATGTTTGTAGAAACTAAAATCAGAAAGACTTAAAAGGCTGATGCTTTGGTAAAGCTGCAGTATAAAAAATTTATATACAGAAATCTGTTGCATTTTTATACACTAACAATGAAAGATGAGAAAGAGAAATTAAAGACACAATCCCATTTACCACTGCACTGAAAAAGAGTAAAATACCTAGGAATAAACAAGACAAGAGACCTGTATTCCAAGAAGTATAAGATACTGATGGAAGAAACTGAGGATGACACCAACACAGGGACACATACACCATGTTCTTAGATTGGAAGAATCAATACTGTTGAAATGACTATACTACTCAAGGCAATATATAGATTCAATGAAATCCTTACCAAACTACGACTGCCATTTTTCATAGAATTAGATAAAAAAATCTTAAAAGTTGTATGTAGACACAAAAGACCCTGATTGCCAAAGCAATTTTGAGAAAGAAAAGCAAAAGGAATCAGGCTTCCTGAACTTCAGACTGTATTACACAGCTACAGTCATCAAGACAGCATGGTACTGGCACAAAAACAGTATTATAGACAGATGGAGCAGGAGGACAGAAAGGCCAGAAATAAATTCATGTACCTGCGGTCAATTAATCTACAACAAAGGAGGCAAGACTACACAATGGAGAGAAGAGTCTCTTCAATAACTGGAAAACTGGACAGCTACATGTTAAAAAAAAATGAAGACAGAATAATCTTTAATACCAAACTCAAAAATAAACTCAAAATTAAACAACTAAATGTAAGACTGGATACTATAAAAACTCTGAAAACATAGGCAGAACACTCTTTGACATAAACTGCAGCAATATCTTTTTTTGATCCATCTCCCAGAATAATGGAAATAAAAACAAAAACAAACAAATGGGAGCTAATTAAACTCAAAAGCTTTTTCACAGCAAAGGAAATCACAAGAAAAAAAAAAGAAAGACAACCCACAGAATAAGAAAAAAGCTCATGAAGTTTTATACCCCCAAAACAAACAACCCAATTAAAAAAAGAACAGAAGATCTAAACAGACATTTCTCCAAAGATATACAGATGGCCAACAGGTCCATGAAAAGATGTGCAACCTCACTAATTATTAGAGAAACACAAATCAAAACTATAGTGAGATATCACCTCAAACTTGTCAGAATGGCTATTATCAAAAAAGTCTACAGACAATACATGCTAGAGAAGAAGTACAGAAAAGGGAATCCTCCTGCATCGCTGGTGGAAATGTAAACTGGTCCAGCCACTATGGGAAACAGTATTTTTTTCTTAAAAAAAAAAAAAAAAAAAAGAGTTACCACATGATCCAACAATCCCATTCCTGGGGCTTTTATCCAGAGAAAACGTGGCTCGAAAGGATACATGGACCGCAGGGCTAACTGCATCGCTATTCAAAACAGCCAAGACATGAAAGCCACCTAAAGCTCACTGACAGAAGAATTGACAAAGATGTGGTGAATACACACAATGGGATGCTGCCCAGCCATTAAAAAGGAGGAAACAATGCCATCTGCAGCAACATGGATGGGCTTCGCAATTATCATACTGAGTGAAGTCACTGAGACAGAGAAGACAAATGCCGTATGATATTGCTTTACACGTAGAATCTAAACAGATACAAATGAACTTATTTACAAAACGGAAGCAGACTCAGAAATTACAGAATCAATTTATGGTTATGGCCAGGAGGGCTGGGCGAAGTGATAGATTGGGAGTTAGGGATTGACACGTACACACTGTTCTACTTAAAATAGATAACCAAGAAGGACCTACTGTAGAAACCAATAAATAAATAAAAAATGACAAAGAGCTGACGCCACTCTGGAAACATTCTGAATTTAGGGTAAGTTACTGAAAATTCAGGGATTCCCTGGTGGCTCAGACAGTCTGCCTGTAATGCAGGAGACCCAAGTTTGACCTCTGGGTTGGGAAGATCCCCTAGAGAAGGAAATGGCAACCCACACCAGTATTCCTGCCTGCAAATCCTGTGGATGGAGGAGCCTGGTGGGCTATAGTTCATAGGGTCACCAAGAGTCAGACATCACTAAGCGACTTCACTTTCAACTGAAAATCTGAGTTGTTCCAAGAGAATTTAGAATTACCTGTGGGTGCGTGGTAAGCAAGGAGGATCCAGAGACATAAGACACTTTCTCATAATGGGACTGGATGATCCAGTTGGAGCTTCCAAGGGCATAGCCAGAGCTTAGAGGAGTCACCTGGACCGCACCGAAAAGCTCCTAGAAAAGAACAATGCAAGGATGCGTGCTGAACTTTCAGTAGTGCAGTCATGCCAGTTAAGTTTGCAGAGAAAAAAACCCAGAAAATCCTTCTCCACTTAGAAACTACTTCCAAGTGAATCAGAAAGTTTAAGAACAGAAAGATGGTGGAGACCATGGGACAGACACATCTTACAGTCCTTTACTTATCACATTTCTGAGAATTTCAGTCCATCCACATGTCACCAGGTACCCATTAAAAGGCAGAGATGATACATCATGATATAGGCCAAAGAGATAAATACTTAGGTTTTTTTTCTTCTCCTTTTTTTTAACCCTTTTCAGGTTAGGAATTAATATCTTGGTTGTTCTGTAAAAAGTGGCTCTGGGCCACAGTTAACAGGAATGGGAACCCTCATCATGATCAGAGCTCAGAAGTCATATGTGCCAAATTATTTCTTGGTACCTTTGATGCTGTTTTCTACTTCACAAATCCAAAACCTGTAAAGTGGAGTCACTGTTCTAAAGTAAACAGGATGAGATGCCTTTTTCCCCCCTGACTTATTATATGCTAATGAGTGACAGGGAATATAAGGTTTAGGAGAGAGCACCAGTAAGAACCTGGGAAGGATGGAGGAAAATAATAGATGTTCTATCTTTCCACCAAGTACTAGTACAAGACTTATAGTGACTGACTGGCTTAAAAAAGGGAACTATAGAATCCTTCCAAAGAATCAAAAGCATTCATCAATCAGTAAAATCATATTAACACTCACAATTTTCTGAGAATATCCCACCAGCTGGATCTTACTAAGAGCCGAGTTCACCTCCTGCATAGTGTAGCATCTTCTCCAGGTCGAGACTTCCACTGCATCCTTGAGAGGAGAAGGCAGGAGTCTGGAAACAGATCATCAAGTCAGTTCTTATGAACAGAGAATACTGTTCAAATAACTTGCCCATTTTGTCTAAGCTGTCCAACCTATTGGCATATCCTGATGTTCACAGGATGAACATTCCTTTATAATTACTTTTATTTCTGTAAGGTTGGCAGCTCTCTCCTCTCTTTAATTTCTGAATCTAGTAATTGCAGTATTCTCTCCATCGGGTGGGAAACAGTCGGACACGGCTGGGTGACTGAACTAAGCTGAACTCCCTTTATCTTGGTCAATCTAGCTAAAGGTCTGGTAATTTTGTTGCTCCTTTCAAAGAACTAACTTTTGGATTCATTGATTTTTCTCCATTGTTTTTCTACTCTTGATTTTATCCAGCATATAGCTGGATCTTTTTTGTCTTTTTAAACCCATGTGATAATTTTGGTCATCTGAACTATTTAAGCCATTCACACTTGATGTTACTACTGATATATTAATATAATAGTTGGCTTACATTTACCAATTTAATTTTTGTTTTTTAATATATCACATCTTTTTTTGTTCTTCTATTCCTCCACTGATTTTTAAAAATAGTGACTGAATATTTTCTGATGTAGCTTCTGAAATCCCTTCATGATTTTTCACTTTTTCAAAAGTTATTTCCTTAGTGGCTATCCTAAGGGCTTATATCTCTTAATATAGAGCATTTCTGTATAACCTCTCACATTCTCTTGCCTGTTCAAAAAGGATAAATGAAATAAACATTACTCGTGGGCCTGCAAAGTTATAGAAAAGAACTAGGTTAAACACATCTGAGGCTTGGCAGAAAGAGGAAAATAAAACACATTTTTGCAACTTTTCAGACCAGCATCAGGAGCACTCATTAAAACAAACAAAAATGTGTCATTAGAAAGACATTTTATCCAATATTATTTTGCTCAAACACAAATAAGAATAGACCTAAACAGTGACTTCTCTGAGATTCTCTGTGCGATACAGGTGAAGGGATTTCCAGGGAACGGAACCTGTGCAGTAGCTCTGTTCTATCTCCTAAACTGACACTGAACAATAGTAAAGAATTACACACATACACACACAACTGGACCTTAAGACAAAGAGATGAGAGGAGAGCTAATAGCAACAGCATTTTAGAAAATAGAAAGACAAATAACGACTGATTTCGCAGACCCAGGAAAGTTCAAGTCACTTAATTTATACTGCAGAACTCATGAAAAGCTCAGCAATGGGAAACAACAGGTATGTCTTGAAGTGAGCTTAAAGGTGAGTCTAAAAACAAGAAAATTCCTAGAAAAAACTGATTAAGAAATAGAACCTACTAATTCTCCTCACCTAATCCATAAAGCTCAGCAATGGCCCCTTCCCCTCCCAGGCATGTCACCAGAGACTGTTCTCTAGGGAGAATAAAAATGAGAGTCTGGACCAGGGGAAACCAGCATCATCTGGAAGCAACCTCCTTATGCAAAAGTTTACACACTGAGAGGGACGATTTTCTTGTCCTCAAAGCAGAACACTATCAGTTAATCTTATACCCTGCAGGTAGGGGACTAGAAGCACCTTCTCCGAAAAACAAGATCAGCACTGAAAAAAAAAACAAACAAAAAAAAAATCCAAAAAACAAACAAACAAAACCCACACACACACACACACACACACACACACACACAAAAAACCCTCAATGAAAAGATACTGACTGATATTGGGGTTTTACAGTGAAATTACCTAACCAGACTATGTTACTGTAAAGTCTAGAATTCAACAAGACCTGGCACACAGAGTTTCCAAGTAGCTTTTTTTTAACTGTCTAATTATTCTTTTTTTTAATTTTAAAATCTTTAATTCTTACATGTGTTCCCAAACATGAACCCCCCTCACACCTCCCTCCCCACAACATCTCTCTGGGTCATCCCCATGCACCAGCCCCAAGCATGCTGTATCCTGCATCAGACATGGACTGGCGATTCAATTCTTACATGATAGTATACATGTTAGAATGCCATTCTCCCAAATCATCCCACCCTCTCCCTCTCCCTCTGAGTCCAAAAGTCCGTTATACACAGCTGTGTCTTTTTTCCTGTCTTGCATACAGGGTCGTCATTGCTATCTTTCTAAATTCCATATATATGTGTTAGTATACTGTATTGGTGTTTTTCTTTCTGGCTTACTTCACTCTGTATAATCGGCTCCAGTTTCATCCATCTCATCAGAACTGATTCAAATGAATTCTTTTTAATGGCTGAGTAATACTCCATTGTGTATATGTACCACTGCTTTCTTATCCATTCATCTGTTGATGGACATCTAGGTTGTTTCCATGTCCTGGCTATTATAAACAGTGCTGCGATGAACATTGGGGTACATGTGTCTCTTTCAATTCTGGTTTCCTCGGTGTGTATGCCCAGAAGTGGGATTGCTGGGTCATAAGGTAGTTCTATTTGCAATTTTTTAAAGGAATCTCCACACTGTTCTCCATAGTGGCTGTACTAGTTTGCATTCCCACCAACAGTGTAGGAGGGTTCCCTTTTCTCCACACCCTCTCCAGCATTTATTGCTTGCAGATTTTTGGATCGCAGACATTCTGACTGGTGTGAAGTGGTACCTCATTGTGGTTTTGATTTGCATTTCTCTGATAATGAGTGATGTTGAGCATCTTTTCATGTGTTTGTTAGCCATCCGTATGTCTTCTTTGGAGAAATGTCTATTTAGTTCTTTGGCCCATTTTTTGATTGGGTCGTTTATTTTTCTGGAATTGAGCTGCATAAGTTGCTTGTATATTTTTGAGATGAGTTGTTTGTCAGTTGCTTCATTTGCTATTATTTTCTCCCATTCAGAAGGCTGTCTTTTCACCTTGCTTATAGTTTTCCTTTGTTGTGCAGAAGCTTTTAATTTTAATTAGATCCCATTTGTTTATTTTTGCTTTTATTTCCAGAATTCTGGGAGGTGGATCATAGAGGATCCTGCTGTGATTTATGTCTGAGAGTGTTTTGCCTATGTCCTCCTCTAGGAGTTTTATAGTTTCTGATCTTACATTTAGATCTTTAATCCATTTTGAGTTTATTTTTGTGTGCGGTGTTAGAAAGTGATCTAGTTTCATTCTTTTACAAGTGGTTGCCCAGTTTTCCCAGCACCACTTGTTAAAGAGATTGTCTTTACTCCACTGTATATTCTTGCCTCCTTTGTCAAAGATAAGGTGTCCATATGTGTGTGGATTTATCTCTGGGCTTTCTATTTTGTTCCATTGATCTATATGTCTGTCTTTGTGCCAGTACCATACTGTTTTGATGACTGTGGCTTTGTAGTAGAGCCTGAAGTTAGGCAAGTTGATTCCTCCAGTTCCATTCTTTTTTCTCAAGACTGCTTTGGCAATTCGAGGTTTTTTTTGTATTTCCATACAAATCTTGAAATTATTTGTTCTAGTTCTGTGAAAAATATGGCTGGTAGCTTGATAGGGATTGCATTGAATTTGTAAATTGCTTTGGGTAGTATACTCATTTTCACTATATTGATTCTTCCTATCCATGAACATGGTATATTTCTCCATCTATTAGTGTCCTCTTTGATTTCTTTCATCAGTGTTTTATAGTTTTCTATATATAGGTCTTTAGTTCCTTTAGGTAGATATATTCCTAAGTATTTTATTCTTTTCGTTGCAATGGTGAATGGAATTGTTTCCTTAATTTCTTTTTCTACTTTCTCATTATTCGTGTATAGGAATGCAAGGGATTTCTGTGTGTTGATTTTATATCCTGCAACTTAACTATATTCATTGATGAGCTCTAGTAATTTTCTGGTGGAGTCTTTAGGGTTTTCCATGTAGAGGATCATGTTACCTGCAAACAGTGAGAGTTTTACTTCTTCTTTTCCAATTTGGATTCCTTTTATTTCTTTTTCTGCTCTGATTGCTGTGGCCAAAACTTCCAGAACTATGTTGAATAGTAGCAGTGAAAGTGGGCACCCTTGTCTTGTTCCTGACTTTAGGGGAAATGCTTTCAATTTTTCACCATTGAGGATAATGTTTGCTGTGGGTTTGTCATAGATAGCTTTTATTATGTTGAGGTATATTCCTTCTATTCCTGCTTTCTGGAGAGTTTTTATCATAAATGGATGTTGAATTTTGTCAAAGGCCTTCTCTGCATCTATTGAGATAATCATATGGTTTTTATTTTTCAATTTGTTAATGTGGTGAATTACATTGATTGATTTGCAGATATTGAAGAATCCTTGCATCCCTGGGATAAAGCCCACTTGGTCATGGTGTATGATCTTTTTAATGTGTTGTTGGATTCTGATTGCTAGAATTTTGTTGAGCATTTTTGCATCTATGTTCATCAGTGATATTGGCCTGCAGTTTTCTTTTTTTGTGACATCTTTGTCAGGTTTTGGTATTAGGGTGATGGTGGCCTCATAGAATGAGTTTGGAAGTTTACCTTCCTCTGCAATTTTCTGGAAGAGTTTGAGGAGGATAGGTGTTAGCTCTTCTCGAAATTTTTAGTAGAATTCAGCTGTGAAGCCGTCTGGACGTGGGCTTTTGTTTGCTGGAAGATTTCTGATTACAGTTTCAATTTCCGTGCTTGTGATGGGTCTGTTAAGATTTTCTATTTCTTCCTGGTTCAGTTTTGGAAAATTGTACTTTTCTAAGAATTTGTCCATTTCTTCCACGTTGTCCATTTTATTGCCATACAACTGCTGATAGTAGTCTCTTATGATCCTTTGTATTTCTGTGTTGTCTGTTGTGATCTCTCCATTTTCATTTCTAATTTTATTGATTTGATTTTTGTCTCTTTGCTTCTTGATGAGTCTGGCTAATGGTCTGTCAATTTTATTTATCCTTTCAAAGAACCAGCTTTTGGCTTTGTTGAGTTTTGCTATGGTCTCTTCTGTCTCTTTTGCATTTATTTCTGCCCTAATTTTTAAGATTTCTTTCCTTCTACTAAGTCTGGGGTTCTCCAATTCTTCCTTTTCTAGTTGGTTTAGTTGTAGAGTTAGGTTATTTATTTGACTTTTTTCTTATTTCTTGAGGTACGCCTGTATTGCTATGAACTTTCCTCTTAGCACTGCTTTTATAGTGTCCCACAGGTTTTGGGTTGTTGTGTTTTCATTTTCATTTGTTTCTATGCATATTTTGATTTCTTTTTTGATTTCTTCTGTGATTTGTTGGTTATTCAGAAGTGTGTTGTTCAACCTCCATATGTTGGAATTTTTAATAGTTTTTCTCCTGTAATTGAGATCTAATCTTAATGCATTATGGTCAGAAAAGATGCTTGGAATGATTTCGATTTTTTTGAATTTATCAAGTTTAGATTTATGGCCCAGGATGTGATCTATCCTGGAGAAGGTTCCATGAGCACTTGAAAAAAAGGTGAAATTCATTGTTTTGGGGTGAAATGTCCTATAGATATCAATTAGGTCCAACTGATCTAATGTATCATTTAAAGTTTGCGTTTCGTTGTTAATTTTCTGTTTAGTTGATCCGCCCATAGGTGTGAGTGGGGTATTAAAGTCTCCCACTATTATTGTGGTGTTGTTGATTTCCCCTTTCATACTTGTTAGCATTCGTCTTACATATTGCGGTGCTCCTATATTGGGTGCATATATATTTATAATTGTTATATCTTCTTCTTGGATTGATCCTTTGATCATTATGTAGTGGCCTACTTTGTCTCTTTCCACAGCATTTGTTTTAAAGTCTATTTTATCGGATATGAGTATTGCCACTCCTGCTTTCTTTTGGTCTCTATTTGCGTGGTATATCTTTTTCCAGCCCTTCACTTTCAGTCTGTATGTGTCCCTTGTTTTGAGGTGGGTCTCTTGTAAGCAGCATATAGAGGGGTCTTGTTTTTGTATCCATTCGGCCAGTCTTTGCCTTTTGGTTGGGGCGTTCAACCCATTTACGTTTAAGGTAATTATTGATAAGTATGATCCCGTTACCATTTACTTTATTGTTTTGGGTTCGGGTTTATACACCCTTTCGTGTTTCCTGTCTAGAGAATATCCTTTAGAATTTGTTGGAGAGCTGGTTTGGTGGTGCTGAATTTTCTCAGCTTTTCCTTGTCTGTAAAGCTTTTGATTTCTCCTTTGTGTTTGAATGAGATCCTTGCTGGGTACAGTAATCTGGGCTGTAGGTTATTGTCTTTCATCACTTTAAGTATGTCTTGCCATTCCCTCCTGGCCTGAAGAGTTTCTATTGAAAGATCAGCTGTTATCTTTATGGGAATCCCCTTGTGTGTTATTTGTTTTTTTTCCCTTGCTGCTTTTAATATTTGTTCTTTGTGTTTGATCTTTGTTAATTTGATTAATATGTGTCTTGGGGTGTTTCGCCTTGGGTTTATCATATTTGGAACTCTCTGTGTTTCTTGGACTTGGGTGATTATTTCCTTCCCCATTTTAGGGAAGTTTTCAACTATTATCTCCTCAAGGATTTTCTCATGATCTTTCTTTCTGTCTTCTTCTTCTGGAACTCCTATACTTTGAATGTTGGAGCGTTTCATATTGTCCTGGAGGTCTCTGAGATCGTCCTCATTTCTTTTAATTCGTTTTTCTTGTTTCCTCTCTGATTCATTTATTTCTACCAGTCTATCTTCTATTTCACTAATCCTATCTTCTGCCTCCGTTATTCTACTATTTGTTGCCTCCAGAGTGTTTCTGATCTCATTTATTGCGTCATTCATTATATTTTGACTCTTTTTTATTTCTTCTAGGTCCTTGTTAAACCTTTCTTGCATCTTCTCAATCCTTGTCTCTAGGCTATTTGTCTGTGATTCCACTTTGATTTCAAGATTTTGGATCATTTTCACTATCAATATTCGGAATTCCTTCTCAGGTAGATTCCCTACTTCTTCCTCTTTTGTTTGGTTTGGTGGGCAACTCTCCTGTTCCTTTACCTGCTGAGTATTCCTCTGTCTCTTCATCTTGGTTATATTGCTGCGTTTGGGGTGGCCTTTTTATATTCTGGTAATTTGTGGAGTTCTCTTTATTATGGAGCTTCCTCACTGTGGGTGGGGTTCTATCAGTGGCTTGTCAAGGTTTCCTGGTTAGGGAGGCTTGTGTTGGAGTTCTGGTGGGTGGAGCTGGGTTTCTTCTCTCTGGAGTGCAGTGGAGTGACCAGTATTGGGTTATGAGACATCAAAGGTTTTGGAATAATTTTGAGCTGCCTGTATATTGAAGCTCAGGGGAGTGTTCCTGTGTTGCTGGAGAATTTGAGTGGTATGTCTTGTTTTGGAACTTGTTGGCCCTTGGGTGGAGCTTGGTTTCAGTGTAGGTATGAAGGCATTTGATGAGGTCCTATTGCTTAATGTTCCCTGAATTCAAGAGTTCTCTAATGTTTTCAGGCTTTGGATTTAAGCCTCCTGCTTTTGGTTTTCAGTTTTATTTTTACAGTAGCCTCTAGACTTCTCCATCTATATAGCACCGATGATAAAACATCTAGGTTAAAGATGAAAAGTTTCTTCACATTGAGGGACACTCAGAGAGGGTCACTGAGTTACATGGAGAAAAGAAGATGGAGGGGGTAGTTAGAGGTGACTGGAATGAGATGCGGTGAGATCAAAAGAGGAGAGAGCAAGCTAGCCAGTAGTCACTTCCTTATGTGCGCTCTATAGTCAGGACCGCTCAGAGGTATTTACGGAGTTATACGGGGAAGAGGAGAGGGAGGAAGTAGACAGAGGTGACCAGGAGGATAAGAGAGAGGAATGAGAAGGAGAGAGACAAATCCTGCCAGTAACTAGTTCCTTAGGTGTTCTCCACCGTCTGGAACACACAGCGATTCACAGAGTTGGATAGAGGAGAGATGGGGGGGAAAAGAGACAGAGGCCACCTGGTGGAGAAAAAGGAGAGTCCAAAGGAGGAGAGAGTGGTCAAGCCAGTAATCTCGCTCTCAGGTAAACTTGGATAGTGAAGTTTGGGTTTTTACATGTACAAAATTTACAACAAAAACCTAAGAGCAAAGATTAAAAATCTAGAGTAGAGGTTGGATTTTCAAAAATACAATATTAAAGAAAAGAAGCAGAAGGAAAAAGGAAGAAAGAAAAAAAAAACAAACAAGAATTATTTAAAAAAAAAACCAAAACAACAACAACACAAAAAACCACCACCAACCATCCAAAGACTATATATGGTGTTTGCCTTAAAAAAAAAAAAAAAAAAAGTCTTTTTTTTTTTTAAATAGTAATAGTAGGTTATAGAAGTAAAAATTAGAGGAGAAATAGAAGACTTAACAATTTAAAAAACAGAAAAAAAATAAAAAAAAAGAAAAAAACAAACAAACAAACAAAAAGGAATGATTTTAAAAATAGTAAAAATATTTCTGGCCCTTCTCTGATGTTGTGGGCCGTGTGGCATCACTTCCAAGGTGGTTCCCTCTGTTTAACTTCTGTTTGCTGGTTTTTTAGGCTCACTAGTTCAGTCGCGCTGTGGGGAGGGGGAGATGCTGCAAACAAATGGCACTGTCGTGTGCACACAGTGTCTCAGCCCCGCTTGACCTGTCCCTTCTCGAGGTGCACAAACCGCTCCGGCTCTACGATGCTCAGCCAGGAACCGTCTGGGGCCGGCCCTAGGCTGCGTACACTTCCCCGGTCCAAGTCGCTCAGGTTCGGCGCTCAGGCAGCCCTCCAGAGGCACAGATTCGGCTGGGACTGCGCTTTGTGCCCTTCCCAGGTCCCAGTAGCTCAGGAGTTTGGCGAGCGCGATTGCCGCGGCTTGTCACCTTTTCTGTTGCTGCTGCTCAGCTTTCTGGGTGGACCGCTGGCGCCCCCCATGAGGCAGATTGTGACTGTCCAGCACCCCCAGAAGTCTTAGCAAAGAAGCCTGCTTGCAGTTAGGTAAATAAAGTCTCTCCAGGTCTGCAATTGTCCCTTTCCAGTCCTTACGGCTCTGGCTGCCTGTCCCCGGCGGGGGATGGTCTGCAGCCGGCTCTTTCCGTTCCGTCCTTTGTTCTGTGCTCGGTCCTGGCGGTGTCTTATGTTCGAGCTTTTCGTGTGGTAGCTATCCCACAGTCTGGTTTGCTAGCCCAAGTTAGATCGTTCTGGTTGCGCGTGGGGCGTTCCTGCCCGATTCTTACAAAGCACTGCAGCCCGTGCCTCCCGCGCGTCCCTGCCCTGCCCCCACTTCCCAGTGGCGGATGCAGGCGTCTGTGCTGCTTTTCCACTGGGGGAGTTACTGGTGGGCTTGTAATCTCTTGGTTTTAATTATTCCTTTATTTTTCCTTCCTGTTATGTTGCCCTCTGTGTTTCCAAGGCTCACCACAGACTCGGCAGGGAGAGTGTTTCCTGGTGTTTGGAAACCTCTCTTCTTAAAATTCCCTTCCCGGGACAGAGCTCCCTCCCCACCTCCTTTGTCTCCTTTTTCGTCTTTTATATTTTTTCCTACCTGTTTTTGAAGACAATGGTCTGCTTTTCTGGTTGCCTGATGTCCTCTGCCAGCCTACAGAAGTTGTTTTGTGGAGTTTGCTTGGCGTTGAAATGTTCTTTTGAGGAATTTGTGAGGGAGAAAGTGGTCTTCCCGTCCTATTCCTCCGCCATCTTTACAGTTCTCCCGAGGCTTAGGATTTCAATAGAATGACTGTCTAATTGTTAAATATGAACCAATAACCAAGGATCACCATGTATTTGAATAAAGCCTCTAAAATGATAAAGGCCGAAACAAATGGAGGAAGGAGAGGAAATAAATTAGGTTGGTAGAAAATAACAATCATTATTCTCAGATTAATAAAAGAGTGTACCTAAGAAATGAGAAGAGACTTCTACTAAAAGGGTGAAGAGTCATTAAGAGAATGAAAAGAAATAAATGAAAATGTCATAAATGAAAATATGATACTACACAATGAAAGCATGCCAACAAAACAACAAGATTTCAAAATAAGCTAAAAACGTTAAAAAGATATTCAAGACACAAAAGACCCATATAAATGAAGAAATCAGAAAAGGTTAAAAATGAAGGAACAGAACTACATAAAGAATTAGAAATTTAATAAGAATTCAGGAATGTAGACTAAACGGAAAGACACATAAGAGTGAATAAACACAACAGATATGCCAAGAGAGCAAAGACAGATATAACATACAGGTAACAGGAGTCCCTCACAGAAATCCAAGCAAGGGAACAGAATACCAAAAAGCGTAATTAGAAATAAAAAGAAACTATACACTGAAAGAACACAATGCAGACTCGAGAATACTGACCCAGAATAACTAACACCAGATATATTCTGGGAAAATATTTAGATTACAGAGAAAAATCTTTGGGCATGGAGGCAAAAAGGGCAAGTTATTTACAAGGAAAACAAGAAAAGACTATATCGGTTTTCAACAGTTTTCAATGTTTTTTTCTAGAATAAAATAGAGAAACATATTTAAGAGACTCAAAGAAAGAAAATGCAAGCCAAGGATTATGTACTTAGGAAAACTGACTTTCAAGGTCACAGAGCACAGAAAAACAATTATTAACCAGCAAGAACTCACGGAATACAGTTCTCATGATTCCATCCTGATATATCATCTGAAGAATGAGTTTCACACAACCCAAACTGACTACAGTAGAAACATCAATACAGGGGCTGATAGTACTAAATGCAGAGTTCCTTGAGGAGAAAGGCCAAATGAAGTTGGAAGGGAGAGAGGACAGTATGTAACAGCTACATGTTCTGACAAGATAGACACAGTAAAAGTATAAAAGCAGCAGAAGAAAAATATATATTCTCTGTCCTCCAAAAAGGCCTCGAAACAACTGACCAATCCAGTAACAGTGAGCATTGTTAGCAGCCAGAATGGGAGCTCAAAATCCCATTTCCCACTAAATGAATCCAGAGTTTCTTGGAGAAATGGATGATTCCAGATATAGGAACGTAAAAGAGGGGTCTTAGACATCCTGCTACGTTAGATAACAAGCAAACTATCAAAAACTACAAACGATGCAACAAAAGGACGTAGAGGATAAACTGAATATGCTTTCACTGATGGGACAATCTGAGCTGCAAGAAGGGTGATGTGGTGATGGGCTGAAATCCACGCTCTATGTATGTTTCAGCCTGCGCCGAGATTAGACTGGTGCACAGGGGCATGGCTTTTGAGTTACCAGACATTTTCTCTCTCTTAACCTAGGTGGTGTTTATAGGGGGTAGCTCCTTTATAATAATTTGTTAACTATATATCAAGCTTTGTGAGGTTTTTTTGGTATCTGTGTTTTTTATTACAATATAAAAAGGTTAATTTAAAAATATAGAAAAATTTATGTCAAAACAAGAAATAAGTAGCAGAGACAAAAAAAAATATTCATAGGAAGGTTGGGAGATAAAAGAAATTCCCAGACAGAATAACAAAACAAAGTGACGGTAAAGAGGAGAGAGAAGTTATTTGAGGGTCAGTCCAGGAGGTTCCACATTCAAATAACATGAGTTCTGAAAAATACACAAAAATTGAAAAAAGGAATTTTAGAAGGGGGGGAAAATTTGTTTTTTAAACCAGAATTGAAATTCTCCATTTTCTAGATTGAGGGTCAGCAAACATTTTAGATACAGGGCCACAGATGCTTTAAACTCTGGAGGCCACATACAGTCTCTGTCAAGTTATTCAACTTGGCCATATAACACCACAATGATATGAGTGTGTCTGTGTGCCAATAAAACTTTATTTTACAAAAACAGTGGCAGGCCAGATTCAGACACAAAACAGGTACTTCACCATAGCTGCCGACACTTTTCTAGACTGAAAGGACACACTAAGCTCAGTCCATGAATGTAAACTATCTTTAAGTAAGACACACCATCATAAACTTTAAGGACAAGAAGAAGATTCTAAGTCTCTCAGAGGAATAAACAGCATACATACAGGAGATCAAGCCTTAATAACACTGGACTTTTCAACAGCATTTCTGGGAGACAGAAGAAAATAGTGCAATACTTTAAAAATTCTATGAGCAAACTGCATCTAGTTTGCATTTCTATCGGAGTGTGAGGGTAGAACGCAGACATTTTAGATGTGCAGACTCATAGAAAATTTACTTCTCATGCGCTCTTTTTCAGGGAGCTGGTGGAGGAAGTGTCTGCAAAAATGAAGGTGTAAACCAGAAAAAGAAAGGCCTAGAAAATAGAGCTTCTAACAGAAGAAAAGGGTGAAGGAATCTATAGGATCAAGGTGGAGAAAGTCCCAGACTGAATGCTGTGTAGCAGTCCCAAGAGCATCTGACACCAGACGGGGTAAGAGTGAAGACTCAGGGAGGGGACTTCTAGAACAGGAAGATAAAATTGTCTGTTAAAGATAAAATTGACTGTTCATCAAGTCTGAACATACTGAGGAGAGACTCAGACAAATGGGGGAAAGGTTAGAGATCAATTAGTAATATAATATGTAAGGGCTTTCCAGGTGACTCAGTGGTTAAGAATCTACCTGCCAATGCAGGAGACGCGGGTTTGATCCCTGGGTCGGGAAGATGCCCTGCAAAAAGAAATGACAACCTACTCTGGAATTCTTTCCTGGGAGATCCCATGGACAGAGGAGCCTCGCAGGCTATAGACAAGGGGTCATAGATAGTTGGATGTGACTAAGCAATAGAGCATATACGCACACAGGAAACTAAGCAAATAAACAAACAAGATAATTACTAACTCAAGGGAAACCAGAAAGTTGTGCAAGAAAAAAAAAAATCCTAACAATGTTATATGGCCAGTGAATTGTATTTCCACAGTCATAATAATGTAAACATGGAACGGAGATTCAGTAAAAACAGCACACAGGTCATGTAGGTCCAACTCTCTTCACCTTTGTTTCTGCAGCAACAAAATACCACCAACCCTTCTTGTTACCTTCTGCATAAACAGGTGAAGATTTTCTTATTCCATGTACCTGTCCTCTATAGAGTGAACTGACTTAGGTTTCACAATATTGAGTCAATAAATATTTACTTAGCTCTGATTATGGCCATAGTACTCAAGTCCTGTAAGGAATTGAATAGGTATAACATAAAGGCCTTGGCTCACAGGAATCTAGTCTGAAAAAATTTTTACAACAGTACAAGGCGAAAAAGGAGACATGGAAAACCGTGATAAGTCATCCTTGCCTGCATACTTGTCTTCTCTCCCAGAAGGGACTAAATGATACATTGAAAATGCAAATCTCTATACACACACACACACACACACACACACACACACACACACACTCTCTCTCTCTCTCTCTCCCCTCTACACACACACACACACACACACACACACACACTCTCTCTCTCTCTCTCTCTCTCTCTCTCTCCCCCCTCCTCCAATTTAATGGTTCACCATTACATTCAGGATAAAATTGAAGGCTCTCAGCATGACTTCTAAGGCTCTTCTTTATCATGGTCCTGCCTCAGCCTACATTCTACACAATGAACTATATAAGGAGCTCTCTAAGTGCCAGGCTCCCCCAAAGCTGTAACATTCCACTGTCCACTTCTTATTTTGTGTGGACAATGTGCGTGCATGCTCAGTTGCGTCTGACTGTCTGTGACCCCATGGACGGTAGCCCACCAGGCTCCTCTGCTCATGGGATTTCCCAGGCAAGAACACTGGAGCGGATTGCCATGCCTTCCTCCAGAGGGTCTTCCCGACCCAGGGACTGAACCTGTGTCTCTTGCATTTCCTGCACTGCAGGTGGATTCTTTACCACTGAGCCACTGGGGACGCCTTACTCCTGCTTTAAAATCTAGGCGACCTATCACCTTTTCTCAGGTCTTGTGACACCTGTCTCGGCCAGGTGCATATCCCGTGTGCTGAGAAGATGGCTGACGGAGTCTCAGAGCCCAGGAAGTGGGACAGAAGCCCTCTCTGGAGCAGGTTCATGGCAAGGGGCTGCCACCGACACTTCTGTCTCCTTCCGCACCCCTACTACTATCTTCCACCCACTGAGGAAGGAGAGCTTTCTCTCAGAGGTACACTAGGGGAAGAGCAGACAATTTAGACTTGTCTGGATATAAATCTCAGCACTGCCTCTTTACCTGTGAGCCTCAGTCTTCTCATTAGTGAAAAAGGAGAGTATTACCTCCCTCTTAGAGCTGTCCTGTGAGGAGTGAAGGGCAGAATGCACAGAAGTGTCTGCCATAGAACAGAGGCTGGGTGAGGACTCTCTCCAACCTTCCCCAACATAAACAGCGACTGCTGCCCCAGAACAAGCATTTTCCAACAGTACTGTAGTGGACTTTAACCCAGGGTAATTTCTTTAGATGGACCTGACACTGAACTTGAGTGCACTGCTCTAGAGAGTCTCAAGGAAGAACCAAAGTTACTCCCCTGCTTTGAGTGAGTATCTGTGCTCAGTCATGTCCAACTCTTTGCGACCCCATGCTATAGCTCACCAGGCTCCTGCGTCCACAAAATTTTCTGGAATACTGGAGTGGGTTGCCTTTTTTTCCTTCAGGGGATCTTTCCTGATCCAGGGATCAAACCTATGTCTCCTGCATTGGCAGGTGAGTTTTTTTTTTCCCTCTCCCGACTGAGCCACCTGAGAAGCCCTGCTTTAGAGCCTCCTTTAAATTCCTTGAGATCAGGAGGCCCTATGGCTTGGGCTTCCCAGGACTGCCCTTCATTAAGAATAAAGACTTTTTCCTTTGGGCTGAGTATGAGCAGGATTTTCTTGTCACCCGAGCTGGAAGGTTATTATGTGAGTGGCTAAAGTGATAAACAGCGATGCCTAACCACATCTTTCATCTCAGTTGGATCTGTGTTAATTGCTCTCAGCTCTGCCAAGGCCCTACCATAGAGACACCTCTGCTCAAGACTGTGCTAACAAGTCATATGCCAGCTAGATCAGATGCACATTCTTTAACTGACTTTAGGTACATTGGTTTATTTCTGGGCTGTCTACTTGGTTCCACTGATCCATGTGTCTGTATTATCTGAAGCTCACTGCGAAGTCTGGGGAGAGGTGAGCCCTAAGAAAGCATGCGAGGTGGTAAGCATCTGGGAGAAACTGATCAGCAAGCCAGAAGAGCAAGGTCAGGCAGGTCCCCCAAGACTCTCGTCTCAAGTGTGCCCTGCTTAGCTTAGGATGGGTGACAGACAGCTTCTGACACAGCTTCCTAGGCTCCCCACCTCCCATACTTGCCCCCTTGTGTGGGCTCCTCCCACCAGATGCAGGCTGGACCTACCGGCTAGCTTCTAGTGAAGAGAATATGACAAAGGTGACAAGCGGTCACTTGCAAGATTAGGTCACAAAGGACTGTACTTCCTTCTTGTCCACAATCTCTCCTCCGGCCTCCTGTTTGCTCTGATGCAGCCAGCTGCCATGCTCTGAGGAGAGGCCCATGTGGCAAGGACCCGAGGGAGGCTTCAGTCCAACATCCCTGAGGAACTGAATCCTTCCAACCTTGACGTGAATGAGCCAAGAAGGGGATCCTCCTAGTGAAGCCTGAGAAAAGGGTGGCCTGGTGGGAGACCCAGTTACTAACAAATTAGGAAGCGTCTTGGGCCGTGCTCTGGTACAGAAACACTGTTTTCAACTAAGTTTGGCCTTTTCTCAGGTCTGGTCAATGACATTTTTACAAACTCTAACTGTACAGAACATCTGTAGCATGGACATCACATCTAATTTAAGTTTGATTTCTGCTTTAGTTGCAACATTGAATAATTCACCTAATCTCTTTTCTTCCCTTCATAAATCTAACTGGACGGTAAAATGTTTCCTTCAAAAACTGTTGAAGACCACAGCAAATGAGTAATCATACACACGTGTATATGTAGACTACATCATTAACATTATATATTTATGATTATTCAGTGTCTATGAACTCCTCCCCCTTACCCTTATGCTTAAATTCTTTGGATATCTTATTCTGGTACCTTATATACAGACTACACTACTTTCAGATCTAAAACTAACTAACTGTCATTTCTCTGTTGGAAACATCTAGACGTTTCCTTTATCACATAGGTTTGGTGACTATGTTTTCACAAAGAATTCTGATAAATTTTCTATCCGCTAGACAAAAGACTTCAACCAGGAAATCAGTCAAATGTATTGTTGGCTTTTCCAAAAGAACAAGTCTTTGAATATTCTTTTGTGCAGGGTTAGCTGGCCATGCTTCTCTCTCCCTCTTGGAGAGCACTGGCTAATTGTAACCCAGCCAATCCCCTCTCAATCATGCCATGTTGCCATGTTTTTGCTCACAATATTCTCTTTATCTTAGAATGACCTCTTTCCTCATTCAAACCCTGCATAGCCTGCTAAGCTCGGCCCGAGTCTCGCCACTTTGTACCTATTCTTTGCTCAACAAGCTCCTTGGATACAGGTACTATGCCTTAAACTTTGGGGGGCATTTCCCTACAAACTTATCATAATGCCAGGCCCTCGGGAGTTAATCAACAAACAAGACTGAAGTCCTCTGAGTTTCCGGTTTCTACCCCCAAATTCCCTTCGCTAACACCATTTTTACTCTTTCAAATTACATGGTCCCTTTCTCCTTCTATCTCTTAACATCTCATCTAATTCAGCTTTCCCTAAAACTTACGCTTGAGGCCATAATTACAGAGAGGCCTTCACAGAGCCATTCAAAGCCATTAGGATTATTGGCTGATTAAGGATAAGTCAGATAAGGAAACCCAGTGGGAACTAGTTCTGTTTTTGCTGGCTTTCTAATTTATCAAAGTCAAGTTCTCAGAGTCTAAATGTTTAATAAGTACTTTCTAAAAGATTTCATTGTTTTCTTTTGTTCTTATCACACTTGAGTGCTTAATAAACATTTTTTCCCAGGGCTTCGCTTCACGCCAGAACTCTGCCGTCTGTTCTTCCATCCTACCAGCACAAGATCATGTGTTTTCGTAAAAGAGCAAGACTTTCAGGTCCACAGGGACCACTTAAAAGCTTATAAATAAAACACTGGTTGGGCTTTTTCTAAGTGTTTGATGAATGAATGACTGAACAAAATAAATACAAGAGCAGAATACAAAGAAGAAATGAAGCAGAAAAAATCTGTTTCCTCTCATTATAGTGAAGTGTGCTTAATACACAGGGAGGTGGCGGGAGGATGGAGATGTGTCAGCGGGCTGATGCTCTTCATTGCTTTTGTCGTTTAGCTGCTCAGTCGTGTCCGACTCTTTGTGATCCCACGGGCTGTAGCCCGCCAGGTTTCTCGGTTCATGGGATTTCCCAGGCAAGAATACTGGAGATTAGCCATTTCCTTCTCCTGGGGATCTTCCTGACCAAGGGATCAAACCTGAGTCTCCTGCACTGGCAGGCGGATTATTACTGAGTCTCCAGGGAAGCCTGATGATCTTTATGGAATTTACCAAAAGCAAAACCTGAAAATTTCTTAATACTAAACTGAAATCAGATGACAAACCTTGATTTTTGTTTTAGATCAATTTCTCTCCTAAAAGCACAAAGGCAATTGTTTAGGCTACCAAAGCATGACATAAATAATTCTTGAGAGGGCCTAAACCATCTCTGCTTTCATTTTCTGCTTATCAAAACCCTCTTATCTATAATTTGATCTCTTTAAGTGGACTTGGTGCCCAAAACAGAGTCCTAGGCAGATGGACTAGTTCTCAGGATAAAGTAATTAAATGGAATTTTTGTCTATCAGTCAGTACCTGCCCGTCAGAGGCTAACTGATTCTAAGTGAAACGAAGTGACTAAGTTTTTGGAACTGCAAAGTTGTGATGACGCCATCAAAGTACCACCACTCTCTGCTGCTGCTAAGTTGCTTCAGTCATGTCCGACTCAGTGCGACCCCACAGACGGCAGCTCACCAGGCTCCCCCATCCCTGGGATTCTCCAGGCAAGAACACTGGAGTGGGTTGCCATTTCCTTCTCCAATGCATAAAAGTGAGGAGTGAAAATGAAGTTGCTCAGTCGTGTCTGACTCTTAGCGACCCCCTGGACTGCAGCTTACCAGGCTCCTCCGTCCATAGGATTTTCCAGGCAAGAGTACTGGAGTGGGGTGCCATTGCCTTCTCGACCACTCTCTGAGAACCTGCTTAAAGACATCTTTAAAAACCCTAACACAAGCGAACTGTGTTCAATTCAATTCTCCTATATTACAGAAAAGAAGACTGAGTCCCAGAATCTGAATGATACTGCTAACGATCATCAACGGGCAGATTAGGAAAATAACTTCCCTTCTGCCATACTAAATACGTTGCTCTCACTAGGAAAGGCAGTGCTGAAAGACATGTAAGGCTGAGGAAGGCAGATGTGTGATGGTTACTGAAAGGGGGGTGATGTGAGCCACCTGTATCATTAAAGGGAGAAAGGATGCTGGTGTGCTTGTGTTCACTGAGCACCTATTATGTGCCTGGCACTGTTTTAAGGACTTTACATTTCGTCCTCACAACAATCTTGTGACATTGCTAATACTATTCCTATCATATAAACAAGAAAACAGCCTAGAAGAGATAAACTTCTGCAGCCAAAAAGCAGATCTGAAATTCAAACACCAGTCTATTTGACCTCTAAGCCCATAGCTTTAATTTTCTTCCTACTACATAGTGAGACCTGATAAATTCATCTATAAATACCCAAGGAGTGTCAGAACAGAGGAACTTCAAGTACAATATGTTTTTTTTTTTTAAATTGTCTTCTATAAGGTATAAACCCACATTTTAAGCTCTTGAGTACTGAAAATTACCATAACATTTCAGCGAGGAATATATCGATGCATAATTCCTTAATGCAAGTCAGAGGATTATGACAATATCCTGTAATGATTTAGTCTCTTAATTATAATTGTAGATTTCTAGTCCTACAAAAAATGCTACACTTACATAAAAAATATTAGAGGATGGGTTAGTTTCTTCAGTGCAATATTGTGCTTTAAATTTTCCCATTAAAAACCTAAATTTTGAAGTGTATATGGGAATGTGGAGGCTCAAAAATTTTATGGTAGGGGATTCTCCTTACCCTACCCTTCAAAAATCTCTCAAAAAGTGTAAGCTGCAGTGTCAAAATGAGGAAGAAGGATAGCTAACTTCTAAATAAATCTCAGGGAGCAGCGTCAACTGAGTTGGGGAGCCTGACAGCTGCCAAAAAGCAAGCGTAATGGTTTTTTTTGGGGGATGGCGGGTTGGTAAACACACCAATACTAAATCAAATGCTAATTCAAACTAACTTCCTGTGATTTAAGGGAATTTGTCAGAAACCAATGAGTCTGAAAGATTTTCATGTATTTTTTGGTTGATGGTCTTATGAGTAACTTAAGCTACTAACATGCATTAATTTTAAACACTTGACCACGAGAGTTTGTATAATGTTTAGATCAAAAATTAGGGGCTTGAATCCAACTCATGGAAGTGTTCTGCTTGAGGTGTTCATCCAGAATTTTATTTTAATGTCAGAGTCAACTTTTTAAAAGGCAGGGGAAAAAAAAATCACATGTGAAACATTCAGATCCAGAGCTTCTCATTAAAAAAAAAAAAAAAAAAAAATTCAGGTTTTGACAGTGACGGGCTCGCTTTGCCATATGGCCAAAACTGCTGAAGTTGTGTGTCAGCTGCCCCTTTGGAGAGGTGTGGTCACTGGGCCATGAATCCTGGCAGCCAACCCCACTCCTGTACTTACTGACTTACCCCTTTCTCATCCCTAGAGGTATCTGAGTTTGTGAACCCCATTTTACAGGAATGGAACAAGGAGAATGCAGGAATTAAAAAATGAATTGAGATATAAAGAAAAGATACAGCTGTATCATGTGGTCACTGTACTAAGTGACAGCAGCAGTGATTCGCAGTAGAGCCTGTCACAGTGTCTTGGGACATACGGTATCATCTGGCTTATGACACGGGGAACTTTTCAAGGGGTGTAAATCCTTCAGCATAAATGTTCACATGAAACGCTTTTAGTATTCTGGCATGAGATGAAATTCTGGGTGACTGTTTTGAGAGAACTCTTTTGTCTTATGTCAATTACAAAATAGCTCCTCACAGTTTTCTACCAGTTCTAATATTTATGCTGAATTTCTTCAAGAGAAAAAAAAAAGAGGACATGGCTTGCTTCACTGTCTGTCACCTTGGTGTCATCTTTCCAATAATCAGACTCTTCTCTTTCCCTATCAGTAACTACGGCTCATCTCATGCTCAGAAACCAAAACAAAATGCTTGATGGGGATCAGAACTATGCTCAGGATACACGAAGTAATGAAATACAGTCTCCGATTGGTCCAAGTTATCCTTTCTTCTCTACCAAGCTACCTCTCAACAGTTTCTGGTTTTTGCCCACCAGGTGGCGAGATAACAGATTCAAGGTTTTATTTCAACTAGAAGGCAATGGCACCCCACTCCAGTACTCTTGCCTGGAAAATCCCATGGACAGAGGAGCCTGGTGGGCTGCCGTCCATGGGGTCGCTAAGAGTTGCACACGACTGAGCGACTTCCCTTTCACTTTTCACTTTCATGCATTGGAGAAGGAAATGGCAACCCACTCCAGTGTTCTTGCCTGGAGAATCCCAGGGATGGCGGAGCCTGGCGGGCTGCCGTCTATGGGGTCGCACAGAGTCGGACATGACTGAAGCGACTTAGCAGCAGCAGCACCTTTTTGAAAAAACAGAGATATCCTAAAGCACCTTAGGAAATAACTATCAGGCCCCCTCCCTAGCCCTCTGGTCCTTCAAGTTCAATTCACCTTTTCCCCTAGAATATGATGGCATTTTTTTCCGTGAGCCAGTTATCTTGTATTTTACAAAGAATGGGAAGCAAAGACCACTGCCAAGGATTCTGTCCAAGGTCACAAACAAAAAGTCAAAATAAGGACTTGGACGTCCAGGGTTTGGGAATCAGGAAACAGTGACCTTTGAACATCATCACTGGTGTGCCAAAATTCTTCATGGCAGAATATTTAGGGGTATAAATTTAAAAGGAGGAAGTGAGGGGAGCCAAGGTGTACGTGTTCCACAGCAAGTGAAAACAACTCCTCAGGTTTCTAAGGAGGGGGATGAAGAGAGGAACTGGGACAAGTGTGGGCCAGTTGCAGACAGGAGAGGGGAAAAAGGGGGAGGAGGTATGTGATGGGCAGGAGGAAGGAAGCTGAGAATACGAACGCACTTGGGACAGGAGGGGACCTGTACTAAGCTGGCAGATCAAGGAAGGCAGCCACATGTACTGAGAAGACTCAAACGCACGTGTCTACCGAGTGTTTTCTAATGACAAGTCAGACAGATACCATGTCCCCAGTCAAGGAAATGGAGACACAAAGAAGACCCATGAAACACAGGAGATGTGCACTCTTATGCGTGCTTCCATCACACGAGGGGCTCACACGCTCTGCAGGAGAGGCCTGTAACGGCTGAGGGGCCGCTCAGCACGGTAGTTAGCAGCTTGGTGTTGGGATCCAGACAAGCCCAGCTGCCTGGGTTTGAATCCAAATACTACCACCCACTAGTTGGTTGAGCCGAACAAGTTACTTATCCTCACTGTGCCTGTTTTCTCTTCTGCAAAACGATCACGTTGAAGAACTAAGTGAATTAAAGAAAACACTGAGAGGAGGGTCAGGCACGTAACAAGTGCTACGTAAGTTAAATAAGATAAATAACACATATGATAAAGGAATGCAAAGAGGAGACTCATATTCTCATCTCTGAGACAGTCACAGTATAAAAACAAAGCAGGGACTTCCCTGCTGGTCCAGTGGCTAAGCCCCACCCCCGCTCCTATGCCAGGGGTGCAAGTTTGATCCCTGGTTGGGAAGCTAAGATCCCACATGCTGCATGGGCCAAAAACCAAAATGTAAAACAGAAGCAATACTGTAACAAATTTAATAAAGACTTTAAATGTGGTCCACATTAAAAAAAAAAAAAAAAATATATATATATATAAGCAAAAAACCAAACAAAGCATATTCTCCTAGCTACATGTTCATAGTGTGGATTAGTTAGTTGACCAGTTGTGTCTGACTCTGTGCGACCCCATGGACTGTAGCCTGCCAGGTTCCTCTCTCCATGGTATTTCCCAGGCAAGAATACTAGAGTGGGTTGTCATTTCCTCCTGGAGGGGATCTTCCTGACCCAGGGATCAAACCTGGGTCTTCTGCATGGCAGGCTTACGGTCTGAGCCACCAGGGAAGCCTATTCGTATTCATGTATCCTTGTAGAAAGAATGTCACAAAACCCAAGACATTCTCAAGTTTAGGTAATAGATGGCTCACAAATCATGGACCTAGAGGGAAAGAACTCAGTGATGAGGTAGCTGGAAGACAGTGGAATGGGCAGGAGTATAAAGAACACACCTAAGAAATTACAGATGAGTTCTGACTCTGGATGCCAGGCCTGGAGGGCTGGGGCTGAGGTGCTGAGGGCTAAGGGCAGCAACTGGCAGGGGTGACCAGCTGCAGTGTGTTAAGACTGACCGGTGTCCTCTACTGTCCATTAACATGAGTGCGGGAGAGGAACCAAGCTGCCTCTCTGCCTTCTCGACTGCATTTCCACTCCCTTCACCTCTTCATTCTTCCTCTACAGCCTTCCTAGTTCAGGCTTCTGTTCCCTTCCCTGGGTTTCTGCCACTGGGCTTCCTGCTCCTGTCTCTGTATCCCATCCAGCCTCCACGCTGCTTCCAGGGTTGCTTCCTCTCAGTAGATATGCAATCATGTCTCTGCCCCGTCAACCGCCCCCGATGGACTTCCCACACCTGATTACAGAAAAATTAGTCTTCACACAGTAGACTCTTCATTATCTTGCTCCAGTGTCCCAGTCTAGGGACATTTCACCTTTCCCCCCTGTACTCAACCAATTCTAATCCACCCTGGACTTCTCACTGTTCCCTGAATATACTGTATCCAGGGCCCCCAACCTCTGGGATCTAATGCCTAATGATCTGAGGTGGAGTTGATGTAATAACGGAAGTAAAGTGCACAATAAATGTAATGCACTTGGACCATCCCCAAACCATCCCCCGCCCCAGTCCATGGAAAACCTGTCTTCTATAAAATGGGTCCCTGGTGCCAAAAAGGCTGGAGACTGCTGTATCCTACGATGCTTTGTCTGGACCCCACTTTATGACCTTTTCTATCAGGAGAAGTCCTTTTCTTTCTCTGAGATGTCCCTTAATTGTCATCTCCTAAGGAATGTCCCTCCTCAGTTCCCTAAGCAAAGAAACATGTTCATTTTTGGAGTGCCTACAGCCTTGTGACCAAGCATCTGTTACAATACATGCACCCAAGACTGTAATGTACGTGTTTCATTGTCTGACTTCCCATTAACCCCTCTGCACCTCAAAGAGACAGCCAACTGTTTACAGAACACCCAAACCTAGCATACTACCTTGCATATGGCATGGCTGCCTCTCAAAATACATTGGTTGAATCAAACATAGGGAAAAGAGAATCTTAGTTCTAATGGTATAAGCTAAGCAGAAAACGAGAAAACACTTGAGACTGCTTTGCTAAGCCCTTCCCCTGCCCTCCACAGCTGTCAAGGGGAGTAGACCGCCCACTGCTCACCGCTGAATATCCTTGTTCTTCCACAAGGAGGCAGACTGAGCCTTGGGCACTCGTTCAATGAAGTTCACCAGCTCTTCCATGAGAAGCCTGAGTTGAAACAAGAAAAGGGATGAACACTCAAAAAGAGAGTCAGAAAAACACAGCACTCTAACACAGTCAAGAGAAATGGGCTTGTCTGCCTGCCCCTCCCCAATTATCTTTCTTCCTGTTTCAAATTAATGTGGGCACCATTTCATACAAAGCTGAACAAAAACTCAGCCTCTGTCTTGAACTTCCATGTTAAAAATTCGCAATGTAAATGATTTAATTCACCTTTAAAATAAGCCTGGGGTGTTGGTTATCTCGAAAGGCTGAAATATTTAAACCTATGGTTTTACTCTCACTCTTAAGATCTCTGTTTTTATTTAAGTAACTAAAATCACAACAGGAGAAAAAGCTAAACGAGCATGAAGCATCTGATTGGTCGTGGCAGAGGGAGGGGAAGGATTGTTTCTTGATGACAACATTAAATGGACATTTTTAAACTGGTGAAACAAATTTTCTTCATATATGTTTTAGGAATGAACAAAATTCCACATGCAAGAACACTCTTAAGAACTAATCCTAAAGCTCTAACTCAAGGACCTGCCAAAGGACAGGCTCTGCGACTGCAAGCTGGATTTCCACAGACTGCCCCCTGAGGGAACCTGAGAGATGCCTCACTCAGCTGGTCAAAGATCTCATGCTCTGGGGAAGCCATGGAACAGAGCGCTGAGAGGACCCTGGATGAGCAGAAAGCTAGACACAGACTTTTCACATCTTGACTCCCCCATATAATGCAGTACAGATGTTCCATATTGACTTAAATCCTCTCCCAATAAACACAGAGGCGTGGCAAGCCATACATTTATCAGCATTTTGAATGCTGGAAACTTCATCTTGTTTCCGTTTATTTACTTATTCCTAACACCATCACTGTCTTTCATCTCAAGCAAGCAGCACCTGTTCTGGCATGCGAAGATCTGGGATTCAGGCTCGTGACTGTTGTGGCTGTAGCTTTCAGGAGAACGTTCTGCTGTGTCCATCCTCAGGGTTTAGCTTTCTCAGACAATCTAATGCTTTCAGTTTCTCCTCTCTCTGAACCTGAGCCATCACCTTTACATTTCTATTATGTCTTTCCCTCAGATCTTTTACGGTTTTTCTGTACACACTGAGGATGATAAATTTGACACAAACAAACACAGACAGATTTTGTTTCACTTCTGGTAATTCCATCTTGCTGGACTTCAGCCAGACTCTAGAATCTAGGAATCTATATTGCACTTAGATCCTGTAGTTTGGATCTTGGTGGTTTTACCTCATACCATACTAGTTGTTTGCTTCAACACAATTCTTTCTGTTCTGGGGTAATTTTCTTCACATAACTTTTTTTTCTCACTAAACGATGCTATGGTTACTTGAAACAATCTTCTGTCCCACAGAGACTTGGGAGGGGCTGGCATCTGGCTCACAGCATTCTCAGAGTCAAAGAAAGACTGTGAGGTTTTCATTTCATTGGGTCTTGAGTTTCACTCTGTCAACAGTACAGACAACTTCATCTAAATTCTTATCCTGTTTTCCACCAGCCATCTCTCTCTCTCTTTTTTCCTTTTATTGGCATGTGGGATCTTAGTTACCCGATCAGGGATTGAACCTGTGCCCTCTGCAGTGTTTAAGTGTGGAGTCTTAACCACGGGACCACCAGGGAAATCCTGCAGGCTGTCTCTGTTTATAGTCTGTGCTAAAAGCCGGCGGGGGTGGGGGGGAGGCGGAAATTTTGAAAGCAAAGTAGTAAATTTTCTTTTTGTCTTAAATGTGCTGTGTTCCTCTCTCCCCCAAAGCCCTCTGCATTGCATCTTGGTGGCACCTACTGAATGATACCTCCCCTAATTAGTGTCGTCTGCACAGAAGAGTTGTCCCTCTCTTTCTGTCTTTCTGAGACTAAACGACCACTATTTGCAGCATCCATCTCTAGGCAACTCCAACGGACATTTGTTTTATCAGCAGAGTTGTCTATTCATTTTCTTTCTCTGGGTCAGCTGCTCAGGAGGAAACAACGGTGCCCCTGCGCACAACACTCTATTAGACAGTCACTGCTGAAGGGAGGCGTTCTCCAGCCACTGACTCACAGCTCAAGAAGAAATGCCCTCACCTGCCGATCTGAACGGTGGGCTCCGTGGCGTAGACCGTGCCCGTGAACCCGGTGTGCTCGGTGATGTAGGGCAGGGCCATCATGCAGTGATAGTTAGAGATGAGGATCACATCCACTGTAGACAGATCTATTAGCTCGGTCTGAAAGAAAAGGGGAGGGAGTGATACGTATCTGTGCGCGGCACACAGACCAGCATGATGGGGCTGAAAAATGACACTGTCAGAAGGCAGAGGAGCGGCTGTGGTGCTACCGAATAACGATGCCGTTCCTGTAACGTTTCCAGTCTCTCATATGGGGATATTCCCTAGTGCTGATGTGGAGCAGCAGGACAGGACGGCTGCTGATTTTACTAAAACAGGGTTCTGAGAGGCAGACATATGAGGATAAATGACAACGGGATCCTTTGGCCGCTGCAGCCTGCCAGGTGGAGCCGGGTGACAGGAAGCAGCTGTGAGGGAGTACCACACAGGAAGCAGCCCTTCAGAAGTCCACTGTGGCAGACAACTATTTTTTTTCGAGGTAACTTTTGACCACTAGTGCTGGATAGAGAACCCCTCCAACAAATGTAGTGGCAGAGTCATATAAGGAGGTTATACTCTTGTATTCTACCCTAATCACAACCCTCAGTCTACCCTTTACTCCACTAGTAATATCATGTGAACAGGGAAAAAGACAGGTGAGGAATAACGCTTAAATTTTACGAAAACTTTTAGTAGAAGGGAACGATTTTTACATAAATTTAAGCCCTACCTGCCTTTAAAAAAATTATGAAGTATTTTTTTGGGAGGGTCAATTGTTTCTTCTTCTTTTTTTTTTTTTTTAATATTTACTTATTCATTTGGTTGTGCTGGGTCTTAACTGCAGCACACAAGATCTAGTCCCTTGACCAGGGATTGAACCAGGAACCCAGGTATTAGGAATGTAGATTCTCAGCCACTGGACCACCAGGGAAGTTCCCCTACCTGCTTTTTAAGGCTCAGTTCTCTTCTTCCGCTAAGCCTTCCTGATTTGCCCAGATGAAAGAAAGCACTTCTTCCTAAGAACTGCCAAGGCACTTTGTGAATATCCCTCTTAAAGCAGTTACTATTCTTTACTATGGTGGGCACCTCAAAGTATCCCCTTGTCTCCCCAAACTGGAACGTCTCTGAGATCAAAAATCCCATGGGACTCATCTCTGTCCCCTTCAGGCTGTGGCAGCCAGGACAGAACAGGCCTCAGTGCGTTGTTGGAGAAACACATCACGAGAAGCAGCGCCCTCTGTGGAGGCGCCATTGTGAGAAGCTAGCTGCTCTGGTTCAGAGACATCTCCTCAGTCTCTGAGCTCTCCCTCATGGAACTTATCCCACAGAAACTGCACGAGGCAGTACAGACAGCATGGGGTAACTCTTTCTTGTTTTTGTTAGGAGACTGGGGCACAGAGCTACTGTGTCCCTCACAGAGCAGAAGTAACAAAGATGTCTGCACCATCTCTGCAAATGACAGAGATAGCGCAGCATTTCAGCTGTGGGTATTTTCTGGTTGACTGACTTTATGTGTAAAGTAAATTGATTTAATAAAGCCACCAAGGCATAATCAGCTTCAGCTCCTTAGGACAGAAAGGAGATTAGAGTCAAAAGCTACTCACTGCCAAGGCAATGGCACTCTGTGTGAATAAAATGTCTAAGGACCACAACTTAACTCCATGTTGTGTACTGCACTTCCAAGACTATATCCTCACATTAATGAAGGGAGGTCTACTGGTCCTATTTCTCACCTCCTCTCCCGAACCATTTTTAAACAAATGAGAAGGTTAAGACAGGGTAGCAGAGTGACAGGTATGAAGAAAACAGGGAAGGAGAGATGAAGCAACAGTAAAGGCCAAAAACTTCCCTCCCTTCCTTCTACCTCTACAGAAACTGGGTAGGGCTATTTGAAATTTCTCTTTAAGGATGTAAGAATCAGCCCACAGAGTCTAGAATGATGAGTCTGGTGAGGACAGCTGAAGGACAAATGTGTACACACACACACACACACACACACACACACATATTGCCTGTATATATATCAAAGACTGCCTACATAAACAATTTTCTGAGAAATAAATTTAACATCCAAACTATGTATATTTACTTTCACTCAATGATATCCCAAAAAGCCTATTTTTAAACTTCTTGCATATAGACACTTTGGTTCTGTGTGTCTGTGTGTACGTGTGTGCTCAGATGTGTGACCCCATGGACTATTGCCGGCCAGGCTCCTCTGTCCATGGGATTTCCCAGGCAAGAATACTGGAGTGGGTTGCCATTTCCTCCTCCTCCAGGGGATCTTCCTGACCCAGGGATAGAACTCATGTCTCTTGCATCTCTTGCACTGGCAGGCAGATTCTTTACCCCTGCGCGACCTGGGAAGCCCTATACAGACACTTGGGTTCTACAGACCACGAATTGGATCAAAACAATCATAATTTATTGGTTGCTTACTGTACTATCCTAGACTTTATGCACAGTCTGTGGTATAGACTTTGGGGGAATACAAAAATGTTTAAAGTAGCTGCACTAGATTGTAAATTCCATGAAGACTAGAACTCTAGTTCTGTATGGCTTAGCCACAAGTCAGCCAAGGCTGGACTGTGTAGGAAGTCCCTCTCTCCTGACTCCAAGACTCTATTTTCTCCTGATCGTACAATGCCCTGGTTCCCCTTAAAACAGTAAGTACTACTAATTTGTCATGGGCTGCCCTGGTAGCTCAGATGGTAAAGAATCTGCCTGCAATGCAGGAGACCCTGGTTAAGATTCCTGGGTTGGGAAGACTCACTAGAGAAGGGATAGGCTACCTACTCTAGTGTTCCTGGGCTTCCCTGGTGGCTTAGCTGGTAAAGAATCCACCTGCAATGCAGGAGACCTGGGTTCAATTCCTGGGTTGGGAAGATCTCCTGGAGAAGGGAAAGGCTACCCAGTCCAGTATTCTGGCCCAGAGAATTCCATGGATTGTATAGTCCATAGGGTCGCAAAGAGTTGGACACGACTAAGCAACTTTTCCTAACATGTCATAAACTACAAATTCTGATGCAAGTTGTAAAAAAACAAAAACCCTATGGCTCTAGAATCCAACATATAATATTGCTGCTTTTAGCTTGGCAAAAGTGAACTGTGGAATGGTGACTGTCTAATTTCAAAGTTTAGCAGGAGTCTATGGAGTAAGTCAGAAAGACCCCAGAACCCAAGCCAGGGACCCTCCGCTGTTGGTCACAAGCTGAAGGTTGCAGCGGTCAACGCCACAGGCAGTAAACTGAAAAATAAAAGCGCCTGGAAATAGGAATCTGTGAACAGATGGGGGACTGGCCCACCAGCTCCTAAGTGACGAACAAAGATGACAAAATTTCATCAGCAGTTAGGGAGAGCTTAGGATTTTGCTGTCTCCTTCACCCTTGCTCCTACTACTTCACCACAAACTCTCTCCCTTATCTGCCAACTTCAATGACCACGTCTTTCTCTGTTTTTCTTCGTTCTCTTTTGCTCTGGTGTCCTAAAAGGTCACCTCACATACTTCAAAGAGAGATAGAGAGAAAGTTTATCTAAAGGGTATCAACAGAAGTTGTAGAAGTGGAAAGAGAGACAGGAAGAAAGGACAAAACTAAGAGACACAGCACACCCAGTTTCTTCTCTCTCTGGCGCTGAACTGTGAAAGTCTGTTTGACAGGCACTGACACCCCCAGGGCACATGGAAAGAGCAGAATGGTGGCTTCTCCGTGATTTCCCCAGGAACCTGGACAGGCTACTGGCCTCCCCACAATTCTCCTTTGTGCTGAGAACTCTACCCAGGCCACTCTGGGGATTAGGCCTGTCAGTTGAGATGTTTCCTTTAAGACTAATGCAAACTGATCTTCGTTTCCTTTAGAACAATGGAACTGGACTCAGACACTTATTACAAGTCTCATTGTGATGATAATATGTAAGCAACAGATATCTGTAACTCAGTTCAGAATCTGTGAATTTCAAGCAATATTTCATGTGTTATTCAGTCAGCAAGAAGTTTTCCAGTTTACTGTACTAGCGGAATAACAGCAATTCCCAATTACCCAAGACTAGAAAAAGTCTGGCTAACCTAAGACAGAGGCATTATCCAATGGGCCCTCTGCAATCCTGGATGTGAAACCTGTAGATTCAGTGGGCAGACTCTATTCACTGTACTCCATCATATCGCGTGCTTGAGCATCTGTGGATTTTGGTACTCATGGGGGCTCCTAGAACCCATCCCCTCAGATACTACGGGATGACTCTAATTACAAAACTGAAAGACTTAAGTTATTCTTTACCTTGCTCAACACTATGCCCCAGTGTGAATGTCACTGGGGATTATAAAAAGAGCTAGGAAGAGAATGACTTCAGTGATTTATGGACAATACAAAAAGCTCCTAAATGATCGAATTTTAGTTGTATAACAAAGTGCCTAGGATAAGATTCATTTTGATTTCAAAATAAGAAGTTCAGCCCCTTAAAATAATTTCTTGTCTTCACTTTGAGAGATGATGAGAAATGCTTTGTTCCTACAATAAGATTCACTTCACTCTTACCTCTGGTAGGCAGAACTCGGGTACAGAATCCACAAATACATGACCTGAGCACTCCTTTAGCTCCTAAAAGACATGAAAGAAAAAACATTCTAGGAAAAGATGGTCAATAAACATAGTGCCAAAGAAATTCCATCTCCAAACCAAACTCGCTATGAAGTGTTGCAGAAGGCTGGAGTTGGAGGAAAGTGGAAAGGTTATTTAGGTCAACTGGCTCTTATTTAAGCTCAGGGCAGCTGAATATTTTATTCAGTATTGAAAAAATCAGGGTGTGCATGCACATTTCATGATGTTGGCCACATGCTGCTTCCACAACTCTGACCCAGAGCTTTCCAAATAATAGTTATATGGACTACACCAGCAATATCAGAATGGTCCGGAACAGCGATGGAAGTAGACTCCTGGGTTTTACCTACCTGTATCCATGACAAGCATGCCTATTGATTCTGTTCTGCAATTAGACTGGGAGTCCAGAGTGCAGATAAATGAACTGGAACCCTTTTCTCCTCCTACCAAGGTTTGAGGGGCAACTAAGGAAGGAGATGAAGAATACAGGATAGGGATTAAAACACCCCCCACCCCCACCACCATTCAAAAGAAAATGGTATATTTATATACTGCAGCTCCCCACACGGCCATGACCTACAGCATTTAATAGGCCTGTCTTACTTCAAATTCTCTCACAAATAGACCTTGAGAAAACAGTGTGTGAAAGCTTATAAGAGAGGTGCTTAAAAAAAAAAAAATAGCAGGAGGAAGGGCAAGTGATAAAGGGCAAAGAAGCTGGCCGATAATAGCTGTGTCACACAGCAACATTCCACCGTGGGCAACAGGGAGACTCTGAGAAATGGTCTCAAACGTACACCCAGGAGTGATTCCACCCAGAGGCAAGGGACCTGCGATATTTATACAGCAATTGCTGCATCTAGGGTGGCTTCAGGAAAAAACTGTCAGGCAAAGCCATACAAACGCCAGCAGCTGGAATTATGACAGAGGACACCGAAGAGGAGGAGGCCCCAGGAGGCCACCAGAGGTGCTGTTTTCTCGTGCTGACACTGTACTGAGATCTACGCAGGAGCGGTCTATGACTCTATAATGAAACTAGTACAAGATAGAAATCTGGCTGACTGTTGTTCCCAGAAAGGGAAAAATACAGTTGGAATTGTGTTCCACTGTGTTTTCATTAGTCACTGAAGATAAATTTCTGTATATTCATATATCTCTACTTATACATTGGAGTTGGAATGATTTTACTCTCAATCTTTACCTGAAAATATGGCATTAACTGTCTGCTCTCCTCCTTTTGAATTTTACAAGTCTCCTATCAGAAGCTTAGAGAACCTTTTCGTGCTCTTGCCTTCCACTGTAAACTCCAGTTCCTCTCCTTATATGACTACCATTTAACCAGTGAAATGCTGAGCCAAAAAGAGACTGAAACTGTTTGTAATTACAATATACCTGCCAGTGAAACACAAATGAGCAATTGCAGTTAATGGAGGAAGACCCCCAACTCCCTTGGGATGAGATTAAAAACAATTAAAGGCAAATCATGGGAAATTGCAAAGCACTGCCCTGCCTTTCATCGGCTGTGTAATCTTCCCCACATTCCCCATGCCCTGCCATGTACCAGGGTGCGGGGTCTGTACCTCGCGTGACAGATCCTTCTCTGAGGTGCTCATCTTTCCTGGCCTGGAGCAGCGAATTTGCCATTCTGAGCACTTACAATGTCACTGTATTTTATTCACCACTCCCTCCTAATGAAATGCTCCCACAGACACATGCGAGTCATCTTGCTCAGAATGCATGGGTAATGGGATGCTTCTGAGCCTTTCTCTGGGAACAATGATTTACAGCCAGCAGGAGACAGGCTGAAATTTCATCAGGTGCACAGGTTCTTGAATGTCACCTAATTTTATAGTTAGGCTATGAGGGAAATCTGATTTCAAGTCATGCATCTGGCTTGCACTTGAAGCTGGGGTGAGGGGGCAGGTACAGGAATTAATTCTGTAAAAAGAGCTCCTCTTTATTTAACAATATCTATCAGGAGAAGGAAATGCCTTATTCAGATGAATCATTTTAAGGATCCTCAGAGTCAGTCTTTTAATTATGAAACTGGGGAGAGGAAGAATGACATGGAGGTCTAAGAATGGCGTGGATAAGCTTTACAGTGTCTAATCTTCCTTTATCTCTCATTTTTTTCAGAAGAAAATTTGGCTACATAAATTTTAACTTTTGTTTGGGATCTCTGGTTTCTCATATGGAACTTAAATGCCTAAAAATTGATTTGAGGAAGGACATACCATGAAGACAATCTAATGGCAAAAATTTAACAGCCTTGAAAAAACAAAAAGTAATTTGAGTCATTCACTTTAGGCCTAGTTAGTGATGAAAGTCATTAAGAGAACTCCAAATTCCTAGATTCCTGTTAAAAGAACCATGATCTTTTTTCACAAATTATAAGAGTGTCCATGTCAGGCTACCACAATCATAGATCATAGCCTGGAAGGCCCTTTGTTCACGTTTACCTGAACATGTGTTTCCCTCTCATGCCCCCAGAGCACGTGGCCTAGAAGTGAAACACATGGCTCCTCAGTCTATTCTCCACTCTGCAGTCAAAGTGGTCTGAGCAGACGATGACCCTGCCTGCTGCAACCCTCTGTGGCCCTTCATTACTCAAAGAAGAAAACCCACAGTTTTGACAACGCCCTTTGTGACCTGGCCCCTAGAAGAGTGGTTTAAAACTCAATTGTGTTTGGTGGGCTTTAAAGTTATTTTTAAAAAAAGTTCACTCCTTACAGGAAGTCAGTACAGCCTCAAAACGAAATGAGCTGGATGGAATTCTCTAACAAGCAATGCCACTGAAACACTCATCACAATTCTAGAAATAATAGTTTTCTTTTCGGGGTGATAAAATGTATTTTCAGCTGAAGTCCCTAGATTTTACACATGTGAAAACTGGATCTGTGTCTGAACACCGAGACTCCTTAAAAAGCTCTTAAAAACAGTAATTACCAAGTACTGAAGACTCTACATGGGTCACAGGAGTTTTTAGGGAGAAGACAAAGGGCCCATTAGTCACATTACTGTTGGGTGACTCCAGAACGACAAGATGGCTTTCCAGTGGGTGTAGATACACTTCAGCTTATCATTACCTTGTCCAAGAAAGCGTTTCCATCCTTTAGGGACCAGCCAGGAAGATTGGACAGTCTGGGACTGCAAAACAAAAGATTAAATTATCCTAAATAGATTATAATCCTCAGTGATTTCATGGTGACTGTATCGGCTCCACAAAATGAAAAACAGTTTGAAAGGAGTGGCAGCAAGGCTCACCCAAAATAATAATCAGAAAGGTGAAACGTAACCAAGTGGTATCAAGCTTAAGAATTACGTAGCAATGGAATGTTAACAAGTGAAAGAGTTCTGCCCTCGACTGGGAAAATTAACAGAATGCTAGGCAGAATAATAAAGAGAAAAAAAAAAAGATGAGACACGCCAGTGTTGTATAGTTTTGCAGTCCCTGGCCCTGACTTCACCTTGCTTGCGTTTGACAACAGGCCTAAGGGGAAGGCTGAATGGGACCCTCATATTGCGGAGGACAAAATAGGTTCAGAGAGGTCAGGTGTCTGTCAAGAACACTTAAGCTGCCTACCAACCAGAATTTACCACAAATAAAAATTGGAATTCGGCTCAAAGTCACCTCTGTATTCGTTGCTTAAATGAATTAGTCACTTGTTACCTGTGCCTTGATGTTACCTGTACCTTGAGGTTCCAATTTTGGCAAATGAAGCTAGCTTTTCTCAGTGTTATAAAATGACACCGTATCTCAGTGAGTAACTTCTAGAAGGTGAGGTTAATTTCACATATACGTTATATCAAAAAAATCTGAACCAGAAATCATTCACTTTGGCAAGCTCAGAATTTAACTGAGTGCTACGAGCTGACCAGAAGAATTACACTGGAGGCTGAAAATGCAAATACCTCGGGAGAAAAAAAAAGTTGGTAAAAAGAAAACCTTAATGACCAGGGTGATATGTGAAGAAAACACATCAGAAGTACAAGGTAGACTGCAAAAGGATTTTAGCACTTCAACACAAAGTTAAATTTAAAAATAAAGGGCAAAGGATGGGCGTGGGACTAAAAGACTCTATAACCCGAAACCAAAGTAACGTATAGTACTTTATGCTCTTGCTAAACTGATTTTTATCAAATTCTGACTTTGTAATTAGGGGCTAGGTACGAAAGTCAAATTGAAACAAATAATGTGAAATATCTGTCAATCTTCCAGGAAAGATTAAGAACCTGAATTATATATGCATCTGATTTTAGCAAAAAGGTGAGAATTTGACATAATTCCTAGTTCACAGAAAAGCTGTTAAGAATATAAGTACAACGAAGTCCCACATACCCTTTGCCTAGATTCTCTGTTTATATTTTGCCTTTATTAGTCAAAAAGTGAGAATTCTGAATTTCATTCTTGAGAATGAAAATTACTACTAGGAGAATCAAATTTGGCTGGCATAAATTATATCTGAAAAACTTTTTAAAAAAATGCTTGGATATGGCAAAACCAATATAATACTGTAAAGTAAAATAAATAAATTTATATTAAAAAAAATGCTTGGAGTTTTCTCAGAAAAATACTCTAACCATTAGATGTTGAATTTCCATTTCATTTCATAGTCACATGTGTACCTTCACTTAGAGACTTCTTAAAAATATTTACTATCAGATCAGATTAAAAAACCAAGCATTCTAATAAAAGCATAATGATAGGCCAGTCTCAATAACTGTTCTCATTTCATGCACGTGGACTCTTCACAAAAAGGTTATAAATGTCCATTTCCCTTTACAAAGAGAACTGGATCAGAGGACTTGTATCCTGTTTGTTCCCTACTGGACACACACAACTCAGCCTTCAAATTACAGATGATTGATTCAATTAGTTTTGTCCTCAACAAGTGATTAGAAATGGTATGCTGTGCTGTGCTCAGTTGCACCTGACTCTTTGAGTTCCCATGGACCGTAGCCCGCCAGGCTCCTCTGTCCATGGGATTTCCCAGGCAGGAATATTGGAGTGGGTTGCCATTTCCTTCTCCAGGGGATCTTCCTCACCCAGGGATCAAACTGGTGTCTCCTGCACTTCAGGCAGATTTTTTACTGTGTGAGCCACTAGGAAAACCCATTTACTGCTTATTAAAAAATAATCTTTTAAAAAGTAAAAATTTCAGGAATTACTGTTGCTAAACATTGTTTATAACATCAAACACTTCTATGAAATATCTGGAGTTATTTTGGATTTGAGAAATTGCCTGTAGATGGGACTGAATGCTCAAAGAGCCTGACCATATTGTAACAACAGTGCCAAAGATAAAGGGCCACAGAAATGTAGCCCCAGGTGGCAAATGTATGCTGACTATAGAGATGCAAATATCCTGTTTATAGGTCCAATTAGATTAATGACTAAACTATGAAGAGCTAGTAAATGTTAAGCTATCAAAGAGGAAGAAATGTACTACTTTGTTCTTAATGATTACAGAATTTCACCCTGTAAGTTTTTTGAACAAGGAAACAAGTCTCTTCACAGAAATCTACATTAAAGAAATATGGGAGGTAATGATATTAGAAAAATAATGGTTACAGATAAGCGCAGGCGGCTGCGACCGGTGCACTAAGCACGGCTGAGAGGAGCTACCCCACGTCCGAGGTCAGGGGCAGAAGCCGAGAAGACCCCATGACCAAAGGGCGGCAGTCAAGAGGAGTTAACCCACGTCCGAGCTCAGGGGCTGTGGCCGAGAGTGCCAGGCTGCGACCGCGCAGGAACGGCCGAGAGAAGCTACCCTGTGCCCAAGGCCAGGGGTGGCGGCCAGGAGGAGCAACCCCAAGTCCAAGGAGCGGTGGCTGCACGGGCGCAAGAGGGCCTAGAGGAGCTATCCCACGTTGAAGGTCAGGAAGGGCAGTGGTGAGGAGACACCCCTCATCCAATGTAAGGAGCAGCGGCTGCACTATGCTAGAGCAGCTGTGAAGAGATACCCCATGCCCAAGGTAAGAGAAACCCAAGTAAGATGGTAGGTGTTGCAAGAGGGCATCAGAGGGCAGACACACTGAAACCATACTCACAGAAAACTAGTCAATCTAATCACACTAGGACCACAGCCTTGTCTAACTCAATGAAACTAAGCCATGCCCGCGGGGCAACCCAAAAAGGGCGGGTCATGGTGGAGAGGTCTGACAGAATATGGTCCACTGGAGAAGGGAATGGCAAACCACTTCAGTATTCTTGCCTTGAGAATCCCATGAACAGTATGAAAAGGCAAAATGATAGGATACTGAAAGAGGAACTCCCCAGATCAGTAGGTGCCCAATATGCTCCTGGAGATCAGTGGAGAAATAAGCCCAGAAAGAATGAAGGGATGGAGCCAAAGCAAAAACAATACCCAGCTGTGGATGTGACTGGTGATAAAGGCAAGGTTGGATGCTGTAAAGAGCAATATTGCATAGGAACCTGGAATGTCAGGTCCATGAATCAAGGCAAATTGGAAGTGGTCAAACAAGAGATGGCAAGAGTGAACGTCAACAGTCTAGGAATCAGCGAACTAAAATGGACTGGAATGGGTGAACTTAACTCAGATGACCATTATATCTACTACTGTGGGCAGGAATCCCTCAGAAGAAATGGAGTAGCCATCATGGTCAACAGAAGAGTCCGAAATGCAGTACTTGGATGCAATCTCAAAAATGACAGAATGATCTCTGTTCGTTTCCAAGGCAAACGATTTAATATCATGGTAATCAAAGTCTATGCCCCAACCAGTAATGCTGAAGAAGCTGAAGTTGAACGGTTCTATGAAGATCTATAAGACCTTTTAGAACTAACACACAAAAAAGATGTCCTTTACATTATAGCAGACTGGAATGCAAAAGTAGGAAGTCAAGAAACAATTGGAGTAACAGACAACTTTGGCCTTGGAATATGGAATGAAGCAGGGCAACGACTAATAGAGTTTTGCCAAGAAAATGCACTGGTCATAGCAAACACCCTCTTCAAAAAACACAAGAGAAGACTCTACACATGGACATCACCAGATGGTCAACACCTAAATCACATTGACTATATTCTTTGCAGCCAAAGATGGAAAAGCTCTATACAGTCAGCAAAAGCAAGACCAGGAGCTGACTGTGGCTCAGATCATGAACTCCTTATTGCCAAATTCAGACTTAAATTGAAGAAAGTAGGGAAAACCACTAGACCATTCAGGTATGACCTAAAGCAAATCCCCTATGATTATACAGTGGAAGTAGAAATAGATTTAAGGGCCTAGATCTGATAGATAGAGTCATGATGAACTATGGAATGAGGTTCATGACATTGTACAGGAGACAGGGATCAAGACCATCCCCATGGAAAAGAAATGCAGAAAAAGCAAAATGGCTGTCTGTGGAGGCCTTACAAATAGCTGTGAAAAGAAGAGAAGCGAAAAGCAAAGGAGAAAAGGAAAGATATAAAAGCATCTAAATGCAGAGTTCCAAAGAATAGCAAGGAGAGAAAAGAAAGCCTTCCTCAGCGATCAATGCAAAGAAATAGAGGAAAACAACAGAATGGGAAAGACTAGAGATCTCTTCAAGAAAATTAGAGATACCAAGGGAACATTTCATGCAACGATGGACTCGATAAAGGACAGAAATGGTATGGACCTAATAGAAGCAGAAGATGTTAAGAAGAGGTGGCAAGAATACACAGAGGAACTGTACAAAAAAGATCTTCACGACCCAGATAATCATGATGGTATGATCACTCACCTAGAGCCAGACATCCTGGAATGTGAAGTCAAGTGGGCCTTAGCAAGCATCACTATGAACAAAGCTAGTGGAGGTGATGGAATTCCAGTTGAGCTATTTCAAATCCTGAAAGATGGTGCTGTGAAAGTGCTGCACTCACTATGCCAGCAAATTTGGAAAACTCAGCAGTGGCCACACGACTGGAAAAGGTCAGTTTACATTCCAATCCCAAAGAAAGGTAATGCCAAAGAATGCTCAAACGACCACACAATTGCACTCATCTCACACGCTAGTAAAGTAATGCTCAAAATTCTCCAAGCCAGGCTTCAGCAATACGTGAACCGTGAAGTCCCTGATGTTCAAGCTGGTTTTAGAAAAGGCAGAGGAACTAGAGATCAAATTGCCAGCATCCGCTGGATCATGGAAAAAGCAAGAGAGTTCCAGAAAAACATCTATTTCTGCTTTATTGACTATGCCAAAGCCTTTGACTGTGTGGATCACAATAAACTGTGGAAAATTCTTCAAGAGATGGAAATACCAGACCACCTGACCTGCCTCTTGAGAAATCTGTACGCAGGTCAGGAAGCAACAGTTAGAACTGGACATGGAACAACAGACTGGTTCCAAATAGGAAAAGGAGTACGCCAAGGCTGTATATTGTCACCCTGCTTATTTAACTTCTATGCAGAGTACATCATGAGAAACGCTGGGCTGGAAGAAACACAAGCTGGAATCAAGATTGCTGGGAGAAATATCAATAACCTCTGATATGCAGATGATACTACCCTTATGGCAGAAAGTGAAGAGGAACTAAAAAGCCTCTTGATGAAAGTGAAAGAAAGAGGAGAGTGAAAAAGTTGGCTTAAAGCTCAACATTCAGAAAGCTAAGATCATGGCATCTGGTCCCATCACTTCATGGCAGATAGATGGGGAAACAGGGGAAACAGTGTCAGACTTTATTTTTGGGGGCTACAAAATCACTGCAGATGGTGATTGCAGCCATGAAATTAAAGGACACTTACCCCTTGGAAGAAAAGTTATGACCAACCTAGATAGCATATTCAAAAGCAGAGACATTACTTTGCCGACTAAGGTCTGTCTAGTCAAGGCTATGGTTTTTCCAGTGGTCATGTATGGATGTGAGAAGTTGGACTGTGAAGATGGCCAAGTGCCGAAGAATTGATGCTTTTGAGCTGTGGTGTTGGAGAAGACTCATGAAAGTCCCTTGGACTGCAAGGAGATCCAACACGTCCATTCTGAAGGAGATCAGCCCTGGGATTTCTTTGGAAGGAATGATGCTAAAGCTGAAATTCCAGTACTTTGGCCACCTCATGCGAAGACTTGACTCATTGGAAAAGACTCTGATGCTGGGAGGGATTGGGGGCAGGAGGAGAAGGGGACGACCGAGGATGAGATGGCTGGATGGCATCACGGACTCGATGGACGTGAGTCTGAGTGAACTCCGGGAGTTGGTGATGGACAGGGAGGCCTGGCGTGCTGCGATTCATGGGGTCGCAAAGAGTTGGACACGACTGAGCGACTGAACTGAACTGAACACATTTTTGTACCCACTATTTAGCAATAATTTCTATGGAAAAAAAGGGTGCCATTAAAAAATGTTATAGTCAAAAAAATATGTATACGAAAATGTTTTTAGTAGTTTTAAAAACAGGTAAAGTAACTAAATAAACAACCTAAGGTCTTTAAACATAACCTATTGTCTAGAAAAACAGTGAAGGGTAGAATGAACATGGTATGCAATTCATTTTCTCTTTATGTTTCATTTTCCCGTTTTCCGACTTTGAAATGCATTACTTTTATAGTCAGGAAATAGTGCGAGAGGCATGACTACATGCATTCATTCAAAATATATTTATAAAAACTTACTCTTGATTAAAATAGGCAAAGTAGAAGGATATGGCAATAAATAACCCTTGGGTCTGAGGAGCTTGCACTGCAGGACAGGGAGACAGTAAACAGCAATTACAACAGAATAAAACAAACGCTAAGACAGGGAGTACACAGGTATTATGGCTCATACAGGAAGGGCACTTGAGACAGGGCGCAGGGGTGTGAGAAAGCAGGAACACAGAACAGGAACACGAGGTGAAGACAGAGGGTGACTTTCCAGAGAGAGGGACAGGGAACGGCCTCATCACTTAGTGACGTGTTGAAGGGGGAAAGAGGTATTCATCTTCACGTGTTCATTCATGAGTCTTGATTTACGTGTCAAGCACTCAGAGGGTGGTGATACTGACCACGAGCAAAGTGTACCTGTCATCCTGACAGGGTAGGCAAAACTGATCAAGTAGTCACACAGAGAGAACAAGCTGTGACTAATGATGAGGCAGTGCCACACAAAGCGCCACAAAGTCTCCTAACACGAGAGTGATCTAGGCAGCATCGGCACCTGTTGAGTCTGCTGATGGAGCTGAGATCTGGATACTGGGAAGTCAAGGGGAAACTGGGTCAAGGGGCAAGTGTGTGTGTGTTGATTTGTCCCTCATTGTGTCTGATTCTTTTGTGATCCTATGGACTGTAGCCCGCCAGGCTCCTCTGTCCATAGGATTTCCCAGGCCAGAATACTGAAGTGGGTTGCCATTTCCTCCTCCAGGGGATCCTCCCAACCCAGGGATTGAATCCGTATCTCCTGTGCTGATAGGAGGGTTCTTCTTCATCACTGAGCCATCTGTAGTGGGATCAAGGGGCAGGGTTTGGAGGGAACAGAGCAAGAAGATAGTTGCAAAGCCCAATCACTCTCACCAGCCTTCAGTATGGACGTCTTAAAAAAGGTTATTCAAATGAAATTTCATGGCGAGTCCCATATACACTACCCTCCCCCTCAGCCAACGAAAACGCCATCTCTCTGTCCTTCCCATGTAGCAAGGGGTATCAGAAATGATTTCAGAGAGGAGCTCCTGCTTAGTTGGTAGGCTAAGGCAGAGGTGGGATGGGGGAAAGATGGAGAGCCCTCTTGGCGGAAGGAGCAATCTGTGTAGATGGCTCCCAGGCAGGAGCGAAGGCTTTGAAACTGGAGGAATACAAAGAGCAGGAGGCTAGAAGGGCCTGAAATGTACCAAGAGGAACTTGGTACTTAGCCTAAAGCAATGAAAAATCCAGTGAAGAATCTCAAACAGATGAGAGACGAGATTAGATCAGTCTTTCTATTAATAAAAGGTGACTCCGGAGAAAACTGACATCAAGTGCCCTCTGATAACGTGCCACAATTTGTGTGGTAATCCTACCAAAAACAGGAACCCCAACCTCATTGTGAAGAATCATGCTGCTGCTGCTGCTAAGTCACTTCAGTCGTGTCCGACTCTGTGCGACCCCATAGACGGCAGCCCACCAGGCTCCCCCATCCCTGGGATTCTCCAGGCAAGAACACTGGAGTGGGTTGCCATTTCCTTCTCCAATGCGTGAAAGTGAAAAGTGAAAGTAAAGTCACCCAGTCATATCCGACTCTTAGCGACCCCATGGACTATAGCCTACGAGGCTCCTCCATCCATGGGATTTTCCAGGCATGAGTACTGGAGTGGGGTGCATTGCCTTCTCCAGAAGAATCATGAGACAAACCCAAATTGAAAGATGCTACATACAATAATTGGCATGTACTCCTAAAAATGGCAAGGTCATCAAAGACACAGAGCTGTGAAACTCTTCCAGATTGAAGATTAAAGACATGACTGAATGCAATGTGTCATCTGGATTGAACCCTGGACCAGTAAGTTGCTTTTCTTTTTTTGCTATAAAAGGCATTACAGAGAAATATGAGCTGGTATAGCTTGGGAAATATAAATAAGGTGCTAAGTTGCTTCTGCCACGTCCGACTCTTTGCGACCCCATGGACGGTAGACCGCCAGGCTCTTCTGCCCACTGGATTTCCCAGGCAAGAAAACTGGAGTGGGTTGCCATGCCCTTCTCCAGGGCATCTTCCTGACCCAGAGATTGAACCACGTTTCTTTTTTTTTTCCCTTTCTAAAATTTTCATTGTTTTAAAATATATTTTAATTGGATGCTAATTACTTTACAATATTGTGGTGGTTTTTGCCATACGTTGACATCAATCAGCCACGGGTGGACATGTGTTCCCCATCCTGACCCTCCCTCCCACCTCCCTCCCCATCCCATCCCTCAGGGTCACCCCAGTACACCAGCCCTGAGCACCCTGTCTCATGCATCGAACCTGGACTGGCGATCTTTCTCACATATGGTAATAAACATGTTTCAGTGCTATTCTCTCAAGTCATCCCACCCTCACCTTCTCCCACAGAGTCCAAAAGACTGTTCTTTACATCTAGGTCTCTTTTGCTGTCTCGCCTATAGGGTCATTGTTACCATCTTTCTAAATTCCATATACATGCTTCAATATACTGTATTGGTGTTTTTCTTTCTGACTTACTTTGCTCTGTATAATTGGCTCCAGTTTCATCCAACTCATTAGAACTGATTCAAATGCATTCTTTTTAATAGGTGATTAATATTCCATTGTGTATATGTACCACAGCTTTCTTATCCATGCGTCTGCTGATGGGCATCTAGGTTGTTTCCATGTCCTGGCTATTGTAAACAGTGCTGCGATGAACACTGGGGTACACGTGTCTCTTTCAGTTCTGGTTTCCTTGGTGTGTATGCCCAGCAGTGGGATTGCTGGGTCGTATGGCAGTTCTATTTCCAGTTTTCTAAGGAATCTCCACACTTCTCCACAGTGGCTGTACTAGTTTGCATTCCCACCCACAGTGTAAGAGGTGAACTCCGTTTCTTACGTCTGCTGCATTAGCAGGCGGGTTTTTTACAACCAGTGTCATCAGGGAAGCCCAATATAGCTCAGATTCTAGGATGATATCAATGTAAGTTTCTGGATTTTGATTATTGTGCTGCGGTTATGTAAGAGAACGTCCTCTTATAAAACATGAACTTGAGTATTTAAGGGGCAAAGAAGCATCATGTCTGTATCTTTCAAATGGGTCAGAAGCAACTATATGTGTATGTATTAAGAGGAAGTGATAAAGTAAATGTGATAAAATGTCAATAACTGGTAACAGTAATTGGGAATTGTTTGTACTATTCTCGCAACTTTTTCATAAATGTGAAGTAACTCAAAAATAAAACATTACACAAAAAGACGACTCTGGATTCAGACAGAGGCAAGGACAGAAGTGAAGACACTGGTTAGCAGGCTTCAGCAGTAACGCACGTAAAGGAGGGTGATGACCACCACAGTAGCACTTATGAGAAGCGACACTATCTGGGAGGTAAAAAATGACAAGGCTCAATGAAAGACTTGGCTTCTCTGGTGGCTCAGTAGTAAAGAACCCGCCTGCCAATGCAGGAGACTTGGGTTCAATCCACAGGATAGGAAGATTCTCTGGAGGAGGAAATGGCATCCCCACTCTAGTATTCTTGTCTGGGAAACCCCATGGTCAGAGGAGCCTGCCCCAAAGAGTTCATGGGGTCGCAAAAGTCAGACATGACTTAGTGACTATACAACAACAGCAACGACAAATGAAAGACTGGGTGCAGGAAGGGAGAAAGGGGGCATCTAGGGGAACTCCCAGTTCTCTGGCCTTTCTATCAGGATGCCCTTTCCCAAGACAGGGCAGCAACGGGCGGGACCCGGTCAGGGAGGGTTGGTTCTCCTCTTCTGGACCAAGTCTGATCACGATCTCAGTTTGGGGCATGTTGAGTTTTGAAGTGCTTTCAAAGGTACATCCAAAGACAGAAGCCAAGTGGGCATTTTGGATTTATGAATGTGGAACTCAGAAGAGCATTATTAACTGAAAAATATACATTTGTAAGTGACTATCTGGAAGGTTATCGAGGCCCTGAGCATTTATTAAATTCCCTTGGTGGAGGCTCTGTGGCTAAGTACTGAGTACTTTAGAATTCTGATGTGTGATGGCTAGATGGAGGAAACTGAATCCCAAAGGAGATAGGAGAGGAAGAGTCAGAGAAGTAAAGAAAACCAGGATGGCATGATCATGGAGGAGAGTGATGCTAAATGGCCAAGGAGAATGAGGGTGACGACTGAGTATCACAGCTAATGACATAGAAGTCATCTGTGATTTTACTGAGAGATGTCCTGGTGGGTTGTATGGGCAAAGCAGATGGGAGAGGAGCAGGAATGCTGAAGGGGACAGTGGAGTTGAGAGAAGGTTAGAAAGATATTAAAAAAAAAATTTTAAGTTAGAAGTGATTGAGCATAATTAAACGGGAATAAGTCAAGATGGAAAGATTCAAGATAAAGGAAAGATTATAAAAGTGAAATGACTCAGAGGCGAGAAGGGTTGAAAACCAGAGAAGATAAAGTGATTCATTCATTATCACAAATATTTACTGAGCAGCTACTGCATACCAGGAACTATTTTAGGCACTGGGGATACAAACAAAAGAGAACAAACAAAATTTCTGCCCTTATAAAACTTACCTTTCATAGAGAAGAAAGACAATATGTAAAGCAAATATGTCTGTATGATATAACGAGAAGTGTTCTGAAGACAAACAAAGCAGGACAAAAAGGTAGGGGGGGACTGGGGATACTATTAATATTTCAGCCAAGTAGACTGCCAAGATTTTGAGTAAATGAAGACACTTTTTGTGAGGAACTGCCATGGGCGGCTAATCATCCCATTAGTATAATGTCCCTCAGAGAGAAAAACAATGACAAGAAGAGAAAGTAGAAGCAGATTTTCTATCTACTTGAGAACACAGAACTAGTTAAAGACAGGAATGAACAGGACAGGGAAAAAACATGTAGCGAGGACTGTCTGTACGACCCAGGTTTGAATACCTAGATGACTCATGACCCCGCAAAGCATGTGGGTGCCCTTTTGGGAACCCTCAGCATACCCCGCTTTTTGTTTTCTTTAGTATTTATCACAAATATATAGACAGTTGTTTTTGTAACACAAGTATAAGTAAATCTTCAGCAGGGTAATTCTTTCTCTCCTGAAGGACTACAAATTGTGAGGAAAGAAGAGCTGTCCCGTTCTGTCTGTGTCCTGTGGTCCAGGACACTGAAGATTTTTAACATCAAGGGAATGAACATTTTAACCATTGGAAGGAAACAGACAATGATATTCAGTTTAGTTCAGTTCTGTCACTCAGTCACATCTGACTTTTTGTGAACTGCAGCACGCCAGGCCTTCCTGTCCATCACCAACTCCCGGAGTTCACCCAAACTCATGTCCATTGAGTCGGTGATGCCATCCAGCATCTCATCCTCTGTCGTCCCCTTTTCCTCCTGCCCCCAATCCCTCTCAGCATCAGTCTTTTCCAATGAGTCAAGTCTTCGCATGAGGTGGGCAAAGTACTGGAGTTTCAGTTTTAGCATCAGTCTTTCCAAAGAACACCCAGGGCTGATCTCCTTCAGAATGGACTGGTTGGATTTCCTTATGTTAGGCTATTTTAATAAGGAAAAACTTGTTCATCAATTTTGTCAAGAAATATATGTGACACCTACAGTTCCTGAATCAACTCTGAATACACTTCTTTTCTCTTTTGGATATCAGTTCAGTTCAGTTCAGTCGCTCAGTTGTGTCCGACTCTTTGCGACCCCATGAATCGCAGCACGCCAGGCCTTCCTGTCCATCACCAACTCCTGGAGTTCACTCAGACTCATGTCCATCGAGTCCATGATGCCATCCAGCCATCTCATCCTCGGTCGTCCCCTTCTCCTCCTGCCCCCAATCCCTCCCAGCATCAGAGTCTTTTCCAATGAGTCAAGTCTTCGCATGAGGTGGCCAAAGTACTGCAGATTCAGCTTTAGCATCATTTCTTCCAAAGAAATCCCAGGGCTGATCTCCTTCAGAATGGACTGGTTGGATCTCCTTGCAGTCCAAGGGACTCTCAAGAGTCTTCTCCAACACCACAGTTCAAAAGCATCAATTCTTCGGCACTCAGCTTTCCTCACAGTCCAACTCTCACATCCATACATGACCACTGGAAAACCATAGCCTTGACTAGACGGACTTTAGTCGGCAAAGTAATGTCTCTGCTTTTGAATCTAGGTTGGTCGTAACTTTTCTTCCAAGGAGTAAGCGTCTTTTAATTTCATGGCTGCAGTCACCATCTGCAGTGATTTTGGAGCCCAAAAAATAAAGTCTGACACTGTTTCTACTGTTTCCCCATCTAATTTCCATGAAGTGATGGGACTGGATGCCATGATCCTCGTTTTCTGAATGTTGAGCTTTAAGCCAACTTTTTCACTCTCCTCTTTCATTTTCATCAAGAGGCTTTTGAGTTCCTCTTCACTTTCTGCCAGAAGGGTGGTGTCATCTGCATATCGGAGGTTATTGATATTTCTCCCAGCAATCTTGATTCCACCTTGTGTTTCTTCCAGTCCAGCGTTTCTCATGATGTTCTTTGCAGAGAAGTTAAATAAGCAGGATGACAATATACAGCCTTGACTTACTCCTTTTCCTATTTGGAAGCAGTCTGTTGTTCCATGTCCAGTTCAAATGTTGCTTCCTGACCTGCATATAGATTTCTCAAGAGGCAGGTCAGGTGGTCTGGTATTTCCATCTCTTGAAGAATTTTCCACAGTTTATTGTGATCCACACAGTCAAAGGCTTTGGCATAGTCAATAAAGCAGAAATAGATGTTTTTCTGGAACTCTCTTGCTTTTTCCATGATCCAGCGGATGCTGGCAATTTGATCTCTAGTTCCTCTGCCTTTTCTAAAACCAGCTTGAACATCAGGGACTTCATGGTTCACGTATTGCTGAAGCCTGGCTTGCAGAATTTTGAGCATTACTTTACTAGCATGTGAGATGAGTGCAATTGTGTGGTCGTTTGAGCATTCTTTGGCATTGCCTTTCTTTGGGATTGGAATGAAGACTGACCTTTTCCAGTCCTGTGGCCACTGCTGAGTTTTCCAAATTTGCTGGCATAGTGAGTGCAGCACTTTCACAGCACCATCTTTCAGGATTTGAAATAGCTCAACTGGAATTCCATCACCTCCACTAGCTTTGTTCGTAGTGATGCGTTTTAAGGCCCACTTGACTTCACATTCCAAGATGTCTGCTCTAGGTGAGTGATCACACCATCATGATTATCTGGGTCGTGAAGATCTGTTTTGTACAGTTCTTCCGTGTATTCTGCCACCTCTTCTTAACATCTTCTGCTTCTGTTAGGTCCTACCATTTCTGTCCTTTATCGAGTCCATTGTTGCATGAAATGTTCCCTTGGTATCTCTAATTTTCTTGAAGAGATCTCTAGTCTTTCCCATTCTGTTGTTTTCCTCTATTTCCTTGCATCGATCACTGAAGAAGGCTTTCTTATCTTTTCTTGCTATTCTTTGGAACTCTGCATTCAGATGCTTACATCTTTTCTTTTCTCCTTTGCTTTTCGCTTCTCTTCTTTTCACAGCTATTCGTAAGGCCTCCCCAGATGGATGGTAAATGTATTTCTAAGTGATGGGTGTGATTATAACTGAATTTTATCAGTTATGCATAAAATGTAATCTGGAATTGCCTTTGATCTTGTCCCCATCACCTTACCTTATGCCTCTGGTGTTGTTTAGTCTCTCAGTCACGATGACTCTTTGTAACCTCATGGATTTTGGTCTGCCAGGTTCCTCTGTCCATGGGATTTCCCAGTGGGTTGCTATTTCCTATGCCAGGGGATCTTCCTGACCCAGGGATCGAACCTGCATTTCCTGCATTGGCAAGTGGATTCTTTACCACCTAGTCACCACTGTATGCCTTATCTCAGAAAAAAGTCAACCCTTCATTTTTAATTATACCTTTTGTAGAAGGTTCATGGGGTTATCATTATGAATAATCACTGAACACAGTGAATTCTTCAGCAGTGAATGAGAATACATGAGATGGTTTACCTAGCTTGTTAAGCTTTTAAGTTCTTAAATCTGCTTGAGATAGCTTCTCTGTTTCCCTTCCTCCATGCGGTATCACTTTTTGCTACTGGGAGTATATCTACTTCTAAAAGGATCCGCTTCTTTTATAAATTGCTGCTTCTAAATAGCAGCAAGTTGGAAAACTGATCTCTTAGACAAGGTCTTCGTTAGAGTGAATAGTGCTGCCTGTAGGCTTGGGGTAATCTGTCTGCTTTCAGACAAGGACTTTGGCTTCATATGTGATTCTGTGTATCTACAGATGATCAGTATCAGATACTGCTGCTGCTGCTGCTGCTAAGTCACTTCAGTCATGTCCGAGTCTGTATGACCCCACAGACGGCAGCCCACCAGTTTCCTCTGTCCCTGGGATTCTCCAGGCAAGAACACTGGAGTGGGTGGCCACTTCCTTCTCCAATGCATGAAAGTGAAAAGTGAAAGTGAAGTCGCTCAGTTGTGTCCAACTCTTCACGATGTCAGGGACTGTAGCCTACCAGGCTCCTCCATCCATGGGATTTTCCAGGCAAGAGTGCTGGAGTGGCTTGCCATTGCCTTCTCCAGTATCAGATACTAACAGATATCTAATACATAGATACCTACCAAAAACAAATGTCAGGCTTTATGATGTCAAGTCCTTGCAAATGAGTCTAAAATTCAATTCTTGGGGCTTATCAGTTGACCATTTATCCGCTCCTACATGAATTAGCAAGAAAGATGAAATATACATGACCTCACTTGCACTAAGCAGTTGCAGGAACATTTTACAGAAGCTCAGAAGAAGTTGTAATAAAGAAGTCAATCAATAAATCAATACAACACTTTCCATCAACCCAGCCAAAGAATATTATTTTAAGAATGTTTTTAAGGGAACAAAGTAAACTCTGGACAACACAAAGGGCACTGCAATCTTGATGCTACTGGGGACCGTTTGTCAACCAACTAAAGCTCAGTCTATTTCAGATGCATCAGTACATACCTCTGAACAAGTGGCAAAGGAAGGAAGTTGAGGGTGGAAGTCATGTCCAGTCCACAGTCCAACATAATGGTGGTTGATTTGAATTTGAGCACATTGCATGGTAAGGTCGGGTGCCCTGACAGGCAATACTGAAAAGATTAAAAAAAAATAAAAAGAAAACCTTTTGTCAATAATCAGTTACAGAAGTCTCAAAAACACAGTGAATTAAATAAAGCTGACCATCTTCCCTCATTGCAACAGGGTGTAAATTCAGCTAACTTTCTATGTGGTTTCCGCCCTTTCACAGCTCTGGATACCACTTCCCCTCACATTCAGCATTCTTTACCTCGGATCCTATCCAGTTCTTTGTAGGGTGCCAGTTTACATCTCAGGAAAGCAGAGTTTTGGAGGGGCCGAGGTTATTCCAAATAGATGGTTTCCAGGCTGTAGTTTTCTGCTCCATTCTCACATGACACATTCAAATTCCCCCTATCCCATCATACCTAAGTACTGTGTGAAAGTGAAATAAAGTCAAAGTCGCTCAGTCCTGTCCACTGTGTAAAGTCAAATTAATTTCTAAGCTGGAATCTCAAACTGTGCTACCGGTTAAGTTTTCTCCTCTGTAAGTCAGTCAGGTGACTTTCCTTTAGGAGGAAATACTGGGGAAAGGTAAACAAACAAGCCTTAGGGTAAGGGCTCCTAATGGCTCAGCCTTGTCAGGACAAATGACCTCCCTGATGTGCAGATACCAGGCGGGAGTGAGGAACACCAACTCCCAACAAATCAGGGGCCTCCTGCTTGTGGCAGCAGACCTCAGAGGTCAAAGGGACATGAGCCACCAAGGTGACAGGGCAAACCAATAGGCCAACTTCAAACACTCTTCACGTCTTCCTCAATGGAGTGGAGATGACAGATACACCACACTGAGAATTATTTACATGGGATGGACTCTGCGTCACCTTTTATAACTTGACTGCTGCTCTGAAGAAAAAAATGAAGGAAGAGAAAAAAGACCTTTTCTCTCACTTTTTAAGTCATCTCATAGAAGCCTCTCTTGAACAGCAAAGTCCAGAAAATGGAAGGATCAATGTTCCTTATCTCTGGACAGACACATTCTTTCTTTCTGATTTAAGTAAAAATCAGGGTAAAGTGGAACTTCCCAGGTGTCGCAGTGGTAAAGAATCTACCTGCCAATGCAGGAGACACAGTTTCAATCCCTAGGTTCAGGAAGATGCCCTGGAGAAGGAAATGGCAACCTGCTCCGGTATTCTTGCCTGGAGAATCCCATGGACAGAGGAGCCTGGTGAGTTACAGTCCATGGGGCTGCTGAGAGCCGGACATGACTGAGGACCCACACACATACAGGGTAATGCAGCATCAGTGCTGGCCCCCACGTGACCGCCACAGCTCCGGCTAAGCCGTCACAGCTACTGGTTGCTCGGTTGCTTCCATCACTGGATACATTTCCTACTTTTCTCCAGAAGACAGCACAGGAACTGATGAGTTTTTAAAACTGCAGTTTCTAAAACTGATAAGCCCGAGAACCAAGGAATTTGGGGTATTTTGTAAGCTTCTTTTCTGGCCACGCTGTGTGGCTTCCAGATTTTAGTCCCCCAACCAGGGATCGAGCCCAGGTCCCTTGTAGTGGAAGTGCAGAGTCCTATCTACTGGACTGCCAGGGAAGTCCCTTGCAAGCTTCTTCATTCCAAGTTTATTTATATAAGATAATTTTTCATTGTATAATTCACAACGCATGGCCTAAAATAGTACAGGTTACTTACAATAAAAACAGTAGCAAGAAAGTACTAAAAAAGTCCAGGAAGCATGATTTGGGTAATTATACTTTACCTGTGAGTTCACTCTTTAAGAGCAATCAGAACTACAGAATATATTTTCCAACTAATCAAGGCAGAGCTATCCACCCCTGCCCTTTCTCCATCTGTTACCTATTGCCAGCTTGGTCTTCATACTTATTTAGGAATCATGTATTTGTTAAAGATAAACTATCTCAAAATGAACACAGAGGAACCTATTAAACCTGCCCCAAACATAACAGGGGTTCTTATAAGAGTTCGCCTATAAAAAAACAACAACAGATACTCAGAAAAAGCTAAACAGAAAAGAATTGGAATGTATCTAATGATTATTTCTGGGTAGAAAGATTAGTGTAATTTTCTTCTTTCAGCTTTTTGCATCTTCTCAATGTTTGACTACCAGCATTTACCATACTTTTATAATCAGAAAAAAATATATAACTAAAACAAAGCTGAAAATTTAGCCAGCCACATCGAATGACAAAATCTTTTTGATCTTCATCTTTAAATCATGGATTAACAAGCTGCAGCAGAAGACAGAAAATGGACATGGCAAAGCTGCTGCTCAGAAGATTTCAGGCAAAGGAAGTCAGCCATCTAACTGCTCCTGTCATCCAAGGATGAAAAAAGACCAGGGCCACTGCATAAGGGCCATAACCGACCGCAAGACACTTCCAGAGCATCTACCAAGAGTGCCAGACTTCGATGTCAGTAGCTCCAATTTTATGAGTCAGGAAATAGAGCTTTTTACACAGTTGAAGGGGCTGAGAAGAGAGCCAAAGACACACAGCAAGTTCTCCCGACTCCAGAGATCTTACTCCTGCTTCCCAAACCACACTGCTCACTTTGTGAGGGTCAGCTCAGTCTGCTGAGGCAAGAGTAATTATCACCAGCCAATGAGCCACCTGGCAAGGTTCCCGAAGTTTCTCTGCTCCACTGATGCTCTCTGCCTGTTTCCAACATGCAGTTGAGAACAGTCACCAAGTAGATGATAGTCTAGCGAGGCTTATGAGAATGCACAGAAACAGTGAGTAACCATGTGACTTTATAATTAGGAAAAAAGATGACAAAATTTTTGAAAAACACTCCTCACCAGCGTTTTCCCAGTCCCTGACTTTTTTCATATTTGTAAAAGCTATAATTTTAGTGCACTACTGGTCTGTGTACTGCTCGTAAGACTGACAGCTGTGTTTTCTTTGTCATTGCATCGCACTTCATCTTTACTGGCTGCCTAAAAAAAAATACACCATCACTTGTTTAATCCTTCCCTTGCTGTTGAACATTTAGGGTCACTTTAGGTTGCTCTGTCACAAACACGACTGCAGTGTTAACTTCAGCGCTCAAGGCTTTTTTCCATGGACTGTTTCTTCAGAGGATTCCCAGAAGAGGCATTAACTAGGTCAAAAAAATATGAGCATTTTATGGCTCTTGAAATATGCTGCCAAAATGTTTTCCAAAAAAGGCTGTGCCTATCTACAATGTCATCAGTCATACAGCAGAAGATCCGTTACACTGCTTAGTCCCGTTAGCATTACGGTCAAAACCGTCTGGAATCTACCAAAACAGAAGTTAGTAAATGTTAGCAGTGGCTATCTAGGAGCGAGTAAATGACCCTAAACAGGAAATCAACTACTTGATAAATGCTTTGGTTTGGAGAGGCAGTTTGAAGAAATGATTTAAAGCAGGGAGTTTGAAGCAAGAATGCCTGGGCTCAAAAACTGGTCATGCTCATTATTAACATGTGATTTTGGGAAAATTACTTAACTTTGCAAAGATACAGTTTCCTTATCTGCAAGATGCAGTAATAAACGCTACCCTCCTAAAGTTGTGAGGACTAAATGAATAGATACAGAACCTGACATATAGTGTGCATTCATTGTTACTGTAGTTACAGAAGGGGCTGAAGAGGCTACTGAAATATTTTTTTGGGGGGACACCTAAATTTACAGCATTTTAAAGAATAAATTCTATTTCATTGTGGCATTCTCTAATGTTTTAGACATCTGTGTGTCCCATGAGACTAGGCAGGGACATCCCTAGATTAAGAATTCACCTGCCAATGCAGGAGACACGGGTTCAATCCCTGGTCTGGGAACTAGGATCCTGCATGAGCAACTAAGTCCACAAGCCACACCTCCTGTAGTCCCCGACTTGTGCAACTAGAGAAAGCCTGCATGCAGCAACGATGACCCAGCCCAGCCAATAAATAAATACCCAGCGCAGCCAATCAATTAAAAAATAAAAAGACTAGGTAAAGTGAACGAACAATTTTACAAATATTTTTCTATTGCTAGTTTTCCCTCCAGGAAGATAAGTTACTATTGCAAAAGTGAATATTCGAGCAAACACAAGGTTTCATAATTTTTATTTTTTTTTAGAATCACTGACATTTTGGGGGTAATTTTTTTTTTTATCAATTATAGTTAGTAAACATATTTCCAATTCTCTTACTTTCCTTTAAAACCGTTTTATTATGGAAAATTTCAAACACACAAGTAAGCAAAATTAGTACAATAAACTTCCATCACTTAGACTTCACATCTGTCCATTTTCTGCGCTTCTCTTCACTGCCTTCCTTTTGATGTTGACACACTTCTGCAGAATAGCTACTGTGCTGACAAACCAACCTGATCTCTGAAAATACTGTTTTCATAGAGAGTCTTAAATCTATCTCTTATCCACAACTGAGAAAAAAACACGATTCCATTTTTCTAAATGTCACAGCAAAATTCATTGAATGTAACTTCTCCCGGCTTTAACTCATCTTTAGTTTTTAGCACCTCTGAGTCCTATAATAATTTATATCTATTTCTGAAATCTCTACTTTATCTACTGTCCTTTTTTGGTTTTGTTTCCCATTTTTGCCCTCAAGGCTGTAGTTTTTACTATATTGAAATATTTGAAAACAAGTTAGAATGAAGACCTCAGTACTAAAACAGTCTTCCCAAGGATCTTAATGGAGGCTACATTTAAGCTATGTATTTAGGGAATGCTGCCATTTCTACTATAAAATAACATTTTTCTGAGCCGGAAGCAATGCATTGATTTCTTTCAATTTTTTTGCTCTTCCTTTACAGTTTAAGATGTTTTATTCCTTCAGTTCAAAACCAACTAGTCAATTATCATTAACATACATATATCTTTGCTTTCCAATTTCTACTCTTGGTTTTATTGTTCAAGTTTTATTTGTAAAAATTCCTGCAGCTGGATGTGCAGTGTAGCCCATTAAGTTATGCATTCAGGCTCCAGATAGCCCTCTAAGTGATGCTCTGGAGGCATTTTTCAAATTCACATTGAGTTTTCAATTTATCCATTTCTAAGGACTATGTGACTTCTATTGTGATTTCTGCTTTAAGCCACAAAGAATTGTGTGTTGCATATGTTCATGTGCTTGGTTTCACTTTCAAATATAAAGGTGGTAATGGTTATCTTTTGGTAATTGATTTCTAATTTTCTTGTGGGCAGGGAATAGATTTTATACACACTTCCTGATATTTATTGAAACTTGCTTTGTAGCAGTATAGTGTGAATGGCTGATTTTTTATAAATGAACCAGTGTGCATGAAAACTGGAAATACGTAATCTAATTGTATACAGAGCAGACTGAGTTTATTATCTTACCTAAATCTCCTATATCTTTACCTACTTTTGAGTCTTAGGAGAAAAGAACTTGTCTATTTCTTATTGAAATTCTGTCCTATTTTGCTTTTTACATATTGAGGCTACATTGCTACAAAATTGAAATTATTACTATTGAATGTTTTATCATTATGTGATGCTCTCTGTCTCAAAATTTATTTTTAGATTTATTTCTAAATAATATTATAGCTATATCAATTTTTCCTTCACTGAATCAGTCTTATGTTTTTTTAAATGAAATTTACATATATATAGTTAAAAGTGAATCACCAAGAAGCAACTACTTGTGAGCTATTTCTTCTAGTTATTTCTCAGTAATATCATTATATTATTATTTCTTGAGTTTTAGTTGTTACTGACTTTTTTCTACTATGGAAACTATTTCAAAACTGATGAAACTTTGCTATGGTCCATAACCAACATATGTACAAAAGGATTCTCTATCACATTTGAAACAAAGCTTATGAAGACAACTACGACTTTACTTGAACTGGGTAACAAAAATTTAAAAGGAATGAGAAGTTTGTGTAACAGATTAATGTATCGATGAACACAATCATTAAAGCAACTTGTCAAGATTTAACTCTGTTTTTTCTCTCAGTGCTATGCAAATTAAAGAAAGATATACCCTAACAATAGTATTTAGAGTCAGTGAATTATTCTACACTTTTTTTTTAAACAGTTAATGATTATTTACCATCATCTTAACCAACTTCTTTGTTCACCATGCTTCTTGTATCTCATTTCTCTCTTTTAGGGCCAATTCCCTTTTTCCTGAAGTACATCCTTTAGTCTATTTCCTTCAAATGGTAAACTCTTGGTCATTCACTAGTCTGGAAATTTCTTAATTTTGACTTTACTCCTCAATAGCGATGGTGATGGAATTATAAGGTAGCAAACTACCTTCAACAGTAAATTTATTAATCCAACTGTCCTCTGGCAACTCTGAGGGCTAGTGAGAAATCTGCTGCTGGTCTGGTAATCCATTATAGGTGGCTATTAAGATCTCTTTGCCAATAGTGTTTTGATATTTTATTAAGATGTACATTGGTATATTTTTTGCGGGGGAGGGAATTATGCTTCTAACATATAAGGACTTGTCTTTCACAGCTGTGAAAAACAGTCAGCCATGATCATTTTTAATACTACCTCTACTGTATCCTTTCCTAGTGAAATGCCCACTAAATTTATGTTGTAATGCTTCCTTTTACTGTCTCTGTAACTAAATTATCCTTTCATAGTTTGCTTTTTGAGCTCTGTGTATTCCATTCTGGATACTTTTCTCAGCTCTATCTTAAGTCGCTAATTCCTTCCTATTGGTGTCATATCTGCTATTTAAACTCCTCTACTGAAATTTTCTTTTCACTGACTACTTTTCATCTCTAGAAGTTCTCTTTTGTAAAAAATAACATCTTAGTCTCTTCACAGGTTTGATATCTTCATTTATGTCTTTGATCATTTTAATGTTTTAATTTTAAACTCTCCATCAGATTGTACAATTGTCTAAAGTTCTTAGGAATCCTGTTAGGTTTGATGATTCAAATTGATAATGGATTTCATTACTGTTGTTTTAACTTTTTGGATGGTGAGCCCATCTTTGGTGGGGTATATCTGTGGGAATTCTATGTATTACCATCTTGAGATCAATCTTTAAGTTGATTTCTCAGCTTGACTATTTATACTTATAGAGGAGCAGACAAATCAGATTTAAGACTCTCAAAGCACTGGCCCCAGCTCCTTGCAGAGGCAATCTTCCTTACTGACCTCTTGAACAAGCAAATGGTATTTTTCAGGTACTCCTTTCATTGAGGTACACAGCCCTTGGTGGTGGCGGGGGGTCGGGGGAGAGGGGCAGTTTCTGCTTTTGAAATTTATGTTTCTGAATATTACAACTGTTACTAAGAAGACTCATATTATGACCTCTGGTTTCAGCAAATTTAAGACTTTAATTTTAAAAAGCTGCTATGAACACAAAATGACAACTAGCCAATCTGGCCTCACAGAAATCTTTAAAAGCTGTATGAACTACTGTAAACTGCATTAACAACAACAAAATTTGGCAAATCAACTATATCTCAATTAAACAAATAAAAAATAAAGAATTTGTCATATTAGTATGTAAGGTCAACTCGGTAATTTCATCATATGGCAAATTCAAGTTTAGTGAACTGGCTTTGAGAAGTCAGTCTGTCTTTTGCAGAGAGAACCATGGACTGAAACATCACATATGTACTCCTCTTTCCTAGTCTTCTTTAAATCGATGGTAATACATAGAGTTATTATGATACGGTATTTATTAAATGTCAGGCACTCTGCAAGAACTTTACATCTAACTCCTTTAATCCTCCCGGAAACACTATGAGGTAGACATTATACCCATTTTACAGATGGAGAAAATGCAGCACAGAAATTGTGAGGTCCCAAAGCTGTAGAGGCTGTGCCAGCATGAGAGCCCAGCAGAATGAGATCTGGACACAGAGCACTTCACCACCACTGCATGCCACGCCGCACAAAGAGGAAGGGACGTCACAGACCAGAAAACAGCGGCAGAGATGCTGTGCTCGGAAAGGCCCTGGTGTGAGCTGCTAAGAATGTAGACTGAATGTATAATCTAGTGAACAAAAAAATTAGTTAGCTGGCTAAGGCAAGGCAAAGCAAAGATTAAATTATTCAATATGTCTGCAGTCGACCATAAGCAGTAATTTTCTTCTGTTGGCTTTCCCCTTCCATTCCAAAAAATTAAAAAAAGGGAAAATAAATAAATAAATAAATAAAAGATGATAGAATTCTCTTGCTGTAAAGTAGTTTTACTGATGAAACTGTTTTTAAAGCCCTGTGATGTAACCTTTAGGTTGAGCTAGTATCAAAAGCTCTTCAATCTTGTTTGGGAGAATTTTACACACCATAAAGGAGCTTTTTTTATAGGTAACAGTGTTAATGAAGTAAGCTGTAAATGACATCATCGTCATCACTTTTTCCCTCTTTTTCTCAATTTTCTATTTAGCCAATTCACATGTTCACTGTGGATACCTGTGGGCAGAAAGAAGCGGTTCAGTTTTCTCTCTCTGGCAGTGAAATAAACTTTAGTTCTTTCTGATTCAAATATGACATTAAAAAATACTTCTAGCAAATTGGTTTTAATGGAATGCTTTTCCTTCTTGGTACCACATTAGAAAACCAATGAGTATAATTAACATACAAAGGAATCTAGGGAAAAAGAAAACTCGAAAGATTGAGAAAATGTATTTTAAAAACTCAATATCATTATAAAGGCAAAAGTCTTACCAAACTATAAAGAGAAGATGTTAAGTCGCTAACCAAATTCTACATCATAGTTGATGATTAAGCATAAGAAACAGTTTCCTGAATGTCAAGAACAAAACGATGTCCACTATGACTGCTTAAATTCAATACTGTACTGGAAATGATATATAATGCAATAAGACAAGAAAAATAAAAGATAAAATGGTTAGAAGTGGAGAAATAAAAATCTCACTGTCCACAGATGATATGCTTATAAGACATTCTGAAGAAAATCTACTACAACTAATAGAGTTCATCAAGATTGCTGGATACAAAAAAAATCAGCTTACCAAAATTAACTGCGTTCTTTCTTACATACCAGCAATGAACATTCAGTAAAAGTAAAAAGAATTAAGATGAGAATACCATGTTGTATATGGTAAAAATTTAAATGCATCATAAAAGTTAAAAAAAAAAAGTATAAAACCCTATTAAAAAATTTTTTTTTAAAACCCCAACATATAAAACTCTCCTTAAAACTTGGAAAGATAATAAGCTGCTGTAAAAAACGGAAACAGTAGGTGAGGGAGATTAAGAAGTTCAAACTTCCAGATGCAAAATGAATGAGTCATGGGTTTGAAGTGTACAGTGTAGGGAAATAACCAATAATTATGTAATATATTTGTATGGCAACAGATGATACTAGACTTATTCCGGTGATCATTTTGAAATACATTTGAAATACACAGAAATATTTGAATCACTATGACATGTGATGGGAACCAATAGTTATAGGTAAATTATACTTCAGAAAGAAACAAACTCACAGAAAAAGAGGTCAAATCTGTTGTTACCACAGGCAAAGCAGTGGGAGGAGGAAGGACTGGATGAAGGTGGTCAAAAATTATAAACTTTCAGTTGTAAGATAAATAAGTACTAGGAATATAATATAAAACATGATAAATAAAATTAACACTGCTGTTTGTTATACATAAAAGCTGATAAGAGTAAATTCTAAGAGTTCTCAACACAAGGAAAATTTTTTCTTTTCTATTTCTTTAATTTCATATCTATATGAGATGATGGATGTTCACTAAATTTATTGTGGTCAACATCTTGTGATATATGTAAGTTAAATCATGCTGTACACCTTAACTTACAGAGTAATGTATGTCAATTATATTTCAATAAAGCTGGAAGAAAAAAAAGTATAAAAACAGGGGACTTAGTTGGAAAAAAAAGACTCTATGAGACAAATAAAAGGGGAGAGAATTCACTGCCAGCAGACTTATAAAAATGTTCAGGAAGTTCTTTAGGAAGAAAGAATCTATACCAAAAAAGTGAAGAACTCTGGAAATGGTGGAAATAAATGCACATTTTAAAAGCTACTTTTAAAATTGTTAAAAAATATAATTAACTCTCTAAAGGAAAAAATGGCAACAATATGGTGTGGAGTTTAAAATGTATAAAAATGTGTGACCACCACAGCACAAAGGATGGGAGGGAAAGCTTGAAAGTAAACCACTGCAAGGTTAGCATACTCAACATGAAAGGAGCCAATTCCTCAAAACAAATCTACTTGAAAAAATCAGTTCTTATAAATCCACTGTTTATAGAAATTAAGAATCATATGAAAGTCAATTAAGAGCTAAGATTAGCTAAAAATATATTGAATAAATATTAGAGAAGATTTAAATTTTCTGACATTACAACTTACTACAGAGTAATTAACAGTAAGATGTTGAACTAAAATAGCTAATGGACAAGTGGTAAAGGAATCAAGAGTCCAGAAAAGAGGTACATACATGTCTTGGAGTCTGACAACAAAAGCAGCATTACCGATATATGGAGTGCTGGGAACAGTTGGAACCTACTTGGAATAATTACTTCATACCACACAAAAAAATTAATTCCAGATGACTTAAGAAGACAAAAACTTCAGAATATGTAATGAAAAATAAAATGGAAAGAGGATAACACCTTATCACTCTGGGATAGTGGGGAATTTCTTAAAGAGATAAGAAGCACAAAGTGTAAGACAAAGATTCATATATTTAACTATGGTACTTTAAAATGAAAGCCTTCAAAAGGGACCACTAACAGAGAGGAAACACAAGCCAGAGATTGAGAGGAGTTATTTCCAAAAATATGTAATTTTTAAAAAGCACTGGCAACCTATTCAGTACAAAAAGCTCATTCAGATTAACAATAAAAAGATTTAAAAATCCAACAGAAATAGGGAAACAAAAGTGGTCAATAAAGAAAGATATAAAGAAGCTCAGTACCACCAGCATCAAGGACATACAAAAAAGGATTTGATAGGCTGAATAAGAAAATTTTTTCAATAGACTAAAATTAGACTGATGATATCATATTTTGGAAAAGAAGGTAGTCAAACTGGAGTATAAATTGGTATAATCACTCTGGAGAATGATCTGGCAACACCTAAAAATACTGAGGGCTGCCCTGGTGGCTCAGTTGGTAAAGAAACCACCTGTAAAGCAGGAGACCCAGGTTCAATCCCTGGGTGGGGAAGATCCCCTGAAAAAGGAAATGGCAACCCACTTCAGTATACTTGCTTGGGAAATCCCATGGACAGAGGACCCTGGTGGGCTACAGTCCATGGGGTCGCAAAGAGTTGGACAGGACTTAGCAGCTAAGCCACCAATAATACTGAATAAATATATACACACTGTAACATACACTAAACTAATAAAGCCATGCGTGCCTATGATACACGTCAACTTGAGGAAACAAGTAACTTCTGGAGAGGGAGGAAAAGTGAAGATTGGGAATATTGCCTTTTGATACGATTTATGGAGAAGGAAATGGCAACCCACTCCAGTATTCTTGCCTGGAGAATCCCATGTACGGAGGAGCTTGGTGGGCTACACGGGTCGCAGAGTTGGACACAACTGAGCGACTTCACTTTCACTTTCACTATGTCAAATGTGGGGAGAAGAGGAAGATCTGGTCCAAAAAAGAGTAAAGAGGCAAAACGTTAAGATCTATTTAACGTTAGTACCGAGGGCAAGAGTGTTTTTCTGTATTGTTATCGATGCTTCTGCAGACATTAGAATTCTGTCATATACCTTTCCTACTACTGTCAAATTCTATAGTGCCCTTCTCTTTATAACAGAAGTCACACAGCACAAAAGCAAAATCTAACGGAGTTTAATGGATAACTATTTGAATATTAGTATAGCATTTGCCAGGTATGTTTGCTAATTTTCAAGGAACTACTAGTGATAATGGTTCACGATTTTCATTTTGATTGATTTTATACTGGTCCAGATGCAAAGGGAACATGACTCACAACTACTGACATGGCAACAGCAATGAAATAAAGTGAGAATGCTACCTCACAAAATTCAGTAAGATATTGCCTTGGAGGAAGGAAAGAAACAGATACCACCCAGATTTTTATCTCAAGTTTTGAGATTACGTTAACAATTTTAATAAACTCCTTGATGCTCTCTGAACTCTGGCAAAACATTTCTCTAGCGAGATTCAGCAAGGCTTTTTAATTTTATGAGAAAATTTTCAAATGCTATTGATAATTATCTAATTACCAGAAATGTTACATTAATCTGATAGCTATATTTATAAAGAATACATATTCATAAAAATAAACATCAATGCTGACACCTGAAAATGAATTCTAAAAATAAAAGTAGACCCTTGCTTAGAAAGGAACAGGAATTGAAAATATCATTGTATGAATTACCTCCAGTAACAATAAGAATTACTGACAAACATTTTCTATCCAATATTAAATTAGCTCTTACCCCCAAACTGAATGAAATAAATACTATTGAGAGGGTAACAGGCAGGAAGGTCAGGAGTCTCCAAATGGAGCAAATAGACTGCAAGTGTCAGACATTTTAATCTCTCTTAAGAGGCAGGAGGACACAAACCATCGATATTTTTTCTTTCTCTATACAAATTTAAAAGGAGGTTTCTTTTAAAATACAGTGTTGCCATAATAACACCTGGTTTCACCTGAAGTTAATTATTCTCAAACCTAGAGATAACCAATGCCTTTTTCTTATGGAAATGTTTGTCTTTAGCTATGCTAATGTACTATGCATTTACCCCAAACTCTGTCTTCAAGTCGGTTCTGCCTTTTGGCTCAGAACCTACTTGACAAACCAGTATGTTATACTCAGATATTGTTCCCCTAATCTATGTAAATGAAAATATTTGTATGGTGATCCGCCCTTCTTCAAGATTCAAGTTAATAATTTTATGGCCCAGGATGAACCATTTGGTGTCAAGATTATCCCAAAATGCATCTTATGGGTGAGGGGCCTGGAGCCTCACTAGTCACTATATAGTCACTCACTATATAGTCACTAGTGACTGCTAGTGACTATATATCCCAAAATGCATCTTATGGGTGAGGGGCCTGGTGCCATTCTGAGTTTTAGGACATTCCTTTCTTTCATTAACACACTGCTAGTGACTATATGCAGGTCAGGAAGCAACAGTTAGAACTGGACATGGAACAACAGACTGGTCTCAAATAGGAAAAGGAGTACGTCAAGGCTGTATATTGTCACCCTGCTTATTTAACTTATATGCAGAGTACATCATGAGAAACGCTGGGCTGGAAGAAACACAAGCTAGAATCAAGATGGCCGGGAGAAATATCAATAGCCTCAGATATGCACATGACACCACCCTTATGGCAGAAAGTGAAGAGGAACTAAAAAGCCTCTTGATGAAAGTTAAAGAGGAGAGTGGAAAAGTTAGCTTAAAGCTAAAAATTCAGAAAACGAATATGGCATTTGGTCCCATCACTTCACAGGAAATAGATTGGGAAAGAGTGGAAATAGTGTCAGACTTTATTTTTTTGGGCTCCAAAATCACCGCAGATGGTGACTGCATCCATGAAATTAAAAGACACTCCTTGGAAGAAAAGTTATGACCAACCTAAATAGTATATTCAAAAGCAGAGACATTACTTTGCCGACTAAGGTCTGTCTAGTCAAGGCTATGGTTTTTCCTGTAGTCATGTATGGATGTGAGAGTTGGACTGTGAAGAAGGCTGAGCACCGAAGAATTGATGCCTTTGAACTGTGGTGCTGGAGAAAACTCTTGAGAGTCCCTTGGACTGCAAGGAGATCCAACCAGTCCATTCTGAAGGAGATCAGCCCTGGGATTTCTTTGGAAGGAATGATGCTAAAGCTGAAACTCCAGTACTTTGGCCACCTCATGCGAAGAGTTGACTCATTGGAAAAGACTTTTATGCTGGGAGGGATTGGGGGCAGGAGGAGAAGGGGACGACCGAGGATGAGATGGCTGGATGGCATCACTGACTTGATGGATGTGAGTCTGAGTGAACTCCGGGAGTTGGTGATGGACAGGGAGGCCTGGCGTGCTATAACTCATGGGGTCGCAAAGAGTAGGACACGACTGAGCGACTGAACTGAACTGAACTGAGTGACTATATAACATCCAGCTGAAGACTAGCAGGGGGGTACTCTTTCTGCCCCCTTCTGATGCCTATGTCAGAAGCTTTCTCTATCTCCTTTATACTTTAATAAAACTTTATTACACAAAAGTTCTGAATGATCAAGCCTCCTCTCTGGCCCCGGATTGAATTCTTCTCCTCTGGGGGCCAAGAATCCCCGTGTCTTTGCGTGATCCAACAACAACCTTTCACTATCAATATCAACTTGTCAGTGCCCAAGGTCACACAGTGAATAACAGACTGATTTTGCACTCAAATCACTACAAGTTCCAAACATTTTCTCTTAAATCATTCCACTAATACATTAGAAGTTTTATATAAATAAAATAGTGCATTATACAGTAAGAGCAACAGAGTTAATATAGATAGGATAGTTGGGATAGAAAAAAGATCAAGAATTTTAGCAATAAAAGTATCCCTATTTTTCTCTGGTAATCTCTTCTAATATCTCCTTCAATATTGCTTCCCTGTTGTACCACTACCTAACTCTTGCTATGTTACTTCTAAGACAGTTTGGAATAGACCAAGAAAAAGTGAAGTGAAAGTGAAAGTAGCTCAGTCATGTCTGACTCTTTGCGACCTCATGGTCTATACAGTCCATGGAAGTCCCTATGCCAGAATACTGGAGTGGGTAGCCTTTCCAATCTCCAGGGAATTTTCCCAGCCCAGGGATCAAACCCAGGTCTCCCACATTGCAGGTGGATTCTTTACCAGCTGAGCCACAAAGGAAGCCCAAGAATACTGAAGTGGGTGGCCTATCCCTTCTCCAGCGGATCTTCTTGACCCAGGAATCAAAGCGGGGTCTCCTGCATTGAAACGGAGAGCATTCAATAAGTTAATTAAGACTGCCGACAGAGTTATTTCCATACTTCTAAGAAGTTGTACATTTGTATGCTTTAGCCTTTAAAACATATGGTATTTCCTAATGGTAAAGTCCTTGACCTCGGGAGTGCGGTAGCTCCTCTCAGCTGCAGCCCGTGACACACGCAAATTTGGCCTTGGGATGCGGAACGAAGCAGGGCAAAGGCTAGTAGAGTGTTGCCAAGAGAACGCACTGGTCATAGCAAACACCCTCTTCCAACAACACAAGAGAAGACATCACCAGATGGTCAACACCGAAATCAGACTGATTATATTCTTTACAGCCAAAGATGGAGAAGCTCTATACATTCAGCAAAAACAAGACCGGGAGCTGACTGTGGCTCAGATCAAGAACTCCTTATTGCCAAATTCAGACTCAAATTGAAGAAAGCAGGGAAAACCACAGGACGATTCAGGTATGACCTAAATCAAATCCCTTATGATTATACAGTGGAAGTGAGAAATAGATTTAAGGGACTAGATCTGATAGATAGGGTGCCTGATGAACTATGGACGGAGGTTCATGAAATTGTACAGGAAAGAGGGATCAAGATCATCCCCATGGAAAAGAAATGCAAAAAAGCAAAATGGCTGTCTGAGGAGGCCTTACAAATAGCTGTGAAAAGAAGTGAAAAGCAAAGGAGAAAAGGAAAGATAAGCATCTGAATGCAGAGTTCCAAAGAACAGCAAGGAGAGACAACAAAGCCTTCCTGAGCCATCAAAGATAACTCAGAGACTGGGAGAAAATATTTGCAAAACACATATCTGATACAGGACTTGACAGTTAAAAAGAACTTTTACAATTCCAGCCAAAATAAAAAAATTGAATGTTAAGATAAGAATTTAGTTCCCTGACCTTTGCTTTCAGATTTTTGTGTTCATTGGAAGAGCTTCATTTTCACTCAAGTTTTATGATTCATAAAAGTAATTATTTTTACTTAGAAAAATAAATTTGTATTAACAAATACCATTTTTATCACTCTTATTAAAAAAAATTCTTACAACTCAATAACCATACAAATAATGCAATTAAAAATGGGTAAAATATGTGAAGATGCATTCACTGAAGACAACATATGGATGGCAAATGACGAAATGCTATACATGAGTCCTTAAAGAAATACAAATTAAAAGCACAGTAAGGTACCATGACACTCTTACCAGAAGGGTCAAAGGTAAAGACTGACAAGCGCAGGCATGGGTGCAGAGCAACTGGAAATCTCAAACACGACGGGTATAATTTGGGGCTTCCCTGCGGGCTGACCGGTAAAGAATCTGCCTACAATGCTGGAGACCGCCTGCCAATGCAGGAGACACGGGTTTGATCCCTGGGTGGAGAAGATGCCCTGAAGGACAAGGTACCCCACTCCAGTATTCTTGCCTGGGAAATCCTCAGGACAGAGGAGCCTGGCGGGCTACAGTCCATGGGGTCACAGAGAGTTAGATAGGACTTAGCAACTGACCACCACCACCACCAGTATAATGCCTCTGAGAGTCATCCTTATTGTTGCAAATATCAATAGCCCACTCTTTTTTAGTGCTAAGAAGTATCTCATTGTATGGATGTACTGTGTGTACTTATTAATAACATCCACAAGCTGATGGATATTTGTGTTCCTGTTTTCAGTTTTTGACAATTATGAGTAAAGCCACCATAAATATTTACATACAGGTTTTTGTAAGGAGATACAATTTTCCGTTTCCCTTGGGTAAATCTGGGACCAGATCTTAGTCTGGGACCATGATCTTAGTTTTCTGAATGTTGAGTTTTAAGCCAGTTTTTTCACTCTCTTTCACTTTCAACAAGAGGCTCTTTAGTTCTCGTTTGCTTTCTGCCATAAGGGTGGTGGCATCAGCATATCTGAGGTTACTGATATTTCTCCCGGCAATCTTGATTCCAGCTTGTGCTTCATCCAGCCCAGCATTTTGCATAATGTACTCTAAATATAAGTTAAATAAGCAGGGTGACAATATACACTCTTGACATACTCCTTTCCCAATCTGGAATCAATTTTTTGTTCCATGTCTGTTTCTAACTGTTGCTTCTTGACCTGCATATAGATTTCTCAGGAGGTAGGTAAGGTGGTCTGGTATTCCCATACTTGGGATGTGAGACTTGGACCATAAAGAAGGCTGAATGCTAAAGAATTGATGCTTTTGAATAGTGGTGCCGAAGAAGACTCTTGAGAGTCTCCCGGAGCAAGGAGGTCAAACCAGTTAATCCTAAAAAAAAAAAAAAAAAAATCCTGAATATTCATTGGAAGGACTAATGCTGAAACTGAAGCTCCAATATTTTGGCGACCTGATGCAAACAGCTGACTCATTGGAAAAGACTGATGCTGGAGAAGACTGAGGGCAGGAGAGACAGAGGGATGAGATGGTTGGATGGCATCACCAACTAAATGAACATGTGTTTGAGTGCACTCCAGGAGATGGGGAAGGACAGGGAAGCCCGGCATGCTGCAGTTCACGGGCCTGCAAATAGTCGGATATGACTTAGCGACTGAACGACGAACTATGAAAATATAAGAAATTATTTGATTTATAAGATGGAAGATATTCTAAGATCACCCATTCCAAATATTAACATCTGTTTTAAAAAAGAGGAGCCAAGCTCTTTCAAGGCTTGTGAACTTCTCTCTGCACCGACACACCTAAGTGTACACATTCACTACCATCAATAACTATTGTTCACTAGGAGACCCACCATGTCGTAACAGGGTGTGAAAGATTCTTAGCGTGGTAGAGAAAGGGAAAGTGCTCTTTGTGGAGAATCCCCGCCTGATACCACAGCATCCTGAGCTAAACTGGCTTCCACTGAGCCAAATCTGCCTAATTTGGAACTATTATCCCTGCTGAGAACTGTGAGCCAGGCCCTCCAATACTCAGATTTCTATAAATGCATTTCAATTTTATTTGGTAATCTTTCATTTTCTTCCACTTTGTCTCTTGATTCTCTCTTGCAGGAGAGCTGTTAAAGGTGCCAATCACACTTGCTGTCAAACTGACTACACAGCTGGATAAAAGAGAGGGTTCATTTTCCACTTGAGCAGCAAGTCTGTAGTGTGCACAGTGAACAGAGAAGCCACTTGCTGGTCGGGGCATGGCTAAATATCACCCACAGCTGGGTAACTGACACAGGGCTCTTCTCTCTTGCTTATCCAGTCCTCTGACTTGGCTCTCCATGAAAATGAGGAAAAAAGCAGAGTGGTCATAAAAAGCAACTCCCTACAGTCCCCAAGAGAAGTTCAGGAAGGTTGGGAGTGTTGACAGTAAATATTAAGGGTGAGGGAGGGCAAATGGGGCTTGGCTTGGGAAGGAAAACTGTCAGCTGTCTAGCAAGAGAACTTTAAATCTGTTAAAAAATAATCGTTGGCGGAAAAAGAGTTCAGAGAGTTATGTATATGAGCTTATTCATGATGGCTCAGAAGTAAAGAATCCACCTGCGATGCAGGAGACCTGGGTTTGATCCCTGGGTTGGGAAGATCCCCTGGAAGAGGAAATGACAACCCACTCCAGTATTCTTGCCTGGAGATCCCAAGGACAGAGGAGCCTGTGAGCTACAGTCCATGGGGTCGCAAAGAGTCAGACACAACGGAGTACCTGTACACGTGCGTGCACACACACACACACACACACACACACACACCAATTACATAAATATACTTTTTAGTTTAAAGAAAAATTAAAAAAAAAAAAAAAGACTTGAAGTGCATAAACCAAACTGGTAAAAGTGGAGTGAGGGTGGTTGACCAGATGGAACTTTCACTTTCTGCTTTAGATATTTCTGTACTCTTTTTTGTTTTTAAAAACATTAACTTTTTTTCAAAATCTGAAAAAATTTATTTTTGGAACAATGAGCAACCACAGAGGTTTCTGTTGGCAACAAAGTTGTAAAAGTGGTTGAGAAGAAAGAGGCAACAGGATCTGGAGGAAAGGACATAAGAACATGAGAGATATACATAAGGATAGAAATAGCTTAACGATAATAATAGAATGATATGTACTCCTCTAAACTTTCATAGAAATGATGAATACATCTACTCCCCACAGCAAAAGCTGTGTCCCACCAGCATCAAAAAAAATTGTGTTAAAGGTCTCATATGATTGACCTATGGGCTCTTTTGTTCTGAAGTGTTTAGCTTCTTTGTGATTGGTTTTCAGGTGTTTAATGAACATTATTAACCCAATACATCCTATAAGAACAACAGCGGTAAGGGTGATAAAAGGGCTTGTAAAAAGCAACATATGACTATGATCGATAAAGATAATTTTAACAAGGGAAAAGAGGTATAGAATTGGTAAGTATCATTTACATGATGAATTATTTAACAGTAGAGGCAATTTAAGGACAATGTAATTTACACAAATAGTTGCAAATCTGCAGCAATGACAATGAGCAAGAAGGATGAAAAAGGATTAACAAAATGGTAAAACTTGTGAGCTGCTAACAGGATCTGCATCAACAAGGACACCTGTTAGCCTACTATTAACTCAAGAGGAAGCCAGGAATTTTTTTCTAGGCGTGTTAAAAATTTTGTACATTCCCCGCCCCACGTCACAGAGAAATGCATTGGTTCAGTCGCTCAGTCGTGTCTGCCTCTTTGCAACCCCATGGACTGCAGCACGCCAGGCTTCCCTGTCCATCACCAACTCCTGGAGCTTGCTCAAACTCATGTCCATGGAGTAGGTGATGCCATCCAACCATCTCATCCTCTGTCGTTCCCTTCTCCACCCACCTTCAGTCTTTCCAAGCATCAGAGTCTTTTCCAATGAGTAAGTTTTTCACATCTGGTGGCCAAAGTACTGGAGTTTCAGCTTCAGTATCAGTCCTTCCAATGGATATTCAGGACTGATTTCCTTTGGACTGGTTTTGATCTCCGTGCAGTCCAAGGGACTCTCAAGGTTCAAGGTCCAGACAAGTCTGGACATCAGTCAAACATGAGAGAGACAGCAGAGACATCACGGTTACTAGGGAGTTCCCTGTGGCATTTGTGTAGATAATCGGGAAGGGGTGTTACCTAACATACCTTCCAGTGATGGCAAGACTGTTCTAATGTTTAGGGTGCTGATAGTGGTTTAGTCGCTAAGTCATGGCCGACTCTTGTGATCCCATGGACTGTAGCCTGCCAGGCTCCTCAGACCATGGAATTCTCCAGGCAAGAATACTGGAGCAGCAAGAATACCATTTCCTTCTCCAGGGGATTTTCCTGACCCAGGAATTGAAGCTGGGTCTCCTGCATTGCAGGCGGATTCTTTACCAAGCTACTAGGTCTTATCAGCACAGAGAAGAGTATGGCTAACTCAGCTTTTGAATGAACGTGTTTCTGCATGAATCAGGGGTACAGCTCACATCTTTCAGTCACTTAACAATTTTCAAAGACACGAACTGACCAACAGTTTTTGATTAAGTGAATATAGTTCTAAAACAGCTACCATTTATTGAGCACGTCATGATGGGTTCTTTACATGCATTTATTTATGTTGGTGACAAAAACCAAGCTAGCAAACAATGTTTTGGGGGTATGGAAAAAGCTTCTGAACCAAAAGTCTTACTAGTCACATCAGTATCAAGTCAGGGGTTAAAAAGGAGAGAGCTTTCATTTGACTCTCCCATCCAGGTCCTTGGGAGAGAACAAAAAAGCAGGGTTTTGCTTTTCTTTTTTTTTAAACTAACACTGACCCTATAGAAATGGCAGCAAGGAGATATACTCTTACTGGAGGAACTAACTTGATTTTGATTTTCAGATTGTTGTGGTTTATGATCAAATACTTCTTGGAAAATCTTTATATGGAATATGAGCAGAGAAATTATAAAACTTAAGGGAAATACTTGATATAATCGTGGGGTAGGAAAAGCACCATCCTAAAGCTATGATCCTATAAGAAAATAACACATTTGATTATTTACAGTAAAAATTTTGATATGGCAGAAACCACAATAAACAAGGCAAAAGAGATAATGTAAAAATTTTATAAAATCAAAACAAAGAAATTTCATCCTTAAAATATAAAGAACTCGAACAAATGAGTAACAAAAAGATTCCAATGGAAAAATGGGCAAAAAAATCCCAGGTCATTCACAAATGACTATAAAGGGTCCCCTCCCACCTTAAAAAACAGAACAAAGTAAAGATGTTCAACCTTTATAAAAGTAATACAAGTACAAATGAAAACTACACTGAGGGAAATTCCCTGGTGGTACAATGGCTAAGACTTCGTGCTCCCAATGCAGGGAGCCTGAGTTCAATCCCTGGTCAGGGAAGTAGATTCCACATACTGCAACTAAGATTTGGCACAGCCCACCCCCCAAAAAAGGCAAACCCCAAAATCTAACACAGAGAGAAAATACTCTGTCCACACACTAGCACAGGATAAAGAAACTGACTGTGAGGATGTGGGGAAATGGCAACTCTCATTGACACTGGGTGGGTAAAGAAAGACGAAAAGCAACACTGAATCAAAGTCTGAAATGTGCATACAGAGCAATTTTACCTAAGAAACTGACACTAAGCAAACACTGAGATGGGTGCGAAAACATAAATAAAAGTATGTTCTCTTCCGCATTGTATGGGGCAGTAGGGAATGGAAACCAAAGTGTCCAACAGAGGAATAAATCCACACAATGTAATCCTATAAAAAGATCCAAAGTGAGCTTCCAAATATTCAAAATGGAAAGGCTTGTGACAGACACAGTCATCTCATTATCTGTATTTCCCTTTGCCCTTTCATAGGGGAACCCCAAATCTCAGGTGGAATTCTAGCCACTTGGAATAAAGATTCCCAGGTCTTGGGACTTCTGTTATGGTCCAGTGGCTAAGACTCTGCTTTTAATGCAAGAGGCCTGGGTTTGATTCCTGGTCAGGGAACTAGATCCCACATGCTGCAACTAAGACCCAGCACAGCCAAATAAATAAACAAATAAGATTTACCAGTCTCTTTTGCAACTAGATGTAGCCACGTAACTAAATTCTAGCCAAGAGGAATATATCGAGGTGTGCATGCAACTTTGAGAACTAATTGAAGGGAAGGAGCATGCCTTTCCTTACTCCTTCCTCCCTCCTGTGTGTCTGTGCTCAGTCGTGTTGGACTCTCTGTGGCCCCATGGACTGTAGCCCGCCAGGCGCCTCTGTCCATGGAAATTTCCAGGCGAGAATACTGGAGTGGGTTGCCATTTCCTACTCCAGGGGACCTTTCTGACTCAGGGATCGAACCCATGTCTCCCGCATTGGCAGGTGGATTCTTTACCACTAGCGCCACCTGGAAGCCTCGTTCCTGCTGACTAGAAAAAGGATGTGACGGCCCAACCTGGTCAAGTCACACTGGATCACAAACAGTAAGCCACACCTTCAAGATGGTGGGGACCTGGACTCTACCCCTGGACTTCCTTCATCAGAGACAAACAACTGAGCCGTTTCAGCCATGTTACTTCAGGCTTCTTACCTCTCAGAGCTGAACTGAATCCTAACAGATTCACAGCATGAGAGTCTGAAGGGTATCAGCGCACACATCCATCACAGGAGATTAGAGACCAGAACATGCCACAGTGATTACTCTAGGTGGTGAGATTCGAGCAAGCTTTTTTCTTTTTATATCTTTCAGTTATATTCAGAAAAAAACATATGAGTATGTACTGGTTCTAGAATAGAGCTTTCTTTATTTTGAGAAAAGTATTCTAAAAATTCAAGTGAATTAAACAAGTTTTCGTTTATTTAGTCCCTGTGAAGAACTGTTACTTTAGCTGGATGGATTGCTTTTTAAAAGAAGCCACGTTGTCTCAGCCGACAGTCTCCCACTGAACAGAAGCAGCTTGCCGAGCCCAGAAATAGGTTGCGCCAGGCTGAATTTCTCAGGGTTCCCTCAAGAAAACTACAAGGAGATGGTAATCCCGCAGGCACTTTGCCAGTCCTCTACCAAGCTGCTATTTGCGGCCGGGTGACACAGTTTAACCAACAAGCCATCAATTTCATCCTTCGAAACTTTCAGGTCAACAAAATGTTGAGTTACAGAAGCCAGAACATACTCAGATGTGCAACTAGATACAAATTTGCCAACCGTATGCACACACGACAAGTTTGCTTCTTTTACTGTCTGAAAATTTTATTTAAAAAAATATCCTGAGGACAGCATCACACTTTTTTTAGGAGGTTTCTCTCTATTCAACCTATTGATGTGACCAAGAATATTCTAGGCATTCACCGGTTCTGCGGGAATGGGGCCTTCCCCACCTCTTTCTCAATAAAGAAGAACGTCAAGGCATCAGTGAGGGTCTCTGCTCTCTTTTTCTTCCCTGGACACTTCTTACATGGTGCCCAGTGACTGAGCCCAGTGATTCTCAGGATCTCTCTCATTTTCTGATGTATTCACAACTTCTGTTACTGTTCATGAGGTCCCTGTAAAGGTGCTTAGTTTAGACAAATCTTGTCCTAAGTAGGTAATTCTGACTCTGATTTACTTTGATGCATTTGTTAAGCTCCTTAATGCCTCCTGTTCTGATTTCCCTTTTAAAAATATTTTCTGTAACTGCAACGAATCATCTTTTTTGATTTCACATTTCAAAGTTTTTAACTGTGAAAAATACATTTCTTCTAATTCCTCTGTCCTAGGTGTCCGAAGGGATGAATTTAAAGCTTTGGGCATGTAAACATTCTTAAACATCCCTGAAACTTCTTCTTAAAAAAAAAAAAAAATCCTACTCTGTTACTTCCCAAACCACTAAGTCTTATATTGATACTCCACTACTGCAGCTTCAATCTACCTTTCTAACTTCCATTCCAGCAAGTTTGTCCCTGGCCCTAACTGCAGTGAGCTAGAGCTCCAATCACATGTATGAAAGTGAAGCCTCTCAGTCGTGTCCCACTCTTTGTGACCCCATGGACTGTAGCCTACCAGGCTCCTCTGTCCGTGGGATTTTCCAGGCAAGAGTACTGGAGTGCGTTGCCATTTCCTTCTCCAGGGGACCTTCCCAGCCCAGGGATCGAACCTGGGTCTCCTACATTGCAGGAAGACACTTTACCATCTGCGCCACCAGGGAAGTCCAATCACACGTATAAACACGGATAAATCCTTCAGATGTTAATAACACATATAATAACAATGTTGATATTCTAAAGTGATGAATTAGAAGAATGTGAGGGACAGAAATGTGTGCATTTTTGTACACACTGCTACAGAGCAAAAATGTATTAAATTGCATATGCACAGTATTTGGAAAATGGAACACATTATTTGGAAAATGGAACACTCACTTCCAAATCTCTTTTTAAACCACTCTACTGATATATGACTGGTATGTGAAAAGGTGTATGTATTTAATGTAAATAGCCTGCTGAGCTTGGTAATAAGCATACACTTATAAAACCATCACCACTATCAAGTTTATAAACATATCCATCACCTTCCAAAGTTTCCTCTCACTTATGACTATTATTATTATTTTGTGTGTGCTGGGAGGGTGGTGGTGGGGAAGAAGATAAGAACTATGAACAAAACCCAAATCCCTTAATGGTTCCATCTACCTGGAATAAGACCATAATGTTCCTCCTCCAACTTATTTGTAAGCCACGATATTTCCAAGGTCAGCTTAAACTTTACTTCTCTAGGAAATTTTGATTCTCGGTATGGAATTCACCTTTCATAATCCTCTTCCCAGGTGGTGCTAGTGGTAAAGAATCCGTGTGCCAATGCAGGAGATATATGAGACAAGGCTTCGATCCTTGGGTCGGGAAGATCCCCTGGAGTAGGAACCCACTCCATTGGAGTGGCAACCCACTCCAATACTCTTGCCTAGAGAATCCCACGGACAGAGGAGTCTGGTGGGCTACAGTCCATGGGGTTGCAAAGAGTCAGACATGACTGAAGTGACTCAGCACACATGCACAGTCACTCAAACCATACACACTCAGTCACAGACACACGAACAGTGTACACAGGGCATTCATTATGGTTTATTAAATGATGAGTTACTGAGAGGGAAGGTCTATGTCTTACCCATCTTTTGTTTGCCCTACAGCACCTAAGAGGTTCAGATTTAATAAAAGATAGTCTTTTAATAACATTTATTGGATTGTGTAACCAAACAGTGGAATTTTGATAGAGTTTCTCTTAACTGTTCGTTTTAACTACCCCATAGTTAGCTGTTCATCAACGGTTTCCTCCGTTTGGATCTGTGTAGCTTGAATCAAATGCAGCTTAGAATAAATAAGCTACTGCCGAGGGCCCGGAGCTCCTCTCTGTTTCTTCAGGTTTTTTATTTTTTGGTGTGGTAATTATGTTTATTTTAACAGACGATTTGTTTACATTTCTTGCCTTTATCAGGCCTGTCTCTTAAGTACAGAGAAACTATTTCTGGCTGTTCTGCTTTCCAAGGAAACCGGGCAATTTTCTTTTAAGGTCGTGGAACGCTTTTACTTCCACAAGTCTGCTCTGCAGCACCTAAGACTTGCAGTATTAAAAACCATTGTTTTCTCAAAAGTCTGGAAATGGCCTGCAAGATATAATTAACTACCTAGAACAAACAATGGAACACAAATAGATCTCCCCCTCAGAAAATAACTGTTGGCTTATGTGAAACAATCTCATTTTTTTTTTAGTGACTAGAAATTTTGGAGCAAGAAAGCAGTATGTAAATTAAAATACACAAAATTTCAAGCCAGAAATCAATATAACAGTTTGCATGTTCAGTTCAAGCAGCATGTCCACATATCAGAAATAGAACAGAAATGTCTATTAGAATAGAAATGCCTACCACCCCCACTCCTATTCCAAACTATAAGCCAATATAATTACACTATTGGAGTAGGGGGTGAGGAACGAGATTTAAAAGATCATGTCAATGTATGGCAAAACCAATACAGTATTATAAAGTAAAATAAAGTAAAAAAAAAAAAATCATCTGCCAAGTTATACACTTGAAAACCTAAAAGAATTAAATGGAAAAAGTATTAAATTTCAATATAAGAAAATTCAGCAAAGGGCTGTGTGAAGAATGCAAAAAAGAAATACCCTTCTTATAAGTGAACAATGCAGGCAAAGATTCCAATTATAGCAATAACCAAAAGACATGTTTAAAACAGGGTTTAGATAAAGGAAAAATACATTTCTTGTTCTTAGATAGATCCAATGATATGATGGAAGAAATAAGTGAATTCTCTCTTTACATTTTGTAAATTTAACCTGATTCTAAGGAAAATATGAAAAGAATTTTATTGGAAACTCATCATTCTGAATTGTATATGAAAAAAAAATAATAGTCTGGAAAATTCTGAAGTGAAGAAAAATGAGTGGGTACAAGTACTACCACATATTAAAACACATTCTAAAGCTACAGAAGGTAGAACTGTTGAAAAGTGAAGTATGAATTGATCAAGCTGGGGAGAAGAGAGATGAGAAGGAAAAGGAAATAAAGATGCTTTTCTAAACATATGAAAAGATGTTCCATGTCTTATATATAATGAAAGAAAAATAAATATAATGATACACCTTTCTTTTTTTTCACTTCCCAGGGAGGAAAAAAAATCAGACAGCTTGATGATAATACTGCAGTGGTGAGCTGGGATATAGTTGCTAGCAAGAGTGTAATCCCTTAAGTCGCTATGGGGGCATTTTGACAACAAAATGAAATAAAGAATGCATATACCTTCTGAAATGTATCCTACAGATACGCTTCCAAAGATCGTCACAAAAGAGATTATCTATGCAACATGATTTCTAATTGCAAAAGGACTGGAAATAACCTCATGCAACAGAGGACGGTTTGGTCAGATAACTTACAGTATGAATACCTAAACAACAAAACACTATGCCACTGATTTTTTTCTAGCAATAGTTTGAAAATATTTTTGAGATGTGTTGATACTAATTTCACATGCTATGTATTATGTTTTATATTAGCAACAAAAAACATGCCCTAACTTTAACAGTGAAAGACTTTCAAATAGTTGGGAGGGATGTATGTGAGGGAAATTGAACTCTATCTTTGAGGCTAACATCCTGATTCTGAACTCCTCCTTTAGACAATGAAAAGACAAAGTTTCTGGTAGAAATATTTTTTTAAAAAAATTTGAAAGGAGTACTGAAACTCTTTCATTCTTTAGAATGAAAAGTATCATGAAAACAAATGACCCAGGATCTTGTTAAACTCATTAAGTATGCATATGGAGTGTTCATTTAACAAAAATTTTTTTTAATTTTTAAATTTATTTATTTTAATTGGAGGCTAATGACTTTACAATATTGTATTAATTTTGCCATACATCAGCATGAATCCACCACGGGTGTACATGTGTTCCCCATCCTGAACCCCCACCTCCTCCCTCCCCGTACCATCCCTCTGGGTCATCCCAGTGCACCAGCCCCAAGCATCCTGTATCCTGCATCGAACCTGGACTGGCGATTAGTTTCTTATATGATATTATCCATGTTTCAATGTCATTCTCCCAAATCATCCCAGCCTCGCCCTCTCCCACAGAGTCCAAAAGACTGTTCTATACACCTGTATCTCTTTTGCTGTCTCACATACAGGGTTATCGTTATCATCTTTCTAAATTCCACATATATGCATTAGTATACTGTATTGATGTTTTTTCTTTCTGGCTTACCTCACTCTGGATAATAGGCTCCAGTTTCATCCACCTCATTAGAACTGATTCAAATGTATTCTTTTTAATGGCTGAGTAATACTCCATTGTGTATATGTACCACAGCTTTCTGATCCATTCATCTGCTGATTGACATCTACGTTGCTTCCATGTCCTGGCTATTATAAATAGTGCTGCGATGAACATTGGGGTACATGTGTCTCTTTCAATTCTGGTTTCCTCGGTGTGTATGCCCAGCAGTGGGATTGCTGGGTCATAAGGCAGTTCTATTTCCAGTTTTTTAAGGAATCTCCACACTGTTCTCCATAGTGGCTGTACTAGTTTGTATTCCCACCAACAGCGTAAGAGGGTTCTCTTTTCTCCACACCCTCTCAAGCATTTATTGCTTGTAGACTTTTGGATCACTGCCATTCTGACTGGCGTGAAATGGTACCTCACTGTGGTTTTGATTTGAATTTCTCTGATAATGAGTGATGTTGAGCATCTTTTCATGTGTTTGTTAGCCATCTTTGTTTTCTTTGGAGAAATGTCTATTTAGTTCTTTGGCCCATTTTTGATTGGGTTGTTTATTTTTCTGGAATTGAGCTGCAGAAGTTGCTTGTATATTTTTGAGATGAGTTGTTTGTCAGTTGCTTCACTTGCTATTATTTTCTCCCATTCAGAAGGCTGTCTTTTCACTTTGCTTATAGTTTCCTTTGTTGTGCAGAAGCTTTTAATTTTAATAGGTCCCATTTGTTTATTTTTGCTTTTATTTCCAATATTCTGGGAGGTGGGTCATAGAGGATCTTGCTATGATGTATGTCGGAGAGTGTTTTGCCTATGTTCTCCTCTAGGAGTTCTATAGTTTCTGGCCTTACGTTTAGTTCTTTAATCTATTTTGAGTTTATTTTTGTGTATGGTGTTAGACAGTGTTCTAGTTTCATTCTTTTACAAGTGGTTGACCAGTTTTCCCAGCACCACTTGTTAAAGAGATTGTCTTTTCTCCATTGTATATTCTTGCCTCCTTTGTCAAAGATAGGTGCATGGATTTATCTCTGGGCTTTCTATTTTGCTCCATTGATCTGTATTTCTGTCTCTGTGCCAGTACCATACTGTCTTGATGACTGTGGCTTTGTAGTAGAGCCTGAAGTCAGGCAGGTTGATTCCTCCAGTTCCATTCTTCTTTCTCAAGATTGCTTTGGCTATTCGAGGTTTTTTGTATTTCCATACAAATTGTGAAATTATTTGTTCTAGTTCTGTGAAAAATACCATTGGTAGCTTGATAGGGATTGCATTGAATCTATAGATTGCTTTGAGTAGTATACTCATTTTCACTATATTGATTCTTCCGATCCATGAACATGGTATATTTCTCCATCTATTAGTGTCCTCTTGATTTCTTTCACCGGTGTTTCATAGTTTTCTATATATAGGTCTTTAGTTTCTTTAGGTAGATATATTCCTAAGTATTTTATTCTTTTCGTTGTAACGGTGAATGGAATTGTTTCCTTAATTTCTCTATTTTCTCATTATTAGTGTATAGGAATGCAAGGGATTTCTGTGTGTTGATTTTATATGCTGCAACTTTACTATATTCATTGGTTAGCTCTAGTAATTTTCTGGTGGAGTCTTTATGGTTTTCTATGTAGAGGATCATGTCATCTGCAAACAGTGAGAGTATTACTTCTTCTTTTCCAATTTGGATTCCTTTTATTTCTTTTTCTGCTCTGATTGCTGTGGCCAAAACTTCCAAAACTATGTTGAATAGTAGTGGTGAGAATGGGCACCCTTGTCTTGTTCCTGACTTCAGGGGAAATGCTTTCAATTTTTCACCATTGAGGATAATGTTTGCAGTGGGTTTGTCATATTAACTTTTATTATGTTGAGGTATGTTCCTTCTATTCCTGCTTTCTGGAGAGCTTTTATCATAAATGGATGTTGAATTTTGTCAAAGGCTTTCTCTGCATCTATTGAGATGATCATATGGCTTGGAGTGTTCATTTTAAAATGAAGCTGCTCTACATACTGATATGAAATGATCTCTAAAATGTATTTCTAACTTAAAGAAAAAGAAACATGCAAAACTAGAGAGGGCAGTATCTTAACTTCCATGTAAAAAACAAAGGGCTGCAAATTACGCAAATGTGTATATTTCCACAGAATCTCTCTGATGTATACACAAGAAACTGACAACTGAGATTGTTCTTGGGGAGAAAGATAAAGGTGGTAAGGGATCTATTTCCTTTTAAAACTTGTGTACAGGCTTTTTTAAATTAAACAAAACGCATGTATTACCTATCTAAAAAAAAAAAACCGAAAAGACGCTCAAAATCACTAAACAGTAGGGAAATGTAAATCAAAACCATAGTGAGATAGTACTTCACATCCGTTGTTATTGTTTAGTTGCTAAGTCATGTCTGACTGACTCTTTGAGACCCCAAGAACTGTAGCCCACCAGTCTCCTCTGTCCGTGGGATTCTCCAGGGAAGAATACTGGAGTGGGTTGCCATTTCCTTCTCCAGGGGGACTTCCTGACCCAGGGATCAAACCCATGTCCCCTGCATTGCAGGCAGATTCTTGACCGCTGAGCCAAGGGGGAGGCTCTGATGGCCCACCCCCTATAGGATGGCTATTATCTAAACTAAGAGAAAACGACAAGCGTTGGGCAGTTGTGAAGATGCGGAGAAATCAGAGTCTCTGCGCAATGTTGGTGGGAATGCATTCAATAAAATGTGTAGGTACAGACACTATGGGAAACAGCATGCTGCTTCCTCAGAAAGTGAAACTCAGAACTACTGCATGATCCAGCAATTCAACTTCTGGACATACACCCAAAAGATCTGAAAGCTCAGACTTGAATAGATACTTGCACACCCATGTTCACAGCAGCTTTATCCACAACGACCAAAAGCTGGAAACAAGCCAAGTGTCTATCAACAGATGCGTGGATAAACAGTTATGTGGTATTCAACCCTAAAAAGGGAAGAAATTGACACACGCCACAACATGGATGAACCCTGAAGATACGATGCCAAGTAGTGTCTGGAAATGGATAGTGGGGCTGCACGACAGTGTGATTGTGATTGAAGTCACTGAGTTCAGTTCAGTCGCTCAGTTGTGTCTGACTCTTTGCGACCCCATGGACTGAAACACGCCAGGCCTCCCTGTTCATCACCAACTCCTGGAATTCACTCAAACTCATGTCCATTGAGTTGGTGATGCCATCCAACCATCTCATCCTCTGTCATACCCTTCTCCCCCCGCCTTCAACTTTCCCGCATCAGAGTCTTTTCAAACGAGTCAGTTGTTTGCATCAGGTGGCCAAAGCATTGGAGTTTCCAGCTGAACGGTACACTTAAAAATGGTTAAAATAGTAAATCCTATGTCGTGTGTATTTTATCACAATTAAAAGAAATGTAATGCACAAATAGAAAATCTGAAGAGAACTACAGCAGGTAAAGAAATGGACACAGCTGATTAAAAATCTTCCCAGAAAAGCCCAGGCCCAGATGACTTCACTGATTAAGTCTACCAAGCATTAAAAGAAAAAATAATACCAGTTTTCCACACAAACTCTTTTGGAATACTCACTCTGAGAGAACAATATTACTGATATGAAAGCCAGGCAAAGACATCAAAAAAATACTACAGACCAATTTCTCTCATGAATATATATGTAAAAACCATCAACAAAATATCAGCAAAACAAATTCAGCAACATCAGCAAAGGATTTTACCTCATGATCAACTGGTAATTATGCCTGGAATGCAACACTGATTTAACATTCAAAATTCAACAAAGGTAATATACTATATTAATATAAAAAAGGACAAAAACCACATGATCCTCTTGATACACACAGGAAAAATATTTGATAAAATCCAAGACCTATTCATGATAAAAATGATCAACCAACTAGGGCTAGAAGGGAACATCCTGAACTTGATAAAGGTATCTTAAAAAAAAAAAACAAAAAAAAAAACCCCTACAGCTCAGGACTTCCCTGTTGGTCCAGTGGGTAAGAATCTTCCTTCCAAATGCAGGGGATACAGGTTCGATCCCTGGTCCAGGAAGATCCCACATGCCTTGGGGCAACTAAGTCCATGTGTCAGAGTTACTGAGCCAATGCACCCCACAGCCCATGATCCGCAACGAGAAGCCCGCACACCACGAGTAGAGAAAAGCCCGAGCATCCATGGAGACCCAGCACCGCCATAAATAAAAAGCAAAAACCCTACAGCGTCTATCATACTCAGAGGTGAAAGGCTGAACGCTTTCTCCCTAAGACTGGCACCCCCGCTTGCTCCACTTCCATTCAGTATTGTATTGGAGGTTCAGGCCAGTGCAAGCAAGCCAGAAAAAGAAATGAAAACATGGAGAAGTCAGAAACAAACACTTCTGCCCACACAGTATTAACAGTCCCAAAGTGGAAACAATCCAAGTACCTATCGACATGGTACATGGATACACAAAATGTGACATGTTCATGTAGAGCGTGACTGAGCAATACATGCTGGAAGTCAGACGCCTAAGACTGTGTATCCCATAATTCAAATGAAATGACCAGAAAGGGCAAACCTACAAGACAGGGCAGACCAGTGGCTGCCTGTGCCTGGAGGTAGTTACGAGGATTGCTAATGGGCTCAAGAGATCTTTCTGGAGTGATGAAAATATTCTAAATTTGGATTGTGGCGGCTGTTGCACAACTTTGTAAATGTACTAAAAGTCACTGCATCGTACCTTTTAAATGTATGAGTTTTGTTGTATGGTAAGGATACCTCAATAAAGCTATTTTAAAAATGTAAAAGAAGGACTTCCCTGGTGGCAGTGTGGATAAAAATCCGCCTGCCAATGCAGGGGACATGGGTTTGATCCCTGGTGCACATGCCTCAGGGCAACTAAGCTCGTGTGCCACAGCTACTGAGCCTGCATGTTGCAACTACTGAAGCCTGAGCATCTAGAGCCTGTACCCTGCAGCAAGAGAGGCCACTGCAATGAGAAGCCTGCACAGGGCAACTAGGGAGCAGCCTCACTCACCACAACTAGAGAAAGCCCACGTGCAGTAACAAATAATAACCATTATTATGAAAAACTTATAAATTAAAAATGCACAAAAGTAACAATTATAATAGCTTTTACATTATTAATACTACTGCTTGTTTACCTGTATTTTCACAGGCTGATTAAAAAAAATGAGAAGACTTACTAAATTAGAGCATCTAATTATGCATTTCTCTATTTTACTGGAAGAGAAAAATACAGAAATAATGTATTCAGGAAAGGCCAATCTTCGCTTAAGCCATAAATCTGACGAATAGATTATGTAAGACCTTTTATTATTCACCTTCCCTATCCCCTTCACAAGCATGAGTGATGAAAAATAAACTGTACCTTAAGGGCAAAAAGAGTGTTAGTTTTGCAATTTCTATTAAAGAATGGCTTTCTTTAACACCATCTATCTGATTATCTATCCATGAGAGAGCCAAAGTTCAAAGTGTGTGTTTTCTATAAATTTAACTGTTTTAGACCCTTCGGGCATTTCCTTCAGATATACGGTCAACTAGGACAATTGAAACTTCCTTATTATTCTCACAGTCAAGTTCCCATCACAGTCAAGTTCCCACCACAGTTCAGTCTTGATTGCTGAGACCCTTGGTGGTCTCAAGCCGACTCCTTTCTCTTACAGTCTTTCCTGTTCCCCTTTATCCTCTCCGTTAGCATTCTTGCCTTTTCTCAGGTTATCTGACAACTCTGACACCTGCCCTTCTGAGTTAGCCCTTCCTGATGCCTCAGCTCCTAGCTTCATGTGACTGGACATCCTCTTCTTTTCTGCGGGGTGTGGGGTCTCCGCTGCCACTGAGGCACGCCTGACCCAGCTGCTTCTCCGATCTGCCAGACCCAATAATACTGTCATAATAATTACTGCTGCCATTCGTCAGTGCTTTCAAAGCAACACCACAGGTTCTTTGAAAAGTTCCTTTTGAGGATTGTTACTAGCCAACAAGTACACACTGCTATATTTAAAATGGATAACCAACAAGGACCTACTGTATAGCACAGGGAACTCTGCTCAACGTCACGTGGCAGCCTGGATGGGAGGGGAGTGAGGGGAGAATGCATACATGTACACGTGTGGCTGAGTCCCTTCGCTGTTCACCTAAATTAATCGGCTGTTTTGTTGTTTAGTTACCAAACTGTGTATGACTCTTTGTGACCCCATGGAATTAGCTTGCCAGGCTCCTCTGTCCGTGGGATTCTCCAGGAAATACTGGAGTGGGTTGCCATTTCCTTCTCCAGGGGATTTTCTGGACCCAGGGATCGAACAAGGGTCTCCTGCTATACTCCAGTGTAAAATTAAAAGTTAAAAAAAAAAAAAAAAGATTCTTACGGCACCACCTTTTTATCTGAAGAGATCTGACACGCTTTCCCACGTCCATACATCACTACTGTAAGGACGTTTTACTAAATGCGGCTCAGTCTAAGAGACAAGAGGATGTGAGAACTCATAAAGGAGACAGTTACATTAGTTAAGACATATAGTTAAAGAAACAGATGATCTACTTGGCAAGGGTGGGGAAATATATTCTCATACACTACTGGTACAATGGTTAAGCCAAAGAGGGCAAGTTGGCCATGTCTGTTACAATATTAAGGAGGAATCCTCTAGGATACCATTAAGTACATTTTTGGGGGGCAACACAGAATGAGATGGTTGGATTGCATCACTGAATCAATGCACATGAGTTCAAGCAAACTCTGGGAGCTGGTAAAGGACAGGGAAGCCTGGCATGCAGCAGTCAATGGGGTCATAAAGAGTCAGACATGACTTAGTGACTGAACACCAACAACATTTAAATTTAAAAAGTACTTGAGGGACCTCCCTGGTGGTCCAGCGGTTAAAAATCTGCCTTGCAATGCAGAGGACACAGGTGTGAATCCTGCTCAGGGAGCCAAGGCCCCATTTGCCCAGGAGCAACTAAGCCTACTGCTGCAACTACACTCTGGAGCCCAAACACTGCAACTAGGGAATCCGTGCACTGCAATGAAAGATCCAGCCTGATGCAAGAAGATGCTGTGTGTCACAACTAAGACCCAACACTCCAAATAAATACATACGTATTAAAAAAAAAGAAATCTACTGAAGTCAGGGCCCAGTGACATCTCTCCATCAGAAAGTTCACTGTAATACTGTCGAACTGCACAGTGGGCCTGCTAGACTTTATTTCCCATAAAGGCAGAGAGTAAATCTGTTTTCTCCACTGGAACATACGCATTACCTTAAGCAATGCCTAGCACCGAGAAGGCAGGTGTTCAGGACAATCTGGTGAATGAATAAATGAGTGATGATGACTGAAGGGCAGTTTCTGCCTGGACCTCTGTTGGTATTTGGTAAGCCAGGAGCGAACTTTCCATTTGGAATGCTGGTTCCGTGGCCATGCTGCACTCTGGGTCCTAGACCTTCAAGTACCCTTTGCCGATTGTCACAGCAAGTGGCAGAGGAATCTGAATACCCAGAGCAAACCAGCTACAAAACGTGTGACTACAGTTAAAAGCAGCAGCAATGCTGTCATGCTTGTATTGTATGTCAGATTGTGTGTGTGCTCAGTCGTGTCCAACTCTTTGCAACTCCATGGGCTGCAGACCACCAGGCTCCTCTGTCCATGGGATTCTCCAGGCAAGAACACTGGAGTGGGGTGCCATTTCTTTCTCCAGGAGATCTTCCTGACCAGGGATGGAACCAGGTCTCCTGGATTGGCAGGTGGATTCTTTACTATCTGAACCACCAGGGAAGCCCTATTACATTACACAAATATAAAATTTTCCTTTTAATTCATTACTCACCTTGCTGCTGCTGCTAAGTCCCTTTAGTCGTGGCCGACTCTGTGCAACCCCATAGACGGCAGCCCACCAGGCTCCCCCGTCCCTGGGATTCTCCAGGCAAGAACACTGGAGTGGGTTGCCATTTCCTTCTCCATTGTGTGAAAGTGAAGTTGCTCAGTTGCGTCAGACTCGTAGTGACCCCATGGACTGCAGCCTACCAGGCTCCTCCGTCCATGGGATTCTCCAGGCAAGAGTACTGGAGTGGCTTGCTATTGCCTTCTCCATACTCACCTTGGTGTATATATATATTTTTTGCCTTAAGCATAAAAGGTTTAATCTTCAGAGTCACCATCAGGACTTAGAAATGCCCGAGAGTAAAATACCCAGTTTAATCCCAGAGCACAGCTGAACAGTGGTCTGGCCTTATGTCAGTTTTCAGACCTCGAGGAAAACATTCTAAAGAGAAAAAAACCCTATCATACTGAGGTGGTGATAGAAAGAGCCTTTTGAAAGCTAGAAATGACATTACACCATAGGGACACACGAGGGCGCTCTAATCAACTAGCAAAGAGAAACACAGAGCTAGTGAAACCAGGTTGACATTTTAATAATTGTACTGAAACAGGTGAATTAAGTCCTGGTAAAATTATGTTTGTTATTTACAGCAAGCCATCTTCTGTTCCTGATCCAAAGTTTGAGAAGCCAAAAGGATTTTGCAAGTCTTAAAACTGCAGGAAGAATCCACTGTTCTCAGATCCAAGGTAAGGATTAAGCACATCCCTTCCCAAAGGGATATGCTTAAAGGGATGTGTTTTTTAAATTGACCTTGAGGCAGGATTTGCCCCTTTCAAGCCAGTATTTTCTTTCAAATCTACAATTCCACTTGGTGCTTTACCTGTCCTCAGCTGAATGAATCCATTTCTTTGCTCCATCTGCTTTCTTAAGAAAACTGGAGAGTTACAAGTTTGCACCTGTCCATCCCCGCCCAAAGCCAGTAATAATGAAACAGCATTTTGTAAAAAAGGAGCCCAGACCGCTGAAGAAAGTAACTCACGGCCTTATTGAGGTTTTAAATTCATAAATACAACTACAGCATATAATTTTCTCCATCAAATTCAGAGTATAGCATAGAACGAGCGTTTAAGTGACCTTTCTTTCAGATCTTTAACAAGAGAGCAACGGAACTGCAGAAAGTCCTGGATTCTGAGGCAATCAGGCTCGTTTCACTAAGGATTATCAGTCATCTTAAAATCACATTCAAACTTTCGTCTCAGCAAAATTACAAATAATTCCATGTCATTGATCCTTGGGGTCAAATTCAATAGTTAAAATGCAAAGTATTAAAACTTTGAATGCCACGGGTATACTGTGTTTGTATAATACATCCTTATTGACTGAATAAACTAGAGGATTCTCTCCAGCTCTGGAACTATCTACAGGAAGTGTGACAAATGATTTATTTTTGAACCGCTAGTTATTTTATTCACTTTAACGTTCATCTATTTGAATGACTAAATTCCTGGCCATGATGTTTCAAACTTGATTTCTGTCAATGAATTTGGTTTTTTTTTTTGCGGGGGGGGGGGGGCTCCCAAAGTCTTTTGTTAAAGACCCCGGTGAGTTCAATTTTCTATGCTTTGCTGAATTTGGCCATCAGGGTATACCCAATCAGGTTCAATCGATACTAAAAGGAGAATAGGCTCTAAAATGTGCTAGAGGATATGTTTCTAATTTTCCTGTTCTTTTCAAAATTGTCCTGATTAATTGAAGATGAATTTTCCTCAAAAAAAGTTGCCTGATATTACAAAGAAAAAATGAAAGTGTTAGTCACTCTCAGTCATGTCCAGATCTTTGCAATCTCATGGACTGTAGCCCACCAGGCTCCTCTGCCCATGGAATTTTCCAGGCAAGAATACTGGAGTGGGTTGCCATCTCCTATTCCCAGGGGATCTTCCTGACCTAGGCACCGAACCCGCATCTCGAGTTGCCCGCACTGGCAGGTGGATTCTTCATTACTAGCACTACCTGGAAAGCCCAACTGTATGGGAGGCAGGACAAAAAAGAAGTCTAACTTGCTGTCAGTGTTTCTGAAAGATACTCCTGTATTATAAATCATCAAGTACCAAATGAGTTTTAGTTATTAGGTGGATGAACAATAAAGAGGGAAGGAGTATAGATAGAACAATCCCTCTTCCTCTGAGGCATTTTATGGTTCTTAAAGGAAAAAAATGTTCCTACTTTTTCCACGTTTTCACATCTCTAAATAAAGTAAGCAGGAGAATTTTATAAGCAAACCAAAGTATATGTACATTAAACCCTGGCTCTGATACAATCAGCAAATGAGTTGTTATAGGAAAAAACCTGCTTCCCACTTGCCTGCCTTCGCACCACACACATCAACCATGATTTATCTTTTATTGACGACACCTGGTCTGTGTTTCAACCATTCAGGTGCCAAGCTCTTTGGCTTCTCTCAGCTGAACCCTCTTCAAGGAAGGCCCCAGCGCACTTGACCTTCTTATCAGTTCAAGAACTACCTTTCCAAAGGAGCTGTATCTGACTCCCCCACATACCCCCAGTATCCTCTCAATCAGCAAACCCTAAACATGATGACTCCTTTCACCCAGATGGAGGTGAATTATAACTTTTTCATTACTTTGTATCTTCTTCATTAGATTGCATGCTTCTTTAGGACAAGGGTGGTGATTTTCAATTCTGCATTTTGAAATGTTTGGAAAACTGACTCCAAAGCAAATTGACACTCTCAAGGTCTACTGATCTGTGCGTCCTTCTAATAGAAACAGCTTTAGATAGAGACAGTTTTGGAATTGAATCCACCTTTCTTATGTTCTCTGCCATCTCAAAGAACAGCTGACACTGTGCAGAATATATATGCCTGTACCGTGTGTGGGTACATACACACGTACTTTTCAAAAGCATGCTCAAATAATTAAGAGAAACCTTTTGTTTTTCCTCAGAAACTTCAGAAAGTAAAGCCTGACAATACCTGGCTGCAGGAACATGACTTTTAAAGCCTGAGAAACAGCATCTCACACCTTCTCTACTCAAATTATGCTATTACTAATTCCAATTAATTAGTTGGAGTAAGTTAGTTAAATCTGTGCACACTGAGAATTAAATGGCTCAAAACAAAAGCCTGAACAGCTTTCCTATAAGCCAAGCGTCTCAAGTTTTGTGATGCAGAACTTTTCCAGGTATCCTGGCATGCTCCATATAACCTTAGCTCACGCAGTCCCTACAGCTCTAGACTGTAACGCCAGTTAACACTTCCTCTCAGCCCATCTTATACAGAATTTAAGACTCAAACCATCCAAGATCACACTCTGACTTCGACCTCCTTTGAGTGATCAAGGGAAGTTAGGGGTCTATAACAGAGAATTAAATAAGAGATTAAGATCGGCCTAGAATTTTCTAAACTCTGTTCATGTTACCAAACCTTCTCAACAACTGTAAAAAGGAACGCTTCAAGTATCAATCCCGTGGAAAGAAGTGTACCAATTATAACACTCACGTGGCAGGCGGGAAACAAATCAAACCTGGTTCATAAAGTCCAACCTTGGTTCGTTTGTGAAGAAAGGTGACAAGATTCAATCTCTTATCTAACCAAAAGGGCCGCGCCAAGGGATGAATTGCATCTAGCAGTTGTGAAGGGTCTGCGTTGGAATTCAAACTCAACAACAAACATCAGCTTTCCTTGGTCCACTCCACCTTCTAGTTTCCTGCCACCCCTCGTCCGCGACGGTTCCCTTCCCAAGGTGGAAACGACGAATTCCAAAAGGATATGCCCTCCGATCTAAGAGCAGAGACTCACCAGTTTCATGCTGGACTTTTGGCTGGTAAGGAGCAGTTCCTCGACTTCTCAAACCCAGAAAGCGTCTTCCGGTTCAATCTCCACGACGGGCCCGCCGAGAGCATCGCGGGACATGCAGTCTTTTTTCCCCCTTCGCTCCTTCCCGGTGCATCATGGGAAATGTAGTCATCTCTCCGTGCATCATGGGAACCGTGGTCATCTTTCCTTTTCCTCTCCTCTTAGAACGCCTCCTTCCGTCAGCTCAAATTCATCCGCGCCGCCAATTCATCCTGCCTCTTCACCCCAGCATGATATCATGTCCCTCATCTGGGCCCAGAATCCATGGTATGCTGGGATGTGTAGTCCCTACGGCTCTGGCGCCCCTTTCCCCTCCTCCCTGTGGGAAGGCGCACTGGCGCGGTACTTGCCGGGAGCTGTAGTTCCTTGGGGCCTCGGGACGCAGAGTCCCGCACCTTTACTCAAGGGAGACAAAAACTACAACTCCCAGGGCCGCCCGGTGGCAGCAGGTGGGAGCGGGGCTGTTGATATCAATATGGCGGTTGTCAGCCAGACAAAGACAGTCAGTCTGATGTGATTGAGACAAGGGAGGTTTTTCAGGGGGAGACTGGGAGATAGGGGCCTCCCCTCCCCCTTCTCCTCTTCCTGCGCCGGCCTCAACCCCTCCCCAGACCCCTCCCGACGGGCGCCCCACGCGGAAGACACCCCTCCCCCTCCCGCTTTCCCCTCCTCCCTACCTCAGACCTCAGCCCTTCGTACCGGGACGTTGGGGAGGGGGCTGTGCCGGGCGGAGAGAACTCAGCAAGCATTCTGAGGTGAGTCGAGTGGTTTGGAAGCCTCAAGTCTCTCCAGTCTCTTTCCTCACTTCTTTCTCTTCACTTTTTTTTTGGGGGGGGGCGGTGTTGGGGGGAGTAAGTGAGTGGACTGGGGATGAGTGTCTTAAGCGGCCCAACTGAGAGGTAGGAGGAAGCGTGGGGTTTCGCGGGGGTGACCCGAACGCAGGGTCTGGGGTGGGGCAGTTTGTGGGGGCAGTAATTGAAAGGCGTCGGGTGCTCCCAACTCTTTTCTCCTGGTTGCCTCCCCAGTGGGCGGAAGGTTTGAATCCTGGAGGTGGGGTCTCCAGTTTGGAGTTTGGGAAACTGTGAGGGGAATTTGAGGTGCGTGGGTTTGTTTGGGGTGCAGAGCTGTGTTTGAAACTGGGTGACGTGCACTCGGGCGATGGGTTAGCCTTGAATAAATGTCTCAGGAGAGGAAGTTCGAGAGCCGGAGTCGGAGCTGTTAGCTGGGCCTGGGCGGAGAGGCGTGCGCGAGGTGCGGCTCCGGGACCTCTGGGCTAGCGGAGCGGCGCGGGGTGGCCTCGGGGAGCAACTCGTTTGTGTCCCATCGGCGGCTCACACTCCTCCCCGTCTCCCGGGACCAGCTCCACCGCAAACTCAGGGCAGGCGCCTCGGAGAGATGAGGTGCGGTGGAGATGGCTTTTTGCATCCTTAAGTCGGTAGCTAGGTGGGAAAGGAAGAGTGTTCTTAATATTTTATTCCGGAACCGTGTTTTGGTTACACTATTGGGGCTACTTGGAAAGGAGTCCTCCACCCATCCTCACCCCGAAACAGTAGGTCTCCTTGGTCGTCTTCACCTTCCATAGATGAAACATTACTTAAGATTCGGGGGCGGAGGGGTGGGGGTCGGGAGTGCCCACTTCTGTACGCGACCCTGTGTGTCTGCTGAAGACACGGAATGACTGTTGTGTATCCTGTGGTTGGGTGACTTATTTTCGTAGTAGGAAAAACTGTTGGAAATTGTTGAGGGGGGTGCGTGGGGACTCGCTAAAAGGCGCAGCTTGTATTTTTCTTCTACCCCACCCTGTTCTGTCTCGCATTTGGCTGAAAGCTGGTATGGAAGCGAGAGGAAACATTGGGTGAGTGAAGGGGAGAATGCAGTTGGCATTACAAATACTATACTATGTAAAGTTGAATGATGGTTTAGAGTGATTACCGTTTTTATTTACCCTGAAGCTTTAAAAATCTTACGTATCATGTAGGGTAGAGTGATGTAACTAGTTAATTTCTCTGGGATCCTGCAGGTGTAGAAACCTCTGCCATCTCTCTCTCTCTGCCTGCCTGCCTGCTCTCCCTCCCTCTCTTCCGTGCTTCGTTTCTGTTCTGGCATGGTACATTTCTCTTCTTTGATGGACATGCTGCCTCCTATGCCTGTTTCTTTAGTTGGTTCTATGTGGTTGTGCTTTTAGTGGTTTTGCTGTAAGATGCATCTTTCGATGAAGAGGACCTGCATTTGGTTTTAATTTGCATTTATTTCGCAGGTAATTATCACATCAAGATTGTAGTGCTTTGCGTTAAACTTATTTTAAAATTGCACAGCTGAGTTAGATCTAGTTGAATTAAGTGTGTAAGTTGAGGTTGGGAAATTTGAATTCTGATTTTTTTTCCCCCGAATTTCAATTGGAGTTACAAAGGGAAGAGGATTGCAACATCTCTTGTTTCTCACAGTCTTTAATATTTAAAAACATTACACTAGAAGAATTAACATAATATAATTTGTACTTATTTCACCCGGAAATGTAAGTTTTTCAATAACCATTCTTTTGTCATATATTTTTAGTATAATGGAGTTTTAAATAAATCGGCATAATTTGTCTTTTCGACTGCTGAGAATTTAATGTATTTACATATTTGGCTTATCAATTCTTGAACCTATCAGTAAAGGACCTTAGATACTCTAAAAACTGGAAGCTACACGGTGTGTAATTATATGGTATGTTTTATAACCTGTGATTTGAAATTTCTGTGGTTGGTCATTTACACAGATAAGCTGACTTATAAGTATGAGGTAGCATATTTATTTAGATTGACCTGAATAGAAAAAAAGATTATTTTTTTTCTAAATCTCAAACTTAGGATATACAATGTGTTGATACAAAGCTGAGGTTTTAGTTTGTTATTAACTAGAATTTCCAGAATTATTTGTTTTAATCTTATATTTTAGCCTGAAATATTACCTTTACAAAACCTGGAGAAATATCCTATATAACTCCATATAACAGTGTTTTTCTGCTGAAAGATATTCTACTAAACAGTGTTTTTAAGTGTTCAATGATTATTTTATAAATATAAAAGCTAAAATGTTTGTTTAGAGTTGGAAAACTTTGAAATATAAGAATATATTCCCTCCCCCCTACCCTCACTTCAGATTTTGTTTTATTCTATGGAAATGCAAAGTTACTTACTGAGAAAAGCATTCATTAAACTTTTTCTGACTAGTGGTTTGGTTGAAGCCAAATATATTCCTTGCAATGGATGGGGTGATTCTGTTGCATTTCAGGCACTGAGCAGTAAAATGATGTAAAGCCTTTACTGCAGGTTAAAGCATAAAACATTCTCAGCATGTGGAAGTCATATGGTTTACGAAAAAAGTAGAAAATCAGGGCATTGGTCCCTGTCCAGCTTAAAATTTCATCCGGTAACTGTGAAAGAGACACATTTATTTAATATGATTGCTTCTAAAAATGTTGCCTGTATAATGAGAAGTTGAAAATTCAAGCTGTTTTTAACCAATCTGTTGCTAGTTTAGTGTACAGCGTGCTGTGAATACTGTGGTTGCAAATGTGCACCAAGGAGCCTTTAGGGGTCAGCTTTATCTCAGTGTCTTTAGTGAGGCTTCATTTTTCACTGCTGTCTGAATAAATTTCAGTCTTCTTAGCACAGATCTTAGTTGAAGCATCTAATAGAAACTTAGTAGCTCAGTATTGGTAAGTTACAAATATATTGCAACAAACCTTTCCTTGTTTCATGGTTTGAAAAAAGAAGAAGTAACCAGTTTATGGCAGTTTTTGTAGCAAGTATTGATTGGATGGCATTTCTTGTTCCTGAAGATGTTAAATACACTGTTCATTTTGTTCATTTTGGATCTTTTGATTATTATAGTGAGTCCATCCCACTTTTACTGTTTCTGGTGGTCTCTGTGTTTCCTGTAAAACCATGTTTGCTTTTTCTCTTCATTTCTTTGCAGTTCTTCTGGTATTTTTGTATGCAGATCTTTAAACTTGACTTATTTTTCTTGAGTATTAGAAATTTATCCTAGGATGTCACGTTTCATAAGTGAAAATTGGTATACTCCTCAACTTTTAAAAAAGGTTAACATTTATAGATAAACTTTAACAAGCCCAATGCAAGTGTGCTGGATTTTTTCGTTTTGTGTATCTGTTTTATTTAGAGTTTTTTTTTTTACTTCCAGGTTTAATTTTATAGCTCCCTTTGCTGTTTGGCTAGATTATTCTTTTAACTGTTGGCATTTACTTCTCAATTTACTAGAACTTTACAAAAAAGCTCTTTGAGTGGAAATCACAGCTTGTCTGTAGTGTCATATATGTACATTCAGGTATATAAATCACAGCTTGTCTGAAGTGTCATATATGTACATTCACATATATGAAGCAACTTTATGTTTGTTTTTGTATGAAATTGGTATATACCTATCAGACATACAACCCATAAAAAAGAAATCTGAACCACAAGTAACAAGAAGCTTTAAAAACTCAAGCTTGAAATCAGAGTTTGCACCACCACATTATAGAAGTTATGGAGATTTTTAGTATTACTGCAAATCGTGATTTTTGCGGATTCTACCAAAGTCTGCATTTTTCCAAAAGAAAGCTAGTGGTATTGAAAATTTTCTCAAAATAATATTAAGTAATATGTGATTAAATTCCTGGATGCAGCACCCCCCTCTCCCCGCCATCCCATTATTTACTGGTCTTAGGTATCATCCTAAGTAAAAAATACAAAGATTTTTTTTCTGAGTGATTCAGTCATGTAAAACTTTTAGAGTGAGCCTATTTAAATATGACCCAATGTTTTAGATAACTTGTTTTTGTTGATCTTAGATGAAATGAATTGGAAATTGACTAACATTGTTTTGGACACTTTCCAAGAGCATTTAGTTACTGGAAGGGCCTGGCTTTAGTGTTGTTTTTACCTTACAGTGGTAATAAGGTTGAAGTTATAGTAAGTTTTTTCAGTACATTTTTTTCATTGTACGTTATAGTACATTTGTACATTATAGTACATTTTTTCAAAATGTGATATTTTACAGATCCTTGACTTAGACTATAAAAATAGTGGGGTTTTTTTTGTTTTGTTTATTTGCATTTATAGACAGAAGAGAAAAAATATAATTGATTTAACTTGGAAGTTATGAGTTGTTTTACTTTTTTTGAATCTCAGGAGTTGTCTGCAGGCCCCTTCTAAGTGATAAAATGATACTGATCCATTTAAAGGGTGTTTAGATTTTCCTTAAATTTAGAGTGCTAAATATAAGAATGTTTGCTAAATCTCACATACTCTGTAGCTTCTCTGTCCATGTTCAGTGATGGTCTGCATGTGGTTTTATGGCTGTCTTTACTGTCTGCGTATTAAACAATTAGTGTGAAGTTGCCAGGTGGCAGTAATTTTAAGTTATATAGTTAAATTTTTAAGAGAGGATAAAGTCAGATGCTGTGCTGTTGTTGAGAAGAGGATGATTTAATACTAAACCTTTCTGCTTTAAGATTTTGGTAAAGTAACAGGATCATGAAAATGTGCAGCTTTTGGTTTGGGCCTGGTCAGTGAAGGCTTAGACTCATCCTCACTCTCCCTTTCCCAATCATGAAGTCAGGCTGAATTTTTCTCCTTTGTATCTGTCTATTCACTTGTTTTCATTCTGTTGCTATTCCATTAATTCAGGTCTTCGTCCTTTCTGTCTTTCCACATCCCTCTCTTAACTCAGCTTCAGGTTTCCGGTTTTTTTTTTTTTTTTTTTTTTCTCTTTCATCTTTATACACTCCCACCTGAGAGATCTTGCTAAAAGAAAATGTGAATTTGCTTGTTAGTCATACTTGGCTCTGAGAAGGCAATGGCACCCCACTCCAGTACTCTTGCCTGGAAAATCCCATGGACGGAGGAGCCTGGTAGGCTGCAGTCCATGGGGTCGCTAAGAGTCGGACACAACTGTGCAACTTCACTTTTACTTTTCGCTTTCATGCATTGGAGAAGGAAATGGCAACCCACTCCAGTGTTCTTGCATAGAGAATCCCAGGGATGGTGGAGCCTGATGGGCTGCTGTCTATGGGGTCCCACAGAGTCGGACACAACTGAAGTGACTTAGCAGCAGCAGCAGCAGCATACTTGGCTTATAATCCTTAATTGGTTCCTTAGCCCTCAGGTAAAGGCATATTATCATTCCACCTGTTCCAAATCTTGACTCTGCCCCATCTTAGCTGTGTGACCTTCAGTTCAGTCCAGTTCAGTCACTCAGTCATGTCCGACTCTTTGTGACCCCATGAATCGCAGCATGCCAGGCCTCCCTGTCCATCACCAGCTCCCGGAGTTCACTCAGACTCACATCCATTGAGTCGGTGATGCCATCCAGCCATCTCATCCTCTGTCGTCCCCTTCTCCTCCTGCCCCCAATCCCTCCCAGCATCCGAGTCTTTTCTAATGAGTCAACTCTTTGCATGACGTGGCCAAAGTACTGGAGTTTCAGCTTCAGCATCATTCCTTCCAAAGAAATCAGGGCTGATCGATCTCCTTCAGAATGGACTGGTTGGATCTCCTGCAGTCCAAGGGACTCTCAGGAGTCTTCTCCAACACCGCAGTTCAAAAGCATCAATTCTTTGGCGCTCAGCTTTCTTCACAGTCCAACTCTCACATCCATACATGACCACTGGAAAAACCATAGCCTTGACTAGATGGACCTTTGTTGGCAAAGTAATGTCTCCTCTTTTCAATATGCTATCTGGGTTGGTCATAACTTTTCCTCCAAGGAGTGTGACCTTAGGCAGATCATTTAATCTGTGCTTCAGTTTTCTCACCTGTTGAATGGGAAGAAATAGTCCTTACTTCATAGGATTATTGTGAGCTCTTGGAATGATGTCGACATATGGTAAATGTTAACTATATCGTATTATACCAGATATTTTATGCTTCTGTTCCTGCCTTATATTTTATCATTACCAATCCCAGACCCTATAGGCCTTAGCAATCGATGCCAAACGAACCTCTTCAGCATACACAGGGTTGGGTGTTCATTTGTGAGAGCTGCAGCTGTTAGTAATGTCTTCAGAAGTAAAGAATTGTGACTTTTAAAGTATTATTGCTGTGTTTATGCTTCCATAGTCTGTTGCTGTAACTTCTGTTTTTTCTCTCAAAATAAAAAGTAGTTTTAGTTAAACTATAGCCTAATTCAGGGTACAACTTTAAAATTCACTTTCCTAGCCCCATTAATACATGCTTAAGTTTCTAACGTAAATTTCCCCCTGTTAATCTGACTTGTTGTCTCATAACTTCAGTAAAGACCTATTAACTTTGTGTAGTTTTCTTCCACTTTCCCCCTCTGTTCCACCCCCCGAAATCTGAATTCTTGTTCCATTTCAGGTCATGTATTTTCTTCACATTGCAATTGGGACAGTTGAATACTTGCTTTATATGATCTGGAAGCCACGTTTTAGACAGACATCTGTTTCATTTACCTGCTGATGTTTATGCTTGAGGTTGGGTGGCTCCCCTGCTTCAAGTTGATTTTCCAAAGTGGTAGATGGTGCATATATGGTGATTTGTATCTGTATCCCATTTCTCTCAAGGAGGAGAAAGGATGGCTTGTATTTACCAAACTGAGTCTCGTAAGGATAAATGTTACCCAAAATCATTGTCTGGAGGACACAGGGTGGCAGCTAAGGTGTCAGGTCAGACTTTAGAATGTAATTTTTGTAGGAGGCTATATTATGACTGTAGTTGGCAGCCACCAATTTAGCCAGCATTTGCCTTCATGGAACATAATTGTTAACTATGGGGAACTTGAAAGTAGCTATTCTAAGTATTAACTTTATCTGGTTGAAAATCCATTTTCTGGAATCAAAGGTAGCCAGCCTATGTTTAGTTTTATATTATAGGTGTTTAGAGCCATTCGGGACAGCAATAGTTGTACACTTCGTTGTCTGAGGAAGACCTCTCTGTAAAGATGGCATGATCTTCTTTGGAATGCTGTGTCCTGCTTTTCGGTAAACTCACTTTGCTTCAGATGTGCAAGTTCTAAGGTTAAATATAAATTTGTTTTTGAGTTTTCTTCCCCCCTCAGAAAAAGTTTCTTCCTTCAATAAAATGTAATAATTTAAAAAATATTGAAAAAAAAATATTGGTTGCATTTTAATGCAACACAAGCATCATCAGCCGACTTGATCATCTTTGGTTAAACAAGATATTGTTGATGACTGCCAGCGATTGGTTACTTCTCATTTTATGTTTCTTAGTTGACAGCATTTCAGTTAAGTGCCTTTACTCTATTACTGACAGTGAAAGTTTGTATTACCTGATTAGGTCTCAGTTTTCCAGTCTGTTGAATAGGGGATTTAGGTTAATTTTTTAAATATATATAGTATTTTTGTTGTCACTGATTGAAAGCTATTTGTTTACTTGTTTTTAATCTTTAAAAATAAAGATTTAAATTGCAGGTTCATGGGCAGTTGAAACAGAGAGAGGTCCCAGTACCTCTCACTCAGTTACCCCTAGTGGTTACATCTTACATAACTTTTGCGGAGTATTAAAACCAGGAAATTGACATTGGTACTGTGTGTGTGAGTGTGTGTGTGTGTGTGTAGGTCTTTGCCATTTTATCACACATGTGGATTCTGTAATCACCACCACAGTCAAGATGCAGAACTCTTCTGTCACTCCAGAGATTGAATGATCCCTCTTTATTCGTAAATTTTGTTGTTTTGTCAGTATAACTAAGAAGAAACATACCAATTATCTTGCCTTTTGTAGTTTGGAAGTTCTTTTGGCATATCTTGAAAGTTTTTATGGAAAATTCCAATTAAACGTTCTTATAAGAATTTTAAAATTGGCAAGCTTTTCTTAATTGAAGATTTTTAATATCAGTACCTGTTAAACTTTTTAGTAAAAGGTAACAGTAATATTAAAAATTTCTATAAATTAAAAATTTCTATAAATCAAATGTGTATGATTTAAATGCATTCAAGGCTTAAGTGATATTTCTTGCCACAGAGGATGTATGCTAGAATCAGTATTAGGTGAACAAAATCAGTTATTCTAACGTTAGTCTAGTCTTTGACAGTGTTGATGCAAACTTGTTGGATTAATTGATTATGAGCTCATGTTTCAGTTTTATTTGGATTTGTTACAAGGGAATTCTCTTCAAAGAAGGTTCAAAAATTGTTTTCAGAGAAAATACCTTTAGAAGGAAAAAAGTGGTAAAGATACTTTTATTAGTCCAGGTATAAGAAAGAACCATAACCATTAGGTTAAAGACTAGTTAAGGAGCTGTCCTTTGCCTCCCCTTTATCAGCTGTGTGAGTTATAAAGCCTGTCTTCAAAAATGAGGCTGTTAATCCAGCGTATCACTGATTATTACAGACCTCAAACAACAAAGGTCTGCTTTAAACAGGCTTACAAAATATTTGCAAATATGTTAACAAAAAAGATATATCATGTGGTTTTTGTCTCCTGTGGATTTGAGACAGTTTTTTGGTCTACACTGATACTTGCTTTGAAAACATCAGTTAAATTTTAATTTGTTTCATTGGTAAGAATATGGTAAATATTGGTAGTTCTTCCTGATAAGTCAGATTCATATTTAGAGAACTTACTGGCTATCACCTGGTGGTCCAGAGTCGACGATAAGAAGGTAAAGGAGAGAAGGAGGCTGATATTCCTTGGTTTACACAGAAAGCCAATAAAGCCCCTGACACGGGGCTTGCTCTGTTCACGGAGGCCTCAGGCGCCCTCTCGATGGGGTGAAGGCGCAGAGTGCCTTCTCGAGGGGATCTTAGAAGCTCAGTCAGGAAAGTGAACTCAGAGGGCCTCTGTGCTCCAAAGAAATAGCTTGAGAGAGAGAGAGAAAAAAAAAAAAAGAGAAAGCAAGACATGGGGACCAGAGCTCTGATGGAGCAAAGGTGTTTTATTCAACATTGTGTAGGTATTTATACTGTCTTACAAGATAGCTATTTTCAGCAGAGATAAAATCAAAACTTACAAGTTATCAAGAAAATATGACCATATGGTTCATGAAAAGGAAGGGGGTACTTATCACCCTGTAGAGAAACTAATGAAGGAAAAGCCTGGATTCCTCAGCCCTGGGGAGAGGCTTGCCTCTCCTCTTAATTCCTGAATATTCAGGAATTAGTAAGGAACAGAGAATTCCTGACAGATCCAAAACAGCACACAGGAAGCCTCCTGTTAAATGCTTCCTGACACTTTCCGAGATTTCACTTTCTTCCTGATTCACTTTTTTTTTTCTCTTTGGATTTGTCTGTTGCCAGCTTTTTATATTGTCTTCATGTGCATTCTAAAAAATATAGTGCTTTAATCAGGAGTTGTTTGGCTTGAAGGTGAGGTTGTGGTAGCGATCCAGTTCTTTTCGGTTGATAAAGAACAACTAGACCTTGTACAGATGGGGAAACTGTTAGGGTCTGAGAAGCTAGTGTTTCTGTCTCCTTCTGGGGATTTATGGTTCCTTGCCTTGCCCTCTCTTTCCGGGTCTGCTCCATCTGCCTTTCCCGTTTCTTCCTTTGACTTCTGTTTGCCTTGCTATAGTTTTTCAGTTTCTGCTTCTTCATAACTTTGACTTGCAGGTGCATTTGGTTTGCCATGTCACTGATTTGAACTGCTCTTTTCCCTTCGGCTAAAGCTAAAGCTTTCCCTTGGACTGCAAGAAGGTCCAACCAGTCCATCCTAAAGGAGATGAGTCCTGGGTGTTCACTGGAAGGACTGATGCTGAAGCTGAAACTCCAATACTTTGGCCACCTCATGCGAAGAGTTGACTCATTGGAAAAGACCCTGATGCTGGGATTGATTGGTGGCAGGAGAAGAAGGGGATGGCAGAGGATGAGATGGCTGGATGGCATCACCAACTCTATGGATGTGAGTTTGCGTGAACTCCAGGAGTTGGTGATGGACAGGGAGGCCTGGTGTGCTGCAGTTCATGGGGTCGCAAAGAGTCGGACACAACTGAGCGACTGAACTGAACTGAACTGAAAGCTTACCTCCTAATATTTCTTTAAATTCTCTTGGTGAGAGAGAAATCTGAATGCAGTGCATGGCTGTGAGTTAGATGTGTGTTCCTGTTCTGTGGCGCTGGTGAGTAGGATGCAGGAGGATTCTGTTGTAGGGATTGAAGAGGGTATTCAATTAAACATGTCAAGTCTAGCAGTACATAGATAGATACTCTGCGTTACAAACACGAGTTTAATCCTCGTGTAGAGCACCCAGTGGTGTTAGCCTTAACAAAAGATGACTTCCAGTGTTCATAGCAGTATTATTTATGATAACCAAGACGTGAAAACAAGCTAAATGTCCATCGCAAGGTGAATGGATTGAGAAGACGCGGCATGTATGCACTGTGATGTGGGGTGTGTTCTGGGTGAGTGAGGCGTTTCTCCAGTTGTTATGCTTAATGATTAGTATTATGCCCAGACGTCGAGCCTTTAATGGTTATATCATCAGTTCATTTTTTAAACTTTTATATTTTCACGTTCCAATGCTTAAGGCAATTTCCGCCCCCGCACCCCCCACCTTTTTTTTTCCCCTTCAATAAATCTCTCCTAGTTTTCTATATCGGAGAAGGCAATGGCACCCCACTCCAGTACTCTTGCCTGGAAAATCCCATGGACGGAGGAGCCTGGTAGGCTGCAGTCCATGGGGTCGCTAAGAGTCGGACACAACTGTGCAACTTCACTTTTACTTTTCGCTTTCATGCATTGGAAAAGCACCCCACTCCAGTGTTCTTGCCTGGAGAATCCCGGGGACGGGGGAGCCTGGTGGGCTGCCGTCTATGGGGTCGCACGGAGTCGGACATGACTGAAGCGCCTTAGCAGCAGCAGCAGCAGCTTTCTATATCCATTAAACAAGATTTTTTCACAGTATGCCTTTTTGTATAGCAACCATCTCTTGAAATTTTGCTCTCACAGCTTTAATTCCTCACTTCTGGGGGGATGTGCCATCATTCTCAGAGTCTTAAATAATCCTAGGATATTGAGCTGGTTGAGAACATGGACTTAGGAGCCAGACGGTTTAGGTGTAAGTCTGGCCTCCATGACTTTCTCTATAACTTTAATAAATTCTTGCTGTGTGTCAGTTTCTCCATCTGTACTTTGGAAGTAAATGATAGTACATTATAGGATTGCTGTGAGTGCTTCAAGAAGTATTGTAAAGTGCTTAGGATAGTGGTGGGCACAGATTAAGACATCTTTTTTATTAGTTGGCTCTGCTTCTGTGTCTATGGTATTTACTTCTCTCCTATAAACAGAATTCTCATATGCTGAAATTCATCCCTTCCTAACTTATTTTTTGGTGATTTGTTTCCTCAATTATACTTTTGTAGGCCTTAGTTGCATTTGATACAAATGGCTATTTCTTTCTAGTTAAGATTCCTTCTATCCAGGTCTTCTTCCTTCCATTGTCTTCTTCCTTCCTTGTTAAAAGTTACCTCTGATCTTAAAGAGTTCCTACATTTGAAACCTTTAAATCACCCCTTTAGTACTTTTCCTTTTTAACTGCTCTCTCTCCTCCCCCATCTAATTTATCGGCAGTGTTCTGCTGATTTTTTCCTCATCATGTCTTTTAGATCATTCTTGTCCTTTTTACATCCATAGTTGCCATCCTCAGCCCTGCTCCCTGAGATGATTGCACCAGTGACACCGGCCTTCCCGCCTCTTCGTGCACAGTCCTGTTACAGTAATTGCCATCAAGCTCTTTTCATCCAGTCTTTCAAGGAGTACCTTAGTTCGAATTGTGTTATATCCCTGTTTTTATTCCTTGTATTTGCTTTTTTTTTTTTAAGGTTTTCTAACATTTTCTTCCCTCCCTTACTCGCATTCTGTTTTCTTATTTCTAAAGATGTTTTCTTTGTTAGAGTCAAGTAAATTACCTTTCTTTCTGCTGTATGTTTTCATCCTTAATTTCTTGATACATACCACTTTCTCTGTTTAATATGTTTGTATATGCTTATCTTGCCAGTTTAAATGTTCTTAATAAGACCTATTTAAAGCCTTCTCTTTCTGAGGAGACATTTTTCAGTGAACCTTGTCATGCTCAGACCAGTTCATTTTCTCCGTATAGAAGCTGCACTTGTATACTCAGTTACTAGTGTATATAATTTTTTGTATTTGCTTGTAAGTATATCACATTTTAAATATATTAGTTTTCATTTTATGTGTATGGATCGGATTCTTAGGTGGAGTATAAAGTCCTTGTGTCTCTTATTGGCTCATCTATCTCTGCCATTCTTTCCTCTTCTCCTTTAATTTTCATAGCTCATTTATTTCGGCTCATTCATCCAACCAATATTGACTACATATTATTATCCACGTAGACTCTAGGAAGCTCATGGTTTGGTTTCGATAGGATCAGAAGGAGTACTCAACCCTGAGTTAAAGATCTCAGTACTATACCTGAGTTATTTTCGACTCAGTAATTTCTCAGATCCTCGCTTAAAAATAGTAATTAGCACTTGATAGATTGCTGAGTCTTAAGTTCCTCACAAGTAGAATGCTGGTAGTAATGACAGTAGTTAAGAATGGTCAGAGTAGAAAGTTTAGGTTCACTCTCTTCTAAGGATAGAAGATTCTCCCCGCCTTTTTTTTTAAACCTGAACAGTGGGAGATCTAAAGACCTTAAAAACTTTTTTGCTTATGAAGTTACTGTATAGAAAAGAATTCAACCAATAGAAGAGTGTGTGTAAAATAACAAGCATAGCTTCCCCCTCTTCTTCCCAACACGTTCTGCTCTGGTTTCTGTCCATTGCTTGTAAGAGACCTTCCTGAAATGTAGTAGTTTAAAACAACAATAACTATTATTATTTATTATCCTCTAAGGGTTCTGGGAATTGGGTCAGTTAAATGGTTCTCACTTTGGATCTCTCATCTGGAGTCATCTGAAGGCGCTCTCACCCCTGTGTCTGATGCCCAGGTTAGGAGAGCTCAAACAACTGCAGGCTGGAATAGCTGGGCCTTGTTTGGCACTTCTCTCGGTCTCTGTGATCTCTCCAGTGTGGTGTGTTCACAATAGCTGGACTGCTTACATGGTACCCCAGGGGCACCAACGGCATGGGTCCCAACAGAGAGAGAAAGCCAGGTATATATTGCTTTTTACGACCTTGCCTTGGAAACCACACAGTGTTATTATTCAAGCAGTCATGCCAGCCTGTCCAGGTTCAAGAGCAGGGAACACAGACATCTCCCTCTTGATTGTGTGTGTGTGTGTGTGTGTGTGTGTGTGTGAATTGCTCAGTCTTGTCCAACTCTTTGTGACCCTGTGGACTGTAACCCACCAGGGCCCTTCTGTCCATGGCTTTCTCCAGGCAAGAATACTGGAGTGGGTTGCCATTCTCTTCTCCAGCGGCTCTTCCTGACAAGGGGTAGAAGCCAGGTCTCCTGCACTGCAGGCAGATTCTTCACCACTGAGCCACCAGGAAAGCAGGAGTGACGAGTTCTAGAAGAGCATGCATGAAAGAATATTGTTTGCCGTTTCGGAAGATACAGACCATCAGGGATAAATGCTGTTAATAATTCGGTTTACTCTTAAATCGTTGTCTTTGTATGTACAAATCATACTTCCAACTGTCTACTTATATGATTTTATCATACTCCAACTTTTTATGTCATTAGGTAACTTTGCTCTATTTGACATGGATATATGTTATCCCATTACATGACAAATACATAATATTGTAAGAGGTAAAACAACTAATTTAATAGATGTTAGAGTTACTATTTTTTTTAAATTTTACTTTATATTGGAGTACAGTTGAGTAGTGCTTCCCTTGTTTCTCAGACAGTAAAGAATCTGCCTGCAATGCGGGAGACCTGGGTTCAATCCCTGGGTTGGAAAGATCCCCTGGAGGAGGGCATGGCTACCCACTCCAGTATCTGGCCTGGAGAATCCCCATGGACAGAGGAGCCTGGTGGAGCTCTGTGGGGTCGCAAAGAGTCGGAAATGACTGAGCAACTGAGCACAGCACATAGTTGAGTAACCAACTTATTTTTCATTTACAATGTAACGGTGTAAGTACTCATCTTTCTTGTGTTGAACATCATAAATTCCCTGGTGGCTCAGACGGTAAAGCGTCTGTCTGCAGTGCAGGAGACCCGGTTTCGATCCCTTGGTTGGGAAGATCCCCTGGAGAAGGAAATGGCAGCCCACTCCAGTATTCTTGCCTGGAAAATCCCATGGATGGTGGAGCCTGATAGGCTGCCGTCCATGGGGTCGCGAAGAGTTGGACACGACAGCGATTTCACTTTCACTTTTCACTTTCACAAATTAGTGAATTATAATTTGCTGTAACCACTCACCTAAAGTAGACATTTAAGCTCTCTGGAAAAGATTGAAGGCAAAAGGAGGAGAGGGTGGCAGAGGATGAGATGGTACGATAGCATAACAGAGTCAGTGGGCATGAACTTGGGCAAACTCCAGGAGATAGTGAGGAACAGGGACACCTGGTGTGCTTCAGTCCAAGGGGTCCCAAGGAGTCTAGGAACCTTTCTTGCCTGGTAGTAAATGTTGCAGTAATAGGACTAATACTAAAATAGTCAAGAGGCAATAAGCTTTTTCCTTATGCTACTCTCCCAACCATTCGGAAATTATTTCTCGAAATTTTTTTTCCCTTTGCTGCTGCCTCCTTTTCTTCTCTCTGCTCTAATTCAGTAATTCTGTGCTTGTCTTGCTCTTAGAGAAGATATGGAAGAAGTGGGAATATCATCATAGATATAGTAAAGCTATCTTATTTGGCACTTTCCCATTTCAAGGATTGGTTTTTTTGTTCCTGTTAAGTAATGAGAAGCCATTAATTTGTAAGTAGTTAATTAATTTTAAAAAATTGGCTACAGTAAAAATCATTAAAACCTGACTACCTAAACATTTCACTTTAATGAAAAATATATATGTGTATTTAACAAGCACTTGATACAGCTCGTGGTACTCAATTGGGATGATTTTACCCCCTTGGGATATTTAGCAACATTTGGAGACATTTTTGATGGTCCAAACTGGGTCGGGGTGCTGCTGTTGCCATCAGGTAGTGATAGAGAAGCCAGGGATGCTGCCAAACATCTTTTAATTCACAAGACAATATTGCTTTCCATCCCCACCCCTGCCTCCAAAGAAAGAAATCTGTAGTCGAAGGGTCCATAGTGCTGGGGTCAAGAAACCTTTATCCAGGGCCAGGGTCTTTTCTTGATATATGAATTCACAGACTGGCAGTCTGCATCAGATTTTCATGCATAAACTATACCCATAATGTATTATTTATAATTTTGAGTTTTGATTTCTTTTGAATGGGAGGTAGACTTTAAAGACATATAATCTGTGAGTCATCTTAATATTTTATTATTTTCCCCACATGTCCAGTAGTCCCACCCACACTCAGTTCAATAGCATTTTTAAAAGTAAATCATTTATTTTATCAAAATAGTCCATCTTTTTTTAACCTAGTTTTTATAGAAATAATTCTTTATACTCATATTTTGTTAGTTCAGATAAGACATAATTAAATTCTAGCTTTGCAGGAGCAGCTGATAAGGGATTTTGGTTACCAAGACTAGATTAAGTGGTTAAGACTTTGCCTTCCAATGCAGCAGGTGTGAGTTTGATCCGTGGTTGGGAAACTAAGATCCCCCAAGCCTTGTGGCCAAAAATCCAAAACATAAGACAGAAGCAGTGTTGCAACAGATTCAATAAAATACTTTTTTTTAAAAAGGACCATATCAAAAAAGTCTTTTTCAAAAAAGGACAACTGACTTGAACAATGAGGGAACAAATGATATAAACAATTAGCAAACAAATCAACCTGCTTTTCTTTGGCGCAGAGTAGAGTATTTGAGGTGTTAGTGTTCAGCATCTCGTGTCAGTTTGTTTTAGAAGAGCAGTCTAGAAGGTATTGGTTGATTGTGTTGGCGGGTTGAGTGTAGGTTGGCTTAGAGCTTTTATATGAGCAATAAGAAACAGAAGAATTTTTCTGTTTATCAAAAAGAATTTTTTTCAAAATAAGTTCACTGGAAACTAATTCTTACTTAAGGAAAAAAAAAAATGCCCAAAACAAAATCCACAGACATACACAGAGCAAAAATAGACAAACAGATAAACCTACAAGCATACTATAATGTTAACATATAACTGTTATATATATATAACAATACATAATATACGGCATACTGTTATGTTATTGCATATAATGCGATGTAATGTTGCACCTGTACATGCAACGCTGCAGTTGCATTTTGTCTTGCCCCAGATTGGTTGGATTTAGGAGGATGTGATAGAGGAGAGTGAGAAGAGGAGATGCCAGTGGTAGTCATTTGAAAGAGAATAATGGCCTCCACTCTTAATTAATATGCTTTAGTGTGTCTAGTGATCTTTGGGTATTCGGGATAATCAAGAAGCCTGTTCTGTTTGGAAGTTATTAAATTATTTTGCTGGGTTCCAGCCCCTCTCATATAATATATTTAATCATATTTTTGTGTGTGTGCCTCAAAGACCAGCGGCGTTATTCTATTTAACAGGTCTCTATTTTAAATGGACTGACTTTCATGGTTATCTTCTTTTAGATCACCTTCATCTGAACCTTTGCATGTCAAACCCCATCAGCCAGTCTCTTGCCTTGTACCAAAACATTTCGTATGCTTCTTTAAAATACTTGAACTCAGTATCTCATTTTCTCTAGTTAATTAAAGACTTGATTCTAATAGACATTTCTGATCTTTGCCTTATACTAGCACTGTTTTCAGCGGTGATTATATGAATTTTTAACATATATGCATAATTTTGGCTACATGAACTTGTGCAGGCTGACTTACTGCCTAATAAAAATTATGTTATTTTGAACTTAATCCGAGATTAATCAGAGAAATCCAGAAATTGGCATTTTAGATACCCTAATGAATTATCTAGTCACCACTAGCCAGTGGGAAATACAGCTTGAATAGATGGTTAATCTTCTCAAAGCTAGAGGATTAAACTGAATTAGCATAGGATTGCTAAAGTTGTTAATTACTATTTTTGTAGTTGTTGGAAATGTCAGCTTTTCTTTCCTGCACTTTCTGCTAATGGTGGTAATTTCTTTATGGAGAAGAACTTGTAAGAGAAGCCTAAGAGATAAGTAATCTCTTTTCCCCTCAAGTTGACTCTTAGTTAATGAGATTTTTAAAAATTATCATTTCTTCCCCTCAAACTTATATAAAAAGAAAATTCAATGTATAAAATGTTTTATATATTTATGTAATTGTCTTACAAGATATTTCTAAAATACTCAGTATCTAAACATTTTTAAACTTTATATATCCATTTCCTCTCGTTTTTCAAGCATAATGAGATTCTTAGGAAAAACTTTTCAAAAATTATAATTATGAATGGATTACCAAAATGAACTGATCAAGTTACCAGAGTTATTTGAAAAATAATTAAATGGACTCTGGGGGGAAAATTCATTTTTTTAAATGAAAGATTATTTTCCCAATAAATCAGATCCGTATGGGGTCAGTTTAGAAGAGGCGTAGTACACATTTTAGGGCAGTTTGTTCCATGTGTGGTGATGATGTTTTGCACTGTTGGTAGTTGTATCAGCAAGGTGTAATGTACAGTTCTCCAAGGAACAGGACTGGAAATGATCTGGTTTATCATTTGCATCCAATAAGGAATTGAAGGAAGAAAGATTTCCTTGTTTAAAGTCTTACTGTCAAGGTAGAACTCAGGTCATTTATCTCCTTGTTTCACATTCTCTCCATTGTTCTGCCTGTTACCAAAGACAGTAAACTCTCTAATTCACTTTGCTCAAATTCTGCAGGTTAGTGAAGGGCAGTTAGGGGATTTGAATAACTTCCTTTTTATAGATGGGTCTATGTTTTTAAGAGGAACTCACTTTCTCTTTCTTGTTTTCCTTATTACTTCAGTGTCCAGTATCCAGTATCTAACAGTCTCACCCAGGTAGCATAAAAAAGGTTCAGTCGGTCATTTATTTGTCGTGTGCCTCTTCATTTGACCATGTTGTCTTAGGAAGCCTTCAGACTGCTCAGCTTCTCTCTGCGATCTTAGGTGTGTATAGCTACTGTTGTATTTTTGTCTTGAGTTTTCCAACCATTTGCTGACTCTCGCATTATGAATCTCTTCTGCTAGAGATCTGTCAAATAATCATTATTATTGTATATCTATATATGTAGTCATTTTATTGCCTGATTTAATTCATTGATAGACATTTGAGGCATCATGTTGTATAATGTGTAGATATTGGTTTATATCCATTTAACTATCATTTTTGCATCAATTTACAAATGAGCATAGAAACATGTTTTTGGTTTAGTTTATATTTTTATTTTAAAATGAAAACATAATCAGCTAGCCTTGTTTTGATTTACAGAACCTTTTCTAGGACCATAATTTGTCCATGTTCAAAGACTAGGTTTGTTATTTTTTTAATTTAAACTTTTTTTAGTTGAGGAAAAAATGGACATTTATTAAGTATATATAGTTTGAAAATTTTTGTCTTTATAAACTTGAAAATCTATCGATAAAAACAAAATTTTATATGAATATCTGTTAAAATCTGGGTTATACAGAAGGCCTTAAAATTAGGCATTGGTGAAAACACCAGAGTTGCTGGAGCATTTGAAGCAGGTTTAAAAAATTTTTTGAAATCATGTTGAGTTTGACCTATACTGATAGGTATGATGGCCAGTTAGTTTGACAGTGGAAAAGCAGTATACATCAAAAAAGTCTAAACATTAAGTTTCCAATCACTGACTGACTGAATATTATGTAAAATACAATAGAAAGTGAATGACTGGAAGTAGAAAAAAAATAATCTAAGAAATATAGGATTCAGTTCCAAATATTATCAGATTCAGCAGACATATTATTTTGCGAAATTGCTATTGAAATTTCTAAACACATATTCTTAGCTTCTGTAATTACCTAGGCATGGATCAGTCTCAGACAGTAACGGTGCACATAGATTGGCATTGGTCTGCAGATCACATTTTGAGAAGGACTGTTCTAGAATATACAAGTGTTATAAATACTGTGCTTTAGAAGTCATTCCTAGACTAGAAAGCTCTCTTTTACAGGAAATACTGCTGCTGCTAACAATACACTGGGGCCTAACCCTAAAGTGCTGAGTGGCTTCCTATGAAGACCAAAAAAGGGAACATGGGAGAATTAAAAAAAGTTTTATTGAAGTGTGATTTATGTAGCATAAAATTCACTTCTACTAAGTGTATACAGTGACTTTTAATTTGCCAACTTATGTAAACCATCACCTGAAAACAGGTGATGAAACAAAACTTTGTAAACAAATTTTTATAGCAGCATTATTCATAATAGACAGAAGTAGAAACAGTCCAAATGTCTATTAATTGATGAATGGATAAACACAATTTTAGAACATTTTAATCACATCAGTCAGATCTTTCTGACTTTCTCAGCTCTTTTGTATTTATTACCCATTCCTATCTCCATCCCCCAGATTTATTTTTTGTGACCTTTTCTGGGCATTTCACCTAGATGAAACCATACAGTATATAGTCTTGTGTGTCTGGTCTCTTTGATTTAGCATTTTTTTTTTTTTACTTCGATCCATGTTGTAGAATGTATCAGTATTATGTTCCTTTTTATTATTGAATTAAATTTCATTTTACAGAAATAACACAATTTGCTCACCAACTGATAAATGTTTGTTTTTTCCCCCAGATTTTAGGATTTTATGAATAATGCTTACATGAATATTTGCATGCAGCTTTTTGTGTGAACATGTTTTCATCTCTTGTTAACTTTTAAAGAAATCCCCAAGCTGTTTAATAGTGACACGAACTATGTCCTAAGGTTTCAGTTTCTTCCCATCCTTTTCAACACTTGTTGTTTTCTTTTTTGATTATAGCTGTTCTTATACAAGTGATGTACTATCTCATTGCAGTGCTAATTTGCTAATGACATGAACATCTTTTCATGTGCTTTTTACTCATTCATGTGTCTTTTGTGAAATACTTATTCAGATGTTTTGCCCATTTTATAATTGAGATGTTTGTTGTCTTATTGTTGTAAGAATTCTTTTTGTGTTTTGGATACACATCTCCTGTCAGATACATGATTTCCAAATGTTTTCTTCTAATCTCTTACTTTTTTCTTTTCTTTCTCTTATTGATGTGCTTTGAAGTGAGACTTTCAGTGTTTGGTTACATTGTTCCTTATTTTAAAGACTCACAAGGACTAATATATGAAACAGGAGATCAGTGGCAGGGTCTGTTCTTTAGCCTGTTTCGGAAAGTGCTTACATATTGCTGGACTTTGCTTCTGAACACTCAGATTTTGCTGAAGGACCGAGCAACTGTTTCAACCCAGAACTCCTAGTGTGTGTGCTGGTGGAGCTGTTTTGCCAACATTTCATTGACATAAACATCACCTTTCATTGTAATTCCTCAAGTAGGTTTCTTGGTTGGAGAAACAAAGACTGACTCTGGCTATTTAAACTAGAAGTAAAATTAAATGGATATCGGGAAGCTCACAGCATTTCTGGGAAGACTAGAGACCCAGACTTGTACAGTGGGAAGAGCTGTTGCCGGCCGTCCCCTGGCAGGAACCTAGTGCGGCCTGCTTAGGACAGCATTCTGCTGCTCGAGCCCCGTGGTGCTGCTGTTGGACTTCTGTTTCTGTCCTGAAACTTAAATCAGGCTGCAACGGTCCTCTCTACTTAAACATGTTCTTTCTGCTTGTTTGTAACACAAATTCCTGATTCAAAGTGTGAGGCAGGGGCTATTTCTGAAGGAAGCTGGGAAATGAGTATTTGGCATTTTCAAGCTTCTTAATAAGAGATAAATCCTACCTCTCATTAATGTTTAAAGACAGTATTTCTCATCTAAAAAGAAAAGAAGAAGAGCAGTGTTTATCTCTCTTTCTCATCTAGGTGCTGCTGTATATCTCTTCTTCTCTCCTCTGTAGGCCGAATGGACTATAGGCCGTTTTCGTCTCCATCTGCTGGCCTTTTGTGGGCTCCTCAATCCACTGAAATCTGGTGTACACTCTTCTTCTATAATGTGCCTGAAATTCACAGACAGATTTCAGTCTTCCGGTTTGATGCATCAACAGTTTTTGTTAAGGATCATGCCTCTTTTCTGAAACAGTTCCTTCCTTGACTTCTTTGAAACCTGCATATTTCGGCTTTCTTCTTAGTCTCTTGGAGGCTTCTTCTTGGCCTCTGATAAAGGTTTTCAAGTTCCTTGAACGTGTGCTCCAGGCCCTGTTTTCTTATTACACACTCCACGGGCGAGCTCCTCTATTCCCATAGCCCCAGTTACCACTTACAGACTAGCCCACACAACTCCGCTGTGCTGCAGAGAGAGCTGTATATACAGTTAGCTATTTCCTCTTGGGTATGTCAAAGATATCTCAAAATCAACACTTTTTTTTTTTTTTTCTGAAAATACTACGTTTTATTCACAAAATCAACACTTTTGAAAGCCACATTTAGGCTTTCTCTTCTAGTATTGCTTGTTTTGAGACCAGCAATCAAACATCTAGTCAAGCTAGAAACTTGGACCCTGTCCTTGAACTCTTCTGTTGACTTCATACCACTTCTTCTAGAATTCTGTTTATTAAATGTCTCCTGAAATTCACCAGTTCTCTCTCTCCTTTCCTGTAGTCACCCTGGTCCAGTGGTGGCCTAGAATGGTTCACCGTAGAACTTTCTAGTAACACGCCCTCGTGCTAGTCTTGCATCGTTTCCCACAGGATAGCCAGATGGAAATTAAGGTAAAGTCCAGACCGCTGAACCTGCCTTTAAGGCTCTCCAAGATAGTTACCCTCGCTTTTCTGTAGATCTCTTGATAATTGCTGTTCTTCTTCCACTTGATACTTCAGTTATACTAAACTTCCTTCAGTTTCTCAGTTGGGCAAACTTCTTGCCTTATTTATCCCACATGCTGTTTAAGTAGTACATTTTCCTCTCCCACTTCTATTTTAGTGTCCCATTTCTCCACTCTTAACTCAGCAGTGCCCACTGAGTCTTCCTGTTTTAGTTTCAATACAGTTCCCCAGATTAGGTATGAGTCCCTTCTTTTGCATGCTTTTGGAATACTCTGTAGCTTCCCTAAATTAATACTCATTGCAATTTATTGTAATTATTTGTCTTTTCTCCCAAGACTTCAAACTACATGAGGACCAGAATCTTGCTTAAAAGTGTATATACACACCTACCTCTATAGCACCCACCATAGAGCTTCACACAGTAAACTGTATGTTAAACCAATAAGAGTCTCTAATCTGTTCAGAGAGAGAAGACCTTCTTGTATTACCAGTAGAACCATCTGAGATGGATGAATTCAATGTACTGGGTTTAGGTTAATCTATTTTAAAATGCCTAGAATTTCATAACTCTAAATTATCAAAGTGAATATTAGCAAATTATTGGCACTTACATAGTAAAATCTATCTTTAGGAATTTAATAAAATTATAGTGTGGAATCGAATATCTATCAGTGGTGGTGGTTTAGTTGCTAAGTCGGGTCTGACTGTGATCCCATAGACTGTAGCCAGCCAGGCTCCCCTGTCTATGGGATTCTCCAAGCAAGAATACTGGAGTGTTTGCCGTTTCCTTCTCCAAGGGATCTTCCCAACCCAGGAATCGAACCCATGTCTCCTGCATTACAGGCAGATTCTTTATTGACTGAGCTATAAGGGAAGATTTATAATCTACTAATGGTCAATGGGAAGTTTAACTTATAAAAGTTTAAATAATGCCCATCAAAATCATCGTTCCTCACTTTTAACTGTGGGGTGGCATTTTACAGAGGGCACATATCTGAACGCACGCTTCCCCGCTTCTTCATCGTGACAGACATCTGTGTCAGGCGCAGCCTGGCCCCCTTTGACCCACAGCCCTGAAGGCAGCCATGCCAGCGATGTGGCACTGAAGCCTTTTTGACTTCCCCAGCTCAAGTCAGGGCTCAGTAGGGTTTGAATTAATAAGTGACTATGTGGTTTTCATTTTGGTGAGAATTTTTTTTTCTGTATGCCTATTTCAGTGGGAATCTACCTATTTGCTTAGAAGTTATTCTAAAAATTAATATTATAGCTTTAATACCTTCATTGAAGTGCTTTCTAAAAACTAGTGAGTGCATTATACTGCTAAGTCGCTTCAGTCGTGTCCCACCCTGTGCAACCCCATAGACGGCAGCCCACCAGGCTCCCCCGTCCCTGGGATTCTCTAGACAAGAACACTGGAGTGGGTTGCCATTTCCTTCTCCAATGCATGAAACTGAAAAGTGAAAATGAAGTCGCTCAGTCGTATCCTACTCTTTGCGACCCCATGGACTGCAGCCTACCAGGCTCCTCTGTCCATGGGATTTTCCAGGCAAGAGTACTGGAGTGGGGTGCCATTACCTTCTCCGGAGTGCATTATAAACATACACAAATAGAATGAAAGAACTGTAAAGGAAATCTCTGCAGAAAATATTTTTATTTATTCAAAAGTGGCAATAGAAGAAACAATGCTGGGTCAGAGTAAAAGTTGGGATGTTTCAGCTACAAAATTAGAAAATCTATGAAGATAATTTAAACTAAATTTAAACTATAAATCTATGAAGTGATTCATTTATGTATCAGAAAAATTGAAAACTAGGGCAGCTTCAGGCAAAAGTTGATCCAGAGACTTTGATACCATCAATAATCATTTTTCATGTTGTGTTGTTGGACTTTGCAGTCTCAGTTTCCTAGAGCAGCCCTGTCCAACAGAAATATGATGTGGGTGACCTTTGTAGTAATAAATATTATAGTAACTATGCTTAAAAAGAAACATGATAATTTTAATAATATCCTTCATGTATCTCCATATGTCCAAAACATTGCCATTTTAACATGTAATCTGTGTAAAGTTATTAATGAGATATTTATATATTTTTTTGTGCCATGTCCTCAAAATCTCATATATTTTATCCTTAAAACATATCTCATTCGGGACTAACCACGTATTACGCACTCAGGTAGGTACACATGACTGGTGGCTGCTGTAGCAGACAATACAATTTTAACATTTCTGCTTTCCCTTAATGCTGCTTTTCCCCATTTCTTCAGGTTGGCCACCTGCAGTGATGGAACCTATCCAGGCCTGGAGTTTTCTTTCTTGGGATATTTTTAAACTACGAACTCAGATGCTTTAATAGCTGTTGGACTGTTCTGTTGTTTCTTTCGATAATTTGTCTATTTCAAGGAGTTGGTCTGTTTCATCTAAGTTGCTGAGTTTATGTAAGAGGTTTTTTTTATTCTGTCCTCGCTTTCATTATCAAAAAACCATAACTGATGAAATATTTGTGCTTCATTTGACTGTATACACATCATTTTACACCAGCATACCATGCTTAAATGTTTCCAACTTTTCACTTAGCAAAAATGTCTACAAGTAGTAAAATCGAGATCATTCAAAAATTGTCATTTACTGGGACATGGGTGGACAGATAGCTAAAAAAAAGGTTTACCAAAGGTGTTTATGATATGTTATCAAAATTATTTAAGCACCTGAATTCAAGGAAGACTACTAAAGTCATAATCCAGTTTTAAAGATCAGGAGCTTCTTCAGTTCAGTTCAGTTGCGTCCGACTCTGCCACCCCATGAATCACAGCACGCCAGGCCTCCCTGTCCATCACCAACTACCGGAATTCACTCAGACTCACATCCATTGAGTCAGTGATGCCATCCAGCCATCTCATCCTCTGTCGTCCCCTTCTCCTCCTGCCCCCAATCCCTCCCAGCATCCGAGTTTTTTCTAATGAGTCAACTCTTCACATGAGGTGGCAAAAGTACTGGAGTTTCAGCTGTAGCATCATTCCTTCCAAAGAACACCCAGGACTGATCTCCTTCAGAATGGACTGGTTGGATCTCCTTGCAGTCCAGGGGACTCTCAAGAGTTTTCTCCAACACCACAGTTCAAAAGCATCAATTCTTTGGCGCTCAGCTTTCTTCACAGTCCAACTCTCACATCCGTACATGACCACTGGAAAAACCATAGCCTTGACTAGACGGATCTTTGTTGGCAAAGTAACGTCTCTACTTTTGAATATGCTATCTAGGTTGGTCATAACTTTCCTTCCAATGAGTAAGCGTCTTTTAATTTCATGGCTGCAGTCACCATCTGCAGTGATTTTGGAGCCCCCCAAAATAAAGTCTGACACTGTTTCCACTGTTTCCCATCTATTTCCCATGAAGTGATGGGACTGGATGCCATGATCTTCGTTTTCTGAATGTTGACCTTTAAGCCAACTTTTTCACTCTCCACTTTCACTTTCATCAAGAGGCTTTTTAGTTCCTCTTCACTTTCTGCCATAAGGTTGGTGTCATCTACATATCTGAGGTTATTAATATTTCTCCCAGCAATCTTGATCCCAGCCTGTGCTTCATCCAGCCCAGCATTTCTCATGATGTACTCTGCATATAAGTTAAATAAGCAGGGTGACAATATACAGCCTTGACGTACTCCTTTTCCTATTTGGAACCAGTCTGTTGTTCCATGTGCAGTTCTAACTGTTGCTTCCTGACCTGCATACAGATTTCTCAAGAGGCTGGTTAGGTGATCTGGTATTCCCATCTCTTTCAGAATTTTCCACAGTTTATTGTGATCCACGTAGTCAAAGGCTTCAGCATAGTCAATAAAGCAGAAATAGATATTTTTCTGGAACTCTCTTGTTTTTTCGATGATCCAAAAAGCATCCCAATAAGCCTCACCCTGCTTATTGCGAATGTTGGCAATTTGATCTCTGGTTCCGCTGCCTTTTCTAAAACCAGCTTGAACGTCTGGAAGTTCATGTTTCACTGTACTGCTGAAGCCTGGATAAGAACACTTATAACATTATCCAAACATTGTAGCAACTTTTAAAGCATTGCTATAATCTGTCAATTCTAAATTGAATAAGTCAGGGAGTTAAAAAAAGAATGATGTTATTTTTCTTGACCAAAATACCAACTAAGAGGAAAGTGGCAGATAGAATATTAGTTGTTCAATGTCCCTGTCGTAGCCAACTTTCCTTTTACAATGAAAGATTAATCCTGTAGCAAATGTAAAAGATGTGGGATCCTCACGACCTGAATGACCTGTTTGTAATTCTGAATGTCAAAGTAACATATGTATTTACCTCTCTTTCAGCAAAAACCATATCCTTGAAAGGTAATAAATAACAAATTTTTATGTATCAAAATTTACCAAATTTTGTTGTAGATGTAAAACATTTTTTAAAAAGCCTTTAAATACTTCCATAGAATGAATACTCAAAGATCACTGTTAGAAAAATTTGTTCTTCCATAGTACTTTTTCAAGTTCAAAGGTAACTATAAATGCAAATTTTGTTTAGGTGAAAGTAAGCATTACCTTAATTTTAAAATGAAGGCCTTAGTCAAAGATCTTTCAAATGCTAAATATTATAAGGAACAAGCAAAGTGTTTTTTTCAATAGCTAGGCTTAGAGATGTATTGCATACAAAATTGGCTTATGAATAAACAATTATGTTTATTGTGACAAATATAGCATTTTAAAAATATTTCTTCCTGGATTTAACATTAGCGGGGTAAACTTCACAGCAGCTGTAGTTTCAAACTTGTATGTTAACCTTTTAATTACACTGTTTCTTCAGTCATTCATCAGGTCGTCTTTATTAAGTTCCTACTCTGTGGTGGGGCTTACAGTTGTGAATAAGATAGACTTGGTCACATAAGTCCTTCACATTTACCTGTAGATTAAAATCCTGTGCAATGTCTTCTTAAAGTCTGAATATATTATCAGTTTATTAAGAAGATTTATTGTTCAATTCACCATGAGATGGTGTGATAAACCCACAGTTTGATTATACATATTTATTAACGTATACATAGATACATACATGTATTGTCATGTTGGGACTTACTTAACAGAGCATAACTCTGGAGTTAAGTTACCTGAATTTGAATTCTCCATCTGCTGCTTACATGCTGTGTGATCTTTAACGAGTTAATGCTGTCAACCTGCCTGATAGGGTTGGATAAAGAAGTTAGTTCCGTGGTGCAGATTTAGTGCCTGTTAAATGTCAAGGCTTCCCAGGTGGCGCTAGTAGTAAAGAACCCGCCTGCCCATGCAGTAGAGCCAGGTTCCATCCCTGGGTTGGGAAGGTTGCCTGGAGGAGGAAAAGGCAACCCATTCCAGTTGGGCTGGAATGGGCGGGCTACAGTCATGGGGTCGCAAAAGAGACACAACTGAGCGACTGAACATGCACAAATATCAACACTTAGGGTTCTGTTAGTGTTATCATTTACTGTGTTGAGTAATAACCTATATTTTGTCAGAAAATAAATGATTTTGTTTATTAATTTGAAAAGTTAGGATAAAGCCTGTAAAATCTCTCTTAGCTGCAAATGAGCTGTCTTATGGTGTCATCGTTATGTTAATTTGGACTTTCTTCTCCAATTTGATTTAACAAGTTCTGTCTATCTCCATCATATAGCCCAAAACTGTGTTACATATATGGCCACCTCTGTTTTTCAACCGTGCTTGGTGACTCCCATTGCCAATATGAACAAAATCAGAGTTTTGTTAGTAAGGAACAAAAGAAAAAAATATTTTCAACATGCTACTAACAATGTCTGCCATAATTATTTTCTGTAAAATTATTTTTCTTCTTCTTGTTTTTATAGTTCATATCAGGGATTTCCTTCCTAAGCAAAACAATAAAGAAATTATAAAAAATAAAATAAGAGTGTTGAAAATAATTCATTTTATAGTATATTCTATACCATATGCCATCTTTATATACCCTTCAAATGCCATGGTGATTTTGTCAATAAAGATTGATAGCTATTTTATTTTAGATATTAGGTAACTTGACTCCAGTGAAATTTTAAGTGAGGTTCTCTTTTCTGAAGAGGGAAGATGGTTTAAGTACATCCTATCTTTGTACAGGACTAAGTTATTTTGGCTCTTGAAATTTATTGCATCACTGTTTTGTACTTACTTAAGAGAAACAACTTAATAACTATTAAGATTGTATGATTGCATTATGTTAAGACCTTTATTTTCTTTAGTGATTCTATATAAACTATTCATTTATCAATACTGACCTCATACACAAATATTTCCCCAAACAAATTAATGACCAGACATTAATTGAGCATCTAGAATGCTAGAGATTGTGCTTAGGTTTTAAGGGAAAGAAAAATGAAGCAGAGTCCCCTACTTCACCTTTTTAAGATTGACTGTCTGATGAAGGAAATAGGGATATAAATGAATTAAGCATTATTATATTATTATTGCCATAATAGAAATATGCCCAAGGTAGTATAGGAGCAAAGGGAAGGAAAATGCTCAACTTGGCTTTGATTTTTGAGAGTAGCGTCTCAGAATACGTTTCATCATTCTTTTGGAATACTAGAAGTTCTATGAAATAATGAGTGGATGAAATAGTAAGAATGTGGGCTAAATGAAATCACTAACCTGAGTGGAGATTTGATTTCACTTCCTATCTCAAGTTCAAGGATAACTTAGTCTTAGATAAACTAGACTAAACATGGAAGAAAACTTTCTGAGCTAGTATGTGTGTGTCAGTCAGTTTAGTTGCTCAGTCGTGTCCGACTCTTTGCGACCCCATGAAGTGTAGGACACCAGGATTCCCTGTCCATCACCAACTCCCGGAGCCAATCAAACTCATGTCCATTGTGTCAGTGATGCCATCCAACCATCTCATCCTCTATCGTCCCCTTCTCCCGCCTTCAGTCTTTCCCAGCATCAGGATCTTTTCCAGTGAGTCAGTTCTTCGCATCAGATGGCCAGAGTATTGGAGTTTCAGCTTCAGCATCAGTCCTTCCAGAGAATATTCAGGACTGATATCCTTTAGGATGGACTGATTGGATCTCCTTGCAGTCCAAGGGACTCTCAAGAGTCTTCTCCAACACCATAGTTCAAGTGTCAGTTCTTTGGCGCTCAGCTTTCTTTGTAGTCCAACTCTCTCATCCATACATGACTACTGGGAAAACCATAGCTTTGACTCAGCGGACCTTTGTTGGTAAAGTAATGTCTCTGCTTTTTAATATGCTATCTAGGTTGGTCGTAGCTTTTCTTCCAAGGAGCAAGCATCTTTAAATTTCATGGCTGCAATCACCATCTGCAGTGATTTTGGAGCCCAGAAAAGTCAAGTATGTCACTGTTTCCCCACCTATTTGCCATGAAGTGATGGGACCACCAGATGCCATGATTTTAGTTTTCTGAATGTTGAGCTTTAAGCAAACTTTTTCACTCCTCTTTCACTTTCATCAAGAGGCTCTGTAGTTCCTCTTCGCTTTCTGCCCTAAGGGTGGTGTCGTCTGCATATCTGAGGTTAGTGATGCTTCTCCCAGCAGTGTGTATGTGTGCTCAGTCACTAAGTTGTGTCCAACTCTTGTGACCCCCATGGACTGGCCTGCCAGACTCCTTTCTCAGCCCATGGAATTTTTAAAGCAAGAATACTGGAGTGGGTTGCCATTTCCTATGCAAGAGGATCTCCATGACCCAGGGATTGAACCCACGTCTCTTTGTTTCTCCTGCACTGGCAGGTGGATTCTTTACCACTGCACCACTGGGAAAGGTTGAAACTAGTATAATTTATAACAATTAAATGGTTTGGAATGTCTCTAAATTTGTGATACCAAAAGAAAAAAAACAAACTATAAGATGAACATTTTGTAAACATTCAGATCATATTCAAAACAGACATTTTCACAGTTCCTTTATCGTTATTTGATGTCAGAATGGTGAATTATGACCTTTTATTTTTAAGTTTGTCACACAGTGAATAGTGTTATATAAAGGAAACTTCCAAAGCGTCTGGAAAGACTTACTATTCTTCAGTCTGTAGGTAAAATAGGCATTAATGGATAATACTCATGTGCTAGTGAAGTGAAGCATTAGTAAATATGGTTGACCAAATGAAACAACATGGTTAGGAATTTAATGAGTTTGATAATTGAATATGTTTTACTGATTGTTCAGTGTTTTAACTGCAAAATTACTCATAAGATGTATGCCTCATTTGAAATATAGAACATGTACTATAATAAAACATGCTGACAGTTAATTTTAAAAGACATGTATGGAGCTTATAGAAATAAAATTATGATATTATCTTTTATATTCCAGGACTACTAAATAAGTAACAGCAAACAGTCCTCTGTCCTTTGGTAGCTTGTCATTCACAGAGATAGAGGCCTCCACACAACTGTTAGTGATCCAGGCAATAAATGCCAAAGTGTTAAATTATACTAAATCAACAAATGAGAAGTACACATGAGCTAATTATTGCAAAAGCAGTATTTAGAACAGGAATAATAGACAAGAAAAGTAATTATGAACTAAAATCTTCCAGGAATGCTCAGGGGAGAGGCTGACCTAAGCTTGGTTTTGAAATAATAGAGCATCACCTTGGTGGATGTTTATCTTTGAGTTCTTTTTTTCAGGAACTTTATCTTTGCAAAGACAAATTTATGCTTTGAGAAATCAAACAAATCATCCATTCATAGAATGGAATCTTTGTGGCTTACCAGTAGTTGTTAACCTGGGTACCACTGAAATCTGAAAATTATGATATAAAATAGCGTTAGACACAAATATACACATAGAAAATTTTCATGTAATTTCAAGCAATTCTCAAGCTTCTGCTTGGGAGTTCTCCAGGCATTAACCCTCTTGTTTTTTTCAGTGGTTCTTAATTTATAATAGAGACTTGGAGTCTATGAAGTAGTAAAGAGAAATGCCAATATATTACTCTAGTATTCTATCAACCACTGTTATGAAATCTCTTCTATCCAGAGTGTGTTTTGATAGCAGCTGCATTTTTCTCGAATAATAATAACATGTCAATAGTTTATAAAGTGAGGCCATGAACTAAATCTCATTTTACACATGGAGTAATAACGTATAAAGGCTTGTAGGTAGGCAGGAATTATCCCCTTTTTGTTTTTGTCCTTTTTTAAATTATTCTTTCTTTTGAAAATAAATTGTATATAGCAAATACCTATGACATAAATGTAAAATTTAACCATTCTAGTACATATAACTCAGTGACTTACAGTGAATTAACTATTGTGCAACCATGAGCACAGTCTGCATCCAGAACTTTCTCATCACTTCAGAAGGAAACCCTGTAGCCGTTAAACAGTACTCCCGATCCCTCCCTCCCCTGGCCCCTGCCAAGGACTCATCTGCTTTAAATCTCTGTTGCTGTGTATTCAGGTGCTCAGCGGTGTCTGATTCTTTGTGACCCTGTGGACTATATAGCTTGCCAGGCAAGAACCGTGGAGTGGGTTGCCATTTCCTCCTCCAGGGGATCTTCCCCACTCAGGCACTGAACTTGCATCTCTGCCTCTCCTGCATGGTTAGGTGGGGTTTTTTGCCACCTGGGAAGATTAAGTCTGTGGATTTTCCTATTCTGGACATTTCCTATAAGTGAAATCGTATATTGTATGGTCTTTGTGTTTGGCTTATTTCACTTCACAAAATGTTTTTAAGGTTCATCCTTGTAGCTCGAATCAGTACTTCATTCCTTTTTATAACTAGATACTGTTTCCTTATGGATATGCCATATTTTGTTTATCCATTCATCTTTTAGTAGACAGTTGGGTGGTTTTTACTTTTGTCTGTGATGATACTGGTACTATGAACCTTTGTATACAAATTTTTATGTGAGTATCTGTTTTCAGCTGAATTGTTGGATCGTGTGGTAATTCTGTGTTTAACTCTTTCCGGAACTACCGAGCTGTTTTCTCAGTGACCATACCATTTTACATTATCATCGGTGTAGGAGGGTTCCAGTTTATCTACAACTATCTTAACTGCCAGAGAAGGGGATGGCACCCCACTCCAGTACTCTTGCTTGGAAAATCCCATGGATAGAGGAGCCTGGTAGGCTGCAGTCCATGGGGTCTCTAAGAGTCAGACATGACCGAGTGACTTCACTTTCACTTTTCACTGTCATGCATTGGAGAAGGAAATGGAAACCCACTCCAGTGTTCTTGCCTGAAGAATCCCAGGGACGGGGGAGCCTGGTGGGCTGCCATCTATGGGGTCGCACAGAGTTGGACACGACTGAAGTGAGTTAGCAGCAGCAGCAGCATATTAACTGTGGTTATTTCCCTGCCTTTTTTTTATTTTTTAAATTCTAACTAAAGTGAAAGTGTTAATGGCTCAGTCGACTCTTTGCAACCCCAGGGACTGTAGCCTAAAAGGCTCCTCTGTCCATGGAATTCTCCAAGCAAGAATACGGGAGTGGGTTGCCATTCCCTTCTCCTGGGTATCTTTCAACCCAGGGATTGAACCCAGGTCTCCTTCATTGCAAGCTAAACATAAAAGTGCTGAAATTACAAAACTCTTGGAGGGAAACATAGGGGAAAATCTTCGTGACATTAGATTTGGCAAGGATTTCTTCCGTATGACACCAAAAGTGCCAAAAGAAAAATTAGGTACAATGGACCTCATTAGATTAAAAATGGATGGTTTACCACTGAGCCACCAGGGAGTATCAGTGTGTGTAAAGTGGTATGTCATAGTTTTGATTTGCATTTCCCTAATGACTGATGTCACTGAGCATCTTTTGATGTGCTTGGTGGTTTTATATCTTCTTTGAAGAAATGTCTGTTTAAGTCCTTTATCCATATTTGTTTGTTTGCTTTTCTGTCCTTGAACTTGGGGAGTTTCTTATATTTCTGAATATTCTTTATACTATATATAATTTGCAAGTATACTGTCTCATTTTGTGAGTTTTTTCACTCTTGTGATAATGTCCTTTGCACAGAAGTTTTTAATTTAATGAGGTCCAGTGTACCTAATTTTCCTTTTGGCACCTGTGCTTTTGGTGTCATACCCAAGAAATCCTCGCCAAATCTAATGTCACAAAGATTTTCCCCTATGTTTCCCTCTAAGAGTTTGGTAATTTCAGTACTCTTATGTTTAGATATTTGATCCATTTTGAGATATTTATTATGTTTCTTTTTATGTGTATGTATATATATAGTTGAAGACAGTTTAGTGTGAAGTCATGGATCACATATAAATCACCTATCAGTGATTTTTCTTCTAGACTGTGCATTGATAAGCTATGGCTCACAGGCCAGATCTGGTTCACCATCTGTTTTAGTACAGTACAAAAGTTAAGAATGATATTTAAAAATTTTTAAGTTAAATTTTGATAGTTGAAATCAGGAAAACAGTAATGTAACGTGAATACTTCATTGTCTGCAAAAGTTTTAGTGGAACACAGCCACATTGATTTGTTTATGTGTTATTGATGGCTACAGAGTATATTACATGTTTTGCATCAGTGACTAAGAACTGAGCCCTTCAGTCAACATACATATCAGATCAAACTGGTTTGCAGAGAAGTCTCTTCGCTCCCCTCCCCCTAGGGTGTTCTTAATCCTAGGTTTGTTCTTTTAAAACTAGAAATGTATAGTAACTATTTAATCCTTTCTTACTATGTTTCATTATTGGCAAGGTATTATCTGGTTGCAGCTATGTGGTGGTGATAGGCAAATGTTTTAAAAGTACATGGAGTTCTATAGGTGAAAATTAAATGTGTTTCTGAGTAAAGTTCTATAGATTAAGCACCTTGATTTGGTCAGAAATACTGAGTAAGCCTTGAGAGTTTGACTCAAAGCACTTAAAACCCTAACAATCTTTTGTGAAAAATCTCTTACTTTACAGATAATTCTACCTATAGGGTTTCTTCCTTATTGTGTTTTTTTTTCTTGCATTTTTAATAAGAAGCATTCTTTATTTCACAGAAATCTTTTTATTTGATCCTTATTGAAGTTAGTTTTTCTATATTTTTAAAATAAATATAATTTAAAAATACACTATATGTAGCTAAAGATTTTCTCTCAACCATTACTTTTGTTGACCTTGAATCTACTACTTTTAGATACTTAAGGAAAGTGAAAGGTTGGAAGCAATTAAAATTTATTGTGCAGATGGTAAAAATGTAAATAAACCATAATTATTTCATTAGTTTTAGTTTTTGATGCTGGTTTATTTGATTGTAATAAAATGTATCTGTCTGCTTTTTACATTCCAAAAAATTTGGTAAAACATTTAAATATAAGCACATAAACAGAAGAGGGTTCAACATGGTTACATAAGAAGATACCAAACTAACCTCCTCCGACTGACATAGCAAATCTACAACTATATACGTAATAATCCCCTCAGAACGAGACCTGAAAACGAGATGCCCAGAGTCTCCAAAACAAAGGGTCAAGTGACAGCATCAAGATGGGTAGGAGAAACAGACATACTGTTATGCCAATGGAAAAAAACACCACATCCCAGATGGCAATTCTGGAAGAATTGCTAAGGTACAGCTATGTTCCCTAGGAGTGAGGGATTTGAGCTTCACTTCAGGCTCCTCAACTCTTTAGATACTAAACAGGAGAAACAAGCCCTCAAAACACCTGGCTTTGAACAATAGGGAATATATCCGGGAAAGCTGGAGAATCATAGGGAACAGAAACCCATTCTCCAAGGGCTCACACGCGGGCTCACTTGATCGCAGCTCCAGCGCAGCAGCACCAGGTTGAAATGTGCACTGACCATAGAGGAAGGGGATGCAGTAATCTTGAAGCATGGGACAGAGGCAGGAAAGAGCGGGGACACTCCCCAAGGACGGAGACAGTGATGGGAACCGTTTTTTGTGTTCTCAGGCTATTTTGCTAATACTAGAACTGGCAGGTGCCATTTGGAAATCTTCATCTAACTTGTTAGCACCAGTGGGCATATGCCTTTGAGAGCCCCACCCACCCTTCACCTCATTTGGGCCTCAAAGTCTGCTGGACAATAACCCCAGCCACCAGCACCGGCAGCCACTGCTGCCAGATCCCACAGCCATTCCAGAGGCCAGCTCCACCCACAGTGTGCTGCAGCAGCAGCTGTGTGCCTGTGACAAGAGGTTGCATACAGTCCACATAGGAGATAGCCTACCACAAGAGGGTGCATACCTCCTCATAAGAGGTAGCCGTTGAACACTTGGCTCTGTGGCAGGCAGGAGTGCCCTTCTGATCCCATGGGACATCTATAGAAAGCCACTCCTTCGATGCTGGGAGATGGAGCGGATTTACCAAACGTGAAAACAAACACAAAGAATTAGGCATGGTGAAGAGACAGAAGAATGTATTCTAATGGAAAGAACAAGACAAAACCTCAGAAAATGAACTAAATGAAACAGAGACAGCCAATTTCCTTGATTACAAAGTGAAAAGTAATGGTCGTAACAATGCTCACTGGACTTCAACGGATCAGCAGAGTGAGGACTTCAACAGCATCAAGTGGAATAACATTTGCAGTGTAGCAGTCCCAGCAGGAGAAGAGAGAGAAGAATATATTATTTAATACAGGAAATATTTCCTGACATATTTGAGGGAATAATGAAAACTTCTTTAGTCTGAGGAAGGAAACAATCATCCAGGTCCAGGAAGCCCAGAACACTTTTGAATAGTATGACCCCAAAGAGGCACCAAGCACAATATATAACTAAAATGGTAAATGTTAAGCATAGGTGAAAATCATAAAAACAGCAAGAGAAAAACAACTTATATACAAGGATAACATAAGGATATAAGCTGATTTTTCAACAGAAACATTACGGGCCAGAAGAAGTGGATGACATATTCAAAGTACCAAAAGGAAAAAAACTTTCGTACAAGAATTCTCTACTCAGCAAGATAATCATTCAGAATTGTAGGAGAGATTGAGTTTCCCAGATAAGCAAAAACTGAAGGAGTTCATCACCCCTAAACCAGCCTTATCAAATATTTTAAAGGGACATCTTTTAGCTGAAAAGAAATTTTATTAATTCATAATAAAATATGTGAAAGTAAAAGTCTCCCTGTAAAAGTAAGCATATAATAAATGTTGTGGATCAATCCTGTATAAAACAACCATGAATGTTAACTGAAAGTAAAATTAACTAAAACTGCAATAATTAGTTAAGGGAGATATTTGCCATTTACTAAAACAGGACTGTTGTTTTTATTTGGCTTATTTAGGGAAATTGGGGAGGGGAAAACTACTTATGCGTTCCCTTTGGACCTGTTTGAAATTCATGAACTGTTGGATATTTATGTCTTGACCTCAAAGGAGAAATCTGAGATGGAGAAGTAAATTTGTGAGCTTTACTTTACCTCTTTTACAGTGAAACAGCTCCATCCTCTTCCCACCATACTCTTTTGCTTCTTTTTACCATGCTCCCTCCCCCACCCACAGCTCTTATTTTCCAACATACTGTCGTTTGGTGACATATACCTGTGTTACATATTTTCTGTGTCTGTTGTTTATTGTTTATATCCTCCTCCGATTCCCAACTGATAAGCTTCAGGAAGGCAAGAATTTTTGTCCATTGTATCTCCCATGTGAAAATCAGTGCCTGGCAGTTAGTAGGCCTTCAATAAATATTTGTTGAATGTTCAACGAATGAATGAAGAAAGATATTCCACTGTTCTTAAGAGATAAGATGAAAGAGGATGGATGCAACTGTAGCATGCTTTTGCTTTACATTTGGAAAGATGTCAGAGTTCTTGCATGATGATTATTTTCTCTCAAGTTTTATAAAAAGTCATTTCACAGCAAGAGAAAGGAATGTCTGTCCGAAGATCAAGGAGAAGGGAGATTTGCAGTAGCCATGGTGGAGTGTGGGAGAATGGATTAACCAGAGAAATGTAGGATTGTTCCCTTGTGTGGAGGGCTCCTTTGATATCAACAATGGTGAGTTTATCATGGAATCATCTTGCCCTTTGAAGATCTTTAGTAGTTGGTGGGCTGCTCAGGTATAGTCATGCATGGATAAGGTAGATAAAATAGGGTATCTGAGTTACAAGTTTTGGTGGCAGAACATTTTAAATGATGATCAGAGTCCAGGATTTCACATTGACAGTAGATGGATAAAAGTTGGAAGATGAACTTTCCGGTTTATTGTTGAAGACAATGTCAGAGGCACATTGGAATGGTTTGGAAGGTAGAGTGAACTGATGGGAAAGAACGGGGCCTCCTAAGGATGGACCTTTGACAACATGGTGAAAGGCATTGTGGAGGTGGTTTCAGCTTCCTTTTTAAAATTGAAGTGAAATTCACATATATCAAGGATTTTAAAGTGTAAACTTTGTCATTTAGTGTGTTCACAGTATTGTACATCCCATTATCCCTGAAGGATATCCCTTAGTAGTTGTGTGTGTGTGAGCATGTTCAGTCATGTCTGACTCTTTCTAATCCCATGGACTGTAGCCCATCAGGCTCCTCTGTCCATGGGATTTTCTGTGGATCACTTGGCTAGTTGATGGGTGACTTAGAGCACCCTCTTTGGAATGTGTAATAGAGGCTCTAGGAACTGGATGTGCTGCTGTTGCTTCATATTATAACTCAGAAAACTGTGTATTAATGAAACCAGACTCTATTAAAATAGCTCCTCTTCATCTGAACTTAGGTGTTTCTCTCAATTTATACCATCATTCTCCCAGCAACTGAGGACTAAGCTCTGGTAGCCTTTTTACCTTTTTCAGCAGTCATCACCATACTCATAAATTGCCTCCATCCTTTCCATTCCCACTGTTGTCACTTTAAGCTGGATCCTTATATGCCTGAACTTATAACCGGGTACTCAGGGCCTTCGACAGTCTTACCCTTTCTTGTACGGTTGTTTTGGTGATCAAATGAGATAAGGGAAATATTGCCCAGATTCCCTGGTGGCTCAGATGGTGAAGAATCTGCCTGTAATTCGGAAGACCTGGATTCAGTCCCTGGGTGGGGAACATCCCTTCAGGGTAGGGAATGGCAATCCACTCCAGTATTCTTGCCTGGAGAATCCCATGGATAGGGGAGCCTGTTCAGCCTACAGTCCATATGGTTGCAAACAATTGCACATGACTAAGCGACTAACCCTTATGGCAGAAAGTGAAGAAGAACTAAAGAGCCTCTTGATCAAAGTGAAAGAGGATAGTGAAAAAGTTGGCTGAAAGCTTAACATTCAGAAAACTAAGATCATGGGATCTGGTCCCGTCACTTCATGGTGACTAGATGGGGAAACTGGCTGACTTTATTTTTGGGGGATCCAAAATCACTGCAGATGGTGATTGCAGCCATGAAATTAAAAGACACTTACTCCTTGGAAGGAAAGTTATGACCAACCTAGACAGTACATTAAAAAGAAGAAACATTACTTTGTCAACTTTGTTACAGCAATTCCACTTCCCTAGAATGCTCATCTCCCTTTTTTTCCACTTTTGTATATAATTCCCACAGCCTTTATGAAGTCTTTATTCGTGTTTCAGTAATCAGTCATTTATTTGAAATCAGTTGGAACATAGATTGTTGTACCACTCATTTGGCATTAGGCTGTTTTGCCTTAAATTATTGTTTTTAACTGTACGTTAACTATTAATATTTGGGAAAAAAATAGTTGTAACGGTTTTGAGGGTAGAAAACATGTTACCTAGCACCTTGTTCTGAATATAAATTCTGAATATAAATTACTGACATAATATTACACAGTGTTGAGAGAGTCTCCAGAAATCCTTTTAGGAAATACTTGGCTGCCCTTTCTCCCAACCCCCTTTTTTATTTTTGTTAACACAATGCTTTTCAGAATGATACGTTCACAAAAAGTGATTTTTCCCCCATTAAACTTGATGTTAGTTTATAATCTTAATTCAAATGGGGAGATTTAAAGCTAGTTAGATCATTTTTCCATATTTAATAATTCCAGATGATTAAAAATTAACAACTGTAGGGAGTTTTTAGTGATTATTGAAAAGTCTCTGTCGCTCACCAAGTTCCTTTGCAGATTCCTCCTCATATAACACTGTTTTTTAGATTGTAGTATATTCTTACAATTTTTCTGTGCAAATACATAATTTTATTTTCAATTCCTTTATCTACAAATGTAGCATATATGCTTTTTTTCATCTTATTTGGCAATCATATAATGGAAATTTTTTCATATCAATACATAAAGAACTTCCTCATTCTTTTGTAACATTTGTGAAGTATTGCTTGCACAGATTATTAGACTTTTTTTGCATAGTCCTATATTGCTCATTTCGTTCAAGTTTGGTTGGGATGAAGATAGCACCACATTCTTCTGCTGTTCTACTTTTAATTATTAAAGGTAGTGCAGTGGTAAAAAATCGGCCTGTCAGTGTAGGACGTGCAAGAGACACAGGTTTGATCCTGGATTGGAAAGATCCACTGGAGTAGGAAATGGCTACCTCCTCCAGTATTCTTGACAGAGGAGCCTGGTGGGCTACAGTCCATGGGATTGCAAAAGGTCCATTGCGACTGAGCAGACGTGCGCGCACATGAGCACGCACACACGCGCTGAAGATAGCACCACATTCTTCTGTTGTTATGCTTTTAATTGCTATTTTGGAAAACCATAACCAAGAGGATACCAGTAAAGGGAATAATAATGACTGTCAAATTTGTGTGTTTTTTAAGCACTTGACATAGCAGATTTAAATGAAATTCAAGAAAAATCATGTGTGTTGAATGCCTGCCAAATACTATAGAAATGTTTTTATTCTCAGAAGTTATAACAACTGTTTAGAAATGAAAATCTTTGAATCTGACATTTGTGCCTAAAATACGTATTTCTCTTTTCCCTAGTGAAAAATAACATACAAGTTTTGTCGGTCATATTAAATGGAGACTATTTCATGAATTGCTTTAGGAAATTGGTTTGAGTTCAGGCATGAGAAACTGAAATACAAACAGTGTAGTGAATCCCCAACTGGGTCCCAAGAGATTAAAAGCTCCCTATAAGCAGGATTGTTCTGAATGTCAGGGTCATCCACAGGGAGGAAGATGTGGAAAAGCTGGAAGTTTCTAGTTGTGTATTAACTAGAGTTTAAGGTAGCTCTCTGTGACTGGTGTGCAAACCAAGGCTCTTCAAACTTCCATAATGTGGGAAATCAGAGGCAGAGATGGAAGTACGCAACAAAGAGGGAGAACTAAAATGATATGCACTGAGGTGACAAAAAGATGTTTTGTGGATCAGTATAAAGCAGCAAGCTGAGGAAAAATTCAGATTAAACTGGGAATCTTTGGGAAAGGAAACTGAGACAAAGAACTCCCAAGGGGTGTCAGGAGCTATTAGGGATCTTGCCTATTATTGGAGATATGCTGAATATCAAGTACCTAAAATTCAAGTATTACTCCTGAATGAAAGTATATTGACGTAATTTAGAAAGATCTTCAGTGATCATTGTTGGTACCATGAAATATTTTTGCTCTAAAGTTAATTCTCAAGTAAACAGTACCTTACTTGACCTGTAGACCTGGCATTTTAGGAGAACTGTTTGCCAGAAAATGAGATGATTTTGGCTTCCTAGGTGGCATTAGTGGTACAGAACCTGCCTGCCAGTGCAAGAGACATGAGAGATGCAGGTGTGATCTCTGGGTTGCGAAGATCCGCTGGGGAAGGACGTGGCAACCCCCTCCAGTATTCTTCCCTGGAAAATCCTATGGACAGAGGAGCACGGTGGGTTATGGTCCATAGGGTCGCAAAGATTCGGACATGACTGGAGCGACTTAGCACGCAGACAATATTTAGCAATGACTTATCCTTTATCATTCAGGTTAAGTACAGTTAACTGTAAATAACTGCTGATGAAGTCACACGAAAGACTTGAAATGATAACTTTCATATTGATAAGTTTTCTTACTGAGAGTTGAATCCTGGGTAATTGTGTTTGGCTTAGTACTCCTAGTGTCTCTTTTTCCTGTTTTCACTCAAGTAATTTCATATATTTGCATATAAGTATCACATTTTTATGTCCAAAGAAGTATGTTCCATCTAGTGAATGCCTGTGAATGTGGATTTCATTCTGTGTCCATCTGTTAACCTGTTTACCAAAAGCTGTATAATTATGTGAAGTTCTATGCATGTATTTATTTTGTCATTCATTTTAGTCCCTTAGTCGTGTCTGACTCTGTGACCCCATGAACTGCAGCACGCCAGGCCTTCCTGTCCATCATCAACTCCCGGAGTCCACCCAAACCTATGACCATTGAGTCGGTGATGCCATCCAACCATCTCATCCTCTGTCGTCCCCTTCTCCTCCTGCCCTCAATCTTTCCAAGCATCAGGGTCTTTTCCAATGAGTCAGCTCTTCTCATCAGGTGGCCAAAGTATTGGAGTTTCAGCTTCAGCATCTAGTCCTTCCAATGAACACCCAGGACTGATCTCCTTTAGGATGGACTGGTTGCATCTCCTTGCAGTCCAAGGGACTCTCAAGAGTCTACTCCAACACCACAGTTCAAAAGCATCAATTCTTCGATGCTGAGCCTTTTTTACAGTCCAACTCTCACACCCGTACATGACCACTGGAAAAACCATAGCCTTGAGTACATGGACGTTTGTTGGCAAATGTCTGCTTTTTAATACGCTGTCTAGGTTGGTCATAACTTTCCTTCCAAGGAGTAAGTGCTTTTAATTTCATGGCCGCAGTCACCATCTGCAGTGATTTTGGAGCCCCCCAAAATAAAGTCTGACACTGTTTCCACTGTTTCCCCATCTATTTCCCATGAAGTGATGGGACCAGATGCCATGATCTTAGTTTTCTGAATGTTGAGCTTTAAACCAACTTTCTTCACTCTCCTCTTTCACTTTCATCAAGAGGCTCTTTAGTTCTTCTTCACTTTCTGCCATAAGGGTGGTGTCATCTGCGTAACTGAGGTTATTGATATTTCTCCCGGCAATCTTGATTCCACCTTAGCTTTATCCAGCCCAGCATTTCTCATGATGTACACTGCATATAAGTTAAATAAGCAGGGTGACAATATACAGCCTTGACGTACTCCTTTTCCTATTTGGAACCAGTCTGTTGTTCCATGTCCAGTTCTAACTGTTGCTTCCTGACCTGTTTACAGGTTTCTCAAGAGGCAGGTTAGGTGGTCTGGTATTCCCATCTCTTTCAGAATTTTCCACAGTTATTTTGTCATTAAATAACATTTATTACTACTTTGTGGTTAGTACTGTAATGAAGTTAGAGCCAAAAGAGAAAAGGTTTCTGTGCTTCCCTGTGATCTTAAATAAAGAGCTCCCAGGTCCAGGCTGTCACATTTGAGACAGCCTTAAATATTCTAAAAAGTTACTTCAGGTTGTAGCATAAAATTTCCCCCTACCTGGAAATATCATATGCAATATAGCTTTACAAACTCCCACAGTAAAACTCTTCAGATGTGCCATCTTTATAGCAGTGTTGTTCATTGATTTTCTGCCTCTACATGGTTGCTTCATTGAGTATATCCTCGTGAAGACAGAACATCTCTCATTAGAGTTCCCTCTACCCTCCTCTTCCCATAATGCTGTAAAGATATTCCTGGTATTCATGTGCATACAGGTGGAAATCCTTACTGAGGGAGCAAAATCACTTCGGTTCTTTGACCCAGCAGTATTGTGAAGTGCCCTCTGATTATGCTAGACCCACCTACTAACTTAATATACAAAAGTATGCTCTGCTTTGAGATCCAATGACTGGTTATTTAGACTGGTTATGAAATGAGAAATGTACCAGGAAATTTTTTGTTTCATAAAGAAATAGCTAAAAGGTGACTGATGTTATCTAATGAAGGCATGTCCTTCTTACAAAAAAAAATACTGTCCTGTATAATTATGATCTCTCTGATTGTTGTGATCTGTATCTTTTCACTATTTTCAATTGAAAGATGAGATATTGTAAGAGATAGTCAGAATTTAATGATTTTTTTAGAAATGAGCTTATTATCAATGTTATTTTTATGTGAAATAAGTGCACACATCATTGGAAAGATCATTCAGAATTAAAAAATAAATGTGCATGCAAAGACCAGTTTACGAATAATGTATAGTATTATAGCAGTGTATAAACAAACAACTGTTTTACTCTGAAAGTTTAACCCTTTGACCTATAGTTAATCTTGTTTTTATCTTTTATTACTCATTTGTACGTGTTCATCGGTCCGAAGCACTTGCCAATCAGAGTTGAAAGAGAGCTTTGAAATATAGCAGCTGTCAGTCAAGAACCAAACCAGAAAGCCACAGTAGCTCTCTGACTCGTCTACATCCTGATATTTATTAATCACCCAGCAGTAATTAGTGCACCCACTTTTATTCAACCTCCATTTGCAAATGCCTCCTTTATGTCAAGACAGGTTAGTACTTTAAAATGCCAAAATGATTCAGTGACTGTAACGTGACAAAATTGTTGTTTCATTCAAATGCTCTAGAAAAAGACACTACGTTCAATTTTGTTGTCTCTTCTTTATTTTCTATTATATCCTGAATATTTTCCATGGTATTAGATGCTGATTTCTAAATTTTTCCTTAGGGACATTTATTAATGAACTCTATGTGTCATAATATCTTTAATAATCATCTGTTGCTGACATGTGGATTATTCCCAGTATTTCATTATTTTAAGCATTCTTGTGACTTCATATTTGCACATATCTGTGTGATATATTCCAAATTTGAAGTCTTTCTATAAATATATAATCTCATTTTAATGTTTTCTCTACTGGTACCTTCACACATATGTATGTAAATCTGCTTTGGTGGATTCCTCTACTACAGATTTCAGTAAAAACGACTTATAATCTTATTTCAGAAGGATAATTTACAGAGAATTATATAAGCTATACATGTGATGTCATCGAAGACCTGAATACTATGGAAAAGCTTTTAGAAATATTAGTATTTGCAGTTGGACCTTTGTATAAGTACTCTTGGTTGCCTAGTCTGTGGGTCTCTCTCTCCTTCCTTGCACTACACTCATTTTATTCTTGTATAGGTCAGTGTACCTACAGATGACATTATCTATAGCTTAAAAACAATAAGCTATAGATATTGTTGTTTCTCAGTGAGGATGGCAGAGTGGGGTAAAGGAAGAGGGCTCTTTGCCAAAGGTTATTGGTCTTAGTTAACTTATTCCAAAGCTGTCTTGTCTTCCAGCCTCCTTGTTATATGAAATAGTAAATGTTCTTGTAGTGTAGGGTACCTTGAGTGGTGCTGTCTATTATTTGCTCTAGAAAGTAAATTAGTGAAACTTTGAGAGGTAGAAATGATTTGGAAAAGGTGAAAAATCCTGCATGTAACATTTTCAGTGGAAGAAATCACGTAAGCCAAAGTGTTCAAGGAGTCATCAGATTGATGGCCACATGCAAGTTTCTTGTGCCTTACAGCAAAAAAGGGAGAGTTACCACATCAGACTCTGTTTTCCGTAAGTGATATCTCAGTCCTAAAGAGTCCTCTAAGACTCTCAGGAACATCTGCAGACTTTGTTACCTCATTTTCTCCAGCAAGCTTGAAACTTGGCTTTTAAGGTCTAAGTTCTCCTATGAAGAAAGCTGTAGTCAAAGCTCTGTAGGAGCTAATAGGAAAACACTAGTTTAGTGTCATGTGTTCACACACAGCCCTGGGCTGTAGCAGAAAATGTGGGAGTTGTGCTAGTGAAAGGTTGTCGTTGAATCATGCAAAGACGCCGGGATTCTTGGCCCCCGGAGGAGAAGAATTCAATCCAGGGCCAGAGATAAGGCTTGATCGCTCAGAGCTTTTGTGTAATGAAGTTTTATTAAAGTATAAAGGAGATAGAGAAAGCTTTTGACATAGGCGTCAGAAGGGGGCAGAAAGAGTACCCCCCTGCTAGTCTTCAGCTGGATGTTATATAGTCACCAGCAGTGTGTTAATGAAAGAAAGGAATGTCTTAAAACTCAGAATGGCACCAGGCCCCTCACCCATAAGATGCATTTTGGTTTAATCTTGGCACCAAATGGTTCATCCTGGGCCATAAAATGATTGGCTTGAATCTTGAAGGGCAGATCACGATACAAATAGTTTCATTTACATAGATTGGAGGAATGGTATCTCAGTAGAACATACTGGTTTGTCAAGTAGGTTCTGAGCCAAAAGGCGGAACTGACTTAAGACAGAGTTTGGGGTAAATGCATAGTACATTAGCATAGCTTAAGACAAACATTTCCATAAGAAAAAGGCATTGGTTAACTTATGGTGAAACCAGGTGACATTATGGCAACACAGTATTTTAAGAGAAACCCCCTTTTAAATTTGTATAGAGAAGGAAAAAATATGGCTAGTTTGTTTCCTCCTGCCTCTTAAGAGAGGTAAAAATGTCTGACACTTGCAGGCTATTTCCTCCGTTTGGAGACCCCTGGCCTTCCTGCCTGTGACCCTGTCACTAGCATGGAACCCAGGTAGTTAATGGTGACAATTTATTAAATAATACTTTTCTTGTGCGTTTCAAACTAGTTAATTCTCCACTAATGGAGAGGTTTGTCTTCTCATCCTTTTCCAAATTAATACCTTATCTTTACATAATTCATTAAGAAAAATATTTATGCACCTCCTTTGTGCCAGACTCTGTTTAAGGTCCTGGGAATATAATGGTGAACTAGCCTGAAAGTATCTTTATTTAAATAGGGCTGGGAGTTCAGATATATAAACAAGTAAATAATTTTAGATGCTGGTAAGTTCTACAAGAGTATATATCAAGGTTATGATACGGCATTTTAAATTATGTGGTCATGAAAGGTCTCTCTGAGGTGACATTTGAATTAGCACCTCAGTAGGAAACCAGGTGTGAAAAGAATATTTTAGATGAATGCAGTTAAACTCTTAAAACAGGAGTGAGCTTGGGGTTTATTCGTTTAGTGGCTAAGTCTTGTCCGACTCTTTGTGATCCTATGGACTGTAGCCTGCCAGGCTGCTCTATCCATGGGATTTCCCAGGCAAGACTACTGAAGTGGGTTGTCATTTCCTCCTCCAGGGGATCTTCCCAACCCAGGGATCAGACCCAGGGATTGAACCCACGTCTCTGGCGTTGGCAGGCAGATTCTTTACCACTGAGCCACCAGAGAAGTCAAGCTTGGGGGATTCAAGATTAGAAAGAAAGCAATGGTGCCTAGGGTTTAGGGAGTGAGGGCAGAGGCTGAATCTTTTATGGCAGTGTACGTAGGTCATGATAAATTTTGCTCCGTACACACTGAGAAACTACTATTGCATTTTAAGTAGGGGCAAGGCATGATTTGAATTGTAGTTTTAAAAGATCATTTTGGCTTTTGTAGAGAATGATTTGTAAGCTCTGCTTTATAAAGTGAACAAATACAGGCAGACACTAATAGCCAATGTAAAGCCAGTGTATTATGGGACGCCCTTATTTAAGTTCTTTTACTTCATACCCCTCCTTTCTAAAATTTTTATAGTTTTTGTGGTTTTTTAAAGAGTAGGTTTAGCAGTCTTTTAGTTGACTTTAATGTTCCTTGTGTTTTTCCCTTATCAACTTCTTAGAGGAAAATCTTTTAATCTATTTTTCTGTGAGTACTCAGTAGTTTCAGTTAATTACAGACTAACTGGCCACTTCAGAACTTAGTGAGTTGAAACAATGGGGATTTATTTCTCATGATTCTGAAGGTTGGCTGGGCTGCTTCTCTTGTTGGTTTTGCCTAGGTTTACTAATGTGCCTCCATTTAGGTGGTTTGACTAGACTGAAGGTCCAAGATAGCCTTACCTACGTGTCTGGCTGTTGGTTGGTGTGCCTTGGTTCTCCTCTGTGTGTCCTCTCAATTTCCAGTAAACTAGACCATCTTCTTTACAGGATTATATCATGGTATCTCTGCAAGAAAGAGAAAAGTAGAAGAGGCTTAAGAGAGGCTTAAGGTTTAGGTTGGGAGGTTGTATGACCTCACTTCCATCACTCTGTTGGTGAAAGAAGTGCAGTCAGATTCCAGTCCTCTCTCTTGATGGGAAGAGAGGCAGTCACATTGCAAAGGAGCAATTATTATGACCCTCTGCAAAAGTAGTCTGCCACAGTTCACTCTCTAACCACTAAAATTTGTATTCCTGCCAAATGCAGATGTACTCGTCCTCTCCCCTAACTCCCAAAATCTAATTGCAGCCTTACTCTCCAAGTCCAAGACCTCTTGATCTGCACTGGGTCCAGATATGAATAAGGCCCCTCAAGTTCATTTCCTCAGAACCCTTGCTTCAGAGACCTGTAAACTAAAACGAATACCAAATCAGTGATCTTAGGTTTCTAGCTTAAGAAACTGGACAAACGTGAACAAATTAAACCCAAAGTAAGCAAAAGATAAGAAATAATCAAGAATGATAATCAGGAAAATAGAAAATAAGCAGGGAAATCAATGAAACCAATAACCGGTTCTTTGAAAAGCTTCTTAAAGTTGACAGACCACTACCTACATTAGTTAAGAAAAAAGGAAAAGACACAAACTACCAATATGTGAAGTAAAAAGGATATCACTACAGATCCTCCAAACATTAAAAGAATAGTAAGAGAATATTGTGAACAAATTTGATTATTATTTTTTATTTTTTAAATTTATTTTTAATTGGATGATTGCTTTACAGTAGCATGTTAGTTTCTGCCATATAGTGTCGTGAATCATTTGTCCCATCCCTCTTGAACCTCCCTTATGCCAATAAATGTAACTTAGACAAATGATCAGATTCCTTGATGGATGCAAACTATCAAGGCTCATTCAGAAAGAAAATAGATAACGTGAAAATCCCTACGTATGTTAAAGAAATTAGATTTGTAGATAAAAACCTTACCACCAAAAAAAAGACTTGAAAGTAACTCCCGAGTCAGATGTCTTCTCAGTGAATTCTCCCAAACATTTAAGAAATGATGCCAGTTCCAGACAAGCTCTTTCCAAAAATAGAAGGAAGAGGAACACTTCTGAACTCATTTCATGCAGCCGGTATTACTCTGATACCAAGTCAAAGACATGACAGGAAAAGAAATCTGTAAACCACTATCCCTTGGGAACATACGCAGAAACTCTTATTAAAATATTGGGAAATGATAAACAAAATGGAAACAAATTGAATCCAGCAACATAATAAAAAGTTATTATATCGTGACTAATGTAATGTCAAAAAATGTAAGGTTGGTTTAACATTCGAAAATCAGTCCGTGTGATTCACCATATTAACAGGCTAAACTGAAAGAACAGTGTTACGGTGGTTTAGTTGTAAGTCATGTCTGACTTTTGTGACCTCATGGACTGTAGCCCGCCAGGCTCCTCTGTCAGTGGGATTCTCCAGGCAAGAATACTGAAGTGGGTTGCTATTTCCTTCTCCAGGGGATCTTCCTGACACAGGAATTGAACCCGGGTCTCCTGCATTGCAGGCAGATCATTTCAGTAGATGGAGAAAGATACCACTCATGAAACAAAAAGCCAAACTCGGCAAACAAATAATAAAGCAAACTTCCTTAAACTGATAAAAACCTAAAACTAGCATTGTACTCACTCTGAGGACTGAGTGCTTTCCTCCCATGACTGGGAACAGAGCAAGAGTTTCTGCCCTTACTGCTTTGTTCAGCAATGTACTAGAGTTCCTAGGCCTTATAGTAAGATAGGAAACTGAAAGGCTGATAGATTTATTTAAAAAAAAGACAACTGTCATTATACACAGGCAACCTGATTGTGTTTGTAGAAAATGCTGTGGAATTTAATTTTTTTTTAAGCCCCTAGAACTATTAAATCAGTTTAGCCAAATCACAGGGCATATGTTCAATATACAGAAATCATTTTTAGTTCCGTATAGCCTTATCTGATATTCGCATTGAACACTGGAAAGTCAAAGTTCAACAACAATGCCATTTATAATAATATACAAAAATGAAATACTTTAGAATAAATAATAAATGTGGACAAGACCACATTTATTATGATGCTGAAGAACACAGAACATTGCTCATATATATTAAAGAAGATCTAAATAAATGGAGATGTATAATATGTTCCTCTTGCCCAGCAAACCCCATGGACGGAGGAGCCTTGTGGGCTGCAGTCCATGGAGTCGCCAAGAGCTGGACACGACTGAGAGACTTCACTTTCACTTTTCACTTTCATGCATTGGAGAAGGAAATGGGAGCCCACTCCAGTGTTCTTGCCTGGAGAATCCCAGGGACGGGGGGATCCTGGTGGGCTGCCATCTCTGGGGTCGCACAGAGTCGGATACGACTGAAGCGACTTAGCAGCAGCAGCAGCAGCATAATATGTTTATGGATCAGAAGAATCTGTTTTAAAATTTCATTTCTCCCCAGATTGATCCATAGATTCAACTCAATCTTAAAACCCTAGGAGGCTTTTTTGTAGAACCTAACAAATTGGGTCTATAATTTATATGGAAATTTAGAAGACCTCTCTGACCCAGTAGAAAAAAGAACAGCAAAACTGGAGGAATTGCACTATTTGATTTTAAGACTTACCGTAAAGTTATGGTAATCAAAGCAGTGTGGTATTAGCATAAGAATATATCAGTTGTACAGAGTCTACAAACACCCACACATTAATGGTCAGTGGATTTTTTACAGAGATGCCAGGGCAATTCTTTGGGTAAACAGTACTGGAGAACTATTTATAATAGCCAAAGCATGGAAGCAGCCTTCATGCCCATTGACAGATGAATGGATAAAGCAGATGTGGTACATAGATACAGTGGAATATTGTTGTTGTTTAGTTGCTAGCTCATGTCCTACTCTTTTGTGACCCCATGGATTGTAGCCCTCGAGGCTCCTCCATCCATGGGATTTCCTTTTGAAGGGGATCTTCCTAATCCAGGGATTGAACCCATGTCTACTGCATTGGCAGGTGGATTCTTTACCACTGAGCCACTAGGAAAGCCCACAGTGGAATATTACTGAGCCATTAAAAAGAACGAAGCAATGCCATCTGCAGCAAGTGGACCTCAAGATTGTCGTACTGAGTGAGGTAGACCAGAGAAAGACAAATATGGTATGGTATTGCTTATATGCAGAATCTAAAAGATTCAAATGAACTTATTTACAAAACAAACAGGTTCACAGATTTAGGGAACAAATTGATGGTTACAGGGGTGTGGAGGGTAAGGGAAAGGATAGCTAGGGAGTTTGGGATGGACGTGTACACATTGCTATACCTAAAATGGATAACCATCAAGGACTTAACTGTATAACATAGGGAACTCTGCTCAGTGTTATGTAACACCGTAAATGGGAAGAGATTGAAAAAGCATAGATGTGTGTCTGTGTATAACTGAATTACTTTGCCATACACTTGAAGTTTTGTGAGGGACAGGGACGCCTGGCATGCTGCAGTCCATGGGGTTGCAAAGAGTTGGACATGACTTAGCAACTGAGCAACAACAACACTTGAAACTAACACAACATTGTTAATCACCTATCCTCCAATATAAAATAAAAAGTTTATAAAAATGGTGCTGGAGAAATTGTATATACTGATGGGGTAGGACTGAAGGGAGGAGAACAGGGGAGAGACCTTGACCCTTGTCTCATATCATATCCAGAAATAACTTGAATGGGTTATAGTCCTTAACCTAAGTGCTGAGACTTAAAAACGTCTGGAAGAAACATAAGAGAAAATGTGAATTTGCAGAGGCAGCATTTCTTCCAGAAGAGCCAACAAGCGTGAATGATAATAGAATGAATATTGATAAGTTTCACTACATAAAATTTAAAACTTTCTTTGAAAGGGGTGATTAAAGAGCAGCAGTATCATCTTACAAACAGATGTGCATCCTGAGATGGGTGTAATTTGTATGTTTATTTTGCAATCTCTTACTACAGTGTAGTGTGGAACAGAGTGCTGAGTTTAAATTCAGAAATTTTCTCATTTGTAATCCTAACTCTGACACTTGTCAAAGATATAGTTTACTCAATTACTTAGTGTTGTTAACATTTTCAGAGCCTTGGTTTTCCTTTCTTTTCTCTTTTGTGAAATAGTCATATGAATGCTCACCTTATGGGATTACAGTGATGGTCAAAAAGGAATAAAGAATGAGAGTACTATTGCTGTTATTTAGCGTGTCGCTGTTGTTATACATGTTGTTGATCCTTAACTTCTCCGCTCATAAAATGGCACATGGGAAAGAACCCCCCCTTCGACACATAACCAACTATACTTAGCTTTTAGGGGAAGTTTGAAATTTTTTAATGTTTCATTAGATGTTTAAATAGATCTCCAGTTTATCCTTCTGATCCTTGTGATGATGGAAATCAAAGTAGGTATAGTGACATTATTTTCATTTTCTTTTAAGAGAACTGCTCACACTACTTTTGTGAACACGTTGTTTTATGCCAAACCAGTCCTTTTTACTAGTAATATTTTAATGTTTAATTTAAAAACATTTCCTAAATGTGTACAGATATTAAGTAATAACTATGTCACTTATTATATGAATAGCTATTGTAACATTTTAATATATCCTGTGTATTATATACTTAAACTGTAAAACAGAATCAATTAGTCATTAGTGTACTTTCTTCTTGGAAGTTTTTTTCCGTGCACTTTTTTAGCATGGTAGGTTCAGCTACCCTTTAAAACATGCAGTCATATTTGCAGTTATACACTGTGAGGAATGAAGGATAGTTAAGTGGTTCCCAAGGACATAGCAGGTACTTTGATCCAAAAAGCGAATAATTTCATGTCTAACAGAACAAACTCCATTGCTTTACAAATCCACGTGGCTTTGGCACAGAGAAGATGAGTTTTTTAATATCTGAAAGTTAGATTGTAGGGCCTCATCCATGACGCACTCATTATAAGTTTAAACTTTCTTTATTACAGACATGAAGACCCTCTTTCTGTAAAGGACCACTGAATCCAAGGGTTAAAAAATAACAGCAACCACGGCCGCTTTCAAAAAGGCCAAATTGAGGAATTTGAAGGCAAGAGAAATAGAAAATGTTACTATCATTCTGCTTTTAAAAAGTACAAGATGGTTTTTCATTTTATATCAGGGTAGATAAGACAGGATATGAGACAGTGGTGTGGAAGATATCAAGAGAAAAAAAGCCACTGTCTTTTTTTCTGTGTTCTGTATTGCTATTTTCCTGTTTAGTTGTTGGTCAACTATGTTCACCATCACCCAAGCTATCCCACTGGGACAGGAGGAGAAAAATGGATACAAGATGGGTGGTAAAGATGGTACAGCAGAGGTAGGAAAGCATTTATAAACTGGTACTGGGGGCTTCAAAGTGGGTGTCGATACTTCTGTACAGATTTCCAGAGTTCTTTGGATTGTGCTAGTAAGTTATTGCTGTTTTTTATCCATGCTCATTGAAATGCTGTTTTTCTCCTTAGCAGTTAATCATTGTTCCTAACCTCTATTCTTTTTGACTTTTTGCTACTTTTAACTCTAAGGAAGATTATTTTTATATATACAACATTATCACTTACTAGATTACTTACTTACCATAGGCCAGATGGCTTCATAAGCCACAGGCACCCAAGTCCTTGGGTTAGTGTATGAGATACAAAATCTTATTCATGGCTCCCACTCAGGTTGTTGGATCAATCTCTTTGTGATATGGAATCTTCTTATTAATGTCTTTGAACTTTTCTGTTCTTCTTTGGAGAAAGTCCTTTCTATTTATGAAAATAGAGTAAAGCCCAACAGATTTTCTTGAATAAAATCTAGTGATGATATCTTCTGGTATTGCTAAAATATAAATCTTCGAGACTGGTGACCTGTCTTCCATAATACTTATCTTCCATAATACTTTGCACAAGAGTAGAGGCTTAATATATGTTAATAAAAGTAAGAGTATTATTTGCATCATTTAGAGTCCTCCATGTATTGGGAAAGGAAAAGAGGAATAAATATGTTTGATGACTAAGAAAAGCATAGATCTTCTAAGTGAGATCATCAAAAATTTTCTTGAAGACACCTTGTGGGAAAAAATGAAAAAAAGGCTTTAAAACATTAGAAAGTGCTATTTGAAGGTAAAGCATGTCTCCCCTGATTCATTTTTCTTCCGTAATACATTGTGCTACCTTGTTTGTTTGTTTGTTTTTCCTTCCTCTTTCTCCCAGCCCCTTATTCACAGCTGCTTTTTGTACATACTTGAGTTATTAGGTCTCATCAGGGGTGCCTCATTTGAATCTCTGTCTCTGTGTATCCTATTCTCTTTCTCTGAGAAGATTACCGGCCTATTACATTACTTTCATTTGTTTAAAGCCAGGATAACTGGCTTTTGCCTCAAGGTATCATAGAGTTCTTATGTGTCTAACATCCCGAGCCTAGTTAGTTCCCCATATTTCATGAAACAGACTTTGATGGCTGTTCCACATCCTAGTGATCAAGTATCTCTAATGTTATAAAGAAAGAGCACTGTTGAAATGTGACCTTGCACAAGTCAGCCTCATTCATCTGCAAAATGGAGAGAATTAATGTGTGTCCTTGAACCTAATATGGTTTGTTGTGAGTAAAGATTAAACCAAGCTTTGTAAAAAGCTACAGGACCTCTACAGCTTTAAGATGTTCTGGGGATGATATTTCCAAAGTACCACGTAGGAAAGATTGCATTAAAATAAAATAACACTCTGTGAAGCAGCAAGGGGTATCTTTTCAGTCTCATTTCTTTATCTGTAGTAGTCTCTTTATCCTCTGTCTGTAGAAATTCAATCTACCTCTAAAAGCCTAGGGCAAATGTTACCACCTTCATAAATTTTTTCTTTATGTTCTAAATTAAAAGTGATGTCACCCTCCTGGAATTCAATAACTTGGCAGGGTTTTTTTTCACCATTTTTTAAAGTCTTTATTGAATTTGTTAGTTTTGCCTTTGTTTCACATTTTGGTTTCTTGGCTTCCAGGCATATGGGATCTTAGCTCCCTGACCAGGGATCGAACCCATACTCTCTGTATTCGAGGGCAGCGTCTTAACCACTGGACTGTCAGGGAAGTCCCATTTTCGCAGCTCTCTAATGGATGTAGCAGCTCCCTTATTTTCGCATTCTTGGGCACCCGCCCCCTATACCTGAGAGAACCATCTAGATATTATAAAACAGAGATTAGACTAGAGCTGTGGTCACTCCAGCCTTAATGTGTCCGACATCACATGGGGGATCCTGATCTCATGCACTCTTGGAAGTTGCGGGTCAGAACTTCTGCTTCAACCACACTTTTCTTCCTTTAGTCTCTTGCATTTTACATGCCCCCTCCCACAGTAGGTCTTTTGCGCATGATGTTGCTTTTGCCAAGAATTAGTGTTTGTTTCTTTGTCTTTATGAGGCTTGTCCTTCAGATGTGGGCTTTATCGTTAATTCATAGTAAATCCTTTTCTTGGTCAACTTTCCCACATTGTATGTTCTCATAGCACTGGATACCCCATCACAGCACTTGGTCACAAGTGAAGCTTTGCCATTTATCTGTATAATCATTTAAATAATGACTCATAGAGTTGGCAGCTTCACGAGGGTAGACACAACGTATGTTCCTGTTCTTTCTTATATTCCTATTGCCTATATAAATGCCTACAGTTTCTGAACATAGTTGTCCTATAAACTATTTGAATATATAGATGCATACTAGCTTTCGAACACGCTTTGACACAGATGCTCTTGGCCCTTTGCATTCGATCCTTGATTTATAATTGACTTGTAAATTCTCTCTTAACCTTTCTTTGTTTTGGTGTCTAAAACTGAATGAAACCTGTGTTGCCTTCCTCACAGGGTATCAGTTCAGTTCAGTTCAGTTGCTCAGTCGTGTCCGACTCTTTGTGACCCCATGGACTGTAGCATGCCAGGAGTTCACTCAAACTCATGTCCATCGAGTCAATGATGCCATCCAGCCATGTCATCCTCTGTCGTCCCCTTCTCCTGCCCCCAACCCCTCCCAGCATCAGTCTTTTCCAGTGAGTCAACTCTTCGTATGAGGTGGCCAAAGTACTAGAGTACTGATGCTTTAGCATCAGTCCTTCCAAAGAACACCCAGGACTGATTCCCTTTAGGATGGACTGGTTGGATCTCCTTGTAGTCCAAGAGACTCTCAAGAGTCTTCTCCAACACCACAGTTCAAAAGCATCAACTCTTCAGCACTCAGCTTTCTTCACAGTCCAACTCTCACATCCATACATGACCACAGGAAAAACCATCGCCTTGACTAGATGGACCTTTGTTGTCAAAGTAATGTTTCTGCTTTTCAATATGCTATCTAGGTTGGTCATAACTTTCCTTCCAAGGAGTAAGCGTCTTTTGATTTCATGGCTGCAGTCACCCTCTGCAGTGATTTTGGAGCCCAGAAAAATAAAATCTGACACTGTTTCCCCATAATATGATGGACATCAAATGAGAAATGTGAAAATATTTTAAAAAGTATAAAGTGCTGTTTGAATATAAATTTACATTAAATAGCTAGTAGTATGAGAGACACTGTCATGGATATAGAATACACTACATGGACCTTGTTAATATTATTTGTTCTGTAACAATAGTAGTTGCCTTTTGAGATGGAGTTTAATGTTACGTACTGGACTTCTTATCTTAGAAATTCTCTCTTCACTATCCATTGTTTAGGGTAGTGAGTATGATTTATTTCTTCTTGTGAGAAGCATATGACCCCAAATTACCTAAGTTTGGCCTTCAAATTCACTTTTTGTTAATGGTTCAGCAAGCCCTATTATGTTAGTACAAACCACATCTTTCACAAATGGCTTATCTCTGTATTTATAATTACTTAATGCTGTGTGCTATGAGGCATAACAAGAATGTATATGTTACTTTAACTCTGGGCAAATGGAATAGGAAAACATCGGTAAAATAAATTGAATTGATACTCTTGTATTTTTGGAACAGGACAAGATAGCCTCTTTTTTTAAACAAACTTTCTGTTTGGTTATTCCATAATTTTCTTAAAATACGTTTATTTTGCTTCGTTTCTGTTTTCTGTTCCCAGTTCTTCCCCCTTCACCCTTTTTAAATTTCTCTAATTTTTCTTCTTTTTTACTTCAACAGTCTGGGTTCCAGGGGAAAAAAAACTTGGCTGTTAATCAAGAACATGATCTCATTGCTTTCAATGGCTTAGAAAAGAAACATTTTAAAGCAGTTGAAAGATTTCACTTTGGAAAGTAGGTACTGCATAACTAAGTGTGTTGGTTCCCAGCAGAGCCTTGAGTAATCTGTTTCCAGCCATCCTCATATTTTTTTCTCTTCTACTTCCTGTTCAGTGAGCAAATGCCTAAGTTAATTTAAAAAAAAAAAGAATCCGTAAGACTTCTCTTTAGGAGTTCTTGCCAGAGAATTGTTTTCTGTTCCTTAACTGATCCACATATATTTTTATCCTTTTGTGTCATGATTGTTTCCCAGCTTCATCACTTACATAGAGATGGAGTTAATTTTTAGTTCCCCTCCTTACTCACACAAGTCCCCAGCCCTCTTTAGAGTTCCCTTAAGTTTATCTGGGAGCCCTTGAGTGGAACTTAACATGTATTCGAGAAGTGAATATTATTGTCCTACAGCCTCCTTGGGAAGTCCGTTGCCTTTAACCCAGGCTAATGTGGAACCTCGTCAGTGCCCTGCTGTTGCGACCTCGTGAGGGACCAGGACTGCCGTCTCTGGGGCTGTCGGAGCAGCAGTCTTCAAGGGCCCAGAGGAGTGGGGCTGAATTGGAGCCCCTTGCCCCCACCCTCAGCTCTGTGCCACGCTTTGTCTGCAAGTCCCACCGTAGCAAGAGCTTGTGCTCACAGCTTCACAGTCTCTGTTGGAAAGGTGTCTTACCTTTTGAATCTAGCCTTTTACTCTTTCTGGGCTCAAAACCAGTTCAGAAAGCCAGATTAAAAAAAAGACACCATGCCATTTCTTCCATTGTTTTTATTGCATCTCACTTTCCTTCGCTCTTTGTTCTCCCCCCTCAGCCTCCTCTAGGTTCCCACTGACATTTCCATTCATGAATTAAAAGGCAAAATACCATCTATAGAGAGAGGTCCCTAGCTCACTAGTTCTGATAGTTGCTGAGTTGATAATCATACTTGGAATCAGCTCAGCCTACCTGTTACATTTAATAGGATATCAATAGATATCCACATACCTGCTACAAAATTCATAAAATAGAAGAATATAACGAAAAGTCTTCCTAGCACCTTCATCTTTCAGTTATCAAGTTCCTATCCTGTAGGGAATCAGTGTTTCCAGTTCCCTCTGTATCCCTCCAGAACTCCTTCATGCATGTGTAAACAGATCTATGGATAGTTCCTTACATATTCTTTCCTACTTTGCTCTTCTTTTCTCCCTCCTCCTCCTCCTTCACAAATGACATACATGCCGTGCTCTTCCTGGTTCTTTTCGCTTGGAGGCTGTTTTCATGTTTGCATATAAGGAGTTTCTTATGGCTGCATTGTGTGATTATACCGTAATTTATCTGTTCTCCTAATGGTGTACATTTAGGTTGTTTCTAATCTTTTCCTCTTAGAAATAATGCTGTTAAAAAATAGCACTGAACATAATTTAGTTTGCTCGCTCATGTATGAGTATATCTGCAGGGTAGATTCCCTAGAACTGAAATCGCAAGGTTAATGGTTATACAGTTTGGAACTGGCGACATTTTCAGTTATTAAATTCTGAGGAGTTTGTTTGTTCTCTTTCTGATTTCTGACATATTCTAGAATCCGCCTTCTAGCTTTATCACCTATTTGTTGATTGCTCAGGCAGTGTGCAGGCAACATAATTAAATGGTCCAGGTGTAAGGAAAAAAATAGTTTTTGTTTTCAGACTTTTCATAGAGATATGAGAATAAAGAATTATTTTTTCTATCATGACACAAACTGCAGTATGAGCTGGGTCATAAACAGCAGCTGATATTTAGTGTCTAGAGGGGACCATGCCAGTGGTGATTCGTGTCTGATACAAGAAGGGGAGGCAGTTCCAGCCAATTGTTGGCACAGGAGGGATTACGAACTCAAGGGTGACTCAGGGTGGGTAATAGATACAGCATTTTTTTTTTTTCTATAAAAGTAAAAACTTGCATATTTATATTCAGTCTCCTGACTTTTGAATACCATATAGACCAAATAAATATGCATCCACGGAATTGATCCATCACCCTAAGCCTCTAGTTTATGCCTCCAGCTGTTGTGCATGTAGAGGCAGCTTCTTGAGTCTGTTTCTCTACGTCTGACCCTCACGTATTCTAGTTCCTCATCTGCTGTCAGCCAGGTTCTGTCTCTAGCATTCATTGATTCCTAATGATTCAGTTCTGCATATCATCATTGTCCATGTTCTTCACTCTTTATTTAGACTTTCCTTCACTCTTGATGTTTTCCAGTCATAACATACAGAATCAAGAGATTTAAATGTCATAGTTCTATTCATTTAGTCACAATATCTTATGACTTGCAACAAGTTTTTTCTATTTTAGAGGTGTAGACTTTCAGAATTTTAGCTCCTGGAAACAGAACATAATGACATTTATTATGTTCTCATTATGATTTCTACCAGGATTCTTTTTAGATTTTGGTCATAATTTGAAGGCGCAGGAGAAACACAATCATAGATATGAGTTAAGTATTAAAGCTTATTAGCAAGAAAGCTTTTTCTCTCTGAAGTCAGTCATGACTTTATTTGGATGTGGTTTATCTATGAGATACTGAAAGAATATCTAAGAGATACTGAGAGAGCCAAAAATGTCTCCATGACTTTGCATCATGATTCCCATCAGATCCTAAACTTAGTTGGTAGATAATTACTGTTTCTTTATTCCATTTTTCAGAATTTCCACTAGAGAGGTATACAGTTGTCAGTATCACATCTTCCTTCCCTCCTGGCAGACTTTCTCCCACCCTGCCCCCAACGTGCATTCACCATTCCTTTAAGATGTTGAGAAACTACTGCCTTTGATGCATTTTCTCAAATAAAGTCGTTTATTCATAATTAGAGTAATTAAAAGGTTAGGGGTGTGCGTGCACACGCGTGTGCGCGTGCTCAGTCATGTCTGACTCTTTGCGACCCCTTGGACTGTAGCCCGCCAGGCTCCTCTGTCCATGGGATTCTCCAGTCAAGAATACTGGAATGGGTTGCCATTTCATCCTCCAGGGATCTTCCCAACCCAGAGATCAAACTCACATCTGCGTTGGCAGGTAGATACTTTACCACTAGCACCACCTTAGAGGCACTGTTAAAAAAACTGAATTGTGGGATAAAACTTGGGATAGGGAGTCCTTGCGGTTACTTGGGGAAAACAAGACTTGTCCAAGCAGTTCTTGGCATAGAGCTGTCTGCCAAATCAGGATTTCTGTGTACTCATGAAACCACTTTCTCATCATAGTTTAGTTTTCCAATTAAATTACCATATTAGAAAGCAAGTACTCTCAATACCAGCCTTTGTATTGCTTTTCTGCTTGCCTTAAATCATTTTTCCCCTCAGATGTAATAACCTTTTTGAAAGATGGCTGCTTCAGACTTAGAAAGGAACGCAGAGGCTAACATTTCTGGGTACTTCCATAAGGAACCTTTTTTATTGTATCCTGTTGAGTCCTCATAGTGACTCTTTGAAGTAAATAACATGGTCTGCAGTTTGCCAAGGAGGAAACCAGAGTTTAACAGGATAAGACATTTGTACAAGGTCAAACTGCTAACAAGGAGTAGGACCTGGGATTTCAAATACAAAGCAGTCATGGTCCAAATCTCTTACTGTGTACTCCTCTGTCCTACTCCCAGTTGTTGTTTTGGTTTTTTTTTTTCTTTTTGTACCTAAGAAAGATTAATTTAACTGTGTGTAACAATAATAAGGATGGAGGCAGAGAAGGAAGTTGGAAACCATGGCATTAATACAGCAGAAAGAGGAAGTTTCAAGGAAGATACAGAAGGTCACAGACAAAAGAACCTACTAAGGAGGTTAATTAACATTAATTTGGCTTAGCCTGTACTTGTATTTTATTTTAGTTCTCCTTGTAAAGAGTGGATTTTTCTAGCTATAAACTTCGGTTTAAAATGACAGCCTATCAATTATATTAATATCTTGATGTTATCTAACATGGTATCTGGGAATATGGCAAAAAGTGTAACCATAGAATTTTAAGACTGAATCATTTTCTACCTTTCATAGAGATTATCTTTAATATGAAAGAGCTTGGTAAGTATTTTAAGATCTTTTATTTATGTATTAACTCATATGAAAAGATGTAATAAGGGGCATGGGATACAGAGTCAGCACATTTTATGATGCTGGTTAGACATAAAAGAATTTAAAGCAGATCTGAGTCTGGAAATTATTCTAAAGATTGAAGAAGTCTTACCACCTATAATTAGATATAGATCTGTATTATAGAGGGTGCTTTGTGAAATCTGATTGTATTCGGAAGGATATAGTGAGTAATTTACAATATTAATACTATTTCCATGGTATATTATACAGTATGCTTCTCCGTATAGTTGGAGAACTCCTGAACTTTACATTAGCTATCTGAGGAGAATAATTCAGAATAAGGGATTTGAAATATATGAAGACTTCAGCAGATAAAACTGAGATAAGCCATTATGAATCTGGAGGGAATATATGATTGTGCTGGGATGACCAGTTCATGGGGAAAATGAAGGAAAAAAGAAATAGAGAAAATAGGATGGTTATCTGAAGCCTGAGGGTTTTAGTTTTTGCTTTTTGCTTTAATTTTTATTTTATGTAGGAGAATAGTTGATTCACAGTGTTGCGTTTCAGGTATACAGCAAAGTGACTCAGTCATACATACACATGTATCTATTCTTTTTCAAATTTTTTTCCCATATAGGTCATTGTAGAATACTGAGCAGTGTTCCCTGTGTTATACAGTAGGTCACTGTTGATTATCTGTTGTAAATATAGCAGAGTATACCTGTCAATCCCAAACTCCCTAACTGTCCCTCCTCCCTACCCTTCCTCCCTGGAAACCAGAAATTCAGTCTCTCTGTGAGCTTGTTTCTAATTTGTAAATAAGCTCATTTGTATCATTTTTTTTTTAGATTCTGCATATAAATATCATATGATACTTGTCCTTGTCTGACTTCACTTAGTATGATGATGTCTAAGACCATTCATTTGCTGCAAACGGCAGTATTTTATTCTTTTTAATGGCTGAGTAATGTTCTGGTGAATATGAATACCACACCTCCTTTATCCTTTCACCTGCTGATGGATGTTTCAGGTTGTTTCTGTGGTTTTGGTTGTTGTAAACAATGCTGCCGCGAACACTGGGCTGTATTTCCTCCAGATGTATGCCCAGGAATGGGATGGCTGGATCATTTGGTTGATGATTTGGTTGCTCTGTTTTTAGTTTCTTATGGAACCTCCATACTGATCATAGTGGCTGTACCAGTTCACATTCCCACCAGCAGTATAGGAAGGTTCCCCTTTCTTCACACCCTCTCGAGCATTGATTTTTTGTTGATTTTTTTTATGATGGCCATTCTTTCTGATGTGAGGTGATAACCACATTGTAGTTTTGATTTGCATTTCTTTAATGATTAATGATGTTAAGCATTTTTTCATGTGCCTGTTGGCTGGCTGGCTGTCTTTGAAGAATTATCTCTTTAGGTCTTTTGCCCTCTTTTTGATTGGCTTGTTTAGGGTTTTGTGTTTTGTTTTTTTGGATATTGAGCCACATTAGCTGTTTGTAAATTTTGAAGACTAATCCCTCGTCAGTCACATTGTTAGTAAATATTTTCTTCCATCCTGTGGGTTGTCTTCATTTTTTAAAAAATGATTTCCTTTGCTTTCCAAGCCCCAGGTTTTCAAAGGCAGAAGTATGAGAAAGTTGCCTGCTCCCCAGCTCAGGTGCAGAGCCTGTCCTCATGACTTGAGGTATGTTTTTGTCTGTTCAGTCAGACGATACAAAATATGAGGGCCTAACAATGGTAGACTGTGGAAAAATGTAAAAAATAAAAGAAACTTGTCCTTGGGATGCTTAAATATTATAAGTAGTGAATAAAATATAGATACGTTCCCTGAAGTTTGTTTGACCACAGCTTTTACTTGGAAACAATCTGATTTACCATCTTCCTATTTTAAATTATGTGTTAGCATACCTCCTGAGATACAGCAGATAAAGCATGTCTCCACTTCTCTGCAGTGGGAAACATGAATTCCCTTATCCTCAGCCTTTTTTATCCCCTTTTCAGCACTCACCTCCTAGTAAATTGACAAGGGTATGCTTCAAAGCTAGTCATTTATGAAAGTAGTTGATAATGCTCTCAGAAGTATAATTTAATGGATGCTGGGAATGTCTAAAAATAACATCTCTCTGGCAACCTGTTGATGTTAGAAATTCTACTGTTAGCAACTCATGATAAGTTTCCTATTAAGTTGAGTCATCCCTAGGCTATTGATTTAACCTCAATCTAGCTAAAGTAATATTTCATATTTTTAACAGAAATTTTCAGTTACAGATTCCTCTTTGATCTTGTCCTCCCAGTAACCCCCAGTTTTCATGTTCTACTTTGTTATCCTTTGCCCATGCAACTCTGGCCACACTGTCCTTGGTGCTATTCTTTGAACATGGTAGACAATTTCTGTGTCAAGGTCTTAACCTTACATGTCCTTTCTCCTGTACGTACATGGCTTTCTTCCTATTTAAAAATTATAATCCTGAATTCGTTCCCAGATTTATTTTTCTCTGTTGTATTCATCATGACCTGAATACTGTATGATTGACTCTTTTTTAAAGTTTGTCTTTCACCACAGAAAGGTAAGGTTTTATGTGAACACAGTTTTATTTTGTTCACTGCTGTACTGTTCAGTGCCTAGGATATACTATGTGCTCAGTAAGTATTTGTTAAAAGCATAGATGAATGGATGCAAAACCCTGCAGGACTGAGGCATAAAAGAAGTTCCTCTGGGGAAAGTGTATAACAAACTCTTAAGATAGTATGTCCCAAAATATGTTCAATTTGATTTCTCCTGTAAGAAATACTTGCCTAAGTCCAACTATGGGACAACTTCTGTTTGCACACTTGTCATAATTCTGAATTCTTAACAAAACTTTTAAATGACATGCATTTATATAGACCCTGAGTTTCTGAATGACTGATGGGGATATTTGCTTTTATTTGTTGGTAAATTTGTGTAAGCAGTTATCTGGGCATCAGGGTTTCTGGCTCCAATTATCAGAATTTTTTTTTTTTCCTCTGTAAGCTCAGGTATTTAGGAAAGATTGTTAACATCAATTCCAGCTTAATATAAGATTTTATGAGTCACTTTATTCTGCTTAATGAAGTATCTTACTTCAATTCTATTGTTATTTCATTTATTAAACCTTGGAAAACTGCTGAGATAGGGGAAATGCAAAATGGTAAGGAAGATATTGGATCATCCAGAAATGCAGAATCACAAGTTACTGTTCTGGAAATTATCAATGTGTTAATATAATCTTCCTGCAAAAGAGGGTAGAGGCTTCAAAGGCACATGAATGTTTGAGCAATAGATGGGAGCATCTGGATTGGTTCTGTGAGTAAATTCTTATATTTTAACATCAAGATATTCTAGATGTACACCAGTAGGAATGATTTTTGTATGTCTGTGTTCTGTTTGATAGTCACACACACAGACTTTCAAATTTATTTATAATGATGGCAGGAGACTCTTGCCATGCAAATCGCTAAGTTCTCCTGTTGTAGTGAACTCTGGAAAACTGTCATGGCCTAGACAACATGAAGCTGTTAGGCTGCTGAGTTCTCCATCTAGTATTGGTAGCTCCCTAAGGGACATCAACAGTCCTAACAGAGTTTGGCTCCAAGGACACTGTGAATGTAGATTGTAAACCAATGACAGAATCTCTCTTTGGGAACATTAATATTACTTACCCTGATATCAAGAGCAAAGCTCTATTTTTGTGTCTTTAGTATTTGCTTATCATTTGACCTATAGAACATATTCAGTATTTAATAAATGCTCATCAGTTTTCTTGGAAAACATTCCAATTGCATTAATTTTTAATTTAGTAACATCTTTTTCCTGTTAATTTCAAAGATCAGGACTGTTAAGATTATTTTGTTTGAAATAGACTTGAAACTAGACATTTTCAGCCATTTCTTAACTAAGCCAAGATTTATTTACTGTTCATACCTTGGCAGTAGTAGTAGTGTTAGTCACTCAGCCTTATCTGACTCTTGGCAACCGCAGGGAAGCCCCACACCTCAGCAGGAGCTGGAACTACCGTAGTTGATAAATAATCCTTGCTCTTAAGAAGCTCACATTTGAGGAGAGAGACAGATTTGTATATGAATTATAATGTAATATAGCAGAAACATATTTGTGGTACCCTACTAACGGAGAGTTTTGCAAAAGTTTGCTGTCTTACAAGAGTCTCTGAAATTGGTGGAAAGGAAAGGGTGAGGAAGCATTCACTTTTTTGCAGGGCTGTGGGAACTCCTTGGCTGGACAAGTACTTACTAGGTAAAGGAGGACACTACTTTTAGAGAGAAGAATAGTTTGAGAATATTTATGAATTGTTTTGACCAATGTCTATTATATGAGTTCCCTTGAAGTAGCCATATCTTATTGTTGGTTAGTCGTTAAGTCATGCCTGACACTTTTGCAACCCGGTGGACTACAACCAGGTTCCTCCGTCCGTGGGATTTGCCAGGCAAGAATACTGAAGTGGGTTGCCATTTCTTTCTCCAGGGGATCTTGCCAACCCAGGGATTGAACTGATGTTTCCTGCATTTGCAGGCAGTGTTGTTTACCCACTGGGAAAGCCCAGACATATTTTAAGTGCTCTCAAATTCACTTTCAGTTATGAATAACCAATTAAATTTATTTTGCTAAGTATTCAGCTTGGAATGTTATGTAGGAAATAATAGATGTTTTGAGTGTGGATATGCTCAAAATGGTGTTTATGCCTAGACACTATATTTTATATAAGGAATGTGGCATTGCATAATTAGAGTTCTTTCTTGTCCTCCAGAACAGTAGATTTCAAATAGAATTACCTCAGAAGCTGTTTAAAAATATTCTTGGATATTTACCTCCAGTGATTTGGATCTAGTAGGTCCAAAGTTGGCTAGGGATTCTGTGATTTTAAAAGACATCCATATAATTCGGAGGCACAGCACAGTTTGGGAATAACTGTTCTAAACTGACATGAGGAGAAAGTGCTGCCTGCTATCATGTATTTGTATTGTAATTCAAAAGAATAACAGTCTTGAAACAGTAACAACCCCATGAGAGCAGAGAGCCCTCACTTTCATAGCAGGGATGCTAAATCGTATAATATAAAGTAGCGGCTCCGTAGGTGTGTTTTTAACTTAAATGAATAAAAAAAAAATCTAAAGTCACACCACAGAGTATACAACTACGACTCTAATAATGAGGCCACAGAGGAAGTGGCATCTAAACTGACTATGGTGTAAAGATGGTCCTGGCTGGAGTCATTGCACATGATGAAGAGATGGTGGCTCATCCTCTGGCTTAAGGATTGCTATTCCCTAACATTTCATAATGTAGTTCAACAGAGTTTAAAAGTTACCTACTCTAATATTAGTGATGGGGAGATGTGTAGTTTTATTTTCAGGTTATATAATTATTTTAGAAAGGAAAAGCAGAGGAAAAATATAGAAGGTAACATCAAAAGCACTGCATATCTTAAAAGTAATCAAAGGCTATAATTCCTGTATTAGATTGTCATAGTAAATTCTGGAGGGCATGTGGTAGTTATGGCTCTTCTGATTGTGTATTTCTTGATAAGGTGTTAAGATCATTTAGCAGTGAAGTGTACTAGTATAGAGACTGCTTCCCAGAAGCCAAAAGGATATGAATGTTCCACCCTCTTCCATCTGTTTGTGAGTTGCTGCTGCTGCTGCTGCTGCTAAGTCACTTTGGTCGTGTCTGACTCTGTGCGACCCCATCCTTGGGATTCTCCTGGCAAGAACACTGGAGTGGCTTGCCATTTCCTTCTCCAATGTACGAAAGTAAAAAGTGAAAGTGAAGTTGCTCAGTCATGTCCGACTCTTCGCAATCCCATGGACTGCAGCCCACAAGGCTCCTCTGCCCATGGGCTTCTTCAGGCAAGAGTACTGGAGTGGGTTGCCTTCTCCGTTAGTGAGTTAGTTCAGTAATAAACAGTGCTTGTTATGTTCCAGGTACTACTTTAAGAGTACATGCAGAAAATAGACATTAAACACACAGATAATAGACAAATAAAATATATAATATATATATCAAATAGTAATATTTACGTACAAGAAAAAAAAGCAAAAAGAAAGCCTCAAGTTTAGGAAAGGGAAGCCTGGATAAAGGCCTGAATCAGTTCAGTTCTCTCTTTGATGTTTAATCACTGCGTCTTTAAAGAATGTGTAAAAGTTTTGTCTGCAAACTTAATATACTCACAAAAATGACTTGGTGGTAGGAGAAAGTAACACAATTTTGAGTTCAGAACAAGAAAACTATCCCCGTATCCTGCTCTGGTTAGGTTCTCTGTAGGAGTCTGTGCTGAATGTGGGGAGACCCACATTTTAAAAGAAGATTAGATAATGACAAACAAGGAAACCATGTCAAACTGGAATCCTGACTGGGAATGTTTAGCATGAAGACTCTTTGTGAAGATTTTACAGACATTTAAAACACTGCCATGTGGAAAAGAAAAGAAGAAAGGTAGTCTTTATCGATTCGGTAGGATAAGTGCCTTGAAGTTATTTTAAAAAATTGAGTCTGTTAAAGGAGTATCTTTATCAGCAAAACTTTACATTAAACTTCCCTGTCACAGGAAATGTAGGAGGAGCTACATGAGTATTTCTGTCTTCAAAAGTTTGACAAGTAGTATATGTCATAATTCTTTGGGAATAAAACTCTCCATGGTATATATACATCCTAAAGTAGTGAATCATAATGAGTAAAACATAAGAGGAACATCATTACTATCTTAGTGGTATATCTGTTGACCAGCCTGTTGCATGGTACTTAACACAAGTAAACATTTGCTCCAGAGAAGTGATAAAATTATATCCCTAATCTTATATTCTGAAGAAAGAGTAAGACTGACATAAGTACTTCAGTTACAGTTCTAATAAGAAAAGGGAAGTCCATTAGCTGATTGACCTTGGGCAAGTGGTGTGTGCGTGCTAAGTCACTTCAGTTGTGCCTGACTCTTTGCCACCCCAAGGACTGTAGTCTGCCAGGATCCTCTGTCCATGGAGTTCTCCAGGCAAAAATACTGGAGTGAATTGTCATGCCCTCCTCCAGGAGACCTGCCTGACCTGGGGATTGAACCCATGTCTCATGTCTCCTGCATTGGCAGACGGGTTGTTGTTGTTGTTGTTGTTATTTGACTACTAGGGCCACCTGGGAAGCCCTGGGCAAGTGGTGTCTTGTCATAATTATCTACCTCAGAGAATGGTGAGATTAAATGAGTTTGTATATGTAAAGCACTTAAACAGTGAGTGTTGGCCAAGGGTGATGGTCGTTGTTTAGTTGCTAAATTGTGTCCAACTCTTTTGTGACCCCCATGGATGGTAGCCTGCTAGACTCCTCTGTCCATGAGATTTCCCAGACAAGATTACTGGAGTGGGTTGCCATTTTTTTTCTCCAAGGGATCTTCCTGACCCAGGGATTGAACCCAAGTCTCCTGCATTACAGGCAGATTCTTACTGAGCCACCACGGAGACTTGGCCCAGGGTAGTATTCATTAAATGGGCCACCTGGGAAGCCCTGGGCAAGCTACTACTACCCAACAGTAGTTGCTGTTGGGTTTTCCTGGTGGCTGAAATGGTAAAGAATCCACCTGCAATTCAGGAGACCCAGGTTCAGTCCCTGGGTTGGGAAGATCCCTTGGAGGAGGGCATGGCAACCTACTCCAGTATTCTTGACTGGAGAATCCCTGTGGACAGAGGAGACTGGCGGGCTACAGTCCATGGGCTCACATAGATTCAGACATGACTGAGCAACTAAGCACAGTAGTTGTCATTTACAGTTAGTAGTTGTTTGCAGTTTTAACCTGGCTACCTAGAAGCATCATTTGAAAGATTATTAATAGTATTCAAGTTTAGATGAGTCTTTAATTCCTAATATCTGGTTGGTTTTCCTCACATGTCACCAACCATTCATTGTAGTAAGGGCTCACTTACCTGGCTTTCTTCAGGGAAAAATGTTTGACATATGTGAAACACCTGATTAACTTCCTAAAATGAAAAGCTTTGTTTTAACCACTTCAGCTTTTCAAAACAAATCTATCACATACTTATCTGTCTTTTGAAAATGAAGATCCTAAACACGACTTTAACTATTTAATAAGTAGGTATTACGTGTATGTATCTAGAATTATTTTTTTACTTATTTTGCTCTTTTCAGGTAGCTGTCATTCCTGCCCGCCCCTCCTTCCCCGTGGTAAAGCCTTTTTATACCCTTTGTGTCCCTTGCTGCCTTTTCATACTGTTCATGGGATTCTCAAGGCAAGAATACTGAAATGGTTTGCCATTCGCTTCTCCATTTCTGAAGTCAAGTGGGCCTAGGTAGCATCACTACGAACAAAGCTAGTGGAGGTGATGGAATTTCAGTTGAGCTCTTTCAAATCCTAAAAGATGATGTTGTGAAAGTGTTGCACTCGGTATGGAAAAGGTCAGTTTTCATTCCAATCCCAAAGAAAGGCAATGCCAAAGAATGTTCATACTACTGCCCAGTTGCACACATCTCACAAGATAGCAAAGTAATGCTCAAAGTTTTCCAAACCAGGCTTCAACAGTACATGAATTGTGAACTTCCAGATGTTCAAGCTGCATTTTAAAAAGGCAGAGGAACCAGAGATCAAATTGCCAACATCTGTTGGTTTATCAAAAAAGCAAGAGAAAAAAAGTCAAATAAATAACCTAACTCTGCAACTAAAGCAACTAGAAAAGGAAGAATTGGAGAACCCCAGAGTTAGTAGAAGGAAAGAAATCTTAAAAATTAGGGCAGAAATAAATGCAAAAGAAACAAAAGAGACCATAGCAAAAATCAACAAAACCAAAAGCTGGTTCTTTGAAAGGATAAATAAAATTGACAAACCATTAGCCAGACTCATCAAGAAGCAAAGAGAGAAAAATCAAATCAATAAAATTAGAAATGAAAATGGAGAGATCACAACAGACAACACAGAAATACAAAGGATCATAAGAGACTACTATCAGCAGTTGTATGGCGATAAAATGGACAACGTGGAAGAAATGGACAAATTCTTAGAAAAGTACAATTTTCCAAAACTGAACCAGGAAGAAATAGAAAATCTTAACAGACCCATCACAAGCACGGAAATTGAAACTGTAATCAGAAATCTTCCAGCAAACAAAAGCCCAGGTCCAGACGGCTTCACAGCTGAATTCTACCAAAATTTCGAGAAGAGCTAACACCTATCCTCCTCAAACTCTTCCAGAAATTGCAGAGGAAGGTAAACTTCCAAACTCATTCTATGAGGCCACCATCACCCTAATACCAAAACCTGACAAAGATGTCACAAAAAAAGAAAACTGCAGGCCAATATCACTGATGAACATAGATGCAAAAATGCTCAACAAAATTCTAGCAATCAGAATCCAACAACACATTAAAAAGATCATACACCATGACCAAGTGGGCTTTATCCCAGGGATGCAAGGATTCTTCAATATCCGCAAATCAATCAATGTAATTCACCACATTAACAAATTGAAAAATAAAAACCATATGATTATCTCAATAGATGCAGAGAAGGCCTTTGACAAAATTCAACATCCATTTATGATAAAAACTCTCCAGAAAGCAGGAATAGAAGGAACATACCTCAACATAATAAAAGCTATCTATGACAAACTCACAGCAAACATTATCCTCAATGGTGAAAAATTGAAAGCATTTCCCCTAAAGTCAGGAACAAGACAAGGATGCCCACTTTCACCGCTACTATTCAACATAGTTCTGGAAGTTTTGGCCACAGCAATCAGAGCAGAAAAAGAAATAAAAGGAATCCAAATTGGAAAAGAAGAAGTAAAACTCTCACTGTTTGCAGATGACATGATCCTCTACATGGAAAACCCTAAAGACTCCACCAGAAAATTACTAGAGCTCATCAATGAATATAGTAAAGTTGCAGGATATAAAATCAACACACAGAAATCCCTTGCATTCCTATACACGAATAATGAGAAAGTAGAAAAAGAAATTAAGGAAACAATTCCATTCACCATTGCAACAAAAAGAATAAAATACTTAGGAATATATCTACCTAAAGAAACTAAAGACCTATATATAGAAAACTATAAAACACTGATGAAAGAAATCAAAGAGGACACTAATAGATGGAGAAATATACCATGTTCATGGATCGGAAGAATCAATATAGTGAAAATGAGTATACTACCCAAAGCAATTTACAAATTCAATGCAATCCCTATCAAGCTACCAGCCACATTTTTCACAGAACTAGAACAAATAATTTCAAGATTTGTATGGAAATACAAAAACCTCGAATAGCCAAAGCAATCTTGAGAAAGAAGAATGGAACTGGAGGAATCAACTTGCCTGACTTCAGGCTCTACTACAAAGCCACAGTCATCAAGACAGTATGGTACTGGCACAAAGACAGACATATAGATCAATGGAACAAAATAGAAAGCCCAGAGATAAATCCACACACATATGGACACCTTATCTTTGACAAAGGAGGCAAGAATATACAGTGGAGTAAAGACAATCTCTTTAACAAGTGGTGCTGGGAAAACTGGTCAACCACTTATAAAAGAATGAAACTAGATCACTTTCTAACACTGCACACAAAAATAAACTCAAAATGGATTAAAGATCTAAATGTAAGACCAGAAACTATAAAACTCCTAGAGGAGAACATAGGCAAAACACTCTCAGACATAAATCACAGCAGGATCCTCTATGATCCACCTCCCAGAATTCTGGAAATAAAAGCAAAAATAAACAAATGGGATCTAATTAAAATTAAAAGCTTCTGCACAACAAAGGAAACTATAAGCAAGGTGAAAAGACAGCCTTCTGAATGGGAGAAAATAATAGCAAATGAAGCAACTGACAAACAACTCATCTCAAAAATATACAAGCAACTCCTGCAGCTCAATTCCAGAAAAATAAATGACCCAATCAAAAAATGGGCCAAAGAACTAAATAGACATTTCTCCAAAGAAGACATACGGATGGCTAACAAACACATGAAAAGATGCTCAACATCACTCATTATCAGAGAAATGCAAATCAAAACTACAATGAGGTACCACTTCACACCAGTCAGAATGGCTGCAATCCAAAAATCTGCAAACAATAAATGCTGGAGAGGGTGTGGAGAAAAGGGAACCCTCCTACACTGTTGGTGGGAATGCAAACTAGTACAGCCACTATGGAGAACAGTGTGGAGATTCCTTAAAAAATTGCAAATAGAACTACCTTATGACCCAGCAATCCCACTTCTGGGCATACACACCGAGGAAACCAGAATTGAAAGAGACACATGTACCCCAATGTTCATCGTAGCACTGTTTATAATACCCAGGACATGGAAACAACCTAGATGTCCATCAGCAGATGAATGGATCAGAAAGCTGTGGTACATATACACAATGGAGTATTACTCAGCCGTTAAAAAGAATTCATTTGAATCAGTTCTGATGAGATGGATGAAACTGGAGCCGATTATACAGAGTGAAGTAAGCCAGAAAGAAAAACACCAATACAGTATACTAACACATATATATGGAATTTAGGAAGATGGCAATGATGACCCTGTATGCAAGACAGGAAAAAAGACACAGCTGTGTATAATGGACTTTTGGACTCAGAGGGAGAGGGAGAGGGTGGGATGATTTGGGAGAATGGCATTCTAACATGTATACTATCATGTAAGAATTGAATCGCCAGTCTATGTCTGACGCAGGATACAGCATGCTTGGGGCTGGTGCATGAGGATGACCCAGAGAGATGTTATGGGGAGGGAGGTGGGAGGGGGGTTCATGTTTGGGAACGCATGTAAGAATTAAAGATTTTAAAATTTAATAAAAAACTAAAGAAAAAAAAAGACCTTTAGAACTAACACCCCCCCCCCAAAAAAAAAAAAAAAGCAAGAGAGTTCCAGAAAAACAGCTACTTCTGCTTTATTGACTACACCGAAACCTTTGACTCTGTGGATCACAGCAAACTGTGGAAAATTCTTAGAAATGGGAATCCCAGACCACCTTACCTGCCTCCTGAGAAATCTGTATGCAGATCAGGAGGCAACAGTTAGAACTGGACATGGAACAACAGACTGGTTCCAAATTGGGAAAGGAGTACATCAAGGCTGTATATTGTCACCCTGCTTATTTAACTTATATGCAGAATATGTCATGGGAAATGCTGGGCTGGATGACGCACAAGCATCAAGACTGCTGGGAGAAATAGTAATAACCTCAGATACACAGATGACACCACCCTTATGGCAGAATGCGTAGAACTAAAGAGCCTCCTGATGAACGTGAAAGAGAAGGGTGAAATAGTTGGCTTAAAACTCAACATTCAGAAAACTAAGATTGTGGCATCTGGCCCCATCACTTCATGTCATAAATAGTTGGGGAAACAATGGAAACAGTGATAGACTTTATTTTGGGGGGGCTCCAAAATCACTGCAGATGGTGACTGTAGCCGTGAAATTGAAAGGTGCTTTCTCCTTGGAAGAAAAGCTGTGACCAACCTAGACAGCATATTAAAAAGCAGAGACATCACTTTGCCAACAAACTCCATGTAGTCAAAGCTATGGTTTATCCAGTAGTCAATGTATGGATGTGAAAGTTGGACTGTGAAGAAAGCTGAGTGCCGAAGAATTGATGCTTTTGACCTGTGGTGTTGGAGAAGACTCTTGAGAGTCCCTTGGAGATCCAGCCCATTCATCCTAAAGGGAATCAGTCCTGAATATTCATTGGAAGGACTGATGCTAAAGCTGAAACTCTAATACTTTGGCCACCTGATGTGAAGAACTGACTCATTGGAAAAAGCCTTGATGCTGGGAAAGATGGAAGGCAGGAGGAGAAGGAGACATCAGAGCGACAGAGGATGAGATGGCTGGATGGCATCACTGACTCCATGGTCATGAGTTTGAGCAAGCTCCGGGAGTTGGTGATAGCCTGGTGTGCTGCAGTCTATGGGGTCGCAAAGAGGCGAGCACGACTGAGCGACTGAGCTGAACTGAACTGTCCCTTTCTAAGTTCCTATGTCTTATTTACTCTGGATTTAGAAACCAGATACTGAAATTTGAAGAGAATTGCATGTTAAGGTGATAAGCTATCTGAAATTGGCCTGAAAATACCCTTTCGAGCCAGGGGAACAAGAAAGAGATAATTTTTCAAGGAGGGTGATGGGTACCTAAACATTTATTATTCTGCCTTTGTACATGTTTACAAATTTTCATGTTAAAAAGTTTTTAAAAACCAGCATTTAAAAAAGAATTCTGTTAGATATATAGTATATTAAGTTTTTAATTTTTATATTTGTAATGATTTACAAGAAACTTAATAGTATTTATCTTTTTACAGAGGACTGAGGATTAAAGGGGAGAAATGTTATTTTTATTCTGGTGCAGTTTTATGACCTTTTTTTTTTTTTCTTACCTCCATGTGTTACATTTAAATATTTGTGTGTGTGTTTAATGTGCATCTAGCAAGGAAGGAATTTTACTTCCTCATCATTAAATTCAAAGTACTAATAGTATCAAACTTATGGGATTGTAAGGCTTATGTATCTCTGTATATTTACACATTTTTTTATTTTACTGTAAATTGGTATTTTAGATGGATCACAGTGGTTTCTGTGTCAGGTGCTAAAGGAGCAGTGAAGGCAATCTGTAATGGTTGTTTTGAACTTCTGAGAAGTCTTCTTTGATATCCAGATCTGAGCTTAAGGGCCTCACTAGTTGGCATTAACAGTGTCCTGTTACCTCTTCCTTTGATGACTTACTTGCTGCCTGTGCTTTTAGAGCTAACTCTTCCCTTTCTCTTGTGCTTTGCTTTCTTAAAATATTCTGCCCTTTCTATGTTTACCATTATTGAATAAAACAAGATACATACCAAACTGCACAATGTAAATTCAATTTTAAATCACCAGTGACATACTGGATTCACAGTTAAGCATTTCCTGAAGATAGGAGTATAAATTGATCTTCTTTAGGGAGGCCATTTGATGAAATTTCTCTATCATAGTTTACAAGGTATATGCTTTTTGTCATAATGATTCCTCTACTGGGAATTTACCCTAAACTTACACTTCGATGTTGAAAGATGTATGAAGGAACTGTATAATGTCTCAGTGGAAGAGAAAAAGGAGTTTGGGATAGAAGACAGACTTAACTTTTTTTTATATCTTCTGAAATTCTCCTTTACTGTATATGGTTAATACATTTTATATTAAAGAGAAAAGCTAGAATAAAAAGAACCTTTTTACCACCATCTACAAGTTCTTATTCCTAATGGATTTTCCAGGTTACATTTTTTCTTCAAGGATCATCAGTGCTGACAGTAGACTTTCATTATGGAAAAAAACCTGACATTGTGTTGAATTTTTACAACCCTAAAATCATTATTTGATAACTGAGTCCAGTTCTGATAGTAGGAATGTTTACAATTTGTTTGCATTAATGTGTCTTTAACTGCTGCATAGATGCATTTATCCTTCCTTACCCATATTCCCTATGTATACCCTCATCCTTAACCCCACCTCCAATACCTATTGACTACCTGTTTTTTCTCCATGTTCGTGTATGTACGTATGTCAGTAAACATACTGACGAGACACACCTATAAAAGGACTGTTTTGTTGGTAGAGAGTCTGCCTGCAATGCAGGAGACCCTGGTTGGATTCCTGGCTTGGGAAGATCTGTTGGAGAAGGGATAGGCTACCCACTCTAGTATTTTGGCCTGGAGAATTCCATAGACTGTATGTATCCTGCAGTCCATGGGGTGGCAAAGAGTCAGACACGACTGAGCAACTTTCCCTTTCACTTTTGTTCTTGTTGGTTTTCTTTTTAAATCTCATCATACTCATTTGATTGCATTTTGCTGTTTAATTTTTAACTCAGTGTGGCAATGTGCAAATCCCACCAAGTCACCTGATAAAACTCTACTTGATTGTATTGTGTTCATTGATCAAAGTATATTGTCATTTATTCAGCCGTTCCTGTATGGATTGAAACAGTTCTGTTTATAGAGACAAGAAATAGCAAAATAAATGACAAGAAACATCCTTGTACGTATTGTGTATGATTACTTTTGTTTCTATGTGATAGATTCCCAGGAATAGGACTACTCGTTAAGTTCAGTTCGGTTGCTCAGTAGGGTCCGACTCTTTGCGACCCCATGGACTGCAGCGCGCCAGGCCTCCCTGTCCATCACCAGCTCCCGGAGTTTACTCAAATTCCTGTCCATTGAGTCAGTGATGTCATCCAACCATCTCATCCTCTGTCATCCTTCAATCTTTCCCAACATCAGGATCTTTTCCATTGAGTCAGCTCTTTACATCAGGTGGCCAAAGTATTGGAGTTTCAGCTTCAACATCGATCCTTCCAATGACTATTCAGGACTGATTTCCTTTAGGATGGACTGGTTGGATATCCTTGCAGTCCAAGGGACTCAAAAGTGTAAATACTTTAAATTTCAATTTATGTTGCCAGATTTCTTTGCAAAAGGGCTTTGTCCTTAGACCAGTGAAATGGCCGTACCCTTTGCGGACATATTATCAATCTTAAATTTTTGCTGAAGTTATATCTCATTCTTAAACTAATTGTTATTTCTCTGACTTCTAGTAAATTTGAGTGTTTTTTAAAGTAAACAATGACAGCCTGGATCTATTCTTTCTCTACATGTCAAATATTTTATCTGATTTGTTTTTTTTGTTGTTGTTGTTCAGTTGCTCAGTCATGTCTGATTCTTTGCGACCCCATGAACTGCAGCATGCCAGGCTTCCCTGTCCTTCACCATCTCCCTGAGCTTGCTCAAACTCATGTCCATGGAGTTTGTGATGCCATCCAACCATCTCATCTTCTGTCATCCCCTTCTCCTCCTGCCTTCTATTTTTCCCCGCATCCATGTCTTTTTCAGAGAGTTAGCTCTTCATATCAGGTGGCCAAAGTATTGGAGCTCAGCTTCAGTGTCAGTCCTTTCAATGAATATTCAGGATATTTAGAATTGACTGCATCTCCTTGCAGTCCAAGGGACTCTCAAGAGTCTTCTCCAACACCACAGTTCAAAAGCATCAGTTCTTCGGTGCTCAGCTTTCTTTATAGTCCAACTCTCACATCCGTACATGACTGCTGGAAAAACCATAGCTTTGACTACATGGACCTTTTTTGGCAAAGTGATGTCTCTGCTTTTTAACACCCTGTCTAGGTTTGTCATAACTTGTCTTTCAAGGAGCAAGTGTCTTTTAATTTCATGGCTTCAGTCACCATCTGCAGTGATTTTGAAGTCCAGGAAAATAAAGTCTGTCTCTGTTTTCATTGTTTCCCCATCTATTTCCCATGAAGTGATGGGACCGGATGCCATGATCTTAGTTTTTTGAATGTTGAGTTTTAAGCCAGCTATTTCTCTTCTCCTCTTTCACCTTCATCAAGAGGCTTTTTAGTTCCTTATGGCTTTCTGCCATAAGGGTGGTGCCATCTGCATATCTGAGGTAAGTGATATTTCTCCTGGCAATCTTGATTCCAGCTTGAGCTTCATCCAGCCCAACATTTCGCATCATGTACTCTACAGATAAGTTAAGTAAACAAGGTGACAATATACAGCCTTGACGTTCTTCTTTCCCAATTTGGAACTAGTTCATTATTCCATGTCCAGTTCTAACTGTTGCTTCTTGACCTGCATGCAGGTTTCACAGGAGGTAGGTAGGTATTCCTGTCTCTTGAAGAATTTTCCACAGTTTGTTGTGATCCCCACATTCAAAGGCTTTAGCATACTTAATGAAGCAGATGTTTTTTGGAACTCTCTTGCTTTTTTGATAACCTAATGGATGTTGGCAATTTGCTCCCTGGTTCCTCTGCCTTTTCTAAATCCAGCTTGAACATCTGGAAGTTTTCAGTTCATGTACAATGCTTCCTAAAGGCCTAGTTGACTTCTCCCTACAGGATGTCTGACTATGTGAGTGATCACACCATCGTCGTTATCTGAGTCATTAAGACATTGTTTGTATAGTTCTTCTGTGTATTCTTGCCACTTATTCTTAATACCTTTTGCTTCTGTTAGGTCCATATCATTTCTGTCCTTTATGTGCTCATCTTTGCATGAAATGTTCCCTTGGTATCTCTCATTTTCTTGAAGAGATCTCTAGTCTTTCCCATTCTATTGTTTTCCATTATTTCTTTGCATTGTTCATTTAGAAAGGCTTTCTTGTCTCTCCTTGCTGTTCTTTGGATCTCTGCATTCAAATGGCTATATCATTCCTTTTCTCTTTTGCCTTTTGCTTCTCCTCTTTTCAGCTATTTGTAAGGCTTCCTCAGACAACCATTTTACATTTTTGTATTTCTTTTTCTTGGGGATGGTTTTAATTATTGCCTCCTATACAGTGTTTCAAACCTCCATCCATAGTTCTTCAGGCACTCTATCTACCAGATCTAATCCCTTGAATTTATTCATCACTTCCCCTGTATAATCATCAGGGATTTGATTTAGGTCATACTTGAATGGTCTAGTAGTTTTCCATACTTCCTTCAATTTAAGTCTGAATTTAGCAGTAAGGAGTTCACGATCTGAGCCACAGTCAGCTCCCAGTCTTGTTTTTGCTGACTGTATAGAGCTTATCCATCTTAGGCTGCAAAGAACATAACCAATCTGATTTTGGTGTTTACCATCTGGTGATGTCCATGTGTAGAATCTTCTCTTGTGTTGTTGAAACAGGGTGTTTGCTATGACCAGTGCATTCTCTTGGCAAAACTCTGTTAGCCTTTGCCCTGCTTCATTTTGTACTCCAAAGCCAAACCTTCCTGTTACTCCAATTATCTCTTTACTTATTAGTTCTGCATTCCAGTCCCTTGTGATGACAAGGACATCTTTTTAAAAATTGTTTGCTTTATGATTTTTTTGTAGTAGGAAATTTTAAACTCTTATGTCTACCTTTTAAAGTTTCTTCTCTTTGATCTTCTAAATTTTGTTGTAGAATGTGTCTCTGAGTTTTATAGATTTATGTCTATTCCACTTGGAATTTAAATTTTTATATATAATTTAAGATAAAGATATGGTTTCTTGCTAGATGATAAGTTATCCTCAGTTCAGTCAGTTCAGTCACTCAGTCATGTCCGACTCTTTGAGACCCCATGAATCGCAGCACACCAGGCCTCCCTGTCCATCACCAACTCCTGGAGTTTACCCAAACTCATGTCCATCTCATCCTCTATCGTCCCCTTCTCCTGCTTTCAATCTTTCCCAGCATCAGTATCTTTTCCAGTTTGTCAGTTCTTTGCATCAGATAGCCAGAGTATTGGAGTTCAGCTTCAACATCAGTCCTTCCAGTGAATTTTCAGGACTGATTTCCTTTAGGATGGACTGGTCGGATCTCCTTGCAGTCCAAGGGACTCTCAAGAGTCTTCTCCAACACCACAGTTCAAAAGCAGCTTGTTGAAGTAAAATTTAGCCTTTAGCTTGTGTATTTCCTTACGTGTTCTGGAATCACTAAGCTTTATTCTCTCCCACTTATCTGTGTGTCTGTCCCCAGCCAGTGTCGTATTGATTTGCTTAGTGTCTTTTTGTTCTGTGGTCCTGCCAGTGAATGAGTATTGGGAAAATGTTACTAGTATGATTGATGCCTTTTTTTCCCTGCTAAACTAGGGACAATTTTTAAAATTAATTTAAAGTGTTTTATCATACTTCTTAACAAAAAACTTCAGCTTTTTTTTTTTTTTTTACTAGAATAGCTTACATTTCTTAGGTATTCCTTTAGATCATTAGCAAAAAGGTATATAGTTCTCTTTCATTACAGTATTATTCCAGTTAATTCATTCTTATGTCTTATTAGTTTGCTATAATCTTCAAGTTAGTGTTGAATTACAAACGGTTCAGTGGGCTCCTCTTAATTCCTATTTTTATTAATTTGATTTATTGACTGAGCAATAACATTCATATGGTTAAAATTATACAGTTCTCTGAGAACAGTCCCCTTCCTACCCTTTCCCGAATCTGTCCAGTTCTCACCCTGTACTTACAGTAACCACCATCACTGGATCTGCTCCACAGATCAGATTTCTCTATGTGGAAAAACATATACATATATATAATATATATTTATTCCATGTCCTATGTAGCAGAACACTAAAACCATTTCAAATAAAGATTTTGATTTCGTTGATCCAAAGATTATCTAGTTCATCTTGTAGTTTATAAATAAAAATATTTTGGCATTTTTCTTAATTTTTTATATTATGTGTCTCAGTTGAGGTAACTGAGAAAATACACTCTCTGAATTCTTGCTTATTTGCAGTGTTTTTCTTATATCAAAATGTAAGCTCTATTGGTACAGAATCCTCTCAGTCATCTGTGAATGTTGTTTGGCTCTTTCTCTTTTAAGTATAATAGATGAGAAGTCCAGTAAGTAGGTGATTTTTTAATCTTTTATAGCTTACTTGCTTTTTATAGCTAGGTGCTTAAATACGATCCAGCATCCATAAACTTTTATCCCTGATATCTTTTAATATGTGTTTTCTTTTATTATAACACTCTCCTTTTTGCAGTAATAAAGCATAGATAATATAAAATTTACCATTTTAACAGTTTTAAAGCAAACAGTTCATGACACTTAAGTACAATAAACATTGTTGTACAACCATCACTGTCATCTATCTCCAGATCTTTTTCTCGTGTTTCTAAACTAAAACTTTGCACCATTGAACAATAACCTCTCCTTCCCCAGCCCCCTTTAAGAACCATTCTCCTTCCTGTCCCAGAGTTTGAAGACTGTACATATCTTGTAAAAGTGGAATTATACAGTATTTGGCCTTTTGTGACTGGCTTCTTTCACTTAGTGTAATGCCTTGGGGTTCATCGATTTTAGCATGTCAGAATTTCCTTCTTTTTTAAGGCAGACTAATAATCCCTTATATGCATGTATCATATTTTGCTTGGCCATTCATCCGTTGATAGATATTTGTTTCCACCTTTTGTGACTATGCTGCTATGAACTTAGGTGTACAAATATATTTTTGAGTCCCTGCTTTCACTCCTGCTTATATACTTGGAATTGAAGTTGCAGATCTCCTGATAATTCTATATTTAAATTATTTCAGAAATCTCCATACTATTTTACATAGCAGTAGCCCCATTTTATATTTTTCATCAGAGCACACAAAGGTTTTATTTTATCCACATCTGTGCCAATACCTGTTATTTTCTGTTTTTTTTTTTAATTATAGCCATTCTAATGATGTGTTTTAATGCACAGTTTTAAACTGTCAATTTAAAAAATCTGTCTCTTATGCTAGGAACGCTCTGTTCTGTTGAACCTAAGAGCAGAGAACTCACAGCAACTTGCTTGATCTTCTGTCCTTTGAATGTTTTATGCCTTATTTCAAGTCCATTTATGTCTGGAATATAAATGACATAAATTAAGTGATTTGTACTTATACAGGTCTGTATCAGTGTCTTGATCTGTTTCCTTATCTGTGAAATGAAAGTCTTTGGTGATTTTCCCCCAGATCATCTGATTCAGTCGTGGTGATATTCTCATATTTATAGAATTAAGATGGGAAATACTGCAAGGCGTTTATGAGCCCTTCATAGACTGGAATTCCTTCCTTTCTGCCTGTCTGTTCCTCACACTTACATGTTAAAGGCCAGTAAGACAGGTCTACTTAGTCCCTAAACATCCTTCAAAATCTTTTTTTAAACTGTTTCCTCTTCCTGATTCTTTCTTCCACTGGTTCTAACCTCTCTTCACACTTTGATTTGGTGGAAGTCTTATTCTAAACTTCAAATAACAGCTGAGAGCTCACTTAAAGAAGTCTTCCCAGTTCTTTGTAACCAATTAATTTCTGAATTGCTGTGCTCATAAATCTTGTATTATTAGTCTTTATTGGAGATATGTGTGTGTGTAATTTTTGTTTTACTCCCCCGCCCCGTGCCCCCTGTCCCCCCGCCATAGTTTAATAAGCTCCTACACTACTGGGACCATATCTTACTCATGTTATGACCTTGTTTCTATTTCAGGACTAGTATTTAGTATATTTTAACTAAATTGGAGCAGGAGTGAAAAAATATATATATATTGACCAGTAATCCATGTTGTGGCTTGTTGTTGGTCTAGGAAATGCAATCAACAGTATTTTTAGGAGGTTTTCTTTGTGTTTTATATCTGCTATTTAGGACCAGTATTTCATTAAAGCTACAATTTAGAATATGCAAATGTAAAGGTTTCTACCTTTACTGTGTACATTTCACATATATCATTAGTCACTGTTAGACACTTTGGTCTTGCTTAAAATAATTCAGTGCTGAATGTGTATTTTAGTGTGAGAGTTTTTGACATCAACATTTTTGGCTTTCATCTTTATAATATTGCTGCTAAGTCACTTCAGTCATGTCGGACTCTGTGCGACCCCAGAGACGGCAGCCCACCAGGCTCCCCCATCTCTGGGATTCTCCAGGCAAGAACACTGGAGTGGATTGCCATTTCCTTCTCCGATGCATGAAAGTGAAAAGTGAAAGTGAAGCCTCTCAGTTGTGTCTGACTCTTAGTGACCCCATGGACTGCAGCCTACCAAGCGCCTCCCATGGGATTTTCTAGGCAAGAGTACTGGAGTGGGTTGCCATTGCCTTCTCCCACTTTATAATATTAACTTGCAGTTAATGGAAATAGTTCCCTGTATATATTGTGGTTTGAAACTGCTAATAAGTTCAGTCAGTAATACATGATCTTTAGCTCCTAAGCTGTGAACAGTAGAGTTCGTTTTTTGTTAAGATCTATGTGTGAGTTAAACGGGGTCACAGCGTCTGAACGCTGATTAAAGCAGTAGAATGTTAATCAGAAGATAGAAGTACTGAAGTTGCTCCATTATTAACTTAAGCCTGTTCAGGAATGGACACGATTATTGGTGTCTTTTTAAAGTTAGTAGTAAAAAAGCCCCTGCTACCTGATAGTTTGTGAAGTACTTCATCACCACCATTTAAAAAATGTTTTAAACTCTTGTAGTTTTTTGAAGTAGTTACCTATTACCTCTGTTTTATGAATGTGGAATTGAGACTCAGAGAAATTAAGTCACTGTTAGATTTGGCTAGCAGTAAAATAAAATAATGGGCTTCCTTGGCGGCTCAGTGGTAAAGACGCAGTGCCAGTGCAGGAGATGTCGGTTTGATCCCCGGGTCAGGAAGATACCCTGGAGACGGCAATGGCAACCCACTCCAGTATTCCTGCCTGGGAAGTCGCAGGGGTAGAGAAGCCTGGCGGCCACAGTCCGTGGGGTCACAGATAGTCGGATGTGACTTTGCGACTAAATAACAACAAAATAAGTAATAGACTTGGCACTACACCCCAGGTTGTACCCACCTTTTAAGACTGTTAGCTTCTATCATGCTGTGGTATGTTTTTTGTTTATAGGATTCCGCATAAGTGCACTGGAGTTATTATCAACAAGTTATCCTGAATGTCACAGTATTGTGTGTATATATATATTCCATTTCATGTTTAAATCCGTTTCCTTGGGTGGTATCTGGTAACATAAACTTCAGGGATGATTTTCATTTTTCCAAGTGAGTAATTTGAAAGGTTTAAAAAGTATTTTTCTATTTTTAAAATAGATGTTTTACTTGAAATAAAAAGTAATTTTTTAAAAACCTAGTTATTTGATGTTAACTGTTAATCCCTAAATTATATAATTAATGTTTTTATTCAGTATTTGATTTCAAAGTGTTTCTCAGTTCTCTGTCTTTTTTCCTACAGAATGATGAATAACACTGATCATCTCTAGCAAGGACATTGCTTCCCCTCATGTAAAGCATGCTCAGTTCCTTCCCAGTGGTGTGAGTATCCAGTTCTCCTCTTAATTTTCATCTTCTCTATTGTTTTAAGAAAGGTAAAGAAAGCATTATATTATAGTACAGAAGTGATAGCAGTGATTTGTAGAGTTGAAATAATTTTTTCATAGTTATGTGGTAAGGAATGAATTTTTCAGGTCTATATCACCTTTGTCTTTTACTATTTCTGTTTTCAACTTTGAAGTCTAACATAGATTTTCAGTTGAACATAAAATTACTTATAATTTTAAAGCGCTTAACAGCCTAGAAATTTGTGAAATAGGTGGCTAGTATTAAGTTCCTTGTGACAAGCAGAATATTGGTAAAATGTTACTTTAGTGCTGCCTTTTGTATGCAAACTCCTGAGCACCATAGGCATTTTCTTTACCTGCTGGGGATAATAAGCCTAGTTACGCCTGTTAGCTAATACAGTTGGTAGCCTTTCTTTGGAGTCTGGCAGAAAATACAAATTGAATAGTGGTAGTATGTTGAGAGTTTTTTTGTGCTAGGATATCAGCTGTAACCACTAGTTCATATTAAATAGGCCTCTGAACAAAAGTATTCCGGGAATTTCAGATATTAGAGAAGATAAAGTACGTATTAGCTCATTAAGTGCATCTTTAATGTAAGTATTTTTTAAAAATTTGGTTCAGTCTACATTTCAATTAAATTCCTTCTGTTTTGGTTGTCAGTTCTGTAATCCAGTAAGCAGAAGAATGATAGATTTTCCTTATTAGTTAGATTTTTTTAAAAAACATTTTTCTTTTCTTGTTGACTTTATAGTATATCAGAAAGTCTCTGGAATAGACCAGATGGTGTGAACTGTGGCCTGAGATGCTGCTAAGTAGTTGTGTACTTGGGAAAGGGATGATACTCTGTTGCTTTGGGCGTAATTTTCCCTGTTTTAAAAAGTACAGTTTATTTGTTAATGGCTGTTCACCATAGCCATTAGAATGTAAGCGTTGTGAGGCTTTTTTTTTTTAACCCTTATTTTGCCCCCTTTTTTTTGGCCTTATTTGTGCCTTGTTGCATCCTTTTTACATGGGGTGTAGTCTGACACATGGAGGTTAGTCAGTAAATGTTGTTGTTTAATCCCTAAATCATGTCTGACTCTTTGCAACCCATGGACTGTAGTCCACCAGGCCCCTCTATACATGGAATTATCCTGGCAAGAATACTGGAGTGGGTTGCCATTTCCTTCACCAGAGGATCTTCCCGACCCAGGGATCGAACCTGCATCTCCTGCATAAGCAGGCGAATTCTTTACCACTGAGCCACTAGGGAAATTTCAGTAAATGTTAATTGAATTATTTTTGTGTAAATGGTCTCCTATTCTCTGATTCCACACCTAATTTATATCTCCCTCTATAGACTTTCATGTTTTTACTTGGATTTTATTTTCCCCATTGTATATAGATGGCTAGTATTTAAAAACCTCAATCTTAATTAGTGGTAATTTAAGAACTATTAAAGTATAATTATAAACTGAATATAATCTTATTTTTCTTTATATTTTAAAAAGAACATTTTTATGCTCTTACCTATAGTAATAGCCTTTGTTCTTTTGCATTAGCCTGTTCTCCCATTGGTTTGAATTACAGAATCACTTTTCCATATTGCAAGCTCAGTCCCCAGGAAATTTTCATTTCTTCCTTACTCTTGTCATTTTCTTACTTTAAAACTGCCATTCCTTTGATGGTAATAATAGTTGTGAGAGTAATGTGCCATAAATAGTACAAAGAGTCGTTAGTATGTCTTTAGTTGATTAATATTATGATTGACTCTATAATGTGTTAAATCATCATGGAATAAATACCATGAATGACAAAACTAATATATGACTGTACCAGATTTTGCCTAGTCATTCTAGATAAAAAGATAAAGACAGCAGAGTCCAGCTCAAGAAAATACTGTTATCCAGTAAAATCTTATTAGCTGTTGATGCTTTACAAGTAAGGTGGTTGTGTCATTTTTGCACAGATGATTTCAAGATTAGGCATTTGTGTATGCTTTAACCTTCTTTCCTCTACATGTTTCTGGGATTTAGTTAAAGTTTGTTCTGAACCTCAGGACTTAAGAAGGGTTTACATATACAGGTAGAGATAAAATTAATTGTAAAAAGGGTTTACTATTATGGTGTTAATAGTATGGTATTTTAGAATGTCATTTTGTGAACTGAGCCATAATTCCTGAATTTAATTGTTCTTTTATGCTTTAAACATTGTCTGTGTTATTACAGTGTCAAAATTCTTCTCACATCATTTTTAATTATTGCTGGCCTGAGTCTGCATTCAGATGAGTAATTTAAAGTGAAAGATGTTCCTTATCCTGTGAACAGTTCTTGTGTTATATAGGAAAATTAATTCAGTTTTTACATGTTATCTTTTTCTGTTGTGAAAGAATTGCTGGTATCATGGACTTAGATGACCTTTCTAGGTCATTATTGCCATAATCTCATGATGATGTGCTTAAACTAGGTGAATTGTAAGAAATAAAATTTGAAAATGACAGGGTGTGTGCCTTTGTTTGTTAATGCACATTGGACTGTTGTTCTTAGTATCTAAGCGGGCTTCTCATCTTGGCATTTTCTCAATAAAACATTGTGCCTTCAGTGTCACATGTGTGACCGGATCGTGCTCATCATCCCACTCTGCTCTAGAGCAGCCATACGTTTGGCTCTGGCAATTGCAGATCTTTTTACTTTAGGTATGTCTTTGTGTTAGGGACCTCTCTTGGTGCAGGGCACATACATCTAATTTAAACAAAGTGAAGCATAAAGGGAAGTCTGTGTGAACTTAAACTGTTTCGCTGTTGGCTCAGATGGTAAAGAGTCTGCCTTCAATACAGAAGACCTGGGTTCAATCCCTGGGTCAGGAAAATCCCCTGGAGAAGTGGTTGGCAACCCATTCCAATATTCTTGCTTGGAAAATCCCATGGACAGAGGAGCCTGGTAGGCTACAGTCCATGGGATCGCAGAGAGTTGGACATGACTGAGTGACTAACACTTTCAGTTTCATGCTGTTACATGACAATATAAGAATTTGAGCAGGGATGTAGTAGGGGCTTTGGAATGACTAGAACAAGGGATGTGAATACTGCAGAGTTTTCCACTTTGCCCTGCATTTCTTATTATGCCTGCCTTATTTTCCTACAAACTAGCTCCTTCTATATGGTGAGGAATATAACATCTTCTTGCAGCTGACCACAGTTACAGTGACTGTCCATCTTCCTGCCACTCTAACCTGAGTATTTTGAGAAGAGCAAGGCTGTTTTCCTTGTGTGCCCACACTGTTGGCCAGAAGGTAGGGCATTTTGAGTGGCAGGGCTTCCCTGGTGGCTTGGATGGTAAAGATTTGCCTGCAATACAGGAGACTCAGGTTCAGTCCCTGGGTCGGGAAGATTCCTTGGAGAAGGGAATGGGAACCACTCCATTATTCTTGCCTGGAGAATTCCATGGACAGAGGACCCTGGTGGACTACAGTCCATGGGGTTGCAAAGAGTTGGACACCTTAGCTATTAACACTTCCACTTTTCACTTTCATTCTTTCCAAGAACATGTGTTTGGAAACAGACATTCTGGGCGGACAAAATAATAGGTGCCTTCTTTTATCTTCTTTTACGACTTTTGAATTAACCACTTTTACAATGGGTTTCCGTAGGGAATTCGCTGGTGGTCCAGCCTTTAGGACTCCACACTTTAACTGCAGAGGGCGCGGGTTTGATCCCTGAACAGGGAACCAAGGTCCTACAAACTATGCAGCATGGCAAAAAATAAAGTGGTTCCCGTAATCAATGACTCTGAAATGACATAAATACATTGTTTTAGATGCTGTGGAATCTTTAGTTCTGGTTGGTCTAATATAAGCTTTATAGTGGATACTTTCCAGTTAACAGGTAAAATTCATATAATTCATTTTAGTTTTATATTAATATACAGAGTGCTACCCCAAACAGAGGGAGGTTTGAAGAGTTACATATAGAATACTATTAGCTCTGATATAAATGGGATAGGAAAATATCATGGTTGGTTTTTTTTTTTTTGTCTGCAAAATAAAACAGTCCTTGACATCTCATATATATAATAAGGTCCGTTCATGACATATTTTGAAAGTATGAAGACTAAAGTTAGCAGTGAACAACTCCATTTTCAAGAGAAAAGAATATATAGAAACCTGAATTTACCAAATCAGTAAGTTAAAGGGTAAATTATTTGGATTACTAAGGGGCAGCTACTTTTAAAAAGAACTTCCTGGGATTAAGAACTAATATGTTACTAAACAGGAGAAAGGACCAAGGGCTGAGGGTTAAGATAAAACTATAGTGTCAAGTGTCTCTTATAGGCTATTCAGAAAACGTTTGCACAGCTTTTTCAGCACATTTTGAATATAATATACCTACCAAAAAATGTACGAGTCAATAGTGTACAACTTGGTGAATGTTCACATATTATGCACCTGTGTAACAGAACTAGCATGAAACAAAACATTACCAATACTGCATATTATTTTAGTAGTAGAGCATTTGTATCAAGCAAGGTATACGCTTCCGTTGACATCAGTAAGGGAAAAAATAAATGAATTGCTCTGGTTGAAAGTTTTATGGTTTTCTCTCTCACCCAACTAGTCAATGATATATTATGAGTTGGGGATGGGGGAGGGGGGCAGATATAGAAAGCTGACAAGGAAGTTAGTATAGAGTACAAGTGTAATAGCCAGAGCTTTAGAAGAGCTAGTAATTGGCATTCCAATTACTGAAATAGAATAGCTAAACAAACCTGTGGTATATTCCTACAATAAAGTACTCTTCAGCAATAAAATAAACATAAACTGCTGATACATACATCATAGATGAATCTTAAAAACTTTATACTGAAAGAAGCCTTACACAAAAGAGTATATAGAAGTTCCATTTGTATGAGGTTCCGGAACAGAAAAAATTAACCTCTCTCATGAGAAAAAATCTGAGCAGTAGTCGCCTCAGGAGAGAGAATGGGGACTGACCAGGAAGGAACACTATGGAACTTCCTGGGGTAATGATAATATTCTGTATCTTCCGAGGGATTTAATTTCACAGGTGGATGTACTTTTCAAAACTCAAAGATTGGTAAATGTAAGATTTGCATATTTTATTTTATGTAAATTTTACTTCAGTAGAAAAAAATACCGGAACAAATACTGAGCTCTAGCTAATGATCTACATGTGGAAGGATTTAAGGAGAGGTATACAGATAATCTGTTACTGATTTTGAAATGCATCAAAAAATGAAACGAATAGAGGGATGGATTCATAGAGCATGGATAGATTATGTGGTAAAGCAAGTAAAACACTAATGGTAAAATCTCGATGATTAATGTATAGGTATTCACTGTCAGCTTTTTTTTTCACCTTTTCTGTGGGTTTAAATTTTTTCATTATAAAATCTTAGAGGAAGAAAACACTCAGGAAAGAATGTAATAATCATGAAAACAGGATTTTTATGATGAATAGCTTATCACAAATGAATATTGGAAGAGAGTAAAAGATAATGTGAATAGGCAGAAGGCAGACAGTGTGGCCCATGGGCACAAAAAACCTGCAGCATATTATTTTAGGCCCACAGAATGTCTGTCTTTATTTTTAATGAGCTGATCTCTAAAACTAGAATGACTTCACATAAAAGTTATAGATTTCTGCCTGCTTATTTTTTAAAAGGACTTGGAAGACAAAACAGTCACTCCAAAGGTAGACACAGATTTGTGTGGAGTTTTCGTATACAATAAAGTTGGTGTTTCAGACCAGAGAGGAAGAGATGTACTACTCGAAAAAGCATATTGGACAGGTGAACTATCCTTTTGGGGAAAAATAAAGCTCAAATCCTTTCACACTCATTCAGTAAACACAAATTCTATATGGACTAAAGATTTTAAATGTTAAAAAAAGCTGTTACTTGAACCCCTAGTCCCTCAGTGGAGTGATTTTGTCTAAGTGGTTTAAATTGGTAACTTAAAAAAGGACAAAAGCCTGTGTCCCATATCACTTGAATCCAGTAATTTCTGCCATATATGCATGCTTTTGGAGTCAGTAAGATCTAGGTTTAAATCATTTTTCCTATGTCTTAATGAGACTTTTTCCAGGATACAAAACCATTGTGAGCCTTAGTTTCCTCAACAGTCGTTAGTCAGTGTAGTATTAAAAAAAATTTACCATAGAGTGTTGTTGTGAGGAACTGAGATTGTATGACATGAAACTCTTGCCCAGTGCTGGCCTAGAGTGAATATTCAATAAATTTTTATAGAGGGATATGTGGGTGTGTATGGTAGTTACTCAGTCATGTCTGACTCTATGTGACCCCATGGACTGTAGCCCGCCAAGCTCCTCTGTCCTTGGAATTCTCCAGGCAAGAATACTGGAGTAGGTTGCCATTCCCTTCTGCAAGGGATCTTCCTGACCCAGGGATCAAACCCAGGTCTCCTGCATTGCACACAGACTCTTTACCCTCTGAGCCACCAGGGAAGCCTCTCATAGAGCGATAAGGAAACTGATCTCCAAGAGCTTAGGAGAACTGACTCAGTAGAAGTTTACCTGGAAAGGATGAGAAAGTTCTTTGACATTTATTTTCATCAGCAGACACTTAACTGAGAGCCTGCTGCATGCCATGGAACCTATTTGGCACTAGAACCTTAAAAATAGAAGAAATTCCCAGTTAAAAGAATCTTCAGTACAAAAGTCAAGTTTTATAAGGAAAGAATTCGAATGGTGAGAATTTTTATGATATTTGACAATTCCCTTAAACTTAATATTGTCATCGACTCTGAGGCATTTTCTGGTGCACTGCAGTACCTTGTGTTAGTTAAAGGAAGCATAATATGGAAGCAATTTCCTATGAAAAATGAATAGCTCATTGTGGACACAGCCACTCAAGATCCATTTCTTGAGATAACTATATAGAGATATAGAGATAACTATATAGACAGAATACATTACAGAGATGCAAAGTGGTGGGTGAAATTGTGCTTATTAAGTTTCTTTATGTGCCCCTCTCATGTTTCCATTTAAATATTTTTGCTAGTTGTTAGTTATTTACTTGGGCTAAGCTTACCCAATTGTTTTTGTCTATGCCAAATAAAAGTTACAGAATTCCTAGGTCAGTTTGCCTATAAAACAAAATATTACCCTTAATCATGCCTTAGTCATTTTCAGTAAAGACATTGATAGAGAAATATTTTGTCTGTGTTCATTCTCAATACATAACGATACATTCTTTGGTAGATATTATAAATAAAGGGACTATTTTATTTTATTTTTTTTTTAGTTTGCTGGAAACCATGTCTCACTATACAGATGAACCCAGATTTACCATAGAGCAGATAGATCTGCTCCAGCGCCTCCGGCGTACTGGAATGACTAAACATGAAATTCTCCATGCCTTGGAAACTCTGGACCGCCTTGATCAAGAACATAGCGACAAGTTTGGAAGAAGGTCCAGCTATGGAGGAAGTTCATATGGGAATAGTACCAACAATGTTCCAGCATCTTCCTCTACAGCTACAGCTTCCACGCAGACCCAGCATTCGGGCATGTCCCCATCACCTAGCAATAGTTACGACACCTCCCCACAGCCTTGTACTACCAATCAGAACGGGAGGGAGAATAACGAGCGATTATCCACGTCCAATGGGAAGATGTCACCAACTCGCTACCATGCCAACAGCATGGGTCAGAGGTCATACAGTTTTGAAGCCTCAGAAGAGGACCTAGATGTAGATGATAAAGTGGAGGAATTAATGAGGTTAGTTTCTTTCTTATTTAGAGTCCTCCAAATATCTATGTGCTTAGACTGATTTTGAGTAATAAAGCTGTATTTCAGCTCTTTACATATGACAACTGTGGCTTCCCTCTTCCCCTTCGGTGATAAAGAAAAAAATTAAAATTTTTATGTTTTTAATTCAAAATTTTTTTTCTCTGCCTAAGTTCTTTCTCTTTGCTGCTTTATAAGTCTTTTCCATTCTGTTATTTAAGCAAAGGTTAGCCTTCTCTTTATGGCTCTAATTTCTAACATCTGAATTTTATAAATTGCTAACAAATACATTGTAAGCCTTAAATGCATTGTAAGTACTTTCTCTGAGAGGTAGGATGTTTATGTAATAATATATATACTCTTAATATTTCCCTCCAACATGCCAATTGGCAAACTAATTTTGAGCATCTATTGTTTAAAAAGCAGTGTTCTTAAGAAAAATAGACATGGTTTCTGAAGTTCTGATTTTTGCAGTAGATGCTGTGTACACATACACACACACAAACACACACACAGACACAAATTTAATGTCATCTATTACAAGATAAGTGTAAGCACCTTGAATTTGAAACCCTGAAGAAGTCCATTTTCAACAGTGGTAATTAATGGGCTTCACCCTGAAGCTGAGACACTTTGAAGGCAGCACTGCTGTGCTTTCCATTCTTGTGTCTCCAGAATCTAGAACTGTCCTTGGGACATGTTAAGGGCTTATTATGTCACGTGAATAAATGAATGTGAGCTAAACTTTAAAGGATAGCTTCTGTTTTGAAATATAGGAAATTTATTTAAAATTAAGGGAATAATAACAGGTAGAAAACGCAAGACATGTTTAGTCTTCTAAGAACTGCAGATTGGCTATATATGGTGATAAGAATAGTATATTGGGAGGCCAGTACAGGTTTGGGGGAGATATGAATTCCATGTACATGATTTTATGTTTAACATGGTGGAATTTTTAAAGAGGTCTGTAGGAAAGAGATAAAAGCATTGTTTTCGATAGATTAGCACTGCTGTAGCAGGGAGGAGAGCCTGCAGGTAGATTCGTTGTTGTTTATATGAAAGAAACTATAGCAGGAATATGTCAGAAATAAAATTTTAACCTATGAGTTGTAGTTCTTGTATAAGACTGTTTAAGATAGTGTAATGGTGACTTAATATTGTCATCTGAAAGGTCTGTAGTACCACACAGGTAAAATAACCTTTAGAACAAACTGTCCTGAATTTACGTTTAGGGTAGAACTGCCATCTAGGGAATTCTGGGCTAAATGGACTGTTGTATCTAGATTCCAATGTAATTCCTGTAATGAATGGTTTCATAGAGCACCTACAGGACCTGTTATTTAAGCTTTGTAAACTTAAAAGTATAAAACATCAGTGTGGCTTTTCATTAATTTTCCTTGCTTAAACAGCTGGCCGAAGTTTATGTTCATTTTGAATTTAACATCTACATCACTGTCAAGATTGAGAGAGAGGATCATTTGGGCAAACAGAAGTTACTTTAATAGTTAACATGTAACAAGGTTAGTTTTTAATTATCCTAAGCAGAGTGGTATCAACACTAAAATTTGTTAGGATGCTAGCCTTTTTGTTGTTGCTGTTGCTGTAATTAATCAGTTTTAGTGGACTTTAAAAAGCATTAGTTAAGTCCCAGATGTGTTTAGACTAATGGGAAGTTTGGGAAAAATTTATTTTTAACAAAAATCTCTGGAAGATTGTCCAGAGTCTAAAACTTGAGTATAATGGTCTAAAAGCTCGACAACAGGGTTTGTGGTTAATTCCAGCAAGTACACACATTCACGTTTCATTATTAGAGATGTGTGTGTGTGTGTTTGTAATTGTTAGCAGTACTTAGTTTACATACTGCCCCTGGTTGCATAGGTAGGGTATTTTATGACTTCTTTATGGGAACTGCTCCTGTGCTGGCCTCTGCTCATCTAGTCTCATTGACCCTCCTGGTGCTCTGTGGTCCTCTGCCGTTGCATTCTCACCCACACCTTCACTCTTCCTTTGTGCCCATGTCTCATTTTTCTCAAGTTTACAAATAATCACAGTCCTCAGGTTCGAGGGAGAAGTTTATTGCATGACTGTTTCACTTTTAATTATCACAACCATGCTATATGTGAGGTAGAGCAGAAATACTGAGATACACAAAAACTAAATAACTCGACCCAAGAAAACTTAAAACTGGCAGAGCTCAATTCTAACCCGTCTTTATTACCAGTGTGTCTGTCACTGACTGGTATCTCTTGCCTCTGTAAATACATTTTTCGTGTGTGTAGATTTCAGTAAAATTTTAGGAATGATCATTTTAATATAGCTCAAGACAAAGTGTGAAAGCCTTGATGTACTTATCCTCCACTCTCCCCCCAAGTGATATTTGTCACTTCAAGTCAGTCCCTTGGGTAGCCTAATGAATTTTTATTTGGTTGAATGTTAGAGAATGAGTTTTGAGCAGTGACTCTTTCTGAGTACCCTGCGCCCACATAGGGTTCCACTCCCCTTTGCCCACTGCACACTCTGATGATACAGAGGGTTGTACTCTCGGTAGGGAGAATGGATGCCTAAATGCCTTCCTGCTTCCCTTGCTTCATATGTCACATGTAATTCACCTCTCTCATGCTCACATTCCCCAGCCTCCAGAGCACTCAACTCTAAGATTTAGCTTTCAAATCTCATAATCCATTGGGTCTAAAAACTAAACTCCTAAAAACTTCAAGGTATATAAAGGAGAATTTTTTAAAATTTTTTGATTAATTTGAAAGAAAGCAACTGCTACTTTTTCCATTTTTGGATTGATCAGAGTTTTGAAAAAATCAAAGGGAAACTAGAATGTGGGTTCTCAGCAAATTGTTGAATGTAACGTTTTAGGAAGGACTTTAAAACCAAGAGCTGGGATAAAGACCGATTTTGCATGTTAATATTTTTTAAATGCATCCATTAGTATATATGTTCATATATAGTTGTGTATGTGTATCTGCTAATAGTGCATATTTAGTAAAGTGTATTGTCCTACTGTGTATGTATAAAATAACAATGGAAATGAGGCTTATCAAAATTAATTTGTCATATAAAAGATGTTGTTCCTGACTACTCACATACTAAATTTCATTAGTGTTTAGTATTTTATCTAGGATTCTGAGACATTATTCCGAGTTTATTATCTATATGCCTAATAGATTATTTACTTGTGTAGGCAGGGATTTATGTTCTGTAGGACATAGTATTCAGTTACTGTGTTGTTTACACATACAGAGTAGATTTTAACATTATCTTGTAAGCTTCTAAATTATGCTTCATCTCCACGAGTAGAAATGAAAGGGAGCAGTTTCCTATTCGTACGTGAAAGAATTTGTGTGTAGTTAGTTATGTTTTTCCACCAGTGAAATAGTCTGTATTGGTAGGTATTGCTCTACCTCTGAAAGCCTTGAGATAGATGACTACTTTTAAGAGGTCTTAAAGACTGTGTAGTGTTTATCAACTAAGAAAATCTGGACAATCTTAAAGCATACAACTTTTAAACATTCAGTCTTTAATAGCCTTTGTTCCAGAAAAGAAAGCATTACCATTTTGAGCTAGTGTACATAACTCTCTTCCATTCTGTTTTGGGAAGCTTAAACATATTTAACATTAGGAATTATTATTTCATCACTTTTTCCATTTTATAACCTTTTATCTTTAACTACACGTTTTTTCATTTATGGAGCAAATTAAGCTCTAATATTTGCAAACTCTGTAATGAGTAAGACACAATCTTTGTGCTCAAGGACTTTGCTAGTAGAGATAAGACTAGATCAGGAACTGCTATAATACAGAATTGCCTGTAATATATTGGTATGTATATTTGAAATGGTTAAAGTTAGCTATTAGAAGAAACAATCTATTTTAGCTCTGAGGATCAGAGAAAACTTCTCTATTTGGTGGTGATTATTATTTTAAGATGTCTTTAAAAGGGTGACTTCATGAAGAGGCATTACTGAGTGTATTTAAGTGATTAGATAGAAGTAGAGTGGTAGCTTATCTTGGAAGTAAACTATGGAATCAAAGAAAGATCAGCCTACACTTCACTTTAATTCCGTAAGACTGGAGAAGTAGAAATCATGAGGAGAGAGAGAGCTTATAAGGATGGAAAAGTGGATACATTCTTTTTAAAGATGTCGAATTTTAGACAGGAAGTAAGGCGTAAGAGATGAGACAAATTTGGAGTAAATGAAGGAATTTTCACACCAAGAAATCAGTGATTTCACAGGATATGATGTGGACGTTAGGAGTGGCAGGTCATTTGGTAAAGAAGGTGGAATGAATGAGGGGGAATATGTTTAGAGAACAAGTTTAACCCAGCAGGGTAGAAGTTTTTGAAATACGTAAGAGAACTGAGCACAGTGAATGTTAAATGCTGTTACTATTCTGGAACCACCTAGTGAAACCAACTAAATGACAAAACACTTGCATCTAAAATGACTGTATAGAAATCTTTTCACGGTGCTTTGAAATATCCAGTACAGATGTTAGCTTCAATCTTACGTACTCATAGCAGATCATTTGTTTCTTTTTTTCCTGGAGTTTCCTGGAGTTTTTTTTTTTTTTCCTGGAGTTCTATACCTAATAGATTATTTACTTGTGTAGGTAGGGATTTATGTTCTGTAGGTGTATTATAAAATGATAGTCATTGTTTATATAGTGCTTTTACAGTTTCAAAAAGTCTTACACTGAAGAATTTTTAAATTTTATATATTAGGTACACATTTGATAATAATTTTCACTTAATTTTTATTTCAGTGCATGGAGAAAAATCTCTGAAGGATTGTGATGGGGTAGGGGGCATATTATTGTTCTTATTTTACCAGATGATGAAACCAACTTCATTAAATGACTTGCCCAAGCACACCCTTTATCTTTTGTTTTTCTTCAGTTTGAAAAAGCTTCTTTCTGGTAAAGCAGTTGAGTAAACAGGTTTTTGTTTTTAGTTTTTTAAACTCATAATGGATATTTAGAAACTTCCAACGTAACTAAAAATAGAATCTCTGAGAGGGTTAAATGAACTTCTGCTCCTTTGCAGACTTGTTGGGGTTCTTTCTGTCTTGCTGCAGCTGCTTGGTAATATCATACCACAGGGCTGTGAATAATTCACAAACTGGATGTGCCCTATTGGAATAATTGAGTGTTATCTCCTCCTTATGACTTAGTCTCTACTCGAGGAGAAATTGATTTTAAATAAATTGATTTAAATTCCAATTTAAATCAGTAGTCAAAAAAATACCATTTCATCATTTTCCCCACAAAAGCTCATTTTTGTTTAACCTTACTAGATACCCTCTTAAATTCAGTTTTCATTTTCCTAGAAGGACATTCTGTACATTGGAATGCAACGCTTTACTTACATTTTTTCAGGTTAGTTTTGCCTCTATATCAGAAAGCAAATTATTTGGTGGTTTTATTTACATGAACCAATTGAAGTAGATGCTGCTGAAGCTTGTCTCTTGCTCTGCTGACTGTTGCTGGATATTTGAGAGCCAGATGGTAATGTAGATGCGTATTTTGACCTTAAAATGTATTGTGCCCTTTTCTTTCAGATGCATAATTTCAAAATACGAATGCATAGTTTTCAAAGAAATGTTTCCAGTATAAATAAGCATTTTGGAAGGAATTTGGCCAGTATCTAGATCAGTATGAGAAGCTTTAAGTACTGGATTAGGATGCTGATTCTTTATTTTCTTCCTCTGGGAATCTTTTTGATTAGGATTTCCAACCAGTGGATGAAGAGTAGACTGTGGAGCTCCAGATTGGAAGCTGTCCCTACCATCACTTCTCTGCTCTTTTCCAGAATTCCTGAAAGGGAGCATGAAATTCACCAACAGAGGACTTAGCTCCTCTTCAGCAAAGGACTGCCAATCTGCTCTGAGTAAATCACTGCTGATTCTTTGGGGATAGGATACTTTACTTTTCTCATTCCAGATAATCTGTAGAGAGACTTGAGCTCCAGTCAGGAGTTTGCAATTCACAAAGCAATGTATAAAGATTTCACAGTCCGTTTGTCTGAGATCAGGAGTCCGCAGAGTTTTTCTATAAAGGGTTAGATGGAAAACATTTTAGACTTTGTGGGCAAGAGGCAAAATCGAGGACATGATATAGATACTTATATACAAGAAAGAAAGCAAATGATCACAAATTTTTATTTGCAAAATTCAATATAGAATAATAATTGGTCATCAAATACCATCTTTAAGATACAGGCCTATAGAGAAGAATAGAATTTTTTGGTGAGAAGGGGATAATATTTTGCTCAGTTCATGTTCAAAGTTCGTATTCCCTGTCTCAAATTGATTGCAAATATTCATCATGAAAACTACTCTTAGCTCATAGGTTGTATAAAAACAGATGGGAGGCCAGATTTAGTCTATGGGCCATAGTTTGCTGATCACCTGCATTAGACCATAAGTTACCACTATTCAGTTATTTTGAGCTTGAACAAAAAATCCATTTGTATGATTCTTTTGAACATTGATTAGTTTTAAGGCTTTAGGTATAATTTTCATTGCAGTATTACGTTTGTCCTGGTTCCCATTCATTGTCATTCTAGTGAATGTCTCGTCTTTTTGAGAATTTCTTGGACTTTTACACAAGTAAAAATTTATAAGAGTATTAGTGGAGGAAAAATTAGGTCTATGAAGTATAATGTCAAGGACATAGAATATAGTATAGTTTTGATTATTAAGTATCCTGTGTATTACATGTATTAGGACATTAATGTGTCTTTTATACTGAAATTTTATATTCAGCCCACCCTGCTTAAATTTTTTTTGGTTTATTAAGGACAAAGAACGCAAATTAAAAGGCAAAAAAGCACCTTAAAATGGCCAGCATTTTAGCAGTTGTGAGAATGATGATTTCTGTTCCTTTGACAGAGGTTTTCAAATGAACTGAACATGATTTATGCAGTTGCATAGTTAACATGCAAAACCACAATCTACTCACAACTGATTTTTGTTGTTGTTGTTGCTGCTTTTTATTTTTCTAGGATTTCTGTCTGTATAAGATACATTCATTCCCCAGTAATGAAAATTTGCATATACCATATGGCAGCTTGTTCCTAATGTGAATTATACACAGCATGCGATTAACCATCTCTGGTATGAGACTTACATCTACTGTGGCATTCACTAAAGCGTCTGTCTGATGGTGTGCTGTTTTAGGACTTGAATATTTGGTGTTTCTTGGTTTGTTTTAATTTCATATTTTCCCACAAGCTTGGTCTGTTTTACCTTTATTTTTGTGTCCTTTCTTTCTGTGTTCTCCCCACCTCTCTGCTTCACCTTTCTTAGCAAAGATGAGGATTTCTACCTTCAACATACATTGTTGGTCTTGTCTTCTGTTTTTGTTAGGAGGGACAGCAGTGTGATTAAAGAGGAAATCAAAGCCTTTCTTGCCAATCGGAGGATTTCCCAAGCAGTTGTTGCACAGGTAACAGGTAAGAGCTGAAGAGCCCTTTATTCTGGAATCTTGTCTAGTCTCTGCCTTCTAGTGCAGATGTTGGAATATTGCTTGCATTTCTGCATTGCAGTGCAGATCTGTCAACTTAGGCATAATAATGTATGCCTGTGATTTAAAACCCATTGTCTCCGATATCTTGGAACTTCTCCAGTGATTTTTTTTTTTTATCTTGTGCTAATAAATTTTACAGCATTTGTAAAAAGCACAAAACTCCCTATTTTATGACTAAAAAGGATTCTCTGGTTTTCTTGTAATTGTGACAGAGCTTATGACACATGCACATCCAACTGCTTTCTACATTTCATATTTTTAGAAGCTTTACAGTCCTCCAAATGCACTCCCTGATTTTACCAATAAAAAAAGATTCATGGGAGTGAAGGAAGTTGTGTTTTTTAACCACTTTTCCATATGTGAAAGACAATGTATATTCTCAAACCATAACTGAGAAGATGAGAATTACCAATGTCTTCTCTTTATTTTTTTATATCCCATCTCATTACCCAACCAACAGCAGCCCCATCCTGAGTATGTGGTGTATATGTGTCATTCTCTATTCAGATTGCATTTTTTATGAAGTTCTTAAATTTGGGGGTAGCATGTCTTTTCTTTGTTGGTCTGTAGTCTTCTTTTCTCAGATATCAGTAATTTCTAAGAGCTTAGTAAAATCAACTATGTCTTAGTGATGGGAGGAACTAGAAACTCTTTCAACTACATACATATTGTAGTTGATATATTGTTGTGTGTTGTATATTAACAGATACAAAAATTAATTTGTTCCTCCCATTCCTTTTTTTTTTTAAACATTCCAGTAGCAACTCTGCGACTTTGGCTTTTTTAGCCTTGGCACCTAAGTTTCTTCTATTAATACATTGAAATAGTTGAATCTGGTCTTCAATAGCACCTTCCAATTTTAAGATGCTATTTCTGTTCTCTAGACATTGATACATATCGAAGCTCATTTTCCTCAAATGTTATTACTGACCATTTGGTTAAAAATGAAACTTGAGATTTTGGAAATCTTAAATTTCACCCCAAGAATCTAAGGTCACCCAGTCTTAGAATGTGTATAACATATTATACTAGTAAAGTATTTTTATAAATGATACTTCTGTTCATGGTTAAAAAAAAAAAAGTTAAAGGCATGTCCCTTCCTCTAGAACTATTTATGAATCTAATTTTTGTAATCTTCGATTGTTTTTCAGTAGGATGCTTAAAATGTTACTTTTGTCTTCAAGGATTAAGGTGTGGTGCTAAGGGCATTGTAAGGGCAGGTTAAGTGGGTTTTACCAAAACCCACTGATATGCACTGTGGAAAGATCAGTTGTCTCTCAGGACTTTTAATTCAGCCCCCAAGATCTGAAGCAATCATATCTTCTAGTTTGCCAGCCTAAAAAAGAAAAAAAAGACAAAACTATAGTGTTATAAACAGCATGATAAAGTTGATTTTGCCCAAGTGGAAATATTTCTGAATCTCTTGAATACCCTGAATCTTGAATCATCTTGGACCTTTAAAATAGTGTCTTTTGAAAACTATCAGATGTTGATGCAAATTATAATACAGTACCTCTAAAAGGAATTTCTTAGACATATCTGAGGCATTAGCTATACCATACATCAAATACTGCCTTTTTGAAAGGGAAATAGCATCTTGCTATTCAAAATGTAGTCCATGGGATAGTGGTATTGCGAGAATGTACCAAATTCTCCATTTACATTTCTATGTACATCTATCTGTCTCCATGTACATTTCTACATTTAGAAATGTACCACCCTAAACCTACTCACCAGGTAATTTGCAATGAGAAGTAGTATTCTAGGAAACTGGTGAGCTTTCCTGATATTAACTGCAATGGATTGGTATCGTCTAGCATTGTCTCAGTCAGTGACAGTCGTCATGATGCCATCTCTTGTTTCTGAAAGCAAGAGTTGAAATTTTTCCATGTGTTATCTGTTAGAACTCATGGACTTTTGCCGCTGTAGTCATAGGATTTGGTACCATTAAAACCTTTTTCCCCTCATTTCTGCCTCACCCCAAGTTGTCTTCCTTCTCTTCATTCCTAGTCCAAACTTGGGTTCATTCATATATCTTTGGTTCTCTATTGTATGGAAAATGAAGTTCTTTATAATCTACTCCAGCCTGCTGTTCATAGGCATCTTGTTTTCAGTATCCTTGCTAGCTGGATTCAGCTACTTGCCATTTCTGTATCTGTTCGCCTAGATGCTCACTAGTCGTTGACTGTGTCTAGCTTGCCTTCATCTGCTCACCCTGGTCTTACCAATTACTGTTAGTCAGTGTTGTTGTTGAATTGCTGAGTGATGTCTGACTCTTTGTGACCCCGTGGGCTGTCTCCCGCCAGGCTCCTCTGTCTCTGGGATTTCCCAGGCAAGAATATCGGAGTGAGTTGCCATTTCCTTCTCCAGAGGATCTTCCCAGCCCAGGGATCGAACCCAAGTCTCTTGCATTGGCAGGCAGATTCTCTACCACTGAACCACCAGGGAACCCTTTATCAACATTACTTCTGTTACTATCCTCATTCTGACTTCTTTGATCACTGTAACCCATGTAGACCTCTCTTTTTTTGCCTGAAATTAATACACTTAGTTTACCACCCTGAGAGGTTAAACTTCATTTCAGTTTGGCATTTTAGAGTAGTAGTCTTTAAAAGCAGAGATCTTCTTAAACATTCTCAAAGGGTCTAGCATTGCACATACTCTCTGAAGATCTCATGTTTCCCTAGAAAAGGAGTACTAGTGAAGCTAACACAAGGTATACGTGTGAAAATTTATCCAGTGTGACTTTGTCCAGTGATATCTCCCCTCTGGAAATACTTATTTGGTCAACAAATGCAGCATGAATTTCTGCCCTTAAGGGATTTGCATTTTTCTTTTATCTACTTTAATTCAATTATTTATGTTAGGCAGGAGCTTGAGGATGAGTTATAACCAGACTGGTTCATTGTCTCTTTGGTCTACTTACTGAATTCAAGTATTTCTCATGTATTACTATGTCACATTTTCACTCAGCCTGTCTAACCATCCAAGTAAACTCGGAAGCAATGCTTTTCATTCCAGAAAAGAGATCCAGCTAGAGAATAGTCAGTCAGTGAGAACTACTATAAAGCTTAGCCCTCATAACTGACCCAGCTGAGATAAAGAAGCCAAAGTTAGAAGGCTTCTAGGCACTTGGGCCTTACTCACTGGGGCACCCGATTAATATATTGGCACATTTTTCTGCCTGTTAAACAAATTAGTCAAGTTTATCTTAGAAGAACAGCTACCTGATGAAATCTCCCCCAACATAAAAGATGTGGTGCTCTGGAATCTGTCCTAGATTGGAATCTCTTAAAGTCAGTTAAGTTTAACTCCAGTATGTGACATAATGAAATAAATAACCTTGGGTAAAAATGAAAACGAGTGGTGCATAACAAAAGGAAATGCTAAATAAAAATGTGTAGTGAGGTGCAAAATTACCACACATGTGCTTGTTCCAGAAACAAAATACAGAGGCTTCTTTTTATAGATTTGGAGGATTTCTATAATAAGATAAACAAGAAGTTCATGGGTGGAGTCTGTATAAATAATATCCTACTGATAGGAAAAATGACAGTATAAACAGGATATAATAACAGTGCCTGCTGAATTTCCCAGCATGTTATTTGTAGCTTCTTTCACAGAGTCATAGCTGCTCCCACCAAGAGTGGATTTTTACCCCTGTAAGAGATCGGGCAAGTTTCAAAATTCTCACTAACAATGGTAAGGTGGGGAGCATACATAGTCTTTGCTTTAGTAATAAACATGTAGGTTTTATATTCACTTTCAGGGTGAAACATTTTCTTGGGCTGTGAGAATTATTAAGACATGATTTTCTTCTTAGGTGACCTCTGGGGAAAATCAGGTTGGCAAAATAAGTGGTTAAATGGGCAGTGCTTTAGTGTATGGTTATCAGCTAAATAAATACCCTAATTAGATTCATGTCCTCTTAAAAAGTAAACAAATAAAAGAAGAAAAAAATAGTCATCTCTGAGTTTTAAGAAATTTATCCCAATTCTGTTTTCTTGAATGATACTCGTATAATGGAAAAATGACCATTAAACTTCGGAATGCCAAGCTTTAGTCCTTCTTTCAAATAGCCTTGTGATCCAGGGCAAATTACGTAACTTAGCTGAGCCTCATTTTCTTTCTTTATAAGATGTGGGGTTTGACCAAATGTTTTCCAAGTATCTTTTCTAGTTGTCAAACTCCATTCTGTATTTAAACTGCTAAGTACTTTTAACAAGTATGCATTTTACCCCTCCCTAGTGACTCTTATTCTCCAAATGGAAGAATTTTTATAAAGAGAAGCTCTAAACCAGTTTTAGAAATGTTTCAACTGAATTCAGATCACTTTCCCTTTCTTCTTTATCTTTAAAATGAAGAATAGGACTTCCCTGCTGGTCCAGTGGTTAAGACTTCATGCTTCATCTGCAGAGGGCATGGATTCCACCTCTGGTTGGGGAATTAGGATCTCGCATGCCATGTAGCATGGCCAAAAATCAAACAACCGCAAAATAAAACGAAGGATAAAAGCACTACGTATTTAGTTTAACTACAATAATTTCTTTACAAAGTTGTGTACATATTGATCTTCTCCCTGATTAGAGAACTTCGGACCTAACACTAAAAACCAACTAAAATATCAATATGTCTTTTTTTAAAAATGGACTTTATGTTTCCGGGTAGTTGTATATTCACAGCAAAAGTGAGCTAAAAGTATAGAGTTCCCATATACCTCCTGCCCCTCCACACACACACACGCAGCCTCCCATATTCTTAGCATCTAGCACTCGAGTGGTACTTTATGAACCTACATTATCACCCTGAGTCCCAATTTACTTTAGGTATCAATGGTTTTGTACATTCAAATAGGTCTTGAAAAAATGTAATTACTATTAACTACCATTATAGTGTCAGAAGATGACACTCTAGTTTCATTGCCTAAGAATTCTGTACTCTACCTATTCATCCTTCCCTCTTCCTCCCCTAACCCTTGACAACTGCTGATCTTTTTGCTGCCTACATAGTTGTGCGTTTTCCAGAGTGTTATCATATAGTATGTACCCTTTTCAGGTTGGCTTCTTTCGCTTAATAATAATTATTTAAGGTTCTTTCTTTAATGTCTTTTCATGGTATGATAGTTGATTTCTTCTTAGCGCTTAAGTAATGTTTCATTGTTTGGATGTACCACAGTTTATCCATTCATCTACTGAAGGATATCTTGGTTGCTTCCAAGTTTGGGCAATTATGAATAAAGCTGCTCTAAACAAGTAGAATTTACATTTATAATTACAAAAGTAGTATTGGTTGGGCATAAGTCACAGACTATGGTATTATCCTATTATAACCAAATATAATTCTAATGCTTATCTAACAAGATCTTACAAGTTCCTACCTGATGAATTTTATTAGCTTCATGTAGAGCTCCACTATGAAGGCTATTATCTGTCTATAAATATGGCAGATTTCTGCATATAAGTTGAAACTTGTGTTTCCAAATTGAAAAGGTTTAGAGCTTTAGTTTCTATTAGGAGAAAGCTTCTTTTCAAATATAAATGTTTTTGCAAAGTATATTTTAGGATTTTCCCTTGTCTCTGAAGAATAAGAACAGATGCTATCCTCTGGTTCAAAAAAATTATTTTATTCTCATTTTCTTCTACATTCATCAATTTGTTGCCAAACTGTTTTCTTATAAATACAACACATGGTTACATTTCTTTTACTCAGTAAAAAAATCCAGGCTGTATATCTGAACACCCATTTTTCTCACTTTGGTGAGAGCTGTGAAAAATTGGAGTGAAAATAATTTCAGAGGATACTTTTTTGTCATTAGAAAAATCCATTTTCCATAGTTTTTGATATTTAATGTCTTACCAGGGCTATTAGCATCTCACATGCAGTGTATGGGATTATAAATTTTTGCTGTTAAACTTAGGAAGGTTGATTTTCAGTATAAAACAAGATTTCTCTTCCACCTGTGTTTAAAGTAGAAACTATATTTTAAAAAACTTTATTCTACCAAAAGCTTTGACAAAAGTGATTTTAAAAAGTTAGGCACAAGTGTGGTTTTTGTCCCTCAGTAATTTTCATTTTTGTTTCTTCCTCGTTCTTGCTTCCTAAGATCATGGAGAAAAGTCTGTACTTAAGGTATAATATTCCTTCAAGAGTTTTATGAAATACTTCTTACCTAACATAAGTAAATATTATGTTAAAAAAACCTACAGGAAAAAATGAAGAAGAAATAACCCTAGTAAGAGTCAGAAGGTGTCTGTGTCTGATAAAATAGCATAACCTAAAGTTCAGCAGTAGGCAGTATTATAAATAGCAATCTGCAGAAGAAGAGTCAGAGGGAATGGAATAAATACCATTTTTACTAAACTACAAATAGTCTTTTATGCCTTAAGGAATATTCCTGCCAACTCTTGAATTAACATCAGTTGCTGCATTTATTTACTATTATTTTTTGGTTGCACTGGTTCTTCATTGTTGCACGTGGGCTCTCTCTGGCTGCAGCGAGCAGGGGCTACTCTTCGATGTGGTGTGCAGGTTTCTGTCTGTGATGGCTCTCTTGCTGCAGTGCACAGGCCCTCTAGGTGCGTGGGCTTAGTAGTTGCAGCTCGCAGACCCTAGAGTGCGGGCTCACAAGTCGTGGTACATGTGCTTAGTTGCTCTGAGGCAAGTGGAATCTTGCTGGTCCAGAGGCTGAACCCATGTCCCCTGTATTGGCAGGCGGTTTCCCATCCACTGCACACCAGGAAGTCCCTGTATCTATATAGGTGAGGAACTGAAGCTTGAACTAACAAAGCTTGCTGCTGCTGCTGCTGCTGCTGCTGCTGCTGCTGCTAAGTCGCTTCAGTCGTGTCCGACTCTGTGCGACCCCAGACGGCAGCCCACCAGGCTCTCCCGTCCCTGGGATTCTCCAGGCAAGAACACTGGAGTGGGCTGCCATTTCCTTCTCCAGTGCATGAAAGTGAAGTCACTCAGTTTTGTCCCATTCTTTGAGATCCCATGGACTACAGCCTACCAGGCTCCTCCATCCACGGGATTTTCTGGGCAAGAGTACTGGAGTGGGGTGCCATTGCCAGGCCTTGATAATCTGAGAGACTTATAAAATTTTGAAACAATCATGCAAATTCTTACAGCCTTTAAGAAAGCTTTTAATATCAGTGTGTATCAACTTCAGCTAAATTTAACTACAGTTGATTCTTCGACAACAGGGGTTTGAATTGTGTGGGTCCACTTAATGTGCATTTTTCCCCCCAGTATATGTAATAAGAGTATCACATCATCAGTAGTTGTCTGAATCCATAGATTTAGAACTGCAGATTTGGAAGGCCAACTCTAAAATTATACTTGAATTTTGAACTGGGCAGAGAGGTCTACACCTCGAGCTGTGAAGATGTTCAAGTGTCAGCTAACTGTGTATCATTTGATCCTCACACAGTAAAGTTGAGGTATATAGAAGAGTGTTTTTCTTCTTTTTTTTAAATAGGCTTTATTGAGGTAAAAACTTTCTTAAAAATGGAGTTCTCTCTGAGTTGTACCAAGTTTACAGAGTGGTATAATCATTACCAAAATCAAGATACAGAACATTTTTGATGTTTCAGCAAGTTTTCTCATGCTTCTTTGCAGTTAAATATCTCTCCCGACTGCTAAGTCCCTCACAACCACGAGTATGTATTCTGTCAGTAACATTATATAACTAGAATCATGCAGTGTATACTTCTTAAAAAAGTTTATTTTTATTCAGGGGCTAATTGCTTTGTAATATCATGTTAGCTTCTGCCATAAAAAGTGAATCAGCCATGAGTATACTTAGTCCGCTCCCTCTTGACCTTCTCGCTCACCCCCTACCCCATCCCACACCTCTTGGTTGTCACAGAGTACCGTGTTGAGCTCCCTGTGTCATACAGCAACTTCCTGTTAGCTGTCTGTTCTACATATGGTAATATGTACGTTTCAACACTACTCTCTCAGTTGGTCCCACCCTCTCCTTCCCCCACTGTGTTCAAACTCTGTTCTCTGCATCTCTATTCCTGCTCTGCATGTAGGTTCATCAAAACCATTTTTCAGGATTCCATAAATATTAATGCATGATATTTAATTTTCTCTTTCTGACTTCTGTCACTCTGTATAATAGCTCTAGGTACACCCACCTCAATAGAACTGACTCAAATGTGTTCCTTTTTATGGCTGCGTAATATTCCATTGTATACATGTAGCACAGCTTCCCTATCCATGTATCTGTTGATGTATGTCTAGGTTGCTTCCATGGTCCTGGATCTATTGTAGATAGTGCTGCAGTGAACATGGGGGTGCTTGTATCTTTTTCACTTATGGTTTTTTCAGGGTATGTGTCCAGTAGTGGGATTGTTGGTTCATATGGTAGTTTTACTCCTGGTTGCCCAAGGAGCTTTCATACTGTTTTCCATAGTGGCTGCACCAATTTACATTCCCATCAGCAGTACAAGAGGGTTCCTTTTTCTCCATACCATCTCCAGCATTTATTGTTAGCAGGTTTTTTGATGATGGCCATTCTGACCAGTGTGAGTATCTGACTTCTGTCACTTAGCATGAAATTTTTGAGATGCGTTAGTGTTGCTACATGTATCAGTAGTTTACAACTTTTAAATGCTGAAAACTAGTCCAGTGAATGGATATAACTAAGTTGATTTATCTGTTAATCAGTCAGTGGACATTTGAGTTTTCCTGGTTTTGGCTATTCAAGTAATGAATATTTGTGTACAAGTTTCAGTATGGATATGTTTTGATTTCTCAAAGCTAAAAGTAGTTATAGGGTTACTAGTAAGGAAGAATGGAGAAGGCAATGACACCCCACTCCAGTACTCTTGCCCGGAAAATCCCATGGACGGAGGAGCATGGTAGGCTGCAGTCCATTGGGTCACCAAGAGTCGGACACGACTGAGAGACTTCACTTTCACTTTTCACTTTCATGCACTGGAGAAGGAAATGGCAGCCCACTCCAGTGTCCTTGCTTGGAGAATTCCAGGGGCGGGGGAGCCTGGTGGGCTGCTGTCTATGGGGTCGCACAGAGTCGGACACGACTGAAGTGACTTAGCAGCTGCAGCAGTAAGTAAGAAACTACCAAGCTTTTCCAAAGTGGCTATGCCATTTTGCATCCCCATCAGGAGTATATGAGATTTCCAGTTGCTTTGCACTCTTACTTGGTATTTGTGGTTCTCTCTGAGGTTAGCCATCCTAGTGCATATGTGATAGCATCTCACTCTAGCTTTATTTTGCATTTTCCTAATGACTAATTATCTTTTCAGATGCTCATTAGCTATTCATGTATGTTATTAGATGAAATGTCTGTCAAGTCTTTTGCCCATTGTTTTTTAATCAGGTTGTTTGCCTTATTGATTGTAAGAGTTCTGTGGATATTCTGGATACAAGTACTTAAATATGAGGATGTACAGATACCCTAGCCTGAGGCTTACATTTTTATTTTCTTATTGTTGTCTTTTAAAGAGCAAATGTTAAACGTAATTAAGTTATGTTTTTCTTTTCTTTTTCCTTTGTGGTTCATGCATTTCATTTTGTGTCCTAAGAAAATCTGCTTAAATGAAATCTCAAAGATTTTCTTCAGTTTTTGTCTACAAGTTTTCTACAAGTTCATACATTTGAGTGTGTGAAACATTTCAGGTTAGTTTTTGTGTATGTGTGAGGTAAGGATCTAGATGTGTTTTTTTTTCCCCACATGATTGTCTGATTGTGAGAGTACCATTTTTGGAAGTAGTCAGCAGTTGTCAAGACACTTAGTCTTTCCCTATTAAATTACATTGGCACCTTTATCAAAAATCAATTGAATGTGTATGTGTGAGACTCTTTCTGGGTTCCCTATTATGATCCATTGGACTTTATATCTAGTCCTATACCAAAACAAAGCGCAGCCTTTCAATTTCTATAAAAAAGCATATTTGTAGTGAGATTATGATTGGGATTGTGTTGAAAATATGGATAAAGCTACCATCAAGAATCTTTCACTCACACTGAGTGTTCCCATCTACAAACAAGGTATATCTCTCCATTTGTTTAGGTCTTTATTTTCGCTCAGCCATGTTAGTCGATCTTGTACATACTTTCTTAAATTCATCTAAATATTGTATACTTTTGGTATACTGTTTTTATACTATTTTTAATTTCAATTTCCAGATTGTTTCTTGCATCATAGAATAGTTGATTTTGGTATTTTGACCTTTTGTTTTGTAACCTTGCCAAAAATCCGTTTACTTGGTACATTTTTTGATAACTTTTTTGTAAATTCTTAGAATTTTCTACATGAGCAGTTGTATCACCTGTGAATAGAAATAATTTTGCTTCGTCCTTTTACTGTGTTTGTCTTCTATGTCTTTTCTTTTTTGCCTTATTGCGTGGACTAGGACTACTAGTTAAATATTAAATATAGTAATGTGTATAGACAGCTTTGCCTTTTACCTAATCCTAGAGAGCAAGAATTCAGTATTTCAGGAGTAAGTGCCATCTTAGTTGTAGATTTTTCATAGATGTCCCACATCAAGATGACCTTAAGGGAAGTTCTTGTCCATTTCTAATTTCTGAGAATTTTTATCGTGAATGGATATTATCCTTCGTCAAATGCTTTTTCTGTATCTGTTGAGATGGTGATGTGGTTTTCTTTTTCTGTCTTGTTATGGTAATTACATTGATTTTCAAAGTTAAACTTTTCATTCTAGGGAAACTCCACTGAATTATGATGTATTAGTTTTTTATGTAGTTTGACTCAGTTTGCTGATACTTTGTTGGAATTCTTGCATCTGTGTTGATAAAGTTATTGTTCTGGGTTTTATTTTTTTGTTCTCATAATGTCCTTGTCTAGTTTTATTACTATGATAATGTGATATCATAAGATGAATTGGAAAATGTTCTCTTATATTTCTAGAAGAATTGGTATAGAATTTGTATTATTTCTTCCCCAAATAGCTTTGAGACTCTGGTGGTGGTGGTTTTTTTTTATACTGAGTATCTCATTAAACTTGGTCATACTGCTGCTGAGTCACTTCAGTCGTGTCTGACTCTGTGCGACCCCATAGACGGCAGCCCACCAGGCTCCGCCGTCCCTGGGATTCTCCAGGCAAGAACACTGGAGTGGGTTGCCATTTCCTTCTCCAGTGCATGAAAGTGAAAGGTGAAAGTGAAGTTGCTCGGTCGCATCTGATTCTGTGCGACCCCATGAAGTACAGCCTACTAGGCTCCTCCATCCATGGGATTTTCCAGGCAAGAGTACTGGAGTGGGGTGCCATTGCCTTCTCCGAAACTTGGTCATGACTTACTGTTAAATCTAATCCTGCAGGTCTTGTGCCCTGTACTGAAATCAACAGAATGAAATGTACAGTAGTAGAGATGTAGGGGTCATTAATACTTCACATACTGCCAGTACTTTTCTACATGATGTTACCCTTGGCAGAAATATTTTTCTCTTGCCAGTGGCCTAGGATATCAGGATTATAAACCACAAACCAAACTGAATTTGGTTTGGATACAGCAGTAGCCCTTCTCCTGTGCTCTACTATGTCTGAGTAAAGGACATAATTTTCACTCACTTCAGCTATGGGATTTTGCTTTTTGTAGAGTTTTACAAATGTTGACTGACCTATCTCTGAATCTGTCCCCAAGCAGATCCATGGACAACATCTTGGTTTTTTGGACACACTGATTTTAATGTACATGTCCAGTATGACGTTGCCACAGGATTGCTGTCATTGTTGATGATGGGAATCATAGTAAAGAGTTTTTAGAAACATACTTAATGTGACCCCTATTGAATATTTCTAGACATTTTAAGAACTAGAATATGCTGTTTCCATAAAATTGTTTCTTTTTACTCCTTGGACTATTTTAAACATACAGAGTTTTCATGTTCCAAGCCCTTCCATTACTAAATACTGTTAGAAGGGCATTCATTACCAATTTGTCTTGATTTTTCTGAAATATAAAGAGTGACTTTGAAATGTTTGCGTGCCCTTAAAATAATTATCACACATAAAAATATTCAGTAAGAACTCTCTCTCTTAAACCATTGTTTTCTGTACGATTTTCAGTATTTATGCTGTTGAGATCTATCACGACAGCATATAGTCCTCTGAGTTGTAGGTGACCATGGTCTGCTTTTTACTACTGTGCACCTTGTGAGCTATGCCTCTCTTTTTGGAGAGTTGGGTTTTTTTGTTTTCTTTTTTTAAGCTATAATTTATTTTAACACTTGCCAAGTGCTAGATGCTGTGCTAACTGTTTTATATATTTGAGAGGCAGGTGTTAACTTCTTCAGTTATAGACGAGAAAGCTGAGTCTAAAGGAGTTTGAACCATTTGCCCATAGTCACACAGCTAATTACTGTTTGTCTTGCTGCCAAGCCAATGTTCTAGTGGCTTTGAGGATTTAATATATTATTTCTGTCACTTACTAGTTATATAACTTTGGGCAAGTTCCTGAATGTCATAAACCTCCATTACTCCTGTTGGAAAATGCAAATAATAATAATACCTACCTAAGGGTGTTCTTGCAATTTTCCTGGTGGCTCAGACGGTAAAGAATCTGCCTGCAAGATAGGAGTCCAAGGTTTGATCCCTGGGTCAGGAAGGTCCCCTAGAGAAGGGAATGGCTACCCACTCCAGTGTTCTTGCCTGGAGAATTCCATGGAGAGAGAAGTCGGGCAGTCTACAGTCTGTGGTGCCACAGAGTTGGACACGACTGAGTGACTAACACTTTCTTTCTTTCATAGGGTGTTCTTCAGTAGATTAAATGAGCTACTTTATATAAAGTTTCTAGCACACAGTAAATGCCATAGAAATTCTTTATTTTTATGATTATTAACCATTATACTGCTAATGTTCAGCCAGCAATCATTTCCCCTTCATCTCTCTTCAGACTGACTTCTGAATCTAAGCTCCCTGACACTAAATATGTTAACCAAAATGTTTCCAGCCTTGGACCAACGTAATATAAACTTTAAAAAATATATAGTGCCCTCATGTTCATTGCAGCATATTTACAGTAGCCCAAGACATGGAGACAACTGAAGTGTAAACAGTGTATAAATGAATAAAGAAAAATAAGTCCTGGTGAGACAATGTATAGCATATAGTATATTTGAAAGATGCCAAGAGAATAGATCTTAAAAGTTCTCACCATACGTACACACAAAGTTTGTTATGAATGGTGATGATTTTAACCAAACTTACTATGGTAATCATTTCATAATAAATGAACTTATTAATCATTATGTTGTGCACCTAAAACTAACACAATAGAAGAAATTTCAAGAAAAGTGGATTTTAATGTAACGAAGTTTATATTAATGAAAAAGTTTAGTAGTTGATTTCACATTCAGCATTGCAGCTGACCTTTAAGAATGGATCCACTTGTCAAATTTCAGTTTTGTATCAGAGAATACCACAGTTTTGGAAAAGGTTATTAAAATAATCCTTCCTTTTCTATCTTAAAAAATTATATTGTCTCAATTTCATCTTGACAATAGCATAGGGAACTTTCTTTACCATAACTAGCCTTCCACAGTTTGACATGCAAAAAATTGCCTTAACAATCTGATTTATATAATTTCCTCTAATATCCTGCGCAGAATTAGGGCATGATGAGGACAGACTCCAGCTCCTTTTTTTGCAAGAGCTTCCTTGTCTCTGCCCCATAATCTCTCTGTGTGCTGACCTTACCGGCCTTCTGACTAGTATTCTCATTGTATTATTCCAAAGAAAGGGAGATCAATTGTGGTAACGCTTGCAAAACTCTCTGAGAATGCTAAAAACTATTGAATTGTACACTTTCAATGGGTGAATTGTGTGGTATGTGAATTATATCTCAATTAAGCTATATAAAATGTTAGGGAGGGAGAAAAATAAAAACCATCTAAACTATTTTCTGAACAGAATTAGTTTCCTAAAGTGGGATTTAAAAATTTTCTATGTATTATTACCAAAATAAAAAGCTAGTAATAAAACTAAAATTAAAAATAAAAACATGTATTGACATTCTGTATTAGAAATACATGTTCATGTGGTCAAACTTCAGAGGGTATGTACAATACTTAACCTCTCCTGTGTCTATCAGTCATAGTTCCCTTCCTAAAATAGACTAATGTTACACTTTGTGCAGGGATATTTTATGCATATGCAAACAAGTATATCTACAGTCCTTTTCTCCTTTGTTTTTTTTTTTTTGCCAGATAGGTGGTATGCTATATACACTATTCTGCACCAAGCTTTTCTAACTTGGAAGCATCCCATGTCAAGTACATGAAGGGTATTATCACAGATTTGCTTTGCTTTGCTTTTCCCCAACAGGGTTTTTTTTTTTTTTTTGGTATGTAAAACAATAACACATCTTACAGTCAGTGCTGTTGTAGATTTGATGAAATGTAGTATAACATTGATGAACATCCAGCTTGGATCATTCTCCAAACCAGTTGTAAGCATCTGCATACTAAACATTGCTCTTCATCTTTGTCAATAATTGATATATTGATAGACTTTTTCATGTTTTTCCAACTGGATAGAAGTGAAATGGTATGTCATTGCAGTTGTTTTATTTTTTTTTTAAAGGATTTATTTATGTATGCATTTGTTTGATTTAGTTTTGACTGTGCTGGGTCTTCATTGTGGCACACGGGCTGTTTGTTGCTGCACATGGGCTCTCTCTAGCTGAAGCGAGTGGGAGCTGCTCTCTAGTTGTGGTGCGTGGGCTCTCGGCATGCAGGCTTCAGTAGTTGCAGCAAGTGGACTCAGCAGTTGCAGCTCATGGGCTCAGCTGCTCAGCGATATGTGTGATCTTCTAGATCAGGGATCACACCCATGTCCCCTGCACTGCAAGGCGGATTCTGAACCACTGGACCACCAAGGAAGCCCTATTTTAATTTTTTTTAAGGTATAATTGACATATAACATAAATTTCACGTGTACTACATAATGATTTGAATTTCATATACATTACAAAATGATCACCATAACACATGTAACTCTGTCACTGTACCTAGTTACAAAAATTGTTTTTCTTGTGATGAAGACTTTTTAAGATCTACTCAGAAATTTTCATCATTGCAGTTTTAAATGCATTTCCCTGATTACTGTGCAGGTTAAACATCACTTCATGTTTATTAGCCATTTACATGTCCTTTAGGTGAATTGCCTGTTTAAATCTGTTGCCCATGTTTTATAGCAATGTCGTCATCTTTAAAAAAAAATTTTTTTGACAAAAATTGTATATATCTAAGGTTGTACTATGCAGTTTTTTGATAAATGCCTACATTATCCCTTTTTAATTATCACTATTTTTAAAAAATGCATTCCAGCCTCTGAAGACTAATTTTCAACCAACTGTTAAAATTTAGCAATTCAGTAACTGTCTTAAACCATTTTTTTGCATTAATCTCACACAGAGACATTAAATACTTGTTTAATAATTAAATAAACTTTGTTTAGCTAAATATTTAGACAACAGTTCAACTTGATGATAATATATTACTTTTAAATGCACTTAGTCTTTTGTATGTAAAACATTTCTATTTTTTAAAAATGTATATGTACATCCCCTTTGATCATATAATTTATCTCTTAGGATTTTATCCTATAGAAATATTTGCTTATGTCTAAAATAATGAATGTGTAGGAATATTTATTGCAGCATACAGTATGATAGCAAAAGGCCATTAATAACCGAAGTGCCCATCAGTAGGGGACTAGCTCGATAAATTATTGTGTGTTAATGTTATGGAGCACTGTTTGTCCTTAAAAGTATAATGCAGCTTAATATGTGTTAAGTGGAACGAGGAAGGAATGGATTTTAAGGTGTGGGAAGGAGGTGACTAATTTTATTTTTAGGCACCAGTTTTAAAACACAACCATGTCATAGGCTCACCAGCAATATGTTCTGGCCAGATTCAGCTCAAGTATCAACAGTTTACTCTGTGTGCTTTTTGATATCAATCAGAACCACAACAGGATTTTTTTTTTTTTTTTACCTAATTCTAAAGTTCATCTGTAGGAAAAAATTCATAAGAATAATCAAGAAATTCTTTAAAAAGTACAGAGAAAAGAGTTTGAACAAATTTGTCCTGCCACATATTAAAATATACTGTATGTTTAAGAGTGATTGTGTAAGATCGTATTGGCAGGTTGATAAATATATTGTTTGTACAAAACAGATTTCAACAATAGATCCTTGGATCTCTTAGGAAATTCAGCTTAAGTAAAGGAATTATTTTAAACCTGTAAGGAAATGGTGTTTTCCTGTCAGTTGTCCATTTGAAAATGAGAAAGTAAAAATAGGTCTTAACATCTCATCAGAAACAGACATCAGTTTTCATATGGAATAAAGATATCTATATATCTATGTATCTCTGTGTGAATATATATATATGGAAAGGGACTGGCAACCCACTCTAGTATTCTTTCTTGAAGAATTCCATGAACAAAGGATCCTGGCAGGCTAGTCCATGATGGTCACGCTTGGACACAACTGAGTAACTTAACACTTTCATATATGTGTATTCAAGCTGGATTAAAAGCCTTCCATTACTGTTTTGAATATTTTTATTATTTTGTAATGGGAAATAACACATAAATCCCCAAAGATATATTTCAATAAATTTAACTGTGTAATAACTTTAAGCATATATCCAATAAAAGACAACAAAATTTATACTGAAAGATAATTTGAAATAGGAAGAGCAAAGAATTGGTATCTATAAATGTCAAAAGAGCAATTACAAGTTATTATGAAAACAACCAAATAGAAAAATTTGCAAAGCTATCAGTACATAATTTATAGAAGATGAAGTATAAACGGCCAACAAACATAACTAAAAGATTTGCAGCCTTTTGGAAAATAGGAACAGTCAGCTACAAGTTAACAGGCTTGCTTTTTTTCCCATTAGATCACCAGATTTTTAAAAATTGAGAGCTACTGCTGGTTAAAAATACTAGAATTTTTTTTTCCATTTCTGTCTCATCATAACCAACCATCAATTCAGTTCAATTCAGTTGCTCAGTTGTGTCCAACTGTTTGCGACCCCATGAACCACAGCATGCCAGGCCCCCCTGTCCATCACCAACTCCCGGAGTTTGATTGAGTTGGTGATGCCATCCAGCCTTCTTGAGGAGATCAGCCCTAGGATTTGTTTGGAAGGAAGGATGCTAAAGCTGAAACTCCAGTACTTTGACCATCTCATGCAAAGAGTTGACTCATTGGAAAAGACTCTGATGCTGGGAGGGATTGGGGGCAGGAGGAGAAGGGGACGACCGAGGATGAGATGGCTGGATGGCATCACTGACTCGATGGACATGAGTCTGAGTGAACTCCAGAAGTTGGTGACTGACAGGGGTCCGGCGTGCTGTGATTCATGGGGTCGCAAAGAGTCGGACTCGACCGAGCAACTGAACTGAACTAACCCAACATAAACAATAAAAATAAACAAAAAATTTTTAAAAAAAACTCTGTCTTCGCTAAAGTGGTTAAGAACCTTAAAACACAGATGAAATAAAATAAGAATTCTGAATCTAAGGAAAATGTTAGGCATTGACACATGGCCTCTTCCATCCTGGGTAAGGTAACAAGTTGCGCTGAAAGTATTTTAGTTATGAATGGTTGATCCCTGATCTTTGTTTAAAGGTAACAGTTCTAGAGGGCTGAGGCAACAGGAGTTTTCTGTTTCTATAGATTTACCTATAGACAGAATTCTGGGTATTTCATGAAATAGACTTGTACATTATATAAGCCTTTGTGTCTGCCTTCACTGTTTTCAAGGTTGATCCATGTTGTAGTATGTATCAGCACTTCATTGCTTTTAAGAGCTGAATGATTTTCCTTTATATGGATTTACCACCTTTTATTTATTCATCAGTTGTGGGACAATTGGATTATTTCCACTTTTTGGCTATTGTGCATAATGCTGCCATGAACATTTATGTACTAGTTTTTGTGTGGGCAGTTAGAATATAACACAGAATGGAATTGTGGGTCATATGGTAATTCTGTGTTTGATGTTTTGGAAAGCTGCCAAACTTTTCCATTTTACAGACCCACCACAAATGTACGAGCCATCCAGCTGTTTTACGTCTTTATGACACTTGTCTTTCTAATTATAGCCATTTTGGTGGTTATGAAGCGGTATCTGGTAGTCTTGATTTGCATTTTCTTAGCAGTTACTGATGTTGATCATTTCTTTCATGTGCCTTTTGGCCATTTATACATATTCTTTGAGAAGTATCTAGTCAAATCCTTGGCCTGTGTTTTGAGTTTTATCTTTTCCATATTGAATTGTAAGAGTTCTTATGTATTCTAGATAGAAGTCCTTTGTCCTGTAGAGAGTTTGCAGATATTTTTACATTCTTGTTAGTGACTTTTGAAGTACATAAGACTTTAATTTTGATGAAGTCCAGTTTTTTGTTGTTGTTGCTTTTGTTGTTTTGTCGTAGCTAAGAAACCATTCCCTAATTCAGAGTCACATAGATTTATGTCTGTTTTCTTCTAAGAGTTTTATAATTTTGGCTCTTATATTTAGGTTTGATCCGTTTTAAGTTAGTTTTCATTCACGATGTGAAATAGGAGTCCAGCAGAATATTTTTTTGTATGTAGACATCTAGTTCAGCACAGTTTGTTGAAAAGACTGGTCTTTTCCCATTCAATTTTCTTGTTACCCTCATCAAAAATCAATTGATGATAAATGTCTGGGTTTGTTACCTGACTTTCAGTTCCATTCTGTTGACCTGTATGTCTCTCCTAATGCCGGGCTTCCGTGGTGGCTCAGTGGTAAAGAATCTGCCCACAATGCAGGAAATGCCAGTACCACACAGACTTGATTACTATAGTTTGACAGTATGTTTGAAATTGGGAAGTGTGAGTTCTTCAACTTTGTTCTTCTTTTTAAAGATTATTTTGGCTATTCTGGCTCCCTTACATTTCCATAGGAATTTTAGAATTTCTTTAGAAAAGCCAGCTGGAGTTTTAGTAGAAGTTAGACTGAAGCTGTAAATCAATTTAGAAAGTATTGTCATTTTAACAGTATTTAGTCTTCCAAGCTATGAAAATGAGATGTTCCTCTATTTAGGTATTTTTCAATTTCTTTCAACAATATTTTGTAATTTTCATCTTACAAGTCTTGCCTTGCTTTTGTTAAGATTTCTTCCTAAATATTTTATTGTTTGTGAGGCTGTTGTTAGTGTAATTGCTTTCTGAATTTCATTTTTGAATTGTTCATTGCTAGTGGCTAGAAACGGAGAAGGCAGTGGCACCCCACTCCAGTTCTCTTTCCTGGAGAATCCCAGGGATGGGGGAGCCTGGTGGGCTGCCGTCTGTGGGGTCACACAGAGTCCGATGCGACTGAAGCAGCTTAGCAGCAGCAGCAGCAGCAGCAGCAGCAGTGGCTAGAAATAGCATGTAATTTTTCTATGTTGATCTTATATCCTGCAGCCTTGGTATATGTTCTTCAGTTCTGATAGTTTGTTTTCATGCACTCATGTGTGTTTCTTCAGAGTTTCACAAGATCATGTCATTTGCAAACAGAGGTAGCTTTACTTTTCCCTTTTCCATCTGGATGCCTATAATTTCTTTATCTTGCCTTATTGCCCTGGCTAGCACCTCCTCTGTTATGCTAAATAGAAGTTTTAAGGGTGAACATCCTCATGTTATTCCTGATCTTAGTGGTTAAACTCTGTCTTTAGCCACTAAGTATGATATCAGCTCTGGGTGTTTCATGGATGCACTCTATTAAGGTAAGAAGTTTACTCCTAAACATAGCTTATTGAGTGTTCTGTATCACGAAATGATGTTGGATCTTTCAAAATGCTTTTTTTGTGTCTATTAAAATAATTTCATATGTTTTATCATTTGTTAATATGTTATACTGCATTGATTGATTTTCATATGTTGAATGAACTTGCTTTCCTGAGGTAAATCATACTTGGTCATGGTGTATAATCCTTTTTATATGTTGTTGGATTCAGCTTACTGGTCTTCTGTTGAGGATTTGTATATCCATATTCATTAGGGACATTTATTTGTAGTCTTCATTTGGTTTTGGTATCAGGGTAATATTGACCTCATGGAATGAGTTGGGCAGTGTTTCCTCCTTTTCTGTTTTTTGAAATTTTGTAATGGGTTGGTGCTAGTTTGGGTGTGAATTATTTTTCAAACACTTGGTAGAATTTACACTTGAAACCATTTGCTAATCCTTTGTGGGAAGATTTTTGGCTATAGATTTGTTTACTTGCTGTACATCTTACTCAGATTTTCTGTTTCATGAATCAAGTTGTAGCAATTTATCTATTTTATCTAGGTATATAATTTGTTGGCGTACAGTTGTCCTCAGAATTCCTTTATTGTTCTTTTTATTTCTATAATGTCAATAATAATGGCCTTTCAGTGCTGATTTTAATCATTTGAGTCTTTTCTCATTTTGCTTTGTAAATCTACCTAAAAGTTTCTCAATTTTGTTGACCTTTTGAAAGAACCAGTTTTTTATTACATTTATCTTCTCTACTACCTGTTTCTATTTTCTGTTTCATTTGTTTCACCTCTGCATTATTTTCTTCCTTCTGCTTGTCTTGGATTTAGTTTCCTTTTCTTTTTTCTAATTTTTTTAAGATAAAAGCTTAGATTATTCGGATCTGTTTTCCATATTTAATACAGGCATTTATAGCAGTAAATTTCTCTCTAAGCACTTCCTTGTCTTCATCTCATACATTTTGGTATGATGTGTATGTGTGTTTAAGCATCTCAAAGTATTTGTAATTCTCTTGTGATTTCTTATTCTTTGACTCATTGGTTAGGATTGTGTTGTTTAATTTGCACGTATTTATGAATTTCCCCAATTTTTTTCCATCATTGATTTCTAAATTCATTCTATTGTGTTTGGAGAACATAGTTTGTTCAATTTAAAAATTGCTGACACTTGTCTGTGTCCAGAAATGTTCTATTCTGGAGAAGAATGTGTATTCTGCTGTTATTGGGTAAAATGCTCTATAGATGTGTGTTAGGTCTAAAAGGTTTATATTGCTATTCAGGTGTTCTGTTTCTTTCCGATCTTCTGTATAGTTGTTCTGTTATTGAAAATTGTGTGTTGAAGTTTCCAATTATTGTTGAGTTGTCTATTTCTCCCTTCAGTTCTGTCAGTTTTTGCCTCTCACATTTTATGTTTTTTCATTATGTCTTCCTCATGTTATAAAGTATTCTTATTTTATCTCTTGTTACAAATCGTGTCTTTAAATCTGTTTTGTGTAACATTAGCATAGCTACTCCAGTTTTTATTTGGTTACTTTTTATGTGGTGCATCTCTTTGCATTCTTTGACTTTTGATCTGTTTGTATCTTGGAATCAAAAATATATCTCTTCCATATTTTCTGACATCTAGTATTACTGCTAAAAGTCTATAAAGCTTATTATCTTAGTGATTTTAAAAAATTGAATGAGGCTTGAACTTCTAAGCCAATTCTGAGAATATAAAGAAATACTTAATCTAGTTCAGATTAATAGCAACTTAATTTCAATAATATATGAAAACTTTACTCCTTTAGAGCTTCATTCTCTATCCTCCCCTCAGCTTTGTGCCAGTATTGCCATTTAGTTTATGTGCTTATACATTTTGTGCCCATCAACTTAGATTTATAGTTATTGCACTATCCAGTTTTCTTTTAATTCAAATTGGGAAAAAATAAGTTATAGAGAAAAAAATACATTTATACTGTCTTTTATATTTACCTGCTGTAGTCACTTTTGCTGGCACTCTTTATTTCTTCATGTGCATTTGAATTCCGTGATTCCTCAGATGTTGATGTTTGCTCTTGCCATCTCCTGCTTGACCACGTCCAGTTTACTGTGATTCATGAACCTTATAACCCAAGTTCCTATGCAATACTGTATTTGAATTACTGTTGAGTGTCCTTTTGTTTCTATTCAAAGAACACTCTTTGGTATTTCTTGTATGACGGGTCTTCTGGCCATACAGGATTCTCTCTGGTTTTGTTCATTGGGCAGTCAGTGTCTTAATGTTTCCTTTGCTTGGAAGGATAGTTTTGCTTGATATAGAGTACTTAGTAATTGGTCTTTTTTTTTTTTCCTTCAGCATTTTGAATATATCATTCTTCATGGTTTCTGACGTGAAATCAGCCGTTGATCTTTTTATTTTTATTTTTTTTTGAAATGTAGTTAACATCTCTACCTCTCTTGCATGTGTTTTTAATTATGTCCTTCTTATGACCCCATGGCCAGGTTTCTCTGACCATGGAATTTTCCAGACAAGAATATTGGAGTGGGTTGCTATTTCCTACTCCAAGGGATCCTCCCTACCCAGGGATCAAACCCACATCTCTGTGTCTCCTTCATTGGCAGGCAGGTTCTTTACCATTGGTGCCACCTGGAAAGTCCAATATATTAATTTCTGGTTTGCAGCATAATAGATCAGCATTTATATGGATTCTAAATTAGTTATTACAATAAGTATAGTTACTATCTGCAGTGAGTAACTTACTGAGCATTCCTTGTACATAATAAGTCCCTTCTTTCTTGCTGCTTTCAAATTTTCTTTGACTGTGGTTTTCAGCAATTTATGATGTACCTAGATTGGCTCTGATAGAGGTGGAGCAGAGGATCAAAGTAGATGATTAAATAGTTAATCCTAGGGGGTTGTAAATAGAAAGAAATATAGGAGACCCCAGTAAGTTAATGATCACTCAAGAAAGCAGGTTTGCTTAACCTCAAAACCAGACAGGCTTGCTGACCAGTAAAACCACGCAACAGAAGCGTGAGACGTGTGCCTAAACAGTAAAACAATGGTGGTGTGGGATCCACATCCTGGCCAGTGAGCTCGGTAAGTTAATGATCCCTAGGACATGCTCTCTGCACACATGAAAACAATAACTGATGAAAAGGTGGCCTTTCAGAATGAAAGGCTTTCATTGTACTGACACCTGAAATAATTGTTCTGCAGTGCCATGACAGTCCTGGCTTGACCGTGTAGGGAGAAAAAACACCCCTCCCCAACCTGGAAAAGGGGTTGATGATGTAAGCATGACATCTGCTTAAGAATGAGGAAGAAAGTCGTCTTTTCCCCCTCCCCACTTTTCCTCTGATTACAAACTGTAGCCCACTAAGTTCCCAGAGTGCAGCACCCTCTCACCCACCTGATTATAAGCCTCACAAACATCCTACTCCAATGTCACTATTTATCACTTTCCCTCTTGCTGAATTCTTTCTGCACTAAGCATTAAAGTCCAGAGTTGTTTGAAGCCCCCCTGAAATGCTACCTACTTGCAGATTGTTGAGCTTCTTGAATGTCTAGGTAGTTTTTCATTAAGTTTTTTAATTTTATGACCATTTCAAATATTCTTTATTTCTTTTTTTTCTTTAACTTTTCTCTCTCTTCATCCTGGGAATCCTGTTATGTATATGTTAGTATACATGGTAGTGTCCCCCAGGGTTTTGATACTCTATTTCCCTCATTACTTTTTATTTCTCTTTCTTATAAAAGATCATCTCAACCTATCTTCATATTTATTGAATATTTCTTTTGCCCCTTAACATTTGATGTTGTTTCTTTAGTAATTTTTTCAGTTTATTTATTGTACTTTTCAACTCCAGAATTTCTTTGATTCTTGCTTGTAATCCCTGCCTCTTTATTGATATTCTGTTCAATGATGCATTTTTCTCATACTTTCATTTAGTTCTGCAGTTTTTCTTAAATTTTTAAAATTACCTGATTGAAATCTTTGTCTGGTAAGTCTAACATCTGGGTTTCTTCAAAGGCATTTCTTAGTGACTGCTTCTTTTACTATGTATATCATACTTGATTGTTTCCTTGCATGATTCATAAGCTTTTTTTTTTTTTTTCCAAACTGGCAGTTTAATGTGGAAATTCTTGAAATCAGATTCCTCCCTACCCCTTGATATATAATTGTTGTTTGTTTTTGTTGCTCTTTGTTTAGGGACTTCCCTGATCTAATCCTGTAAATTCAGTATTCTTTATCTTTGTGGTATGTGGTTTCTGAAGTCTCTTCCTTGTTAGCTTAGCAATCAGCTAATTATTGGATAGAGATTTCTTTAAATGCTTACAAGCGATAAATTTCCCAGCTTTGCTGAGGGACTCTGTATATATATATTGAATCATTCCTTTAATGCTCAGGCAGACAGTTTATAATTCTGCCTTACCCTTCACTTTCTGTTTGTACGATGTCTCAAAGTCAGCCAGAGGTAAGAGCTTCATAGTTCTTTCCTGTGATGCATATTGTGCTGGTCATGCACATAGACCTAGACATGTGTACAGCTCTGTACATGTACCTGGCCTTGTAGATTCCTAGAAATATGTCAGAGTTTTTCCAAAGGCCCTCATAGACATCTTAAGAATTTCTCAGCTTTTTAAATATTTTGTTCAGTTCTTTGTCTGCCCCAACTGTTATCATCATCACTTCAGGCACCTGCAATATTAAATGATTACCACTGATTGTTTTCTGCAAACCACTTCCCTTCCTTCTCCCCTCCCAGGGAAAAGGCTATTCACACTGAGTGAGGTCTGGGTAAGTTCAAATGAGAATAAGCTTTGCAAATGGGAGTGCCCGGAAGTTGCCAAACAGAGGAAATAATGACAGTTCTCTTAGAATGGTGTTTTGGGGAACTCCAAACATGTTTTCCCCTCTCCAGTGGCTAGTAGAGCACTCTTGCTATTCACTGTGATTGCAATGCTGGTATGATGGGAATGAGTGTAGGTCAAATTAAAATCTCGTATAGCTAGCCTTACTAAAATTTAGCTTTACTTTTGAATACTTGTATACCTTTGGTTAATTTCCAGATTTCTGAAAAAGTTGATTTTGACAACTTCAGCCAGTACTGTTATGGTAGAGCAGCTTTTGCTCTCATTGCATTTTGGGGGGACTAAACTATTCAGAAGGTCTTACTCTGCTACCCTCTGACATTACAGCCATTTAACATTTTAAAGGAAAGTGTAACGCTCTCCCCTAAAATTCCCTTGTAGTGTTTTCTTTAAAGTATAAACATAAAAGGCAAACATACAAGCATACAAGAACTGGGGATGCAGCAACAGTAAACCTATACTGGTAAAAACTGGTGAAGAAATCTTACCAAAAGTTTAAAATATAAAATGTAAGCATTAACTGGAAAGAGGACAAGGGGAGTCTTTTAGATAGCATGAAAATAATCTATACCTTGATTTGAGTGATGGTCACTTGTGTGTATACATATGTCAGAACTCATTGAACTCTTCACTGTATGTAAAATATGCCTCAGTTAAAAAGGGGACAACAGAGAATGAGATGATTGAATAACATCACTGACTCAGTGGACATGAGTTTGAGCAAATTATGGGAGATAGTGGAGGACAAGGAAGCCTGGGGTGCTATAGTCCATGGAGTCACAAAGAATCAGACGTGACTTAGCAACTGAACAACAAAAGCAAAAATACAGAGTTTAGGAACGGAAATGGTGGGAAACTGTGTGATAAACCCTGATTTCATTTAAATATACAACTGTGAGTAAACAGCTATGGCAGTTTATATAGGAGATGGATATATAATCTGGAGAGGGAAATAAGGAAAGTATGTTGTAATGTATGTATATTAGTTATCTGTTGCTACTGAAAAGATTACATTGACCGTAGCAACTTGAAAGAACCTACATTTTTATTCTCTCTCTCAGGCTTTATAGATCAAGATGCCAGAAGCAGCTTAGGTCATTCTGGTTCGAGGTGTCTCAGGAGGCTACAGTCATCAGTAGCTTAGCTAATGCTAGGGGAATGACTGCTAAGAGGGCTCACTTGCATAGCTGTTAGTGAAACACTTCAGTTCTTGGCCACATGGATTTCTTCGTAGGGCTGAGAGCGTGGCAGCTAGATTTTCTCAGAACCAACTATTAAGAGACAGCAAAACAGTAACTTTTCATGACTTAGCCTTATAAGTCACCATATTCTGTTGGTTGCACACACCAACCCTGAAGCAGTGTTGGAGGGGATTACATAAAGGTAGGAACGCTGAGAGAATCATTAGGAGTCATCTTGGAGCCTGGCTATCACAGTCAGCTAATTTCCTTAGTTTTTTTAGCCCGGAGCCATTAGATATTGCTCACGAGTTAGAAAACAGTGCTTCCAGCCTCCTGATGTTTTTATATGATCCTTTTTGGTTTGTTTTATTGCACTCTTAGGAACCCCATTTCCCTCAGAGAAGCATTTGCTAAATTTGAGTAGATCTTTCTCTCAGGGTTCCCTCACGGCTCAGACAGTAAAGACTCTGCCTGTAATGCAGGAGACCTAAGTTTGATCCCTGGGTCAGGAAGTTCCCCTGAAGAAGGAAATGGCAACCCACTCCAGTATTCTTGCCTGGAGAATTCCCATGGACAGAGGAGCCTGGTGAACTACAGTCCATGGAATTGCAAAGAATCAGACATGACTGAGCAACTAACACTTCTCTCTAGTGTATTTAAATTTTTTTTCTTGTGTTAAGCTAATTTGATGTTTTTACATTTTAAAATTCAGAATATAGTAGTATCTCATTTTAGTAATTATTTCTGCCTATTTGGTGTCCACGTATGCTTGGAGTGATTTTATAATGAGTGTAGTTATTTCTAAGTGGTAAAAATCTGGCTAAAATTCTTTTATTAGCTATCCTCCTAAGTTTTTTATTCTCCTCTGAATCACTTATAATTCTTTTTATAATGAGCATGTGTTAATATTTACAAATAAGACTTAAAAATAAATTTTATAATATTTAGTAATGGTGATGATGTAGGGGAAAATGTTCATCCATGTTGGTTAAAATATAAAATTGGGTACAGTCTTCAGGGGACAATTTGGTAGTATCTACCACCAAGTTAAATGCCACTCATATGCTACAAATCAAATTCCATTCCTGTAAATTGGCCCTAAAATATTTATTTACATACACAAAGACAGGCATAGAGTGTTCATTGCGTCATTTATAATCATAAAATGTTAGCAACAGTTGAAATGTCTGATAATAGGTCAGTGTTTAAGTGGATTATGGTGTATTTCTGCTGTAAAATATCATGTAGTTTACAATGATGAAGATTCATAGTGTGCCACATGAGAAAATTCTAAGATGTGAGAAACATTGTTACTTACTACGTATGGTATAACTCCAAATGTGTGTTTAAAAAAAAAATAAACCTAAGATGCATATATGTAAAAGTGATAGTCACTCAGTCATGTATGATTCTTTACAACCCATGGACTGCCCGCCAGGCTCCTCTGTCCTTGGGATTCTCTAGGCAAGAATACTCGAGTGGGTCGCCATTCTCTTCTCCAGAGGATCTTCCCAATCTAGGGATCAAACCGTGACTCCTGTATTACAGGCAGATTCTTTCCTGTCTGAACCACCAGGGGAGCCCACATATGTACTTGTTTGTGTATTAAATGCGAAGGAAAAAGATTGAAAAGATTCAAACCAAATAAACAAGGATATCTTTAAGGAATGAGAGCAGGGTTAAAGATAGAGGAAGGACTTTTTTTCTCTTTGTGACTTATTTTTATGGGGAATGGATGCATGTGTTCTAACTTAAAAATTTTGAGACATCTCTCTCACAGTGTGGAAGGTGAATTGCAGAAATTACTATAGCTCTCAAGTAGAAAATTGCATGAAGCACATTCTACTTTTTCTAATTAAAAAGGATCTGATCCTGAAGGTTTTTCATTTTATGGATCTTAGATGAATTGTTCTTTTCATCAAAGTTATTTCCATTATCTAGGCAAAGGAGGCTGAGATTCCAAACTGCAGGAATGAGGACTGGAAAAACAAAGAGAGTTTTTGGAAGAGAAAGGATTGGATTTAGTAAGCATGTGAGAGTTTGGAGAATGAGTGGAATGGAAAATAAAATTGAGATGGAAGACACAGGAAGAAGAGCAGATTTAAAGAAGGAGGCTAATGAATCAAGTTTACTGTGTTGAAGGCCTGTGGGAAATTCTCATGATGCTATCTAGCAGATGGTTTAAAAGGAATAGTCTGGTGCTCCAGTGACGACTGAAGTGACTTAGCAGCAGCAGCAGCTAGAAGTCACTGGTATTTAAATACTTTAAACCATGATTTTTGGTAGTTGAGATGACCAAAGGAAGAGAGAGTGTAAAGTGAGAGAAGATGCTTAAACATGGAATCTTGGGGCACTAACATGAAAGGAGATAACATGGCAATCCCTGAAGTTGGCTAAAAAGTTGCGTTGGGGTTTGTATCCAGCATGCCAAGCATGAAGATGATGTGAGTGTCACATGCCACAGGATGTTGGAGGAAGAAAAAACATTGAAATTTGTGGTACTGGGGACTTGGACAAGAATGGGTTGTGGTGGAGAGCCCTCTAGTGGAAGGGAGCATGGTATTTGAGGAACTGGGAGGAGCCTGATAGAGCTGAAGCTCAGAAAGGAATATGAATGAGATGGGCAGGGAGGCTTTTTCATCCTTTGAACACAATATGATCACTTCCTTTTTGGAAAGAAATTAATCAGGGGTTAGTTTTAGTCTCTCAGTGTATGAAGGTTATATGTAAATTTCTGTTTTCATCTGCCCTGTGCAAGGTAGAAAAGAGCTTTTGAGGAGGTAAAACTTTCAGAGAATGACATTGTTTTCAGCAGTGGAAACAGTAGTAAAGGGAACTAGGAGAATTTTCTCCCAGGATAGAGAGGCCGTAGGGCCTTTTGACACTGGCTCAGTTGAAGTTCAAAAGACATGGAACAGCCCCAGAAGTTGCTAACTAAGAAATACCATTGTAGAATGTATTATTGTAGATGCTCTAGTTTTATAGTGCCTTTTCTGGAAAAAGCTACCTGATTTATTACTTTGTTTTCTTATAAAAACTGAGATTAAGTTTACAAGAAGTTCCTTGTGTATTTCTTCCCCTCACAAAAGACTGGACAGGAGGCTATTCTTTATTAACTTCTCTCTCTGTTTTATTAAATTAATTATTACAAATAGAGAAAATTGCAAAACAACATATATTAATAGTTAACATTGCTTACCCCAGAGTGGAATTGGCCAGGGAAGGGTGAAATTAACTTCTTTTTGCACTTATGTTTTGTTTAACTTAATTATAGTGTTTATAAAGCAACCAGTAAAGTATGTTGTGTTTAAAGGGAAAGGATAAAAATAAAATTAATAAATATTTGTAGACAGAATAAGGAAACAGTATAGAGATGCACAATGGAGGGAGAGTCCACCACTCTATATTCATATAGTGTATCTTTGCCTATATATGAGCTTTTGTTACTATATAAAACATAGATTATGTAAAAATACATGTATTCATTAAACTGTGTACTTTTCAATATATCATAGACATCTTTCCGTATTCATACATACTTCATTTTTTTTAGCACTACATAGAATTTTTGAAACTTTTTTGGGTGGGAAAAGCACTTTTTATTGAAATACAATGTAAAGAAAGAAGTACCCTGTTTAGTGACTTTTACAAAGTGAAGACACACATGCAACCACCATCCAGATTAAGTTCAAGAACAGTGCTGGTGACTACATAGGCCTTTCTCATCCTGCCTTCAGTCATTAACCTCCCTCCTAATCAGTTAAGCACTATTCTGACCATCATACATACAGATAAACTGGGTCTGGTTTTGAACTTTACGTGAATTGAATCATGCAGTATTGTACATGACTCTTTATGTGTATGTCTGACTATTTTTGGCCAGCATTTCTGTGAGATTTCTCCATGTGATTGCATACAGCAGTAGCTTACCCTTTTTCTACTTGGTATAGTAGTCTATAAAGAATCCGCCTGCCACTGCAGGAGATGTGAGTTCAGTTCCTGGGTCAGGAAAATCCTCTGGAGAAGGAAATGGTAGGCCACTCCAGTGCTCTTGCCTGGGAAATCCCATGGACAGAGAAGCCTAACGGGCTACAGTCCATGGGATCACAGAGTCGGACACGACTGAGTGACTAAGCAACAGCAACAAGTAACAGGCTATAGTAGTGTATAGCAGAACACACAGACACCACAGTTTGTGCATTTTCCTGTTATTGGGTATTTGAGTTTTTTTAAACTAGGGTCTATGATAGAAAATTCTCAAAAAAGCCTTCCTATATGTATTTTTGAACACATTCTTTTGGGTATGTACACATTTCTGTGAGAATGAATTGCTGGATCATATATGTTCAGCTTTAGTAGATTCTAGTAAATTTAGTAAATAGATCTTTTTAGTAGATCTAGTAAATCTAGTGATTTGGTAGATAAACTCAGTTCTTTCCCAAAGGGGCCCTGATATGTTACCCTTCCATCAGCTATATGAAAGTGTCCTATACGCTATTCCCTGCCAATGCTTGGAGTTGATGGCTTTTTGTTTGGCTGGTTTTGGTTTTCTGTTGTTTGTCTTTGGCTGTTACAGAGCATTAGTTTAAAATTCTGCCCAGGATTTTATTATATGCTGCTAAGTCGCTTCAGTCATGTCCGACTCTGTGCGATCCCATAGACGGCAGCCCACCAGGCTCCCCCGTCCCTGGGATTCTCCAGGCAAGAACACTGGAGTGAGTTGCCATTTCCTTCTTCAGTTCATGAAAGTGAAAAGTGAAAGTGAAGTCCCTCAGTCATGTCTGACTCTTAACGACCTCGTAGACTACAGCCTACCAGGCTCCTCCGTCCATGGGATTTTCTAGGCAAGAGTGCTGGAGTGGGCTGCCATTGCCTTCTCCGTTTATTATATGAATATACCGTAATTCAGTGTCCATTTGTGGGCTCTCGCCCCGTTCCCTTGCTACAGCACAACCAGAGCTTGAACAGCTCTAATGTCTAGTCGGGGCTGTGGTTTGTTCTGTGTGTGATCTGTTTGAAGAAGATGTACTACTGTAGGTACCAGCACCAATATATTCTTTGATTTTTTCTTAACAGATTTTCCTCATATTCCCTCTGTTTATGAGTAGTATGATGCCAGTGTAAGAATCCATGTAAAATAGTTTCATTTTGTTGACATGAAAATTAGTTTTGATTTCATGGTGGTAAATGGTTGTTCTTTTCACTCTTGTTAAAAAGTCACGTTAAAAAAAAAAAAATAGTGTAATTCCTGAAACCAGACTTTCAGTGAAAGCACTGGTGAACACAGCAAATTTAATTATACTGAATAATTTGCATTCTCGTAGAAAAGTCATACAGTGATAGCTACCAGCACCTGCATGACATAGATCTTCAACCCATTGGAAAACTGCTGTGAGAATGATCTGAGAACATAATCCCTTTGTTTTTGGAAAATTCTGAATTTCATCCTTTGAAAATGAAAGATGTTTCCAATCAGAGAACCATGCTTCAGCCCAATCTTAGCAAAACTCCTCTCCCCCATTTACTCTAATTTTCTTTTAATATGGAGTTTTGCAAGTACAGAGCTCTACTCTAGGGACTTCCTTCTAATGAGATCGGTGTGATCACTAGACCTCCTGTTGCTTCTCATGTTGGGCGTGTGATTACTTCATGATAACCACTCTTCCTATTGTGCAGTATAACTTTAAACAGGTGTTTTCACAGGTGGTATTCAGTACTATCCAGTTACCATAAGTAGTTCCTTGTGAGAGTTTAGATACTGTTGTTAACCCTCTATGGTCGCTGAATGGTCTTTTGGAAAGTGCCTTATGGGCATGTAAGACTGTTTTATATTTCCTATTATTCTTCACTTTTGTCAGTTGTATGTTGAATTATTCATTTTTGGAATAGCTATAATGACCAGAAGAAGCATGTTTTTCTCATCCTAGTAAGTTTTAGACGTGCTTTTTTACTTTCACGGGGAGGTGTTTCACATTTATTATTAATTGCTGTCAAGAACTTTTTAGTGATAGCTGAAAACTGCTGCTTTATATTCTGTTCAGTGTTCTAGATAAGTCTGTTAAAGGAACATCTTTACCTCTTGGGATTTTTTAAGAGGTGCTGTTGTACATAGCTGTAAATCTTCCAGCTGTTAGTTATCTGTACTAACAAGCCTGAAAATAAATCAACAAGCAAGCTAGCCTAAATGAGTTAACATAATCCAGAAACCTTATTGAGGAGAGTATTTTCAATCACCTCTCCTTTCTCAGCCCCTAAATATTTTTATCAGTATCAATAATGTGTTGTCTTGGTTTTTTTCCTTCTAAATATCTGGTAAAAGTTCTAATGTCTAAATCAAGATTGGGGTGGAGGTGGTGACAGTGGTTGAAGGAGCACAGATTGAATCAACTTCTGACTTTATCTCATATTTGGGACCTGGTTTAGAAATGAATTTAGAAAGCATTTTGAACTCTTGGTAAATAAAATGCTTTGACCTCTAATAGATCACTTCTGAATCTATCCTTGCAGTCAGCTTTTACTAAGAAGCCCAATATTAAAAGCCTTGCTCAAGTTGCAGCCTCCTTGTAGAGTAGGAGAGTGAAGTACCCAGTAACCTAGTGCCAGCAGACCCCTCGTAACTTCCCTGTCGTTGCAGCACCCACAGCAGCTGTTGCTCTTTCTCCACAGGTATCAGCCAGAGCCGGATCTCTCACTGGTTATTGCAGCAGGGGTCAGACCTGAGTGAACAGAAGAAAAGAGCATTTTACCGATGGTATCAGCTTGAAAAGACAAACCCTGGTAAAAAAAACTTTTCCTTTTTTTAATTGCCTTTGAAACAGGACAAGTATAATTAATTATTTTATTGAATCCGTGTGCTGAATTGTCTTCCCAAAGGTAGTTTCATACGCTGCTGTTGCTCCTTTATGCCAGAGAACTCTCTTTAACTGTAAGACCTAAGCCCTGATTATTATACCAGTTTTTAGTTTAGTGTTCAGCATTATCTAGTCATCTTCACTGCTTCCTCCAAGGTGCCCCTCTGTTTCCAGGTTATATGACATTTCTAACCATAATTGGAAAGAATGGTCATGATTCTCAGTGGTCTGTTTCCCCCCACCTCACCCCACCCCCGTCAACTACAGGTACATACAATATTTCATACCTAGTTTTATGTGTGTTTGTAAATCTTGTTTTAGTTAGTAATATAAATTTAATATTTTTATTTTGTTCACAGTATACCATATCCAATGGTTTCTGTTAATAATGTTCTGTTTCTAATTGTGGATAATGAATGTGTCTTTGGACTTTAGAGGGAGCTGCCCTGTTGACTTTGGGGCTTCGAATAGAATGAAATCTTAAGGGAAAAGATCACAGAAACCTTTGTGTCAGAAGTTACCAGAATATGCAAGCCCTGTTGCAGGATGCTTTTAACAGGTGGTATATAAAGTAAAATCTGACGTTTCTGACAGACTGTTTCAGTCTACACATCACAAAGACTGGTCACAGTGAGGCCAGTCTCAAGCTTAACCTTGTGACCGAGCTTCTTCTGTAACACTATCGCATTAAAGCCTTTGCTTACAGACTAAATTATCAATCCAAATATTGTGTACTGAAGACTCTTAGCTAATAATAGCATTGGCTCTGAGGTGGAAGTAGTGTTATGGAGACATGTTTGTGTGTGTGTGTCTGTGGTAAAGTTTGTTTTTCTAAGATCACTTTTCATTTGAAAGGCTTGGGCAGACAAAAGAGAACAGCATACTCTCCCCAATGAATTTTTTTAAACTAACCAGCCCCCCATTTTCTATACTGAAATGTTACAGACATACAAAAAAGTTGAAAACTAGCACACTTAACACGTGTTTACCCTCCTCTTAGATACAGTGATTGTTCACAATTTGTTGTGTTTGTGTTAAACCTATAAAATAAATAAAATAAATGTATGGTTATATACAAACACACTTTCTCTCTCTTTAGCATTAAAGAAAAAAAAGAAAAAGTGAAAGTGAAGTCGCTCAGTCGTGTCCGACTCTTTGCGACCCCATGGACTATAGCCTACCAGCTCCTCTGTCCGTAGGGTCTTTAGCATTTGTCTGCTTAAAAAAGGATAATAATACTTAACCACAGCCCCTACTATCACATCTAAGAAAATTAATTATAATTCCTTAATATCAGCTAATATCCAGTCCATATTCACATTTCTTTAGTTGTTGAAAGAATGTTTTTTGTAGCTTTTTTGAAATTAATTTTTAATTGGTGTGTAGTTGACTTACAATATTGTGTGAAGTTTCAAGTGTATAGCAAAGTAATTCAATTATATATGTTTCAGATTATTTTCCATTACAGGTTATTATAAGATACCGACTGTAGTTCCCTGTGCTGTACAGTAAAACCTTATTGCTTATATATTTTATGTATAGTAGCTTGTATGTGTTAATCCCATACCCTTGATTTATTAGCTTTTTTTAAAATTAAATGTTATTTAGGCTGACAAATTAGAATTTGTTCTGTCTCTTTAGACTCTTAAATCTAGTCACTTAAAATTTTTCTTTCATGGCATTAATTTTTTAAACCATTTAATCTTACAAAGCATCCTACATTCTGGGCTTTTCTTTTCCCTCTTAGTGTGAACTAACTTGTTTTTCTGTAGCCTGTGTATTTCACCTAAACTGAAAGTTAGGATTGGAAGCTTGGTTAGATTCAGCTTAAATTTGTTTGACAAGAGTAATTCATAGATTTGTTTAAGGAGGACATTTACTGATGGCCTTAATTAACTTTGAAGCACATGAGGATAAAATGAATATGTGATAAAATAGGTATAGTAAAATATTAGGGGGTATAAGTACAGATATTCACTATAAACTTCTTTCATCATTGCTGTATGTTTGAAAATTTTCACAATAAAACATTAGGGCAAATGCTTTGTAGGTAATTTTATCTCATGTTACCACATGTCAAGAGGCATGTAAAAGTCAGTTTGTACCACTACTCATTTGCAAAGTTTGATTATTTGTTAAATTGGTGGCCACTGGATCCTGTTTTTGCAGGTTGTAAATAATCTCTCAGGCATTATTTTGACACTGGATAAATAGCTTTTTCTGTAACAACCATTTTGCCAATGGTCTTAGCATCCATTGATGATGCTCACCTGAATCAGTTATTCTGATGGAGGAGTGTAAAATGGTAATGATGTAATCTAGCACTCCTCCACTATTTATTAGCTGGCAGTTTTTCTGTAAAGAGGAACTTTCATCTTTAGATATTTTTCTAACGATATCTAGATATGCAGGCAAACCTCTCAAAATAATGACTTTGTTATTGCTGCCATTAGTTACACATTCTAAAACAGCACAGTTTAGAAAAAAATATAATGCAAATGATGTATGTAATTTTAAATTGTCTAATAGCCACATCTGAGAAATAAGAAATTGCTAGAATTAATTTTGATAATATATTTATGTTTGTGTTATCATTTCAACATTTAATCAACACTTGAAAAGGTTACTGAGATCTCTCTCCCCCCTTCTGTACTTCCTTTTTCTTTCTTTCCTTTTTCCCTTTCTCTCTTTCTCTTTATTTTTCTTTGAAATCCAGTGTGTATTTTACACTTGAAGCACCTGCCATACTTCACGTGCTCAGTAGTCAGGTGTGGCTAGTGGCTACCATATAGGACAGTGCAAACTAAAGATTCATGTTGAGGCCACACTTCAATCTGAGCTCTAAACAGTCTTCCCAAAGAGCTGACTTCTTCCATGATCCACAGCAAATCAGAAGGAGAGGAACAAAAACATGGCGCTTGATCTGTTGAATACAGCAGCTTACACTATGATAGCAAGGGTTAGGCAAGGTGAAAAAGGAACTGTGTCCAGGGGTTTCATAAAACTGGTCATATGCTAGCAGTTGGCTACCAGGGGGAATATCAGAGGGATTGTTCATGTTCCAGAATATATATAGCAGAGCAGTGAAGAATTTGGAGGACAAACACTCGTCAACTGTGTCAGGCAATCCTCCGTAAGAGAAGGGATTTTTGTCTCTCTGGTTTGGCACTTAGATCAGTGTTTGATATATAATCTAATCATGGCTCATAAAGGTAAATTCCCACACTGGATTTCAGGACTGGGCTTTAGTCTCAGACAGGAACGTGGATACCAGGAAAAGGAATTCCCTAGAAACAGGAAAGCAGCATTGTCATCATGTCAGCATTGTTGTAGCTGATCAAGACAGCACTGTCAATTGTGGAATTCTACTATTGGAACTCGGTTTCAACAGGAAAAATGGGAAAGGGCTAAGAGCACTCATCCGAATGTTGATTAGCAGGTGTTTTTTTAAGGATATAGAGTTTCCCTTTAAGAATGCTGCTGCTACTGCTGCTAAGTCGCTTCAGTCGTGTCTGACTCTTCACGACCCCATGGACTGCAGCCTACCAGGCTGCCCTGTCCCTGGGATTCTACAGGCAAGAACACTGGAGTGGGTTGCCATTGCCTTCTCCACCCTTTAAGAGTAAGTTCCTCTACTTATATGCATTTGCTGTTCAGTGAAGTTACGTTACCCACTGTCCCCTTTTTAAAGGCTTCCTGGTTTTCATTTGAGAATCAGATCCATTCTAGTGGCTTCCCCAGTGGCTCAGAGAGTAAAGAATCGGCCTGCATTGCAGGAGACCTGAGTTCAATTCCTTGGTTGAAAAGATCCCCTGGAGAAGGAAATGGCAACCCACTCCTGTATTCTTGCCTGGAAAATCCCATGGACAGAGGAGCCTGGCGAGCTACAGTCCATGGGGTTGCAAAGAGTTGGACACGACTAAGCGACTAACACAAAGATCCATTCTAGTTCTGAGTTCTAACTTTCTAGTCTTTTCTGTAGGATGTAATTTAAAGTTAGCTGAAGAAAAGAGGGTAAGTTAGTGATTATCAGTTGGTCATTTTCATTACATCAACAGTAATTAGATATTACCAGTTGGAATTTAATTTTTTAAAGGTTTTCTTTGTACTCTCACCTTGATTAAAAGAACTAATATGGTACAGAATTTTTTCTAGATGAATTCACTTTTATTGACCTTAAAATAACCTTTGGTTTTAGCTAAAGAATTATATTCTTGTTTCATAGACACTTTGGAACTATTAGCCAAAATTACATTAGCATCTAAGAATAGCTTATCCTCTGTTTAGTCAGTAGTTGCCTATAATACATCAGAATCTTCTTTGCAAGTCATTGCAGAGGTGATTAGAATCCACTAAATGTATCTCAGTCGAGAAGTGGTTAAATAAATGATGATATGTTTGTATAATGGAATACTGTGGAGGCTATGTAGCTATTTTTTAAAGGTGACTTTACAGGAATTGAATTTATGTGTGGTAATATCAAATTTGTAAGTGAGTAATGTAGGCTACTAATGATATAGTATATTTCTATTTATATAGGGAGATATATACACGTAAGTATGTAGTTCCATAAACATGGAACTTCTCTGGGAAGGTATATTAGGAATTGATAAGAAAGGCTCTGTGGAGGGGAACTGAAAGAAGAGGAGGCCAGGAATGGCAGGGAGGTTAGTTATGTAACTTTTTTGTGTCTTTCTAAATTTTGTACCATGTACTTGTGTTGTATATTCCAAAAACATATTGAGAAGAGAGGGAGGGAGAGAGGCAAAAAAAAAAAAGAAAATTATCTGTTTATAGCTTCAAGATATAAAAAACTGAAGAACCCAGGTTCATATAGTTCATACCTATTTTGAGAGGCAGTTAGTTAGAAAATACAATGTCAGTGATTTTTCTTGATCATTTATTTCATATTTTTTCTCTGTCCAGGACAGATAGCTTATCAGAAGAAATGTAAATGGTATTATCCCTTTGTATATATTCTGAGAAAAAATGAAAAATTAAGGAAAATCACACAGTGAAAAAGTGCCCCTTTTCCCCCCCTCTAAATTTAATCATTTAGAAAAACAACCAAGAAAAAAAAATATTTGTACATTCTGTGCCTTTATTCCTGGGCTCAGAGCATTTCTCTATACCTTATTGAAGTTCTTTCTTTTTAACCTCTTCACTCTGGATCCATTCGAATAGTTCTTTTTTTTTTTTTTAATTTTTGTAAGTCTCTGTTTTAGTGGACTCAGCAAGAAAAATAATAGAGTGGATATTTATTTTTTACTGATAATCCTACAGATATAGTGTAGTTCTCTGATAAACAGACCAATCATTAGAATTCCCAGCAGAACGCAACCCCTTCCAAGACATATGAATAAAATAGGCTGATGGAAGCCGATCAAATACATTTTATCTTGTTTCTTACGAAAACATTTACAAGAAAATGCTTATTTTTAAAGCAGTGAGTATGAAATTTAGCATGGTTGACATCAAAAGCCCCTTTATTTAATTGAATTAAGCTCAGCAGTCCTTTTGCTTGTCTAATTTAAACATTAGTACAGCAGACAGGGCTTGATGAGTTCTTCTTGGCTCGTGGCTGTGATTCTGCATATTTCTAAATTAAACAGTTAAATAAAGTTTGCCAAGAGGTTTATGCAGCAAGCACATGAAGTAAATTTGGAGATCAGAGGTAACGCCTCCTCCCTTCGCTGTTGCAGAGTTTCAGAGCCTCAGGGAGATCATGTGTGTGACAGTGGGGAAGATGAAGAATTACTTACAGAGAAGCTAATATCTGTGAATGGAGTAGTGATAATGTGCTTGTAGTCATTGTTTTATTAGCTGATTGGCAAAGGCTCACCCAAAAGTAATCCTGAGAAGCAAGAAAATAACTATATATGCAAAGACAACAGTTACCAAAATGTTAAAAATCTTATCAGCAGTTTAGGAAGAATTGTTTCTGTTTTTTTGTTTTCTCTCTCTCTTGGGTTTAGATTTGCTAGATAAATCTGCAGAATTTTGTCTTGCAAATTTTGCATATGTTTTGAGGGAAAATGCAAAATTAAGGAAAATCATACAATGAAAAAGTACCTTTCTTCCCCTCTAAATGTAAGCATTTAAAAAAAAAAAACTAAAAGTGTCAGTCTTTGTATCAGGGATGGTATATGCATTTTCTTAACAAAATTTTGTCGTAATGGGGGCCCAGATATAATGTGGAGAAAGTTTCTGAAGAGAGCACAGGTAACACACTTCCTCTAGGGAAAAAATAGCGGCTTCCTTAGCCAACACGGAGTGCCTGTGTCTTACTTCTTGTATACATTGTTCCTGCATCCCACTATCTTTGTATTTGTCTCTCAAAGTCAATAATTTTGAACCCTGTCTTGGGTTATTCATTGCTCTCCATCCATTTCAATCAAAGCAAGAGGAACAGGTTTCTAGGTCATATTTGTGTTTATTGTAATATTTCCAGCATGCTTCTTGTGCTGTTTTAAAATACTACTATACCGACAAAGGAAAAGGAGCAAGAAGAAACCCTCAAGAGTAACGGAATAATATTATGTTTCAAATTAAGTTTGTTTATAAGTTTGAAATCATTCAGTTTCTACCTTCTGTCCATAAATATCCTTGAATTCTTTTAATGTAACCAGGCCACTGCTTACTTCACTCTCTTCTCTTCCTCCTTCCCTCTCTTGCCCTTCCTTTTCCTTCCTGAGCAATTTTATTTCATCTAAGTTTCCTTTTTCTAGAAAACCTGGACAATACAGAATATTATGACGAAGCATAGTTACATTACCAATCAACCTTAATATCAAGAAAGAACAATTATTGTCACTTTGCTTATTCCTTCCATCTCATTATTTGGTTAAGATTCTTTGTTTTCTTTGTGCCCATTTATCACTCTAAGAAAGCATGCCACAGTTACAGATATGGCCTGCTAGTTGCAACTCACTGACCTATTTCTTGTCCTCCACCCACTGAAGCCCTGAAGTTCTGTATCCTTTTACCAGAGCAGACCTTGGATGGGGTCCTGCTGCCTCAGCCCGATCATTTCTACTTCTGTCTTAATCAGCCATAGTAACAAGTTTGGCTCTGTTTGGGACTGTAGAATCGAGGCTGTAGGATAAAGTTTGTATATTCTGACTTAGACTCCAGAGCCCTCATTATACTGTAAATCCTGCTTACATTCAGAAGAATACCAAAACAAGGATTCTGAAACTCTCTAGCCCCATAATTCCCTTTTTACACCTAAACTTTGTTAATTTTGAGTTGGGCCCAGACCTAATTGCTAAGTTATTTTGGCAGAACAGAGGCCTCTTTCTTGAGCTATCTAAAGAAAGGTTTCAATTTAGAGTTCATAGTGTGTGGGCCAGGAATTTTTAAAATCAGGGATCAGCAAACTCTCCGTGTAAAGGGCAGATAGTAAATATTTTAGGCTTTGCAAGCTGTGTGGTCTCTGTCACAGCTACTCAGTTCTGCCATTAGAGTACCAAAAAAAGAGGCAATATGTAAATGACGAAGTGTGGATGTGTGCCAGTAAAACTTTTATTTAAACTATGGCAAAAGGCCAGACTGTGCCACACCTTTTAAGCTATCAGTCTATAATATCTTCTGTAGGTGACAGATTTGCCCATTTGAGGAAGAAGTCAAATATTTACATCACACATAACAGGAGATCATGTGTATATTAAGAGTGCAAACAAAAGTGAAAACTAAAAACTGTTCTGAGTAATACAAGATACACTGACCATAAAGAAGCAGATGAACAGATCTGACTGTACAAAAATTAAGATCACAGAGCACACCATAAACAAAAAGTCTAAAGACAAACTGGAAAAAGACAGTTGCAGTCTATATGACTAGCAATTGGTGTGTTATCTATACGCCAGTGAGAGGAATAACTTGAAAGAAGGACGAAAGATAAAAGTTCACAAGAGACTTTACATTAAATAATTGTCAGAAAATAGGAATAGATGCTCATTCTTACTAATAGTGAAATCTTTTTATTAGAATTTTTTTGCCTGCCAAATTTATAAATGTGAATGATTAGTAACACAATACTCAATGTGTTGGAGAAAATTGGGGATGCTTGTGATGTCTTCTATTCTATCTTATTGTGTAACAAATTACCCCACAGTTTAGCAGCTGAAAACATCAAGTATCAATTATCTCACAATTTCTGTGGATTGGGAATTCAGGAGTTACTTATGAGGTTGTAGTCAAGCTGTTAGCACAGACAGTCCCCACTAACAGTCTGCTTCTAAGGTCACTCCTGTGAGTCCCTGCAGGCTCCAGTTCTTACAGCCTGTTGGCTAGAGATGCCAGGTCCTCCATATGGACCTCACCATTGGCTTCCTGAGTATTCTTACTACATGGCCACTAGTTTCCCCCTGAGCAAGTGATCTGAGAGCCAGAACAACAACACAGACACCACAATGTATTCTGTAGTCTAGTCCCCAAAAAGTGGGATGCCACCACTTCATGACATGTTGTTGGTCGCATAAACTAATCTTGGTACGACAAGGTCAATACAAGGATGTGGGATTCCTCAGGAGCCACCTTGGAAGCTGGTTACCACACAACTGTATTGGGACTGTATGTCTGGAGCCTTCTGTCTGTCGGCTGTCCTGTCTGTCTGCATAGCTTCTGCTGTAGCTAGGGTGTCCAAATTGGCTTTTTTCCTCAAATGTCTGGTGCCTGGGTGGATTTCACAGGAGCAGCTGGGAGCAGACTGGGCCTCTTTCACTCCATATGGCTGGCTTTGGCTTCCTTAAAACAGCATGATCTCAGGTTAGTCATAGTTCTTATATGGCAGCCCACTTCCCCAAGAACCAGCATTCCAGGAAGTCTAGTCAGAAACTGCAAAGCTTATGATCTGCGCTGTGTAGTTGTTCAGTCGTGTCCAACTCTCTGCAGCCTCATGGACTGTAGCCACCAGGCTCCTCTGTCCACGGAAGATACTGGAGTCCCAGGCAAGATACTGGAGTAGATTGCCGTTTCCTACTCCAGGGGGTCTTCCCTACCTAGGGATCAAACCCGCTGTCTTTTGCATCTTCTTCATTGGTAGGAGGGTTCTTTACCACTAGCCCCACCTGGGAAGCCCTTGTGACCTAGCCTCTAGCTGTCTCCATTTTCTGTTGTCACAGCATGTCACAGGGCCTACCCAGATTCAAAGGCATGATTACCAGGAGGTGTGACCAACTGTGAAGGGCCATCCTTGGAACCTATGCAAGGAATTTGTGTTTAGGATAGATGATACTGTCTTACTGTAAAGTGGGAGCAGTGAAGGTCATATAAATTGGTCTGATTCTGGATATATTTTGAAGATAAAACTGATAGGATTTGCCTGTGGATTAATTAGGTATATATTATAGTAGGTAGGGTGAAAACAGCAGAGTCAAAGGTGAATCTGAGAGTTTTGAGCTGAGCAGTTTGAAGAATAGGGACACCATTTTCTTGGACAGAAAGACGGCAGGGCAGCAGGTTTGGAGAGGAAATGAGGATTGGTTAAAATATTGGACATTTGTATGAGACAGTGCATGTAATGATGTAGCCATTAAGGGGATATCAACAAATCTGTATGTAGTACAATAGAAACACTATCCATGATATTAATTGCAGGGTATAATAAGTAAAGTATAATTTCAGTTACGGAGAAAGAAATACATTCGTGCATGCATTATTGCAGTTCAGGTTGAGAAAAGACTAGTCTGAATTAGTAAAATATCTCAATTGTACATTTTTTCCATTGGTTTTATGAGATTCAAGAGGTGAGAAATAGTATAGCATTAACAGGTAGAATTATGGAGATCTGATTTAATTAACAGACTGAAAACATCAAATATCTCTTTCTGTTGCTATATTTGGCTTTTTTAAAAAAATGTTTGCAACAGTTGTGTGTGTTAGTCACTCAGTCATGTCTGACTGTGACCCCCTTGGGCTGTAGGCAAGAATACTGAGGTGGGTTGCCTTTTCCTTCTACAGGGGAATCTCTCCAACCCAGGGACTGAACACAGGTCTCCCACATTGCAGGCAGACTCTTCACTGACCGAGCCACCAGGGAGCAACAGTTAGGGTTACCTTAAATTCATCTCCTACCTGCATACTTTGTTTAAAGGGCTCCATTTTCTCAGCAACCCAAAGACTTTCAAATGGTAATAAGAATCTGAACGTGTAGGGTATATTGTTCAGAAAGATTAAAACTGTCAAGTAGGAATCTCAAGAAAATTTTTTCAGAAGATTGTCTAAGTTGTCACTGGGCCAAAAACCGTATATCCTTTTTCCCCTGAAGAGATAGATTTTGAGCTTTGTTGACATAAACAAAAATAAAAGACAAATGCCTAGCTGAAAAAAAAAAAGACACTTAAAATAATTAATGATGGGTTTTTTTTCCCTAAGGAAGAGTTTTTATCTCCTGAGATTTTTATTTTTGTCAAATAATTTTTTTTTTATTTTTTTTTTTTTATTTTTTTATTTTTAAATTTTAAAATCTTTAATTCTTACATGCATTCCCAAACATGAACCCCCTCCCACCTCCCTCCCCATAACGTCTTTCTGGGTCATCCCCATGCACCAGCCCCAAGCATGCTGCATCCTGCGTAGACTGGTGATTCAATTCACATGATATAGAATGTCATTCTCCCAAATCATCCCACCCTCTCCTCTCCCTCTGAGTCCAAAAGTCCGTTATACACATCTGTGTCTCTTTCCTGTCTTGCATACAGGGTCGTCATTGCCATCTTCCTAAATTCCATATATGTGTTAGTATACTGTATTGGTGTTTTCTTTCTGGCTTACTTCACTCTGTATAATCGGCTCCAGTTTCATCCATCTCATCAGAACTGATTCAAATGAATTCTTTTAACGGCTGAGTAATACTCCATTGTGTATATGTACCACAGCTTGCTTATCCATTCATCTGCTGATGGACATCTAGGTTGTTTCCATGTCCTGGCTATTATAAACAGTGCTACATGTGTCTCTTTCAATTCTGGTTTCCTCGGTGTATGCCCAGAAGTGGGATTGCTGGGTCATAAGGTAGTTCTATTTTACACTGTTTTCCATAGTGGCTGTACTAGTTTTGCATTCCCACCAACAGTGTAGGAGGATTGCATTTCTCTAATAATGAGTGATGTTGAGCATCTTTTCATGTGTTTGTTAGCCATCTGTATGTCTTCTTTGGAGAAATGTCTATTTAGTTCTTTGGCCCATTTTTTGATTGGGTCGTTTATTTTCTGGAGTTGAGCTGCAGAAGTTGCTTGTATATTTTTGAGATGAGTTGTTTGTCAGTTGCTTCATTTGCTATTATTTTTCACCTTGCTTATATTTTCCTTTGTTGTGCAGAAGCTTTTAATTTTAATTAGATCCCATTTGTTTATTTTTGCTTTTATTTCAGAATTCTGGAGGTGGATCATAGAGATCCTGCTGTGATTTATGTCTGAGAGTGTTTTGCCTATGTTCTCTCTAGGAGTTTTATAGCTGGATCTTTTAATTTTGAGTTTTATGGAAAATATAACTATCAAATGTATAGGGCCTGCAAGTTCCAGTGAAGGGGCAAAAGTCAGTTGTTGATTTCTTGATATATTTGTCATGCTGGTTTTAGTAAATTACAAGATATTTACAAAAAAGTATCTTGTTTATTTTCAGGGGCTACGCTAAGTATGAGACCAGCACCTATTCCAATAGAGGACCCGGAGTGGAGACAAACGCCTCCCCCAGTCTCAGCCACGTCTGGCACCTTCCGACTACGGCGAGGCAGTCGATTTACCTGGAGAAAGGAGTGTCTGGCTGTCATGGAAAGGTACCTGTCTCCTTTTCCTAGGAGCAGTCTCCCAAAGTAAGGAAAGAGAAACTTGGGGTAGATGTGGACCCTTCATTTCAAACAAGTAATTTGAGATCTAGATTCTCTCAAATTATTTTGAGGTAGAATAAGTGCTATATAATTGAAATACTATTCATCTTAACCGTTGAGAATTCATAGAACTGTAGTTAGCATTTATCAATGTAATTTGTGTCCTCAGTGATTTAAGAAACTTTGAAATAATTTTTTTGAGTTTAGATCTTTGTATTACACTGTAGAAAAACTCATTGAAGTCTTATTTTCATAAAAAATATTGAATAACTGTGTAGGAGGCCACTGAGGCCTAACTTTTTTTGATAAGCAGTACAGCCTAAATGAGCTTCATCCCAAAGGCTAGAAGTACATGTTTTTGACTTTGATTTCATGTCCTCTGACTCTAGCACCAATTCCTGATCCATAGTAGGTACTCAGTACTTTGTAAACTTTAATTTGACCTTAGCTTTAGTCTTCTCATTTGAAATTATGTAAGTTAATTAAATGTGGTTATGAAATGTTCTTTGGCACTAACCCGAAGAATTGATGCTTTTGAACTGTGGTGTTGGAAAAGACTCTTGAGAGTCCCTTGGACTGCAAGGAGATCCAACCAGTCCATTCTAAAGGGGATCAGTCCTGAATATTCATTGGGAGGACTGATGCTGAAGCTGAAACTCCAATACTTTGGCCACCTGATGGGAATAACTGCCTCATTGGAAAAGACCCTGATGCTGGGAAAGTGGAAGGCGGGAGGAGGACGACAGCAGAGGATGAGGTGATTGGGTGGTGTCATCGACTCAGTGGACGGGAGTCTGAGAGTAGACTCCAGGAGCTGTTGATGGACAGGGAGGCCTGGTGGGCTGCAGTCCACGGGTCTCAGAGAGCCAGACACTGAGCAACGGAACTGAACTGATGAAATGTTCAGCATATTTAAGGTGGATCCTGTAGTATAATTATCCTTTTCGTCTCCTACCTGTAAGCTACCTGTAAGTAATGTTTATAGAATCTTGGTTTGATGGACAGTTTTTGTATGCAGTAAGGTAATAGTTGTCTATTAGAAAAGTATTTATCTCCCAAGATTAAGTGGTAGAGAAAAAGAATATATTAGGCAGAGGTGAAAAGCATTGAACTTTTTCATATTGTGACTTCTCGATAATTTAAATAATAGAATGGAATTGAATGTTTAAAACTAAATTTAACTTCTAAGCATATACATACTTACATTGAGCCTGCTTCACATTTTTTTCCTGCTGTCTACTCTGGCCAATTGAATGGTATACTGAAAAGAACATTTGACTCAGAGTCAGAAGACCTGGAGCCTGATCTTGGCTTTGCCATTAACCAGCTGTGAAACTTTGTTCAGGTCACAGATTCTGAGCTTTAGCTTCCACTAAAAGGTGTTTTTCCACAGCCAGAGGTGAATTATGCAGTCTAGGACTTTTGCTATCTTTCTTCCTGCCTTTGTCTTTCAGTCACTAAGTCATGTCCAACTCTTTGTGGCCTCATGGACTGCAGCACACCAGTCTTGCCTGTCATCCACTATCTTCTGAGTTTGCCCAGGGTCGTGTCCATTGTGGCGATGATGCCATCCAACCATCTCATCCTCTGTTGCCCCCTTCTCCTCCTGCCTTCAGTCTTTCCCAGCATATTTCCAAATGAGTAGGCTCTTCATATCAGGTGGCCAAAGATTTAGGGCTTCAACATCAGTCCTTCTGATGAATATTCAGGGTTGATTTCCTTTAGGATTGACTGGTTTGATCTCCTTGCTGCCCAAGGGACTCTCAAGAGTCTTCTCCAACACCACAGTTTAAAAGCACCAATTCTTCAGTGCTCAGCCTTCTTTATGGTCCAACTCTCACATCTATACATGATTACCGGAAAAACCATAGCTTTGAAAGTAATGTCTCTGCCTTTTAATATACTGTCTAGGTTTGCCATAGTTTTTCTTCCAAGAAGCAAGCGCCTTTCAATTTCATAGCTACAGTCACCGTCCACAGTGTTTTTGGAGCCCAAGAAAATAAAGTCTCACTCTTTGTACTTTTTCCAATCTATTTGCCATGAAGTGATGGGACCAGGTGCCATGATCTTAGTTTTTTGAATGTTGAGTTTTAAGCTAGCTTTTTTGCTTTCCTCTTTCACCTTCATCGAGAGGCTCTTTAGTTCCTCTTTGCTTTCTCTCATTATAGTGGTGTCATCTACATATCTGAGGTTATTGATATTTCTCCCGGCAATCTTGATTCCAGCTTGTGAGTCATCCAGTCTGGCATGTCACATGATGTACTCTGCATATAAGTTAAATAAGCAGGGTGACAATATACAGCTTTGATGTACTCCTTTCCCAGTTTTGATCCAGTCTGTTGTTTTATGTCCGGTTCTAACTGTTGCTTCTCTTCCTGTATATTTCCCAGCTCATTAACATCACTGCCTGAAAGAGAGGGAGATTTTCATTGCTGAAGTTCAGACCGTTTTATTTTTGTGATCAAGTTGAAATTAAAAGCCTTTCTTAATGAGATGATTGGACCCAGTAGGCAAAATGAAACTATAGAGATCCACTGATGTTACATCATCTGTTCCTTTCCCGACTCTATTATAGATCAGAAAGAAGGCTTTCTGATCTATAACAATCTTTATAGGCTTGATTGGTTAAAGTGAAAGAGTGAGACTTTATTGTACTAAAGACATGACATTTACAATCTCCTCTGTTTTTCTCATTTAGAAATTTTGATCCTTCTAAAAAATTCCTTCAGAATTTATCACAGAACAGACATGCATTTAAATAATATCTAACTTGAATTATTTCCAATATTTTACATTTTCTTCTTGATAGCAAAATAGCTCTTGTATTAGTTTCCATTTGGTATAAGTACTGATTGATTTATTGATTGAGAGTTCAATTTTTTCATGAAGATGTTGCAGAAAGGGAGACTCCTTCCAAAGCCTGTAAGTGGGCTCTTATCTAATATTTGGAAATGAATTGTCTAAGGAAATACACGTGCTGACAAAGCAGGAGACTTTATTGGGAAGGGGCACCCAGGTGGCGAGCAGGAGGATAAGGGAACCCAGGAGAACAGCTCTGCCACATGGCTCATGGTCTCAGGTTTTATGGTGATGAGGTTAGTGTCTGGACTGTCTCTGGCCAGTCACTCTGACTCAGGTTCATCCCTGATGGTGCATGCATTGCTCAGTCAAGATGGATTCCAGGGAGGAGGATTCTGGGAGGTTGGTAGGACATATGTACTGGTGTTTTCTCTCTCCTTTTGACCTTTCCTGAATTCTTCCGGTTCATGATAGCTTGTTAGTTCCACTTTACCAGGACCTCCTGTTGGTAAGATAGTTCATCCAAGTGGCTGCTATCTTGCCTGGCTGGAGTGGGCAGTTTCAGTCAGTTGTCCCCTTAACAAAGAAGCCAGTATCCATTTATCACATAATGTCAGTTTGAGGAAGGATTAATTAAAAATTGCTAACATTAATAATAATGGGTGATATTGCTAATACATTTTCAGAATTGAACCTTGAAAGCTTTGCAATTCGTGTTTTCCCAAGGCAACAAGAACTGGCCACAAAATCACTGATTAAATTTCACCTAGAAAGACATTGAGCAATTATCCTATGTGAGGCTCCTGTTTAATCTTAGTTTTCACTTTTTAACCTTAATTTTAATTAGTGTGTCTTTAATCCAGGAATTAGTTATCTTTGGTTTATCTTACCTGACACAGTCAGTAAGAAAGTATGATGTAGTTTATTCCAGTAGTTTCAAAAATGCCAGAAGCCTTTGAAAGTTTTCAATAGCAGTAGTACAGAAGGTCACAGTATGATTTTCTTTCTGTGAAAATGGAGCTTTTAATTTTCTAACACAGAATATAAAATTCCCTAGCCTTAGAGCAATTCTTGATTTTTTTTCCTAGACCAAATGGATGAATAAATACACATGCAGAGACTATAAAGCCAGCAAAGTACCAGCCTTACTCAAATATTATTAGTACAAGTCAAAAAATATTTCATTCTTCACCTCATACACTAAGATAAATTTCAAATAATTCAAAAAAGTGAATCTATATAAATAATAGAAGAAAACATGAATGATTCATCCATATCCTAGAAATGGTGAACTGTTTCTTAAGATTCAAAATCCAAAAGCAATATGATTACATAACTTACAAGAAAAATTGAGAGCAGAAAAAAACCATGAACAAAGTAAAACGGGATAAAAGACTTGCTGCTTATTATTGTCCCTAAAGTATAAAGAACTTTTGAGAGAGAGAGAATACCAACAACTCTATAGAAAAATGAACTAGAGATATCAGCAGAGAAACAAATACAACTGGCTCTTACACTTTATGAAAAGATGTTTAACTCATGAAGAGAAATTAAAATTACACTGATATTAATAACTACCATTATTCTCCTATCACATTGGCAAAAATCCAACAGTTCCACAGTGTTTTCTGTTCTTTGAGCTGCAGAGAAATGGGCACTCTCATGCATTGCCTGTGGGAATGCAAAATGGAACAACTTCTATGGAGAGGAATTTGCCAGTATTAGGGAAAATTACCCATGGGTTTGCTCTTTAACTCAGCACTCCCACTTATAAAAAATTATCCCAAAGGTAAACTTCTAGAAAATTATCCCAAAGATACATGTTGGAATAATATCAAAATACTGAATTCAACCAATATGTCTGTTGGTGCACTGGGTGAATAAATTATATGGTACATACATATGTTGCCTATCCGGGCTTACATAATGAAGTGCTATGCAGCTGAAAAAAGGAGGGAATTTTTCTTTTCATAGAATGAAAACCGTAGTGTGTCCATCTGTGAAAGTGAAGTCGCTCCGTCGTGTCCGAATCTTCTAGATCCCATGGACTGTAGCCTATCAGGCTCCTCCGTTCATGGGATTTTCCAGGCAAGAGTGCTAGAGTGGATTGCTATTTCCTTCTCCAGGGGATCTTCCCGACCCAGGAATCGAACCAGGGTCTCCCGCATTGCGGGTAGACGCTTTACCGTCTGAGCCATCAGGAAAGCCCTGTGTCCATCTGTACTATTGCTATTAAGTATTTGAAAGGGTTTTTTTGCATTTTTAGAGTTATTGGAATGGATACTTCTCTATATGATAATGATATTCAGGATATAATGTTTTTGTAAAAAGGCAATATCAAATGTATATACTATGCTATCACTTATGTATTGGCTTACAATTTGTTTATGTATTCGCTTATGTTTTTAATGAAAGAATAAACCATGAAATAGATAAAATGATTTCCAATAGGAGAATAGAAAACAGATTAGATGGAATAAGGATAGAAGCTAGATTTCTCTGAATATACCTTGTTTTGACATTGTAACCATTTAAATATTTTTCTAAAACAAGATTAAATTGAAATGAGGGGGAAAGGTGATCCCTGAAAAAAAATAACTAATGAAACCAACAGACCTACTGTGTGTATAAATTGATGACTTAGACACTTAGGATATTTATCAAATAACTATACTGCACAATTTAGACTATGCTTCCTAGGTGGGATACAGCTATAAATAAAAACTGCAAAAATTTCACTGTTTTTACTAATTTTGGTAATGTTAATATTGTTATTCAGATAATCTATTTAGATACAGATGTTGATATACAAAAAAACAAGTAATCATTAATGTTATCAGGAACCAAAATTTTCATTGTAAAAGAGATTCAAACATTAAATCAAAAGAATTGTGTAGAAGACTGTAATCTCTGTATGTATGTGGATAAAAATAGCCATTTATCTAAAATTTTTTATTTAAAAAACAAACAGCCTTGTTGAAATATGATTGACCTATTTAAAGTGCACAATTCAGTGCTTTTTAGTACATTTACAGTTAGGTAACCATCAATCACCATAATCAATTTTAGAACGTTCTCTTTATCCCCCCAGAAACCCTGTACCAAACAGCTGTCACTCCTTCTCCCCCTCCCAGGCCCTTCCAAATCTATGTAACCGTTAGTCTTCTCTCTCTGTATATAGATTTGCCTGTTCTGGACATTTCCCATGAATGGAATCATATGTGTGGCCTGTGTGACTCACTTCTTTCACTTAATATAGTGTCTTCAGTGTCAGTATTTCATTCCTTTTTATTGCCAACTGATACCCTGAAGTATATGTGCTGTTGTTGTTTCAGTCACCAAGTTGTGTCCAACTCTGCAACCCTGTGGACTGCAGCACGCCAGGCTTCCCTGTCCCTCACCACATCCTGGAGCTTGCCCAAGTTCATGTCCATTGAATCAGTGATGCCATCCAACCATCTTATCCTCTGCCTATACCATATTTTATTTATTCATTTATCAGTTAATGGACATTTGGGGTTGTTTCCACTTTTTAACTATTTTGAATAATGCTGCCTTGAACATAACTTGTGTACTAGCAGAATTGCTGGTTAAATGGTAACTCTGTTCTCACCATTTTGGGGAACTGCCATATTGTTTTCCTAAAACAGAGTCACCATTTTACATTTCACCCAGCACCGTATGACGGTTCCAGTCTCTTGTCAACACTTACTATCTATCTGTTTGGTTATAGTCCTCCTAGTGTGTGTGAGGTAGAATCTCATTGTGGTTTTGATTTGTGTTTCCTTAGCTAATGATGTTGAGAATATTTTCATGTGCTTGTTGGCTATTTGCGTATTTTTGGAGAAATGTCTGTTTAGATCCTTGGCACATTTTTGAAAAATTTAATTTGTTTTGGCTGTGCCTGGTCTTAGTTGAGGCATGCAGAACCTTGAGTTGCGGCCTGCAGGATCTTAGTTCCCTGACCAGGAATCAAACCTGTGCCTCCTGCAGTGGAAGTACCAGTCTTAACCACTGAACTGCCAGGAAAGTCCTTGTGTCATCTTTTTATATCGAATTGTAAGATTTCTTTATGTATTCTACATACAAGTCCCTTATCAAATATATGGTTTGCAAATATTTTCTCCCAGTCTGTGGGTGGTCCTTTCACATACTAGATATGATGACCTTTGACCCATGGAAGTTTTTAGTTTTTTTATGAACTGCAGTTTATTTTTTTGTATGCATTGTCTTATCTAGGAAGACTGTACTAAATTAAAATCTCCAAGATTTATTCCTGTGTTATTTCCAAGAGTTTTATACCTTTAAGACCTATATGTGCCTTTGATCCATTTTGAGTTACTTTTTGTGTATGATGTGAAGTAGGGACTCAGCATCATTCTTTCACATGTGAGCCATCCAGCAGTGTTGAAAAAACTTTTCTTTTTCCACTGATAGTCTTGACATGCTCTCATGTCAGATCAATTGACTGTATATGTGAGTGTGTTTCTGAATTCTCAGTTCTATTCCATTGATCTATGTATGTCTAGTCTTACAACCTGTTTGTAACTCTTGTATTATAGTATTGATAAATTTTGCTTTCTTCTTCTACAAAATTATTTTAGCTATTCTGGGTCCCTTGCATTTCCATATGAATTTTAGGATCACCTTGTCTGTTTTTAATAAGAAGCCAGCTGTAATTTTGATTGGGAAATCCTGTAATCTTCAGTTTGAATTATAAATGGACAGGGAGGCCTGGTGTGCTGCGATTTATGGGATCACAAAGAGTCAGACAAGAGTGAGTGACTGAACTGAAGAATTAGTTATGTTTTCTCTTGAGAAAAAAAAGTGGGAAGGGGGTTTGTTACTTTTCATCTGTACCTACTCAAAAGGCTGGTAGACAGCGATCAACCTAGTAGAAATTAAGCATGCCTGGGGCCCAGTTGTGGTCTAAATACCATTAGCACTAGGAGAAATGTCTGATTCTAAGCCTGGGGCAGGAATTATAGTGATGAGACTGGACATTGTGTTAAAACAAGAAGGCTACTGCACATAAGTGAGTGATATCAAAAGAACTCAGGGGCTAACTTGAAGAGACTCCCATTGTCCAAAGAAGGGAATGGTTTGAACACTAGTAATAATAACAATTGTAATATTGAAGCTCATCAAACTGATTAAAAATCTGTTTGTAATAATGATACTAAAAAAAATCACTGATCACACCTAGAGAATTAGCGACCCAACTAAATATTTGAAGCCCTGGAAAATATAACCTGCTCTGCACATATGAACTTTGATTTAAAAGTTTTTCCCTGAGGAAGGATTCCAGCTAATAAATGAAAATGGAATGATTAGAGTTTCATTATTTGGTAAACTCTGAAGGAAATAATCTGACAGTGATCATTGATAGCTGCTAACATCCCATAGAAATAGATAACCAGGCATTATGTACCTCTTAGAGGATAGTACCACCACCACCTATGGAGTATTCTAACAAAATTCAAACTGAATTAAATCACATCTCTAGATCCAGCTGCAAGTTTTTAGGAAATATGAAACAAAGTTTTCTGTTAATCAATACCATGGAGATTCAAGTCAATCAGATTCTTGACGTGAGAGACCCTAAGCATAATAACTCAGTTTCTTCAAGTGTTTAAAATAAAAACAACTTCAGCCAGGTGATGAAATTTGAACCCTGACTGGATAAATGGTGATTCTTGTTTCAGTTATGATAATGGCTGCTTATATATAAATGGTGCTGGGTTTATAAAAATTAGGGTTCTTGTTTTTTAGAAACATGTACTGAAATGTACAGAATTCTCCAAACAATACTGGAGTAGTTTAAAAGATTATTATAATATATCCTATATAATAATAATATGATAAAATGATATCTGGGATTTACCTCAGAATAATGCAAAGCATGAAGATAGGGGCAAGGGTGTGTACAAAACAGGTGTGATGTCAGTAAGTTACTGATTCTTACAGTTGGATGATGTTTAACTGGGGGTTCATGGTTCTCTATACTTTTGTAGGTATATTATATGCGTGTTAAAAGACAATCTAAATTTTGGGTCAAATCACGTGGAACTAGGGGAAATGTAAAGCCTTCATATATCACAAAAACTCAACTGTCCAGTGTTATCTAATAGTGACATTTACTTGATAAATATTTGCTTGTCAATGCAGTGACAGCAGTACAGTGGTGAACGTTGGAAACTTGTTCCTAGAGAGTCAGGTTGGAGAGACAGAAGTTAATGAATTAATCATACAAATCAAGGTAAAATTGCAATTGTAATACATGTATGAAGGAAAGGGACATTGTGCTTCAAGATCTTATAATGGGGGATGGGTAATTTAGGGCTTCCCTGGTGGCTCAGGTGGTAAAGAATCTGCCTGCAATTCAGGAAACCTAGGTTTGAATCCTGGGCCAGGAAGATACCCTGGAGAAGGGAATGGCAAACTACTCCAGTATTGTTTGGAGAATTCCGTGAACAGAGGAGCTTGGCCTGGTGGCCTACGGTCCACAGGTTGGCCAAGAGATGGACATAATTTAATTAGGTCGAAAGGAAGTGGGGGCTTCCCTGATAGCTCACTCATCTGTTTGTAGGGCAGGAGACCCTGGTTCGAATCCTGAGTTGGGAAGATCTGGTGCAGAAGTGACAGGCTATCCACTCCAGTATTCTTGGGCTTCCCTTGTGGCTCAGCTGGTAAAGAATTTGCCTGCAATGCAGGAGACCTGGGTTCGATCCCTGGGCTGGGAAGAGCCCCTGGAGAAGGGAAAGGCTACCCACTCCAGTATTCTGGCCTGGAGAATTCCATAGACTCTGAAGTCCATGGGGGTCACAAAGAGTCAGACATGACTGAGCAACTTTTACTATCACTTTCAAAGGAAGGGGGAAAATATTGCAGATAGAAAAGAGAACTATATTCATGTAGAACTGTGCTCTCTGATGGTGGCCAGCTGTGGCTATTTAGATTTAAATCATATAAACTTTTAAAAGTTTAAAATTCAGTTCCTTAGTCACACTAGCCACATTTCAAGCACCCCATAGTCAAATATGGTTACTGACTATAGTTTTAGACAGCACAGATATGTAACATTTGCATATCATCACAGAAAAGTTTGATGGGCAGCTCTAATACAGACCAACTGTATCTCATCTCCAACAGAAAAATAATGGTTAATATTTGACCAATAATGATTTGTTTTTATTTTTCTCTTTACTCAAAATCTTAAGAAATATCCAAATATAAATTAAAACCCAAATATTAAAATATTTCAGAAAATTTTCTGTGTGGCCATGATAAAAACATAAATATTTCACTAATTCACATATAAAATTACTATGCTTTTGCATCCTTTTCCACATCTGGCCCTGCTTTTCAAAGTACAAAATTGAATAATTCATCACTTATAATGATGAGTCTTCTCTCTAATTAGCATTCATTCATTCATTCACCTTTTCATTAAACATGTATTTTTTACACACTCCGTTTGGTCTCCTGAGTTGCTTAATTGTAACAGTTGCTTTATACACCCAAACACACATACATACACACACAAATTCCATGCTGTTTATTTGTTAAAGAGACCAAGGTATTTTATCCTGTTGATTTTCCCACATTTTAGATTTGGACAGTTACATCCTCTTAGTGTCTCATTACATGATCCTGTATTTTCTGTAGACTGCTAGTTAGAGTCCTGCTTAGATTCTGGTTCAATTCTTTGGCGTATAACTGGTGCTTTGTTCTTCCTATTACATCGTGTAAGGAGACACACAATATCTGCTTGTCCCCCCTAATAAGTAGTTGTTGCTCAGTCATGTCCAACTGTTTGCAACCCCCTGAATTGCAGACACCAGGCTTCTCTGTCCTTCACCATCTCCTGGAGCTTGCTCAAACACATCAATTGAGCTGGTGATGCCATCCAACCATCTCATCCTTTGTCGTCCCCTTCTCCTCCTGCCTTCAGTCTTTCCCAGCATCAGGGTCTTTTCTAATGAGTCAGCCCTTCGCATCAGGTGGTCAAAGTATTGGAGCTTCAGCTTCAGCATCAGTCCTTCGAAATGAATATTCAGGGTTGATTTCCTTTAGGATTGACTGGTTTGATCTTTCCTCTCATTAACTCTCTATTTTAACATCTATTGTTATTTATTTATTTGTTTGACTGTACCAGGTCTTAGTTGCATCACAAGGGATCTAGCTCCCTGACCAGGGATTGAATCCAGGCCCCGTACATTGGGAGTGTAGAGTCTTAGTCATTGGTCCACCCGGGAAGTCCCTTCTCATTCAATCTTTAGTTGCCTAGAAATATATTTTCTCACACACTTGGAATGGGGAGATACAATCATCTAAATAATTCCAGAACTAAGGAATGAATGCTGTCGTGAAGATGGTTGATTAAATTTATGGGGTCTTGAGACTCAGGCAAGCAGAGGAGAGAGTCAGGAAGACTTTCCCAAAGTAGTGACATTTTGGCTGCATTTTGGTGGCTGATGAATAGAAACTCACCAGTCCGAGAATCATAGAAAGGATAGTATGACGTTGGAGACTTTCTGTGGCCAAACATAGGGTTTTTCATCAGGAGCATCTCTACTTAGGACTTCATCATACTATGCACTCTATAATTAAATAAGACCATGCTTAATTAAACTATAGCTTTAGTGTTCAGGCTTTATCAGAAAGGAGATGTACCTGATCAGATTGGTCTGTTTGATAATGTCAATAGGAGTATGGAAGATGGGCAAGACATCAGCCAGCTCAGTATGTATTTGAACTTATACCACATACCTAGAGCCAAGGTAAAATAAATCTAAGTTGCAGTATCTGCACTCAAAAATCTTGGTAATAATGGCTTTGCATTTTACCATAGGATTCTGCAGTGTATAATTATTGATCTTATTGATAATTATTTTGCATGATAAGTGAATTTATTTAATTTTCATAATTCTGTACTATGGAATTTTATTATTTATAATTTATATATATATGTGCTTCAGAGGAAAAAAGTGACTAGCTTATATGTAAATGGGTTGAGGAGGGATATTTGGAGGCTGTTAGGGTAACCTATGCATCAGTGATGAGGGCCCAAATTAATAATATTAAAGCAAAAGGAAAGAAAGTAGATAGAAGACAGTAGATATCAGAAAAAAATTGCAGGAAAAAATCAACCTAACCTAGTTACAGATTGAACACAGAGATAACAGAGCAGGAAGTATAAAATAATTTAGCAGTGGTGATGCTCAAAGAGCATTTATCTGGGAGATACCCTCTGCACCATTAGAATATAGTTTGACTTTGGTCAAATCATTTAATGTCTCTTAACCCCCCTCACCATATTTATAAAAAGAAGAGTTAAGTACTATGATAGATAGTCATACAAACTTATGGTTTAGTCCCATTTTCACTTATATTATTCTTTGGAAATTAGTTTTCTGTAAAATGAAGTTGGTTATTAGAGTCAAATGAGATAATATATGTAAAACACATAGTAGCATGCCTTTCTCATAAGCAGTATTGAACACATGTTCTCTTTCTACCTAAATTCCTTCCACTAAGAGCTCTGACTGTGAGATCACCTCGAGATCTCTGTATGAGCAGATTTCAGTGGCCCTAGACATGGAGATTCAGGGGTCATCAGTGGAGTAGATACAGATAGAGCCACAAGTCAGAATGTACCATTTATACATTCATCTCTTCTCTTTCTGTGTCTTCATTTATATTGTGTCTGCATTTTGAGAAGAGTTACGAAGAGCTAAATATGGCTGCAGAAAAACTAAAACCCTTCTGGCTGATCTCATTTGAAATCCATGACCATGAGCCTCAAGTGGATCTCTAATTCTGCCAGACAGTCGTACTGTACCTTCCTGGTTCATTCTTTCCCACTCTCCTAAACCATTATTTCACACTTTATTCTCTCTGCAGTCTCCCCATCCTGTCACACAATGATCTTTCTTCCCATTTAAATGAGGAAAGTGAAGGATTTAGAGGAGAATTTCACTAACTACCCTGCTGTTCATATGTATCACAGACAGACTGTTTTACTACTCCTTACCATCCCTGCAGCACTTCACTAATAGTCCTGAGCACATATCTTAGTGGTACCTGCCTTACAGTAGATTTATATAGGTTTAAATAAAGATACTGATATAATTAATACACAGGCTTCCCTGATACAGACATAGATATATAGATAGATCACCTTTTTGTTGGCCTTTTTCCACTTCTCTGACCTCATTGTATTGTCTGTACCACATATTTGACTTTTAAAATATGTAGTTCCAGAAATATTTGTCACAAAAGACAGTGTTGTATGATTCCATTTATATGAAATACTCAGAATAAGTAAAGATATACAGACAGAAAGTAAATATGTGGTTTCCCAGGGCAGGGGAGATTAGGGACATTGTAGGGGAGGATGAAGACTAAGGAAAGAGTGTTGGGTTTCCTTTTGGGGTGATGGAAATTTCTAAAACTGATTGTGATAATGCTTGCACAACTCTGGATATACTAAAAGCTACTAAACTGTACAATTAAAATGGGTGAATTTTGGGGTATATAGCTTTTAAAAAAAAGTTATTTAGCACAGTACTGGGAATTTCACATATATTTATCCTCCACATTTAAGTCTCATAACAGTCCTGGTTTCTTCTTTTTCTACTGAGGCAACCAGGGCTTTTAAGAGGTTGAATACCTTCCCAGGGCCACAAAGCTAATAAGTGGCCTGGCCACATGGAGAACTTAGACAGTGCTTCCGATAGATTTGAGTTTTCCTTATTAACTAAGAGGAGTATATTTTTATTTGGGTGTACACTGATTGTTTTTAATATATGGACTTTACCTTTGATAATTTTGAAATCTGATGCTAGATTAACATGTGATGCAACCTTCCTTGCTTAGGAGCTTTATGGAGACTGTAAATAGGAAGAGATAAAACAAAAATGAAAAAATGATTGATAATTGTTGAAGCTGGGTAATAGGTACATGGGAGTTCATGGGAATATTATAATTGTGTAGTTTTGAAATTGTTGTAATCATAAAGAGTTTTGTTATTAAAAAATAACAAAAAAATAACACGGAGACTTGACTAAGATTTTGATGGACAAAATAGAATTAGATAATTGACTAATATTCTTTCAGTCATTTATTTATAGAGCGTCTGTTGTGTGCTAGCACTGAGCCAGGCTTACCTCAAGTGGTTTACATATTCACAAAGGGAAAGAGCATCATCTGTATCATATATCTGAAATCCCTACAGATACAAATAACATAATGTAAGACTCAAATGTGATTTTTATTCAGCAAACCTAACTGTCCCTTTGTTCGTCCATTCAACAGAGGTATGAGGCCGAGTGCTAGGGATGTAGCAGGTGGATATGTTTGAGGGTGAAGACACAGAGGATGACGGATGGAGTAGACCTGAAGTGTCTTTAGCGTTTACGGTCAGAAGCTGTGAAGGCCTTGCGGCCCAAAAGCAGAGCATGTGATGACTCTTTCCCTGTTAACCTTTCCGCCTTTGGTACTGGGGATTCTTTCAGTTTTAGATGCAGGTGTGTCTTCAGAGTGTTTGGATATTTGACTGAGACACAAAAGAATGATACGTGACTACTGTGCCTGTTCTGGTTCAAGGGAGAAAGGTGGAAGAAATCGTGAGTCTCCTTATATAGGTTTTTCAGCTCAGTTAACCAAGATAGAGCAGCAACAACCTGAAGAAAGCTTTGACTAGACACAGGAATAAGTAAGAGCACCCTGGGACATGTAGAAGCAATGGTACCCTCTTTGGAGCCATATATATGTTTATAGATTGCTTCTGCTGTTATTTTTCATCAGGAGTAGCCGAATGATGAGTCTGTACCTGGGTGTGTCCAAGAAAATGAAGGCAAAATGAATCTCTCTGTGTGTGTTTGTGATTAAGACTACTTCATGTGTTGGTTTTTTTTTTACAGAAACAGTACACCTATGATTTGTTTTTTGTTCCTTTTAGATTTTTTTCATGCTCATCTTCAGTGAGCTACTATAAAACAAAATTGTTACTTAAGCCCAGAACCCTCTGAAATTATAAGGAAAACATTTTTTGTTGTTGTAACCTTTATCAACCTCCAAAACAACTTCAGAAAATTAATCCAAGTTATTCTCCCCAACAGGCAAAGAATCAGTATTAAAAATTTCAGCTTAAGAGTGTCTCTTCCCCTCAAATTTAAGAATCTGAAAATCGTTTCTTCAGATAAAAGTTCCTCCTTAAGAACAAAAATAACTTCATAGCCACAATACTATAACATACCAAAATTAAGTCTTAGCTCTAAATTTGCTGTCGCTTCTATTAAGCTGACATCTTATACAGTCTGAATGTGAAATCTGAAGCAGAGACCTGGGTCCAGTACACAAGTGCATTTTATATAAGTCTATTGTACATTCTGGGAGAATTAGCATAGAAGAGACAAATATGTTTGTAAAGTGTGTTTCTAGAATGTTACTTGAGGTTTCTGTAATTTAATTCTCTTGGTCTTTACAGCATTTTGGAATTCTTCCCAGGACAGTTTATTAGTACTTGGATTTTGGTTTCAGTCTGTTTCCTTTCTCCTTTTTACTTTTAATTTTTTCAGTGAGTACTTGGACTGTGAAGGTTAGGAAGACCAATAGTTCCAGAAACTAAGCTCTATATTTAACTGCAGACTGGGTGTGGCTCAAAAATTGCAATGCAAGCTTGCTAGTATTTTGCCAGTCATCAAAACCCTGACGTGCAGGGAACATTGCTTTTCCTAGTCTTCTGACTCTGAAATATGCTGAATTTTGATGATATATGGTGTGCACTTTTGTATGTGTAAATAAAATAAAGAGAGGGTCACGTAGGTTCAAACTTGAAGTGGTTCTGGAAGACTTGTTTCATCTGTGTTCTTTTATGGTAACCTCAAATGATATTAACCTGCCCTATATTCATGGTACCACTTCCCATTATCCTTTTATTACTTTTAATTACCACTGTGCAATTTAAAAATTTGTTACACAGGAAGTCTTCTCCACTACATCCTTCATTCATGAAGCCACATTTTCTTTTAATGTTTTTATTTTGCTTGGCTTTATATAATTTAGTATTTCCTAATTACCATTATAAAATGAAGAAATAACTGCTTGTTCTCCTAGTAAAAATTTCCATCAATTAAAAAAACACTCTGTCTCTTGAGGAGAATCCTATTAGTAAAAGGGAAAAATAATCAACTTTTCCTCTTTGGCAGTATCCTTTTGTATCGTTGTGTAGGGTAGCTTCCAGAATCATTTGGTGTCATTCATATTATACAGATATCCACGGAATAAGAGACCCTGCTCATTTCAGTAAGATTATACCTAGCCAGAAAAAAATTTGGAGCAGAAGTACTTATAAGTGCTTTCCTAATATTGCTTTTCCGAGAGATTGAGACCCATCCAGATGTTTCTTTAAATGACAACTCGTATCATGTGAACAGTAAGGGGACTGTTTTGCCTTTGTTATACAAAAATATATAAATTGCATCTGCTGACCACTGATTTGGTTTAAGCAACATTTAAGAACCTTCTCATGATTTCATTTGCTTGTATTTAGTCACCATTTGTGCAGAGAATCAAGAAAAGACCCTAAAGATCATCTAGTTCAAAGTTTGTTTTTTAAAACAAGAATTAAGAAGTTAATTAAATTAGCTAAACTCCAGAAGAAATGAGTTTCTGTTGTTTATTCTGAACCCATAACCATGTGAACCATAGAATCTTTTTGTTAAACTTTCTGTTCTTTCGCTTTTTTATTTTTGTTAGATAAACATTTATTGTCTGCTGTGTGCTAAGTCGTATGCTAAGAATTGAGATGCAGAGATGAATGAAACAAAAATCCTTATTGCATTTAACTTTCTTCCAGTCTGTGTTTCTTTATTCATTTCTCATTTCTCTTAGGCCGTCTTAATCTTCCTTTTTACCCTCCTAAATTCCTTTGTATATCTTTCTCAAGATACCTCACTTTCTGTTCTTTATCTTGCCAGAGTGTTTTCTTTCTTTTTTTTTCCTTTTTTCTTCTCTTACTTTCTTTTAAGTATGCTTCCTGCCCACCTTTTATTCTCAAAACTGCACTGCTGTATGATTCTGAATAATTTCTTGATATGTGTGGAGCCTTTGTTCTTACTAAGGCTCAGTGACTTTCAATAGGAAAATACTTCTCACACTAGAAGTAAATCTTTGAAAACTAGTTGCTTTGTATAACTACATGAATGAATAGACTAGCTTCAGAGAACAAAATCACCTCCATGATAACCAAGTTCTATGAGAAGACCAGTTATCTAGAATTTCATTTATACACACACAACCCCACACACATTATATATACACACACATATATATAAAATCTCCACATAATTTATCTCAGTACCTTGTTTGGTGGTCAGCTTGTATTTCGGTCCCTTAGTATCTCTGTTTCTAGTAATGAAATAACTTAAGGTTATTACAACCTGAAAAGGCAAAGAAATCATTGTTCACCTACCTTTTATCAGTCAAGGTAATGAGAGAATTACTTTCTTCTTCCTTATAAAATGAAAAAACTAAAAACATTTCTCACTGCTTAGGAAAAGTTTACTTCTCCTATTTTTCATTTCTCCAAGAGTAAAACTTCCTTCAGTATTTTACAATATTAGCAAAAAAAATTTGCACCTCATTTTCATCTTTCTGCGCTGCGTGGACACCCGCCGGTGGGGGAAGGAATGGCTTTGCCGCCCTTCGCTTCTTTTGTTGGGCTGCTCTTTCAGAGTCCTGGTGCCGACGCTATGGAAGGGGCTGGTGGGCAGCCCTAGCCCACGCAGCCTTTTCCGCTGTGCAGCATCCTTCTTATATGCGATTAACAGAAAAGGAAGATGAATCACTGCCAATAGATATGGTTCTTCAGACACTCCTGGCCTTTGCAGTTACCTGTTATGGTATAGTTCACATTGCAGGGGAGTTTAAAGACATGGATGCCACTTCAGAACTAAAAAGTAAGACATTTGACACACTAAGGAATCACCCATCATTTTATTTATTTAATCATCGTGGTTGAGTACTGTTCCGGCCTTCGGATACAACAAATTCTTCAAACCAAGATGGATTGTCCTCTAACACATCATTGAAGTTACGAAAACGTGAATCACTGCGTTGTTAAGATTTTTACAAATTATAATAACAGGACAGGACACAAAGCTGGAATATTGGAGTTTGGGATACAAAACACTCCCCTATCAGTATTTATATTGATCGCTCACACCTAATTTAAAAAGTCCACGACCCTTATTTGTACACTAAGTCATTAATGCAGTATAAGTTATCTGTGAAATGAGTCTTTGATCTTTCATAGAGAGAATTCTTTTTTCATTTAAAACAAATTCACATTTTTTGTAAAAGTCACTGTTTTGAGCACATTTCTTTGAAAAATGCTGATGGTTTTGTAATTATTTATTTTCTTAGATTCCTTTTGCACTACAGTTTTTAGGATCCTTCTGGAAATAGTGTGACTACTGCATTTTGCGGCATGAATGGTAGTGAATGGTCTTAAGTTCTTAACAACAAATGGATTTCTCTAAAGAGACCAAAATGGTGACTTATCAGTTTTTCTTATGCTCCCTAAAAAGTGGCTCTGCTTCAGCAGATACTTGCCAGTTTTTAATTTATCCATGACTTCTCACCCTACCCCACTCCCATATACCTCCTAACATCAGCTGTCTTGTTTCATCACTTCTCCAGGGTTCAGTGTGCAGTGAGCAATTTTTGTGTCAGAAATCCCTTGTCATAACAAATAAATTTAACAAACTCAACTTACGTAAAGCTACCTGTGTTCTCTTCATATATCTGTGAAAAGATGTCCCTAATTGATTATGTAGTGTAAGAATAGTTGAGGATAGACCAGAAAGACTATCTGTGAATTAATTATCCTGCCTATGTAGAAGAACGGTGATCACTGAAGAAAACTGATTAGTTGTTACTAGCCAGTTTAACTTATTCAAAGCCTCTGTTATTTTATTGCGCACTAAACTAGTGAATTAATTGAAAAAGGCAATGGCACCCCACTGCAGTACTCTTGCCTGGAAAATCGCATGGACGGAGGAGCCTGGTAGGCTGCAGTCCATGGGGTTGCGAAGAGTCGGACACGACTACGCGACTTCACTTCACTTTCATCTTATTACGTTGCTGCTGAATTGAGAGCACTAGGTAAAGAGAATATCTTTTTCATATCTAGTATCAGAGGCCATGTGTCTGACCAAGATAGCAACTTTGGATAGGAAATTCAGAGAATTTGTTTTCAACTTCTTTACATTTAACTATGACAACTTTTTGGCAAGTCACTCATTATTTCATGGAACATAGTGGTAAACTAACAGATATGACCTATGTAATTTCAAAGAAAAATGTGAATGAAATAATATTAAGCAATAGAATAAAAATTACATTACTACAATAAAAAAAGGGATAAACATAAAGATTGGGAGCAGCTATAAAAATTTTAAGTACATGGTTTGCCCTAAATGTCCAGTAGTTTGTACATTTGAGGTTACTTTTTGTCTTTCTGTCTGTTTCTGATACTATAGTGGTTAAGAACACAGACTTTTTTTTAAGTTATTTAGTATAATTGATCTATAGCATTGTGTTAATTTCTACTGTACAGCACAGTGATTCAGTTATACCTTTACATATATTCTTTTTTCATATTCTTTCCATTATGGTCTTTCATAGGATACTGAATATAGTTCCCTGCGTTGGGAAGATCCCCTGGAGAAGGGCATGGCAACCCACTCCAGTATTTTTGCCTGGAGAATTCCATGGACAAAGGAGTTCATAAGGGTCAAAAAGAGTCAGACATGACTGAAGCAATTTAGCATTCATGCACATGCTATAGAGCAGGACCCCATTGTTTATCCATTCCATATATGTTGGTTTGCACCTGCTAGTCCCAAACTCCTAATCCACCCCTTCTCTACCCCTGCTCCCTCCTTGGTTACTGTAAGTTTGTTTTCTGTCTGTGAGTCTGTTTCTGTTACATAGATAGGTGTATTTGTCATATTTAGATTCTGTATATAAGTGATATCATATGGCATTAGTCTGTCTTTTTCTGACTTAGCTCACTTAGTATGTGAAGTACTTATTTCACTTAGTAATCTCTAGGTCCATCCATCTGCAAATGGCATTATTCCATTCTTTTTTTGGCTGAGTAGTATTGTGTCCCCCACATCTTCTGTATCCATTCACCTGTTGATGGACATTTAGGTTGTTTCCATGCTTGGCTATTGTAAATAGTGCTGCAGTGAACACTGGGGTGCATGTTTCTTCTTGAATTATACTTCTCTCTGGATGTATGCTCAGGAGTAGGATTGCAGGATCAAAACTTCTATACTGCTTTCTCTAGTGGCTGCACCATTTGACATTCCCACCAACAGTGTAGGAGGGTTCCCTTTTCTCCACACCCCCGCTAGCATTTATTATTTGTAGGCTTTTTAAGATGGCCATTCTGACTGGTGTGAGGTGTTACCTCAGTGTAGTTTTCATTTGTATTTCTCTAATAATTAGTGATGTCGAACATCTTTTTATGTGCTTGTTAGCCATCTCTCTTCTTTGGAGGAATATCTGTTTAGGTCTTCTGCCCATTTTTTGATTGGGTGGTTTGTTTTATTTTTGTTAGTGAGCTGTTGTATATTTTGGAAATTAAGCCTTTGTTAGTCACATCGTTTGCAAACATTTTCTACATTCCGTAGGTTGTCTTTTTGTTTTGTTTATGGTTTCCTTTGCTGTGCGAAAAGCTTTTAAGTTTGATTAGGTCTTGTTTATGTTTGCTTTTATTTCTATTCCCTTGGGAGACAGATCTAAGAAAACATTGGTACAATTTATCTCAGAAAATGGTTTGCCTATGTTCTCTTGTTAAGAATTTTTTGGTCCCATGCCTTATATTTTAAGTCTTTAATCAATTTTGAGTTTATTTTTATATATAGTGTGAGAGTGTATTCTAACTTCATTGATTTACATACCATTATGCAACTTTCCCAGGACCACTTGCAGAAGAGACTGTCTTTTCTCTGTTGTATATTCTTGCCTCTTTTGTGGAAGATTAATTGATGGCAGGTGTGTGAGTTTATTTCTAGGCTCTCTATTCTGTTCTATTTTTTAATCCATATGTCTGTTTCTATACAAATACCATGCTGTTTTGATTACTGTAGCTTTGTAGTATTCTTTGAAGTCTGAGAGGGTTATGCCTCCTGTTGTCCTTTTCCCTCAAGATTGCTTTGGGAATTCTGGGCCATTTATGGAAGAACATGGAATTTTTAGTTAGAAGGACTGGGGTTCTGGTCTCAACTATCTTACTCACTAGGTGTGTATCCTTAGACAAATTCCTTGCTGTAAAATGACAATGGCAGTCATACCTATCACATAGGAATGCTGTGATTTACTACTGAACAGTAGTGCATGCAAAGTACTACCCACGGTACATGACACACATAGCAGGTATTTAATAAGTACAGTCCTACTAGAAAAATGAGAGCTTTCAACAGAATCCTGGGTTTCTTCAAGTGGAATTTTCTGAAGAGTTACCATTTTCCTAAGCCTCAGCCAATAAAAGTCTATTTAGCATTTCTTTACTCAAAAGAAAGTCATTAATCACCTCTGTGCCAGTCACTGCACGAGTGCTAAAGCATATTTAAAGATAAGATTTTACCCTAGTAAGTGTCAGTCTAGAGGAGGAGTCTGGTTTTAAAATACAGAAGAGACAGGCACCAAGTCCAGCAGGACACAGAGGAGAATGGTTTGCGGAAGGGCCCCACGAGGTGACTGAAGCGAGGCCCTAGAGGGCGGAAGGCTGGGAGAAGGAAGAGCAGCGTTCCCGGCAGTGGAAGCAGTATATGCAAAGGCACAGACACGGGCAAAATTAGGTGACTGGAGTATATGGAGCCTGGCGGGAAATGAGGCTGGGATTGCAGCCAGACTCTGGAAAACCGTTATATCGCCACAGTTGCAACATCTGTCTTCCTCAGGCATTCATATTTGCATCCATCCAAAATACGGTTGTTCTAAAAACCTCTTAAGCCATTGTTTAGGCTATCTGTGCCACTGTCCGCTCACATGTAAAGCGTTGACAATAGTCCTTTTATGACAAGGACTCAAATTATTTGTGGGGATGGGGGTGGGTCTTTATGTCTAATATCTGTAAAACATCCTAGGAATCAAAAAGTTGAAATTGTTTCAGGAATTTTGTCCTTTCACTGCTGAGGGCCTGGATTTGGTCCCTGGTTGGGGAACTAAGATCCTACAGGCTGCATGGGACATCTGAAGGAAATAAAAAACTGAAACTTTTGAAAATCTTCTCAGCCTTCCTTTTAAAAGACAGGAGCCAAAGTGATACTCCCTTTTCTATGTGGCAAGGAAATATGTTGAAATTCCAGCCATTTTCACTTCAACTTTTTGACCCATTGTTTTTCCCTGCTAAAATTTTTCTTACAAAGGTGGATTATTATAAAATTATAAAACCCAATTTTCCTACTGACTTCTGTTATAGCAGTACGTTGTTAGGAAAAAAATGTGAGCCATAACTTTACCAGAATGAATTATTTCATCATCTGTTAAGTAAATTTTACAGGGCACTTCAGTGGCATAGTTCATATGCCCCTGCAGCCTAGGGTTTATACAGCCAGCCGGCTCAGGGACAAGCAGAGTGCTCTGCATAGAGTCAAACATCGGTAAGTGTTGCCTGAACTTGATGGAACTGGCTACTTAAGAAGACTCTACAACTGAAACAATGTTAGAAAATGGTGGTTTCCATCTCCTCCACCAGACATATTAGACTTAGGGAGAGTATAGAGTAATACAATATTTTCTGATTTTGTTAAATTGTGAGGCATTGAATTCAGTAATGAACAATAATTTGATTATTTAAAGTGATCCACTAAAAATGACTCAGAAACAGCAGAAAATTTACTTCTAAATGCCTCAATGTCATTTTTCCTTAGCCTGATCATTGTATTATTTTCCCCTGACAGAAACAGCTCTGTGGGGCTTGAATTAGGTCCTGTAGAATCTAAGGGTTGTCTTGCCTTCACTGCAGCCCCTGGCAAGCTGGTCTTCCTTTTCCTCTCTTCTGATGTCATTGCTGTTCTAGCATAGAAAATGCTGCAAGAATACATTATAAATTTTGGAATTAATGGATGCTGGAAGATGAATTTTAAAAAGAGTTTAACTTCTTTAATACTCCTTATGGAATGACTCGGGTAGAACATAATGAACTACACCTCCCGTATCTCTGCAAATAGAAGGAAGTTCTTAACATTTATATAAGACAGCAACAGCCTGAACATGACCTCATTTCAATCCATTAGACTATTTGAGGAAGAAAACAACAAAACTTTCCCACTTATTGACAAGTAAAGTTATCCCAATCCATTTCTCATAGCCAGTAAGAAGATGAACTGTCCTTAAATGCATTTTAAAATTGGCAAATTACACTTCCTGGTTCCTCTTTGGTCAACCAGAAATAGCCAGAAGAGAAATTATCATGATTTTTTTTTTTTGAGGCAGATTAAAAATTCTCCCCATCCATATTTGGAATATGTGCCAGCAGTTTTATTTGGTGCAAACAACAGACCCCTCATCTCTCTAGTCCCTGAGCCAATTCAACCAGACAAAAGACTCCATTTTCCTCATGTTGCCCTGTGGCCACAGTTTACAAAGAAATGAAGTATAGTTGGGTAAGTATTGGTGTTGTATGTAATGAATCACCAGTGAAGATATGATACATTCCAGAAGCAGAATTATATGCATCATATTATAAAAATGAATACTGATGGAGATCAGTTTATAGACTAACTGGAAAATATTCACAGAAAATGAGTGAGCTTTTTCTTTTATAAACTCAACCAACATTTATTGAGGTTCAGTTTCATCAGTTCAGTTGCTCAGTCATGTTGAACTCTTTGCAGTCCCATGGACTGCAGAATGCCAAGTTTTCCTGTCCCTCACCAACTCCTGGAGCCTACTCAAACTCACGTCCATCACATTGGTGATGCCATCCAACCATCTCATCCTCTGTCATCCCCTTCTCCTCCTGCCCTCAGTCTTTCCCAGCATCAGGGTCTTTTCCAATGAGTCGGTTCTTCGCATCAGGTGGCCAAAGTATTGGAGTTTCAGCTTCAACATCAGTCCTTCCAATGAATATTCAGGACTGATATCCTTTAGGATTGGCTGGTTGGATCTCCTTGCAGTCCAAGGGACTCTCAAGAGTCTTCTCTAACACCACAATTCAAAAGCATCAGTTCTTCGGTGCTCAGCTTTCTTTTTATAATCCAACTCTCACATCCATACATGACTACTGGAAAAACCATAGCTTTGACTAGATGGACGTTTGGTGGCAAAGTAATGTCTCTGATTTTTAATATGCTGTCTAGGTTGGTCATAGCTTTTCTTCCAAGGAGCAAGCATCTTTAAATTTCATGGCTGCAGTCACCATCTACAGTGATTTTGGAGTCCAAGAAAATCAAGTCTGTCACCATTTCCATTGTTTCCCCATCTATTTGCCATTAAGTGAGGGGACCGGATGCCATGATGTTAGTTTTCTGAATGTTGAGCTTTAAGCCACCGTTTTCACTCTCCTCTTTCATTTTCTTCAAGAGGCTCTTTAGTTTTTCTTCACTTTCTGCCATAGGGTGGTGTCATCTGCATATCTGAGATTATTGATACTTCTCCCGGCAATCTTGATTCCAATTTGTATTTCTTCCAGCCCTGCATTTCGCATGATGTACTCTGCATAGAAGTTAGGGTACAACAGCCTTCACGTACTCCTTTCCCAGTTTGGAACCAGTCTGTTGTTCCAGTTCTAACTTGCTTCTTAACCTGCATACAGATTTCTCAGGAGGCAAGTTAGGTGGTCTGGTATTCCCATCTCTTGAAGAATTGTCCGCAGTTGTTGTGATCCACACAGTCAAAGGCTTTGGCCTAGTCAATAAAGCAGAAATAGATGTTTTCTGGAATTCTCTTGCTTTTCGATGATCCAGCGGATGTTGGCAGTTTGATCTCTGGTTCCTCTGCCTTTTCTAAAACCAGCTCGAACATCTGGAAGTTCCCGGTTCTCATACTGTTGATGCCTGGCTTGGAGAATTTTGAGCATTACTTTGCTAGCATGTGAGATGAGTGCAATTGTGCAGTAGTTTGAACATTCTTTGGCATTGCCTTTCTTTGAAATTGGAATGAAAACTGGCCTTTTCCAGTCCTGTGGCCACTGCTGAGTTTTCCAAATTTGCTGGCCTATTGAGTGTAGCACTTTCACAGCGTCATCTTTTAGGACTTCAAAGAGCTCAACTGGAATTCCATCACCTCCACTAGCTTTGTTTGTAGTGATGCTTCCTAAGGTCCACTTGACTTTGCATTCCAGGATGTCTGGCTGTAGGTGAGTGATTACACCATTGTGATTATCTGAGTCATGAAGATCTTTTTTGTATAGTTCTTCTGTGTATTCTTGCCATCTCTTCTTAATATCTTCTGCTTCTGTTAGGTCCATACCATTTCTGTCCATTATTGTGCTCATCTTTGCATGAGATGGTCCTTTGGTATCTCTGATTTTCATGAAGAGATCTCTAGTCTTTCCCATTCTACTGTTTTCCTCTCTTTCCTTGCGTTGATCACTGAGGAAGGCTTATCTCTCCTTGCTATTCTTGGGAACTCTGCTTTCAAATGAGTGTATCTTTCCATTTCTCCTTTGCTTTTAGCTTCTCTTTTCTCGGCTATTTGTAAGCCCTCCTCAGATTATCATTTTGCAATTTTTCATTTCTTTTTTGGGGGGATGGTCTTGATCACTGCCTCCTATACAATGTCACGAACCTCCGTCCATAGTTCTTCAGGCACTCTATCAGATCTAATCTCTTGAATCTGTTTGTTACTTCCACTGTATAATCTTAAGGGATTTGATTTAGGTCATACCTGAATGATCTAGTGGTTTTCCGTACTTTCTTCAATTTAAGTCTGAATTTGGCAATAAGGAGTTGATGATCTGAGCCACAGTCAGCCCCAGTCTTGTTTTTGCTGACTGTATAGAGCTTCTCCATCTTTGGCTGCAAAGAATATAATCAGTCTGATTTCGGTATTGACCATCTGGTGATGTCCATGTGTAGAGTCTTCTCTTGTGTTGTTGGAAGAGGGTGTTTGCTATGACCAGTGCATTCTCTTGGCAGAACTCTGTTAGCATTTGACCTGCTTCGTTTTCATACCACTCCTTATGATAGACACTGGTTGGGATACAGTGATTAGCAATACAGATACAGAAGTCATTCTTGATGGAAGAGACATTCACAGCACATACCAAGCTTGTCGTGTGTGTTTGGTGTTTGAAGATCAAAAGTAGTGTAATGTGAACTTGTGGGTAGATATTCTACTTCTGTTTCAGTTGCCTTTTGGTTGAGGAACCATGTATGGACCTTGTAATTTCAGTGATAGCATATAAGAGTGGTCTTTTTGAAAAGCTGCAAACCAACATGGACAACAGATTTCTACATAGAAATCTCAGTCATAATGGTGCCTCGTCCGCATATTCTATTTTATTGGTTCCTACTTTGTCACACCATCCACTTAAGGACAAACCTATAGTTCTAACCATTTTGAGACTGCCCTATAGTTCCCATCCTTCTGGGGACAGAAACGTTAATTTCTCATCAAAATACCTTCCCTGGAACATGACTGTATGCCAGATTTGCTCTAATATCACTGTGAAGAAATTTATTGTGTACAATTAGTGAGATAACCTTTCGGTTCTGACAGTAATGCTGTAAATAGATTGTTTTTGGTCAAGTGTTATCAGAATTAATTTGACTTTTTAAAGGCAATTAAGCAGTCATTTATGTGTATCCTGGGTAGTTTGATTGACTAAACTAAAAACAGCAGCAAACCCATAACACAGGAAATAAAAAAGTAGGTTTAAGAGAAAGTAACACGTACCTTTAAATACAAGGTATTGTTTCTCCCTCTTCAGAGAGGTATCAGAATAATCCCAACCAGTGAACCTCTGATTCTCTAAAGAATCTAGGCTGTTGTCCATGTTTGGTTTGCTATTTGTTGAGACTCCCCTGAGAGGACAGGTTCTCATTTTAGGTACAGACCATATCCTTTTAGCAAGAGGTGGTCATTTTGTAGAAGTGTAGTATTGATCATAAGAAAAAAGCATGCAGGAACCAGTGGATTGATTGTATCAGTCTTGTTCTATTGATCTTCATATTATAGTAAATTGTTGGTCAGTAGTGTCAGGTTGGTAAAGGGCGAGTTTATAATTCAGTGTTTTATATTTAAAAATAGGCTCTCTGCCTGAGGATTACTTATACACCAGGTGTAAGAAACTTGACAATTCCAGATCACCTTGTGTGTATGTTAGTTGCTCAGTCGTGTCTGACTCTGCAAACCTGTGCACTGTAGCCCGCCAGGCTCCTCTGTGCATGGGATTTTCCAGATAAGAATACTGGAGTGGGTAGCCATTCCCTTCTCCAGGGGATCTTCCCTCCCAGGGATCAGACTTGGGTCTCCTGCATTGCAGGCGGATTCTTTACCATCTGGGCCACCAGGGAACCCTCCAGATCACCTTGCAAATCTTTGCTAACTCCTACTAACAAAGGCTGACAAAACAGAGAGGAAGATACAGCTGCTCTCAGCCAGAGGGGAAGCAGAGGCAGCAAGGGGCCTTGACCTCGCCTTGACTGAGATGTGGTAGATGCGGTTCACTCTCCCAGGTAACATGGTTTCCGCCGGTATGAAGTTCACCTAATTATCACTGGCATTTGGACCAGCAAAACCAAACACTGCCCTCTTATGCATGTTCTTTTTCTTATTAAAATAAAATGTAGAGTGAGCAACATTTAATGAATTCAGTGGCATGCAACTGAGAGACATGTCTTAAGAGAAGTACCATTTCTCAGTTGTTTTTCTTTAAGGTGGTTAGAATTTGTCAATTTTACTGTTTTTGCCTGACACCTCCAGAAAATTGCCTACATTCTTCTTTTTCAGTTTTCATAGGACTGATGAGTAAAAAGGTAATACATATTAGAAGGCAAACTTGTTCTACATTGTCACATAGAAACTCACACCAAATCTCTGCTGTGATAGGACTTCGTTTAGGGCTGCATGTTGCTGGACAAATGATAAACCTGTGTTGCTTCTAAGTTTTAGTGATTGGATAAAATGTATTGAACACTCAGTTCCTAAATTCACTGTTACTCTTGAAATCTCTTTATCAAATAGCAAGTAAGTTCTCATGGCAGTTAATGTGCTGCAAATAAATATAACATTTAAACATAGAACCTTTGCAATGAAGGATCTTGGGTGATAAAAATTTTATCAGGGTACGTTTCATACATGGTATCTATAATTTTGTCATATATGGAATTTTCTTTTTTATATTCATGAAGAAAAGCCATTGTGAGGACTTGGAAGCTTTTTTTGGTGCTGGTGCCTGAAGAGGTACTACTTACTCTTCTACAGTAGGCCGAAGTGAAGTGAAAGTTGCTCACTCCTGTCCAACTCTCTGTGATCCCATGTACTACAGAGTCCATGGAATTCTCCAGGCTAGAATACTGGATTTGGTAGCCTTTCCCTTCTCAAGGGGATCTCCCCAACCCTGGGATCAAACCCAGGTCTCCCGCGTTGCAGGCAAATTCTTTACCAGCTGAGCCATAGTTAATTGTGCTAGATATATCCTTTAAATGTGTATGGATGTTGTGTTTCAAAGAAGTCCCAGAGTTTATTAAATTCTCCTGCCCCGTTTAGAAAAGGTAGTTCGGTGTTATTATGGTTATTATGGTCTCCAGAGCAATTACATTTCCCTTCCCAGGAGGAAAAAGCCCTTAGGTGTAGCTGCAGTCCTGGGGCTGCCAAGGGGTTCTCACTAATCTGTCACATTTTTGCTTCTGGGAGCTCTTGTGAAATTTATAGGAGTTTGGTTTAGGTGATTCATTGCTACGGAGATTTGGCATCTTAAAGGACGTCTGAAACAATACTATATCATAGCTAAATAATGACCACCATTCCTGTGGGCTCTTTGAGCCAAAGAACTGAGTCAGGAAACTTGAGTTCTGGGCTGTATGACCTTGAACAAGTCAAGTCTCCTTTCTGGTTCTTCATTTGTCAAGTCCATGTCTTCATCTGCAAAATGAAGAGGCTGACTTGGTAATGTCTCCTTCCAGCTTAAAGTTCTTTGATTCTTTGTAAGAATATACTCTGTGGTATATCTAAATCCATGTGTAATGAACTGTGGTATGGGATTTCATTGCATTTATGAATTAAGATTCCAAAAGTCAGCCTTTCATATCTGAATCCTTTATAGCTCAGTACTAATTTTTCTACTTAAAGTCTTCCCTTTTCACAGGCTTTTCTATCCTAAAACTTTAAGATGCTGCAAAGTCTCAAAAACTTAGCTTCTTCTGTATTAGAACTCATTTATATTTTAGCTTTTACTTGATAGGTCATGTGAACCTCCCCAAAGTCTGGTTTAGAGGGAGCCATTATTTAAGTCTATAGAATTAAAAGTGAACCCTTATTCTTAAAACATACATTAGTGTAGAACATCTTTTGTCATACTTTAGTGTGTTTATGTAACAGATGTTTAAAGTGTGAATGTTTGTTGCCAAAAAACATTAAGATAAACTAAGACTAAGACATCTATTTAAAAATAATTTTGTGCAGTTCTATTTTGTTCACGCTTTGGGAGAGCAAGCTTTATTTTCAAATAATGCTTTTTTGATTACAAAATTAGTACATACTCACTACATAAAAAATGGCGAAATGCAGGAAAATGTAAAGAAGAACATTGAAACGCCTTTAACACCACAGATAATCATTAATATTTTGGTGTGTTTCTTTTCAGCCATTTTTCTGTTATGTATGTATCTGCATATCTTCTAAACAGAAGAAGGTTGTATAAGAATATACTATAATTTTTTACATCTGCTGATGCTAAGTCGAATTCAGTTGTGTCTGACTCTGTGCGGCAGCCCACCAGGCTCCTCCGTCCCTGGGATTCTCCAGGCAAGAACACTGGAGTGGGTTGCCATTTCCTTCTCCAATGCATGAAAGTGAAAAGTGAAAGTCAAGTTTCTCAGTCATGTCCAACTCTTAGCGACCCCATAGACTGTAGCCTGCCAGGCTCCTCCGTCCATGGGATTTTCCAGGCAAGAGTACTGGAGTGGGGTGCCGTTGCCTTCTCTAAATTTGCTACCTAGTCCTCTGCATTGCGACATGTGTGTTAACAGCTGTGTCTAGCTCAGGCCCTTACTTCATAACTGCTTATGTTGCCAGTTTGTAAATAGATACAGGGATGGTAAAAGAAAGAAAAGTATTTTGAAAAGCAGTTTTTTAAAAAATTAGAGTTAGGTTTTTGTAATACTACATAACCCAGTTTATTTTTATCTTGGGTAATTTTTTATTAGAAAATTAATAGTAACAGATTATAAACTATTGTAAAGAAGAAAATAACATTTACAGTCATAAATAACCACGAAAAATATTTTGGTACATTTACATTTAGTATTTCTATCTATGTATACTTTAAAAATGATTAGAATAAGGCATCTGGTTTTGTAGCCTGCTTTTTTTCACTGACATTTTGCAGTGTCATTTAATGCTCTTTGAAAACATGATTTTTTTAAACAGCTCCTCCTTTTTTCTTCAAGTGCCTATACCATAATCATAGTTAACAATTATTACTGTAGGAGACATTTAAAGTCTTCCCAGCTTTGCCCTGTTAAAACAGTTCTGACACAGACACCCTTGTTCTTACCTTCTCTTAAAAACAATATTAGCAACTCCTTCCACAGCTGAATTCACCCTGGTCACTGGCCTTGAGCACACTGCTCCTGCCCCTGCCGCCTGCCTTGTGTGTGTTGCGTCTTTTTAGTCAGTGAAAAATCTCCATTTTGCTTTTCTGGAGGGTAAAAAGCTCTGTTTTAGTTTTGTCTATGTTTAAACTTCTCTGATTACTAATGAGCCTAGTTTCCCTGTTTGTTAATCATCCACACGTCATCTTTTGGTATTTGTTCCTTTCCTTTACCCGTTTTTCTGTTGTGTATCCATGTTTTCTGCTTGACTTGTGTATTAATTCTTTATGGAATAAGCTCATTAACCCTTTCTGCTATATATTTGCAATTTATTTCACTTTTATTTAAATGTAGATAAGTGCACCACTTTATTCTTGTGTGACTGCCTCCATCCCTTAGGCCTCTTCATTCAGATGTTTTCTTTTACATTTAGCCATAAAACATTGAGTTTGTAAGGTGAAGATCTAATTTGGTCTTATTTTCCAAATAACCAGTTTTCCCTTTCTTAAGATTTAAAATTATTTCTCGTGTATGAAGTTACTATGTTTTTTGGTTCTATTTACTATCAATTACTATTTACTATCAATTCTTGAACCACAATTACGGTTATCATATAATTTCACAATATTTGATGAGAGGGCCCATTCACTAATATTTATTTTTAAAATGTTCTTAACCATTCTCATCTGTTTTTTCAGGTGAGCATTAAAATAGTGTTGCTGACACCACTCCCACTGAGAAAAAAAGAAGGGGAAAAATACAGGATTGAAGTTAAACCTAAAAATTAACTTGGGAAGAAGTGTCACTGTCATATTATTTATTCTTTTCCAAGAATGGTTGTATGCCTCTCCGTTTCTTGTATCTTTTTTATACCTGTCAGTGAACTGAGTAACAGTTTTAGGTTTTTGTATATCTTATATATTTTTCTTATTAGATATTTTTATTTTAATTCTCATTTTTCTTGCTCTCATGAATATAGGCCTTTTTTCTTTTAAGTTGTGCAGCTGCTTATTGATACACGGGAAAGTTTTAGTATCTTTGTTGGTCTGTTTAGTCCCCAGCAATCTGATTGATTATTTCTGAGACAATTTGAATATACCCCTTAGTTTTCTTGGTATAGTATTATATGCTAATGATATTTTTGTGGCCCTCCTTCCCAGTTTGTTTCTTAATTTTCTTTCATGTCCTATTGTAATGACTAGGACTTTTAGAAAAACATTAAATTGTAACAAGAGAAAAGGTTGTATTGGGGATGGTGGGCTCTGTTGCCCAGTTTCTGATTTAATTTAGATGCTGCTAGTATTTCCTCATAGTTCAGTAGGTAAAAAATCTGCCTGCAATGCAGGGCACACAGGTTCGATTCCTGGGTCAGGAAGATCCCCCAGAGAAGGAAATGGCAGCCCACTCCAATATTCTTGCCTGGGAAATCCCATGGACAGAGGAACCTGGCAAGCTACAGTCCCATGGTATCGTAAGACCACCACAACTGCTAGCATTTTATCATCTTATTAATGTTACCAGTTATTGTTTTTCCAACATATTATTGTGAAAAATTTTAAACGTACAGCAGAGCTGAAAGAATCTTACAGTTATCACCTAGATTCTACCATTGTTTTACTATACTTGTTTTCTTATACATCTCTTAGCAGATTTTTTTTTTTTTTACTATTGGTAGTAGTCTTTGTTGTATTGCAGAAATATTTATCTGTACTTAGTGTTCCAAGATTTTAAAAAATAAGCACTGCTAAATTAGTTGCTGAAGATAGAGATGAATATAGCAATCCCTTAGCTCCATTTGTTACCATGAAGTAGCCAATCTAAAAAGTCAGTAAAGCTTTGAAATAGGGATTTAATATGAAAACTGTTCAAATGGAGGACAGTGTTAAGCATCAAAAGGGTTGCAGCCAATTTGGATTATAGAAGGAAAAATAATTGAAGTTGGAATTTTTCTGTATTTGACCAGACTTTCAAGAGAATGCCTCATTCAGGTGTTTACTTACAGAAATCAGAAATAGTTGCTTATTTCAGTTTGTCTGCCAGGTGTAGTTCTATACTGAAATGGTGTCCGTTAAGCTATGATAGTTGAATCACAGTATCTCTTAAGACCATCCCATTCTTTTTGTACTGATTCTATTTACCCAGAGTATTTGTTTTGTAGGACAGATTTCCACAAACTTGGTGGCTTAGAACAGCAGAAGTGTATTTCTCACAGTCCTGGAAGCCACAATCTGAAGTCAAGGTATCAGCAGAGTGGGTTCCTTTGGGAGGCTCTGAGGGCAGAAGCTCTCCCACACTTGTAGCTTTGGCCAGCTGTCAGAGGTCCTTGGCATTCCTGAACTTGCAGACCCATCACTCTGCTTTCATTTCTGCACCGTCTTCTCTGTTTGTGTTCTTTTCTTTCTCTTATGAGGACACTCATCGCATTTAGGGCATAGTGTGACCTCATCGCAATCCTTCCTGTAATTACATCCGCAGAGACCCAATTTTATATACAGTCACTTCCTGAGGTTCCAGGTGGACGTGAATTTTCAGGTGATGCTCTTCACCCCACTGCACCCAGCAACTTCCTTAGCAAGCAGGAATGGAAAGAGCGTGGGCCTGGAGGTCAGGAAGCTTGGTTCTAATCCTAGCCAGCTCTCTAACTTTGGGGAGCTTATTATCTGTAAGCTTACCGTTGTCCCCAATTCCCCCATCTTTCCAAGCCCCCGATTGTCCTAAAGTTTGCAGTAAATGATAGACAGTTGTATGCATGGCTGACTTCCAGCTCTGCTTCTCCTGTTTCTCTCCGACTCCTGTTGTTTCTCAGGGATATTTTAAGGTATGATTAGTATCAGAGGAGCTTTGAGATCGTTGGATAAAATATAAGGTGTCACTCTCCTGGTTTGTAACTGAACTGAGGATGTCATTAGGCTTTTATGGATTAACCAAAGAGAGGTGCTGTACTTGGAGAAAGTACATTTCTGTCATCTCTTGCTTCCCTGTTATTTAAAACAAGCACCACCACTACCCCCCCCCCCAAAAAAAAAGAAATATTTTAATTATTTTGTTGTTGCTGAAGACCATTTAACACATAGATGTTCTCTAAAAGTGGATATGGGACAACTAGGTTCCAAACTATTTCAATTTAATGGTATTCTTTCCTGCTCTCCACCCAGTAATTATACTTAGTGATAAAGAAATACACACTGGATTATAGATAGTGAGCCGTGCCTGACAATGCTGAAACGTTATTTTTTTAATTACTAAAGTGATGAGGTTTAAATCTCTCTTCAGGGGAGATAGTTCATTTAAAAACACAGGGTAGGCGAGCGAGGCGGGAATAAGTTCATTTACATGGCATTATCCTGGCAGATCAGACAGTAAAGAATCTGCCTGCAATGCAGGAGACTTGGGTTCGATCCCTGGGTCGGGAAGATAACCCGGAGAGGGAAATGGCAACTCACTCCAGTATTCTTGCCTGGGAATTCCATGGACAGTGAAGCCTGGCTGAGTACACTCCATGGGGTGGGACACGACTGAGGGACACACACACACAATCTTGCATGGGGTCGCAAAGAGAGGGACACGACTAAGGGACAGACATACACAAACACACCCCTTGCTTAGAGAGCCAGTTCCTATCTTTTCTATGTGCTCCCTGAGACACAATAGGAGGAACTTTCTGGTTGTCGTTTTTATAGACTTAGGTGCTATTGAAATGAAGGTGCTTCAAGGACATTTTCATTTGTTACCAGCTTATGGTATCTCATCTCATGTAAATGATTTTGCCACTTTTCATTTTAATTCTTTGCTGTCATTGTCTTGCAAAGTGATCATTTGGTTTCTCTCTGTGAAGATATTCACTGATCATTCGGCTGACAATGTCCTTTGTCTATAAAGTGTAGTGCCCTTAGGATTTATTTTATTGCTTTTATATTACTACCTGTAGATTTCTGTTTACATGTCTTTCCCTTTTTAGTCTTATAAAATGTCTAGGGCTATAAACATTCTTATATGGGACAGAAGTGTATTTCAGAAACAGGTCCCTTTCAGAGTCTCAAAGCCAAGTTCTCCCACAGTTTATCCACCTGGTAACAGTAGAAATATCTAATCCTTTGACATAATTTAAGGATGAAATGCCAGAAGGTGAATAAAGTACTATTCCTAAGGCTGTCTTCATTTGGTGGAAGGGGGGAAGTGGTGCCTAAACCCAGGAAGTGAGGGTGTCTTGAATTTTTATTACCATCCCAGTGTCTCTTCTATTTTATCTTTCCTTGTATTCCCATGCCTTAGCCTACTTCAGATCTTCTCAGCTTTCACCGCAGCTGCATAACTAACTTTTACCTCTAGGATCACCAGAGATACTGCCATACAAAATGTGTTTGATCATATAATACCCTTGCTTAAAAACCTTTGTCTGGTTGCCTGAAGTTAAGTGCAAACTCTATTATACTCTTTAAAATATGGACCCTGTATTTTTCTTCAGTTTGATCCCCAGTCACCCATCTCATGTACATTTCATCCACACTGAACTCCTCATTCTCAGAACATGTTAGGCTCTTTTATAACTCCCTTCCTTTTATATGTTGCTTCCTTTGCCTCATGCTGTTTTACTTTATCCACCCTCCATGCTCTGCCTTCAAGAAACCTGCACAAATGTTGATTCTTCTCTGTCCCCGTATAGTACATTCATTCCACTAATACAGTCCATTTTATAGTGAACTCTATAATGTGTTTTGTAACATACATATATCCCCAGTGATGACATTAGGAGACTCTGTGTGGTTTATCTTTGCCAATATTTTGCCAATTGCTTGGTATAAACTAGGACTCAGTCAACATTTTGAGTTGACTAAATAATTAATTATATTTAAAATCAGTCATTAGACTTATTTCTCAACTTTACTGATAGTCTATTGGTTATGTATAGTTCAAAAATAAACACTACTAACATAATTGTATTCAGCTGTATCTTAGTATAAAACCTCTGAATGAAGCAAGGGAAGACAGTGCATCGTACAATGCAGTAAGATCCCAGCTGCCTTTCTCCTGAAAGAAGTATTGTCGGTCTCACTAAAGGCCTTAACTGAAACCAGTGTTTTCTGTTTTCCCCTTTGTTTCTTTCTTACATTAATTTATTCCTTCACATATACATTTATTCAGCCATCTTTTGATCAGACAGTTGCTTACTGAGTATCTGTTACAGGCCAAGCAGGTTCTCTGGACTTACATAGCTCCTCTTACAGGTAACTAGATAGAAACTATAGTTCCTAATTTCTTCAGTGTTTCCTTTTTTCTGACAGTTGCCATGTCCCCTTCAAAAAACACCTGTGAAAAAGACATAGGGATTTTAGTTAACATTAAACTCGGATGAGCCAATAATGTGATATGGTCCTGGACTGATTATATAATTTACTGTCTAAATGGGACAATTTAGGGGAATGAGAGTGCATGCTAAGTCACTTCAGTCATGTCCAGCTCTTTGCGACCCCATGGACCATAGCCCACCAGGCTCCTCTGTCCATGGGATTCTCCAAGCAAGAATACTGGAGTGGGTTTCCATGCCCTCCTCCAGGGGATCTTCCCAACCCAGGGATCAAACCTGTGTCTCTTAGGTCTCCTGCATTGGCAGGTGGGTTCTTTACCACTAGCACCACCTAGGAATGAGGGGGCAGGGGTTGTTAATAATAATCTAGGATAACAGCACCAATTCAGGCAAACCCTGAATGTAATCCTTATAGTCTAATCAAATTGCATTACTGGCTGCTTTTTGTTGTCTGAGCACATCTTAGGTTTTTATGTTTGTTTTTATTGATAACTTTGCCCTTTCCTCTCCAATGCCTGAAGCCTGTGCATCCCTCAGTAAAGATCCAAAGCAGTAAACTTTCCCAGAGCAGTGTAGTCCATAGAGATCTCTCTCTAACCTGGATTTATTTAACATATCGTTTATATATTTAATTAGCAGCTAGATATATTCTGACTTGTCACTGTTCTACTGTTTTGACTGTTCTTTTGACTCCTTTTGTTTTAACTTCATATCTGATGTCCTCAACTGAACTGTGTACTGTTAAGATCAGGGTCATTTTTGAACTTCCATCTACTCCTCAAACACATACTCATGCTCATGTAATACATACTGGTTGAACATTTTATTTCCTGACCTGCCTTTGTCTTGCCTGAGAATTCTTTCACTGTACATCAATATTGTGTAGCTGTCTGCCCCCGACCACCACCAAGAAGAAAGCTTTAAGAGCTCTGTAATTCTTTGCAAAAAAAATTTAACTATTAGATTTTAAACTTAATATTTACCATGAGGTATTTTATAATATATTACTTTATCAGTTTACCTTATACTATGTATATTTAATTAATATGTTTTAAACATTGAAACATTACAGAAAGATGAAAGTAGTAATCACAGTCCATGCACACACCTGCAGCTATATTAGCACATTTTAAAGAAAACTGATATTTCTGATAGGCCTGCATGTCTCACCTATAATAAGTCTTTAGCAGAAAAGAAAGGATTAATTGCCAAGTTTAGAGATGTAGAACTATAGTTAGTACATTATATTCTTGAACCTTTTATTTGGGAGGTTACCAATTTGTTTTTATTCTGACTTTATTTTATATAGTTAAATACTAAGTACAAATTAATTAAGATTTTCACAAAAATCTTTAACACATTAAATTGTAGAATCTGCCTGCAATGCTGAAGACCTGGGTTCGATCCTTGGGTTGGCAAGATCCCCTGGGAAAGGGCATAGCAACCCACTCCAGTATTCTTGCCTGGAGAATTCCATGGACAAAGGATCCTGGTGGGCTCCAGTCCATGGGGTCAAAAAGAGTCAGATACACTGAGCGACTAACACAACAACAATCATTTATGCCACAACTGCAGCTTCTTATTTGTTGTTTTGTTCAGTTGCCAAGTGGTGTCCAACTCTCTGTTACCCCATGGACTGTGGCACGCCAGGCTTCCCTGTCCTTCATTATCTCCCTGAGTTTGCTCAAACTTGTGTCCATTGAGTCAGTGATGCCATCCAACCACCTCATCTTCTGTCGTCCTCTTCTCTTCTTGCCCTCAGACTTTCCTGGCATCAGGATCTTTTCCAATGAGTCAGCTCTTAGCATCAGGTGACCAAAGTATTGGAGCTTCACTTCAGCATCAGTCCTTCCAATGAATATTCAGGGTTGATTTCCTTTAGGAAATGACTGGTTTGATTTCCTTGCTATCCAAGGGACTCTCAAGAGTCTTCTCCAGCACCACAATTTGAAAACATCAGTTCTTTGGCACTCAACCTACTTTAGGGTCCAACTCTTATATCTGTACATGACTCCTGGAAAAACCATAGCTTTGACTAGATGGAAATTTGACAGCAGAATGATGTCTCTGATTTTTAATATGCTGTATACATTTGTCATAGCTCTTCTTCCAAGAAGCAAGCATTTTCCATTTGCCTGGTCTGCAGTGATTTTGGAGCCCAAGAAAATAAAATCTCACTGTTTTTACTTTTTTCCATCTGTTTGCCACAAAGTGATGGGACTGGATGCCATGATCTTAGTTTTTGGAATGTTGAGTTTTAAGCCAGCTTTTTCACCTTCATCAAGAGGCTCTTTAGTTCCTATTCAGTTTTCTGCCATTAGGGTGGTCATCTGCATATCTGAGGTTATTGATATTTCTCCCGGCGATCTTGATTCCGGCTTGTGAGTCATCCAGCCTGGCATTTCACGTGATGTACTCTGCATGTAAGTTAAATAAGCAGGGTGCGGGCGGGGGTGAAGCAGGGTGACAATATATAGCCTTGATGTACTCCTTTCCCAAGTTTGAACCAGTCTCTCATTCCATGTCTGGTTCTAACTGTTGCTTATTGTCTTGCATAGAGGTTTCTCAGGAGGTAGGTAAGGTGGTCTGGTATTCCCATCTCTTTAAGATTTTTCCTCTTGTGATCCACACAGTCAAAGGCTTTAGTGTAGTCAATGAAGCAGATGTTTTTCTGGAATTCTCTTTTTTATGATCCAGCAGATGTTGGCAATTTTGATCTCTGGTTCCTCTGCCTTTTCTAAATCCAGCTTGTACATCTGGAAGTTCATGGTTGACGTACTGCTGAAGCCTAACTTTAAGGATTTTGAGTATTGCCTTGCTAGCATGTGAAATGACTATAGTTGTGTGGTAGTTTGAACATTCTTTGGCATTGCCCTTCTTTGGGATTGGAATGAAAACTGACCATTTCCAGTCCTGTGGCCATTGCTGAGTTTTCCAAATTTGCTGGCTTTTTGAGTGCAGCACTTTCACAGCATCATCTTTTAGGATTTGAAATAGCTCAGCTGAAATTCCATCACCTCCAACTACCTTTGTTCCTAATAAGGCTTCCTAAGGCCCACTTGACTTCCCGCTCCAGGATTCTGGCTCTGGGTGAGTGAACACACCATCTGGTTATCTGGGTCATTAAGACCTTTTTTTGTATAGCTCTTCTGTGTATTCTTACCACCTCTTCCTAATCTCTTCTGCTTCTGTTAGGTCCTTGGCATTTCTGTCCTTTATTGTGCACATCTTTGCACAAAATGTTCCCTTAGTATCTCCAGTTTTCTTGAAGAGATCTCTAGTCTTTCCCATTCTGTTGTTTTCCTCTATCTCTCTGCATTGTTCACTTTAAGAGGCTTTCTTATCTCTCCTTGATACTCTTTGGAACTCTGCTGCTTTTCTCAGTTGTTTGTAAGTCCTCTCCAGACAACCACTTTGCCTTCTTGTGTTTCTTTTTCTTGGGGATGGTTTTGAACACCACCTCCTGTACAGTGGTATGAACCTCCATCCATAGTTCTTCAGGCACTTTGTCTACCAGATCTAATCCCTTGAATCTATTCATCACCTCTACTGTATAATCATAAGAGATTTTATTCAGGTCATACCTGAATAGCCTAGTGGTTTTCCCTTCTTTCTTTAATTTGAGCCTGAATTTTGCAATAAGGAGCTGATGATCTGAGCCACAGTCAGCTCTGGGTCTTGTTTTTGCTGACTGTATAGAGCTTCTTCATCTTTGACTGCAAAGAATATAATCAGTCTGATTTTGATATTGGCCATCTGGTGATGTCCATGTGAAGAGTTGTCTCTCGTGTTGTTAGATTAGAAGAGGGTGTTTGCTGTGAACAGTGTGTTCTCTTGGCAAAACTGTTAGTCTTGGCCTGGCTTCATGTTGTACTCCAAGGCCAAACTTGTCTGTCACTTCAGGTATCTTGACTTACTGCTTTTGCATTCCAGTCCCCTGTGATGAAAAGGACATCTTTTTTTGGTGTTAGTTCTAGAAGGTGTTGTACATTTTCATAGAACTGTTCTACTTCAGCCTTTTCGGCATTAGTGATTGAGGCCTGGATTTGGATTTGGATTACTGTGATGTTGAATAGTTTACCTTGGAAATGAACAGAGATGATTCTGTTGTTTTTGAGATGGCACACAAATACTGCATTTCAGACTTTTTTGTGACTGTGAGGGCTACTCCATTTCTTCTAAGGGATTCGTGCCCACAGTAGTAGATACAATGGTCATCTGAGTTAAATTCCCCCATTCCCATCTTTTAATTCACTGATTCTTAAGATTTCAGTGTTTACTCTTACCATCTCCTGTTTGGCCACATCCAGTTTACTTTGATTCATGGACCTAACATTCCAGGTTCCTATGCAATAGTGTTGTTTCTAGCATCGGACTTTGCTTTCACCAGCATACACATCCACAAAAGGGCATCATTTCCACTTTGGCTCATCTCATTGTTCTTTCTGTAGCTGTTGCTCCACTCTTCCCCAGGAGTATGTTGGACACCTACTGCCGGGGGGTCTCAGCTTTCAGTGTCATATCTGTCTTTTCACACTGTTCATGAGGTTATCAAGGCAAGAATACTGAAGTGCTTTGCCATTCCTTTCTCTAGGGGACCACGTTTTGTCAGGCCCTGACTGCCAGGGACATGCCCTTCAGCCACTCCACCTAACAGGACGACATGTCTGGTGTCCTGGTTGTCCCACTGCTGGTCCTCATGAAGCATGTAAACCTTCACTGGCTGCTAGGTGTGTTAGTCAACCTGCTGCCCTGGGGCTGGGCAAAGGCCTTGTGGAAGTCACTGGCAAGGGGATCTGGAGAAGGCAGAAGCTGATGTTGGAGGACGCCTAGCCTCTCCGCTGCCGCTGGGTGCTCTAGCTGGGCTCTGGTCCCCACCTGTCCTCTCCTCCTGCTCTTCGCCCTTCTTTCCCAGGCCATGTGAGCCTGGCCCCTGAGGAGGGTGCTTACTGCTTCACAGCCTCGTACCCCACCGTGCCAGGGACTGCGGGCACCAGTCAGTATGCTGCTCCTGCCTCCTCCATGGTCTCCGCAAAGCCCATTTCCGACTTGTCACCTCCTCAGGCCCTGTCGTTCTAGAAAAAATTCTAAATTCTTATTTAGCTTCCAGAAATACTGTGGTTTTATTCTGTTAGTCACTAGAGTGCCAGTCACAATCCTAGTATTTTATAGATTCAAATGCACTTTAGGGAGTTGGATTAATAAGCTACTTCTTAATTGTTTAAATGTTTTCCTAATATTCTTTTATTTTAAAATAGCATATTTTCATTTTAGAAATCCAATAGAGAAGTAAATATATAGAGCAGAAAGTGAAAATCCATCTTAATTACTACCAATGTTTCCCTGTCTTCTACCCCAACCCCCACTCACCCAACCCCAGGATTCTTGCTCCCAAGACATAATCATCATCTGTAACAGTTTAATATGTACCCTTCAAGAGTATGTTGTGATAACTGTACATATACCCTGATGGTCAGCAGTTCATTTACAGTGATAGCCATCTCTTTTGGAGGCCCCTGCACTGGGCTGGTGGTGACTCTGTCCATCATCATTGAGGAGTGCAGATGAGGGTGAGTCAGACTTGCACCTGGTTTCGGGTGGCGCCTGGTGTAGCAGGAGAGAGAGGTATACAGTGACTACTATAATACAGGATGATAAAGGTGTGAGAGAGGAACAGGTGAATTTCCTCATTCACGCGATGAGGAAATTACCTTTGACTGGCCAAGAGGTGACAGTTGAGCTGTATGGTGAAAGAAAAGATGGTTTGGAGGCAGGGAGGCAAAGAGCACGTAAATGGACAGTAGAAGGGTGCAGAGGTGCAGGGGGTTGACGAGGCTGCTCCATTTCCCCAGACTAGCATGTATGAGAGCAGCAGTAGATAAAGCTGAGAGGCAGTTTGGGGGAGAGGGGGACTCTGAAGACCTCTATAATAAATCTTAAAAAAAATTTTAATAGAATAGCAGCATGACTGGAGATATACATTAGTTATATTAATCAGACATTAGAGGGAGCAGAGTGTCAGTCACAGGCTTTGCAATAATTTGGAAGAGTTAGCACAATAATGTATAGTAGCCATTGAGCTGTTGCTGAAATGGGACCTCTAGGTCTTAGCAGCTACCACTTTCCATCAAATCTAGGAAGGCTTTGATTGTATGACATACCTTTATTTTATATAGTGGCATGGAGGGGAGACGCTGCCAGTTAATTTGCAGACACGACGAATTATAAGATGTATCCTAATTTTAGAATCATAATAATGAAATATGCATCATAAAATGAGTGAAATAGAGTAAATTATGAGGGCACAGGGAAAAGTTATGCAGGTGAGACAGGGTGCTCAGGGCTGGTGCCCTGGGATGACCTTGAGGGATGGGATGGGGAGGGAGGTGGGAGGGGGTTCAGGATGGGGGACACATGTACACCCGCGGCTGATTCGTGTCAATATATGGCAAAAACCACCACAATATTGTAAAGTAATTAGCCTCCAATTAAAATAAATAAATAACTTTTTTTAAAAAGAAAAGATATGCAGGAAAGAAAGGAGACATGAGGAAATGGAACAGGGCAGGATGATGAGATCAGAGACACAAGTGGAGAAGTAGACCTCGAAGAGGAGACTGCACCTCCTTGTCCACAAGACGCAGAGGTGAGCGAGCAGCGACTCAGAGACATGCAGAAGCTGAGAAGCTGAAAACATGAAGCCAGTCCTAATAATCTCCATCTTGGTTAAGGAGGAGGCAAGGGCATCTGCAAAAAGAATGACAGGTGGTAGGTTTGAGGGCTTGCGACTTAAGCGTGGAAAGGTTTCAGGAAAGAGGGGCATGAAAGATGGAGTATTACAGACAGCTGGCTAGAAGAACAAAAAGCATTCCCATCAGAAACAAGGGGCCTAGTTAAGGTCGAGAGACACGAGGTTATAAAGAAATCACTTGGCCCTATTTTATAACTTTGCCCAAGAACTCTTGGTACCCTGATTGAAGGATGGAAGAAAACAAGTGGAAGGTGCTTTCTGCAGGGGGCAAGATTGGCAGGACAGGTATGGTGGAAGGACAGAAAAGCTGAGTAATCAGAATTTCTCCTAAGGGATACTGCTGTTGTTGTTGTTTTTCTGTTGAAGTACAGTTGAATTGCAATGTTAACTACTGCTGTACAACAAAGTGACTCAGTTATATACACACATACATATATATGCATATACACACATTCTCTTTCATATTCTTTCTCATGGTTTATTACAGGATATTGAATATAGTGCCCTGTGCTGTACAGTAGGACCTTGTTGTTTCTCCATTCTGTGTATGCCAGTTGCATCTGCTAATCCCCAACTCCCACTCCTCCCCTCTTTCACCTCCTAACTCTTCAACCACTAATCTATTCTCCATGCCCCCTGATTCTGTTTCATAGACAGGTTTATTTGTGTCATATTTTAGATTCCACATTTAAGTGATATTGTATGCTATTTGTCTCTTTTTGACTTACTTCAGTTTGGCTTCCCTTGTGGCTCAGACGGTAGAGTCTGCCTGCAACGCAGGAGGCCCAGGTTCGATCCCTGGGTCGGGAAGATCCCCTGGAGAAGGAAATGGCACCCCACTCCAGTCCTGTTGCCTAGAAAATCCCATGGATGGAGGAGCCTGGCAGACTACAGTCCATGGGGTCACAAACATTCAGACGCGACTGAGCGACTCACTTTCACTTAGTGTGATAATCTCTAATTGTCTGCATGGTTTTGCAAATGCCATTATTTTCATTTCTTCTTATGACTGATTGTGAAATGTATATATGTACCATATCTTCTTTATCCACTTGTCTGTCGATGAACATTTAGGTTGCTGCTTTGTCTTTGCTATTGTGGACAGTGCTACTATGAACATAGAGCTGCATGTATCTTTTGAATTATCATCTGGATGTATGCCCAGGAGTGGGATTCCTGAATCATATGGTATCTCCTAAGAGATACTGTGGATTCAGCTTGCCATGGAATTCAGGGTGAGAAGCAAGATGAGATCAGAAGAAGAGTGATAGATGAACAGGTTTTTTAAGTTGGGGAAGGGTTTTAAAGGGTTCGAGATTAGTGTAAAGAAGAAGAAATTTGAAGAGGTGGAGTAGGTGAGTAGAAAGTTCACTAGGGAATTTCAGAATTTCAGATTTCGACGTGGAGTTCTAAGTCATCTTGAGTCTTGAAATGTGCTATCTTTCTAAAATGCAGTTGGGAGTGTATCTCTGTGCTGCTTGTAAAACCTCTATTTCAAGATGAAATCTTTATTACGTATGGAACATCACAAGGTGGCTCCATCCTACTTCTCCAGACTACCATCTCTCATTTTTTCTTGTGAACCTGTATTCTCACCACACTGAACTCTTCTCCATGCCCCAAATCATCAAGACTTTAATCTACCTTTTTGCCTTTGCTCATGCGTTTTCCCTTTCATGAAATGTTCTTCTTTTTCTTTGCTTTGCAAACTCCTATCTTGTCCTCAAGAGGTAACTCAGATGGCACTTCCTCTGCCAAGTCTTACGGCAGCACTGAGTACACTTTCCTCTGTGCTCCCACCCTCCTCTGTTCAGACAGCCTATGGACTCTTGGCCCAAGGGTAGTGATTGATGTGTCTCTTCAGTAGATTACGGGCTTCCCTGGGGGCTCAGATGGTAAAAATCTGCCTGTTGTGCAGGAGACCCAGGTTCAGTTTCTGGGTCAGGAAGGTCCCCTGGAGGTGGAAATGGCTACCACTCCAGTATTCTTGCCTGGAGAATTTCATGGACAGAGGAGCCTGGTGGGTTACTAAGAGCTGGACACAACTGAGCAACTGACACTTTGACTTGAGCAACTAGCACTTTCACTTCACTTTCAGTAGATTATAAACTCCTTGTGGTCAGAAACAATCTAATTCTCTTCTTGACCCACAGTGGATGCATATAACGTTAGCTACTTAGTATCTGCTTTTGTTGTCTTTGTTGCTGAATTTTAAATGAATGCGCTGATCCTGTGCTTTTCAAACATTAATGTGCAGTCAGATTACCTGGAGATCTTGTTAAAATTCAGATTCTCATTTAGTATAAGGCAGGGTCTGGGATTCCGCTTTTCTAACAAGCCCCTGGGTAATGACTTTGCCCAACTAAATAGCAGAGGTGGAGTTAAGATGAAGTCAGTAGGAACGTGGAAGTGGAGCAGTGACTTGGAAGCATCCTCAGTATGAACATGGAAGCTCTAAACATGGTAGCAGAAAGTCACGTGGAAAGAGATGCGTAAACCCCGCACTGAAGCAGGAGGCCGCTGTGTAGGGTGGCGGTAGCACACAGAGCCCTGCCGCTCACAGTGTGGAAAAGGAAGGGCTGCGGCTGACGGCAGCCGCTGTGTCAGGGCTCCTGCGAAGGCTGCTCTCCACACGGAGAGGGTGCGGGGCAGAGGAGCTGCGCTGCAGAAGGCAGGGCTCACAGGAGGTCAGGGGCCTCCCAGTACAAGGGCACTGGCACCAGTGCAGAGAGGATGGGGAAGGGGAGCCCCCACGGAAGTGAGAGGAGCTAGGATGTGACAGGGAGTCAGTCACCTCCTGACCTTCAGTTTCCAGGTTCAAAGCACAGAAATTCTGCCTTCCTCTTTGAAAACTCAAGGTGACCGAACAAGTAGTACTAATAAGCATTCTGTTTCCCCATATAGTGTCACAGGCCTGATAATGCCAAGGATGGGTTCAGTAAACCCAATTTCTTTAAGTACTATTGTACAGAAGTAATATATGCATTTAGCATGTGGAAAAAAGCAAAAATAAATCTTAAAATGTTTAAATTTCCTCCTACTTATCCCTTTCCCTACGATAAGGTAACCAACTTTGATGTGTACCCTTCCAGCTTTTATCCATGGAGAGTTTTTATGAGGACATTTTATTAGAGGATAAGTATATCAATATTCTGATACTTAGTCACTTAGGTTTTTTTTAATTGGAGGATAATTGCTTTACAATGCTATGCTGATTTCTGCTGTACAGCAACGCAAATCAGCCATAAGTATGCATATGTCCCCTCCCCCCACCCTTTATCCATGCAGATTTAAGTACACATATGCAGGAATTTTTTCTCTCTTTAAAATTTTTATTTTATGTTGGAGTAGAGCAGATTAACAGGTGCACAGCAAAGGGACTCAGCTATATATGTATATGTATGTATGTATGTATGCATACACACACACACGTATCCATTCTCCCCCAGACTCCCCTCCCACCCAGGCTGCCACATAACATTGAACAGAGTCCCCTGTGCTATGCAGTAGGTCCTTGTTGATTATCCATTTTAAAAGCAGCAGTGTGTAGATGTCCATCCCAAACTCCCTAACTATCCCTTCCCCCGTTCTTTGCAACCATAAGTTCACTCTCTGAGTTAGACAGGAATTTTAAAAATTTCTTAAGAGTGCTTTTACATGCACATTATTCTATAGATTGTTTTTTTTTTCCACTTAGGACCACGTCAAGAACATCTCACCAGGCCAGTGAATAGTTTTTCTAGTCCTTTTTAAGTAGCTGTGTATAAATACAGATGTCTCATAATTTGTTCTATCATTCTCCTATTGATGGACAATTGGGCAGTTTCCAAGTTTTGCTACTACAAACAAGACGTACAGAGTCCTGTCGTCACCAGTGCCTCAATAACGGAAGTCTGTGATTTCAGTCAGCCATCCATATCACAAGTAACTTGTATATCCAGTACATCTTTTATCGAAGCCAAGCAGTGGCTAAACCTGTCCCATCCAATATAGTAGCCACCAGTCACATGTAACTGTTTAAATTTATTAAAATCAAAAATCCACTTCCTTCATCACATCAGCGTCATTTCAGGTGCTCAGTAGCCCCATGTGAGTAGTGGCTGCCCTGCTGGACAGAAAGACTGTTTCTATCTTCATAGGAAATTCCATCAGACAGCCTGGACTAGACATTAATGTTACATCTTAGAAAAGGACATCTTTTTCAGTGAACCTGTGAAGGAGAGCACATTTCTAAAAGTACAAACTTGTGTCTCAATTGATTGCCTCTGCAGTTACTTCAATGAGAATCAATACCCAGATGAAGCAAAGAGAGAAGAAATCGCAAACGCTTGCAACGCAGTGATACAGAAGCCAGGTAAGGCAGCAGGCGCGCTTGGCTCTGGGCTGCGCTTGGACCAGCATTTGGGACCTCAGTCTCTCCCTCATGCCGGCGGTGCTCTTGGCTCCATTCCCACCATCCTCCTGTGGATGTTCATTGCTCTGTCTTGTTCACACTGTACTTCTGAGGGGGTGATTGCACTACTCCAAATTAGGCTTCACGTGGGAAAGTTCCAATGAGTGTCCTTGCTTGAGATGCGCAACCTTGAAATTACTAGTTTTAAAGACTATATAGATTTCTTTTTCCAAAAATACAGCATAAACATACCAGTTTCAAAATAGTTTTAAAGTTGGCATACTTAAATAAGATTTATTAATGTAAATATTAAGATAGTTTTGTTTTGTAACTGTTGAAAATTGTATAATTCTGTATTCCTGCTTAAAGAAAGAATTCTTTTTGGAGCGGACTTCTTTCCCATTTCTACATTGGGATGACTTCTTAGCTTGGAGTATTTCCATTCTGAAGTCCAGTTGTTCCTGTGCAAGTCAGCAGAGCCCCTGAAACACTCATAGGTCGTGTGCTAAAATGTTCTTCCATAGTATGGCGGTGGTGATTTTTTTTTATAAATCAGAAACCATTCTCAGTGAAGAAGATCCAATTGATCTCCATTTGGCCAGTTAATTGGATTGGCTTAAAGGGTACATACAAAAGTATGACTTTTTTATTTTAAGTTTTATCACTGTTTTGTGATAATTAAATACTAATTTATTCCCCCTTAGTTAGAAGCCAGACTTCTAACCGTCCAGAACATACATACACACTCAGCTACAATGACATCGGTACCCTTACTTCTCACAGGCCAAACCTCCAGCCCTAACGCTCTGCTGGATGGAACTCAGACTCTTCCTGGAAAGTACTTAACCTCCGGGCATCAAGCACCTGTTTTCTGGTCCCTCTACCCACTGAGGGGTAAAAGCTAAGATAGAAAATGAAGGAGAAGAGTGTTTGCCATGTTGGTGAACGTGGCTCTCCATAAACCATCGCATTTGACAGCAATTTGCAGCTTGAATTGCGCTATGTGTTCCAGAGTAGTTACAATAACAGATGGGCATAGTGACCTTAGTCTTAAGAAGACACGGATGGTATCCCTGTCTTAAGACAGCAGGAAACTAGTTAATACAGGGCCTTAAAGGTATAAGGGGACTTCAGCTACCTGGGAACATGATAAAGAAACAGATTCATCTGCGTAAATGATGCTAATTAAATGAAGCTTTCATGTTACCGTCATGTGAACTTTGAACACTAACAGGCTGAATCCTTTAATATTTTATATTGGAATTCCTTCATATTGTGTGACTTTCTGAATTGAAGCATTTTGGGTTATTAGGGCTGTTTGTATGTTGATTTTTCCATCCTAAGTTGCTTCAGTCGTGTCTGACTCTTTGTGACCCTATGGACTATAGCCCGCCAGGCTCCTCTGTCAATGGGATTTTCCAGGCAAGAATACTAGAGTTGGTTGCCATGCCTTCCTCCAGGGGATCGTCCCAACCCCAGAACTGAACCCGTGTCTCTTGTCTCCTGCATTGGCAGGCGGGTTCTTTACCACTATTTATATGTTTATTCTGGAGAAGGAAATGGCAACCCACTCCAGTATTCTTGTCTGAAGAATCCCATGGACAGAGGAGCCTGGCAGGCTATAGTCCATGGGGTTGCAAGGGTCGGACACAACTTAGCGACTAAACCACCACCACCATGTGTTTATTCATTCAATAATTAAGTCTGTGTATAGTACTGCTGCTGTTGCTGCTAAGTCACTTCAGTCGTGTCCGACTCTGTGCGACCCCATAGACGGCAACCCACCAGGCTCCTCCGTCCTTGGGATTCTCCAGGCAAGAACACTAGAGTGGGTTGCCATTTCCTTCTCCAGTGCGTGAAAGTGAAGTCGCTCAGTCGTGTCCGACTCTTCGCGACCTCATGGACTGCAGCCCACCAGGCTCCTCCATCCATGGGATTTTCCAGGCAAGAGTACTGGAGTGGGGTGCTAGATCATGCTAAAAAAAATTCTGTATCTGTTATTCTGGCAGTAGATGCAGTGAAAAGAACATTTGGAGAAAAAAAAAAGTATTGTCCCTTAAAACTAGCCTCAGATACAGATTTTCTGAATTTTACTGCATGTCTTCGCAGGCAAAAAACTGTCAGATCTGGAACGAGTTACCTCCCTGAAAGTATATAATTGGTTTGCTAACAGGCGGAAGGAGATCAAGAGAAGAGCCAATATCGGTAATGTATCCGAGAGGCTGCTGTCTTCTTTGAAGGCAGTCCTGGGCCTTGTGTTTAAGAGTGACTTCGGTTTAGAACTACAGGTCTAAATGAGACTACCCTTTAAGCCTAACAAGAATTGCCCTTATGTTTTTCTTCATTGTATACTATTTGTATTGTACTAGTTCAGTCAGTTCAGTCACTCAGTCGTGTCCAACTCTTTGCAACCCCATGAATCGCAGCACGCCAGGCCTCCCTGTCCATCACCATCTCCTGGAGTTCACTCAGACTCATGTCCATCGAGTCCGTGATGCTATCCAGCTATCTCATCCTCAGTCGTCCCCTTCTCCTCCTGCCCCCAATCCCTCCCAGCATCAGTACTGTACTAAGGATGACATTATTATTTCTAAACCTCACCATTCTTAATGTGCAAGAATCTGGAATTAGACATGATCTCTGATCAGTTACTCCTGTGGTGCAGATGAAAGCTACCTATAAGGCCTTGAGAGGGGGAAATGTGACACCCTAAGCCTTTTCACTGTTACCAGGCTATGACCCAGAGGCTAAGAAACAGCTGATTAACAGAATTGGAATAAAAGCGTCTTAATATACAGGGAACCTAGTAAAAAGCAAGATTGGAAAAATAAAAGCATGTAAGAAACATGAATTGAGATCAGGATGGTGGGCTGGTTTTGAGCTTCTAAAATTGTATTTCACTTATAAACTTACTTCTTCATCATGACGATCCTCAGATGCTTTGTAGAACCCCAAGACAGGAGAGCTGTTGAGTTAGCTGGTACGTATGAAGCACCTACCAGTCAGCCACTCAGATGTTCACACGAAGCAGCAGGGGCTCCAGAAGGGCAAACGTGTTGTTCCTCCCCCGACCTCTGTGCCATTGAATTCCACCTGTCTGCAACTGAGCAGAAACAAAACGTAGTCTAGGGTTTTGTTTTAATTGCATTCTCATTTTCTCAATACAGATTCAGTGTTTAGACCTTTATGGTATGGTAACAGATAATTTAGGGATCTGTTTGCTTTTTTCGAAGAAGCAGCAATCCTGGAGAGTCATGGGATAGATGTACAGAGTCCGGGAGGCCACTCCAACAGTGATGACGTGGACGGGAATGACTACTCGGAGCAGGTGAGCCACGGAGCAGGTGCTGCTGGGTACAGAGTGGGTGGGGTCGTATGACAACTCAATTCTGTGGGTGCGCTTTGTTCGGGGTCGGGGGGTGGGGGTGAGCTAAGGTCCCTCCAGCTCTGCTCATGTGTCTAGTTAGATTTTCATATAACTTGAAAGAAATGTGGTTAAGATTCAGTTGTCCTGTTGAATTTGTGAGAAATCCTTATTCACCCACACGGATTTATTGTCATACAACAGGATACTTGGCAAGTACGCAATGGGGAGGAGGAGGAGGGAAGAAGTTCAGAGGGAGGCAGAGAAGCAGAGAAGGTAGAAGAAGAGAGGAGGATCTGATCCAAACAAGCAAGTTCCACCATCCACCACACACACACTCAATGTCTGAGAGATGCTAGGGGCTTCGGGCAGCCGCAGCCCTGCCTGGACATGACTCCACCCGCACAGTGGAAGGGCCTACCTGCTTCGGCCCCGTGCCGTGGGAGCCCTCGTGCTGAGACCGTGGTCCCTCCAGAGTCTCTGGCACACGGACACGCACACACCCGCTCATAAATGCATGTCTGCTCACCTCACCCTGACTTCCTCTTCATTGCTTATGGGGGAAAATATATTTAATTGTAGCCACTGGATGGAGTAATTCAGTAAGAATGTGGGAGTTTTTCCCCACTTAAAGATTTAAATATTTTTTAAGGATTTTAAACTCACTCCATTTGGAATATGAAGAGAATGTGTGGTCTCTTCTAGGCGCCAGTGGGAACACGTTTGCTCTTTCCTAGTCAGTGTACCCTGCTCAGGCTGCTCGTAAAGAGTCCACCATGCTCTCCTTCTGCTCACCATCCTGCAGCTTGAGTGTAGACACTGCCAGAGTCCCTACAGTTCCATGCTGATCCCTGTTTACACCAAAGACCAGCCTGTGAGAATGAACAGGGTTGCCTATACTTCCCAAGGCTTCCCCCACACTACCCGCCCCCCAACCCCACGCCGAGGACTCCAAGCCAGAGCTGCACATTTCACTGTAGAGAATGTTCTGGGAGTCGAAGCAGAAACATCCTTGTTAGTTTACCAGTGTAGATGGACCATGTCCATCCTTTTTCCAGAGGCCCTAAGGGTAGCACATACCATGCTTTTTTCCCAGGAAGGGACTTACCCTTCCCAAAGCTTTCTGCTGTAGAGTCCCCTGAAGACGCCAGGTGAGCAACTCACACCTTCTTTGTAACACCACCTTCAGTGCAGCTTCCTTTACAGCTGTATTGTTCATCGCACAGCGACTTGGAAGGCAAGCTCACACCTTCCAAGTAAGACACCTGTGCTTCCCTCCCTAGCTCCCCTGACAGCCAGAGTGCATAGCCACTTCCGACAGCTACACTTCTCTCCTGTTGTAACTGAGAATTTGGAGTTTTAGGAAGGTTTGGTTTATTTTCTACTAAAATGCATTTTTATCCATAAGGTGTTGGTATCTGTAGTTTTGTCTGGTTTTCTCAACTGAGTAGAGAGATCCTGTGAACTGTAATCTATAAGAGCACCATCCAGAATGTACGCTCACTAGTGTGGCCCTCAATTACTAGTGCTCTAGTGGCTGCAAACCTGGAATGGTCCAGGTTTGATCATCATCCGCAGCAGTCTTTCTGACAGAAGGGAAAATTCTTAGCCAAAAAAAAAAAAACCACTTCAGTGCTTTTTATCTGCTGAACCATCGAAATGCCAACCAGTAGTCTCTGGACCTGTATCCCATTCAGTGTCTACTTAAATACATTTCACCTCTACCCTGTCATGACCCCTCCCACAAATGTTCTGCTTCCCCTTGCCCCAGCATGCTTTTCTGTGAGCTGGAGGATCTCACCAGTCCCCCAATAACATCTGCTTCTTGTTTCTGCACATCTAGGATGACAGCACTAGCCACAGTGACCACCAAGACCCCATCTCGTTAGCTGTGGAAATGGCAGCAGTCAACCACACTATCTTGGCACTGGCCCGACAAGGAGCCAACGAAATCAAGACAGAGGCCCTGGATGACGACTGACAAGGGAGGGCTGAACACGAGAAGTTAACTTAGTTTAGACGTAGCACCTTAGCAGACTTTCCTCGGTCCTTAACATGTGTTCTTACAGTATAACTTGCAGTTTCTTGTATGTCAGTTAGCCCTTAGGGTCTTGTTCTGTGAAGATGGCATGGTGCCCTCAGCCTTTACATATACTCTCTCAGTATTAATTCCCAGTAACTAATAACCAACCAACCAACCAAACATCCCTCTCCCAGCCCCTGAGGCTAGAAAATCTTGCTGCTCTGTCTTAGCATTCCAAGAAAGTGCTTCCAGGTATTTAGCTAGCCCTCAGTTCTCAAATAGTAGGCTCCGTGTAAATCCTTGGGTACCTTTAGATTCCTGTAACACTAGTCTCTACCCCTCTTCCTTCCCCAAGACTGGTAGGATGCAAGCTGAGGTAGTGTGGCCAGGATTGACAGACACCATTTGGGGAGTGTCCGCAGAGTAAAAGAAACACTAGAAACCCGCCCCCCCCCACCCACCCCCCCCCCGCCAGTCCCCCTGACGTGGGAATAATTGATTTCCAGCTGCAATAAGCCGTGCCTCATAATAGTCACACCGTGGCTAGATTATACTTCTTTGGGTGCTGTGCTAAGAATGTCAGTGGAAAAACTCGATCTCAGATTTTGGTTGATGTTAACATGCCCGACACAGACATCCTTTCCTCTCACAAGCTGTGTGACTGAGTAGAGAAAATACTGCCTTCTGCCTTTGGGACCATGATTAAACAGAAAAATGATAAAAAAAAAAAGAAAGTTTAAAAAAAAAAACCAACAAAACACAGCTTGAGAGCATTGGGAAAAACCATGAGCCGAATGTGTAATAATGGTGGATGTTATTAGAACCACTGTACAGTGCGTGGCACAGGCGCGTGCCCGCCTGGAAAGGTGCCGGAATTCACTGCAGAAGTGGCTCTGCCTCCTGTCTGTGTCCCCTTTCCTTGCTACCAAAAAAACAGGTGATTTGAGGATGGAGCTAAGGCCAAAAGTGAGTAAACGAACTTCCAGTCCCTGTAGCCATTAAACTGAAGCCCCCTCAACATGAGAGGTTGGTAGAGGACTCTGTAGTGGGATTATGCCTACTGACTGTCACAAGCGCAAATGCTTTCCTAAATAGGAGCAGAAAAAAGCAGGGGACGTTTGCCACTTCCGCGGCAGGTCTGCAAGATGTGACTTGCTTTGCTGTTCTCTTTACTCTGTCCTTGTAGAGGTGTGAAAAGCTATATTGCTACAGGCAATTTATTTAATAATTGGAAGCCATATTGATAATGGATGTGGTAATATTTGTAAAGTTTAATCTACTTTAAGCAGCAGTAACTAATGGAATTTTTTTCCTTGATCACATATGTAGCACTTTTGTTACTTTTTAAAGATATTTATATTTGATAAATCTTTTTTTCATTTTGAGAACTCAAAATACCAAACAGTGAACTTGCGTTAGAAAAGTCACCCTGTGATCACCTTGTCATCCAGTAGCGAAATGATGAACTGCTCATGCATCCAAGAATATTACATCTGCCGGCCTCGTATGAAAATGGTCTCTGGGCATCTCGATTAAAGGACACGGTGTCACGGTGCCTAAGAGGAACCGCCTCCAGTGTAGGGTGCGTCTGAAAGAGGCACGACTGCTCTCTATTTCCTGCCTCGCTCCACCTCTGTGTGCGACAAAACCTTGTTTAAAGGGGAATATGGAGAGGGCTGGCTCTTAAGCAAGGTTTCGTCTGTCCATCACCTGAAAATGATTTGTAAGATTGAAGGAGGGGGCTATCTCCTGACCTCTTCACCCTTCCTCACCCACCAAATGTTTTCAACTTAAAACCATTGAGAGAGAGAATGACTGGCCTTCCTGTTTTCCCTTCCTCATCAGTGAGATTCTGAATATCCGCCATCTTCTAGCTGGTCTCACTCCACCTAAGGCACCTGCTGATGCGCTCGCCTCCGCGTCTGTCCATCCTGCTTACGTCAGTGTGAGGAGGCCTTTGGGAGGCATGGAGGTGCTGCCTCTGTGGGTCCATGACTTTATAGAGCTATAGGCAGGACCTGCTCTTGTCCTAGGATTTCAGGGGGAAAATGTATATATTTTTTTCCAGCTTCCCAGAATTGAAGTAAAATGGAGTAGTCTTTTTCTGTTTCACTGTATTACTTGAACCAACAAATTCAAGAGTAGCATTTGTTGTTCTCAGGAATGACCCTCCCTCCTCCCCACCCCCCGCCATTCATCTTCTTTCTTGGTGTGTTTGAATTTTTCTTGCAATTAGACTATGTTAGCTTTCTTTCCTTTGATATTATTTAGAAAAAAATATAACGTATCTGTCTTTCCATCTCGGTGGAATTTTTGTCTACTTACGTTCAGTTAAATCCGAAAGAAAAGGAGAGAGGAAAATATACTGTCTGACAAGCTGCATCCATGATTTATTGTAAGGAGATTATTATAATTGATAGCTTCTTTATGATGGGATTGCTAGTATCATCTGTTCTTGCTGGTTCCTTTTAAAGAAACAGACTCAAACTATAAAGGCAGCTGCAGTTTCTAAAGAAACAGAGTGATTGCCAGAGAAGAGCCAAAAGGTTCCAATGTTTTAAGACCTTTCGGGAAGGAAAAAAAGCTTCAGAGAATAAAGGTGAGTATCCATGAAGGGAGTACCAGCTGCTACCCAGAAATCTGGAAAAAGTGAAAAGAATGTGTTTGCCAGGCAGGGTAGCAGCACCTTGGGTTCAGTAGGAGCAAGAGGAAGGCGCCTTCACCCCTCTCATTAAAGACAACTGCCGGTCTGCTCTTAACTGCCACTGCCGTGTGTCTAACTTGGGCTTTCTCACCAAGCGTGCACATTCAGCTCTTTGGGTTTCAGTTTAAATCTGCTGTGGGTTTTCGGTCATCAGCTGTAACTCCGCTGTCTTCTCCGAGCTACCTTAGTTCTTACCATGCATGGCATGTGGAGTTGCCACTGATGAGTAATATCTTTGGGGAGTAAATTTTTTTCTTCAGCTTTTTCAGGTTTAAGGGGTGGTATTAAAATAGAAACCCTACATTGCTCTCTGAAGGGAAGATAGATTCTTTGAAAACAATCCCACTATGTGCTTGTGGTTTTTCTGTCCTCTTTTCTCACTTCCTGCTGTACATTTTTCAGGCCCCAGAGGACTGTTTCAGGGGCTGCTGCTTCCCAGGTGAGGAACCCTTGCAAGCAGTTCCAGGTAATTTATTTTTTTAAGACACTTTCATTGAATTATTGCAGTCACATGCGTAAACTTCCTCCCCTTCTTAAAACAGAGCCTTACAGAAGGACCTTTTAAAGATGGACCATCCTAATGCCATTTTCGCATTAAATGAGAACCTTAACACCAGATGAAGGCCAGTCGGTACCAAGTAAACAGTTGGAGTAAAGCTTAAGGCAGTTTTCTTCATGATGTTTGAGTGTTAGAGGAGTGTGGCTAGCTTCTCCCACCTTTGGGGTCTGTACAGTTTCCACAGTCTGGCGTTTGGCAGGGTTGGGTCCTCCCCACATCCCCATTGTCCTTCACAGGAAAACCGCTTAAGTCCAATCGAGGAGATGGGAGGGTCCACACCCAGGCCTGTGAGGCTGCAGCAGTTTGTGACCAGCAGCTCCTCTATCCAGATGTCCAGGTATATCTTTACCTCAAAAGGGACAACTCATGAAGAGCTAGCGACAGAGTTGTTTCAATTCTCCCTGTTTGGCCTTTGTACAATTTCAACTAGCAGGTATAAGAAAATGGTCTTTCATTTCATCAGAAATCTATAGGCACATCCTCTCTGTCTGTGGTTAACTCCTCTTCTCTTTGGGCTCCAAACCAAGTCCTCCTCTTGAGCTGACTTCCTGCTGGAATTTTCTCGTCTTCTGCAGCAGGCAGAGTAGGGGGTGTGGTGCATCTTGTCACACAAACTCTCCTTCCTGTCTTGCAGCTCTGCTTTTTGACTAGCTACTTATTCCAGTGACCAGCCATTCTCTCTGCCCACCCAGGGGGAATAATCCCTTTTTTTCATAAATGAGCCCCGACTCCCATCCTAAAAATGTGAATATCAAGTCCTTCTCTCTCTTTGGTCTTAAGAACAGTTTGGGTAGAAGCAGTCTTCCCATGCAACTGTGGCTCTGCCTTTTAAAATTGCTTTTTCTTTTTGTTGTTGTCAGAGAACCACCAGAGGATTTTTTTCCCCAGTGAGTCTCAACAGATTCTTAGGCAATAATTTCTCTTATTGATGACTTTGTGCACCGTCGCGCGCGCTCTGCATTGAATAGCCTGACCCTCTACTTGTGCGTTGGTTTTCTGTGCTAACCTGTCTGTGATTTAAATCTTACGTCAGAGTGGTGATAGAGTTTGTCATTTTGTAGTTGTGATTACGTTACTGTTTTACTACTGTATTCACTGGGGCTGCGTTGAGACCAGCCAGATCCATTTATAGCTTTACTGAGCCGCATTTGTTTGTCAGGATTTCCCAAGTGAAAGTTGGGTGCACTGACCAGCTCCTGCTGGTGGTATCTGTTTAGGGGTGGGATGCGGGGTGGTGGGGAGGAGTTACAGAAAACATTCCTTTTTGTGTGTTCTCTAAATAAGAAGGGTGTGTACTCAGGATTTGGGGATCAGTTGTTCGTTCAGTTCAGTCACTTAGCCGTGTCCAACTCTGCGACCCCATGAACGGCAGCACACCAGGCCTCCCTGTCCATCACCAACTCCCGGAGTTCATTCAGACTCTTGTCCATCAAGTCGGTGATGGCCATCCAGCCATCTCATCCTCTGCTGTCCCCTTCTCCTGCCCCCAATCCCTCCCAGCATCAGTCTTTCCCAATGAGTCAGCTCTTCGCATGAGGTGGCCAAAGTACTGGAGTTTCAGCTTTAGCATCATTCCTTCCAAAGAACACCCAGGGCTGACCTCCTTTAGAATGGACTAGTTGGATCGCCTTGCAGTCCAAGGGACTCTCAACATGACAGTTCAAAAGCATCAATTCTTCGGTACTCAGCTTCCTTCACAGTCCAATTCTCACATCCATACATGACCACTGGAAAAATCATTGCCTTGACTAGACGGACCTTTGTTGACAAAGTAATGTCTCTGCTTTTGAATATGCTATCTAGGTTGGTCATAACTTTCCTTCCAAGGAGTAATCGTCTTTTAATTTCATGGTTGCAGTCACTGTCTGCAGTGATTTTGGGGCCCAGAAAAATAAAGTCAGCCACTGTTTCCCCATCTATTTCCCATGAAGTGATGTTAGCCACATTATATTTGGCAAACTGAGTTGTGCGCTCTGGAAACCCTCTTCTGTTTGCTGATCTCCATACTGTCTAGTTGACCATTACCCACTAATACCTAAGTTACTCGGTTGAGAGGTATTACACCACACCAAGAGCAGAAGGGTTTACCTGTGAGGCGGCCGTGAGTGCCCAGGCTCTCCTGAGGGAAAGTTTCCCCAGAGCTGAGGGGGCCCTTCCTTTTCCAGTCCTGCTGTCTCCTTCACTCTCTTCCCAAAAGATGCTAATCACTTTAGAGAAAAGATCTCCTTATCCCTCTTAAGAGAAACTGTGAACCCAACACGCTCAGGTGGTGCGTTTCTGGACACATCAAGCCCATAAGCCCATCTTCCCCCACAGAAACCCCCTCACAAACCAGTCATATAAGAGGCCGTTTCTTCATGCTCACTGACTGTCCGTGCCAGCTGCTCATCTTGCCGTCTCAGAGGCTGACTCGCTACATGCTTATAAATTGGGAACTTTGCATATCAGCTGCATTCTTCCTCCGTAGCGGGGAGGAAAAACAGCAGCAGAAGGAAAGCTAACAACCTGCGAAATCTAGTTTCCTGTAAGAGAGCTTTTCTTTTTTAATCAAGAGGGGAATAAACGTAGGAGAGAAGAGAGGGAAGGTCTGGCTGCACCCGAGGGTCTTACGTCCTGTGCTCACCCAGAGACCTCTAGGACGTGGTAGGCACCCTGGGAGTACAGGTATGTCCGTCCTGGACTTAGTTTCCTTGTTCTTTCCGTGACACCTGGGGCCAAGCAGCAAGTGGAACTAAATCTCGTTCATTCCATTCAAGTGAACTCTAACTAGCATTTTTATATCCCCAACAGTTTACTACCCACATTTCACACCCATCAACTCATTAGCCAGCTCCCAAACACCAAGCAGAAGGACACTTTGGCGGGGGCCTCTGCCTTTCTCTCCTGACATCCCGTTTACTTGGAAAGTTCTGGGAGCCATTTGCCCCCGACTGGACAGCACTGTTGTGCCCCGCCAGTGGGTGTGGGGGCAGCAGTGGGCCAGGGACGCCAGCCTCGACTGGCGCTTCAGACACCTCGGGACGCTGGCTCCCTTGACTCCATTCTCATTTTCTCTCTCTTAAATAAAAATGGCTTTCTACAGCCATAATTAACTCTCAAATTCACACTGGTGTGCTGTGATCAAATGAAGGTTTGCCTGAATCCTTTCAAAGTGTAACCATGGTAATTGAGGGGGGTGGAACAGAATGAATATATAAAAATATAATGACAATTGTTCTGAATGACTGAGTGTCCTCCTGACATGTAATTAGCTGTTTTAGCAAGATGTAGATCGGCATGGTTGTAATTAAAAGGATTTCTGTCCTTTATGTGACTGGAGATGGCAGGTCTCCCATTCCCTGTTCCCTTTGAGCACTAATGCTCCCTAGAACGTTTGGAACAGCAACTCAGTAAACTGAAATAATGACAGAGTGTTTGCGTCCACACCGAAGTGAAAGGAAAGGATTTGGAGTGATTTCAGCTCCCAAATAGAAGCCTTTGATTAGTGCTCCCCAGTTGACTTCTGAGTCGCACTAAACCTCTCCCTCACATCCGGTCTCAGCCTGCTCCATCTTTGGGATTCTGACTCAAGTTTCTGCCAAACAGAGTCCACCACTGCGGCGCCTCCAGGTCACTCTGCCCCATGTGCTGACCAGCTCGGGTGCTGCGTTGGCCTTACCTGAGGCTTCCTGCTTAACAGACTCTGCAGAATTCTCCATTTCTCCTTGGTCACTTGAGGTCTCCATTGCTGTCACCATCAGAACCTGTTTTTCCAGACAAGAGCTTGCACTTCAGCTAAATGAGATTTTCATAACCTAGGGCAGGAGACATGACATGAACACACTTGAAGGAACCAAAACATAAAGACGGATGCAGATGTGGAGTGCTGGTATCTGCAGTGTCCCACCATTGCCGGCAGGGTAGGACCTGTCTGAGTTTCACCCAGGTCTGCTCACATCACTGGCAGTTCCCAGCTTCCTCATGTCAGCAGCCTCTGGTTCTCAAACTTTTCCCCCTTGTACTGTCATGTCAGTGGGGTTGTCCCCCGGCCCTTCCCCATCCATGTTCCCTCCCTCCTACCTCGTCCCTTTGAACACCATGGGGTCTTGACACCGTACCCGGCTTCCTGCCCACAGAGCCCGCATTCTCACCTGGAGGCCCCAGGCTGGACGGGAGCCGCCGCCTTGTTCTCTGGAACAGGCCTCCTTTGGTTTCCCCGTCACTTCAGTTGTATGATGCAGAGTGAGTCTACGTGAATACCAGCTCGAGCAGAGTGCCAGGTTCCCCTCACAAGCCGCTGCACCTGAGGCTCCTGACTGCACTGGTGAGCCTGGCCCCTAAGCCCTTTCTTCTTCAGGACTGGACACTCCAGGGGGGGCAGCAGCCACCCTAGAGAAAATACAGCTCTTGTTTTTGTTCACACTTTGCTGCTGACCCTCGTGCAGTGCAGCAGCCTTGCCCCCTCCACATAGCAGAGGGACTCCTACTCCAAACATTAAATGTCAGTTCCATGAACGTGCTGAGGTAGGCTGCTGCTTCATAACCGTCCTCCCCCTTCATCCCCAAACACAGACGCACACAATCAGGATAGTTGCTGCCTTGGGTTCTTTTTATTTCCCCCTCAAAATACTTACGGTCCAGTGTAAAGCAGTCAGGGAAGACAATGCTATGAGAGGCTCTTCCTCAGAGCCGCTGCTTCTACAGGATCAGAGGCAACTGGCCCCTGCTTCCCCATCCATGCACAGCCATGGAGCCTCTCTGGGGATCCCTGCCAGTCTTCTGATGGTTGGAATGGTTGTGGGTTCATGAAGGCCAGAGTATCACATCTTGTCTTCCCAACTGCTAAAAGATAAGTGTCTCCATTAGAACAGAGAATCCGTTTTAAGATTAGCAATTCAGAAAACTGACCAGCTGAGTCTGTGATTTGTGAGCCACGCATTCAGCCAGCGAGCAGAACATTCTGATTATGTGCTTACATTCAAAGAAAACAGAACTATCACTGCAGTTAAACCCTTCCAGCACAGTCTTACTATTTTAGGGATCAAAGTCTTAGATGTGCTGCTTAAAGGATGGGTCTACTTAAAAGAGAACTGGAGCTGGTGAGACATTTCCCTCCCCAGATGCTTCTAGAAGCCACTCCAGTGATTCAGGAAACCCTTCACCACCACAGCCCCTACTAAAACGAAAGTAAAGCCAACTTACCAAAATCAGTGAAAATATAGATAGTGCTTATCCCTGAATATGTATTTTTTGGGAATAAAACACCAGAAGTGACCAGAGTAAAAGCCGCCATCCTAAACTGTCATAAATGCTCAGGCCGCCCGAGCATCTGAAGGGCGTAGTAGCTGCTGACATGCGCTAGCCTGTCCTGTCCCAGGTGCCTGGCGCCGTGCTGAGTGTTCACTGTCTTGTTTATTCTTGAAGTAGTACCGCCCGCGTGGAGTCAAGCAAAATCCCTAGGTGCTGCTTTCACTTTAGTAGGAACGTAGCAGGATGTCCACCTGGCCTTGCTGAGTGAAGTCTCTGTACTCCACCTGCTCCTTTCTCGCGGGCAGTGCAGGCTGGTCCCCTCTGTTGCCATCATTTCTTTGCCAACATGGGGCCAGTGTTACCATGATGATCTAGACACCAGGTCACCCCTTCTCCTTGGTTCTCCTTGGCACCTCTCCTCTGCCACTCATGGTGACGGGCACACAGTGACACTTGGCACCTGTGACCTGAGCCCTCGTTTCAAGTCTGCTGTCCCATCTCCTCCTCTAGGAGGCGAATGTGAAGGTCTTGCCCTTTCCTGGGTCTTGGGTCTGTCTCTGAGTTCTGGGGGGGACCTGAATGTCCCAGCTCTCGGGTGTAGCTGCACTTTGTGGAGGCAGAGAGTATCAAAGGTCACTCTTCTGTTCTCTATTTGAGCATCTCTTCAGTGCCTATGTTTGGGGGTTTCGCTAAGCCATTCCAACTCTGCTGTGCCCTCCATCATAATCACAAGAGGTAGTGGGGCTGGGCCAGTGCTGGGTCAGTGTCTGCTCTGCCGTGGGCTCTCCGGCAACCAGAGCTTTCTGATAACCATGGTTCAGCCCAGGGGGCAGCTGCCTGGATGCTCGTGTGTACCTCAGTAACTGTTGTCAGGGACCTGGGCTCTAAGGTGACCTGAGGACTGCAACTTGACTAAAATTCATGTCCCTCCCTCCCCTCTGCTCCAGCTCTTTGCCTCCAAAAGTGGATGGTTCTCCAGGGGCCAGCTCTGTCACCTCTCTCACTTCCAACCGCTTAGTCCCATCCTCAGGAGATGTGAGAGACATAGGTTCAATCCCTGGGTCGGGAAAGATCCCCTGGAGAAGGAAATAGCAACCCACTTCAGTATTCTTGCTTGGAGAATCCCATGGATAGAGGAGCTTGGTGGGCACAGTCCATGGGGTCGCACAGAGTTGGACATGACTGAGCTACTAGCACTTTCATGCATTATTGAAGCCCCCAAGAGTAGAAACCACGCCAGGAGCAATGCCTCATTGGGAATGGCCCTGGGAGAGGGTCTCCAGGTTGACAAGAGGGCTCGGTGGCCCCTGTGATTGGCACCTTGTTTCACTAGCTGGGTCGTGACTCCCCACCAAGTTAACCCACCCTTAGAGTGAAGGGAAGAAGGTACTGGTCGTGACTTGACATCTCTGGGGGTGGGGGGGGCAGTGAAAAGGGAGACGTGGACCCTCCCCAAGGAAGGTGAGTGTGGCTCACCGGCGTGCACGCTGAGCTGGCCACAGCACGCGGGGTCCTTCCTAACGTCCCGGCGCTTCCAGGTCGGGTCTGACGTCAGTCAGGCTTCCGTGGAGCACGGACACCTCCTGCTTTACTGGAACCATGAGCCCTGCAAAAAGTGGTGAGGGTGATTTTTCCAATTCATCATTCACTGAAGCAATTAAACTGGAAATAGAACATTAGTGCTGTGTTAATGTAAACAGCGGCCCATCTAGCGGCATCACCCTGAAGTCTCTAGTTTTTAACGCCAGGTCCGTAGGAGGCGGGCAGTGCATGGACTTGCTCAGCGAGGGACTGAACGGAGGTGAGAGAGCTTGGGCATGCGCTGCTTTCAGGAGCAGGAGTGGTAGCCGTCATCTGCCTTGAGAAACACGCCTCAGTATTGCTAGTCAGTGAACCCCTTAATCGCACATCTCTGAAAACGGGCACCACAAAACCAAAGTTCCTGGGGGTGGTGGGCGCTCTGGTAAGGCTGCTCTCGATGGCGCACTGGCTCTCCTCGGACGCTCCTCTCAGAAGAGTCTCTCCTCTTCCTAATGGTTTTTCTCACACTGGTCATAGAAGGCCAGTCTGTGCAGCCCACGCCTCCCCCCTGGCCCTCTGGCCCTCTGGCCGCCCCTGCATGTGTTCTCCCCACCTTGGGTTCACCCACTGTCCCCACCAGAAGATGCCAAGAACATCCTCGCCGCCTCCCAGGAAGAGCCCACAGCCTTCTCTGACCCCCTGGGCTCCCCTCCCTCCCACGGCCACGGTCACTCTGGGTACGCAGTACCTTCCGATGACCAGTTTCTCTTTGTTTTTTAAGTGCCTGCACAAGGTGCAGACCTTTTGGCCCTGCCAGAGGGTCGGCCTGTGCTCTGCCCCTCCCTCCCTGACCCTGCACTGGGCCCCTGGGGGTCTGTGGCAGCTGACCCCCGCCAGGGCCCCCGGGCTCCACAGGCAGGACAACTCCCAAGGGGAGCGCGGGGCGCGGCATTCGACGCTGGCTGTGTCACTCTTGGCTGCACCGCTGCGGTCATGATCACAGACTGAAGGCGCCTGCTTAGCTAGCGAGTGAGCAAAGTGGACGTGGGGCAGCCGCCGCAGGTGCATCCAACCCGAGGGCAAAGAATCCAGAGTTAAGACCAGGATGACCCACCTGCCAGTCACGGGAACCCTGGCTGCCTGGCTCACCCTGTTCTTCAGTCTGTGGGATCTATGTGTCTGCCCACAAGGGCTGAGGAAAGCCGTCATCAGTAGGGGGAAATGAGATCAGAAGTGCGCCTTTGAAGATGAGTGTGAGAATATTCGTTTGCTTCTCTTTTAAAGTACATGGAGTCTGACCTGAATTCGGGGCCTTGGCCACGTGGCAGGTAGACGAGGGCTCTCCTGGGACCGCGCTGTTGGCACCAAGGCACTGAGCTGTGCTCGAATGGGGGCTGGTGCGCTCCAAGGTTTTGCAGAATGGAACAGTCCATACCCAGGCACTTTATTTTCATGAGTAATCCAGCCTTTTTGTTCAGACAGTGGAATAACCCACGTGCTGGGCCTTCCCATTTAACACGTACGGCGTTTGCCGGAGGAACTGTGAGCAGGTGGCACAGAGGGGGTTGACGGAGGCAGTGGGGTGGGCAAGTGTGCCGTGGGGCGGCCACACACAGACCCCTGGTTCTCCAGGTGCCGGGTCCAGGTTCCACCAGCGCCGGTCAGCTCCCTGGGTTGTAGCTGTGGCGAGGCTGAATTGGGGGGAGAGGCTGGTTTCTCGCAGCTCACCTGGATGTGGGCTCCGGGCCGCCGGGCACTGGGTGATGGTTTGCTCCGTCTTCCTGGGCATTCGTTGCGGGGATGGGAGCTAACTAGTGCAGTGAATTCTAAAGTGGAAAGTGAGTTGACGATGGTCATTTGATCAGATGCCTCGGGACTGCCCGAAAGCATTTAGCATCCACCAAATAGTCGAGTACCTGTGCCCGGGCGGGGGCGGGTGTTGCGGGGCACGCCACCCCTCTGCCCCCACCGCCACGTCTTAGTCTGTGTCTCCCTTTGCCGTCTCTGGGTCTCTGTCCCCGTCTGTGCGCCATGCGTCCCTGGGGGGAGTCGCACCTGTGTCTCGAGTCTGCTGTAAGGTGTTCAGTCTACCTCAAGGGGTCGCCATGGCCAGCTCTGTCCCACAGCAGTCCTTCCAACGTCGCCACACACACTGGAATGTATATCTGCCCCGGCCCCGGCCCGCCTTCGTCAGTTACCCTCCTGACCCCATCTCTTCCTCTGTCACCACAAACTCCTAGTGCAAATTGGATGCTGCTTTAAATGTGAAAACAATTGTTCAAAAGCTATAAAACCTGAATGAAAGCTAAAGCTGAATTTATAAGCCTTGTTGCATATGAGCCAAAAGTGCAAAAAGCTCTATATAATGAACTAACCTGCCACTCGTATAAATATAAATATATATAAATATATTAAAATCAGACTGTTCTACAAAACTGTGTATTTGTATTTTTGTGTACGTACAATTTTCTGCTAAGCAGAAGGAGGATGTAGTATAGGATGCTGTGAGAAGAGATTCGGTTTAATCCTGTTTCTTTGTTACTTACTTTTGTTGACATCAGATGCCTGTCTTTGTCTCACGTGTATGACACTGTTTGGAAATCTGCAGTATCTCTCTTCCTTAGGGCCAGTGTCCTCTAGAGAATGAAACCTGGGGTGGAAAGAGCCGTCCTGGGCACCGGACTTGGGGCAGTGGCCCAGGTTGCCTGGGTGCCACTGGAGGCCCTGAGGTGGGACTAAGGGAACCAGAACTCCCCTTTCTAGAAGTCAGCTTCCAAAACAAGACTGTCAGCGCTAAGGCAGACTCCCCACCAGGAGGGGGGCGCACGAGGGCCAGAAGGTCTCCCAGAAAGCCAACCTGGCTCCCTGGGCTCTGGCCCCTCTTCCACCTAGTTGCCGCCTTTTTCAGATCAGGTTACAAAATGCCTCACCTCTGCCGAGCTGCTGGCGCTTCATCCCCCAGGCCTCCAGCCCCAGCTCCCTGGAGGGTCTCAGAACCCACCTTCCCGGTGCTAACACATAAAAGGCAGTAGTGCAGCTGCCAGCAGCAGCCGGAAATGAGCATCAGACTGGCTCTGCGTGCCCCGGACAGCCGGCCTTCCCCCGACAGAAGCCCCAGGCCTGGGCCTGCCCCTGCTCCCACCCACCTCTCAGCGTGCTCCCACCAGCCAGCGTCCCCCCGCCCCAACCCCGATGTGAACCTTCTCTAGGGAGAGCGATACTGCACCTTCGCCTGTGGGACTCATATTTATAACAATGTGTGATGACTGTAGCAAACAGCCCTTGTTTCTGGATGTACATGGTCCGAGAAACAAGCGCTCTCTTGTATTGATTAAAATAGTTCCAACGAGTCCTGTATCCTTGTATCTCCTATTCTGGATTAGTGCCTTTTGGACAGTAGACTGTTCTGTAATTAAAATGTAGTATACTGCTTTTTTGTACAGTTTTGTTTTAATAAAACTTTTTTTTAATTTGTGTTTATTTTAGTATTGTACCTATTAGAGAATAAAATGTATAACTGAACAAAGGCTGGCCGGGATTTCTTTTGAGTAACCACAGTCATTCGGGAAGTGCCCAACCCTTCTGTCTTGCACATCCGTCCCTTCGTGCTTTAAGAACAGTCTAGCATCCCAGAGACAGGAGATCGCTGGGAAGGGGTTCAGGGAATGATCAGGCATCCCGTTCGAGGGAATGTCTGCCGGGAATCTGGCCCCTGCTGCCTCCAGTCTGCGCTCCCTTCGTGTCTGCCTGAATTCCCCAGGAGAAGCCGTGCCTTCCCGTAGCTTCCCCTCCGTGGTCCCCTCACCACAGGCCCCGTGCCCATGTCCTGAAATCACTAGGATGCTGGCCGCCCACGAGGCCCACAGCCCTTGTTTGCCGAGCCGCACCCTCAGCACCTCACTTTCCTACGAAAGCCCTCTTTCCTGGGGCTTCACCTTCAGCAGTCAGTAACAACGTGAGAGAAAGCTGAAGCTTTGTTCTCTGCATTTCTTTAAGGCAAATGGTTGGGAGCAAATTCTTAAGCAGGACCGAAGGACCAGGTGCCCAAGCTCCCATCTCACCTGACAGGTTTACCAACTCCTCAGAGAAAAGGGAGCTGGGGTTTGTTTTCTCACACATGGTGTCTTCAAGCTTTGAGCTGTCTCCAAGCTTTAGGCTGCCAGTAGAGAGACGAGCAGGTCTGCAGAGGAGGGATGCCCAGGCCGTCACCACCCCATGCTGCTCCTGTTTGGGCCAGAACTGCTCCTTCCGGCTGTGCCCACAGCATACCATCCCTGCGCTCATCTAGAGTCCTCCAAACACGCTTGCCTGGAGGGAACCTCCTCCACCCCCCAGAGCTCCAGGGCCCCCAGCTGGTGGGCACTGCGCTCTAGTTCACGACCACGGGGCTCGGCCAGCAACAGGAAGCCCAGTGCAGGACGGCGCGCAGCTGTTCTGAGTGATCCAACCAGCAAGCGAAGGGACACAATGTGACCCCCCACTGGCACCATCTTAGGGTCTGAGCGACTAGAAATCCCACAGCCTCAGGCAAAGGAGATCTCATTGAGTTGCAAGAGGGTAAGTAGCCGCTCAAAAAACGAGATTTATCCTAGGAGCTAGATCCATCTGAGATGCTTGCCTCGGAGCAGGACAGCTCCTGGCTGCCAAATTTCTGTCATTATTTGGCAGCGCTTATCTCTGAGAACAAGTCCTGGGCACTTATGAATATAAACAAGTCCCGCCAGGACGTGCTCTGACTGCTGGCCACCTCCCCATCAGCCCTCCTGGCAGCTGTGGTCCTTACATTTGCAAGTACATTTTATCTCAGGCAAGGTGCTGGCAGAGTGACTCACCGATGTGGGGCCACCAGCATGCTGGGCTGACCACGTCCTCGCAGGGAGGGTGGGACCCTGGGGCCACCTCAGAAGGCCTGCTCCCCTCCCCAGTGCTGTTTGGGTCCTCGCTGGGTGCCACGTCCTGAGGATGCTGGCTTGAGGCAAGCAGGACCCCAAACTTTTGCCATCAGTTTCCACAACCTGTGGAGATGGGACCTGCTGGCACCCACTGCCTTAATCCTCCTCCCCCGAACCCCTTGCTGCAGAGGCTTTGAAGGTCTGCTCACCTGTGCGGCAGTGCAAGGAAGCCCTGCTCCCTGACTGCGGCGTCTGACATGGGGCACGGCACGCAGATCCAGGGGGACATGGAAGCCGAGGCCCAGAGCCGCGACATGCCTGCTCCAGAAAAGTGGCCTTCCACTGAGTTAGCCCAGAAGCTCAGGAAGTTTCTGTTGGTCCTTGGCTCCTGAAAGATATCTCAACTGACCCGCCACAAAACCACATACGTGACAAAGACTGCCGGGCCCGGGGGTGTGTGCTCAGGGGACCTGCTCCTGCCCTGAGCCTCCCCTCTTCCAGTCTCCATGCTGAAAAGCCCCGCCCCATCACTCAGAACCAGGCCACCCCAGCCCCTGGGGGACAGTCTGGAATGAGCTCAAACACCCCTGCCTTGGTGGGGAGAGGGGAAAGCACCAGGAGGACCACAGACGTATGCAGGAGATCATCTGGTTTTATTTAGAGGCTGTTGGTCATATGGTGGGAAGGCATATAAGGTACAAAATTACAGACATTTAGTTCACTATACAATACAAATCATTAAGTCTTTACAGGTCATTACAGAGTCTTTGGATTTTTCTTAACTCCCATTTCACATGTAGGAAATCAACAATCCCCCAATCAAAATCACTTCCTTGTGTGAACCTGTCATATTTACAGAACTCCACACAGAGGCTCCAAAACGCCCCCAACACGATTAATGAGCAGCACGCAGAAGGCACGAAGAGTTCCTCCAAGAAGGGTGCACACAGGGACAAGGGGGTTGGGGTCTCAGGCTGCACAACCTGTCCTGGAGGTGAGGAGTGACAGACAGACAGATGGAGCGGCGACCCTGGGAGCTAGGAGGTGTGAGAGCAGGCAGGCCTCTGTCAAGGGTGGCTCATCTTAGCCCAGAAAACCTCCCAATGGTTTCACAGACAAGGGAGCTTAATCCAAGAGGAGGGAGAGGAAGGAAGGGGCAGGGGTGCTCCTAAGCCTTTCAGACTCCTCAGGGGCCATTCACAGCTCACTAAGCACACAGGGCCCTTCATGCCAGCCTCGCCAGCCCGACTCAGCCCCGCAGCTGGGCTTTCTCACCCTCCTGCTCCCTCTGGGCATCAGCCACCCCCACTGCCTCCCCCCACGGTCCCCTGGGGTCTGCAAAGCAGGCAGGCCCCGCCCAGCCTTGACCTGTCCTCAGGCAGCCTGGGGGCCCCACCACTCCTGCTGTCTTACTGAATCCCAGAGCCTGACTGGCTGACATTTAAACAGGTCTGTCAGCAAGGACAGAAGACAGAGGGAAGGGGGAGCCCCTCCCTCCCGCCCAAACACTCTCCAGCCACACCCTACCCCCAAAACCCTCAGGCCACTGCCCTGCCAGCAGCGCTGACGGATGAGGGTGCCTGGGGTGGCCTGTGTGTTGCCCTGGCCACGGGGACAGCTCACCAGGAGGACCAAGCAGGGGCCCAAACTCGCTTCATTCTGAGAAAACCCCAGGCGAGCCGGGGGCTACAGACGGGAGCAGCAACAGTTCTCGCGGGAGGAAGAACCACCTCTGCACACAGGGGCCCTGGCCACTGGCCCCCAGTCCCAACAGCACAAGGCCAAGGGCCCTAAGGAGATGCTGCCTCACTGGGTAGGGACACCAAGCCCCAGTGAGTGCGGGGCAGGGCTGGTAGGAGACGCTCAGGCAGAGGGAACTGGGGATGTTTGAAAGGCAGGCCCCGGGAGAAAGGGGGGTGAGGCCTCCAGGGACAACAGGGCGGGAAGGAGCTGACCCACATCACCCAAGGCTCCTCTCAGCCTCCGCAAGCTCCAGCCAAAAACCTGCTCAGGGCAGTGGCCCTGCCGTCGTTTCACCCACTTTAGCTCAACCAGCAACAAAGTGAGTGCAGCCCCTCATCCCCCAGCTGACCACCCCAGGCCGGCTCTAAGAGGCTGTGACGCCCGTCGCGGGGCAGATGGGCCCCAGCAAGTACTGGGCTCCGTCCATGAGGATCACAAACACCCCGACCACTTTCTGGTTCCCCACATTGTCTCTGCAAGTGTGGGGTGCACAACTTTCTGCCCCTAGGCAGCTCACGGAGACTGGGAGCAAGGGCCGCCCTCCCAGGGACAGGAGGGTGTCCACAGAGGAGGATCTCACACTGGAAACGAATCTGAAGGAGAATGTCTTTGTTGGGAAGGATGTTGCATAGAAAAGCTGACACAGAATTAAGAGCACTTAGTTCAGGCACACGCCTTGCCTGGCAGGGGTTCCCCCAGCAGACCAGTGGAGGACAGAAGGGAGCGCCAGGGGTGGGACCCCCAGCCTCCTGCAGACCTGGGGCTCTGCCAGCCCTGGCCCCGAAGGAAGGAGACAGGCTTCTTGTGGCGGAGGGCAAACCACCAGCCTGGAAGCTGCACCTGGGGAATGAGGAAGATGCCTTCTGCCCGGGTCAGGGCACCTGTCATGGGGGAGCCCCCCACCCCTCCCCAGAGCCCCCGGCCAGCTATCCGCTGGGGCAGCAGATGGGAGCAAGGGCACACCGGGCCAGGTCACTAAAACCTGCAGACTCCATGCCAGGCTGCTGTGCCCTGGGCGCGCGGAGGACTAGGTAGGCTGGGAGCCGCTTCTCGGGGACACAGAAAGAGCTGGGACGGGGAATCAGAGGCTGGGGCTCCCACACACTGGAAAAACCAGTAACTCTCCTTGGTTTCAGCCTGTTCACTGTGAGAACCCTTCCAGCTCCCAAGCTCGGAGTACTTGTTGAGACGAAGGGTGCGATCTTAGACTCCCGGGCCTGTCCCCTGTTCTAAATCGGACCAGGGCAGCTTGGGGTGATGAGATCTTGTTCTGGGCGGGCGAGCCCATAGCCGGCAGAGCCTGCACGAGGCTCCATCCTGTCCTGCGGTCCCGGAGGCACAGGAGGAGCACGCAGGCCGCCTTCAAGTGAGGGGCTTCATGTTGCTAGAGAACCGAGTTTCGTTGTTCTTTTTTTTTCAAGCTTTCTGGCTATCATTTTTAAGAGTCTAAACACGAGAACTGAAGAGGCAGCCTAGAATGCTGTGTGCAAACTCCAGCTCCAAGCTTCCATCCCCAACTACACGGTGTCCCCAAATCTTGCTCACAGCACAGGCCCAGTGGCTCCCATGATGACAGGCAGGGAGGCAGCCGAATGTTCGTCACCAGGCCACTGACCACCACCTTGGTAATTCGAGAAGCACTGATGGAAAAAGGGCTCAGGGCCAGGGCTGACTGGCCCATGGCTCCTAGAGGTCCCCAGGGGTGAACCCCACCAGGCTGCAGCCCTGGGCTGAGCGGGCATCAGGGCACAGAACTGCCATGAAGCTCAACTGGTCTAAGGACCCTCCCAGACCCCGAACTGCACCAAGGAAGGCCGTGACGCCTCTGAACGCAGAAGCACAATCACCACCTCCTCCCGTTTTTGCTGTCAGCTGAGAGTAAGGCCACTTGTGCATCTGTGTTTAAGACACAGGGAGGAGGTGAGTGTCCTCTGGCCCCTCCAGGAACCCCCATCCGAGGCAGCAGGCTGGCCGTTCCACAGCGGTCACGGAGGCCGGTGATGTGCAAGGTGGGCCCTGGGCACCAGTGCTGAGCGGACGATTGTGGCTCGCGAACAATTTTAGATTTTGAAAAAATAAATATAAATAAATATATTCCAGGAACTCTGTGAAGGGAATAAACGGCAAAGAGAGAAAACTTTCCAGGTATAAAGACGCTGAAACACCCACAAAGACACCTCTAAGAAACCCCACGGAAAGAAAGAGGGAAAGAAGGGGCAGGCCCGGGGCCCAGGCACTTAGAGGAGCCGGCACTTGGGGGTGTTGGGGGTAACTGGGGTGCAAGCCAGGACTTGAGGCGCTGGAGGCCACCTCCATAGAAGTGAAAAGGCACTAGTTAACAATTATGTTTTAAATTAAGAGGTTAACGGGGTCACCAGAATAGAACAAAGAGCAACAGCAGCCACGAGTGGGCAGCCCCAGGCCCAGGGAGACCACGGGGACCTCACCCTGGGCTCCTGAAACCTTCCACCTGAGGTCCAGCTGAGATGCGCCCTCACCCCCTGGGGAGAGGGCGAAACGGGGCCGGGTGGGAGGGGTGGGTGGTCACCAGCCCCACGTCACCGTGCAAAAAGCATTCCTGGCCTGTCTCCAGGGAGAGCAGCTGGAGGGCCCCCCAGGACTATCCCCACAAAGGCTTGGAGGGGCCCGGTGCCCTCTGCCCATCACCCTGGAAGGATGGGAGGCAACTGCCCCGCCACTCAGCTGGCCCAGGACTTGCGGTTCTCGGGGTTTCCGTGGCCGCGCTCGGCCCGCAGCGCCGTGCCCTCGGTCTTGGCCAGCGCTGCCGTCAGCGAGGCCAGGTTGGTGGCGGAGCCGGAGAGCAGGCCACTCTTGCGGGGCTCGGGGGCGCCCTGCAGACGGAGCCCGGCGCTGCGCCTCCGTCCCACGCCTGCTGCCCTGCGCACGCGGTCCGGCCTCACCAGCAACCCGTAGCCGGGGTTGCACTTGAAGTACTGCCTCCCGCCGATGGAGCCGTCATTCTTACCTGTAGAAAGAGAGGACAATGTGGAGGCGGTTCCCAGACCCAAGGGACCCCCATGTGCCCGAGGAGCTGTGCCCCATGGAAGGCATGGGGCCCGGGCAGTGCCTCCCGGCAGCACCGGTGGTCACTGCAGACAGACCTCAGCGGCCTCAGACACGGTCAAGGCCTGGCCACTTCTGATGCCCACGTGCCAAAGCAGAGCCCGCTCTTCCCCCTCGGCACTGACCGTTTTCAATCTGGACAGTCAAAATGCAAACCAAGCAAGGAGGTTGTGAGGTAGAATGATTATTTTTTCTAAATCTATTGGATGGAAACTGGCAGATTCCCAAACTGAAGCTAGAGAGATGTGCTTTCTGGTGGCTCAGTGGTAAATCCACCTGCCATGCAGGAGACTCGGGTTTGACCCCTGGGTCAGGAAGATCCCCTGGAGGAGGAACGGCAACCCACTCCAGGGTTCTTGCCTGGAGACTCCCATGCACAGAGGAGCCAGGCAGCTACGGTCCACGGGGCCGCAGACAGTAGGACCCAGCTGAGCAACTAGACAGCAGCAGCTAGTGAGCTGCCACCCTGGTGTGCCAAGGCACGGAGACGTTTCCTTCATACAAGCAAACAGAAAACGCTTTAAGTGAACCAAAGCACAGGGCAGGGGATGAGGACTGGGTCCCTGATCCCTACCTGTCCACCAAGCTTCCACCCAGGGAACAGCTGCCCTGCCCTGGGACATACTGGCAAGAGGGAGAAAGGCAATCAGGCAGGCAGAGCTCAGTGTGTTGGACGCAGAGAGCCCCCTGTGTCTCCTCAAGAGAAAGTACGTCCACACAAAACTTGGATGAGTACTCCCCGCTGCCTTACTCGCAACGGCCAAAAAGTGGAAGCAACCCAAATGCCTATCAGCTGACAAGTGGATAAGCACCACGGGGCACCTTACAACGGGGCCGCACAGGCCATAAAAAGGAGCAAGTGCCGACAGGCTGCAGCCAGCTGAGCCTGGGGCGCTCGAGAAGCCACGGAGGCTAGGGCCGCTGTGACTTCATGAATAGCGAAGTCCAGATTAGGACCTTTCATATCAATGTTGACAAACAGTATAGATTCATGGTTTACCTGGGGCTGGGGGAGGGGAGTGTCTTGCTAATCAACATACGGCTTCTTCTGAGGGGGGGATAAATCCATGGTAGGTCCGTCTAGTCAAGGCTATGGTTTTCCTGTGGTCATGTATGGATGTGAGAGTTGGACTGTGAAGAAGGCTGAGCTCCGAAGAATTGATGCTTTTGAACTGTGGTGTTGGAGAAGACTCTTGAGAGTCCCTTGGACTGCAAGGAGATCCAACCAGTCCATTCTGAAGGAGATCAGCCCTGGGTATTCTTTGGAAGGACTGATGCTAAAGCTGAAACTCCAGTACTTTGGCCACCTCATGCGAAGAGGTGACTCATTGGAAAAGACTCTGACGCTGGGAGGGATTGGGGGCAGGAGGAGAAGGGGACAACAGAGGATGAGATGGCTGGATGGCATCACGGACTCGATGGACGTGAGTCTGAGTGAACTCCGGGAGTTGGTGATGGACAGGGAGGCCAGGCGTGCTGCGATTCATGGGGTTGCAGAGAGTCGGACATGACTGAGCGACTGAACTGAACTGAAAACCCATTGTAAAATCAGGTTGCACAACTCTGGAAATATAGTACGAACTGCTGAACTGTACCCTTTAAACTTCTGGATTTTTTGTTATGTGAACTGCATCACAATAAAACTATTTCCAAAAAACAAAAAAAAACCAACCTGCAGTTCATTTGCTATATACAATGTAGCTAGACCTAGGGGGCATTATGCTAAGTGAAATTAGTCAGATAGAGGAAGACAAATACTGCGTGTTATCTCTTAAGTGTGGAACTGAAAAAATAAAACAAAGGACTATAACAAAACAGAAGCAGACTCGCAGGTGCAGAGAACAAACTGATGGTTACCAGCTGGAAAGAGGGAAGCGAGAGGCCAAGACAGACGTCGGGGATTAACAGGCACAAGCTACTGTGTATAAAGTAGGCTACAAGCATCCATCATATGGCACCTGGAATACAGCCAGTGTTTTATAATACCTTTAAATGGAGTATAATCTATAAAAATTTTGTATCACCAGTTTGTACACTGGAAACTAATACTGTAAATCAACTGTATCTCAGTTTTTAAAAAACAACAGGAAAGTAATTCTTTAAGCCCTGCCCTCAGTTTTTCTGCAAATGATGATGTCTTGGCTTGGAGGTGAGCCGTTCTATACAGGAGACACCTCTCCTTCCATCCTCCTGCTGGGGGCCCAGGAGCCTGGGGATGTCTGGGGAACACCTGAGGCGTCTGAGCCTCCACGCGGGCATCAGCCTTCGCAACCTGAGCTAGCGCAGCACACAGAGCTGCTATGGCACTTCAGACGCAGCTGTTTCTGGGACTAAAACCTAAACCCCAGGATTTAAATTCATTATCGAATTAATATTTAGTAGCTTTCAATGAATGTCTTAAGTTTGTGACAAATCTCTGCAAGTTATAAAAAGAGAGAGAATCTGACTCTTAAAACACTTAGGAGAGCCTTATCTAGCGAAAACTCCTGATTTTGAAAAGTGTTAACTGCGGGGCTCAGAGAGGTCAATGATGTGCCCAAGGGCATACAGCAGGTGCTAGGCAGCGCCCACACTTTTCAGCTAGACTGCAGTGGGCATGGGGGCAGGCACCTGTCCCAAACTAGCATCACTCACCTGAAGGTAAGTCCAGCTCCACTCCAACCCAGGTGCCCTCCTGAAAGTCGGTGGGCCCCACGTATCTCACGACGCCCGTCTTGTTGGTGCCCACCGTCACGTATTCTCCTTCCTTGAGCCACTCTGGGACCTCACTGGCTTCTTCCGAATCTGAGGAGACTTCCAGCTTTCCCAGGGCCTGAACCCCAGCGCCACCATCCCCCAGGTCCCCCGAGGCCGGTGGGTCCTCCGCTGTCCCTAAGGGGCCGCCGGGGTCCCCGCCAAGCATGCGCGTGAACGACTTCAGCTCCGAGGTCCGCACCTTCTGGATCCTGAACGGAGAGGCGGGAGCAGGTGGCTGGAACCGGGGCTCTGAGGGCGGCGGTGGCCTGGAGACGTTGGGCTCTGGGCCGGGGACTGGTCTCCCCTGGGGCTGGGTGTCCTCTGGCTTCTGGGAGGCGGCAGGGTAGCTCCTGCTCGCCTGGTTGGGTGGTGGTGGCGGGCCTGCTGCCTGGTTCTGCTTCTCTGCAGACGCCCCGGCTGGAGCCAGGGCTGCACCGCTGCCTGGTGTCTTTCCCTCCACCGAGGCAGCCGGGGGCTCGAGGGCGGCCAGGCCGGGGCCCGGAGGGGTCGAGGCCATGGCATCCAGACCCGGGCCACAGGCGTCCGACAGGGTGGCGGTGGAGACACTGTGTGAGAAGTAGCCGCTGGATGCTTCGCTCAGGGGACTGGGGGGCCCATCCCCACCCTCGGGGGCCGGGGAGGTGGGTGTCACTCTCGGGGGCCCATCACAGGTCTTGGGCACAGGGGTGGCTGGCGGGGCCACAGGCATGCTGGGGGCCACGTGCAGCCCCCCATTCTCCCGCTGAGCCTGGAAAGGGGAGAGTTCAAAGTTAGGCATTCCTCCCGAAAGCCTCAAGGCCAATCCCGCTGTTGGAGACAGACAGCTCTGATGGTGGAACTCGAGTGGCCTTGCAGCAGGGCAGAAGGTTCCCACATCAGCTCTCCGTGCGACCTCTGAGCACGGATAACAGACGCCAACAGGCTGCAAGCCACTGCTGCCCCTCCCTGCCCTGACCCGGGCTGAGCAAGGCAGCCCCGAGTGCCCCTCATTGCCACCCCCTTCCATAAAGCACAGCTCCTATAGCTGCCTATGATAGTATGGTTTCTAGTTAAGAATTACACATTTGGTCTGAAATGTCTTGTTTTTTTGGTAGAGAACTCCTAAAACACCTGGGGTTTCCCAAATGCTATGAAGGTTTCCTGATACTCATAACAAGCCCCTTACGACCACATCTAAGTTTATGTTAAGGGGGGTGACTTTTGGAAAACTCCCAAGGGAGGGGCTGGTTGCCAAGGGGACCAATCACATGACTAGAAGGGTGTACATTTCCATCCCATCCCTGACCTCTGGGAAGGGGCTGGAGGCTGACTCACTCACCAGTGGCCAACGCTTTAATCAACCATGCCTATGTAATGACCTCCACAAAACCCCCATAAGAACAGGGTTTGGAGAGCTTCTGGGCAGGAGAACACGTGGCGATGGGGGCAGAGCCCAGTGCCAAGAGAGCACGGCAGCGCCTTGCCCTCCCCTGCAGGTGTCTCCCACCTGGCTGCTCCTATGTTAGTTACATCCCTGTCTAATAAGCTGATAGTCTAGTAAGTAAAATACTTCTCTTGGGTCCGCTCCAGCAAATTCACTGAACCTGAGGGAGGGATCAGGGGATCCTCTGGTCTGGAGCCCGTGGGACCTGGTTCTGAAGTGGGGGCAGTCTTGTGGGGCAGAGCCCTCAAGCTGCGGGGATCGGATGCTGTTACCAGGTAGACAGGGTCAGGGCGGAGTTAACTGTGGGACACCCCTGCCTGGTGGTGGGAACGATGACGCGGGGCTGCAGCTGGGCAGTGTGGTACAAGACGGGCAGGAGAGCCTTCACATAAAACACGGCACATGTGAACACCCAACTCCCTCTTACACCTCCTGCACTCAGGCCCGGAGCTCCGCTCTCTTGGGAACGGACCCCCCAACCAGCACCGACTTCCTGGGGACGCTGAGAGGATAGCTGGAGGCCAGCAGAGCACGCTGCTCCTGCAGAACTGAAACGGTGGCCTCCGCAAGGGATCCAGACGTGCCAGAGCACAGCTCGGCAGGAAGCAACAACCCCGAGGCCTGCGGGGCCAGGAGGCAGGGCAAGAGGAGGGACAGAGGCTGCCTGCAAGCTGCACCCTTCCTCTGAGACGCTGCCTTTCGAGACGGTGCTCAAGGCTGGTCCCACGGCCCGCGTCAGGGTCACCGATCCTGGAGACTCATGGGCCGAGGAGCAGCCAGCCCAGCGAGCAGGGCTGAGTGAGGCCAGAGCTGCGCTGGGCTTCCCGCCTCTCAGCCCTGGGTCTGACTCACTTCAGCAGAGCTCCACGGGCCCTGCCGCGCTCTCGGGTGTTCCTGCCGTGGTAACTGCAGCCACCGGAGAAGGCGGCAGATTATCTTTCTGTTCCTGATGCACCATGACAGGGAATGGGAGACGGAGTGGGAAGCGGGCTGTGGGGCGAGAAGGGTGCTGCTCAGAAAAAGAAATATGTTCTCAATATTTACGGAAAGATTATTTATCTTACAGGAATGGCCATTTTCCATTTGAAATACAGGATTTATTTGAACTGGGAAACAGCTGAGATCTATAAGTCTCTTACAGTTACTTGGCTTAACTCAGCAGTTTGATAAATCATGCATTTTCACGTGAATTGTCATTTATATTCCTGTCTCTGGAGGCCCTCCTTCCCCCACAAGGCACACTCTCAGGGTACGAAATTAACGGCACCTCTTGAGATTAACAACCCATTTTTGTGATGGATCTCTGGGCTGCAAAATTTACTAAATCCAGTAGATCAATAACTGTCACCAGCATAAATACTCTAAAAGACGAGGCAATCCTTCAATCATTTTTCTTTTGCAACTTGTACATGTTTTATTTATCCTTTTCCATTCTATTTTTAGTCTCACTGACCAGGCAGGGAAGAATACACAGCAAAATTTAGGAGACTCTGAAGTCTGAACAGTAACCATGGTTCTGACATAGTCCGCAGTTCCCTGCTCTCTGGGGATAAAGCCGTCCCCCAGTTGCAGGATCTGCTGAGGGAAAGACTTAGTCCTGAGGAGTGGACGGCCCAGGGACAGTGCCTCAGAGCCCCATCAGCTTCTGCCCCATCAGCTTTCACTGTGTCCTCTGATGTGGGCCAGGAAGGACTTACTTTACGACAAGGCCCAGAGAGGCTATTCACCCACAGCCTCCAGTAAGGGAAAAGCCGGGGATCAGAGGTCAGATCCATAGCGACAGGAAAGAGGAGACGGTGGGGGCGGGGGGCTGGAAGGTGAGCTCTGATTCCCCGGTTCTTGGTTCTTTCCCGCTGAGCCAAGCGCAGCTCTGATCCTTCCGCTTTGGCACTGTGGGTTCCCACTCAATTGGAGTTGCTATGTGAGTGGGAATCTCCCTACCTCTCTAGGTCACAGTTTAGCACAGACATTCCTAAGGCTGCCGGAAAGCCTGGATCTGGGCAAACCCTCAGGGAAGCACCCTTGTGTAAGGGTCTGCCTTTGCCGCACTGGCCTGGGAGCCCCAGTTCTGCCTTGAGAAATCATTAACCCGACTCATGGGGGCGGGGGCAGCTCTACCTTTGGTTAAATTCGTGAACACCTAAGATTGAAATGGGCCGTGCAGAAAGGAGTGAACTCTTGGACATCGGAATTATCTTTCAAATTATTTGGCCTCTTTTGCTCCTGTTTTCAGAGAAGGCAATGGCAACCCACTCCAGTCCTCTTGCCTGGAAAATCCCATGGACAGAGGAGCCTGGTAGGCTTTGGTCCATGGGGTCACTAAGAGTTGGACACGACTGAACGACTTAACTTTCACTTTTCACTTTCATGAATTGGAGAAGGAAATGGCAACCCACTCTAGTGTTCTTCCCTGGAGAATCCCAGGGACAGGGGAGCCTGGTAGGCTGCCGTCTATGGGGTCGCACAGAGTTGGACACGACTGAAGTGATTTAGCAGCAGCAGCAGCAGCTCCTGTTTTAATAAATAAAAAACTTCCTATGGAAGACACAGCATCTCCTCAGAGGATGAACAGCACAGTGGGAGAAAATAGATTTGCTATTCATAAGATGAGAAGTGCTGTTCATCTGTGGGAGATCATAAGAGATGATTTTCTCCCCCAGCTTAGCGTCAGTCTTTTCACGCTGATATCATGAATCAGAATAAAATGTAAAACTGAGAATTAAGCCAACACTTGGGATAAGGAGATGGTTCTGTTTATAGAAATCGCCTCTGCCTAGCAGTGGGCTATTAAAACAGCAGACTACATTAGCAGTCAAGCACCTAAGAGTTTAGCAATCATATGATTAACAAGTTGAAAATAGAAAAGTATAACAAGCAAAACAGAGAGGGAGAAGACAGTGACCTACATTATAGTTCATTATCGAGACGGGAATGCTAAAATTAAAAGCCACGGGTGTGGACTCCACAGTTGCAGCACTGGGGCCACCCACCGTATGTGGGACAGCCACAGAGAAGGCACCACCCGGCCCGACCAACTCACCTCAGCCATCCTGGGCGACCCGACGTCCGGAAGGGCCGACTGCACCATGATTCGGGGCACGGGCTGAGGAAACAAGGGAGCGAGTGGGCTCGGGGGAGCAGGGCAGACAGAACCAGAGAAGCCTTCCTCTGAACAGATGGGAGAGCTGTCAGGAGGACCCACCCAGAGGGAACTTCTACAGCTTGTAGGGATTCTGACAAGTCACTGCCTGGCAGGGCTGCCAGGGGCTGGGCAGGGGTGCTGTACTGGAAATATACAAAGCCAGGAGCAGAGTCAGTGGCCCAGCCCCAGCGACACCGGACACGGGCTAAAGACAGTAAGGAGTTGGAGGTGCTCTCTTTCCTTGCGCACGGCACATGTTAGCCAGGGGCTATATCTGTACATGGAGCTCTCTGGGTGGCTCAGTGGTAAAGAACCCACCTACCAATGCAGGAGACGTGGGTTTGAGCCCTGGGTTGGGAAAATCCCCTGGTGAAGGAAATGGGAATCCACTCCCATATTCTTGCCTGGGAAATCCCAGGGACAGAGGAGCCTGGCGGGCTACAGTCCCTGGGGTCGCAGAGTTGGACATGACTGAGCGCACATGAGTATCACTTATTATCTATCCATGGGAGCATTCAGGACCTGACAGAGATGTGCGACAGGACAGATCAGGAAAGGCTTCAGGGGAGGTGGAGCACAAACCCAGCCTTGCCCAGCCAGGGAGATTCCCGGTCCAGAGGAGCGCAGGCGGAGCCGTCACAGGCAGCGAGGGGGATGAGGACGGACGCCAGTGTGGCTGAAGCAGAGGGGACAGGCATGCGAGCAGAGGCTCTGGGGTCTGAGCGAAGCTCCTGGGCAATGGCAAGGACCCCCAGAGCTCCTGGGCAGAGCGGGCAGGGTGTGAAGAAGACCAACCTGCCGGTGGAAGGCAGACTGGCTGCAGAAACAGTGCAAGAGTGAGGCGGGCAAGCGACAGGCGCCAACAACAGAGCAGGGCTGACGGGATAAGAGCCTGAACCGATGCGCACAAGTGGTATCATACGAGTGGAGCCGGTTCCTTACGGATGTGTGTCAAGGAACAGCTTTTTAAAACAGAGCTGAAAACCACACAAACACTGGCCCCAGAAGAAAGAAAAGTCGGGAGGAGGATCTGGTAACCCTTAAGGAGTCAGCAGCTGCTGCGTTCACAATGGCAGGTGGGCACAGAGCAGACGCAACCACCTTGGAGAACCCTGGGGCCTGCCACGCTCTGCGTTTATTTCCCCAACCAAGGTCTGGCCCCTTCCTGGGCCTGCCTGCTCCGAAGCGCAGGTCTGGAGGTCACCTCAGAGAGCTCGGCTCTAAGAGGGCTCCGTCCGGGCCAAACACCTACCCTCAATCCCATTTCACAGGAGGTGTCAAAGCTGGGTGACGGGGTTTGTTGCCACACAGTACCTTGATCTATCTAGTCTGCCTGTCCTGGGACCCTGATCTGTCTAGTCTGCCTGGCCTGGGACCCTTTTCAAGTCCCTCCCTCCAGCCTGGAGCATCCGGTTCCTCCCAGGTCCCAGGTGTGTCTGGGTGCCAGGGCTCCTCTGATGTCACGCCTCCCCAAGAGTCTGCAGGCATGAAGGCTGACGCCCCAAGTCTTGCTTCCTTCCTAGCAGCCCAGACTCTTAACTGAAGGGAGAAAAGTCCATCTGGAACAAAACAGCCCACAGAGAAGGGTGTCGACCTACATTCATACACCAAACAGCTGCGTTTTAGCAAAGGTACTGCTACAGCCCATTGTGCCCTGGGATAGCCTCTGGGAGAAAGGTGTGAGAAGCAATTAATTCTGCTAGGGGTACGGGAACAGCAGCAGCATCTGAGAAAAAGGCCCAGAGACGGCCCATGGCAGGAGATATAGCCACACAGCTGGGCAGATGTGGGGATAAACTAAGGGAAGACACGCTCTACCCTGCAGACACTGGGGGGCACCTCGGGGTGAAGTCCCGGGAGAGCCAGGGTCAGACATGGGTTTAAGAAAGACAATGGAACGTTCAGAACCAGGCCTGAATCCCCCAGCCTCTCCCTCGACTCCCTGACCAGGAAAGACCCCCATGCCTCCCACCCAGCTCCCGTCACACACCTTGCCTGCCCCAGGCCTCCTTTCAGGGATTCTCCGTTTCGAGCACGTACCCTCCAGTCTGTCTTACGGTCCCTTCAGTGCAGGGGCTAGCACCTTCATTTTTATCTTCCCCATTGTGTCCGAAGACCCCCACGAATGGAAAGGTGTTCAGACCATATCTCTCAGTAAGGGCAGAAAAAAGTTTGTTAAGCTGGAACCCCAAAATACTTACATTCTTCAGTTATATCTTATTTAAAACAGACAAGATTCAGATGAAACATTCTCCTTTAAAGCACAAAAATGTAAAAATCCCACCAAGATGGAGCTACAGCCACCCAGGATGAAACCTTTTCTATGTCCTCCTAAATGGGGTAATAGAAACATATACTTTTCTTTATGATTCAGAATAATTTTTAAAACATCCAGTAAATGCTTGGGAAAGTATCTGCTTGACTGGGATGCAATACTGGAATCCAGCGGAGGCACAGGCCTTCCTGAGGGACAAGGCCCCAGCTTCGTGGCTCCAGGCTTCTGTGCTGAAGACCTCACGCTTCCCCTCACTGTCCCTCATTCTCCACAACCACTTCTTTCCACAACCCTCCCCCACCCCCCGCCAGAACCACTTCTTCCTGAGTAGCTCAAACAGTAACGGATCTGCCCACAATGCAGGAGACCTGGGTTCGATCCCCGAGTCAGGAAGATTCCCCTGGAGGAGGACACGGCAACCTACTCCAGTATTCTTGCCTGGAGAAGTCCACGGACAGAGCAGTCTGGCAGGCTATACAGCCCATGGGGTCAGAGAGAGTCAGACATGACTGAGCAACTAACACTTAAACTTCTTGATCAGGCAACAGATCTGCTCTGTAGAGACATCCGCCCAACCCCTAGATGCACCTGAAATGGCTGGAACCTATGCCAACAGAAAGACCCCATCAGGTCTGCATGGGTCCTGAGGGTGAACTCAGGTACTCCAGCCACACCTACCTCTCCGCTTCACACAGTAGGCACTTCACGGCGCCCCCTCCTAGGAATGGCGGCCAGACAGCAGCTCTGGGTGGCAGAGCATCACAGCAGAGTGCTCTCCAGCAGAGGACGTGCTCAAGAGGGTGGGGCACAGACACACGGACCACAGGACTGGCCGCAGACTAGTTTTCACGGAAGCTGGGTGACGAATGCATAGGGATCCACCACAGTGTTCACTCTGTTTTTGTGTATTTCAAATTTTCCCACAATACTGCCCTGCCTGACAAACTCCACTGGGGCTCTGCCTTAGTGGGGCTCTCCTTCATCTCAACAAGGACTCAGGGACTTTGCTGGTGGTCCAGTGGTTAAGAATCCACCTGCTAATGCAGGGGACATGTGTTCAGTCCCTGGTCCAGGAAGGTGCCACGTGCCTCGGAGCAACTGAGCTGGTGTACCACACTGCCGAGCCTGCGCTCTGCGACAAGAGACGATGCGCCAGGGAGAAGCCCGTGCCCCATGACCAGAGAGCGGCTCCCAGTCACCGGAACTCAAGGAGGCCCGAATATAGCACTGAAGATCCAGCACAGCCTCCCCCCACACAGAAAATAAGTAAATAACTCTAAAGTATTTTAAATACTTAAAACAGAAGAAGTAAGGACTCAGGTCTCAGGTGCACAAAGTGTTGCAACAGTGCTGTGGGAATACGAAGACCAGAAGGATACAGGATCCCTCTTAACAGGGCAGCAATCCAGTCTAGGGGGAAGGACGCGTATGCAAAAAGCGAAAACATCAAGGAAGACAACAGGCATCAGAATGAAAGTTTCCAGGCAGAGAAGGTGCGGAGGAGGAAGGGGTTATCCGGGGACCAGACGGAGAACACCTCCATGGGGGTGACTGCACTTGGAGACAGACCCTGAAGACACAACAGCTCCCTGGGGGTGCCAGGCGACCCATGAAGAGTGCCGCGACAAAGGCAGGCTGCCCTTTCTGTCTGGAGGCTCCCTCCTCTCACTTCCCTGCCCGGGAAAAGCTTCTCAACCTTCCAGGAGGTCTTCAAGAGAGGGAAGGATCTGGAGTGACCAGAGCTGGGCAGAGGGAAGGGAGGTCAGGGCGTGCGGAGAAGGCCCTGTAAGCTTGGGGTGGATTTTCACAGGCAACGAAGAGCTAGCAAAGGAACTGAATGAAGCGGTGCGAAGAACTAGGCTTACAGAAGATCATCCCTAAAGGAGGAGACAGAAAATTTGGAGAAATCAATTAAGCAATTGCGTCAGCGGTTCGGCAGAGCACCAGAAACGTAAGAGCCTGAACTTGGATGATAAGAGGAAAAGGAGACAGAAAGGAGGATTCGGAGATGTGGAGGTGGCCAGCAGACAAACACCTGGAGACAACCAGGGGCGAGAGTGAGAGGCGGCGCCGGGAAGAGCGGGCGGCAGGGCGAGCGGGGCGCTGGCTGCAGCGGGGGCAGCACGTCGGGGCCACGCACCAGCTTTCTGTATCGGGCGACGGCCTCCGGTGAATTCAGCAACCTTACTACGGGCACCAAAAATACCTACAAAGTGTGCGGAACTCTTCAGCGTGCGATCTGTCCTTCACACAGAAGGGCTCACATTTCCAAATGGTACTGTTTGCATTTTAATGCTCCTCTGCATACCCCCCATGCAGGCGGCTGCCTATTTCGAGAGCTCAAAACATTTCAGATCATAAGTTCATTAATCCTTACGACACATCTGGTAACTATTAATAAAAATGACTGCAAAGTATTTTGCAGCTATAAATATTAAGAAGTCCCATGAGGAGTGTGAATATAAGTATAATTATCTACATTTCACACTTCAGAAAGCGAGGCTCAGAGGCATTCACCTAACGGTTAAAGGCTGGATGGCTACACCAGGGCGCTTTCCTGAGTGTGGCTCAGGTCTAGTGGACCAGCACATGAGAGGCACAGGGTGGCGTGGAAGTGCTGTGGGGACAAGGTGACAGTCACTTCTCAGACCCTATCTCATCATTTTTCAACTCTGACTTTCATACGCCACCTGAATGAAACCAGAGCTCAGGATGTCCTAACTAGGCATAAGAGCTAATTTGCCTGGAATGAAGTCTTAACTCCTTGACATGATATGAAAGCACATCACCTCTCACGAGGCTGAGCATGCTTCTTATCCAGAGACTTCCCTGCGCTGTCCCTTCCCTGAGGGACTCATCGCCCACCTGGTGAAGACCTAAGCCATTGTTAAGTCTTAACTGGAGCATGATCTACTCTTCCTGAAACTGCAGATAAAATGCACCCCCTCCCCACACCTTCACCTATAACCTCAACACACCACCTATAATTGATTTATATATATATAACCTAATTATCTGTCAATCCGTCTTGACGGGGATCATTCTCAACTGCAAGCTCCCTGCAGGGTAAGGATTATGTCTCATTCATGTCTCCATGAAAGAACTTAATGTCTGCTGACTGAACAAGTAAATAAGTGAATGACTGACTTATGTGATATAAAGGCTGAATCGTACACTTAGGATTTGGAAAAATCCTATCAAATTCCAAATTTTGAGCACAGGAGTAGGTAGAGGGGAGAAAAGATGTCTGTTGAAGGAACTTAATTAATACTTTGTTCAAAAACACTGAATTTTCTGATACCTTTTTTTTTCTTGTCTGAAAACGAACCTTTCCTAATAATCACCCCTTACCATGAATTTGATAAATTCTTCGAAAGTCATGTTCTAATGGTTCCTAGGTAAATATGATCCTCTAAATCTTTTTTTTTTAACTCTAACCAATCACTTTAATCCAAGCCTAGGAAAATACAACACGAGATGTAAGATTTATTCTTGCCATAAATACTCAATAGCCAACCTTTGATTTTCAGGCTGATAAAGTGAGAAAAACATAAAGAACACTACCAAGCTGAACACCTCATCTTTGAATATGTTTTGGTAAAAGTAACAAACATTAGACAAAATCAGACATGTACAATTACCTAAAGATCAAGAATCAGCAATAGTTTAATCAATATAAACAGATTTTGAAAGGTTATGTTAATCACAGAGGCAGGGTGCTGAGCCCGCAGTGACAGGGAGAGCTGGCGGTGCCCCCAGTAACCGTGCAGGGACCGGCGGCTGCAGCCACTGTGGGGGTGGAGGAGGCACCTCTCAGAACCACCCCGGCTCACACAGCCAGCACCCCCACCCCCTCTGCCAGGGGTCCACAATCAACCTCACGATCTGCACTGTGGCTTTCCAAGAGGATCCGGCTGAGACCGTGCTGGCCGCGGACGACACCAGCCCTCGTCTCCACCCAGCAGTCAGAGTTGCCAGTTTAAGGGAGTAACTCTCATTCTAATCACTCCCTCAGTTCTTTGGGTAAGCCTGATCGCCTCTGGGTTGCGCCTCTGGGTTTCACCTCTGGAAGTGGCAATCCAGTCCACAGGAATTCTCTGAGTAATGTCAGAGGGAGGACGGTGGGTGGCCACCAGCTGGTCCTTGCCAGAGACACTGTTACCCTACTTGCCACATGCTCCTTCCGGCCAGCAGCAAGCATCCACGTGTCAGCATGGGATGGTGACTTCCCTTCTCTGACCAATATTACAATCCCTCATGAGGTCTGTACATTCACTTGAGTAGATTCCTCCTTCTATCTGCTTCCAAATCCACCTTCCAACTGCAGTGAGAGGAGCCTCCTGAGACACAAATTTGACCATGTCACTTTCCTGCTTTATGTTGTCAATGCCCAGAAATAATTGTTTTTAGAAAGAAATGGGCCAAAAAACCCGAAGATAGATTCTATCCAGTGTTTTTCCACAGCATGACTAACTCCTCCTTCAAATACTCTATGGATTGATTCTATAAATATTATCACTTGCTGTTTTTAATCAAATCCAGTGAAATCTCTTCAGGTCACAACCGTGCATTAAATTCTGTTTCTTGACTGTGTCTCAGTTCTGCCCCTCACTGCACACTGTGACCTTAGACATGGCGTTACCTACCTGAGACTCATCCTCACCTCTAAGTCAGCACCTAACATTACCCTTTAACTCTGTGCATCCAACATGGCAACCAACAGCCAGGTGGCTTCTGAGCACTTGAAATGCAGCTGGTGTGACTGAGGAAGTGGATTTTTTATTTTACTTAATTTTAATTAATAACATATAAATTTAAAAATTAAAGTGCCTTTTAGTATGTTTTTGTAACGCCTTGGGCATGCGCATTTATTTTTTCAATTCTATGAACTCTGGATGCAGATCAAGTTATTTCCAAGGAAAATTTACTATCTGAATCGAGATGTGCTAGAAATGTAAACTGCACACCTGATTCTGAAGACTCTACAGAAAGAAACAAAGAGAGGAGGAGATCTCAGATTGTTTTTTATACTGATGACAGGTTGAAATGACGATATTATGAATATACTGGGTTACGTAAATTATTTAATTCAACCTGTTTCTTTTTACTTTTTCAAGTGTGACTACTAGACATTTTTAATGGCACACATGGCTCACATTATATTTTCATCAGACAGCACTGCTGCTGAGCTGATGTATATACAATCCCTGGCACAGTACACACCCAGTACATGTCTAAAGCGCCATGGTAACCCTAGTTACTGGAATTTCATGCACTGTCTTCCAAGGTACTTCTCTAGATCTAAGTAAAACAAGTACCAGGTGCCTGTGCTGAGTCGCTTAGTCGCGTTGGACTCTGTGACCCCCACGGACTGTAGCCTGCCAGGCTCCAGGTCGCCTTCTCTATTCTAAAGGTTGTGTCAGGAGTTGAGGACACAATATGTGCAAAATCAAACATGCACACAGTCCTCCTCTTCAGAAACAGGCACTCGGGGTCTAACCCCTGATATTCCTATTTAATTCCAATCACATAACACAACTAAAGGGCTGCCTTGATGGCCCAGTGGCTAAGAACCCACCTGACAACGCAGGGACACGGGTGTGATCCCCGGTCCAGGGAAAGCCACACGCTGCGGGACAGCTAAGCCCGTGGGCCACGGCTGCTGAGCCCACGTGCTGCCACTACCGAAGCCCGCATGCCCTCGAGCCTGAGCTCCAAACAAGAGGAGCCCCCACAGTGAGAAGCCTTCACACGGCAGCTAGAGTGGCCCCGGCTCGCCACCACTAGGGAAAGCCCACAGCGACAAAGACCCAGCAGAGGCGAAAATAAATGAATCTTAAAACTAAAAGGCACACTTCTGTCAACAAGTAACTTATTTATCAGTTGATAAAAGTGAATGAGCCTGTCCTAACAGACCTCATGGTTGGATGGCATCACTGAGCCAATGGACATGAGTTTGAGCAAACTCCGTGAGATGCTAAACAACAGGGAAGCCTGGCGTGCTGCAGTCCATGGGGCCACAAAGCATTTGATAGGACTTAGCGACTGAACAACAATGTGTATGTTAGCTCAACATACTTAACATCCTACATATGGAAAATTTTAAACACTGATATTTCTGAAATTGTCAGGAAAGAGGCAGTTTCTTATATATTAGGGTTTAGCTAGTTTACTTTTTAAACTTCTATGTGATAATTGGTAAAACTTAAGTATTTATGTGGCAAAAGATTTCTCTTCTTAAAAAATAGGGTGTAATAAGTCACTATCTACTCAGGTTTTCAAGTATCCATGAAGAATGAAGGATAATTTATGAAACATAGTGAAGGGAAAGCCGCTCAGTCGTGTCTGACTATTTGCAACTCCACGGACTATACAGTCCATGGAATTCTCTGAGCCAGAATACTGGAGTGGGTAGCCTTTCCCTTCTCCAGGGAGTCTTCCCACTCCAGGGACTGAACCCAGGTCTCCCGCATTACAGGCAGATTCTTTACCAGCTGAGTCAACAGAATGGTTGTTAATCTAAAAACTTAAAAACAGAGTCTAAATCTAGACTGTCCCCAGCTCAGTATATCCTCCAAGCCAAGAATGGTTATTACACTTTGAAATTATTAAAACATCAATAAAAGAATACTTTGTGACATGTAAAAATTATATGAAATTCAAATTTCAGGGTTATAAATAAAGTTTTATTGGAACAAAACCAGACCCATTGTTTAGCCTTGTCTGTAGCCAGTTCTGCCAGTTCTGCCAGCAAAGCCTAAAATGAGCCTAAAATAAAACTATCTGGCTCTTGACCAAAAAAGCCTGCCAACCCTGGGTCTACAGACTCATACAAAAGTACACAAGGCCTATTTCTGAAAAATAAGTGGAAGATGAGGCCTCTTCAAATCAACTCCTATCCTGCCTCAGAAACTATCTTCTTTTCATTATTCTACAGATTAGCTACTAACCCTGACTCTGAAGCCAACTCTAAGTTGCCTCTGAAGGCAACTTCGTGTCTAAGTATGTCAATATCCCATACATTTCTGGGGCGAAGATGTAAGATGTTATGATCTTGGAAAACAAAACAGAGATAAGAGTCTCATTTCGTAAAGCAGTAAGAATTGCCTAAGAAATCATCCACAAAGCAACTGAACAGAAATCATTTTCCTTGAAGTTTTTCAAAAGTCTGTATTTCAAAAGGTCTGTACAAACTTCCCTTTATTAACACAAGAACAAGCAATATAGCATAACATATCCAAATATAAACTACGGGGGAAAGAACCTTTACAAACAACCTGAATACTTAAGTAAAACTCAAGGCTAGAAAACAAGGTCTGGATCCTTTTTCTTATTTTTAGTTAGTTACGATGATGAACCCTTGGTACTAACCTGGTTATCCAGTGGTTAAGACTCCAGGCTCCCAATGCAGGGTGCCTGGGTTCAATCCCTGGTCAGGGAACTAGATCCCACATGCCACAACTTAAGCCTGGAGCAGTCAAATAAATAATTGTTTTTTTTTTAAAACAGCAGCTTCCTTCGAGACAAATTCCTACACCTCAACCAACTGAAATAGAACTTAAGAAGAAAAAACAAAGACGATAAACCGTACAGACACCACAGCAAGCATTCATACAGCCAGCCTGCTTCATCAGAGGACGCTGAGTGATGAAGAGTCTGGAACAGCATCTAGTGCACAAGGGCAGCACCGGCAGCTGTGTCTGTTTCTCCCCATTTGGCACATGGAGCACTCACTCACATGAGAGCTGGAAGGACTACCTAAGCATCTCTCCAGCTGGGTCAGAGATGTGCAGGGCACTGCTGTCTCTACTCAAGGCCCTGTCCACCTACCACACTGGAAGCCGTATTGAAACTGGAGACAGAAATCCTTGTGGTCAGCAGGGTAGGCCTAAGCAAAGCCCAGGACACTGGAGAGGAGCTGACAGTAGAGCAAGGACAGGCCAGGAACGGGGCTGTGTTTCTGACAGTGGAAGTTGAATGTGAGCATTAACTCAGATGGTAAAGAATCCGCCTGCGACGTGGGAGACCTGGGTTCACTCCCTGGGTCAGGAAGAGCCCCTGCAAAAGGGAACGGTAGCCCACTCCAGTGCTCTTGCCTAGAGAATTCCACGGACAGAGGAGCCTGGTGGGCCACGGTCCACGGAGCAGCAAAGAGTCGACACGACTGAGCGACTGATACTTGCACTTTTTTCTGTCATTAACTCCTTAATTCCCCAAATGAACCAAAGATGCCATTTGGAATTCAGAAGTTGGAAGTACATAAATAGCTTCATCTGAACACCAACTTCTAGACACATGAAAAAAGCTATTATGCCAAATTAATTCAATCTAACTAATTAGGGAGCAGGAAGTTCTTTCAATTATTTTATGTGCTGTCTGAGAAACACACTTGAATACGAGTGCAGATTTCATTAATTGCAGTTCATTATTTTCCAGATTCGTTACTAAACTTGCTTCAGAAGGTCAAAGACAGCAATTTTGTCAGCTGCCACCTCTTCCGGTGCTTGTACCCTTTGCATTTCTGGAACTCAGACAGAAACTGATTACAAACAAAAAACAAATCTCCATAAAAATGAGAAACGTAAGTTTTATAAATATGTTCAAGCCAGATGATTTTGTAAAATATGAGAAACTTTGTCTTTAAAGACTTCCTTAAAATCGTTTTCTTTCTTTATAAATTTATTTATTCCTCAGGATGAATTGTTAACTTCGATCTTAAAAGATCCACGCATCTTCTCAAATACTGAAATATCCCCCCCCGCCAAATAATAGAATCTTGATCTGAGAACCTGCTGATTCCAAAGAACAAGTTAATAAACACTAATCTTTTCATTAGCGAGTGTGTGTTTGTATCTTTGCATGAGGGACGGAACTGAACATTCTTGTTTGAAAATGTCAAGGACACTCTGATTAAAAGTACTTTTTTGTTAATAATCATTCCTTCATTACTTCTGCTTCTCTTCCATCTAATCTAACAAACAAAAGAGGAAATATGACTGGTAGAAACGGGACCTATTTCATTCCTCGGTTCTTACTGGGAATATTTTTACATTTTCAAAATCTTATTTTTTAAAAACTAGAAGTGACAGAAACCCACGGAGATGTTGCAAGAGGACGCTGCTGTCTATCAATCACTGTACTCGCTCACGGTCATTGCCTCCTCTTCGTTAATATCACTTCGTCAGTCTGCGCCTCTCATTCTGCTGTCTTCCTGGAACCACCCTTAGACAATTCTTCCCTGCCTTCTGGGTTGCGATCCCTTGAATGCTTATACAGTCAGCTCTCTTAGTCATTGTTCGGTCAAGCTATAAATAACTCCTTTAATCCTTCCTCATAAATCATTTCTGATGTTATTCTCTGAAATAATTCCAGTTGGTCCAACGAACGTCCAGTAGTAAGGCACCCAGAACTATGTGCAGTGATCTAAGTGTCCTCTGATGAGGCCAGAGAGAATCCAGGCATGTGTTTAGGCGGGCTGCTGTGTCTCTGCCAGTGTGACTCTTCCAGAGAAGGAGGTTAAGTCTTCAAACTAACTTGGGACAGAAACAGAAAAAGCAAGAAGCTTTAAGATCTTTCATCACAGTTAGGCGGGAAACAGAGAGAGAGAGATGGCTTAAATGATGAAGAGAGAAATGAGTGTGCTTGCTTACGCTATGGCCTGCTGGGTTACTCTGTGCTGTCTCTGCGGTTCCACTGTTGAGTGGATTCTAGGGGATTTCTGTTTAGTTTTAAATTGTATTTCTTGATTGTTTCGGCTGTGCTGGATCTTCACTGCTGCGTGCGGGCTTTTCTCCAGCTGCAGTGACCGGGCTCCTGACTGCTTCTCTTGTTGGGAAGCACGGGCATGAGGGCGTTCAGGCTTAGACAGTTGCAGCGGCCAGGCTCCAGAGCACAGTCACTCCTCAGTATGTGGGATCTTCCCAACCCAGGGAATGAACCCATGTCTCCTTCATCGGCAGGCAGATTCTTTACCACTGAAGCCACCAGGGAAGCTCCCAGTTTAGATTTTTGTACCATCTCACATTACAAATCTTGGGCAGTGTTACTCTCTACTGTCTCTAAGTTTTATGCAACGTTCGTGTCAAAATTTATCCCTTCCTATATTGCAAGAATTGATCCAGCTTTCTCTTAGGCATGTGTACTGATTTCTATTTTTCTGGGTTCTATCTAACACATTATTCTAAAATCTATGTTAAGTTTTTTTAGTGTGGTATTAATTATTTAATGACTATTTATATTGGCCATTGAAATGAATGTACTAACAAATCACTAGCAGCAAATAAAAACCAGAATCAAAATAGAGAGCAAACTTGGAGGTATATGTGTATTTCTTTGATACACTAGACACCTCACACTGAGGTACAGCAAAGCCAGGCAGCGGGCAGGGTGGTGGCAAATGTTCATCAGCATAAATTTTATCTTAGTATTACTAGATTAGTGATACAGAGGAAGGCATGGCTTCCATAATGCATCTGTTTCCATAATGCATCTAACAAGACCTCCTATAATCTCCCCGGTAGACAAGGGGAAAATGGGGGTAGGAGTTACTGAACAGGCAGAGCTGAAACACGTCCATTGGCTACTCTGTGGCTTGGGGAGTGAGCTCCAGTCACATATGACAGAGCTCTCTCATGCTTAACGTTCCATATTTTGTTTGTGACTCACATGCAGAGTATGCCCTTCAAAAGTTTGCAGATGCTAATAAGAACAAATGTATCTTTAAAATAATGATTCAAAGAATATCTTGCTAACCTAGGAATGCTGAAACAAAATCGAGCTGAAAACTTTTAGGAATGAACCTGAAGATTCTTACTGAAGTATTTTTATGCTTCAGTGAAGGGGCTTCTCTGGTGGCTCGGGGGTAAGGAACCCGCCTGCCAAGCAGGAGACTTGGGTTCACTGGATAATAAAATGGCAACCCATTGCAGTATTCTTGCCTGGGAGACAGAGCAGCCTGGTGGGCTACAGTCTATGGGGGTCACAAAAGGGTTGGACATGACTTAGCGACTGAACAACAGGTGAAGTGAAGTCACTCTGTCATGTCCAGCTCTTTGGGACTGTGGGCTGCAGCCCACCGGGCTCCTCCGTCCATGGGATTTTCCAAGCAAGAGTACTGGACTGGATTGCCCTTTCCTTCTCCAGGGGATCTTCCCATCCCAGGGATTGAAGCCAGGTCTCCCGCATTGTAGGCAGACGCTTTGCCATCTGAGCCACCACTAGGGAAATCAACGTGATAATAAAAACAGAAGTGCACTGGCCAGAGTGTAAGCAAATAAATAAGCAAATGAGAAAAAGGGGACGTTACCTGATGAGAAGCACAATGAACTAAAACTTGCCTGAAAAAAAACAAAAGTGCTAGCATGTGCCGCTTTGGTAGAAGTAATTAGTCGGAAGAAAGATAATAGGTGCACTATTTTCAAGCAAAGGGATTATAGTATCACTTCTGGGCTCCCCACTTCAGCAAGACCCTGGCAAGACCACTGAAGAATGATGAGGCATTTATTATAAGAGACACAAGTTGACATCTTTAGCTGTTAGGTCTGGAGAAAGCCGAGGAGAGTAAAGAATCTTTAACTTCTGGGAGACAGCAGAAAAAAGCGGAGGCAAAGACTGGGTGGCAATAAGCCAACTTTTTTCCTGAAGGACTCAGAGGGTCCACAGAGAGAGAAAAAAGTTCAACTTTTGGGTATCAAGTCTGATTTCCAAGTGAATAGGCTGCCATTATAGTGATGATTACTGTGAAAAACTGGGAAACACTAAAAAAACAGTCTAGTCGGTACAGCAATGTACTGGGTGTTATTTTGAGATTCCGTTGTTGCAAACGTGCCCCATTTCCAAGGATGAAACATCATTTAGGTGGTAATGACTTAAAGCATATTTAAAGTGGCCATAGTAAGGGAAACCTCTATATTGATACTGTCTGTGTTTCTCTAGATTCCATACTGATAGTGAAAATTATAATTTACTTCTCTAAAAGCTTTAGCAAAGATGGAAAAAATGAGAATAGAAGCATCTCTGATCAACTGAGAACAGTTAAACAACTTTAAGAACAGTTCTTCAGTGGAACTTGCATCAGTCTGAGAAAGAAACTTCCTGAATAAGCCTTGATATCTCAAATCCCCACTTGGGTGCAATTCTCTCACCTCTTAATATTAACCACAGTCCTTTACACTGGGTATGTTCCAACTGTCTAATACTAACATCTGTACATACATCAGTGGTCAACCAACATATACTTTCCATCAAATCTGCCCCTGCCTTCAAGGATTACATTGTAGAAGAAATAACCAGTAAACATATAAATGTCACAAAAAATTAAACAAGGGAATACACTGTATTATGTACGGTAGAGGCTGCTGTTTTAGTTTGGTTGGTCCAATGTACTCTAAATTCAATCATATTTGTTTATGTGGCCTTTCTTGATCCTTACAGTAGCAGACCAGTCTACTAGAGACTTACTAACCACACAAAGACTTTGGGGAAGAGCATTCCAAGTAGAAGGAAATGCAAGTAAGAAAACTTGAGACCGAAAGGAGCTTCATGAGATCAACAAACAACAAAAAGGCCAATCAATATGGCCTAGCATGGTGCACAATGGCACCCCACTCCAGTACGCTTGCCTGGAAAATCCCATGCACGGAGGAGCCTGTGGGCTGCAGTCCATGGGGTCGCTAAGAGTCGGACACGACTGAGCGACTTCCCTTTCACTTTTCACTTTCAAGCATTGGAGAAGAAAATGGCACCTCACTCCAGTGTTCTTGCCTGGAGAATCCCAGAGACGGGGGAGCCTGGTGGGCTGCCGTCTATGGGGTCGCACAGAGTCGGACACAACTGAAGTGACTTAGCAGCAGCATGGTACACAAAGAAGAAAATAAAGAGAATAAAGATGAAAGGTCAGGGGGCTAGATCACATAGGACACTGTAAACCACAGTAAGGAATTTAGATTTTATTCAGCTTCAGTGAGAAGCAATGGAAGGTTTCAAGCCATGAACTAATATAAGGCCTTGGGAGCTCACTCTGGCTTCTCTGTGAATAACAGACTTAGCGAGGCAAAAAGCATCAGTCGATCAGCTGGTAGCCTGCTGCACAATCAGGGCCAGAGACGACGGCTTGGATGAGTGATGAGAAATGGGAGTCATCACACTGAAAGTGGTACCTATAAAATTTTACTGACGATCTATTTGTGAGGTGAAGCAGCGAGGTGGACATCTGTGCTATACGCTGAGATGGGCATATATTAATACTTCAGAAGTATTCTGTATGCTGGAAGTAAACAGACTTGTGAGCTGAAACCAACAGCAGTGATATGGACTTGTAAAATGTGAATGTCCAATTGATTTGTAAGTGGAAAAGCTGAACGGGCAGTTAGCTCCATGAGGCCAGAGCTCAGGGGCGAAGCCTGGGCTGGAGACAAAAATGTGAGCATCATCAGCGCATACACAGTCTAAGCCACAGAGCCGGATGAGGTCACCCAAGAGGGTGCTCTGGAACCCCTGAATGTCAGCAGCTTGACGGAACAAAGAGGCCCAGAACAGGCAGAAACAGAAGGACGGAGCAGTCAACAAGGGAAGCCAGGCGAAGGGATCAGTGCTGAAGTCCAGAGATGAAAACGTTTCCTGCACGACTGTCAAGTCAGAGGAGGACTGAGAAGCGCGGCGAGAGAGATGCTGCTCTGGTGACCTTGAGCAAGGGTCCTTCAAGGGACTGTGCTTTCATAAACCAGCTGGGAACAGTTCAGATCCACCACTGGGCACCTTCATGAAGGCTACTTTTGTTTTTACGTTTTCATTTATTTATGGAATATGAAGCACTGGGGGCCACCTTCTCCAACACCTTTGCGTGTGTGTGCTAAGTTGCTCAGTCGTGTCCGACCCTCCATGACCCCGTGGACTGTAGCCCACCAGGCTCCTCTGTCCATGGGATTCTCCAGGCAGGAATAACGGACTGGGTTGCCAAGCCGTCCTCTAGGGGATCTTCCTGACCCAGGGCCCGAACCCGGGTCTCTTACATCTCCTGCACCGGCAGGGGGGTGACCACTAACGCCATCTGGGAAGGCCTTTGCACATATATGCTCAAGTAAAATAAGCTGAATGAATATTACTTAAGGTATCTTCAGAGTATTTCAAGGTTACCTCTCTTAACCTGGACACTGCACACTGCAGTTTCCACCAACCACTAGACTGCTTTCTAAACCACTGCTCTTCCTCTCATACCCGGAAGAACCAGTCGCTCACTGGCAAGAGAGGAAAGGTTACTTCTTATCGTAACAGGTGCTCTGACTTACATCAAAACCTTGAAGCAACTTCAGAAGAATAATTGTAACTCCAGTCGTCTGAGTCACTGACTTCTAATGCGATTCCAATTTCCTTTAGCTTACATAACTTTGTCTTCCCCATCAGCAATTGAAAAACAGTGGATATCAAACTTTAATGTGAATGGAAACCACCTTACCTCGTGTGTGTGTGCACAGTCGTGTCTCTTTGCGACCCCATGGACTGTAGCCCACCAGGCTCCTCTGTCCATGGGATTTTCCAGGCAAGAATCCTGGAGGGGGCTGCCATTTCCTATACCAGGGCATCTTCCCAACACAGGGATCGAACCCACATCTTCTGCATCAGCAGATGGATTCTTTACCACTAGTGCCACCTGGGAAGCCCCGAAAATCACCTTGTGGACAGAGGACGAGACAGTTGGATGGCATCACCGACTCAATGGACACGGGTCTGTGTGGACTCCGGGAGTTGGACTGGCATGCTGTGGTTCATGGGGTCGCAAAGAGTCGGACACGACTGAGCGACTGAACTGAACTGACTTACGTTGTTGTTTAGTTCCTAAGTTGTCTCCATCTCTCTGTTACCCCACGGACTGTAGTCTGCCAGGCTCCTCTGTCCATGGGATTTTCCAGGCAAGAATACTGGAGTGGGTTGCCATTTCCTCCTCCATTGTGTACTTATAAATGTAGATTATCAGGTGCCCCAAGGTGAGGAATGGGTTCTAAGATCAGGCCATATTTTTAAGTTACCTTTTAAAAAAGCTACCATGGGAATTCTGGCATAAACAGCCCATGAATCATATTTTGTGAAACAACAGCACAGCAGTTTAGAACAGAATAAGGTGCGCAGTGGCAAGTCCTGGAAAAATCCTTTTTCCCTACCCTAACCCCCACCAAGTATCAGGTTGGCTATTTCTTTTAGCTCTCAACATCTCAGATTCATCCTGAAAATAGTTAAGCACCCTTTATGTGCCCAGTTAAATTTAAACATTTCCAAAATCTCAAAGTTTATTTTTTTCATCCAATATGAAAGCTACACTGATATAATATGCCCATAGACTGCTAGCTTGGAAAAAATACCTGCACAGCAGCCTTACAAAACTATTACCTTGAATATACACTCATGAACCTAGAAAATTCTTTTAAAGAGTTAAGGTCTCAGGCAAGGACTTGCCTGCACTTCTGAATGTTTGAATGTTTCAGTGAATGTGGAGAAGCTGATGTCAAAAGACCTATTTCAACAACTGAACTTGCACTGTATGTGTTTTTGAATGAGTAAAAATAAATCCTCATTTATCATTTTCTGCTGAATTCACACCTAGAGGAGGCTAGAAACTGCATTTCCAACAGGCTTCCCATGCACCATCACATACAAGCAGTTTCCTGATGATCTGGAAAACCCTTTCACATCTTCTCTGAAACTTTTTCTAAGGCTGGGTAGAGAGTTTCAAGAAAAAGGGGCCTAAGACAAGTGATCCCTTTTCATATTTAAGTGAAAGAACAGGTAAGCCACAGTAGAGGAAAAAGGTTGAGTGGCAAGGATGGGGATGATGTAAAATTGTTTGAAATTAGAAATGAAATCAAAAATTAAAAATAGAATTACATTTTCTGTTTGGCAATATACAAACAACACTAAGTGCACTTCATACATTTCACTATTGTTGCTCTAAGTGATATTACCATAAATCACATTAGGAGCGTACTTGGCATTTTTTAAAAGCAGAAAGGACTGAGAGTGTCAATACGCTTAAACAGCTCTGTTCTCTTTGACGAGAGTGGAAGAGAAATTATCAGAGCTTTCACCAGGTCTGAAAGCCCAGCTCTGACACCCCCACGGCTGCTCCCCTCCCTGCTCCAGCTTCAGCGTGGCATGGAGCAAGGCTGGGCCAGCGACCCGTTGGGCGCTCCTGCGCTCTCTGATGCTTTTACCTGATGCGCGAGGGGAGACAGCTGTTTGCCCCTTTTCTCATCACGGACAGGGAAGAGAGACTTTAGCAGCTTCGGCATCTGCGGCACCAAAGATTTCACCGGGTTCAAGTAGGAGGCCGCGAGGCTACTGAGTCCTGCCGAAAATATTGAAAGGAAAAGAGATAAGGCAAAAATGATTACAGAGATGCTCTCCATACTGTAAACTGGCCAAGCATTGTTTGTAAGCAAAACAAACAATAAAAAACTTTAAAGGTATACTGGAAAAATACTAGAAAAACATGACAGCATTACGAGTACCGTGTGCTCACTCGGTCATGTCCAACTCTGCAACTCGATGGACTGCAGCCCACCAGGCTCGTCTGTCCATGGGATTTCCCAGGCCAGAATACTGGAGGGGGCTGCCATTTCCTCCTCCAGGGGACCGATGCTGCTGCTGCTGCTAAGTCGCTTCAGTCGTGTCCGACTCTGTGCGACCCCATAGACGGCAGCCCACCAGGCTCCCCTGTCCCTGGGATCCTCCAGGCAAGAACACTGGAGTGGGTTGCCATTTCCTTCTCCAATGCATGAAAGTGAAAAGCGAAAGTGAAGTTGCCCAGTCGTGTCGGACTCTTTGCAACTCAATGGACTGTAGCCCACCATGCTCCTCCGCCCACGGGATTTTCCAGGCAAGCGTACTGGAGTGGGGTGCCATTGCCTTCTCTTACTCTCAGAAACAACGATGTTTCCTTTTCCAATTAAACAGCAGCAGTTGGGGTATTTCTAAAATGCTCTAATATCCAGCGATCCTATTAAATCCCAAGTGTCACCCGACCGCAGGCCTTGTCACTAACTGGCCGAGTACTAACTTAAGCCCTAGAATGAAGTGAGACTTTTTGCTTTTAGATCATACAGCCAGAGGCACATGCATTAGTTCTGCACCCAGACTTTAACCGCTTTATAAAGTCAAGGACTGTATCTTATCCAACTTTAATTTTTCATGCTGTTTACTGAATGAAGATGATGAAACTGACTTTTCAGGAAGACAGTGGTGTTTGGGTTGTGTTTACAAGTGAGGGACATGTCCTGAACCAGCCCTGCTCTTAATACCAACGGCTAGGGTCAGACACGCAGATGACACCTATGATGTCAGGAGACTTCTTTTGCCCTTTAGTGAAGACAATTTTCGGGACAATCTAATCCAAGACATAAGTGATTTAAAAAACTGTACCCTAATTAATTCTTTAAAAAGAAGAAGCCAGTCAACTTGAGGCATTTGTATGAGAGGCTGCCTTAAGAGACGCACACGACCGCCCCACCTCCACTCCCCAACAGCCTGAGATGACTCGAGTTCATCAGCAACACAGCTGGTACGTGAACCTCTACGGTCGGAAGGTTTCACGTTTTCCTGAATTGAGTATGTTATCTCTAAAAACTATGAAAAGTTACATAAGGTTATTTTGCAATCATGAGCACAGTCACTAAAAATATAAACCAAAGAGACAGCTATCTGCCATGAGAAATAGCAAAACAGTTCAAAAATATCACACAATTTACGTGCGTGTGTGCTCAGTCATGCCGACTCTCTGTGACCTCATGGACTGCAGCCTGCCAGGTTCCTCTGTCCACGAGATTTCCCAGGCAAAATACTGGAGTCGGTAGCCATTCCCTTCTCCAGGGGATCTTCTTAACGGGGGATCGAAACTAGGTCTCCTGCATTGCAGGCAGATTCTTTACCATCCGAGCCACCAGGGAAGTCCCAAGACGGATCAACTAACCAGTGTGTGAACTTTACTTGAATTTTCATTCAAACTATCTAAGAAATACACATGGGGAACTCTAAACACTGGCTAGATGTTTAATAATATTTTGTGATTATTTTTAATTTTTCTTCTTGAAATGTCGCTTTGGGTATTCCTTTAGAAATATATGTACAAACATTTACAGATGAGACAGTGTCTGAGATTTGCTTCAAAGTCATCCTGAGCAGCTGTGGAGATGTAGTGGGAACACAGATAAGCCTGGTGATAGTCTGATCATCCTGAAATCAGCACGGGGCACCTGGGGGCACCTCATGCCACTCTTTCTACTCTATATACCTGATGTTTTCCACAGTAGGAGGATTCTTCAGAGAGAGAGCAAAATAAAAACTTTAAACGTACAAAAGAAAGAGTTTGTCACTAAAAAGAAAAAGGTCACTGCTAAAACCAATGATGATGGATATATGACTAAAAAAGAGACTAAACTCAGAAGAACGCAGTGAAGAGGAGCAAGAAGCAACGACGAGCAGAACAAAGCAGTAAACACATAGACCAAAGAAACATTCACTAGAATTTTTGTAATTTATGGAATTTTAAAGCAAAGTAGTAGTCTATGACCAAACAATTTCACCCTGGGTATTTACCGGACAGAAATGTTACTAAAACACTGATACACAAACAAGCTTTAGTCACAGTAATGAAAAAGCGGGAACAAACCAAATGTGGATAAACAGGAGAGCTGGTTAAAACTGTGATAAACTCCACTGTGACAGTGAAGTCTCTCTCAAGAGTAAAAAAGAATAAACTGCTGATACGTGCAAAGGTATGGATGACTTCTACAGACATGCTGAGCAAACCAAGCCCAACACAAAAGAGTACATACAATATGATTCCATTTAATGAAACTGAAGAACAGGCAACACAGTGAGATCCGAACACTGACCGATTGTGCCAAGTAACTGGAGTCACACAATCTTCTCTAGCTTGACTGTGGTGTAAGTTACATGAGTAAATAAATTTGTCAAAACTCATTAGGTATGACTCATAGTCAAGAAAAATGCAGCCAGAAGCAGACTGTGAAATTGGTCCTGATGCTAGATTGAGCAGATAGGTATTTTAAAAGCGCTTTTTATACATAGGTACAAGGACTGAAAGAGTAATATAGTCTTAATATATACAAAGGAAAGAAATATCAGCAGAGAAGTTAAAACTATTTTAAAAAGAAGCAAATGGAAATTCTAGAAACTAAAAAGAATAATAACTGAAATTTTAAAATTCTTGCTTGTGCTTAATGAAAGACTATAAATGGCAGTAGAAATTATCCAATCAGAAGAAACAAGAATAAGATAAAAAGATGAAAAACAGAATAGAGTTTCTGCGACTCATAGGGCAACATTAAGCAATACAACGTGTGCAATTAGATTTTCAAATGGAGTAGACAGAGAGAAAAGGACAGAGGAAAAAATGCAATGAACTAACAGTTGAATGTTTCCCCAAACTGTTAGGGAAATCCCAGTGTAGAGACCCAGGGACATTGGTGAAATCCAAGTAAGATAAACACTAAAAATACTACACCTAAGAACATCATTACCCAACTGCTGAGAAGAAAAATAAAGAGAAAAATTGGAAAGCAAACTAAACAAAGACATATTTCATGTAGGGCGAAAGTGACATACATGAGGGCTGAGTTCTCATCAGAAAAGAGGTCCAACAGATGATACAGTGTCTCTAAAGTGTTAAAAGAAGACAAGCTATCAACTAAGAATTCTCTATCCAGTGCAAATATCTGTCAAAAAAAAAAAAATGAAATGCAGACATTCTCAAAAGGAGAGATCTTCCTTCACAAGGAAAACTGTATAATAAGAAATAATACAAGATATTCATCAGGCTAGAGAGAAACCGTATCAGATGAATATACAATTCTTCAGGAAGGAGTAGACAGTGACAGAAATAATAAATAGGAAGGAAAATATAAAAGATTATCTATAGTCTCTTAATTTCCTTCAAGTACAAATAGCTGTTTTAAAGCAAAAAAAAAAAAAAATATATATATATATATATATATACCATTGTAAGGTGAGTTCATAACAACTGTAAAAGCAAAAGATACAACAATTAATATGAAATAAGGGGGCTGGAGGAACAGGAAAATGGAACTGTACTGATGCAAGATTCTTCTAATTATGCAGTGTGAAACGACAGACTATTAACTCTAAGAAGACTGTGGCAAAGTTAAGGGTGCCTACTGGAATTCTTTACCAAAGATATTAATAAATAAATGTTGTCTGTTGTTTTCAGTCACTAAGTCTCTGCATGCCTGACTCTTTGTGACCCCATGGACTGTAGCCTGCCAGGCTCCTCTGTCCATGGGATTTCCGAGGCAAAAATATTGGAGTGGGGTCCCCTTTCCTCCTCCAGGGGATCTTCCCGACCCAGGGACTGAGCCCATGTCTCCTGTGTTGGAGGCAGATTCTTTATCACTAAGCCACCAGAGAAGCCCTGATAAGTAGATACAGGTATGAAAAAAGCCAAAGATAAAATAAAATACTATAAAATATTTCCCAATTAACACAAAAGAGATTATAGTGGAAATAAATAAAAAGCCCAAATAGAAACCAATAGCAACATGGCAGACATAATATTTTATGTAAAAGAACTAAACATTCCAATTAAAAACCAGAAATTGTCAGACAAGATTAAAAAAGAAACTCTATACCTAAATATGCTGTCTATAAGATAATCACTCTTGCAGATACACATAGGCTAAAATTTTAAAGACTGAAGAAAAGATACACCGTGCAAGCAATCTGCAAAAGAAGACTGGTGTGGCGATACTAACATCAAGACAGATTTCAAAGTCAGAGCATTACCAGAAGGGTAAGGGGACATTTCATAAGGAGAAACATCACTTTATCAGCAAAAAAGAGTAACAACCCCAATGTGTGTATACCCAGTAACAGAGGTTCTAAATTAATCATGCAGAAACTGATATAATTATAGGAAAAAAACAGATAATTTCACGATCATATATAGATATTCAATGCCTTTTCTCAATGATTGATAGAACAATTATGGGGGGAAAAGTCAGTAAAGTCACAGCAGATTTGAACAAGGACATCAACCACCCTGACCTAACTGACATACAGAGGACACTGTGCCCCAAAATAGAAGAGACCTTTCCAAGTATACACAGAATGTTCACCAAGATAGAATATAGTCTCAAAAAATTTTAAAAGATTGAAAATGTGAAGAGTCTGCACATTATGGAATTTAAAAGGAAATCAATAATAATAATAATATACCTTCAAGATATATAAAAATTGGATGAACATGGCACCCAGTAATTCATGGGTGAAAGAATAAATCACAGAGAAATTAAAATATCTGGAATACAATGATAATAAAAGCACATCATGCCCAAATTTGTGAAATGAAGAAATAACAGACATCAACAAAACAGAAAAGAGAATCAAATTTGGCTCTGTGGGAAGATTAAGAAAACTGATAAACCAGTCTCAAGTGTATTAAAGAACAACAGAAAATAAAAATTACCTATTCAGAATAAAAAGAAGGAGCCTAACTGATTCTATAAACATTAAAAGATCAATAAAGTGAAAGCGACTGAGCCTCCAACACTCCTCCGTCCATGAGATTTTCCAGGCAAGAGTACTGGCGTGGGTTGCCATTTCCTTCTCCAGGGTATCTTCCCAACCCAGGGATCGAACCTGGATCTCCCGCATTGTAGGCAGATGCTTCACCATCTGAGCCACCAGGGAAGTAAAGGAAACTAACATTTATGAAAATTAAGTAATCTGATGAAACAGAAACTTCTCTAAAAAACACAATCTTTGAAAACTTACTTACAAAGAAACAGAAAAAGTTAAACTTTAAAGAAACTGAAGTCATGATCTCAAATCTTCCCACAGTGAAAATTCCAGACCCAGAGAGTGTCCCTGGTGAATCTTATCAAACGTTTAAGGAAGTAGTAAGACCAAGTTCACATAAGCTCAGGAACTTCGTCATAAAAGATGATGAAATTTTTCTCATCATTTTGTGTTCAGTTGCTAAGTCGTGTCCACCTCCTTGTGACCGCATGGAGTTCAGCATGCCAGCCCTGTCCTTCACTATCTCCTGGAATTTGCTCAAACTCATGTCCATCGAGTCGGTGGTGCCATCCAACCATCTCATCCTCTGTCGCCTCTTTCTCTCCTGCCCTCAATCTTTCTCATCACTTTATGAAATCAATATAGCCATGATACCAAAACCCTAAACAAAGACATTGTAATGAAAAAGGTATATATATTCACCGTAGGACACATACATGAAACTAAACAAAATATTAGCAAACAGAATCAAACAAATATGAAGAACAACACATCATTTCTCACAGGAATGCAAGATACAGTCAGCATTCAAAACAATGGGACTCAACACATTACGATAAGAAAGGGAGGGGCTCCCCTGGTGGCTCAGTGTAAAGAACCCACGTGTCAGTGCAGGAGAGACGTGGGTTTGGTCCCTGAGCCAGGAAGATCCCACACGCCTCGGTGTAACAAAGCTCATGCGCCACAGCTACTGAGCCTGTGCCCTAGCGCCCAGAAGCCACAACTGCTGAAGCTGGTGCAGTCTAGAGCCTGTGCTTCACAGCAAGAGAAACCCGAGCACAGCAGCTAGAGAGGTGCTCTCGCGTACCGCAACTAGAGAAAACCCGCGCAGCAACGAAGACCCAAGACAGCCAAAGACAAGTCAGCCAGCAACGGTACAGGAAAAAGCGGGGAAACTCAAACAGGCATCAACTAGCAGGACTTGCAGAAAATCCTGATTTAAATGATTTAAAAAAATTTTTAAACTATTTCTGAAAGATACTCGTATTTCACAAGAGTGATTGAAAAACAAAAGCATAACTGACCTGGATCAGGAGAATGGTTACTTTGGGGAGAACGGAGGGCTGGGGCAGCTGGTGCGATTCCTTTGGAAACTGTAATTTGTGATACGTCCTGTTGACTTTCCCACCGGCCCTATTAAGGACAAAATCGGTCATTCTGACTTATCAATTAATTCTTTAAAATTTTAAAGATATTGAAGACAAAAATGTTACACATTGCTAAAGCTTTATCCTTGTTGAAGACCTGAAAAATCTGATTACCTGAGCACAATACTGTTAACAGCATAATACTCCTCCTCCTCTTTACAGAATTGATCTCGCTAATAATAATACTTCCCACTTGGATATCCCCTTCAGGTATAATTTATAGTCTCCTAATGCTCTTTCTCCTGTATCATACTGTGTCTCACAAAACATGGATATAGTAAGATATTTTTTGAAATGCTCCTTCTGCCTGCTCCTTAGGCCCTTTCTGCTCTTGTGCCTCAAGATACATTTTTTCCCCCAAAGGAATGTTTTTATTTAAATTTTTTAAAATTTAATTTTAAATGAAAATTATTTAAAATTTTTTTAATTTAAAATTATTTAAATTTTTTTTAGTTTATCGGCCACATCACATGGCATGTGGGATTTTAGTTCCCCCACCAGGGATCGAGCCCACGCCCCCTGAAGTGGAAGTGCAGAGCCTTAACTACTGGGCCCACTGCGGAAGTCTCAAGATACCTTCTTTCTCTTCAGACTCTAGACTGAAACCCAGGAGCCACTCTAATACTGCTCAGGTTTCTTCTCCTCCACTAACATACCATTCATGAAAGAAACACTCCAGAACAGCCTATTACCAAGCCTCTCATTCTTAACAGATACTAAAAATGCGTTCTAGTTAAGCCCAAACCAAGGAGTCATCAAGCTCCCAATAACACAGGTCTCTGAATTAACAAATCTGATTGTTCTTTCAGCGTGTCTTGCTGTCCCTCAGTCGCTCAGTCACGTCTGACTCTTAGCGACCCCATGGACTCCAGGAGGCCAGGCTTCCCTGTCCATCACCAACTCTCGGAGTTTGCTCAAACTCATGTCCATCGAGTCAGTGACGCCATCCAACCATCTCTTCCTCTGTCGTCCCCTTCTCCTTCTGCCCTCAATCTTTCCCAGCATCAGGGTCTTTTCTAATGAGTCAGCTCTTCGCATGAGGTGGCCAAAGTATTGGAGCTTCAGCATCAGTCCTTCCAATGAATACTCAGGACTGATTTCCTTTAAAATTGACTATAACTTGTCTTATAAACTCCCATGAAAGAGATTTTGTTCCACAATACAAGAACAATGCCCATCAGGTGATGGAGTAATTTACTTTTCTAGAACTTGTGGTGAGCCATAAAAATGGTCATCACACCAAAGCACTTTGAACATCAGTCCCACCCAGTAAAGAAAATAAACCTCCGCCCACGCTACCAGCATAGAAACCAGTAATGGACAGGAGATGCAAAGCTTTTCAAAGCTGTACAACCTCTTTAGGTCCTTTGACAGTCACTCTTCTTTTCCACCCCAGTTAAAAAAAACAGTATTTTCTGTTAGATTAAGCTACTACTCCCCAGATGAGTGACCCTGACGATCAACTAGTGTCTTTATTAGTAAATTGCCTGCAAAGTAAGCTCTTTGCTGCTCCTGAAGATGGATGGAGGTAGAAAGCCCTCTTCGGTTGCCAACATGTATTGGAAACCTATTTGCTTTTAGCGGCAACCTAAGTACCGATCATAAAATCAATAAGCCCTAAGTGATTCGGATCCTGTTTACTTAGAGAAAGCCACTTTCTGAGGGAACTCTCTCAGCACTTGAAATTCTTTTTCCCATGTTTGTGTATTTTGGACTCTGCCGGGTCTCCGTTGCTGACTGGGCTCTTCTCTGGTTGCGGTGCTCGAGCTCCTCTCGCTGTGGGGGCTCCTCTCGTTGGGGGGCTCCTCTCGCTGTGGGGCACTGACTCCAGAGTGCAGGCTGTAGCCGCTGTGGCATGTGGGCTCAGCAGCTTCCGTTCCGGGCTCTAGAGCACAAGCTCGGCTGTCACGTGGCCTGTGGGATCTTCCCAGACCAGACAGCGAACACGTGTCTCCTGTCCTGGCAGGTGAAGTCTTTACCACTGAGCCACCGGGGAAACCCAGCACTTTATATTTTAAAATGTGGTAGGATGCTCAGCATTAGGAAGCAAGGGAGCAAAAGACACATGAAGAGCTGACAAGGACGGTGAACTCTGAGCGCGCCACTGTAGGAGCGTCTGTGGTACTATGAACCACACGCTGATTTACATACTTTGTTTCATTAATGTTTTCTGCCTTTGAATTCAATTATCTGTCTGGGAAGCTGCAGCTCTGTGTGCCCTGGGACATAGTAATCGGGTGTCGGAACAGTGAGGTCAACACTTTGGAATCTCTCAGGGGATGTAAAGCTTCATGCTGCGTTCACAGAAGTAGGTTCATGCCTGGCTGTTCTGAAGACAACTTACTCAATTTGAGGATAAATTTGTTTCCATACTTTAGATTTGTCTTCCTTGTTTGGCAGCTGACACAGTAGCACTCTGGCCCTTAGGAAAATCAGGCAGCTAATTTGAAGTCAGCCCCTCAGCTGTGCGGTGTGCGTCCAATGACAAATAACAGAGGTGTCACCTCTTCCCCAAGGCACACTCGGGGCTCTGCTAGCTTCCCAGGTAATTTTTCCCAGCTGGCACTCCCACACACAGTGTTACTCCCGAATCTGAACAGAGGCAATAACTCTTACTGTCTCGTATATTCAGATATCTCAAGTGAGAACCTTTGAAAGGATGCTCACCGTACTTACACAGTGCCTCAGCCATATTGCTAACTCTGTTGGAGAATGAAAAACGGAGACATTTCATTCATCCATCTCCCTTAACCGTCATCTTAACCTTGAGAAATCTCAGTCTTGCCGACTAGAGACGGGGACACAGAGTATCTCAAATCGCTCTGGGACAGAACAGGCTCTGCTTCCGAGGGAACAACAAATTTGGATGATAAACCACTGCCCCCTCCTCTTTCCAACCCCCGTAGATCTCTAGGGAGACACTCCACTCACTCACTAGATTCTTCTCCGGCAGCACATATCCATTCTCTTGCCAGAAGCAGAATCTGTGGTTCAGGGTCTAGCAACACACACTGGCCCCAAGGGACAAGGCAATTAGTGTCTTTCCAATAAATTTTACAGGGCTTCCCAGGTGACTCAGTGGTAGAGAGTCCACCGGCCAATGCAGAATACCCAAGTTTAATCCCTGGGTCGGGAAGATCCCCTGGAGACGGAAATGGCAACCCACTCCAGTGTTCTTCCCTGGGAAACCCCATGGACAGAGGAGCCCGGTGGGCTACAGTCCATGGGGTCACAAAGAGTTGGACACAACTGAGCAGCTAAACAACAAGAACAACAAGGATGTAAATTGTATATCCTTGGCCACTCCAGAGTGATTCTCCCACTACTGAAATGTTGGGGGAAAAAAAGGAAGCACCCTAGTTAAAGGTACTTCAGAGATGAACTTAATTAATAAAAAGGCCTTGGCCAGACACTGGACCTTTCCGCCATCATATGGGCTCAGTTCTCAGTATGGCTTTTTTTTTTCTTTCACTTCTACCCCCATAACCTATGCTCCATTACAGAACTCTTGGAAAGATAATTCTGAGATGTTTCTAACATTTTTTTACCTCTATCAGCCTTCAGGATCAGCCGTGAAGGGAGGATGTGAGAGCGGAAATTCTGGCTTCGTTTTGGGTCCCTAAACTAGCTTCATAATTAGTAGGAATTATTTGTGCTAACAGGCTGAATTCAAAGATATAAAACCCTATTCAAGATAACAATTATGCTTAAAGGCAAAACCCAACAGGAAAACATGCGGAAGGCTGTCCGCTGGCTTGAGGACGTGGCTGGTCCCTGCAGGGAGCTCCAGCTCTCCTGCTGCTGCTCTCCAGAAAGACACAAAAGCTCTGGGTGTTCTCTACAGAGGTCTGGCTTGGATCAGGAAAGTGACAAGGAGGTAGACGAAGTGCCAGTGACACTCCAGGCCCAGAGGTGGCTACTAACGTAACTCAAGAAGAGGTGACTCACCTTTGACACCAACCATCACCAGTGTCGGGCTGAATAATTGCAGTTTTCAGGAAAGTGATGGAGCCAAAACATACAACTCAGCTTTGTTAACTGCATAGTCGTTCAGATTTTTGGCTAAATTTTTTTAATATTTATTTGGCTGCATTGAGTCTTAATTGTGGCATGCAGGATCTACTTTCCTGACCAGGGGTCAAACCCAGGACCTCTGCACTGGGAGCACGGAGTCCTAACCACTGGACCATCAGGGACGTCCCCGGCTACTTTTAGTTGCATTGAAAACTCCATTTGGAAGATGACAAACATCTCACTAACTTATTTAAAAATATATGATTCCATTTAAAATGGCTTTAGTAAGTAATATCAGTTATTCTTTCTTGACAGAGTTTCTTAAATCTCAAACAGTCTCAACACACAGCCATTGTTTAAATGGAAAAACAATCTGTTGGAACTAATTATGCAGCTAAACGATGAGTCTAATCTGGTAGACTGGTCATAACAAGTTTGCTAAGTTTTTGTTATATCTAATTTAAAAAACCTGCCTAACAGTAATGATGAAAGAGCCAGCAACAATAAATAAAAGCATCACTGCAATTAGGAATATTTTATATTTTTAATTGAAAAGCTTATCAAGAGTGATTTCTTTTAGGCCATAAGGTGAAATTAAAAGTTAAGGGTAGCTAATAAAAATTCAATGTATCTTTCTAAGATTAATTAGCTCATCCATTCCGTCTTGGTGGAGCTCAGTAAACAATTCCAATTTTCATAGGTATGGAGCATCAGTGAATGAGGGCAGGCAAAATGTGGCTGGCTGAAGTCCAAGTGTTAGAGGCCAACGTGCGAGAAGGTTTTAGTACCTTACCACTTGCTCTTGCCTCCCCAGAAGCCCTGATCCCAGTGAGCTCTGCTCTTGCCTCCCAGCCACAGCTTTCAGTGTTGCGTTGCTCCCACCAGCTCTGCCGTGATGTTAATGCAAATTGGCAGGGAAGGCAGACCTGAGCCTCCTCGGGCGGCCTCTCCGAGCTTCTTTACATAAAGTGAACTAACTTTACTGTTGTGTTATTTACGTGGCAGGCAGCAGAGCACACCAGGTTTTCTGGCCCAAAGCTCTGATTCGATAATCAAGGAAAGAGGGACAGACATAGATAATGGAACAGAGAGCCCAGAGGTAAGTCCCCATGAGTGCAAGGTAGATGCAGCTATCGGCACTATGATTTTCAATTATTTTAAAATACAGTTTCTAGCGTTTTAAGCAGTGATTTCAGGTTAAAACTGTATTTCCCACTCAATTCCATTGTGTATTAAGTACTTCCATGCAAAGAAGCTGAGATGGAACCACTGAGCTATGTTCTGCGGTGCTGGAGAAGGCCCAAGGCACTTCCGCTCCTCCTTTGCTCCTCTCCCCCTGCATCCCATGCTTGAGAAAAGGATGAATTAACTAGACCCCCTCACAGCCCAGAGCCTCTTACACTCTATCAGATGCCTTCATTCCTGGCATCTTCTGACAGATATTTTCATAGTCCCAGGGAATGAAGAACTGTATATCCTGACTTCCAAAGTTATTTTTACAAAAGGGTAAGAGCCAAAAAAACACTAGTACAGTATCAAATGCAGTTGTCTTATAAAAACTACATTTAAAAATGCATTCGCATTCTCAAGGTAAAAGCAAGCATACTTTCAATAGGAGGATAATACATGTATCTCACTCATTAAGAAAAACCTAATGGATTAATTACCTCTCCCTGGATCTCTGAAAACTGAAGAATGCAGGAAGTCCCCAAAAGAAAAGAAAAATACATGAGTCTCTCAGGTTTTCCAAAACAATTTCTTCTCCTTGAGGATTTTGTGTGAAAATTATTATAGATAAAGCAACTGGAGAGTTTCTCAAACCACCACTTATAGGAGAATAAAATCTACCTACCACAAAGGGTAGAGAGTAACATTCTTTCCTTTTAATTCTTTCAATAGGTAATTTGTTCCCATGATCTAAAAACCAAGTAACATAAGAAGGCACACCATGAGAAGCCTCCTGCGTTGGGTCCCACACACGCTCGCCCTCTCCCTAGACGGGAAGTAGCGGCATCTGTTTAGGACGCATCCTTACAGGGTTCCTGCACGCACGTGTACACCTAGCAAGAGCCACACACACTCCTCCTGAGCTCCCCGCTCCTGCGCAAACAGCAACATACTGTGCTGTAGTGCGTTTTCAATCACTAAGTGTATCCTGGTGCTCTCTTCATATTAGTACCTGGAGGGGTTCCTAATAATTTTTATAGCTGCATAGTATCCATTTGTGTGTGTGTGTGTGTGTGTGTGTGTGTGTGTATGTGTGTATGCACACATGGACACAGATAAAACATATTTAACTAGGTCAAACCAACAGACATGTACCTTGTTTCCAATCTCTGCCATTATAAACAACATGGAGATGGCCCTCCTGTGCGTGTCATTTCTTACCTCTATAAGCACTGTGAAGTGAAAGCCAAAGCCACTCAGTCGTGTCCAGCTCCTTGCGATTCCATGGACTACACAGTCCATGGAAATCTCCAGGCCAGAATACTGGAGTGGGTAGCCTTTCCCTTCTCCAGGGGATCTTCCCAACCCAGGAATCGAACCCAGGTCTCTCGCATTGCAGGCAGATTCTTTGCCAGCTCAGCCACAAGGGAAGCCCACTATAAGCACTGCTGCTGTATAAAGGGGTTTTAATAGGACCTAAATGATTGTTACATCAACTAGCTTAAACACCACCCCTCCCTGAGGAATTCTATTACAGGCAGCACTGTAGCAATTCTGAATCCAAGGCAATGCCATTCTGGATGCAGTTCACCACTGTTCCATATAAAAGGCCAAAGGCAGGACTCTTCTGTTCCTTGCTGCTACTGGTGGAGGGAAACATTTCTTTACTCTCTAGGAAGAAAACACAAGAATATTTTTCTCTCCGTGCTCCCTGCTGAAGTGAGCCTGGAATCAAATCCTCTGCCGAGTGTTTCATGGCTTTGCTTCCTGACATCAGCTGTGGCCCTCTGTCACCTGAATGTCCTTACTCATTCAACAGGTCCACCCACGAAACCTGTCTTAGGGCAGCTTTCCCCTACCTCTCCCCTAGTGACAAGCAAAGGGTCTCCGATTTAGACACATGGACATTCATATAACCTGCTGATATGGACACAGCAGGAAGTCAAGGGATCCGGCGTGACAGTGACGAGGTGGAGGGAAGCCCGGCTGTACCTGGCAACGGTTCAGGACCCGAGGGGGCCCACAGCCTACAGGAAGATGAAGAGATGGCTCCACGGCTGACCTGGGAGCACAGTGAGGAATGGGAGGCTGGCCCCTCTGCTTTCCCTGACAAGACTGCCACTGTCCGTCAGAGCCCAGGGACACTGTCCATGCAGAGGGGTGAGCTAGAAGGCTCCAAACTGCTGCAGCGGGAGAAAAGGGTCCTTCACTGTTGGAGGTGTCTGACGACAACAGAAAACACGCTGACACAGAGCAGGCAGAGCCAGCCCTTTGCTGCTGGGGCGGCACCAGGACATCGGCACAGCCTGAGAGGGTGGAAATCAGACTTTCCTCAACTTCACTAAGTTTCCTATCCCTAACCCCGGGGCCCCAGGACATCAAGATGACTGAAACGGGGAAGGTCTTGGCAGAGTAACAAGAAATGTGCAACATTATTTACTCATTTAATACATCCTGCTGGAAACTCCCTGGCGGGTCCAGTGGTTAGGACTTCATGCTTCCACTGCAGGGGTCCAAGTGTGCTCAGCTGTTTCAGTCACGTCCAGCTCTTTGTGACCCTGTGGACTGCCGCCCGCAGGCTCCTCTGTCCGTGGGATTCTCCAGGCAAGAATACTGGAGGGGGTCGCCATGACCTGCCCTCCAGGGGCTCTTCCCGACCCAAGGATAGAACTAGTGTCTCCTGCAGAGGTGCTATCACTGGTTGGGGCACTAAGATTCTGTATACTGCGGCCACAAAAACCAAAAACCAAAACCACCACCCAAAACCCATGTCCAGCTTCTCCCCAGCCCTCCACAGAGACTGCCCTGGGAAAAGGCCTCCAATAATCTTCGCTCTCACACCCAGAACTGTCTCCTCAGTCAGTGCAGTCTCTAGCATCCAAAAGGAGTTCCTCCAGGCTCCCAGCTGCTCTCCCCACCACCTCTCGTCTCTGAGGACTCCCGTCTGTCACCCTGCACAAGCCCTTCAGCATCACCGTCACCCCACACAACCTCGCCTCCCTGTCTGAACCTCTTGGGGCCAATTCAGGAGACTCGGGTGAACCCCTGGCTGCTCCAACCAGGCCCTGAGCTCCCCAATCTGTGTTCAGCTAGGGCTTCCAGACCCCTGAACTGGCTGACACACCTTCTGTCCAAAGTTGAATGAAATCATTTTCTTCCTCAAACCTGCCTCCTCACATTCTTCTCTATGTCCCCAGAACCCATGTCAGCCAGTCTCCCCCTAGCTCCACCCCGACCCTCATGTCCCCAGAGCTCTAGAGGCTCCATTCTCCTGAGCGGGTCCTGACTCTCCTCCCTCCCCTCCCACTGCCGAGACCCCTCCCCGCACCTGCTCCGTCCACCCTCACTTGTGTGTTGATAACAGTACACATTTCTACTATATACATTATTCTAACGTAATTTTATGGACAACAGCCAGGAAGATGAGTGGGGTCGAGGTAACTGCCTAAAAGTGGCCCAGCTCCCCCACAGCTCCCCAGTACATCACACAGGAACTTTTGAAACGAGGCCCTTTCTCTGGGTTCTGCCCTGCACTGCATGCTCGGCTTGACTCGGGCTTCCTTCTCCCTCCATGCTTCTGTTCACACTCTTGCTTCAATCCCTTCCACTTGGGTGGATCTTATCATCCTTCAGCATGAAGCTTATGGCGGGGGGGGGGGAGGTTCCCCCTCTTTGGAGCCTTTCCTGTTCCTTCAATAATACCTATAAAAGTGTCCACTTCTCCTCTGGGTTCCTACTCTAACTAGGCATACTTCTATTATAGCATCTGTATTCCTTTATTCTATTTGAACGTAGATGAGACAATAATTTTCTTTCAAGTAGATATTCTGTTTTGTATTTTTTTCTTTCCATTTAAACATAAAGAAACTAGCAAGAGAGAAAAGCTGAAAATCTTTTGGCCATTTTTTTTCAGTGAATTTATGATAGAGGATTTGGGTTAGATGGATTAAAAAAAAGTCATGGTTTTTCTTATATTTTCCTTAAAATTATTTATTGTACCAATAATGTGATTTATAATCAATAATGACAGTTTTCCAAACACTCTGCTTTGTTTAGGTGATTACAACTATGCTATGCCAATCACACCTGTCAGCGGACCTGTATCAGGAAGTGCTAAACCCTAGCACACTTTCAGACTCATGGTAAGTGGCCAATGAATTGATGAACCAGTGCATTCTCAGCTGTATCCAACCATCCACCTATGTCTGTTTTGAGTGTGATCCCTTTAAGTAAATGATAACGAATTATCTATGCTTAAAACTCTGTTAAATTGGGGAAAGCTATATGAACAAGTACATGAATACATCCCAGCTAATAAAATTTCTGTTCCCTTATTTTTCTTTCTTCTAACATGTAATATTAACTTTTAAACATAATCTTATTCTTCACAAATTTTCAATTACTTCATCCATGTTTTAACTATCAAAAATCTGAAATGAAGTTCCTTTTCTGACACAAATGGGAAGAATATATTTTCAACGGGAATAGGAACTCAAGCAACTAAATTGTTTAACCCTTAAAAAGCAGAGTAACAACAAGGTTTCAGTAACATTATTTTAACTGGCAGATAAAAAGAAATGAACTCTAAACACTTTCCAATAAACTTCACATAGTACTGCAAAGTGGAAGAAATTCTGGCATGCACGACGAGCGTGTGATACTTGAGAGGAGGAAAAGCTGGATGGGAAACAGGTCTAAGACTGACAGGAAATAGTTCTGAGCACTCACCTTGTTGCTACCCAGACTGGAGGGTGGAATAAGATCCTGGCGGCTGCCAGACAGCTGAAGAGGGAACGGAGAGGAGAATTAGCCCTTTGTGTGCAAAAGCACACACATCCATGATCCTGGAAATACAACGCTTAGAAAACCAAATCGACAGAATGTTAAAGCCGGACGGTATGAGAGAGGCTGCCAAGACCAAGCTGCAAACTAGACTCCTGGCCTTTGGTACCCTGTTAGGCACAGTTTCTGGTTTTGTTTTTCATTGAATTAACATTTTTAACAAGGCAGGTTTGTATAAGATCAGATATCCAGCTAACATAGCAGTAACAGCCAACTGGGCCCAAGTAAGGGACACTTGATTTGTTCATCCACTTCTATGTAAAGGATACCAGGCTACTAGCTTCCTTGTTGTTGCTGTTGTTTAGTTGCAAAGTCATGTACAACTCTTGCAACCCCATGGATTGTAGCCCGCCAGACTCCTCTGTCCATGGGATTTCCCAGGCAAGATTACTGGAGTGGGTTGCCATTTCCTTCTCCAGGGGATCTTCCCCACGCAGGGATTGAACCTGGGTCTCCTGATTGGCAGGCAGGTCCTTTACCACTGGCTACCTTATCACATCGTGATCTGACGACTCCTTTCTCTGGGTACTGCAGTAAGTGTATACACAGGAGCTATTTGTTTTAAATCACAGGATTCTAAGTACAAAATCTCTGCACATACAGAGATTTTAGTACATCTTTCAGTGCATTTTAGTACTTCATTTTCTGAAGGAGTGAGAAGATAGATATGCTGAGTTAAAGGGAGGGTTTTGTTTTTTTTTTACTGTCTGAGAATGTTCCCCATCTTCTCATCTGAGATCACCAGTCACATCACCCAGTCTCAGGGAGCCACCTGGGCCCTCCAGCCTGACACCCATCCTGTCCTGTCCCTCACTGGGATCTCTGCAACACCAGGGTTAAGGGTCAGCTGCTCTTTATTTCAAAATTTATACTGTGGTTTCTCTTGGGGTAAGTTCAGACAACAGTGTACTATTTCTCATATCCACCTCTTTATCAAAAGTAAGGAAAGTAGAGATAAATCACAGGGCTCCAAGCATTATTTCTTTGTGAAGAATTATCTGTAAGCTTCATATTCATGCGAAGAATTATCTGTAAGCTTCATATTCATGTAAATTTTATCCATGTTTTAAAACACAACAACACACTCGCAACACTGTGACAAAACACGCCTAGCTGACTTGACTCCCTGATGCCCCCGGGGTGGCCCCTGAGCAACTGAGTTTATACACATGAGCCAGACCTCTCCTCAACCTGAAAGTAATCAAGTTCAGCCTAGAAAATCCAAACGGCTTTCCCCAGGCACTACACTAGCTTTGCCTTAGTTCAACACATGCTCGCCTAACAGAGTCACTGTGCCAGGCACTGGAGGTATGAAGATAAATGAGAAGCAAATCCAGGGGGACTTACACGGATGCTTTCCGTGTAACATTAGGAAGGTCAGAGATGGAGGGCTGCAACGATGCTACGGGGTAGAGGAGTGGGAACTTCAGTCAGTGCAGAGGAGGAAATGATACCCGAGATGAGACTTGAAGGATGGAAAGGAGTTATCCAAGGAAAGAGGAGGAGCAAAAGCAGAGCCTGGGCCGAGCACAGGCTGGGGTCCCACGCACTCACTCTGTTCACATTAGGAGAGCTGATACTCCTCCTGCTCAGCTTCCCTTTTCCCGTCAACTGTTCCTTCACGGCAACTTCCTGTGGGTCAGAAAGAACACAGAGGAAAAGCACACATGAGACACACACTTCCAGAGCAACAGAGTCTAAAGCAGGCTTTGAGCTATGGACATATTCCAAGCTCTTTACTTACTGGAGTGGCATGGTCATGCCACACAGCCTGTGGGATCTTAGCTCCCCGACCAGGGATCAAACCCATGCCCCCTGTAGCGGAAGCGCATAGTCCTAACCACTGGACTGCCAGGGAGGTCCCCTAGTTCTTTAAATGACAGCTGTTACTTCACACAACAGAATGACCCAATTACTGTCACTGTGGAATATTCAACGTTAACTAAGCAGCTGACAGGTTATGTGGTTCATTCCTTTCCTTATCTACTGATGGCTCCCTTGAAGCTGGCCACAAGTGAGTCCCAGGGGAAAGGTTGTGAAAAGCAGACCATTCACTTTTATGTTTCATTAGTATTTTTATTTAAAAAAAAAAAAAGAGAAAAGTTTGGGGACTTCCCTGGTAGTCCACAGTGTCTAAGACTCTGCGCTCCCAGAGCAGGGGTCCAGGTTCGATCCCTGGTCAGGGAACTAGACCCATAGGCCACAACTCAGACCTGGCACACCCTAAATAAATAACTAAAATTTTTTTAAAAGTTTCAACACAACTACGCAAACTAACGTTTAGAGCTTCTCTGAGCCTTGGGTTTATGGCTGGCACCTCTGTTTTCCCTCTTAGAGATCCACTCTGAGGCTGTGGAGGCCAAGAAAGGACACAACATTCTGCCTCAGGGCTACATTTTTCTTTGGCAACTGTCCAGCGTCAAGGAATTTGTAAAATACTTCTTAACCAGCAAGAGTGATACATTTCCTTCCACTACTGGCTCAGTCAGTAAAGAATCCGCCTGCACTGCGGGAGACCTGGGTTCGATCCCTGGGTTGGGACGATCCCCTGGAGGCGGGCATGGCAACCCACACCAGCATTCTTGCCTGGAGAATCCCCATGGGCAGAGGAGCCTGGCGGCCACAGTCCCTGGGGTCGCAGAGTCAGACGCGACCAATGCACACAGCACAGCTCTACCCAGGCAACTAGCTACCATTTAGGGGCGTGGAAAAAGTAACTTCCAAATCTCATTTTTCTATCTTTGAAGACTCACCCGGCAAGTTTAATGTAAATTAACATGCTCCACTTAAGAGGTTTCAGAATTTTAGACGTCACAACACTGTGAATCGCGGAAAGTCTCACCCTGGGGCGAGCTGGGCTGGACCCTGCCCTGTCCCCATCAGCTGACCTGGCGGAGGCGGTCTAACGTGAGGAGGTTCTCCACCGCCAGCACGCTCCTCAGGTATTTCTCGATGTACGCTTCCGAGTCGGCCGACGCCGCGTTTTCCACGTCAGCTGCCATCCTCGCTAACGTTTCTCGTTCCTCTGCTCCCTGAGCGTCCTGGAGAGTGGAAGTTACACGTTAAAATTAACTACCTTGCAGAAGAAAGTGCTACAGAGGCAGCTCGATCTGTGCGAACCCACGAAGCCTCCGAACCAAGTTCCATTTTAAAGTCGGCTCTTGGAACTCAGAATGCACTTTCCCAGAAATCATGGTATACGTGGCGGCTGCGGTCACTCAAAAGCCTAAACACAGAGCAGCTGAAACACGGCACATTTTCAACAAAACTGTCCTCTCCTGCACTTCCACTGTGAACCAAGACATTCCTGGTCAGAGAGGATCTGGGGGACAAGCTGGAAACCTGACCACAACAGTGCTTTAGGAACACATCTTGAGGGGCCAGAGGGAGGACTAAGGAGCTGAGGTGACAGCTGGACCCATGTGGGACCCAAACCACCCTCGCAGGAGGCAGCCATAGGGATGAAGGGTAAGAGTGGGAAGAAGGGCGAGATTCCAGCCCTTTCAATAAGCAGCCTCCCATGGACTCTCCACACAGTCCAATCCCCAACTCTGCAGACAGAGGCCCAAGACTGGAAGCCAACCAAGCAGAGAAGCCTCCAGGCATATTCTCCCTTGCCCAGCTCCATGGACACAGCTGGTCCAGGCATATAAATGGGATATTTGCATGTCACGGGAGGGATTTTGTTAATATAATTAATGAGATCTCTCAAGCTCATGTGGCTCATAACAAAACACTCTTCATGGGAAAAATCAGATCCTTGTGAATTTTGTTATAACAACATCAAAAACTGCAAAATACACTGGGCTGGCCAAAAAGTTTGCTCAGGGTTTTACATACCATCATATGGTAAAACCGAACATTTTGTCCAGTCCACTGGTCATAGCAAACACCCTCTTTCAACGACACAAGAGAAGACTCTACACATGGACATCACCAGATGGTCAATACCGAAATCATATTGATTATATTCTTTGCAGCCAAAGAAGGAGAAGTTCTATACAGTCAAAACAAGGCTGGGAGCTGACTGTGGCTCAGATCCTGAACACTTTATTACAAAATTAAGACGTAAATTGAAGAAAGTAGGGAAAGCCACTAGACCATTCAGGTATGACCTAAATCAAATCCCTTACAATTACACAGTGGAAGTGACAAAACAGACCCAAGGAATTAGATCTGATAGACAGAGTGCCTAAAGAACTATGGACGGAAGTTTGTGACATTGTACAGGAGACAGGGATCAACACCATCCCCAAGAAAAAGAAAATGCAAAAAGGCAAAATGGTAAAGTCTGATGAGACTTTACAAATAGATGTGAAAAGAAGAGAAGCGAAAGGCAAAGGGGAAAAGGAAAGATACACCCATTTGAATGCAGAGTTCCAAAGAATAGCAAGGAGAGATAAGAAAGTCTTCCTTAGTGATCAATGCAAAGAAATAGAGGAAAACAATAGAATGGGAAAGACTAGAGATCTCTTCAAGAAAATTATAGATACCAAGGGAACACTCCATGCAAAGATGGGCACAATAAATGACAGAAATGGTACAGACCTAACGGAAGATATTAAGAAGAGGTGGCAAGAATACAGAGAAAAACTATACAAAAAAGATCTTCATGACCCAGATAACCACGATGGTATGATCAATCACCTGGAGCCAGATATTCTGGAATGTGAAGTCAAGTGGGCCTTAGGAAGCATCACTATGAACAAAGCTAGTGGAGGTGATGGAATTCCAGTTGAGCTCTTTCAAGTCCTCAAAGATGATGCTATGAAAGTGCTACACTCAATAGGCCAGAAAATCAGTGGCCACAGGACTGGAAAAGGTCAGTTTTCATTCCAATCCCAAAGAAAGGCAATACCAAAAACTGATCAAAATATTGCATAATTGCACTCATCTCACATGCTAGCAAAGTAATGCTCGAAATTCTCCAAGCTAGGCTTCAACAGTATGTGATCCAAGAACTCCCAGATGTTCAAACTGGATTTAGAAAAGGCAGAGGAACCAGAAATCAAATTGCCAACATCTGTTGGACCATCAAAAAAGCGAGTTCCAGAAAAACATCTATTTCTGCTTTATTGACTACAACAAAGCATTTGACCATGTGGATCACAACAAACTGGAAAATTCTTAAAGAGATGGGAATACCAGACCACCTGACTGCTTCCTGAGAAATCTGTATCCAGGTCAAGAAGCAAAACTTAGAACTGGACAAAGAACAACAGACTGGTTCCAAATCAGGAAAGGAGTACGTCAAGGCTGTATATTGTCACCCTGCTTGTTTATCTTATATGCAGAGTACATCATAAGAAATGCTGGGTTGGATGGAGAACCAGCTGGAATCAAGATTGCCAGGAGAAATATCAATAACCTCAGATATGCAGATGACACCACCCTTATGGCAAAAAGCAAAGAAGAACTAAAGAGCCTCTTGATGAAAATGAAAGAGGAGTGAAAAGTTGGCTTAAAACTCAACATTCAGAAAACTAAGATCATGGCATCTGGTCCCATCACTTCAAGGCAAATAGATGGGGAAACAGTGGAAACAGTGACAGACTTGATTTTGGGGGCTCCAAAATCACTGTAGATGGTGACTGCAGCCATGAAACTGAAAGGCGCTTGCTCCTTGGAAGAAAAGATATGACCAACCTATGACCAACAGCGTATTCAAAAGCAGAGACATTACTTTGCCAAGAAAGGACCGTCTAGTCAAAGCTATGGTTTTTCCAGTAATCATGTATGGATGTGAGAGGTGGACCATAAAGAAAGCTGAGCACCGAAGAATTGATGCTTTTGAACTGTGGTGTTGGAGAAGACTCATTTGAGAGTCCCTTGGACTGCAAGGAGAGCAAACCAGTCAATCCTAAAGGAAATCAGCCCTGAATAATCATTGGAAAGACTGATGCTGAAGCTGAAACTCCAATACCTTGACCACCTAATGCAAAGAACTGACTAATTGGAAAAGACCCTGATGCTGGGAAAGATTGAAGGCAGGAGGAGAAGGGGATAACAGAAGATGAGATGGTTGGATGGCATCACCAACTCGATGGACATGAGTCTGAGGAAGCTCCAGGAGTTGGTGATAGACAGGAAAGCCTGGCGTGCTGCCGTCCATGGGGTCGCAAAGAGTCGAACACAACTGAGCGACTGAACTGAACTGAATGCATCCAAATGCCACTGCATCTTAAGATGCTATCAACTTTAAGAGAAGATCATTTTGTATATTACTAAGGAGGAAAAAAAAAAAGAAAAACTCGGCCAATTAACTTTAAGACAACATCAATTTTAAGACACAGTCTAACTTCAAGAGTATTTGTTTTTAATTAACATAAGCCTTAGAACAGATAAAACATGGAAAAATTCAGAAGCCAGCATAAGTTCATAGAACTTTTGTCTCCTACAGGAATTCATCTGGGCCTAGGAATCACCCTTGTTTTACAGACAAGGAAAGAGGAAGGCCACATAATCAGCAAGAGAGGCATGACCAGAACTTAGGTCTCCTGACTCCTGATGGGAGTGTTCTTTTCCCCACTAGACACGGAATACTTTCTGGTATCTGATGGGAACAGACGTATCTTGGTTTTCTGAGAGAGAAGACATCTGAGTTTTAAAGGAATGTATTTACCCATGTTATCCACATCCCTCTCAAGATATAAAACATTTCCATTACTTCACAAAGTTCAACTCCTTCCCTCCCCTAAGGAAAGATCAGTTCTTTCTCCACAGATCAGCTCTGCCTGTTTTAGAAGTTCTGCATCTGGTTGGTCACCTAACATAGTGACTCAGAGATCTGGTCTCCATGTAGTTCATTACTTTGCATGGCTGAATAATATTCCACAGTATGGATAAGCCATAGTTTATTTACCCATTCCTCTGCTGATGGATGTTAGGGTTGCTTCCAGTTTTAGGTTGTTTTGAATTAAGCAGCTTTGAATATTCTTATGTAAATCTTTATGGATATATGTTTTCATTTCTCTTGGGTAAGGGCCTATAAGTGGAATTACTGGGTGATGGGGTAGATGTCTCTTTAACTTGATAATAAACTGCCAGTGAATGTATCATTTTATACCCCCATTAGCAGTGAAAGCATTCTAGCTGCTTTTAACAAAAACAAAAAGGGCAGAAGAAAAAGGAAGGGAAAACCATCTCCTGTTGCTCTCTGGTCTATGACCACCTCTTTCTGCTGCTGAGTCCTCATGGCCTTTGCAACATGAAACACAAAGAACTTCTCCAGGCTTCTTCACGATGAAACACAGCTTTTCAGAAGCTTATTTTGAAATAAAAAACAAATGCTCGCACTGTAGGCTTTAAGTCTCGTTTTTCCTTTTTATCATCAGGAATTGATAATGTGACCCTAACACTTGCCAACTTAGTCATTCAGTGAATTATTAACAGGTAGCCCCATCACGTGAGGCTGTTTATCTTTCCGCTGATTACTGCACATTTCTGCCTTTTGAAAACCGTGTCACCTGAAGAATAAAAGCCCTGTTAAAGAGAAAAAGAAAAACCGCAAATGAGAAGGAAGGAGGGATGAAGGGAGAAAAGGATGGTTCATTGCAGTTGTGTTTCTCAACTGCATTCAAACCATTTATAGAGTTGAGATCCGAAACACTGGAAAAAGCGAGAAAGCATTCAGATACAAAGAATAAACAGTAAACCTCTGGCTGCGGCTGCTAAGTCGCTTCAGTCGTGTCCGACTCTGTGCAACCCCAGAGACAGCAGCCCACCAGGCTCCCCTGTCCCTGGGATTCTCCAGGCAAGAACACCGGAGTGGGTTGCCATTTCCTTCTCCCATGCATCAAAGTGAAAAGTGAAAGTGAAGTCGCTCAGTCGTGTCCAACCCTCAGCGACCCCATGGACTGCAGCCTACCAGGCTCCTCCAAGCATACAAAGAGCAATCTATTACAGATCCAAGATTTTGCAGCTAGTCTAACTTGAAAAGGGGTTCAATTTTTAAAGTTTCGGCAGGTTCAAAATTAAACAATCAAACAGTTAATATTTGCCTTGTAAGCCTAATACTTTGAAGAGCCAGGGAAGAATTCAGTTAGTATTTGACATTATTTAAGAGCAAAAGTATTCTGCAATAAAAGAACTCTAAAACGAAGCCCAAGTACAGTGTAATCTTCTCAGTCTTCCAAAACCTGATCTGTCTTCAAATATATACTGTCCATCTGCTGTTCAAATACTCAACAGAATCGACCGACAGACACTGAGCCCCTGAATGAAGAGTGTGAAGGCACAGCAGACGGTGTGTGTGGGTGGGGGTCCTCACCCCAGGGTCCCATTCCCATTTTCCACCTCCAAGGGCAACACGGCCTGGACCTCCCCACTCACTCCCCGATCGTCTGTAGTCAGCGTGGCGGAGGGAACCACTCTTCTCACTTTGCCAGAGTCCTTTCCTTAGGCCTTTCATTTTTCCTATCCCGGTAAGGAAGGCCTGGTTACTAGCTGTGCCAATAACCGGGGGAACAAATCTGTCTAAATCAGGGAATAAGCACTAGGAAGCATATAAACTACATTCTCTAGCAAGCACCTGTCATGGGTATTTTCAGCTCCGTTTGTTTGATTTCTAAGCACATCTCAATTAGCTCAAAAATAAAAACAGTAATAAATACTAATTTATTAGTATTTAATAGTAATTAATAATTAATTAAAAATATAAAAAATACTACCCCATTAGTATTTAATAATAATACTATAGCTAACTATAACGGCAATTACAATTTACTCTTTTAACACGTGTAAAATTTGTGTATATTGTCTCATTTAATCCTTAAAAAATAAGTCTGTATAGGAGGTATTACTAACCCAGTTTGATAAATGAAAAAACTTAGGCTCAAAGTGACTTACCCAAGGTCACTTCACTAAGAGGTGGCAGAAACAAGATTTCTGTCTGATTCCAATGTGATACCCTGGGACTCTGTATTATGCTGTGGTGTCTCCCTCTAAGGGTTATATCCTCTTCTATGAGTAAAATGGTGCTGATTTGCTTTTCAAAAGAGTCTTCTTTAACAAAAGATTAAAACCAGAACCTTTAAGCCCACAGAAGTATTACATATGCACACACATTATACTATGAATCAAGTTACGATTACTAAATTCCTCTACAAGCCTACAGCATTTTTGTATATACACATTTTCATCTGATACGTATTTCTTAGGTAGGTGACTTCTCACGGTGTTAGCTCTTGTTACATGTTTATTCTTAGTAAATTCAAATTTCGTATGATCCTTCACCTCTGGAATATTGGAGACAATTTCAAAAGTTACTCCACAGCCTGGAATAGAACTTCGATGTGACATCTTTTTGAGGAGACTCTGAGCAAAACCCTAGAGAAAAACAAAAGAGAAGATATGGCTTCCCATCTCAAAAACTGAGTTTTCATTAACAAAGAGGCAGCATAAAAGACACCATATTCACGCTAGCCTTAAAGGAAAAGAACATTATTTGCAATGTAAGTCAAAACCCAAATCACGACATATAGGTTCCTCAACTTGTTCTTAGTGCCCACAAACAAACCCATTTATACGATGCTTGCCATTTACCAGACTGAATACATGAAAAGTGCAGATCCTAAACTCTGGAACCACGTTAGGCATCTGGTTCAACTCTGCTTTAAAAAAAGCTACAGAAATAAGACTGTTGACTTCTACACAATAAAATGACCTTCTAACTAAAATGTAAAGAAAGGCTGGTGACTCTTAATCCTTTTTTTTTCCCAGCACGATGGACATCTTGCACTATGAATATTGACAAGTTCAGGCATTAAATTCTTGACCAAAGCAGGGTCGTTACGGAGAATGATTTAAGAGTGCTTGGTCACTGTTTATGCTGACTGCGCTCTCTGCACGCTCTGAATTGAACTGTTGAATTAATGCATAGATGACTCATTTGAAGATGCTGCTAAGACTGAACATCCTGTAGAGGTTGAAGAGAGCAGGGATGAGGGCAGAATACAATTGGTGAATAAAGATAAGAAGGAGAGAGAATATTAAACCAACACTGAACCTCTTTCCCCATGCAAAAGCAAAGTAGGATATAGGTTTTTCAAAAACCACAAAAAACCCAAACAGAACAGACAAAAAGCTGTTTGGTCTCAGAGGTATGTATTTTCACAAACTTATTTAATAATAATTAAGTGATCTTTAGTTAATTTCTAAAAACATTTTAGCCTCTAAGAATGCAAGGGCCTGTTAGAATGCATATATTTCATCCCTTCACTCTTAACTCCAGCCTTGCAAGGCTGAACCATCACCAATTACACTGGTCAAAGTACAGCTACAGTTTGTTTTCCTTTAATGGGTGGTGGGAGGAGGTGAGGGGGCCGCTGTCATCTTACTTTTCTGTTTTCTATTTGTATGAAATTATTATTTTATTAAATGTTTTTAATAGTGGTAAAAGTTACATAAAACGTGCTACTTTAACCATATTTAACTGCACAGTTCAGTGGCACTGTATAATATTGTTACACAATCCGTATCTTACCATCATCCATCTCCCTAATTTTTCATCTTCCTAAGCTGAGACTCTGTCCCCATAAAACACTAAGACCCACCCCGACTCCCCACCCCATCCCCCGGCACCTACCAACTGTACGGAATTGCTGAAGCTAACCTGCATGTATTAGGGTCATGAGGAAGTCCCTGCTCTCACTACAGAGAAGCAAATTTTAGTTAATGAACCATCTGAATTTCAGTTTGATATCAAATCATTTTAACCAGGGGAGAGTGCAGCAGCTTCTCACGTCTACAGATTTTAAAAATTAACTTTAAAAAAGAAAAAAAAAAAAAAAACAGAAGAAACCTGGTGACTTCACAACACTCCTTTCTATTAAAATTTCTGTGGGGGCTGGTGGTTGAAGCAGGTCAGTCTCAGCGCCTGGCGGCCAGAACCCCTAGCTCTGAAATGGCAAGTAACTCTTCAAAGTGCTCCCCAAGAGCAACGTGTCTTTTTCCAATTCCTCAGAGACTTCTCAGAAAAGAGTGAATGGGAGACACAGCAGGTACATCGGCAGCTACCCCATGACCTATATGTCCTGATGCCGGAGCGCCAAGCTGAAGAGCTGAATTTTAACAGCATTACGGCCCGTCGTCATTCAAAGATTGGTATCAGTGTGACATTTAGAACTAAAGATTAATTTTTAGGGGTAGAGATTACATCTAGAACTCTGTCAACCATGACTGTACTCTTCTAAATGAGAAGATTTACTTTCATCTGTCTGGTTTTAGCCAGTATATTGAGAAGAATCCCTAGACTCAACCTCTCAAATCCTATCTTTGCAAAACCAATATGAGAAGTGCTTTCTTTTCTTATCTAGAAGTTTTCTACTAAACCAGTTCATACGGCACCAGGTCCTTCATAATCTCACTGCAGCTGTGTGGACAGGCACGGTCATGGCCTCTGCAGAATACTCTGACCATCAGACTATGCTTCTCATGGTCCCTAAGCCTGCCACGCCCATTCCTCCCTCACCATCTCTGCACGTGTATTTCCTCCTCTCCGGGGAGCAGCCAATGAGCCCTCCTCTGCCTGCCAACTGCCCCTGTCCCCCTCCCCTCCTCCCTGACTGCTCTCGCACCGCTGCCCCGGCGAGCACCTGCACGGCGGTGTCACCACACAGAAGACCGGCCCGTTTATACACACTCGCGGGCCAATGGACACGGGCTCTTTCAGGACGCAGGCTATTTCTCATTCATCTTTTTACCCCAAAGCTTGGCAGAGGACTCTCTCCAAATACATGAATCAGTGAACCAGGAGAAAGGAAAGGAAAGCATGGAAAATCAAGGGTGAGGAGCACAAACAGCAGCTCATCGGCAGTGAACTTCTCATCTTATCAGAACCAGATGGAAAGGCAAAGACAAAACAGCGAGCATCGCCTTGACAGGGCTCCATGGCGCCCCCAAGCAGGGCTGAGAGCTGGGACTGCGGAGTCAGGAAGATGCAGGGGAGCAGTGCAGTGCCATCCAGGAGGCGGTCAGGCTGAAGGGCTCCGGGAGTGAAGCAAGCACGGGCATGGGATGGCCACGGTCGCCTGGTGGACAAAAGCTCAGAGGGCCCCAGAGCCTGTGGGGTCAGAGGCCAGAGCGATGTTTCCACTGCCCCACCATTATGTCAGACCCAAAGTCACTTCTTCAATGAGCATCAGGGACCCACCTGCCGGCCGTGAACATTAACACAAATGCGCTTGCGCAATACCAGCTGCATGTCAGCTGGATGGCTGAGCTGGACTGTCACCCGGACGATGAGGAACACCCGCTCGTCCATGGGTGTGCCTTTACTCAGCTGAGGGCAGCCGTGCACGGCCGAGTCCCAGGAGGCTTCCGCTTTCACCTGCGGAGAAGACGGAAAGGACAGAGTCACCTCCTCCTCCTAAGACACAGACCCTCACAAGGAAACGTCTTGACTTGGCCGAAGGCAAGCAGACCAGTCACGAGGGCAGTGCTGCCTATAGGTACCCAGGGATGTGGCCTCAGGTACCTACCTGGGGGGTACAGAGCAGGATGTTCCTGGCTGGCAGCGAAAATGGATTTATTTCAAAAAATACTCAAATGGAAAGCTATAAATTTAGTATAATGAACTCCTGTGTTTCTCCCCTACAGATTCATCAACTGTGAATATCTTCCCTTTTTTCCTCTTACATATACACACTCAGTATTGCTGTTGTTTTGGGGTGTTTTTTTTTCTGAATTACTTTAGAGTAAGTTACAGATGTGTCTTTATCCCTGAACACTTCAGCAAGTATCTTTTTTCTTTAAGATTTTTTGATGTGGGCCAATTTTAAAGTCTTTACTGAATCTGTTACAATATTACACGTGTTTGATGTTTTGGATTTTTGGCCCCAAGACATGTGGGATCTTAGTTCCACGACCAGGGATCAAACCTCCACCTTTTGCATTGGAAGGCAAGATCTGAACCACTGGACCATCAGGGAAGTCCCAGCAAGTATCTTTTTAGAGCAAGGACCTCCTCTGACTTAACCACAGAACAATGATCATATTCAGGAAATGTAACACCGAAATAATACCATTATATAATACAGAGTCCATACTCAGATGTTTCAGCAGTTCTGATCTAGTATCTCAGACTACATTTAGCTGCCCTGTCCTTTTAGTCCACTTTCATCTAGGCTGGTTCCTAGCCTTTCTTTGCCATTCATGACACTGGCTTATTAAAGAAGGGTGCAGGCCCACTGTTTTACAGAATGTTTTACTATTTTTACAGAACACACCCCAGATCAAGCGTTGCATCTTTGAATAACACTAAGTGTTGGTATGTCCTTCTAAGTATTGCACTGGCTTTCCTTCCTTAAAATCTTTCATCATTTTTCCAATACACTCAAAATTAGAAATTAAGCCCCACTTAAGCCCCACTTAATCATGTAGACTGAAACATTTTCACCTGGCTTCATCTAGTCCTTTTCCCCCTTATTCACAAGTCTTTACTAAAGCATTTCAAAGTCATTGCCAAACATCATGCTGTTGTGCCTCCACGTACATCAGGAGCACTTCCCCAGAGAGTGGACCACTGCTGATCTGAACTGCTAATACTAACAGAGATCCTTTACCAGGAAGAGCAGTGCCACAGTGAATGGGCATAATCTGATTGGCCCTTTCCTTCTGGAACTGGTTCCGTTCTTCGAGGAAATCACAATTAAGATTTTCATTTATATTTCTTGAGAAATGGAGGCATTGAAATGATAACTTTGCTGATTGTTTCCAAAGGCCTGGGAAAAGGTTAAAGGAACTACTTTTCACCCAGCCTTCCCGAGTTACACTTTATTTACCTCTCCATCGTGCTGTTTGACAATCTGCAGCTCAAAGAACTCGTCCTCCTCTTCCCCAGTGAGGGTAGCATCCCATCCACCAGCTTCGGGGTCATCAAGATTATCCTGAGAGCTGAAATCATCAGCTAAAAGCGGAGGAGTTCCATTAAATACGGAGATCACTTTAAAGGATAACCCCTAACAGCTACATTTCAACGTGCTTAGTAGCAGAATTCTCCTGCCTCAAATTTCATTTGCTTTTGGCCCTGAAATCTTACATGACACAGAGGATGACCATTAAACAGTTCACACATCTGAGATGGGAGACACCGCAAGAAATTATCTCAATGCAATCACCTGCCTCCATGCCTTATTTTGCATGGAAGGTGATGGAAGCCAAGAAACCCAAGAGGTTACTCAAGGTCAACCCATAAATGTTAAGGGTAGGATTATAGCCCCAATTCCCTGTCTTTCAGGGCACTGAAGACATGACAATGAGAGTGATTCCAATGATCTGACAGGTAAATTTAACAAACCAAATCTACTGGCTACATGAGCTGGAAACGGAATGGTTGCCCTGTGGTGCTCTGATTCTTCATGTCCAAGCCTGGCCCTCCCAATTCCCCATCCATCTAAGCTTGGGGGTGAGCATCAAAAGTCTCTTTTCTAGGACGTGGGCTTCATGGACCAAGAACAGGCATAAGGCTGAACAGGGTGCTGCTCCTGTCTTGGAATATCCATACTGCTAGGTCTTCTTTAAGCTTGTTCTTTCCCACTTTCTAGGCCTCCTGCACGCACCCACACACCCCTCACCCACCTAGGAACCTAATGTAAGGACAGAACAGAGCTGCCTTCAGTCTCAAAGGCTTGAGAGAACAAGGCAGGATAGAGCACTGTGGCAGGACCTTAAAGCCCCGACAGGTGGACAGACAGTGCAAGCGGCTAAGGGTTCTTCTCTGACTCCCTGCATACCTAAACATCACCCACACAACCAAGTAAGCCAAATGGTGCATGCGTGCTCAGTTGCTAGGCCATCCGACTCTCTGTGACCCCATGGACTGCAGCCCACCAAGCTCATCTGTCCACGGGATTTTCAAGGGAAGAATACTGGAGTGGGTTGTTGTTTCCTCCTCTAGGAGATTGTCCCAACCCAGGGATCGAACCTGGGTTTCCCTACTGGCAGGTGGGTTCTTCACTGCTGAGTCACCAGGTAAGTCCAAGCCAAATGGTACAGGATGCTAAATACCTGAGATGCTGAAACGCACTCTCAGGGTGAAGGAAAACTAGGAGGGCGTCCACGCTTGTCTGTTTAGGACAGTTCATTTTAATACACGGTTCTTCTGCAGATGTCTTTGGCATTTAAATGCTGACTTTTAAATTATTTTTAGCTCTTTAATCTTACCTTCTCATTTTCAGTTTCTCTCCTCAGACAGAACATATGTAAAATGTAGCTGTATCCAAAATATTTCACGAGAGCAAAAAAAAGACAGTAATTTTTAAAAGGTGCGGGGGCGGGGGGAGTGATGCATGGATGGATGGCATAAGAACTCACAGAAAAAGGGGCAAATCCATTAGGTAACACTAAGAAGACACCAGACAAAAGAAACGCGCTACACGAGCATCACTAGTTATTAGTCATTTCCGGACAGAGGTCTCTTCCTGAGAATTAAGTGCAGGAAAACATTACTACCATCCTAAATTGAAGGGAGAATGGAGCACACAGGGCAATACGGGCTGGAGAATGAAACGTGAGATGACGTCACGATGAAACATACCTATCACTGTTATAAAAACATTATGCTTACAGGAAATTCATTCTCTGTTGAGGTATTAGAGTCTTTTTGCACACATAAAATGGACCTGAACCTCAGGCCTGCAGAACTGCCTATCTGCATACCTGGTTAGAATCGAAATGTTACTTGGGCTTCCAGAACCTGCCTGTCAATGCAGGAGACACGGATTCGATCCCTGGACTGGCAAGATTCCCTGGAGAAGGAAATGGCAAACCACTCCAGTGTTCTGGCCTGGGAAATCCCACGGACAGAGGAGCCTGGCGGGCTGCAGTCCATGGGGTCGCTAAAGAGCTGGACACAACTTAGCGACTGAACAACAACAGGCGCTACTCAGACATTGAGTTTTCAGAGGAAAGCCTTCAGAAGGGACTTCCTCACTTACCATTTAAGTCAAGGAATATGACAGGAATGTGTGTTTCCATCCCAGGAACTGGGGTCCTAAAACATAATGAACAACAGCATCTCAAATAAAGCAGCCTTTCTCAGTGGCATGTATTGGCTTGGCCAAAAAGTTCGTTTGGGTTTTCATAAGATGTTATAACAAACCCAAAGTAACTTTTTGGCCAACTCAATGCTTTGTATCTCAGCTTTCATATACTAAGAGCTATTAGAGGTCAACCGATAATAATGCTGGGTACTGCGTTGGCTGTGATTTCACATCAGAGGTGCCACAAAGACTTGACTATCACCACCGCTTCTTTCCTTCAGTGCTCTCATGTAAATTATCATACACTCTGATACCAGAACTCAGGAGCCACATGTCCCTGTTTAAAACTGAAGTTGAAGCTCCCTTGTTTAAACATACCTTCTAACAAAGTTATATCTCTAAGGGCCCCATGTGGCTTAATTCAATATTTTTAATTTCTATAAAGTGGCACAGAACATCTGCTGACAGTTAACTTTAGGCCAGCACCAAAATCAAAAACTCCTGGAGATGCAATTTTATTAGGAGTGAACAGTCTTTTAAGGGAATGACCCAAGTAATTAACATATTAACTATTTTTTTTAAATGCTAAGTGTGATGGTACTAAATATTGATTTAGATTCTCAGAAATCTTAATTACTTGGGCCAATAACAATATTACTTAATAAAACACAGTTTTAGGGCACAGTTATTCCAACTCATGAAAATAATTTAACACTTCCTCTAATTCAGACAATTTTTTTTCCATACGCTATGACTCATCCATTAATCAAAGCAGAGGCAACATTCACAGCAGAAGTAGGCAGCCCTGGGAACACAGAGAACGCTGGAAGACAGATAGCTGCACCATACCACTCTGCCGGGGCCCCTGGGATCCCGCTGCCGGCCGAGGGGACCATGACTGCGTTCCTCTCCTCCGTCAGAGTCAGCCTCATCTCTAGGAGCTGAGCTTCACGGTCGGCATCATCCTCTGTCTTATCTAGAACATTAGGAATCAGGATCAAACACAGGTGGCCCACTTCCTCCTTCTGTGTACGCTCTGTATATGCCGGGAACTGGGTGATGAGGGTTCACCAGCAACTTATGACTTCCCCAACTCGTGATGAAAATTTGCTCATGAATGAACACGGACTACCAGCTAGCGGGGCTGGTGTGCTCTCACTGAGGGGCCACCCTCAGTTCATCAAAGGCCACAGAGGAACAGAACAGAAATGATCTTGAGAGTCAGACGGTTCAGGGGCTTCTAGACCAGAAGCCAAGAAATGCTGGCCTCTCCCGTGGTTATGTCTGCGGGACAGCACTTCCTGCACATACCCTGTCTCCTCGTCGTTGAGGGGGAAGGGAGACCTACGCAAAGACATCGTTAGAACCGGGTAATCGTCCTTCTGAAAGGATAGGACACGAATCAGCACCGTTCCTAAGCTCTCGCGGTTCCCGTGATGGGCGAGTTCGTCTATTTTTCCTTTCTGTGACGGCCAATGGGGATAAACCACACTCTGATGTGGGGGAAGGGAAACGTTCCAGTTGCTTTTCGTACCATGTTTACTGACAAGCTTCTGCAGTTGTTGATCTAAATACTCCTGACGTTTTGTTAATGCATTTAGCCATTTTCTACGGAGTCTCTCTAAATCCCGATCCTGGAAGTGAACAGAGGAACTTGGAGTAAATATGTCATCAAGACAGTACATCTGAAACTCTATCTTACCTTACTCTAATAGGCTTCAAAAACATAAAGTATGACACCCTAACATTTTTGTTGTCACTGTAAGTTGACTTCAGCCATTATTAAGAACAGAAACTTTCAGAAATTAAAGCATTTGTGTCCTATAATAAGACCGTTCCTGAAAGGGCATTCTCTGATATCCAGAACCAGTTGCATTTCTGTTGGCTCAAAGGATAGAACAGAACTTCAAGCATTTGTACAACAGAGCTCGTTTACAAGGTCTCTTTTGCTGATAAAAGTCCCAAATGCTGGGACTTCCCAGTGGTCTGGTGGTTAAGATTCCACCTTCCAATGGAGGAAATGCACGTTCGATCCCTGGCTGGTGAACTAAGATCCCACAAAAATCACAAATACTATTTGACAATCTTCACATTTATTTCCTTTAGAACCACCATTAGATCTTTTCAAATTTCTTAACTACAGTCTTCAACATGTTCCACCAGTCTCTGTACATCACGTAAACGCCTCTCTCCTTGTTTCTGTGGGGAGCGTTATCAACAGACTAACCTCTACCAGTCAACACCTGACTACACAGCCGTCTTACCTCACTTCCTTCTGTAATAAAGTTACGAAACGGGTAGATCAGGGGAATGCTGAGCAGACTGGGTGTATCTGGGTTTCACTAAGGCACTTAACCAAATAACTCCTGACATTCTTGTGGACAAGATGGAGAAACGTGCAATGGATCTACTTGGGCGAAATTACGGACAAATGAAATATCACATCCAAAGGACGGTGATTCATGGAATAACATCAGCTTAAAAGAAGCCTGTACGGTCGTGCCACAGGACTCTGTGTTTAACCCTCTCCGATGCAAGGCTTTTATCAGTGACTTATAGGAAGGCAGACATTTTTATCCAATTAGAATGAGGCCGAATCATGAGGGTGACGACACTAGATGACATATTCAGGATCCAAAGAGCTCTGACAGTCCTAGATGATGACTAACCAGACTGGCAAAATAAAACTTATCAGACAAAATCTTGCAGGACAGTATGGAATGAAGCGAGGGAGAAAATGAAAGAATATCTGTACGACTCCAAGAAACGGGAAAAGGTGACCTGCCTTAAAGTGTGGAAGACACCTAGGGGCGTGGCTTGAAGACGCGTATGGGGGTGTAGCTTCACTGGAGCCCAGTCTGAGACCACTCTTTTTGGGGAAACAGGAAAAGGATCTGAAGAAATGGGTCTATAAGGGCCTGGATCGGGAGCCCCAGGTTTGGAAAAGGAGAAACAGTCACAAAGGGTGGTTCTCGACTCTGTTTTAAAACTTGAGAAAAAGCAGTACTTGAATCAAAGCTAATTATGCAATTATTAAGCGACAGGATGGCAAGACTCGAGAACCTGTAATTGAGTACTTTAATCAAGCTAATTTGATGAGGCTAACCCATGCTTCATTACCTGGTAGCTGTCCATGTCCTCCTCTTCCTCCTAAAAGGAAAAACATGTTATGCAGAGCCGAAACCAGCATTTATCCAAGAATCAGGCTACACTAAACAACCCAAATCTAGCCCTATAGTTTATATTTTCTAATTTTATGAATATGCCTGTTCAGCTCCCACCAGCTTCCAGCCTCACTTTACAGTTTTCAGGGAGTTGGAGTTTCTCCTCATGGGAAAGTGAAGAACACTCATCTGACCTTTTCAGGAGCCAGTACAATACTTTTCCTGCTGGGCTTATAGTCCTACTCCCCAGGGGAAATCAAACACCTGCTGGCAAAGAGTCTTCATCAGCCAGTAGGGGGTTTCCGGGGAGATGTGGGTGATGGTGGGGAGGGGGTTAATGACTAGCAAGCAGGCACTGAGGAGTTCCGGGAGGCGGAGATGTTTTAACCCTCAGCTTGCCGTGGACCAGGGACAACCAACAGCCTGAGACAGTGATTCTATGCAAATATAATACAGTTTTTAAAAAAGAGCATCAAAAGAAAAAGAGATATCAAAGGAAACAAAATGCTGAAAAGAACTGTTCACGGAAGGCAGTTTTCTGACAGGTTCCCGGAGACTGGCCGGTTGGCTGTCCTGAGACTCACATGGACGGTCTCGTGCGTCTTCGGTGACCGTGGCGCCCTGACTCTCACACACCCGATGCCGACCGACAGGATACGCTCCTCCATCAGGGGCAGAGTCCCAGATTCCTGCACAGACTTCACTTCCACCTGGACTCGCCGGGACTGCCCCTGCACCACACACAATTTTAAGTTTCTGAAACTGGGTCTAAGCTCCAAAATCTGGGTTTAGAGAGACCCCTACAGGCGAATGTCGAGAAAAGCATTTAGCTTTCAAGGTACTGTTTCTTTCACATTTAGTAGTAAAAACTAATCAAGAACAAATCTATAGTTTACATATTTTTTGGAAAAAAAAAAAACATTAAAAGAAAACATTCTAACCAAGGAGATGCAAAATACTAGATAATACAAAATGTTCAATTTACTAATCGACAAAATAATATAAAATGTTAAACTAATAATTAAAATAAGCATGAAACACCTTTACCCTCACTAAGCTAGTAATTATTGTTTAGGAAGGCAATTTATAACATTGCCCAAAGTTTATGAAAAAGGCAATTACATACACTGTGGGTGGGAACATAAATTGGTAAAACTTTCTGCAGGGCAATTTGCCTTAAAAAATAAGTTTCACTTGACTCAGCTATTCAACTTTCTAGGAATCCGTTTTAATAATCATACATGCACATAAAGAATCTTACAGCACTATGAAGAAGAACAAAAAACTAGGTGTAAATTAAATGTACAATATTCATAACACAAGCTCTAGTATATTAATGAAATATAAACTATCTATAGTATATTAGTGAAATATATACTGTAAACATTAAAATATTGCTATAGAAAACCATACATGATATATAAGTTATAGTATGATGGCAGATAGACTTCCTTTTTAAAAAAGCCAATTACCAAACTCAGTATATAAAGATCCATTTTAAAAAGTAAGTAATCAGACTAATAAGAACAATTATATTATCCCGAATTCACTGTTCTAATGCCCAAGTAAAATAAATTTAAACCAAGTTTCAAAATAAACAACTGATCAGAAAGACACCGTTCCCTCTTTAAGCACATTTTCACAATAAATACTACATGATTTTGAACATTTACAATGAAGTAGCATTTCAAAAGAAAGTTCCCAGTACCCCCAATCACTGACTTCAAAGCTGGCTTGTAAATTTTAGGAATGTCAAACAGAATTTGAAAAACAGAACCAGAATATGTAATTTTGAGTCACTCTTCCCCTCTTCCATTGGATTTTAATTCCCAAGAGTTTTGCATCATCAGGAAAATCAACTTAGGCAATGATTGATCCTATCAAGCTGGATTTAAAAAGATGGGTTGCAGATGTCTTTGATTTAATATTTTCCAAGGACTATGTATCAGATATTTTGTGAAGTAATTCAAAAACCATTTTAATTGTCTAAAATAGTTTAGACAGACAAATGGCTACCTTTTGTTTTTACTTTTCTGAGACAGAAAGTGATCTGTTCTGAATGTGTACCCCAATGTGAAGGGTATCTACACTTTGGGGAATGATACAGGAAAAGGAGAGGGGCAATGGGGGAAAAGATCCAGGAATGGCTTAATGTTCCATAGAAGAGCCTTGAACAGAACATGTAACCTACTGAATTTCTTGTAACTGCTGCTATCTCACCATTTTTAAACTACAAAACCAGCAAATGCATATGGTTAATCTCCTAGGTTCTCCTCTGGAACTTTCCCATTCAAGAAAAGTAGGTTCCAACTGTGAAATATTGGGTTGGCCAAAATGTTTGAGTTTTTCCATATGATGTTATAGAAAAACCTGAACGAACCTTTTGCTGCTGCTGCTAAGTCGCTTCAGTCGTGTCCGACTCTGTGCGACCCCACAGACGGCCTCCTACCAGGCTCCCTCTGTCCCTGGGATTCTCCAGGCAAGAACACTACAGTTGGCTGCCATTTCCTTCTCCAATGCATGACAGTGAAAAGTGAAAGTGAAGTTGCTTAGTCGTGTCTTACTCTTAGTGACCTCATGGACTGCATCCCACCAGGCTCCTCTGTCCATGGGATTTTCCAGGCAAGAGTACTGGAGCGGGGTGCCACTGCCTTCTCTTCTTAATATTCTGGCCAACCCAAAATATTAAATTCTAATATGCCTATCATCCAAGGCCCTCCATGAATTAACGAGCTGCCATTAGCCTGTATTGATGTTGTTTAATCACCAACACCTGTCCAACTCTTTTGAGACTCCTGCCAGGCTTCTCTGTCCATGGGATTTCCCAGGCATTTCCTCCTCCAGGGGATCTTCCCAAACCAGGGATCAAACCCACGTCTCCTGCATTGGCAGGCAGAATCTTTACCACTAAGCCACCAGGGAAGCCCACAAGCCTATATAACCCCTTCTGTTACTGCTTTCCAGGTCTTTCGATATATTACTTTCTACACAAATGTGCCTAGTCCACCCTCTATCTCCATTTCTGCCGTTTATATATGAAGAACATTTCCAGCTTGGTATGATTCTTTCACCATCCAAGTCAAGACACACATCCTTCAAAAAAGCCTTTTCTGATAAGTTCAAAATACCTTTGGTTACTTTCAATAAAGGCTGCCAGAAGTGTGACAAACACTTAAATATTTAATTTAAACCAAACCACAGAATATTATCCGGTCTTGCCTTCCAGATGAATCTCTATGGCATCCAAAGAAGATATATATAGTTTCAGCAGATGTTCAGGAGAAGATGTTCTTCATGCCTTTCTGAACCCTATTTTATGTATGTATCTCACACTATAATTTACACTAATTTCCTTTTGCTTTTAGTGCCTTGACCACACATGAATGAATGTGCTGCAAGTCACTTACTAGGGTCAGAAAACAAGCGCTTATCATTTTCCTCCTCCCAAGACATCCAGAAACTGAAATATTCGAGCAAACCTTCTTTTCCCTTTAACCTTACATTTTGCTTTGAATGATTTCAATGTTTATTTTCTTGAGCCATTCTAATATTTTACTACTGTTTTAAAGTATGTAAACTATCATAGGCTATAATAATCTACTTAACACTGACTTCATGTAAAGAATAGCAAAAAAAGTGTTTGTAAGTCTCACATGTAAATTCTATTAAGATGTTCTCTCTCATCTTTCATTTGCAGCACAGGTACTATAGATTGCATCTGTCTGGAGTTAAATGGCGATTCTCACACACTTGCGATACTGGTTTCTTGCTGGCGGGTATTCACATCTACCCAGCTGCCCTAATTTCACATGTCCGTTGTTAGTGCTTTCCCAGTGGCTGGGTAAAGAACCTGCCTGCAATGCAAGAGACACAAGTTCAACCCCTGGGTCAGGAAAATCCCCCAAAAGGAAATGCAATGCGCTCCAGTATTCTCGACTGGAGAACCCCACGGACAGAGGAGCCTGGCGGGCCACAGTCTATGGGATTGCAGAGTCAGACACGACTGAGCGTGCCCACACATACCAGCAAATCATGCCACCTGAGTCGCAGGAACCCTCAATTACAGCCAAGTCAGACAGCAAGGTGGGTGACCTGGGGCCCCAGCTGGCATCTGAAGTGAAGGCGGCCATGCGCTTAAGTCTGAGCCCTTAAGTCTGTGGCGTGATGCTCACTCTGGGTGGGTTAGGGTCCATGTGGAATTGAATTCTACGACACCCTATTGATGTCTATGGAGAGGTGGAGAACTGGGGGACTTTTGGCCTCCCTACTTCTCGCTTCCCCAGTCTCTAGCAATGGGCTCTGCATACCCGTGAGAAATTAGTTTCTAACCCTCACACTAACCCTACAAGGCTAGTGTTATCATCCCCTCCACATCACACCTGAGGCAAGATTCCAGAAGGTGATGCACTTGCCCAGACACACAGCGAGGCCATGGGAGAGCTGGAGCCGAGCCCTGGCATATCAGACTCCACGGTGCTTGTTCGCTCTGCCATGTCACACGGCCTCTCTGCATCTTTATAAATGCTCTAATGCTGCTCGGTATGCTCGTTTTACTTCCAACAATTCAATTCTAAGCCACTTTAAAGCTTATCTTTTTCTTACTTCAACTTAACAGAAGTTGGTTTTAAATACTAAAGATAGCAGTTTTTTTTTAAATGAAAGAAGACACACATGAAGTGAGAGACGACTTTAACAGAAGAAATGGTCTTGGCCAGTCTAGATTTCATCGTCACTGATGTTTCCACTAAAAGGAATCCAACATTAACCTTTACGGCACCAAAGAACTCAGTGCTAACATTCGCAATCTCAATACCTGCCGGAGCTGGAAGATCCCGCCTGTCGGCACGTCCTTCGCAGGAATCACCTCTACAGGGCAGTACTCGCCATTCTCATTCTGTTCCAAGATTTGGACCCAAAACTCCACTTTCCTGGTGACTTCACTCCACCTAGGAAATAGTTGAAGTTCTTGGAAAATCATACATTTCTATTTCAGTACAAGCAGCTTAGGACCCTACACATGAGAATTAACAATGAAAATGACCTCCAAACAGAATAACTCTTATTATTAGAGTAACCTGTAGTTCAATGAGGAATACACAAGTACATGCTAGCAAATGTGACTGAAAGTAAATTTTAACAAACAGTATCAGAACTAAAAGATGATGCCTTTATTTCATTCATAAAGGTGTGATAATTACAAACTATATCAGTGTGGTTATTCAAAAATTGAAGCATTGTTATCAGTAGTACAGTAGCAATTCACAGGGATGATCTTTTCACTGACGGGGGTAGCGCTGTATGCTCTGGCAGCTTGACAAGTACCTCAGCCGAGGTAAGAGAATCAAGGAAAAATAAACCTCTGTGTCTAATTTAGTATTTGCTAAAATTTTTAAATGGAAAAAAAAAAAACAGAAGGAAGAATATCTGGTTCTCATCATTAATGAGAGGCAGTATAAATATATGCTCTTTTAGTCTTTTCCTTTTAACTCTTCTGTTTCAAATATTGGTCAACAAGTAAGCCTTCCTCCTTCCATGATTGATGCAACTTTAAAAGAACTCTGAGCTAAGGCTAAAAATAAAAAATTCTGAACTCCAGAGAATATCCTGATTCATCTTCTCTACAGTTGATTAACTAGAAGTTATTTCATAATAATAAGCAACACATTCTCCAAAAATTCATTTTACTCTTTATTCTTAACTACCTATTTCTTAACTTTTTCCCATCAGTCTTCAAAAGTTCACTCCTCTAAGGAAGTCTAACTGTGCTATTAATACCATGAACATAACATCATCTTTTCTTGGAATACTGGTAAATGTTCAGGACGTGGTCATCTTCACAAATGGAAATATTAATCTCCAGCAGTTGTTTTAAAAGTATAAATGGTATCAGATGGATGGATATCTCAAATTCACCTGTCCCGAAGACTGCGTGTTTTTGCTTGGATAATCCCCAAATCCCACAGGGCTGGGTTTTTCCGAGGGTCATTCATCTTATGGCCATAGACTTCGATTGCCAGTGCCCCTTCTGAAAGATGCTCAATAAAGTCTTCAGTGACGCTAACAGAAAACTCCTAAAAGGAAATAAGCACAGAATAAGGGACACCTTCCAGTGACCTGATTACTTACACCTCGCATCATATCCTCCCTCCATCATGGAGAAGAGAAACAGAAGAGAACGTTTTAGTTACAGCACAAAACTGTCATCCAATGCCCCTAGTGAATGCTCAGATGGCCCGAGGTCCTTAACTTTCACTCCAACTTTTCTTAAAGCTCTACACCTTGAAAAATCTATTGTGAAAGACCAGCACTGTATTCTATTCTGAGAGCAATATTCTGAAAGCATAAATAATTATATGAAGAATGACAACACTGATCTACAATGTCTTGATATAAAAGTTACTACAGTGATGGACAAACAATTTTTCCTAGTTTTTAGGAAGTTAATGCTCTCTGATAGTAAGAAAGAATGACTATTTCAACTAATTTTTAAAAATCTGTCCATCTTTGTAAGATAGATATAAAACAGTCTCTAGTAATAATTAGGATTAAGTTTTTAAATAATTTACTTTTAAATGTCATAGAACCTCCTCTTTCTCAATCTTTAAAACACAAAGACTTTTGATGTGCTAAATGGATTAGAAAGAGACCTCTCTCTCTTGAAAAAAAATGAGATAGCTCAAGTGAGACAAAGTAGAAAAAAAGAATCCAGAATCTGACAGTCTCAGCTCTGCTAGTTATTAGCAGTGGGCAAAATGACCTCTGAACTGGCTTCCTCTGTTTTTGTTTTTGTTTTTTTTAAAAAAACACTGTCATCAAATAGCGCTATGGGAAAGATCAAGAAACTACTGAACAGAGCGTGAGGGGCTCTAAAATCTTTGTTCTTGTCCCTCTTCTATCTTTATCTTCTCTAAAACAATAGTTTCTTAACCTTCCCAGATAACACTTTCTCCAGTAACTCATACAAAACACGGATTTCTTTTTGGAGACAGGTACCATATACACATATACAGTCACACAAAAGTTAACTTTTGGTGGTGGAGGAGTTACGTGCATGGACACTATAGTTTGGGTTTTCCCCCAGCAGTTGTTATTGTGTTCAGTCGCTAAGTCATGTCCGACTCTTTCGCAACCCCATGGACTGTTACTGAGACATAACTGACAGCGCTGTGTGAGTCTGAGCTTTGCACACCATGCACCGATGCCGCGTGAGTCTGAGCTGTACATACCGTGCACCGATGCCGCATGAGTCTGAGCTGCGCACACCGTGCACCGATGCCGCGTGAGTCTCAGCTGCACACACCGTGCACCGATGCCGCGTGAGTCTGAGCTGCGCACACCGTGCACCGATGCCGCGTGAGTCTGAGCTGCGCACACCGTGCACCGATGCCGCGTGAGTCTGAGCTGCGCACACCGTGCACCGATGCCGCGTGAGTCTCAGCTGCGCACACCGTGCACCGATGCCGCGTGAGTCTCAGCTGCGCACAGCGTGCACCGATGCCGCGTGAGTCTGAGCTGCGCACACCGTGCACCGATGCCGCGTGAGTCTGAGTTGTGCACACCGTGCGAGTCTGACACTTTAGTCTTTTGACTCCAAGGGCTTCCCCTGAGGCTCAGAAAGTAAAAAAATTTGCCTGCAATGCAGGAGACCTGGGTTCAATCCCCGGGTGGGGAAGATCCTCTGGAGAAGGATATGGCAACCCACTCCAGTATTCTGACCTGGAGAATTCAATGGACAGAGGAGCCTGATGGGCTACAGTCCATGTGGTCGCAAAGAGTCAGACACAACTGAGTGACTAACATTTCCTCTTTCTCACCACTTGAAGAAACTGATCCGAGACATATATAGGTACCAAATTACTCAATAAAATATGGATTATTTTTATTTTGCTTTGACCTGAGTAATTAAATGCTGCCCAGGTCTGGAAAACACACTCACACTGCAGTGATCAAAGACCACCATGCACTGAGGCTCCTTGCTGATGGGAGAAGACGAGGTGTCCACCTCGGGGGCAACCATGACTGGCTCCTGCTGATCCCAGAAGTCGTATTTGCAGAACACGAAGTGGGACAGATGCTGTGGCAACCCAGTGGCTTGAAGTATTTTCACCTGAAGAAAAAGGAAGGCTCTGTTTTTAACCCAGATAATTCCAAGAAGTACTCTGAGTCAGAGACACAGGTTCCAGTCCTGACTATGCCCTTAACAGCTGGCTTTTGTTGATCACATCCCAGTCCCTTTCAATCGGGGCTGTGTTTCTGCATCTGTGAAATGCCAGATTTAGCAAGAGGTAGACCTAAGATAGCTGGAGAAGGAAATGGCAACCCACTCCAGCGTTCTGGCCTGGAGAATCCCAGGGACGGGGGAGCCTGGTGGGTACAGAGTTGGACACAACTGAAGTGACTTAGCAGCAGCAGACCTAAGATAGCAATGATCTAGACTGTATACAAGTGGACATTTTAAAGCTTTTACAGGCTGAAGAATAACATTTAAAATTCTAGTTTCTTATATCATCATCTTAAGAAGAAAGTTCTCAAATATCAACACCACTTAACCATATAAACCTGGCCAACTATGGATACAGCACAAGGACACAGGATTGTTAAGAAAGATGAAGAATGAAAACAGTGGGCACACTATTAAGCAGTAAATATGCAGAAAAATATTCATCTGATATTTTAGTGTATGAAAAGGAGTAAGGTTCTCAACTGGAATGGTACTTGCTACCAAAGCATTTTTGGAAAATCTGAAGCATCAGGAACGTATGCTTTGAAGACCCGCAGAGTGAATGGAGGAGAAGAAAGATCGCGCCCACTAACCACTCTCTTGCACCAACAACTGCTGATGCGTTTTCCGTGCAGATTCAGAGAGGAGAGCTGGGTCAAAGGAAACATGCCCTGGGCTGCAGGGGTGAAGGGTTTTGTGACAGCTACATAAAACTAGAATATGTGTTTAATCGGCCCCAAACAAAACCAGACCAGGAGAAATTCCCAGAATAGGTTTTAAAGCAGCCAGCAGTCTACATGCTTCTTTCGGCAGGCAGCAGCAGGTCGATATTTAAGTGAGAGTTTCTGTGGTAAGCTGTGACAGTATAAAACTCTTCCAACTACAAAGGAAACTAAATCCTAAAATTAACTAAGCCAAACTGAATTCTGACTTTATAATCAGTGAGGCCAACCTCCATGAGACTGCGGCACTGAGCATTTACTCACACCCTTCACTTGGTCACTTCCTGCACGCTCTAAACCTTCCGTGAGTAAATTTAACAAAAACAGATTTGAATATGTGGCAGAGGTTTACATAGTTTCATAACCACAAATATAAGTCTTACTGTTTCAGGAAGTATCAATAATGACCAGAAAACCATGCAAAGCAAATGATTATTTTCTTCTCTACCAGGCACGTGATGGGTAAGCAACGGATGAGGATTCTTATTATTCAGTTTTCCTATGATGGTAACAAGACTGTGAAACATCTAGAGGGCAATCCCCAGGCTCTGGAAGATGATCAACCAACACATTCTATTTGTCCAAACCAAATAGAGTGATTGGTATTAATTTTTCGTTAAAATTTTCATTTAAAAACCGTCCCCTTCTCATTAAGTGTTTAAAATACTTATTATATTCTTTAAGTTGAGGCAATGTGGTATTTGGGAAGACTGCAAGATTCTGGAGGACACAGACCTAAATACAAATCTCTGCCATTTCTTAAGTTCTGTTTTTAAACAAATTACTTAAATCCTTAGTTTTCTTAGGCTGAGTTTTTCTTCTGTACAAAACAGGATAGCTGCCTAATGACAGATGTGTGAGAACTAACCATACCAATGAAACACAATGGCTGAAAACGCTACCAGGCATTGACTGGATGGATGTTCAGTGCAAACTTCTTTGTGATTGAATTCCATCTGAAAGCTAATTTTCCTTCTTAGAAATCAATCTCAAGATGGAAATGAATAACAAAGCAAGATTTCACATGCTAAACTCTCCTCCACAGGCAACTTCTCAGAATGAGACCGCCAGGAATAAAGAGTACTGGGAATTAAAAAAAAAAAAAAAAAGAGTACTGGGAATAAACAAAACCCGGAATGACTATCTAGAACACAGGTTCAAGGTCTTGCATGCAGAAACCTAAACTACCACCAGGTGGCAGAAAACCACAGACTTCGACTTGCTGCTGCTCCAAATGTACAGTCCAGAAATGTCGGGAGACAGACAATGAAGTTGTCTGAAGTTTCAAATATACTCATTTTATTTAATACAATTAAAATGATCAATATGTTAACATGTACATACTTTTTATCACAGAACAATAAATCTAGTCTTCTTTTAAGGGCCAATAATGCTCACACCTGTGATCTTTTATGATTTTTTGATGTGGACCATTTTTAAGTCTTTGCTGAATCTGTTACAATATTGCTTCTGTTTTACGTTTTGGTTTTTGGCCCCAAAACATGTTCTCTGGCCAGGGATCAAGCCCACACACCCTGCACTGGAAGGCGCAGTCTTTCCCACTGGCCACCCGGGAATGCCTCATCTGTGATACCTTCAGTGTCCCCAAATGGGTTTCTTCCGTTTCTGTCCACAAATATTTTATTGTCGCATCGTTCATCTGTCTTCCTTTTATGCAAAAAGCTATTACGCGTCAGACTATGGTCTCTAAAAACCACCTCCTTTTGGAAGGAATCCAGTTGCTTGGAGAAACGGCTGGTTCCAGGTCTGGGGTGGAAAATGCGCGGGCTGCACAAGGCCAGGGCAAGAAGGCTGGCACGGCCTCGGGTTAGGGTCGTGTCAAAGGGCCTGGGAGCCCACTGAAGAGGCTCCCCTAGGCCGAAGATGGGGTTGTTTGAGCCTCGACATAGGTAATAAATACAAGAGATCACAGCATATCAAGCATATTTAAACCCAAGAGTTTATATAATGGTAAGAAGACCCAAACCGAAAAAACCCTCGCTTGTCAGTTTTGGATATTAGAAGGAAAACCATTTATTTTTAAAAGTAGTCAATAAAGGGAGACAATGGTGTATTCATCCTGCCTCTCTGATAAAAACTATCTGTGAATAGCACGATACTGGACAGAAAGATGTACTCTGTAGCACAATTCCAGCTAATAAATGAAGGGATGATAGAATCACAGTGTTGTTCTTTTCTAACTCCTAATGAAATATCTAGGTGATAACCATCCATGACAGCAAACACTCCCCAAAGAAAACCAGGCACGACGTGCCTCCTGATGGAAGCAGATACCTCATTCTCCCTGTGAAATGTCATCCTGACTCCTCTTCTCCATGTCACCTTTCTATCTAGCTCCCAGTTCATAGCAAGCACGTCCTAACCCAGTAAAGAATTAGCGAAACCCACACTACGAGACCACGCGAGATGACAACCCAGTTTCTACACTAAGCAAAGTGTAAGATGAGAGAGAAGGTGGACACACGCAGAGGAGGGAGCAAGCAAAAGGGCCAGAGCCTAACGAGTAAGCCATAAAACAGACGAGGGACACATCAACCGAGACAAGCAAAGGAGACGGTCATTTCACAGTGTCAAGAAAGGATTAATTTTTGCGTATGATATATCCTGGCTAAGCTGGGGTTTTTTTGGAAATTTTTCTTCTGGAGACGCATATGAAACTATTCTTGATGAAATACGATGTTTGGGATGCTGCAAAACAATCCAGGGGAAGGGGACAGTGGAGAAGCAGCGAATATACATGAACAAAACAAGGCTGGGCAGGAGCTGATGGCTGCCGGAGGAGGGTGAGTGCGGGTCAGTGACACTCTGCTCACTACTTTTCTGTATGTTTGATCTCTTTCATAAACGAATTATACTACGTTTTCACTGTTACTTTCCTTTTTAAGTTACCCAGTGACAGAAATCCACTTTCCGAGGAAGACCGTATTCTATGCTGCTTCACTAACGGTAACTGCCAGGCACTCGTCTTTCGCAGGGTGGCATGTCTGGCCCATCTCTTTACAGTGGGCTATTACAGAGGCAGTCAGCAAGGCTATGCTTCCATCTCTGATAACTGCATAACCTCACAGGGAACATTCTGAAATCATGTACTACTGCTGAATGGGACGGGGACTCACCATGCACACCAGCCTGTTCTCCTGGGGCTCCTTATCCGAGAAGGCCTCCACGGACTCGTCCCCTCCGGCAATCCTCTCCCCGACGTCCCCACTGAGGCGCATCACCTCCACGTGCAGCCGGCCGGCCACCTACAGCAGTGAGAGCAAAAGAAGGCCCTTGCTCTGCATTTCGGCCTTCACCTGTTTAAGAGTCACGGAGGACAGCTCGACGATGCAACAGGCTCTAACGGTGACTCTTCCTCCAAGCACTTGGAATAATCACCGTCAAGCAGTATGCGAACACGGGCATTGAAAACACACAGACAACGCTCGCTGCTGACGGGAAATTGCTAACGACAGTTTGCTGTCGCCACCCTGGGTGTTCCTGAACTGCCCTCTGCAGGACACAAGGCACGAGGAGGGAACCAACCTCTCCCTTCTGGTTGATGATCGGCACGGCGTACTGCAACTTCACATCATAGAAGAGGGACTCCAGGAAGACGTTGGCCACCCCGATGAGACTGTGGTTTTCCTGCTCGTCATAGAATGGATCTGCACGCCTGAAGTAAGACCGTATCACCTTTGAGGAGATACGAAACACGCAACTTCAGAAGATCACTTAAAACAGAAGAATTCAACCCATCACTTTTTGATACAGTCTGATAACTTAGATGAAGTGCAGCCCTGTGTTATACATGCAGACATACATGCATGCATGCACACACGCACACGCACACGCACACACACACACACACACACTCATTCCCACTTAGAATGACGGTCAGCACCCTTCATGCATGAGACAGCGATACCAATAACACCTCATTACTTCATCATTTCTTTTCCCTTATGAGGAAGCCTTGCCGTGAAAATAGACCAAACACACACTGACTATAAACACAGCAGAGTGAATAAAACCAGTCTTCATGTCTCATTCACATCTATTCTGCTTGTTCCCACCAAGACATTAGACACGATGCTGTTAATGAGAGGTGACCTCTTTACAGAAGCATGGTTTATGTTTTATTATTTGTTGGTAATATGGTTTCATTTCTGAGCTGAAACAGGAGAGGAGTACAAAAGAAATTAAGAAAAAAATGCCACCTAACTATAAGAAGTCATTTTTATTAACAAACACTCTTCCCTGGTGGCACAGAGGTTAAAGTGTCTGCCTGCAATGTGGGAGACCCAGGTTTGATCCCTGGGTCGGGAAGATCCCCTGGAGAAGGAAATGGCAACCCACTCCAGTATTCTTGCCTGGAAAATCCCATGGATGGAGGAGCTTGGTGGGCTACAGTCCACGGGTCGCAAGGAGTCGGACACGACTGAGCAACTTCACTTTCACTTTCTTTTACAAAACAAGAGGCTAAGGAAATGAACAACTCTATGGGGCACTGAGACCAGCAGCATTGAAAATATACTAATAATTCATATTTCTATTTTAAATAGATATAAGTTCATGGCTGACCTAAAGGAGCAGACCTACAATTTGAGGGGAGAGTTCCAGAATTCAGATCTACAGCACCTACTTTAAGATCAAATCGAGGAAACCAGAATTGAAAGAGACACATGTACCCCAATGTTCATCGCAGCACTGTTTATAATAGCCAGGACATGGAAACAACCTAGATGTCCATCAGCAGATGAATGGATAAGAAAGCTGTGGTACATATACACAATGGAGTATTACTCAGCCGTTAAAAGAATTCATTTGAATCAGTTCTGATGAGATGGATGAAACTGAGCCGATTATACAGAGTGAAGTATACTAACACATATATATGGAATTTAGGAAGATGGCAATGACGACCCTGTATGCAAGACAGGAAAAGAGACACAGATGCAAAAAAGATCAAATCGTGTTCAAAAAATGTTCCTCACAGTATAAATATTAAGGCACCACGGATGTTCGATTAAAAATACAGATGTCGTAGGTTTATTATTTGCAAGGTTAAATGTGCTGAGAAAAGGGAAAAGAGATAAGACAGCCTCTGTCCTAAATAAAACCATGGGACTCAAAAATGCATAATATGAACAGAAGCCAGAAAGAACACAGAGGATTCTACTAGAAATCCAGACACCACCAATGAGGAGAAAACAAAAGAGGATGCCAGAAAAATAGGTTATTAAAATTCTTGACTGGCTAAATAATTTTCAGGATTAAAATAAATATTTTATTTATAAAACTGTATTTTGGAAAACTGAACAGTTCTTCCCTAAAATGGATAAGACTCATCCCTGCATGGTTCCTTCTGTGACGATCAGCTCAGTAATTTTTGTCAAATAACCTACCGGGGTGTCTTCTTCACATTCCTTCCACTCCTGATAAAGGTCTCTCATATCCAGTAACCTGTTGTCCAGTTTTTCCAAAGACCAGATCTGCTTCCCTTTTCCTTTTCTTCTCACCTGGATGGCAGGTTCACTGAGGAGAGAGCCTCGCTGGGAAGAGAGTGAGAATGACTTAGTGAGACACAGAGGCAACTGGCACAACAAGGGCATCAACCCCGACGTCCTCCTAATACACCCTCCGGTCAAAGGTCAGCAGCAACATGGGCATCAACCCCGACATCCTCCTAATACACCCTCCGGTCAAAGGTCAGCAGCAACATGGGCATCAACCCCGACATCCTCCTAAAACACCCTCCGGTCAAAGGTCAGCAGCAACATGGGCATCAACCCCGACATCCTCCTAATACACCCACCGGTCAAACGTCAGCAGCTGAACCGGAAACCGTATCGTTCTCTAACCTGTTCAGTGAGAAACTTTCCAGAAATCTTACAAGCTGAATATAATCCTTTCTCTCTAACTGCAGTCAAATTTTAAGAATAAATATAAGTTTAAATCCCAGAAAAGTAGACCACATTTAACGGAAAGTCAAAAATGTCTTAACTGGGGGACTTCCCTGGGGGTCCGGTGGTTAGGACTCTGTGCTTCCACTGAGGGGACGTGAGTTCGATCCCTGGTGGAGGAACCAAGACCCCTCACTCCATGAGGTGTGGCCCAAAACAGAAGTGTCTTAATCAGACCATCAGATGACCAAAGAGAGCCAGTGGGGAGGAAGAGGGTCCTAAGCAGTGAATGAGAAGGGCAAGTTTTCTGGAAGGAATGGTTAAGAATCTTTCAAAAGTTTGAATGACAGTTTTTTTGAACGGCTAGTATCTTAATGCAGTACCAAACACAAGTGATTACAAGAGTAAATTGTGAAAAGTGTCCTGTTTACTCATCTGCACGCAACAAATGATACCAACTGCCAAATACACAGAGTTTGGATTCATTATTAAAAAGTTAAAGGGCTTCCTAGGTAGCTCACCAGGGAACATCTGGTAAAGAATCCACCTCCAGTGCAGGAGATACAGGCTCGGTCTCTGATTTGGGAAGATCCCACGTGCCGTGAAGCAGCTGAGCCCGTGCACCACAACTAGGGAGCCTGACTCTGCAACAAGAGCAGGCGCTGCAGCGAGAGACCCTCACGCTGCAATCAGCTGAGCCCGTGCACCACAGCTACGGAGCCTGAGCTCTGCTACAAGAGAAGGCACTGCGGCGAGAGGCCCTCACGCTGCAATCAGCTGAGCCCGTGCACCACAGCTACAGAGCCTGAGCTCTGCCACAAGAAGGCACTGCGGCGAGAGGCCCTCACGCTGCAACCAGAGAGCAGTCTCAGCTGACTGCAAGTAGAGAAAAGCTGTGCAGCGACAAGGACAGCCGAACAGCCACAACAGCCAAAAACAGATGAACAAACAGAAAATATTTTAAAACCAAAATGGAAAAGTACAGAACCAGCTAGAGATGCTGGTTGTATGCAATATTGTGAACACACTACATGACACTGAACTGTTCCCGTTAAAACATTGACTTGATGCTATGTGAACGTCATCTCAGAAAAAAAGAAACGGTACTCCGTGAATTTTCCCAGCTTAGAAAAGCAACATGCTTTTTTAAAAATATAATACGGTTCTACTGCTTTTTAAAATATTTATTAATTTATCTGGCTGTACTGGCTCTTTGTTGTGGTATGACAGATCTCTAGTTGAGGCATGTGGGATCTAGTTCCCTAACCAAGGTTTGAACCCCGGGCCCCCTGCACTCGGAGCGTGGAATCTTAGCCACCAGACCATCAGGGTAGTCCCAACAATGTGCTTTTATGTAGGAAAAAAGTTTAAACTTCTGGAATTCACAGAGCGGAAAGTAAACATGCCTCTGTATATCTCCCCCAGAGAGATGGATCTAGCAGATCACTAATCAATTGAGATTTATTAGAATTTTTAAAAAACTCTTCTGTCTGCTTAGAACTTTAGAGAATTTTGACACTCAATGTTGCCTTAACATCTGGCCTATTATTAGTTCCAAAGAAACAGAATTTACATAATGAAGAAAGGATTTTAGAACCGTGAAGTTCAAGAATTACCAAACTCTCACATATGGTAAAGGCCCTTCTACCTTATATTCAGCCAGCTAGGGAATGAATATCTGAATACAAAATCCTACCTAATCCACCAAAAATTATGTACTAACATGATCGAGAACTGTAAAAAGAAACCCACGTAAGAAAGATACATCTGAATGGCAAGGAGAGGAGATCTTGCTGGAAGGACTGATACTGAACTGAAACTCCAACACTCTGGCCACCTGCTGCGAAGAACCAATTCATTAGAAAAGACCCTGATGCTGGGAAAGATTGAAGGCGGAAGGACAAAGGGATGACAGAAGATGAGATGGCATCACCAACGCGATGGACATGAGTATGAGTAGGGTCTGGGAGTCGGTGGTAGACAGGGAGGCCTGGCGTGCTGCAGTCCATGGGGTCGCAGAGTCGGGCACGACTGAGCGACTGAACTGAACTTCCCCCCTACTTTTATTAGACTTCTTACATTATACAAAAAAACATTTTGTGATCTTGAATATTTACATGAAACTAGTGAACAGTTTTGCCATGCATGCCCTCTACTGACAAGTGGAAGGCGACATTCTGCAGTACAGGTAGAGTGAACACTTGGGCAGGGTAGGGAAGGATGGCGGAGGAGAAGGAAGGGAAGAACCACCGAATCTGCTGCCAAGGCGCCAGACCTGAGCTCCGCCTCTGGGCTGGGAAGGTCCTCCGGAGAAGGAGAGGGCAACCCATGCGGGTGTCCTGGCCTGAGAAATCCCACGGACAAAGGAGCCTGGTGGGCTACAGTCCCTGGGATCGCAAAGGGTCAGACATGACTCGGTGACTCAACATCATAAACAAAACCAAATCTGTGACCCTGGACACTCGCATGAGCCACTAGTGAACATTTTTTCCATGCCATCTATTGACAAGTAGAAGATAACATTCTACTGGTAAAGTGCGGAGGTCAGTGTGAGTCGCTCAGTCGCAGCCGGCTCTTTGCAACCCCATGGACTGGACTAGGGCCCACCAGGCTCCTCTGTCCTTGGAATTCTCCACACAGGAATACTGAAGCGGGTTGCCGTTTCCTTCTCTGGGGGATCTTCCCGACCCAGGGATCGAACCAGCATCAGGAAAGACTTCTCAGAAATTAACTTAAACAAACCTGAAACTAGGAGTTAAGTAAAAGAAATTGCTACAGGGACTTCCCTGGTGGTCTAGTGGTTGAGAATTTTCCTTCCAAGGCAGGGGACATGGGTTCAATCTCTGGTCAAGGGACTAAGATCCCACATGTCCCAGGACAACTAAGTCCCCAAGCCACAACCAGAGAGACTCGCCCACCACAACAAAGACCCAGCACAGCCAAATTTTAAAAGAAAAAAAAAAAAAAGAAGTTGGCAGAGCTGGGGATGGGAGTGGAAGAGGATGTTTCTAGTAGATAAAACCATTTATGCACAAAGAGAAGTATATGGAAGTAATTGTGTTCAAGAGAGGCAGACAGGTCCCAACCACCTAGACTGTGGATGATAGCGGGGGGATGAGGGCAAGCTCCCCGCTCCCAGGGTTTAAACAGCCCTGGTGAAACAGGGAGCTGTTTTATACAACGGTATCTTTGGTCGTTTCATTGACAGCAGCCTCACCTTCCTGTTGGCGTCGAGGCTGGAGGCAGGAATCTGGAGGGTCACTTTATACTCTGTTCGTTTATCCAGCTCTTCCGCGATGTAACTGGCTTCTCTCACCAGCAGATTGGCTTTCACAATTTGCTCCCTCAGCCTCATCAGGCTGTTATTCAGCATTGCTTCTCTTTAAAATAAAACGGGGAGGGGATAACCATTAGAGCCACACATGGAAATATTACATAGCACAGAAAACACGGATGCCAAACTGCGCACCAAGCTTCACAACTGTCTTTTGCACACAGGGAATACATCAGCGGCACTGCCCTGTGCATGCACCCAAATGTGGGCCACGTTACAAGTGCTGGCACACGCTCCAGAGGCTGGCTTGGCAAACTTGACTGTGTATACAAATCACCTGGGAATCTTGAGAAACTGAAGACTTTGACTAAATATATTTGTATCCTCAGTCCCTGAGTCCAACTCTTTGCAACTCCATGGACTGACTGTAGCCCATCAGGCTCCTCTGTCCATGTGATTTCCCAGGCAAGAAAACTAGAGTGGGTTGCTATTTTCTTCTCCAGGGGATCTTCCTGACCCACAGATCGAACCCACATTTCCTGCGTTGGTAGATGGGTTATTTACCGGTGACCCACTTGGAAAGCCTGTATCTGGGGTGGGAGACCTGAAATGCTACATTTCTGTCAATCTCCAGGTGACAGAGATGCTGCCTGTCTGCCAACCAAACCCTGAAGAGCAGGAGGTTAGTTAAGTCCACTCTGTAACCATGGCGAAGACATTCAGCGCAATGCTCATCAGCCCATATAAAGATCAAACTTGCAATCTGAATCTTACTGGCACCATGCTTTACCTACCTGATCTATCACCTCTCTTTCTGTCCTTTTTTAAAAAACCATCTACCCATGCCTCAGAACCTAAAGTATAATACAACGATAAAGTATAACTTCTGAGTACACACACCGGTTTATTCAAATCCAAAAGCTATTTATACCCACTGAAAATGAGGTGGCACCTCAGAGGGGTGGCTTTAAATACTTCAATATAAATGGGTAATTCCCCCTTTATGTCCCCCCAAAAAGGGGGCAAAAAAAGACAAGGTCAAGTGGTTCTTAGCTGTAACACTTACAGTATAATTCATGCTTAAATTAACATGTTTAAATTAACGTACATTTTCCCTCTGTACATTATGCAGGTGGGTTAAAGGTGACGGGAAGCAAGGGCCCTACCATCCACCTACCTCTCTTCCGTCCACTGCCGCAGTCGCTGCTGAGCGCTGGGAGAGTGGAAAGAAAACCTGTCTGAACTACGACAGTTCTGTTTCTCGGGGGACAGCCGTCTCCGGAGCTGCTCCAGCTCATGTTCATACATGAGCCTCTGGCGCTCCAACGCAGACCGTTTCTCCTCTTCATGCTGCTGTTCCAGGCTGTTCAGTATTGACTGCATGGGATCTAAACAAGGTTGTTGTTTTTTTTTTAAGGCAAATAACAAACAAAAGGCTAACCGCACAACACAATGTACATCAAATGCTGCTCTATACTGTTGTTCGTCACAAACAATAATAATAATGTGAGTTGTTAATTTTTTTTAATTGGAGCATAACTGCTTTACGATGTTGTGCTAGTTTCTGCTGTGCAACAGTGTGAATCAGTCACAAGCATACATATCCCCTCACTCTTGAGCCTGGCTCAAAACTGGGTCATCTGTAGAGGTGCGGATGAAGCCGGATCCTGTCATCGAGAGTGAGGTCAGCCAGAAAGAGAAAAACCAGTAACGCAAGATTCTTAAAGACAGTTAGCTTTCCCGACTCCCAGTTGCTAACCGTGTTATCTATTCTGTCAGATACTTGCTAAACTATCTTCTGTACAGAAGAAGCAGGTCTACACATAACCTAAGAGAGAGGCAACGCCCCAGAAATCCACTACAATAAGCAGCCAGGGACAGTCAAGCCTCAGACCTGAGAAGTTCTACCAACGAGAACCGTTTGACGTGGCTGATATATCAGGGCAGAAAGACTAAGCTTTTACAATACACTTAGGCCAAAGCCACAAAAGAAGAGTACAGAGGAACAACATGAAGATGTCTTTTTGCTAATGTTTAAAAAGCGTCCAGTGTAAATGCCTCTAACCGGCCCAGCAACTCTGAAAGGCTCTAAGAAGCGAAAGCGGTCTGCTCACCGTTACTGCCCAGCGCCTTCATAGTCACCTCCATCTGGGCGTACTCGAAATTGAAGTTGATCTCACTGGACACCTCGCTGGACGAGTCTCCGTCAACATCCAGCTGCTCAGAACTGGTGTCGTTCTTCACGGATACGTCTGGCTCCTCATCGTCTCGATCTGCTTTCTTTTTCTTTTTAGGCAAATTAAGTCTTGAGAGGAAAAAAATATTATCTTTTAAAGAAAGATATGCATTTGTTCATTCCAGTCATTAAATAGTGGCAGCTGCTAGATGCCAAGGGGATACTATAAACAGAAGGCAACTGCTCGGTTGGTAAAAGAATCCGCCTGCAATGCAGGAGACCTGGGTTCAATCCCTGGGTTGGGAAGATCCCCTGGAGAAGAAAGCCACTACCCACTCCAATATTCTGACCTGGAAAATTCCATCGACTGTATAGTCCATGGGGTCACAAAGAGTCAGACACGACTGACTTTCACTTTTCACTACACTCAGAAGTTCATATTTCAGTAGTAGAAATAAAACACACAGACACATGTGCCAATAAAAAAAAGTAAAAAAGCTAGCTTAAAATGCCACATGCATAAAACGAAGATCATAGCATCCAGTCCCATCACTTCATGGCAAATAGAAGGGGAAAAAGTGGAAACAGTGACAGATTTTATGTTCTTGGGCTCCAAAATCACTACGGACAGTGACTGCAGCCATGAAAATAAAGACGCTTGCTCCCTCCAAGAAAAGCTACGACAAACCTAGACTGCGTATTAAAAGGCAAAGATATCACTTTGCCGACAACAGTCCATACAGTCAAAGCTATGGTTTTTCCAGAAGTCATGTACGGATGCAAGAGTTGGACCATAAAGAAGGCTGAGTGATGAAGAACTGATGCTTTTGTACTTTGGTGCTGGAGAATCTCGAGAGTCCCTTAGACTGCAACGAGATCCGACCAGTCCATCCTAAAGGAAATCGGCCCTGGATATTCATTGGAAGGACTGATGCTGAAGCTCCAGTACTTTGGCCGCCTGTTGTGAAGAGCCAACTCACTGGAAAAGACCCTGATGCTGGAAAAGACTGACGGCAAATGGAGAAGGGGGTGACAAAGGATGAGATGTTTAGATAGCATCACCAACTCAATGGACATGAATCTGAGCAAACTCCAGGAGACAGTGGGGGACAGAGGAGCCTGGTGTGCTGTAGCCTATGGGGTCACAGAATCAGACACAACTTAGTGACTGAACAATAACCTCACAGTCAAATAGGAGAGGAAGGGATGAAAGAATAGGAACTCATGGGAACTGAGCCTTAAGGGGTAAAGAGAAAGCAGGGCGTTAGGACAGAGGCAAAATGGAAACCCTCACAGCCTCTGGAGAAATGATAACTAAAACATAGAGACATACAAAATCTGTACAGCAAAAGTTGTGAGAGAGAATGATAGAAAAATCAACCTAATCCAAACTATGAAGGCTCTGTACACTAAGCCAAGCAATCTATGCTTGATTTAATTTGAGAAGAAAAAGATAAACAACATTTTCCACACACTCTGTAACCCTCTACTCTCTCAGAAATAATCACGATAGCAGCTGGCCCACCAGCAAAGGACCGAGCTGGATATCTGAAACACAAGCGCCAGTGACAGGAAGGGGAAGAGACCAAGACTTAAGTTTTATCCTCTATCCAGCCCGCTGGTCCTCACCAGCACAACAGCAGTTTTGTATGGGAAAAGATGTCCGGTTCCAGCTCAGACTTTCTCAGCCTCCCTTGCAGCTGAGAGGCAAATTCTAGTAAGTGAGGGGTCAGAGGAAGGTCACTGGGGACTCCAGGGAGACTCCTGCTTCTTCTGCTCAGGATAGTCAAGGCGAGTCCCACCACCCCTCAACCTCGCCTTCTTCGGGGTGTCTGAGGGCTGCTTTGATGCTTCCCTGTGGTCCTCTTTAGGCCACAGGGAAGAGGCAAGACAATGCCAAGACTTCTGCCCTGACTCTTTCGAGAGCCTGACCCAATGCCAATAACCATCCTCCTTGGGGGTTCCCATTTTGTCAGAGAAAGGAACTGTGTAACCCAGAGTCAAATCTGCCATTGGATGCAGCTGAGAGTATTCCTAAATAAAACATGAGGCTCCTTTCAGACAAGGAAACTAAAACCACTACTTTTCAAAAATAAAAAAAATAAGCATGTCAAAAAAATAATTAATGAATTCTTAGGCCAGATGGCAAAACAATCATCTTCCATTGGGAAATAAAATTTAAAAATGTGTAACTGAATCAGTATTTCTCCTGAGCCCACTGTTCACGTGTCCCTCAGGCTCAAGCCGTACAGGAAACAAGCCTGTGTATACTGAATAAATGTCAATATACATGTGTGCACAAAACAACACATATATTTATGGCATTAAGTTTACTTTTTAACGTACAGTCCTCTGCTACAGAGCACCTCCCTCTGTAAGAGCATGACCGTCGTACCTGAAGAAGTGGTTGTTCCCCCACAGTATCCTGTCCCCGTGGTGCAGCTGAACAGGACTGGATACAGAGGAGCCATTTACAAATGTTCTGCGGAGAGAAGAGGCCAAACATGTGAACAATGATTATCACATCCTCTCCTTCAATTTCTCCAATACAGGAAAAGCAAAATAACCAATTCCCCCAAAATAAAGCGCCCTTGGAGAATTCATTTTTTAATTTCCTTCTTTGCTGATTTACCTAAGATGCCTATGGTACCAAGCGCTGTAGATTATTAACCTCTATTTTTCAAAATTCTAAATTTGTTATACAGCATATTAAGGAGTAAATACGGAACCACTGCAGCTGATGATACAGAGACAGTGGCAGGGTACACGACAGCTGGAGCAAGCATGTCCAATCTACACAGACAGAAAAAGCCCATCAACTAACTAAACTCAGAACTACCTACAGGGGCAGTAATAAGAAATGGGATCTGCTCAATTCTTAAACTTCCCATAGCACAGAAAAATGCCCATATCCTATCAATACAGAAGAGTTGTAAGATCCACTGGACTGCTCGCCCTGACAATGGAGTTCAACACAGAAACGGTGGGTAGAAGATTATCAAGGGAAAACTTCAGAGGGTTGGGAACTAAATAGAAAACCACATATACCACTATAAGGCTGGCATTACAGGAATATCTCTGTCGTCACGTCTCTCCCCCTGAATGACTCACCTGCTTAGAGGATAAAGGTCTTTAACTTGACATTAAAGGCCGTGCAAAAGGAAACCCTCTTAATCTCCTTCTTTCCCTGTTCCAGTGAATTCTCAACTCCAGAAAAATCAAAAATGGGGGGAGGGTGTTACGCTCTGTCCCCTGAACAATGATTTTCCTTTCCTCCAAAGTGAGGGCTGTCCCACTGCTATAACCGGGAAGAGGGCTCCTGCTCCTCTTCATCCCCCTGAGTCTCAACTCAGTTTGATTCCTCAAAAAGCTGTTTGACTTGTCCAAAGCCCGGTTTGATTTCCACTTCCTCGGTCACTCCAGCCTATATTACCGTAAAATCTTTAAATTCCTAGTGCATTCATCTGGCTTTGTACAGACAGTTATTTTTAACGTACACGCACAGACACAGAACCTTACTCTGCATCTAGACTCCGCTCACCACATGGGCTTGTGACAGCTTTTGAACATTGGCTCCTGCTGTGCTGGGCCCCCGCTGCTGCGAGGGCTTTCTCTGGTTGTGGTGGGCAGGGACTACTCTGTTCTGTGTGTGGGCTTCTCCTCGGGGCGGCTTCTCTTGCTGAGGAGCACAGGCTCCAGGGTGAGGGCTTCGGCAGGTGCAGCATGGGGACTCAGCAGTTGCACCTCCCAGACTCTAGAGCACAGGCTCAGTGGCTGTGGCACACAGGCTCGGCTGCCACGAGGGATGTGGAATCTTCCCAGACCAGGGATCGAACCTGTGTCTCCTGCATTGGCAGGTGGATTCTCTACCACTGAGCTACCAGGAAAGCTACATGTGGGCTTTAAACACTAAAGGCAATTGGTCTCTATGTTCCTATAGTCTGATTTATTCAAAGCATGAGCTCAAAAAATAGGGTTTTGACAAGAGGGGGCCTACTGAAATTAGCAGATTTTAGCCTGTATAACACAAATTCCTTAAATACAGTGAGGAGTTTAATTAAAGGCAAACACATATACAGGCTTATTTTCTAAAGCTCCAGCATTTAATAAATAAAAGCATGACTATAATAACAGTTCTCAAAGTGCGGTCTGCAGGAGGTCCCAAAGATCAAATTTACTTGTGTAACAACACTAACCTGCCATTTTCCACTGCGTTGTCATTTGTGTTGGCAGAGAATAAAACTATTGGTGTTTTTGCACAAATCAAGGCAATGGCATCAAACCCTTATTAGCAGCCACTGGGTTACTCACTGCTGTGCATTCACAGTTTTTAAAAATGTTTCATTAGAAAAGGTTCCTGATGAAGGAGTAAAAATCAACTGTACTCCAACAAAAATTTTTTTAATTAAAAAGTAAAAGTAAATTTATGAAGATAAAATTTTTAAATTACTACTTTCGGTAAATCTTGACCCTTGAGTAGTACACAACTTCTTAAAACATTCGCGGTGACGACACGAGAAGCATACGAAGTGCCGTGCTGAAGCATACCAAAGTATGACAACTGTCCCGAGCAAGGACGCACACAAAGTGATTTTCTGGCACATTTTCTTGAAAATGAACAAAGGCAGCCTGTCACTTTGACCACAGGAATTGACAGTATTTGTTGTCAAGCTTTCAAGTGAAAATTAAGAGTTTCGGGAAATTTGTGTCGATGTCCTCCAACCAAAGACCACCAGGAACACTCCCGTAGTTGAGACAGTTAGGTTTATCACTCATACCAAGGGAGAAGTCACCACAGGAAGCCTGGGGGTGTCAGCAAAGGGAAAATGGGGATGGGGGGTGTTGCTGCAAGGAATGGGCTTCAGCAGGACAACCTAGGCAATGGTCTGAGGAGGTGGGAGTCCTGTATATATTGGATGCTGTCGGAGAGCAGGACTAATTCTATGGTTGGGTTTGTCAAAAATCTTATTCACAGAGGGAGACGAAGATGAAGTTGTAATTGGTAAAGAAACAGTCACTCACATTGGCTGAGAGAAGGTGTCTGGTATTTTGGGTGTGGCATAGTGACCGTGGGCTTCCCAGGGGACTCTAGTGATAAAGAATCTGCCTGCCAATGCAGGGGACGCAAAAAGACGCGAGCTCAGTCCCTGGGTCAGAAAGATCCCCTGCAGGAAGAAATGGCAACCTGCTCTAGTATTCTTGCCTAGAAAATTCTATGAACAAGAGGAACCTGGAGGGATATAGTCCATGGGGTCGCAAAGAGAGAGACATGACTGAGCGAGCACACGGTGACCTTGGTTTTTGTCTCTGCTGAGACAAAATTATTATATGACCTGTTTCATCTTATTCTGTCACAGCCTCAGAGTAACCTTCCCTGGGGTTGGTGTCTGTGAGATTATTTAATGGGAGAATAGCATGCCTGTGCCAAGCCAGGTTACGCTCTTTTTTTTCTTCCTCATTTGCATCCTTCACCATGAGCTTGATAGCTTCCAAACATTTAAAGACTTTATGGGTGAAATCAGTGATGATATTAACGATTTTTTTATATGATGATGAATCAGCATTCAGAAGATCAGTATATCAACTAACCATCACGTATAATAGTTATATAGACAGTTACACAACAGGACAATAACAGTCTTAAAGCTGAAGGGGACAAACCGACAGATACTTAGTCTGTATAATGTTATGCCTTTTCGTCACTTATTAAGCACTTATATTATTAGCCTGGTGCATGGCTTCAATAGTGTTCAACCCCATGGACTATATAGCCCACCAGGCTCCTCTATCCATGGAATTTTTCAGGCAAGAATACTGGAGTAGGTTGCCGTTTCGTCCTCTAATATTAGTCTGACATTACGTGATAAGGGTAGAAAACCAAAAAACAAAGGTCCTCGTCCTCAAAGGACCCCCAGGCCCATGTGGTAACAGCGGCGAGCAGCTCACAAGAACACCGCATGAAGTGCTAACGGGACAGGAAGCACAGGGTGCCCTAGGAACGCGCGCTGGGGGCCTTATTTCAGACTCAAGTAGATAATGACAGAGCTTAACCTGGAAGGTCAAACAGGGGTTAGCTGGCCAGAGGAACGGCAGGTGCAGAGAAGCGGAGATAAACAGGAGGGGCGTAAAGGCATTTGTATCAAGAAGACCCAGAAGCCATCTGGCTGCACGCAGCATGGACCAGAAAGAAGACCAGGCTGCTGGCACGGATTCCAATCCGGATTTGATCGGGGGGCAGGGAGGAATTCCCTGATGGTCTAATGGTTAGGACTCTGCACTTCCACTTCCTGGGGCCTCGGTTCAATCCCTAATCGGTAAATCAGGATACCACAAATCACACACAGCATGGTAAAAACAACAACAACAAGATTTGATGATGGAGGCCTCATTTAAATGAGGTGACGTTGGTAGGAAGGATGGGTTTAAGCGATATTAGAAAGTTAACCTAGAGCCTGTTACACAGAGTGAAGCATGTCAGAAAAACAAATACTGCACATTAACACACATGTATGGAATCTAGAAAAATGGTACTGACGAACCTATCTGCAGGGCGGCAATGGAGACACAGACAGCAAACAGGCTTGTGGCCACAGCGTGGGAAGGAGAGGAGGGCCAAACTGACAGAGTAGCGTTGAAACACACGCGTTACCACGTGTAAAACAGACCGCTAGTGGGCAGCTGCTGCGGAACACAGGGAGCTCAGCTCCACGGCCCATGACGGCCGAGAGGGGCGGGCTGGGGCAGGGTGCACGCAGAAAGCTCAAGGAGGAGTGGACACATGTATACTTACGGCTGATTCACACTGTTGTATGGCAGAAACCCACACAGCATTGTAAAGCAATTTTTCTCCAATTAAAAATAAATGCGAAAAAAGAAACAAAAAGTTAACTATTAAGGACTTGGTAACTAACTATCTTCATTAAGTGGACGTAAAAGCCAAAAACAAGGCCAAACGACCTTATACCAGCCTGTTAGTGTACTTTCTTCATCTTAAAAATTACTGTGACATTAACACTAAATAAAGTACATTACCTGGTGTTCTTTTGAGGAGTCAGCATAACCTGGCCTTCTGGTGTGATGTCTATGATACAATGTTCAGGAAGAATTCCCATGCCACACAGCTGGATATCTTGGGAATTTGCTGAACCTATCAGTGTATGTTCCTATAAAAGAATCAAATTCACTGATTAATACTGCATTCTTGCACGTACACAAACTGAAATTGTCTACTCTCAGCTCTAGTATACTACCTTAAACTCTCAGCTCTCTACCCATGACCTTAGCTAAAAGATTTTTAAAGCAAATAGAATAGTAGGGGGAATTCCTGGCTTTCTCTTATATTCATTATACAAGTTACATTTCCTTATAAGGAATAAGGCACTGAATTGAGTTATATAACTTTTAAACCTAAAAACTACAGGCTTATGTTAATGGCTATACTATATTCTTTATTTTCCATTGCAATCTTGATTCAAAATATTCTATCCTACTTCAAAGCCTGAACCAAGTATCAATTCAATTCAGTTCCTCAGTCGTGTTTGACTCTGCAACCCCTTGAACTAGAGCATGCCAGGCTTCCCTGTCCATCACCAACTTCCAGAGCTTGCTCAAATTCATGTCCATTGAGTCAGTGATACTGAAGCCGAAGCTCTGGTACTTTGACCACCTCATGTGAAGACCTGACTCACTGGAGAAGACCCTGATGCTTGGAAAGACTGAACGCAGGAGGAGGAGATGACAAAGGATGTGTCAATGAGGTACCAAAACTACGGATCTGAAAACTACAGTTACCCAAGCTGTACATCACCTACCTGGTCCCAATCAAGATGAATCGACAAAGATAAAGAGCTATTCAAAGACAAGGAGTTTGAATTATTTCTTAAAATCATGTGGTCTCCCAAGACCTCATAAAAGATACGGCAGATGCGTTCTTCTTACCGTATACCCCCACCTTCTCAATTCTCTAAGCCCCAACCACCAGGGTCACTTTTTGGCAAGTAACTGAAAAAAAAAAACGGACATAAAAATCGAGCCCCCTCTTCTGTGCTTCAACTTTGACTGCACTTAAATGCTGATATGACTGGGATCTGTTCCTAAGCCCACTGCTCCTATACATCTAGATCAGGGGTCAGATGTGAAATATTTCAGGCTCTGTGAGTCATACACAATCACTCAATTCTGTCCCACAGTGTGAAAGCAGCCAGGCAGTGCACAAAAGCACACGTATGGCTATTTCCCCAAAAATTTACCTATGAGCACTGAAATCTGAACGTCACACAGTTTTCACATGTCCAGAATGTTATGACTCTTTTGATTTTTTTCCCCCAACCGTTTAAAAAATGCAAACACTACTCTTGGCTCCTGAGTCATAAGAAAACAAGCAGGGGGCAAGATTTAACCCATGGAAGCAAGTTGCTAACCACTGGCCACAATGATCTCATCCAGCCCAACAGGCTTTAAATACATATCAATGTCTCTGCCTGTCTATCCAAAATCACCACCCAGGAACTACAGACTTTAGTTCCGCCATTTTCCCACCTCCACCACCTCTGTCCTAGTCTCAGTCACCATTATTTCTTGCCCACCTGGTACAATCTGGATGTCTAACGAAATTTCAAAGTTAAAGGGCCAAAGTAGAACTTTTGCTTCCACCCCTCCCCACCCCATTGAGTGTATTCCCTTCCCCAATACCAAGGGCCCGACCACCACCCAGCTGCTCAAGTGACAAAGCTCAGATGCTGTCCTGCAGTCTTCTCTCTGTCTTACCAGCCTACTTCCAGCCCCAAGTCAATCACAAAATCCTCTCAGACGCTCCCTCTGACACGTATCAAGACTCAGCTCACTTCCCACCTCCACTATCACATCCTAGGCTCTGGCCTGGGTGAATACCGTGCTGCTGTTGTTGAGTCGCTAAGCTGTGTCTAAGTCTTGGCGACACGGGTGGTAGCCTGCCAGGCTCCTCTGTCCGTGAGATTTCCCAGGCAAGAATACTGGCGTTGGTTCATACTTTATACTTCCTTCTCCAGGGGACCGTCTCGACTCAGGAGTGAAACCTGAGTCTCTTGCACTGACAGGCAAATTCTTTGCTGCTGAGCCACCAGGGAAGCCAGGTGGATACAAGAGCCTTCTATTGCTTCTCCACTTCCTTCCCATCCCCACCGACTTCCACCATCAAGGGCTGATCACACAATCCCCCTCCTGAGAATCATCTAGTGGCTTCCCTTTGAACTTCTACGAAGTTCAAATTCTCACCCAGGCTACAAACCTTCTGCCATCTGGCCCCTAGCTGCTACTTCTACCCCCGGTCCTGGCATTCTGCCTCTCCTGGAGCACGGTCCACCCACACAGGCCTTTCACCATTCTTTGGGCACACTGACCACTTCCTCTGCCTGAACAGTTCCTCCCCTGATCGTCATATTGGTATTTTCTGACCATTTCTACCTCAGCTTTTAAGGGCACATCCTCAGAGAGGTGTATACGGAGCACAATGAGAAAGAACCACCGTCTTACTCTCATGCCTGACTTCCTTACATAGCACTGACTGTGGGTTTACTGTCCATCTCCACAGCTAGCATGGAGACGCTGAGACAGCAGAGGGCAGCCTGTCCTGCAACCTACCGCCTCACCACTGTATTCCAAGCATGTAACACAGGCCTGCTACACTGAGCCATTAAGTAAAAACAAAAGAAAGATAAATGAACAACCATTTCCCTTAGGATTCCCCTCGGATTCAGAGGAAAGTGATTCTCTCCTCCTTTGTCCATAGCCCGCTAATTACACTCTTGGTTCCAATTCTTCCCATCTCTTCTGGGATCCCAGTCTAATAAAAAGGCCTCTTCCCTTCCATTATTTTCACTTTCCCTCTTCTGGGGGTTTCTTCTCTCAAGTGCGCTGCAATGGGGTTTCCAAGGAAACAAAGAGCTGGGATCAGAATTGCATTCTGGTATCTGGTTTAGTCCTCAGGGAATATATACGAGAAACACAGGGACACTCCCAGCCAATGTCTACTCTTCGATTTTGGCTGAGGCTTCCTGGTCAATCCCTGGATTGACCTTCCTAATCCAGAGACCGGGGCTTGACCAGGTGTCAACTACGAGGAATGTTTTAGTGACGTTCAGTAGCAGGCCAAAGGAATCCGTTCCACACCCATCTCCCATCTTTCCTCTCTGTCTTAACATACCCACTACAAGGTGGAGAGAAGTTCCAAAGGGAGAAACAAAGAGAGTCCAAAGAGCAAAAGAGCCTGAGATCACCTGAAAAGACAAAGACCCCCCTCACCCTTGCCAAAGCCCTTCAGTTCAGTTCAGTCGCTCAGTCGTGTCGACTCTTTGCGACCCCATGAATTGCAGCACACCAGGCCTCCCTGTCTACCACCAACTCCCAGAGTTCACCCAAACTTATGTCCATCGAGTCGGTGATGCCATCCAGCCATCTCATCCTCTGCCGTCCCCTTCTCCTCCTGCCCCCAATGCCTCCCAGCATCAGTCTTTTCCAAAGACCCAAAGCCCTCGGCTTAGGCTATTTCTATATACAATCCCTTTCCTCCTCCCATGAGAAATCCCAGCAGGAATCCTAACTGTGACTGTGGAAGCCTTTTCGTCCTTGGGGGTTGAAATGCAGAAAAAGCTCTGAACTACCCTCTAGACTGCAGTGTGAAGCAGAACCACCTCCAACTGCCACACCCCAAGACTGCACTCGGGCTCACGCGCATGTCTCTGCCCCTGCTTTTGTTCTCTTTGCCAAAATGCTCTCTCTAATACCTTCAGTACTTACTTCTGACCTCTTCCTCTCCTCACAGGTTTCACTAGTAGCGTACACTGACTTCTCCCTTCTCTGAACCCCCAGCTACATCTAGAGATAGCACCTCAATTTACTATCATATAAATGTTGTTTTCCTGCTATTTAGGCAGCAACCTATACAGGACTCCTGCATTTTCAACAACAAGCATAGCCCATGATACACAGGGGATGTTGCTAAGTATCAGGAGATAAACTGAATTAAAAACAAAAACTATCAGAGGTAAAATACTAAATAGCAAAGCTGTTGTGCTAGGTTGCTTCAGTCGTGTCTGACTCTTTGCAACTCCATGGACATAGCCTGCCAGGCTCCCGTCCGTGGGATTCTCCAGGCAAGAATACTGGAGTGGGTTGTCATTTCCTTTTCCAGGGGATCTTCCCAACCCAGGGACGGAACCCAGGTCTCCTGCACTTCAGGCAGAATCTTTACCAGTGAGCCACCAGGGAAGCCCCCAAACAGCAATGGTCTAATCCAAATTCTAGAAGGAAAACTATTTCTTTTTTCAATAAATATTACATTTAGGTAGGCATTGTGCCACTAGAGATAAAAGACATGATCCCAGACGTACAGCTTACATTATAAATGCCGACTTAAGTGTCTCATTTGAGGTTACAATCCCTTTGATCAACGAAGTCTGAAGAGAGAGAGGTAGAGAGTGACATACTTCACAGGAAGGCTCTTCCCACCCCGTGAGCAGGAAGAACAGCACATGGACGCTCTGTACGGTTGCTCAGCCTTATCAGGCAGGCCTCGCTTTGCAGAAAAAGGCAGGACTGTGAAAAATAAGTGAGCAGGGAGATCTTAACCATCCGTGGGGAAAATGGCAATCATTCTGTGACAATTAAAACTATAAAAACATGCAGAATTCTCTTACTGCTATAATGAAGAGGGAAATGAAAAAACAATGAAACTAATATTTATTTAGTACAGTGTCACTTAGAATATTAGAAACACTAAAATTGAAAGCATTTTATTTCTTTGTTAAAAGCTTATCGAGGGCCTCCCTGGTGGCTGTGGTAAAGCGTCCACCTGCCAGTGCAGGAGACACAGGTCTGATCCCTGATCTAAGAAGATCCCACATGCCTGGGAGCAACTAAGCCCATGAGCCGCAACTACTGAGCCCGTGCTCTAGAGTCCACGCGCTGCGACAAAAGCAGCCGGCACAACGAAAGCCAGTGTGCCCCAGCCAGAGGGCAGCTCCTGCCCACTGCAACTAGAGAAAAGAGCCCAGCAGCAATGGCCCAGCACAGCCAAGAGTGAGCAGACAAACCAACAACCACCACCAATATATATACACATATAAGGCTTACTGAGTGTAGCTGAACAGTGCTTGCCTTTTCCTTTTCAACATATAACTGACAACATGGAGTGAGGATACTTTCCACACCTTGGTGAACCGCCATACTCCTTCATGCCTCTACCACTTTATCCTTTGAGCTTTCAATGTTGCAAAGTATCCCCAAGAGCCCCTCTCACGTGCCGTGCTCTCTGGTTTAAGCCTAACCCTTCGCGACATCTGCATTCTTCTCGTCACAGCCACTTTCCTCATTCACACCCGTAAGCTCACCTTCTCTAACTTCCCCTGGCTGCGCAGCTAGAATCGCATGAATGACCGCAGCGTCAACATTGTTTCTTAAATCGAGTCAGCTGAAATTTGTGAAGGCTGGAACCATGCCACACAAGAGCTGCCTGTCTATACAACTAAGATGCAGAAAGACCCCATGAGTTACGTTCTGCTTAGAGTCTGGCCTCCATACCTTGCTTCTGCCAGTTCTGGACAGAACAGATAAACAGAGAATTCTATTCTGGAAGAGAACCATTCAACTTGGAAGTAGAAAGAATGTTAGAAGTAATTTAATCCAGTGGCCTCATTTTACAGACGGGGCACCCAAAGTCACCCAGTGATGTGAAGCTATCTGCCCAGCATCTACACTGACATGGGAGTGTGACAGCAGAGAAATAAAGACCACTCGGCCTCTGAATTCCTCTCCCACATCGTGGTGTCACTTTACTGAAGCAGAACTGTTCTTGGACGGAGGTCATCCTTTTGAATGTGCTTTGTCATGAATATACTCTCATCATGGGTTCAGCCTGGGCAGTAAGAAACCAACACTGCCTCAGACTTTGCCAAAGCAGGGTTGACCGCACAGTCTGAATCAGAGTCCCAACACCTCTTCATAAGATGGCCAGAAATATTTTGACTGCCCTCCAACAGTCTTTAAATAGTTTCTTTGTGTAATTTTTTTAGTGAAGAAACAGATAGGAATTGGGTTTTTTTTTCATATTGAGTGTACGTGTTTGTGTGTTCTAATTTGAACTTCATCACGTCAGAAGAGAAAAAGAACTCACAGTTCTGAAGATCTAAAGGGCAAAATACTTAAGTCCCATACGAATACTGCATCTCTCCTGAAGCCTGAGTATCCCCAGCTGAAATTCTAACACAAAAAGCTGCCAACACTGTTAGAAGCATAGCGAGAGATGTACTAACCCATCATTCTTTCCCAAAGGACAAGGGTAATATAACAAAGTACCAGAGGATCAAGTGAGAAACTGGTATGTGGGATAATGTATATGTCAGTAGGGCTTCCATTTATAAAATGCTTCTATAGGTCAACTCCCATTTAAGCCTCCAAGAAGTCTGTGAGGTAGCCAGAGAAAACTTCCATTTATAGAGGAGGAATCTGTAGACTGCGGGGGTAAAGGCCTTGAGAGAAAAACATCCGTCAAGCAAGAAGTGCTGGAGCAGAAACTCGGTGCGTCTCCCTCCCACCCCTGCTCTGACCCACTGCCCACAGCACCTGAGCATGCTCACGTGAGCGTATGCATTAGAGACACAATTTAATGCACAGAGTAATAGAGCCTGATACAAGATACTTAAGAATAGCAGGGCCTTATCAAAACACTACATAGCAATTACCCCAGGTATGTCTGATAAGAACTGGGAAACCAGCCAACGTATCATGAATTCAGTCTCTTTAGAAATAAAGGACACAAATCTCTAACTCTCACAGTGCTTCCAACTGTACCAGCTCATATCTTTGCTGTCCCAGTCACTAACTCAGTTAAACCCGCAGAGATAGTTCCTGTATTAGGAGAGTAAAATTCTCCACCTAGTATTTATTAACTGCATGTCAGAGTAACTCATCTACCTTCTGGGCTTGGCAATTTTGGTGAACACCTCATAATTTCTATAGTGTCTGATTCACGTTTAACCTGAAGCTGACTCATCTTCCTGCTATGTCCGACAGCCTATATAGCTTTCAATGTATATGACTATAAAATATACAGAATGCATATAGATTTCAACGTATACTTGGTTTCTTCTGCTCCAGGCTCTGACCCTCTCAGCCTCTAAGTGACTTACTCTTCTTTTTGTAAACTGGCAATCCAAAATGTTTAACTTTCCTAAGAGTTAATTTTTAACTTTCCTAAGAGTTACTGGAAACACAGAATTTCAAGTCAAGGGGTCCTAACGACTTTTTTTTTTTTTTTTTTACTTTATTTTACTTACAATACTGTATTGGAGAACATTTCCTCTCGCAAACCAGGACCACTCACCCAAAGGTGTGCTGCACAGAAACCACAGAGCTTCAGCGCCGAGGAAACCGTCTAGCCTACAGGTTGTTCTGCCAGCTCAAGCTAGCTACTTAACTCCTCGCTTTAATCACACCAAAGGACAGAAGTCAAGCTACCTAGTTTGTTGGAGTTAACAATCAGAATACCATTTTTCACATTTACTAGGTTGAAAAATATATTTACATCACTCAAAGATGAAAAAGAGACTGGTCTCAGAAACCCAGGATTTTTCTACACACCAGCTGAAGCAAACAAAAAGAGTTTGCTAACTACTCCTCTTTGAATATGCATGGTTCTCCAAGTGTAAAGAAAGGATACTGGGAAATACTGCTCCATTTCACGGCGGAAAACAGCAGACAAGCCTACAACTTCACCTTTAAGTAATAAACCAGAAGTTCATTCAGAGCAGGATCAGCATTCAGATTAACGAGGAAACATTTATCGTCCCCAACTTTAATTCCAGACGACTGAAGAGATATTCCAAGACTCTCAAGCTGTTTCTGTCGTTCCTGTAAACACATTAGAGAAGTATTAATTCCAGAGCTATTGAGGCAGCAAGCTATAAAACTTTATATATGACAGTAATTATTAAATTATTAAATAACTTTATAACTCAAATATATTTTCTTAGGACATGGTATCATATAGATGACTGCATTTGCCCTCTTTCTAACCTATATAAACTCTATAGCTGAGAATGAGAACAAACTCTAATGTTGCTTTGTTAAGGAAAACTCTTATTAATTTCAAAAGTAAAGCCATTACAAATCGCCACCAAATATACTAAGCTCTCCCTTTTCATTCTTGAAAATAGCTAACATCCTGAATTCATCTTTCTCATTTAATTCTTTATATATGAGCAAATGTAAGTGTTTTCTATTCAACTGTGATCTTCCTAAAAAGCCAAATACACTTGGCAGGTCCCCAGCAAGGATGAAGGCCGAACTCCTTCAAAGCCACAGGCCCCTCAGTCTGACCCACTGACTCCATTGTCATGTCCGGTCACCCCTCAACTATACGTACTTAATGGGGCATCTTCCAGGACCCTGAAGTCTCAACAACGCTCTCCCTAGCTTAAGGGGTTTTACACTTATTCCTCCTAGCTGAAGCACATCTGTTCTCAAACCTGGTAACTTCTTACTCCATTTCTCTGTGAGGGCAGGGACCCTGAATCCCCACTGGGGATTCCTAGCACTCCGCACAGTGCGTAACACACAAGAGCACTCAAATCGCCAGTGTTGTGAATTTTTTCAAAATAAAATCTGCATATTCAGGAAAGCCCTATTTGCAAAAGAACATGGACCTCTCCTTTCTGTGCCTGCGTGTCTCTGCATTCACACAACATGCATGTGTGCACATCGGGAGACACGAGTGCCTCCTGCAACCGAGGCTGTTATGAGGCACACAGACCAGGGCAGGGCAGGGCGTCCGACTGCACGCACACAGCAATAGGGACGAGTCATTAAGAGCCTCTGATTCCGACAAAAGGCAAGGCAAGCTGTGTCATTTAACTAGTGCCACACAGTAAGGCTGCGGGATGATTAAACTGCAGGCTTAGAATTTTGCTATTCTAGGCACAACCTCCTAATTTATACAGCCACTGCAACCCAAACAATCTCTCCTAGAATACTATTGCAAAGGTAGGGAATGGGCTATTTTGGTTCTGGGTCTTTGAATTGAGTCTCTTTTCTAACAAAAAAAAACATTATTGGGTTCTTTCAGAAGTTCTGAGTCATTTAACACCAGCCATTAGTTTTCAGCACTCAATCCAAAGAAATTATTATTCTTGATAAAGAACCATGTTCCTAAAGCGAAGTAAGCAAATCTAACATAGCTTGCATAGTCCCTTCTGAGGGATACCTCTTTTAAATACATGAGGATATTTGTGTGATTAAAAAATAATTCCAATAATGGGAAGAAACATTTCTTTGTAAAAATGTCTTTTTCTAAACTACAAATGAAGTAGGAAGACAGTCACGAACTAACATTAAATTTAAAATGCAGGGTATAACTAGTACATCGATCTATGCACTGGAAGAAACCACAAAGATATTAACAGTACCTTTCTCTGGATGACTGAATCAGTTAAACTTTCTTCATAATAATCTTTCTGTATTTTCTATAAGTAAATACTACTTTTGCAACAGTTCCTTTTACTTACATTCTTCTTAGGACTCTAGTCATTTAATTTTAAATTTATTTATTTTTTAATTGGAGGATAATTGCTTTACAGTATTGTATCGGTTTCTGCCAAACATCAACATGAATCAGCCATAGGTATCCATATGTCCCCTCCTTCTTAAACCTCAGTCCCATCTCCCCTCCCCATCCCACCCCTCTTTAGGTTGATAGAACTCTGGTTTGACTTCCCTGAAAGTGTCACTCAGTCGTGTCCAACTCTTTGTGACCCCATGGACTATACAGTCCACGGAATTCTCCAGGCCAGGATACTGGAGTGGGTAGCCTTTCCCTTCTCCTGGGGATCTTCCCAACCCAGGGATCGAAGCCAGGTCCCCACACTGCAGGCAGATTCTTTACCAGCTGAACCGCAAGGGAAGCCCTGAGTTCCCTGCAGACTCTAGCAATTTTCACTATGGAAATAACTATAAATTTAGAAGAAATTTCATTACTGTCATCTAGTAGCAAAATTTTCATTCCTAGAGAGGCAAAGGTAAGCCAGAAAAAGAATGTACGACTTAACAAAAATAAAGTCACTCAAGAGTAAGGGAAAAGACAGAACTTAAATGAGATAACTGAGTAAACTACTGCTTTACCCTACTTCCTTAAGCATTTTCCTATCTTTTGAGACTTTATAACGGTAGAAATACCATAAAATTTTTGTTTAAACTGAAAGGCACAACATTGAAAACCCATCAATTCACTGGTTACATCTACCACCAAAAAACAGACTCTAGGTTTTTAATTATTAATAAACTATAAAAGTTTGCAACATCTAAGAGTCAGTTTCAAGAATAAACAAGTATTATATGATCAAATATAGTGACATTTACTATGTTTTGCTTCTGATATCAAAGACTAGTTAACTTTTCCTATAAAATGTCAAACACTAAATCTTTTAGTCATCTGGGTCCAATGGTCTCTCTCATAACTATTCAGCTCTGCTAACACCATAAAAAAATACTAAAACAAATAAGCATGGCCCATTCCAATAAAACCAGTTACGGAGAGAAGTGATAGGCCAGGTTTTGCCCGAGGGCTTAGTTTCCTAGCCCCTGATCTGTCTCACTTAAGTGTACACTTCTTTACTGAGAACATAAAAGACGGAAATTAAAGAATGTGGTATCACAGATATGGCACTGGGCTGAGAAATCAGTCAACTCTGAGTTCAAATTATTTAATCAAAAATATTACTGAGCACATACTTTCAAAACTAGGAGGAGGACTTCCTTGGTGGTCCCGTGACTAGACTGTGCTTCCAGTGCAGGGGACCCAGGTTCAACCCCTGGCTGGGGAACTAGACCCCACATCTACTACTAAGGATCTCGTGTGCTGCAACTAAGACCCAGCTGGGCCAAATAAATAAATATAAATAAATATTAAAAGGAAAAAATGAAAAGATATGGCTTTTTTCCTTGAGAACTTTATAAACTCATTAGGTAATAAAAGTATACCCACAAAAAACTGAAATAAAGTAAAATAAAAAGTAAATTAAAGTAAAAATAAAAATAAAAAGTAAATAAAGCATCACATGACTCAAAGAGTCAAGAGAGTACAGCTAGGTTCCACAGGATTCGATGTCAGGATTAAGCTCTGGGGGCTGGCATGCCAGACACAGAGGCCCCAGAGCACAGAGGCTGGCTTGGAACAGACTCCCAGAAAGTTCTTACCAAAAGAAGTCTGACTCAGTTCGCCCAGATTTCCCCAAAGTTACCTGACCATGTACCACTTCTTTTCTCCTCAAAAGATGTATTAACAGTCGGTAGATATACTGCCAGAAATACATTTTAGGGAAAGCTAGTCTGTACAGCAAAGAGGTTGCTGACCAATAAACCAGTCACAAGGAGAAGACAGCTGGAAGCACTGAAGCCAGGAAGATGAGGTGTTGAATGCGATGCTCGCTAAAAACCAGGCAGCCTGCAAAAGGGGCATCTGACCGTGGGAGAGGACACTCAGGGGAGGAAAGATGCCACAGGAAAGCTGCCCCCCACTGCCCTGTCACTTAGACCCACTCTGCTGTGTGTCAGAGCAGGCAACCCAAGTACGACAGCGCTTCAGAGTCAAGGTCTTACTTCCAGAGGAGCCCAAAACGGCTCGCACCCATTAGTCCCAAATCGGATAGTTATCAGAGTGACCTTAACCTATGACAAACAAAGTCGAACATGTAATGAGAAATGAAGCTCAGACACTGGTGTATTCTCTGGGTAATGTGAGGGGTGTGCTTTCCAATAACCCCGTGCAGGGATACAGATAAAACAAGACTGGTCATTTGTTGACCTTCAATGAAACTGGGCATTGGCTATGTGTGGGTTTGTTCTACTCAAGTTTTCATCTGTTTTGAAAAGGACTATAATAAAAATGTTGAAAAATCAACTTAAATCCTAGTGTGCACTAATATAAATCTAACATCCTCTGTATGCTACATAATAGCAGTGCTGTCCTACAACATCTAATCTCTCCATTGATTCTGGACAGCACCCTGAGAGACGGAACTTACTGCGCAATGAGAGGAGTAGCAGTCCTACACATTCACGAATACCAGGAACGGTGAACACTAGAGATTTTCCAACTTTAGAAAAGGAAGGGAGGAGGCAGGGGTGACTTTACATATCTAGGTAATAACAGGCCCTATTTTGCAGGGCTATTGGGAGGATTAAATAAAATACTGTATTTAAGAGTGCTTAGTCAACACTGTTAATCGACTACACCCCAATACAAAATAAAAAAAGAAAATTTTAAGTGCTTAGCGTCAGGTGCAACATGTAAATGTACTCAATAAGTGCTGGTTATTATTGCTATTATTAGTTACTGTGCCTAAGTGGGCTTATTCTCTTAGCTTTGGAAGAACAAACTAAGGCCAATGAGCAAAAATGGAAGAATAGAAGATTTCGGTTAAATAGCTACTACTATCAGAGTTGCCCAACCATGAAATGATTGTCCAATGTAGTACTGTGTTCCACATTATCATATATATTAATATTTTTTAAACAGGCTAAATAAGCCTCTAACAGGAAAGCCATAGAGTAAATCTTTACTAAGCAGAGACTTGGACATTTTAGGATTTTCTCTAAACACTAATATTCCCACTGAAAGACTTCACAGCTCTATATTAAATGGTCTAAAAATGAGACACAGTCACTTGGGACTTAGGTACTTCATTGTTACTTTTTACTGACTTGTCATATGGAAGGAAGCAAGAGGCTCACAGTCTAAATATCCGCTACTAATAATTTTGTAGCTGGGTAAGTTTCTGAGGTTTGCAAAGCATTTAACAGAACTGGGTGTTCACAGCCAGTGGCTAGTTATATCATTTAAAAAATTTTATGGCCCTACAAATGTATTTCTTACATAATGAATACTCAATTAACTATAGTTATGTTTTCCTTAAACTTCAAATTAACTTTGTAAAGTACAGACTCCTGGATTTAGGTCTTATTTAAATCAATCTGGGACTTCCTTGGTGGTCCAGTGGCTAAGACTCTGCCCTCCCAATACAGGGGACGTGGTTTCAACCCCTGGTCAGGGAACTACATTCCACAAGCCACAACTAAAGATCCTGCATGCTGCCACAAAAACTTAGCGAAGCCAAACAGCTTTTTTTTTTTAATAAACAAACCTGAATTGCTAGATTTGCTACATTCAAAGCTAAAAGTCAAACATACATTACCATATATAAAATAGACAGCCAATGGGAATTTGCTGTATGATTCAGGGAACTCAAGCCTGACGCTCTGTAACAACCCAGAGGGGTGGGATGAGGAGGCAGATGGGAGGGAGGTTCAAGAGGGAGGGGACATATGTATACCTATGGCTGATTCGTGCTGATGTTTGTCAGAAACCAACACAATACTGAAAAGCAATTATCCTTCAATTAAAAATAAATGAAAAAAATTTTAAAGGGAACCAGAAATATGCTCAGCACTGCACTGTGCAAGCTGCCACAAGGCTGCTCTCCCCTCAAGCAGGAATCACGAACCTGGGCAATCTCCTCGGTTTTCCTTAGTTTCTCCTCCCAGGTCACAGTCATTTCCTGGATTAGCTTCTCTGACTCTTCCAGTCGGTCTTTCAGCTCTGGAGATTTCATTGCCTACAAGCAAAATGTTTATTTCATGAAGTGTGTGTATGAGGTCCTGGAAAAAGGACATCTTCACTAAACCCAAGAGGACAAGAGGAACAAAGCCTCCTCGAAGCTCTACAGCTCGCTGAGGCTCCCGTCCCACCTAAGACACAAGGCCTGTCACTGACCCACAGCATCCAGACTACGAGGGTCCCACAGACTCATCCAGTTATCCAGGGGGCTTGAAGGAAGACTTAACTTTTTCCTTTTCCTCTAACCTATTGCTACTTTGAGGTCTAACTACAGTTAGGGAGATAAAGAGTTGAAACTATCAAGGACTTATTTTTTTAATCCCAGTAGGTCTAGACTCAAGACACGTGATTCATCCTAGTCTTCACTGATGACTTTGGGTATGTATTCAAGGATACACAGCCTAAATAGGTACATGCTACAAACTGGATGGCATTACTATACCAGGAAGACAGACAAAGTTTCAAAGCATCTTGATGAATTGTAAAATTATTCCTATAAAAGCAGAGTAAGATTCAACAGGCAAAAAATACAATCAAGATAATTATTTTGACCACATAATTTACTGATGGTCATGAGAAAGAAGAGGCTATGGTCCCAGGTCCAGGAAAGAATTCCACAGTGCTCAGAAATCATAGGAACAGAAATGCTAATTAAAGTAGGGATCCTGAATCTGACATTTTATCCCACTTCTGATAAAAAGCATTTGAAACTATTATATACAGGATGGATAAATAACAAGGTCCCACTGTAGAACACAGGGAACTATATCCTATGATAAACCATAATGGAAGAGAGTGTGGAAAAGAACACATATAACTAAATCACTATACTGGACAGCAGAAAGTAACACAACACTGTAGACACGCTATACGTCAACAGACTTTCAAAAACTAAAACAGATCGGTGATTAGAGCTGTGTAGGCTTCAAATTCAGTAACAGAACTATATACTATAGCATGTTTTAACACAAAGGATAGTGACATAGAGCACTATGAAAAAGATGGCTACTTCTGCTCTAGAATATTTTTTCTTATGAACATAATTAACCCATAACATGAAAAGGCTAGATTATTATATTGTGCAAGACCATAGTATTTCTGTTTGGACTTCAACCTGCAAGCATATGGTTCTACAAAAATCTATTTGATTCCTCTTCTAATTAGCCTATGCCCATTGGTCACCATTTGCTGCACTAATATTAAGTTGTATCTGTTTTTGTTTCAAGCGCCTCTCTTTCTCTCCCCTATTCTACCTCTTCCCTCGTCTGTCGCCTATTCAGTGCAAAGAAATATTTTCTCAGTTACCTTTACTCTCTCCTTCTAGTCAATCCTGTAACACTTGTAAAAACTATCTAAATTTCAAGCATGACAATTTATCCGTCTTCCTTTATTACTCATCTCAAATCTCTCTTCCTATAGGAAATCCAAACATTCTGAGTAATATTTATCATTTAGGCCCCAAGTGGAAGACAACTCAGGTTCTAGCTTTACTAGACTTTCCTAGACCCACAGGCATGGCTCAGCTAGGCCTTATACCTCCGCTTTGGTTAGCTGCTCACGGAGTTTTTCTACTTCTTCCCGGAGATCCCGGATAATTCGTGCGTTGGGATCCTCATTCACCACAGCATGGTTCACGATGTGCTTGGCACGATCCGCATACCGTAAGGTTGAAAGGGTTTCCTCGTAGTTGTCAGCTGCGGGGCTCACCGTAGCTACCATGGCGGTCTTGCTGTTACCCCCAAGGCTGTCCTGGAGGAGAAGAGAAATTGAATAGCTTTTACAAGTTGGAAGAAAGCATCATATGGGAATGCTGAAGTCAGAAATGGTGAGATAATGTCCCCAGGTCAAACACAGATTTAAGGGCAAAGCCAGGACTTAAATACAGGTGAACTGACTCTCAGTTCCTTGCTTTTTCTTCTCTGGCAAGCCACTTGTATGCAAAAAGGAGCTTTGGTTTTTTAAAAAGAACAGAGGGAATGGTAATACAAAGAAGCCCCCTTTTATTTCAGTTTAATAAAAATTCATTCTAAGTCAATTTGTCATCTTTTAACAGGCAACATGATACCATAGGTCAGCAGACTGCTCAGAATAAAAAAGGACGCTTCCTTAGATACCTGCAAAATCTCTGAGAAGAACTGAACAACCCTAATAGCATTTGATCAAAGAGTGATTACCTACAATCTATTCCATAACACCACGTATCTGGAGTGTCTTAAGCCATAAGGAACAATTACGGTCTTATTAAACAAAAGATACACTGAAGGTGCAACAACTTATTCCCTCTGACAACACTTCAAACACTACTAAAACAGGCCTCAAGTTCTGTACAACCGCTGCTAGAGTTCAGACAAGGGTGCTAAAAAAAAAAAAAAAAAAAGACATTCATCTCCATTATACAAAACTGCTAACTAAATAAATAAGCTTTAGAATGGGCTCCAACCAATTCAAAAACCGACTTTCCCTTGACAGCATTAAAAATAACTAGATATAACTTGGAATTACAAAATGAGACTTGGAAAGTCAGATCTACCCCACGCCACTTTACCACATAAAGGCTACATGAACTCCAACTGCAGGAGGCGGCCTCGAAAATGACCCCCAGAGATCTCGCTTCCTGGAATTCACACCCCAGGGTCTCCCCTTCCCCGAAGTGTGGGCAGGACTTGCTGATCTGCCTCTGAGAAAGAGAACACAAAAGTGATGGCCTGCCATGTCTGAGACTAGGTTACAAAAGACTGGCTTCTCGGCACTTCCCTGATGGTCTGGTGATAAAGCATCCGCCTGCCAATGCAGGGGGACACAGGTTCGATCCCTGGTCCGTGAAGGTCCCACATACCATGGGGCGACTAAGCCTGTGGACCACAACTACAGAGCCTGTGAGCCTGGAGCCCGTGCTCCACACCAAGAGAAGCCACCACAGTGAGAAGCCCTTGCTTGCCACAACTAGAGAAACCCTGCACACAGTGACGAAGACCCAGTGCAGTAAAAAGTAAATTAAATAATTTAAAACAAAAACAGGCTGGCTTCTTTCGTGCGTGTTTTTCACCCTGAAAGAAACCACTGCCATGATGTGAGGCAGCCCCAGAAAGACACCACGGCGGTGAGTTTGGGAACACATCTTCTGAAGCCCGTCCACAGGCACTCAGGTGAGCAGATCCAGCCCCAGCAGCCTGGCAAGGACTGCAGCCACGGGAGACACCCCCGCCAGAATACTTGGGCAGCACCCGGAATCTTGCCCAGAGGAACTGAGAGAACAGATGACGGCTGGCCTCAGCTGCTAAGTCTTGGGGGTATTACACAGCTATAGGTATACACCAGCCCTGGATGAGAGCTACCCAGAAGACTTGATTCAATAACCCCCCTTTCACCAGTGAAGTATCACTGAATTACAGACTTACAATATTACAGAGAACATTTAAATAGCCCAGTTAAGAAGAATTCATTAGGACATAAGAAAGCCAACCCTCTCTTTGGGCAGCATCAACCAATATAAAATTCTTTTTTTTTTTTTTCTGGCCAAGCCGTGCGGCATGGAGGGTCTCTGTCTCCCGACCAGGGATCATATCTGTGCTCTGTGCATTGGGAGCATGGGGTCTTAACCACTGGACCACCAGACCAGGGAGGTCTCCCAAATTCTCACTTTTGAAGACAGAAATTTTTTTCCAGTATCAACATACCTAAAATTTGTTTGAACAACCTGTGATTTACAAAACTCTGCATGCAGCTGAGTTAGTCCTCAGCCTTGTGTGAATTAATTATTATCCCCATTTTACTGATGAAGAACCAGAGGTTTGTTGTGACAAAGGAGGTTACACAGCCGGCCTATAGATCCAGAACTAGTAAACAGAAAAGATTCCAGCCCAGCTGTACTCTACCTTCTAACCCATTATGATTTCTGTCCCCCTCTAGCTGCCCACAACAGCACAAGAACAAAACAACCCTTGGCAACACAGAGATCAGACCTGAAACCTTTCCAAACTGTTCTGTCCTAGTGCCAGAAACAAAATAACTCCCAACGTATTGCTAATGGTTCAATATAATCACTAACAATATGTCCACGTATTCATCCATTACTAAGGTTTTGGTTTTCCACAGGAAACATAGCTAAGATAATTACATCTTTGAAGAAAGTACTCTTCAATGCATGAAAAGGAAGGAAATAAAAGTAATCTGGGCTTTAGGAAGCAAAGGCAGTTTCTACAAAGTCTGGATGGAACTGCTTGCTTCACTCCTCTTCTAGACACTGACCACGCATTGCCGGTGCCATCCTGGCAATTTGCAGAAAAAATGTCAAGAAGAATCCCATGCATGGTAATGCAGTTCAAATATTATATACCAAGATCACAGGAATTACATCTCTGGTTGGAATTCAGTCCGCAAGCAGCACCATGTAAGACTGCCCTTCTAGAAGCACTGCATTCTCTCAGCCCACACCAGTAGCAAATGCTACTGGGGAAAAGCAGATTGCTAACAATGACTACCACAGGAGAAAAGCATGTGCATTGTGCTTCAGTTTGTGCTGAGGAAAGGAAACCTGGCAAAGGACAAATATTTGATATTTCAAAAGAGCTTGTGCCTGAGGAACAATATGCTTATATTCAAAAATGGCCTCACGCCACCAGCAAAAAGGAAACAGCAACAGAAGAACTGGCACGCGTTCAAGAAGAAAGTGGGTGCCTCTCGGTTACTCTTTAATCGTTAGGCAAATCAGACGAGCTTTGCTTCAGCAATGGCAAATTAAATGGGCCTAAGAAAGAAATTTGATTTTAGCAAGTCGCAATTTTGTAAAGCTGAGAGAACTCTTTGAAGTCACCTAATCAAATTTTTTCATTTTACAGACGAGAAATTGAGACTCAGGAAGATTTACAGACTTACCAAAGGTCATAATGCTAGCGCAGAGAAGAGCTGAAGTCATTCATTCAGCTCTTCGGGGAGTTTATCATCCAGAGGGTGATGCTGGTGAGCAAATACTATAGGCTACGAACTAAAGTAAGGATGAATACAATATGGTCCAGGAAAAGAGAGAAAGAGCAGAAAGCAGTCTTCAAAGGTTAGGAAAGACTCCCAGAGACAGTGACATCTGACACCTAAATATGAATCAGCATCACTGGGGTAAAGGGTATGGAGAGGAAAGTATGACGCGGGGTGGAAGAGAGGAGGAAGGATGTGCCCGGCAGAGTTAGAGCAAAGTCTTCCTCACTTGGCTAGACCTGATCACGTCAAGAAGCAAAAGCTGAACAATGAGAAGTCGGGAGGAGCCGAGTCAACCACAAGTCTTTCAAGAATTTGGACTAACATAAGGCCCTCTGGAGAGTTACTGAAGAGATTTAAGTTTAAGAAGAGCATTGATTTTGAAAGACAGCAACCTCACTAAAGAACAGGATGGACTAGGAAAACTCAGGAAAGGAGTTTCAATCATCCAGGAGAGAGAAGAAACTCTTCATTATTCATTACGGAAGTGGCAATAAGGATGCAAAAACAGATGAACTTGAAGGACTTCCCCCTGGTGGTCCAGTGGTTAAGAATCTGCCTTGTAATGCAGGGGACAGTGGCTCCATCCCTGGTCAGGGAACTAAGATCCCACGTGTCTCTGAGCAACTAAGACCATGCACCACAGCTACTGAGCCCACGTGCCACAACCGGAGAGTCCGAGCCCCAGCAATGAGAGATCCCGCATGACGCAACAAAGATCCCACAGGCTGCAACCAAGACCCAACGCAGCCGAGTAAATACATAAATAATTTTAACAATAAATAATCTTTTAAAAGTAGATGAATTTGAAAGATATTCATTATTGGTGCATTCATTACCAGAAGTTATTTGATGTTAAAGAGAAATATGTAGAAAGTTGCAGAGATAAGCAAAAATCATCTTAATACGAAATGGTTCTCTAGTGACCATTGACCGAATGAGTAAGCATTCAAACACACCTGTGAGAAAAAGCAATCACATCCATCAACCCCCCTCAAGTCACCAGGTGTGATCAGTTTCTCTCTAAGATGCTATAACATGGAGAGCACGACATAATTATAGCGCATATACAATGCAGAAAAAAAAAGCTGCAAATCTTATAAAGGATAAGCAATTTTATGAGTCCCATGGAAGTTATGTTAGAGAATAGTAGAATGGTACCAGTTAAACAAGGATGAAGGAGAGTTTGACTAATTAAGAATTAAAGAAGGAAAAATCAACAGGGACATAGAAGGCACTTCAAAGGAGAATGATATGTGTATCAGTGGGTTCTAAGAGGCTATGGGGAAAACCATTTAAACCCTGGTATATCTTTACATAAATGCGCTACTTATGCCTTTATTGAAAAAAAAGTCATGTCGTTTTTTAGAAAAGATATGCCAGCAATCAAGGAAACTATGCATTTTTTTTAGCCCACGGATGAACATATAGAACGTACAATTACAGGGCTTCCCTGGTGGCTCAGTGGTAAAGAATCTGCCTGCCCATGCAACACACATGGGTTTCACCCTTGATCTGGGAAGATCCCACGTGCTGTGGAGCAACCAAGCCCACGCGCCACAGCTACTCAGCCTATGCTCTAGAGTCCCGGAGCTGCAACTCCTGAGCCCCCGTGCCTCAGCCACTGAAGCCTGTGCGCCCAGAGCCCGTGCTCTGCAGGAAGACAAGCCACTGCGATGAGAAGCCCGAGCACCACAGCTACTCAGCCTATGCTCTAGAGTCCCGGAGCTGCAACTCCTGAGCCCCCGTGCCTCAGCCACTGAAGCCTGTGCACCCGGAGCCCGTGCTCTGTAAGAGAAGCCACTGCGATGAGAAGCCCGTGCACTGCAACGAGAGCGTAGCCCTTGCTCATCACAACTTGGGAAAAGCCCACAGAGCAACAACCCAAAAGTAAACAGATAAAATTACACAATAAAAGTTACAATTACAGCCTAATTTTATCAAAGATAAAGTGAGCTTTTTTTAAAAAAAAAAAGTGTTTAGTTTTGCTCAAATTCAATTATATTCAACAGTTTCTACCACATTTGGTTAAAAAAAAAAAGTGTGTGCTTCTCTTTCTAATAAAAAGAAACCTTTGGTAAGAAGAGCACAGCCTAGGCAACAGCAGATGGGCAGCAATCTTGGATCCCAGTCTCGGTTCCCTCACTTGCTGGCTCTGCATATGCTGCCGCATCTGTAAAATGGGAACACTGTTACCTGCCTTCCAAGGAGGCGTGGTAGATGATTCTCCTGACCCAAACTCTCCTGACTTCCAGCCTATCAACGGGATGGACACGCAATAATTGACCTAGGCCATGTTAACTATGTCAACTGACAGAAGATTTTTCTTATTGTTAGGTTAAATGGACTGAAGTAGCAACATCAGAATAACACAGCAATGAATATTCTTTTAAATCAGGCACATCCAGAAATTATCATAAATGTTCAGGAGATGTTTCTATCAAAAGTGTGAGGAAGAAGTATTTCATTGAGAATTTCTTCTGGAAATGAAACAAATGAGATTTCAAGATAAATTGCTAACACAGGAAGACCAGACAATTATTTCCCCAGTAATTAAGTGTTTTATATACCGTATGGTTTTAATTCAAGAGTTATTTACAAGCGTTTTTTAAAAATTGTTTTATTTGGAGGATAACTGCTTTACAATATTGTGTTGGTTTCTGCCATACGTCAATGTGAATCAGCCTACAAGTGGTTTCAATATCAAATTTTGTTTATCCTTTTGTTTTTAATGTCTATTTTTACTGCATTTTGGCCTACCTGATTTTCTACTGTGGCAAATTTCACTTAATCAGGCATGCTCAAATGGTGTTAAGAGTTTTAGAAAGCAAAGTTGAACATTAAGCAAGCCTTTGAGAGGATGTAGAAACTAGGAGGACATCCTTCTTCCTTCATAAGCACAGTTCTCTAAACATGTCAAGAGTAACTCAGAAGCTGCGTGCTTTACCACACTGGCGGCACTCAGCTCATCTTTACATGCTCAACTGCTAGCACAGAAACAGGTATTCAACAAATCCCTGACCAAGAAAATCAAGAGAATAGGCCAACATAAAGCTAAACAGGGCTTACAGAATTATTTTTCAATTTTAAAACCATTTTTTTAAAGAGCATTAGGTACAGGACTTCCCAGGTGGTCCAGACTCCAAGCTTCCAGTGCAAGGGGCCTGGGTTCAAGCTCAGGTTGGGACACTGAATTTCTACATGCCATGTGGCACAGCAAAGAAAATTTTTAAATGCAAATGTTAAGAAGACTTCCTTAAAAGCAAACCAAAAAAAAGAGCATTGAGGTAAAATATCTTCTTCTGGGTTGGCAACTTTATAAGGAGTTAAACTGTCACTAGATTTTATATCCTCTAACTTCCAGTTCAATACTCAATCCATCATGACGACTCTATCAAGACAAAAGGGAACCCTGAAGACTAGAAGAAACCTTCACACTCCTATTACATGTCATTTCCGTCTCTCCTATGGAATCACCAACTCGTGGTATAGTGTTCTGTGCACACGTCTCTCCCTTACTAGACTCTGAGGGATTACAGGACAAGAAGTGTCCAGCATTTCCTTATATCCTCCTCAGAGCACTTCATACAATTTTTTTCCCTTCCTCATTTCCATCTCTCTCATTCACGCTGAATCAGTTATCCAGTGAATGACTGTGTGCTCTACTCTCTACCCTTTAACACCTTTAAGAAGCCAAAAGCAAATTAAAATGATCATGAGCAGTCTGGAAGTTAAACAGGAAAACAAGGTCCAAAAAGTACATCAGACAAAAGGGGTCAGTAAGAAGGCTGGAGCAGTCTGGCTGAGCCTGGAAGGCAGTGGAAACCCCTTTCTTAGGACTCACTCAGTTCTGAGACTAGCACTAGCTCTTTGTTCTGGTCCCCAAGTTTTAGAGGTGAGAGTGCAACTGATTTCATGTGCCCCAAACCCCGCTGCTTCCAGGTTCAGGTGAAATCAGGAAGAAATCTATGCTTAATCCATTAAAATTATAACTACCATGTAAGAGTCTAATGATTATCAATTTGAACACTGATGTAGGAAATTATAATCAGGAGAAATCAAGAGTCTACTCTTTATTATTCCTTTTTTTACCAACCACCAAGAGAATCCCAGAAAGGGGGTTGAAGACAACTTACTTTGAGCAGCCAAGTGAGAACGGAATCGCGGTATGGAACAAATTTATTCTTGCTTTTGCCAGCACCCTGATCTGCTAGGGCTGAGATAACCAGACCAAGGGTTGTGAGGGACCTGCATGGTGCAACAAACCGTAATAACCGTAAAAACCTGAGTATATCAAATGTCACATTTAAGCACAAAGATTGAACATCAAGATGCCTTTGTGCCACCCTGAGAACAGCACTTCTGTCAGCATTGTGCTGCTCAGGTTAAGAACACACAAACTAAAAGCTGACAGCCCTCTAATACTACTACTGTAAGCTATAAAATTGCTTGGTTCAATTTTTTTTTTCATTTTTGTATAAAGAAAATGTAAGCTGTAAACCACTAGGGCAAAATAATGGCACAAATACCATATATCTTTAAGAAAGGACGCCAAGTACACAATGCAATTAACTAAAACATAGCACAAGGCAAAAACCTTTCTATGTATATAATACCTAACAGCATAGCATCTGGACGATGCTGTTCTATGATACTCAGTTGGTTACTGATGACTGTCTCGCTATATGTCCTTCTAGGAGCTACAAAGATGGAAAAGATTCCTGCCCACTAACACAGGCTCGCAATTTAGCTTAATTTAGCTTAAGGTAAGAAAATATGTAACCATACGTAGGACTTGATGCACCAAATATTGTTTTGTAAAGTAAAATCTTAGTATAAATAAGGACCGCGGTTGTCATAAAAGGAAAAGTCCAACGTGGTCAGTACACATGCTGTTGTTTGTTTAGACACACTCATGCCAAGAGTCTGACACTCAGCTTATATTTGTTCTCTTCTGTAGCTCAGACCAGTGGCTCACAACTTGAGGGTGACTGTGTCTCCACAGGGAGCAACGGGCAATATCTGTAGATAACCCGGGTTGGCACAACCTGGGGCTGGGGCGGCAGGTACCGGCGCCACCTAGTGAGCAGAGGTCAGGGGCATGCTACCAGGCACAGGACTGCCCCCTGGACAAAGAGTTCCCGGGCTGGAACCTCAGTAGGGCTGCCCTTGGGGAACCTTTGACTTGACTGAGGCTGTGCTCCTGGGCCTCAGCAGACACTTCAATAAAACACAGAACAGGCTCGGCCCTTAAAAAATACTATGAAAAAAGTTCTAGTTATTCTTTATAGCCTCATTCATTCCAGAACCCTATTCTTTAAAAAACTATACCAGTCCCTTTTTGGGCTACTAAGTCACTGAAGCAGTGGGGCGGGCTTCCGGACAACGTACTTGTTGATGTTGCTGCCCTCTTTCAGCCGGTCACCTGCCGCTCCCGTCTTCGTCGCTCGCTCGCTGCCAGCCAAATCGACCAAGCTCAGCTTGCCCACTTTCTCTCCAGAAGTCTAGGGAGCAAATCAACAAATACTCAAAGTTAAAGAACACAGAAAGTGGTACATTTCTACCAAATGAATTTACTGTCTGAATCCTTTATCAAAGTGTATTTTTCATTTTAAAATTAATTTGCACTGCTATCAAACAGTGTAAGAATACAGCCTAGTGGTAGAGACATGTAAAATTATACAGAACTACTAACCCAGAGAGGAAATTATCTCCAAAAAAAAGCACTGTGACTCCAAAATGGTACATTTTGAAGGGAACCTAACTTTCACAGAGAAGTATATAAAAGCATTACAAGTGTAAATTTTAATATATGAAACTGTGCCTAAAATTCCATCTAGACTAATAATCTTGAGGGAAAACATTTGCATTTCTTATGATATTAAAAAAGAAATTGACTTTATCCAACAGAAAGATCCCTCAAAAACCTAATGCATTGTAAAATGTTTTCATATTGTTCATATAATTCTCTTTTCCATAATTTCAGGTATGAAGTTTACATATTTTCCTAGTTAAGGTATTTATATATGCTGACATTTTCCTTTATCAAAAATATTCTATTATCAAATCACAGACATAACTGATATTTTATACTTTAGCAGCAAATATAAGAAATGTGAGAAACTGCATTTCTGGATCATTTTTTAAAACTTTCTTTTAAAATATACATTTATATTTATTTCCATAAATAAGCATGTTACTAACAAAAAGGAATTCAGCTTCCCAAATCAAAAGTACTTTTGGTTTGAAAAAAAAAATGTCAGAATGTTTTTTGTTTTATGCTGAAAAGGAAGTAGAAAACAAAGAACTTTCTGTCATTACACTGATCTTGCTGTGATGGTAAAAGAAGAAAACTATGCTCTCAGCAAATGAAAATCTTGCCAAAATATAGCACTTTGCCTGGGTGATCATTTTAGCTTCTGGTACTTGAAACTGATTCACTGCAGGGTAATAATAAAATAGGCAAAAATTCACATACAAACTAAGAAGGAAAACACAAATGTATGAGTCAACACAGAAGTTTTCAGTGTGGTAGAAGCACATATCTCTGGTTCTGTTGATCTTCATAAGTTAAGGCCAAATGCTCAAAAATGATTCTATGAATCTAGAATCTTAGACTACAAGTTCTCCAGGAAAACTTACTCCTTCTAACACTCAGCTTTTTAGCATAAGGTAACACTTCAAAGGAAATCTCACTATATCAGCTAGGGTGTTATTAGCTTACACAATTTGCCATCAGAGTTTAAAGTTCAAAAAATGCTGTGGCAGAGACGATAGGCCATCAGTTGGTATAGCTTCTGTTCCAACTTCCTTCAGGTGAAGAGAGTAGAGAGCTAAAACCTACATTTCTCAGACTCCCTTGCAGCCAGTGTTCAGGATGTGATTTAGACTCTGTCAATCAGATATTCTTGCTTCAAATTTAAAAAGCAGAAACACAGTAGAGGCCAAGCCCATTCTGGCTTTTTCCGCAGGCAAGCAGGAGGATGGGTATATGAGTTTTCCAAACAGTGTCCCAGCTCACATTCTCCAACTTCCAGGGCTCTAAGAGGGCAGCTTCACTGACTCCTGTATCTTGGGTCACAGCTCTGGGATGTGTCTGGAACTCACAGGTCTGGGGGTAGCCACAGAGGTAGTACTATCCTCACTGGATGAGATCTGTACTGTTCTGGAGACTGTTTCTAGAGACTGAGTTCAGAAACCACTTCTCAGAAGGTATATCAACAATATCATCATCCAATTCCCTCCATTCAATCCTTTCTGCTCACCTAGAGTGGCTTCTATTTCTTGTCCTGAGTCCTAACTGATGCACATGTCTGGTTACAACTTTAAGTCATCTAACACCAGAAGGAATAAGATAAACCATGATTCACTTTAGAAATTGGAAAAAAAAAAAAAAAGAAGTCATGCATCCGAATACCTACCCCAGACTTCACATCGTATAAAGTGTGTGTGAGGGTGATTTTGAACACCGCGTGTGATCGGCTGCTCTCCTCATTCATGTTGGTTGCAGCAACTGTACGGGATTTGTTACCCTCAGACATCAAAGACTCGATATCCTACATGGAAACAAGTCACAGACACACACCTTATTATCTAATAAATATGAAAACTCTGCTATGCTACGAAATGCATGTCAATTTTCACTGCTTAGTCGGCCACAGCTGGAGTTTATATTCTGTTTTCCAATGAACATGAAGCCCCATAGAGTACAAGAACCAATACTCTCTCTGAAAACACAAAGAAAATACATTTACTGTAGGTGTAGAATAAAGTGTCAGCTCTGACCAAGAGCTGGAAAAGAGTAGAAGCTGCATGTCAAAGTCCCACAGGATGGACAAACATGCCTTGCCAATCCTCATCTCACCTAGAAATTAGGAAATCTTTAGCTTATTTAGTTATAGCGGTAGAAAAGTTATTAAATCAAATTAGACTGTATGACTAAACAGCAAACAAAAATAATTTGTAACCCCTCCCTGCAGGCACAGCAGTGGATCACTAAATTAGTGTATATCTTACCAGACCTGTTTTTAAAAATGAGAACCAGACTAATTTTCTGCATGGATTTACTAAACTTCTTTACCATTATAGCTAAAACAGAGACAGCATAATATACTGGAAAGATTATGGGATCTTCATTTTTTAAAAAATGTTAAAGGCTCTAAAAAATTTATTTAAGCAACCTGAAACAAGTTTCATCACAGTGGGGCTTCCCAGGTGGCACTAGTGGTAAATAACCTGCCTGCCAATGCAGGAGACTTAAGAGATGTGGGTTTGACCCCTTAGTCAAAGATATCCCCTGGAGAAGGAAATGGCAACCCACTCCAGTATTCTTGCCTGGAGGATCCCATGGACACAGTCCGGTGGGCTATAATCCATAGGGTCACAAAGAGTCCGACACAAATGCAGTGACTTAGCAAGCACACAAGTAACAACACAGCTGTACCATCATCTACCTTCCAGGGATTTAATGAGAAACAAGAAAGATACACTTGTGAGAGAGCCTACTAAGTGCTTCCTTTTATCCAGTCTCCTGTACTTTCCAGTAAAGGAACCCCATCTTTAGCTGAGCACACTGCAGTGGAACCAAGAGACTGCGCTTCTCAGAGGCCGTTGCAAACGAGACAATTTACCTAATAGTACCTAACATTTATATGATACCCTAGAGTTTTTGAGGACTTTTCACATGCATCAACTCATCTGATCTCTTCCAGGAAGCCTTCCTGGATACTGCCCTCCCCGGATATCTACATATCCATTTAAGTTAGGAATTCCACATTCAAACTACCATGAATCTGAAACACACATTTCACACTGCACTTAAAATCATGTTTTTTTTATAATACCTTTAAAACATCTGTAAGCATCTTGAGGGAACAGACCTCATTCATTTTTTATTTCTTCAGCACTTAGCACAATGTCTGGCACAGGAGAGGTGTTCAATAAGTGTTTACTAAATGAAGTATCATTGACCAAATGACAGAATTTGCTTCATGAACAAAGAACTACTGAATCTACTTCAAAAGATAGTCAAGACAATAAAACTAATTTCCATTCTAAAAATTAGGACAGAGACGCTTGGTGAGATGGAGTAAATGTTCCAGAGTCATTCAGGAGTCACGTGAGAGGACTGTCACCAAATCAAGTCTCTGACTTTCAATTCAGTGTATATTACATCACGGCTCATGCCACCCCCGTTTCCCCAAAGAGGGAAGCCTGACAGGTTCACACAAAGCATAACTGTGACGTCTGAAAATGAAGAGAACTAGTAACTAAAGGCCACTGAGAGATTCTCTCAAATTAGAAACAGGCTTTGAATTCCAACTATTCAACTCATATTTAATTTCATTAAATCACCAAAATCATAAGCAACATCATTATTTTATGTACTACTATGGAAGAAAAAAATTCTGCTATTTATCATTTTAAGATATAACTGTAAGGAATATCAGTTTCAGAGCTCATAAAATATGGAAAAAATGTCTCACAACAGATGAATAGGTATGCCTTGCAAACATGTATACCTTCTCTTAAAATTAAACCGACTTAATAGCCATATATAGCTTTTTAATAAAGAGCTCTGTTAAAACGCTGACTTAAAGTGATGCTATAACTTTTTCTATTGCAAAAAAAAAAGACCACAAATTTAGCAACAACAAAATTTGCTACCGTGAATCTTAGTAGTTGACATAAAGGATGCTGTTACCTTGTAGCTTGTGACAGCCAGTTTAGACAATCCATCCACATAGGGTCCCAACACACTGTGTTCTCTGACTTTTAACGTCTGACGGCTTCTGCTCATTAAAAACAAAAGAAACAATTTTCAAACAATTACCTGTTTAGGAAAGGACTCAACCACGGCTCCATAAAAATACAGACTGAATTCAATAAAGAGCCCAAATAAACAGAACAAACAGACTTGATCCCAGAAGAATTTAAACCAAAACTTCAGATTCTTGACTAGTAAGAAAAACTTCATAATGGGGCAAAATATCACATAATTCAAAAGGGTACACTGTGGGATGTCCACTACCACAAAGAATGCAGAGTTGAATAAATACAAACAATCTGCTTGTCACATCACAGAATGCAGCACAGAGAGCAGAAAACTAGATAAAAGTAAACTGCGCCAGAAAAAAAGCGACAGACTAGTCTCGATCGTGAATAGAGACAAACACAGACAAAGACCAAGACAGCAGGGAGAATGGAACAGCGAGTTAAAACCATAAAACTGGACTGCCCGGGGCTGCGAGGTGGTTTCAATACTGAGAAAAGATTCACGTCTTTTATCAAAATGATAAGACTAAAGAGGAAAAAAAATATCATTTCCATAAATGATTTCAATAAACTGAAAAGTGATTCAGTAAAATTAAATACTCATGAGTTACACAATAAATAAATAAACCTCTTACAAACAAGGAACTAATAAAACCAGTAAAGGGAACCTGCCAAAACCCTACAGCTTACAGTGTACTTAATGATATCAACCAAAAAATAATAAGGATATGTGTCACTGACTAACTCTATGCGAAAAAAGCTCTTCACAAAGTATAAACATTACTTTTTGGGGGGGGCTGTACCATGCGTCTTTCGTGATCTTAGCTCCCCAACCAGGGACTGAACCTAAGCCCCAGCACTGAAAGGGCCAAGTTCTAACCACTTGACCACCAAGGAATTCCCTAAACACTGCAATTTTTAAAAAGAATATTGATGGTAAGATTAGAAATGAGTCTTGTTCTATGTAAATCATTATTTTCTAATAATTTAGAATCTACAGTATCCTAGGATCAATCACCAAAACTTACTACTATGAAACTGTATATAAAAGTGCATAAAGAGTATTCACCTTAGTTCTGATCTCTGGATACATATTGTATTACAACATTTTTCCTTTCATTTTTCCCTATTTCTTAAAGATAATGCATACTGCCTTATCTCTTGAGTAAAATGTAACTACATCACTACACATAGTACATGGTGAATTAATAAAGTCAGTACTTGAGTCAAGTAACGAGGTTCTCTCAAACAATCCTTCATTGAAAAGGAATCACAGAGCTTTTACTTCACTCACTATGGCTCTTCAGAAACACTACAGAAATTCTCGAGAAACTTTCATGAAGGAAACAACCACAGCTAATACTTATTGAGCACTTACTATGAGCCAGTAAATAGTCTAAGATCTCAGTCTATCTTTCACAACAGCCCTCTGGGATATTATGTAATGTTATCACCCCTTCTGGACAAACGAGGTCTAGAAAGCGTAAGGAACCTGCTCGACAGGTAACAAGTAGAAGACCGGGATCCAGCGCCAGGTGATTCCAAAGCCCATGCAGTTAATTACTAAACTACACACAAGAGAAGCATATATTATTAAAGACTTAGCAAATCGTAGATAGTGAAGCTCAAGTTAGGGCTTCCCAGGTGGCTCAGTGGTAAAGACTCCACCTGCCAATGCAGGAGACTGGAGTTTGATCCCTGGGTTGGGAAGATTCCCTAGTGTAGGAAAATGGCAACCCACTCCAGTATTCTTGCCTGGGAAACGCCACGGAAGAGGGGCCTGGTGGGATACAGTCCATGGGATTCCAAGAGTTAGACGCAACTAAGCATGCATCCACGCAAAGTTCAAGCTATTGACACAAGCACTGTGGAGTATAAAACATGAGAATGAAGTCAGCTAAGAACTTCTGGGAAGAGTAGGTCTAGGGTCTCAAGGAAAGTGATGCTCTTCAGAGATGAAGGTGCAAGAAAAAGTACTGAAGGCAGAACAGGAAAAGTATGGGGCACGGTATTTAGCAAATGTGGGTACCCAGGCCATGGTTTTCCTCCCTCTGGACTCTGGTTTCCTGTTTTGACATCTATACATCTGTCCTCCAGTCCACTGAACAGCTGGGTCCCTTTTCAAATCCCCGACTTCTCCATAACTCCACGCTCGGGCACAGCTGTCCTCTAAGCCTGAATTATTCTCACCAGCTTCTCAGTAACAAACTCCTACTCAGCACAAGATTCATCAAGCACTCTCAGTGAAATCGTCCCTTCTCTCCTGGGCAAAGTCAGTCAGTCAGTCCCTCTTTGCTCTCACTTATTTTGTATAAGCCTCCTTTACAATGTAAAAGCCTTACTGCATTGATTTCATAACTATTTGTTTCCAGAACTCCCAATCTGACTGGATAAAGACGACGTGGTACATATATACAATGGAATATTACTCAGCCATTAAAAAGAATGAAATAATGCCATTTGCACAAACATGGATGGATCTAGAGAGTGGCATACTGAATGAAGTAAGTCAGACAGAGAAGGAGAAATATTATATGACATCCCTTACATGTGGAATCTAAAAAGAAATTTTACAAATGAACTTACAAAACAGAAAGAGACTCACAGACTTAGAAAACAAACTTACAGTTGCTGGGGGGGGGGGGGGGGGAAGGGATCACTAGGGGGTTTGGGAAGGTCATGTACACACTGCTATATTCAAAACGGATAACCAACAAGGACCTACTGTGCAGAATACGGAACTCTGCTCAGTGTTATGTGGCAGCCTGATGGGAGCAGGGTTTGGGGCAGAATGGATACACGTGTGTGTGCGGCTGAGTCCCTTCACTGTCCACCTGAAACCGCCACAACGCCGTTAACCGGCTACACCCCAACACAAAACAACAAGTTTAAAGTCTGGAAGAAAGGGAAAACTCCCATCCTGCCCACTGGGAGCTCTTCGTCTGTGACTGCATGGTGCCTGGCATCCAGGGGCTGCTCGATCAATGTTATGTAAGGTTTTGAATAGAAACCTAAGTGCCAAGGATTCCGTGGCAGTGCAGGGGCCAAGGTTCTATTATATATCTGGCTGAGGAACTAAGATCCCACAAGCCACGTGGTGGAGCCAAAAAAAAAAAAAAAAAAAGAAACACTAAGTACCAATTCAGTCTCATTCAGAAAGGCCTGCAGATGGTTATCTTTGTTAAAGAAATCAAGAGGCCAGTGAGGAGTTGATCAGTTTGGTTTTCTCCTGATGGAAGGCCACTGACTTCACCGCTTTTAAGACCAGCTTTCCTTGATCATCTTTTTCACCCAAACATAACTAGATGTGCCCTAGGCATCCTCCACGCTTTCTGTAAGCCTCAGCTCACATGGCTCTCTGGCCTCCCCAATACTGTTCTTACAGCAATAAGCCACAAGCTGTGGTTAGTATCGGTTTCTCTCTCTCCATTGTTGCACTTCCTGAAAATCTGAACTCTGAGAACTCTGTGCAATGAGCAACTTTCCTCAGATAGCCCCTTATCTTCCTCATTAGCTTCAGTTATGACTGCAGAGTGAAGCCATCATTTTCGAAGGCTTTCTAACACTTTGAAGCCACTTCTTTCAAAGTCTATGCCACAAAAATGATGAGGGTCAAAAGTCCTTAGTACAAATCACAGTGTTAGGGCTATGAGGTTAGCGCTGTTGTATTAAATAAAACCAATTTAAATACATAAGGAAAGAAACCAAAGTCGAGGCCATGACATGGGACAGTCTCTTCTGAGAATCATTGAAACGAACCCTCTAAAAGTCCAGGTTTCATTGTTTCTGATTATGCCTCTCCCTCACTTCACAGCCTGCAAACAAATGGATGAATTCCATCCAAAACTTCTCGTTTTAAAACAAAGAAACACCCTACTTGATTAAGGATACCAGTTATCCTGATATGCAGTACGTTAACTATCATTACATATTTTTTCTCTGTGGCTTTGAACACGTCTGAGAGAGGCAGTATACAGCCCAAACAGATGCCGCTCAGCCATGCTTCCCAGCCCAACTCAGCCCAAGTTCACAAGCCCAGAACTGGCTGCAGGAAGCCACTTAATAGAATCAAAAACAAATCCCAAAGACAGGAACTAGATAAATAACTCTCTACCAAAGTTCAGTATAAAGCATTTCACTTAACCCAATTCACGAAGTCTGTTTTAGTCTCTAATATCATAACATTCAAACCACAAAGTCATTTACCCTTTGGGATCAAGAAGGTCTCTAACTTTTTCGTTATAAATTTCCATGTAGGACACTTCTACTTTAAAACTCTGCTCTTCATTTTCCTCTTTCTGGGTTCGCTCAAAGAGCCCACTGCAGAGTCTTGGGATTAATCCAGGTTGGTCAGCCGTGCCCATCATAGTGTAAGATTTTCCAGATCCTAAAAAAGTGGAAATCATAGTTATTACTGTCTCCTTGAGAAGTTTAAATACACAGCCCTCTTTCCATTGCTCACAATAAAGCCCTAGCACTTAGCAAAACGCCCAAAATAAGGAACATACCCAAATGCCATGATGACACTCATAAGCAGGCTAGCTTTCCTAGTTGTACATGTTAAAGTCACGGGTACACATTCTTTAGGAAGAAAAACAAAAGCCTTCTTTAACCACCCTTATACTAAAAAAAAACAAAATTATCTAAAATGACTAAAAAATTGTGAGGTCTGAACAGTTCTCTAAAATTGAACTGGAAAGATCCATATGATGAATGCTATGTGCTTGCTCCCAACCACTAATCATAGCACAAAAAAACATATATGCCGTCTCTGCAGGCCCCAGAGCAAATTAACTCTCTACCACTACGCTCTGGCAACGGCATAGAAATCAGAGTCATTTTTTTCCTAGTACAAATTTATTTTCTCCATTGCACCAAAAATACGTATTCATTTGAGAACATTTACAAAACATGAGAAAACAGAAAGGAAAAAATTAAATCACTCATAGTCCTAAAAAGAATTTTAGGTCTTGAATATATCACAGGCATGTTTCTCTTGAAGAACAATTTTCAACCGGACAAGCTATACAATAAATCCTGATAAAATCTTTTTTGTGTGTGTCGCTCAGCCCAATTCTGCAACACCATGAACTGCAGCCCACCAGGCTCCTCTGTCCAAGGGATTCTCCAGGCAGGAATACTGGAGCGTGTTGCCATTTCCTTCTCCAGATAAGAATGACCCCTTCACTTTATTATTTTAATTAAAAAAAAATTTTTTTTTGTATTGAGGTATATGGCCTGTTAACAATGCTGATGGTTTCAGGGGAACAGAAAAGGGACTCAGCCATACACACACATGTATCCATTCTTCCCCAAACTCCTCTCCCATCAAGGCTGCCACATATCATTGAGCAGAGTTCCCTGTGCCATACAGTAGGTTCTTACTGGTTATTCATTTTAAATACAGAAGTGTGTATATGTCCATCCCAAACTCCCTAACTGTCCCCTTCCTTTCTTGTTGGCCACAAAGGTACCAAAGTCAAAAGACTCCTTTATCAATCATAACTGCTAAGATGCTAGCGATAGGTATTCTTTTTGGTATTTTCTTTGTTAGGATTGTTAAAGCTTAAAAGAAAACAGATTATTTAACAATTACCAGTCTGTCCATAGGCAAAGATACATGCATTGTAGCCATCAAAAGCATTCTGCAGGATATTCTCACCAAGGCACTTGAAAACATCATCTTGACCTGAAATAGAAAAACACAGAGAAAACAGATGTTTTAAGCCAAAACCACACATGAACAATTAAAAACAAACAAACCCTCAAAAATGTACCTTTTGTTTTTTCAGTTTGCTTATCTACCAAACAAGATTTTTTAAACTTGATGAATGCTTCTTTGGAAGCAGTCATTTCTAGTTAGCATATGACAGAAAATGAGTGAAAAGTTCCTGATGATATAAACTTGGATAAACACTGATAAACATCAAAAAAATAGATCAGTGAACTTCTATTTTATAAAGAATCTGATATATATGCTTGGGACCTGGATGGACCTGAATTCAACTATGGACCACTCAGACAATGCGTCTACTGAGTATGTGCTGAAGTTCAAAACAATGGTATGTGTCAAATTCCCTCTCTCATTTCCCTCAAGGATAATGTTTAATTACAGATCAGCTGGGAGAGGGAGGAAGGTCTGGGACATTTCTTCTAGCTTTCAACCATGAACATAAAGAGTACGGTCAGATCGCCTTCACAGGCTAAATTAAATGTGTCAATAACCAAGTGACCTTGACAAATGATTCAACTTCTTTGAGTCTTGAAAAAAATATGGAAAAATTGGATGCTGTTATGTTTGTCATATTTTGCATGCTATAAATAGCATTCCATTATGCCTCACTTCCTAATTAATTTACCAGGTTAGTGCATCACCACAACTCCGATACTGAAGCAATCCTTTTTTTTTTTCCCAGGCCATGCCGCATGGCTTGTGGGATTATAGTGATCCGCAATCAAACCAGGGCCTTCAACAGTGAAAGTATGGAATCCTAACCACTGGAGTACCAGGGAATTCCCTGAAGCAATCCTTAAAGTCATCACTGGGCTCAGCCAGCCCAAATTAACCTCAACTTTCTGAAACAGCTATAGAATGAACCGTTTCTCACGATAAAGGTCAATAAGACACTCAATATTTAAAAAATTTCTTAGGAAACAGGTGTCACAAGCAATTAGGAATAAAGAAAATATAAGGCTACCACTGTAGTCTTTTTTAGATTTTTTTTTTAATTAAATTTGGCAGTTGCTATAGTCTTAAACTTGTAGTGAAAAGGGGCCTGAGACAGTCATCACTGCGTAGAATAAAAGAACAGAATCCCAGAACAAATTTAGAGGGAGTACGGCATATTCCTCTTCACTAAAGAGGAAATAGGAACACTGAAAGCCTAAGTGATTTATTCAAAGAGACAGTCAGGACTGGAGCTTGGATTAAACTCAGGGTTTCCTTTCCTTCTTGGCTAGAGTTCTTTCATTTCACCAAGCTGGCTCTCTTGACCACATCGCCAACATCTAAGGGAAGCGACGTGGCTACGGACTGCTATGATCCCACATAAGGCCCGGCATGCGCTTAAGAAAACCTCAACTGTGAGCCCTGTTCATCTAACTTTATCATCTTACACCATCAACAGTGCACTGTTATCTCCCATTTCCCAATTAAGGTAAACACTCTAACAGCAAAGACTGGAGCACGGTCGCTGTATAGTTTCTAAAATCATACTACTATGAAACTGTACAGAAAACATCTTAAAACACCCGTCTATATTATCAGGAGTTAACAGGATGTTGGGCTCTTACCTGCGTACTTGTCTCTGACAGACTCATCCATAGACCAGAAACAGTGATCATATGCAAATACCTGTTGAAAAATAAAAATAATGAAGTATGTGTTAAAAACAAAATGTAGCCAATGGGAGTTTGCCGCATGACTCAGGGAACTCACACTGGGGCTCTGTAACAACCTAGAGGGGTGGGAATGGGCGGGAGGCTGGAGGGAGATTCAGGAGGGAGGGGACGTACGTGCACCTACGGTTAATTCATATTGACATATGACAGAAAGGAAACCCATAGTGTAAACCAATCAATTAAAATAAATATTTTTTAGGAAAACTGTAACATACTCATGATGTTTAACAATGGCATGACTCTGATAACATGGTTCATAATACTGAAACAAAAACAACTCACTCTTACAATGGAGGTTAGTTATTTACAGGACAGTCTTACAAAGACAAAGCGCCCTGTACATAATATAGATCTTGAATTCACACAGAAAACCCTTTACAATGTGATGTGAAAAGGGAGGAGGTTACAAAGCAATATGTATAATATGATGGCCATTAAACACACAGAGTTGCATATATAAAGTTCATTACTGTGTGGTAAGATTACTGACATCTTTGTTTCCTTATGTTTTTATGTATTCTCTACAGTCTTACTATTCTTCAGAGAAGACAAAGTTTTTAAAAAATGTACAGATGATTACCACAGCATACTGAAAATGCAGATTCTTTGAATACACTATAGCACACCCATAGTCAATATACTATGTAGCTTTAAGAACATAGAAGAGGGGCTTCCCTGGTGGCTCAGACAGTAAAGAATCCACTTGGGATGCAGGAGACCTGGGTTTGATCCCTGAGTTGGGAAGTGCTCCTGGAGAAGGGCATGGTAACCAACTCCAGTATTCTTGCCTGGAGAATCCCATGGACAGAGGAGCCTGGAGGGTTACAGTCCATGGGGTCACCAAGAGTGAGGCACGACTGAGCAACTAAGCACAGCACACGAAAAAGTCTGGACCAAGATCCCATCTTTGTACAAAAATCGACACGTATAAAAAGTAGGAGGACTATGCAATGGAAGCACTGGTAATACATAACGCTACTTTGTGAGATACCACAAATGATTTGCCTTGACCTTTTATGCTTATTACTTTCTAAAATATGCTCTTTTTTAAAGTGATCTTTTAAGTCTTTTTCACTGATTGTAGTTTAATTTTTTTGGATTTCAGGTTCAATAATTTAGTCTTTAAAAAGTTTTAAGGGTAGTTGCTTTTCAATTCATTTCAGTTTGCCCTTCAAACCCTTCCACTTGGAGTGTGCTCCCTCACTTCCTGATGACAGTTTTCCTCTTGGCTTTATAGGTTAGTTTGCAAGCACATCTGAATTGGGAGCCTGTTTTATGGTTTACGTGATTGCCTGTTTCTTTCCTCTTCCTTTGGCCACCTTTACACTGCCACTCCTAGCTACTGAAGCCCAAGTCTGGGTCTTTTCAAAGCCCAGTGTCTCTATTCCCTCCTATGTATACAGAAATTAGCTCAGTATGCATATGCGTGCATGGCCAGCTGTGTCCGACTCTGTGACCCCACGAACTGTAGCCTGCCAGGCTCCTCTGTCCACGGAATTCTCCAGGGAGGAATACTGCAGTGGGTTGCCATTCCCTTCTCCAGGGGATCTTCCCAATTCAGAGATCGAACCTGGGTCTCTTGCATTGAAGACAAGATTCTTTACCATCTGAACCACCAGGGAAGCCCAATTAGCTCAGTGTTGGTGGCCAAAAGCCTTTTTTAAGCCTTCTTTCATGATGGAGCCTCACCCAAATCAGTTTTCACATGGATGAACTTCTTAGGTCCTCGACCACACATCAGGGTCCCCTCTAGTCTGCAAGGGCTGCACCTCTGAGGACCTGGGTCTGATCTCAAGGCCCAGTAAACACACTAATTCTGTCCCAGCCTTCTGCAAGCCCTCGAAGTGACATGTGTTGTTTCTGAATACAAGGACATGATTTTTAATATTTTTAAATATGTTATCTGTCCCTGCTCTGAGTTTGGAGTTGGCAGAAGAATGTTTCTGGGTGAACTCACAAGGCTGTCTGGACCCTAAATCTAAAAGTTAAGGTTTTTAAATAAGGAAATTAGATTAGGTTGGTAAATGAAGTATGCATGCCTATCTATATCCACCTCCACCTGAAATTAATTCAAAATGATGGCAGGAGTGAGGGAAAGAGCCAAAAAGGGAAAGAAAGGAGGCAAGGAGAGCAAGTTTTTGAGAGTGGACCAGAAATTGAGAACCCCTGAAAAACAGCTGCAATGAGACGGATGGCAGGTAGAGTGGGGTGGGGACCGTGGGAAGAGCACAGGGCAAATAGCTGCAGGAGGAGATGGCTGCAAAGCCGAGACCAGCTCCGGAGGGAAGCCAGGGGAAAGTCAGATGAGTGGTCGCGGCCCTGGGGGCAACCAACTGGATGACTGGCTAGAAACACCTTTAGTGCAAGGAAGGATCAGAACACCCGCATCTGTGCAAAACAGCAACACCAGGCATTTGTTCCCTGGGGTGGGACAGTGATGCCAGAGCAAGGATAAAAAGGGTTACAGAAGTTCAGTATCTGACAGCACCTGCAGAGGCGGGAGGCCTGGAGCCCGGCAACTACCACCCAGCCTCAGCACTATGTCGTACAGTACCAATCCTCAACACTTCCCCGGAGCTAACCATGTGTCTATCAGCAGTCAAGGCTCACTATGTCAGCAGTTCCCCAACAGGGAGAGGAGTACATCAAGGCTATATATTCTCACCCTGCTAATTTAACTTATATGTAGAGTACATCATGTGAAATGCCGGGCTGGATGAAGCACAAGCAGGAATCAAGACTGCAAGGAGAAATATCAACAAGCTCAGATATATAGATGATACCACCCCACTGGCAGAAAATGAAGAGGAACTAAAGAGTTTCTTGATAAGGGTGAAAGAGGAGAGTGAAAAAGCTGGCTTAAAAACTCAACATTCAAAAAAACTAAGATCATGGCATCCGATCCCATGACCTCATGGCAAATAGATGGGGAAAACGTGGAAACAGTGACAGTTTTTATTTTCTTGGGCTCCAAAATCACTGCAGATGGTGATTGCAGCCATAAAATTAAAAGATGCTTCCTCCTTGGAAGAAAAGCTATGACAAACTTAGCATATTAAAACACAGAAACATCACTTTGCCAACAAAGGTCCATACAGTCAAAGCTATGGTTTTTCCAGTAGTCATGTATGGATATGAGTTGGACCATAAAGAAATATGAGCACTGAAGAATTGATGCTTTTGAACTGTTGTGCTGGAGAAGATTCTTGAGAGTCCCTTGGACTGCAAGGAGATAAACCTGTCAATCCTAAAGGAAATCCTGACTTATTCATTGGAAGGACTGATGCTGAAGCTGAAACTCCAATACTTTCGTCACCTGAAGTGAAGAGCTGCCTCACTGGAAAAGACTTTGATGCTGGGAAAGACTGAGCGCAGGAGGAGAGGTGGGCAACAGAGGATGAAATGGTCGGATGGCATCACCTATTCAATCGACTCATGTCAAGCAACTCTGGGAGACAGCGGAGGACAGAGAAGCCTGGCATGCTGCAGTCCATGGGGTCACAGAGTCAGAGATGATTTAGTGACTGAACAACAATAGAGAGAGGAAAGAAAGAAGGAAGATGGTCCCAAAGGACTGTGGATCAAAACTTCCGGTGGGAGTCGCTTTTCAAAGTACATCGGTCAGCAGGGTGAGATTAAATACAATGTGAAGCTCAGATTAAGTTTCTTCTGCTCCAGTTTTCAGTTCTCATGTCTTATCACTTTTTTTGATTCTGCTCTTACCAATGTTAAGTAGAGACCATCCCAAGTCTTTGCTTGCTTATAAGCTTAGCTCACACTAGAACCACCCGAGCGCACTTCTCAGAGATCAGGCTCTACGTTGCTCTCTTCTCCCTATTACGACAGGTTTTCCTTTTCTTTTTTAAATTTAGGGATTTCTTTAACAATTCTTATTCTCAATTCCAGCAGAGAAGTAATGGCAACAGCTAACATTACGCAGGAGGCCCTAGGATGCAAAGAAGTCAAGGACCTAGTGGCTAACAGGTGTGGGGGAGCTGGCAGCTGAACTCGGCCTTGGAGCCCATGTCTGCTCCCCACCTGGGCTTCCTAGGTGGCACTAGTGGTAAAGAACCCGCCTACAGGAGACTTCAGAACCACGGGTTCGATCCCTGGGTTGGGAAGATCCCCTGGAGGAGAGCATGGCAACCTACTCCAGCACTCTTGCCTGGAGAATTCTATGGACAGAGGAGCCTGGAGGGCTACAGTCCATAAGGTCACAAGGAGCTGGACATGACTGAGCGACTTAGGACCCACGCTGCTCCCCACCAGGCCCTTCATCACAGAGTGGCTGAGCTCTCCTCCTCAGCAACAGGAAGGCGCCAGAGCCTGGTACAAAGGCGGGAACTAGGAATGCTAAGGTCTTGTTTACTAACAACACTGAATGGTCCTCTTTAAGTTTCAGCTGTTTTGTAAATTATTACAGGTATCTTCCAGCCATGGATTTCCTAAAGCAGACAAGCTCCCTTTTTTTTCCCCTAAATAAACATTTTTCCTTATTTTTTTAGAAAATTTCTTTTCAAGTAACAGAGAAGAAACACACATTCATTATAGCAAGGCAAATAACACAGAAGCATAAAGGATAAAGGTCTCCCATTCACCAAACATATTTCTCCTTAGAGGGAACCACTGTTAAGAATGTAGTGTTGGCCCTTCCACATCTTTGACATCAACACATTTCCTCTAAACAGTAAGATAGAGTTGAATTAAGTAAAACACGGATATTTTCAAAACAGTCACATAATGTTTCTTCATATCATTACTGCAATATCCAGCCTCTGCTCCATCAGAAAGAAAGAAAACAAAGATAATCCAGCCATCTTTTCACACAAAAGATAAAAGTATAAAATTAGTTCTATTATGTATAAAGAAGTCAGTGCCATATTAAACTTTTTTTTTTTTTTACTAATTCAGAGTCCCAGTAGCCAAGTCTATACATACTTCAGCAACAGTAATATTGAATGGGATTACTGTTCCACCACAGATTCTAAAACAAAACTCCAAGAAGGCAGATAAAAATATAAATTTCCTGGAAAGATCCCAAGAATGATCAATACAAAAACACAGTCCTTGCCCCTACTCTGGCACAACTGCATTCCTAGGAGACACGGGAACCAAGGTTTCTTGAGAATCTGGGCTCAAAGCTAGGATGAAAGCACATTTCCCTGAGGAAGCTGCGGGCCAGGGCAGGTTTCTGTTGGCCTGAGAGTGTGTCCCCAGCTGTCCCAGGAGCACCATGGATGAGTCTGCCTAGTATTGGTTCTGACCGCAGTTTGGAACGAGAAGTTCCCAGCCAATCTGTGGTGACCAGCAGGGCACAAAAGGAATCTGTGTTGTAGTTGCCAGGAGACTGGCCAGAGTTGGTCAAAGTACAAAAACAGCTTTTCCATAAACCTCCAGTCCTTCTTACGCCAAAAAATGGCTTTGGATTTATGAATAGGCTGACAGCTTCCATTATTTCTTTTTACTTTAAAAGTGACAGAGAATATTTTTATTTTTCAGAAGAAAATACCAGTATAAAAAAATACACACATACAACTGGAACAAGTATCCGGTAATAAACCAAATCTCTTACCTTTGGTTGGCTTCTGAGTTCCCAAAAGAGGTGTCATCGTTGACATGAAAGACAAGAGTTTAAAAATATTTTTAGTTAGAAGATGCCTTTTGAAGGGTAAAATGATAATAAATATTTATTTGATATTTATTAAGAACACAAAATATTAACTTTGAAATCAAACAGCAACTTGAAATAAAGGATAATTAATGTCTACTAACTAGTAAGATAGAATGCTAATTATAGAGAACTAACGTATCTTTCAGGTAGAAGAAAGATTGTCTGAGCACTAGATAATTTTTAAAGTCCTAATATTTCTGCCTTCTACATTTTGCTTATCCTTGTTATGACTTATAAAAATATTCTTTACTTCTTAGCATATGATTTCACTTCCAAGTAGTTTCCTTTACTTTGATAAAGCCGCAGCTTACTCTCTCTATAGAGGACCTTCTGTAAAAAAAGTTCTGTTCTAAGGAAAAAAAGGTTAAAGGAACTAATTTTTTGCCAGTGACTGAGTGACTACTAACTGAATTACTCACTGCTTATTCCTCTGTGCTGACTCAGGTGCCTCCAACCTCCCTTCCTCTGAAAATGCCACTGGGTTTACATATAACTTCAGTTCAGTTCAGTTGCTCAGTCATGTCCAACTCTTAGCAACCCCATGAACTGCAGCACACCAGGCCTCCCTGTCTATCACCAACTCCCGGAGTTCACCCAAACTCTTGTCCATCGAGTCAGTGATGCCATCCAGCCATCTCATCCTCTGTCGTCCCCTTCTCCTCCTGCCCCCAATCCCTCCCAGCATCAGAGTCTTTTCCAATGAGTCAACCCTTCGCATCAGGTGGCCAAAGTATTGGAGTTTCAGCTTCAGCATCATTCCTTCTGAAGAACACCCAGGACTAATCTCCTTTAGGATGGACTGGTTGGATCTCCTTGCAGTCCAAGGGACTCTCAAGAGTCTTCTCCAACACCACAGTTAAAAAGCATCAATTATGTAACTTAATCCAGTGTAATTTTGAGATAGTTAAACTCAGAGAAGGGCTCCCTGGTGGCTCAGTGGTAAAGAATCCAGCTGCCAACGTGGAAGATGCAGGAGACTCAGGTTCCATCCCTGGGTGGGGAAGGTCCTCTGGAGAAGGGAATGGCACCCCACTCCAGTATTCCTGCCTGGGAAATCCCATGGACAGAGGAGCCTGGTGGGCTGCAGTTCATGGGATCACAAAAAAGTTGGACACAACTTACAGACTAAACAACAACAAACTTAGAGAAAAGCTGTGAGAGAGGCACAAAGAGCTCCCTTCACCCGAGCTCACCAACGGTTAACACAGTCACAGCTGCTGGGTCCTTCTCCCCCTCCTCCTCCCCCCTCTTGTTCAGAGACACACACACACACAACCCTGAGGGGAAGGTACACACACCCTGAGGGTAAGGCACACACACACACACACACACACACACACCTTGAGTGGAAGGTACACACACACACACACCCCTGAGGGTAAGGTGTACACACACACACACCCTGAGGGTAAGGTACACACACACACACACACACACACACACACACACCCCTGAGGGTAAGGTACACACACACACACCCCTGAGGGTAAGGTACACACATACACACACACACACCCCTGAGGGAAAGGTACACACACACACCCCTGAGGGTAAGGTACACACACACACACACACCCCTGAGGGTAAGGTACACACACACACACACACCCCTGAGGGAAAGGTACACACACATACCCCTGAGGGTAAGGTATACACATACACACACACACACCTGAGGGTAAGGTACACACACACACACACACACCCTGAGGGTAAGGTACACACACACACACACACCCCTGAGGGAAAGGTACACACACATACCCCTGAGGGTAAGGTATACACATACACACACACACACCTGAGGGTAAGGTACAGACATGCTCCCTCAGCCCTCAACATTTTCATGTTAACTCAGAAAAACAATGATGTTCATTCCACAACCACAGGAACAACTGGTCTTTCAGAGGATCAAAAAGCCAAGTCAGACCTGCAACTTGAAAGAAAATGGTGCACGGAAACGCTTCCTTTCAACTGTCTGGACATCTTGTGCCTTTGTTGCGTAAGATTTCCTTTTAAACTTGATATTCATTTGTATGGAAAGATTTCGGGTCTGAACACTAGAACGCCAAGGAAAGCAGCAAATGAGTGACCCTTGTCTAACAGATTTTGGGGTAACAGCCAATGTGACTAGCACATAATAGAAAATAACTTCTCTGGGCTGAGAGATATGGGGAAACTTCCCAACAAAAACACTTGGGAAACACCAGCAGAGGTGACTGACACACGCTACCACCTTTTTGTAGGTCTTTATAAGCAAAGCAGAACCTCATCAACTTCAGAAGGCCCAGTTATAAACCCAGCTGGAGCTAAGAACAGAAGCAGGATATATGAGATGACTATGAGGTCAGGTACTGGGTTGGCCCAGTATGGTGCAAGCTACTTCACTGAATCTTCACAGTAACTATGAAAGGTGCTATTATCATTCCAGTTTTACAGATGAGAAACTGAAGGCTCTGAAGAGTCAAATGCCCTGTCCAACTCACAATAATAACCAGTGACAGATCTGGGATTCGAAAGTAGGTCTTCAGATTCCCGAGTCGGGAATCTTCTTCTGCCACACTGGTCAAAACAGCCTCGTCAAGTTGCTCCTAGACTTAAGAATCCATGAGTCATACATTAACAACTGCTACCAGTAACAGAAACATTTCCCAATGTGTTAATTTCCTCCATTCTAATTATTACCCAATAAAAGGCGGTGCTTATGCCAGTGTAAGTTTACTTATTCATTATATTTATAAAAACTCCAGACAATCTTTGCTGGGAGGAAGAATAAGATGTTCAGTGTGATATTTCCATTTTAGGTAAAATATTTTTATACAAAACCCAGCTCTTCCTAAAAGACAATTGACAAATACGAAATTCAACAATATATGACACACGGCAGAAGAATCTGTGGGACTAACCTGAATCCAGAACATGATAATAAAAAGAGAAACAAACCAGTAAATTAATTACAGAGCTAAGTTTCCAGCTATGGCTCCTGGTGGCTACAAGAGCAATGCTCAAATAACCTGGAGTCACTGGAAACCCAAAGATGTAATTACAGCTCTGTATAAAAATAAACAAGTAAATTAATTAATTAAACAAAACCTTCCAACTTGTAGCTGCAATCCGATAAGGCAATGCCTCACTATTTCAAAATCCCTTATTTAGAAACCTCAGCTATCCAGATCACAGTGGAGATTTAGGAAGCAAAGAAAACCAGTCCCTTGACCAGAAAAGATGGCATAAAGTAGAAGGAGGAGAGTCTGAATTTCTGAGTTTCTGTTGTTGTTAAATTCATTTTGAGCTTCCACGCTTACAAAAAGTTCCAAAAACAGTACAAAGAACTCCTGTGTACCCTTCACCCTATCACCCAAATGATAATGTCTTACTAAAACTGCAGTTACAGTGATCAAAACCAGGAAATTATCCATCAACACATGATTTATGAAAGAATCTAGAGCAAACCTCATATAAATTTCTTCCCAGCCGCCCTCACTGATGTCCTTTTTCTGGTCTGGGGTCACACATTCGTGGAGTTGCCATGCCTCCTCCAGCTGGGGGCGGGGTGTCCCTAATAACCCTGACACCTGAAGGGTTCCAGGCAGTTATCCTGTAGAATGTGCTCACTACAGGTCTGTCTAATGCTTCCTCCAGACTAAATTCAGGTTAGGCATTGTGGCAGGCACCACAGAAGCCCTTCTAAGTACATCAATAACAGAAGGCCATCACTATGGAGGACAGTACGGAGCTCTCTTAAAAACTAAAATACGATCCAGCAATCCCACTCCTGGGCATACAACCAGACGAGAGAGAAACTCTAATCTGAAAAGATACACGCACCCCATGTTCCCAGCAGCACTATTTCCAATAGCCAACATACGGAAGCAACCTAAATGTCCATCAACAGATGAACGGATAAAGAAGACGCGGTGCATGTATACAGAGGAATGTTACCCAGCCATAAGAAAGAATTAAGTAATGCCTGTGCAGCAACATGGGTGGACCTGGAGACTCTCATACTAAGTGAACTAAGTCAGAAGGAGAAAGACAAATACCATATGGTATCACTTATATGTGGAACCTTTAAAAATGACACAAATGAGTGTACTTCCAAAACAGAAAGAGACTCACAGGCACAGATAACAAACTGTGGTTACCAAAAGTGAAGAGGGGTGTACAAATAGGAATCTGGGATTAACAAATAAACACTGCTAAATCGCTTCAGTTGTGTCCAACTCTATTTGACCCTATGGACTATAGCCGGCCAGACTCTTCTATCCATGGGATTCTCCAGGCAAGAATACTGGAGTGGGTTGCCACTCCCTTCTCCAACAAATATATACTACTATATACAAAATAAACCAAGTCCTACTGTACAGTACAGGGAACTATATTCAGTGTCTTGTTAACAGCCTATCATGGAAAAGAATCACTTGGCTGTACACCTGAAATACTGTAAATCAACATTTCAATTTTCAAAAAATACCAGAAGGCACATGATGATATCCAGATCTCACTACTGATGATGGTAACTCTAATCATGTTACACTTGTATCCACCTTTCCACTGTAACATTACTAGTTTCCCACTGTAGCTTTTTTCAGTGACCATTGATGCATCTTGCATATAATTACTATTCCCCAAATACGGTCTAGTCACTAAGATGTTAACAGCCCAGGTGAAGCAACATACGCAGATATGTTTTTTAGAGAGAGGGTGGCTTGGGAAACAGCAAATGATTTGATAATATACTTTGGATAGAACTGTTCCTATGAATAAGCCACACACCTCCTTCCTTCTACTGGCCTGGGTTAGGGCTTATGCTCACTTTTCTTTTTAATAATGAAGTACACCATAAAATCAAACTGAATTACAGTCCTAACCTTAGACTGCCACAATATGAAGAAGAAACTTACTGATGACTTTACATGAATTTGGAAACTTTTATTAAAACTTCTGACCATGGAAAAAATAAATTTTGAGCCCAAAAATAAGGCAGACAGTACTGTGTTATGTGTAAAACAAGCTATACCAGCATGACGAGTTATAAATCAATTACTACTATCAACTACCAAAATCAAACATGACATCCAGATCTCATAGACTCTATTAATTTTAAAGATTCAAGTTTCTGAAACTCTCACAATTTGCGACATCTAGAATCTGTTTTAATAAGATCCCTCTCCAATCCACTCTATAACGGCTGTGTTACATCACAAAGAGTTTATTCTAACACAGCCATAGTACGTAATGATATTGTTTCCTTGCTGGACTTAAGCTGGCAGTACCAGCAACCAAACAACAATCTGTGTGACGATCATTCATTTTTCTTTGTCGCCCCTCCCCCACTGTCAGTCTTTTTCACGTCAGGAATAAAGCTAACCTGACTAAAAATTCAGACATTGACAAGATTCATAGAGGACGCTTATCAATCTGTGCTTATCTGGCTAACGTTAAGATGGACAATTAAAAGCCCTAGTCATTGTTTCCTCAAAATCTGGAATACTACATTCAATTGTGAAGAATAAACTTTAAAAGCATCATTGATAAAGTTTTCTGGAGAATAGTATTTGGATGTAGAGGGGTTTTAAAAATGATACCAGTGAAAGAATAAATCAAAGAATAGAAGTATGTAGCCTGGACCAGGGAAGACTAAAAGACGACAGGCTGCCACCTCAGGCAGAATCTGAGGAAGAAAGGTAAAAAGAAAAAAAGGGAGGGCTCTTCAACAGAAGAGTGATCAGCGCTGTGTTAAACTGCCAGCTCACCATTAGTGGAGTTATCTGAAGAGAGAACAGGAAAGCACCCGATGAGGATGTTGAAGAAGGAATGAGAAGTTACACTGGATTACTTGTACAGCTCTGTGTTCACAATGAGAAAGCCAACATTAGCATCAGGCATTTGACAAGTTATATTTCAGTGTTTCTATCAGGGGCACGGTGCAGAGCATCAGCACATCAGAGCTATAGGTCGAGCAACACCTCCCACGCAACTCCCTTAGAAGGTCCCACCTCTCCAGCGAGCTGGTATCTTCCTGCATCCCACATGCCTGCATTCAGGTAAAGCCACTCCCTCTGACAACTCTATTTGTTCAAGCCCTCCTCCTGCGGGAAAAGCTCAGATCAAATTACATCTCCCTCAAGATTCCCTCCACAAGAACCCCAAGCAAAAGTGAGTCTTCCTTCCCCCATTTCTATTAGCAAAAACTCCCTACAGATCATGTGTTACCTATCAATGTCACATGATATAAACTTTCTAATATTAATATAAATGGATTATCTCCCCAGCTAGACTATAAGCTTCTGAAGGACAAAGTATGTCTTCCAGGGTTTATCAGTGTCCAACACAAGGCTTTCTGCTTATTTGGTGAATGTTGTTTACAATCCTTAGGTGACCTGGCCTCGCCTTCTATCTCAACCACATCTTGGTCCATCTTCCATTCACCCGCACTGGCCTTCTTCTATTCGGCCCAGGGTACACAAGTTTCCTGGTCTACGGGCTTTCACTCATGGGTTTTTTTTGACCTTGAAATCTTGAGGCTAAACTCATTTGTCATTTCTTAGCTTATTATTTCTCTACATGTATCTTTCCTAAACATCCAATCTAAGTCGACCTAAGTCACTCATGTTACTCTCAATCACAATACTCCTGATAGAATAAAAACATTTCCACCACCATCCAGGCTCCCTAAAATCATCTCCCAAACAATAAAGGAAACAAGAAACAAATACGAATTCTATCTTCAAAGAAATTAGGAGATGATTATGCATGAAACTTATTACCCAAAGACAGAAAACACAGTCACTGAAGACGAGGAAAGGTCAGAAACGAGCAGCGCCGAGCATCCCAGCAGGTGGGGGAGGGGCGCCTACAAAACAGGAAGCCCATTCAAGTCACAACCTCTTACATACATCCTCAGAGAACGTCTTTAAATCTAGAGAAAAGGCAGTTTTGACAATTCTTATTCAAATCTTCTACCCACACAAAGGATACTTGGTTGAGAACAGAGGGACATTCCAAGAACACAGTCACTGAACCACAACTGGCATATTTCCCAATCACAGAACTTTAGAAAGATGAAAACTCCAGTTAATAAATTCCATAATTTCAAATTACCATATATTGAAATTGCACCAAAGAATACACTATTAATTAATCGTTTGCAAATCACCCGCTTCCTCTCATCTGTTAAACACACAAACAGAGTAAGTTTTAATTCACTGTCCACTTTCACTACAAGAAAGTTTAAAATCTAACCAAAGGGGACTTCCCTGGTGGGCCAGTGGTTAAGACTCCAAGTTCCCGATGCAGGGGGCCCAAGTTCAATTCATGGTCAGGGAACTAGATCCCACATACCGCCAGAACTAAGACTCCGTGCAGCCAAATAAATACATATAAATAAAATTCTTAAAAAATAAATAAATAAATCTAACCAAAGAATTATATTAATCTTGATTCATTTGTGGGTTTAATAAAATACATTTCACATGCTACGTTAACAGAGAAATACACAGTTATTGTAAAAATTAGATGTGAAGATAACGTCAAAGTGTACAAAGAGATTAGGATAGATTATTGAAGAACTCATTCCAAGAAAATGCTTATAAATTTTTATTTCTTTCGGTATTTTTGGTTATCACTGGTTTTCAATTTTATGAGTCTGTATTTCTCCAGTTTCCCTGAATGGATTAATGTGATTAGATTTCTCTGGAAGAAAAAAAAAATTTTTTTTAACTGAGTATGAAATTAACTCTCCAGTTCTCTTACCCTTTCAGACCTAGATCCATATGTCAGGCTCCAAACCAGAGGGCACATACTCAGTGTTCACGGGCAAACACAGCCGTATTTTGTTTAATCCTCACAATATTGACCAAAAACAGAAAATCAGAAGATTTCACGTTGGAATCCTCTTGAAAATTCAGAAGATGTGGAAACGCTAGGCCTAAATGTGCACGTGCAGACCCCGGCTAGACCTGCACTGCTGTGCCTTCCACATCATCTGCTGGTAGGCAGGTGGCTGAGTTTAAAATTCCTGCTATGAAGAAAGCAGAAGAGGGCTTTCTTCACACTCAAAGAAAACAGATCTACAAAGTCACACCAATAAAGACAATGTTTCCAAATCTAATTCCAAGAACCTAAAATCAAGAGCCACCACAATCTGATGAGGACTACCCTACAGATTCTCCCCACCCTAGTAAAGAATACAGTCCCCTTTGATATCCCAACAAAGAATCCTAAATATCAAATCGCAAAAAGGAATCCTAAATGCAACTGTCACTTGGAACAGTAATGTCATTAGGATTGCTGCTGTTTAGTCACTAAGTCGTGTCAGACTCATTGTGACCCATGGACGGTAGCCAGCCAGGGATTTTCCAGGCAAGAATACTGGAGTGGGCTGCCATTCCCTCTCCAGGAGATCTTCTCATCGTTCAGTCATGTCCGACTCTTTGCGACCCCATGGACTGTAGCCTACCAGGCTCCTTTGTCCATGGGATTTTCCAGGCAATAGTACTGGAGTGAACTGCCATTTCCTTCTCCAGGGGATCTTCCCAACCCAGGGATTGAACTGGGGTCTCCCACATTGTAGACAGACGCTTTACCGTCTGAGCCATCAGGAAAGTCCAGTGAAGAATACAGACCCCTTTAATATCCCAACAAAGAATCCTAAGTATCAAATCCCAAAAAGGAATCCTAAACACAAAGGTCACTTGGAACAGTAATGTCATTAGAATTGTTGCTGTTTAGTCACTAAGTCATGTCTGACTCATTGTGACCCATGGATTGTAGCCCGCCAGGCCCCTCTGTCCATGGGACTTCCCAGGCAAGAATACTGGAGTGGGCTGCCATTCCCTCTCCAGGGAATCTTTTCAACCCAGGGATCAAACCCACGTCTCCTGCATTGGCAGGTGGATTCTTTACCACTGAGCCAAATGGCACCCCACTCCAGTACTCTTGCCTGGAAAATCCCATGGACGGAGGAGCCTGATAGGCTGCAGTCCATGGGGTCACTAAGAGTCGGGCACGACTGAGCGACTTCACTTTCACTTTTCACTTTCATGCATTGGAGAAGGAAATGGCAACCCACTCCAGTACTCTTGCCTGGAGAATCCCAGGGACGGGGGAGCCTAGTGGGCTGCCGTCTATGGGGTCGCACAGAGTTGGACACGACTGAAGCGACTTAGCGGCAGCAACAGAGCTAAAGGTGAAGTTCTTGTCCTCACTAAAAGCAGTGGCAGGTCTACAACTCAGACTTAGGTTGGAAAGCCTGGGGGCTTCAAGGGGGGAAAAGCAAACACAAAATACTGGAGCACCTACGTTTCTGCATCAAGAATGTTAGACACGTCATTACTGGGAGGTTGTCCATGATTCAATGTTAATCTGAGGTTCAAGTCAGCCAGAGGGTTGAGAAAAAGTAAGATTTCTAACCCATTACTATAATTACTCCCCAAACTCACTGCTTAGCAAAGATTTCTTTAACTTCCTTATAGACTTCTTTAACTTCCTTATGTGGAAATTCAATTTCCAAGCATTCTCCAGCTAAATACTTCACTACTCACAAAGGTCTAAACTGCTTGGTTAACTAACTGAAGACTGCAGTGTTTACCACTTTCCTGAGGATATGGTTTTCAACTGTGAAATGTCTCTCCAACCCATCCCCTTTCCTTCTCAAATTCACTCTTTCACTCAGCAATATTTACTGAGTACCTGCTAAAAGCCAGATGCTAACTGTGGTGCTAGAAAAACTGCGCTGCACAAAATCCTAAGAGCAGGACTTCCCTGGGAGCCCAATGGTTAAGACTGCACACTGCCAATGTAGGGGGTGCAAGCTCAATCTCTGATCGGGGAACTAAGATCCCACACACAGGGGCCAAGAGGCTTTTTTAAAAATCCCAAGAGCTTTTTCTTTGCATCTGTGCTTCTTTTGCTGTCCTACATATAGGGCCATCATTGCCGTCTTTCTAAATTCCATACATTTGCGTTAATATACTGTGTTGGTGTTTCTCTTTCTGACTTCACTCTGTAAAATAGGCTCTGGGACAACCCAGACGGGAAGAATAGAGGGGGAGGTGGGAAGGGGGTTCAGGATGGTGCGGAGGGGGACGTGCACCCGTGGCTGATTCATTTCAATGCATGGCAAAAACCACCACAATATTGTAAAGTAATTGGCCTCCAATTAAAGCTAATTAAATTTTTAATGCTAAGAGCTTAAATTATTTTACCACAGAATGAATGAATGAATGTGTAATAAGTGCTATGAAAAAAATAAAGTGAAAAAGGGGGAGAAAGCTGTAAGGAAGAAAAGCTCTTCACAATATCACCTTTCCCCACCTGTCCTCCTCCCCCAAGACCTCATGCTTCACACACTTATAGTTGTCGGTCCTGCAGGCGTAGTGACGTTTGTGCTTTTGGTGACCTGTGTTCCTCTCCCACTTTTCGCCCTAGTGATAACCTTCTTGTCCTTCAGAAAACAGTCACCTTCTCTGTCCTCTTTTAGGAACTATCACATCCCTTAGGCCTTCTTTTTCTCAGCAAGTACTGCAGCTGTGTTGCCTCCTCGTGGACTGTGAGCTCCAGAGAGCAAAGAGCAGTTTCATTCTCCTCCATTTCCCCAGCACCTGATGTTAAGTAGGCACTCCACAGCGCTTGCTGGAATTTACCAAGACATGATGAGCTTGTCTCAATTGCTCAGTAGCTAAGTTAGCTCCTGATTTACCCTGTCCGAGCCTCTCTGTAATTCCTGACACTCACCCAAAAAGTCTTAACTATTAGATATATACAGTAATATACCTTTTAGGCTAGTAATTAGAATTCCATTTAGCACCAGATTCCCTGGTGGCTCAGACAGTAAAGAATCTGCCTCCAATGCAGGAGACCGGGGTTCAATCCCTGGGTCTGGAAGATCCCTGGAGAAGGGAATGGCAACCCACTTTAGTATTCTTGCCTGGAGAACTCCATGGACAGAAGAGCCTGGTGGGTTATATACCCCATGGGGTCACAAAGAGTGGGACACAACTGAGCGACTAACATACACACACACAGCAACTATTCAGAATATATTTGAAACAAAAGAAAAAATGCTTCTAGAAACAGAACACAATAGAAGCCAAGCTTCTCTCCACACATGAGACTAGAGCCTCCAGACCTAATACTGTAACTGTGATGCAGAGTAACGAGGGCTGCCAGGTGGCTCAATGTGTTGTGATCCACAGTCAAAGGTTTTGGCATAGTCAATAAAACAGAAGTAGATGTTTTTCTGCAACTCTCCTGCTTTTTCAATGATCCAAAGGATGTTGGCAATGTGATCTCTGGTTCCTCTGCTTTTTCTAAATCCAGCTTGAACATTTGGAAGTTCACAGTTCATGTATTGTTGAAGCCTAACTTGGAGAATTTTGAGCATTACTTTACTAGCATGTGAGATGAGTGCAATTGTGCAGTAGTTTGAGCATTCTTTGGCATTGCCTTTCTTTGGGATTGGAATGAAGACTGACCTTTTCCAGTCCTGTGGCCACTGCTGAGTTTTCCAAATTTGCTGGCATATTGAGTACAGCACTTTCACAGCATCATCTTTTAGGATTTGAAACAGCTCAACTGGAATTCCATCACCTCCACTAACTTTGTTCATAGTGATGCTTCCTAAGGCCCACTTGACCATTCCAGGATGTCTGGCTCAGATGAGTGATCACACCATTGTGATTATCAACCCTAAATATTCATTGAAAGGACTGATGCTGAAGCTTCAGTACTTTGGCCACCTGATGTGAAGAGTCAACACATTGGAAAAGATCCTGATGCTGGGAAAGATTGAAGGTAGGAAGAGAAGGGGGCGACAGAGGATAAGATGATTGGATGGCATCACAGACTCCATGGACATGAACTTGGGCAAAGTCCAGGAGATGGTGAGGGACAGGGAAGCTTGGTGTGCTGCACTTCATGGGGTCAAGAAGAGTTGGACAGGACTTGGCAACTGAACAACAACAACAGAGGAAACCCCAAGTGGGATATAATACAACTCACAAGATACCCTATGTCACTTCTTTCCCTTCAGTTCAGTTCCTCAGTCATATCCCACTCTCTGCGACCCCATGAATCGCAGCACACCAGGCCTCCCTGTCCATCACCAACTCCCGGAGTTCACTCAGACTCACGGCCATCCAGTCAGTGATGCCATCCAGCCATCTCATCCTCTGTCATCCCCTTCTCCTCCTGCCCCCAATCCCCCCCAGCATCAGAGTCGTTTCCAATGAGTCAACTCTTCGCATCAGGTGGCCAAAGTACTGGAGTTTCAGCTTCAGCATCATTCCTTCCAAAGAAATCCCAGGGCTGATCTGTTTCCTTACAGCTCATCAACAAGATGAGGTGTAAGCTTTGGGCAGGTATCTGGGTGATGAGCCTCATGTCTGCTCTGTGTCTCAGCTGGGGGAGCTGAAAAGGATCCAGGGTCAGCACTCAAAGGATCACTGACCTGCCCTGTGAGAGCCAGGCAGCAGTGGCATCAGTATTTCAGACTACAGTGGACCAAGGAATAAGAAGTATAATTAAGACACAGAGTATTATATAGTTGAAATTTGCTAAAAGAATAGATCTTAAAAGCCCTCATCTCACACACACACATACGCAAAATTGTAACTATGTGTGGTGATGGATGTAGTTTTAACAACTTACTGTGGTGATCCATTTGTAATATATACAAACATCAAATGATGATGAAACTTAGTATAATGTTCTGAAACTTAATATAATGGTAAAAATCAATTACATCTCAATTTTTACAAAGAGGAGTAATGCGCTTCCCAGTAGGCACAGTAGTAAAGAATCAACCTGCCAATGCAGGAGACACAAGAGATTCAAGTTTGATCCCTGAGTCAGAAATGGCAAACCACTCCAGTACTCTTGCCTGGGAAATCCCATGGACAGAGGAGCCTGGGGCGCTACAATCCATGGGATCCCAAGAGTCAGACATGACTTAGCTACTAAACAACTGAGAACTGACAAGGAAAACATTTGGTCTTAAGATATTTATTCAAATGGATCCCTGAAACTTTTTCTTACAATGGTGATTCAAAATAAAACAATGCGAGTGACCTTTTTGCTTGTCCTCAGTCGTGTCTTTGTGATCCCAGAGACTGCAGCCCACCAGGCTCCTCTGTCCATAGGATTCTCCAGGCAAGAATACTGGAGCGGGTGGCCATTCCCTTCTCAGGGATCTTCCTGACCCAGGAATTGAATCCAGGTCTCCTGCACTGCAGGCGGACTCCTTCCCATCTGAGCCACCAAGCTGTCTGCTATAGGATCAGCGCTCGATGTAGTCCAAAACTCTAGCCTTGACAGAATAACTGGCTCTAGCTTTCATGCCATAAACAAGAAAACTGCACAAAAGACACGGAGCAAATGCTTTCAGACAATGGATAAGAGGCAGTGTGGGGGAAGAATTCAGAGAGAAAAAAAGCAAGTGAGCTGGGCCTGCAGCTGCCCAGGCTTCCTACCTACGGACGCTTGAGACACCAGGAGGAAGCCCAAGGCAGTACGTGGCGGCCTGAGCGGGACGGTGGAGACTGAGGAGCTCAGCCAGTGGGGATCTGCTGGCCAGAGAGAAGGAGGCAACCCAGAGGAAGCGCTCTAGGGATCTGCAAGGAGTTTCCTCCCATGTCTGACTCGGTGCTGAATGGCACATGCAAGGGTAAGGCCCCAAAAGGCCATAAAAACCATCCAGGAAAGAACTACTGCGGGAGGAGCTGCTGTACACTGAACAGTCTTCAGGGCTCAGACGAGAGGCACAACCAGCCACAATGGAAAGATCTCCCTGAACACCAGGAGGCGCTGGGTCTAGAGCCCAGAAAGGTCACGGTTGAGGGGGAGCGCTACACTTGCCCTACAATAAAGGCTCTTCTGGCCCTGATCTAACAAAGCTCAGCAGCAAGCCAAGATCCAACTGATCTAGGGGTAAATAACTCACAAGGAGCTTCCAAGGTCTCGCTCACACCAACAAGAAGTGTGAATTTAGACTGTTCGGACATGGAATCAGGTAGACACAAGCTTCACAGAGTTTTTTCTCATGGAATGATAACAGCACCAAGCCCTACATTAAGTACTTCATTTTCATCACAGCAATCCTATGAGACATCCTCATAATACATCTGAGTTACTCAGCATTCAGAAATTAACACAGCTGGTGGAAGTTGGAATTAAGATTCAAACTGGTGTCTGCCTGCTTCAAAGCACACATTCAAGGTGCTGGTGGCAAATTCAAGGCACTCAACCAGCCACTTTCCCAGGTCAAGCACACAGCGAACATCACTAACGAACCACAACACTCCTGCTCTACATTAAAAGAAACTTCATGCAGGGCACCCTAGGAGGGAAGTGCTGAAAACAGTATTAAATATTAAAATAATGCTAAATGTCAGAGAACAAAGCAATAAGAAATACGGTATTTGGCTATAACTTAGAAAATTACAAAAGTAAACATCACAGGATGAATAGAGCACTTTCACCGTAAGATTTCAAGTCAAATTTGAAACTGTATTTTCAATCAAGTTTAATTACAGTATTAATAGTCATCTCTTCTCCCAAAACTAACTTGACTTTAACTGCTACATGTCACAGATACAAATAGTCTACCTTTTTTTTTTTTTTTTACTAAAAGTAAAGCCTGAAATTCAAAGAAAAAAAAGACACCTATTCCTCGGTGTACGATTATGTAGCCTTTTGCTTTTTTTTGGAAGCAGGAATTGTGTTTACCTCATAACATTTCCCCAAAGAAATGCTTTATATCACCCAAAATAAACCATGCTTCCATCATTTCCATGTTTGTCACTGCTGATTTTAATAGGCAAAGGAATAATAGGGAAGGTAAAATGAATTAACAAAAGCCTTGATCTTGAAGAAAAGGGTGAGGATGTGGAAACAGCAAAAGAATTAAGAATTAAAGCATAAGTAGATGCCACTAGCATACCGTGCTAACATTTGACAGCCTAAGAAGGAAGCTGTATGGGCCTTCCCCGGTGGCCCAGTGGTTAAGACTTTGTGCTTCCGATGCAGGGGCAGGTAGGGTTCGATCCCTGGTTGGGAAAATATGATCCCACATGTCGCACAGCACAGCTCAAGAAAAGAAGCTGTAGACATAGATATTTTGAGGAACCAAATATGCCTGGATCAGCAAAAGCCAGAAATCCCATTAGACAGCAGGAACTCCTTAAACCACATGCATCAGCACAGTAACCCGGGTTTCTTGAACTAGCCAGCTGGTTAACAGTAGCAGAAATTGGCTCTCAACTGGTGGCTAAAGGAAGATTGGATGAGTTGTTAAGTACTAATAAATGGCAGAGAAGGGAGAGTTCAGTTAAACCTTGGCATTTAAGAGTTACCAATTCTGGCGTCTTTTAAAAATGCAACAGTTTTTAAGATCTAAATTACCTAATATATTCTACATATCTATGTAGTCTTAACAGTTTTATTGACATCATAATTTATATACCATAAAGTCATCCATTCTAAGGGAACAATTCACTGACTTTTAGGAAATGTACAGGCTTGTGAGCCCCCTACCCCAATCTAGTTTAAGAACAACTCTGTCACTCTGGAAAGTTTCCTCAAGCCTGGCTGTACTCAATCCCAGGTCCTTCTCCCAGCCCTAAGCAACCACTTGGCAATTACATCTGCTTTCAGTCCCTCTTTTGTGGACATTTCTTATAAATGAAATTACACAGTATGTGTCTTTTGCATCTGCTGTCTATCCCTCAGGCATGGTTCTGTTCACGTGCTCGCTGGTGGCGCTATGCAGCGAGCAGCGTTTCACTTCCCCGACCAAGGATGGGACCCACGGCCCTGCAGTGGAAGCAGAGTCCTAGCCACTGGACCACCAGGGAATTCCCAAACCCGGGCATGCTGTGAAGTTCACCGTCTTGTTATCAGTTCCCTGCTCCTTTTTAGTCCTGGTAGTTGACAGGCATTTTTGATTGTTTCCAGTTTGGGGCTACGATGAACAGAGCTGCTATGAACGTTCAAGAACAAGTCTTTGCACAGACGTTTATTTTCATTTCTACAAATCTATGCAAATATAGACACCAGGGCAAGTGTGTATCTATCTTTACAGGAAGCAATCGAGCCTTTTTCCTAAATGTGTGCGGCAGGTTACATGCCCACCAGCAGCAAGTCAGAAGAGCCGCAGGTGCCCACACCTTCGCCATCTCTTGGCAGCGTCTGCTTCACATTTACAGCCATTCCAGTGCATGAGATGTGGCATCTTGCTGATATTCATTTGTATGTCCACAATGACCAAAGAGGCTAACAGTCGTAACATGTGTTTCTATTTCACTCAAAAGAACAGAAAAATCCTCACAGTCCAGTCTCTATCCCTGTTTTAGACTAGTCTAAGAACTGACAACTCCTGGTTAAATACACACTGTCTCCTTTTCATTCATGCTGCTTCCTCTGGACCATTTCTAATTATTACTTCGTTCACTGCTTTTACCACTTTAACCACTTTTGATTTTCTTCATAGTTTTTGTGGAGACATTAATTCTTCTCTCTCGGACACCTAAGAGTAAAACTGCGGGGTCATATGCTCAGCATCAATTTAACTTCATATTTACTGTTTTATGACCCATACGTGCAAAACTGCCCATCTGAAATTTAGGTCTATCTTTTTTGGATCAAGCTCAGTATGTAAAAATTTTAGTAAATTTTATTTAATTTCTAATGCCCACACTGAGTGATTCAAAACATACGCTGGAGTCATCATGCCCAAGTCACCCTTACTGCATGAAGCCTTGAGCGTCTAACTACTCCAGGCCTATAACTGGATGGCACCAAGGACTTCAGAGCTGAAATCCCTAAGAAGCTTGCGATACAGTTGATAAGATAACAGATCATACTGAAGACGCTGTCTCCACGGCATGACGCTGTAAGGAAAAGTGCTTTACACTAACAAGTAGAAACCCTTCGTTCAGTTTTCACCCTGCGCTGCTTTAGCTCTGTGATCCCAGCGGTCACTTAAACCTTTCTTTAACAAGACGGTGAACCTCACAGCATGCCTGGGTTTGGGAATTCCCTGGTGGTCCAGTGGTTAGGACTCTGCTTCCACTGCAGGGGCGTGGGTCCCATCCTCGGTCGGGGAAGTAAAACGCTGCACGCTGCACAGCGCCACCAACAAGCACATCAAACCTCATCAAACCTCTCTGCTGCTGCAGAAACCAGGCAATCACCCATGTAACCTGCTTCCGGCCACCGTGCAATACCCTGTGTGGTATGGAAAAAACATGGCTTGGGAACTAGACAGACGTGGGTTCAGATCTAGATTCAATACAGCTTTGTGCTCTTATCAGGTCCACACTGCATTCCATGTATTATTTTCTTTAATCTCCACAACAACCCTAAAGAATAGATTCCATTATCCTCATTCTACAAGTGAGGAAACTGAGGCTCAGCAAGATCAAGCTGCTTGCTCAAGTCAACAATTAAATATTAAAGATTCAAACCAAGACAGAAGCAATACTCTGCTGAAGTGACACAACCAAAAACATGTAGGTCACGTGAGATCAATCCTGAACCTTCTTTCACGGCTCAAACTTCTCCGCATTATTTTTTCAAGGCTTTGTTTCTGTCCTTCTCTCCTTCATGAAGTCTGGTTTCCTGAAGAGGCAAACAAACCTTACGGAGTATGTTGTAGTCCCAGGAGACTGAGTTGTACATTTGCAAGGGGGTGCAGGGAGAGAAGACTTGTCAAGCCTACCTAACAAACAGGCAAAATACAGCACTTTTTGTACAACACAGAGTGGGGTAGAAGGATGACTCACAACATGGGAAATGGCTTAGGGAAGAAAACAGCTATATCCTTTGGTTATCTCATATTCCAAGATATAACCAACTAACTCTTAAGAAGCAGTATGGCTTCAGAATTTAGGGTGTTTACTGAACTAAATTGTCTTAAAGAAAGCAGCAGCAATCTTAGAATGCATTAATTTGAAGGACAAAGAAAAAAGCGCTGGAAGCTTCTGAATGCAAATTTAGACTCTTGGAAATAAAACAGTAAATGAGGATACGAACTGAAGTTTAAAATTCACTGTGCACACAACAGTAACAGGTACTGTGCACAGCAGGGATGCCTGCACATTCGCTTTGTACACTCACCTACATACGCAAGTGTGTCAGCAATACCAGACAATATGTCCAAAGATTAATCGGTACTTCTCTCTGGGAAGAGAGCTGAAAGAGACCTGCCTCAGAAATGTGCTTGTGGAGAACTGCTGAAACTGCCAAAAATTTTTAAGCATTCTGCAAGTTTAAGTCAGTATTTCTTCATACCTTTCATAGTTTACAGTGGTAAAGAGACTGGGCTCGGGAATCAAATTGCTCGATTTTGAATCCCGACTGCACCATTTACTATGTGACTTGAGAAACTTAGCCAACCAGTCTGTGCTCCAGTTTCCCTTATCTGTAAAATGCAGACAATAAGAGAACTGATGTCAGGGATCGCTATGGGGATTAGAACAGGACCTGGCACAGAATAAGTACCAAGTGAAGAGGGGATATTGTGTATGGATTTCCTAAAATCTCAACAGAGAGATCTCAAAAGTAGGAGATGATGAATGCCTTTTGGCTACGGAGGCAAGATGGTGCAAAGGTCTTATTCTTCTCCTCGGTGAACTAGTTTGGAAATAACTGCAGAGTAAGAGCTGGTCCAGGGGCGATAAGGCACTGACAGTGCCTAGTTTTAAGATCTTCCATCTATCAAAAATTTACCTGCAATAGTATGATTTTCCCCCCACAGGGCGGAGGGCTGTCAAGACACATTCCCCCAAGACAGTTCATCGTACTTTGCTATATTATTCGAATCTATCATTCATTAAAACTAGATGGTAAACTTTGGTGGCATTTTTTATACCATCTCTTCCTATTCCCTCTCTCTTATGGGTAACAACTGAGTCCCCATTGATGTTCAGAAACCTGTTTCCTATCTAAAACACCCTTGTGTCTTGGGACATTATGAGCACAGTTGTATCATGCTTATCGGAAGGCATAAGAGAATTACAGAAATTAAAGATGAAAACACAAGGTTCCCAGAATTCCTTGAATATGCTTCCTTATAAAAGGCACTACACTGTATGAGCTGTTTACAGGTACACCAGTAGCCGGAGGCCTCCACCCCGGCCTCCACCCCAGCCCCTTCATCTTTGCGTCTCAATGCTTAAATTTAGCCCTTCCAGATTGTACGCATCCAATGAATGTCCACTGAAATGACAGACTAGGAGTTAGGTTAACCATCACTACATCCTACCTAAAATAAAATCTCTCCTGATGAATAATCCCTCTCCAGGGATTCCCTGGTGGCTCAGATGGTAAAGAGCCTGTCTGCAATGCAGGAGATCTGAGTTCAATCCTGGGGTCAGGAAGATCCCCTGGAGAAGGAACTGGCAACCCCACTCCAGTACTCTTGCCTGGAAAATCCTGGACGGAGGAGCCCGGCGGGCTACAGTCCACAGTGTCGCCAGGAGTCGGACATGACTGAGCGACTCCACTCTCACTTTTCAAGTGAGACCTCTCCTCACATCTCCAGACACTACTTTTCCTATGCAGACTGTCAGTCAACGTTTGCCCTTCCTTTACTGTTTCACATTAGACTCTAAACTTCCGTTTCCTTAAGAAACCATGATCTAAAAATGTTAAAGAGCCTGAAAATGTTCATTCTTCCCCACTGAATTTCAGGTTATCTAGAGAGTGACTAAGACAGAAGGCTCAGAGACAAAGACCTTTGGAGGAAATTAATAGAATCAGATAGCTAAGGATCTGAAGGGGAGAAATTTAAGAATATGTTGAAGACAGAATTGGGGCTTCCCCGGTGGCTCAGGGGTAAAAGAATCCACCTGCAATGCAGGAGACCTGGGTTTGATCCCTAGGTCAGAAGATCCCCTGGAGAAGGAAATGGCAACTCACTCCACAGACAGAGGAGCCTAGCGGGCTACAGTCCATGGGATCACAAGAACTGACACAACTTAGCAACTAAATCACCAAAGACAGAGTTAAAAAGTAAACAAAACCGCAGGAAAAATAAAAAGCTTCAAGTGAGCCGTGGTTTAAAATGTGGTACAATCTGATGCAATTGACTGAATTTAAGAAAAAGAGAAATTTGTTTTAATTTTATGCTAGAACAACTCCATCAAATAGCCTATGAACCAGTTGTGATAACAATCCCAGAGAAGGACAGGAAATCTAACATATCATTTGGTCTAGCACTGAGACAGAGGGATAGACGGATGGATGGATGGGCAGAGAAGCCAGTGAAAGAGTAGATGGATGGAAGGATGGATACACACATATATATGTATATAATAATGTCAACTTATGGATAAAGCAAGTGGGCTATAAGAGGACACAGAAAGGGGGAAGGGCAGGATCTCTTCTTGGTAAACAAGGAATGAAGAGACAACAGTCAAAGTACAAGTTAATAGATTCTGTAAAAACACCACAGAAATGACTATGAAAGGGTGAAAGTGTTAGTCACTCAGTCGTGTCCAACTCTTTGCAACCCCATGGACTGTAGCCCACCAGGCTCCTCTGTCCATGCAGTTTGTCAGGCAAGAATACTGGAGTGAAGGAAATACTTCACTCCTTAAGTATTTCCTGAAATACTGAAGGAAATAGCCATTTCCTTCTTCAGGGGATCCTCCCGACCCAAGGACTGAACCCAGGTCTCCTGCATTGCAGGCAGATTCTTTGGGCATACGCCCAAGGTGGGGCTCGAACCCATGACCCTGGGATTACGAGTCCCATGCTCTACCAATTGAGCTAGCCAGGCAGCCTGAAACGGTGGTAGAAGAAATTAAATATAAAAATCAAACAGTAGGAGAAGAGGTAAAAAGCTGGTACATCTTAAGCTAAAATCTTCTTCAGGGAGTCAATGAATATGTGCCTAAGATTAATAAACTAGGTATCCACATACCTGGAATAGTCTTCAAGATTTTTTTTGATCATGCACCCCCCAAAAGAAACTTCTCATACATTTAAATTGGCATATAAAGTCATTCAAAAATGGGTTTAAATAGTTGCAAAGAAATCCTGAATTTTTTATTTTTAAATAGAATTTCCTAAATTTATCCACTGGAATCCAAGTACCATAAATTTATATAAATTTAAATAATGATATTTTATTGTTGATACAATCCACTGTTTTTTAAATGAAAAAACTCTTTTCTTTAATAGCCAATAATTTCAGAACTTTACTTCTTTCCCATCAAGTCACCCAGTGATGTGAAGTCATCTACCCAACATCTGAACTGACTTGAAAATTTGAAGGCAATGAAAAAGAAACACTTGGTCTCCAAATTCCATTCTACTGATAGTTTGCACAAAACATTTTATCCTAATGTAAAGTCTTCTGTTAACCCTCTATCATGCGTTTCTGCAAAAATATCTATATAAATTAAAACTTTAAATTTCTCTGGTTACTCTTCTTCTGCATTGAGCTATCAATACAATTATTAGTAACACATAATTGACTAGAGCAAAATAAATATATTACAAATTTTGATAAACACAATAAAGTAAAAACTGTAATGGAAAAGCATCTTACAATGAAACAAGTCCATGGGACCTACTACTGAAATGAGTTGGCATTGAGCATTAATGGTACTCCTCCTTTCTTTTGTACAGAAGTAAAGCACTGAAAGGGCTTCCCAGATGGCGCCAGTGGTTAAAGAAGCTGCCTGCCAATGCAGGAGAAAACAAGAGACGCGGGTTTGCTTGCTGGGTCGAAGATCCCCTGCAGTAGGAAACGGCATTTTTGCCTGGGAAACCCCACAGACAGAGGAGCCTGGTGGGCTACAGTCCATGGGGTCAGAGTCGGAGGAGACTGAGCACAGACGCAAAGCGCGGAGAACCCTGCTGAAATACGGAAGAGGACTGAACTGGAAGGAGGTTTGCTACAGAAACATCACTCAAATCTTCACACTCCTGCCATGATACACAGCAAAAAAAAACACAGAATGATCTCATATCAAACATTATTTTTCAGGATCTATAAGCTAATGAATCAATTAGGTCTCCTGAAAGCAAAAACTGGAAACTACCCGACTGGCAAAAGGAACTGTAGCCCAGGTCACAGAGCATTCATTTTCTCAGTTTCTTGGACAGAGGCCAAAGACTTTACCATAACCTCTCAAGTTAATCACACCTGCTATTGTTTTACTTATCGGAACTTCGCTTAACCTCTGAAACTCAGAAAGGATTGAAACAAATAAAATCTTGTTAACTTCATTATACCTCTGACAAAAGAATATTATTTGGCAAAATTTTTTCATCTTACAATGTGCTTTCAATATATTGTCACCAAAACACTGAAGCTACACATTTAGCTGATTCAATTTATGGAAAAGTTTGCACTATAACTAGAATGGGACTTAATTATTAAACCAGTATCTTACATTTCTTATCAAATCTTGATTATTTTATTATCAGATTAATCAGGTAAGTCAAACATATTTTCCATACAAAACAACCTGACTTCATTTTTAAATTCTAATAAAAGTGTTAGCATTCATTTCAAGGAGGCCTATATTACAGAATACATTTTGTAAGCTAGATTACTGAAAGTAATTAAACAAGTATTTAAATTATATACATCTAGTAATTTAAAACAGATAAAAGATGGATCAATACATTGCTTCTCATTAATTGATCTGTAATAATAAAATTTAATGTGTAACTAAAACTAGAAATTATTTACAAAACAAGGAGTATGATGAAGAAATGGTATTCGTGGATTAACATGTATATTAAATCGGTATATTAAGCTTTCTTTTAATACTTACATAAGAATGAGAAAAAAGTCCATTAACCTTTTAAAATCAAGATGTGACTTTTCCTACATATTTAATGGAACAGAAGAGTGCATCCCTTGGTACATGTGGGGTTACAGAACCCCCCCATACTAAACTCTGAGGATGCTCAATTTGCTAATTATTAGAGAAATGCAGGAAAAGCTATGACAAACCTAGACAGTGTGTTAAAAAGCAAACACATCACTTTGCCGACAAAGGTCTATATACAGTCAAGGATATGGTCTTTCCAGTACTCAGGGATGGTTGTGAGAGCTGGACTATAGAGAAAGCTGAGCGCCAAAAAATCGATGCTTTTGAACTATGGTGCTGGAGAGACTCCTTGGACTGCAAGGAGATCAAACAGTCACGCCTAAAGGAAATCAACCCTGAATCTTCACTGGAAGGACTGAAGCGGAAGCTCCAGTGCTTTGGCCACCTGAAGTGAAGAACTGACTGCTGGGAAAGACTAAAGGCAGAGGAGAAGAGGGCGACAGAGGACAGGATAGTTGGATGGCATCGCCGATGCAAAGGACATGGAACAGCAAACTCCAAGAGATGGGGATGGACAAGGGAGCCTGGTGTGCTGCAGTCCGTGCAGTCGTGAAGAGCTGGACACGACCTGGCGACTGAACCGCCACCACCGTCTCACGCTGGTCAGAATGGACACCGCTGAAAAGTCTACAAATAACAAATGCTGGAGGGTATGTGGAGAAAAGGGAACCTTCCCACACCACTGGTGGGAAGCCGCAATGGAAAACAGCATGGAGGTTCCTCAGAAAACTAAAAATAGCTACCATATGATCCAGAAATTCCACTCCTGGGCATCAATCCAGACAAAACTATAATTCAAAAAGATACATGCACTCCTATGTTTGCAGCATGAAGCTATGATTTGACCCACAGATTTCTGGTCATAGCACTATTCAAAACAACCAAGACATGGAAACAACCTAAATGTCCATCACCAGTTGAATGGATACATAAATACAATGGAACACTGCTGCTGCTGCTAAGTCACGACTCTGTGTGACCCCACAGACGGCAGCCCTCCAGGCTCCGCTGTCCCTGGGATTCTCCAGGCAAGAGCACTGGAGTGGGTTGCCATTTCCTTCTCCCATGCATGAAAGTGAAAAGTGAAAGTGAAGTCGCTCAGTCGTGTCCAACTCTTCGAGACCCCATGGACTGCAGCCCACCAGGCTCCTCTGCCCGTGGGATTTTCCAGGCAAGAGCACTGGAGTGGGGTGCTATTACCTTCAATGGAACACTACTGACTCATAAAAAAGAACGAAATAATGCCATGTGCAGAAACATGGATGGACACAGAGATTATCATACAAAGTGAACTAAGTCAGAAAGAGAAAGACATAGCGTTATGATATCACTTGTGTGTGGAATCTAAAATGACACAGATGGATCTATCTATGAAGCAGGAACAGATTCACCGACACAGAACCAGACTTGTGACTGTCAGGGGGAGGAGAGGAGGGGAGGCACCGACTGGGAATTTGGGGGTTAGTAAGTGCAAACTATCATGTACAGAACGGATAAACAAGATCCTCCTGTACAGCACAGGAAACTATAAGTCAATGTACAGGGATAAACCATAATGGAACAAATGTTAAAAGAATGCATACACATGCATAACCGAGTCACTCTGCTGCAAAGCAGAGATTAACACTACACTGGACATCAATTACACTTCAGTTTAACAAGCAGATTTCAGCTACCTTACTCAATAAAGATTCAACAAGGAGAGAAAATGGCATAAAAATTTTATCTGTGCATTTAGCCACTGCATCCTAAAAAGGAAATATTCCCATTTTCCTGCTTTGGCTGTTTTGAAAGAACTTTGCCTTCCAATGAATGCCTTGTCCTAGGGATGAGTATTAAGAATAAAAAAGAATTGTTTCTATTTTCCAGCCTGGAAACCTATAATTTGATAACTACAATTAACAATTAAACAGAAGTTCTATATTAAGAAACCTTAGCTTAAATCACACCATTAGTCTGTCAACTAGAAAGTGAAAAATAAAAATATGGAAACAAAAAATGGGAATGTATAAGAGCGCATATTTGAGTGACTATGAGGCTGAAAATGTTAACACTTCATATTGAATAACCCAAAAATTCTCACTGATTTGCGGCAGAATAAAAACAAATCACAATATTCCTGACCAGAAATATCAGGGAGTTGAAGTTACAGATATCTCCTGGGCCTGCAAAAGTGAAGAAGAAAGGGCTAGAAGGATTGTGTGGGTGAAGGAAGCCCGCCCACAGGCTCTTAGGGAACGTCTGTCCAATCAGTGAGGAGCTGAATATGGACTCGGCCAATGGAAAGCTTTGAGTCCAGGAACCAATGGACTCCGCCTCTCTGTAAATGCTGAACATGGATTAGTTATGTTTTATAAACTCTCATCTACCTCTGATGATCTATTACGTGGAGAACTATGGACCCTGGTCATTTATCCATGGAAGTTCACATTTTTGGAGCCCTCTTGAATCTGTTTAATGGAGAACTCACTAAGCTGCCAGAAACCTCTTTTGCAGGGCTTAGCAAAGTCAGGACTGAGGGGGTGTTTGCTGTATTTCACCTCAAAGATGAAACAACCCTACTCCAGACCCTGAATGAGTGGTTAGTCAGCCCTTGATCTAAAGCTTTTCCTCCCACTTCTCTGAGTTTTCTCGAAATGTTAGCAAATAAGCCAGGTTCTGAATGTTTCCTCTGCTCTGACAAGGCCTTGGTACCTTTTACACCTGTAAGCTTAATACTGGCAAACTGTTCCCCTGGTGATCCTAGGTAGGCAAGTGGCTACGGGGGTGCTCACTGTAAATGCTAACTGGTGATTATAGTAAAATCCTGCCAGTAATGAATATTCTGCACTCGGGAGAGAACTGGTAACTCAAGCATTCATTCAGCCAAGTACATATTTAAACTGGCTGGGGAAAATCTCCACTCAGAAACACTAGACTTTCATTTCCTATTTTGTGGGTGTTGTCTCACTGGAAAACATCAATGTGCAGATTTCCAAGACGAAAACTCTTTTAATCTGTTCTCAACACTCAGTGTTCAGACCACCTTTAGCATCTCTTGCCACATCATTTTAATCATCTCTGACCTGACTTTCCAATCTCCCCTTGCATTCCTGCCTAATCTACCCTCCACAGTCATCAGTGTAATCTCATACTGAGTCATTCTGAGTCCAGTGGAGCCAGACAAGGCCTAGTTTTGACTCTGAGCGAGATTCTTAATCTCTCCATGCCTGTTTCTCCATCCGGAAAAAAATGCAAATAATAAGACTGCTGTGAGGATTACATAACATGTATAAAGTGCTTAAAACCATGACTGGACAATTATGTCACTCATGTGTGGAAGAACCTTCCAGGCTCTCCCACCGTCCATGCCAACCATCATGCTATTCTTTGTATCTGAAATATCTTTATTTTTGAGCCAGACAGAAGAAAGTCCTAGTCATGTTTTTCTGCGATGTCTTTTTCTACCTTCATAAATTGCAGTACTTGCAACTTTCAGTCCTCCTCCCAGCTTCTTCCTGACACTGCATTCATGTCCATCTAGATCATCTTATCATGTTGCCTTTATTAAGATTCTCCTGCCTTTATTTGAAGATACTTCTGAAAAGTCCCACAGCACTTCATAGCTCTCTCTTAGGGAACTTTCACACACTGAATTTGTTATTTGTACAGTCTCATTATCCCTACTAATGATTTTTTAAAAGAACAAATACCAATAAAGGCAAGTGTTAAGTTTTAATCCACATGTAGGGGTAATTTCTTGACATTTCGTATCCTAATCACAAATATACACTCCAGGCTTCATCAGGTGACAGAAGATTCTAATCAAAAATGCATACTCCAGAGGGAGGGGACATATGTACACCTATGGTTAATTCATGCTGATGTATGACAGAAATCAAACCAATACTATAACCATCAATTAAAAATAAACAGTTATTTTAAAAATGCACTCTCTAGAGTAGGGCTTCTTAACCCTGATAGAATGAATGGGCATCTGCAAAAATGGTTGGGGGAAAAAGTTACACTTTCATGTTTTACTATCTAACAGCAATTTAACCATTACCCTCAACTATTAATACAGGCAATAAATTACAGAATTGGCAGTGATTTTGTCACCAACAAACATTACAGCTATTTTATCATTACAACTGTTGTATTTATATTCATCACAACTTTGAAATGAATTACTCCCAACACTAGATCTTCATAGTCAATACAGTAACAAAGAAGCACAGATTACTGCACTACACATCTTTAAAAATACTCTGGAAACTGCATTTCATTATATTTGGCTTCTTTTGTAATCCTTTGCATTTTATGCTTTTGAAAGATTATGCTGAGAAAGGTCTACAGACTTCAGCAGATAGCCAAATGGGTTCATGCAAAAACAGGTCCGGCTATCTTTTCTTCTGAACAACACTCCAGGGTTCATTAATCAGCACACAGAACGTCAGAAATAATTTTTAACTAGTAAAATATGCCATGTTAAAACTCTGCACGCTGACTAGAAATCTCACACAGGTACCTCCATTCTTGAGAGACAAAATTTAAGACCCTAGCAACCCTGGCATCTTGTGCCACTGGTCTGGGGTTCTCTGCTTAGGACTCTAGGCAGACCTGAATTCAGACTCTGCCACGTAATTCTAACAGAAGGTCCTGAATCCTGCTCCACTGGTCTCATGGGAAGCTCTTGGGCAAGGCATCTGTCTGAGAGCTGTGACTTCACAGAGCTCACAGAACAGGCTGTATGACTGAGGCTGCACCTGCTACTACCTTTGAGAGGGAATCTGTCAGATGATCATGGCTGACACACTGGGTGTGTGTGCACGCATGTGTTCATAGAACTTCGTGGCTGACACACTGTGTGTGTGAGAGAGACAGCATTCGTCAGATGGTCATGGCTGACATACCGTGAGTGTGTGTGTGTTCATCAGAACTTCGTGGCTGACACACTGTGTGTGAGAGAGAGAGCATTCGTCAGATCGTCATGGCTGACATACCATGTGTGTGTGTGTGTTCATCAGAACTTCATGGCTGACATACCGCGTGTGTGTCTGTGCGCACACACTCAGTCCCTTAGTTGTGCTCGCCTCTGTGCAACCCCATAGACTAGCCCATCAGGCTCCTCTGTCCCTGGGATCTCCCAGGCGAGAATACTAGAGTTGGCTGCCTTGCTCTCCTCCGGGGGATCTTCCTGATCCGTGAATCAAACCCCACATCTCCTGCATTGGGAGGTGGATTCTTTACCACTGTGCCACCTGGGAAAGCCCCAGCTCTCATCACTGGAGGTTGCTAATGTCTGATTATAAATGACCCAAATGTCTTAGACCAGTTTGTAATACCCGTGATAGACTAAGACGCTCCATGAAGCCTGGGACCAAATTTCCTTTTATGCGTCATCGTTTTCTAAGGGTCAGTACTATACTGACACACTTACAGGGCATTCAGCAAATAGTTGTTGAATGCATTAACCAATGTAACATCCTTAGCTGTGTATGTGTTTCCCGAACTCCAGAATGTAATTCCTTTAAAAGAATAAGAAAAAAAAGCAAGTCTGGACTTCCCTGGTGGTCCAGTGGCTAAGACTCCCAGCTTCTGCAGGGGGCCTGGGTTCAATCCCTGGTCAGGGAACCAGATCCCACATGACACAACAAAGAGTCAGCTTAGCCAAGTATACACACTTATAGAAAAGTTATGACGAACCCAGACAGCATGCTGAAAGGCAGAGACATCACTTGCCAACCAAGGTCCATCTAGTCAAAGCTATGGTTTTTCCAGTAGTCAAGTATGGATGTGAGAGAGGGACCATAAAGAAGGCTCAGCATCAAAAAAATTGATGCTTTCGAACTGTGGTGCTAGAGAACTCTTGAGAGTCCCTTGGACTGCTAAGAGATCAAACCAGTCAATCCTAAAGGAAATCAACACTGAATATTCACTGGAAGGACTGATGCTGAAGTTCCAATACTCTGGCCACCTGATGCAAAGAGCTCACTCACCAGAAAAGACCCTGATGCTGGAAAAGATTGAAGGCAAGAGGAGAAGTGGGCAGTAGAAGATGAGATGATTGAATGGCATCACCAACTCAATGGACAATGAGTTTGAGCAAACTCTGGAAGATAGTGAAGGACAAGGAAGCCTGGCATGCTGCAGTCCAAGGGGTCACAAAGAGTCAGACAGAACCTGGTGACTGAACAACATAACAAAATACTTTAAAAAAAAAAAAAAAGAGCAGGTCATAGTTATCTTTCTCTTCTCAGGCACTTGCCAGGGCACCATATATTAGATACCAATCAATAATTGTTGAATGCCCACAGTTCTGCTCTAATCTGAATTTACCAACTATATTTTTCTTTTTTTTTTTTTACTTTTCTAAAAGCAATTACATTTTTCAAACATCTGAAGATCAAGAAGAGACTCTTCTGTGAAATCCCACAAAACAGTAAGAAGCAGTGAGTACAGGTGGCTTTGGAGAGATGAGCTCATGCAGACCTGAGTTCAAGTCCTAGTTCTGCCGCTTACTATGTGATATAACAACTTCCTGCCTCATTCCTCTTCTGAAAAATCTGAGATAATCATGGTGCCTATATTTTCTGTTTTAAGTGCTTTTACTGAACTTGTAGGTAAAACCACTGGCAAAGGATCCAACACACTGTAAGAAATAATAATGCCTACAAATGCTATTTATCATCAATGAGAAGATCCCAGAACTAAACTCTCTGTTCACTTCTTGTACTTCCAAGAACACTATCCTAGCTGTCTCTGCATTATTTACACCTTCTAAGTGTTCAAAGACCTTGACCACCAAGTTGCTTTGACTATGATAATAATAGCTCTTTGCTCAGAACAAGGAAACCAACTCTGAGCAATATTATGCAAATTGATGCTCTTTAGAGGAAACCCACAATGCCTGAAATAAACATCTTGTACTTGCTATCTGGAGGGTTAATAAACCACACTTACAGTTATAGCTTAAGTCACCTAAGATAACGGCCAATTATCACTGCCAGTTAAGAAGCAAAAGGGCATGATTTGTTATTGCTGTTGTTAGCCTGGGCTTCCCTGGTGGCTCAGATGATAAAGAATCCGCCTGCAATGTGGGAGACCTGGGTTCGACCACTGGGTTGGAAGATCCCCTGGAGGAGGGCATGGTTATTAGTCTAACCTGGCCAATAAGTATGGACCAATGTTGCCTGTGAAAAAATTACTTAAATATGATGGATTTCAACGAATAAAATTTTTATAATGAAAAATGATCAGAACAAACAAATCAAGGAATAATAGCACTTACCACCTACTAAGTACCTAACCATGTAACAGGCATTCAACATAAATAACTCATTTACGCCAACATCGATCTGACAAGATCCATATAATGGTGTCCTCACCTCGATTTTACAGAGAAGGAAACTGAAGCTCAGGGAAGTCATGAAAACTCCCGAAGGCACACCACTGGTAATGGGAAATCCAGAATGCAAACCTTAGCCTGAGTCGTTCTCCTCTAATGCCCTTCAGCCAACTCTTGCCTTCTCTTACCCTTACAAGCAGTGACGACAGCTAATCCCACTGAGAGCACCGCAGTCCTAGATCCTATTTGATGCTTCTGAGGCGGACAGATTTAAAAATTAATCCCCACTGTGAAGAACAGACCTAACCTGTTCCTAATTTTTAAATTCAGAGTCAGCTTAAAATACAATAGACCAACCGTAATGTAATACAGAGAACTCGTTTAGTATACAGACCAAGGACACATAAAAAGGATGTTCTTAGCGCGGATTCCTCAGAGACCAAAGCCTCCGGCTTGTCATGGATTGCGGCCCCAGGGAAGAGGGGCCAGGGGACTGAGGCAGGAGGCGTCAGGTTGTGTCCTTGCCAAGCTGGTCTGGGTCCAGCTTGAGCTGGCAGCAGCCAGGGGTGTAGAGTGATTAGAGGCTCTGGGGAGAGTGAGGCCAAGAGGTTCCGAAGCGGCATAGAAGAGGTGTCTGATACAGAGGGTAAAGATGAAACCAATGTCAGAGAACTTAAGGAAAGCCTATGGAAATGGCAAGGCACAAAGTCCAAGTTCAGTGCCAAGGTCTGACCCAACCAGTCTCTGTCCCAACACCCTACTTTTAAGCATCCTTCCTGATATGAGCAGATAAAAACACGAGCACGTGTGCCCAGTCCTATTAAATCTAACTTTCAGAGAAAGGACATTCATACAATAGGGTTTTCCTGTACCACTTCCATAACTTAATTAGAATGACTCATGCGATACTGTACCAAATGTATACTCAATGTCTGGTTCCTCCCATTACATGGCAGTTTCCAAGCCCCTGAAGAATACAGCAGGTTGCAAGGGAGGCTGACTAGACTAGTGACTAAATGGAAGTAAAAACTGAACCAAGATCTTGCTTACATATGGGGTTTCTGTTGTGGTAACATCTGATGAGAATAAAGTTGAGCAAGGAAGTCTGTGACACGTGACCAAAACATCAAGTCGCCCAGTTTTCTACATAGAGGAACATATTAAGTCTGACAAAACAATAAAGTGCAATTATGAGCTACTATGTACCGATTCTCACGGTGGTTTTCATTTCATAGGGTAAAATTTATTTTTTAAAATGTTCAAATGGATAAACAAGGTTCTACTGTATAGCACAGTGTGTGTGTCTATATATATATATCTCCTGTCATACGCCATAATGGAAAAGAATATGAAAAAGAATGTGTGTACACACACACATATATAACTGAGTCATTTTGCTGTATGGCAGTAATTAACATATAGTAATTCAACTACTCTTCAATAAAAAAATAAATTTTTACATAACAATAATTATTTGAGTGTTCATTTCATCTAAAAAACAAAGAGAAAAAGATCTGCTTTAATGCAGACTTAGATATATGTGAACTATTGCATAAAACTGCTATAAAAATCCCAGTTTGCAAAACAACGACCTCCAGTAAAAACTGCTTAGGATTACAAAGTCAACTTCCAAAGACCTGCCAGCTACATAAAAACTGACAGGTATCTGAATTACTGTACTTTTGAGTAAAAATAAAAATAAAATTAGTCTTGCATTCCTTTTTTCCCTCACAGTGACTACTTTCTGCTGATGTGTGAAATCTTGACAATTATCTTTTTACCTAGGAATATTTTTAAACTTTATTAAAGTTTTTGACATATAAATTTATAATCAAGCAAGCCCACCTTGTTGACAGTAACCAGATATTTGCTTTGTTGAAGATTTCTTGCTTTTTTCAGATCAATTTTAAAATTTTTTGAAATACAGTTGATTTACAATGTTGTGTTAGTTTCAGATGTACAGGAAAGTCATTTGGTTATCCATGTACAGAAATATACACTTTTTTTTAAAATACATACTCTTTTCCTGCCTTTTCTGTTTCCTTTAAATATCCTGGTAGACACAGGAGTGTCACACAACCCACCTTATGGAGAACAGACCTACCCTGGCAGTCTAACACCCAGAGGAGTTCCTTCTTCTTTTTTTTTTTTTTAAGATGTTATTGATGCAAATCATTCTTAAAGTCTTTTTGTTCAGCCGAGAGCCATGTGGGATCTTAGCTCCCTGACCGGGAATCGAACCCACAACCTCTGCACTGGAAGACAAAGTCCTAACCACTGGACCACCAGGGAAGTCCTAGGAGCTCCTTCTGGAAAGGCAGAGCAGAGACCAAGACAACCATCAGAACCAGCTCCCCTCAGGCAGTGAAGACTGAGGCCAAAGCCCCTCCAACAGTAAGGTAAACCGGTTTAACTACAGTCAGAATCGCATCTAATCTCATCTTCTCTGCATAAACTCTAGCAGGACTTTCAGAGCCTGCTCCAGTGCTACAGCACTTCATGAGACACATGCTAAGGGCTCTCCTCTCTCCTCGTAGGGCAACAAGACAACATACCTGGTGATATACATTGTGTTTTCCAGTCTAAAAATATTGCTGGAGCACCTTGGAGCCTAATCCTCTGCTAGATCCTAACACACACAGACACTCTATCCTACAAATCCTTTAAATCGGAAGGGTAATTAGATAGGATTCAACTTCTAAACCAAAGTGATTTAAAAAATAGTTGGAGAGACAAGATAGGTATTTGCAACTAGAGAACAAGAGAGATCCATGTGTCCTAGCTACACACACTGTTACTTAAACAGCTGCCCAACCGATCTGGTCCAGGAATCCCCTGCCCTCGCTATGGCTGCTGGGAATTTCTCTCCATCCTGCCTATCCATCCGCCTCTTTCCATGTCACCACAGCAAAACAGTTCCTCTTCTCTACCCATATCTTGCTTTAACTGTTCAATTACTCCAGTGATGGAAGGTGAGGACTCTATGACAAGACAGAGCAAGCCAAAGTGCAGAGAGAAAGGAAAAGGATCCCCTCGTTTCAGGGGACCAGTAAAAGGTGGATGGATGAAAAGATGCAACTGGGAGAGGGGGTGTCTGCAGGAACCTGCTTTTCCAGGTTGTTCCCCCACAAAGGGAAGCAGGTGAGACTACTTCATGTCCCTCTAACCTCCAAGTAACCCCAGTTTTCTTCTCAACGACTGCTCATGCTTTTAGCCCTCTAGCATCTGAGTCTTGTTTGAAAGTCTCCCCACTAAAATCACCAGTCACAACAAAATTCCATCTCAGATCTTCAAATGCTCTTCCCACTGTTTATACAACAAACTCTCTCTGCCATGAGTAAGAGAACAACCAGAAAGGCTTAATTAATAGAACCAGGGAATCCCCGGCATCCGACCCCAAAAGATACAGGGTTAAATTTCTTGGCATTCTAAGTTAGAAGTCCAAATTCACAGAATCATTTGCCTAAATGTCTTAGCTAAACAGCATTATACACTTCAGAAATATCATGGGTTCAAAAGACGTTTGCAGGGACCTAGTGTTGATTCATATGCTATTGCTTTTGACGGAAAATGTAATTATGTTCTAAAATTTTGGTGAGTGCCTTAAACAATTCTGACTGACCTGGGGTAACACATTGTCTTTTAGGATCAGACAATTCTCAAACTTTTTGGTATCAGGACTCTTTTACACTCTTCAACAACTGAGGACCCTAAAATGCTTCTTTTTACATGGGTTATAGCCTAGAGAAAAAAATTTTAATTAGAAATCAAAGCTGAAAAACTCTTAAGTATGTTATCAATTCATTTAAAATGGCAAGATTTATTACATAAATAACATATTTAAGAAAAATACTATTCTTAAAAGCAAAAATAAAGATATTTACTGAAGAGGAGTATCATTTTACATTTTGCAAATCAATGTGTTATGCTATGATAATTTATAAAGTCATATCAACAATTATTGAGTTCGCATGACTAAAAAATAAACCAACCATGCGAATTCTCTAACTGTTGATAGGACTTTATAAATTATCAAGTGTTCAATGTAACTCATTGATTTGCAAAAATATAAAATGATGCTCCTCTTCAGTAAATATATGTTTATATTTATATATTTTTGTTTTTGAAAATAGCATTATTTTAATTGAGCCTAGTGGGCTACAGGCCCTGGGGTCACAAAGAGTCAGACATGACTGAGCACGCACGCAAACAATAAACTAAAGAAAAATTGAGAACATAACATTTTCAGTACCAGTACAGAGATTAAGAGTTTCAAAAAGGCCCCTACCCTGGGGCCCAGGTCAGGAAAGGACATGTTTGGTGACAGAAGCTGGTAAGGATCTACACCAAGGATTACATGGAAAGGTCTACAGGGACCAGGCAAGTAACATAAGTGTTATTTATCTGCACCCACCAGCTGGGGACCTAAACAGTTCATGACCTTATCAGGGAGACAGAGCTCAGTGATGCTAGATTTTCAAGTTGTTTAGGAAAAACTACAAATGTGAATTTTTATGTGAAACTCTTTGATTTTTAGGTATTGAAACTGCAGGCCAAATAAACATCTATATGTAAACGGAGCCTACAACACCCCCAGTCTGCAACACCTGTATGTCACAAACAGAACTGTTTAATCCTGTGGTCACATGTGGATCTGAGAGGTGGACTGTGAAGAAGACTGAGCGCAGAAGAATGGATGCTTTTGAACTGTGGTGTTGGAGAAGACTCTTGAGAGTCCCTTGGACTGCAAGGAGATCCAACCAGTCCATTCTGAAGGAGATCAGCCCTGGGATTTCTTTGGAGGGAATGATGCTGAAGCTGAAACTCCAGTACTTTGGCCACCTCATGCGAAGAGTTGACTCACTGGAAAAGACTCTGATGTTGGGAGGGATTGGGGGCAGGAGGAGAAGGGGACGACAGAGGATGAGATGGCTGGATGGCATCACTGACTCGATGGCCGTGAGTCTGAGTGAACTCCTGGAGCTGGTGATGGACAGGGAGGCCTGGCGTGCTGCGATTCATGGGGTCGCAAAGAGTCGGACACGACTGAGCGACTGAACTGAACTGATCTGAATCTTTGAAAATTCCTCCCAAGGAAATTTATCCCACAGATGGTCCTAAGATCCCCAGGAAGCAGCACACTTAAGATATAATCAATGAAACAGCACTGGAACAGAAGGTTGTTACCAAAACATGAAAAGCAAAAAAAGCAATACAGTGCCATGAGAGTTAACAGGCAATCGGACCTACTGGACAGGAATCTCTTTCCAGAAAGGAGCACCCTGCGTGGTGGGGTGGGTTTCAGATGGCTCATCGGGTCCTACCATTGTCCTGAGAAATACTCTCCATAACATCTAACTCCCAGACTCGCAAACCACCTTTCCAGCTAACTGGGGCTAACGAGAGGATAGGGAGCTTCAGAGAACAAGCACCGCAGGACCGCCACCAGTCAAGAGACGTTCACAGAGCACTCCTGCCTGCAGAGTTTAAATGACCCCAGGTCACAGCCTCAGAGGGGAGGGGGACCCAAAATACAAGCAAAACAGCGAGACAGTGCAAGAGTTAGAAAACAAGGAGAGGGACTTGCCTGGTGGTCCAGTGGGTTAGACTCCAACGCTCCCAATGCAGGGGGCCTGGGTTCAATCCCTGGTCTGGGAACTAGATCCCACGTACTGCAACTAAGATCCAGCACAGCCAAATAAAAAATAAATATTAAAAAAAAAGGAGAGATGAACATATAAAAGACGTCTCCCAGACACTGACATTTCTTAATCAGTGGAAATAATAAAGGCTCCAAATTCAAAAGACAGATTATAGGATGCATGAGCAAGCTTGAAGGAAGGTTCCAGAAACCAGCTAGAAGGCAATTATGGTCCCAACTAGGGTAACCTCAGACAGAACAGAGAGGCATGTCAGGGTAAAAATATCTGCAAGAGCTGTTGGTGGGAATGTAAACGGATACAGCCAGTATGGCAGATGGTATGGAGAATCCTTAAAAAACCTAGGAATGAAACCACCATATTACCCAGGAATCCGACTCCTAGGCATATACCCTGAGGAAACCAAAACTGAGAAAGACACATGTATCCCACTGTTCGTTGCAGCACTATTTACAATAGCTAGGACATGGAAGCCACCTAGATGTCCACTGACAGATGAATGGATAAAGAAGTTGTGGTGCATATACACAATGGAGTATTACTCAGCCATCAAAAGCAAAGCACCTCTGAGTCAGTTCTAATGAGATGGATGAACCTAGAACCTATTATACAGAGTGAAGTAAGTCAGAAAGAGAAAGATAAATATTGTATTCTAGAGATCTCTTCAAGAAAACTAGAGATACCAAGGGAACATTTCATGCAAGATGGGCTCGATAAAGGACATAAATGGTATGGACCTAACAGAAGCAGAAGATATTAAGAAGACATGGCAAGAATACATAGAAGAGCTGTACAAAAAAGAACTTCACGACCCAGATGATCATGATGGTGTGATCACTCACCTAGAGCCAGACATCCTGGAATGTGAAGTCAAGTGGGCCTTAGGAAGCATCACTACAAACAAAGCCAGTGGAGGTGATGGAATTCCAGTTGAGTTATTTCAAATCCTGAAAGATGATGCTGTGAAAGTGCTGCATTCAATATGCCAGCAAATTTGGAAAACTCAGCAGTGGCCACAGGACTGGAAAGGGTCAGTTTCCATTCTAATCCAAAAGAAAGGCAATGCCAAAGAATGCTCAAACTACCGCACAATTGCACTCATCTCACATGCTAGTAAAGTAATGCTCAAAATTCTCCAAGCCAGGCTTCAGCAATACGTGAACCGTGAACTTCCAGATGTTCAAGCTGGATTTAGAAAAGGCAGAGGAACCAGAGAGCAAATTGCCAACATCTACTGGTTCATGGAAAAAGCAAGAGAGTCCCACAAAAACATCTATTTCTGCTTTCTTGACTGTGCCAAAGCCTTTGACTGTGTGGATCACAAGAAACTGAAAGACATAGGAACACCAGACCACCTGACCTGCCTCTTGACAGGCATATGCATATATATGGAATGCATATGAATGCATATATACAGAATCTGGAAAAATGGTACTGAAGAATTTACTTACAAGGCAGCAACAGAGAAACAGACATAGAGAGTAGACCTATGGACATGGAGACAGGGGAGGAGAGGGTGAGACGCATGCAAAGAGTAACATGGAAACTTACGTTACCATATATAAAATAGATAGCCAACGGGAATTTGCTGTATGAATCAGGACACTCAAACAGGGGCTCTGTATCCACCTAGAGGGGTGCAATGGAGAGGGAGATGGGAGACAGTTTCAAAACGGAGAGGATGTATGTATACCTACGGCTGATCATGTGGAGGTTTGACAGAAAACAACAAGATTCGGTAAAGCAATTATCCTTCAATTAAAAAAATAATTTAAAAAAGAAAAATATCTGCAAGAAAAATCCATATTTGCCATCTGACTAAATAAGTACACTTATTAACCCATCAACAGAAGGAATGATCCCACTTCTTCAACAATCAAGGAACCAATATATTAAAAGACATAACCCAGTCTCAACGAGTAGACCATATTTGGATGCCCTTCAAATCAAACTCTGAGGAAAAAACTTTATGAAACAACTGGACATGTGAACCCTGACTGAAACTTTGATGCTACTACATGACTACTGTTAATTTTTAAGGTGTAATAATGGCATTTTGCTATGTTAAAAAATAGTAAAGATATATTAAAATATTTGTGGGTAAATGGGATTTACTTCAAAATAATATGGGGAAAAGGGAAGAGTTGAGTGGACAGGGCAGGATTAGCCATGGGCTGATGGCTCTGGAGGCTGAGGAACAGGCTCGTGGAGCTTCCGTATACTATTATGGCTACTGGGGCCTATCTTTTAAATTCTCTGTAACAAAACATTTTTAAAAATTAATGGCGAATACCACTTTAACCTACTTATGTAAATTCTACTTCAGTTTTCCTAAAAGTAGAACAAAAACATTACTGATTTTTCTCATCTGTGGGTCAATACACAAAGATTATTGTCACTCTTAATTATTACCCATTCTATAGGATTTTTTAAATTATACATACACAAAATTAGATTTAATAAAAAGTAAAACTCACCATTACACAAGATTTCTTCTTTAACAAATACTAAGGAAGTAGGATAAAGGGCTCCAGAACACTACACTATTAATTTGCAAAAGAAACCACTTTTCCTTTTAGCTAAATATCACTCTCATAAGAACATGCACAATGATCAGAATTAAACAATGGAATCATTTCAAATCTGAGCCCACAAAACTCTAGGCTTACAAAGTCCACAATAATTCACCTTCTCTTTCCGCTTTTCTGTTTTGCTTTGTTTTTTGTTTTACTAGTAGGTTTACAGACAAATTACGTGCTAAAAATAATTTAACCACAATTTAAAGGAACTAAGACTAAATAAAGATTTTCCTAAATTTTTAGCTTGATACTTGGCAAAGAGTTGATGTTCAGCTGCTAAATGGATTAGAAAGATTCCTAAGATATTGTGATATTATGATACAGCAACCTTTTAGATAGAATGGTTTCTCATGTCACATTTCCTCAGAGATTACTGCTACCTCCATCTTTAGAATGTAAATCTAGATTCTTACACAATATGTGTTTTATTAGCAACAACTCCTACACTGATGACTTAGAAAGAGAATCCTTAAAAAAAAAAAAAAAGTATCGCCAAATAAAGACAAATTTTAAAAACATCAATAGTGAGACTTGGTAGTTTTACCTAAGTCTTATTTGTAATTAGATATCTTATCTATTATATCATATGGGATCAGATAATTTTATGCTAAATCCAGAATTCTGGGGAAATTCAACACATTTAATTCCTATTAGCTATAACTTAATCTAATTAGTGGAGAAGGAAATGGCAATCCAATCCAGGACTATTGCCTGGAAAACCCCATGGACAGAGGAGCCTGGTAAGGCTACAGTCCATGGGGTCGCAAAGAGTCGGACACGACTGAGCAACTTCACTTCACTTCAATCTACTTAGTAGCCACACACACAAAACTCTGCATCGTCATTATATCCAATATTAGTAGCTAAGCAGTATTTCAACCACAGGTATAATGACTCTCTTTTCTTGAATTAACAAAAAAAATGTATTCCTTATTTTTGGAACAAGATACTCATATAACCAATGACAAGGCTAAGATTTCATAAATTCTACCAGAACAGTCTAATGCTTGTTAAGTTTACTAATCAGCTATCAAACAGTTCATTTTAGCAACCCAAGCTTTTGCTGGTGAAATTGTGAAAAAATCTGGGTTTTCTGCTATTTGATTATCTGCTTCTATTAACTATGCAGCGACATGAATTGAACCACACATACTTTATTACCTTTTTAGCTTTTTAGAGTGTTCCTGATTCATTTTCACAACTATATTCCAAAGTAGTACACTCAATGTCTGCAGTATTTTTTTTTTTAAAAGAGGGGGAAGAATCCTCTGAAATTTCTGAGTATGTAGAACACTGTTCTCCCCACTTTACTGACATAATCAGGGTGGACAGACTCCCCCAGGAAGAGCCTCTTTATGAAATTAAAACATACCACATACTATTCTCCAGAGGAATAAATTCTATTTGGGCAGGATTATTAGCCTCACTCAAGTCATTTCACAGCAGAGAGAACAAGCAGGTCTATTGTATATACCATAATTACATTTTGCATGACTTTCTTCAATTAAAATCTTTACTTAAATTAGCATCCATACAGAGGCAGAGAAATTTTAAAACTCATTATCTAATCTGACCTAACGATGACTTCTACTAACAAGAAATTAGTCTGAAAATGACTTCATATATTTCAAAGTAATTATTGGCATTAGGCCCTCCCTTCAGTAGTATATTACACAATACATTAGTCAGAGAAATGTACAGGTCAACTCCACATAATTCTGCATCTATCTGATACATATTTTTTCTGCATATGTTCTTTCATCTACCAGGAACAGAGTACTCTGAACCTCCAAAGAAGGACTGGACATATTTTGCTTATATTAGGTATTCCTTAATTACCTAATAATCATAACTTAAGATCTGGTGTCTGGTAAACAATCAGAAGGAATAAAAATGTTTTGATGACCTTTCTGACAAGAGCTGGTTAAGAGCAACATCTCAGACATACTTTTCACTGGACTGGCCATTATAACCTTCACATTAACAATTTATTATTAGGTTAAGCACAGCCAAACAGGAAAGCCCCATAGTTATACAAGAAGACAAAAAAATCTGCTTATCTATATGTCATCTATAGCTAACTTCATCTATGTTGGAACGTCTCTGCAACATGTACTAAAGAACAGGTCATTTCACAAACCACCACAGGAATCAGCGTTCAGGTTCATGATGATCTTGAGGTCTCCCTCTCCAAATGTTTTCTACTTCAGGGAATTCTGGTCTTAAAAACCTTACACTTTGCGGAATTCCCTGGTTGCCTAGTGGCTGGGGCTCTGCGCTTTCACTGCCGTCGGCACGAGTTCCGGCCGTGGTCAGGCCACCCAACCAATAATGATAATAATAAAATCTTACACTTGGTGGGGCAGGATAATAAAGAATTATAAAAGAAAATCTACATACAAATACACACACACACACACACACACACACACACACACACACACACAAGATAAAGAAAACAGAGGGCTAAAGAAGAAAACGGATTAACTGACCAAGGGATTCTCGGTACAATTTAAACTGGTTATTCCCTTTCAGTTCTGTTGTTTAAAACAGCACCTCTGAACAGGCAGAGCTCACTGATTCAGTCTCTCAGAGTTGGAAGTCCACTAAAACAATTCTCCTGCCACTTTTGCTTAGAATTCACTGCAAACAATAGATGGAGAGGGAGCCTTTTTTTTAATTTTGGTTTTTTAAGAGGAAAAAAGGAGGAACAGGGTATTTGATAAAATAGGAACAATTAGCTTTCTCTCCACGCTAAACCTGTGATATTATTTTTGGCTCCTCTTAATACAATTTTTTTTTGCCTTTAAAACTCAGGCATTATGCTTTATGAGTAGTCAATCTTTTCTGAGTCACATATCTCTCTGACTTTTGACTAGAAAAAGGCATTTATGGATACAGTACTGTACAAACAACTTCCAAACACACATAGTGAAAATGTAAAGAAATACAAGGGAAAGAAAAAAAACAAATTCAGGAAAAGTTGTTAACTGTGGTGGATAAGAAAGGCATTCAAACCGGAGGGTATTCACAAAAGGCTTAAATTGTACTGGTAATGATGCTTTGTTAAGCTGAATGACAGGTACATAAAAGTGTTTTAATCTTTCAACTTTTAACACATTTTTTAAAACTTTGCTCAATTTCTTTAAAACCTTAGGAAGAAGTACTACTCAACGGAAAAGTATGCTGGAGTCTGAGGTTCCCAATCAGTAGCCAAGAGCTGAATCCAGCCAAGAAAGTTAGTTTGGACAGCACGATGTTTTGTTTTGCTTTTTAATTGTAATCTGAATGCCTTCAGGCAAGGCATGCACTCGCCAATTAGCCAGAGTCACCCCCATTTTCCTTACAGTGAAGGAGAGTTCTTTGAAAGCCAAAGAAACTGGAATCCTCATAATGTAAAAGGCTGCAGCCGCTTTAAAGAAGTCTGACAACTCCGCAAAATGATAAGCACAGAGGTACCGTATGGCCCAGCAACTCCACTCCTAGACATCTACCTAAGAGAAAGGGAAACATGGCCCACTGACAGACCTCAACAACTGCTATTCACAGCAGCACTGTTCATAATAGCCCAGAAGTAGAAAAAACCCAAATATCCATCAACTGATGAATGGATAAACAAAACAGAGTACGATGAAGAAGTATCCCCCGTGAAAAGGAACAGTACTGACAGATACTATAACACGGACAACCTCAGAAACATGAACCTAAGTAAACAGAAGCCAATCACAGAGGACAGCAAGGAGGTCCAACCAGTCCATCATGAAGGAAATCAGTCCTGACTATTCATTAGAAGGACGGATGTGGAATCTGAAACCGCAACATTTGGCCACCTGATGCGAAGAGTTGACCCATTTGAAAAGACCCTGATGCTGGGAAAGATTGAAGGCAGGAGGAGACGGGAACAACAGAGGATGAGATGGTTGGATGGCATCGCTGACCCAATGGACATGAGTCTGAGTAAACCCCGGGAGCTGGTGATGAACAGGGAGGCCTGGTGTGCTGCGATTCACGGGGTCGCAAAGAGTCGGACACGACTGAGCGGCTGAACTGAACTGATAGATACCATAACACAGATAAACCTCAAAAACATTAACCTAAGTAAAAAGAAGTCAATCACAGAAGACCACAAATTATATTTCACGCATATGCAATGCCCAGAAGAGGCAACGTAGAGACAGATGCACACTGTAGAGACAGTGTAGAGACAGACGTATATTAACAAGGTGATAAAAATGTCATAACAGTAGATAATGGTGCTGACAAATATAATAAAAATCACTGAGCTGTTCATCTTAAAGGGGTGAATTATATATGATGTGCTTATCATATGGCAAGTAGTTTAAAAATAAACCAAAGACATCCGTTCAGTCTAACTTTAGTTTTATAACTGTGGTCTGAGGACTCCCCAGCGTTTCCTAGAACTTATCAGTGGGTCTGGGGTCAAGACTATTTTCAGAAAATCCTAAGACACGTGCCCCTTTCACTGTGTTGATACTGGTACTGATGGTACAAAAATGACAGCAGATAGTTAGGGAGTTTGGGACGGTCATGTACACACTGCTATTTTTAAAACGGGTAACCAACAAGGACTTACTGTACAGCACACGGAACTCTGCTCAGTGTTATGCGGCAGCCTGGATGGGAGGGGAGTTTGGGGGAGAATGGATACATATATATGTATGGCTGAGTCCCTCTGCTGTTAATTGGCTATTCTCCAAAACAAAATAAAAAGTTTAAAAAGACCAACAAAATTGCTGGCACCTTTGGCTCAGTGACACCAAATTATACAGGTTACTTACAGTCAATGTATTCTTTATCTCACCTACTCACAGCAAAAACAAACTTTACTGTATGAATTGTGGGCCAATCTGGTCATTTGGTTTTAACAGACTAGCATTTCTACTAGAAACAACTGTCAGTTCCTCTAGGAAAATGCATTCCCATTTCCAAAGTCAAAGAAACAAAACTCTCATAACACAACTGTTTCATAAAGTGAAAGCGGCCACTCTCCATGGGAAATCACACCTCATTCCCTTTGAAAACATTTTTTAACCAGAGGGATTAGTAAAGTCCAGTCTGGTGGGTAAAGGAGCTCAGTTCAGTTCAGTTGCTCAGTCGTGTCCGACTCTGCCACCCCATGAATCGCAGCACGCCAGGCCTCCGTGTTCATCACCAACTCCCAGAGTTTACCCAAACTCATGTCCATCGAGTTGGTGATGCCATCCAGCCATCTCATCCTCGGTGGTCCCCTTCTCCTCCTGCCCTCAATCCCTCCCAGCATCAGAGTCTTTTCCTATGAGTCAACTCTTCGCATCAGGTGGCCAATGTATTGGAGTTTCAGCTTCAGCATCAGTCCTTCCAATGAACACCCAGGACTGATCTCCTTTAAGATGGACTGGTTGGATCTCCTTGCAGTCCAAGGGACTCTCAAGAGTCTTCTCCAACACCACAGTTCAAAAGCATCAATTCTTCGGCACTCAGCTTCCTTCTCAGTCCAACTCTCACATCCATACATGACTACAGGAAGAAACATAGCCTTGACTAGATGGACCTTTGTTGACAAAGTAATGTCTCTGCTTTTGAATATGCTATCTAGGTTGGTCATAACTTTCCTTCCAAGGAGTAAGCATCTTTTAATTTCATGGCTGCAGTTACCATCTGCAGTGATTTTGGAGCCCCCCAAAATAAAGTCTGACACTGTTTCCACTGTTTCCCCATCAATTTCCCATGAAGTGATGGGATCAGATGCCATGATCTTCGTTTTCTGAATGTTGAGCTTTAAGCCAACTTTTTCACTCTCCTCTTTCACTTTCATCAAGAGGCTTTTTAGTTCCTCTTCACTTTCCGCCATAAGGGTGGTATCCTCTGCATATCTGAGGTTATTGATATTTCTCCTGGCAATCTTGATTCCAGCTTGTGCTTCATCCAGCCCAGCGTTTCTCATGATGTACTCTGCATATAAGTTAAATAATCAGGGTGACAATATACAGCCTTGACGTACTCCTTTTCTTATTTGGAACCAGTCTGTTGTTCCATATCCAGTTCTAACTGCTGCTTCAGAAGGGAAGGAGGCAAAAGAAAAGAATATAAAACAGCCTAAGAAACTATTTTGCCCTATCATGGTGACAAGCACTATCATTAGCATTTTATTATAAGATAAAAGTCTATTAGGTTTTAAGACAATTCAAACATCATAAGGCTTAAAGATTTTGTTAAAGGAGGACTATTCTAACTGTGATAAAAGGGACTTAAAGTGCTCCTAAACGCTAAAGATCACACACTGAGAAATACACTTGCAGAAATCTACTAAGAATAGATACTGAATTAGTCACTTATTAGCCCTAAAAGATGACTTGCAAATACGCTGCTGAAGATTTGGGAAGCCCCAAGGACCAGTCCAGAAAACTAAACTAATTTAGTGCGAAAGTGTAATTCCAAAAACACACTTACTGCACTAGTAACGTAGGCAGTATGGCTCTGCCAGAGAAAATAAAAAGATCAAATCCATCAATGTGTATTCCGTACTACACAGAGAAAAAGAAGACCGTGCTGGAGGACACAAGCATTTCAGTCACTAGGGTGTTTGAGTGCTGTGGAATAGAAAATCTTCTCTGTATTTAGTAAAACGTCCCTTTGTTCTTACTCTATGTTCACAAGCAATGTTTTGACCTGGCTTTGCAAGCACTATAGTTGATGCTAAGGAGAACCCCAGATGACAGGGATTAATATTTTGTTCACTGTAAACATAAAATCAAGGGGTCAATCTCTTTGATGGCATGTGAGTCCCTATGAGCCCCATGAACTCTGGGCAAACTAGATAAAGTTTCTGCCTTTGCAAAGTTGAAATTTTTCTAGAACTAAGTGATTTCTTGATAGGCATATAGACTCAAGTACTGAATATATTTGCAAAATTTTTTACTTTCTTTATGAAGTTACAATATAGTTCATAATATACCATGCTGCTGCTGCTGCTAAGTCACTTCAGTCGTATCCGACTCTATGTGACCCCATAGACGGCAGCCCACCAGGCTCCCCGTCCCTGGACACACCTCAAAATACAGGCCATAACAACATCAATAACCTCAGATATGCAGATGACACCACTCTTATGGCAGAAAGTGAAGACAAACTAAAGAGCCTCTTGATGAAAGTGAAAGAGAAGAGTGAAAAAGCTGGCTTAAAGCTCAACATTCAGAAAACGAAGATCATGGCATCCGATCCCATCACTCCATGGGAACTAGATGGGGAAACGGTGGAAACAGTGGCTGACTTTATTTGGGGGGGCTCCATAATCACTGCGGATGGTGACTGCAGCCATGAAATTAAAAGATGCTTACTCCTTGGAAGGAAAGTTATGACCAACCTAGACAGCATATTCAAAAGCAGAGACATTACTTTGTCAACTAAGGTCCATCTAGTCAAGGCTATGGTCTCTCCAGTAGTCATGTATGGATGTGAGAGTTGGACTGAGAAGGAAGCTGAGTGCCGAAGAATTGATGCTTTTGAACTGTGGTGTTGGAGAAGACTCTTGAGAGTCCCTTGGACTGTGAGGAGATCCAACCAGTCCATCTTAAAGGAGATCAGTCCTGGGTGTTCTTCAGAAGGACTGATGCTGAAGCTGAAACTCCAATACTTTGGCCACCTGATGCGAAGAGTTGACTCATTTGAAAAGACGTGATGCTGGGAAAGATTGAGGGCAGGAGGAGAAGGGGACGGCAGAGGATGAGATAGTTGGATGCCGTCACTGGCTCAATGGACATGAGTTTGGGTGAACTCCGGGAGTTGGTGATGGACAGTCTGCAGGTATGCTGCAGTCCACGGGGTCGCAAAGAGTCGGACACGACTGAGCGACTGAACTGGACTGAGTAACAGAATAGGTAAGAGTCAAATAGCTAACTTTTATGTAAGACTTACTGCACATCAGGCACTGACACTCTGCATATTTTAACTCACTGATTCCTCATAACAACCGATAGGTAGGTACTTCTATAATCTCCACTTCACTGAGACAGAGGACAATTAAGCAACTTGCTTCACACCACACATGTTAAGTATTGGGCTGTGAAAAAGTTTTGTTCGGGTTTTTCTGTTACACCATATGGGAAAATCTGAACGAACCTTTTGGCCAACCCTACAGTAAAGCTGGAGCTTCCCAGGTGGCTCAGCAGTAGAGAATCCACTTGCCAATGCAGGAGACCTGGGTTTGATCCCTGGGTCAGGAAGACGCCCTGGAGAAGGAAATGGCAACCCACTCCAGCATTCTTGCCTGGGAAATCCTATGAACAGAGGAGGCCATCGGGCTCTGTGTGGTCCATTGCGGGGGGGGGGGGGGTAGGTAAAACACTGCTAAGCGACTCAACAATAACAGCAGCAGAGCTGAGACTCAGTCTGTCTCCAAAGTCAGCATTTCGTAATCTCCGGTTAGCTGTGTACTATCAATTTTCTCAATTTTAAGCATCTTATTTTCCAAAACAATTTTGAAATTCCACATACCAGTGTTTCCCAAATTCCCATGATTAAGCTGTTAAGCTGAAAATTGTCTACCTATTCATTTTTAAATGGCTCCTATCGCCTTTAATAAGCATAAATATCAAACCATGAAATTTTCAGAAGTTAATGCAAAATTAATCAGAAAAATATACAACTATTGTTTTAAAAGTATACATATTCACTTTCAAAGTATACTAACATAGGTTATTAAGTACACATGTAAAATTAATCACAGTTTTAGATTAATAAGATTGGTGGACACTATTTTTAAAAGAAGGATATTGCAGCTTTTAAAGGAAAAATATTAGTTTGAGTCTTTCTGACTATTGACTGAAACTGACTCCAACCACTTCTTTTATGTTAGTTTCAAATCCCTGGCGCTTCAGCAACAAGTATAGCTCCTATAAAACCGTAACTTGTTTTATGGGTTAGTCATTCTCCAAACTAGACTGTAATTAATCTTAACTTTGTAATTTGTGCTTTCCTTACTATTTCTTTCTTTTAATGAAGTCAACATATACTACCGAACTGCTACATTCCCAAATTTTCATTTTCTCTTTTCACCTTGACATTTAAAAGAAAAAGTACTTCTCCTGAGGTGGTCTTTTGTCATACTAGTAATGTTCTTGTTTTTTTATCTGGGCACCAGTTACAGGACTGTGCTCAACTTATGAAAATTCATCAAGCTATATATACTTTTCTGTACATATAGTTTATACTTCAATAAAGAGTTGTTTTTTAAGAAGCGGTGCTTCCTAACTTTATCTCACCGAAAGCCATGACATATCAGCTTTGACGGATGTCACTTGTTTCTTTTTGACAGCTATCACTTCTAAGTCTTCTTTAAATCAGACAGCACTCTACAGTACTGAGTTAACATTCAATCTGTATTTTCAGCACATGTAAAAGAGTCATCTAAGATACTCTGTGGAACCAAAAGGTGCTATTTAATTCTTTCGCAAACCCCTGAGACCTAAAGATCTCTAAAGGAAAGGAAACATTTATTTTATGTTCTATGTGCTCTTTTTATTCTCACAATTACCTCATCAGTTAGACATTACACACTTGTGGATGGAGCCACAGCGATATACTTCCCACCAAAAATGCTTCCCTCAGGCAACGCTCGTGCTCCTCCACTCAGAGACGGATGGGCCTATGTCTCCTCTGGTTGCACCAGCCTCCAGCATAAATATGTGACAGAACTGTGTGACTGCCGAGGCTACAACATCAAGGATGGGGAGGAGGGACGCTCGAGAGAGAGGGCATATGTGTACACATACAGCTGATTCACTCTGGTGTAAAGCAGAAACAACACTGTAAAGCAATTCCACTCCAATTTTTTAAAAAAACAAAACGCAATACTGCTCCCACCTCGCTTTCTCACGCTCTCAGGACACTTGCCTTTGGAACCCGCCACCAGACTGGGAGCAACGTTCTGCCTGCAGCCCCAGCAACATCTCCAGCTAACAGGCAGCATCAACCACCCAACCCAAGTGACCTGGTGAGCTTTCTGATTGCGGCCCCTCGCCTTCAAGTCTTCCCGGTGAACCCTCATCAGCATGGACTGGACCAAGCCATCCCCCCTGAGCCCTACCTGAATTCCTGAGCCACACTAACCGTGAGATAATAATGATCACTGGGCTTCCACGGTGGTCCAGTGGCTGAGAATCCCCCTCCGAATGCAGGGGACACGGGCATGATCCCTGATCCCGGAAGACTCCACATGCCGCACGGCAACGAAGCCCAGGTGCCACCACTGAGCCCACGCCCTGCAGCTACGGAAGCCTGTGCACCGCAACGGGGGAAGCCACCACAATGAGAAGCCCACACACCGCAACAGAGACCCAGCACAGCCAAAAATAAATAAACCTTAAAAAACGTTCATGGTTACTGCTGCTTTACATCACGAAGCTTTTGAGATCATTTGTCATACAGCAATAGAAAACGGAAACACTTTACAAATAAAACACACAGGAAGATAACCATGCCAGCAAGCGGCAAAGGCAGAATCTGAATCGTCAGTCCGTACACAAAACCCAAATTTTTTTCTACCAGAGGGTACTGCCTCCAAGTTTGCTCAGAGTTGCCCATATTTCCAAAGAAAACAACAGTACTCAGACTGAAAGCTCTAAGAGCAATATATACTCCCCCAAATTAGTGTTTTCAGTTAACACTCAGGACAGTAGGTCATTACATTAGCAGGCTCAAAATCCCTGCACCTCTGACTCATCATATCTTTCCCACCCTAGTAACAGCATATCCTAGAGATGCTTAAGAAACATCACTACGTCAATAATAAACCTCAACATTTATAGAACACTTCACAGAGCACTTTAAGGATTACTAATCTGATCTTCAGGAAACCCCCCTATGAAACAGATAAGGCAGGTATCATACAGACAAGGCTCAAAAAAGGTAAAAATAACTAACTACAGGGCTTCCCTGCCAGCTCAGTTCAGTTCAATTGCTCAGTCATGTCCAACTCTTTGCGATGCCATGGACTGCAGCACACCAGGCCACCCTGTCCATCACCATCTCCCGGAGTTCACTCAGACTCATGCCCATTGAGTGGATGACATCTCATCCTCTGTCGTCCCCTTCTCCTGCCTTCAATCTTTCCCAGTATCAGGGTCTTTTCCAATGAGTCAGTTCTTTGTACCAGGTGGCCAAAGTACTGGAGTTTTAGCTTCAACATCAGTCCTTCCAATGAATATTCAGGACTGATTTCCTTTAGGATGGACTGGTTGGATCTTCTTGCAGTCGAAGAGACTCTCAGGAGTCTTCTCCAACACCACAGTTCAAAAGCATCAATTCTTTGGCGCTCAGCTTTCTTTACAGTCCAACTCTCACATCCATACATGACTATTGGAAAAATTGTAGCCTTGACTAGACAGACCTTTGTTGACCAAGTAATGTCTCTGCTTTTGAATATGCTGTCTAGGTTGGTCATAACTTTTCTTCCAAGGAGCAAGCGTCTTTTAATTTCATGGCTGCAGTCACCATCTGCAGTGATTTTGGAGCCAAAAAAAAATAAAGTCTGACACTGTTTCCACTGTTTCCCCATCTATTTGGCATGAAGTGATGGGACCAGATGCCATGATTTTAGTTTTCTGAATGTTGAGCTTTAAGCCAACTTTTTCACTCTCCTCTTACATTTTCATCAAGAGGCTCTTTAGTTCCTCTTTGCTTTCTGCCATAAGGGTGGTGTCATCTGCATATCTGAGGTTATTGATATTTCTCCTGGCAATCTTGATTCCAGCTTGTGCTTCTTCCAGCCCAGCATTTCTCTTGATGTATTCTGCATAGAAGTTAAATAACCAAGGTAACAATATACAGCCTTGACATACTCCTTTTCCTATTTAGAACTAGCCTGTTGTTCCATGTCCAGTTCTAGCTGTTGCTTCCTGACCTGCATACAGGTTTCTCAAGAGGCAGGTCAGGTGGTCAGGTATTCCCATCTCTTTCAGAATTTTCCACAGTTTATTGTGATCCATATAGTCAAAGGCTTTGGCATAGTCAATAAAGCAGAAATAGATGTTTTTCTGGAAATCTCTTGCTTTTCCATGATCCAGCGGATGTTGGCAATTTGATCTCTGGTTCCTCTGCCTTTTCTAACACCAGCTTGAACATCTGGAAGTTCATGGTCCACATACTGTTGAGCCTGGCTTGGAGAATTTTGAGCATTACTTTACTAGTGTGTGAGATGAGTGCAACTGTGTGGTAGTTTGAGCATTCTTTGGCATTGCCTTTCTTTGGGATTGGAATGAAAACTGACCTTTTCCAGTCCTGTGGCCACTGCAGAGTTTTCCAAATTTGCTGGCCTATTGAGTGCAGCACTTTCACAGCATCATCCTTTAGGATGGTGGCTCAGTGGTAAAGAAATCTGCCTGCCAGTGCAGGAGATGCAGCTTCGATCCCTGGGCCAGGAAGATCCCCTGGAGTAGGAAATAGCAACCCATTCCAGTAATCTCGCCTGGGAAATCCCATGGATAGAAGAGTCTGGTGGGCTACAAATCATGGGGTCACAAAAGAGTGGGACGAAACTGAGCAACTAAACAACAACAGACCACCTACAATAAGATAAGTAGGGACTCGATCTCATATTTTCTGACTCCACATCAAGTGCTCTTTTCAACTTAATTCAACTCGAAAGAACTTTCATGGAGTGCCTTTGGGTGTACTTTCGCAAACAACACTGTCTCTGCAAGTATTCTGAAGCATCTACTTGGCACAAAGCATCATGGTGGGCGCCATGCGTTCTCCACTCTCAGGAATGGCACAAAAACATCTCTGATAGCTGATCTCTACACAAAGCCAGTCTTTCCCCATTCTGATCCACTCCTGACACCGCCATCCAACAATCTTCCTAATCCACTTCCTTAATGACAATAATTCAAAAACTGTCTAAAATGACAACTTCCCATAAAAAGAGAGGCCAAATCTCATCTGCTTCCAAAGCCTTCTATAAACTGACTCTAACTTACCTGGTAATTTCCCTGCACTTGCTAAGAAAAACTGAATTAATCTCTTCCTTCCTGTCCACGTTCATTTTCTTTATACTCTCTTGCTCTCCCTTTGGTTCATATGATCACTCAAACCCAGAAGTGAGACTCAAGTATTTCATCCCCAACTCCTGACAGAGAGTCCCTTCCTTCCAAGACCTTAAAATTTACTGTTGAGCTATAATTAATAATTCAAAACAAGACACCATAATTAAATTAGGTGGCACAGATTATAGTTCACAGGGACTTTAAGGAAAGGAATCTACTAAGGGCTGCAAGAAAGTCTTCAGGGAGAAAAGAACACTTGAAATGGGTTCTGACTGATAGGCTAGGATAGCAACTGGCAGAAGTAAAAAACCCCCATGATGAGGAGCCACTGAAAAGCCTTCCCTTCCTCCCTACTTCTTCCCATTTACATCTCAGCTAAGCCTCCAGCCAATATCGTCTCCTTCAGGAAGACCTCCCCAGGTACTTCACCAACATTCTCTTCTCCGCGCTTCTAATACCACCACTGTGCCACCCATGACGCTCGATCAGGCCCTCGGTCCTTCCATGTTATAATAACAAACCTCATCTCGCCGAGCTGGCAGCAATATGTCTCCACACAGAAAGCACTCAACATTTGTTCAGCTGAATTCAGTTCAGCAGACACCGGTGCCTTCTGTCTTTTAAAAACCCATTGATCATAACACTGGTTCTTAACTTACCGGGCATCACCTTTGGAAAGGTTGGTATTTACAGGATTGAGAATAACCTTGTTTGCGTCTACATCCACCACACATTTGGTGTGCAAGTCAATTTCTGCAGATTGAAAAAAGAAAAACAAAAAATGAGTTATTTTTGAAGCAACGTATGTCAGAAAAAGCATTTGACCGAAAAAAAAAAAAATTCCAACACTGTTTCAAAACAGAAACATTCAATGAACTAGAAATACACAGGAACTTCCTCAATTGACCTGATAAAGGGCATCTAAAAAACTTGCAGCTAACTTCACACTTAATGGTAAAAGACTCAACAGCCTACCTACTAACATCAGAAATAAGACAAGGATATCTACACCTGAAACACAACATTTTAGATCACCTATACACCAATTTAAAAAAAAAAGACAAGGATGTCTGCTACTGAGCCTATTCAAGGTTGTACCAGAATTTCTGGTCAGCGCAGTTAAGCAAGAAAAACTAACATAAGGCATCCCAACTGAAAAGAATAAATAAAACTACCTTTATTTGCACAAGATAGGATCTTATATATAGAAAATCCTAACAAATCCACTAAAAAGCTACTAGAATAAACAGGTTTTGCAAAGTTGTTGGATATGCGATCAATACGCAAAGATCAATTGTTTCCATACACCAGCAATAAAAAAACCAGAAATGAAGTTAAGAAAATTTCATTGATAACATTTTTGATTCATTTATATCAAAAAGACTTAAATGCTTAGGTAAAATCTTAAAAGAAGTGCAAAACATAGACACTGAAGATTCCAAAATATTGTTGAAAGAAACTAAACACTTAAAATAGAAAGAAATTATATTCATGAAGTAAAAGACTTAATACTGTTAGGATAGCAATAACTCCCCAATACAAAAACTCAACGAATCCCTATTAAAATCCCAGCCAAATTTTTTTTTTTTTTCAAAAGTTAACAAGCTGATTCTATGTGGAAATGCACGAGACCTAGAATACCCAAAAAACCTTGAAGAACAAAATACAAAGACTGCATTTGTCAACTCTAAACTTACTACACAACTACAGTAATCACGGTCCTAATAAAAGAAGGACAGATATGTGGATCAATGAAACAGAGAGTCCAAAATTACAGTCAGATTTATGGCCAAACGACAACAGTGCCAAAAAAATCCAATGGGGTAAGTACAGCCATTTCAACAAATGGTGCTAGCACAGCCTCATCAAAACGAAAAACTTCAAAAAAAAAAAAAAAAGAAAAGAAAAACTTCTGTGCTTCAAATGATACCATCAAGGGAGTAAAAAGATAATCTACGGAACTGAGAAAATGTTTGTGAATCATATATCTAATAAGGGACTTGCATCAGAAAACATGAAGAACACGTACAGTTCAATAATTTTAAAATGGGCAAAGACTGAGACTTCCCTGGTAGTCTAGTAATTAAAACTCCATGCTTCCAGGAGGCACGGGTTCAATCCCAGGCTGGGGAACTAAGATCTCATATGCCACATGGAACAGTCAAAATAAGAAAATAAAATGGGCAAAGATTTGAACAGACACCTCTCCAAAAAAACAAAAATACAAAAATGGCCAATGACCACAAGAAAAGATGCTCAACATCATTACACAATGGGGGAATGCAAATGAAAACCACGAGACACCACTTCATACCCACTAGCATAACTAAGCAAAATGACATATAACTAATATAAACACTGTCAGTGATATTGCAATTTAAAAAAGAAGAAATAATAAAAGTGTAAACTGGATCATGTCCAAAACAAGCCAGGTAAGTACAGGTAAGGACATGGAAAAACTGGAACCTATATACAGTACTGGTGGGAATAGAAATGGTGCAGTCACTTTAGAAAACAGTCTGGCAGTTCCTAATGGTTACGCATAGAATTAGCATATGACCCAACAACTCCCACTCATAGAGATACACCCAAGAGAAGCCTATGTCTCTACAAAAGTTTATACATAGAAGTTCATAGCAGTGTTATTTGGCTATTCATAACAGCTAAAAAGTGGAAACAACTCAAGTGTCCTTCGATGGACAAATGTGGTATATCCATAAAACAGAACACTACTTAGCAATTAAGTAGGTACTGATACATACAGTGGCAGACTTTATTTTTTTGGCTCCAAAATCACTGCAGATGGTGACTGCAGCCATGAAATTAAAAGACGCTTGCTCCTTGGAAGAAAAGTTATGACCAACCTAGATAGCATATTCAAAAGCAGAGACATTACTTTGCCGACTAAGGTCCATCTAGTCAAGGCTATGGTTTTCCAGTGGTCATGTATGGATGTGTGAGTTGGACTGTGAAGAAGGCTGAGCGCCAAAGAATTGATGTTTTTGAACTGTGGTGTTGGAGAAGACTCTTGAGAGTCCCTTGGACTGCAAGGAGATCCAACCAGTCCATCCTAAAGGAAATCAGTCCTGAATATTCGTTGGAAGGACTGATGCTGAAGCTGAAAGTCCAATACTTTGGCCACGTCATGCAAAGAGCTGACTCACTGGAAAAGACCCCGATGCTGGGAAAGATAGAAGGCAGGAGAAGGGGACGACAGGGGATGAGATGGTTGGATGGCATCACCGACTCGATGGACATGAGTTTGATTAAGCTCCGGGCATTGGTGATGGACCGGGAGGCCTGGCGTGCAGCAGTCCATGGGGTCGCAAAGAGTTGGACATGACTGAGCAACTGAACTGAACTGATACATACTAAAACACAAATGAAGTCTGTGCTAACTGAAAGAAGCCAGTCACAAAAGACCATACAGTGTAAGATTTTACTTATTTCTAACATTCAGAACAGGCAAATAGAGACGGAAAAGAGACTAGCTACTACCTACAGCTGAGGCGTGACTGCCAGCGGGTATAGGCTTCTACTGGGGGTGATGAAGATGTTCTAAAATTGTGCTGATGGTTTTCACAACTGCATGAGTGCAGTAAACACGACTGATGTGGCTGAACTGTATGAAATGTGAACTGTATCTTAAAGTTTAGCGGGTTTTTTTTTAATGTATATAGGCCACATCGTGTTCTCTTATTTTCATATTCCTCTACATTTCTGACCCAAAGTATGCAACAGTTTCTGTTTGCCTTATCTCTACTACGCAAAGATATGCTCTGACGAAAGAAACTGCGCTCCACTGGAGTCATTTTGTATTTTTCTAAGAACCTTGCCCAAATGTCAATGTCAAACTCATTACAACTTTAGAGTATTCCCACTGCCAGGAAAGAGGATTTATTTCTTTGTTTGATTGCTTTAAGTTACGTAACTGAGACAAATGGAAAACAAAACAAAAATTTCCTTTCCCGTCCTACCACAACTCAACTTTTCTCAGATCAGTTATTTTATCAATACATTTGTTTGCAAAGACATAATCCATAAGTATGAAAAATTTAGTGGTCGGGCTTCTAGCCAATACAGTTTTTAGGCAACGAGAAGTGAAAAGAAAACAGACCTATGTTTTATCCAGGTGTGGAAGACTAACCCCTGAAGGCTTATATTTCAACTAGTAGTAAAGTCTATTTCTAATACTTGAGTTTAAATCCACTCTATACTGTCACAGAAATGCTGCAAGAAAGCCTTAGTCACGATGAAGAAACTTTCCAAGCGCTTATTACTTCTTCCTTTCCTCAGGCCCAGGCTTCCCAGGAGGTCCCCAGGGAAAGAATCTGCCTGCCAATGCACCAGACACAGGTTCGGTCCCTGGGTTGGGAAGATCCCCTGGAGAAGAAATTAGCAACCCACTGCAGGATTTTTGCCTGGGGAAATCCCGTGGCCAGAGGAGCCTGGCAGGCTACAGTTCATGGGGTCGCAAAAGAGTCGGACACAACTAAGCATGCACACAACATTCCCTAGGCCCAGAGCTCAAGAAAAGTTTGCACACATCGTACTTTGTTAATACCACCCCTTTATGACCTCTGACATGCTATTTTGGCCAGCCCCATATGTGTATATTATACACAAATGCATTATCAAGCCTCCGGAAATTGTACTGACTCAGAATCTGCTATCTCACCACCCACCACAAAGTCAGATATTAGTTTCTTGCAAGAACGTCTGGTCTGAGCAAAGGAGCTGCATGTACAGTTCTGTATCAGGAGTGCACATCTAAAATGCATGCCTGCAAAGCTGTAAAGCAAATACTTCCCCCACCCCACCAGAGTTTTGCCTTCATTTCACATGATCTGGAATTGAGAAAGGATTCAGTTTCCTTCAATATTTGTAGGCTTTTCTCCTATACTCTTCACAGCTCCTCCATCTTACCCCTCATGACTTCATTAGATACATTAATAATTTGAAAACATTTAATGGCATGATTAAGGAACCAATTCCCAGAAAATCCTTTATAATTCAAAGAACTATCCAACAGCTAATACAGTCAACCTAAGCTCATTTTGTCCTAAAGAGGGCAACCCTAACAAAAGTCTATACATTTAACCCTCTGGAGGTGGCCTTTAAAATTATAAATAACTATCTTCACTTCTTTATTGCTCAGTTTTTATTATCAAATAAAATTCCACCCCAGTGCTGTTACAAGAAGGTTTTTCACAAGACTGTTTAGAATATGGGTGGAACATCCAGGACACACACCCAAGCAAATAAGAGCAGTGAAGAGAGTTTAAGGGTCAGATTCTCTGGTCGCTCAGATGGTAAAGAATCCACCTCCAATGCAGGAGACGGGGGTTCGATCCTTGGGTCGTGAAGATCCCCTGGAGAAGGGAATGGCAACCCACTCTAGTATTCTTCTCTAGTATCCTGGAGAACTCCATGGACAGAGGAGCTTGGTGGGCTATAGTCCATGGGGTCACAGTCAGACATGACTGAGCGACTAACATACACAAAAAATCAAGGGTCAAATATATGAAAAGCATTTTACATCTAAATGTCATCAATGCTTGAATAAAATTATACTGCTTCAAAATTCTAATTATGACACCTTCTCCACGGAAAACTTCTTGCTCTATACTTCTCAGAAAGCAAAGAAAGTGAAAGTGAAGTTGTGCCCAACTCTTTTGCCACACATGGACTGTAGCCTACCAGGCTCCTCCATCCACAGGATTTTCCAGGCAAGAGTACTGTAATGGATTGCTATTTCCTTCTCCAGGGGATCTTCCCAACCCAGGGATCAAACCCGGGTCTCCTGCATTGCAGGCAGACCCTTTACCGTCTGAGCCACCAGGGAAGCCCCTTAGAAAGCAAAGCCATGATTAAATTGCAATGCCAAATTTAGGCCTCAAATTTAAGCTGGATTAAAAAAAAGAAAAAAATTTAAACACCTACCAAAAATCCTAAAGATAAACACCTTTCTCTTAGTCTGGAACAACACTTTGGTTAAAAAGATAAAAATCTAGCTGTTATGCTCTAACAGCATGAAAGTGAGCAAGAACGCACATGAACACCCATGTGCACAGCAGCATTATTCACAGCAGCTAAGAGGTGGCAGCAACCCAACTTTCCATCAATGGATGAATGGGTACACAGAATGTGGTGTGTGTGTATGTATATGTACAGATACTTTTTTCCAATGGAAAATGATTCAATCTTTAAAAAGAATGAAATTCTGCTAAAACATGCAGACCTTGAAGACACTGTACTAAGAAAAATAAACCAGTCACAAAGGATAAGTTTTGCAGGATTCCACTTGTATGAGACACTTCCAGTAGTCAAAGTCAGAGACAAAAAGTGTGACGGTAGCTGCCAGGGGTGGGGCTAAAGGGTCCACAAGGAGTTAGTATTTCACGGGTATGGGGTTTCAGTTCTGCAAGATAAAAAAGTTCTAGAGATGGATGGTGGTGATAGTTCCATAACAATGTTAATGTACTTAATGCCACTGAACTATACACTTAAAAGTGGTTTAAGATGGTCAATTTTTTAATCTATCTTACCACAATAAATAAATAGCACTAAATACTCATCACTAGTATAATAAGTAACACATAGACAACAGCTTACTCCCAGGGAAGCATAAAATAATAAGATTGGTATTTAATCAGCACTATGTCTGAAAACCAATAAAAAATGAGAGTTCAGTAGTGCTGTAAGTTTATGTTATGATTAATCAAGTTTTACAGTACTCAGAACCATGAATGCTTTGATGTATCCCTGGTCCTTAGAAAAAGACAGATAGATAGAAATTTACTCCACTGGCATTGAAGATTCCATATTATTTTCCAAACAGGATCTTTCTCCAGGTCAAGTTCCCTAAGATGAATAAAATATTAACAGCTGACAATTCAGTTTACTCAGCCAGCAAATTAGTCACCTTGTAAAAGTGAATAATTTGAAATGAGTCTTTCTTCAATGCATACATCAGCGATGGCCCTGTCTCCAATGACATCATAGTCAAAGATGGGCAGGGCCTGGGAGACTCCCTTTACATAAACTCATGTTCTGTCTGGGGAGATGCGTCATTCTCAGAGTGGACAAAATAGTTCTGAGCTGTCCTTTCAGTAATCTGCCTTTCAAATTCTCCAGAAAATTATTTTCAATAATCTGTCACAAACTTAGCATTTTTACATGTCTGTGTATGCTCGTAATATTCATCACTAATATTTCATATATGAAGTGCTTGTTTTCCCAAAGGGAATGTAGTAGTCTTATTAGAATAGGAAATAAGACTTACAGTGCTTTACTATAACTACAAGTGGCTTGGGACCCTTTTGAGGCCCACTGACTCAAGGAGAAAAAAGGGATGTGATGCCAGGGAGGCCCGGCGAGCTGCAGTCCACAAGGTCACAAAGAGCTGGGCACAACTGGACACAAACAATGACCCAGGGAGAAAAAAGGGATGTGATGCCACACAGGAAAAAAAAAAACCAAAGACGTAGTCTGCTTTCTAGTAAGAGATTATATAAAATGTCCTAATCACCTACTTCTATGTTTTTACCACTGAACATGAGAATCCATTCAATAAACAAAAGATAAAATATAACTGAGTTCTAATACGGCTAAAGAAATAACTGAGGACTGAGGGAAAATCCTAGACAAGACGCCTGGTAAGGGGAAGAGAGATGATAATACCAAAACAACTGAAATAGTCTTGAGTCTATTTTCAAGAAACTAATCAACTTCACAGGGATAGGAAGTTGGTCTTTTAAAAACTTGTAAGGCAAAACCAGAATAAACAAGTTTATCTTGAAGAAAGAAGAACAAAGCAGAAAGACCAGTGTCACCAGTTTCAAACTTACTACAAAGCTATACTAATCAGACAGCGGGGTACTAACCTAAGAACAGACACACAAATCAATGGAATAAAACTGAGAATCCAGAGATATGCTTTCACATTTACGGTCAACTAATTTTCAACAAGGGTGCCAAGACAATCCAATGGGGAAAATATAGTCATTTCAACAAATGGTGTTAGGACAATTGGCTATCTACATACAGAAAGATGAAATTGATTTCTACGTCACCCCTCATTCAAAAATTAATTCCAGGGGTTTCCTGGTGTCCTAATGGCTAGGATTCCGGGCTTCTGCGGCCAAGGGTCCAGATTCAATCCCTAGTCAGGAACCGACATCCCATAAGCCACACAGCCAACAAAAATAAATTTTAAAAACTAACTCCAAACAAATCAAAGACCTAAGTAAATGCATGAGCTAAAACTATAAAACTCTTAGAAAATATACACACTAAATCCACATGACTGCGAGTTAGGCACTGGTTTCTTAGAGATCAAATGAAAAGCGCAAGCAACAAAAGAAAAAAAAACAGATAAATTGGACCACATCAAAATGAAAAACTTTTGTGCTTCAAAGGGCACCACTGAAAAAATGAAAAGGCAACCCACATGCTCAAGAAAATATCTGCAAATCTCATATCTGTTACAGGACTGGCATCCAGAACATATAAAGAACTCTAAGAATTCAACAATAATTAAAAAAAAATAATCCAACTTTAAAAATAAGAATAGGGTTTGACTAGAGATCTCTGAAAATATATACAAATGGCCAACACGCACATGAAAATATGCTTAATCAACATTATTAGACACTGGGGACAAGCAAATCAAAAATCATAGTGAGACTCCACACCCATTAGGACAGCGATCAAAGAGAAGGACAATAAAACTGATGGGGAAGACATGTAGACACTGAAACCCTCACACATCGTTGGGGGCAACGTAAAACAGTGCAGCAACTCTGGAAGACCATCAGGCAGCTCCGCAGAAGTTAGAGTTACTACATGACCCAGTAATTCCACTTGCATACATGCTCAAGAGAAATGAAAACACACAATAACTTATTATTACATTACACAAATGTTCATGATTCATAAATAGCCAAAAAATGGAAACAAGCCAGATGCCTACCAACTGAGAATGGGCACCAAAGTGCAGCATGGCCATGTCACAGAATACTGCTGTGCTGTGCTTAGCCACTCAGTCTGATTCTCTGTGACCCCGGGGACTGCCGTCTGCCAGGCTCCTCAGTCCCTGGGGATTCCCCAGGCAAGGATACTAGAGTGGGTATCCATGCCCTCCTCCAGGGGATCTTCCCAACCCAGGGATAGGACCCAGGTCTCCCACATTCCAGGCGGATTCTTTACCATCTGAGCCATCAGGTAAGCCCCACAGAATATTATCCAGCCTTAAAAAGGAATGAAGTATTGATTCATGTTACAACATGGGTAAGTCCTAAAGGACTTATGCCAAGGGAAAGGAGTCAGATACAAAAGTCCATAAATCATGCGATTCCATTTATATGGATGTCCAGAATAGGGAAATCCACAGAGACAAGAAGTAGATTAAGGGCTGTGGGGAGAGGGGAGGGGATGGGAGTGGGGTGGATGGAGAGTAACCACTAACCATCTCTCGTAGGGATGATAAAAAATGTTCTGGAATCCAATAGTGGCAATCATTGCACAACTCTGCAAATACACTAAAGGCCACTGAATTATACACTTTGGATAGGTGAATTACATCTCAAAAATAGCTCAGAAGGAATGGTCCCACTACCATCAATGGATGTACACTATGGTTCAAGTCCCTCAACCACACTTCTAAATAATCACTACTTTGAAAAACCCACCCAGCCTAATTCTCACTCACAATTAATAACCTCACATTCTAGCTCATCAAGAAAATCAAACACTCTAGGGCTTCCCCATTGTATAATTATCCTCTTCCCTCTGTATTTCAAAAATTCCCCACTCTATCGACTATTCCTCTCTATTGATAAAAAGGCTCAAACAACTCCCAGACTTGGGTTGGCAGGGAGCGGGGGAGGCCTGCTGCTCATCTCCAGAAGACCATTCTTTACCATGGCTTTCTATATGGCATTTCTTGAAAGAAAACTCACGTATATTCACTGCCTCCATATGAGCACACACACTGATTTCTCGGCCCACTACCAACACGCCAACAGCAATTCATTCATTCAGTCAAAATTCTTCTGCCGTTCTTCACCCTGGGCCACCACATTACTTTCACCTGCTTTTCCTTATGCCTGTCTTCTCAGCCTCTGTGACCTCCTCCTTCAGGAACATGCCTTGATTTGGTGTTCTGTGTGTGTGTGTGTGTGAAGTCACTCAGTCACGTCCCACTCTTTGCAACCCCATGGACTGTAGCCCACCAGGCTCCTCTGTCCATGGGATTCTCCAAGCAAGAATTCTGGAGTGGGGCACCATCTCCTTGGTGTTCATCTCCTTGGTGTTCTATAAGATCTTCTCTTTTTTTTTTTTTTAACTTTATTTTACTTTACAATACTGTATTGGTTTTTGCCATACATTGACATGAATCCACCACGGGTGTACATGCGTTCCCAAACATGAACCCCCCCCTCCCACCTCCCTCCCCATAACATCTCTCTGGGTCATCACCGTGCACCAGCCCCAAGCATGCTGTATCCTGCGTCGGACATAGACTGGCGATTCAATTCTTACATGATAGTATACATGTTACACTGCCATTCTCCCAAATCATCCCACCCTCTCCCTCTGAGTCCAAAAGTCCGTTATACACATCTGTGTCTTTTTTGCTGTCTTGCAACAACTTCCAAATCTACCCAAATCTCCAGTCCCTTATTTTCAGCCTCCTGTACACCAGTTTTCTCGATCCACCCATTGGCTGCACTTCAGAACCTAAAACTCAACAAGTCTGTTACATTTCTTCCAGGCATACACTACATCTTATCTGAAGTCGTAGGTGCAGTGGGTGGCACGTGGTAAGCGCTGAGCAAACACTGCTGAATGTCTAACAACAGAGCTCATAACTGCCCATACCTCTCCCTTAAAACCTGCTTCTCCCGCATTTCTGATCTCACCAGCACTCGCTCACTTAGTCGTCTAAACTGGAAGCACTGCAGTCATCCTATATTGCCTAGGGCTTCCCTTGTGGCTCAGCTGGTAAAGAATCTGCCTGCAATGCGGGAGGCCTGGGTTCAATCCCTGGGTTGGGAAGATCCCCTGGAGAAGGGAAAGGCTACCCACTCCAGTATTCTAGCTGAGAGAACTCCATGGACGGTATAGTCCACGGGGTCGCAAAGAGTTGGACACGACTGAGCAACTTTCACTATTATTTCCTAAATCTTGGCTGCTTTCACACCACCTTGAAATGCAAGGCCTCAAAGGCACTTTGCCTCGCCCACCTCTCAGGAATGCAGTCCCAGCCAGCTACCTTCAGGACAAACATCAGGTTTGCTCACCGCTTAAGAGCAATGGGGTTCCCCAGCTCAGTGCTCCTCAGTCGCAACCCCAACCCACTGCTGGCACAGCATCCATCTGGACCCTCCACGTCACTCCTGTGGGATCTGCAGGCGAAATCTGACCCCAAAGTCCTGCGTCTTTCACCAGCATCCATCTAACAGTGACAAGCTCACGTACCAGCTTGTGAGCAAGGTAAGATGCAGACCTTAATTTCTCTTCCAAGAGCATCTCTGTAACAGTGCCACTGCCCCTTTCAAAAACCTAGACATTTGCGACAACACAGATGGACTCCGAGGAATGTACTGTACTAAGCAAATCAAACACGGTATGATTTCATTTATATAAAAAAATTTAAATATGAAGAATATAAAACAAAACAAAACTCACAGACACAGAGGACAGACGAGTGGTTATACAGGAGAAGAGGGTTGGAGGCTGGCAAAATGGGTGAAGGAAAATGTCACTAATTGTTTGGTGACATGGTTACTAGACTTATTGTAGTGATCACTTTTTAAGAGTTAAGCTGTACACCTGGAACTAATATGTTACATACCAATTTTACCTAAAACAAACCTACAGTCACTGCACCCCTCATCCTGTCGGAGACCCCCCCGAATCTGCCTGAACCTCACTTCAGTAACTTCATTCTGCTCTGCTCCCCACAAACCTCTCAAATTCAGTGAAGCCACCTCCCATCACTCCTCTCATCCCCTACTCGCCACATTCTTCCAGCTTTTCCAAGAAAGCACAGAATTTAAGGGCTGTGGCTCCAGAGTTGAACTGCCCAGGTTCCAATCCTCTGTTCCTCTACCTGATAAGCATGTGATTTGGTGCAAGCAGGAAACTCTAAGTTTCCATTTTCTTGTCTGTAAAATGAGTTATCGTACAAATTCTCCTAGCATTTTTGGAAGGATTGACCAAAATAATTTAGTTCAGCACTCTTTTTAACTGTTATTTACACAGATACTGTCTGCTTCCTGCTGTTTGAATTTTTACAGCTAACTTTCCCACTGTTCTTGCAAGTATCTGGCTAATTCCTGCATCCACCTTTTGCTAAGTTCAACAACTCATGCTATGCACCCCACTTGCCTTGTCTTCCTCCTGGTCAACTGCCTTCAGCCCATTCCTCATCATTCTCAAGTCCTACCCCCATTTCTTTAATTCATAAGGCACTGTTGGGACTTCCCTGGCGCTCCATGCTTCAAGTGCAGGGGGCAGAGGTTCAAACCCTGGTCAGGGAACTAAGATTCCACATGCCATGCGGCATGGCCAAAAAAAAGAAGCACTATTGCTGACTTGCGTACTGTATTCTCGTGTGTGTCTGTGTGAACCCACCTGCCAGTGAAAGAGGCATAAGAGACTCAGGAGGGATCCCTGGGTCGGGAAGATCCTCTGGAGGAGGGCACAGCAACCCACTCCAGTATCCTTGTCTAGAGAATCCCATAGACAGAGGAGCCTGGCAGGCCACAGTCCATAGGGTCGAGAAGAGCTGGACATAGCTGAAGCAACTTAGCATATAGCAAGCATGTACTGTAATCCCTATAACTGAGTCACCTTGCGTACCTCTTATTACCAACCAGACAGTAAGTTCTGTCGGTCAAAGATCATGACTTATGCTTCTCATATATGGTGCACATCTTTGAAAATTACGCAAACTCAGGAAGGCAGCATCCCTCCGAAGATCATCATGTCTGATATAGTAGTAAAAGCACAAGCTTTAACGGCAAAACAGGAGAAACTCAGGCTCCAAAATCTGGGTTTTGTAATTCTGGGCAAGTTACCTAACTTCTCTGAGATTGTGTTCAATAGAAATTCTATAACCACCTTTCAAACTTGTTTCAAGAATAATGTATAAAAAGGAATGAACTCTGTAGCTCACAAATAGAAAACTCTCAAAAAGTAGCAATTATTTTTTCCTCCAATCAACACATGTTAAATTGAATAGGCTAATTCATTAATGCTTGTGGCTATCTATTAGTCACTCAGTCTCAGATTCTTTGTGACCCCACGGACTGTAGCCTGCCAGGCTCCTCTGTCCATGGAATTCTCCATGCAAGAAAAGTGGAGTGGGTAGCCATTTCCTCCTCCAGGAGATCTTCCTGACCCTAGGATTGAACTGGGTCTCCTACACTGCAGGCATATTCTTTACCTTCTGAGCCAATACCAGCTTTTAAAGATACCAACAGCTTCTGAGAGTTAAAGCCCAGTACCAGTTAGGTTGTGGACTGCGTGTCCCTTACACCAGCCAGTTTCACACACTTTCCTAATGATTACACTGCTTCTGCCTGCCAAGCTTTAAGAACATGCTCTTTTGAACACAAAGGGAAACTGATCAGCGAGCACAGAGATCAATAACAAATCCATTTCCACCCAGTAAGCAGCTCAATTCATCTGCTTAACCAATGGTTTTGTTGGTGGTTTCTTCCATTTTCAGAACTTAAGAAATGGAAAACTTGACACCGGTCACTGTTTTATGGAGGTGCGAGTAGAGGCAGGGGGTAGGCGGAATGGAGCGGTGGGGAGGGATGAACATAAATGCCAATTCAAACGAATTTTGATTTGATAAACTTGCACTTTCTTCCCCAAAAGCCTCTGGTCCAATGAGTATAAATCCCATTCTCAGTCACTGAGTTGACAGTAGAAAAAGAAGAATGTTGTGATAGATGCGTCTCGTCCTCTATTAGCATATCGAGCAGATGTTAAGAGAACAAGAATCTTCTGTTTCAGAAAATATATCAGAAATTTCCATCCACAGTCACCCCTAATCCCTAACTCCAACACCAGTTCTCTCTCTCTGAGAAGGCTTAAGAACCAGCAGTGGGTTCTGAGTCAAAAAAATACCTTCCTATTTCAAATAGATCTCTCTCTGAGAAGGCTTAAGAACCAGCAGTGGGTTCCGAGTCAAAAAATACCTTCCTGTTTCAAACAGATTCTCCCACCCCACACTGCACCTTGACTTCCCCGGGACCACCTGTTCTTCCTCACTGACCACCAGGGTGCTCCTACAGTCCCAGTTTCGCCTTTTTTTCTTTTTCTATTGAAGGATAATTCCTTTACAGGATTTTGCTGCCTTCTGTCAAACCTCAACATGAATCATATGATATACATACGTCCTCTCCCTTTTGAACCCCCCTCCCTCACCTGTCTTCAGATTCACGCCTGCTCACTTGGTGTTGACTGGTCTCCTTCCTCTTCCTCTTCAGGTGGCTTCGTTTTTCACCACGTTGCCCAGCGTTGCCCTGAATCAGTTTATCTTACCCAGGCTTTGCAGCCTGCCCTGGGATCTGGCGATCTTTCTCATCATGCTTGTGTCTTGAGACCCACACAAAGCTCTATTAATAAAAAGCTCACCGGGGCACACGGACCGGCCACCCTGAAGCTAGACTTTTGGGCCCCCTGCAGCTTCGCCTGACCTTTCTCATCTCACCCGTCTCCTGTCCCCTTGACAGAACCCTCCTCCCTGGCAGGCTTATCTCAACTCTGAGCCTAAACTTGCCTGGCTCACTCCTACCCTTGTGCCTTTGCTCTCAGGCGGTACTTCCTTCTCAAAGAACCAATTTCCCCCTACGCCTCTCTCCTCCCACGGGAAACCCATTCCAACCATAAGCTCCCTCCCTCCACAGAGAAGACTTCCCTAATCACCAGGCTTTGAGGGATCTTTCTAAATTCCCACATCTCCCTCTCATACACTTGGCATTTAGGCACTAGCAATCTGCTACAGGTGTTTTTACCTTTTAATCCTATCTTTTCATAGGACAGTCATTTCCTCATGAGCATACGACATCAAGTGCACTTTATTTATTTCATTTGTCTTGGCCATGCCGTGCAGCATGCAAGATCTTAGTTCCCTGACCAGGAATCAAACTTGTGCCCACTGCAGAGGGAGCCCGGAGTCATAACAACTGAACCACCCAGGAAGCCCCCCTGTAAAGCACACTTTAAAAATATGAACGCTCTAATAGCAGCCAACACTAAGGAAAAGTGTTTAGGAAATGAAATTCCCCCAACAAGAACCACCAATCTCACTTTTTCACATTTCTCTCTAGCCCTTGCCCGTTCCTGTTGGTATTTTTACATAGTAGTATCATAATAGTAGGTCCAACCATCCAGTTACACATACTGTTTTACATTCTGCTTTTTCTAAAATAAGGAAGTCTTCCTTGTTAAATGGTTTTGATTTTCATAAATTTTAACATCTATAAACATCTTATCCACTGGGATACTGGACTACAATTCACTTAAGCACTGACTTCTACTTGACATTACATTAGTCTTTGTATCTTTCACCATAATGATGATTCTTCTCTGTGACTGTCACCGCATCAAGTACGGAAATGCAAACCAAACCCTTGAGAAATCCCTGCTAAAATAAAAGTATTGACCATGCTTCCTAACACCCAAAATAACCCGTTTCACCATTTTTTCTTCTTTCTAGCTAAATTTCTAATATAATTTTTGGTTTCATCACACCTCAGGTTAGGTAGACCGCAAATATATTTCCCAAACAGGTTTTTTACCTAGATTTATTTCGATAGTTAATCTCACACATATTTAAGCCACAGGAAGTCCCTTGAGAGAAGGCAATAAAATCCCATAGTATCTAATATAAGGCGGACACCTGGCAGGCATTCAATGAATATTAAATATTTTTTAAGCCATCTAAAGCTATAAAACATCAAATTGCTGAACAGGAGATGTCGCTGACCTAACTAGTGCCATCAGTTATTCGTGTAAAACTTCGGCTCATTTAATAATTAGATTGGTTAATAATGTATGAACAGGTGTTCCTTACAGTGCACAGAACACAGCCAGGTTCCTTGGTGAGCTCTACACGTCTCAGAGATGACATGAAAAGACAAACAGAACTGCAAACAGAACTCCCAGATCTCGTGACAAAACAAGCTTGACCCCTTTGACTTCAGCTGTTCAAGTTCAAACTTCAGAGGAAGAAAAGGAAAAAAAAAGTCGTAGTATTAAAACTATGTAGAATTACACAGGCATGTGAATACAAACTGGAATGAAAATAAGAAAATGAGTGCGAATTGTTATGGTGAAGGAATGTTGGAGACTTTTTCCTCTTTATTTTTTGTTTTCTTAGAATAATGCTAAAATGTATAACAAGAAAAACATTCCCGACAAATGCATATTCATTAATCATTACAATTCTTGCTATTACTCAAGTAGACCTAAAGCTGAATGTTCAAATAACTAAGTTCCCCGAGCCCACAACAAGTTTAGCAAATGCAAAGAAACCAACCATCCACCTTAATACCTAAGCCCAGTCAGATACTGAATCCCGTGAAGAACTTAACGGTACACTAGAAACTTCTTGCCAATTTAAGATTTTCCTCAACAGGGAGCTAATGGGATTCCAAGAATCATTCAGAATGATACGTGGCAGAAACCAACACAATATTGTAAAGCAATTATCTTCCAATTAAAGATATATTTTTTTAAATAGAAGAATTATAAAAGAGAAAAATATTACACAAAAATAAGTAAGTCTTTATAGAGTAAAACTACATCATCCCAGGAATCCATTCTCATCTCATTCTCACTGGTGAAGAGTCATTTCTGAGATTGCTTCCTGCACTAACCTGCCAAGGGAGAAACAATTATGACGAAAAGTTGACCATTCATCATAATTATATACTATTACTTAATACATTAGTTTTCCCAGAAGTAATAATTGGTCAAATAATTTTTTTCAAAATTACTGGAAAGGAATATGGCTTGGTTTTAGCCTTTTTAAGCAAACTCTAAACAGCAGTTTAAAAATCACTGGCTTTAGAATTCCACTCCATTGTATTCCACTAGATCTTCGAGATGTATGTAAATGACTCCTTTAGGACAAAACAAATAAAACGACTTTTAATTATCTATAGCAATCACTAAAAAAAAAGTCCACACGCACTCAGGAGCTATAAGAGATGGCACTAAATCAAAGAGGCAGTTTACCACAAATAACGCACTTCTATTTAAAGGGTAAAGGAACTATGCATACACCTTAATTTTAAAATGAGTTCAAAAGAACAGCTAACATCTACTCTAAAACTGTATTACTCTATGCATCCCTTGAAACTCTAATACTGACACTTACAGTCTAAGCAATGACTAGGTGTAAGTAAAAAGGATAGTACTTTCCCTGGAAAACTGAAATTCAAAGCAGGGGGAGGGGAAGAATGAAGAATTTTAACTGAGAGTTAGCTGCCTCTTTTTAGCACTGACATTTCCCAAGTTTTCTGTGAACAGGAAATTTTTCAAATGTGCTGAAATCACGCTTTCAGAATCAAATCCCAGCTACTTTGCCTTTTCTGTGGCTTAGTGTTCTGTTTTGTTTCTAAATCACTGTGATGGTAATATACTTGAAATGAACTGAAATAAAGCTGCCGGAACTGCTTTAAGACCAGAAGCTTTAGGAAACTTCCATAGTTCATCTAAGTTCTTTCATTTTGTCAGAGTGTGGAGCTGGTGAGGCCAAGACTGAAGACCCAAAACAGGCCCTCTTTGAGAAGGTAAAGTAATTAAGTTCTTAGGGGAAAAGTCTTGTGTGTCATCTGACATCCTTCAGCCAACCAAGCAAGGACAAGAGGAATCACCAACGCAAAAAAAAAAAAAAAGGCCAGTACGTCAACCTGTTGGATCTGTGTGTCTTAACATACAGCAAATACAACTAGAAAGCAAACCAATTTCTACACAGACCTAAACCACACTGAACTATGAACAAATAAGTTGTGAAAACGACTTAATGATTCTGTTACTTACACGAATGATTCACAGAGAGCCTTACCAATTGAAAAGTCATCTCCTGGGACTCTAATGATCCCCACTAGTATTACCTGGTTTAGGAGGTGTTTTCAATATCTCATTTAAAGTAACTTGTCCCGTCACGAGCCTAGTTAAGCATTAAAGCCAAGGCCCAGCCCACCTCTTCTGACTTGAGTCAGGTTTTCTCTACTCCATCTGACTCTCTAAAGAGAATTTAAAATGTACTCGGTTTATCTGCTTTCTCTACCCTCCCTGCAGAATTGAGAGAATGCCTGAAAGATACAATTTCACAAGAATCTTGGCACCTAAGCTATTTATTGTTGAGAGATGACGAATATGACTTCAAGCAAAAGCAAAACTTTCTCAACAGTCAAAAAAAAAAAAAAAAGCGGGGGGGGTGGGGTAGGGACGGGCAACTCCTCTCCCCAAGTTCAATCGAAGTATTTACAAGTCTTTCTGACCGTCCAGGTTAAAAGGGACATTAAAGTGAAACACCAAGAGGAAGGAGTTTTTCTCTAGAGCACTTTCTCAGGAGTAACCCCAACTCCCTGCTCTTCTTCCTGCCGCGAGGCACGGGTGTGCGGGGTCTGGACGCCTGGGCCCCCGACGTGAGGCCTGGGGGTCCCCGGCTGTCCCGCCAGGCCGGAGGGCGAGGACCCCCGGGGCGGGGCCGCTCTGACAGCTGGAGGGCCGCGAGCCGGGGCGCGCGGGGCACGGGACCCGGGGCCGGGTGGGCAAGGAGGAAGCGAGCCCGGGGCGCTGGATGCGGGCGCCCTCCTGGAAGGGCAGGGAGACGCGAGGGCGAAAGGGCAGCGGGGCGGGAGCACCGGCGGAAGGGCAGCGGGATGGGACGTGGGGCCCGCGGCACCCCGGGACTCGGTGTCGGCGAGCGAGGGGCGTCCCGCGCAGGCGGGGCGGGAGCGGGGGACGAGGTTTCGGGGCGCGCCGGCCGCCCCCCTCGCCCGGACGCGGGTTTCAGGGGCGGGGCCGGCCGGACCCCACACGGCGGCCGGGGCCAAGGGAAAGGCGCGCCAGGCACCTGCCGCCTCCGCCGCGGCGGCCCCGGGCGATCTGGGCTCTCACCTCTTCGGTTCATGGGCCGGATCCGGACGGCCACTTTCACTTTGGAGTCTCCCATTCTGCCGCCGCCGAGGTTCTCGCTCGGCTTCCGTCTGCCGCGGCCACCGGGCAACTCTTTGGAGCTGACCGGGCGGGAGGGGGCTACGGGCGAGAGGGGCGGGGCCAGGGCGGGGCCTATGGAGGGCGGGGCCGGCCCGGGGCTCCCGGCGCGCCCCAGCTGCATGACGGGACTTGTAGTCCCTGTCGGTGGTCTTGGGTAGGCCGGCAGAGCTTCGGGCGCGCTTCCCTCTCTGGAGCTTGTAAATGCCCTTCTGCTTCAACACCATCCTCTCCCTTGCGATTAGTACTGAGACATAAGCAGTCGATGAGCTGATACCTCACCTGAAAACAAACAGCTGAAAAATGGCATTGGCGACCTTACGACCTCTTTCAGACTCATTTCCTGCCAATCTTCTGTTTGATCCCAGGCGCAAATTATTTCCTCTGCCTGGATTGCCCTCCCCACCTTGTTTGCTGAAATCACCCTTGAAGACAAATCAAAAGTTACCTCTTCCAGAAAGCTTCATAAATCCACAGGTTATCCTATACCAGCCACTCCCTGGACCAGTCAAGACCTTGCGCTCAGGCATCAACCTGGGTTCAAATCCATCCTTAAGTTTCCAGCTGTGTGACCAGACAAGCAATTTGACCACTCTATGCTTGTCTTTTGCATATTTAAAATGAAGACAATGAGAGTGCCTGCTTTATAGGTTCCTAGTCAGGTTCAATGAGTTAATATAGATGAAGCTCTTAAAACTTTCCGGCACATATGCGCTTAATAAAAGTCGTTGTTTTGCTTAGTTGTAATATTTATGCTGCAACACGGTCTCTCCTATTTTGTATTTTAAAAACTATATGTTGCATGTGTAACCTAGCCTGTAGTAGAGACTCAGTAAACATTTATTACATCAATGAATCAATGAAGTCACACTAAAATGTGGTGTTTGTTAAGCCCTGGCAGAGATGCTACCTGGTAGCCTGTGGGCAAGATGGGGCCTGCAAATGTGCCACATCTGGCCCAAGGGAACTGGCCAATGCATGAAAATTGGGAAGTTTTTACATGCAATGCTGGGCCTACGTTACATATTAGGAATACTGATAGAACCTGAGTAGCAGTGGCCGCCTTTATAAGAGGCAGATCTGCTTGGATGTGTTTAAATGATAGAGTAGAACTCAGAACAGTTTTACAGGTGAATAAACACAGAAAGCTGGCAAGATTTGCCCTTGGGCCAGCCGTCCTATTTTTGAAAGCGCTTCAGTACAAATAAGAGTTGTCCAAAAGTATAAAACACCTCTGAGAGATGTTTAGTATAATAAAGAGATGTATAGTAGGAGGAACCCTATTCAGTATCCTATGATAAACCATCACGGAAAAGAATAAATATATAGGACTGGTTGACTCCGCTGTACAGCAGAAATTAACACAACATGAAATGAGCCTGATACAAAAAAGAAAGCAGTGTATGACTGCACTTATATGCGGTACCTAAAATCATGATTCAGAGACTGAAGGTAGAATGGGGGTTGCTAGGGGCTGAGAGGACGGGGAATAGGAAGTTGGAGTTTCTGTTTGGGAAGATTAGAAAGGTTCATCAACGACTGAATGGACGTGAGTTTGAGCAAACTCTGGGAGATGGTGAAGGATCACAGGGCCTGGCTTGCTGCTGTCCATGGAGGTCGCAAAGAGTCAGACACAACTGAACGGCTGAACGACGGCAGCAACAGGGGCTTCCCTACAGATCCAGTGATTAAGATTCCGAGTTTCCAAGGCAAGGGACACAGGTTCTGTCCTTGGTTGGGGAGCTAGGATCCCACATGCCATGCAGCATAGCCAAAAAAAAAGAGAAGGTTCTAGAGATGGATGGTGGTGATAGTTGTATAAGAATATGAGTGTATTTTATGCCATTCAACTGAACACCTACAAATGGTTAAAACGGTACATTTGTTATGTATGTTTTACCACAACTAAAAAAAGCAAATCAGTATATTCTACACCTGAAACTAATATGTTAATTATACCTCAATTTAAAAATAAGGATGGAAAAAGATTAAAAATAGAAAATGCAACCCCAGAGGCACTCTTTACAGGTAGGGAATTTCTTTCTTAGGGGCATTTCCTCTGAGATTTCAGAGGATCTTCTCAGCTGGAGAAGCAGTAGGTGTTGGACAAAATCTTTTGATTTTCACAGCCCAGTAAACAAATAAGGAGAACCAATTTAGATTTTCCAGCTTTTTAATTTTACTAAGTAAATTCTTTAAAAATTAATGGACCAACAAATTGCTGTTTACTATCAGTATCATTCTTTTAAAAAAAAGTTCATATAGAATGTATTTTTATATTGAAATAATTTCCTGGCTAAAAAAACCTCACTCCTACACTTTTGTCCTTATTTGGCATTGAAAACAGCTTCCCAGGTGGCTCAGTGATAAAGAAATCAGCCTGCCAATGCAGGTTCAAACTCTGGATCGGGAAGATCCCCTGGAGGAAGAAATGGCAACCCACTCGAGTATTCTTTCCTGAGAAACCCATGGACAGAGGAACACTGAAAAAACATTGTTGTGGCCCTTAGACTGATTACCAGAGTTTATTCTGGACTGAAACATATTTCCTATTAATCACCTCACAATATGCAAGTTATAACAAATAAAGGTTTGAAATGTGCCGAGGTTCCCAGGCATCCACTGTTCACTTGATATCTCTTTTATCACCTCGTGGTGTGGTATTCCCATCTGTTTAAGAATCTTCCACAGTCTGTTGTGATCCACACAGTCAAAGGCTTTCGCATAGTCAATAAAGCAGAAATAGATGTTTTTCTGGAACTCTCGCTTTTTAGATGATCCAGCAGATGGTGGCAATTTGATCTCTGGTTCCTCTGCCTTTTCTAAATTCCGCTTGAACATCTGGAAGTTCACGGTTCATTTATTGCTGAAGCCTGGCTTGGAGAATTTTGAGCATTACTTTACTAGCGTGTGAGATGAGTGCCAATTGTGTGGTAGTTTGAGCATTCTTTGGCATTGCCTTTCTTTGGGATTGAAATGAAAGCTGACCTTTTCCAGTCCTGTGGCCACTGCTGAGTTTTCCAAATTTGCTGGCATATTGAGTGCAGCACTTTCACAACATCATCTTCCAGGATTTGAAATAGCTCAACCGGAATGCCATCACCTCCACTAGCTTTGTTCATAGTGATGCCTTCTAAGGCCCACTTGACTTCACATTCCAGGATGTCTGGCTCTAGATGAGTGATCACAACATCGTGATTATCTCGGTCATGCAGATCTTTTTTGTACAGTTCTTCTGTGTATTCTTGCCACCTCGTCTTAATATCTTCTGCTTCAGTTAGGTCCATACCATTTCTGTCCTTTATTGTGCCCATCTTTGCATGTAATGTTCCCTTGGTATCTCTAATTTTCTTGAAGAGATCTCTAGCCTTTACCATTCTGTTGTTTTCCTCTATATCTTTACACTGATCATTGAAGACGGCTTTCTGATCTCTCCTTGCTATTGTTTGGAACTCTGCATTCAGATGGGTATATCTTTCCTTTTCTCCTTTGCCTTTCATTTCTCTTCCCCTCACAGCTATTTGTAAGGCCTCCTCAGAGAACTATTTTGCCTTTTTGCATTTCTTTTTCTTGGGGATAGTCATGATCACTGATTCCTATACAATGTCACAAACCTCCATCCATAGTTCTTCAGGCACTCTATGAGATCTAATCCCTTGAAACTATTTGTCACTTCCATTGTATAATCATAAGGGACTTGATTTAGGTCATAACTGAAATGTCTAATGATTTTCCCTACTTTCTTCAATTTAAGTCTGAATTTCACAATAAGGAGCTCATGATCTGAGTCATAGTCAGCTCCCAGTCTTGTTTTTGCTACTGTATAGAGCTTCTCCATCTTTGGCTGCAAGGAATATAATCAATCTGATTTCGGTATTAACCATCTGGTGATGTCCATGTGTAGAGTCTTCTTTTGGGTTGTTGGAAGAGGGTGTTTGCTATGACCAGTGAGTTCTCTTGGCAAAACTCTATTAGCCTTTGCCCTGCTTCATTCTGTACTCCAAGGCCAAATTTGCCTGTTACTCCAGGTATTTCTTGACTTCCTTCTTTTGCATTCCAGTCCCCCATGATGAAAAGGACATCTTTTTTCAGTGTTATAGAAGGTCTTGTAGGTCTTCATAGAACCATTCAACTTCAGCTTCTTCAGCATTACCAGTTGGGGCATAGACTTGGATTACTTTGATATTGAATGGTTTGTCTTGGAAACGAACAGAGATCATTCTGTCATTTTTGAGATTGCATCCAAGTACTGCATTTCGGACTCTTGTTGACTATGGAGAGCTACTCCATTTCTTCTGAGGGATTCTTGCCTGCCCGCAGTAGTAGATAAAATGGTCATCTGAGTTAAATTCACCCATTCCAGTCCATTTTAGTTCGCTGATTCCTGAAATGTCGATGTTCACTCTTGCCATTTCCTGTTTGACTGCCACTCTAGCGCCTACCATCTTGTTGGACGTGGAACAACAGACTGGTTCCAAATCAGGAAAGGAGTACATCAAGGCTGTATATTGTCACCCTGCTTATTTAACTTATATGCAGAGTACATCATGAGAAATGCTGGACTGGATGAAGCACAAGCTAGAATCAAGATTGCTGGGAGAAATATCAATAACCTCAGATATGCAGATGACACTTATAGCAGAAAGCGAAGAAGAACTAAAGAGCCTCTTAATGAAAGTGAAAGAGGAAAGTGAAAAAGTTGGCTTAAAACTCAACATTCAGAAAACTAAGATCACGGCATCTGCTCCCATCACTTCATGGCAAATAGATGGGGAAACAATAGAAACAGTGACAGATGTTATTTTCTTGGGCTCCAAAATCACCGCAGATGGTGATTGCAGCCATGAAATTAAAAGACGCTTGCTCCTTGGAAGAAAAGCTATGACCAACCTAGCATATTAAAAAGCAGAGACATTACTTTGCCAACAAAAGTCCACCTAATCAAAGCTATGGTTTTTCCAGTAGTCACGTATGGATGTGAGAATTGGACTATAAAGAAAGCTGAGCGCCAAGATGATGCTTTTGAACTGTGGTGTTGGAGAAGACTCTTGAGAGTCCCTTGGACTGCAAGGACATCCAACCAGTCCATCCTAAAGGAAATCAATCCTGAATATTCACTGGAAGGACTGATGCTGAAGCTGAAACTCCAATACTTTGGCCACCTGATGCAAAGAACTGACCCATTGGAAAAGACCCTGATGCTGGGAAAGATCGAAGGCAGGAGGAGAAGGGGAGGACAGAGGATGAGATGGTTAGATGGCATCACCAACTTGATGGACATGAGTTTGATAAATCTCCGAGAGTTGGTGATGGACAGGGAAGCCCGGCGTGCTGCAGTCCATGGTGTTGCAAACAGTTGGACACAACTGAGCGACTGAACTGAGCTGAACTGATCAACTCATAAATTTTCTTTTTAAAAGGCCAGTTCTGATGACAACTTGAATCTAGCTTTTTGAACAGAAACAAGGAAGGCAGAAAAAGAGAAGTCTTCCAGTTTCTGCAGAAACACTGTATTTCAATTTAAGCTCAAATTTCCAAGAGGATATAGCCCCTGAGGAATTGAAGAGGTGGGGGAATATAACAAGGAAGAGGCGAGGACTCTCTCTAAAGTTCCAAAACCATTTGAATTGTCCTGAAACATTTGATTGGAAGAAATGACAGAAGCTTCCCAAGGGACTGGAGAGAAACACCTCTATGAGCTACGCTTCCTTTTGACCTCTATTTCACACTCATCTCCCTCTTTTGACTTCTGCAATAAAGGTGAGGCAAGTGCCAGAGACTAGGAATGCCTTTATCTTATCAGGGAAAATTTCCCGAGATAGAGAGAAAGACTAAGATGCAAGTTACAACCTGCTGCCCAGCCCAGACCCTGGGGGCTTTCACACCAGGTAACCTGAGAGCTCCCCTCACCTGGCTGAGAGTGCTGTCTCAGACTCCCTCCAGGAGAGAGGGAAAGTCCAGGTTTCTCTCTTTCGAACTATGATAAAACTTGTATCTGAGGCACTCCTGTGGACGTTGTCTTGCAAAGCAAGGACTGAAGAACTCAACCGATATTTATGGGGTAGATGCTGCAGTCAAGACAGTTGAATTTTGGCTGTGTTGAAAAGAAGGGCCCTCGGGTTTTTTTGCCCAGACCCTTTGCAGACCTACTTATTCTAAAACAAATTGTTAATTCTACCCAATGCTCTATGGTGACTTAAATGAGAAGGAAAAAAAAAAAAAAACTAAACAGGAATATGTGTGTGTGTGTGTGTGTGTGTGTGTGTGTGTGTGTGCTCAGTCACTTTAGTCATGTCTGACTCTTTGTGGCACTATGGACTATAGCCCTGCCAGGCTCCCCTGTCCATGGGATTCACCAGGCAAGAATACTGGAATGGGTTGCCATGCCCTCCTCCAGGGAATCTTCCCAACCCAGGGATCAAACCCATGTCTCCTGTATCTCCTGCCTTGCAGGCAGATTCTTTACCCACTGAGCCACCTGGGAAGCCTGGATATGTGTATACATACGACTGATTCACTTTGCTGTACAGTAGAAGCTAACACCCCACTGTAAAGCAACTATACTCCACTACAAATTTAAAAATAAAACCAGCTTCCGGTTCACCATCTTGTTGCTTTGATCCACAGTTTCTGAGGGTCCCTGTGCAGACTGAGGGAGACATATTTCCCTGGAAAGCTGACACTTTATAAAATAAGGAGAACTCACAAACTGAATGATCACCACGCGCCAGGCACTGTCCTGTGTTTACATGTATTAACTCATTAATCCCCACACTAACTCTATGAAGCAGTGGCCACTCTCCTCATGTTACAGAAGGGAAAGCTGGACCTGATAGACTTACTGAAGGAGCGACTGTGCGGCTATCATGCTCTGACCCCAGCTCTGCCATACTTCACAAATGAAGTGTCTCCGTGCAGATTGTTCAGCCCTTGGAAATTTGAAACATCTAATTTTTACCATTTTACATTCCAAAATAGTATCTAAAACCCTACTACAGTTAAAAAAAAATAAAGGCGGAACTGGAAGCTAGTTTATATATATATATATATATGTTTGTGTTTTTTTAAAGGAGGGAATGAGCTAATCTTCATCAGGGTGGGGAAAGAAAAAAAAAAATCTCTCCAGAATAATTAAGGATTTCTCTGCATGCCTTGAATTCAGCTTTGCCAAAGCTCTAAGTTTCTCCAATGATAACTGTCTCTTCCCGTCCTTTCTGGTATTCTGTAGGCATGGGAGAGTGTCTTTTTCAAGTCTCTCTGTCTCGCACACCCAGTACAATCCCTGGTACTTAATAAGCAGTCACTTGATACACTGGAGCAAAGACATTAACAACTCAGCATCATGATTAACCACAGACAGGTGAAATGACTTGCCTCAAGTCATCACAGGGCTAGTAAGGTGCAGGGTTGGAATGCAAACACAAATTTGATTCTGAAAATCTGCGCTGTTTCCACAAAGAAGACAATCCCTAAGTGCCCTCTTATGTATTTTTCATGTGAGTGTTCTTCCTATACATACACCATAGCATTTATTTTTTAGATATTTATCAAGTGCTTATTACCAGGTATTGTGCTCAGCACCCCACATACATCATCTCATTTAAATTTCACAATGATCCCATGAGGCTTGGTGATATTATTACAGCCTTTGACAGATGGGGAACTGAGACTTCACAGGACAAGCTAACTTGTACACTGGCCTGAGTAAGTAAATGCAAATTCTGGGCCCCCCTGTGTGCCCTTGCTCAGGCCTTGAGACCACCGCCACCACCCATCCTGCTTCAAAGAGCATCTGGTGCTTCCCTGGGTCCCTCAGCCTTTCCTCACCACACCTGAGTCTTGCCATGATCTAGAGGGCTCCACCTATGAAACTCAATAACTCATCCACAGCCTCCACATCATCCGACATGACTCACTGTCCTGCTGCCAAGCATGAACGCTCTGTCTTTAAGTTCCAGTTCCTCAGCTTACCTGTTTCCTCATACTCGAGCTCCCTCGGGGGCTTGTTTTCTTACCCGTGTGCACACTAAGTCGCTTCAGTCACGTCCAAGTCTTTGCGACTCTTTGGAGTGTAGCCCACCAGGCTCCTCTGTCCATTGGCTTTTCCAGGCAAGATTACAAATGCCATGCCCTCCTCCAGGGGACCTTCCCGACCCAGGACCTGGACCCACGTCCCTTAGGTCTCCTGCAGTCTCGCTAGTGCCACCTGGGAAATCCCATGTTCTTACATCTCTAATCTAAACCTCCCTCTCGACTGAGCCATCACCACCACTCATGCCCTCCAAGTTCCCAAACTTAGCTCACTTCCCTTCCCTCGTGGTCCCATACTTGGTCAATGTCATGCTGTGATTTACGAGAAATACAAATTTGGTCACTCAGAGGACCAAAATCTTTGTCTCATATGTATTTGACCTTCATCTACAATTGCTTTGCTGGCCCATAGACTCCCCAAATCCTTGAAATTTTCTAAGGGTTGAGAACGATCCAGGTACTTTTTGTTGTGTTAACGAAGCGTCTTTTGGAAAACACTAAGGGTGCGGGTTGATTACCAATGGGACCAACCTGTGATTAACCTCCAGGGAGGGGGCTTGAGGCAAAATCAGTCGCCATGATTGGCCAACGACTTGTCAACCATGTGTTTGTAACAGTGCCTCCATAAACCCCCTAAAAGGGGCCCATGGGCCCCAAGGTCTATGAGGACAGACATTCCTTTGTCTGGAAAAGTGAAAAAAAGTGTTAATTGTATCCAACTCTTTGTGACCCCATGGATGTAGCTTACCAGGCTCCTCTGTCCACGGGATTCTCCAGGCAAGAATACTGGAGTGAGGTACCATTCCCTTTTCCAGGGTATCTTCCTGACCCAGGAATCAAACCCTGGTCTCCTGCATTGCGGGTAGACTCTTTATCATCTGAGCCACCAGGGGACCTCATCCTCTACACCTCTTCACCTAGCTGCTGATTCCTATTCTTTAATATCTTGTTATAACAAATCTACTGAGTAAATGTGTTGTCCTGAGTTTTGTGAGTCATTCTAGCAAATGAATTGAAACCAGGGAGGGAGCCATGAGAACTTCTTATCTCCAGTCCATTGGTCGGAAGTACAGGTAACAACCTGGGCTTGCAATTAGCATCCTGAGTTAGACAGGGTCATTGGAACTCCTAACTCAAAGCCAGAGAGTCAGGAGCACAGGTGACAACCTGGGTTTCACCACTGGCGTCTGAGGTGGCAGGAGGTCTTGTGAGACCGAGTCTTTTACGTGTGGAATCTGATTCTATGTCCAGGTAGATGGTGTCAGAATTGAGTTGCATTTGCAGTCACTGCTGGGGTCCGAGAATTACTTGTTGGTGTGGGGAGCCCCCCCCCCCGCCCCGCCAACACACACACACATGCGCACATGTGTTGGAATTGGGCCCAGAAGCCCTGCTGGAGGAAGCGCACACCCAAGCGCCTTGGTGCCCACAGAAATGTGTCTTCTTTGTTCTCAGTGTGGCCCTCAGCTCCCTCTCCCATTCCTCCAGAGCCTTTACCATCTTCATCCCTTTCCCTCAACCCTGAGTCCACTTCTAGGTACCAGCCTTTCTGCCTCCTCCATAGCCAAGCTCCCCCAGGTGATCTACACTCGCTGTCTTCCTTCCTCACCCCGCTTAGTCAGCCAATTCAATCACGCTGCCAGCCCTTCAGCCCCCTTAGACCCATCCTGGCCAGGAGTACCATCACGCCTCAAATAGCAAAGCCAGCAGAGCGCCTTTCCGTTCTCATCTGATTTGATTTCTCTGTGATATTTAGTGTTATCAACCAACCCCTTCTTGATGGTCCTGCTTTCTATGACATTACTCTGTTCCCCTTGTTTTAATCTATTTATTATTTTAGTCAGCTGAGACTTCCCTAGCAGTTCAATGGTTAAGACTACGCACTTCCAACGCAAGGGGTGTGGGATGCATCCTTGGTTGAGGAACTAAGATCCTACATGCTGGGTGGTGCAGTCAAAAAAAAAATTTTTTTTTAAGTATTTTAGTCAACAAACTTCCCTACCTTGTGCTTGACATTACAGTGTTAGGTGCTTGGGATACAAAAATCAAAAAGAGATGCTGACTGTCCTTAAAGGCTAAGAAGTTTGGTTCAGTTCAGTCATTCAGTCATGTCCGACTCTTTGCGACCCCATGGACTGCAGCACGCCAGGCTTCCCTGTCCATTACCAACTCCCAAGCTTGCTCAAACTCATGTCCATTAAGTCAGTGATCCCATCCAACCATCTCATCCTTTGCCATCCCCTTCTCCTCCTGCCTTCAATCTTTCCCAGCATCAGGGTCTTTTCCAATAGGTCAATTCTTCACATCAAGTAGCCAAAGTATTGGAGTTTCAGCTTCAGCATCAGTCCTTCCAATGAACATTCAGGTCTGATTCCTTTAGGATTGACTGATTTGATCTCCTTGCAGTCCAAGGGACTCTCAAGACTCTTCTCCAACACCACAATTCAAAAGCATCAGTTTTCCGGTGCTCAGCTTTCTTTATGGTCCAACTCTCACATCCATACATGACTACTAGAAAAACTATAGCTTTGACTAGCTGGACCTTTGTTGGCAAAGTAATGTCTCTGCTTTTTAATATGCTGTCTAGGTTGGTCATAGCATTCCTTCCAAGGAGGAAGCATCTTTTAATTTCATGGCTGCAGTCACCATCTGCAGTGATTTTGGAGCCCAAGAAAATAAAGTCTGTCACTGTTTCCATTGTTTCCCCATCTATTTACCGTGAAGTGATGGGGGCAGATTCCCATGATCTTAGTTTTCTGAATGTTGAGCGTTGAGCCAGCTTTTTCACCCTCCTCTTTCACTTTCATCAAGAGGCTCTTTAGTTCCTCTTCTCTTTCTGCCATAAGGGTGGTATCATCTGCATGTCTGAGGTTATTGATATTTCTCCCAGCAATCTTGACTCCAGTTTGTGCTTCATCCAGTCCAGCGTTTCTCATGATGTACTCTCCATAGAAGCTAAATAAGCAGGGTGACAATATACAGCCTTGACGTACTCCTTTCCCAATTTCAAAACAGTCCATTGTTCCATATCTGGTTTTAACTTTTGCTTCTTGACCTGCATACAGATTTCTCAAGAGGCAGGTAAGGTGGTCTGGTATTCCCATCTCTTGAAGAATTTTCCACAGTTTGTTGTTATCCAAACAGTCAAAGTCTTTGGCGTAGTCAATAAAGCAGAAGTAGATGTTTTTCTGGAATTATCTTGCTTTTTCTATGATCCAACAGATGTTGGCAATTTGATCTCTGGTTTTCCTGCCTTTTCTAAATCCAGCTTGGACTTCTGGAAGTTTTTGGTTCATGTACTGTTGAAGCCTAACTTGGAGAATTTTGAGCATTACTTTGCTAGCGTGTGAGATGATTTTGGTTAGATTCCTGGAAATTTTGTAACTTCTTCATTTGTTTTGCTGCCTCTTTTGTTTGTTTCTTAGTGTGGAAACCCCCTTTAAGGGCTGTGCGCTGGGAAAAGAGGAGGTTCAGTGGACTGCTTTGGGAGATCCTGGGTAAGGGTCAAAGGTAAGGGTCCTCCACCCATTTCCAGAGCTGTTGGGATAGGGAAAGAGATAAGCCAATAGCTGAAGTAGCTGCTGAAAATATAGAAAGCTGGCATGAAAGAAAAGGGACAAAGGACAGAAACACCAATCTGCATAAGAGTAGCTACAGGGGTATAAATTGCAGGGGACTTCTCTGGCAGTCCAGCAGTTTAGGGGGCCCGGGTTTTATCCCTGGTTGGGGAACTAAGATCCCACATGCCACAGCTATGACCCAGCAGAGCCAAAGAAATAAATAAATATTTTAAAAAGAAGCTCTGTCTTTAAAAAAAAATAAAAATTAATAATTGTAAAAGCTCATACGAGTTCCTTGCCATCAAAAGCCATGTCTCTCCTACCTGTTTATTCCATCCCTGTTGCTACACTCCTATTCTAAGCCTTCTACAGTTCTGGCTTTCAAAGACTCTTTATGACCCCTCCCCTGAAGGTACCTCTGGGCAGAAAGCAAGCCTTCATCCTGGGCAAGGGGTCATGCACTTTGGGATCATAGAATTAGGTTTCGCCTGAAGTCATAAAGCCACAACTCGGGCTCAGGAAACTGAATGGAATTGCTTGGATTGTGGAAGATTTCAATGTTTGGGAGAGTTGTCCTGGGTGTTGAAGGCTGAAGGTATCCCCCGAAGTGTGCTCGGTAGGGTAGACCCCTCTTTCCCTGGGATTTCATTTGGAATGAGGTAGGGTTTATGAGCCCTAGAGAGCAAGGTATACCTCTGAAACTTGATTACTTAACAAATTAGTTTCCTTTTTTTAAAAGTATTTGTTTATTACTACTTTTCTCATTTATTTGGCTTCACCAGGTCTTAGTTGCAGCATGAGGGATCTAGTTCCCTGACCAGGGATCGAACTCAGGCCCCCTGCATTAGGAGCACAGAGTCTTAGCCACTGGACTGCCAGGGAAGTTCCTAGTTTCCTTTCTTCCCCCCTTCTCTTTGTGCTTAATAAATTTTTAAATTTAATTTTTATTTTTACTGGAATATAGTCTTTTTGTAATTTCTTTCTTTTAATATATTTATTTATCTAGTCTGTCCTGGTTTTTAGTTGCAGGATGCAGAATCTTTACTTGAGGCATGTGGGATCTAGTTCCCTGCCCGGTAATCGAACCCAGGCCCTCTGCATTGGAAGCATGGAATCTTAGCCACTGGACCGCCAGGGACGTCCCCATATTGGAATATAGTTGATTTACAATGTTGTGCTGGTTTGGGGTGTACAGCTAAGTGGTTCAGTTATATAGATACATATATCCCATATGTATACATCTCTTTTTCAGATTCTTTTCCCATAGAAGTTATTACAGAATATTGAGCAGAGTTCCCTGTGCTCTACAGTAGGTGCTTGTTGATGATGTTAGATACAGTAGCATGTCTGTGTTAATCCCAAACTCTTGATTTATTCCTCCCCCATTAGTAAATTTTTCTTAAATGTATGTGTATTTGACCTATGCTGCTGCTAAGTCGCTTCAGTCGTGTCCGACTCTGTGCGACCCCATAGACGGGTGCCCACCAGGCTCCCCCGTCCCTGGGATTCTCCAGGCAAGAACACTGGAGTGGGTTGCCATTTCCTTCTCCAATGCATGAAAGTGAAAAGTGAAAGTGAAGCCGCTCAGTCGTGTCCAACTCTTCGCAACCCCGTGGACTGCAGCCCACCAGGCTCCTCCGTCCGTGGGATTTTCCAGGCAAGAGTGCTGGAGTGGGGTGCCATATAGGGGGAAGTAAAAGAAGGGACTTTTGACAGAGCTTTAAAAGGGAAGAGATCTACTTCTGAGGCCGATGTGGTGAAGGCAGTGGGGATGGGGGAATGACCACAACACCAGTCAATCAGAAGTAAGATCTGAGACGCCAGGGCTCTTCATACCAACCTTACATCCCTGGATTTTACTTCATTATAGAAGGTGGCATCCCCTTACTTACAGGAGAATGATATGGCAAACCACTGCAGTATTCTTGCCTGAAAAATTCCATGGACAGAGGAGTCTGGCAGGCTACAGTCCATGGGGTCACTAAGAGTCGGACACAACTGAACAAACACAAAAACACCCCCTTACTTGCCCCTCATGACTTGGGAGGTCTCTCTTACCCTGCACTTTTGCTCACATTTCTATCTTTCCTAGGATGTCTCCCCTCCCTCTGCCAGCTAACTTCTAACCACTTGAACGCTGTTTTCTTCATACAGGCACCCTCTGCTAGTCCTACACATGTTAATGTTCACTTCTGGCTCTGTCCCATATGAGTATCCGTGACACACTGATGTAAGTTATGTGTGTGCACGTGCGCTAAGCTGCTTCACGTCTGATCTTTGCGCCCCTGTGGTCTGTAGCCCACCAGCCTCCTCTGTCCATGGGATTTCCCAGGCAAGAATACTGGAGTGGGTTGCCATCTCCTCCTCCAGGGGACCTTCCTGACCTAGAGACTGAACCCGCATCTGTGTAGGTCTGATCTCTAATTATGTGGAGAACCCAGCCATGATGATGTCTTGTCTTCGGTATTGCTCCAGGTGACAAGCACACAGCCAACTCCATCTGTACCAGGAGACTGAACTATTTCAGTTTAAAAGACACAGAATGGAAGGGCCAGGAGGCAAGAGGGGGGCTTTACATTCATTATTTTGACTCTTATTCTACAGGGACAAGAAATTCCAGGCATAAGTGATGGGCTGGAAGGTCTTTTCAAACATCACGTTGCCCTCCTTATTGAGGAAATATAAACCCCTCCTTGGGCGTCCCTGGTGGCTCAGTGGTAAAGAACCTGCCTGCCAATGAGAAGACACCAGGTCCATCCCTGGTCCGGGAAGATACCACCTGCCGTGGAGCAACTAAGCCCCAGTACCACTGCTGCAGAGCCTGTGCTCTAGAGCCCGTGCTCCGCAAGAGAAGCTCCTGAAATGAGAAGCCTGCACACCACAGCTAGAGAGTGGCTCCCACTCGCCACAGCTAGAGAAAAGCCTGAGCAATGGAGACCCAGCATAGCAAAAAATAAGCAAGTAAAATTATTATTTTTTAAATCCTCCTCATCCCTGAAGATCCAGAAGTAAAAGCCTTCCCCAAACATACAGATTTCACACTAAACTCCCCCAAAGAGCTCACTCTCTTTATGAGCAGAAACTTACTTCCCTCTTTGTTGAAAAGTGTCTGGAAATACCATACGGAATCTCTTATAGGCCCAGCTCATCTCCATAAATCATTCAGGGGCCGAGGTCAGGGGAGGGTATTCTTTTGGTATTATTCCAGGCAACTGTACAGTTCAGGCCCCATTAATGAACACAAAAGGACATCCATAAAATATTCATAGGTCGTAGGACAAATACATGGACTCTGAGGGGACCCACTGCCTAAGGGATGGGATTTGTCAAATCCACGGTTGCAGCCGTCTGTTCCCTTAAACTCAGACGTTTCCACAGCTCATCAACAAATCTGATTTAGAATTTAAAGACTTTTTTTTTTAAGCCTCAAGAGAAAGTTAGTTGCAGATGAGTTATTTTGCCCAGGTGTCCCAGCCATACCTCCAATACTTTGGCCACCTGATGCAAAGAGCAGACTCACTAGAAAAGACCCTGATCCTGGGAAACATTGAGGTCAGGAAGAGAAGAGTGTGACAGAGGATGAGATGATTGGATGGCATCATCAACTCACTGGACACGAGTTCGAGCAAACTCTTGGAGATGGTGAAGGACAGGGAAGCCTGATGCGCTGCAGTCCATGGGGTTGCAAAGAGTTGGACACGACCGAGCAACTGAACAAAACTAAGTCTAAGGGGCTTCCCATGTGGCTCAGAGGTAAAGAATCCATCTGCCAATGCAGGATTCACGGGTTCAATTCCTGGGTCAGGAAGATCCCCTGCAGGAGGGCATGGCAACCCACTCCAGTATTCTTGCCTGGAAAACTCCATGGACAGAGGAGCCTGGTGGGCTACAGTCCACTGGGTCACAAAAGAGTCAGACACAACTGAAGTGACTAAACAAGAACAACAAGGCCCCACCCTGAGGAGAAGCAGCCTGACTTCTAGTGGGGAGGGCCACCCGGAGAAGCAAAGCCTCCCAGGAGAAATACCGGATGAGGTTAGAGCTGGACACACAAAAAAATAAATCCCCCAGAAAAGTACCTGGGGGGGGAATCCCTGCTGCAAAAGACATTCTCCCCGCTTATTAAACCAGATGGACAACGGGAATTTGCTGTGTCCCAGGAAACTCAAACAGAGGCTCTGTATCAACCTAGATACAATGGGGAGGAAGATGGGAGGGAGTTTCAAAAGGGAGGGGACATGTGTATACCTATGGCTAATTCATGTGCAGGTTTGACGGAAAACAACAAAATTCTGTAAAGCAATTATCCTTCAATTAAAAAATAAATAAATTTTTTTAAAAATCAAAATTTGATGGCATACTTAATCAATGCAAAGTACTTGCCTGATAAGGAATCATACTCTGCGTTTCCAGGTTAGAATTTACCGGAAAATAATGATGCTGTTCCAGTAGAAGGAAAAAACTGTCCATCAAATTCCTCCTTGGATATGGCAGGGAATTAAGATCCTGTTTTCCCGGGGAAGTTGTCACACGTGGCAGCTGCAGGTGGCTGGGGTGGAGGCCTGAGCCCCGCAGAGGCGAGAGAAGGCGCATTCTGAGTCATCCCGGATTCCGATCTAGGAGGTGTCACCTCTGTAAGAAGCATGAAGGCGGGGAGGGGAGGGGAGTGCCAACAACGCTGGCAGGAAGAGAAGGCAGAGGAAACGGCCCCTGGCCTGGATTCATGCCTCTGTGGTGTGACTCTTCTAGACACCCAGCACGAAGTGGTTAAAGTGAAACCCAGAGCAGCTGCAGCTGCCAGGGGCTCGGTAATAGAAGGATCCTAGAGTACATTTTCCTGTGCCATTGAGGAAGGCTTTTCTTTCAGATGGGACTCAGTCTGGAAGCTGTTCTACCCACTAGAAAGCCGGAGGCTATAACCCCACCCACCCCCACCTCCCCAAGGGCCACAGTGCAACTCAGGGGCAGCTGAACAAGGCCCAGGACAGAGAAGGGCAGCTGTGAGCATCTTGCATTTGGTACCACCTATGGAGGAGAGTAAGACTGCCTTAGACAACGCGGGGACACGTGTATGCACATAGCAGATTCATTTTGCTGTACAGCAGAAACTAACACAGCATTGTATTAATAAAGCAGCTATCCTCCAATAATGAAATTTAAAAAAAAAACTTAAAAACAAAAAACCCACAAAAACTCAAAATTTGTAAATGGTTTCAAAAGGAAAAAGGAATAGAGAACAACATAGCCATCCTTCATCAGTATAACTTCCAGACTCCAGACACCTTCAAGGCTGTAAAAACCTGAGAAATTAAGAGAGGAAAAAGAGCAAATATTTAGCTGAGCTCAAGCGAAAAAAAGCTGTCAGTAACAGTGAAAGCGCTGAGAAACTTGTTCCAGGGCTGGAGGCAAAACTGGGGTCTCTGCTACACCACAGCCCTGCTCTCCTTTAAGAAGAAAATAAAAACAGGTAGTTCAGAAAACAAATATTTCTTAAGCATGCCCAAAGAGCTCACCAAAAATGGAAAGAAGCAGCAACAAACTGGAAAGTTTTGGCAATATGGGATAGTAACATAGAACTTTAGTCCTAAAGAACACTTATTACAAATATATACATACACACAAATAAAGAGACCAATCGAAGGTAACAGGTTATTTCCTAAGAAAGAAATGTGAACAATGCCTAGGATACACAAATGTAATACTTTTTAAACAAAGAGTGAAAATACAATAGGACTAATTCAACAAATGTCAACTTGTATTTAAGAAAAAAGCTCAAAGACACGGTTCTTTTTCTCCCAAAGTACCATAGGATATTTTTACTCTTTGCAGTTTACACTGAATAGTCACTCAGTCGTGTCTGAGTCTTTATGAACCTATGGACTACAATCCCGCTAGTGTGCTCTGTCAATGGAGTTTTCCAGGCAAGAATGGAGTGGATAGCCATTCCCTTCTCCAGGGGATCTTCCTGACCCAGGAATTGAACCCGGGTCTCCTGCATTGCAGGCACATTCTTTACTGTCTGAGCCACCAGGGAAGCCACACACCCCCGCCCCGCCCCCGCTTTTTCTCTCTTAGTTTCCGTTTTTCAATAACCTAGAGCCTTCACTTCTCACTTTCATGCGCTGGAGAAGGAAATGGCAGCCCACTCCAGTGTTCTTGCCTTGAGAATCCCAGGGATGGGGGAGCCTGGTGGGCTGCCGTCTACGGGGTTGCACAGAGTCGGACACGACTGAAGCGACTTAGCAGCAGCAGCAGCAGCAGCAGAGCCTCCTTCTTCGCTTTTGTGTAGTGACAGACTGAATATACTCAAATGTGAAACTTAGTTGATTCTTACCATGCGCCCATGACACAAATGTCTACTGTCAGTCTTATGTGATGACAACAAGCTAACTATCCTCTCAACAAAAGCATTTGACATAGAATATGTAGGATTTTACTTACTAGTAATAGCAGGGGTTTAAACTTGTGGGAATTTGTTTCTAGCTTTCTAAAGATGTTCATCAACTTTGTATTTACAAGCTTATTTCAGTAGGTCAGCTGATTGTCAATAATGTCCTTTACACCTATAAATCAATCTTTAAAATTGTATTTATTTTTTTGTCTGTATCAGATCTCACTTGTAGCATGGGAATATTTTAGTTCTGGCAGTGTGAACTCTTAGTTTCGGCATGTGGGATCTACTTCCCTGACCAGGGATTGAACCCAGGCTCCCTGAATTAGGAGCATGGAGTCTTAGCCACTGGACCACTAGGCAAGTCCCTATAAATTCATCTTACAGATTGTCCATATCAAAAATGTCCATCATTTGTGAACCTCTAAAACACCTTGGATGACATCAGGAGCTAAATTTCTCTCAGGGAAAGTAATGTTAAAGCATAGATGTAGTCTGAACTTGTGAAATCCGAATCTGATTCCAAATAAATTACAGCTTTAGGAAAGAAATGAGAAAGTCCAGTTTAACTTGGTAGCCCTTTCTTGGTGACACACTTTCTTTTCTGAGTTCTGAAGCAGTCTTAATTCCACAATATTCCTTATGGGACTTTTTGTCAGCCCTCACATCCCACCAAACAACTCAAGTGGGCTCAGTCCATCCTTGGCTGGGCTCCTTATGGCTTCTTCAAAGACCATCAAATCGATTCTCCTGGCGGCTCAGTGGTAAAGAAGCTGCCTGCCAGTGCAGGAAACACGGCTTTGACCCCCGATTCAGGAAGGTCCCACATGCCTCAGAGCATGCGCCACAACTGAGCCGGGGCTCTAGAGCCCAGTGAGTGCAAATCCTGAGGCCATGCGCCCTGGAGCTCCTGCTCTGAAACAAGCGAGGCCACCACAACCGGAAGCCCGAGTACCGCAAGCAGAGAGCCGCCGCCGCTCACCACAACTGGAGAAAAACCCTCACAGCTACAAAGATCTAGGCAGCCAGAAATAGACAAATGAATAAAATTATGTTTTAAAAAAACCCATCAAACACTTTTGGAGAAACAGCATAGAAATCTCTGCTTTACAGCCCTTTTTCCCTTTCATATCCCCATTGTGTTTTCAAATTAGAGGACAGCCTCTTGGCCCTCATTTCGAAAATATAACTTTACGGACAGTATTTAAGATCTTTTCTATAGCCAGCAGCAAAGATAGCCTATGTCTAATACACGTGTCATATGTCTAAGACAGCGATCTCTTTCCATTTCTAAAAGTCAACTATCTCATTAAGTAATTCTGCAGTTTTCAGGAAACTGAGAAGTGACTACAGCTTTCATAATGAAAACCTTAACTTCACAAGTGAGCAAATCACATTTCTCTTTAGCAGTGTGGTGTATAAGGTATGCAAAACATTCAGCAGGAAAGATCTTTTTTCATTGTCTGTGGTTTAAAACAAATCTATTGACTGAACCTGTCAAAATTTACGTTTGGACTGCTCCCAATAGGCAGGCAGATAGATAAGCAAGGTCTAGTTTGCAGTCGAATAATATATCAACAAACTTTTGTTTTATGTCTTTTGTAGTTTCATTTAAATCTTCATAAAAATCAAGAACATTTGAGATTCTGTTTTTCACATCAAAGTACCTAAGAATATATTGTTAGACTCAACATCCAATTGCGGATGTGACTGGCGATGGAAGTACAGTCCGATGCTCTACAGAGCAATATTGCATCGGAACATGAATCAAGGTAAATTAGAAGTGGTCAAACAGGAGATGGCAAGAGTGAACATCGACATTTTAGGAATCAGTGAACTAAAATGGACTGGAATGGGTGAATTTAACTCAGATGACCATTTTATCTACTACTGTGGGCAAGAATCCCTTAGAAGAAATGGAGTAGCCCTCATAGTCAACAAAAGAGTCTGAAATGCAGTACTTGGGTGCATTCTCAAAAATGATAGAATGATCTCTGTTTGTTTACAAGGCAAACCATTCAATATTACAGTAACCCAAGTCTATGTCCCAACCAGTAATACTGAAGAAGCTGAAGTTGAATGGTTCTATGAAGACCTACAAGACCTTTTAGAACTAACACTGAAAAAAGATGTCCTTTTCAACATGGGGAACTGGAAGGCAAAAGTAGGAAGTCAAGAGATACCTGGAGTAACAGGCAAATTTGTCCTTGGAGTACAAAACAAAGCAAGGCAAAGGCTAACAGAGTTTTGCCGAGAGAATGCACTGGTCATAGCAAACACCCTTTTCCAACAACACAAGAGAAGACTCTACACATGGACATCACCAGATGGTCAATATCGAAATCAGATTGGTTATATTCCTTGCAGCCAAAGCTGGAGAAGCTCTATACAGTCAGCAAAAACAAGACCAGGAGCTGACTGTGGCTCAGATCATGAACTCCTTAGTGTCAAATTCAGATGTAAATTAAAGAAAGTAGGAGAAAACACTAGACCACTCAGGTGTGACCTAAATCAAATTCCTTATGATTATCCAGTGGAAGTGACAGATACAAGGGGTTGGATCTGATAGACAGAGGGCCTGAAGGAGTGCAGACAGAGGTCCGTGACACTGTACAGGAAGCGGTGAGCAAAACCATCCCCAAGATCAAGAAAAGGAAAAGGGCATAATGGTTTTCTGAGATACCAAGGGAAGACTTCTTGCAAAGATGGGCACAATAAAGGACAGAAATGGTATGGACCTAACAGAAGCCCAAGATATTAAGAAGAGGTGGCAAGAGTACACAAAAGAACTATACAAAAAGATCTTCATGACCCAGAAAATCACGATGCTGTGATCACTCACCCAGAGCCAGACATCCTGGAATGGGAAGTCAAGTGCCCCTTAGGAAGCATCACTATGAACAAAGCTAGTGGAGGTGATGGAATTTCAGTTGAGCTATTTCAAATCCTAAAAGATGCTGCTGTGAAAGTGCTGCACTCAATATGCCAGCAAATTTGGAAAACTCAGCAGTGGCCACAGGACTGGAAAAGGTCAGTTTTCATTTCAATCCCAAAGAAAGGCAATGCCAAAGAATGCTCTAACTACTACACAATTGCACTCATCTCACACACTAGCAAAGTAATGCTCAAAATTCTCCAAGTTAGACTTCAACAGTATGTTAACCATGAACTTCCAGATGTTCAAGTTGGATTTAGAAAAGGCAGAGGAACCAGGGATCAAATTGCCAACATCTGTTGAATCATAGAAAAAGCAAGATAATTCCAGAAAAACATCTATTTCTGCTTTATTGACTATGCCAAAGCCTTTGACTAAGTAGATCAAAACAACTGTGGAAAATTCTGAAAGAGATGGGAAAACCAGACCACCTTACCTGCCTCCTGAGAAATCTGTATGCAGGTCAAGAAGCAACAGATAGAACTGGACATGGAACAACAGACTGGTTTGAAATTGGGAAAGGACTACATCAAGGCTATATATTGTCACCCTGCTTATTTAACTTATATGCAGAGTACATCATGAGAAATGCTGGGCTGGAAGAAGTACAAGCTGGAATCAAGATTGCCAGGAGAAATATCAATAACCTCAGATATGCAGATGACATCACCCTTATGGCAGAAAGTGAAAAGGGACTAAAAAGCCTCTTGATGAAAGTGAAAGAGAGTGAAAAATTTGACTTAAAACTCAACATTCAGAAAACGAAGATCATGGCATCTGGTCCCATCACTTCATGGGAAATAGATGGGGAAACAGTGGAAACAGTGTCAGACTTTATTTTTGGGGGCTCCAAAATCACTGCAGGTGGTGACTGCAGCCATGAAATTAAAAGACGCTTCCTCCTTGGAAGGAAAGCAATGACCAACGTAGCCAGCATATTAAAAAGCAGAGACATTACTTTGCCAACAAAGGTCTGTCTAGTCAAGGCTATAATTTTTCCAGTAGTCATGTATGAATGTGAGAGTTGGACCATGAAGAAGGCTGAGCACCAGAGAACTGATGCTTTTGAACTGTGGTGCTGGAGAAGACTCTTGAGAGTCCCTTGGACTGCAAGGACATCCAACCAGTCCATCCTAAGGGAAATCAGTCCTGAATATTCATTGGAAGGACTGATGCTGAAGCTGAAGCTCCAGTACTTTGGCCACCTGATGTGAAGAACTGACTCTTGGAAAAGACCACGATGCTGGGAAAGATTGAAGGCAGGAGGAGAAGGGGATGACAGAGGATGAGATGGTTGGATGGCATCACTGACTCTATGGACATAAGTTTGATTAAGCTTCAGGAGTTGGTGATGGACAGGGAGGCCTGGTGTGCTGCAGTATGCGGGGTGCCAAGAGTCGGACACAACTGAGCAGCTGTGCTGACTGAAGAATATGTTGTTTGTTATTGGGGAGGAAAAAAGCTTTTCCTTTACCCTCTTAGATCCAGTACCTAGGGCTGGTGCATTAAACTGGCTCAAGACTGATTAACAGGAGAAAAGGCACAATTTTTATTTAATATTGGTAGTTAAAGGCGTGAAACCTGAAGAAGCAGTTAGGTTCAGGAGCTTATAAACCATTTTTAGAGAGGAAAGGACTTCGGACTTCAAAAGGATCCTAAATGGTAGGGAAGTGGTTTAAAAAATATATGGAGGAATAATTACTTTAGTAAGGCCTGTTTATGCAAATTTATCTCAGGGTCAACTCCTTATCTCCTGATAAGAGTGCTCTTCCTGGTAGAAGGGGCAGGAGGTAGGACTCGGAGGAGGAAATTGATCAGTTTCAAGGGGAAATTGATGCCTTGCTTTTTAGGCATATGGAAGAGGGTAGACTGTCCTTCCTGCAACTGCTGTTACTCAAGTGCCTGTAGTGCAAAATAATATACCAAAGTAGCCAATTTTGAGGTGGCCTCTCCCGATCCCCTTCATGAGTACGAACGTTCCTGTGGTCTAACCCACCGCCTGATACACGGTAGAAAGCACATACACCGTGGATCACCTCCTGCGCTTTGTTTCTGTTGAGAATTTGCTTGCACCAAATGCTAGTTTAATTTTTAACATTGTGAATATTGTGGTTGGTAAATTCTGCCAGAATTAGCCCTGCATTGTTAGAGGCCAATACATTTGTTATCACAGTTGTTTCTTTTGTTTTCCCCAGAGGACCCTTCAGTCTTAACCTTTGGATCAGGAAATGCAGCTTTGGCGGGTTTAGCAGAGCGATCAAGGAGCAAGAGGAGGGCGTGTGTTCCTCAGTGTGCTTTGTGCACGTGAAGGCAGAGGCAACTCCTGGGGGAAAACTGATCTAGAAGAACTTGCCCATCTCCTCCCAGACCCTTGCCATTCAGTCTCCCTGTGTGCCTTCACGCCCGCTTCTGCATCACACTCAACCCCACTGTATTTTCTCTTTTTGCTGTGCTAAACCCCCCTTGCTGCACATGGACTTTCTCCAGTCGCTACGAGTCGGGGCTACTCTCTAGACGGGGCGCCTGGGCTTCACCGTGCAGTGACTCCTCTTGTAGCAGAGCACGGGCTTCAGAGCGTGGGCCTCAGTAGCAGTGGCCCATGGACTTAGCTGCCTCAGGACATATGGGATCTTTCTTCCTGGACCAGGGATCGAACCCATGTCCCCTGCCTTGGCAGGTGGACTCTTAATCACTAAGCCACCTGAGAAGTCCCCCACTGCACTTTCTGCACCTGTTTAGTACACTCTGTTTTGGTCATTTCACCTCCCTAATCACATACACTTGTCCTTCCGTTAGTCATTAAAATGTCACAGTCCTTTTAGCTGTGACGTCTAAGTCATGTCGGTGCTGTGATTGTAATCTGAACTCTTAGAAAACACGAGCACAATATTCACAATGTTAAAAATTAAACTGGCATTTGGTACAAGCAAATTCTCAATAGAATGAGGTGATCAGGCCGAGCTGAAGACAGACTTGAAGATTATAAGGCATTTGAGTTGCACACCTGAGTCATATCACACCTAGTGGTGTAACAGAGGATGAGCGGTCATGGGAACCGAAAATCCTGGTGGTCAACCTCAGAAGTCAGTGACCACGGAAGGTGGGTAAGCTATGCCACGTCCAATTGACATGAAAGGTGTTGTCTCAGCCCCTAGGTTTTGGTCTCCATAACAGGTTTTGTGTCTTCCCTCCATCTTTCACACTCACCATGAAAACCATCCTTTCTCATGTATAATAATAGGGTTTCCTGGAATGTGGGACTTTAACTGCTAGAACCACAGGAGGGCAGTCCCTGTGAAAATAGCACTTTGAGGTATTTCTGGTCAGATGTATATACTGGTGCGCTTTTTCTAGAGAGGTAGCTTAGATGCGAATTTCAAGAACCTTAAACAGACCTTTGAACCAGTCATTCCACTTCTAGGCAATTCATCTTAAGGAGATAAGGAGAGGAGGTCATAAATATTTGTGACTATAGAGAACCAACTGGATTTTACTTATTACATTTAAAAATTGAAAATAGTTTCAGCTTTCAATGATAGGGAAATAGACTGTGATACTGTTTATAGTGAGATGTAGTAATTAAATGCAATCATTAAAATTCATGTTTTGGGAGAATGTTTAATGGTGTGGAAAAGTACAGTCTAACGATAACTAAATATGCACTTAATATGTATATTTATTACAATTACATGGACATATAAAACTATATAGTAAAAAGAGAAACAGAAACTAGAACTACCCCAGAATAGTACTTAAAAAAAATTTTTTTTTTGGTCTCACCTTGAGGCTTATGAGATCTTGGTTCCCTGATCAGGGGTTGAACTCAGGCCCTAGGCCTGGAAAGCGTAGAGTCCTGACCACTAAACCACCAGGGAATTCCCAGAATGGTACATTTGAGTGGGAGGGTTATGGCTAATTTTAATTATTTATTATAATTTTCCCAGTTGTCTGTAGTCAAATTTTTTTCTGATGATTTTTTTCTTACTATAATATTTATTTAATTAATTTTTTGAATCACATCTTTTAATGGCCAAAAGAATAGCTTTATAAAAATAAGATGTGAAAAAAATTAAATTAATTAATTTTTTAAAAAAGATGAAGAAGGAAATGGCAACCCAGTATTCTTGCCTGGAAAAGTCCATCATCCAATGTATGCATGCTTGCTCAGTCATGTCTAACTCTTTGCAACCTCATGGACCATGGACAAATATTGTCAGATTCATTAAGATTTTTTAAATGGGCCACATCAAAAAAATTTTTTAAAAAGGGAAGCATTGTGATTGTTGACAGTCTACTAGGCTACCCTATGCATTACCCTCAGGTTCCTAAAACCCACAGAAAGGTAAATTGTGTTGAATAACCTCCCAAACCACCCCTTCCCCTTACACTGGATTAAGCTGTTTCAGACATGTCTCTTCCTTGTTCAGTGTTCAGGTTATCACCCAGCTCTCTATCAAAAAGGTAAGGGGAAACCAGCCACCCCAAAGTCACCAAGATCCAGGACTGGGGACTGAGACGGGGTTAGAACTGTAGGAGGAAAGCTAGCGTTTGTAGACGTCCGCTCACAGGGCAGGATCTATCAAGGCAGAAATCAGGAGGCAAAGCATCAGATGCCGAAATAGTCATCAGCTCCTACGAGTCTGGGACCAGGGAGGAGCCCAGAACCAGTCCAAGCCCCAGCCCCAGCCCCAGCCCCAGCCAAGGGGTGAGTAGGTCACTCCAAGGCAGAAACTGGTTCTCCATCCAGGATGTTATCAGTAAGCTGTAAACCGGATCCAGAGAATCCAGGAAGCCATGGATGTGAGTCAAGGTGTGTTTGTGGCCTGATGTGAAGATAGGGCTTATTTGCAACAAAAGGTATCTCTTTACAAATCCTTCAGGGCAGGAGCCTGTGTGGCTCGGGCTTATACCAGGCAAACTGGGAACAGGAAAAGCCAGCAAGAACCTGAGAACAGTGTGGTTGCAGGTGAGTTGGCGAAGGTTCTAGCATGTGTGACAAGGCAGAGGCGGCAAGGGTGCCACTGGGGAGTCGCTTTCCATCCCAGTAGCTAGCCACACCCCAAACAAATTAGATCGGAATTTCTGGGGGTTGGCTGTTGGAATGCTTTAAAAAGCTCCCTGGGCAATTTGAATAGGCAGCCTGGGACTGGGAACCCTGGATTAAAGGTAGGCTCACAGAATTGTTCCCTAGAAGGCTGATTCTGATTGAGTCATTTTCTCGTGACCAACTAACTAGTCATTAGAAAACAAGCTTTACAAAAATAGTCTTTAAAGAAACATTTACACAATAATAGATATGTTTCTAAAATCAAGATAAATCAATACCTACTAAAGCCAAGGTGTTTGCAGTTTCACCCAACAAGGAAGATTTTGATCGGAGAATGATATGACGCAGATGCCAATGTAGGAAGAGTAATTGGACAGTGAAGTGTTGGTAGGGCCACTTTAGTACAGCAAATATTTATTAATGAACTTATGGCCACTAGTATTTATGGAGGCAAGCACTGCAACAGACTTGCTCAATCCTGCCTACAGTCCCATGATGAGGATAGTCTGGGTAACTTGTTGTATTTAATTTATTTTTATTTTATTATTTTCTTTTGGCCGTGCCATGCAGCATGCGGGATCTTAGTTCCCCAACTAGGAACTGAACCCATGCCCCTTCCACTGAACCACCAGGGAGTCCCAGATACTCGTTTTACTGATGGAGAATCCAAGGAGGAGAAAGGTTAAGTGATTTGCCCAAAGTCACTGGTGAGCAAAAAGAGAAATGTCAGGATTCGAATCCAGACCTCCCTTCACAATCACCTATCTGCTACATCTCTCGTGTCACGAATGACTGTGCCAGTGTGTTCTCTGTGGACACGCAATGAACGTCACAGTCCCTGCCTTCAAGACAGGCCAGACAAGTCTAGAAACATCCACCGTGATGAGTGGTAAGCGCTTAATGGTGTTCTGAGAACACAAATGGTGCATAGCAAAGTCTGCCTCAATGCTAGAAGAAAACAACGTAGACTTGTCTCGTTCTTAAAGGAGAGGGCAAGAGTGGAAATGGGGAGGCCAGTGGGAAAGTCATAGCAGGGACTTCCGGCGGCCCAACTGTTGAGAATCTGATCTGCAAGGCAGGGGACTCAGCATGGCTGGGGAACTAAGATCCCATATTTCTGTCGTTGTTCAGTCGCTTAGTAGTGTCCAGCTGTTTGCTACCCCATGGAATGTAGTATGCCAGGCTTCCCTGTCCTTCACCATCTCCTGGAGTTTGCTCAAACTCATGTCCATTGAGTTGGTGATGCCACCCAACTGTCTCATTCTCTGTCTTCCCTTCTCCTTCTGCCCTCAATCCTTCCCAGCATCAGGGTCTTTTCCAAAGAGTCAGCTCTTCACATCAGGTGGTCCGAATATTGGAGCTTCAGCGTCAGCATCAGTCCTCCCAGTGAATGCTGCTGCTGCTGCTGCTAAGTCGTTTCAGTCGTGTCTGACTCTGTGCGACCCCATAGACAGCAGCCCACCAGGCTCCCTCATCCCTGGGATTCTCCAGGCAAGAACACTGGAGTGGGTTGCCATTTCCTTCTCCAATGAATAGTCAGGGTTGATTTCCTTTAGGATTGACCCATTTGATCCCTTTGCTGTCCAAGGGACTCTCAAGAGTCTTCTCCAGCCCCACAGCTTGAAAGCATCAATTCTTCAGTGCTCAGCCTTCTTTATGGTCCAACTCTCACATGCATATATGACTACTGGAAAAACCACAGCTTTGAGTATATGGACTTTTGTTGGCAAAGTGATGTCTCTGCTTTGTAATATGCTGCATAGATTTGTTTCCCCACTTCCTGGTTTATTAACAGTCTTTTGTCCTTTAGTGAAAGGGGCGAAGGACCTCTCTGTGGTCTCTTTACAAGTGCACTAATCCCATTCACGAAGGCTCCACCCTCATGACCTTATCACTCTCAGAGGTTCCACCTCCTAACACCATTATCCTTGGGGTTAGGATTTCAACATACAGATTTGGGGGCGGCGGTGCAGGCATAAACATTCAGTCTGTACAAATGAGGCGAGAGGTCCCTAGGATGCAAAGCTTAAGGAGGCGCCCACTCTCAAGCCTGTCCCCACACTTGTGCTCCCCTGAGAGTGCTGCCACCTTACCGGCTGTCACCCCAGGCGCCTTGCTTCCTCACCTAGTTTTGGCCCTGAGGGTCTACCTGGAGAGAGCCCTGCTCAAATGAAGAAGTCATGGTGAGGTGACTAAGGTGTTAAGCTTAGGTTATCAGGAGAATAACATAGCAAATAACATGAAATAATGATGGGTTATGACAGGATATCAAAGCGGAAACACGCAACCAGCACTTAGAATGCAAGTGGATCTTGTGACTGCTCGAGACGGGGGATGCTGGTTTGGGAGTCGTGGGAGCTGATGCTCCACAAGCAGTTGTGTTATTGGAGGTGAGAACAGAAGGCTGAGGACCTCCCACAGGTAGGCTAAGGCTTGCCCAAAGGAAAACAACTTTGCACATGGCTCTTCAAAAACAGGCAGTCATGCTCCCAATAAAGCTACTCCCTAACACTTACTCCTTGGAAGAAAAGTTATGACCAACCTAGATAGCATATTCAAAAGCAGAGACATTACTTTGCCGACTAAGGTCCGTCTAGTCAAGGCTACGGTTTTTCCAGTGGTCATGTATGGATGTGAGAGTTGGACTGTGAAGAAGGCTGAGCGCCGAAGAATTGATGCCTTTGAACTGTGGTGTTGCAGAAGACTCTTGAGAGTCCCTTGGACTGCAAGGAGATCCAACCAGTCCATTCTGAAGATCAGCCCTGGGATTTCTTTGGAAGGAATGATGCTGAAGCTGAAGCTCCAGTACTTTGGCCACCTCATGTGAAGAGTTGACTCATTGGAAAAGACTCTGATGCTGGGAGAGATTGGGGGCAGGAGGAGAAGGGGACGACAGAGAATGAGATGGCTGGATGGCATCACTGACTCGATGGACGTGAGTCTGAGTGAACTCCGGGAGTTGGTGATGGACAGGGAGGCCCGGCGTGCTGCGATTCATGGGGTCGCAAAGAGTCGGACACGACTGAGCGACTGAACTGAACTGAACCGAAGGCTTGACCGTGAGAGCCAACACGGGAACACAAATTGTTTCACGCCTTTTATACTGTTACTGAGTGTTTCCTGTAATCAACAAACTACTCCTATAGAAGCACTTCCCTATAATTGCGGTCCGAGTTTATAATTACATTTAAAAATCATTTATTATGGCTGTACTGTATCTTCGATGCTGCGTAGGCTTTTCTCCGGTTGTGGCGAGTAGGAGCCCCTCTCTAGTGGTGGTACACGGGCTTTTCACTGCAGTGGCCTCTCCTGTTGAGGAGCTGGGGCTCTAGGGGTCACAGGCTTCAGCAGCCTGTGGGCTCAGCAGCTGCAATTCCCCAGCTCTAGAGCTTGGACTCAGTAGTTGTGGCACGTGGGCTTAGTTGCTCCTTGGCCTGTGGGGTCTTCCCAGATCAGGGATCGAACACACAGCTCCTGCCTTGGCAAGAGGATTCTTTACCCCTGAGTGACCAGTGAAGTCCTCCAATTACAAATGAGCCCTGAACAACTGGGGCATTAGTATCACCAGTACCCTACAGACAAAAATCCCCATATAAATTGTAGTTGGGCCTCCATATATGTGGTTCCTGTGTATCAAGGGTTCCATATCTGTGCATTCGACCAACCCATACCGAGTGGTACTGGCAGTATCTATTATTGAAGAAAATCCAACAGTAAATGAACCCAGGCAATTCAAACCCATGTTGTTCAAGGGTCGACTATGTAGACAATGTTGACAGTTCCCCTCTGATCAAACTGAGCCCAGAATATAGGAGTATCTTAGGGACTTCCCCCATGGTCCCATGGTAGAGACTTGGCACTTCTACTGTAGGGTTCAATCCCTGGTTGGGGGACTAAGATAGTGTGGAAAAAAAAAAAAACCTAGCTTAAAGACTTTGCAAGCCATCTGAGATTCTAAGCGACATATTCAGTAAACGGAAGATGGAAAGCACACATTTGCTGAACCTGTCATGTCCAACTCTTCCACAGCCCCATGGACTGTAGCCCACCAGGCTACTCTGTCCATGGAATTCCAGGCAAGAATACTGGAGTGGGTGCCCATTCCCTTCTCCAGGGAATCTTCCCAATGCAGGGGTTGAACCCAGGTCTCTCACTTTGCAGGCAGATTCTTTATGTCTGAGTCACCAGGGAAGGCCAAGCACCAGCCAAACACCAGGCGCTATTCCCTGCCCTGACATATGCACCATCTCATTTTGATTAATAACAGCCATGAGTACTTTTTCACATCTTTGGCTCAGTTATACTAATAAACTAAAACTCACTGAATGGAACCCCTGGTGGTGCAGTGGTAGGACTGCTATGGCCTGGGTTGGATCCCGGGGTCGGTAGGGAACCAAGATCCTACAGCTGAGCTGTTCAGTCAATAAAGTCAAAACAAAACAAAAGCCCCCAAACAAGCAAACAAACCAAACACTCACTGAAGAAAAACCAGTCCCTGGGAAGGAAAGAGTTAATTTCAAGCCAGCTGATCCCTGAATGAGGAACTGAGGTTTCAACACCTTGATTTGGCCTTTCAGGGAATGCAGGTCTGCTCTGTGTTTGAGATGACTCATTAAACCACTCATTAAAGGATGGAACTACACTCCGCACGGGAGCGTGTCTGCGGAGAGGCCAGACTCTTGGAGCCAGACGATGTCACTATCAATACCCCCAGCAAGGGGAACGCCCAGCCGCTTCCAGCTCAGCTGAACAACATTGGGGCGGCAGAACCTTGGACAGACCCCGCCAACGGGGGCCCCAGTATGAGACCAGGGTCACCCAGGAGACCTCCTGCCTTCCCACGGTCTTCCTGAATCCTGGGCAGGTGCCTGATCTCGTGAGACCCCTCTTGGGTGAGGACAGGAGACTTCAGCTCCCTGCGAGGAAGGTCTTTGTCTGATCCGAAGCAGCAGTGAACAGAACACTTTCCCAAAAGCTGAAGTTGCTGGTGGCTCAGAAGCGCCACTTGCTTACAGGCAATCTGAGTCCTCCATCTCGTTTATCCCAGGATGGTTTCTTGGTGGCATTGGTCTCAAAAATTAGCTTCCCATTCACCTGGTTGAATTATGTCTCTTGTGGCTGAGCTCTCCCCTGGGTGATTTTTCTTTAAAACGGTTTCTGATTGTGGCAAAACACATATAACTCACACTGAACATATTGCTCTGCACTGTCAGGCCTTCCGGTAGCTCAGCTGGTAAAGAATTGACCATTTTAACACTGTATTTAAGAATACAGTGCAACAGCATTAAGCACCAAAGGAAATACTTGAAAGGGATTTGTATCCTGAGCTGTAAGAAGGTTTAATCACCTTTGTTCTGTCTAGTGCCAAAAATGTGGCTGTTGAGAGCTCAAGGTCATTCTAGAATGGAAGAGTCCTGCCATGGAAAGGGGCTTTTTGGTTTGTTTTTTGACATCTATGCTGTCCTGAGAAAGAAATTCCATTTGTGTGCGTGTGTGTGGGAGGGGTGGATTATATGAAGTACTTACATAGGAACAACTGACTCTTAATAATCTCTTATCTAAGAAGATAGATTTATTCTTAGATATAATTTTTTTTTTAGCTTCTTTCTCCAGGCAAGAATACTGGAGTGGGTTGCCATTTCCTTCTCCATTTCCAGAATCCCATGGACAGAGGAGCGTGGGAAGTTACAGTCAGTCCATGGGGTCGAAAGAGTCAGACACAACTTAGCAATTAAACCACTTAAAATGTTCATCAGCTACAACACAAAGAATGAGCCATAAAGTAAACTGTGGGTTTGAGTTAACAATAATGTACTGATATTGGTTCATCAATTGTAATAAACGTGCCACACCAATCCCTAATAAACTCTGTGTGTGTGTGCGTGTGTGTGTGTGTGTGTGTGTGTGTGAAGGCTAACATGGGAACTCTTCATACTTTCTGCTCAATTTTTCTGTAAACTGCTCTAAAAAATAAGCTGATGGTTAAAGAAAAGACATAACTGAATAAATAATAATTAAAATTAAGATAGCTAATATAGTAACAATAATAAACATAACAATTAATTCCTAAGATAAATCCTCTTTTTTTCTTTTGGTCATGCCTTGAAGCTTGTGGGAACTTAGTCCCCTAGCCAGGGATTGAACCTGGGCCCTCAGAGCCCTAACTACTGGACTGCCAGGGAATTCCTTCCAAATTCTCTTTGACACATTCTATCATCCTCAGAGTTTCCAGTTGTGCTCCACCAGGAACCGTTCACCTCTAGCTTTCCTATCTTACCTAAGAGGGAAAGAAAGTGTTCATAAATACCACATTCCTTAGAAAACCCACTTCTGGGGTCAAACTTTCCCTTTCCAAACTGGCATTCCCTCTCCCTCCCATTTAAATATTTCCACTCTAATCCAGCCCACATTTCACCCTCCTCCCTGAAGTCTCGTTAACTCTCGCTGGGTTACCGTCATTAACACCATCTTCTCTATGCCACGGGCTTCCCTGTGATGATATTTATGGTCCCTCCCCTCTTTGAAGAAAAGGTAGTTGTTTCCTGTTTATAGAAGCTCTTAATCCCTTCCTCTCTACACTCTCAACTTGCTGATTCCCTGAACCCTTACAACTGGGTTAGAGACACTCGTGTATCAGTCTCTCACTCTTTCTTGAACCGCAGGCTGTTTCCGGCAGTCTTCTAAACTAGGTGGCAGGCCTGGATTCAAAATGAAATGAAGGCGCTTCCCCAGTGGTCCAGCGGTTAAGATCCCCGCTTCCAAAGCAGGGTATGCGGGTTCGATCCCTGGTCAGGGAACTAAGATTCCACGTGCCTCACACTGTACCCCCAGAATGAAATGCACCTAGCCAAGGCTGGTGTAGTTATGGGCCTGAGACAGTGGGACACAGGCAGGCCAGCCTGGAAAGGGCTTAAGGAATCCAGGGTCAGCAGGGTGCTCACCACACCTGCAGGCAGATAGGTCAGCCTGGGCCAGCATAGAGCATGCGTGCACGTGAGGTCCAATGCCAGCTAAACCAGGGTCCGAGGTTTCAGACTGGACGGGCCTCACAAGACCAAGAAGAAATCAAGGCAAATATTCATAACCCTCCATCCAGCCCTGCCCTGTCTGAAAGAGCCAGTCTGGTTTCACTGGAAGGGCAGATCTTACTATCAAAAGATCACAGACAAGCAAGTGGAATCTACAGAAGGGCTGACACAGCGGGGTGTTTTCCCATCACCTTTCAGGGGTATAAGGCAGCTGTAGGCCGGTGTCGGAGGTTTTTCCTGGCTCTGGGCCTCCCCTCTTCAGCCTCTGTCCCCCCTTTCTACTCCAGTCCTCCCCAATGGGGTCCCCGTTCCCTCCTGGTACCCAGTGGAACTCTCTTGAACTCCCTCCATGGATCAAGGCAGAATGTCTGCAAGAGACATAAACCACATCCTCACCAGGCTCACCTTTCACGGCCGCATCTGCCATGTCTTTCATGATGAAAGACCACATTCCCACCAGGAAGGGAAGGAACAGACTGAGAAAAGGGCAGAAAGCTTCACCTCTGGTTTTGTGCACACTTCAACTAGAACGTGGCCTTTCCTGCTGGCCCAGACAGTAAAGAATCTGCCTGCAGTGCGAGAGACCTGGGTTCGATCCCTGGGTTGGGAAGATCCCTTGGAGGAGGGCATGGCAACCCACTCCAGTATTCTTGCCTGGAAAATCCCCATGGACAGAGGAGCCTGGAGGGCTACAGCCCATGGGGTTGCAAAGATTTGGACACAACTGAGCGACTAAGGACTCACAACTAGAACATACCATTTTGGTCCTGAGTTGGGGAGGGCTAGGTGGTACCCTTCCACCCCTCCCCACACCCCCACCAAGAGCAGGACCCTTTAGGTCCTAAAGAACCAAGATGAATAAGAGAAAGTATAGCTTTTCCAGGGCAGACCTGACCTACATGCTCTAAATCTTTCCTGTGTTTGAGGGGAGAGCTACTGGTCTTCAGGAATCTTAGGGCGAAACTAGGGGTGGGGAAAAGGTCAGTCCAGGACATGATCGGCTAGGTGAGTGGGGGAGGCTGGGAAGATGCCAACTCATCTTCACAGCATCTGTGTGTATAAGTCAGTCACCCTCGGGGCCAGTGAACAGGGCAGCCTAGCCCACCGCCTGGACAAATAACTAGGTCTGTATTGTGCCTGCTTAGCTGTAGTATTTGATTCTCATATCTCGTGTGTATGTGTTTAGTCGTGTCTGACTCTTTGCAACCCCATGGGCTGTAGCCCTCCAGGCTCCCCTGTCCATGGGGATTTTCCAGGCAAGAATACTGGAGTGGGGTGCCACGCCCTGCTCCAGGGGATCTTCCTGACCCAGGGAATGAACCCGAGTCTCCTGCACTGGCAGGTGGATTCTTTACCATCTGAGTCACCAGGGGGACACCCTCATATCTCATGAAGTGTGAAAGTCACTCAACCATGTCTGACTCTTTGCGACTCCATGGACTATACAGTCCATGGAATTCTCTAGGCCAGCATACTGGAGTGGGTAGCCTTTCCCTTCTCCAGGGCATCTTCCCAACCCAGGAGTTGAACCCAGGTCTCCTACATTACAGGCAGATTCTTTACCAGTTGAGCCACAAGAGAAGCCTCATATCTTATACAACCACTTAAATTATGCAGTTCTCATCTGATCCTTATTTTTCATTATTATTTAAAAAAATTTTTCGGCCTCACTGTGACATTCGGGATCTTAGTTTCCCGATCAGTGATTCAACACACACCTCCCTGGAGCCTTGTCATATTAACCACTGGACTGCCATAGGAATGTCTGCTCTGATCCTTAAATACTAGTCCATAATTATACCTCTTTTGAGTCTTTAAGTATTTAACATATCTATCATTTACTTTCTTGTAAAGAAGTTATCTCTCCAATACTTTCCAATCCTTCTTCAACAGACCCTGATTTCTCAAAAATTTATTTCCACCCAGGCAGGGATTTTATAACAATGCCCTATGTCTAGTTTTCTCTTGTTTTATTGTGAGTAAAATAGAACGTTAAGTTATAAAATAGTTTCTTTTCTATCATTTTTAGCTACTCAATTTTGCAGCTCTTTTAGGCCATGTCACCCTAGAGGCTGTTAAAATCAAATAGGGTGATATATATGAAGTATTTTCAAAGCATGAAGACGCTACTCAAAAAGACTCCTGTTGGTTGTTGTTATTTCAAGTGGCCTTTAAAAGTTGTGGCTTTTTGGTTTTATTTTTTCATGACCATACTCATTATTGCTTGGAATTATATAAAAACTAACAAAAATCAACTACCCCAAACAGCCATCAAATTTACTGTTTTTCTAATGATTATTTGTACATTTTTCATTGGATGCTTTTTCCTTCTTTATTTGTTTTTCAATTTCTTTTTCTTTTTTAAACTTCATTTTTTTTAAAGAGCAGTTTTAGGTTTATAACACAATTGAGAGGAAGGTACAAAGATTTCCTATATAACCTCTGGCCCTACATATGCAAAGCTCCCCCCCCCCTTATCAATACCACTCCCTAGAATAGTGCATTTTTACCAGAGATAAACCCACATTCATTTCAGTTCAGTTCAGTCATTCAGTTGTGTCCGACTCTTTGCGACCCCATGAATCGCAGCACGCCAGGCCTCCCTATCCATCACCAACTCCCGGAGTTCACCCAAACTCATGTGCATCAAGTTGGTAATGCCATCCAGCCATCTCATCGTCTCTCATCCCCTTCTCCTCCTGCCCCCAATCCCTCCCAGCATCAGAGTCTTTTCCAATAAGTCAACTCTTCCAAGCAGGTGGCCAAAGTGTTAGAGTTTCAGCTACAGCATCAGTCCTTCTAATGAACACCCAGGACTGATCTCCTTTAGGATAGACTGGTTGGATCTCCTTGCAGTCCAAGGAACTCTCGAGTCTTCTCCAACACCATAGTTCAAAGGCATCAATTCTTCGGTGCTCAGCCTTCTTCACAGTCCAACGTTAACATCCATACATGACTAATGGAAAACCATAGCCTTGACTAGACGGACCTTTGTTGGCAAAGTAATGTCTCTGCTTTTGAATATGCTATCTAGGTTGGTCATAACTTTCCTTCCAAGGAGTGTTTTTTAAATTCATGGCTGCAGTCACCATCTGAGTGATTTTGGAGCCCCAAAAATAAAGTCTGACACTGTTTCCCCATCTATTTGCCATGAAGTGATGGGACCAGATGCCATGATCTTAGTTTTCTGAATGTTGAGCTTTAAGCCAACTTTTTCACTCTCCTTTCACCTTCATCAAGAGGCTCTTTAGTTTGTCTTTACTTTCTGCCATGAGGGTGGTGTCATCTGCATATCTGAGGTTTTTGATATTTCTCCTGGTAATCTTGATTCCAGCCTGTGCTTCTTCCAGCCCAGCATATCTCATGATGTACTCTGCATGTAAGTTAAATAAGCAGGGTGACAATATACAGCCTTGATGTACTCCTTTTCCTATTTGGAACCAGTCTGTTGTTCCATGTCCCGTTCTAACTGTTGCTTCCTGACCTGCATATAGGTTTCTCAAGAGGCAGGTCAGGTGGTCTGTATTCCCATCTCTTTCAGAATTTCCACAGTTTATTGTGATCCACACAGTCAAAGGCTTTGGCATAGTCAATAAAGCAGAAATAGATGTTTTTCTGGAACTCTCTTGCTTTTCCATGATCCAGCGGATGTTGGCAATTTGATCTCTGTTCCTCTGCCTTTTCTAAAACCAGCCTGAACATCAGGGAGTTCACGGTTCACGTATTTCTGAAGCCTGGCTTGGAGGATTTTGAGCGTTACTTTACTAGTGTGTGCTGCTGCTGCTGCTAAGTCGATTCAGTCGTGTCTGACTATGTGCGACCTCATAGACGGCAGCCCACCAGGCTCCCCCGTCCCTGGGATTCTCCAGGCAAGAACACTGGAGTGGCTGCCATTTCCTTCTCCAATGCATGAAAGTGAAAAGTGAAAGTGAAGTTGCTCAGTCATGTCCGACTCTTCACGACCCCATGGACTGCAGCCTTCCAGGGAGATGAGTGCAATTGTGCGGTCATTTGAGCATTCTTTGGCATTGCCTTTCTTTGGGACTGAAATGAAAGCTGACCTTTTCCAGTCCTGTGGCCACTGCTGAGTTTTCCAAATTTGCTGGCATATTGAGTGCAGCACTTTCACAGCAGCATCTTCCAGGATTTGAAATAGCTCAACTGGAATTCCATCACCTCCACTAGCTTTGTTCATAGTGATGCTTGCCAAGGCCCACTTGACTTCACATTCCAGGATGTCTGGCTCTAGATGAGTGATCACAGCATCGTGATTATCTTGGTCATGCAGATCTTTATTGTACAGTTCTTCTGTGTATTCTCGGCACCTCGTCTTAATATCTTCTGCTTCAGTTAGGTCCATAACATTTCTGTCCTTTATTGAGCCCATCTTTGCATGAAATGTTCCCTTGGTATCTCTAATTTTCTTGAAGAGATCTCTAGTCTTTCCCATTCTGTTGTTTTCCTCTATTTCTTTGCATTGATCGCTGAAGAAGGCTTTCTTTTCTCTCCTTGCTATTCTTTGGAAGTCTGCATTCAAATGGGTATATCTTTCCTTTTCTCCTTTGCTTTTCGCTTCTCTTCTTTTCACAGCTATTTGTAAGGTCTCCGCAGACAGCCATTTTGCTTTTTTGCATTTCTTTTCCATGGGGATGGTCTTGATCCCTGTCTCCTGTACAATGTCATGAACCTCCGTCCATAGTTCATCAGGCACTCTGTCTATCAGATCTAATTCCTTAAATCTATTTCTCACTTCCACGGTGCAATTATAAGGGATTTGATTTAGGTCATGCCTGAATGGTCTAGCATTAGCACATCATAATTGCCTAAATTCCATCGTTTACCTTAGGATTTACTGTTGTTGTTTTAATTTTAGCATTTATTTTTCTGGCTGTGCTGGGTCTTAGTTTCAGCAGGCAGGACCTTCTGGATGCAGCACGAAGGATTTTTAGTTACGGAATGTGGGATCTCATTCCCTGACCAGGGATCTCATTCCCTCCCCTGCGTTGGTAGCCAGGAGTCTTCATCTCTGGACCACCAGGGAAGTCCCGTAGTTCATCTCTTTTTAGCTCTGAATAATATTCCATTGTCTGGATGTACCAAAATTTATTGATTTATTTATTTACCTTGGTGTCCTTCAGTTTGGGCAATTATGAATGGAGCTGCTATAAAACATCAGTGTGCAGGTTTTTGTGTAGACCTAAGTTTTCAGTTTATTTGGATAAATACCGAGGAGCATGACCGCTGGATCTGACGGTAAAAGTATGTTTAGTTTTTCTAAGAAACCATCAAACTGTCTTCCCTAGTGGCCGCGCCACTTTGCACTTCCACCAGCAACGGATGAGAGTTTCTGTAGCTCTTCATCCTCTCCAGAATTTAGTGTGGTCAGCGTCTGGATTTTGGCTATTTTAATAGGTGTGCAGTGGTATCTCACTGTAGTTTTAATTTGTATTTTCCTGATGACGTTATGCAGAGCGTTTAAATTTCAAAAATATTCTATTTACTTCAAAACATTAATTAAAAATGAATTGCTGGACACTTAAGTTGCTCCCATATCTTAGCAATTGTAAACAATGCTGCCGTGACTATTGGGGTGCATGTAGCTTTTCAAATTAGTGCTTTTTATATGTCTCCGAGTGGAATTTCTGGACCATATGGTAACCTATAGTTTTTTGAGAAACCTCCATATTGTTTCCCATAGTGGCTGCACCAAGTTACAATTCCACCAACAGTGTACAAGGGTATCTTTTTGTCCACTTCCTTGCCAACGTTTGTTATTTGTGTCCTTTTTGAAGATAACCATTCTGACGGGTGTGAGGCAAAAACTCGTGATGACTAGCAATGCGGAGAAACTTTCCATGTGTCTATTGGCCATCCGCCTTTCCTCTTTGGAAAAATGTCTATTCAGTGCTTCTGTCCATTTTGTTTTATTGATGTTGACTTGTATGAGCTGTTTATATATGTTGGATATTAATTGTCTATTAGTCATATCATTTGCAAATTTTTTCTCCCATTCAGTAGGCTGTCGTTTCATTTGTCAAGGGTTTCCTCTGCTTGTGCAAAGAAAATGAACAGATAAATAAGACATAATACACACAGACACACACACGATGGTGTGTACACAGATACACACGATGGAATATTATTCCGTCATAAAAGGTTAAAAAAATTGCCATTTGCAGCACCATAGACGAATTTGGACGGCGTTATGCTAAAGTGAAATAAGTTAGACTAAGACAGATACAGTATATCACTTAGCAGTTCAGTTCAGTCGCTCAGTTGTGTCCAACTCTTTGCAACCCCATGAATTGCAGCACGCCAGGCCTCCCTGTCCATCCCGGAGTTCACTCAAACTCATGTCAATCGAGTCGGTGATGCCATCCAGCCATCTCATCCTCTGTCATTCCCTTCTCCTCCTGCCCCAAATCCCTCCCAGCATCAGAGTCTTTTCCAATGAGTCAACTCTTCCCATGAGGTGGCCAAAGTACTGGAGTTTCAGCTTTAGCATCAGTCCTTCCAAAGAACACCCAGGACTGATCTCCTTTAGAATGGACTGGTTGGATCTCCTTGCAGTCCAAGGGACTCTCAAGAGTCTTCTCTAACACCACAGTTCAAAAGCATCAATTCTTCGGCACTCAGCCTTCTTCATAGTCCAACTCTCACATCCATACATGACCACTGGAAAAACCATAGCCTTGACTAGATGGACCTTTGTTGGCAAAGTAATGTCTCTGCTTTTTAGTATGCTATCAAGGTTGGTCATAAATTTCCTTCCAAGGAGTAAGTGTCTTTTAAATTCATGGCTGCAATCACCATCTGAGTGATTTTGGAGCCCCCCAAAATAAAGTCTGACACTGTTTCCACTATTTCCCATCTATTTCCCATGAAGTGATGGGACTAGATGCCATGATCTTAGTTTTTTGAATGTTGAGCTTTAAGCCAACTTTTTCATTCTCCTCTTTCACTTTCCTCAAGAGGCTCTTTACTTCCTCTCCACTTTTTGCCATTATTGGTATTTCTCCCGGCAATCTTGATTCCAGCTTGTGCTTCTTCCAGCCCAGCATTTCTCATGATGTATTCTGCATATAAGTTAAATAAGCAGGGTGACAATATACAGCCTTGATGCACTCCTTTTCCTATTTGGAACCAGCCTGTTGTTCCGTGTCCAGTTCTAACTGTTGCTTCCTGACCTGCATACAGATTTCTCAAGAGGCAGGTCAGGTGGTCTGTATTCCCATCTCATTCAGAATTTTCCACATTTTATTGTGATCCACACAGTTATAGGCTTTGGCATAGTCAATAAAGCAGAAATAGATGTTTTTCTGGAACTCTCTTGCTTTTTCCATGATCCAGTGGATGTTGGCAATTTGATCTCTGGTTCCTCTGCCTTTTCAAAATCCAGCTTGAATATCTGGAAGTTCACGGTTCATGTATTGCTGAAGCCTGGCTTGGAGAATTTTGAGCATTACTTTACTAGCGTGTGAAATGAGTGCAATTGTGCGGTAGTTTGAGCATTCTTTGGCATTGCCTTTCTTTGGGATTGAAATGAAAAGTGACCTTTTCCAGTCCTGTGGCCACTGATGAGTTTTCCAAATTTGCTGGCATATTGAGCGCAGCACTTTCACAGCATCATCTTCCAGGATTTGAAATAGCTCAACTGGAATGCCATCACCTCCACTAGCTTTGTTCGTAGTGATGCTTTCTAAGGCCCACTTGACTTCACATTCCAGGATGTCTGGCTCTAGATGAGTGATCACACCATCGTGATTATCTGGGTCGTGAGGATCTCTTTTATACAGTTCTTCCGTGTATTCTTGCCACCTCTTCTTAATATCTTCTGCCTCTGTTAGGTCCATACCGTTTCTGTCCTTTATCGAGCCCATCTTTGCATGAAATGTTCCCTTGGTATCTCTAATTTTCTTGAAGAGATCTCTAGTCTTTCCCATTCTGTTGTTTTCCTCTATTTCTTTTCATTGATTGCTGAGGTAGCGTTTTTTATCTCTCCTTGCTATTCTTTGGAAGTCTGCATTCAAATAGGTATATCTTTCCTTTTCTCCTTTGCTTTTCGCCTCTCTTCTTTTCACAGCTATTTGTAAGGCCTCTGCAGACAGCCGTTTTGCTTTTTTGCATTTCTTTTCCATGGGGATGGTCTTGATCCCTGTCTCCTGTACGATGTCATGGACCTCATTCCATAGTTCATCAGGCACTCTATCTATCAGATCTAGGCCCTTAAATCTATTTCCCACTTCCACTGTATAATCATAAGGGATTTGATTTAGGTCACACCTGAATGGTCTAGCGGTTTTCCCTACTTTCTTCGATTTAAGCCTGAATTTGGCAATAAGGAGTTCATGATCTGAGCCACAGTCAGCTCCTGGTCTTGTTTTTGCTGACTGTATAGAGCTTCTCCATCTTTGGCTGCAAAGAATAGAATCAATCTGATTTCGGTGTTGACCATCTGGTGATGTCCATGTGTAGAGTCTTCTCTTGTGTTGTTGGAAGAGGGTGTTTGCAATGACCAGTGCATTTTCTTGGCAAAACTCTATTAGTCTTTGTCCTGCTTCAGTCCATATTCCAAGGCCAAATTTGCCTGTTCCTCCAGGTGTTTCTTGACTTTGTACTTTTGCATTCCAGTCCCCTATAATGAAAAGGACATCTCTTTTTGTGTGTTAGTTCTAAAAGGTCTTGTAGGTCTTCTTAGAACCGTTCAACTTCAGCTTCTTCAGCGTTACTGGTTGGGGCATAGACTTGGATTACTGTGATATTGAATTGTTTGCCTTGGAAACAAACAAATATCATTCTGTTGTTTTTGAGATTGCATCCAAGCACTGCATTTTGGACTCTTTTTGTTGACCATGATGGCTACTCCACTTCTTCTGAGGGATTCCTGCCCGCAGTAGTAGATATAATGGTCATCTGAGTTAAATTCACCCATTCCAGTCCATTTTAGTTCGCTGATTCCTAGACTGTCGACGTTCACTCTTGCCATCTCTTGTTTGACCACTTCCAATTTGCCTTGATTCATGGACCTGACATTCCAGGTTCCTATGCAATATTGCTCTTTACAGCATCGGACCTTTCTTCTATCACCAGTCACATCCACAGCTGGGTATTGTTTTTGCTTTGGCTCCATCCCTTCATTCTTTCTGGAGTTATTTCTCCACGATCTCCAGGAGCATATTGGGCACCTACCGACCTGGGGAGTTCCTCTTTCAGTATCCTATCATTTTGCCTTTTCATACTGTTCATGGGGTTCTCAAGGCAAGAATGCTGAAGTGGTTTGCCATTCCTGTCTCCAGTGGACCACATTCTGTCAGACCTCTCCACCATGCCCCGCCCGTCTTGGGTGGCCCCAGACGGCATGGCCTAGTTTCATTGAGTTAGACCAGGCTGTGGTCTGAGTAATCAGATTGGCCAGTTTTCTGTGATTATGGTTTGTGTGTCTGCCCCCTGATGCCTCTCTCAACACCTACCATCTTACTTGGGTTTCTCTTACCTTGGATGAGGGGTATCTCCTCACAGCCACCCCTCCTGACCTTGAATGTGGAGTAGCTCCTCATGTAAGATATCACATATATGAGGAATTAAAAAACAAAACAAAACAAAACAGGGCTTCCCTTGTGGTTCAGCTGGTAAAGAATCCGCCTTCAATGCGGGAGACCTAGGTTCGATCCCTAGGTTGGGAAGATCCCCTGAGAAGAGAAAGGCTGCCCACTCCAGTATTCTGGCCTAGAGAATTCCATGGACTGTATAGTCCATGGGGTCACAAAGAGTCAGACACTGCGAATTTCACTTAAACAATCAACTACTGAATACAAGAAAAAATGAGCAGACTCACGGACACAGAGAACCAGCGAGAGGTGAGCAGTGGGGGAGGGGGAGGGCCACACGGGAGAGGGAGGCGCCACCGCTGGAGCAGAGACGCTCACGGAGGCACGGCGCAACACGCGGAATGCGGCCAAGCTTTCGGAGTAACTGTCAACGGAAAGTAACTTTTAAAGCTGTGCTAAGACAAGGAAAACATTTAAATGGAAACAAGGGGAAAAAGTTTGAAACTCAACCTTGAGAAGCATATTCCAGGTGGAAGGGGTGAAAGTGAAAGTGTCAGCCGCTCAGTCGTGTCTGACTCTTTGCAGCCCCATGGACCGAAGCCCACTGGCTTCTCCATCCACGGAATTCTCCAGGCAAAAATACTGGCGTGGGTAGCCATTTCTTTCTCCTGGGGATCTTCCCGACCCAGGGATCGAACCTGGGTCTCCTGCACTGCAGGCAGATTCTTCACCATCTGAGGCACCAGGGAAGCCCAGTGGGAGGTATAAGGATGACCGAATAGTACTTAATTCAGATTTATCGCTCCATTATCATGTTTTTTATAATAAAAATTTTGTAAGTGTTTTAAAAAAATCTAATTTTTTAAATTGCTGCACTGGCCTCTACTTTTCCTTTTTTCCTTCTGCTTTGTAATGTTACAGTTTACATCATTTACTCTTTCATCAACCCCTCATCAATCACAGGGCGAGCCTGTGATCAACAAGCAGGCACCAACTGCACCTCTTTTCTTCCTGACACTGTGTGTTTCTAAAGCGGGTCTCAATCTCTCACAGCTGGGTGCTGAGTTGTTCCCATCTGTGGGCATACCCCATAAATGTAGGTGTGTCATCTAGGGGTCTTAATTACAAGCAATAGACACTAACTAAGCTGATTAAGCAGAAAGGGAGTCTGTTTCAAAGATACTGGGCAATTTTTGTTGGAAGGGCTGAAAGATGCTGCCGGGCTCAGCTTCCAGAAGCAATGTCCAAACCACATTGCAAAACTGGTTTGATGAGGACCCCCTAGAGGGACTGTCTTGCACTAGATTCTACGGTTGGTACCATCTGAGCCCCAGTCTGCTGGAGCGGTTCTGATTGGCACAGTTGGATCACGTCTGTGCCCCAGTAGCAAGGAATGCTGGGAAAGGGAAGTGGATTATTCACAGCATGAGAAACTCCCAGGATACAGGAAGGGTGTTCAAAAGATGCTGGGTGGCCACAAGTGTGACGAAATACCCAGGACAGTGGACGTGATGATCCCGTCTGGATATGACGTCCTGGCACTTTATCAGTTTATCTGGCACTCTAGTTCTCATTTGTCCTCTGTGTAGTCTAAACCTCTTTCTTGAGAGAGTTTTTGCCTCCTGCCTCTCCTCCATCATGAGGGTTCATGGACTTCCTAGAACAAGGTCAAAATCTACTGGAGTTTCTCTGGCGGTCCAGTAGCTAAGACTTCGCATTCCTAGTGCAGGGGCCTGGGTTTGATCCCTGGTCAGGAACTAGATCCCACATACTGCAACTAAGACCCAGTGCAGACAAATAAACAAATAAATAAATATTTAAAAAAAAATCTTTTGAAGGACCCTTAAAGAACTGAAGAGTCATGGATCTTCTCTCCAGAAAATACACATGCAAAGTAGATTTCATTGGTAGTCTCAGGAGGTTCCTGAGTCCCCCAGAGCCCATACACGGCACCCTTGTTTAGAAACTTCTTCCCTCAAAGAGGTCTGTGGCTCAAAAGAAGGCTAAAAACCATAACTGCAAGGCGTTCCACAATTTCTACACTCATTACCAGAAGCTGGACTTTCTCTGGGGAATCAGACAGTCCTGGGTTTGAGCCCTGCTGGCTCCACCAGCTTAGCTGTGTGACGCCGGGCAAGTGTCGTAAACTGAACATCAGTTCCCTCATCTGCCAACTGGAAATAACCATAATACCAACCCATTAGGTTAGCGTGAAGGTTCAATAAGATCTATGTGCAGGGACTTCCCTCACGGTCCAGTGGTTAAGACCTCACCTTGCAATGCAGGGGATGTGGGTTTGATCCCTGGTTGAGGAGCTAAGATCCTACATGCCCCAGGGCCAAAAAAAAAAAAAAAAAAAACCAAACCAAAGAAACCACACACAATAACAACCATAAAACAGAAGTAATATTGTAATAAATTCAATAAAGACTTTTAAAATAGTGCCCATCAAAAAAAATCTTACAAAGAAAAAATGATGTATGTGCAAAACACCTGGCTCACAGAAAACGTCCCCAAAACAAGTATCTGCTCCCTTCTCTCCTCCTTATTACTTTTCTATACCTTTTATCTCACCTGGTTCTCAGAGATTCTTAGATGGAAAGGACCTCCAAGGTCATCTACTGACGATTATCTACCTTCCTCAGTCTCTCTCCTTATCTCCTTTAAAACGAGGGGCATAAAGCCCCTCCTGCTCTGCTGCTCCTTGCTAGGAGCACTGATGCCTCGGGCGGCAGCTCTCAGTCTTTCTAGAGCTCAGTGGAGTGGGCTCAGGTATCGCCCCTCTTGGGTGTTGTTCCCATGATCTTCATTCACCCTTCATTCCCTCTGATCAAAAGTTTAATGCTAGGGCTTCCCTGGGGGTCCAGTGCCTAAGACTCCATGCTTCTGTTGCAGGAGACGCAGGTTCGATCCCTGGTTGGGGAATTAAGATCCCACACGCCTCGAGGCCAAAAAAGAAAGAGAAAGAGAAAGCTTAGGTCCAGCATTTTCCTTGACCCTCAGTCTAAACCCATCCCCCTGGCTCCAGAAACAGTTTGGTGGGTGTGGGACCCCTCTGTTAGTAGCCACTTGCCTGCCAGTTCTAGATGAATCAGCTCATCTCTGCACTTTAAAAGCCACTCAACCACAACTCTCTTTCTATTCTGAAATGCTTGTTGGAAGTCTTCAACACTCCTCAAAGGATGAAAACTATTTTCTTTTCAGAACCTCTTATCTCTTTTTCAAGTTGGACAGGCAGGTAATCTGATTTTGTAGGAGGTGAGCATGTGTGCTGTGTGAGTGCTAAGTCACTTCAGTCGTGTCCTTATGGACTGTAGCCTGCCAGGCTCCAGACTGTAGCCTCGGGATTCTCCAAGCAAGAATACTGGGGTGGCTTGCCATTTCTTTCTCCAGGGGATCTTCCAGACCCAGGGATCAAATGCACATCTCATAACGTCTCCTGTGTTGGCAGGTGAGTTCTTTACCACTAGCGCCACCTGGCGGAGAAGGCAATGGCAGCCCACTCCAGTGTTCTTGCCTGGAGAATCCCAGGGCCGGGGGAGACTGGTTGGCTTCCTGGGGTCGCACAGAGTCGGACACACGACTGAAGCGACTTAGCAGCAGCAGCAGCAGCGCCACCGGGGAAGCCCAAGTAAGCATGAGGGAAGGTTTTTTTTTTTTTTTTAAATATTTACTTATTTATTGGCTGTGCAAGGTCTTAGTTGTAGCAAGCAGTACCTTTGTTGCGATGTGTGGGATCTTCTTTTAGTTGTGGCATGCAAGCTCCAATTCCCCGCCCAGGGATTGAACTCACGTCCCTTGCAGGGGAAGCTCAGAGTCCTACTCACTGGACCACATAACATTCATCCATCTTGTAGCCTGTGTCAGAACTTTCTTTTTAAGACTGAATGCTATTTCTCTGTATGGATAGACCATATTAATATTTTGTTTATGCATTGATCAGTTGATGGATATTAACCTCTTATCAGATAACATGATTGGCATTCCATAAGTAACTTTTTGTTCCGTTGATGTGTCCTTTTAAAAAAATTTCTTTTTAAAATTTACTTTAATTGTTTTTGACCACAGCAGCACATGTGGGATCTTAGTTCCCCCACTAGGGATTCAACCTGCACCCTCTGCATTGGAAGTGCAGAGTCTTACCCACCAGACCACCAGGGAAGTCCCTAAAGGTGTCCTTCAATGCACAAAAAGACGTCATTTTGATGACGTCTCACTTATCTATTTTTGTTGTGGTGGTCTCTGCCTTTGATGAAACTGCCAAGACAGCCTTGCCAAATCCCACATCGTGAGGCTTTCTTCCTAAGAAGCTTCTAATTTTAGCTCTGACATTTAGGTCTTTGATCCACCTTGAGTTAATTTTTGTCTGTGGTATGACGTCAGGGTCCAACCTCTTTCTTTGGCTTACAGAAATCCATTTTTTTCCCAACACTGTTGAAAAACTCCTTTCCACATTGAATGAACTTGGCACCCTCATCAAAAATCATTTGCCCATATATGGGAGGGTTTATTTTTGGGCCACTGAATGTTTTCACAAATAAAATGTTATTGAATGCATGGCCACGCTATTTCATGTTCAAGTTCATGTTTCAGCCAAGTTCTCTGAAAGTCAGACACGACTGGGTGATTTCATTTTCTCTTTTTTTAAAATTCAGTTTTGCCTAAAAATTTAATTGCTGTGACTCATCTAATTACAATAATAAACAATACAATTTCTTTTTCTTCAAATAATAGCAAAAATATAGTTTTTGCAATGTGCTAAGTAAAATCTAAGGTGCATTGCCTACGTGCTCAGTCACGTCCAACTCTCTGCGACCCCATGGACTGCAGCCCGCCAGGCTCCTCTGTCCATGGAGCTTCTCCAGGCAAGAATACTGGAGTGGGTTGCCATTTCCTCCTCTAGGGGATCTTCCCAACCCAGGGACCAAACCCCTGTCTCCCGCATTGCAGGCAGATTCTTTAGCATCTGAGCCACCAGGGAAGACGTGTCCAAACCCCAGGGCCCCCAGTCCCGACAGTCAGCCTCAGCTTCCTCATCCTGAGATGGGGCTGCAGCCCATCTGCATGGGGCTGCTGAGAGGGCTGAATACAGGAGGGCAGATGTGAAAGGAGCAGAACCACGAGTGTTCTGAGGACGGTGGCCCGGGACAGGGGTGGGGTGGGTGGGAGGAGCGGGGCGTGCATTTGGCTGAATCACCGCTGTTCATTTATTTGGATCCAGGTTTGACACTTTATGTTCACTGCAGGTTCAACTCTGTCTGATTGGATCTAGGCAGTTGCTGCTGCCTTTCTCTCTTTTTTTTTTGTTCGGCTGTGATGCATAGCATGTGGGATCTTAGTTCCAGGACCAGGGATTGAACCCGTGCCCCCTGCCTTCGAAGTGTTGAGTATTACCACGGGACCATCAGGGAAGTCCTTGTTGCTACCTTTTCGTACCTGATCAAGCTCTCTCCTTTGTGGTATTGAAAACAGGGTCAGGGCTGGTTGAATGACAGACTTCTCTTTTTTTCTCCCTGACATTTTCTTTGTTTAATATTCTTTTCCAGGATGGTTTAGCACAGGATATTGAATATAGTTCCTGGTTAAAAGATAGACATTTAATTCACCTCTGGAAACCCCTTTCATCCCCTGTGTAACATGCTCAAAGCTCAGTTCTCTCTTCCACAAGCAAGAAACCCTCAGCCACGTCTTACTGATGGCCCCACGGAACAGGGAGACAGATAAGACTCCAGCCAGGGCGGGAAGCACCTCACCTTCTAGCTCACTGATTCTGTTAGAAATAGGAACTGAGCTTCTGAAACTGTGTTTCCTTCTCTGTCTCCTCCAATAAAATCAAACTGAGTCTCAGATGAACTCAGAGGTGAAGAGTCTGGCTGTAACTCTATCATTCTGTCCATTATTTTTTCCTCTTCCCAGGTTTAGTAATTAAAATGAATTTGAAGGCCATTTAGTCTCATCAGCAGAGACCAGCACTCAGTGACCCATCCGAAGGGACACAGCGGCAGAGGAGAGATAAACAGAAAGGCAGCCGGGCTTCCCTGGTGGCTCAGATGGAAAAGAATCCGCCTGCAATTCGGAAGACCTGAGCTCAGTCCTGGGGTTGGGAAGATCCCCTGGAGGAGGGCATGGCAACCCACTCCAGTACTCTTCCTGCAGAATCCCCATGGACAGAGGAGCCTGGCGGGCTACAGCCCACGGGGCGGCAAAGCGTGGGACACGACTGAGCGGCTAAGCACACACAAGGCAATTCCTCTGTCTGGTGGCCAATATTTTTACTGCAGGCAACGGCGTGGCCAATATGTGGCCAATATTTTACCAGCCCCCAGAGTGGACCTTTGTAATGAAATAGGAGAATATATCTTCTATTTCTTTACAGAGCAATATGAACAATATTCCTTTTCCAATCCTCTGAATTTTGTTGACTATTAAAATCTTAACTTGGGAATTAAACACAGATCATATACAAATGAATATACAGTACGTTGCCCATTTCCACAATACCTTGGGCCACAGACACTGGAAAATTAATACGCCTTATTCACCAGGAGCGTCTTAGCACATCTGTTTTTAATGCATTATCATCGTCTCATTTACACCATGTGCCAAGCTCTACACTGGCACTGGAGGAAAAAATGACATGCAACATGAAGTCCCTGACCTGAAGCGTAGTACAGTCTGGTCAAGATGATTAGGTCATCTTGCCTTGAACTGACCTGATGTCTCCTCCCTCTAAGCTTATGTCATCAAAATGTAGGTAGACACAAATTCAGCAGATGCCAAGTACCGCCACTCCAACTCCAAAACAATTTTCATTGGCCAAGAACATGTGATGAGAAAATTCCCTGAGCTAGATAATTTCCTTAACACATGCATGTTTAGCACTTCCCAAACATAGGCTAGGTTAGAAAGTTCCATCCAAGGAAGAATGTCTGTCCTACTTTGCAAAGGAAAACGGGATGACCCTACCGTGGCGAGAAGGCTGGGCTCCTTTGGCTAAAATTAGGGTTTCTCTAAACCAGAGCCCTTGGATCCCCAGGGAACAGGAAAGCCGTAATGGTTCTCAGACTTCTCTTACTCTTCTCCTTTCTCTCTTCCCCTCCCTCTATTGCTTCCTTCTCTGCTTTTTAATTTTCCACATCTTAATAACTCTGCTTGCATTTTTCTGTGAGAAAGCAAACTACAAAAGGTTTTGGAGGGTGCTGGAGTTTGATAACACTGGTTATCTCAGAGGGATCTGAAGCATATGATGGCTATTATTTGTGCCTTTAAAAAGTAAAAGCTGGAAACCTCAGTTGATATTTCTCAAAAAATTTCTTTTGGCGGATAAAGTATCTTAAGGGTTAGTCTTCAGAGGACGACCTGGAGATTCAGCTTTAAATCGTGGTAAATGCTGCCCTCCTGTGGCCACATGCGGATATTACAACTTATGAATGAGGCTCAAGAGAAAAGTTGCTTGATAATTTATTAACTGTTTTCTGCAAAGAGGCCCCTGTTTTTCATTTCATATTTTGAGGATTCCTTGGGACCCTGAAAAATTCTCCTTATTCTTCTGAACCACTTTCTACATCCCAGGAGCTACAAGATGTCTGCAGTTCTCTGGCTGTGTGTGCGCGCGTGTGTGCGTTCAGTTCAGTTCAGGTCAGTTGTGTTCAGCTTTTTGCCACCCCACGGACTGCAGCACATCAGGCCTCCCTGTCCATCACCGACTCCTGGAGCTTGCTCAAACCCATGTCCATCAAGTCGGTGGTGCCATCCAGCCATCTCTCCTCCTGCCCCCAGTCCCTCCCAGCATCAGGGTCTTTTCCAATGAGTCAGTTCTTCACATCAGGGGGCCAAGTACTGAACAGGTGGTGTGTTCAGTAGTGTCCCAGTATTTGTGATTCCCTTCCACTACAGCTGGCCAGGTTCTTCTATCCATGGACTTATTCGGGGGAGGATGGTGGAGTGGGTAGCCATTTCCTCCTCCAGGGGATCTTCTAGACACGGGGATCGAATCCATGTCTCTTGTATCCCCTGCATCGGTAGGGGGATTCATTAGCACTGTGCCACCTGGGAAGCCCAGTTCTCTGGATGGTAAGCCATCAGTCTAGCTCTTATAACTAGCCCCTTTCCTCGTGCCTGTGTGTGGCCTGGTGGCAATTTTCTGTTCAGAAAGCGTCTGGGCATCCCATTATCCAGGGCTCCCAACAACTCCATTCATGTCCATCCGTTGCTGCCGGGGCATGAGGGGGAGAGCAAAGGCTACAAAGAGATACAGAGCAACTTCACTGCGAACATCAAGGAGCAAGTACTGTTGGGCCTCTTCTTTTGCATCAAATATTCATCACTGCATAACATGTGGAGGCCATTTATATAAAACATGTTAGTGAGCAAAACCCAAGAGCATCATTTCTGCCTTAAATAGCAAGGGAAGTGAGGATGAAGCTCTGTAGACACTTTAGATGGAGAAACAGATTAGGCTGAGGTCCTGGCCCTTCCCAAATGTCACGGGGGCTCGGAGAAAGGCTCAGTTCCTCAGTTTCCCAGCTGTAAGCTGAGAATGTTGGATAAAGGAGCTTTAGGAACAAGTTGAGCTCTACGTTTATATGATTTGTCTGGACCCTCTTAAAATTTCTATGCAAAGGTACCTCCTCTGAGGGTTTAGTTGCTAGCATATAAATGCCCAGGAAGAGGTCTCGGATGGGCCTTCAAATGTCTGACTCGTATTAGTGGTGTGTATTCATTCTCTGTTGTGAAGTACATCACCCCAAACAACATGTGTCATCGCCCAGCCTCCACGGGTCAGGATCTGGCCGTGGCTGAGCTGGCTGTCAGGTGTGGGACGGGGCTGCCGTCTCACCTGCTGGCTCCGCTGGGGGAGGATCGATCTGCTTTCCGCTCAGGTGTGTGGTCGCAGGCAGGCCTCAGTTCCTCACGGGCTGCTGGACCGAAGGCCTCTGCTTCTTCCCGTGGGCGTCCACAGGGAGCTCCCAACATGGCAGCTTCCTTCATCAGAAGGGAACAGTGAGAAGAGCCAGAGGCAGGGGGAGAGAGAGGGAGGGAGAGGGAGAGAGAGGGAGAGAGAATGAGGAAGAGAGGGGTGGGTGGGGAGAAGGTTAATCTTTTGTAACTTAATCTCAGAAGTGACATCCCTATATTTTGCTGTATTATTTTAAGCGAGCCCCTCGTTTTACCCCAGTCCCAAGGGGATGGGATAAAAGGGGACTGGGATAAAACTCAGTGTGGCGGGGAAACCAGGAGAGAGTGTTCTCTAGGGGTAATTTCAGAAGCTGCTGATCACACTGTCACTTTAGGAAAGAAAGTGCTTTTATACCCCAACACCTAAAATTGGGCTGCTCTTGCCTGTCTCCTAGCATGCCTGGTTTTTAACGTGTGATCACAGACTCATTTATATGGGGCGCTAAGCTCCGCACTGGCATTGGAGGAAACAATGACATACAGCAGAGAGTCTCGCATGTTAGCATAGTATAGACCTCTTGCATATTACAGTCTGGTCAAGATGATTAGGTTCATCTTGCCTTGAACTGGCCCGATGTCTCCTCCCTCTAAGTTTACATCACCCAACTGTAGGCAGACACAGATTCAGCAGATGCCAAATACTCTACCCCAATCCCCAAACAATTGTCATTGGCCAAGAACATGTGATGAGAAGCTCGCCTGAGCTAGAAGATTTTCTCAATGCATATTTAGCACTTTCCCAACATAAACTGGACTAGGAAGATCCATCCCAGGAAGAATGCCTGTCCTACTTTGAAAAGGAAAATGAAATTACACTGCCCAGTTTTCAGTCCAATCCCAAAGAAAGGCAATGCCAAAGAACGCTCAAACCACCGTACAATTGCACTCATCTCACACGCCAGCAAAGTGATGCTCAAAATTTTCCAAGCCAGGCTTCAACAGTATGTGAACCGTGAACTTCCAGATATTCAAGCTGATTTTAGAAAAGGCAGAGGAACCAGAGATCAAATTGCCAACATCCGTTGGATCACCAAAAAAAGCAAGAGAGTTCCAGAAAAACATCTACTTCTGTAGTGTTAGGCCTGCAAAATGTAGGTAGATACACATTCTGTGGGTGCCAGATACCACCGCTGCACCTCCCAAATGTGTGCCACCACCCAAGAACATGTGATGAGAAGACTGCATGGGCTGGAATATTTCTTTAACAAATATTTAGCCCAACACAGGCTAGATTCGGAAGTTCTATCCAAGGAGGAACGCCTGTCCTGCTTTGAAAAGGAAAATGGCAGTGCAATGCCCTGGGGAGTGGCTGGACCACTCCGGCTAAAATTCGGGTTTTTCAAAACCAGAGACATTGGATTCCCAGGGAACTGGGGAATCGTAATTGTTCTCGGACTTCTTGCCTTACTTTCCTCCTTTCTCCTTTCTTTCCTTCCCTCCCTCCATTCTTCCCTTCTCTCTTTCTTTTTAGTTATCAGCATTTTAATAACTGTTCTTACATTTCTGTGTAAGATGACTAACTACAGAGTATTATTGGAGTTGCTGGAATTTGCTAACACTGGTTCTCTCCGAGTGATCTAAAACATATGATGGCTATTATCTGTGTCCAATAAAAGCAAGAGTTGGAAAGCCAAGTTATTTCTTAATTCAGTTTGGTGTGAAAATATCTCAAGTAGTCTTTTAGAGGGCAGTGTTGGAAATTCTGCTTTAAGTCATGGTAAATGCTGCCCTCCTGTGGACACATTTGGACATTACAACCTACGAATGCGGCTCCAAGAGAAAAGTTTCAATTCAGTTCAGTTCAGTCGCTCAGTCGTGTACGACTCTTTGCACCAGGCATCCCTGTCCATCACCAACTCCCAGAGTTCACTCAGACTCACGTCCATCAAGTCAGTGATGCCATCCAGCCATCTCATCCTGGGTCATCCCCTTCTCCTCCTGCCCCCAATCCCTCCCAGCATCAGAGTCTTTTCCAATGAGTCAACTCTTCACATGAGGTGGCCAAAAAGTACTGGAGTTTCAGCTTCAGCATCATTCCTTCCAAAGAAATCCCAGGGCTGATCTCCTTATTGAATGTCTTCTGCAAAGAGGGCCCTGTTTTTTTTTTTTTTTTCTTCTTTCTCTCTTGAGAATTCTTTGGACCTTGAAAAACTCTCCATCTTCTGAGCCACCTTCACCTCAGCAACAGGATATCTGCAAGTCTCCGGCAGATAAACTGCCACATCTAGCTCTTGTAACTAGCTCCTTCCCTCTCGCCTGGGTCAGGTTGGTTACAGTTTCCTGTTCAGAAAGCATCCAAGTATCCCATTATCCCACTGTTAGGAGCCCCAGGGCTCCATTCATGTCTGTTTCTTGCTGCTGGGGCAGGAGGTGGAGAGAAAAGGGTGAACAGAGATACCGAGCAACGTCTCTTCATTGTGAACATCAAGGACCAAGTATTGTTGGCCTCCACTCTTGCAGTAAATATTCACCACTACATAAAATGTACAAGACATTTATATAAAACACGTTAGTGCACAGAACCCAAGAACACCTCATAGCTGCCTTAAATAGCCAGGGAGGTGAGGATGAAACCTGTAGACACTTTGGATGCAGAAACACACTAGGCCTGGCCCTGGCCCTCCCCACATGTCATGGGGGCTCTGAGAAAGCCTCGGGCTCTCAGTTTCCCAGCTGTAAAATGAGAGAGCTGGGTAACGCTTAGCTCTGCTTCTGTATGGTTTTTATTTTCTGGACCTTTCTTGAAATTTCTATTCAAAGGTACCTCTTCTGATGATTTAGTTGTTAGTGGGAAAAGATGTCCAGGAATTGGTCTGAGATAGGCCTTCAAATATCTGATTGCCTGGTGTCAGTGGTGTGTGTTCATTTCCTATTGTGAAACACATTACCCAGACTTAGTGGCTCAAAACAACGTGTGTCAAACCCCAGGCTCCACGGGTCAGGATCTGGCCGTGGCTGAGCTGGATGTCAGGTGTGGGATGGGGCTGCCGTCTCACCAGCTGGCTCAGCTGGGGGAGGATCAATCTGCTTTCTGCTCAGGTGTGTGGTCGCAGGCAGACCCCTTATGGGCCGCTGGATGGAAGGCCTCAGCTTCTTCCCAACATGGCAGCTCCTTTCATCAGAAGGAAACAGTGAGAAGAGCCAGAGGCAGGGGGAGAAAGAGAGAGAGGAAGGGAGAGAGAGAGAGAGGGACAGGGAGAGAGAGAGGGAAAGAGAGGGAGAGAGGGTGGGCGAGAGAGGGAAGGGTCCGGGTGGGGAGCAAACTGAGTCTATCATAACCTAATCAAAAGTGATATCCCATCACTTTGCCTGTAATATTTCGATTGAAGTCAGTCATCATTTTGTAGCCCGGTCCCAAGGCGATGGGGTGAAACACACTGTGGTGGGAATTCTAGAAGGAAGTGCTCTTTGGGAGCCAACCCAGAAGCTGCCAATTATACTGCGTGATTTCATGAGAGAAAATGCCTTTGAATTTCATTTCCTTTCCATGCAAAATGGGGCCGCTCAAGCCTATCTCCTAGCACGTCTTGGTTTATGATGTGCTATCATCAGCTCATTTATTCTGTGTGCCAAGCTCTGCATTGGCATTGGAGAAAAAATGACACAGAGCCTAGAGCCCCTGACCTCAAGCACATTCCCCTGTGGCCCAGATGATTAAGTTCGTGTGACCTTGGCCAGGAACATGTGATGAGAAACTCCCATGAGCCGGAAGCACTCCCCAACATAGGCTAGATTAGGAAGCTCCATCCCAGAGAGAATCCCCGTCCTACTTTGAAAAGGAAACTAGGACCACCCTACCCTGGGGAGATGGCTGGACTCCTCTGGCTAAAATGAGGGTTTCTCAAATCCAGGTAGCCTCCGGATACCCTAGGATCTGCCAAGTCATAAAGCTGCTTAGATTTCTTTTCCTACTGTTCTTCTTTTTCTATTTCTTTCCTTCCTCCCCTCCATTCTTTCCTTCTCTCTTTGTAAAACATTTTCAGCATTTTAGTAACCCTTCTTACATTTCTCTGTGAGAAGACCAATTAAAAACTATTTTGGTGGGGGGCAGGTATATATTTTAACACTGGTCGTCTCAGAGTGATCTGAAAGGTATGATGGTTCTTACTTGTGCCTTTGAAAAGCAAAAATTGGAAACCCAATTTGATATTTCTTAATAAATTCAGTTTGGCAGACAAAATATCTCAAGTGGGTTAGTCTTCAGAGGTTGACTTGGGATATTTGTCTTTAAATCGTGGCAAAGGCTGCCCTCCTGTGGACACATTTAAACACTACAACCTACGGATGCCGCTTCAAGAGAAAAGTTGCTAGAGAACGTTATTGAATGACTTCTGCAAAGAGGACCCTGTTACTTCTTTTTTTACTTTGGAGAATTCCTTGGGACCCTGAAAAATTCTCCTTCACCTTCTTAACCACCTTCCACATCCCAGGAGCTGCAGAATATGTGCAAGTCTCTGCAATACCAAAGTAGCTCTTGAAACTAGCTCCTTCCCTCTTGCCTGTGTGTGTGGCCCTGTTACAATATCCTGGTCACAAAGCACCAGGTATCCCATTATCCCAGGCTCCTAACAATTCCATTCATGTCCATCTATTGCTGCTGGGGAGTGAGGTGGAGAGCAAAGGGTACAGAGAGAGATTGAGCAACTTCTCTTCTTTGTAAACAGGTAGGACCAAATATTGTTTGGCTTCTAATCTGGTGGGAATATTAATCACTTATAACATGTGCCATTTATACAAAACATGTCAGTTAGCGCATCCCAGGAAGGCACCATTTTTGCCTTAAATAGCAAGAGAAGTGAGATGCAGCCATGTAGATAGACACTTAGACGGAGAAACCAAGCAGGCTGAGGTCCTGGCCCTTCCCAAACATCATGGGGCTCTGAGAAAGTCTCAGTCCCTCAGTTTCCCAGCTGTAAACTGAGAGAGTTGGATAAAGGAGCTTTAAGAGCAAGTTTGTATGATTTATATTGCCTGGACGTTTCTTGGAATTGGTATTCAGGGGCACCTCCTCTGAGGATTTAGTTGTTTGTGTATAAAGATGCCCAGGAAGAGGTCTCAGACGGGCCTTCAAATACCTGATTGCCTGGTATTAGTGGCGACATTCTAGGAATCAGCAAACTAAAATGGACTGGAATGGGTGAATTTAACTCAGATGACCATTATATCTACTACTGCAGGCAGGAATCCCTCAGAAGAAATGGAGTAGCCATCATGGTCAACAAAAGAGTCTGAAATGCAGTACTTGGATGCAATCTCAAAACGACAGAATGATCTCTGTTCGTCCCCAAGGCAAACCATTCAATATCACAGTGATCCAAGTCTATGCCCCAACCAGTAACGCTGAAGAAGCTGAAGTTGAACGGTTCTATGAAGACCTACAAGACCTTTTAGAACTAATACCCAAAAATGATGTCCTTTTCATTATAGGGGACTGGAATGCAAAAGTACAAAGTCAAGAAACACCTGAAGGAACAGGCAGATTTGGCCTTGGAATGCGGAGTGAAGCAGGGCAAAGACTAATAGAGTTTTGCCAAGAAAATGCACTGGTCATAGCAAACACCCTCTTCCAACAACACAAGAGAAGACTCTACACATGGACATCACCAGATGGTCAACACCAAAATCAGATTGATTCTATTCTTTGCAGCCAAAGAAGGAGAAGCTCTAAACAGTCAACAAAGACAAGACCAGAAGCTGACTGTGGCTCAGATCATGAACTCCTTATTGCCAAATTCAGACTCAAATTGAAGAAAGTAGGGAAAACTGCTAGACCATTCAGGTATGACCTAAATCAAATCCCTTATGATTATACAGTGGAAGTGAGAAATAGATTTAAGGGCCTAGATCTGATAGATAGAGTGCCTGATGAACTATGGAATGAGGTTCATGACATTGTACAGGAGACAGGGATCAAGACCATCCCCATGGAAAAGAAATACAAAAAAGCAAAATGGCTGTCTGCGGAGGCCTCACAAATAGCTGTGAAAAGAAGAGAGGTGAAAAGCAAAGGAGAAAAGAAAAGATATAAGCATCTGAATGCAGAGTTCCAAAGAATAGCAAGAAAAGATAAGAAAGCTTTCTTCAGCGATCAATGCAAAGAAATAGAGGAAAACAACAGAATGGGAAAGACTAGAGATCTCTTCAAGAAAATTAGAGATACCAAGGGAACATTGCATGCAAAGATGGGCTCGATAAAGGACAGAAATGGTATGGACCTAACAGAAGCAGAAGGTATTAAGAAGAGGTGGCAAGAATACACAGAAGAACTGTACAAAAAGATCTTCACGACCCAGATAATCATGATGATGTGATCACTTATCTAGAGCCAGACATCTTGGAATGTGAAGTCAAGCGGGCCTTAGAAAGCATCACTATGAACAAAGCTAGTGGAGGTGATGGAATTCCAGTTGAGCTGTTTCAAATCCTGGAAGATGATGCTGTGAAAGTGCTGCGCTCAATATGCCAGCAAATTTGGAAAACTCAGCAGTGGCCACAGGACTGGAAAAGGTCAGTCTTCATTCCAATCCCAAAGAAAGGCAATGTCAAAGAATGCTCAAACTACCACACAATTGCACTCATCTCACATGCTAGTCAAGTAATGCTCAAAATTCTCCAAGCCAGGCTTCAGCAATACGTGAACCATGAACTTCCTGATGTTCAAGCTGGATTTAGAAAAGGCAGAGGAACCAGAGATCAAATTGCCAACATCCACTGGATCATGGAAAAAGCAAGAGAGTTCCAGAAAAACATCTATTTCTGCTTTATTGACTATGCCAAAGCCTTTGACTATATGGATCACAATAAACTGTGGAAAATTCTGAAAGAGATGGGAATACCAGACCACCTAACCTGCCTCTTGAGGAATCTGTATGCAGGTCAGGAAGCAACAGTTAGAATTGGACATGGAACAACAGACTGGCTCCAAATAGGAAAAGGAGTGCATCAAGGCTGTATATTGTCACCCTGCTTATTTAACTTCTATGCAGAGTACATCATGAGAAATGCTGGACTGGAAGAAACACAAGCTGGAATCAAGACTGCCAGGAGAAATATCAATAACCTCAGATATGCAGATGACACCATCCTTATGGCAGAAAGTGAAGAGGAGCTAAAAAGCCTCTTGATGAAAGTGAAAGAGGAGAGTGAAAAAGTTGGCTTGAAGCTCAACATTCAGAAAACGAAGATCATGGCATCTGGTCCCATCACTTCATGGGAAATAGATGGGAAACAGGGGAAATAGATGGGGAAACAGTGGAAACAGTGTCAGACTTAATTTTGGGGGGCTCCAAAATCACCGCAGACGGTGACTGCAGCCATGAAATTAAAAGACACTTACTCCTTGGAAGAAAAGTTATGACCAACCTAGATTGTATATTCAAAAGCAGAGACATTACTTGGCCAACTAAGGTCTGCCTAGTCAAGACTATGGTTTTTCCAGTGGTCATGTATGGATGTGAGAGTTGGACTGTGAAGAAGGCTAAGCACAGAAGAATTGATGCTTTTGAACTGTGGTATTGGAGAAGACTCTTGAGAGTCCCTTGGACTGCAAGGAGATCCAACCAGCCCATTCTGAAGGAGCTCAACCCTGAGATTTCTTTGGAAGGACTGATGCTAAAGCTGAAGCTCCAGTACTTTAGCCACCTCATGCAAAGAGTTGACTCATTGGAAAAGGCTCTGATGCTGGGAGGGATTGGGGGCAGGAGGAGAAGGGGACGACCGAGGATGAGATGGCTGGATGGCATCACGGACTCGATGGACGTGAGTCTGAGTGAACTCCGGGAGATGGTGATGGACAGGGAGGCCTGGTGTGCTGCGATTCCTGGGGTCGCAGAGTCGGACACGACTGAGCGACTGAACTGAACTGAGTGGTGAGTATTTGTTCTCTATCTTGATGCACATTACTGAAACTTAGCGGCTCAAAACAACATGTGTCATCTCCCAGCCTCCACGGGTCAGGATCTGGCCGTGGCTGAGCTGGATGTCAGGTGTGGGATGGGGCTGCCGTCTCACCTGCTGGCTCAGCTGGGGGAGGATTGATCTGCTTTCCGCTCAGGTGTGTGGCTGCGGGCAGGCCTCAGTTCCTCATGGGCTGCTGGATGGAAGGCCTCCGCTTCTTCCCGTGGGCGTCCACAGGGAGCTCCCAACATGGCAGCTTCCTTCATCAGAAGGGAACAGTGAGAAGAGCCAGAGGCAGGGGGAGAGAGAGGGAGAGAGAGGGAGGGAGGGAAGGAGGGAGGGAAGGGAGAGAGTAAGAGGGACAGGAACAGGGAGAGAGGGGTGGGGGGTGGCGAGGAAAGTTAGTCTTTTGTATCCTAATCTCAGAAGTGACATCCCATCACTTCTGCTGTCTTATTTTGATTAAACTGAGTCACTAGTTTTAGCCCAGTCCCAATGGAAGGGGATAAAACACAGAGTGGTGGGGAAGCCAGGAGGTAAGTATCTTTCGTGCCTCATTTTCTTTCGTCGTAAAATGGGCCTGCTATCCACTATGGAGAACACTGTGGAGATTCCCTAAAAGACTGGAAATAGAACTGCCATCAGTCAGTTCAGTTCAGTTCAGTCGCTTAGTCATGTCTGACTCTTTGTGACCCCATGAATCGCAGCACGCCAGGCCTCCCTGTCCATCACCAACTCCCGGAGTTCACTCAGACTCACGTCCATCGAGTCAGTGATGCCATCCAGCCAGCTCATCCTCGGTCATCCTCTTCTTCCCCTGCCCCCAATCCCTCCCAGCATCAAAATCTTTTCCAATGAGTCAACTTTTCACATGAGGTGGCCAAAGTACTGGAGCTTCAGCTTTAGCATCATTCCTTCCAAAGAAATCCCAGGGTGGATCTCCTTCAGAAAGGACTGTTGGATCTCCTTGCAGTCCAAGGGATTCTCAAGAGTCTTTTCCAACACCACAGCTCAAAAGCATCAATTCTTTGGCGCTCAGCCTTCTTCACAGTCCTCACGCTCTAGTAAAGTAATGCTCAAAATTCTCCAAGCTAGGCTTCAGCAATATGTGAACGTGAACTTCCTAATGGTCAAGCTGGTTTTAGAAAAGGCAGAGGAACCAGAGATCAAATTGCCAACATCTGCTGGATCATGGAAAAAGCAAGAGAGTTCTAGAAAAACATCTATTTCTGCTTTATTGACTATGCTAAAGCCTTTGACTATATGGATCACAATAAACTGTGGAAAATTCTGAAAGAGATGGGAATACTAGACCACCTGACCTGCCTCTTGAGAAATCTGTATGCAGGTCTGGAAGCAACAGTTAGAACTGGACATGGAACAACAGACTGGTTCCAAATAGGAAAAGGAGTACATCAAGGCTGTATATTGTCACCCTGCTTATTTAACTTCGATGCAGAGTACATCATGAGAAACGCTGGACTGGAAGAAATACAAGCTGGAATCAAGATTGCTGGGAGAAATATCAATAACCTCAGATATGTAGATGACACCATCCTTATGGCAGAAAGTGAAGAGGAACTAAAAAGCCTCTTGATGAAAGTGAAAGAGAAGAGTGAAAAAGTTAGCTTAAAGCTCAACATTCAGGAAATGAAGATCATGGCATCTGGTCCCATCACTTCATGGGAAATAGATGGGGAAACAGTGGAAACAGCGGCTAACTTTATTTTGGGGGACTCCAAAATCACTGCAGGTGGTGATTGCAGCCATGAAATTAAAAGACTCTTACTCCTTGGAAGAAAAGTTATGATCAACCTAGACAGCATATTCAAAAGCACAGACATTACTTTGCCAACAAAGGTCCGTCTAGTCAAGGCTATGGTTTTTCCAGTGGTCATGTATGGATGTGAGAGTTGGACTGTCAAGAAAGCTGAGCATAGAAGAATTGATGCTTTTGAACTGTGATGTTGGAGAAGACTCTTGAGAGTCCCTTGGACTGCAAGGAGATCCAACCAGTCCATAATGAAGGAGATCAACCCTGGGATTTCTTTGGAAGGACTGATGCTAAAGCTGAAACTCCAGTACTTTGGCCATCTCATGTGAAGAGTTGCCTCACTAGAAAAGACTCTGATGCTGGGAGGGATTGGGGGCAGGAGGAGAAGGGGACGACCGAGGATGAGATGGCTGGATGGCATCACTGACTTGATGGACGTGAGTCTGAATGAAACTCTGGGAGATGGTGATGGACAGGGAGGCCTGGCGTGCTGCGATTCATGGGGTCACGAAGAGTCGGACACGACTGAATGGCTGAACTGAACTGAGCTGAACAGAGTCCCCGACTTCAAGCAGATTACAGTCTGGTCAAGATGATTAGGTTCTTCTTACCTAGAACTGACCTCATGTCTCCCTCTCTGAGCTTATGTTACCACAATATATGCAGACACCGATTCAGCTGAAGCCAAATACCACCCTCCAACTCCAAAACCACTGTCATCAGCCAAGAACATGTGATGAGACGCTTTCATCAGCTGGAAGATTCCTTTAACATGTATTTAGCACTTCCCCAGCGTAGGCTACATTAAGAAGCTCCATCCAAAGAAGAATGCTTGTCCTGCTTCGAAAACGAAAATGGGATTGCCCTACCCTGGGGAAAGGGCTGGACACTTCTGGCTTAAATCAGGGTTCTTCAAAACCAGAGCTTCTGGATTCACAGACTTCTCTTACTTTTCCCCTTTCTCTTTTTCCTTCCTTCCCTTCATTCCTTCCTTCTCACTTTTTAATTTTTTAGCGTTTTAATAACTCTTCTTGCATTTCTGTGTGAGAATTCTAAATAAAAAATGTTTTGTGGGGTACTGGAATTTTATAACACTGGCTTTCTCAGAGTGATCTGAAATATATGATGCCTATTATTTGTGCCCTTTAAAAGCAAAAATTGGAAAGCCGAGTTGATATTTCTTAATAAATTCAGTGTGGTAGACAAAATAACGCTTCAGTTCAGTTGTTCAGTCATGTCCAACTCTTTGTGACCCCATGGACTGCAGCATGCCAGGCTTCCCTGTCCATCACCAACTCCCAGAGCTTACTCCATGATGAGTCGGTGATGCCATCCAACCATCTCATCCTCTGTCGTCCCCTTCTCCTCCTGCCTTCAATCTTTCCCAGCATCAGGGTCTTTTCCATTGAGTCAGTTCTTCGCATCAGGTGGCCAAATTACTGGAGTTTCACTTTTAGCATCAGTCCTTCTAATGAATATTCAGGATTGATCTCCTTTAGGATGGACTGGTTGGATCTCCTTACAGTCCAAGGGACTCTCAAGAGTCTTCTCCAGCACTGCAGTTCAAGAGCATCAATTCTTCTGTACTCGGCTTTCTTCACAGTCCAACTCGCACATCCATACATGACCACTGGGAAAACCATAGCCTTGACTAGACGGACCTTTGTTGACAAAGTAATGTCTTTGCTTTTGAATATGCTGTCTAGGTTGGTCATAACTTTTCTTCCAAGGAGTAAGCGTCTTTTAATTTCATGGCTGCAGTCACCATCTGCAGTAAATTTGGAGCCCCCAAAATAAAGTCAGCCACTGTTTCCTCATCTATTTCCCATGAAGTGATGGGGCCAGATGCCATGATCTTAGTTTCCTGAAATGTTGAACTTTAAGCCAACTTTTTTACTATCCTCTCTCACTTTCATCAAGGGGCTCTTGAGTTCTTCTTCACTTTTTGCCATAAGGGTGGTGTCATCTGCATAGCTGAGGTTATTGATATTTCTCCTGGCAATCTTGAATCCAGCTTGTGTTTCATCCAGCCCAGTGTTTCTCATGATGTACTCTGCATATAAGTTAAATAAGCAGGGTGACAATATACAGCCTTGACTAATCTTTCTCCTATTTGGAACCAATCTGTTGTTCCGTGTCCAGTTCTAACTGTTGCTTCCTGACCTGCATACAGATTTCTTAAGAGGCAGGTCAGGTGGTCTGGTATTCCCATCTCTTTCAGAATTCTCCACAGTTTATTGTGATCCACACAGTCAAAGGCTTTAGCATAGTCAATAAAGCAGAAATAGATGTTTTTCTGGAACTCTCTTGCTTTTCCATGATCCAGCAGATGTTGGCAATTTGATCTCTGGTTCCTCTGCCTTTTCTAAAACCAGCCTGAACATCAGGAAGTTCACGGTTCACGTATTGCTGAAGCCTGGCTTGGAGAATTTTAAGCATTACTTTACTAGCATGTGAGATGAGTGCAACTGTGCAGTAGTTAGAGCATTCTTTGGCATTGCCTTTCTTTGGGATTGGAATGAAAACTGACCTTTTCCAGTCTTGTGGCCACTGCTGAGTTTTCCAAATTTCCATATTGAGTGCAGCACTTTCACAGCATCATCTTTTAGGATTTGAAACAGCTCCACTGGAATTCCATTACCTCTTCTAGCTTTGTTCACAGTGATGCTTTCTAAGGCCCACTTGACTTCACATTCCAGGATGTCCGGCTCTAGGTGAGTGACCATACCATCGTGATTGTCTGGGTCGTGAAGATCTTTTTTTGTACAGTTCTTCTGTGTATTCTTGCCACCTCTTCTTAATATCTTCTGCTTCTGGTAGGTTCATACAATTTCTGTCCTTTATTGACCCCGTCTTTGCATGAAATGTTCTGTTGGTATCCCTAATTTTCTTGAAGAGATCTCTAGTTTTTCCCATTCTATTATTTTCCTCTATTTCTTTGCACTGATCATTGAGGAAGGCTTTCTTATCTCTCCTTGCTGTTCTTTGGAACTCTGCATTCAAATGGGTATATCTTTCCTTTTCTCCTTTGCTTTTCACTTCTCTTCTTTTCACAGCTATTTGTAAGGCCCCACAGACAGCCATTGTGATTTTTTGCATTTCTTTTTCTTGGGGATGGTCTTGATCCCTGTCTCCTTTACAACGTCATGAACCTCCATTCATAGTTCATCAGGCACTCTATCAGATCTAGTCCCTTAAATCTATTTCTCACTTCCACTGTATATTCATAAGGGATTTGATTTAGGTCATACCTGAATGGTCTAGTGGTTTTCCTTGCTTTCTTCAATCTAAGTCTGAATTTGTCAGTAAGGAGTTCATGATCTGAGCCACAGTCAGCTCCCGGCCTTGTTTTTGCTGACTGTTTTTAGAGCTTCCCCATCTTTGGCTGCAAAGAATATAATCAGTCTGATATCTGTATTGACCATCTGGTGATGTCGATGTGTAGAGTCTTCTGTTGTGCTGTTGAAAGAGGGTATTTGCTATGATCAGTGCGTTCTCTTGGGAAAACTCTTAATTAGCCTTTGCCCTGCTTCATTCTGTACTCCAAGGCCAAATTTGCCTGTTCCTCCAGGTGTTTCTTGACTTCCTACTTTTGCATTCCAGTCCCCTATAATGAAAAGTACATCTTTGAAAAAAAAAAAAAAAAAAAGTACATCTTTGTTGCTTGATAACTTGTTATTGAAAAACATTGCTTGATAATTTGTTATTGAATGTCTTCTGTAAAGAGGGTTCTTTTATTTTTTTCTTTTTCTTTTGAAGATTCCTTGGGACCCTGAAAAATACTCCTTCATCTTCTGAACCACCATCCACATCCCAGGAGCTAAAAAATATCTGCAATTCTCTGGCATTTAAGCTACCAAATATAGTTTATAACTAGCTCCTTCCCTCTCACCTGTGTGTGGCCTGATTACAATTTCCTGTTTAGAAAGCATCCAGGTATCCCATTATCCAGGGCTCTTGAAAAGGCCCAATTCCATGTCCATTTCCTGCCACTGGGGTGGGAGGTGGAGTACGAAGCATATAAAGCTATACTGAGCAACTTCTCTCTATTTGATATTCAAGGACCAAGTATTGTTGGGGTTCTACTCTTACACCGAATATTCATCAGTACATAACATGTATGATCCATTTATACAAAATCGGTTAGTGAGCAAATCTCAAATAGCCCTCATTTGTGCCTTAAATAGCAAGGGAAGTGGGGATGAAGCTATCTACACTTTGGCTGCGTAGACACACTAGGCTGAGGTCCTGGCCCTTCCCAGATGTCATGGGAGCTCTGAGAAAGTCTGAAACCCTCAGTTTCCCAGCTGTAAAATGGGAGAGCTGGATAAAGGATCTTAAGAACAAAGCTTGGCTTTACCTTTTTATGATATATATTGTCTGGACCCTTCTTGAAATTTCTGTGTAGAGGTAACTCCTCTGAGGATTTAGTTGTTAGCGTATAAAGATGCCCAGGAAGTGGTCTGGGATGGACGGGTCACACAGCTGATGGCCTCAGATTAATTGTGTGCATTCGCTGTCTATTGTTAAACACACTGCTCCAAACCTAGTGGCTGAAAACTACGTGTGTCATCTCCCAGTCTCCAGGATCTGGAGAGTCAGGATCTCCAGGTCAGGATCTGGCCGTGACTGAGCTGGATGTCAGGTGTGGGATGGGGCTGCCGTCTCACCTGCTGGCTCCGCTGGGGGAGGATCGATCTGCTTTCTGCTCAGGTGTGTGGCCGCAGGCAGGCCTCAGTTTCTCACGGGCTGCTGGACGGAAGGCCTCCGCTTCTTCCCGTGGGCGTCCACACGGAGCTCCCAACATGGCAGCTTCCTTCATCAGAAGGGAACAGTGAGAAGAGCCAGGGAGGGAGGGAGGGAAAAGAGAGAGAGGAAGAGGGAGAGGGGTGGTAAGTTCATCTTTTTTAACCTAATCTCAGTCGTGATATTGCAATACTTCTACTATATTATTTTCACTAAATTGAATCACTAGTTTTAGCCCAGTCCCTAGTGGAGGGGTTAAAACCCAGTGTGATGGGGATATCAGGAGACAGGGTTTTTTGGGATTCATTTCAGAAACTGCCTACCATACTGTGTGAGTTCAAGAAAGGAAATGCCTTTGTACATCATTTTCTGTAGCTGTAAAATGGGATGCTCATGCCTATCTCTTAGCATACCCTGGTTTTTAATGTGTTATCATCAACTTATTTATTCTGTATTGCAAGCTGTGAACTGGCATTGGAGGAAAAAATGATATCTAATAGAGTCCCAGACCTCAAGCATATTACAGTCTGGTCAAGTAGATTAAGTTCATTTTGCCTTCAACTGGCTTGATATTTCCTCCCTCTAAGCTTACGCCACCAAAATATTTGAAGACACAAATTCAGCTGATGCCCAACTCCACAACAATTGTCATTAGCCAAGAACATGAGATGAGAAACTTCCATGAGCCAGAAGATTTCCTTAACTTGTATTCAGCTGATGCTCCAACTCCACAACAATTGTCATTAGCCAAGAACATGAGATGAGAAACTTCCATGAGCCAGAAGATTTCCTTAACTTGTATTTAGCACTTCCCCAACACAGACTAGATTAGGAGGCTCCATCTAAGGAAGAATGCATTTCCTACTTTGAAAAGAAAAATGCCACTACACTCCCATGGGGAGATGGTTTGACTCCTCTGGCTAAAATTAGGGTTTCTCAAACCAGAGCCTCTGGGTCCCCGGGTAATGGGAACAATATTGGTTCTCAGATTTCTTCTCTTACTATTCTCTGTCTCTCTTGATTTTCTTCCCTCCCTCCATTCCTGCCTTTCTTAATTTTCAGCATTTTAATAATACCTTTTTTCACTTTTAACAATAATGTTTATTATACAAAGCATTATAATTTTCTCAATAGTCTTCACTCATTTATCAACAAAGTTTCCACTGTACTCATTTAATAAATCAACAGTGTCAAACTACACTTCATTACTTTTTGACCTCCAAGCACTCAACTTAGAGACCGACAAAAAAGTGCTTGGCGCACCGAAAGGAAAAAGAAGAAAACCTGGAAAGGTCAACTGAGATACTTAGAAGCAGTTAAAGGGGATGGATGAGGGGAGGAATTAGATTCCCGAGCACCATCAGATTTCCCTCACAGGTCAAAGAGGTCTACAAAATCAGTTTTAAGACATGCGGTTAGAACTAGGGAATCAGAGGAACCCGTACTCTGGGATATTGCAGGTCATCCAAGTTCCTGGGTTGGCAGAAGTAAGAAAAAGAGGGGCAGAGAAAGTGGGAATGGGGGGCAGAGGAGAGGCAGGACAGACAGAAGGTAAGAAGCACAGAGGGAGAAAGCTGCGCCTGGACGAAGTAAAGGTCGGAACTTGTCATGAACTGGAAAAACGAAAAGCCATAGTCACAAATCTGGAAGATGGACTACGGGACGCGAAAGCCTGGAGTTTTATACCTTCCAGGAGGTGATGACAAATCCTGAAGCTGTACAGTGGCAGGCAGTGAGGTGCATTTAAGAGTAAATCATCTGTTTTATAAGAGTAAGGCCTTGGCTCTTGCTTAACTAATTCTACTCTGTAGACTTAAAAACATTATGTGCCTAGAAGGTAGCCACCCAGGCAGGTTACACCTAACAGGCAACACAGAAGGGCTCCAAGCCAAGTGAATCTGTAGAAAACAAAATTCAATTAATGTTACAGTCAAGTGAAAAGACAGTGGATTTCACTGTTCTCTTCAACCCTTTTAATAATTTCCTAAAGCTAAGCCATTCTGATCACTTGAAATAAGCTAGTATTGCCAAATGCTGCATAATCAAATAGGTTGACTGTAATCAAACCCCAATTTTTCCTGAGCCTTAACTGCCTCTGTGATCTGGAACACAGCTGGCAGCATGCAGGTTATTATTACTTTTGGGGGGAGCAGGGAGGGAACTGGGGGTCAACAATTGCCTAACTATACCTGTATGTAAACAAAAGAGATGAAATTGACCAATTAAACTAGCCATTCAGAATCCCTCTTGCCGAAAAGTTATAACCTTGAGACTGATTAAACAAAACAGGATTCTGCTACTCAGATGCTCTGCGTCTGGGAAGCATTGGCTTTGATGATAATCCTGATGATAATTCAGTTTTTATTTCGATCTTCTCAGGCTCTTCTGTCTAAGACTCCTCTGCCCAGCAGCAAGAAGCCTCACACAAACGTGTACCAGGGTTCAGCGTGGTTCCTTCCAAGGGGCGCCTCGCCATCCTCTTCAGTCGTCCACTTTCTCTCGTCACTCTGTTCTCCTTCCTTCAGCCGCTCCTCATCTTTATCGTTGTCCTCATCCCTGCGCTTGTCCTGCTCTTCCAAATCAGTTTTGTCTGGTCTTTGTCCTTCTTTTGCTCTGAAGCTTCCTTCTTGCCTTTCTGCTCCCTCCTGTAACCTTCCAGAGCTTCTTTTAACGGGGTAACGAACCGCTGAAACTCCGTCTCCTCCATGGCAGTGTCTTGACTTTCCCTCTCATCGCGAAGCTGTTGGCACAGGAGGTGGCACTGAGCACAGAGACGCTGGCGGCGCGGGAGGTGGAGATGCTGACACCGTCCCGGAGCGCCTCCTGGATGATTCCGGTGATGACGGCGCTGGGAGGTTTAGGTCCTCAGGCCTCTCCGCCATGGCCGCGGCCGGGGACCCTGCCTGCGACCTCCGCTTCAGGCCTCTACGGCGTCCGCACTTCCCGCATCGCCACGGTCTGACCCAGCGAGGCTTCCGTCCTGCCCCGCGTGGCCCCAGTAATAACCTCTTTTTACATTTCTCTCTGAGAAGGCCAACTTCAAACATCTGGGGTGTTGCTGGACTAACATAACACTGGTTATCTCAGAGTGATCTGAAACATATGATGGTTCTTATTTGTGCCTCTGAAAAGCAAAAATTGGAAACCCAAGTTGATATTTCCTAATAAATTCAGTTTGGCAGACATAGTATCTCAAGTGGTTAGTCTTTAGAGGACAGCGTTGGACACGTTGCTTTAAGTCATGGTGGATGCTGCCCTCCGGTGGACACATGTGGACATTACAATCTATGAATGAGGCGCGAAGAGCATAGGTGCTTGAAAACTTGTTATTGAACATCTTTGCCTAAGGGGGTCTGTTTGTTGTTTTTCTTTTCTCTTGAGAGATTTCTTGAGACCCTGAAAAATTCTGATTCGTCTTCAGAACCACTTTCCACATCTCAGGAGCTACAAAATATTTGCAGTTTTCTGGCTTATAAGCTACCAAGTCTAGCTTTCATAACTACCTTCTTCCTTCTTGCCTACCTGTGGCTTGCTTACAAAGTTTTCTCTTTAGAAAGCAACCAGGTATCCCCATTTTCCAGGGCTCTTAGCAATTCCACTCATGTCTGTTTCTTGCTGCTGGGGCGAGAGGTGGAGAACCAAGGGTATTAAAGAGATAAAGAGATAGTGAGGAACTTCTTTTCATTGTGAACATCAAGGAGCAAGTATAGTTGGGGCTTTCACTCTTGCAGCAAATATTCAAAGCTATCACAAACCTAGACAGCATATTAAAAAGCAGAGGCATTATTTCACTGACAAAGGTCTTGTATAGTCAAAGCTATGGTTTTTTTTAGTAGTCAGGTATAGAAGTGAGAGTTGTACCATAAAGAAGGCTGAGCACAGAAGAGTTGATGCTTTTGAATTGTGGTGTTGGAGAAAACTCTTGAGAGTCCCTTGGACTTCAAGGAGATCAAACCAGTCAATCCTAAAGGAAATCAACCCCGAATGTTCACTGGAAGGACAGATGCTGAAGCTGAGACTCCAGTAACTTTGGTCACTTGATGGGAAGAGCCAACTAATTGGAAAAGACCCTGATGCCGGGAAAGACTGAGGGCAGGAGAAGGGGATGACCGAGGACAAGATGATTGGATGACATCATTGACTCAATGGGACATGAGTTTGAGCAAGCTCCAGGAGATAGTGAAGGACCAGGAAGCCTGGTGTGCCGCAGTCCGTGGGATCACAAAGAGTTGGACACAATTGGCAGCAAGAGCAACAAAAAAACATGTACAAGCTATTTATACAAAATATATAAGTGCACAAAACCCAAGAAGGCTTCATTGCAGCCTTAAATAGCAAGAGAGGTGAGGATGAAGTTGTGTAGACAGACGCTTGGATGGAGACGCACACTGGGCTGAGTTCTGGCCCTTCCCAAATGTCATGGGGGCTCTGAGGAAGTCTCAGTGCCTCAGTTTCCCAGAGGTAAAATGGGGACATTGGATAAAGGAGCTTTAAGAACAAGTTTAGCTCTACTTTTGTATGATTTATATATCCTGGACCTTCTTGAAATTGCTATTCAGTGGTACCTCCTCTGAGGATTTAGTTGTTCATGTATAAAGATGCCCAGGAGCGGTCTCAGTGGAAGTGAAGGGGAAAGTCCTTCAGTCCTGTCCGACTCACTGCAACCCCGTGGGCTATAGCAGTCTCAGGTGAACCTTCAAATATCTGATTGCCTCGTTATTAGTGGCGAGTATTTGTTCTCTATTTTGAAGCATATTACCCCAAACTTAGTGGCTCACAACAACATGTATCATCTCCCAGCCTCCACGGGTCAGGATCTGGCCGTGGCTGAGCTGGATGCCAGGTGTGGGACGGGGCTGCCGTCTCACCTGCTGGCTCAGCTGGGGGAGGATCGATCTGCTTTCCGCTCAGGTGTGTGGCTGCAGGCAGGCCTCAGTTCCTCACGGGCTGCTGGACAGAAGGCCTCCGCTTCTTCCCGTGGGCGTCCACAGGGAGCTCCCAACATGGCAGCTTCCTTCATCAGAAGGGAACAGTGAGAAGAGCCAGGGAGGGAGGGAGGGAGAAAGAGAGCGAGGAAGAGGGAGAGGGGTGGTAAGTTCATCTTTTTTAACCTAATCTCAGTAGTAATGTTGCAAGACTTTCACTATATTATGTTCACTAAATCGAGTCACTAGCTTTAGCCCCATCCTAAGGGGATGGGTTAAAACCCAGTGTGGTGGGGAAACCAGGAGACCGTGTTCTTTGGGATTTATTTCAGAAGTTGCCTGTCATACTGTGTGCCTTCAGAAAAGAATATGCCTTTGTACCTCATCTTCTTTAGGAATGGGATGCTAATGCCCATCTCGTAGGTCTATGGTAAGAAACAAGTGCAGAGTACTGGGAACACAGTAACTAAGAACTCAGTGACCATTATTTTCCATGCATTCCCTATTGGAGGCCTTCCATAAAAATAACTGCAGAATTGAATTATCCAGTCTGTTTCATGTTTTCTCCCTCAACAGCCTTCTGCTCTCTAAGGAGTAGTAGCAATGGGAAATAATGAAAACACCATGATTTATCTTATCCTTAAAGTTATGAGTCAAAATAATAAAATAATCTTTAAGCCACCAATTATATCCAGGAAAGAAATTAAATAGTCATCGCAGCACTGGTTTCTGTGTTTCTCACCAGTATATTCCCAGCACCACAGCCTCCGGTTCATGGCAGACGCTTATAAAATATCTCTTGAACTGTATGCTGTTTTGTTTTATAAATGGTTTCCCAAGGAAACCGGTAAAACATGTTGCTTGGACTTCAAGAGACAACAAGTTTCTTGGTACTGCAGTGAATATTATTAAAAAGAAAACAATGGAAACATCATTGTCTTATCCTTATTTAAAGTTAGGGGTTTCTAGATGGAACACCAGAAATTTCTGGTCTTTTAAGAGAGAAACTTCCAAGGGAAGGCCACATCTTTAGGGTAAGGATGGACTGGCCCAACAAGGGATCTGTTCAGGCTTCTACCATCTGGGTGGTATAGGAAACGTCAGACTGTGCCTGGACTGGTGGTTCATTCTCTGGACTCTGCAACAGGCAGGAGCAAATACAAATGCAAATCCCCTCTGGGGATAAGAAGCTTTATCTGAGGCTTCAAATCCTTCCTATAAATATTTCCTCTAGGACAGTTAGAGCACACAGAGATAGTGCATGCAGAAGATCAGAACTGCGATTGAGAAGCAGAGAAAACAAGAGGATGAGGGCCGCAAAGGCACAGGCTATGGGAACTGTCAGGCACAAGTGAGCAACTCCACTGGCTTGTTATGTCTAAACCTACTGCCCTAAGTTCAGTTCAGTTCAGTCACTCAGTCATGTCTGACTCTTTGTGACCCCATGGACTGCAGCACGCCAGCTTCCCTGTCCTTCAGCATCTCCTGGAGCTTACTCAAAGTCATGTCCATTGAGCTGGTGATGTCATCCAACCATCTCATCCTCTGTCGTCCCCTTCTCCTCCTGCCTTCAATCTTTCCCAGCATCAAGGTCTTTTCCAATGAGTCAGCTCTTCATATCAGGCGGCCAAAGTATTGGAGCTTCAGCTTCAGCATCAGTCCTTCCAATGAATATTCAGGACTGATTTCCCTTAGGATTGATTGGTTTCATCTCCTTGCAGTTCAAGGGTTTCTCAAGCATCTTCTCCAACACCACAATTCAAAAGCATCAGTTCTTCAGCACTCAGCTTTCTTTATAGTCCAGCTCTCACATCTATACATGATTATTGGAAAACCATAGCTTTGACTAGATGGACCTTTGTTGGCAAAGTAAATGTCTGTGCTTTTTAATATGTTGTTTAAGTTGGTCATAGCACTTCTTCCAAGGAGCAAGTATCTTAATTTCATGGCTGCAGTCACCATCAGCAGGGATTTTGGAGTTCACTACTGCCCTCAGTAGTGAATATATGGAGTCCTGACCACCGGTCCACATATTCATAGGTTCTGAGGCTTAGGATGGAGTGAGCTATGAGGTACCACAGGTGGGAAGAGATACACCATGCAAATATTAACCAAAAAGAAGGTTGCTATGGTTTTATTTCTATCAGACAAGATAAACTTTAAGGAAGAAATAAAAGAAAACCTAAATAAGTGGTTATATATGCTCTGCTTGTCAACAGGAAGACTTAGTTTCATGAAGGTACCCATTTTCCCTAGTTTGATCTATAGATTCAGTACAATCCCAAACAAAGCCTTAGCTGGAGATTTTGTAGACAGACAAGCTGAATCTAAAATTTACATAGCAAAAAACATAGGAAATAAAGTAGTCAAAATAATTTTGGAAAGAAAGAAAAATGTTGGAAGATACACATTCCCTGACTTTAAAATTACAGTGTGTCTATAGTAATTAGGACAGTGAGGCACTGTTGAAGTAATAGACTGTACATCAATGTGTATGTGAACTAGACTCCCACAGATATGGTCAACTGATGTTTTTAACAAGATTATTAAATCAGTTCAAGGTAGAAAGAATAATCTTTTCAACAAGTAATACTGGAACAGTTGGACAGTCATATGCAAGCCCTGTCCCAGACAAACAAATCACCAACTCCCCCCTCAAAACTCTTGACCCATACCTCAGATTTTATTTTAAAAATTGACTTAAAATACATCATAGACTTTAATATAGAGCCCTAATTATTAAACTTCTCATAGGAAACAGAGAAAACTTTTGTGACCTTGAGTTAAAGAAAATTTTTGGACATGGCACCAAAAGCATTGTCCTTATAAAAACTGTAAATGGGTTTAGATAAATTAAAAACTGTTTCTCTGTGAAAGATGTTGTTAAGAGAATGAAAAGATAAGCCTCATGCTGGGAGAAAATGTTTGGAAATCACATTGGATGGCAAAGCGATTGTATATAGAACTCTCAAAATTCAACAACAATAAAAATAACCACATTTTTAAAATAAGCAAAAGATTTGAACAGATATTTTCAACAAAGATATATAGATGCAAATAAGCTCATGCAAAGTTGTTCAACATTGATCATTGGAGAAAGGCATATTAAAAGTCCAATAAGATACTGCTATATATGTAATAGAATTGTTAAAACAAAATACATGTGGCTATATTTAAAGTGGATAACCAGCAAGGACCTACTGTATAGCACAGGGAACTCTGCTCCATATTATGTAACAACATAAAAGAGTTTGAAAAAGAAGAGATACAGGTGTAACTAATTCACTCTGATGTACACCTGAAACCATCACAATATTATTATTCAACTGTAACATGGAATAAAATGTTGACAAAACAAAGCAAACAAAAACCCAGTAATACCAACGGCTGGTAACGATGCTGAGTGATGGGAACTCACCCGTCGCTGGTGGAATGCAAAATGGTCCAGCCACGTTGGGAACAGTCTGCCAGTTTCTTATGAAGTTAAACATGCATTCATCACAACACCCAGTAACTCCAAAGGAGGGAAATACAATTTCTCTGGGAAACCTGTATGTAAATGTTTATAGCAGCTTTGTTCCGAACCATCAGAAACCTCGAGTGAACGTGCATGTTCTTCAGCTGGTGAATGGATGAGCAGATTTTGCCACCAGACAGTGGAATACCGCTTAGCAACACAAAGAACAAATGATTGATACGTACTTGCCACAACGTAGATGAATCTTGAACTAGAGCTGTGTGAAAGAAGCCAGAGTCAAAGGCTGTATGCTTAATGGTTCTCTTCATATGCTATTCTGCAAAAGGGAGAACTGCAGCAAGAGAAAACAAAGCGGTGACGGTCAGGGCCATCTACATGGGAAAGAACAAAAGACCGGGGGTGATGGGATTGCCCTCTATCTTGACTGCGGTGATGGCCACGGAACTCTATGCATTTCCTAGTAACTCTTAGAACTGTACCCAAGAGAATAAAGTTCACTATTTGTAAAATAAAAACACCTAAGGACTTTACGGCAAAAAGCAAGAGTCACGTCAAAATGATAAAAGATCGATTCATCAGAAAGACTTTTTGATCTCCAAACCTGCATTTACCTAACAACTGTTTGCCAAATTTAAGTAAAGATAATTTGACAGAATCGTAGGAGAGATAAGCAATCTACAATCATCCTGGAAGAGTAAAGACCCTTAACTCTCAATGATTGATAGAAGAAGGAGCAAGAGTCACACTGAGCCAGTAGCTGCATGATAATATATTTTCTCTGTTTTAATTAAAAATATCTTTTATTTATTTTATTTTTGGCTGTTCTGGGTCTTTGTTGCTGCACGTGGGCTTTCTGTAGCTGTGGTGAGTGGGGGCTACTCTCCACAGGCTTCTCACTGGGGTACTTCTCTGGGTGTGGAGCACAAGCCCTGGGACTTGGGCTCAACAGTGGTGGCTCACAGGCTTAGTTGCCCCATGGCATATGGAATCTTCCTGGGCTAGGGATCGAACCTGTGTCCCCTGTGTTGGCCGGTGGACTCCCATCCACGGGACCACAAGGGAAGTCCCAGAATAACATTTTCTGAGTGCACATTTTATGTTTAAAATATTTCACTATGTTCTGGGCTGCAAGTAAATAATTTTGAAGTATCAAAATTACACAATGTTCATTTTTTTTTAACAAAATAGGATTATGCTAGAAATCAGTAATAAAAATGTAACAAAATGTCTCCATGAATTTGGAAATTAAGAAACGTACATCTAAATAATAATGAATGCAAAAGGAAATGATAATGGAAAATTTAAAATATTTCGTATTGAACAATAATAAAAACATTACATTTTAAAACTTGTAGCAAAAATAGTACTCTGGGAAATTTGTAGCTCTTAAAAGGTATATTCTAAAAGAATAAAGACTGAAAAAAATGAGTTAAGTATACTTCTTAATTAACTAAAAATAAAATAAATTATCAAAAGTAAAAAGAAAGTAGTTATGATAAAAGCAGAAATCAGTGGATTAGAAAATAGGGAGTTTTGATACAGTTAGAAATAGTTCTTCCAAAAAGATTAATAGGTTTGACAGACCTTTGGTGCGACTGATTGAGGAAAAACAGAAAAATGTTATAAAGAGGCATGAGAGAAAAGGGAACATAAATTAGATATAATTAAAATGAATGATATAAAGGAAATCAGTCCTGAATATTCACGGGAAGGACTGATGCTGAAGCTCCAGTTCTTGGTCACTTGATGTGAAGAGCCAACTCACTGGAAAAGACTCTGATGCTAGGAAAGATTGAAGGCAGGAGGAGAAGGTATGGCAGAGATGAGACGGTTAGATGGCATCACCAACTCAACTGACAGGAGTTTGAGCAAATTCCAAGAGATGCTGAAGGACAGGGAAGCCTGGCGTGCTGCAGTTCATGGGGTTGCAAAGAGTCGGACACAACTGAGCAACTGAATAGCAAGATATTATGAATAATGTTATGCCAAAAATCAGATGAAATGGACAAATTCCTAGAAAAGAGGTTTACCAAAACTGAATATCGGTTCTAGAACAAGATTCTGGTTATGGATACACAAGAAATTATATTCTAAAAGTTGTTGAATTGTACCCTTAAAATGCTCGAGTTTAATAGTATATAAATTATACCTCAATATGGTTGTTTAAAATAAAAATTAACTCTGGAAGTAAAAGCAAACCCCCAAATTCTTAAAATCATTGGAAAAATTGAGTTAGTAATGAAAAATCTTCCTGCAAACAAGATTCCAGGCCCAGATGGTTTCACTGAAAGTTCAACCCAATTATTCAAGGAACAAATAATTCCAATCTTACATAAACTTTTTAGAAAATAGACAAAGAGACTTATTCTAACTCATTTCTGAAGCTGTTATAACCTTGATAACAAATTCTGACATGGATAGTAGGCAAAAAAAAAAAAAAAATACAGCCAACCTCATATAAGCAGAAGATATTAAGAAGAGGTGGCAAGAATACACAGAAGAACTATACAAAAAAGATCTTCATGACCCAGATAACCATGATGGTGTCACTCACTTAGAGCCAGACATCCTGGAGTGCAAAGTCAAGTGGGCCTTAAGAGGCATCACTGTGAACAAAGCTAGTGGAGGTGATGAAATTTCAGTTGAGCTATTTCAAATCCTAAAAGATGATGCTGTGAAAGTGCTGCACTCAATATGCCAGCAAATTTGGAAATATTAATAACCTCAGATATGCAGATGACACTACCCTTATGGCAAAAGGTGAAGAGAAACTAAAGAGCCTCTTGATGAAGGTGAAAGAGGAAAGTGAAAACGCTGGCTAAAAACTCAACATTCAAAAAAACAAAGATCATGGCATCTATTCTGATCAGTTCAGTTCAGTTCAGTTGCTCAGTCGTGTCCGACTCTTTGCGACCCCAGGAACTGTAGCACGCCAGGCCTCCCTGTTCATCACCAACTCCCAGAGTTTCACTCAGACTCACCTCCATCAAGTCAGTGATGCCATCCAGCCATCTCATCCTCTGTCATCCCCTTCTCCTCCTGCCCCCAATCCCTCCCAGCATCAGAGTCTTTTCCAATGAGTCAACTCTTCCCATGAGGTGGCCAAAGTACTGGAGTTTCAGCTTTAGCATCATTCCTTCCAAAGAAATCCCAGGGCTGATCTCCTTCAGAATGGACTGGTTGGATCTCCTTGCAGTCCAAGGGACACTCAAGAGTCTTCTCCAACATCACAGTTTAAAAGCATCAATTCTTCGGTGCTCAGCTTTCTTCACAGTCCAACTCTCACATCCATACATGACCACTGGAAAAACCATAGCCTTGACTAGACGGACCTTTGTTGGCAAAGTAATGTCTCTCCTTTTCAATATGCTCTCTAGGTTGGTCATAACTTTCCTTTCAAGGAGTAAGTGTCTTTTAATTTCATGGCTGCAGTCACCATCTGCAGTGATTTTGGAGCCCCCGCAAAAAATTGCAAATAGGTGTGGAAACAATAGAAACAATGACACTTTATTTTCTTGGGCTCCAAAATCACTGCAGATGGTGCCTACAACCATGAAATTAAAAGTTGCTTGCTCCTTAGAAGAAAAGCTTTAGAAGAAAAGCTATGACAAACCTAGACAGCATATTGAAAGGTAAAGATATTAATTTGCTGACAAAGGTCTGTAAAAGCTGATTTTTCCTGTGGTCATGTATGGATGTGAGAGTTGGACTGTGAAGGCTGAGCGCTGAAGAATTGATGCTTTTGAACTGTGGTGTTGGAGAAGACTCTTGAGAGTCCCTTGGACTGCAAGGAGATCAAACCAGTACATCCTAAAGGAAATCAATCCTGAATATTCATTGGAAGGATTGATGCTAAAGCTGAAGCTTCAATACTTTGGCCACCTGATACGAAGAACTGACTCATTTGAAAAGACCTTGATGCTGGGAAAGATTGAAGGCAGGAGGAGAAGGGGACGACAGAGGATGAGATGGTTGGATGACATCACCAACTCAATGGACATGACTTTGAGTAAGCTCTGGAAGATGCTGATGGGCTGGGAAGCTGGCGTGCTACAGTCCAGGAGTCACAAAGAGTCAGACATGACTGAGTGACTGAACAACAATAACAACAGCAATTTCACATATATAAAAAATTCTAGCCAAAATGTTAGCAAATAGGATCCAGCAATATATAAAAAGGATAATATATTGTCACAAAGTTGGTTTATTCTAGTGGTGGAGAAATAATTTTTTTTCAGGAAACAGTGTTAGGATGAATAGTTGTCAATTTGGGAAAAAAACTAAGTTGGATTCCTATTTAATGTCATTTACAATAAAACATTTCTAGGTGGATAAAATGAAAGGAAACTTAGGAGATGTTACAGGAGGGTATTAAATGATCTTGGAATATTTTAAATACTTTTACATGAGACACAAATTTCTTGACCTTATAGTCAGGAAAAGACTAAGTTTTTGACTATATAAAACATTAGGAATTCCTATTTATCAAGACTTTATAAAATTTTTTAAAGCCACAGAAAAGAAAAATGATATTTGTTTCAGCACATATAATTCATAAAGGACAGGTGTCTGGAACATAAAAAGAACCTCTGTAAATCAATAAAAAGTCAGCTTTCCCAAATGATGAAAACACTTGAATAAAGGAAATCCAGAAGTCCAATGAACAGATGAAAAATTGTTCAACTTTCTTAGTAATCAAGGGAATGCAAATTTAAACCACTGTAAAATAACAATATACCTTCATGTGTTGGAAGAAATAAAAATCAAACTATCAAACAACTATCAACAACTATCAAACACTTAAAGAAAAATTAATACCAATTCTTTCCAAACTCTTACAAAACATGGCAAGAAACCAATAACCTAGAAAAGGAAGCAGCAGTTTATTTTATGGGGCTAGTATTATCCTGATGGGGCTTCCCAGGTGGTGCCTTGGTAAAGAATCCACCTGCTAATGCAGGAGATGGGGGCTCAATCCCTGGATTGGGAAGATCTGCGGAAGAAGGAAACGGCAACCCACTCCAGTATTCTTGCCTGGAAGACTCCATGGACAGAGGAGCCTGGTGGGCTACAGTCTATGGGGTGATAAAGAGTCAGATACAACTGAGCCACTGAACATGCATACACAATTATCTCGGTAGCGAAACCAGAAAAAGACATCACAAGAAAAGAAAACTATAGACCAAGCAAGGTCATGAACAAAGACGTAAAAATCCTCAACAAAAGACTAGGAACTAGAACTTAATAGTAAGTGAAAAGATCATACACTGGGATCAAATGGGGTTTTTCCCAGAGGAGGAAGTTTGGTTTAACATTCAAAAATTAATTAATGTAATATGCTGCATCAGTAGAATACAGGACGATAACACGGTCATCTGAATGCGTGCAGAAAACCACTTCACAAAACTCAGCTCCTCGTCATAATAAAAGCACTCGGCAAACCAGGAATACAAGGAAAATTCCTCAATCTGATAAGGGGCATCTATGAAAAACCTACAGCTAACATCATACTTTATGTGAAAGCTTTCCCCCTAAAATCAGGAACAAGGTAAGGACATTCACTTTCACTATTCTATACACCATTGTGTATAGAGCAATAATGGAAGAAAATGAAATAAAATGCATACATACTGGTAAGGAAGAAATAAAACTACTCGTATGTGATAAGATCTTGTACATAGAAAATCGTAGGGAATCCACTAAAGATCTTTTAGAACTAATAAGTGAGTTCTACATGGTTGCAGGATACAAAGTCAATATACAATGATCATTTGTATTTCTATTAATATATAGTAACAATGAGCAAACCAAAATTGAAATTAAGAAAACTTTTCCATTTTCAATAGCACCAAAAACATAGATATATAAGAATAAGTTAACAAAGGCAATGCAAGATATGTATACTGAAAATTACAAAGCATTATTGAAAGAAATTAAAGAAGGCCTAAACAAATGGCGACATTCTATGCTCATGAATGAAAAGACTCAATATTGTTAAGATGGCAATTCTCTCCAAATTGATATACATTCAACATGATCACCATCAAAATCCCTGTTGAATTACAGAAATCAGCAAGCTGATCCTAAAATTCATATGGAAATGCAAGGACCCATGAGAGCCAACATGATCTAGATAAAGAAGGACCGAGCTGGACTCACACTTCCTGATTCAAAACTTACAACAAAACAAAACTTACCACAAAGTGACAGTAATCAAGACAGTGTGATACCGGTATAAAGACAGACGTATAGATCAATGGAATAGAAGGAAGCGTTCATTACATATAGTTAATTGATTTGTGACAAGAGTGCCAAGATAATTCAATGTAAATAGACATGTAAATAACTCCCTACATGGAATAAAACTGAGCTCACACCACACGCAATATACAAAAATCACATCAGAATAGATAAAAGCTAATTGTAAGAGCTAAACCATTTAGTTATTAAAAGAAAACATAGATGTAAATCTGCGTGGCCTGGCTTATGTGATGGTTTCTTAAATATGATACCAAAAACACAAACAATACAATAAAATATAGCTAAACCGAATATCAAAATGTTAAACTTTTGTGCTTCAAAAAACACCATGAAGAAAGTGAAAACCCATAGTATGGGAGAAAATTTTTGCAAGTCATATATCTGGTAAGGTATATATATATATATAGGATATATATATAAGGATATATTGGATATATATATATATATGGGATATATATATATGGGATATATATATATATAGGAGAAGGAAATGGCAACCCACTCCAGTATTCTTGCCTGGAGAATCCCATGGACAGAGGAGCCTGGCAGGCTCGCAAGAGCTGGACACAACTTAGTGACTACTACTATATACATATATAAAGTAATAAAAAGACAATCCAATTTTAAAATGGGCAATGGATCTGAATAGACATTACTTCAGAGAAGATAAACAAATGACCAATAAACACATGAGAAGGTGTTCAGCAGCGTTGGCTATGAGCGAGATGCCAATCAAAACAGAAGGAAATACCAAGTCACACCCACTGGAATGGCTATTATAAAAAAGAAAGATAGCAACAAGAAGAAGATATGGAGAAATTGGAACCATCATAGGCGGCTGGTGAGAATGTAAAATGCAGCTGCTTTGGAAAACTGTCTGGCAGGTCCTCAATAGGTTAACCGTAGAATTGCCATGCGATCAGGACCTCTACTCCTGGGTATGCATATACACAAGAGATTGGAACATGTCCACACAAAAACTCGTAAATGAATGTGCTCAGTGGCATTTTCATAATAGCCAAAAGGAGGAAAAACCCTGGTGCTCATCAACTGATAAATGGATAAATAATAATAGTCATACAGTGGAATATTATTTGGTATAAGAAATGAAATGCTAATTCATGCTACGGTGTGGGTGAAGCTTGAGCAGTAATGCTTAGTGAAAGATGCCAGTCACAAAGGCCCATATGATTCTACTTACATGAAATGAAATAAACAGGAAAAGCTATAGGGAAAGAAAGTAGGCAACCACGTCGTCTAGGGAGTTGTGGGGAAGAGCAGTGATGTCTAAGAGGTTTGGGGTTTTGTGGCAATTAAAATATCCTAAAATTTAAAAAATATTAATTCTTTTTTAAGCTTTATTGAGGTATTACTATTTATTTAAAGTGTATATTGTGATGATTTGATTTATGTATATAAAAATGCTCAAAAACTGTGATAATATAAGAACAGCTCTGTGAATATACTAAAAACCATCAAATTTTACAGTTTGAAAAGGTGAATTGTGTGGTATGTGAATTATACCCAGTAAAGCTGTTAAAAATTACAAAACAAACAAAAAACCCTTGGACAATACCAGGTGTGAAGGAAGCTGTAGAGTAATGGAAACTCTCAGGTGCTATTCATGGGAGATGCAAATTAGCATAACCATTTTTGTCTTTACTTACATTTATTTTCTCTTTTGGCTGTGTCTCATAGCTTGCAAGGACCTTAGTTCTCTGACCAGGGATTGCAGCCCACACACTTGGAGTAAAAGCTGAGTCTTAGCCACTGGGCCGCCAGAGAACTTCCAGTGTAACTACTTTGGCAAGATGTTTGGCAGTACTATCTAATAGCTGAAAATATGTATGCCTGTGACTCAGCAATTTCATTCCTGTCTATACCCCTAGGGAAAATTGTATACACATGGCCCAGGATACATTTATAAGAATAATAGCATTATTTGTAATAACTCCAACCTGGAAACAACCCAAATGTCCATCAGTAGAATTTGTAATTTAATTGTGATATAGTCCTCTGATAGAAACAGATCAAGACAGAGAATGAATGACTTAGAACTATTCTTAGCAAACATGGATGAATCCTAAAAACTTAATGTTGAGGGGAAGAAAGAAGGCACAAAAAATATAGATAGTTCATTTACATAAAGTTCAAAGCCAGCTCAAACTACAGTTTAGCATTTAGGGGTGTATCTGTAGGTAATAGAACATTCTAAAAAATACAAGAAAATGATTATTTCAAAAGTCAGTATGGTGTTTACTTTCTAGTTGTGGGGAAGAGACATGTGGGGCTTTGGGGACCCCCTTCCTTGACCTGGTGTGATTACATAGCTGTAGGGTTAATGTTGTTCATTAAACTATACTTTTATATGTTTTTGTCTTTATCTGTATGTAATAATCTGCAATACAAAAAGGTCAAAGAAAAGCTTGACAGTTTGGGAACTAACAAAAGGAATATTTTGTTACTATTTTAAACTTACTTAAAATTGATTATTTATAGGTATTTGGAGTGAAGTGGGGGGAATTATATGTGCTTACATATTATGCTGCCCTCATGACCCAGAAGTTGATATATTGCATTATAAAGAAAAGAACTCATTACCAGTAGTGCCTGTAGTGGGACTATATGCTGAGGCTCAGGACTGGTTTAGATGAATGGATGCAAGAGAGATTGCACAGGGTGATACACAGTATAAATTCCTAACCTTTTGAAGCGGGTGTCAAAGAGGGTAATTGGATTCTCTTCAACATGCTTCTTGTTGCTGCTGTCAGATCGAAAGATACCCTGGATCGATGGAGGGGCTGACCCAGGAAGTCAAATCTCATCTCCTTCGGTAACAACAGAAGACACAAATTCTTCCCCAGAGGATCTCAGTCCGTGCCCTGTGCCCAGAATGAAGGTCGCAGCTGATCAAGCAGAGTTTGCCATGCAATTTAGGACTAGAGTAGATTCTAGGTCCCAGGTTTTAAATAATTTACAGTCTGACTGGGGAGACCAAAGGGACATCCCTGAATAGGAATTTTAAATTTTGAATTATGAATTCTGTGGTTTTAATTATAAAGGTATTAGAAGGGAAAATATTTGTAGATTTCATGCCAGAAAAACTTACAGATCAATAAGAAAAGTATGACCACCTAATAGAAAGATGGGCAAAGGACCTGAATACATAGTTCAGAGAAAAAAAAAAATTCAAATAGAAATAAGCATATGAAAAGCTGCTCACCTTCACTCATAAGTTAAGCACTGTAGATCAAAGTGACAAGGGATTCTTAATTACCTATCAGATTGGCAAACATTTATAGGTTTGAAAATAGCCAGTGTTGGTGAGTCTGTAGGGAAATAAATATTCTTTTTTGCTGCTAGGAATGTAAATGTATTTGCTGCTGCTAGTATTTACTAAGTCCTAATTCAGAAAACTGGAGAAGGCAATGGCACCCCACTCCAGTACTCTTGCCTGGAAAATCCCATGGACAGAGGAGCCTGTTAGGCTGCAGTCCATGGAGCCTTGAAGAGTTGGATACCACTGAGCGACTTCACTTTCACTTTTCACTTTCATGCATTGGAGAAGGAAATGGCAACCCACTCCAGTGTTCTTGCCTGGAGAATCCCAGGGACAGGGGAGCCTGGTGGGCTGCCGTCTATGGGGTCGCACAGAGTCGGACACGACTGAAGTGACTTAGCAGAATTCAGAAAACTAAGATCATGGCATCTGGTCCCAGCACTTCATGGCAAATAGGTGGGGAAACAGTGGAAACAGTGTCAGACTTTATTTCTGGGGACTCCAAAATCACTGCAGATGGTGATTGCAGCCATGAAATTAAAAAACGCTTACTCCTTGAAAGGAAAGTTATGACCAACCTAGACATCATATTAAAAAGCAGAGATATTACTTTGCCAACAAAGGTCCATCCCTTGGACTGCAAGGAGGTCCAACCAGTCCATCCTAAAGGAGATCAGTCCTGGGTGTTCATTGGAAGGACTGATGCTAAAGCTGAAACTCCAATACTTTGGCCACCTCATGCGAAGTTGACTCATTGGAAAAGACCCTGAGTCTGGGAGGGACTTGGGGCAGGAGAAGAAGGGGACGACAGAGGATGAGATGGCTGGATGGCATCACCGACTTGATGGACATGAGTTTGGGTGAACTCCAGGAGATGGTGATGGACAGGGAGGCCTGGCATGCTGCGATTCATGGGGTCGCAGAGTCGGACACAACTGAGCGACTGAATTGAACTGAACTGAATTAGTATTACTAACCACTGAATTAATATTTACTAATTACATCAGTGTAATCTTTTTGAAGAACAGTTGGCAGCACCAACTATTAAAAAACAAAACCACCCACACTTTGACTCAACAATATGAGTACCTGGAATTTAGCTCTTGGATATACTCTTAAAAGTATGGCAATATAGATAGAGGTTAGAAAGTAGTGACATGAATAGCCTCCATGGAGAAGAACTGGGTGGCTGGAGGCCATGCAGGAAGCATGGAACAGGGATTATACGAAAGAAGGGGCGGTTTTTACTTTTTATGCTCTTGTGCATTAGGATTTCGAAACATGTGGATGTGTTACTCGTGTTTTAAAAATAAGACTTTAAAAAGGGCCTTTAGTATAAGTTTGCTGGGACATTGTAGCAAGAATATGAATGGAATCATACAGCATTTGTCCTTTTGCAACTGACTTCATTCAGCATATTGTGCTCAAGGTTTATCCATGTTGTAGCTCATGTCAGAATTGTCTTCCTTTTATAGGCTAAGTAATATTCATGTATGTGCTTCCCTGGAGTTTCAGTGGTAAAGAATCTGCCTACCAGTGTAGGAGACCTGGGTTTGATCTCTGGGCTGGGACGATCCCTAGAGAAGGAAATGGCAACCCACTTCAGTATTCCTGTCCGGGAAATCCCATGGACAGAGGAGCCTGGTAGGCTGCAATCCATGGGGTTACGAAAGAGTCATATAATACTTAGTAACTAACAACAATCTTCATGTATATAACATTTTTATTACTTCTCCCTCTTGGATGTTGTGAACAGTGCTGCTATGACCATGGATGAAAATATCCCTTTGAAACCCAGCTTTCAATTCTTTTGGATATGTACCAGGAAGTGAAATTGCTAGATCATATGATAATTCTATTTTTAATTTTTTGAGGACTCACCATACTGTTTTCCATAGTAGTTGAACCATTTTATAATCCCACCAATTTGTCTACTTCCTTGCCAACACTTGTTATTATTATTTTTTATAGAAGTCTCATCCTAATGGGTGTATGTTGGTATCTCATTATGGTTTTGATTTGCATTTATCAAAAGATCTTTGATAATATCAAATACCATTTAGATGTGATAACACTGGGATCTGACACTAAATATCTCTTCATGCACCTGTAGGCCATTTGCGTCATCATCTTTGGAGAAATGTCTATTCAAGTCTTTGGTCTGACTTTTAATTGGGTTATTTGAATTTTTTGTTGTTGAGTTGTAGAAGTTCTTTATATGGTTTGGCCATTGGTCTTGGTACTTTCATCATAAATATCTTTGCCACAAGGATCTTTGCTGCATAACTGATTGACTGTCAGGCAATTTCGCCGCACAAGATAAAATAATGAAAAATAAAAGAGGGACATTAAAAAGGGCATAATGAAACATGAGAAATGAGAAACATAATTAAGAAGTCTTTATTGCAAAATGCAAAATACTTGAATACTTTGAAAATGTGTGTAGATTCATGGCAATGTTGGACAAAGCATGGATTTTAGTTTGTGGGTTGTACCTGAGCACTTTTCTTCGAAGTCTTTCATCCATTGTGTTTTCTACCTTTTTTGCTTGTTGATCCATTTCCTGGTTCAGCATGGCACTTTTTCTTTTTTCCTAAAACTTCTTCCTTCATTAAGAGAGGTATCAACTTCTAAACACTGGGATGAATACTTGTGACTGAGCTCTTTGCTGCTTTGTGAAAGCCTCGACGCTGTCTTATGCTCTTGGTGTATTGTCACATGCATTGCTAATGCATTTGAACCATTTGAAGCCAAAGTGTCAGACCAGAAATTGTCAAGCAGTTATTTCATCTTTCACAGCGAAACTGCCTTATGGCCAATTAGCTCTGCAGTCAAAATTTTTGCAGCGAAAATGCTCATGGCGTAGTGAAAATACTGATAGTGTGTCCCGTGTTTTCAGATGTATGATTTGTAAAGTTTTCTCCCATTCCCTATCAGATATATTCTTTGCAAATATTTTCTCTCATTCTATGGGTTCCCTTTCCATTCTGTTATTACCGTTTGAGTCACAAGAGTTTCGAAGTTTTGCTGCAATCTCATTTGAGTGTTTTCACGTCTGTTACTTATGCTTTTGATATCATATCCAAGATGGCAGTGCCAATCCAGCGTCATAAAGATTTCCCACTATGTTTCTACTAGGAGATTTGTAATGTGGGGTCTTATGTTGAAAGAATACATTGATTTTTTAAAATTCTACAAGTCCACATGAATAAGTGGAACAAAGATAAAAAGAAAACTAATGGTGGAAGGAACGTTAGAAAACCATCATTTATAACCTCCAAAGCAATAGTTGATTCAGGTAAGGATCACTGATGGATAAATGCATTTGGTGAGGAATAAGATATTCTAGTGGTCTCAAAGTTGTCACTCCTCAGAATTTTATTAATTGCCAATGGCAATTAATTAACAGTGTCTCTTTAGAGTTGAGAGAGCTAGGAGTCATCATCTGGACTCAGGAATTAAATTTAGCAACACTAATGATGGGACACCTTGACATTCTGTGTGTCCTGAAGTGACGTAACAAGAGGAATGAACTGTCACTGAGGATGTGCTCCTGTCAAAAATGTTTAACTTGAAACTAGGCATGAGGGAATAATCAGACAAATCCCAAATATGAGCTATTCTGGACGAAATAGAAGACAACCAGATAAGTGGCCTATGCTTGTCAAAAAATACCATAATATACTGTAATATTAATATATAACAATATGATTCTTATTGTCGTTATTCAGTCACTCGGTTGTGTCCAACTCTTTGAGATCCTATGGGCTGCAGCATGCCAGGCTTCCCTGTCCTTCACTATCTCCCAGAGCTTGCTCAAACTCATGTCCATTGAGTCAACGATGCCATCCAACCATCTCATCCTCTGTCACCCCCTTCTCCTCCTGCCCTCAATCTTTCCCAGCATCAGGGTCTTTAATTCTATACTTATAATTATTTGACAATTATATTAAAAAAGCAAGGAGACTGTTCCAAATTAAAAGAGAGCAGAAAGACATAATAAATGCAGTGCATGACATTTGATTTGATCTGGGATCAAAATCAAAACAACAGTAACAACTCTAAGAAGTATGCTTGGACAACTGCAGTTCCTAGAGTGGCCCCAAGGACACAGTAGGAATCTGATAGATATTGTTGAATGAATTCCTGATGGTAGTAGTTAGTGGTGGTGGTTTGGGTAGATGGGGCTTTGGTCACAGCTAAATACCAAGATATACTAGGTTTGTGTTATTACTCTTATGTTCTGTGCTGTGCCTAGTCGTTGAGTCACGTGCGACTCTTTGCAACCCCATGGACTATAGCCCTCCAGGCTACTCTGTCCATGGGGATTCTCCAGGCAAGAATACTGGAGTGGGTTGCCATCCCCTTCTCCAGGGGATCTTCCCAACCCAAGTCTCCCGCATTTCAGGTAGATTCTTTACCGTCTGAGCCACCAGGAAGCCCTATTACTTTTATACTAATACATAAAATGCAATGAGAAGAAAATGCATTGTTAATAAATGCAGAAAATAACAAGGGAAATTTTAGGTAGAGAAAATGTAGCTAGGGGAAGGACCTAAGGAAGAAGCCCTGAGACTCCATGCCAGTGAAAAGGAGCTAAAGTCAAAAGAACATTAAGTGTGAAATGAAAGGAGAGGCCTTTCTGGAGGAGAAAGGAGTTTTGTAGCAAAGAGGAAGAAAATCCAAAAGAAGAAATGGAGGGCCTTAGAAAAAGAATGCATGAGCCTCTGATGGGGAATGTTGATGACGGGGTGGCTGTGCATGCATGTGGGGTCCTTCAGAAATCTGTACCTTCTGCTCAATTTGTAAAATAACTTTATTTATTTTTGGCTGGGCTGGGTCTTTGTAGCTGCATAGGCTTTCTTTCATGGTGGCGATCGGGAGCTGCTCTCGGGGGCAGCGTGTGGGCCTCTCCTTGCGGTGGCTTCTCTTGCTGCAGATCATGGGCGCTATGGCGCGTGAACTTCAGCAGCTTGGCCTCATGGGCTCAGTAGTCATGGCTCCCAGGCTCTAGAACACAGACTCAGCTGTTGTGGAATCAGTATGTGGAATCTTCTCACCAGGGATTGAATCCTGTATTGGCAGGCAGATTCTTTACCACTGAGCCGCCAGAGAAGGTGTGTGCAATCTTTTTATATTAATTTTTATTGGAGAACAGTTGCTTACCTTCTGCGCAATTTTATAGTGAACCTAACAGTGTTCTAAAAGAGTAAAGTCTATCAAATAAAAAGTGAGGAAGAAGCAAAGGATGGAAGCAGGCAGTGACCTTTTCCTCTCCCTAAAATGTCTCTTCAAAGAAAGCAGCAGCTATTGATGAGCTGGAATTCATTCCTCCACTTGACATTTGGAGGTGGTTGGAGAAACGCTGCCATGATCTATCTGGGGCTTGCACGCTTCAGCCTGCCTAATCCCAGATGGCTGGAAGGGGTGGGTTTCTTTCATCCTGACTTCTTTGAAGATGCCTTTCAGGAGAGGATCCCACGGCCTCGTGAGAACACAAACGGAAAAGTGAGTGAGCTTCCCCAGGAGCAGGAAGGTAATCTGGGTTGGGTTGGGGGGTGGGTGTGGGGCCCTGATGCAGGGTTTCTCTGGTGACCTGTGACTCGACCATTGTCACATCTTCAAGGCCCTGTGGACACATGTCCATGCAAATACCATTCGATCTCAGCAGACATCCATCCGGCAAGAGCATGTCCATATGCCCAGGTCAGGGCTGACCCGCAAGATCTGTCCAGCAAACAGAGCAAGCAGGCTCTTCTGAAACCAAGCTCCAAGAAGCAATACGCCTTTCTTGTTTCTCCTGGGGACACCCATTGGCCTGCAGGTAGTAAGCGTTTCATGCAGAGAGAAGGAATTGGAGGGTTCAAGTTTATCAAGAGGGTTTCTCAGGTGGCTCAGAGGTAAAGAATCTGCCTGCCAATGCAGGGGACATGAGTTTGATCCCTGGTCTGGGAAGATCCCACAGTCAGTGGCCTGCGAGCTGCAACTATTGAGCACATGGGCTGCAACTACTGAAGCCCATATGGCCTAGAGTCTGTGCTCCTGTGCCCTGCAGCAAGAGAAATCACCGCATTGAGAAGCCTGTGCACCCCAAGGAGAGAACAGCCTTGGTTTGCAGCAACAAAGACCCAGCACAGCCAAAAATAAATACATACAATTTTTTTTTTTAAAGATCCATTAAAGTTTTTCAAGAGTGAGAGTGGTCAGGGACTTCCGTGGTGGTCCTGGTTAAGACTCCGTCCTTCCAATGTGAGGGGGTGTTGGTTCAATCCCTGGTCAGGGAACTAAGTAAGATCCCATATACCTCAGGTTGTGGCCAAAACAAAAAAAGGAGAGTGATCATGATTTGTTTTAAAATCTTTCTATATTATTGGCCCCTTTTAGCAATATTTGCAAAGTCACTTTATCTATTAGGATCTATAGTCACACTATAGACCAGTATTTTCGTCATCTGATGCAAACACTCATTGGAAAAGTCCCTGATGCTGGGAAAGATTGAGGACAGAAGGAGAAGAGGATATCAGAGGATGAGATGGCTGGACAGCATCACCAATGCAATGGACATGAACTTAGGCAAACTCCAGGAGATGGTGAGGGACAGGGAGGCATGGCATGCTGCAGTCCATGGGGCCACAAGGAGTCAGACACGAATGGGCAACTGAACAACAACACAGTCACAATGCCTGATGCCTATCAGCTTGTAAAGAGCTTAAAAATGCCTGATACCTTGGGGAAAAAAAGTCTATCTCTCCAAAACTAAGAGAAAAGAAACATCAGATGTTGAAGTATTCACTAAATATAACTTTAGATCTATTGCATGAATCATTAAATTAATTATCTTCCAACTTTCATTATATTTAAAAACTATAACCAAGGGGGAGGAAGGGCAAGGAAGGGAAGGAATGGGTTTAGGAAGGAGTTTGGGTTTAGCAGAGGCAAACGAGTGTATACAGGATGGATAAACAACAAGGTCCTACTATATAGCACAGGGAATGATAGTCAATATCCTCTGACACACTATAATGGAAAAGAATGTGAAAAAGAAAATAAACATGTATAACTGAATCACTTTTCTCTGCAGAAAACATTAACACAGCATTGTAAATCAACTATACTTCAATAAAATTTTAAAAAATAAATTAAAAAGGAAACAAACAAACCTATTTGTGGATTTGATTTTTTCACTTCACAAGAATTCCGGTATAAGCTCAATGATTACTGAGAATTCATATGCAAATTAAATGATTTCCTTGGAGCTAAACAATTTCAAAAGCAACTTCGAAAAATCCATTTAATATTTTACAGCAAAACCATATTTAATGTGAGTTGGAGGTATATTGAATGGAAATAGTCTATAAAATTTTTTAGAAATTTTATTTATTTATTTAGCCACACCACGAGGCAGGAAGGATCTTAGTCCCTCAACCAGGAATCAAACCTGTGCCTCCTACATTGGAAGTCTGGAGTCTCAACCACTGGACCACCGGCGAATTCCCGAGTCTATGCAATCTTAAAGTGGCAATACATGCAAATATTAACCTATAAGGATATTCATCCCAGTGTGATTTACCAACAAGGCTGTTCATCACATTGTGCTTTATGATAGTAAATATAAATAACTCAAAACAACCTAACTCCGCAGCAAGTGGAGACTAGTTTAACAAATGCTAGTACCACAAAATGGATACTAAGGGATCACTGAAAATGAAGTCATAGGAGAATATTTAATGATCCAGAAATATATTTGTACTATGTTAAAATATAAAACAGTTTGTACAATATGGTTGATCTTGTTTGTAACAGAAAAAACTATCCTTAGAAAAAGACCGGCAGGAAACATTCCAACACGGTAACGTTAGTGGTTATTTTTGGATGGTAGAATTATGAGTTAAATTTATTTTCTTTTTAAAAATTCTCTATATTTTCTGCTATGCACAGTTGTTGGTTCTGGAAAGCAGACAGGTAAGATTGATAAAGATGGGAAAACCATGATAGATGACAGCTCTTTCTCTGGTAATCAGTAAATTCTAACCCAAGCAGCCTCTGTAGGTGCTTGAGTGGACAGATTGAGTGGAAATTGCCAACACTTGCCTCTCTTATGTCTGAAGTTGAACATCATGGAGCCATCACTTAGAGACAGATTTTTGACTAAATAATGACAACACACACTCATATCACAACCAGTAGTTAGAATAAGCCATTTAAAAAATAAATTGAATTTTGCAGCACTTCTGTATCTTCTCCTTCTACTTAGGATAAGATCTTAAACTTTTATTACAGCCATGTCCATCTATCTCCCCAACTCTACCCCCATCTCTGGGGTCATCTTTAGCTCCTCACAGGCTCCAGAGTGAGAATCTATAGCCATAGAAAGATGTTCCTACCACACTGGTGGGAAAAAAGCAAATTATGATTCATGTGTGGTTTATTCCCATCTGTGAAGAATGCAGCCACAGTGTCCCCATTTTTGGGCTTCCCAGGTGGTGTCAGTGGTAAAAAAAAAAGCCCTCCTGCCAATGCACAAGACATAATAAATTCAGGTTCAGTCCCTGGGTAGGGAAGATCCCCTGGAGAAGGGCATGGCAACCCACTCCAGTGTTCTTGCCTGGAGAATCCCATGGACAGAGGAACCTGGCAGGCTACACCATGGGGTCTCAAAGGGTTGGACACAGGTGAAGCAACTTAGCATGCTTGCACACATACATGTCCAGAACTTTCTAATAGGATGCACTCAAAATGTTAACAGTAGTTAACCCCGAATGATGTCATTTTGAGTAATTTTTGAAAACGTATGGGGTTTCCCTAGCAGTTTAGTGGTAAAGAACCTGCCTGCCAATGCAGGAGACACGAGTTCCATCCCTGATCCGGGAAGATCCCACGTGCTGTGGAGCAACTAAGCCCCTCAGCACAACCACAGAGCTAGGAGCCACACCTACTAAGTCCATGGGATGCAGCTACTGAAGCCCTCATGCCCTAGGGCCCATTCTCTGCAACAAGAGAAGCTACTGCAATGAGAAGCCTGAGCGCCACACCTGGGGAGTAGCCTCTGCTCTCTGCAACTAGAGGAATCCCACACGCAGCAGTGAAGAACCAGCACTGCCAAAGGTATATAAAGAAGTAAAATTGTTTTAAAAGTACACGGCTTGAAACTCTTACAGAGATAGTGTCAGTCTTACAAAACGGATCTGTGACTCTTGCATTGTTTTTCTCACTCTCAGTACTCAAACGTCTCGGATGGGAAAGAGCAAATTACATAAGATTGCAAAGTTACTTTTCAAAGAAGAGAATGGATAGAGATGCTTCGAGGCTACAAGGCAAATAGATGGGGAAACAGTGGAAACAATGTCAGACTTTATTTTTTGGGGGCTCCAAAATCACTGCAGATGGTGATTGCAGCCATGAAATTAAAAGACGCTTACTCCTTGGAAGGAAAGTTATGACCAACCTAGACAGTATATTGGAAAGCAGAGATATTACTTTGCCATCAAAGGTCCGTCTAGTCAAGGCTATTGTTTTTCCAGTGGTCATGTATGGATGTGAGAGCTGGACTGTGAAGAAGGCTGAGCGCCGAAGAATTGATGCTTTTGAACTGTGGTGTTGGAGAAGACTCTTGAGAGTCCCTTGGACTGTGAGGAGATCCGACCAGTCCATCCAAAAGGAGATCATTCCTGGGTGTTCATTGGAAGGACTGATGTTAAGGCTGAAACTCCAATACTTTGGCCATCGGATGCGAAGAGTTGACTCTCTGGAAAAGACCCTGATGCTGGGAGGGAGTGGGGGCAGGAGGAGAAGGGGACGACAGAGGGTGAGATGGCTGGATGGCATCACCGACTCGATGGACACGAGTTTGAGTGAACTCCGGGAGTTGGTGATGGCCAGGGAGGCCTGGCATGCTGCGATTCACGGGATCACAAAGAGTCGGACATGACTGAGCGACTGAACTGAACTGAACTGAGGGTAGAAGGGTGAAGTGGGACTGCTGAAATACTGGATTTTGTTCTGTAGGCACTTGTGTTTGGTCTCTAGGCTGAAGTGACTACTGAGCATGTATGAGGGGGAGAGACGTATCTATTGATTTTCCCCAGGCTAAGGGCTCAGGATGTCAACACTGCTGAGGCCACCACCATTGTTCCGTAGGTGGGGCACAGGGTCATCCCTCTTTAGGCAAGAATCATAAATGTACCCCAGGGGCCCACCAGCTTGGAGGAGGGTACTGATTTTCAGACAAAGCACATGAAAAAAGAAAACTCCCTGTGAGAGCTGAACATTCAGCATTCAGTTTAAAGGGTTGTGGGAAATGCTGCAATAGATGGTTGACTGGAAGGATCTAGAATCAGAGAGGCTCTGTCCCAAGCCTGCCCCTACCACTCAAGGGTTGTGGGATCTTCTCAACATTCCAGACACAGTGATGTGCAACTCAGTTCCTGGGTCAGTGAAGGACTTGCTGGCCGAGCTACTTTAAGTGTGGTCAGCAGGCTGTCACCAGCCATCAGCCCCTTTGAGCTCTGCCCCGACTGCAGAGCCATCTTGCCCAAAGTCCACCCTCCGGAGGGGTCCCATATCCCATAACTGATTGAGAGGGAATATAAAGACTTGTTCATCCCAGCTCAACCTGAGATAACTCTGAAGGGCTACTCTAGTTCCAGAGCTTTCTGTAGTTTGGCTGAGGCCAGCAGCGGGCTGCATTGGAGCTCAACTTCTGCTTCTGTTCACTCTTGTTCCCATCCCCTCTCCCTCCATGCGTGTTGATCTCAGGGGCACTCTCAGTACCAGGCTAAACCACCTCTACTCAAGGGCATGCCCTACAAAGCATGCTGCCCAATCATCCAATGTCTGCTTCCTGAGGAGCCCAACCTGGGACAAATAAGTTATTGAATTAACCTGAGCCTCCATTTCTTCATCTATAAAATCCAGGATGACAAATATCAGTGCCCACTACCTGAGGCTGAGAACGACAAGAGATCGTGTACGTAAAATGCTTGACATGTGACACCTCAATAAATGGCAACTATTATGACTGTAATTCAAAAAGAAGTAGCCTGCCCTTGATCACTCACCATCATCACATTTATCAGATAGTTTAGCCTCAGTGAGAGGGATCCTGAAGACATGGACATAAGGTGGAATACAAGGTCTGAGGCAAGAGATGTTACCAAAGAGGGCAGTGTAAAGGGGGTGCCTCCTTCTAATAAAAAAGTCAGTCCGCAGACATCTGGTCTACCGACAAGTCTCTAATGAGTTTGGCCAGTACAGGGCAGCCCTGTAGGGTCTGACCACTTCTCAGCAAACTGACCAAACTGAGGTCCTGGCCTGCGATGCCACGATGGGGAGCAGCAGCTGTGTGCCTTCTGCACGATGGAGGCACCCCAGACAGGGCATTCCCTCCACGTGTCATATTTGACACCAGGGATGGCGGCCACGCTTCAAGGCTGTGCACACAGTTGTTGAGCTGTTTAGTTGCTCAGTCCTGTCTGACTCTTTGCAACCCCATGGACTGCAGCCCGCCAGCCTCCTCTGTCCATGGGATTTCCCAGGCAAGAATACTGGAGTGGTTGCCATTTCCTTCTCCAGGGGATCTTCCCACCCCAGGGATCCCTCCCAAGTCTCCTGCATTGGCAGGCAGATTCTTTACCTCTGAGCCACCTGGGAAGCTCCCATGCACACAGTTGCTGCTAAGTCGCTTCAGTCGTGTCTGACTCTGTTCAACCCCATAGACAGCAGCCTACCAGGCTCCTTCGTCCATGGGATTTTCCAGGCAAGAGTACTGGAGTGGGTTGCCATTGCCTTCTCCGCCATGCACACAGTAGGGCCATGAATCTGTGTGAAGCTGGGTCTTCACACCCTAACAAGGAAGGGAGAGAAAGTGGACTGTGTTGTTGGTAGAGCAGATGCCCTCCCTACTGTCGCCCCTGTCTTCTGCTGACCTCTGCCCACCCCACACGTGCCCTGGGCTTTGGCATCTGGCTCTGGGTCCTCCCCACCCCCGCGTCTGCTGTCCCACTGCGCATGTGCAGCTCAGTGCTGAGCGGCAGAGTGGTCGATGACATTATAGTGACTGGGACTTCTTGTTCCCTGAGTTGTTTTTGTATTTGCCTTGGCTGCATTTTCCCGTCAAAATCTGTGTCCTGGGTATAGATTTGGCTTTGGGAGAGCTGTCCATCTGGATCCATTTGATTGTAAAATGCTGTCTTGTATTTAAAGCTATGGTTGTCCATGATGAAGCGCAGACACGTGGCTGTGGTTTTCTGGTCCAGGAATGGCATAAGTCTCTGAGTCTTAGAAGAATGCAGGAGGCATGGGGTCTGTAAAGTCATCTGGTGTTCTTTGACACTTGGTTTGTCCCTTGGCTCTGGCAAGGGAATCTGGGAGCAGCCTCAGGCTGCCAATCTCTTTACACAGAGCCTGGAAATTTTTAGAAATCTTACTTTGAAGATATCATTTAGCTAGCACATAATTTTTCTCATGGTTTATTGACACGCAAAAATGATGTTTATAAGACTCCAAATTTGGACTAGTGTGTATTGATGGTCTCCCATCTGGCATCATTGGGAAATAAGGTAATTCCTCTCTAAAAAAATAAAAAATAATAATTCCATAAATAGAAAAATCACTTTCAAGGTAAATCTTCCTTCTATATAATACATACTTTTCCATCTTTTAAAAAAATTCCTTGCATTATTGAATACTATTTACCAGCCCTTTATATACATCATTGCATTCAGCCCTTAACATTTCTGCAAAGTGGATATTATCATCATTTAGCCAGTAAGAAAACCCAAAGCTCGGAGAAATTATGTAACTTGGCTAAAATCACAGGTTGGGTGACTGCCAGAATAGAGCTTTGAATCCAACTTCATCCAACTCCAAAACCCACGTGATTGCTACCACACTGCGAAAACACTCCTACTTTTCTCAAAGTCGGGATTATAAGCGTATTTTTAAACTTTACTGGATGGATTAGAGACGAAATTATAAAAATCAGTGATAATACAGGGCTGTAATACTGACTTAGGCAAGACCCTTGGTTGAGGTAACAAGTTCAGTGGTATTTGCTCAAGCCAAGAAGGAAGGATTTATTAGAAGATCAGGGGCATTGTAAGATGTGAGGAAAGCATGCAACCAGCTCTCAAGAATGAGCTGAGACTTGAGACTTCACTTATTAGACCTTCTCCGACCCTCATCTCTGCTTTACTCTGTGCCTCTGTTTCTGTTTTCTCCTTTTGCAGACCAGTTTGAAGGTAGGCAGTCCAGGGTTGGTACTGTGGCTCTTCAATATTATCAGAACCTAGATACCTCATACCTGCCTGCCTTGCCCCTCTTTTGCTACTGTCCTCATTATCAGAAGGTAGCTGCCATATCTCCAGACATCAGGCTCGTATTCCAGGCGAGAATAAAGGAAAGGTTAGGGGCAATAGAGAATTTTCCTTTTTATTCAGGGGAAGCCCCAGTGGACAAGTCACAGATTTCTCCCTACCTTCAAAAAGCTTATAATCCTTCAGCGAAGATAAACCATTAAAGATTTTTGATAAGAAGATGTCAGAGTACTCAAGAGAGGGACTTCTCTGGTGGTCCAGAGGCTAAGACGCAATGTTTCCAATGCAGGGGCCCCAGGTTCAATCCCTGGTCAGGGAACTAGATCCCACATGCCACAGCTAAAGGTTTGCATGCCGTAACTAAAGATCCTGCATGGGGCAATGAAGATCGAAGAACTGGCACAGCCACATAAATAAACAAAATGAATATATAAAAAAAGAGCAGCCAAAAGAAAGAAGTGTCTATGTCTGAAAGACGGCCATAAGAATATTCATATAGCTTTATAATAGCACCAAACTCCAAATAACCGAAACATGTATCAGCTGAAGAAAGGACAGGTAAATTGTAGCATATTCATACCATGGGAGATTCCTTAGCAAAATTCCCTCTGCAATCCCTCCTCAAAGCCCCCAAACCACTACCACACACAACAACTTGGATCAGTCTCATAGATATAAGGTAGGATGAAAGAAACCGGATACATTGCATTTACACAAAGTTCAAGAAGAAACAATAGAGGGACTTTCCTGGGGGTCCAGTGGCTAAGACTCTGCACTCTCAGTGTAGGGGCTCGGTTTAAATCCCTGATCAGGGAACTAGATCCCACATGCCGAAAGTAAGAGTTCACGTGCTGCAACTAAGATGTATAGCCAAATATTTTAAGAAAGAAGAAACAATAGAAGTCAGAATGGTGGTTGCCTGTGGAAGGGGGACTACTGATTGAGAGGAGTCATGCACGACCTTCTAGGGGACTGGGAATGGTCTGCCTCTTGTTCTGAATGCAGGTGTACACTTATGTAAATTCACCAAGATGTACTCTTATTGTGCTCTCTTTTCTGTTTGCATTAGATCTCAATTTCTTAAAAGGAAAGTATGTATGGCATCTGAAAGAGAATGTTCAATCTTTTCCAAAACAAACAAACAAGCAGTAAACAGCTCAGGAAACTTGTCCTTGGCCTTGTTTTCACAGTCAGCTCATGATTGTGTAGCACAGAGGTTCTCAATCCTGGCTGTACACGAGCATCACTTTCCTTGTATTTTAATTTTGTGAATTCAATTTGGTTTTTGACATAGGCAATCTATTTACCTGGTTTCATATTCAACAGATTTGAAGATAGGTGGTGAAAAGTTGCCCTCTGACCGCAACCCTGCATCCACCAAAAGCTTCTTCAGAGACAACCACTGTCGCTAGAGTCTTATAAATCCTTCCAGGGTATTTTATGCCTGGAAAAGTGAAGACATGTGCACGTTTTCATCCCCTAAACAAATGGTTCAGTTCAGTTCAGTCCCTCAGTCATGTCGGACTCTTTGCAACTTCCCTGTCCGTCACCAACTCCTGGAGCTTGCTCAAACTCATGTCCATTGAGTTGGTGATGCTATCCAACCATCTCATCCTCTGTCAGCCTCTTCTGCTCCTGCTTTCAATCTTTCCCACCATCAGGGTCTTTTCCAATGAGTCAGGTCTTCACATCAGGTAGCCAAAGTATTGGAATTTCAGCTTCAGCATCAGTCCTTCCAATTCAGGTCTGATTCCTTTAGGATTGACCAGTTTGATCTCCTTGCAGTCCAAGGGACTCTCAAGAGTCTTCCCCAACACCATAGTTCAAAAGCATCAATTCTTCGGCTCTCAGCTTTATAGTCCAACTCTCATACCCATACGTGACTACTGGAAAAACCATAGCCTTGACTAGACAGATCTTCGTTGGCAAAGTAATGTCTCTGCTTTTTAATATGCTGTCTAGGTTGGTCATAGCTTTCCTTCTAAGGGGCAAGCATCTTTTAATTTCATGGCTGCAATCACCATCTGCAGTGATTTTGGAGCCCCCCAAAATAAAGTCTGTTACTGTTTCCATTGTTTCCCCATCTATTTGCTATGACGTGATAGTACTGGATGCCATGATCTTTGTTTTCTGAATGTTGAGTTTTAAGCCAACTTTTTCACTCTCCTCTTTCACCTTCATCAGGAGGCTCTTTGCTGCTTAGCTTTCTGCCATAAGGGTGGTATCATCTGTGTATCTGAGGTTATTAATATTTCTCCCAGCCATGTTGATTCCAGCTTGTGCTTCATCCAGGCATTTAGAATGATGTACTCCGCATAGAAGATAAATAAGCAAGGTGACAATATACAGTCTTGACATACTCCTTTCCCAATTTTTGAACCAGTCCATTGTTCCACATTCGGTTCTAACTGTTGCTTCTCGATCTGTATACAGATTTCTCAGGAGACAGGTCAGGTGGTATGGTATTCCCATCTCTTTAAGAATTTTCCACAGTTTGTTGTGATCCACACAGTCAAAGACTTTGGTCTAGTCAATAAAACAAAAATAAATGTTTTTCTGGAACTCTTTTGATTTTTCTATGATCCAATAGATATTGGCAATTTGATCTCTGGTTCCTCTGCCTTTTCTAAATCCAGCTTGAACATCTGGAATTTCATGGTTCACATACTGTTGAAGCCTGGTTTGGAGAATTTTGAGCATTACTTTACTAGTGTGTGAAGTGAGTGCAATTGTGTGGTACTTTGAACACTCTTTGGCATTGCCTTTCTTTGGGATTGGAATAAAAACTGACCTTTTCCAGTCCTGTGGCCACTGCTGAGTTTTCCAGATTTGCTGGCCTATGGATTTAAACCAATTTTATTCCTATGGCACTCTACTTAGGAGATTTTTTCTTATATGTTGATATAACTTCCTCAGTCTTAAGTCTGCATTGTATTCCAACATAAGGACTTATTATAATTTGAGTTCTGAGGACTTAAAAAAAAATAAATGTGTTTATTGCCGTACAGAGTCTTTGCTGCTGTGAGGGTTTCCTCTAGTTGCGGTGTGTGGGGGCTAGAGCTTGTCCTTGCGGTGGCCTCTCTTGCTGTGGAACACAGGCTGTAGGGCGCTCGGGCTCCAGTAGTTGCTTTAGAGCACAGGCTCAGTAGTTGTAGCTCATGGGCTTAGTTGCTCCATGGCTTACAGGCCAGATCAGAGGTTGAACCTGTGTCTCCTACATTGGCAGGTGGATTCTTTATCACTGAGCCACCAGGGAAGCCTTTCCTAAGGACTTCTGAAAATTGCTCCTGCCCTAGGTTTTCCCTGGATTTAATGCATTGGAAGTGAACCCTGAGTGTGATGTGCAGACAGACGTGGGAAGCACTGGTGTGGCTTACATTTCTGTTTCAACCTATGACAGGAAGGATGCTGGTTTCCTAGAGCTCAGAAAGCTGGCTCAGGATTTTGGAAAGACAGATAAATTCCTTCCTTCTGATGAACAGAGAGTGTTCCTAGCTAAGACTCTCATTAGCAAGAGACACAGTGACAGGTAATTGAGAAAAGCTGGCCACAAGCCCTGGACCTGTATAGAACGTGAGCAGCATTCTCCAAGTCTACAGACCTCAGAGGACTTACCAGGCAGCGAGAACATAAAAGATGGAGGAAGATCTTTCTAGATTCTCCGAGCTGCAGAAAAGCAGCAGATGAGTTTCAAGATGGGTAAATGAAATATGGAATATTGAGAAAAATAATAATCCAAATTATACTTATAGTTCCTTGGGCTAAAATATGTCTATGCACCATCTGAGACTGTCCTCTGAGCTTATCTTTTTCCAGTAGCCAAAGAAGTTAACTACAGGGAGGGCCCAGCCAGGAAAGGTGTTAGAAATTTGAGGGGAAACACTGTTCCAGTATCATAAAAAAGTAGTCTGTTTTTCAGGCTGAATTCTATGTTGGAATTTTGGTTGATAAATCTCAGAAAAATATTCTAGTACTTGAAAAGGGCACTGAAAACAGTTAAAGGAATGAGAAAGGAAACAAAGTATTTGGGCTTTTGAATATGGTAAAACTGATGGTTGATACACTTACTTATCATTTATTTATTTATTCTTTCATTTTTGGCTCTGCTGGGTCTTCGCTGATCTAGGGGCTTTTCTCTGGTGTGGCATGCGGGCTTCTCATCGCGGCGGCTTCTCCGTTGCAGAGCGCAGTGGTGCATAATCGTGGTGCATGGGTTTAGGTGCCCTGTGGCATGTAGAGTCTTCCCGGATCAGGGACTGAACCTGTGTCTCCTGCACTGGCAGGTGGATTCTTTACCACTGAGCCACCAGGGAAGCCCTGAAACACTTATTTAAAAGCTAAAATCAAATAGATTTCCAAGTAGGAAACAACCCAAATGACCTTCAGCGGGCAAATGGTTAAACTGCGCTACATACTGTAGCGCAGTTTAACTACAGTGTGGATGTGGTTAACTATATTTTATTGCAGAATACTACTCAGCAATAAAAAGAAATAGGCTATTGATACGGATAGCCACTTGGGTGGATCTCAAATTTCAAAACATTACATGCTGTATGGGTCCATTTATATAACATTCTATAAACAGAATTATAAAGATGGAGAACAGATTCGTGGCTGCCAGGAGTTGCAGACAGGGCAGGAAGTATTATAGGTGGGTGTGTAGACGGGTGGCATGAGGGATCGTTGTGTCAGGGAAACTGTCCTGAGGCTTCACTGTGGGAGTGAACTTACAAATCTACACATGTGATAAAACTGCATAGAACTAAACACACACGTACACACACAGATGAGATTCCCAGCTGGAATATTGTACCATGGTCATGCAAAATGACACCATTAGTAAGAGATTGGGTGAAGACTACATGGACTCACTCTGTACTATTTTTCACCACTGCATGTGAATGTGCAATTATGCCAAAATCTAATTTAAAAAATTAAATAAGCCTAGAAGGTTAGTGCTAGAGAAATGTAGAAATGGACAAAGCTATGTTGGCATTGATTTTTATCCAATTCAAAAGGGGCAGCTCTTGACCTTTAATATAAGTAGATTTAAAATCAATAGGACTATGTGCCTGTTCATACATTGAGTAATAAACTTAGGAAATGTATTCACCTAAGCGTTGTAAGGGCTTCCCTGATGGCTCAGTGGGAAAGAGTCCATCGGCAACGCAGGAAATGCAGGACACAATGGGTCAATTCCCCGGTCGGGAAGATCCCCTGGAGGAGGAAATGGCAACCCACTCCAGTATTTTTGCCTGGAGAATCCTATGAACAGAGGAGCCTGTTGGGATACACCCTATGGGGCCGCAAAAGAGTTGGACACAATTGAGCACACACACACACAAGAGATGTAGGAGAATAAAGATATAAGCATAACGTTAAAAAGCACGAATGGGTCTCTAAGACACATTAAGACATTTTGGAAGCTCACCTAACCTTGGAGCTTGACGTCCCGTAGTTTCACAACAGGATCACAATGTAACAAGGAGGGACTTAGCAATTGCTCCCATAAACATTTGCTGAGCTCTTCCTATGAGTCAGGCACTGTCCCAGGTGCTCTGTGTTGGAAAGGCAGAAGACACAGCCTCTCTTTCCGAAGCTCATTACCCAGAGTTCTTCTCTAACTTTGTACATGTCCCACTGTTCAGGAATTCAATGCTGGGGACATTATTTATGGAACAGAAATGAATGTCATCCTGACAGATATTATTTTTAATGATATACTGATTAATAGTCACACTTGAGGCTATTTTAAAAATGGAAGCAGTCACCATGAAGTGAGATAGGAATTACCCCAAAATAGACCATTTTATCCTCTGTGAATAATTTAGACCCTGGCACTCGGAATGCAGTGAAGAGTGTGAGGATGGTGAAAGAACTGATTGGGAGCTTTCAGAAAGTAGGGCCGGTATCTTATTATCCCTATATTACCAAACTTAACAGTGTGTGCTTGGTATGCACCAGGAGCTCAATAAATGCTGAGTTGGCAACCCAGGAGCTCTTTTTGTTTGTTCTGTATGAGTTCAGGCCAGAAGGCCATCTGCCATTGATGACTGGAAATCGATTTTGACTGGTGTCAGGATCTGGGATGAGATGTAAAATAAAATACCTGAATGGAGATGCAAAAGGCCATCGGCCCAGGGCTGACTCGCAACTGTACCTAGGAAATGCCTTTGGCAATCAGAGCTCTCAGGTCTGCATAGCTCTCCTACCACCGATTCCAGTTTTTTGCTTCTGAGTAAAGGAACAGAATTCTACCTGCTTGCTCTCTTCCTTTCAAAGGTCATGTGGGAATACAGCTTGATTCCCCATTTAACTTTCACATGCAGAGACTAGCCAGGCATCATGAACACTATGAAAATGATACTTAGACTTCCCTAGTGGTCCAGTGCTTAAGAATCCACCTGCCAATGCAGGAGACACAGGATTGATCCCTGGTCTGGGAAGATCCCACATGCCACAGAGCAGCTGAGCCTGTAAGCCACAACTACTGAGCCTGCATTTCAGAGCCTGGAAGCAGCAACGTCTGAAGACTGATTGTCCTAAAGCCTGTGCTCCACAGCTAGAGAAGACCCTGTAATAAGAAGCCCATGTACTGTAATGAAGGGTAGTCCCCACTCTCTGCAACTAGAGAAAGCCCTCATAGCGATTAAGACCCAGCACAACCAAAAAGCAGGATAAATTAATAAATAATTTTTAAAAATATACCATGGCAATGGGAAAATATTCTGAATACTTCTTGATGGTGAGCTTCCCAGAAAGACATTTATTGAAAAGATATGGGAGAAAACAAACGTGATCTTCAGCAAATCTGGGCTTCCCTCATAGCTCAGTTGGTAAAGATCTACCTACAATGCAGGAGACCCCGGTTTGATTCCTGGGTTGGGAAGATCCCCTGAAGAAGGGATAGGCTACCCACTTCAGTATTCTTGGGCTTCGCTTTTGGCTCAGCTGGTAAAGAATCCGTCTGCCATGAGGGAGACCTTGGTTCGATCCCTGGGTTGGGAAGATCCCCTGGAGAAAGGAAAGGCTACCCACTCCAGTATTCTGGCCTGGAGAATTCCATGGACGGTATAGTCCATGTGGTTGCAAAGAACAACTGAGCAACTTTCACTTTCACTTTTCACTTTCGGCCACCAAGGACAGCATTCACTTTGACTTGTAGGGGGAAAATAGCAAACAGTTACCAACATGGTGGAGACTATGCAACAATCAGGAAGTTTATCTCTGTGGCTTTTTGGCAGATGTAGGTATTTAGATCAATACTCAAGGACTAAGAAACACCATGTGCTTACTCTTTTGTTGACTACAACTCTTTTTTCATTCTGCCCAACTGCAGTCAGGGAAAGTCTGGAACATGGTAGAGTGGCGCTTGTACCTCTCAGACCTCAAAGTAGACGGATCATAGTTGGCCTGTGACCCCTGGTACTTAATTCTGGAATCCAGAGCAATATATTTGTGCTGAGTCCATGCTGCCCACCAGGGCGCTGCCAGCCAGTGACTAAGTATGCAAGGATTCCAGGGCTTCTCTGACGGTGGCTTTGGCTTGATCCTTGTTGCAACTCCCTTAGACTTCGTGGTGGCAGTCTAGGATGCTTCCATCCGTGAGAGATGCTTCCATCTCTCTTTCATGTGTGGCAAGACTTGCTTTGAGGTCTGACATGGCGCTTCAGCATTTTGGGCTCCCTTCCAATTTGTTCTCCCCATGGGCATAAAAATCTGTGCATGCTTAACCCCTCCTTGATGTTTGCACCTCAGAGGACCTGGACTAACACAAGCGGTATTGAGAGTGGCCTGAGAGAACAAGGGGGAAGCTGGGGATGTGAGCCTGGGTTGCCCACCACCCAACATATGAACAGGAAGATTAGGAGGTGCAGCTGGATAGTCTCTGGTACAGTGTGGTGGCTCAATTGCCAAAGATTTCACTGGAGGTGACCTGGGAAATGTCATGGTAGGGGATGGGGTGGGGGGGGGAGAAACGCCGTGACAGGTGTGACGATGCGGGAATTTGAAAAATAGGGAGGGAACAATGCCTCCAAAGACAATGGACGTCACTGTTTACTGAAAAGTTGCACTGATGCTCTGCAAAAGGATAATGAGAGACCTGAGGCCATTAACAAGCAGATAAACGCTGAGTGCAAGAGTCAGAATGCTTCCATGGTGGTTCACAAAGAGGCCTTGCTACCAGAGTGGAAAGGCAGAGACGCTTGAGCATCAGACAGAAGACCTCATCGTGAGTCACAGCTCCAGAGATGTTGGCATGCTCAGCTAAGGTGGGCCTGTTATGCAGAGGACAGGGTCCTGGGATCTGTGCTATGGACTGAACTGTGTTCTACCCAAATTCATATGTTGAATCATTAATCCCCACTGTGATTCTATTTGGAGATAAGGCTTTTAGGAGATAATTAAATTTAAATGTGATTATAGGGGTGGGGCTTTAGTCTGATAGGTCTCTGGCCTAATAAAAAGAGGGAGATCTTTTTCTCTTTGCCACTTCCCTCCTCCATGCCATGTGAGGACACAGCAAGTAGGCAGCCATCGCAAGCCAATAAGAGAGTTCTCACCAGAAACCAAACTGCCTGATACCCTGATCTTAGAGTTTTCAGCTTCCAGAACCATGAAAACTAATGTCTATTGTTTAAGCAATGCAGTCTGTGGTCTTTTCTTATGGCAGGTCCAGGAGACTGAGACGGTCTGGGACCTTGAAATGTGGGATACACCTTATCGCTAAGGATGCTCAGAAGTATATAATTATATCACATACCACACCACCTTCAGATAATCGGCCTCATAGAAATCTGGAATGGCCTTCTAAGGGAGCAACGGGGGACTTCCCTGGTGGGCCAGTGGCTAAGACTCAGAGCTCCCAATGTAGGGGACCCAGGTTTGATCCTTGATCAGGGAACTAGATCCCACATGCTGCATAAGAGTTCATGTGCCACAGCTAAAGATCCCACATGCCACAGCAAATATGGAAGACCCTGTGTGTGCTGCCGCTAAGAGCAGGCACAGACAAATAGTAAATAAATATCAAAAATAATAAGACCTTCTAAATAAAGGAGTAACTGAAATGTCAGCTTACAGGAAGTGCCCTGAAAGGATGAGGTATCACCCTCCAGTGCCCAAAGATCTATTTATGGCATTGCGTTCCTAAAAGGAAACATACATAAGTCTGGAAACTGCAGAAAAGACTCTTCAGCTAAAACTGGAGTTGAGGTAGGCTTGTTGGGGGCAGATCTCATGCCCTGTGGTGATTGCTTGGTTGCACAATCGTGTCTGACTCTTTGCAGCTCTGTGGACTGTAGCCCACCAGGATCTTCTGTCCATGGGATTTCTCAGGTGAGAATACTGGAGTGCCTTTCCATTTACTCCTCGAGGGGATCTTCCTGACCCAAGGACTGAACTCTCATCCCCTGGGTCTCCTGCATTGCAGGTGGATTCTTTACCTACCGGCTGAGCCACCAGGGAAGCCTCCGTGCCCTGCCATGTAACATTAATTACTCCACACAGGGAGCCCTGTAGGCCTACATCGCTGACAGGAAGATTTTGCCTGCTGCTAAGTCGCTTCAGTCGTGTCCGACTCTGTGTGACCCCATAGACGACAGCCCACCAGGCTCCTCTGTTCCTGAGATTCTCCAGGCAAGAATACTGGAGTGGGTTGCCATTTCCTTCTCCAATGCATGAAAGTGAAAAGTGAAAGTGAAGTTGCTCAGTCGTGCTTGACTCTTAGTGACCCCATGGACTGCAGCCCACCAGGCTCCTCCATCCATGGAATTTTCCAGGCAAGAGTACTGGAGTGGGGTGCCATTGCCTACTTTACCCTTTATCAGGAAGAAGAAAATTCTCCACGCCATGACAGTCTGGCCAATTAGAGACTATAGCAGTACAACCAATGAGAAGCCTCCACACTTTGGACTTCCAGAGTTCTTCCAGTGGATTCTGGTTATTACAGCCCCTCCCAACTCTTCTCGTTTCCTGTTGAAAGCAAGTTCCCCTGCCTTGCTCTCTGGATTCCCCTGTGAGTGAGTGAGTGAGTGAGTGAGTGAAAGTCGCTCAATCATGTCCAACTCTTTGCGACCCTATGGATTATACAGTCCATGGAATTCTCCAGGCCAGAATACTGGAGTGGGTAGGGTAGCCTTTCCCTTCGCCAGGGGATCTTCCCAACCCAGGGATAGAACTCAGCTCTCCCACATTGCAGGCGGATTCTTTACCAGCTAAGCCACGAGGGAAGCCCGGATTCCCCTGTGGTACATCATAATCACATATCTCAAATGACAATTCCTCTGGGCTTTCCTGAATAAAGTTGTTTTTGCTGGTAAAATAAATGGGTGTTATAATATTAAAGTTGACATTTTTGGTGTCAGAAGTGGCGTTCAAAGGAGGCAAATCTTGACAGGTGATGGACCCCCAGAACTGAATGAGGTACTCACACCAAACCCCTGTGCTCCTTGCTTCCATGAGTAGCCTCCTGTTTTCAGTTTGGTGGGTCTTCTCTGAGATTTCAAGTTTTGCTCTTTGTGCATTTTGAGTTCTCTGACTTTATTCTGGATCCAGAAAGGCTTTGTCCCATCAGGGAAAAGATTTCATCTTTTCTAATTTAAGGTTTTGTCCTTGGTGAGTATTTAGTTGTTTCCTGAAGTGCAAGGTAGTGAGGATCTCTTTGGGAAATCAGATTAACTGAAATCCAAGAATTTTTGTTTTTAGATTCCTTTCAGGATTTGGACTAGGACTCTAGCAACTTATGTTTTCAGAAGAGTTTAGGAAAATGGGATGCCAGTCATCTAAATGCTCTGAGGCAGCCCTCCTTTGGGGACTCAGGCTCACTTGATGTTTAGAAACTGTGACCTCCCTACAAGCACATCTTTAAACTAAGTGGTCTGAACAAACTAAGAGTGATCTCACATTACAATGGTCATTATGGAGAACTTCTTATTTCTCCAAATTCATTTTTTCTTAAGATTAAATTGGAGTACTGCAGTTCTAAAATTAAGCTAAACAAATGGTATATTTATTTTCATTGGTATGCAGAAGCTTCCAATTGTGCACAAAGAATCTAAAATTGCCTCTTTGCAAGATACCATTTCTACGTTGGCTGGAACAACTGAAAAGCTAAGAAAAGAATAAAATGGCTTCTGAAGCGTCCTCCAAGGGTAGCATGATCAAATGAATTTTGGGAACAGTAAGTTAAACAAAGTTGAGTCGAGTTTCTTTATGTTAGGACTTAGCATAAGGCATTGTCTCTAGGACTGTGCATTGTCTCCCAGACTTTTCCAGCTATAGCTCCCTTCCCCTGCTTTTTCCCCACAGCATCTCAGGGAACTAGCTTTCTGCGGAACACACTATGGAAATGCTGGCTATGCTGGCTGAGAGGACAGAATCCAAACTCCTTGGTCTAGCCATTGAGGCTGTGTTGTCTTGGCTTCAACAGCTGTTGAATCTTATCTACTTTCCTGAACGCTTTGTCTCGGGAAACTTAAACCTACTCATTGTGCCTGCCTATTGATGCTTCCCTGCTTTTGGACATTTCATGTTCTTCCTTCTATATCTGAAGCCCTTTTTCCTCTTCTTTTCTTTTTTAAAGATTTTTTTTTAATGTGGACCATTTTTAATGTCTTTATTGAATTTGTTACAATATTGCCTGTGTTTTGTGTTTTGTTTTGTTTTTTTTTGGCCATGAGGCATGTGGGATCTTAATTCTCTGACCAGGGATCAAAACCATGCCCCCTGAACTGGAAGCCAAAGTTTTATCCACTGGACGGCCAGGGAAGTATCTTCCTCTTCTTTGTCTATTGAAATGTATCTGCCCTTTCAAGCCCAGCTCAGTGCCAACTCAGAGACTTCTGGGAAGTCTCATCTGAGACGACATGATGTTTTTAACAAATGTTGGGGGGTTGCCAAATAGAGGTGGGGGAGTGAGATATACGGGCTTCCCAGGTGGCACAATGGTAAAAAATCTGCCTGCCAAAGCAGGAGGCGCAAGAGATGTGGGTTTGATCCCTGGGTCGGCAGATACCCTGGAGTAGGAAATGGCAACCTATTCTAGCATTCTTGCCTGGGGAATCCCATGAAGAGAGGAGCCTGGTGGGCTACAGTCCCTGGGGTCACAAAGAGTCTAATTTGACTGAGCATGCACACAGCGGGAGATACAATCTATTTGGGATAAGGCTCGAGGATGTATTGTACAACATGGGGAATATAACCAATATTTGTGATAACTGTAAACAGAAACTAATCTTCAAAAATTGTATAAATTTTTTAAGAAATAAAAAGATCATGATAAAACTACATTATATAAAATTCACCATCATAGCCATTTTTAAGTGCACAGTCCAAGACACTGAGTACATACATATTATTGTATAACCACCACCACCACCATCATCCATAGACCTCTACATCTTATAGAACTGAAACTGCACCCATTAAACAATAACCCCATACTACTCCCCTCAACTCCACCCCCCAGGCAACCACCATTCTACTTTCAGCCTCTATGAATCTGACCACTGTAGGACCTCATACGAGTGGAATCGCACAGTATTTGCCCTTTGGTGACTCGTTTATTTCACTCAGCATCATGTCCTCAAGTTTCATCCATGTGGTAACACAGGTCAGAATTTTGTTCCTTTTTACGGCTAAGTAATATTGTGTGTGTATGCTGTGTTTTCTTGATTGATTCATTTGTTGAGTGACAGCTGGGTTGCCTTTACCTTTTGGCTGCTGTGAATAATCCTGCAATGAACATGTGTGTACAAATATGTGTCTGAGTCCTTGCTTTCAATTTTTTTTGAATTTATACCCAGCAGTGGGATTGCTAGATCTCATGGTAACTCTATTTTTAACTTTTTGAGGAACTGCTATACTCTTTTTCAGTGGCTGTACCATTTTACATTCTTGAAAATACATGACCTTTTTTACAGTACTCTGTGTTAGGTATTACTTTCCATTATGCTTTTAGTCACTGATACAAGTCTTTCCTTTCCCGATTGTAAGTTCCTAAGAGGTAAGATCCATGTCCAATTTTTCTGTTTCCTCCCAGGTTTCTATATAAGTGTCTTAATATTGTCCTCATAGGTATTCTGCCCCTTAATGCTGGTGCTTTACTCGTTATTGAAGGGCTGAATTTCTTTTTCTTTTCTTTTTTTTTTAAGCTGTTTTATGTGTAAGTATTTAGTTGGCTGCACTGAGTCTTAGCTGGGGCATGTGGGATATAGTCCCCAACAAGGGATCGAACCCAGGTCACCTGCACTGGGGGCTCAGAGTCTTAACCGCTGGACCACCAGGGAAGTCTCAAAGTGCTGAATTTCTATGCACAGCAATATCCTATCAATGATTCACAAGGAGTCGCACAAAACAGTCATGTCATAGTCTTTCTGCTCTTCATCACGGTAAATGAAGTGTCTACTAAAGAATCTCAAGGAATATCAAGACGTTGATTTGCACCAAGAATATTGTCCTGATACAACAAAGTGCCCCTAAACCCTGAGCAGAGATGGTACTTTTCCAGTGTTAGCTAATTATTGCATCAGAACAAACTCACCCCACAGACAGATTCACAAAGATGCGCTATGAACTGCACCTCGTACATATGTGCTGTGTATTGTTCAGTCACTGAGTTGTGTCTGACTCTTTGTGACCCCCTGGACTTCAGCACACCAGGCTTCCCTGTCCTTCACTATCTCCCAGAGTTTGCTCAAACTCATGTTCATTGAGTTGGTGATACCATCCAACCATCTCATTCTCTGTCCCCCTGTTCTCCTCCTGCCCTCAATCTTTCTCAGCATCAGGGTCTTTTCCAATGAGTCGGCTCTTCTCATCAAGTGGACAAAGTACTGGAGCTTCAGCTTCAGCGTCAGTGTTTCCAATGAATATTCAGAGTTGATTTCTTTTAGGATTAACTGATTTGATTTCCTTGCTGTCCTTGGGACTCTTAAAAGTCTTCTCCAGCACCTCACTTCCCAAATCCACAAGTTGAACCTTAATCTCCAATGTGTTGGTGTTTGGAGGTGGGGCTTTTGTGAAGTCATTGGATTTGGATGAAGTCATGGGGGTGGGGCCCAAGTGATGGGACTGATGCCCTAAGGGGATGAAGAGACCACAGCCATGTGAAGACACGGGGAGAAGGCACTGTCTGCAAGCAAAGAGGGTCCTTACCAGGAATCAAACTGAGAGGCATCTTCACCTTGGACTTCAAGCCTCCAGAACTGTGAGAAGTAAATGTCTGTTTTTAAAGCCACTAAGTCCAGGGTATTTTTGGTGTGTGCATGTGTGTGTACTCAGGCAGTCGTGTCCAACTCTTTGCCACCCCATGGACTGTAGCCCACCAGGCTCCTCTGTCCATGGGGTTTTCCAGGCAAAAATACTGGAGGGGGTTGCCATTTCCTCCTCCAGCGGATCTTCCTGGCCCAGGGATCAAACCCACACCTCCTGCATTGGCTGGCAGATTCTTTACCACTGAGCCACCTGGGAAGCCCATGGTATCTGTTACAGCAACCCAAATTGACTAAGACAGGATACAAAACTGGAAGGGTTCCAGGTGGCTCCTGACCTGGTTCCTCCAAGGTCAGGGTTGGTAACCTTCCTGCTTCCATTTTCATCCTAGAATCTAGCTTTTCTGAGAAATGAAGATGTTGCAAATCTCCACCTCTCCTGCCTGATAAGGAAACAAGATTGAATGGGAAACAGTTCCTCAACAATTTAGGGAAGAAGATGTTCACCCACCCAGAAGGCTGCTCTTTCTGTTTCTTTCTTCCTATTTCTCTCCCATGGTTACTATCCCTCTTTCCTCAGGTTAACATTTAACTTGAAAAAAAAAGTCAGCTTCTTAGAATTTTGAGCAAATGTTAATCACCACCAGCAGTCTCAGTAATCTGCTTTTACCATTTCTCCTGAGGTGGGCAGGCTAATTTAGCTTGTCAGTGGAGGCTTTGTCTGCTATTAACCTCTTCACCTCTTTGTCTTTCTAGAGTCTAGTTGCTCTTGCAGGGTTTAATTGGATTAGGGTTAGGGTCTCAGAGACTTTCAGATCTGGAGCTTTTATTAGATGAGACAGTGGAAAACAGGAGGCATGGAGAGGAGGGCAGTAATTCAATGCCTGGCTCACAGGAGAGAATTAAATCCTGAATTAGTGAGACCTGGGGGCAGGGCCCCTCCATGGGGGTTTCCTTTAGGTCCCAAATTACTCTACTAAAGACATATGCGTTGCTATACCTGGGAGAGGTGAGCATAGGCATTTCTGGTTCTTCTCTCCCTTTTTTCTCCTGTGTAGGGAGGAGACAAGAAATATTGGTGGCTTGCTAGGGAGAGAGACAGCACAGTAAGTCATAAGCAGTGCGGTGTTGTGAAAAGCACCAAATGTTATACAGCTGGTGAAAAAAAAAAGTAACGATTTATGGTCTCCACAGAAGCTTCTGTCATAACACTAAACTTGGACTCTGAAGTGTGCTGGGAACTTGTTGGGAGGGTTAGGAGAAATGGCCAACATTTCAAACCACAGAACTCCAGAGGGTGTGATGGACTCAGTGCTGAGGTCTTCCAAGGAAGGGGGATGCAGGAGGGAGATACCAATCTGGTGGGTTGGAATCCAGGAATAAGCTATTCTACTGGAATCTCCATCACACGGGGTGTGCCCTGCACAACTTCAGATGCACCATTCATAGGACATTGGCGGTAATACCAGTGATATTACTTGGTCAGGACTTATTTCTAGGCAGCTGTCCCTCCCTCCCTTCCATAGGAGCTCCATGTACACACTTAACTCACATTTGACCAATCGGGGTTTCCTATGCTTTTGGTTAAGTTCATTGGTCCAGGGGTAGGCACTTAACTTAATCTGAGCTGTAAAATATAAAGTCTGGGAAATCCCAATGGCCATGTTTCTTGCTGTGTAGACCTGGGAAGCAGAGGCTAGTCTGAAGAAAGAGAGAAGAATTAAATATGTGCAGAGAGGAGCAGATGCTGGAGACATAGAGAAAGATGTCTGAGTCCACGTTTCTAGCTGTCCTTGAGTAACAGCTGGATTCTGTGGGATGATAAATCCTGCTTCATGTTTAAGCTGGTTCAAATTGTGCTTCTGTCGCTTGAAATCAGAGTTCTGAAAAATATGCTAGAAGTCAGGGTCAGGGCTGTGAGTCTATTGTTCTTCTTAAACCTTTATTGAATTTGTTATAGTATCGCCTCTGTTTCGTGTTTTGGTTTTTCGGCCACAAGGCATGTGGGATCTTAGCTTCCCGACCAGGGATCGAACCCTCACCCCCTGCACAGCAAGTGTGGAGTCTTAACCACTGGACTGCCAGGAAAGTGCTTTCACTGTTGTTTTAACTCCTTTATCAGATTTGCAGTAGGAGCTCCCCAGAGATCAAGGCTAGGTCTCAGAAATTAGAGGCAGGCAAGATGTAGGAAGGGTTTCAGAGACCCAGCCAAGGAGGCCGGTTTGAGGATTTAAGCGCAAACTGCCAGGAGATGGATGACAGTCAGTGGGCATGCAGGTGACCAGGGCAATGACTTGATACCCATCTTAGGACAGAAAGACTGTCCTCAGTGGGTAAGGGACTGCTGCCTCCACTCCATTTGTCAGAACATCCTAGGATTTGCCAACATAATTGTCACAGTGTTGGCAAAATAACAAATAACCTGATTTAAAAAATGAACTGAGGCCTTGAATAGACATTTTGCTAAAGAAGACATACAAATGGCTAATAAACACTTGAAAAGATTCTCAACATCACTAATCTTTAGGGGAAATGCAAGTCAAAAATCGCAACGAAGTATCATCATTAGGTTGGATACTAAAAACGAAAAAACAAAACAATCCCCCCTCCCCACCACACCCCCACCCCCCCCCCACCCCACCCCACCCCTCCCCTCCTAACCAGAAAATTAGTGTTGGCAAGGATGTAGAGAAACTGAAACTCTTGTGTGTTGTTGCTAGAAATTCAAATGGTGCAGTATGGAGGGTCTTCAAAAAATTAAAAATAGAATTCCTATGTGCTGTGGACTGAATTGTGTCTCCCTCCAACCTCAGCTTTGTAGGCTGAAGCCCTAACTCCCAAGGTAATGGTATTTGGAGATGGCAAATGGTGTTTGGGGGGCGATTATGTTTAGATGAGTGGGGTCATCACGATGGCCCTTATAAGACCAAACCAGAGCCTCCTCTCTGTCTCTCTCTTTGCCACATGAGAACACAGCAAGAAGGCAGCCATCTGCAAGTCAGGAACAGAGCTTTCACTAGAACTCGACCACGCTGGCACCCTGATCTTGGACTTCCAGCCTCCAGAATGGGGAGAAAATAAATTTCTGTTGTTTAAGTTAGCCAGTCTGTGGTATTTTGTGATGGCAGCCTGGGCTGACTAAGACACTATATGATCCAGCAATTCCCACATACAATCTGGCCCTGCACTTTCTTTCTGCTATATTGTCATTATACCTATGCTTTGTTCAGCAAATCCTCCCCACCCCAGGACGATGCTCTTGTTCATCTTACCATTTAGGCTGCTCCCCCCACTCCCAAATTCTACCTCTTGAAATTTCCCTCATTGTCTTATTGGAAAAGGCATCTCTTTTATTTGAACTCCTCTAGCATTTTGCCTTTTCTCTTGTACGATATCAACCACATTTGGCTTCACCGTAATTATTAAAGTATTTCTTATTTTTTTCTACTGGACTCAAAGATTATGGAGGGCAGGGAAGGAGAGGGCCCTAAGTATCCACAAATTCCTCCTGACTGATATCAGAGTTTGATGAACAGCAAGATTTCAATAAAATTGCTTGCAAATGAATCCAGGGAGCAGAGATTTATAATCAAGAGCGCAAGAATCAGCACAGGGATAAATTTAGTGTGTTCCTCTCACATCAACCTTCTCCCATCTCCAGTGGCCTCTAAATATGCACCCAAGTCGGTCATGGGTGTGGTCATGTTGGTTCTTCCTTTCCTGCTGCACAGACGTACCAAGTGACTGCTTCCAAGAATAATCCTCCACCAGAGCCTTACTAACCTCACACATCAGTTCAGTTCAGTTGCTTAGTTATGTCTGACTCTTTGCAGCCCCATGGTTTACACACCAGGATTCCCTGTCCGTCACCAACTCCTGGAGCTCGCACAAGCTCATGTCCATTGAGCTGGTGGTGCCATCCGACCATCTCATCCTCTGTCACCCTCTTTTCCTCCTGCCTTCAATGTTTCCCAGCATCAGGGTCTCTTATGCACATAGGCAAATAATCCTGGAAGACTTCCTAAAGTTACAGTGAGGGAATTCAGGGAGATGCTTCTGGGAAATGGCCCCATCAGTGACAGCGAAATTGTCCCCATAGAGGCCCTGGAGTTGCTGGGCCTGGGCTCGTTTCACAGGCTGTGTGTGTCTAGCAAATGGCAGCCTGGCAGCCCATCTGGAGTCTGAGGGAGGAGAAGGCACTGCTCCCTATTCCCATCTGGGGAGAGAGAGGCCCTAAGAGCAATGGCTAGTGAGTGTTTATTGAGCACTGACGATACGCCAGATATTATGCTGAAACCTGCATTGCCTGATGGGAGAGCTCCTAACTACATGTAGCTATGGAGCTCTTGACAGGTGGCTACTGCAATTGAAGAACGGATCTTTGCTGAGCACTGAAGAATTGATGCTTTTGAACTGTGGTGTTGGAGAAGACTCTTGAGAGTCCCTTGGACTACAAGGAGATCCAACCAGTCCATTCTGAAGATCAGCCCTGGGATTTCTTTGGAAGGAATGATGCTAAAGCTGAAACTCCAGTACTTTGGCCACCTCATGCGAAGAGCTGACTCATCGGAAAAGAGTCTGATGCTGGGAGGGATTGGGGGCAGGAGGAGAAGGGGACTAGAGAGGATGAGATGGCTGGATGGCATCACTGACTTGATGGATGTGAGTCTGAGTGAACTCCGGGAGTTGGCGATGGACAGAGAGGCCTGGCGTGCTGTGATTCATGGGGTCGCAGAGTCAGACATGACTGAGCGACTGAACTGAACTGAACTGAAGCTTAATAACAAATACTCTAGGGACTTTCCTAGGGTCCAGTGGTTAAGAATCCACCTGCCAATGCAGCTGACATGGGTTTGATCCCCGGTCCAGGAAGATGCCACATGGGGGAGGTTGGTGGTAAATAAACCCATGCACCACAACTACTGAGCCCACACTCTAGAGCTCATGCTCTGCCACAGAAGAAGCCGCCACAATGCGAAACCCGCACCCCCTCGCTAGAGAATAGTCCCTGACCTCCACAACTAGAGAAAGCCCTCACACAGCAGCCAAGACCAGCACAGTCAAAAATAAATAAATAAACAAAAATTTAATGAAAGAACATATTTGGAAAATAACAAGTACTCTCTTGGGTTATTAGAAAATACTTTTAAATGGTTGGAACTACCTTGGGTGTGTGAATTAGTTCTTCAACTCTAGATTGTATGAAGTCTAATAGGAAGCAAGTCTTTCTGCTGAAAATTCAGTAACTGAACTGGGTGGCGTGGTATGTGTTAGTTATACATCAGATTTTGAACATGTAGCCTGAATAAAAGAACATTAGATGTTGCATGAATAGTTTTTACTCTGATTAACATGTTGAAATTATAGTATTTGGGGTTCTATGTATTGGGTTAAAGAAAATATATGATTAAGGTCAATGTTATATATCTCTTTTCACTTTTTAAAATTTAAGAGATTTAAAACAGAGTTTTAAGTTTTGTATATATTTGCATTATATTTCTATTGAACAGTGCTAAATGTTTTAAGGGGGATGACAGAGGATGAGATGGTTGGATGGCATCACCGACTCAATGGACATGAGTATGAGCAAACTCCAGGAGACAGTGAAGGACAGGGAAGCCTGGCATGCTGCAGTTCACAGGGTCACAAAGAGTTGGACACGAGTGAGCAACTGAACAAGAACAAAATGTTTTTAACCTGCATTATCTAATTTAATCCATAAAACAGCTCTATGAAGTAGACACCATTATTTGCGGAAGACATTCAGAGAGAAATAGCAACTTACCCAAAGTCATATACATTAGGCTGTGCTCTCTCTGGGGGCTGGGCCTGGGTCTCGGGGGCCCTCTGTGACTCTGGTCTCTGCTTGGGTGCCAGAATCACAAAGGGTCTCGTATGCAGACTTTTTGGAAATACTTTTGGAAGATGCTCTACAGACAGCATAGATACAGTAACAGAACTGAAAGCAGATATTGATCATTTAATTTCAAATTCTTAACTCTAAGCATGAAAAAGACATCACAATTTTGGTAACCCTTGCTTTGGCATTTCTTAATTTTGGAATAGCCTGGGAGCCTCAGGAAATGGAAGGGACCAAATCTCTCCAGACTCCTGAGAGACCCTGGTATCATATTAAAAAATTTTCCTAGCCACCCCAAATGCTAGGGATAGCTTTTAGTCAGTCATATGAGGAGGGATTCAGGAACTGGATAAGACAGGTTTATCGAAATAGGGGTGGGTGCAGGCCGGTGGCGGAATCATGCTCCTAACTTCTTGGGCTAGGCTGTTGTTCTCGATTAATCATCCTGGCAAAGGCAGCAAGACACTGAGGCAGAAGGAAAAGAGAGGAAACCCAGACTTTCTCCAAGACCAAGTTTTCTAAGAGGCAGTGGGAACCCAGGAAGGCTCTGGCAAGATTCGAACTTACTGGCTTCAAGCTCACTAACAAAAGTCACAGGCCACTTGACTCCTTGCCCTGAAAAAATCTGCTCTGGATCCTGGCTTGGCATTGTTTGCAACGTTGCTACTCCAAGAAAAATGGATGCTGTCAGGGTGTCAAGGATATGATGGGATTCCGCTTAGACCAGGGAAGGCTGGATAGGGAGAGGAGAGTGAACCAAAACAACGCAGGGAGGTAGCTGCATCCTGACGGGCTATGAGTCTATACGTAACCAGCTTTACGACCTAAGAAAAAGCCCAGAGTCAGTGACAGAGACATCAATAGTTAATGGATGGGGAGCATCCCTGGTGGTCCAGTGATTGAGTATCCACCTGCCAATGCAGGGAACATAGGTTCGATCACTGGTCTGGGAAGATTCCATATGCCACGGAGGCCGTGCACCACCACCACGAAGCCCGTGCTTTAGGGCCTGGGAGCTGAATCTACTGAATCCCACACCTAGAACTGGTGCTCCACAACGAGGACTAGCCCCGATTGTTGCAGCTAGAAAAAGCCTGCGCAAAAGCGATGAAGACCCAGCACAGCCAAAAGTAAAATAAATTTTAAAAAATAGTTCATGGATGGGAAACTTACATGTCTGGAGCAAGATCCTGAGGCAACACTCCATTGTGTGGGGCAGGCGGTGGGCAGGACATGGGAGCGGTTTTCCCTGAGGGTCGGGGTGGGGGTAGAGGTTAGCGGTGATGGTGGTAATTGATGTCAGCTGGGCCTGTTGGTTAGCAGGGAAACCAGCAGAGGAGCAAAACCTTCCCCTCCTCTTTGAGGGGCCATCAAGGTGGGGCTATTCTGATCCAAAGATTAGGACAATCGCCAGCTGGGGCCAGGGCAAGTATGCAGGAAGGCCAGCCATTTGAATAGGGTTTAGGTGAAGCAGGAACCAGTGGAGCAGGGGATGTTCCGAGAGCAAGGGAACAGCCATCTTGGGTAGCCTGATCTTATACTGCTTGATTCCCAGGTTCACCAGAAACACCTTACAGTCTATTTTGAGTCCCTGTAGGGAACTGGGCTCGCTGGGTCACAGCGTCCAATGTTTACTCAAATAATTAAGTGTGACTCTTTATGGAACAGTAAAATCAGAATTCACAGTTATGCAAACTGACATGAGCAAACTGGCCTTAAAGGCAGTGGCCTTAACCTAGACTGATAGCATATAAGATGCAGAAGTCACAGGTGTTACAGTTCAAGGCTCAGGGTGCTCCTACCAGCCTCCAATTGGGAAAGGAAACCAAAGAGGGTTCCCCTGAGGTTCTTTTTTTTTTTATTTGGCTGCACCAAATCTTAGTTGCAGCACTTGGGATCTTTGTTTCAGTATGCAGAATCTTTTAGTTGAGGCACACAGGATCTAGTTCCCTGACCAGGGATTGAACCTTGGCCCTTTGCAGGGGGAGCACCAAGTCTTAGCCACTGGATGACCAGGGAAGTCCCCACCTGGGGTTCTTGAAATGTGTTTTCTTATTACCTGTGTCATATGTTAGGGCCACCCTGGTGGCTCAGTGGTAAAGAATCTGCCTACCAATTGCACAAGACATGGGTTCAATCCCTGGGTTGGGAAGATCTTCTGGAGAAGGAAATGGCAACCTATTCTAGTATTCTTGCCTGGGAAATCCCAGGGACAGAGGAGCCTGGTGGGCTACAGTCCATGGGGTTGCAATGAGTTGGACACAACCTAGCAACTAAACAATAACAATAATGAATGTTTGGAGCATCAATAGGTCTAGAAGGAAGGGGTGTTTTCCTCAAACAAATGGGGAAGTTGATGCTATTCTCCCCCCTGTTAGACGCAGTCACAAGAAACTCCAACCTAGATTCCACTTAGTGCCTGTCTAAGATGTAAATATCTCTAGAAAATTTGAGACAAAGCAATTCACGTATTTGTGTGATATGGCTTAACTTCACTGCTCTCCTCCTAACACTTCTTGACCATTGGAAATATATGTATTTTCATGGGGCTCGGGGGAGGAGAGTAGAAGAAGAGAGAAATTGATATTTATTTATTTATGGCATACCCCTGTCAGGAAGGGGCTTCCCAGGTGGTGCTAGTAGTAAAGAACCTGCCCACCAATGCAGGAGACGTGATATGGGGGTTCGATCCCTGGGTTGGGAAGATCCCCCAGAGAAGGGCATGGCAAGCCAAGTATGGCAAGAACCCATGTATTCTTGCCAAGAGAATCCCCATGGACAGAGGAGCCTGGCGGGCTACAGTCCATGGGGTTGCAAAGAGTCAGACATGACTGAAGTGACTTAATTCGCACGCATCAGTTGGGGACACCTTAGTTGCAGTGTGAATTGGGGGTGGTGAAGGAGGAGATTTGAGTGTAGGGTTTGTTAGAAAAGAAAGCAAGTACTCTACAAGGAAGGCAAAAGGGCTCAAAGAAGATTTTTATACTCTTTTTTTTTTTTGGCTGTGTTGGGTCTTCACTGGTGCACGGGCTTTGCTCCATGCTCTAGCTGAGGAGAGAGGGGGCTACTCTAGTTGCGTGCACGGGCTTCTCATCGCCGTGGCTTCTCTTACTGCAGAGCATGGGGCTCTAGGACACTCAGACTTCAGTATTGCAGTTCCTGGGCTCTAAAGCACAGGCTCAATAGTCATGGTGGGATCGTCCCGGATCAGGGATCAAACCTGTGTCTCCTGTATTGCACAGGCGATGCTTTACCACTGAGCCACAAGAGAAGCCAAGTTTGTTTGTTTTTTTAAACTCTTTGATTTTACGTGTGGGAATGGGCATGTATGTGGTCTCTCAACCATGCATGAAATATCTGAAAATCAAGTCCACACATCTGGATGAGTTAAGCAGGGCTGGGGCCAGCGGATAAACCAGAAACAGTTTTCGGCCCCTTCCTTGCCGATGAGGCCACTCTATTTTCTGTCCAAGAGGTCTTCATGCATAATTGTAGGGTTTTTTTGCAGCCAAAGAAGAAGGGCAGCTGCTGCTAATTTAATGACATCCAATTTAGGTGGTATTTATTAAGCCTTATGTGGAAGACACCTTCTTAACAATGCCCCAGCCCGACACAATACTCGCCCTCATGTTGGCCCAACAAGAAACCCACAGGATTCCCAGACAAGAATGCAGGCCTCTGACCCCGTCAGCAGTGGGGCAATACGAGGCCTCAGCCATCGCCAGCTGCTCTGACATTTTGCTTTCTCTCAGTTCAGTTCCGATGCTGACACGATGCAGGTTGCTACAGAACTGTTAGAGGTAACTGAAAGAGCCTGCTAGAGCATTTAAAGCATTATTTCAAAATGGGGAAGAAGGGGAAAAAACAGGCAAAGGATCTCGCTGGGAGGGGAGTTTGAGGCAGAATGGATACACATATATGTATGGCTGAGTCCCTTTGCTGTTTACCTGAAACCATCACAGCATTGTTAATCAGCTATATCCCAATAGAAAATAAAAAGTTAAAAAATAAAGATCTCCCTGCTTGATTTTTCCTTTTATTTTCCTGTTTCCAGAGCACCCATAAGTGGAAGTGTTCACTTTCAGATATCAATGAATTCTGGGCACACAAATAAAACAAGGCAAAAGACTTTTTTTTAAGGCGATAGCCCCTAATTGTGACCACTCCACACGGTCAGGAAGTGAAGCAGGATCGGTTACCAGGGCATCATGGGAGAGGAGACAAAAGCTTGCCTCTTCATCTCCGAAAAGGGTGCTTTTCCCAAATTGCTTTCTCCTTTCCCTCCTCGGAATGTGAAATGACAAGGTTCTAGCTCTCTGTGAATTGATGGTATATCTGGGTGCTAAGCTCTCAGGCCAACCCCGGTTGGGCTCCTGGGGAGGTGAGGGAGGGCTGGGAAAGGGGAGGGGGGAAGAAGGGGAGGCCTCCAGCATCTTCTTCTCATGGAAAAGTGCCGCTCCAAATTCAGCTCTATTCAATATCCTGTAATGAACCATAATGGAAAATTTTTTTTAAAAAATGGCTCCAGAGAAAGCAAGCCCAGAAGTGGTGACTAGAGGAAGGAAAAACTTAGATTCCCTTTTTTATAAAGTCGGAATTACTGACTTCAAGGGCAAAGAAGAAATCTCCCTCAAAAGGAGAAAAAAAAAAAAAAAAGCCTGAGGGTAACTGCCCCCCTCCCTCCCCCACTGGGCTAAGTGCTGGGACAAACAAACAAGAAGAGTGATGTGCCCAGTAAATCATCTTGGGGTGGGGGAGGGGTTTGAATAGAGGCATGGAAGAAACGCAGAAGCCAGGCCTAGTGTTCACTGATTCCAGCAGAGGCCGTAAGCAGCAAGGGGCCCGGGCTATGGGCTACATAATTGGCTAACGAATAATAAAGCCAAAATTGGATATTAACAGCAATTAGTTTCTGTAGAGGCACTGGGGAAAAGAACTGTAGAAAACCCCATTGGGCCTTAAACCGAGGCGATGTGAAATTAAACCAGTGTCTCAATTAAATGGGAATAAATATTGCCACATCAATCTGGGGACGTGTGACAGACTGAAGGGAAGCCCCCGGGCAACGATGTCCAGGTGCACCCTCCTGTGCCTTGTAAGCTATCCGTGGTGTGACCTTTGTCAGGCACCTTCTGCTCCTGACCTGTGTGTGGCCTCTGGTGGCCAACCGGCCCCTTTCCTTGGGTCCCCTTGGCTGCAGGACTCTGAAGATGATTTTAAGGGACCGATCTGTTAATCCTATGGAGACTTGCATCACTAAGGCTGTACCGGGTGGACCCAGCAGCTAAGCAAAAGGAAGAACTGAGTTCTCTTAAAAACAGAGACCAGGTCCAGTGGATGGAAGGGCCCTATCACTTTCTGTCTGGGTCGGAGGGCTGGGGTTTGGAGGTTCCCAGAGCCAGCAAGAGGAAGTCAGACGCACGTCTCAGCCACGGGGTCCCTTCTGGCATAGACCTGGAAACTGGCACGAAGGCTGCGGGAGAAATGTGTCTTTTTCTTCTGCATTGAGGGTTCTGCTCTTGTTTTGGCTTCTTTAGAGACGGTTGTGGGAGTGGGGGAAGGAGGGTGTTTTGGGAGGGCCAGGGCATGTTGCTGGGGGTGGTGGATCGCTGGGTCCGGGGCAGGGGCGGGGGTGGGGGGGAGAAGCCTACGTCCTGGAGAGAGGATGGAGGAGGCTGGGTGAGCTTAAAGGGGGGTCCGGAGGATTCCACCCCAAAACCGCCGCTCGCCAAGGACTTTAACCCTTGCACTCTGCTGGTGGGAAGCCACAGGGATGGCTAAGAAGGGCTTTCAGGTCGGGTCTTCTCCCAGCCTGTTCTCAGGTACCCCCTTTCTGGCTCAGTCCGAGGCTTTCTCGAGTGAGGGATGAGCTGGTGAGCGCCACAGGACCCGGGGTTAGACAAGGAAGAGGCCTGGATGAGGATGAGGGGAGAGGGACCGAGGGGCCCGCACCCTGCTGTCCCGAGCAAAAGGCAGGCCGGGAAGCACTGGGGAGCTGGGAGGACAGGCTGTCTCTCAGCCAAGGCCTCCCGTTTGTGCCGCTCTTCGAATCTGAAGGTGTATCCCCGCCCTCCCTTCCTATCGGACTCTGTAATCTTCTCTGTTGACCACTGTGTGTCCGCCTGGGAAACTAGAGAGCAGAGGTGTGGGGAAAAGCAGCCCCTCCGGGGACTGTCCCGCTGGGAGCCATGGGGAGAGGGTGCTCTGCCCTCTCCGCGTCAGTCTGGAGGCTTTGGGAAATGAGTGTGGACCTAGGTCTTTGGGTCTCCAAGTTACTTGATTTGAGCAAGGGAGAAAGAAAAAAAAAAAAATCACAGCCAGGAAAACAGGAACAAAAACGGAAAGCAACTCTGTTCATCTTCACCTGGCTCAATTTAGGGGTCTCAGGGCATGAGCAGAAAAAGCGAGGCGCGTTGGCACGCAGGTCACTGGGAGCCTAGCACAGCGCCCCCTCTAGCCTGCAGCTCCTGGAAAGGGACTAACCCTCAACTGCAAGAACGTGGCACGAAGCAGCAAATGGAACCTGCAGCCTCCTAGGATCCTAGGTCTCTTTATTTGTGTATGTTTAAGAAATAAATTAAAAAAATAAATAGATTGGATTTTAGTTTAAAATAAACCTCTCTCCCCCCTTTAATTTGGAGAAAGTCCCTAGTGATCCACAAGGTTTAATTTTTGGCGTTTATGCAGCCCTGACTCAGGTCCTCATTTCTGGGGTAACATTTCCATTTTAAAACAAAAACAGAAGGATTAGAAAATGAAAAGGTGAATCCATTGAGAGTTGCTGACACTTCATTTCTGACCCCTGGAACATTCCTTGTTCTCAATAAAGTCTGCTTTAAAAAAATTTTTTTTGAGGCCATCTAAATTTGGCGCAGTTCTCTGCAGGCCTCCAGCAGACCCGCATACAGTGGCTCATAGCAGCATACATAGACAGGAATGCATCCCGTTTGAAGTCTTTTTCTTGTTCTATGCCTGTATGGGAGATGCAACTATGTATTTTTTATATATATTTAAACTGAAGTCAAATTAATTAAGACTTGGCAAAGACACCCAAATAAAAGAATTGTAGATTGGACTGGGAAGAAAACATCTTTATTAGGTATTAAAATTGTCATAATTGTTATCGATAGACTCAGCACCGTGAATCAGCCAGGCAAGCCACAGACACAAGCCACCAGCACATCCCTCAGCCCCTATTGACTCACTAAACCCACCCACAGAGTAGCTGAGGAAGGGTGGTTCCATCTGTCCTAGGAAGAAGCCTTTACAGCTGCCCCCGGAGGACTCTCTTCTAAGGTTGGAACAGGGGTGGGGATATTATGTAAGTTCAGTAGAAGGAAAGAGAAAATTATTTCTCTCCAGAGATAGGATAGGTGGATGGATTGCGTGTGTGTGATTCAATACTTTCCTATAAATACCAGCAATAGATATGACTGTGTGAGAAAAATCTCCATATATGTGTATATGAGCATATGCCTGCTGAGAAATTACCCCCACTCCCCGATATTTATTTATCTGGCTAAGGCTCCTCAAGAGCCCAGAAAAACTGTCCCCTCTCCCGACCCTGTGGGCAATAAGAATGCTGTGGTGATGGTTGGAATTTACCTTTGCCTTTGTTAAAAGTTCAGTTGCTGTTCTGCTTAGAGTTCTGGGCCTGGGCAGTCTCTGGCAGGGGAAAGAAGAATGTTACCAATTTTTCCTTTGATACATTTCTACATCCATCTTAAAGTATCTGATACTGACTCCTTGAGAAACCTATGAACGGCCATCACGGTGAGGACCATAATAATGGCGGTATGTGTGAACGATGGCATGGGTCTTCAGAGCACATTCACTCGGCAAACTGCCTCAAGCATGTCCCATATATTTTTTTTTTAATAGTTTTTCCTTCATTTAAGCCATAGGTTGTCATTAGAGGCGCTCAAATGGGTAGAGGTGAAGATATGTCGAGAGTTAAAAGAAGACTTCACCTTCCAACACAGGGGGTGTAGGTTCCATCTCCAGTGGGAAGCCAAGATCCCATGTGCCTCCCGGCCAAAAAACCCAAACAAAACAAAAGCAGTATTGTAACAAATACAGACTTAAAAAAAAAAAAATGCTTTGAAGGAGCAGAAATCATTAAGTATCGCTAGGCATAAACAAGCCTCTAACAGAGCCGAAAGGAAGATGCCAGGACTGACTTTCACCCTACACCTCTATCTGGTGCACACAAAAGGGCCCCCTTACCCAGGGGGCAGAGTGGTGTATTCATCCCTGCCATTTCAGCCATTAAAGCCCCTTCCATACAAACACATTTCATAATAAGACCTGGTGAATACCGGAAAAGCCCCAACAAACCCAGAACACTCCTCACACACAAGAGCTTTCTGGAATAAGAGTTTACATAAGCAATAAAATAAAGCATGCCCCTCCCTCTTAATGATCCATAGCAGGAAGACGGAAGGCCTGGTCCATGGTGCCTGCGGTTTAAACTCTCAGGGAGAAGCGTGTTAGGTTTCCACCTTAGAGGGACATTACTTGGGAAAGGCGTCTGGAGATGCTGGCAGCAGGCACATCAGCAGAGGGCATGGCCACATCTGATGGAATTACAGGGAAGCAATTAGGGAGATAAAGCTCATTTATGTGAACAACTGTGGGGTCGAGGGTTGGTCATCAGAGGCTTAAGATCAGCCCCAAAGAACTGTCAGAGCAGCCCTCAGAGGAAGGAGAGAACCAAAGAGGGACTGTTTAGAGGGAGGACTATTTTGAAGGCGGTGGCTGCGGGCCCCTCTTAAGACAACCCTGGCTAAAGGGCCAGAGAAGCTGCTTTCTCTTCTGTCCTCCAGCCAGGCTGGCCTTCTGGGATCTGAAGGACAGCACTGTGCTTGCAATTTGCATGATGTGGACTGCAGTCTTCTCTCTGCAGGGGTGAGCAGGTTTTGGTGCATTTCTGTCAGATCCAAAGAAGGTTCTGGAAGTGTCTAGATGGGAGGCAGTGAACTTAATCTCACCTGACTCCAGACACTCCCTTAAGAGGGCAAAGGAAGAATCTAAGATACAACAATTACACAATGATCGGCACATAGCAGGTAGTAAAAAAATATTCGGGAGGAAATAAGGCTAGGGGTCCATGAATGGTAATTGACTGAGTGGGCTAGGCTGAGGCTTTGGAGATGAAAGAGCTCCTCAGCAAGTTTCAGTGGGTACTCTTAGGTTTTGCTTACAGTGTCAGGAATCAAATAAAATCCTCAGCATCCCTTATGGCCTTGGCCTTGTAGAGACAGGCCCCTGCCCAGGGCGGGGGAAAGGGATGATCATAGCCTTCCTGGGTAGGAAGATCCAGTTCTTGGCCTCCTTTCTCCGCAGAGACCTGCCCGGCCTCCATTTTCTCCACCTGGAAATTAATGAGTTTAGGTCTCCACCATCCACTAGAGCTCAAGGGGGGGTGGAGACGGTTAATACAGAGCTAGAGGTGGGATGGGGCTGTGCCTGTGGAGAGCAGGGGGATCCATAGGACCGACTGCTGCTCCAGTTCTGGTGATGTAGAGGAAGGCTGATTTGGGTGGTAGGTTCTTCAGGAGGAGGGCAGGTTAACCCTTTGCATTCCCTGAACTGCCTCCTTCAAAAATAATCTTTCCTCAGACCCCCTCCTGTACACATTCTGGTTTTCCTTCTGTTCAGATTTTTTAAAAGGCATGAACCCTCCCCTCCTCTACCCTTGGGTCCAGGTAGGTTCCTGCACCTCTCCCCCTCATCATCTCCCGGATCTCTGCCTACAAGAGCAATCACAGCGGCAAAGAGGAAGTGAGTGGTTCCCCAGTCCTGGCCAGACTTTCAGCTCTGACAGAGCTTGAGAAGGGTCCAGGAGTTTGATGCTTTCCCCCCTGTATCTCAATGACTTCCTTAAGCCTGTAACTGCAGCTCCACAGCAAAGGGGGACAAATCCCGTCCAACTCCCTTCCTGCGGGCTCCCCTGCCCCCACCCCAAGAGCGAGCAGCCCCAGCCCTGGCACAATCTGCCAGTCTTCTGGATGCCCGGCTGTTTAAAGGGTAAACCAAAAGCTAAAACCAGAGCAAAAACGCAGCCGTGAAGGAAGGTGTCGACCCTCATACAATGCACCCGGAGCCCAGAGAAAAATCTGCACAGGAAGCACTCCGCAGTGCGCTCACAGCATCCTCCCGCCCCCATCTGTGCTTGCACAGATCTGTGTTTCCGTCACAGAATCAGCTTCTGTTTCTCTGAGTTTGTTTGCATCTCTAAGCCCCTGTCTGTCACAAGCTACACACCTCCCCACCCCAAAGGCTTCGGTTGGGGCAGCCCAGCCGGCGCGAGCCCGCGACCCCCGCCCCCCCGCCCCATCCACCCCCACCCCTTCCCAAAGCCGCGGCGCTGAGCTCTGCGGCGGACGACTGGGCTCTGTGGATCCTTCCTCGCAGGGCCCTCGCGGACCGACGGGTGCTCAGCCAGCCCCATTCTTGGCATTCACCGCGTGCCTTAATTGTATGGACATTTAAATCAAGGTCCGCTGTGAACACGGAGAGAGAGGCCTTTCTCCTGAGGAAGGAGAGGAGGAAGGAAGGAAAGGTGGAAGAAAGCAGGGGGGCGGGTGGGGAGAAGACGGAATGAGAAAACGGGAAAAACAAGCGAAAAGCGGCGCGCGTGCGTGCGCACTGACAGCGGGGAAGGGCGTGGGGGTGGGGGAGCGCCGGGAGGAAAGGACCACAGCATCCTCTACCGCAGCTCCCCCAGTCACACAGACAATGAGATAACAGCGACGTCTTGCAAAGGCTCTTTGTTCTCCCCCATCCTTTCGGATCCAGGCTTTTTCCTGCAAAGCGGAGGGAGTGGTGGGTTGAGGGGTGTGGGTGGAAGTGGGAGACGGAGGGGTGCCTCCCCCCGCTTTAATTACCCGATTCCCCGCGCCCCTTCCCCGCACGTCGCCTCCCCTGTAGCCCCAGACAATGAAAAAAAAAAAAAACCAAAACACCCCACCAACCCCACCTCGCCTTAACGCAGCAAATCCTACCCACCCACTTCGCCCTCCGCTTTGCCCAGGAAACTGAGGGGGCCCGGGAGGGGGAAGACGAGGGGAAGGAACCCGCAGGGCAGCAGGCGCTCCGCTGCCGCCTTTACCTAGCTTGCTGAGTCCAGGCGCAACCCGGCCGGGCGTGCCGCAGGGGCGAGCTGCCGGGGTCCGGGGCCAGAATTTGGGGAATCAGCCTTCCAGAACTCGGTTGCTGCAGTCCTCTCGCTCAGGTCCCAAGTGGTGGAAGGGAAAAAGGAAAAGAAAAAAAAAGAAAAAGAGGAAAAAAAAACACCCATAAGACCGAGGCCCATCTGGCCTCTCAACAGCTTTGTCAAGTCTTGCATACGCTAAAATGCTAATGACCTAGATAGCTCATGCAAAATGCAGCAGGGAGGGAGGGAGCGAGGGAGGTGGGAGGGAGGAAGAGAAAGAGTGGGGGGGGGCACAGCGAGGGAGGAGGAGACGCAGGGGAGGGGGGGAGGGAAGAAGGGAGGGAGGAGGCAGAGAGAGCGAAGGGGAGAGAGACTATATGTCTTCGAAACACCCCTACCACTCTCCCCACCCCACCCCACCCCACCCCACCCCAAACTGTCAACGGGCTTTACCAGGTGAAGGGTGGGCACAGATATAAAAGGTCACTCGTCTAATGCGCTGGATCCCTGGGTCCAAAAAAAAAAAAAAAAAAAAGAGCGGAAGGAGAGGATCAGAGGATGAGAGTCCCCAAAACCAAAGGGATAATAAGACATTATTTTCAGCCTTTCCCTCTATACCCTCCTCTACCTCTCCACTCTGTTTACATCCTTAAGTGTGTACATGGACATACCAATTTTCCATCAATTTCTCAGATCTCCTATCAACAGACACCAGTATTCTCATCCCCAGCAAAACTCATCCTGTGAACCCAGAGAGGGGTTCAAACAGACCCCTTCTTTTCGCAACCCTCCTCCACCTGGCCCATCCCCACTCACACTATCCCCTCAGCCCTTCGGCATCATCTTCGGGCTTCGACTCTGCTAAGCCTCCTGTTCCACAGTCTCCTCTTCAACGCCCAGATCTCGAGAGGGAAAGGCAGGGAGCAGGAAAGCCAAGTTAAGTCTATCGGATCTCCCACAGTTCCGCTCCCATACCCAGACAAACCAGCAAATGGAACCCCTCCCCAACAATGACACCGTTCAATCATACCAAGAGGCTAAATAAAATTCGAGTCCCCTCGGAGGTCCGCACGCCGGGCAGACCGGAGATCACTCGTATTCCCGAGCCAGCGCTCCGGCGCGTCCCTGCTCGCCGAGCCCAAAGTGCTTTGTCCGGGGCGGGGGTGGGTGGGGGGTCCACTCAGGTCTTCGTCTTTTTGTTCTTCTCGAGGGACAGGTCTCAGTCCGCGGCGTTCCAACGAAAGGCAGTAGATCTACTGGAATAAAAAGGGATCAGGAAAATGTACATGCACATGAATGAAGGAGGGATGCGGAGAGGCGAAGGACGTCCGCCTGTGAGGAGCCGCCGCCAGGGCCCGGCCCTAGTGGCTGCCTTCGCCGGGGAAGGGGCGGGCGGACAGAAGGCGCTGGTGGTCGCTCTCCCTGGCAGGAGGAAATGATAACCATGATAAGAAGCATCATGGTGATGATCATGAGCACGATAAAAAAAAAAAATTCAGAATCTCCCTTTGGTGAGCCAGAGCATGCGTGCAGGAGGGTCTGCACTGCTGGCGGAGGCGGCGGCCGGGGGGAAGGAGAGGCGAGCTGAGCAGGAGGCAAAGGTTGCGGCGGCAGCACCCTCAGATGAATAATAATAACGCGCAGCGCAAGTTGCGGTTCAGCCTGGAAATCCAGCCCTCCGCGTGAACTCGCGTCGAGCGCGGATTGCAGGGGATGGGGAAGAAGAGGGTGGGGGAGGGGAGGGAGGAGGATGGAGGGGGAGGAGGGGAGAGAGGAAGGCAGAGAGGGACAGCGAGAATTTGGAGCCTTTTCATTTATCCTTACCAAGCCCTAATCTCGCTCGCCATCCTCTTTGGGTGAGGTCGATCCCCCTTTCAAAAATTATTATTCCTTTAACGGATTATTCAGCTAAAAGAAGCCACATCTGCTGACTGTACCGAAAACAAGAGGATTAGGAGCCGGTCCACAGAGCCGGGCCCGCAGCCCCCCACCCCCTCTCTGCACCAGCACACGTCATTCTCACTGCCCCCGGGTACCTCCCTCTCCTTCTTGCTTGGGGAGAGCTGTGCCAAGGAAAATGCGGATTTGGGGAAAGTGAGAAGTGGGAGCGCTCGGAAGAGCGGGAAAGCCAAGTCGGGAGGTGGCGAGTCGCACCCCCACGTTCACACGCGCTTCCGTTTATCCGTTTCTATGCTGGGAGGAGGGGGCGCTTTCGTCGTGCCCACACGCGGGGCACCTGCAGTGGGCCGTGCCCTCCGCCTCCTTCGCGTAACCCCGGCCGCACGGGTTGCGGGACCGGCAGCAATCCTACACTCGTCCCCAGCTCGGCTCCCCTTCCTCCGCCCCGCCGGCCGCCGCCCCGCGGTTGGTCCACCCCCTGTCTCTCTAGCTTCGGCAAACGGAGTAGGGGGCCCGGGGCACCGCACGCCCTCTGCTTCTAACCCCAGGCAGGGGTCGCGGGGCCGAGGGTTTCCGCCGGCGGCGGCGCGGGCGAGGCCCGGGGCGGGGTGGCTGCGGGGCGGGGGCCCCTATGGAGGATGCGGTTGACATCACTGCGGAGACCGCGAGGCTGTCCCGCGGCTGCGGCGACCGCAGCGCCTTTGCGCCTCCCCCCTCCCCGCAGCCGGAGCCGGCGTCAGGGCAGGACAGCGGCGGGGGTGGGGAGAGGGGCTGTCCCCCGGGGGGAGGGAGGCCCATCCCCGCCCCCCTGCAGTCAAGGTGAACGTGAAGGAGAGCGGGCGCGCGTGCCCGCGCGGCCGGGTACGTGCGCGCGCCCCTGCGGGCTCCCCCCGCGGCGCGGCCCGCGGCGCCCTCCCGCCAGCCCTGCAGCCCGCGCCGCCGGGGCCAGATGGACGCCCGGGATGAGAGCGCACAGAAGTGCGTCCCCGCGTCCGGCCGCCGCCCGTCCCAACAACGCTTAGACTCACTTCGGGAGGCTCCTTTTGTTGTGCTGCTGTGCCCGTGCGGAGTGTTTTTCGGGAGCTCTGGGTTAGCCTGGCCTTAAGGAAGGGCTCAGAATGAATCTGCCCGTGAGAACAAAACCCAAAGACACCCCCACCCCGACCCCCAACAAGAAACCCAGCGCCAGCAAGGAGGAAACTTCGGTCTTTTCCCGGGAGCCGGTTCAGCAGCCGCGGGAGTCAACCCTCACCCCGGCGATGTCCGCACACGCAGGTCCCATCTGCTTCCCCTACTCCGGCTTTTCTTCTTTGATGACTTTAAAAGAAAAGAAAAGAAAAATCTAAGTGTCCCTTGGGCAGCGCTGGATTCAGAGCAACGAGCGATGGGTAGCAAGAACAAGCCCCTGACAGCTAAAAGCAGCTCCTTAAATCAGATGGCCCGCGCGCGGCAGCCGGGAGCGGTCCCACCGCGCGGGCACTGTCCCAATGCGTGGTGACCCTGGGCTCTGCCCGGTTCGCTTCGAGGCCATTTCGGTTCTTGCCAACTATTGGGTATTTGCCCCATTAAAAGAAGAATAGCACAACCTCTTAGCACTGGCTTTTTGCCTCTAGCATGTACCACGAGAAGCATAAAAATAAGCAGTTTTTGTAAATTCTAAAAAGCGGAAAGTTTGCTTAAAATCGAGAGCGAGAGACGCAGAGAGGGAGAGACAGAGACAGAGAGAGGAGCGGAAAAGAATATAAAACACTCCTGTAGTAGATTTCTAATTTCTGAAGACTGTAGTTTGTAGGAAAGAGCCGTCATCTGGTATGTCTCTCCGGGGAAACTTACCATTCTGATAACGTTGCCCGCAAACTAAAATGTTTTTGTGGTGGAAAAACTATATTGGCGGTCGCTTGGCTCAAGACTTCCACCATTTTGATGAGGGTTTTTAGGTTCAGAACTATGTGTTTCCTATTTACTGAGAATCCCTTTAAGCAAGCAGTTCCTGAAGCCCTGCAACGTGGAGGGATGGGGGCCGAGTTCCAGGTAACCCTGACTGAAGGGCAGCGGGACACACAGCTGTTGCCCTTCCCTTGGCTTTTCTTAAAGGCCTGGTTTTGTTTTACTTGAGAACGGTTTCAGTGCGGTCCTTCTGCGCCCGTTGCTGCAATGCAGGATATTTGCTCTCTCATCTTGCGGCATGGGGGGAGGGGAGCAGAGAGATGGTTTTGTAACAGGCTCTGCAGGCCTGAGTGGGAACGCCTTAAACGGTGAGCCCTGGTTTTAAAAAGAAAAGGAAAGAGAAGGAAAAAAAGAAAGAAAAAGCAGCTGATGCTGAAATAATAGTTAGAGCATATCCCTGGGGCTTTCTCCAATGAGGGGGCCACGAATCCTTTCCCCTCCCCCAGTCGCAGATTTCGTATCTGTTTTTAAACAGTCTCATCAGATGCTGGGACATTTGTGATGGCTTCTTAAAACCTAAACCCTTGGGCTTAAGAGCTGTCTGTTCTCCTGATCAAACTCACCCCAAATACTAACACGTTAAGAAATTACATTGTAAAACCTCCCCAAATCCGATTGACGGGGCTGTTTGGGGCCCATATGGCTGGACAGCTGTGCAACTCCACGTGAAAAGACACCATTGCCCCTCGGATGGTATAAAGCGGGGGTTCCCCAGAGAGCTCAGACATGACCTAAGTATTAGCTTAGCCTGGGGTGAAGACTGAGTTAAATCTCTCTCTTCTTGGAGGTTAAAATAAAGACAGCAACAAAAATTACAAGAGGTGTACTTTTGAATTCATTGTAAATTGCATGCCTCCTGCTGGTCCCACCAAAGGAAGGAGGAAGACCCTGAGAAATAAACTCTCTTTCCAGCTTACCACAAGCATGATCTTAGGCAAACTGAAGACACAGGAGGTTGGAAAGAAATATATTATTTGCCAAGCATACCATGTGTTAGTGACATTTGTGGTTCCCTGTTCAGAGAAGTGGGGTTCTGACCTCAGCCAAAGCCTCAGTGTTAACCATAAAGAACGGCCATCAGAGCGCAATTTCCATGGTGAGAAGCTGAAACCGTGCTTTAAAAAGGAAAGCCCATTATGAAATGCAGCCGGATTTAATTTTTAATATGATGGCGGATCCTCTAACGCATTCTTTGCTGGTGTTTGCATTCAGGACGAGTGATTCATCCTGTGGCAGAAATCAAAATAACTCTCTGCAGCACTTTGAAACGGGCGCCTCGTTTTTAAAAGTGTCCTGAAATAGAATATTCTATAACCTTCAAGTTGTGGTGGCTGGAGAAATTGAATATAAGACTCTGTCCCTACTGAAGTGTGCAGGCTAGATAAGAAACAGGCCTGTTCTTACTTATCTATGTGTGCATTCGTGTGCTGCGTCTTCTTCAGGCCTTAAATATTTTAAAATAAGAGAAAGGAAAAAAAACACACACACACACACAAAACGCTCACAAATCAAACTGGAGAGTGAAATGGGAGAAGAGATACTGCTTAGACGATTAGATTAATAAACTCCAAGTCCAAAGTCAGTCAACATTGTTTTGGAGAAATTATTTCAGTAGTGAAACTACATCTTGTGAAAGCCTTACATAGATTTAACAGACACTGAAGTGTTCCTTTAGTGTCAGTCCACATCTTTGGAAATAGCCCCAGATAGCTCTGCAGTGACTGTGGCTTTAAAAAAATTAAGCAATTTTGGAGATATTATTTTAGTGGCATAACTAATGATGGAACTCTAGAGATCATTTGGTTTCTTTCTGACTCTAATAGAAGAGGAAAACATGGCCTAGAGAGAAGGAAAACTTGCTTCTAAATAACATATGGATGGTTTGTAGCAAATCCAGCGATAAAGTTAAGAAAAAAACCAGTTCATTTTTTGCCTGTACGTTTTTCTCATATCATACTTGAACTTTAGGTTTTCTTAGGATTTTGTAAGTAACAGCCCACCGACCCTAGCAAGTACCTTTTGTGTGTAGGTGGGATTTAATTTTGAAATTCAAGTTTTTCTCTTTAGAGTCTCTGGTTGGATGGATATTTCAGAACAAATTTAGGAGCACACACACTGCCAACCTCTTATGGCCCCGGAAGGACAGGCTAGAGCCACACAAAAGTTTCTGAGCATGTGGGAGAGTGAATTAAGCGCCACAACAGGCCTAGAAGATAATGACATAAAGCCGGAGCTGGAGGTTTTGCAGAAGGACCCCGGGACAGAGGTCTGGCAAACAGCATCCTTTCATAATTATTTTGGAGAAAGGATAAGGCATGTGACAAGTTCCTGATACAGACCTAGTTTATCAGGTGGCAGTTCTGAAGACAGTTTGTTTTGTTTCTGCATTATTTAATAAATTATTCATATTGTACCAAAAAAAGGGATCTTTGGGGGAAAAACCCCGAAAGTGAAAGAAGCTGTGGCGTGGTAAAGATGACCTCTGTGACCTTGGGCGAGTGAGTCACTCTATCATAGAGGATATGAAAGTTTCAACAGGAGATACTTGGAGTAGATGGTTTCTAAAGTCCCTTTCAACACAAATAACATTTGATTCTGTTGTTTAAAAAGCAGAAAATCCACATGTTCCGCAGTCTGGAAAATACTGTTTCCCTTTTAAGATCTACTCTTAGATACCGTTCTTAAGACATCTTAAGATACCATTCAGGTCCTGAAAAGTTGAACCTAGAAAGCTTTAAGGAGGGTTGTATGTGTGTTTCAATGACATTCATCTGAAAGTACAACGCTCTTTATTCTTGATGACTCTCTGGGTCGGGAGAAGGTCCCTTCAGCAGGTGAAAGCATTTTTCTATCGCTCTTAGAATCCCTTGCCACAGTGGAACTGTCTGCCTGTTGTGGCTGCACATAAGCAGATCCAAGCTGAGCCCTGTAGCAGATTTAAAAGCCCTTCCCTTTAGCTCCATCCTGACCTAGATTGCCGGATGAAGCCTAATGATTCATTTGCAATGCTTATAATGGGCATCCAGGCAGGGTCTTCCCTCCCCCTTGTTCGGAAAGAAGCCCTGTTATCCTTATCATCTGATATTACCACAAGTAAATATTTTTGTTCAAATTGCTACATAGGGCATGAGGCTATTTCCTAATGAATTATCTGCCCCAGGGAGATCTATAACTTGCCAGTGCTTCAGGCAATTTTTAGCATGTGTCAGATTGTGTTTGCATTAGAGAATTTGGACTGGTGGTGGTGTTTTTTTTTTTTTTTTTGGTGCAGGCAAACTATTCGGTTTTTTTCTTTCCGTCTTCCTACGGAGATACACAATTCAACATACCTTTACAAAGAGGAAAGACTTGTTTGTGTTTAAGAAGAGTCTGACGGGAGCACGCACGTAAACAGTGTTCTTATACATAAAGGATCTGGTCGTGGAGAGGAAAGAATGTTGGTATTCATATGCCGGATACTGTTTTAATGCAAACTGGACAAGGCTTTCTTTGAGTTTCATTTCAAGGCAGCTACCCAGTAAGTTATGAAACCAGTGCGTTACCCTTGGAAAAATGGTCCTGACTAATAATGAGATGCCAATTGGTGTGTTCATTGCATATACAGATTTGAAGCAGAATTAGTAGAAATTACTGAAATGGAAATCGTGTCAATCACAACTGAGACAGCTGACAAGTCAGAAGGGGAAAAAAAGCGCCAAATGTGATTCATATCTTGTAGGATTCTGTCTGAGGATGATTTAAATAAATTTGGACATTAGGTGGTGACAAGATGAAAATGAAAAATAACATCCAATTGGGCAGAAAGACTGTAGTAGGCCTGGGGGAATGTGAAAAAAAAAAAAAGGAAAGGGGAAAGGGAAGATCGAGGGGGTCGTTTGGAGGATGGCTTGTTTGTAATGAATGAATGAATAGATGAAATTTAGAATATTTATTTCCTAGTAGCTGACACTCAGTAGATATTCAACTGTTGTTCGTAAAATAAAATCAGTGTCCCTTCTGTGTTGAGCAGCATCGAACAGATTATCTGCATATATAACTCTGCTGGGAGGCCACCGGATCTGCAGTGAGCAGTGCAGCGGAGGCAGTCAGTTTACTACCCATCTTTAATTTCCAAATGCGGTAGACAGGCGTTTAGAAAACACTATATGGAAAACAAAGGGCCGCTGCATGCCAGGCAGCTTCGGGCCAGACACAGTGCTGTTCAGGTGTTTTCCTTCTGTGATCTAAACCTCAGAGCCTCCCTAACCCATTTTAAAAGAAGAGGTAACTGCTTTCCCGAGCGGTTAAATGACTTTGTCAAGTGCATAAACTGGAATTGGAATCCAGTTAAGATCGGCCTCTAAGACTCCATGCCGCAGGCTTCCCAGAAGAAACAAGAATGACAGTATATAATGTGAAGCCGATACACAGCGTTTGTCCTGCTTCCTGTACCAAGTTGAAGCCAGCAGCTTCATGAGACTGACAGAGCAGATGAGAAACACCACTTAAGATAATTTCTCCTGCTAGACTCTGTTGTACACTATGCAAATATGATTGCAAAAGTGGAACATGATCAACACTTTCATGCTAGTTATCTTTCAAAGATGATACTTGGAGTAATCAACATAAACTTAGTATACTGTATCCTAAATAATAAAAATGTTGGCCTGCATCATTCTGACATCTTAGTACAACCTACGAAAGCCTATCTGGATGATATGTAGTGATAATAACCTCCATCCAGACAGCATCTTCACAGTCACAGCTTTTCGTCACCTGGGGTAGTGTGGGGGAGGGGAGCTGGAAAATAGAAAAGGACTTAGGGGCTCCCAGAGTACCTGGGGGAATTCTTGGGGTGGAGGACTGTAAATCAAGATGAATGTACTTCCATTTGGTTCTGGGAGGTCTCCTGCATCCTGTCTCCCTCAAGGCAGGACTGAAAAGCAAGAGCCTTGCTCCGCAGAGATGTTTCCTGCTTTCTGTGCGTGACTAGATACCCTGAGCTGGTCCTAAACAACCGCCACCACCACCAAAAGAGAAAGAAAGAAAGAAAAAAAAAATTAAGAAGAAAAAGCCAAACATGGGTTGAAGCAAGTGATGGAAAAGGCAGAAGGTAAAAATAAATAAATAAATAAATAAATAAGAGAAAAGGTAGGAGGGAATAAAAAAAGGAATGATGAGAATTTAGTTTTTATGGGATTTGTTTCTCTGTTTAATATTTATTTTAAAACTATTGAGCTGCCCTGGAACAGGCAATGATCACATTGCATTTCAAATTCCTTAACTTGTCATATGTCAACAATACTACAGATCGTTGTTACGATATTACCAAGAGTTCCTTGTCTGGTAAAGGAGGCAGAGTGCCCACAGAATGCTGTCTGCTTGGGGTGGGCTACTGGTCTGGGAGCCAGGAGGCCAAGTTTTCTTGGTTTGCTGCAGTGACCTTGGACAAGGCACTTTCCCCAGTGGGGATGCAGGAGGTGGACCCAGGGCTCCAGCCTGCTTTTGTTCTGTTCCCCACTTCTCAGGGCTCCCTCCTGATGCTTGCAGGACAACGTTCCAACTCTGAAACCGTCACCTCACTACATTTCTTATCCTCATACGTGCATTCTAAGTCACTACAGTCTTGTCTGACTCTTTGCAACCCAGTGGACTGTATCCCGTCAGGCTGCTCTGTCCATGGGATTTTCCAGGCAAGGATACTGGGGTGGGTTGCCGTTTCCTTCTCCAGGGGATTGGAATCCCCGACCCAGGGATCGAACCCTTGTCTCACGTCTCCTGCCTTGGCAGGCGGGTTCTTTGCCACTAGCGTCACCTGGGAAGTCCTTCGTCTCCTCAGGAGATTATAGGAACCCCTGGGCCAGTGAAGGATGGCAGCTAGGGGAGACAGAGGAGGCTTTACTGGCATTTCTGAAATTGTACCGGGTTTGCATGGGTCCTTGTCTTCTTCTGCCATAGAGGGTGGACTCTCTCTTGGAGAACAAGCAGGAGTCTGGGGCCCAGACAGATGCAAGACCATACACCAGCTTCACCACCTCCTTGCTCTCTTACTTTGGCTAGTTTTTCACGTGGAATATGGGAATGATGATAAGGCAGGCCTCACAGGGCTAGTGGGCACTGAGAGGACATCCCGTAAATGACAGTGTTAGACTTCACTTTCTGCGTTCTCTCTAAAAGGCAGGAGGGGGCCAGTGATGATCTCTGCTCCTGTCATCCCGGTGCCTCCCCAGTAAAAGAGGATGCAGGGAAGTGGGCAGGGAAAAATGCCATGGTCCGTGCTGTGAGGTCCACGGCTGGCCCCAGACTGAGCAGAAGGGGGACCTGGGGAGGGTTGAGTTCATGACTCATATTCTGTAGTTGATCCACCATGCTCTCACTGAACAAGCAATTTGAAAACAGCATATTATGAAATAGGGGGAAATACAGCTATGAACTCCTCCTGAATCCTGGTGGAAACATTTTGGAATCCTGAGGGTCTCAGAAGCTGCCGCGTGAATGGAGCTGGAGCAGGGGGGGGTCATTGTCTTCTTGAGATGGCCAGCCATCTTGGCATCCCCCCTCCATTGTGTGTGGACTGGTCAGAGATGGAAGAGAAATTCAGAGCCGGAGGAGTGAAGCACCTTCCCTTGGCTCCCTAGTTATCATCAGGTGACTGGAATCAAAGGGGACAGGGCTGCACAAGTGTGGGGAGGGGCAGAGGACGACACAGGTGAGAAGAAGAAGAATTCTATGCAGGGGGCGGGGCGGAGGTGATGCGGAGAGCTGGGGACTTGTTTCCTCACTGGGCCTGAGCACACCCCTGGCAGAACTGCAAGCTTCTGAGGGTCTCTTTCAGGTGGGTAATAACTATACCTACCTCAGAGAGTGGTAATCAGGATAAAATGGCACAGTGTACAATAGATGCTTAACACAATGCCTTGTCAGAGTACGTGCTCAATCACATTAGCTGAAGACTTTTTTTTAACTAAAAAAAGAAAGAAAGGCAGCCATGTTGCTATTCACCAAGGAAGACTGTTACTGTTATTGGCTTTCTTCTTAGTGAAAATGCCAGGGAAGTTCCCTAACTGCCCGTGGTAATGACATCACCATTAATGACAGAGAAGGCCAGTTGTAACTCCATTTTCCAAGGGTCTAAGTGACTCTCTTTCTTTTGGAGACCTGAGTCTTAAAGTTAAGGTCTGTTTTCAAGAAATAGAGAGGCCTACAGCATCTACTTTGTCATCATTTCACTTGTAGTACTATCTATTAGCAGGAACACCAGGAGACTTTGAAGACTTTAGCTGTGGATGTGAAGTTCTTGGGGATATATGACAGACACAAGATAAAATTTAGGACTTGTTTGATGTGATGGAACAGCACAGACTGAGTGAAAGAGTCAATTTTTAACATCCTAAGGGACGCATTCAGAGAAGGCGATGGCACCCCACTCCAGTACTCTTGCCTGGAAAATCCCATGGACGGAGGAGCCTGGTGGGCTGCAGTCCATGGGGTTGCTAGGAGTTGGATACGACAGAGCGACTTCACTTTCACTTTTCACTTTCATGCATTGGAGAAGGAAATGGCAGCCCACTCCAGTGTTCTTACCTGGAGAATCCCAGGGACAGGAGAGCCTGGTGGGCTGCCGTCTATGGGGTCGCACAGAGTCAGACACGACTGAAGCAACTTAGCAAGGGAGGCATTGTAAAAAGACATCTTCTTACATTGCAAGGTCCTAGACCCTTAATTTCTGGCATTAAGAAACCGGAAAACTTCATGAAAATTAGCACCTAAAAATCTTAGATAAGATATATGAATATTCTTTTAATTGCCTAGTAGAGTTGGAAGGAAATAAATACAACTGGACCAGAGATAAAATCTAGCTATATGCTATTTATAAGAGTTGCATCCAAAACATGAAACAAAAAAGCTAAAAGGAGAAAGATGAGAAAAGAAATAGTAGGTAACTAATAACCAAAAGAAAACAGATGTAGTTTATTAATGTAATATCAAATAGACTTTAAGACAGACATTACTAGTGTTAAAGATGGTCTTCACATGATGAACAACTTTAAAAGGACAATTAAATAGAAGAATAGTTCTAACATTGTATGCTCCTAGAAACATGCTTCAAAATATAAAAACAAAAAGTGAAGCAATTTCAGGGAGAAAATGATGAATTGGAAATGATATGAAAGCTTGCTTAGTCATGTCTGTCTCTGCGACCCCAAGGACTGTAGCCCGCCAGGCTCCATTGTCCATGGAATTTTCCAGGTAAGAATACTGGAGTGGGTTGCCATCTCCTCCTCCAGTGGAAGTAATAGTAAGATACTTTAATGCACCTCTCTCCATAACTGATAAAAGGATCATCTAGAAGGTGTGAACAAAACATTCTCAAGCTTGCTTTAATGGATAGGGTTGGAAACCCCTTATTAATAATTAGAAAAATCACATTTTGTGCATATGTGAGACACTTAGAAAATCTGATCACGTACTAGCTCAGAAATGAAGTCCCAACAAATGCTGTGATATAATGTCATACAGATTGTATTATTTGACCACAGTATCATGTAGTGAGAAATCTTAGCAAAAAAAAAAAAAAATCCACCTGCTTCTCTCCATACATTTGGGGGTGAGGGGAAAAGCATTTCTAAATAACTCACTGGTTCAAGAAGAAATCATATGATAATTAATGAATTAAAATTCTACTTATCAGGATTTCATGTCTTTCAATCACAGAAATAAGCAAAGGATAACACATAGGCTGAAAATGCTTATATTAGTAAAGAAGAAAGACCAAAGACTAATGATCTATGTCAAATGGAGGAGGTGAAAAAAAAAAGGAAGAAAAACAGAGTAAGCCCAAAGAAAGGAGAAGAAAAAAAATAATGGAGAAAAAGGTGATGAGATTCAGACTCTCATGACATCTGGAACAGGCCCATGGTTACTTTACGGTTGGGAAACATCATTCCATTGAAAATACCTATCCCTTCTAGGACCATATAATCTCTCTCCCCGAAAGCCCCTTCCCACTGAATCTGCACCATCTTTGCAGTGGAGGGACTAAAACCATGTTTTATTCATCTCTGTAGGTTTTATGTCTAGCATAGGTGCTCAGCAATTATATTCGATGCCTTTTCCTTTGGAGTTATTTATTTACTCTCTTGGCTGGATTGTAAACTCTTTGAGGCTGAAACTAGATCTTTCCCAGCTCTGCTCCTCCACAGCCTGTGAGCTAGGACTTGTGAAAAGGAACCACCTGATATTTAAATGTGTTTGAAGTTGTATTGAATTTGTAGAGAGAGCATTAGCTTATAGGCTGGAAGAGAAATGGAAGGAGGAAGGTGGAGTGATTTCTGATTCGTTCAGACTTGGGAATCTGATCATATTCAGAATAGGCTACTGATGACTTTCAGCACAGAAAGAAATTTTCTGATGCCTGGGCATGATTTTAAGACTTCTTAAGAAACTTGGAAAAAAATTACTGAACTCTCCATTGGGGAAGGAATATATACCTTTCTGATTCCTGTCTGTGGTGGGGATGAATGAGAGATTAGGTGTAGAATGTTCTAGAGTTGGATGCTACTTAGCTTTAAGTTCCCCTCTACTTTTCTTTTATTATGATGATTAGATATCCATATAAAACTTACCCCTTTGGCCATATTAAACTGTCCCGTTCAGTGGCATTAAGTACATTCATAATACTGTGCAACTGCCTCCATTATGTATTTCCAGAACTTTTCCAATAATGATCTCAAACAGAAACTTCATCCCCATTCCTTTTTAACTGTGCAATTTTGCTAGTTTCTTCATCTGAGAATCAGGGCTAATCATATTATCTATTGAATAGGATTATTGTCTGGATTAAATGATGTAATGCATGAAAACTGCTTAGCACAGTGCCTGGCACTGTGTTTCATTGGTCAACAAATGTTACTATAGAAAAGAGCAAGGGGAGAGGAAAGTCACGTCCTCTAGAGCTGGGAGGGCGACTTGAGGTAAGCATAGTTCAGGAAAGCATGCTAGACAAGGTCTTGATGGGACTGCTCTAGAATCACACCTGGTGACAAGTACCCTCTCCAGTCTCAACGCTGTGGGACTAGGGGAGGTTATCTCCAAAACTCCTTCCACCACCAGCATCGCACCTGGAGTGTCGCGGGAACTCAAGAAACCTGCAAATACGTGAATGAATGAAACACGCAAACATTTCACTGCTCCCTGGAAAGTAGAACTCGCTTAGTCTTAGTTGTCAGGTTATAAATCGGAAGACTGAGGCTCAGAAAAGTAAAGTGACTTGTTTCCAGATCACACAGTTTGGGGGAGAGCTGCGTTAAAAAAAAAAAAAAGCCAAAGTTCCTAAGCATATGGTGTAATCTTAACTTGAACCAGAATTCAGAAAAATAGGAGAAAAACCCGAGAAAACCCGAAAGGTCCAGGCAATGCCTAATTTTAGAGGCAAAGGCTCCAAATGTTCGGTGACATTTTCCTGCTCTGACTGCATATCTGATCCAGAATGTTGCAGATAATTGCTTTTTGTTCAGGGGAGAACATTTCCTACCATCTCAGGGGCAATGGTCATTCTGGTAAGGAGGACCACAGAAAATAACTATTTTTGAAACTGTAATTCAAGAAGAGCTAGGAATTTTTAAAAGACCCAAACATAGCTGGCACCTTTTCATCTCATCCAGCCTCAGTTTTACTTGTCAGGTATAAATAATAACACTCGAGACGCAGCAGTGAGAATTAAATGAGATAAAGAATGTCACGGTCGCTTTTGCAGTGCCTGGCACATGGATGCTGTTCAGCAAATATTTGTTCCAAGCAAAGGGAGGTATTATTGATGAAGCATACCCTCCATTCGTATCAGCTGCCCACTTGACCCTGCTGGGAAGATTTGCTGGTGCCGTAGACACTTTCTTTGCAGTGTGACCCAAAGAATAACCTAGAGGGGAGGAGGTAGCCATTAGGACTGAAGCAATTTGTAGCAGACAAGTGCTGCCTTTTTTGCTTTTCTGCCCCAGGCTGCAGTTAGTCAGAAATGGCTTCCCGCGTTTCCTGGAAACATCCAGAAGGGTTTCAGGGACTTAAAGGCTGTGCCTGTAGGTTTTTAGTCCATTCTCAGGGACAGAGGTCACTTGGCATAGAGGGAAGTCATCTTATACCCTGACAGAGCGGTGGGAAGACTCCTGTCTTGGGAGCCAGGATACTGGCTTCTAGACCTGGCTGCTTACTAGCTCTGTGACCTCAGGCAAAGGGCTTCACCTCTCTGAACCTCAGGCTCCTCTTCTGTGAACCCAGGGGCTTGGAGTACATGATTTCTGTGTCTCTCTCCATCTTGACCACATTACATTCTATTTATTTATTCTACTCACAGCTTTCCAAGTATTGCTGCTCACTGAAAATATGAATGTCCATATATGTGTACAGTCTCACACACACACACACACACACACACACATCCTCTTACATCCAGAATCGTCACCTAGGGAAATAGCGCAAAAACCTAACACCCCAGTGAATAGCCATGTTACTCACCACCTTCAGAGTGACAAAGCCCAGCAGCTTCTGGACTAGAACCTCATCTTCCTTGTGACCCGGGACTTCTGCTGCCAAATGAGGTAGAAATGCTGCGATCTGATTTCTAACCCCTAGAGCAACTGCTGCTGTGGCTGCTGCAGCCGCCCGCCTTTTCGACCATGGATGCGGCGGCATCAGCACAGAAATGCTGAGCACAGCACATTTCTCAGCATTGGGAGGCGGACTGGGTTGCTGCAGAGGAAACTGGGTTGCCATTCCTCCAAGGGCTATTTCTACCCAGTGAGTTTTGGTGGTGGGAGGATATTTACTTTTAAACCTTGCACTCCTCAAAGGGACGACTCTAAAAAACCTTGGCTTTTGCCAAGATCAAGCCTCCCTTGCGGAGTCAGATTCAGTCATCAGGAGATTGTGATCTTGCTTCCTGCCCTAGACTTACACTTAGGGATCTTGGTGTTTGTGGATGAGGGTGGTGACAGGGTCTTTAAGCATCCTTAAATGCTAGGGGAAATGCCTGGCTTTTTTTCTAAAAGGGTAATGTTTCTGTGGGCTTCCAGGGTTCCAGGAGACCTCATTCAGCCTGACAGGATGAGATATGCTTTGTGGTGCTAGCTTTCTTGGCATAATCTTTTGGGAATAGAACAGGGCAGAGCCTGGAACTCATTCGCTATAGGGGTGGAGTTTGCTTATTAATTTCCACAGAGGTCTCCCTGAATTCCTCACTCAGCTTTTGGGGTGCCAGTTTCACTAGTGACTAGTCTTTTTCAAAAAAAATTTTTTATTTATTTTTTAACTGGAGGATAATTGCTTTACAAGGCGATGTTGGTTTCTGCCACACATCAACATGGATCAGCCATGGATCGATATCTGTCGCCTCTCTCTTGAGCCTCCCTCCCACCCCCACCCCATCCCACCCCTCCTGGTTGTCACAGAGCACCGAATGGAACTCCCTGCATCACACAGCAGATTCCCACTGGCCATCTATTTTCCATATGGTAATGTACATGTTTCCATGCTACTCTCTCTGTCCATCCCACCCTCTCCTTCCCCTGCTGTGTTCACAAATCTGTTCTCAATGTCTGTGTCTCTATGGCTGCCCTACAAATAGATTCATCGGTGTCAATGGTGACTAGTCTTTGCTTCCCCATACATTCTGTAGCTGATGGGCTCTGGGAGTTTTTGGTCATCCTGTTTCAGTCTTCTCATCTGCAAAACAACACCACCCACAGGGTGATCAGGAAGAATTTACATGATTTAAGGCAATGGTCTCCAAATCTTGAGTGTGCGCTCCATCAGTAAAAATTTATTTGTGAGTGTACCCCTGGTGTAGGTATGTTTATGCATTTGTAAATTATATAACACACATGCCATTAGCTAACACCTCAAGTCAAAATATACGCTAAAGATGAGGTTCATTACTAATGGTAGTGGATGTTAAATGATATTTCGAATGCTTGTGATAATTTAAAAAAACCTTGGCCAACTTCTTTTTGAACCTGGATAAGTCATCATTATTTTGATCTTATATTCTGGTTATGAATATGGTTGTAGCATGGTTGATCTCTTATTAGGACTGAAGGTGTCAGCTTCACCTTTTCTCATTGCTTGTGTTGTTAGTATTCATCTCCATTTGGGATTTCTTCATGGGAATATTTCTAAACCAAGCATCCTCTCTATGTGTGTGGGGTTAGTTTAAAACTAAGATGGTTTGGATAACCAACAAGGCCCTACTGTACGGCACAAGGAACTCTGGGTTCTGCCAGGCTCCTCTGTCCATGGAATTCTCCAGGCAGGGACACTGGGGGGGGGGGTTGCCATTTCCTTCTCCAGGGGGATCTTCTCAACCCAGGGATTGAACCCAGGTCTCTTGCACTGCAGGCGGAGTCTTTACCATCTAAGCCGCCAGGGAAGCCCCAAGGAACTCTGCTCAATGTTATTTGATAACATGGGTGGGAAGGGAGTTTAGGGGGAGAATGGATACATGTATGCGTATGACGGAGCACTTTGCTGTTCCCCTGAAACTATCATAACATTTTAAATTGGCTATCCACCAACATAAAGTAAAAAGTTTTAAAAAACAAAACAACTAAAATGGTTTGCTCTGCCACTCCACTTAACTCTTCCACGTATGGAACCCTCACTCTTTCCTCAGGATAACATGTTTCCTGTAACTGACACTGGGGCTTCTAAAAGTCATCAAGGTCAATCCATGTATCAGATATTAGTAAAAATTAACTTCTAACATTTCTCTTGTGGCTCAGCTGGTAAAGAATCGTCTGCAATGCAGGAAATCTGGGTTCGATCCCTGGGTTGGGAAGATCTGGAGAAGGGAAAGGCTACCCACTCCAGTATTCTGACCTGGAGATTCCCATGGACTGTATAGGGTTGCATACAGAGGTTACATGGGGTTGCAAAGAGTCAGATACCACTGAGCAACTTTCACTTTACTTTACTTCTAACTTCTTTCTGACATTTAAGACAAAATAGACGTTCTGATATTCTCTCTCCTGCGCTCCGCGAATGGCTCTGCATGTCTCCTGCGTGCGTGCTCAGTTACTTCAGTCGTGTCTGTAGCCCCTGGGGTACCTATTTGTATCCTTGTTTGGAAATTGCTGAGTTGATGGATGTAAATGTGCCTTGTAAGCTGCCAAGAACAGACTATGTGAAAGTAACAGTGAGGATGCATACTCAGGGAAGAATGTCTTCATAGGTAGAACGATTGTTACCTAAAGCTCTAAGGATTTCTGAACACTATTACAAGAAGGATGAACCCACTGGTGCTCACCAATGAGAACAGGCACACCAGGATCTTCTTGACCCCAGCTATGCTTCCTGCACAGAAGCACCTGAGCATGGATCCCAATTCCTTATTCTTTGGACTAGAGACCTAAGAGAACGCTCTGGGAATTGGCTTGTGGACACAAGGGGAAGGAGAGGGTGGGAGTGAGAGAGTAGCATTGAAACATACACATTACCATATGTAAAAGAGGCAGTGGGAAGTTGCTGTTACAATATGGGGAGCTCAGCTGGGTGCTCTGTGATGACCTAGAGGGGTGAGGTGGGGCATGGGATGGAGGTTCAAAGGGAGGGTATGTGGCTGATTCATGTTGGTATACGGTAGAAATCAACACAACACTGTAAATTATTCTCCAATGAAAAATAAATCTTAAAAATGTTTCATAAATGAAAAAAGGGAATGCTCTGGAAGAAGGAAGTTTAGGGTGGCTATAGGATTATATTCTCTAAGTCTCTGCAGTGTTGGGTTTATTTGTTGCAGCACCTCAAAGTTAACCTTAATTCAATTATTGCACATGTGTACATGTGCTCAGCTGTGTCCAACTCTTTGCAACCGCATAGATTGTAGTCTGCCAGACTTCTCTGTCCATGGGATTTTCCAGGCAGGAATACTGGAGCAGGTTGATATTTCCTACCCAGGAATCAAACTTGCCTCTCTTGTATTGGCAGGTGGATTCTTTACCACTGTGCCACCTGGAAGCCCAATCTCATTGGGTAGTAAGAAACAAAACCTGACTTGAGAACTAGAAGACCTGAATCTTATTTTTTTTTTTTTTCAGGAGCTCTTTTTTTTTTTTTTTACTTTGAATTTCACCTTTCTTGACCCTAATCTTATCTGTAAAATGAAGGTGTTGGATTAGATCATTTTAAAGGTTTATTCCAACATTAATAATCCTTGGTATCTTCTTTCTTAAAAGTATCTCTTTATGAATATCTAGCGATATCCAGTGGTGGTTGTATTCGATGAAAATTTCCACCCAAGCAAAAGATTTGGAATGTGACCTCCATCATGACCTTTCTTTTGCTTCTCCTCATTTCCCTCTGCCCACACCACCTGTCCTCTATTCCTTCCTGATTCATCTCATCCACCAGCCAGAAAACCTGAGGTCCAGAAAACCTCAGTCATTTCTTTGAGCTTAGCTGCTGCTGTACGCTTCCAGCTGAAATTCCATCTGGAGCTAATGTTTGAGGCCAACTCCCCCTGTGAGAGCTGTCTTTTTTTCTGTTGCCCCTCTCTGCCCTGCACCCCAGGGGTGGTTTGGGCAGAACTGGCCACTAAGGACAAACACTGTATTTTTTCTTCCCCAAGTCAGAGCTCTTTTGGAATCAGGACGCTCTTGATAACTTCCTCTGCGAATGTGAATCTGTGCTAGGCACTGTATTCGGTGAGAAGGACCCGGCCTTGCCTTCATGACACTTACATGCAAGCTTAGGTACTGTCACTCAGTCAGAAAATGGTTAAGCTTTTTATTTCATGGTGCTTTGAAGTCTAGGAAGTGTGTTTTTATAGTAACTCAATTCATCTCTAAAATAACTCAGTAAGAGACCCCCTGCCAGTCCAGTGGTTAAGACTCTGCACTTCAGATGTAGAGAGCAGACTTGTGGACACAGTGGGAGAAGACAAGGGTGGGATGAATAGAGAGACTAGCCTTGACAAATATATACTACCGTGTGTAAAATAGATGGCTAGTGGGAAGTTGCTGTATAACACAGGGAATTCAGCCTGGTATTCCGTAACAACCTAAAGAGGTGGTATGCGATATGGCAGGGTCAGAGGGAGGCTCAAGAGGGAGGAGATATATGTATATTTATGACTGATTCACATTGTTGTAAGGCAGAAACCAACACAATATTGCTTACAATAACCCTCCAATTAAAAATTGAAAAAAAAATTTAAAAAGACTGTTTCCAATGCAGGGGACAAGGGTTTGATCCCTGGTCAGGGAACTCAGATCCCTTATGGCACATGGCCAGTCTAAAATAGAATAAAATAGCTCAGTAAGTCTGATGTTTTTCTTCTCATGTGACAGGTGATTCTCCTAAGAACACATCATAATGGGCAGAGTTAGGGCTGGAATCCACATCTTCTAACCACAAAATCTGCACTTTTTTCCTTTTCCCTTTCATTAATGTAATAAATATCTTCTCTAGATCCATGCCTAGATCCTCCAGGCAGGACCCTGAGCACCCATGAAACCTGGCTCATGTCTTGGTGTATAAATGATTGGTTTGTAATATGCCACCCATCCTCCCAACTGGATTGGAAATGCATTGAGAATAGAGTCTGTTTCTCAGCCATCCTTATGACTTAAAAAGTCTGGTTTATAAGTTAAGTGTGTTTTTTTCTATAGCACCAAAACCTTTCACATTGTGTCATGATAATAGTAACAAGGACCGGTTATCTGTCGAGACAGTAAGAAGTTGCTTTTGGGTGTGAAAACTGGGAGGACTCCCCTTTTCTTACTGCCTCCCAGATACCTTTCCTATGTGATTAAAAGAAAAAATTGCGGCTATTATGGGTCTTTGTTGCTGCATGTGGGCTCTCTCTAGTTGCGGCAAGTGGGAGCTATGCTTTGTGGCAGTGTGCCAGCTTCTCTTTGTGGTGGCCTCTCTTGTTGGGGAGCATGGGCTCCAGAGAGCATAGAGGCTTCAGTAGTTGCAGCATGCAGGCTTTAGGAGTTGTGGTGTATGGGCTTAGTTGCCCCACCGCATGCAAAATCTCCCCAGACTAGGGATCAGACCCATGCCCCTTGCATGACAGGTGGATTCTTAACCACTGGACCACCAGGAAAGTCCCCAAAATACCTTTCTTAAGTGGTAGTGCAAACTTTCATGTCAAGGCATGTAAGATTTCAAATTAAGTCCCACATCGACGTGAATTCACTAGTTTGTGAAAGATTTCTCGCAGACTCTCTTCCAAGATCAGGCTTGGGAAGCAGTTTGTGGAAGAGCTGCACTCGAGACAGGGTGAGGAAGAACCACAGAAAGAGAGAATGAGGACATGAAAAGTGGCTTCATGCACTCATGCACTCAGGAGGTACATGATGTGACCTGGCTCTTTGCCTGGTACCAGTCTTAAAACTTCAAAAAGCCCTTTTCTGGGCTTGCAAGAAGCTGGCTTGAGTGGTGAGAGAAAAGTAAAGGTGGGTATTTAAGGCACTCTGTCCCCGATCTGAAACAAGCAATTCGGGGCCGCATGACTCCAGAGTGAAATCAGACGCAGAGCCTGGGCTGTCACCCTTGCTGCCTCTGTGAGTTCCCTGTGCCAGGCTGTGCTACTTCAGCACCGAAGACAGCGCCTCGGGAGCTCCTTGACTCTGAGCTGGGGACTCTGTGGCTGTTTACATTGGGGACTTCTGTCTGTTTGATTCAGTGTTCTTGGCAAGCTGTGCTGAAGATTGGGACCTGGGGAAGGCTCAGAATCATAGGAACTAACCCAGATTCCCTTAAAGTACATTCTTTGGGCTCTCTTTTCTTTTTCCAGTTGCTTGAGGCATTTATCTAATCTTTCTTCCCCATTCTATCAGAAAGAAAGAAGATGGAGTCCTATAGCATCTCTTTCCCCATCCCCATAACTAATCTGGTTTTTTTCTGGTCTAATTATGCTCTTTTTTTCCTTGGACCCCTTGCTGTTTTCCATGCAAGAGTTGTCTAAACTACCCTGGAATTTGGGGAAAGCGTGGATAGGCACTAAAATATAACTGACAAGACAGCAGAATGCCTATTTCTTTTCCACTTTCCCAGGTGGTACATGGACATTTTGCAGTGCCTTAGATCAATGGGTATGTTCCCACTAGTAGGAATTTCAGGCTCAATTTCAGGCCAAGGTAGAAGATCCAAGAATCTTCAGGGCCTCAGAGATTTCTACCTCTACAAGAGGCTGCCCTGGTTATAGTTCTAATTCTTCACCAACTGTGAAGATTAGAACAGGTCACTTAACTTCCCAGAGCCTCAGTTTCCTCAACTATAAAAAGAGGGTAACAACAAAAACCCATCTTAAGTAAAAATTAATGGGATCATTCATGAGAAATCCTGTTGTTAACTGCAGAGTACTACCCAATAATTAATAATAACAGTCCCTGCAAAACCACTGATAGGGAGATATCGGCATTTCTGGTTTCCAAACCCCAATGTGGGCTGTGAGAATGTCAAACAATGCCTGTCAGAGAGGCACAGATAGTGATGCCAGGACAATTCAAAAGGACACTTGCCATCCTACCTTGAGTTGGCCATTGTCTGTGAGCTTGGCTTTAGTCCCTTCTGTATTTGAATTTTTTTTTCTTTCATTAACTTAATAAGCCAGGGACACTCACACTGACACCCTTGATTTATCAGACAGTCACAGTGCTGCTGGAAACAGCTAGTGACATATCCCTGCCTCCACCCCACTTCCCACTGGCAGTTACACATCCCAGAATCTTGCAGAAACCTATGGGTTTTTATTTGTCATTGCCCACGTGCTCCCATCCACCCCTCAGCTACCTTCATGTCACTTCCACTCATTGCTGCCACATCTTTCAGATAATTTGACCTTCCTATGGAGTTCCTAAGAAAGACTACTCTGAGTTTTCTCTAAGAGACGGTAAGCCCTAAGGCTGTGGACAATGCAATTCCTGCCTCTATGCTCACAGAGGCGTTCAGGCTTTGCCAGTCCTAGGGTGGTTTGTACAATGATCATGCTTGGTTATCTACACCGACTCCACTTCCCCTTCTTTTCTAACAGAGCTGCAACTGGGTTCACCTATCCTCCATTCCCCATGTAGCCATGTACCTGCAGAAAGCTGACCTTGCCCCCCAGCTCAGGGTAAGCCTGACTGTCCTCTCCCATGTGCCAGCGGTTAGTGCTGTGAGGTCTCTGGAAAAGGCTTCCTTACCGCTAAGAGATGGTGACATGTCTGGATGAGATGCTGAGAACTGTTGCTGCCAAATTGCTACTGGCCTAATATTAAAGCCAACAGCATGGATGACAGAGAAGTGAAAAGAACCTAGGTTCCTGGTGACATTGCCATGCTAGCAAATCAATCAATTCTGAAGCCTGCATTTCTTCTGGCCTTCCAGTTTTGTGAGATAGTCAAGCTCGTTGTTGATTGAGCAGGGGTTTCTGTTACTTGCAGCTAAAAGCATTCTTTTTTTAATACACTCAGTTGCTGGTCAGGAGGTAAGTCTAGGTCATTTGTAAAAGATACAGTGCACACTTGACCTGCTGTTGAGCTCCGCAAACAGTACTCCAGATGAATTTACTGAGCTTCTTAAACCAACAGCATTTCACTTACTCCTGCCAATCTCAGCCACGTGTTTCCAATGATGTAAGCTGGCAGTTGTTAGGAGACATATTCTGTAAGTTTATGGATTCTGTTTTCTTAGATATTCAGATTTGTTCTTAATCATAGCTGATTCTATTTCTTCTGGATGCCAAGCTTCATCTTCTAACTCAATTGCTTGATGTACATAGTTTTTTTTTGTTTGGGTAGGAGAGATATCCTTTGGTTACACAGAACAAGGAGCCTACCAGGGAAGGAGATATTTGTCAAGTAGCAAGACTCTTTTCTCCTTAGAAGCCAGTTTGGGAGCCCAAGATTCTATATATAAAGGGTTGCTGGAGGCCATATTTGTTAATCTTCCTTGAAGGACCATATTAAGAAGGTATCATGCCCACCCTTCTAGGCAAGACTCTTCAGCTGACAATCTGTCAGTTACAACAATGATTTCTTCCCAGCTCTGTATATTGTCTAACTCACAGGGGTGGTAGAAAGTGGAGGAAGCCATTAAAAAAATGTGTGGTTTTTTTTTTTTTGGCCATGCCATGCAGCATGAGGGGTCCTAGTTCCCTGACCAGGGATCGAACCCACACCCTCTGCATTGGAAGTGCGGAGTCCTAACGTCTGGATCACCACAGAAGTCCCGGAGGAAGCCATTTTTACAGACTGATTCTTTACACTCATAGCTAGATGACTGATGAGCCCCTAGATGGAAATTAGGGAAGAAAGACAAATGGGGAAACAGGGGGACACAAGCAGCTGTAAGGAGATTAGTTTCATCCGCCCAACAGATGCAATAATATAACCCGGTCAGAAAATCATATTGAGGGCCTCCCAAGTGCAAGTGTTGTTGAGGGGGGGCACTGAGATACTTTCTCTATCTTTGGGGTTTCATAGTCTAGCTGAAAGATGGTATAAACAAGCAAAAAGTTACTTTTAGCTGTAAAATTAACTGAATAGAAGGTAAGAATTAAAGAAAAAGAAAATGGGAATAATTGTTCTGGACAACAGAGCTATCACAAAAAGACAGATCACTAATTTTTCAAATTTCCAAATGAAGTGTATAGATAACAATTGAGAAGAAAGGGAATTTGGGGCTACAATGACTAAGAAACTATGAACAGTATGAGAATACTTTCAATATCATCCCTATCATAATTACTATGACTACTGCTGCTCTGACAATAAGATGCTCTGTAACTTGAGCATCTACTGTGAAGCGATACTTGGCACTTCACTATCATCACTTAGTGTCCACATTAGCATTTTAAGATATTGTCCTCATTTTGTAATAATGAAACTGGGAATTAGATGCCTAGGAATTTTAAGGACAGTTTCACTGAGGTGTCGTTCACAGGCCATACAATTCACTCATTGAAAGTATACGATTCAATGCTTTTTAGAATATTCGCCATAATGCAACCATCACCACAATTTCTGAACATTTTCATCACTCCAAAAAGAAACCACAAGTCCATTAGCCCCGTTTCTCCCCAGATTCCCAAGACTTTTGCTTAAAAATTAAAAAAAAAAAAAACTTTTGGCCACACCGCATGGCATATAGGATCTTAGATCCTTAATCAGGAATCACGTGGTATCTTAGCTCCCCACCCAGGGATCGAACCCACAACCCCCTGCATTGGCAGCATAGAACCTTAGTCAATGGACTACCTTTGAAGTCTCTTGCTTAAGGATTTTGAACTCAGGCATATCGGGCACTAAAGGATTTGTTAATGCTTGCAACTCTGACATTAATAGAATATTACTTAGCCTCCCAAGTCCTACTAACTTTGAGATTAATTCTGACAAGACAAGGAAGTAGATAGTTCAGTTTAAATATGAGGATGAATTCCTGAATGAATGCTTTCTAAATAGTGCCTAGAGTGTTCAATTTTCCAATGTACTGAGATACTGGAAGTTCTAGAATTGCATTTTTGTCCATTTCTCTCTTCTACGTTTATGTGCTGCCCAAGGCAGAGACTGTTGGAAATTTCAAATAAAATTTTCTTGGCAGTGTGGGCTGAGAGCTGAGAAAGATGATTCATAGATGACTAAACAAACAGTGCTTAACACCCTTGGCCTTACCTTCAAGCAAGGAAATTGGTTACTGAATAGCATGCTCTACAAAGGCAAGGGCTCTTTCTCTTCTCTCATCCCTGAGTGGTTTAACCAAGTTAGAAATCTCTAACCAAGTTAGAAATTGATCTGTCGGGAGTTCAGAACTCTGTTCTGTTCTGAACTCTGTTCAGAACTCTGTTCTGTAGGAACACGGATCAACAAAACTTAAACCATAGTGTGTAAGTATAAAATCCTGGAGGGCTGAGACATGGAATCCAGAACTGAATGTTAAAATATCTGAACTGCAAGGACGAGGATGTTGAAACATTAAGCAAGGACCTGGATTCTTTTCTCTTTCTGTTTAAGGGCTTTAAAATTTTATTTAGTTTCATTGCACTTTAAAAACCCTCTCAGTATTTTGTCTTTTGCAGACTCTTTGTGATCCCATTGTAGCCCATCAGGCTCCTCTGTCCATGAAATTCTCCAGGCCAGAATACTGGAGTGGGTAGCCTTTCCCTTCTCCAGGGGAGCTTCCCGAGCCAGGAATCAAACCAGGGTCTCCTGCACTGCAGGTGGATTCTTTACCAACAGCTATCAGGGAAGCCTCTGTATTCTGTCAGGTGCAATATAAGATGAGTAAAGAAAATATATTCTTGTTTCTAGAAACAGTGACTCCTAAAAGTTCTTCTGTTCCTGCTCTTTTTTATCTTAGAATAAACTTTCATTTATTTTTAAAATTTGTTTATTTTTGATTGGAGGACAATTGCTTTACTATATTGTGTTGGTTGGGCTTCCCACATGACACAGTGGTAAAGAATCTGTCTGCTAACGCAGGAGATGCAAGAGATGTGGGTTTGACCCCTGGGTCAGGATGATCCCCTGGATGAGCAAATGGTAACCCATTCCAGCATTCTTGCCTGGAGAATTCCATGGACAGAGAAGTCTGATGGGTTACAGCCTATGGGTTTGCAAAGAGTCAGACATTACTGAGCACACAACACCGCAACAGTATTGTGTTGGTTTCTGCCACACATCAACATGAATCAGCCAGGTATACATATGAGGATCTGGACTCTTCTGATATCTCATTTAAGTAACCTAGAACACGAAATCAGAGTGCTGGACTTCAAACGGGTCCATCCAGACTGTTTTTGGCCCTGAGATGGAAAGACTATTAAGTAGCTTGTCTAAAATCACACAGTTTTTCAGTGGAGGAAGAGCTGAGCTTTAAACCCAAGTCTGTCTGATTCCAAAATGCATGTTCTTTCCACTATGAAAGTGTTAGTCACCCAGCTGTGTCTGACTCTTTGCGACCCCATGGACTGTAGCCCACCAGGTTCCTCTGTCCATGGAATTCTCCTGGCAAGAATACTGGAGTGTGTTGCCATTCCCTTCTCCAGGGAATCTTTCAGACCCAGGGATCGAACCTGGGTCTCCTGCATTGCAGGCAGGTTCTTTACTGTCTGAGACACCAGGGAAGCCCTCTTTCCACTACACCAATGTGCTAAGAGCAAGTAGTCAGGAAAGAAAACCAAAGACCCAGAAGAGTGAGCGGTGAACAAAACATACTCTGAGCATCCTGGAAGGGGTAGAAACTGCTCCTCTCCTGGCCACAGGAAAGGTAGTCCCAATCTCCAGAGGCTATTTTGAAGGTGAGGAGCTGAAGTTTGCTCCTTTCAGTTTGCTCCATCTCTCCGGGTTTCTGTTTGCTCCTCTGGAAGATGCAAGGTAGGTGATGGAGAGGCGGGGAGGTCAGAATAGGGCTCAGAACAGGAAAGTCCCTCTCATCTCTAATAGTCTCCAAATCTCGCAGCATATTTATTTCTTCATCTTTTAAACTTGATGGGGCAAACCACGGGCCTCACATAAATTCCCACTTTCATGTAACATTGCCAATGGTGTGACATCTTTATTTTCCATGCTGGTAGGAAAAAAATGAAGAGGAACAAGTTCAGACACATGGGCGGGGGCCGTGAGCCTTCCTCTAGTCTCACCCCGCAGAGAACTGCCCCGGTCAATTCTCTGGTTTCTTTTCTGAGGTCCTGCAGAGAAGAATGAGATCATGTCTGAAAAGGGAACTAAGCTTCTTGGAGCAAGAAGCTAAATAACTCCAATACCCACAAGTGCCATTATCTGGCTTCCATTTCGAATCCTGATTCAAGGACCTGATTGAGTTTATCTTTTAAAAGAACTGGTCAGCTCTTGAATCAAAGAGTTGAGTCCTCTTCTTTTCCTCTTCTGGGTTTTTGAATGGTGTTGAGAGCCCCTACTGCCATGGCAACAGGAGATGTGGAAAACCGAATCTGAAATTGTGGGATGGAAAGGACCCTGTGGAGAGGGCAGCCTCTGAGGGACAAGAGAGTCCTCATCCTGAAGGTGGATGGGAAGCTGGTCCTTTGCTTCACCCTGACATTGTCCTCTGTGGCGAAGATTTTAGGCACAAACGTTGACTGGCTCTGGTGTCATGCAACCCTCAGTCTGAATGCCAGCTCTGATATGCCAGCTCTGTCACACTGGCTGTGCGACACCTGGCAGGCTGATTAGCCTCTCTGAGCCTGCACTGTAGGGCCTGTTGTGTGGATTGTATCAGAGGATAAATCATTGGGTGCTTGGTACTTATTAGATGCTCAATAATTAGCAGTCCTTGTGGCCTGTTTTAAGTGTTAGTTTCTTAGCTCTTGTTCCTTGTGCTCTGCTGGCTGACTCTAAAGATGTGGTTCCATCCATTCAGAAGCATATGGGTACAATCAAGCTCCTACATGACAGGCTTACTTAGATCTGGGAGGATCAGGAGAAACCTGCCTGACATTCTCCTTGTACACCCGGCTCTTCTCTGCTCAAGTAGTGATGATGATGGCGGGGAGAGAAACTTGCAGGCAGAGAACCAGGAACCAGAAAATCTGCCTCCAGCCCCGGCACACACAGACACTCCGGGCCAGTCGTTTCTTCTCACTGGCTTTGAATATCTGCTCTGTCACCTGGGTTCCTGAGGCCTATAACCTATCGCCCAAGCCTTCTCCCCTGGGCGAGTCCAAATTGGGTGTTGTCTGCCAGGCCAAGCGCAATCTCTAGTTGAATCACCATCTCTCCACAGCTCTGGAAAAGTTAGGAAAGGACAGCCATGTGCAGGGGTGAGGAGGGACGAGTACATAGAAAACCAAAGCTGCTAGATGCCGTGGCATCCTCTGCCTTGGGCGTTTTGTCAACAGCTGGGCCATTGGTCACCTACCAACAAATCCCCATGAATCAGGAGAGAGGCTAGAGGGGCTCAGAAGCTCACTGCATGCATCTGGGCAGGTTGCTCCATCTCACTGGGTCGCAGAATATGCATCTGTAAAATTAGAGGGTTTGATCCTTTCAACTCTGCTGCTCTGATTACGTACTTACAGGGAGGATGCTGCCTGGGTTCCAAGGGTCAGGGGGCAGCAGCCTGGAACTCCCAAGTGGGGCTCTCAGTTCTAGCTTCTCCGCTGCTGGAAGCCTGCTCAAAGGGAAAGGCAAAGGTCATGGCTTGAAATGAGGTTTTCTTTGCCTCTCCTGTGATTTTCTTCGGCTCTCTTACAAGCCATGGAGGAGAGAAAGAGCTGATGGGGAGAGGAGCTCTTCAGGAAGCAGGCGTGGTGCATTGAAGGGGACTCCCTCTCCCTTTCTCGTTTAGGATTACTGTTTTTTTTCTCAATAAATATTTATTGAGCACCTATGATGAACTCGGTACTTGTTCACATCAGTATACAAAACACACAAATCCATGTCTTTGTAAAGCATATGCTGTAGTGCAGGGAGACAGACAGTAAAAAAATAAAGGTAGAAAATCATACCTGAACAATGTCTTCTTGACGATAAAGACTAGAAGAGACACGGAATTAAGGTTGTGACTGTGGGGTTTTGATAGAGGGCAGTGGTAATAATCAAAATAGTTGACTTCTGAGGGAAGATTGATACAGGCTGGCCAAGCGGAGGACAATATTTAGAATATAGCTACATTTAATACGCACAAAATGCTTTTTAATAATGATATTCATTAGCGCTACTTGTTTGTTAATAATTAATAAATGAGCCATCCTCCGTTCATCCGTTCTTTTCTTTCATAAAGTCTTCAGCAGCTTTGGGGTGTCCCCGGCTGTCCAACTTTTATTCTCTTTGTCTCCCTCCTCTCACGGATGTTCTTGTTTCTTGCCAGGTCCCCTGGGCTTGTTCCATCTCGAATCTTCCTCCGGCCGCGCCCCTCCTCCACACCCCTCCCCCCGTCCCGCTCTGCTCTAGCTCTCAGGCCAGCCTGTCAGTTTCAGTCCGATGAGGGCAAGCCGAGTGGAACAAGCCGGTGGATGGGGGAGAAGACGACGGGAAGCCTTCGAGCAGTCGGATCGCATAGCGAGCTCCCCCGCCGCGGCTCGGGCGGAAGTTCCTCCGGCTCGCGTTTTCAGCGTGGTTGGGGCGCTGGGGACTGACTGTACCGCAGTTGAGCGGGGAGGGCCGGGCGGGGACGGTGATGGTCTCCTCTCCTTTCTGAGGAAGAGGGCCACCTGGAGCATAGGCGCGCCACGGCGAACCCCTGCTTCTTCAGATTGAGAATAAGGGTAATGATGCTAGATTAATCATCATACTAGCTCAGGCTTCTTGTGAGAGATCAGTTTTAAAAGTAGAAGACAGGGCTTTGGTAGGTGCTGTGCTAAATCTCAAGATATTCTTCCCGATGCCGAGCAGGCGGCTCTGTGCTGGGTTCCCAGGGGAAGAGCGATGACGACACCACCTTATGACTTCCAGGAGTTTGTGTTTCCCCATGGGGGAGGAGCGGGGAGGCGTGCCACTCCCTGTGGCAGAATGCAGGCTGTTTTAAAGCCAAAGGGAGGGTCTGTCCTGGCTGGAGGACTAGAGACCACCCCTCTAGGTATTGCACTGGAGTAAATGTAACTGTGACCAGAATATGTTCACATTCCAATGATGACTTGGATCGAAAAGGTACAATTGAAGGACACGTTTAAATATGGGATGGGCCTCAGTTTCACATAAGGAATTTGGTGACCTGACATGCTGGGTATCGCTCAGGATGCTGAGCCTGGTGGGATGAAGGCAAAAGGGCTGAGAATGTTGTTAATGCTGGGAAGAAGCCCTTTCCCTACCAGAAGGTTCACGCCTCACTGATGATCTTTACAGAGGCCGGTCCTTCAGACTCCTTGGTGAATAGCCTGTGTTTTTACATTCTGTTCCAGCAAAACACTTACAGGCAGGCATGTTTGTCATTTGTTTTTGTTCCTGAATCACCTGCTTGTGCTCTGTACCCATTTTCCATTGTTTTATTTTTTGTATATTTTTTCTTTGTTGGGGCATTTAATATATTATGACTAATACTCTTTTTCTGACTTGCTGCCAATAATTTTTCAAGTTTTCTTGTCGTAATTTTTTTCTTATGCCTTTGAGGGTACAGTTGTGCACAATAAACTGCACATAGTTAAAATGTTCGATTTTGTGAGTTTTGAAATAGGTATAAACCAGTGAAGCCATAATCATAATCAGATTAACATGCATTTTTATCACCCTTCAAAGAGTTTTCGGACTTCCCTAGTGCCTCAGATAGTGAAGAAAGTGAAAACCAAAGTGAAGCTGGCTCAGTCATGTCTGACTCTTTGAGACCTCATGGACTATACAGTCCATAGAATCGTCCAGGCAGGAATACTAGAGTGGGTAGCCGTTTCCTTCTCCAGGGGATCTTCCCAACCCGGGGGCTGAACCCATGTCTCCCTCATTGCAGGTGGATTCTTTACTAGCTGAGCCACAAGGGAAGACAGTAAAGAATCTGCCTACAATGAGAGAGGCCTGGGTTTGATCCTTGGGTCAGGAAGATCCCCCTGGAGAAGGGAATGGCAACCCACTTTGGTATTCTTGCCTGGAGAATTCCATGAACAGAGGAGCCTGGTGGGCTACAGTCCATGGGGTTAAAAAGAATAGGACACGACTGAGTGACTACATTTTCACTGTCAAAGAGTTCACGAGGGCCTTGGTAAAACCCCTATTTCTCCCCAGGCAGCCTCTTGATCCCCTTTCTACTACTATAAATTAATTTACAATTGCTAGAATTTTATATAAATGAAATTATACAGTAATTTTCATCTGGCTTCTTTCACTCAGTGTAATGATTTGAAGATTCATCCCTGTTGCTGCAGGGGTCGAGAGTGTGTTCTTTGTTGCTGAGTAGAGTCCATTGTATGGATATACCACAATTTGTGTATCCATTCACCTGTTGATGGACATTTGGATTGTTTCCAGTTTGTGGCTATTAAAAGTTGAGCTTCTGTGAAGATTTATGTACAAGTCTTTGCATTTCAAGTGGGTTTTGACAGCTGGAGATGAAAATATATTTCAGACAGAAGGTCACAGAGAAGCAAAGGCAAGAGGTGGACAGGGAACAGGGCTGTAGCAGTCTGGGGTAGACGGAATGAAGGATATTCACTTGGAGAGCAAGGTGAGAAGAGAATAGTTTGGAGGTGGATCTCAAAGGGCTTTGGAGCGTATGCCTTGGGCTTTACTTCATTCTATACACAATGGAGAGCCATATAATTTTTTTATTGAAATATGGTTGTTTTACAGTATTGTGTTAATTTCTGCTGTACAAAAAGTGATTTAGTTATACATATACTATACATTTTTTTTTTTTTTACCATTATGGTTTATTTTTTTTTAAGGCAGGAAAGACACAATTGGAATTCCAACTCTTGAGATTAACAGCCCTTCAATCTATTTTGCTGATTGTGTGTGTGTGTGCTAAGTTGCTCCAGTCATGTCCAACTTTGTGCAACACTATGGACTGTAGCCCGCCAAGGTCCTCTGTCCATGGGATTCTCTCTGCAAGAATTCTGGAGTGGGTTGCCATTTCCTTCTTCAGAGGATCTTCCAGAACCAGGGATCAAACCTGTGTCTCTTAAGTCTCATGCATTGGCAGGTAGGTTCTTTACCACTAGCACCATCCAGGAAGCCCATATTTTGCGGAATAGTTAAGCTAAATGGTCAGTTTGCTTTTCATGTTAGCATGGGGAGACACTTTTATGCTGAAGTTCAGAACCAGCAGTAGCAGAGTCTCAAGGTCATGGAGGAAAGGAAGGTCCTCATCTCTATGTTCCCCACTTGTATAAGAAAATAATTCTATTGAACTCTTCCTTGTCCAGGTATCCCATAAGTAGTGGGATGTAAATACTCTGAAAGGGTTTGTAAAATGTAAAAATGGATTTCTGGTAAATAAATTCAAATTTCTCATTAATTTCTATTAAAAAATTGGAGCTGTATGACTGTAGAAAAATGCCACCTTAGAAAAATCATCCTTATAAAGTGATTCATCAGGGTCCCAACAGGAAAAAGGCAACACACTAGAATTGGTAAGTCAAAGGGACGTAAACAAAAAGAAAAAGCTCTTTACAAAGGTATGGGGCTGTAGGGTGGCCACAGGAGACGGTGACATAATCAGAAAGGACAAGTGGAGAGAGCGTTACCGGAGCCTGAAAGGAAAGCTGTGTAGAGTCAGCCTCCCTTTGTGGAGGGACACACTTAGCCAGAGATGACCAGAAAAACAAATATTGTGTTCACATCCTTGTCTTTGCCAATGGCTAATCCCAGCTAGAAGCCCAAGATCATGGGAAGCTTTCAGTATGGTCCATGCAAGTACAGTGTAGGATGGAGAAGGGTGAGAATACTTTTGGGAGGCATGTAAAGTTAACTTGTTAATTTTGCACCCGCCCCTTGTCCCCCATCCTGATCTGCTCTTCATCCTTCACTCTGCTTTGGGCCTCAGGACCACCCTTGCCCTCTGGCTTCAGGCACCACCTGGAAGAGTGGCGGGGTGTCTATTTCCCCGGCTTCTTCCTTGCTGCCTTGCTACAGATGGCTCTGTCCCTGTACCAAAGGCCACAGCTGCTATTAGGGAGCATCTCTTTATATAGTTACTTTCCTGGAGGCAGCAGTATTATACTTCTTCTTTTCCTTTTGGGTTCAGGAAAGGTAATGGGTTCCCAGTGTTGGTAGCCCTGGGGTACCACGCCATCTCTGGTTAGTTTCTTCTTATTCTGACCGCTCCTTTATAAATAGTCGCTTATTATTGTCTCTCCTCTTTCACTTGGCTTGAGTTGCCATCCATATCCTGCCAGGACTCTGGTTGATACAGAAGTCAAATACGGGTAAAATTCCACTTGGCTGACCTACTCTGTGAGGTTGACTCTGGTGAACCTGGATGAACTAACAGGCACCTAGAACTGCTGGCCCATTCCATCATTTCTCCTGGCTGCTGGAGGCCTCAAATCTTCCTGCAGATTGTTCTAGAGCCCCAGGAACCCTTTGCCATTTCAGCCTCCTGCACCTGACTGCTCCATCTTACCTGATCACTGTTGGGAGCTCTTCACTTTGATCACTGTTGGGAGCCCTTCACTTTTGGCTGGCTTCTTCCACGCCCACACTGGTGCTTCCTTGAACAGAAATGGAGACCCTCAATTACCCTTTTGTTTCATGCCTGTTGCCTCCTCCAGCCCAGTCCAGCCTGTGCTGAACAGAGCGAAGACCTTTCCTTGCAAGACAGGGGAAGGCGGCCATATTCTAAAATAAGACTTTTTAATGACAGTTTCCCCAGTGAGCGTACCAGCTAACAGGAATGTAAGCTGCATTGGTCATGTAGACTAAAGACCATATAAGAGGAGTAGGCGGGGGGAACTCCTTGGTGGCCCAGTGGTTAGGACCTGACTTTCTTTCTTTTTTTTTTTTAAGGACATGACTTTCTTACTGCCAGTGCCCTGGGTACAATTCCTGGTTGAGGAACTAAAATCCCGTAAGCCTCAAGGCACAGTCCAAAGAAAAAAAGAATGGTGGGCTAGTGGTTGCATACCTATTCTAATCTGTATTTTGCCAGGTGGCTCCATCTCTAATTCCTATCCTACTTTTCTTAATTGTGCTGAAACATTCTTGGATGCAGAATTTTCATTTTCTTCGGAGTCTATCTGCTTCTCATTGAACCGTCTTTGTTCAGGAGCCCCTGTCTGTGGAGCATTTATTTCCACCCTAATGATAGAGAGGAGCTTGGGAGGCTATTGTCCATGGGGTCACAAAGAGTTGGACACGACATAGCAACAGAGCATGCGTACACACAGTGGTGCTGGTATTAGGCTGGTATCCACGTGTATAATTAGATATTAATGGCTTATTAATGATTGGTAAATCCGCTAACCAAGTAAGTCATTATTCAAATTAGAGACCGTTTAGCACGTACTGCTGCTGCTTCTGCTAAGTCGCAGCAGTCATGTCTGACTCTGTGCGACCCCATAGATGGCAGCCCAACAGGCTCCCCCATCCCTGGGATTCTCCAGGCAAGAACACTGGAGTGGGTTGCCATTTCCTTCTCCAATGCATGAAAGTGAAGAGAGAAAGTGAAGTCGCTCAGTTGTGTCCAACTCTTAGCGACCCCATGGACTGTAGCCTTCCAGTTTCCTCCATCCATGGGATTCTCCAGGCAAGTGGAGATTTATTAGTTTCGGTAAGGTTAGCTCCGAGGAATGTCAGTCTATTGCTGTGGTTTATTTAGAACCCTGGCCTTGTTGGATCTGCAGTTTAGCATGTTATCAGGCAACCAGTATTGTTAGGAAGATTGGCTTTGTAGTAAGAGAACATGGTCCTCAAAGCTTGACTCTGCTATTTATTTCTTGTGTGATTTTGGGCAAGTGAAGTAGCCACTCTCTGCCCTAGTCCCAGTGCTGGTCAAAGGGGAATGATTGAAGTATGCACCTTCTCGGTAGATGCTTCCCACATGGCATCTGATTATGTGCACAACCCTATGACTCTATGGTCTCTCCTTGAGTAACTGTACACTTTGCATCGCCTCTATCAGATTGCATGTACTTTGTCTTATACCCTTTGAGCGGCTACAACAGAATGCCATCGATTTTCTTTAAAAAAAAAAGAAAATTATTTCTCACTGTTCAAGAGCCTGAGAAGCTCAAAACAAAGTTTTATCAGAAGACTCAGTGTCTGGTGAGAGCCCACTTTCTGGTTCACAGATGGCCATCTTGCTATGTCCTTACAAGGCAGAAAAGGAGAGAGAGTTCTCTGGAGTCTCTTATAAGGACACTAATCCCAATCATGAGGGCTCCACCTTCATGACCTAATCACCTCTCCAAGACTCCACCCCCTAAGACCATCAGGCTGAGGGGTAGGTTTCAACATATGAATTTTGGAGGGACACAAACATCCAGTCCAGAACATACCTCTAGGGCAACTCTGTATTTTTCATGGCGCTTAACATAGGTACTTTCGATTGGTGATTATTGAAATATGTAGAGTAATTGCTCTTGTTGTTTAGTCATTAAGTCATGTCTGATTCTTTGCAACCCCATGTACTGTAGCCTGCCAGGCTCCTCTGTCCATGGGATTTCCCAGGCAAGAATACAGGAGTGGGTTGCCATTCCTTTCTCCAGGGGATCTTTCTGAACCAGGGATTGAACCAAAGTCTCTTGCATTGGCAGGCAGATTCTTTACCATTGTGCCACCAGGAGAGCCAAAAATAGTTGCTGCTGCTGCTGCTGTTAAATCACTTCAGTCGTGTCCGACTCTGTGCAACCCCGTAGATGGCAGCCCACCAGGCTCCCCTGTCCCTGGGATTCTCCAGGCAAGAACACTGGAGTGAGTTGCCATTTCCTTCTCCAATGCATGAAAGGGAAAAGTGAAAGGGAAGTCGCTCAGTCATGTCTGACTCTTCACGACCCCATGGACTGCAGTCCACCAGGCTCCTCCATCCATGGGATTTTCCAGGCAAGAGTACTGGAGTGGGGTGCCATTGCCTTCTCCGAAAAATAGTTGCTAACACTTACCAAATGTTCACTACCTGTTAGGCAGCACTGTTCTGACTCTTGATGCGGGCGAAAGCTCTGTGAAGGAAGAGGTACTAGTACTCCAGTTTTATAGTTGAGAGAATGGAGGTACAGAGAGCATTAAGGAAATTGACTAAGGTTATAGAGATTAAAAAAAAAAAATCAGAGTCACGATTTGAACCCAGGAATCTGGTTCTAAAGCCCAGATGCTCTAACTACTGCACTAAACTGACTCCCAGAGAGGTCTTTCATGGAGTTGTATATCCAGACAACACAGTCAGGACACAGGGATGGATAAGAGATCACACAAGATCTCACGTTCTCGACCTGGCGGGAGGGCTCAGCTCTCTGATGTCACTAAGGCGTTTCATTCATTTGGCTCCAGGGTTGCTTTCATGGCTCGCATCTGCATTTGAAGACGTGGCTACAGATTCCTTCGAGTGCATCTGCTTGTTCTTTTTCTTGCAGTCTGCAGATCTTTCCAGGCTTTTTTTTTTTTTTTTTTTTACAGAGTATCCCTTATGCTTTTGCAAAACTTCAGAGCTTCAGTTACACAGTGGAACAGAGTGAGTCAAACTAACTGAATTATGTACCTGTGATCGTCTAAATTTTTGTCAACTTCCAGTCCAGTCCCAGAAGCTGGCCAACTCAAGAGGCAGTGGTCCAAAACGATGAGCTGGAGCCTACATAGTGTATTTGGCCTTCTCTGTGGCCAAGGGCTGTGCACAAGGAATTCAACTTCTGTGAATTTCATCAGCTACTGGTATTGGGTTGGCCAAAAAGTCTGTTCAGGTTTTTCTATACAATGTCATGGGAAAATCCAAACGAACTTTTTTGGCCAACCCAGTATAATGGAAAGACCTTTCCCAGCTTGACGCTTTCTGATTTCATGTCATTTCTGCCCTACCTGTCAGACTTTGTTCTCCAAACATTTATTTGTGGACTATGTGTTAAGCCCAGCTAAGTGTAAGAGAGAGATGATTTTTTTTTTCACCTTGAAGAACTCCTGGTCTGGTGGACCTAGAGAATTAATACGCCGGTGAGGGGATCATCAGGCGCCAGAATAAGCTGTGTGCCGTGCTTAGTTGCTCAGTCGTATCCGACTCTTTGGGACCCCATGGACTGTAGCCTGCCAGGCTCCTCTGTCCATGGGGATTCTGTAGGAAAGAATACTGGAGTGGGTTGCCATGCCCTCCTCCAGGGGACCTTCCCAACCCACGGATCAAATCCAGGTCTCCCGCACGGCGGGCAGATTCTTTACCATCTGAGCCACTAGGGAAGCCCTGGTGAATAAGCTGAGAGTAAGCTGAGGAGCCAGTTAAGAATTCAGATTCCTGGGCTCCACCTCCAACGTACCGAATTAGAGTCTCTGCTTCTTATGCAGAATCAGGTGGAGAACTCTTGCTGGGCTGCATTTGGACGATGGTGGTGATGGACCACAGATGGGATGCCCAGCAAGAGGTTCCATGGAGGATGGCATTCATCCCTGGACCACCTTCATGTTCTTGGCCATAACTGTGTGAGTCTGCTGTATTATTTACTTCATTATTTTCTTTAAATTTATTCACTTGGAGACCTGAAATGTATTTATTAAAAAATGAAAACCTTATGCCAGAAATGGAGATGTAAGTAATTATTGCCACAATAGAAGGCAACTGTAGAGGGAACATGACGGAGGAAAGAAAAAAGGTTATGCAATGCCAGCTAGAGACAGCTAAGGGCTCTAGCCCAAAATTTCTCAGCTAAAGTGGGAAATTTGCAAGTGTCAGAGAGATAGGAGTCTGGGCTCAGAAAGAGGAAGCCTGATCACTGAAACAGAGGTCAGCTTGATGTTCAATTTGATATCACTGATGCTAAACACTTCAAGGTTGAACAAGAAAAGAGACTTTCAAATTGATTTTCTTGACCTTTCTTCAGAAAACATCTTACATAAAGATCAGTGTGTAAGACAGATTAAAAGCAACAAAATAAAAAAGCAGCTGCTCTGAAAAAAGTCAGGGTAGGGGTCCATTCCCTGCTGTTCAGACCCCAAAGCATTCAGTCTGCACTTTGAGAAGTAGTGGGCTTGGGGAACCACCGGGTTCTAGAGGCTGGCGGAGTAAGTGAAGGTTGAGGACCCGGGCACAGTGACAAGATCCCGAAATCTTTGTGGCAGCAGAGACTGAAGGAGGAGCATGGGGGTAGGTAATGGAGAATCAAAAGGTTGGCCATACCTGCGGTGGGGGGAAAGGTTATGAGATTTCTGAGCTAGGAGTGAGTTTATATTTTATTTTACTAGTTTCTTTGAGTCTAAGGAGGCAAAAGGACAGTGGTTTCTTCATCTGGAGCGCATATCTGGGTTTATCCTTGGTCAGGAGGGACAAGGAAATCTCGGCATGGTGATTAAGAAAGGTACATTTGTATTTCAGAGTATTTGCAAAGGCAAAACTTCCTGGAATTTGGGGTTACCTGTGGCCTGGCTCCTGTCACTCTGATGAATCCAGGAATCATCTGACGCTGGAAAGTAGCATCACATGGTCATTCTCAACACTTCTTGAGAATATTTTATGACAAATAACGGGAAGCCTTTTTGACTCTGGAGAAAAGTCTATGGTGAATCAGTGTGCTCATTTTGGGAGGAAAACCAGAGATGGCTAAGTTGTAATTCTTATCATGTGAAGGTTAGTCAAGACAGTAGCCAACTCTCATGGATATGCTGGCATCCCACCTAGATACCGCCCCCCTTTTTAAGATTTTTTTTTAGGTGGACCATTTTTAAAGCCTGTATTGAATTTGTTACAGTATTGTTTCCATTTTCTTTCTGCCTCGAGGCATGTGGGATCCACCTCAACGCATGCGGGATCTTAGCTTCTCCACCAGAGGTTGAACCCATCGAACCCATTGAAAGATGAAGTCTTAACCTTTCAACCCTCTAGAGAAGTCCCTAGAGCCCCTTTTGGGGGCTGAAGTTCCCAACCCTGGTCACCAGCAGCACTGGCTTTGAAGGGTTCAAGATTGTGCCCCTTGTTGCCATTGGCTCTGGCAGCAGGTGTCCAAGGTTCCAATCCCCTCAGGGAGTGACCTGCCCCATGCCTCGCCAATATAGAGACACAAAGCCTGGGCCGCTTGTCTTCACACTGGGACAACTCTGAAGGGCCGTCTTAGCTCCCGAGCTGCGTGTAGGATTGATTTGGGTTTTAGTTGCAGTCTCATCCTGGGTCAGCTCCAATCTTCCTGTGTTCCTGGTGACATCATGATATGAAACCAGACAATGGAATTAAATAATATTAAGTTTCCAGGAAAGTGGAATTCTCCAGAGGAATAAGGATGTCTCCATGAAATGAAACTGCTCAGAGCCACAGGAGCTTCTCCTAAGCCTCCTATATGGCATGGCTCTTTCTTGGGGACAAATAATAAAGTCTGAGTCAATCAGGTAATACCTGAACGTGTATGTCTACATATACATTAAATGTGTTTAATGTGTATATATACATATATGTGTATTCTGTGTTTTATATATATATAAAATGTATAACCTCTTTCTCCCAGGTGGTGCTAATGGTAAAGAACCCACCTGCCAGTGCAGGAGATGCAAGAGATGTGGGTTTGATCCCTGGGTCAGGAAGATCCCCTGGAGGAGGGGATGGCAACCCACTCCAGTATTCTTGTCTGGGAAATCCCATGGACAGAGGAGCCTGGCGGGCCACGGTCCGCGGGGCTGGAAAGAGTCAGATGCTACTGAGCACACAGCACACAGTGCACGCACACACTCAACCTCTCTCCTAAGCCTCCTGCATAGGGTGGGCTCTTCCTCAGGGACAAATAATAAAGTCTGAGTCAATACAGGTAACACTTGAATGTATGTACATATACTATATATAAAATGTATATATTTTATATAGCATGTGTGCATTATATAATGTGTGCATACTATATATACTATGCATTTTATATAGCGTGTGTATATTATGTAATGTATATGCACAATCTATATAATGTATACATTATATATATACACACAGTTCAGATATAAAAGTAGCATCTTCATGAGTAGGTGTTCATCTGTGTGTACATCTGTTCCAAGCCCAGTTTATATTCCTCCCTGATTTGCTCAGCCTCACCTACCCTCCAGTCCTTGGCTGCCTGATCAACGAAGAACCCCAGCTGCTTCCTCTGTCACCTCGTCTCCTAACACTGCCATCTGTCCCAGCTCCCCAGAGTGAAGGCCAGACTTTGGCAAAGCCTCATTGCATCTGCCGTGGTTGTAGCCACCACAGCTCTGGTGCCCAAGGGTGACCAGATGCACCTGAAGAGGCTTTGGTTTCAGGGGAAGCCCCAGGTCCCTGCAAGAGACTTGGTTTCCCCAGAGGAGCTGGCTAACATAACTGGCAGGTTTAGGGAGGTTGTAATGTCCCATTGGATGAAGTCTGACCACAAGGAGAGACAGGAAGGAACCGACAAATAAACGACCCCCTTTTTCTCCCCCTCCTAGACTGTTTCAGGTGCCCTGACTCCATATGGTCTTTCTGGAGACTTCCGGTGTGAATGAGCGGCTGGCTGTGCTGTCTGATGAAGTTGAAGCCAGCTTGGTAATTACCACACCTTGCATTTGTCTCCATCCTTCCCCTCATCTTTTCCTTCCCCTGTCTAACCCTGGTGGTCCTGGGATTGCATTGCTGGTAACGTGTTGGCACCTAAGATTTGCTTCAGAGGGCTTTCTCTCGGGGACCCACCAAGGTAACTCAGTATCCGAGAGCTTTCCTATGCATTAAAATGAATATCTTGTATTTCAGTACTGTGTTTAGCATCCAAATATATGAAATGAAATACCAACACGTACCTAACAACTGAGCTGAACATATGTGTCACGACTGAATGTGAGTGTTAACATTCAAACAACAGTGGGAAACAGCTAAATTGGTGTCCATAGCTGTGGGGTCCATCCTTGTTAAAGTTGGTGTATTAGTTATCATCTATCACTGCATTATAAGTCACCCCAAAACGTTGTCGTTGTTCAGTTGCTAAGCTGTGTTTGACACTTTGTGATCCCATGGACTGCAGCAAACCAGGCTCACCTGTTCTCAACTGTCTACCAGAGTTCGCCCAAATTCACGTCTATTGAATTGGTGATGCTATCTGACCGTCTCATCCTCTGCCACCCCTTCTCCTCTTGCCCTCAACCTTTCCCAGCATTAGGGTCTTTTCTAATGAGCCAAATCTTCGTATCAGGTGGTCAAAGGATTGGAGCTTAAGTTTCAGCAACAGTCCTTCTAGTGAATATTCAGGGTTGATTTCCTTTAGGACTGACTAGCTTGATCTCTTTACAGTCCAAAGAACTCTCAAGAGTCTTCTCCAGCACCGCAGTTTGAAAGCATGTTCTTCAGTGCTCAGCCTTCTTTGTGGTCCAACTCTCACATCCACACATGACTACAGGAAAAACCATAGCCTTGAGTAGATGGACCTTGGTCAGCAAAGTGATGTCTCTGCTTTCTAATACATGTACAGCAGCTGAGAACAGCGAATGTTTATTATCTGACAGTTCTAAGTGGGTCAGGAATCTGGGAGCAGCTTAAACAGCAGTTCTGGCTCAAGCTCCCTGACGATGCAGTCAGGGTGTCAGCTGGGGCTCCGGGTTCAACGGTCGGAGACTCTGCCTTCACGCTCACTCACGCGGCGGCTGGCTGGCCTCAGGTCCTCTCCACGTGTGCCTTTTCGTGGGGCTGCCTCGAGCGTGGCAGCTGCCTTCTTCTTAAGAGAGCAGAGACAGCCTCCAAAGGAAGCCATAGTCTTTTTATAGCTAAATCTTGGAAGTGGTGTACCATCGTTTCTGCCATATTCTATTCATTTGAAGTGAGTCAGTATGTACAGCCCACATTCAAAGGGAGGGGATTACACAAACGTGTGAATACTGAGGGTGGGGATCCTTGGGGGTTATTTTAGAGGCTACCTACCAACCACATGGGTATATTATTCCAGTGGTAACTTACATCAACTGTCTCTGCTGAGTCTCAGAAATCCCCTTCTGTCTTATTCCAGGAGCCTCTTGGATTTATTCTGGAAATTTTTCTGATTGAGCTGAATAATTTCTGCTGTTTTTGTCTCCAGTTGTGTGGGAGCTGAAAAATCTGTGTTGGTGTTGGTATTTTGGTCAAGCCTGGGAGAAGTGTGGCGCTCATGTAGGAGTGAAGATGGACAGATCCCTGGAATGCCACAGGGACAAGTCACCCTCAAGCATCCTGAGAGTAGAGCCACGGGCCTGAGCCATGAGGACTGGACTTTCCAGGCATGACCAATCTCACCTCTGCATTTGGGAAGCAGAGAATGTCACGCAGCATCTCTCACCCACACCAGCTGCCTCAGTATTGCTGCAGGTACCATGAGGGATGATGGACAGTTGAATGAAGACAGTCTCTGTCCTCACGGCATTTATTTATATGAGCTTAGAGCTCAGAGTGGGAGTTCAAGGCTACACGCATAAATTTGGGAAGCATCAAGCAATATAAACACTTTTCGGCAGTGGTCCTTAACTCTTTTGGCACTGGGGACCACTTTCGTGGAAGACAATTTTTCCACAGATATGGCAGGGGGGTGGTTTGGAGATGATTCAAGTGCATTACATTTATAGTACACTTTATTTCTTGTATTATTACATCAGGTCCACTTCAAATCATCAGGCATTAGATCCTGGAGGCTGGGGATCCCTGCTTTAGGGGAGTGAGTATACATAGAGTCCAAAGAGGCTAAAGATAGCCTCCTGGGCACTCCGATATTTAGTGATTAGGAAGAGGTGGAGCTGCAAGCACAGAAGACAGAGAAGTCCCATTTTATTTGTCCCTAAGCAACGTTTGACCCAGCAGACCAGTGGTTGACCTGATTAATCCCTGGTTATGAGACTGCCTCTGGGTCCTCACAGCGGCTCCAGGTTCCCAGACCTCCAGATGAGGATAAGCTCAGAATAAGGGAGTTCTCAGGCTTGCCTGGGGGTTCAGATGGTAAAGACTCTGCCTGCAGTGTGGGAGACCTGGGTTTGATCCCTGGCCTAGGAATATCCCTGGAGGAGGGCATGGCAACCCACTCCAGTATTCTTGCCTGGAGAATCCCATGGACAGAGGAGCCTGGCAGGCTGTAGTCCATGGGGTTGCAAAGAGTCGGTCATGACTGAGTGACTAAGCACAGCACAAGGGAGTTCTCAGCGGCAGGTTTTGTTTCTTTTTTTACATAGGCTTTTTTTTTTTTTTTTTTTTCGGAGTAGTCTTAGGTTCACAGCAGAAGTTACCGAGGTTTCCCACAGACTCCCTGTCTCCACCCCCAGGCATGCCTCCCCTACTATCAACACCCCACTCCAGAGTGGCACACCTGTTAAAACTGATGAAAGTACACGGACACATCATTAAGCCTCAAAGTCCAGTAAGTTACATTAAGGTTCACTAGGGCTTTTTCTTGGTGTTGTACCTTCTGTGGCTTTGGAAAAATGTCTAAGGACAGGAAGCTACCATATGGTATCGTTAAGAGTACTTTCAGTGCCCTAAAAATCTTTGTTCAGCAGTGTTTTTTAAAACCTCTTTTTAAGAGCAAAATGGAAGGGGTTGGGGAAGCAAAGGAGCACCATGCTGCTTGTGGCTTCTAGAATAATCCCATATGTGGTCCTCTGTCTCACTCACAATTGGACCAACGTCTACTGGAGCTGAGTTTCCCAACCCTGGACACTGGAACCAGCAGCTGCGGCTTCAATCCTGCTCACACTTGCCCTCATTTTTCTGTTCCATCTATAGTACATGGGAATATTTGTTGGCTTCTGAGTCAAGCTATCCATTTTAATTTTCCGCCTAAGATTATGTTGTCTATTAACACTATATAGATGGAGCAGAAAGGTCCACCAGATTTTGAACTTATTGCATCATTTTGACTCCAAGTATTTTTTGGAGTCAGATTTGCTTCCTTTTGGGTATGAATGATCCCCAAATCTCAGATCCCAAGAGTTGAGCCTGATAACAGGCACAAGAAGGCTAAATTTTATTTAGATTATACCTGAGGCAGATGATCCCTATGGGTGAGAGAATATTGATTCTTGATTGTGAAATAAGAAAAATAATATCTTATTTTGCATAGAGTGTCGATGAAATGATAATGTGGCAGTGTTTCCTAAACTGTCAAATGCCCTGTGAATTATAACTGTTTCTAAAGAAGGGCCATCAAATAGGGAGGGGGCCCTTTCCATAGATTTGGTTCATGGAAACCTAGTATACCCACTCTACTTTCTTCAAGCAAAGTGCAGTCATGAGAACTGTGGGTTAAAAAAAAAAAAAAAAAGCACATTCGTTTCTCATTCATCCTTCCTCTAGGCTCCAGTGCTGTAACCAGATATGGACCTGAGGCCGTGCCGGAATGAAGGAAAAACATGTGGCCAATTTAATCAATTCAATAAAAGCATCCTTTCAAGCTGGTCCAGAAATTTGGAGCCCAGAGCTCTAGGAAAATGACTGGCAAAATCTTCTGATTCAGCTGATAAGATGTTTTGGGGTTGTGTAGATACTACTTAAGAGATCAAAGGTCAAGTAGTAAATGGAGAATCTAATTGGGATTAAAACTTGGAGTCCTCAGGCGGTGCTACAGTAGGGTAGAAGCTGGGAAGAGATAGATGAGTCCTGGAAGGGACTCATCAAGTTTGTTCTTCTGGGCATTAGTCAGGGAACTCCTTTCTGTGGGTCCCTGTCCGCTGGCTCTTCCCAGATTCATTTTAAATGTCATGGGTGATGAATCACTTCCTGGGGATGCCCTTTCCTTAATGCACCATCCTCCGGGAACTGTTCTTTCCTGCTTTTCTCCATGGAAGTCTCCATTTGGGTCAAGGTCACACTGGGGATCTCAGCCTATTGAGACCAATCTCTTCTCTTTCCCAGAATCATTTTATGACTAAGACCAAAGACAGGCTCAGAGGCCCTGCACAGCAGGAAGGAAGCTCAGGAAATAGAAGCTAAGATGGTTAGGGGGAAACTAAGAAAGGTGGAGAGGGGAATGAAGAGATTTTTCCATAGCATATTATGTCTATCATTACGGTCATTTGCGTCTCTCATGGCAATTTGTTTCTTGCCACTCTGTAATGGTGAGAGAATGGATGCAAACTTCCTAGCACTGGGCTTGACACAAGTTGGTGCTCAAGGAGAGTTTTCTTCTCTGTGTATGTCTTCTTTCAGGCTTCTCTGTATCACTCACAGTGCCTTGAAGGAAGCTGATGCTGCATTCAATCTTTTGACTGAATAGAGATGCTTCATTCTGTTTGACTTAACCAGCAAGCAAGCTGTTAAAAAGTGTTTCTCAGTTAAGAGCACTCTTTGTCAAGGAAGGGAAACCATGGCCACTCACATCACTGCATGGAAGGGTAGCAGGGGCCTGGATGTCTGCAAAGACAAGGACAGCCCTGAAAAGCCACATGAATTTAGTCTTTCTGAATTTCTCAGTGGGTGTTGATAGTTGCTCCTTACGTTACGTATTCATCCACTTACTTCTACCCCTAATTGGCTGCCCTAAAAAATTTCACTTAGGACTCAGGACTTTTACTTGGGACTTACCTGGTGGCTCAGACGGTAAAATGTCTGCCTACAATGCAGGAGACCCAGGTTCAATCCCTAGGTCGGGAAGATTTCCTGCAGATGGAAATGGCAACCCACTCCAGTATTCTTGCCTGGAAAATCCCATGGATGGAGAAGCCTAGTAGGCTACAGTCCATGGGGTTGCAAAGAGTCAGACACGACTGAGCAACTTCACTTCCACTTTCAAAAAATTTCATTCAGAGACCTCATAATACCTAGTGGCTAAGCAATGGCACCCCACTCCAGTACTCTTGCCTGGAAAATCCCATGGATGGAGAAGCCTGGTGAGCTACAGCCCATGGGGTCGCTAAGAGTCGGACATGGCTAAGTGACTTCACTTTCACTTTTCACTTTCATGCATGGAGAAAGAAATGGCAACCCACTCCAGTGTTCTTGCCTGGAGAATCCCAGGGACGGGGGAGCCTGGTGGACTGCCGTCTATGGGCTCACACAGAGTTGGACACAACTGAAGTGACTTAGCAGCAGCAAGCAAGATCCTGATCCCCTCCTTTTTTCAGAGAGCTGCCTTTCCAGACTTACTTCCTGCTGTTACCGGAAACACTGAAATGACCCACTCTGGCCAGATACTATAGTAAGCATCTGCGTTAGTTATTATACAACAGGAGGTCCTCATAAGGAACATGAAACTAACAAGCCACCGCCAACCAGAAGAATTCAGGAAAGGTCAAAAGAAGATACCACATGTCCTACCAACCTCCCAGAATCCTCTTCACTGGAATCCATCCTGGCTGAACAATGCCTCCTGTGTCACCAGGAAGGACCCTGAGTCAGAATGATTGGCCAGAGACAACCCAGAAACTAATCCCATCACCATAAAAAGCTGAAACTGCAAGCCACGCGGCAGAGCAGTCCTGCTGGACTCACTTATCCTCCTGCTCTCCGCTTGGACAGTCCTTCCCAACAAAGTCTCTTCCTTTGTCAGTACATGTGTCTCCTTGGACAATTAATTTCTTAGTGTTAGATAAGAGTCCACTTTTGGGCCCTGGAAGAGGTCCCCCTTCCTGCAACATTGCCGCTCCAGGACCTCATCCAGCTGAAAAGAGAGACGTAATCCACAGAGAAGCATGGCCTCAATCAGAACCCAGGGCTCTGGACTCTCCACCCTGTCCTCTTACTATTTTACTTAACCTAGTGGCCTTCTTCTTTTAAAAATATGCCACCCATGAAAGGTTCCATTTCTCTGTGTTCTTAGATGATCATTTCTTAAAAAGGGAACGAATCAAATTAATGTCTAATGAACTCAGCATAAATGACACCCCCCCAAAGATATGGCCACTTTTCAAGGTCCCCTCTATGGGGTATCTCAGGTGCTACACTAGGTTGGACTGTGGCAGGAGGGGGTGTCTTTTGAGTAGGAGGATTCTTCCTGAGGGATGAGAAGAAGCTGCAGGACACCTGGGAAGTTGGCTAAGCATCGGTGGAGGGTAGGATGGGCTCCAGATTTGAAAGCCCAGCTCATTTATCAGTGGGCTACCATATAAGTGAAAGTGAAAGTCGCTCAGTCGTGTCCAACTCTTTGCAACCCCATGAACTATACAGTCCATGGAATTCTCCAGTCCAGAATACTGGAGTGGGTAGCCTTTCCCTTCTCCAGGGGATCTTCCCAACCCAGGGATTGAACCCAGGGCTCCTGCATTGCAGGCAGATACTTTACCAGCTAAGCCACAAGGGAAGCCCAAGAATACTGGAGTGGGTAGCTTATCCCTTCGCCAGCGGATCTTCCTGACCCAGGAATCGAACCAGGGTCTCTTGCATTGTGGGTGGATTCTTTACCAACTAACCTAGGCAAGGGTGTATCAAAGTTTTTGTCTCATCATAATTTAGGCTGAATAGCCCTCTTGGCTCAGCTGCACTAGTTTGATCTGTTTATTGAAAGTGCAAGTCCCCAAACTGACCTTGTTGAACATTCTCTTTGATCATTCCTCAAGTCCCATCTCTGGAAGTAGAAGTGCCCTGTACAGATCACATTAAGGTGGGACAGGAAGAGCTTGAAACCAGACAGCCCTTGGTTCCCAATCTGGCTCTCCTGACCTACCAGCCAGATTAGCTTAGTAGGGATAATGACACCAGTCTTGAGGGGTTACTGTGGTGTGATTACATGTAATGTATGCATATACTAGGTATTCCATTGGAGAAGGAAATGGCTACCCACTCCAATATTCTTGCCTGGGCAATCCCATGGACAGAGGAGACTGGCAGGCTACAGCCCATGGGCTCGCAAACAGTCAGACATGACTGTGCGACTGAGCATGTGTGCACTAGGTATTCCACGCGTGAGCGCTACTGTGGTCATGAATATTGTTAACTATGTAATCTTGGGGAAGTTACTTAACCTCTTTGAGATTCTCCTCTGAAAATTAGGGATAATGTTAATTTTATTGTAGTCAAATTTATCAACCTTTTGAAAAAGAAATTGTTTTGTACTCTGAGGCCTTGAAGATTCAAGCTTCCTATTACTTTTTTTAAACGGGGGTTTTGTTTTTAAAGAGTATCTGGTTTTTTTTTTTAAAAAGTTTATTTGTTTATATTTTTATTTTTGTCTGCATTGGTCTTCAGTGCTTCCCAAGGGCTTTCTCTAGTTGCAGCGAGAGGGACCTACTTTTTTGGAGCACAGGCTCTAGGTGCATGGGCTCAGGAGTTGTGGTGCCTGGGCTTAATTGTCCTGAAGCACGTGGGACCTTCCCGGATCAGGGAGTGAACCCATGTCCCCTGGATTGGAAGGCAGATTCTTAATCACTAGACCACCAGTGTGTGCTTAGTCACTCAGCCATGTCCACCTCTTTAAAACCCAAAGGCAGCATGCCAGGCTCCTCTGTTCATGGAGATTCTCCAGGCAACAATACTGGAATGGGTTGCCATGTCCTTCTCCAGGAGATCTGCCCAACCCAGGGGTCGAACCCAGGTTTCCTGCATTGCAAGTGGATTCTTTACCGTCTGAGCCACCAGGGAAGCCTAAGACTACTGGAGTGAGTAACTCAAGAATACTGGAGTGAGACCACCAGGGAAGCCCCTTTCTACTTTTATATTGATGTGTACCTTTCTTATCTTAAAAGTTCTTTATAGACATCAGCGTCACTTAGTAACCCAGAGTTTTGCTTGCATGCCTCCTATGATGACTGAAATATCTAGTGCCTGTCCTGGAATTGGCTATGTCTGTCTGTCCTCTATTCTATGGGAACCATGCCACAAAGCTTCATACTATCTCTATGAAATAGGTGTTAGAATCATTCCATTTTATAGGTGAGGAAGTTGCCTTATATGATTGTTTTTTGCTTACAGCAGACATGTTAACCTCTGTCTTGCCTCCTTTGACTATAAAAGGGTGAGAAAGCTAAATACTCATTCTCCCAGACTCCTCTGCAGCTAGAAGTGTCATCTGACAGTACTGATCAACCTAAATGAGAATCTTTAAATGCTTCAAGGAAAACTCTTGTTTTCTTAATAAAGTGAACTGGAATGACATCCCTTCTCCGTTCTGTCTTTCTGGAATGCAGATGTGATGCCTGGAGCAGGTGCAGTCATCCTGAGACCGTTAGGTGACCAAAGCCAACAAGCTAAGGATGGCAGAATGGAAAGATGCACTCAGAATTGCTGGTGGCATCACTGAAGTCTAACCCAGTAGAAAAATAACCATCTCCCTCCAGGTGTCTAACTCTAAAATGAAAAGCTCTATAGCGTGGTGCGATTCATGGGGTCGTAAAGTCGGACACGACTGAGCGACTGAACTGAACTGAACTGAACTGAACTGATGGACATCTTGGAGGGAGTTGCAAGAGCCCACCTTAAGCCAAGAGGGGATCACAGAACTTCTTGGCTTTGTCTCAGGGCAGACAGAAAGGGGCAGCTGAGCATATGAGGACATTTGCTTTCTTTGCCTTATTGGGAATTTTGAATGCATTACTAAAACAAGCTCCACAGAGGGACCTGCTTTGAGCTGTCCACCAGGGTGGTGCTGATACTTCATGTTCTGGAGCTGAGCTAGTGAGAAACTGGGTGCTGTGCCTGCAACTGCCACAGCACGGCAGCAGCAAAAAGAGAGGACAAGGTGTGGGGTGGGGTGTGTGTGTGTGTGTGTGTGTGTGTGTGTGTGTGTGTGTGTGTGTACCATTCCCGTGATTTATGCCTGACAACTGGGAGGACTCACTGGCCAGGACATTTCCAAATATTCTTTGCTAAGAAGGGAGAACAGGAATCTGGTGGGGATGGAAGGCTAAGAATTCTTGTGGGATCCCAGGTCAACTGTGAGAGGGCTTAACTTGTTTTCTAGTCCACTTGGTTCAATGTGGGACACCACAGGGGATCTAGGAAGACTGATCACGTGATTTGGTTCTGCTCTTTCAGGTAAGTGAGGAATAAAATTCTGAAGTATCCCAAGGAACTGTCCCACCAAGGGTCTTCTGGGGCAGTTCTCCTGAGAGCACATCTGGATGTCAGAGATGCCTCCAGGCTTCGATTTTTCTTATCAGGACTCCAAGAATTAGACCTTTTGCTCAACTTTTTTGCTCTCCTATGTTGTCACATATTTTTCCCCCTTACTTCTCATCCCTCAGTAAATGGACAATCCTAAGCACCTTTTTTTTTTTTTTTTTTTGCTGATATTAACTACAGAGAAACTGACTTGGATAAAAACAAAACAAAAAACAAACACAGGTCAGTTGCTAAGTTACACGAAGTCTTAAAAGCTTTTGAGAAATAGCTGGTACTGATCTTGGTTGAAATCTAAATGGAACTTCTTTTAACTCCACTTAACCCCTTTCTGACCCTTTCCCTGGCCCATCTCTTGGATTTCTTTTTCATCCCATGAATTCTTTTTTGATTCACTGAACTGGTGCTTCTGTATCTCCCAACCTCCTGCTTATTCACCCTTCGCCTGTAGGAAGGGGGCATTCTACTTTATAGAAAGTGTGAGGTTCTGAGGTTGACCCTAGATGACTTTTGGGAAGAGGAGTGTGCTTGGTTCTTATCTGCTCATCTTGAGCTCTTTCTTGGAGTCCTATACCATGCTTATAAATGGATATATCTTATTATTTGGGAGTTCATGACTTATGCTTGATAACTTAAACAGAGTTTTAAAGAACTGTATATTTAATTCTGTTTCATTTTTCCTATTATCAAGTTACCAGACTTTGCCCACCTTTTATTTTTTTGCCTATCTTTCAATTTGCCATTCAGGTTCCATCTTTTCTGTGAAGATATTCCAAGAAGTCTAATGCAGAAGAACACCTCCTTTCTGCCCTTAGACTCAGGATATGCAAGATCACTTGATAAATTGCTTCTCTAATACATGGCTCCCAACCAGAATGTCTCTCTAGCTAATCAGGAATTCACAGATACTCCGCAGGTAATTGCGTTAAGAGAATTTTGAAACATTCTGGATACCAGCGCTATAAATCTTGAGATGAGTAAAAGAAATATTTAATCATAATTTAGGTACAACCCCCAGACTTTTTGTGTTCACTCATCCTTTCTTCTGTTGCCTCCAATATGCTGTCTACTAATCCATCTGCTCTTATCAGCCTTCTACCTACTTCACTTGACCCTTGAGTCTTTTAGGTTTTCTTCTAGTCACCAAGTTATGTGTTATTATATCTACAGGTCCACTTTCCTCAGGGACAGGACTCTCCTTTCCTTTCAAGGGTGGGCTCCCTAGGCTTTCTTTACAGAATTCATTTCTCTGGCACACAGACAAGCTGTCCTCCACTGGACGTCTGTGGGGGTGATTTTCCAATCACGGTCTGTTTGAGAACTTCACCTTCATAGAACTCCGGATTGAACAAAAGCTTCATTAGTGAGTGATTATCTATTATGCAAAGGATTCCTTTAAATAGAAAATTCCCAGAATGGATTTGAAATAGGTTTAATTTAACCCCAGTCCAAATGTATACCTCATTCAATAACACACTGATTGTTAAGGATGAGGTACACATGTGCTTATATATAGACTAATTGCTTGTTTGTCCTTCTAACCCCCCTACTTCTTACCTAGTAGAGCACACTTCTTCTTTCAAATTCTTCAAGATTCACTTCTGTGGGAAGGCTATTTTCTGATGAAAAGGAGTGCCTTGGGGAAGACCCACCTTAGTCTCATTGTCACTGTTTCCCATAATGAAAGAGAGAAAGTTATCTCTATCAAGTTATCTCTATCCACCTTGTCAAGACCCACAGCTTCTCACATCTCTTTTCAGATTCTGTGTCTCTGTCTCTCTTTATATATCTCTCAGCATAGCCAATCAGCAACTTTAAAGTTCACAACTGATTTTCATCTAGGTCTCCGATTCCCCACTACCGAGATCGTGTTCACCTTACACATGGTGTCTGAAATAGAGAAAGACTACGGTCTCATTGCCTACACCCATGATCAAGACTATGTTAAAGGAACTTTTCCTCCCTCCTGCTGAAACTTTACCTGAAATTCCAGCACTGCATATTCCCGGGTATCCAACCTGTGGTTCTCATGCTCTGGCTGTGTCTTTAGGATTCTGGCTAATCTGGTGAGAAACGAAGGTAATTGGAAGAAAAAGTTCAGATTGTCTATACAAGTGTTGCCTGAGTGTTTCATTACCGACTGGATGTTTTGGATGAGGGTCTATCCATAGGTGTTTGTTCAAGAACTGTTTCGAAGAGTGGTGTCACGAATCGTTACCCAAGCCTCCTAACTGGTCTTTCTAAAGCTTTACCTCTCTTTTTCACGAAAATTTCTCCTTTTAGCTAGACATCTCCGACTTTAATTTGTGTATGAATCATCTGCGGAGCTTGTTAAAATGCAGATTCGGATTTAGTACATTTGGGATGGGAATGGAATTTTTTTTTTTTTTTTTAACTTCTAACAAGCTCCCATGTGATCTTGATGACATCGACCTGCGGGCCACGCTTTGAGGGGTGAGGCTCTAGAAACTGCTGGATGAACCTTCTAAATGTGGACCTGATCCTGTCACTTTCCTACTTGAAATCCATCCACAAACTCCATCACTTCCAAAGTTAAACCCCCAATCCTTAGATGACATATGGGTCTTTATCTTCCGCTCCTTGCCTATCTTTCCAGCTTTATCTATCCCTCTTGTTGTTTCCAGAAGTGGTCATGCCCCTCCTCACTTGGGCACAGCTTGTGGACCCCACTGATCCAGCAGACTTCCACCCACCCTTTTAGATTCATCTCGTACTTACCTGTTCTCGGAATCCTCATCTGTTACCTCAAGGCTTCTTTGCTCCTCCATGCTCCCCAAGCACTGACTGTGAATTCAGTTACATATTGTATGCCAGGAAAGTTTCGTCACCAATTCTTCCTCTCTGTTAGACTGTCCGTTCCTATAGGGGCATCATTTTCTATTCCCTTTATCTCAGACTCTCTATACCCTAGCACAGTATTCGGTGCATTTAATAAAGACTTGAGTGAAGGCAGACGTGAGTTTGTAGTGTTCCTTTCATGGTACTTGCTCAGCCAAGATCAACCTGTCTCTGGTTCTTGTCTGCCAAGCTCAAGGTCTCGGAAATCTGTGTTCAACCCTCTGTCTGGGGAGATGAATCTGATGCCTACAAGTCATGTCTAATTCCATGGTCTGAACATTAGCAGTAGTTTGTCATTGCTGTTGCTTGGAAAATGCTAATTAATCAACATGATTTGTCTGGTGCTCAAGGGAAAAAGTCAAACTGTTTTAAAAGCAGCATTTACCTCAGGTAAGTGACTTCTGTTAACTAAGGCAGGAGGTCTCAACCCAGTCTGTCCACTGGAACCACTTGGGAATCTTGTAAAACCCACTGTTGCCTTGGCCCAGCCCCTAGGAATTCTGACTTAATTGGCCTGGAGGTAAGGTGTGGCATCAACAGTTTAAAGAACTACCACTAACTATCACTGTACCAAATTAGGCATCATAACTCTTTTCTTTTTTTTAAAAAAAAAATTTTATTAGAGTATAGTTGCTTTACAAAATTGTGTTAGCTTTTGCTATACAACAAAGTGAATCGGTCACACATACATATATCCCTCTTTTTTTGATTTCCTTCCCATTTGGGTCACCACAGAGCACTGCTATAACTCTTCTCCAAAAGAGCTGCCACTTATCTGATGGATTATCCAACCATTGTTCTTCCTCCTTGTTGTCGTTGTTCAGTCACTAAGTTGCTTCCAACTCTTTGTGACTCCATGGACTGTAGTTAGACTGCATGCTAGACTCCATGGAGTTCTCCAGGCAAGAATACTGGAGTGGGTTGCCTTTTCCTTCTCCAGGGGATCTTTCTGGACCAGGGATCAAACCTATGTCTCCTGCATTCCCTACTGAGCCACCAGGGAAGCCCCTTGTTCCTCCTTAGAAACTCCTGCTGTAAATTTCTTCTTGACATAGTTAGCAAAGGGATAAAGTTCTTATTTCAGCTTATTCAGTAGCTCTCACTTGTAGGTATGCTCTGTGAAGTCTGTAATCTTACTAAGAGGACTTTTGAGTTAAAACTCTTGCTCATCAACGCCAAATGACTTTGAATCAGAAAGAGGGGAAATCGGCGTTGCGGTGTTTTATATCAACTATGGAAGTGTTCTCTGCTTATCTCTAGAAAGGACGCGGGTAAAGGGGAAGTTCAGCTGAGGGCAGGGGTAAAGCTTTTAAGTTTTCCCTGGCTTAGTTTGGATGGAGTGATTTCTCTGAAGCATTGTGCAGTTAGAGCCCCAAGATATGATTTTGGAATCAGCTATAATTTTGAAAAACAGCTGCTCATGATATTGCTCCCTTGGCACAGAGAATGAACAAGAAACCTTGCAGAATCTGTGGTGCTTTCATAGTGGGTGGGCTTCCCTGATGGCTCAGATGGTAAAGAACCCACCTGCAATGCAGGAGACCTGGATTTGATCCCTGCTTTGGGAAGATCCTTTTTCCTTCAGAGGGGATGGCGTTCTTGTTTCTGTTCTTTTTTTGTTTTGTTTTATGGCCACACCACACAGCATGAGGGATCTTAGTTTTCTGACCAGGGATTGAACCCTGTGCCCCCTGCATCCCTGCATTGGAATCGGGGAATCTTAACTATTGGATCACCTGGGAAGTCCCAAGGGGATGGGTTTTGATGGGGCCTGGTCTGAGAAGGTCCCCTTTACCCTTGCTCTCCTATAGTCGGCATATATTCAGGGTCCTGGGAGCCACCATCCCATCAAGGGAAATTTGAAGGCCATCCATAAACAGTAGCCAAGAGCACCCTTGTATGTTTCCTAAGGCTGTAATGCTTTCAGATATCAAACACATTGGTGCAAAAGCTCAGTGTGAGGGATAGGACAAAGGCTGGTAAACTCTTGGTCAACATTTGGTAGTTTAAAGTCCCTCATATTACCTGCTGCTGCTGCTGCTAATTCGCTTCAGTCGTGTCCGACTCTGTGCGACCCCATAGATGGCAGCCCACCAGGCTCCCCCGTCCCTGGGATTCTCCAGGCAAGAACGCTGGAGTGGGTTGCCATTTCCTTCTCCAATGCATGAAAGTGAAAAGTGAAAGTGAAGTCGCTCAGTCATGTCCGACTCTTCGCAGCCCCATAGCCTGCAGCCTACCAGGTTCCTCCATCCATGGGATTTTCCAGGCAAGAGTACTGGAGTGGGGTGCCATTGCCTTCTCTGCTCATATTACCTAGTCTGGTTCAAAGGAGGGTTAGCTTTTGGGCTCATATATATTCCAAGAAGATTTCCCACCTCTGGCTTATAAAGGTGACTTCTGAATAAGATCAAGGGTTTTGATGTGGTTTTGACTCAGGCTGGTAGCACCTTCATGACCCCAGAAAAAGTTGAGATTTTTTTCTTGAGAAGTTTATAGGAAAAATTTAAATGTAACCTCACTAGATACAATTTGCTTGAAAGTAGGGGGCTATTTTGTTCTTTTCCCTATTCTTTTTTCACCCCTTCCCCACTTTGCTTTGTATATTATGGATTCTCATAAATGATAGTAAATAATTACAGCTAAAATTTCTGAGCACTTATTAGTTTTCGGCCTCACTGTGTGGCACATGGGATCTTAGTACCCCAACCTCATCAATCCTGTGGCACCCCCCACTGGGCATTGGAAGGGTGGTGTCTTAACCATTGGACCTCCAGGGAAGTCCTGCCTGGTATGTCTTAAATGGTCCTGGGAATATCTCAGCTAGCGTCATGGGGTGGGGAAGGTGATTTGTGGAAATTCAGATTTCTGGGCTTGATTCCCACGAGATTCAGATTCAGTTGATTCGGTGTCAGACCCAGTAGTCTTTAGCATCCCAGTCACAAGCTTGTTGAGTTGTTCGGCACGACAACCCAGCGCTCTCTCTTGGTAGCCTCATCTTTGTCTCATGCGGCGGTGGTCAGGACACCTTGAATGGTTCAAACCTCAGGAGCCCAGACTTTCTGTAGCAACATTAAGCCCTCTACACATCAAGAGGAGTTCTTGTATAACACAAATACATTTCACCTCCGTCTCCTATGAGGCAGCTAGCTTCACCTGTTTACTGAAGTGGCCCACCCCCCCCCCCAACTCATATCAGTATTAATGTATAATTCACATACAGTGAGTGAAAGCTCTTGGAATATATCAAGTTTCTCCACCACTGTAAACTATGCTCTTGTTTGTACGCTCAAAGTGTGGCATTTCCATAGCCTTAAATATTTATCCTACATCACTTCGTAAAGGTGTTGGTCCAGATTCTCAGGTAATGTGAGCTTCTTCTTTCCTGCAAGTTCTAGAATATGACTTAAGGAAGAATCTGAGACTTGGAGCAATGGAAGGAAACTCTGGAATCCTTTTCAGACTTCCCACCTGCCCCGTGCCCAATGGAAGGGAATGTCTGTAATTGTTTGCTCCATTAGGGGGCGCTCATCCTCTCCAGCGACTGGATACAGCCGGTTGACACCTGTAGTTATTCCTTAAAAAATATGTTTACATAAATATATAAAATATATAATATATATATGCAGGAGATGTGGCTTTGATCCCTGGATTGGGAAGATCCTTTGGAGAAGAAAAATGCAACCCACTCTAGTATTCTTGCCTGGGAAATTTTGCCTGGTGAGCTATGGTCCATGGGGTCTCAAAGAATGGGACAAGACTTAGCAACTAAACAACAGCGGGCTGAGCTGCTCCTCAGCACGTGTGATCCCTCAGTCAGGGATCAAACTCGCGTCTCCTGCATTGGCAGGTGGATTCTTTACCACTGAGCCACCTGGGAAGCCCGATTTCTTTCTTTCTTCCTTTTATTATTTTTCATTTGTATTTTAAAAATTGAAGTATAGCTGATTTATTAAAATGTTTCAGGTGGGAGCAAAGTGATTCAGTTACACATATAAACATATCTATTTTTCCGATTCTTTTTCATTATATTATTACGAGATATTGAATATATTTCCATGTGCTGTAACAGTAGGTCCTTGTTTATTTAACATAGAGTGTCATGAATCTATTAGTCTCCAACTCCTCGTTTATCCCTTCCAGTGTTGTTTTTCTTATAGATGGCTCTCACCTGCCAGAAACAGAAATGATTTAAAAAATAAACAAACATACTTAATAAGTGAAAATTATCACTAGAGACCACCATTTTCTTCTTTTCTTAAATCAAGATTTCTTAACACTTCAGTTTTCCTAAGAAAACGTCCCTGTAAAATCAGCAGCTATAGGGGAAATATAGATCTGCATTCTGAGTTTTCTGACTGAGGAGTAAGGCAAGAGCAAACTCAGTTTTCTGAGCCCTGAATTTGATTTTAAGCCCTTTGACGCCATCTATGTCCTCTTCCTTCCCTCTCCTAAGACATGCCTCGAGTCCTGGAAAACCCAGTGTGTACTCACAGTGAGCTATTAAGAGACTCAAGAAAGCTATGACGTTGAACCCAGGAACTTGCCAACTTTCTACCATTTTTGATTATAAGAAGGTCACTTTATATGGTCCAATGTACCATTTAGTTTTCCAGATTTGACCCATTTCTTCTCGGGCCTCTCCCAGCAGATCTGTTGAGTAATCCTTTCCCAGAAATAGAATCTTTCCATTTCGAGGGGCTCAGAGAAGTCTCGAGTCCTAGATAGGGAAGTGTGTCTGTGTTTGTGTCTGTGTGTGCTCAGCCGTGTCTAACTCTTTGTGGCCCCATGGACTGTAGCCCGCCAGGCTCCTCTGTCCATGGAATTTTCCAGGCAAGAATACTGGAGTGGGTTGCCATTTTTTACTTCAGGGGATCTTCCTGACCCAGGGATCGAACCCACATCCCTTGCATCTCCTGCATTGGCAGGCGGATGCTTTACCACTGAGCCACCAGGGAAGCCTGGGTAGAGAAGTGTGGCCTCATCTTATCTCCGCAACCAAGCTTTTCATAGTTGCTACCAGAACCTAAATCCAAGGACCAGCCCTCCCCCTACCCCAGGTATCCATCAAGGAAGAGCCTGTTTCATCATTCACAATGGATAAATCATGACTGACATGTGAACTGTTAAAGAAAAATTATGCATGACCCTTGTTGGTGATGATAAGGAAGCCTTTATTCAAAGGGGTTATTACAGTGAGTTTTTAAAAAAATTCCATTTATATATTTATTTTTAACCCCCAAACCATCTTGTACTGTGGTACAGCTGATTAACAGTGGGGTTTTGCAGGATGAGAGAGAGACTGGGTTCAGCTCTGAAAACAAGAAGGAGAAGTAGGGATTTCTAACCAAGGAGGAGGGTTGATGGGGGAGGTGAATGGAAGAAAAATTACTAAAAGAAAACATCAGGAAGAGCTGGGTTCTTGCTAAACTGACCTCACAGGGTCATTGCTGAAGGCAGGCCGGGGTGAGTGGATGTTGCTCAGGGGCTTGGTGGGGACAACGAAATTTGTTCAGATATTGAAGGTGGGGATTCACTCTAAACTGACGGAGCAGGATTCCTGCTAAAACTATCTATAAGGACAGAGATGGAAGCCCAAGTTTGGGCCTAGCTGAGCAGAGGGCTCAGGGAAACCTGGTTAAATTTGGTCAAAGAGAGATTCTTTGAATGTGAGTGGGTAACCGTGTTTATTGCAGCCAGGGGTCCAGGTTCTCGCCCAAAAGCCATCCTGTCTCCTGAATGCATTTCTGCAGCCACCCCAATACATCTGCTGTTGTTTCTTCTCTAAGTCATGTCCTGCTCTTTGTGACGTCATGGACTGTAGCCCACCACGCTCCTCTGTCCATAGGATTTCCCAGGCAAGAGTACTGGAGTGGGTTATCATTTCCTTTTCCAGGGGATCTTCCCAGCCTAGGAACTGAATCTGCATCCCCTGCGTTGGCAGGTGGGTTCTTTACTGCTGAGCCACCAGGGAAGCCCCCCTGCCCCAGTACATCTACACTTGACTAAAATCAGGATTTAAACTGGACAATGGTTCAGCGCTTCTTCTGAGCTAGAAAAACTGGTACATACATATATTTTTTGGAGTAGAGAAAGGTTTATTGCAGGGCCAAGCAAGGAGAACCAGTGGCCCATGCCCCAAATCTGATTATTTTCAAACTATTAATGTTCACACAAGACTAGGGGCCAGGAGCTCTGTCCACCTGATGTAAAAAGAACTGTTTTTCATTCTAGCAATTGATCAGTTCTGTGAGGGAAAAAAAAATCACAAAGGCTGTTTGAATTTTAGTCAAAAACAGTCAATCTATTGACCCTGGTTAACATATGTGTTTCCTGGAAGGCCAAAAGATGAATTTTCATTGTCATCCCATCTGAAAGAAGGGGCATGTCAGTTTCTGCCTGCTGAAGTCTGCCTTAGAAAATTCACGCCTGCCACTGGCCCTCAAACTGCAGGACAAGCTGCCAGAGGCTGTCACAGGTTACTGATCCTGTGCTCAGAGATGGGGGCCTGAGAGCCCGAGCCGAGCCACTCGGTGGGAACCTTACCCTCTCTCCTTTGTGAACTTCTGCACACACATAGGGCTGGTACACACGTAGACACAAACAGAGATCACCCGCAGACCTACACAGACCCACACTCACACCACGGGCGCTGCCACAGACCCCTACTGCTAGCAGCAGGGGAGTCGCAAGAGAAGAGCAGTCGAATCCAGTCTCAGCTTAATCAACAGGCAAGCTCTCAAACGGAGTAAGTAAAGGTCTGGGCAGTCGAAGATCTGAATCTATGGCAGATCTGAATCCGAATCCACAGTGTGAGACTCTAGGGGCAGTAACATCACCTCTCTGTGTCTCAGTGTTTCTATCTGTACAAGGTGAGTGTTGAAATAGCACGGTAGTTCTCAACCTTTAATGTGGAGTCCTGTCCCAAGGCTGGGGCTTCCCAGGTGGTGCCAGTGGTAAAGAACCCGCCTGCCAGTGCAGGAGATGCAAGAGGTTCGATCCCTGGGTCGAGAAGATCCCCTGGAGAAGAAAATGGCTGCCCACTTCAGTATTCCTTCCTGGAGAATTCCATGGGCAGAGGAGCCTGGTGGGCTAGAGTCCATGGAGTCGCAAAGAGTTGGATATGAGTGAAGCGCCTGAGCCAAGGTCGTAAGTGTGAGGACTTGCACTAGGGCCACAGAAGATGAGCCCAGAAAGAAGGTTATCTCCTTTGAGAGAGAACCCCTTTGTAACTGTTGCCAAAAGCCCCCCTGATTATCACCAGCAGGTTTCCTGATCCCATATTAGTCAAAAATGCCTGCCCCCAGTACTCACCCTATAGCATCCTAACCAGTCACCTAAGGCCACTCTTTCAGCAGGAATTTTCTCTGTCTTGAGGCTATAAAAACTGGCGGCGGCTGCTGCTGCTGCTAAGTCACTCCAGTTGTGTCCGACTCTGTGTGACCCCATAGATGGCAGCCCACCAGGCTCCTCTGCCCCTGGGATTCTCCAGGCAAGAATGCTGGAGTGGGTTGCCATTTCCTTCTCCAGTAAAAACTGGCTACTAACCCATGAAAAGCGTCTGCTCTTCCCTGAGCCACCCGCTGTTCTAACAGTGTCCTGTTGACTCTCCCTGATCTGTCAGGAGTTCGACCCACGGGTTCTCAGCGCCCACGTTCTCTCTTCTCTCTGTTTAGTAAACTCCCTCCTTTCTGCAATACTCCATGTCTGGGAATTCTTTTCCAGCTCATGTTCAGACCGCCACGACATTTAACTCTAGTCCGAATCACCTGGAAGGCTTATTAAAACAGAATGCTTGGGCCTCATCCCAGGGTTTTTGACTCAGTCTGGGTGGGGCTCCCCAATTTGCATTTTTAACAAGTTTCTAGCTGATGCTGGTCAGGAGGACCACACCTGGAGAAGCAGAGGAGTAGAGGAACTCTCTTGTTTTTATTAGATCTGAAAAATTTCAACTCTGGACAGATGTCAGGACTAAATGTAAGTTGTCTCGGTTCTCAGCCAAAGCTTATTCTGCCTGCAGGGGCCATTCGGCAAGGTCTAGAGACATTTTTGATTGTCTTGGAATCAGGATGTGTTGCTCCTGGCCTCTAGTAAGTAGATGTCTGAGATGCTGTTCAACATTTGAAAATGCCCAGGACAGTGCTCACTACAAAGAATTATCTCGTTTAGAATATCACTGGAAAAAGCCAAGGCTCTTTCAGAGATTTTTTTCTTTCTTTTTTTTTTTTTTTTGATGTGGACCATTTCTAAAGTCTTTATATTGAACTTGTGCTTCTGTTTCTAGCTTTTGATTTTTTTTGGCTGTGAGGCAGGTGGGATCTGAACCTGCGCCTGGTGCACTGGGAGGTGAAGTCCCAAGCACTGGACTGCCAGGGAAGTCCGGAGAAACCCTGCTCTAAGTGATCCAACTGGGCAAGGTTTGGATTTGTATAAAAATGGTGGACGTTTGAATACACCTCAGGGGACGATTGATGTTGACTTTTCATTTCTGGGAAGGAAAAGATCCTCAAAAACTACCTGACATTCTCCAGAGCTAGATTCTGCTCCTTGTTCCTGGACGTCACTCAAGGATGAGCAAGACAGTTACGCCTCTCTCGGGAAGCTTGCAGATCTCAGATCCCAGGGCAGCCGCCCAACAAAGCACCAGGGCTGGCTCCCAGCGGGGCATATTCCCAGAGCAACATCCATCCGGGATCCGCATCCGGCAGGCCTTGCTCTAGTTTAGGATGGCATAGGTGTTGATTACACAGTATTTCCATTCTCTGCTCCCAACCCATGGGCTAACGAATGAGGGCAGTCCTTGTGGGTTCTGATTAGAATCTTCACATATCCGTCCCTAAATTTGCAGAATATCATAAGCAAGAAAGACTGTGTGTGTGTGTGTGTATGTGTGTGTGTGTTTGTGTGTGGTGAGAACCAGATATTCGAACCATTCCCTATTTCTGCACCTCATCCTGCCAATTACAATCTGCTTGGTGGTGTGAAACTGACAGCCCGCAGCAGTGATGGAGACAGGAGAACGCTGAACGAGGGCTTTGTGCATTCTCAGCTTTAGAGAGAATGTTCAGTGGGGCGGACAGGCATGTAACTGGCAGGTTTAGGAATCAGTAAAAACCAAGAACTGGAAGTCCTAATTTATCGTCTGTTTCAGTACAAGGCTAGACACAGGCTATTTAATATAATGCATTGTTTACAAGTGGAGGAGAGTGGAAGTTATTGATGCATTACAAATGCAGGCAAATGCATCTCATAAGCCAAGGGGTAGGTAATAACAATTGCAGGAGACTAAATTTGACTTTAATCCCCTGAAGAATGGCATGCATACAGCTTAAAATGATAAAAGCTGGAGGGGGTGTGGGGAGAGGGAAAGAGGGAGGGAGGAGATCAAGGGAGACAGAAGGAGACAGAGTGGGTGGGTGGGGGGAGAGAGACAGAAAAAGATAGAGAAAGGAGAGCCGGCTTTCTCCTGGGATTATGCATTTCTCGATTAGGAAATAGAGTGGAAATTGAAGGGAAGATTTTTTTAAACCTTGTTTGGATAAACAAGCATCACGCTTGGCAGAGTGTTTTCAGTAGCAGGTCTGGCGTCATGGTCAAGCAGCTTGGAGTGATTTAAAGACCTGCCAATCCCTGAGATAACCCCCAAAGGCACACACAGAAAACAAGTCTTCATTTGATCATTGCGTGTAGGCTGTTCTGTGTCCCCCATCCGGGGGTCATTAGCGCCGCAGCCACACTGGTTGGGTGTAAACAAACTTGCCCAGCCTTTGTGGTTAAAATTCCCCACTGTTGACACTTAGTGCCCAATGCTTCGGACACGGTCGATGTCCCGTGAACGTTGGCTGAGTGGACATGGGGTGATGCAGACACCCATAAAGAAATGATATAGCTAGACTCCATATTTCAGAGTCCCTGCAGGGATTGTGGCTTTGGAGTTAGTAAAACTGAGTCTGCCCCCCACCCACCCTGAAATCTCCTCTGCCAGATTATTGACTGCAGCTGCTGTTGCTTAGTCGCTCAGTCCTGGCCAACTCTGAGATCCCATGGACTGTAGCCTGTCAGGCTCCTCTGTCCATGGGATTCTCCAGGCAAGAACACTGGAATGGGGTGCCATTTCCTTCTCCAGGGGATCTTTCTGACCCAGGGATCGAACCCACGTCTTCTGCATTGTCTTTACTACAGAGCCATCCAGGAAGCCCACTGTGTGGCAAGCACTGTGCTAAAACATCCATGTAGTGTCTCTCTCTTTATGCTCCTCTCCAACTTCGGAGGCAGCAAGCATCATTTATTTTTAAAGATGTGGAGATTGAGGCATGGAGAGTTTTCACAGCTGGTGCTGCTGGGGGAGGCTGGCTCTGCGGGGCATCCTCGTCACTGCTGAGAATGTTGTTCGTGTGGACCCGAAGCTGGCCTCCCATTCCCACCCAGCGGTCCCCGTGGGCTAGTGCGCCCAATGCTGGATTTCCACTATCCACACGGTTCACATTTGCCTAGTTTATGGTTGTGTTTGCAGTGCACCATCTGCCTTTTCTGGTGATCCAGTGGCAAACAGAGGGAGAAAGAAGGCTGGCACTGAAGGTCTTTCTATGAGGGCTTTCTGAGTGTGGAGCCAAGTGCATCCAGCTTGGGTCATGGAGCACAGAGGCCCTGCTCATCGCTGCAAGAACCCACTGTTTGTGGATCAGTCCGGGAGAAAGAAATGAACTTACTCTGGAGGACAAACAGTGGTCTCAGGGACCCCATCTGTGTGCTTAAGCCGATTGAATCCTGAAGGGAGCCCGTAATGTCACCTCTCTAGGCGAACCCCAATCTGGTAGGTCCTCAGTGAACATTTGTTGAGTATCTCATCAGACAGCACTCTGGCTGATGGTTGTGCTGCCAGCCCGTGTCCTCAGAAAGGCTAAGCCTGGAGAGGGAAAACATTTTTTTTATTTGGAAGAATGATCTTGACCACTTGCCTCAGACTTTGGGTAATTAGACCTCATCATCTGAAGTACTATGTCCTTGCAGCTGGTTTGTATTTTGGGGCTTTGTGTCTTCCGGGTGTTTGCCCTTGAGGCACAATGGGGCTCATCCCTGGTTTTCTATGGGAATCTGTGGGCAAGTCAGCTCCTCTCTCTGGGATGTGTAAGACTTCCCTGGATGATTCAAAGAGAGAAGCTGAACTATTCAGTGGTTGGCAAGCCCTGTCCATTTTGATTATTTCCTTTTCTTTCTGAGAGCCAGTTCTTTTTCTGTTTTTTTTTTTTTTTAATTTATTGGAGTACAGTTGATTTATAATGTGTTAGTTTCTGCTGCACACCAAAGTGAATCATATATATGTATATACACACATATATCCACTCTTTTTTTAGGTTCTTTCCCCATGTAGATCATTGCAGAGTACTGAGCAGAGTTCCCTTTGCTATTGACATATGTGTGTGAGCAGTCAGTCAAGTTCGACTCTTTGCAACCCCGTGGACTATAGTCCACCAGGCTCCTCTCTTCATGAAATTTTCCAGGCAAGAATATTGGAGTGGGCTGCCATTTCCTTCTCCAGGGGATCTTCCCAATTGAGGGATCGAACTTGCATCTCTTGCATCACTGCACTGGCAGGAGGGTTCTTTACCAGCTGAGCCAGTGGGGAAATGCTGTTGACACGTGTGTGTGTGTTAGGCACTTAGTCATGTACGACTCTTTGCAACCCCATAGGCTGGAGCCCACCAGACTCCTCTGTCGGTGGAATTCTCTAGGCAAGAATACTGCAGTGGGTTGCAATTCCCTTCACCAGGGGATCTTCCCGACCCAGGAATGAACCCGGGTCTCCTGCATTGCAGACAGATTCTTTACCGTTTGAGCCACCAGCAAAACCCCTATTGACATATACATACTACTATATATATATACGTAAAATAGATAACTAATAAGGACCTACTGTAGAGCCAGTTCTTCTAATTGCACCTTTTCACAGTCTAACAGGCTTGAAAAATTAGAGGAATCTTTGTCCTCGCTCCTGACTCTTATATCCCAACCAACTGTCCTTTCTAGTGACTTTATCTCGGAAGTGTCTCCTAGGCCAGTCTGGCCTTCACGATTGCTCACTCATGCAATGACAGGAAACTCTGAACTGGCTTTGTTGCCCCCAGCTCTCAATCCAGTTTGCCCCTGCAGAGCCAGAGAGCTTCCAAATGCAGTGTCTACTGGTGACAATGAGCAGAACACCTTTCACCAAGGAATGACGAGGGAGGTGCGATGAAGCTTTGTGACGGTATTGGTACATGATAAGGGATGCAGACACCATGGCAGCTGGATGGCTTAATGAGCACCTACTATGTGTCAGACTGCTTCAAATGCTAGGCGTACAGAATTCATTTTTTAAAAGTTTCTTGATAGGGATCATTTTCAAAGTCTTTAGGTATTTGTTACAATATCATTTCTGGTTTATGCTTTGGTTTTCTGGCCACAAGGCATGCAGGATACCTGACCAGGGAAGGAACCCTCACCTCCCTCATTGGAAGACAAAGTCTTAAACTGCCAGGAAGTCCCCACAATTTCTAATCTTTGTTAACAGGCTTGATGCCTCTATTGTCATCTCAGTGGTAAAGAAGGCTCCTGCCAATGCAGAAGACCTGGGTTTGATTCCTGGATCGGGAAGATCCCCTGGAGAAGGGAATGGCACCCACCCCAGTATTCTTGCCTGGAGAATTCCATGGACAGAGGAGCCTGGTGGGCTACAGTCCATGGGGTTGCAAAGAGCCAGACACAACTGAACGACCAACACTTTTACCTTTTTATGGGACCATCAGCTGTATTTTGTTTTTCTCTTTTTAAAAAATATTTTTTGGCCACATGACACAGCATATGGGATCTTAGTTCCCTGACCAGGAATAGGATCTACCCCCCCTTGCCTTGGCAGCACAGAATCTTAGCCACTGAACTTCCAGGGAAATCCCCATCATGTGTATTTTGATAAAAATACTGTTTTATAGACTCAGGGTCCAAACTTTCTTGTAGGATTGTAACAAGGTTGCTCAGATTGAGATCTAAACTGGATCAGGGGGAAAATATTCTTTTATCTACATACATTTGATTGTCAAATACAGTTTCAGCCTATGGTAACCCACCCTCAACGAATCCTTAGAAAGTGAAAGTCTATAAAGGCAAAAAAAAAAAATATGATTTGTTTTTTAAAGCTCATGTATCCTTGAAATGTTTCAGTTTGTAATTGAGTTCTTGATACAATAGCAGTGTTTTACTATAGTCAGAATGCAAGGAGAATCCAGTGTGGCTGGGGGCAAATCTGGTAAATTTGTTCTAACACAACAGAGAATGTGAAATGATCAAAGAATCAAATCGAGCGGACTTCCCTCGTGGTCCAGTGGTTAAGAAGAAGCTCCACCTGCTAATGCAGGGAACTTAGGTTTGATCCCCGGTCTATGAAGATCCCACATGCTGTGGGGCAGCTAAGCCCATGCACCAGAACTACTGAGCCTGAGCACCCTAGAGCCTGTACTCTGCAACGAGAAGCCACTGGCGGGATAAGACCGTGCACCGCAACTAGAGAGTAACCCCACTCGCCACAACTAGAGAAAACCCGCTCACAGCAACGAAGACCCAGGACAGCCGAACAGGAAATAAATACATACATTTTAAATTTTTTTAAAAAAGAATCAAATCTAGGGCTACTGTTGGCAGGGAGGGTGTGCCAGAAGTAGCAAGCCAGCAATGATTTCGCTGAGGTGGGGAAGAGAAATATTTCTGTGTGAATTTGCAAAAATTATTATTCCTATCAAAAGGAGCAAGCTTCTAAATGTCCTATCTTTCTTGAGGATTTTTTTGGGGGGCAACCCAGAGGTTTCAGACAGGGGTATTCAGGGAGAGACAGCCACAGTCATGGAGGAGAAAAAGCCAGTCCCGTGGTGATAAATGGCTGGCAAATAGGCGTTCAACAGAAGGCCCTGGGAGAAAAGCAAGCACTCTTCTGTAAGTACAATACACGAAGACTCTTTAGAAAACCTGAGGCTAAGAGACAGACATTTTCTGAAATTAGTAGTAATGACGCTGATATCAGGAAATAACCATTCTGGCACAGAATGGCCTGGAACAAGAACAGCCTGAGATGCAGAGGATCGGCCAAACCGGGATCATAGGAGAGGAAAATCCCCACAGGACCAGACAAAGGCAGTTCCCGTCACCTTTGAAGAAAGCTTTTCACCTGTTCTCCAATGAGGGGAGATTGGAAGTGGCCATCAGAGCCCTGCTGTACGCTTCTTATCGTTGGCGCTTGTATAGTTATATTTAAGTTAACTGTACAGGAAACTCTGCAGCTCTTATGCCACGGGTCGGATTCCATCCCCTCTTTTTGTTGTCTTCATTAATGCCCCGAGTGAGACAGCCACTCAGGTGTTCTTGTACACTGATTTGTGGACCAGCGGGAACCTTCTGACTTCTGCACGTGAAATTTTGGTCCAAGCATGGTCCTCATGGAAGTTGGACTTAGCCTGGAGTATTCCTGTCTGAGTGTGCTGCACCTTCCCAGACCACTTTTAAAAAATGGTTATTTAGTTGCAATTTCCTGCCTTGATGGATTCCTTTTTTCCCTTTTTTTTTTTTTTTAAGTTGTAGTTGATTTACAGTGTTTTGCTGATCTCTTCTGTATAGCCAGGAGACTCAGTTGTACACATATTTACATTCCTTTTTAGTATTCTTTTCCATTACGGTTTATCAGAGAATGCTGAGTGGTGATTCCCTGTTATTAAAACCCCTGTACAGCGGGACTGTGTTATTCAGCCATTCTAAATATAACAGTCTGTTCGTAACTCCCGATCCACCCCTCTCCTCCTCCACCCCTCCCCCTCCTCCACCCCTCGGCAACCACAAGTCTGTCCTCTCCCTCCATGAGTCTGTCTCTGTTTTGTCTTTGAGTTCATCTGTGTCATATTTTAGATTCCACGTGTAAGTGATATCGTATGGTATTTGTCTTTCTCTTTCTGACTTACTTCACTTACAACTCTCTGGCTGTTCCCATGTCGCTGCAAACAGCATTCTTTCTATGGCGGAGTCTTTTTTTTTTTTTTTTAATGGCTGAGTCTTATTCCATTTGTGTATAGGCACCACATCTTCTTCATCCATTTATCTGTTGATGGACATTTAGGTTGTTCCCATGTCTCAGCTATTCTGAAAAGTGCTGCTAACAAACACAGAGGTGTATGTATCTGATTGAATTATAGTTTTGTCCAGGTATATCTCCAGGAGTGGAATTGCTGGATCATATGGTAATTCTATTTTTAGTTTTCTGAGAAACCTCATACTGTTTTCCATAGTGGCTGCACCAATTTAGATTCCTACCAACAGTGTAGGAGGGTTACCTTTTCTTCACAGCTTTTCTAGGATTTGTTATTTGCAGGCTTTTTAATGATGGCCATTCTGACCGGTGTGAGGTGGTACCTCATCGTAGTTTTCATTTGCATGTCTTTAATAATCTATTTCTGCTTTATTGACTATGTCAAAGCCTTTGACTGTGTGGATCACAATAAACTGTGGAAAATTCTGAAAGAGATGGGAATACCAGACCACCTAACCTGCCTCTTGAGAAACCTACATGCAGGTCAGGAAGCAACAGTTAGAACTGGACATGGAACAACAGGCTGGTTCCAAATAGGAAAAGGAATATGTCAAGGCTGCATATTGTCACCCTGCTTATTTAACTTATATGCTGAGTACATCATGAGGAACGCTGGGCTGGAAGAAGCAGAAGCTGGAATCAAGATTGCCAGGGGGAAATATCAATAACCTCAGACATGCAGATGACACCACCCTTATGGCAGAAAGTGAAGAGGAACTAAAAAGTCTCTTGATGAAAGTGAAAGAAGAGAGTGAAAAAATGGGTTAAAGCTCAACATTCAGAAAATGAAGATCATTGCATCCAGTCCCATCACTTCATGGGAAATAGGTGGGGAAACAGTGGAAACCGTGTCAGATGTTATTTTGGGGGGCTCCAAAATCACTGCAGATGGTGACTGCAGCCATGAAATTAAAAGACGCTGACTCCTTGGAAGAAAAGTTATAACCAACCTAGATAGCATATTCAAGAGCAGAGACATTACTTTGCCAACAAAGGTCTGTCTAGTCAAGGCTATGGTTTTTCCAGTAGTCATGTATGGATGTGAGAGTTGGACTGTGAAGAAAGCTGAGCACTGAAGAATTGATGCATTTGAACTGTGGTGTTGGAGAAGACTCTTGAGAGTCCCTTGGACTGCAAGGAGATCCAGCCAGTCCATTCTAAAGGAGATCAGCCCTGGGTGTTCTTTTGGAAGGAATGATGCTGAAGCTGAAACTCCAGTACTTTGGCCACCTCATGCGAAGAGTTGACTCATTGGAAAAGACTCTGATGCTGGGAGGGATTGGGGGCAGGAGGAGAAGGGGACGACAGAGGATGAGATGGTTGGATGGCATCACTGACTCGATGGACGTGAGTCTGAGTGAACTCCGGGAGTTGGTGATGGACAGGGAGGCCTGGTGTGCTGCGATTCATGCCGTTGCAGAATCCGACATGACTGAGCGACTGAACTGAACTGAAATGAATAATTAGTGATGCTGAGTATCTTTTCCTGTGCTTATGGCCATGTGTATGTCTTCTTTGGAGCTGCCTCAATAGATTTCTGGGGTCTACCAGGCTTTTTGTTTTCTCCAGCTATTTCTTAATGCTCCTAAAAATCTCTGGAGCTGAATGCAGGAGTGGGAAGACATATACTGATCAAGGACAGAGTGCCTCAAATGGTTTTGCTCTTGAATAGAAAATAAGAAGAGTAAAGGCCAGTAGGTAAGTAATCAGACTGACACTGGGGAATGAGTAGAGCCTTCTGCAATGATGATATATATATGGGCCTCCTTGATATCTCGGTAAAGAGTCTGCGGCAATGCAGGAGACCCCGATTCAATTCCTGGGTCGGGAAGATCTACTGGAGAAGGGATATATGCTGTGTTTAGTTGCTCAGTCGTGTCCAGTTCTTTCTGACCCCAGGGACTGTAGCCCACCAAGTTCCTCCATCCATGGGGATTCTCTAGGCAAGAATACTGGAGTTGGTTGCCATGCCCTCCTCCAACGGATCTTCCTGACCCAGGGATCAAACCCAGGTCTCCCACATTGCAGGTGGATTCTTTACCATCTGAGCCACCAGGTAAACTCAACACAACGGGAAGGCAGCAGCCTAGACTTGAGCAGAGAGCATCTACATCTGGCTGCCTGTCAGCAGCTGGCTCTTGAGGTACAGCCCTTGAAGCTTATTAAGGCAATCAGTCTTCTGAGTTGCTGAATCTTCCCTCCCAGAGCTTGTTTACACACCCTGGTCCAGAGCAATTGCTTGGCTAAGGGCTGCCCTGTACCAGACCATGTTCCCCTGCGTCACTGCCTCAGAAGCCAGCATCCTTGGTGGCTTCCCCATATGGAGGAACTTGACTTATGTTTCTCCCCCAATTTTTTTCTGGGGAGGATGAAGGGTGGGAAACATGAAGATGGATGAGGGTAGGCTCATTTTCCCTGAAGTAAGAATAAGCTGCCTTTTATTTGTTAATTTTTAATACTTATTCATTTATTTGGCTCTACTGAGTCTTAGTGGCAGCATTTGGGGTTTTCAGTTGCAGCATGTGGGATCTAGTTCCCTGACCAGGGATTGAACCCAGGCCCCCTGCATTGGGAGCCTAGAGTCTTAGCCACTGGACCACCAGGCAAGTTCCGCTGCTTTTTATTTTTAGTTAATTGTTCTTTGGCCTGGCTTCTGGGGCAAAATATGGTATTCGTCCATCAAGTTCTGAGTCACCATTGATTTTCTGGATCATTTCAGGTGGGACCCCTTCCTTAGCCTCTGTTTGCATATCTGTGAAATGGAAAATTCCAGGTCATTTTTCTGTATAGTTCTTAGGGATATAGAAAAACCAGTAAGGCTGTGTTCTACACGATAAAATAAGTATTGAGGTGGCAGAAGAGTCTAGACTCAACTTTCTGTGATGTTTGCATAGATGCGAAAGGCAACTTGAGAACATTTACACCTTGGCACCTTCTATCATGGGGCTGCCCCGCTGGGTCAGCAGTAAGGAATCTGCCTCTAATGCAGTAGACCTGGGTTTGATCCCTCAGTTGGGAAGATCCCCTGGAGAAGGAAATGGCAACCCATTCCAGTATTCTTGCCTGGGACATCCCATGGACAGAGGAGCATGGCGAGCTGCAGTTCACGGGGTTGCAAAAGAATCAGACATGACTTAGTGACTAAAACCACAACCTCCTATCACATGTGACAGAACTACAGTACAGGACGTGACAGAGGCCCTAAAGGACTTCATGGCTGGCTGACTCTGGGGCTCAAAGTCTCCAGTTCCGAAAACATGCCCCTCCCCCATTATACTCTGCTCTTTCCCCATTGCCTTTGTTTAAGGTACCTTGTCAATTCTCACATCTTAGACCTTTAGGCTCCTGGGTGCACTACTCAAAAGAAATCATTCTTTGTAGATGTGAATGTAATTAAAGTTGCTTTTCTTAACAATGTGGTAAGATTGACATTTTAGCAGCTTAAGTCCTTTTTTTCCCCCTGACAGATTATTTTCTTTATTCAGATAAAGCCTGTGTTCTATTTTGAATGCTGGGAGAAGGCAGATTTTTTTTTTCATTTAGAGTTTGAGGCAATTAGAGCTACAGATTAATTTCTCACATGAAGAGGAATGTTTTGTCTTCAGATCTGCACCTGCTCAACCCCCATTTCCAGAGAATCGTCGTAAGTTGTAGTACTAAAGAGGAAGAGGAAATATTTAGCAGGGTCAGAGGGAATCACTAATGGCAAATCAATAATGGAGTATTTCAGAACTCTAAAGAGACATGGTTTAGTGTTATGGAAAATGGTGGGATCATTTAGGTGTGGTTTCACTTGTGTGGGGCTACTGGAAAGAGCCAGAACTGACCATCAAGCATCAAAGAACTATATGTCTTTTGTTGTTGTTTAGCCGCTAAGTCATACCTAACTGTTTTGTGACCCCTGTGGACTATAGCCTGCCGGGTTCCTCTGTCCATGGGATATGTCTCTTAGGTCTTTCCAACAACAAATTCATGTGTGCCCCTTACCTCTCTGTGCCACCCTCAAAAGTGCTTCTCCTCTTATATTTCTGGTCTTTGTTAAGAGTGTCTATGTCCTTCTTCAGCTAGCCACGCCAGAAATCTTGGGGCCGTCTTTGATGACTCCTTTTTCCTTTTCCTCTCTATCATGGACCAGAGTTGACTTCTTTTTAAAAATTATTGATTTACTGTTTATTTATTTATGGCTGCACTGGGTCTTCATTGCTGTGCATGGGCTTTCTTTAGTGGCAGTGAGTGGGGGCTGCCCTTCATTGTGGTGGGCAAGCTTCTCATTGCGTTGCTTTCTCTTGCCGTGGAACATTGCTCTAGGCACCTGGGCTCAGTAGGTGGGGCATGTGGGTTCTGGAGTGTGCAGGCTTCAGAAGCTGCAGAATGCAGGCTGGATAGTTGGGGCTCAAGGGCTCTAGAGCACAGGCCCAGTAGTTGTGGGGCATGCGCTTAGTTGCTCCGAGGCATTTGGGATCACCAGGGATTGAACCCATGTCCCCTGCATTGGCAGGCAGATCCTTATCCACTGCACAACCAGGGAAATCCAAGAGTTGGCTTCTTACATAGCATCCATTCCTTCCCTCTCCCATTGCTCACAGACTGCAGATTTCCTTTGAAGAATCACTTCCTTACTTTGTATTTGCTATGCGGTTTGGGTAAACTTTACCCTGCCCCTCATGAAGCGACTTAGCAGCAGCAGCAGCAGCACCCAAGGGGTGGGCTCCTGATTAGACTCAGTCAGCAAAATTCTGTCTCATATCACAGAGATTGGCTCAGAGGTCCAAGCTGTTCCATGTATGGGCACTCCTTTACTCCAGAGTTTGGTTCTGTTTGATCCACATGGAGTAAATGCAGGACTTCTGTATGAGGGCTGGAGGAAGGAAAACCTGTTGTTGTTTTTTTTTCCTTTGAATGAGGTGGTATGCAAATATGAGGTCTGGAGAAGCTGAGCCCATTTTTCTACCACGAAGGTCAGCAAGCTGATACTGTTGCAGAAACCAGTAATAGAGAAACCAAGCACCACCCTCAGCGAGTTGGAGAATTTAGGTTTATTACATCGGCAGGCCCAGAGCTCTGAGTCCCAAAGGGGTTACAGAGTTTTTATAAACCTACTATAGTGGGCAACACAACTGCTAATAGGCTGGTTTAAACCAAGCGGTTTCACGTGCGTGGGAACAGCAGTCAAGATGAGGAGGGGGAAGCCTGGCCTTTACATGGACAGGCATGATTAAGCAGGTGTGCAGGGGCTGGGCAATTGCAAAGAGCAGGACAAGGGTGAGTGAGATAAGCTCCAGTTCCTAGTATTGTGAGTCCCCACTTTCTGAGATTATGTGACCTACATGATCCAGACTTTGCAAGGAGCAAGCTGAGTTACAGAGGCAGAACGAGCAGGAGGTTATGTACAGTTCTAAATTTTCCTCTTCAATACAGACCATTCCTCCAGGAGAACAGAGCCAATGCATGGTAGGGATACAGCATCGGAGCCCAGGGTTTGTCTTTTTGTGACTGGTTTATTTTGTTTAGCATGATATCTCAGGATTCATCCATGTTGTAGCACGTGATAGAGTCTCCCTCCTTGTTAAGCCTGACGAGCATCCCACTGTGTGTATACATGACCACATTTAGTTGATCTATTTATTTGTTGATGGACATTTGGGTTGCTTCTACTGCTTGGCTTTTGTGAATATCGCTGTTATTAACCTGAGTGTGCAAACATCTCTTCAAGATCTTGTTTGGAGTGTTTTGGATGAATTCCCCAAAGTGGAATTGCTGAATCTAAAAATAGTTCTAGTTTTGATTTTTAAAGGAAACTCTATGCTGTTTTCCATCTGACTGCATCATTTTACAGTCCCACCAAGAGTGCACAAGGGTGTCATTTTCTCTACGTCCTTGCCAGCACTTGGTATTTTCTGGGTTTTTTTGGTGGTAGCCATTCCTATGGATGGGTTTCCCAGGTGGCTCAGTGGTAAAGAATCTGCCTGCAATACAGGAGATGTGGGTTCAGTCCCTGGGTAGGGAAGATCCCCTGGAGGTGGAAACGACAACCCACTCCAGTATTATTGCCTGGGAAATTCCTTGGTCAGGGGAGCCTTGTGGGCTATAATCTGTGGGATCACAAAGAGTTGAACACGACTGAGCGACAAACACTTTCTTTCTTTCTTTCCTCCCCAGGAATACTGGAATGGGGAAGACAGTGATATGTGTATTCTGAAGTTTCTCAAGTAATTCTGATGCCCCGCCTCCATCTGCATTTCTTACCCCAGGATCACCCCAAAGGAGATCCTGCATCTTCTTGCGTCTTTTGTACTTCTGCCCAAATTCTTCCCTATATTCTGACTATCTTCAATCTGCCTTTGCTGGTGTTGTTCCAGAATGTTCTTTTCCAAATCAACCTTCTGTCACACCCCAGATCCTCCTGCTCACACCTAGCATCCCTGAATGTTCTCTTCTTCACTCTGTCCCCAAACCTACTTTACCACTCAACCCATGGTTAAAACAAAATTCACACCCCTTTTGGCCACCACATTAACTTCCACTCTGGGAGAGAAGCTTTGCCTCGTTATCACTTGTTTGCTTGCCTTCTGGTCCTAGCAGAGGTGAACTCTTAGAGGACCAGGGCTGTGTGGTTTTCATCTTTAGAGCTTTGCCTGGCACACACGGAGCTTAGTCACTAAATAAGGGAATACATGCCTGAACACATCAGAGAGAATAAAGCCCAGCAGACATTTTGTAAACCAGAAAGTGCAGCAAAGATGGAAAGCATTATTGTTATTTGTTCATTTATTTATTTGGCTGTGTGGGTTCTTTGACCTTCATTGTGGCATGTGGGATCTAGTTCCCTGACCAGGGATTGAACTTGAGCCCCCTCCACTGGAAGCATGGAGTCTTAGCCACTGGACCATCAGAGAAGTCCCAAAGTGGAAAGCACTGTTGAAAATGAGGTCGCTCAATCGTGTCCAACTCTTTGCGACCCCATAAACTGTAGCCTGCCAGGGTCCTCTGTCCATGGGATTTCCCAGGCAAGAATACTGGAGTGGGTTGCCATTTCCTTCTCCAGGATATCTTCCCAACCCAGGGATCGAACTCCTGGTCTCCCACATTGCGGGCAGATGCTTTACCATCTGAGCCACCACGGAAGCCCACTGTTACCACTATTTAATAAAGCTGAAAAATCTAGAAAGTTTTCAAATTTTTCTTCCCTGTGAATATCTATCTTGATGTTCTCCAAGACAGAACCGATGACTCCTTTCTGGGGACTCTCTCAGTAGGCTGGATTTGATATTTTCTCCCAGGATTCTTTATGCGAATTATAATTCAGGCACCTGTCTCCCTTTAGGAGAGGAGTGGGACACCTGCATCCTCTGGGTCCTGACTCAGACTCACCTTAGTGCTTGGACCATTAATATTAGTGAATTTTCTGCCCTACTTTTCCCTCAGGGCGGTACCTTCATCTGCACCCATCTTCTTTCCTTCTTCAGCCTCAGAGAAAGCAGTACACCTATGCTATTCTCCTGTGCCCTTGGGAGTTGACGATGTGGGTGGATCTAGCGCTTTCCTTAATAGCTGACAGCTAAGGTGTCCACGTGATGGATAAACACAAGAGGCCACTTTGCCTCCCTGGAGAGGACTTTATGCATGTGGCTTTCTTACAAAAAAAGGAAAGGAGGAGAAACCAGGGACCAGGGCTGAGAAGGAGCAGCACAGAAAATAGAAACTGGGCTGTGTTGAGGAGCAGACTTTCTGAGTAGATGCAGAAACCCCACAAGGATCTGCTGGTGTCTGTGCAGAGCTAGAAGCATCTTTGATGGAGAAAGGTGCCTGGGATCGCCCGGACTTAATCAGATTGGGCAGAACCTTGCAGGAGCAGCCTTCGAGCTGACCTCTGCGTCTAGCCTGAGGTTCAGTGCTTGCCTGAGATGAACACGTATAGTGTTCAGCCCTGTTTATAGATCTTGCCTGTCTGTGGTGGGGAAGCTGCTATTTTCTTCAAGATGGAGACCTGTGTGTGGACTGTGAATAGGTGACCAGGCCAAGGAGGAAGCTGAGGGGAAGGGGAAGGGCCAGGGCTGCAGCCACAAACAAAACTCAAAGCTGGCGGATGGAGCTGGCCAGCGTGACCAGTATCACAGGATCCTGGGGCAGGAGGAATTCTTAGAGATCGTGCGGTGTGTCCTTTAGTGTACGAGCACCTTTAAGATGAGGCCTCAGAGAGGTTAAGCGACTTGCCCAAGGTCATTCAGATAAGCAGAGCTTCAACAGGATTGCAGATCTCACAGCTGACAGGCTAGTGCCCTGTCCACAGTACCACAGATTGGGCATCTGAGTAGAAAAAAAGGGCTTTATGGAGGTCAAACCAAGGATAGTCCTTCATCCTCAAGGGTTGGGAGCCTAGGGGTGGGTCAGGAGAGAAGCTAGTTTGGACCAAGGAGATGCTGAGATGGGGCGGAGAGTAGCTCTTCACTCCAGGCATAGATCGTGTTTGCTTTATCCAGCAGCTTATTAGATGAGTTCTGTTACTACTTGCTAATTGACTACTTGTGCTATATAAGGCTGGCTTCCTGCTTTCCTCTGACCTTCCCTTCTTTCCCTCTGTCTTCCCTTCCTTTCTTCCTGCCTCCTATCCTCCTTCCCTCCCTTCCTCTCTTCCTTCCATCCTCTATTTTCCCTTTCTCCCTGTCTCTCCTTCCCTCCCTCCTTCTTTTTTGTCCTGAGCACCATCTCAGGTCAGGTGTCACGTACTGTTGATCAGAAATGGAAAACATCCATTTCTGTCTTCCGTGAAAACACACAACGTACGGAGGGGAAGAGATGAGCAGGGATTGGGTGCTCATGGGGGAATTCATCTTTGACCCGAGGGTTCCTCAGGGCTCTCATCCCAAGGAAAAACACTGGTAACTGAGTGAGGTGATGGATGTTAACTAGACTTAACGTGGTGGTTATTTCACAGTATATACAAATATCCAATCACTGTGCTCTCTGCCTTAAACTTGTAAAATGTTGTATGTCAATTATACCGCAATGAAACTGAGAACAATTTGTTAATTTAGAAAACTAATGACTCTGAAATGAGTTTGCAAAGGCAGCATGCAAAGACCGCCCCCTTGAATTTGGTGTGTTTCCCTTCCTCTCAGCGTAGAAGACAGTGTGGCTGGGATTCCTCAGCCTGTGTTTCAACCTCCTTCTCTCTAAAGGGCTGATTATTATAGAGTCTGAAAAGCCCAGCATCCCCTCCCTAGACTCCCTTGCAGTTCCACTTCTGATGTGATTGATCTTATTTTTTAAAAGGTTTATCTTATTTATTTATTATTTGTTTGGCTGTGCTGGGTCTTAGCTGTAGCTCGAGAGATCGTCCATCTAAGTTGCAGCATGCGGGATCCAGTTCCCTGACCAGGGATTGAACCCAGGCCTCTTGCATTGGGAGCGTGGAGTCTCAGCCACTGGACCACCAGAGAAATCCCTTGGTGTGGTTTAGATCTTACCAAGTGGTTACATTGGCGGGAGAGGCACCTTTGGAGGTGGGAGGGGCAGGAGGCTGCATTGCAGCAGATGTGTGCTTCTGGGTTCAGTGGTATATTGACAGCTTTGGGATTTGACCAGGAAGTTCCTGATTGTGGCCGGAACCCTGGTAGTCTAGTTCTGCGGTGTGCGTTTGAAAGCTGTTTTAGAAGGTCAGGGTAGATCTCTCTCCAAAGGTAGCTCTCTTCCGGGTAGCTCTCCTCTGCCTCGGCTACTGTGAGCCGTGAGTATAATTCCTTGCAAATCTCCTTCTGTTTGAATCAGGGAGAGTAGCCTGTGTTCTTGGCAGCTTATCTTGATGAGCACACTTCTGCAGGGTGCATGCATGCATGTTTGGTGGTTCAGTCATGTCTTTGTGACTCCATGGACTGTACAGCCAGGCAGGCTCCTCTGTCCATGGAATTTTCCAGGAGTGGGTTGCCGTTTCCTCCTCCAGGGGATCTTCCTGACCCAGGGATCAAATCTGTGTCTCCTGGGTCTCCAGGGACAGATACCTTAACTTTAGGGAAGGTAGAGTTCATGTGAGTCAATTTGCTTTCTTACTAGTGTATCCACATGGAGTAGTTATGAGAGAAACCGACTGCCCATCTTCTCAAATAATAAAATCCTACATGTTATTTGAGATAGAGTGTGGTTTTTTTTTTTTAATCCAGTTACCTTGCAATCTGGAACTGGAGAGGGAGCAGGAGAGCTAGTAGGAGGCTCCGGGGCTGTAAATCTAATAAGAAAATAACAGAAAGTAGAAGTTAGTTGACCCGTTGGGAGACACAATAGTCAGACACTGTAGGAGGTCTGAATTCACACTGCATGCTGAATGTGTGTGTACCCCCAGACTCAGATACTGAAGTCCTAATTCCAACAATGTGGATTTTGGAGACAGCCTTTGGGAGGTTTGGAAGAGATCATCAATGGAGCCCTCAGACTAGGACTGAGGCCCTTATAAGGGAAGGAAGAGACCAGAGCTCGTTCTATGCCACATGAATACGTAGTGAGAGGGTGGTCATCTGCAAGCCAGGAAGAAGGCTCTCCCCAGACACAAGATCTGCTGGCACCTTGATCTTGCACTTCCCAGCCTCCAGAGCTATGAGAAATAAAGGTTTGTTGTTTAAGGCACTCAATCAATATTATGTTTTGTTATAGTAACCCAGGCAGGCTAAGACTGAGGGGTAGCTGATAAAGCAGTGAGCCCAACAAAGTTCTTGCCTGGGGCTTACCTTCTAATAGTGAATTACAGACAGAAAACAAAGGGACGATGAAATGTCGTGTGTGCTTAGTTGCTCAGTCATGCCTGACTCTTCGTGACCCCATGGACTGTAGCCAGCCAGGCTCCTCTGTCCAGGGGGATTCTCCAGGCAAGAATGCTGGAGTGGGCTGCCATTCCCTTCTCTAGAGGATCTTCCCGATCCAGGGATCAAGTGCAGGCCTCCTGCACTGGCAGGCGGGTTCTTTACCGGCCGAGGCACCAGGGAAGCTCTAAATATGTAATATGTCAGGTCAGTTCACTAACGGTTTAGTTGATGCTTGCCTCAGTTTTTAAAAGAAGTTTGTAAGGACCTTGTGGGGAAAAGGTCTACCACTTTGTGACCCCTAATAACCCTAGCGCCAGACTCCTGGTGAGTCATAGAGAAATGCTTGTCAACTTATAATTTGAGGTGAGCTGGATTTGCATGGCAAGACTCAGCCTCGCTTATGTAACTCCAAATGCCATGAACAATTTGCCTCTTTCTGGGTTGGAAGTAATATTTCTAAGGTCCCTTCTAGCACTAAGAACTATGGATGTTTTTTTTCCCTTTTTAACTACCGTGATTGTTTTAAAAATCAAATGCTACAAATATAGACTGAACATATATAATGTTTATTTCAAAATGACCTGGTTAAGGAATGGTATCAAAAGGAAAGAGAAGGAATTTTATTAAAATCTTTATAAACATGGTCCCAAGCGTACCGCTCTAATATGTGCAATTAGCCTATATTCTCCCCTTTAAAATGGATTTTTCCCTCCAAACCTACATAAATTTTGCCTTATAGCCTTTTGCCTTCTATATCCATATATCATTAAAACTTTATTGCTTTAATAGAAAATTGTACGCTCCTTCTGATTACGACCAAGCAAAATTATGTGTTCACATGGACGAGAGCCAGGAGAGAATAAGCACCGAGTGAGGACAGTGAGATGCATGGTTGTTCTTTTTTCTCCCTTAGGTGATCCTTGAATGCTATTTTTTAACTTTTGTACAAGACTAAAATTTACTAGTGATTCAATTTGAAAAAAAAGTTTCTCTAAAAAGAGTTTAAAACCCAGCAGAGCAACCCCTCCCGCTGGCCTCAGTGAAGGGGTGCCCTTGCCTGGGCTTAATACACCCACAGATTGCAGAAAGGATCTCCTTGCCCCAGGTGCCCAGCCGCTCAGGTCCAGGATCTCAGATTTAGAAGGGCCTCAGAGTTTTCTGGAATGGCCTAGTTTGGGAAAGGATTGGGCAGGGAGACCTGGGCAGGCTGAGATCAGTTATTGCCACTGAGGCTCCTTTGCACCCCCATTTGTGTTCTCTGGCCTTCCCTGGTGGCTCAGATGGTAAAGAATCTGCCTTTAGTACAGGAGAATCTCCCCTGGGTCGGGAAGATCCCCTGGAGAAGTGAATGGCTACCCATTCCAGTGTTCTTGCCTGGAGAATTCCATGGACAGAGGAGCCTGGTGGGCTACAGCCTATGGGATCACAAAGGGTCAGACAAAACTGAGTGACTGAACAACATAGAATACTCTGGTTGAGGTGACCAGAGAGGTCTCAAACCTAAAAATTCAATTTAGTCACCCACCCTAATCAAATCAACAGGACCTCCTTAGATTTAAAGACAGCATTGCTAGATAAACTTAGACTTTAATTCACAAAGCAAGGAACTTCCAACTTGCTAGGCAAATACACAGTACTAGGCATCCAACACACCCAGGTTTGCAAAGACAGGAAGGCAAGGTCCTCCACTGGAGGTGGGGAGGGAGTAGAGGCTGTTGGTGTATATGGGGCATTCTTAAAACATTCTTTTTATGCATTTAACAAATTTCTTTGACTGCGCTAGGTCTTAGTGGGGATCTTAGCTCCCAGACCAGGGATTGAACCTAACTGGGAGCATGCATTGGGCCCCCTGCATTGGGAGCATGGGATCTTAGCCCCTGGACCAACAAGAAAGTTCCTATATTGGTCATTTTTAAGACAAAGTCCAGAGAGCCAATTCAAAAGCAGACTTACTGGCTTATTCTGTGGTCTGAATGTGGGCCCCTGCATTCATATGTTGCAATCCTAACCAACCTGGTGATGGTTTTTGGAGGTGGGGCCTTTGGAAGTGATGAGGTAATGAGAGCAGGATCTTCATGAATGGGATTAATGCCCTTATGTGAGAGCTCCCGTGTCCTCCTCACGAGGGCACAGTGAGAAGACTCTGAGGAGGCTGGTTTTCAGGGAACATCAGATCTGCCAGCACCTTGACCTTGAACTTTCCAGTGTCTAGATCTGTGGGAAATAAATTTCTGTTGTCTATAAGCCTCCCAGTTTGTGGTATTTTGTTAAAGCAGCCCAAAGGTACTCAGATAGCCTGCATAATTAAAAGTCCAGTTCTGCACTCAGCTTGACTGAGGGAGTCTAACAAGTCATCAGACCTGAATTATTCTCTCTCTGTCTCCAGATCCTGGTCACCTATGCAGCCTTCACTCTGAGCCAGCCCCTCCTCTCAAGGAGCCTCAGGGCTCCAAGGAGACATTGTTCTCACCTCGAGGCTCATTCCCTAGGACAACCACCTTTTTCAACCATTCCTGTTTTGGGTTCTTTCAGTTAGTCGCTTTTATAGTCTCTAAGACATATGATATCATTGATATGATAACATTGTTGTTGTTGAGTAGCTTAGTAATGTCTGAGTCTTTTGCAACACCACTGGGAACTTACAGGGAAAGGAATTTTAAGAACCAGTTCTGTTTTGTCAAGTTGACACACCGCAAAGCCACCACACTCCCAGATCTAAAATTCTGCTCGGAAAGATGATGTGAATTATTCAAAGCACAATAATTTTTTAGTGGTAGAACTTAGACTAGAAAGAGGCCTGTTGATTATCAATTCAAGTGCCTTTTTAAAAGTTTTTCCCTTATTATAGATATAATATATTATTATTTTTTAAAAATTGAGTAACATAGAAAAGTTGGGTGAGAGTAAAGATTACTCACAGTTCCATCATTTAAGTTCAATAGCCGGTAATTCCTTTTGTCTTTTTCTATGCATATCTGCTTGTATTTCCATAATCATACATACATACATATTTTCATATGCATTAAAGTCTTTATTAGCATCGTAAAACTATTTGTCTAAAAATAGACATTAAGGATACTTCTTTTTTAAAGAAGAAGGGCTTTTAAATTTTTATTATTTATTTAATTTGGCCATGCTGCTTGGCATGTGGGATCTTAGTTCCACAACCAGAGATTGAAACTGTGTCCCCTACAGTGGAAGCATAGTCTTAACCACTGGTCCACCAGGGAAGCCCAAGGATACTTCTAATTTTGTTGCTATTACAAATACTGCTGAGTATACAGAAGTGCTGAGTATCTTCGTGTATATATTTTATCCAGTTTATCCTTATGAGAAAATCTTCAAGTTGAAAGTAAACACCCTGATATTGCTTTCATCAAAATTTTTACCCATTGACCAGAATATCTGTCTTCCTAAACCTTTGCAACATTGTATATCATCTTTTAAATATTTTTATTACCAAACTTTATTTTTTCATTGTTTCAATTTGTATTACTTTGATTACTTGAGAGGGTGAAAATTTCATCTGAGTTTGTTAATCAATTGTGTTTAATTTTGGTGAATTGTTTCTTTATCCACTTGTTAATTGAAGATCTTAATTTTTTGTGTCATCTTTTACTATATTAAATATACTTACTCCTTGTTATTTTGTTGAAAACCTTTTCCTCTAATTCGGTGCTCTTAACTATGTCATAGTCATAACTACGACAAAACAATGGGCCCCTGGAAACAGAAACTGCGATGCAGAAGGTGGGGACAAACTGACATTTGGAAATATTCTGGTCAAGTTCTGACTGGTGTTTGTTGAGGATGCTGTTGTGAAGCCCAGATGAGTCATTAGGGGTCAAAGGTAACCCCCGAGCAGATTAACAGGGTCAGGTGGAGGCTGGGAACAAGACAGAGGGTGGTGAAGGGCACAGGCTCTGGGGCACCTTTAAAATCAGAAAAAAGTATCTGATGAGTGAATGTGATGGGAACAGTTGGAGAAAATGACTCTGATATCTTTGACTTTATAGGCAAGGACTGTCCTCAGATTTTGGAGAAAGCTTCTTTGAAAAAGTTCAGATGACAGATGGATACAATTTCATTCCCTAGGAGGAAAGAAAGCTGCTCAAAAACAAAATTATGACAACTGCATATAAGAGGATCCTAAAAATTTAAACTTGGAGAAAAGAGCCAAAATATTTTGCTTTTCAATGTATGGAGAACAGTGGGATATGTGTTTGAATAGGGATTTTATTCCGGAATGACAAGTGAATTCTCTACACACTGAATGGGAATTTGTATTCTCACCTACATAGCTTGTAACTATCACACAGCTCATATATATTGCAAATATATATGTTAAGAACAGAAAACATGAATGATTAAAGGGAGGGTATTCCCTTATCTGAAGAAGGCTTTATTTGTCTTAAAGAGGGCTATTGAGGAGAGTTTCTGACCGGTTTGAAGTAGACAGGATAAGAAAGGGGATTTAAAAAAAAAAAAAAAAAGAAAGGGGATTTTACAGAAAGTTATTGAGCTGTGTTTACAGAATTGAGATTATGTAAGTTAATCAGTAATAGTTATTTCATAAAGCACTAAGCACATGCAAGGTGATCTAAACTTCAGACAGACCTCAATTCAGATGCCAGCCCCTGTGTTTGTGGTCATATGACACTAGTAAAGGGTAAGCTCTCTGAGCTACATCTCTGAAAATAAGGCTAATAATTCACTTTTTACATATTCTTGGGAAGAACGAATGAGCTACTAGCAAAGTGTTTACCATACTGTAAAAAAAAAGTTATATTATCAAGAAACAGTAATCATAAGTCATTGATTATTTTTAAATACACTTTTTGAAGTGAACTTATTTTGAAGACCTCTGATATGCTGTGATATGCTGGCTATTCAGCAGTACCTGCTCTTGGATTTTTCCCCATTTATATCAACAACCTCAGATGCAGATGACACCACCCTTATGGCAGAAAGTGGGGAAGAACTAAAGAGCCTCTTGATGAAAGTGAAAGAGGAGAGTTTGGGTAAACTCCGGGAGTTGATGATGGACAGGGAAGCCGGGCGTGCTGCAGCCCATGGGGTCACAGAGTCGGACACGACTGAGGGACTGAACTGAACTGAACTGAAAGTATAAATTTTAGTGTCAAGTTGATTCAAGGAAAAATATTTGTTCAAATGGGGTCTAACTAATTTGTGAGATACACAGATACATCTGATGTAACAAATAAAAGATCTCAAAAAAAAAAGGGGGGGGAATTCACTAAATGTTGCTGCGGCCTATATAAATTTCCTTTAATGTTTCAACAGAAGTGAGTTAATAGTTTTGTTTTTTATTGTCTGCTGAACTGTACCTTTTGGTGAAGAACTCTAAAACTGAACTGCTTGTGCTGCAGTTCATAAAGGTTGCGTCTTCTTTAAGATGCGTTTGGGACTTATTTTTAGAAAAAGAAACAAAAGCAAATTCCAAAATTTCTCATTATATATGTTAATAGGATTAGAAAGAAAAATTACTATTTTATCTTGAGATTAAAAGCATGGATTTTTGTTGTTGTTGTTGAGTCGCTAAGGCATATCCAGCTCTTTGCGACTTCATGAACTGTAGCCCACCAGGCTCCTCTATCCATGGAACTTTCTAGGCAAGAATACTGGAGTTGGTCGTCCTTTCCTCCTTCAGGGTATCTTCCCTACCAGGGATCGAACCCTCGTCTCCCCCTTGGCAGATAGATTCTTCATCACTGAGCCACCTGTGAGATTGATGCTCTCACTGAGCTTCTGGTGAGATTAATTTTATTTCAGAACGATTTTTTTTCTATGTTTACAATTATTTCTTTTTAAAAATCTTAATGTAAAATTTATTTATTTATTAGGGTATGGTTGCTTTACAATGTTGTACAACAAGGTGGATTAGCCATCAGTTCATTTCAGTCAGTTAGTCCTGTCCGACTCTCTGTGACCCCATGGACTGCAGCCCACCAGGCTTCCCTGTCCTTCATCAACTCCCGGAGCTTGCTCAAACTCATGTCCATTGAGTTGGTTATGTCATCCAACTGTCTGTTCTGCTGTCCCTTTCTCCTCCTGCCTTCAATCTTTCCCAGCATCAGGGTCTTTTCCAATGAATCAGTTCTTCACATCACATGTAAAGTACTGGAGCTTCAACTTCAGCATTAGTCCTTCCAATGAATATTCAGGACTTATTTCCTTTAGGATTGACTGGTTTGATTTCCTTGCAGTCCAAGGGACTCTCAAGAGTCTTCTCCAACACCAGAGTTCAAAAGCATCAAAACTTTAGTGCTCAGCTTTCCTTATGGTCCAGCTCTCACTTCCATAAAAACTATCGGAAAAACCATAACTTTGACTATATGGACCTTTGTTGGCAAAATAATGTCTCGGCTTTTTAATATGCTGTCTAGGTTGGTCATAGCTTTTCTTCCAAGGAGCAAGCATCTTTTAATTTCACAGCTGCAGTCATCATCTGCAGTGCTTTTGGAGTCCAAGAAAGTAAAGTCTGTCACTGTTTCCAGTTTCTCCATCTACTTGCCATGAAGTAATGGGCCCAGATGCCATGATCTTCATTTTTTGAATGTTGAGTTTTAAGCCAACTTTTTCACTCTCCTCTTTCACTTTCATCAAGAGGCTCTTTAGTTCCTCTCTGCTTTCTGCCATAAGGGTGGTGTCATCTGCATATCTAAGGTTATTGATATTTCTCCCAGCAATCTTGATTCCAGCTTGTGCTCCATCTAGCCGAGCATTTCACATGATGTACTCTGCATATAAGTTAAATAAACAAGGTGAAAATATACAGCCTTGACATACTCCTTTCCCAATTTGGAACCAGTCCATTGTTCCATGTCTGGTTCTAACTGTTGCTTCCTGACCTGCATACAGATTTCTCAGGAGGCAGGAAAGGTGGTCTGGTATTCCCATCTCTTGAAGAATTTTCCACAGTTTGTTGTGATCCACACAGTCAAAGGCTTTGGCTTATCCACTGAAGCAGAAGTGGATATTTTTCTGGAATTCTCTTGCTTTTTTTGATGATCCAATGGATGTTGGCAATTTGATCTCTGGTTCCTCTGCCTTTTCTAAATCCAGCTTGAACATCTGGAGTTTCCCAGTTCACATACTGTTGAAGCCTTGCTTGGAGAATTTTGAGCATTATTTGCTAGCATGTGAGATGAGAGCAATTGGGCAGGAGTTTGAACATTCTGTGACATTGTCTTTCTTTGGGATAGGAATGTCCTGTGGCCGCTGCTAAGTTTTCCAAATTTGCTGACATTTTGAGTACGGCACTTTCACAGCATCGTCTTTTAGGATTTGAAGTAACTCAGCTGAAATTTCATCACCTCCACTAGCTTTGTTCATAGTGACGATTCCCAGGGCCCACTTGACTTCATATTCCAGGATGTCTGGCTCTAGGTGAGTGATCACACCATCATGGTTATCTGGATTATTAAGATCTCCTTTGTATAGTTGTATTCTCACCACCTCTTCTTAATATCTTCTGCTTCTGTTAGGTCCATACCATTTCTGTCCTTTATCGAGCCCATCTTTGCATGAAATGTTCCCTTGGTATCTCTAACTTTCTTGCAGAGATCTCTAGTCTTTCCCATTTTATTGTTTTCCTCTATTTCTTTGTACTGATCACTTAGGAAGACTTTCTTATCTCTCCTTGCTATTCCTTGGAACTCTGCATTTGGATGGGTATATCTTTCCTTTTCTCCTTTGCTATAAGTATACATAGATGTCATCCCTCATGGCCCTTCCTCCCACCCGCCTTCCAAGAAAAGCACAGATTTTAATCTGAATTTTGCCTTTAACCTTGGTGTGTAGTAAAGTAAGATATGATAGTACAAACTTTGTACTCTCGAAGGCCTTTGTGTGTTTGTTTATTAGTGCCCCATTTCATTTCATAGTTTCACCTTTCCTGACTTTGCTCTGCTGCTTCCCTTACTGGGAATAATTCCCTTCCTTCGCTTCTCCATCTGGTAAACTCCTACACAAAATCCAAGAGCCAAATGACTTATCACCTGCTCTATGAAACCTTCCCAGTTCACCCAAGGAGAATGTACTCCACCCTTCTGAATGCACAGCTTCCTAATGTATGGCTACCACATTGGATTGTTAATGAGTGTGTGCTTGCTCAGTCGTGTCTTACTCTTTGTGACCCCCTGAACTATAGCCTGCCAGCCTCTGTCCATGGGATTTCGCAGGCAAGAATACTGGAGTGGGTGGCCATTTCCTCTTCCAGGGAATCTTCCCAGCCCAGATATCAAACCCACGTCTCCTAAGCCTCCTGCATTGGCAGGCAGATTCTTCACCACTGAGCCACCTGGAAAATCCTTGGATTGTTAATAGTTTCTGCTAGATTATAAATGCTCTGAGGTCTCATTGATTTCTACGTTCCCAGCATCTAACATAGAGCCTGCAGGGTATATATGCATGAGGGACTGAAGCATGAAGCACAGAAAGTCCTTTATGATGAATGGATGGTTTATACTTCTCTTTGTGTTTCAGTATGGAGGGACTTAGAAAGGAGTCCCCAACTTCTGGGATCCAATGCCTGATGATCTGAGGTGGAGCTGATGTAGTAATAATAAAAATAAGGTGCATAATAAATGTAATATGCTTCAATAATTCCAAAACCAACCTCCTAGTCCATGGAAAAATTGTCTTCCACAAAATTAGCCCCTGGTGCCAAAAAGGTTGGGGACCACTGCCTTAGAGTAACATTCTGGCTGCCCCTTGCCCTACTCCCTTCCTCACACCTCCTAGGGGAGGAGGTTGATGCCTCTGATCAGCCTATTTTGACTCATCTGATGAGCCAAGGAACTCTGATCAGTTCCTTGGTCAACCTGTTTTGCAGGCAATCAGACCTGACTGGGTGGATAAGTTTAATTCTGGGGCGAAGTGTGAGGAAGTTCACTGTGGCCCTGAATCCGTACCAGCTGTTATCTGTAATATTCTGACGAGCTGATCTGCAATCTGGCTGACTCCCCGTGTGTCTCCGTCTCCACTGGTTTCTGACTCAGGAATGGAAGAAATGCATTATCTATTGCTCCCCTGCTAAGCCATCAACGTCTGACATTTGTACAGTGCTTTTCAGTTTACAAAGCACTTCCACATCTATTATTTCAAGGGCTATAAATGAGGTAACGAAGGGCTGTGGGAGTCTCGGGAGCCAGTGATTAATTTCAGTTGGGAAAACCATGTGGCTCTGCCTGTTGGTGAGCCTCATTCAGCACAGCTGTTGGGCCAGAAGGTTCCTGAACTTTGCCCCTTCCATGTGCTGAGTCACTTCAGTTATGCCCGACTCTTTGCAACCCTATGTTCTGTAGCCTGCCAGGCTCCTTTGTGGATGGGATTCTCCAGGCAAGAATACTGGAATGGGTTGCTGTGCCCTCCTCCAGGGGATCTTCCCAACCCAGGAATTGAACCTATATCTCCAGCATCTCCTGAATTGCTGGCAGGTTCTTAACCAATGAGCCACCTGGGGAAGCCCCTGCCCCTCTTGAGCCCTCACAAAAAGAAGGAAAGTGTCAAAGGACACTAGCCCATTTCCAGGATTTGCCTCCAACAGCTAGTTTCCTTTCTGGTCCATTTCACACCTAGAACAGCTTTCCCTGATTTCTGACGTCTATTGGTTATGCCTAAAAGATGATGCTGTGAAAGTGCTGCACTCAGTATGTCAGCAAATTTGGAAAACTCAGCAGTGGCCACAGGACTGGAAAAGGTCAGTTTTCATTCCAATTCCAAAGAAAGGCAATATCAAAGAATGCTCAAACTACCGCACAGTTGCACTCATCTCACACTCTAGTAAAGTAACGCTCAAAATTCTCCAAGCCAGGCTTCAGCAATACGTGAACTGTGAACTTCCAGATATTCAAGCTGGATTTAGAAAAGGCAGAGAAACCAGAGATCAAATTGCCAACATCCGTTGGATCATCGAAAAAGCAAGAGAGTTCCAGAAAAACATCTATTTCTGCTTTATTGACTATGCCAAAGCCTTTGACTGTGTGGATCACAATAAACTGTGGAAAATTCTGAAAGAGATGAGAATACTAGACCACCTGACCTGCCTCTTGAGAAATCTGTATGCAGGTCAGGAAGCAACAGTTAGAACTGGACATGGAACAACTGATGGGTTCCAATTAGGAAAAGGTGTACGTCAAGGCTGTATATTGTCACCCTGCTTATTTAACTTCTATAGCAGAGTACATCATGAGAAATGCTGGGCTGGAAGAAGCACAAGCTGGAATCAAGATTGCCGGGAGAAATATCAATAACCTCAGATATGCAGATGGCACCACCCTTATGGTAGAAAGCAAAGAGGAACTAAAGAGCCTCTTATGAAAGTGAAAGAGGAGAGTGAAAAAGTTGGCTTAAAGCTCAACATTCAGAAAACAAAGATCATGGCATCTTGTCCCATCCCTTCATGGCAAATAGATGGGGAAACAGTGGAAACAGTGTCAGACTTTATTTTTTGGGGTTCCAAAATCACTGCAGATTTTGACTGCAGCCATGAAATTAAAAGATGCTTACTCCTTGGAAGGAAAGTTATGACCAACCTCGACAGCATATTCGGAGAAGGCAATGGCACCCCACTCCAGTACTCTTGCCTGGAAAATCCAATGGACTGAGGAGCCTGGTAGGCTGCAGTCCATAGCGTTGCTAAGAATTGGACATGGCTGAGCGACTTCACTTTCACTTTTCACTTTCATGCATTGGAGAAGGAAATGGCAACCCACTCCAGTATTCTTGCCTGGAGAATCTCAGGGACAGGGGAGCCTGCTGGGCTGCCGTCTATGTGGTCACACAGAGTGGGACACGATTGAAGCGACTTAGCAGTAGCAGCAGCAGACAGCATAATAAAAAGCAGAGACATTACTTTGCCCACAAAGGTCCGTCTAGTCAAGGCTATGGTTTTTCCAGTGGTCATGTATGGATGTGAGAGTTGGACTGTGAAGAAGGCTGAGCACCAAAGAATTGATCCTTTTGAACTGTGGTGTTGGAGAAGACTCTTGAGAGTCCCTTGGACTGCAAGGAGATCAAATCAGTTCCTCCTAAAGGAGATCAGTCCTGGGTGTTCATTGGAAGGACTGATGCTGAAGCTCAAACTCCAATACTTTGGCCACCTAATGTGAAGAACTAACTCATTTGAAAAGACCCTGATGCTGGGAATGATTGGGGGCAGGAGGAGAAAGGGACGACAGAAGATGAGATGGTTGGATGGCATCACCGACTCAATGGACATGAGTTTGAGTGAACTCCCGGAGTTGATGATGGACAGGGAGGTCTGGTGTGCTGCGGGATCACAGGGGTTCACAAAAAGTGAACCGAGGGTTCACAAAAAGTGGCCGAGGACGCCCTCCCCGCTTCACGGTTCACGGGGTCACAAAAAGTCAGACATGACTGAGTGACTGAACTGAACTGAATTATTGGTTGCTGCTGCTACTGCTGCTAAGTCGCTTCAGTCATGTCCGACTGTGTGCCACCCCATAGATGGCAGCCCACCAGGCTCCCCCATCCCTGGGATTCTCCAGGCAAGAACAGTGGAGTGGGTTGCCATTTCCTTCTCCAATGCATGAAAGTGAAAGTGAAAGTGAAGTCGCTCAGTCATGTCTGACTCTTTGCGACCCCATGGACTGCAGCCCACCAGGCTCCTCAGTCCATTGGATTTTCCAGGCAAGAGTACTGGAGTGGGGTGCCATTGCCTTCTCCGGAATGATTGGTTATGCATTTGTATTTCTGATTCTTACGTCAGAAGCCCTGTCTTTGTCAACCTCTTCAGACATGCTTTTGTGACATGACCTGGCATCCTCTGTGGGTCAGGACCTGAGGATAACTCTCAGATAATGCTCTGTGACTAATGCTCCTTTCTCTATCACACCACTGTAAATCAGGGGGTGTGGGACAGCTCTGTGCTCTAACAGTCTATCATCACTGGACTTAATAACTTTGTTCTCAGAGTTATTTTTCCCAATTTTTATTTATTTTTTGGCTTCACCAAATAGTGCATGGGAATCTTAGTTTCCCGACCAGGGATCAGACCCATACTCTCTGCAATGGAAGTTGGGGGTGTTAGCCACTGGTTGACTAGGGAAGTTCCCGGATGTAATAATTTTAAAGCAACTGGGTCTCTTTCCTCAGTTGCAGCAAAGGCTTCACGACATCAGAGGCATTGTCATTCCTAAGACACACACCAGATGACTTTGTAGTCACCCTCAGTTTCGTTTGGATGTGGGTCCACTAAGACATCAATGTGAATGTGCTTAAAGGCATTTGGGGAACAAACAGCTTCCACAGAAGCACCAAATTCTCTTTTTTTTGCATTAAAAATTTTTTTATTTTATATCAGATGGTAGCCGATTAACAATGTTGTGATGGTTTCAGGTGGACAGCAAAGAGACTCAGCCATACACACACATATATCCACTCTCCCCCCAAATCCCCTCCTATCCAGGCTGCCACATAACATCGAGCAGAGTTCCCTGTGCTATACAGTAGGTCCTTGTTGGTTATCTGTTTTAAATAGAGTAGTGTACACCTGTCCATCCCAAAATCCCTAACTATCCCTTCCCCCGATCCTTCCCCTACCTCCCTGAAAAGTGCCAAATTCTAATTGACATTGTTTTTCAAAGTGTTGGAATATAATTTGAATTTCAAGACCAAGGGAAAAAATTAAAAGTGGAAGTCAAGAAAGGGAATTTGCAAGCAGAAATGAAACGAGTCAATCTAATTTCGAAGCCTGTCCTGAATCAAGGGTAAAATAACAAACAGGACTTGTGAAAAAAGAGAATCTAATGTTTTTATAAGGAGTTCCACATCTAAAAGATGATAAATGGCACTTGAGAGGAAAAGCTGCATTAGAAAAATTGTCTTGACAATGAACCCTTTCACATGCCTGTAGAGCTTGTCTCGTACATCTGCTGTAGCCCACATACCAGTCTGTCCCTGGTAGTAGCTGAAGGGTTATTTTTCTGAGGAAAAAAATCTGTTTGACTTAGAAGCTAGGAGAAAGGAGAGGGAGTCTCAGAGATTGGAATCCAAATGAGTAATAGAAAAATTTCAAATGCACCATGACGGGAAAAAGAAGAACAAGTCTTCAATCACTGACACCTCTTCCTACATTGCATTCCATTCTATAAGGTCTCCCACCTAAGATTCTTGGCCTGGATTAACATCATTGAGGTCGATTTAGAATCCCGATAGAGAATGTGACAAAGGAAATTAAATCAGGAAAATGCATTGTTGGGTGAAATTACCTCTGGAGATCATACCCTTGGAGCTGGGATGCTGGTGGTTCTGACACTTCTGACGCTGGTGGTGCCCTTTTCCAGGCACCAATGGGGCAGAAAGAATGAGGAGGGAAAGACCGAGTTCAAAGATGCGGGTGTACAGGTTTGTGTGGGTAGGAAGTAAGGGGCACACACAGATGGTGTTTGTGTGCACACACCCATGCAGGTGAGCAATGAAGAGTGAAAATCAGAACCTAAACAGTGGGGTGAACAGGTGCGGTCAGGCGATGTTCTGGCCAGTAGTTTTTGCTGCACTATCTCCTTTCTCTGCTTCATGATTCAGCTTTCTTTGCTGGTGATATCCCTTACTCAGAAGAGGTGCATAAGACATTGCAGTCTTTATAAGTGCCACTTGCAGTTATCAGTAAATGATCAGTCATGGCTGCTCACAAACAGGCATTTATGACGAGTACTTCAGTATTGAGAAGTTGGACCAAATGATCTCTTGGGCTCTACTCCATGGATGTAATTGATCTTAGCAAACCTTTAGGCTGAGCTGGAGCACAGAGTGGAGTGCTTATCACCTGTCTTGAACTATTTTGGAGGAACACATCTTATCTCCTGAACTGGTAAATTCTGGGAAGGCAGAGACAGTTACTTTTTATTCATCTCCATAGCACTGGGTGCAGGGTGGAGCACATAGTAGGTAGTCAGTAAACACTGACTGATTAAGATCTTCTAACTCCAGATGCTTATAACACCAGGACACCTGAAGTTGGGTCAGATCAAAGAAGGACTCTAAATAATGATCTTTAAGGGCCATTGTAAAATGTAGTAAAAACAGAACAAAAATATTATAGTGCATTAGGTATTCTAGGTAATCCACAAATGATGCAAAGTTTACAAGAGGATGTTTATAGGTTATAGCCAAATACTGTGCCATTTAACACAAGGGATTTGAGCTTCCTGGGATTGTGATGTCTGTGGGGATTCTGGAATCCCCACAGATGGTGGCTCAGATTGTGAAGAATCCTCCTGCAGTGCAGGAGACCCGGATTCAATCCCTGGGAAGATCCCCTGGAGAAGGGAATAGCTAACCAGTATTCTTGTCTGGAAATTCCTTGGATGGAGGAGCTTGGTGGGGCTATAGTCCATGGGATCTTAAAGAGCTGGGTATGACTGAGCTACTAACACTTTCACACAGATACCAAGGGGTAACTCTATACATCCTCCTGAAAGTGATGCTATAAATTGAAACATGCTCAAATCTGGATGGAGACAATCAAATTGAGGGTACATCTATATACTATTACTGGGATCAGTTAAATGGAGAGAGAGAGGAAGTGAGAAAAAAGGCTCACTCAGTCTAACTGTTAGGGATACATCTCAAAACAAAACAGGCAAAATGTTCTGCTCTCATGGAGCTTGCAGTGTTGGGGAGGAAAACACAGCAAATAACTATCTTATGGCGTGCTAGAAGATGATAAATGCTAGGGAGGAAACCAAGGCAAGGAAAGGGATGGCCAGGAAGGGAATAACAGGATGCGGGATGAGGGATGCAATTTTCAATACAGTGATGAGGGAAGGCTGCAAGGACAAGGTGATGTTTGAGTGGATCCTGAAAGTAGAAAAGGAAGCGAGCTATGCAAATAATTACACGGAATGCATTCCAGGCAGAGGGAGTAGCAGGCGCAAAGGCTGAGGCCAGAGGCTGGACGGCTTGTTTAAGAAACAGCGAGCAGGGTACTTTCCTGGTGGTTCCGTGGTTAAGAATCCACCTTGCAATGCAGGGGACATGGGTTTGATCCCTGGCTGGGGAACTAAGATCCCATATGTCATGGGATCTTGCACATTCTGGAGCCCACATGGAGCCAGAATGAATGATCCCGCATGCTTCAACAACGATGCTGCATGCTACAACTAAGACCTGATGCAGCCAGATATATAAATTAATAAAAGGGAGAGCCCCAAGCCATAGAAACAGAAAAGAAAGGAAACAGCAAGGAGCCCAGCATCCCTGAAACTGAATGAGCCAGGGAAAGCATAGCAGGAAACAGGGTTAGCCAAGGGATAAAAGTGTTAAATTTTATCCAGTTCCTTTTTTGCACCTGTGAAATGATTATGTGATTTTTTTCTCCTTTGATTTCTTAATGTAGAAAATTATGTTTTATATTTGTCTATGTTAAATGTCGTCACCTTCCTGAAAGTGAAAGTGAAAGGGTTAGTCACTCGTGTCCAACTCTGCAACCCCATGGACTGTAGCCCGTCAGGCTCCTCTGTCCATGGGATTCTCCAGGCAAGAATACTGGGGTGGCTAGCTATTCCCTTCTCCAGGGAATCTTCCTGACTCAGGGATCAAATCCAGGTCTCCCGTGTGCAAGGCAGATTTTTTAGAGTCTGAGCTACCAGGGAAGCTTTACCTGCCAGGGCTAAGCTAAATTTGATCATGATATGTGACTTTTTAATATAAACTAAATTTAGTTTGGCAATTTTTTTCAGGATGTTTGAATCTATTTTCTTGAGTGAGTGGGGCCAGTCATTTTACTTTTAATACCCCCAAAGTCATACTAGCCCTCATGGAATAGTAGAAAATGTTCCCTCATGGAAAGTGTTCCCTCATTTTTCACAGAAATTGTTAGCTTGGATTTACCCTTGTGTTTGTCAGTTTTCTTGTTTTCATTTCCTTCTTGCATCACAGACCTCCCTTACAGGAGTATTTTCTTTCTTCCTAGAATACATAGTTTAGGAGTCCCTTTAGTAAAGTACTACTGCGATAGAGTATCATACTTCTATTTATTTGACAATGTCATTATTTTGCTTTCATTTCTTTTCTCCACTTTCATTTCTGAAAGACAGTTTTTCTGGGCTTATGGTCCTCAACTGACAGTTACTTTTCTCTCAGAATTTTGAAAATAGTATCAAACTTCGACTATGACACGATTCGTATCATATCAATTTTATAAATGGACTAGGAGTAAACACAAAAATGATCATGAACTTAGAACCCACATGATTGAAGTTCTCTGTCTGGCGCTCCTGATTCAACTACCTTACCTCCCCAAAGAGAGGGCAACTGTCTTGAATTTTGTGTTTACCGTCCCTTTACTTAAAAAAAAAAACCCAGAAGTTGTAGAACTAAGATCAAACAACTGTGAGAATATGGTGAGAGAACAGAAAATAAGTATTATCATATACATTTTCACTGGAAGAAAGAATAATATAGCTGAAAAAATAAGACTAGGAAAGGAAATATGAGAAATGCCATTTCCTTATCTTTCATTATAGACAGTATTGCTTTTGTCTAAAATTAAAACATATACAGATCTTTTATTTTTAACTTTTAATTTTACATTGGAGCAAACCAATTAACAATGTTGTAACGGTTTCAGGTGCACAGTGGAGCAACTCAGTCATACATATACATGTATCCCCTCTTCCCCAAACTCCCCTCCCATCCAGGCTGCCAAATATCATTGAGGAGAGATCCATGTGCTGTACAGTTGGTCCTTGATGGTTATCCTTTAAAAAAGAGCAGTGTGTACAAAAACATGTACAGATCTTAAATGACTCCAATCTGTTTTTCCCTTAAACCTTTTTTACTTATAATTTCATAAAATGATACCAAGGGAATATTTCATGCAAAGTCAAGCATGAAAAAGGACAGAAACAGTCTGGACCTAACAGAAGCAGAGATATTAAGAAGAGGTGGCCCATCAGCAGATGAATGGATAAGAAAGCTGTGGTACATATACACAATGGAGTATTACTCAGCCGTTAAAAAGAATTCATTTGAATCAGTTCTGATGAGATGGATGAAACTGGAGCCGATTATACAGAGTGAAGTAAGCCAGAAAGAAAAACACCAATACAGTATACTAACACATATATATGGAATTTAGGAAGATGGCAATGACGACCCTGTATGCAAGACAGGGAAAGAGACACAGATGTGTATAACGGACTTTTGGACTCAGAGGGAGAGGGAGAGGGTGGGATGATTTGGGAGAATGACATTCTAACATGTATACTATCATGTGAATTGAATCGCCAGTCTATGTCTGACGCAGGATGCAGCATGCTTGGGGCTGGTGCATGGGGATGACCCAGAGGGATGTTGTGGGGAGGGAGGTGGGAGGGGGGTTCATGTTTGGGAATGCATGTAAGAATTAAAGATTTTAAAATTTAAAAAATAAAAATTAAAAAAAAAAAAAAAAAGAAGAGGTGGCAAGAATACACAGAAAAACTATACAAAAGAGACCTTGATGACGCAGATAACCACCATGGTGTGGTCACTCACCTAGAGCCAGACACCCTGGAGTGCGAAGTCAAGTGGGCCTTAGGAAGCATCACTACGAACAAAGCTAGTGGAGGTGATGGAATTCCAGCTGAGCTATTTCAAATCCTAAAAGATGATGCTGTGAAAATGCTGCACTCAAAATGCCAGCAAATTTGGAACACTCAGCAGTGGTCACAGGACTGGAAAAAGTTGCTGTTCGTTTCTATCCCAAAGAAAGGCAATGCCACAGAATGTTCAAACTACTGCACAGTTGCACTCATCTCACACGCTATCAAAGTAATGCTCAAAATTTTCCAAGCAAGACTTCAACAGTACATGAACTGAGAATTTCCAGATGTTCAAGTTAGATTTTAAAAAGACAGAGAAACGAGAGATCAAATTGCCAGCATCCACTGGATCATGGAAAAGCAAGAGAATTCCAGAAAAACATTTACTTCTGCCTTATTGACTATGCCAAAGCCTTTGACTGTGTGGATCACAACAAACTGTGGAAAATTCTTCAAGAGATGGAAATACCAGACCACCTTTCCTGCCTCCTGAGAAATCTGTATGCAGGTCAGGAAACAACAGTTAGCACCAGACATGGAACAATGGACTTGTTCCAAATTGGGAATGGAGTATGTCAAAGCTATATATTGTCACCCTGCTTATTTAACTCCTATAGCAGAGTACATCATGTGAAATGCTGGGTTAGATGAAGCACATGCTGGAATCAAGATTGCTGGGAGAAATATCAATATCCTCAGATATGCAGATGACACCACACTTATGGCAGAAAGTGAAGAAGAACGAAAGGGCCTCTTGATGAAAATGAAAGAGGAGAGTGAAAAAGTTGGCTTAAAACTCAACATTCAAAAAATGAAGATCATGGCATCTGGTCCTATCACTTCATGGCAAATAGATGGGAAAACAATGGAAACAGTGACAGACTTTATTTTCTTGGACTCCAAAATCACTACAGATGGTGAATGCAGCCATGAAATTAAAAGATGCTTGTTCCTTGGAATAAAAGCTATGACCAACCTAGATAGCATATTAAAAAGCAGAGACATTACTTTGCCGACAAAGGACCATCTAGCCAAAGCTGTGGTTTTCCAGTGGTCATGTATGGATGTGAAAGTTGGACCATAAGAAAGGTGAAAGCCAAAGAACTGATGCTTTTGAACTGTGGTGTTGGAGAAGACTCTTGAGAGTCCCTTGGACTGCAAGGAAATCAAACCAGTCCATCCTAAAGGAAATCAGTCCTGAATACTCATTGGAGTGACTGATGCTGAAGCTGAAGCCGCAATACATTAGCCATGTGATGCAAAGACCTGAATCGTTGGAAAAGACCCTGATGCTGGGAAAGACTGAAGGCGGGAGGAGAAGGGGATGACAGAGGATGAGATGGTTGGATGGCATCACCGACTCATGGACATGAATTTGACCAAGCTCCAGGAGGTGGTGATGCACAGAAAAGCCTGATGTGCTGCAGTCCATGGGGTTGTAGACGCAGATACAACTGAGTAACTGAACTGAACTGAACTGAACCGAACTGAGTGGTCTAGAAAAATATTTATCTAGACTTCAGCAATTCCATAAGTCTCACTTTATTTTCTCTTCTTTCTATAAAATTATAGCAAAATTAAACGTAATATTTTTAAATACAAATAAAAGTTATATTATGATCCTATTTTTATGAAAGTGTTTCTTCTATGTAGTTTATATATGATGGAGAGCTCCTGGAATGATATGCACTTTGATATTTATAACAATTTATTTCACGTCGTGGTGTTTGGGTTGAAATTTAGCTTTGCGTATTCTATGTTATTTGAATTCCTTGTTACTTGTATGTACTATTTTTAAAAAATCATTTAAAATGCAGCATCAGCAACTTCGCAGGGCATTCCTTATTGAGACAATTTCCCCCTCTTCATCTACTCCTTTATTCACAGACTTAACCCTCAGCTTCACTTCTTTTCTTACTCCAGAAACTAGTCAGTATATGCAAGCTAATTATAGCTGTAGAATTTCATATCCTCAGAGTTCTGCCCTGCAGTGTGCTATATCGACAGAATGTGATCTGGAAATTCATACGTTAAAATCCTGACATTTGGTGTGATGGTATTACTAGCTGTGGATTTTGGGAGGTGATTAGGTCACTAGAGTGCCGTCCTCATAAATGGAATTAACGTCTTTTGTAAAAGCGACCCCAGAGAAATCCCTAGCCCCTTCCATCACGTGAGGATACAGTGAGAAGATGAATGGCTGTGAACCAGGAAGTGGGCTCTTACCAGACACTGAATCTGCCGACACCTTGATCTTGGACTTCCCACCCTCCAGAACTGTGAGAAATAAACATCTATTGTTTACAGGCCACCCAGTCTGTAGTATTTTTTGTTATAGCAGCCTGAATGGATGGAGGCAAGTGTCTGGTCTGGCCTGAGCTGGACTTCTAGATGCCATTTTCCTAATCTTGGAGTAGTACATTGTTTTTGCTGAGGTTGGTGATTTTTTAAAAAATTAATTTCTATTGGAGTATAGTTGTTTCATAACATTGTGTTAATTTCTTCTGTACAGCAAAGTGAATCAGCTATACATATACATATGTCCCCTCTTTTTTGAATAAAAAAAATCCTTCCCATTTAGGTCATCAAAGAGCACTGGGCAGAGTTCTCTATGCTACATGGTAGGTTCTCATTAGTTATCTATTTTATACACAGTAGGGTACACACATCAATCCAATCTCCCGATTCATCCCACCAAGATTAGTAATTTTAACCTGCCCCTATTGTTCTTCTACACAAATCTTTGTTCATAACTTTCTTTACTTCTTAGGATGAAATCTTAGAGGTAGGGTCAAAGCTTGTGGCTTTTTTCTTAATGCTCATGATTTTATATAGCCAAATTGATTTTCAGAAGGGTTATACTAATTGATGATTTCACTAGAAGTATTTATAGAAATGCCTCTTCCTTAACTCTCTTGCCAACACCCATCCTGTCTTTGTTTGACATCTGTCCCCATTTGATAATCAAAAAAGTATTAAATGGCGGTTTTAATTAGCATTTTTATTATTTGTAAGGTTGAATATTCTTCATATGACGATTGAATTTTTAAAATTTTCATGGAATTCTGTAAGTGGGCAGAAAATATGATCATATTTATTTTTTAGAACTGTAATTTGGGTGGGAGTGTTGCAAATGGGTGGCTGGAGGGGCCTGGGTCAGGAATGCCAAAGGAGAACTCAGTGATGGGCTGCTGATAGATGATGAAGGCCTAAACCAGGTGGGGAATTCAGAGATCTGACAGCATTCCATCTCCACTTCTGAATTTTCAGGGTTCATGAGTCCCTGTTATTAATTTTCCACTTTGAAAAACTAGGACAGGAGCAATGGTGGTGTTGTGACTCAGTCGTGTCCGACTCATTGTAACTGCAAGGACTGCAGTACACCAGGCTTCCCTGTCCATCACCAACTCCAGGAGCTTACTCGAACTCATGTCCATTAAGTCGGTGATACCATCCAGCCACCTCATCCTCTGTCATCCCCTTTTCCTCCTACCGTCAATCTTTCCCAGCATCAGGGTCTTTTTAATGAGTTGGCTCTTCACACCAGGTGAACAAAGTATTGGAGCTTCAGCTTCAGCATCAGTCCTTTCAGTGAATATTCAGGATTGATTTCCTTTAGGATTGACTGGTTTGATCTCCTTGCAGTCCAACGGACTCTCAAGAGTCTTCTCCAACACACAGTTCAAAAGCATCAATTCTTTGACATTTAGCCTTCTCTATGGTCCTACTCTCACATCCATACATGACTACTGGAAAACCATAGCTCTGACTATACAGACCTTTGTTGGCCAAAAAAATGTCTCTGCTTTTTAATATGCTGTCTAGGTTGGTCATAATTTTTCTTCCAAGGAGCAAGTGTCTTTTAATTTCATGGCTGCAGTCAAAATCTGCAGTGATTTTGGAGTCCAAGAAAATAAAGTCTGTCACTGTTTCCATTGTTTTCCCATCTATTTGCCCTGAAGTGATGGGACCAGATGCCATGATCTTCAATTTTTGAATGTTGAGTTTTAAGCCAACTTTTTCACTCTCCTCTTTCACTTTCATCAAGAGGCTCTTTAGTTCCTCTTTGCTTTCTATCATAAGGGTGGTGTCATCTGCATACCTGAAGTTATTGATATTTCTCCCAGCAATCTTGATTCCAGCTTGCGCTTCATCTAGCCTGGCATTTCGCATGATGTACTCTGCTATAGAAGTTAAATAAGCAGGGTGACAATATACAGCCTTGACATACTCCTTTCTCAGTTTGAAACCGTCTGTTGTTGCGTGTCTGGTTCTAACTGTTGCTTCTTGACCTGCATACAGGTTTCTCAAGGGGCAGGTCAGGTGGTCTCGTATTCCCATCTCTTGAAGAATTTTCCACAGTTTGTTGTGATCCACACAGTCAAAGGCTTTGACATATCCACTGAAGCAGAAGTAAATGTTTTTCTGGAATTCTCTTGCTTTTTCTATGATCCAGCGGATGCTGGCAATTTGATCTCTGGGTTTTCTGCCTTTTCTAAATCCAGCTTGAACATCTGGAAGTTCTCAGTTCATATACTGCTGAAGCCAGGTTGGAGAATTTTGAGCATTACTTTGATAGTGTGTGAGATGAGTGCAATTATGTGGTAGTTTGAATATTCTTTGGCATTGTCTTTCTTTGGAATTGAAATGAAAACTGACCTTTTACAATTCTGTGGCCACTGCTGAGTTTTCCAAATTTGCTAGCATATTGAGTGCAGTGTTTTTACAGCATCGTCTTTTAGGATTTGAAATAGCTCAGCTGGAATTCCATCACCTCCACTAGCTTTGTTCGTAGTGGTGCTCCCTAAGGCTCATTTGACTTCACACTCCAGGATGTTTGGCTCTAGGTGAATGATCACACTATCAAGATTATCAGGGTTATTAAGATATCTTTTGTATAGTTCTTCTGTGTATTCTTGCCACCTCTTCTTAATATCATCTACTTCTGTTAGGTCCATACTGTTTCCATCTTTGCATGAAATGTTCCCTTGGTATCTCTAATTTTCTTGAAGAGATCTCTAGTCTTTCCCATTCTGTTGTTTTCCTCTATTTCTTTGCATTGATCACTTAGGAAGGCTTTCTTATCCTTCCTTGCTCTTTTTTGGAACTCTGCATTCAGATAGGTATATCTTTTCTCCTTTGCCTTTTGCTTCTCTTCTTTTCTCAATTATTTATAAGGCCTCCTCAGACAACCATTTTGCCTTTTTGCATTTTTTTTTCCTTGGGGATGCTTTAGATCACCACCTCCTGAACAATGTTACGAACCTCCATCCATAGTTCTTCAGGTATTCTGTCTATAAGATCTAATCCCTTGAATCTATTTGTCATTTCCACTGTATATCGAAAGGATTTGATTTAGGTCATACCTGAATAGTGTAGTGGTTTTCTCTACTTTCTTCAACTTAAGTCTGAATTTGGTAATAAGGCATTCATGATCTGAGCCACCATCAGCTCCCAGTCTTGTTTTTGCTGACTGTATAGAGCTTCTCAATCTTTGGCTGCAAATTTCACAATTAATCTGATTTCTTCTTTTGGTGTTGACCATCTGGTGATGTCCATGTGTAGAGTCATCTCTTGTGTTGTTGGAAGAGGGTGTTAGCTATGACCAGTGCATTCTCTTGGCAAAACTTTGTGGGCCTTTGCCCTGCTTCAGTTTTTACTCCAAGTCCAAACTTGCCTTTTACTCCAGGTGTCTCTTGAATTCCTCTTTTTGCATTCCAGTCCCCTATGATGAAAAGAACACCTTTTTTTGGGTGTTAGTTCTAGAAGTTCTTATAGGTCATCACAATACCATTTGACTTCAGTTTCTTTGGCATTAGTGATTAGGGCATAGACTTGGATTACTGTGATACTGAATGGTTAGCCTTGGAAATGAACAGAGATAATTTTGTCATTTTTGAGACTGCACCCAAGTACTGCATTTCAGACTCTTTTGCTGGCAATGAGGGCTACTTCATTTCTTCTAAGGGATTCCAACCCACAGTAGTACATATAATGGTCATCTGAATTAAGTTCACGCATTCCGGTCCATTTTAGTTCACTGATTTCTAAAATGTTAATATTCACTCTTGCCATCTCCTCTTTGACCACTTCCAATTTACCTTGATTCATGAACCTAACATTCCAGGAGGTTCCTAGCCATATTCTTTCAGCATCGGACTTTACTTTCACCACCAGACACCTCTAGACCTGGGTGTTGTTCCCCCGTTGGCTCAGCCTCTTCATTCCTTCTGGAGCTATTTCTCCACTCTTCTCCAGCAGCATATTGGGCACCTACCAACTCTGGGGAGCTTATCTTTCAGCATCATATCTTTTTGTCTTTTCATACTATTCATGTTGTTCTCAAGGCAAGAATGCTCAAGTGGCTTGCCATTCCCTTCTCCAGAGGACCACGTTTTGTCAGAACTCTTCACCATGACCCGTCCATTAGTAATGTTTTGATCCAACTAATCTCTTGATGCTCCCAATCTATTTAAATTTGGGGAGATTCTATAATTCTCCTGAGAGGTCCATTTCTTCACTTCCCATCTACAGAATCAATAACTCAGAAAGGAATTTGACTGCAAGATGAGGAATTATGTCCCCCTATGACTTTGCACTAGTGGTAAAGAACCTGCCTGCCAATTCAAGAGACTGTAAGAGGTGCAGGTTTGATCCCTGGGTCAGGAAGATCCCCTGGAGGAGTGAATTGCAACCCACTCCAGTATTCTTGACTGGAAAATCCCAAGGACAGAGGAACCTGGCAGGCTATAGCTCATAGAGTTGCACAGAGTTAGACACAACTGAAGCATCTTAGCACAGCATAGCAGCACAGCACACCTGACGCCTGCACTGGAAAAGTGGAAAAGGATTCTGTAGGTCCAAACAAGCTGAAGAAATACATTGATCTGCTACTGGCTTTTCCTAGTATTGGTTAGTCTCTTGGCTTTGACTTTAAAGCCCTTCCATGTTACATTTTTAAAACAGGGAAATGAAACATACATAGTCAGGTTTTAGCCAAAGCTAACCCTGATGAAAAAAACGACCAGCCCTCTGTAATTCTGGCTGAATTGTAATTCTTTGTTTTCTGTAGACTTCAGATAAAAGGATTCATGTGGAATGGTAGATAGTGCAGTTTTAATTTGGATCATCTGGACTTACTGCTGGATTTTACACCAGCCATGCTGAGAGGCAGGGTCTTTGTTTTCAGCAATTATCCAACTAAGCCTAATTAAACTTGCTTGGCTTTGATGTGCTGTAATGTTTTCCATAATTTTATATTCTGAACCATTTTCCTAAGTCCTTGTTTGAAATCAAGGATAGACTGTGGATTCATTTTCTATCTGTCATGCCATGATTTCGTATGTATCTAATCAGGTTTTCAGGTGCTTACTTTGGGCTGATAGAATTCAACATGCTTCTTGTGTTTTTGCAATTTGGATGCATGGAATTGTTTTTAGATAAAATATGCTAATATACTAAATACAGTAGATACATGTGAAAGGAAAGTGCAAAGATTTTCAATCCTACCAATTAAATATAGATCTTAAACCGTAGAATACACTCTCCTGTCTTGTAAAATGCAATTGATTTCCCTTTTCCTTGTGTTATTCCTTAAGGGGACTCTTGTTTTTTTTAAAAAGCTCATCTGGTCCAGTTGACTCCATGTATATTTCATTTGTCGTCTGTTTTGCATTTACAAGTTGTTTATTACCCACTTAGTGGTGCTTCTATTAGATCTCTTTTGCTTTATGGGTGCTAGCACACAATATGTAAGTGTTCTTTAAAGGACGTTTTTCTCTACCGTGAAATAGAAATAATTTAAAGGCGCATTTACTTCATTCAGCTAGCACCCTACTTGGGGTTCTTGTTAGTCTCCATGTTCTCCTCTGCCTTTAAAAAGGAATTGATTGTTCTTACTACTTTATCCTAATTTCCTATAACTTTTAGCCTATCAGTTGGAATGGGCAAAGACTACAAAAACCTGATCAATTATGCGGCATGAATTCTTCCTTCAGCCTGTATATGAAGGGAACTTTGACATGAAGAGCCTTTTAAGCATCTTTGAACAAAGTAATGTTTCTCTCTGAGATTTGTCTTGAAGAAGTATTACTCTTATCTGTTTCTATTAAAAAATGAGGAAAACATAGAGCTAAACTATTATTGATATTAAAAAACCACAGTTTGATAATATTTTTTTAAAACATTGTGTTGAAATATAATCCACATAGAGAAAAGGGCGTGTATCATGAGCACATAGGTCAGAGCATTTTTACAAATTGAACACACTTGTTTTAACCAATACTCAGACTGAGGGAATATCACCAGCACCCCAGAATACTCACATGTTTCTAATCAGTCTTTGATCCCCACCAACTTGTGCCCGGACACCCATTTTCCTGATGTCTAACGACGTAGCTTGGTTCAGCCTGCTTTTTCACGTTATATATATGAATTACATGGCGTGCATCCCTCAACGTCTACCTTCTTTCATCCAACAGTTTACGTGTAGGATTCATTGGATTGTTGAGTGTTGGTGTAGATGTCCATTCTCATTATTTGTGGCTTTCCATTGTATGACTATTCTACAATTTATTTATCCTTTTTACTGTTGAAAGGCAGCTTTATGTGGGGGTGGTGGTGATGAGAAGGCTTGGGAAGAGGGGTCATGTGATTTCACCTTTACTACTGTGCACCAGTACCTGATTAGCAGAAATCCTAAGCAAGCTAAATAGATTTGGTAGCATCCTCTAAGTGCTTACCCCTTCTAGGTAGTGAATACCTTGAGGACAGGGACTAGCTTTGTTTACCCTGCTTGTCCCCACTACAGTGCCTCCTACAAAGGTAATTCAGTGAAAGGCGATAGGTTTTAAAACAGCTTACCCAAATAGAGAAATAATTAAATGCAATTAAGAGGATGTAATAGAGAAGGAAATGGCAACCCACTCCAGTGTTCTTGCCTGGAGAATCCCATGGATGGAGGAGCCTGGCAGGCTACAGTCCATGGGGTCGCAAAAAGTTGGACACAACTGAAGCAACTTAGCACAAGAGGATATAAAACATGAGACATGAAAAAAATAGTTCAGGACTTTCCAGAAGGAGAGCCCACCAAAAGATAGAGAAAGCAGAAGAAGATATAACTTGAAACAGCATAAAACAGTACTTATTTATCTTGCTATCACATAAGTGAGTTTAATTAAATAGACTTTGTGGGGCTCTAGTAAATCCTCTGATAAAACATATAAATAAAACAATGGTTGGGTTTGCTATTTTCTTGCTCACTGCTACACAGTAACTTCCCCTGACCCCCCCATATTTGAATCTTTGATCGTTTTAAATGTGTTTTTTTTAATTCGCATGATCTTTTTTTAATCCTCAAAGCATCTGAACTGAAGAAAGCAATAATTGTGTAAAGTTGATGTTCATCACAGCCTAGCAAATGTTTGGTATTTCAACCAGTTTTGCTTTTCTAGTTTTTTTTTTTTTTTTGTATCAGGCTTTACTGTGGATTCTATCAAATCTAGTTTATTTATTTATCTGTTTCGGTAAAACACATGAATACTTCTATTATTTTTCATTTCTTATATTGACTTGATTGAAGCTGCTCCACAATTTCAGTAATCAGTACACCAGTATGTGAATAATTGTTGCCATAGCCCAGCAAGCGGTAGTAAGATAATTGTAGAACTAATACCAGTGAAATACATAAATTATTCATTGAAACATGTAGTGCCTATTTAATGTATTGCTGCATTCTCCTAGCAAAAACATCAAATGCTTTATTGGAGTCTCTCATTTTGATTAAAAAAATTAAGATGACCCATTCTTTTCGACAATTTTTACATCCTAGTCTCTTTGAAATTTTTTATGGTAACATTAAAAAAAAACTATAGTCTATAGAGAATAATCAGACACTGGAAAACACCACTGAACATCATTGAGTAATATTCAAATAATGTAATATTTGGATACCCTAGTAAGCACTTCACAGAATCATGTGTTGGCATTGCCATTATTTTTTACCTACTGATGATCATATTTTCATTTATTATTTTTTTTATGGCTGCTCCATGTGCCACGTGGGATCTTAGTTCCCTGACCAGGAACGGAACCCTTGTCCCCTGCAGGGGAAGAGCAGAGTCTTAACCAGTGGACCACCAGGGAAGTCCTAGCATTGCCAAGTGGAGGATTCATTTGTTTCCAAAACTTATTTCTTAGAATATCACTCATAGAACCTACATAATGTATTCTATGCATTCAAACTTAATAATGTTCATTTTGTTTGCAAGCATAGTTTCCCGTGAATAGCAGACTAGCCCTAGGAGACACACTCACAACAGGGCAACCACAAGCAGACCCACTCATGGCAAATGTGACCTCTTTCTTTCTGCATGTCCTATCCCGGTTCCCAGAAACATCAGAACTGATTGTGGTCAAGCCTAGTTGCTCCTGCTTTCAACTTGGTGTCAATAGGTTGCTTCAAACTCTGTCTGATGATTGTTAAGCATTAATTCTCACAGAAGAAATCCCATTTTCTAGATTTTTTTAAAGAGTCTGCCTACAGTGCAAGAGACCCAGGTTTGATCCCTGGGTTGGGAATATCCCCTGGAGAAGGAAATGGCAATCCACTCCAGTATTCTTGCCTGGAGAATCCCATGGACAGAGGAGCCTTTCAGGCTACAGTCAATGGGGTCACAAAGAGTTGGACACAACTGAGGGACTAACATTTTCACTTCTTAGAATTCAGAAAAAGGGGCCTAATATACTCTCCAGAAGGAGCCCTTCCTAAAGGAAGGCAGGCACACTGGTTGGACCTTAAAACAATGCCTTAGTGTTCAGAGCACTGGGATGCTTCTGAGCACGGTTGGAATCTCCCTTGGGAGTGGTCCTCTAGGGCAGCCCCTTCGGACTCTGAGTTCCGTGGAAAGAAAGGGCCGAAGCCAGAACACGGGAATGTCTTCGCTGTAGGCTCTGCAGCATGTGTTCTAGAACACTGCATGAACTGTGGTGGGAGGTGGGGCTGGTATTTTATGAGCATAAGGAGACAGTACGTGCAGTACTGACATTCAGACTCTCTTAGTGAGCCCCAGGGGTAGAGGCAGAAGGGAGAGCTTCATGTGGGCTCGTGAGCAGCTAGGTGTGAAAGGCAAGTGTCTCTGTTGGGTCAGAAAAGCATGAAAATGATAGCTATCCTATTGATATTGGAAGAATTTGCTCACTAGTATTGTCAAAAGTGAAAGTGAAGTCGCTCAGTCGTGTCCGACGCTTTGCGACTTCGTGGACTCTAGCCCACCAGGCTCCTCTGTCCATGGGATTCTCCAGGCAAGAATACTGGAGTGGGTTGCCATTTCCTTCTCCAGGGGATCTTCCTGACCCAGGGATCAAACCTGGGTCTCCTGCATCGGAGGTAAACGCTTTACCCTCTGAGCCATCAGGGAAGCCCGCTAGCATTGTCAAAGACACCTGGAAATTCCAAGAAATAACTAAGGAGTCTTTCTTTTTCCCCCAACCAGGGATCGAAACTGTACCCCCTGTATTGAACCGCTGGACTACCAGAGAGGTCCCACGAAGGAGGTTTCCCGAGGCATTGGAAGTTTTATAATAGAGGGTGAGAGAAATATGACTGTGAATATGATCACCGATCACTCCTGGTATCATCATAGCAATGTCTGACTTGGGAAACTGAAAAGAACAAAACCCTGCATAATGAATGACTATGACCCTTGGCATACAGAGCTCTCCTATGCTTTCGCTAACAAAGGACTGTAAGACTGTAATCAGCAAACGGCTGCCCATCTCTGTGCTATCATATGTGCTGGGTATAGAAATGCTGGAAAAGGCCATTCATGCTTCTTTGCACAGCCAGAAAAGGATCAACCACTGCTTTCTTCAAAGGCTTAAGATGAGACTAGCAGCCCTTTGAGTCTTTGCAAGAATTCTATGATAATCTTGAAAGACTTCTGGGAGGCGCTGAAAAATGCCTGGGGATATTTGATCAAAGTTTGCTTTGTTTTTAATTTTTTTGTAGTATGGTTATTTTACAACGATGTGTTAGTTTCTACTGTACAACAAAGTGAATCAGCTATACATATACAGCTGGATTTGGATTTCCTTCCCATTTAGTTGACTGAAATTTTGATTTAAGTTCTTTAAAAGAGTTGAGGCCCATCAAGGATTATGCCACACAGTCTACCATGTTTTACCTTTGAGTCTGTTTCAGAGCATAAGGCATAGTCTGTACCTTCTGACTTCATTAGAACTGCTACCAGAGATGCTGTACCTAGTTTAACCAAGATGATGAAGAACCATTTTCAGGAACGATAGCATGATCACCTCATACAAGGCAATGTATGAGTAGTCATGCTGAAATCTTGTGTATGATTTAATTTCCCTAGCAGTGTCTCATAGGTATTCTTCAATATCTCCCCTCCCCATTAATCCTTCAGACTGCATCAGCCTGAAGAGAAAATGACCTATGGAGGTGACATATTATAAGCCAGAGTATTCAATAGTCAATGACCCAAGCCATTCGTATTCATATTACTGCAGACAAACACATAGATCTAAGTCTTAAGCAGACATTTCACCACTGTATACATATGTAAGCCACACACAGAAGAAGGCATGAGAGAGGAAAGCAGTTAAACTCCATGGGGCAGTGGGTGTCTGGTTTAAACTCCAGCTGCAGTGAAGGAAGAGGGTTGGGTGAAGAGAGTGGGGAGTTGCGTGGTGGAGGCAGGGCATAATCTTAGGAGAAATGGCTGCTGCATGGTGGGGGAGTGTTTCAGGCTGTCCTTGGAATTAAAGGCCATTACATCATCTGAGGAAGTGCAGAGGATATAGAGTGAAGGCCAGGTGTAGAGCCGTTCAGCGTTGGAGGGGAATCACCTCCTCAGCATTTTCTACATTTCTTAGTTTTGTGAAAGGCAAACAAGGAAAGACATCACAAGAGCAGTAAAAATGCTCTTAATATTTTGATGCTCAAAGCTGGTAGAGTGAGTTTTGAGCAATTGTGGATGGCACCTAGGAGAACTTTGAAACCAGGAAGCAAATGGACTATTATGACACCTGCGGGAAAAGCAGGCAGCAAGACACCTTTGTCCCCCAGACGCCCAAACCAGACCCCGACTCACTATTGCTTCCTTCAGTTTCCTCCTCTTGCCTTCAAATGAGTTGTTTCTAGTTTGTTTTTTTTTTTCCTCTTAAGAATTATATTGCTATGGACATTTTATACGTATTTCCTGGTACATTTGTGCAAGAATTTCTATAAAATGATGCCAGATTGTTTTCAAAAGTGATTGAGCTGATATTAAACCCACACACAGTGCATGAATCTTCTGTTAGGTAAAAATGTAAAGGACATGTTTGGGACAAGTGGGAAAATTTGACTATGAAATGAAAATCAAGTGATACTGTGGAATTACTGTTAATTTAAAAGTATGAATGGTATTGGAGTCATGTTTGAAAATGTCCTTTCTTTATTCTTTAAGAGCATTTAGGAGTGAAGTGACAAGATACCCATTGTTCATTTTCTTTCTTTTTAAAATTGAAGTGAGTAATTTTGGGGGACTTCCCTGGTGGCTCAGATAGTAAAGAATCTTCCTGCAATGAGGGAGACCCGAGTTCAGTCCCTGGGTAGGGAAGATCCCCTGGAGAAGGGAATGGCAACCCACTCCAGTATTCTTGCCTGGAGAATCCCATGGACAGAGGCACCATTAACACTGAGCAGAGTTTCCTGTGCTATACAGTAGGTCCTTGTTGGTTATCCACTTTAAATCTAGCAGTGTGTACCTGTCCGTCCCAAACTCCCTAACTACCCCTTCCCCCAACCCTTCCCTCCGGGAACTATAACACACAGCACCATTTCTAATAGCAAGAATATGATTTTAAAACAACTCAAGGGTTCAACAGTACAACATTAGATAAATATAGGTTATTCCTTAGGTGGAATACTCTGCACCATTTGGTAAAAACTGCAGTGTGCAAGTACGTCTGTTGACAGTGAGAGATGTTTATGGTATTGCTTAGTTAATAAACCATGTTGTAATAGTGCATGTATAATGCGGCCTCATTTGTGTAAAAAATAGATAAATATAAGCGACACTTGAATGAACGTTCACCAAAATATTAACAGTATTTATCTCTGGGTGGCAGAATTATGTATGATTTAAGCATTATTTCTGCTTGTCAACAATTTCTAGTCTTTCTACAAGGAACATATATTTCTAGTGAAATGAAAAAGAAATATATGTTGTATGAAAACAATTCTTTTAGGATATGAATCCCAGTCAGCCAGTTGACCTTATAAAACTCTGCCATAAATATTTAACCAATCAGTTCAGGTGCAGAGTCAGCTTCGTTCAGGGAAGGAGCCCAAGCTCAGTTAATACTTATGTATGCTTAGTCGCTCAGTTGTGTCTGACTCTTTGCAACCCCATGGACTGTAGCCACCAGGCTCCTCTGTCCGTGGGATTTCCCAGGCAAGAATACTGGAGTGACTTGCCATTTCTTCCTCCAGGATGCTTGGTTACCTACCAGTTTTTAAAGACAGATTAAAAAAAATGTTATAGAAGTCCACTTTTTTTTTTTCCTGGAAACTTGTGCTACAGAACAGTAATAAGCAATTAAGTCATAAGCAATTAAGTAATAAGTAATTAAGTAATAAGTAATTAAGGAATGATCAGACCACGAATATGGCATTATTTTATTGGTTCAATTATCATAAGGGCCCTCCTCACTGTAGAGTATGGGTTGCATTTAACCCATGGGAAGGCATAAACCACCAGAGCTTTCACCTTGAATGGTTTGTCCTGCTCCTGGACGTATGGAACAGGTACCAGAACTTAAACATTTAGATGAATGCTCTTGAAGATGCATGTTTGATGATGTTGTTATTAATCAAAGCCTTTTTTGGAGAAGGCTTTTTTGATCCATAACAATGGCAGTCATTTGGAAGCACCATGCTTCTGTGACTGCTCTATATGCACTGTTTCTTTTTAAAAAATTTTAATTGGAGGCTAATTACTTTACAATATTGTGGTGGTTTTTGCCATACATTCACATGAAAATCAGATCATCCCTAATCATAAAGGACAGTTAAAAAGAAACAATGCATTCCCATGTACACCCATGGCTGACTCATGTGAATGCGTTGTTTCTTTCTAACCGTCCTTTAAGATTAGGGATGATATGATTTCACTGAGGAGACAGGCCTGGAGAGGTTAAGCCACTTGCGTGTGTGTGCTCTCGGTTGTTTTCGTCACCTCCTGCTCTTTGCGACCCTAGGGGCTCCTAGGGTCCCTTTGCCACCCGCCAGGCTCCCCTGTCCATGGGATTGTCCAGGCAAGAATACTGGACTGGGTTGCCATGCCCTCCTCCAGGGCATCTTCCCAACCCAGGGATCAAAGCCAAGTGTCTTTCGTCTCCTGCATTGGCAGCTGGGTTCCTTACCCCTAGAGCCACCTGGGAGGACCATTAAGCCACTTACTCCAGGTCAAATAGTAAGTGGCAAAGCAGATTTCAGACCCTTTCTTTCTTCCTGGCTTCAAATCAAGTGCAGGAACTTGGTCAAGCTGTTTCTAGATCCATACTGAAAATCTATCCTGTATCTTTATAGCCAACCATGTTTGACCTAAAATATGAGTGCTCAGTTTAATCACCTGCTATGTTCTCCATGTTCTGCTCAGAAAGAATTGAGAGTTGAAGATCTGCCACTTTGGGGTAATAAATAATAGAATGTACATCAGGGGGCTGCCGTGGTGGTTCAGAGGTTAGGACTCTGAGCTTCCATTGCAGGGGGCATGGGTTTCACCTCTGGTCAGGGAACTAAGACACTGCAAGTCACATGGTGCAGCTCCGTACCTCCACCCTCCCTTGAAATGTGCATCAGGTTCTGAAGACCTGAATCTTTGAAGTGTCCCCCAAATGAAACAAAGAACAGCTAATCATCAGAACTGCTGTTTAACCTGCTAAGAAATAGCTGTGAAGGGCATTATGTATTTGAATAATTCCAAGTCTTCCTGTGAAAGACAATTCATTGTTTTCTTTAAAATTCTGTCACCTGAAACTAACATGACCTTGTGAAGCAACCATACTTCCATTCAAAAAAAATTTCCCCTTTGATTCTGTTACTTTGAGAGTCTGAATGGAGTTTTAGAAAATCCACAGCTTTATATGTATGGAATCTAGAAAGATGGTCCTGACGAACCAATTTGCAGGGCAGCAACGGAGATGCAGACCCAGAGCACAGACTTGTGGGCCTCAAGTTGGGGGGAGGAGAGGGCGGAATGAATGGAGAGAGCAGCATGGGAGGCACGTGAAGTGAAGTGAAATGAAAGTCGCTCAGCTGTGTCTGACTCTCTGCAGCCCCATGGACTATACAGTCTGCGGGATTCTCTAGGACAGAATACGGGAGTGGGTAGCCTTTCCCTTTTCCAGGGGATCTTCTCAACCCAGGGATCGAACCCAGGTCTCCTGCACTGCAGGCAGATTCTTTGCCAACTGAGCCGCAAGGGAAACCTGGAAACATATACACTACCACATATACAGTAGATAGCCCGCGGGAATTTGCTGTATGACTCTGGGAGCTCAAACCTGGGCTCTGTGACAACCTAGAGGGATGATTTAACAGCAAATATGTATTTTTTAAAACAGAAAAAAATAATCCAGAGACATTTTGAGTCAGAGACATAAGACCCTATCCCTTAGCATCTGTGTGATCTTGGGCTTGTCATTCACCCGTTCTGAGGCTCAATTCCACCACCTTCGAGGCAGGTCTTACACCAACTTCATTACATTGTTTTGAGGATTAATATTTGGGCACCCAGTCTCTTTTGCCTGGCCTAGGGAATCATTTTTCATGGGGCACGAGCACCGAGATTTCCTCCTCCAATAAAGTAGTTTTGATCCTCTATGGCTGATTAAATCACAGAGGTAGTATCTTTCAATGCAAGTTATATATATATATATGAAATGAGGTGCCAAGTTAACAGCCGAAGAAAACAGAAGGCTTATGTTTTTCCACATAATAAACTGTGAGGAAATGAGTCAGGCCAGCTTTCCAGCCCCTCCAGGAGCACGATGTGCCTGTGAAACGCCACGGACACACAGGGTCTCCTTTAAGACACAGTGTCACTGTGAGTGAGGAGTCGCATGCTCCAGATCATCCAGAAATTTGCTTGAATCTGTAGCTAAACTCTAAAAGGCAGGTCAGTTCAGTTCAGCACTTGCACAGGAATTCTATTACACACCAGACACTGAGTATGAAAGGTTCAGAAATAAATAAGCCCACCCCCCCCAACAGAATCCTCAATCTGGGAGGAGGGTGAGAGAGGCACACGCAGACCCCTTTTAATTGTCTGTGGCAGAGCAAGGGATAGAGGATTTACCAGGATGTGCTAGGAGTCCAGAGGAGAGATGTTTAACTGATTCACATACGAAGAGTGAGACTGATTGATGCTATCAACAGCAATACAAACCTTGATGAAGCTCCCAAGTGGGCTTCAAGAATATAACACAGACATCACATGGGGAGAAAAGGGTCCTAATTCCTCCAGAGGGTTAGCCCCATTCCCAGAGCCACCTCCCACATGAGTGTCAAAGGAGCTGCTCAGGACTACCCTGGTGGTCCAGTGTTTTAAGAATCCGCCTGCCGATGCAGGGGATCCTGCATGCCACAGGACAACGAAGCCCGTGTGCCACAGCTACTGCAGCCTGAGCCCTAGAGGCCGTACCCTGCAACAAGGGAAGCCACCGCCATGAGCAGCCCATGCACCACAACTTGAGTGTAGCCTCCATTTGTCACCACTAAAGAAAGCCTGTGTGCAGCAGCAAAGACCCAGCCCAGCCAAAAATAAAAATGAATAGACTGACAAAAGAAGGGGAGCTGCTCAGCCAACCCAGGGCAAGGCCTCAGCTTTGGGGATCTGAGAAGGAGAATGAGTGCGTTACTTTCTCTGCCGCACCTGCTATGAGACACACCCTGAAGGGGAAAAGTGAACAAGGCATGACCTGCCTTCCGGAAGCTTGCAGTCTAGTGGGGTGGGCTAGTTCCATAGAGCTGCCATGACAAATTATAAGCTGGATGACTTAAAAGCACGGAACTGTATTCCCTCACAACTGTAAAGGCTGAAAGTCCAAGCCATGTGTCTGCAGGGCCATGATCCCTCTTAGACTCTGGGGTGATCCTTCTTGGCCCTTCTTAGCTTCCAGCTGGGGCAGCAATCCTTGGTGTTCTTTGGCTTGAGCTCCATCACTCCAGCCTTTCTCCATCATTCCATGGCTTTCTCCCCTGGGTCGCCACACCATCTTCCTATTAGAACACTAGTCCTATTAGATCAAGAGCCCACCTTACTCCAGCATGACTTCATCTTAACTAATCACATCTGCAATAACCCTATTTCCCAAGACAGTCACATTCTGAGATTCTGGGGGTTAGGACCTCCAATAAACCCTTTGGGACCCACAGTTCACCCTTTAACAGGGAGTGAAGGTGAACCCACAAGTGTGACTGTGTGTCAGCACTCCTCCAGTGCCCCGCTTCCCTCTTCCCTCTTTGGGAGGGAGAAGATGTATGTAAACGTGGTTGATTGACTTTGTTCTACAGTAGAAAGTAATGCCACATTGTAAAGCAATTACACTCCAATGGAAAAAATAACACTCTTTACCTCTGCGGACTGTGTCTCGCATCACCCTCTGCTCCTATATGACCCCTCTCCCCTTGCCTCTCCCTACTGGTAGCCACTGGTTTGTTTTTTATATCAGGGAGTCTGCTTCTTTTTTGTTATATTCACTAGTCCGTTGTGTTTGTTGTTGTTGTTTTTTTTTATTCCACATATAAGTGGTAACATACAGTATTTTTCTTTCTCCGTCTGAGTTATTTCTATGAGCATAATACCTCCAGGTCTATCCATGTTGTTGCAAATAGCAAAAGTGTGTTCTTTTTAACAACTGAGTAGTATTCCATTATACTATTTGTGTACATATTTATATATGCCCCAACGCTTTATCTATTCATCTGTTGATAGATCCTTCCATATTGACAACTGCAAATAATGCTGCTATGAACACTGAGGTGCATGTATTTTTTTGAAGTAGTGTTTTTGTTTTTTTACAAATATATACCCAGGAATGGAATCACTGGGTCATATGGTAGTGCTCTTTTTAGTTCTTTGGGCGATGGCCGTTTCCATAGTTGGTTGCACCATCTCACCAACAGTGTATAAGAGTTCCTTTTCTCCACATCCTCACCAACATGTTATTTGTGTCATTCTGATCAGTGTGAGATGATATCTTATTTCTCTGGGGATTAACGATGTTAAGCACCTTTTTGTGTGCCTGTGGTCATTTGGATGTTTTCCTTGGAAAAAATGTCTACTCTTATCTTCTCCTTATTTTTTAATCAGGTTGTTCGTTTTATGATGTTGAGTTGTATGAACTGTTTATATAGGTTAGATATTAACCCCTTACCAGTCATGTCATTTGCAAATTATTTTCTCCCATTCCTAAGCTTGTCTTTTTGTTTTGTCAGTTTCTTTCACTATGCAAAAGCTTTTAAGTTTAATTAGGTCCCATGTGCTAATTTTTGCTTTTATTTCCTTTGGTTTAGGAGACAGATCCAGAAAAATATTGCTGTAATTTACATCAAAGAGTGTTCTGATTATGTTTTTCTCTAGGAGTTTTATGGTTTCTGTTCTTGCATTTAGGTCTTTAACCCATTTTGAGTTTATTTTATATATGGTCTTAGAGAATGTTTTAATTTCATCCTTTTATATAAAGCTGTCTAGTTTTCCAGGACCACTTATTGAAGAGACTGTTTTTTTCTCTATTTTATATTCTTGCCTCCTTTGTTATGGGTTAATTGACCATAAGTACATGGGTTTATTTCTGGGCTCTCTGTTCTCTTCCATTGATCTGTATTTCTGCTTTTGCACCAGTACTCTACTGTTTTGATTACTGTAGTTTTGTAGCATAGTCAGAAGTCAGGGAGCGTGGTTTCCCTAGCTCTTTTTTTGTTTGTTTGTTTTAAAGACTCTTTTGGCTATTTGGAGTCTGTTGTGTTTCTAAATAATTTTAAAATAATTTTTTCCAGTTAGGTGAAAAATGCCCTTGGTATTTTGGTAGGGGTTTCATTGAATCTGTAAACTGCCTTGGGTAGTGTGGTCATTTTAACAATGCTAATTCTTCCAACCCAAGAACACTATGTATCTTTCCATCTGTTTGTGTCATTTTCAGCTTATTTCGTCAGTATCTTATAGTTTTCTGACTACAGGTCTTTTACCTCTTAAGTTAGATTTTTTTCCTAGTTATATATTTTTAAAAATTTTGGATTAATGTGATGTATACTTAAGTCTATATAAACTCACCTTTCTGTTGCTATTCAATTTTTCCTCCTAGGTTCTTTGAAGTATAATATACACATAACAATAGTTCCTTGAAATATAGAGCATTTTCATCATCCAGAAATAGTTCCTCCTGCTGCTTTGTAGTCAAGCCCATTCCCCAATCCCTGGCCCAAGGGAACCATGGTCTGCTTTCTGTTACAATAATTTATCTCTCCTAGAATTTTGTATGGTTAGAATTATACAGTTTTTAGTTTTTGTGTCTCATTTATTTTATTTATTAGAAACTTTTTGAGACTCAACCACATTGTATGATTTAATATAATATTTCCTTTTTATTTCTAAGTAATAGTTCATTTTATAGCATATGTAATTCATGTATCAATTGGTGGATATTTTGGGTTGCTTCCAATCTGGGGGCTACTATGAGTAATGAGATACATACATTCATGTACATGACTTTGTGTGAGTATACATTTTCATTCCTGTGGGGTAAATACAGGGCGACTTCATGGGTGGGAACAATGGGCCTTGGCCCTCAGAAGGGCTGTGTGCTTGGTTTAATGTTCTGCCTTGCTGTCTTGAGCAGTCGTACCACTTTGCACCCCAGTGACAATATACGAGATTTCCAGTTGCTCTGTACCTCAGTACCTGCTGCTTTCTACCATAGTCATCTCTTCAAACCTGTGAATCTAGAGAAGGCATTAGTATGCTGTAAGGGTCTTAATGCTCATCTGTGGTCAACCCCCACCCTCTCTGTCTCCTTTGAACTTGGGCTTCCATGACTTAATAAAACACTAAATAAACTGGTGGGATAGGAATAGTAGGATTCACAGAATCACGGAGTTTTACATTTATGGGCTTCTCTTTGTTCTCAAGCTGAAATTGTTATGGAGTCTAATATTAATAGCTGTACACTGGGAATTTAAGCAAAGGAATGTTTTCTAAACAAATAGACCAAGAGAATTACATTGCTTTTTAAAAAATATTTCATTCAATACAATTTTATTTTATTTTTAGCTTTTATTGAAGTAGAGTTGATTTACAATGTTGTGTTAACTTCAGAGGTAGAGCAAAGTGAATCAGTTATCTATATACATGTATCCACACTTGTCTTTTCCCATATAAGCCACAGAGCACTGAGTAGCATTCCCGGTGCTACGAGAGGTCCTTACTAGTTATCTGTTTTATATAGTAGTGGGTATTTGTTGCTGTTGTTTAGTTACTAAGTCGTGTCTGACTCTTGCAACCCCATGGACTGTAGCAGCCAGGCTCCTCTGTGGATGAGATTTTCCAGGAAGAATACTAGAGTGGGTTGCCATTTCCTTTGTTAGGGGATTTTCCTGACCCAGGGATTGAACCTGTGTCTTCCGCACTGGCAGGTAGATTCTTTACCACTGAGCTACCTGGGAAGCCCAGTAGAGGGTATATATTAGTCTCAGTCTTCCAATTTATCCCCCACCCCCAACATCCCAGGTGACTGTGATCAACAGAAACTTTGGGAAAAGTTATCTGCGTTGTCCTATAAGAATAATGTATGTTTGTCATATGGCTATTGCCTTTTAATTTAATAAATAAACATAGAGTTAAACAGATAGCTCCTTCTTACATAGAAACTCTCCAACAAAGGAGTCAGCACTAGAGTATTCTTTTGTGACAGAACCATATTCATTAAGAACAAACACTTCCTGAAATCCAAGCGCTTCACATGTAATTCTCCACTCTTATCTAAAAGTCAGCTATCCTGATCAAAAAGAAAACAGATTGATCTGACATTGTGTGCTCTTCAAAAATCACACTTCCTGCAGTCACACTGTAATTTTCTAGGTATTTCCATAAAGCAACCAAAATATAATTTATAAAACGAGCCATTTCTTCATAAAAAAAAGATGAACTCCTACGTTTCTCTCTATTTTCTGTGATTTCTTAAAATACCATACTCGAAATACTTCAGTTCTTTAAGTGTCACTCTAGCTTGCACTTTTCGACACATTTTAAGTGCAGCAAAACTGGTGCAAAATAACAATGAATAAACTTAATAGGTAGGCCCACATAAAGAGAATGCTGTAATTCACTGAGGCAGAAAAAGAAGGAAGCAATGGAGAGATCTATCACTTTCATGGATATGAAAACTGAAGATGTCTGTTTTCTCCAATTTATGACATAAAAATGAAAAGATTTCAATCAAAACCCCAAAGAATTTGGGGGAGCAACTGACAAACTTATTAAAAATCTATCAACAAAAATGAATAGGGAGAAGGACCAAAGTAGTTTGAAAAAGAATACTAACAAGGGAATACTTACCTTATTCAAAATATTTTATAAAAAGTGCTTGATCTCATTGAGGAAACTATTCTCTGTTTATCTGACCATGTAGGGTTTAATAAAGACAATAATAAATATTAGAGCAGAAATGTGAAGTATGTATGTATCTTTTACTTTCGAGCATTTCAATAAGGGAAATGAGGTTCCACAAGGCTCAAATTCATTCCAATACTATCCTTGTGTGGACATCATCTCTTCCTTTAGAATATCTTACTGATTGCCTAAAAGTGACAGGGAGCTGTTAATAAAAGGGCTTAGTATCTTTCCATTAGTGCATCCCTTACAAAATAATGTGAGGATGTTCTGATTGGTTTCAAGAGCAGATGGATACTGAGAGCATTTAAATGATTGAAAACCAAGTGTGTTGTTGATACCTAGATTAACGGACAGACTTGGTGAATCACAAGAGCTGTGTCCACAAGCATCCTTCATAATTTCTGGATACTCATTTTCATATTAACTGGAATGAATTTCTTTAAAAATATAATAGGATGGAAGATGAGAAAGGAAAGTTGACTTATTGATAGAAGGAAAATAATTCCACACCGACCCCCCCGGCTGCCGTAAAGAATTAGGTAGCTTTTAAATTTAAAGTTCCAGTAAATGAATAGTGTTGATATTTCTTCAGAGTGACCTTGATTGCCATTTGCCCCCAGTGTGAGATGGCCAGAAAAAGATGGAGGTGCATTTTTCATAGCTCCATACTGGCCGCTCTCATTTCTCCTCACTTTCCATTTCATCATGCTGGTTGGATCCAGGGTTTAACGCTCCAAACAAGGCTGAAGATAAGCAGTGACAGCCTCCTGTGGATAAGTGTGACTGTGACTTAGCACTGTGACCTCCAGTATGGTAAAGAATCTGCCTGCCAATGCAGGAGACATAAGAGACATGGGATCGGTCCCTGGGTTGGGGAGATTGCTCGGAGGAGGAATCGACAATCCCTTCCAGTATTCTTGCCTGGAGAATCCCATGGACAGAGGAGCCTGGCAGTCTATAGTTCATGGGGATGTAAAGAGTCAGACATGACTGAGCTGACAGGCAGACAGATAGGGTATTAATGCAGCTGGACATACACTTAGTGGAAAATTTATTTTTAGAATTATCCACAACATCTTCATGAACCCAGATCTTCACTTCCCTCCAGGTCTCCCCCAACTTGACTCTAATGTCATTTTCAGGCAGTAGTCTGCAGAAAAAGCTAGGCTGACTTCCTCCTATTCAACCTTCTGGGTGATTCAACCATCTGGGTGATCTGTAAATAATCAGGTGTATATAAGAACACGTGTTTATTCATTTGAAATGTATTTAACACATCTCTTCCAAAGCGGATATCACAATATTTTGGTCAGGCTTTATCTCATTACCTCTAAACAAAAAAATGTTATTGGAACACTTTCTGAGTTGTAAGGTTCGAGAAGGTTCCTGAGAGGCTGTGAAATTTTGGTGGAACTTTGATATTATTTTCTGGTGTCTTGTGCGTTCTTGGAGGGAATAGTGCCCATTTCCTGGTGTCCAGTGGGAGATAAACAAGACCAGTGGGGGTCTTCCTGTCTCCACTTCAGCATGGCTATTATATTAAATAACACTTGGACTGTTCACATATCAATTTGCTCCTATTCCCTGAAAATATGGGAACTGCCTTGGTTTTTCTAACCTGTGCACTCTGCCTGGCACATGGTGGATACTTCATAAACCTTATCTTATTATATAACTGTAATGCTGCTGCTAAGTCACTTAAGTCGTGTCCGACTCTGTGCGACCCCAGAGATGGCAGCCCACCAGGCTCCCCCATCCCTGGAATTCTCTAGGCAAGAATACTGGAGTGGGTTGCCATTTCCTTCTCCAATGCATGAAAGTAATAAAATAAAATAATTTCTCTGACTCCATCACCCATAGCCTTCATCATGTTGCCCTTGATACTCATGTGTTCCCAAGGTGAAAATCACGACTACTTCTTTTGGGTTTTTAACACCTACACATTACTTAGGCATCATGTCATCTCATAAGAGACGTTAAGAAAAAAAATGACAGAGCTGGCCTGTGTTGAGGGATGCAGGTAAATACCCTTTGGCCATTTGGCCATTTGGCGATGTTGTAGTTACAAGTGAAAGCCACCAGATGGCTTAAGGAAATGAGTTTATTTCCAATTGAGATGTTAGCTGAGAAATCTAGGATCAAGAAATAAAGCATGATTGAAGGCGTTCAAAAGACTCTCTGTGGTGAACGCCAAATAACTCATAAACCCCCGCTCACCAATGTCGCCTGATTTCAGGAATGGGTGTGTAGAGGCTCTGAAGTGAAAAACACCAAAGTGTGCCTCCTCCTCCCAATGTCCACATGCTTTAAAAATTACAGAATAATTACTGAAATTCAGTTTAATCCCACAAATATTTATTAAGTGCCTAAGTCCCAATTAGACCTTCTGGGAGGCTGATTGAAGCACATGGCACATGAGACACAGCTCACTCGAGATGGAAAATGTACCCGAGACTGGAGGTAAAAACGGATGCTTTTTTCCTCTTTGTGTGCACTACTGCTGGTTATAGTTTCAAGGATGCTGGTGGAAACTAATTGTGACCTAGAAAATTTTTGCATCTTATCTGTAGGCAGAGTAGGTAAAAGACAAAACAAAAGAAAGCAAAGCAAAACTTGAGAAGACCACATTATTTCTAAATCAAAATGCATTTTATATGGTGTTTGTATATGAGAACCAGAATTGAAATTTCAGACCAGATTAAAATGTTTTAATGAAGCAATTTAAAAATAAATCTATATTTAAAAAGATCTGAGAGGATGTATGCCAATGATAGAATATGTTCAAGTGGCTGCTTTATCTCTGGATGTTCTGTACTGTGTGATGTTTTTGAAACAAGCACATGTTTATTTATAATTTTGGAGTGTAAAGAATGACATATAAACCTAGTTAAAGAGAATTTCATTCATTTATTTGTCAAATATACTAAGGGGTAGCCACCATGAGGGAAGCAGAACTCAAAGATAGTCTTGAATTAGAGATCTTAATTTCTATTTATACTCACATTGAGATCGTTAACCTTTCGAGATTATTTAAAAATTATGTCAATCTTCAATGCCTACTTTTAAATATGTTAATATATTTAAATAAATAATGTACTTCAAAATGTTTTAAATGCTTGCTTTTTAAAACATGCGTTGAAAAGCCTCTTCAGAAATATTCAATATCAGATCATTAAACTACTGAACAAATTTGAAGTAGGTATAAAGGAATTCAGCAAATATTTCTGAGGGCACACGCATCTTATAATTATTGGTTAGCAATTTTTAAATATTTATTTGCTAAATGAGAATTGAATAAAAGAAGACCAATAAATAGGGAACCATTCCCTTTTCAAACATAACCTAAAATTGGACAATTAACTGTTGAAAGCACTGATTTCTTCTGAAGGTGCAGAAAGAATATTTTCTTTCGCTGATAAAGCAGTTTTATCCTCCTATTCAGGTTATAAATAAACCAAAGGAGATAAAACTCTAACTTAATGAGGTAGTCCAGTATTTGAAGTTAAAAGAAAAATTGAACTGGTGAAGACAGTTTACTTTTAACTAATCTATAATTCATCTTTGCAGTAATCATGTTTTGTTGAAATAAACTATGTTCTGATTACAAAAGTGATACATGTATACTACAGAAAATTCAAAAATAGAAAAGTATAAGAAAAAAAATAAAAATTAACCACAGTCCCATTATAGAGAGAAAACCACTGTCTGCATTTGGGTTACAGGATCACCTCAGAGATATTGAGGGTGGGGTTCCAGAGCACCCAATAAACACAGATTGCACTAAAATGAATCCCATGAATTTTTCGGATTCCCAGTGCATATAACAGTTATATTTACGCAATACTGCGGTCTACTGAATGTGCAACAGTGTTAACGTCTAAAAAAAGCGATGTTCGTATCTTAATTTAAAATATTGGTAAAAACTGCTAAACATTATCTGAGCCTTTAGTGAATAGATAGCTTTTTGCTGGTGGAGGGTGTTGTCTGGATGTTGAAGACTGCTGACTGATCAGGGTGGTGATTGCTGAAGGCTGGGTGGCTGTGACAACTTCTTAAAATAAGACAATGAGAAGTCTGCCATATCCATTGACTCTTTCATGAATGATTTCTCTGTAGCACGCAGTGCTGATAGCATTTTACCTACAGTGGAACTTCCTTCAAAACTGGAGCCAGTCCTCTCAAACCCTGTTTATCAACTGAATTTATGTCATATTCTAAATTTTTTGTCATCCTTTCAATAATTAAGTTGCCTTCTGATATGGGTGTGGTTTGTGGTGCCCCAAAACAATTACAACGGAAGATCACCAATACACAGATCACCAGAAGCAACATAATAACAATGAAACATTTTCAAGTGCTGCGAGAGTCACCAAGTTGGGACACAGAGATACTAGGTGGAGCAAATGCTGTTGGAGGCAGGATTGTCACAAACCTTCAGTTTGTAAAAAAAATGCCTTATCTGCTAAATACAATAAAGTGGAACACGGTAAAATGAGGTGAAAGTGAAAGTTAGCTGCTCAGTCATGTCCAACACTGTGCGAGCCCATGGACTATAGCCGCCAGGCTCCTCTGTCCACGGAATTCTCCAGGCAACAATGCTGGAATGGGTTGCCATTTCCTTCTCCAGGGGATCTTCCTGACCCAGGGATCGAACTCAGGTCTCCCACTTTGCAGGTGGATTCTTTACCGTGTGAGCCGCCAGGGAAGCCCCAAATGAGGTATGATTGTATTTTATTTTTTTTCTTTTCCCTCTGATTTAAAATATGACATATATGTAACTGGATGCTGAGGGAAATCTCACTTTTTTTCTCTGCAGTTGAAGAAGACCCAAAGAAGACCCAAAGTTTAAGAATTATTGTTGATAACCAGTAGTCAAATAAGTAAGTTGTTTGATAATTAAGCTTTAAAAAGCCTATCTACATCAGCTTTAAATTAGATAACACTGGATTGTTCACTATTTATTCAGCACATAGTTACTGAGACTTTCTGTGTGGCTAGAGGTGTTTTCTGGACTAAGAACCAGACAGTCTTGTTTTTCAAGCCTGAACAACAGGACAGTGTCACCTTCGGACTCTGGGTGAACCTGATGAACTATCCCCCAGGGGAGGGTTCTGCCAAATGCTCTCTCAGGTTAAAAAGTTGGTGACTCAGTGCATTTGGAGAAGTTGTGACTTCTCTCTCCTCTTGCTTCAACTTTACAATGACAAAAACTAAGAGACATTATCTAACTAGTGAAAGACCACAGAACTAGTTAATCGAAAATGAGTATTATAAGTCAGCACTCACAACTTTTGCGCACTCATTCGCTTTGCCATTTATTCATTTAATCTTTAAATGTTTATTGTCTCTCCAAAGGTGGCCCAGGCCTCTGGGCTCATCATTTCCCATAATAAAGACAAAATAATAATAACAATAGCTATTAGGCATTAGTGAAAGTGAAAGCGAAGTCGCTCAGTCGTGTCCGACTCTTTGTGACCCCATGGACTGCAGCTTACCAGGCTCCTCCGTCCATGGGATTCTCCAGGCAAGAATACTGGAGTGGGTTGCCATTTCCTTCTCTAGGAGATCTTCCCGACCCAGGGATTGAACCTGGGTCTCCCGCATTGCAGGCAGACACTTTACCGTCTGAGCCACCAGGGACTATATTAAGAATTCACTTGGATTATCTTGTTTAATTGTTATATAATCTCAGCAAGCACTTACAGCAGAAAAAATGATGTTGACAAATTACAGCATTCTTTTTTAAAAATATTTTTATTGTGGTAAGAGTCACATATTAAAGAATATACCCACTCCAGTACTCTTGCCTGGAAAATCCCATGGACGGAGGAGCCTGGCAGGCTGCAGTCCACGGGGTCGCACAGAATCGGACACGACTGAAGTGACTTGGCAGTAGCAGCAGCAACTGTAGAGTTCAGTGGCAGTGAGTACATCCACATAGTTGCGCAACTCTCACCATCCTCTATCACCCAAAATTTTCACCTTCCTAAACTGAAACTGTCCTCATTAAACGCTAAGCCCTCATTCTGCCTGCCCACTCCCCACTCCAACCCTTGCATCTACCAACGTACTTTCTGACTCTGTGAATTTGACTGTTCTGGGTACCTTGTATAAGCGGACCTAGAGACGGTCACACAGAGTAAGGTCAGACAGAAAGAGAAAAACTAACATATTGTGCATATACGTGGAATCTAGAAAAGCGGTACTGATGAACCTATTTGCAAAGGAGGAATAGAGACACAGACGTAGAGAACAAACACACAGATGACAAGGGGGGGAAAGCGGGGTGGGATGAGTTGGGAGATTGGGAATGACATACACACACAATTGAGACTATGTATAAAATAGACAACTAATGAGAACCTACTGGGAGACACAGGGTAAAAAACAGAAGGTACAGTCTGTTTGTGGGACATGTATTAAGTTAACCTTAAAAACTACAATATTCTTAATAAACTTTCTGGAGAGTCCAGGTAGGGGAAGTAAATAGGCAGAGCACAGAGGATTTTTAGGACAGTGAAAATACCCTATATTACATGATGTTATATGTACGGTATTATAGTCATAGATATATGTCATTATGCATCTGTGCTAAGTCTCTTCAATCGTGTCTGACTCTATGTGACCCCATGGACTGTAGCCTGCCAGGCTCCTTTGTCCATGGAATTCTCCAGGCAAGAATACTGGAGTGGGTTGCTATGCCCTCCTCCAGGATATGTCATTCTACGTTTGTCCAAATCCACAGAATGTACAACACAAACAGCGAACCCTAAGGTAAACTGTGGAGTTTGTGTCATTATGATGCGCTGATGTAAAAACCTCCGGTAAAGAAATATACCATTCTAGAGGGCCTGCACCGGGCCAGGCAAGATGGCGGCCGTGGATACTGAGTCGGCGCCCCTGACCCTAGAATCGCTGCCCACCGACCCCCTGGTCCTCATCTTATCCTTCTTGGACTACCGGGACCTAATCAACTGTTGCTATGTCAGTCGAAGACTCAGCCAGCTATCAAGTCATGATCCTCTGTGGAGAAGACATTGCAAAAAATACTGGCTGATATCCGAGGAAGAGAAAACACAGAAGAACCAGTGTCGGAAATCCCTCTTCATTGATACTTACTCTGATGTAGGAAGATATATTGACCATTATGCTGCTATTAAAAAGGCCTGGGATGATCTCAAGAAATACTTGGAACCCAGATGTCCTCGGATGGTTTTATCTCTGAAAGAGGGTGCTCGAGAGGAAGACCTAGATGCTGTGGAAGCTCAGATCGGCTGCAAGCTTCCTGATGATTATCGGTGTTCCTATGGTATCCACAATGGGCAGAAGTTAGTTGTTCCTGGGTTGCTGGGAAGCATGGCACTGCCTAATCACTACCATTCTGAGGATTTGTTAGATGTCGACACGGCTGCTGGAGGCTTCCAGCAGAGACAGGGATTGAAATACTGTCTCCCTTTAACTTCTTGCATACACACTGGTTTGAGTCAGTACATAGCAGTGGAAGCTGCGGAGGGCCGAAACAAAAATGAAGTCTTCTACCAATGTCCAGACCAAGTGGCTCGGAATCCAGCTGCTATTGACATGTTTATCATAGGTGCTACATTTACTGACTGGTTCACTTCGTATGTCAACAGTGTTGTATCAGGTGGCTTCCCTATCATCAGAGACCAAATTTTCAGATATGTTCATGATCCAGAGTGTGTAGCAACGACTGGGGATATTACAGTTTCAGTTTCCACATCATTTCTGCCAGAACTTAGCTCTGTACATCCACCCCATTATTTCTTCACATACCGAATCAGGATTGAAATGTCAAAAGACGCCCTTCCTGAAAAGGCTTGTCAGTTAGACAGTCGTTACTAGAGAATAACAAATGCTAAAGGTGATGTGGAAGAAGTTCAGGGACCTGGAGTAGTTGGTGAATTTCCAATCATCAGCCCAGGCCAGGTATATGAATATACAAGTTGTACCACATTCTCTACAACATCAGGCTATATGGAAGGATATTATACCTTCCATTTTCTTTACTTTAAAGACAAGATCTTTAATGTCGCCATTCCCCGATTCCATATGGCATGTCCGACATTCAGGGTGTCTATAGCTCGATTGGAAATGGGTCCTGATGAATATGAAGAAATGGAAGAGGAAGAAGAGGAGGAGGAGGAGGAGGACGACGATGACGATTCGGCAGACATGGATGAATCTGATGATGATGAGGAAGAAAGACAGAGGAGAGTCTTTGATGTTCCCATTCGAAGACGCCGCTGCTCTCGCCTGTTTTAGCAAGCCTCTGCTGATGGAAGCCCTGGGATGAATCTAGCCTTTTAAATAGGTGTCTCAGTAATGTCAATAACTAAACTGTTCTCAGCTTATATTAATAGCAGGAAGACTAGCATGACATACTGTGCCAGGCCCTGGGTTCCGTGAGATGCTACTTTAGGAATTGGATTGTTTGGGTTTGCTTTGTGTTTTTGAGGTAGAGGAAGGAATGGGAATCTTTTTTCTCTTCTAGGAGTTAATGGGAGAATAGTTATCTAGCTAAGGAACAGACATTTCTTTATTTAAAGATATTTTATACTTATAAAAATATGGAAATGGAAGGGAATTGGTTTGAAAGGGGATTTAAAATGAATCAGAAATACCTACACAAGGACAGAGAGAAACTATGTGACTGAATGGTTCTGTGAAAAGACTTATAAGTTATTTAGAAATGAACAGAATTTGTAATTAGGCTAATCCATTTAGTGATTCCTATATATTTTGTACGAACAGGGAACTAACTGACTAAATAGCTTGACTGCCAGTTGTTTGTCCTTTCTGAGACAATCTATCCTTGAATTTAGAGTTTTCATCACGACCTTGAATTTAAAGCTACTGGTATGGCCTTGACCATAAATCTAGTCTTCAGCTCTATCAACTCTGGATTTAATTTAAGGTTTTCAACACTATGACCTTTACCACACTGTTCACAGATGCTCCATGTTTGAAATGTAGTGTGTGAAAGTATGTATTGTGTTTATTAACAAGGTTCTTCACAGTGTCTCACGTAGTCTAAGTTTGTAAATACTGCTTCTGTTTTGTTACTTGACTGTCTTAACTTTGTGATAAGTAACATGAATTTTATCTTAAGATGAAGTATGTTTTCCTGAAACATAAGAAAAATTTTTTTTTTTGGTAATTGTATATAATTGAGAGTTTGGAAATGAAATCCTCCGAATGTCAAAACCTCACATTTTGAAAACAAATTTTGGTTCCAATCCTGTATTTTGTATTGACTATTTCCCATAAATATATATATTAATAAGCCTTTGCTCTTAAAAAAAAAAGAAATATACCATTCTAGAGAGTGATGTTGATCATTTCGGCAGTAGTCTGTGCTTGTGAGGAAACAGAGGGTTAGTGGGAAATCTCTGTACCTCTCTCTTAATTTTGTTGTAAACCTAAATATGCTCTTTAAAAATTGTCTTATAAAACATCCTAAAGAGATCTTCTGGCTATTTATAACAGCGAGAACATGGAAACAACCAAAGTGTCCATCAATGGGTGGAAATAGGGCATATACACACAATGAAATATTATCCAGCCTTTGAAAAGTGAAATCCTTTCATTTGCTATAACATGGATGAGGCTGGAGGTCATTATGCTAAGTTAAGTAAGCCAGTCATAGCAGGACAAATACTGCCTGATTCCACTTATAAGAGGTACCTAAAATAGTCAAACTCATAGAAACAAAGAACAGAATGGTGGTTCCAGGGGCTGAGAGGTGGGGGAAGTGAGATGTTGTTTAATAGGTGTAAACTTTCAGTTACAAAATAGTAATTAGTTCTAGAAGTCTGCTGTGCAACATAATGCCTGTAGTGAACAATACTGTATTGGGCATTTAAAGATTTATTAAGAGGGTAGATCTCCTGTTAGGTGATCTTACCACATGAAACCAAATCAAAACAAAACAAAGGGGGACAAGAGAATTTTGGAGATGCTGGAAATATCTGTCACCATGATTGTGGTGCTGGTTTCAGAGGTGTTTGCCTGAGTCCAAACCAACCAAATTAATTTGTTAAACACATGCAGCTTTTGGATATCAATTACTCATCTTGATAAAGCTGTTAAAACAAAGGAAACTCTTACTTGCGTCCTTTGGGGGACTCTGATGTGCATCTGTCTGTGTGTGTATGGAGCTTAACTTACATCCTGACTAGAGAGCACTCAGATGTAAAGTAAGAGATAAGTCAGTCCTACTTGCATCAGGACCCATCAGACACTGAGGAGAAGTGGAGAGAAGGAACTTTTGGAACAATTTGTCCAGTTGGTTCCAGAGATGCTGTGATTGATTCATGCATTCATTTGACCAATATTGGCTGAATTCATACTGTGATCTTGACACTGAGTAGGCAGTTGGGATAAAATGAAAAAAAAAAAATGGACATAACATAACATCTGTTCCTAGAGTTCATGGTCTAGTGGATGAGATAGATTTCCACCAATCACACAAATAAATGTTGAAAATAACTATAGCTAATATTTACTGAGGGCTTCCTATGTATCACACATGATTTCAGGCACTTTTCTTGTATTGACTTACGTAACCATCACCAAGAAACAAAACAAAACCCAAATAAAAAAATCTGAGTTAGGTGCTACTCTTATTATCCCCACTTATTTTTCTGATAGGAGCTACGAAGCAATGGTTGATATGATATGAGATCATTCCTTAGGGAAACTAACCTGGCTTGGGGTGTACCCCAAGGAGACTGAGAAAGGATTGTCACAGGCTGTCCTGCCTTCCAAGGTGGCAGTGAAGTGAACGTGGAAATGGAAGTCGTGCAGTTGTCTCCGACTCTTTGCAATCCCAAGGAATTCTCTAATTAAAACAAGGTGGCCCCTGAACCCTAGGGAGTGGCAGCCATATAGGGTTGGCAGTGTCAGATGCTCTGATGGCGGCAGCATGAGAGTGGCATCTGTTGTGGCTGAGGGGGAGGGGACTCTGGTGACAGTGGAGGTGAGCACACAAATCACCTGGGACTTTGCCAGGGAAAGAGCTCAAGGTCATCTCTTATTGGTCCCTTCCAAAGGCCACCATGGGTTGGGGAAGTGTGAGTTAGACACCTGAAGGTCTCCCGGCTTATTCTCTTGAGAGCAGCTTTGATGTTTCCTGGTTTCCAAGCAGTCAGCTTGTTCCTGTGCTGTCTGCGGAGCCCTGCCCACCTCTCAAAAGTTTAAGATTTCCCCCGTGTGTGTGTGTGTGTGTGTGTGTGTGTGTGCTCAGTCACTTCAATTGTGTCCAATTCTTTGCGATCCTATAAGCTGTAGCCCGCCAGGCTTCTCTGTTAATGGAATTCTCCAGGCAAGAATACTGGAGTGGGTCGCCGTGCCCTTCTCCAGGAGATTTTCCAAACCCAGGTATAAAACCTATGTCTCTTATGTCTCCCACGTTGGCGGGAGGGTTCTTTATCACTAATGCGGCCTGGGAAGCCCAGACAGGGTGGCTGCCTCTCCTGTGTCGCTTCAGTCACGTCCGACTTTGTGCGACCCCTTAGACGGCCTCCCACCAGGCTCCCCCGGCCCTGGGATTCTCCAGGCAAGAACGCTGGAGTGAGTTGCCATTTCCTTCTCCAATGCAGGAAAGTGAAAAGTGAAAGTGAAGTTGCTCAGTCCTGTCCGACTCATAGCGACCCCAGGAACTGCAGCCTACAAGGCTCCTCTGTCCATAGGATTCTCCAGGCAAGGGTACTGGAGTGGGGTGCCATTGCTAATAGGTGCTTAACAACCAGTAACTAGAGTCATTCCTCTATATCTTTGAGGATATTGCCCAAGCTACCCAGTAGATGCCTGAAACACGGCAAGCATGGAACCCTATCTATGCTGTGCTTTTTTCTGTACATACATTCTATGATCAAGCTTAAGTTATAGATTAGGCATAGAAAGAGATGAACAACAATAACTGATGATAAAATAGAACGATTAAAACAATGCACCGTAATACAGTTTATGTGAATATGGTGGAGCTTTTGTTCTCAAAATATTATACAGATTTAATGTCTTTTCCATCTCAACTACCCACTTATCACTCACTGTGGCTGTTAACTTTTTTGGCCTGAGGTGTGACAGCAAAACAGCACGAATTTCTCCTTCCTTCTTCACAGTTTCACAGATAGATTTGTTCTTACCGAAGATCTTCACAACCTCAGCCTATGATTTTTTTTCTCTCTCTTATCTTTCAAAGATTTTTTTTTTTTTGTGGACCATTTTTAAAAGTCATTATCGAATTTATTACAATACTGTTTCTGTTTTATGTTTTGGCTTTTTGGTCCCGAGGCAGGTGGATCTCAGCTCCCTGACCAGGGACCGAATCCGTACACCCTGCACAGAAGGCGAGGTCGCAACCGCTGGACCGGAAGTCTCGATTAAAGGAAGTGCTCTATGGCTGCTCTTTGGCACATCCCAATTGCCAGTTTCACCAAGCTTGCCCTTTGGGGCCATTATTAAGTAAAATAAGGTTTACTTGAACTCAAGCACTGAGACAGCTGAAAGTTGACCTGATAGTGGAGTAAGCTACTAACGGATGGGATATTCGGAACAAAATGATGACTCATGTGGGGCGCGCTGGTGCAGGGGAGATGGAGAGGGACAGCAAGAGTTCATCCCGCTGCTCAGTACGGCACGAAAATGAAAACTTATACATTATTTGTTTCTGGAATTTTTCATTAAATATTTTCAGACTGAGATTGACTTCAGGAAACTGAAACCCAGGCAAGAGAAACTTCAAATAACTATATTATTATTGTGATTTTCTCCTCTTAAAACACAGTAAAATAATCTAAGCAATGAATTAACATGCTTAAGATAGCTCTGAATCTTCTACAGACAGACCATAAATAAGGCACGGGGTTTTAAGTATGCAAACATCAAGTATAGTAAGCTTTCTGTTTATTCACTTACAAGGGTGTCTCTTGCCTGCTGAAGTGGATTTCTCTAAAAAGACCAAAAAAAGCCTTATATCAGTTTGAGTCCACCAGGGTGCCCCCTGCAGTTATTCATGGTTTAATAAAGAACAGGGGCACAGTTGAAATGCCTCTTGGAGGGGACAAAGCTCACCCTTTGCACCATTTAGCTCAGTTGGTAAAGAATCTGCCTGCACTGCAGGAGACCCGGGTTTTGATTCCTGGGTCAGGAAGATCCACTGGAGAAGGGATAGGCTACCCACTCCAGTAATCTTGGGCTTTCCTTGTGCCTCAGCTGGTAAAGAAGCCCCCGTGATGGGGGCGACCTGGATTTGGAAGACCCCTTGGAGAAGGAAAGGCTAGCATTCTGGCCTGGAGAATTCCATGGATTGTATAGTTCATGGGATCCCAAAGAGTCAGACACGACTGAGTGACTTTCACTTTCTTTCACTTTGCACCATTTGTCCTTGAGTTCATCTTCCACACCTGTGACAGCTCTTTTTTCAGCCCTGGGGCATGGAGTCCATGTGACCAGGAGTCCATGCCACATCAACGCACATGCTTAGAGCTGTCACAGGTGTGGAAGATGAACTCCAAGGGCTCTTCCCTGGCTCCTGCCAGGCTGGCTGAGACACAGTTGTTCCTGGATGTCCTTTGGGCATCAGGCAGGCTCCTGCTCCAGATGAGTGAGGGCTTTGCTGTTCCATCTGGTCACATGGTCTCAGCACTGGGGGCTCCTTATTCTAACTCCAGGCTTTGTCTGGGTCATGGGTTCTCTCAGTCCTTCCACATCCCCATGCACCTTGGGAGATCTGGCCATGCTCTTCTGCTTTCTGCACACTCAACCTGATGGTGCAAGAATCTGTGAGGCTGTCCTCTGGTCCACAGCTTTGGCCCTGCCCTTAGTCACGGCTCCCCCTGTGCGCATGCCCTGGAGTGCGTGACCTGCTGAAAGTAAGGGCCTTCTGAGAATGTATAGTCTTTTTAGAACATGGCTTTCAAACTTTTTAAAGAACAGACATGGTCGGTCTCAGTGCTGAGCTACCTATTTCTGGATCGTTACATAATAGAAGAAATAAACTTCTTATTTTATCTACACTGCTGTATTTTGGCTCTTTATTGTACCAAAGAAGATGGTTAGACTGAATCCTAAAGAACATACATTGTTAGAATTCATTGGAAAAGCAGAGCATAATCGCAAAAATAACACATCAAAGCAGTGTGTGCCCAATGGGGAATATGGACAAAAAGAGACTCTCGGTGTGGAGAAGCTCAGAAGGGATTAGGAGCAGTTTAAAGAAAAGGAAACTCTAATGATGAAAATGGCATCATTGAAGGCAACAACAGTCATTCAACAAACCAATCTCAATTCAACTTTTCACTCATCTATTCTGGTAAATGAGGTAAGAAACTCTTGTTTTATGAAATAAGGTATTTTTCTCTTTTAAAAGGTTTATTTTTAAAAATAATAATAAAAGTAATACAGCTATTGGAACATCTGAGAACACTGTAAAAATGTAAATATTTCAAACCAGAAGTTTAAAGCAAGAGAAAACTAGTCAGCCATTACCATGATCAACAACACAGCCACAAACATCGTTTTAATTTTTTCTAGCCTTTGTTCAGTGGGTGCCTAAGGAGAGGTGTATGCATTTATTAGAATGTTGAAGAATTGATGCGTTTGAACTGTGGTGTTGGAGAAGACTCTTGAGAGTCCCTTGGACTGCAAGGAGATCCAACCAGTCCATTCTAAAGGAGATCAGTCCTGGGTGTTTATTGGAAGGACTGATGCTAAAGCTGAAACTCCAATACTTTGGCCACCTCATGCGAAGAGTTGACTCATTGGAAAAGACTCTGATGCTGGGAGGGATTGGAAGCAGGAAGAGAAGGGGGCGACAGAGGATGAGATGGCTGGATGGCATCACCAACTAGATGGACATAAGTCTGAGTGAACTCCGGGAGTTGGTGATGGACAGGGAGGCCTGGCGTGCTGCGATTCATGGGGTCGCAAAGAGTTAGACATGACTGAGCGACTGAACTGAACTGAATACATATAGATGTATTAAGGTGATCAAACCAGTCCAGTCAATCCTAAAGGGAATCAACCCTGAATATTCACTGCAAGGACTGATGCTGAAGCTGAAGCTCCAATACTTTGGCCACCTGATGTGAAGAGCCTACTCACTGGAAAAGACCCTGATGCTGGGAAAGACTGAGGGGAGGAGGAGGAGGAGGAGGTGACAGAGGATGAGATGGCTGGATGGCATCACCAACTCGATGGACATAAGTCTGAGTGAACTCCGGGAGTTGGTGATGGACAGGGAGGCCTGGCGTGCTGCGATTCATGGGGTGGCAAGGAGTCCGACATGACTGAGTGACTGAACTGAACTGATACTACATACTACACATAGGCACACTGTAGCTTTCTTGCTTAACACAATGTTAAGTACTTCTCCTTGACATGAAAAATTCTTCAGTTCTTAATTTTATACAATCAACTACAAAGAACAGAAAAAGCAAATCAGGATGTATCAAAATGCAGAAATGAAAAAGAAAACAGACTATTTCCTTTGACAGAAGAAGGATCTTACCACCTAGAATGGACACCTTGGAGAGTTTTCAGGAAAGGCCTACAGAAACTACTTCCTGTAATCTCATAGCAAAACCAAATAAATAAGAAGTAAAAACTGGGGCACATTGCCCAGACAGAATCCGTATTACAAAATAAACACTTTAAATTTTAATATTTCCTGTCAGGCCACATCCTTACATACAACACAGGAGCGCTAATCCTCCTATCCTCATGTTACAGACCACATGAAGAAAACAAGGAAACTGAACCTATGTGGAAGGTTGGGTCAAAGCCTTCTCATTTCTGTGGGTGCTAATCTGAAGTTCCTTTCTTCATGAGCCGATCTGCCCATTTTGGCATAACATTTGCGGAAAACCAAAAATTTCACATATGGAACTCCCAAGTCACCCATCTGCCTCCACCCACCTTATTTTTCGGTTCGAAAATTTGTCACAGAACAAATGTTATGCCCCATGATTTGAAAGGCAAGAATGATCCAATAGCACCCTTAAATTCACCTGAACTGCGTTAACGAAGTATTAGTATCTCACTCTTTTCTTCCCCCCTTGTAAAATCGGGGAAATACATTATTATGATAATATATTATTTATATGTGTGTGGATATATATATATATAAAACATTAAATTATCTTCCCTATTCTTTTTGAAAATTGTGGTTAGTTTTCACTTTCGATAAATAATCCATCTCTTGGATTATTTACCATCATATTGGCTCCAGGGGAAACAGACATAGATGCTAGTTTGAAAGGTCGTCGTACAGCTTTTTGGGCATACCCAGCAATTGGTAAGGAGGCTGTGAAAACCGTAGTGACTTTAAAGTCAAAGCAGCGGATTATTTTATTATTATTTTGGCCTCTTCCGCTTCACGTACTTCGTACTACACTGCCATTAGGCCCCTCGTTCTCCGCCCGGGGACTTTATACAGAAGGGGAGCAAGAACTCGCAGGCGCCTCCCTGCACAGGCCCTGCTCGGGCCGAGAACACGCCCTCGGTCTTGGCCATCCCGGCCCGAGGCTGAAGTAATAACCTCGGTTCCGGGGCGGCGGCAGCGGCACAACCCGCGGCGCACGTGTCGTCGCTGACCCGCCCGCCGGCCCCGCGGCCAGTGCACGCAGCTCCCGCCGCGCCGCGCCAGCCGCACACTCCGCAGCGGCGCCTCCGCTCCCGACCGCCCGGCGGCCCCTTGGCCAGCGGCCCGTCCATGCTCTCGGCCACCAGGACGGCCCGCCAGCTCTTTCGCAGCCTCTTCCCCATCCCGAGAATGGGTGACTCCGCCTCCAGGATCGTCAGCCCCCAGGAGGCCTTGCCGGGCCGGAAGGAGCCCATCGTCGTAGCGGGTAAGGACGCGACCACGCACCGCGGGCGCGGTCCTCGCCTCTGCGCACGCGCAGCCTCCGGCCGCCGGAAGGGAGCCGGGGGCCGGCCTCGGCAGGTCGGCAGCTGGGGCTCTGCGCAGGCGCGGAGGGCGCTGGCAGTGGAGGGGACGAGGGATCGATCCTCTTTCTTTGTTTAGGTTTTCATCCACTAGAACAACGGGAAACACACCGAAGGGATCTAGTACGTTGATACGGCCCACCTAGACTGTAAATACCCCTCGGCGGCTTCAAACTTCGGGCGGGAAAATCGCTGCCCTGATTTCCGCCCTTTCTCACGGGTGTGCATCCACTTTCTTTTCTGCTTCGGCGGCTGGGATTCGGGCCACTTGCAGTGGTGGTGTGGGTTTGTGTTGTCACGGGAGCCATGGAATGATACAGAACGCTGTATATACTGAGGTTTTGAAGTTGTTTCTCACGCCAATGTTCTGGTTGCAGGAGTTAGCCTCACGCTGCCCTTATCGTCCAGAACTGCCCGATTTCCCTGACTTGGCAGGAGCTTACCCTGGCCCCGTGCTCCCGATTCTGCACTTGTGTATCAGTCATGCAGAAGAGCTGTACTTGCCAAACTTAAAAATAATTTCCCAATCGCATACCAATACTTTTGGCGCGACTCTAATAGAATACATAAAATGTAATAACAGTGAGATGCTAGGAAAACGAAATAAAGTGAATAAAATGAAGGAAGAAATACGAAGTTCTGGAAACTGCTCTAAAAGTTTTGAAAGCTTCACTCTATACATTTCTCAGCACTGTGGAAGGCCGCAGACAGCGCAAGTCCACCAACCGGTTGTTGAGTCACTCAGTCGTATCTGACTGTTTGCGACCGCAGGAACTGCAGTACGCCGGGCTTCCTTGTCCTTCACCATATCCTGGAGCTTGCTCAAACTCCTAGTTCCTTGAATCAGTGATGCCATACAGCCATCTCGTCCTCTGTTGTCCCCTTTTCCTCCTGCCACCAACGTGAGGATCATGCTTTGGGAAGGATTACCTTGGTGCATTGCTTCTCAAAGTTTTATCTTTTAAACAAGCCCTTCCAGCGATACTAATACACTCAGTATTTGGAAACTGCTGCCTTAGAGCTGTTGGAGGGTTAAGTGGTGATAAATCTTTCCCATATGGTTCGATGCCAAGATAAATTATACTTTTACAATTTCTTAGGGATTCTTCCATTTTTCTTTTCCTTAAAGATTTGTTGAGTATACATAGGAGAAGATCGTTCTGTGTATCATACACCCTACTCATTATGAGAATGGACAAGGTAGAGGTCTTTGCGTTTGAGGTAGTTTGGAAACTGACGCTGTGACCTGTTTCTCATTCACCTACGTAAGCAGCTTTATATCCTATGTCCCCCATCACTTCACTCCCAACTCATCAAGAGCCTTAAAAAGCTTATTTTAGACTAAAATTCAGAGAATGAGTTTCCAAAAAAAAAAAAAAAATCCAGATTATTCCAGATTATTTCTAAACTGTATAACCCTATTATCTAAACTTTATCTTGAAAGTGAATTCTCCTTTAACAAACTAGGATTCATAAATGGATATTTAAAGGCAATGCTTCTCAATGCTGAACTTCCCCAACTTGTATGAAGCTTCATTTTTATACACTAGTGTCTTTGGTATGTCCTCCCAGGCGTCAAAAAACAAGCCGGATCAGATCCCCAAACTGGTTGAAGATTAAAATTGTCCTGAATTTAGTTCTCCTTTATCTTAACCAAAGTCTTCCCAATCAGTTGTTTAGTATATAGATGACACTTTTGGTAAAAGATAACTAGTGTGACATTTCTCTATCCATCTACTAATTCTGACTGCAAAACCTCAAGGCCTGACTCTTCTGCCTTTTTATATAGCCACGCATACATTGCTATTGCTGGACCAATAAACCAAATTTTTTTTTTTTTTTTTTTGGTGTAGGGCTAAGCCTACAATGCACGTCCTTTGTGTTCAGCTATTGTAACCATCCCCCTCCCCATACTTAAATTTTAGGTAGTGGCTTTCCTGTCTCTACCCTGGGACTGCTGCCTTGACAGGTAGTCAAAGGTTCTGATTGGGCTCAGAAATGGGTAGTGTTACTTCTCAGGTGTGTTTTCAGTGGCTTAAGATTGAAGCTTACAGACTTAGGATTATTGCTTTGGAAGTTAAATTCATCTCTGCTCTAACCTCCAATCTGTTTAACAGCTCTTCACCTCTCTATATTACCTCTGTCTATATCTGTTGTTGTTCGCGCCCCTACTCTCTGAAAAATTCTGTGGCAAAAGCATCAGCTTTTGATTTTAGAAGACAAAACCTATCTGTTTAGTGTCTTTGGCTCAGTGATTTGGCTCAGCCTAGTATCAGGTGTGCACTATTACCAAATACGTTTGGTGTGAAGGGTTATCATCTTAGCTTTAACCCTAACTTTTTTGGGTATTCTTCCAGAAATGCTCACCCTTTCGTAAACTACAGCCTAGTAATAGATTTCTACTTTGCAAGAAGGTGAGATTCAATCCTTCAGACTTCTTTAATTTCTCCCAGGTTACCTAAAGTGGATCAAAACATGAATAGGCCTACTTTGGGTGGCTGGTTAGAACTAAACCTGGCCTAGACTGCCTCATTTGAAGCACACTCTGTTTAGATCGGTGGTAGGCTCTGGACACCACTGACTGGCAGGGCGCACAGGAACTTGCTGGTCTTTTTATGTAGTGGTGATCTCTTTGTTTCAGTACCTGGCTACAGAGCGATATTCAGAGAACTTTGGGACTGGGGGAAAAGGGGAATTCATGCTTGCTGGACTGAATTGGTGGTCAGTCAATTGCGAGAGATAGGCAGGAGGCAGAAAGCTTATAATTAAAACCTCAGAGTGCCTCCTGTGTTATTAAAATCTAAGTTTATTATAGTTAGAACTGATCCTCAGGGGAGGGATAAATTAGGAGTTTAGGATTAAAATATACACACTACTATAAGTAAGATAAGTAACCAACAAGGACCTAAGGTATAGCAAGGAAACTATTCTAAATAGCTTATAATAGCTGCCTATAATGGAAAAGAATCGGAGAAAGAATGTATCTGTATTTGAATATATATATCTGAATCACTTTGCTATACATCTGAAACTTATACAACTTTGTAATTCAACTATATTTCAATAAAAAATTGAAATATAGAAAAGCAATCGACAGAAAAAGAGGAACTGATAATATTTTTAGTGAATTAATTATTGTGAAAGCCCAGCTTTTTATTTATATGGCTCATTTTTCTCCAGCCGTATTGGAAATATAGCTAATCTAGTTTTTGATCAGGTGTTTGGGATTTGGGTATATCGTCCAAGAGCATGTTGGTAGCTTCTGTTTAATCCTTGCTTTCTTGCCTGTATGTCCGTAGGTTGTGTTTGCTCTATTTATTACTGGGATGTCTCTTTGGGGAGAGGAAGAGGTGTAGAACACCGGCTAAAGGTTTGCTCTTCTAAGAACTATAAATATAAGCAGAAAAACAGAACCATGTGAGTAATTGTTCAAAGGTGGCTCTTTGCAAAAACAATTGTACTGTGACTATTAGCTATCTAATAAAGGAGAAAAGGAATAAAGTACAAATACATGAAATAAGAACTGAAAGAGGGAATAATAGAAATAGGAAAGTTGAAGAATCATAAGAGACTATTTACTCAATTCTTTGAAAATAAATTTGAAAGCCTGGATGAAATAGATAACTTTTAGGAAAATATAACGGACCTAAACTGACCCCAGAAAGAGACGATCTTAACAGATTGATTTTTCTAGAAGAAATAAAGTTGTCAGAGATCGCCTCCTCTCAAAGCATTCTGTCCAGGCAGTTTTACAGGTGACGTCTACATAGTTCAGGTATAATTCCAATAGTATATTTAAACTGAAAGGATTGTCAAAGTCTTTTTATGAAACAAGTATAATATTGAAACCAGGCCTGATAAATACTGCACTAAAAAGAAAACAAACCACTCTCACTTATGAATATAGATACAAAACTGCTAAATAAATATTAGTAAGCAGAATCTAGCAATGGGATTTAGTCTTAGAATGCAAGGATTTGTCAGTATTAGGAAATTTATTAATATAGTTCGTTGTGCGTAGCTCAGTCATATTGGACTCTTTGTGACCCCGTGGACTATAGCCTGCAAGCCTCCTCTGTCCATGGAATTTTCCAGGCAAGAATTCTGGAGTGGCTTGCCATTGCCTACTCCAAGGGATATTCCCCACCCAGGGATTGAACCCATGTTTCTTGCCTTTCCTTCGTTGGCAGGTGGATTCTTTACCACCATGCCACCTGGGAAGCCCTTATTAACATGATTCATCATTTAGTTGGTCTAGGGAGAAAAATGATATAACTATTTCCCTAGATGCTGTGAAGTTATTTGGCCACATTTAACAACCATTCTTGGTATCATTCAGAGATGGCTACTTCTTAATGTGATAAAACATATCTACCAACATCATGCTTAGTGAAGAGATATTAGAGATTTCCATTTAAGTCCCAATCAAAGAAGAATGTGGAGGTGGTTAATGCTTTGCCTAGTGGCAGGTGTACACTGTTACTAAATTCTTTTGTTCTTAAGGGTCATCATCTTGGCTTTAATCTTACCTTTTTTGTGTTCGTAAAAAATCTCCATCCTTTTATGAACTGTGGCCTGGTAGATTACTACTCCGCAACAAGGTAAGTGTCAACCCTTCAAGTTTCTTTACTGCTCAATTTTTCCAGGGCTGCCTATGTTGTATCGAGTTATGGCTTGGCCTGCTTTGGACGATTGTTTATTATTCACATTGTGTTGTAGGTGCTAGTCAGTGCAGCCAGATAAGGCAATTAGAGATGTACAGATTGGGAAAAAGAGGTGAAACTAATGCCACTTGCAGATGATAAGATTATATAACTGGAAAATCCAAGAGAGTTTAATAAGGTATCAATTTATATACTTACTAGACGGAAACCAATAGCTTTACTCTAAGCAACCTGTTGGCAAATATAATGGAAAAAAACACCCCCTTGGTAATAGCAACCAAAACAATTAAAATTTAAGAACAAACTTGGCAAGAAATATGTCCAGTCTTTGTGAAGAAAACACTCAGAGGAGCACAGAAAGAAAACTTGAACAAATGAAAGAACATACCAGGTTATTGAATTCGAAGACTAAGCAGGAAATGTGTATCAGTTGTCCCTAAAGTCAATTTATAAAGGTAACATGATTTGAAGAAAAATACTAATGATATTTTTATTTTGTTCTAGAAATGGATGCATTCATTTAAAAAATTCATTTGGAACAATAAACAGGAATAGTTACGGTAACTGTAAAATAAGAACAAAGAGGAACAGTTGGCTGTTACAGACAGTAAGAGCAAAGCTTAATAATTTAAACAACATGGGACTGTCCATGAACAGATAAGTCAATATACAGAATAGAAAGATCAGAAATTCTTAAATATGTGTGAAAATATAGTATATGATACAGGTGACATCTTAAATCAGTGAGGAAAAGATGAAATATTCAATAAATGGTATGGTACAACTGTGTAGCCATATGGAAAAAACAAAACCAGAAAACCCTCCAAAGTTGGATCTATACTGCACATTCTTAAACCAGGATAAGTTCCAAAAGATATATGTTGATAATAGCTCATGCATATTGAATGCTTAACTATATGCCAGACACTGTAGTAATTGATTTACATTTGTTTAGTTGCTAAGTCATGTCTGACTAATGCAGTTAATCTTCACCATGACCCGAGGAGGTGTTAACTTTTACCCTCACTTGTTGGAGTGGAAACTGAAGCCTACAGAGTTTTAAGTGACTTATGCAAGGTCACATGGCTAATAAGTGGTGAATCTGGGATATGAATGTAGACAGTTTGCCTCTAGAGTTTGTGATCTTAACAGTACTATAGGTACTGTTTTTTCATTTAGCTAAATGTAAAGAATGAAATAATTTAAGAATGAGCAAGGGAGAATTCTTTTAGAAAGCAAAGCCTTTCTAACCACAACTTGAAAATCAGAAGACAAAAAAGATGGATAAATTAGATCACGACAGAATAAAAGTATTCTGCAGGCAAAAATTACTGTAAGCAAATTCAAAAGACAAACTGGGGTAAATACTTGCAATTCATATCATAGGTGAAGGGCTAATCTCCCTAATATAGGAAACTTCTAGAAGATAATAAGAAAACAACATCCACTAGAAAAAATAGAGGTTATGAGCAGTTCACAGAAAAGGAAGTATAATTTGCTCTTAAACAGATAAAAAGATGCTCAACTTCTTTCATAATGAGGAGAGTGTAAGTACCATTTTTCATTTTTCAGACTGGCAAAAACCCAGAACTCTGATGATACAGTTTGTTGGTAATCCTTAAGGAAAAAGACACCCTCCTCCTTTGCTGGCAAGAATGTAAATTGGTCCAACTCTTATGGAAGGCAATTTGGCAACATCTACCTAAAATTTAAATGCATATACCTTTTGACCCAGGAATGTAATTTCTGGGAATTTATCCTACAGATATACTCGCGTTCGTGCCAAATGATGACTGTACCAGGTTATTCACTGCAGCTTTGTTTGCAGTCATCGACGATTGGAAACAACCCAAACGCCCATCAATAGGGGCTAGTTAAATAAATTATGGTTCCTCCTCACAATGGAAAATGCAGCTGTAAAAAAGAACATGGAGTATCTATGTGAATAGATATAGAGAGATTGCCAAGGTACAGTGTTAGGTGGAAAGTGCAAGGTCAGAACAGTTTTATACGTTAACTTTTGTGTGAACAGGGAGGAAAATAATGATAGAAACTTTGAAGCTTTGGAAGGATAGCTCAGAAAGTAATGGCCACGGAAAGGCCTATGCCGTGAGCTGGTGGTGGAGGGGGACACAGCCAGGAGACCTGACTCCGTGCTTTTAAAAAAAACTTTTGATTCTTGTAAGTCTGACTGCATTGCTTAGTTAAACAACTCCACTTTGCAGTTGATCTCCTTCTGATATTTTTAGTCTAATTGACCACCTTTTTATCATCTTTTGTCATCCCTATTTCAAGTTCTGTTTTTTTTCCTTCTTTTTAAATTTTGCTCTCTTTTTCATGTCAAGTTCTTTTTTTCTGCCCCAACTTGCTTTTGTAATCAAAATCCACATTTTGGCGTGATTTAAAAATCTAAATTTAGAGGGTGAAATTGGAATAAGTTAATCCAAGTCATTTTACATTTCATAAATATTCATTTTTATTGAAGTGTCAATTGTGGTGGCATCATTTATACAAAGAAAAGATCTTTGGGGACAGATTTCTTCCACTATTATGTAGAAGGCATTATGTGTATTTCTTTTATTTTGAGTGATGTACGTAGACTTTTTAGAAGAAAATGATAGAAAACAATTTTCCTTTTAGAAAAAATTTTCCCCAGTGTGCGATTAATTTCTAAATTGTAGGACCCAGAACTATTATCTATCCTCTCTGCATCCCGTCTAAAGCTCTTTATTTTCCCCTCTGTTTCAGAATCTGCAGTACTTCTCTGAAGTCCCTGGGATAAGGGGATTACAGAGCTCCCATAATCTGACTCTCACCTCCCCAGCTTTTCTTCCTACTTGTGTCCCCTCTAGAACAGGGGTCCTCAACCTCCTGGACCTAGTGTCTGATGATCTGAGGTGGAGCTGATGTAATAATAATAGAAATTAAGTGCACAATCAATGTAATGTTCTTGACTCACGCAGAACCACCCCCCCCTCCGCCGCCCCCATCTGTGGAAAAATTGTCTTCCATGAAACTGGACCCTGGTGCCAGAAAGGTTGGGGGGACCCCATCTTCTGGTTAGCATGTGGTTCACTGTTTTGCCTCTGGAAATGTCCAAGTGGGGTCCACACTCTAACCTTCTCATTCAGTCATCTTTGTTAAATGTTTGCTAATGCTTGCTTGGGTGAAATATTGTGTTTTCCACATAGCCTTATCCTGTTCTTCAAAACTTGCCCTGCTTGAATTGAATTTCTCCCACAAACTCATCTGCCTCCCATTTCCAGATTCTTGTACTCATTCATGTCCTACTCTTTGCGACCCTGTGCACTGTAGCCTGCCAGGCTCCTCTGTCCATGGCGATTCTGCAGGCAAGAACACTGGAGTGGGTTGCCATGCCCTCCTCCAGGGGATCTTCCTGACCCAGGGACTGAAACCAGGTCTCCCGCATTGTAGGTGGGTTCTTTACTGGCTGAGCCACCAGGGAAGGCCTAGAGGATTGTATATCCTGCCATAACCCCAAACTCAGTTCTAAAACCAAACCATTTTCCCTTCAAAACGTTGGATGCATATTTTAATTTCCCCATTTCTGTCGGTGACGTTACTCCTATGCGCTCAAGTCCCCCAAACCTTAGCCACATGCATCTTCAATCCTTGCCTCTGTATTTAAACTGTATTTAAACTCCTCCAACAAATCTTTATTGTTCCTTGCCTTCTGTATTAGTCAGGGTTTTCCAGAGAAATAGAACCAATTGTATATGTGTGTGTGTGTGGTGTGGGGTGTGTGTGTGTGTGTGTGTGTGTGTGTGTGTGTGTGGTGAGTGTGTGTGGTGTGTGTGTGTGCGTGTGTGGTGTGTGTGTATGTATGGTCTGTGTGTGTGTGTGTGTATGTGTAAAGAGATTTATTAGGAGGGATTGGCTCACATGATAATGGAGGCTGAGGAGTTCAAGATCTGCTGTCTGTAAGCTGGTGATGTAATTCAGCCCAACCCTGAACCAGGGGAGCCAATGGTTCCAGTCTGAATCCTAAAGCCCGACAACCAGGAGCATCTGAGGGCTGAAGGAGATGGGTGTTCCAGATCAGACAAGGAGAGTGAATTCTCTCATCTTGCACCTTTGTGTTTCAGTCTGGTGGGACTGGATGAGACACACACCCGCCCCCCTCCACCTCCCTGCACCATGTTGGTGGGATCATCTTCTTTACTCAGTGTATAATTCAAATGTTAATCTCTTCTGGAAGTACCTTCACAACGTACACAGAAATAACGTTTAACCAGCTGCTTGAGCATTCTTTAACCCAGTCAGCTTGGCAGAGGAAACCAACCATCATGCTTGGTTACTGCTCTAAGTCTTCTCAGTCTGTCATGCGGAGAAGGCGACGGCACCCCACTCCAGTCCTCTTGCCTGGAGAATCCCAGGGACGGAGGAGCCCGGTGGGCTGCAGTCCATGGGGTCGCGAAGTCGGACACGACTGAGTGACTTCACTTTCACGTTTCACTTCATGCACTGGAGAAGGAGATGGCAACCCACTCCAGTGTTCTTGCCTGGAGAATCCCAGGGACGGGGGAGCCTGGTGGGCTGCCGTCTATGGGGTCGCACAGAGTCGGACACGACTGACGCGACTTAGCAGCAGCAGTCTGTCATGAGCACCACTATCAGGCGTCTGTTTAAACCTCAGATTTCTTTCTGTCACTTCTAAAAAAACAAAGATAACTCTGTGTGATCTGGCAATGACTGTTCATCCTGGGGTTAGAAGCCTCCTTTAACTTGCTGCTAACCTCAGTGTTCTTCATCTCTGCTTCTGCCCCCGAGCCTGACTCCTGCTTAGTAACTTCCCCCGGGAAGTTGACTTTCTTCGTCATAGCCCATTTCAACCTTCCTGGGCCTTTCAAGGCTACTCTCATTTCTGCCCCTTCCATGCTGCTTTTGGGGGACTGTTTCAGCATCGATTGCTCTTAGAGTTGGACGTGGAGCTAGAGTTTTGAGGCCGTTTGACATTTTTATTCCAGTGTGTCTCCTTAAGGCTGGTGGAGTTGAGTTCCTTCAATGTCTTTGGAGCTCAGAGATTGCCACTTTTCTCCCTTGTGTTTCCTAAACTTCTCGCCTGGTTACATGACCAGAGCTCAGGGATTGCAAGGACCAGGCCACTTGGTCTTCTGGTAACTTCCTCTCTGGGAGTCCTGTAGGAATGTTCTTCCCATTTGACAAGACATTTGACTACTTTGAGCATGATGCTGTTAGCATAAACTTATATTAAAACTTATAAACTTTTAAGAGTTTATTTGAGCAAAAATTCATTTGAATTGGGCTGCATCCAGTCTCACTGATAGAAAGGAGCTCTGAGCAGCTGTACAAAGTGGAAGATTCTTAGAGCCAGAAGGGAGCGGAAACAAGCTGTGCTAGGCAGGGTGGTTATAGTAAGGTTACTTTCCTCCCGGGCATGGCAGAATCTACCACATAGATGACCCAGCTGGTGCCCATCAGGAGATTCCTGATTGACTGGTTCTTAAACCATTTCTCTCCCATATTTAGGATAGCCAAAACCAGAGATAGCCAAGGTAAATCTTTATTTGGTGTCATGGGGCTTAGCATGTGCTCAGTAGCTGAGTTGTGTTCAACTGTTCGGGACCCCACGGACTGTAGTCTGCCAGGCTCCTCTGTCCGTGGGATTTCCTAGGCAAAAAGACTGGAGTGCATTGCCGTTCCCGACCCAGGGATCAAATCCACATCTCCCGCATTTCTTGCATTGGCAGGTGGATTCTTTACCGCTGAGCCACCTGGGAAGCCATGAGGCTTAGCATAAGTGACTCTATTTGGGGCTTATTGTTTGTTTGTTTGTTTTTAAAAACCACCAAATGCTTGGTTTTGCCTTGACCAGAGACTGCCATACCCTTTGAACCAGCTGGGACCTCTTCTGTAAGCTAGGTCTCTTATAAAAGGTTGAATAAAGCTATTTATTGTCCTTGACAGAGAAAAAGATGGTCCCTTACGTTTCTGTAGGACTTTTGTAACATTTCACGTGTGCATAGCTACAAAGTTTCTCAGCAGGGTATATTTCTGACCCACTAGCTTGCTGAATAAGTGTGTTAAATTTGCATTATAATACAGCAAAGACTGGTAGTAGTGAAACTGGAAGAAATGCAGGATTGCAATATGTTTTGATGAATATATTATCATTATGTTTTTTAAAAATGAAGAATAAAATTCAGAAACACTGACTGTCTTCCCAGAGCGTGAGTACAAAATGAATTCTTTTGAAAATGTTATCATGGTAAGGTAATAACATCAGTGTTGAATTTTCCTCTGGAACTTTTTCATATTTTACCTTTAATTTTTTTTAAACTTGTAGTTTACTCTTAGGCAGTTTATAGTTTGCTTAGGTCAAACACAATGTGAAAAATTAAAAAGCATTGTTCCCAGGAGGCCCAAAATTATTCTTTGGCCAGCTGAAGAAAATTTGATATTTTAACAGATTTTACCCAGAAGGCGAGAGCCATGAAAATGAAATACTGCAACGGAATTCAGAGCTTTCCAGCTGGAGCAAATGAAACCTCAAGGAAAAAAAAAATCCCGAATGTACCGTAGTTAGCAGATGAAAAGGAAACCACGTTAGGGCTGGCCGAATGGAGCAGCCAGCTTGCAAATAGAGCCCCGGAGAAAACACTGCATGGCTGCAAATCTCCATTTCCTTATCTCTTCCTAAGAACCAATTCATGAAGAGCGACGTCATCCAGCAGGAAGCCCAATGTAGCAAGTCCTGCTGGTCCCTGGGGTTCCTGGCCCACCACTTAGCATTCCTCGCACAACAAGCTGTGTGCACTGGCACGAAGCAGCTGCATGGAGCTGTCCGCTCCATCCACCCCCCCTCAACCTAGGCTGCACCTCACCAGATAACAGCCCTGCTCACCAGCTCCTCTCCCTGACAACTGGAGGCAGGTTGCCAGGAAACCGCACCCCCCCCCACCCCCGCCCCCCAGAGAAGACTGCACCCAACTGCCTCTGCAAATAAAAGAGGCTGGAGGAGGCCCTTTGCAGATAACTTTATTTTCAGAAACTAAAAAAATTTTTTTCTGTTCTTCAGGATTATGCTCATCCTAAGAAGCTCTGTGTATTTATTTTGATAAGTAGAGTAAAAGGGAATAATTATTTTCTGGTGAAAATTAGGAGTCGGATGAGTGAGATAGTATAGCCGTTTGCTGCAGTATTTTGGGGGGGGGTGGTAAGCACACAGGAAGAAGCTATATAAATTTACATAGGAATTTCCACGGGCAAAATATGAACCAAGGGGTTTCTGTGAATATGATGGAGCTTAAGCTTTAGCTGTTTCAGTTCAATAGAAACCTAACCATTATTTTTCTCAGAAAAACGAGACTGATTAAAGACCGGAAGCCTAGGCTTCTTTTTCTGTATATGTTTGCTTTGCAACTTATAGGGTGGTTGACAAACGAAATTGATATAGTTTTAAAAATGAGGATTCTCTATTGTTTGCTCTCTTAGAAAGGAATCAAGGTGTCTTTGCTCTCAGTCTGAGTTTTCTTCCCAGGGAGTCTGAACATTGGCCCTTCTCACTGTTCTGCCCAGCCTGTGCTGAGATGGCTTCTCTTTGCTTCAGGGCCTTTATTGAACCTTAAATTTTAATCCATATTTTTGCTCAAAGTTTGGAAGTTTTTAATCATTTTTGTTTTCTTGGGCTCCAGAGTCGCTGCAGATGGTGACTGCAGCCATGAAATTAAACAGGCACATGCTCCTTGGAAGAAAAGCTAGGACAAACTTAGACAGCATATGAAAAAGCAGAGAGATTACTTTGCCAACAAAGGTATGTCTAGTCAAAGCTATGGTTTTTCTAGTCGTCGTTTACGGATATGAGAGTAGGGCCATAAAGGAGGCTGAGAGCCGAAGAATTGATGCTTTTGAACGGTGGTGTTGAAGAAGACTCTTCAACTGAGTGACGGAACAACAGCAGCAAGTCAGTTTTATCCTCTTCTCTCAACTTTCCAAGTAACCACTGTCCAGAACCAAGGGGGCAGTGCCTTTCTTCAGTGCCTTTCTTCACATCTATGAAGTCCTACCTAAACACTCACATCATTTATTGTTGCTATTTTATAGAAGTGGATCAGTTTGCATTCTCTGCATCTCACTTTTCTCACTTAATAGTGCATTATGGAAACATTGCCAAGTCAGCTGGTATATCTCAATGTAATTCATTTTAGCAATATTAATAGATTTAATTTTTTGGAGAAGTTTTCAGTTTATAGAAAAATCGAGTGAAAAGCACGAGTTCCCATATACACCTGTCCCTCCACCCAATTTCCCCTCTTATTACTGTTTTTGCTTTACTGTGGTACATGTTCTAATAGACAAGTCATAGCAATACATTATTATTATCTGAAGTCCATACTTTATATTAGAGTTCATTCTTTGTGTTTGTACATGCTGTGGGTTTTACAAAATGACAGGTATCTACCGTTGCAGTATCGTACAGGATAGTTTCACGGCCCTAAAAATCTCTGTCTTCCACCTACTCTTCAGTTCCTCCCTGATGCACTGCTGGCAACCACTGACCTTTTTACTGTCTCCGCAATTTTGCCTTTTTGAAAATATCATTTAGTTGGAATCATACAGTATGCAGGCTTTTCAGATTGACTTCTTTCACTTAGAAGCATTTAGGGTTTCTCTGTATCTGCTGCTGCTAAGTCACTTCAGTCGTGTCCGACTTTGTGCGACCCCATAGATGGCAGCCCACCAGGCTCCCCCGTCCCTGGGATTCTCCAGGCAAGAACACTGGAATGGGTTGCCATTTCCTTCTCCAATGCATGAAAGTGAAAAGTGAAAGGGAAGTCGCTCAGTCATGTCCGACTCTTAGCGACCCCATGGACTGCAGCCTACCAGGCTCCTCCATCCATGGGATTTTCCAGGCAAGAGTACTGGAGTGGGGTGCCATTGCCTTCTCCGTCTCTGTATCTGGATAGCTCATGTCTTTTTAGTGCTGAATAATATTCCATTGTATGGATTTATCACAGTTTGTTTATCCAGTCACCCACTGAAGAGCATCTTGGTTGCTTCCAGGTTTTGACAGTTATGAATACCTTACGGTAAACATTCTTATGAAAGTTGTTGTGTGAATGTAAGTTTTCAGCTCCTTTGGGATAAATACCATGGAGCACAATGGGCAGATCTTAAGAATATGTTTAGTTTTGTAAGAAACTGCCAAGCTGTGTTCCAAGTTGATTGTACCGTTTCACATTCTCATCAGCAGTGAATGAGGTTCCTGTTGATTCACATCCTTGTCAGTATTTGGTTTAGTCAATGTTTTAGATTTTAGCCATTCTAAAGGTATGAAGTGGTATTTCATTGTTGTTTTGATTTGTAGTTCCCTAATTTGGCCACCTCATGCGAAGAGTTGACTCATTGGAGAAGACTCTGATGCTGGGAGGGATTGGGGGCAGGAGGAGAAGGGGGCGACAGAAGATGAGATGGCTGGATGGCATCACTGACTCGATGGGCCTGAGTCTGAGTGAATTCTGGGAGTTGGTGATGGACAGGGAGGCCTGGTGTGCTGCAATTCATGGGTCGCAGAGTCGGACATGGCTGAGCGACTGAACTGAACCAAATGACATATGATGGCCATCTTTTCACATGCTTATTTACCATCTGTATACCTTCTTTGATGAAATGTCCGTTTATGTCCTTTGTCCATTTTTTAATCCAATTTCAAGATTTTCTTATTGTTGAATTTTTAAGCATTCTTCTTATACTTTGGATAGCAGTTCTTTATCAGATATGTATGTTGCAAATATTTTCTCCTGTATTGTGGCCTGTCTTCTTATACTCGTGACAATATCTTTTGCAGAGCAGACATTTTTAATTTTAATGAAGCCCAACTTATCAATTTTTTCTTTCACAGATCATACTTAGTATCTCAAAAATCATTGCCAAATCTAAAGTCACAGGTACTTTCTAGAAGCTTTATAGGCTTGCCTTTTAAATTTTGAGTTAATGTTTGTCAAAGATGTAATATCTAGGTCTAGATTAAAAAATTTTTTTTTTCTTGTGAACGTCCAGTTGTTAAGCACCATTTTGAAAGACTATATTCGTTCCATTGCATTGGCTTTCTTCCCTTTCCAAACATCAGTTGACTGTATTTGTGTGTGTCTATTTCTGGGCTCTTTATTCTATTCTGCTCAGCCATTTGTCTATTCTTTCACCAATACCACACTGTCTTGATTATGGTATTTTATGGTAAGTCTTGAAGTTGGGTGGCATCAGCCCTCTGTCTTTGTTCTTCTTCCATATCGTGTTGTCAGCTCTGGCTCTTTTCCCTCTCCATATGAAATTTAGAATCATTTTGTCCATATCCACAAAATAAAGCACCCCTTGATGAAAGTGAAAAGAGGAGAGTGAAAAAGTTGGCTTAAAATCAACATTCGGGAAACTAAGATCAAGGCATTTGGTCCCGTCACTTAATGGCAAACAGATGGGGAAACTGTGGAAAACAGTGAGAGACTATTTTTTTGCTCCAAAATCACTGCAGATGGTGACTGCAGCCATGAAATAAAAGACACTTGGTCCTTGGAAGAAAAGCTGTGACCAACCTTGTTGTTGTTCAGTAGCTCAGTTGGGTCTGACTCTCTGCGACCCCTTTGACTGTAGCCCACCAGGCTCCTCTGTCCATGGAATTCTCCAGGCAAGAACACCAGAGTGGGTTGCCATTTCCTTCTCCAGATGACCAATCTAGACAGCATATTAAAAAGCAGAGACATTACTTTGCCAACAAAGGTCTCTCTAGTCAAAGCTATGGTTTTTCCAGTAGTCATGTATGGATGTGAGAGTTGGACTATAAAGAAAGCTGAGCACTGAAGAATTGATGCTTTTGAACTGTGGTGTTGGCGAAGATTCTTGAAAGTCCCTTGGACTGCAAGGAGATCCAACCAGTGCATCCTAAAGGAAATCAGTCCTGAATATTCATTGGAAGGACTGATGCTGAAGCTAAAGCTCCAGTACTTTCTTTGGCCACCTGATGACAAGAACTGACTCATTTGAAAAGACTCTGATGCTGGGAAAGATTGAAGGTGGGAGGAGAAGGGGACGACAGAGGATGAGATGGTTGGATGGCATCACTGACACGATGGCCTGAGTTTGAGTAGGCTCTGGGAGTTGGTGATGAACAGGGAAGCCTGGCTTGCTGCAGTCCATGGTGTTGCAAAGAGTCAGACCTGACTGAGTGATTGAACTGACTGACTGATGAAATAACTTATTGGATTTTGATAGTGTTGAATCTATGGATCAAGTTGGGAAGAATTTACATCTTGATAGTAATGAGTCTTCCTATCCATGTGCATGAAATATCTCTGCATTTATTTAGATATTCTTTGATTTCTTTCATCAGAATTTTATAGTTTTCCCCATATAGATCTTGGACATATTTTATTAGATGTATTCCTCAGTATTTAACTCTTTTAGTGCTAATGTAGAAGGTATTTTTTAAAATTTCAAATTCCAATTGTTTATTATTGGCATATAAGAAAACATTTTGCTTTAGTAAAATGATATCCTGTAATCTTTTTGTTTTTGTTGATTCATTGGGATTCAGACAGTCATGTCATCTGCAAAACAAAGGCATCTTAATTTCTTTTCCCCCATCTGTATACCTTTTATTTCCTTTTCTTACTGCATTAGCTAGAACTTCCAGTATGATGCTGGGCAGTAGTGGTGAGAGGGGACGTGTGTGTGTGCGCTAAGTCGCTGCAGTTGTGTCCAGCTCCTTGTGGCCCTGTGGCATCCTTGCCTTGTTCCTGATGTTAGTGGTAAAGCATCTGGTTTCTCACCATTAGTTACCATGTTAGCTTAGGTTTTTTTTGTACATGTTCTTTATCAAGTTGAGGAAGTTCCCCTCATTCCTAGTTTGCTGAAATTCAATATGGTGTTGTAAATGGTTGCATAATAGCCCTCTGTATGTATGTTCAGTTCAGTTCAGTTGCTCAGTCGTGTCCGACTCTTTGCGACCCCATGAATCGCAGCACGCCAGGCCTCCCTGTCCATCACCAGACTCACGTCCATCGAGTCAGCGATGCCATCCAGCCATCTCATCCTCTGTCGTCCCCTTCTCCTCCTGCCCCCAATCCCTCCCAGCATCAGAGTCTTTTCCAGTGAGTCAACTCTTCGCGTGAGGTGGCCGAAGTATTGGAGTTTCAGCTTTAGCCTCAGTCTTTCCAGTGAACACCCAGGACTGATCTCCTTTAGGATGGACTGTATGTATGTAGCCCATGGTAAACTACAGTTTATTGAAATAAGCAAAGTTGAACTCTCGATCAGTTATTACGTGTTTGGCTCCAGCAGTGCTGTAGATACGTTTATTAATCACGGTCTGCTGTGCACATACGGTAAGCACTTATGGATACCTTCCTGGTAAATCTAGTCAAAGGAGATAAAGTTGGTGCCAGGTTATGCAGTGCCTCGAAGCCAACCTAAATAAAGGGTTTGTATCAGAATAGAAAATGGACAGAATGTAGGTTCTCTGATGATGCATACGAGGGAAAGTCAGAGGTTCAGGTGTGCAGAGGTTTGCCCTCTGTCCACGAAGTATAAACATCCTGTGGATCGTGGATGCTTGCTGGTACTGTTTGGATTGGTTTCTGGATGCAGCTTGGCAACCAGGTTATGGAATTATTTATTCTGGGAACTTACAGGTCAGTTTACATCTAGAGTTATAACTTGGTTACGTGTAATGAATTGGACTACACAGTTTCAGTACCTTTGCTATAAACTAGGGGTTGGCAGAATATGGTCTGTGGGTCATATTTGGCCTGTACTGTGGTCTGTTTTTTTTTTTTAAATTAAAATTTTTATTTTGAGATAATTATAGATTCACACACAGTTGTAAAACAATAATACAGAGAGATTCTGTATTTTTCTTTTCCCCAGTTTCCCCAAAGGTTGCATCTTGGAAATCTGTTGTGCACAATTAGGATGTTGACAGTGACAGAGTCAATATCCAGAACAGTTCTGTCGCGAGGATCCCCTGAGTCGCCCTGTTACAGGGCACCTATAGAAGGCGGCACCCACCCCCACCTCCTCCCTCACACCCCCGTCCCTAATAGTTGGCAACCACTCATCTCCATTTCTAATTTTATCACATCAAGAGTGTTATATAAATGGAATCATACAGCATGGAACTTTTAAGGTTGGCTTTTTTCAGTTTATGTAATTCCCTGGAGATTCAGCAAACTTGCTGCGTGTGTCAGAGTCAACACTTTGTTCCCTTTTATTGTGGAATAGTATCCCATGCCTCGGTATGAATGTACCACAGTTTGTGTAACCATTTACCCACTGAAAGGCATATGGAGTATTTCCAGTTTTTGGCTATTATAAATATATCTGTTATGACCATTTATGTACAGTTTTTAAAAATTTATTTATTTAAATTGTAGGCTAATTACTTTACAATATCATGGTGGTTTTTACCATACACTGACATCAGTCAGCCACGGGTGTATGTGTGTCCTCCTGTCCCGAACCCCTCTCCCACACTCCATCCCTATCCCATACCTCTGGCTTTGAGAGCTCTGTTTCATACATCGAACTTGGACTAGTTATCTGTTTCACATATGGTAATATACATGTTTCACTGTTATTCTCTCAAATCATCCCACCTTTGCCTTCTCACAGAGTCCAAAAGTCTGTTCTTTATATCTGTGTCTGAAACTGGTCAGCTGTCAGAATGTATACAGTGTTTAAGTGAACATAGTTTTTTTTTTTTTTTTTCCTCTGGGGATCAGGGCCCATGAGTTCAATTGCTGGATCACAGAGCAGTCCCATGTTTAGCTTTATAAGAAAGTGCTGGAGTGTTTTCCAGAGTGCTTGTACCATTTCACATTCCCACCAGCAATGTTTGACTGCTTCAGTCTCTGCATCCTCGCCAGCATTTGATGTTATCACTTTTTGTTTTTTTTTGACTGCACTGTACAGCTTATGGGATCTTAGTTCCCTGAACAGGGACTGAACCTGTGCTCCTTGCATGGGAAGCGCAGAGTGTTAGCCACTGGACTGGCGGAGAAGTCCCCATTAGTTTTATTTTAGCCATTCTGATAGGTGTGTAGTGATGTCTCATTGGTTTAAATTTTCACTTCCCTCATGGCTAAGGATGTTAAACACCTTTTCATGTGCTTTCATGTCATTTGTATATCCTCTTCAGTGAAATATCTTTGGTTAAACGTTAGACATTTCTATTTGGATTATATGCCTTTATACTGCTCATTTTTGTAAGCTCTTGTATATATTCTAAATATCAATTCTCTATGGCTTGCAAATATTTTCTCCCATCCTGTAGCTTGTTTTTTTTTTTTTTAAATCTTCTTAGTAGAGGCTTTGCAGGTAAATTTTTTCAATTTTGATGAGTTCCAATTTATCATTTCTTCCTTTTGTGGATTATGCTTTTTGTGTTAAGCCTAAGAACTCTGCCTAACCTTGATCTCAGAAAGTCTCTCCTCTTTTTTTTTTTTTTTTTTTGGTAAAAGTTTTGTAGTTTTACATTTTACATTTGAGTCTGTGATCCATTTTGAGTTAATTTTTGTTTAAAGTTTGAGATTTAGTTTGAGATTCTTCTCTCTTTTTTTGCCCTATGGATATCCAGTTGCTGAAGAACCATTTGTTGAAATCCCATGTTCCAAACATTAGAGGAAAAGCATTCAGTCTTTCGTTGTTAAGTGCGATGGTAGCTGTAGAGTTTTTGCAGATCTTCTTTATAGAGGTGACGTAATCCCACTTTATTCCGAACTTGCTAAGACTTTTATCATGAATGCATCTTCTACCACCTGTTTTTGTAAATAAAGTTTTATTGGAACACAGATATGCTTATTGGTTTGGCTACTATCTCTGTCTGTTTTGACAGTACAACACCAGAACTGAGACTTGTGACAGGGATCTATACAGTTCAGTTCAATCACTCAGTCGTGTCTGACTCTTTGTGACTCCATGGACTGTAGCACACCAGGCTTCCTTGTCCATCACACAACTCTCAGAGCTTGCTCAAACTCGTGTCCATTGAGTTGGTGATGCCATCTAACCATCTCATCCTCTGTCATCCCCTTCTCCTTCTGCCATCAATCTTTCCCAGCATCAGGGCCTTTTCCAATGAGTCAGTTCTTTGCATCCGGTGGCCAAAGTATTGGAGTTTCAGCTTCAGCATCAGTCCTTCCAATGAATATTCAGGACCAATTTCCTTTAGGATTGACTGCTTTGATCTCCTTGCAGTCCAAGGGACTCTCAAGAGCCTTCTCTAACACCACAGTTCAAAAGCATCAATCAGTTTTCATTCCAGTCCCAAAGAATGGCAATGCCAAAGAATGTTCAAACTACCACACAATTGCACTCATCACACAGGCTAGCAAAGTAATGCTTAAAATTCCCCAAGTGAGACTTCAACAGTATGTGAACCAAGAACTTCCAGATGTTCAAGCTGGATTTAGAGAAGGCAGAGGAACCAGAGATCAAATTGCCAGCATCTGTTGGATCAGAGAAAAAGTAAGAGTGTTCCAGAAAAAACATCTACTTCTGCTTCAGTGGATATGCCAAAGCCTTTGACTGTGTGGATCACAACAAACTGTGGAAAATTCTTCAAGAGATGGGAATACCAGACCACCTGACCTGCCTCCTGAGAAATCTGTATACAGGTCACGTTAGAACTGGACATGGAACAATGGACTGGTTCCAAATTGGGAAAGGAGTACATCAAGGCTGGTATATTGTCATCCTGACTTTTATGCCAAGTACATCGTGTGAAATGCTGGACTGGATGAAGCACAAGCTGGAATCAAGATTGCTGGGAGAAATATCAATAACCTCAGATATGCAGGTGGCATCACCCTTATGGCAGAAATCAAAGAGGGACTGAAGAGCCTCTTGATGAAAGTAAAAGAGGAGAGTGAAAAAGCTGGCTTAAAACTCAACATTCAAAAAATGAAGATTATGGCATCTGGTCCCTTCACTTCATGACAAATAAATGGGGAAACAGTGGGAATAGTGATACACTATTTTCTTGGGCTCCAAAATCACTGCAGATAGTGACTGCAGCCATGAAATTAAAAAGATGCTTGCTCCTTGGAAGAAAAGTGAAATTGCTCAGTCATGTCCAACTCTTTGTGAGCCCACGGGCTGTAGCCTGCCAGGCTCCTCTGTCCATGGGATTTTCCAGGCAATAATACTGGAGTGTGTTTCCATTTCCTTCTCCAGGGTCCTTGGAAGAAAAGCTATGACAAACCTACACAGCATATGAGAAAGCAGAGGCTTTACTTTGCCGACAAAGGTCCGTCTAGTCAAAGCTATGGTTTTTCCAGTAGTCATGTATGGATGTGAGAGTTGGACAGGGATCTTGTGACCCACAAAGCCTGAAATATTTATTATCTAGCCTTTCATAGAAAAGGTTTTCTGAACTGCTACTGTAGTTCACAGTCTTCATTTTGGGTCACCTTTTTTTTTTTTTCCTTTCCCCATCAGAATTCCTTCTATTTCTTGATATTGTAAGATGGTTACAAACTCTTAATCACCCCGCATCTTCAATTGTCCAAGACTTAGACCCTGAGTTGTTGGCAGTTCCCACCTTGAAAGAGGGTATGGATGTGTGAAGATCTGGCTGACTTCCCAAGGCCTTCTCTACTGTAAACATGTCTGTGTTTCTGTTAATATCTGCAGTAGTATTTTGGGGAGTTCTTGGCCCAATAACTACTGTTACCTTCTTACCTTGACCATCCACCTGAACAAATTACTTGCATTACACTGGCCCTGGTTTCCTGCCCAAATTCCTGGACTCGTACTGTACATCATCTGCACTGCTGTGTTTCAGAATGTTTACATGATGGGATGACTCATGATTTTAGTGATCTTTAAAGGGTCCAGACTCTTGAGAGTCCTTGGGACTGCAAGGAGATCAAACCAGTCAATCCTAAAGGAAATCAGTTCTGAATATTCATTGGAAGGACTGATGCTGAAGCTCCAATACTTTGGCCACCTGATGAGAAGAGCTGACTCATTGGAAAAGACCCTGATGCTGGGAAAGATTCAAGGCAGGAGGAGAAGGGGACAACAGAGGATGAGATGGTTGGGTGGCATTACCGACTCAGGGACATGAGTTTGGGCAAGCTCCGGCAGTTGGTGATGAACAGAGAATACTGGCGTGCTGGGGTCCATGGGGTCGCAAAGAGTCAGACATGACTGAGCCACTGAACTGACCTGAAAGGGCCCAGTGGTGTGTGGTGCTCTAAACTCAGTGACTCTACATCATAGATACATATCTGTTGTGTTTTGTTTTCCTAAGGGGTTTTAGAATTTTGGCAGGTGTGTTGCTTTGGTTGAAAATGAGGACCTGGATAAATGATGGCCCTTAAGTTAGGAAATAAACGAATATATTCCTTGGATCACTGAAAGGTAAACCATTGTAGGTTTGCTCTTATAGATTATTAATTGTAGAGATATTACGTCCTGCATCTCTGCAGATACATTTTGTTTAAACTTGCTTGATCTACTCTGTCCAGAACATGCTTTGACCAAAAATGCATCTCTTTTTTTTCTCTTCACCTAACTTCCTTTTATCGTTTATCTTCCCTTACACTTCAACCCATTTGATCCTTGTCTCTTAGAACATTTAGCATATTTTCGTTAACATTCATTGAATGTACAGTCTTATTCTCTGAAGATGTCTTATCTTGTTGTCTTATCATTATTTAACTTTATAAAAACAATTTTGCTTTAATATATGTACATATTTCTCTATAACTGCATTTTTAGTGGTGGCTTATTTAATTATTCATATCAAGTAATATACAGATTTGTATAAGTAGTTTACTTATTTGTATAATTCTATGCCTATGTGTGTTTATGTTACATAGTAATTATTAAGTGAATGAAAGAATGATTGAGCTAATATTCTGTGTAGTATTAAGTTTGGAAGTTGTCTGTTCAATAAAATCCTTTTAGTATGGTGCAGGTCAATACATAGTAAAATTAATGGAATCTTAATAAATGGGTGTTCACTTTTTAACTTATCTTCCAGCAGCATGAGCTATCCATCTTTAGAAATTTGATTATGACTGCTTGTGTGAACCCAGTGTCTGACTTTCCAAATAGTTGTTAGAGGAGATCTGAGCCCTTAGCTGTTACATTGTAATCTGTGTTTCATATTTATGGGAGAGAAGTCTTTCTACAAATATGTAAAAATATTGATGAGTGAAGGAAATGGCTTCCACTGTGACAGAAGAAAATATCTTAAAAAAGATCCGTAGTTATCCTTGTTTCCCCAAGGTTGTGTTGACATAAAAAAGACATTGTTTTATGTTCCAGAATCAAGAGATGATTTTATGATTTAACACGTTCCACGAAGAACGTTTGTAAGGTTATCATCACCAGCATAACTACTACAGAAGTCTAACAATATTAGTCTCTGGATTTATTGAATTTGTTTCGTTCCTGTGGTATCATTCATAAGTTTCTCCTGAGGATTTCCACTTTCCCCTCTTGACTTAATACCAAGATGTGGCGACTCATTTACGCTGCAGCGTACGGTGCTGGGAGATGGACGCCTGTCTGTTATCTCGCTCTACAGGACCTGTCAGGACCATAGGTGGACGTTTGCCCTCACAGTCGACAGGCGGTGCTCAGAAGTGAGTTCTTCAGGGAGCGGTGAGCTGGGAGGGTGGAAAGCACAGGCACGTAACCTTTGCACAGTGACTCTGAACTTCGTTTCTTGTGCTTACCAGCTGCGTGAGCATGAATAGATTCGTCTCGGTTTTCTCATTTGTAAAACAGAAATGGTGGCACCTTCCTCAAACGGATGTTTCTGGGAGCAGCCGAGATGACAGGGCCAGAACCGAAAGAACGAGCGTGACACCTGGCTGTTGGCGGATGCGCGGAAAGTTGCTTTTGCGGTGTGACGCCCCAGGGGAGAGGCTGAGGGAGCGGCTTCCCCCGTGTCGTTGCCCCTGTCCCGTGGCACCGGCTGGCGGTTGTCTTATGAGCGTGCTCACCAAGAGAGCTGCGGGGCAGGTCAACAAAGCGACCTGGGCACAAGCTCATCGTGACCTCAGACTCCCTTCATTTCCTTTTCTAGGCCAACTTTCCTCTCAGAAGGATTGACCCTGGATCCACCTGTGGCCCAGGGAGGTCATTACTTATACCATACACCTCTCAGGTGTATGCAAGGTGGACAGCAAGGGGTGTGCCTGTACTTAGCCTCTGTCCTACCGCTCCCTGGAGATGGGTCCTTCTTGACTGCCCACTCCATTCTCTCATGGCTGAACTGCTTTGTGTCAGTGAGCTTAACTCTGACCTTAACCCTTACCCTAACGCTAACCCTGATCTTAGTGTTAACTGTGTTAGTTGCCCGCCAGGCTCCTCTGTACATGGGATTCTCCAGGCAGAAATACTGCACTGGGTTGCCATTTCCTCCTCCAGGGGATCTTCCCGACCCAGGAATGGAACCCGGATCTCCTGCATTTCAGTCAGGTTCTTTACCATCTGAGCCACCAGGGAAGCCCAGCCTGATCCTAACTAACCCTGACCCTGACCCTGACCCTAACCCTAAACCCTAACCCTAACCCTAAACCCTAACCCTAACCCTAACCCTGTCAGTAGAAGAGTTCAAGCAAAGCCTGGGTGATTCTTTCTCTCTTTCTTTTTTTTTTATTGCAGTATGATTGATTTACAGTGTTGTGTTAGTTTTTTTGTGTCAGCATGAATGATTCCTTACTGGGATGTTTGCAGAGCCCTGGTCAACAGTAGAGGCTGCAGTTGTTGCCCCGAGGGTGCCCCTCAGCTCTGGGTTCCTTTTCTAGAGTCCAGAGCCTGGACCCATGGTTCTCTGCTCCCATGAAGTATACAGCGTCAGAAGGAGAGAGAAGAGAGTCTTGGGATGGGGTGAGGTGGAATCCCAAAACTTAAGAGCAAAGGAGGACGAGCCATTATGGCTGCACAGAAGAGGCAGTCAGAAAAGAGAAAGGAGCACTCAGGAAACCAAGGGGAGAGCAAGCGGGAAGGATGGGGACAGTCGACCGGAACCACTTGCTTTGGTGGGCGTGGGGACGGGAGGGCGGAAACTGGTGGCCGGGGTTGGCTGGTGAGGAAGTGGAGAAGAGAATGGATTCCATCTTCTCTTTCAGCAAACTTGGTTGGAGTGGAAAGCAGATAGGGCAATAGTTAAGCTCGAAAGGGAGATAGTTTTTAAAAAAAGACGGGAGTGACTCGAGAATGTGTATATTCTGAAGGGGGAAGATATGGGAGGGTGTTATAGAAAAGAGGTCCATTTAAACTTGGCCTGCTTTTTTCTTTTTATGGGTGGGTTCTTCTCTTCCTGACGACCAGTCCTCTTGTTTTCCTAATTCATGGCTGTTTTCCTGCTTCATTTTCCTTCTTCACTCCTTCCCTTCATCACTGCTTCCCTCACTCTCTCCCTCCTTTCTTCTCCTCCTCTCTCCCCTTTTGAGATTTCTTTTCTTCCCCCCCCCCCAACCCTTTTATTTGGCCACACTACACAGTATATGGGATCTTAGTTCCCCAACCAGTGATGGAACCCACGTGCCACGAGTCTTAGCCCCTGAACTGCCAGGGAAGTCCCCCATTTTGAGATTTCTGACAACTTGTCTATTAATTGATGTCTTACAGGCCTGTCCCTTTGGATATCATGAGTACGACAAGGGTTCTGGGTATGACGACTTCTTATTAACCTTTTAGGAAGAAACTCATATTGCCTATTGGTCCCGGTTGTCCGTCTTCAGCTATAAATTAATCCTTCCTAATGCTCTTTACATTGTTTACTGCCTGATTTGTTCTATGTCAAGCCACATCTCAGGGCACTGTATTTGCCCTGTGCCATTTCTCAGTTTTTCATGCTTAATTCCCTGTAGGTTTTCAGATGCAAGCCCAACCAGCTTTTGTCAAGAACAGCGGCACAGTAAATGAAACACACAAAATAATTTTTTTTTGGTTTTAGAACTGATACAAAGCCAATGTGGGAAAACTTAGTTACTGCTTTCCAAAGAGTGTTTTGTAATTGTCTTTGTTGGAGGGGGAGAAGCGAGTGCAATGAGGAGGCACCTGCAGTTTTGAAACTTCCTTTCTGTTCTTCTCCTCCCTGCTGCTCCCTTGCCATCTTCTCCCCTCCCTCCCTCCTCCTCTCCTCCTCTTGTCAGCCAGCATGGCATTGAATGTAGTATGCCATGGTGGAGACAGGAATGGAAGCTGGCATATGAGAGATGCTGTGTATGAGCCGTCTCTGTAGGCATATGCTACTGATAGCTGGTGCCCTGGGTGGGAGCGATGAGGTTGGTGCTGTGTGTTCATCAGGGGTCGTGTGGCCCACGCCCTCTTCACGAGGTTCCTCCCAGAGCTAGAGTATCCATTGTGACTGGCCCTGGCCCTTCGGGTTCCCTGGGATGCGATCTGACCCTCCCAGGGCTTGGGTGCCTCTCTTCTGGGCACAGAAGCTGGAAACTGTGCAATTTATGGGGAGGAAACTCTGCTGACTGGGCAGCCAACCCTGTCACCGAGTCCAGGGAGGCTGTAGTTTTGGCTCTCCGCGGCCTCGCTCACACACTCGGAGCCTGTCCCTCCAGGCGTGTGGCGCATACACATTTAGGTTTTGAGAACCAGGTGAGTGGTAGAACCTGGCTTAGCAGTCTGGTCTGGTTCTTACATTGTTGTTTTTTTTTTCCCCCTAGAAAAATAAAGCTCTCTGTTAAAGCAGCATCATCAGTTATAGCTCATCACTAGAAGAGATGACATTTACAGAGGTCCAAGCTCTTGGAATAAACTACCAGCTTTGCTGTTAAGCCCAGCAATCAGCAACTGTTGCGTCATGAAACTTGACCACCCCCCCCCTTTTTTTTCATACTTCAAGGACGACTTCTACCAAGTCTTTTATATTTGGCATTGCCGCAGTTAATGATCACAGGGTCCTTGGCTTATACAGCAATTTCCCTGAGCTACTTAGAGCTTTTCTCCTCTTCTCACTCTTGCTGTGTTCACCAACACCAAAGTGAGAAGCCGCTGCAGCCCTGTGGAGTGGGCTGGAGGTGGGCGCTCGCTTCCCGGGTTTTGGTTGTGCCGCTCTTGGGCTGTCTCCTTTACTTACTTTGTCTCCTTTACTTACTTTGTCTCCTTTACTTACTTCTCTAGCCTCCCGGTGGCTTTTATATAAAGAGGGTTTGGAAACAAAGTTCCTAGAGGTCCTTTTCCATGCCTGCAGTGACTTAAAGTGCTTTCTTTGTATTACACTTTCGATTTTCTCTTTTCCCTTCGGAATTAGTCTCCTTCCTTAGAAGCTTATTAACTCCAGCTCTAAACCCTGCGTCTTTCTTGCATGGTTGTACTTGCTTTCGTCTCCCTCGTCTTTTTCTGTTCTTTTCTCCCCTTGAGGAACAGGCAGAGAAAGGGAAAGAAAGTGGAGGCATGCAAGGTGGTTGTGCTTATGGTTACAATATTTCCTGATAGCTTGTTTCTCAATCTGGAGGAAGTTACTTTGGCAACTGTGAATTCATCTCTCTGCCTCCACACTAACTTTGTTGTTCAGTGACCAAGTCGTGTCTGACTTTTCTTGATACCATGGACTGCAGCATGCCAGGCTTTCCTGTCCTTCACTATCTCCTGGAGTTTGCCCAAATTCATGCCCATTGAATTGATGATGCCATCCGACCATCTCATCCTCTGTCGTCCCTTTCTCCTCCCACCTTCAGTCTTTCCTAGCATCAAGGTCTTTTCCAGTGAGTCAGTTCATTGCATCAGATGGCCAAAGTATTGGAGTTTCAGCTTCAGCCTCAGTCCTTGGCCAAGAGTATTCAGGGTTGACTTCCTTTGAGATTGGCTGTTTTGATCTCCTTGCTTTCCAAGGGACTCTCAAGAGTCTTCTCCAGGACCACAGTTCAAAAGCATCAATTCTTCAAGGCTCGGCCTTCTTTATCCCTCCTTATTTTATTTTAATGGGACAGCTTACTCGTATATGCGTTTTATCAGCCTCCTCACTCCCCGTCTGGACAGTAACATCTTTAAAGACAAGAACTGTTTCCACTCCTGTACCGTATACCAAGGAGCCTTGAACACAGTAGGTATTCAGTAAATATTTACTGAGATAATAGATGGGTCAGAGTAGTGCTAATGGATGATTTAAAAAGGTAACGATCTCTTAAGGAGTTTATAGTTCAGTCAGGAAGATAAAAATAAGGTGAGAAGAGTTAAGCCATGAACCTTGTGCCACTGATGAGAAGGTAAATTTATCAAGAATTTGGAAGCACGTACTATTATTTGCGTTCTTTGCTGTGCATGGTTTTCTTTTGGACGTCCTTGGAGATCAAGTTTTCCCCACTATACGTGAATATTTCAAAGTACCGTTGAAGCAAACCCACAGGCATTTTAGAAGTAGAAGCAGACTGTGGATTTTTTTCACTGAGCAAAGTTCTTCCCACACAGACTACACGTGACCCTTGTTCTTTGCAGACTTGGTCCGGTTCCCACCTGTAATTCTGTCTCCTAAACGTGGAATTTGTCTACAGCTTTTCCATCTGAAGTCTAGTCTTCTCCTGATCATGGTGCCCAGGTCTTCTGCAGTGCGTATGTGGGCAGCCCTTGTCCTGTAAGCTCTCACTGTGGAAAGAGAAGTAGTTAAGGGGCTGCAGAGACAGGTTGCGGTTGTGTGCTGGGGAAATGCTTGGGGGAGGTGTCACCACACAGGTAGAAGCAGAAGCGGCACTGGGGCCGGGTAGGGGCAGTCAACACAGCAGGAGGCGGCAGCCCCGCTTAGGGTTGTGCACCGGGGACCGTCAGGAGGAGGTGATCGGGAGGCATCATCAGGACCAGGCTTGATGAGACCAGGTGTAGGGGACCTCCTCTGAAGCTGCTGGCACCCCTTCATGCTCTGAACCCCACTCGGCTGACTGTGTAACTCACTTGGCCTTGGGGACCTCCTGCTCTTGACTCAAACCCCAGTTCCTAACCATGGAAGTCCCAAACCCTCCTTGAGATTCCTTTGAATTCTGGAGTATGTGTGTGGGATGCTTGTATTGTCTCAATTACCACTGCCTCTCGGTTCCTGCATCCCCAGGTATTCTCTCTTTATCACACTGAATTGGCCACATAGCAGAAGGGAGCAGGTCACAGGCTGGCCTGAAGGTTGGGCCGGGAGCGCTGGAGGGGGGTTGGCTGCGCAGAGCAGAGCCTGTGCCCAGTCCGGCTCCCCTGCGCCTTTGGCCCAGCAGCCTCCTCCCCAGCCCTCCCCAGCGCAGGCTGAGCCTGCGCCTCTCTGTATCCTCTCAGCTCCCACCTCCTGATTCCTCACTCGTTTCAGCCTCTTTCCAAGAAAATGTAAGTCTTCTCACATGAAACAGACCCAACACTTCTCTATGACTTGCCTGCGTGCTCGCTCATGTCCGACTCTGCGACTCCATGGACTGCAGCCCTTTAGGCTCCTCTGTCCACGGGATTTCCCAGGCAAGAATACTGGACTGGGTTACCATTTCCTCCTCCACAGGATCTTCCAGACCCAGGGATCAAATTCACATTACCTGTCTTTTGCACTGCAGATGGATGCTTTACCTGCTGAGACAGTAGGGAAGCCCCTCTCTATGCCTTGAGTTCCAGCTAATATCCCGTTCTAAGGGTCTTGTCTAAAGTTTCAAAAACATATCAAGTTGTTTTCTCAAAGACCAAAGACTTTTCCTGCGTTGACCTAGGATTAAATTTTGTAATATAGGAAATTGAACTGGATGGCAAACTAAGTAGGTTTGAGACCGGGAAGAGGGGGTGGTAAAGAGCGATTGGGTGTAGAAGGCCCCTCTTTCCCCTGAGGGATATTTGCAAACCTCTCACTCTTATATGCATTTTATATGCATCAGCCTTCCCACTTCCCCCTCTGGACAGTAGCGTCTTTGAAGGCAAAGACTGTTTCTGCTTCATTAAATAGTTTAGCCCTGTAGCACTTACCAAGGTGCCTTTTAACATAGTAGGTATTCAGTAAATATTTACTGAGCAAATAGATGGGACAGTGTGGTGCTAATGGAGGAGTTTAAAAATTAATAATCCCTTAAGGAATGTGTAGTTCAGTCAAGAAGACAAAAATAATATAGCTGAGAGTAGTATAGCCATGAACCTTGTGATACTGATGCAGGGTTGAATTTATCAAGAATTTGGAAGCATGTACTGTTATTTACCGTCTTTGTTGTATATGTAGTAGTATTTAAATAAAATTCAGACTACTATCCAGCTTGTCACTAAATCAGATACATTTTTTTCCAGATTAAAAGCAAAAACGTAAAGGCATGTTTCCAGGGATTTAAAAGGTACATCAAAGACTATACATTTCATCTTAGTATCAGCAAATGACAATTGAGTTTTAATAAGTTATTTTGAACTTGAGTTCAGTCCAGTGCTCAGTCATGTCTGACTCTTTGTGACCCCATGAACCGCAGCACACCAGGCTTCCCTGTCCATCACCAACTCCTGGAGCCCACGCAAACCTATGTCCATCAAGTCAATGATACCATCCATCCATCTCATCCTCTGTCGTCCTCTTCTCCTCCTGCCCTCAATCTTTCCCAGCATCAGGGTCTTTTCCAATGAGTCAGCTCTTCATATCAGGTGGCCAAAGTATTGGAGTTTCAGCTTCAACTTCATTCCTTCCAATGAACAACTAGGACTGATCTCCTTTAGGATGGACTGGTTGGATCTCCTTGCAGTCCAAGGGACTCTCTAGAGTCTTCTCCAACAGCACAGTTCAAAAGCATCAATTCTTCGGTGCTCAGCTTTCTTTATAGTCCAACTCTCACATCCATACATGACCACTGGAAAAACCATAGCCTTGACTAGATAGACCTTTGTTGCAAAGTGATGTATCTGCTTTTTAATATGCTGTCTAGGTTGGTCATAACTTTCCTTCCAAGGAGTAAGCGTCTTTTAATTTCATGGCTGCAGTCACCATCTGCAGTGATTTTGGAGCCCAGAAAAATAAAGTCAGCCACTGTTTCCCCATCTATCTGCCATGAAGTGATGGGACAGGATGCCATGATCTCAGTTTTCTGAATGTTGAGCTTTAAGCCAACTTTTTCATTCTCCCCTTTCATTTTCATCAAGAGGCTCTTTAGTTCTTCTTCACTTTATGCTATACGGGTGGTGTCATCTGCATATCTGAGGTTATTGATATTTCTCCCAGCAATCTTGATTCCAGCTTGTGCTTCTTCCAGCCCAGCATTTCTCATGATGTACTCTGCATATAAGTTAAATAAGCAGGGTGACAATATACAGCCTTGACGTACTCCTTTTCCTCTTTGGAACCAGTCTGTTGTTCCATGTCCAGTTCTAACTGTTGCTTCCTGACTTGCATACAGGTTTCTCAAGAGGCAGGTCAGGTGGTCTGGTATTCCCATCTCTTTCAGAATTTTCCACAGTTTGTTGTGATCTACACAGTCAAAGGCTTTGGCATAGTCAATCCAGAAATAGATGTTTTTCTGGAACTCTCTTGCTTTTTCCATGATCCAACAGATGTTGGCAATTTGATCTCTGGTTCCTCTGCCTTTTCTAAACCAACTTGAACATCTGGAAGTTCACGGTTCATATATTGCTGAAGCCTGGCTTGGGGAATTTTAAGCATTACTAAAGAAAGCTGAGCGCCGAAGAATTGATGCTTTTGAATTGTGCTGTTGGAGAAAACTCTTGAGAGTCCCTTGGACTGCAAGAGCCAACCAGTCCATCCTAAAGGAGATCAGTCCTGGTTGTTCATTGGAAGGAATGATGTTGAGGCTGAAACTCCAATACTTTGGCCACCTGATGTGAAGAGCTGACTCATTGGAAAAGACCCTGATGCTGGGAAAGATTGAGGGCAGGAGGAGAAGGGGATGACAGAGGATGAGATGGTTGGATGGCATCATCGACTTGATGGACATGGGTTTGTGTGGGCTCTGGGAGTTGGTGATGGACAGGGAGGCCTGGCGTGCTGCGGTTCACGGGATCGCAAAGAGTCGGACACGACTAAGTGACTGAACTGAACTAGTGTGTGAGATGAGTGCAATTGTGCGGTAGTTTGAGCATTCTTTGGCATTGCCTTTCTTTGGGATTGGAATGAAAACTGACCTTTTCCAGTCCTGTGGACACTGCTGAATTTTCCATATTTGCTGGCATATTGAGTGCAGCACTTTCACAGCGTCATCTTTCCAGATTTGAAATAGCTCAACTGGAATTCCATCACCTCCACTAGCTTTGTTTGTAGTGATGCTTCCCAAGGCCCACTTGACTTCATTCCAGGATGTCTGGCTCTAGATGAGTGATCACACCATCGTGATTATCTGGTTTGTGAATATCTTTTTATTTTATTTTATTTATTTATTTTTTTTTCACTAATGACAATTTATTATAATATTTTGGAAGCACACAGATTGCTTTTGGTTCAACCAGAACTATGTCTACATAGAAGTGGGCAATAATAGGTGCCATTCTATGGAGAACTGGCGCACTTAGTCGTCATCTTCCCTCTGTTTTAGTCTCTTGATCGACTGCTTATGCCGCTCAATTTCTTTCTGCAGGCGCTCAATCTACTTTGCATGATGAGAGATCTCATTTTCATGGTGTTTCTTCAAGGCGGCCAGCTGTTCTTTAGCACAAGCTTGGAAGTATCGCTCCTCTTTTTCCGAACGCCCCACCGGCGTCCCGGACCGCGCCCGCACTGGACCTAACACTATCTCCCGATTCCGAGCCAAAGCCTCTGCCTTGCATTGCCCAGACGCTCCAGACGGCCTGCCGGGTACGCGCCGCCAACGCCGTGCCTGCCATTGCAGTCAGTGAAGCACCCCTCCAGTGACCTGAAGTTCAGCTTCTCCTTAGGCGCAGCTTCTCCCGTGAAGATCTTTTTTTGTACAGTTCTGTGTATTCTCGCCACCTCTTCTTAATATCTTCTGCTTCTGTTAGGTCCATACCATTTCTGTCCTTTATCGAGCCCATCTTTGCCTGGAATGTTCCCTTGGTATCTCTAATTTTCTTGAAGAGATCTCTAGTCTTTCCCATTCTATTGTTTTCCTCTATTTCTTTGCATTGATCCATGAGGAAGGCTTTCTTATCTCTCCTTGCTGTTCTTTGGAACTCTGCATTCAAATGGGTATATCTTTCCTTTTCTCCTTTGCTTTTCGCTTCCCATCTTTTCACAGCTATTTGTAAGGCCTTCTCAGACAGCCATTTTGCTTTTTTTTGCATTTCTTTTCCATGGGGATGGTCTTGATCCCTGTCTCCTGTACAATGTCACGGACCTTCATCCATAGTTCATCAGGCACTCTGTCTATCAGATCTAGTCCCTTAAATCTATTTCTCACTTCCACTGTATAGTCATAAGGGATTTGATTTAGGTCATACCTAAATGGTTTAGTGGTTTTCTCCACTTTCTTTGATTTCAGTCTGAATTTGGCAATAAGGAGTTCATGATCTGAGCCACAGTCAGCTCCTGGTCTTGTTTTTGCTGACTGTATAGAGCTTCTCCATCTTTGGCTGCAAAGAATATAATCAGTCTGATTTTGGTGTCAACCATCTGGTGATGTCCATGTGTAGAGTCTTCTCCTGTGTTCTTGGAAGAGGATGTTTGCTATGACCAGTGTGTTCTCTTGGCAGAACTCTATTAAGCTTTCCCCTGCTTCATTCTGCATTCCAAGGCCAAGTTTCCCTGTACTCTAGGTGTTTCTTGACTTCCTACTTTTGCATTCCAGTCCCCTGTAATAAAAAGGACATATTTTTTGGGTGTTAGTTCCAGAAGGTGTTGTAGGTCTTCATAGAACTGTTCAATTTCAGCTTCTTCGGTGTTACTGATCGTGGCATAGACTTGAATCACCGTGATACTGAGTGGTTTGCCTTGGAAACAAACAGATCATTCTGTCGTTTTTGAGACTGCATCCAAGTACTGCATTTTGGACTCTTTTGTTGACTATGATGGCTGCTCCATGTCTTCTAAGGGATTCTTGCCCACAGTAGTAGATACAATGATCATCTGAGTTAAATTCACCCATTCCTGTCCATCTTAGTTCACTGATTCCTCGAATGTCAATGTTCACTCTTGCCATCTCCTGTTTGACCACTTCCAATTTGCCTTGATTCATGGACCTGACATTCCAGGTTCCTATGCAATATTGCTCTTTATAGCATCAAATCTTGCTTCTATCACCAGTCCCATTCACAACTGGGTGTTGTTTTTGCTTTTGCTCCATCCCTTCATTCTTTCTGGAGTTATTTCTCCACTGATCTCCAGTAGCATATTGGGCACCTACTGAGCTGGGGAGTTCATCTTTCAGTGTCCTATCTTTTTGCCTCTTCATACTGTTCATGGGGTTCTCAAGACAAGAATACTGAACTTAGTATATCTAAAACTCAGGTTAGTTTTGTTTTCTGGCTAATTATTCTAATGGGGAGATATTTCCACAGAGGGATTAGGATGAAATATTGTTTTTGGATATGTGACACGTTTCCTTGTATTTTAAAAATCTGTTGGGTATTTTAAGGGAAATTTAATCCATCTGATTTTGATCTAAATATAATTAACTCACAATAATGGAGAAATACTTGATATCCAGAGAAATCTATTGATGCTCTTAAAGCTTTTCTCTTGGGAAATAAGAAATCACATTTTCCCAAACTTACAAAGTTGAATTTTTCTACCTTTTTAACAAAGCCTGAGTTTAGCATCAAACCAGGCAGTCCAGATAAGTTATTTTTGTTCTTAATTTTTTGAGTCTTTCTTTTTCCATGCATAGAGCATTTTCTTTGAGGAGGTTTTCTGACAGTTTTATCTGCTATCTTATTTTTTTTTTCAAACAATGATTTTGGACGATTTAAGGTAATAAAGCAATTTTGATGTCTGTGGATGAATGGTGTCGGTATTCAAGATATTTCAGACCTGTCAGAAGCTTGGAAATGCCATTTGAATGTGTATCTTAATTTTAATTTTAAAACACTTTGTCTGAGAACTGGATACTAGCCCTAAGTGCGTATTTTGAATTTAAAGGAGGTTTAGGCCAAGGTACATCCATATTTCCTGCTTTTGAAAGACCTGAAATCCATTAAAAAAAAAAAAAAAAGAGGTCATGGTGTTGCTGTTACTTTTGGGAGTGAAATATGGAAGAGTCTAGTGTCAGAGTGTAGGAGGTCTTTAGTGGTAGCCCAGGGCCTGGTGTTTCAGCCACCTGGCCGCTCTGAGACGCTGCCCCGCTAGCACCTCTGTGCTTGCTCTGGGCTCATCCCCACGTCCAGGGTTGACTTCTCCTGGACCCTAAGGATGGTGGTGTCCCTAGCCCTTCTCTTTCTGGTGTAGGCTTTGCATCTCTGACTTGAGTCTTAGGCGTTTCCCTTCTGCATCAGAAGTCCCTGGCTGGAAGTCTGCGCGGGAGGCCCAGCTATTGCTCCACAGCTCTCTACTGCCCTCTGCTGTCCACAGCAAATGGCAATAAACCCTTCCAGCCCAGCTGCCCAAGGGATCCATCGTTGCCTGGGTCATTGCAGTAGTCTTCTGGCCTCTCTTTCCTTTAGTTCAGCAAGCAAATCATAGCCAGATGAATCTTCCAGAAATGTCATTTCACATGAGAATCAGCTCAGTTGCAATGGTTAAGTTCATAGACGGGAGACAAGCTGCCTGGGTTCAGTTCCAGCTCTGCCATTTATTAACTGTGTGACCTTGGGCAAGTTGTATGATCTTGGGCAAATTAGTTAAACTCTGTATGCCTCAGTTTCTTAACCTGAAAATAGGTTGATAGTATGCTTTTGAGGTAGGTATTGTTACTATGAGGATTAAATGAGAAATGTTTAGAACAGTGACTGGCACGTAGTAAATGCTAAACAAATATTAATTATCCATTCTATCCCCTTCCCCTGCCCCAGGATTTACTGTACTCCAGCAATTTCCACAGTGTGGAACTCCTAACACAGGGTGATATTAGACAGTTCAAAGCTATGGCATAAATGGGACTAAACCACAGAGAGAAAGCTATTCATTTTTTCAATTGTCTTTTAGCTCTTCCGATTATATCAAGGAAAGTACCAGCTTGGTGCTTGAGTGTTGAGTGTTTTTAACCCTTCTCCCTCACTTGTTAAGTCTTTTTAATAGAGTTAGGCCTCCAGCTTAGAGATGGCTTCAGGCTTTGACAATTTAATATACCCATATTTATAGTATTTTCTATTTTTGGCAAAGATGCTAGTTTTCATTGTCTAGTTGTATTATAGTCTCCTTTAGAAATGAATCTAGGTAAAATAATTGAGAATTATGTTAAGCCAATAATACATAAATCATACTATAATTTTAAATATGGCAAAAATCATAAACGTGGTGCTCAGATACCTGAGGTCTGAGGAAGCCCCATGAGAAGGCACAGGCTTCATGCTTCCACGGTTGCTGGGACCCTCTCTGCTCTCCCCGTGGGCCTCTGTTTCGGCCAGCTTGCCCCACCAATTGCTCATTCCTGCCTTGGGTCTCTCCTCAGGACGGCCCTCCAGAGCCCGCTTTTCTGAGGATCATCCATCCTCAGAGGTTAGTTAAACCTAACCTCCTCTGTAAGGCCTCCCCAACACCTTGCTCCCCATTGCTCTGGTCTTTGTCACGTCCACTGCCTGTTCCACTTATTGGGCGGTCATTTTTTGGTGTGTGATGTCTGTGATGTCCATGTTCTCTTTCTGCAATTGGAAGAAGGGGGCTGGGAGCTCCTTCAGGGTGGGGACAGTGTCTTAGTCCCTCCTTTGGGGCCTAATGCGGTGTCTTGGATGAAGTAAATTGTTGCTAAACACTTCACCTGTTCACCTGTTCTGAGTGTATGGTTTGATGACTTTTAATAAATTGATGAAGTCTTGAAACGATCAGTGCAGCTCAACTGAAAACACTTCCCTCACCCTGCAAAGTTCTTTCCTGCTTGTTTGCTGTCAGTCCGTTCTCCTACCCCAGCCCCACACCACAGATAATCTGGTTTCTGTTTCTGCAGTGTTATCTTTTAAAATGTATTTTATAGGCATTGGATTGTGCAACATGTAGTCCTGTCTGTCTGCCTTTTTCCCTTTAGTAACAGTGTTTCCGAGCTTCATCCTCTTGTTGAATTTGTTAGTAATTTGTGCCTTTTCATTGTGTAGTAGTGAAAGGTAGACCACATTTTGTTATCCATTCCTCACCTGGTGGACTTTGGGTAGTTTCCAGTCTTTGTCTATTAAGAATAATTCTCCAGTGAAGGTTCATGCCCAGGTCTTTGTGTGAACGTGTGTTCTCACACGTAGACTTAGGGGTGGACATCATTGGTTCCTTCAGTGAGTATAAACTGAGCTTTGAAAGAAACTGCCAAGGTGTTGACCGTGTTCCATTCCCATCACAGTGTATGAGGTTCCAGTTTCCAGCATCCTTACCAGCACCTGGTGCTAATCTTTTTCCTTTTAGCCTTTCTAGTGGCTGTTGGAAGATGGATCAAGGGTGGCTCTTGGATTGTTGTTTAGTGGAGGCTGAGGGAGGAATGAACTTTTCTAAGAGAAATCAAGATTTCTGGTTTGGCCAAGTTGGCTTTGAGGAGCCCGTTTACCTCTCAGAGGGATTGTTAAGTAGGTAGAGGGGTGTATGAGGCTTCTTGTGTTCATTGCGTCTTCTGTCTTCCTTAAGTGATGAAGCCTGGAATAGTTGATCAGTTTTCTGTGCTCTAGATAGGTGTCTGATGCTCTGGACAAGTCATACAACTTCCTTTGATGTCAGTTTCCTCATCTATAACGTAACATCTCTCTTCCTCCAAAGGCTGGGCGAGGAGTGAATGCATTCAGTTCAGTTCAGTTCAGTTCAGTTCAGTTCAGTCACTCAGGAGTGTCCGACTCTTTGCGACCCCATGAATCGCAGCACACCAGGCCTCCCTGTCCATCAACCCCCAGAGTTCACTCAGACTCATGTCCATCGAGTCCGTGATGCCATCCAGCCATCCCATCATCGGTCGTCCCCTTCTCCTACTGCCCCCAATCCCTCCCAGCATCAGAGTCTTTTCCAATGAGTCAACTCTTCGCATGAGGTGGCCAAAGTACTGGAGTTTCAGCTTCAGCATCATTCCCTCCAAAGAAATCCCAGGGCTGTTCTCCTTCAGAATGGACTGGTTGGATCTCCTTGCAGTCCAAGGGACTCTCAAGAGTCTTCTCGAACACCACAGTTCAAAAGCATCAATTCTTCGGTGCTCAGTTTTCTGCACAGTCCAACTCTCACATCCATACTTGAATGTGAAAGTGCTTATTATCATGATTATTATTACTAATACATGAATTTTATTTCATTTTTGTATCCATTGTGGCTTCTGGCCCGATATTTTGTACATAAGCAGGTGCTCAGTAAATACTGACTTAATGAATGCAGGTAACAACTAGATGTATGATGTTAGAGGAGGGAGAAAGAAGAGAAGTAAGAAAGAAGGAGAAAGAAGGGAGGAGAGAGGAAAGAGAGAGTGGGTATAACTTGGATTGGCTTTAGGAAGGATGACCATCACAATTTCACACTCAAGCTTTGTAGACACGCAATTTATTTTTATATTGTGTACTCCAGGAAGGAACATGGAAAAATTTGGATTTGGGGAGATATTTTTATTTACTTATTTACTTTTTAAAATTAATTTTTTTGGAGTATAGTTGCTTTATAATGCTGTGTTAGTTTCTGCTGTATAGCAAAGTGAATCAGCCATACATATACCTATATGGGGTGATATTTAAATAATATCATCTATCACATAAAGTGTAGTATTTTGTAGGTGTCTTATCTTCATACTAGACTTTCAGCTTCTTGAGGGCTGGGGTGATTTCTGATGAGCTCTGGATCCCCCAGAGCATTAACTTAAGCATAATATGAACACCACAAATGTGTATAAAATGATTTGAGTACAATTTTTAGACCTCTCTCTTCATTCTAACTAGAGTGACATGTATTTGACTTTCAGTTGGTGGATAGAGGACTCTTCAGCAGCTTATTTCTTTCCTATGTCCGTAGGATGTTGTGGGCATGCTTCTCTCATAGCCGACAGATGACCTGGAATTGTAATTACCTGTTTACATATCTTCCCTGTGATGGCAGGGGCTTTGTGTCCTTGCACAAACCTGGCACAAAGTCGTCATTCAGATAATGCTTGAGAGAGTTATTCCTGAGCGTATAACTGTATTCAAGACTTAATGCGTAGCTGGGAAAGAAGATCAGATTCATGCTCTTTGGGGTTTCAGATTATAACTCTAAAGATATAAATCTAGGGAGCAAAAGACAGTAGGTAAATGGTCCAGTAACTCTATTTTCTATCTTGTGGAGGAGGTGGATATAATCTCAATATGTTAGAGAGTAGCTCCCCGTGACTATCTCAGATGACAACATCAGCTCATATTGTAAATATTCTGAGAGGGCTACAACCTTAGACGTCATTGTCAAGTTAGCTCATTAGGGAGTGTTTCCCTGAATTGGCTTAAAGTAAAGGACTGGTGGTAAAGAATCCGCCTGCAACGCAGGAGATGCGGGTTCGATCCCTGGGTTGGCAAGATCCAGTGGAGAAGGAAATGGCAACCCACTCCACTATTCTTGCCTGCAAAATCCCGTGGACAGAGGAGCCTGGTGGACTCTAGACCATAAGGTCTAGAGTCAGCCATGACTAAGCACATATATATACTTACAAAGGAAATTAAACTTTTTTTTTAAGAAAACCTTTTTCTTTTGGCCAAATAAAATCTTGTATGAACTCCAAACATACACATCATAAAAACAGAACTACTCTGGTCAATGCAGGGGTTTTACCCTAGAACCCTGCCTGCTTCTCTTTTCTTTCACCTCTGTGAAGGCCCTGCAGCATCTCCAAGGATCCTTGCAAGGAAGTTTGAAAAACCACAGGTTTAGAGGAAGTCTTGCATTTTGACCCCCTATTTCTTCCGCTGCCCTCAATACACTTTGGCTGTCTGTACAAAGACCAAACTCCTATCTGAAACCACTAACTTGTGGGTTAGATAAAACTTCTGAGAATCAGTGCCTTCTGACTGTACTTTCTCTGTGAGAGTTTGAATCAATAGAAGGTTTTGAGGCCACCAGTGAATCAGATAAACAGTACACACTGGAAAGAAATGTCCCATGTTTATGAATTTGGGGTCTCCTGGTCAGTATCCTGTGTGGGTGCGGGGAGTAGTATCCCACTGAAGTGGGTAGCTGGGAGGGGGAAACACAGAGAGGTGGAGAAAGGCCGAGATTAAAAGGTTGAGTCAGAACATGGGTTCGCACTGAGAAGGTCTTAGTAAGCCCTCTGTCAGTGGACTGCATGGGAAGAGCTAATGTGTAGTATTTCCTTTAATAAAGAGGCTGAAAGGGTTTTTGAGGGTTTACCACGTGGTATAGGTCCCATCACTTCATGGGAAATAGATGGGGAAACAGTGGAAACAGTGTCAGACTTTATTTTTTGGGGCTCCAAAATCACTGCAGATGGTGACTACAGCCATAAAATTAAAAGACACTCACTCCTTGGAAGAAAAGTTTTGACCAACCTAGATAGCATATTCAAAAGCAGAGACATTACTTTGCCGACTAAGGTCCGTCTGGTCAAGGCTATGGTTTTTCCAGTGGTCATGTATGGATGTGAGAGTTGGACTGTGAAGAAGGCTGAGTGCCGAAGAATTGATGCTTTTAAACTGTGGTGCTGGAGAAGACTCTTGAGAGTCCCTTGGACTACAGGGAGATCCAACCAGTCCATTCTGAAGGAGATCAGCCCTGGGGTTTCTTTGGAAGGAATGATGCTAAAGCTGAAGCTCCAGTACTTTGGCCACCTCATGCAAAGAGTTGACTCATTGGAAAAGAGTCTGATTCTGGGAGGGATTGAGGGCAGGAGGAGAAGGGGGCGACTGAGGATGAGATGGCTGGATGGCATCACTGACTTGATGGACATGAGTTTGAGTGAACTCTGGGGGTTGGTGATGGACAGGGAGGCCTGGCGTGCTGTGATTCATGGGGTTGCGAGGAGTCGGACATGACTGAGCGACTGAACTGAACTGAACTGAACTGAACTGTGTTGTGCAACCATCACCACTAATTCCATAGCACGTTCTTCACTCCAAGGGGAAACCTCGTACCCATGAGCAGCCACTCCCTGTTCTTGCTGCCCAGCGCCTGGCAACTGCGAGTTTTGTGTCTGCAGACTTGCCTCCTCTGGACCTTCCATACACATAGAAACATACAGTATGCGGACGCTCGTGTCTGGCTTCTTTTACTTAGCATACATTTTTCAAAGTCCATCCATATTGTAGCATGCATTGCTCTCTCACCCCTTTTCATTGCTGAATAATATTCCACGGTATGGAGAAAACACATTTTGTTTACCTGTTCGACAGTTGACGGACATTTGGATTGCTTTCACTTTTTGGCTATTATGAATAATGCTGTTATGAACATTTGTGTACAGTATTTTTTTTGTGTGTAGAAATATGTTTTTGATCCACAGGGACAATCTCTTGTCTTGTATTGATGGATGTAGTTTATTGGTGTTCAAGGTGAAAATTGATATACTTGGATAAATATCTACCATATTTGTTTCTCTTTTCTATTTGTTGCGTTGTTTTCTATTTCTGTTTTTGTCTTTTGTTTTTTTTCCCTGCCTTTTGTGGTTTTGATTGAGCATTTCGTATGATTCAGTTTTCTTGCCTTTATCAGTATATCAGTTATACAACTAATCCAAATCCAGTTTCAAATAATGTTATGCTCCTTCACGGGTAGCATGAGTGCTTTATAGTAACAAAATAATCCCAGTTAGTCCTTCCTGACTCTTGTATCATTGCTGTCATTCATTTTGGTTTTACGTAACTGTACATCAGCATATATACATATATGTATGTTTTTTTTTTTAGTTGCTAAGTCACGTCCTACTATTTTGCAACCCCATGAACTGTAGCTCTGCCAGGCTTCTTTGTCTATGCGGTTTCCCAGGCAAGAATACTGGAGTGGGTTGTCATTTCCTTCTCCAGGGGATCTTCCCGACCCAGGGATTGAACCTGAGTCTCTTGGTTGCAAGCGGGTTCTTTATTGCTGTCAGGGAAGCTCCCACATGTATGTATATGCATAAGCATATATAACTGAATACACTATTGCTGTCATTTTGAACAACTGTTATCTGTTTGATCAATTAAAAATAAGAACAATGAAAGTTTTTAACTTCATTTATTCCTTTACTGCTTTTCTTTTCTTTCTGAAGACCTGGGTTTCTAATCATGAAAGGTGTTTGGTTTGTCAGATGCTTTTTTTCTGTCTTTTGATGCAAGTGGTGTTTGTTCTTTATTAATATAGTATATTATATTGATTAATTTTTCTGTGTTTAACCAATCTTGCATTCCTGGTCTAATTCCCACTTGGTCAAGGTTTATGATCTTTTTATATGTTGCTACAGTTAGTTTGTTAATATTTTGTTCAGAAATTTTGCAGGGATAATCATAAGGGATATTGGTGTGTGGTTTTCTTACAGTATCTTTGATTTTCTGGCTCGATTTCTATTCTCTATTTCACTTAGTTCCACTCTCAGTTCAGTTCAGTCACTCATGACTGACTCTTTGCAGCCCCATGGACTGCAGCGTGCCAGGCTTCCCTGTCCATCAGCAACTCCATGAGCTTGCTCAAACTCATGTCCATTGAATCGGTGATGCCATCCAACCACACTATCCTTGTCCCCCTCTCCTCCTGCCTTCAGTCTTTCTCACCTTCAGGGTCTTTTCCAATGAGTCAGCACTCGCATGAGGTGGCCAAAGTTGGAGCTTCAGCTTTAGCATTCAGTTCAGTTCAGTTCAGTTCAGGCACTCACTCATGTCCGACTCTTTGTGACCCCATGAATCGCAGCACGCCAGGCCTCCCTGTCCATCACCAACTCCCGGAGTTCACTCAGACTCACGTTCATCGAGTCAGTGATGCCATCCAGCCATCTCATCCTGGGTCGTCCCCTTCTCCTCCTGCCCCCAATCCCTCCCAGCATCAGAGTCTTTTCCAATGAGTCAACTCTTCGCATGAGGTGGCCAAAGTACTGGAGTTTCAGCTTTAGCATAGGTCCTTCCAATTATTCAAATATTCAGGACTTATTTCCTGTAGAATTGACTGGTTGGATCTCCTTGCAGTCCAAGGGACTCTGAAGAGTCTTCTCCAACACCACAGTTCAAAAGAAACAATACTTCAGTGTTCAGCTTTCTTTATGGTCCAGCTCTCACATCCATACATGACTATTGGAAAAACCATAACTTTGACTATAAGGACCCTTGTCAGCAAAGTCATGTATCCGCTTTTTAATAAGCTGTCTAGGTTGTCATAGTTTTTCTTCCAAGGAGCAATCTTCTTTTAATTTCATGGCTGTAGTCACCATCTGCAGTGATTTTGGAGCCCAAGAAAATAAAGTCTGTCACTGTTTCCATTGTTTCTCCATCTATTTGCCATGAAGTGATGGGACCAGATACCATGATCTTAGTTTTTTGAATGTTGAGGGTTAAACCAGCCTTTTCTTTCTCTTTCACTTTCATCAAGAGGCTCTTCAGTTCCTCTTCACTTTCTGCCATAAGGGTGGTGTCATCTGCGTATCTGAGGTTATTGATATTTCTCCCGGCAATCTTGATTCCAGCTTGTGCTTCATCTAGCCCAGAATTTCACATGATGTACTCTGCATAGAAGTTAAATAAAGAAGGTGACAATATACAGCCTTGACATACTCCTTTCCCAATTTGGAACTAGTGTATTATTCCATGTCTGGTTCTAACTGTTGCTTCTTTACCTGCATACAGATTTCTCAGGAAGCAGGTAAGGAGGTCTGGTATTCCCATCTCTTGAAAAATTTTCCACAGTTTGTTGTGATCTACACAGTCAAAGGCTTTAGCATAGTCAATGAAGAAGTAGATGTTTTTCTGGAACTCTCTTGCTTTTTCGATGATCCAGCGGATGTTGGCAATTTGATTTCTGGTTCCTCTGCATTTTCTAAATCCAGCTTGAACATCTGGAAGTTCTTGGTTCATGTACTGTTGAAGCCTAGTTTGGAGAATTTTGAGCATTACTTTGTTAGCGTGTGAGATGAGTGCAATTGTGCAATAGTTTGAACATTCTTTGGCATTGCCTTTCTTTGGAATTGGAATGAAAACTGACCTTTTCCAGTTGTGTGGCCACTGCTGAGTTTTCCAGATTTGCTGGCATATTGAGCACAGCACTTTCACAGCATCATCTTTTAGGATTTGAAATAGCTCAGCCTGAATTCCATCACCTCCACTAGCTTTGTTCATAGTGATGCTTCCCAAGGCCCACTTGACTTCACACTCCAGGATGTCTGGCACTAGGTGAGTGATTCCACCATGTGGTTATCTGTGTCATGAAGATCTTTATTGTATAGTTCTTCTGTGTATCCTTGCCAGCTCTTCTTAATATCTTCTGCTTCTGTTAGGTCCATACCATTTCTGTCCTTTATTGTGCCCATCTTTGCATGAAATGTTCCCTTGGTGTCTCTAATATTCTTGAAGAGATCTCTAGTCTTTCCCATTCTATTGTTTTCCTCTGTTTCTTTGCATTGATCACTTACGAAGAATTCATCATCTCTCCTTGCTATTATTTGGAACTCTTCATTCAAATTGATATATCTTTCCTTTTCTCCTTTGCTTTTCACTTCTCTTCTTTTCTAACCTATTTGTAAGGCCTCCTCAGACAACCACTTTGCCTTTTTGCTTTTTTTTCTTGGGGATGATTTTGATCTCCTATACAGTGTTATGAATGTCTGTCCGTAGTTCTTCAGGCACTCTGTCTATCAGATCTAATCCCTTGAATCTATTTGTCGCTTCCACTGTATAATCATAAGGGATTTGATTTAGGTCATACCTGAATGGCCTAGTGGTTTTCCCTACTTTCTTCAATTTAAGTCTGAATTTTGCAGTAAGGAGTTCATGATCTGAACCACAGTCAGCTCCTGGTCTTGTTTTTGCTGACTGTATAGAGCTTCTCCCTCTTTGGCTGCAAAGAATATAATCAGTCTGATTTTGGTGTTGACCATCTGATGTTCATGTGTAGAGTCGTCTCTTGTGTTGTTGGAAGAGGATGTTTGCTATGACCAGTGTGTTCTCTTGGCAACACTCTGTTAGTCTTTGCCCTGCTTCATTGTGTACGCCAGGGCCAAACTTGCCTGTTCTTCTAGGTATCTCTTGATTTCCTACTTTTTGCAGTGTTGTTCAAATCTTCTATTTTCTTGCTAAACATTCCACTCTAGTCTTTATATTTTTTAATTGGTTATTCAGGAGCATTATTTAATTGTGATATATTTGTGACTTTCCTAATCTTTTTCCCTGTTACTGATTCCTACATTTATTCCATTGTGGTTGAAGATATACTTAGTATGGTTTCAAATCCTTTAAATTTACTGGAGCTTGTTTTATGGCCTAAAATGTTGTCTGTCCTGAAGATGTTCCTTGTGCACCTGAGAAGAATGTGCATCCTGCTGCTGTTGAGGGCAGTGTTCTATAAATGTCTATTAGGCCTAGTTACTTACCAGCGTTGTTCGAATTTCCTATTTTCATGCTAACATCTATCCGGTTATTTTATCCATTATCGAAAGTTGTTTGCTGAAGTCTCTGACCATTATTGAATTGTTTATTTGTTGAATTGTCTATTCCTTCGTTTATTTCATTTTTTGCTTTATGCATTTGAACTTTTCTGTTTTGCATATATATGTTTATAATGGTTGTATCTTCTTGATTAACTGACCCTTTTATCATTAGAAATTGTCCTTATTTTCTTCTAATAATGATTTTTGTCTAAATGTTTATTCTATCTTATAGTAGTAAATCACCCCAGCTTTCTTTCGGTTGCCGTTTGTGTGGTGTAGGTTTTTTTTATTCTTTTCTTTCAACCTATTTGTTTCTTTGGACCTAAAATGTATCTCTTATAGAGAGAATAGAGTTGGATCATTTATTTTTATTCATCCTGCCTATTTATGTCTTTTAATTGGAGCCTTTAGTTTATTTACATTTTATTAAATACTGGTAAGGTTGGATTTACTTTTGCCATTTTGCTATTTTCTATGTATCTGTCTTTTTATGTCTTTGTCCTTTCATTACTGCCTCCTTTTGTTTTACATAAATATTTTTCTGTGGTAACATTTTAATTCTATTGTTGTTTTCTTAGTGATTGCTATGGGAAGTATAGTTAACATCTTAATTTATAGTGATGCCAATTAGGATTAATACCCACCTAACTTCAGTAGTACACGGAAGCTTTTTTCCCTGTATAGCTGTTTGATCTTTCCTTTATTCTCTCGCTGGAAATCTTCATACATTATGTGCCTATCAACATAATTTATAATTATGGTTTATGCTTTTGTCTTTAAAATCAAATAAAAGAAAAAGAGTTACAAACAAAATGTATATTTCTACTGTTTTTAACATTCGCTTCTGTGGGTTTATCTGTGCTTTTTATTTCTTCATGTGGATCTGAGTTACTATCTAGCCTCCTTTCATTGCAGCCTGAAGGAAGATTCCTTTAGTGTTTCTTATAGGGCAGATCTGCTAACAATAAACTCTGTTTTTGTTTATCTGGGGGTGTCTTAATATCTGCTTGAATTCTGAAGGAGAGTTTTGCTGACGGAATTCTTGGTGGGTGAAGTTTTCCTTTCAGGGCTTTGGCGTGTCATACCACCTGCTTCTAGCCTGCATGGTTTTCGCTGATCAGTCAGCTGTTAATCTCTTCCAGCCTTCTTTGTTCAGTAAGTCCCCTGTATATGGACAGATTCCATCCCCAGAGCACATTCATAAGGCCAATTTGTGTGTAAGTCCAACAAAGTTAGCCTCGGTGCCCAACTAACACTATTAGCTGTATAGTACTGTCCTGGGCTGTATAGGTTTATATCCTATAAACCTTGCTCCACTCTCCAAATTATTTTCATTTTTGTTTCCATTGGTATCGGCTGGCACTTCTTAGCAGGACCAGCGGCATCACTGCTGCTTGTACACTTGCTTTTGTACATCCTGGACTTGAAATAAAGATACTCTACTACTTTAGTACAGTAATAGAGTACATTAAAGTGCTTAAAAGCACAACCGCTTGTAGAAGATGCATGCATGTAACAATGTATGCCAGACATGTGAACTAACATGTAATTGGACATGCAAACACACGTTCACATCTTTGAAACTTTGCATCTTGAAGGTTCACATGTAGGGGACTTACTGTACCTGAAGAGTCAGTTCTTGCTTCTTTCAAGATTTTCTCTTTGTCTTTGGTTTCAACACTTTGATTAGAAATTGCAAACCCACTGTCACACTGCCCATCAGTGCTTATTTGAAAGGGTAATATGGAACATTTTGGTTACTGCTTTAGTTTGTCCCTCAAGGTATCTCTGTAGCATTTCTCTCATCCCTCAACCATATGATTTAGTAGGATGTTGTTTTGTTTTTCATTACTATATTTCATAGTTTTCTAGAACTTCAGAGTGATGTTTATATGATTGATCCCCATAATTCATTCACAATAGATTTGTTGAGCTCCTGCATATGAAAGAATCCTTGCAAGACTTTCCGGTTTCTTAGGTAAGTGACAAATGGTCCTCTCTATGGGGATGACACGTCTGGTTGGTAGAGGACACATACTCACCCAATTATTAGACATTTAGAATGAAGGTATACTGAATATAAACAGGGTGTTTGGGAGCACAGAGGGGGAAATCACTGATTTTTATATTTGATAGAAAAGCAAACGAAGTATTATATGGATTAAGCAGTTGAAAACCCTGAGGTTACGTAAGTTAGAAGGACTGAGCCAAAGACTAGAGGCTACTGTTCTGGGTTCTTTCTATGAAACCACGTCTAGAGTATGCTGTCTTTTCAAACATCAGAGGTAAAAGTGATTTCTTAAATGAGATATGATTCTGTAGACCGTGATGCTCTTGGTGCTGGAATTTGGACACCATACCCACAGTTTCCTGTTTTCAAATGTATTACTAGATCCACAAAGGACAGGTATGTGTGTGAAACACAGACGGGCTGTTTCACTTCAAAAGCTGTGCATGCTGCAAATAAAAATAAACAGCATTTATTTATACTTATTAGATGGGATGAATTTAATAAACAAGTGGCTACATTGATACTTGAAGTTCAGAGTATCAAGAGATGCTTAATTTTACTGTCCACTCTTTTTTCCCCCTTTTAATTGATATTTGTGTTTTGAAAAGAAATTTTTCTGCCTTTCATGTCCAGTAACATTTTGAATGGGTACAGTTTATATTAGAGTTTCCTTGAACACAGGAATTGCTGATCAATGAGAACTCGGTTCTTTTCCTTCAGGATAAAGCATGACTTATTTGGGCATACAGTTTTAATTTTAATCTGCATGCCTCCTTCTCTATTCTCCCATGATTCTTTGCAGCAGGGCAAGGGAAAGCAAGCCTTATAAAAAGAAATACAGTATGTGGTGCTTATTAAAGTTACATACATCTCTTCTCACAGGAGAATTTTGATTTACTGCAGGTTGTGCGTATGGCGCATATGGACATTTCTAGGGAACAGATTCCTTATCGCTGAACAGTGAATGGCTTCTAGTACTCCATTATTGCTCCGGGAACATGTTAGTAATGATGAAAGGTAGGATACCATGAAATCTGTAAGGTGATTTGGCAGAAGTCGATGCTGTTGGTGCCAGGATTGGGGTACCGTGCCACAGTTTTCCTGTTTTCAGATGTATTAATTGATCCGCAAAGGACATCTTTTGGAGACAAGAATTCAGACAGGCTGGCACAGGCTGGACCTCCGCCAAGACTGCTCGGAAGGTTGCCATACTGGGAGCAAAAGAGTGAGAGAGAGAAAGAGAGAGAGAGAGGGAAGGGAGAGAGAGAGAGGCAGAGGGAGAGCTGAGGAAAGAAAAAAAGGCAAGACTTGGCACAGCTCAGTCAAATCAGCTTCTTTTGTCTGCTTTCTCCGCTTGAGCTTCAGGAAAGAAAACCGTCCTGGGGTACAGAAAACTCAGAACTTTTTTGGTTTTCAAACTTAGAAGGCTTTTTAAGTCTCTTGGGCTATCTGAAAGTGTTGGTACATACAATGACGTTTAGGCACCAGTATTAAGGGAAATAAAAGCCTTTTTCAAAATGAAGCTTCCACAGTGTCCATGCATTTGGGAAATACTGTATTTGATTTTTTTTTTTTGGCATGTATGATTATCCTATGAGAGACAGGATTGACAGTGTAGAAGATGGCAAGGCAAAAATCTAATTAGAGAGACTATTAATTTTCTACAAAATAAACTTTGTTCATCAATACAAACCTGCTTTCAAATCAAATCAGACCTCCTTCGGAATGTGTTCAGAACGTAAGTTTTTAGATTTTATCTTATTTTATTTTTTCCCATTTGTAGACATTCACTTGTCAAGGAGTCTTTCTAAGATTTTATGCAACCCAGCCAGGAAGTCAGAGTAGAAGTTGTTTTATCCATGTGTTTAAGAAAACGTTTTCTTAAAGCAACAGCTTTTATTTCTGCTGCTTCATGCTGTCCTAAACTACATCCCCCAGCAATGAGTGACAACACTGAAGACCAGAAAGGCAAGCTGAAGACACCAGACTTCGCTTGAAGGGCAAACAAGAAATGTGAGCTTGGTCATTATTTTTGTGTGTGTCTTTGGTCTGAACCAGTTTTTGGAGGTGGGTGGGGAGGTGGGTGGGGAGGTGTCTGTGTCTAAAAGATGTGTGTGATTAGGGAATTCTCATTGTGAGAAGGAAATGATAAAAGGTAATTTTTATGATGTTGGCAGAAATGGCTGGGAATGGCAGAGAATAGGCAATTTAAATCTTTTGGATAAGAAGTAGTGAGCTGTGCTTGAGATACTTGGAGAAAAATTCTATTGTGTTTAGTTGATTAGATTGTATAATTAAACGATGACTATAGCCTGCCTCTCTCAAAATGTTTTTAAGTGGAAGGAAAATCTAGAAAGTTCATCGATTTCCTTTCCAATACTACCTGGTGTTCTACTTAGATATATATATATATATGCTTTATATCTAATTTCTTAACAATAAATACTTCCTATTAGGCCTGGATATGGTTGGATTGTGACAGTTCTGCTCTTAAAAATCAGCATTATTATAGGAGAGATGCCCTGTAAGGCACGTATTTTTGTCGACCACCCTCATTGTCAGTGAGTATTCGATTTCTAAAGAAGAGAGTTTGAGTGGTAGAATTAGGTTCTGACTTCCTGCAATAATATATTTTCTTTTACATTTTGTGTACTAAAAGAATACAGGAAATTCATGTATGTTCACAAAAGTAGTAATCATTTTGGGCAGGATAAGAGATTGCTCCACGAGCTATGCTTTTGTTTTGAGTTTGTCATCATGGATCTGTGAATCCTTTGACAAAAAAAAAAAAATTTCCTTTTTGTTTGTAGCTTGATATTATTGTGCACCTTAGATAATCAGTTGTTTTGAATGGTTTTTATGGTATTATCATGACACACCAGCAGTTGTGAGGATGACATGTAGGACACAAGTACAATTTAAAAATATGTGAAATCTAATACAGGTGTTTGGCATAGTCCAGCTTAAATAGTTCCCTCAACTTTTTTTTTTTTTTTTCACTCATCAACAGTTTGATCTTCATTTTATTGAAATCACTCAATGTTCATGTGGGTTGCCAAAATGACAACCTTTGTTTTCTAAGCTTCTTTATACACCACCTCGCTGACGCTCTAAAATGGACGCCAAGACATAAAAGACATGCTGATGGGCACTGGAAGGGATGTTTGCCTGGCTCCCGTCTTCCCTTTTGAACTGATCACAGGATCATTCATGCCTACACTAAAAACCAACCATATAGGAAACAAAAGGAAAGTTCAGTAAATAAGTTTAAATTAGAGCTACATTTTAATACTGTCCGACCGTCTTATTACCGACTTATATTTACTTTCATTTACTTCTTAAACGTTTGACATAGACCTCTTGTCATTTAGATTTGCTAGGTGTATAACTTCTTTTATTTATTGAAGACTTTTATTCTTTTATTTATTGCCCTTTAAGGTAGAATAATTATTTGCTAGGTTATTTCATAACTTCTTTGCGGCGAACTCAGTAAGAACAAACTTACATCCAGACTGTTTTATCCAGCTATTTTCTAACAGGATAATAAAAAAATAAGTGAATTGAAAAACAAAGATATCAGAACATACCTTAAAAATAATGAATTTTTCGATAGTGGTAAAGTTACATGTTATAGTGTTTATTAGAGTTAAGATTTGATAATAAACATAAGCTATTATAGCTAATAAAGTTTTTTACTAGTATATTCTCTCTGGCCTACTTGTTACATATCTTGAAAAAATTTCTGTATTAAGTTGTTCCTTCTCACTGGGATATAATAGAGACATTTTATACAACCTTTTTTTTTTTTTTCAAAGATGTGTTTAAGAAGTGTTGGTTACATTGTCAAATACATTCATTTAGGTTTAACGTAGTGCGTTCTTCTTTTCTTTCAGACCTTTTATTTTACAAACACATTGGCATTTAGTTTATAAATTTCCACAGTAGTGTTAATATGTCAAATCTTAAAGTGTGTAAATACAAGCGATATGATTGTAAATGAACTTTATCTCAGCATTTATTCATTGTAGTTTGTATTGTGTCATATTTTGAAGTAGATTTATTAAGGCAGAAATAGATTAATATTTAACTGCTTCTTGATGCCTGTTATTAAGTCCCATTTAGATATACCTGACTTTATAACATTTTATAATTATTTGCTCATTTATTCATTTATTGAATAAATGTTTATTGAGTACCCGCTCTAGTATGCTAATATCTTATTGATTTGGGGTAACAGGGAAGGAAGCCACATACATGACTGGAAGAGGGAAAAGATTTAAAAGAGAACTACAGGATTCTGAAGAGAAAGGAGCACTGCTGTAATGAGATTTATTTCAATAGGTTAAAGTTTTGTTAACTTTTGTTGTATAGTATTTGCATAGTTGCATTTGTTTCAAAACAATCAGGAGCTTAGTGATAGGTCGTATGGATAGCTTTGAGAATTTTGTTTGACCATTATTTAGGTTTCTACATCTTATTGACCGAAAGTCTTCAGCTGCTCAAGTCTTCTGCTGGACATCTAAAATAAGCAATTCAAATATTAAGAGGCGGAAATTAAATAGGGAGGATGGAACTACCACTCACATGCTAGGATCTTATGTATGTCCAAGCAGGTGTCACTGAGGCTTCAAAGATGTGGCTGCAATGTAAAAACCGGTGGCTTCTTTATGAGGGAATATTTTTCCTTTCCTTTGTTTTCTTTTGTGAGAAAGAGGAAGAGGAGGAGGCCAAGCCCACATCCCTAAGCCAGCCTTGTCCTTAGGAAATAAACGTGCTAGAGGGCGGTGTACTTTAAATGGACCAATCAGTTCGAGTTCTGCGTTCTCTCGTGTTTCCTTTTGTTTCCGTGTTTTCCTTAGCTTTGTTCACCAACATAAAGACTCTTGGGCGTAATACATCTCTTGACTCTAGACATAGAGGAGCGTTTAACTTAGTGGCTTAACTTTCTGCCATGCAGTTGGTTTCTAATATAAAGAGAACCTGGACTAGGTTCATTTTCTGAAAGGAGATAAAAGTCACAGGACCCAGGGAGCTGAGCTTGGAGGCATTTGGGGCGGCAGTGGACTCTGTCCGGGCTGGTAGCCGATGGAATGGAGACGAGAAATGTTTCAGCTGCAGGCGTGCGCCACTGGGGTCTTCGAGTGAATATTCTCAAAGGTGCTCTGCGCCAGGCACCATGTCCAATGTAGGGGATACAGAGATAGAATTTCTGCCCAGAAGGGATTCAGGGTCTAGCTGTGGGGAAAAGGAGGATCAGAATAACTGGCAATTGTACAGGTCATCACAGTTTACCAAAGGCTGTCACCCATTGCCTCTAATTCCAGTGGCAACGCCTGGCACAGGAGCTGGTTCATAATGGCCACCCAATAAGGATTCCTTGAAGGAACAAACCAAGTTGTGAACCAGTTAATTATCTTCTTCAGTCTTATTTGATTAAGATAGTTTTTCTCCCTCATGGTTGCTTTTTCTTCTGAGCCTTTGTTGCTAGTTATGGGTTTAGAGAGGGTGACGTGTAGGGCCACATTCTTTGGGAACCCATTAAAACCCCCGAGTTTGCCATCGCAGACAACCCAGAACAAGGATTTGATCGATTTCACAGTGGCCCTCACCAGCCCTTCCCTCCAGCTGGCCCTCCATCGTCTCATTCTGTCACTCCTGGTCTCCCCGAGGGAGAAGCCAATGGCACCCCACTCCACTCCAGTCCTCTTTTGCCTGGAAAACCCCATGGACGGAGGAGCCTGGTGGGCTGCAGTCCATGGGGTCACTAAGAGTCGGACACGACTGAGCGACTTCCCTTTCACTTTTCACTTCGTGCACTGGAGAAGGAAATGGCAACCCACTCCAGTGTTCTTGCCTGGAGAATCCGAGGGGTGGGGGACCCTGGTGGGCTGCTGTCTATGGGGTCGCACAGAGTCGGACACAACTGAAGCGACTTAGCCGCAGCAGTCTCCCCGAAGGATCCCATAACTGTACCTTAGGCCTTGGTGGTGTGGCCTCAGCATGGAGGAGACGAGCAGTCGTCTAACAAGCGTCAGCCTCTCTGGTGAGCCTGGGAAGAAAGCTGAGAGGACTGAGAGAGAAAGTGCGGTGAGGGAGCACAGGGAGAGCTGAGGGCGGTGCTCAGTGGTTGGCTTCAGTCTGACGGTGACTTCACCAGGAGACTGAGGGTGCAAGTAGGGTCTTGGGGTTAGACTGGAATATCCGAAAGAGCTCGTGTTGAGGGTGGGTGACAATGACGAAGGGTTGCTGAGGCTAGTTCTTGTTGACCGGCATCTTTTTACGTCTTTCTCCAGGGCTGTTCTGAGGCTCAGGAGAGGGAGGGGCAGGTCAGGACCATTGTGAGCTATTGTGTCCTGCAGGGGCATCAGGGGTGGGGGTGCTGAAGTCCAGCCTGCCCTTTCCTCCCCAAGCCCTGTCCTCTGGTTGACTAGAGGAAGGTACAAAGTCACTGCAGGTGTGAGCGCCCTGGGGAGAGAGGGCCTGGGTTGAGGCTTGGAATCGGAATTTCAGGAAAGGAAGGTCTGAGGGTCTGAGGGTCTGAGGTGGGGAGGGCAGCATATTTGATCCAATATTCGATCTAGGGGTCCAGTTGGGGTGTGTGTGTGTGTATGTATGTGTGTGTGTGGCTCACACACACATGATCTGAATCTTTGTGACCCCATGGACTGTAGCCCGCCAGGCTCCTCTGTCCATGGGATTTTCTAGGCAAGAATACTGGAGTGGGGTGCCATTTCTTCCTCCAAGTGGGGTAGGAGATGTGATTAGAAGAGTTCCAGAGAACACAGTTGAAAACAATGAGAGATGAGTATATAGAAATTCTTCTGGTAAAGTGAAAGAAAAGGTTTGGAGAATACTGAAGTTAGCAGTTATTCTGAAACCCAGCAGGTTGTGAATAATAATAACAGCCCCAAGTGCAAATAGCCCCAACCAAACAAATCTCTTAGTTTGGTCATGGTTGTTTTAAGGCTATTTCATTTCTTTAAAGCTTCCCTGGTAGCTGAACTGGTAAAGAATTCACCCTCAATGCAGGAGATCCCAATTTGATTCCTGGATCGGGAAGATTTGCTGGAGAAGGGATAGGCTACCCACTCCAGTATTCTTGGAATTCCCTGGTGGCTCAGCTGGTAAAGAATCTGCCTGCAGTGTGGGAGACCTGGGTTTGATCCCTGGGTTGGGAAGATCCCCTGGAGAAGGGAAAGGCTACCCACTCCAGTATTCTGGCCTGGAGAAGTCCATGAAGTATTCCATGGGGTTGCAAAGAGTTGGAGATGACTTTCTCTTTCATTTTTTAAAAAATTTATTTCTTCAAAAGCAAGTGTAGAAAAGGAAAAAGGTTACCTATTTGTGTTCTAATTTCCACAATGTTATAAGAGTTTAAATTCTCTCTTGTTTTGCAGTTAGGAATCTCTTGATCCTGTATAATCAGAATACCCATGAAGTATGGATGTTGAAGTTTTGTGGAACATACTTTGGTATTAGACTTTGGGTTTTGAAGAATTATCCCCTCTGTAGTGATGTCATCCTTTTCATCTCATATGCCATCTCATGTGTATCTTTTTCCGTTAGACACTCTAAGTGATTTTCCCCAACTTGAGAAGATCAGGTTGCTCTCTGACCCTCAGGACAGCTTTATCCCAGTGCCTTTGAAAACAGCCCTTTACCATCTTAGGTTAGAGAGCATGGGCTTCAGAGTCTTACCAGTGTCCGGTTGAATTTTAACTCCATTTTTTAACTTGTTGAACTTTGGTCAAGTTATATAAACTTAGTTTCTTCTTGTATGAAACAGGGCTCATGATACCTTCCTCAAAGATTGTTGGGAGGAGACTTAGGGAAATATATACAAAGCTCTTAGCGTAGGGTTTGGTACATAAAAAGTACTCAGTGAATGCCAGATACTGTTTTTTCAAATTGCTGTAAAAATTCGTGACATAAGCTTTACCAACCTAACCATCTCTAAGTGCTCAGTCTGGCGGCATTTGGTGTGTTCCTGTGGTTTTTCTGTGCTGTCATCACCATGATCCAGCCTCAGAAATATTTCCATCTTACAAAACTAAAACTCTGTCCCTACTAAATAACAGCTTCCCATTTCCCCTCCTCCTAGTTCCCCGGCAGCCCCCATTTTACTTTCTGTCTCTGTGAATTTGACTACTGTGGGTACTGCTTGTAAGTGGTATCAGACGGTATTTGTGACTGGATATTTCACTTAGCATAATGTCGTCAAGGCTCACGCATGCTGTAGCACATGTCAGAATGTCCTTTGGTTTTAAGGCTGAATACTATTCCATTGTATATGTATACAGCGCATTCTTCCTCCCTGTTCATCTGTCAGTGGACACTTGGGTTGTTTCCACCTTTGGCTGTTATAAATAATGCTGCTTTGAGTGTGGGTGTACAAATATTGGGTTGGCCAAAAAGTTTGCTCGAGTGTTTTCATAACATGGGAAAACCCAAATGCATCTTTTGGCCAACCCAATATTTGTATGAATCTCTTCTTTCAATTCTTTTGGTATAGCCCAGAAGTGGAATTGCTGGTCAGAAGGCAGTATGAGCTCTCACAGCAGGTTATGTTTTTGAAAAGGTCCATTGTAAGCTGAAAGCGGTAAGTTGAATTAGACTTTCCAGCATAGATAATGGTAAAATAAAAAGAAAGTTATAGACTTGACTAAGGGCTCATGATGTCTAGATTTTGTGGAAATAACCCAAACACCACATTCATCATCTGTAAATTATTTTATGTATAAAATTTTGCCTGGTGTGTTAACCAGGGCAGTACTGTAATCACCACATAAAATAGTATTTATATATTATCATGGGATAGTCATATTTCTTTTTTAACCAAAGTGGTTTCTTTGCATTCTTGCCATTTCTTTTTTTTTCTTTTTTAATTTCAATACAGTTGATTTACAATATTGTATTAGTTTTTGGTATACAACAATGTGATTCAGTTTGTATGTGTGTATATATATATATGTGTGTGTGTGTGTGTGTATGTATATATATATTCTTTTAAAGGTTATTTTCCATTATAGGTTGTTACAAGATACTGACTGAGATCCCTGTGCTATACAGAAGGAACTTGTTGCATTCTTACCATTTCTGTTTAGGTATTTTCCTTCTGCCATTCTTTTAGGGAAGGTCTGCTGGCAACCAGTCTCTTCATTTTCCTTTATCTGAAAATGTCTCGATGCCCTCTTTTTTTCCCCGAAGGACATTTTTGCTGGGTGTGGAATTCCAGGCCAGTAACTCTCCCCCCGTCAGCACCTGAGCAGTGTGCCACTGCCTTCTGCCTCGGTGGTTTCTGATGAGAAACTGCTGTCATTCCAGTTGCTTTCCGTTCCATGTAAGATGTTTCTTTCTCCTGACTTTCACAATCTTTTGCTTTGTCTCTAGTTTTCAAAGAGTTTGATTATGATCTGTCTTGGCATGGATTTCTTTGGATTTATCCCAGTGTTCACTCATCTTCTTAAATATGGGGGTTTATGTTTCTTTCTTTTTTTTTTTTTTGCCAGATTTGTAAGGTTTCCAGCCATCATTTCTTTGAGTCCATTTTTAGGCCTTTCCTCTTTCTCCTTTTCTTCCAGAACTTGAGTGATATGAATGATAGATTTTGTTGTTGTTGTTATGGTCTTCCAGGTGCTGGACACCAGTCATGTTTTTTTTTTTTTTTTTTTTTTTAAGTCTGTTCTGTCTTTATTGTTTGTATTGGGTGATTTCTGTTGTTCTTATCTCCAGGTTCACTGATTCTTTCCTCTGTTACCCTCATTCTGCGGTTGAGGCTGCCCAGTGAGTTTTAATTTGCATTTTTATCTGCCATTCTTTGCTGAGACTTTCTGTGTTTTTTCATGTGTTCAATGTGCTTATTGAAACAGTTTTATGATAACTGCTTTAAAATCCTTGTCAGAGATAATTCCAGCATCTGTGTCAATTTGGTGTCGGCATCAGTTCACTGTCTTTTCTCGTTTGGGTTGAGATTTTTCTTGTTCTTAGTATGATGAGTGGTTGTGATTGTATCTTGGGTGTTTGGGGTATTATGTTATGAGAATATGGATCTTACTCAAATCTCTGTTTTAATACAACTCCTCTGACCCCCCTGGCTGCAGGGAAGAGGAGACACTTCCTCATTGCTAGGAGGTGGGGGTGCAAGTCCAGGTTCCTCACTGGCCTTTCTTTGCAGCTTGGGTGGGAAGGGTGCCTTGCTAATGCAGGTGAGGGTGAAGTTCAGGTGCCCCTAGATGATACTGTTATTCACATAGTTTGTTTTATACTTGGTAAAATAACCTGAACAGAACTGGAGCTGTATATTGCTTAAAATTTTAGCTTATATTGTTGGTGGTGCTTATGTTTGATAACTTATTTAATGATATTAAATTCTCAAATTAGGAGCAAGGTCCTATCTAATCACTGGCTTTCTTAAGAGTGGTATGTGTTTCCCATGAGCACATTGAATGAAGGATTTTAAGTGAAGAAACAAGATTCTAACTTCCAGTTGATTAACTTTGAACATTTATTAGAAATAATTCTGTCTACTTATTCGGCTGTGCTGGGTCTTGGTTACTGCATGGGCTTCCTCTAGCTGAGGTCAGCTGGGACTGCTCTCCAGTTGCGGGCATGGGCTTCTCACTGCCGTGGCGTCTCTTATTGCAGAGCAGGGGCTTGAGGAAGTGGAGGCTTCAGTGGTTGCAGCTGTGGGCTCAGTAGCTGCGGCTCCCAGGCTCTAGAGCACAGACTCAATAGCTGCGGTGCATGGGTTTAGTTGCTCCGTGGCGTGTGGGATCTTCCTGGATCAGGGATTGAACCTGGGTCTCCTGCATTGGCCAGTTTACCATTGAGCCACCAGGGAAGCGCTGAACGTTTATTTTTAAAAACGAATAAAAGCCTGCTGGTGCAAGGTTTCCAATTTTCCTATTAATAACATGCTAGATTTGATCAGACTTTTGTACTTATTTCTAGAAGAGGTCAGTATATTAGAAATAGAATAAACAGGTCTGACTTTAAAAATGGCTTTAAAAATTTCAGGGATAAAAAGATTTCATTTCATTTACTTGCTAACACCTGTGGTTTCAGGTCAATAACACAGATCTTGATGATGATGTGTATAAGAGTTCTTAATGGTCATCTGAGTTATAGTAATGACAATACTGAATCCCAGGACTAGGTCTCTTACTAACTGGGTGATCTTGAGAAAATCTCCGGAAATCTGAAGGTTGACTTTTCCTCTCAGAAAAGTGGATGTCACAATACCAAATCAAAAGGTTGCTAAGAACATTAATTGAGGCAATATGACTGGAAGCATATTGAAAGTATTGGTGAAGAAGTAGAAGATATAAACATATGAGAACTTTGATGCCCTCATGCAGGAATGTTAACTGGTACGTGTGCTTTGACGAATAACCTGGCAATATTGAGTAATTTGGGTATCCCCGGTGGCTCAGTCAGTAAAGAGTCTTCCTGCAATGTGGGAGACCCGGGTTCAATCCCTGGTTTGAAAAGATCCCCTGGAGGAGGAAATGGCAACCCACTCCAGTATTCTTGCCTAGAAAATCTCATGGACAGAGAAGCCTGGTGGGCTACTACAGTCCATGGGGTCACAAAGAATCGGACACGACTGAGTGACTAACAGTTATACCTGAGTAATTTGACATATTTGGCAACACAGCCCCATTTCTAGGTCATTCCCCTAGAGATCGCAAATATGTGTAGAAGGCAAGTTCAAGTCAGCCATGATAGCATAGTCAGCACGAGACAAAGAATTAAATGTCCATCAACAGAAGAAAGGACAAAATCATTTATATACATTTAAAGTTATGTAACACAACAGATACATTGTTTATGGCTATATATATGTGTGTGCGTGCCATGTCACTTCAGTCATGTTCGACCCTTTGTGACCCTATGGACCATAGTCCACCAGGCTCCTCTGTTCATGGGATTCTCTAGGGAAGAATACTGGAGTGGGTTGCCATTTCCTTCTCCAGGGGTCTTCCTGACCCAGGGATCGAACCCATGTCTCCTGTATTGGCAGGCGGATTCTTTACCACTGAGCCACCTTATGACTGTTGGGAAGTGTCATTTTGCTGTTTGCAGAGCCTCCTAAGCCCACCAATAAGACAGGCATGTTGCTGTTGAATCAGCAGCTTCACCAGAAAGGGGCTCTCAGACTCTTAGCAAGAATGTTCTGTTGATCTGCTTACACTGATTTCTATACAGTGAATAATCTCGGTGCAATAAGCACTTTCTCCTTTCCCTCACCAGTCCTCTTGCTAACAAAATAACTTAATTGAGAAATTCAAACTGTTGGGGCAAGGGGGATTGAGTTGTGGCAGAGGCTTCTTGTGAATCTTTTGTGGTGCAATCAAGTAGCACTTATTCCCCGACTTTCCGCAGCCATCCCGCCTAAACAAAACCCACCTAATCTCCCAAATCACTTTGCAAAACAAAAGAACACACAGAAGGTCCCAAACCCAGAAGACTCGGGGCTGTTGCTGGGTGTTGTGTGTGAGGCACGCCCTCTCTTTTCCCAGCTTCTTGCAATTTAAGGGGAACTGACTGGAGATTGTGTGTGTTTTAAAATCTGCATGTGTATATGTGCTCCCAGAGAAAACTTGAATGTTCAGACCATTGGGCACCACTGTCTGTTGGATGCTAGTTTGCACATAACCAAGGGTAATGCTCTAGATAGAAATTAACAACTGCTAAAAGAGTGGACTTGCAGATCCAAACCTTCAGGCAAGCCTCGTGGCCTGCACTTGGCATCCTTGCTTCTTTTTTTCCTTTCTTTCAGTTCTCTTGAGATATAATTGACACACAGCACTGCCTCAGTTTAAGGTGTACAGCATAATGATTTGACATAAAATATCATGAGATGATGACTGCAGTAAGTTTAGTGAATAACTGCAACCTCATACAGATACAACAGGAAAGAGAAAAAAAGTTTTTCCTTGTGATAAGAACTCTTAGGATTTACTCTCTGAACAACTTTCATGTGTAACATTGGCTGAGGCTTAGTTGCTCAGCCATGTCTGACTCTTTGCGACCCCGTAAACTGTAGCCCACCAGGCTCCTCTGTCCATGGGAATTCTCCAGGCAAGAATACTGGAGTGGGTTGTCATGCCCTCCTTCAGGGGATCCTCCCAACCCAGGGATCAAACCCAGGTCTCCCTCGTTGCAGGCGGATTATTTATGGTCCGACCCTCTAGGGAAGCCCGTATGTAACATCAGTTCAGTCGCTCAGTCGTGTCTGACTCTTTGCGACTCCATGGACTGCAGTATGCCAGGCCTCCCTGTCCATCACCAACTCCCAGAGTTCACTCAAACTCATGTCCATTGAGTCAGTAATGCCATCCAACCATCTCATCCTCTGTCATCCCCTTCTCCTCTCGCCTTCAGTCTTTCCCAGTATCAGAGTCTTTTCAAATGAGTCAGCTCTTCACATCAGGTGGCCAAACTATTGGAGTTTCAGCTTCAGTATCAGTCCTTCCAATGAACACCCAGGACTGATCTCCTTTAGGATGGACTGTTTGGATCTCCTTGCAGTCCAAGGGACTTTCAAGAGTCTTCTCCAACACCACAGTTCAAAAGCATCAATTCTTCTGCACTAAGCTTTCTTTATAGTCTAACTCTCACATCCATACATGACTACTGGGAAAACCATAGCCTTGACTAGACGGACCTTTGTTGACAAAGTAATGTCTCTGCTTTTTAATATGCTGTCTAGGTTGGTCATAACTTTCCTTCCAAGGAGTAAGTGTCTTTTAATTTCATGGCTGCAATCACCATCTGCAGTGATTTTGGAGCCCCCCAGAATAAAGTCTGACACTGTTTCCACTGTTTCTCCATCTATTTGCCATGACGCGATGGGACTGGATGTCATGGTCTTTGTTTTCTGAATGTTGAGCTTTAAGCCAACTTTTTCACCCTCTTCTTTCACTTTCATCAACAGGCTCTTTAGTTCCTCTTCACTTTCTGCCATAAGGGTGGTGTCATCTGCATATCTGAGGTTAGTGATATTTCTCCTGGCAATCTTGATTCCAGCTTGTACTTCATCCAGCCCAGCGTTTCTCATAATGTTCTCTGCATATAAGCTAAATAAGCAGGGTGACAATATACAGCCTTGACGTACTCCTTTTCCTATTTGGAACCAGTCCATTGTTCCATGTCCAGTTCTAACTATTGCTTCCTGATCTGCATATAGGTTTCTCAAGAGGCAGGTCAGGTGGTCTGGTATTCCTATCACTTGAAGAATTTTCCACAGCTTCTTGTGATCCACACAGTCAAAGGCTTTGGCATAGTCAATAAAGCAGATGTTTTTCTGGAACTCTCTTGCTTGTTCGATGATCCAGTGGATGTTGGCAATTTGATCTCTGGTTCCTCTGCCTTTTCTAAAACCAGGTTGAACATCTGGAAGTTCATGGTTCACATACTATTGAAACCTGACTTGGAGAATTTTGAGCATTACTTTGCTAGTGTGTGAGATGAGTGCAATTGTGTGGCAGTTTGAACATTCTTTGGCATTGCCTTTCTTAGGGAATGGAATGAAAATTGACCTTTTCCAGTCCTGTGGCCACTGCTGAGTTTTCCAAATTTGCTGGCATATTGAGTGCAGCACTTTCACAGCGTCATCTTTCAGGATTTGAAATAGCTCAACTGGAATTCCATCACCTCCACTAGCTTTGTTTGTAGTGATGCTTCCTAAGACCCACTTGACTTCACATTCCAGGATGCCTGGCTCTAGGTGAGTGATCATACCATCATGATTATCTGGGTCGTGAAGCTCTTTTTTGTACAGTTCTTCAGTATATTCTTGCCACCTCTTCTTAATATCTTCTGCTTCTCTTAGGTCCATACCATTTCTGTCCTTTATTGAGCCCATCTTTGCATGAAATGTTTCCTTGGTATCTCTAATTTTCTTGAAAAGATCTCTAGTCTTTCCCATTCTGTTGTTTTCCTCTATTTCTTTGCACTGATCACTGAGGAAGGCTTTCTTATCTTTCCTTGGCATTCTTTGGAACTCTGCATTCAAATGGGTATATCTTTCCTTTTCTCCTTTGTAACATATGTAGTATACATATGTTACATACCAGATGTAACATACAATGGTGTTAATTTTATTTCGCATGTTGTATACCACATCCCCAGGACTGATAACTGGAAGCTTGTACTTTTGACTGCCTTCATCTAGCCCCCCTCCCCCAATCACCTACCCATACCCACAAATCTATTCTCTTTTTCTATTACTGATTGATTGTTTTTATAATTGACCTACAATACTGTGTTAGTTCCTGGTGTGCAATGTAGTGATTCTTTATTTCTATGCATTTTATTTTTTTTAAAGATTATTTTTTTTTGATGTGGACTATTTTCAAAAATTTTATTGAATTTGTTACAGTATTGCTTCTGGTTCATGTTTTTGAGTTTTTTGGCCCCTAGATATGTGGGATGAGAGTTCCCCAGCCAGGGATTGAACCCCAAACCCTGGCATTGGAAGGCCAAGTCTTATCCACTGGGCTGCCGGAGAAGTCCCATTTCTGTACATTTTAAGTTCATCCCCACCAGACTCGCCTTTCTTAAGGGCGGTGGTCACGTGCTTTGCTCGATGCGTGTTTGCCTTATTGTAATGAAAGTGTTAGTCGTTCACTGGCGTCCAGCACTTTGTGACCCCGTGGACTGTAGCCCGCTGGGCTCCTTTGTCCGTGGGATTCTCCAGGCAAGAGTACTGGAGTGGGTAGCCATTCCCTTCTTCAGGGTATCTTCCCAACCCAGGGGTCGAGCCCGGGTCTTCTGCTTTGCAGGCAGGTTCTTTACCATCTGAGCCGCCTTATTGTGCTTGTTGGCTACTTAGTGCAGTGAATGGGGGTCCTGACGGCACAGAAGGAAGCCCGCTGAGTGTCCTCTCCTTGGCTATGCTTGTGCATTTCTTCTTTCTTCCATTTATTGAATTCTTCCCTGGAATCAGCCGGCAGGGAGAGTCACCATCCCTGTATCACCTCTCCACTGTTTAGAAGTTTTGGGAAAACTTTAATAAAGGAAATGTGAAAATTATGATTACCCTTTGTTTAGTCACAAGCCTTGTTTTCTCTGTATCTACAGCCTGAGTAATTGCAACAGCAGGAGACACACACACACAATACATACAGCATTCACGTTTCAAGGTGAGCAGGTTGAAGCACAGAGAGGTGAAGTGCCTGACCTAGTTAATGACAACATTGCTTCCCTTGTAGCTCAGTCGGTAAAGAGTCTGCCTGCAATGCAGGAGAGCTGGGTTCGATTCCTGGGTTGGGAAGATCCCCTTGAGAAGGAAGTGGCCACCCACTCCAGTATTCTTCTCTGGAGAACCCCATGGATAGAGGAACCTGGCAAGCTACAGTCCATAGGGTTGCAAGAGTCGGACACGACTTAGCGACTAAACCACCCCCAGGGCTCTATCGAGTCTTCTGAATAGAATCTCTTATTCATTCCGTTACTTGATTTTTGTTCACTCCGTGATGGGATCACTAGGAGGAGAGTAAGCGGCTACTTTTGTATTAGCTCTTCCCCTTGGAACTATGTACTGAGGTTAATCCTCTGCTCTTCATTTATTCATTCAGGCACTCAATCCATCATTTACTTACTATCTGAGTGTCTATTAGAGCTAAGTGTTGAGGATCCAGTAGTGGACAGAACATAAGCAATCTCTGCCTTCATGGAGCCTGCAGTAAAGCAGTGGAGAAAAGACCACAAAACACTCATTTCAATCCAACGTAATGCCAGGTATGCCAGGTGAAGAAGGGCCTGTTTAAAAAGCCTTCTTTCCCTCCTCGAATAAAGGGAGAATCATTAAGATCCATGTACTTTAAAGAACATGGATCTCTTTGACTGTAAGACTCTTCTGCATTTTGAAAATATGATATTGAATATAAATCCATAAAATGAACAAAGAGTCCAGAATGTTAGAATCCTGGAGGTCAGTAAATCTGCCTCCTGGTAGCCAGAGCAATGGGAATCTCCTTTCTTGGCCTCCGACGAAGCAAATCCTAGAGTCTCTGGGCTGTAGCTTCCATGCTAACTAGCATCTAGCAGAGAGGTGCACGAGAATTGTTTTGTGTGTCTCTGGCTCAGAACCTTCTCCTCACCTAATCGTCTATCCAGATTCCTTGTAATGCTTTGGAATCACAAACTGGTGCAAGTGACCTTTGTTTGGCTATTTCTGGATGTGTGTTAGGAAAAGGAAAAAAAGAAAAAACCCACAAAGACCCAACATGCAGTTTAAATAAGGAAAAATGTGTTTTACTTCCAAGAGAGCTTTTGCCATTTTCTTAATGCTTATTCTTCTTCGGAGAGCTTATTACTGAACAGAGTGAGACAGTAGTTTACCATGGTGGATGTGGCTTGTCCGGGCCAGGGGATGAATTAGAGCGCTGATAAAGGCCGGAGGAGCAGGCAGAACTGCACCTAAATCACCCCCAGATAGTTGCCAAGCGATTCTACTTTTTTACAGACCTCCAGAGAGCATCCCTAATCGCCTCTAGTTTCCCTTTTCTGTGTTTAATAACTTGAGCTGTCAAGAACATCTTCCTCGTATTTAACCCAGTTTTCCCTTGCCACAGTTCAATCCCGTTTCTCTTGTTGTCCTTGGTGGTGACAGAATAGCAGGTCATTATCTTCTCGATAGTATCCTTGATGCTCTTGAAGGGCATCAGGGCATTTTCCCTAAGCCTGCACTTCTCCCAGTGAAATAAACACTCCTGTTCCCCCTGCCTGAATTCCCTTCTTCCAGGGTCCTATTCGGAAGTATGATCGCTGACATTTTGCTCTTAAGTATCTGGTCAGAATAGTCACATTCATTGGTTCTCGGACTCACACCTAGAAGGAGGGACCAGGATGTTTCTTGCCCCTCCTGTTCTTTCTGGTAGTCTATGGATTGTGGCTGCTGGTTTCTCTTTCCACAAAAATGTTTTCTTCTGATTGCTGTTTTGATCCATTTTGGATTTCCATCGACTTCATCCTCAGGACAGTATGGTACATCAGTAAAGTTGGCATTATCCGGTTACTGGTGCTCTCCTCCTTCTTGATTCCTTTGTTTAAAAAAAATTAAATTAAAAAATTAATTTTATGGCTTTGCTGTGTAGCACGGAGATCTTAGTTCCCCCATCAGGGATTGAAGCCTTGCCCCTTGCACTGGAAGCTTGGAGTCCTAACCACCGGACTGTCAGGGAAGTCTCCTGGTTCAGTTTTGTAGATGCTGCAAGGGAAGTTGGAACGTAGAAACTTTGCTCTGTAAGTGATGAGTGAAGACGGCCTTCCCATCAGATTCTGTATGATCCTTACGAGGAAGTGAGATTGATTCACATCTCCCCAGCACTCAACAGAAATGCCCGACATGTTTTAAACAGATTTCACGACTGTTGGTTGGTTGCCAAATGAGTTACCGGGAAGCTGCCTTCATTTTGGTGTTTTGGGTTTCTGTCTCCTTGCCCCTTCTACCCAGACATAAAAGCAGCTTCTGGCCTTCGCCTGACTGCCGGTATAGACAACCTCCCACTTCAGCTGCCAGGCTTTTAGCAGAGGAAATAAAAATCTATTTATAACCGGCCGCTGGTAGATTTCCTCCCTACCTGTGCTAGTGCGTCAGCAGCAGGTGTACTGAACAGATGGAGAAGGGTTTTAATTTTTTCAGTTCAATTAGATAAACTCTCCAGGTTCAGACCAGTACGCCCTCTTCCTTACTTAGTTTCTTCCTCCTGGCATTAAAATTGTTGAGCATTGCAAATACACATTAAGACCAAGGGGTAAGACAAATATAGTGCCTGCCTTTAACACAAATTCTTTAACAGAAGGGCCTCATTTGACATCAGATGAAAAAATCAGTTTTAACCAGTTTCTACCTACTGTTCAATTTTATCATTCTTTAAATTGATAGTTGGGAGTTCTAAAATGCTGGAGTATAAATGCTCTTTTTTCTTATGATGTACCTTAAGCCTTTGAAATTAACCCATTTTAAAATACACTGTTTTTGAGGCAACTTTGTCTCCGATAGTTCAGTGGATATTACAGAGAATTTTAATGAGAAGCTGAAGATGCTGATTGCAGGAAGCTCTTTTGATACCTTGTTTCATTGACAGCTGACTTGTCCAGGATGGTGATTTCATGCTAGCCGACAGTCTCAACCTGTTTGCATGGTGACGCTACCTGGTTCTGGGCCTTACTGGCACCAACCTGTGAAAGATAGGTTGCCACAGTTTCTGGCTTTATACGCTGGTCCTTTCTACGTACTACACTCGCCCCCAGCAGGTTGAATGCTTTTTTGTGCCCAAGATCCCAGATTTCAGTTTATCCCTGGCTCTCAGATATGAGGCTGGACTGACTGCCTTGTTCAACAGACTTTACTGAGCTCCTGCCCAGGGCTGTGACATAGCCTCCAGTGAGGCCCTTTGTCAGCCTCATTTTGTTCCCTGAGCACCATCAAAATTATGTCGTTAATATCCATTGGAATCTGGGGTAAAGCAAGCAAGACTTGACCTGTTTCACGATAGGGATCTTAGTTCCCTGACCAGGGATTGAACCCATGCCTCTGGCTTTGGAAGCACAGAGTCTTAACTACTGGACGACTATGAAAGTTCCTTACTCACTTCTTAATTAGTTCTGGGTGGGTGTTTCAAGGATATGCAGTATCCAGATGTGTGGCTTCTTCTCTGGCCTCTCTCCCCTGTTACTGCCTATTAAGACTGTGGTAAAGACTCCACCTGCAGGAGATGCAAGAGACGAGTTTGATTCCTGAGTTGGGAAGATCCCCTGATGGAGGGCATGACAACCCATTCCAGTGTTCTTGCCTGGAGTATCCCACGGACAGAGGAGCCTGGCGGGCTACAGTCCACTGAGCTACTACACAGTGCAAGGTTTGTATTGGCGATGTCCGGAGCGGAAAAGAGTCAGATGAGTCATTCTCACTGCTGTCTGGAAGTGAGGTGAGGAATTTAGTTACGAAAAGCTATAGGAACAAGAGCCACTGCTTCTGAAGATTCCCTGCGATTGTTTTAATTGGGAGCTCTTATTTGGGTGACAGTGGAAATGTTATCTGGCAAAATCACGTCCCTGATCCTTCCGCATTCTTTGCAGAACCTGAGTGACTGTCTTGATTTCACGGTAGCGATCTTGCTTTCGCCTAGCCTGGCTCACCCATGTGATCTTGGGTTATTCTACCGAGCTGTGCTGCCGTGATCTTTTCTTCTGTGCTTTCATCTGCTGATCCTCCTCCTGCCTCTTGGGGTCATATGGAACAGAATCGAATCCCAACACATGGCAGCCTTTCACATCTTTGGAAAATGCCCCTCTGTATGTACCATTCATACGTGACATGATGTAGTCACATGGCTTTCCTCTCACCTGCTCTGGCTCAGCTGTCAGCTACCTCTTTGTTACGGAGTGGCCTCAGAAGAGCGACATCTCACCCAGGTGCAGCGTGACAAGTGCCAAGAAGTCTGGGCCATCACTGTGCTATTTAGAAGTTAAGCGAGTCTGGTGGCTTCCTGTTTGCTAGGTTGGACTGAACAGAGCCTTGTATCCATCAGCAGGACAGCAGGGTTTCTGCTGTATGCAGCGCCAGGTGGGATGTTTCTGGACTGTGGTTCAGTTCAGTTCAGTCGCTCAGTTGTGTCTGACTCTTTGCGACCCCATGAATCGCAGTGCGCCAGGCCTCCCTGTCCATCACCAACTCCCGGAGTTCACTCAGATTCACGTCCATCGACTCCGTGATGCCATCCAGCCATCTCATCTTCTGTCGTCCCCTTCTCCTCCTGCCCCCAATCCCTCCCAGCATCAGAGTCTTTTCCAATGAGTCAACTCTTCCATGAGGTGGCCAGAGTACTGGAGTTTCAGCTTTAGCATCATTCCTTCCAAAGAAATCCCAGGGCTGATCTCCTTCAGAATGGACTGGTTGGATCTCCTTGCAGTCCAAGGGACTCTCAAGAGTCTTCTCCAACACCACAGTTCAAAAGCATCAATTCTTCACAGTCCAACTCTCACATCCATACATGACCACTGGAAAAACCATAGCCTTGACTAGATGGACCTTAGTTGGCAAAGTAATGTCTATGCTTTTGAATATGCTATCTAGGTTGGTCATAACTTTTCTTCCAAGGAGTAAGCATCTTTTAATTTCATGGCTGCAGTCACCATCTGCAGTGATTTTGGAGCCCCCCAAAATAAAGTCTGACACTGTTTCCACTGTTTCCCCATCTATTTCCCATGAAGTGATGGGACCGGATGCCATGATCTTCATTTTCTGAATGTTGAGCTTTAAGCCAACTTTTTCACTCTCCTCTTTCTTTCACTTTCATCAAGAGGCTTTTTAGTTCCTCTTCACTTTCTGCCATAAGGGTGATATCATCTGCATATCGGAGGTTATTGATATTTCTCCTGACAATCTTGATTCCAGCTTGTGTTTCTTCCAGTCCAGCACTTCTCATGATGTACTCTGCATATAAGTCAAATAAGCAGGGTGACAATATATAGCCTTGATGTACTCCTTTTCCTATTTGGAACCAGTCTGTTGTTCCATGTCCAGTTCTAACTGTTGCTTTCTGACCTGCATACAGATTTCTCAAGAGGCAGGTCAGGTGGTCTGATATTCCCATCTCTCTCAGAATTTTCCATAGTTTATTGTGATCCACACAGTCAAAGGCTTTGGCATAGTCAATAAAGCAGAAATAGATGTTTTTCTGGAACTCTCTTGCTTTTTCTGTGATCAGCAGATGTTGGCAATTTGATCTCTGGTTCCTCTGCCTTTTCTAAAACCAGCTTGAACATCAGGAAGTTCACGGTTCATGTATTGCTGAAGCCTGGCTTGGAGAATTTTGAGCATTACTTTACTAGCATGTGAGATGAGTGCAATTGTGTGGTAGTTTGAGCATTCTTTGGCATTGCCTTTCTTTGGAATTGGAATGAAAACTGACCTTTTCCAGTCCTGTGGCCACTGCTGAGTTTTCCAAATTTGCTGGCATATTGAGTGCAGCACTTTCACAGCATCATCTTTCAGGATTTGAAATAGCTCAAGTGGAATTCCATCACCTCCACTAGCTTTGTTCGTAGTGATGCTTCCTAAGGCCCACTTGACTTCACATTCCGGGATGTCTGGCTCTAGGTGAGTGATTACACCATCGTGATTATCCAGGTCATGAAGCTCTTTTTTGTACAGTTCTTCTGTGTATTCTTGCCACCTCTTCTTAATATCTTCTGCTTCTCTTAGGTCCATACCATTTCTGTCCTTTATTGAGCCGATCTTTGCCTGAAATGTTCCCTTGGTATCTCTAATTTTCTTGAAGAGATCTCTAGTCTTTCCCATTCTGTTCTTTTCCTCTATTTCTTTGCATTGATTGCTGAAGAAGGCTTTCTTATCTCTTCTTGCTATTCTTTGGAATTCTGCATTCAGGTGCTTATATCTTTCCTTTTCCCCTTTGCTTTTCGCTTGTCTTCTTTTCATAGCTATTTGTAAGGCCTCTCAGGACAGCCATTTTGCTTTTTTGCATTTCTTTTCCATGGGGATGGTCTTGATCCCTGTCTCCTGTACAATGTCATGAAACTCATTCCATAGTTCATCAGGCACTCTGTCTATCAAACCTAGGCCCTTAAATCTATTTCTCAGTTTCACTGTATAATCATAAGGGATTTGATTTAGGTCATACTTGAATCGTCTAGTGGTTTTCCCTACTTTCTTCAATTTAAGTCTGAATTTGGTAATAAGGAGTTCATGATCTGAGCCACAGTCAGCTCCTGGTCTTGTTTTTGCTGACTGTATAGAGCTTCTCCATCTTTTGCTGCAAAGAATATAATCAATCTGATTTCGGTGTTGACCATCTGGTGATGTCCATGTGTAGAGTCTTCTCTTATGTTGTTGGAAGAGGGTGTTTGCTATGACCAGTGCATTTTCTTGGCAAAACTCTATTAGTCTTTGCCCTGCTTCATTCCACATTCCAAGGCCAAATTTGCCTGTTACTCCAGGTGTTTCTTGACTTTGTACTTTTGCATTCCAGTCCCCTATAATGAAAAGGACATCTCTTTTAGGTGTTAGTTCTAAAAGGTCTTGTAAGTCTTCATAGAACTGTTCAACTTCAGCTTCTTCAGCATTACTGGTTGGGGCATAGACTTGGATTACCGTGATATTGAATGGTTTTGTCTTGGAGACGAACAGAGATCATTTTTCATTTTTGAGATTGCATCCAAGTACTGCATTTCGGACTCTTTTGTTGACCATGATGGCTACTCCATTTCTTCTGAGGAATTCCTGCCCGCAGTAATAGATATAATGGTCATCTGAGTTAAATTCCCCCATTCCAGTCCATTTTAGTTCGCTGATTCCCAGAATGTCGACGTTCACTCTTGCCATCTCTTTTTTGACAACTTCGACTGTGGTAGATTCACTCTAATCGTCTGGGCCTGGCTTACCGTCACTCCTGGGTGCCCCCATGTGGCTGTGTGTGTGTGGTATGTGGGTGCATGGTGGACAGTGTCACATGGGCACTGAATGACAAATTTGGGGCTGTCTGGAATGCCGATGTGGCCTGTGAAAGTGACTCTCCCTCCTACCCCCAGCTCTTGCCCTCTTCAGAGGGCCACTGCACTGTCTGTCTCCCTCCCATAGGACCTCTAATCTCATCTCTTTTTCAAGACGTCATAAAAGCCCAAATGGTAGGATGCTAGGCACTCAAGAGTATATGAATTAGATCCCCAGATGAACTCTGTTTGTGATTGATTTGTCTGCCTTTTCTCTTGTAGTGAGTAGAGCTGTCACCGGGAGGGACCATCAGACAGGTTTTGAAGGGATTGTTTTCTTCATAGCATTGATGTATCATGCCTTGTGTCCAAGGGGAAGGCTGTGTGATTGGGTTGAAAGTGTCTGAATGTGGGAACGTTCAGTCTATCCAGAAGTCCCTGGCACATGACAAGCACTCAGTATGTTTGTTAAATGAATGAAAGAGGCGGGTGGCCATCCTGTGGCCACCATTGTTTCAGAAGCTGTTGTGCCACAAGAGCACCAGAATTTCCTCTTTCAGAAATGAGGAAATCCTGATACATCTTCAGCTGGTGACCATACGTGGTGGGCTCTAGGATAAGGGTCTCTCGAATCTCTACTGATATGTCAAACCCCCAAGCTGTCTTAGGTGAAGCCAGCTTGCTCGCAGACAAACAGTTGCCTCATGTAGATCCAGCCATACTTAATTTATGACAAATAATATTCCTTCAACAGATTCTTTTTTGAGTATTTACCATCTCATATGTAGATGCAACATAACTCCAGCCAAACTTCCAACTAAAACTCTTTGAAGGATTCACTAAAATAGATATGAAGTTCAAGTGGAAATAATACATGCATGAGAATACCCAAGATATGTTTGGAGAAAAAATATATGTATTTGGGGACAAAAGAACAATAATGATGAAAACTTATATACCAGTTATTAAAGGATGTTATAAAGTTAGTGAGCAGTGTGATTTCAGCAATGGAATAAGCCAGTGGATAGATGGAAGAGAAGAGGCCACCCAAGTTCCTGTGGGGATTTATTGTAAGGCAAACATGACATTGTATCATCAGAAGTGAAAGGATGGTTGGATTTCATGGTGTTGGGGCAACTATATTAAAAAAGTAAAGTTATGCCCCTGCCTCAAACCTTATAGCCAGATCAGTTCAAGATAGGTTAAAATTTATGAGGACAAACATGTCCATAGAACATTAGAAGAGAAACTTTGGCAGTTGGGTGTGGGCTAGATTTTGTGGAATGGTGGGGAGATCAGAGATACAGGGAAGAAGGCCACGTGAGGACACTCAGGGTCATGCTAGAAGGAGGCCATGTGGAGATGCATGGAGACAGAGGCCGTGCAGAGATGGAGGAGATGCATTGATGTGATGCAGGTACATACTGGGGAGCACCGAGGGTTGCCAGGAGTCACCAGAAACTAGGAAACCTCAAAGGAAGAACCCCTGCCTACAGCCTGCAGGAGGAGCATGGCCCTGCTGTACCCTAATTGTAAACGTCAGGCCTCCAGAACTATGAGAGCATGAATTTGTTTCAGCCTCCAAATTTGTGGTAATTTGTTACTGCAGCCCTAGGAAATGAATACAGTGATGAATCGGATTTGGTTTGATGGAGGGAGTAGTCAGAAACATTACTGAGTTTTTGAAAAGATTAATACCAGAAGCTGTGTTTGATTATTCAGTCCTCGGGTAGATAAGAAGTACAATTTCATGGTTAAGGCGGCCTCCCAGATCCGCATGATGAATCTGAAGAGTCTGGACTGGCCCCAGAGGGGCAGGAACTTTGTCTTAGTCACCACTGTTTCCCCAGCATTTAGAACAGTTAGAACAGAATGTAGCTGACACTCGGGGACTCTTTAATGAATGAATTAATAAATGGAAGATATGCCGAAGTACAATGTGACCATTTTTAAAGCAACGAAGACACTGATTTGATTAAAAATGAGGCTGTGGGGGACGGTAGGGCCAGAATAGCTGTAGTTCCTGTAGATCCTGCATGCTTCTTCTTTTTTTTTTTTTGCATGCTTCTTTAATGTGTAACCACCGGTGACCAGAGAAGGGGGAGGTGTCACTTCAGACTAGAGCCCCTGCTGTGACCCAGTGCTGCGGAAGCAGTAGCCTGGTTCTCTGCTGTAGGACACCTGGCTTGAAGCTATGAGTCCAAGAAGGAAAGAACCATCCTTGCAACCGGTGACATCAAAACCTAAGTTAGATCACAGTCTTAATGTACCAAAGAATAGTTCACTGATCTCACATATTGAGTAAAAACGTATTCAGTTGACCAGTGTGACTGAGCACTTACTGTCTTCTGAGTAATGTGCTGGGTTCTAGGGGACAGAGATCAAAACTATAGTCCCTGCTCTTAAGGCATCTATAGGATTTGGAGGACTAGAGGTCAGACAAGTAAACACATAATTTTGATCCAGTGTGATAACATGTCATTGTTATAAGCCTGGGATTATAACATTGTTATTAAGCCTGTGCCAAGGTGCAGCTAGGCATCTTAGAGTTCAGAAGAGATTAAGTTCCATTTGGACTGTGTATGAGGGAAAGGGTTGGACACTGGCAGCGTGATTGGTCCATTTACCTCATGGAATAACAGGAGGGGTGCTGAAAACACACACTTGACCACCCCCCCACCCCGCCCCCACCAAAGCTCTGGCTGAATAACGCCTCAGATTGTAAAATTGTACGTTGGACAGTTATTTCTTCATCTTGTACTTGCCAGGAGGCCTCTTTCAGAAGGCAGATTCTTCTCTAGGACTTTGTGAGGCGTTCTAACTAGGCATTCCTGCTTGGTTGGGAATTGATTTCCCAAGTGGGTTTTGAAGGGAAGAGCCAATGGTGAAGGATGGAACGCTGGGTGACCTAGAGAGGGGATGCTCCCTGGGCCCAGAGAGAGCACTGGGCATTGAAGGATTTAAGAACTGCCAGGGAAGAGAGGAGAGTGCTTGGAAGGGGCCCCAAAGAGAGTCTGCAAAATCCACTGCCTCCCTTTAGGCTGGCTCGGCCCAGCCTTCTTTTCCAGCACCCTGGACAGCTGCAGTACGCATGGAAGCCGGAGCGTGGGTTGCCCTGTCCTGTAAGTGTTAACGCATGCCTCTTCTCTTCCTTCTCTTCTCAGCCAGGAGAAAGAGACTGGCTTTTGTAAGTGTAAGTTTCTATATTCTGGGTATTAGAATGAATCTTAGTTATTGGGACCGTGTCTTATATTAATCCAGTAGGGTGTCTTGTATGTATGGATAATCAAATAGTGCTATTGTGAATAAAATCAACACCTGTACTTGCCCCCATTATCTTCAGATCCAAATACGTTTCAGGCTTTTTGGTGATAGCTGTGACTGTTACTTGCTAGTATTAAAATATTTTAAATTTTGATACCTTGGACTCCCTTTGCTCTGATGAACCAGTTAGAAATGTTGTCAGAGAAAACCTAAATTTCCTCTCATTTTCAGTCATGAATGAATCTCTGATTGCTGTGATGAAGAAAAATCTCAGGTCCTGACTTCCTTGCTTGAATTCACACAAATGTGACATTCCATCTTGATCAGGAGATACCAAAGGCTGAACATAAACAAAAACACGTGAGCACTTCATCACTCAGAGGAGAAGTTTAATTTTCATCAGTCAGGAAAGACACAGACACCAAATCAAAGGTGCTCACAGTGTTTTAGTAGAAGTTTCTCCGTGATTTTCTTTTTACTGGGTTTTAACTGTCGCCCCAGGCTAAGCTGGTTGGTGGATTTGAGCTTTAACTCTAGCTTTTCTTATCCCTCACTCCTGCGTTGGAGGCAGGGTTTTATTTCTTTGTCTGTGTAGCCTTGGCAGGTATAATCTGTTACTGCTGTCTATCCTTGACACTCTGTCCCTGCTGTCTGCCATTATTCGAAAGACTTTAGAAATAATGACTCTTTTGTTCATTCATTCAGCGAAAAAGCAGACTGGGTATAAACCATGTGTATAAACTATCGGAAATGGTAAGAAGAAACAGAAGTATGGAAATCATGGGTCCAACAACGTGTAAAGGATCCTGGACGACATAAATAATCACAGAAGGCATAGATTTACCTCAAGTGGTTTATAATCTCACTAAGGAAGCACCATAGGCCTTACCATCTCTTTCAGAGACCCTCAGTGGCCCTCCGGTTTCCCCATGATCAAGTCCAGACTCTTCTGATGAGTCCTTCCAGTTCTCTGCGATCTCACCCCCAGCCATCGTGATATGCTCCCTTCCTCCCGAGCTCCTCCCTACCCTGTGCGTGGCCTTCCCACACTTCCCCCTGACTCCGTGATCTTCCCTGACCCTGTGCCTCTGAACCTTCTACTTTCATTGCCTAGACTACCCTTTGTTATTTTCACTCGCTGGTAAACTTGTACACATTCTTTAAAACTAGCTCCTCTGTTCCTCTTTTGTGAAACTGCTGTCCAGTTTCCACCTCTCTCTTCCATGGCAGACTTGGTCACTGGGCTGGTCTCTAGAACGTGTGGGATGCAGGACCACTTTAGGTAGAAGTCTTTGGTGCCCAGGATATTGGAAGGCAGCCATCCTCAGCTTTCCTGGCTCAGCCCAGGCCGATTTGCCCTCCTTTGAAAAGAATCACAGTCTCTATGAAGGCAGATTCTGGAGACCCTTGAGAATATCCTGTTACAGAGGCCCCTGGAACCTTCTGTGGGTGTGGAAGACCCAGAGTGTGCCTTGTAACTCTCGTACATATGCATCGGCATCACAGCTGTTAACTCCATGCAGATTCATTGTCCTGGATGTTGTTCAGGTGTGTTTTAATATTGCTGTATAATTTGTCCACAAAATACATGTTTTCGTAATAAAATTATGAATGGGTATCTGTTGAAGGAAAAAGATTTCTGATGATCGGGATGGTGACAGGACACTCCTGGAGCCTCTTATTTAAGTTCTCCTCTTATTTAAGGTCACCATCCTTCACTTTTCGAGGAGGGAGTGAAGGCCATTTGGTTAACGTGCCTTTTTGTTGCAGCCTTGGAGAATGGTGATTCATCCTACACTTGGCAGTGGTTTGCAGGAGGCTGCATGATTGAAGTGTGGGGTTACTCTAGTATAGAAAAGTAGGCATGGCCAGGTATCTTCATATGTATTTGGGTGTCTGATAAGCACTCAGGTTACTGAGATAATTTAATGCATAGCCTTGCCCTTTTGGAGAGAAACGCATTCAAAGAAATGCATGGAAAAGTGTTGAGTGCTCTCATAGAAGCTTGTGCTTGATTCCTGACCCATTCCAGGCTGTCAGTGAAGATTAGCCTTAGGGGTAGGACAGGAGATGTGGTTGAGGGGAGGGCTTCCCAGCATTTGGGCCTTGAGTAGAATACCGAGACAGTAGATTCTTGCAGTGAGCTCTGTGCATAGTGGGCAAAAGGACCGTCTTGATCTGAGTCCTGGTATAAATACACTCACGGCACATAACTGGAGAAAGCTGAATGAGGGTACCATTTACCTGTTTGTAGGCAGGATGATTAAAAGAAACCAGCAAGGGCTGGTGGAGTGCCTAGGAACTAGCAACAGCTTTACTGCTTCCAGACCCAAAGGGGCAAGAGGAGGGAGCAATGAAGAGAATGCAACTGGGGTTGTTGGTTGGACAGCTTACCCTACAGGAATATGGCCTTCAGAAGGGGAACACAACCACTGCCACATTCTGGCCTGGCAGGGAGAGACAGGGGAATATACTGTCAGCCAATCTCTGTGCTGTCCAACCTCCCAGCGGTGTCTCCCATTGGCCAAACTCAACTAGAAGCTAGAGATCGAGGGAGCCTATTGATGCCTAGTCAGTGCAGGACATGAACAGGGTAGAGAAGAGTGGAGAACTGTTCTGGAAAAGCAAGCAGAATATCTGGCAGAGGAACTTATTTGATGTACATGAGCATAATATTCAGCAGCACTGAGGCTCTGCTCACACTTGACAGTGAATCTGTAGTTGTACAGACTGTGAAGAGGAAGGAGATGGGCATTTCAGTGGGCCAGCAAGGAGAGCTCTCTTGTCACCTGGAAGAGATGCCACACTAAGACCTGCAGTCTGCCAGTTGGTTTCTGACCCTAGCACTATGGAATATGTACGGAGGGGTGGTGACACCAAAGGTTAAGGACTCACCTTTTTATTCATAGCTCAGTCGTACCAGAAATGCATCTATAACTTTTTGGATAAAGAAGGCTGAGCACCAAAGAATTGATGCTTTCAAACTGTGGTGCTTCAGATGACTCTGAAGAGTCCTTTGGATAGCAAAGAGATCAAACCAGTCAATCCTAAAGGAAATCAGCCCTGAATATTCACTGGAAGGACTGATGCTGAAGCTCTAATCCTTTGGCCACCTGGTGCGAAAAGCTGACTCACTGGAAAAGACCCTGATGCTGGGAAAGACTGAAGGCAGGAGGAGAAGGGAGTGACAGAGGATGAGATGGTTGGATGGCATCATCGACTCTATGGATGTGACTTTGAGCAAAGTCCGGGAGATAGTGAAGGACAGGGAAGCCTGGCTTGCTGCAGTCCAGGGGGTTGCAAAGGGTTGGACACACCTGAGTACCTGAACAACAACCACCACCTCAGTCCAGTACATGTCAATTTAATTCAATTCAATTCAAAACATTTGCTCAAAATCTCTGATTTCCTTCAAACTGTGCTAGATCTGCTCAGGAGAAGGCATAGAACCTTCCCTCAAGGAGTCAGACTACAGTAGGGGGGATGATAATGTAAACAAATTGTGTAAATAAAGCATGATAAATGTAAAACAGAACAGCAGAAGCTTAACTGATATCTACTTAAGAGACTCACTGTATTCATTCATAAGCCTTATTCTCTCTTAGAGTATTGTGACTGATGTATTGCTGGACAGATGCTTTCAGCTCGTAGCCAATATCTTCATGTATCTGTGCAATTCACTAATTTGTGTGCTTCATGAAGGGTCTACTGTGTTTGATCCCAAACTTTTTATGTCACTTGTGCTTGTTACTACATTTATGTAATTTAATTACTTACTAGGCAAGTCAGCAAAATATAGATGCAAAAAAAGCCTTTAATTTGCATTAAATTAAGTCAAAAATTTTGGATGAACTTAGCAAATATTAGTCACTTGAAAAAATACCATTGAAATACGTATGGGTAAGACAGCACCTCTTCTCTTGAACTTGGTGGTGAGGATGATCTTGACATAGATAAATGTGTTGATAGTGGGCACAGTTAAGATAGTACCTTTCGGGGTTTCTAGATTTTTGTGTGAGGTAGGAGTGGGCAGTGAAATGAGGGTATGGGAGCTTGAGGAGAGTGAAGACGCTTTGAAATGGATTATGTGGACTGGGACAGAAGGAGCTCTTTGGGGGCGTATGGAAAGGTGCCAGCGATGGTCTTCCTGAGGCTGGAGACCATCACTTTGTCAGGGCACCAACCTGAATGACCACATGACCTCCTCTAACAGTGCCCAGGAACTGGTTTCGAAGTGGAGAAATAGATGCTTGTAGCTATCCAGGTTTGGGATTTTGTGGAGCGGTCGTGTCAGAAGTTTCAGGGGAAAAGAAGGGTGGACGTTGAGGCAAACAGTGATGTAAGCCTTTTGTTGGGAGCTGCCGTCTTCTAGTAACTCTCAAAAATGACAGATGCAGAGGGAAAGAGGAGGGGCACCTGCCCTGTGTCCTCCAGGCTCTTTAGAAACCTGGAGTTGCCCACCTGGCAGCACACATGTGAGTCAGGAAGTGGACTGGCCCGCAGCTGTTACCATGGAAAAACCGGGAGAGGCTGTGGTGTACCCACCACGCAGCACTGGTGTAAACAGACGCGTTAAAGGCAAGGTTATTCCCAACATGTTAATACACACGTCGAGCATATTAAGTGTCCCGGGAGCCAAGCGAGCATCATGAGATGCTTGAAGGACAATGACCAGGAAGAGGAGGAAACCAGAGGTCAGCTGAAGAACCAGCCTCCTCTGTCCAGAGAAGCATGGTTTGTGAGAACTGATGGGGAAGAGCCTGAGCTGCTGGAACCTGCCCCCCATGAATGCCTGGCACGATAGGCGTGCATTCAGAAAGACTTCTGGTCATTTACAAAAGTGATCTAAATGATGAATTGTGATGTACCATCTTACGAGGAATGAACTGGCTCCAGAGGACATGGTGGGCCCAGGGGATGGAAGGCTTGATGAGGTTAGCGAGCACATGTGATGGCGTTTGGGGTTGCAGAGATGGAGGGATTTCTGGTCTGGGTGTGGCTGTGGGTGACACGGGTGATATAAGTGGCAGTGATGGTTGGTGGAACTGAAGTCATCTAGAAACTAAGAGGCAAGGGAGTTTCAATGCCTTCTTTGCAGACGTTGAGAGCACCTCAAACGATGCCCAGGATCTGGCATGGAGAGGTGGACGGGGAAATAGGTGACAAAGTTATTGACCGTAGGAAACAGTTCCAAGGAGGTCTGTGGGTAAGAGGCATGAGCCCCAAAGGGGTTTTAATTTTATTCCCCTCATCTCCTGTGTCTCCTGCCTTGCAGGTGGTTTCTTTACTGCTACCATCAAGGAGGTATTCCAATTAATTAATTTTAGAAAACTTTTATTTATTTATTTCTGGCTGAGCTGGGTCTTCCTTGTGGTGAGTGGGCTTCTCTAGTTGCGGCAAGGGATTAGTTGCCCTGATGCATGTGGGATCTTAGTTCCTCGACCAGGAATCAAACCTGTATCCCCTTCATTGGAAGGTGGATTCTTAACCACTGGACCTCCAAGGAAGTCCCCCTGAAGGGTTTTCACTAAGGAGGCAATAATGGCTTCACGATTCTGATTTCAAAGTGACAAGTCAGAGCTCTTCTTCTACAATATAAGTGCAAAATTTGTGCTTGTAATTGGGCAAGGTATCTATCCCACTTTGAGCGGGCCCCTGCTCTGATATATGCGTGAATCTTACAGAAAATCTAAAAGTAACTTTCATGCCATATTGGAAACTGAGACTCACTTCCCCCCTCTATGATTCTACTTTGACATTAAATAAGTTTTCCTTTAGAAGACATCAGTAAGTAAATAGAACAGAATGTATGGTTAAATAATTAAAATTACTTTCATCATTACAATTATAATATGTCTTGCCATTTCAAACCAAATATCCACTTATCATTCCTGAAATTTCGTGAGAAATCTATTATTCAAGGGTGCAGAGATGATTTTTTTTTGGTAGAGTTAAACATTTTTATGGATTAGATATGAATTCAGTAAAAATAATTGAATTAAATTGGATGGCATGAATAATTCATGACGTGTAATTTCACATCAGTTTTAGCATAAAAATAAAGCTCTTGGTTTATGTGCTGGGAAAATGTATTTTATTATTTAGAAAGGTAGTGAACATTTATTATTTTGGAAGATAATTCACTTTATGATTAAATAGAGATATTAAATTGTAACATTGAAAGAGAACGTAAAATTTGACTAAGGCCTTGATGCGAGTCACCACTTCCATCTACTTGACGAACCATCAGTTGCTGTGTATTAGTTGTTAGTGATTTCAGAAGATCAGCCTCCATTTTATCCATTGAGCATAAGTCCAGTTATCATGCCAGAACATTCTAGGGAGTGTAAAGGCTGCATATTTCCTTCAAAGAGCAGAGCACACCCTTCTGGTTAGGTCTGTCTTCTGGGGCTGGGTCCTCAGACCGTTGACTGTATGGGAGATGGCCCCCTCCTTCATCCTGCTTCCCAAGGCACAGGCTGAGCACCTCTCCTCTGCTGGTTATATTTCACATCTTTGCCAGAGGGGAGCATGCCGTAGGCCCCTGGACCGACTCTGGATGCATATAGAGAGCTGGCCTTCTGCGATCTCAATCTGGTGCTGCTGGGGGACAGCTTGTTAGAAAGCCTGACTGTGGGAGCCCATTCTTGTTAAAACAAAGTCGTTAGTTAATGACTTCATTCATTCATTCAAACACATTGGCCATGTGCTTCCTCTGTGTGTAGTCCAGGATACTGGGACCTCCGGTTGAACAAAGCTTGGGAGTTCCTCACGGGGTTGCACAGGGTGATATGGTGGGTTTGGAACCAGTAACAGGGAGGCAGGGGTCAAAATAGATCAAGCAGAAGCTGTTACCATGAACCAATAATTCCCCGTATCCTTCTCCCCTGAGCCCCTGGTGACCTCTGTATTACCTCTGTTTCTGTGACTTTATCTGTTCTAGGTGGAATCAGTGATTGTAAGTAGAATCGTATAGTGTTTGTCCTTTTATGTCTGACATTTATTTCATTTAGCATAATGTCTTCAAGGTTCAACCCATGTTGCAGGGTGTATTAGAATTTTATTCCTTTGTAAGGCTGAATATTATTCCTTTGTGTGCATATACCGCATTTCACTGAATAATCAATCCACTTTTGAATTTGGTTTAGAGTTCATGCTTATGGTTAGTGGTCCTTTTACAGGGTAAATTTGTTTCATAAGAGATGTTATTAGACATCAGCTGGAAGGAATGGACAGAGGGAGATATATCTCTTCCAGGGGATCTTCCTGACCCAGGGATGGAACCCGCATCTCTTTCGTCTCCTGCATTGGCAGGCGGGTCCTTTAACTCTAGTGCCACCTGAGAAACCCTTCACCCAGGGCAGTGTTTCTTAAACTAGGGTGAGTCATCAACCCTTCCATGGTGGGAAAGAGGAGGAGAGCAGATATATATACCCCTGTGGATGCATTATTCAGGAGATCTTTAAGAAATTTCTGTCTGAATTCCAACGAGAGTAAAACCTTCCCAGAAACATATTCAGGATCATGCGGCATTACTGGCATTGCCATTTCTCATTTTTACTATCTTTTAGTATATCCATCTGTGTGATTCATATTAATTTATAGATCTTACGGCGCATAGCTCTTCAGGCTGGTGTGGCCCCCTTTGCTAGTAGCTGAGCTTCGAAAACCAGCTACTCAGCATGCACCTCTCAGCTTGGCTTTGGTATCTGTACAAGTGTATTTTGTGAGGGGAATCCTACCCCTGGTGATATTCCAAATTTAGGTCAGTCTCCAGAATGGGAAGGGATGACGATATCATTATCTTTTTCCTTTAGACAATGTTAAGGACCTGCTGTAAAGATCTTTGCTCTCCAGCTCTTCCTTTTCATCAGAGGTACTGTTCATCACCTCATTCATTCCTTCACCCAACATGGACATGCTGTAATGAATCATATCAGAAGCTTGTGAATTATACTTACATGTATTTTTTTCCAGGATAGGAATCAAGGAAGACATTCAGGTCTCCTTGGTAAACAAACAAAATATGAAGCAATGTATAACATGTGCTTTTTCTAAGTCTGAATTTTCTCACTGGTTTGCAAGCTCCCCCAACCCCAAGGGGAGAAGAGTGTATTGTAACATCCCGATTCTATTCTGAGCCACCAGAGGGGCTTTGTGACTCATTGACGGGTTTCATCAACCCTGTCTTGTTCCATCTTGTGCCTCTAGATTTTGGCTGCCCAAGACTGTATCTGCAAACGGTCAGACCTGAATTTGCTGCCGGTTCTCTCTTGCTGTGGACACTCCTTGGCGTCATTGTTACTCTCATTGTTATTATTAGTGGTGATGGTGGCTTAGTGTGGCATCGTGGAGGCAGAGAGGTAGAGAGAAGCCAGCACAGTTTTGGCACAAACAGATTGCCCATCCGCTCCCTTAGAAAATGTATTTGGCCTTAAAAAAACGAAAATACACACCCGTCACAGTTGCTGAGAAAATTAAATGAAATAATACATGTGTAAATAATGAGGGGAAGACATTGCTGGCACAATAACTCAAAACAATTTCCTTCATTTGCCCTCAAGCTGATATCTGCCCCCCGCCCCCACCATCTTGGGTCTAGGGGAACCATGAACACACCAAGAAGCAGAACTTGGAGGGAAAGGAGGAGAAAGACCACTTTAGATTTTAATAACAAAATTAGAACACAGAATTCACTGAGTGGGACTGTGCACGTCGGCAAGGGAAGAAATGCCATTTATAGAAGGTTTTAGGTTTTTTCTCCCTGTCCTGCCATCTTTGAGTCCTAGGAAGCTCAAAAAAGCAAAGATAACAGTTATTAGGAGAAAAGAAAGACCCTCTGTATTTGTAAATGGCCAAGTTGAATCTGTCCAAACCTCCCCTTACCTGTGAAGGCAGCGCACACCTGGCTAGCTCACAGTCGCCAGTGACCAATGTCCCTTCCAGTCTCCACATCTCTCTTTACTTTGCTGCCTTATCTCAATAACGACCCTTATGTTTATCTAACACACAGAATATGTAGTCACAATGTGGATGGTAGTATGTGTGTGTCCCCGTTGGTCCACAGCCAGAAGTCCTCACCTTCCTCAAGAGAAGCCGGATGGCTGGGAATTTTGGGGTGCATTTCTGGTAGTCACAATGGCTAGGGATGGCTACTGACATTATTAGGGATGCAGGACCTTCAGCAGAGGTCAGGAAAGCCCCCCGCCCAAGCCTCCCCCCATTGGAAGACCATCCTGCCCCCAGTGTGGCAGCAGGCCCTTTGAAAAACAGTGCGTTTATGGTGTGGGAAGAATCCTCAGCCACTTTATGACCCAGAGACTATTTATAATTCAATCACAAAGGAGGACAAGTTTTCAAAGGAAGTGAGTGAGCCTGTGCCTTGACCAGCGTATTACTTGGTGATAACACTGACTGCATCTTGACGCCTGTTGTGAAATTCTGGAGATGTTATATTCTGACCTACATGGGAGTGTTATTTCAGATTTTAGGGCCCTGCTCTCACTGTTCTCTTAATACAGAGAGGGGTGAAATAAGGGTTGTTACTGTTAGATTTTTTTCCCCCCTAGACATTCTTTCATTGGGAAGACATTAGATAAAAATTGGGTAGGCTTTGTAGACAAGACATTTGACCAGAAAAATAATCTTTAGCGTCACCGCACACACACACAGAGATAGCAAGCACAAAGAAACTTTGGAGGGCTCTTTTGATATGACATAGGGAACCCGACAGTGCCAATAATAGCACAGGGCTCTATCTCGCACAGTGCTTTTGAAGGCATAGAAAGCAGATGACAATTCCAGCAGCAGCTAAGATATATTTTGCAGTGCCTGGAAAGAAACTGGCATTCTTATAGAAGTCCAGGAAATTGTCTTTGAGCCTTTGAAGGCACAGAGAAAGCTAATGACACCTCAGAGGAATAGCGCTCTCAGGTTTTAGCCGCCACAGATGCCAGCGATGCTAAAGCCAGGATATAAAACCTCTCTTATAGGGCCTTTAAGAATCCTCAGTGTGCTTTTATTAGCAGGCTGAGTGTGTATATAGAAATGTTAATGGTCTGTGCAGCAAACTCAGCTTGTTTTTGCAAACTACAGAACTATAAAAGTTATCCGAAAGGACACTCGCTCTCCCTTTGTTCTTTGTTCTCATTTGTTCCTTTATATCGTAACAGAGCACCTATATGTGCTGGGGGCCATAGACACAAAGGTGAAGCCTTCTCCAGAGGCTTGCCATCTAATGCAGGCGAAACGTGTGTCTTAATGTCTACAAGGGAAGGTGGAAGGTAATGATGATGCAAATAAAGCACAAATTAAATGGAAATGTAGCCACAGAAGAAATTACTTCTAGCTGATAGGATCAAAGCAAGTGACAGGGAAGAAAGAGTGGAAATGGCATTTAACTGTTTTCAAGCACATGTAGGATTTGGGCAGGTAGCAATTAGCTTGCGGGGAGAAAGAAGCGGGTGTTGGTAAGGGAGGGTGTCCCAACGGGGGGAAGAGCCCTGAAGAGGTTAAACAGGAGTGGTGTGAAATGAGGGGCAGCTCAGGAGTAGAGGGGGTCCTGGCCTGGGTCCTACGGATCATTCGGAAGAGCCTGTCTTTGCTGTTATTAAAGAATGATTTGGAGTCCTGGCCCTCACATTCTGGTGTGCCGTAGAAATTCCTCGGTGTGTGTTAGTCGCTCAGTCGTGTCTAACTCTGAAACTCCATGGACTGTAGCCTGCTGGGCTCCTCTGTCCGTGGCATTCTCCAGGCAACGTTACTGGAGTGGGTTGCCATTTCCTTCTCCTTCCATCTCCAAGGGATCTTCCCGACGCAGGGAACAAACCCGAGTCTCCTGCATTGCAGGCAGATTCTTGACTGTCTGAGCCACCAGGGAAGCCCCAGATGGAGCTTGTTAAAAATTCCAGTGCTCGGGACCCACTCTGTACATCTCCATTTAGAAGGTGCCATGGGCTCCGTGGTCCCTGTGGCCAGCGTGGACTCCACAGCCAGCTGCTGGAGTGTCTTGCTGTGCGTGTTTGTATGCGTCGCTGAGGAGCTGGGACGCGATGCTGGAACACCAGGGCAGGCGGGAAACGGAAATTACTTTTCTAAGAAGTGCAATCCCCCAATCTCCTCTTAAGCAACTACAATAACATCTCATATTTTATTTAATTTTCTTTTAATGGAAAAACCAGTTATACTAAATGAAACCAAATGACTGGTAAAGAAGATCTGAATGATGTTTCTAAGCCTTTTATATGATTTTTTTATTGAGGTTTTTGGTCTCCTAATTGATGAATAAAGGGAAGATGGGGAAGACGGGCATGTGTTATGTTCTGTCAGGGTTCAGAGAGAGTGAAATTATCCCCACCCTGCCAATAAAATTCTCCAGGTTGATTGCTGTTTTTAATTTATCCGAGCAGTGGTTTCCAGTGGAGCGACACTGGTCCTGATCGTTGTGTAAACAGACAGTGTTAGCCGAGGAAGTAAAGTCCTCTCCTCAAAGAAATCTGGGTTTTCTGCTTTATCTGACAGTGGTGACCGGCGATGCACCACAGTAGTCCTCCCAGGCCACTGTCCGGGTTTGTCAGCAGGTTCCCTCCCTGTGGGGTCCTTGGCCCTAGTTGAGCCTCCCACCCCACCCCTAAGCCTAGGATGTGGTGTATGTTGCGTAACCCGCCCGAATATGAAGAGCGTTCTGACACTCAGTAAGCCCCACATTCGTGTCCGAAACACCGAGGGCTGCTGTTCCAACAGCTTGACTTAGAAGTTCCCTGCTGCCCGGCCTGGTCCAGCCCTCCCGGCCCTGACACTTCCCTGTGCGTTGAAAGGGCCCCCCAGTCCTGTGAGTGTGTGAGTGCAGTAAGCATGTTGGTTCTGTACTGAGCGCCTGTTTTTCTGAGACTGAGCTCGGGTCAGAGAGGTTAACTGGATTCCCCGAGCTTAGAAAGTCAACAGGTGGCAGAGTCAGTCCGCTCAGATGTGTCTTTAGACTTTTCCATCTGGATGGACCCCTCTTAAAGGAACAAGGTCTTGGCCATTTACTCTCTGCCCCGTGGGCGAGAATGCTGGAAGTCTCCATACCAGGCCTGGCCTCACACACATTGTAGCATGGTCTGGTCTCAAGCAAAGCCAGGCTGGCTGTGATGTTCTGGGAAGATGTGCCTGGTCCCTGGTCCGCATCAGCCAGACCTTCATGTTGAATCCTGTTTTTCATGAACTGTGTGGGGAGGCAGGGAGGCTGGTTGGAGGGGAGGGAGTTTCTGGGGGTGGACTGAACTCCAGCTGCCGGGGGCTAAGTGCTGTACATTCAGTTCTGGCTCAGTGTGGCCTCAGACCACGCGGTGAGGTTCTTAGTATAGATGTGTTTTAGAAACGAGCCCAGGCACTGGGACTCCCCGCTCAGGGAGGCTCTGGGTCCACAGCCAGACCCTGCTCTGCTTGTGTCGACACTTGAGTGCCAAGGTCCTAGCCATGGGCATGACCGGGTCCTGGAGTTCTCCCCTCTGACTCTCAGAAAAGATGTGTTAAAGGCACACCGTGTTAGGGTCAGCTAGCCCAGGTTCAGACCTGGGCTTCACCGTGTACTAGCGAGTCAGCCTTGAGCCCAGCCAGACCTTTGTTTTATTGTCCCTAAAGGAGGAAAAAAATACCTGTTATAGGATCATCATTAGGCTTCAGTGAGAAAATTGATGTAAAGTAGGAAGCACACACCCTGGCTGGGTGCTCAGGGGATGGTGATGACTGTTGTCATTGTGTGATTCCTTGAGGCTGAGAATACATATCCTCTCCCATAAATCCACCTCCTTGGATTCCGTCTGAAAAGAACGTATGTGATGGTAAATTACAAAATGTCTTTTCCACGCCATCTGCTTTCCCACACTCACTCTTCCCCTCTCTCTACCTTCCCTTTGTTCAGTTACAGGTGAGCATCTCAGACGCCCAGGGGCAAATCTGTTAGCCAACGAGAAAACCAGAACCAGAAGGGCTTACCACTTCCTGGTGGTCACCAGTCAGAAAACCCAACTCAGCACTTTAAATTGTTGAGTGTCAAGCTCCCGTGTAGTTAGCATTCAAATTGGAGATAAATTAGTTTCATGCCCAACTAGTTGGTACAAAAAGGGAACTAGAAAAATTTTATACAGTTTTGAAAGATTACTTTCCATTTACAGTTGTTACGTATATCGGCTATGGTCCTTGCATTGTATAATACATCCTTGGGCCTGTCTTACACCCGGTGGTTGGCACCTCAGTCCCCCACCCCTAGGTGGACCTCCCCTCCCCACTGGTAACCACTAGTTTGCTCTGTGAGTCTGCTTCTCTCAAAAAGGGAATTTTACTTGCCACCCTTGCTCCCAAGTGCAGGTGACAGAGTGACGTATCTGTCACACACTCCAAGGCACTGTCAGGGCGTGTTCTGGCTCAAGCACCCTTTTCTAAGAGGCTCAGTTGGGGGCACAGTCTCTGGTCTAAATTTACCCCGTGGCCCACGGCCATTTCCTGGACAGTGGGTCCCAGCTCTGAAGCCGGTGGTCCAGAAACAGCCCGCTGTTTCAGAGAGAAGTGTTGAGAAGGGTAGGCTTTTCCCACGACAGAAGAGAGCAGCAAAACCAAGTGCTTGGTTGAAATATGTCTGTGATGAACCTGCTTTAACTTTTGTTTAAAAATGTCATTACATGTTCTGTTCAAATGTTTTACAAGCTGTGTTCTGACTACAATGGAGGCTTTCTAAGAAATCAATTCCCAAGAACTCTTGGTGGAATATTCTGTATCCAGGGCTATAAAAGTTAGAGCTGTTGCCAGGGAAACCAGCGGAGGAATTTAAATGTATAAATCTCGCTATTATATTTAAATTTCATGGAACATCTGACCCAAGCTTTACTTTGAGGTGAAGAGGAAAACAAAGTAGAAATTAGAACAAGGACTCATGAGATGGGCACCATCATTTTTTTTTTAAAAAAACTGTCTGCCATTAGTGTTTCTATTTTACTCTTTTAATAAGCAATTCTGGTTTTCTTCTTACAAAGGTCCTAGGTACACTATACCTGCATAGGCACCCTGCCTTTCAGGCCAAGTCCTCAGTGAAGGGAGTTTCCGTCGCTGGGGGTGGCTTACCTTCAGAGAAGGGCACAGTGATGAGGAAGAAGTAGTTCTCCTGTGTTTTTACCATTGATGCCAAAATTGCTAGAGTGACAGAAGAAATCCCACCATTTACTTGATGTGATTTTTTTTTTTTTTGGCCAGCTCCATTCTACCTTACATGCTTTTTTGGACTCTTAAAATACTGGATAGAAAAAAGGAATTTTCTCGTGCTGAAAAATGATCAGAGCCTTTCTAGGGAGTAGGAGACACAGGAAATGCGGGTTTGATCCCTGGGTCGGGAAGATCCCCTGGCAGAGGGCAGGGCACCCCACTCCAGTATTCGTGCCTGGAGAATCCCATGGACAAACAGCCTGGCGGGCTACAGTCCATAGGGCCACCAAGAGTCAGACACAGCTGAGCAGCAGCAGCAATGCTAACAATTACATTAGTAATATTGAGATATGACTCATGCCGAGTATCATCCAGTTGACCCTTGGGTAACTCAGGGCTCAGGGGTTCAGACCCCTGAGCAGTTGAATGTCCATGTATTACTGTATGGTCAGTACTCCATACCTGCAGTTCCACATCTGTGGAATCAACCAAGCAACCACGGAACATGTAGTACTGTAGTTCTATTTGGTGGAAAAAGTCCATGTATAAGGGGACCTGCACAGTGCAAACCTGTGCTGCTCACTGTATTAGGAATTTAATGTGCATTATTGCACTTACATGTATACAGTGATAAGACAGAGGTGTGGTTCATTATCCCAAGCATGTAAAATGCACAGCAGCTGAATATGAGATGACAGCAATGTTCTCAGCATCAGCGTGTGCCCCATGCTAAAAATATTTAGAGTGAACCATGTGAAATTGCTGTTTTATGAGCAGAAAGAGTCAAATATGGGCAGCTTCATGTGGTTCCACACAGCATGGGGTTGTGTTTGTGTATCCCCACCTGGCAGACACAGGTCTCGAATTTCCTTGGGGATATATCTGATGTTTCACAGGCATGAAAACATGTGGAATTTCCCACAAATGTACAACTAGCCCCACAGGAAAGAAAAACTGTTAAAGGTTCTCTCTAATAATCACAGATCTGAAGACCCAGAAAGTTCCCAGGGCTTGTGTGGTGGGCCGGCCTGGTTTTAGAGAAGCAGGTCCCTGGGAGGTGAGGAGACGTGCCCGTCCACTCTCATGGGTGCACTGGGACCGAGTGTGAGGCGGGGACGCAAGCCCGTGCTCCGTCTGTAACACCTGCTTGGCCTTCCACTATTGACTGTCAATTACAGGGCATCAAAGGTAACACTGCAGATGATGTCTCCAACTTAGATGGCAGCTCCCTGCGATTGGCTGTACTCGGCACAGAGTTCTCGGCGGTAGGCGGTCCTGTAGTGCTGAGACAGGGATGGGGAGGGAGGTCGACGTCCCATGTGGAGGTGAAGGAGGGTGTCAGCCAATGGTCAGGTGAGGAGGGGGCAGCCAACTTGGAGCAGAGCCCTTCTGGTGGGTCAGTGAGATGGACTGTGTGCAGACAAGTCACTCATGGTGATGCACATTGGCCTGAGAGGAAATCCACTTCATTTCAAATCCCTGTTAAATACTGAGGGTATACACTTAACAAACAAGACGTGTCTTGTTCACTATGATTCGAATGGCTCAGGAATTCATCAGTGATGGTGTCTTCATTGTGACCCCAGCTACAGGAAATAGCATTTCTGCCTCTATTTCTCATTTTTATCCTAAAGTTTATTTTTAAAAAATTGGTTTTCTGTATTTGTGTATAAAGAAATTGTTTTATGGTTTTGTTTAATTTTGGGGGCTTCCCTGGTGGCTCTTGGGCTCCCAAATCACTGCAGAGGTTGACTGCAGCCATGAAATTAAAATATGCTTGCTCCTTGAAAGAAAAGCTATGACCAACCTAGACAACATATTAAAAAGCAGAGACATTACTTTGCCGACAAAGGTCTGTCTAGTCAAATCTATGGTTTTTCCAGTAGTCATGCGTGGATGTGAGAGTTGGACCATAAAGAAAGCTAAAAGCACCAAAGAATTGATGCTTTTGAACTGTGGTGTTGGAGAAGACTTTTGAGAGTCCCTTGGACTGCAAGGAGATCAAACCAGTCCATCCTACAGGAAATCCTAAAGGAAATAAGTCCTGAATGTTCATTGGAAGGACTGATGCTGAAGCTGAAGTTTCAATACTTTGGCCACCTGATGCGAAGAACTGACTCATTGGAAAAGTCCCTTATGCTGGGAAAGGTACTTGAAGGCAGGAGGAGAAGGAGATGACAGAGGATGAGTTGGTTGGATGGCATCACCAACTCAATGGACGTGAGTTTGGGCAAGCTCTGGAGTGGGTGGTAGACAGGGAGGCCTGGCATGCTGCAGTCCATGGGGTTGCAAAGAGACAGGACTGAGTGACTGAACTGAACTGAACTGAACTTAGGAAATAAATTCAGTAAAACTCATCTCACCATAAATGAGTTAAGCCATTAGAGCAAACTAACCATCAGCTTAATAGGAGTCATTCATGTAATGCTGAAGCTAACAATAACAGTTAATGCAGTGGTCTTCAGTCTTTTTTAACGTGGGAAGGACTTCCCTAGTGGCTCAGTGGCAAAGAATCCACCTGCAATGCAGGAGACACAATGTTTGATCCCTGGGTTGGGAGGATCCTCTGGAGAAGGAAATGGCAACCCACTCCAGTATTCTTGCCTGGAGAATCCCAGGCGAGATGGACAGAGGAGCCTGGCAGGCTGCAGTCCATGGGGTCACAAAGACTCAGACACGACTGAAGCGAGTGAGCACAGAGTGCAGCTCAGCATAAAGTGGGAAAGCTCTTTTCTCAGTGGAAATCTTGAAACCCTGTGCTTAAAACAGACAGAAGCTGAGTGGTGGTCGGGGAGGCGGAAGGATGCCAGAGTCTGGGCAGTAGAGCCTGCTCTGCACCTCTCCTCTCTGGCTGGTCTCCTTCTCAGAACCTTGAAAACCATTATGCTAAGGCATACATTACCTACATATAGTAATCCTTTAAGTGAGCGTAAGTGTTGTCATTTTCCAGGCATGTTTTTATACATCACTTTGTATGACTCTGGAGAATAGACAGCAAAGCCAGTCTTACCCCATTGTCCTTATATTTCATCGAAGGAAATTGAGGATCAGAGAGGTTAGTCACAGATCCAGTGCTGCACAGCCAATATGTGAAGCAGCGGGGTTTGGAATGTAGTTCTTCTGACTCTCAGTTTAGGGTTCATTTCACGGAATCATAGGGTTGTCTATGGGTGAAATAAAACCCCAGGCTTCTTTGAGCTGGTGAAGCTCCTTCTAGAATGTTTTGTTCAGTTCTTGTCGTTCTGTTGCTCAGCTGTATCCAACTCCTTGAGACCCCATGGACTGCAGCATGCCAGGCTCCCCTGGCCTTCACCATCTCCCGGAGTTTGCTTAAACTCTTGTTCTGTTCTGTGGTGGATGGTCAACAGAGGATGTTCAGGCTGGGGCAACTGGACTACAGCGCTTCTCATTGTAGGCAGAAGGAAAAGATTTTGGAAGTAGATCTCTCTTTTAGAGTTCATTCACTGACGTGGCCTGATTCCGTAAAGGCACAAGATGCTTGGTAACGAGGGGCTTGAGGCCTGAAGGCTCTGGAGCCTTAGGACAGGGTGTGAAAGTCACAGCGAAGGGAGAAAGAGAAGATAGCTAAGCTGACACTTCTGCAGCTTCAGAGATGAGCATTCCTGGCTGAGGGAACACATGCAGACCACCAGTATTCAAAATACAGCCTTTGTTCCTTTTTTTAGGATAAAATTTAAAGGTGCTTTCATGTTTCTACTTCTCAAATATGTCAATTTTTTCAATGAGAGCCTTTCATTCAATATAGTAGGTAATCTGAATTGTAAGAATATTGTATAGTTCCCCCCGGGACTGAATTAAGCTATTCGCATCTTGAATGGAATAAAAGGCTCCAAAAACATTTTCCCCTCCTGAATCATTCTTGGAAAAAGAGTTTGCTCGCCCCTGATCTATTTCATAATATTATCTGGGTAAAAGCTACTTTGCAGAAAACACACGTACCCGAATGCAACGATGCTAGCATAGAATTCAGCCCAAAGGGTGGAAGATTTAGTGAGAAAGGTTTTGGTTCAACCTGACAGCAGCAGCAGCAGCAAAGTCACAGCAGCAGAGCTAGTCGCCAGGAATGGGTGGGCTTGTGGTCCCATATCCCCAATCCCTGGAGACGTGCTCTGCCAGCCCCGCATCAGTGATGCATTAGACCGCTCGGGTCTTTTGAGGTCCAGGATTCTATTGTTTTATTATTTGGTTGCACTTACCGCTTCAGAGGGCTTCCCCAGTGGCTCAGCAGATAAAGAATCCGCGGGCAGTGCTGGAGATGTGGGTTCGACCCTGGGTCAGGAAGAGCCCCTGGAGGAGGAAATGGCAGCCCACTCCAGTACTCTTTCCTGGGAAATCCCATGGACAGAGGAGCCTGATGGGCTACAGTCCATGGGGGTCGGAAAGAGCTGGACACGACTGAGCAACTGAGCACTCACATCACTTCAGAATGAGTGCTTTGACTTTCTTGCATTTGAGTAGATGATGCTAAAGAATACTTAGGCTTGAGTTTCTTATGTTTCATGAATTTCTCACTTTCGAAATTTTTATCAGAAAGAATCTGAGAACATTATGATGTTAATTGGACCAGGTTTGGTAATATATTTTAAGAGCATATAATCTGTGAGTTAAAAAAAAAACAAGTCACCTGAATATTGGATGATAAAACAATAGCCTACATACTTTTTCTTTTAAAAATACTATTTTTACAAGTCTTGGAATGACAGTGGTGTTGACAAATGTGTCCTCATAGTAGATAGTAGAGAGGAGGTGCTAAAAGTTCTGCAAATTCCCCATATTTTCTATTATATGCATAAGTTTTCAAAGATTTTCTATTACTATTTTTGATTCATTTTCAGATTTCCGGTCTTTTCCCCAAATGCTTAGTTTTACCTTTCTTTATCACTATTAGTCCTTAATGGTCTGTAATAAATTCATTTTTTCAGTATAATAAGGGCACAATATTGTAAACAACAATAAAAAGAACAAAAAAAAAGCCTCTAAATGAACTCCTTTGTAATACACATAATTTTTCAATTTATCTATTTTATACTTTGAATTTTCTTGCAGCAACGGTAGAGAGCACTTTTTCTACCTTAAGTCACTGATCCATGGGAAGAATGAATCAAGCTCTACTAAGTAAAGAGAAGCTTAATTTCTTTAAGAGAGAAATGCATTCTACTTCTCTGCCTTAAAAAATAAGAGCAGGAAACATAAAACTCTATTTTAATAAATGCTAGAGATAAAAATTAAGAGAGATTGAAGATGAAAATAGGAAAGAGATCATAGAAACACAGACACACACATACACATGAAGGTAAAGATGAAGGCTTGGGAACACACATACACACACACGCACACACACAAACACACAAAGGTGAAAAGACCTAGAGTGAGAATTGGACACAAAACGAAACAGACACTGAAAGATGCATGTCCAGGGACCTCTGCAAGGCTGGCGACCTGGACTCTTTCATGGAGGCCAGTCAGGCAGTGATAGCACATAACGTGGTGGTTTCGTCGCTAAGTCGCGTCTGACTCTTTGCCACCCCATGGACTGTAACCTGCCAGGCTCCTCTGTCCATGGGATTTTCCCAGCAAGAACACCGGAGTGGGTTGCCACTTCCTCCTCCGGGGGATCTCCCCGACCCAGGGATGGAACCCACATGTCGTATTTCTCCCGCATTGCACGTGGGTTCTTTACCACTGAGTCGCGTCATGAGAGGTGGGCACATGTGGGAACTGTGGCGTGCCTGTCCTGGCTGAAGACACCCAAATCCAAAAAAAAAACCCCAAAACACGAGGAAATCCTTCTCTTATCTGCTGGCCACCAAGTTAGACCCCTGGCTTATGAACACCCACAGAAATGAGAGCTAACATTTACCGAGGGCCTACTCTGTGCCAGGCCGTGTTCCGTGTGCCTTACTTTTAATGACCATAATCCTCCTAGCATCCTTGGAGGCACATGTTACTGCCATTATTCCCATTTCACTGGTGAGGAAACTGAGGCACCAAGAGGTTATGGGACCTTCATAACTGGTCCTCAGAGGAGCTAAAGTTTGAACCCAAGGAGGTGGGCTGCAGAAAGGGCTTTGTGCACAAAGGAAAATCCACACAGAGACTGGCATTGACACGTAGGCCCAGCCATCAGCCCTGTCCCTTCACCTGCCTCGTAGACGTGCAGACTTGAAAATGGCAGAGAGAGAGAAGGCACCTTGGAGAACACGCAGGAATCTTTGAGCTAGGCTCTCATGGGATAACCTCCCAAGCTTCTGACCTTCGCTGTGTGCATGATTTGTATCATGTTTGTTGTTCCGTAATTAAAAACACTTTATTGCTTCAAAATGCCAACTTAAAGCGACCAGCACTGTTGTCTACCAACTAAAGGTGTATAAATAAATGGGGCCAGGATAAAGGAGTCACTCCCAGCAAATGCCGCCTTCTTAAATGAAAAAAAGCGTGTTTTATTTGTTTGCCTGTTTTGATGTGGCAGAAACTTAAAATGACTGAATTTGTTAGAGACAATAAAAACTTGGCACCATTTTTTTTGGTGGATGGAAATGGCATCCTAGAAGGATTATCATGGCTGTGTTGTGTCCAGCATGTGGTACACACTCAGTAAGTGTTGAATATTCAAATCACAATGTTAAGCAGTTCTTTGACAACAGACACCATCTCTATTTTCAGGATGTATGTACGTGCATGTGTGCCTGTGTGGTCAGTCGTGACCAACTGTTTGCGACCCCATGGACTGTAGGCCGGCGGGCCACAGTCTCTGTCCATGAACTTTTCCAGGCAAGAATACCGGAGTGGGTTGCCATTTCCTTCTCCAGTATTTATGCACAATATTTACTAATTATGGCAGAAATTTCTTGAGTTAAGCAAGGTAGGTGTTGTTATTCCCATTTTACAGATGAGGAAACCAAGACCCTTGGGACCAAGAGACTTGACCAGGGCTCACAGGTGGCAAGTGATCCATCTGGAACCCGAGGGCTCTGCCTCTAAATCCATGTTCTTTCACAAGACCCCACTACCCTTCCATGATTTAAATTGAAAGCCATGGATAAATCTCGAGGAAAATGTGTTTTATTCTAGAGTTGCAACATTTCTGAAAAATGTGAAGCTCTGATTTCTCCTCCCGTCTCGAAAAGAGGAATATTAAATGTCTGCAGTGTTTAGATGTCCATGACCCCCTTTCAACCTTTAACCCCTTTTAAGAGGATGTTTGCGAGGATGATTTCTCTGTTTATTTTTAATGTCTCATTTTTTTATTCCTCTGCAATTGAAAGAGAGCATCGAGTATGATATTTTAATGCTGAAGAGTTTTTCCAGGCTGTTCGATAAAATCTGTTTTATAAAAGGTTCACCACCAAAGTCAATTGCAGTAATAGCCACAAGAATTTTAAAGAGATAGGGACCAATGCAAAGTTTTCTATCGCACAATTCTGAAATAATTTCGAGTAGCTTTTGGAAAGTACCATTATTTTAAAACTCTGTTCTTATTTTTCAAAATCTTAATGGAGAGACTTCCCTGGCAGTCCAGTGGTTAAGACCTCACCTTCCAATGCAGGGGGTGCGGATTCAATCCCTGGTCGGGGATCCCACAAAACTTGGGGCTCCAAAACCAAAACATAAAACAGAAGCAGTATTGGAACAAATTCAGTAAAGATTTGAAAAATGGTCCACGTCAAAAAAAAAAAAATCTTAGAAATCTTAACTGAAAATTAAGCATCACGGGGACAAAGGAAATATCTTCTTTCCCAGCCCCCACTCGGCTCCTTTATCTGTTCCTCTCCCTGTAAATTCTGAGAACTTTGTTATTTGGAGTGAGAGGTGAATATTGTACTGGGACAGGCTTCAACTCCTCCCACTCCCTAAATCAAAGAATTAAGCATTATTTTCTCAAAAGAATGATATGAAAGGAAGATTCCCTTTGCCATAATTTTGTTTGGTCCTCTTCTTTCAGGAGAGAGAGGGGCTGAAATGTGCTGAATTTTTTGGCTATACCTCCTGCACGTACATATTTATCTCTCATATTTTCCGAGACCAGCTGAAGAGGGAGTGTTTAGAAAGAAAGAGAGGAAAGCTAATGCATGTTGAAAGTAAGATGCTTGCATCTTAATTTTAAGAGAACACAGAAGGCCAAATGCTTTCAGAAAAGGGCCCCTTCATGGAGTAATTTGCCTGGTATGGCATCACAGTTTGTTGTATAATTTCAGCCCTGTTACTATGGAAACCTGCTTTAGTGTAGCAGTGATTGTTAATCAGGATTTGTCGTTATTCCCCTTTCATCACAAGGCTCTATATCCTTATGGATTAAATCACAGTTCTCATTGACAATGGCATAGATCAAACATTATTGCCACACATAAAACCTGGGGCTGCTCCCTGTCATTTCCTCCCATCACTAGGAGCCATGCATGCCAGCTGAAGTCTTAACTTTTACAAGGAAATCAAGTCTCCTCTCAGCTCGTCTGCTATCTGCCCTCATGACAGAATGCCGGGGAGCTGAGGAAGAGGGCCACCTCCATGTAAACCCACCCTGTGACTACAGGAAAGGCGAGCATCGTCTCATATCTTCCCAAACTTGCATCTGTGGGTGCAGATCTGGGCAAGAAGTTGTTTCAGGGCAACCACTGACTTCTTCAGTCCTGTTCTCGTGTCTGCACTTCGTCAGGCACTTCCCTGAACTCTAAGGAGCAGCACGCTTGCCCTTTCCTTGCTGGAGTTCTAGCTGCGGCCTTGCCCTAGGAAGACTCTCAGGGCGGGGACCCCAACTCAGTGGTCCACCCCAGAGAGCCCCGTGGGGCTGCCGAGTGCCCTCTGCCCTTCCCATTTTGGAGAGTTGGATGAGGACCTTATCTGGATAGGGATGTTTACCAGACTTGGGGGTGCTAGATGGCCCCCGCCTCTGGGAAAGCCAGCTTGCAGGAATACCGGAATGACAGAGCCTGAACCAGGCCTTGCTGTGGCTTCAGGGCCCTCACCAGCCTCCGTGTGCCTTCTGATTGCTAGCTGATTTATTTGAGAGCAAGAATCTTTAAACTCTGCTGGTTCCCATGCAGCCTCTGGATCCAGTCTGCCAGGGTTCCATTTTAACCCTCCCACTTACTAGCTGTGTGGTCTTGGCAAGCTGTTTAACCTCTCTGAACTTCCTGTGTAAAATGAGGTTAATAATAGCACCTAGCCCATGGTCATGAGGAATAAACCAGTATTTGTAAGATGCTCACACTAGCGACTGGCACCTCACGAGTGCTGAATAGGTGTTTGTTTGCACATAAATAGAAAAGAAACATCATGCTTACGTGTATTCAAAATATATTCCAGATCAGATTATCCAGATATTAGTAAGGTGTGGAAAACAGTGCTCCCCTCCCCCCTGCACTCATCCCCTCCTCTTCCCGCGCCCCTGCTTTCTCTCCTTCATCTCTGCAATGTGCCCAGCCCCCTAGTATAATTCTGATTGGCTAAATTAATTCTGTAGCATCCTGCTGTGAATAATTATGTTGATCCAGTGTGTATTCTGATGCCTTTTTTTTTTTTTCCCTTAGCCTAAATTATAATGTGACAATTGCGGCTCACAGCTGGCTCATCAGAGGTGGGCAGTTTGGGAATTGGCGCATCTGAATACGCTTCTCTGTTAACCCTCTGCCTTGATTGCTTAAGACAAGACATATGTAAACCCCATGATTATTGCCATTTGTTTGGACTTTGCAAAGACTCTGCCTTCAAACATAAAGCTGCTGGGTTTGTTTTGGGGGAGGGGGGCCTGAAGACCTCCCCTCCCCTTATCCCCTCCCCCCCCCCTTTCAGACAATAAATAGCTGTCAGGCTTATGTCAAGGATGAAATTATAGGTGCACATGAGGCCTTGATTACATTGTTTTGGAGAGATTGCTATTAGCATACTGAAATGAAGTCTAATTTTTCACTGACGGAGCTGAGTCAAAACTCCAGTGACAGAGGCCTGGCAGACAGTGTGAGGGAAAAAGGGTCCCGTCTGAGCCCCTTGTTTCACATGGGGGTGGCAGCAGGGGTTGGGGGGAGTGGCGCGTCTCCTTATGGTACCAAACAATAAACACAAAATAGTTGATACGAAACATATCTCGTTGGAAAAGAAAGGCTGACTGATCAAGGATGAAATAAGATGCTGGGGTTGGAAAAGGTCCTCTGTGAAGTTACCCTGTGTGATTTTCAAGTGTATTTAATCCATGTTAAGGCAGAGTTGAGATGTGCAAGTCAGACCGTGTTTCAGCTGAAGAATGTACTGTCTTGATTTTTCACTTTGCTTGCTGCCCACATAATTCATTTCCTCCTGCCACTTTCCCCACGCACACATTCTCTGAACACGAATGCTTGTGATTCCCCTATCTGCAGGGCGAGTGTCCGGGCCGTACTTGTGCTGTTTATCCGTTCTGATGATGGGAACACGCAACTTGTTCATTTTCAAAACCCTTTATTTAAAGAAAAGTTCTTTGCATGTGGTTTCCTTGACTTGTTTGAAGGACTGGTGCCTCATTGGAGGATAGATTAATACTTACACATGTTTCAGGATCACTGTCCCTGATCACTGTGGTGCAGATTTAAGAATCACACACACATACACTGCGTGGTTGTGCATGCGTACACCGGAGCATATGTGTGTGTGCGTAGCAAGATTCTGGTATTGTGAGTAACTAGAAAGGCTGTTCCATACCACTGTTTCATTATTACTTTCATTAAAGGGAAAGAAATGGACATTTAGTGTGGATAAGAGAGAGAAGAGAGTGTTCTTCAGTTTGAAATCTTGTGACAGTGGAGAAAATGTGTGGACAGACCATATTTTTATTTATTTGGAATATATATTTTAAGTACCTGTCAAGTGCAAGACACTGCACTGTAATTATTACTGTGGGGCTTCAGAGGTGGATTAGAAATGGTTCCTGCGGTTCCAGAACGTGTGGTCTACACAGGAAGAGCACACTTTGCCCACCAAATTCTAGTGGGGCCAAGACTAGTGAGGCTGGAGGCGAAGAACTGGGGTTTACTTGCTACTTGCTCTCTAGGCGATGCCAAAGCAATGGAGAGACAGGAGGAATCACTGAAGGTTTAATAGGGGAGGTTGTATTAGAAGTGCAGGAGGGAATTCTATGCAGAGAAATGGAATGAAAACCTCCCAAGCAGGGTGAAACTTGTAAACTGGTGACAGGTCTGGTTTGGCTGGAGGTCCCCACCCTGGTTATGCTTGCGCATCCCTGGAGAACTAGTAATCATGCCTGAACATGGTTGGACCTAGAAATGATCATACTAAATGAAACATACTAAGACTATACTACGTAAGACAAAGACAGATACCGTGTGATATCACTTATATGGGGAATCTAAAATCTGATACAAATGAACTTATTTATCACACAGAAATAGACTCACAGACATAGACATTTAGGGTTATAGAACAGGAAAGGAAAGGCGGGGCAGGGAAAAACTGGGAATTTGGGATGAACAGATACACACTGCTGTTTTATAAACAGACAGACAAGCAGACCCTACTGTATGGCACAGGGAATCCTATTTAATGTCTTGTAATAACCTGCAGTGGGCGTCCTGGGTGGCACTATTGGTAAAGAGCCCGCCTGCCAGTGCAGGTAGACTTAAGAGACACAGATTCGATCCCTGGGTTGAGAAGGTCCCCTGGAAGAGGGCATGGCAACCCGCTCCAGTATTTTTGCCTGGAGAATCCCATGGACAGAGGAGCCTGGTAGGCTGCAGTCCATAGGGTCACCGAGAGTCGGACACGACTGAAGTGACTTGGCACGCGTGCACGCTATAACCTACAGTGGAAAAGAATCTGAAAAAGGATATGTATATACTTATTTTAAAAAACGACTGCTGCCTGAAATGTACAGAGACAGAAAGTAGATTAGAAGATGCCTAAGGCAGAGTGAACTGATGGAGAAAGGGAGTGATTACTGATGGGTAGTGGGTCTTGTCAGGGTGATTTGAGCATGGTGATGTGTACACAAATCTGTGGATGTACTAAAAAACACTGAGTTGTGTACTTTAAATAGATCAGCCATATAGTATGTGAATCAGAGCTCCTTGAAGTTGCTATAAAAAATGACTGTAGTCTGGTGCCCATGCCAGACCAATGAGATGAGAAATTCGGGTGTGGCGGGTCCTCAGGTGACTGTGTGACATCAGGTCCCCCTGCCGCTACCGCTCAGGGTGGACCGAGGAGCCACAGGGGTGCTGGCTGGAAGGCTAGGTGAGCTTCATCTCAGAGAGCCTCAGCGCAGGTCCTGCTGAAAGGTTTGTGCTTATACCAGCCGAAGGGAACCGTTGACAGTTTTAATGTAGGGCCTTGGTGACGTTAGTGTTCTTTAAGAAGCCACTTATAGGTGTATGAGGGCTTCCCAGATCGGGCTAGTGGTAAAGAACCCACTTGCCAGTGCAAGTAGACGTAAGAGACATGGGTTTGATCCCTGGGTTGGGAAGATTCCCTGGAGGAGGACATGGCAACCCACTCCAGTATTCTTGCCTGGAGAATCCCATGGACAGAGGAGCCTGGTGGGCTATGGTCCATGGGGTCGCAGAGTCGGACGCCCCTGAAGCAACATAGCACGCATGCATAGGTATGTGAAGGATGCTTTCTGGATGACGAGAGCCAGCTGAGGCTGATTTAGCTTGCCATCGAAGATGCACAGTGGCCCTCAGCCAGTGCAGATGGGGGTGGGCAGTAAGGATGTAGGAGAGACATGGCAAGAACAGAGCTCTCACCGGGCCTGCTGGCTGCCTGGATGAGGGGGATAAGGAGGGGAGGCTGTGTTTCTGGAGGGACTGGGAAGAGAGGCCAGACAGGAGGTGGAGGTGCAGGGAGGGGCAGGCTGGAAAGAGAGGACATGCAGAGCTTTGCATAGGCTGGACTTGAGGGGCCTGTGATCCATCCACAAGCAGTGCTTTGCACAGGGTGGCGCATGTGGCTGTGGGCCCAGAGAAGAGGCTGATCACAGACAGCTGGGAGTCTGCAGCCAGGGGCCTCATGCCACCTGCTTCAATAGTGGCTCACTCACCTGACCGTGGGCAGGAGGACCCAGCTCCTCACCACGTGGGCTGCCTGCTGTCCTCTCAAGATAGCTGCTGGCTCCCCACAGAGTGAGTGACCTGCGATTAAGCCAGCTGAGGTAGAAGTCAGTCAGTGCTTTTAGTGACCTGGTCTTAGAGTGACACTCCATCATTTCTGCAGGAAGCTTTTGTTCACACAGACCAGCTGTAATGAAGGGTCGGAGGGACCACAGGAGATATGAACCAGGGGCCACTAGGGGCACTCCTGGCCTGGCTCCCACACCCTGATTCCCAGCACGGTGCTGGCAGTGGTCAAAGGAACAGTGTGGTCGCAGACACTGAAAAGTGTGTGAAGAGAAGGGTGCTCAGGTGTCAGGCAGCTACAAGCTCATTGCAGGGACGCCTGCGCTGCCTAGGGGCACCCCTGTGTGCAGAGGCAGGAAAGGAAAATGAACATGGCCCTGTCTGTCACACCTGGAAGTTTAGTGTCCCCCATATCTGGAGGGCCAGCGGGTTGGGGTTGTCCCCAAAGCCCAGCCATGACGCACAGCTCTAAAGAGAGGAAAAATAACTTTGGAGAAACAAGAAAAGGCAGTACTGGTAAGTTTTTCCATCATCTAAAGTATCACTGCCTACTGATCTGTTTTGTCACATTGAAAGCAACTGCCTTGTGCCTCAGACAATAAAGAATCTGCCTGCAATATGGGAGACGTGGGTTTGATCCCTGGGTCGAGAAGATCCCCTGGAGGAAGGAATGGCAACCCACTCCAGTGTTCTTGCCTGGAGAATCCCATGGACAGAGGAGCCTGGCAGGCTGCAGTCCATGGGGTCACAAAGAGTTGGACACCACTGAGCAACTAAAGGAAAAAAAAAAAAAAAAGGTGACTCCCGGTAGAAACACCATCACTGCGGCTGCCAGGAAGGGCTGCATGAATGATCCCAGGCTGACATCATATCTGAGCCCAGTGAACTAGGGTGAGAGTGGACAGAGTGAATCTTTTCAGGTCTGCAGCATACTCGATTTCATCCCATGAAGCTAGAAAGGGGAAGTCTTTTTCGAATAAGGGTGACTGATTGATTTCTGGGGACACAGGAATGAGATGAGCCCTCTTAAATGGCATGGCTTCTGATCCGTTAAAAAGTATATGAACATTTATCCCCCGGTGAAATTCACCCCATTTTAATTTTGGCATCAGAGCTGAAGAGTTTGCTTCTATTTAGAAATGAAAAATGTTGGTTTTAAAATGAGGGATAGGAATTTATTTGTATTTAAAAAGTAATGAGTTCTAAATGGAGAAGGGAGAAAGATAAGAGTGGGTTTCAGAGAGAAGGGACTTAGTGCAGTGAGGAGTTGGGGGCCGGGAGTGGGGAGTGGTGTCCAGGGGTGCATTCGTCCAGGGTAAGTTGTTTACACCACCTCTGTCTTGCCTGCCCTCCTAGACCCCCAGGTCCCCTTGGACCCCCCTGCTTAATGAAAAGAGGCTCACCTTCACCACCCCATCAACACCTCTCTAGTACTCGCTGATTTCCTTTTTTTTTTTTTTTTAATGAAGAGAGAGGAAGGCTCAGAAGCCTTGGGTAGGCTAGCACTTTAATGCCATTGGTTTTCATTGTATTTACGATGGAGTTACTATTTTTTCTGTGGTCAGTGAGACTGGGCTTCCATTTCTGGTGTTGGGGCGGCATTTTCTCTCCGGAAGGTAAATGCGTATACCCGGAAGTGGTTCATGTGAACGGTATCGGATAGTATTGCAGTGGACAGAGATCATGAAGGTGGTAGTGAAATGACTGGAATTCAGGAAGCGCCACCTTAGAGCACGCCAGTTTGGCTTCGTTCATCAAGCCACAGACAGGTTGTCCCAGGTGTCTCCAGCTGCCACAGCAGAACAGGGTAGACTGGGAGGCTTCCGCGACAGACGCTGACTCCCCACAGCTCTGGACGCTGGGAAGTCCCAGGTCAGGGAGCCGTCGTAGTCTGGTTCCTGGTGAGGGCTCTTTTTCGGTGTGCAGATGGCCGACTTTTCACTGCGTCCTCACACAGTTCTAGAATGAGCTCCGTTCTTGTCCTTTTCTGTAAAGACACTCAGCCCATCACGGGAGCCCCACGCTCAGGACCTCATCTGAACCAAATCACCCCTCAAAGGCTTTGCAAACTAACGCCATCACACAGGGGGGTTGGGTCTTCAACATATGGATTTGGGGGAACTCAGAGGTCAGTTGCAGCGTGACGCATTGTTGGTGTCAACACATCTTGGGTGTGTGGAGCCGACAGATCATTCAGCCTCACTTCCTGCATCTGAAATGGTGTTGAGGACCATTCTGAGGCGCACATGAAGGAACGTTTGTGTAGCTTAGATCACTTCAGGCTGGTAAAATGCCCCTCTGCTAAACTTGTTCTTTTTTCACGTATGGAAGATGACTATTAGAATAAACTATATTTTTATTAGAGAATTTGGAAAATATTAAAAAATGATACATCTTAGATCTCAAATCTAAATCTAAAATACATATAGCCATATTTTAGTTTTGTTATCTTGATTTTCAGATGATATTATTGATCTTCATATCTCACTCCTTTTCATGTCAGTTAAGAAAGAGTTAGTCCCTTCCTCCCCGCAACTGCTGGCTTTTCCTGTAGTTCGCTTTCCAGGTCAGTCCGTGTCTCCCCCCACAACATCCCAGCCACCCCCACCCCCCGCCACCCCCCAAAACTTGCAGTCTTTAACTTTATTAAATGAGGAATTTAAACTAGGAATTTACTCTTTTGTTTTATTTTTATGTTGGAGAAGCACTGAGTCCAGGACTGGGGCGTTGCTGGAACGTGTGTGTGTGCACGCTGGGGTACCATGGCTGATGATGGGGCAGGCCGCCCTCCCTCTGCTCTGTGGAGGGGGACCGCTGAGCAGGGGTCAGCACCCATTAACGGAGTCACTCTTCTTCCAGCACAGCTGCCTTTGAGCCCTCTGCACCAGGTGGGGTGAGGCGGCCCTGGGTGCAGGGTCGGGGCAGTTTCTCTGGTAGCATCTGGCTGCCCTTCAGGAGACAGAGAGCTAAAGCCTCTTCAGTGCTCAGGAGTTGGCAGAGGCTGGGGTAGGGGTGGGGGACATTGTGCCTACACCACCACGTTCCTGGGCCCTAGCAGATATTTCTGGAACCCAATGGATGAAGGTGACAGGCAGGGTCTCGTAGAAGACCTCAGTCCATGACAGCGATTTTGTTGATGGACAGACAGGGAGGATATTAAAACCGAACCCATAAGATTCATGATTGTTTCTCATGAATCGGGGATTTCACTTATTTATATATTTTGTTAAGGAGAGCAGTTTAAAAAAAACACACTGAGGTTTTTGCCGCCTTCATCTGCCATTTTACTCAGCCCATTGGTAAGTGCTGTGTTTTTCTACCAAAAGTAGTTAAACCAGTATGGGAGGCTTTCCCGCACTGGGATCGTGATAGTCTGCTAGGCTGGGGAAACAGCAGCCTAATGATACGGGAAGGCTCTAACACAGAAGTTCAGTGTGGCACTGTGGGAATGTTGAGAGCCAGCTGAAATGCAGAAAGAGAAGCTTTCTGAGTGAGTGATTGTCAAAGAGAGAAAAGTGGAGCTCGATGTGGCTTTTAGGATGTCCACGGCTTCTCTAAGCTCTTTTCAAACCCAAGCATGTGGACCACCCAGAGACGTTGCTAATTACATCTGTGAAGGAAGTGAAACAGCGCAACCAGCTTGGAGCAAAGACCAGCTCGGAGCAAAGACCCACTCAACTTTAGAGAGAAAATCAGTCTGTCATATTTATACAAATATGTGTACTTCAATGATAATTGCCGTAGTCATTGTTTACTATTGCTACACTATATTAATTATCTATTCAATGATAATTAAATACAGAATTCTAAGCATCATCCCCAAACAAATTACCTTTTATCAATTGAAACAAACCAATTAAAAATTTCAAAATGCAACCATGTAATCAACATCTTAATACATGTTAATTATGACCAAAATTTCAATTAATGTGTTAATATATGACCTTAGATCTCCAGAAACAAACAACAAAGCAGCCTCACATAGCAATTACGGTCTTGTTTGATTGACACATATCTGTGAGTTTGTTTTTGCGTCTGGTTTGGTAATTTGACTTATATCAGTAAAGCTGGCTTCTTCTCTTCCCTGTTCTGAAACCGCTGCATAAAAAGCTCGCAAGGTTTGAAAACACAACTCTCTCCTCTTCAGCGTCTACGTCCTGCCTTCCTGCACTGTACCATCAGTTGTGTCTCTTTCGAGCCTGGTTTCAGCTGCTCCACAAACCCACAGAGGGGCTAGCACAGGCTGTGATCTCTTCATTTTGCAGATGGGTAAGGTGAGGAATGGGGCGTCCCTGGCGGCAAAGTGGTGAAAGAACCCACCTGCCAACGCAGGAGACCCAGGTTTGATCCCTGAGCTGGGAAGATTCACGGGAGAAGGAAATAGCAACCTGCTCCAGTAGTAGTCGTCTATGGGGTCGCACAGAGTCAGAAGCGACTGAAGCGACTTAGCAGCAGCAGTTAGTATTTTTGCCTGGGAAACCCAATGGACAGAGGAACCTGCTAGGCTACAGTCCATTGGGTTGCAAAAGACTTGGACACGACTGAGCGATTGGACAGCAGGTGAGGAATGGACAGGTTCATGCTGCTGCCTAAAGGTGCTGGTGTAGGGGCTGTCTGAGGGCCTCCTCAGTCTATGCCCTGACTGGTAATGCTGAAGAAGCTGAAGCTGAATGATCCTATGAAGAGCTACAAGACCTTCTAGAACTACACCCAAAACAGATGTCCTTTTCATTATAGGGGATTGGAATGCAAAAATAGGAAGTCAAGAGATACCTGGAGTCACAGGCAAATTTGGCCTTGGAGTACAGACTAAAGCTGTATAAAAAGCTCTGAGAAGGTTTTACAAATAGCTGTGAAAAGAAGAGAAGTGAAAGGCAAAGGAGAAAAGGAACGATATACCCATCTGAATGCAGAGTTCCCAAGAATAGCAAGGAGAGATAAGAAAGGCTTCCTCAGTGATCAATGCAAAGAAATAGAGGAAAACAATAGAATGGGAAAGACTAGAGATCTCTTCAAGAAAATTGGAAATATCAAGGGAACATTTTATGCAAAGATGGGCACAATAAAGGACAGAAATGGTATGGACCTAAAAGAAGCAGAAGATATTAAGAAGAGGTGGCAAGAATACATGGAAGAACTGTACAAAAAAGAGCTTCATGACCCAGATAATCACCATGTTACGATCACTCACCTAAAGCCAGACATCCTGGAATGTGAAGTCGAGTGGGCCTTAGGAAGCATCACTACAAACAAAGCTAGTGGAGGTGATGGAATTCCACTTGAGCTCTTTCAAGTCCTAAAGACAACGTTGTGAAAGTGCTGCACTCAATATGCCAGCATATTTGGAAAACTCACCAGTGGCCATAGGACTGGAAAAGGTCAGTTTTCATTCCATTCCCAAAGAAAGGCAATGCCAAAGAATGCTCAAACTGCCACACAATTGCACTCATCTCACATGCTAGCAAAGTGATGCTCAAAATCCTCTAAGCCAGGCTCCAACAGTACATGAACTGTGAACTTCCAGATGTTCAAGCTGGATTTGGAAAAGGCAGAGGAACCAGAGATCGAATTGCCAACATCCGCTGGATCATCGAAAAAGCAAGAGAGTTTCAGAAAAACATCTGCTTTATTGATTACACCAAAGCCTTTGACTGTGTGGATCACAACAAGCTGTGGAAGATTCTTCAAGCGATGGGAATACCAGACCACCTGACCTGCCTCCTGAGAAATCTGTATGCAGGTCAAGAAGCAACAGTTAGAACTGGACATGGAACAATAGACTGGTTCCAAATAGGGAAAGGAGTATGTCAAGGCTGTGTATTGTCACCCTGCTTATTTAACTTATATGCAGAGCATATCATGAAAAATGCTGGACTGGGTGAAGCATAAGCTGGAATCAAGATTGCCAGGAGAAATAGCAATAACCTCAAATATGCAGATGACACCACACTCACTGCAGAAAGTGAAGAAGAACTAAAGAGCCTCTTGACGGAAGTGAAAAAGGAGAGTGAAAAAGTTGGCTTAAAACCCAACATTCAGAAAACTAAGATCATGGCATCTTTTCCCATCACTTCATGGCAAATAGATGGGGAAACAATGGAAACAGTGAAAGACTTTAATTTGGGGGGCTCCAAATTCACTGCATATGGTGACTGCAGCCATGAAATTGAAAGGCACTTGCTCCTTGGAAGAAAAGCTATGGCCAACCTAGACAGCATATTAAAAAGCAGAGACATTACTTTGCCCACAAAGGTCCGTCCAGTCAAAGCTATAGTTTTTCCAGTAGTCATGTATGGATTTGACAGTTGGACTATAAAGAAAGCTGAGCGCTGAAAAATTGATGCTTTTGAACTGTGGTATTGGAGAAGACTCTTGAGAGTCCCTTGGGCTGCAACGAGATCCAACCAGTCCATCCTAAAGGAGATCAGCCCTGAAGATTCATTGGAAGGACTGATGCTGAAGCTGAAACTCCAATACTTTGGCCACGTGATGTGAAGAACTGACTCATTTGAAAAGACCCTGATGCTGGGAAAGATTGAAGGTGGGAGGAGAAGGGGACGACAGAGAATGAGATGGTTGGATGGCATCACCAACTCAATGGACATGAGTTTGAGTAAACTCCAGGAGTTGGTGATGGACAGGGAGGCCTAGCGTGCAGGAGGGGGTCGCAGAGTCAGACATGACTGAGTGACTGAACTAAGCTGATCTGACAGGGGCTGTCAGAGAGCCCTGGCTCATGTGTTCACACATGAGGTTGCAGGGCCACAGGGATGAGACATGGCAGGAATTCATCACTTGCTCTTTGTTCCCATTGGGAACCATCTTGAGCAAGATTAGAGGAGGGAGACTCAGGCATGCCTGCTTGTGGGGGTGTCAGGAAGGCCCTCAGGGAGGAGATTTAGTGAATGGAAAGGATTTAGACATTGGGGGTGAAGAACATTCTAGGAGAAGAGTAGGGTCAGAATACAAGTTTGACTAGAGCTTACAGTCATTGGAAGAAAAACAGTGATAAGTTCACCTGGGAGGATGAATATATCAATCTTTATTCATTTATTTTTAAACATTTATTTAATTTGGCTGTGCCGGGTCTTGGCTGTGGCTCATGGGGTCTTCAATCTTTGTTGCAGCACCTGGGGTCTTTAGCTGTGGCATACGAACCTCTTAGTTACATCACGTGGGATCTCATTCCCTGACCAGGAATTGAACCTGGGCCTCCTGCATTGGGAATGCAGAGTCTTAGCCCCTGGACCACTGAAGAAATAGCCAAATATATCTGTCTTATTTCTTTTTCTGCATATGCCACTTGATAAGAAGGCCTGAGGTCGAGGATGAGGTCATTTAAAAGGCTACCTGACCTTCTCATCTGACTTAAAATGTTTCACAACTACATAGCATCAATGTTCCATCACCTGACCCTGTATCCTTGGTTTCTTATGGCCCGTTTATTGTGAGACTATAGTTGATTCAAAAGAAATCTGCTGCTAAGTCACTTCAGTCCTATCCGACTCTGTGCGACCCCTTAGACGGCAGCCTACCAGGCCACCCGTCCCTGGGATTCTCCAGGCAAGAACACTGGAGTGGGTTGCCATTTCCTTCTCCAATGCATGAAAGTGAAAAGTGAAAGTGAAGTTGCTCAGGCGTGTTCAACTCTTAGCGACCCCATGGACTGCAGCCCACCAGGCTCCTCTGCCCATGGGATTTTGCAGGCAAGAGTAGGCAGTGGGCTGCCATTGCTTTCTCTGGGGGTACTTCTAAAATACTTCTTTATTTTAGCATGTACATACTTCTACTCTGAAACATGGCTCACTTAACTGCACTGGCAATTTTATTATGTGCTGTAAATTGTGAGCATATTTTTGGTGTATTGAAGTGGGAAATCCCCTTGGGAATTCAGCAAACTGGACTTTAGCTTGAATAGGACAGATGAAGAATAGAACTCACTGTGTGTAAATAAATGTGTCTATGTGTGTGTATAAAATGTTGTATATACGTATATTAATATATACACACATATATAGATACGTGTGCATCCATGTGTGTATATGAATAAAATTGGATTGAGTCATAAAAGTATAAATATGTCAAATATAAAATCTATTAGGGAAGGAGTTTGTTTTTATGACTCAGAAGGGAGGTGTAATAAAGAAGTATTTTTAAGACCAGGAACTAGTGTGTGTCAGTTTCTTTGTGTTCAGTTCCTCATCTTTTGACAGGAAGGCGAGTCACTGGATTTGAATCATAAGGCTGTAAAGGATGCTGGGGCAAACTTTTTTCAGGCTGAATATTTAGAAACATCGGCAAAGTCAGCGGCTGGATGTCTGAGTGGATTGGGGAATCGTCAAAACAAATATTCATCTTCAGTTTTTCAGATGCTGTGGATCTCCTGCCGAGTACAGAAGGATCTTTAAAAAAGTTAATAGACAGATCATGCTGTCTGTACATTCTAAAGGAGGTTGTTAAAAATGACTGGAGGAGCGTGAATATCCACGTTCATTGCAGCATTATTCACTGTGGCCAAACGGAAATGATCAGGTGTGCATTGCACAGGTGGACGGATAAACAAAATGTGGTCTGTGCGGGGGTATGTTATTCAGTCTTGAAAAGGAAGGACGCATTGATGTAGACTGCAGCATGGAGGAACCGCGAGGACCTGTGCTCAGTGAATAAGCCAGCTGAGCGCCGAGGAACTGACGCTTCTGAACTGTGGTGTTGGAGAAGACTCTTGAGAGCCCCTTGGACTGCAAGGAGATCCAACCAGTCCATCCTAAAGGAGACCAGTCCTGGGTGTTCATTGGAAGGACTGATGCTGAAGCTGAAACTCCAATACTTTGACCATCTCATGTGAAGAGTTGACTCATTGGAAAAGACCGATGCTGGGAGGGATTGGGAGCAGGAGGAGGAGGGGACGATAGAGGATGAGATGGCTGGATGGCATCACTGACTCGGTGCACATGAATTTGGGTAAACTCCGGGAGTTGGTGGTGGACAGGGAGGCCTGGCGTGCTGCGATTCATGGGGTCACAGAGTCGGACACGACTGAGCGACAAATCCTGGATGATTGTACTTTCCTGTGGAGTACCCAGAAGAGTCAAATCCACAGAGACAGAAGGTAGAAAGAGGCTTACCAGCAGCTGGGAGAAAGGAGGAATGGGGGATGAGTGTTCACTGCGGACAGAGTTTTGGCTGTAAAGATGAGAACGTTTTGGAGATTGGTGGTGGAGACAGTTGCACAACAGTGTGGATGTACTGAGTGCCACTGCACTGCAGACTTAAAAAATGGTCAGGATGGTACATTTTATGTTATGTGTGTTTTATCTCAGTTTGAAAAATCAGCAGGACATTTTATTCAGGACCTGAGAAAGCAGAAGCCCAAGAAGGTGGTGTGGCTAGACTGTTGTCTGGGATGGAAATGCCCATAAGCCACTAGGTGTGGAAAGAAGCGTTGGGTCTTTCTTCCAGTAAAATCTTCCCACCACATTCTTCTGCCTTCATTTCCACCACCCCCCCCCCGCCCCCAGTAATGCATCCCGGCTTTCACCTCTTCATTTACCAATCAGTCTCGACTCCCTCGTGGTTAGTCTCGTCTTTACCCTCGGAGAACACTCACGCAAGTATCTTTCTTCTGCATCAGCTTTCTCGGCTCTTTTTCACTTTTTAAGGCACAAGACTGAAAGTTGGTAGACATGTAGTGATGATTTTTTTTGGCTCAGCATTAGGGTTTTGATGTTGGTCACTTCCCAAGGCGACAGCAGCCGGTACCACCACCAGTGAGGACGTTGCCCGCTGTCAGAAGCACATGACATGCGTTGGCTGCTCTTCCTCGCTGAAGAGTGTGTCATTGTCGCCAAGTAAATCTGCTTCTGGAAGAAGCAAGTGAAACAGAAAGAAGTTCGAGAAAGGGCATGCAATTGGTTTTTGAGTCTTGTATTCTCAATCTAAATAAAATTCATTTTATTTAGAATTCAGGGTTTTAGGATGTTTCTTGTTGGTATCATTAATTAAAAATTATGTTAACACCACACAGAAGGAACACAGCGGTGGTGTTTTGACCATTTACATGCAGATAGTGAATGCCTGCGGAGAAGGCAATGGTACCCCACTCCAGTACTCTTGCCTGGAAAATCCCATGGACTGAGGAGCCTGGTGGGCTGCAGTCCATGGGGTCGCTAAGAGTCGGACATGACTGAGCGACTTCACTTTCACTTTTCACTTTCATGCATTGGAGAAGGAAATGGCAACCCACTCCAGTGTTCTTGCCTGGAGAATCCCAGGGACGGGGGAGCCTGGTGGGCTGCCGTCTGTGGGGTCGCACAGAGTCGGACACGACTGAAGCGACTTAGCAGCAGCAGCAGCAGTCAATGCCTGTGGGCACTGGTGGCTCAGTGGTAAAGAATCTGCCTGCTAATGCAGGAGATGCAGGTGTGATCCCTGGGTCAGGAATATACCCTGAAGGAGAAAATGGCAACCCATTCCAGTATTCTTGCCTGGGAAATCCCTTGAACAGAGGAGCCTGGCAGGCTACAGACCATGAGGTTGCGAAAGAGATAACTTAGTGAGACATGACTAGTCAGACATGGCTTAGTACCTAAACAACAGCTATGGTTTTGTCCTAAGAATTCTGTACTTTCAGAGATAGTCATGGAGAAGAGGAAGTAATAATCTGGGATCCTCAACAGATATCATAGGTTTTATTTGTTGAAAATAGAACACAAGGAGGGAAAAGACCTGATCTTGAGGAATGAGAAAACTCAGAACCAAGCCACTGACTAAACGTGTATGGTGGGGACAGCTGCTTTCCAGCCTTGCAGATGAGTAGCTGTCTTACCACGGTCACAGTAGATGTGACCAAGGAATTAAAAACACTCGTTACTGGGGTGCTACCAAAATCTGCTTCCGTATGATGTAAACCTCAAGGCCATATTTGTGTTTTATAGGAACAAGAGATTTCCATTTTAAATAGAACAGTTTCATTTATTCCTTGTGAAAGAATGTTAAAGCATGAATCAGACTTATTAATTGTTTGAAGGTCATCTTAAGAAAATTACTTACATATTGAAAAATATTTTAATTATTTTCTTGGAAATAGCGATGTATTATTTCAATGGAAATTGGAACCATGGTCCTTAAAAGCTCTGTGATGTTGGCTAGCTTAACATTATCTATTTAAATATCACAGGTCCTCTAAAACTTAATGTGAAAGCTAATATTCATAGTTTGATTATTATGTGTATATATGTATTGGTATTATCTTGAATTCACATGTTGAGAGAACAGACTAATTTTGTGATTAACAGAATCACTGAAGAGATCCTTTTATTCTCGGCTTGCCAGAGAGACCAGTATTTAAAAAATTCTATCCATACTAGATGTAGTTTAATGACAAAAGGACTTCTGTTGGTAGAGATATTGGTGATGAAATTCTGAAGACATTTGTCTATTTAAGAGAGAGCAAATAAGTAAAGGTATTGATGTGCTGGAAACCCGAAATTCTGCTGCAGATGAGGGAGTCACACACATATGGAGAAGAGGAAATGTAAGGGAGGCTCTCAAGGTATTGGATCTGAGTTGAAAGTATCAGTGTGAACTCATGTTAGACAGACAGACACCCCCCCCTCCCCGCCCCCCTCCACACACACACCGCTGTAGCTACTGAAAGAGCCTAGAAGCCACGTCATGCCAGTAGTAATGAGCATCTCAGTGCCTGGGTATTGGTTTCTAAATTCTATATTCCACTAACAGAATTCACCGAGCTATTTGGTTGTGTCAGAAGCAAGGAAGCGCTGAAGACCTAGTGAGGTCATATCAAGGGACCAGCCGAAAGGGACTCTCAGGACCCAAACCTTGGGAACATCTCAGTATTCAAAAATGTTTTGATGGCCATGGATTATAACACATTACATTTTTTTAGAAACCACGAGTTAGCAGTGATGAGAGAGGTACAGGAAGGTGGGAGTTGGGAGCTGCTCTACTTAGAGGAAGGTTAGCTGATAAATATAGAAGGAATTATAGAATTGAAAACAATCATTGTTTTGTGACACCAGTGTCATCACTGACTCAGGATGGATGCTAACACTGCTGGGAGAAAGGCTGATGTTGAAGAACAGAGTGTTCTCTCGTCCTCCGTGGAGTCCTTAAGAGAACAACGTGCCTTTGACGTGGAGAGATTGGTGGTCAGCACCTTAACCAAACAGTCAGGCTTGACATCACAGATCATGAGACCCTGATGTGTTGGAGTGGGGGCACACAGCTTCCGCAGGATTGGTCTGCACCCCATTAACTATTTAACATCCTTAAGGACAGAGGGAAATGGAGAAGCTGTATTAGATTAGGGAGACTGAAGGGAAATAACAGCCAACTGAAGTGAGTGAAACTTAGTTGGATTCTGAATCAAAAAAAGCCAAATAGCTCTAAAGGTCATTTTTGAGACAATGGGGGAAATATTGGATGCTCATAGTAATGTTCAGTTTCTTAAAGTGTGTTTAAATGGGAGAAGGTCCTTGTTCCTGAAGGATGAATGGCAAGGGAAACAGGGTGAAATTTCATGACGTCTTAAGCTCAGTTTTGGAAAGTTTAGCGAAAGGAAAACAAATATATATATTCATATCAGAGGAAGACAGCCAGAGACCTAGAGAGACAAAGAGAGAGGCCGGGGGGGAGAGGAGGATTGTCAGAATGTGAACAGCTGATGAATCTGGGTGAGGAGTATGTGAATGTTTAGTGTACTGTTGGTTCAGCATTTCTGTAGGCTTGAAATTTTTCAAAATAAAAAAATCAATTAAAAACAAATGAAAAAGGATACTGTGCTTATATATATCCAGATCTGATAGACAGAGTGCCTGATGAACTGTGGACGGAGGTTCGTGACATTGTGCAGGAGACAGGGATCAAGACCATCCCCATGGAAAAGAAATGAAAAAAGCAAAATGGCTGTCTGAGGAGGCCTTACAAATAGCTGTGAAAAGAAGAGAAGTGAAAAGCAAAGGAGAAAAGGAAAGATATAAGCATCTAAATGAAGAGTTCCAAAGAATAGCAAGGAGAGATAAGAAAGCCTTCCTCAGCGATCAATACAAAGAAATAGAGGGAAACAACAGAATGGGAAAGACTAGACATCTCTTCAAGAAAATTAGAGATACCAAGGGAACATTAGGAGAAGGCAATGGCACCCCACTCCAGTACTCTTGTCTGGAAAATCCCATGGACGGAGGAGCCTGGTAGGCTGCAGTCCATGGGGTCGCTGAGTCGGACACGACTGAGTGACTTCACTTTCACTTTTCACTTTCATGCATTGGAGAAGGAAGTGACAACCCACTCCAGTGTTCTTGCCTGGAGAATCCCAGGGACGGGGAAGCCTGGTGGGCTGCCGTCTATGGGGTTGCACAGAGTTGGACACGACTGAAGCGACTTAGCTTAGCAAGGGAACATTTCATGAAAAGATGGGCTCGATAAAGGACAGAAATGGTATGGACCTAACAGAAGCAGAAGATTTTAAGAAGAGGTGGCAAGAATACACAGAATAGCTATACAAAAAAGAGCTTCATGACCCAGATAATCACGATGGTGTGATCATTCACCTAGATCCAGACATCCTGGAATGTGAAGTCAAGTGGGCCTTAGGAAAGCATCATTATGAACAAAGCTAGTGGAAATGACGGAATTCCAGTTGAGCTATTTCAAATCCTAAAAGATGATGCTGTGAAAGTGCTGCACTCAATATGCCATCAAATTTGGAAAACTCAGCAGTGGCCGCAGGACTGGAAAAGGTCAGTTTTCATTCCAATCCCAAAGAAAGGCAGTGCCAAAGAATGCTCAAACTACTGCACAGTTGCACTGATCTCACACGCTAGTAAAGTAATGCTCAAACTTCTCTAAGCCAGGCTTCAGCAATATGTGAACCATGAACTTCCAGATGTTCAAGCTGGTTTTAGAAAAGGCAGAGGAACCAGAGATCAAATTGCCAACATCTGTTGGATCATGGAAAAAGCAAGAGAGTTCCAGAAAAACATCTATTTCTGCTTTATTGACTATGCCAAAGCCTTTGACTATGTGGATCATAATAAACTGTGGAAAATTCTTCAAGAGATGGGGATACCAGACCACCTGACCTGCCTCTTGAGAAACCTGTATGCAGGTCTGGAAGCAACAGTTAGAACTGGACATGGACCAACAGACTGGTTCCAAATAGGAAAAGGAGTACATCGAGGCTGTATATTGTCACCCTGCTTATTTAACTTATATGCAGAGTACATCATGAGAAACGCTGGATGGGAAGAAACACAAGCTGGAATCAAGATTGCCGGGAGAAATACCAATAACCTCAGATATGCAGATGACACCACCCTTATGGCAGAAAGTGAAGACGAACTAAAAAGCCTCTTGATGAAAGTGAAAGAGGAGAGTGAAAAAGTTGGTTTAAAGCTCAACATTCAGAAAACTAAGATCATGGCATCTGGTCCCATCACTTCATGGGAAATAGATGGGGAAACAGTGGAAACAGTGTCAGACTTTATTTTGGGGGGCTCCAAAATCACTGCAGATGGTGATTGTAGTCATGAAATTAAAAGATGCTTACTCCTTGGAAGGAAAGTTATGACTAACCTAGATAGTATATTGCAAAGCAGAGATAATACTTTGCCAACAAAGGTCCGTCTAGTCAAGGCTATGATTTTTCCAGTAGTCATATATGGATGTGAGAATTGGACTGTCAAGAAAGCTGAGCACTGAAGAATTGATGCTTTTGAATTGTGGTGTTGGAGAAGAATCTTGAGAGTCCCTTGGACTGCAAGGAGATCCAACCAGTCCATCCTAAAGGAGATCAGTCCTGGGTGTTCATTGGAAGGACTGATGTTGAAGCTGAAACTCCAATACTTTGGCCACCTCATGCGAAGAGTTGACTCATTGGAAAAGACTCTGATGCTGGGAGGGATTGGGGGCAGGAGGAGAAGGGGTCGACAGAGGATGAGATGGCTGGATGGCCTCACCGACTCGATGTACATGAGTTTGAGTGAACTCCGGGAGTTGGTGATGGACAGGGAGGCCTGGCGTGCTGCGATTCACGGGGTCGCAAAGAGTCGGACACGACTGAGCAACTGAACTGGACTGAAGCATAGATCGTGAGGGGATTTTACTGGGAGTAAAGTCCTGGCATTAGTTCTAGTTCTGTTACTAACGATGTGACCTCGGGGTGGGGGTGTGTGTGTGCTTAGTCTTCTTGAATAGAATCATTGGTTTGTCTGATTGATATCGCAGTAGGTTCAAGGAATTAAGATAGCATCATGACATGTCAAAGAATTTTTAAAAATGTCAACATGGTAGAAATAAGGTTTCAGGTAGAGATGAGAAGGAGGCCTTGGGAGGAAAGTGATGGGAGAGTCTGACTGCAGAGAGAGGCAGGGCTAGCTTCTGCGAGCCATCTCAGAAGTTTCAGCTAAATTACAAGGGCAAGTGAACATTCTTGTAGGGTTTTGCTTTTTCACTTCAAAAATTTAGTAGCCGCTCTCTAATGTCATCAAATATTAGAGTCGGTGTCAAGTTTCCCTCGTTTAGAGTTTGTTCCAATCAGGATCGGAAGAAGGTTCATACATTGCAATTGGTTAATTTCTCTCTCCCTCCCTTTTAATAACAGATCTATTGAGGTGTAATTCATGTACCATACAATTCACCTATTTAAAGTGTGCAGTGCAGCAGTTTTTAGTGCAGTCCCACAGTTGTACAAGCATCACCACGGTCAGTTTTGGAACATTTTCCATCACCCCCTGTCCCTAAGTCATTCCTCATTTCCTGTCAAACCTCTCCTGGCCCTAGGCAAACACAGGTCTACTTTCCATTGCTGTGGATTTGTTTGCTACGGACATTTCGTATAAATGAAATCATGTGAGGTCTTTTGCCTTCTTTCGCTTAGCATACATTTTCAGGGCTTGTCCATGTTGTAGCATCCATCAGTGCATCTCTCCATCTCATTGCTGAGTAATATTCCATTGTGTGGATGCACTGCATTTTATTTATTCATTCCTCAGCTGATGGACATTTGGGTTGTTTCTATTTTTCGTCTATAATGAATAATGCTGCTGCAGTCACTTGTGTATACGTTTTCATGGCTTAAAGTTGTTTTACCTTCTGTTGGGTGAGTGTCTTGGAATGGAATGTCTGGGTCATGTGGTGACTTTCTGTTTATTTACCTGTTGCCACAATCCCACCTGCAGCGTATTCTGTCAGCAGAAGGGTTCAATTTCTCTACATCCTCCCCAACATTTGTTATGATCTTTCTATCTCTCTCTCTCTCTCTCTTTTTTTTTTGGCCATGCCACACAGCATGCAGAATCTTCCCAGACCAGGGATCAAATCTGCGCTGACTGCAGTGGAAGCATGGTGTCTTAACCACTGGGCCAGCGAGGAAGTCCAGATCTGTCTTTTTTAAAGCCGTCTAGTGGGTGTGAAGTGGCAGCTCACTGTAATTGTGATTTGCATTTCCCTGATGGTTCCTCAGAAGGTTTTACCTGGTAGAATGGCACTCTTTGAGATTTAAACTAGAAGCTCATTCTTACTGTGTCATAGAGGATGGGTGAGGAGTGTATAGGAGATAAACAGGTGAAGTAAGCCGGGGGACAGACCAAGCTAGTGGGAGTGAGGAAGGTGGCAAGGAGACGGATTCCAGGGCTAAGAGATACAGGAATTTGGGAGTGACTGGATGTAGTGGTTGGGGAATGCTTGCAACTGGATTTCTTGCCTGGGCAGTGGGGTAGAGTGTGATGGCACTCACTGATGTCTTGGACAGAGCCTCGCGAAGAGGGGAACATGTTTAGATTTGAGTTTGAGGTAATGGACTTCCTTGGTGACACAGTGATAGAGAATCTGCCTGCATTGCAGGAGACACAGGTTCAGTCCTGGGGTCGGAAAGATCCCCTGGAGAAGGGAATGGCTACCTACTACAGTTTTCTTGCCTGGAGAGTTCCATGGACAGAGGAGCCTGGTGGGCTACAGTTCTTGGGGTCACAAAGAGTTGGACACGACTGAGTTTCTAACACTTTCACTTTCCGAGGTGCTGGTGGTTATTGTCGGGAGGGCAGATCAGGAGAGGAGTCCAGGCTGGATGTATACACTTGAGGATTATTGTCTATCAGAAGTAATTCAAGATGGGGTGTAGGGGTGTGGACTGAGAAGTCAGCCCATGAGGACAAGGCGTTCAAGGGAAGATCTGAGCCTTAGATAGGGGGCACATTCCCACCCCTGCGGGTGGGGAGCTGTGTCAGTCCCATGTGGGACACACTCCCTACAGCAAAGGAGTGTGAGGAAGATGACAAGGCCAGCTCTCTGGACCTTTTCCTCCTCCCTTGTCGCCAGGCCAGAGGCAGTTTTAGGCTGGCATGGGGTCAGTCCAGGTGAGATGACCTCTACGTCCCTTCCAGGGCTCACATGCAAGAATCGGGGAAAGAGCCCCAAACTTTCTGTCCTGGGGGTTGTGTGGAGGGACCTTGATGCATTTCTAGAGTCCAGTTGCTTTCCCCTTCTAAAAATGCATAGAAGTGGTAGTCTGCTCAGTACAGATTGTGGTGAGAGAACCACCTTCCCTTCAGTTCACTGAAATCCGTTCTGGGATGACATCTCCGCCAAAGTTTTCTGGTGAGTAGACTTGTGTGTGTGTTACGCCAGTGGGGAGATGGGAGAGAGGTTGCCTCTTGTAGGCAGAATTTGATTGGCATTATCTCTTGCAGTATTATTTCCAGAAAAAAATATCTTATTAACATGCTGTTTGGATTTAACTGATGAAGAGGTACACTAATGAAAACTGCCTCTGAATACTTTTAAAAAAGTTTTTTGCAGGAGGTGCATTCTTCATGTGAAGGATATTAATTGTTAACAGACATCTTATAATTTAAATTTGTTAAATTGTAAAGTTTCCCTTGGTTTTTCCCCAGGAAGACACCTTTATAACTTGAAATCTTTCAAAATCCTTTCGAAACATGAGTTACTATAATTCTGAGTGGCATGTTGTAATCAACTACTTTTGTTTTCTTTCTTCGCTGTCAGTTGAAATGTGCAAAGAAGTCCATTTGAAATTCTCTTTGGGCCACTTAATTCAACTTCATCACGGAGGAAGTGGGATAAGAATAATATCAAACAAGCCCAATAGGTGACTAGAAATATAGTTGTAGCGAATCCACAGCTCATCCTTAAAATGGTTTTATTTTTCCATTTCATGAATTCATCCAGGGAAGGTCCTTTTTAGCTAAAACCCTAGACCATCTTTCTTTCTGTGCAGGGTTAGTTAGAAAGGATGGGCAAATAGATCTTAGCTATTAAAAGTGTGAATCCAGGAAGTCACTTGAATTCCAAATAAATGAATTTATAAATTCACTTACATCCTAGAATAAATGGAAGTAATTATGACTGCATTAGTGCAGCATTAATTAACATTGCTAATTCTTTGTATGCAATTATGTCAAATAATAACACTCATAAAATGTAAATATCAAATGAATGAGAGAGGTGCCTCCCTTCTCTTTTTTACGCTGCTGTGTCACAGCGTCAGATGATGAACGCGAAATATCATCAAGCTTCCAGACACCTACTTTCTAAACACAGGCTGTGTGAATTCTAATGAAAACATGAATTCCGTGGTATAAATTTTCTCTGCTGCCTGGTTCAGTGAGGAGCTGCCCAGTAAGCCAATAATTCCATTCCTCGGAGCATTGCTGAGAATATTTATATAGTTAAATATCATCTGTTTCCCCATTTAATTCCTGGTGGCTTTTCTTCTCCCCCCCCCACTGGCTTTTTCTTTTGCTGTTTCCTTGTGCAGGAGTGGCCACAGCTCTGATGGATTATCTTCATTAGCTACTTGGGGTGATGAGTCCCTGAGTGAAGCTGAACTTGATTTACCGCATTCTAAAGCCGAACCTCTCTCGGAAGCTCTAAGTAGGGCAGGTTTTATGCAGCCTTTACACTGGTGTGTTTGACGAAGAGAAAAAAAATCAAGTTTTTCTTTTAGGAAACAATTTGGGGATGTATTTTGGTCTCCTGGGAGAACTTCCCTTTACATGATATCACTGAACTGCTGATGTTGAAAATGCCTTTTGATAAAGAAAAGGTGAATGAAGAGCATGGTGTTCTCCTGAGAAGAACACAGGGGGCCTGGGCTCTGAGTCTGGGGGCACTGCTGACACGAGGCACAGATTTTTGGGTCTCAGGAAGCTGGGGAACTGGATTGGGAGCTCTCCAAGACTCCTTCCATCCAAGAACCCAGCTCCCGGGCAGGTCACCCAGTCTCCCTAAGCTGCAGGTTTTGCATCCTAAAAATGGGGACACACTGCTCGTTACAGGTCACTCCCTCGTTAGAGGGTGGTGGTGAGGATTTAATAGAAGGATGTGCCTCGAGCAGCCGTGCAGCGCCCGGCCTCCAGACGGAGGAGTGGTCGGCGGTAGAACAGGGTCCTCATTCTTCCCATAGCTCTGGGCCCAAGCTCTGGTTCATTTTCGGAAAGGGCTCTGGTAGCACAGAGGCTTTGGGGCTGTGATGTGTGATCCTGAGTGCATCCTGCTCTCATAAGTGGGTATTTGACAATCCGCTTGCCAATGCAGGAGATGCCAGGAGAGACGTGGGTTCGATCTCTGAGTCAGGAAGATCCCCTGGAGTAGGGAATGGGAACCTGCTCCAGTATTCTTGCCTGGGAAATCCCATGGACAGAGGAGCCTGGTGGGCTGCATCCGTGGGGTGGCAGAGTCAGACATGAATGAGTGACTCAGTAGCAGCGGCAACACCCAGGGGTGTCAACATTGCCTCTCCTATAATTCGTAGGTAGTTTGCTTTCTGGGTTCTGCTGTGAGGCACTTGCTTCGGGGCTGGCCGCCTGCTGGTCGGAGGGACCAGCCAGCGCCCTTGAAGTTGGGCAGAAGGGCTTTTCTTGAAGGCCTTGTCCAATTGTGGCAAAGGGGCAGTCTGGAGGAGAAGTCTGTAGCGAAGATGCTTGGCCTAAGGACCAAGTACAAGGTAAGACAGACCGAGAAAACAGTCTTCTTTTCTACCCTCAGGCCTGGACTCAGTAGCCTTACTCTCCCCTGTGGGTTGAGAATGCAAGGGATACTCCAGCATGTGAATTATCCATTCCTAGCCCCGAGGCTTCCGTCACCCCAGGAAGTGGGGTCTCTTGGCGCTGCTGCCACATCACTGGCTGCAGAATGTCCCCGTCGTTTCCATGGCTGCACCCTGCCCTTGTTTCCCCAGAGACCTCAGGGAAGTGGAGGAAGATGGAAGGCAATGACCTGGAGGTGGGATTTTGTGTGGGCACAGAGGCTTCTGAAGAACAAGAAAGAAGGGATGCAGAATTCGGTAGCCTCCTCAGTCAAGGCCACTTGCAAATGGTAGTAGCGCAAGGGGCAGGAATGGTCTCCAGAGGGCCTGGCTGAGGACCTCTGTGAGGGCACAGGTGCACCCACAAAGTGAGGGTAGTAATAACAGCAAGAGTGGCTGGTATATATTGACCGAATTCTGTGTTTCAGCCATTGTTCTAGGTACTCTATATACAGCATCTCACTGACTTCTCGCAGCTCTCTGTGGGTAGGTACCATCATTCCCATTTGCAAATGGGAAAAGGGAGGCTCAGAGAGGTTAGTGACTTGCTCAAGGTCTCACAGGTTGGAAACCAGGACTCAAAGGCAGGCACTATGATCCGAGCTTTCTCTCTCTTAACCATGACTGAGATGTGTGCTGTGAGAGTTCCACAGTGACCCGGTGCCTTATGTGCTAAGAACCTAGGGTGGATCTTTGCTGGTTATTTAACTTCTGCTCAGTTCACTGCAGTTCAGTCGCTCAGTCGTGTCCGACTCTTTGCGACCCCATGAATCGCAGCACGCCAGGCCTCCCTGTCCATCACCAACTCCCGGAGTTCACTCAGAGTCGCGTCCATCGAGTCGGTGATGCCATCCAGCCATCTCATCCTCGGTCGTCCCCTTTTCCTCCTGCCCCCAATCCCTCCCAGGATCTCCTTCTGGGGAATCTCTATTTTTTCTTGTCTATAATACCCAGGCTTCCCCCCAGTGGCTCAGTGGTAAAAAATCCTACTGCAATGCAGGAGACACAGGTTCAACCCCTGGGTCGGGAAGATCCCGTGGAGGAGGAAACAGTAGCTCGCTCCAGTATTCTTGCCTGGGAAATCCCATGGATAGAGGAGCCTGACAGGCTACAGTCCATGGGGTCTCAAAAGAGTCAGACATGACTGAGCAGCTGAGCACACGCACACGTGGGAAGAGGACAGGGCGGCGCAGAGAAGCCAGTCTTACAATAGCCGTGGAGGAGTGGCAGGGCCAAATCCCTCAGCTCCTGGTTCTTAGGCCTTTCCCACTCTCCCCTTTCTCCTTCTCGCCTCACCATCCTCTTCCAGCATTGCCCTCGCCTGTACGCCCCCCTCTCTCAGGCAAGGAATTAAAATGTTTGGTCTGGAAATAAGCAGACTTGACAAACACGGCCGGCCGGGGCTCCCGCCGCAGCTGTGTTCAGCGTATTTAGATGCCGGCAACGCCAGCTCTACCATGGAGATTGGTGTCCAAAGGCACCTGATATGGCTGTGTCCATTTCCTTTGTGCCCAACATCACGTGGAAGCCAATCAAATAATGATCTTGGGAATGAAATATTCAACGTACAGTGTTATTAACATATAAAAGACTTACGGGCAAATCACTTTTAAGTATGACAGGGCTTCAAAATGTGTTTCATTTGAGTATAGGAAGGAAGGTTTTGGGGGTTGTTTATCAGCAGCACCATGAGGAAGGCTTATTTTTTCCCTTTAAATCTGGATGAATATGCATGTGTGCGCCGCATGATAATAACAATCACGCAGCCAGGAGATTAGCTGAGCTCCTGCTCCAGTGATTCCTGCATGCAAATGCGGACAGCGCAGAGCCGGCAAGGGAGGCGCGGGCAGCACCCTCCACTTGTCTGCTCCCCAGCCTTCATGTTGTCTCCTAGGTGTGTGTCAGCAGCGGCTGAACATGGCAAAGCCACAAGGCTGCACAGCTGGAAACTTGCACAGGTGCCAGTCCACTTTGTCTTATTGTGAGACACACCGACAGAAGAGTGCATGCGATTTAATGAGTGATTATGGATACCCATGGAACCACCCCATCCCCCAAGAAACAGAACGTTGCCAGTGCTCTAGAAGAGCCCTGTGTGTCCCCTGATGTTGTTTAAGAAAACTGGGCTCCTGGAACAGGCCATGAATAGAAAAACTGTTAGGACTTGGCAGTGCCGCTTCTTGACCAAAAGATAGTTCCTTTCTTTTTCTTTAGAAGGTCTTTAGGAGGCAGTAGGACGTCTGGAACCCGACTCTGGGTTGGAATCTCATCTCTGTGACCTTGAGCAAGACCCTGATGCTCCCTGTGCCTTAGTGTTCCCATCTGTAAAATTGCAGATAATGAAAGTACCTATTTCATGGATTTGTTGTGAGGATCAAGTGTGCTAATACATGTAAACTGCCCAGAACAGTGTCGGGTGTGTACAGATCTATAGCTACTGTTGTTCCTACTTTTATTAATTGTCTTGGTTCTGTATATTTGCATAATTCTGTGGGAATTGTCAGTCTGGCAAATAATATCAGTACATCAGATTTCTGTGTTATTCTGGTCCATCTACATCACCAGGGTGAGGTCATGCCAAGCCAGGTCAGGGGTTAGTGGGTGGGTCTCAGGCATATACGTTGTTTCTCCCTTCATTCCCACGTAGAAGATTGCAGCTGGGCACAACTGTAATGTATAAGAGAATTCTAGATCATGAATGTGATTGCTGGGAAATAGGGAGGAGAAAACTAGATATTGATTGAATATCTAAACAGTGCTATTTAACCCTGGAGAGAAAACAAAAAAGATCTCTGTAAGATAAGGTGCTTCTAATTCATTTTACAATTAGGAAAATGAAATTCAGAGAAGTGAAGCAACTTGCTGTTATCACATAGCTAGGAAGTGGTTCAGCAGGGATTCGACATGCATGTTTTCACTTAAGGGACCTTAAGCTCATTCAGTTCAACCTCCCACCCACGCAGGAGTACTTTCTTCCATATATCTGCGAAGCGATAACCTAGGTTTTGCTTGAATAAACCATAAATTTAGAAGAGCATGACATTATGCTAAGTATGTATCAGTATACCTGATTTATTGCTTCCTATCACAGGAAAGGCTAATTGACTTTAAGTCAATTCATGATCAAAGCTAGATATTCATGATCAAAAGAAGCACAAAGTAACTTATTAATCACTATGTGGTATGGGCAGGATGTAAGGTAGAGGCGAATAAAGAGAATGTTGTAAATATACTTTGCATTTGTATAATTTTTTTCATAACCTTCTCTAATGATGGTTAGAGTTATCTCTCTTACCCAGATGCCAAATTGAGACATAAGCCATAGCAACCTACTAGGGCTTCAAAGTGATATTAGAGAAGACAGTGGTGGAATCCTGAGTCTGTGTGGCTGTCGTTGGAGACCAGTGTATTTATTCCCTCACTTCTTTATTATTCTAACTGCTCAACAGAAGAACTTATACAACAGGAAAACTGGCAAAAACTTTATCGTACTCATCAACTGGCATTGCTATATTAATTGCATCTCTTTGCTTCAACAAGGGAGGATAGCAGAAAGATTGATTGAGCTGTGTGTGTACCCTCTGATTTTCATCGATTTTTCAGTTTCCCGTGTTACTGCCACTTTTATGAGAGTTTGCTTAATTCAGAAATACAGTCTATGAAAATAACTCAAAATGGAGGAGGAACCTAAACACAAAACCTAAAACCATCAGGGTTCTTGAAGAAAACTTGTGTGACCTTGAGTTAGGCAAATAATTCTTAGGTAAGACACAGAAATCACAAACTATTAAAAAAAAAACACCCAAAGGCCAAACTGGACTTCATAGAAAATTAAAAAAAAAAAATGTTCTTCAAACAAAATTAAGAAAATGAAAAGACAAATCTTGCATATATTTATTCCTAATCTCTTCATTTTGTCTGGTGCTATTTTAAATGATACCTTAAAATGTTTCTCAGTTTCTAACTGCTCGTTGTTAGTACATAAAATTAACTTGATTTTATTCTGTTGACTTGGTATCTTGGAGGCCTGTTAAACTCACTTAGTAGTTCTGGTAACTTTTTTGCCTATTTCTTGGTGTTTTCCACATAGTCCCTCCTATCTTCTGTGAATAATGATTTCTTCTTTGCCAATCTAAATGCATTTTATTTCTTTTTCTTACCTTATCACACTGGCTAGGACCTCCAGGATGATGTTACGTAGGAATGGTAGAGTGGATAGCCTCAACCTGGTTCAAGATTTTAGGGGAAAATTATTTACCATTAAGAATGATGCCGGATGTTTGCTTGCTAGCATCTAGTTAGGTTTTCTGCCAAATACTTTTACTTAGGCATTTCAATAGAGATGTTGAAGCCTCTTAAGTGACTTTCTCCTGAATCTTTAATAGTCTTCTGATAGGTAGTGAAAGGGAAAGGCTGGACCAGATGTAGTCTAGTTATAAAAACCTTCTATTTGGGAGTCAGTTTTAATTTATTTTAGAAATATTTGATCTTGCTCTCCTGTAGGCCAGTGCAGGCATATTCTTTCCGGTGTGTCCTTGTTTTTTTCTCTTTCTTCTCCCTGGGCCTGAAAAAGGCCTCAAGAGCTAACATTTTATGCATGTTACTACAATTTAAACCTTAGTTTTTGAAAATAGAACTTTAAGAAAATGAATAGTGCTCTACATTTCTTCGTATTTATGACAAGAATTCATATCAGCTTTTAACCCCCTGCTGTCTGTGAGAGAAAACAAGCACCTTATATTTTTGTTGATAAGATACCAAGTAACTGATATTAATGAATAAAACTGTAAGAAGAAATTTACTTTTTAATTTGTCAGCACTGTTCTTTCCCCAGTGACTAAACTGCTGCACATTTGACAGCACTGGCAGCAACAGCAAACTACTGATACGGAATCATCCAGTTAATTAAATAAAGACTGTATTACTGGAAAAAGCTAGATCATTAGCTCAGCCATGTGAAAACACTTTTAAAAACCACCTTAAAAATGTCTTTGCAATTTGTTTAGCTTGTAGTAGAATCTGCGCAAAGTACCAATCATTGTAATAGCATTATAGTTCTGTTAGCAACTACTTGAAGTCAGAAACTGTCTCTTTTACCTGTTGTTTAGATTTTGCCAAAGCGTTTCTTTTACAATGTTATAAGGTGTTGATGCGATTCTTCTTAGAAGAGGCAACACAGTCTCTGAAGTCGGCGATGGAATCAGAGGGATTTAAGTTCCGGGCTGGGGGTATATAGGTGATGTCCTAAATATAAAGACAGTAGCAGCAGCAGCAGCAGCAGTAATAATAATAGTAAAGCTGAGAAACTCCTTCCCAGATTTCCGTCTGGACTAGGGAGTGCCCTCCAAAGTGGGTGGGGCAGATTTAGGGACATCCATTTCTTCCATGCTAGTGTCTGAGAAAGAGGTGACGGGGTGAAAGGCAGTGGGACTTGGGGAGGAGGGGTGGCTGGAGTGACAGTCTCCTTGCGTGGGAGATGATGCTAAAGGAGCACATGGGTTTCAGAAGAGCCAAGGAATGAGTTTTAGGAGTGCTCAGAAGGTACTGGTTGAGGTTGGAGGAACAAAATAGGCAAGAATGAGGTGGACTCTGACGCCTGAGGCAGAGAGTTCAATTCTGGCCATTTGGCAGGGGTAGGGAGATGAGGAAAGAGGGAAAAGAAAAGAATGACAGGAAACTCGTAGCTTGGACCACTGGTTGGCTGGTAAGGTATTAACTGAGAGACAGGGGTTAAGAAATGTGCCAATTAAGGAACCAGTTGGTAGAGGGAATTAAGGCCCACTTGAATGCAAAGTCAATATGCACTCAATATGCCAGCAAATTTGGAAAACTCAGCAGTGGCCACAGGACTGGAAAGGGTCAGTTTTCATTCCAATCCCAAAGAAGGACAATGGCAAAGAATGTTCAAACTATTGCACAACTGCACTCATCTCACATGCTAGCAAAATAATGCTCAAAATTCTCCAAGCCAGGCTTCAACAGTTTGTGAGCCCTGAACTTCCAGATGTTCAAGCTGGATTTAGAAAAGGTAGAGGAACCAGAGATCAAATTGCCAACATCTGCTGGATCATCGAAAAAGCAAGAGAATCCCAGAAAAACATCTATTTCTGCTTTATTGATTATGCCAAAGCCTTTGACTGTGTAGATTACAACAAACTGTGGAAAATTCTTCAAGTGATGGGAATACCAGACCACCTGACCTGCCTCCTGAGACATCTGTATGCAGGTCAAGAAGCAGCAGTTAGAACTGGACATGGAACAACAGACTGGTTCCAAGTTGGAAAAGGAGCACCTCAAGGCTGTGTATTGTCACCCTGCTTATTTAACTTGTATGCAGAGTACATCATGCAAAGTGCCGGGCTAGAAGAAGCACAAGCTGGAATCAAGATTGCCAGAAGAAATATCAATAACCTCAGATAGGCAGATGACACCACCCTGATGCCAGAAAGTGAAGAGAAACTAAAGAGCCTCTTGGTGAAAGTGAAAGAGGAGAGTGAAAAAGCTGGCTTAAAACTAAACATTCAAAAAACTAAGATCATGGCATCTAGTCGCATCACTCCGTGGCAAATAGATGGAAAAACAACGGAAACAGTGACAGACTTTATTTTTTGGGGCTCCAAAATCACTGCAGATGGTGACTACAGCCATGAAATTAAAAGACGTTTGCTCCTTGGAAGAAAAGTTATGACCAACCTAGACCGCCTATTAAAAAGCAGAGACATTACTTTGCCGACAAACATCCCTCTAGTCAAGGCTCTGGTTTTTCCAGTAGTCATGTATGGATGTGAGAGTTGGACTGTGAAGAAAGCTGAGTGCTGAAGAATTGATGCTTTTGAAATGTGGTGTTGGAGAAGACTCTTGAGGGTCTCTTGGACTGCAAGGAGGTCCAACCAGTCCATTCTAAAGGAGATCAGCCCTGAAGATTCATTGGAAGGACTGATACTGAATCTGAAGCTCCAATACTTTGGCCACCTGATGTGAAGAGCTGACTCATTTGAAAAGACCCCGATGCTGGGAAAGATTGAAGGCAGGAGGAGAAGGGGACGACAGAGGATGATGGCATCACCAACTCGATGGACATGAGTTTGAGCAAGCTTCGGGAGTTGGTGATGGATAGGGAAGCCTGGCGTGCTACAGTCCATGGGGTTGCAAAGAGTTGGACACGATTGAGTGGCTGAACTTAATTGGACTGGTGGAGGGAATAGAGGATGGACTAAAACTCAGGCTAAGGAGGCAAAAGAAATAGCCCAACTGGTATTGCGAATGGACATTAGAATGAACTTCTAGAAGAGAAGCTAGAGCCAGGGTATGTCTTGACAAGAAGTGGTTCACCAGAGAGGAGATGCCAAGGAGACTTGGAGGAATAATGGAGTTATGTTCTACTCAGGCAAAGAGGTCAAGCAGCAAAAGACTGGATGCCTGTACTCACCTTCTCCTTAAATGGATGGAATCTTTTGCTCATTCATCAGGCCATATATATCAAACACTGATCTCTTTGCTCAGTAACCAGGCCATACGTGAAAAGTACCTATCTCTTGCTCCAGGCATAGTTGCTGTGGTGCCAAGAGGATTAAAAGAGCCTCCAGGTTGTGTGTGAGAAGGGGACAGACTGAATAGTTAATTACAAAAAGAATACTAAGTGGAAATTACCCCAACAAAGAAAGGAGTAAAGGGGAGTGACACTTGAGTTGGGTCTCTAAAGAGTTTGGAAGGTGAGGGGGAGAGAGGAAGGGGAGAAACCATTCCAGGCAGAAATAAAGTGTGTAGAAGGACCCCTTAAAAGCACATACTGAGTGTCTGTGCTCAGTTTCCCAGTCGTATCCGACTCTTGTGACCACATGGACGGTAGCCCACCAGGCGTCTCTGTCCATGGGATTTCCCAGGCAAGACTGCCTGGGTTTCCCAGGCAAGAAATGGGTTGCCGTTTCCTTCTTTGGGGGATCTTCCCAACCCAGGGATCGAACCTGAGTCTCCTACATTGGTAGGCAGATTCTTTAGCACTGAGCCAGCTGGGAAGCCGAAAAAGCATATAGTACTTTGGGAAATAAATGAGCATGGAGGGAGAGTTAACTTCTTTCTCTCAGCAAACTCTGTCCCTCATGAGCTCTTTTTTTCCCTCTCCCTTGGTGAGAGAGCGACGACCCAGTGTCGTCTCCCTTGGTACAAACTGTTTAATTTAAAATAGTAGTAACTTTTGTTCATGTGTGTGGTTTTCAGCTTTGCAGAGACAAGGCAATTTAAGGCCAGGGCACCTACTGAGCTTAAGGTTCTCCGTGCTTGGCTGTTTGTAGTCTGTGTTCTCTGCTGCGTGAGACGTTAAACATGGTAGCAGCAATCTCACCCAAAGTCAGGTTGAAATCAAGAAGTCACTCTGGTGAAGAATCTGAGTGCAGACTAGACTAGTTGAAATGGCCACTGTCATGGTTTAACTTGGTCCAATACAGAGAGGGGTCATTTTCTGTAGTTGTCACCTTTCTTCTCCTGCCGAGTAGTCTGTCTCTGCCCCTAAACTTGAAAGAATCAGCCCTTTCTGGCTGGTTCCAGAGGCCACAGCAGCTCTCCAGCATCTCCCTGACACTTGAAACTGAGCCCTTCTTAGGCCCCACGCCCAGGAATCTTTCCGCTTGTCTCTCTTCTGGGCTTGCGGCCAGGCTCAACTTTTCAGGATGTTGTCTTCCAAGTCCTGCCTTGATTAACTCAGTCTGCAGCCCCTTCTTTGTCACTGTTTTCTTGTCACTCTTTTGGTTTTTCCTGCAGTCATCTGTGTTCGTAGTCTGTCTCATCTTAGACATTTGTATTTGCAAATGGCTACATTTCCATTTAACTCGCAGGAGGCAGCTTGTGTCGACCACAGAAAGAAGCACACCTGGGCCACACAGAAGACAGGAGCCCGGGCTAGTCTGCCCACGGGGATCATGGGTGTGGGCGTCTGGGCTCCACATCCAAACCAGAGAGGATCAGTCTGGGCAGATTTTTTAAGATAGGCACTCCCAGCCCTGTGGTCATCTACAAGAGGTTTCGGGGAAGGGAACTGGGAGCAGCCAGAGCCCTCTGCATATCACTAAAGGCGATATGGGTATTTGTTAATGGATGCGTTGGTGAGGGTGTGTGGTGGGGTGGAAGTTCGGAGCTCATGCCCAGCCCTGTAGGAGGGGAGAGGGTGTGAGGGAATGCAGATGGTGGAGCTTATGGTAGCAACTAGAAAAGGGAAAGCAGGCCAAGTAGTCCCAAGTAGTGCACGGGGCATGTGGGTGAGAAGAGAGATGACTAGGCGTGGCCTCTGGATGGCAGAAACCCAGACTGACCAGTAGCAACCGGTATGTTTGCAGCCATTCCTCCCCGTGGCTCTTCCTTCTTGGATCTGATGACCTTGTTATGGTTCTCCTCCTTGTCCCCACTGATTGCTTCTTCTCCAGACACCTTACCAGCTCACTTCAACCCATTGCCCCCTTTCTTGGACTCAGACCCCAGCCCAAAGTCCAGCTTCCCCTGTTTGAGCTCACCCATCCTCCTAGCTTTAAATATTACCTCTGTGGCCACACATGCCCAAATCTTTGTCTGCATCCTTGACCTCTCGTTTAATCCTGCTCCCCATCTGCAGTGGCTATTTGGACATGTCCAGTGGCTGTCCCACTGTCATCTCCGACTCAGTGTCGTGTACCCAGAGGACGTGTACTCCTCCTCTTCTTGGAGGAGTCCAATTAAGTGACCTCTAATGTCTCTTCCAGCTCTGAATTCCTGTGGCTTATGGAAAAAAACAAACTCATCATCTTCACCTCTTTAAATAGCATTTTCTTCTGTTTCCAGGTAGACTTCAGCTATTTCTGGTGTTACCTCTCTTCACTGCCTTGTTGATCTTGCATCAAGCTCTTCCCCTTGGGTCCACGTGGTCACCACCGCTTCTGAGTTTGTTCCTAAACACCTGACCTCTGACTCACCTGATCTTCTGTGACCCACCCTGTCAGCCTCAGTGCCCGTCAACACTGCTTCCATCAGTCGTGTGACTGGGACTTCTCTCCCATTTAGCCCTTCATTCTCCAGCTTTTTTGCACTTACCTGGCTATTCTCCAGCCACACCAAAGTGCCTTCCACACTCTAGAAGCTCTGTATTCAAGATGCCAGGATGCAAACCTTCCCAGCCTATATTGATCATCCTGTTTTTTCCTTTGTTCTTCTAGAACAGGTCATTTCTGCTACACAGTTTTAACGCTAACCATATGCATTTAGTGTTTTCTTTTTCAAGCATTTTCTCCAACTTGAACATACACTGTTATCAAATCACAATGATCAAATGGTTTTCTTGTCTTCCCCCCTAATGCCGAGATGGTGAAGTAGGCTCAACAAATGGGGGTTAGTCAATAATTGATCACCGAGAGTCTGGACTGAAGGAAAATTTTAGTTTAGTGAGCTTAAAACTCTGAGTGGGAAGTCTGGTCAGATATACCCTCCTCCATTTGAGGATGGTTAAGGTGACTGTCTTGAATCTCTCTTCCTCTTTCCCTCCTATGTTTCTGCCATTTTCCTGCCAATGCCAGTAGGTGTCTTTGTCATCAATCTCATGTCTTTCCCACTCAAATTAGAATATGTTTCTAGTACTTAAGTTACTCCCCTGCTTAAAAACCAAATGTTGACAAGATATAGTCTGGCTCTCTGTCATGATGTTTGAAACCTTCCATGATCTGGCTCCTGCCTGCCCACTTTCTCGGACCCAACCTCGTACTTCTGACCCAGCCTCACTTAGCGATGATCCACCCTCTACCGTGGTTTCATTGCTGCGCACACTCGGCACCCCCTGCCTGGAACGTGGGTAGTCCCTTTCTTCACCTGGCTTAATGCCTGTCCCTTGGAGACTCATCTCTGGCAGTCAGTTCCTTCTAGAATCCTTCCACGGCTCCATCTACTCTGGCTTAGCTGCAACAGTAACACCCTGATGTGGTCCAGTTTCACCCTGCGAGTACATTTCTGTCAAACAGGTACCATGTTGTGTTACGATGGTTGGCGTACCGACTTATCTCCCTAACAGTCCTAAAGCTTCTCGTGTCTCATTAACATTTGTATCCCCAGCTCCTCGCCTGAAACCTTACTGACTGAAAAAGCTGTTCAGTGAATATGCTTTTGCTTTTCATGGTAAAGATGTTTGGTTCCATTCAGACTCAGTCCTCTGCTTAGGCAAGCACTGTAACTCATGCTTGGAGGTCCTTCAAACCAGTCATGTGTTCAAGGAGGCATTTTGCTTCCTCCTTTAATCTAGGTAGACACAACTCTGTTTTACATTGTAAATATTTACTTCTGGACTTATCACTCTATCAAGTTTATTTATATTTGATTCATCCCTTACAATTGATGGAGCAGAATGGGGTAAGACAGCAGCGTTTCTTCCATCCCTTTTAAACTCTTATCAGCATTTTGTTATTCACGTATAGCTTCGCCTTAGTCATCAGTATTGGGCTAATGGACTGGAACGGCCCGAGTTGGACAGTAATTACTTACTCTGTTGCTGATGGCCCAGATGAGAATAGGACTTATTAGATCTGTAATAATGGAAATCTGTGTTTAATGCAGATCTTTTAAGCAGTTTGAAACGATCTCAAATTCATCTCTCTTTGCCATATGTTAAAATGTCACATTATGGTTTTAAAATTCAGGATGAGAACTGAAGTTTCAGAAGAAACTGTGGAAAAGTTCTCAAATCTGTCCTTTCTAAAATCAGAAGCATTTGTTCATCTCACATCAAGCCTCCACGGAGAGGCAGCGCTGTCTGTGCGGTACCCCAAAAGGGGGTGCTTCCAGGAAGCAGATGGCCTCTTTCACCAGGACCCAGGAATAGGCAGGGTAGAGGGGAAGCCGGTGTGGAGGCCCCTGGGGGTCCCTGGGGGCCTCCCTAGAAGCATAAGGCTGGACTTCAGCAGATGAACCCAAGTTGAACCCTCTGAACCTTAGGCTCAGAGGTCAAGGAGGGCCCCACATCTGAATGCTCACCCTTGTGTCATTAGGCGGTCTCTTGTTTCAGCTGTGGCAAACCTGAGCATTTCCACCAGTCCTGCCCGATTTCTTCTTTCTCCTTGTCACGAGAGGAAGAAAGTTAGAAGAAATCTGACTCAAGAAACTGCCATGACTGGTGCTTAATAATCGTGATCCACCCTCCTCATTGTGCAGACCTGAAGACCAGATCAAGGAACTGTAATAGCTCACCCAAGGGCCCATGTCACGAGCACTGCAGTAGGGGTGGAGACAGAATGGAGCATTCCCTCAGGGGGCCCGCCATCACTTTTAGGAGTTTGTTCCTACAGGGTCTTTGGACCAGCACAGCTGCTGTGTTTTCAAGTTATTTCCACTAAACCATATCCTTCTTCTTGAGTGGGAAATGGTCTACATAATTTAGCTTCCTCTCTTAAAATAGAGTCTTGTCTGGAGACTTATTAATGGGAGCTGTAACTCACTGAATTTTACAAATGAAGCAGGGTCTTGAAAGATCTCTTGTTTCTCAGCAGAGATCTTAAGAGTGAGAAATGGTTCTGCAGACTCAGATGCAGCTTTTCTCTTTGGTTCAGTGAGTCTCATGCTTCTTTGCAAACAGTAAATGTCCTGAGTGGTGTCATTATGCTGTTGGAGAGCTTGGTGCTGGTCAATTGCACCAAGCATCTACCTCTTCCGATTTTGAAAATGTCACAGCTTTCCTGTGAAAAACAGGCCGATGCCATTTCTCTAGCAAGAGATTGCCTTGGTTCCTATGACTCTATTATATAATGTATATCATCAACTTGATAGACCTGATGTAACTGGCAAGGTCTCCGATGGATGTTGTGGGGGATAAAAAATCCAAGGATTCTCTGGACTCGGCGTGCTTGTATATACTATCAGTATATTTATTTGTGTATTTATCTTTCTTTCTTTTTGAGAAACTTATTTTTGGCTGCATCTGGTCTTAGTTGCTGCATTCAGGATCTTCATTGCCGCTTGCAGGCTTCTCTCTAGTTGTGGGACACAGGCCTAGTTGCTCCACAGCATATGGGATCTTCGTTCCCCAACAAGGGATCGAACCTGCATCTCCTGCATTGAAAAGCGGATTCTTAACCACGGGACCCCCGGGGAAGTCTCTTTTCTTTTTACTCTTGAATCTTGGTACTTTCTTGTTGGTAAGTTTTTTTGAGTTCAGGGAGCTTGCTAGGTGCATGAAAAGTGCAATGAAAGTGTTAGTCGCTCAGTCTTGTCTGACTCTTTGTGACCCCGTGAACTCTAGCCTGCCAGGCTCCGCTGTCCATGGGATTCTCCTGGCAAGAATACTGGAGTGGGTAGCCATTCCCTTCTCCAGATCTTCTGGACCCAGGGATCAAATTGGGGTCTCCCACATTGTTGATGGATTCTTTGCCATTGAGCTACCAGAGAAGCCCTTGCTAGGTGCATGTTGCTTTATGGATTTTACCGACTCCTACTTTGGGAGAAAATAGTCACATTTTAGTACTTTCCCCAGTAACTTTAAAACAGTGTTATGTGATGTATTGTCATTGACTCAAAAGTTGCTCTTATGTATTTGCCACATGTTTTGGTAACACAATGTGGAAAAAGTAGGGAAATTTGAGGGCTTTTTGGTGACAAAGTTCTCAGCTTATATCTGATATTTGTTGATGAACAACAGCAGTATTCTATGACAGCCCTGAACTTTCTTAAAAACAGTCTTATAAAGAAGACAAGCTGTGGAAACCTTGGATGCCTATTGAAATTCCAAGTTACTTGTATAGTATCTTCCTCATCTGAGGATGTCTGTCTATGGCTGAGGTCCATAAGGGTTTCTAAGAACTAAAAGGAGTCCTCTGGGTCCCCAGTTGAGAAAGTAGAAGTAAAGAGGCAGAGCGACTTCTCCAGAATCGCTTAGAACCAGAGAGCCTGTGTCTTCTCACCTCTCAACCCGCGTTCTTTCCACCACACTACCCACTTCTTTTATTCCAGAAAAATAAACAATCATTTTACATCTGATCACCTTCTAATGAGTACATCTATTCCTGAGACCGGCAAACTTTATGATTCTATCAGAGCAGGCAATCTTATTTGTAAAGAGGCTGGCTAATTATCCATGACATTTTAAATGTCTGCATTGTCCTTGAGCTAAGAGTATGAAGAAGACTCAGGGGTGTATACACTTCCTGATAGATTTCACTTAGTTTAGCACACTCTGACAGTAAAAACAAATCTTAGCTGTTCAACGGCAATAGCATTCCAACCGGGAAAGTAATTTTAAAAACCTGTTAACTGTATTATTGCTAATTTGGTATCACAGGAACTACCAGAGTTGTCAGCATAGCTGTGAAGATATGATAGACATATTTTGTCTAAGAAAAATGAAAAAAGCAGATACTCACTTTGCATCGGCATCGATGACAATAGTGGTCATTTTTCTAAACTTGGGTTTGATTTCTTCAGTTGAAATTCAAAGTAACCCAGGAAAAGAAGGCTATTATGTTGAAGGATTGGAAGCTCTTGATTTTATCAAGGATTAGAACTAAGTTGAGATACTGTGGGATGTTTTACTAGATAAAGAGACAGGGGAGATGGCTGCCATCTGTGATTTGAGAAGACCCGCCACCCAGACCTGCTGCCCAGTAAAGAGAGTCCTCCACTAAGGCTTTTGTTTCCTGGTATTTCTGTTTTCTCTTTTTACTCTTATTAATTGTACTTACACCTGGTTGCAAATTTCTGGATGTCCTGTGGATTCAGGGGTATTAGTTTAGTGGATTCAGGATGTTGTTTAGTCATGTCCAACTCTTTGCAATCCTGTGGACCGTAGCCTGCCAGGCTCCCCTGTCCATGGGATTTCCCAGGTGAGAATACTGGAGTCGGTTGCTATTTCCTGCTCCAGGGGATCTTCCTGACCCAGGGATCAAATCCCTGTCTCCTGCGTTCTAGGTGGATTCTTTCACTGTTGAGCCACCTGGGGAGCTCTGCAGGGACTTTAGAAAGAACTAAAACCCCTTTTCCATCCCAAGTTCCCCCTTGGCCATACCTGGTTCAGTCTGACGGCTGTAGGGGGTCTTTCTCCCCACCCCCCACCCCCCCTTGGTCGTGACTGCTGCCCAGGTGAGCAGTATCTTGGGATAAACTGAGAAAAAATGTATCATTTTGGCCTCCGTAGTATCTTTATTTGTATAAAATGATTATTATTTTTGCCTGTATAGTGATGTGGTGATAAGAAAGACCTCTATTTATTTTTTAAAATGTAGCAACATTTTCAAGTTTGAATCAATCAAATTTATTGTAGGAGCTGCAGATATGTATACACTGTATACTGAATAGATAGCAAGGGCAGAAGCCCAGGGGTTTTGCTTCTCTAAATGTGGGACTCTAGGTTCTGGGAGGTGATCTCTTCCCCTTCCTGGTACAGGGATAGGACTGAGTGGTGTCTATGGTTACCTTCAGCTCGTACAAGCTCTCATTTATAATTATAACGCTTGCTGCATCTGTGCATGTCAGTCCTTCTGAAAATAAAGAAGGTTTTGTCTTCAAATGGTACATCTATTTTTGTTTAATGGGTGGCTACAGCCTGGTTCTGGCATGCTTCTGTCTCGCTTTATTCTCTGCAGACACTCCTGGGTTCTGGTCCAGGCCTGAATACGTCACCCACCTGAGGAGACACATCAGCAGCATGGGCTCTGGAATTGAACACACCTACATTTAAGTCCTGGTTCTCAATCCCAGGTGGTCTAGTTTTCTCATATGTGAAACGGAGATGATGTTGACTTTGTGGGTTGATGTGAGATGTTGAGGGTAAAGCCCTTGCTTGGCACAGCGGCTGGTTCCTGCCCGTGCCTGCCTCGTTCTCTATTCCCCTTCTCCCAAGAAAAGGTTCCTTTGTGCAGGAATATGAAACATTAAGTTGTATAGCACTGGTTCTACTCTCTGTTTTTATGGCTCAGCTCTTTTAGATTCCACATAAAATGATATGAAGATTGTATTTATATTTAAAGCAATGACTATCTTATCAGGTTGGGCTGCTATAACGTAGACTGAGAAGATTAAATAAAAGACATTTATTCTCATAGTTCTGGAGGCTGGGAAGTCCAAGATCAGGTGCTGGCAGATTGGGTTCCCTGTGAGGATCTCTGCTTGGCTTACAGACAGCCATCTTCTCATTGTGCCCTCTCATGGAAGAGAGCAAGCTCTCAACCTTTTTCTCTCCTGTTATAAGGATACTAATTCCACCATGGGGCCCTCACCCTTGTGATCTCATCTAAACCTCAAAGCTCCCACCTCCAATTACCATTGCATTGGGGATTAAGGCTTCAACATACAAATTTGTTGTATAGACACAAAGTTGTCTGTAACAAGACACAGGTTGCTCAGTAGAGAAAGGACTGGGATGGAGGAGCCTCCAGGCATTTTTCTAGCAGAGGTAATGAGCTGAACTAGTTGGGTAGTGATGGAGCTGGTGAGATGTGATTATTAAGTCAGTGGGACTTCTTGACATCAGGTAGAGTTCGTCTCTCTACATGATCAGTGCCCTAGAGGCCTTGCTTCTGTCCTGTGGGGCATGCTTCTCCATGGGAATAGCCTTTTGTCTTTTCCCATCTGTATTGGCCCGACAATATGATTGGTGTGCAATTTGTGTTAAGGGGTGGGTGAGGGGACATTAACAGGCTTCCCAGGTGGCGCTGCTGCTGCTGCTAAGTTGCTTCAGTTGTGTCTGACTCTGTGTGACCCCATAGACGGCAGCCCACCAGGTTCTCCCCATCCCTGGGATTCTCCAGGCAAGAACACTGGAGTGGGTTGCCATTTCCTTCTCCAATCCAGGTGGCGCTAGTGGTAAAGAACCCACCAGGACGAAAGAACTGCCAAGGCAGGAGACATAAAAGACACAGGTTCAGGTCCATCGTTGGGTCGAGAAGATCCCCTGGAGGAGGGAGTGGCAACCCATTCCAATATTCTTGCCTGGAGAAGCCCGTGGACAGAGGAGCCTGGCGGACTGCAGTCCATGGGATTACAGAGTCAGACAGTCCTGAAACGACTTAACAAGCATGCATGTATGGAAGGGAGATTAACATGAGAAACTACTTTCTCTTCTTCTCAAAATATGGATACGTAGGTGAAATACAAGGAGGAGGGGAGAGGAGTTGCAGTTGTCTTGGCACATGATTCCATCTACAACTTCGCAGCTCTTTTCTCAGCTCCTGCCCTTAGACTTCTTGAGACTATGGCATTGGACGTGGAGGTGATTGAGAGGCTTTCATGAGTTTGCTGCTATGGCACCTAAGTTAGATTTCCTGGTTGCTGGCCCCGATTCCAGGTGATCCTTCATAGATATATAGAATTCCATAAGAACATCCAAAGCGAGAGGCAGAGATGCAGCCCATCAAGGCCATGGATACAAGCCATGCTATGTGTATTAGTTACTTATGGCTCTATAATAAATTGTCACGAAGCTTAGTGGCTCAGAGCAGCACACATCTATTGTCACACAGGTTTTATGAGTCAGGGATGTGGCACAGCTTTGCTGCACCTTCTGCTTCAGCTTTTCTTCCAAGGCTGCACTCAAGAGAGTGGCCAAGATTGAGATCTTGTCTGGAGGCTCAACTGGGGAAGGATCTGCCTTCAAACTCACTGATGCGGTGGTTGGCAGTTCCTCAAGGGTTGTTGGACTCAGGGCCTGAGTGCCTTGCTTGATTTGCCTGGAAGCTGCCCTCAGCACTCTTGCTGGGTTGGTCCCTCCAGCCTGGCAGCTTGCTTCACCAGAACATGCAATCGAGAGTCTAGACAGATGGAAGTCACAGTCTTTTGTAACTTAATCACAGAAGTGTCATCTCCTCAGTGTTGCCATATTCTGTTAGGCAGAAGCAAGTTACTCAGAGAGAAGGGATTACACAAACGAATGCCGAGAGGTGAGGAGGCTCTTCGGGGCCATCCTAGAAGCTGCCTGCCACGGCTGTATATCATGGCTTCATTCAGTATATTAGAGCAGAAAGGACCTTAGTGATCATCCTAGACCCTCCTCATTGTTTTTCCTTTTAAAGTATTTATTTATTTTTAATTGGAGGATACTTGCTTTACAGAATTGTGTTGGTTTCTGCCCTGCATCAGCCTGGCCTCCTCATTTTTATAGGGAAGGATAGTGAAGTGATTAACTCAGGGCCATAGCTACTCTAAGGTAGAGCTGGCACTTCTGACTGTCATCCCAATGAACTGTGAGTGGGCTGTATTTAACCTCCATAAGCTGGCAGGTGGCGGTTGTTCAGTTTGCAGTTTCAGCCTCAAGGAGCTTTATTCTTCTGCGTCTGTGCACTGCCACTATGTGGTGGCCCCAGGCCAGACTCTGAGTGGGGTGTAAATGGCGCACCTTGGGCTTTGCTTGAGACCCAGTGCATAGAGGCTTTGCCTAAGCGTATCCAGCTTAAATACTGTGCTTTCTATGCTTTATCTCCCCTTTACATCATCATGTCTTTAAAACAACATGCACTGTGATGCAATTAGCCGTCTCACCTGGTTTTAACATTTCCCTCATAATCTCAGGTAATGCTATAGACCACCATGTTAAGAACCCTCAGTTCTATCAGTTCAGTTCAGTCGCTCAGTCGTGTTCGACTCTGCAACCCCATGAACTGCAGCATGCCAGGCCTCCCTGTCCATCACCAACTCCCGGAGTCTACCCAAACCCATGTCCATCAAGTCAGTGATGCCATCCAGCCATCTCATCCCCTGTCGTCCCCTTCTCCTCCTGCCCTCAATCTTTCCCAGCATCACGGTGTTTTCCAATGAGTCAGCTCTTCTCATCAGGTGGCCAAAGTATTGGAGTTTCAGCTTCAACATTAGTCCTTCCAATGAACACCCAGAACTGATCTCCTTTAGGGTGGACTGGTTGGATCTCCTTGCAGTCCAAGGGACTCTCAAGAGGCTTCTCCAACACCACAGTTCAAAAGCATCAATTCTTCTGTGCTCAGCTTTCTTCACAGTCCAACTCTCACATCTATACATGACCACAGGAAAAACCATAGCCTTGACTAGACAGACCTTTGTGGGCAAAGTAATGTCTCTGCTTTTGAATATGCTATCTAAGTTGGTCATAACTTTCCTTCCAAAGAGTCAAGGTCTTTTAATTTCACGGCTGCAATCACCAACTACAGTGATTTTGGAGCCCCCCAAAATAAAGTCTGACACTTTTTCCACTGTTTCCCCATCTATTTGCCATGAAGTGATGGGACCAGATGCCATGATCTTTGTTTTCTGAACGTTGAGCTTTAAGCCAACTTTTTCACTCTCCTCGTTCACTTTCATCAAGAGGCTTTTTAGTTCCTCTTCACTTTCTGACATAAGGGTGGTGTCATCTGCATATCTGAGGTTATTGATGTTTCTCCTGGCCATCTTGATTCCAGCTTGTGCTTCTTCCAGCTCAGCATTTCTCATGATGTGCTCTGCATGTAAGTTTAGTTTATCTTGAATCTTAGCTCTGTGCTTGCTCCTAACCCTTGAGGCTGCTTGGCTCTCTAGACTTGCCGTTGTGTTGGGCCCTTTTTCTTGGCTGTGTGTTATCGTAGGCTGCTGTCACAGGAGGATGTAGGAGGCAGTGGAGGCAGGTTAGTTATGCTCGGGACTCGGATTGCATGAGACAGACCTGAGGTGTGTCACCTGGAACTTCCAGGGCCAAATGTGAATGAGTGGTCAGACAGTGGGACGTTCAGAAAATGGCTGTGGTGCTCCCTGGGATCTACTCTTGAGAGCCAGGATCCTCCAGTGAAGAAGTCAGAACAGTGCCTAGGAGTCTTTTGAAGCATTAGTCACCTCAGACCAAAAATCTGGGAGTGACACAGTAGCAATCAAGGCAGAAAGAGTTTAAAATATAAAAGTTCAATAAAATAGTAAAAGAACAATGCTAGCAAGAGCCAGACCAGTTCATTCTTTAATTTTGTCCCCAAGACTTTTTTCCCTTTTCTTTAATTTATATTCTTCAGTGGAAGCTCAGACATAGATGCGGAGGCCTTGCATTTTCATGCTAAATGGAGAGGAAGGTGTGGCATCAGAAGCGGCAGAACTGAGCCCGGTGCTTTTGGAACTGGTAGTGTGGTGGCGGCGGCGGCGGCGGCGGTGATGTTGGTGTTGGTGGAGGTATTGGTGGTGGTGGTGGTGGAGGTATTGTTGCTGGTGGCACTGGTGGTAGTGTTGATGGTGGTGATGGATGTGTTGCTGCTGCTGGTGGCGTTGGTGGTGGTGGTGATGGTGGTGGCAGTGATGGTGGTGGTGCCGGTGTTGCTGGTGGTGGGGGAGATGGTGGTGGGGGAGATGGTGGTGGTGATGGTGGCAGTGATGGTGGTGGTGCAGGTGTTGCTGGTGGTGTTGCTGGTGTTGCTGGTGTTGCTGCTGCTGGTGGTGATGGTGGTGGCAGTGATGCTGCTGGTGGTGGTGATGGTGGTGGTGCAGGTGTTGCCGGTGGTGGGGGAGATGGTGGTGGGGGAGATGGTGGTGGTGATGGTGGTGGCAGTGATGGTGGTGGTGCAGGTGTTGCCGGTGGTGGGGGAGATGCTGGTGGAGGTGTGGCGGTGGTAACACTAGTAGAGCTGGTGCTGGTGCAGTTTCTGTCCTTCACTGCTCTGAAATCCTCCCCATCTTCTAGACCCCACCACTCCCTCCTTGAAGATTATAGACTCCAAACCTCTTTCCATGATGAAGAAAGAGTCAGTTTCCTGTCCCTGGAAACAGAACACCTTGATAATAACTGCATTCCCTCTAGATGTGGAAGATTTGCTTACTATGTTATATTTAGTGAAAATAGCAGAAAAGCCCTCATCTCTTTCAGGCTGGGATTAAACGGCTTGGATTACATTGGATTCTAGGTTGTTGTTTTTTTTAATACTTCTTTTCCCATGCCAATTCTTTTAGAAACTGGCAAGAATCATTGAAAATGAAGATCTATATAAAGAAACATTGGGATCCTTAGATTTGTCTGATGCTTTAAGCTTACCACATCCATCTTCCCATCCGTTTTCACTTGACCCACTTAACAACATTAGCAGACAAGTAGAGCAGGCATGATCCACATTTGATGGCTGAAGAGCTCTAGATTCAGAAAAGGTAGGTGATATGTCAAAGGATATACATAGCTGTAGGCCATACAACTCAAAACTGTAGGCAGCCAGGACTCCTACCTGGGCCTTCCCCTTCCAAATCCTGTACTCAAATCACGTGGGAAATAGCCAGATTTTATCACCCAGCTTGTGAGAGAAGAGAAAGCAAGGGTGAACCAAGGGAGAGACGGTAAATGATGTTGAATAAAACATGAGGATAATAGTTTGCATATGTAGCCTCATGATTTTTATTGCAAGACTAAGACCTGCTTTTTGAGTGTTCTTTGCTTGTGCCTTCTGCTTTTTGTAAATATTCCCGACATTTACCGTGACATCCTCTACCTGCAGACGGCTGTCCTCATCTGCATGGCCCTTGCTTCTCTTCCATCTCTGGAGACTGTCTGTGCCCTTAGTGAATGGGAATCCCCCTGTGGACAATTGGTGATTGAGGGGGGACAGCTGGCTGCAAGAGCTGGTTCATCAGTATGCGTCGTGATCAAGTCCTGCCAGTTATTAGAATTCATTATAAATTACTCAGAATCCCAGGAATCTCATTTAGTTCTTACTCAGCAGCTGGAACAGGCTACCAGCTGTGGCTCTAGGGTATCCCCTAAGGACTTCACCTAAGCGTGGGGGGCAGATAGGTCAAATGAACTGATGTTGACTGGATGGGGGTCAACAGGAAAGCCTGTTTCTACCTTAGGATAGATGCTCTGCAGATGCCATGGTTTTGTTGTTTAGCCGCTCAGTTTTGTTTCCAACTCCGTGTGACCCCATGGACTGTAACGCACCAGGCTCCTCTGGCCATACGATTCTCCAGGAAAGAATACCGGAGTGGGTTGCCATTTCCTTCTCCAGGAGATCTTCTTGACCCAGGGATTGAAGTTAACGTTCCCTGCATTGGCAGACAGATTCTTCACCACTGAGCCAGAAGGTGCCATGGAGGGAATTGAGTTGTGGACACAGTTTAGTTTTTGGCCTCTGATGAACCCAGGCACACCCCAGTGTGTCTTCGAGGGTGACTGGAGAGAGGAAACAGAGAAGGGAGAGAAGTAAACAAAGGGGGAGTGAAAAGAGTTGTACATGCTCGCTTTTCCATCAAAATCCGGCCTCTGATTGCCTTTTCTGTTTCAGCCTCTGTGACACTTTTCACTGAATCCTAGATGATAGCCCGAACTGACCATTCACTTACTCCTCTGGACCTTTGAGCCCTGTGTTCTTTCAATTTCAGACATTTCCTCTCTTCTCCCACTTTCCACTTGTGGACACCTCCTAATCTTTCAAGGCTCAGCCCCAGCAGGCCAGGTACTTTCATGTGGATCATCCCCTCACAATTCTAGACATGATTTCCATTCACCTTTTTTTTTCTTTCAGATAAGGGAATTGAAGCTCGGAGGTCTTATGTGACTTGCTCAAAGGCATGGTTCTGGTGGGGAGTGGAGTCCTCTGGCCACGGCTTTTCCATATAATACTGTACTTGTGTCTTACTGGTGCTTCCCTTCCTCATGATATAATTCTCTACTGGCCCTGACTCCGTGGTGAGGTCAGCCACATTTGACTTCTGTTCCCCTGGCCCTTCGTCATGTAGCCCTTTCCCTGTATATCCACCTCTTCGTTAAGGAAGGGTAAGGCCGTGACCTCACATCTGGTCCTCAGATGCTCTGCCTCTTAGAGCTTTGAACTAGGACAAAGGGTGGAAAACTCTTCTACGGAGGTGTGAATGGTGACTATTATAGGGTCTGCAGGCCATACAGCTCTGTCACGACGACTCCTGTCTGCCGTTGCAGAGTGAAGGCACCCATAGACAGCAAAGCAATGAGTGAGTGCGGCTGTGTGCCAATAAAACTTTATTTAATGACACTCAGTTTTGAACTTCATGTCAGTAATTTGCACGTGTCCCAAAATTTTTTTCTTCTTGTTTTTTTTTTTTCAATCATTAAAAAGCAAACAAACAAACTACGCTTGGCTCATGAAAATGAAAGTGTTAGTCTCTCAGTCATGTCCTACTCTGTGCAACTCCATGGACTGTAGCCCACCAGGCTGCTCTGTCCATGGAATTCTCTAGGCAAGATTACTGGAGTGGATTTATTTTCCCTTCTCCAAGGGATCTTTCTCATCCAGGGTTCAACCTGGGTCTCCTGCATTGCAGGCAGAATCTTTACCCTCTGAGCCACCAGGGAAGCACATGGGTCACCCAAAAATAGATGGCGGGCTTTGGCTGGTGGGCTTTAGTTTGCCAGCTCTTGTTCTAGAACTAACTGGGTAGCAGTCATTCGTATTTCAGTAAAATTGTCACTGTGTCATTTCTTCTGGAAGCACTGACAGTGTAAGCCTTTAGCTTCCGGTAAAAGGCTTTGTCACCTCCTGAAAGGATTTTGGGCAGCTGTGGCTATGATAGTGGTGGGCTGGGAGAGGTGATGCCAGGGCATAGATTCCTCCGTGTAAAATAAGGTCAGTTCAGCTTTGGTCCTCTTGTCTCCTCAGTGAAAATGTTAGGTTTAAATCCTAAATGTTATTTATCTTTGAGCTTTGTACAGAGGAAAAGGTTTTGGTTTGGTTTTTGTATAAATACCAGGCTTAGATCTTTTTGTGTGAGCTGTAATTGTTGATCTTGTAAATTCATGCTTTTTAGTGCTGGCAGTGGGATTGTTTTTGTTTCTGAACAGTTTCAATAATTCTTTCTTTCAGTAGGGAACTTGCATTGAATTTCAACTTTAGCTATGTTTTTCATCTCAACTGGAATTATAAGACGAACAATTGCCCATTATACTACAGAGGAGTGCTTTGGAATCCCTTTGGTGTCAAAACAAAACAAAAAAATGATCAGTAAGACTAATGTTAAGTAGCTTCCTCTAGGAGTTTTATGATTTCAGGTCTTACCTTCAGATTGTTAATGCATTTTGAGTTGATTTTTATGTATGGCATAAAATAAGGATCCTGTATCATTCTTTTGCATATGACTATGTCCAGTTTTCCCAGTAACGTTTATTGAAGCTATCCTTTGCTTAGGATATATTCTTGACTCCTTTGCTTGCTATGAATTATCTGACCACACATGTGTGAGTTTATTTCTAGGCTCTCGCTCTGTCCTGTTCCATTGACTTATGTGTCTGTTTTTATGCCAATACCATACAATTTTGATTATTATAGCTTTGTAATATAGTTTTAAAAGAAGCTTACTCCTTGGAAAAAAGTTATGACCAACCTGGATAGCATATTTAAAAGCAGAGACATTACTTTGCCAACAAAGGTCCATGTACTCAAGGCTATGGTTTTTCCAGTGGTCATGTACGGGTGTGAGAGTTGGACTGTAAAAAAGGCTCAGCATCGAAGAATTGATGCTTTTGTACTGTGGTGTTGGAGAAGACTCTTGAGAGTCCCTTGGACTGCAAGGAGATCCAACCAGTCCATTCTGAAGGAGATCAGCCTTGGAATTTCTTTGGAGGGAATGATGCTGAAGCTGAAACTCTAGTACTTTGGCCACCTCATGGGAAGAGTTGACTCATTGGAAAAGACTCTGATGCTGGGAGGGACTGGGGGCAGGAGGAGAAGGGGATGACAGAGGATGAGATGGCTGGATGGTATCACCGACTCGATGGACGTGAGTCTGAGTGAACCCTGGGAGATGCTGATGGACAGGGAGGCCTGGAGTGCTGCGATTCATGGGGTTGCAAAGAGTCGGACACGACTGAGTGACTGAACTGAACTGAACTGAATATAGTTTTAAATCAGGACATGTAATGCCTCCAGCTTTTTTGTTTTTATTCAAGAGTGCCTTGGCCATTTAGGGTTTTGGTGGTTTCCACTAAAATTTTAGGATTATTTATTCTATTTCTGTGAAAAATGCCTTTAGAATTTTGAGAGGGTCGCACTGAATCTGTAGATTGCTTTTGGTAGTATGGACATTTCAGCAATATTAATTTTTCCATTCCATGATCATGGAATATCTTTCCATTTATTTATATCTTCTTAAAAGTTTTTAGTGCATGGGTTTTGTTTTAGCTATTTTAAGTCTTTTGACTTGCCATATAAAGTTTAGAATTAACTCATCAACTTCTACAAAAGCTTCCTGAGGTGTTCATCAACATTTGTTGAACTGTAGGTTAATTTGGGGAAAGTTGACATCTTAAGGATTATTACAAATGTTTATTATTTTTGAGCCTGTGCTCACAAAGGGTGATTTGTCTGTAACTTTCTGTGTCTTTGTCTGGTTTTGTTTTCATGGTAATGCTAAACTCATAAAATCAGCTGTGAAACTTTCCTTCTCCTCTGTTTCTTTTTTATAACTATTTTCTAAAAATGGAAGCATAGTCAATTTATAATATTGTTTTAGTTTCAGGTATATCTTCTCTGTTTTTGAAGGAATTTATGTAGGATTGGTATTGTCTCTCCCTTAAATGTATCTAGAATTTCAATCCACAACCATCTTCTGTTTCTCCGTTTGTTTAGGTATTCTTGAATTTTCTCAGTGTTTCATGGTACAGATTTTATGCCTATTTTGTTAAAAATCCCCCTAAGTATTTAATTTTATTTGATGCTATTGTAAATAATATTACTTTTCTCATTCTATTTATTTCTTGCAACTGTATCAGTTCAGTTCAGTTCTGTTCAGTTGCTCAGTTGTGTCTGACTCTTTGTGACCCCATGGACTGCAGCACGCCAGGCCTCCCTGTCCATCACCAACTCCCAGAATTTACTCAAACTCATGTCCGTTGAGTAGGTGATGTCATCCAGCCATTTCATCCTCTGTTGTCCGTCCCCTTCTGCTCCCACCTTCAATCTTTTCCAGCATCAGGGTCTTTTCCAATGAGTCAGTTCTTTGCATCAGGTGGCCAAAGTATTGGAGTTTCAGCTTTAGCACCAATCCTTCCAATGAATATCCAGGACTGAGCTCCTTTAGGATGGACTAGTTGGATCTCCTTGCAGTCCAAGGGACTCTCAAGAGTCTTCTCCAACACCACAGTTCAAAAGCATCAATTCTTCAGTGCTCAGCTTTCTTTATGGTCCAACTCTCACATCCATACATGACTACTGGAAAAACTATAGCTTTGACTAGACAGACCTTTTTTGGCAAAGTAATGCCTCTGCTTTTTAATATGCTGTCTAGGCTGGTCATAATTTTTCTTCCAAGGAGTAAGCATCTTTTAATTTCATGGCTGCAGTCACCATCTGCAGTGATTTTGGAGCCCCCCAAAATAAAGTCAGCCACTATTTCCACTGTTTCCCCATCTATATGCCATGAAGTGATGGGACCAGATGCCATGATCTTTTTTTTCTGAATGTTGAGCTTTAAGCCATCTTTTTCACTCTCTTCTTTCACTTTCATCAAGAGACTCTTTAGTTCTTCTTCAATTTCTGCCATAAGGGTGGTGTCATCTGCATGTCTGAGGTTAGTGATATTTCTCCAGAAATCTTGATTCCAGCTTGTGCTTCATCCAGTCCAGTGTTTCTCATGATGTACTCTGCATAGAAGTTAAATAAGCACAGTGACAATAAATAGCCTTGATGCACTCCTTTCCCAATTTGGAACCAATCTGTTGTTCCATGTCCAGTTCTAACTGTTGCTTCCTGACCTGCTACAGATTTCTCAGGTGGCAGGTCAGGTGGTCTGGTATTCCCATCTCTTTCAGAATTTTCCACAGTTTGCTGTGATGCACACAGTCAAAGGCTTTGGCATAGTCAACAAAGCAGAAGTAGATGTTTTTCTGGAACTCTCTTGCTTTTTTGATGATCCAACAGATGTTGGCAATTTGATCTCTGGTTTCTCCACCTTTTCTAAATCCAGCTTGAACACCTGGAAGTTCATGGTTCATGTACTTTTGAAGCCTGGCTTGGAGTATTTTGAATAGTATGTTACTAGCCTGTGAGATGAGTGTAATTGTGCGGTAGTTTGAACATTCTTTGGCACTGCCTTTCTTTGGGATTGGAATGAAAACTGACCTTTTTCAGTCCTGTGGCCACTGGTGTGCTTTCCAAATATGCTGGCTTATTGAGTGCAGCACTTTCACAGCATCGTCTTTTAGGATTTGCAGCTATATAGAAATAGTTTATTTTTGACATTGCTCTAGTACTCTCTGATCTTGATAAAACTTAATTGTTAATACAAAAAAGTTTTTTGATAGATTCCTTGGGGTTTTTAATTTACACAATCACATCATTGGCGTATACAGATAGTTTTTTCTTCTTTTTTCCTTTTGGCATGCTAGGTATAGGTTTCTTGTAGATATTCTTTATCAACTGTTTTCCTGATTTACTGAGAAATTTAAAAAATCAGTAATAGGTACTGAATTATGTCAGCTGCTTTTTTAGCTTCTGTTGAGATGATCATTTTTCCCTGTTGGTTAGTATGATAAATTACATTGCATTTTTTGATTGTTAAAGGAACTTTCATTTCCTTAGATGAATTTCATTTGGCCATGATTATTGTACTTCTAAAATATATTCCTGAACCTAATGTTTATTAAAAATATTTATTATTTTTGAGCCCATGTTCATATATAGTTTATATGTCTATAGTTTTCTGTGTCTTTGTCTGATTTTGTTATCATGGTAATGCTAAACTCATAAAATCATCTGTGAAACTTCCCTTCTCCTCTGTTTCTTCTTTTGTAACCATTTGTAAAAGTGGAAGTATAGTTAATTCACGATCTTGTTTTCGGTTCAGGTGTATTTCCTCTGTTTTTGAAGGAATTTATGTAGGATTGCTATTGGCTCTTCCTTAAATGTATCTAGAATTTCCCAATGAAGTTATGAGCCTGGAGTTTTATTTCAGATTTTTCCTTTTCTTTTGTGGTTTTGGTAATTTATAGTTTTCAAGATTGCTTCTCAGCTCTGAATTCATCATTCTGAATAGGCTCCATGATAAAGGAATTTCTGTCCTGTTTTTCCTGTGCTGTGAGCATGGTGTTGTTCCAGTAGAGGGCGCTGGGGAGACTTTGTGAGAGGAGTCTCTCTTGCTGTTTCAGTTGTGGCTGGTGGTGGTGGTGTGGATACCTCCAGAGGAGCCTGCCCCACTCACCGCCCAGAACTCAGTTCTGTGACCTTACAGCCTTGGCCTGGTGGTAACTTTTCTGCAGCCCTCTTGGCAAGGAAACCAGATTCAGTCTGAGTGTTAGAGTCCCTGCAGGTGCTCAAAGTCTCCCGTGTGCCTGGATCCCACTGTGCCGTCACACCTCCGGTTTCTGATCACCTGCATTCTGGAAGATAGCCTATTGTTTGCCCAGCATCTCCAGATTAGCTGTAGCCTACCAGCCAGTGAACTGTACTATCCAGTAGCTTAAATGCACCTTCTCCAAGGAGGTTTGAATCCTTCTGAGTCTGTCCTTCTTTAGGTGCCCTCAGTCCACAGATAGCATAGAGTTTCCTTAGATTATATAGTTACTTCTAAAATTATGGTTAATATTCTCTGGGTTAGACTTCTGCTGTCTGACCCATTGTGTGGCTTCCAGCTGCTTGATTGGACCAGACTGCTACACAGGGATTTCTTATAAGCACTATTTGGGTTGAGACTTTAGTGATCTGTGGATGTTGTCCTCATGTCGAGAAGGGTAGGAAACATTGCCATGTATTCAACTGGTATCTTTCCTCCTTCCCTCACTCACCCCACTCCCCTTGTGCTTTAATCTGAGATTTAACTAAAGTGACAGGGAATACCAAGAGTGTGGCGAGTGATATTTCTGTAAGAACTGAAATTTGGTGACCCATGAGCCAGGAACATGGTTTCCTATATCACTGCAATGACCAGCTCAAGCTTAACCCTTCTAGTGTCTTATGGTAGTAAGCAGAGATGTTTGGAATTTCTTAACACATGGTAAACACAGGATATAATAGGATCCTGCTATCTGGCTTCTTAGAGTAGCCTTAAGCTGCTATGGATGAAGTGTCCAAGGCTTGTAGAAAAACCAAGTTTAATATCAGCAACAATTTTGAATTTTAGCTTATATTTTGATTCTCATAGAAAAGGGGGAAAACTGTATTTCTTATAGGTACCACTATAGATAAAAATAATCCAATTGTCTTTTTACTTCCATCTAGTCAAAGAGAAAAGCCCCCACCTCAACTAAACAACCAATCAACCAAACAAAACACCATTAAAACAGAGAAGATTTTCTCCATTGCTGTTAAGGCCTTTGGCATGAATTTAAATTTAGCTTCCCTGGGAATTTTGGGAAAACATTTTTCTTCATTGTTTTTGTAAGCCCTATGAGGCAAAGATATAACTTCCCCAAACAAAGCAGTAGGAAAAGCAACTAACAGTCCTCTGGACGATGCAAATGAATAAAAATTGCCAGAATTATTGCAGAAGTGCTGAAAGCCTTGCTCTGATATTTTATACACTATTCCTAGACTTTAGTAGTTCAGGAAGGCCTGTTTTAGCAATTGCAGCACACTAGAGAAGGAAGTTGGTGGAAAAATGAAATTACATAGGGGTAGTCTCCAATTAGCAATGGATCATTTGCCAGTGGTTGACTTGTAAGTCATTTAGACTGGAAATACCTTCTTCCTTTGTAGAATATACTGTAAATTCTCTGCGTGCATGTGTGCTTAGCTGCTGTAAGATCTATACAGCTTTATAAAAGATGGTTTGAGCTCCTGCCATATGTCAGTAATTGTCCTTTGCTCAAAACTATATTATTTCCCCTTTATTAGAACATGTTAATGGTTATCTATTGCTGTATAACCAATTATCTGCAAATGTAGCAGCTTAAAAGGAAAACCATATATGATCTCATATGTTTTGGGGGGTGGGAGGAGGTTAGGAAATCTGGGTGTAGCTTAGCTGGGTAGTCCTGGATCCAGGTCTCATGAGGCTAGAAGCGAGATGTCAGCTGTGCTGCATCTTCTGAAGGCTCTTCGCGGGGAGGATCTGTGCTACAGCTCGGCAGGCTCAACCTTTTGGGCACCAGGGACTGGTTTTGTGGGAGACAATTTTCCATGGATTGGGGCGGTGGTGGGGTGTGTGGTTTGGGGATGATTCTCATGAGGAGTGTGTAACCTAGATCCCTCACATGAGCAGTTCACCATAGAGTTTGTGCTTCTATGAGAATCTAATGCCACTGCTGATCTGACAGGTGGTGGGGCTTAGGCATTAATGCAAGTGATGGCAGTTGGTTGTAATTACAGACGAGGCTTTGCTTGCTTGCCCACTGCTCACCTCCTGCTATATGGCCTGGTTCTTAGCTGGCCAGGGACCAGTATCCGTCTGTGGCCTGAGGACTGGGGACCCCTCCTCTAGCTCACTGAGGCCTGCCATCAAATGAGCTTGAGAGCAGTCCTTTCCTGGTCAAGCCATCAGATGAGACTGCAGCCCCAGCCAGCATCTTGACTCCAGCTTGTAGGAGACCCTGAACCAGAACTACCCGGTTTTACATTCCCACCTGCAATGAGGCCACTGAATTTAAAATGTACTTGGCATTTGAATGGCGAATTGATTCCTCTTTGGGGGCAGAAATCTGCTTTCTACCGTGATGAATAAAGTGGAGATTTCTTTCTCCTGTGAAGTTAATAGCTGGACAGGTTGAGAAGGTAGGGAGATATATTCTGTTCTCTAGCTGTAGCTTACAGCCTACTTGGCTGGTGTGAAAGGGTGTGTTCTTGGTGTCGTAGGGTAGAACTTTCAGTATATTTTCGTGTTGTGACAATATCTCATGCATGGTGGTTAGAATCCTGGAAAGAGTTATATTTGAAACGATTACAGGTTGAGCAGGCTCTTGTGGGCTAGCTTACCACCATTTATAACAGCATGTTCATGAGAAAATGGGTTCTGTGTCCCAGATGTCCATCTCTTAAACATGCTTTTGAAATGTGACTCATTTTAAAGTTGGGGACTTGCCTGTATTTCATTAGCTCCTCTCCAGCTACTCTCCTCACAGTAGCTTACATTTTGAGCTATCAGCCTTTTGGGAAGATAAAGTGACAGAAAATAGAGATGACTATAATTTACTCCTAGCACTAAGAGCCTGGCAGGCCTATCAAGGCATAATTTTATCCAAAATCAGACTTTCTGTTGGGCCTGCATTGAAGTCCCTTTACGGTTGAGTTTTACTGGGTCACATTCATCTCCTTTTGTAGAATTCTGGAGTCTTAATCAGGTATTTCCAAAATCACTCAATCAGATTTAGTATATGAGAATGTACCAAAATGAGAAATGCTCGTGTTCTGCCTTGTATCTCTCTACTTCCAGCTCATGTCTCTATGGAAGCTGATGGCCTTCCAGCTGGCAGAGACCATCATTTGGGCCCTGGGAGGGCTCAGTAGAAGGCTGCTTGCCTTGGCCACGCACGTGCTTGATATTTTCAAACATGACCCTCGTTTGATTCAGCAATGTTCCAGCCAGTTGTTAGAGAATTCATCCCAGAGTCAACCCATCACTTAAATATCCAAGGGTCTGCTTGAGCACATATTCAAGGAAGGTAGCCCAGTAGGCTCTGCTCTGCCCCCTGTGCTCTCTGTCCCTTCATTAAGTCAGGGGAGCAGGAGCATGTTTGAAGAACCACTCCTGTCCCCACTCAACTTCCCTGAACTAGAGGTTCCGTTTCTGGTCACTCTTTCATGGTAGACAAGTATACACAAACACCATAAAATGACTTTCCGCATCGTTTGTAGAATTGTAGTTGAAGACTTTGTCTGTCATAATTCCTAATGTGGATATGCACTGGGTCATCAGGCATCCCTCAGTCATATGACCAGGCCTGCTCTCTCAGGACAAGGGTCCATCTTCAAAGTGGATGAGCTACTGTGTTATTGCTCTAATAAGAGCTGGATTAAAACTTTTTTTTTTTTCACTGCTTTTGGGAAACCAGTGGAGACCTTCATAGTAAAAGCTTGATTTATCTCTTTTGAGGGAAATATAGAACATTTCCATCAGTTTTAAAACTATGAATGATGAGCTTAATCTCTATTCAGTCAATCTAAAATAGATTTTTAAATAGCCTTTTCTTCTGTTTTAGAGAAAAATTACAAGGATGAGAGAAACAGGATGAGAGACAGGAGGGAGAGGGGGCAAAGAAATAATATATGTATATATTATATTATTTTAACATGTATTTAAGATATATATATATATATATATATATATATATAAAATATAAAATTCCAGAATGGCAAAGTACTACTGATGTACCAGTCTGTTTTCTTCCTTCCCTCCTTCCTTTCTTCCCTTCCTCCCTCCCTCTTTCTTCTTTCCCGTGAAACAAGAAAAGGTAAACCTAGAAATAAGGCTTCCTAGATGGCACATTGGTAAAGAATCTGCCTGCTAACACAGGAGACATGGGTTCGATCCCTGCGTCGGGAAGATCCCGTAAAGGTGGAAATGGCAACCCACTGCAGTCTTCTTGCTTGGAGAATCCCCATGGATAGAGGGAGCTTGGCGGGCTCCACACAGTCCATGGGGTCACAAAGAGTTGGAGATGACTAAACACACACACACACACACACACACACACACACACACACACCTAGAAATACTTCTTATTTTAAGATAAACATTTCAATCCCATCTAAAATTTGTAGTAGTCGATCCTCTTAAAATCCTTGTCCTTTTGAAAGGAGGATAATCAACCTACTGCTTTGGAGAAGGCAGATGGAAACAAGTGGAATCACCTCTGGCATTCGTCCTGAGCCTGGATAAAATGTAAATGGGGCTGAGCTGAGCTGATTTCAGGGGCTGCTTGCTCACCGCTGGCCACTCTTGGATCTCAGGCGTGCCCTCAGCCCTGGGAAGAAGCTCCCGGGCTGCAGAGGTCATCACGGGATAGCAAAGGCTGGGGACATTTAAAATGTCCTTTGTTTCTGTTTTCAAGCAAGTCATGCATCCCATGGAGCAAAATTCAGAAGGTAAAAATAGGGTATTAAAAAAATAAATTGTAGCATATTATGCACGTTTTCTTACCTATTGGTTTCCCCCCCAATTAATGATGCCTCTTGTGGGTTAATTTCATGTCTTAACCTACAGAATTACTTCATTCTTTATAATGGGTGCATATTATTCCACATTATGGACTAGTCTGTGTAAAAGGTTAGTGCCAGTCTCTTTATACACAATCCTGAAACAACTGCCTTTGTACATGAGCAAAATGTATTGTAGGAGCTAATGGGTGATGAATCTGGTTAGCGGTCAGCATTAATGTCGTATCTCCTTATCAATGTTTTATTCCTCTCAGACTATTTTATCTCTTTCTCCTTACCTCTAACATCAGTAATCATTTAATAGATTGAAAATGTATTGATTTCAATGGAAGCCAAATTGACATACATGTTTCTATCCACGACCATTCCTCTTTCTTTCTAATTAAACTCCCAGATTTAGCTGTATCTCCTTCATTTTTAATGTCAAAGGATAGTCGAGAAAAGTTCCCTGTAAGGCTTGTAACAACATACTCCATTTTTTTTTTTTTTTATTAGCAGCTTCCACTTAGAAATGAAGTCCTAATTCGTTTTCCTGAAGCAACAGTCACAGAAAGCAGATTGATCTGGCCTTACCCTGGTGCAGGCTCGCTTGGCGTGCTCAGAGGGGCTTTGCGGGGGAAAGATTGGTGTTGGGCTGAAACAGATTGCAAGGGGAAGCCCGTCCCGCCAGGCTCAGCTGAGCAAAGGGCCCGGACATTAATCACTGTCACGGGGGGTGGCGGTGGGGGTGGGGATAGAGGCGTCACTGGACCAATCCCGCCCATCAGCGGCCTGACCGCAGATGCTGTGCCACCCAGGGGCAATGCGTGTCCTGCTCGAGGCTGCTGCCGGGGCCACGGGAAAGGAGGAAGCCGACCGCTGATTGCTAGGGCGCTTTGCTCCAGACAGGCACGGCCTCTTCTCAGGGTGGTGTGTACAGCTGCGTGTAAGAGCCGATTCAGCAGTCTCAGTGGCAGACACGGAGCATCCTAAGTGATGCTAGACGGTGCTGATGAGATGAGAGCATACCTCTGTGGGGCTCGTGCGTTAATTCCATTCCCAGGACTTGGATGCTCTGTACCACGCTGGTTATTTTCACATGGGGAACTGACACTGCTAAACACAAGCTTAGGGGGCACCAAGTCTCTGAAGGGTAATTTTTTTTAACTTTTTATTTTGTATTGGGGTATAGCCGACTAAACCCACTCCAGTGTTCTTGCCTGGAGAATCCCAGGGACGGGGGAGCCTGGTGGGCTGCCGTCTATGGGGTCGCACAGAGTTGGACACGACTGAAGCGACTTAGCAGCAGCAGCAGCAGCAGCATAGCCGATTAACAAACAAATGCTGTGATAGTTTCAGGTGAGCAGAGAAGGAACTCGTTCTTACATATGCATATATCCATCCTTCCCCAGACTCCCCTCCAGTCCAGCCTGTGGAGGGCAACATTTTAAAAAACAGTACTAAAAAGTATGATCTCTGTGTGATCCTCTATAGATACGTTTGACACCATCTTTGAAATCTAAAGTATGTTTTAGAATCAATAACAAGCATCCCTTAGAAATGATTTTGGCGTACAGCCACATTTTTTAATACAACTGTTTTCAGCACTGTTATTCATGAAGAGGTCACATTCATCAAACTGACATATAGATCTTAACCCTTCAAGTAACCTTATTTTAAATGGAATTTCTCATCTCAAGATTGTGTAATTTGGGTGGTCATTAGGAATTACTTGTGTTAAGAGGGGGCAGCGAGATTTCACAAAAATCAGGTGGAGATTTTTCCATCGGTTAATATCACATGCTCAGCATAGATGCCTAAGTTCACATGGTTCTACATGTGGTAATTAATAACAGTATTACATGAGTGAAATGGAGTTCTAAAAATGCAATGAATGATGACGGAATGCTTTTCCTGGGATAAAGGAGCACGAATCGGAAACTCATGCTTGTCTGAGAGTCGCGGGGTAACAGGATGCATTAGGAGCGGTAGGCAGTGCTGCTAACACAGGAGGTGCATGTAGACATAGCTGGTCTGCAGCCCTAACAAGTGGGGCAGGGTCGTTGCTGGTCAGTGAAGAATGAACAGAAGGCAGGCACCGTCTACCCTATAGTAACACCAATAGCAAACCCAGTGCCTGGCACATAAGCTGTGCTCAGTCATTGTTTTCTGAACTGTAATTTTATTTGGACAGAATATAGATCCTTGTGCCTTGACTTGGTAGAGCAGATATGTCCCCCAAGTCCCTCCATCAGCCTTCCCTCCTCCATCCCCTGCACGCCTGCCTTCCTGGGTCCACAAGCCCCAGAGCCCTGCACATCAGTGGGGGTGGAATAGGGCAGCCATGCTTCTGGGCTGGGTTGGTCCTGAAGGCCCTGAGCATCACCAGTGGCACTCAACATGCAGGGGCCTTGGGTTCAGGGACAGGCAAGAGTTCAAGGTACTCTGGAACCCTGGAAAGAAAAGGATCCTTACATGATCAAGCAGTAAGCAATCCACCCGTTGGTTATTCTCATTTAAGAGAGTTTCTCTCGCTTCTCTTGCTCTTTCTCCTCCTCAAAGAAAACAGAGGAACAGAGTTCAGAGGAAAATGTTTAGATTTGTACAACTTGAAAATCTAGATAAGATCTAGATTTCTTCTTTTATCTTACTGTTCCCCTGCTTAACTGTTTACATTATTACCATTTTCTGATGCCATGACAAAAAAAAACTACTTATGATCATACTTTTAAAATTACTATGTAATATTCCATCTGAGGGCTGTGTCACAGTTTACTTCCTTGTCTCCCTTTTGGTGGGCCAAGTAACGGTTTTTCATTCTTATAAACAGCTCTGCTGTAATTTGTGTTGTTCAGCTGCTCAGTCATGTCTGACTCTTTGTGACCCCATGGACTGTACCCCACCAGGCTCCTGTACCCCATCCTGTCCATGGGATTCTCTAGGCAAGAATACTGGAGTGGGTTGCCATTCCCTTCTCCAGGGGATCTTCCCGACCCAGAGGTCGGACCCATGTCTCCAGCATTGGGAAGTGAGTTCTTTACCACTGAGTCACCAGAGAAGCCCTTGTTTGGAAACCTTTGCCTCAGTTCTGATTATTTCCTAAGGTAGAAATAACTCCCTTGCCACAGATGAGCTTCGTCGCTGCTCAAATGACTGAGAGTAACACAGGACACGGCTTAGTGACTGCGCAACAGCAGCAACAACATAGGATGTGTGTAAGTTGAGTTTTGTGGGGTGAATAATGTGACAGGGTGGTGGGCTGACACCACTGGGTGGTCTGCAGCCCTGAGGCTTTAGTCCAGCCCAGGGATGGTTCTGGGCCCAGCAGTGGGCCTGGACTCCCAACAGTGGCAGCAGTTGCAAGACTCTTCAATTAGCTGGTGTCGCCAAGATGACCTGCCTGGAGAGGCTTGACCCTTTAAGAGAACGTGGGGGCCCACTCTCCAGCGCCCCACTAAATACTTTGCCATTTACCTTATAAATCCATGCCCTCCCCACCCAGAAGATAGAAATTTTAGCTCAACTTGAGCACAGGACATGGCACTAATCACCAGGTAGTTTGTGTCTGTATTTGCATTGTTGCAAGTACATGATTGAAGAGTCTTACTGTATTTTTGTCAAGGAAGGAGACAGTCATAAAGTCTGAAGTGCATTAGACATTCATAAAACAAAACAAGAAACAGCGTCAGTATCATCTTCTAAAGCTTTTGAACATGTTCCTCCGAGCCCAGCACCAGATCCCCTTCAGCATCTCTCCGAGAGTTGACTTTGACCCAGTCTTGCTCTGATTAACCTCCCTGCTCCTCAAGCACTGGGCTTTCAAGATAAATGGAAATCTATTCCTCGTCCTCACACGCCCTTGACTGAGGACACGTCACGGCCATCAGCCCAGGTCGTCCCCCTGGAGTGCGGCGCTTTGGAACGTGCGCCCACAGCGCCCAGCCAGCCAGATGGGAGGCACCCGCCTGCTGGGCCGGGCAGCAGATGTCCTTGTCAGACGGACAGACCCCTCCTGTCTCCTGCTCTGCTGGTGATCAATACTCTCAGTGCCCAGTCAATGAGAGATGGCTCTGTTTAGTCAGTTTGATTGTTTCTGTGGTGAAATGTGCCACCACTTTTGAAAAAAAAAAATTATAAATGCTTTTTAACAAATCTTTTTAATTATAAATGCTCCTCACCCTCCAATCTCATTTGACCTTTAGAATATGTTTCAGCAGTCTCAGGTTCTTTGGCCCCCAAGTACTTGCCTCAACAGAGTGTCAGTGGGAAACTGCCCTTGCTTGATTTTTTACACCTCCCCTGTTCTCTCCTCCTGGAATGGAAAGTAGCACACAGTATCTGTTCTTTTATCCATGAAGCTGTATAGAGTCTGGAGGCTTTCAAAGAGTCTTTTTTAAAAATTGCAATAGGTGATGTAGAAATGAGAAGGAAAATGGCTTCTTTCTTTGTACCATCTTTATGGTTTATTCACTGAGACCAGGAATAGCAGAATGATGTCATCACACGTGCCTTTCCTAAGGAATAAGAGACTCTGTGGGGTGCTAAGTCGAGACAAGATTTTGTGGTCATAGTCAGGGATTGTGAAAGTGTGCTGTGATTGATTAATGATGTCTGCCATGGACATGGACGTGGAGGAGAGGTAAATGTGTGCCTTATATTTGCCAGTCCTGACTCAGATCTTGTGTAAAGCAAAGTCCCCATGTAAATGCTGATACAAGCCTAGCAGTGGTAGGTATTGTGTGCCAGGCACTCTTCTCAGTGCCTTACATATATTAACTCATTTGATTCTCAGAGCAACCCGTGAGGTAGGTACAGATGAGGAAATGGAAGCACAGAGAGGCTGAGTTGCTGAGCCAAGGTCATACAGCCAGACAGCAGGAGAGCCGAGATTCAGGGTCAGACAGTTTTATCGCAGAGTCCAGGTCCTTAGCTCTAGATTCTGCACTCTTTATCCTTGGCTAATGCTGTGTCTTTGCTCTCCAGGGAATTATGTAAGGCTCAGCTGTGGTTCAGAAAAAGATGCAAAATCAAGTTTAGAGCCTTGTTATCTCTGGGCCTCAGGCTTCAGAATGAAAGGTGAGACAGTCCCAGAGAGCCTCTGCAGTGAGGAGGGAGTGGCTCATGAGCTTCCTCCTTCCTCTCTGGGTAGCATTTCCAGTCTTTCCACTTCTGCCTTCTCAGATGGGAGAAGGTGGTTTGGAAGGGAAGAGGAATGGTGTTTAGGGACTGGAACAGAGGAGTTCCTTGGTCTCCAGGCCATCCAACTGGGGAGACTTTCTGAGTGGCCTTTTTCAATGATCATTTATGTATAAGGGACATGTGTGTGTATGTAGAGATACATCAGTGTATCAAATAGTAATCTTTCATAATGGCTAAAGAGGGACTTCTAGTACCTTAGTAGTTTGTTTCCCTTCATTAATTTAGCAGCTATTCATTAAACACCTATGTTGGGTCTTACAATGTGCGGAAACTGTGGGAACAGTGAACCCATATGAACCCTGCCTTCTCAGAGCTTGTAGTCTACTCGCTGAAATAATGACTAAGTGTAAGGCGCAGCTCTGGCTATAGTAGAGGGGCTGAGGGGCTGAGGTGGCCAGACCACATGGGTTTTTGAAGTTGCATTGAAGAGCTCTGATTTCCGCCTATGAGCAGTGGGAAGCCATGGAAAGTGGGGGAGAGGACCAGGGACTTTGTGTTGTATAATCAGTTAAAAGATAATTGTGGTGACACTGGGAAGAGTGAATTGGAGAGGGGATATGCAAGAGCTGCAGGTGCTTGTAGGGGTCCAGGGCAGAGAGGCCGTAAGAGTTGGGACGGGGGTGGTTTGGGTGGTGAAGGGAAGAAGTGGAAGGACTCTAAAGCTGTCTGAAAGGCAGAATTAGCCAGATTTGGTGATGGATTAGGTGTGTGTAGCAAGGGAGAGAGAATGGGCAAGGATGCCTCAAAAGTAGGAGGATGTGGTCCTATTCCCAGGGGTAGGGATGCTGGAAGAGGGTCAGGTTTGGTGAGGAAGGTCATCCTGCATTGGAAGTGCTTTTGAGCTGTCCCCGAGGAGATGCCAAATAAGGCACAGGGTTTATCGAAACCAGGTAGTGTTTTGGCTGGCTATACACATGCCCTGATGGACTGTCCTGGGACACTAAATGGTACAGAAAAATTTTAGAAATCTACAGCTTTGTTGACTTTAAAAAATTCAAACAAACATATTTTCATCTGGGAAGTAAGAATCTAACAATGACAAAAGACAACTGATAGTGATAAATATCTTGCATAATATTCACAGTTATTTTTGTTTTTGTACATTTTTCTGCCAGTCTTTTCCCACAAGCATGCATATTTTTTGTTAGCTGTCATTATAGTCTGCATTCAGTATGTAATAGCATTGTTTTCACTTACTATTATCCCAAATATTTTTTCACATTTCTCTCTCTCTCTCAAATTCTGTGTTTAAAATGTTACATGATATTCCATGCTTGTGATAAATCATGAATGATAATTTTCTAAACTGTTTCTCTATTTTTGGATATTTAGTTGATATAAAGATTTCTTTATTACCAGTAATACACGAGTAAATATTATGCCTACCACCTTTTTTTTTTCTCTTGCATTTTTCTTTAAATTCTCATGAGTGAGATTAGTGGGTTAGCTTTTGAATGGGATTATAGCTCTTTGATATACGTTTTAATACCTCTGACAGGGGCTCTGGGGTCCTAACTATAGAATAGAGCTGTGATTTCCTTGTGGAGCCTCACCACCTTCCTTTGGATTCAGTAACCAACGGTCCTACCATTGTCTGGGTGCTGTCCAAGGTACCACGGCCACCTGTGACCTTACCTCTTGCATCTGCTGGAGGCGCCAGTTAGTGCCTCGAGGCTGTACGGCTTGTAAGCCAGGTTCAGCCTGGTTCCTCCCCTTCACCCAGCCCTGCTGTTCCTCAAATAGTACCACCATTGCTTAGGAACCTGTGGAGGCCCCTGAAATGATGGAATGGAGGAAGGAACTGACTAACCTAGACTGAACCTTATCCGCCTCCAGGTTCTAAAAGACACTGTGGTGCTACGGAGGCTGCCTAGGGGTCTTGTGGGTTTGGATGGGAGTCTGAAGACCTTTTATGATCAGGTGCCTGCCCACCAATCTGTCCTTAGTGCTGCTGCTTCTCAACACATCACCTTTACTGTGCCTGGACTAGTCTCTCCTCTGGCCCTGGACAGTGTCTGGGCTGCATCGACTCCTGGCTCTCACTCGAGCTGCTCCCTCACCCTCTGCTTTTCTAAGTCCTACTCCTCCTTTTAGACTCAACGCTAATTGTAATTTCCCCAGGTTCCTGGCTCCACCTTGCAGCTGCCTGTCCCCCTGCTGCGGACTCTTCCAGCACCTCTAGTCCCCACTCCAGGGCTTAGCACATCATTGTAAGCTTGCTGTCGAAATTTCACCTCTTGAAGATAATTGTACACTCCTCATAAGGGCAAGAATCATGTCAGTCTCCACCCAACTCTGCCAAAGCCCTCAGTACCTAGCTTTAGTGCTGAGCCCTGTGCCAGAGCTCAGTAAATCTAACGTGGCCCATTAGATCAAAATATCCATGCACCATGATGCGGTGTCGAAGTGTTTTCAACGTGAATGTCCATATTCCAGAATTGCTAAGGGTCAAATTAGGCTACTCGGAGATGGGCCATACTCAGATCTTCTCTTACCTGGTTTTGGTTTGGGAGCTATGAGAATAAGTTAAGGCTGGAAAACCATAAGCCAGTCACTTTTAATTTCTAAGTCCTTGATATGCACTCAGGTGGGAGGATGACTGGTGGACGTGATGAGGCTGGATGAAGGGTAGTAAGAAGCAGTGAAATGAAGGTCTGTCTGGCCTTTAAGAAGGCAAGTGTCATTGACCCCTGGAACGGTGCTTGACTTGTGAGATGGTGCTGTCTGCAGTGTTACCCTGTTGTCTTTTTATTATTATTATTCTAACACTGGTGTCTTTATTTCTTTGCTTGCATTGGGTTTTAGTTGCAGCGTATCTTTGTTGTGTCGTGCGGGATCTTTCGTTGTAGTGCACAGACTCTCTAGTTGTGGCACACAGGCTGCATTGCTCCTCAGCTTGTGGGATCTTAGTTCTGCAACCAGGGATCTCACCTGCATCCCCTGCTTGGCAAGGCAAATTCTTAACCACTGGACCACTAAGGAAGTCCCTACCCTGTAGTCTTTACAGCTTCCTTCTGATCATCAGCAGTCCTCAGGGAAAGCCACCACAGTTCACCCTGGAGCCCCACGCTCCCTTTGTTCTCCAGGGCATGTCCTGGCACAGAGGGACCCTCTGGCCGGGAGTCAGGAGCTTCCAGGTCGGCTGGCTTTGCCATCCCCAGCTGCACAGCTCTGCACATACTTGGGCCTGGGAGTGCTCACTGGTGAAATGCCATGCCTGAATGAGGCCATCTCTGGGCTTTTTTGTAACTGAGATTTAAAAAAATAATAATTGAAACTCTCTTAAGAGGGTGAACTTTAGTGCTGTTTCTAACTAAAAATGAGAACTAGGCTCTCTGACACATTTAATGACATGTGTTAGTATCTGTGTAGAACTTTACACTTAACTTGATTTTCTTTCTTTCTTTCTTTTTTTCTAGCCAAACATCATGTCAATGGCAACAGAACAGTTGAACCTTTCCCAGAGGGAACACAGATGGCTCTATTTGGTAAGATATCAATTCTGAAAGAAAACCCAAATTGTGTGCAAAGACTCGTGCCAAATTTCTGAGTTTTAGCAAGTGTCCTCAGGGCTTCAAAATCTGGGCTCTTCTAGATATTTACAAGTTGTTGCAGCCAAAAAATTATCGAGTTCTTAGTATTTCTGGGATCAGAAAAGCTTATTCTATAGAATTTAGTATGCTTTCCTTCCTCACTTTGCAAGTCAAATATCAAACTGTATATTTACTATTCTTATGTCCACACTCTGAATTAACCTGATAATTTAGGAGTTGAGTTTTTCTTCCCTAGGAAAGATTTTTTCCATATACACATATTCATATATATGCGCATGCTCAGTCACTTCAGTCTTGTCCAACTCTTCGCGACCCCATGGACTGTAGCCTGTCAGGCTCCTCTGTCCATGGGATTCTCTAGGCAAGAATATTGGAGTGGGTTGCCATTCCTTTCTCCAGGGGATCTTCCTGAACCTAGGTCTCCTGCATTGCAAACAGATTCTTTTTACTGTCTGAGCCACCGGGGAAGCCTATATGTATTTATACACATACTATACACACATATGTATATGTATAAAAGCTGGGGTTCAAATAGCTTTGAGACGTTATTCCGCAGAGATCAATCTAATTGAACAGTCTCTTTCTCCTCCATTATGAATTGAACATATTCCTGTTTTTTGTTTGTTTGTTTCTCTGGTTCCTTCCCTTTAGCCTTTAGACACATTCTCTGATCTCTTTCATCGTAAAGCCCTCAATTCCCCTGACTTCACACCCCCTCCGTCTCCCCTCTGGTCCTGATGGAAGTCTCCTGCAAGGGCTTTTGATGTAAAATTGCTTTAAGCACTGAAGTGTCTTTGAGCTAGAAATTAGCCTTCTGACAACAGTGTCTCTAAATTAGCATATTCAAATATTTCCCTAATCCCAGAGTTAGTCATCACTGATGATTAACCCAGGAGAGTTATGAAACAGGGACCCACTTCTGCCCAGGTGTTTGTAAATCTTGCTCTGTGTGGGCTGTCACCTTTTAAAATATACTGGTCAGTAATTAGAAGTTATTATGCCCAGAAATTTAAATGGAGTATCTTGTTGTTCAGTCACTAAGTTGTGTCTGACTCTTTTCAACCACATGTGGACTAGAGCACGCCAGGCTCCCCTGTCCTTCACTATCTCCTGGAGTTTGCTCGGATTCACGTCTACTGAGTCAGTGATGCTGTCTAACCATCCTCTGTCACCCCCTTCTCCTTTGGCCTTCAGTCTTCCCAGAAGGGAAGAGTCGGTTCCAGTGAGTCTGCTCTTTGTGCTGGGTAGCCAAAATATTGGAGGTTTAACTTCAGCATCAGTCCTTCCTGTGAATATTCAGGGTTGATTTTCTTTAGGATTGACTGATTTGATCTCCTTGCATTAATTATTACTATAAGATGTGTGCTCACTATTTGATTTGTTAAGTTTCCTCTGAGAAATTGCGTTCAATGATGGCATTTTTACTCAAGTTATAGGCCAAGCTGAGTGTCTGTTAGCAGGGCACAAGAGTCACATAATTGTTCAAAGGGTTCTTTCAGTGTCTTTTAGCTTTGTGAGCCCCCGGAAACTAGGTTCAGAGAAGGCAATGGCACCCCACTCCAGTACTCCTGCCTGGAAAATCTCATGGACGGAGGAGCCTGGTGGGCTGCAGTCCATGGGGTCGCTAAGAGTCGGACACGACTGAGTGACTTCACTTTCACTTTTCACTTTCATGCATTGGAGAAGGAAATGGCAACCCACTCCAGTGTTCTTGCCTTGAGAATCCCAGGGACGGGGGAGCCTGGTGGGCTTCTGTCTATGGGGTCGCACAGAGTCGGACACGACTGAGGCGACTTAGCAGCAGCAGCAGCAGCAGCAACTAGGTTAGAAGCTAGGTTCCATGTCATACTGGGAAGTGTGAAATGAGACTGACTGGCCATAGATTTCCTCCTGTCCTGATAGTTTAGGAAAGACTCTTTCCCAAAGGACTGATAATGTTGTTGGCCACATAACTGAAAGTATCAGTGCATAAAGCTCTGTAGCGAGATTATTATTACTATAAGTTTGTGAAGGTTTGCTTTAGAGTGACTTCCCTAAAAGTCCTAACCCAAGGCCTTCATTGTTTGACGGGGCAAGCAGCTCCCCCTCTCCCAGCCTCAGTTTTCTCAGCTGTGGAATGGGGAGGCTGCTGGGGTGCTCTGAGACACTCCCCTTGGCTTCTGCATCTTCCATACTCCAGGCTGTAGGCTCATCTGGCTGTAGGCTCCCCTGGCTGGGAAGCCCACTGTGAATGGCCAAGGGGTGTGCTTTTAAAAGAAACAAATTGTGTACCTAACCTCTACCAGTGCAGAATTATACAGATGGTAAACCAGAATAACATCCCCTGACATCTGAGGACTTTTGCTTTATTAGAACTGCAGTTTGCCTCTTCCAGGTGCTTAAATGAAAGCCCTGCTTTGGTTAACTGCACGCAAGCATTTGATATTTGTACTTTCGAAACTATCCTCTCTTGATATAGCTTGTCCACCTGGCCTGCGCTGGGGAGTGGATGGGATTTGGGGTGGGGTTCTGTCATTCAGGTTGTTTATAGTTGTCCTGAAAAAGTAAGACTAACTGCAGCTTCCTGACACTTCTTGGGCATTTAGTCCTCACAGTACCTTGTAAAGCTGGTCGGAGTACATAATCCCCTTCTCAGAGAGCTCATATGATTTATCACAAGTCCCTCAGCCAGAGAGATGATGGAGCTCGAATGGGAGCCCAGGTCTAACTGACCGGAAGTCACTCTCTTTTCCCCAGGTCTCCGCACACTTGGCTCTGGTTACAGGAGTCCTGGGAGAGTCTAGTAGAGTCAGAATTGCCTTTCGGCTAGATCATCCATGCACAAAAGCATGATTTCCAGCCAAGTCAATTTAGCAAATTGATTTGTGAATTTCTATGCATTTCCAGAGTGCTCTGAAGGACTCTTGAGACACAGCTTTTGCCGGGAAAACACCGCTTGGAGTGACATCTCCTACTATTTATCATTTCCCCCCATCTGATCTTAGTAGCAGGCATTAAAGTGCAGGAGAATGTCTTACATCGACTTGCCTGCGAGGTCACCAAAGCAACAGTGGCGCTGTGTACTCGTCCAGACTCATTCTTTAGCCTGGGAAGGCTTTAGTATTTTATTCCAAGAGAGTATCAGCTGTTCCCGTTTCATTATCTGTCAGTTAATCATTTGAATGTGCCTTACGGAATGCTGTCTAAATAGAAACTTTTAAATTTAATCCACTCTGAAAGTGCACTCCCATTAGCATTTAGCTTAGGATGGGTGATGTAAGGAAGAGTACAGTAAGGGTCAAGGGCAGGTTTCATTCTAAGAAATGTATGAATGTGTTATTATGCCAAGTGGCCAGATAATGTATGGACAGTTCCTTAAAAGCTGTTTTTGGCATGCAGTCTTCAAAGATTATTTTTAAGACAAGACGTTCATTTTTTTCAGGCTCTCTTTTGTGGCCCAGTTAGTTTTACCCTTGTCTTGTTTTTCTGTGATCACTGTTCTTTAACTTTCTCGTGGCTCTTTTCTTTCCTCCGCACTTTAGGACAATGATAATGAAGGTAATAGGCCTGCTCTCCCGGTGGGCTTCTCCTCGTCTGTGTGTGTCGCTCTCTTTCAAGTCAGTGGGAGCCCCTTTTTCACAGGCCGGAGAAGTGGACCCGAACATTTTGCAATTACTGAGTATCTTTGTTCCTGGCGGCTGAGTGCCCAATGGCAGCCAGCCCTTTGATCACACCACAGCCCTGTGAAGTGGGCATCACTGGGCGCTTTTAGAGACAGAAAAACTGAGGCACCCAAAGATGAAAGAGATCTGGTCAAGTAAAGGGAGTGCTTCCTCTGGCACAAGGACATCCACGTAACAGTTGCCCACATGCTGTGCCTGACTTTGAAGGGTCCTCTCCAGCTCTCCATATCTTAATGAAAGTGAACAGAGGGCCCCTCCACCCAGGCAAAGAGCACAAGCCCCTGCCTCTCTGTAGTGGTCATTCTCAAGTATGGAGCAGCTATTCAGTTTATTAAAGGTACTCCATCATCAGGAAGAGGTATCATTTCCAAATAAGATAGAATTTGTTCATTGAGAAGAGTGCAGAGAAATCGGGGGGGGGGGTGGGGCGCCAGCCTTAGTATGTGAAGAGTTTCAGTGCAATCTGAAAAAGTGAGATACAGATTTTTAAAACTTTCGAGTTCAATACTTGATCATAACACTTATTATCCAAACTCAGATACTTTAGGAGTGAAAAGGGTGCTGTTAAAAAATGTTATGTATTTTAAAATTTCTATTGGAATGTAGTTGCTTTATAATATTGTGTTACTTTCTGCTGCACAGCAAAGTGAATCAGCCACATGAATATATATCTCCTCCCTTTTTTGGATTTCCTTCCCATTTAGGTCACCATGAAGCACTGAGTAGAGTTCCCTGTGCCACACACACACACACACACACACGCACACACACACACACACACACAAACACAAAAGAATCCTAATGAGAGTGTGTATTATAAGCTATGGTGCCAAGAATAGTAAATACACATCAAGTAAAGATGCATTGAAAAATAATGAACTTACAGATAAAAAAGGAAATAAACAAGTGAAAAGTTCCAATGCAGTAGCCTTACCTTATGTACCACATAGCATCAATACCAGTAGTTACACTAACTTCCAAGATTTTACTCAGTACACCTGGCTGTGGTTATATTCTTTCTAAATGCCTTGAAATGAATAGTTAGTTCATATTTATACCTGGATGTTGTTACATTCTTTTGAATGACCTGAAATGAACAGTTGGTTCATATTTATACCTGGCTCATAGCGCTTAAGTAAGAGATGGGGAATTACCCGATTATGCCTTTGCAACTCTGATATTGTGCTAGTACCGTCCAGTGGGGCGTCCCTGTTGGCTCAATGGATAAAGAATCCATCTGCAGTGCAGGAGATAGAGGAGATGCAGGCTTGATCCCTGGGTCAGGAAGATCCCCTGGAGGAGGACATGGCAGCCCACTCCAGTATTCTTGCCTGGGAGATCCCAGGGACAGAGGAGCCTGGTGGGCTACGTCCATGGTGTTACAGAGTCGGACACAACCGAGCAACTAACACACACTGTCCAGTGATGTAGGGTAATGAACTCTTCATCAGTAGGGGTATTCGAATGAAAAATCAGTTCTACGTAGTTGGGAAGTGGAAGTAAATAGCTTTTAAGAGGTTTTCTTCTCAATTAATGAGAATTGTCTTTGTTTCAGAGTGTTAAACCATTTTGAAAAAAAATTACTTCCAACTGTAAATTCTTTGATGCTGTCATTTAGAAACCCTGTCTAGGCAGTTTGGTGAGAGGTAAAAATTCTGCAATGAGAGGCCCTAGTGGTCAGGAAATGATAGATACCAAACAACAACAGCAGAAATAACTCAGTGAATTCTTAAGGTTATTCTGGGTTTTAGCCCCTCACCTCAGCCTGGCAGATCAACATTCAGAAAACTAAGATCATGGCATCTGGTCCCATCACTTCATGGGAAATTGATGGGGAAACAGTGGAAACAGTTACAGACTTTATTTTGGGGGGCTCCAAAATCACTGCAGATGGTGACTGCAGCCATGAAATTAAAAGACACTTACTCCTTGGAAGGAAAGTTATGACCAGCCTAGACAGCATATTCAAAAGTAGAGACATTACTTTGCCAACAAAGGTCTGTCTAGTCAAGGCTATGGTTTTTCCAGTAGTCATGTATGGATGTGAGAGTTGGACTATGAAGAAAGCTGAGCACAGAAGAATTGATGCTTTTGAACTGTGGTGTTGGAGAAGACTCTTGAGAGTCCCTTGGACTGTAAGGAGGTCCAACTAGTCAATCCTAAAGGAAACCAATCCTGAATATTCATTGGAAGGACTGATGCTGAAACTCGAATACTTTGGCCACCTGATGCAAAGAATTGACTCATTTGAAAAGACCGTGATGCTGGGAAAGATTGAAGGTGGGAGGAGAAGGGGACAACAGAGGATGAGATGGTTGGATGGTATCAGCAACTCGGTAGACATGAGTTTGAGTAAGCTCCGGCAGTTGGTGATGGATAGGGAAGCCTGGGATGCTTCAGTCCATGGGGTCACAAAGAGTCAGATACGACTGAGCGACTGAACTGAACGGATCCTGGCAGAGATAGCTCTGGGAACTCAAACTACTACGAAGCCTGTTCTCTGTGTCATAGTCTTTTGGGCTCTTCAAACAAGAGGAAGCAAAAGACAACCGAAGACACCATGAGAATGTACTGTGATCTTGTTTCACTTCTCTGTTTCTAGCCACAGAGCCAAGAATTTGCTAAACTCTTTCCCAACTAGCTGTGTGGGAGGACTGATCCCAGAGCAGGGGCCAGTGGCTGTCAGAGGCCCATAGACATGCCCCACCCCAGGGGACACACCTTCTGTAGGAGAAGAGCTCACTGTCTGTAAGATGAACCAATCATAAGATATCTGCACCCCGCTCCGCACCCCGACTTGAATCAGAGGTGATTTTTGAAACAGCCACAGTTATTTTGTCTCCTGGCCAAGAACACAGCATTGAAAGCAGCAGGCAATATGTCAGACTTCAAAGGAAAAATATATTGGTGTCTCATTGGCCAGGATCCAACATTATGTTGGTAAATAATCAAATCCCGGTGTGGCATATTTCTCCCTGAACCTTGACTGAAAACTATGGAAGACTATTCTGTGAGCTGCGGAGCGGCAGTCACTCATTCCAAGAAAAAGGCCAGAAAGAATGACTTTGAAATGTGTTTATAATTAACTAAACAATTTAAATTCACAAGATGGTTAGACCAGCAGGCTGCTCACTGGTGTGAACTTCTGAAGTGAGGAGGCACTTGGGGAAGCCAAAATAGGCCTTCCCCAGGGTACTCTGAGACACCTTAAGGGACATGTAGCTGGTCACGTGGAGACATGCTTTAAGACACATTTTATTTTATGTGTCTTTTGCATGTGTTAATGATCTCAGTTTTTGTTTCCTTTTTGAGTGTGGAAAGGTCTAATAACAGGGGCAAGGCGGGGAGAGACTTTTCAAAGTCCCATGGTGAAAATTCCTTTTGTTGTGTGTGGCACTGCCCAGGATTGTCCTGGCCCTGGTCCTGGTCCAGAGGCATAGACATGGTGTTGGAGACGTCCGTCCTGGGGTGGGGAGGGTGAGAGCGTGGCAGCTGGAGGTGGGTGGGGATTTCTGTGTCCAGAGAAAGCAACTGCACCCTTGGTAGGAAGCAGTGGGTCAAATAGTGTCTGATAAAGTAACCCTTGACTGGTCTGGAGATCACGTATCCATCAACTCGAACCACGTGGAACACTTGTAAGAACCAGAAAGTAAGCACACCCTCCCACCAAAAGTTGCAGAGAAGTCCCTGAAGAACTCGGAATTCACAGACATCTTTGGAGTTAGGCGATGGGCTTCCCCGATAGCTCAGATGGTCAAGAATCCACCTGCAATGCAGGAGACCCGGGTTCGATGCCTGGGTGGGGGAGATCCCCTGGAGCAGGGAATGGCAACCCACTCGAGTATTTGTGCCTGGAGAATCCCACGGACAGGGGAGCCTGGCAGGCTATAGTCCATGGGGTCACAGAGAGTCAGACACGACTCAGTGGCTGAGCATGAGCACTGTAATTTCTTTCCGTGGAGTTTTAAAAAATACTTATTTTTTCATTCTTTATGATGAAAAATCTCAACCACGTGTGAAAGTAGGTGAATATAATGAAGCCTCACTAACTCAGCTTCAGCAGCTGTCACTCAGGGCTAATGTTCTTCATCTCTGTTCCTACTCACTCTCTCTTCTCCACCCCAGGTTGTTTCACGGCAAATCTCAGGTATCATATCATTTCATCCAGGAATAGTTAGGCACATATCTCTTTCTAAGAGCAGATTTTAAGAAAACGTACCACAATGCCATTATCATACCTCAAAAAATAGTTCCATAATAGCATCAAATATCCCATGAGTGTGAATTTCTACTCTTGTCTCATTAATGTTTTTTCAGACCATTCCTTTGAATCAAGATCCAAATAGAGTCCATATTCTGCAATTGATTTAGTCTCTTTGCCTGGAAAATCCCATGGATGGAGGAGCCTAGTAGGCTACAGTCCATGGGGTTGCGAAGAGTCTGACATGACTGAGCGACTTCACTTTCATTTTTCACTTTCATGCATTGGAGAAGGAAATGGCAACCCACTCCAGTGTTCTTGCCTGGAGAATCCCAGGGACGGGGAGCCTGATGGGCTGCCGTCTATGGGGTTGCACAGAGTCGGACACGACTGAAGCGACTTAGCAGCAGCAGCAGCAGTCTATAAATTCACCCTTCTATCTATTTTTCCTTATAATTTATTTGTCTAAAAAACTAGGTCATTTATTCTGGTACTGTCTCCTTCAGCCTGGATTGCATGAACATGCTTGTAAAGCCTCTGTATTTTCTGCAAATCGGAAATTAAAAGACTGATCAGAATCCACAGGTGGGGTGTGTAAGCATCCAGGAGGCATTGAATAACCGGTTCTCTCTCTTTTGGTGAAGTCAGCAGCCCCTAATGATCATTGTCTTAATCTGTTATTTTATTAGAAGCTGCAAGATGGTGGTATTTAAATTCTTGCATTTCCCTTTATTTATGGCCTAGAATATTTCTAAAAAAAAGAAACTTCCCTTTATCAACAATTTGGTTCCCTTGACCTCCAGTTAATTAGGAAAGCAACTTCACTTTTCCCCTATGTTTGCTGTTTTGCTCCATGTATCTGAACATGGATTAAATGTATATTCATGAGTCAGAGGCATGTATAGTTGCTTAAGTCAAAAGTGATTTAACAAGTGATGGAAACCTCTTTAATTGGGCTGAATGACCATTTTCACTTGGGCATTTAATCAACTTATTAAAACTTGTAACCATTTGGTCAAACATTTGAGAATATAATCACAGTAGACAGATTGCCTCAACAGATTTGGGTAAAACAAAGAAACAGGCACATGGTCAGGTGGCAGAAGCAAAGCTGGATCTGAGAGGCCACCATCTTCTCTCCAGTTCTCGCCCCAGATCTTGTGACCAGATGCTCCCAGGCACGTCCCAGTCCTGAACTTCACAGCCCAGGCTGTAAAATCAACTCCAGAGAGGGCCTGAGGGCTCGGGCCTGGCTTGCTTCTAGAGGTGACACGCTTTCAGAATATCAAAATGATGTCAGTGTATGAGGATCCAAGAAGTGACAAAGCCTTCCCAGGAATGCTGCCCACTGCAAAGACTAACAGCTGGGCTCTCTCACCTGGAGCTCTTTTTCATGTTTTTGGCTTAATATTGTGACTGTGTTGGAGGTAACAGGAGACATATTTATCAGGGTGCGTTTTCTCTGCTTTCCAGTTTTTACAGACAGAGTTGGTAAAACCGTCTGTGGTTCTCACTGCCAAACATTTTGAAATTCGAGAAAGGAAGCTATTTACTGACTCATTTTTCATCTCATTTTATTTTTATTATTTGATATGTTTTTTGGTAAGTTGTCTCAAATTCTTATTTTGGAATAATGCTGTGTATAAGTAAAGTAAATAAAAGTAAAGTAATTCCTATGAATGAAATTTCTCATGCCCAATGCAACAGTGTTTGTTTGTTTGTTTGTTTGTTTTAAGGGCAAGAAAATACGGCATAGGGAGCGTAGCCAGTGCTCTGTGGTGGCCTAGAAGGTGGGAGGGAGGTGGGCGGGAGGGAGGTCCAAGAGGGTGTGTGTATATATGTATAGCTGATTCATGTTGTCATACAGCACTAACTAACACAATATTGTAAAACCATTATGTGTGTGTGTTAGTCGTTCAGTCATGTCCGACTCTTTGTGACCCTGTGGATTGTAGCCTGCTAGGCTCCCCTGTCCATGGAATTCTCCAGGCAAGAATACTGGAGTGGGTAACCATTCCCTTCTTCAGGGGATCTTCCCAACCCAGAAATCGGAACCTAGGTTTCCTGCATTGCAGGCAGATTCTTTACCATCTGAGCCACTGAAGGGCCTCCAAATATGGCTCTGGACAGAACCTGGAGGGAACACAGTTCTTGAAATAAGGGGAAACAAACTTGATAAGCACCACACTGAACCAGCTTTTTCCCTGAGGATACTTCCAAAAGTTCACAGTTGCTTATTTAAAAAAGTAAGAGCAAGCAGGTGAATAGAAAGTGTCTCCCTTACTAGGCTGAAGGGGTAGAGTCTAAGGGTGGCTAGAGTACCTGTAAGTCAGTGGGAAACATTCCATAAGGAAGGAGTAATAGAAAGAAACAAACAAAAGAGATTAATAGTGAAGGGAAAAAAGTCAATAGAAGCAGACCAAGAGATGAGTCTGATGTTTAAATTAGCAGACGGGGACCTAAAATAGATATTATAAATACATAGAGCAGTTTACAGGGCAAAGATGGACAGAGTGGGGTAATAGAGTAATATCAACAGAGATACGTAAACTATAAAAAAATGAAATAGAATTTCTAGGACTGAAGAACACAACATCGGAAATTTAAAGAGCTCTTACTTGGATTATCTTAACAAGAGATTGGGCTTTACATTAGAAGTGATCGGTAAGCTTGAAGACAAGTCAATAGAAATTATCTACACAAAGGGACAGAGAGAAAAAGTAATTTTAAAAAACGAAGAGAGCCTTGGTGGTTATGAGACCATGTCAGTTGGTCTAATGTATGTGTGATTGGAGTGTCAGAAGGAGCCCAGAGAGAGATACTGGGGCAGAAATACATATTTGAGGAAATAATGGCCATAAATTTGATGAAATATTATTGGGAGGTAGTCAAGATAAATGCCAAAACTGGAGGGTCAAACGCAAGGCTCAAATCAGGACCGAGGAATAAAGCTTTGTGTGGGCATAAAGACTTAGTGACGGAACAGCAGCAACAGCAAAGGTTAAGAAACATGGAAGCATGTGCAGTGGGCAGGATCTGTCTTCCTCAAGGGCCACCCGTGTTCCCACCTCGCTCTCTTAACTCCCTAAGGCGTTGTTCCTCCTCCTCTGGTTCCGTGGTGACAGTGTGTTGAGACCTGGGTTCAGATCCTAGCTCTACTTCTCACTAGGAAATCATTACATTCTGCATCCTGGAATCGTCATTTATTAAATGAAAAGAATGATAACTTTCTCACAAGGCAGGTCTCAATGGTATAGACTGTGCATTTTATAGAATCACAATGGCCATATCATCGTAGGCACTCAACAGATAATAATTTCTCTCTTCTGCTAAACTTAATCCTCATTGTGGTTAGCTGGCATCACTACCCACCCAGTTAGCCAGGTTAAGGAAGATAAAGCACAAGCTTTATCTTCAGAGTAACAAGAACCATAGAGATGATTTTCACCAGCTGTCCCCCCAGCTGTACCATACCATTCCTTCTTGATGAAGTGGAATGATCCAGGCTGACCTGAGCCTCCCTTTAATGTTTTTCTGTTCCTCAGGAAAGATAAGAAGAGGGTCCCATTGTACTTCGTGGTTGCAGATTATCTGGGTGGCCTTTCAGGAAAATTCCTTCATCTGGAATTTCTTTTCCACCTCCACATGTCCTACATTTTCTGTTAGGGTTCAGCTAGAATTGAAGGCCTTCTGCTGTGTTAGTCAGCACCCACTGGCAAATGTCGTGTTCATTTGTTCACTGAAATTCCATCAATCTCTCACCCACTGTAGAAGGGAAAACAAAATTGCAAGTGCCTAGAGAAGGCACGGCCCATGAACAGACATATCTAGGAAACAGAGAAATGCTAAAGGATGCTTCCTAGGAAAACTGAATGCTATTTTTTTTTTCTTAAGGCTTTCTTTTCTTTGCCCCAGGCGAGCTATTGAATATATATGTCAGGCCCTGATAAAATGGACTGCTCACTCTAACCTGGCTTGGTCTTCAGCCTTGTGTTCACCTCCTCAGGAAGAGCGTGCTTCTCCTGAATCAATGTGTCATCAATTTTCCTCTAGTCCAGCTAGCAACCGCTTGCTTTCCAGCAGCTGGCAGGACTGTGATGCTTCCAGTTAGCTGGTTTGAAGCCTATAGGCGTTCCAGAACTGACATGGTCAGGGTCATCCTGTCCAGGGCACCGCTGCCTCATCAGCCCATTCCTGGGGAGTGGTTGTGGCCCCACTGTCCTTGAAGGGGCCCAGACACACTGTGCACACTCAGGAAAGCACATGGTGAGCGGATTCAGAAATATGTTTAATGAGGAACAGATGAAGATACTTGTAATCAGCTTATAAGAGGAGGTTCATGGAGAGCCTTCAGATGGCCAAAGGGTTGAAAAGTTGTCCTGAGGAAGAGGGGCTAAATTTGTCTTGCATGACCTCACAGGAGAGGATCAGAGCGAAGGAGGGAGCACTCTAGGGTTTTGGCTGCATGGAGGAAAGAGCTTACTAAATGTCATTAGATCTACAGGGGTGGACTGGACTGCTTCAAGGTTAATGGCAGTTCAGCTGTTTGCCATGATGTGAGGAATGTTTTAATGATATTAATAGCAGGGCCTTGGGACTTCCCTGGTGGTCCAGTGGTTAAGACTTCTCTTTCCAGTGCAGGGGTTGCAGGTTCTATCCCTGGTTGGGACCTAAGATCCCACATGCCCTGGGGCTAAAAAAAACCCACAACATAAAACAGAAGCAGTATTGTAACAGATTCAGTAAAGACTTTAAAAATAGTCTGCATTAAAAAAAAAAATCTTGAAAAAAAATGCCAGCAGGGCCTTTAAGCTACGTGAGAGATCAGGTCCCTTACAACCTTGGAATTCTCATTCTTGAATCCTCTTGGTGAATAAAGATCTCCTGCTCTTCAGAGGCTATTCCCAGGGTAGAGGGTGAAACACAGCAACATGTATAAAGACCTGGGAGCTGCATTCGTCATGGGACAGCAGCGCAATGTGTCTCTATGGACATGTTTTAAATGTGGGAAGAGACTGCAAAGAATACTTAATAAAATTAAAGCAGTATTAGAAATAATGTGGACAGAAGGTAATTAGCTGTCACCAAACACTGATAATAGCAATCAGATTCTGATTGCTGTATTTCAAGTAAAAGTTGTGATAAGTAAAGCACCTAATTGAATTATTTAATATGATGTGTGTGTGTGTGTGTGTGTGTTCAATCTTTCTCTTGAGTCCAGCTCTTTGTGACCTCAAGGACCATAGCCCGTCAGGCTTCTCTGTCCATGGGATTCTCTAGGCAAGAATACTGGAGTGGGTTGCCATGCCCTCCTCCAGGGGTTTGAGAAGTTAACAGGCAGGAAGGCCAGGGGTCTCCAAAGGGAGGAAATAGGCTGCAAGTGTCTCTTAAAATTCTGTGTTGCTATGATGACACTTCGTTCCACCTGAACTCAACTTTTTTCAAACCTTGAGCTAAGCAATACATTTTTCTTATGGAAATGTTTTTTTAAGCTGTGTTAATGAAACTATGTATTTGCTTTGAAATTTGCCTTTCTTCAAAATGGTTCCACCTAAGACTTAACTTTTGGCTGATGATAGCTCAACAGTATTCATATCAATTGTTTTATGGCTGGGGGATGACACACCTCGTGCCATCCTATCTCAAAAATGATATTGTGGGAGAGGGGCCTGGTGAAACTCCATCAGCCTTGAGATGTCTCTCTTATCTGATAAATAACTTTCTAACAGACATAAAACCGCTTGCTAAAACTACCAGGGGGGCACTCTCCACCCTGCTTCTGATGTCTATGTTAGAAGTTTTCTCTGTCCCTTTTTATGCTTTAATAAAACTCTGCTATACGAAAGCTCTTGAGTGATCAAGCCTGGTCCCTGGTCCCGAAGTTAAATCTTCTTTGGAGATCACAAATCGGACACTGTTCACTGTAAGCTATCAGGCTCTTCCCAATCCAAGGACTGAACCTGAGTCCCCCTGTGGCTCCTGCATTGTAGGCAGATTCTTTTCCACTGCACCATCTGGCAAGTCCCAAGATTCTTGCATGTTACCTACTCATGATTTTAAAGAAGACAAAGAGCAAATTTGAAAGTGTTTGTGATGGAAATGGACTTGAAAGCAGTGGGTGGGATGAGGGAGCAAAGCTGAGGTAGGAGGACAGTTGAAGAGGCAGCAGCTGATCGGAACTAGGATGGTGGTGGCAAGGGTGACTGTGAGGGGCTGGACCCCAGGAAACTGCTGAGGCTGAGACAAGTGAAAGGGAAGAATAGCAGAGACTCCCAGATTTCCTATTAAGGGTCTAGGAAAATGCCAGTAGCATTAAAACAGAGACATTGAAATGATGCTGGCTTGGTTGGTCAATTAAGTATTAGATGTTTTGAATTCAAGATGTCAGGGGTCCTTCCAGGTGCAGATAACGCAGCAGGGAGTTGGAAATGCATCTTTCTAAAGCTTTCTCAGCTGAGTGGTCAGGGGTTAGACCTATGGGTTCAGAGCCATTTCCAAATAGAGGATATGTGGTTTGAACCGTGTAGAAAAAGGCTGCTTTAAAGGCATAAAAAGGCAAGTGTAAATGTGGACCTTACAGCAAGTTAAAACAGGCAAAGTGACTTTGTGAGCTTGAGCTGTCAAACTGCAAAGGAGCTGAGGAAGAGGGGGAGCCTGTGATCTCAGGAGTGGGATGGCTGTGTCGCTCTTGCTGTCCTGTCTGACTTTCTGAGATCCCGCTCGTGGAGGTAGCTCTGGAAATGACTGGGAACATGGCTCTGTTCTGAGTAATGTCTAACGGTGGGGAAAAGAGCTGGAAGAGAGGAAGCATTTGGATAAAATGTGAAAGAAACATGGGTCACTACACATGTACTGTCTTTTAAGAGACGTAATTCCTATTTATTTACTTGGCTGCATCAGGTCTTAGTTACGGCATGCAGGATCTTCCGTTGCGGTGCTTGGACTCTCTAGTTGTGGCCCTCAGGCTCAGTAGTTGCAATGCGCAGGCTTAGTTCCTCCACAGCATGTGGGATCTTCCCAGACCAGGGATTGAACCCGTGTCCCTGCATCGGCAGGTGGATTCTTTACCCCTGGAACATCAGGGAAGTCCCAAAGATAAAAAATTCTTTAAAGAGTCATTTTGTTATATTCTGTAAATGACGCCTCTTATGCTCCAAGTACCCAAGGTTCACCTGTCTCAACAGATTTCAAAAGAACACAATAAAGACCATGTCCTCTAAGTGCAATGCAAAAAAAGGAAAAGACAGTGTAAGAAACAGGCCATATGTTTGAAAGCTAAATTTTATACCCCTAAGTAATCCTGCATTAGAAGGAAATAACTTGGAAATTATAAAATATCTAGAAAAGAGTGATGAGGAAAGTACCACGTACTTAAGTATGTGGGATGTATCTAAAGCTTTAAAGACGTTTATCAGAAAACAAGAACACTTGAAAATGAACAACCTAAGTATTCATATCAAGAAACTAGGAAAGGAACAGACTAAAAGTAAACTGTATAACAAGATAATTGTAAAGAAAGAGCAGATGTAGAAAACTAAAAAAAAGGGGACGAATCACTGAGAGCCAAATTTTGTTCTGTGATGAAAATGTCTAAAAACAGAAATAGAAATAGGACCACTTGAATAAACTCATAGCAGTGAAGCAATTAAAGTTTTTCCTGATGCCTCCCCTCTCTTCTCCAAAGATACAAGGTCTAGGTTCAGAAAGGTTTATTATAACTCCAAGGACCAAGTAAAATTTTCTAATGCAGTGTTAAATAGGAGAAAAAAGAAGAAAAAATGTTAACAATCCATTTTATGAGGCCAATATAACCTTGATTCTAATTGTGGACAAGGTCATACAAGGAAATAAAATTATGACATATTTTCCTTACAAACATAAATGAAAACATTGAAGTAAAATATTCATGAAAGTATTTCTTTCATATTAAAATGCATTATGAGTAGGTAAGGTTTATTGAAGGGTGGTTCAGAAAAACTTATAGGTGTGATATATTACTTGGAGTGATTAAAAGGTTTGGAATCTCTGTGATCAGCTCAAAAGGATGCAAGCATTGTTAAAACTTAAAACTTATTCACGGCATAAAGCTCTTTACAACTCGGAATGGAATCCTTTTTGCTAGCCCGAAAAAGGGTATCTGCCGAAAACCGGCGGCAAACCTCATCCTTACTGGAGCATTCTCACTAGCATTAGGATGAAACAAGGCTTTCTACTGTCACCCCCGTTATTCAGCCTTGTGTGGAAGGTCTTCGCCAATGCAGTAGGATGAGATAAAAGAAGGAAACTAATGATTGGACAGGGAGATACAAAATTGTCATTTGTGTGAAGTATTATATAGAAAATCAAAGAGGACATGGAGTAAAACCATTAGAACTAGGAAGAGAATTCTCTAGGTTCTCTGAGTGTATGAAAAGCAAACTAAGATCAGCGGGTTTTATATATCCCAGCTCTAACCAATAAAAAGGTATAATAGAAAGTTTATAGCAGTGACACAAGTCGTAAGGTAAACAGAACTATATGTAATAAAAATATATAAGACCTTTATGGAGAAAACAATAAAATGGTATTGAAGGACACCCAAGAAGACCTGAATAAATGAACAGCTGTATTATGTTCATTGACAGAAAGAGTCAAGAATAGCAAAGAAAATTTTGATGACGTGTGAGATAAGGCTTGCTCCACCAAATTATTATGCCTCATTAAAATTCAAGTGATTGCAACCCCTGATCTTTCCCTACAAACCTGCTCCAACCACACTTTTCTCCACTCAAACCAATAATCTTAGAATCATCCTTCCCTCTCTGTTTCTTTCAAACCCTGCTGTCAGGAAATCCTTTTGGTTCTACAAAATGTATCCCAAATCTGATCATGATATATGACTGCTCTCTGGTGTAAACCACCATTATCTCTCACTTGGATTACAGCGGTAGTTTCCTAACCATTTCCTGCTTCTCTGCTGGGTCCACTCCAGTCTGTTCTCAGCAGAGAACAGCCAGAGTGAACCTCGTAAAACATGAGTTATGTAATTTCCCTCTTCTGCCCAGTACTTAGCCATGGTTATCCATTTCACTCAGAGTAAAGTCCAAAGTCCTTACAGTAGCCCCCAAGACTCTGTGTGATCCAGCTTACTGCCCTATATCTCACTGCTTCTGCCAGCTCCACCCATCATCCTGGCTTCTTTCCTGCTACTTCAGACATGCAGGCATGTTCTTAGTGCCTTTGTGGTGATGCTTTTCTGTTCCAAGAACATCCCATGCCCCAGAAAACTGAATGGATGACCTCTTCCCTGCATTCAAGTCTTTGTTGCAGTTACTACCTCTTTGAGGTTCACCCCAAAACCTTATTTAACATTGCACCTTCCCCAGCACTCCTGATCCATCTGACCCTGTTCTATTTTTCTTTTTTTTTAAATAGCTCCTTACCTTAACTTGCCACATCACATGCTTATTTATTATTTATACTGTATATTATCTGTCTTTTGCCACTAGAGTATAAGCACTGTAGAAGCTGGGATCTTTGTTTCATTCATTCATGTATTCCAAGTGCCTAGAGTACTTCTTGGAACCTGGTGGGCAGTGAATAAATATTTGTTGAATACATGAATGAAGACCAGTGTGTTATTGGTGTAGAGTCAGTCGTGTCCAGCTCTGTGTGACCCCATAGATGGCAGCCTACCGGGCTCCTGTGTCCCTGGGATTCTCCAGGCAAGGACACTGGAGTGGATTGCCATTTCCTTCTCCAGTGTATGAAAGTGAAGTCACTCAGTCATGTCCGACTTTTAGCGACCCCATGGACTACAGCCTATCAGGCTCCTCTGTCCATGAGACTTTCCAGGCAAGAGTACTGGAGTGGGTTGCCCGTGCCTTCTCCTAATAGACAAATGAATGGAACATAATATATAGCCCAGAACAGGATCACTCAAAATGATATAGGATAGAGGTGACATTAGAGATAAATGAGGAAATAATAGATTATTTAATAAATAATAATTTATTTTGGATACTCGGTTATCCATATCGAAGGATGCAGTTCCAAGAGGGAAGTTTACAGTGATGAGTGCCTACACTGAAGGAAAAGAAAGATCTCAAATAAACAGCCTTACTTTACACCTTAAGGATTTAGAAAAAGAATAATCTAAGACCAAAGTTATCAGAAGGAAGGAAATAATAAAGATCAGAGCAGAAGTAAATGAAATAGAGAGTAAGAAGATAACAGAAAAAAATAATTTGAAACAAAGAGTTGGTTTCTTGAAAGAGAAAACAAAATTGACAAACCTTTAGCTAGACTAACCAAGAATAAAGGAGAGAGGGTTCAAATAAACAAAACTCTAAATGAAAGAGGAGACATTCAACTGATACCATAGATATGGAGAAAAGGGAACCCTAGGGCACTGTTCGGAGAAGGCAATGGCACCCCACTCCAGTACTCTTGCCTGGAAAATCCCATAGACGGAGGAGCCTGGTAGGCTGCTGTCCATGGGGTCGCAAAGAGTCGGACGTGACTGAGCGACTTCCCTTTCACTTTTCACTTTCATGCATTGGAGAAGGAAATGGCAACCCACTCCAGTGTTCTTGCCTGGAGAATCCCAGGGACGGGGGAGCCTGATGGGCTGCCGTCTACGGGGTTGCACAGAGTCGGACACGACTGAAGCGACTTAGCAGCAGCAGCAGCAGCAGCAGGGCACTGTTGGTGGGAATATAAATTGGTACAGCCATTATGGAAAGCAGTGTGGAAGTTCCTCAAAAATTAGAACTAAAACTGCCGTATAATCAACTAGTCCCACTTCTGAGTTATATATCTGAAGACAACGAAATCACTGTCTTAAAGAGAGAGCTCTACTCCCATGTTCATTTCAGCATTATGCATGGTGGCCAACAGATGGAGACCACCTAAGTGGCTATCAACAGAGAAATGGATAACTGCTGCTGCTGCTAAGTCGCTTCAGTCGTGTCCGACTCTGTGCGACCCCATAGACGGCAGCCCATCAGGCTCCCCGTCACTGGGATTCTCCAGGCATGTTATTGATGTGTGTGTAAATATATACACACACATGATGGAATAATTACTATAATAATAATTCTAAAAACCATAAAAAGCCACGAAAAACAGAATTCTGCCATTTGTGACAACACGATAGACCTTTCAGGCATTATCCTAAATGAAATAAGTCGTACAGAGGAAGACAAATACTGTCTCATTTCACTTATATTGGAATCTAAAGAAACAGCCACATTCGTCGGAACAAAGAGTAGAATGGTGGTTTCCAGAGTTTGTGTGTGGGGAATACAAACTTCTAGTGATGAGTAAATTCTGGGGATCTAATATTCCCCATGGTGACTATAGCTAATAAAACTGTATAATCGAAAGCTGCTAAGAGAGGAGGTTTTAAGTATTCTCACTACAGAAAATTGGAATCGTGTGAGGTGATAAATGTGTTAACTAACCATATTGCTTTAATTATTTCACAGTATGTTTGTGTGTCAAGTATGTGATGGCATTCTTTACAGTAAACTTACATGTCAAATGTCAATTATATACCAATAAAGCTGGAAAAACTTTTAAAAAGTTAAAAATATACCATAGTACCACCCATAGTTTTCCCAAAGGATGAAATCTGAATGTGGATCACACCGCTGGATCCAGCAGCAAATTTGCAGGAAATATTGAGGATAGAGGAACAGGTTGAATTGCACCAGGAGAATGCAATCGTCAAAATCTACACTGTGGGAAATTCTGCAGGTCAGGTGGCTCATGTTTTCTTCACTGGATAAAGGATTAGAATGGGGTGGGAGCCTGTCCATTGAAAGAATTTTAAAGACATAATCAGAGTTTTAAAATGAGTAGGACCAAACTGTAGTATCAGGATGGATACCTTGAATGATAAAATGATAAAAGAAGCATCAGTAAGTAAATACTATAAAATTCAGAGAGTAGTTAGCCTTGGGGGAAGACAGAGAGTTGTGACTGGGGTGTGATGTAAGGAGGGTTTCCTGGGGTGGATGGCAGAGTTCTAAATCTTGACGTGGGTGGTGGTTACCAGACTGTTCGAGTATAATAACACACTGAGTTATGCATTTCTTGAGTGTGGTTTTTCTGTTCTGGTTTATTTATAATAAAAGGTTAAAATATAAAATATTTTAAATAAGACATATTTTCGATGATACTCATGTTGCTTACTAGACCCATAAATTCTGAGACATTCTGCCATAAATAAACCTTTCTTTGTTTAAACACAAACATACTCAAAGGCCAATAAAAGAATGCTTAGGTTATACTGGAAGCCACTAGATAAAACATCTGATTGCTTCAAGGAGTTTTATTCGTACAGCCACCCCTATCCTAAGTTAAATACCTTTATAGAAATATCAACCTTGGTTATATACCCTGGGACATTATTTCAGCGACACCCCTCTTGGAGACCTTTTCCCAGATAGAGCTAGTTCATTCTCCTTGCTATCAGAGTTCTTTTCTTGATCCCCAATAAATGAAAAGGGAGGGGGGTAAATATTTCTCTGTCTTCAGTAAATTTTTGTTTGGTCATTTTAAGTTTTATGAATCTGTATCACGAGGATGTAGTGAAGATGTAGGAGATTTAGACTCTGGGCCCATACACAGTAGGGCCGTAGACAGTGATCAGGGTAAGCTGGCTGCTAAAATAGCCCGTTATATACCATGTGTGGGCTTCCCTGGTGGCTCAGCAGTAAAGAATCTGCCCACAGTGTGGGAGACATGGGTTCGACCCCTGTTCTGGGAAGATTTCCTGGAGAAGGGAATGGCAACCTACTCTAGTATTCTTGCCTGGAGAACCCCATGGAGCCTGGAGGGCTACAGTCCATGGGGTCACAAAAGAGTTGGACACGACCTAGCCACTAGACAACAGCAACATGCCGTGTGTGGAGAATACTGAAGGCGTGCAGTACCCTTTGGTACCATCACTGTTAGTCACTGTGAGATACAGAAATATTTTATTCAGTGATCCCCACAGACTACCAAACTTCAGAGGCTCAGGCTCCTTCAGCTCACACACTGCCCGGCTCCTGGATGGCTCTGTGCCCTTTTCTGTGCAGTAATACTGCCCAGCTCCTTTGTCACCCGTCCTTCTCCAGAGAGTCCCTGTCGTCATTCCCGTGACCGATCATTTTGTGTGTCAGCTTGACCTGGCTCTGGGATGCCCAGAAAACCGGTAAAGCGCCATTTCTGAATGTGTCCATGAGGGTTTCTGCAAGAGCTTAGCGTCTGAGTCAGTACATGAAATAGACCAACCTCACCAGCGTGAGTGGGCATCAGCCAGTCTATCGAGGGGCTGCATAGAACAAAACCGGGGGTGGAGGGTGAATTCACTCTGTCTGAGCTGGGACACCCATCTCCTCCTGCACTGCACATCAGTGCTCCTGGTTATCAGCCTTCAGACTTAGCCTGGGATCCGCATCATTGGATTCCCTGACTCTCAGACTTTCAGGTTTGGACTAAAATTTTGCCTTTCCTGGGCCTCCAGCTTGCAGACTGTAGCTCATGGGACTTCCTTGCCTCCATAACGTAGGATCCAATTCCTCATAATAAATCTCTCTCTATAGATCTGTTTAAATCCTGTTCGTTCTGTTTCGTCAGAAAACTCTGACTAATATAGTCCCCTTATCTCAGGAATGCAGTGAAATAAAATCAATAGTGAATCCTTGTTCCAGAGACTTGAGGATGGTCAATTTGTAGGAATACTCAGTAAATACCTAATCATATTCACTCCCGCATTGTAGGCAGATTCTTTACCATCTGAGCCACCAGGGAAGCCCAGTTACATTCACTAGTAGCAAACAATTCACTTGTAAACAGAAAAAAAATGATATTTAGTGGTGTGTAGCTAGAACAATGCAAATACTTATGTTTTCTTTGAATTGTTTGCTTTCCTTTTTAAAAGGTATGTATTTTTGTTTTTGAAGTAATGTGAACCTATTAAATAAAAAACTTGAAAAAAAAATTTGCGTATTCTCACCACTATAATATAATCATGATTTGATTTTATGTATTTCTTTCTAGTCTATTTTGGTATGAATATTTTTTCATAGTTATAATAAGAACACGCCTATAATTGTCTTATTCCCTTTTAAATTTAGCTTTGGGTTAATTATGATGCAGTTATATACATATTTCCATATTGCATTGTTACCACAACAGTAACTTTTTACTGCATTAAATTTCATCATTTGGCTCTATCATATTTTTTAACTTAGCCTATTTTTGGTTAGTATGTTTCCCATCACATTTGAGCAAGTGTGTTTTTGTATAATGTATAACAGCATGCACATTTGTTTTTGGTTGTTGTTGCTCTGAATTCTTAAAGTAGAATATTAATAAGTGTCAAGAATTTCACTAAACTTCTAATTTTTCTTTTAGCTCCGTCATCAAATCTAACAGATCTAGTGATTGTTAAAGTAGGAGGCATATGTTAGTTTGATAACTGTTGTTCTACCCAATATTTTAATTATATATGTCTTAATAAAGCCAGGTAAAACTTGAGTAAGGCAGTAATCTTGTTTACGTGTAGAAATTGACCATAGAGTAGTTGTGGAAGTTTAGAAATTCATAGTAGAAAAAGGAAGATTCTTTATCTGGAGACAAGGAAATGTAATGCAACATTTTAGATGAGTGTAAATATGCGCATTCTTGGGAGGTAGGTCTTAGTTTTCATCATACATTCAAAGGAATCTAATACCTAACCACTGGTGTGAGCACATGTGTGCTAGTTGAATGGAAAACCACTTTCGTGCCTTTATTCCCTGCCTTCCTCTGTCTCCTTCTGTATTTATCATATTCAGTAATTGAATTCAGAAAAATGTTCTTTTTGGTGAGCAGTGATTTATCACATGCAAGTTTCTAATGAATTTAAAAAAATTTTCAAACTGGACACGTGTGAAATTGTTAATCAAATACTGTGTCAATCTGTTTTGATCTGGGGGATGTTTTCCCATTTAAATCAGTAATTTAGTGTTACCTTCCTTTGTTAGAATTTTTAAAGAAAGCCTGACCAGGATACTGATCATTAAATAAATTTCTCCTGTTCCTACAACTTATTATGTTTTGACAAGTCCATAATGAACTGAGTGTGGAAATCATTCACCAAATGCAGTTACCCTTTTGCTTTATTATTTCAAAAGGTATAACTTTACAAACTATTAAAATTTGAGGGTTTTTTTTTTTAAAGTTTTTACACAACTAAAGCAAAGAGGATGAGATGATTAGAAAGCCTCACTGACTAAATGGACATGAATTTGAACAGACTTGGGGAGATAGTGGAGGACAGAGGAGCCCAGCGTGCTGCAGCGTGTGGGGTCGAAAAGAGTGAGATATAACTTAATGGCTGAACAACAGTAACAAAAGCAAGGAGACATTCTGTGAAAATAACCTTAAATAAAATTCTTTTTTAGATGTTAAAAACTCTACTTCTTTAAAAGATAAAATCTTACTCATGTTTGATTACCAGATAACAAGAAGAACTTTTTCCTAGTGTGATAGGGCTCCTGATAGGCAATGACTGCCTTGTTTTTGATAAAGGACTAACCAGTATCATGTTTTTCTTAGGAATGGGCTGTTTCTGGGGAGCTGAAAGGAAATTCTGGACCCTGAAAGGTGTATATTCAACTCAAGTTGGTTACGCAGGAGGCTATACTCCCAATCCTACTTATAAAGAAGTCTGCTCAGGTAGGAAGACTTTCTGGACTTGTCTCTGCTGGCAGGTGACAGGATCTTCAAAATGGAAATAAATTTTTGTGTCTTTTTTTCAGTTTTCTCTTGCCCATTTCTATAAATATAGTTGCTAACCTTTCACTTTGTATTTTTAGAAAACAATAGACTTTCTGCAGAATGTGCCATGTAGCTTTTCTTGAAGAAAAATTACCCTGAAACGTAATCTCTTAAATGATCATTTGTTACCTTATGATTCTGTGGGTCAGCAGTTTAGACTACGTTCAGCTGGATGGTTCTTCTGCTGATTTCATCTGGGTTCATTCATGGGACTGCAGTCGGCTGTTGGGTTCCCTGGGGGCTAATTGGTGGTAAGTGGCTTCATCATGTATCTGGCAATTGCTGCTGCCGCCACCTCTTCTTGCCTAGGGTAATGAGGATGATGAGTATGTCTTCAGCACACTGGGTAAATTCACACGATGGTGGATGCAGAGTAAGAGAGAACAAGCACCATTCTGCTGGTACTTTTCAAGTTTCTGTGTCTCATTGCTATGGTCCCTTTGACCACAGCGGGTCACATGGTCTAGCCTGGAGTCTGTGTGTTTATAGGGAGATGTGAAGAAATTGGGACCGTTACCACATCATTCTATCACCTGGGACAAGAATATCATCTGCCAGACTTCTTTCTTGAGGGAAAACCACTAATAATCAGGCTATACTGAGGGACTGGCAAACTGTGGCTTGCAGGCTAAATTCTGCCTACTGTCTATTTATGTAAGTAAAATATTTTTGAAACACAGTCATTTGCTCTTTGTTTATGTTATCTGTGAATGTTTTCATGCCACAGTCTCAGAGTTGAGTGGATGCCTCTGAGACTATATGGCCTCTGAAACCTAAAATGTTTATGATCTGGCCCTTCACAGAAAAATATTTGCTGACCTGGATAGGCAGATGCTTCCATGACATATTCTATCTCAATTACCAAACTATCTTTCTGAAATTTGTTTTGTTTTATTGTTTCTGGCCTTCGAAGATTTTTTTTTTGTCTTTCTGCCAGCATTTAAAACATATTATTTTTCTATTTTAACACTTTATTTTTCATTTAAAAAAAATGGTGTATATTTAAGATGTAAAATGTGATACTTTGGTATACATAGTGAAGTTATTCTAATAATCAAGCTAATTAACATACCCACCTCCTCACAAACTTTTTTTAATGTGTGATGAAAGCACCTTTGATCTATTCTCTTCGACGATTCCAAGCATATACTACTGTATTAAGTACAGTCACCACACTGTACATTGTATCTCTAGAACTAATTCATTTTACATGAAGGAAAGTTTGTACCCTTTGACCAAAATCTCCCCATTTCCCTGGTAACCACCGTTCTACTCTGCTTCTGTGAGTTCAATTTTTTTAGATTCCACTTCTGAGTGAAATCGTACGATGTTTGTTTTGTCTGTGTCTAGCTTATTTTGCTTAGCATAATGACCTGCAGATTCATCCATGTTATTGCACACGGCAGGATTTCCTTCATTTTTAGGCTGACTTGTGTTCCATCGTGTATGTGGCACGTCGTCTTTTTCCGTTCACTGACAAATACTTAAGATTGTTTCCATACCTTGGCCATTTCAAATAATGGTGAATAATGGTGAATAATTTTAAATAATGCTGCAGTGAGCATGGGACCCCAGATATCTCTTTAAGACATGGATTTCTCTATCTTTGTATATATACCCAGAACAGAAGTATATGAATCATATGATAGTTCTGTTTTTAATTTTTTGAGGCACATCTATACTGTAAAACAAATTTTTAAAAAGAATATTTTATTTACTATCTTAAACAGTTCTTAATAGAGTTTATCTAGCATAGAGTCCATCACATTGACAGAAGTAGGATTTTTAAAAATTTGTAAATAGTTTTATTGTTTAAAAATAAAGGTTCACATTGGTGTTATCTGTGGAGGGCCCTATCAGCTCTTTAAGGGCACTGAGGATGAGGCAGGGAGGAGCTGGAGTGTAGGAATTCGTTCAATAATGAGCGTGTTGATTTGTTTGCTACAATATGCATTCTGGTTTTGATGTGAGATTTGAACTGTGCAACTATGAAATTATCATAAAAATATTCCTATTCTTATTTTTCTTCCTTCTGGAGAAGAATTGGAATATTCTGATTGATGCTGAGAATATGGAATATCAGACAAATATGTTAATGGTTAATCTTTTTTTTCCCCCTTGGCTTCTGTTTCAAAATGAAGCAGCTTATGCAGAACTATAAATAGAGAGATTCAGATGAACCCTGGAGATTGCCCAGGTGTATCCTCTTAAGTCTTAGGAATGGAAATGAATATATTCCTTCTTATAATTGCAGACACAACTTAATAGCTTAAGAGAAAAGGTTGCTAAGATAACATCCAGGTATCTACTGCTTATGTTGTTACCCTCTACCAGCAAAATGTTAATCAGCAGTTAGAATATTGTGGTTGCTGTTTGCTCAGACTCTCTCCAATTAAGTTCTTCACCATAAGAAGAACAACATGATAATTGCCCTTTTGTTGAATTCCTACTGTGTGCCAGACACCATTAAGTAGCTTGTGCTCAGTCATGTCCAACTCTTTGTGACCCCATGGGCTGTAGCCCTCCAGGCTCCTCTGTCCATGGGATTTCCCAGGCAAGAATACTGGAGTGGGCTGCCATTTCCTCTTCCAGGGGTCTTCCTGACCCAGGGATTGAACCCATATCTCCTGAGTCTCCTTCATGGCAGGCAGGTTCTTTACGCCTGAGCCACTGGCCAAACAGTGTACAAGCGCTTTTTTCATCTTCTTTTTCCATTCAGTCTTTCAAACAGCCCCATGAAGGGTCTCAGCTTCTGTGTTTTACAAAGGCAGTGTTGAGGCTCAGAGAAAATAAGTGACTTAGCCAGGGTCATATCTCCCGACCTTTAACCCTCAGCTCAAAACTTATGCCATTGACCGTGGTGTAAGTCACCCAGCTGTCAGCATGGCCCAGCCATTCTCCATCCACCTATTCGTGCTCCCCTCCTTCCTACGTTTTCTTTCATGTATACTTTTGAACCTTTTGGTATGCTTTTTCATGATTACTGAAAGGAAAATAGCAAGCAGTCTTTTGAGTCTTGCTGATGTCTGCAAGGAAAAAGGAAAAAAAAAATCCCTTTTAAGATATAGTTCACGCCGACATCTGGCACATTAGAGGCCTGTAGCAATGGTGAAATACCGAAATCACGGAGGTTGGTAAAGAACTCTATTTGATGTGAACACTACCTGCTAAGTTAGTGGTGGCATCCGGAAGCATGGTTGTCATGGAAACTTGTTCCTGATTGGAAAAAGATAGTTATAGGGTCTTTTCCAGACACAGAAGGAGAGATGATTTCTTTCCCCAGGCTTTTTGTTGTTGTTGTTGTTGTTCTGATCATGAAAAAGAAAAACAAAAAGGCCTAGAGAGGCTGTGATGGAAAGGTCTGTCTGGCCCAGAAGTGATGGAGCCTTCAGATCTGTGGGAGTATCAGGGAAGGAGAACAAGCAAGGTCCCCAGCTAGAGTCATTATGGTAACCAGCTACTTAAAGGTTTTTGACCAAGGAGAGGGATGGGGAAAACAGAAAACAGGCTGTACTGGTTGGGCCTCCCCGCTGGGGCCTGGGGTGCTCAAAGCCTTGTTGAACAAGTTAGCCCTGGGTGGGTCTGCCTTGCAGGAGAGAAAAACCCAAGCTCTGATAAGATGTATAATCATTGCTGAGGTTTCATGTGAGAGAAACACTAGTCTGTGCTCTGGTGTTTGCGTTTATTTCAAATTGCTTACTCTTGTGTTTGCAGTTAGGCTTGTAAGACATTGATCACAGCCAGGAGTCTTTTTAAAGGTGTTCTTTCCTTCCTTCCTCCCTATCTTTCTTCTTTCCTTTCAGAAAAGAAGCCTGAGGACCTGGATTGTGTGCCACCCTCCTTCCCTCACAGAGCAGGACACCTGAGTCTGAGGTGCCAGTGGGTCTCTTGGGGCAGGTTCCAGAATTACAGGGTTCACACTCAGGAAGGGGTTCTCAGAACCCATGAAGTTAGCTCCTATTCCCTGCTGCCATGAACGATCAGCTGGGAGGTGCTTCCAGCAGTCAGGGCTTCTGTCCGAGCTTCCATGAGTATTGTCTTGATGGACAGATCAGTGATCACAAACCGTGGAACCAGAACCACGTTATGAAGTTGGTCACGCCCGCTTGCTAGTGGGTATGCACATGGCTGTGAAAGCAGTTATATACCCAGACAGGCTGTATATTAATGTCTGACCGGTGGGTTTCTGTGTGGCTGTTGATGGGCCAGCAATTCAGAAACCTGAACTGGAGTTGTGCCTAGGCACGTGGAAAAGACCTGTGACTTCTGGTAAGAGCCAGGAGAGGAGGTGGTCCCCATGGGGCCATTCATTAATGATTCCCCAGTGAGTCTGTTACATGTTGGGTGGTGTGTGTGCATCTGAAGCCTGATACACGTAGAAATCCCTGGGGAAAACAGTTGCTCGGGTATTTGCAAAGTTGCCTTTTAGGAATGAAGTGTAAAATAAACCTGTAATTCATCAGAGCTGAGATAGGCAGTCTCTTAGAAGAGAGCTCAGCTTCTGGGTCTTCAGGACCTCCAAGTAACCTGATGGCCGGCCTGGGAAAGGGGAGGTCCTGCTGCCTCCCACCCCACATAGGTTGCTCTGTAAGGTTTGGCTGCTGGATAGACTCCCAGAGCCTGAGGCCATGACACTTTTAAGTTCTATCATTAACTGCACTTGATCTGATCAGCACCCTACAGAAACTTCTCATCTTTTGTCCTCCTAGGGAGGTTATTTACATGAAGAAAGAGCATGGAGACAAGGCCAGCCAGATAGTTCTAACGCTCATTTCCAATCCAATAGATGCTATCCTGAGATGTGTGTGTGTCAGGCTATTGTGAGTTTAGTCTACACAGGCCATTCTCTCCATATTGGATTAACCTTGTTAAATTCAGTGTAGAAATGGAATTTGGCCTTTGAAGCTGAGAGTCGGGAGCCTGGTCGCTGTGATTTTTCCAAAGGCTGTGGTCTTTGCATTTCCTTACAGATCCCCATGTCCCTCACACATGTCCATCATTTCATTTAAACCTGATTTAAGAGTGACCACCCTCTTGTAATAGGCACTTAAACTTCCCTTTCTCGGATTCATTAGTTAGCACTGGAGCTCAGAGACTGAGAAACTTACATTTGCCAGGTGTTTGGTTTTTTTTTTCTTTTATCTGTGTTTATTTATTTTATTTGCCTTTATTTGGCTGTACCAGGTCTTAGTTGTGTCCCTCGGGATCTTTAGTTGTGGCATGTGGGAGTTTAGTTCCCTGACTGGGGATCGAACCTGGCTCCCCAGAGTTTGGAAGTGTAGAGTCCTAGCCACTGGACCACCAGGGAAGTCCTTGCCAGGTATTTTAAGCCTGAACTCTGAGTCCTTTGAGAGCTGGCCACCACCAGCTCCTGCACCAAGAACCCAGTCTCAGCTTGGATGCAGGGTAGCATTGCTCACAGTCACCGTAAGGCTGCTGCTGCTCATTTGTCCGATCTGTCTCTAAGAGATGTCCTGAAAAGTCTTAGTGGACATCATTCTGTTCCTAAAATGATTTCCAAGGATTCATTCATTCACATGGTGTCCCTTAATAGCTGAGTATATGCCTGGCACTGGAGAACCCATAAAAGCCTGGGAGGGCACAGCCAGGAGGAGCCTCAATTTCGTGTAGGCTTTCTTGTATGAATTAAATTCACCATTGATTGGGAATGTACCATATATGCAAGACTTTGTACTAGGTACTCTGTATCATTGTATATGAAACAGAGTTGAAAAATGCTAGTACCTGTCTGCCAGAATTCTTTCTCTGTAGTCAGATGAAAGCTTGATCTTTCACATTTAAAGAGTTGTGCTGACCCTGGTTTTACACACACACACGTACACAAATACACACATGCATACTCACACAGATCACACACTTGTTATGCAAACCAACTGATTAACTGGCATGCTGTTGCTTTCCTACATTGATTTTAGAAGTAATTGAGCCATTCAGTGTCTTGAATACCCTGATAGAGAATTATCCTTACATTTTATAATCACGACGACACAGATGAAAATATGAAAAGACATTCTGCCATGGGTAAGCATTCTGGGTTAATTTCAGTGCATTAGCCTAATACACAAATAACCCCATTTCTGGCAAGAAAACCCAGGATGTTCATTCACTGGGTAATATCTTTTCGTATTTTGCTTACAGATGTTCAGAACAATTCCATGTTCATTAGTCTATTCAAAAGCTTTTAGAAATCTGCACAGCCAAGTGGCACCAAACCCAGAGCATGAAAGGGGCTGTGCAACTTTCTCTTGTAAGAGAGATCTACACAGTCACCACAGAAACTCAGAGGCCCAGACCTGTTTCTTTGTCATCAGAAGACTCTGGTGGATTTTCACACGGTGCATTTGGTAGAAGTCTTGAGCAGGTGCCGGGGCTTGGGAGGAGCAGGGATTGGGAGGGTCCTGTCACCTCCCACTGTGATGTCCATGCCGAGGCCATGTCACTCTTTATCCTCAAAGAGTTGCGTTTCTTACAAAATGGGGGGTGTCGCTGATTTATGAAGCCCATATAGTTATGGTGAGGTTCTTATTTGAAAATCAAATCCTGTCATATTGGGAGTAGCAAATCCAGGACGTACACTTTCTGTGACTCCAGCTCTCGGGCATATTAAAGGTAAAAGCAATGGGTTAGGAAGCATCACTTGGCAGGGTCATGGGCTCAGCGCACGGAATGTGCGCATGACACAACAAACAAAAGCCGATGTCTTCTTTTCCTCTTCTGTGTTCTCAAGAGGTCATATCCACCCCCTCTCCAAATGCAAATCCTAGTCTCCTCCATGCTTAAGAGCTCTAACAAAGCACTGAGTAATTTTCCCACTAATAGAAGAAACTTAATATACTTTTTTAGTTCGACTTAATTTCTGAAGTGTTTGGGTGGATGTACATGTCTGTGTATCTTGCGTGAGATTAATGACCCCATTCTTTTCCAAAGTAGCAATGAGTTCTGTTATTAGCAGATTTTACCAAGCAACATAAAACTCTTTCTTAATTCCTTGCAGACTACATTAAATCTCTCTTTAGTGCATAGTTAAGTCTTATTGTACTCTTTTCAGTGTCAGTCAAGGTAAATTACTAAGTTATTGACATATCCCTGAAAATGCAAGAATTCTGCTCTTCAGGTTCTTGCTATAAGCAATTTGATCACTTTCTGCTCCTTTTATATTAGACGTAATATTAACCTTGAACTTGCAGTAGGCAGGATGAAAATGCTTACCTCTCTCAAACCACCAGGCAGAAAGCAAACCCTGAGGCTGGGGTCCTGTGACTCCTAGTTATAACCCCTAGGACCAAATACAGCCTGTCCACTCATCATGCCCTTTTAAGTGAGGATGGGAATCATGATTTCAGAGTGGATGTGGCTGTTGAGTTTGAGAATGTTAAGATTTCAAGAGATCATTATTTTTTGTCAACTAAGCCCTGGTTATCATTTCAGTGAGGCTAGACTTTGTTTTCTGAAAAATCAAGCGCTGGGATTTTTTTACCGGTCAGTCTGTATGTTCTGAGAGCTGGATGCTCTCAGGGCTGAGTCTGGGAGCAGCCAGGAGCAAAGCTGAGGGTGTGACAGGAAAGCCCACCGGAGCCTCTCCTGTTAACCTGTGTGCTGGCATCTCTCATTTCCCTCAGCCTCGGAACAAAAAAGGAAGTCATCCGACCAGTGGGTGTTACTGCCTCGCCCTCTTTCAGAGCTTCCCTAGGTCTGGTTTCCAGTCTGGGCTGTGGACCTGTAGGGCCCGTGGAGTTGGGAACAGTCTGCAAATTGATTTTGTCCACCAAGCCGGTCCCAAAGACCTGACGAGCCACCTCTCTCACGCCTACTCCTGACCTTGAGTCTGTAAGAGAGGTGACATTGTGAAGATGATTGACGCATTCATGCACTCTTTCTGAACTCAGAGAAGCTTTCGGTCTTCACAGTATGCTCTTCACCCCTGGCTTCCAGAGCCAGAGCGCCTGTACCTGGGCAGAGGCTTGACCAAGTCACATGGCCTCTTGGGCTCACACAGCCGCCATGCTAACAGGCTGTCCAGAGTTCCCAGGGTTGGAACAAAATAGACTTGAGCACCCTTTGCTAGAGATATTTCGAGTTTGCTACAATAATTCAATCCAGCATTAGACATCACAGAGGAGGAGGAAGATATTTCTGTAGCTTCAAAGGGCTGACAACTGGCAAGCACCAAGACAGGAGGCAACACAAGACCTCGGCTCCTCAGGTTCATGACCTTCCCTCCTTGCTGTGTTCAGTGGCTGAGGACTCCTCTGTAGTATTTTCTGCTGTTTGTCATTTACGAGGAGAGTTGATGAATGAATTTTGAGGCTTTACAGAGTCTCTGAAGATATTGTATGTTCAGTATGTTCTTAATGTCCTTGATGTTTTCATTTTCTCTAGCTTGTTTGACTTTTCCATCACCTCTCTCCTTGAGCAGCTTAATTCATGGTTGGGAACAGGTGTGGTGGTCAAAGGTCAATAGACCAACAGACTCCAAGTAGTTACATGAGTCAGTATTTTGGCATATCTGATGTAAAATTTGAATAGGCCATTTAAATGGAAAATAAATGAGAAGGGATGATAGTAAAAACATTATACTCAGCCAGGAAAATCCCATGGATGGAGGAGCCTGGTGGGCTGCAGTCCATTGGGTCACTAAGAGTCGGATACACTGAGCGACTTCACTTTCACCTTTCACTTTCATGCATTGGAGAAGGAAATGGCAACCCACTCCAGTGTTCTTGCCTGGAGAATCCCAGAGATGGGGGAGCCTGGTGGGCTGCCGTCTATGGGGTCGCACAGAGTCAGACACGACTGAAGCAACTTAGCAGCAGCAGCAGCTGCACTAGAAATAGGTTGTTCTTTCATTATTTGGGGATTATATTCTCAGAGATTTGGGAGGGAGATGAAGATGAATTTGCTATAGCAAGCAGTTCTTAAAACATAATTGCAAAAGCAATTGATGAATATGCCTGCATCGTTATTTTCAAATCACATCTAATGGAGTCGTAATGTCATATGAGGGAAAAAAACCTTAGAGGGGGGTTGAGCTGCTCGAGGAATTTTATGTAATACTTTGGGTCTTAATTACTTCATAATGACTGACAATTTTTAAAACTTGAGAATGAGGTTTCTTTCTTTCTCTTTTTTTTCATCTAAGTGACATCAGAAATAAATATCTGGGTCAGTTGTTGCCCCATATACCAAGGTAAAACTGCAAGGGACTCTTATGAAAACACGGGTGCCCATCGTGCAAGCGACTCACCCGGTAGAAACAGGGCAGCTTCAGGAGAGGCCACTGCTCTGTGCCAGGCCAGCCTCGAATTTGCTGGGGCCTCGTCAGCGTGAGAGTCAGTCACAGGCCTCTGAGTCCCCTCAGCCGTGAGCCAGGCTGTGCTTAGTAACCCCTGCTCTCCGATGCATGGAACTGCAGGGTCCACTGGGGGCGCTGAGAGGCAGAGCTGACCCCAGTCTCTTCAGTCTGCACATGGGAGCCAGCCCCCTGGCTCTGCGGCAAAGGCTTTCTGGGGAGATTGCTCACCTGTAGCAGGGTCGGCCCCTCTTATCTGTAGTTGTCTCCTTCATCTTCTTCTCATCGTATTCTCTCCCTGCTTCTCCTTCCCTCCTTTGTTTTTCTCTTTCTTTCCTCCACTTAATGATAGGATGCTTTATTTACTCCAGTACTATTAATGTTACAATAGTCCTAAAAAAAGTCACAAGAACTAGTAACATATATGGTGCCCATCTTAGGTTTAGGACAGTTTATAACATAAAATTCTCAACAGATATTATTATAATTGTTGTTGTTCAGTCACTCAGTCGTGTCCGACTCTTTGCGACCCCACGGACTGCAGCACGCCAGGCTTCCCTGTCCTTCACCATCTCCCAGAGCTTGCTCAAACTCATGTCCATTGAGTCAGAGATCCATCCAACCATCTCATCCTCTGTCGTCCCCTTCTCCTGCGTTCAATCTTTCCTAGCATCAGGGTCTTTTCCAGTGAGTCAGCTCTTTGCATCAGATGGCCAAAATATTATTATAATAGTAGCTTATATTATTCCTGGTTTATATAATCTGTGAAGCATTTCCAGTGACTGAGCTTTGTTACAGGTCTGTGAATAGAGTAGCATTGTCACTCATGCCTGTAAATGTGCAAAGCCCTCTGGAGAAGAAAGTTACTCATAGTGTCACCCAATAGTTAGAGGTCCCGCCATCTCTTCTGATGGCATTTCCTTTGAAGAAAACAGAGTTTGTTTTTCAGACCATCTCCTTCTAAGCTTTTTCTTTATCCACTTCCAATAAATGCATTTTCACACACCTCTCGAGCATTTTAGGATACTTCAGAATATATTAAGTGAGGAAGTTCAGTTCAGTCACTCAGTCGTGTCCGACTCTTTATGACTCCATGAATTGTAGCACGCCAGGCCTCCCTGTCCATCACCAACTACCAGAGTTTACCCAAACTCATGTCCATCGAGTTGGTGATGCCATCCAGCCAACTCATCCTCTGTCATCCCCTTCTCCTCCTGCCCGCAATCCCTCCCAGCATCAGAGTCTTTTCCAATGAGTCAACTCTTTGCATCAGGTGGCCAAAGTATTGGAGTTTCAGCTTTAGCATCATTCCTTCCAAAGAACACCCAGGACTGATCTCCTTTAGAATGGACTGGTTGGATCTCCTTGCAGTTCAAGGGACTCTCAAGAATCTTCTCCAACACCACAGTTCAAAAGCATCAATTTTTCGGCGCTCAGCTTTCTTCATAGTCCAACTCTCACGTCCATACATGACCACTGGAAAAACCATAGCTTTGATTAGATGGACCTTTGTTAACAAAGTAATGTCTGCTTTTTAATATGCTGTCTAGGTTGGTCATAACTTTCCTTCCAAGGAGTAAGAGTCTTTTAATTTCATGGCTGCAATCACCATCTGCAGTGATTTTGGAGCCCCCCAAAATAAAGTCAGACACTGTTTCCACTGTTTCCCCATCTATTACCCATGAAGTGATGGGACCAGATGCCATGATCTTACTTTTCTGAATGTTGAGAACCATCTTTAAGCCAACTTTTTCAGTCTCCTCTTTCACTTTCATCAAGAGGCTTTTTAGTTCCTCTTCACTTTCTGCCATAAGGATGGTGTCATCTGCATATCTGAGGTTATTAATATTTCTCCTGGCAATCTTGATTCCAGCTTGTGCTTCATCCAGCCCAGCATTTCTCATGATGTACTCTGCATATAAGTTAAATAAGCTGGGTGACAATATACAGCCTTAACATACTCCTTTTCCTATTTGGAACTAGTCTGTTGTTCCATGTTCAGTTCTAACCGTTGCTTCCTGACCTGCATATAGGTTTCTCAAGAGGCAGGTCAGGTGGTCTGGTATTCCCATCTCTTTCAGAATTTTCCACAGTTTATTGTGATCCACACAGTTAAAGGCTTTGGCATAGTCAATAAAGCAGAAGTAGATGTTTTTCTGGAACTCTCTTGCTTTTTCGATGATCCAGCAGATGTTGGCAATTTGATCTCTGGTTCCTCTGCCTTTTCTAAAACCAGCTTGAACATCAGGAAGTCCATGGTTCACGTATTGCTGAATAAACTAGAGTTTAGCAAATGGTTTATTTAAGAATTTCTGATAGTCTGAAACTATTTAGGTGAACTTGACCTATAGAAACATGGATTTCTTTTTCTTTTCATTGAGCATATCTTAGAGGTCATCTGTTTCAGTGATTGGTAGAGCTTTTGATAAGCATTCAAATATTTTCTTCTGTTGAAGATTTTACATAGAGGTCTATTATTAAAACACGATGTCCAAGATAAATACTCTGATTAGTGGGGGAGGGGGTGGGCTCCCTCTACAGAAGGGTTTCCGAGGTAACTCAGTGGTATGAAGAACCTGCCTGCCAATGCAGGAGATGTGAGTTCAATCCCTGGGTCAGGAAGATCCCCTGGAGAAGGAAATGGCAACCCACTCCAGTATTCTTGCATGGAAATCCCATGGACAGAGGAGCCTGGCAGGCTACAGTCCTTGGGGCTACAGAGAGCTTGACACAACTGATGGACTGAGGACACATGCTCCCTCAACACTGTCCTTGTTCTTTAAGTCAAGAAGATGCTTCCTTGGGGCCAAGTTGGAAAGAAGTTGAGGAACAGAGACAGCTTCACTCTGGGCTGAAACATACACTGAAAAGGCGAAGGCCTCCCAACCACATTATACACTAGAGGAGAAGGCCTCCTGATACTTTATGCACTAGCGAAGAAGACCTCTTGACCACATCACACATGAGAGGGAGCTCCCCTTTCTGACCTCATTATACACTCATGCCTGCTTTGAGGCCACACACTAGAAGTTACAAAGTTCCTGGGATTGTCAGGGAGATCATCCAGAGATAAAGTGCTGGAACACGTTCGAATGGGGCCTGTTATGCTCTGCCTTCTCAGAAATGTACTTAGGTGCTGAGATGTCCCCAGGAGCCTTAAGAGTAGACATTGTTGTGTGAGTTCTGAGTCTTGTAGCAGGGGCCCAGAGCCTCCAGTTTCTTCTAGTCATTTGTTCGTGTCCATTTGCAGTTTCAGCTCTGGCTCCCTGAGCATATGGAGTTTAAAGCCTTCCCTCCCCTTCTCCTTCTTGGAGGTAAGAAACTGTCGGCTGCTGTTGTACCCAGTCCGCTGTCTGCACACCTGCCTGGCTGCTGAAGGGGAGGTTGACAAAAAGTCATAGGCACCTGAACTTGTGTATCTTTGTGCACAAGAAAAAAAAAAAAAAAGAAAAATCTGTCACCTTGTTTAAGGTTTCTTGGTTTGTGTCTGGTGATTTGAAACTGCTCCAGGGAAAACCATCTGTCCACCTTGGAGAATCAGGTTATAAACTGGCTAAGCCACTTACTGGAGGTGCAGGTGAGGTCGGCATGGGAAAAGGCTATCTGTTTTTGGCTCTTTTGGCTCTTTGGCTCTAACAGTTTTTAATTAATAAACTTTATTTTTTAGAGAACTTTTAGGTTCACAGCAAAATTAAGAGGAAGGTACCCGTATACACTGTGCTCCCACCCCGTGGCTTCCCCTTGTTACCACCCCCCTCCATATGGTACATTTGTCACAGTTGAGGACCCTACATTGACATGTCCCTGTTATCCAGTTTGGACAGAGGTACACTTGTATCCAGCATTGTAGTGTGACACATAGTATTTCTTATCTTCCATTCTCTGACTTTGCAAATTGTGGCTGCTGCTCTCCTGGGTTCTTCTCTTTGGGTTTGTAACTTTGCCCTGCTCCCTGGTGTTCCTGACATTGGTGCTTCAGGTTCTGCCTGGCTCACCCTTACCTCATGCATGGATGGGTGGCTGTGTTGCTCATGGTTTGGCTTTGTTATACTCAGATAACCTCCACACAGAAGCTTCAGAAGGCAGTGGCAGGGGTGGGGCTAGACCTGTTTTCCTGAGATTCTGTAAGATTTGGAGGTTCAAGTAAAGAAAAAGACAACCTCCTTTCTTCAGCTTGTTTACATATATGGATTGGACACAAACGCTATTGAGACAAAGTGGACACCATAGGATCTACCAGAATAAATGGCAAAGACATGGGAGCAGTCAGCAGCTGTGTGTAGGTGAGTCATTGATGGATGGAGCACACTCTGTAATTTGGACCAGTTGCAGCAGAATAAGAGCTCTGCTTATAAGTGAAGAATCACACGTGACCAACGAGCAAAAACTACTTGGTGCCTCCGTGCCCAGGCCAGGTGTACAGGGCACAGAATTCCAGTTAGTGATGAAAGTGAAGTAAGTTGCATATAGCCCAAGGTCCATGGAATGGAGAACTGGCAACATTTCCTTAGCTCTTTAAGGGAGGGGAGTGGAGGGGGGAGGAGGGGATGGGGGAGGGGGAGAACACGTCACAGCACTAGCAGCACGTGTTGATAAGTGAGGCAGCTCCTAATGTGGACGGGCACAGATGGGCTGGCCACGTAGCCTGGAGTTAGGGCAACAGATGGACCATGCATCACATAAATTGGGTACCCAGGAACCGCAGTGCCTGCTGGGAAATCCAAGGATGCAGCTGGTTGACCCAGTGACACCATACCTGGGCAGAGGTAGAACTCGGGTGCCTGTGGTCTAAAAGGGAAGTGAATAACCCTGTGCACTGGTGGGGAGAAAAGCGAAATTCAGTAGGAATAAAGGAAAACCCATCATCGGCATGTGTGTTTAAAAAGTGTTCTTTGTAGGAGGACTGACTGTCTTTCATTTATCTTTACAAGACCTGGCCTTATTATATCACTTCCGAATGTTGTGATCATATGATATTCAGAGCACTGGAAGGGGAAATAATATTTGAGTATTTGATATATATGCACAGTATATTTGAAATAAACTTTCTTAATATTGAATTTTTACTCTAAGCACAAACTGAAAAATTAGTTTCTTGAAAAGAATGATAGAATGTGGTTCAGTTTTCAAAATACAGTATAAGATATAGAAAAGATTAAGCCTTTAAAAGCCAAATAATATTAAATTAAAACAAAAATAATTCTGTGTGACTCCTCTTAAGTCACTTTAATAGGGTGTCACAGTAGCTATAGTCAGCTCTGATGGTACTGATAACTTTTCCATTTGATGATAAAAATGAATGAAATGGCCTGTTTTTAAGCTGCTACATACTCAGCCTTTTTATATACACTTAGTAAGTGTACGCATTCATGTTGGGGTCTCTGTTTAGTTTAATTGCTCAGTCGTGTCCGACTCTTTGTGACCCCATGAACCGCAGCACACCAGGCCTCCCTGTCCATCACCAACTCCTGGAGTCCACCAAATCCATGTCCATCGAGTCGGTGATGCCATCCAACCATCTCATCCTCTGCTGTCCCCTTCTCCTTTCGCCCTCAATCTTTCCCAGCATCAGGGTCTTTTCAAATGAGTCAGCTCTTTGCATCAGGTGGCCAAAGTATTGGAGTTTCAGCTTCAACATCAGTCCTGCCAATGGACACCCAGGACTGATCTCCTTTAGGAGGGACTGATTGTATCTCTTTGCAGTCCAAGGGACTCTCAAAGTCTTCTCCAACACCGCAGTTCAAAAGCATCAATTCTTCTGCACTCAGACTTCTTCACAGTCCAACTCTCACATCCATACATGACTACTGGAAAAACCATAGCCTTGACTAGACAGACCTTTGGTAACAAAGTAATGTTTCTGCTTTTTAATATGCTATCTAAGTTGATCATAACTTTCTTTCCAAGGAGCAAGCATCTTTTAATTTTATGGCTGCAGTCACCATCTGCAATGATTTTGGAATCCCCCAAATTAAAGTCAGCCACTGTTTCCACTGTTTCCCCACCTATTTGCCATGAAGTGATAAGACCGAATGCCATGATCTTTGTTTTCTGAATGTTGAGCTTTAAGCCAACTTTTTCACTCTCCTCTTTCACTTTCATCAGGAGGTTTTTAGTTCTTCTTCACTTTCTGCCATAAGGGTGGTGTCATCTACATATCTGAGGTTATTGATATTTCTCCCAGCAGTCTTGATTCCAGCTTGTGCTCCCTCCAGCCCAGGGTTTCTCATGATGTACTCTGCATATAAGTTAAGTAAGCAGGGTGACAATATACAGCCTTGACGTACTCCTTTTCCTATTTGGAACCAGTTTGTTGTTCCATGTCCAGTTCTAGCTGTTGCTTCCTGGCCTGCATACAGGTTTCTCAAGAGGCAGGTCAGGTGGTCTGGTATTCCCATCTCTTTCAGAATTTTCCACAGTTTATTGTGATCCACACAGTAAAAGGCTTTGGCATAGTCAATAAAGCAAAAAAAAAGATGTTTTTCTGGAACTCTCTTGCTTTTCCAATGATCCAGCAGATGTTGGCTATTTGATCTCTGGTTCCTCTGGTCTCTGTTGAAGGCATTTAAATATTCATCACCTACTCTGTGAAAGTTCTTGTGTCAGATGCAGTGGGAGGCAGGAGAGATTAGTTTTTGTTTTCATGAAGGTACGCATACAAGGAAGCCTTCATGGATGGGCCAGGGGTACCATCTCAGATATCCAGCCCAAGTAAATAAAGTGGGAATAACGTGAGAGGCCAAAGGAGAGGGTCCCGGGAACTCAGTTAAATGGAGAGATGGGCTGATGTGTTAAAGAGATTGAAGTAAGAGCCAACTGGGGAAATGGGGGTCAGGCCAGTCCTCAGAGGAAGAGGAATCTTTAAACCCAGCTCTGAGAGTGTAGTATGCTGCCACTGGTGCTGGCATGAGGGGGCGTTGAGTGAGTCAGGGGTGGCTGTTGGGGTCAGGTCATGGCAGACTGGGGGGTCTGCTTTTGATTCAGGAAACCTAGAGCATGGGGCGCTAGTGCTTACGTTTCACCTGTGGCTGATTGGATGGAAAGTCTGAATGTTCTGCTGGTGTTTACCCAGTTAAGTCCTGCCTGTCTGAGAGGCCAACCCATAGTCCAGAATCAGACCCGCTGCTCAGGTGCCAAGTGGCTGGTGGAGGAGAGCTTGACCAAACACCAGCTGGTGCAGAGAGAAGAAGGAGGCAAAGGACACAGGCTGGTCTGGGGCAGCCACACAGAGTCAAGGTTGATTCTTGGCTCTGGGGTACACTGGATGGTGCTTCGGACAGGGGTATCACTGGGGCCTTCTGAGTGGCTTTCAGCCCGGGGCCTTCCCTGTCTTCCAGGTCTTTAGGCTGATTGGAAGGTCCTGAGATCATCACAAACTGATGACTGCCGGAATGAGTGACAGAACTGGAAGGGCTTGTGGAATCATTTCTTTTCACAGAGTGGGAAGTGAAAACTCAAGAAGGCCACTGTCATTAACATTGACATTGTATAGTGTACAGCACTGACTTGGTCAGGACCGTCGTCTTTTGTTTTTATATAATTGACATATAGTAGAATACACATACTTAAAGTATACCGTTTGGTAAGTTTTAACATTTGCAGATACCGTAAAACCATCACCACGTTGAACATATCCATCACCCTCAAAGTTTCCCCATCCACCTTTGCAATTCTCCTTTCCTGCCTTCTTTGTGCCCCCTTGCCCCCTGCCACCCAACCACCAGGACGCCAACCCCCCATGCCCAGGCGACCTCTGATCTGCTTTCTCAGATTTCTAGATAAATTCGCATTTTGTAAAATTCTATATGGAATCATATGCATACAATTATCATACATCTGGCTTCCTTCATTCAACATAACTGTTCTGAGATTCATTGGTTTTTTAAAAAAATTTCTCAATAGTTTGTTCCTTTGTATTGCTGAATAGTATTCCAGTGTGTAGATATACCATGAGTTCACCTGTTGGTTAATATTTGTTTCAGTTGGGCTATTACAGATAACACTGCCATGAACATTCATTCCAAGCCTTTGTGTGGACATCTGCCTTTATTTCTTTCAGATGAAAACCTAGAAATGGAATGACCCAGTCACAAGGTGCGTGTGTGCGTGTGTGCGTGTGTGCCCAGGCACTCAGTTGTGTCCGACTCTTTGAGACCCCGTGGACTGAAACCTGCCAGGTTCCTCTGTCCACGGGGCGTGGTAGGTGTATATTCAGCTTCTTAAGACATTGCCAGGATGTTTCCCTAAACGGCTGTACCATTTTACATTCCTTCTGGTTGTGTGTGAGAGTTCCAGTTCCTCCACGTTTTCACCAGCACTTGGTGTGGTCAGTCATTTTCAATTTGAGTCATGCTAACGGGTGTGCAGTGATACAGCTTTGTGTTTTTCACGTGCATTTCTCTGAAGACGAAATGGCATTGAGTATTTTTTAAGGTGCTTGCTTGCAATCTGTACATCTTTCATAAAATTGTCTGTTCATACCTTTTATGTATTTTTATTAGATTATGTTCCAGTTTTAGAGTTTTGAGAGTTCTTTGTATATTACGATTACCAGTGCTTTATCAGATACATGATTTACGGGTGTTTTCTCTGAGTCCGTGGCTTGTCTTTGCATTCTTTCAACAGTATCTTCCAAAGATTCGAAGTTTTAAATTTTGATGAGGGCCAGTGTATCCATTGATTATTTGATGCATTTTCCTCTTAGATATGATGCTGTATCTAAGAAGTCTTTGCCTAATCCACATTCGCAAAGATTTTCCCCTGTTTTTATTCTACACGTTGGGCACTTTGACGTGTACATTTAGGTCTGTGATCCCTTTTGAATGAATGTTTGTTTATGTTGCAAGAACCCCCACAGTCTTGACAAGTGTGCAATATAGTAAAAGGCATGTGGCCTCATTATCCATATGTGGCTGCAAGAATTTTCTACCAATGCCATCATGTTCCAATGCAAAGGTTAGCCATACATTAAATACGTACATCATTCAAAAAACACCCCCACTAAAACACACTGCCCAGCTTTCATAATACATTTGACGCAAGAATAATAAGGTCATTAAGGGCAATCAGTGTTTTGTTATATTCTTGATTATGTTCTTGATTATAGTTAGTTGTATATCTTGATATGAACATAGCTGGAGTAAGAAGTAAGCCTCATCCCTCTTACTGGGGACCAACATTGTCCTGGACTCCAGTTTAAAACCTTGACAACAGCATTGATTACACATTGTTTATCTGTCTCCCTCCTGTTGCAGTGATTATGGCACTTGAGAATTCCTGGAGAGGACGCAGTGCTCAATCACGTAATTATGTCCCAAATAGTGTGGGCACTCTTGCTGCCGTTCATAGGAACAGCGCAAAGAGAAGTTTGTTTGGGTTTTTATTGTGGATATCCAGTGGGAGGAGAGGCTGCGGTGGCGGAAGGGAGCAGCTCAGAGATGGAAGCAGTTGATTTGGAGACTGACTGGGGCCACATGGGGATATCAAGGGTTTTGTTGTGCTTGTCTTGTAATTATGGGAGTAATTAGCACCATTCCATTGACCATAGTCTATAAGTGTATGACTCAGGTTTCACAGCACAGGACTGGAGCTGATCATTTCATCCCTGGGGATTCTTCATGGGCCCTCATATTCTGCCTTTCAGACATGTGCTCCTAGCCCCTGGGATGTAGTTCCTTTCTGAAAAGCAGTAGAAGAATACCAAAGGGGCTGTTAGACTCGAGGTTGGCAGATGGAAGGTGTTCGTGTTCTGAGAGACCCTTACATCTGCTGGGGAACCAGGGGTAAGTCAGTGCTAGCCTCTCCTAATACGTTCTCTGCCAAACAAGGAGAGGAGGACCTTTCAGTGTCCTCGTGGGCATGCTGGGAGAATGTGTTCTCCACCTGTAAAAAAAATTACTTGCACTTTTCTTTTGGAGGCACCATGAGAACCAGTCTTCCCTCCTGTTCCCTCACCCCCACACCCAGGCCCTGAGGCTAGGCCAGCTCACCCTCCACCTCCCATTCCCCTTTATTTCCCTGTTGCACGTACCCTATCACAATGATGGCTTTTCTCCCTGCCTGGAGTAGGGGTTTCTTTAGGGGCCATGATCTCTAAATTATCTTTATAACCTCAGTTGCCATTTAGTAAATGTTTGTTGAATCAGCAGCTAAATAGGTAAATATGAAGATGAGCAGGACATTCCGGTGTTAAAGGAACTCATTGCCTAACGCAGGAGATGGATGTGTATATGAGTGCTTGCCGCCCACTGTTCAGACTACAGCAGCAGTGCATTGATTTATTTTTAAACAAAATGGGACCACTTCATTCTCATCTGACAAAATAGCTTCTGTTGACACTCAAGACATTTGGCCGGACAGTATGTAACCGAGAAATGGTTTCTAGAAAGAGGAGAAGAGAGAAAGGGAGACGTTCCTCTTTCACTCCAGTCTGTAAGTGTCTTATGTCTATGGTGCCTCCCTCTCCACACCCTAGGTTAGGATAGCCCCTGCCTCCAATCCCTTGTATATTCTCACAACACCATGATTCTCTTTTCTGACAAATCATTTGTTTCCCGTGTGCCTCGGCAGCTGGCTTGCTCACTGCTCTAGCCTTGCCATCTTTCTGTTGCTGTCGTTTAGTCACTAAGTCATGTCTGACTCTTTCGAGATCTCATGGGCTGTAGGCCACCAGGCTCCTCTGTCCATGGGATTTCCCAGGCAAGAATCCTGGGCTGGGTTGCCATGTCCTTCTCCAGGGGATCTTTCTGACCCAGGGACCCTGTGTGTCCCGCATTACAGGCAGATTCTTAACCACTGTGTGTGCGTGCTCAGTCGCTTCAGTCGTGTCCGACTCTTTGCAGCCCTGTGGGGTGCAGCTCACAAGATTCCTCTGTCCATGGGATTCTCCAGGCAAGAATACTGGAGTGGGTTGCCATGCCCTCCTCCAGGGGATCTTCCCACCCGAGGTTCGAACTCACGTCTGCCTTCGTCTCCTGCCCTGCAGGCGGGTTCTTTACCCACTGAGCCACCTGGGAAGCCCTCTTTACCACTGAGCCTAGTTCAAACAGTAAACTCTGCAGTTGCTGTTGAATACTTGAGTACATGTGCAAAAATGTTCTGCACCATAAAGAACTGAAAAAAAAACCAAAAAACAAAAAAACCAACCCTGATGTCAACAGTTGTAGGCCATGACTTCTTTTATACCCGTCATGGGCTTTCAATATGGCTCTGTGACCTAGGATTTCCTCTGAGCAGGACCGTGGGCTGACTTTCTCCACAGGTCACCGTAAACCATTTAGCGGCTCTCCAGATACCATGCTGAGCTGACCTATTGAGGAGAAGTATTTCCTGTCTTCCTCCTGGAATCCAGGTACAATTGAATTTCTTTGCTTTATCACACAGCTATGTAGCAGAAACCCTTTCCCACCTCTGGGGACCCTTATCTTTAGCTTTCTGGAAAAGATGCAGCTTTACACGCCATGGCGCAGGCAGAGACGGCAAACCCCACACGCACTCACAGGTGCTCTGTTTCCGCGCGTTCATTTGTCTCCAGGTTTGAATGCTTCTCCAGAGTCTTTACTGGCAGCTGAAAATAGAGTTCTAGCCAATGTAGATGCATTGTTACCACAAAATGCAATTTGCTGTCACACGTTGTGTTCAGATAATGGAAAAGAGTAGAATTCATCCAAACAATTGTGCTCAAACAATTGTGCTCAAAGCAGTGATACCACGGAGTGAGCCATGCTTGGTTTTTCTGAATCATTTAAATGCTTTCATTGTAAGACAGCCCTTTGTCAACTATTTTCCAGTGGGAAAATAAAGGCTCAAAGGAATTTATTTTCTTAAAGAAACAGAACTTTGAGCAAAATCAGGACTACATCAGGTTATATAACCATTTATGAAAAAGGAAGCATGTTACTGGTGACAGGATCACTTTTCAAGTTGGAACAGCGTTGTTAATTCTTGTTGGCTGGATGCTTCAGGCATAGGCTAGTGTGGACGCAGGAAAGTGTTACCTGTGGGGAGGCAAGGGCACAGTGACAAAAAGCATGGGATTTGAGGCAAAAGACACGGCCATCAGCTTTGCGGCTCTCGCTTGCTCTCTATGTGGTCATGGAAAGATCGTCTTTACAGCTACCCTGTGGGTTTGAGTTTCAAAGAAGATGACGCGCATGTGTAGAGTATTGTTCAAACAGTGGAGGAGAGAGATTTTTTCGTTACTATAGAAGTAGTATATTCTTTTTTAAAAAACTCTGTTTTGTATTGAAGGATAACCGCTTTACAATATTGGTTTGGTTTCTGTCGTACATCAAAGTGAATTAGCCATAGGTATACACGTGTCCCTTCCCTCTTGAACCTCCCGCCCGCCCTTTTCCACCCCTCTAGGTAGTTGCAGAGCCCCTGTTTGAGTTCCCTAAGTCAAACAGCAGCTCTTCATTGGCTCTCTATTTGCATGTTAGTGTATACACTTCCATGCTATTATCTCCATTTGTCTCGCCCTCTCCTTCTTCCCCCGTCCCCACGTCCGTAAGTCTGTGCTCTATGTCGGCGTCTCCATCACCGCCCTGCAAGTTGGTTCATCAGTGCCATCTTTCTAGATTTCATATATATGTTTTACTATACGATATTTATTCTCCTGTGAGAAGGCAATGGCACCCCACTCCAATACTCTTGCCTGGAAAATCCCATGGATGGAGGAGCCTGGTAGGCTGCAGTCCATGGGGTCGCTAAGAGTCGGACACGACTGAGCGACTTCACTTTCACTTTTCACTTTCATGCATTGGAAAAGGAAATGGCAGCCCACTCTAGTATTCTTGCCTGGAGAATCTCAGGGATGGGGGAGCCTGGTGGGCTGCTGTCTATGGGGTCGCACAGAGTTGGACACGACTGAAGCGACTTAGCAGCAGTAGCAGCAGCAGCAGTGAACTGGAAAACTTGACATTCAAGCTTCACATTGGAGATTTGGTCTTTCTTTTCTTTTTCTATTTTTTGGCTGCACCTCACAGAATGTGGGATCTTATTAATAGTTCCCCAACCAGGGATTGAACCTATGCCCACTGCAGTGGAAGAGTGGTATCTTAACCACTGAACTGCCGGGGAATTCCCTGGTCTTCCTTAAATTTGACATTATCAGAAAAAAATGGTTTTTTATATAAATATATCTTTGGAAGTTTTACTTGTATAGCAGATTCTAAAATAAACATCCGCCTATCAATAACTATTTTTGCTTCAAGGTGATTCACTGAGTTGCAAAATTCAAAATAAAAGGCACCCTATATTTGGTAGAGGGCCATGTTTCTATTTGTTTTCCATAGAAAGATAACAAGTAATAACATGTCTCTCTCTCTCTCTCTCTCTTTTTAAAGAAAACACATAGAAAAAATAATGTATAACTTACCCATTGCCTTATCCATGTAATGGAAATGTTAACCCAAGTTTAATTAGAAAAAATGATAAAGAGAGTTTTGCTGATTACAGACTGGCAGTTTGAAGGCTGTCGCACAACAGATTCATGCTTTAAGACCTCGCTCAAATACAGATTCTATAGTAAAGCCTCCACATGTCTATTTTATGTAGATTTATAAGCCTGTGTTTCAGTCTAAGCTGTTAAGCACCTTAACACAGAAGTTGTGTCTTACTTGTCTCCCAATCACTAGAGACTAATCTAGGAGCTGGCATGAAACAGATACCCAGTAAATGTCTGCTGAGTGAATTAATGCAGTGCTCTGCAGTAGGTCTGGGAGAAACTCCACAAGTTCGAAAGTACCGCATTTTAATGTTCTAAATTTAAATATGACTCTAGTCAGAGAATGGGTTTTAGGATTGATATAAGTAACCATGATGGATGATGGCCTATTCAACCGTAGATTAAATAAAAGCAGAATTATCAAATTCATTCCTTTTTTTTTTTTTAAAGTTTTTGGCTGTACCCTCAGCATGTAGGATCTTAGTTCCCCAACCAGGGAAACCCTGGCCCCTGCCCTGGGAGTGTGCAGTCTTAAATATTGGACTAGCAGAGAAGTCCTCAAAGTCATTCTTAAAGACAATTTGTGTACAGATTTGAGATTACAGTTATGACCAAGTTATTAGTGAACAGAATCTGTTTGTCTGTTGTTTTAGTCTAAGTTATGGTGAGTTATCTTACCAAATTTTATATGAATATGGTTGAAAAGCAAAATAAAAGGAAAATAAATCAAAATAAAAATCAAAGTAATATTCCTTTTCCTTATTCTACTCTACCTTAAATCCCACTCCCCAGGAGTCTGTACCTTATTTTGGCTATTCCTGCTTCTCCGTAAATTAGAATAGTAATTTATACACTCAGACCTTGCGTTACTGCAGTTTGCTCTATTGTACGTTGCAGATACCGCATTTCCTACAGACAGAATGTTTGTGGCAGTCCCGTGGCAAGCTAGCCTGCTGGTGCTGTTTTTTCCAACAGCTTTTGCTCACTTTGTGTCCTGTGCCACATTTTGGTAGTTCTTGCATTATTTCAGACTTTTTCATCATCATCATCATCATCACTGTAATAATAATTGCTGTGATGGTCTGTGATCTGTGACGTTACAATCGTTCTGGGGCACCATGAACCGTGCCCATCCAAGATGGCAAACTTAATAAGTGTTGTGTGTGTTCTGAATGCTTCACCAATCAACCAATCCCTGTCTGTCTCCCTCGCCTTGGACTTCCCTGTTCTCTGAGATGCACAATAAAATCACAACCTGATACATAGAATTGGGGGCTGACGGTATGATCCTGGAGCTAGGGCCAGTTGGATTTAGTGGCTTCCTGTCTGTGGATGCACCCTCATGAGCCTTGTGAGAGGAAGCTGTGCATTATTTGAAACTTTTTCTTCTTCTTCATCATCATCATTATTATATTTGCTGTGGTGATCAGTGATCTTTGATGTTATTATTGTCATTGTTCTGTAAGTGTCTCTTCCGTGCTCCCGGGTGGCAAGGTTTAAACTCATGGCATCTGGCCAAGAAGGGTATTTATACCTCCATTGTCGCAAAGTGGGAGAGAAGGGTGTCTTTGGAGCTAAGTAGCAATGGCTTAGTAACTGCTACTTCTATCAGATCCAGAAGCCTTCCAACATACTGTTGTGGTTAAATTCCAAATGCTCAGTCAGAGGCCTGGGTGTGTGTGGTGGGGGATGGGAGCGCCTTGTTTTCAAATAAAGACCTGCCACGTGAAGTACAAAGTCATGACTGCATGTTGCTCAGAGGGAATAAGACTAGCGAGAGGGACAGGGAGGCAGATTTTGGCAGATTCCCTGAGGAACTCAGACGCTTATCTCCAAATGTTACAGTTATCTTGTGACTGAGAACGATGAAACACAGGCTAGGGTGATCCTCGGTGAAGTTGTGGGGGTTCACCCAGGATAGGGGGTGGAGCCAGAACATCTCCAAGGACTGCTCCAATCTGGAGAAGCCATGAGCTTTTCCGGAATACCTGAAGTGTGTGTGTTGTGTGAGATGCTAGCTATTGTGTGGTATTGTGTCTGCCCACACATACCCCCACTTACTTACCTATTGGCGCATTATCCATCCATCTCTTTTGAGTTGCTTTAAAACTCAGTGAAGTTATTTCACTCAATTGAAACTCATATTATTTGGACCAGCATTTATTGGTTTGCTTCCTAGGGCTATTACAATAATATTGGAATTAATTGACGTTACATATAAATATGTTATTTTCATTTGGTTTAACTATTAGAATAAATTTTAATTGCTATCTTTTCTATTCCAAATGCCCTTTTTTCTAAAAATTTCTTGTAATACGCCAAAAAAGCAGGAGTAATATCGACAGAATATTACTGTCATCAGAATAAAAGCACATATACCCAAAGCACTAAGATGAGAAAACACAACATATTGTACCATAAGGACTTCCCAGGTGGCTCTTGTGGTAAAGAACCCACCTGCCAATGCAGGAGACATGAGACAAAGGTTCAGTCCCTGGGTTGGGAAGATCCCGTGGAGGAGGGCATGGCAACCCACTCCAGCATTCTTGGCTGGGAAACCCATGGAGAGAGGAGCCTGGCGGGCTACAGCCCATGGGGTCTCAGAGTCAGACACGAGTGAAGCCACTTAGCATGCATGCATGCGTTGTACAATAAACCAAGTGATTCTAAGGTAACTCCACACCAAAGTTTCAGAAATGGCGCCTACAACTGTTGAAGCAGAGGAGCTGGGATCAGGACCGAGGTCACTGTTGTCCCTGAGGGCGTCTTTTTCTTAGTTCAGGCCTGGTCTCGTGATTTTACTGTTTGAAATTGGATGTGTTTTCCTTTCCAACATATGGGGCTTGTAAAAAGTTGGAGAGCTACAACAAATGCAATCATGAAAAACTGTTCCTTGGTAGAGGCTCTTCTTTGTTCAGTAGCGAAACAAGTAGCAATAACGATAGTAATAGGAGTGAGGGACAAAAAGTGAAAGTGTTAGTCACTCAATCGTGTCTGACTCTTTGTGACCCCATGGACTGTAGCTGGCCAGGCTCCTCTGTCCATGGGATTCTCCAGGCAAGAATACTGAAGTGGGTTGCTGTTCCCTTCTCCTGGGGATCTTCCCAACCCAGGGATCAAACCCAGGTCTTTTGCATTGCAGGCAGACTCTTTACCACCCGAGCCACCTGGGAAGCCTGTGAGGGGCGGAACTAATTTTCCATCCCAGGCATACTGGTCCCAGAATCCCAGCGCCTACCGTGCAGCGGCGTCTCCTGATTCGATGGAGAATGTGTACGTGTGAGGGACGTTTGGAGTCGGTCAGCTCTGCTGTTGGCAAACCATGTAACAATGGACTGGGACCTTGGTTCGATTCATGAAGAAAGTAGGGTCCAGTGAATAAAGTGAGTTGCCCAGCATCACACAAGCAGAGCTGCACATCTGGGATTAGAAATTAGAGCTCTTAATTCACAGCCTAGAACTTGGGTTTTGTATGTTTGTTTTTGAACTACTTTTTCAGTTAGTTGCATAGAAAATTGTTCAGATAAATTGCTCAGGAAAATCAAATCCCCCTGCGGCAGACCCGTTCTCAAGAGTTTAGCTCCTTCTGGCCATCAGATGCTTCAGCAGTCTTTGTGGGTGCTGGTCCAGCCCCTCTGTCCATGTCTGGGTCAGCACAGCCCCCATGCCTGTGGAGGAGCGTGTGTAGGATGCCCTCCACCATGGGGCTTAGAGACCAGCCTTTTTCTAATCGCCCAAAGGAGTGGCTCCTGACTGCTTCCTGCAGCAGCTGCTGGGGGCTCAGTGGCCGGGGGCACAGTCGCAGTGAGTGCATGCCACCCTATCCCGACAGGGAGAGCTGGTTAATCACACAGAGTCCGCTAACAGTCGGCCGCCTTGTGATTGTTCCGGGCCCTTTCAATTTCTTGCAGTTTCCTTTGTCTCAGCAGTTTTGGTTGCATCCTGAAAACTGTCAAGCGTCCTTGTTTCTGTAAGGACTTGACAATTCTGGCCTCACAATGCAGCTTAAATTGGACCAGCTGCTGCCTCAATGGAGCAGTCTGCCCATCTCGAAGGCATTAAGCCCAAAATTATTTTGAAAATTGAAGCCTTTGACTTGCTCTGGATTAATGTGATTAAGTCGGGCTTGCTTTAATTGGTAGCCATCTCTTCCTTTATTAATAACATCTCATCAATTGGAGCAGCACGTATGTACGCTAGACAACAGAAAGTTAGGTTGATTGCAGTTTGTCTATAAAGAACAGCCTTTCACGTTTCAGTAGCAACTGATACGAGACTTCAGTTGTGGGCAGATTCAGATCTGCTTGTTATTCTTAATTTTTTATGGAAACTTAATAAGCAAATGAGCCCTCCCTCCCTCTCTCCCTTTGTCCTCATGCCCCTGAGGTCGACATTTGATTTACAGCTCCCTTTAAGTAATAAAGGAAGGATCTTTTTTTCATTTGAATTGTATCAGCTGGTGAAATCTGGAAGAAATCTCCTTCAGGGTTAAGGAAAGTAGAATTAAAAGGGATTTGATTTTTTTTTCCCTCTGTGTAATTGAAAGTGTATAACTAGTACAATGATTAAAAATAATCTGTTAGCTTTGCTGAATAACAAAGTATATCCCTCATTACTTGAGACCTAGATTTTTATAACAACAGTGGTGGGTGATAGAAGAAGAAATTAAGGGCGATGTTTTAAAAATGTCTTTAATAATTTTTTTAAGCTCAGTGAAATGATTCTTAAGAAATGTATCCTGGCCCACTTAAGACAGTCCAAATTCTAGGTCACATCTCTGTCCTCATAGTATAATTTAGCTAGTTGAAAGTACAGTTCAAGTATTTTTCTGAGGTTAAGTTTGATTTTCCTTCTATGCTATCAGAGCCAAGGCAGTCAGATCTGGGAGTCAGAAAACCTGGAGTCATTCCATTTTTTTTTTTTCCTCACCAAAAAGCTGTGTTATGTTGGGAAAGTGACTCAACCTCTCTGGGCCTCACTGAGTCATGTGGCCACGCCGCCTGCCAGGAAAGCCAGGAAACCCAGCAGAGGTGGGCTTCTGAAGATGAGGGGCTACGTTTGTTTCTGATGAAGAGCCCGCAGGATCTACTGCAGTCTATGAGTTGCTTTCAGCTCTATCTTCCTGCAGTTTTTAGGAACTCCTGGAAGAAGGTGCTGAAATGATTATCATTTGAGAGTGCAGCTCTTTGTGGAGACCTAGACATCTCAGGTGTTTTTTAAAAGTTGATTTCAAAGGACCTAATAAGCTTCTCCAGACCCCTCCTTTGACTTGTTTGATTTCTGCCTTAGTCTTTGAATGTTATTGGAGCTCTGACTCTTACTGGCACCATTTGGGTAACATTATGGTGGCCTCGTTGAGCCTGCTTAGCAACCAGGATAGATTTTTGCCTTGAAGTAGAATTAAACAGGGCTTCGCTTGTAGCTCAGATGGTAAAGAATCTTCCTGCAAGGTGGGAGATATGGATTCGATCCCTGAGTCAGGAAGATCCCCTGGAGAAGGAAATGTCAACCCATTCCAGTATTCTTGCCTGGAGAATCCCATGGACAGAGAAGCCTGGTGGGCTGCAGTCCATGGGGTCACAAAGAGTCAGCTATGACTGAGCGACTAACACAGAATTAAACACGTTTTTTCCTTTGGAGGTTGTGATTTTTGTATTTTTCAACATAGGGCATGTAAGCCATTGATTATATGGAAATCCTGCTATTGTTTTTCATCTTATTTCCTACCATAATTTTTTCCAGACTCAGCTACTAAATGGCTACATGTTCTTGGGTATCTGTTTGAGCCTCTGTAACTTCATTAGTAAAAGTGGGGATACTAATTCTCACCTTAATGGATGGGTGATAATTAAAGGGTGCATTTGTACATGTCTTCTGTATAAACCACTCATTGTAACCCTGTTAAAAGAATTAATTAATATACAACAGCTGGCTTTCCAGACGTGTGTGATGGGTAAAAATAGAAAGGAGTATGAGCATTCATGTAGAAATACAGATCTTCAGAGGTTTAAGAAATCAATCATATGAAAACTGCTTCCCACTCAGTTTAACTGAGTTTAAATCAGTTTAACTCCTCTTTGGGGCAGCCTTCCCTGACTCCACAAGTTTAGCCTCAGTGTTCCCTGGCCCATATGCCCTTATTCTGCCCAGTACATGCCCTCCTGCTGAGCACTTGTCCACTGTATCGTTACTGAGATCTACCTCTCTGAACCTCTCTGACTCTCTCACTACATCATGCTTTCTATTTTCAACTGCATCTGGGTCTAGCTAGGTTGAAACACACAAAATTGCCATTTTTAGTTAAAAAAAAAAGATTTGTCGTTATTTAGTCGTTAAGTCGTGCCCAACTCTATGTGACACCATGGAGCCTAGCCCCCTAGGCTCCTCTGTCCATGGGATTTCCCAGATAAGAATACTGGAGTGGGTTGCCATATCCTTCTCCAGGGGATCTTCCTGACCCAGGGATCGAACCTGCATGTTCTGCATTGACAAAAGAATTCTTTGCCACCGAGCCACCAGGGAAGCCTCCCCCCAGAAGGTTAGATATTAGCAATTTCATATGTTTGAAGCCAATACATAGGAGGCATGAAATATTTTGTTGGCTATTGAGTGATGTGTGACACCTGGATGGGAGATCCATACTACCTGGAGTCTCATGCTATATTTAGGCTAATATAGGATATGGTTTTTCCAGTAGTTATGTATGGATGTGAGAGTTGGACTATAATGAAAGCTGAGCACTAAAGAAATGATGCTTTTGAGCTGTGGTGTTGGAGAAGACTCTTGAGAGTCCTTTGGACTGCAAGGAGATCCAACCAGTCTATCCTAAAGGAAATCAGTCCTGAATGTTCATTGGAAGGACTGATGCTGAAGCTGATACTCCAGTGCTTTGGCCACTTGATGTGAAGCACTGACTCACTGGAAGAGAACCTGATGCTGGGAAAGATTGAAGGCAGAAGAAGAAGGGGACGACAGAGGATAAGATGGTTGGATGGCATCACCGACTCAATGGACATGAGTTTGAGTAGGCTCTGGGAGTTGGTGATGGACAGGGAAGCCTGGTGAGCTGTAGTCCATGGGGTCACAAAGGGTCAGACATGACTGAGCGACTGAACTGAACCGAGGGTATAATCCTTTGTGTGTTTCTTTAGCTATTTCACATACTGTAATGACAGATTTTCAGGTGAACAGGTTCCTTTCCTTAAGGACAAGCTAGCATTTGGTTGGCCGTGTATCACTCACAGTGCCAGATAGTTGTGGGTGAATGGTTGCCTCTTAATATTTTTAGCTTTGTCTTGAAGTTGCTTGATTTAAATTATGGCCTTTATGACTCCTAACTGAGAAATGTTAAGTGATTTAGCCATAATCCTGGAGTCTTGGACAGAATGAGTATTTGCGCTCTGTGGCTAGTCTGTTTCCATGATGGCATGGTTGCCTTAGGCTCGTTAAGAATGTCAGGATGATTTGACAGTGTTTTCTTGCTCTAGGCTTTATGTGTGACATTAGGTTTTCTGGGAAGAAACGCCAAATTTGGCATCAGACCTGGTTTCAGATCCAGTTACACCGTTTATAGATGTGTGACCTTGGCACAGAAGTTTAACTATTTGCTATTTCGTTTGCTTCATTTGAAAAATGCCTGTTTCACACCATTGTTGTAAGGATTTAATGAGATCCAATATGCAGATTATTTAGGAGAATTTAGGAGCAAGTAACAGAAACCTCAACTAAAATTGGCTTAAAAAATAGGAGCATGTATTCTTTCTCATAATTAGAAGTCAGAAGGTTCCAGGGTGATTAATTCAGTGACTCAAAAAAAAAAAAAAAATCATCAAGAATTTGGGTTCTTCCTGTCTTTCTACTCTGCCATTCTCAGCTTTGGAAACATCCCTCGTTGGTCCTGGATGACTGCCACAATTTCATGCATTAAGTCCTCAATTTCAGGATTCACTGGGGTTCATGCTCCATTTTTCTGTCCTTTTTGTAAGAAGAGGAGTTTCCTAGAAGTGCTTCAGATGACATATGAAGACAGAAGGCATCCCTTTAAATCTCTCTAACTGAAATTTCTTCACATGCTTGTGCATAGACCAGTCACTGAAAAGAGGAGCACGATGGCCACAGAGAGGTTGAACAGTCAAAACTTACACCTGGTAAGTCTGGGGGACCCAGCATGCCAGCAGTTGCCTGACCACCTGACTCCTAAGGTGACTTGGTTATTTGATAAGTAAGGAAAAAGTGAGAGGCAGATGGTTTTCAGAGAGACAGCCAACAGTGTGTGCAACACCATGGACCAATGCTTGGCTACCAATAAAATGTGGCAAGTGCAAGTTTAGGGTTATAATATTTAACTAGGTGGTTCATTACCACCTTGCATGTGTGCGCTGTCGTGTCCGACTCCTTGCGACTCCATGGACCGTAGCCTGCCAGACTCCTCTGTCCATGAAATTTTCCAGGCAAGAATACTGGAATGGGTTGCCATTTCCTCCTCCGGGGGTCCTCCAGACCCAGAGATTGAACCCATGTCTCCTTCTTTGGCAGGCAGGTTGTTTTGCCATTGGAAGCCAACTGGGTGTGTGTTTAAAACCCCAGATGTGTTCTTTTCCTGTGGTTTTCATTTCATACACATATAAATCAAAGTTCTTGTTCCTTAATCCTGTTTCATTTGAAGGTCTATGTCTAAAAAGAATCTCTATAAAAATAGAACTTTAAGAACGCAGCAGGATTTTAATACTTAGGGACATCCATTTGGATAAAGCATGTGCTCTCTGGGGCTTTGCAATAAGAATAAACAAGTGGCTATATAGATGTTCAGACATTCCATTCAATTACCCTACAAAAGTGAGCATAAAATAGAAACAAGATAAAACCTTTGCCATCTTACCCAGAGAGATGATATGGGGAGGGTGGTGGGAGGGGGGGTTCAGGGTTGGGAACTCATGTACACCTGTGGTGGATTCATGTCAATGTGTGGCAAAACCAATACAGTATTGTAAAGTAAAACAATAAAAAATTAAAAAAAAAAAACCCACCTTTGTCATCTTAAAGGCTGGACTCTTAAGAGAAAGTGTTGCTGTAAGATGATCAGATTTATCTTGCGCATTGTGAACTTGATATAAGATATGATTGGCTAATAGGGGAATAGATTTTAGAAAAATGTTTCTAAGTTTTTAATATGCATATTTTTGCTTTCTGAAGGAAAAAAAAAAGGCCATTTAAAAAATCACGACTTTGTTTTACTGTAAAAAGAGAAAATCCATAAAGCCACATCTATAAATCAAACCTATAACTCATACATGTTAGCCCTATTTGTCAGTCTTTCCCGTCACCAAAGAGTGAACTACGTGCATTGTTAAAACACACACACATTGTACAAAAATTCTTTCAGCAGTTGTTGAGTGCCTTTCTGTAGTGCTTGTCAGTGTGGGCGCTGTGAGCAGTACAGAGGTCCTTAGAACATGAGTGAAAATGAAAGTCGCTTAGTTGTGTCCAACTTTTTGCGACCCCCATGGCCTGTACAGTCCATGGAACTCTCCAGGCCAGAATACTGGAGTGGGTAGCCTTCCCTTCTCCAGGGGACCTTCCCAACTCAGGGATCAAACCCAGGTCTCCCGCCTTAGAGGCAGATTCTTTACCAGCTGAGCCACAAGGGAAGCCCAAGAATACTGGAGTGGGTGGCTTATCCCTTCTCCAGGGGATCGTCCCGACCCAGGAAGCAAACTGGGGTCTCTTGCACTGCAGGCAGATTCTTTACCAGCTGAGCCACCAGGGAAACCTTAGGACATAACTATATTGTAATCCAAGAAGCTTGTCATCCAGTTGGAGAAGGAAATGGCAACCCACTCCAGTATTCTTGCCTGGAGAATCCCAGGGACAGAGGAGCCTGGTGGGCTACGGTCCATGGGCTTGCAAGGAGTCGGATACATCTGAGTGACTGTCACTCATCATCCAGTAGAGCAGAGAAGATAATTCTAATCCAAGGTGGTAAGTGCTCAGGGCCCCAGCACTGACCCAGGTAGGGAGCTCTGAGAACTCAGAGGAGCAAGAGGGGATTTTTGGCTGGGACTCAGAATGGTGTCTAGAGAAGGCAATGGCACCCCACTCCAATACTCTTGCCTGGAGAATCCCTTGGACAGAGGAGCCTGGTGGGCTGCAGTCAATGGGGTTGCGAAGAGTCGGACATGACTGAGCGACTTCACTTTCACTTTTCACTTTCATGCATTGGAGAAGGAAATGGCAACCCAGTCCAGTGTTCTTGCCTGGAGAATCCCAGGGACGGTGGAGCCTGGTGAGCTGCCCTCTATGGGGTCACACACAGTCGGACACGACTGAAGCGACTTAGCAGCAGCAGCAGCAGCAGAATGGTGTCGTGCAGGAACTTCTGACCCTGGGCAGATGAAAGAGCCAGGAAGGAAGCTGAGTCCAGATTGAAGCCCCTGAGTGTGTATGTAAGGAAAGTGTTAGGACAGGTGGCATTGGAGGAGAAGTAGAGGGAAAGGCTGGCAGGAAAGGAACATTGAGGGAAAATCATGGAGAGCACCTGGAGAATTTAACACCTGTTCCTGGAATCTGGAAAGTGTAAGGACTGGTGTGTAATTCCTGCCTGTGTAGTTTTAAAGTCTAATAAGGATGTGGCAGGAGAAGGCAATGGCACCCCATTCCAGTGCTCTTGCTTGGAAAATCCCACGAACGGAGGAGCCTGGTGGGCTGCAGTCCATGGGGTCACTAAGAGTCAGACACGACTGAGTGACTTCACTTTCACTTTTCACTTTCATGCATTGGAGAAGGAAATGGCAACCCACTCCAGTGTTCTTGACTGGAGGATCCCAGGGACGGGGGAGCCTGGTGGGCTGCCGTCTATGGGTCACACAGAATTGGACACGACTGAAGTGACTTAGCAGCAGCAGTAAGGATGTGGCAGGAGCTGCCTGGCTGACAAAGGAAAGAAGACACAGCCAGCCTGGAGTCTACTGACGCTTCCTCCATCGTGGGGCAAAAGTGTGTGCTGTCCCAAATTGGACCCTGTGCTAAGGAGCAGCCTGGGATTTTTCACAGAGTATCTCTTCTATGAGAACCACGTGGAGGGGCCAAGGGACTCCCACAGAGATAATCTATGGGGAGGATTGCTGGAAGCCTAAGGGTTGGAGAGCAGGGAGGGCAGTTAGTTGTAAGTAACCAGCTGGAGCAGATGGGGAGAGGCCCTCCCCACCTCCAGAGAACAGTGGCCAGAGGTTCTCAAAGAGAGGGTCTCCCAGAAACTCACAGAAGAGGGTTAATTACCCACCTACCACATACAGAGGTAACTCTTATAGCAGATACATTAATTTTCTAGGGCCACCATAATAAAATCCATTATCTGGGTGGCATAAACAACAAAAGGCTATCATGTTCAACTTCCTAGCAGAGACCCTCTAAGACTCATTGAACAACCTTTGGGTTTTATTATTTACAAGGCTTCTGAAGAGTAGCTTTTAACAGTATAGGGAGAAAAAGATTTGAATCATGGCCTCTGTAATGAAAATGACTATTTTCAGTTCTAGATTGACACAGTATAACTTAAAAATATGTAGTAGACTGGTGATTAACTTGTATCTGTGTATGTATAATTAAATGCCTAGGAGAGGTGCTTGGAATAACTTGGTCTTAAATGAAAGGTAAAAGTTAGTATCCATAGTCTCTCTTAATAAAACCAGGTATAAGGCTGATGTTCTAGAGACATAAGTGTTCTTTTTAAAAAGAATTAAATATATGACCCATGAAAGGGATTATATAAAATAAATTTAAGTTATAAAACCCAAGAATAAAAGGAAGCCACCCCTCAGCTTAAGAACTAGAGCTTTACCAATTATGCGGATGCCCTTGGTATGCTTCCCCTCTCCCCCACTGCATTCCTAGGCCTTCTTTTCAGCATTGTCTACTATGTGAACAATGGTGTTTATTTTTCTTTTGCTTTTGGGGGTAGTTTTGCCACATGCTTGTGTGTCCCAAAGCAATATATTATTTAGTTTTCGCCTGTTTAGACCATTTTATAAGTGGTATCATACTGTATGGATTCTTGCAGGAATTATTTTTCTCAGTCAACAGTGTGCTCCTGAGATTAATCTATATTGAGCCACACAGCTGTAGGTCAGCGCTGCTTTTCTGCCCATGGTATGGCATTGTATGGCCGTGTATTTTTTTCATTTTCCTATAGCTGGGCAGTGTGTTGTTGACATTATTTTCCTGTTGTAAACAGTGCTGCTGTGTACACCCTTGCATGTCTCTGGATACCTGTGTGTAAGAGCCTCTCTAGGCGCCTTCTGGAATTTTGAAGAGAACTGTAGTTCTTTATTTCAAAGCAGGATGGGCCTATTTCAAGGTATACATTTTTTGCCAATTCTGAAAGTATGAAATGGCATCTTGTGATTTTAATTTGCATTTTCTTGATTACTAATGCGATAGGAGTAATTTTCATATGTTTGTTGACTGTTTGTATTTCTCTTCTGTGAAATGCCTATTTAGATCTTTTGCTAATTATCCTATTGAGACTTCTGTTTTTTCCCTTCCTGATTTTAAGGAATTCTTGATGTATTTTGGTTGCTAATCCTTTGACAGTTATATGTATAACAAATGTTTTTCTTGCCTTTGATGGCTTTTTAAAAATTCTTTATTGTTTCTTTTGGTGAGAAGTTTTAAATTTTAATGTGGTTGAATTTATTAAACTTTTTCTTTATGGTTTGTTCATTTTGTATCTTACGTAGATTAATCCAGGATCACTAATTATCTTCCTCTCTCTTGGCAATAAAAACGATAAAGGAGTTTTGCCTTTTACGTTAAAAGCTTTAATGTAAATAGAATTGGTTTTTGTTTGTTACGTAAAGATCTGACTTTATTTTTGTTTTTATGAATAATCCAGTGTTCCAGGGATCTAGTGATATAATGTAACCTCTGTCATATAGTAAGTTTTCATACTTGCATAGGTCTCTTTCTAGGCTCATTGCTTCATGCCTTAGCTGTGTTTATCTATCACTGTACCAATGAACTATCTTAATTATTAATTACAAAATTGACAAGACAAATCTTTTAAGCTAGATTTTAAGTAGAGCCTTTGCTATTCTTAGCCCTTTGCTGAATTTTCATGAAAAATTCCTGGTCATGTTTTTGATTACATTTTGTGATAAACCCGAGTTAGCCGTGAAGTTTTAGTTTTTAAAAATATTGCTGTGTTCACCTTGATGTTAATTTTGGTTTGGAGTTTGTATCTTGATTCATGAATGAGATTAGCCTATAATTTTCTGTCTAATTTTAGTATCAAGTTATACCAGCCTCACAGAATGTGTTAAGAAGTGTTCACCTTTTTTCTATTAAGAATTTGTAAAAGATTTGGAAAATCTGTTTCTTGACTATTCTATAGCGTTTGCCTTTAAAGCCCTTTCAGGCCTCATGTTTCCCTTTTGGTAAGATTTTTTTTTAAAAAAACTAACAATCCCATTTTTAAACCATTACAGAAGAGAATTCAGTCTTTCTCTTTCTTTGTGGGTCAGTTTTGGAAAGTTACATTTTCTAAGAAATTTATAAATATGAGGTTATTACAGTGTTTTTCTTATCTTTTAAGTGTTTGCTTCATCAGTAGATAGGGTCTCATTTTATTTGTAATAGAATTTATATGTGCTTTCTTTTTTGTCATGTTTTGTTAGCTTATGCTTCTCTCTTTTACCTCCTTTCTTCAAATATCTGGGTTATTCTGTAGTTCTCTTTCTGACTTGTTGCTTTGTTCATTGATAGTTTTACTTTTTGCCCCTTCCTCAGAATCCCAGGGATGGTGGAGCCTGGTGGGCTGCCATCTGTGGGGTGGCACAGAATCAGACATGATTTAAGTGACTTAGCAGCAGCAGCAGCATAATATAATTGAGTTAAAGTTATAAATATCCATCAAAGAACCACCTTTGATGCCTCCTAATAGTTCTGATAGTAGTATTTTCTTTGTACTTTGGTTTTAAGTATTTAAAAATTTTAATTGTGATGTCTTCTTTCTGAATTATGTATTTTTAAAATTACTTTTTGATACTGATGTCTGTTAGTCTTAAGTCAGGAAAGCCTTTGTAACCCTCATACATTGCTGGAGGGAAGGTACAGTCCATTTTGAATACAGTCTGGCAGTTTCTCAAAAGATTAAGCATAGAGTTACTCTATAATCCGGCAGTCTTGCCCCTAGATCTATACTCAAGAGAAATGCCAGTGTTTGTTCCCACAGAAGTCTATGCATGCATGCTCATGGCAGCAATATTTGGCTGTAAAAACTGGAAACAGCTCAAATGCCCATCAGTCAGTGAATGCATACATAAAATGTGATACATACATATAATGGAATATTATTTGACAGTAAGAAAGAATACAATACCGATACATTTAACAACATGACTGACTTTGGAAACATTATTCCAAGTGAAAGAAGCCAGTCTCAGAAGAACACATAGTGTCTGACTCCATGTATTTGAAATGTCCAGAGTATAGAAATCTAGAGAGACAGAAATAGACAGATCGTTGGTTGCCTAGGACTGGAGGGGATGGAGGTCTGGGAGGATGAGAGTTAGCAGATGTGGAGTTTCAGTTCGGAGTCATGAAGATGCTTTCAAATTGACTGTGGTGATGGGCGCCCAACTCTGTGAACTTACTAAAACACATTGAACTGCACACTTTACTTGGCTGAATTGTGTCGCATGTGGATTTTCATCTCGATAAAACTGCTACCAAGGGAAACATCATTTTCGACTGAAATCACTGATCAATTATAATAGTCCTAAAGGGCTTCCCTTGTGGCTCAGCTGGTGAAGAATCCCCCTGCAGTGTGGGAGACCTGGGTTCAATCCCTGGGTTGGGAAGATCCCCTGGAGAAGGGAAAGGTTACCCACTCCAGTATTCTGGCCTGGAGAATTCCGTGGACTGTATAGTCCATGGGGTCACAAAGGAATGCCTGAGCGACTTCCACTTTTCACTTAGTTTACACTTGTAGATGTCAGTTCTCATTCTCTGTCCTCTCCCTCCCTCTCTCCCTCTTCTTCTTCTTCCTCCTCGTCCTCTCTCTCATTGGAAATGTTGACTTATTTATCAAAAAGGATCAACTTAATGAAAATTAATGGGGAACGTTGATATGAACACAATTTTCCAGTTTACACCGCTATAGATAATCGTATACTGAGAGACAGAGACGGTGCAACCTTGAGAATCTGATGGTACTGACCACTTAGCACAAAGGGCGTAGACCGTATGATTCTGAGTAAGCAGACTCTTAAAACGATACAAGCACAGGGACCATAGGAGCAAGTAGGCTGTATGTAACACACCTTAGAGAATGCCATGGATGAGAAACGGTCCTTAAGACATGACGTCTGGCTTGTGCCACAGGGGAGAATGGTATCAGGTCTCCACAATGATGGATTGCATGGAGCGGCTCCTTTGGGGAGGATTTCACTTTATTCTCTGTTCCAGAAACCCTGACCCCACCCTGCCTGTGAAGTAGGAACTTGCTTTGTAAAGGGGCACTGATCAAGAAGGTGGCCATTATCGAGCTGGGAGCCAGACATCTGAAGCTTATAACCGGGCACAATGGCCGAGGCTTCTTATCCACGTTTCTAATTATATTCTTTCCTGCTTTTAGATAAAGGGACAAAGAAATCTGGGACTGACTTTTCAGGGTTTTCAGGCTGCTCTGAAGTGTTCCTTTTTAAAGTGGAGGGATGTAGTTTTGTTTAACAGCAGTGCTGTGAACGGGGTGTGTCCTCCAAGACTGTCCTCTTGTGTACAATAGCACGTCGATGTCAGAGATGCATTAGGGGATGAAGTGATTCATTTGTTCTTTCTAATGAATAGTCACAATTTATAATTCGTACTAATCAAAAACCTTTCATCCACAAAAAACCAACAAGCTTTGCAAACATGATCCTCTCACCAACCTCTGAAGTAAGTGTCTTGCAAGTACAATTATCCCTAATTTGTGGAAGGGCCAGGATAGGCAACACAGTGCAGAAATAGTCATTGATGTATCTTCAGCTCAGAATTTATATTTTGAAAGTCTCTTTGAACTTATTTTCATTAGTTATTTCAGTGCTCAGGCAGTATAATTTATCCTGAGCTACATAATGGGTATCTGTCAAGCTGAAAACTTATACAGTTAATGTCTCCAGATGTTTTTGATATTGAAAAACTTAAGAGGAGCTCATACTTTGCAGCCACTTGGGAGACAGGTGTCCACTCAGTGCCCCACTGGCATCCAGCTCAACTGTCTTCATGTCATGAGGCAGTCGTGGTGGCATCACCTGATGCAAAGCCTTCTAGTCTGTTCTCTGATCACTGAGTGATGGGGAAGGCAGATGAGGGTAAGCCCAGAAGAGTCCTTTTAATCACTGTCTCTGCCTCCAAACTGTATTACCACCAACCAAAACATGCCACACAGGGCTGTAAAGTTAATCTTAAAATAACACAGCCTTAGCAACTCACTTTGTCTTGTCACAAAATTTGTACTCGTGGTCCTTGAATTCAGACTTCTCCATTAAAAAAATATACAAAAGCACCTTGCTGCCATCTCTCTCACCTCCTCTCCATAGTTTGTTGACGAGAAGACTTCGATATAATTTGATTAACATCCCACCCCACCCAACCCCCAAAATGCAAAACTGAGGTCAGAGCTGACCCTTAGAAAACACATAGAACCGGTGTGCTGCTTTTGTAGACAGAATGAGGGAAAGTTCCCTTCTTAGTCCCAGGAACTTCCTTAAAGCCAGCCCAGAGGACTTCCTTGAAAGCTCAGTCAGTTCAAATGGCAGACGCAGACAGCTGGTGTGTATGTTTGTTCACCTTATGTACTGCACAAACGCTTATGCTCGCATGCACGCACGCACACACATTCCGCTTCCTCTTTGCTCGGTAAAGGCTTTTTACGGGAGTTTCTGTTCCAATCATGTACCGTGTGAGATGCATCCAGGCATTCTTTTAGGGTCCAGTGACACCCAGGGCACCTTACATTCAGGAATATGAAGACGAACATCAGCATCTGCTGACTTGAGAGCCCCGCTCCGTGTTTGTCAGGATTTCTAGGATCCTGCAGTGCTTGGACTGCTGACGCCGCCCCTTCATGTGGGTTACCAGAGTGGGCGGACAGCATGTTTCCCAGGTTGCAATAGGACCCTAGGTTCCAGTTAGGATTAATATAGTAGAAGTGTCTTATCCGCTGCTTTTCTTGGATGATGATTAGTTATTTAGGAAAATTGGTTAAAGAGAGGGTGAATCATTTTTTTTTTTTTTTCAAAAAGGTTTACAGAAACCTTAAATTTTTCTCTTGGCTAAATGTATCTTGTGCCAACCTTTAGATCTGGGGTCCCTGTCTTCCCTTCAGTTGTGGGTCCTTTCCCAGAACTGCCTGCTTGTCTCCTTTTCCTAGGACAGTGGGGGTGGGGAAGAGTGCACGCAAGACTGGGGCTAGACTCTACTCTGTATTGTGACTCTGCCCATTACTGATGTGATCTTGGTTGTGCCCTTTAAGTGCTCTGTGCCTCATTGTCCTCATCTTTAAAATGGGTATATTAATAGTACCTCCTTTATGGGCTTAGATAAGTTAATGTATGTGAACCGTGCCTCATACCGAGTAAGCTCTAAGTGTCCACCATTATTATTATTATTATTAGTGATTTCTAATGTTGCCTTCTTTCAAATCAGATGAGAACTTAAGGAGAAGTGGGAGCCATCTGAGCACAGCATTTACCTGGATTTTAATGCTCAATCTACTTTTCTTTTTCTCTTTAATTATGGTAAAATATAGGTAAAATTTACCAGCTGAGCCATTTTTAAGGCAAGGAAGCTGCAACTCAGAGAAGTTACGTGATTCAGTCCAATCAGACAGTCTGCCTGCACTGTCGTGCCATCGGCACGGTGTCTCAGTACCTCACTGCTGAAACCACTTGTTTTTCTCCTTGAGGCCTGTTTCTGGGCTCCTAAGTTAATTACTGGCTGTCACCAAAGACCTGCTAATCAAGACTAAAAGATTCCCAGCACCAATCAGATTCCAGCTGAATCTGAATGTATAGGTAGCTATTGGCAGCCGTCATGTAGGGGTTACTATTAGCCCCATGTTTATGGGAGAGAGCGTGAGGTCACGGAGCCTGGACTCAAACCTGCTATGCTCTGCCACCTGCTGAGTGACCTTAATTCAGCACATAATTTGACCTCACAGAGTCTCAGTTTTCTCATTTCTGAAATGGATGGAATGAAACACGGAGTGACTGTGAAGACTTCCTAGTGTTTCATGATCTATAAAACTGTTGCCATTGTCTCCCACACTTTCTGAGGAACCATTCACCGGAAAGTATAAAAAGTCTAGGGCAGAGTTTGGGTTAATGTGGAACAAGCTCCCTCAAGTCCCCGATTGGGACTCTGGTGTTAGTTACTGTAGGAATCCCTGTGGGACATACAGCCTTTTAATGTGATGTGCTTGGTATTAGTGTACAGGATTCATAACTTTTTTTCCCCAAGGCCTTGTTTCCCATAATAGGTGAAAATAACTTGAGGCAAAGGTAGTCTAGATAAATGCTCCCCGTGTTTGTTTTGTATCACCAGGATGTCTGACACGTGAAGTTGCCGAGAATGAGAGGCCTCAAGGTCCTGGGAGGCTGTGTTAGAGCTTAGTGTTAAGAGTACTGGCGCCCTCCCTGAGTCTTCGAGGCTGGCTTTGGGGCTCCTCCCGTGTGCTCCTGTAGACCTGAGCACAGCCTGATCCTAGCAGTAGTTGCGTCATCCTGTGCACTCCCATTTACAAGTTCCTCTGCCCTCCTGGACTATGTACTCCTCTAGGCCAGGAACCGTGTTATTCGTTATTGTTTTAGCTGCACCCCAAAGAGTGCCCAGAGCCCATAACTTCTCCATAAATACTTGGTGCATGAATTCCATCTCTGGTGGTCCTATTTCAAGCCCCATCCAGAAGTGGAAATGAGGCTGTTGGTGGAGATGTAAATTGTGCAGCTACTATGAAAAACAGCATGAAGTTTCCTCAAAAAATTAAAGGTAGCCCTACCGTGTGGTTAAGCAATTCCACTCCTGGCTGTTTATCTGAAGAAAATGAAAATACGAGTTCAGAAAGAAACATGGACCCTCATATTCGTTGCAGCATTATTTTCAATAGGAACAACCTAAGTGTCCATCGATGGATGAATGAATAAAGAAAATGTGGTATAATATACAGTAGAATATTATTCTGTTATTTTAAAAAATCAGGTCTTGATATTTGTAACACTTCTACCTTGGATAGACCTTGAGGGCATTATGCTAAGTGAAATAAGTCAGAAAGACAAATGCCCTATGATCTCACTTATATGTGGAATCTTAAAGCCACCAAAAAAAAAAACCAAAAAAACAAAATAAGCTCATAGATACAGAGAATAGAATGGTAGTGGCCGCCTGAGGCGGGGGTAGGGTGTGAGACAAGTAAGTGAAGGCAAGGAAAAAAAAAAACCAACCTGGTGGCTCAGTGGTTAAGAGTCTGCCTGAAGTGCAGGAGATACAGGAGATGTGGGTTTGATCCCTGGGGCAGGAAGATCCTCTGGAGTAGAAAAGAACAGCACACTTCAGTATTCTTGCCTGGAATATCCCATGGACAGAGGAGCCTGGCAGGCTACAGTTCATGAGGTTGCAAAGAGTCAGACACAACTTAGCAACTAAACAACAACATTTCTGAAACCTTCTAGTGACCAATTACGACACTTTCTAATAGTGATACCAAATGAAGAGAGACATGAGACAATATTTAAAGCAACGGAAGGAAAAATCGTTGAACATGACTGACAGTTTATTGAAAGTATTTTTGTGTTTGTTCGTTCTTAAGGAGAACGTTACGCGGTACAGATCTAGTGCTTGGTGAGAAAAAAGCAGGAGAGCAAGTGCTGAGGGAAAGCAGTACTTCCAGGCAGGTTTCAGTATAATCAGTTTCAATATAAATATCAAAGTGTTATGTCTCATGTACTTCTCTCTGAGGGAAAAAAGCAACTATAATGTGGTTTGTATGCAAAATGAATAGGCAGTTATTATCTTTGGATGATTTAAAGTGCCTCTTCTGGAAATTCTGCATATATGGTGGGAGCTAGCAACGCTGAGCTTCAAATAGGGGTGCCTTTTCTCATCCATGTTATTATGAGTGAGAGCAGTTTTAGAATGTGAAAAAAATACCTGACTTGATTTTAATGACTCCTTCTGTTATCATGATTTCAGGGGTTCTCTAGCTGTCTTTTGGAGAAGGCAGTGGCACCCCACTCCAGTACTCTTGCCTGGAGAATCCTGTGGACGGAGGAGCCTGGTGGGCTACAGTCCATGGGGTCGCTGAGGGTCAGATACGACTAAGTGACTTCACTTTCACTTTTCACTTTCATGCATTGGAGAAGGAAATGGCAACCCACTCCAGTGTTCTTGCCTGGAGAATCCCAGGGACGGGGGAGCCTGGTGGGCTGCTGTCTATAGGGTCTCACAGAGTCGGACACGACTGATGCAACTTAGCAGCAGCAGCAGCAGCTAGCTGTCTTTTCACTCTGATTTAAATCTGCCCTAGGCAGTTTATCCAAAGAAGCCTACCTTTTCTCGGAGAGCAGTCCATGTTGTTCTGTTTGTGTTAACTCAGATCCTGAATGTCTGAAAGCGTCCGGCTTTGCATAGTGAAGCTCTGTTTTGACACATCTCATTCTTAGTAGTGCTACCCAGCGTGAGTTTGTGTGCCTGACACATTCAGTTCAGTTCAGTTCAGTCGCTCAGTCGTGTCTGACTCTTTGTGACCCTATGAACTGCAGCACTCCAGGCCTCCCTGTCCATCACCAACTCCCAGAGTTTACCCAAACTCATGTCCGTCGAGTCGGTGATGCCATCCAGCCATCTCATCCTCTGTCATCCCCTTCTCCTCCTGCCCCCAATCCCTCCCAGCATCAGAGTCTTTTCCAATGAGTCAACATGCCTGACACATAGTAAGGCCAAAGAACTGAAACATCAATGTTTGGAGCAGAGAAAGATTTACTGCAAAGCCATGTAAGGAGAATGGGTAGCTCATGCCTCCCAAACCCTGAACTCCTCAAAGGGTTTCAGCAAAGCATTTTTAGAGGCAAGGTGGTGGGAGACATGACTAGTGTTGCAAACAAACTTCTTGGTGTTGGAATCCTTTTTCTTGCAGCTGACCATGTAGGTCAGATTGCAGTGTTCCTGCAAACTTCCAAGAAGACATTATCTGCAACTTTTTGTCTCTATATGAACGGAAATGTGTTACACCTTTAAAGGTCAGAGCCTTGAGAAGGGGCTGTGTATTTCAGGCTATAGGCAACAATCTTAGCTTGCGGCAGAAGCAATAGAATACAAAGATTAAAATGAAAGAAACAGAGCTAATATGGTGTCACGTTTGTTCTTTCCTATTACCGTGGTATATGGATGCGAAAAGACTAGTAATGATACCATAGATTTGATTACTACAGTCAGTTCCCAGAGTGCGTCCCCCTTTTATGTCTGTTATTTAGTGCTTTCAGCCATACTCCCAGCTTGATGGGACAGGTGTTATTTCCCCCATTTTACGATGAGAAACTTGTAACTAGAAGAGATTAACCAGCTTCTCTGGCAGGCAATGCCTTCAAATTCAGGTCTTCTGATTTCAGAGTCAGTGCCCAGTTCACTACTCTGCAATACCCTAAACCTTAAGCCTTCTCAACAATCGTTGTGGCGGAATGAGTCGACCCCAAAAGGCACAGCCTGGACCTGTGAGTAGAGGGAGGGAGGTCTGACTCAATAACGGCAGGATATTCCAACAATGGGATGGATTACTTTGTGAAACTGCATATACCCTATCACTTGAAATAGTCATTTGGATGTTGCAATGGGGTAAAACACAATATTGCATTAGGCTAGGTGACCTTTTGCGTACCTTACAATTCTGAGACTTTGTTAAAATCATCTGTCTGGTTTCCTCTCCCTTGTTGTAGCTACATATATCAAATGCCCGATTTCATGGTTCCCTTTCCCAGCTTTCCATCAAAAGTACCTGTCAGGCTACGTGAGGATACATACATATGCCCAGGCCTGACCCCAGACCTCCTGTATCAGAATTCCAGCATGGGTGGAATGTAGAGTGTGGGGTGTGAGAGTATTTTTCCAAAAGTTCTATGTGATTCTAAGGTATAGGGTTGTGAACCACTCTTCTGAGTAGCCCACTAATAACAAGATACAAGCAGGCCTCACTTTGGACTTTTGGGTGGAATTTGGCAGCTTCAAGGAATCATAGTTTCTCAGCATGCAATACCATTTTTAGTATTAATCAAGCCATTGAATAGCACTGTGTTTTCTCTTGGATGCAAGGGTGATCTCCACTTGGCAGTTTAGCTTTGCTGACATCTCATAATGCCTACCTGTCTCCTGGGTGGGTGGGAGTTGGTGCCAGTCTAGGAAATAGACATTGAAAAACTCAATCGCATAGGTCCTTCCGTAAGCTTCCTGTTCTGGGGGAAAAAAACCAACACGACAACAGTTCAAAGAGAGTGAAGGCCAGTCTCTACAATCAGCAAAAGTGTTTGCCATTCAGTAGTGTTTGTGATCCCAAGGACTGTAGCCCACCAGGATCCTCTGTCCATGGAATTCTCCAGGCAAGAATACTAGAATGGGTAGTCATTCCCTTCTCCAGGGACTCTTCCCAATCCAGGGATCGAACCGTGGTCTCCTGCATTGCAAGCACATTCTTTACCACCTGAGCCACCAGGGAAGTTCCTATGATCAGCAGGTTGGATACAGAAACTGGTGAGCTGCTCACTCCTAGACTCATTACCTCCTAGTTAGCTTTGTAGCATTAAGAAACCTCAGGTAGCATGAAAAACTAATGGTTGTAGCTTATTGTCTTCCTGAGAAATTTTCCTGATAAAGTACTCAACTGTGTTTATAGCATTGCTCTGAGAGAATGATCTCTGAAGGATTACACACCTCCCACCATGTCTCCCCATGGTGGGCCAGGAAAAAATTACAATTGCTCTAACGGTATTTTTTTTTTTCTACTTTTCAATCAATAGGATGCTTTTTAAAGCTTATATTTCTCTTTGGACACTTTAAGTGACTGATGAGACAAAAGGGAAAAAAAGCCAAGATAAAATGACAGTAGAGACACTCCTCAAGTCCTGTAATGAACTCCACAGGGCATCCAATTTTGATGTATTAGGGATTTTTTTATATAATGAGTACATTGTTGGAAATCACATTTTGTATCTGCAGGAGCTAGAGATGAAACTGAGCTGACATCTTACCTCTTTTGTAGTTAATTAGCAAGAGGAAAGTAGTGGTTTGAATCTTGTGTGGTAAAGGGAGGCATTAGTCATCCACTGCTCCCCTTTCCCCTTCAACCACCTGGATCTTTTTCTGTGCTCTTTGATTTGGTTTGACGGTTTGGATTGGTCTTGTTGGCTGGGAAAGATGACGGGAATTGAAGAACCGTTATTATTTAATGAAAAAATAACTGTAGCTCACTTCTCCCCTCCATCTTGCCTGTAGGATAAATAAAACAGATCGGGTCTCTTTCCTCCAAATAGCAGTTCTTTCCCTGGACTCAGACAATAAGCAGTACCGGTACTGCAAGAGTCTTTAGTTGTCACTGAATTAACATTTGCCACCATTAAGTCCCTAGCACTTGGTATAGTACTGGAACTTAGTTAGTATTCGGGAAATATGTATTAATTAATGAGTAAATGAAGCACTGTGTTGACCCAACAGCAAGGTATTCACTTGCATTCATGGTATCTGATCACTTTCTCTAGGTAGTGTTGTGTTATTCACCCACTAAGTCTTGCCCGACTCTTTGCAGCCCCAATGACTGCAGCAGGCCAGGCTCCCCTGCCCTTCACCATTTCCCAGAGCTTGCTCAAACTCATCCTACCTACTATGCTTTCTTCTGGGCATCATGCCTCTTCTCAAGGTCTCGTACTCAGGGAGGGCTTTGTGGAGGAAGCAGCACCTGAGAGGACCTTGAGAACAGGAGAGGACTTGGATTGTAGGTAACTGGAGGGAGTGCGCTGTGGGCTTCATGTGGGGGCAGCAGGATCTGGGGGTGGAGGTGGGGTGTGGAGTGCCTGGGTCGGGAACATGGCATGCGGAAATGAAGTTAGCATACCTCCAGCTGTGGAGAAAGAGACCTGGTGACCAGGTGGGGCTCGGGAGGGCAGAGGACAGCTGTGGGGGAGGCAGCGGGGGGGGGGTGCCCTGTGCCCTGGCCACATTCTGGTCAGTGGCCTGGAGGCAAGCCCAGTGCTAACCGTGTGACCACTCATCACTGCTGCCCGCCAACCTGCGGGCACATGGCTCGGGCCAGAGAGAGGGGCCTCCCACGCTCCCAGCGCAGGGTCCAGGGGGCTTCTGCTCACCTCAGTTCAGGCAGCTCCGTGCTGTCTCCTGCCTGCACCAGCTGTGATGGACAGAGGTTCTTAGAGGAAGGAAATTGTCACAACCATAGCACGGCTGTGTCCTGTTGTTCAGTTGCTAAGTTGTGTCCGACTCTTTGCAGCCCCGTGGACTGTAGCACACCAGGCTTCCCTATTCTTCATCATCTCCCGAAGTTTGCTCAAACCCATGTCCATTGAGTTGGTGATGCCATCCAACCATCTCATCCTCTGTCATCCCCTTGCCCTCCTGCCTTCAATCTTTCCCAGCATCAGTCTTTTCCAGTGAGTCGGCTCTTTGTATCAAGTGGCCAAAGTATTGGAGCTTCAGCATCAGTCCTTCCGATGAATATTGAGGGTTGCTTTCCTCTAGGAGAGACTGGTTTGATCTCCTTGCTGTCCAAGAGACTCTCAAGAGTCTTCTCCAGTGCCACCGTTGGCAGTATGGTAGGACACAGCTTCTCCAGGAAGACGAGATCACAGCCTCAGCCTATGCTCCTAGAGCCCTGCTTCGAGAGGTTTCTTCTTACCCAAACTGACCAGTCTTTCATTGTCATTTTCTTCCTGATTCTAAAGTGGGGAATCACACTTGAAAGTCACAGTCTTCCTCCACCACCCTACACATGATCAAAAGACTGAGCACCTGGGTTCTTCATAGTGTAGAAAAACGCCAGACCTCCATCCCCATCCGGGCCAGAATGTGCCAGCTGGGACTGTATCTCAACACCTGGGTCAGTGGTTGTAGACGCTTGACCGATGTTTCTGTTAGTTGAATGGATAAATAAAATCAGAATTATCCACCTGCAGAGATACATATTTTCTTCTGCGGTTTAATTCTTATGACGGTAACGGCACTAGAAGCCTCCTGTCTGTGCGTAGAGAGCTGGCCTCTTCCCCAGAACTTCCCCACATGTGACCTCGTTCGGTCTTTATGACTCTTCTGTCACAGAGATTTTATTTATTCTCATCTAAAATACTAAGAGACCCGGGATCACAGTCCAGAGAGTGTTGAACTGCTTGTGAAAACTGTGGTTTAAGTTATTGCCTGTGGCTTTGCTTTTTCAGCTTCTAATAAGACGTAGAGACTTAGACTCCTGTGTGCCAGGTGCTATTCTGACTCCCCATTTTGCAGATGAGAAACTGAGGCAGTAGATAAAGGGTCTTCAATAGTGGGTGTGGTGGGGAACAGGGATTTGAGCCCCCTTTCTCCTCCCTCCCGGGGCACACAGTGGCCAGGTAGCAGTGTGCCTGTCACCAGAGCACGACACTGCCCCCTTGCTACCACCCCCTGCCTCCTCTGCGTCTCACCAGCTACCCGCCTCTTTCCCTGTCTCGTCTTCTGGGGAGGCCACCTCTCTGCTTTCTCTTCTCCTCACCAGCTGCCAGTAGTGACAGTTCATGGGGCAGACCTGGAAGAGCTGAAGACAGTGTTTTCCCTGTGGGATGGAAAGCAGTCGCAGAAGACTTTCAGAACTGGCTGATTTATCTTGGGATTCTCTTTAAACACACCTGGTTCTGTGTGTGGCTTGGCTTTCACAAAGCTCTGGCTGACTCCAGGTGTGTGATTTTTCTGCTCCTGAAGCACCCCCATGTGTGTCTTCTGCGATGTTTTTTGTCTTGTAAGGAATAACTGTCCATAGTCTACCCCTTGGTATTCCTTCACCTCCCTTTGACATCACGAGGTAAAGCAACAAGGGGACATGCTCAGAAAAGACATTTGTCCTCTGCATTTTTCCTCTCAAGGTACTTTGAACGACAACATTAAAGCACCTATAATACTACTGTGAATTGTTAACAAGCACATTTGCACATCACATCTGTCATGCTGTTTACACGATGTTATGTGAAGAAATGACTCAGAGTATTTTAAAGATATAGCCTTTCATCTTTGGAAGCACCAGAAACTATTTGCAGATTGGTCTTGGGAATCAAATTAGCCTAGCACATCGGTGAGTTCTTGGAGGCATGGGCATTGCTGTAAGTGGTTGCTGGCCCCCTTAATCCTTTTGATCATTTGCACTGTGTATTTTTATACAGGCTCTTGTACTTTGGAGAAATAAAATAAAGAAACTTAAAGGTGAGTTTGACAAGGGCTTCTCCACACTGTTTGTCAATGCAGATAGATCCTGAATTTTAATAGCAGTAGCTTCTTTTAAACAACCAAGGCTCTTTAAACCTCTCTACAAACAGTGTCAGTGCTCAGATTATGTCTGAAAGTGTTTGCTGGTGAGGGGAAATCTTTCCTGACCCTGTATTGCAACCACGAGAGAAGACCCTATCCTGAAAAATAGTCTTGACCACCTGGATGTCAGTTATCCCCGCAGCTGTGGGCCACTTCCTGTGTAACATTTGCTGTCATTGATGACTTCTGGTGACATTCAGGAGCCAGCTTGGAGTCATAGAATAAGCCACTTTCTACCTTCAGTTGAAACGTGGTTGACTCCTCACTGGATCCTGCTGTTTACTGGCTGCAGGATGTTATGTGAGAAAACTTGTGGTGAGGCCTTGGTTTCCTCATCTGTAAAATGGGGATGGCATCGCTGTTGTGAAATTGTTGGGAGCAACATCTGTGCACCCGTATCCATAGCAGCACTCTTCACGAAAGCCTAAAAGTGGAAGCAGCCCAAACATCCGTGGACAGATAGATGAATAAACAATTGTGGCATGTCTGTGCAATGACATCTTATTCAGCCTTTAAAAAGGACATTCTGACACCGGCTTCAGCCTGGATGAACCTTGAGGACATTCTGCTGAGTGAAATAGGCCAATCATGAGAGGGAAAATAAAATACGATTCCACTGACATGGGGTTTAGAGGAGTCAAATTCACTGAGACAGAAGTAGAATGGCAGTCACCTGGGACTGGGACAAGAGGAAATTGGGAAGTTAGTGTTTAATGGATATAAAGTTTCAGTTTTGCAGGATTAAAAAAATTCCGGAGATAAATGATGGCGATGGTAGCTCAACGATATGACTCTACTTCATTCTGAAGGAGATCAGCCCTGGAATTTCTTTGGAAGGAATGATGCTAAAGCTGAAACTCCAGTACTTTGGCCACCTCATGCGAAGAGTTGACTCATTGGAAAAGACTCTGATGCTGGGAGGGACTGGGGGCAGGAGGAGAAGGGGACAACAGAGGATGAGATGGCTGGATGGCATCACGGACTCGATGGACGTGAGTCTGAGTGAACTCCGGGAGTTGGTGATGGACAGGGATGCCTGGCGTGCTGCGATTCATGGGGTCGCAAAGAGTCGGACATGACTGAGCGACTGAACTGAACTGAACTGGACTAAGTGCCACTGAATTGTACACTTAAAAATAGTCAAGATAGTAAATTTTGGAAAGTGTGTGTGGTTTTTTTTTTTTATCTCAATAGAGAAAAACTGGGGGGAAAAAAGTATGAGCGTTGAACAACATCCAGTAGGTAAGGTGCCTCCCATATGATCAGTGTTCAGTAAATAGTAGCAGCTTTTACTAGGATTCAGAGTTGTAATGCATGATTCCATGATATCGCCTCATGTGGCTGTGCCACGGTTGGTTTCTTTTTGCTTGACTTCTGGATTTCTTATGGTACTTCACCACTGTATCAATAGTAATGACGGAACGAGTTTCTGTGTTTGTGTATGCCTTTTCTTTTCTCTGGGTTTGTATCTTTGAGGTTGATGTCCCGGGTCACTGTTAATCGAGGTGAATTCATCTCTGAGGCGCTTGCTTCATATGCCCATGGGGTTTCAGAAGGGTCCTGTCCTCTCTGCTGCCATCTCCCAAGGATACCTCACAGTGTCCTCATCAGCACGAGGCATGATCTTAAGCAGTTTTACAAAGTGACCTGAGTAGGAGATGGTATTTTAATGTTTAAGATGCATTCACTGGCTTTTATCTGATCACTGAAACTGTTGAGAACTTTTCATGTCTTGATCTACGTTTATTTTTTTCAATGTGTATTGCCTGTTTACATCTTTCGCCTGTATTTCTAGTGCGGTTTTAGTGCTCTTCTTTTTTTTAAATCATTTTATTTATTTTAAAATTTTATTGGATTATAGTTGTTTTACGATGTTGGTTCATTTCTGCTCTGTAGAGCTGTATGTGTACATGTGTTTGTGTTAGTCGCTCAGTCGGGTCCGACTCTTTGTGACCCCATGAGCCCATGGTAGCCTGCCAGTCTCCTCTGTCCATGGAATTCTCCAGGCAAGAGTACTGGAGTGGGTAGCCATTCCCTTCACCAGGGGATCTTCTCGACCCAGGGAGAGAACCCAGAGCTGCTGCATTTTGCAGGCAGATTCTTTACCACCTGAGCCACCCGGCAAGCCCCTTAAGGTTACGTATCTCCCCTCTTTCTGGGTTTCCTTCTCATTTAGGTCACTACGGAGCACTGAGCAGAGTTCCCTGTGCTAGGCAGTAGATTCTTATTAGTTATCGGTTTGAATGTTTTTCTTATCTAAGTATTTTGTCACGTTTGTAACATGTCATTTTTAATATTCAGTTTACTAGTTATGTAGTTGAATCATCATTCAAACATTTCAAAGCACAAAATAGTAAGATTTTTAAGGTAGATTTAAAATGGTTTTACAATAACATGGCTATTATACTTAATGAATCTTCTTCCCATAATCCCCCTGTCATACTTATCTTGTCTATTAGCGCAACATCTGTTTAGATGTTAATTTACATGACTATAGTATCTGAATTAAAATTATGTAGATGGACCAATTAAGAATAAAATATTAATAACCCAACATAAAGAAGGCATAACAAAATTAGAGAAAATAAATGATTAAAATTATTAATAAGCCTGACATTTTACCTCACTAATAATTAAATTCATTAAAAATAAAATGACAGGCTTATTAATATCTTCCATCTATGAATTGGTAGGGATTAAAAACACTGTGATGGTAATTGAGACTGACCCTCAGATATGCTGCCAAAGGGAAGAGAAAACTGGCTCAACTTTAATGACTAGCAAGAAACTTAAAAATGTTTATAAACACTGATTTAGAAAATTCACTTATATAACTGAGGCTAGAGGCAGCCTCAGAAATGGAGAAAAAATATTTACATTCATAGATAAAAAGAAGATTCAGTACAAATGCCCAATGACAAAGAATAATTAAATAAGTAATAACACAGTCATCTTTGGAGTGTTAAGTATTTATTATGTATGTATACATGATATTTACTAAAAAATTCAGTGGTGGGGAAAACACAATGTGCTTTTAAGTGGAAAAGGCAAGATGCAGTGATTATAGTAAAATAAGTTGTGTGTCACGGTGTGCATAGGTGTTTGTTTTGTGTGTATATGTGTCTCGTGCATATCTAGAAAGAAATGCATAAAAAATACTGAAAGTACTTATCTGGTAGGAGTATGGATGATTTTTATTTTCTTTTTTATATTTCTGCACATGTTCTGAGCTTCATTTTATTTACAAATCATTGTTTCTGCAATCAGAAATATATTTTACCGGTAAGGAAGACTAAGGGTGATGAGTAAATCTCTCTCCTTTACTGGATTCGTGCTCACTTTGCTCTCAGTGCCTTAATGCATTGAACAGAATCCTGGACAAGGAGTCAGGAGGTGGTTTTTCAGGTTATGGTCCAGAAACTTACTAGGTATATGGCATTGGGCAAATCTAACTTGTATGTGCTGTTGTTGTTGTTTAGTTGCTAAGTTGTTTCTGACTCTTTGAGACCCCATGGGCTGTAGCCTACCAGGTTCCTCTGTCCGTGGGATTCTCCAGCAAGAATACTGCAGTGGGTTGCCGTTTCCTTCTCTAGAGGATCTTCCTGACCCAGGAATCAAACCCACATTTCCTGTGTCTCCTGCATTGGCAGGCAGATTCTTTATCACTGAGGCACCTTAACTTGTAAAATGGGGATTTCTACCTTCCCTGTATGTACCATTGGAGGACTGTAAGAATTCAAGTGAAAATACCAACATAGACGAAAAAACTTTGCAAACCAAGATGCAAAGGATTCCCGAAACCACCGTGAGGTTTGATAATTTCTTAGAAGGATACAGATCAAAGTCAGCTAAAGGAAAAGTCACACAGGAACCTGGTGGTGTCTCAAATTTTAGTGTCCAGAGTGTTTACTGGGGCTTCAGTACATAGGTATGATTGATCGATTGCCTGCATGGTTGAACTCAGGTCTAGGTCAACCGACACCATGTTACCCAAAGTCCCCTCCCTCAGTCACATGGTTGGCCTTTCTGGCATAACAGCCCCTACCCTAACCCTACCCTAAAATTAAGTGTGGCCAATCTCCACCCTAAGAGCACCGGTGTGGCGGCCCCTCTGTAAATAGAGACACTCCTATCAGGTATGACCTAGATTACTTACCAGAGTCAAGGCAAAGACCAGCTACCTGTTTTCAGTTCAGTTCAGTCGCTCAGTCATGCCTGACTGTTTGAGACTCCATGAACCGCAGCACGCCAGGCCTCCCTGTCCATCACCAGCTCCTGGACTTTACCCAAACTCATGTCCATTGAGTCAGTGATGGCATCCAACCATCTCATCCTCTGTCATCGCCTTCTCCTCCTGCCCTCAATCTTTCCCAGCATCAGGGTCTTTTCAAATGAGTCAGCTCTTCGCATCAGGTGGCCAAAGTATTGGAGTTTCAGCTTCAACATCAGTCCTTCCAATGAACACCCAGGACTGATCTCCTTTAGGATGGACTGATTGGATCTCCTTGCAGTCCAAGGGACTCTCAAGAGTCTTCTCCAACACCACAGTTCAAAAGCATCAATTCTTCAGCACTCGGCTTTCTTTATAGTCCAACTCTCACATCCATACATGACTACTAGAAAAACCACAGCCTTGACTAGACAGATCTTTGTTGACAAAATAATGTCTCTGATTTTTGATATGCTGTCTAGATTGGTCATAACTTTCCTTCCAAGGAGTAAGCATCTTTTAATTTCATTTTGGACCAGGCTAAAGTCCTTACTAGGACTTCCCAGCGGGTACAAGTAGTAAAGAATCCACTTGCCAGTGCAGGAGATAGAATATCTCCTGGAGTAGGAAGTGGCAACCCACTTCAATATGTGACCAAAAAGAGATGGAAAACAAATTTGTGGCGGAGGCTATTATTTACTGGGCTTCCCAGGTGGTGCTAGTGGTGAAGAACCCCTCTGCCAATGCAGGAGGCATAAGAGACGCCGGTTCGATTTCTGAGTCAGGAATATCCCCTGGAGGAGGACATGACAACCCACTCCAGTGTTCTTGCCTGGAGAATCCTATGGACAGAGGAGCCTGGAGGGCTACACTCCATGGGGTCACAAAGATTCGGACACGACTGAAGCAACTTAGCACGCTATTATTTACTATGTTATAACACTGAAATAAGAGAAGATAGGATTTCCACAGGTACAAGTGGCAATGCAAATACATTCTTCGCCGACCCACAGAACCTTGGGGACCACCTTTGAGAAGGGAATGTGTTAATGGGTGCTGCAGAGAGACATTTGCTACAGTCGTTATTTACCGCAGAGATGAATTAGGCTGGGAACCACTTACCGGCCTGCGGGGTATAGGAACCTGACCCTCTTCTCATTGTTAACAGCACACAAATATGTCTCTCTGTTAACAAATGTATCTAATGTGAATGAGGTACAAGCGTATCTTTTCACAGGTTCCTTTTTCTGGCACCATCTCCCTCTGTAGTGCAGCTAAGCTTGCTATGTACAGCGAGGGGGAGATGATAAAAAGAACCTGGCTCATTTCCCTTTGCAGAGTTTCAAATCTCTAGCACCATGTCAGGTTGGATCCATAAGATTTCATAAGAGTGAGATTAGAAAAAGGAAAACCCAAGTTTATTTTCTCATGAAATTAAAAAAAAAAATAGAGCTCAATGAAGAGAAAGATCCTCCTCAGAAAACTTGCTCCAGGACAACCTCATGCTTTTATGGGAAAAGAGCCAGCGACAGAGACTCAGAATGAAAGTATTCAAGTACAATTGCCTTCAGAGGGAAGAATTTCAGCCTTTGTCTGGTGGTTTTTGGGAAACAAATAACTGGTCATAAATCGATGTTGTCAGTAAATTGGGGTTGTATGTTCTGTCTCTTTCAAGGAAAAACTGGCCACGCAGAAGTAGTCCGGGTGGTGTACCAGCCAGAACGCATCAGCTTTGAGGAACTGCTCAAGGTCTTCTGGGAGAATCATGACCCGACCCAAGGTAGATGAGTGAGCCAGTATTTAATTATCTTACTAATTACAGCTGGGATAATTAGTGTTTGAGCTGCACGGAAGAGATGAACCTTGAAATCACACAGGAGCTCAAGAATATGATTGCAGACATTTATTGACGGAGAAGGGGAGGGGCTGGGGAAAAGAGGGCGAGAGAATAAAGGCACAGCCCCCCATCTGCGCCCCTCCCTCCTTTACAGCTGTCAGGGGTGGGAAAATTCCCACAGAGAAAGACGCCAGACAATAGAGATTCGTTCACCTTTGATTATTGCATTATTCCTCCTTAATGCAGTCTTTTGTCTACAAAATTAAAGTGTCTTTCTAGCAGCTCCAAAGTTTTCCTGATTTATGGTTCCTTTATTTCCCTGAATTTAGCCTTTCTCATCTTTTGACGTTATCAGCCTTTTTCCCCCCCTTTAAATGTCTGAGGGTGATTAAAAAAATAAAGGTAAAATGTAGGATGCAATGGGTTCACAATGTTTGGGTTATTTAAATATTTGTTTCCTTTGGAATTTATTGTATGGAGATATTAATATATTTGGGCTGTAAACAATGGTGGTCAGGAATTTTATTTGAATGCACACAAGTGAATATCTCATGCTGGCAAATATTGTTGTAATATCCAATAATGGAGCAGTTTCCAGACTTCAACTTAACAACCTTACAAGCACTGCTTTGCCAGTGTGATGATCTGATATTATGAGTCTTATGAACTGAAAAGTCCTACATGTATGATATGATTTTCACAAACCCTGTTCATTTAGCAGGCTTCCCTGGTGGCTCTGATGGTAATGAATCTGCCTGCAGTGCAGGAGACTGGGGTTCGATCCCTGGGTCGGAAATGGCCATCCACTCCAGTATTCTTGCCTGGAGAATTCATAACCTACATCTAACTAGGCTGAGAATTCGGTTGGCTTTAACAAAATATTTAGGCTTCCCAGCTGGCACAGAGGTGAAAGTACTTGACTGCCAGTGCAAGAGATGCAAGAGACGTAGGTTCAATTTCTGGTTAGGAAAATCCCCTGGAGAAGGAAATGGTAAGTCACTCCAGTATTCTTGCCTAGAAAATCCCCTGGACAGAGGAACCTGGCAGGCTACCATCCACAGGGTTGCAAAAGATAGCAACTGGTCTATTTAATGAAAATATTTTTCCCTTTGGTGTCAGGTCTTGTGGGAGTGGGTGAGTGGTGTTGGCTCTTTCCTGATGAATGGATGTGTTCTTCCAAACATGCATTGTGTTTTGGGGTGGAACCTTACCAAGATCCCAGCAACCCCAGTGCCAGGTTGGTAAGTCCTGAGTCCTGGTTACACCTGAGTCCAGGGTGATTTCCCAGAAGGCAAAGGTCAGAGCTAAGGCGAGAACAGCAACATGATCAGCAGAGGAGCCAGGGTCAGGCAGGTCCAGGATGCAGGCTCATCCAGCAGGGTGACTGAAGGTGGGAATGAGGCCAGGAGCAGGTTCTCCATGACCGTCAAGTCTGGTTGACGTGGGGGGATGAGTCCCTGGTGGGGAAGCAGTGAGATGGGGGGCAGGGGAGGTATAGGACTGTTAAGGGCAAGAGTACTGTCATCAGAAGGTACAGACGCCACCCTGATTTGGACTGCCGCACTGTCACGTCATATAAGAACGGCAGGCCTGATGGCTTAGACATCTGTGGCTCAATGAGAAACTGATTGGTGAGCTCCATAAAGAAGGGGGGTGACGGCCAGGATCATTCTGTGGAGCCTTTGATTCAGAGGCAGCAGCCTCTTGCTCAGAGATGAGGGTCAAGGCAGGATGCTGGGAGCCCCAGAGTTCCAAGTGGAGACACCTCTCAGGAGCCCAGGTGAGCCTGAAGTCATGGAGCAGACAGGCTCTATGCGGGCCCACAAGGCTGGGTATGTGGCCTTGGCCTGGCCACCCAGGTGGTGCTGATAGAACCACCTTGTTCTTGGCCTCCACAACATTTCAAAGAAGGTGAAGCCATCTACTTCTCTCTCCTTACTCCTCTTAACGTCTTACCCATTTTATCATTTTCGGGGGATGGAGATGTGAACCATTTTTAATGGTCTTTATTGAATTTGTTACAAAATTGTTTTCATTATATGTTTGGGTTTTTTGGCCCCGAGGCATGTGGGATCTTGGCTCCCAGACCAGGGATTGAACCCGCACCCCCTGAATTGGAAGGTGAAGTCTTAATCACTGGACCGCCGGGGAAGTCCCTACCCATTTTCTCACATCTTTACTAGTGCACCTCAGGTCACTAGTTCTCGCCCCTGATTCTCAGGGGAATTCCACCTGCAAAAGCTTTTTATTAGAACCTCTTGTTCTCCCCATCCCATGGATCAGATTGGTCTCAACTTTGAAATTCTTGGTTTGCTATGAATTTGCTAGGGCTGCCATCATAAAGTATCACAGACTGGGTGGCTTAACCAACAGAAATGAGTTTTCTTACAGTCCTGGAGGCTAGGGGCTGAGGCTGAAGGCGTTGGCAGGGTTGGCTTCATGTTGACTTGTCAATGGCTGTCTTCTCATATAGCCTTCGCTCTGTGTGTGTCTGTGTCCTAATCTTTTTGTATAAGATTGGATTAGGGCCCACCCAGATGACCTCATTTAATCTTAATCATTAAAGACCCTGTCTCCAGATGCAGTTACACTCAGATTAGGGCTTCAACATGTAAATTATGCGAGGAGGGGGGACGCACTTTAGCCCATAGCACTGTCTGATAATGTAATATGTAATAGGTTGATGTGCTGGTTTTTCAGAGGTACTTTTTTTCTGACAGGCTGTTCATAGGCTTATAGACTGAAAGAGACTGATCATCTGTTCCAACCTCAGCTTCAATTCTATGAGTCAGAAGATGAAATTGCTCCTGGTGGGGGTCACAGACAATGGGGTTGGAGTATTGAGTGACCTATTCTTACACTGATATTTTGGACAAATTATAGACGTAGGAGGCGAGTTTTTGTACCCTTGTGTATACTTGTTTCTGCTTAGAGTAGTGCTTCATGCAGTGCACACGGCCATGCATTAAATCCCAAGGTATCTGATTGTCCCACATTATTATTAGAATTATTTTTTAGATAGTTCAGTGTAGTGGGTCACGGTAAGAATCTTTTTCTGCCTTTTAGGGTTTCCTGTGACCCTTCTGGAAATAGGGCCCATGGAATGAGCTATATGATCTAGGCCTGATCAGTCACAGTATCTCTTCCTGTTATCAGTGTTCAATCCAAACAACAGGCGTGTGACTCCAGCAGAACCAGCTAGAGTCTTTCCCTGGGAGTGCGGTATGCTGTCACTTGGCTATGGGTGCCAGGGGAATAACCCACACAGATCACCTGACCATGTGGTCCCCAAACTTCCCCAGTCTCTAGATACCGTAGCAGAGCCTGACATTTAGATCTGGGTTCTGGCCCCAGTTGGACCTCTTCCCAACCTTTCAACCTAGGCCAAGACACTTAATCTGAAACTCTGTTTTCTCATCTACAGAAAGGGGAAAATAATGTCTATCCTGCCCACTTCTTGGGTTATCATAGGCATGAAATGAAACCACATGAAAATCACTTGAAAGAACCATGGTCAAAATCCAGGGTCAAGAACCCTACAGGTGGTGGCATTATAGCTGTGTCCTTCTCAACACAATACAGTGTCACCAGAGTTATTTATTTATTTTTGTTTCCTTGATTTCTGTGGGGAACTATTTACCATCTGCCTACTACACTGTGGGTTTTCTACCACAAAAGCTCTTCTGTACTTCCTGCTAGTTGGAAAGATTTCTGCGTTGCTTGCGTTCTCATTTTGTGATGTAACTGCTGGCGGTGATAGTGATGAGGCTGACAGACAGAAAGCTCCTTATCTTTGCTGCTGATACAGTCTTCAGAAGAACCAGATAAAGTCCCAGCCTCTCATGCGTGCCCTGCATCCCCGTACCTCACATGCTTTGTGCACGAATCCCATCATTTTGGTCCTCCTGTTTCTGCATAGGAATGCAGGTTCCAGACCCTGAACCTTGGGCCAAACCACAAACACACAAGTACACAATGTGGAGACTCAGCTTTGCCTCACTTGATTGCATAAACCTGACTTCTCTATTCCAACCTGTTTCACTCTCCTTGATCCTGAGGGAAAGGACAACATATTTATGAAGTACCCCTTATGGCCCAGTCTCAGTGGTAGATGTGTTCTACCTATAATTTCATTTAACCCCTACCATAACCTGATGAGCTGGGGTTCACTGTCTTCACTTAACAGAAGAGGAGAAATGAGATTCCAGAATACTGACAGTCTTGCTTCATGGTGTTGACAGTATTTGAACACATCTCTGACCAAAGCCCATATCTATTTTCTTTCCCCTACACTGGAGGGATCCATGCTTCCTGATGAGGGAGGACCTCTTCTAAGGAGAAGCATTGTGCAGGATCCCCCATGTAATATAGCTGTGTCCCTAACAACCTTTTTAAAGCAAATATGTGAAGATGCTACTACAAATTTAATCATGCTGTAAATTGAATGCCCCTTTTATTAACCAGCACCATGTCACTTACCTCTGCAAAATGGAAATGCTCCCATGCATCATGTGCTCGACAGTCACTAGGCCACACCTGCTGCCCAGTTGGATGTATGGACCTCTGGTAGTAGCTCCAGACCTTCCCAGGGACTAGGGCACAGATTGGGAATTTCTCCAGTGTACTACCAAGGGAGCGGTGGCCTTTCTGCAGAGGCCTTCTGGCTGAGACTGTGAACTGAACCCAATATCAGTTTCCCCATTTCTAAAGGTCTGGAATTTCAGCTGGACGTGCAGCCACCAATAAAAACAAAATTTCCCAGACTCTGAGTGACTAAGTATAGCCACATGTCCAGAACCAGACTAGAAGAGCATGAGCACAAGTGACAGTGTGAACTTCCGGGTTAAGTGCACCTAGAGGAAGGGCAAATGATGTCAGCTTCTGGGTCCAATGCACACAGAGGAAAGGCCGTTCTCTTCTTTCTCCCTTCTCACATACTGCCTGCAGTTGCAGTGATGACTGTCTTGGACCACAGGGATGGGGGCCTCACCCTTGTAATTGAGGACCTACAAGATAGAAGTTTCCAGTCAGTACCCCAGGCTGGACTCTTTATGCAAGAACTATCTTCTCTAAGCTGCTGTTATTTTGGTTCATTTTAGGCCTTTTTTTTTTTTTCTCCGACAACAGTTGTGCTAATCCTTACTAAAATAGCTTTCAATATAAGCTGGTGATGAACTCCCAGTCACTCCTCTGAAGATCTTAATTAAAATGTTTCTTAATTAAAGCATCTTTAATCAAATCTGTTAAGAGTATGGACTCTAGGGTTAGAGGATATGGCTTTAAGCAGTCCTGCCACATGCTGTCTGTGTGGCCTGGGGAAGTTGACAGTCACTCGTCGCCTCTCTTCTCTGAGCCTGACCACCGGGTCCCAGCTCTAATTGCTATCATCTGGCTGCCACGCCAGCCTCCACCTGGCCTTACCCTTTCCTGATCTAGTACCCACGGTGACCTGTCAGAAGCACAGAAGGGAACTACGCCCCGCTCCTGACTTTTCTTTGTGATGATATGCACACTCTTCAGACTTTCCCGGTACCTCAGTGGCAAAGAATCTGCCTGTAATGCAGAAGCTGCAGGTTTGCTCCCTTGGTCTGGAAGATCCCCTGGAAGAGAGCATGGCAATCCACACCAGTATTCTTGCCTGGAGAATCCCATAGACAGAGGAGCCTGATGGGCTACAGTCCATGGGTTCCCAAAGAGTTTGACACGACTGAGCGACTATAAGCTCCATATTAAATAATTTTTCACTGAACAGCTGGATGAATGAACCTCAGTTTTCCCATCTGTACGATGGTTGTTCTCCCTTCAGTGGTGTCAGGATCTATTAAGGAATGTGGTCTGTTGTGCAGAGCCCAGCGCTGGGTACAGAATAACGACATTGTATATAATAGCCGCCATCTTCATCCTGCCCATGTCCTAAACAGCCGTTTCACCAGCTCCCATCCATCTGCCTTGCTTTCTCTTGTACCCCAGTACTTCTCGGTTTTTTTCTTTCTCATTTCCCCCATCTTATGTTCTCAATACCCTTGATCATCCCTTACACTTGGTTCATACCATTTATCCTCAATCAACATTCCTTTTCCTCCTATGCCCACCCTCCACCCTCCCACAGGGAGCTCCCAGTTGTGCTCAGTAGCTTCATCTGTCTGCCCTCATGGGCCACACTGTCTCTGGTGTTGGTTTCATGGAGCCCTAGCACCACATACCCAGCTTGCTACCTTCCCCTCAGAGCCAACAGTAGGGGATTAATGTGGTTTCTCAGCTTGTGGTTGGAACTAGAGACCCTAAGGACACTTCTCCATTCAGTGCCCATGGACCACACGTTCCCCCCTCCCAGCCTACTCCCACACTCCCCGTGCAGCATTGTTCAAGGTGCACGGTTCCCAGGAGGTCCCCAGAAGGTCAGGAGTGGGGCGGGGCCACTCCATCTTTAGCAGGTTTGCTTCATAGCTTCTCTCCAGGTGCATCGTAGAGAAGCCAGTGCCCTGTGCTGTCTACTGAGCAACAATTAATTGGAGAGAAAAAAAATATCCTCTTGTGTTTTCTCAACAAGTTGCCATTTAAGTGCTGGTGCTTATATATTTGAACTTGCCAAATTAATATCTGAACTTCATTGTGCTGACCCTTTTAAGTTAGTTTTTTGAAAATAAGTCTCCGGTTTTGAAGGACTATCCCTTTTTTAGCCCACGTACAAGGAATCTATCATCTGCAAATAATTAGACAGTGGGAATTATATTGTATTGCTAATGAGCAGATGTGCATACTTATAGTGGAGGAACAGCTGCACACATACAAAATGCAAAAACGACCCAAACCCAGCATTATGAATTCTGAAAGGGATTGCATTCTTTTAAGAATTTCAGAAACAGGAAAAAAAAAAAGAAACAAAGAATTTAACTGATACTTTTCTTTATTAATTGTTCTTTCAGTCGTACTTTTCCTTGCATAACATTATCACACATGGACATAGCATCTTGGCTACTTGCAAATGTGCTATTTGCACTTTCAAATCCCTCTCTCATATAATACTATAAAGCTTATATTTAACATTTTTCCTCTTTCTAGTGCTTTAAGGGTTTGGTGCCTACAGACTCAATGACAGACTCCTACTGGGTGTTTACTCTGGGCTGAGCATAGTGCTAGGTTCTTAATGTGCATGTGATCCCATTTGATCCTTAAAGCAATGCAAGAGTAGGCAGTCTTGGACCCATTTTACAGATGAACGCATGGGCCCAGGGAGGTGAAATGATTTGCTGTGAGCCAGTTAGTACATTATTGTCAGAGCTGGGATTTGGACCTACCAGTTCAATTTCAAACCTTGTGTTACTTCCATTGTATGGTCTGTGGTCCTGCATTGTCACAGGATGCTATGGACTGACGGAATACACAGCTGCACCCTAACCTGCAGCAGCAGCAAATTATCCAATGAAGAGTGTCTGTCCTCATGAGCACCTTGTAATAGCTCTTACAATTTTGTAATCCTTTGAAGGATTTTCAGTATGAAAAAGTTCAAGTAGACTTTTTTTTATACTATAAATCAAAATCTGTTTGTAATGGATAGTGTGGTAGCAGTGCGCGCGCACACAGTCGCTCAGCCATGTCTGACTCTTTGTAGCCCCATGGACTGTAGCCCTGCAGCTCCTCTGTCCATGGGATTTCCCAGGCAAGAATACTGGAGTGGAGTGGGTTGCCATTTTCTTCTCCAGAGGATCTTCCTGACCCAGGAATCAAACCCATGTCTCTTGAGTCTCCTGCATTGGCAGGTGGATTCTTTACCACTGACACCACCTGGGAAGCCCCAGAAGAGTTTAGGAATGCTACTATCTTTTGTCAGCCTATACAAAGGGCATGTATCTGAGAATTTTCCTTGAAAGATGTGATTGGATCAGTGAATTCAAATAGACTTTTGCAGACTTTCAGCCAGGAAGAATTCCACATGTCTTAGATTGGAGTGGTTAGGGCATTTAAACTTTGCTGATCAATTCCTGAAATAATGTAAAATCAGTAAGAAGAAATGAAGTCAGAAGGATTAATTCACATAAAAGAATATTAAATTAGATAAGAGGAAAAATTAGAAATGATAACATTGGCAGAAACTAGAATTTACAGGTTCTTAAATGGCAGACTAGCCATTTGGATCAGCTATCTCATCAAAAGCCACTCAACATGTTGGATAAGATATAAGAAACATATTAAAAGCATCACATCAAAATACTGATGAAATGATTATGAATTACCATGTTAAATTTGAATGGAACACAGGAATCTAGAAAGGTAAACAGGGGGCTAAAACCCTTTTGCTCTAGGAAGTTTGCCAGTTCCAGAAGAGTTGAGTCTTGAAGGCCTTATTAATCAAACTACAATGAGATGCCCCCTCACACCTGTCAGAATAGCTAACATCAGAAAGTCTGCAAATAACAAATGTTGGCTAGGATTTGGAGAAAAGGAAACCCTTGTTCACTCTTGGTAGGAATGTAAATTGGGGCAGTCACTAAGGAAAACAGTATGCAAGTTCCTAAAAAAACTAAAAATAGACCTGCCATATGATCTAGCAATTCCACTCTTGTATATATATCCCCCCCAAAAGAAAATTGAAAACATTAACTTGAAAAGATACATGTACCCAGTTTTCATAGCAGCATTATTTACAGTAGCCAAGATATGGAAGTAACCCAAGTGTTCATTAACAGATGATTGGAAAGAGAGGTTGTGGGGCGCGTGTGTGTGTGTGTGTGTGTGTGTGTGTGTGTGTGTGATGGAATATTACTCAGTCATAAAAATAATATGCTACCATTTGCAACAGTGTGGGTGGACCTAGAGCGTATTATGTTTAGTCAAATAAATCAGAGAAAGACAAATGCTCTGTGTTGTCACTTATATGTAGAATCTAAAAAATAACACAAACAAATGTGTGTAACAAAACAGACACAGACTTGCTAATGTAGAGAACAAATAAGTGCTTACTAGTGGGCAGACGGGAGGAGAGGGGCAACGTAGAAAGTTAAAGTACAAACTACTAGGTGTAAAATAAATAAGTGCAGGTCATCTAAAACCCCCAGTTCCAACTTCGCGGGCCACCTAGCCTGGGCTTTGAATGAAGTTTCTGAAAACCAAGCAAAGCTCCAGGGCGAGCTTAACATGTAGGCTATAAAGCTTGCCAGCTTCCTTGCCAAGAACTCCAGGCAAATTTGTGCTGAAATTCCATGTGAAACGAATGGATTTTCTACCTCCTAGTCCCCGCTGCACTGTCCAGGTCACTCACCCCTGCGCTCTGGCTTTGACTCAAGGTCAGTAGTTGAAACCACAGTGACAAAGAGCCAGCTAACTTTTGCAGAAGCAAGAGCAAGTACAAACACCCTAAGCAGCTAAGTGTCTGATTCTGTGATCCTATGGACTGCACTACGAGTAGAGGAGTGGAGGCTCCTCTGTCCTCCACTACTTCCTAGAGTTTGCTCAAATTCATGTCCATTGAGTCTGTGGTGCTATTTAACCATCTCATCCTCTGCTGCCCCCTTCTCTTTCAGTCTTCCCCAGTATCAGAGTCTTTTAAATACAATCCAATGTCAAACAGCCTGAAACCATGGATAATAATGTATGACTGCAGGACAACTTCCTTGTGTTAAGAAGTAAACACCAGAGCTGGCAGAGGGATGGTGGCAGAACCTGTGGGCTAGGTGGGAAGCTCACCCTCCGCGAGGAAGGGAAGTGGGGACCACTGCTGCCAAGGATTGAGGAGACACCTGGAGGCCAAGGGTCAGGCCACCACTATCTCCTCCAGCAGCAGACACCATAGAGATCATGCAGCCGGTGGGTACACTGGCCATCAACGGCAACCCTGCGCACAGGTGGCAGTGTAGAAGCCAAGACAGGAGCTTCCAGAAGTACTTTCAGAAAAATAAGAGTGAACCTCAGTATGCAAACACAGGGAACTGAAAAACCACAGTAAGCCTTGTTACTGAGTTTGAGAGCAGAAGAGAATGCAGTTGTACACTTAACAAGTTCTTTCCGTATCTGGACCCCTGCCTGTCTATAATCAATTGTCCTCAGATGGAGAACTGAGTCCTAAAAAGTTGCAACATCCTTGAAGTTATGCAAAGAATTAAAGTAGCGTGTGGCTTATCTGGGAGGTAAAGATGGGAATGGCTTCTGCTTGGTTGGTGCCCTCTTGAAGAGAAATACTTTTGCTCAGCTTAAGATCAAGCCCTGAGCCTTTGGAGTGGGAGCACTGACTCCAAGACCCTAGATTACCAAAGAAGTAACCCTAGGGAGTATCAAACAGTGAGAACTCACACAAACAAAACCATCCGAATATAAGACCCAGCATCACCCAACCATCAGTAGCACCCTGGGCAGGATGCCTCATCTAAGCAAAAATCAAAACAAAAATACAAACCCAATCATCAGCAGACAGGATTATCACCTCACTCACTCTTGCCCATCAGAGGAAAAACAAAGAAACAAAGAAAAACTCAGCAGAAATCTCATGCTATATAAAACTTACACAAAACAAAAAGGAAGAAAGAATCCAACCTTCTTCAAGGAAATAAGTCAACTTTCCTTGAAGCCTGGGAAAAGGAGACTTCAAACACAATACATTAAAAAAAATAATGAAAAGACAGAGAAATACTACACAGGTGAAGGAACAAACTAGAAACTCAGAAGTCCAAATAAATAGGCAAACTACCTGAAAAGAATTCAGAATAATGATAGTAAAGATAATCAAAAACCTTGAAAACAAAATGGAGAAAATGCAAGAATCAATTAACAAAGACCTAGAAGAATTAAAGAATAAACATACAGAGACAAACAACACAATTACTGAAATTAAAAATACTCTAGAAGGAATCAATAGCAGAATATCTGAAGCAGAAGAATGAATCAGTGAGCTGGAAGATAAAATGGTGGAAATAACTTCTGAAGAGCAGAATAAAGTAAAAAGAGTGAAAAGAACTGAGGGTAGTCTGAGAGACCTCTGGGACCATATCAAACGCACCAAAATTCAAATTATAGGGGTCCCAGAAGAAGAAGAAGAAGGAAAAAGGAAGGGTATGAAAAATTTTTTGAAGAGATTATAGGTGAAAATTTCCCCGACATGGAAAAAGAAATAGTCAGTCAAGTCCAAGAGGCACAAAGAGTCCCATACAGAATAAACCCAAGGAGAAACACACCAAGTCACATACTAATCAAACTAACAAAGACTAAACACAAAGAAAGAATATTAAAAACACCAAGGAGAAGCAACAAGTAACATACAAGGGAAACCCTGTATGCTTAACAGCTGATCTTTCAGCAGAAACTCTGCAGGCCAGAAGGGAATGGCAGGATATATTTAAAGTATTGAAAGGGAAAAATCTACAACCAAGATTACTATACCCAGCAAGGATCCCATTCAAAATTGATGGAGAAATAAAAAGCTTTTCAGACAAGCAAAAGTTAAGAGAATTCAGTACCATCAAACCAGCTTTACAACAAATGTTAAAGGGACTTATATAGTCAAGAAGTACAACAGAAGAAAAAAGATCTACAAAATCAACCCCAAACAATTAAGAAAATGGCAATAGGAACATACATATCAATAATTACTTTAAATGTAAATGGATTAAATACTCCAACCAAAAGACACAGACTGGCTGAATGGATGCAAAAACAAGATGCATATATATGCTGTCTACAAGGAACCCACTTCAGACCTCAAGACACATATAGACTGAAAGTGAGAGGATGGAAAAATATATTCCATGCAAACGGGAAGCTAAAGAAAGCTAGCGTAGAAATCTTCATATCAGACAAAATAGATCTTAAAGAAGATTATAATAGATAAGGACACTACATAATGATCAAGGGATCAATCCAAGAGGAAGACATAACAACTGTAAATATCAATGCATCCGACATAGGAGCACCTCAATACATAAGACAAACACTAACAGACATAAAAGGAGAAATTGACAGTAACACAATAATAGTAGGAAACTTAAACACCCTACTCACACCAATGGACAGATCATCAAAGCAGAAAATTAATAAGGAAACACAAATCTTAAATGACACATTAGATAAGATGGATCTCATTGATATCTTCAGGACATTCCATCCAAATGCAGAAGAATGCACCTTCTTCTCAAGTACACATGGAACATTCTCCAGGCTAGACCACATCTTAGGTCACAAATCAAACCTCAGTAAATTTAAGAAAATTGAAATTGTATCAGGCATCTTCTCCAACCACAATGCTATGAGACTAGATATCAATTACAAGAAAAAAAAAACTGTAAGAAACACAATCACATGGAGATTAAACAACATGTTTGTAAGTAACGAATAGGTTACTGCAGAAATCAAAAGGGAAATAAAAAAATTTCTAAAAACAAATAGCAGTGAAAACACAACAACTCAAAACCTATGAGATGCAGCAAAATCAGTTCTCAGAGGGAAATTTATAGCAATACAATCCTACCTCAAGAAACGAGAAAAACACCGAATAGACAAACTAACTTTACACCTAAAACAACTGGGGGAAAAAAAGAATATTTCTATATACTAACAATGAAACATCAGAAAGAACAATTAAGGAATCAATCCCATTTACCATTGCAACAAAGCAATTAAATATCTAGGAATAAACTTACCTAAGGAGACAAAAGAATTGTACACAGAAAATTATAAGACACTGGTGATCATTATCCTCAATGGTGAAAAATTGAAAGCATTTCCCTAAGGTCAGGAACAAGACAAGGGTGCCCACTTTCACCACTGCTATTCAACATAGTTTTAGAAGTTTTGGCCACAGCAATCAGAGCAGAAAAAGAAATCAAAGGAATCCAGATTGGAAAAGAAGAAGTAAAACTCTCACTGTTTGCAGATGACATGATCCTCTACATAGAAAATCCTAAAGCTCCACCAGAAAATTACTAGAGCTAATCAATGAATATAGTAAAGTTGCAGGATATAAAATCAATACACAGAAATCCCTTGCATTCCTATACACTAATAATGAGAAAACAGAAAGAGAAATTAAGGAAACAATTCCATTCACCATTGCAACGAAAATAATAAAATACTTAGGAATATATCTACCTAACTGTGTGGATCACAATAAACTGTGGAAAAATCTGAAAGAGATGGGAATACCAGACCACCTAACCTGCCTCTTGAGAAATCTGTATGCAGGTCAGGAAGCAACAGTTAGAACTGGACATGGAACAACACACTGGTTCCAAATAGGAAAAGGAGTACATCAAGGCTGTATATTGTCACCCTGCTTATTTAACTTATATGCAGAGTACATCATGAGAAACGCTGGACTGGAAAAAACATAAGCTGGAATCAAGATTGCCAGGAGAAATATCAATAACCTCAGATATGCAGATGACACCACCCTTATGGCAGAAAGTGAAGAGAAACTAAAAAGCCTCTTGATGAACGTCAAAGAGGAGAGTGGAAAAGTTGGCTTAAAGCTCAACATTCAGAAAACGAAGATCATGGCATCTGGTCCCATCACTTCATGGGAAATTGATGGGGAAACAGTAGAAACAGTGTCAGACTTCATTTTTGGGGGCTCCAAAATCACTGCAGATGGTGACTGCAGCCATGAAATTAAAAGACACTTACTCCTTGGAAGCAAAGTTATGACCAACCTAGATAGTATATTCAAAAGCAGAGACATTACTTTGCCGACTAAGGTCCATCTAGTCAAGGCTATGGTTTATCCTGTGGTCATGTATAGATGTGAGAGTTGGACTGTGAAGAAGGCTGAGCACCGAAGAATTGATGCTTTTGAACTGTGGTGTTGGAGAAGACTCTTGAGAGTCCCTTGGACTGCAAGGAGATCCAACCAGTCCATTCTGAAGGATATCAACCCTGGGATTTCTTTGGAAGGAATAATGCTAAAGCTGAAGCTCCAGTACTTTGGCCACCTCATGCCAAGAGTTGACTCATTGGAAAAGACTCTGATGCTGGGAGGGATTGGGGGCAGGAGGAGAAGGGGACGACAGAGGATGAGATGGCTGGATGGCATCACGGACTCGATGGACGTGAGTCTGAATGAACTCCAGGAGATGGTGATGGAAAAGGAGGCCTGGCATGCTGTGATTCATGGGGTCGCAAAGAGTCAGACACAACTGAGCGACTGAACTGAACTGAACTGAAAGAAACAAAAGACCTATATAGAGAAAATTATAAAACACTGGTGAAAGAACTCAAAGAGGACACTAATAGATGGAGAAATATACCATGTTCATGGATCGGAAGAATCAACATAGTGAAAATGAGTATACTACCCAAAGCAATCTATAGATTCAATGCAGTCCCTATCAAGCTACCAACGGTGTTTTTCACAGAGCTAGAACAAATTTCACAATTTGTGTGGAAATACAAAAAACCTTGAATAGCCAAAGCAGTCTTGAGAAAGAAGAATGAAACTGGAGGAACCAACCTGCCTGACTTCAGGCTCTACTACAAAGCCATAGTCATCAAGACAGTATGGTACTGGCACAAAGACAGAAATATAGATCAATGGACAAAATAGAAAGCCCAGAGATAAATCCATGCACCTATGGACACCTTATCTTTGACAAAGGAGGCAAGACTATACAATGGAGAAAACACAATCTCTTTAACAAGTGATGCTGGGAAAACTGGTCAACCACTTGTAAAAGAATGAAACTAGGACACTTTCTAACACCATCACAAAAATAAACTCAAAATGGATTAAAAATCTAAATGTAAGACCAGACACTATAAACTCCTAGAGGAGAACATAAGCAAAACACTCTCCGACATAAATCAGAGCAGGATCCTCTATGACCCACCTTCCAGAATATTGGAAATAAAAGGAAAAAAAAGGGACCAAATTAAAATTAAAAGCTTCTGCACAACAAAGGAAACTATAAGCAAGGTGAAAAGACAGTCTTCAGAATGGGAGAAAATAATAGCAAATGAAACAACTGACAAAGAATTAATCTCAAAATTATACAAGCAACTCCTGCAGCCCAATTCCAGAAAAATAAATGACCCAATCAAAAAATGGGCCAAAGAACTAAACAGACATTTCTCCAAAGACATATAGATGGCTAACAAACACACGAAAGGATGCTCAACATCGCTCATTATTCAGTTCAGTTCAGTTCAGTTGCTCAGTCGTGTCCAACTCTGCGACCCCATGAATTGCAACACGCCAGGCCTCCCTGTCCATCACCAACTCCCGGAGTTCACTCAGACTCATGTCTATCAAGTTGGTGATGCCATCCAGCCATCTCATCCTCTGTCGTCCCCTTCTCCTCCTGCCCCCAATCCCTCCCAGCATCAGAGTCTTTTCCAATGAGTCAACTCTTCGCATGAGGTGGCCAAAGTACTAGAGTTTCAGCTTTAGCATCATTCCCTCCAAAGAAATCCCAGGGCTGATCTCCTTCACAATGGACTGGTTGGATCTCCTTGCAGTCCAAGGGACTCTCAAGAGTCTTCTCCAACACCACAGTTCATAAGCATCAATTCTTCAGTGCTCAGCTTTCTTCACAGTCCAACTCTCACATCTATACATGACCACAGGAAAAACCATAGCCTTGACTAGACGGACCTTTGTTGGCAAAGTAATGTCTCTGCTTTTGAATATGCTATCTAGGTTGGTCATAACTTTCCTTCCAAGGAGTAAGTGTCATTTAATTTCATGGCTGTAGTCATCATCTGCAGTGATTTTGGAGCCCAAAAAAATAAAGTCTGACACTGTTTCTACTGTTTCCCCATCAATTTCCCATGAAGTGATGGGACCAGATGCCATGATCTTCATTTTCTGAATGTTGAGCTTTAAGCCAACTTTTCCACTCTCCTCTTTGACTTTCATCAAGAGGCTTTTTAGTTCCTCTTCACTTTCTGCCATAAGGGTGGTGTCATCTGCATATCTGAGGTTATTGATATTTCTCCTGGCAATCTTGATTCCAGCTTGTGTTTCTTCCAGCCCAGCATTTCTCATGATGTACTCTGCATATAAGTTAAATAAGCAGAGTGACGATATACCGCCTCGATGTACTCCTTTTCCTATTTGGAACCAGTGTGTTGTTCCATGTCCAGTTCTAACTGTTGCTTCCTGACCTGCATATAGCTTAAGAGAAATGCAAATCAAAACCACAATGAGTTATCACCTCACACTGGTCAGAATAGCCATCATCAAAAAGTCTACAAACAGTAAATGCCAGAGAGGGTGTGGAGATAAGGGAAAGCTCATGAACTGTTGGTGAGAAGGTAAATTGGTACAGCCACTATGGAAGATGGTAAGGAAATTCCTTTAAAAACTAGGAGTAAAGTCACCGTATTACCCAGCAATCCCACTCCAGGCATATACCCTGAGGAAACCAAAATTGAAAAAGACACATGTATCCCATTGTTCATTGTGGCACTATTTACAATAGCTAGAACATGGAAGCAACCTAGATGTTCTAGCAAGTAGAACATGGAAGATGTCCATTGACAAATGAGTGAATAAAGAAGTTGTGGTACATATACACAATGGAATATTACGCAGCCATAAAAAGAAATGCCTTTGAGTCAGTTCTGATAAAGTGGATGAACTAGAACCTATTATACAGAGTGAAGTAAGTCAGAAAGAGAAAGATAAATATCGTATTCTAATGCATTTATTGGAGAAGGCAATGGCACCCCACTCCAGTACTCTTGCCTGGAAAATCCCATGAGCGGAAGAGCCTGGTAGGCTACAGTCCATGGGGTCACTAAGAGTCAGACACGACTGAGGGACTTCACTTTCACTTTTCACTTTCATGCATTGGAGAAGGAAATGGCAACCCACTCCAGTGTTCTTGCCTGGAGAATCCCAGGGATGGGGGAGCCTGGTGGGCTGCCGTCTATGGGGTCGCACAGAGTCGGACACAGCTGAAGCGACTTAGCAGCAGCAGCAGCAGCAGCAATGCATATATATGGAATCTAGAAAAATGGTACCGAAGAATTTGTTTGCAGAGCAACAATGGAGAAACAGACAGAGACAATAGACTTATGGACCTGGGGAGACGGGAAGAGAGGGTGAGATGTATGGAGAGAGTAACATGGAAACTTACCATACGTAAAATAGATAGCCAGTGGGAATTTGCTGTATGGCTTAGGAAACTCAAGCAGGGGCTCTGTATCAACCTAAAGGGGTGGAATGGGGAGGGAGTTTCAAAAGGGAGGGGATATGTGTATACCTATGGCTGATTAATGTTGAGATTTGACAGAAAACAACAGAATTCTGTAAAGCAATTATCCTTCAATAAAAAATAAATAATTTTTTAAAAAAGCATTAAGGGTATGTTGCACAACACAAGGAAATATAGTCATTATTTTGTAATAACTTTACTTTTTACTTTAGAAAGTTGATATTTCACTTTTAAAATTTTTATTGGAGTATAGTTGATTTACAGTGTTGTGTAAGTTTCAGGTGTGGGCCTCCCAGGTGGCTCAGTGGTAAAGAATTGCCTGCCAATGCAGGAGATATGAGTTCTATCCATGGGTCAGTAAGATCCCCTGGAGTAGGAAAACGGCAACCCACTTCAGTATTCTTGCTTGGAAAATTCATCCGGGCAGAGGAGTATGGAGGGCCGCAGTCCGTGGGATTGCAAAGAGCTGGGCATGACTGAGTACACATGTAGGCTGGGTTAGTTTCAGGAGTACAGCAAACTGATTCAGCTATTCTGCATACATATCCACTCTTTTTCCAAGTCTTTTCCCATATAGGTCATTGCAGAGTACTGAGTAGACTTCTTGCGCTATTCAGTAGGTCCTTATTAGTTATCTGTTTTGTATACTGTGGTTTAAATGAAGTATAGTCTAAAAATGCAGTATAGTCCATAAAAATACGGACTCACCATGCGGTACATCTGAAATGAATATAATATAAATAAATTATTCTTCAATAAAAATAAGTTAAAAAGAACATCTAAAATATTGTAAGAGGAGTGAAAAAAATACATTCTAAGTAGATTACAGACCTAAATGTGAAAACAAAACTACAAAACTTCACATAGATAGTATTACGATCATTGGTTTGAGAAGTGTTTCTTAAACAAGATGTAAAAAGCACTAGCCATAAGGGAAGCTATTTGATAAATTTAACTATTTTAAAATCATAACTTCGCTTTATCAAAAAACATGATAAAAAGATGTAAGAATAGATTATATTTCCCAACATATTAATATCCAAGACATATAAAAAGTAGATTTTAAAAATATCTGCAATAGATTTTTAAAAATGCAGGCCACTGACTAGAAAAATGGGCAAAGGACTTGTAGTGGTGAGGAAACATGAAATGATAATATATGCCATTATTAATCAAGGAAATGCAAATTAAGATCAAGTGAGATTTCATTACACAGCAAGTTCAGTTCAGTTCAGTCCCTCAGTCATGTCCAACTCTTTGTGACCCCAGGGACTGCAGCACACCAGGCCTCCCTGTCCATCACCAACTCCTGGAGTTTACTCAAACTCATGTCCATTGAGTCGGTGATGCCATCCAACCATCTCATCTTCTGTTGTCCCCTTCTCTTCCTGCCCTCAATCTTTCTCAGCATCAGGGTCTTTTCAAATGAGTCAGCTCTTCGCATCAGGTGGCCAAAGTATTGGAGTTTCAGCTTCAACATCAGTCCTTTCAATGAACACCTAGGACTAATCTCCTTTAAGATGTATCTCGTTGCAGTCCAAGGGACTCTCAAGAGTCTTTTCCAACACCACAGTTCAAAAGCATCAATTCTTCTGCACTCAGCTTTCTTTATAGTCCGACTCTCACATCCATACATGACTACCGGAAAAACCATAGCCTTGACTAGACAGACCTTTGTTAGCAAAGTGATGTCTCTGCTTTTGAATATGCTGTCTAGGTTAGTCATAACTCTCCTTCCAAGGCCTAAGCATCTTTTAATTTCATGGCTACAGTCACCATCTGCAGTGATTTTGGAGCCCCCCAAAATAAAGTCAGCCACTGTTTCCCCATCAATTTCCCATGAAGTGATGGGACCAGATGCCATGATCTTAGTTTTCTGAATGTTGAGCTTTGGCTAACTTTTTCACTGTCCTCTCACTTTCATCAAGAGGCTCTTTAGTTCCTCTTCATTTTCTGCCATAAGGGTGATGTCATCTGCATATCTGAGGTTATTGATATTTCTCCCGGAAATCTTGATTCCAGCTTGTGCTTCTTCCAGCCCAGCGTTTCTCATGATGTACTCCGCATGTAAGTTAAATAAGCAGGGTGACAATATACAGCCTTGACGTACTCCTTTTCCTATTTGGAACCAGTGTGTTGTTCCATGTCCAGTTCTAACTATTGCTTCCTGACCTGCATACAGATTTCTCAAGAGGCAGGTCAGGTGGTCTGGTTTTCCCATCTCTTTCAGAATTTTCCACAGCAAGCATACTGACAAAAAGTAAAAAGTCTGACATTAACAGACTTGAATGAATTGGTAAACATTTAGAGCTCTGACCACTCTCATGCATTGATGTAGGTTTATTAATTCGTATACCTACTCTGGAAAATGGTTCAGTAAGATGAGGACATGCAAACCTAACAAGCCAAGAATTTTATTTCTAGGTGTGTACTCAAGTGAAATTCATACATATATTACAGAATGCAGGTCTTAGCAGCCCCAAGCTGGTAATGTTCATCAGCAGTAGAATGGATAAACAAATTATGATCTATTCATACAAAGGGATATTTCAAAGCAATGAAAATGAAGAAAATAGAACAATCTCATGAACATAACAGTAAAAGATTAAAACCACAGTATAACTTCACTGATGTAAATTTTTTTTAAAAAGCTGATGACTGTTATAAAAAATAAGGTATGGTTACTACTGAAAAAGGAAAGGGACTGTCATCAGTAGGGACACATGGTGGGTTGTCAGGTTGCTGATGTTTCACTTTCCTGCTTTGGAGAAGGAAATGGCAACCCTCAGTGTTCTTGCCTGGAGAATCCCAGGGATGGGAGAGCCTGGTGGGCTGCCATCTATGGGGTCACACAGAGTTGGACACGACTGAAGTGACTTAGCAGCAGGTTGCTGATGATGCTCTGTTTCTTGACATAAGTGGTGGTTATGTTTTCACTTTATCATAAAAATGTGTAGTAATATGTCTTGCCATATATAGTATGAGAATACTAATGTGAATTCTTTAATAAACTGCATTTACGTTTTATGTACTTTTGTACATGTATGTGCCTTTCTGCATTCAGATCTAGAAATTATAAAGGCATTGCAGTGTTGATCCCTGGTGCTTGTGCTCGGTTGTGTCCGACTCTTTGCGACCGCGTGGACTGTAGCCCACCAGGCCCCCCGTCCATGGAATTCTCCAGGCAAGAATACTGGAGTTGCCATTTCCATCTCCAGGGGATCTTCCTGACCCAGGGATTGAACCAGTGTCTCCTATGTCTCCTGCGTTGGAAGGTGGATTCTCTACCACTGAGCCACCTGAGTAACTTGTTGATTGCTACTTTTGTTAATAATATGAACAATGCCCATGATGAAAGACTAGCTTTGTGAATGTATGTGCACATACGTGCTTGGTACTGATTCAAATGTGAACATCTTATAAATCTAATTTCATGCCTAATGTTCTGTAGGGAAATACTTTGGCTGACTTATTGCTAAAAACCTTAAGATTTGGATAAGAAACGGTGACATAGAAGTTTTAACATTTTGGAAATTTTCATACATTTTCATGATAGTCTCAATATTTCAAGATTCATTCATTGGTCAAAATTGGGAGTTTGTAGTACAAGTGGATATGGAGTCCCAGACGTTATTTAAAAAGATACAGTAGTTTAAAATAGTTCCTTTGCCCAGTCACAAATAGAATTTCCCTTTCATAAAAGCAAAGCTATATTAAAATTATTTCTTCTTCTTTTTTTTTCTTTTTAGGAAGAAATCACCGCATCTTTTCAAAATAATTTATTTATGGTTATGGAAGTAGTGTTTTTTCATTACTGAAAATCAAATCCTTCTTTTTAGGCACAGAGTGAATATTTGACTCCTCTTCTACATAGCAATTTTCTTTCATCCCTTTTGAGATGCGGTGCATTAAAAAAATAGAATATTGGGAAATGATAGGGAATGCAGAGTATTTCCTTTTAGAAGGGAGCCATGTAATATCTTTCATAGTCCACTACATGCTACTTCATTTTTTTTTTTACTTAAGTGATACATAATGTACAAGTTGAGGCTGTTGTGTTTGTTCACTTGCTAAGTCATGTCCGAGTTATTGTGACCCCATGGACTGCAGCACGCCAGGGCTCCTTGCCCCTCACTATATCCCAGAGTAAGACAGTAGTGGTTAAGAGCATGACTTTGTAGTTAACTAGTTTCCGATCAGCACTGGTGTTGGGCAGGCCCTCAACCTTTCTCTGAGTGTTAACTTAGTGTTTTAACTTTAAAATGAGATGTCATTTAAAATGGACAGAATTAATTTTCAGTCAGGTAAAGTGAGATAATTCCATATGAATAAGACTTGTCTCAAACACCTGAATTAAAGTCCAGGTGTGTCAGGAAGGGTCACATGGGTGGTAATAAGAGGTGCCATCTCTTGCTGTGAGGGATGCTGGTTCATCAACCTGCTGGAGGACTTAAGGGCCCAGTGAGGTCTTGTCTCCAGATTATTTTGAAACCAGTGAGATACTATTATACGTATTTGACACTGGCTGAAATTAAAAATGACTGACCATGCCAAGTATTTAAGTAGATAGAAGACGACTGGAGCCTTCATACATTGCTGGTAGGTAACGGAAAATGTTATAACCACTTGGGGAAAACTTTTTCAGTTTCTTAAAAAATACAAATGTACCAGCCATTCCACTCCCAGGTGTTTATCCAGGAGAATTGAAAGTGTATACAAAACCAGTACATGAATGATCACAGTAGCTTTATTTTCATAGCCAAAGGCTGCAGGGAACCCAAATGTCCATTAGTATGTCCATGACTAAACAAATTTGGCATAGCCAATCAATGGAAATTCCCTGTGGCTCAGACAGTGAAGAATCTGCCCACAATGTGGGGGACCTGGGTTCAGTCCCTGGGTTGGGAAGATCCTCTGGAGAAGGGAATGGCTACCCACTCCAGTATTCTTGCCTGGAGAATCCCATGGACAGAGGAGTCTGATGGGTTACCATCCATGGGATCTCAGAGAGTCAGACACATCTGAGTGACTTATATTTAACTAATCAATGGAACACTGCTCAGCAATAAAAGAAAGGAACAGACAACAACATAGTTGAGTTACAAAAAAAACAGGGTACATACTATGTATGATTCCCATTGTATAAAATTCTAAAAAAATGCCCGTGAGTCTATAATGACAGAATTTAGATCAGTGTTTGCCTTGGGCTTTAGGGTGGGGGCTGGGAGTGGTGAGAAGGGGAGATCTGAAAGGGGTATGAGGGACACTTGACTCATACCCATACAGTGGGTACATACTCATACAGTGGCTAAGATTCCACACTTCCAATGCAGGGTGCATGGGTTCCATCCCTGGTTGGGGAACTGAAGTCCCACCTGCAGCCAAAAAACAGAGGGGAGGTATGAGGAAACTTTCAGAAGTGTTCATTATCTTGACTGTGGTGAGGGTGATTTCATGGCTTATGCATATGTCAAAGTTAATCAAATTGTACAATTTAAATATATATCATTTATGATATGTCAATTATACCTCAATAAATCTGGTTATAAAAGGATCTAACCCAAATCCTTACTATATAGATGATGAATTGAGGCCAGAGAGGTTAAAAGGTGTGGATTCTAGGTGGATCCATGTTCATCCTAGTGATCACAGCTTGCCTCTCTGCATTTGTATCTGTTTGTTGGTACACTGTAGACATTTCTCTGTTGATACATCATAGACATTTCTGGAAACTGAGATCAGGCTCAATGGTCTGTGTTATAGCTAAAGCTCTAACAAGTTTCTTGGACTCAGCTAGATGCCCAATGACTCTTTCTTGACAGAATTTTAAAATTTGTAAGCACTAGGTTGAAAACGTCTCGTCCTTAAATTTCTGCATTAGAAGTCACAAGGGGACAGGGGAGATGTGTTTATTGAGCTTCTATGTAAGACACCTTACAACTCTGTGGAGTACACATCACCATCCCCATTTTCCCAAATGAAGTCACCGAAGCTTAGATGGGTCTAGTGCCTTGGCTGAGGTTGCACAGTAAATAATTGCACAGAGGTGGAATTAGAAACAGAACCATCTCTTGACAAAACTCATGCCAGTTTCTCTGCTTCATTCAGCAGACATGGCTCAAGATCTGTTTTTCTCCCTAGCAACAGTCTGTAGAAGAGAATACAGATTTATCCTGGTGGGAGTCACCCTGTTTCTGCATCCAACATGGGTAGTCCTCTAATGAAGTTGCACCTTTGAAGTTCCCTAACACAGTCAGTAGCCCTAGACCCTAAGGAATGTGTCCTTCCTTGCCCTGTTGTTCATTATCAGCTGATGACTCCTAAAATTTCTTAAAATAATTACCTCTCAACAACTCATAGTGTGAACTTCCCTTTAAAAATTCCCACGTTCACACATATTTCTTACCTCTCGAGTCTGAATATGTAAAAAAAGGGCTAGCACCCAATGAGGAGCTAAAGTTTAGAGGGCTACTGGGTAGATGAGAAGTCATCTGCTCAGTCTTTTTGCTTCATTATAGACTAAGCTTTCTCTTTTTTTCCAGCACTTTCTCTGGCCCCACTGAGAGAGAGGGAAATCTAAGAGCAGTCTCAGGAGGACTTGTCCCTTTCAGATCTCATTTGGAGAAGGTAGATGGAGAAACTTCAAACAGTTGGTAAATGCCAAGAGGTCAGTTCTTCCCAAGAATGCCCCAAAGCCCAGTCCCCATTAGTCAGTGTAGAGAGGGTTCTGGAAGAATTTTAAGCACAGGATGTTGTTTCTGAGCCAGTTATTCTCTTCTCACCCCCTGCAGCAAGTCCATTGTTTACTTTCCTGGTATGTGAAGACAGCCAACTAATGTCAATAACTTATCTTCGTTTTCCCGAAGCCAAGCGGAAGGCACAGTGAACTTTGCAACACTCATTGAATCAGTGTGAAAGAGAGCTCTGGGCTTTTGATGATTATGCTCACTCAGGGTCCCACTGGAATCTGTGGCTCCTCGAAGTGGATCTTTCCATGCATCTCTGGCCTCCTGTGTGTCCTTTCAAAATACCTGTGTGATCTCACACACAAGCAACCAACTTCACTTCCTTCCAGGACACTTGGCAGAACCCAGTCTTGTCTCCTCACAGCCCTCAGTGTAGACCAAGCTCGTCCTTGTTCCTGGGTCTCAGGCTGGGGTTCTCCGCCCACCACCAGTTGCACCATGCACACACACTTTGTCCCACTGTCCATTGGTTTGCTGTGACTTCTTGTATATCAGTCTTGGAAAGAGAAAGCGCATCAGGGACATGTAGGTTTAAATCCTCGGATGGCATTCCCTGTACTAGGAAGGGGACCTCATAAATAAGACTGTCTTATTTCTGAATCCCAGGACTAGTACCTTGCCTGATTCAGGGGAAAATGGATGAATGAGTGGAAGGAAGTAAAGAAGCCAGGAAGTCAGAAAGAAGGTCTTTCAAAATTGTGTTTTTTAAAAATAATTTTAAATTGTTTTGTTTCTTTCTACCACCTACTCTGCAAGTCTTTCTTTCTCCCTTTTTGGTAACCCAGTGGGCGTGAGCTTGAGAGAGACAAGATAATGTTAACAGGCCAGATTTTTCCTAATTTCAAATTAGAGACCAAGAGTGAGGACATTGCATTTGAAAGCTCTTCATGAGTAGGAGCAGGGGAGGGAGAATTCACTCAAAGAGATTTTCCCTTTTCTTAGGTTTGGATCTGTTGAAATGAAGAGCTGGGATGGAGATTAACAAAGTTAAAATATAACTTGGAAGGTAATTCTAGTTTTTTACAAAAGTAATAAACTAGTTAAAAACAGAATAATACATTTCTACACACATAAAATGAATCATGATCATTTACCTGTGTGACCCCTGCTGTTTGAGTATCTGAGGTATTAATTTAAATAATGCTTTTCTGGGGATAAAGAGTTACTCCTCGAGTACCCACCCCAGTATTTTTGCCTGGAAAATCCCATAGACAGAGGAGCCTGGTGGGCTATAGTCCATGGGGTCACAAAGAGTCAGACACGACTGAGCAACTAAGCACTAGTTTCTTGTGTGACATCATTTATTATTTTTATTTCAAACTAGTTATTATGAGCTTTTCTAAAATTATGAAAAGTTTTAAAAATAAAACTATTTAACAGTTTTTTGTAGTTGATCTGTTTTAAATTTCATCTCATTTACTTCTCAAACAAATCGATAGGTTAGGCCGTTATAATCCTTGTTCTACAGAAGAGGTTTGAAGCTCAGAAAGATTAGGAAATTTGCATAAAATGTAAAATGTGTCAGTGGCAGAGATAGACTTGAAAACAATCTCTTGCAGCTCTAAGTCCTAGACTTCTTACACGAGATTTAGTAAACAGGTTTTCCTCACATCTGAATTACATTCAGATGTGTTTTGCATTCATTATATAAACCAATGGAGGTTGAAAGAAATGGTGGAAAGTTTAATGATGCTAAACATCTACAAATGCAATGTATTAAAACTAATAAAAACAGAAAAGCCAGAGTTCTATATGTTTCTCAATCTGTTGAGCATCAAATCATATTTCCTAGTGAACCATCTGCTTTCAGATTTGAAGCTTCTATCCATTTAATACTGGAGTAGGAAATGGCAACCCACTCCAGTATTCTTGTCTATGTATAGAGGAGCCTGGCGGTCTTCAGTCCATGGGGTCTCAAAGCATCAGACATGACAGAACACACACACACACACACACACACACACACACACACACACACACACACACCCATCCATTTAATAAGTGCCTTCATTAGTGAAAGGGAAGTACATGGATTGCAAGTGACCAAATACACACACGTGTGTGTGGATATGGATGTATGGTTTGAGTTTGAGATATTATATCTCTTCCTGGGATGAACTCTGATGGGAAAACATAATCAAAATAACCTTATCCTTCAGTAGACTGAAGAGTTAACTCCTAGTCTAGTATCACTCAAGACTTAAAGAAATCTGAATAAAAGGTTTTGATGTTTTCTCTCTGTCCACTACTATATCTCTTTAACACTCTCTTGTCTTCCTTCCTGGTCAGTCAGGGGTTTAGCCAGAGTGACCAGGAAGAGAGTGTATTGTTTCTAACAGGAGGAGCTTTTAGTTTTATTAGAATGTCCAAGAACGGATGCGATCAGGAGGTCCAGGCTGTAAATCAAAATTGGAAAGATTTCTGCCGACAGATGTGGCTGTTACTGTGTGAATAACTTCCATCTCTCCAATGGATGTGTAGTTTGGGTTTGTACAAAAGGTAAAAGGTTCACTGAGTCTGGTGCAGAGCTATGGGTAATGCCCATAAAATTATTTCTCTTTTTGTAAAAAAAAAAAAAAAGTTCTTCTTTTTCTGTGGACCATTTTTAAAGTCTTTGTTGAATTTGCTACAGTATTGTTTCTGCTTTATGTTTTGCTTTTTGGCCACAAGGCATGTGGGATCTTGGCCCCCTGACCAGGGATCGAACCAGCACCCTCTGCATTGGAAGGCAGAGTCTTACTCACTGGACCACCAGGGAGGTCCTCAAGTCACTCCTCTTTAAAGTTACTCCTCTGTGCACAGTGTGTTGGGGACAGCCCAAATCTGCGCAGGAAGACAGGGACAACAGTGGCAGGAGCCATATCAGTATGACATGTTACAATGATCAGTGTTACAATGATCAAGTCAGAATGAAGAGTCAAGGGGTGATGGCTTCAAGGAAGAGTCCAGAAATTACTATCCCAGCCCAGAAATTCCCGTCCCAGAGTGCAGTAGTAGTATGAACTCTTAATTGTCTAAATAAATCCATGAATTATTTTTTATAAAAATCCATCACCATACATGGGCTTGTCTGGTGGCTCAGCAGTAAAGAATCCACCTGCCAATGCAGGAGCCGCCAGTTCGACCCTTGGGTCGGGAAGATCCCCTGGAGAAGGAAGTGGCAACCCACTCCAGTATTCTTGCCTGGTACATCCCGTGGAGAGAGGAGCCTGGTGGGCTACAGTCCATGGGGCCAGAAGGAGTCGGACACAACTGAGTAAATAAACAGCAACAACAACTGTTACCTTTCATACTTGCCCAGAATGGCAGCCGTGTGCCTCTTTTCTGCCCAGCCACACAGTGTTGTGAAATCTCCCAGATGTTTCTACCCCTTAGGTTGTCACGTCACTACCAGAGGAGCTCTAGACGTGGAGGTAGACTTAAGGGTTTCACTGTGTCAGCCTTCTGCCAGACAGTCTGTGAAAATATCACCAGTGCAAGAGCCCGCTGTAAACCATATCCTGGGAGGGATTCTTCATTATTCTCACTCTGTTTTCTCAAAGTGAAGTGAAGTGAAGTTGCTCAGCCGTGTCCAACTCTTTGCGACCCCATAGACTGTAGCCTATCAGGCTCCTCCGTCCACGGGATTTTCCAGGCAAGAGTGGTGGAGTGGATTACCATTTCCTTCCCCAGGGGATCTTCCCGACCCAGGAATCGAACCTGGGTCTCCCGCATTGCAGACGGACGCTTTACCGTCTGAGCCACCAAGGGAAGCCCAAAGCAGATCTTTATCCATAAGCCACAATTTTCCATGATCCTATGATAATTTAGAGATCTCCAGATACACACACAGATAATTATTGTCTTCTGTGTACAAGATGTATGTAATCTTACTCAAACTTGTTGAAAAATATAAATAATATAACCATCTGCAAGCTCTCTGTTCCTCACATGCTATTTCTCTTTAAAAAAAAAAAAAAACTTAAATAGATTTAAACAACGACACACGGAGTTGCAAAAGTAAGTAGTCAAGATACCTGGAGTAACAGGCAAATTTGGCCAAAATGAAGCAAGGCAAAGGCTAACAGAGTTTTGCCAAGAGGATACACTGGTCATAGCAAACACCGTCTTCCAGCAACACAAGAGAAGACTCTACACATGGACATTACCAGATGGTCAACACCAAAAACAGATTGATTATATTCTTTGTAGCCAAAGTTGGAGAAGCTCTATACAGTCAGCAAAAACAAGACCGGGAGCTGACTTTGGCTCAGATCATGAACTCCTTATTGCCAAATTCAGACTTAAATTGAAGAAAGTAGCGAAAACCACTAGCCCATTTAGGTATGACCTAAATAAAATCCCTTATGACAAGGGATCAAATATGATAGACACAGTGCCTGATGAACTATAGACGGAGGTTCATGACACTGTATAGGAGGCAGGGATCAAGACCATACCCATGGAAAAGAAATGCAAAAAGCAAAATGGCTATCTAGGGAGGCCTTATCAATAGCTGTGAAAAGAAGAGAAGCAAAAGGCAAAGGAGAAAAGGAAAGATATACCCATTTGAATGCAGAGTTCCAAAGAATACCAAGGAGAGATAAGAAAGCCTTCCTCAGTGATCAGTGCAAAGAAATAGAGGAAAACAATAGAATGAGTAGAATAGAATCTTCAAGAAAATTAGAGATACCAAGGGAACATTTCATGCAAAAATGGGCACAATAAATAATAGAAATGTTATGGACCTAACAGAAGCAGAGGATATTAAGAAGAGGTAGCAAGAAACACAGAAGAACTATACAAAAAAGATCTTCGTGACCCATATAAACATAATGCTGTGGTCACTCACCTAGAACCAGACATCCTGGAATGCGAAGTCAAGTGAGCCTTAGGAAGCATCACTACGAACAAAACCAGTGGAGGTGATGGAATTCCAGTTGAGCTATTTCAAATCCTAATAAGTGATGCTGTGAAAGTGCTGCACTCAATATGCCAGCAAATCTGGAAAACTCAGCAGTGGCCACAGGACTGGAAAAGGCCAGTTTTCGTTCCAAGCCCAAAGAAGGGCAATGCCAAAGACTGTTCAAACTACTGCACAATTGCACTCATCTCATATAGTATCAAAGTAATGCTCAAAATTCTCCAAGTGAGGTTTCAACAGTATATGAACCGTGAACTTCCAGATGTTCAAGCTGGATTTAGAAAAGGCAGAGGAACCAGAGATCAAATTGCCAACATTTGTTGGATCATAGAAAGAGCAAGAGGATTCCAGAAAAACATCTACTTCTGCTTTATTGATTACGCCAAAGCTTTTGACTGTGTTGGTCACAACAAACTGTGGAGATGGGAATACCAGAACACCTTACCTGCCTTCAGAGAAATCTTATGCAGGTCAAGAAGCAGCAGTTAGAACTGGACATGGAACAATAAACTGGTTCCAAATTGGGGAAGGAGTACGTCAAGGCTGTATGTTGTCACCCTGCTTATTTAACTTCTATGCAGAGTACATCATGTGAAATGCCGGGCTGGATGAAGCACAAACTGGAATCAAAATTGCTGGGAGAAATATCAATAACCTCAGATGATTCTGCCACCCTTATGATAGAAAGTGAAGAGGAACTGAAGAGCCTCTTGATAAAAATGAAAGAGGAGAGTGAAAAAGCTGGCTTAAAACTCAACATTCAAAAAATGAAGATCAAAACAATGGAAACAGTGGCAGACTTTATTTTGGGGGGCTCCAAAATCACTGCAGATGGTGGCTGTAGCCATGAAATTAAAAGACGGTTGCTCCTTGGAAGAAAACCTATGACCAACCTAGACAGCATATTCAAAAGCAGAGACATTACTTTGCTAACAAAAGTCTGTCTAGTCAAAGCTATAGTTTTTCCAGTAGTCATTTATGGATGTGAGAGTTGGACTGTGAAGAAAGCTGAGCACCAAAGAATTGATGTTTTTGAACTGTGGTGTTGGAGAATACCCTTGAGAGTCCCTTAGACTGCAAGAAGATCAAACCAGTCAATCCTAAAGAAAATCAGTCCTGAATATTCGTTGGAAGGACTGATGCTGAAGCTGAAACTCCAGTACTTTGGCCACCTGATGCAAAGAACTGACTCATTGGAAAAGACCCTGATGCTGGGAAAGATTGAAGGTGGGAAAAGAAGGGGACGACAGAGGAAGAGATGATTGGATGCTATCACTGACTCGATGGACGTGAGTTTGGGCAACCTCCGGGAGTTGGTGATGGACAGAGGCCTGGTGTGCTGCATTCCATGGGATTGCAAAGAGTCAGACACGACTGAGTGACTGAACTGACTGACTGCCACTTGGAGAACCTGGTTTTCTGCATCTTGTGCTAAATGGAGAGGTATGTGACTTGATTTAAGAATCAGCCATCTGGCAGTGTGTTTTCTTCCCAGGAATGCTGCAGAAGGAACAGTGATGCTACCATCCTGCCATTATGCAAATGGATGTTAGGACAAAAGGATGGGATATAGTCTCACTGGAGAAGCCCTACTTGTAAGAGAAGGAGGGGAAGCTGAAGAAGACAGAACATTCTGGAATATATATTTATCCACTCTCTTACACAGTCTCTTAAGTAACATTTACAAGAATACATACATAGCATACACTGTAAATAATACTTAAAATAATATGTGCATTGGTGTGTGCTAAGTTGCTTAAGTTGTGTCTGACTCTGCTACCCTATGGACTATAGCCTGCCAGGCTCCTCTGTCGATGGGATTATCCAGGCAAGAATACTTGAGTGGGTTGCCTGCCCTCCTCCAAGGGATCTTCCCGACCCAGGGATCAAAGCAGTGTCTGTCTCCTATTAGCTGGTGGATTCTTTACCATTAACACCACCTTGGAAGCTCCTACTAATATGTATCTACAACCACAGTACCATCACTATAATACTTAAATGAATATATAACTTACAAAGAAATGAAATAGATATCCTAATTTGATATTACTTGGTGCTTATTGGAGGCATGGGATGGTTAATTTTTAGTATACAATATTAATATTTCAATGTCATTATTGATACTGGCTTTTTAATAATGAGTTCCTGATCCCCCTTGTGACCTTTGTATATGGAGGAGAGGAGGGGGTTCCAGAGGTGAGAGAATGGGATTTCTAGGAAGTCACCTAGGCTGGCTGGAGGAGGGCATGGCAGTCTGCTCCAGTGTTCTTACCTAGAGAATCCCATGGGCAGAGACAGGGGAGCCTGGGGGGCTTTTCTCCACGGGGTCGCAGAGATGGACAAGACCGAGCAACCCAACAGCAACAGCAGCAGCACCTATGATGGGGGCTCCGAAACTTGGAACTGTTGCTTTAGGAAGGTTGCACCTCTTATGGGAGGAGTTCGCGGGCACTTGTTAAAACTGAAACTGATGCTTTAGTGATGCAGTAAATGTGTGTGAAGTTCTTTTCTCAGCGTGGGGATCTGTCGGGGATCTCTGACAGGCCGGTGGCAGTGTAAGGTGGGGACTCCATCATTCAGTTAGAAATTGACCTTGAGCTACTGATTGCTCTACACTTGAGCTGCTGTGACTGTGGAAAGTGCACTGGGCTGGCTTGAAAATGCCAGGTTTTCCTTTGACTGGGTGTGTGACCTTAGGCAAACTCTTTAAACCCGTTGAGCATCAGTCACTTTGTCATTTCTTAGGCATCTCCTGTGTGTAGGGCACCACGCCAGGCACTTCTCCGCATATTATTCCATTTCCTTATCTGCCAAGCAAGGGATGGTACCACCTGCCACACAGAGTGTCTCATTAGAATCCACAGAACCAGTGTGTTATCACAGTGCTTCACAATCAAAAAAAGGTTATGCCTTCAATATCGGCATGGGAGAGTGCATGTTTGTAGAGCATCTACGATGATGCTAGGCCTGTGATCAATTTAAAATGGAGATACGTTATAATTAAAACAGGCAAAGCGAAACAGATAGGTTGCCTGCTTGTTCAAGGAGAGTTGTGTCAGGGTGAAATGGAAACGAGCACTCAGCAGGACGTGAGTCCTGAAGGACGTGTGACTCTGGCCTCATGGCCCGGGCCACCCCAGTAACCCTACACTTTCCACTTCCCCAGGCATGCGCCAAGGCAACGACCACGGCTCTCAGTACCGCTCCGCCATCTACCCGACCTCTGCTGAGCACATGGGGGCAGCCCTGAGGTCCCAGGAGGACTACCAGAAGGTAGGTCCCATCTCCCGGCCAGGCCACCTGTGGAGGAAGAGTCTGGTTCTTGCCACTTGGCCCTGCGCTCCATTTGCATGTTCTGGGAAATTTCTATCAGCCTCGTGGAATAGAGCCCTTCTGCTCTGTAGAAGAACGTGCTCCTATGAATGTCTCCAGAAGTCAGCTCATCCAGATGAACATACAACTTAACATCGAATTTCTCTCTCTCTCTCTCTGAGTCTCTCTCTCTTTTTTCTTCTTTCTGTATTAATCTGCTTGGGCTGCCATGACAAAGCATTACAGATGGGATGCTTAAACAGCAGAAATCTGTGGTCTCACAGCTCTGTTGAATCACAGGAAGTTTAAAGTCATGGTGTTGGCAGGACTGAATCTGCTCGGGGACGCTCCCCTGGGCTTGTAGCCGGCTGTCTTCTCCCTGTCCTCATCATCGGCTCTCTGTGCGCCTGTTTCTGGGTCCAAATTAATACCATTTATGACAACTCCAGTCACGTTAGGTCAAGGCCTTAGCTAATGCCCATATTTAACTCCATCACCTCTGTTAATATCTCCAGGGGAGGTCACATGCTGAGGTCCTGGTCGTTGGGATTCCCGTGTATCTTTTTGGGGGACACATAATTATGACTGTTAACTGGGTTGATGTTTGTGAAGCATAGAGCGTAGCAAAGTACTCAACAGATGGTAGCCCATATTACTGTTGGGATTTCAACTTCAGTTTGGTAGGTGAAGCCTTGGTTGCTGATACCATCACTTAAGAAAAGTAATGCATGATGACAGAGGAGGCTTAGGGCCTGAAGAACAGTAGTGCTTCAGAGATGGCTTAGAGAAGGGCCTAGGGCAGATGAGACACGGTGGCAGGTTCAACAGAGAACCAGCGCCAAGCAAAAACTTAACAGTTCATTCTGTTTGGTTTAATCTCACTATATTTAATTATAAAGGTTATGTTATTAATACTAAAAGCAACATATAATTAGTGCTATATATTGATTTCCTAATGTAATGATTCAGAATCTCTTAAGAAACTCCAGAAGAATATTAATTTCCCTCCAGACCATCTCAAAATGAGCTGATCTTCTCGTGTTCGCCTTGAAGATGTTAAGGTCAAAAGGTTAGTGCCTCCCACACTATGACGAAGAGGCTAACTTACACCTAATAGTCTGGTTTTTACCCAGTATAGTTTCTATCTTTAGCTTTGAGTAGAACCCACATTGATCTTAGATAACTGATAGACATATGAAGTAAAATTGGGATATTAAATGTTACTGATTTCTCCATTACTTTTGTAGATTGGGGGAATGTTAATCTTGAATAATCTTGTTCAGTGTTAATCAGTGAATAACCTTGACAGTTGTTCTAACCTAGTGCTCTTTGAATGTTCTGTACCTAGGCACATGGGAATGAAATACATTCCTACATATACATATATCCCCTTCATGGATCACAGCCTTGGCTTTTAAAAGTAAGGTCTATTTCAAAAATAAAAATTGAGCTCTTCTGTGCCCCCAACATCCAGATATCTGTTGTGGTTCATGTAACCACATAGAATTGCTTGATTACCAACTCAGAGAACAAATAATGTCTCGTCTCTTTTATTTTTATACGTAAATAAAAACTGGCTCTGAATTATACTGACAGATGAGTAGAAAGTCTACGCTTTCCTTCTGGCACACTGACTAAACTCCAGAGAGTCTTGACTCTAGACCACTGCCGCCATACAACCCTCTGCCCAACAGCAGTGGTCTGCCCTGCAGTGTCTGGCTACTGCAGGGAAGAGAGAGGTGAGGCCAAGGGCATCTGAGCTGGTGCACGAGAGGTGGCTGGTGTGACAGTATGCAAAGGGTCCTTCACCTGCCCCTGCCTGGTCCAAGCCAGGCAGCTGACTGCAGTCCCCAGGATGATTTGCTGTGATTTAGTGGCTTTTGGGCTCCTCTGTTAGAGCTAACAAGTCTGGTTCTAGCAGGCATCCTAGCACAATTGTTGAGTTATGTAATGTGCAGAGATATAGAGAGCAGAGTACATCAGGAGAAACGCTGGGCTGGAAGAAGCACAAGCTGGAATCAAGATTGCCAGGAGAAATATCAATAACCAGAAGCACAAGACATTAAGAAGCGGTGGCAAGAATACACAGAAGAACTGTATAAAAAATAAAGAGCTTCACGACCCAGATAATCATGATGGTGTGATCACTCACCTAGAGCCAGACATCCTGGAATGTGAAGTCTAGTGGGCCTTAGGAAGCATCACTACAAACAAAGCTAGTGGAGGTGATGGAATTCCAGTTGAGCTGTTTCAAATCCTGAAAAATGATGCTGTGAAAGTGCTGCACTCAATATGCCAGCAAATGTGGAAAACTCAGCAGTGGCCACAGGACTGGAAAAGGTCAGTTTTCATTCCAATCCCAAAGAAAGGCAATGCCAAAGAATGCTCAAACTACTGCACAATTGCACTCATCTCATACGCTAGTAAAGTAATGCTCAAAATTCTCCAAGCCAGGCTTCAACAATACATGAACCGTGAACTTCCAGATGTTCAAGCTGGATTTAGAAAAGGCAGAGGAACCAGAGATCAAATTGTCAACATCCACTGGATCATCAAAAAAGCAAGAGAGTTCCATAAAAACATCTATTTCTGCTTTATTGACTATACCAAAGCCTTTGACTGTGTGGATCACAATAAACTGTGGAAAATTCTGAAAGAGATGGGAATACCAGACCACCTGACCTGCCTCTTGAGAAACCTGTATGCAGGTCAGGAAGCAACAGTTAGAACTGGACATGAAACAACAGACTGGTTCCAAATAGGAAAAGGAGTACGTCAAGGCTGTATATTGTCACCCTGCTTATTTAACTTATATGCAGAGTACATCATGAGAAATGCTGGGCTGCAAGAAGCACAAGCTGGAATCAAGATTGCCAGGAGAAATCTCAATAACCTCAGATATGCAGATGACACCACTCTTATGGCAGAAAGTGAAGAGGAACTCAAAAGCCTCTTGATGAAAGTGAAAGAGGAGAGTGAAAAAGTTGGCTTAAAGCTCAACATTCAGAAAATGAAGATCATGGCATCTGGTCCCATCACTTCATGGGAAGTAGATGGGGAAAGAGTGGAAACTGTGCAGACTTTGTTTTTTGGGGCTCCAGAATCACTGCAGATGGTGACTTCAGTCATGAAATTAAAAGATGCTTACTCCTTGGAAGGAAAGTTATGACCAACCTAGACAGCATATTCAAAAGCAGAGACATTACTTTGCCAACAAAGATCCGTCTAGTCAAGGCTATGGTTTTTCCTGTGGTCATGTATGGATGTGAGAGTTGGACTATAAAGAAAGCTGAGTGCAGAAGAATTGATGCTTTTGAACTGTGGTGTTGGAGAAGACTCTTGAGAGTCCCTTGGACTGCAAGAAGATCCAGTCAGTCCATCCTAAAGGAGATCAGTCCTGGGTGTTCATTGGAAGGACTAATGTTGAAGCTGAAACTCCAATGCTTTGGCTACCTCATGCGAAGAGCTGACTCATTGGAAAAGACCCTGATGCTGGGAGGGATTGGGGGCAGGAGGAGAAGGGGCCAACAGAGGATGAGATGGCTGGATCGCATCACCAACTCGATGGACGTAAGTTTGAGTGAACTCTGGGAGTTGGTGATGGACAGGGAGGCCTGGCGTGCTTCGATTCATGGGGTCGCAAAGAGTTGGACACAACTGAGTGGCTGAAATGAACTGATGGTTGATATATCTATGTGTATATGATATTTATAATAGAACAGCAACCATAGTACGGACTACTTACTACATGATAATTACTGTTTTAAGCATTTTATATAAAGGGAACCATTTCTATATCTCTGACTCTATCTATAAACATACATAGATATAATGGATATATATATAATGGATCTAATGGACATGTTTAGATATAGGTATGAATATATCTCTCTGTATCTTTATATAAAATTACATGCACCCATGACTCTAGTTTCTAATTTTGAAGCTTGTATCATTTTCCAACTGTCCATTTAATTGGTATAATTGATTAATACACACAGAAAAAGGAAAAAGAAAAATCAGTAATCACGGTACAGTGAGAGGCAGGTGTAATTAGCTTTTACACCGTAAAGAGGTTGATCTGTGCTTTTATGTTTACCTTAAAGAATAACGTGGTCTTTACTAGGTCCACTAAGTAGGGAGAGAGACTTAGATATCACGAGTTGTAGGGGTCTTTAATCTGGGAGAGTTATTCTTAACAATACTGGATGAGGGTCTAGGACTCCGTAATCTATCTCATCACAAACTTTTGGGTTTGCTTCTGAGAGTGGGGAGGTTCTGAAGATGGATTTCCATCATTTTATATGTACTGTTTTCTCCTGTAAGAGTTGGCATTTCTGGCGGCCCTGTCACCACATCGGGGCGGGGGGGGGGTCATCTTATTTGAACCCTGGTGGGACCCCTCTGCACTAATTATAACATTGTTGACTCAGGTTACTAATTTAATAGTCTTCACTAGTTTGCCCCCAGTGACCCCCTAATAACCAGCTTCTTCAGCAACTTCTTTATGCCATTCAAGTTGAGAGTGACAGTACTACTTACCACCAAGCAGCCGTGTGAACATAAAACTCGCTGATTTTATCACAGGGACCAATTGTTGAGCTAATTAGATGTGCAGTACTGCTGATGAGCCAGAAACTGATTTTTTCCATCTAAGCCATGGTTTTCTGCAGAGTTGGCTGGGTTGTAGACACCAGGCTCACCAACAGTCCTCGAAAAGGAAGAAAGGCTGAAGACATTTGCAAATTTCCATTCCGATTAGGGCAGGCTGGAGAATCTCACAGGAGAGGACTTGAGTGAAACCTCAGTTTCACCTTGAGTTCCTTGACCTTGAAAGGGCAGGTTTCTGTTTACCGAATTTGACAGCTGCTTCATATCTTTGGTGAGCTGCAGCCTTGGCACAAAATGTGGGATCTCCTTGCCTTTGGACAGTCTTCATGGTGGTGGTGGTATAGTCAGTAAGTTGTATCAGACTTTTGTGACCCCATGGACTGTAGCCCTCCAGGCTCCTCTGTCCATGGGATTTCCCAGGCAAGAGTACTGGAGTGGGTTGTCATTCCCTTCTCCAGGGGATCTTCCCTACCCAAAGATCAAACCCAGGTCTCCTGCTTTGCAGGTGAATTCTTTACCAGTGAGCCACCAGGGAAGCCAAAGACTTCACAGTCTTTCATTAATAGCATTTTCATATTTTTTTTTTTGCCAGTTTCATAGTGGAATCATCTGCTTATGGTATTCATTGGAGGAGATAATTGGATGTATTCTTGTTTTTGGATCACCAGATGTAGACAGTTTCCCTCTCAAGTGAGCCCGTGATGATGTTTTCTAATATTCTAAACTGAATCATAGCTTCTGGCAGGGAGGGGGGTTGTTCACATGTGATTTTTATGTCCTGAAAATCCAACTCTTCCTCATTTAGGAACTGGATCTTTTGATCAGTAATAGATTGTGTTCCCTGAAATTTGCTGAAGAATTAATAAATCAAAAGACTTTTCTGGCCACATGACCTACTTCCTTCCCAGTGCCTCAGAGCTTCATGAACAGTAAGCACAAGCTTTCCTCTGGATGACCTTTTTGGGTGAATGTTAAATTACCCACCATGTGTCAGATATGAAACAGGGCCTTAATGTCCCTGTCTCCCAGCATGTTTATCCACCTACCCTCCTATCCATCCATCCATTCATATCTTCAGCATAGCTATAGTCTCTAAGTATTTATCATGTTTTATCTGTAATTTCAATTATCTAGCAATCTGTTACTGTACTGTACACGGTGTCATTTTAAAGCAAAGTACCAAAAATGAAAGGTAAAAAGCAACAAGTATTTTTCGGCATTGCTTCAGCTTCCCTGATAGCTCAGTTGGTAAAGAATCTGCCTGCAATGCAGGAGACCCCAGACCAGTTCCTGGGTTGGGAAGATCCACTGGAGAAGGGATAGGCTGCTTCTGCTACTGCTGCTAAGTCGCTTTAGTCATGTCCGACTCTGTGTGACCCCATAGACGGCAGCCCACCAGGCTCCCCCGTCCCTGGGATTCTCCAGGCAAGAACACTGTAGTGGGTTGCCATTTCCTTCTCCAATGGGTGAAAGTGAAAAGTGAAAGTGAAGTTGCTCAGTCATGTCCCACTCTTTGTGACCCCATGGACTGCAGCCCACCAGGCTCCTCTGTCCATGGGATTCTCCAGGCAAGAGTACTGGAGTGGGGTGCCATTGCCTTCTCCGAAGAGATAGGCTACCCATTGAATATTCTTGGGCTTCCTTTGTGGCTTAGCTGGTAAAGAATCTGCCTTCAACGTGAGAGACTGAAGTTTGATCTCTGGGTTGGGAAGATCCTCTGGAGAAGGGAAAGGCTACCCACTCCAGTATTCTGGCCTGGAAAATTCCATGGACTGTATAAAAGTGAAAGAGGAGAGCGAAAAAGTTGGCTTAAAGCTCAACATTCAGAAAACGAAGATCATGGCATCTGGTCCCATCACTTCATGGGAAATAGATGGGGAAACAGTGGAAACAGTGTCACACTTTATTTTTTTGGGCTCCAAAATCACTGCAGATGGTGACTGCAGCCATGAAATTAAAAGACACTTACTCCTTGGAAGAAAAGTTATGACCAACCTAGATAGTATATTCAAAAGCAGAGACATTACTTTGCCGACTAAGGTCCGTCTAGTCAAGGCTATGGTTTATCCTGTGGTCATGTTTGGATGTGAGAGTTGGACTGTGAAGAAGGCTGAGCGCAGAAGAATTGATGCTTTTGAACTGTGGTGTTGGAGAAGACTCTTGAGAGTCCCTTGGACTACAGGGAGATCCAACCAGTCCATTCTGAAGGAGATCAGCCCTGGGATTTCTTTGGAAGGAATGATGCTAAAGCTGAAGCTCCAGTACTTTGACCACCTCACGCAAAGAGTTGACACATTGGAAAAGACTCTGATGCTGGGAGGAATTGGGGGCAGGAGGAGAAGGGGACGACCGAGGATGAGATGGCAGGATGGCATCACCGACTCAATGGACATGAGTCTGAGTGAACTCTGGGAGACGGTGATGGACAGGGAGGCCTGGTGTGCTGCGATTCATGGGGTCGCAAAGAGTCGGACACAACTGAGCGACTGAACTGAACAGTCCTCAGGCCTGGATCCCGTCCTGCAGTTGTCGCATGCCGTGCCTCATGGGACAGAGGTGGCCTTTGGAGGCTGAAACTGGGAGTTCTTTTTTCCTGGGCTGCTCACCCAGTGGGCACACATCTGGCTTCTTCTGAGCCCCAGGGCCACACACAGAACACACTTGGTACCCCAGAGAGGATGGGGCTTGCTCTCCTCTCTCTAGGGGACCTTGTCTAGTTTTGAACAGAGATACAAATTTGCATCAGCTTATTCTCTTTCAAACATCTCTACCTTCCAAAAAGATCCAGCTTCATCCCCATCCTGCTTACCAAAATAAAGTAGCATACTAAAAATAACAACAGGGAAAAAATCCTGAGAGCTAGATTTGGAGGAGAAAATTGTGTGTGTGTGCGTGCGCGTGCGCTTGTGTCTGTATAATCAAAATAATGTTTGAATGGTTGGAGAGGATGTGCTAGTGCTGTCTTAGTCACTTACTACCTGTGGATCCCTGACTTCTATTTCTTGTCTTTATTTTCAAATTATCTGAGTGCGGACAGCATAATTTCCTCATAGATTTGTTATAAGAATTAAATAATATTTTCCATATATGTAAAAATACATTAAAAATTCTGTATATGTAAAAATATCTCTTGTTATGGACATATATATATATGTATGTATATACACACACACACATGCACATACTATAATATAGCTAGCATGTTGTACCCACCCAATATTCATTCAATGAAGCTAAGCCTCTTGAGACTTCCAGTCAAGAAAATAGTTCCAATTATGCCGACTCAATTGAGAGAAATTAAATATACTCAATAAATATCCAGTTATGCTATAATCATCATAATATAACTGGACCTGATAATTCCCTACCAGAAGGTACAGATCCTTTGTATTTCCTTATAAGCATTGATAGCCTGAAAATTTGAAAATGTCTTTCCTTCTGTACCTTCCCCCACCTTCCCCAGTAAATTAATACATTAATTACCTTATCAGTTATTAATTATGTACTGATTAGTTGCCAGACTCACATTACAGCTGTTTCAAACACAGCTATCAGAAGAAGGATCTCGTGAAGTTTCTTGCAATCACCTGTGCTACGCAACAGCACAGAAGCCCATGTGTCACAAATGCTCTTACCTGGAGACCATTCCCTGGGAACTGCCCTGACTTTAAGTGGGCTGTTTGGGGGCTCCTGGTTCATCCTTGTTTCCCCCAACACCTGGTTCTGTTCTTCCAATCTAGCAGATCGTCAGGAAATATTTGTTGATCTGAACCAAAAAGATGTAGCAGAATAAGGAGCCATCTTTACTCCTTGTTACAGACTGAATAGTTGAGTCCTCCAAAAATTTGTATATTGAAGCCCTAACTCTCAATGTCATAGTATTAGGAGCTGGGGTCTTTGGGTGATTAGAGTTAGATGAGGTCATGAGGGTGGGGCCCTCATGATGGGATTAGTGTCCTTGTAAAAAGACACGCCCGAGAGCACCCTCTCCCTCTCTCTCTCTCCCCCCTCAAGTATGCGGAGAAGAGGTTACCTGAGCACACAGTAAGATAGTAGTCATCTCTAAGTGATGAAATAATATTCACAATGAAACCTATCCTGCTGGCACCTCTCTGCCTCCAGAACGGGGAGAAATAATTGTCTTTCTTTAAAGCCACCCAGTCTGCAGTACGTTGTCGTGGCAGCCAGAGCTTACTGAGATGCCAGGAAAGGGTGGGGAGAACCTCAGCAGTGGGTGAGGGCACCTGGCTGGGGTCCTGCTCTGCCCTTCCTGACTCTGACCTTGGATGAGCCCTTACAGCTCTACTTCCTTGTGTTTAAAGTGGGAAGATAAGAACAGCAAACGTTTTTATAAATCATAAGTTTCTTGTGCTTTGTCCCACCTCATATGAGTGGTAACCCTCACCCCACCACAGGGAGGTAGTTCAGGACCTGCCCTCCTACCTGCCTTAGAAAGACACCGAAGCTCAAAGGGCTTCATTCACATTTCCAAGGTGACCCAGGGAATACATACAGACAGTGAAAGCCATCTGACTCTGAATTCCATATGCTTTCCTCACACACTGTACTGGGTAATCTGTCAAGCATTTTACAAATATCACGGTTTAATGGGGTGACTCCAGAGACAAGGCTATTGGCAATGACTTCATCCTGCTTTTCCAGGGCCCTCAGATTTCAAACCATTGCAGAAATTTAGGATCGGAGGACCTTCCTTTCTGTCACGAACAGAGAAAATGGCAGGCTGATTCCTGTTTCTTTGTTCACAAAGAAATGGAAAGGTTGCACTCTAGATACAGTCCTTCTCGATCTCTTGCATTCTCTGTGCTCTGATTTGAAAACCAGCAACAGCACTAAAAAGACTCTGCTTTCACCAACACCAAAAATCATTTATGAATATTTGCATCTAAGCACCCTGAGTAGACATAGGTAAATGTCAGTTGATATTTTATGGTTTGGGGGATTAGCCAGCTCTTCCTTTTTTTTTTTTTAAACTTGTGCTATTGTTTAAAGCATGCATGGAGTTATGATTTTTAAATGTCCATGGAAAAGCCCTGAATAATTCATTCGCTTACCTTAGTCAAAGAGAAAAATTCTCTTTGTCTGCCCAGCAATAAAGATGAAATTCCTCTTACACCCCTCTTGTAGCTTTGTGGTTATCATCACAGGTATTATTATGAACCCTACACAAGAACATGTGAAATGAATGTTTTTAAAATGCCCATTTCTGGGAAGCAGGCGTCTGTATCTGTGTGTGTGCAGCCATATAGACAGATAAATCTTTGGCCTTAATGGTTTAGTTGCACCGGGTGATTATTTTCATTTCCACTTATTGCTGTGTATTAGACTCCTCGTGTATGAGTACGAATTGCTCTTTCTTGACTGTATTTAGAAATATCCGCATTACCCCTGGGTATTTGTTCATTAATAGGGGGTGGGGAGAGAAAAAGCTTGTAATAATGGGCTTTACATATTATTAAACTCTGTGCGTTCACATTAGGGTCCAAGTGAAAAAAAATCTGGTTTGTATTACTGCCCTCTGGTGGTTGCCGTGTGTTGCTGCAGTGGCAGGGAAGTAAGCGCGTCCCTGGGGTGGAGCTCTGCTCTGCCTGCGGTGGCTGAGAGCCATGCAGACCCCAGGGCTTCACTGGGCCATCAGTCTTTGATTCACATTTACTGCTTTTCATCCAGGTGCACAGCAAGCACCCTAGGATTCTGCTCAGTGGCCAGAATAATGATCAAAAAGCTCATATCCACACAAAATAACTCTGACCAACGTAGGGTGACATTCTAGTGAATTCAGATTCTCCATGGACCACATTCTTCCTCATCTTTCCAGATCAGCTTGGGAAGAGGCAGTGGCTCCCCTTATGTGACATATGTACCCCCTGTGGTATCCAAGGTGACTTTGGATGTCTCCAGATGAGTGTTCTCAATGTTAATAGTTATGTGTTAATATTTTACCATGTCTTAGGCACAATGTAGGGAGTGTTGGACGTAGGTGCCAACCAGGAGATGGTGCCCATGCACAGCGGCTCTCTCTGCAGCGATGTAGCACTGGGTTGGTGAGCTGTTGGTTGATGGGGCAAGGCCCACATGGAGGTGGGGGGACAACCGGGAGCAGCAGCATCTCGGCTTCTTGCTTGTGGTGTGACCTTGGAGTGTTCACCTCGATAAGCCTGGGTGTCCTGATTTGTTGAATAGGATCATAATGGCTCCTTCTTAGGGTGCTGCAGCTTTTTAAAGGAGCGGTGCACATGTCCGGCGTCTGTCTCGGAATAGGGTCCCCTGTCTCCCCACACTCAGACACTTCTCTGAGCCTGCTTTCCTCCCTGATTGAATCCTGCTGTGCTTGCCACGCTCATTCTGTTCTTCATCAGGCCCACTGTAAGTTTCCATGTTCTTCTTCCTCTTGAATACAGGTGGGCTCTCTCCTGTGGAGTGCACTCCATGTGGCACCCTGCACAGAGCAGGCTCTTTTCTCCTGCTTGTGGCAGGAGTTAAGTACAGGAGCAAAATAATTCTAAGTGACATTTGCCCGTCCTTTGACACAGTCAGTGCCTTGCATCTATCAGATGAGGACAGGACCTATCTGTTGTCCCTCCTGTCTTCCTGATTCATGTGGTCTGACAGGGTTAGGTTCCTACCCATTGGGTGCAGGCAGGGAGGAGAAAAGGTCTGCAGTGCCTTCAGCCCGCCTGAGCTAATATCTCTCTTATCTCACCAACTGATATACATATAGGTTTATGGTCTGCGCCTCCCTGCACGCGCTCTACTTGTTAATTTCAGCGGAAGAGAAAGGAAAGGCAATGGGAACATTTTAAATAACAGTATTTTGCCCTAGGATAGGATCTATTCTAGAAATAACAGAGGAGCCTTTGTTGCTCATGCAGGTAGATTATAACCGTTGCCCTGGCTTAATCTGTGTAAAAAAGACACTCCCGTCTCCTTAGGAGTGGTCTGATGGGAGAAACTACCCCAGGGTGGGGATTCGGGGGGCAGGGGGAGGGAAGGAGGAGCCCTGATAGTTCAGGGATAAACAGAGTGAAGCACGGTTGTTGTCTGCCTTTAAAATCCTTGTGGATTTTGTCTCAGCTCTGTGTGATTCGAAGTTTCTCCGCTTGCCCTCCATGGAGCTTCCCACTGTCTTCCTAAATGGCTGCAGAACGCCCGCTTACATGCCTGCCATGGAGACGATGTTCATTTAAGGCTTCGAGAAGTCAGAGCTTTCATGTTGGCCGTGAAAGCCAGAGAGCCGCAAGCACCTCAGTGGCGGAGATGAAAGGACATGTGTGTGTGCGTGTGTGTTTGGAACTTAAAGGACAGGGAGAAAAAGAAAATAGATGTTACCGCTTTGCACTTACTTCAAAATATGCCTGACTCCCTCTGGTGGGACCGTTTAACTCCAAATGCGTCCCCCCCCATCCCCCACCGCTCCCACCACACGCGCCCCGCCCCCACCACGTTCATCTTGGCTCATGTGACATCTGTTCTGGGCACTGCGGAGCAAGTCTTCTCGTTGCCATGGCAGCCAGTGGAGAGAGCCCGCCCATTGGCTGCTCGCGGAGAGGAGGAAAAAAGGCCCACAGTGTCAGAGGTCGTGTGCCTAGCGCGCTCTGCCGCTGTTTTCAGTCAGCTGCTGGCGGGGCCGCGTTAGCGGAGCGCGCGGCAGCGGGCAGAGGCCCACAGGGACCACCCGCCACAGCTGTGGACACCGCCGGGCGGAGTGGGGGCCCCCGAGGTCAATGCCATTAGTTTCTCCCTCAAGTGTGAAGTGCGTGAAGGACAAAAGCAGAGCCTGCGGAGAAGAGTGGGCTGCCTTTTCCTTCACCTTGAACTACTCCGAGCTCTCTTTTCTTCTGTAGTGTTTGGATTGAAATTCCTAGGATGACCCTTCCTACTCCCAGCCTTCCCCATAGTGAGAGAGGCCCTGGGCCCCAGTTAAGCTGTCGAAATCAAAGCCTGTCTCAGATTCCATTTACCTTGACCATTACCCTGTCACTCTAACACCAAAGGAGGACAGCGTTCCATTTCAAAATCTACACCCAAAACCTGACTGTTTTTAAAATCGTTTTCCCCTTGTTGGAGTCGCCTCTGAATTTCACGACGTGATTGGAATCATAGCTGCAGGGTCTCGTAGTCATGGCGTCAGAGCTATAGGTCACTCACGTTCTTACCTCCTGGCCAAGTGAATCTCTGTCCGCAGGGCCTGATCGCGCACAGGGACACGTAGAGGGAGGAGCAGCCTTGAAATCCTCGTTTGCTGAACCCCAGCTGCCTCTCTTGGGCTCCCTTCTTCGGGTGGGTTTTAGGTCCCCACTGATGAGTGATGGGGTGTCCTGGCACCAGCCACACCCAGGGCCTTCAGTCTCCAGAGCGTGGCACCAGTTGGGATTTGGCTGGGTGGCCCCTTGGGCAAACACTGGCAGCGCCAGCTCAGCATAATTGGGGCTGGAGAAGGAAGGTTCACGAACATTCCCTCATCTGTTCCTCCCATTGTGGTTCCGGCTTCACAGGAGACTGAAGCCGGTAGCCTCCCAGGTCACACACTTGTGGATGGGTGAGCTCGGAACGCACGCTGCAGTTCTTTGCTTCCAAACTCTGTTCTCGTCTGTCACTCAAGCCGCAGTGGGCCCCTGGATGTCTAAGGCCCCCGCAGATTTATATATGGGGAAGGCAGCCTAAGATGAAGCCCATTCCTCCCAGCTCTACCCATGCTTTGTCATGCCTGTTTCACACTTGATGAGAAGGTATCGTTGGTGTCTAATTTGTCGAGATCAGGGGCTAATGGCTTGAGGAAGTTTTCTTGCTCCTTATGGCAGCTGCTTGTGGTTATAACCTGACTGAAAGCACTGTGTATGTGTGCTTTCACTGGGCGGAAAGCTCCCGGCTGATGACAAGGAGGAGACTTGTGTCAGAACCAGTGAGACCAAGATGAAAATTACCATTCCCTCTGCTTCATCCTCTCAGACTTATTTTGGCCCCTTATTTATTTTCATATAGTTTGGGCTATATCAGAATAGAAATGTGGGGGAATTCCCTGGTGGTCCAGGGCTTAGGACTCAGCACTTCCACTGCAGGGAGCAGGCATTCGAGTCCTGCTCAGAAAACTAAGATCCTGCAAGCAGCACGGAGTTGCCAAAAAGAAATGTACCACGAAAGAATGTTGGAGAAGGTCTGTGTTATTAATGTCTGCCTCGCTGCCGTCTTTGCTCATTCCTTTGGCCTGAATCTATACGTTTGAGGGTATACTCCTAAGTCTTTGAAAGAACTATGGAACAGAAAAAGAAGTCATGTCACTTACCTGCCTTTGTATGATTATAAGAGAGTGAGTGCTTCTGCAGTTTTGCAAAACCAGGACCAAAACAGTTGCCAGTGATTCAGGTACTAGTCTTTGTATCCACGTGCTGATCAGAGTCAGGAAAGTTGACAAACAGCGGGATGGGTTGGCAACGAGGCAGGCAGTCCCCACAAGCTTGCTATCAAATCCAGTATCCTGAGTCACTAGAGGTTATTAAACCTACCAGCAAAACTGAGCTTGTTCCTCTCCTCCCTCTTACACTGAGAACAGTAGGGAAACTTAGGGAAAATTAAGCAAAATTGAGAGCCTTTGCATTTCTAGAAATAGGACCTTAACAAGCATTCAGAAGAATGTGCTTCAGTGGCAAGAATGCTAGAATATTTCACAGTGCAACTCATATGATGCTTTTTATCAAAACTCAAGTGGTGAAGTTACCATGAGTCATATTTTGCCCACAAAGATAGGATCAAGTCTACAGAGTAAAGATATAAGAAAGTAGGTTTTCACTTACAAAACCTACAAACTACTGTTCTTCTAATTACGCTTTCCACTCACCCCAGCATTCACTGCTAATGCCCTTTTTATCATCCTTGATCAGTCTTTATGAGGCCATAAGAAAAAAATGTAGTGAGAAACAGGTTAACAGTGAGTTTTCCAGAAAGAAAATTAAGCAAAAGCCAGAGAAGTTCCTGGTGTCCATTTAAACACGTGGAAGAGAAGTCAGTCAACGCCCTGAACTGGTAAGAAATCCTCCACCGCCTGCCATCGTGATTCCCTGGAGACGCAGGACTAAGACCACTAACCCTCACTCCTGCTGCCCACTCCACATTGAAAACACAACCAGGTTTCTTTCCTCCCCCGCCCCATTTTCTTATCTGTAAGTTTAGACTCATCTATCTGGAGAAATTTCTCGAAGATAATTAGTGCAATGTTATTTAGCCACGTGATGTGGATTAATGGTTGTATAAAATGATCTGTAGGACTTCCCAGGTGGCTCAGTGGTAAAGAATCCTGTCAATGCAGGAGACACAATAGATGGAGGTCTGACCCCTGGGTCAGGAAGATCCCCTAGAGGAGGAAATGGCAACCCACTCCAATATTCGGTCCTGGGAAATCCCATGGACAGAGGAGCCTGGTGGGCTGCAGTCCATGGAGGTCACAAAGAGTTGGCCACAACTGACCATAGCACAGCAGCAAAATGACCCTTAATGTTCTCACTAATTCTCAGATTGTATAACATAATGACTTAAATTGAAGAAAGTGGGGAAAACCAATAGACCATTCAGGTATGACCTAAATCAAATCCCTTATAATTATACAGAGGAAGTGAGAAACAGATTTAAGGGACTAGATCTGATAGACAGAGTGCCTGATGAACTATGGATGGAGGTTTGTTATATTGTACAGGAGACAGGGATCAATACCATCCCCAAGAAAAAGAAATGCAAAAAAGCAAAATGGCTGTCTGAGGAGGCCTTATAAATAGCTGTGAAAAGAAGAGAAGTGAAAAGCAAAGGAGGAAAGGAAAGATATTCCCATTTGAATGCAGAGTTCCAAAGAATAGCAAGGAGAGACAAGAAAGCCTTCCTCAGCAATCAGTGCAAAGAAATAGAGGAAAACAATAGAATGGGAAAAACTAGAGATCTCTTCAACAAAAATTAGAGATACCAAGGGAACATTTCATGCAAAGATGGGGTCAATAAAGGACAAAAATGGTATGGACCTAACAGAAGCAGAAGATATTAAGAAGAGGTGGCAAGAATACACAGAAGAACTATACAAAAAAGATCTTCACACCCCAGATAATCATGATGGTGTGATCACTCATCTAGAGCCAGACATCCTGGAATGTGAAGTCAAGTGGGCCTTAGGAAGCATCACTACAAACAAAGCTAGTGGAGGTGATGGAATTCCAGTTGAGCTGTTTCAAATCCTGAAAGATGATACTGTGAAAGTGCTGCACTCAATATGCCAGCAAATGTGGAAAACTCAGCAGTGGCCACAGGACTGGAAAAGGTCAGTTTTCATTCCAATCCCAAAGAAAGGCAGTGCCAAAGAATGCTCAAACTACTGCACAGTTGCACTCATCTCACATGCTAGTAAAGTAATGCTCAAAATTCTCCAAGCCAGGCTTCAGCAATACGTGAACCGTGACCTTCCAGATGTTCAAGCTGGTTTTAGAAAAGGCAGAGGAACCAGAGATCAAATTGTCAACATCCACTGGATCATCAAAAAAGCAAGAGAGTTCCAGAAAAACATCTATTTCTGTGTCACTGACTATGCCAAAGCCTTTGACTGTGTGGATCACAATAAACTGTGAAAAATTCTGAAAGAGATGGGAATACCAGACCACCTAACCTCTTGAGAAACCTGTATGCAGGTCAGGAAGCAGCAGTTAGAACTGGACATGGAACAACAAACTGGTTCCAAATAGGAAAAGGAGTACGTCAAGGCTGTGTATTGTCACCCTGCTTATTTAACGTCTATGCAGAGTACATCATGAGAAACGCTGGGCTGGAAGAAGCACCAGCTGGAAGCAAGATTGCCAACAGAAATATCAATAACCTCAGATATGCAGATGACACCACCCTTATGGCAGAAAGTGAAGAAGAACTAAACAGCCTCTTGATGAAAGTGAAAGAGGAGAGTGAAAAAGTTGGCTTAAAGCTCAACATTCAAAAAACTAAGACCATGGCATCCAGTCCCATCCCTTCATGGCAAATAGATGGGGAAACAGTGTCAGACTTTATTTTTGGGGGCTCCAGAATCACTGCAGATGGTGATTGCAGCCATGAAATTAAAAGACGCTTACTCCTTGGAAGGAAAGTTATGACCAACCTATACAGCATATTCAAAAGCATAGACATTACTTTGTCAACAAAGATCTGTCTAGTCAAGGCTATGGTTTTTCCAGTGGTCAGGAATGGATGTCTGAATTGGACTATACAGAAAGCTGAGTGCCGAAGAATTGATGCTTTTGAACTGTGGTGTTGGAGAAGACTCTTGAGAGTCCCTTGGACTGCAAGGAGATCCAATCAGTCCATCCTAAAAGAGATCAGTCCTGGGTGTTCATTGGAAGGACTGATGCTGAAGCTGAAACTCCAATATTTTGGCCACCTCATGTGAAGAGTTGACTCATTGGAAAAGACCCTGATTCTGGGAAAGATTGAGGGCAGGAGGAGAAAGGGTCGACAGAGAATGAGACGGTTGGATGGCATCACCGACTCAATGGACATGGGTTTGGGTAAACTCCGGGAGTTGATGATGGACAGGGAGGCCTGGCGTGCTGCGGTTCATGGGGTCACAAAGAGTCAGACACGACTGAGCGACTGAACTGACCTGAACTGATAACATAATGATGATTTAAAAAAACACTATGGATTGGGTTAGAGCTTGATATCCTCTCAGTAGATTTATTGGGCACCTCCTGTATACCAGGAGACTACATGACAGCACTTGTTTTTGGTCTAAGCACTAAACTGTTGACACCTTGTGTTGTTTGCATGAGTTTCTTACAGGGCAATAAACACAATGTACAGAATCTTCCAAATGTAGCTTGAACGTGTGTTTTATTTAGACATTCTCATTTCCTTAAGGAAAGCATCAGACCCCTTGTGCCACAAGGATTCCTTTCCAAGCTTAGAAACACATTTACCAAGATAGATGCTTTATTACAAAATAGAAAGAGTCAGTAGGAAAGAAAAATCCTTGTGGAAGGAAAAAGGAACCTGGTTTCAGGAATATCATTATTTGTGTCATGAACACTAATTTATTGTTTTTACACATATTCACCCAAAGGGTGTGGTATGGTTTCAGGAATTCACAGAGCACAACACCCAAGCACTTGTGATAGGAAAACGGTATTCAGGAAGTGCTCCTCTCTCTGCTACATCAGTTTGTAAAGTGGTCTTAAAAAAACACGCACGTTCTTTGTTATGACAGCATGGCTTTGTGTTTCTGATGTAAGACTAATAGGACATGAAAGCAGGGGTAAATTAGGAGCCTAGAAAATTGAGGACTGCAGGTTGATAAGCAGTAAATGAACAGTGCTCGGCATACCCAGTTGCTTCAGTCGCGTCCGACTCTTTTGCAACCCCGTGGAGCCCACCAGGCTCCTCTGACCATGGGGATTCTCCAGGCAAGAATACTGGAGTGGGTTGCCATGCCCTCCTCCAGGGAATCTTCCCGACCCAGGGATCAAACCCATGTTTCCTGCATTGCAGGTATATCCTTTACCACTGAGCCACCGGGGGACGCCCAAATGAACAGTAGGGATCCTCAAAGAGTAGTGGAAGAGAAAGTATCCTTATGTAGGAGGTAAAGGCAAGTAGGGTGTGTCGAGGGATCAGGTGGGGCTAAGAAAGAAAATCCAGGCCACTGTATGTATGTTGTGTGTGAAAAAGGGAACATAGACCTGGTTAGAGAAACAGAGCAGAAAATGAAAGGTGGGCCAGAATCAGGGTTTCTTGGTAGGAAAAAAAAAAAAAAAGTGTATTTTAAGACTGAGAGAACACTGGAAAGATCACACAGACCAAAAAATGTTGAGAAGCGCTGCCTCTGTGCTGAAAGTTTCCACCACCACCTGACGGGTTTTTGTGGTGCTTCAGCCACTCATGGGTTCCCAGGTGGCTCATTGGTGAAGAATCCGCCTGCCAACGCAGGAGACATGGGTTTGATGCCTGCATCGGGAAGAGCCCCTGGAGAAGGAGATGGCAACCCACTCTGGTATTCTTGCTTGGGAAATCCCATAGAGAGGAGCCTGGTGGGCTGCAGTCCATGGGGTGGCAAAAGAGTCGGACACAACTAAAGAACAACAGCACCCACGCATTTGACTTTTTAAAAGTAATTTGCTCATCTGCACAGTGGAGCTAATAATCCTTAGCCCACTTGCTCACACTGTGGGGCTGGAAGGTCTAGGGAGATGTAGGCACGAAGACCATTGTCAACTCGAAATGTAGATGCCCGGCCTGAGCTGGATTGCAGTTGCTGTGGCAGAAGAGAACCCAGTTCCCAGTCCTGGAAGCCAGGCCGCATTTTCCATCTGATGGCAGAGCTGACATTTTGTTCTTTTTGATTTTTTTTTCACTCACTGGGGTTCTTAACTGGTTCTTATGCAGTGTGATGACATGATTGCCAAGAGAGAGTTGAGGGTGGCTTCCGTATGAAAGTTTTGTTTATCTTCTCTGTGTCACCAGCTATCACCCTTTGCTGGTCCATGTTTCAGTTGGTGTTTGTGAAATTCTTTTTTTTTTTTAATTTTTTATTTTATATCAGAGTATAGCCAATTAACAATGTTGTGACAGTTTCAGGTGAACAGCAGACTCTTCCGGGACTCAGACGTACATATACACGTATCCATTCTCCCCCAAACGGCCCTCCCATCCACGTAACATTGAGCAGAGTTCCCTGTGCTATACAGGGTCCTTATTGGTTATCCATTTTAAACATAGCAGTGTATACATGTCCATCCCAATGGATTTTGTGAAATTCTTTCATTGCTGTCCCATTCTTTGAGTTTGGAGGCAGGCGCTTTTCTGTAACTTCTTGGCTAAATAGCTTCTTGAGAAGGCAACCAATCCTTTAAATCAGAGTTGAGTGTATATCATGAATTGCCGTAATTTATAATTCAGATTCTAAACTGGCCACTTTTAAATTGGGATCTGTTTAGAAGTCAGCATATTTAACACAAGCAAAATAAACTCCACACCTATCTGTGTGGGTTTTTTTCTCCTGTAAGTAATGGGGTTTTCACTGCAGATTGTCTGACAACTTAGGAGAAATGAGGACCTTTGTGGCCTGTCCTTTTATTGTGTCCTCAGGCCCTGTCCCACCCAGGCCTCACACACACACACACACACACACACACACACACAAAATCCTGTCTTGGGACTTCCCTGGGGGTCCAGTGGTTAAGACACCTTGCTCCCACTGTAGCGGACATGGGTCGATCCCTGGTCGGGGAACTAAGATCCCCCATGTCAAGTGTGGCCAAAAAATGGAAAAAGCAGAAACTAAAAAAAAAATTATTTTTTAAAAAAGAAAGCATGTCTGCATGACTGCTCAGCGTTTGGAAAAAACATTCTGCATCAGTTTGGCTGCATTTATTGGCTGAGCCTCCAGTTCGTTTCAGGTAGAGGGCAATGCTCATGAGGTAATAAACATAACATTTCTTCAAGGAAAAAAAAAGGCAGAGAAGAAAGCCAACTAGTAGTGCTGGTGTGGAAAAGACTTTCAAATGTGAAATGACTTATCCCTCTAATGATATAGTTATTTAAAAGGCAAGCTAGAAGCTGACTTGTTTATAGGGTTCTATATTCTGGAGTCCCACCCAGACCTACCAAATTAGAATCTTCAGGGGTGGAGCCAAGAATCGTGAAGTGGTTTAAACTTTCCATGTGATTTTGATGCATAGCTGGGTTTGGGAAGCTCAGCATAGTGGCTGAGCCCTTAGTCTTGGGTGTCCCTAGTCCTTAGTCCTCAGACTTAGGACTCATTCTTGGGGGTTTGAGCCTGGATGACTCCCTGAACCAGTCAACTTCAATTTCCTAATCTCCAACATGGATTTAACCTAATCATGTGTTCCTGGGAAGAGTACTGTATAGAATAAATGAGATGGCGTATTCCAAGCTCCTGGTTTGCAGAAGAGCTTTGATCAGTAGAAATCATCTTCTCCCCTTTGGTGTGTCTTGGCACCTTGTCCTCAGTGGAATCTGAAATCGTGAGTCACATAAGCAGTTGGCATTTCACGGCAAATGATGTGCTCGACAAATGAGACACTAAACACTCAGCTGTTGATGAGGAAGGGCTGGGCTGGAGCACTTGCTCACTGAGGTGTGTTGATAACTCACTTTGCACCAGTACATTTCCTCCCCTGACGTCAGCTGCGCCCCCGAGGCGCTCTCTGCCCCACGAGGTGCTCATCACAGCTGTCCGTCCCACTCTCCTTCTGTGCCTGTGAATCAGCTGGGTCGGCTCCACTCCAGGAGTTAAAATGGCTCGTTCGTAATCAGCTGTGCCAAAGCTAATGATCCTTTTTGTTCTTAAATTCTGCTCTCCAGGCTTTGAGATTTTAGGCGATTTCGTTTCCGTTGGTCTTCTAGGCGTGACTTGAGCAGCAATTCGCTGACTTTTTGATCCCTGGACCTCTAAAATCTGCTAAAAAATCATTGAGGACCCCAGTGATCTGTTTTGGGGCATTGTGTCTATTGATAGTACCATATTAGGAATGAACGTTGAGGTTTTAAAGACATAAGCACATGTTCCATTAGCCATCAGAGTGATGATGTCATCACGCTTCCTGTAGCTTCCTGAAGGTGGAAAATCCCCCCTTCACTGGTGAGAAAATGAGAGTGAAAGAAGGAAATAGATCTTAATACTTTGACAATAGTTTTGGCCTTGTGGACCCTGGAAAAAGTGTTAGGGGCACTCATGGGTCCCTTTTTCACTCTGAACTGCTGATGGTGTGCCCTTGGGGTGTGTCCTGCCCTGTTGATCTGTCCCAGAGAAGCACAGAAATCAAAGCAGAGGTCACTGAACCACTCACCCATACAGCTGGGAGGATCTCTTCCGAAGGCCTCAGAGCTCAGTTGCCAAACTGAGTTCATGACCAAGAGCTTAAAAGACTGAACTTGACCTGCGTCTCAGGTTAGTGGCTTAGGGCCCAGGCTCAAGTGAAAGATAGCCGGGTTCCAACCCAGCTGTGCTTCTGGTGACTTTGGGCAAGTTTCTTAGTTTCTCTGGCCTCTGTGTCCTCACATATGAAATGTGGATCATAAAAATACTCACCTGGTGGGCTTGCTGGAAAATTAAATAAGATAATGTTTAGAAAGGAAGAAGCATCTCGAGAAGTATCCAGTAAATATTAACCGTAACTACATTCTGATGGAACCCCCTGACTTGTTAATCTTTTTATACTCCTCTGTTAGCTTCAAAACCACCACATCTTGGAAGTGTGTGCGCATGCTCAGTCGCTTCAATCGTGTCCACTCTTTGTGACCCCATGGACTGTAGCCCACTCAGCTCCTCAGTCTATGAGATTTTCCAGGCGAGAATACTGGAGTGGGTTGCCATGCCCTCTTAGAGGTGTATGTTTGTATTAATAACAAGTAGCTGCCATCACTCCCAGAAATTGCTGCTGCTTTCCACAACCCTGGTCACCATTGCTCCTCTTTCTGCCAACCCCCAGGCTGGCTGAGCAAGTGAGCAGAGCACAGGGCTTCCAGGCTGCACGGCGAGTGCCATCTCTCTCTGCCTTCCCAGCAGACTGAAGGCAGAGCTAAAATCAGATGCGATGAGTTTACACGTCAGACCCAACAATCATGCTGTACATCATGCTGGCTTGATCCGTGTTTTCAAGGTGGTATGAAATCCCTAGTGCTCCAACTCATAGTATTATTACACTTGAATAAACAGCAGCATGATTTATAATGATTAAAACTTGTTTGCAGCATATGTTTGTCTTTTTCTTTTCTTCCCCCCTAAGTGGAATGTGTGTTTCTATAGCACCTTCCTTGTTGCAAATTGCATTCCCAAACCTCTTTTTTAATTGTCTATTAATCAATTCACAGGAGAATTCAGCGATGGTAGGTGACCCAGTTTTCCTCATTTAACAAATGTAAATGTAATGTCTCATTCCTTGCAGGGGTGGTGGGGAAGTCCCTGGTGGCCCTCACATGTAAGTCAACAGATTTCTGTTGCAAAAAATGTTAATATTGTTTTTAAACCCTATGGGTGAATTTGAAGACTTTATTAACACACAGACAACAAAAGACCGGGGTTTTAAAGTGATGTCCTGTAAATAAATAGCTATCAGTAAGGAATGAAGAAATTAACTCATCCTCATTCTTGCTGAGTATCTCCCTGGGAGCCACCTCTTGTGGCTGTTGGTCACCCAAAGGTGTTTGAAGCTATAACACCCTGTAGTCCCAGCTGGCAGCATCACGCCCAGAACTGACGTGGGATCATCAGCTCCGAGCCATGGGATTGGAGCTTCTTCTCCCTCTCACAAAGGATTTAGCATGTGTCCTCTAAAAGATGTTGGCTTTGGATGAACAGACCTGGGTCCTCACCCTGTCCCTTGTACCTGGAGCTGTAGGAGGGAGGACAGGGCCTCTGTCTCTCTGGGTTGTCCCTCTTCCCATGGGTACAAAGGTGTCTCAGCAACTGTCCCCTCTAATGCTGGTCTAGAGAGTGGTGGCTGGTTCCCTCCACCCTTAGGCATGCCAAACCAACATACGCTGTGGCCTTGAGGGGAGGGGGAAGTTGCAAAAAATGAGAATCAAAAAGCATCAAGCAGCTGGACGAGCTGATCTCAGTGATTTTGAGTGAACCTGGAACTTGGATTCTCAAGTTTCCAAGACAGGGAAGCTCAGTTCAGCAAAATATTCTCTACTCCTGGGTGAGGTGGTGGATTTTGAAGACCACACATCCACTCTTGGGTCTGTGAATGACTGGCGTGGACAGATTTCTTTTTCCTTAGTGTATCAATTATCTACCACTGCATAACAAACCACCCCGAAGCTTACTAGTTGCAAGCAAAAATAATTTTCTGTTTCTCGTCCATGTGACTATATTTAGATGGTGGCTGGGCTCAGCTGGGGAGCTGGGAGGTCTGGACCTCTTTCTCTTCACAAGGACTTTCCTCCTCCATAAGGTTAGAGCAGGCTGGATTGCCTCACAGGGTGGTGGTGGCAGCATGCTATGCCCTGGTGCTAACCACACCTCTGCTGACTTTGCTGAAGCTCCATTGGCTGAAGCATATCACATGTTCAAGCTCAAAGTTGGTATGGGAGGGGCTTGCCCAAGAATGTGTGTATGAGTAGGTGTGAGGCATTGAGGCTATTAGTATGCAGTCTCTCCTTTACTCTTGGCCTCGGTCTTTTGGCCAGTGGGATGGGAATGCATTGTATAGAGGACCAGCCTGAGAGTCACGAGACATACTTTTTATGTCCAGTCTGCTTCTAAGTATGTGTGTGATTACAGGCTCCATTTTCCTCAAGAGTAAAGGGAAAGTCTTGGACCGAATGATCCACGGGCTCACCAGTGAACACATACACACACTCCCTTTTCCATCTTCCATACAATGTGGAAATCAAATGTGCTTGGAACAATCTTGAAAGTGATAGAGAGCTATACAAATGTAATTTGTTATTACAGATACTGTTTGTAGAGAATTTGGTAAATGTATTTTCAAAAATAGCATGATGAGATTATAAACCTATCTATGAAAATATAGCAGAATTAAAAGCAACACCTTATTCAGAGTCTCTTAAAACACTCTTCTTCTGGTGTTTTAAGTTCACCCTATGGAAGTTTGGCCAGTCAAGGCATGTTTGTACGAAGTTAAATTTAATAGGAGGGGGACTAAAAGGTCAAATCCACCATTGGGCTGGAGCCTTTGTTCAAAATGGAGGTGTTTAGCTAATTCAAGTTTTGGTTTATTCTAGCCATTTAACAGGCTGCTCTGACACAGCATCATAACTCAGCCTTTTTTTTCCTTGTCTTCCTCGTGTTTTGTTTATTTGCTTGCTTCGTGGTGTTGTGTTTGGTTCTGTGTATTCGTGCATATGTGTGTGTTCGGGCAGCTCCAGCATCACTCAGCGTCCCAAGCTTGTAGAGGTCCCTAAGAGGACCAGGGCATCCGTGGACCCTTCACTTCTCATATGGTGGGCAAAGACTGAGTGATTTCCTTACTCATTAACAGTTGGCACTTCTGTGTTATCCTGGGAAGGAGCGAAGGCTGCCAGAATTTGGGACCAGCAGATAGCGGGCTCTGGGAGGCAGTAGGCTAGAGCAGGCTGAAGCAGAGCAACATGAGACAAAAGGCCAGCACGGTGGGAAAGGAGGGGACGGTGGCACTGTGGCTTGTTCTGGTCAGTTCAGTTGCTCAGTCGTGTCTGACTCTTTGCAACCCCATGGACTGCAGCATGCCAGGCTTCCCTGTCCATCAGCAACTTCTGGAGCTTGCTCAAACTCTTGTCCATCGAGTCGGGGATGCCATCCAAACATCTCATCCTCTGTCGTCCCCTTCTCCTCCTGCCTTCAATCTTTCCCAGCATCAAGGTCTTTTCTAATGAGTTAGCTCTTCACATCAGGTGGCCAAAGTATTGGAACTTCAGCATCAGTCCTTCCAATGAATATTCGGGATTGATTCTCTTTAGGATTGACTGGTTTGATAAGTATCAGTTCTTCAGTGCTCAGCTTTCTTTATAGTCCAACTCTCACATCCATACATGACTACTGGAAAAACCATCGCTTTGACTATATGGACATTTGTTAACAAAGTAATGTCTCTGCTTTTTAATATGCTATCTAGGTTGGTCATAGCTTTTCTTCCGAGGAGCAAGAATCTTTTAATTTCATAGCTGCAGTCACCATCTGAAGTGATTTTGGAGCCCAAGAAAATAAAGTCTCTCACTGTTCCCATTGTTTCCCCATCTATTTGCCATGAAGTGATGGGACCGGATGCCATGATCTTCATCTTTTGAATGTTGAGTTTTAAGCCAGGTTTTCCAACTGTACTATCTGAAAGAACTTGCCTACCTGGTATCTTAGTTCTTGGATTTCTGCATCTAACATAGAGAGTGCCAGCACAGTGTAGAATGCTGGCCTAAGAAAATGGAATGAAAAGAATGCCTGCCAAAAAAAAAAGAAAAGAATGCCTACCAAATCTGAACAATCGCACGCAATACATCTATTCATTTTAAAACATGATTAGATAATGAAAATTGTACATGATCATCATCAACAAAAACAATTACAGTAAACCAGAATGCATTTATTGCTTAAATTGCAAAAGTTTATATTTAGATATTGCTTTTGGTGGCATCAACATTTACACCGCTGGCAAATTCACCTTTGCTGTCAGGAGTTGCAAGGCAGTTATTTCTAATGGTTTTTAATAACGTGCACGGTTTATGCAATAAAACATCTCCCTGGTCCACTGTGCTCCTCCCCATTCTCCTTGGTTGCACCGTCATATGCTTTTATACGTACTGTTCCCACTGCCTAGAATATCTTTATCCCTTCTCCATTTTTTTTTTCATTCTTCAAGATTTATTTAAAACCCAACTCTTCAAAGATGCCACCCCTAACTCCCTGTGGTGTTGCCTTCTCCTCTGCAACCACATTGCCTCCTGCTCATCTGCTACTATTTGCACATTTGCACCCATGACCTTGGTGATATACCTTGAGAATGTGTGTCTCTCTCCCTGTAACTCTTGACCATAAAGAGGCCGTACCTTAGTTCCCTTTGTAAACTCCTATTACGCTACACCTGGGTTTCCCTGGTGTCTCAGTGGTAAAGAGTCTGCCTGCAATACAGGGGCAGGAGACATGGGTTTGAGCGCTGGCTCAGGAAGATCCTCTGGAGAAGGAAATGGCAACCCACTCCAGTTTTCTTGTCTGGGAAATCCCGTGGACAGAGGAGCCTGGTGGGCTGCTGTCCATGGGATCTCAAATAGTCGGATGAGACAGCACACACGTACACACACAATCAATCACCTTCCTAATCACTCCCAGAGTCCCACCTCCTAACACCATCAACTTCGAGATTAGATTTCTAATATATGATTTTGGGGACGGGGCACATTCAGATCAAAGCATGCCTCAGTCTACAGGCACAAACCGCCAGACTGGTGAAGGGACTAATGGAAGGTCACAGGTTCCCTTCAAGTTGCTATTTAAACCTTTGACTTTGTTAAACAAGCCTCTATGGAGAAGGAAATGGCAACCCACTCCAGTGTTCTTGCCTGGAGAATCCCAGGGACAGGGGAGCCTGGTGGGCTGCCGTCTGTGGGGTCACACAGAGTCGGACACGACTGAAGTGTCTTAGCAGCAGCAGCAACAGCAAACAAGCCTCTATAGGAAAATTGGAGACTTGGCTTTTCATTTTAGACTTTATGTTAACCAAAGAACTATTGGGACACTGTCTCTCTTTTTTAAAAAAATTGTTAGTCACAAACCAGTGACTTGCGAGTGGAATTTGATGTGTTGTCTTCTTTTTTCTCATTTGCTTTAATCTTGAGTTTTAATGCTTTCAGAAGGCATCTGCTTTGTGGTTGGCTGTAGTCTCCATGCTTCCCCATTGCTGCAGACCAGCAATGTCCCATAGAAATATGATGTGAATCACAAACTGAGTCACATACGTCATTTAAAGTTTTCTATGGCACCCCACTCAGTACTCTTGCCTGGAAAATCCCATGGACAGAGGAGCCTGGTAGGCTGCAGTCCATGGGGTCTCGAAGAGTCAGACATGACTGAGCGGCTTCACTTTCACTTTTTACTTTCATGCATTGGAGAAGGAAATGGCAACCCACTCCAGTGTTCGTGCCTGGAGAATCCCAGGGACGGGGAAGCCTAGTGGGCTCCCGTCTATGGGGTCGCACAGAGTCGGACACGACTGAAGCAACTTACCAGCAGCAGCAGCAGCATCCACATTAAAAACATTAGAAAGAAGCCAGAGAAATTAATCATTTCTTTAACCCAATATATGCAACATACTTTCATTAAATTAATATAAAACTTATTAACGAGCTATTTACTTATTTTCTTCTTCTGTGCTTTGGAAAAGCATTGTATTTTCTACTTACAGCACGTGTCCTTTTGAACTAGCCACATACAAGGTGTTCAGCTGCCACCAGTGTCCAGTGGTCGCAGAACTGGACCGTCCAGTTTCTAGATCCTCCTCACGGAACTCCTATTTACTGCTCTTGGTGCCCTCTAGAGGCATTTGGACCTGAAACCCCTGGATCAGAGGTTCATACAAGGTTCTTTCTGCTGTGACATCCTGTCATTCTATGGTCAGGGTGAATTTCTGAGTTAAATTAGTCCAGAACTCCCAAAGTTGTTTCACCAAATTGGAACTTAGCAGCAGCTGGTGTTGAAATGGGATCCAGAAAGCGACTCTCATATTTGCAGGGTTGGAGTTTTTGGCCCCAGAGCTGAGTGGGCTTGTAACTAGTTCCTCCTTGTTCTGACCCAGGCATGATGGTCTGTTATGCAGCAGGCAGCCCCCCTACCCGAGCTGAGCAGCATGGAGACCAAGCCCCCAGCAGCTCACTCCTCATAGCAGTGCCTGCAGAGGCCCCTGCTTCACAGCAACAAGCTTCCTTGTTCTGACCCAGGCATGATGGTCTGTTATGCAGCAGGCAGCCCCCCTACCCGAGCTGAGCAGCATGGAGACCAAGCCCCCAGCAGCTCACTCCTCATAGCAGTGCCTGCAGAGGCCCCTGCTTCACAGCAACAAGCTTCCTTGTTCTGACCCAGGCATGATGGTCTGTTATGCAGCAGGCAGCCCCCCTACCTGAGCTGAGCAGCATGGAGACCAAGCCCCCAGCAGCTCACTCCTCATAGCAGTGCCTGCAGAGGCCCCTGCTTCACAGCAACAAGCTTCCTTCTTGTGCGTCTTCGCTGGATCTGTCATTTCAGACTCTCTCAACCCTTTGCTACAGTCAACTGGGCAGGGAAGGGTTAAGTGGGAGCTTCTGAAGTCCACTGAGGCCTTCTCCCTGCCCCTCCTGCTGGTGGCTCCCAACTAAGATGGCAAAGAGTATGTTTTTTAAACCAGCGCACAGAACTGTTATTTCCTGTAAGTTCTGTGCACCTGCTCCAGAAATTGGCTGCAAAGAGAACCTCGTTTAAGCTGCCCAAGCAGGAGAAGGCTGTGAGTCAGAAGACATCTTGCCAAAGGAAGCCGGAGATCCTTCCCTGGAAGTTTATCTCTTAGTAGTGACACCCTGTTTTCAAGCTCATCCGTTCAAGTGAAAAACAGTATGCTTCTCCTCCCTCCATACCAAGAACACTTCATGATGAATGATGATTTTTTTTCTTCTTCTAACCAGCAGAGAGACTTTGTAAAGATGATCACTATTGAAAAAGTCAAAGGTTTTTGTTCAAGCTTGGTACTTGTAAAATATCTTTAGAAGGAACAGTTCTAGATAGCTAAACTACTTCCCCACAAAGACAGTGCAACCTGTAAGAACACTTGTGATCTGGATTCATTGTTATACATGATTACGGGCTTCCTTGGTAGCTCAGCCGGTAAGGAATCTGCCTGCAATGCAGGAGACCTAGGTTCAATTCCTGGGTTGGGAAGAGCCCCTGGAAAAGGGAATGGCAACCCACTCTAGTATTCTTGCCTGGAAAACCCCATGGACAGAGGAGCCTGGTGAACTACAGTCCATGGGTTGCAAAGAGTCAGACACGACTGAGCGACTGACACTTTCACTTTTACATTCCTGATTAGATGACAATAAGGCCATGCTTTTCAAGCTTACATCTATGTAGGAATCACCGGAGGATCTTGTTAAAATGAATGCAGACGTGGATTCAGAAGGTTTGGGATGGGGCCTGAGATTGAACATTTTTAAACCAGCTCTCACTTGAGACCCAAGTTTCACGGATATAAGGAGTTTGTCTGGACCTTGGATGAACCAGTGGTCACAGTTCAAGAGAAAAGAACTCGATTTGTGGCTGTCAGCTTTGCTGGGAGAGAGACCAGAATAGAGCTGACTTTCGAAGCTATGACTTTAATGTTTGTATGCTGAATTGCTAAGATTTAGTCAGATAGCAGGAAGTGGGGGAGTTTAGAGAAGGGAGCAAGGGATCTATACTGAACAGCTTCCTGTTCCCTGATTCTTTATTAGGAGCCCACTATTTTGTTTGCTGGTGATGATGACCAGGAAATCACTTAGTTGAACCAAGTTCTATCCCAGTTGGGCAAGATGGAGATCTCGTAGAGTTAACGAATTTTTTTCTGAATCCTAAAATTGTTGTTATAGGTAAGAACATATAGATTAAAAGAACATGTGAAAAGATTGTGTGTGTGTGTGTGTGTGTACCCTGTGACAAATGTTTTTGCTAGTATGCAAATGAGAATATCTTGTGTTTGGAATGAATTCTACATTGTGCTTTGGGACCACAAGTTCAGCTTGGGGCAGGGCAGGGGGTTGGTAAAGAGAAATGGGGTGGGAAGGCAGGAAGGAGCTATCATTCCTGGGCAGTTCATAGTGTATTACTTTAATTTTGGTTAAAGGCTAATCTGAGAGCTGGGTTATCAACATTTAGGAGACTGCAGTTGCAATTTGCTGGTTAGTCTCTGTTCTTTTAATGCTTTCCTGAAGTGCCATTTTGTCTCAGTAAAATGCTCCCTAAAAATACTCAAATATTTTTAGTTGGAGAGTACAAATCAGATTGAGCTGCACATTTCCCTGGTGAGCAAAAGGGATGAGTTTGTGTTCATTAACTCGAGGCCATCTGGTGCAGACACGCAGCAGTCTGTGAATCAAACGTGCATCAAACTCCAGGGATCAGAACCCGCGCCAGACCCAGTGTTTTGGAGAGTCAACAACTAGGGGGAGAAGAGGGACTCGACTCTTTTTCTTTCACTTTAAAAATCAGCTCCGCCCTGCAGAATATCAGAGCCACATCGCCTCCTCTTCATTGCCCATCTGAGCTGTCTTTGGCGGGGCGGGGCGGGGCGGCGGTTGGGGGGGGTGCTTCCGCAGTTGAAGTCGTTATGATCCCTACCTCCCTTTGGGTGGGTGGAGGAGAGCAGGAGCCTTAGCCTCCCTCCCTCCATGTTGGGCCAGAACCAGGGCCTGCGCATGCACACACAGGCACAGTGCCTCTCCCCATGAGACAAAGAATGCGGAAGTAGAGCAGTACTCAAGGTAGTTTGCGAATAGCCCATTCCTGGAGGAGAGAGTCTGCGCTTCTTGTACCCTTGCTGATAGCTTTCTGTTTAGGCGTGCCTGCTAAAATATCAATAAAGGAAATAAATCGCTTCGCTGATTTGTTACTGATGCCACCAGGCAGACCCCTGAATGGAGTGTTTGGAGAACCCTTTCCTCCCACCCGTGTCTCCCAATATTGGAAGAGGGTCTGCATATTAAAACGAATGGTCAGTGGGTCGGTGTATTAAAACGAATGGTCAGTGTCTCCTGCAGAGCCGCATGGATGATTTTGCCTTGATCAGAGAGAATCTTCTGGGTAACGTCTGTTCTTTAATGCTTTCCTAAGTACTACTTTTCCAGCTCTGCAACTGTCTTTAAGACTTCAAAGGGCTGCCCTCTACTGAAGATCTGCAACTAGTGACTATTCCTCTCTAGGTCTCTGCATCTGCCAGAACCCTTCTCCGTTATAAGATGCCACGCAGGTAGCAGTTCCATTTGGAAAATTTTTTTGAGTGCCACGCAGGACAGTAATAAGAGATAAATAAGCAGCTATCTTCCCATGTCTTGTGACATGTCTTAGCAAACTGCATTTGAAAAATCATAAAGAAAAATGATGAGACAAAGGACTTTAAAGATGGATGCAAACAACTTTATTATTAATGGAAAGCAGGAAACCTATGTCTAAGAAAATTTCCCTAAGTGCTATAAGGAATGGTAAAACTAATTCTTTTTCTTTTTTTAAATGGGTTAACTTTCAGAAGTGTGTAGTATTCAGTGTGGTGCATTGCAATACTTCTTATTACAGTCTTACCAGCCCCAAGTGTTATCATTGTTTCTAATGTTTGCCAATATGGGAAGCATAAAACAGCATTTTATTTTGTTTTGCATATCTTTGGTTAGCACTAGAGTTTAAGTTTATTGTGTGTGTGTTTTTTTTAAGAACCCTGAATAAAGATTTTTTTTTTTTTGTACTTAGGAAAGCTCATCTTCTAAGTTGCAGAGAAGAGCTAGCTCAAGGTCCTGTTAAGACATGAATTCTAGTGTGTTTGCTTTGGACTTGATCTCGAAGTTGGTGGAATCCACGCTGTTGGCAAGATTCAAGTGTAGAGCACAAATCTGAGGATGCATAAGTGAGAATGAGTGAGAGAGACTCAGACAAGTTTCTAAGTTTATTCTAGAGGAAGAAAGTTTTAATTGTTTATTACACACGGATGTATGTTTATTGTGGAAAACACAAAGAGAGTAAGAATTACCTTTAATAATGATATTTTAAAGCATTTTGGTATATATGTTCTGTTCCTTTCTCTGTGGGAATGAGTACCTTAAATGACTGAATCTTGGTTTACATTCTATTTTGTTGTATGTGTTTTCACTGATCAGTATTTCACGAGTGTCTTTTCATATCATTTCATGTTATTTTCCTATATTATTTTTTGACTATATAGTTTGCACTGAATAGATATACCACAGTTAATTTAAACAATGTCATTTCACAATTGTTGGACATTTCACAATCGTAAACACTGCTGTGGTGTGCATACGTGTAGTGACATCCTTTCATGCGTCCGTGATTGTTTAACTGGGACAAGTTCCAAGAAGGAGGATTGCTGCATATATGGGCATGCACACTTCATAGCTTTTGATATGTGTATGCCCACAGCACCACGTCATGTCTATACTTTGGTATTGTTATAGAAAGAAGTCTTCATGACATTTTAAAATTATTTTTTAACTGAAGGATAATTTATTTACAATGTTGTGTTGGTTTCTGCCATGCAACCACTTGAATCAGTCGTAACTACCTATATATTCCCTCCCTCTTGAGCCTTCCTTCCACCCCTCCCCCCATCCTCTAGGTCATCACAGGGCACCAGGCTGGGCTCCTTGTGTTATATAGCAACTTCCCACTAGCTGTCTATCCATGGCATTTGTTGAAGGTGGTAAGGAAGACTTTATTCAAGGGGTCCATGGCGGAGATATAGGGACCACTGCAATGGGGGTCTTGCAGTGGGGCAGAGATTGGACTCAATTCCAAATGCAGCATGAGCAAATGGGAGTTTATAGTCAGGGAGCAGGGTGGGGGTCAGTGCATAGAAAATTACTGAGAGGAAACATCAGGGATAAATGGGGGGTTCTGCTTAAACCAAGCTATCAAGATTCTTGCTGAAGGCAGGACAGATGCTCAGGCATCACCTGTGGGATGGGGGATAATGAGGAACCTGATCATATGTCAAAGGTGATCACTTAGTGAGGTTGGGAGGGTCTGTTCAACTGATTTAGCAGGATTCTTTCTCTTAATAAAATTGGATGATGCAGAGATGAACACAGATATCTAAGAGTCAGGTCTGGTTGGAAAAGTGTTCAGGGGAGTCTGAGTAGAGTATGGTCAATGAGAGAGTCTGTGTCTGCATTTAGCATGCTGCTTGGTAATAAACTTCTTGTTTATTGCTCTTCCTGTAAACCTTTATTTGTGGTAGGGCAGGGCCGTGTGTCCCTGTAGCACCAAAAGACCCTCCCAGCCCCCAGCACCACCTCTGCCCACCCAGCATCATTCCTGGCATGGCGGTAATGTCAACTTGCGTGGAAGTGCCGAGTATTAATGCACATTTAAAAAGAGGCAATGGCCAAGGATGGGTAGAGATGGAGGGGTGAGAAAGTCATTGTCAGAGAATCCTGGGTCTAATTCAAGCCATATCAATTAAATGTGGGGTCTGCCAAACCTGCCATCCATTCTTTGATGCTCAGTTTCCTAACAAAAGTAAGTGAGGTAATTTCTAAAAGATGATCTGTCCGATGGCATTTTCAGATCTGCAAATTTATGAGTCTTTGACCGTGAGTCACGCATGAGGGCTGGAAAAAAGCTGACATGGGTGGGGTGAGGAAGATACTGCAGTGAAGCTGGGGAGGTTTACCTACTGAATGAAGTCCTCAGAGCATGAGTAACAGCAGAAGGGCCTGAGCTGCAGCAGGACCGTCATACCCTGGGCTCTCAGGGCGGCTTGGAGAGAGGCAGTGTCTGAAAGGTGACTAGAGGCCAGCTTCAGACTCCTGACGGGCTCCTTCAGGACGTAGATGGTTGGCGTTCCTGGGGGAGGACTTCCAGAACTGGGGAATAGTCAGAGGTTCAGCCAGGCAGATGGCCTGCATCAGGGTGACCCAACAGTCACCAAAACCCGATCTCTTTCTTTTTAGTATTTATTGTGCCAGGTCTTCATGGCGGCATGTGGATGCTAGTTCCCTGACCAGGGATTGAACCTGGGCCCCATGCATTGGGAGCCTAGAGTCTTAGCCACTGGACCACCAGGGAAGTCCCAGGAAACCAATTTCTTAGAGATTTGGAGATGATAAAGTCTGTCCTTTTCCCACTGAAACTGGGTTTGTGGCAACAAGAAATCTTGTAAGCCAGGCTACAACTGGGTTTTGAAAAAAGGCTTGTTCACAATGGTCAGGGTGGGGCCAGCAGCCTAGTCTGCCAACTGCTGACCAGAAGCTCCTTACCTTATCTGAGGAGCTAAAAGATTAAGTGGTCCCAGCCGTGCAGGTTGAGTGGCTACAGCCATGAAATCTGGACATTCCCTACTCTTTAGTCGGCAACCTGATTGCTTGTTTGTTTTTTTTTTTTCCATAAAGAGTTTAAAGCATTCTGAACATTCTTTAAAATTGATTGCTGTTGGAATTTTTAAAGATTTGTTTTCACCTTCATGTTGCGAAATAAAACAAATACAGAAAGCAATACTAAACAAATCCATAGCTTAGTGAATTTCTATAAGGCAAACATGTTTGTTCCCATGACACTTTGTCAGCTACCCTGGAAGCTCCTCCATTGTCCATTACAATCATAGTCCTCGCCACCCTTCTCAACTTTTATGGTAATCACTCTCTTGGATTTATTTGTAGCTTTGTCAGCTTAGTGTGCCTTCCCCACTATTTTTTTACTGTGTGTATATATATATATGTTTTTTTTAATTGAAATATAGTTGATATACAATATAATATAATTTTAAGGTGTATAGTATAGTGATTCACAATTTTAAAGGTTATATTCCCTTTATAGTTATTATAAAATGTATAAAGTATATAAATGTATCATAAAATATATAAATATAATGTTACATATAAAATTACGTATATATTCCCTCTGTTGTGCAATATAATATATCCTTGTAACTTACTTTGTACATAATAGTTTATACCTGTAACCCCCTCCTCCTATCTCCCCCCTCCCCCGTTCCTCTACCTGCTGGTCACCACCAGTCTCTTCTCTGTATCTGTGAGCGTCTTTCTCTCTCGTTACATTCACTAGTTTGTTGCACCTTTTCGATTCCACGTATAAGTGATGTCATGTAGTATTTGTCTTTATCTGTCTGACTTATTTCATGTCATAATAGCCTCCAGGTCCCTTCATGATGTTGCCAGTGACAAAGTTTCATTCTTTCGTACGACTGAATTCCTTGGTATGCATGTATGCGTTTAAGCCTGGCGTGCTGCAGTCCATGGGGTCGCAAAGGGTCAGGCACAACTGAGCGACTGAACAACAAATATACATGTATGTGTACATATATAACATACCCACATATATATCACATCTTCTTCATCCATTCATCTGCTGACGGACAGTTAGGTTACTTCTTGGCTATCGTAAATAATGCTGCTGTGAACGTTGGGTGCATGTATCGTTTAAAATTAGTGTTTTGGGGGTTTTTTCGGATATACACCCAGCTGAGTCACATGGTAGTCTTATTTTTAGTGTTTTGAGAAGCCTCCACACTTTTTTCTGCATTTCACTGCTGTTTTTTAGGTATGCCAGTTTACCAAAAAAAAAAAAAAAATCGTGTTTGAAATTTCTCTTAAAAGCTGCAGCATCCCCTCCGTCCCTTTCTTTCCTTACACTTTTTCTGGGGAAGGACTCAGGCATTTTAAATCTCTAGAGTTACACAAGCTTCTATATTTGTGGCGCAGTTCTCAGTTCAACGTGTCCTTCTGTCTTTTGTGTTTCCTGCACCCTGGCAGCTGCTTCCAGAGACTTGAGCAGACTCAGTTTCAACCTCTTTAGCACGGTGGTGATGTTTTTCATCAGGAAGCATGTAACATGTGGTTTCTGCTTTTTTCATGTTAGCACTCAGTGGTGCTTAATGTCTAGATCCACCACTTGCCTGAAGGCTGAAAAATGATGTAATTCTCACTCTATAATTTTGTTTTCATTTACTGGCTGTGATAATTTTTTAATGCTTCCAAACGGAGAAGCTTCCATTTTTCTATCGCTTGGCCACCCGACGGTACAGTTCTTACAGGAAAGGCAGGATAAATATCCAGCTCATTTATATATCCAGTTTTCAAGATAACACATTGGCTTCCTGTCATGCTTAAAATGGGGCTTCCCAGGTGCCTCAATGGGTAAAGAGCCCACTTGCAACACAGGAGATTCAGGTTTGATCCGTGGATTGGGAAGATCCCCTAGAAAAGGAAATGACAACTCACTGCAGTATCTTGCTCGAAGAATCCTATGGACAAGGGAGCCTGGTGGGCTACAGTCCATAGGGTTGCAAAGGGATGGATGTGACTGAAGCAGCTGAGCATGCACACTCACACATCCTTGAAATGTAACCAATTAGTTCTTTTAAAATATTATTATGAACTTATGGATTTACACATTTTTGATGGATTTCAATCCATTGCCATTTGGGGCCTCTTCAGTTGGTTCCTGGGTCCCCTTTGATGTGACCTCGGGAAGTTTGTGATCTTTCTAAGTTTCTGATCTTTCTACCTATCTGATATTTGAATATGCTCCAGACTCACGTTGTGTATCTCCTGCCCCAGGTTTGGAATCAACCACTTCTGCAAGAAGCCTGGTTTCTGATAATAGGAAAAGGTATTTCAAGACCACAATCTGGATACTCTGTATGCTCATTCCTAACTGGGCTGATCCTTGTTTCTAGCTTTTCAGCAGACATAGCATACACATGGGTAATATGCTGCTGCTGCTGCTGCTGCTAAGTCGCTTCAGTCGTGTCCGACTCTGTGCGACCCCATAGACGGCAGCCCACTAGGCTCGCCCGTCCCTGGGATTCTCCAGGCAAGAACACTGGAGTGGGTTGCCATTTCCTTCTCCAATGCATGAAAGTGAAAAGTGAAAGTGAAGTCGCTCAGTCATGTCCAACTCTTCGCGACCCCATGGACTGCAGCCCACCAGGCTCCTCCATCCATGGGATTTTCCAGGCAAGAGTATTGGAGTGGGGTGCCATTACCTTCTCTGGTGTAATATGAGTGAGATCAAATATTCTATAAGTTCAAACCATTTCAGATTCAGATTCAAAACTATAGATGTTTTACTTAACTTTTATATTGCATTTGTATCTCCTTTATTTCAAACCAAGTGTCCTGGTTCTTAAAAACACGGAACTAGAATTAGAACATCTCATAATTATTACAAAAGTCTCAGAATAATAATAATAACAATACTACCACCATCAACTATAATTACTGAAAATAGCTAAATTTGTAAAGCTCCAAATTCTCTTCCATCCTCCCAGTTTTTCTAGTTATATTTGTATTATTAATCATATAGTCAATATATACTATAGTCTATTCCTTTTAACCCTCATTTAGCTTTAGTTCTATAGGTAGATATATACTTAACATTCACTGTCCTTATGTTGATGCCAATTTAGTCATTTTTGTCTGAAACTAATTCTTTAGTAGATTCCTTAGTGTTCATTTTATGGAAACAATATTCTCTGAATTCATGAGTGTTGATAACAGTTTGTGCTCTTCCTACATGAAGTCCATTTTGCTGGGTATAAAATCCTTAACCGACTTTTTTCTTTAACTATCATAAATATAGGTATTAAAAATAAAGTAGTCTAGTTTTTTTTAGCACAAATATTGTTATCAAAAATCATGTGATAGTCTAATTTTGTTTCCCTTACAATATTATAAGGATATTTTTCTTTATCTTTATTAAAATCCTATAATTTTATCGCATCATGTCTTGATGTTGATAGTTCTGGGTTGAGAGAGTTTCAAGTATGAGGTGAGCTCTTTCAATGTGTATTTTCAAATTTAAAAAATTCAGGAAAATTGTCTCGAATCATACATTTTAAATTTTTTTTTATTCCCTTGCCTTGGGATTCTAATCTAGAGGTGCTTTTGGTAACTCGTCCTATTTCCAAACACACTTGTGTTCATTGGGACAGCAGGAACACAGGGTCTGTGTCTGGTGCTAAAGGAGTTCATCATCTAGTGGGAGGACAGTGTCTCTTTACTGCCTGTTACATGGAGATAATGAGTTGCAAATGTTGAATTGGCTTTTGGAGTTCACAGCCTGCCACTTTGAACCACAACCAGGATGGGAAGCAGTTGGGCAAGCTTGTAACTCCCAGTTCCTTTGTCTGTTGAAGCAATTTATGATTTATCTGCTTCTTTGCTTAGGTCCCTAATTAAAGCTATTTTCAACCCCCTAAACATCCTCATCTCTCATCCAGCCAATAGAGTTGGACAGCTCCCCTGTGGCCTCTGCCTTCATCCTCTTAGGCTCTGTGGCTCACGGTTAAGTTCCTACACCTTTAGCAGGGCCACTCTCTGAAATGCAAGGAGAAGAGCATTGTTTCTTGGAGACATAATTACAGAGACAGTGCAGCCTTCTCTGAGATAACAGGCCTTTTGAAATGCAACGTGCTGGGGGGAGATCCAGCCCAGGTCAGTGACTGCCTTAGCTGTCACGACTCCTATTAATAGTGCTGTGTTTCTGCTTGGCTGAAGGGCTCTGGGGTTGGAATCTAAAGTTCGTTAACCTTTTGTCTGAGGGACTTGTACTTGGGACTTGTGGGTCTATGTCTTTTCTTACAGCCTTTCAAGCTATATCTACAGTTTGGTGGTTGTGGCAATGGGTACAACTGTGAAGTAGCTAACTTCGCCTTTGAATCGTCCATTACTTTTAAGAACATTGTGTTCTAGATATTGGGGGCACATAAGCCTATTTTTGCACTTGGTTAGGATTCTTTACCAACGTAAACACAATGTTCTTAAAAGTAATGGATGATTCAAAGGCAAAGTTAGCTACTTCACAGTTGTGCCCATAGTGGCTCAGACAGTAAAGCGTCTGCCTGCAGTGCTGGAGACCCGGGTTTGATCCCTGGGTTGGGAAGATCCCCTGGAGAAGGAAATGGCAACCCACTCCAGTAGTCTTGCCTGGAGAATTCCATGGACTGAAGAGCCTGGTAGGCTCTTTGCGTCCATGGGGTCGCAAAGAGTCGGACATGACTGAGCGACTTCACTTTCACTTTCTTTCTTTCAGGATTCTTGGAAGACTGGAAGTTCTGAATGCAAACAAAACTACTGCTGAGAGACACATTTAAGGGCTTATATTTTTTTCTCTCTTCTCAGGAGTCTGCCTGTCTTTGTCCAAAGTTACATGTGAAAGATTTTTATTTGTCACTTAGTTTGAATGTACATTGGATGCCATTTACCTAAAGTAACTCTTAAGAAAATCACTTTGTGAAGTAAAGGCAACTTTGATAATGTGAAAAATGTCTCCCTAATTTATCTGTCTTAAACTTACAACTTATTAATATCACACTGTCATCTATCAAAGCAAAGCTGTGTCTTACTCTTTTTTTCCCCTTCCCATTGCCTCCCTGGGAAGGGAAGTAGTTTCCTTCATGTGAGATAGGGGATTTATCTTTCTCTTACCTCCTATGTCATTGTTTCACTGCTCTCAAATCTTTTGTTTATGAGGAAACAAGGAAGAATCTTGGACTTGGAGTGAGAGAGCCTAGCATTCCCATCTGGCTTTGTCCTAACCAGCTATGAGACTACAACAAGCTAGTTAAGCTCTTTGAGTCTTAGTTTATTCACCAATAAAGTGGGTTATGAAAATCCCTTCATCACTTTATTGCTGCAGGATTAATTGTAATAATATATGTAAAGCACCTGGTGTCTGACACAAATAATCATCCTTATTTGGGAACTCTTGGCATCATCGACTCAAAGGACATGAGTTTGAGCAAACTTCACAAGATAGTGAAGGACCGGGAAGCCTGGTGTGCTGCAGTCAATGGGGTCACAAAGAGTTGGACAAGACAGTGACTGAACAAGAGCAACCTGCCAATGAAAATGTTACCACTTGCCTATGACAAATAGTGATATCTGTTCTCACTCCCCCGACCCCCTTGGGTGGGCCTTCACCCCTGTTTTCATTCTGTGCTGTCTGGATGTATTGGTCCGTATGAATACATCTACAGCCACTAAAACAAATCAGAGATACCCATTCACAGTGATCCGTAAGCAAAGAAACCCAAACCGAGCCCATGGGTATGGGTCTTTAACAATGTGGGGGGTGGGATATGAGGGGAGGGGTCACCCTACCATTTCTCAGCTCCATACCCATGTCTGAGTTTTTTGTGCCTCAACTATTCTCTCTGCATACATGTGATGGGCTCTTTTTATAGACGTGACTCCTAACCAAGCAGTCCTCATAGACTCAGAGAAGCCCCCTCTCTCACTTGCCCCCAAATTGTGTTCCAAGGGGAGGGTGGTCTCCGATGGGGGCCCTTTTGCAAAAAGTTGCTTCAGAGGCTGGAAAATCAGGCTCATGCGTGCCAGTCCCGATTTCCCTCCCAGCCTCCCAGCCCTTCTCGTCCCCTCCTGTCCAGGTCCCTCCACCAAGCTAAGCTGTCCCTGATCCACCCCACTCCTCCTGACCCCCGGTTCTTTTGTTCAGCCATCCCTGCCACTGCCCCCTCCCCCGCCCCAGTACAGTCAGCCTCACTGCCGCTTAAATGTCATTTTTGAAACAACAGAAGGACATGCTGATTTTTGCGGCATCTCAGGAGGAAAAAAAAAATTTTTTTTTTAATCCATTTGGTGTTGAGAGAACTCACAAGAAATGTATTCAGGGACCCTCGCCAGCCTCTCTCACTGCTGCGGTTCACATTTGGTGGCTGGTGATGCACAGCACGCACAGCATTTTTCCCCCAGAAATGTCCACGCGCCTCTCATCCTCACCCGGCTTCCTTTAGATGTCTTTGCCTCCCGGCTAATTCTGTGCTTGAAGCACTGCAGTTCCCGATTTATTTTCAAGCCAGGGATCCATTCTGATCCTATCTCGGGGGTTTGAACCAGGTTCTTGGGAAACCTGGGAACACGGTCAAGCGTGGCTTACATCTCTGGAGGGGAAGGCATGAGACACTGCACCACCACCCCCACCCCGCCCCTTGACCCACGGGGAATCCGTCAGGCTCCTGTGTCAGGCCCTCAGTTCCAGAAGGGAACGGTGCATCTCTGCAGGAAACTGGAAACTCGAGTTCCCTTTGTCCTTCATCTGTCTGTCCTCCAGGCCCCACCATGCTCCATCCGTGATGATGTATATTCACGCCTTATTATTCCCATTAGATGGAAAGTTCCTGAGGACAGGATCCATGTGTGACTCATGTTCTTGTCCCTCAGCCCTGGAACGGGGCCTTGCACGTGGCCCATGGCTGCAGCGTCCTCCTGTGTGAGGACACGGGGAGCAGGGATCACCTTCCGTAGGCTTCTTCACTGCCACACTGTGCTGGAGAAAGGGCTCACACTGGCTCGGAGCATCGTTTTAAAACCCAGAGACCCTCTGCTCATTACTAAAGGTCCAGACGAGTGATTAAGTTATGAATTGGAATTTTAATGAGCTGATGTTCTGGCCGCAAACACCTAATTGCAACACAGTGACTAGTTTATCCCCACCTGTCTGAGTTTCTCACAGTCACTCAGACCATCTTGCTCTGGGTTTAGTGGTTGTCATCCACAGACGCCCAGAGTGGGAGGTTTGCTGCGTCTCAGGATCATCAAAGCCAGCCCCTCAAACCTTGCCTCAGCCTGAGGACCCTCGTACAAGAGTGGTTTGAGGGCTACTGTTAATCTCAAAGTCTTACGTGGCACCTCTCCATCCCAGCTCCTTTCCTGGGCCTCCTGCCCACTTGGGGCACCCTGGAGAGAACTGCAGGTCACCCACCAGGTGCTCCCCTACTTGCCTTCCAGCCATGATACGAATTTGGAGGAAATCAGAGGTGCTCAGTTTTCACACCACACACACACACGTGCACACACACCCCAAAATTTCTTGTCCTAATGACTTGTTTGGACATTCTACTTGACGAGTATCTGAAGTTTGAGGTTTGCAGCCTGAGCAACCTTCTTTAAAAGGACCCTGCGTCTTCCCTGGCTTTAAATAGACCTTCCTGATGGCTAAATCTGGGCAGAGTCCAGACGCTCTGCTGACCCGCACACCACAAGTCACACGCTACCTAGAATCTAATCAAGCGAGTAGTCGACACCGCCTCCCTCTGACTCTGTCTGGGGACATTCCCCGGATGTAGAAACACCTGTGTTGTCCGTTTCATGTGTGGAGGTCTTTCCTTAACTGTGAATTCTAGTCCCTCTTTCCTGAAATGTCATTAATTGTTCCTGTCTTAAAAACCATCTTGGAGACAAGCTCCTTATGTGACATTGTTCCTGGCGTCTCTCTGTTGAAGAATATGTTTGAGCTTCTCTTTATCTGCTTTTCCCTCACCCTGGAATTCCTCATGGGGGCTAAGCTTTGCCAAATAGACAGTTATGGAGCAAAATTAGATTTTCGCTGGGCCAGCTTCTAAGGGCCCGCCTGGTTTTCTAAGAAGCAACCATAAAAAGAAGAAAGAAAGGAAAAAAAAAGGAAAAGTAGAGACTGGAAGAAGCAAACTTTCGGCTAATTACCATCTTTTTTTCCCCTCTGAGCTCAGAGTACTGTTCTTAATTTCCTGACCAGCTTGCGCCCCTCCCCCGCTCCCTCCGAGCATCTGTGGTGGTTTCAAATTGAACTGCATACCTGCTGCTCTGAATTTCCAACATACCATACCAGTTGGTTTGCCAAACAGTGAACTGCCAGCCATCTGCCATCCAAAGTCAGAATTTACATTGTTTCATCTTAAAATAACGCCTCCGGAATAGCAAGCCACTCTGTGCATCAGGTTTTAAAGTTGACAATCAGCCAGAATTAAAAGCAAATACCAAATGGGCATAAAAAAAGAACATAGTGGGGAGTTGGGGTTGGGGAGGGGGTGGCTGGCATTTGACAGAGAGTTTATTTTTCAGCATTTTTACCTGATTTTCCACCAAAATAGCCATGCCATTTAATTTTATCTGCAACAGCAGGAACTACTTATAGACTGAGAGCCTTAACTTTTTACTCGCCTGGCTCTACCCGAACAGACAAGGCTGGAGCTGTTGTCTGCATCTCAGGGAGGGTGGATGTCTTTATAACCTCCCCAGATGCAGGGGAGGAATAGTTGCCGTAACCTCTTCTCAACAGGACTTCCTGGTTGCTCAGATGACACAGCTAAGATGCACGAAGGTGGACTACCATACGCTAGTTAACGGGGAACGCAGGACTGCCAGGCCGGTCTTCCCACCCCTGGATGTGTCCGTGCAGATGTGGGAGTCCCTCCACCCCTGCCTTTATTTCCCCTTACCCGACCGTAGCAACCCTTCTGTGCCTTATTACCCTGCTGCTCCAGGACAGTTGTTTAGTTGCGAAGTTGAGTCAGACTCTTTGCAACCCTATGGACTGTAGCCCGCCAGGCTCCTCTGTCCATGGAATTCTCCAGGCAGGAATACTGGAGTGGGTTGCTATTCCCTTTTCCAGGGGATCTTCCAGATCCAGGGATCGAACCCGGGTCTTCTGCACTGCAGGCAGATTCTTTGCCGCTGAGTCGCCAAGGAAACCCAGGAAAGAAGGGGTTTCTGCAGGGTCAGGAGCCCCTGGTGACCTGTGATGGTAGCCTTGTGGCAGAGCCGCCATGAAATCTGGGTGACTTTCCAGAGCAGATGGGCCTGAAGGAGGTTTTTTTTTTTTTTTTCTTAAGAGAAAAATGAAAGAGGTTTCATGTTTCCTTTAGGGAAGCTGTTCCAGGCGAAGGCAGCTTGGAGAAAAGTGTGAAGTTATGAGTGGGCAGAGGAAGCAGAGGGCTCTAAATTTATACCAAAGCCACCTGCCTACAGCGTGGGGCCCCAGGCCACAGGCCTGCAGACGAGGAGGGCTTGTCCCTGAGCCTGGGCTGGGTGGGGCACTGGGCGAGATCCCTGAGTCAGCCTCATGCACCCCGTGGAAATCTCTGGGGGCCGACCTTGGACATTGTAGGTCCAGGCGAGCTGCCAGCTCAGTCCGGTCCTGATGTGGGTCTCAGAAGTGGGCACTGTGGTCACTGCTGTGCATAGATTTGCTTCTGGGCCAGCTGGTTCTCCTCCTGGAAGCCATATCTCAACCCAGACCAGACCCAGGGCCCATCTTGTGTATTCCCCTGGCCCCTGCCTGTGGCTCTGACCTACCCACCCTGCAAGCTGTCTCTGTAGCTGGAACAAGCTCTACTTCCTGTGAGGCAGGGCCATCTCCCCCATCTTTGGGGTCCCGAACACCATTGTTGTTGAGTTGCTCAGTCACGTCTAACTCTTTTGAGACCCCATGGACTGTAGCCCGCCAGGCTTCTCTGTCCCTGGGGATTCTCCAGGCGAGGATTCTGGAGGGGGTTGCCATTTTCTTCTCCAATCCATTTCCTTCTCCAAACACCTTTGGTGAGTGGTTAAAGAACCCGCCTGCAACGCAGGACACTCAGGTTCAATCCCTGGGCGGGGGAAGACCCCCTGGAGGAGGGCATGACAGCCCACTCCAGTCTCCTTGCCTAGGAAATCGCACAGACAGAGGAGCCATGAAGGTTACAGTCCGTAGGTCGCAAAGGGTCAGACACGACGGACGCGACTGAGCACGCACAGCGCACGCACCAGGGGCAGGTGTGCCACGCATGCTCACTTACTGAGTGAGTCAGCGCTTTGCTGGGATAATGCAGAACTTAACTGGTTGCGCTGATCGCAAGATTCAGTCCCAAGTACTGAACTGGCCAGTAAGTTCCTTCAGGTTTTCCTTAAGATGGAACCCAAACCCAAACCACATTTTTGGCTAATACAATATTTCTCCTGTGAAAGCTGCTTTTGATTTACCCCAAATCTTCCAATTTTATTGTGTTCCAGTTAGCACTGTTGTTACTGAGAGTGCTCAGGGGCCAGTCACTGTTCAAGGTACCTTGCGTATATTCTTATCTCTCGTGCCTGGATGCCTCTTTGTGGTCCCATGGTCTGTAGCCCACCAGGCTCCTCCGTCCATGGGATTTCCCAGGCAAGAATACTGGAGTGGGTTGCCATTTCCTCCTCCAGGGGATCTTCCTGACCCAGAAATTGAATCTGAGTGCCCTGCATTGCAGGCAGATTCTTTTACCGCTGCGCCATCGGGGAAGCCATTCTTATCTACTTTGACTTAATCCAGTTTATCAATAATACATTGTGAAGTCCCTGTGGTCATTATAGAGATCAGCCAACTAAGGCTGAACAGGTGTCAGTTTCCCACGAGACACCCCTCAAGCAGGTGTCAGAGGCAGATTTTGACCCAGGGGCCCAAGAGCTCCTGTGAGGTGAGCCCACTGCTCGGAATCTGGCCCTGGCAGAATCTGGGTGACAGCCAGAAGCGCCTGACACCACTGCACACCTGGAGGAGGAGAACCAAGTTGGCAGGGTCCCCGTGAGGAAAGTTCGAAAAAGTGGCTCCATTCAGCGTTTAACCGGGGAAGAAAACACTGAAGTGAGAGATGTGAAGGCTGCATGCAAGACGCCCTCCACGAGCTGTCCTTGGAGGGAAAGGGCGGGCGCACTTGCTCCAGGGCTCAGGAGCAATGAGGCAGATGTTAGCCCATCAGGAAGGATTCCCAGGCAAGTGGAGCCGCCCAGCAGTGGAATTCCCTGCTCACAAAGGGGTGAACAGCCTGCCCAGGAAGATCAGACAGCTGCAGAATGACCCTTTGTCAGGGTGTCATAGAAAGGTCAGCTCATGATCCGGAGCTTGGTGCAAGTGCTCCCTGAAAATGTCCGCTCCGGCTCCAAAGTCCCTCAGCTCTGTGTTCTTAGTTTAGTACATAAAACAAGGGTGCTCATGATGACACATTTCTAAAGCTTAAAATAGTCGTCACTCCGTTTCACAGAATGAGTCATTTTAATACCTCCTCCCTGTTCCCCGCTTTGAGAGTCTAATCAGAAGCCTGAGTTTTTAAAAACTAGAAATGTAAAAAAACAAAACCCAAATGCAACACTGTCATTTGATTTCCTAAAAAGGTGTCTTTCCTTTGCAAAATTGGAAGGTGAAGGAGTGACCCCTCCAGGCCCTGGAGGTGTTGGTGTGCAGGGGGTCCTGGGGAGAACGCTGCAGGTCCCACTCAGGGGTAGGGTGGGGAAGGGGTTCTGATTCAGGCCAAAGCCACTAAACAGGGCCTCGCCTGCAATGGCTTCTGGGCATGAAAGCTTCTAGACTAGAGCTTAAAACTCTGCCTAGCTGTCTGCACAAATGCTGTTTGCAGGACGTACTGTTTTGTGATAAAAGATAAAAGAGATCTTCTCTAAAGCAGTTGTGAGGCAGTTTGTATCTGACCTGGAGTTAGAGTCGTTACTAAGGGAACCACAAAGAGAGAGAGCCTATATTTAAATGAGCCGACATCTCAAGATTCCCTTGGGCAGGAAGCATGTTTCTCCCCTACGAAAGAACAGAACATGACTTCCTTCCATGTAGCGGAAGCACTCGTGGTGTTTGCTGCCCACAGGTGCTTGTACCTGTGTGTCGCTGCTTTCGCCGTCTGTCTGGGAGATGGAGCCTTCTCGCTGGTCTTACGGCCAGGAAAGCAGAGCGAGGCTTCCCCTCCGGTCGTCTCTGAGCAGCTCAGTAAGACAGTAGAGTTCTTGTGGTTATTTACAGCTATGCCAACCCTATGCAAGGGGTCCCATCCCACAGGTCTGTGGGAACAATGGGCATGACGTTCAAAGCCAGAAGGGCGAGTGTCAGAATCCACATTCAGGACACTCAGTGAGTTTGAAATGAACTCTGAATTCAGTTCTGGGGGAGAAGCAGGTGTATTAAATAGTGACTGCATAACTGGGCTTCCCTGGTGGCTCGGACAGTGAAGAATCCGCCTGCAATGTGGGAGACCTGGCTTCAATCCCTGGGTTGGGGAGATCCCCTGGAGGAAGAAATGGCAACCCACTCCAGTATTCTCGCCTGGACAATCCCATGGACAGAGGAGCCTGGCGGGCTACAGTCCAGGGGGTCACAAAGGGATGGACACGACTGGGTGACTAAGCGCAGCACAGCACAGTTAATGTAAAGATGATGACAGTTTTGATACTTGTTCAGTCGCCAAGTCACGCCTGACCCTTTGCCACCCGATTCAAGATTCCTTGGGGAAGGAGTAGTTTGATACTACTTTAATCTTAAATATTAAAAACTATAGTGGTATTTTAAATGCTGTTGAAATGTAGGTATTTTTGTAATTTTTTTTTTTTAGAAAATTAGATTCTCTCAGCTAAGAAATAATCTATTGTAGACAGAATCTTGCTTGAAGACAGCATGATTATGACACTACTGCCACCTAATGGTAGATTGCCTTAATTGCAGACCAAGTGCCTAAAGAAATGTTTAGTTACCAAGTCCTGTCTGATTCTTTGTGACCCCATGGACTGTAGTCCACCAGACTCCTCTGTTTGTGGGATTTCCCAGGCAGGAATACTGGAGAGGGTTGCCATTTCCTTCTCCATGGGTCTTCTAGACTCAGGGATCAAACTTGAGCCTCCTATGTTTCAGGTGGATTCTTTACCATCTGAGCCAGCAGGGAAGCCTGCGTAAAGAAATGAGCAGATACTAATTTCAAAACTAAATTACAGGGACTTCCCAGTGGCTAAGATTCCATGCTCTCAATGCAGAATGTCTGGTTTTGATCCCTGATCCTGGAACTAGACCAGTTAAATATACTCTTCTTTTAATGAAACATCAGTTCTCGTCAATTCACGTATTCACTCAACAATAATTACTGTAAGAGTCGCAACCATGTTGCCTCTGCTGTCAGCAGAGAGACGGGCAGCCTGGCCCGTGGTCTGGAGGGTCCCACATTATGGTGACCTGTAAATACCTCCCCTTTGTCCCAAACCCTCTTTTTCTTCGCCTGCCATCTCCTGTCCGTGTTGCATCCCTGGACTGTCGGGGGAATGTCCTTGCTTGTCATGATCGGCAGCAAGGAGGAAACCATATTAAAAACGCCTAAGACTCGTCAAGTCTCGTAGGTCACCAAGCCTGTGTGGTTTGGTGCTTGGATCTGTTCTGCCAAATGCACCAGGGTTGCCATGGAGGCAAAAAGGCACCTGTGTTTTGTTCTGAGGCATGTTGTCACACATGCATGGGCACACACACCAGCTCGTCCTCAAAACCAGTGTCTTAAGTATAGTCGAAGTCTCCTCTCCATAATTCTGCTCCTTTCCTGACTTTGGTCCTTCCTACGAATGAAGATTTCTCTTTCACCGTCCCGTGTGGTCATCTCCACGTGGGCGTATCATAGTCCCCTACAGATGTTGCCAAGCCATGCTTACCCACTGCACCCCCCTCTACAACTCCTGTTTTAAAACAGAGCTCTCTGTGTCATGAGAGGTGATTGATAAAACTGAATTCATTGCTTCTTTTTGGGTGTATTATTTGGGGACAAGACCAGGAAGGAGATAAATACCAGGAGGTCCTTCAGCGTCAGAAAGGTCATTTGCCATCCGAGCCATTAGAGCTGGTGCAGACTGAAGATGGGGGAGCGCATGTGTTACGGAAGTCCTCTTCCATTGCTCTTCTTCATGCTGGACACCAGCCCCCACACCTCAGCTGGCCCACGCACACGGGCCTTTCTCCGATGGCTCCTGCACTTTGGGAATGGCAGAGTTGTTTCTCAGCTTCTTGCCCCATCACCCTTCACCCCCAGTGCTGCTCTGGGTCCTCTCACCGGGTGTCACTGGCCCTGCTGGGCAGCGGCTGCCATCTGAGCCAGAGGGATCCAATTAAGAATTAAGAACTAGACTATTACAATCACAGGCTTCATTGAGCCGAAAGTGTTGAGGGTAATTTTCCAAGTGAACTCCATGGAGACTGTTTTCACTATGCTTGCAAATCAGGTCAACAGATTCCTCACGCATCTGTAGTGTTCTGCCCTTAGCAGAGGCCTCTGTATACACTTTCTTCTCTTTTGCTCCCCACAAGAATGTTACGAGGTAGGTAGGGCACATACTGTCTTCCCTGTTTCTAGATAACTCAGCTGAATCCCAGAGAGTCTGACTTATACAGCCGCTCTATTCCAGGTGACATGGATCTTCTTCTCCCTCGATCTCTCTCTGGATGTCAACAAAGGCAGAAGTCTACACTTAGGCAAAGCCACGATAGGAAAGGGGCTTCTCATGTGGCACTAGCAGTAAAGAATCCATCTGCCAAAGCCGGAGATGTGAGAGACTCAGTCCCTCAGTTGGGAAGAGCCCCTGGAGGAGGAAATGGCAACCTGTTCCCATGTTCTTGCTGAGAAAATCCCATGGACAGAGGGGCCTGGGGGGCTACAGTCCACGACCATGGGGGGCTTCATGACCATCCGGTCATGAAGAGTCAGACACGACTGAGCGTTCGAGCACATAGCACAAGATAGGAAAACCACAGTGAGTAAAGCTGAATGATGGGGATCTGACCGCAGGCTCCACAGGGATTGGCAAGAGAAGGTTGGTATAGCTAGGGAGCAATAACTAAACTGTTCGTGGGCTTACACGCTGAGGGAGACAACTAAAACTGGTTCAGAAACTCCCATAAAGTTAAAAATGGAATTTCCTATAAAGGTTTAACTCCATGCCAAGCCCTGTGCAAGCGTGATCTTATTTCATTCTCCGTCCAGCCCAGGAGACTGTTGCTATTATTGAGTCACAGGGGCAGGACAGATGAGGTCTCTGAAACTCTGGGGATGCTGGGAGGGATGGGGGCAGTGGGGATCGAGTAGGAAGTGGTAAGGTTGGGCCAGGTTATGATGAGACCTCAGAGTCAATCGGGGCTCTTGGATGTGGCTCAGGGCAGGCCGTGCAGCGCCTGGAGGGTTTTGAGCAGGTGCAGGGCCCGAGAAGGGTGTGTATGTAAAGACCTCTGAAGCGAAGCCTTGGCTATGGGGTCCATGTCATGGCCACTGGCTTTCAGAACCAAGGAGAAGTCCGCGGGCCTGGCAGGTGCCTGAGTCACTGCTATGTGAGCATCCTGGCAGGGGGCTTGCCCTCGCCCGGCCACCGCACAGCCCCGTTCCTGGCTTACATGCAAACTCAGGGACACACGTAGAGACTTGTTCCCCTGCTGTCAGGCTGATTGATGGAGGAGTCAAGCCTCCTTCTGCTCAGTGCGCTGAGCTGATGGGCTTTTGTTCTCCAGGCCAAATTCCTAGGATCCTTTTGGTCCCAGAACGCTTTGCCTGTGGAGTTTAGAATAAGAAAGTACAGAAATGAACTCACAGTATAGTTTGGGGATTACAGAGAGAAATACTATCTGGGGAAATGGTGATTTTCCTAAATCCAGAGCTTTGTGCGCTGGAGTCCACTGGCTGCCTGGGTGGGAGTGGGCAGACCCTGCGTGACCCTGAGCTGTGTCAGAGATGAGGGTAACCAGCCACGATGCAGATCCTGCGTGCCGGGCTGCAGGCCGGGTGCCCACAAGTGTGTCTTACAGAACTCTGTGAGAAAGCTGTTAGGAGTCCAGCTTGTTTTTGTTGAGTCGCTCAGTCGTGTCCGACTCTTTGCGACCCCATGGACTGTAGCCCGCCAGGCTCCTCTGTCGATGGGATTCTCCAGGCAAGAACACTGGAGTGGGTTGTCATTCCCTTCTCTAGGGGCATCTTCTTGACCCAAGGATGGAACCCACTTCTCCTGTATCGGCAGGTGGGTTCTTTACTGCTGAGCCGCCTGGGAAGCCCTGAATCCCGTTTAGAGATCAGTAAATTTAAGTCCCAGAAATCGTGTCTAATCTGCCAAGGCATTCCAGCTAGTAAATGACAAGTGAAATTGCAGTGTGGGTCACTCTGCGTCCTTCCCACTGTATGTCGGAGGAAAACACTCTTGCACACGGAGCCGGCTGGGTCTTTAGCCGGCTGGGTCTTTGCTTGGAAACATTCAGTGAGGTTAACCATTTAGAGTCTGGTCTCCCCTCAATTTTGCTTTTGCAATCTCCCGAACCTTTGAATAGATGAGAGACTTTATCTGCTCCTCCTCTGCCTGCCTTTTTCCTCTCTTTCTGGCATCTTCCCTCTTCTCCATCCCCAATACACTTAGAAAAACTAAGGCCAGCCCTCGCACTGTTGAAACACGACTTACTGTTCGACTTGAGCTGCCCAGGAGTTATCGGCACTAGGTAGTATGGATGGACGCCCAGAGTGGCTCGCTGGTCTTCAGGGTGGACGAGTGAGTCACGGCCAGGGCGCCGCCGCAACACGTGTCTGCAGACCTGAATTCATACGCTGGTGGTTCCGTCTGAACCACGCAGGGGGATGGTCGTCAGTGGAGCCCACGGTGCTGTGAGTGTGTCAGTGGAAACAGGCTGTGTCTGAAGAAACAGGGACCTAGGGCAGGTGCAGGACTTCATGGGCCGAGCACCAGCAGGGAGTCAAGGATTCATGGGAGAGGGGTCCCTGCGCTGTGGGCTTCCCAAAGTGACACCCGATTGGTAAATAAGGCACCAAGCCCGCAACCGTCCCTTTGCCTGCAGGTGGCCACATCGCTAATGGGAACGGGGGGACGCGCATGGCACACACACTCTGCAGGTGCCTGCCACCCTGCAAAGACCAGTGTAGATCTGGGGGCGGGGGAGGGGGCAAAGTCAAGTTGCAGGACTTGGTACAAATGCCGGGTCATAGTTGCTCCCATTTTTTGTAACTGTGGTTGTCCCAGTTTGGGACTGTTTGTGACCCCACGGACTGCGTCACACCAGACCTCCCTGCCCCTCACTATCTCTCAGAGTTTGCCGAGTTCATGTCCACTGAATCAGTGATGCCATCCAACCATCTCATTTTCTGCCACCCCCTTCTCCTTCTGCCTTCAATCTTTCTCAGCACCTGGGTCTTTTCCAATGAATCAGCTGTTTGCATCAGGTGGCCAATGTATTCTCAAACCTGCTTCCTAGGGTTTGGGAAGTAGTAATAAGTTATTCCATGTGACTGATAGAATAGCTCCTCATACGTAGTAAGTGGTCAGTACACATTAGCTGTTATTAAGCTCCTCAAACCCCAAGGAAACACTATTTTTAAAGAAGCGGAGGGGTGTTGAGGCTCAAGAGGACTGGATCTAAACGCAGATACATTCATCGTGAGGCCTTGGGTGAGCCACTCAACTATAAAATGGCCTGCAAAGTTACATCCTAACCGCTCCTGGTAATTCATGTTATGCAACCATGTGGAAGGACCATGGCGACCCATGCTACTGGAAGTGACGTTCATAGGGTTTTGGGGACTAAGTCACAGGTGGACCCAGCCAGAGGGTAAAAACCAAGCCTGTTTGCGTGCTTGATTTTACATTAATCACATATGACGTTCTTAGCTGGAAAAATCCCAAACCTGAAGGTGGCCTGCACGCCCCTTACGGAGATCTCCGCCAGAATCACGGTGGGGCTGCCAGTTTGAAGCACAGTTTGGCCTGTGAGGAGCCGGATCCTTTCATGTTACTGGTAGCCATCTCTTCCCATTAGCAGATATCAGTTCTTTGTCTCTTACCGGAGCAGCAACTGGCTGTGTTAGAGGGCATAGCTTCTCTGTAGTGATGTCCTTAGGGAGGGTGAGAAGGGACATCTAAGGCAAGGAGCGTCGGCATTTTTACCTGGAAACGCATTGTGTGCCTCTGACCTGTGGGTTTTGTATCTGCCCAGGAAGATGGCAGCTCCAGACTGTCTCACGGAGGCGGCTGGGAGCCTGTGAACCAGAGCCGGGGACAGCGGGCAGTGTGTTTCTTTCAGAACACCGAGCTGACGGAGTCCAGGCTCTGAAATCAGAGTCGACCCTCTGCTGGGTCTCTCTGGATGGCTTTAATTATGGCAGCTACACAGGGCCAACTCCTGCTGGCGAAACATTTTTTCAGAAGAGGGTCATGAACTCGGAGGCTCTGGGTGTCCACGGGCCCTCGGTCTCCCAGGACCAGCCGGACGGGACCTGCTTTGCACAGAGCCCGCCCCCACCCGCCCCTCCTGGGTGAAGCTTCCTGGTGGTGCTGGCACTCAGTCTAGGAGGGTCTCGGTGTGAGCCTGGGTGGTGGCGGAGAGCGTGTGACCCCCAGGCTGGGGGTGCTGGCCCGGGGAACAGCCACTTCCATCAGCAACACTCGCTTGGGGCGGGGGGAGACTCCGGGTGTCCAGGGCAGATGTCTTTATCAGGGACTGCGTACTGGCAGAGGGGCTCTGCTTACTCTTGGGGGCACAGTGTCGAGGGAGAGGAAGGCCTGGGAGCCGCGAGCACCGGGTTCTGGTCTCCACTCTGCCAGGAGCGCGTTGCGTGGCCTCTCTCCCCCTCCCCTTCCCCAGGCTTTGGTTTCTTCACATTTGAAAGCTGCGAGTGGGGTTAGGTCACTCAGGGGGCTCTGGGATGCTCTCCCACCGTGTTCTGATTCCAGGGGACCACAGGGATCGGCAGATACGGAAGAGCAAGGGCCTAGGGAGAGATTCGGAAGACTAGGGGGCCTGGTAGCTGTCATATCTGGGTGAAGTAATAGTCCCTTGGTCTCTTGTGAGCCAGGAGGAGCTTTCCAGTGAGGATGTCGACCCCAGGGACCTTGCTGAGCTGGTGACCCTAACCATGAACCAAGGCAACCAGGCCCACTCCATCCATCAGCACATAGTTTGGCATCATCTCCTGGGCCAGGTGGAGCCTCGCTGCACAGATTCCTGACAGCCTCCTCATCACCTCCACCTTCATAGTGACCACACACACTAGCTCAGTGGTTCTCAAACTGTGGGCCCAGTGGCACCAGCATCATCTGGGAAATTGTTGAAAATGCAAAGTCCTGGGCGCCACCCCCCACACCAGACCTACTGACTCAGAAACTCTGGGGGTGGGCTTAGCCATCTGTTTAACAAGCCCTGCCCATGGTCCCAGGCAGACTGAGGTCTAAGAATCACTGCCCCAGCCCAAGCCTGTAGTTTGAGAACCATTGTCTGTCTCTCTCTCTCTTTTGGGTAAAACTATTTTTAGTTATTAAAGCAAGGTTACAGCAATACTTTTAAAATTGCCAGAGCCCTACTGCCCCCTCACAGTCACTGGTTTCATCTTCCTGGCTCTCTCCTGGTCTTTGTCCACCTAGATACGCAGTTTTTACACAGGACATCATTGGACAGAGACTTCCTTTCATTGTGCTTTTTTGCACTTAAACATGATTAGTGCGTTTTCCCTGTTGCCTCATCACCTTCGTACTTATCATTTTCAGTGACTGTGAAACACTTCCCTCTCGTGACCGGCTTTACACGCTTGGCCGCCCTGTCCCTAGACATTTGGCGACTTGCTGCTGTCCACTATTGGAGAAGTCGCTGTCCGTCCAGGGTGAGGTCAGCTTCTGGGATGTTCCATGTGACCTGCTGTCAACCCAGCGTCTGACCTCCCTGTAAGTCTATGACCCGAGGCTGTCTGAAATAGATTATTTAGTGGAGAGAGTGAACAAACCCAAAATACCCCTGAATCTGCGGTGATGCACTGCAAAAATGCCCCCGTCTGCCGAGTTTTGTTAACCGAGCATCTTCTCATTTGGCTCACAGGTGGTGTCAGCAGAGGGGGGCATGGTGTGGGGGCGGTGCCCCCACCCCCGCCCTGATGGGCTGGGTGCCCAGGGCCTCGCCTTGTGCCAGGCCTGCTGTCGGTCATTTCCTGAGCATCCTGGTCCCCAGCAGGAAGGGCCCCCTTCTTTCTCATACTGCCCTCACCTCCCCGCCCCCACACCTGTGCGCCTCTTGTCTCCTTCCTTCTCCCAGCCTGGCTCAACCCCGGCGAGGGGGGGATGGGGGGTGGGGCGGGGGGAGCCCAAGACACACAGCTTGACCAGCACGGCCCCTAGTGGTAGCCCCTTTGTTTTGACAAGACCGCTGACCATTCTTGGATCATATACATAATGCTGTGTCTTTTGAAATGATTTGCTTAAGGTAACCCGCTAGATACGGGCTGAGGGTAACCCACAGGGCACCTTGTATTCATGGTCCCTTCTGTTAGTGATGATGTGCGTTTATGCCCTGTTCGTGGCTCCATGTTGCTCCTCACAGCCTGGCAAACTAGGCTCTTCCTTATTTGGCTCTTGGATCACTAAAGAGCTCAGATGCCTGGAAGAGGCAGGCTGGTTGACTGGGGCAGACGGTGGGAGAGGAGAGGGGCTGTGTGAAAAGGACTCCCAACTGAAACGTGCTCGTGTGCAGCGAGGAGAGAGCTCCAGGGAACTAGAAAAGATAGAGGACGTGCGTTTCAACCTCAGCTGTCATCCTCTCTCTAGCATCCGCTACCCCATGTCCCCTGCCTTTTCCCGCCACACCAGAGTGGACCTAGCTCACTCTCACCTGCTCAGGCTTTGGTTGGGCCTTGTGGCCTTTTCACAAGCTATTTCCTTGCCTAAAAAGTCTCTTCCCTTGAAGACTCAGTCAGAATGGTCTCCTCCTACAGGAAGCTTTCCCAGACCAGTGGTCACTGGCTTAGGAGGAGGCTTGGCCTCTGGGTGGGGAGCTAGAGAGGGCGCTCCCTGCACTGTGCTTGAGTGGATGGCCACAGGGTGCTGGCTCTTACTTCCCTTTGAGAGCATCTCTGCAATTCAGTTTTGAAGTTTCTTTAAGAATATCCCAAAGGACTTGTGAAGGACACGGATGATGTGGCCATCTGTCTTTTGCACCTTTGCTGGGTAGGTCAGAACTAGTGACAAGCCCTTAGGAAAATCCACTTACAATCAGCTACATTCCTTTCCCCTTTCTAGACCAAGGACTATGTTTTTTCATCTCTTTTTCTTCAGAAATCAGTAAGCTGCTTGGCACACAATAGGTACTTGGTAATTGTTTTGTTTTTTTTTTTGGATGTATGGGTAGATGAACGGATGGGTGGGTAGACGGATGGATAGATGGATAAATGGATGGAAGGGGGGATGGATGAATGTCCTATATCTGGATGCCCTGTAGTCCCTGAAAGAACCCGTAGGCAGTGTCTTCTTCAGTGGGCCTCCGCCAAGCCTCTCCCTCACTCAGCCTCCTCATCTCTCTTTTCCTTCCTTCCTTCTCACCTTCTACCACCTGTGCTAGCCCCTTCCTGGGAAGTTTCCACCATCTTTCACTTCAGCCTTGGTCCACTCCTGGGCCTTGCTGTGGGGAGGGGAACATGCATGCACCCAGCCCCTATGGTGGAGACTCTAGCTTCCTGTCATCTCTCTGCAGTTTCTAGATTGAACCGCCAAGGGGCCCATGTGCCACACCTGCCCTGTGATGGTGCAGTTCAGTTCCAGTTCAGTCGCTAAGTCGTGTCTGACTGTTTGCAATCCCATGGACTGCAGCACGCCAGGCCTCCCTGTCTATCACCAACTCCCGGAGTTCACTCAAACTCATGTCCATTGAGTCGATGATGCCATCCAACCATCTCATCCTCTGTTCTCCCCTTCTCCTCCCTCCTTCAATATTTCCCAGCATCAAAGTCTTTTCCAGTGAGTCATTTCTTTGCATCAGGTGGCCAAAGTATTGGAATTTAAGCTTCAGCATCAGTCCTTTCAATGAACACCCAGGACTGATCTCCTTCAGAATGGACTGGTTGGATCTCCTTGCAGTCCAAGGGACTCTCAAGAGTCTTCTCCAGCACCACAGTTCAAAAACATCAATTCTTCAGTGCTTAGCTTTCTTTATAGGCCAAATCTCACAGCCATACATGACTACTGGAAAAACCATAGCTTTGACTAGATGGACCTTTGTTAGCCAAGTAATGTCTCTGCTTTTTAATATGCTGTCTAGGTTGGTCATAACTTTCCTTCCAAGGAGCAAGCGTCTTTTAATTTCATGGCTGCAGTCACCATCTGCAGTGATTTTGGAGCCCCCCAAAATAAAGTCTGATACTATTTCCACTGTTTCCCAATCTATTTCCCATGAAGTGATAGGACCAGATCTTAGCTCTCTGAATGTTGAGCTTTAAGCCAACTTTTTCACTCTCCTCTTTCACTTTCAAGAGGCTCTTTAGTTCTTCGCTTGCTGCCATAAGGGTGGTGTCATCTGCATATCTGAGGTTATTGATATTTCTCCCAGCAATCTTGATTCCAGCTTGTGCTTCTTCCAGCCCAGCATTTCTCATGACATACTCTGCATATAAGTTAAATAAGGAGGGTGACAACATACAGCCTTGATGTACTCCTTTCCCAATTTGGAACCAGTCTGTTGTTCCATGTCCAGTTCTAACTGTTGCTTCCTGACCTGCATACAGGTTTCTCAAGAGGCAGGTCAGGTGGTCTGGTATTCCCATCTCTCAGAATTTTCCACAGTTTGCTGTGATCCACACAGTCAAAGGCTTTGGCATAGTCAATAAAGCAGAAATAGATGCGTTTTTGGAACTCTCTTGCTTTTCTGATGACCCAATGGATGTTGGCAATTTGATCTCTGGTTCCTCTGCCTTTTCTAAATCCAGCTTGAACATATGGAAGTTCACGGTTCACATACTGTTGAAGCCTGGCTTGGAGAATTTTGAGCATTACTTTACTAGCATGTGAGATGAGTGTGATTGTGCAGTAGTTTGAGCATTCTATGGCTTTGCCTTTCTTTGAAATTGACCTTTTCCAGTCCTGTGGCCACTGCTGAGTTTTCCACATTTGCTGGCATATTGAGTGCAGCACTTTCACAGCATCATCTATTAGGATTTGAATTGGGAACTGGAATCCCATCACCTCCACTAGCTTTGTTCGTAGTGATGATTCCTAAGGCCCGCTTGACTTCACATTCCAGGATGTCTGGCTCTAGGTGAGTGATCACACCATCATGATTATCTGGGTCGTGAAGCTCTTTTTTATACAGTTCTTCTGTGTATTCTTGCCGCCTCTTCTTAATATCTTCTGCTTCTGTTAGGATCATACCATTTCTGTCATTTATTGTGCCCATCTTTGCATGAAATGTTCCCCTGGTATCTATAATTTTCTTGAAGAGATCTCTAGTCTTTCCCATTCTGTTGTTTTCCTCTATTTCTTTGCACTGATCACTGAGGAAGGCTTTCTTATCTCTCCTTGCTATTCTTTTGGAACTCTGCATTCAGATGCTTATATCTTTCCTTTTCTCCTTTGCTTTTTGCTTCTCTTCTTTTCACAGCTATTTGTAAGGCCTCCTCAGGCAGCCATTTTGCTATTTTGCATTTCTTTTTCTTGAGGATGGTCTTTATTGCTGTCTTGTGTACAATGTCACGAACCTCCGTCCATAGTTCTTCAGGCCCTCTGTCTATCAGATCTAATCTCTTGAATCTATTTGTCACTCCTACTGTATAATCGTAAGGGATTTTATTTAGGTCATACCTGAATGATCTGGTGGTTTCCTCTACTTTCTTCAATTTAACTCTGAATTTGGCAATAAGGAGTTCATGATCTGAGCCACAGTCAGCTCCCAGTCTTGTTTTTACTGACTGTATAGAGCTTCTCCATCTTTGGCTGCAAAGAATATAATCAGTCTGATTTCAGTATTGACCATCTGGTGATGTCCATGTGTAGAGTCTTCTCTTGTGTCATTGGAAGAGGGTGTTTGCTATGACCAGTGCGTTCTCTTGGCAAAACTCCATTATCCTTTGCCCTGCTTCATTCTGTACTCCAAGGCCAAATTTGCCTGTTACTCCAGGTGTTTCTTGACTTCCTACTTTTGCATTCCAGTCCCCTATAATGAAAAGAACATATTTGGGGGATGTTAGTTCTAGAAGGTCTTGTAGGTCTTCAGCTTCTTCAGCATTACTGGTCGGGGCAGAGACTTGGATTGCTGTGATGGTAGGGGTGCTATATTCCCTCCCAGCCATAGTGTCAAAACAGAGGCAGGGCAGCCTCTCAGGGAGCTGATGAGACTCTTACCTTTCCTTAGAGATCTAGGAACCCTAGAAGTGGCAGGGATCCTTGAAGTCAGGACCCTCCTTGGGGGCTGGAAAATCACCCCGGCCTGGTCTGCTCCCTGCCTTACCTACAGCACCGTCACTGTTGTGATCCTAGGACCAGAGGTGCCCCACGGGCCAACTTGCAGGGGAAAAACCCAGAGTAGGTACCTGGAGAGGTTGAATGTGGCTGGAGAATAGTGACGCCAAGGCGTTCTGTGTTCTGTGTGTCGGGGGGTTGGGGGGGAGGGTGCGGGGGTCCTCCTGTCCACTCTGTGTTTAATTGCTCAGTCATGTCTGACTCTTTGCAGCCTCATGGACTGTAGCCCACCAGGCTTCTCTGTCCATGGGATTCTCCAGCCAAGACTACTGGAGTGGGTTGCCATTTCCTCCTCCAGGGGATCTTCCTGACTCAGGGATTGAACCCAGGTCTCCTGCATTGGCAGGGGGAGTTTTCACCATCTCAGCCAGGCCAAGTGGGGTTAGGGGGCCTGCAGTGCCCACTGGACTGGGGCCAGGACTCTCATGTGTTACCTGGCGGTGGGGCCACCTCCTTCCCCTCCTCCAGAGGCTTCTCTGGCTGCTCAGAAGCCTTTGACCTTGGAGAGGCTCTGCCCATGGGTATCTCCTCCCCCCACCACTGTGGTCCTCTCACTGTGGTCTCTAGGATGACAGACCAGGGTCAGAACCTGGTTAATCGTTATCCCTCGACCCACACTGGTTTTGAGGAGACACCTGACGCCAGAGTCTGCCTTGAATGGCTTTTCGTGCCAAGCCCTGTCAGTAGCAGCTGGCGGACAGGCTCAGCTGACCCCGGGAAGGAGGCGCACCTTGAGTGCCCTATTTGCAAAATGACCAGCGGCTGTCATTCTACACCTGCCTCTCTTTTGGAGACCTGAGCTAGAGCTGTGAAGGTGGTGCCAGGACAAGCCTTTGCCAGAGCATCTCACGAAGATCTGGCCAGCAGGCCTTCAGGGTCCACTGGCTACAGCTTCATGTAGCAGACACCTCAGCTCTGCTTTCAGACGTGGCAGGTGGCAGAGGTCTCAGTGGGGCTGAAGGTCATTCAACGGCCAGAACAGCATCTTTCCTTCAAGGGGATGTACCAGCCCACTTGTGGAAGGACAAGGCTATGCTTGGAAGAGGCCCAGCTCTGCCTCCAAGTAGCTGACAATGAAACCGGAGGCACCCAGGCAGCTCCAGCCCATTGCTGGCCCCTCCTGACCTACCTTAGAGCCCCACCTCCCCCACACGCTGCGCCCTTGTGGCTATCAGCTTCCTACTGGTGTTTTTCTCCTTAAAACTCCCATCTTCTCCTGGGTGCTGGTGGGACCAGAGAATTCCTAGACCTTTACCGCTTTTCCCTAGAGCTGGGACAGTGCCCATGAAAGAAAAACACCAGTTCAGCCTCCTGACCTTCAAGGCAGAACATTCTAGGGTGATGGGACAGGTCCAGGGACTGGTGGGGTTTCCCTTGTGGCTCAGCTGGTAAAGAACCTGCCTGCAATGCGGGAGACCTGGGTTTGATCCCTGGGTTGGGAAGATCCCCTGGAAAAGGGAAAGTCTACCCACCCCATTATTCTGGCCTGGGGAATGCCATGGACTGTATAGTCCATGGGGTCGCAAAGAGTCAGGCACGACTGAGCAACTTTCACTTTCAGGGGACTGGTTGGGCTTCCCAGGTGGTGCTAGTGGTAGAGAATCTGCCTGCCAGTGCAGGAGATGTAAGAGACTCAGGTTCGATCCCTGGGTCGGGAAGATCCCCTGGAGGAGGCCATGGCAACCCACTCCAGTATTCTTGTCTGGAGAGTCCCATGGACAAAGGAGCCTGGCAGGCTACAGTCCGTAGGGTCGCACAGAGCTGGACACAACTGAAGCGACTTAGCACGCACGCACACGTGGGACTGGCTGTCGGCACATTCAGGACTATCCAGGAAAGGGCATTGCCATCTGGACGGCAGGAAGGCTGGGGGAGGGGAGGGGTTCAGGCTTTAGTAGGATTGCCCGTGTGAGCCATGGGTCATGGGGTACTCAGGATGGCATGTGGGGTGATGGAGGTCCTGTGACAAGAAGAGGCTCCAGTGCGTCTCCACTGGTTCCATTAAAAAAAAAATGGAAGTATATTAAGACAATTAAGAGTTGTGCATATTTAAGTTGTATGGTTTGATGATTTGATATACACTGTGAGACAGTCACCACATTCAATTTAATTGATCTCTCTCTTCTGATGGTTACAACTTTTCTTTATAGGGGAAAACCTTAAGTTCTACCCTCTTAGCAACTTGGCTCAATCTTAAAGTCTGTGAGTGTGTGTGTGTGTGTGTGTGTGTGTGTGTGTGTGTGTGAGAGAGAGTGTGTGTGTGCATTGTGAGAAAGGGAGAAGGAGGGGGTGGGGGGGCGTGTTTTGTGGTCTATTCTTACTCAGGCAGTTTCTGGGCTCAATTGAAGCAATTTCAATTTGATTCTTGTGGCTTAAAAGGTCCCTGAAACACTTCAGTGAAATTATAGCTCCTTAATTTAGCTGCCTGTCAGTTACTTTTTTTCTTCCCAGGTGGTTTAGGGTTGACAGTGAGCTTGACATTTGTAAAAATGTTTTGGAAAGCATAACAGACGCCTTGAAGTCAAAAGGAATATAAAACACATTATTCCGGGAAGCGCAATTGGAATTATTCTTCTGGCCACTCCAAGTCCTGTCTCTCTTCTTTCAACAGCCTTTGCAGACAGAGCCCAGTGATGGGCTGTGAAACTGCAGACCACATGTGAGCCTTGCCGGCTTTGTGAATTTCCTTCCGGCTTCCTGTCACCCTCATGTTAGTGACTGCTGCTTTATTGGCGCACAGCTGAGGACAAAGCACTCCTCTTTTGCCGGCCTGAGTGTTGTAGGATATTAGAGATGGAAAGGACCTTCTTCACCTGCTCACCTCCACTTTTCTCCCAAGGGGAGGGCAGGGGATGTGACCACGTTCATGTGACTGACGCCTGCAGAGCTGAGATTCACCCCCAGATCTATGACTGTGCGGCAACACATTAAAATGCTGTGACCTTTGCGAGCTTGTGCCTTAAGTTGGAATATGCCTGACACACAGGGCTGTGTCTGCCGGGGAACACTGTGCCCTTATGGATGGGACGAGGTAGCAGGAGCCTGCCTTGAGCTTGGAGACTCTCCCTCTGCCCCACCTGGTTGCTCTGACTCCTTCCAATCAGTTCAGAAGCATTGACGGGCACCCTGCCACTGCTGGGCATCCAGAGAGCAAAAACTCCAGAATCCCTCCCCTCCAAATGATGACAGTACAGAGTGGGAATCACCTCCAGTCAGTATGGAGTCCCTCCAGACAGCCCGGGCGGAACTGCTGTGTCCATCTAGGTGGGAATGGAGAGAGTATTCTCAACCTTGGCTGCTCATTGGGGCTACCCGTGGAGTTAAACCAACCCCCATTCTGATGTTTGAGGCAAGCACGAGGAGGAGGTTTTTTTGTATTTTTTTTTAAGAACCTTCCAGATGTTTCCAGGATGCATCCAGAATTGAGAGATGCTATGTAGGAGGACTCTGTCCATGGGGTTCTCCAGACAGGAATACTGGAGTGGGTTCCACCACCACCAGGTGAAAGGACTTACATTTGAGTCTTATTCGAAATGAAAGAAAGTGAAAATGTTAGTTGCTCAGCCATTTCTGACTCTCTGCAACCCCATGGACTGTAGCCTGCAGGCTCCTCTGTCCATGGAGTTCTCCAGGCAAGAATACTCGAGTAGGTTGCCATTCCCTTCTCCAAGCGATCTTCCCCACCCAGGGATCGAACTTAGGTCTCCTGCATTCCAGGCAGATTCTTTACCATCTGAACCACCAGGGAAGCCCAGTCTTTTGGGGGAAACTGTTAAAAACCCGTGTGTTGCTTGTTAAAGACTATAAGAAAGACATGATTCAAGGGGCTTACTACTGTAGGGCTTTGCAGTAGGGAAGAGAGTCGGGGCTCAACTCCGCAGACAACAGGACAAGTGGGGACTTCTCGCCACGGAGCAGGGTGGGATGAGGGTTGGAGAAGTACATCAGGGGTAAACCAGCCTCACAGGGTTCTCACTGAATGCCAGGGTGATCACACATCACCAGGGGGACCCATCCTAGTGAGGGCGATCGGATGTGGAGGCGGGGGTTCCAGTTAAAGTGACCTCACAGGGGTCTTGCTGAGTCTGGACACTACGAAGACAAACACAGAGTCCCCGAAGTCAGGCTTGGCCAAGAGAGTTCCGAGGAGCCTGAATGGAGCTGGGTCTAGGAGAGAATTGATTGGAATGTTGCCGCAGAGGCTGTGCCTAGGGTGTAGGGCGGAGGGAAGGGTGGCTGAGTCGACATGGACGGGTTTGACCTTTACGATTAGGGTGGGGTGGGGGCAGGGAAGTGAGATGATCAGGTCTGTGATTCTAAATGATTATTCTCTGGTCAGGAGATCGGTGGGGGGCGGGGATGGGTGCCGATTCTCAGAGCAAGGGGGCATGTGGTTATCTGAGGTCCTCATGGGACAGTCCAGGAGGCCCTGAAATAAAGGTGCGGGCGGAGGAGATACAAAGGTAGGAGCTGTCAGCATGTCAAGAATGGTTAATGGGTTCTGCAGCCACCGGAGTGAATTGCGAATTTTCTGCCCCACCCAGCGGGAGGTGTCCTATAAAATCAGGTCAAGGACTGAACATGGGCCCTTGCAGAGGAGACCCAGAGTGAGCAGTGACAGGGGAGAAAGAGGGTATCATGGAAGCTGGGGGTGGGGGTGCTTTCTCGGGGTGCTGCCCCTCCCTTCCGCATCACCCATTCCTCAGTGGGCCCTGCCTGTGGGAATTTCATGAGGGTGAGAGAGATGGGCTGTCTCATGTCAGTTCTTGAAATTTCAGAACATAGCTATCATTCAAGGGTACGTTGTCCATATCGCTGCCTATGTATTTAAAATAATGATGAAACTAATACATATTAAGTTTCCTTTAATTCTCATGTCTTCTGAGAGATGAGTATTATCGTCTACACTTCACAGATGGAGAAGCCAGAGCTCAGAGAGGTGAAATAACTCCCCAAAGTGAAAGAGGCAATCGAGATCTGTCTGATTCCAGGCTGTTCCAATGTCTCACATGATTTTTGCACCAGTTACTTTTCTCTGATTGGACTTTGGGAAGGCAGCTAAGGATTGGGATGCGGGAGGGTGGTGGTAGAGAAACGTATGTTAATAGCTAAAGGAGGGAAGAAAGAGGGGTTTGTAGGATGATGTGTTTCCGTTGCCCACAACCAGACAGAACTGCTTCCCGAAGTTCAAGGGAATTCACTATAGCACCCCCGCCTGTACTAACAGCCTGGGTGTCCGACTCTCCCAGGCCTCCCATGCTCCGCTCACCTTGTCCTTCCCCCACAGCCGAGCTCACCTGCCATGTCTGCTGCGTCACCAGCTTAGACCCCAGCCCCTCTCGCTTTTGTAGTCCCTCGGTTCCCGGCTGGACCACTTTCAGATTTTCCCAGAGTCCTTCTGACTTGAGAAAGCTCTGTGTCCGGGTTGGGCGTCTAGCCCATTTGGGGTTTTGCCGTGAGGCAACCAAGGCATCAGTGGGGAGGGGGCACGTCCAGACTGAGTGCAGGGGGTCCTCGGGTGGTCGTGTGTTGGCAGCCTGGTGTTTCCTTGTGCAAAGGCAGGGGCTGGGCAGTTATCGGGTTAATGGTCCATCAAGGACAGATGAGCCTCTAACTAGTCTGGTGAGCTGTCAGCTCGGACCAGGCTCATCTGCCAGGGCTCCTCGCCCTGTGGGCGTCTCAGCACAGCTCTGGATCCTTCCCCTACCCACCCCCGGGGCCAGGGGCATCCAAGTGGGCACGAGTGATGAGACAGAGGGCAAAAGGAAAACTTGCGGTTAAACTGCCTCCTTATACGTCTGATCATGGTGGCATGATGATTTGAGGAACCTCTTAGATATTTATCAAGGCAAAGTAACAATTACAACAATAAAATGCCACCTTCCGCTTGTGTAGTGAGTTATGGTTGTCATGCTGTTTTTGTATATTTCTCTTTCTTGAGATTCCCAAGAGGTGTGGATATCAACTCCATTTTAAAGATGAAGCAATGAAGGATACAAAATTACATTTTAAAAACAACAGGAGGGGCTTTGAATTCTACCTAGTCTTAAATGGAGCTCCTGTTCTGGGCCTTCAAAATGCAAAAACAGAGAGAAATAGTTCTCAAACTTACTTATCAATATTCTGACTCCATAGGGGTCAGTGTTTATAAAGACATTAACCTAATTTTACATTGACTTTTTATTCCCCCCTCCGACCTTTATGCTATCTGTAACCCAACCCAACCTAACCCAGGTAGAAAAGAGCTTTATTCATCACCACTGTGGCACCAGGGACCCTGGGTTCCAGTCCTGCTCTGGCATGGAGGATGCTCTCCGGCATCTTCTGTTCCTATGTGTTCATCTGAAAATGGGGATCATTCTTTAGACTGGCCCTGTCTGGGGGAAAACTCTAGCCTGTCTTGAGCACAGCCTGGGACCCAGCAGACAGTGGTAGGTATCTGTGACTTTCTGGGTGATTAAACCAAAGTCATATCTTTAATGAAAACTCTAGAAAAATATCTTTCATCACTCACTGGGGCTTCTGTAGACATTTTATTAGCAGTAAATCCAGAGGGTTTGCTCGAGGTCCCAGAAAGCCAGCAGTGCCGTGACAGAGATTGACGATGCTGGAGCCAGAAGAGGTGGGCGATCCCCAGGGTCGCACCACTGCAGTCTGAGTCCTGGCGAGCCAGGCTCGGCAGCCCATTCTCCTTCCACCCGCTGTCCCAGCCTGCCCTGCCCTTGAGTCCAGGAAGAGGAATTCGTGGCCTCATTTGTCCATGGCTTCATTTATCCCACGTCAAAGAAGCTCTGATGAAGCAGTGAGCGGGCAGATGATAACAGCTTTAAAATACCGTGTTCCCTTTGCAAGGGCCTCGGGTCGCTGGCCTAGTTTTGCCGCAGGGCTGGTCATGCCGTGAACACGTCCTGATCTATAGAAACATCTGAAACGTTTCCCTACATTTCTAAAGGTTGGTGCCTTAATCTTAGTTTTCAGACTTTTTTCTTTACACTGCGTGAACGCAGATTTCTCAGACAACAAGACACAACCTCGCCTGTTGGCTTTGCAGAAGAAGGTTCACCTCTGTGCAGGTAAAGTGGTCAAGGGTGGTCTTCCTGGGCGATGATCACAGTTGCTTGAGTCCAGGGAGAGGCTGAGGGACCCTGCCTAGGCTGGCCCAAGCTGAGTGGGCAAACATCTGTCCCCAGCCCTCGTGAGTTTCAGCTGTCTGCCTGCTAGGGCTTCCTTCCACCATGAGTGATACTCATACCTCCTGAATACTTCTGAGTTTAAGCATGAAGGGATCATAGAGGCTGGCTTCTTCCATGTACAGCTCGAGAAGTGGTCAGCCAGAGAGAGGAGGCTTCCCTGAGACCACGCAGCTGGTTAGGGGGTCAGTGCCGGCCACCGAGTGCAGCCCAGCATCCCTCCCGGCTGGACTCTCCCAACTCCAACCTGCTCTCTGTCCTGAGCCCCGCATCCCTCCCTCATCTCCCACTCCCTCCCTCCTTCTGGATCTGCCCATGATGCTCTTTTTGTTATTCTTAGATGTGCTCAGTAGCCGAGCAAACAAAATTAAAAGTTCATCTGGTGGCTCTGTATGTCATTGTGAAGAGAGGTCGGCCTTCCATCGGGGGTGCGGCCTGCAGCCATCACTGTGCCCCCAGCCCCAACTGCTCATCTGTGATGTGAGGACGCTCAGTCAGCCGACCTCAGGGAAACGCTCCCTTGCTGAGGAAGCATGGTGCCGAGCAGAGTTACACTGTGAGAACTGAGCAGACCTCAGCGGCCCATAGCTACCCCCGAGTCCCGGGAGGAGGGGCTGGGGGACAGAAAGCAGAGTCTTCCCCTCCCCCTGCCAGGGTTTCCATCCAGGGTGTGAGGAGGCATTGGAGTCTCTTTTAGAACCAGTGCGACATCGGCTTGAGGTCTGTGTCCTTCCCATTGGTTGGGCACCTTTTTACCTGATTTTTCCATCGGACTTGCCCTAATGGAGTTTTCAGGCTTGAATCCAAAGTTGTGACAGCAAATCCTGCTGTAGAGCTGAGAGACATTTCTTGGCTTTTGGTGAAAATGGGCTTTGAGGTCTGGGCAGAAGGTCTAGGCCCGGTAATTCTGTGTGTGGCACGTGCTGCCTTCCTGGGTGCTGTGTGAACGGTGCTGTGACCAGACATGGGATGCATGGTTATATATGCACAGACCGCACATGGAAATGTTCCGTGCAGTAGATTACAGCATGGGAATGCTAGCGTTTGGGACCAGCTAGCGTGCAGCTCTCCTGGACGGTTGGTGACCTGCGTCGGGCAGCGTGAATCTCTAGGTGTCTGGTAAACCCGTGGCTCTCTCACACATGCAGTGATGTGGCTGATAGGCGAGCACTCTGTTATCAGATTGTGACACTTTGGGGACTGGCCCCTGGGTTTCAGGTGTGCCTTTCTGCAGGTCACCGTGTAGGCTCCAGGCGTGTGCATATATCGAGCAGGCATGAAGATGGCCCCTGGCTGGTTTTGTGGTCTGCAGGCAGAGTGCTGTGTGCATGGCCACACGCCTGGCCCCGGGCTCTGGTGTGGTGTAAGCTTCCTGCCATAAGCAGTGAAGTCAAGAGTAGATGGGAGAGACCCCCCAAGATCGCATGCACAGGGTTGGCTTTGGGTTTCTCAGGAGTTGCTGTGAACTGTTAGCTGGATGGTACCTGTGTCTTGTGTATTTATAATAGCATTTAAATATTTTACCAGTCTTAATGGACTTCCCTGGTGGCTCAGTGGTAAAGAATCCACTTGCCAGTGCAGGAGACTCAGGTGTGATTGGTTCCCTGGGTCGGGAGGATTCCCTGGAAGAGGAAACGGCAACCCACTCCAGTGTTCTCGCCTGGATGATCCCATGGACAGAGGAGCCTGGTGGGCTACAGTCCATGAGGTCGAAAAAGAGTCAGACACAGCTGAGCAACAAAACAACAACAATCTGTCCCATATATGCACTAGTGATACGACGGATAAACAAACAATGGGAACCCAAGGTGTAGAACAGGAAACGCCACCCAGTGCCCTGCAGTGACCTCAATGGGAAGGAAATCCGAAAGAGAGGAGATGTTTGAATGCATATCGCTGATTCACTTTGCTGTACAGCAGAATATTGTAAAGCAACTATACTCCAATAAAAATGTAATCAAAACCTATTTTACCCGTTTCTTCACCTTCCTTGTGAACAATGAGTTTTTCTCATTGACCTTTCCAAACCCAAAAGAGACTGCTCAATGTTTGTATTGTAGAAAACCATGTTAACACTGGGTATCTGTATTTTTGGCAGCCAGGAGGACCCTGTGGTCCCCAAATATAATAGTTTGTATTTTCAGAGAAGTTATCCCCCGAGTATCAGACCCTTTACCAGCTCAGGGGTTGTTGTTGTTGTTTAGTTGCTAAGTCATGTCCAACTCTTTGCAACCCCATGGACTGCAGCATGCCAGGCCTCCCGTCGTCCCTCACCATCTCCCAGAGTTTGCCAAGTTCTCGTCCACCGAATCGGTGATGCCATCCAACCATCTCATCCTCAGTCGCCCTCTTGTCCTTCTGCCTCCAGTCTTTCCCAGCATCAGGGGAAGTCAGCACAGGGCTATTAACCATAAATAGAGCTCTGCACTCTTCCCATCCCATCTTTTCTTCACCCAGGCCAAAAAAGGGGATTAGCGTTATATTAACTACAAAAAAAAATTGCTTATCATAGTAGGATTCACAAAGTGATTATGTAAGTTTTCTTATTTGAATAGCACATTTTTAGTTCTTAAATCCCTTTTATAAATAACATCTCATCGCTTCTCTGAGCAGCCTTGCTTGAGTGGCAGAATTCACGCATCCGTTTTATGGATGGGGGAACCAAGGCTCAGAAGGTCAGTGGGACTTACCCAAAGTCACAGCTGCTGGGGAACAGAGCAATTCCTCAGCCAGCTCATGTTCCACACTTCCCACTGCTCTCAGTAATGAACCAGGACCTCTTCCTTTCAAATGGCATCAGTTACTTTCTAAATCATGTGTGTGCGTGTATGTATGCTAAGCTGCTTCGGTCATGCCCAACTCTTTATGGACTGTAGCCCTCCAGGCTCCTCTGTCCACGGGGATTCTCCAGGCAAGAATACTGGAATGGGTTGCCATTTCCTCCTCTAGGGGATCTTCCCAACCCAGGGATCAGACTTGCCTCCCTTACATCTCCTGCATTGACAGGCAGGTTCTTTATTACTAGTGCCACCTAAATGTGTACTGAAGTACAAATGTGAATTGGCTTGCCAAATTTCTGTCTAATACTGGAGAGGTTGTTTGTTCAGAATTGAATTCAGAGTCCTTTCAGTATTGTCCATATTTACTGACTGTAAATCAATGACTCGCAGTTACAGACTCAGTTCAGTCTAGCCACTAACTGAGTGTCTACCATGAAGACACTGCCTTTAGGCCTGGGATAGGAGGGAGGGTGGTGAGACCAGTAAGAGTGGTTTCAGCTCCATCTCTGCCATCTAGCTAGCTTACCTTCAAGTGGCGGAAACTGACACACACACAGAGACACAGTGGCTCCTAGAGCAGTATGATAAGTGAGTCACCCGGGTAATCTTGACGCTCTAGGAACTTCAGGGTGCTCATGCCTAAGGGAGTCCTGAATTCCAACCTGGGAACTAGGAAGGCTGTGCAGAGGATGCTCCAGAGGAATGTGCCTCAAACGATGAGTGAGATTTTTAACCAGACATGGAAGAGTGTGTGTTTGTGTGCGGGCACGCCTGTGTGCTCACACACACATGTTCTCAAGGGGCCATGACGTACCCATGGGGAGAGGCAGTGCACTTCAAGGAAGAGTAACCTACGCGGGTGTGATTCTGGGCAGCGTGTTCGCTGGGGCAGAACCGTGTGATACACATAGAGTGAGTATGGAAGGTGGAGGGGTCAAAACTGTAAAGCTCGGTTGAGGCCAAAACGCAGAGAACACATTTAGCCATACTCCTGAGCAGGGGGAGGACATGGCCAGGGGTGTGTTTGAGAAAAACTGCGCTGACAGTGGTGAGAGGAGGGAAGCAGAGGAGGCAGGCGCTAGAGGTGGATGCTGAGGCCAGGGTGAGGGTCTGGCAGGTCCTGGCCGAGCAGAGCGGGCGTCTCAGCCTGGGGCGAGAGGCATCCTTGCCGCCGCCCCTCTGCTTGTAACGAAATACTGCAAAGCCTATCAGCTAACCCTGGGTCCAGCCTGGCTACAGAAGTAACCTTTGGGCAGAGGGCAGTTCTTGCCTCATTCTGAGAGTGTTTTTCAGCTTCTCTGAAATCTCCTTTACCGCTCGCCAACTGGGACCTTTGACCAGTTGGATTACGGGGACAGGCAGGGGGTGTTGTTGTGGAGGGTCTCCGTCCTCGGTACAAGGACCGACCTCCCTGGGGAGAGCACACACACACTCAGCTGGGGCTGCTGTTCTTCAGAACCATCTGTCCTCCACCTGGGAAGTCCCCTTCCTGCCCCAGTGCTTTTCTCTCTCCACATTGAGTGGCAAGGGCTCTGAAAGAAGATGGTGTGCTTCAGTGGGGGAAGATACAACATTTCAGTAACTTCTCACGTTCCTGTGTTTGGAGCTTCCGTGCGATAAGAGGCTGTATCATTAAAGGAAAATACTATTTGGAGGAAAAGCAGATAAGCATTCTAGCGAAAATGGGATTAGTTTTTGAAGATTATGCATTGAGGATTCGGGTTGTGATCCCCTGAAAGAGTGTCCTGGCTGTTAAACCTTTGGGGAATGACTGTTGGTCATTTCAGATTGCCTGGAGTGAAGGACCTCAGGTGTGGGTTGAAGATAATTTAGGGATTATAACTTTCTAGATGATAACGTGTGTTTTTGACTGCTGAATGACCTTGTCTCTTTACCCAAAGGAGCTACCGTTAAAAGTGTCCCAAGACCGGTAGCTCCAGGTAGAACTTTGAGGTTGTTAAGTGAATAGAATCGCCCAAGCCTTGGGGGTGTAAGCCTGAAGCTGAGGCTCCAGCCCCTCTGTTGCCAGCACGCCCTGTTCAGTGGGGCCACCATCACTTGAGGACCTGTGTGGCCTTTTTCTTCATAGCACCACTTCCATTCTAGTGTAATGGGGACAGTAATGACTGGCTTGGGCAATTTGGGCAGTCTTTCCATCAAAGTGGTCCACTGGAGATGAAACATTGGGCAAAGCTTTCCCCTACCCTCCCAGCCCGAGTAATTCAGCTGGATGTCAGGCTCTGAGGCATGACCTTGGGTTCTGATGCCCCAGTGGGCATCCAAACTGTGAGCCCGTCTAGAGCATCCACTTCTATGCTTTTGTGCCAGTAAATTGGTACAAGGGCTGCTCTTCCATCCCCAGACAGCTTGGAGATTATGTTCTGTTCATCTATGGAGTCACATTTGTGGTTCTACCAAAACCTTACCAACTACCCAGGACTCTCTGATGTCCACGTGGGGTATGTGGGATCTACCGTTGTCTCTTGGCTTGACCGTCCCTGTGTTTGGTCACTCAGTTGTATCCAACTCTTTGCAGTCCTACAGACTGTAGCCTGCCGGGCTCCTCTATCTGTGGAATTCTCCAGGCAAGAACACTGGAGTGGGTTGCCATTCCCTTCTCCAGGCGATCTTTCCAATCCAGGGATGGAACCTGGGTCTCCTGCACTGCAGGCAGACTCTTTGCCACCTGAGCCCTGAGGGAAGCCCCTGACCTCCCCTGCTCCTGTTTTATTTGTGCGTGCGTGTGTGTGTGTGTGTGTGTGCACACGCGCTCAGTCACTTAGTTCTGTCTGACTCTTTGCAGCTCCATGGAAGGTAGCCTGCCAGGCTCCTCTGTCCAAGGGATTCTCCAGACAAGAATACTGGAGTTGGGGTTGCCATTGCCTTCCTCAGAGGATCTTCCCAACCCAGGGATCGAACCCTCGTCTCCTGTATCTCCTGCACTGCCAGGCCAGGTCTTTATCACTGGAAGCCCACGCCACCTCTAATGCTTGGGGAATCAAGTGGAGGTACACACGAACCAGTGACTCGTGTTTAGAAGCTACTTACCTCCTCCTCCAGCGCCATTACATTGGCCCCAGTGCTTTTTTTGGAGGGGTGGTTAACAAATTTTGCTTGAATTGAGCTCATTTGAAATACAAGCTACAAGAGGACAAAGCTGTCGACATGCAGAGTCCATGGGGCTAGGTGGAGGGTGTGTGCAGAGGTAAGACCCGCCCTGGTGGGCAGTGCCCTGGGGTGAACACCCTGGAGATCACGTGCCACATCCCCAAAGGGCAGGGTCCCACCTTTGGTGGTAGCTCAGATAGGGGCTGGCAGGTAACAGGTAACCCCTCAGTTTGAATTGGAGAGCTCTCTGCCAGTGAGAGTTATTTTTTCTTCTAGCGACTTCACGTTCTCTTGCTTCAAACTTCTGTTATTCCACACTGAACATGAAGATGTTTCTGGAGTACCAGATAGCTGGATTGAATAGCAATGCAGAATCTTTCTTTGAAGAACATTTTGTTTTCTCACAGTCTTCAGGACTTTTTGTTCTCGTTGTTCTAAATTATCACAAGTGGAGGGAAGAAAAAAAATAAGTGAGCCCATTGCGACAACTTGGCGAAGACTAGAAGTGGGCACTGGCCCTCTGTTCTCTCGCACGTCGATTGGAAAGCCTTGAACTGGGGCTGTCACATCCGCATGACAAAAGGCAGTCTGGACTCAGCGCAAAGTCAAGACATCTGGCTATTACTCAGTGGCTTTCATCAGAGAAAAATCAACAAATGTGTAGTTTTGCCTAAAAATCCTCTCTGGAGTCTCTTAAAATTTTGGTGTCCTGTGTCCGGTGGTCTGTCAACAGTGATTATTTTCATCAACCCCCAACTGGTCTCCACTGCCCTTCCCAGCTTTAAAAAATGAACTCCCTTTCACTCCATCCAAGGTTCCCCCTTATAAAATTTCTGGCAAGTGGTAAGCCCCCCAGCCTCCATTTAGTCAGTTCTAAGACAGCTTATTCTACCACCTGGGACCTCTGTCTGAGGGGTTTCTTGCTGATAATGAAGTGGCTGCATCCTGCCTTCATGGGGTCCCACCGACCGCTCCTGGTCCCAGGTTTAGACCAGACAGAGCTGGTCTTCTCCCCTGTTCTAAAAGGGAACTTCCTTGGAGGGTAGCAGTGAAGTTCCCCTGGAGCTTCTACCCTTTCCTCCATTAAGGGTCCCCCAGAAGGTCCGACCTGTCCCTGTGAAGATCAGAGCCAGGTGCCCAGGCCAGGAAGATGGCCCTGGCACCTCTGCCTCTGTGGGGCGGGGGGAGATGCCACCCGCTGCCAGCAAGTCCTCCACCAGCTGTTCTGCCAAAAATAAGTTCTCAGCTGCCAAGGGCTCATCTTTCCGCTCCCCCTCTTCTCAGAAGCTGGGAGTCCAGCAGCCTGCCAGCTGGAGACTGGGGAGACTGGGATTTTTTTTTTTTTTTTCAGTTCAACTGAAAGGAAAGGCAGGATGGGGTTTTTCCTCTTTAAAAAAAAAAAAAAAAACCTTATTATGTCAAGGCAGTTGTCTTGTTCTTCAAGGGAAAGAATACCACCGCCACCACTTCTGAATTTGCTTTTAAAATAGCCCTCGAAAGGGTAGGGCTGCGGGAGCATCTCCACATCCTGGGGCAGGAGCGCCACACAGGGCATCGGACGTGGTGGGCTCCCGCTCGAGTGAAGAGCCGCCTCTGGGAGAAAGCCTGCGAACTGAGCTTGGCTCAGCAGATCTTCTGCCAGCCTCGGGACTAATGAGCTGCCCGTTTCCACGGAGGACATGAGCCGCTGCCCCAACAGTGGAATTCTCCATGGGCTGAAAACCTTGAAAGTGGGCACTTGAAGCCATTCCCTTTTTTTTTTTTTTTTTAAGCAAATGAGTCTTCGCATCTGCTGCGTGTCAGACCCTGTGCTGTAGCTTCAGAGATGAAGACAAGGCCGTCCCCATCCTCACATCTCTCACTGTCCAGGAAAGAAAGGGACAAGAGAAGAAACCAGCGAGGCCTTCCTGGGACAGGTGGTCTGCAGGCGTCCCCTAGTGTTGGAACAGGCAGGACTGCAGTACATCCCTGCAGAGATGGGGCTGGTAGTGGTGGAGGAACATAGATTATCACTGTCATCATGGTTGCAGCTAATAAACCACACTGATAAATCACCTATGCATGAGGGTGAAACTCTGCTTCCCCCTGATGGTTTGGGGGAATGATCCAGAACTTGTCACAAAGGAGGTGATATCTGAGCTGTTTTGGAACAGTAAGGAGGACAGTGGGGAGCACACAGACTCTCCTGACCAAAGGAGAGAGAAAGAAAGAAGAAAGTGAAGCTGCCCAGCCATGTCCGACTCTTTGCCACCCCATGGACTGTAGCCTACCAGGCTTCCCCGTCCCTGGGATTCTCCAGCCAAGAATACTGGAGTGGGTTACCATTTCCTTCTCCAGGGGACCAAAGGAGAGTAACATGCAAAGACAGGAGGGATAAAACAGGTATTTTGAGACTTCCCTGACGGTCCAGTGGCTAAGACTCCACACTCCCAACACAGGGGGCCCAGGCTTGACCTCTGGGCAGAAAACTAGATCTCACGTACTGCAACTAAAGAGCAGAGAGCCTGTGTGCTGTGACTAAGACTCGGGGCAGATAAATAAATATTTCAACTGAAAACAAGATATTTACGGACAGCAGGGGTTCCGGTGTGACGGGGGTGGGGGGGGGCTGGCATCACAAAGAGTTGGACACAACTGAGTGACCGAACTGAACTCGGGTGCTGGTGTATCTGAGGCAGTGGGTGTGTGTGTCGGGTGGAGAGGTGATAGACTGCCTTCCTAGATGGGGCATCTTTGGGGAACTCTGAGCAGCAGAGACCACATCAGACTGACCTGTTCCAAGATCCCTCCAGAGGAAGTGTCGGGGCTGGGCTGAGGGGGTCTGGGAGCAGGAGTTGGTGATGGGTGAAAAGTGATGAGAGAGAGCCTGGATTAAGGCAGCCGTAGAGAGAATGGAGAGGAGGGGATAGATTGGAGGGAAAAAATCGGAGATAAGATGGGAGGATCATGACCTGTCCTGTCTGTGGGGGGGTAGCGATGATAAACGACGAGGGCGTGAGGGCTGGAGCTGGGGCTGACAGCAAGGTTTTCCCTTGTGTGGCTGGCATTGGAACCGAGAAAGGGAAGCCAGGAGTGGGAACAGATGTGGGAGAACAGAGAGAGAATGATGGTATCCGTGCTGACTTTGAATAGTGCACCTGCTTTTGAGGGGCTGTGGCCCGGAGGCAATAGTGATCTGGTTGGAAGATGTTGGGGATGGGCCACTGTCAGCCTTTGGGGGGCAGCCACGATACTGATGTGGCCGCAGAGTGAAAACGGTATGCGACAGTATTGAAAAGGAAGGCTGGACCGTCACACGTGTGGTCAGTTGATTTTTGACAAGAGTGTCAAGACCATTCCATGGGGAAAGGACAGTCTTTGCAACAAAGGGCACTGGGAAAACTGGATATCCAGTTCTGTGACCGAACGTAAGGGCAAAAGAATGAAGTTCCCTTACACTGCATATAAAAATGAATTCAACATGGATTAAAGACCTAGTATTCAGAGCTAAGGCTATAAAACTCTTCGAAGAAAACAGAGAGGAAAATCTTCATTGGGTCCTTTTCAGTGGATTTAGTGCAGATCTGCATTGGATTGGGCAATAATCTCTTGACCGTCACAGCAAAAACACAGGCAACAAAAGAAAAATAAATTGGGCTTCACCAAGATTCAGACCTTTCATGCATCCAAAGACACAGTCCGCAAAGTGAAAAGGCAACGGGCAGAACGGGAAGGAGACCCTGCCACAGAGGGTCTCGTGGTGGACTGCCAAGCTGTTTTACAAAGGATAACACAGTGTTACCTTGGGGTGGAATTTGTTACTTTGCTTTGCAAGATGAGTCAGTAGGGAATTTTCCAAACTGGAGTTGAAGCCCAGAGCTATGTTTTCCGTACCCTGACAATGGCGGGGTGGGGAGTGGGAGGTGGGGGGGTGTGTTCCTCCCCTCTTTGTTTCTGAGAAGCAGAGAGCCGACCACACCTTTCACGTCCTTGGCCCCTGAGCCCACGGCTGAAGCATGTACCTCCCAAGTAACGAAGTGGTTTCGAGTATCTGAAAACCGCAAAAGGAAACAGCTTCTGAGCGACCACAAGTCACAAAGTCCTTGCACTGGAGCCAGGACCCCCCATCCCGTGGGGCTCTGGGGTTTTTCCTCCGTACACAGAAACCTGGAGAATCCTGTTTACCAGCCCCCCACAAGTTAGAAGCCGCCGACTCAGACGTCTCAGGATTGGATTGAGGATGGCCCTCTGAAGGCATCAGTGAAGCTTCTGGAAGTTTGAGTGGAAAGAAAGCAGCCTGAGGGGAAAGCAACGCCAGCCGACAGACCAGGGGAAGCAGGTGTAGCCATTCCAGAAGCAAGGTGCCTCGCTGTGTGACGTCCCAGGAGGAGGAGGATGCGGACCAGCCAACGGGAAGTCCTGCCATGAAAGGGAGGAGCGGCGCCTCACAGGGTTAAGCAGACTAACTGGGCAGCAGCTGCAAGTGACCAGCGCCTAAGACATGTCGTTCAGTCATGTCCGACTCCTTGCAACCCCGTGAACTGCAGCATGCCAGATTCCTCTGTCCTTCACCATCTCCCAGAGTTTGCCCAAGTTCATGTCCATTGAGTCAGTGATGCCATCCAACCGTCTCATCCTCTTCTGCAATGAATCAGCTAAGACATAAGAGGCTTAAAGGTGTGGTCGGCAGGGGAGTGCATAACTCACTTTGGAAAGCTTTTTGGTGAAAAGCGATCGTAGTAAAGGTTTTCATTTCATCTTACTGAAGTTCACTTGATGTACCTGAAAGAAGATGCTTCAGAGGACTCAGCCCCAGGCCGAGTCCCCGTCTGATATTCCTCACCCCAGCTCCTGGCTCACTGCAGCCCCCCGACACAGAGGGGACGTCTCCCCGCCAACGGGGCGGGAGAGTGGAGTGTCACGGCTCTCCCTCGCAGGCAGAGAGGCAGAGACCCTCGCGTGGGAGTCTTGCGCTCACAGCCCCAGGGGAGAGTCGCCCCCAGAAGTTCTCTCTTCCCGACAGGAATCCTGAATGCATTTTTCTCTCGGCCCTGTGACAAGCGACAGTCACACCCGGTGCCGGGGAGAAAGGACACTGGTGCTCCTTCTGTCCTGCCCGCGCAAGGAAGCGAGGGGCAGCGCGGGGTGCCATCACATCCCCTCCGAACTGGGACGGGCTTCAGAGTGAGCAGTTGGCGCTTCCGCGGGGACAGGCCGCGCTCCCTGCGATCAGCCGCCGGGGTGGGGCCGCTCCCCCTCCTCACCTCCGATCTGCCGGCTGCAGCTGTTTCCGACAGGTGCTTGGGCTCTGCGCGGCAGATGGCGACCAAAATGGGCCGCTTGGCAGGGCCTGCCGCACGCCGCCCTCCGCCACACGCTGATGTGTGTACAGACACATGTCCAAGCCTGGCTTTGTCCTAAAGGACCGCCTGGGAGTCCAGGTGACACCAGAGGGCTCATTCCAGAGGACACCCTTGTCCCTGGGCCCTTCCCCCCCACCTGAGGCCCTTGGTGTTTGGCTACCAGACTGGAAACGGCCCGGGACCACCCCCAGACGCCACTCTCTCCCTCCCTCACTCAGCGGCCAAGTGAGGCCTCGCTGGTGTGTTTGCCCGGCGCTGCCCGCTTCCCCAGGGCGCCCCACGAGGCTTCGGGCTCGGCCTGATGAGACCCACAGAGGCCAGGCTGCAGCGCCCGCATTGCAGGACTTCAGAGCAGAGGCCGCGCCCCGAGCTGCCCCTCCCGTCTGTATCCCGGAGCGCAGTCCTGTGGACATAGGCTGGGGACACCCCCAAATGCACTCGGAGGGTCATCCTTGTGAAACAGCAGGACGCGTCTGGGCCCTGGTGCCGGGGACAAGACACACAGCTCACCCTCAGGAGGGAGCCAGGGGCAGTGAGCGGCGGGCGCTTCCCAGGCCCCTTCTGCACCTGAGTGGAGAGCCGCCCGCTGACAACGTGTCCCTCCACCCCCTCAGAGGAGCAGGGCCACCCCCAGCCCCCAGCGTTCCTGCCCGTGGCCTCCAGGAGCCCCCACACTGTGTCTGGGCTGCTCTTTCTAAACAGCTAAGCAGGCAAGGCAACCAGATGAGGTGACATCTGGCTCGAGGCTGCTGCCAAGTCACTGCCGCTCCATCCCTGGCAGGGAGGAGGCGAGCTCCTCGTGCCAGACTCTTAGAGAGAGAGAGAGAATAAGACTGTGTGTTCCATGCCCCACATTTTTTCTCCTTTTTATACCCTGACACCTCGGCTGTCACTTTTCCTTTCCCTGGTACTTGGGCGCCAAGGACCCAATATCCATTAACTGTTCAGAGCACATACTTACCACCTGACGGGGATCAGAGCACTGGAGTAAATGATGTGAGTGGGGCTGGCATGGGGAGATGTAAAGGTGAATTCCGAGGGAAAGGCAGGGTAAAGAATCCACCTGCCAGTGAAGGAGACACAGGAGATGTGGGTTCAATCCCTGGGTCAGAAAGATCCCCTGGAGGAGGAGATGGCAACCCACTCCAGTGTTGTTGCCTGGAGAATCCCATGGACAGAGGAGCCCCGCAGGCTACAGTCCAGGGGGTCACACAGTCGGACACAACTGAATGCATATGTGTGCACACACACACGTGAGCACACACGGACGCCTGCTGGCTTGTAAGGGACAGAGCGTGACAGGGGGCAGCCACCCACAGTGTTCGCCATGGGATGAAGGGCCCTGTTCCCTGCCTTTCCACGGTACGGAGGAGGAACGTGAACAGTTTTCACCGTATCCCGTTCTTTGTGGAGTGACAGGAACAGCCTGGTGCCTGAGGGCCAGGCTGGAACCGGAAACCAGACTCACCCATTTGTGTCAGGCAGGGCAGCTAGAGGAAGCCCAGCTGGCAGGCCAAGCACAGAACCGAACAGTCACGGTAGCTTGCCGGCTGTGTGACCTTGGGCAAGTTCCTTAACCTCTCTGAGCCTCTGTCGTCCATCTGGAAAACGAGACAGTTTGTGAATGTCCAGCGAACACCTCTACGAGGTGATGTTCTCCTTTGTATTTTCAGAGAGGAGGACGTTGAGGTACAGACAGGATAAGGGACCTGGCCAGGTCACGCAGGTCAGTGGGGGTAGCCTGATAGGAAGTGAAAGGGCAGAAAGGGGAGAGGTGGCGTGGGGTGCCCAGGGGCAGGCAAGCTGGAGCTTGTCTCAGGAAGGCCACACGGCAGATGCGGGCAGCACAGCCCAGGGTGTGTTGGCCCTCTCCTCCGCACTGGCCACTAGATGTTGCTTGCTTATATTCAAAGCGCCCACTTTTCCCTCTCGGCATCAGTTAAGCCGATGTCATACTCCCAAACACAAGGATGTGTTATTTCTTTTCCGCATGTGAGCCGTGTCTCCCCTGCTCTGCGCTCGCTCCTTTGACTTGAGTCCTGCCTTGAGTCCTGCCTTGTCACATGTGACATTTTCTTCATGTGGTTAGTGAATGCAGCGGAGCCGTGTGAAGGTTGACATACCATCCCCAGCCTTTCAGCAGCTCCCCTCAGCTCCAGATCAGGGCGGGGGATCCTGGCCTGAGTCAGCAGGCTGGGGCGGTGGGGGGAGCGGGGCAGAGGGCGTGCTATGATGACAAAGCAGACAGAGGTCGGCGCCGCCACAGCCTGGGAAGCGTTGACGACAGGGTGGACTCATGCTGCGTTCAGGACAAAGTGTCAGGGTTTGCTTGATGAGTGTGATTTGCTGGGAGACGTCAGCAAGGAGAGAGTTGGCAATGGCAGTGAGAAGTAAAATTTAGGGGCTAGGCGGCTGCTTCTGTCGGGAATTCAGAGAGAGTGAGCAGGAGAAGACGAATGACCTTGGGAGACAGAACAGAAAGACTCCAGTTTGGGGTGTGGTGTGTCTGAAGCCCTGGGAAGGTGCATGGCGGGATTCAGTAAGCAAGAGAAGGGTCTGGCTCCCCCAGAGCACGGCACGCGGGTCGTCCTTGGTCTACACAGCACAGCACCTGGAGTGTAGGATGGTTTTGCATTTCTCTCAGAATTCTTGCACGCTCCTTGCACTTCTATTTTATGCCTTTTCTATCTCCTGTGGTGATTGCATTCTGAATCCAGATCCGATATTGATTCTGGCAGTTTTGTCAAGGATCCCTTAAATCTTTAAGCTACTCTGGCCACACAGAGGTTCTTTGAGTAGATTAATGATTGTATCAAAAAGAGCCAATAGATAACAAAAATTCTTTCTCCAAAGCAGTGGACACACTGACAAGCTCTGTTTGGGGCTGATCACGAGAGGAGCAGCGTGGCAGACAATCTGTGTCATCACAGACAGGGAGCTAGTTTAATGACAGGACTCAAAAGCCAGGGATAAATGGCCACGTCTCTGGGAGGAAAAGTATCAAAACCAAGGTTCTCAGGATCATAAAGATTCGACATAAATTGGACCCGTCCCTAACTTACATCTTTATAGTGATATTCAAAGGGGAATATATCTTTAAAAATCCAAGTGTTTTTTGTTGTTGTTGTTCAATCAGTAAGTTGTGTCTCTTTGCAACTCCATGAACTATAGCACACCGAGTTTCTCTGTCCTTCACCGTCTCCTGGAGTTTGCTCAAACTCATGTTCATTGAGTCAGTGATACCATTCAACCATTTCATCCTCTGTCACCCCCTTCTCTTGTCTTCAGTCTTTCCCAGCATCAGGGTCTTTTTTCAGATGAGTCGGCTCTTCCCATCAGGTGGCAAAAGTATTAGAGCTTCAGCATCAGTCTTTCCAATGAATATTGGAACTGATTTCCTTCAGGATTGACTGGTTTGATCTCCTTGTCATCCAGGGGACTCTCAAGAGTCTTCTCCAGCACCAAGGTTTTAGATGAAGTTAATTTCTTCCATCATGTTGAAAACAGACAATATACATATTCTACCATGGTGTATTGTCAATTGACCTGAAATACATTTTAGTTCGTAAGAGGGCAGCCACAGTGAGTGGTTAAGAGCAGGGACTCGGGAGTGGGGCTGTCTGGGTTTGAATCCTGGTCCCTCCCTCTTCTCCGTGCTGAGTCCGAGGGGCTGTTATGAGGATGGCTCGTGTAATGCATGCAGGATGGTGCCTTGCACAGGGTGAGGGCTCCAGGCATGTCGGCTCTCAGCCCCTTGTCATCTCTGCCCTGCCCCTTACCTCCACATTCTCTTCCTTGCCTGCCAGGAACACAGGATTTTCTGTAGGGTCTTCGTCGACTTTCATCAAGATATTTCTTCTTCGAGAAAATCAAAGGGAGAGAGATTATCCCCCAAGACCTGTGTCCAGGTTCTCCCCAGGAGGCACTGCCATTGTCCCACGGCAGTGCTCAATGCTCGTGCATCAACGGAGCCCCAGCACCCTGGTGCAGGAAGTCTGGTTCCTGGGCTGCGTCCCAAGTACCGAAAACCTGTGTGACATGTAAAATGTGAAGTCACGCGTCAGATGTGTCTGACGAGGAGAGGGTGAAACGAGACTTCAGTTAGTAGGCTCTGGTTTTCCCACCTCCTCCAGGCATAATCCTACCACTTTCCCCAGTGGGACATACCGAGGGCTCAAAAACAGATTGTGTTGCTGTTGTTTAGTCGCTAAGTCGTGTCCGACTCTTTGCGACCCCGTGGACGGCAGCGCACTCCCCAAAAGATCACAACATCTTCAGAATAACTCACAGCATATGAGCAGTGCTGCTGGGATGGAATGTGTAACCTCATCCGCTCCTCAAAGGGAAATCACTTCATCCCCATTTTGCAGAAGAGACGGCCAGGCCTCAAGGTCACATGGTTTGGTTGAGCCAAGAATAGAATTCAGACCCCTCTTGTCAGTCTCATCTACATAAAGTGATCTACTTGAGAACCCATGAGATATTATCAAGAAGTTTCGATGCTTGGGGATACAGAGTGCTGCTTTAAACACACAGCCTGTCGTCTCACCTCCAGGTAACATGGGCTCAGATCACCTTCACCGGAAAGCGTGTGAGGTGATCTGTGGTGGCGTTACCACACTGAAGTTGTATAATTAGCTTATGTCCCTGCCATCTTCTCTCAAGGGAGTTCCAGTTCTCCCACTGGTTCTAAGCCTTAAAGAAAATTAAAATTACACCCATAGCCTATTTTGGATTCCTTCTCTCTTTTTTTTATGTTTCTGTTTCTCTTCTCTCTCCTTCTCTCCCTTCCTTTCATCTTTTGGAACAAAAAAGAAAAAGAAAAACAACCCTGACTGTACTTCATTGCTAAGAAGCTTAAACAGCCTGAATAGAGTCTTCATTAATCCAGACCCCTCGTCTTATCTCCACTCAGGTGTCGTTTGTTCCTTTGTGATTGTGTTAGCAATTAGGAGCACTGAAGAGGCCAGGGTCCTCCCACGACGGCAGCTTAGAGGTTGAGATGCAGTTGCCGGAAGCCAGGAGACAGCGTAGGCTTGTCACCTCCAGCTTCTGGACTGCACACTGACAGTGTCACAGGGAACAGCCTTTTGTGGGCCAGCTTCCCATTTACTTGCCCCGTGTCAGCTTTAAGCCTTAGAGGAGACCAACAAAAGCTTCTTTTCTTTCTTTCTTTAGCATCATCGTATATTCTCTGCCATGCGAGGCTGGAAGCAAAAGCATTAAAGTAAAATATATCTTAAATGCGCTTCCTCTTAGAGCTTTTATTTTACTTCATAGCCCTATTTTTAGTTTCCTTGGATAATAATAATAAAAAAAAAAGCCCAATCATTTCATTCTTAGCCCTAGACAATACAGTGCGAGGTTATACATATTGCAGCCCTGGGGAGAATTTCTGCTTGCAAGCTGGCCAGCCTGTTTGCAGTTGACAGATGTAACCTACTCCAGGGCAGAGAAAGTCTCAAGGGAGGTTTTAATTTCTTAATATTGAAATGAGCACAACTTTTATTGTCTTAATCAGTGAATAAAAAAACAATAAAATTGCTAAGTCTCATTTTTTTTTTAAACTCAATGTAAGAGGATTTTAAGAAATTGCAATTGCTCTTTAAGTTACTGTTGAAAAGTTAATTTTCTCTGTGTTTGAGAAGATTCTTCCAGCGGTTCTGCAGATAGTCGTACCACAGTGATATGAAACATTCTTCCGAGCTTTTGCAGGGAGGCCACTCCTCAATAGGGAAAAGGTGTGTGCTAAGGTGTGCAGCGTAAGTGTACTTGTCTTTGAAGAGAACACGACTTGGCTTTCATCACGTTTCATGAGCTGAGGATCCAGGAGTATCCATTTTAAATTGCAGCAGAAATTTTTTAATGCGAACTGCATTCTTTCAGAATATATGCTACTTTTGGCAAGGGGCTCCATAGAGAAATATTTCTGACTATGAATAAAGAAAAGAGTTTCTGATGGTAATTAGTAGCTTTTATAAAGTCATAATGAACATGTTTCAACTGTTTGTCCGAACAAATAATTTTATACAAACAAAGCTGATTTATTACATGCAGTCATTTTTACGTATTTCTTAATTTAATCCAACCTAAGACAAATTTCTTAAAAATGAAGGTTCACCAGTTTCTGGGACCATATGTGAGTCAGTTGTGGTTCCCTGGTACAGTCCCTTCAGAAGGACAGAATAGATGTTTCTTGCACTAAATTGAAAATTGCTTAAGGAGCTGTGTGTGTATATGTGGATATATATTTATATATAGAGAGATAGATGCCATATGCAAATAAAATATGAAACAGCGCCTTACAGATAGAGAGCCAAGATGCTCAGCGGGAGCACAGCAGAGTTTCAGGGCAGAGGTTGTGCCCTTGAAATCAAAACTTAACTTTGGAATATATAAAGAATCCTCAAAACTCAACAACAGGAACAAATAAATCAGTTTAAAAACTGGGTAAAAGCTTGGAACAGACGCTTCACCACAGAAGATATACAGAAGGCAGATAAGAGCATTAAAATATGCTTAATGTTATTGGTCATTAGGGAAATGCCAATTACGAGTGTGCTGGAAGACTGCTCCCCGCCAGTCAGGATGGCTAAATTAAAAAATAATGGCAGGACCAGGCGCTGACAAGATGCAGGGCAGTAGGACCTCTCAGACACTGCTGGCGGGAATGCAGAACGGTATGACCAGCCTGGAAAACCCTTTGGGACCTTCTCATCAAAGTTACTGTACACCTGCCAGGCGACCCAGCGGTCCCGCCCACTCATAGGTTTTTACAATACCTAAGAGAGTGCAGACTTATGTTAATACAAAACCTATGCTCGAATGTTTGGAGCAGCATTATTTATGATCGCCCCGAACTGAAAATAACCCAGACGTCCTCCAGTTGCTGAATAGATGGCCAGATCGTGGGATGTATCCATCTGAGAATGCCTTGCTCACTCGCCTCTGGCTGACCTCAAAGCCCCACAAGAGGAGAGAGAAAAAAGGCAGAGCTTAAAACCGCTGTCATGTTGAAGCTGTGTTTGCTCCAGCACACACGCAGGGCCAAAGGGTAGACGTCTCATCACTTCCCAACGTGTAAGGAACCCTGTGCCCAATCATTAAGTCTAAGAACAAACAGACAGCAGCAGCAGCAAGCCCAGAGCAAGGGCCATCTGATCTTCAGTTACCACTATGTTGATGTAAATGGCTAGTTTTCAGGAAAAAATTATGGGACAAAGGAACATGGAAGTAAGACTCACTAGACGAAGACTTTAAATTAGCTGTTATAAATATGCTCAAAGGCCTAAGGCAACCATGAGTAAAGAATGAAAGGAGGACTTCCCTGCTGGCTCAGTGGTAAAGAATCCGCCTGCCAGTGCAGAAGACATGGGTTCGATTCCTGACCCAGGAAGATCCCACATACCTCAGAGCCACTAAGCCTGGGAACCACAGCTACTGAGCCTGTGCTCAGGAGAAACCACCACAGTGAGAAGCCTGCGCATCACTACCGGAGAAGAGCCCCCTGCTCACTGCAACTAGAGAAAAGTCCACACGGCAATGGAGACCCAGCACAGCCACAACTAAATAAATATAATTTGAAAAAAAAAAAAGATGAAAGGAAAATATAAGACCAGTGCTCACCAAATAAAGGATACTAACAAGGAGGTAGAAATTATATTGAAAAGAGAACTAAATAGAAATTCAAAGGTATGATAACTTAAGCAGAAGAAGAAATCACTAAAGGGGTTGAGCCGGCAGAAGAAGAGAGAATGAGCACATGAAGCTAAGTTGATTGGAATTGTCCCGTCGGAAGAACAGAATTGAAAAATATTGGTCACGGCTGCACAGCTCTGAGACTATGCTAAAACCACTGAGATGCCAACTTCAAAGTGAATAAAAGGGAGCACAGTTTAGGAAAGGCTCAGGAACACACGATTCAAAGACAGACTGGCGGTGACGGGAGGGCCATCTCCTAGTCAAATCCTCCCCCTTTACAGCTGGGGAAACGGGGGCCAGGTGGGTGAGACCCGCTGCCCGGTGCCTGCGGTGTGATGGACACAGATTTCTTTATACATTTTACAGTTCTGGTGACCAGCCAGCCCAGCTGACCCTAGACTTTTCTAGTTTTAACACCAACAACCCCACAGTCTGAGGAGCCCCTGGTTGGTTGGTTGGTTAGTTGCTAAGTTATATCTGACTCTTTGCGACCCCATGGACTGTAGCCCGCCAGGCTCCTTTGTCCATGGGACTCTCCAGACAAGAATACTGGAGTGGGTTGCCATTCCCTTCTCCTGGGCATCTTCCTGACCCAGGGATGGAACCCACGTCTCCTGCATTGACAGGTGGCTTCTTTACCACTGAGCCGTCAGGGAAGCCCAGAGACCCCTGGTCCTGGGCAGACCAGGGTGGTTGGCTGCACTGTCTGCAGTGCAAACTGGGATGAATATTCTTTCCTGTCTCTCCGAATCCCTGAAACTCATCCATAAACGAGAAATGGTGGTATGCAGAAAAGTCCCTCTGCCTTGCTGAACTCAATGTTCTAAACTTAAGCAGCTGGCATTTTGCTTTAAGTTCCTTTCTATTCAACCTTTCAGAATGAAGGATCTTTCCTTTTAATGAAATTTGCATTTCATCCGCAAGGTAAAAGCCAGTGTCCTTGACTTCCCTGAAAAGTGACAAGTGGATGCTTTTGTAAACCAAACACTAAGGATAGAACAAAAACAGAGGTTGCCGTTAATTGAGTTCAGATATGAAAAAGCAGATGATAACCCTTAGAGATATATTCAGGGGAGAGAGAAAGAGAGAGATTCAGAGGAGAGACAGAAAGGAGAGGGAGAGAGATCCATTTCCTGTAAAATGAAAAGCCATGAAAGGAAAACTCATATAGGAAAAGTCACTTGAATTCCTTTTTGAACCCAGCAGATTCAAAAGGAAAGAGAAACCAGCAGTCCTTGAATGTGTGATTGATGTCAGTGACCTCACAGGTGAAAGAGGAGAGTGAAAAAGCTGACTTAAAACTCAGTATTCAAAAAACTAAGAACATGGCATCTGGTCCCATCACTTCATGGCAAACGGGAGGAAACGATGGAAACAGTAACAGACTTTATTTTCTTGGGCTCCAAAATCACTGCAGACGGTGACTGCAGCCATGAAATTAAGAGATGCTTGCTGCTTGGAAGAAAAACTATGACAAACCTAGGCAGCATATTAAAAAGCAGAGACATCACTTTGCTGACAAAGATTTATATAATCAAAGCTATGGTTTTTCCAGTAGTCATGTACTGGTGTGAGAGCTGGACCATAAAGAAGGCTGAGCGCCAAAGAATTGATGCTTTCGAGCCGTGGTGTTGGAGAAGACTCTTGACAGTCCCTTGGACTGCAGGGAGATCAAACCACTCAATCCTAAAGGAAATCAACCCTGAATATTCATTGAAAGGACTGATGTTGAAGCTGAAGCTCTAATCCTTTGGCCACCTGATGCGAAGAGCCTACTCATCAGAAAAGACCCTGATGCTGGGAAAGATTGAAGGCAAGAGAAGAGGGTGACAGAGGATGAGGTGGTTGGATGGCATCACTGACTCAATGGACGTGAGTTTGAACAGACTCTGGGAGTTGGTGAAGGACAGGGAAGCCTGGTGTGCTGCAGTCCTTGGGGTTGCAAAGAGTCGGACACGACTGAGCGAGTGAACAGCAACCTCATGGGTGGAGGAGGCACTGCAGAAAGCAGAGCCAGTGGGCGGGGGCAGATTTCAGCCTCACAGCTCTGGGCTCCTCCCTGGGGTTGCAGCCTGACTGTGCAACTCAGCGTTCCCTTCCCATAGGCTGCACCCAGTCCAACCTGCTATGTGGCTCCTCCTTTCAATGTACAAAGTGAAGAAGAAGGAAGGAGCCAGGAAATGGTGCTTGGAATTTGTAAGGTGCAGGGACGTGAGGACGACAATGGAGTTGTGGAAAAATGAATAGTCACCTCTTTCCCCACCATGGCCCGGTTTGCCCTGAAGCCATGGCTACAGCCAGGCAGGTGAACCTGAGAGGCATCTGGCAGCTTTGCCTGGGTTCAGGCGAATCCCTTCATCCTGTAGAATGTCCCTGCATGTCTCTGTGACCGCCGGGCAGTGGATACACAGAGAGTCTGTGGCTGAGTTACCTTAAACGGGAGCAAACGGAAAAAGGTAGACCATAAACTCGACGGCTCTGAAGGTCTCTTTCTCTGTCTGCTTTTTTAAAAGACAGTTTTAGAAAATATTTATTTATTTAGTAGAACTATGTGGGGTCTTAGTTGCAGCATGTGGGATCTTTAGTATACAAGATCCAGTTCCCTGACCAGAGACTGAACCTGGGCCCCTGCACTGGAAGAGCAGAGTCTTAGCCACTGGACCACCAGGGACATCCCTCCCTCCCCCCGACCCCCGAATCTGCTTTTGTCTCTTCCTGCTGTTCAGCTGAGTCCCGTTCAGATTCCTCCCGCCCCAGCCAGGCCCTCCAGCACCCTTCACATAAGCTTCCTGACCCCTCCCTCCATGCGCGTGGAGCAGACCCATCACTGTGCTCTCAACAGTGGTCATAAGATTCCCACGTCAGCCTCCGCTCCTTCAGGAACCCTTTCGCAGTGGGTTGGTTTTGCCCTCCTCCACGGCCGCAGCAGACTCTGCACCTCTAGTATTCCAGCACATTCTTCCCTCTGTCTTCACACGTGTGTATGACCCATCCCCTCTAGCAGAACCCTGCCCTCTCGATGGTGGATGGTGGTCCTCCACACTCCCAGCCTGTGGGTGGGGCTCCCACCTTGTCACCATGAGGGGTGTTAACCACTGCTCTGCACACCCAGGCCATCCCATCCTCGTCCCTGTCTAAACCATAAACTCCTTGAACTCAGGGAACGTTTCCTCTTAAGCCCTGCCTCGCCAACATCTACTACATACACAGAGGGCACTTAAGAGTGCAATTGCTCCCATGCCTTTCACGATTTCCGCTCTAGAGATTGTCTTGTTCACCTCTCTGTTCCCAATGCCTAGCACAGTCCACCACACCACGATCGCTGAAATTAGTTTATTAAATGAAATTGGAGAGTTTCAAAAACTTTATTTGCAGGAAAGTGACACGATGGGCTTGCGTGTCTGTCTTCCTGGAGCTTTCAGCCTCACACCCCAAACCAGGGAAGAGCAGGGTCCCTGATAGAGGAAATGAAATACTCTGTGGGGACTCCGCTCCAGGTGGTCACTGGCCTCACACCAGGGCCAGCTGCAGCTGTGCTGGCTGCTGTGGCGGAGTGAAATTGAAACTGTTAGTCGCTTATTCGTGTCTGACTCTTTGGGACCACACGGACTGTAGCCCCCCAGGCTCCACCATCCATGGGATTCTCCAGCTGAGAGTACTGGAGTGGGTTGCCATGCCCTCTAGCTCACGCCGGTGCTGGAGGGCTTGTGCCCACAAATGACAAGGGTCCCTTCCCCTTGCACCCTAGTGATCAGAGCAAGTCACATGGGCAACTTGACATCAGGAGTGACATTGATAACCATGAACACAGTCTGCCAAGCTTGTGCTCTAGAGTAGACGTTTTCAAGTCTATGCACATGGATCACCTGGAGACGATTTTAAGACACAGATCCTGATTCAGTAGGTCTGGGGAGGCGGCCGGATTTTGCACTTCTCACCGTTGTCGACACTCTGAGGGCCAAGGGGAAAGCTTTGAATCCTTCCTGGTGAAACTGAACTCCTTCCCGACAACCCACCTCTGCAGAGACTGAACTCAGCTCATAGCGCTCTCGGTTTGTGTCGCAAACCAAGAAAAACCTCCTTGCCAGTCAGAAGACACTCGTGGTTCACCTCGAGGGCGAGGCGGGCAGAGAGGACTAGATAACGAAACCACAAACAGCGTGACCCAATTGCAAAGTCTGGAGGAGAGAGCACAAGGATGGGGCAGCTGTTCTAAGAAGCCGGAGTCCTTCGATCCAGAGGCCACGATTTGCATAAGCAGGTTTGGCACGTGGGCCGAATTAGGTCTAATTGTGCCACCTCTTGGTCGCCTGTGACTCCCTTAGTTTCCCGGAGCCCGGAAGGGTCAGGGCAGCTCTGACCGGGTCTCATGAAGGCTTCAGCCCCGTGGGGCATCTTCCTTGTCCGTGGCGCGTCGTTGCTGTCCCAGGATCTTCCACTTGCCCTTGCAGGTGCTGATGGTCACTGATGGATGGAGATGTCCGTGGTTCCAGGACCTGGAGCCCCTGTCACTCCAGGGTCCTCTCTGATGTTGGGGGCGGTCAGCCTGTCCCCTCCTCCTTGTGGAGGAAGCTGAACCACTGTGGGCAAGGGCACACCTTCTCCCCACGTGTACCTATGCTTGTGCGGTGCTGAACTGCAAACACGCGTGCCTCTGCTCAGCTCAGGAGAGACGGTGTTTTTCTTCATAGTTCAGTTAGGTTCAGTCGCTCAGTCGTGTCCGACTCTTTGCGACCCCATGAATCGCAGCACGCCAGGCCTCCCTGTCCATCACCAACTCCCGGAGTTCACTCAGACTCACATCCACTGAGTCAGTGATGCCATCCAGCCATCTCATCCTCTGTCATCCCCTTCTCCTGCCCCCAGTCCCTCCCAGCATCAGAGTCTTTTCCAATGAGTCAACTCTTCGCATGAGGTGGCCAAAGTACTGGAGTTTCAGCTTCAGCATCATTCCCTCCAAAGAAATCCCAGGGCTGGTCTCCAGAATGGACTGGTTGGATCTCCTTGCAGTCCAAGGGACTCTCAAGAGTAGTTTTATTTAAAAGCCGTTCCAGTCACTTTATATCCTTTCACCCAAAGTTTTGATTGATGGCAATCTGGCCAGCCCGAAGCTGCCGGTGGAATAAAACTGCTGACTTGGGCATTGGCTTTGACTGAGCTTATTAAACGTGCATGGTGTGTGCGCGCGCACGTGTGCGCAGGATGAAAACAGCACAGGATTCGACGGAATGAGATCTGGAAGAAACTGAAGGGCTCTCGGTTCAGAAGAGCGAAGTAGGAACTGAGGAGGGGCTGTGCCTGTACATGCTCCCTGCCGCCACTAGAGGGCGGAGTTCAGGTCGGCCTCTGCGTCTCCTCGGTCCCGCCTGGAGCCTTTTTCTCTCTCTAAGGCAGAGCTGACTGGCCTTAGGCAGCAGTCTCTGGTCGATTTGTTAAAAGTCCGCCCCTAATTTCCTGTGAGCTCAGTATCAAAAACTGGATTTCACTTCTAGGACACTAATTTCTTCCCATGAAAACATCTTTTGAAAGTGATCATAACATAAAACACACTTACATGCTCCAAATAATTACATCAAAACCGAACACATGGCTGACTGAATTCCTTTGGTGGGTGGAGGAGGTGGGGTTTGCTTGGATCAGGCTTCTCGAGGCTTTAAAACATATGCACCTGAACTGCAGGTACCTTCTTCCCTTCCTGGTGGCTTTCTCACTGGCAACAGAGCCATTTCTCACTGGATCTTTAAACTGTGATTGAAATTAAGATACACCTAAAAATGGTTAAGATGGAGAACTTGAAGTTATGTGGATTTTACCACAATTAAAAAAAAAAAAAGTGAGATGACCAAGAAATACGTTGCATTTTTTGAGTCACAAGGATGTGAGCAGGGCTGTGGGGCGGGGGGCGGGGTGTGATCCATGTTTGGGTGCCTAGGTCTCTTTTGGAGATTTTAAAATAACTCCTAAGGGGTTGGGGGTAGCACCTTCACCTGGCTGAGGTATTCTTGCAGCAGTGCTGGAAATAGGGGGCAGGTTCTCATCTGAATCAACCCTGAATACTCTTTGGAAGGAGTATTCCAAAATACTGAAACTGAAGCTGCAGTACTTTGGCTGAAGCTACAATACTGTGGCCACCTGATTCAGCTAACAGCTGGCTCACTGGAAAATACCCTGATGGTGGGGAAGGTTGAGAGGAGGAGGAGAAGGGGGAGACAGAAAATGAGACGGCATCACTGATTCAATGGATATGAACTTGGGCAAACTCCGAGAGATGGCGAGGGACAGGGAAGCCTGGCGTGCTGCAGTCCATGGAATCGAAGAGAGTCAGACACAACTTCCCGGCTGAACAATAACAGGTTCTCATCAGAGCTCAGCTGTGGACAAGCCCCCTCTCTCCGTGGGCTTTACTGTCCTCCACTGAGAAATAACAGAAATAACTGTTTCCTCTTCGTGGGCTAGAGTGTGTGGAGAAGCCCTTTGGAGACACAGTACAGGGACCTGGGACTGAGCTGCTTCTTTGCCTCGGTGTCCGCCCTGGTCAGGCCCCGCCTGTGGAGCCTCCAGGCAGGCGTTCAGGGTGGCGTCAGTCTGTCTTTCCCTCACAGTAGGCCGAGTAGCCCCAGACACTGGGAGAATCAAAGCTGACAGTGAGCTCGTTAGCAGGTTGCAGAAGCAGAGTGGGCTTGTATTCACTCATTTTGTTGAAAGAAAGGCTTCCTGCCGGCAGCCCTGGAAGGATAGGTCCGGCCCAGGACACTCCCACAGGCAGACACGCCCCGCCACCTCCTCTGCAGGCTGGGGCCGGAGCCGCCCGCTGAGGGCAGGGAGCTCTGCCCGGCTCTGGGAGCACCCCCGCAACCTCTTTTTCCTGCCCCCCAGAGACGGGAGCGCAGCCGTAGAAGTAGGGCGTGCGTGGGAGGGAGTGGAGGAGGAGGCCTGCCTACCGAGGGCAAGATGGTGGGCTCCTTTCCCCCAGGCTGGGCGTTGATGGGAAAGTGGGCCAGGCCTGCCACAAAGTCCTCACGTGCCAGGGGGCCAGGTGCCATCTCTGCCTGACCTTGGATGCTCATCAGAGCACACTTACTATGCTCTAGGGTGCGTGTGTGTGTGTCTGTGTGTGTCCGTATGTTGGTGTGTGTCTCTGTGCGTTTGTGTATCTGTGTGTGCGTCTCTGTGTGTATGTGTCCGTGTGTGTGTGCACCCCTCCAGTATGTGTGTGTGCATGCTTCTCCAGAGTGTGTTTGTGTGCACATGTGTGTGTGTTCGTGTGTGTGTACGTGTGTGTGTGTACCCCTTGGAGGAGGGTAGGTCCTGGGAGGGCCAGGGGGCAGTGACGTGTGTGTGCCCGTGTGTGTGTGTGTGTGTGTGTGTGTGTGTGTGTGTGTGTGTGTGTATCCCTCAGAGAAGGCAGGCCCTGGGAGGGGCTGGGGCAGTAACTTGCTCTTGCTAAGGGTGCAACTGAGGAAGCAGAGGGCCCGGGCTCTGGGAAGGAGGGAAGCCAGGGACGAGGCAGGGTTTCTCGGTTTCCTACTTCCTCGGTCTTTTCATCCAATATCTTTAGTGCAATTTTGTCCTCACTTCCCGGTTTCAGATGGAGGTTGAGGATAGCCCTGAGCTAAGGGAGGCTGCAGCCCAGAGGCCGCTGGCCCAGTGCACGGGGTGACCTGCACCCTAGAGCAGACGTGGCCGGGATGTCCTAGTCTAACGGGAAGTGCAGGAGGGCAGCATGCGGTTCTGGCTCCGGTGGGCTTTCATCGCCATTTATTCTCAGGCTCTCCTCTCAAATGAGAGTGTGGTGTCTGCCATCTTGTGGCGGAGCTTGGTACTGCCGGCCGCCGCCCCACACCTCCTCCCTGCGGCTCCTGAAGGCCTCTGCTCTCTGGGTAAGGCCTCTGCTCTCTGGGTAAGGGTCGCTCAGAGCCTGGCCAATAAGCGCTCACTGCCGCCGGCTCCCTGCCTCTGGGAAAAGGAGCTTCTGGAGAAGGCGGCTGTGAGCTCCAGGGCCTTATGAAGGTTGTCCTTGTTTGTACCAGGAGGGTGGCCGTTTGTGAGGGAGAGGGGTCCATGCTGAGCGCGTGGTGAGGAGGTGACCCACAGAGAGGATGAGCCAGGGTGGGGAGTGAGCGGGGACAGCCTGGGTCTGAGATTCTCAGGTCTCAGAGCAGGCCGACTCTCATCCAGAGCGGTCCATCGTGGCCTCGGCGGGGAAAGGTGTCAGGTCGGAATTTAAGGTCACCTTGGCACATGGGGACTCGTGTCGGAGCTTAGGGTCTGCTGAGTGGGGACCAGCGTCCCCGCGTCAAAATCCGGCCGTTGTGGCTGAGCTTCCGACTGGCGAGGGTGTGAACTCTGCTGGTAAGTCTGGGACCCTCAGAGTCCAACCTTCGATTTGGTACTTGGCTCTGGCCACAAAAGACAGGACATTAGTATCAATATCTGTAGTCAGTCTGAGAAGCTCTCTGGTTCTCTGAACTTGGGCCGGGCTTGTCAGGTCCCAGCCCCACATCTTTCTCTTTCATAAGCTCTCAAGTGGCGCCCGGAGAACAGCACGCACCCCAGAGTGTTCCCTGGCCACAGCCCCCTCATGTTGCAAAGCCAGCCGCCCATCAATGGTCCTTCTTCACAGGCAAACCTTAGTGACCGTGGAAGTAAATGCCTGGCACCACAGACGGTGGGTGGGGCACTGCTGTGCTTTGCACGCACGATGAGGCCACTCTTGACCTGAAGTCTGACCAGGATGGTTAACCAGTACCCTGGTCTTGATGCGCAGGAAGGTTTTGGTTCCTGCAAACAGTTCTGGCACCAAAGGCCAAGTTCACCGGCTGGGGTTCATCACAGAAACAGAACATGTTTGAGATATCTTAAGGGGGGTAGTTTTACACAGAGAATTCGGTGCCTCCAGAATAATCTGAAAGGCTGTTGGAGTGAAGGTCAGGGAACAGCACCTCTGGAACTGGGGATGCCAAAAAGTGACAGAAATTGCTAGAATCACTGTGATGACTGTAACTGTCCTCAGCACAAGAGCCCATGGTTCTCAGGAGGAGCTGACGGGGCCCCAGGTCTCCTCTGGGCCCACTCCTGTGCCCATCCTCACAGCTATGCCTGGCGGGTGGCGGCTTCTCCTTGGGTTTACCTGCCAGGGGCCGCACGCACATCTGCCACTGGTGGGATCTAGACTGGGGCCGCTGGCAGTAGGGTCTGGGAAATGCAGTTCCCTACTTGCGGCCACGGCTTCCCTGGTGGCTCAGGTGGTAAAGAATCTGTATGCTAATACAGGATGCCTGAGTTCAGTTCCTGGGTTGGGAAGATCCCTGGAGAAGGGAATGCCAACCCACTCTGGTATTCTTGCCTGGAGGATCCTGTGGACAGAGGAGCCTGGCGGGGTACAGTCCATGGGGTCACAAAGAGTCGGACACGACTGAGCGACTCACACTTTCATTTTCACTTTCAACTTGCAGCCTGTACAATAGCAGGGCAAGCTGAGGACATCAGGGCCACAGCGCAGTACTGTGCACACACTCAAATACCGAAACAGTAACAGTTACTTCCTTCAGATGGCTGTTGTGAAGCTGAAATTATCACAGTGTGGCACATAGTAAACCCTTGATAATTGCTCGTTTACAAAAGATTGTCCCAAAGTCAGAATGGCTCCCCATTTTCCTTTCTAACCCTTATAAGGAAACTGCCTGCATCTGAGCTGTGGGGTCCAAACCTCAAGCCTTGGTGAGGCCCCTTCCATTAATCCTGCACCTGCCCGTCATCAGATCCTCTGTTGGCCTCATTCTGGCTCAGAGGCCTGGCAGGAGATCCAACAGAAAGGTGAAGGCTCTCAGGGAAGAATGGATCAGTGAATCATGCATGCTTGCTAAGTCGCTTCAGTTCAGTTCAGTCGCTCAGTCGTGTCCGACTCTTTGCGACCCCATGAATTGCAGCACACCAGGCCTCCCTGTCCATCACCAACTCCTGGAGTTCACCCAAACTCCTGTGCATCAAGTTGGTGATGCCATCCAGCCATCTCATCCTCTGTTGTCCCCTTCTCCTCCTGCCCTCAATCTTTCCCAGCATCAGGGTCTTTTCCAATGAGTCAACTCTTCACATGAGGTGGCCAAAGTATTGGAGTTTCAGCTTCAGCATCATTCTTTCCAATGAACACCCAGGACTGGTCTCCTGTAGGATGGACTGGTTGGATCTCCTTGCAGTACAAGGGACTCACAAGAGTTTTCTCCAGCACCACAGTTCAAAAGCATCAATTTTTTGGTGCTCAGCTTTCTTCACAGTCCAACTCTCACATCCATACATGACCACAGGAAAAACCATAGCTTTGACTAGACAGACCTTTGTTGGCAAAGTAATGTCTCTGCTTTTTAATATGCTATCTAGGTTGGTCATAACTTTCCTCCCAAGGAGTAAGCGTCTTTTAATTTCATGGCTATATCGCCATCTGCAGTGGTTTTGGAGCCCCCCAAAATAGTCTGACACAGTTTGCACTGTTTCCCAATCTATTTCCCATGAAGTGATGGGACCAGATGCCATGACCTTAGTTTTCTGAATGTTGAACTTTAAGCCAACTTTTTCACTCTCTTCTTTCACTTTCATTAAGAGGCTTTTTAGTTCCTCTTCACTTTCTGCCATAAGGGTGGTGTCATCTGCATATCTGAGGTTATTGATATTTCTCCCAGCAGTCTTGATTCCAGCTTGTGCTTCCTCCAACACAGCGTTTCTCATCATGTACTCTGTATATAAGTTAAATAAGCAGGGTGACAATATACAGCCTTGACGTACTCCTTTTCTTATTTGGAACCAGTCTGTTGTTGCATGTCCAGTTCTAACTGTTGCTTCCTGACCTGCATATAGGTTTCTCAAGAGGCAAGTCAGGTGGTCCGGTATTCCCATCTCTTTCAGAATTTTCCACAGTTTATTATGATCCACACAGTCAAAGGCTTTGGCATAGTCAATAAAGCAGAAATAGATGTTTTTCTGGAACTCTCTTGCTTTTCTGATGATCCAGCAGATGTTGGCAATTTGATCTCTGGTTCCTCTGCCTTTTCTAAAACGAGCTTGAACACCTGGAAGTTTACGGTTCACGTATTGCTGAAGCCTGGCTTGGAGAATGTCGAGCATTACTTTACTAGCATGTGAGATGAGTGCTACTGTGCAGTAGTTTGAGCATTCTTTGGCATTGCCTTTCTTAGGGATTGGAATGAAAATTGACCTTTTCCAGTCCTGTGTCCACTGCTGAGTTTTCCAAATTTGCTGGCATATTGAGTGCAGCACTTTCACAGCATCATCTTTCAGGATCTGAAATAGCTCAACTGGAATTCCATCACCTCCACTAGCTTTGTTCATAGTGATGCTTTCTAAGGCCCACTTGACTTCACATTCCAGGATGTCTGGCTCTAGGTGAGTGATCACACCATCATGATTATCCAGGTCGTGAAGATCTTTTTTGTACAGTTCTTCTGTGTATTCTTGCCACCTCTTCTTAATATCTTCTGCTTCTGTTAGGTCCATACCATTTCTGTCCTTTATCAAGCCCATCTTTGCATGAAATGTTCCCTTGGTATCTCTAATTTTCTTGAGGAGCTCACTAGTCTTTCCCATTCTGTTGTTTTCCTCTATTTCTTTGCACTGATCGCTGAGAAAGGCTTTTTTTTTTTTTAATCTCTCCTTGCTATTCTTTGGAACTCTGCATTCAGAAGCTTATATCTTTCCTTTTCTCCTTTGCTTTTCGCTTCTCTTCTTTTCACAGCTATTTGTAAGGCCTCCTCAGCCAGCCATTTTGCTTTTTTGCATTTCTTTTTCTTGGGGATGGTCTTGATCCCTGTCTCCCGTACAATGTCACAAACCTCCATCCATAGTTCATCAGGCACTCTGTCTATCGGATCTAGTCCCTTAAATCTATTTCTCACTTCCACTGTATAATCCTAAGGGATTTGATTTAGATCATACCTGAATAATCTAGTGGTTTTCCCTATTTTCTTCAATTTAAGTCTGAATTTGGCAATAAGGAGTTCATGATCTGAGCCACAGTCAGCTCCTGGTCTTGTTTTTGCTGACTGTAAAGAGCTTCTCCATCTTTGGCTGCAAAGAATATAATCAGTCTGATTTCAGTGGTGACCATTGCTTCAGTTGTGTCCAACTGTGGGCGACCCTATGGCCCGTAACCCGCCAGGCTCCTCTGTCCATGGGATTCTCCAGGCAAGAATACTGGAATGGGCTGCCATGCCCCCCTCCAGGGGATCTTCCCAACCCAGGGGCCGAACCTGCGTCTCCTGCATTGCAGGAGGATTCTTTACCGTCTGAGCCACCAGCAAAGCCCTTCAGTGACTCATGCCAAAAATTAAAGTGGATTTCCTGTGCTGGGCCAATTCGACAACTTCCTCTTAAATGGACCAACAATAGTCAAATCCTGATCTCTTTCCTCGCATCCCCCGTCTAAAACGGAATGTGTGAACCCAGGTCGCGTCTCTGTGGCCTTGAGCTCAGAGACCCCGGGCAGCCTGTACCAAGGAAGAACTAGGGCACAGCTGAAATCCAGAAGGGAGAGGAAACAGGCGGAGATCCACGGGGAACAATGTCTATTTCTTAATCCGTCTCCTGCCCCAAATAGCTGGGCTCTCCTCCCCCACTGGTGTTCACTGTGTTCCTCTGCCTGGCAGCAGGTGCCACCAGGCCTTAAACTGGGTCACAGAGGGCGGCAAGGAGCCGACCAGGCCCACAGGCCACAACCTGCCCGACTTCACTCCCCAGGCTCCAGACTGGAGGGGCAGAGCCCAGACTCCAGGCGGCCCCTGCCCTCCAGGGCTTCCCGCGGGGCCCCTGCTGCCCAGAGCCCCAACCAGCGAGGGGGGCATGCTTTGTCCACCCCGTGCGGAGGCAGAGGAGCCACACTGCCACCCCTCCCACTGCAGCCGTAGTGAGTGCCCTCAGGGACCCCTCCTCCCCAGGGCAGCCAGAGGGCCCACACAAGGGCTCCCGACACCCTGGGGGCAGAGCTAGTGTAGAGGGCAGAGTGTAAATTTCAGAATCAGAAAACAAACGAATTAAACCCCAGACTTGAAACCCCACAGCCCTGAGACACAGGGAGGGAGATGTTTGCTTGCTCAGGATAACCCAGCCTGGAAATGCCCGGGGGCAGGCCCCAAGCACCCACGCTGTTCACCACCCCCGCCCGTGGCCACGTGTCTGCCCCTCCCGTCCGGCCCCCGCCCCTTCTCCTTCCCAAGATCCGGGGCATCTGGTCCTGATGGTGCCTTTCTCTCCACAGGTTCTGTCGGAGCATGGTTTCGGCCTGATCACCACGGACATCCGGGAGGGACAGACCTTTTACTATGCGGAAGATTACCACCAGCAGTACCTGAGCAAGAACCCCGGCGGGTACTGCGGCCTTGGGGGCACCGGAGTATCTTGTCCCCTGGGTATTAAAAAGTAATTTCTCCCCACGCGGTCAGCCCTCGAGGTCACAGCAAAAATGCTTCCAACAGAAATGCTTCCATCCCTGCGGTTCACGCCAGGGATGTTTTGTAGTGCGCAAAGACATTCATGAAAATCTGGTTTATTAAGGGGTAATTTACATGAAGTGCCATGGCAAGTTGATGACATGTAATTTATGTCCTAATAAGTTATGGTGGGAGGAGCCCGCGGTGAAAATTTTTGGACCGTTTGCTGTCTGAATGAGGATGACGAATAATCAGTGTTCACTTTTCGTGCTTGGGTGCCTCCGGGGACCAAGCTGGCAGAATATGTGTTGGGAGGCGAGAGGTCAGGGCTTCCTTCACCACATGCCGCCCCTCTCAAAAGCCCTCCTGCCCTTCAGTGCCTTAAAATTTGCAGGCGTTTATAGCCTCAATGAGTGGTTCCCTGAAATACTTTGCTCAGCTGATCCTGTACATGTATAAGGGGCTTTCTCTCTCTTCTTCGCCCTCCTCGTGGCAGGGAAAAGCTATGAGTTAGCTTGATAAATTTTAACGCTTTGCTCACAGCTATGACATATGCTTGTTCTAATAAAGGCCTACAGTCTGCTAATACAAACTGATGTCTCATCTGTCTTTTGCTTGTTTAGGTAGGATACTTCTAAGTGTTATAAGATAAATTTTAGAGCTCTCAAAGGCTAAGTATCATTTTCCCCTGAATGGGAAATCTGATTGCAATCTTTAGAAAACATGTACAGCTCTAGCTCCCTGCAACTTTAGTAATAATAGCTGTTTTCCATCCGCCTGTTTTAGTCGTCACATCAGGGGCTAGTCCAGGCAGAGAATAGACTCATGGAATCCCTGCCCTTAAGAGGCTTTGTATTGAGGACAAGGGGTGGAGGACACGTGCAATAAACAGGTAAACCCATGAATAAGTAAGATGATTTCTGGTCCTCACAAACGATAGGGAGATGGCAAATCAGATAAGCTAGTAAGTTGGGCCTGGGGGCTGTGGAGCTGTGTTTAGAGCTGTTTTAGCTAGGCGGTCAGGGGAGGTGGTGCCATGTAAGCTGAGGACTGAATACTCTGAATGATGCAAAGGAGAAATGAACACACAGGTTGGGGCGGAGAACAGCATTCTGGGGTCAGGAGGTGGATGGAGAAACATAACACGGTTCCCCTTGGATAGAAGCCGAAAGACCAGGAGGTATACGTGGCCCAAGGCAGGGGGAAATTTGTGGTGTTTGAGAACAAGGAAGCCAGTGGGGCTGGAACAGTTGTGAATGAGGACGGTATTAGGGAGAAGTATCCCAGAGAGATAGGAAAAGCCAGACCATGCTGAGTCTTCTAAAGACCTGTTAATAAGATTAAAAAATTGTATTCTAATTTGTCCTTCCCCTACCCGCTTTCCCCTTTGCTAACCATGAATTTGTTTTCTGTGTCTGGAGTCCGTTTCTGTTTTGTAAATAAGTGCATTTAGATTCCACATACCAGTGATATCATATGGTACTTGTCTTTCTCTTTCTGATTTACTTCGCTGAGCACGGTAATCTCCAGGTCCATCCATGTTGCTGCCAATAACGCTATTTCACCCTTTTTTTGTGGCTGAGTGATATTCTGTTGTGTATGTATGTACTGCATCTCCTGTACCTGTTCATCCGTCAGTGGACATTGAGGCTGCTTCCATGTCCTGGCTATTGTGAATAGTGCTGTTATACACACACAGGTGCATATATCTTTTTGAATTTAGAGATTTCTCCAGATATGTGCCCAGGAGTGGGATTACTGGGTCATATGGTCACTCTATGTTTAATTGTTTTCAGGAACTTCCATAATATTCTCCCTAGTGGCTTCACTAATTTAATTCCCACCAATAGTGTGGGCGAGTTCCCTTTTCTCCACACCCTCTCCAGCATTTGTTATTTGTATTTTAATGATGGCCATTCTGACTGGTTAAAACCAATTCCTCACTGTAGTTTTGATTTGCATTTCTCTACTAATGAGTGATGTTGAACGTCTTTTCGTGTGCCTGTCGGCCATCTGTATGTCATCTTTGAAGAAATATCTATTTTGGTCTTCTACCCATGATTGGACCGACAAGGGCTTAATTTCCAAACGGCTCATGAAACTCAATAACAAAAAAGCAAATAACCCAGTGAGCTGTGTGTTTCTCTCCCGCCTCCTCTCTAGGACATTTCTGCGTCAGTGACGCGCTGGTCCTAAATCTCAGCGTTGTTACTCGTGGTCTCTGAGAGCCAGAAGCAGCATTTACTGGGGCTCTGAACCAAGCGGAGGCAAAGGAAGGTAAAGGGCAGGGACCTTTCTGGAGACCAAGTCCATAGGTCTCAGGGATGAGCTATGAGCGAAGGAAGCGTGGAATTGAAGTGTTTCTCCACGCAGGAGCAAAAGAAATGGAAAATGAAACAAGCTGTAGAAGAGACCTGATTGTGAGAGAGAAAAAGAACGGGCTTTCTATTGCAGAGATCCTTGGACCACTCTCCATGGAAAAAACGCTCCATCCAAACTCTTGGAGAGGGCTCAGGGTCAAGTTGGTAGTCTGCCTCCAACTCCCAGGGGAGCCACAGGCCTCTGAGTGGGTCCTGGTTGTATTTTAAGCACTGCTATAGGTAGATGATTGGGGCTTCCCAGGTGGTACAAAGAATCCCCCTGCCAATGCGGGAGATGCAGGGAAGGCGAGTTTGATCCCTGGGTCAGGAAGATCCCCTGGAGGAGGAAGTGGCAACCGGCTCCAGTATTCTTGCATGGAAAATTCCATGGAGAGAGGAGCCTGGTGGGCCACAGTCCATGGGGTCACAAAGAGCCACACACGACTGAGCATCTGAGCACGCACACACACGTATAGGTATCTGATTATTTCAGGCACGGCTAATTGTATCAGAATCCCTCCTGGCAACCTGCAACCCACCCTTGAACTTGCTTCAAAGGCTTGGTTTTGAGCCAATGCAGTGTTTAATCATGGGGATAATAGAAACATCAGAAAATACAGTACCAAGATGGCCCAGGGTGATAGAAGCAAAGTGTACCCAGAGTCTGGCTCATGCTTGTAGGGCCTTTTGGACAGCTTGGTCTCCATCTCAATCCACGATAGGTAACTAGACACCTGCGTGTACACTCCAGGCTGTTTCTTCTGGCCGCAGCCCACTCCCCAGCTGACGATGCCCAGTTGGTACCATTCGCTTTTCCTGGTTTTCTTCTGGCAAACCAGAGGCCCCCCACTGTCACCCTAGGAGAGAAAAGTTGTTTGGATGTGGAAGGTGTGGCAACAGGTTGCTCTTACAGCCTATTGAGGGGTGGGCATCTGGCACAAAGCACACGGTGTCACTGGATGGGTGGATGTTTTTCATTTTGATTTGACTCTCCAACCGTGACTATGCTCCCAGCTCTTCAACTCTCAGAAAAGGGAGCAAGCCATTTAGTCAAAAGCAATGGTGATGAATGACAATTTGGTCAAAAAGTAAATATCCACCATCATCGTCCAGTCACATGCATTCATTTTGATGTACCAAGGAGTGGTTTCCAAATCTGTTTTGCCTCTAAGCACTTTTTGGTTTTTCAGAATTCTTCCCGTTTCCCCAGGAAAAGCTTCATTTTGCTCTGAGTTGTTCACAATAGCAAAAAGGAAAAACCCAAACCAAAAACCCATTATGCTTTACAATAGGTCATTGGTTTAAGACAACAGGTGTACACACTATATATTCAGAAGGCAGAAAGTACAAAAATCGTGTCAAAATGTTAGATTGTGGCTTAAAACATCAAATTTTCAACAATTTACCAATCTTGAAGCGTCATGAAAGAGATTGCCCCCAAAAGCCCAGGTGGAACAAACATCATTGACATGAAAATGAAGGAACACACAAACTTTCATGCCCCCAAAGCTTTTGGACCATTTTACAATTTCTATTAAAGAATCATGCATCTTGATAAAAAAAAGTCAGAAAACTGAGATATGGAAAAAGAACATAAAGAACACTCCTAATAATATTAATAAGTAAATTTATGTATAAGAATGGACACAATTGTGTATGAAAGGTAAGATATAGTTAATACTTTGACAGTGATTTCTCCGGGAGAGAAAAAGAACAATTATAAACAGTTATAAAGGGCAAACTTCCTCTTCACTGCGCACCTTTCTCCACCCCTGGCATTTTCTTATGTGTGCTCAAATAAATACGTGAAATAAACAACACTGTTAATTGCAGCCATGCACAGGCAGCTCCTTAGTCCAGTGTAACTTGCTGCATCCTCCTGTTTGCAAATACACAGACACGTCATTATTATTTTATAGAAATAGGATCAAGCAGCACACAGCGTCTCCCAGCTTACAAAGATTTATTGTTGAGAATACTAAGTGACACGCAGGAAAGCCAAGAAGAATTACCATTTTAACGACATGCCAAAAACCCAAATCCAAAACAAACAGCACCCGCCCCCCCCCCCCCCCCCCCCCCGTAGTATATGGGTTTGAGTTTTAAAAACCAAATTGTTTTTGTGAACAAATTGCTGTGTCCATCAACTTAATTTGAACTAAACTGTTCTTTACCTAATTCTTTGAAGTCATTGGAAATTCCCATGATCTCTCTTTAAAATGAATAACACTCACTTCTCTAGGGATGAAGGGGGTCTATGTGGAAGATGTGTGTGTGGGAAGTCACTTCATTCGTGTCTGACTCTGTGTGACCCCATGGACTGTAGCCCGCCAGGCTCCTCTGTCCATGGGATTCTCCAGGCGAGAATACTGGAGTGGGCTGCCATTTCCTTCTCCAGGGCATCTTCCCAACCCAGGGATCAAAGCCATGTCTCAGGTTTCCTGCATTGGCAGATGAGTTCTTTACCCCCAGCGCCACCTGGGAAGCTGAAAGATGTAGTTAAGAACTTAAATTTCTGGAGCCAAACAGACCTTGGTTCATACCCCAGGATGAATACTTAGTGGAGAGAATGTGAACTTTTCCCTCAGTGTTTTGAGGCTCATTTTATGCTGGTGATCATCGTACCTCTCTCAAAGGACCGCTGTGTAAAGGGAAGGAGGTGACCCCTGTAAAACACCCTGTGATGTATGGCAAGCCTCACTCACTAGCAGCTCCCAGCATCTTTGTGGCAGTTGAATCTTTGTGGAGCTGCTGCATTTTGGAGCCCCATTTCCATTGGAGCCCCAAAGATGGCTCTTCCCCCTGATGCCATCATGCCTTGGTTAGAACTCAGCGTCTGTCATTTACCTCCCTGCTGTGTCCTCTGCAAGGCTGTCGGCTTTCCTGGTCTTCCTCTTCCCATCTGAAAGAGGCCTGCTTCCCAGGGCTATTCGCAACCCTTAGGTGTATTTGTGGTAGTACTCTGTGTGCTGTTGAGCACCGAGCAGATGTAAGGCAGGATGATGGAGAAGATGGTATTTGTATTGTCTCCCGTGACCCTCCTCTGCTCTGTGCGTTTCTAAATGCTTTTATACATGACTCACTTTATCTTCACAATAGTCCTAAGAAGACTCTTGTGCCTGCTAAGTCACTTCAGTCCTGTCCGACTCTTTGTGATTCTATGGACCACAGCCCGCCAGGCTCCTCTGCCCATGGGATTCTCCAGGCAAGAATACTGGAGTTGGTTGCCATGCCCTCCTCCAGGGCATCTTCCCCACCCAGAGATCAAACCCGTGTCTCTTACATCCCCTGCATTGGCAGGCAAGCTCTTTACCACTAGCGCCACCTGGAAAGTCCTCAAAAGACCCTTAGGTGTCCCATTTTACAGACAGGGAAATCTGAAAAGGCACAGGCGAGGGGAGGCCAGGCAGGGAGTAGAGGAGCCAGGAGGGAAGCTTAGGCAGCCTGCGGCCCTAACCACTACCTCGCACAGCCCCTGTTGGGTCACGGAGCAGCCCTCCCAAATTCTTGTCCACCCGGAACCTCAGGATTTGACCTTATTTGGAAATAGAATCTGTGTGGATATAATTAGTTCCTTTAAGAGGAAGTCCCACTGGATTAGTGTGGGCCCTAATCCAACGACTGGCAACCCTATAAGAAGAGAAATCAGAAGAGACACACGGGGGAGAAGGCCATCTGACCCGTGTTCTTATCTGTAGCAGGCTGACAGTGTCCACCCAAAAGATATGTCCTAACCCCTTGTACCCATCACTGTGACCTTGTTTGGAAATAGAGTCTTTACAGGTCTAAATAAGGATCTTTGGGGAAGATTACTCTGAAATCAGGGTGAGCTCTAAATCCAACGAGTAGTGTCCTTATAAGAAAAAAGAAAATTTAAGAGCAACACAGAAGGCATTTTAAGATAGAGGCAGAGACTGGAATAATGCACCTATATCATCAAAGATGGATGCGGAGAGCTGAAGGATGCACCTGCAACCTGAGGAAAACCCAGGGATGCCTGCAACCACCCGAAACCAGAAAAGGCAAAGAAGGGTCCTCCCCTAGACCCTCAAGAGGGAGCAGAGCCAGCCAGTGCCCTGATTTGGGACTTCTGGTATCTGTGAGAGGAACACGTTTCTGTTGTTTTAATCCACCTCCTATTCAGAGGAGAGAGAGGGAAGCCAAGGTATCCCACCCTGTCGGTCAGCTTTCTGGGGCAGCCTCTCTCCCAGCTTTACCTGGCAGGCATCTTTCCCACCTTCAAGGTCCCCGGCACACAGCATGCTCTTGGTGAGTAGAGGCATCAGCTCAGAGCAGGTTTCCCACTTGATCAGCTGGATATTGACTTTCCGGAGTCCTGTCTCCGTACTCCGCTTAGGAACTGACCCACAAAAGAAGCAGATGGGGAAAGGACCCTGAGCACTGCATGGTCCCTTTAGTGGACCCACCCATATCATGTCTTTTCACCTCCACAATATGGAACCGCTCCGTGGCCCAGGGAACAACCCAAATTTGGACTGGCTGAGGAGGGAGTAGGAGGGTTATCCAGGAGACTCTTGAACCTACTCTCTGTGAATCAAGAGCTCCAAGGACTGGGTTTCTATTGATTTCAGCCTCAGCAAGCCATCTTCTGGTACTGCCAAGGGTGCCAGGTTTCAGCTAGGATCCGAAAAAGGTGTTTGATTCAAATCCATGAGGATGTAAAGAGAACCCGCAGTGACAAATTCTGTCCTGGGACCCATGGCCCAAAAAGGTGGACTTCATGCCAGGGCCCGAGTTCACTGCCTCTGCACTCAAGCTGAGCCCAACTCCTAGAATGTCCACTCTCAAAGACAGGCATGTTTTCCTCTTTGTGTGTTGCTGAGCCCCTGGAGCCTACAACACTGCCTGGATCCTAGAGGAGTTTCAATGAAAATGAGGTAAATGAAACATGAGGAACCCTACAGGAAGGTGGCCTTTTTTTTTTTTTTTTTTTTTTTAAGCTATTGAAAGGCTTCTAAGGGCAATTCCCAAGAAGAAATCTAACCTAGCTCTGAGCTCTGGGACCATGTGGGGATCCATGTAGAGCCATTCGGGTGCCTCCTTGCAAGGACAGCACCAAGTGGAATCTGTTTTTCCTTTCCCTGATGATTATAGGGAACGTCGCATTAACCAAGAAGGAAAACAAAAGGAAACCACGGTGTGGGTCGGCTGAACCGAGCAGCAGAAGTTGACTCTAGAAGGACGATTTTATATTCGGTGAATCTCCTCTACCTTGGCCTGGATCTGTGGTTTGCGATTTTAGCCACAGGGGAGAAGAGCTGGTTCCATCATCTGTGACAGGGTTGCCCTGGCTGACATCAGCGTGTTCTCAGAGCCCAGCCCCTGCCTATTGGGACGTCCCTCCAAATTCCTCCAGATCGTCCTTAGGACACTGAATATGTTTGCCTGGGTTTTCCCTGATGCCCTGTTTGGGGTTCCTGTCTCACAATATGGACCTGAAACTTGCTACGGGTGCCCAGAAAGGATGGCTCCCATGCAGACCAAGAAGGTTCATGGTGGGACCTTAACTGAGAATCAGAAGTGCCCAGGTCCACCAAGCAGACCTCTGAGGGCCAGCAGAGCCTCCAGAGTCTGCTTCTCGTTGCAAACCTCAGCCAGGGTGCAACCCCCACCCCCAGGGTGGGCGACAGTCACTCACCAGTAGTGCCCCACCCGCTCACCCAGCAGTTCCTCCATCTCTCTATGTTAGTGACCTCTGAAAGGCAAATGGGTACCATCCTGACACCCAAGCTCAGAGGGGATTTGAGCAACAGCAAAGCGATGTCATTAAAGTAGAACCAACTGTCAAAATAATTGTGAATAATTATCTTGTCCACTTTTATCTTCGTCAAGTTCTGGGTGTCAAGATTTTCTTCACCGTGTGTGACCTCCAAGGTAGATCTTATTCCAAAATAAAAGAAAGAGGAAAAAGTTAAGTGGTGGGAAGATGAAAAGTGAACCTTAGGAGAAAATAACTGCCCCACCTCCCCCATCTGAGACCGTGATCCTGGGGGCCAGGGGGGCAGCTAGGGCTCTGCACTTGGCTCGTACCCAAGGAGGAGCAGCCAGACCTGACTGCTCTGCCCTGCCTTCTGGCCAACCAGCTCGACTTGGGCAAAATTCACCTGTAGATGTCACCAACAAATGTCTAGGAAGCCATACTATGCATAAGTCAGGGGGTTCCAGCCTCTGGAATCTAATGCCTGATGGTCTGAGATGGAGCGGATGTAATAATGATAGACATGAAGTGCACAATAAATGTGATGCACTTGAATCATCCCCAAACCATCCCCTCTCCCGCTCCATGGCAAAATCGTCTTCTATGGAACTTGGCCCCTGGTGCTGAAAAGTTGGAGACTGCTGGCATAAGTAGTTGAGGGACTTGACCTTGAGTTGCAAGAAAAGCTGGACTGGCTGTATTACAGACAAATGAGAAGTTTTGCAAAAATACTATTTTGTGGACTGGGGCTCAGACAATACCTTCTGCCATGCAGCCAGGCCTGGTGCCCTACCCTCAGGACCTAATGCTTCTAGGATTCCCCAGTTCCGGGTCACTGTCAGCCCAGTGCTTAGGAAAGGACTCTCCACAGGGCTACATGGACTTAGCAAAATGCTGTTCCTTTCCGCAGCAAAGGAACACTTGCTCTGCAGGGTAGAACCCACACAACAAGCTGTGTAGCATCCTAGGAGAACAGCTTCTTTCTACCTGCAAAGCGTCATATTTAACCACACAGGTATCTACCTCCTTGTATTTTCTTTTATGCCTGATGAATGTGAATAACAGGCATGTAGGGACAAAATAATGTTAAAAATATAAATAATATAAAGTATAAAAATAAATAATATAAATATTAAAATAAATTAAATATAAATTTTAATATAATTAAATTATAATTATAAAAATAAAATGATTAAATATATAGATATACAAATAAAATATAATTAAAATATATAAAATTAAATAATATAAAATATATAAATAATATAAAAAGATAGTAGGCATGTACAGTCAAAAGGCTTCCCGGGTAGCTCATCTGGTCAAGAATCTTCCCGCAATGCAGGAGACCCTGGGTCGATTCCTGGGTCGGGAAGATTTCTGCTAGAGAAGGGATTGGCTACCCAGTATTCTTGGGTTTCCCTGGTGGCTCAGATGGTAAAGAATCTGCCTGCAATGCCGGAGACCTGGGTTTGATCCCTGGGTTGGGACGATGCCCTGGAAGAGGGCATGGCAACCCACTCCAGGATTCTTGCCTGGAGAATCCCCATGGACAGAGGAGCCTGGTGGGCTACAGTCCATGGGGTCGCAGAGTTGGACACCACTAAGGGACTAAGCACGGCACACAGCACAGAGGCAAATATGGGTTTCTCTGGTGGCTCAGTGGTAAAGAATCCACCTGCCAATGCAGGAGATTTGGGTTGATCCATGGGTGAGGAAGATCCCCTGGAGGAGGAAATGGAAACCCAGTCCAGTGTTCTTGCCTGGGCAGTCCCAAGGACAGAGGAGCCTGGTGGGCTGCAGTCCGTGGGGTAGACACACAAAGAGTCAGACACAACCGAGAGACTAAAGAGCAACACAGGGCAAATATTCTACTCCATTGCTTTGAAAAAAGTTATATCTGCAACACTTACTGATTCTTGCTTTTGAAGCAATGGGCTGCGGTCAGAATCCACCACTCACTGAGGATCGACCCCCCACAGAGATGACTCCCGTTTTCAAGGATGCGAATCTGCCAGGGGAAATCTCTGATGTCTGCAGGCACCCCACCTATGATTCCCAAAATTTCAGACTTCTCAGAAGTGTTCATTCTTTGGCCACATTTCACTAAGAGCAGGAAGAAGGAAGAGGGAGGAGAGACCCAGGGCTTCACACAGTGGAATATAACAAACGGCAGAATTTGCGTACTTGTGTAAGACGTTTTCATGCCGCCATATGGTCTTTGCCCCTCGATCCTGGATCTGAGCAAGTCTGATGCCACATCTTTAGGAAAACCATGCAGAAATCTGAAGGTCCATCCTCTTATTTTATATTAATATAAAACATAACTTTTTATTCTGAGTCTTATATGTAAACATTGACACAAACTTTAGCTTCCTCATTCTGAATTTTTGTTTAAGAGGTGTGTGATTTTAAGTACCACAGTTTAAGTGTAGCCGTCAGTGGTCATGCAAATTGAAATGTGAATGTATTTACACAAAAAATCTTGTGCGAGGACAAAAGTTCTTCTATATTTTTGCATGCTCCACGGCTCAACTTTGTGGAAAATGAGAGTTGGGACTGGCTTGGAAAATAGGAGACACATGGTTGTGCATTTTAGGAGAGTCGCTTGGAGAATGAGATGGCAACTCACTCCAGTATTCTTGCCTGGAGTATTCCATGGACAGAGAAGGCTGGCAGGCTATAGTCCATGGGGTCACAAAGAGTCAGACATGACTGAGTGACTAACACACACACATGCATGCTGGGATCCTAAGGGGTCTCTATAATCTACAGATAGAGAACTGAATGAAGCCTTGGGTCTGCCAGCACCACAGAGCAAAACTCCTGGTGGGGGAATTTGCAGATCTTCCCTTGCAAATCCCACTGGAATGAAATTACTCCAGACTCTAGATTTTTTCCCAGGTGACTAATTGATCCAGATCCAGAGATGTGACCAAACAGATTAAGATAGGGAGGTCTCATCTTAGGTTTTTACTTATTTTTTCTTTGCCTGCATCATCAGGATGTCTCAGAAAATCTTTTTTCCCCGAAAAGACCCTTTCAGTATATGTCACCCTGAGAGAAAGAGAAACATGCCTGGAGAGACCACTCAAGTCTTCCAGATTTTAGTGTGGAAACTTCTTACCTGGCAGGGAACCTGTGGAGAGGGAAAGAAGTAGGGTTTGAAGTCAGAAGTTCTGAGTTGGCCCCACTGTTTGCTAGCTGTATATCTTAGAGCCACTGATTTAACCTCTCTGAGCCTCTGTCCTCTCATCTTCAATACAAAGATAAGTATTAACACAATCTGCTGCCTATTTTTTCGGGTCACATCAATTTAAAGGGACGACATTTGGTTTTATTCAAGTCTGGATCAGGGAGTCTGAGTTGAGCCCAAGACTCTTGGTTCAATCTGGGGTTATCTCTGCGGTGTTTCCTTGGGAAGATGTCCTTGCTGGTCATCTTCCCACATCAGTGGCCATTGCTTCTCATACTGTTTCCCTGAACCCACCTCCTCTTCCAAAGCTCAAGGCTGAATCCTCAGACCACTTCATTCCCTATGTATTTTGGCTGAAATGCCAAATGCCCAGCCCTGCCCAAAGTATCACCATTATACAGACTCAAAGCTCTCATGCTTACCCTCAGGCCTCTCCACTGAGCTCCCCCTCTTTAACAACTGCCCTATTCCATAGTTCATAAGAACATCTAAGAGGAGCCTCAAATTAAAGCAGCCCAAACTGAGCAGTCTACTTGCTTAACCTCACCTCTATGTCTTTCTCATGAGCCTGGCACAGTTCTACGGATGGTACCACACCCATCTATTTGCTTAGGCAAGAAGATCAGGCTGGAGTTATCCCTGAGTTATCTCTTTCACTCCCCAGCGACCAGTTCCATCAACATTACCAAACAATGTTGAAACCGAAGCCAGCCACTCCTCTGCATCCCTCTGGCTATAAAGCCAGCCTGGCCTTTATCCTGTCCTGCTCACTAATGCCTCCCCCCACTTCCACCCTTGCACCCCCACAGTCTATCCTCTGGAGCAGCCAGAATGTCTTTCTCTAGCACATCTCATTTTTCACTCTCCCAGTTAGACTTTCTGATGGCTTCCCATTGTCACCGGAATAAAATCCCAAAGTCCTCACTGTGCCTTTATGAGCCCATCTTTCTCCAGCACCCCCTCCCCATCCACTCTGCTCCAACTAAACCAGTCTGTCTGCCTCTAAAACACATTGGACTCATTCACAGCTCAGGACCTTTGCACTTGCTGTCATTTCCGCTTGGAAATAGGTTTCCTTCTCATAGGATGGGTCTCCACCTAAGTCTTGTCGTCCCAGGAAGGCTTTCCATGACTGCCTCCTAGGACAGCCTCAGCACTCCCCTGCAGATCCCCCAACACATTAGCCTGTTTTACATGGTTCATACCATTTAACAGGAACCAGAATTAACTTCTATTTATTCATTTCTAAGTTTGATACTTCCCTCCAGACACTGGATAGTAAAACTCCTTAAAGTGTAGGAATTGAATATGTCTTTCTCTGCTATAAAACATCTCTCTGCTGGACTTGCCTGCTTGCCCAGTGGTTAAGCCTCTTTGCTTCCACCACAGGGGGCATGGGTTTGATCCCTGCTCAGGGAACTAAGATCACACAACACACCCCAAACAAAGACAAAACCAAAAGACATCTCTCTCGTAAAACAGCTCCCAAGTTGCTGTATAACACAGCGAGCTCAGCCTGGTGCTCTGTGACCACCTAGAGGGGTGGGATGGGGTTTGGAGGGAGGTTCAAGAGAGAGGGCACGTTGTACACTTAAGGCGGATTCAGTTTGTTGTATGGCAGAAACCAATACAACATTGTAAAGCAATTATCCTCCAATTTAAAAAAATAAACAGCTCCCAGCATGTAATAGAGGCTATCTGTCAACAACAAATTGAAAATATAACACGAGTCTCCCTAGTTTCTTTGGACCCAGGGAGATGAATCCAGAGTAGGTATTAAGACACTGCCTTCATTATAGCTTATATTATTTATGTTTTGCATTAGACCAATTAGGCTCCACATGATCCTTCAGAATGTTTTCAAAGAGAAAACAGCAGAGAAATTTCTTTTCAAGGATCACACGGGGCCTTAAAGCTGCAGGACAGGGCTAGTTAGCATCTTCAGATAGACAGCTGGTTACCCGTCTCAGGGGGTATACTTACATTGGCCACTCACTCTGGAAAACTGGTACCTGACATAGACGTTACACACACCAGGCTTCTCCACAGTTGGGGCTATGTGGGGAGCAATGATCTGGAAGTCTGGTCCAGGGGCCCTGGCATCAGATTCACTGTTGGGGCAGTTCCACGGATCCCACCCAGAACTACAGAATCTGCATCCTAGAACCTGATCCTCTGCACAAGCTCCCAGGTGATACACCTGATGGCAAAGGACGAGAGCCCTGGAGAGGCGCAGACTGCGAGCACCAGCAGAGACCTACGTTCCAGGCTGCTGTGTGGCCAGCGCAGCAGCAGGGCAACTGGCAGCAGGAGCACGGCTCTTCCGTCCCTCCATCCTGTCATTGGCCCTGGCGTTGACTCAAGCCCATGGAGAGGCTTCAGGTAGGACTGCTCATGCGCAGTGCAGAGGGACCCTCCAGGGCCTCGCTGTCTGTGCCTGCACTCTTACAGCCCAGCCTGCTGCTCAGGTCACAATAGGGCACTGGGTGGAGCCAGCACGGTCCAGACAAGACAGCCAGGAGGCATCCTGGACTGGAAGCTGATGAGCCCACGAGCCAGTCCTCTGGGATGCAGAGGGCAGCAGAGTGGAAGGACTCCACCCCAGCTGGTCTCCTGTAAATCGAGGCATCTCAGATTCACTGATGCAGCAGGAAAAGAGAGAGCTGAAGATTTTCTTCAGAAGGGACCCAAGACTGCTGATCCTAACACACCACGTATCACAGTGGAGCGAGCACAGACTCAGAGCCCTACATTAGAATTCATCAACCCAACTCAAATCTTTTCTCTGCCAGGAGGGGGCCTGAAATGGGAGACACAGCCTCTTATCTCCGTTCTTTGGAAAACAGCATGAATTTGGGCTCAGCAGAGAGAAATATTTCGCTGCAGCCCTAAGTATTTGCAAACTTCAGGGCCCTGGAGGGCACGTGTTCATATACGGTGGAACAGGGCATAAATAAAGGATTCCCAGCGTCACCTGGCTTACCTACATGGCTTCCACGGCTGGCCCTAAACTTCTGAACAGGAGAACACAGTATGTGCGCAATCGTCATTCAGATCCCCAAGAATTCCCAATATCCCAGCACGTGTATGCACGAATTCACATTTTTATCAAAACACCATTGCATGAAGACACATGTCTACACATAAGACATGTGTGGTGTGGTATGCAATGCTTATGGTGTCTTTATAAATAATTACTGAAAACTAGCACCCTACATGGGTTTCCCTGGTGGCTTAGCGGTTAAGAACCCACATGTAAATGCAGGAGACGCTGGTTCGATCCCTGGGTCGAGAAGATCCCCTGGAGAAGGAAACGGCAACCCACTCCAGTATACTTGCCTGGAGAATCCCATGGACAGAGGAGCCTGGTGGGCAATAGTCCATACGGTCACAAAACAATCAGACGTGACTGACTTAAAAACAGCACGCTACCTGTCTGTCAGTGGCCCATCCAGACAACAGCAATAGCCCTGAATAATGAAAAGAACAGGCCACTGGCAACAGGAAACGCTAGGACCTTCCGCTGAGTTGAAGAGGCTGGCTAGCTACTACCTTCCGTATGCCGCCCAGACAGGCAGAGAGAGCACGCCAACTGTCACCAGAGGCTGAGATCTGGGGCAGGGGGTGGGTTCCCAGGGGCACCGGAGAACTTTCCGGGGTGGTGGAAAGTGCTATGCCTTGATTGTGGTGGTGGTTACACAACCATACGGCAGCTGTCAGAATTCATGGAACCATATGTCTTAAAAAGGTAATTTCCTAAAGTATATCTCAAAGACCAGACTTAAAAAATGCTTTCATGCATTTCAAAAAGCCCACTGTGAACCACAAAACAACTGCCTGCTTCCTTTCAAGTGTTTTTGTTGTGACCTCCAGGGCCGACCGCATAGGGAGAGATTCCTTTTTCATTCTGGCTTAGTCAAACCGAGCTGCCCTAACGAAATGCCGTAGACTGCTGGTTTACACAACAGAAATTTATCTTCTCACAGTGCTGGAGGCTGGAAGTCCAAGATCCAGGTGGCAGCCGACCCAGTTCCTCCCGACCCACATGGCCTCCCTGTGGATTCAGGCAGTGAGTGAGACCCGCCCCACACCCTGCCTTGTGACCTCATTTAGCCATAATTCTTTCCTGGCATGCATGCTAACCGTGCTAACTTGCTTCAGTCGTGACCGACTCTGCAGCTGTATGCACTGTAGCCCACAGGCTCCCCTGTGTGTGGGATTCTCCAGGCAAGAATACTGGAGTGGGTTGCCATGCCCTCCTCCAGAGGCTCTTCCGGACCCAGGGATCGAACCGGGTCTCTTATGTCTCCTGCGTTAGCAGGTGACTTCTTTACCATTATCACCACTTGGGAAGCTCATTCTTTCCTTAGTGTCACCATCAGAAAACATAGCCATGCTGGGGGCTAGGGTTCCGACATGTGAATTCTGGGTCCAAAATAAATACCCAGGGACAGGACACTCCGGTGCCCCCAAGGTCACAGAACCCATCAGGGTTCTTGTCTAGGTACTGCTCGTGGTAATCCTCCATGTAGTGAGAGGTCTGTCCCTCCCGGATGTCCATGGTGATCAGGCCGAAACCATGCTCCGACAACCTGTGGAGAGACAGGCACCATCAGGACCAGATGCCAGGGATCCGGGGAAGGAGGAGGGGCAGGGTCGGGACAGGGGGCGGGGGCGGGACAGGGGGCGGGGTCGGACGGGAGGGGCAGACACATGGCCACGGGGTGGGAGGGGGTGAGCAGTGGTGCTTGGGGCCTGCGCTCGGCCACTTCCCCGCTGGGTTATCCTGAGCAAGCATCTCCCTCCCTGTCCCTCAAGGGTCTGGGGTTTCAAATCTGAGGTTTAATTCGTTTGTTTTCTGATTCTGAAATTTACACTCTGCCCTCTACACTAGCTCTGCCCCCAGGGTGTCGGGAGCCCTTGTGTGGGCCCTCTGGCTGCCCTGGGGAGGAGGGGTCCCTGAGGGCACTCACTACGGCTGCAGTGGGAGGGGTGGCAGTGTGGCTTCTCTGCCTCCGCACGGGGTGGACAGAGCATGCCCCCTCGCTGGTTGGGGCTCTGGGCAGCAGGGGCCCCGCGGGAAGCCCTGGAGGGCAGGGGCCGCCTGGAGTCTGGGCTCTGCCCCTCCAGTCTGGAGCCTGGGGAGTGAAGTCGGGCAGGTTGTGGCCTGCGGACCTGGTCGGCTCCTTGCCGCCCTCTGTGACCCAGTTTAAGGCCTGGTGGCACCTGCTGCCAGGCAGAGGAACACAGTGAACACCAGTGGGGGAAGAGAGCCCAGCTATTTGGGGCAGGAGACGGATTAAGAAATAGACATTGTTCCCCGTGGATCTCCGCCTGTTTCCTCTCCCTTCTGGATTTCAGCTGTGCCCTAGTTCTTCCTTGGTACAGGCTGCCCGGGGTCTCTGAGCTCAAGGCCACAGAGACGCGACCTGGCTGGGTTCACGCATTCCATTTTAGATGGGGGTGCGAGGCGGGACCTGGGACTCTTGTCTCCTTAAGGGACCTGCTGTTACTGATAGCCTGTGGGCTCCTGGGGATGAATTCCTCACATCTGCCAGGAAGGGCGGTGGGTCTAGTCTTTGAGTTCAGTGTGACTCCATGGCCTGACCATCTGCTGAACCCTGCTGTGACTTTCTGAATTTCATTCCAGCCCGCTGAGGGGGAAGCAAGGGGATGGCTCCAAAACCTCAGGCCCGGGTGTTTAGGAAGATGACCTTGAGCAGAGAAATTCAAGAAGGTCCCAGAAGGAAATTCCACTCAGAAAATTGAAGTGAGGCTACTTTCATGGCGGGGTGGAAGGCTGTGGGCATCATAAAGTGTCCTGGTGAAGGAGGGCATTTCAGAGACCGGCTGTAGCCGTCAGCCACGGGACAAGAACAGGAAGCCTTGCTGTTGAAATCCAGTGAGGAGGGCAGGTGTGGAGGGGAGATTCCGGCAGGAACCAGGTCAAGGAGGGACCCTGCCCCTGGGAGCAAGTGGCCCCAATGGAAAGGGATAGGGAGGAAGTCCCCCAATCTCCTCCTGCCTGCCTCCCGCCTCTGTGAGTGCCTCCCACTGCCAAGGGCGAGCCATGTGACATTCAGGGACACCGCCCCCCCCCCCCCCCCCCCCGCCCCCAGGTGACCAGTCTGGAGGCGTCAGCCTCCTGGGACTCAGGGAAGGACAGCCAGTGGATGAGTAGTGGTGAAATGGGGACAGATGGAAAATAACTGCAGTATCATCCCGGTGTTCCCTCCCAGAGAACAGACCTGAAAGCTGTGAGCCGTCCTTATTTCAGGGCGGATAAAGATAGCCAACTGCCCAGTAAGGCTTTTCATGGCTTTGTGTTGGTCTCAGCCTATTGATAGCCATGCCGTCAGCTAGGAATATGGGTGGCACTCGTCCAGACCGTATTACTTGCAGCCAGCCCCCATGGACGTCTCCTCCAATGAGTGGCTGGATCAGCCTCTGTGGTTCTCATTAGGATGGCAGGATATGCTTCAGCAAAAACCATCAGAGAACTTAAAAAAAAAATTTATTTATTTGTGGCTGTGCTGGGTCTTCACTGCTGCGTGGGCTTTCCTCTAGCTGCGGCGAGCAGGGGCTGGTGGTGATGCAGGGGGCTTCTCATGGTGATGCCTTCTCTCATTGTGACGCACGAGCTACAGGCATGCGGGCTTCAGCAGCTGCGGCACATGGGCTCACCGTTGTGGTTCCCAGGCTCTAGAGCACAGGCTCCATAGTTGTGGTGCATGGGCTTAGTAGCTCTGAGGCATGTGGGATCTTCCCAGACCAGGGATCGAACCCATATCTCCTGCATTGGAGGGCAGATTCTTTACCAATGAGCCATCAGGGAACCCCAACAGGGAACTTTGAGGAATAAGATTTGTTGCTGCAAGTCCTGGAGTGTACACAGCACACCTGAGGGGTCACACAGCCAGGTTGCACGGAGAGAGAGAAAGCTATAACAGACCTGGGGATCTTGCTTTTATTAGCATTGAGGGTAGCGTGTCTAGGGTCTTGCAGATTCAGTCTTTATTGACTAACTTAAAGCATATGACCAGGAACTGGGGTGCAGGAAGGGAGAAGCAGGTCACTCAGGCAGTTGTGTAGGTTACCCAGGGCTTTCTGGAAAAGGGACCTTCATAGATGGGGACCTTCACGAGCCTGATTCCTGATCTGGTTGTTTGGCTGATGGCTGAGCCATCCAGCTGACAATATGTGTATTCAGGATGGATGTCTTTTGAACTGGATGATTCAGCAACCAAAAACTTAAAATGTCAAGCACTTAACGCGTGTATAATACACTGTGCTCAGGACTTTGCAGGTGTTAGCTCATTTAATCCTCATAGCAACCACTGGAGGGAATTGTTCTACTTTCCACGTTCAGTTTATCAGTGTGCCAGCTATTGTGTCTTGATGCTCAGCTCCATCTCTGCCTTTCTAAAGTCTCCTAAGAATTTTAGATGCTGAAAGCTGCTCACATCACTCAGAGTCCCAACAGGCTTCAAATTTAGATCCTCAGGCGAGTTTTAGAAGGCAGGAGGCCAGGAGAAACACTATTTTCCTTAGCAGCTGTACACAGGCATGAAGATTTCAGCAGAATACAGTTGAGAGGTTTTGCCTTTAAGTTTGGGTGTCCTTCCGCAAACTGTTACTTTAATGCTGAAGAGAATCATAAGATGATTAGCAGTGAGTTATTATCATCCCTGAGGTCTACTGAGCTTCACAAAGCAAGCAACTGTTTTTCTTGGTCTTTGCACTCCAGCCCTTTTAATGGTTCTGTAAGCATCCATTTCTATGTACTAAATCCCTTTCAGCTTGAGATATGTAGGTTATTTTCTATTTTCCTGATAGAATCCTGACTGATAGAGTTATTTGGTATTGAAAGTGGTTTCAGGAACTACAACTGCAAAGATGAGAATCTAAGATTTCTTGTCAGGCTTAATTTGACTTGAAGGGAATAATGACCTCTTTGCTGGTGGAAAATGGAATTCTGGGAGACCAGGGTATGCAATGTCAAAACAGTTTCTCAAATTATTACCTGTCATCCTTAGAATCCTGTTAGAGGAGAACAAGGGACGTTTGCAATAGCATTTTCTGGTGGAAGAGAGAAGTACAAGAGCTACTATTACCAAATACAGTGGAAAGTTTACAGGAAAAGCAACAACAATAATATTGGAGTTTTACATTTTCAACTCAAAGGCATTACCCCACAGCCAGAGAAGTTTCTACAACTGCCCTAAAGGAATCTCTTTATCTATTGCGTCAAAATTAGACCCAGGGTTGGTCCTGCAGATGGCAGAATAACAACATAACTTGAATTCACAACTTCATTAGGTCCACACATAAAAAGTGATTAATTGGGGAAGAAGGTGACCAAGAAAATTACAGTGGAATATTTGGCCGGATTAAAATGAGTTAGTGTACTTTAAAACCTCAACTCCGGGAATTCCCTGGCTCTCCAGTGGTAAAGACTCCTTGATGCCAACACAGAGGGTACAGACTCAGTCTCTGGTTGGGGAACTAAGATGCTGCCTGCTGGGTGGTGCAGCCAAAAAAGAATAAAATAAAATACCTCAAAATCTCACTGAACTTCCATTCCTGTTAGAAGCAGCCCTTCCACCCCATTCTTGGAGGCTAGTCTCCTCTCCATGAAGACTTTGTGATGACTTAACTGAAATTACTTTCCCAGAAGATGCTGGGGACTTCCCAGGTGGTGCTGGTGGTAAAGATGCTCCTGCCAATGCAGGAGACTTGGGTTCGCCATCCCTGGGTCGGGAGGATCCCCTGGAGTAGCAAACAGCAACCCACTCCAGTATTCTTGCCTGGAAAATTCCATGGGCAGAGGAGCCTGGTGGGCTACAGTCCCTGGGGCTGCAGAAAATTGGACACAACTGAGCAAGTAAGCACACATACATACACGATACTGGATTCTCCCCCCTGACCCACCCCTACGACCTCCTATGGCAGTCAGAACCATAAGCAAAGTCATCCCAATAGCCTTCATATGGGACCAGCTACATCTGACCCAGGAGAAGATATTATCCACAGACCTGCAACATTCTGCTGATGTATATTTGTAGACACTTGAGGATTACGTGTGAGAAGAGAGTCTAAAGGAGTTGTTAAGATGGTCAGTCATGTCTGATTCTTTTGTGACTCTGGGCTGTCCATCAGGCTCCTCTGTCCTTGGGAATTTCCAGAGAAGAATCCTGGAATGGGTTGCCATTTCTTTACCCAGGGGATCTTCCTGCCCAGGAATCAAACCCATGTCTCTTGCATTAGCAGGTGGGTTCTTTACCACTGAGCCACCAGGAAAGCCCTTTAAAAGAATTAGGCGGAGGATAAAGTAATATATGATTGGACCAAATGTATCAGTCTCAGAGCACTTTAGAGAGAATCTGTATTCTAATGAGTAAACCTGGTACAGCTAGAAGTAGCTCTGTTTGTTTAGTTGACAGACTAAAACCCTGGATAAGAGACGGCCTACATTAAATGGAATTCTTTGTAAAATATAAAAGAAGGAATACAAAATCTTGGGTAGGAATGTCAGGATGAATTTATTAAATGTGACCTGCTCGCTGATCCTCTAAGTCCATCCCTTAATTGAATCACGAGGACAAGGTGTTAAATTAGGCATTGAAAAGTACAACTCCATACAGAGGCTCAGCACCCTCAGGGTACCCTGTTGTGGCCATCATCCGTAGGCTGAGGATGGTCAGACATGTAACCCATCTTGTGGAAGGTCAGTCATACTTGACTTCTTCCCTTTTGGAGCAGGCAGTAATTTTTCATCATAGAAACAGACGTTAATCTGTATGTGGATGTGTCTGCCTTGCCCACAAAGCTTCTGCCACCTAACCACCCATAACTCACTAAACGACTAGTTATTCCTCACATGGTTTTCCACTTGGCACAACTTCTGATCAACTGGTTCTCATAGAACAGAAGGAAGGCAATGTGTTGGTGTCCGTGGGATTCACTGATCTTAACATCCCACCGCAAAGCAGCAGGAGCAATAGCCCCTGTGAGATTCGGGATCACAGAGTCCCTGTCTATCCTCCAGGGCCTGACAGAGAAACCCTGGAATGCTTCATAGGTGTAAGGATGGGTGGGGAGAAAGGAGGAGAAGAAGACAGCATGGATCTGAAGCTTAGTGACCTGATTTATCACCAGTAAACATGCTGGTAAGCTGTACTTGAGACCCCCAAGCCAAACCACAAGGGGTACCAGAGAACATGATGCAGGGAGCTGCTTCTCTGAGTTCCTGAGAAGGTGTAGGCTTTCCCCTCCTTTTCTGTCTCTTCCTGGATCCATGGAAGAAATTGAGCCACAGACACAAACATACCAGGCCTCCCCCTGAAGCCAGATCGTATGCCCCAACTGAACACACCCACTTGGAAGAGCCTCCGGCTTCCGTGGATAGTACAGACCATAGGTGCCCCACTGTCTCCCTGAGAATGAGAAAAGAAGGAAGGAACAGTCTGGAGCAATCAACAGCACCTCTAACTAGAGTGCAGAGTGAGAGGGTCCTAGTGGCATGGGTCAGGGAATTGGTATCCAACCTTTTTGGCAGCAGGGGCCGGTTTCGCGAAAGACAGTTTTTCTGGACCCAGTTGGGGGGTGGTTTGGTGATGACTCAAGCACATTACGTTTATCATGCTGCCGCTGATCTGATAGGAGGCAGAGCTCGGGCAGTAAGAGTGACGGGGAGCAGCTGTAAATACAGAGGGGGCTTGGCTCACTCACCCACAGCTCACCTCCTGTCCATGGCCCAGAGGCTGCGGACCCCTGGGCTAGGGCTTCCCTCCTAGTCTCCCTCCTGGGAACCCAGAATGTGGTGGCGCATGTGGAGGTTGGACCTGAGATGGGGGCTGAGTACCTGACAAGTGCCTTTGGTGCCCAGTTCTTGCCAGGCGCAGAGCATGTTCCTGGAGAGCTGGTCTACCCTCTGGCTGCATTCTCTCCAGGTAATCTGCACCACTCTCAGCTTCTGCAGGTATATGTTGGAGTTGTTCTTTCGGTCTAGCAAAATGAGGAAGCTAGAGTGAGAATGAGCACCACTCTACCACGGAGAGGGATGGGCCCACAAGCGATGAGGGTGGAGGCCCTGGCAAGTGTGTAGACACTCAGACCATCACAGACTTAGAGTGACCTAATGCAATGCCCACTCAGTCTCCTCTCCACCATCTCCCATCTCTGCTTATTTCTCTGCTTCCCATTGAGAAGCTCACTGCCTCTGGAAGCAGCCTACCAAACCCTCACCTCAGCCTCTGCCAGGTGAATATGGAATGAGCTTTCTCAGTGACCCCACCATTTCTTCACAGCCAGGCTTTGCCTTGTGTGGAGGTTCATAACAGCCTAACTTCTGTACCCACCTCTGCCAGGCCAGTGGAGAAGCCAGGAGGATGGCACACCTAAAGGTGCCATCTCGAAGGAAAGAAACAACCCGGATCCAAGAGGATCCCACTTATCCCCTTCCCGCATCCCTGTCTGGTCAGCCTGGATGTAGCGGAGGACTATGCTTGCTTGGGGAATCACTGTCTCAGAGTTGTCTCAGGATGGTGGTCTAGTAAAAGTGTTGCCACTCCATCGTGTCCAACTCTTTGCAACTGCATGGAGCCCACTAGGCTCCTCTGTGCATGGGATTCTTCAGGCAAGAATACTGGAGTGGGTTGCCATGCCCTCCTCCAGGGGATCTTCCCTACCCAGGGATCAAACCCACATCTCCTTTGACCCCTGCATTGGCAGGTGGATTCTTTACCATCTGAGCCACCAGGGAAGTCTACATGAGCTTCATCTGATGATAAACATTTGGGGAGATGTGATTGTAAAACAACCTAGGAGGGAAGAATCCAAGCTTCCTTTCTACAGTGCTTCTGGGCTCCGAAAGAAATTACCATCACCCCCATGTATTTAGTTCGTCTGTGTTCCCTTGGATGGACTTGATGCTGAAGCTGAAACTCCAGTACTTTGGCCACCTCATGCGAAGAGTTGAGTCATTGGCAAAGACTCTGATGCTGGGAGGGATTGGGGGCAGGAGGAGAAGGGGACAACAGAGGATGAGATGGCTGGATGGCATCACCGACTCGATGGACATGAGTTTAAGTAAACTCCAGGAGCTGGTGATGGACAGGGAGGCCTGGCGTGTTGCGATTCATGGGGTCGCAAAGAGTCAGACATGACTGAGCAACTGAACTGAACTGAACTGATGTTCCAGGCTTCTATTGATGGTAAGGCCCTTACGTGTATAATCTCACTTAATTTAATCCACACAGCTTATTTGAAGGCTGCAGTATTGTCCTTCTATAGATGAAAAAATGTGGAAGAAAATAATCTGGGGGAGCCAGGTCGGAATCGCAAAGCGAGAGTGGTGAGGCCAAAATTCAGACCTGAGTCTTCCAAAGCATCATGCAATCTAGCCTGGGTCTAGACATTTAGGCATTATGCCTAAATGCGAGCTTTTTTTGGGTTCAGAAGGGAAAGCACGTACCATACGAAGGAGCCATCACCCACTCTGTCATCCAGCAGCGGTCCCACGTCTTCTCCTTCTTCTGCAGGCAGATGGGCATTTTGAAGTTATTGAATTGTACCGGTGTGGCAAGCAGCAACAGGGAGAGGTCGCTGTCCAGGTGAGGTGGTTCATAATCTTTGTGAATAATTATCTTCTGCACTTGCTTTCTCTCCAGGCAGGGGTCATCGAGTGTTCTGGTTCCCATGACCACAGTGATATTTTCCAAGGTCATTTCTAACCTAAAGAATGAATATAATAACTACGAACTACAATGTAATAATAGCCACATCGCATTTCTCACTTACAGGCACATTTATAAACAGCTGGCTTTCCCTGGTGGCTCTGATGGTAAAGAATCTTCCTGCAATGCAGGAGACCTAGGTTCCATCCCTCTGAGTCAGGAAGATTCCCCTGGAGAAATAAATGTCTATCCACTCCAGTATTCTTGCCTGGAGAATTCCATGGATGGAGGAGCCTGGTGGGCTACAGTCCATGGAGTTGCAAAGAGTTGAAGGCAACTGAGTGACTAACGCTTTAACACTTTGTAGAGTTTACAGCTGAATACTGAGAAGTCCAAAGCACTGGGTGTACAGTGCCCGAAGAGTGTCTAGAGATCAGAGTGGCAGAAGTCAGGGGCCTAAACTCAGGCAAAACTCTGAGCTAGTGACCAGTCAGCTCAAGGAGACTTTCCCGTGGAAGACAGTGGGCTGAATCCACCCAAGACACTAGACTGTGAACTCCTTGACAACTGGGGACTTGACTGTCTTGCGGACCACCATATTGTCACCACTTAAAACAGCATGTGGTAGCCTGTAATGTGTACAGTGAGTGAATACAGTGCGTGGTCTACACAGAGGGCAGGCAGGGGATGGGAAGCTTTGTACTGATTTTCCAATACTGGGTGCATAGTCACGACTAGCAGCCAATGTTTGGATATGGCTAACTTGAGAGAGTAGGGATAGAGCAGATACCTTTCGGTACAAATCCAGTGGGAACACACTTGGGGTAGAGCCCATGGCTTCACAAATTTTGTGTAGTAACCCACTAAGCTACCCAGCCCAGGCAATACATTGAGGAAAGTAAGACTGATGTAAAGTAAGACAACGCCTCGGAAACTTACAAGATTTTTGGGAAGCAATGTGCAGCCGTCAGAACCCACCACCGATGTATGATTGAGCCTCCACAGAGGTGTTTCTGCGATATCTGGATACTCACTTGCCATGGGAACTCGCCATCCTGGACATTCACCAGTTCGTGAGCTTGTAGCACAGTTGAGTTTGAAAATTTGGGTCTGTAGCCACAGTGAACTTCATCTGAAAGGGAAAAGAAAGAGCTTTTGGTCCAGGAGAAGCACTGAGAAATCCTTGTTGCGCGTTCCCAGCGGAGACTGCTGTAACAGGACTGAGTGAAGTGGGCTGGTGCAGAGGGGACAGACCTCAGACAATCCCAGTCAAACACACCCCCGTACTCTTTGTCCCTCACATTCAAGAGGAGCTGTGAGATCTGGGAAGGTCAGGGTGGTGATACGGCAGGAGCTCTCAAGTTGTTGGAATGGCAGCAGAGAAGGGCAAAGATGTGCAGGGTCCAATCAGGAAACAGAGAGTATGCAGGGCTGGAGCAGGAAAAGCTTACTATCGAGCTTACTATCACTCAGGATCAGAGAAACGCAAATCAAAGCCACAATGAGGCACCATCTCATGCCAGTCAGAATGGCTGCCATCAAAAAGTCTACAAACAATAAACGCTAGAGAGGGTGTGGAGAAAAGGGAACCCTCTTACACTGTTGGTGGGAATGCAAACTAGTACAGCCACTATGGAGAACAGTGTGGAGATTCCTTAAAAACCTGGAAATAGAACTGCCTTATGACCCAGCAATCCCACTGCTGGGCATAGACACCGAGGAAACCAGAATTGAAAGAGACATGTGTACGCCAATGTTCATCAGAGCACTGTTTATAATAGCCAGGACATGGAAACAACCTAGATGTCCATCAGCAGATGAATGGATAAGAAAGCTGTGGTACATATACACAATGGGGTATTACTCAGCTATTAAAAAGACTGCATTTGCGTCAGTTCTAATGAGGTGGATGAAACTGGAACCTATTATACAGAGTGAAGTAAGTTAGAAAAACAGCATATTGTATTGACAGCATATGAATGCATATATATGGAATTTAGATAGATGGTAACGACGACCCTCTATGCAAAAAACAGATGTAAAGAACAGACTTTTGGACTCTGTGGGAGAAGGTGAGGGTGGGATGATTTGAGAGAATAGCATTGAAACATGTATACTACCATATGTGAAACAGATCACCAGTCCAAGTTTGACGCATGAAATGGGGCACTCAAAGCTGGTGCACTGGGATGACCCTGAGGGATGGGATGGGGAGGGTGGGAGGGGGTTTCAGGATGGGGAACACATGTACACCCGTGACTGATTGATGTCAATGTATGGCAAAAACCACCACAATCTTGTAAAGTAATTAGTCTCCAATTAAAATGAAATAATTAATTAAAAAGAAAGAATTATAAACGAGGGACTTCCCTGGCAGTCAGCTGGTTAAGACTTCGCTTTCCAGTGCAGGAAGGTGCAGGTTTGACCCCTGATCGGGAAGCTAAGGTCCCACATATCTCATGGCCAAAAAACCAAAACATGAAACAGAAACAGTATTGTAACAAATTCAATAAAGATTTTTAAAATGTCCCATATTAAAAAAGTCTTTTTGAAAAAAAGAGTTATAAAGGATAACAGAGGAGTAACTATTTAATGCAAAGGGTCTAGAGGACTGCAAGAATACCCCAGGGTTAGGGAAGAAAAGAAGGACCAAACTTGGCAAGAGAGTCCCTCCCCCAGGTTGGGATTCAGAATTCACTGGAGAACATATGTTTGCCGCACAAGGGAAGAGAGAGGCTTGCCTGCATTGCTACCCATAGATGCTTTCCAGGTGGTGCTAGTGGTAAAGAATCTGCCCGCCAATGCCAGAGATAAAAGAGACATAGGTCTGATCCCTGGGTCGGGCAGATCCCCTGGAGTAGGAAATGGCTACCCAGTCCAGTATTCTTGCCTGGAGAATCCCATGGACAGAGGAGCCTGGCAGCCTACAGTCCACGGGGTTGCAAAGGGTCAGACATGACTGAAGCTTAGCACTGAACTGAACTGATTGCTCTCCATGCAGGAAACACCTCTCCAGAGAGCAGCTAGGCTAGAGCACACTTCCTGGGTGCAGGTGGACTGGTGGTTGGGGGCAGGTAAGTGGAAGGAGCTTAGGTATGTTATGTACATGTTGTTTTGTAAAAAGCTATTTAGGCATTAAAGATGATAATTCTTTAGCTGAAAAAATACTATAAGGACTTTACCCCATTTGTCATTTCTTTTGTCTTTGACGTTCAGGAAATTAAAATTTGTTGCTGAGTCAAAACTATTCCTTATGATTTTTCCCTTATGTGCTTAGAAATTCATTCCTTTTGCGAAAAAGTTACTCAGTTCAGTTCAGTTCAGTCACTCAGTCGTGTCTGACTCTTTGTGACCCCGCGAACTGCAGCACGCCAGGCCTCCCTGTTCATCACCAACTCCCGGAGTTTATTCAAACTCATGCCCATTGAGTTGCTGATGCCATCCAACCATCCCATCCTCTGTCGTCCACTTCTCCTGTCGCCTTCAATCCTTCCCAGCATCAGGGAGCTTTTCTCTAAGGAGTCTGTCCATGTCCATCTGTCATAATTGCCTTTACATGGCATAAGAACGTCAGTAATCTCTGGAGTCCCTCCTCAGCCAATTCAGCTCTATCGTTTGCTCTCATCCTTCTCGTCAATACCCAGGGGTCATCTTTGGTTGATTCAGGATAAATGTTTCTTATCTCTTGCCCCTAATTTTCATATTGCCTCCAAATTTTGGAATCCAGACATGAACTATTACTCAGCTATAAAAAAAAGAACAAATCAGAGCCATTTGCAGCTACATAGATGGACCTAGAGACTGGCATGCTGAGTGAAGCAAGTCAGACACAGAGACGAATCTCAGATAGTATCGCTTATATGTAAAATCTTTAAAAAATGGGTAAAAATGAACTTATTTACAAAAAAAAAAAAAGAAACAGAATCACAGATGTAGAAAGCAAATGTGTGGTTACCAGGAGACAGGAGGGGATCTTTGCGACCCAGGGATCGAAGATCTTCCCGACCCAGGGATGGAACCCTGGTCTCCTGCATTGCAGGCAGACGCTTTACTCTCTGAGCCACAGGGAAGCCAGGAGATAGGAGGAGAGGGGGCTAAACTGAGAGATTGGGGTTGACATATACACACTACTATATATAAATTAGATGACTAGCAAGAACCTACTGTATAGCACAGGGAACTCTGCTCAATACTTTGTAATAACCTATATAGGAATACTGTTAGTAGCTCAGTTGTGTCCAACTCTGTGACCAGGCTCTTCTGTCCATGGGATTCTCCAGGCAAAGATACTGGAGTGCATAGACGTTTCCTTCTTCAGGGGATCTTCCCAACCCAGGGATTGAACCCAGGTCTCCTGAATTGCAGGCAAACCTTTATCATCTGAGCCACCAGGGAAACTTTCTCAGAAATTGTCACCAATAGAATCTTTAAAAAAAAAAAAGTGGATGTTTGTATATGTGTAACTGATTCACTTTTCTGTACACCTGAAACTCAGTTCAGTTCAGTTCAGTTCAGTTCAGTTCAGTTCAGTCTCTCAGTCGTGTCTGACTCTTTGCACACCAGGCCTCCCTGTCCATCACCAACTCCCAGAGTTTACCCAAACTCATGTCCAATGAGTCGATGATGCCATCTAACCATCTCATCCTCTGTCGTCCCTTCTCCTCCTGCCTTCAACCTTTCCCAACATCAGGGTCCTTTCAAATGAGTCAGCTCTTCACATCAAGTAGCCAAAATATTGGAGTTTCGGCTTCAACATCAGTCCTTCCAATGAACACTCAGGACTGACCTCCTTTAGGATGGACTGGTTGGATCTCCTTGCAGTGCAAGGGACTCTCAGGAGTCTTCTCCAACACCACAGTTCAAAAGCATCAATTCTTCGGTGCTCAGCTTTCTTTATAGTCCAACTCTCACATCCATACATGACTACTGGAAAAACCATAAAGCTGACTAGATGGACCTTGTTGATAAAGTAATGTCTCTGCTTTTGAATATGCTATCTAGGTTGGTCATAACTCTTCTTCCAAGGAGTAAGCGTCTTTTAATTTCATGGCTGCAATCACCATCTGCAGTGATTTTGGAGCCCCCCAAAATAAAGTCTGACACTTTTTCCACTGTTTCCCCATCTATTTCCCATGAAGTGATGGGACCAGATGCCATGATCTTTGTTTTTGGAATGTTGAGCTTTAAGCCAACTTTTTCACTCTCCTCTTTCACTTTCATCAAGAGGCTCTTTAGTTCTTCTTCACTTTCTGAAACTAACACATTGTAAATCAATTATACTCCAATAAATTTTTTTTAAAAAACTGCAAAAAATAAAAATAATCAGAGAGTGAAGGGTCCCTTTCTCTCACCTCTGCTCTTGGTCTCCTTTTCCTCCTCCCCACCATCTCCTCCACCTCCTGAGAACGTCTCAAGCTCTCAGGCGAGCACACACATTTGGATGCGTACTCCCCTTGTGCTCTAAAGGGCATTTGCATAAATATGCGGCAATATCTCAGCACAGCTCTAGCAGACGCCCCACGCTTATTTCAGTTTTGCTTCTTAAAGCTGATACTCAGTAGTAGGCATCCTTCTAGATACTCTGGACGCCTCAGATATAGCATTTGAGACAAACGTTTGTTCTTAAGAGATTTAAACTAAATCAGAGTTCAGTGCTTGACTCCTTCATCCAGATTTTACCTATGAAATCTGGGTTTGTTGCCACCATGTTTAAGAACAGATCAGGTCAGTGGTTGCAATGGTTGAATTAATTTAATATTTTGGTCAAAGACTAATGAGAACTCTACAGCTAGGAGCACTTGAACAAATGATCGTCATTCACTTCATGTCAAATGCTGACAAAATGTTCAAAACTAAATCAATATAGTTGGCTGAGTATACTGAGCTTATGACAATAAATTAGTAGATATTTATTTTTGGAGATGTCACTTTCCAGAAACTGGCCCCCCCTTTTTTTAACTCCTCCTCCACTGTCAGAGGAGAAGGCAATGGCAGCCCACTCCAGTGTTCTTGCCTGGAGAATCCCATGGACGGGGGAGCCTGGTGGGCTGCTGTCTGTGGGGTCGCACAGAGTCGGACACGACTGAAGCGACTTAGCAGCAGCAGCCACTGTCAGAATATCACACTTCCCTTCAAGCCAGTTGTTCTTGTTCTTTTTTCATTATTATTATTATTTCTGATTTTTTTAAGAGGTTTTTGACATGGACTTTTCTTAAGTTTTTATTGAATTTGTCACAGGATTGCTTCCATTTCATATTTCAGTTTGTTGTTATGAGGCATGTGGGATTTTAGCTCCCTGACCAGGAATCGAACCCACATCCCCATGCTAGTGCGACACAGCAAGTAAGGGCTAGGACCGGGCATTCCGATTCTAGAATCACTGAAAGCAGTGACACTGGCCTCGGGAGTTGCTTCTCAGGACACAGCCCTTTGTGCCAAAAGATGCAGACTCTCTGTTCTAATATGCACTGTATGTGTCTTCCTAAGGCTGGACTCGGTGGGAACTCACCGGTACTCCACTACCTTGTGAGCATGCAACCCTCAGAGACCTTGCCATCAAGGGTTTCCACTGGCTGTGCATCTTCCATGATACTTCAGCCTGAAACCCATCCCTAATTGTTTTCAAGCCCTGGATGAATGCTCTGTATTCCAGTTCCCTTATACAGACACTCATTTATCACAGCTACACCACCGTTCTGCCAGATGACTCAGACTCTTCTTAATATATTTAGATATTTTCAATAAAACACAGCAGTTCAAGATAAAATTGGGTTTGTGGTTTAAGATGTGATATTCCTGTTGCTTTGTTGGAATCGTCAAATAACTTTGAAATGAGTTGGAGGAAAGACGGCTTGTAAATACATTTACACACACACACACTCTGTGCATACACACCCATCCCTGACGTACACTGACATAGACCAAACTAAATTTTTGAAAGGAAAAAAAAATCATTATGCTGAAATGAGAAGAACTGAAACTCATGCAGCAAACTTTGAGGATTTTCAGACTATGGCATTATAGTTTTATCAGAGTGAAAGAAGATGCTGAGAAATAACAGACACAGCTTGTTCTGGAGTTCCTCACAGTGCAAAAGATTGTAAACAAAGTGGGGAAAAAAAGCCTATGGAGTCCCACACTAGCCACAGCTCAAAGGACAAAAGCCCGTGGCCCAGGCAGGAGAAGGGGAAGACAGGGGCCTGCTTCTCTTGAACCACTTGACCTCTGCTGGAACAGGCTGGAGTCAACCACCATGTGAAACTTCTCCACCCTCATTGCCACCTCTACCCTTTGACGTGGCTTCTTAATGGCTCTATTCTTCCAGAACTCTGGGTCCAGACCCTGCAGGATCATTCACTGAGGCCAATCTATCTACTTTGATTCACCCACTGTAATCTCCTCATTTCCTGAGCCATTTGCTCCAACTCTGCACCCCCTCTGGTCTCTAAATCCACCTGGTCTCTCTACAGGAGCCAGGTAAGAGGGTGCAGGCGTCCACCCACCCTCTGCTCTGGCTCTGCCTGGCACAGACCTGAAGCTTCCTGGGCACGTCCCTTGAGTGCCATGAGCAGTGGAATTAGAAGCAGGAGCATTTTCTTTTCATTCCAGTCCAGAATTTCACAACCTGGGCCCCGAGCCAAAGCTGACAAAATGCCAGCCGTGGCTGCTTCAGTGGTGGCCATCACAAATGCATGGCAGGGCTGGTCCTGGGTGACGTCACAGTAAGCCTGGGGTCAGGGAAGAAGCAGGGCACCCGGGGCAGCCAGGCTCAGGAGCATCCACACAGCCCACTCCCTACCTGTCTGCCTTCTCTCTGCAGCAGGGACGAGGCGGACACCATATCAGGCACACCTGTCTGAATCCACTGCCCCCACCCACTACTGTGAGTCTCTCGAGAAGGCGTGTGTTCTAGTGTCTGCTTGAGCATTAAAGGGCTCTGGGTCTTTGGGTGAGTTTTCATATTCTCTGGAAGCGGATCTCAAAGCCTGCTATTGTAACCAAACCCAGGTCTGGCTGCTCACCGCTCAAAAGCCAATAAAAGGGACAGGTAGGTGGAAAGAAAACTTTGCTGTATTTTGGAGGCTTGCAACCTGGGGAGAGGGCAGACATCTGTCCAAATGCTGACATTCCCCCTGCCCTACACACGCACACAAGACCACTGGGGGCAAGAGATTTTATAGTCAGAAGGAGGGGGCTACATGCAGAAACAGCACAGTCAACTCTGATAGTCATCTTGAAATTGGCCATCAGAGGTCTGGCCAGCATTATCTTGATTGTTTTTACACACAGTTGCTCTTTAGTCCTGGGGTCAGTTAGCTCCTATTTCCCTAAGGCCAGTTCTCAGAACTGTGGCAGCTTCTGTCAAGGCTACAGTCTGGTCATCAGTAGTTAACTTCTCCCCATGGTGGGGGTTTCAGTTTCTATACAACAGCTCACAGGAGGTGGTTCAGCATATTATCCATAGTCCCTGAGGAGGAACTAGAGGTCCTTGACTTTGCTTATAAACATTATTATTATTTTATCTCCTTTGACTATTTTCCTTTGTTTCTGCAAGTTCTCACTTCGAGGATTAAACTTATTCTTTGGCTAAAGTTTTTCCACAGGGGAAAAAAAAAAAAAAAGCCAGGCACGGGGGACAAATTCTATACAATTTATCTCAATTCAGATAGTACTTGGAGTCAGTGCAGACCCCACAGGTGCAAGACTCAGCCCCACAAGACCACCCCCGCTTCAGACGCCAATTGCAAGTCTAGGCTGTGAGAAATGGAATTTTCCCTGCCACATCAGTAAACAAAGGCTGTCACAGTTATTAGTGATTGCAACCACAGCCTACTAAGGTGAGCTGGTGAGCCTTGAGGTAACTCAAGAAGGGAAAGAATATCTGCCGTCTAGTAACCATGAGGCTGCAGCCACTCCCTACCGTGAGCCCTGAGGAAATCTAGGGCAAGGAAGCAGGATACTGGCCCCAGGTAGGTGAGATGCATATGAAATGAACGATTACAGTGAGCCCAGACCCTTGCATCGGAGAAGGCGATGGCACCCCACTCCAGTACTCTTGCCTGCAAAATCCCATGGACGGAGGAGCCTGGTGGGCTGCAGTCCATGGGGTCGCTAAGAGTCGGACACGACTGAGCGACTTCCCTTTCACTTTTCACTTTCATGCATTGGAGAAGGTAACGGCAACCCACTCCAGTGTTCTTGCATGGAGAATCCCAGGGACGGGGGAGCCTGGTGGGCTGCCATCTATGGGGTTGCACAGAGTTGGACACAACTGAAGCGACTTAGCAGCAGCAGCAGCAGAATCTTGCATCTTCCCACACGTAGAAAAGTGCCAGATTCCTTAATTTGAGGTACCTGGTTATCTTTAATTAGCAACCATCTTTTGATGTTCAGACTACCTGCCCTTTTTACAAAACTATTATATCCTGGCTCCCGCCTCACCTCCTCAGAGCAGTTCTCTCAGGTTGCCTGAGATGCTGCCTCCTGGGCTTGAAGTACTAAAAATCCCCACCGAATAAAATGTAACTCTCAACTTCTGGGTTCTGAATTTTTTTTTCAAGGTCACCCTCTACTTCAAACTGACTGGCTACAAATCAGATTCCCATGACCCCCTCCTCAGGTTTGATAATTTGCTAGAATTGCTCACAGAATTCAGGAAAGTGCTTTACTTATGATTACCAACTTATTAAAAGGTACAACTCAGGAACAGCCAAATGGGAGAGATGCCTGAGTCAGTGCTAGAGACGGGTGAAGAGCTGCCATGCCCTCCCAGCACCTCCATATGCTCACAACCCAGACACTGTTCGAATCCCTTCAGTTAGGGTTTTCATGTGGCTTCCTGACACAGGCATGATTGGTTAAATCGTTGGCTACTGGTGATTAACTCAACCCCCAGCTCCTCTCCCCTCCCTAAAAGTCCGGGGCTGGGGTTGAAAGTTCCAAACCTCGAACCAGGGGGCTGGTCTGCCTGGCAACCAGCCCGCATCCTTAGGGGCTTTTCAAAAGTCACCCAACTGATGCAATAAAAGTACACTGGAACCCACTCTATGACTTTAGGGGAAATGTAAACATAGTTTGAAATTTCTTTTTAAATATCTCAGTGCAAACTGTGACAGGTAAGCAATGAAAACAGATACTAAATGCAGCCGTATCATTGGTTCATGGGCCTCCCTGGTGGCTCAGACAGTAAACAGTCCACCCACAGTGCGGGAGACCTGGGTTCGATCCCTGGGTTGGGAAGATCCCCTGCAGGAGGGCATGACAACCCTCTCCAGTATTCTTGCCTGGAGAATCCCCATGGACAGAGGAGCCTGGTGGGCTACAGCCCATGGGGTCGCAAAGTCAGACACGACTGACCGACTAAGCACAGCACATCATTGGTTCATTCCAAGTTGTAACCACTATTACAAGAGTTTGATGCTCATTTTAATAAGCTAGTCTCTTGAATTAAATATTTATCAAGAAATTATTAATGATGAGAGATCAATGAGTAAAACAAACTTACAGAAAAATAACCACCTCATTAACACAAACTCAGGTGGGGCCGAAAGGGGCTTGTTATGAATAACAAAAGACGCTCTTTTCACCTCTATCACCTTAGAGCTGTTTTAGAAGCCAGGGGAAAAAATAAAGCAAATACTAAAGCAAAGATGTTCCTATTGTTCTGCTCACTTAGGAAATTAAAAAGGGTTTAGGAGCTCTGGTCAGAAGTCTGAATAAAGATCAGACTGTACATTTCTTCTTATATTAAAATATCACAAGTTTCCTTGTTACCTTTTAGGGTCCCCAATTATCTACAAGCTTTGCTCCCCCTTTCCTTCAGGTCTCTTCTGTCACCCTGTTCAGGAGACCTCCCCACTCACTCTACTAAAAACAGCCCCTGTGGAACTTCCATGATGGTACAGTGGCTAAGACTCCATGTACAATGCAGGGGGCCCAGGTTCGATCCCTGGTCAGGGAACTAGATCCCACATGCCTTAACTAAGATCCTGCATGCTACAGCGAAGACCTGACGCAGCCAAGTAAATTAAAAATAAAAATATAAAAACAGCACCTGCGGTTTTCTCCAACCCCACTTCCTATGCCCTCTCCCTGCTTTAATTCTTTCCATAGCTCTTATGATCATCTGGGGTAGTCTCTTCCACTAGACTATAACGTTAGTGAGAACAAGAGATTTTTTTTTTCATTTATTCCAATATCCCAGTTCTTGAGCAATCCTGTTGTATTGGCCAAAGCAAAGATACACTGTCACCCCAGCCAATCCTCATATCGACTCCGATAGTTGTAATGTCCCCTGTGTAGAGATAAGGGAAACTCTGAGAGGATAGCAGCTTGTCTAAGGCCCTTTAGGGGCTTCCCTGGCGGCTCAGATGGCAAAGAATCTGCCTGCAATGTGGGTGGGCCTGGACTCAATCCCTAGGTTGGGAAAATCCCCTGGAGAAGGAAATGGCAACCCATTCCGTACGCTTGCCTGGAGAATCCCATGGACAGAGGAGCCTGGCGGGCTACAGTCCATGGGGTCACAGAGTCGGACACAACTGAGCGACTTAAGCACAGCACAAGGCCCTTTAGAAAAGTGTGACATCAGGGACTTCCCTGATAAGGCATGGGATGGAAGTTCAACCCCTAGTCAGGAAACTAAGATCCCACATGCCATGGGTCAAATAAGTCCTCTCACCACGACTAGAGAGTAGCCCCCACATACCACAGCTAGAGAAAGTCCTCGAGCAGCAATGAAGAGCCCACACAGCCACAACAGATAAATAAAAATAAAAATGCAACTTGCACGTGGTTGACTTCAAGCATGAATGCCATCACTATTTTTTTACAAAATTGATGTGCGATATTGGAAACAGGATTCGAGGTTAGGTATGTCTGACTCTGGAATCCGCACACAGACCACTTCTTAAATAATGCAGCATAATATAAGCGGAAGGACACCTCTCAGGAGCAGCCAGCCCCTTCATGAACATGTGTAGTGTGTGTGTGCAGTCGTGTCCGACTCTTTGCCATGGACTGTGACCCACTAGACTCCTCTGTCCATGGGGTTCTCCAGGCAAGAATTCTGGAGTGGGTTGCCATTTCCTTCTGCAGGGGATCTTCCTGACCCGGAGACTGAACTCTTGTCTCTTGCATTGGCAGGCAGGTTCTTTACCACTGAGCCGCCAGGGAAGCCATGCGTGAACACAAGAGGAGACCGAATACATCCCCCAAGGCGTCTGACCATCGTCCTTACTGGATGTTGGTGAGGCCTTTGCACCAACTGTGGAGCGTCCACCAGGCAGCCCATGTCGGCAAGTACCTGCTTTCCTCTTGGGATTTCTACAGATCCCTTACATTCCTAAGTTTCTCTCCATACACAACAGGGGAGGCCGTGTCTGCCCAGTTCTGGGGGGAGACATTCTCATCACAGTCTACAGGAATGGCAGCTTCTGGGGTGGCAGCCGTGCACGGCAGCTGTGGCCCCACTGGTCACTCTCTCCACTGACTCAGATGTGGTGGGCACCACTGGTGTTGTGACGAAGCTTGGCCAAAAATTGCTGGGCAGTGATTGAGTGTTTTGCGATAGATAGGGCTCAGTTTAGGGCAGGTGTGCCCATCCTGCTTCCCAGCAGAGAGACGGCCATGGTCCTCCAGTCTCCCAGCAGACGCGGGCGCCCAGGCTCCACCTGCCTCCACACCCTCCTCCAGGACCGGAGCAATCAGGAGGTGGGCAGCAGGTACGGGGCGAGGGGTTGTGGAGGGGGAGCACTGAGTCCATAAGAAGAGCAGATGGAAGACGCGGAGCTAGACCCAGTCCAGGTGACCCAGTGTGCTCTGGGAATCTTTATCCAAGTGCCAGGAAACAAAGGCTTAGCCCTTGTTCAAGGCCAAGGGAGACGAGGTAGCATGTGTTATTCAGGCCCCGCCCTCCCTTCAGCATGGACACCTGGATTCTGTAGAGCAGCTGCTCACAGAGGGCCCTGATCCTGGAGGAGGAAGCCCCATGTCCTGGTATTTCTCCTCCCAGAGTAGCTGGGGCCACAGCCTTGGTGTAGTAAAGAGGTGCCCCACTCAAGGCGTATAACTTCGTCTTGAGGTTCACGACAACTTTTTAAATGAGTTTTCTATTTACTAAAATGTTTCTTCTATTTAATGACAACATGATGATTTTTACCTTCCAGCTACAATTTATTTATTTATTTGTTTATTTTTGACAAGTGATCACAGTTTATATGGGCCTCCCAGGTCACACTAGTGGTAAAGAAACTGCCTGCCGATACAGGAAACGCAAGAGATGCGAGTTCAGTCCCTGGGTCAGGAAGATCCCCTGGAGAAGGGCATGGCAACCGGCTCCAATATTCTTGCCTAGAGAATCCCATGGACAGAGGAGCCCAGCGGGCTACGGTCTATAGGGTCACAAACAGTCGGACATGGCTGAAATGACTTAGCACACACACACACGTAATAGTTTATACAGCTTCACAGCAACTTTACTGTCTGAACATCAGTATTCCTTTTCTGCAGAGGAGAAAACCCAGGGTAGACACAGCAAGTCTAGAAAATGACTGGAGGTCACTTTGGGAACTGAATTAGCACATGATTCACATCCAAACATCAGGCCTGGCCAGCGGTCAGGAAAGCGGTACTGAGGGTGCTTGGTTAGAGCCCATCCAAGTCCATGTACTGAAAGTGTCAAAGAACATAAAGTAAGGTCCGGATCATACAGCTGAGCCAGTAACCTGAGCAAAGACTCGGGCTGGGCACCTCCACCTGTGAGTCTGATCTTTCCATCCTTGGAATGGATAGGGGCCTGTCTGGAGATTTGGGGGCCACATGGAATAAACCAGAGAGAGTGGGAAGGGGGCTGCTGCCTGCTGGGCTGAGTGTGGGGGAGGCTGAGGCCTCTGAACCCAGCCCGTGGTCCGTGCGGGTGGCCCAGGTCAGGGGCCTGAGTGGAGAACTCCGTGGGCCCCTGGACTGCCCAGGGTTTGGGTGACACAGGCCTCAGGGTCTCCCTGAGCACCTTCATGAGTGCCTCCTGTTTCCAAGGGTGCAGCCTGGCAGCCCCTGGTGCAGGGCTTCTGCTCACAGTAACTGTGAAGGGGAAGCTGCTGAGCCTTAAAGAATGCCGGTGTGACAGGCCACCCAGGCACCCCTCCAAGGACGCGTGAAGGGAGGGCTGTGCCCACGTCAGGAAGGGAAGCTCGGTCAAGGAGGCATCTCGAATGAGGCTCATCTCAGAAGCAGAGGGGCCAGAGGAGAAGCCCGTGTGGCTCGGCCTGAGTTCTCAGACCCGCTGTCCATTGTGACATCACTGGAGGGGGTAGCTCTGACCGGGAGGCCTTGACAGCGTCATTTCCCTCAGCTCGGGCCTCTGTCACCTCCAGGCCAACAGCCACACCCTGGGCCATGCTCCTGTGGTCCCTTTTGCTGCTCATGTCCCAGGCCAGGGACGCACACCTCGGTATGTGGACACCTGCCTGGGGGCCTGAATGACTCTGCAAGTGGGCCCTGCTCCCTCCCTTCCATTCTGCCAGGATCCCGAGGGACAAAGGGACAGCTCTTATTGTTCTTTAGTCCCTCAGTCATGTCTGACTCTGCGACCCCCTGGACTGTAGCCCACCAGGCTCCTCTGTCCATGAGATTCTCCAGGCAAGAATACTGGAGTGGGTTGCCATTTCCTTCTCCAGGGGATCTTCCCGATCCAGGGATCAATCCTGAGTCTCCCGCATTGCAGGCAGATTCTTTACCGCTGAGCCACCTGGGAAACCCTAGGAGCAGCTCACAAATAAGTTAATGGCCACTAAGAGACCAGCTCACAAGAGCAGCGGCTTCCGATATCCCACACGCCCCTCCTGGAAACCACTTCCCTTGCTCCTTGTCTTGTGCCAGCCCCAAGTTGCAGCTTGAGAACTCTTAATTAGTTGTGGTATGTGGGAGCTAGTTCCCCGACCAGGGATTGAACCCCAATCCCCCTGAATTGGGAATGCCTGGGAACTCCCAAATGCTTTATCTTATAGTTCTGTAGGACTTCCACGTGGGCCTCACTGGTCTAAGATCAGGGTGTCAGCAGGACTGTGCTTCTACTGGAAGCTTTAGAGGGAGTGTATTAACTGGGGTTTCTGACTTCTAGAGGCCATCAGTATCCCTTGGCTTGTGGCCCCTTCCTTCATCTTCAGCGCCAGCGATATGGCACCTCTCCATGCCTTTCTCCTGTAGTCACATCTCTCTCCTCCTACTGTCCTCCACCACCCTTAGGGGCCAGTGTGACTACAGTGGGCCTACTCAGATTATCCAAGACAATGTCCCCATTTTAAGATCAGATGATTAGCAACTTTCAGTCCACCTTCAAAATCCCCTTTGCCTCATAAAGCAACATATTCATGAGTTCTAAATCATGGTCCATTAGGACATGGACATCTTTTGAGAGGGAGGTATTATTCTGCCAAGCACTACAGGTTGGTCTGGGCAGGTATTCCCTCTGATTTCTCCAGGATGAAAGCAGAAACTAGCACAGTACAGTGACTTGCTTATCTGGAAGGGAGACAGAGCCAACACTTTTGACCATGTCCCAGGCTCTGGGAAACAAATGTGAAGCCTCTGTTGGCTTACTCATGTTTCTAAGGTATTTCACTGGGTCAGCCTCAGTTTCCCCATCTCTAGAATGGGTATAATGATAGCTACTTATGGATCTCCTATAGGTTTTGACAAAGTGTTGCATCTTTTGCCTTCCTTTCTCTCATTCTACCAGAATGTGGTGAAAGACCCATGTTTGCAAGAGGAGCTCAGTATTCCAGAATCACAGGAGGGATAGAGGCTGGGGTGGGTGAGTTTCCATGGCAGGTGAGTGTTCAGGCAAATAATCAACATCTCTGCGGTGGCGCCATCCTCAGCGAGTGGTGGATTATCACGGCGGCTCACTGCTTTTACCCTGAGCAGTTAGTGTAAGTACCAAGTTCATCGCATCTCTTCTGACAGTGCGCGCCCCCGGGGCACCCCACACTCAGCCAAGCCCGATTGCCTAGGGAAGTTCTGGAGTCGCTGCTTCCCGTATCAGACATGAATGACCACCACCTACTGCCTTCCACCCTGGGGATTGGTCTGTCTACCTCTCCTGTGACATTCAAGTCCTTTTAAATGGAAGTTCTCCAAGTTCTGGAGGTCTCAGTTCCTGGGCCATCTGACACCTGATTTTCTTGCCCTGTGTAGAGTTTTCTCTGCATCCCAGGAGACTGGTGGAAAAAACAGAGCATTTAGTGATTACAAATCATGTTCTAAGAAACCATGTGCATTAACTGATTGACTCATATACACCCAGCCTGAGGAAGGCAGAATGAATTGCTCCCTTTTAACTCATTCGATCTTACAACAACCCTAGGGCAGCTAAAATGAACATCTTTATCTTATAGAGAAGGAAGCTGAAGCCCAGTAAGGTTGGGTGATTCACCCAAGGGACACATCTGCTGCCGCTGCTGCTAAGTCGCTTCAGTTGCGTCCGACTCTGTGCGACCCCATAGATGGCAGCCCAGTAGGCTCCCTCGTCCCTGGGATTCTCCAGGAGACAAGAAATAGCGTTTAAATCCCCTTCTAGCATTTGTACTTTTCTGCTCCACCATCTCATGAAAGATGGACGATACATAGAAAGATAAACTTTAACAGGTTAATTAAAACCACAGGGAAAGGTTCACCCTGGGGTAACCAAGGAAACTGGTTGCATCTGCTCTCGTGGGATACTTAGGGATTGGAAAATTCCTGGCCATTCTGCCTGGAAGGAAATTCCTGAAGAATCTTTCTGCTTCATCAGTGGCAGTGTGTCTTGCATGCTAAGTTGCTTCAGTCATATCTGTCTCTTCGTGGCCCTAAGGACAGTAGCCACCAGCCTCCTCTGTCCATGGGATTCTCCAGGCAAGAATACTGAAGTAGGTTGCCATGCCCTCCTGCAGGAGGTCTTCTCAACCCAGGTATCAAACCTGAGTCTCTTTCGTCCCCTGCACTGGCAGATGAGCTCTTTACCACTCGGGCCACGTGGGAAGCCCCATCATTGGCAGGTCTAGATTACAGTCCATTCTTGATTCTTGCATGGGCCTTCTATATATGTGTACAAGAGTTTATTTCTAAGAGAGAAGCGGCAGAATCGTAGGGCTGTACATCTTCAAGTTTATTAGAAGACACCAAATGATTTTTCAAAGTGGTTGTACCAATTTAAATTTCCCCCAGTGGTATATAAGTGTTAAAATCATCACCAATACTTGCTACTTTTTCAGAACTTTTAATTTTCGCTTTTCTGATAGGTAAGACTAGAATCTTGGTGGTCATAATTTGTGTTTTTTTCTTACTACTATTGCTACATTGATATATTCAAGTTGATTGGTATATTTTCTCTCCTGTAATGCCTGTTCGAGTTTGACAGTGTTTTATTTGTAGAATCTCTTTATATATTCTGAATATGTAAATTTGGTCAGTTGTGTATGTTGCAAGCAAACAAACCCTGAGTTATCTAAATTGCTGGTAGACAGGTTGCTGTGATAATCCCGTACCTACCTGAGGGCTAGTTTGTGTGTGCCAGGGTCTGATCTGTGCTAAGTGGTCTTTTGTGGGCTCTTTGGGCAGGTGATTGAGGGGCAAAGCTAGGTCCTGCCTTTGCCCAGTGAGGCAGGACTGTCTCATTCGGGTCTCTGGGACGATGCTGGAGCACCAAGGCGGCTATGGTCCCACACTGGCTCTTTCACCCTCCTTCTCTACCTTTTACAAATGCTCACAACCTCTGAGCAACAGCCCCAGTAGGACAAGTCCAGAAGGCTAGTAGGACCATGTGGGGTTTAGGGTTTAGCCGTAGCAGATTCTGGGCCCCCTGTGACTTTCCTCCCTCTCTGGTTCTCCGCCTCCACCAGGCCCACCGAACTGAGAGTCGTGCTGGGAACCACTAGCCTAACCAGCTCATCCCTGGAGATAAAGGGAGTCACAACCGTCATTCTCCACAAGGACTTTCAAAGAGTTAACATGGACAATGACATTGCTCTGCTGATGCTGGACAGTCCCATCATATTCAACGAGCGGAAAGAACCCCTCTGCCTGCCCACGCAGCCCAGCCTCTCCCAGTGGCACAATTGCTGGGTGGCAGGATGGGGGCAGGTCAAATCTGGTACGTCACAGCTCAGCATCTCCTGGGTGCAGCCAGGCTGAGGGCTGCATCACTGGCATCTGAGGACGGGCCAGTAAACCTAGAGGAGAAGGTGAAAGAGAGAGCGAGCTGAGGAAGGGAGGGGGAGGGGCTTGCCTCAGAGCTAATCCCTGAACACTAGAAACCCAGGGAGGCCTGATCTCAGCCTCTTCCAAGTTACCAAGGAAACACCCCCGCCAACCCCCGCCAAGGCCCAGCGCTGAGATGCCAGGTGTGGGCCATCCCTGGGTGCGGTCCTCCCTTGCGAGCCAGCGCACAACCATTTGTTGGCTTCATTGAATGCAAACCTCCAGCTTGCCAGGGGCTCCCTGCTCTGTCCTCTCTCATCTCCCCGATTCACGCATGCATGCTTTCCACCTGATTCCTTCAGGCATTCAAGACACCTGCCCTGGCCTAGACTTTAGATGGTCCTGGAGTGTTGCCCATCCATTCTTAGAAATGAATCTGTTCTTGTTACTTGTCAATACATTGTCACTTGGCCCAAATAGAAGGAGCTGGACCAGGGTATAAAGGGATTATGAAAGCCCCCACTGAACTATCCCCAAAGAAAACTCAATAACATAGGTGCGGGAAGGGTGGGAACGGCACAGCCGAGCTCAGGCCTGAACAAGGCTACAGGTCCTTGGGGGATGCTCTGCAGCAAGCTGGGGTCCGAAACACGGTAGGAATTTCAGGAATTTAGTGACTGGAGGGTAACTGGTGTTAACACTGATTCAGGACTTCAGACAAGACTCAAAATTTAGAAGTGAGGAAGAGGCAGGTGGGTTCCTGCAAAATTAAAAATATGCAATAAGAATAAGACTTTTGAAATCTCCGTGTGGTTAGAGGATGAGACGGAGACAAATTCAGACAAATTCCTGGAAGCTGGCAGTCCAGGAAGGGCCTTGCCAAACCCTCTGTCGAAGCTGTCAACCGCTGACAGAAAACAACAAATTCTGTAAAGCAATTATCCTTCCACTGAAAAATCATTAAATTAGAAAACAAAAAAGACTCTCAACCAACCTACCCTACCTTTGTCTAGCGCAAACCCAGTTTCAGTGGCACTGTGTCAGAAGTGCCGTGCTCACATAACAGAGAGGGGCAATAGGCAAATATGGCTTGAAGAGGTGGGATTATGTAAGAACTGCTCAACAGCCAGTTCTTTTTTTTTTTTTTTTCCAACAGCCAGTTCTAAGGAGTGAAATCCGTGGGGTTGCTGGAGCCCAGAGGGAAGTCTTCTTGGAGGCAGGAGTAGGATTTTGAATGGGAGGAATGAATAATTTAAATAGATGGGGACTTGTTTGGAAGAGCCTGGGCCGGTGGAATGAGTAAATTGCAAGGGATTACTGGCAGGATGTGGAGAATGAGGTTCTGTGAAAAGGTGAAGAAAGGGTGGCTGGGTGGCTGGTGGGATGCTGGGCGGGACAGCCTGGGGCCCGCGCGCGGCACTGGGGCTGGAGACCAGTGACCGTTCTAATGGGCCTTCTCTGTGGTTCAGGTTTCAACGAGCCTATGGAAACTGAGCTGCTGAAAGCCCCCATGACCATAATGAGTTGGGACAGGTGTTTTAAGGAATTTCCCAAACTTACCAAAAACATGCTGTGTGCTGGATATGAGAATGAGAGCTACGATTCTTGCCAGGTAACTTGGGGGTACCTGGGGTGGCACAGTGCAAAGGCACCCTCTGTCCATGGGAAGCAGACAGTAAGAGTCTGGGAAAAGTGCGGGAATCGGGCTTAGTTGTGAGAAGCGGGACCTGGATTCAGGAATACTTAGTGTCAGGTCCTGTGAGTCAGTAAGCAGCAACCCTGAATAAATATTTCTGGCCTTCTCCAATCCAGGTAGGGCCCCAAGACTTTTTCTATCTCAGACTTGTTTAAAAAAAAAAGGGCGAGGAAGATTTGAGATCCACTTAGCTTCCTCTGTTGCATTGTTTTTTTCTTTCCTTTTTTTGGTCGGTGTCAGATCTCGGTTGTGACACTTGGCTTCTCTCTAGTTGAGGCATGCAAGCTCAGTAGTTGAGACTCCGGATCTTAGTTACCCAACCAGGGATGGAACCCACATCCTCTGCATTGGAAGGTGGATTCTCAACCACTGTACCACCAGGGAAGTCCTGGGTTCTAAACCATTGGTGAGACATGGTTGCTTGACTAAAGGAGCCCTCTATGTCCTAGGCAGGCAGCTGGGTAAACTACCGTAGCATATTGGATGATGTATGCAAGCTTCCACTGAACAAAAGTCTGGCAGCTTAGTTTCTCTTTAATAAAATGGACACAAAATTTAAAAATAGTTTTGACTGATACTAGAAAAGAAACAGAGGAAAACCCCTCATAAACTAACTTCCTCTGGTTGTAAGGATGGGAGAGATTCATCTTGGGAGTGCTCACTTGAGGAGCCCCCTATCTGGTCATTGGTGTGAAACTATAAGTGTGGATGTTAGATGAGCTACAAGTGACGAAAAGGCTGTCTCGTGCAAAGGCTGTGAGGTAGGAAAGAGCGAACTCCAGCAGCAATGGCATCTCTTTTAGAAGGTGTCCCCCCTATGGTGAACGTTGTGAGGACCACAGAGAGAGACGGAACCAGTGTCACACAAGCCTAGTGCTTTTCCCATATCCTGGACAAGTTCAGTTCAGTCTCTCAGTCATGTCCAACTCCTTGCAACTCTATGAATCGCAGCACACCAGGCCTCCCTGTCCATCACCAACTCCTGGAGTTCACTCAGACTCATGTCCATCGAGTCAGTGATGCCATCCAGCCATCTCATCCTCTGTCGTCCCCTTCTCCTCCTGCCCCCAATCCCTCCCAGCATCAGAGTCTTTGCCAGTGAGTCAACTCTTCGCATGAGGTGGCCAAAGTACTGGAGTTTCAGCTTTAGCATCATTCCTTCCAAAGAAATCCCAGGACTGATCTCCTTCAGAATGGACTGGTTGGATCTCCTTGCAGTCCAAGGGACTCTCAAGAGTCTTCTCCAACACCACACTTCAAAAGCATCAATTCTTTGGCGCTCAGCTTTCTTCACAGTCCAACTCTCACATCCATACATGACCACAGGAAAAACCATAGCCTTGACTAGACGGACATTTGTTGGCAAAATAATGTCTCTGCTTTTCAATATGCTATCTACGTTGGTCATAACTTTCCTTCCAAGGAGTAAGAGTCTCTTAATTTCATGGCTGCAGTCACCATCTGCAGTGATTTCAAAACAAAACAAGATAACTGGAACTTCTAGTTCTGGACAAGATGAAGTAGACACAGTTCTCTTGATCCCTCTCTCTAAACACAGCTGAAAGCCCTGGACATTATATTGTGAAACAAAAGTAAAGGCTCTGGAAGGGAAAGAGAAGATGAAATTGGAAACAAATATCCTACTACTTAAGGCATGATACAGCAGTGAATTCCCTGGATTTTCTTTTCGCCTCTTACCTCCCAGCCTGGATCATAGTACATAAGGGCACTGTCTTTCCTAGGACCAGCTAGGGGAAAAAATACCAGTGGTCACAGATACAAACTAACAAAACAAAACAAGAAAGACTTCCTCTCTTTGGAGGAAAAGAAAGGACAACCTAGCAAGGCAGAAACTATTTAACAATAATCCTTCTATCCCAGCAATATACCAGGAAAAACCCCATAGCACTCCTACCCCAGCAAGCAAGGTCTAGCGGACACCCTCGCCCTCCCCACTTCTGCCCACCATGGTGGTGTCACGGGAGGCTGAATGGAAAGGCAGGACTTTACCATCTAGTCTAACGAAGCATCCTCCGTCCCCCTCGGTGTCAGTGGAAGCCACAGGAGGAACTTGGGCTCCCACCCAGTAGCAGTCACACTCCTGCTCCTCCCTTTGGTGTCATTGCTGGCCTGAGTCGGGGGTCTTGACTTCTACCCCAATTTAATGGAAAGGAGTTGGCTTCCCGCACTCCAGTTTCACAAGAAGCCTGTTAAAACAGGTGATTCATATGAGAACCAGAATCCCGTAACCTAATACTCAAGACATTATCTGTAATAGAATAGAGAGTTTCATTAATATCTATGGGTTCCATTTATTAATGCACACAAGATAAGGAAAAATAGAACTAAAAATCTGAGTGAAGAACCTTTTGGGAGGACTTCCCTGGTGGTCCAGCGGCTAAGACTCTGTGCTCTCAATGCAGGGAGCCTGGGTTCAGTCCCTGGTGGGGGAACTAGACCCCACATGCCACAACAGCTAAGAGTTTGTATGCCCAACAAAAAGATCCCTCATGGGGCAATTAAGATCTGAGTAAATACATGTCTAAGAATTAAAAACAAAGCCAAGCAGCTTGTTTTAAAATAGTACTTTTTTTAAAATTGAGAACTATGAATTCCTGGAGTAAATTCAATTAAAACATGAAATGAATCATGTACTTAAATATAAAACTATACACATTTTTTAGGAAAAAATAAATCTTTGGGACATAGAGTAACACCAAAAACATAACTCATGAGAAGAAAAATCGATCAACTGGACCTCATCAAAATTTGAAAAGACCATATTAAGAGGATGAGGAAGGAACTTCCCTGGTGGTCCAGTGGCTAAGACTCCGTGCTCCCAATGCTGGGGGCCTGGGTTCAATCCCTGGTTGGGGAATTAGATCCCACATGCTTCACCTAAGACCTGGTGAAGTCAAATAAAAAAAAAATTTTTTTAAGGGAATGAGGGAGGGGATATATATACACCTATATCTAATTCACTTCATTGTACAGCAGAGACTAAACAACATCATAAAGCAATTATACTCTCTCTCTCTATATATATATATATATATATAAAATAAATTAAAACTAAGAGGATGAAATTACAAGCTATTGATTGGGAGGGAATATTCAACAAAGGAACTATGCTTAGAATGTATAAACTGTTCTCAAACTCAAAAGCAGAAAGACAAACTGTCCAGTGCAAAAATGGGCAAAAGACAAGGACAGACAGTTTGTTGAAGAGGATATACAGATGGCAAATAAAATAGATGTTCAATGTCATTTGTCAAGAAAATGCAAATTGAACTACAATCAGAAAATGCAAATTAAAACTACTACACACCTCAAAATGGCTAAAATTTAAAAAAAAAAGTAGTGGGAGGTGGGAGAGGGGTTCCTAAAAAAATTTTTTTAATAAATAAATATACAAATTGCAGACAGAAAACAAGCAAACAGTAACACCAGATGCTGACAAGATCACAGAGAAACTGGATCATGAATACATTGCTAGGGGTGGGAGTGGGGGGTGGGGCGGAGTTTAAAATAAATCAATCACTCTGAAAACCATTTTGTAGTTTTTAAAAAATTGAAGGTGTTCTTGCCTTATAACCCAGCAAATGCCATTCCTGGGCATTTATTCCAGAGAAATGAAAGCTTGTGTTCACACAAAGAACCATGCAGGAGCGCTTATAGCAGATCCACTCATCACAGACTGAAAACGGAAGCAAGCCTCCTACAAGATGCGAGTAACTGCATGCGCTGTGGTGCATCCGAAACCGGCAATACCACTCAGCTGTGACAAGAAGCAATCTACCACACTATTGATATAGTGACGACACGGATAGAGATCTGTGCTGTGTGCAACAAGCTGACCCCAAAGGTCCCACACTGTGTGATTCCACTTACGTAGCACTCCTGAAATGACAAAATTAAAGAGCGGGAGAATGGGTTAGTGGTTGCCAGGATTTGAGGAGAGTTTAGGGCTGGAAGGAAGTGGAAGTGGAGATGGCCTTAAAAGGGCCGAACGGGGGATCCTCGGGTTGACGGGCGAGTTCTATGCACTGACGGTATCCGTGTTAATACCCCTGATGGTGCTATCGTATTACACATATTTCTGCAAGACAGTCTCTTTGGGAGCAACTTGTAAAGGGTATGTCGGATCCCTCTGAATTGTTTCTTTCACCTGCACATGAATCTACAGTTATACATAAGATAACAAAGAGAAGACAGCTCTCCCCAATTTGCTGCGCTGTGCTATGCCCGGTCATGTCCAACTCTTTCTGACACCATGGACTATAGCCCACCAGGCTCCTCCATCCATGGGATTTTCCCAGGAGGAATACTGGAATAGACTGCCATTTCCCTTGGGGGGATCTTCTTGACTCAGGGATCAAACCTGCATCTCAAGCATCTCCGCAACGAGGATTAAAAGAAACTCTTGGATCCTGGCCATGCCACCGACCTAGGGAGCAGCCAGTTCTTGTTGCAGTAGGAGACAGAGGATTCCAATAGGAATAGGAAAGGGAGAAAACAGCACCCAGCAGAACTGGGAGAAAGTCACAGAGGCTTGAAACAGCATCGTGTGTTCAGGGAACGCTCAGTATTTCAGAAGCCAGAGGTAACGGGGTGAGTGTGGAGAGGTAAGCAGAGCAAGGTCACCAGGGGTGGGCGGCCATGCAGGGAGACTAGGGGTTGACCCAGGCCTCTGCCCCTGCTGCTCACCCAAGAATATGAGACTCGAGCCCCATCAGTATGCACACCTATCTTTTCAATCTCTTTGATTTATCACCATCCGATATTCAAATGGCCAAAGCCAACAATGGCAACACAAGCGTCAAGATGATGTTTTCTGAGGCTACCATCTGGAGTTCAGGACTTTTTGCTTAAATCCATCTCTTATCAAAATGTACTTTAATGAAAGCTTCTAAAATTAACCTTCTATAACTTGAGTGCTATAAATAAATGTGCTATTATCATTTTAAGCTGTTTTTTAAAAAAAAATCATGACGCGAAAAGTTTTCTCTGTTTAGAAAGCTTTCTATTGCTGATAATCAGCTGTTCTGGGCAAGGAAAGTTTTCTGAAATTATATAATATTATCATCACTTAAAACCAGATAAGCCAGACAAGAAAATCCCTTAGGGTTCAAGAATAATTGCCCGTAAAAATAAAATTACACTTTTAAACTTAGCAAACTTGAAAAAAAATGTAATCACACAATGAAGGGAAATTTTAATTGGATTATGAAAACATTGAAATATGTCCAAAGTAACAAGCAAGATTATGCTATCCTTAAAACACAAATTAAAATTGAATCAACTAAATTTTTCGGTTTACCTTTTCCAGCACATTTCCTCTTTGTAATCCCCTATTAATTACACTATTTAAAAATATTCAACTTAAAAAAAATCAGTGAGTGGCACAATGCCGCAAAATATAAAATCAAATAGGTCCCCAGCTAGCTCCACAGCCGTCTGAGAAACAGGCATCACCACGCTGCGCAACTTTTTTGTCCGTCTCCTCAATGCAGAAATGGCATCTTATTCATGGTTGACCAGTGTCTCAAACAGTGCCTGGCATGGAAAATACTCAACAAAAATGTCTGCCAAAGAGATGAGCCTTCCTAAGAAGCTGAAAACTGCCTGTAATATCACAGTAATCTTAGCAGAAGGGACATCCGAGAGAGACCGTGGTGGACAGTGGTTAAGAGCTGGCAGCCATCTGGGCTGACAGGCAATGTGGTCACGGGGCTGCCAAGCTGAGTTGGAGGTCAACCTGAGCTATTGGGTTGGCCAAAGAATTTGTTCGGCTTTTCCTGTAAGCTATTATGAACGAACATTTTGACCACCCCAAAACTCTCTTTAAAGATTTTTTTTTTAAATTTTTTGAGCAGTTTGAGGGGCATAGCAAAATTGAGAGGAAGGTATAGAGATTTTCCATAAACCCCCTGCCCCTCCCCACATGCATCATCTCCCCTGTTATCAGCATCCCCATCAGAGTGGCGCCTGTGTTATAACTGATGAACCTACATCACAATCACCCAAAGCCCATTGTTTGTGTTAGCTTCATTCTTGGTATTGCCCAGCCTGTGATTAAACATATAACGACATGCCTCATAATGGATGGCACCACACAGAGTATTTTCACCATCCTGGGCTACTTGCCAGGGAGTTATGAGCCCATCATCACCCATGATACTTGCAGAAAAGTCTTATTTCACTCCGTAGAGCCTTAGACCTTTACAGACAGAAAGACATCTAAAAAAAAAATGTTTAATTGCGTCTGTTTCACAGATGAGAAAACGTGGTTATTTTAATCATCAGTCATACTCTTCACTATCTGAATGGATCCGAAGCAGTGTAATAATTTCACAGCTCTTTCACACGTATTCAGTAATTTCATTCTCTCCAACTACCCTGTAAAATGGGTGTGGGAAAGTCTCCCTCTCTCTGAGAAAATAGAAATTTCAGAATTTAAGTGATTTGCCTCAGGTAGTGGGGCCAGGCTGGAAGGTCATGTGCTGCTCGCCCAAAACAGACAGGAGTGATCCTGTGATGTAATTAACATGGCGATGAACTTAGGAGGTTCTGTGGTCAGTATGTTTGTAACCAGACCAGTCTCTGGCTACCAGCCTTAGTCTCAAAACAAAGTTCCTACTACGTGGACTGTCATTAGTCCTGGGTCCTTGCTGGCTGAGGCCAGATCCTCCTCTGAGATAATCCTTCCTGCCTTTCCTAGAGAAAGAGAAAAAGATTAAAGGCTCTATGCATGAAAGAACAAGAATTTACAGATGTCCCTCTGGAGTTCCAGCAGTCTAAGAAAGGACTCTCTGCTTCCTAAATACACAAGTAGTATTCGTAATGTGTGCATGGGAAGTCATTTGAGTCGTGTCCAACTCTGTGTGACCCTGTGGACTCTAGCCCTCCAGGCTCCTCTTGTCCATGGGATTCTCCAGGCAAGAATACTGGAGTGGGTTGCCATGCCCTCCTCCAGGGGAATCTTTCCAACCCAGGGATTGAACCCAAGTCTCTTATGTATCCTGCATTGGCAGGCAGGTTCTTTACCACTGAGGCCACCTGGGAACCCTAGTGGTAAATGGCCCATATTTGTAATACATAAGGCGAAAATAATAAATACTAATATATTTCTAGGGCATTTACTACATAGAATTTACCCTATGCCGAGTGATTTATAGATTTTTAAAATTTCACTGCCAGCACTCTTGGGAAATGCTTGGTACTATCTCCATTATAACAATGCAGAAACAGGCTTAGAAGTTACGTTTCCAAGCATAGTCCTCTCCCAGCTATGTAAGGAAATAATCAGAGCATATTAAATAGGTTTTTAAATAATATTTATATACCATCATAACATGAAGAAAAATTATTAAAAACAGCACTTATGGAAGGAGCTGTTTGAGTGGAAATCCTATTGATTTGGTTCTCATCCCATGACCTTGAACTAGAACTCAAAGAAAAGCATGCACTGGAACTTCCCGGGGGGTCCAGCGGTTACAACTCTGCACTTCCACTGCAGTACACATGAGCCTTGTACATCACGTCCAGGAAGTCTGATCCTCTTCCTCCCCGTTAAGAGTTCATATAAGATCTCATTCATTCCAGTCCCCTGTTCATGATCATGGAATAGGAGGCCATCCCTCTGGCAAGAAAGGAAGACAGTTTGAACGATTGTAGCCACCAACCCACCACCCGCGTCGGAGGGAAAGAACATGTGCTTGGCATCAGGAAGGCTTGGTTCCAACTTTGGCCCCAGCACCATGTAACTCTGAGTAAGCCTTTCATCCTCCTTAAGCTTCATTTTCCCTGTATTAATATGGACAAAAGGAAGCCATATCCATGTGAGGGACACGGTGCAGACTGGATACATATTTTCTATATAAATAGATAATTCTCTGAGTCATAGGCCCATGTGATTCCACCCTGGAGGAGCCACGCATTCAAAAAAGCTTAGCTCACATGCCCCTGCAAACACCCACACCACAGGATTAAAAAGAGACATACTTCACCCTCACGCCTCTGGAAGAACATCAAAGGAGACCCAGTTCCTATCCACAGCCCCAACCGCAGCCTGTTTTCCTTCCTTCCCTTCTGTCCAGCATTTCTGATTTAAGACCTGTGAAACGGGTCCCTACTCGTCCTCAGCATGGGCGACACATCCTCCGTGTTCCGGCTCCCCGTCTCGGTGTCGCACGAGGAACGGAGCTCATCTCTCGCCAGCCCTCCCCACCGCCACCCTCCCCAGTCCCGTCCCAGTCACTGCCTGAACTCTGCAGACCGCAGCTCGTGGAGGTGGGCCGGTCACCGCCTGAACTCTGCAGACCGCAGTTCGTGGAGGTGGGCCGAGCAGGGCGCCTGGCCCACCCCCACCGGCCGCAGCCATGAAGCCAGGACGGGGGCGTGGGTGCTGACTAGCAGTGACTTGATTTCGCTTGGTGGCTCGAGTCCGGAGGTTCACAAACTCTCTTCCATGAGTGAGCCGTGCTGTGCCTTAGACGGACAGCCGAGAGCAGGGCTCACTGCTGATCTGTGTTCTCTGTCCGCAGGGCGACAGCGGGGGGCCTCTAGCCTGTACCCAAGAATCTGGCAAGAAGTGGTACCACGTGGGCATCATCAGCTGGGGAAGGTCCTGTGGCCTGAAGAACACTCCAGGAATATACACCTTGTTAGAAAACTACCACTCCTGGATTAAGGAGGTGACTGAGTTAGAGGGAAGGCCCTTTGGTGCCGAGCAAATGGTAGAGACTTCCAAACAAAAGGCAAAGGGCTCTCGTGCCTCGGAATTCCCGAAGCCAGGCAGCCCCACACTCTGGCTGCTCCCCTGCCTTCTGCCCTATGTGACGTTCTAAGCTATTTTTCTACTAATAATAAAACAGATGCTATTCTTTAATCGAGGAGGATGTGTGAATATGAGCCACCGGCAGGGGAACTGACTACAGGTTAGAGGCTAAGAGCTTAGAACTGAGGCTGCAGACAGTAGAACCGGAAGTCAGGCGGGCTGGAGAGTTTAAGGACTGGTTTTGAGTCCTTGGAGTAGTCATGACTCTTTTCATTGCAGATGAGTTACCAAGCTCAAACCATCTAAAGCCAGAAAGGGCTGCTTATAGGTGTGCATAACAGGGAAAAAAAAAAGACAAAATGGAAAAACAAGAGTGGTGTGTTGGTTGCCTTCAGGTTTATGGCTGGACCCAGGAGCTCAGCAGATGTTGACTGGGACTGTTTCTCCAAAAGGGCTTCCAAGAAATGGGCCCAACGGCCACTAGTACCTTCAGTTTGTATCCCACCAGCTTAGCAGCTCCCAAAGAGAGAGCCATGTTGCTGAAAATTCCGGCAAAACGCCTTGGTCTCCCTCACTTGATACAGAGGCCCAGGCCCACTGCCGCTCCAATAGCTGAGGCACATTCCTAGGCCAGGCCTGAGTCACATGCCCACAGGAGCCAGCCAAGGGCCAGCCACCCAGAACAGCGTGCCCCGATAGTGAGTACGGGTGGTGCCCCCGCCCCACAGAAATCAGGGTGCTGGGGACACGTCAGTGGGACTGGACACTGGAGATGGCCCTGGATACTGGACCTTCTGGCTGGCCAACCTCCTGGACGCTCAGGGGCGCCTGAAGGAATAACATCCAGAGACCGTTGCTTTCAGACCACTGGAGGAGCAGGGTTAGAGTGGGCCAAGGGAGATCTGGCAAGTGCTTTCTCTCGCAATCTCTTTCTGCAGAAGTATCAGCCATGCTGTACGTCAGGGAAAAGCCCGAGATTCCCTACAAAGCTCTTCTACTGTATCTCGAGTCAGAGCCCAGGGCACCCAGTGGGGACCGAAGCCAGAGGGAAGAGGCAGAAAAGGCAGCGCCGGACTGTCCAGCCTTGTCTTGAGAGGCAAGGATACCGGAGTGCCTTGCCGATTTCCTCCTCTGGGGGATCTTCCGGACTCGGGGATCGAACCCTCATCTCAGCAGGTGGATTCTTTACCAACTGAGCCACCTGGAAAGCCCTTTTCACCCTAACCTGGGCAACTACTTCATTTTGGATGCAAGGGAGGAGAGGGAGAGGGTGACCGGCGGAGCAGGGCAGGCGGGCGGAGAAGGAGGTGGGGTGGACGAGGGGTGGGGTGGACAGGGGTGTGGGGGGCAAAGGATCTGTGTTTCCTGCCATCTCTGCTGTCCATCATCCCCTCCTGGAGGGGAAATCAGTATTCCTCCCTCTTGTCCTCTCCCCAAATGTTCTGTATTTAGAAAAGAAAGAGCAAACCCTGACAAATGCGTATTGTTTTCCAACTAAAAATGCCACATCCGCTTCCACCCCCACACAGATGTCAGCCCCTCTTCCTGGCTGCCCGGGTGTTGGTGTCGCCGGCCCGGGCACTCTGCCACCGCCCCTGGCATTGCCCGCTGTGAGCGCAGATGGAGCCCACGAACTGGACGGCTGGCCTCCCCTTGAGGTCGCCTGGTTTCCTGAGAAACAGATTTTCTGCAGTTTCTTGCACGAGGAGCATTTCCAACTCAAAACTCTTCTGGCCTCCTCTCCCACACCCCTCCCTGCCACACACACACACCTCACGTGTTTGGAAAGTGCCCGCTCAGTGTCTTAGCCGTGTTCAACCCTTTGCGACCCCATGGACTGTAGCCCACCAGGCTCCTCTGTCCATGGGATTCTCCAGGCAAGAACACTGGAGTGGGCTGCCATTTCCTTCTCCAGGGGATCTTCCCCACCCAGGGATCGAACCTGTGTCTCCTGCATTGGCAGGTAGATTCCTTACCACTGGGCCACCTGGGAAGCCTGAGCCTTTTATTCTTCCTGTTGAAAAGCACCTTCTCACCCAACCCTTTTGCCTGTGGACTTGAAAGGGCATAGAGGACCACTCCCACTGCTCAGATGAGGAAGTTGAGGCTCAGAGCAGAAAAGGCGTTCACTGCGAGTAAAGAGGGCTAAGAGCCAGGATTAGGAGGAGGCGTGCTGGAGCCCCCAGGGCACCCCAGGAGCCCCTCACTCCACCCTGGCGTGAGCTCTAATTCCACTGCCCCCTTGCCGCACAAGTCAGGAATGCTCAGAGTCCACAGGCTCCTGGCTCCCAGCTGAGCGACTCTGAGCAGGCAGGATACACACTGCGCAGCTCTGCATGTTACTAAGGGCCGCCGTGTGCAGAATAACTCCTATGTGCCGACCACACTTTTAAATGCGCTTCTATGTATTAAGATCCCCCTCAGGGGACTTCCCTAGTGATCCAGTGGCCAAGACTCTGCCTTCCAATGCAGGGACTGTGGGTTCCATCGCTGGTTGCGGAACTAAGACCCACCCTGCCTCTGGACACTGTCCAAGACAAGGACAGGGGCCCACGGGTCTGATACCCGGGTTCAGGAATTGGATCCAGCTGGTTCAAATTCTGTGGCCTCCCGGGTCAAAGGGATTTCTAGAGAAGGTTAGAGAGTAAAAACCCATGATTTCACGTTTGCAAAGAATGTCAAGGCAGTATGTCAGCTCTTTATCCTAGACCCTGGAAGAGCAATGGGGCAGTGAAGGAGGCTCCTGCTTCCTCTCCAGCCATCAGTGGCTAAACCACTCAGTCAACACACAGTGTTAGGCACCCACATGCCCCTTGATCTGGGCACATCACTATGATCAGGGTAGACATGGTGAGTGCCTCTTTGGAGCTGGCACTGGGGTAGGGAAGCCAGCAATGGACAGGACATGACAGAGGAGCATTTCTCACTGAAGGGAAGCCCAGTGTTCCGTGTTGCTAACATTCTTTTTTTTTTTCAGTTGGAGTATAGTTGCTTTACAGTGGTGTGTTGGTTTCTGCTGTACAACAACCTGAATCAGCTGTGTGTATACATGTGTCCCCTCCCTCTCCAGCCTCCCTCTCACCCCTCTAGGTCATCACAAAACACGGAACTGAGCTCCCTGTTCTATACAGCAGCTTCCCATTAGCTAAATATTTGACACATGGCAGGGCTTCCCCGGGGGCTCAGCTGGTAAAGAAGCTGCCTGCAATGCGGGAGACCTGGGTTCAATCCCTGGGTTGGGAAGATCCCCTAGAGAAGGCAACACCCACTCCATTGATTATACTGGACTGTATAGTCAATGGGGTCTCAAAGAGTTGGACACGACCGAGCAAGTTTCACTTTCGCTTTACACGAGGCAATGCATGGATGTTAATGCTGCTCTCTCTGTTCATCGCCTTCTCCTTCCCCTCACTGTGTCCGCAAGTCCAGCCCGTTCTCTAAGCCTGCAACAGTCTACAGTTCCTACGGCAGTCAGGGAGGCCCTGTGCCTCGAGTTGTTTGCAGTCTGCAGTCATCTCTAAGAGCAAGACTAGCAACGGGTATGCTCCGCCTGCATTGCTGGGGTGAGTGGAGTACTGGGGATAGACACAAACCTGCAGACAGGGAGAGGACAGGATGATCTACTTGGGAAAGGGCGTGTGGTCCCGCGGAAAAGATGCAGGGGTCTAACCTGGGGACCGTTGCCTCATGCCGCCTTTAGAGGTACCTGGTCCCCTCCACTCATCCCAAGCCCACTACACGATACAGGACGACAGGCTTTTAACAATGACGTTCAACCACCGTGAGATGGTGAGAACACAGGAAGGGCTGGCCCTTGCTAAACAGAATGAGACCGACAAGCTTTCTGAGCGACTCACCATCAGAGCTTTGTGCAGCCTGACAGAACAGGGCGGTCTTGGGGGCCAGCCTCAGCCACTGCTGCATTCAGAATAAACACAGATTTCACTCCAGAAACTCTGAGGTGAGTTGGAGGTCTTCCCTGAAAGTTTTCTTGAAGGGGAGAAGAAGAGAGAACACTGGATTCACACCCACACTTGACACAAGCCATCTGGAGCAGCCCTCTTTGCCCAAATGCACAGGTCACAGCAGCTGCTCAGCCTCGTCTCTCTGGATCTTCCAAATCCCACCCCACCTGGTCTTCCTCCCCCATCCCCCTCCTGCCTCTCCCGAGGGCAAAAGCTCTTCCCCGCCTTCTTCTCTTCCCTGGCTATTGTAAATAGTGCTGGTAAGAATGAAAATACGGAATCTGGAAAATGGTGCAGCCTGTCTCAATTATGTTGAGCTGGGTCACGGTGATTTTCGGGTCTACCATGGCCTTCTACTTTTCTAAATATTCATTCTATTAATTTTTGAGAATTTAATATTGAAACTCCAACTGAAAATCTTAATTTATTTTCTTAAAAAATGATTGTAATATGAAGTGAAACGGGACTTCCCCGGTAGCTCAGCTGGTAAAGATCTGCCTGCGATGCAGGAGAGCCCGGTTCAGTTCCTGGGTTGGGAAGACCCACTGGAGAAGGGGTAGGCTACCCGCTCCAGTATTCTCGCGCTTCCCTGGTGGCTCAGACGGTAAAGAATCTGCCTGCAACGTGGGAGATCTGGGTTGGGAAGATCCCCTGGAGGAGGGCATGGCAACCCACTGCAGTACTCTTCCTTGAAGAATCCCCATGGACCGAGGAGCCTGGCGGGCTACAGTCCATGGGGTCACACAGAGTTGGACACGACTGAGCAAGCAAACTACGTGTAACAAGCAACTAAACTACATGTAACAAAACTACACGTAACTTTGTTCTATATTTTTCAAGTCTCCTGTAAATGTATTAGCATACTTTCATAATTTAAAAAAATAAGAAAAACGGTACAGATGAACATATTTGTGAAGCAGAAAGAGCAACACAGGCATAGAAAACAAATGTGCAGATACCAACGGGGGGAGGGGAAGTGGGAGGGACTGGGAGATCAGGACTGACATCTGCACACTTTCGATACTACACATGAATAAATTACTAATGAGAACCTACTGTAAAGCACGGGGGACCCCACTCAGGGCTCTGTGGCTTCCTAAATGGGAAGGAAGTCCAAAAGAGAGGGGACTGGATGCGTACGTAGAGCTGATTCACTTTGCTGCACCGCAGAAACTAGCACAAGATCGGAAAGCAACTATACGCCAGTGAAAATTTGAAAAAAGAAAAAAAAATTGCCTTCCACATGCTATGAAAACTGAGTTAGAAATCTGGGCTTTGACTTCACTGCTGTGAAATGAGTATCTCAGTGATTCCCAGGGTTGAAGCCCCACAGTGCGAGAACCGGAAGGGCTGTTAAAAAGATGAAAGACCTGCCACCCAAAGAGGAAGGTGAGTTGCCCCAGGTCCCCCAACAACTTCGTGGCAAAGTCAGGTTCAAGTTGAGTTCCGACAGCCCGATTCGGTCGCCGGTCTGCAAGTCTCAGGACACTGCGGGCCCAGAGGTCAGCTGTGGTCACCCACTAAGGGGTCCCACAGCCAAAGCCCAGAGGCACGGAGAGCCCTGCGGTGAACGAAGCGCCCTGTGTGGACTTAATCTCTGTGCTCGGTAGACACGGCTGCAGGGAGGAGCAGGAAGGGCTGTGGCCTTGGACCTACCAGTCTCAGACCATCCGTGGGGAAGGACAGAGCTTGTGGGCTCTTGTTTCAAATTTCTAACTTCTTGCAGACCAATACTTACATAAAACATAAGGCAATTTGATCACTAGAAAAATGAACCACAAAATGAACATATAAAATACAAGTTCAAACTTATATTATTTGTATTAGATTCAACTCACATAAAATCACCCTGTGAAATGGCTCTGAAGCTTTCTAAACATTTCCTCTTCATTTCTGACCTTATTCCGGGCCAGGAACAAGTTGTTTGCTGACCAGTGGTGGTCCATGTTCCACTCTTGGAGAAGTATTTCCCTGAAAGATCCACAGTTGAATTACTGAGAGGTAAAGGGCTTCCCTTGTGGCTCAGCTGGTAAAGAATGTGCCTGTAATGCAAGAGACCTGGATTCGATCCCTGGGTTGCGAAAATCCCTTGGAGAAGGAAATGGCTACCTACTCCAGTATTCTGGCCTGGAGAATTCCATAGACTGTATAGTCCATGGGGTCGCAAAGAACTGGACACAGCTGAGTGACTTTCAATTCAATTCAATTCAAAGGGCCACTGCAATGAGAAGCCCTCTGGCTGCACCTAGAGAAAGCCCACGCAAAGCAACGAAGACCCAGTGCAGCCGAAAATGAATACATAAAACTTTAAACAATTTAAAGAAAAGAAGTAGGGGGCCCCTGACTTTCTAAAGTCTAGGAGGATCACATTAAAATATGGGTTAGACTGAAATGTGATGCATGAGTCATCATTTGAATTGAGACTCTACAGACTTATGTATTATTCATTGTTTTGAGCAATAAAAACTCACAAAATGCCAAAGTGCCCTCAGGCCCCAGAATAGCTTAATTGGGCACCGTTGCTCTGTGCTGCAAAGCCACTATTTAATTCTGAGTTCTGCAGTTTTACATCAGAACAGGCCCAGGAAGAGGCCGTTTTCCATCTTTGGGCCCTGGCTCCTCTGCTCAAGTGCAGGAAGCATGTAGCATCCTTCCAAAGTGCTATCCCCGGATCACCCAGGGACTCAGGTGCTGGGTGGGCAGCTGCCAGCATAGTCGAGGAGGGGAAAGGTCCTCTGGGGTGGGAAGACACCCATCGGTGTCACCCACGCCAGGGAGGCAGGCAGGCCTGGGTTCTCTGCTCTGAGTTGGCCTTGATGGCTGTGGAGGGTCAGGTCCAGAAGTGCCCTGACCGAGACTAAGGGCTTAGCCCCAGGAACATGAGCACCTCTGCCCCAGGTTCCTGGCCTGTGAGAGGGGGGGACTGTCACGTGCACTGCCAAGGCCAACGCCAGGCCATGATGATGCAGAGGAAGTGACGCAAAGCCGGGTGTGGGTAACACTCAGGAAAACCCAACTCCTGTATGGGGCAAAGGTAAGTGACAGGACCACAGGCTGGGTTGGGGGGGGCTGGGTGAACGCTCCCTCCTTCTCCCACCCCTCCCTGGCCTGGACTTGAGTATCCTTGAAGTTCTCTGTATTGTTCAACTCGAATGCCACCCATGACGGGGAATTCACCCCCCACGGGAAGGCCTCCTCAGCTATGTACAGCTTTGACCTGGAGAATGAGGTCTCAGGCTGAGCTGCATTGACTCCCCACGGGTCTCATCCCAGCACTGGGCGCGGCTCCTGGGGGCCCACCCAGGTAGTCGTGGGCACCCTCGAAGACCTCAGGGAGTCCTGGCTTCTGTAAGCTGCACATCCCAGCTCCCTGTCACATCTCCTAGGTATACTGCTACAATCGGCAACATCTTGTCACGCAGAACAGGCTCCCAAGGGAGATGCCTTCCGGGGTGAGAGCCATCCCCTCCTGCTGCTGAGGGGCTCTTTGTGGACCCCAAGGGGGGCCCCACCAGATCTTCCAGAACCATAGAATGTGTGTGCAAAGCCCACCTCAGTGCCCTCAACTGCCTTCTTTTTCTTTTCCTGACACCACGACTGCCGCTCCCTGAGTCCCGGGCCCTGCTGGTCCTTCCTCCTACCGACCCCCACTCTGGGATGGACTCGAGACTAAAGCCTCAAGCTCCGCACTTCCCCTCTCTTCTGTTTTGTTCTAAGCGATTCAGCCCCAAACCCCCCGACGTGGCATGGAGCGCTGCTGTGTCCTCAGTTCAAGGACAGGAGGGTCTCAGGACTGCGTGGAGACAGAGGGGTCCGTGGGAAAGGGGGCCAGGTGAGGGGTGTAGGAGCCCACACGGGGTGGGGAGGGTGGTCAGAGCCTGGCTGGGGCGGCAGCATGTCCGTACGCAGGACGGGTGACAGGAAGTAAGGGTCCAAGCCAGGGGTCCCTGGCCAGGGGGCCTGACATCAAGGAACATTCTGCAGAATAGCTGGAACAAAGTCTACAGAAGTCCTGAGGCTGCGGAAATCAGAGAAAAAAGGAGGAACCGTCCCAGGAAAAGAAGACCAAAAGGAAGTGACAATTTGGGGTAGCGCGTCATTCTAAATGGCTCCTTTGGCTCTGAAAGACATTATCAGGCCAGTTGGTAAAGCCTCAGTGAGGTCTGAGAATTCCGAGGATGGATATATCAGCATCCATCTTCTGGTTGTCGAGGAGAGTGTCCTTGTTTGTAGACACATACACGTGGATAGAAAATCAGGTCAGCAACTTACTCTCCAATGAGCAGGAAGGAAAAGGCTTTCTTATATAACTGTACTTTCTATTTTTCTGTAATTTTATAATTGCTTGAATTTTTTTTAAGTAGATGATTTCAGAGCTGGCACTGAATTAGAGATTCCCTGATCCTCCATTGTATTTATGAGAAGAGGACAAAGTTGCAGAGAGGTTAAAGCGACTCGAGTGTGGTCACACAACTGGTGGTGTGAGTCGTGGTTCCCAAACCTTCCTTTCAAGTCTTATGACTGGATCTAGTCTGTGCTTCATTTTACAGGTTAAGAAACTTGGGTGCCAGGGCCATGAAGAGACTTACCCCAAAATAAGCTGAACACATTTCACATTTGGACGAATTTGGAGAGTCTCTAAGTGTCGGAAATTGAATTCTGGGTGCTGGTCTCCTCCATCCAAGTGCCCAGAAAATTCTCATAGGTGTTGGTCTGCAGCCATTCCTCTCAGACAGGAAGTCCTCTGCCACTTGCTCGGGGTTTTCAATTTGTTGCCAAAGTGGTTATGGTATATGGAGCTACTTTGCCTGCAGGGGTCTGTGTGGGCTTCTGGGGGTTATCTGCCCTCTTAGTCACTGACAGCCTGAGACGTTACCCTTCCATGAGGCAGCCGTGAGCCAGCCTTATCTCTGGCAATTCTGAAGAGGCAGAATAGCATCCAGAGTCTCTCTAAGGAGAACACAAGCCCATGGAGAAAGAAGGCGACGATTGCCTGCCGGGGGGCAAGGGCGGAGCTGAACATTCGTATGTTGAGGTTCTAACCCCCTGGACATCAGAATGTGACTGTAGGGAGAGACAGAGCCTTTTGAGAGGTGATTAAGGTCACAGGAGGTCACTGGAGCGGACCCTGATCTGACGTGACTGGTGTCCTTGTAAGAAGAGCAGATGGGGACACAGACAACCCCGTGAGGACCCAGGGAGAAGCTAGTTGTCTGCACGCCAAGCAGAGAGGCCTCAGGAGAAACCTAACCTGCTGACACCTTGACCTTGGACATCCAGCCTCCAGAGCTGGGAGAATATGCACTTCTGTTGTTGAAGCCCCGGGTCTGTGGGACTTTGTTCTGTCCTCCTGACAGATTAGCACAGCAGAGGTGAGGAATGCTGGAGGAATGTCTTTTCTACAGAGCACAGGTTCTTTGCACAGATCCCCTCTGCCCACACGAAAATGTCACCTTCCCTCAGTGACCCCACCAGGTACACTCTTCCCATTGGGACCCAAATCAACAGAAGCAGGGAACAGAACGCTCAGTCGGAGTCAGAAGCCCCAGCACATCCACTCAGGAGTTGTGTGGTCTTCAGCAAGTCACTTAAGCTTACTGAGACCCAGTTTCCTTATACAAAAACAGGATTCATAGTTTCTGCCTTAGTCTTTCATAGAACTGTTGAGAAGATCAAATGTAGAAACTAATAGAAGTAATAAAGCAGATCATACATGCAATGGATTGCTACTAATGAGAGTAATACTATAGTTGGGGCTTCCCAGGTGGTGCTAGTGGTAAAGAACCCGCCTGCCAGTGCAGGAGATGTAACAGACATGGGTTCAATCCCTGAACTGGAAAAGATGCCCTGGAGGAGGGCATGGCAACCCACTCCAGTACTCGTGCCTGGAGAATGCCATAAGCAGAGGAGTCTGGCAGGCTATGATCCATAGGGTCGCAAAGAGCCATACACGACTGAAGTGGCTTGGCACAGCACGCAGCACGCAATACTGTAGTATTCCTAATTTTTAAAATGTATTCACTGCATTTCTACTTCAGTTAGAAAATGGAAACACCGTCTCCAGAATTTATAATCCAGGAGGGAATATGAGAGTTGCACACATAAAGCTATGTAAAGGATGGCACAGAAGGAAATACAGCCAACAAACAGAAATCGTGTGGTCAGAGGAAGAAGGTCGGCACAATCTGATGTGCGTCACTGTTGCTCACTCATTCATCAAACACTTCCCGGGAGGCTTTATGTGCCAGCCTGTTCCACCCCCAGGACAGAACTGCAAACACTCAGAACGCCTAGGTTCTAGGCTAGGTTCAGAGTTTTGCAGAATGAATAGGACTCGATTAGGTTATTCTAGGGGAGGGCTTCAGAGGTATAGGAATACAGCCGACAGACAGTGGGATTGGCCCAGACGCAACTGCAATCCCCAGATATAGCCACCAGATGGCAGAGCGACTTCAGACAAAAAGTTCCTCAAAGTTTGGGGAGAAATGTCTTTCTTCCTCCAAATGAGGAATGCTTGATCGCTTCTTGGCCTTTTGGCTAAGATCAAGTGGTGGCTCAGATGGAAAGCGTCTGTCTACAATGTGGGAGACCTGGGTTTGACCCCTGGGTCGGGAAGTTCCCTGGAGAAGGAAATGGCAACCCACTCCAGTACTCTTGCCTAGAAAATCCCCTGGACGGAGGAGCCTGGTGTCCATGGGGTCGCAAAGAGTTGGACACGACTGAGCGACTTCACTCACTGCACAGCTTTGGGATCCCCCGGAAGTCTAGGGGAGCAGAAGATACAGACTTCAGGGGCGAGAAATAAGAAGAGGCTCCTTGCCTGACAACTAGTGGGAGCTTTCCAGAGCCACTGGATTGGCCCTCGGAGGTGGGGCTCTGGGCTCAGAGCAGCAATAGCCGATAGATATTCTTGAGGGAGCCCTGGCCCCTGGTGGGTCCTCTCAGGACTGGGAACTGACGAGTGGTTCCCCTTGCTCTGTGGCTGGGTCACTTTGGGGTCCTCTCTTCCCTCTGCCCTAGGGAGCCAGGAATCTTGCCCTACAACTCCCCTGGTGCTAATCTGCAAAGCCTGGGGGCTCCTCCTCCTGAGACGTTAGGCAGGGTGCTGTTGGAGGCAGAAGCCCTGCTTTGGCAGCACAGAGCAGAACCCCACTGCCTGAGCCTTCTTACTGTGCCAGAGTATAAGACTTGGATCCTCAGAAAAACGAGTTTTTCCTCACTGTCCCCTCCACACAGCCCTCCGGGTCATATATCCATTCCAAACTTTCACGAATGATCTACACCGCCAGGCAAGGGGCTTCCGTTGTGGCTCAGCAGTTAAGAATCCGCCTGCCAAAGCAGGAGATGTAAGGGACTCAGGTTCGGTCCCTGGGTTGGGAAGATCCCTTTGGGGTAGGAAATGGCAACCGGTTCCAGTATTCTTCCTGGAGAATCCCATGGACAGAGGAGGCTGGATAGCTATAATGCAGGGGATCTCAAAGAGTCAGACACGACTGAACAACACACACACACACACACACACACACACACACACACACTGCCAGTCGTGTGCTGGGGACCCAGGAGTGCATGAGACAGACCGTTCACCGCAGGGGCTGAAGCTAGACTCCAAGGGCGGAACCTGGGCTGCTGCCCACGTGTGTTCACATTGTCCAAGGCTGCTTTGTGCTACACGGCGGAGATGAGCAGCCGATACAGAGAGCATCTGGTCCACGGCCCTAAAGCACGTGCTATGCTATAGAAGATGCTTGCTGCCTGCCCATCTGCGGGGAGAGACGAGGAAGTGAACACAGGATAACATCACTGGAAAGAGAGCTGTGATGGAGGCAGGGCTACGACAAAGGTGGGCCCAGGTGAGAGATGAAGTTGAGTGGGGAACAGACAGACAAATGGGTAAAGAAGATGCTGTACATACATACAATGGGATACTGCTGCTGCTGCTGCTGCTGCTAAGCCGCTTCAGTCGTGTCCGACTCTGTGCGACCCCATAGACGGCAGCCCACCAGGCTCCCCTGTCCCTGGGATTCTCCAGGCAAGAACACTGGAGTGGGTCGCCATTTCCTTATATTACTCAGCCATTAAAAAGAGTGAAATAACGCCATTTGCAGCAACATGGATGGACCCAGAGATCACCATACTAAGTGGAATAAATAAGTCAGAGAAAGACAAATAGTGATACCACTTACACGTGGAACCTAAAAAAAATGATACAAATGAACTTCTTTACAAAACAAAAGCAGACTCACAGACTTAGAGAACGAACTTATGATACTAGGGGAGAAGGGTTGGGGGGATAGATCGGGAGTTTGGGATTGACATGTACACATTAAATATACTATATCTAAGATATATGACGATCAAGGACTTACCGCATAGCACGGGGAACTCTGCTCAATATTCCGTGATAGCCTGCATGGGAAAAGAATCTGAATAAGAACAGATACGTGTGTATGCACCACCGAATCACTTCGCTGTACACCTGAAGTCAACACAACATTGTCAATCAACTAAGTTCTAATATAAAATAAAGATTGTTTTTAAAAGAGGAAAAAAAGAGAGAGCGAGCTGTGTTAGAGGCAGGGCCGTGATGGAGGCGGGGGCAGGTGAGAGAGGCAGTTAAGTGGGAGGCTGGGTGGGGGAGCATCCAGGTGGGCCTGTCTTTTGGGACCCCCGGGGGCCCCTGAAGCAGCCACAAGGAGCCATTGAAGGGCCTTGAGCAGGAGTGACAAGATTGCATCCCAGGAACCACTGTGTGGAAAGTGGAGGAGTGGAGATGACAGCAGAGGCAAGCGGCCCGGAAAGAGACTGCGGTGGCCCCATCTAGGACAGAGGAGGCCTGCAGGGCCAGGAGCTGTGGGCATGGAGAAGGGCTAATCCTGGCAGACTTTCTGGGGTTGGGGACAGAGAGGCAGCTCAGGGCTGAGCTGTGTCCAGCCGGCATCCCCAAACTCTGGGGTCTCACGAGGCTCACCAAACCCTCCAGATGCGGCCGTGGAGGAGCCATGCAGATCACGGAGAAGTCCCTTGTTCGAAGGAGGGGAAACGAAGTCGGAGGCTTCCCTGATGTGCGTTTCCAAGCTCTGGGAGGCAGCCTCCTGATGTGCGTTTCCATGCTCCGCACCCCTTTCCGGCTGAGTGTGGGGTGTGTGGTATTTTCCAGGAGTTTCCTAACCAGTGACATCGGCATGGACCTCTCAGGATGGATGCCCTGTGGGTGGGACCAGGGCTATTGTGACCTCAGGGAGCCTTAAAAACCCAGCGCATCCCAGCCCAAGTCCTTTCAACAAAAGAGAGAGAAAGACTAAGCCTATCTCACAGGTTTCCCCAAGGTGCCCAGGGTGGTGCTGGGGAGCGACAAGACCAGCCCTGGGGGCTGGAAGCAGAGACCTCCACAAGGATGCTGCTGCTGCTACTGCTGCTAAGTCGCTTCAGTCGTGTTCAACTCTGTGCGACCCCATAGACGGCAGCCACCAGGCTCCCCCTGGGATTCTCCAGGCACACTGGAGTGGGTTGCCATTTCCTTCTCCCCACAAGGAAGGGAGGTCCCTAAATCTTCAGTGTGTTTTACTTTTGGCCACACCTCACAGCGTGGGGGACCTGTTCCTTGACTAGGGATTGAACCCATGCCCCCTGCATTGGAAGGCAGAGTCTTAACCACTGGACCTCCAGGCAAGTCCCAAGCTTCAGGTTTTATTGTTATTATTTTTCAATCAGGTGCCCTTTGCATTCTGTTTCATCATATGTCTTCTGTGTTTTGAAGTAGAAGAAAATTTTAAAGTACTAACAGTGAGCCTCTAAGAAGCTGCTTCAGGAACATGTTCAGGGTGTTCTGTAGTTCCTGGCATCTCCCACTCAGCCAGGTGGGGGTCTGGGACAGGAAAATGAGGACGCAGCTGCAGCCTGCAGAGAGGGAGACAGCTGTTTACACTGATATCACAGCAGATGTAAGGAGGGATAGAGGGGTGATCAGCCCCGAAGCTCCCTGACAGTAGGGACACAGCTTTCAGCCCTGGATCCCCTTGGTTACAAGGCCCTGACACAAAGTATTTACACGTGGTGAATATGCCTCAGATCAATAATGAAGATGATGATAGAATGCCCCAGGCAGTGAAACAGCTAAAGCATGGCCAGCTGCTCCCTTCCCTCTGTAATTTCTCTAAACTGCAATTTTCTTACCTGCAAGGTGGAAGTAATGACCCCTCCCTGCTTAGCTGTTGCTCCTGTGGCAAGGCAGTAAGGTAAAGTTCAGTTTAGTCGCTCAGTCACATCCGACTCTCTGCGACCGTATGAACCACAGCATGCCTGGCCTCCCTGTCCATCACCAACTCCCAGAGTTTACCCAAACTCATGTCCATTGAGTCGGTGATACCATCCAACCATCTCATCCTCTGTCATCCCCTTCTCTTCCTGCCTTCAATCTTTCTAGCATCAGGGTCTTTTCAAATGAGTCGGTTCTTCGCATCAAGTGGCCAAAGTATTGGAGTTTCAGCTTCAACATCAGTCCTTCCAATAAACACCCAGGACTGATCTCCATTAGGATGGACTGGTTGGATCTCCTTGCTGTCTAAGCGACTCTCAAGAGTCTTCTCCAACACCACAGTTCAAAAGCATCAATCCTTTGACGCTCAGCTTTCTTTATAGTCCAACTCTCACATCCATACATGATTACTGGAAAAACCATAGCCTTGACTAGACAGACTTTTGTTGACAAAGTAATGTCTCTGCTTTTGAATATGCTACCTAGGTTGGTCATAACTTTCCTTCCAAGTAGCAAGCGTCTTTTAATTTCATGGCTACAATCACCATCTGCAGTGATTTTGGAGCCAAAAAAATAAAGTCAGCTACTGTTTCCACTGTTTCCCCATCTATTTGCCATGAAGTGATGGGACCAGATGCCATGATCTTTTTTGCCAACTTTTTCACTCTCCTCTTTCACTTTCATCCAGAGGCTCTTTAGTTCTTCTTCACTTTCGGCCATAAGGGTGGTGTCATCTGCATATCTGAGGTTATTGATATTTCTTGGCAATCTTGATTCCAGCTTGTGCTTCTTCCAGCCCAGCGTTTCTCATGATGTACTCTGCATATAAGTTAAATAAGCAGGGTGACAATATACAGCCTTGATATACTCCTTTTCCTATTTGGAACCAGTCTCTTGTTCCATGTCCCGTTCTAACTGTTGCTTCCTGACCTGCATACAGGTTTCTCAAGAGGCAGGTCAGGGGGTCTGGTATTCCGATCTCTTGAAGAATTTTCTACAGTTTGTTGTGATCCACACAGTCAAAGGCTTTGGCATAGTCAATAAAGCAGAAATAGATGTTTTTCTGGAACTCTCTTGCTTTTTCCATGATCCAGAAGATGTTGGCAATTTGATCTCTGGTTCCTCTGCCTTTTCTAAATCCAGCTTGAACATCAGGGAGTTCACAGTTCAAGTATTGCTGGAGCCTGGCTTGGAGAATTTTGAGCATTACTTTACTAGCATGTGAGATGAGTGCAGTTGTGCGGTAGTTTGAGCATTCTTTGGCATTGCCTTTGTTTGGGATTGGAATGAATACGGACCTTTTCCAGTCCTGTGGCCACTGCTGAGTTTTCCACATTTGCTAGCATAGTGAGTGCAGCACTTTCACAGCATCATCTTTCAGGATTTGAAAGAGCTCCACTGGAATTCCATCATTTCCACTAGCTTTGTTTGTAGTGATGCTTCCTAAGGCCCACTTGACTTCACATTCCAGGATGTCTGGCTCTAGGTGAGTGATCACACCATCATGATTATCTGGGTCATGAAAATCTTTTTTGTACAGTTCTGTGTATTCTTGCCACCTCTTCTTAATATCTTCTGCTTCTGTTAGGTCCATACCATTTCTGTCCTTAATTGTGCCCATGTTTGCATGAAAAGTTCCCTTGGTATCTCTAACTTTCTTGAAGAGATCTCTAAACTCCCATTCTATTGTTTTCCTCTATTTCTTTGCACTGATCACTGAAGAAGGCTTTCTTATCTCTCCTTGCTATTCTTTTGGAACTCTGCATTCAGATGCTTATATCTTTCCTTTTCTCCTTTGCTTTTCATGTCTCTTCTTTTCACAGCTATTTGTAAGGCCTCCTCAGACAGCCATTTTGCTTTTTTGCATTTCTTTTCCATGAGGATGGTCTTTATCGCTGTCTCCTGTACAATGTCATGAACCTCCATCTATAGCTCATCAGGCACTCTGTCTATCAGATCTATACCCTTAAATCTATTTGTCAGTCCCACTGTATAATCATAAGGGATTTGATTTAGGTCATACCTGAATGGTCTAGTGGTTTTCCCTACTTTCTTCAATTTAAGTCTGAATTTGGGAATAAGGAGTTCATGATCTGAGCCATAGGCAGCTCCTGGTCTTGTTTTTGCTGATTGTATAGAGCTTCTCCATCTTTGGCTGCAAAGAATATAATCAATATGAGTTCAGTGTTGGCCATCTGGTGATGTTCATGTGTAGACTATTCTCTCATGTGGTTGGAAGAGGGTGTTTGCTATGACCAGTGCATTCTCTTGGCAAGACTCTATTAGTTTTTGCCCTGATTCATTCTGTACTCCAAAACCAAATTTGCCTGTTACTCCAGGTATTTCTTAACTTCCTACTTTTGCATTCCAGTCCCCTATGAAGAAAAGGACATCTTTTTTGGGTGTTAGTTCTAAAAGGTCTTGTAGGTCTTCATAGAACTGTTTACTTCAGCTTCTTCAGTGTTACTGGTTGGGGCATAGACTTGGATTACCATGATATTGAATGGTTTGCCTTGGAAACGAACAGAGATCATTCTGTTGTTTCGAAGATTGCATCCAAGTACTGCATTTCGGACTCTTTCATTGACCATGACGGCTACTCCATTTCTTCTAAGGGATTCCTGCCCGCAGTAGTAGATATAATGGTCATCGGAGTTAAATTCACCCATTCCAGTCCATTTTAGTTCACTGATTGCTAGAATGTCGATGTTCACTCTTGCCATCTCTTGTTGACCACTGCCAATTTGCCTTGACTCATGGACCTGACACTCCAGGTTGCTATGCAATATTGCTCTTTACAGCATTGGACCTTGCCTCTATCATCAGTCACATCCACAACTGGGGGTTGTTTTCTTTGGCTCCATCCCTTCATTCTTTCTGGAGTTATTTCTCCCTGATCTCCAGGAGCATATTGGGCACCTAACGACCTGGGGCGTTCCTCTTTTAGTGTCCTATCTTTTTGCCTTTTCCTACTGTTCATGCGGTTCTCAAGGCAAGAATGCTGAAGTGGCTTGCCATTCCCTTCTCCAGTGGACCACATTCTGTCAGACCTCTCCACCATGACCTGGCTGTCTTGGGAGGCCCCACATGGCATGGCTTAGTTTCATTGAGTTGGACAAGGCTGTGGTCCATGTGATCAGATTTGGCTACTTTTCTGTGATTGTGGTTTCAGTCTGTCTGCCCCCTGATGCCCTCTTTCAGCACCTACTGTCTTACTTGGGTTTCTGTTACATTGGATGTAGGGTATTTCTTCACGGCTGCTCCAGCAAAGTGCAGCAGCTGCTCCTTACGGGCTTCCCAAATAGCTCAGTTGGTAAAGAATCCGCCTGCAATTCAGGAGACCCCTGTTCGACTCCTGGGTTGGGAAGATCCGCTGGAGAAGGGATAGGCTACCCACTCCCGTATTCTTGGGCTTCCCCTGTGGCTCAGCTGATAAAGAATCTGCCTGCAATGCAAGAGACCTGGGTTCGATCCCTGGGTTTGGAAGATGCCCTGGAGAAGGGAAACGCTACCCTCTCCAGTGTTCTGGCCTGGAGAAATCCATGGACTGTATAGTCCGTGGGGTCACAAAGAGTCAGACATGACTAAGTAAGGCAAAGGAAGCACTTCAAAGCCTACAAGACCAATTTAGATACACAAAGAGCTCCATTATCCTGTAGAGTATCACTACAGTAAAACCCTGCCATGAGGCCATTAATGGGGTAGGGGGAGCTGAGAAATCCAAGGCCGTAAAGTGCAGAGTTGTGGGGTGTTGCAAAACAGAATGAAGTGCGCCTTGGGTCCCTGGTGGTGTGCCGCCTCTCCCAGCACAAGCTCTTGTTTGGCGCCACCTGCTGGCAGCTGTCTACGTTGCCTTGAGTATCAAAGATTCTAGTCCTGGAATTTTTGCTGGGACTTCCAAGACAGATCCCTGGAGGGCTTCAGTCCATGGGGTCACAAAGAGTCGAACACGATTGAGCGACTGAGCATGCACACACACACAACCTCTTCTGAAGAAGCGATTTTCTATTCAAAACCTGTGTCTTCCATGTGATCTGTTTCCCAAAGGGTGTAATAAGTGTGTGGTCACGTGTTTATATGTGTGTATGCGTGCATGTTCACATTTGTATGTTTGGGGGATGAGCCGCGCTCAGTTATCCCGTCTTCTGTCACATTCAGATGGCTCTCAGTCAATCAACTATTTCCACTGAGACTCGTCACCCCACTCCAGCCCCCCACGGCCATCGGTCAAATGGGACCATCTTCCCTCCAGGGCTGCTTTGGAAATCCCCACCATTGCCACTTTCCCTCACTGTTTTCTTCCTTTCTAAAAAGTTTTATGTATTTATGTTTGGCTGTGCTTGGCCTCCGTCGCTTTGTGGTCTGTGTCGTATTGCGGGTTTTTTCTCTAGTTGAGGCAAACAGAGGCTGCCCTCTTGTTGCAGGGCTGGGCTTCTCACTGCAGTGGCTTCTCTCATTGAGGAACACAAGCCCTCTGGTGTGCAGGCTTCGGCAGCTGAGGCACGCGGGCTCAGTAGTTGCAGAGCCCGGGTTCTTAGAGCACAGGCTCTGTGGTCCACGGGCTTAGTTGCCCCACACAATGTGAGATCTTCCCAGCCCAGGGATCGGACTCATGCCTCCTGCATGGGCAGGCAGATTCTTTACCTCTGAGGCACCAAGGAAGCCCTACTGTCTTCTTGTTTCAGAGCACACGCAGAAGGTCCTTAAAGCGGTGGGCTCGGAGCACCGTCCAGTCTCCCCTTCCTGCTGGGAGGACAGTGGAGGGATATCCTTTAAAAGCAGCCTCTGTTCAACAAGCAGTAAAGGTCATGCTTCACAGCTGAAGCTCAAAAGGCACAGGAAGCAATCCTTCACACGGGGCTTCTTGCAAAGCTCCCTCTCACTTGTCTGCTTTCCTCACGAGAGGATAAGTCTGTGAGGCAGAAACACCAGTGACTTAAAAATGCACTCATCCATTCACTCACTCGCTCATTTTGTTATTGAATCAGAGTGAGTGCTAAGTGCCTTGCTCTGTGCTGGGAATCACAGTTTTTTTGCTGCTGTTCATGTTTTTTTTAGTGTCTTCTGAGATGTCACTTTCTTTGCAAAACCTTCGCAGTCACCCCCAAGGAGTAGCTGGGAGACGTGCTCCAGGCCCTCATAACTATACACACCTCTAGGGTGCTCCCAGCGCCCAGGTTTTAACTACCTGTGAGCCTGCAGAGTGTCTCCTTTAGAACTGCCATCCTTTCTCCAGCACCTGCCCCTGGTGGGCATGCAACAGAAATGTGGATGAGCAAAGACGTGAATGGATGAATTCATGAGTACACGAATTAAGCTGTGCAGGCTAAGGTGACGTGAAGGGGACTGGGAGTAAGAGGTGCTTCTCTGGGGTCCAGACAGGCAGGGAAAGAGGTGGGTCCCCCTCCCTGGCTGGAATTTCACTCCTTTCACTGGTGGTGAAACAAAGGAGAACCTCTTCTCCTAGTGGTTAATCACAAGCAACAGCTCCCAGCATACAGGCAAAGAACCCAAACTGGAGCCCAGAGAACTAAATACCTGAAGTTCCTGCCAGTTCCCTGCATCCCACAGTGGAAATAGATTTTGATCATTCCTCTGTAACTGGGCAATTTTCAAAAAGAAAAGAGAGCCCAGACCTCAGTCTTAGGAGCACATATTCACCCCTGGGAGGGCTTTAGGGAGACAACAAGGACATGAGGTCCTTCCTGAGTGGACTCCAGAATTGCTGCCTCTGGAGCATTTTAGGGGAATTCCTGAGATTCCGAAGACTTAACAGGGAAGCCTCCTGGAACGGAGGGCTGGGGCTGAAGGTGTGAGCCTTGATGGTCCCAAATGCGCTGACGTCATCGGCTGGAATAGAGCAGAAACTCACATCCACACAGCGGATGCTCAGCCGCATGAAATCTGTGAGGCAGTACCTAGACCCGTCCTCGGGCGGCATTTTCCTTGGCTCCTAGGTGGCAGCTGTCCATGCTTTCACTGTTACTACCAGGGGGAGACCCCAGGAGGGGCAGATGCTGGTTCAGAGGCTGGCTCAGGCTTCAGGCCACCTGGGCTATGAGTCTGGAAGCTCCCTCAGCTGGCCTCTCCTCTGTGGCGACCCCAGACCCGCCCTTCTCACACCAGCATCTTTGTCTCCAACAGATGTGACATTTGCATTCCCTTCCTGGGTCTCCTGCCTGGACCGTCTCTCTAACTGGCCTCTCAGTCGAACCCTTGTGCCCAAGTCCCCCAGACCTCAAAGGGAAGAAGCTGTTTTTTCTTCTTAAAGCAGATATTGTCCTCCTGTTTCTTTAAGGTCACTTGTCCCAAATCCTACAAAATTTTCCCATCAGACCCCTCTTCTGTCTTTCCCTTGCCCCTCACCCCTCACGTGGCTGCTTGATCTTGGCATGAGCTGTCCTCTCCCGGGGTCCAGGGTCAGCCTTTCCTCTTCCGACAGATTCTGTTGTCAGCATCAGACAGTGTTTCCCAAAGAGGGTCCCAAGAATCCCACAGAACGCTCTGTATTCAGTCAGGTGGGTTTGAGAAACTCCCTACTTGGGGATATACAACACAGGAAAGGTCTGGAGAGTCCTGCAGCAAAGGCTACTGCTGCACCTGGGAAGACCCAGGCTTCCCTGGGCTTTCGTGACCTTGGAAGACCTTTCTCCACGTAACACTCGTGAAGTGAAAGTGAAAGTGAAGTTGCTCAGTCGCGTCCGACTCTTTGCGATCCTGTGGACTGTAGCCTACCAGGCTCCTTCCTCCATGGGATTCTCCAGGCAAGGATACTGGAGTGGGTTGCCATTTCCGTCTTGTGAACATCCCCCAAATAGCAGAGGCAGAGGCCAGTGATAATGAGAGGACTTCCCAGGTGGCGCCAGTGGTAAAAAGTCCGCCTGCCAATGCAGGAAACATAAGAGACACAGGTTTGATCCCTGGGTCAGAAAGATGCCCTGGAAGAGGGCATGGCAATCCACTCCAGTATTCTTGCCTGGAGAATTCCATGAACAGAGGAACCTGGCGGACTACGGTCCGTGGGATCGCAGAGAGTGGGACGCGACTGGGCCGAGCGCAGCACAGGGTCAGGGTAGAGGTGGCCTCCTCTGCCCCTCCTCCAGCAAGCTGCCAGACACTTGTCCTGTGTGCGGCCCTTGCCCAGGGACTCAGGCGCATTGTCCCAAGGTCAGCACACCCGGGACAGACGCTATCCAGCAGAAAACCATGACCCCATCCCAGCATCTCATGCTCGTCGTCTCCCAAAGCCCCCCAACATCCCTGCACAGACCCTCCCCACAAACCCCATGGCCACCCCATTCCCACGCTCACTCCCTCTCCTCCAGGGGGCTCCCCAACACTGTCCCTCTACACCCCCCCACCCCCAGCCAGGGGCTATCCAAAGGGCAAACCAAAAAAAAAAAAAGGGAAACCAAAGCAAACAAAAGAATTCCCCTGACCCCCCAATACACACACATACAAAAGAGCAGGCTTGTGGGAAGAGGAAGCTGCCCCAGCACCTAGCCCTGGGGGTGGGGGAGCCGGGCTCCCCCCATTGTTCTCTGCCCAGGCCTGTGATGACAATCCCAGCCCGGACAGGTTGCAGCCCCCCTGCCCTGCAGCCAGCGGCCCCCCTCTCCTCCCCACCTCTGCTCCTGAGAAAGACGCCTCAGAGCAGCTGTCATAGGCTCACAAGTGGTTCCCACAGGAGGAGGAAGTGAATGCTCACAAAAGACCGGGCTTTTCCCTGAGGAAGCAAGGCTGGCCTTTCAGTGACAGACTTGGGCGAGGACGAGGGACAGGGCAGGCCGCGGACCCAGGGGACCAGGCCAGGAGAGGAGCCGGCTCTCGGAGGAAAGACGGGCATTGTGAGCCCTTGTTTACGGGCGGCGGGGCCCTGACCTTGCTGCAAGTCCACAGGCCCTCCGGCCCCGCCCCCCGCAGCCTGGCGCATTGTTGTGGCATCGGCCCATTCATAATTTTATTTGGGGGTGGTTGTTTTGTCGGTCTCCAGCCCCTCCCCCAACTGGCTCCCTTTCAGCATTGTAACCCGGATAAAAAGGCAAGATATCCTTCCCTTTTCCTGGACCTCGCTTCCTACCTTGGCCTCGCCGGCCTCGCAGACTCTGTTAACCCTTCGAGCAGCGGAGGACAGGGCTCGCTAATGACAGGCCTGCGAGGCAGGCCGAGTCCCTCGCCCAACACCGTCTCCCCCGCCCCCCTCCCCGTACCTGCTGGGGGGCAGAAGCCCAGGGTCCCAGGAAGGGCTTGGGATCCAACCACTTAGGGATCACAGAGCTGGATGCCGGCGTGTCGGAAGGGCTGAAGAGCGAGAGGATGGAGAGGTGCGGAGCGGGCGTCCCAAAAAGGGCTGACGCCTCACTAGCTGTCCTTGTTTAGTAGCTCAATCATGTCCGACTCTTTTGCGACCCATGGACTGTAGCCTGCCAAGATCCAGGGTCCTTGGCACCTCCGTCCAAGGGATTTCCTAGGCAAGAACGCTGGAAGGAAAGGAAAGGGTTAATCGCTGTCTTTTCTGTGACCCCATGGACTGTAGCCCGCCAAGCTCCTCTGTCCATGGGATTCTGCAGACAAGAATACTGAGATGAGCTGCCATTTCCTCCTCCAGGGGATCTTCCTGACCCAGGGATCGAACCTGCATTTCCTGCATTGGCAGGTGGGTTCTTTACCCCTGAGCCACCTGGGAAGCCTGCCTAGAAATGGAGGCCTAGCTCATGCCAATCAAGGGTGCTCCCCACTGGGACATTCCTGGCAGTCAAGGGTTAAGCCTTTGCCTTCCAATGCAGGGGGGTGTGGGTTCAATTTCCGGTCAGAGAGCTAAGACCCCACACACCTCAAGGACAAAAAACCAAAAGAGAAAACAGAAAACAGAAGCAGTATTGTAACAAGTTCAGTAAAGACTTTAAAAATGGTCCACATCCAAAACAGAAGATGTTCCCTGTGTTGGCAGTGGGGTTCCCACCTGGGAACCCACTTTCCCAGGTGGCTTCCTGGGAAAGCCATGAACCCATGTCTCGAAGCAGAGCCTGGGCATGAGAGTGGGGCCACCAGAAGGTGCCCAGGTACCACCGAGACCAGGCGTCCAGGGCCAGAAGCCAAAGCTTACCCGTGACCAACTCAGCGCCTCACGGGGAGCCCAGGGCAAAGCCAGGACAGGCACCCAGGCTCTGGACTCCGGGAGCCGAAGCCAAGGCTGGCTGCCCTTGATGGGGTGAAGCCTTCAGCCAGAAGGTGGGAGCTTAGAGCTCCTTCCACACCGAGACCAAAGCTTGGAGGACTTTGGGCTTCACCCTCTTGCGCTGGGTGATCTTCCTTCGTGACACCCTGGGTAGTTAAACCCATTTCTTCCCCGATCTGGTCCCTCACATCTCACCCCTTCTCTACTTGATCCCTGGCTCAGGATATCACATGCTGCCCGAGCACCCAGCCAGCTTGTTCCCACCCTTGGAATTACTTCCCTGTCCTAACGTGCCACCTCCCACCTGCCTCCCCACCACCAGTCCACTTGCCTATGCGAGGCCCTGTCTAACTCTGAAACAGCACACTTGCCCCTAGGGACACTGCCGGAGGGTCCTAAGTGCACTGAGGGTTTTCCGCCTCTGCATCCACCACAGACCCTTTGCAGTGTCTTATTCGCCCCGACAGAGGTATCATATCCCAAAGCTTCTGCCATTTAGGTTTATGCCCTGTAAGTGACGGCTCAGACAGTAAAGAATCCACCTGCAAGGCAAGAGACCTGGGTTCGATCCCAGGGGCGGGACGATCCCATGCAGAAGGGAATGGCAACACCCTCTAGTGGTCTAGCCTGGAGAATCCCACGGCCATAGGAGCCTGGTGGGCTACAGTTTGTGGGGTCTCAAAGAGTTGGACATGACTGAGTGAGCATGCATGCCTATGAGTTGGTGGGAGGGGGCCACAATTCAGCCCAAAACAGGGGGAGTAATCTGTCTCCAAGATCATCTTGAAGAGTTCACTGATTCTATGAATAGCCAAGCAGATAAAGAAATAGAATAAAAAAGAGAAAGGAGGGATAGAGGGATCTGAACTTGAAGACTGGGGCAGGGGCTAATGTCCGGAGAGGCACATCCCGCTCCTCAGCCGTCTCTTCAGTGTATAACCTGTTGGCGTCTTGGGCAGCCTGAAGCCCGCCATGGCCATCCATGGCTTTTTTGTGAGGGTGTCTCAGTCAGGGCTGCATACAGGTTACGATATCTGTGACAGTGACGGAAGTGAACTGAAAGGCGGTAGGGTCCACTCTGGGGAGATGCACAGTGCTTTGAAAGAAGTGGCCCAGCTGGGGATGGGGAGAGGTGTATGGGGTTGGGACACTGAGGGATTATGGATGCCCAGAAAGGCTGCTAATCCGGACCCACCGAGGTCACAAAAAGGTGAGGTAAGCAAAAGCCTTCCTAGGAATCCAAGATCCCTGATGGGGAGCCGGCGTCTCCCCCAAAACGCCCTTGCCCAGGTGCGCATGTGTGTATATGCAATGCATGTTTACGCCTCTGCGTGTGTGTGCTTGCACGCATCCATGCGTGCATGTTTGTGTGTGTCTTCCTGCACTGCAAGTGACCGAGTATCCCAGATGAGGTGAGGGGAGATTTGGGCCCAGCCGGAGTGTGGAGGCTGAGGTTCAGGCCACAGGGATCTTTGCACTTGAGCGCCCCAGCAAGCACCTAATAAGCACCTGGTTTTACCTTGGAGCGGGTAGAGGCACCCACTTCTCTCCACAGCCTGCCCCTTCTGCAGAGGCTTCTTTCTGACTCCTTGTGGGTCTGTTTGCTCTTCTTTAGAGTGACAGAGAACAAAAGGATTTGAGAGAGGGGGCATCTTATGCCCAGGGTCAATGTGAGAGGTTCTGAGAAGCCCTTACAACTGTCATGTTGCTCTGGAGCCCAAGGACACACTCCCGTGAGTTCCTCCGTGTGGTTCTCCTTGGGGGTAGGGGCGAAGACTGTGGAGTGCAAGCCATCCGCCTTCTGCAGCCTGGCCACGAGCACTGGCTGTGGGCATGGGAGCCAGAGGGACCAGGGCTGGGCTCCTGGCTCAGCCACTAGCAACGTGGAACTGAGGGCAAAGTCTCTTGACTCCCGGTCTCCTAAAACGTAGAATGGGGCTCTCTGCACCTGCGGGGGAACCTTGCGGTGATGAGTGAGACAAAGAAGCTAAACTTGAAGCTCAGTTAGAGCAGGTAGGGCAGCCCCCAACCCCCACCTCTGCCAGGGGTCGCAGACAGCAGGGTGGGGGGATTAGACTCCGCAGTGCCTGTCTCCACCCACTCTGTCTGTCTCTAGAAATCTCTGTTCAGCTGTTCCACCCCAAGGCTGCCTTTTAGCCAAACCTCCAAAGTCTGGGATTAAGATGAAATTGAATAACCAATGCATCGTTCCACTTCCAGCAGCCCCCAAACCAGCAAAATCCCAGATCAGAACTAAAAGGCAGAGGCAGAGTTGCCTAGATCCTTCTCAGAACCCAGGGCAGCCAGGGGTCCCCCAACATCACAGAGCTTCACCTCCTTGGGGGTCTGCAGGTAGCAGCTCAGAGGCCAGGAATGCACCCTGCCTGACCCCACTTCTCACCTCTCTGTGCACACCCCCCCGTGTCCATCCCCCACACACTCATTCCCTTGACCTCACACATTCATTCCCTACTTCCCGAGCCCCAGCCCATTGTAGAGAAGAAGCCCCGCACCCACCCAGGTCCTCCCAGAGTTGACAACTCCTGCCCACTCCCTCCTCCAGCTACAAACAACTGAGAAAATGTTGAAGAACAAGAAAGGCCGAAGGCCCACAGGCTCCTCCACGTCAAGCCTGTCGTTCCCAAAGCACATCTCCATCCTACACTCCGAATCGGAAGGTGCTGAGTCAGGGTCTAGACCCTGTTCCCAGCTGAGCAGAGACCCTCCTACTAGGAACCAGGAGAGGACTTGCCCGTAGGCAGGGAGACGGGCCACCAAGACCCAGGAAAGAGAGCTGGGATGTCCCCGGGAAACCCACTTCTCATGCCTGAGGCGGGCCTGTGACAAAGACTCACACCCCTCCAAGCCGTCTGCTCCACCCGGCCTCAACCCTGGGCTTCTGTCTGTTCTTTCAGGGTCTAGTTTCCGCTAGAGTCTGGCTAAGTCCATTTGCACACTTGACATCTAATTCCTCTTGACTTCGGATTAAATTCCTCATTCCCCGAGATCTCCCAGTTGATAACCAGCCACCCAGGCCTGCCTTCGGGGATAATCACGCTCTTGGATCCTTTTAGCAAGAATCCCACTACCCTTGATGTTGCCTCTTAGAGATCTCCATCCACTGACTCCTCCCTGCCAACTGCTCCTCAGCTAGAAACCCCCACCTATTCTTGTGGTATTCAGGGTTCAGCCCTGTCTGTCTCCCCTATTGCAACAGCCTGAACACTATTACAATAGTCCTGAGGTCTGAATGTTCATTTCTTTAACAGTTAATATTAAAAGCAATGGAGGAGGGCATGGCAACCCACTCCAGTATTCCTACTTGGGAAATCCCCATGGACAGAGAAGCCTGGTGGGTTACAGTCCATAGGGGCACTCAGATATGGCTGAGCATGCAGGCATTAAACGCAACCAGGCATGCAGGTATCTGTTCTGTTGGGGTGGCTGTGTTGAAGACAGGTGCTTGCTTCTGAGTTTTACGAGCCGTACAGCCAGCCAACTTTTGAGGAACAATCGTGAGGATTATTAACAATCCACAGAGTCGGGGCCAGGCGGAAGGTTCCAGACTCTATCTAGGATTTCCCTTTCAGGGACAAGAATTTAGAGACAAGGACAGACGTCTCTGTAGGTCCAGGCGTCAGCCCTGGCACTGACCGGCTCTGGTGGAGTGGAACCCCCACTAGTTAGAGGCTAGCAAAGCTGACACCTCTTTGTTATGGATATGACTCGGAAATGAAGCCTGAGCTTGTGGTCACCCGTTCTCTGAGGGTCTCTGATCATCAGGGGGCGCTGCCCAAGGGCGTCTGTGGAACGTCAGGGGCTGTGGTCGCCTCTTGCCTGGGGATGAGCTGGGCTGGTCTTACCCCCCTTGAAACAGAGACTCCCCTCCAGGGCCTCGTTTGAGAAAGATTTGACCGTGTGCTGTTTGATTCAGAACTTGGGAACCAAAAGAGACCCTAAATGCAGGCAGACCTCAGAGACACTGTGGGTTCAGTTCCAGGCCACAGAAGTAAAGGGGATATCACAATAAAGCCAGCACACACATTACTTTTTGGTTTCCTACTGCATATAAAAATTATGTTTATACTATGCTATATTGCACTACTGGATGTGCGATAACATTAAATTTAAAAAGCCAGTATCGTACCTTAATTTTAAAATACTTTCTTGCTAAAAAAAAATAATGCTAACCATCATCTGAGCCTTCAGAGTCATCATCTTCTTGCAATAGTAACATCAAAGATCCCTGGTCAGGGAGCACCAGCACGGATATCTTCATAATGAAAAGGTGTGAAGAACTGTGAGAATTACTAACATGTAACGCAGGAACCAAGGGAGCAAATGCTGCTGGAAAAATGGTGCTGATAGACTTGCTCGACGCAGGGTTCCCACAAACCCTCACTTTATAAATAATAATAATAAAAGTGATATCTGTGAGGCACAGCAAAGTGATATATACCACTATGTGGCCCACGCCCTCCTTCGACCGTTGGGAGCTGAAGCATTGGGTAGAGAGCCCCCACCACCCAAAACCAACCCGTTGAGGTGAGGGCAGAGCCAGGTGAGCATCCACACCTGGGTCCTTCCAATGAGCAGGCTCTCACACAGTCTTCTCCAGAAAGGCTCAGAGATGGAGCTCATAGTTATTTTTCACCTTGGCAGTTGCGAGAAAACTACCCTAAGTTTTCTTTGTGGGAGGAGGAAAAAATAAGAACCCGCAATTCAGCAGGGAGTACAATTTTAAAAATAAGTCTCCGGGCCAGTGCATTTAACGCCGGCCCCTTGGGGATGCAGGGCCCATAACTCAGGAGCACAATGGCCTTTCTTGTTGTGAATGAGTGTGAAGTGCCAGCAGAGGAAATAGGAAGCCCCCAATGCAGCCTGAATGGACCTGTGAACAGGCATAATAAAAGTTGTCCTGGATTTCCGCTACCACCAGGTGCTTCCGCCGGGACTTGTATTCATTCAGGCCTGGGGGTGGCCACCGTGCCCAACCTTCCCCTCGACCCCAGCCCCTGCTCACTCTCCTGACCTCACACATCGAATAGGGGCCCCTCGGGCCTGGACTCCTGGGACTGGGTGACAGGTGAGCTTTCACCCTACGCCCAGTGCCCCAAAGGTGGAGCTGGTTTTAGAGTGATGGGGAGGGCTTGGGGTGGGAGACAGGAGGGGGGTCACCAGATTACAGCGCCTCCGTGTTGCAAGTCTGATAAGAGAAGCTTGTCGGAGGAAACCCAAGGGCACATGGAGACAGGTGGTCACCAGCTACAAGTGACAGACACAGTGAGGGGTTTGGCCCATGAGGCAGGAGGTGCCAGCTGCAGGGAGGGTGGGGTGAGAGGCTGAGAAGGACACCCATCAGTGAGGGGGGTGGAGACATGTCCACACCAGGCACAGATACTTGGGAACAGCCAGAGGCAAGCACCCGCAGGCCACCCACTTGCCGTGTGACCTCGAGCCTGTAGCTCTCTCCCGAACCTGCCCTGCCCCTGGGCTCCCAAACGAGAAGGTTGGATGGAACACACTGCCCATCTGGTGCTGCCTCCTGTGATCTGAAGCCTGAGTGTAAGCTGGGAATGCTTCTAACGAAAGGGAAAAGGAGACTGCGGTCTCAGAGGCCCACACCACCCAGCGGGGCATAGATGAGTGAGGCCAGCGTGGTGTGAGGCAGGGACTGTGGGGACAGGAAAATTCCAACAAGACACGGGCCACAGAACATGCGCCTGCCTGCTGCCCAAGGGGGACTCCATCTAGGGCAGGCAGATGCTGAGGAAGCTGCTGAGATGGCGTGCGTGCATGCTAAGTCGCTTCAGTCGTGTCCGACTCTGTGTGACCCCAGGCTCCTCTGTCCATGGGATTTCCCAGGCAAGATTACTGGAGTGGGGAACTGTGCCCTCCTTCGGGGATCTTCCTGATCCAGGGATGGAACCCGCATCTCTTGTGTCTCCTGCATCAGCAGGCGGGTTCTTTACCACTAGCGCCACCTGGGAAGCCCACTGAGATGGCACGCCTGCCCTTTATTAACCGTCTTAATAGAGCAGATTCAGAGAGATGCTGCCACATCCCTATGACAAAGCAAGGAGGGGCTTTGTCATTCTGAAATGGGGTAAGGTGAGGGGGCAGTGGATTTATCCTCTTGGGGTATGAAAGAGAAGGCACCAGAAACGCCTTGGCTCTTAACACGGTAGATGGTTTATAACAGGGGTCCCCAGTCTCTGGGAGCTAATGTCTGATGATCTGAGGTGGAACTGATGTAATAATAATAGAAATAAAATACACAATAAATGTAATGTGCTTGAATCATCCTCAAACCATTTCCTCCTCCCCTCCCCCTGTCCCAGTCCATGGAAAGATCGTCTAACACAAAACTGGTCCCTGGTGCCACAAAGGCTGGGGACCGCTGGTTTGCAACACACACCATCCAGGTGGATAAGAAGCCATGGAACAGCCACGGCCCTGATCCTGAGTAGGGAATCAGTCACCCACCCCCATCACAATTAGGAAGCCTCACGTCTTCCTGGAAGCCTGCCCAGCTCTGGGGGGATAATGCCTGGAATCTGTGGATAGCTGACCCCTTGGGCACTAGAGCATGTTAACTGGGTTTGACACCGTAAAAGCCCCTGAGTCCTTGTCTTTTGAAGTAAGGTGCTGACTCAAGAGTTAATGATGGAGAAATGTGAAGATGTAGAGATAAAGAAGAGCTGTTGAGCTGAGAAAGTGGTAACAATTTAGACTATAAATCTGCCACATAGCAGAATTACCAAACTCTGAGTTCCCTGAAAGATATGGATAAAGGTCTGACACATTGGTAAGCTGTTTTTGCAGGAAGCAGACCTCCCTTCAGATGAAAACTGCTGACTGCGGGAGCATGGACCTTAGACTGGTTGAAACCACAGAGTTGATGACGCCTGGAACTTCACCTTAATGTCAGCCAATCCAAGAACTGTCCACGAGCTGATCACGCCCTACTCCTTGAACACTGGAAAACTCCCCACAGCCCCTTCCCGTCTTGAAAGCATTAGCCCGCTGTGGCCCCCCTTGCCTGGCAAAGCAATAAAAGCCACTCGTTTCTACTTTGCCCAGAACTCCATCTCTGCATTTCTATCAGGCACCAGTGAACCAAGTTCCGGCAACCGGGTCATTCCTCTTTGGCACCAGCAGTGTGGCAGGGAGAGGACCCTCCAGCTGGAAACCCTTCGTCCCCCCACGTCTAGCCTCCTGGTTCCATCTGTAAGACAGGAGGCGAGCCAAGCAGTCAACGCGGACTAGGAACCGCCTGGGAGCTGAGCAGCCCTCTGGCTGCCAGTGTTTGGAGAGCAAGTTGGGACTGTGGACAGCCCAGGTGTCTGATATCTTTATTAGTCACCTAAGGGCTGCTATTATCAGTGTTATGCATCCATCCAGAATGAAGATAAGATTCACCTCAGTTCCCCAGGTGACGATGAAAACAACAATGATACCGCAGTGGTGATGTTGGTGATAAGCAGCATCAGAGGGAATACGGAGTTACAGGCTTCTTGCACCATATGCCTTATTTGGAGTCTAGCAATGATACGATTCCAGAGACAGAGGAGCCTGGCTGGCTATGGTCCACGGGGTCGCACAGAGTCAGCCACGACTGAAGTGACTAACACTTTTACTTTGAATGATGATGTAAGAAGGGTGGATATTATTTTTTTAAACATTTTTTTAAACTTTTTATTTTATACTGGAGTATATAGCCAGTGTTCTTGCCTGGAGAATCCCAGGGACGGCAGAGCCTAGTGGGCTGCTGTCTATGGGGTCACAAAGAGTCAGCCACGACTGAAGCAACTAACACTTTTACTTTCGATGATGATGGAAGAAGGGTGGATATTTAACATTTTTTTTAACTTTTTATTTTATACTGGAGTATAGCCAGTTAGGAGCCTGGTAGGCTGCAGTCCATGGGGTCGCAAAGAGTCGGACACAACTGAGCGACTTCACGTCACTCACTATAGCCAGTTAACAGTGTATGGTTTCAGGTGGACACAAAATGAGTCAACCATACATGTTGTTATTGTTAGTCACTGAGTCGTGTCCAACTCTGTGAGCCCATGGACTGTAACCCGCCAGGCTCCTCTGTCCATGGGATTCTCCAGGCAAGAATACTGGAGTGGGCTGCCATTTCCTTCCACAGGAGCTCTTCCTGACCCAGGGATTGAACCCGTGTCTCCTGCATTGCAGGCAGATTCTTAACCGCTGAGCAACACTCCCCTCCGATCCGTACTCCCCTCCCATCCAGGCTGCCACATGACATTGAGCAGAGTTCCCTGTGCTATACAGTAGGTCCTTGTTGATTATCCATTTTAAATACAGTAGTGTGCACATGTCCATCCCAAACTCCCTGACTATCCCTTCCCCCTGTGTTTACCCCACTCCTTGCAACCATAATTTCATTCTCTAAGGCTGGAGTCTCTTTCTGTTTTGTAGATAAGTTCATTTGTATCACTTCTTTTCAGATTCTGCATATAAGGGATGCCGTACAATATTTCTCAGAAGGGTGACTATTATTCTGCAGGTGAGAGCATCGAGGCTTATAGAAGCACAAGCGTCATATCTGCATCAAAGTTCTCATAACTAGTAAGTATCAGAGGTGATTTTTCTTTCCCTACTCAAGGAATGCGGGTCTGCCAAGTGCTGTCCACCATGATGGCATCACTCAGAGATGGTAAGTGGGCTGAATATTGTCCACACTGGGGACATCTGCTGGGCTCTGAAACATCCCCAGGTTGGATGATTTTAGCTTTTCTTAAAACAAACATGGGACTCTTGGTCCTCCTCCAACTCTTTGGGAAGCTGAGTGGGTCCGGGGCCTCTGGCAGATCTCAGAGGACGGCTTCTCAATTGCCCACAGGACCTGAGCATATCTGGGAGGGCATCCTTGGTCAAGACCAGTTTGGGCCTAAGACCGTGGGATCAGCTACGTTGTGTGCTAGAAAGAGCCCGAGGCCTGGGCTCCAGCAATCCAGAGCTTGGCTTCTCTTCTGATTCCTTGACGGACTAGCTGTGGAATCAGGGGCCAGAATGATACTGTGTGGGCGCTGACTGCTGCTCCACATGGTCACAGCGCCGCCTGACTTCCCAGGGCTGTTAGGGAAAGCACCTGAGCACAGCCTGGTACCTTGATAGCGTCCCAGGTGCCTGGTACCTCTACAGACTCACACACCTGACACAAACATCACAGAAGAAAATGCAAGCCGGGGACGCCCCTGGTGGTCCAGTGACGTAGGCTCCATGCTTCCAGTGCAGGGGGCCCAGGTTCCACCGCTGGTTAGGGAACTGGATCCAACTTGCCACAGATACGACCCAGTGCTCAGTCAGTCGCTCAGTCACGTCCCACTCCTTGTGACCCCATGGACTGTAGCCCACCAGGCGCCTCTGTCCATAGGATTTTTCAGGCAAGAATACTAGAGTGGGTTGCCATGCCCTCCTCCATTGGATCCAGGGATCGAATCTGCATCTCCTGCATTGCAGGCAGATTCTTTACCACTGAGCCACAGAAGTGAACAAACCCAAGCCGGACAGAAAACTGGGATCCAAAGTGTGTGGTCAGCAGAGTCAGGAGGGCTGCTCAGGCCTGGAGTTCAGGTGCTGCCCCAGCTCCGAGCCCTGCAAGGAAAGAAAGTCTAGGGTGGTGACGCTCCGTTCTAGGCTAGAACCTCTATGTCACAGGGCAGGCTGTGGTCAGAAAGGAGCCAGAAGCTGAGGTCCAGAAAATAACCTCTTTTGCAGGGCGGAGGTGGACAGAGAAGCTTTCTTTCCCTCGGGCCTCTTGCTCAGGCCGCGTCTTTATTATCCCATGTGATTAAAGGCAGCGGACCCCTCCTCTATGAAAACGTGTGGACCAAACTCACCTCCTCTGAGACTGGAGGCAGCACAGGCTTGCTTTCACTCCCAAGGACTTTGATAAATGGGAACACGGTTTCAGCCCGAGCCCACCGTCACTGGATGGTGGCATCTAAGTTCGAAATGACCAGCTGTGTTGAATAGAGGCAAACACCACACACCCCACACACCCAGCCCTGATGTCATAGGATACGGTGAAGGTGTAAACGGGGAGGCTTTGTGGACTCAGCTACTGTGAGATTTGGTGGAGCCAGGCTCGCCTTGGAGTCACAGAATCTGATGGCACCCTGACCACAGGACTCACTGGGTCCGTGGTCCTGGGTGAGGTACTTAGTCCCAAGAGCATTTGTTTTTCTCGCCTGTAAAATGGGACAGTGGGATGACGTGAGTGTAGGAACACTGTCTACAGTTGAATGGGATCTGGAGCTTCATCCGCTGCCAAGTGCTGTAGGAAAGCTGAGTGTTGTGTTCTCTGAGCTCTAATGTTGATTTTCTTGGCCTGAGGTCTCTCTTGGGACTTCCCTGGCGGTGCAGTGGCTAAGAAGCCGCCTGCCAGCACAGGAGATGTGGGTTCGATCCCACGTGCCTTGGAGCAGCTAAGCCCAAGCACTGCAACTGCTGAGCCAGTGTGAGCCCGAGCTCCCCAGCAAGAGAAGCCACTGCAGCGAGAAGGCCACACGCCGCAGCTGAGAGAAGCCCCAGCTCCCTGCAATCGGAGAAAGCCCACGCAGCAGTGAAGACCCAGCGCAGCCAAAAGCAAGGAAATACATAAAGACAATTATAAACATAAATTTTAAAGAGCTCTCTTGCTCAAAGCCGTTACGGTCTGCCTTGGGTGTAGGGAGGTGGGGCTGCCCCTGGTGAAATACGGTAATGGGTCACAGGCTTCTCCTGTCCCAGTTCAGGCCCTGTTCCTGGGCAGGGATTGGGGGGAGCATCCAGGGAGCCAGCCGCCTCTCTCCCCACTTGCAGGCCTCTGGGAGTCAGGGAGATGCTATGGGACATGCTCAGAAAGCTGAGGTTCTCCCTCCAGCCCTGCTATTCACCTGTCTTATGGCCTGGGGCAAATCACACCCTCTCTCTGAGCCTGTTTTTGGCCTGGAATGATCTCTAAGATCCTTGCCAGCTCTGATCATTGTCCTTCAAAAACTCCATGTGTAACCCCTTTGCTCTTAGAGTTCAGAATTCAATGCTACAGCAAGAAAAGCAGTTGATTCATTTTGGTCTGCTCCTCTGCCCCACTAGATAATCCCAAGAGTCATTGTCACCCCAGGCTTGTCCCTTCTGACACTGGTGTGTCCAGCCTGGGCCCTGGCAGTGCCCCACGCCACCCTCTGACCTCCAGGCCTGTCTGACTGGCTCCCTCTTCCCAAACAATGAGATTTAGCACTGGGGTGATCCCAGATCCGCCTCCCAGGCTATGTCCACACCAACAGGGGCTCATCTAACGCAGTGCCCCCACTCACAGAGCACCCCAGCTTTTTGTTTAACAAAGAGTCAAGCGGTAGACACTTCATTTTGGAAAGGTTAGCAGATTGATGAGAGATTTGGGATCGAGCAGACTTGGTGACGGGGAAGGGAAGTGTGGGACAAATTGAGAGAAGCACTCTGCCATGTGTGAAACAGCTAGCTTGTGGGAAGCTGCTGTAGGGCAGAGGAAGCTCAGCTCAGGGCCCTGTGGCGATCTAGAGGGGTGGGATGGTGGAGGGAGGGAGGCTCAACTGGGAGGGGATATACGTATATATTTAGCTGACTCACGTTGTTGTGCAGCAGAAACTAACCCACTATAAAGCAACTATTCCCCATTTCAATACACAAAGAAATAAGACCTGGGGTCAGTAAGGCCTTCCAGGGCCCCCCAAGTCAAACAGCTGGGCAACCTTCAGGTCATTCTCTGTGGGTCATTCTCTGTGTTAGTTTGATGATGCTCAGGGCAGGTTCATTAGCTGGACCCTTGTTGAATAAAGGCTGATGGGAAGGGGCCTCTTGGCAATAGAGCAATTCTGCAGGGTAGGGACAGAGGATGGGTCTCACTGCACCCAGCTGGGCAATTGCCAACGGGCTGAGTCCAGTGCTCAGATACTTCATGAAACAGCCAGTTTCGCTGTCCCTTCTCCTTTAATCCTAAGGCAATGTCTGTTCTCAGATGAAACAGAGCAGAGCCGTCTGAGCACACGGTTAGGGTGGCCCCTTCCAGAAGGGCAGGCTGAGACCCGGATTCCAGCCCCGGCTTGGACCAGCTCACTCTAATGAGGGATGGGACAGGAGGACGCTGGTTTCCATGCCAGCAAAGACCTGGCGCAGTGCCCAGGCCGGCCATCAGGGGTCATCCTGGGAGCCAGACACACGGCTCCCAGACAGCCTCCTATAAATAGCTATAAATAGCCTTGGCTCTGTGTGTGCACACGCCTGGCCGCCGTGTACAGCGCGGCGTGCACAAGCCCGGGGCGCGGTGAATGGGGATTGTTGAGCGGGAGATGGCTTGCCTTCACGGGCGCTGCTTGGGTTGGCGCCAGCCTCTTTTCTCCGGGCAATCCCATTTGAGCTATTGTGCCCATTATGGCTGATCCTTATCTTGGTTGTTTATCCAGTTGCTGTATAGATTGACTTTCTGAATGTCAGGGTTGGGCTGTTTCCATAACAGGAAGCTGCTTGCTGTCTTACTGTTTAAGAAACTCCAGGCTACACAATAGAGTCCCAACAAAACCCTAAACACTCCATGCGCCAGGGGGACCTCATTGAATCCAGCTCTTATTGTTTCTGTTGTGGGCTGAATCCTGTATTTACAGTCAGACGGGTGTGTGTGTGTGTGTGTGTGTGTGTGTGTGCGTGCGCACGCGTGCACGCAGGCACAGGATATTAAGCCTGGCTTTTCACTTTCCAAGTTCTCACCATAGATTAGGGTGCCCAGATTCCCCAGATGTAAACCTCCTGAAGGTGGGGGAGCGGGGACGAGCAGGGCCCGTCCCCAGAGAGTTTCCTCCCGTTCTCCTGGGGCCTTGTGTTCAGAAGGAAGTTGGCGTTTGTGTTTTCATACCGGGGCACAAACAGTAGAACAAATGCTCAAGTCAACGTTGACCCGGGCGCCAGGACCCCTACGCAGGAAGTGGAAGATCAAAGGGAGCGCTCGGCCCTGTTTCTTCTGTCACTATTATTTATTATCTTCTGAGGTGGTTCCCAGGTCCAGCTTTCAAAAACCCCTCTAGGCTGGTTAAGGATCATGGATTCATCTTCGATTTTTTTCAAGCCTCCTCTCCAACCCTGAGCAGCCAAGGAGCTTAGAGAAGAAATCAAATGGAATCTGAGACCTCTAGGGAGAGCTGCCTCGTGGCACATTGGAGAATCACCTGTTTGGAGCTTGGCTGGGAGCTCCTGGAAGGCTCAGGATCCCTCAGCCAAGTTCCTGGCGGGGAGGGAGTGGGTAAGTGCCACCTTGAAGTTGGAAGGACCCTGTGAGCTTGCAGCCCCTTGGGATGTAATTTTCGATGGAGAACAACCCTAGGTTCCTTGGCAGTAGAGCCTCCAGGTTATCTTTAAACCTTGAAAATATAAACACAGACGAGTTTAAGCATCATACCTGATGTCACCAATGAAGCCAGGGAAATGGCTTTTCAAGGCATCTCCAGTGGTTAAGGGAGCCTGTGCACAGTGGTCCTTCTTCCACAGAGCATAAGGGCTTTGCTTGACATTGTCCATCCTCATCTTGGGAAGGAGCAGGTGGACCCTGGATTCAGATGGTCAAGCACAGGTTGCAGAGAGACCAGTCAGTGGATTCCTCAGGGTATTGTTAGCAGACCCCTTAGACCAGTCAGTAGATCCCTTAGACCAGTCAGTAGATCCCTCAGACCAACATGGCTGGGACCTTCTCGGCTTGAAGGAGCAACTGATCTCAGCAGAAGTTTGAGGAGAGAGACGTGGGGTTGGCGGGTCCTGGAGGGAGCTGCAGGTACTGTAGACATCACTGGGTTAATCCATTTCTTCCTTTTAGAGGAGACAGGAAGAATGAAGATGAGGCAGTCAAGCAAAGCGCCTGGGCTCAGATTGCTGGTTAGATGCAGAGCTTCTGGAGAGGCTGGGCTGCTTCCCCAGCCCCCAGCCTCCCAGTGAGGGGCAGTGGGAAGAGTGCCCATTCCTCTCAAAGCCCCGGTGAGAAGGAAGTGGCAGCCTCACCACCGAGAAGGCCCAGGCACCAGAAAATGTAGACAAAGGGCTTCATCTCAAACCACTGAGTCCCGGTCATCCCAAGTCACCACGTCACCTCCAAACATCTCCAGGAGAAAGTTTAGGTTTCCTGGGGGAGATGAGCCAATGGTCTGGACTTCTCTTAAATTAAGTACAACTGGAGGTCCTGGGAGAAGAGAAGTGCTTAACGCTTGATTATTAGAACAAGTTCTGAATTAACAAAGCCTTCCTTTCTGCTTGCAAAGAACTGAACCGGTGAGCTACAGACACCAGCCAAGTCACCAGATCCAGAGAGGTAAGAAAAATTAAGTTTGTGTACTTGAACAAATGTGAACAGTCTTCTATTTCGATACTGATCGTTTTCTAAGGGCCACATAGTCCAACCGCTATCAGAGGCTTGAATCTAAATCTAAGGCCAAAACTTCCATTTTGGTTGAAGACTCTTGTCTTATGGAGCAAACCATAGTTACCTTTTCCCACTCCCATGGAGGGTTCCCTGCAAGCAGCCTGGGAGGGAACCTTGCCTTGTGAGCAGTGGTGAAAGCCATTTAGCAGTAGAGGGCGCTGTTTACCTAATATCCGAGCACGAGGCTGCGAGGAGAGAAAGAATTCTGATGCTGTAAGAGTGGTCATCTAGCTGCCTCTCCCATCTCTTCCAGACCGTGTTCGACCAGCCTGATGGATGGGAAAGTTGTACGTTCACAGAGAGCTCCCTGTCTTACTTGGGAACTCAGTCCTGTCATAGCCGTCTTCCTTGTTAAGAAGCTCTTAAACCAACCTGCACCCATTGTGTTACGTTTCCTCTCGTTCTATGTCACTGACTTTGAACCTCGTGTCGTGGCACTGCAGAGTGAATTGCTTCCCTGAGATGCCTTCCCTCTATTATTCTTGCTTGCCCAGCATTCACTACCATGGCAACATCCCGCGGGTGGGGCACAGGGTAGGGTTGGGACTGTACAAATCGCACCTAATATGAACACTGGAGATTACATTTAACATTGTCTGAGAATATGGGATACCGCTAGATCTTATAAACGGTAAATAAAGAGCATTTAATTATCTATTGGGCTTACTGGTTGGGAGCCTGGTTCCTGTAAAACACAGGCAGACATCAGAATCACTGTTAGAAAATACTTTCAAGACAGTCTGAACACAGGAAATAACCAGATGTCCTCAGTGTTATTCTCAAAATATTAGCCACGTTTGTGGATAATGTTGACTTTGTTTTGAGATTTGGCCTTGGTCTCTATGTGATGGCTCAGACAGTAAAGAATCTGTCTGCAATGCAGGAGATCTGGGTTCTATCCCTGGGTAGGGAAAATCCCCTGGAGAAGGGAATGGCTACCCACTCCAGTATTCTTGCCTGGAGAATTCCGTGGACAGAGGAGCCTGGCGGGCTACAGTCCATGGGGTCACAAAGAGTCGGTTCGGACACGACTGAGTGACTGACGCTTATATACGGTGGGTGGTTTAGCCTGGAGCCAACAACGGTTAACACTCAAGGTTCTTCTTGGCTAGCCAAGGGCCTAGCAATCTCTCGTTCAAACAGCATGTGTATTTGTGAAATTTGTAAGCATAAACTATTTTAATCCCAAATTGGTCAAAAGTGTGGTTTGTTTCTACTCTGACTTCTGTCCATCATACTTATCAACACACACACACACACACACACACACACACACACACACACAAACAGACACTTTAGTTGCTTCTGTGCAGTTAAACATTGCCAACTGTTCTGGTGTAGAAATAGCTTCCAGGCATACCCCAGTGCCAGCCCGTGCCACTGATGAAGGCCCAAGACCAGGCGTTGTGATCAGTGGGGACCTGTCTTCGGGCTCCGAGCACTAGAAGCCCGTCCCAAGCAGAGGATAAACACATACACAGAGCCAGAAGCTTGTCCGGATTATTTTTCTGGTTTCCTGATATTCCTGTTTTCCATCTTTTAAAAATCTGCTATTTGGGCAGAACTATGGAGAAAATAAAAAGACCAGTGGTCACCAGAAGTTGGGGGAGGGAGGGTTGGGCAGGGGGAGCTGAGGTTGTTTAGGACAAGGAAATCACTTTACAGTCTTCTCATGGTGGAGACAAGCCACTGGACATTTGTCCAAACCCACAGGACTTGCCATGCTGAATGTGCCCACATGGTGCGAAATGCTCAGCCGTGTCCGAATCTTTGCGACCCCATGGACTGCAGCCCACCAGGCTCCACTGTCCATGGGATTTTCTATCAAGAACACGGGAGTGAGTTGCCATTTCCTCCTCCAGGGGATCTTCCCAACCCAGGGACTGAAACTGCATTTCCTGCGTCTCCGGCATTGCAGGCAGATTCTTTGTAACTGAGCCACCGGGAAGCCCCACACTAAGGCTGACCCTGATGTAAACCAGGGTGACGATGAGGTGTTAAATCAGGGCCATCAGCTGTAACAAAGTCTCCATGTTGATGGTGGGGGAGGCTATGCATATGGGGAGTGGCAAGGGTACAAGGGAAATCTCTCGACCTTCTTCTCTGTTTTGCTGTGAATCTAGAATGGCTCTGAAACATAGTCTTACAAAGTACGCAAACAGTTATCATTCATTTACTCACTCCAAATAAATGTTCACTTGAGAAACTTGTGATGCATTTGCAATTACGCAGGCTGTTTTTTTTTGTTTTTTTTTTTTTTTACTCAGGCTGTTTTTAAGAAGCCCCCGGTTTGTTGAGACACCCACAAAACCTGGCTCTGCCCTGTTCATAACTCCTAAGTCCTTACCACTGTTATTAGCTCATACTTACAACTATGCCACTTTTCCATTTGGATTATAAATATCTTAAAGATGAAAAAGTATCTTGATTCCTGTGTCCAGTGCATTAAATAAAACTTTTCATTGGCTGGAGTTGATAGATGCCTCTCCTGACCCTCTTTGATTGTTACCTGCAGGAGCTGTGTTACTGGTTGGTTTAACAGAGTGTAGAGAGTTCTGTCCTGAGATCTTTAGTTACTTGAAGGTGTCTTGAGCTGAAACAGGGGCTCCAGGGAAGCATATAATTACCCATGTCAATAGAAGGGGACAGCAGAGAGTGAACCACCCAATCAGAGAATTGCGTTCCTGGTACGGAGAACAAGACGACGGTCAATCCTTCCTGTTGCTCCCACCACTATTAGTGACTCTGAGGCGCAGTACCTCACAGACTGAGATACAGTCACCTCTTTCCGTTTCTTGAAATTCCGGAGTCCACTCCTTCCGGAGGGCAAAATTAGTGAATGTTTTGTCTCCTTTTCTCCAAGATCCTGCTTGGCTAGCGTGAAAAAATTGAGTTTTTTCAACAACCAAGATTCACGACGGTGAATCTTTCTTCACAGAAAAGCCACAATTCCAATTCTCCCGGAGCAGATGAAGAAGGGTGGAAGATAAACTGAATGTGCCTGGTAATTCTTTCAGGGACTGTCCCTGAAAGAGACACCAGTCATACCAGCACTTGCCAGCAGAGGGCGAGATGTCCCCGCTGGTGGGACTGAAGTTGGCTGCGCTCCCTCTCTGGGTTCTTTTCGTTGGTCCACCTGGATTATCTGGACGAATCTGCAGAATTCTCTATCTGTACCCACTCTCCCTGAGGAGGTGGTTCTACCAGAGGAGGCTGCAAAGAGCCCAGGCTCTGAATATCCCACCTGGGCTGTTCTGGGGGCCTCAGACTTGGGGCCTCCCTGTGCCCTGGAGAACCACCTCGAGCCTGCAGTTCTCCCAGAGGATTCTGGGATGAGAAAGATCTGAAGGTCCCTCTGCCTCCCCGCGCCCCCCGTCCCCCGCAGTTCCCGGTCCTGTCTGAACATCCCAACGACCTCCCTGCAGCATTCTGAACCCCGCAGAAGGTCTTCTGTAGGGGTGCCGGATACAATCCAGGATGCTCAATTCGATTTGAATTTCAGATAAACAAAGAATAATCTATTATTAATAATCCATCCCAAACATTGCAGGGGACATACTTACATGTTACAAACCCTTCTTGATCTAAAATTCAAGTTGAATTGGGTGTCTTTTCGCTTTATTTGCTAAATCCATACCACCCCGGGATTCCCAGGTGGCTCAGACAGTAAAGAATCTGCCCGCAATGCAGGAGACTTGGGTTGGAAAGATACAGTGGAGAAATGAATGGCAACTCACTCCAATATACTTGCCTGGAGAATTCCATGGACAGAAGAGCGTGGCGGGGTCACCAAGAGCCAGATAAGACTGAGGTGAGACAGCACACACGCGTACCACCCCAGCTCTCCTGAGAAGCCTAAAATATTCTAACACAATGCAGACCAAAAGCAAGATTCCTTCTCCCTCCCTCTAGCCCCTTCTTCCCCCAAAACACTCTGGCTAGGATCTGCCTTATTAGGCCTGCTCTAATCTGAGCCGCGCGCTTCACACGCTCTCATTTCCTCAGCTTTATTCGGTCCTGTCAATAAACCAGGCGGGCCTGCACCTAAACAGAAGGGAACAGACACGAGATTCTGACTGTGCAGGGCATCAGCCTTGGTGGAGCAACTTGGCTAGGCTGCCTGAGACTCCAGATATGACCGCTGGAAGTTGGGGGTGGGGGCAGGCCCAGAATCTCCTGTCTTTCCCCCTAAGCACCGAGAACCAAGATCTCCCCCGCCAAGGAGCCCAGTCGTCTGCCACGTATCCCATTGCAGGCTCTGGGGCACGCCTGGGGGACCCAACTGGGCAGGCAGACCCGCCACCAGCACACCTGGGTCCTGTCCCTGGGCCTCAGCCGCGGCCTCAGCAGCAGCCATGCCTTCCTGTGCAGCCACTGCGGCGTGTAGGATGCTGATAACAGGAACAATGAGGCAGAGGAAAAGTGGCAGGAGCGGGACAATGAGTGGGCCTCAGGGACTCTCCCAGGCCAAGCACGATGGAGGAAGGAGCTGCAGGTCCCAAGGGACAGCCTGGGGACTACTGCGTGGTGGGACGGAGAGCGGGGACCCCAGGGCCCCAGGAAGAGGGGGGCAGCCTCAGCCTTGCTCCCACCCCTGAGAGAACCCCTTTCTCTGTGGCTGGGGCCAGGGAATTACTCCAAGCCCATTACCCCAAGAAGGGACCTTCTAGTCTCCCCAGGGCAGAAGGGTAAGCATCACACAGCTGCAGTGAGGGCAGAGTGGCTCCTGGATGATCTCAGCTCTGACACCCGGAGGCCCACGACCTCTGACTCCCTCGTCTACTCTCCAGCCTGTCTCAGGCCCCGCCTGTGTGGAGTGAAGGGTGCCCACGCAGGACTCCAGTTCTGCAGGTAGACCAGCCAGTGGGGCAGCAGATGAAGACCTGGGGGTTTGTCCAGAATGAGGCTGAGTTGTCTTGCTGGGGGATGAGTGCCTGCCGTTGCTGAGCAAGTCATCCTGAGAGGAGCCGCCTCTGCTCCGGGCCAGGAGTGGCCGCTGGGACATCCCAGGTGTCACGGTCACTTCATTTATGGCTCACGGCATGTGGCAGAGCTGGAGCAAAGTGTGTGATCAGAGCTCCCCGGGCCAGAACTGGAGAGGTTCAAAGGTGGTCCAGGGGCTAAGTGAGGTGCCTTGAGGGTATTTATCTCTTTTCTAAATCCGGACCGTGGCTACTGAGTCTGTGTCTATTTATTCATTGCTTAGCTCAGCCTTAGTATGAAAAAGATGTACAGCAACCAGCAAGATGCAGACAAAAGAAGAGGATAAAACAAAGAACGAAGTGGAGGGAAACAGAGGAAGAGAGGCTCCGCGGAGCCAGGAGAAAGGGTTAGGGTGCAACAGAGCCTGCCTTGAGGCCCCTGTGGGCGAGCGGCGCAGCACCAGGAAGGAGCAGCATCCCCGTCACAGGCTGTTTGGGAGGAGCCAAAATAACAACAAACAAAAACACCAACGTGTTATTTCTGATACTAACACCAGAGACCAAGCCTCATCCAAAGTCATCAGGGAGGGAACTCAGAGCAAGGGGCTGGAAACATCCAGGCTCCGGGATCCTGCATCTCAGAGCTTGTCGAGGGTCAGGCGGGGGCCACTCATGAAAGGCTCTATGAGGAGGCCTCTGAGACAGGCCCACCCAAGCCCCCTACTGTTGGTGGCTTAAGCCAAATATTTTAAACTTCATTTTTATTGAAGTTTATTGTAGTTGCTTTACAATGCTGTGTTAGTTTCAGCTGTACCGCAAAGCAAATCAGCTGTACGTACACATACAGCCCCTCTTTTCGGATTTCCTTTCCATTCAGGTCACCACAGGGCACTGAGTGGATTTCCCTATACAGCAGGTTCTCAGTAGCTATCTGTCTCGCACATAGTCTCAGCAGTGTATACTAGTCAACCCCAATTTCCCAACTCATCCCACCCTCAGGTCCTGCCTTAGTGCGCATGTTTGTTCTCTATGGCTGTGTCTTTACTTCTGCTCTGCAGATAAGTTCATCTATATCATTTTTCTAGATTTCACTTTCAAGCGATATTAAACAATGTGCGTTTTTCTCTTCCTGGCTTACTTTACTCTCTATGACAGTCTCTAGGTCCATCCATATCTTTGAAAACGGCAAGTTTTTTTCCTTTTCATGGCTGAGTATATTCCATTGTATATACCTACCACACCTGTATCATTTCTCCGCTGAAGGACATTTAGGTTACTTCCATGTCCTGGCTATTGTAAATAGTGCTACAGTGAGCATTAGGCTGCATGTATCTTTTTGAGTTACACTTTTCTCAGGGTATGTGCCTAGCAGTGGGGTTGCTGAGTCCTATGGTAGTTCTATTTTTAGATTCTTAAGGAATCACTATTCTATTCTCAATAGTGGCTGTGTCAATTTACAGTCCCACCAACACTGCAGGAGAATTCTCTTGTCTCATAGCCTCTCCAGCATTTACTGATTTTTTGATAATGGCTATTCTGACTGGTGTGAAGTGATACCTTATCTACGCAAAACAAGCTACTTGTCAATGCAATCCCAATCAAATTATCAATGACATTTTCCACACAACTAGAACACAATTTTTACGGTTTGTATGGAAACACGAAAGACCCCCAATAACCAAAGCAATCTTGAAAAAGAAAAACTGGAGGAATCAGGCTCCCCAGCTTCAGGCTATCCTACAAAACTACAGTAGTCAAGACAGTATCAACTGGCACAAAAACAGAAATATAAACCAATAGAACAGGATAGAAAACCAGAAGATAAACCAGTACGCGTGTGATCAAGAAGGCAAAGAAGGCAAGAATATACAACGGAGAAAACAAGCTCATCAGTAAGTGATACTGGGAAACCGGACAGCTACATGTAAAAGAACGAAATTAGAACGCTCCCTAACAGCACACACCAAAATAAACTCACAATGGATGAAAGGCCTAAATGTAAGGCCAGATACTGTAAACCTCTTAGAGGAAAACATAGGCAGAACACTCTTTGACATGAATCGTAGCAATATCTTTTTTGACCCACCTCCTAGAGTAATGAAAATAAAAACAAACAAATTGGACCTGATTAAACTTAAAAGCTTTTGCACAGTTATGGAAACCATAAACAAGACTAAAAGACAACCCTTAAAATGGGAGAAAATATTTGCATATGAAACTGACAAGGGATAATTTCCAAAATATACAAACAACTCAGCAGCTCAGTATCAAAAAAATAAACAGCCCAATCAAAAAATGGACAGAAGACCTAAGTAGACATTTCTCCAAAGAAGAAATATAGGTGACCAAGAAACATGAAAAGATGCTTAACATCAGTAAATATTGAGTGCGTGCATGCTGAATTGCTTCAGTCATGTCCAACTCTTTGCAGCCCTCTGGACTGTAGCCTGCCAGGCTCCTCTGTCCATGGGATTCTCCAGGCAAGACTAGTGGGATGGGTTGCCATGCCCTCCTCCTCCAGGAGATCTTCCCAACCCAGGGATAGAACCCATGTCTCCTGCACTGGAAGGCGGGTTCTTTACCACTAGCGCCACTTGGGAAGCGCTCATTAATTATTAAAGAAATGTGAGTCAGCTGAATTTTAAGGGAAAATTCTAAAGCACAGGTGCCTAAGGATGGAGGTGGACACTTGGCCCCGCCCCCAGGTCGCCCTCCGTCATCCCCAGGTAGCCGGTTTACCTGTCTGTCTCGGTGGAGCTCTGGCCAGGGATGGGGTAGCGGGGTGTAGGTGTCCCTCCCAGGCCATACCCCCAGGGGCTCTCTGTGAGTTCCTGGTTCACGGCCTGCCACCTCTCTGCTAAGGCTAAGCTGTGTTCCCCGGGTGGGGCCTCCATCCTCTTGCGAAAGATGAGACATTCGGGAGGCCCCTCCCCTCCCTGCTCCCTGCCCAGGAAGCTAGAAAGGCCCCAGCTCAGTCCAGCTGGGCCTGGTATGGCACGGGGTCTACCGGGTCACGAGCAGGTAACCTGGCTTTTACCCTCCTGAGCCCACCCCTCCCCCCAGTACCTCCCCTTGCCAACACCTGTATTTCTTGATAAAACTCATTTAACCTTAGACACATCACCTGCACTGGGGAACACAGCCTCTTTGTGGCAGAAGGCAGGGCTGCTCCTTGAGAGTGCCTGTACCCCCCGCCCTGCCCTGGAGCAGCATGGACTGCGATGATCAGAGGTGTGTGTCCAGCCCCCAGTTCAGCCTTGGGGGTGAACCAGCAGCTCTCGAACACTGTGCTGCCCCAGTTTAGCAGGATTCCGGCACATCCTCCAGGTCAGGGGACAGGATACCTTGGCACTGACCCCCGCCGGTCTAGCCGGGCCGACTGCCTCTCCCTGGGTCAACTGGCTGGCTCAGTCCCCTGTGGTTTCCTCGTTCACACAATCAAGCCCAGTGCCCCGGAGCTCCCTGTTAGGGACTGTTTTGTCAGCCCTTGGCATGCAATCAACAGAGGTGACACCAATTACTCGTGTCACAGCTTCTGGAGAAGACGGAGATGTATGCAGTCCAGCATGGGGACCATCCATCAAGGTCTGAGAAGAGTGGACTGGGGGTCTGTCACGGTGACAGGGATCAGCGTGGGGGGCAGGGTCTCTCAGGACAGCTGCTTGGGAGAGTGCATTCCATCAGCAGAGCTGCCACCTCGGCAGCGGCGCTGGGCCAAGGTGACGACGACCAGGACTTTTGGAGCCAGGCATCCAAACCAAAAGCCCTCCCTCCCCCGCGTGCCAGGTCTGGCCATGCAGGATCTTCCCTGCCTCCTACACCTCTGGGTTTCAGACCATTCTGTTTCCTCCCCCTGGAATCGCCCCAGCCCAGCTCCCAGTGCCTCCATCAAAAGCCGCTCTCTTTAGTCAAAGTGCTGATCAAATGCACTCTCTCTTTTTTTTAATCAGTAACTCCATTTGTGTTTTATCCACTTACAATAATAGATAATTTATGTAACAACTTTTGTGCATTTAAAAGTGTAGACGATAGAAGTTCTAGGGTAAGTGTGACTTCCACAAACTTGTTATATATATCTAAAAATAATTCATACTTATTAGTGGAATAAACCCCTAAAATTCCTTTCTTTTCCTCCTTCTCTCTTTTTTTTTTAATTATAAAAGTATGATAAGATATGTATAGGAGACTTGGAAAATACAGAAGCGAAGTTGTGTATAGTTCCACTGTAAATTACAATTATTTTTAAGGTAGATAAATCAAGATTTTTAGTTGGAATTTCAATATTAAAAAATCAATGGAATGAATATACAGAAAAGTAAAAGGATATAGTGAACCTGAAAAGCACCATGAAGCAAGTTAACATAACTGAGATTTATAAAATTTTCACACAACAGTAGGGTACAAATCCTATTCAAGTTCCCATAGACTATAAACTAGGAGACACTGGAACACATCCAGGGACATAACATAAGGAAATGCACTCTCTTTTGTAAAACCCTCCCCAGTTTACTCCCTTCCAGTGGGAATATGCTTTCTTTCCCATGGCTGAACTCCAGGAGCCTCTGCACCACCCCCCAGGACAACTCATTTCCAACCTGTTCCAAGAATAATTGATTTATTAAATACTCAGTATGGCACATCCACAGTTATCATACCAATTAATTCTCATAGCCACTTAAATATGTGGGCATCGGGCCCATTTTGATAGATGGGTAAACTGAGGCTCAGAGACATTGGTAACTTGGCCAGAACACATGATTGGTGAGTAGGGGGTGGCAGATGGGCAAACTGTGGGTATAAAGGAAGGCATGACGTAGGGATCTACCAGTGGATCCTTCAGGATCTACTGATTGCTCCCGGAGACTCTGCACTAGACGGAGCCCTCACTTGGGACACAAGGAGGATGAGACGGTCTATCCTGGAAGTCCCACCAGTCACAGGAGGATGCTGGTCTTGCAGGAGGACCTGCCAGGGCCTGAGGAGGCCAGCACAGTTCTGCTGGGAGGGGGTCCCAGCTCCTTTTTGGCTTCGGGGGCCTGGTTTTAAGTCCCCCCTGTAGAGTCAACTTGGAATGTCACTCCAGGCCTAGGGAAATCGAGTCTTTCCTGTAAAATGTGATGCCCACTTAGAGTCACACACAGTGTACATGGTTTACACCAAACCCCAAGATATTCCAGGGAAGGACACTTCCTCCATGGGAAGGGGCCAGCTTCACCTTACAGCCATCTGTCCCCTCGGCTCTCAGAACCCGGCTCCCGTCCATTACGCTCTGAGCATCTCTCCATGAGAGGCCTTTTACTGGAGGATTTCTCAGCCCTGTTTATCCATCTGTCTGTATCAGTTTTTCCATCCATCAAATGGGTACAGCAGACTTTGTATGGCTTCTTCCCTGGGTCATTCTGAAGGCCTAAGGAAACCAGGCTGTGCTTTGTAAAATGGGCCCCTTGTGTGTGAAGGGTGGTCTGGTAGAGCCCCACAGTCTATTTTGTGGGACTGAGGGGGATGGGAACAGAATCCCCAAGCCACAGAGAGGTGTATGTCTCAATCAAAGTCAAAAATGGCCAAGGCTGGCAGCTCGCAGAATGGACCCAGGACTCAGGACCCAGGACCACTCAAGAGATTTTGCAGAATGACCGGTAAGTACGTGGCCCTGGCTCTCTGATGGGAAGCTCAAGCAGGGCGCTCAGCCCAGCGTCAGAGCCGGAAGGGACTCTAGGGTGTTGCAGATGAGGACATGGGCCTGGAGGAGGGGAGGGGCTGGTCTAAGTCACCCCACTGAGCTCACTGACAGAGAGCCGGGATGGGAGGCCCCACCCCCTGAGGTGGTCCCATGGGTACCTTCCCAGGAGACAGCTAGCAGTCAGCACAGAGCTCCTCCTCTGCTTTCGGTGTCCGCATCTAAGGAACTGATTCTCTGAGGCAGCTGGGGAGTCACTCAACCCACTCGCCCTTCAGAGAACTCATGCAGGGTGGCCCTCAGCCCCAGCAAAGGGCTGTCTTTCCTAACTCAGTTGAGGAAGTTAAAGCCAAATGGGGGTGACACGCCAATGCTGGACGCACTCCTGGATCCTTCACATGTGGTCACACAGCTCCATACCGCCCCCACACCACAGCCCGGCAGGCCACTGGCCTAGCTTTTCTCCTCCTAATTTTCCTCACTCCAGCTCCTGATAACACAGGTTACCTCCTAAGTATAAAATACGTCCAACTCACCCAAACATTCAAGCCAGACCCGAGTTCTCTGCAGAGACACCAAGGGCTGGACAGTGCACCCATCACCCTTTTCTTGTTCAAAGTGGCCCTGTTATGGGGGTGACACGGATACGCTGCTATGCATAAAACAGGGAGCAAGCGAGAGCCTGCTGGATAGCACAGGCACCTCCACTCAGTGCCCGGTGCTGACCTAAATGGGAAGGAAATCCAAAAAAAGAGGCGATCTATGTATACGTTTTGGAGCAGGACATGACAACCCACTCCAGTGTTCTTGCCTGGAGAATCCCCCTGATGTACAGCCCACGGGGTCGCAAAGAGTCGGACGTAACTGAAGCGCCTTAGCATGCATGCGTGTATACATATAGCCGATTCACTTCGCTGTACACCGGAAACTAACACGACACTGTAAAGCAACTATACCCCCATCGAAAAAGGAAAGGAAGTAAATGCTTAGGGAATAGACACAGGAAAAAATAAAATAAAACAAAGTAACTCTGTTATAGTAATTATTGGGTTGGCCCAAAAGTTCACTCACGTTCTTCATTAAGATGATACGGAAAAACCCGTACGAACTTTTGGGCCAACCCAATAATTAAGTCTCCTTGGCCTTTCCGAGAAGAGGGCAGAGAGTTATTCCTACTGAAAGCTGGGCTGAGGGCACAGGGAGGTAGGCGCGCTCCACCCCGTCTGTTAAAAGGACAAACGTAGGCAGAGACATGGGTTCCATGCCGCATGCCTGAATAGATCCCAGATGTTAAATCTGAGAAGGTTCCACACTCCCCTCCCTCTGGGCCACAGGCTGTGGGGAAGGGGCTTCAGAGCACATCGGAAAGGGAAGGGGTGAAAAAAAAAAATACAACAGCCCAGAAAATGCGAATTGGCTCAGGGAGCAGCATAATGGGAAGGTTTCAGCGTGATATATGGTGGCGGGGACATTATTAATGGTTTGCTGATTTTTACCTTTAAAACCTTTGGGCAGATTATTTATTATGTCCTTGGCGTGCCTGTGATCTATGGAGGGGGCGCTAATGTGCGAGCAGGGCCCCCCGTGTCCCCGCGCCTCTACAGCTTCTAATTAGGCTGCGATGCTGCTCTACCTGCCCGACTCTCCACCCACCCGGGCAGAGGAGGCAGCACCGCCTGGGCTCTGAGGCTCTTCTTTTGTGGAATCAACTCATGCCTGCGAATCCAGGGAGCTCAGCTTCCAGGCCTGACTCTGTACCGACCCACTGTGTGACCTTGGGCCAGGGTGGGCATCTCTGAACCTCTGCGCTTTTATCTCTTGAACAACATAGAGATAAAAATGGCAGAACGAAGATGGAGTTGGGTGTATGGTCTTCCTGGTCCAAAAGCCTCTGGCTTCTGGGACACAGAGAATTGGAGACCGGCAGTGTTCTTCCGACAAGTCACCATCATCCGCCCCAGAAACCGAGCATCTCTGGTTAAGGTGGGAAGTCAGCCGTCCTCCTCTGGCCCATCTGTTGTGGCTCCACTGGGAGGGGATGTCTGGACCCTCCAATGCCCCAGCTCAGAGCACTGGACTAGACGTTAGGGACAGAGCCAGGCCTAGAAACCAAGAGCAGCCAGGAAGGCCACCTGGACTGTCTCCAGACACAAACACCGGACTAGAGAAGACCACGCCTCTCTGGGACCCCTCCCCCAAGGAACCTCAAGGTCCTGCTGGTCCCCACTTCTCTCATCCAGTCCCACCCAGCGACTCCCCAGTCCAAGGCAGCCCTCACCTCTCTTAGACCTTCTGTCTCCCCTTCCTGTGCTTCGGGGACCTACTGGCGGAGTGCAGCTGTGAGCCGGGCCAACCAGAGCTCTGGTCCTGCTTGAGCAGCTGGGGCAGGGAAGACGCCCGCCCTTGTGCTGGCCGAAGCTCCAGCCTATTTCCCTGGAAGTTCCTGGGGAGATCCCAAGACTCTCACTGTCACCCGCCTCTATTCTAATAGAACTCTCCCTCCTTCCAGAACAGGTGTCTCTCGGGCCATTGGCCTGGGGGTCAGCAGTCTCCTTCTCAACCAGGCAGCATTTCTCTGACTATCTACTTCCCTCCTGCCCAAAGACACCCTCCCCCAACAGACCACATGACTCCTGAAGGCTTCTCCTAATTGCTGTCACCCCTATTCTACAGCCCTGACCCCCAGTCTCAGCTCACGACAAATGTACCCCATCCTGGCTCCTGTCCTTTCTTCCTGGAGAACACTCAGACCACCACTGCCCCTAGTCAAAACAACTCAGGCAAACTGGCCTTTCTGCTGCTATGGTTGACACCGGATCCACGTCCATGCATCTCCCAGTTTCCTTAGCCACCGTCTGGGTTTTGGCTATTGCTTCCGCCCGTGGGCACACGGAACAGGAATACAGCTCTGTTTTTCGCTTGCCCATCAGGAGGGCAGCCCTGCTGACTGCTGAGCTCCAGGGAGGGGCCGCAGTAGGCCCAAGGAGTGGGACTCACGGGGGCCATCTTTCCTCTCTGCGTCCGCAGCAGCTGCCACGTGGCCTGGCCCAGCAGAGCTGCTCATCATAGGCTGGATAGAAGAACCAAGGGTCCCGGTATGTAGTGTGCCCTGCAGCGCAGGCCTGGGTAACATGGGGAAACCCTATCACAATGAGCTTCTGCTGTTGTGACATGTGACTGCAATGATCCATCGCACAAGCCATAATCTCTGTCTGTAAGAACAGTGGGAACAGCTCCAGACGCAAAAGGGAATAGTTTACTCTGTAGCTGTTTTTTCTCCTCACCCTCATCCCTTAAATTCAGAACTTGTGTGGGTTTGATTCTGATAGGCATTTGAGAAGGTCAGGTGGGCTTAGAAGGCTGAGACCAAATAAGGGAAGAGAGACCACGGCTCCTTGATGGTAGGACAGAGGATCTGCAAAGCATTCCATTTATCCCTGGGTCCCCAACATTTTCTGGAGCCATCTGTCCTGTCGGGGCCTGTCTTTCCAGGGCAAGGAAGAGCTCGCCAAGCTAGGGCAGAGCAAAATGGGATGCGGAGTTCAGCCTTTTCCAAGAAAATGAGTCACTTCCAACTTTCATCCTTCCCACCTTCCATTCATTGCCCCAGAGGGCATCTGACCCCAAGATTGTCTTTTCCCAGAACTGCTGTGATGATGAAGCTTTGAGAAGTCACCCAGTTCATCCCTTCGCCTTGAGGCAGGTGCTCCCAACTCAGCCGGGAGGGCTGGGAGCCATCTCATTCCTTCTCGGATACGACGGGAGAGTCAGGACTCAGGAGGGAGATGCTTGTGTGTGCCCTGACCCTGTGCTCTGGGGAATCCACTGTGCCGAACTTCAGTCTAGCCGGCCGTAAAGTGCAGCAGTCGTAGTACCCGTGGCGTCTGGGGTGGGACCTCTCATCCTGGTAACAGACTGGCCCAGAGCTGCCGGGCGTTTCACCTGCTGGCCCTTGCATGCCGCACCACCAGTTGCTGGGATTGACAAAAATATTCAATGCGTTTCCCAGGCTGCCCACAGGTGGAAAACCATAAGTTCGCCTTTGTTTATCAGGAACAGGCCAAGGGGTGTGAGCCCTGGAGTAGAGAGATGCTGGCTAGGACAAGGTGTGAACTTGGAAGGTCAGCCCCCAAGCCAAGGGCAGGCAAGGTGGCCAGAGGTGGGGCTCAGTGGAGCTCAGCCTCCCCCAGGTGGCCCCTGGAAATGGCGATCCAAAGGGAGGAGCAGGAGGTTGAAGCCCAGCCCAAGGAGTGCGTATAAGCAGTCCATCAGGCCTCGCCTCAGGCCCTGGCTGCATGGAAGAAGGGACCCAGGCCTAGGAGTGTCAGGTTTGGGTTCAGACCATGGCTTCCGGACCTATCCACCACATGTCACTGAGTGACTCCCCTCTGAACCCATTTCTTCATCTAGGAAGCGGCAACAGGTGACCGTGTATTAACACAAAAAAGTATCTTCTGGATATGCTTCAGGGGTGCAGTAAGGGATCATGGGTTTTCACTGGGAGTCCTCGGACCAAAGAAGGAGCAGAAACAGCAAAAGTGCGTAGGGTCCTCTGGGGAGAGGAAGGAAAAAGACCAACGGGCTGGGAACGAGGAGACATCGGTGTTTGGATGCAACATGCAGGCAGAAAGGATGGGAAGCCAGAGCTGGAGAAGGGCTTGAGGAGGAGATACTCAATGAGTCAGGGGGCGTCATTAGGACAGTGGGCCACCACCATCTTAAGAGAAAGGGTTACTAGTGTTTGGAAAATTCACAAGCAGCAGCGATTTCAGGGCCGAGGATGGAGGGGTGCGATGAGCTGAGATAGGATGGGAGATTAGATGAAAGTAGGGGTGTAGCGGTGAGGGCTAGGTGTTCTCCTGACCTGTAGGGACTTCAGCTGGTTTCCTCATAACAAACTGGGTGCCTTGAGCTATGAGTGCTCCCCACACACACAACCAGGTCTAAACATTTAACCCAGGAGGACATGGAGGACAGAGCAGGGCTCTGTAAACCCTGCTAAGAATAAAGGAACAGGTGGGATCTGGAGGGGACTCGGAGGGAGGGCGTGGAAGCAAGGGAGGGTGCAGAACGGGCCCAGAGGAGGCACACCACCAGGTAGCCATTCCACGAATGCTGAAACTGAGCTGCTGTCACTGGGACGTGAGCCTGATCATCCATCTCCAAGTCCCGTGACCTTTCCCATTTTCTTCTCTTGACCAGAGACGAACATGCCATTTTAGTGAAGTGCTGGGTCAGTAAGAGCTGGGGTGGTTGTCTCTGTCACTTGAGGAGATAGCAGATTATGAAGCAAAGAAGTTGAAACATCTCTGGGGAAATGACTGAGGACCTCAGGTCACAGAAGAGGTGCACAGTGGATGCTCCATGTCAACTAATAGTGACAAGGTCTGGACAGTCCTAAATACCATTATATCTAATCCAAGCTTACAAGGCAATGTGTTTCACGAGGAGTTTCTGACCAAGATGAGTGAGTTCAAGTCGCTTAGTAGTGTCCGACTCTTTGCAACCCTAGGGACTGTAGCCCACGAGGCTCCTCTGTCCATGGGATTCTCCAGGTAAGAATACTGGAGTGGGTTGCCATGCCCTTCTCCAGGGGATCTTCCCAAACCAGGGATAGAACCCAGGTCTCCTGCACTGCAGCCATCTGTGCCACCAGGGAAGCCTAACCAGTTCATAGATACGTAAGTGTGTGTGTGTGCATACACTTACATACATATATATACTTCTAAATATTTATTTTTAAAAATTGAAGTATAGTTGATTTACAATGTTGTATTAGTTTCTGGTATACAGCAAAGTGATTCAGTGGTACATACATTTATTCTCTTTCATATGTACTTTCGATGTAAAAACTTTAAAAACTCACCTCCAAAAGAACTTTTATAATCATGTTAAATTAAGAACATCTCCAGCACTCAGATACAGAGCAGAACAGAGGGCTGTGGTGTGAGGACACAGCCGACACCCGACATCTGCTTGATTTTCTATTATTAACATATCTATTTTATTTTTTACATTTATATTTACATTTAAACAACCAGTGAACGGTACCTGTTCTTGTAGCACAGACCTTCATTTTAATGATTCTGAATACACAAAATGGTCCCGTGTGGACGGGAATGCTGGTGAGAAGCTGTGAAGGAGATTCTGCACCAGCAAGGACAGCCCCAGTTCAAGGCTTGCTGGAGAAATGTGCTGAGAAAGGGCATTTTTTTTTTCAATCTCAAAAATGATGGACATTTTTGAAATTATAAAGGACACATGTAAATCTATTCATCTAAAAAAGCTAGAATCCAGCTGAAAACGGGCAAAAGTCATACACATATAATCTATGTGTGAATAGATTTTTTAATAAAGACTAGAAAACTCTTTAATCTCATTAGCAATCAAATATAGCTAAAATAATTCCACCTTAAAATGAGGTACTATTTTTGCCCATAAAATTAGCAAAGAATTTCTCATTTTTAATGACTCTACCAAACACAGATGAGAATGTAGCAGGCAAGGTGATATAATTTAGTACTACTTAGATGTTTAGAAAAACAATTTGGCAGAAGATATGAAGAACTTTTAAAAAGTTGGTATCTTTAGACCTAGTAATTCCACGCCTCAGAAACTGTCCTAAGGAAATCATCTGTCATTTGGGGCAAAAAAAAATTTGTATATATATATATATATATATACACATATATATATACACACATACATACAATTATATATATGGAAAATCCCATATATATTGAAAAAAATGGGAATCATCTAAATAGTCAACAAATGGAAATGGTGAAAAAGTATTTTATAGTCTCATATTATTTGGGCATTAAAGACATTATTCAGATATTAAAAATAGGTTTATGAAGATTTTGAGATTAAAAGGGGAATTTCTTAAGTTAAAAAAAAGGAAGTTTATAAGGATGAGCACAACTATCAAATAATTAGAAAAATAATGGGAAAGAAATGCATCAAATTGCTAACATCAGTTATCCCTAAGGGATGGGATTATGAGTGGCTACTTTTCCTTCTTTCTGTTCTTTTGCATTTTCCAATATTTTTCATTACAAAAGCATATATATATATATACATATATATACATATATATATATGTATATATATATATATATATATATATGACACAGCCTTTGGAGCCGAGAACAAATTTTGTCCACTGACACTGAATTTATCTTCTTCTCCCAAGCATTCATATCTCCAGAGTCACCGAATATAGTCAAGACTAGAAAAAAAGCACTTCAAAGTCGAGCGAGGTCATTGCCCAGGAGAGGCCAAGGAGAGAAATAACTGGAGATCAATAGGCAAAAGAAGGAGGGAAACTCTAGCTGGTAAAAAACAAACACAAACAAAACCTCTCCTGGACCACAGCCAGCCAGTTCCATCCTCTTGGGTTCAGCAGGCATATGGAGGGGAGCTGACTTCTGATAGCCGGGCAGACTGAGACCCTCCCTCACTTGGGGGGTGGATGGGCCGATGGTGCCTCAGAATTTAGACCCAGGGTAGTGAGGGGTGGTCGTGTCCTTGGCAAACCCTTGGCTTTTGCCTGTGTCCTTTGCGCATCTCCAGTGGGTTGAACTTCTGACTCAGGACTGTCTCCCAGGAAGTTCTCTAGAAATCTAAGTCATCTTGGTCAAAGCCGTCTGTCCGGTCCATGCGGAGGTTTCTAAACCTCGTTTCTATGGAAGCGAGACATTTCCCTACCTTTTTAGCTTCTAAGTCAGAGCTCTCCTCTGTCTCCTGCTCTGGGGCCAGATCTTCCTCTGTCTCCTGATCTGGAGCAGGGCCCTCCTCTGTCTCCTGCTCTGGAGCCGGGCCCTCCTCTCCCTCCTGCTCTGGAGCCGGGCCCTCCTCTCCCTCCTGCTCTGGAGCCGGGCCCTCCTCTGTCTCCTGCTCTGGAGCCGGGCCCTCCTCTGTCTCCTGCTCTGGGGCCAGATCTTCCTCTGTCTCCTGCTCTGGAGCCGGGCCCTCCTCTGTCTCCTGCTCTGGAGCCGGGCCCTCCTCTGTCTCCTGCTCTGGAGCCGGGCCCTCCTCTGTCTCCTGCTCTGGGGCCAGATCTTCCTCTGTCTCCTGCTCTGGAGCCGGGCCCTCCTCTGTCTCCTGCTCTGGAGCCGGGCCCTCCTCTGTCTCCTGCTCTGGGGCCAGATCTTCCTCTGTCTCCTGCTCTGGAGCCGGGCCCTCCTCTGTCTCCTGCTCTGGAGCCGGGCCCTCCTCTATCTCCTGCTCTGGAGCCGGACCCTCCTCTGTCTCCTGCTCTGGAGCCGGGCCCTCCCCTCTTTCCTGCTCTGGAGCTGGGCCCTCCTCTGTCTCCTGCTCTGGAGCCGGGCCCTCCCCTCCCTCCTGCTCTGGAGCTGGGCCCTCCTCTCCCTCCTGCTCTGGAGCCAGGCCCTCCTCTCCCTCCTGCTCTGGAGCCGGGCCCTCCTCTCCCTCCTGCTCTGGAGCCAGGCCCTCCTCTGTCTCCTGCTCTGGAGCCAGGCCCTCCTCTCCCTCCTGCTCTGGAGCCGGGCCCTCCTCTCCCTCCTGCTCTGGAGCCGGGCCCTCCCCTCTTTCCTGCTCTGGAGCCGGGCCCTCCTCTATCTCCTGCTCTGGAGCCAGACCTTCCTCTTTGCTCTGCTCTGGACTCAGGCCTTCCTCTGTCCCTTGCTCTGGAGCTCTGGCGCCTGATGGGACCCCTTCTTGCTCAGAAGCGGAGCTTCCTGGGTACCTGCCTGTGACTTTTCTCTCTGGATCAGGGATGTCCGTGGCCTGGTCTTCAGTGCTCCTTGTGTATCCGTCCCATGGTTCATCTTCGGAGCCTTTCTGAGAGAGCAGAGAGCAGTTCCCCAGAGAGGACGTACTGAAGGAAGAGAGGCCTGACCTGGGGCCTGACCTCTGTTGGGGGGGGTCTGCCCTTGGGGTTGGGCTCCCGCCTCCAGAAGCCTCACGGGACTGGCCACGCCCCAGGCCAACCTGAGGGCCCCCTTCTTCGTCACCTCCATGTCCTCCTCCTGTCTCTGACTGCTCCTCCCTTGCAGCCCCCTGGGCCTCTTTTGTTTCAGCACCAGCATCTCGTCCGCCTGGACCCAGGCCGCCTCCCCTCAGGCCATGAGGCTCCCCCGTGTCCTCAGCCCCACAGCCCGCGTCCAGGCCTCCTCCCTCACCACCCATGCCCTGCTCCCCCCTCCCCAGCCCCTCCCAGGGGTCGCTGCCTGCACAGGGCTCTGTTTCCCCCTCTTTCTCCTGAGCACCCGCCTCCTCCTCTGTCCCCCAGGGCTCTTCATCCCCGCCGAGGGTCTGGTCCCCCTCCTCTGCTCCGGGGCCCTGGCCTGATCCCGGCTCAGGGTCTCCATCAGTTCCGCGGGCAGTGCCTGTCCCCGAGGGGTCCCTGTGAAGGGGCTCCACCTCCCTCTGCACAGCGGGGCCCACCTCCGCTGCCTCTCCGTCAGCACAGCCTCCCTGCTTCTTCTGCAGAATGTGCTGCAGGTCGAAGGCCTTCCTGATGGGCGCGCTGGCTGACCCCGCAGCTTCCACTGGGGATGCGGGAGAAATTTTCTTCCTCACGCAGGCCTCACAGGGACAAAACTCCTCCCCCTTGGCCTCTACGGCAAGTTGGGTCCCCAGGGCTCCCCTGAAGATCGGCAGGTCCTCCAGGGAGAAGGAGGGCGCCTCCCGGCCTCGCGTCTGCTCGGAGAAGGGCGAGAGGTTGCGCAGGGCCTGGAGGCGCCGCCTGCGCTCCTCCGTCTGCAGGGATGCCTCCCAGCGGAGGGCTTCCCTGGGCGGCCCCGTGCCCATGCCCCCTGCCCAGCTCTGGACCTTGAGAAGCTCCTTCTCCACACTGTCCTGGAGCCGCTGGCCCACATCCTGCTGCAGCTCGGCCACCATCTGGTCCAGCAGGTGGTCACCCTGCAGGCCCCAGCGGGTGCAGAGCTCGGCTGTGGCAGCGGCGAGGTGGTCCATGAAGGCCTTCTCCATCTTCTTCAACAATTTGGACACCCACACAGGGTCCGAGATCAGAGACCCCCTGCGGCCCTTGCAAGTGGCCCTCTCACCAGCCCCCTGGGTGAGCTTGTCCAGGGTTTGCCCACAGCCAGTCTCAGCTGCTCCAAGCAACTTCTCCAAAGGGGGCTCAGCTTTGGGGCCACTTTGACTCCCACTGGCATCCAGGCACCTCTCGCTGAGGCTCCTGGGGGGCTCTGGCGGGCTCCCTCTCCTCCCTGAAGAACTCTGCGTGTCAACAGCAGTGGGGTCTCCTGGCTCCTCTTCATGCAGGCTCTTATTTTCCCAGACACCAGCCCCATCTTGAGAGACTGGCCCTGACAATTCTAGTTCCATGATTCCTTCCTCTTCCGGAAACCCTCTGACACCCTCTGCTTGCAGTTCCGCTCTTTCTTTTTCTTCTTTTATTTCCTCCGATTGTACCCCGTCATCCTGCATTGTGTTTTTATCTCCTTGGTCCGGGTCACCCCCCAGCGTCTGCTCCCTGCCGTTTTTTTCTGCCCCGTCCTCACTGGCAGCACCCTCAGCCTCATAACTACTCAGCTGTTGGTTTCCTGGAACTTCTTGGTTCCCCGAGGTTCTGGAATCAGGCCCCTGGCAGGAGATGCTTAAGGGCAGCTCCATCTTCTCGGACACCAGGCTGCAGTCCACGGTGCAGGGTCCACTGCCCTCCCCCGAGCCTCCAGAACCACTGCCGACATCCACCCCAGAGGAGGATGTGGGCCTGAAGTCCTCGGTTGCAACGTGGGGCCCGAGGGCCGGCAGGGCCTGGCGCCAGCCGAGCTCCCGGAGGTCTGATTCCAGCTCACCGTTCCTGAGGCCACTCCCTGGCCACAGGGCCTGGAAGGTACTTAGGAGCTCCTGGTACCGAGGGGAGTCTGTGAACCTCACTTTGCTGGCGGGAGACCCAAGGTCATCATCATCAAAGAAGTGGAGCCTGGCGAGACAGGTGATGAGGGCCTGGGCTGAGCAGCTGAGTCTCCTGCCCGCTGAGTGGGACACTTCAGGCAGACTGCTGGGCCGGCCTGGCCGGGACCCCATCAGTGCCTTCATGATCTGTAAGGAGGTGGAGACCCTGCTGGGAAGCACGCACTGGCCCCTCCCACCGTCCACAGCCACTCCTTTGCCTGTTCCAGCCTCTGTAGGGGTTTCTGACACTCCATGGCAAGGCAGACCCTCTCCTGACTTGGGACCGGCACTGCTAGCCACTGCAAAGGCTTTATCTGGTTCTGCTTCCTCACTGGCCGCCTGTTCCAGGGGCACTTGTCTGGCCCAGACTGATCTTTCCAGGCCATCTGGGGAGTGTTTGTCCACAGGGTCCTCTTGGAGGCCTTCCAGGCCATGCCCGGCCATGTCCTCGCCCTTGTCCTCCAGCTCGTGTTTCATGGGCTCCTCCGGGATGTTGCTCAGCCACGCACGGACCACGGCTTCTGGGGAGGCTCGGGGCAGAGCTCCCAGCAGCTCACCGCCACCTTCCTCTGGCTCCTCCAGGCCTCCTCCTCTGCCTGAGAGCTTCCCCTGGACCAGCCTCCCGAGCTGGGGACCACTGCGAGGATAGCCCCTTCTCACAGCTCTGACTGCTCTCCCTGAGGCTGCTCCCTGAGAGCCAGGGGGCCGCGGAGGCCACGCATCCAGCTTTTCATCTCCTACCTGCTCCCCACTAGGCTCCCCATCAGCGCTGCGGTCACCCTCCCTGCGGCTGCCTGAAGGATGCCTCTTGCCCGAGGGCCGTGTCCTGGGGGGTGTGGGACAGTACCTGCTGCACACCCAGCAGGCCTTGGAGGAGGGCCCCTGGCTGCCCTGCGGCTGTGGGGCTGGCATCATCTGTATTGTCCCACAGGAGGACCCGTGAGCCAGGGATGTGCCCAGGTGTGAACAGCAGCTGCCCCAGTGTGCTCCCAGCCTCCCTCCCTCAGGCCACCCAGCTGGCAGGACCAAGGGCCAGGAAGGCTGGGATTTGTCACCCCCAGTCTTTTCACCCAGGCCATCAGCTGGGGCACTGAAAGGGCCAGATGTGTTTGAAGGTGTGGGAGCCGGTGAGCACGGCCTGAACTCAGGGCCCCCTTCGGTCTCAGCAGAGGGAGAATCGGGGAGGTGGAAATTGGAAACACAGTCAGAATTGCTCCCAGGGGTAATGGGGATGCTGCTTAGCCCGCGTGTGTCCTGGGAATAAAGAGAGGCCGAGAAGGGTGGCCCTGGGTCCCAGGAGGCCCGGTTCCAGGTGCCCTGTGGGCTTTCAGAAAGGCTGGGTTGGGGGCCGTGTGGATGGGCCCTGTCTCCGCTGGATGGCCCCGGCATTGGCTGGGACACAGGCGAGTCGAGCGGGCAGTTGATGTCCTTAGGGCTGTGGTGCTCCCTGGGGCGGGCCCTCTGGGCACCTCGACTGCGGACAGAAATGCTGGCTGAGGTCAGGGTGCTGGCTCTGCTCTCCTGCTTTCTGCTCCTGCTCATGGCTGAGGCACATGCAGAAGGAGGGGTGTAGCCTCCCGCATCATCCCCAGAAGCAGCCGGGCCCCGAGTCGAGGCTGGCCTCACCCCAGACCTATTTCTGGCCTGGGGGTGCCCTGCTCCCTGTCCAAACTCCTCTGCCTGTGGGTCCTTGTTCCCTATAGACGAGGGGCTCACAGTGAGGGAACCCGGAACTCCCTGCTGGGTGGCTCTCCGGGGAGTCTTGCTGGGGCGGCCCTGGGACAGCTTGTCCCTTTCGCCACACTCCTCATGAGACCTGGCGCTCGCGGAGGAGTCAGGAAGAGCATCTGTCAGGCCGCGGGTCCTGGGTTTCAGGCAGCCATCAGGGTCCCTGCAGCCCAGCGCTGCCCCATTGCCTCTGCCTTCCCCAGCCCCCGAGGCCAGATGTGGGCCGCAGCTGGCCACAGCATCCTCCAGGGACCCAGAGCAGCAGGAGGAGCTTGGCTCAGAGCCTCCAGGGGGTGTGCCGCTGGAGGCAGGGCTGGCCCTGTCCTTGCTCCCTCTTTTCCTGCTGGTGACCCTTTGGCTCCGGGGGGCCCTGCAGTGGGAGTTCTGGGTCAGCCCAGACCTCCACTGAGAGGCCGACCACTCTCCCTGGGAGGTGTACAGGGGGTTCATCCAGATCTCATATCTAGACCCCTGCTGCTGCTGGCCTTGGTCAAAGGCTCCCACTCCTCCCGCCTCGCAGGGCCCCAGTCCCTGTGCCCCAGGCTCTGATGGATCCCTAGAGAGGCCCTTCCACACACAGCCATGGAGATCCGCCTCCCCATCGTCGGGGCCCTCCCTGCTGGTCGCGGTGAGGGTGCTGGCCCTCCCGAGCCTCCTGGACCACAGAAGCGGCTCCTCCCCCAGCAGGTGGAAGCGGACTTTCATCTCTACAGACAGGCTGCCATCCTCATTCATGCTCACATTCTTCTCGATGTCTTCACCTGCCACCAAGGGGCCGAGCCGGGCAGGAGTGTTCAGAGGGTGCCTGTTGGGGGCAGGGCACATGCAGGCACGATGCGGGCACACCGAGGGGTCGCTGTGCCCCGACCTCTCCGACATCAAGGAGAACTGCCGCGGCCTGTTCTCCAGCCTGGACCGTGTATGGATCACGCTCTGTTTGGCCTTGGGCCCCCAGCTCCCTGGCGCACAATGACGAGCAAGAGAAAAGAGGGAAAGATAATGAGCCACTGGTGGGGGCTTCAGGGCAAAAGAGTCAAGGTCATGAGCCTTTCACAGCCTGTACACCCCTCTCTGTACGCTATCATCTCAGTCGTGTCTGACTCTTTATGACCACATGGACTGTAGCCCACCAGGCTCCTGTGTCCATGGCATTCTCCAGGCAATAATACTGTGTACCCCTGCCACCTCCCAAACCAGCAGTTAGGACAGAAACCACTCTAGAGTGACTCTTTGCAGAGTTCCCGGGAGGTGAACCAGTATAACCCAGGGAGATGAACTTGAAGTCCAAGTTCAGTCTCAACCCGGCCACTTCCTAGCTGTGTGAGCTTTGGCAGAGCCTCTTTCCTGAACTGTAAAAGTAATAGATCTATCTGGCAGGTTTGTTTTGAGGATGCAAGGCAGTGCATATGAGACTTCCTCAGAGTTGCTGGCACAGAGCAGGTTCTTCACAGACAGTAGGGTGGGCTGTAGAGCATCAGTGCCCTGAGTTAACTTCTAGCCCTCTTCACTCCCACCCCCAGGGCAGGAAATTAAATCAGTAAGTTGCTGCATACACCCGTGATTGTATAACTGTAAGATGATTTGCAATTACTAGTGGTGATTTATCATTTATCATCTTAACACTCATCAAGTTTTGGGGTTGATAAATGATGGCAAGGAAGGGCCTACACAGTTCAGTTCAGTCGCTCAGTCGTGTCCGACTCTTTGCGACCCCGTGAATCGCAGCACGCCAGGCCTCCCTGTCCATCACCAACTCCCAGAGTTCACTCAGATTCACGTCCATCGAGTCAGTGATGCCATCCAGCCATCTCATCCTCTGTCGTCCCCTTCTCCTCCTGCCCCCAATCCCTCCCAGCATCAGGGTCTTTTCCAATGAGTCAACTCTTACGGATGACAGCTAAACTTGTCCCTCAGCATGAAAAAGAGGAAAAGAGGGGGTCACTGGGGATAGAAAGATGTGACCCTGAGAAAGAAGGAAACCCCTAATACTTTCTCATTTTATCTCCTGAGCTAACACTTGGCAAAGAGGGAGTGGCTGGTAGAGGCTGAGCCTACGGCCAGCAAAAGAGCAGATTCCCTTGAGTCCAGCTGGGTAGGAGAAGGTTTGCCGAGCTCTGCTCCTCCATAAGCATCAAGTGAGACTGAGGGTTCCCCCAGGGGAGTGGCTGGGATTGACAGGTCTCTGTCCAGAACTTGGCATGGACAATCACAGAAACCATTGTTGGCATTCTCTTAATAGGTTTTCACAAAGGGTGTTATTTTGATTATTCACCGAAATTTGCCCATAATAATTCCAATAATTTTGCTGAACTTTTTCTCTGTACTTGTTCATAGTGCTTTAATTTTTTTTTTTTTTTAACAACAAAGGCTACCTCTGGCACATAGACTTTTTGGATGGGTATATGGCTGGCTGCATAGATTGATGGATGGATGGATGACCCGTGGTTATGATTTGTTTCTGTGGTCTGTTTGATTCCCACTGTTGCCTAAGAGAGTGATTACTCTTGAAAGACACAAATGCCACATACCCACGATTCACCGTGCCCATAATGTTATACCCACTGTGGTCCTTAATAAAAGCTTATTTTAGATCCTAGAATCTTAGAGCTCAAGGCCTCTTAATTCTGCTCTCTTTAAATACCAGACCCCCCTCTCTCCTATCCCAGCCAACTGTCCAGCTCAGTTAATGCGATGAGAAGGAGGAAGGGGCAAGAGAGACCTCTGGAGAACTGAGATGCCCGGGTATGAAAAGGCAGGTTTCCTAAATGATCTAGAAAGGATATTTGCCCGGCCCTCCTGAACCACCATCCAGGGCAAATAAACTGGGCATCCTCCAGACCCAGCTCACCACTTTTGTTCCTTGAAGTCTGCCCAGATGAAAGTTCACTTCCTTTTTTTCTGACATCTTCCATCACCAGCGGTCTGAAGGGCTCTAGACCGGCGCACACCAGCACGGAGGGGCTTCGCAGCAGAGCCTTCAGAGAGTCCACCTGGGGAAGGAGAGTGTGGAGTCAGGAGGCCTGGTCTGCAGGACCCCCTTCTGCCCAGCAAAGCGCAGGTAGAGGGAGGGATTGGACCCATGTTTCCTGACTGGCAGGCAGGTGCTTTTCCGCTGAGTCACCTGGGAATCCCATCTATATACATCCATCCTCTCTTTCCTGATTTCCTTCCCATTCGGGTCACCACAGAGCACTGTGTGGAGTTCTCTGTACTGTGCAGTGAGTGAGTGAGTGAAGTCGCTCAGCCGTGTCTGACTCTTTGCAAGCCCATGGACTATAGCCTACCAGGCTTCTCCATCCACGGGGTTTTCCAGGCAAGGGTACTGGAGTGGGTTGCCAGGACGTCCTCATTAGTCATCTATTTAATACACAGGATCAGTTGTGTCTGATGGCTTCTCTGGTGCCTCAGATGGTAAAGAATCTGCCTGCAATACAGGAGACCTGAGTTTGATACCTGGATTGGGCAGATATCCTGGAGGAGGAAATGGTAACCCACTCCAGTATTCTTGCCCCTTGGACAGAGGAGCCTGGCAGGCTACAGTCCATGGGGTTGCAAAGAGTCAGACACGACTGAGCAACTAACACACACACACACACACACACACACACACACACACACACCCCAATTGTGTCAGTGCCTCTTTTAAAGGAATAACCGCCTGGTTCCATCTAAGTGTTTCGAGCTGAGATCTGGACAACTTTTTAAGGAAACAGTATCCTGGACAGCCTACCCTTTTCCCACTGGTCGTGTATACATGCTTCACAGGAAAGCGCAGTAGGTCCGACGCTTTGCTGAGAAAGGCCGTCAGGTTCCTGGTGTTTCTGTGGCTGAGCACCACTGTCTGCTGGAGTCGAGGGTCCCCATTCTTAACCAGTGTGATCCTCCTCGAGGCTTTGAGACCTTTGCAGGTAGAGGCTGTTCCCGGTGCTTCAAATTCCCTCAACTGCTGAGCAGAAGGGCTTCTCCCCTGGGGCTGGCCCAGCCCGCCGGGGGTCCTGGGGGGCTTCTTATCAGAGCAGAGATAGCAGCCACCATCCTGCAGCTGCTCCAGGGTGTTGAGGCCATGCAGACCCCGGGGTGTGGTGACCGAGCGCACCCCAAAAGAGAGTGGTACCCGCTGAGAGAGCTCGTCCATCAGGGCCCCAAAGCTCCTGAAGGCACGCTGGTGAACAGCCAGGCGGACCCCAGCAAACCGGGGATCCCCTCGCTTGAGGAAGGTTATCTTCTTGGCAGGCGTGACCTGGGTGACAGAGGGGGTCCGGGCCACAGAGGGCAGGAGGTCCTCGCGGTGGCCGGGGGCCGGGGCGTCCCTTGGAGTGCTGTTCATGGTGGGGAGGACCAGGCAGCTGAAAGGGATTGGAGAAAGGAAAGTCAGCAACCTGAGGGTCTGTGCGTTTCCTCCTGGCATTGGCCCAGAGGTACCCCCTTTCCACCCCAAATCTTCCCCACCCTGTCTTGGAGAGGCATGTTCGTTCACTCTGATGAGCAGCTACTACAGCTCAGCCACATCCGACTCTTTATGACCCCGTGGACTGTAGCCCGCCAAGCGCCTCTGTCCATGGTATTTCCCAGGCACGAGTACTGAAGCGGGTTACCTTCTCCAGGGGATCTTCCCGACCCAAGGATCGAACCCCTGTCTCTTGCATCTCCTGCATTGCAAGTGGATTCTTTGCCCCTGAGCCACCCTGAAAGCCATTTGGTGAGTAGAAGGAAGAGCAAAGGTTTGGCATCAGAAGACATGAATTAAAATCCCATCCCCCACCTCCCACTTACTGCCTGTGCAACCCAAGAGGTTGGTAACTAGTCTGCAGTTTCGGTAAAATGCAGCCATATTCATCTGAACCACACAATTCAATGGATTTACGAATGCAAAGCAAGCATCTATAGCTCAAAGGAATGGGGCACAGAATCTGCAACCCTCAGGGCACCCAGCCCCCTGCTAGAGACAGCAGGGACCAAAGAAATGCTAGTGATTGATGATGCCCAGACTTCATAAGCTGCCCCACAGAGCCCAGGCCTGCCAATCACCGCCATGCACACAGTCAGGATCCAGTGAGGGGTCTCCCCTGATTGCACGGGTTCAGACCTAGCAGGACCTGCGTTGCCACGCACATGGCAGGCGACCACAGTCTCCCCTGCCGCAGCCATCTCTCCTCACTCACAGTCCAGCCAGCGGCCACACCTCCTTTTCACCTTGACTCACCATGTACCCCCTTTCATTTTCGGGGAAAGAGCTCTGCTCTCATTTTCAAAATCTTGGTGCGCAAGAGCACTTGTAATCGTCTCTCATCTCTGCACAAACTTTATAATTAGCTTCTTCAGCCTCCTCCCTCCCAGCTAAGCCCTCTAAGCTGCTTTCTCAGCAGCCCCCCACCCTCCACGCAGCACATCCCTGTAGCTGCCAGGCACTGTGCCTCAGGCACGCCTCCCAGAGGGCTACTTTGCTTCCTGCTTGATTGGCGGTTTCACCTGTGACCATGAACATCCTCTTGGCTCCTGTAGTCACCACCGTGTCCCCCGACATCACTGTGTCCCCAGTGCCACTGTGCAGCCCCGTGTCACCACATCACTGTCCCTCCAGGGCCACTGTGTCTTTCATTTTCACTGCATCCTTGTAGTCAGCACGTCCCCAATGGGACCGTGTCCCCCCGTGTCATCCTGCCCCCGTGCCACCATGTCCCCGAGTGTGGCCGCGCGCCCCAGCATCGCCCCATCCCCCAGAATCGCCGCGTCCCCCAGAGTCTCTGCACCCTTCAGTGTGGCCGTGCGCCCCAGCATCACCACGTCCCCCAGAGTCTCTGCACCCTTCAGTGTGGCCGTGCGCCCCAGCATCGCCGCGTCCCCCAGAGTCTCTGTACCCTTCAGTGTGGCCGTGCGCCCCAGCATCGCCACGTCCCCCAGAGTCTCTGCACCCTTCAGTGTGGCCGTGTGCCCCAGCATCGCCATGTCCACCAGAGTCTCTGCACCCTTCAGTGTGGCCGTGCGCCCCAGCATCACCATGTCCCCCAGAGTCTCTGCACCCTTCAGTGTGGCCGTGCGCCCCAGCATCGCCGCATCCCCCAGAGTCTCTGTACCCTTCAGTGTGGCCGTGCGCCCCAGCATCACCACGTCCCCCAGAGTCTCTGTACCCTTCAGTGTGGCCGTGTGCCCCAGCATCGCCGCGTCCCCCAGAGTCTCTGTACCCTTCAGTGTGGCCGTGCGCCCCAGCATCGCCACGTCCCCCAGAGTCTCTGCACCCTTCAGTGTGGCCGTGCGCCCCAGCATCACCGCATCCCCCAGAGTCTCTGTACCCTTCAGTGTGGCCGTGCGCCCCAGCATCACCACGTCCCCCAGAGTCTCTGTACCCTTCAGTGTGGCCGTGTGCCCCAGCATCGCCGTGTCCCCCAGAGTCTCTGTACCCTTCAGTGTGGCCATGCGCCCCAGCATCGCCGCGTCCCCCAGCATCGCCACGTGCCCCAGAGTCTCTGTACCCTTCAGTGTGGCCGTGCGCCCCAGCATCGCCGCGTCCCCCAGAGTCTCTGTACCCTTCAGTGTGGCCGTGCGCCCCAGCATCACCACGTCCCCCAGCATCGCCGTGTCCCCCAGAGTCTCTGTACCCTTCAGTGTGGCCGTGCGCCCCAGCATCGCCGCGTCCCCCAGAGTCTCTGTACCCTTCAGTGTGGCCGTGCGCCCCAGCATCGCCGTGTCCCCCAGAGTCTCTGTACCCTTCAGTGTGGCCGTGCGCCCCAGCATCGCCGCGTCCCCCAGAGTCTCTGTACCCTTCAGTGTGGCCGTGCGCCCCAGCATCACTGCGTCCCCCAGAGTCTCTGCACCCTTCAGTGTGGCCGTGCGCCCCAGCATCACCGCGTCCCCCAGCATCGCCACGTGCCCCAGAGTCTCTGTACCCTTCAGTGTGGCCGTGCGCCCCAGCATCGCCGCGTCCCCCATAATCACCGTATCCCCAGCATCGCTATGCCCCCAGGGTCACTGCAGTCTGTCAGTCTGTCCTTCAGTGTCCGTGTCTTCCAGTTTCCCCACCACCTCCGAGGACTGCTCCTCGCAGTCTACTCCTGAATAGAGAGCCCTCCTCCACACCTCCCAACAGCAGCTCTGCAGGGATGGGAGAGACCGTGATGGCAGAGGTCGTGCCGGCTCCCGGCAGACTCGGGCCCAAGAGTCTCATGGCGATGTTGCGGTCAGCGCCCTCCGGTGCCGACGGCCCCTTCCCTCTGACATCCCTCTAGAAAATTCTAGGGCTGACTTCTTACTCTCCAGCCTCTTCGGCAGAGACAAACAGGCTCTGCTTCCCTGTGCACGGTGAGTCACTGAGAACTGCCACCTCCTCGTCAGCCACAGGGAAGAGAGAAGCCAATCGATTTTCTTTTTCAAAGAGACAATGAACTTTTGATTCTTTCACCTTCAAAATATCCTGGCCAGGATATTCATCATTCGGTCACTCCTTCATTCACTCATCTGTGTACCCAGCAAAGATTTTTGACCTTCAGTTATGTGCCAGCCTCTATGCTGGGCCCTGGAAATACAAAGATTACTGAGACATGGCACTCATCTTCAAAAACGTCCCACTCTGCTGTGGCGCTGCTGCTGCTGCGTCACTTCAGTCGTGTCCGACTCTGTGCAACCCCGTAGACGGCAGCCCACCAGGCTCCTCTGTCCCTGGGATTCTCCAGGCAAGAACACTGGAGTGGGTTGCCATTTCCTTCTCCAATTCTACTGTGGCAAGTAGGAGATAATTAAGATACAGCATGAGACATGTTCTGAGATAGAGATACAGATACAGATGTATTATAAACAGGGTGTGACTGAAAGCAGATCAAGGGGAATGCAAGTCAAGGAAGACTTCCTGAAGGAGGTGACGTGCCGAGTTCCTGAGCAGAGACCTGCAGGACAACTCGAGGATTAGCCAGAGAAGAAGGAAGTTAGCACCAGCGTGGCAAATAGATACGGCCTTGGTGCCAACTCTGACCTGCTGGGTAGGCTGGCAGGGTGGGCGGAGGAGGCGCCAGGCTTCGTGTGTGCTGTGACCAGATGGCAATGTAGACACAGCGTCAGGGCGGATGGGCCACACAGTGCCTGGCCTTCCCATCCCTGCTCTGCTCCCAGCAGTCGGGGCAGGGGCCTATGTGCAAACGTGCGGTGGAAAGAGAAAGATTGGATGTTCTGGGAGGGCCTTCAGTGGATGGACGCAGAGCATCTGACAGGCTTTATTGAGAGCGGATAGAGGCTCCAGGGGGGTGGAACGGCACTGACTGTAAGATCAGCTCTGGCCCCTAGATCTACAATAGCAGAACACAGAGCCCTTCCCCACTGAAATCTGAGATGCTGGCGAAAGCCAACTCAGGGGGTCCTAACTCTGACCCCAAGCAGGTGAGTAGGGAAGGAGGGGCTGGTCACTGAGTCTCACTATAGCTAGTGGAATGTTGCTGTATGACAAAGGGAGGTCAGTCTGGTGCTCATGATGACCTAGAGGGGTTGGGGTGGGATGGAAGGAAGAGTCAAGATGGAAGGGATATAGGTATACGTATGGCTGATGCACGTAGTTGTAGGGCAGAAACCAACAAAACATTGTAAAGCAATTATCCTCCAATTAAAAATAAATTAATTAATTTTTTTAAAAAGCAGAGGAGAAATAAGCAAGCATCACTGCAGGCTGAGTTTACCTGGACTGCTCCTGCTTTAGCACTGAAGGGCCTTGGCGCTGGGACCCCTCACTCCCCTGCCACCCCAGGCCCCCTGATAGATTCCCAGGATCAGGTGGGCCTCTTCCTGGCACTGGCCCAGTTGGCAGTGAGGCCAAGAAGAGCAGATTGCCTCGTGCAGCTGGATAAAGATGCCACCACCAAGGATGGGACACCAAGTCTTAACGACCTGGCTGCCCCCCTGGGTGCACTCAGTTTGGGCCCTGAAAGTGAAGTGAGTGTCAGTCCCTCAGTTGAGCCCGACTCCTCAGGCGCCTCTGTCCATGAGGCAAAGATACTGGAGTGTGGTGCCATGTCCTTCGTCAGGGGATCTTCCTGACCCAGGGGTCGAGTCCGTGTCTCCTGCATTGTAGGGGGCTTCTTTACCATCTAACCACCAGGGAAGCCCCTGAACCCAGCACCCAAACTGGAAAACTGGTCTCTTCAGATATGCCAGCTGGCACTCCTCCCCTTAGCTTAAGGAATTCGAGCTGGAGTTTCTGTCATTTGAAACAGAAAGGGACACGGATCCTCCAGGGAGCAGCACCAGTGAACACTCACTATTTCCCAAATTCCAAAACTGGATTTCTGAGCTACGGGACCCCTGTGGGTGGGAGGGCACGGGTCTAAGGCCCCTCCCAGATCCTCCCACTAGGTCCCCAGGGATGGAGATCAGTTCAGTTCAGTTCAGTTCAGCTGCTCACTCATGTCTGACTCTTTGTGACTCTATGGACTGCAGCACGCCAGGCCTCCCTGTTCATCACTGACTCCCGAAGTTTACTCAAACTCATGTCCATTGAGTCAGTGATGCCATCCAACCATCTCATCCTCTGTCGTCCCCTTCTCCTCCTGCCCTCAATCTTTCCCAGCATCAGGGTCTTTTCCAATGAGTCAGTTCTTCACATCAGGTGGCCAAATTGTTGGAGTTTCAGCTTTAGCATCAGTCCTTCCAATGAATATTCAGGACTGATTCCCTTTAGGATGGACTGGTTGGCTCTTCTTGCAGTCCAAGGGACTCTCAAGAATCTTCTCCAACACCACAGTTCAAAAGCATCAATTCTTCGGTGCTCAGCTTTCTTTATAGTCCAACTCTCACATCCATAAATGATTACTGGAAAAACCATAGCCTTGACTAGATGGACCTTTGTTGGCAAAGTAATATCTCTGCTTTTTAATATGCTGTCTAGGTTGGTCATAACTTTTCTTCCAAGGAGCAAGCGTCCATTGATTTCACAGCTGCAGTCACCATCTGCTGTGATTTTGGAGCCCAAAAAATAAAGTCTGACACTGTTTCCACTGTTGCCCCATCTATTTGCCATGAAGTGATGGGACCAGATGCCATGATCTTCGTTTTCTGAATGTTGAGCTTTAAGCCAACTTATTCACTCTCCTCTTTCACTTTCATCCAGAGGCTCTTTAGTTCTTCTTCTATTTCTGCCATAAGGGTGGTGTCATCTGCATATCTGAGGTTATTGACATTTCTCTCTGCAATCTTGATTCCAGCTTGTGCTTCTTTCAGCCCAGCGTTTCTCATGATGTACTCTGCATATAAGTTAAATAAGCAGGGTGACAGTATACATCCTTGATATACTCCTTTTCCTATTTGGAACCAGTCTGTTGTTCCATGTCCAGCTCTAACTGTTGCTTCCTGGCCTGCATACAGGTTTCTCAAGAGGCAGGTCAGGTGGTCTGGTATCCCCATCTCTTGAAGAACTTTCCAGTTTGTTGTGATCCACACAGTCAAAGGCTTTGGCACAGTCAATAAAGTAGAAGTAGCTGTTTTTCTGGAATTCTCTTGTTTTATCGGTGATCCAGCGGATGTTGGCAATTTGGTCTCTGGTTCCTCTGCCTTTTCCAAATCCAGCTTGAACATCTGGAAGTTCACGGTACACGTACTGTTGAAGCCTGGCTTGGAAAATTTTGAGCATTACTTTGTTAGCATGTGAGATGAGTGCAATAGTGTGGTAGTTTGAGCATTCTTTGGCATTGCCTTTCCTAGGGATTGGAATGAAAACTGACCTTTTCCAGTCCTGTGGCCACTGCTGAGTTTTCCAAATTCACTGGCATATTGAGTGCAGCACTTTCAAAGCATCATCTTTTAGGATTTGAAATAGCTCAACTGGAATTCCATCACCTCCGCTAGCTTTGTCCCTAGCGGTGCTTTCTAAGGCCCACTTGACTTCACATTCCAGGATGTCTGGCTCTAGGTGAGTGATCACACCATCATGGTTATATGGGTCATGAAGATCTTTTTTGTATAGTTCTGTGTATTCTTGCCACCTCTTCTTAATATCTTCTGCTTCTGTTAGGTCCAGACAATTTCTGTCCTTTATCGAGCCCATCTTTGCATGAAATGTTCCCTTGGTATCTCTAATTTTCTTGAAGAGATCTCTAGTCTTTCCTATTCTACTGTTTTCCTCTGTTTCTTTTCGCTGAGCACTGAGGAAGGCTTTCTTATCTCTCCTTGCTGTTCTTCGGAACTCTGCATTCAGATGTGTATATCTTTCCTTTTCTTCTTTGCCTTTTGCTTCTCTGCTTTTCCCAGCTATTTGTAAAGCCTCTTCAGGCAGACATTTTGCCTTTTTGCATTTCTTTTTCTTGGGGATGGTCTTGATCACTGTCTCCTGTACAATGTCACAAACCTCTGTCCATAGTTCTTCAGGCATTCTGTCTATCAGATAAAATCCCTTAAATCTATTTCTCACTTCCACTGTATAATTGTAAGGGATTTGATGTAGGTCATCCCTGAATGGTCTAGTGGTTTTCCCTGCTTTTTAAGTCTGAATTTGGTAATAAGGAGTTCACGATCCGAGCAACAGTCAGCTCCCTGTCTTGTTTTTGCTGACTGTATAGAGCTTCTCCATCTTTGGCTGCAAAGAATATAATCAATCTGATTTCGGTGTTGACCATCTGGTGATGTCCATGTGTAGAGTCTTCTCTTGTGTTGTTGGAAGAGGGTGTTTGCTATGACCAGTGCTTTCTTTTGGCAAAACTCTCTTATTCTTTGCCGTGTATTCCAAGACAAAATTTGCCTATTACTCCAGGTGTTTCTTGACTTCCTACTTTTGCATTCCAGTCCCCTATAATGAAAAGGACATTTTTTTGGTTTTAGTTCTAGAAGGTCTTGTAGGTCTTTATAGAATAGTTCAACTTTAGCTTCTTCAGCATTAGTAGTCAGAGCATAGATTTGAATTACGGTGATATTGAATGGTTTGCCTTGGAAATGAACAGAGATCATTCTGTCATTTTTAAGATCTCATCCAAGTATTGCATTTCGGACTCCTTTGTTGACTATGAGGGCTACTACATTTTCTTTTAAGGGTTGGAGAAAACTGTCCCATATTCCTACATGCCCTGATAGGGGAAGGGGAAGAGTCACACAGGCTCTCAAAGGTGGGAAAAAGGGTTACTGCTCAGCTGATATGCAGAGTCACTTGTATGGGGTTATCTCTCATCATCACTTTCTTCCTTTCAAAATCAAAATGTTTCTCTCTCTTGACTCTTTCCCTCTTCCCTTGTGGCTCAGCTGGTAAAGAATCTGCCTGCAATGCGGGAGACCTGGGTTCAATCCCTGGGTTGGAAAGATGCCCTGGAGAAGGGAAAGGCTACCCACTCCAGTATTCTGGCCTGGAGAATCCATGGACTGTATATAGTCCATGGGGTCTCAAAGAATCAGACAGGGCTGAGTGACTTTCACTTTCTCTTCTCTCAGCAGGAGTGGAAGGACTTGATCTCTTTAAGAAGACAAGACAGGTAGGGTACCAGATCTGGCCCAGGTGGAGGGTCCATGCATCTCTTCTTTACCACGTATGACCCAGGAGGGCCCTCCTCACTGTCCTTCCCCCGTTAACTCACCGTGAGGGTGGGGGGTGGAGGATGGAGAAGGCTGTGGAGGAAGTGGGGAGCCTGACTCTCCCGAGATGATGGGGGCAGAGCTGGGGGACAGCAAGGATGTCCCCCAGTTAGGGTCACTTGGGGGAGACCAGTGGTGGACGAGAAATGTCTGGATAAGGTGAGAGACACTCTGATAGCACATGGTTTCTGCCCAGCTACGCCCATGACTGAGCGCTGAAGGGCACCTCCTTTTGAAGCCCACAACCCCCTCCCACTCGGGACAGAGCCTCAGGGTATGTTGGGCTGAGCAGACTGGAGGAGGCTCTGATGGCGAGCTTTCCCGAACCCCCTGGGGCTTCCCCAGGGTCCGGCTGTAAGGCTGTGATGAGTAGGCTCGGTCAACCCACAAACTGGAGGGCAAATCACTGGTGCTCAGTGCTGTTGCTGCTGTTCAGCCACTCAGGCGTGTCTGACTGTGACCCCAGGGACCACAGCACACCAGGCTTCCCTGTCCTTCACTATCGCCTGGAGTTTGCTCAAACTCATGTCCATTGAGTCGACGATGCCATCCAACCATCTCACCCTCTGTTGCCCCCTTCTCCTGCTGCCTTCAATCTTTCCCAGCATCAAGGTCTTTTCCAATGTGTCAGCTCTTTGCATCAGGTGGTCAAAGTACTGGAGCATCAGTCCTTCAGCATCAGTCCTTCCAGTGAATATTCAGGCTTGATTTCCTTTAGGATGGACTGGTTTGATCTCCTTGCAGTCCAAGGGACTCTCAAGAGTCTTCTCCAGCACCACAGTTAGAAAGCATCACTTCTTCAGCACTCAGCCTTCATGGGTCCCAGCAAAACCCAGACCCACAGTACCACATCCTAGCAATGTTGGAACCGGTTTGGGGCAGCAAAGGATGGGGGGGGTTGCCAGGGGATTTCAGGAGGAAGACAGCCAGCCAAGGAGGACTTCCAACTGTGTGTGGGTTGGGGAGGGAAGTGGAGAAAAACAGATTAAGGGGCAAAAGGGGGGAAAAAAAATAGAAGTCTCAGGAAATGTTCAGAAAGGTGCCAGCCCTGGTGGAGGAATTGGGCAGAGTGGGCTTGCACGGGAGGAAATGGTCTTGTCGGCAGTCCTTCCAGGGGGCTAGGGTGAGGGGCTTGGGGCAAGGCAGGCAGCAAGAGTGATGGATTCAGGAAGAGAATAAATAGGGTGAGAGAAGTCTCCAGGCAGGATGGAGGGCCAGCTTGGCAGACAGAAGACTTCAGTGGCAAAGACACTAAAGCCGACCTAAGAGGGAGGGAGCAGGAAGGGGCGGGAGCTGGGGGGTGGTTGTCGCTGTGGAAAAGCCTTGAAGGTGGATTGAGTGATGTTACAAATAAGCAACTGCAAGGAGTGAGGATGATGTGAACAGAAAAACGTTTGCAGCGCGCATATAGCCTCTAAGGGAACTGCCAGTGATCAGAGGCACCGAAGCCCCCACTGGGGTCTTCCAGTACTGCGTGGTCTACACAGGCTGTTTGGAGTCTGGAGACACTTTCAACACCACATTTCAGTGGCTCGAATTTGCTGTTATTTTATGAGTCAAGAAGAAAGAAAGAAAAATTGGTGACAGACGGAGACGGGCTTTCCATTGCAAGTGCATCCTGATTGCAGGGATATTTAAACATGGCAGCAGGAGGGACTCAGGAAATCAGCGTTTCAAAGTCAGTGAGTCACGCAGGACACGGAGCTGAACGCAGACTGCACGCAGATCCGAGAGAAAGACCTAGTCTGAAGCTGCTTCTGTCCTGGCTCCTGTGAAGAGGACATATGAGGCTTCACAGCTTACAAGAGAACATGCGTCCTTTGACAACCTAAATGTCTCATCGACAGATGAATGGATTAAAAAGATGTGGTGCATAAATAAAATAGAATATTACTCAGCCACTAAAAGGAAGGAAACAGGGCCATCTCTAGAGATGTCGACGGATCTAGAGTCTGTCATACAGAGTGAAGTAAGTCAGAAAGAGAAAAGCAAATATTGGACCAAGGGATTCATGCTAATACAGCCTTGCAAAAAATATTTCTTGAAACAAATATGTCATAGCAAGATCTCCTTCCTGGAGAGTCACATATAAATCTAACATGTGAAAATGGGTTCACTGAAGTGTTTTATTTTGTGATTACTGTGTAACTTGTGAAGCAGTATATGTGCAACCCTGTGTTAGTCATTGCTCCCTTAAACAAAAATTGTGAAAATCCTTAGTATGGTGCTTGCATTCATGTCTTTGATAGCATTATTCAAAAAGAATTGGAGGCGTTTTTGCCACAAAATGCTTGCCATTTAGTTATTTTGTGTAAATATAGATATATTTGTGAGAATATTTGACACTACATAATTTTTGAGTGAAGTGAAAGTCACTCAGTCATGTCTGACTCTTTGCAACCCAGTGGACTGTAGCCTGCCAGGTGCCTCTGTCCATGGAATTCTCCAGGCCAGAATACTGGAGTGGGTAGCTGATCCCTTCTCCAGGGGATCTTCCCAACCCAGGGATCGAACCCAGTCTCCCGCACTGCAGGCAGATTCTTTTTACCATCTGAGCTACCAGGGAAGCCCAAGAACACTTGAGTGGGTAGCCCTTCTCCAGTGGATCTTCCCGACCCAGGAGTCAAACCAGGGTCTCCTACATTGCAGGCGGATTCTTTACCAGCTGAGCCACCAGAGGGGCCAGTAGCTCAGCTGGTAGAATTCTGTGTGGTCAAATCTAAAATAAATTACATGACTTCCTATACTCAAGGTTCTGAGTGGAGGATTCAGGAAGAAAATAAACAGAGATCTAGTGAACAAAGTTCTAACAAGAGTAGAACTTACTTAACAGGTGTAAAGTAATCTTGCAGCCTATATTGATAGCTATAATGTACTAGAAACGTGTTAGACACAGAGAATTAGGCTCAATGTTCTGAGGTGGGCTTGTGCCTCACGAAATTTAAAATCCAGGAAATCTGCACCTGAGTCCTTCTTTGGCCCATGAATGTCCCCACCGCTTCCAGGCGATCACAGGATCAAGAGCCTACCTTGACTCTGCCAGTAACTAGCTGATCGCTGTGGGCAAGCTACTTGACTTCTGGGAGTTTCCGTTACTTTAATCCTAAAATGAAGATGCTAAACCAAAGGGCCACTGAGTTTACACTTAGGAGTTTATGGGAAAACATAGCAGATGACACTGTGCTAAAAACGATTACCCTTGACAGAAGATCTGTTGAGAAAAATATCAAAGGCATTCGTTTTTAAAATTTTTCCAGGTGAGGGACTTCCCTGATGGTCCAGTGGCTAAGACCCCGAGCTCCCAATGCAGGAATCCTGGGCTTGATCCCTGGTCAGGGAACATAATCCCACAGGCTATAGCTAAGGGTTTTCATGCTGCAACCAAAGATTCTGCATGCTGCAACTAAGACCTGGCACAGCCAAATAGAATAAATATTAAAAACAAAATAATAAAAATAAAAAATTTCCAGGTAATACCTTACCCTTTCAAAATTCCAGTAAAACCATGAACAGTGGCCTTCTTCTAAATAATGAGCACATTCCCACATGTGCAAAATACTGCATACAATTTCAGGGGACGTGGGCATCTAAAACCCACCCACAGAAAGCCGCCAGAGATCACAAAGCCCAAGTTACAAACCTTTGATCTAAGTCTAAGGATTTAAGGTATAACATGGTGACTATAGTTGACACTGCATTGTATAACTGAAATTTGCTAAGAGAATAGAACTTAAATGTTTGCAACAACAACAATGGAAAAGAACCTTTGATGTAGTCCTTGAAGACGAGGAAACCACGGAGAGGAGGAACAATAGAGAGAAAAAACGCGGAGCGCCGGTTTCCCAGTATACACGGACGGTGTGGCTTAAAAAGAGGCTATGTCTGTGAATAGGAACCTACTTGTTTAACCTATGGCTCCTGAGAAAAGTTTTCCCAACGATGGGTCTCCTTCTGGTGATAATGGAAAGACATACACACGCCAACACATTCATGGTAACTCAGGAAGAGAGACTCAGGGCTGGAAGAACCCAGATATCTGATATTGAAGCAGGAAGGAAAATCCTAGGAAAGTCTTTAAAAAACACACACACACACACACCCCACCAGCGTTAGAGTATCTTCCTGCCCCGCTCCCCACACACTTGCTAATACTCTCTAGACAGTTTATCAACAAGGAATTCGGCTAATGAGAAGGCTTGGATTTACAGAGCTTAAACTGCAGTGTGGGACAGCTGAGCTCCTTGCACGCAGGAAGTGTTGTGGCTGTGGCCTTCTTGTCCCAGGCAGTGCTTGGCACATCGTAAGCGCTTGACCCATCTCTGCAGAATAAATGATGCTTGGAAGGCCATGCAGTGGTAAGAATGGGGTGAGTTCTTTGATCTTAGGTCTTTGATCTAGAATGTGGAATCTAGGAGGCTTCCCAGGTGGCTCAGTGGTAAAGAATCTGCCTGCCAGTGCGGGAGACACTGGTTCAATCCCAGGGTCGGAAAGATCCCCTGGAGAAAGAAATGGCTACCCACGCCAGTGTTCTTGCCTGGAAAATTCCATGGACAAGAGGAGTCTGGAAGGCTCCAATCCATTGCGTTGCAGAGTCGGACATGACTGGGTGCACACACACAGGCACATTCTCACAGTTCTTGAGGCTGGCAGCCCAAGACCACGGAGTTAACAGGGCTGGTTCCTCGTGAGGCCTCTCTCCTTGGTGTGTAGACAGCCATCTCCTCATGTCTTCACACAGCCTTCTCTCTGTGTGTCTGTGTCCTAATCTCCTCTTCTTATCCAGACAGAGTCCTATTGGATTAGTGCCCACCCTAATTAATCACCTCGTTTAACTCAATTACCTCTTGAAAAGCCCTGTGTCCAAATACAGTCGCATTCCTCAGAATGCCCTGCGGTTAGCGCTTCAGAATATGACTGTAGTGGGGAGCCAGGCGGGGAGTATGCAATTAAGCCCATACCTCCAGGAAAGGTTTTCAAAGTACCGACCTCCACACTCCACCTTCAGAGATCCAGAGACTGGGTTTGACCAGAGGCCCAAATTAGCTTTTAGTCCTTAAAAGTGTTTTCAGTTTCTTTTTTGAAGTTCCCCAGCTGATTGGAACACCCCTAAGCTCAAGTAACAGCCGGACGCGATACGATGCCAATAGCGTGCCAGCCCACGCGATGAGGTCAAGTCCAAGTACAACACAACAGAGGTTCACAGAAGGAGCGTCTGGCCGACACAACCAGAGACTTTGACAAGGATTTTCCAGTGGGTTGGGGGGGTGGGAAGATGTCCATTGCCAGAGCAGGGTGGGGCCTGCAGCAGCTTTGCAAGCAGGGCCTTGCTTGATAGAGCGAATGCGTGCCTCTCAGGAGGGCGGCATTGCCTGGCTTGGGCAAGAGGGGAAAGAGGAAGCAGACACTGCAGCTGGGAGCCATGGTAGGCTTCTGAGCGGGGGCGAGATGCCGTAAATATGGTGATCGCCCAAGATCAACGAGCAGGATAGGGTGGAGGGCCTGCGGAGTGTAACACCCAGGTGGGGATGTTTCCACGGCAACAGTACCTGCACACACACACACACACACACACACACGGGGGAGCGGCACTTTTCAGAGCACTCGGGGAATCTGAACCACAGTTCAGAAGGAGTTCACAAAACCTAAAGAATTCTTAACTGGACATAAGAAATCCTAGTTCAAAATAGGAATGATGCATCCATGTTGTTAAAAGAGAGGGACTTCCCTGGTGGCCTAGTAGCTGGGACTCTGTGCTCCCAATGCAGGGGGCTTAGGTTCGATCCCTGGTCAGGGAACTAGATCCCACATGCTGCAACTAAGACCTAGCACAGCCAAATGAATAAATATTTAAAAAATAATAATAAATAAAAGAGAGGTGGTTGTTGTTCAGTTGCTCAGTTGCATCCGACTCTTTGCTACCCCATGGACTGCAGCACGCCAGGCCTCCCTGTCCTTCACCATCTCCCGGAGTTTATTCAAACTTGCGTCCATTGAGTTGGCGATGCCATCCAGTCATCTCATCTTCCGTCGCTTCCTTCTCATCCTGCCCTCAGTCTTTCCAGCACCAGGGTCTTTTCCAATGAGCTCGCTCTTTGCTTCAGGTGGCCAAAGTACTGGAGTTTCAGCTTCAGCATCAGTCCTTCCAATGAATATTCAGGGTCGATTTCCATTAGGATTGAGTGGTTTGATCTCCTTGCAATCCAAGGACTCTCAAGAGTCTTCTCCAGCACCACAATCCAAAGGCATCAGTTCTTTGGCACTCAGCCTTTTTTATTGTCCCGCTCTCATGTCCCATACATGACTACTGGAAAAACCATAGTTTTGACTATACGGACCTTTGCACGCAAAGTTAGAGGAGAGGATAGTAGCCCTATTCAAGGCAGAAGGAAGGACTGAAGCTTGCAAGCACACTGAGGACCGCTCTGGAATACTGGTGATGTGCTTGTTCTTTTTTTTTTAATTTTAGGTTGTTTTAAAGTTGAAGTATCATTGAATTACAGTATCGTGTTGGTGATGTTCTGACTATTGATCTGTGTGTTGGTTGTATTGGCTTGCTAAGTGTTAATACATCCAGCTCTCTACTCCCGACTTACATGCTTTTCGGTATGTATGTTGTATTTCAACAAAAACAAAATTTTGTTTTATTTTTTTTGGCCACACTGAGAGGCATGTGGTATCTCAGCTACACGACCAGGGATGGAAACAATGCCACCTGCATTGGAAGGTGCCGTCTTAACCTCTGGACCACCAGGGAAGTCCCTGAAGTTTAATTTTTAAAAAAGCTTCATGAGTGGCAGCCTGGATGGGAGGGGAGTTTGGGAGAAAGCGGATACATACATATGAATGGCTGAGTCCCTTCACAGTTCACCTTAAACAGTTCACAGCATTGTTTGTTACTCGGTTACACCCCAACACAAAATAAAAGTTTTTAAAAGAAACTCCATGATGTCCCATTGAAGAGATTTATCCCAAATATGCAACCAATATTCTATGGGTGGGCATTTCCCTGTGAGGTTATTATAGACGACGCTGAAATAAATGGCCTTGTAGACACAAAAAATTTTTCAAAGAGCTCTTAAAACCAACATGCATAAAGCTCTTTTTAGCTTACAAAGTGACTGTATCCATAAATCTATAAATATATACAGGTAAGTTAATATTTATTTATAGAATTATCTTGAAATCATATATAAATATAATAGCATTTATATAATATAAATATATACACACAAGTGTTATCTCATTGCTCCTGCAGTGACCTACACAGAGAGCAGGGGCCGGGAAAGCCCCCTGAGCAAAGGAGAAACTGGATGGGCAGAGTGCCAGGGTCTGCCTGTTCTTGGCCCCGAGGTTGTGGGCGCCCTGGGAAGCTTCCCTCAGCCTGCCTTCTCATCCCCAGCAAGGCCTCCACCCGTCCATGAGGGCTGGTAGAAAGCAAAAGAGAAGCTGCCTATTCTTGACAAAATGGAAACCAAGGACCCCTGGCCCTTAAATGATTCTGCACCCACCGAGGGAAAGATACTGTGACCACAAGTGTCCAGATTCAAAAACAGGAAGGGGGAAACCAGTGCAGGGCCGATTTGGAACCGTTCCATGGAAGTGGAATGAATCACTCCTAATCCTGCTTTCTCTGACACTCACGGTGGCCTGCATGAGCAGGGCAGCTCGTTTCCTTGGAAATGTTTCTGTCATTTTGTCATTAGGCTTCTCACAGCAAGGGGGCAAAGGGGGAGGTCCTGGGGGAGAGGTAAGGGGAGGAAGAAGTGGCAGGGGAGGGGTCACCTTGAGCCAGATGCTGCTGAGGAAGGAAAGGCAGAGAAGATGGGGGTACCCAGCCCCGGGGGAGGTCGAGGAGTGCAGGCTTGGTGGGGGGCGGGGTGGGGGTGGCTCTGAGATCACAGTGCTATCTCTGTGTTAGTCCGGGTTCTCTAGAGGAACAGAACCCATGGGATATATACAGATTCACAGAAAGAGACTCATCATGAGGGGTTGGGGCAGGCAATTATGGAGGCTGAGAAGTCCCACAGTCTGCTGTTTGCAAGCTGGAGGGCCAGGAGTGCCAGGGGTGCGATCTGATCAGACATCCACAGGCCTGAGCACCAGTTACAAGTCCTGGTAGCGGCAGAAGGCCCAGCACCAGGAGCTGGGTGTCCAAAGGCAGACAAGGGCTGTCCCAGCGCAAGCAGTAAGAGAATTCTCCTTCCTCAGGCTTTCTGTCCTCTCCGGGCCCTCGATGGTGCCCACCCCATCGGTGAAGACCATCTTCTTTACTCAGCTGATGATTCAAATGCTAATCTCTTCCAGAAACACCCTCACAAACACACACTCAGAAATAATGGGCACACATTGACCTTATCAAGTTGACACATAAACCATCACACACCGGTTCTAACAAATGACATAAAATAACCTGGGGAAGCCACGGGGTGCGAGAATAGTGGAGAGGGACCTCTCTAGCTGTCTAGTGGTTAAGACTTCGCCTTCCAATGCAGGGAGTGCAGGTTCGATCTTGGTCGGGAAGCTAAGACCCCACATGCCTCGTGGCCAAAAATCTAATATGTAAAACAGAAACAATATTGTAGCAAATTCAATAAAGACTTTAATTATAGCCCACATCAAAAAAAAAAATACAGTGGGAAATCCCCGTCCCCTGTTCAGGTTGAGGTACACCCAGCCAGCACGCCACTCATGACCCTTCAGTGGGATGGAGGCAGAACATGCTACTTGAGTCTTTTCTCTTGTGGACAATAGATGGGAGCAGTTTGTGTGTGAAGTCTGGAGGTGGAAGGGGCTGCGGGGAGACAGGCCTTGAATCTGGAGCTTGCTGGGCAATCGTCCAACCTTCAAAGCTGTTTCCTCCCCTGTGTGGTGGGGACAACAGTGTTTACCAGGAAGTTGGAGATGATGTTACGAAGCACCTGGCACATAGTAGGACATCAGTAAAGATTAGGTCTCCCTTTCGGTTTAGCTCATTGGTAAATAATTCTTGGCTATGCAATTCAACTTACCCAATCGATGTATGTGACTATCTCCACCCAAGATTCAGGAGAGGAGATGCCGTCTCTTATCCTGATTTCCTGTTTCTGCCCTGAGCTCCTTTAGCGCTTCCTGTCTCATTCTCATGCTGACTGTGTGGCTGTCACGTGTGTGTGTGCATGCGTGTGCGCAGCTTATTTCTCCTGCTGTATTAAAGGGGGTGGGGTGAGAATCAGGCATTTGTTTGGGGGTCCCCAGTGCGTGGCACCGTGCAGCATGTTTGCTCAGGAAATATGTGCTGAGTATCCGCATGAGTAATGGATGAAAGATCATTGGACAGAATGGCCTATGAGTAATGGATGAAAGATCACTGGACAGAATGGCCTATGAATCTCTACCTGAGGTTGACCCGATACAGGGCCAGTGAGGTCAGCATTGGGATTTCAAAGCATTCGAGGGCCCTTTGATGGTTCTGGCACTATTTGGAACCAAGAATGTCCTACCCTCTGAGACTGCTTGGTTCATCCATCAGAGACATCAGTTTCTACCGTCTGCTCTTTGGGCTGAGGCTGTGCTGTTTGAGTGGTACCCAAGCCACTGCCCTGGTTTATCTGTTATGCTTAGCTGCCCTCACCAGCCCCCTACTGAATCCCAAGTGCCACTCCGAGAGAGAGGCTCAGCCTCTGAAGTACCCTAAACCTTGACCTCACTGATTATCAGGTCAGTCTCAGATGGAGAATCACAGGCCATTCTGTCCAATGAGTGCTCATCATTTACTTATTCAGTTGCTCAGTACCTCCAAGGTGCCATGCACTGAGGACCCCACAATAAATGTCCTAGTTCTCAGCCCCAACCATCTCCTAGTGCAGTAGGAGAAATAAGCTGTGCATACCCGTGTCATTCAGGGTCCCCACAGGAAACACAGGGCCCAGTCCAAGGGTGTTTAGGGAAGAAACAGGACTTCCCCGAGTCTTTACTCAGTAGTAACAAATCTGCCTGCAACTCAGAAACAAGGGTTGAGGTCGATTCCTGGGTTGGGAAGATCCCCTGGAGTAGGAAATGGCAACCCACACCAGTAGCCTCACCTGAAAAATCTCATGGACAGAGGAGCCTGGCAGGCTGTAATCCGGGGGTCACAAAGAGTAGACACAACTGAGTGACTGAGTGTGCAGGGAATAAACCAGGGGGAGCATGTCTAACACCCTGTGTCCAACAAGGGACAGGGGTGTGCCTAGGAGACAGTGTCAGGGCGAAGCTGTGCCTCAAGGGGCACCAGGGAGAAGAGAGCTCTGCTGAACCAGTGAGAGCTGAAGCTATGGAGCAGCCACCACCTGGCTTTGAGTAAAAGAGTGCAGACATTGCCTGAGCTATTACCTGGCAGGGAAGGGGAATGAAATATCCCAGCCTCTCTCTCCTCTTTCCCTCTCATCTCCTGCTGGTGCTTCCCACTGGTCAAACCCAACCGGAAGCCAGAGGGCGAGGGAGCCCAAGAGGTAACCCATGGAGGTCAACTCCCAGGTCAAAGGACTAAGCATAATTCAGGCAGGGCAGATGGAGATTTAACAAGCCAAACACCCCGAATGAGATCAGCTTCCAGCCAAAGGAAGCCTTGGGCAGGGTCATCTAAGACTCTGAGTGCATTTCGGCTCCATAAACATGCTCCGTAACTCTACTACCGGCCAGACACTGGGGAGTCAGAAGCCGGCCCAGAGGAGTCCACAGTCTTGGGAGAGAAGCCAAATGACATCTTTTTTTTTTTTTTTTTAATCTTTCTTGAATCTGTTATCAACCTAGAACAACAGGTGGGACTCCAAACCTTATCATCCCCACCCACCTTAGAAACCCAAAGCTTCATATGCATTCTACCCTCTCTTGAGCGTCCTAAAAGAATGTGACTGGGAGAACTGACGTCATCCTATGAGACCAATTCATGCCTTCACTGGGCAGTGACTTCCTGAAGACCTACTACCTTCTGGGCTTTGTCGAGAAGGACCAGGCGACTTCTCATGACACAGGAGTTCTTTAAGGTTCTGCTCTCCAGGCAACTGGGAGCTCTTTGATTGAAAACACACAACGAGCATCCCATCTCCTCTGGTTTTCTCTTCCCTTCCCCTCCTGGCACAAAGTATCTTTCAGGGAAGCACCTGATGAGGGTGATGGGGCATGCGTGGAGAAGGCAGAGGTTGTGGGAGCTCCTTGTACTGTACTCAAAACTTTTCTGTAGTTTTGGAAGTTCTTCAAATTAAGTGTTGGTCACTTAAAGAGCACAAGTAGTATGGACTTGGGATCAGGTGGAGACCAGTGGGTGGAGGCAGCAGACATGAGAAGATGCTCCCCTCCCCGGTCAGGCCATTGCACTGACCCGTGAACAGAACTGTTCCCATGGAAGCACAGGCTGGGGGGCGGGCTTGGGCTCCTGTCCAGCTTTGCCGATAACTCCATCCTTTGTTCAACAGCTTTCCGTGGATGACCTGCCTGCTACCAGGTATGGTGGTAAGTGCTGTGTGGGTGTGGATAAATTGCTTTTCCTCTCTGGGTCTTGGTTTCCTCATCTCTAAAATGAGTTATTTGGATTCAGTAATGCTTGTGGGTCTTTCTAATGCTCACCCTTTCTGAACCCATAACGAAGGCTCTAGGCCATCTCACGTCTGGTCCTTGAAGAGGGATGTGGGGACTTTCGCAGTAAGGTTAAGGCTAGCTTTGTCCAGCATAAAGAAGGCAAAAAGGAGAGAAGCAGGAAGGTCAGCCACAACCCCTCAAAGTTACAGGGCTACCCTTTGGTAGCTGCAAAACCTTGAACTTGGGCTAAAGAATGAACCTGTCTGCACCTGGTCACCTCTCCCGTATGAAGTGGTGATGTCAGCACCTGCCCTCAGGGCTCTGTTGGGGTTTCCCTGAGCCCTCGCGGCCCACGCAGTGCCTTCCCTCTTCCCCTTCCCTCCTCGAATAGCATCTCAGCACCCCCACCCCCACCCCGCCAGCCCTGAGGAGCCTGCTTCGTAATGACCTCCTTGGATGAAAGGCGCTGGGGCAACAGGAAGGACTGTTGTTTTAACTGCTCTGTGTTTCCTCCCATTGTCTCCAGCATTATAAACAAGCCTATTCCCCAAAGCCACATCTGATAATCCAGCTGCAGGAGGTCAGTGGTCAAGCAATCAGAAGTGCTTTTAGCTGGGATTAGGTAATTCAGAGCTGGGCTTGATGCCCGCAGCAGGTCGGAACCAACCCATCCTTAATAACACGGGGAATGACCTAGGCATAGATGCCTCTCAGCAGGGAAAGATGTCAGATGCCCAAACAGTGACCAGGTCAAGGGTCAGCCCATGCACACGACTCCCTGAGACAGCTCCCCAGGCAGCCCAGCCTCGGAACCTGAGGTCAGGACAAAGACCCTGCTCAGGGGAGGCCCTTTGCAATATGCAAAGCACTTTCACCCACTCTCAGCTGTTCCTTGCAACTACTTCATAAGGGAGATAGGCAGAGCGTTTAGAGGGAGAGAACCTGGGGCCCAGAGATTAGGCACGCCTACTGAAGGTCCACAGCGCAGGTAAGGAGAGAGCAGAGCCTTCTGGACCAGATTCCTGGACTCAGATGGTCAGAAGCTTGGGCCCCTCCAGGCTTATCACAGAGCCTGCCCCTGAGTGGAGCTCACAGTCTCCTCCAGTGTTTCCCTAACGACTGAAATCAAGCCAGTTAGGGGACACATTAAAGGCACACTTACTGTGCATGATGTTGTGAGGGACCAGGAGAGTCCTCCAGGCCTTTGTGGCATTAATTGGAGGAATTATGCTGTTGTTTAGTCTCTAAGTCGTGTCCAACTCTTTGCGACCCCATGGACAATAGTCTACCAGGCTCCTCTGCCCATGGGATTTCCCAGGCAAAAATACTGGAGTCCAGCAAAAAAAAAATTAAAAAAAATACTGGAGTGCGCTGCCATTTCCTTCTCCAGGGGATCGTCCCGACCCAGGGATCGAACCCACGTCTCCTGCATTGGCAAGTGGATTCTTTGCCACTGAGCCACCACAGAAGCCCTTAAATAGAGAAATAAGCAATTTATTGTCTCCTTAAACAAGAAATAAGTATCAATTAAAAGTATGTATATACTTGAAAGAGCTCCCCGTTTAGACAGGCAACCCACTAGATGTGTACTACGTGCTCTAGTTGATTACAGCTCAGCTGAGCTTTCCTGCAGGGAAGGGGTTAATGGAGCTGTTATTTGTGGTCACTTATTTCCCTAAATTGGTTGAGACAGCAGAGGAAAGGGGGGGGGGCGGAATAGGAAGAGAGAGAGGAAAAATGGATTAGTTTCAAGATCAAAAGATGCTCAGAGACCCAAAAGGAAATACAAGCTCCAGGGGTGGGGGGATTTTCAGGACTCTGTATCCTCTTGATAAGGAACTAGTTCTTGGGATGGCCCCACCCTCCTGTCTGAAGCCCCAGGGCCAGGTCCCCTCCAGAGCGAGAGCAAGCGATGCACCCCCTGCCAGAGCCGATGAGCAGCTTAGGTGGTACAAACCCAGAACCTGGAAAAATCCCTAAATCCACAACAAGAAACAACATCTAAAAAGCACCTGCTTTGTAATGTTTTGTTACTTTCAGGTATGGCTTACGTCAGTGCTATACGTGGACACAAAACTATTGGCTCAGCTTGCCTGTGCAAAGTAAATACATCCCGACACATTTCCATTCGTCCACAGGCATTTGTGATGCTCTACCGAGTTCTACCCAGTACTAAAGCAATGTGGTTAACCTTGAAGGTAAATGTAAAAATGGAAGGATGAAGTAGGAATTTTCCATGGATGCTTGGGACTTCCACAAGAATTTGAGACTGTGTCACATAGGAAAAGGACTGAAGAAAGAACTGCAATAATACATTGCCTTGATTTTTTGTTTCCTCACAAAATTAAATCAAACTTTCTGCTCAAATTTTTCGAGGGTTGTACTATTGGGACCAGAGCTGAGGACAAATAAGAAGGTTCACCAGATCGAGGAATGCAGATAAAACCTGTTAATTGTTCCACAGACTGATGGAGGAAATACACATGGGCACTTGGGGCCAGTCATTCTCAGCTCCTCTGCTCTCTGATAGAACAGGCACGTGTCATTTCTGCTGAGGCCCTTGGATTATCTCCAGTTCTGGTGCCTATTACTCCATTATCATCAGGAAAGTTGATGTAGCGGAGAGAGAAGGAGAGAGTGAAGGGGAGAGAGAGAGAGATTGGAGAAATTTTGTAATCCAGGATTCAGCTAAAGCAGTTCTATCCTAGGCGTGTCCCATCTTTTTCCTTTGGCTTCTTGTTGGTGTTTTCAATTTATTTAATAAACTGTGCTATTTGAGCAGCTTACTGTAAGATGTAAGCCTTTCTGTTTCACGACTCCTGGGAAAGCTTGGCTAAATACTACTCAATCTACCAAACCATCAAAATATCCCCAGACAACAAATGCAGAAGATGAAGGGCATTTAACTTGGCAGAGATGAAACGAAAAGCATTTTGAGTAAAAGGCATGGCGTGGGCAAAGGCCGTGAGGCATTTCCCTCCGTTTAGGGCAGGGGTCCCCAACCTCTGGAATCTCACACCTGATAACTTGAGGGACACATTCTCAGCTTCTCAGAAAGGAGGAGAAAGCATTTATAGTAATGTCTTGAGGGAGGTAGGGAGAAGCCCTGTCTTTCCATCTGTTTCTCTTGCCAGGTAACAGAGTTTGGAAAAAGCTGGAATGTGGTCTTTCCTGCCTGGGAGAGAAAAGCCAATCCTTGCACCGAGAAAGAGAAGCCCCAGGTTCAGCCAATGACCTAGACCTAACGTGGGTGGTGGAAAGATGGTCCTTGCTCGCCCTGGGGCTTGCCGGCTACCTTTCACCTGGGCAGGTGATGGTTTGTGGCAAAGCCTCCTGTTCCAGGAGCATGATGATAGATCCATGGAAATTCAGAGGATGGAAGCAAGTGGAAGTTTACGAGAAACTGATTTACAAGACCAGAGCAATAAAACTGGATACTCTGTGTCATTCTGGCACACATGGCAGGGGCGTTTGGAAGGAGAGTGGGAGGGAGTCGGGGAGGGTAGCAGCATGTTCCAGCATCTGTCAGCAAGGGCGAGTGTTGCCAGGAACTGGTTTAGGATTTGGGGAGGCCCTGTTGGGTTCCAAGAGCACCCAGCCTCGTTCTGCCTTCTGGGAAAACTTGGCTGTTCCTGCCTCTCTTCTCCCAGAGGACCAAAGCTGCATTCAAGGGTTGGCAACTGGCACCATAGAGAGAATGCTCAGGTCCGGGGGTCAGTGACCCTGATGCTGTCTCCCTGGGGCGGTAAGGGCTCAGGGACTTCAAACCACATCTCTGGACTTCTCATTTCTTCTCCAAAAAGTGATGAGGCTGGACAACATGGTCCCTAAAAATCTTGGCCATCTTCAGTGTGTGTTTCTGCAGGAAGCCAGTGGCTCTCCTGAGCTGTAGGGGAATGTTCAGGGGTGGCCATCCATCCCTGCCACACCCTGTCCTTAGAAGGCGTCCATGAAGCTGCTGCTGCTGCTGCTAAGTCGCTTCAGTCGTTTCTGACTTTGTGCGACCCCATAGACAGCAGCCCACCAGGCTCCCCCATCCCTGGGATTCTCCAGGCAAGAACCCTGGAGTGGTTTACCATTTCCTTCTCCAGTGCATGAAAGTGAAAAGTGAAAGTGAAGTTGCTCAGTCGTGTCCAACTCTTAGCAACCCCATGGACTGCAGCCCATCAGGCCCTCTGTCCATGGGATTTTCCAGGCAAGAGTACTGGAGTGGGATGCCATTGCCTTCTCTGGTCCATGAAGCTACATGAGCCCAATTCACCCCTGCTCTCCACTACACAAACAGCTATGGTGGCTAAGAGCTGACTAGGTCAAGGTGAGGTTACCATATCCTCCAAGAGAGACACAGTACCTGCCCTTTCCCTGTTTAGCTTTTAGCTGGCCCATTCACTATCTGGACCTTAGTTTTTTCATCAATAAAATAAAAACAAAGTCCCTGCCTATTTCACAGGCTTGCTCTGAGGATGTTATGAAGCTGGTGATGGTGGGAGCTCTGTTGATGCCAGAGCAGCAGTTCTCACACTCGGCTGTGTGTTAGCATTCACCCAGAGCCTCCTCAGGGACCCCTACCAAACTGGCACTTTCCCAATGTACAATCCTAATGTACAGCCAAGGAAATACTTTTCTTCAACTCTGTGTAAATGCAGGGGCTATTAATGCCCATAAAGATCAAATTTCAGTCAAGCAGTTATTTAGTTTATATAAAACTAAGCTGGAGAAGACTTTTGAGAGTCCCTTGGACAGCAAGGAGATCAAATCAGTCAATCCTAAAGGAAATCAACCCTGAATATTCATTGGAAGGAGTGATAGTGAAGCTGAAGCTCCAATACTTTGGCCGCCTCATGTGAAGAGCCACCTCCTTGGGAAAAGACCACGATGGGCTGGGAAAGATCGAGGGCAGAGGAGAAGGGGGCTACAGATGATGAAATGATTGGATGGCATCAACAATTCAGTGGACATGAGTTTGAGCAAACTCCGGGAGACAGTGAAGGACAGGGAAGCCTGGCGTGCTGCAGTTTGTGGGGTCGCAAAGAGTCGGACACAACTGAGCGACTGAACAACCACCACCAGTTTGACCCCATTTCTCTCCTAATGATTGCATATGTTAACGTTGTTCCACATAACACCGAGTGACTACAATTCTTCAGATTCTCCTGGAAATGAGGAAATAAACAAATAGAAAAAACAAAATCTTAATCTCTATAAAGATCTCAAACCAGTGGCTCCCAATCATCAGTCTTCAAGACTAAATGTGTATCTAAACCACCAGAGGTTCTGGTTGAAGTTACAGGTTTTCCAAACCCCAGTCCACAGAATGAACGCAAACCTCTGAGTGGGGAAGGGGTCTGAGCCATTGGTCCAGGTGGTTCTGAAGCTCAGCCAGGCTGGAGAACCTCTGCCAACACCTTCTGGGATGGGTACATCCTGCCGGGAAAGAGGGCCTCCTGGAAGGGATGAAGTTGTGTGGCTTTGAGCCTTTGGGTTCTGCTACCTGAGCCTTCGTGTTTCCACCTGGGAAATGAGATCCTGTAAAAGATGGGTTCTGGTGGCGCTCGGAGTCTCAGCCAACGGGTAGTTTACTGTTGTACAGCTCCCATCTCGCAGGCTTCCCAGGTGGCCCCGGTGGTAAGGAACCCGCCTGCCAGTGCAGGAGATGTAAGAGACGTGGGTTCGATCCCTGGGTTGGGAAGATCCTGTGGAGGAGGGCCTTTCCACCCACTCCAGTATTCTTGCCTGGGAGATCCTATGGACAGGGGAGCCTCACGGGCTACAGCCCATGGGATCACAAAGAGTCAGACACGCAACTTAGCACACACAAGCATGCAGACACATCTTGACGCCCTGTCACAACTGGCCTGAGTGGAGGCTGCTGGTAGACTCAGATTCCATGCTGTTGCTGGCTTTGGCTGGCTCCCTGCTCTCCCCGCACCCGCACTGGCTCAGCCCCTCATCTCACTCAGAAAGCCCGGTTCCCTCAGCCCCCTGCAGACTCACCTGCCCCATCTTCGTCCCTCCACTCAACAGACACAGACTGAGCCCCAGACTCGGCACTAGGCCACCGCAGAAACACGACAGAAACCTCCCTTGCACCTGGAGCTTGGGGTCTAGTCTGGGAGAGAGACGAGGGCTGGGCTGTGACGGGAACAGCAAAAGACCCCATGTGAACAGTACAGACGGACCCTGAAATGTTGCTGAGAGTCTGCTGTGATACTGATCTCACAACCTCAGCATCCGTTTGTACCCTCGGGATGATGGAGGACGTGGAGGCTGGGAGATTGAAATTACCCAGAGGCAGGCGACAACTGAGGAATGAAGTTGGGGTTGGAACCAGAAAGTGAGGAGAGCAATGCTGGTTTCCTGAATAAGTGCCCTCTGTGCTCTGTTTACACCTTGTCTTTTATTCAAGAGCCATCGAAAGATTTTACTTTACGTGATTTTACTTTACGTGCCTTACCAGGGCCCTGGGGAGGATGGACCCAGAGAAGAGGTGATGCAAGCCCTAGAAACTTCCCAGAAATTCCATGTTCCCAGTGCCTGGTCAGGAAGGGAGGGAAAGATGTGAAGTCCAGGTGGAGGCATCCCCTTGTCCCTCCGGACTCCCCATCCCCAGGAAGGGGTGTAGATAGAGGAAGGCCAGAGATAGCCCCTCAAATGTCCAGGGCCCAGGGCAGAGCCTCTGTTGCTGGTGCCTCAGGGTGGAAGGCATGGGCAGAGCCCTGGGCTCAGACGGTGAGATGGGACTTCTAAAGCAGTTCAGCTACTCCCTAGCTCTGAGGCCTTGCAAGTGACTTCAACGCAGGGTGCCTTGCATACAAAGCCAGGAGACACTGCTTGCCTCAGAGACTGCTACAGTGAAGACAGAAATGGGTAGGAAAAGCCTGTGGTGCACCCCTGCTCTTAGGCACTTTGCATCTTTTTTTTTTTTTTTTTTTTCAAATTACAGCTCTCAGCTGTCACCTCCTTAGAGCTTGCTTCCGTGGAAGGCAGCGCTTCCACGGCCACGCTTGCAAAGGAGCACAGCCAATGACAGGCCCACTCCCCGGCTCTGAAGACCTGTCCTCCTGCCCCCAGTGGGGCTGCACTGAAGAGCTGTCCTGGCTTCAGACTCCCTGTGAAGTCGGCTGAGTTGCCATCGAGACTCCATGGCAACCTAGCTCCTCCTGCCCATCCTGCTTCTTTCTCTCCCCTTCACAGGGATGGGCTCTTGTGCCACAACTACTGAAGCCCAAGCACCTGAGCCCATGCTCTGCTGCAGGAGCAGCCACTGCCGTGAGAAAGCCCGCACTCCGCAGCTAGAGAGTAGCCCCCACTCAGCCTGAAACGAAAGAGCAGCCCACACTACAGTGAAGATCCAGAACAGCTACATAAATAAATTAAGCTTAAAAAAAAAGAATTTCAAAGTCTTAACTTGGTCAAGCCATTGAAAGAAGCAACCTTGAAACTACCCTCCTCTGGACTTCTGCTTAGATGATATGGGGTTAGACAACAAACTCCATATCTGAAAGCTACTTTTAGCCGAAATTCTATTTCTTGCAGGCAGAAGCATCCTAACTTGCAACAGTGGCCCAACATGCAGTTTTGACCAAAGGGACCCAAGGACCCAGGGTGGCATCAGCCAGGATATCAAACACAAACTTCCATTATCTACACCCAGAGCAGTGAACTGCCGCATGAGCAGCACCGGTGCACACCATGAACCTGGAGGCCATCCTGTCACACGACAGATGAGGAAATGAGGCTCGGGGAAATTATAAGGACAAGAATCCATGGTTCTTTATATTTCACAAATTGCTTTTATATAGATCATCACACTTAATCTTTACAAAAATGACTATTATTATCCTCATATTATAGGTGAGTAAGCTAAAGCTGATGGGGGATATTAAACCATTAACAAATGCATTGTGTTCTCTAGTTTATAAAGTGCTTTGCACATCATCATTTCTCTAATTATTACCTTTAAATCCCGTCTCTAAGGTGGCATTTTATAGACGAAGAAGCAGGCTCGGAGGGTCGGCTCACTTGGCCGAGCTCCACTAAGCTCCAGGCTGTTCTTCTACATCAGTGGTTCTCACGGTGCAGGCCCAGGACAGACAGCCTCAGCATCACCAGAGAACGTCTTAGAAATGCAAATTATTGGGTTCCACCCAGACTGACTGAATCAGAACCTCCAGGGTGGAGCCCAGCCATCTCCTCTGCTAAGACCTCCAGATGACTCTGATGCACACTCACATGTGAGAAACGTTTGCTTCGTAGCTTCAAGTTTCTCTTCTCTGACTGGTCCAAAGTTGCCCTGCTCAGTGAGACGGGGGTCTCAGTTAAGGCCGCGTGCTCTTTCTAGCACAGAAAGTGAAAATGAAAGTCATTTAGTCGTGTCCGACTCTTTGCAACCCCATGGATTATACAGTCCATGGAATTCTCCAGGCCAGAATACTGGAGTGGGTGGCCTTTCCCTTCTCCAGGGGATCTTCCCAGGGATCGAACCCAGGTCTCCTGTATTTCAGGCACATTTTGTACCAGCTGAGCCACCAGGAAAGCCCAGCACGGAAAACTGACGCTAAACTCAAAAAGGAAGTTGGATCCCGAACCGGAAGATAAAAGCTAAGTTCGCAGCTACTGACCTGAGACTGTAAAATTATGAAGCATACACTGTACTGAAGAGGATTGTCTTTCAACCTTGAAGAAAATTGTCTCAGATCAAAAAGCAGAGGCAGTGCCATTGTATACGTCATACAAATGACAAACGGAATCCAGCTAGTGGGATGGCCAACAATATATCAGAATAGCCACCCAGAAGAATTGAACACTCTTTGGAAACAGATCCATAATTTGGTGTGGGGAAGAGATACTAAATACAGATCACCAGCCATTTACAAATGTGATGTCATCTAAGCCTAAACAATCCTTCCTGGTAGGTATAATCCTGCCACGTTATGCTTAAAGTACCTGGGGCTCAGAAAGCTTAAATAACTCACCCAAGACTCACTCAGTTAATGAATGGTGAAATCACTATTCAAATTCAAATAAAGGTCTGGTTTTCTCCAGATTCTGAATTTTTTTTTTTTTTTTTTTTTTTTTGCTGCTTCACTTTATTATTGATCATGCTGCATTTGGGAGAAAACCTTCCAAAGCAGCCCAGCACCAACGTCTCGTCTGCAACCTTGAGGCTGGCTTGGTCCCCAGTGAGGACCGTTTTTAAGCCCTCTTTGCTTCCACGCCCTCCACTCTGGAACCCTTGCAGTGATTCATTTGATGATTTCTTATAATATTTTCAGACACTGAAGCTGAGGGAAGGTCCTGCTCTTTGGGGGTTCTTCATTAAAAGGAACAATGTCCACCCAGCATGACCCCGGCGCCTGTGGCCACAACCAGACATGTGCACCCAAGATCTGAGCCAGAGTGAACATTCTTTGTGTTCCTGTGTGGTTGGTTTGTATCAGCCCGGTACCTCCTGCAAGCCACAGGGTGGTTGCTCAAGAGATATTGTTGACAGATTGATTTACTGACTAATTTATACGACATACTTATCCAATGACATCGGTGTCTTGGAGGGAGTTCAGAGGAAAATAACCAAGTTGATTAAAGGATTGGAAAATGTGCTTTACAGGGAAAGGTTATAGGGACAAGGGTTATTTAACTTGGAGCTGAGAAGCTGATGAACAGTGCGTGTACAGGCCATCTTGTTGGAAAGAAATGATGGCTGGTTATGCTTAACCAAGCCCCTTCCCACCTGGGAGCGAGAGCCCGGGCACCACACAAGCAGTCAGAGCAGGGCTGGGCATTGTGGCTGCTGGCGGCAGCCGTATCTCCCCAGCGCCAGGTCTCCCCTGCCCACACATGTGCATATGCACAAACACAAGGACACGCCGGCACATACACACACACACGTGAAGGCTTGCACACCCGTCCCCCCAACCCCACACACACATACGTAGACATGCATTGGAGCACCTAGGGGTTGAAAATGGCAGCCAGCTCTTCTCTTTCCCCAAGGTTAGCCAAGGCCCTTCCCAGGTCACCGGAACCGATAGGAATCTGTGATGATGGCTGACGCATCTTAGAGGCACACAGGGAACAACTTAGGTTATACTTCTTTGGAGGCTGCCCCAAGTGGGGATGTTCGCACTGTCTATGTGGTTCTTTTGGCTGAAGGAAGGGCCAAATGCCTGCCCGGGGCCTCCTCCACAGCCGCACTGCCGGGAGGCAATGGCTTGTGCCCTTTCCCATGACTGCGGAGCAGATTCCTCCTCCACGGAAGGAGCCATGGCGGGGGGTGGGGGGGGCGCGCGAAGAGGATGCAGGCCAGGCTTCAGGCACACTTAGGGGCAGTCACGCTGGGCTTGGTCTTCACTGCTTGAACGCCTTCTTCCAATCACCCTGGTCCCCTGGCCTCGGTCTCTCTGTAGGCAAACCTGGGACAGGAGGATGGCACTTGCCCCACCCAGGGATGAACAGGAATGTGAGAAGAACAGGGAGGAAAGAGCTCACAGGCAGATATGGGCTGGGCTTGGTGGCCTTTCCGTAACTTAATCCTTCGGCGCCACCCTTTCCTCTTCTGTAGAAACAGGCTCAGCGATGCTAGCCTTAAAGTCAGAAAATGCAAAGAAGCGATGCCTAGGGACCCCGACCCACTCCTTGCCATTCTTTCTGTCGCCCTGGCTCTGGGTCCTCCGAAAAGCAAACGTGCCCCAACCCCCCCACACACAGCGGTTCTGCTCTCCTGCAGGTGGGGGGGGGGCAGTCTCCCTCCTCCAGGAGCCCGAGGAGGGTCCTCAGAAGAGATTTCTCCCTCTCAGGCTCTAGCGACTGTCTCGTTCCCTCTCCAGGTCCAGGCTCTGATACTAACAACCTGTACGTCAACGAGCAGGAACCTGCATCTCAGCAACGCCGTGTTGCAACATGACCCTCTAGCACACAGCCTGGCCAGCGGGGGAAGAGACCCGGCCTTCTGTCATGCAAGCATCTCACTCAGGACGTCTGTCCCACAGTCAGGCACAAGCACTTCCCTGTTGGCTCTTGCCCAGACTCCAGATACTCTGCCCCGTGACACAGACTCACCATCCTCTGGGAGAGCACAAGGGCAGGCCAGCTCCCCTGAGTCCTCTGAGCCCCCTGGGGCAGGGGTACCATCCAGCGGAGGGAAGTCACACCTCTCTCCCTGCTGTGGGTTCAGCCTCCTGGGGCCGCAGGGCTGGCATACTCAGGGCCGCTCTCCTTGTCTCCAGAACCCAGAGTCCCAGCCCCAGAGAGCAGATACCTGGTCTCCTCTGCCCATTTGCACTGAGGCCAGACACCCAGCATCCCTCCCCAGAACAGAGCTGGATTACGACAAACCCAAGGAGGATTAGGGGGACACCATCTGCAGAGAGAGTAATTAGCTTAGCAGGCTCCACAGACTGTTCCTGGCCCTCTGCCCAAGGGTACACTCTTCAGGACAGTTAAAGACAGGCTTGTAGGGGAGCCCAACAAGCACCGGGGCTAACAGGGGCTCCCCTCGGCCCTGATTCCAGTTGCCTGCATGGGCCACAAGCAGCCTGTGCTGGCAAAGGGCAGAGGACACCCACCCCACGAAACATCAGTCCTGAGTGGGGGACCCTGGGGGATGAGGTAGCTGGCTGGTTGCCATACACGAGATAGGAATTAGGTACATTAAGTCCCCTACATGTGAACCTTCAAGTTGAGAGCTTGCAAAGCGCGTCGGCGTCAGGCACGAGTGACAGTGCGGCTTGCCCTCCGTCTCATACGGCTGATGCCCCTTCAGCTCTACCATCTCCCACCTCCTCTCCTGCCTCCAGTCAGTAACTCTTCTTGGCCATTCACTCGATGCCAGCCCCCGTATGCCTGCTGTAAGTACTACCGAACTTTTCAAGGTACTGTACTGTAAGATTAAAAATGTTTATTTTGTGTGTTTGTTTTTTAATATATCATTTGTGTGAAAAGTATCCTAAACCAACGACAGAACAGTGCTGCATAGCCGACTGTGTTGACTGGGCACCTAGGCTAATGTTGTTGGCTTCTGTTTCTTGTTGCTTAGTCACCAAGTTGTGTCCAGCTCTTTTGCAACCCCTTGGACTGCAGCCAACCGGGCTCCTCTGTCCGTGGGATTTTCCAAGCAAGAGTACAGGCAATAGGTTAGGGTTTCCCAGGTGGTTCGGTGGTAAATGATGTTGGATCTACAAACAAATTGGGTTTACAAACATGCTCTTACAACAGAACTCGTTCAGATGTGGGGACTTAATGTACACGGAGCCCTGAAAGAACCAGCTAACAAGTTAACCCACCCTTCAGCTGTTTTCTCTACCAACACTGAGTAACCAGTTTCCCCTGGGAGGACTATTCTTACTATTTTAGAGTAAATTGATCATTTGGGTTTTATGTTGGCAGCAGTTAGGGGGGAACCTAGCATTCTCAAATACACTCTGAGGGCAGAAATTGATTCTTTCTTAAAATACCATGTTTAGGTGGTCCGGGGTTGCCTGCAGGCAGGGATAACCGTGTGATCAGAAGCATGGAAACCAATCAGGTTGATGAGCCATCTGTAGAAACTGCCGAGCCTGAGTGTGCTTGGCCCCAAGCACAGTGCTCTCTGAGGTCAGCTCTCCTGCACTGCCCACTCTTGTGGCATGAGCCCTCCACTTCTTTGCTGTCACTGTAGCCCCGCCCTCCTGATATCCTCGAGGGGACCCCCATGTTACCCCCCACCCTGTGCCTTCTGAGGGACCAACTGGTCTCCCACAAAATTGCAGCCTCCAGACCACATTTCTCACTTTGGTGCAAAGTCCCTTGTCCCTTTGGGGAGTTCACCACCTAGCCTGTCCAGACTTGTGCACTCTCTTTCTCAGTCCCCTTAGGCACATTTTATAACAAAAAAAAAAAAAGAGAGAGAGAGAGAGAGAGAAAGAAAATTATGTATCTATCTATTTGGCTGTACCAGGTCTTAGTTGCGGTATGAGGAAAAAAAAATTTTTGTCATTGTGGCATGTGGGATCTAACCCCCTAACCAGGGATCAAACCCTGGCCCCCCGCACTGGGAGCGTGGAGTCTTAGCCCTGAGCCACCAGGGAAGTCCCCCCGTGGGCACCAGTGGCAGAGATCCCTGCTGCCCTCCAGTCCTGCCACCATCCCATGAGACTGGGATGTGCGTGGCGCCCAGCCCACAGCCTGGCCTCATGTTCCCTTGACTCAACCCCCTGCGTCTGCAGCCCACATCACCAGCTCACTGCCCAGGACTTGGCCCGCATTCCAGGCTCGACTCTGGAAGCCTCGACCTGTGGGGTGAATCTCGGCCCGGCAGTCTCGGGCTGGCTTTCCTCTCCCGCCACCTCCATTCTTCACCCTTAGCCAACTATAGCCACCCTCCCCAGTCCCGTCAAGCCCTCCTCCTTGAGAACTCTCTGCACCAGTCTAGCGCCCTCAGGGCATGGCTTCAGTCACCCTCCTGGTCCACTCTTGCCCAAGACAGGAAGCATCTGCGGGTAAGCCCTGACTCCATTCCTCCAACAAATATGCATGGAACGTCCCCTACATGACAGACCCTGTTCTAGGCACTGGGTCCTAACAGAGCAAAGACCCTGCCATCATGGAGGTTACATTCTTGTGGGAGAAAGCAGAGTAAATCCATACGCGTTAGGTGGTTGTAATTGCTGGGAAGGAAAATAAAGCAGGACCAGAGGCTAGAAGGGCTTCCCTGGTGGTTAAGCTGGTAAAAAATTCACCTGCAATGCAGGAGACCCTGGTTCAATTCCTGGGTTGGGAAGATCCCCTGGGGAAGGGACAGGCTACCACTCCAGTATTCACGGGCTTCCCTGGTGGTTTGGGTGGTAAAGAATCAGCCTGCAATGTGGGAGACCTGGGTTTGATTCCTTGGCTGGAAAGATGCCCTGGAAGAGGGCACGGGATACTCCAGTACTCTTGCCTGGCGTATCTCCATGGACAGAAGACCCTGGAGGGCTACAGTCCATGGTGTCACAAAGGGTCAGACACAACTGACTAATTAAGCAGAGCACAGTACAGAGGCTAGAGAGAGCAGGGCGGGAGGTGGGGCAGGCCTTTTAAAGGCGGGGTCAAAGGGTGCATCTCTGGGGCTGTGACCTGTGGTTAAGGCCAGAGTGAAGTGAGCTGGCCAAACAGGCAGCTAGGAAATAAGCTGCCCCCCACCCCCCAGGACAGGCAAGAAAAATACAAAAGCCCTGAGAAGGAACATGACCGAGGCCTAGAGAGACCAGTAGTGCAAATAAAGTAAAGGAGAGTGAGCGCAGACAGGACGGGAGAGGGAGGCAGGAGCCGCGTTAGGGCTGACTTTGGAGGCTGTGTCTGCATCTCGCACTTTAGCAGGCTGGCGGCTCCTCTGCTCCTTTCAGTCTTTGAGTAAATGAATGAACTGAACTTGGAATCATATGAAGGTTTACTAACGGGCTGAGGTGTCTTAAAAATGACTTTTGTCATCTGTGTATCTGCCCACCCCTTCAGGGTCCTCCCCCGGGAAACCAAGGGTTCCCATCTGTCGAAGGGCTGCATACTTCCAAGGCTTAAATCTGCCTTCAGAGAAGTGTCCACAGTAGGGTAGACTCCTGTTTCCTCAGCATGATTTGGCCTCCATGGGGCTCCTTTTCTATTAATGAGCGGACTTCCCACCCTCTCCAGCCCTGGAAAAGTCTCCCCAAACTGTCCCTTTCTCAAGGCCCTGCCAGGAAGTTGGACGTGCAGCTCACTTTGGTGACCAGAGGACATATCCGGCAACCAAAACACCCCCACTTCCTGGTTCTGGCAGATCACTTTACTTCTGTGAACAACGTTTCTCTGCCTGGTCTATCTTATGACCTGGCTTGACCCAACTAGAGCTCAGAAATCAGTCTCCATACACTGAGAGACTGAATAGAGCTACCTGTAACTCTAAGCCCAAGTAACAGTGGCTTAACCAAGATGTGGGTGGTTTTTCCTCTCACACCCAAGAAGTCCTGAGGTCAGTGGCCAGTGGGTGGTACAACAGACCTCAACTGTACCACCAGGGACCTCAGGATGGGATTCCCACCCATGTGCTTGTAACATGACTGCAGGTGTTGTGAGACCCAGTGGCTGTTGTTGAGTCGCTAAATTGTGTCCAACTCTTGTGACCCCATGGACTGCAGCCTGCCAGGCTCCTCTGTCCATGGGTTTATCCCAGGCAAGAATATACTGGAGTGGATTGCCATTTCCTTCTCCAAGGGATCTTCCAGGCCCAGGGATCAAACCCACGTCTCCTGCCTTGGCGAGTGATAAAGAATCCACCTGTCAAGCAGGAGATGTGGGTTCTATCTTTGGATCAGAAAGATCCTGTAGAAGAAGAAATGTCAACCCACTCCAGTATTCTTGCCTGGGAAATCTCATGGACAGAGGAGCCTAGCGAGCTACAGTCCAAAGGGTCACAAAGTCAGACACGACTGAGTGACTTAAAAGCAAACAGCAACAACATATATGTAAACAGAAAGCTATGTATGCCATGTAAGTCCCTTTACAGCAGTGTTATCAGTCAGGAGCCTTCAGAGAATCAGAACCAAGAAGATAGATAGATAATAGAGGGGTAGGTAGGAGACAGACAAACAGATGGTAGGTATTTAATAGGTTGACAGATGATTGATGGGTAATTTGACAGATGATTGATGGGTAATTTGACAGACGGCTGACAGATTAAATGATAGCTAAATAGATAAACAGGTTTCCCTGGTGGCTCAGCTGGTAAAGAATCCACATTCAATGCAGGACCCAATGAGCCATGCCATGTAGGGCCACCCAAGATGGACGGGTCATGGTGGAGAGTTCTGACAGAACGTGGTTCCTTGGAGAAAGGAATGGCAAGCCACTTCAGTGTTCTTGCCTTAAGAACCCCATGAACAGTATGAAAAGGCAAAAGCATATGACACTGAAAGATGAATGCCCCAGGTCACAGAGGCCCAATAGGCTATGAGAGAAGAGTGCAGAAATAACTCCAGAAAGAATGAAGAGACGGAGCCAAAGAGAAACAATACCCAGCTGTGGATGTGACTGGTGATGCGAGTAAAGTTGGATGCTGCAGAGAACAACATGGCATAGGAACCTGGAGGGTTAGCTCCACGAACCAAGGTAAGTTGGAAGTGGTCACACAAGAGATGGCAAGAATGAACATCAACACTTTGGGAACCAGTGACCCAAAATGGATGAAAACGAATTTAACTCAGATGGCCATTATATCTACTACTGGGGGCAAGAATCCTGTAGAAGAAAAGGAGGAGCCATTATAGTCAACAAAAGAGTCCAAAGTGCAGTACTTGGGTGCATCTCAAAAATCAGAGTGATCTCTGTCCCTTTCCAAGGCAAACCATTCAATATCACGGTAATCCAAGTCTATGCCCCAACAACTAATGCCAAAGAAGCTGAAATTGAACAGTTCTATGATGACCTACAAGACCTTCTAGAACTAACACCAAAAAAAAAGATGTCCTTTTCATCATAGGGGACTAAATGCAAAAATAGGAAGTCAAGAGATAGCTGGGGTAACAGGCAAGTTTGGCCTTGGAATACAAAATGAAGCAGGGCAAGGGCTAACAGAGTTTTGTCAAGAGAACGCACTGGTCATAGCAAACACCCTCTTCCAACAACACAAGAGATGACACTACACATGGACATCACCAGATGGTCAACACCGAAATCATATTGATTATATTCTCTGCAGCAGAAGATGGAGAAGCTCTATACAGGCAGCAAAAACAAGACCAGGAGCTGACTGTGGCTCAGATCGTGAACTCCTTATTGCCAAATTCAGACATAAATAGAAGAAAGAAGAGAAAACCATTCAACCATTCACATATGACCTAAATCAAATCCCTTACAATTATACAGTGGAAGTGACAAAGAGATTTAAGAGATTAGATCTGATTGAGAGAGTGCCTGAAGAACTATGGACACAGGTTCATGACATTGTATAGGACGTGGTGATCAAGACCATCCCCAAGAAAAAGAAATGCAAAAAGGCAGAATGGTTGTCTGAAGAGGCCTTACAAATAGCTGAGAAAAGAAGAGAAGATAAAGACAAAGGAGAAAAAGAAAGGTACACCCATTTGAATGCAGAGTTCCAAAGAATAGCAAGGAGAGATAGAAAGCCTCCTAAGTGATCAATGCAAAGAAATGTGGAAAACAATAGAATGGGAAAGACTAGAGATCTCTTCAAGAAAATTAGAGATACCAAGGAAACATTTCATGCAAAGATGGGCACAATAAAGGACAGAAACTGTATGAACCAGCAGAAGCAGAAGATATTAAGAAGAGGTGGAAAGAACACACAGAAGAACTATGCAAAAAAGATCTTCATGACCCAGATAACCACGATAGTGTGGTCACTCACCTAGAGCCAGACATCCTGGAGTGCGAAGACAAGTGGTCCTTAGGAAGCATTACTACAAACAAAGCTAGCGGAGGTGATGGAATTCCCGTTGAGCTATTTCAATCCTAAAAGATGATGCTTTGAAAGTGCTGCACTCAATATGCCAGCAAATTTGGAAAACTCAGCAATGGCCACAGGACTGGAAAAGATCAGTTTCATTCCTTTCCCAAAGAAAGGCAATGCCAAAGAATTTTCAAACTACCACACAATTGCACTCATCTCACATGCTAGCAAAGTAATGTTCAAAATTCTCCAAGTGAGGATTCAACAGTACATGACCCAAGAAATTCCAGATGTTCAAGCTGAATTTAGAAAAGGCAGAGGAACCAGAGATCAAATTGCCAACATCCGCTGGATCATAGAAAAAGCAAGAGAGTTCCAGGAAAACATTTACTTCTGCTTTATTGACTATGCCAAAGCCTTAAACTGTGTCGATCACAACAAACTGTGGAAAATTCTTAAAGAGATGGGAATACCAGACCACCTTATCTGACCCTGAGAAACCTGTATGCAGGTCAAGAAATAACAGTTAGAACCGGACATGGAACAATAGACTGGTTCCAAATTGGAAAAGGAGTACATCAAGGCTGTATATTGTCACCCTGCTTATTTAATTTATATGCAGAGTACATCATGCAAACTGCTGGGCTGTATGAAGCACAAGCTGGAATCAAGATTTCCAGGAGAAATCTCAATAACCTCAGATGTGCAGATAAAACCACCCTTATGGCAGAAAGCGGAAAGGAACTAAAGAGCCTTTTGATGTAAGTGAAAGAGCAGAGTGAAAAAGCTGGCTTAAAACTCAACATTCAAAAAACGAAGATGATAGCATCCAGTCCCATCACTTCATAGCTAATAGATGGGGAAACAATGACAGACTTTATTTTTTGGGGCTCTAAAATCACTGTGGATGGTGACTGCAGCCATGAAATTAAAAGACGCTTGCTCCTTGGAAGAAAAGCTATGACCAACCTAGACATCATATTGAAAAGCAGAAATATTACTTTGCTAACAAAGGTCCATCTAGTCAAACTATGGCTTTTCTAGTAGTCACATATGGATGTGAGAGTCGGACCATAAAGAAAGCTGAGCACCAAAGAATTGATGCTTTTGAACTATGGTGTTGGAGAAGACTCTTGAGAGTCCCCTGGACTGCAAGATCATCAAACCAGTCAATCCTAAAGGAAATCAGTCCTAAATATTCACTGGAAGGACTGATGTTGAAGCTGAAACTCCAATAATTTGGCCACCTGACGCGAAGAACTGACTCCTTGGTAAAGACCCTGATGCTAGGAATGATTGAAGGCAGGAAGAGAAGGAGGCGAAAGAGGATGAGATGATTGGATAGCATCACCGACTCAATGGACATGAGTTGGAGCAAGCTCCAGGAGTTGGTGATGGACAGGGAAGCCTGGCGTGCTGCAGTCTGTGGGGTCGAAAGACATGACTGGGTGACTGAACTGAGCTGAGCTGAGCATGTACTCTTGTGTATGTCTTGCATCCAAACTCATGTCTTAGTAGGGGTTCAATTCCGATGACTAAGATGATAAAAATGAAGCTGATGAGAATCAATGTTATGGAGTACGGAGGTTCCTCAAAACAATTGAGAAATAGTACTACTGTACGATCCAGCAATCCTACCTCCGGATCTGTACCCAGAGGAAATGAGAACAGGATTTTGAAGAGGTATCTGTGTTCTCCTATGTTCACTGCAGCATCTTTCACAACTGCCAAGATACGGAAACAAACTAGGTGTCCACCAGTGTTACGCACACACAATGAAATGCTATTCAGCCATTAGGAAGAAGAAAATCCTGCCATTTATGACTACACAGACAGAATTTATGGGCATTATGCTAAGTGAGATCAGACAGCCAGAGAAAGACAAACATTGCATGGAATCTACTTATACGTGGAACCTGAAAAGAAAATCAAACTCATAGAAACAGAGAATAGGAAGTGTTACCAGGGGCGGGGGAGTGGGGGAGACAGGGAGAGGTTGGTCAAAGGGTTCAGACTTTAAGCTGTATGATGAGTAAGTTCTGAGAGTCTAATGGTGACGGTAAAATAAAAAATAGAAAAATAAAACCAAGGTTGATGATGCTGATAAAGGATTAAAAAAGAAACAGGAATGGCCAAATCTGCCCTGAATCAGTCAAGGATAGTCAGAAATCTCTTGGTGGTGACTGTGTATACTGGAGACTGAAGCAAGCAGTTAAGTCAGTTCTACTTGAGCATTAGCTAGAGTCTATGAAGCCTGAATGTTCTGAACTTATCTAGAAGACTCCTGAAGTCTGCAGCAGCATTTAGTATGGCCAACTATGGTTTTCTTTTTTTGGGCTGCACTGTACATGGATCTCAGTTCCCCTACCAGGGATCCAACCAGCAGCCTCTGCAGCGGAAGCACAGAGTCTTACCCACTGAACCACCAGGGAAGCCCCATTGTGGCCAGTTGTTAAGACCAAGCTTCCAGCAGCAGTTTTGTGATCTTATGCAAGATCCATAATCGCGCTAGGACCCAGTCTTCTCGTATGTCAAATGGGAATGATAATCATTATTATATCTATCTCATGGAATTGTTGTGAGGATTAAAAGAGACAATGTATTTAAAACTCCTGGAATATAACTTATAATATTTACTAACTAAAAACACTCTTTAGCATTATTTGGTAATCCTATGAGATTTTTGTTTTGTTTCTATGACTAAACAGGCCTTTAGGATAAGTAAGCTGAGATATATATATATATTCATTCCACAAATGGTAAATAAAAAAGACACCTTAAAGGTTAATAAGTTCAAAGCCAGACTATGTGGCTTTTGTATGGATCTCTAGCAAGATTCAAGGATGTCCATTTTAATAAAAAGAACCCTGAAGGCGTTAGTCCCTCATTCCTGTCTGATTCGTTGTGACCTCATGAACTGTAGTCCGTCAGTTTCTTCTGTCCATGGGACTCTCCAGGCAAGAATACTGGAGTGGGTTGCTATGCCCTTCTCCAGGGGATCTTCCCGACTCAGGGACTGAACTCGAGTCTCCCACATTGCAGGCAGATTCTTTACTGTTTGAGCCACAGGGGAAGCCTCCTGGGTGTGGGAAAAATGAATCAAGTGCCTAGGTAGACTCTGTCCATAGCTTGTCTTCATTCTATCGATATCACTTTATGATGCTTCCAGTTATTCACCTAGCAAAAATTTACTGAGTGCCAGCCGCCATCCAGGCTGTCCACTAGGTCCCAGGGCCCCAGGGGTGAAGAAGACATTGTCCACACCCTCAAGGGACAAGCAGGCTGGACGGGGAGGCATGCATTCAGTAGAAAGGTGAAATGTCACATCATAGCGTCCTGATAAAGAGAGCCACAGCCACTCAGCAACTTCTCTGGTGGTCCAGTGGCTCAGGCTGCACACTCCCAATGCCAGGGGCCTGGGTTCAACCCCTGGTCAGGGAACTAGATCCCACATGCTGCATCTAAGAGCTACAGGCCATAGCCAAGACCCAGTGAAGCCAAATAGATAAATATATATTTTTAAGGTGAAATGCCACATGATAGGGTCATGATAAGACAGTCACAGGCCTTCAGCATACAGTGGACCATACCATGCATGTTAAGTGGTAAGCAGAAGTCATCGATAAGAGGAAATGCCCTCGTGCCTCACAACCTAGAGGAAACAGGCATCAGAACAAACCGTCAGAAGGATTAAGTGAACACTTACAGAGCGTGAAGTGCTGCCGCTGATGCATTCAGGGCTATGGACCCTGTTACACGGACCCGGAAAGGTTTTCCTGGGAAAGAGATGATTAAGCTGAGACCCAAGGCACTTCAAGGATGAAGGCAGAGAGAGGTTAGAAGAGCTTCCAGGAAAAGGAGCAGTAAATGTAAAGTTCTGGAAGGGGGAGAGGAAGGGGCTGGAGGAGAAGGAATGGCTCGAATCACAGAGGGCCTTGTAAGCCCCGTGTAGTCTCCTAGAAGGGGCTGCTCCACGGACAACCATGGAAGGTTTTGAAGCAAGAAACTGATGTAGTCCATTTTTTTCCCCACTGATATAAATGTTTAATTGCATTTTGAAATTGTGTGTCAGTAAAAATAAGAAAGCATAGAATTTTAAAAGCATGGACAGTATGACCCTATTTTAAATTTTTTTTAAATGTTCAATTTTAATTAAGTTATTTCATATTATCTATCAATTATCTTTCCATCTATCTATATACTCATAGACAATTGCCTGAATATTTCTGACATAGTTAATTTTTAAGTGTATGTGTATCTGTGTGTGCAGAGAGAGGAGTCGATATAACTCACATAAAATACTCAGAGATCCTAAGTGAGTTGCCCACAAGGTCAAAGAAGGCAGAGTCACATAGCCAAAGGGGATGATGGCTCTGTGTGGTTGGGACTTTTGGGAGCGCTCACATCTGGCCAAGACCCCCTCTCAGCCCCCAAAGAGCCAAGGGAACTGGGCAGGTACCAGTGGGGGTGGCCCCAGGACCCGAGGGCTCAACCACCAACTCCCCACAGCATCCCAGGCTTTCCCCAGGACGCTCCTGTGCATGGAGTCAGGGCTTACAGGCAGGGAGGCGGGGGCAGCGGGGAGCAGGACTCAACCTGCGGGTCACCAGCTGGGCTTCCAGGAGAGAGCGGGGCGAGGCTAACCAGAAAAGAGACTGGATCCCCACGGGTCTCCACATGTGGGGTGTTTGGGCAGTACACAGGGACACCCTTACGGAGCTGTTTTCTGTACCCAAAACTGGGTTGCACAAAACTGAAGCCACAATTCCACTGGCCAGTGCAGAAGCGGGTAGAAACCAGATCCTGGAGGGATGAGGAGTCGGTGAGGAAGCCAGCTTCTCCATGGAGAAAAATCCCCGACTATGGAAGGAAGGAGAAAAGTCGGGCTTGGGTTAGAAAGATGTAGCACCTGAGGGGCCATGTGTATGTGTACAGGAAAGCCTGAGAAGGCTCCCTGCCTGAAGGAGAACAACTTTCAAGGAGCGAGGCTAGAAATAGGAAAGGGCTCCAGGTCTCTGAGCAGCTGTTGGGGGCTGAGACCCAGAGCCCGCTGGAGAATAGGGACCAGAGAGGGAAGCTGGGAGGGCCACCCCCAGGTGGGTCTTCATGACCTCACAAAGCAGGCATCCTCAGCCCGGCATTCCCGAAGCTCCAAGGCAGTCCTGGCTAGGTCTCCTAGCAACTGGATGCAGGGCCATGGCACTCTTAACAGCCCAGGGAGTGGAAAAAGTCTTCCAACTTCAGGTGAAGAGAACACACAACTTTTAAGACAGCGTGTGCTCCGATTGGTCTAAGAGGGAGGGGTGTCCTCCCAGGGATCCCTGGACAGCTCTCCTGTCCCCGCGTGTCAGCTCGGAGGCCCGAGACAGGCGGGTGTGTGCCCAGGGAATGTGCGTGCCAGGTGTGTGCCAGGCCAAAGTTGGCCCAGTCTTTGGAGCTGGAGGGCTGTCTTCCAGGCCTGCGGTGACAGCCCCTGATGCAGCAGAGCCCACGTGGAAGGACAGAGGAGGTGGGCGTGGAGGTGCTGTGCCCGCCTACAGTCCAGGGAGGGCCTGGGAGGCCCCTGCAGCCCGTCACAGGGGTGCCACCTTCACCAGAGCCCTCGGGCCCTGTGAGCCCGTCAGGATCGTAGGCCAGTGTATGGAGGGAATATGTGTGTGGTTGTGGGTGTGGTGGGGGCTGGGGGGTGGTCTGTGTCTTTGGGGCAGAGAAGGGGGCAGATTTCACCGGTTGCTCAGAATTGTTTCTGAGGCCAAAATGCATGAGCAATGTGAACACCTGTGGACGGAGGAGAATCTAGCCTGCAGGGCCTGGGCCTCCAGCCCGTCCACAGAGGCTCTGCCGTAGAACTCAGGCAAGACCACCCCGGGCCAGCGGCGTGCACAGGTCAGCCTCTGACCGGCAGTCTCGAGCTGATGAGAGGCAGCGGGCAAGGCGCCCCCGGCTGAGGCTTCCTTCCCCGGCCCAGGACGGGTGCTTTCATCATCTTTCCTGGATTTTCCAGCCAGCTGTCCTTTCAGATGCTGACCTAGGGGTCCACAAGGGCTGTTGGGGAGGGGAGAGGATTCCCCGGGGCTGAGACAAGGCTCTGGGCTTCCCTCAAGCACTGTCTGCCATCACTTCCCCACTCCCCTCCCCCCAGGGGAGCAACACGCCTGTGTTCAGTGAATCCCCATTCATGCCACACCTTTTCTTACTCCCTGATTGAAAGGGACTTGATTCTCCTACATGTGTTGGTGATCTCTAAGAAACTTTCTAGAAAGGCCAGGTGAACTCTCAAGTAAAACAAATCCTAACCTAAAGAAAGGACTGAAAGGTACCTTAACCAGTCTCGATGTCCTAGCTTCACCAAGCAAGATGCATTCCTTCTGCTGAAGCATTGCTTCATCCAGCTTCTTCTTGGCTAGTCATTTACACTTTAGTATGAATTTCAGGGTCACATCACTATCTCCAGGCCAGTCTCAGAGGGAAGTCAAATTTTGTTTGAGGGAAGAGGATCATACTAATTCAGGACTTGAGGGCTGCTGGTGGGGTAGAAACCTGGAGCTGCAGCTGCTAGGATGAAAACTCCCAGAGGAAGGAGCAGGGCTAGAAAGGTGAGGGAAAGCTGTCCAGAAATGAAAGACTAATTCTGCCCAAGTGTACCCCTAGTCCTGGTCACTTTTCAGGATCTGGGGGTGCAGCATGGATTCCCAGTGATGATGATGTCCCGATTCCTCGGTCTCACCCTCCACCCCTCATATCACACTCTGCAGAAACCAGAAGGTCGGGAGCACCTGCGGAGACTGCTGAACTGGGAAGAGTTTGACGAGCTCAGGGACTCCCGTAGAAGCATCCTGCTGGACACCCTCTATGAAAGCATCATCTTCGCTGTGGGCAAAGGCTTCCCATGGGGGGAGGTGGCGCAGGTGGTCAAGTTCACGGAAGAGCTGCTCAAGGAAACCAAAGGTACAGGGCAGGAGTCAGTGAGGCCTGGGGAGGGCTCACAGCCATAGCGGCCCTCCAAAGAGCCTGGAGCTACTTGCTTTCTTTCCCTGGCATTTAGCCTCTTCCTATGGCCCCAAAGAGGGCCCTGTCCAGACTTTCTGGAAAGTGGAACAAACAGAATGTCCTTGCTGAGTCTTGGTCCTGATCGCTCTGGTGGGAACTCTTGCCCCACGCCAAGCTATTCACAAAACAACCACGGGTGTTTGTTTTTTTCGGTCAGTCATTTACACTTTAGTATGAACTACATTGGGTTTCCCTGGAGGCTCAGTGGTAAAGAATCCACCTGCCAATGCAAGAGACATAAGAGACACAGGTTCGATCCTTGAGTTGGGAAGACTCCTGCAGACGGAAGTTTCAAGCCAGTCCAGTATTCTTGCCTGGGAAATCCAATGGACAGAGGAACCTGGTGGGCTACAGTCCATGGGGTTGCAAAGAGTCAGTTACAACTTAGCAAATAAACAACAACAATGAACTTCATCATTAAACCTATCTCTCTGGGGCAGCTAGTTGAGAGTAGGGTCCAAGAGAAGTCAATTTTTGTTTTAGAAAAGAGAGAAGGAATAATAATAACTCAGAATTTTTGTTTTGGTCTTGCTTAACTTAAATGTGTCACTATTCTGCTTAAAAGCCTTCACTGAATTTCCATTGTATTCCCGAGAGACTGCAAATTGTTCCCAGCGTCCGTTTTTGCTCTGCTGAATGTCTTGGAGGAATCCTCTACAGATGTCAGCTTGCTGGCAGGGATGGGGGAACCAGAGTCAGGTTGCGGAAAGAGCATCTCTCCCACCCCTACCCTGTGCTGGGCTTCAGAAGAAGAGGGTAAGCATCTCTTGCTGTGATCCACAGCGCGAGGCGGTGTGGCCACAACATCCCACTCCTCGTCTGAGATGCAGATTCATTCATTAAGCAGGTACATGGAGCATCCCCTCCATAACCACCACTGTAGTAATATTCAACCAAGAATCATCAGTAGGTGCTAAAGCCAGTGGCTGAATGCTCGATGGGAAATAGGATATTACTCTGAGGAAGTCTCCCCACAACGTCATTACTGATGGCAAAGGGGAAAAGAATACTTTTAGGGTGAGGGAGCCTGGTGGACACCTCCTTAATCAATGTTCCATCAGTAAGAGGACACAGATTATCGAGCCACCCAATGGGATGCAAAAGAAGCAGCCAGCATCCTTCTGTGATGTTCTAGCAGAGACAGAGAGCCTGACATCATCAGGAAAACACTTCCAATTAAGAGCACTACACAAAGTCTCTCTCCCATAAGCTTCAAAGCACAGAGGGCATGAGAACCAAGGAAAGACAGAGGAACTTCTCCAAACTGAAAGACACTGGGGCACGTGTCCACTAAACGTGACAGGTGGACCCGATTTGGGTCCTTTTGCTGTAAAAAATGTCACAGGGACAACTGGAGAACCTTGGGTCAGGTCTGGGTATTGGACACTAGTGGTGTGCTGAGGGTGATCTCTGGACGCTGGTGGTGGTGGTTGTGAATGTCCTTGTGTAGGAAATGGACACAAAAAGAGCCTGGTTGATGGGGCATTAAGTGGATCACTTGTTCTTTAAGTAGTTCAGGAAATTTTTCTTTGTACTAGTTTTTTCTAGCTTCATTGAGCTATAATTGACATACAATATTGTATAAGGTATGCAACATGGTTTGATAGACGTATATACTGTGAAATAATCAGCATAATAAGTTTAATGAACACCACCTCACCTGGTTTTTTTCTTGGGATGAGAATTTTTAAGGTCTACTCTCTTGGCAACGTTCCAATACACAATATGCTGTTGTTCATTATAGTCCTCATGGTTTACATTATACCCTCAGGTCTTAGTTATCTTATAACTGGACGTTTGTACCTTGGGCCACCTCCACCTATTTCACCCATGCGCCAACCCATGGCTTCTGGCAACCACTTATCTTTACTATTTCCATGATGAAGTTCAGGGCCTTTTTGATTCCACATGTAAGTGAAATCACCGTATTTGTCTTTCTCCAACTTTTCTCACTTGACACATAATGACCTCAAAGCTCATCACATTGTTACGAAGGCTGTGGTTTCCTTCTTTTATGGCTGAATGATATTCGTCTATGTGTGTGCACGCGTGTATACCTATGCATGCAAATATGTATATACACCCACATATATATAGTGTATAGTCACATTTTCTTTATCTATTTGTCTGCCATGTGATGCATGGGTTATTTCCGTATCTTGGCTACTGCGAATAATGCCGCAGCGAATATGTGTTAGTGTTAGTCACTCAATCATGTCCAACTCTTTGCTACCCCATGGACGGTAGCCCACCAGGTGATTCTGCAGAATTTTCCAGGCAAGAATATTGGAGTGGGTAGTCATTCCCTTCTCCAGGGGATCTTCCTGATCCAGGAATTGAACCCAGGTCTCCTGCATTGCAGGCAGCTTCTTTACCATCTGAGCCACCAGGGAAGCCCACAGCAAACATGGGGGTCAGATATCTCTTCGAGAGTGATTTCATTTCCTTTGACTATGTACCCAGAAATGGGACCACTGTATCATGTGGTACCTTTGTTTGTACTTTGTTGAAGAATAGATTCAAGGGATTAGATCTGATAGACAGAGTGCCTGAAGAACTATGGATGGAGGTTCGTGACATTGTACAGGAGACAGGGATCAAGACCATCCCCAAGAAAAAGAAATGCAAAAAAGCAAAATGGCTGTCTGAGGAGGCCTTATCAATAGCTGTGAAAAGAAGAGAAGCGAAAAGCAAAGGAGAAAAAGAAAGATACACACATTTGAATGCAGAGTTCCAAGGAATAACAGGAGCAATAAGAAAGCCTTCCTCAGTGATCAATGCAAAGAAATAGAGGAAAATAGTCAAATGGGAAACACTAGAGATCTCTTCAAGAAAATTAGAGATACCAAGGGAACATTTCATGCAAATATGGGCACAATAAAGGACAGAAATGATATGCACCTAAGAGAAGCAGAAGATAGGCAAGAATACACAGAAGAAGCATACAAAAAGATCTTCATGACCCAGATAATCACAATGGTGTGATCACTCACCTAGAGCCAGACATCCTGGAATGTGAAGTCAAGTGGGCCTTAGGAAGCATCACTACCAAAGATAGAGGAGGTGATGGAATCCCAGTTGAGCTATTTCAGCTCCTGAAAGATGGTGCTGTGAAAGTGCTGCACTCAATATGCCAGCAAATTTGGAAAACTCAGCAGTGGGCACGGGAGTGGAAAATGTCAGTTTTCATTTCAATCCCAAAGAAAGGCAATGCCAAAGAATGCTCAAACTACCGCACAATTGCACTCAGCTCACACGCTAGTGAAGTAATGCTCAAAATTCTTCAAGCCAGGCTTCAACAGTACATGAATCAAGAAATTCCAGGTGTTCAACCTGGTTTTAGAAAAGGCAGAGGAACCAGAGATCTAATTGTCAACATCCATTGGATCATGAAAAAAGCAAGAGAGCTCCAGAAAAACATCTATTTCTGCTTTATTAACTATGCCAAAGCCTTTGACTGTGTAGATCACAACAAACTTTGGAAAATTCTTCAAGAGATGGGGATACCAGACCACCTGACCTGCCTCTTGAGAAATGTATATGCTGGTCAAGAAGCAACAGTTAGAACTGGACATGGAAAATGGACTGCTTCCAAATCAGGAAAGCAGTACGTCAAGGGTGTATATTGCCACTCTGCTTATTTAACTTCTATGCAGAGTACATCATGAGAAACGCTGGGCTGGAGGAAGCTCATGCTGGAATCAAGATTGCCAGGAGAAATATCACTAACCTCACATATGCAGATGACACCACCTTTATGGCAGAAATCGAGGAAGAACTAAAGAGCCTCTTGATGAAAGTGAAAGAGGAGAGTGAAAAAGTTGACTTAAAGCTCAATGTTCAGGAAACTAAGATCATGGCATCTGGTCCCATCACTTCATGACAAATAGATGGGGAAACAGTGGACACAGTGGCTGACTTTATTTTGGGGGGCTCCAAAATCACTGCAGATGGTGACTGCAGCCATGAAATTAAAAGACACTTGCTCTTTGGAAGAAAAGTTATGACCAACCTAGATAGCATATTAAAAAGCAGAGACATTACTTTGTCAACAAAAGTCCATCTTGTCAAAGCTATGGTTTTTCCAGTAGTTTTGTATGGATGTGAGAGTTGGACTATAAAGAAAGCTGAGTGCTGAAGAATTGATGCTTTTGAATTGTGGTGTTGGAGGAGACTCTCGAGAATCCCTTGGACTGCAAGGAGATCCAACCAATCCATCCTAAATGAAATCACTCCTGGGTGTTCATTGGAAGAACTGATGCTGAAGCTGAAACTCCAATACTTTGGTCACCTGATGTGAAGAACTGACTCATTTGAAAAGACCCTCATGCTGGAAAGATTGAAGGTGGGAAGAGAAGGGGACAGAGGATGAAATGGTTGGATGGCATCACCGACTCAGTGGACATGAGTTTGAGTAAACTCCAGGAGTTGGTGATGGACAGGGAGGCCTGGTGTGCTGTGGTTCATGGGGTTGCAAAGAGTGGGACACGACTGGGCAACTGAACTGACTGAACTGACTGATGGTAGGTATGCTGAACATCTGTTCATGTACCTGTCGTCCACCTGTATGTTTTCTTTGGGAAAAAGTATATTCAAGTACTTTCCCCATTTTTACTTGGATTATTTGAGTGTTTACTGTTGAATTGTATGATTTCTCAATATATTTCGGGTACTAACTCCTTATCAGACATATGATTTGCAAATATTTTTCCTATTCTGTAGGTTGCTTTTATTTATTTAAATATTTATTGTGATGATATTGGCTTTTTTTTTTTTTTGGCTGATCTTAGTTCCCCAGCCAGGAATCAAACCCATGCCCCCTGCGTTGAAAGCACAAAGCCTTAGCCACTGGGCCATCAGGGAAGTCTCTTTAGGTGGCCCTTTTCATTTTGTTGGTCATTTCTTTCACCGTGCAGAAGCTTTCAGTTTGATGTAGTCCCCCTTGTTGGTTTTTGCTCTTGTTGCCTTTACTTTTGGTGTCATACCCCAAAAATTATTTGTTAAGATTAATGTCAAGGAGCTTTCACCTGTTTTCTTTTAGGATTTTTATGATTTCAGGTTGTACTATTTTTTAATAGACTTTCTTTTAGAGTAGTTTTATGTTCCCAGTAAAATAGAGCAGAAGGTACAGAGATTCCCCACAGAAACCCTGCCTTCCCCAACCCACACTCGCAGCATTTCCCATTATCAACACCCCCCTCCAGAGAGGGTACATGTGTTCTAATTGATGAACCGACATTGACACGTGATTATCATTCAAGTTCACACTTTACATTGTGGTTCGCACCTGGTGTTATTTCTCCCGGCAATCTTGATTCCAGCTTGTGTTTCTTCCAGTCCAGCATTTCTCATGATGTACTCTGCATAGAAGTTAAATAAGCAGGGTGGCAATATACAGCCTTGACGTACTCCTTTTCCTATTTGGAACCAGTCTGTTGTTCCATGTCTAGCTCTAACTGTTGCTTCCTGACCTGTATACAGATTTCTCAAGAGGCAAGTCAGGTGGTCTGGTATTCCCATCTCTTGAAGAATTTTCCAGTTTATTGTGATCCACACAGTCAAAGGCTTTGGCATAGTCAATAAAGCAGAAATAGATGTTTTTCTGGAACTCTCTTGCTTTTCCAGTGATCCAGCAGATAATGGCAATTTGATCTCTCATTCCTCTGCCTTTTCTAAAACCAGCTTGAACATCAGGAAGTTCATGGTTCACGTATTGCTGAAGCCTGGCTTGGAGAATTTTGAGCATTACTTTACTAACGTGTGAGATGAGGGAAATGTGTGGTAGTTTGAGCATTCTTTGGCATTGCCTTTCTTTGGGATTGGAATGAAAACTGACCTTTTCCAGTCCTGTGGCTACTGCTGAGTTTTCCAAATTTGCTGGCATATTGAGTGCAGCACTTTCACAGCATCATCTTTCAGGATTTGATGAAATTCAGATATGCAGATGACACTACCCTTGTGGCAGAAAGTGAAGAACTAAAGAGCCTCTTGATGAAAGTGAAAGAGGAGAGTGAAAAGTTGGCTTAAAGCTGAACATTCAGAAAACTAAGATCATGGCATCTGATCCCACACTTCATGGCAAATAGATGGGGAAACAGTGGAAACAGTGGCTGACTTTATTTTTCTGGGCTCCAAAATCACTGCAGATGGCGATTGCAGCAATCAAATTTAAAAAACGCTTACTGCTTGGAAGGAAAGTTATGACCAACCTAGATAGCATATTAAAAAGCAGAGACATTACTTTGCCAACAAAGTTCTGTCTAGTCAAGGCTATGGTTTTTCCAGTGGTCATGTGTGGATGTGAGAGTTGGACTGTGAAGAAAGCTGAGCCCCCAAGAACTGATGCTTTTGAACTGTGGTGTTGGAGAAGACTCTTGAGAGTCCCTTGGACTGCAAGGAGATCCAACCAGTCCATCCTAAAGGAGATCAGTCCTGGGTGTTCATTGGAAGGACTGATGTTGAAGCTGAAACTCCAATACTTTGGCCACTTGATGCGAAGAACTGACTCATTTGAAAAGACCCTGATGCTAGAAAGATTGAAGGCAGGAAGAGAAGGGGATGACAGAGGATGAGATGGTTGGATGGTATCACCGACTCAATGGACATGGGTTTGGGTGGACTCCGGGAGTTGGTGATGGACAGGGAGGCCTGGCGTGCTGTGGTTCATGGGGCCGCAAAGAGTCAGACACAACTGAGCAACTGAACTGAACTGAACTGGTGTTATGCATTCTCGGGTTTTGACCGATGTGTCGTGGCAAGTATCCATCATTGCAGTATCATAGAGAAAGCTTTCACTACCCTAGGAATTCTCCAAGTTGAATCATCCTCCTTCCCTCCCCCTCAACCAGTAGAAAGTAGATGTTTCCTCTGCCTCTGTAGGTTTTGCCTTTTGTCATTTAGTTGGAATCCTACAGTCTGTCGCCTTTTCAGATTGACAACTTTCACAAGTAATATGCATTTTAGTTTCCTCCATGTCTTTACATGGCAGGATAGTTCATTTAAGGACTGAATAATATTCCATTGTCTGGATGTATCACAGCTGATGTGTCCATTCACCTACTGAAGGATGTCTTGCACCTCAGCATCCAGTCCTAGCCTCTCTTCACCGCCTCCTTGTCCACCAGCCTTCCTAACCTATCTCCATCTCTCAACCAGTTCACTGCTTTCACATCGTGCATCCGTTCACTAAACCGCACCGTGATTCTTTTCAGACACAAATAAAATCCCATCAGTCCTCTACTTCAAGCCACTCAGTGTTCCTATGGAATATCTTACGTGCACTTGATGCAGCCCTTTCTTTTTATTTCTGGGGCGGTCAGGTGGGCACCCTTCCGTGTCTGTCCTCCAGGCCAGCATGCCAACCCAGTGATCACAGCCCAAAGGCTGAAGCAAGACGTGCAGCGCTCAGGGGCTGGTTTCAGGGATCCTTAGGAAATTTCATCCCGCCGCAGACAACCCCCCGCCCTTTGGAGCCTTCCTGGCATCCCTCTGGATCCCCCTCCCCGCTGCTCACAGCGATGCCTGGGTACCAGGTTCAGCCTTGTGGTTTGAGCTCTGTTGTGGCTCAAGGCCAGAACAAACAGTGATGAGCAGGAGAAGAATGTCAGCCCCAAGCAGGTGGGAACTCGGGCTCTTTCAAGTTTCCATCAGAGCCTTCCACAGGCTGAGCCCTTGAGAAACAGCCGACGATGATGCAAACCCGACTTCAAACCGAGGAGATTAGATCACTCTGGCGCTTGCAGTATTTCTGGCTAATGTATACCTTGCCAATACACGATCTATCTATGTCTCTAGACTCCTAAACCTCAGAGTTACTAGGAGACTTAGCGATCAGAAAACTCAACTCCCTCTACGGAAGGGACTCCCCCTCAACAAGCCAGCAAGGCTTTCCTAGCTTCTGATGGCACTGTAAAGCAACAGGGAGCTCCTTCCTTCTGAGGAAGTTCATTCCTTTGAACAGCCACTCTCGTTATTAGAAATTCTCGTATCTAGTTACACCCTCCTCGGACACCTTCTATTAATACTCACATGCCCAAAGCCTGTCCTCTAGAAGCAGTGGGTGGGCCCTGCAAATACTTAATGGCCTTCATATACTCTGATAATCGTGTCTTCACATGTCGACTGGACAACTCCAAGTGCATTTTATCATTTTTATCATTCTTACCACGATGTCATTTCTATAGACCCTTCCACCCCATGGGTGTCCCCGGTGTCTCAGATGGTAAAGAATCTTCCTGCAATGCAGGAGACCTGGGTTTGATCCGTGGGTTAGGAAGATCCCCTGGAGAAGGGAATGGCTACCCACTCTAGTATTCTTACCTGGAGAATTCCATGGACAGAGAAGCCTGGTGGACTACAGTCCATGGGGTCACAAAGAGTTGGACAGGACTGAGTGACTAACACTTTCACTTTCCTTCCTCTACCCCACCTCTTCATCCTGGCCCCTCTCTTGCTGCTCTTCTCTGAACATCCTTGTGTTTGTTAATGTCATTCTCAAAATATGGCATCCAGATCCCAACACAATACAACCGGCGATTTGACCGGTGCAGTGATGAGGGATATTATCATCTCCCTTATCCTGGTGGCAATGCTCCTGTTTCTATAGCTTATGGGCACATTTACTTTGTCAGCATCAATGTCACAGTCATAGTGGGCAGGCAGTGCACCGCCCATAGTTGTGTTCCCCATCCTGCCTTTGCACTTGGCGATATGGAATGCACATGCAGGACTTTACAATCATCCCCACTGATTCCATTTGTCACTGTTGACCCGTCTTTTCCTCCTTCTGGCAGCTTTTAAATCTTGATCCTGGGACATCCAGCTTACAAGATCTTCCTCTTATTTTTAAATCCGCTCAAAGTTTGTGAAACTTGGTTATTACAAATATCAAGTAGGAACACGCTCTTGGGAGGGCTCCCAGTGCCTGAAATTGGACTCGTTGAAGCTATAATTCACCTGGAGGCTCCGAGCCCAGACGGAAGACTCAAATCCTAGTTCAGTCCCTTGTAGGACGCGTGGTCCTAGGCAGCCACACCACCACTGAACCTCTGATTACACATCAAAAGGGAAAAAATGAAAAAGAGCACCCAATTTGTAGGACTGAGGTTATGAAGATGAAGCCCCCAGCGTGGCTCTTGGTACATGGAGGGGCTCGGTGAGGACTGGCTCTTATTTTCAGGAGGGACCACAGGGACAAAGACCCAGAGACTCGAGGTGGGTGATGTGATTCTGAGATGGCCTGATCAAGCGCGGCCAGGTATGCTTCATGCGGAACCTGCTTCTCATCAGCCTCCAAACATACCGAAGTCATCAGCCCTTTCTTAGGAGCAGCAGAGATGGTCCCGAGACCCTTTCTCCTCAGATGCATCAGAAGAAAAGGGGCAGGACAATGGGCAGAGGACCTGAGGTAAAGCAAACAGCAGACTCACCCCTGAAGTGGGGGTGCAAGGAAGGAGGCAGAAAAGACGGCCCCGGGGAACTGACCCGCCAGGAGTGTCAACTTGGCTGGCTCCGGGCTTGGAGGGTGCAGACAGTGGGCTGCAGCAGGGAACCCCACAGGTGGGAGCCACCCTACAACTCTGCCTCCTGAGCTGGGCCCACGCCCTCGAGCCCTGCCACAGCACCAACCAGACGATATCTGCCACTCCAGAAGGCAGCCAGGCCAGCCCAGACATCAGCTATGTCCTTACGTACTGCCTCCCAGAACCCCATCCCAGGACACTCAAGGGCATGAACAAGCACCTCAGTCCTCCGAAGCTGGGAGTGCCTTCCACCCCAGGGCACTCCTTCTCACTCTGCATCAGCTCCAGGCCCAGTCTGGGCCTGGCCAAAGGCCGCGCAGCAGAACCAGGAGGCACCGAACTCTCCAGTCCGTAGACCTGGGCTCAAGCCCATCTCCAGCATGTATTGCTGTGCAGCCTTGAAAGCATCAGTTTACCTCTCTGGGCTTGCAGTTCCTAACCTCTAAAACGAGGGCCATAAGAGTTCCAACTCACAGTCGGGTTGGAAAAAGACACAGGCCTGCAGAGGATGATAGCGTGCAGACAGGAAGTGCTTGGCAAAGGCCAGCCCCCCAACCAGGCGTGGAGGTGAAGCGGGTCACACAGCAGAGACTGGTGGTCCGGGACCAGAAGTTGCTGCACGCTTCCCCCCATCCCCACCCCTGAGAGTGGGGGGCTTGCTGCCTGGCCCATATCTTGTCTCCTCCTTCCCTGCAGGCAGGACTGCAGCTGGGTTCAAGTCAGGGGCCGGGGGAAGGGAGGTCCAGACTGGCCTGTTAGACAGCTGCCCTGCCCGTGGCACACAGGCGAGGAGACCCCAGTACTCAGCACTCATTCCCCTTGTTAGGGGACCCAGGCCTTGAGGGGCAGGCAGACCAGATTCCAAATGAGCCATAGTCCTTCTCACCTCCTGCCTCATCTCATCTCCTGCCTGCCTCCTGCCCCCAGGCCTGGCCCACCCATCACAGGTTGTGGGTGTGAGATGCCAACAGCCAGGGTTCTCACTGGCTATCAGCTCACCTTCAAGCTTCTGTTTCGGCTAAAGTCCACACTGGGCTGTCACTCTTCTTGGAAGGTAGCTTCTCTGAGGGTGATTTTGTTTGTTTGTTTTTGTTTAGTTAATCCGGGGCTGTGGTGGTTGAGTTCTGTTTGCAGACAAGGTAACAAAGTTGGCCGGCAGCCTCTAAGGAGGGTCATGTTTGCACAACAGTGATTCAGAGCTCCGCCAGGCTGGCCGCCAGCTCAGCTTATCTCCAGGCCCAATCGGGGCCCCAGAACCGAGAGGGAAAGGGTGGCCCTTTATTCAAAAGCAGAAGCTGATTCCGCTCCGGCAAACGGCTCGCCGGCATGTTCGGGTCTCAGCTCCAAGCCAGAAGAAAGAGTCCTTGTGTTGGCCCCTCCTCAACCAGGCTCCGGGAAGCCCCGGGCAGATCCTATCCTGCTATGTCCTTGGGGCCCAGGGTGAAGTCACCGCTCTCAGCGCAGAGGGACAGAAGCCTGCCAGCTCCGGCCTGGTGGGAGGAAACCGCAGGAAGTGGCAGATTTTGCACACTCTACCTCAGCTCCAGGAGAGGAGTGGGGAGAGATACTGGGGCATTTGGGGACCTCAGGGAGCTGCAGAGATGCAGGGTGCTGGGGAGACCCCAAGCTTCCTAACTCCAGTGGGTCCATAGCAGCAGAGGGGGGAGCAGGGAGCAGCCTCCTTCGACTCAGGCTTCGCTCCACGGGAAACTGAGGGCTGGAGGCACCTGAGCTCACCCGGGACCTGGGGACACCTGCCCAGCACCCCTGGAGCCACTTTGCAGCTTCTGCCTCTTGGCATCATCAACGTCTGGTGAGCACCGGCCTCCTCTGCACAGCTGGGCTGGGGAACACCTCTTTCCTGCTGACCTGGTCCCCAAGTCATGAGTCTGGGAGGCAGTGGGCCTTGACGACCAGTCAGTGGAGGCAAGAGGTGACCAGGCAAGGGTCCAGTGAACTGTCCATGGCCCCGGCATCTGTGATCCCACCCACGGCAACTCCTGACTCTCCAGGAAATGTCATCCAGGCAGCTGCAGGGTGGCGGGAGGGGGCAATGACTCCCCCAAGCTCCCTGCACGAATGCTCCCTCCCAGCGCACTCACAGCCATGCCCAGGAGCCACCCCGCCAGCCCCTGAGCATCCGCCCACGTGGGGGAACCTCCAGTGACTCAGGACCAGCGCCGCAGAGAGCAGGTGCCCCCTGCCTTCCTGAGAGCCTGTCAGTCTAGCGGCTTTCTCCTGGGCAGCCCAAGCACCACACCCCTCGGACTAAACCCTTGGAGACAACTTTGCTGATGGAGAATGGACGTTCCCACAGAGGGCACTAATTAAGATCTTAGGAGACCATCTCTTGGGGCAAAGAGGCAACTCTTCTTTTTTCTTAACTTTTTATTTTGTATTGGCATACAGTCAATTAATAATGTTGTGACAGTTTCAGGTGTACGGGGAAGGGACTCAGACATACATACACATGTATCCTTTCCCCCTCAACCCCCCTCCCATCCAGGCTGCCACGTAATGTTGAGCAGAGTTCCCTGTGCTATATACGCTAAGTTCTTGTTGGTTATCCATTTTAAATACAGCAGTGTGTACATGTCCATCTCAAACTCCCTACCAAAGGGCAGCTCTATCCCAGAGATCTTCCCCTGAGTGTATTCATTTGCTCAGACTACTGTAACAAAGTTCCCCACACTGGGCGGCTTCAATGACAGAAGTGTATTTTCTCTAGTTCTGGAGGTTGGAAGTCCAGCATCGAGGGGTGAGCAAGACTGCGCTCTTCCAAGGCCTCTCGGGCTTTGCCGATGGCCATCTCCTCACTATATACCGCACGCGGCCTTTCTTGTGTGTGTCTGTGCCCTAATCTCTTCTTGTAAACACATCAGTCATAGCCGATTAGGGCCACCCTCATGACCTCATTTAAACTTAATTACCTCTGTAAAGACCCTGTCTCCAAGTACAGGCCTATTCTGGGGTCCTGGGGGTGAGGACTTCCGCGAATGGCTAGGGGTGGGGGAGACACTGAGTTAATACAGCCCATGATGCTGAGACCGCCAGGTGGGGCTGAACCGGTCAGCCCGCCAGAAATCAAGGTGCCACTGGAACATTTCCTGGGAGGCTGCACCTGCTGCAGAGGAAGGAACAGAAATCTCAGCGGTTTCACATGTAGCATCTGTCAGCCTCGCTGTGACCTTGTGTCAGAGACATTGTTTGTTTTAATTGGAGTGTGATTGCTTTACAGTGCTGTGTTAGTTTCTGCTGTATAATGAAGTGAATCAGCTCTATATACATATATCCCCTCCTTCTTGAACCTCCCTCCCACCCACCCCTCCAGGTCATCACAGAGCTCGGAGCTGAGCTCCCTGGGCTCTGCCGCAGCATCCCACTAGCTCTAGGTTTTACACATGGTAGTGTCTAGAGTAAATCCTGACCTCCTTATTCATCCCGCCCTACCTTTCCCCATCCCGAATCCACACGTCTAGTCTCTACGTCTGTGTCTCTAGTCACGGCCTGCAAAAAGGTTCATCTGTACCGCTTTTCAGATTCCACATATGTGCGATATTTGTTTTTCTCTTTCTGACTTACTTCACTCTGTGTGACAGTCTCTAGGTCCATCCATGTCTCGACAAATGACCCAATTCCGTCCCTCTTTATGGCTGAGTAGTGTGCCATTATATATTTGTACTACATTTTCTTTATCCATTCATCCGTCAATGGGCATTTAGGTTGCCCCCTGACTTGGCTGTTGTAAGTAGTGCTATGATGAACATTGGGGTGCATGTGTCTTTTTGAATCATGGTTTTCTCGGGGTATATGTCCAGGAGTCAGACTGCACCCTCAGCATCAGCTGATGTGTTCTGGCATGGATGTGCTCCCTGTGTGGGGTGGGGGTGGTACTAGTGTCCTTGGGACCAGACTTCTGGCCCTTTGGAGTGATCCCCTGCCCTACCTCTAACTTCCCATGTCTTTCTTCGGTTGGTTGGAGATTTTGGTTGGTCTCTGAGTCCCCATTGGCAGAGGGGACAAAGAATGGTATGAAGTCACCAAATATTAGTCTTGGTACAGTGCCCTGTCCCTGAGACAGTGAGATTACATGGTCGTTTTCACCTTGAGGTGATGAAGAGCATGAGGATGAAGATCCAAAGTCAGCGGCCCTTCACCAAACTTGAGGCGGCTGCAGGAGGCCCCCACCTCACCCTAGAATGTGGGACTGTGAGCTTGGTGGAGATCACCATGGCCGCTTAGAATCAAAAGGACCCCAAAAGTCACCTGATTCAAGCCTCCCTCCCTCCCACCACCACCACATACTCGTTATTCAGGACTTCTCTTCCCAGCTAACTGCCTGCTCACTCCTCCACTGATAAAGCTCTCACTTCTAGAAAGTTCTCCCTGCTGCTGGACTGAAATCTGTCTCTCCGAGGCTTCCATCTGATGGCTCCTGTTCTGACCTCTGAACCTTTCCAAGTCAGCTTAATCCTTGCTCTGCTCACTCAGCCATCCTCCAGCCAGCACAGGCAGAGCTCTGCACCAGTGGGTGGGGAAGAGCAAGCATCCACTCAGCAGTCGTGATGCACAGGCTCTCCGCATGGATCATCTCATTTAATGTTCACACCGAGCTCGGTTGGGTGGGTACTATTGTCCCCATTTCACAATGATGCAACTGAGGTTCAGAGAAGTTAGGTAACTTGCAAATCGTCACACAGCGAAAAACAATACCAGCGTTAACCTTGAGATTGCCTGGCACCAGAGTCTGTCCTTTCTGCCAAAGCTATTTAGCAGTAGCCAACTTCTCGAGGACTAGGGGTGAAGGATGGTGAAGGATTATTTGATGAGCAGAAAAGGCAAGAGGACCACTGTGGACAAAGAGAAGAGCTTAGGCAAAAGCTCATAACAATCTTTAAAATATCTGATCCTGTGTTTGCTCCTTGAGTTGCAAGAAAGTGAACAGGAAAGAAATCTCTAAAAGGACAACAAAATTTTTCTAAATCTTAATGTATGGATAGATTTTTCCTTTAATGTGGCTATTGGTTTTTCTTTAAGATAAACACAAAAATTTAGTGAATGGGGGGAAACATTAAGGCACTCACTCAAAAAATTAAACATAGAATTACCCCATCCATAGAATTACCTATGTTCCAGCAATTCCACTCTGGGGATACATCCAAAAGAAGTGAAAGCAGGGACTGGAACAGATATTTGTACCCCCACGTTCATAGCAGCAGTGGCCAGACAGTGGAAGTAACCCATCAACAGACGAATGGATAAACAAAATGTGGTCTATACATAACATAGAATATTATTCAGCCTTTACAAGAAAGGAAATTCTGATACAGGCTTCAGTATGGATGAACTTTAAGGACCTTCTACTAAAGGAAAGAAACCAATCACAAAAAGACAAATACTGTATGATTCCACTTATATAAGGTCCGAAGAGTTGACTCATTGGAAAAGACTCCAGTGCTGGGAGGGATTGGGGGCAGGAGGAAAAGGGGACGACAGAGGATGCGATGGCTGGATGGCATCACCGACTCGATGGATGTGAGTCTGAGTGAACTCCGGGAGTTGGTGATGGACAGGGAGGCCTGGCGTGCTGCAACTCATGGGGTCGCAAAGAGTTGGACGCGACTGAGCGACTGAACTGAACTGAACTGAGGGTGATCAAATCTGTAGAGACAGAAAATAGAAAAGGATTTGCGGGGGACTGTGAGGAAGGGAAATTGGAAGGTAGTGTTTAATGGATACAGTTTCAGTTCTGCAAGATGAAAAACGTCCTGGAGGCGGGTGGTGGTGATCGTTCCACAATGACAATGGACTTAATGCCACTGAACTGTACACATAAAAATGGTTTAGAAGGCAAATTTTATGTTATGTGTATTTTACCACAATAAAATTAAAATTAAGAAGTTCTAGTGGAAGTACTATAGTTCTGTGGAGTCCATGTCTTCTGTTCACCTTAAAAATACCCCAGTAGCGGAGGCACACTTCTTGGAGCTGGAGAACCTGGGTTTGAGTCCTGATTCTGCTTGCAAACACTAAACCTCTATTTCCTCATCTGTTAAATGGCAGCAATTAACTCTTTCATATGTTGATTGTGACCAATTAAATAAATTGATGGATAATTAAATGCTTTAAACCTATAAAGTAGCACACCCGTGCAGGCTGGCTTTATTATTATTTACTAAGAGCTGAATACTGGGCAGCAACTACATGTCCGGAGCTTTTTGGAAAGATCCTTTGGAAATGAGAAATCTAGGCCTTTCCAGCAGGTACTGAGAAGTGCACAGTAGCAGGGAGAGAAGAGAACACTCCAGAGATCTGGGGAGAGCTGTGAACTATTGGGTCCTCATTACATGGTCTGACCAGAAGGGTTGCCTCTTCTGTTCTCTGCAACCCTCTAGCTGGAGACAGCCAACTCCCAGCCATCCTTTGCCCTTAGCAGCCGGTGTGGCCAGGAGAGAAAGCACATCAGCATCCCATGCCCCACCCCCAGCAAGGAAGAGAGAGTCTCCAGGTAAAGACCTAGGAGAGAGTGGATTGAGGAAAACCAGCCTCTAGGAGTCTGCGGAGTCCTTGGGGAAGACAGGTTTGTCCTGGAACAGCCCCCAGGGAGTGGGGATGCGTGGAATCGTCACGATGACAATGATGACAACCATATGACTCAATGAGTGCCACTGTATACCAGGGTTTCCCAGGTGGCATTAGTGGTAAAGAACACACGCCTGCCAATGGAGGAGATGTAAGAGACACAGGTTCGATCCCTGGGTCAGGAAGATCCCCTGAAGGTGGGCATGGCAACCCACCCCAGTATTCTTGCCTGGGAGAATCCCATGGACAGAGGAGCATGTCAGGCTACAGTCCATAGGGTCGCAAAGAGCTGGACACAACTGAAGTGAAGTATGCACGCACGCACTGTGTACCAAGCACTGTGGGAGCTCCGTCCCTTATGCTCACATCTAACCCTACGAGTTAAACGCTTTTACTGCCTCCATTTTACAGATGAGAACACCGATGGCCATAGAGAGAGGCAAAATACCTCATGCAAGTAGTTAAGAAGCAGAAACAAGCTAGGAGCCCACAGCCGCCTGAATTCCCAGTCTCTGCTCTTACTACCACAGAAAGTTCTGAGGCACAGCCCCAGCGTCAAGGCCATCTTCAGGCCAGCGGCTGCCCTGGGCTCCCGGGTGGCCTCCTTGCGACTCTGCATGGTGGCCGAGAACAGAGCACGTGGTGGGCAAGGTGCAGTGTGACCGGATCCTGGGTACTGTGGTCTTGGTGTCCGTCAGGCAGCAGCCATCAGCATCCAGGCAAGACCCTCCACCAGCAAAAAAAATGACACCTCGCTGAAGGTTCAGGTGATGGTTAGCATTCTTAGAAGTAAATATTTTTTAAAGAAAGGGTTGCGCACTATCTTTTAGACAGAGTGCTATTGTACAGTTAAGACTACAGACAACGTAAGCGTAACGTTCATGAGCACTGGGAAACCGAAAAATTCAGGGGACTCACTTTATCGCAATGTTCGCTTCATTGCAGTGCTCTGCAACTGAACTCGATATATGTCCAAGATCTGTGTGTGTTTGCCTCCAATAAATCTAAGAAATGATGCATAGACTTTACCCTTTCTGACCATTTGCTGAGCTTATTAGCATACTCTGCTGTGTTCATCAGCATATAAAGGACACCTGTTTAATTTCCCTGGCTCCAACCTATATTCAAGGCCACGCATTTCTATGGAATACCTGTTGCAAAACAACCTTTGGAAAACTGTGACCGAGAGTGTTGGGGGCCCCTTCCAGTGTCCATCTCCAGGGTTTACTAAGCAAGTCCAAGCCACTTCAACCTGGATGCTGAAAGAGGCCTCCGCAGGTCAGGCTGGGGTTGGAACTCCGGCTCTGCAACCCTCCAGCTGTGTGTGTGCATGCGTGCTAAGTTGCTTCAGTAGTCGGGTTCAATTCTTTGCCACTCTGGACCGTAGCCCGCCAGGCTCCTCTGTCCATGGGATTCTCCAGGCAAGAATACTGGAGTGAGTTTCTATGCCCTCCTCCAGGGGATCTTCCGGACCCAGGGATCGAACTTGCGTTTCTTATGTCTCCTGCATTGGCAGGCTGGTTCTTTACCACTAGGGCCACCTGTGTGCCCTGCAGCATATCCCTTGACCTCTTGGAGCCTCAGTTTCTCTCGAAGGTAAAGTGGGGATGGTGGTTATACCTGCTCACCTTGCCGGGAGGCCTTGGGCAGAGCCTGAGATGACCCAGGGCATGCGGGCCAACAAAGGGAACTCCCTGAACAAGAGCCCTCTCTTGCCCAAAGAAAACACACACCCTCTTCCGAGCTGGCACCAGCACCCTGGGGTGGATGAGTTTGGCAGAACCTTGTCAAGGGCAGAAAGGGGGCCGTCGGGGGCAGCATTCGGGACCCCAAATGGGGGTGGGGCAGAAGGTCCTGGCTTTCCTCTGCTTTCCCGCCGTCCCAGGCTGCGCTGGCAGGAGCTCAGGTATTGGGAACTGTAAGCCAGGTCGGGCTGCAGCCTGACCGGTTTCCTCCCCTCGCAGCCAAGGCGGGGGCAACCAAACTGGTTTGTCAGGGGCCACCAGTGGCACCTGGATTCTCCCCCTCATGCCCACCCAAAAGGAGCAGCTCCTCTTCTCCCTTCCCAAACCCCCCTTCCATGTGCTCCCCCTGTCCAGCCCCAGATCCTACAGTCTGGGTGGGGGGAAGGGAGGGGGCCCAGCCCGCCTGGTCCAGGCCCCGTGCCCCTTTGCCCTGATTCTGGAGCATCTAGGCTGTCATCCCACCCACGCTCTCCGCAAGCTCCTCTCCCGACTCCCACCGGCTCCGTGCAGGTGCTGGCCTCCAGGCCCTTGGGGACCGTCTTCAGGAAGTTCCCAGCAGCCAATGCAAATGAAGCCAGCCACTCCCTGTAATTGAAGAGCAACTTGCAAGGACAGATCTGGCCGCCTGGCAGCTGGAGGCTTCTCCGGGAGACTTAATCCTTAGCTTTCTGAGTCATCGGGGGCTTCTCGGCTTGAGACAAAACGGAGGGTGGTCCAGGGGCCAAGCGTGTCTTGTAATCCAGCTTTGGACAACCTCTGCTAAAAACCAGAACTGGTCCAAAGAGTGTCTTGGGGCTGAAAGTTAGAACTCCGCCCAGGACAAGGCCCACACTTGCGTTTCATGGCTGAGGTCATGGCCAAGACTGTAGGAGGGCATCTGCCAGGGAGACAGGCAGCTGGAACACCTGCGGGTGTTAGCACGACGGGGCCCAAGGACTTCTCACTTCAAACCTGGGCTCCGTGCTTGGCTGCTGGCCTGGCCGAATGGGACAGTGATGGCTGCCCCCATCGGGAGGGTGTGGGTGACCCCAGCTCCACGCAGGTACTGCCCGGCCAGATAGGAGGAGAGCAGAGCACCCTCCGGCAAGTTCAGCTCTGCAAAGCCCAGAAAAACTTCCATAATTCACCTCCCCAAGTCCACAGGTACCTCCACACAGGCCTCAAGTCCAGCTTTGAGCATCAGAAACCAATGACCTCACACTGCTACCCACCCTGTGGGACACATTCGCTGGCCTTCTCCATCATCCTCCACACACCATCCTTCAGAAATACCCTCCCAGCATCTCACTTCTCAGGTTAAGGCCTCTGAGTGGCCTACACTCTGTCCTTCCGTAATACCCTCCCAGCATCTCACTTCTCAAGGCCTCTGAGTGGCCCGGGGCTCTCAGCTGAGATTCTTAACCTTTCCTTTAGGATTTTGACGATTCTCTCTATGGACACTCTCCTCAGAAAAAAAAATGCACGCAAAATTCCAGATGCAATTCTGGGCCCCGGTCAGTCCCGAGAGCCTTCCTTGGATGTCCTCACGTTTCATGAATTCCAGTTCAAGAGCCCAGCTTCTGTGGTGAAGTCCAGTGCTCTCACATGATCTATACAGCTTGCCCTCTGCAGACTGAAGCCTTCAAGCCCTCTGTCCCCAAGTTCAGACCCTCAGACTTCAGTTTTGCTTCCCAGAAACTCCAAACCAGGTGTGGTCCCTTTACGCGTCCAGAGTGCACTCCACTCGCCTCTGGTCTCTGCCCTTGCTGACCCTCCGTCAGGACTGCCTATTCCCACTGACTCCCGCCAAACTCCTCCTCGTTGTCCCACACTGGACTCCACAACCTCCCTGAAGGAAAGCTTCCCCCGCTCCTACACTCAGCATCCTGCGTCAGGACATTTCCCCCGTGTGAACATCTCTCCTGGTGTCTGGATTTGCCCTGAGCCTGGGCACCTGCTCGCATGTTGCTTTTGCAGGAACCCTCAGGTCTTGCTGTCATCATGTCATGTACACAAGTGTCATACAAAAAGAACAGGGACTCCATTCTGGCAGTCTGTTGGTTAAGACACCACGCTCCCACTGCAAGGAGCGCAGGTTTGATATCTGGTTGGGAAACTACGATCCCACATGCTGTGCAGTATTATGGTCAAAAAAGTAAAAAAGAATTAAACCAGAGACTGTCATTTTCTATCCATCCCGCCACAAAAGCAGAAAAGAGTAGAACAGATGCCCACCAAATCCGAGCAGTGCAAAGCTCATGTCTTTGCAGGAAGAGACCAGGCGCCAGGTGTCACGGTCTCTCGGCAGAGAAGAGTGTCATGGGGCTTTGGCTCCAGCCTTCTACCAGTTGGTCAATCTGTGATGGCCCCTGGGTATGAAAGTCTGAGTTCTCTGGCTCAGTCTGCCTCATAACTCTGGTGGAAGTCAGGCAGCAGTTCTCATCCAGACCCCATCCTGGAGTCAGGGGTTGTTTTTCTGAGATGGTTGGGAGTATGTGTATATGGGAGGGAGGGGGTGCTGTATGGAACCCAGGGCTCCCGCTGGTCCCTGGGGCACAGGTTCAGGGGTGAAGGGGACCCCAGGATCAGCAGCCAGCTTATTTCCTGGCACAAGAGACACTCCAAGGAATGCATGGGTCACTGGTCTCTGTGACACAGGTGGGAAGCTATGGGGCTCGATTAGAAACGGGAGGAAAGTGTGTTGCTCTGGAGTTGCCGGAGCTGTGTCTCCACCCACGTGCTTTTATCACTATCATTTCCCTGAGAAGCTGTCGTATTTATTTATTTTTCTGGGTGGGTGGTTGTTGTTTAGTTGCTAAGTCATATCCTACTCTTTGCGACCCTCATGGACTGTATCTCTCCAGGCTCCTCTGTCCATAGGATTCTCCAGGCAAGAATACTGCAGTGGGTTGCTATTTCCTTCTCCAGGGGATCTTCCCCACCCAGGGATCGAACCTGAGTCTCCTGACAAATTAAAATGTATCAATTTGTCAATAATTGAGAAATAAGTGCTGAAGTTACACCCCATGATTTCCTCATCCACTGCCTTACAGAGTCACCACTCCAGTTTGTAGTGAGAACACTCAGGATAGACTCTTGCAGCATATTTCGAATACACGGAGCAGTGGGGACGTCCTCTGTGACCCATCTCCAGTGCTTTCTCGTCCTGTATAACTGAAGCTCTGTCCTTGGCTCACAGCTCCTCGTGTCCCCCTCTGCGTCTGCGAGTTCCACCTGTTTAGACTCCAAACAAGAGTGAAACCCTGCACTATTTGCCCTTCTGTGTCTTGCTTATTTCATTTAGCATAACGTCCTTCAGGTCCATCCATGTTGTTGCGAATGACAGGATTCCCTTCTTTTTAAGGCTGAATAGTATTCCACTGTATGTGTGGGAATCACAGTTTATTTAACCATTCATCTGTCAACAGACCTGACCCGACACAGGCTGTTTCCATACCTTGGCTCTTGAGAATAACGTGGGGGTACAGCCACAGCTTCAAGATCCTGGTTTCATTTCTTTGGATGCGTACTCTGAAGCGGGATTGCTGGAGCCTTTTGAGAAGCCGTTTTAGAGATTTTTTTTTCCCCTAATTGCCCAACCTCATCAAATTTCAAGAACATAGGTATTCTGTATGTCTGATTATATACTATATGCATATCTGCTTTATACATTATAAAGCTTACTCTTTATATTTAATGCAAGGTTAAAGATGAGTAAATAACATTTTAAAATTAAATTAAATTGAAAAATGATTAACATCAAACTTAATTGTACTTTCTGAGTAACTTTTAATGTAGCTTATTTATGTACCTAATTTGTAATTGTCAAATTATATAAGCAAAGAAAAGTGAAGTGAACTCGCTCAGTCATGTCCGACTCTTTGCAACCCCATGAACTGTAGCCTACCAGGCTCCTCCCTCCAAGGGATTCTCCCTCCATGGGATTTTCCAGGCAAGAGTACTGAAAAATTTATATAAATATATCGTGACAAGAGCAATGCAAACAATTCTTACAATGTCATTCAAAACTGTTATTTTCCTGGGAAAACAGTGGGCAAAATTAATTCCTTAAAATTATTTTCAGTAAATTTAACTTTCAACTTTTGCTTAATACAGCGAGGTAACCAGTTGATAAGGGATGTGGGGTGGGTGGTCTAGGAGACCTCTGTGAGAACCAGGGGCCCCACTGGCTGCTTTCTAGCCTACCAGCCCCAAGTCCTCAGCATTCCCATTCCTCAGATGAGCCACATTTTCTCCAACCCCTGGGCCTTTGTACACGCCGTTTCTCCTGTCTGCTTCCTCCTTTTCCACCTTTCTTTGCTCAGTGATTCCCTCTGACACAGCCCATCCCAGCTCCTTCCCCACTTCCTCAGGGATCTGCTCCCTGACTTCCTTGAGAAAGTCCCTTCTTTCCACGGTGTGCCCACCCAGCACCAAGCAGCCCTGAGCACGATTATACTGCGTGTGTTTCCCCCAGCACTCCACCACCTTCCTGGACCACAGATGAGTTCTTGAGCCATGGAAGGAAGGCCCCCTAATGAACACTTGTTGAAGGGATAAGTGAGTAGCTCCGTTACTACACTCCACATGTCAGTTTGTCCATTACTCACTAGGTATGTATTGGCCCTCACTGAGCACAGAGCGCTGAGCTGGGGCTGAAAAGAAAGACGGGATGTCATCTGCCCACCTGTCTCCTCCCCCCCAGACTGGAAGCTCTCTGAGGGCGGGGGTCACAACAGAGGTACGTCCCACCTGTGCCATATCCTCTTGGTGGCCCTCCTGCTCCTTAAGGGTCCCCAGGAAAAGGCTGTGAGTCAGGCAGGCCTCCATCCCCCTCCACACCCGACCATCGGTCCTGACGCTCAAATCTGCCCTTGCTGCCCGTGCCTGCTGACCTGGCACTCTCGGGCCACAGTGCCTCCTGTCTGGGCTGGGCTGAAGTCTCCCCGCAGGCCGCCACATGACCACGGTCTCCCTGGGCAGGCCCTGGGCTGCCTGGAGTACAAAGCCCTGGCTTCTAACACAGCACTCACGGCCCTCCCATCTGCCTTCCTCCCACCTCTCCACTCAACATGCGGTTTTCCGCCTCCCCCGACAGGTGCCAACGACAACAAACGCAGTCTTGTTCCCCGCCCCCCTGTGCCATGTGGCTCCTTGCCCCTTGGATCTTGCTCAGGCGGCACCCACGCCATGCCCCCCCCCCATAATCTTTCCTGGCTCAGTCCCACTCAGCCTCTGAGAGGTCGCTTAAGTCTCGTCCTCTCCAGGAGAACCCATATCCTCAACGGAGCATTCCCCGTCGCCTGATTCTGTTCCTTTTTACACATGTGTCAATATCAGCTTGTGTATCTCTCCTGTGAGAACTCTGAAGGCAAGAGATGTGCCTAATAAAACATCCTAATGTTGCTAGAACCTAGCGCTCTACTACTACTACCAAGTCGCTTCAGTCGTGTCCGACTCTATGCGACCCCATAGACGGTGATTAATAGGCCCTCGGTAACAGCTTGACACACTTACTGTGGATGGATAAATGGGTGGATGCACACTCATGGACGGAAAGACGGTTGGGTGGAGAGACGAGTGACTGAGTAGTGAGTGAATGGACGGTAGGTGAATGGAGAGATGGATGAACGGATGGCGAGTGGACATTCGGATGGTGGACAGATGGATGGAGAGAGGGATGGATGAAGGGAAAGACCTATGGAGAGATGCAAAGATGTGGCCTGGAGAGTTTTCTCACAGTGAACAAACACTTCTTTTCCTGGAGCATTCAGTGACTCCTGCCTTGCAGTGGGCTCTGTATAAGCCACTTGGACACACCATCCCATTTGACCCCCCTAACAATGCTATGAAGTAAACATGACTATTCCCCCATTTTACATCTGAGGGAATGGTGGTCCAAGAGTCACAACTAGGAGGAGACAGAGCTGTGTCCATCACCCAGGCCCAGCACCCTCCCCTACCCCATGCTGAGACAGGGTACTATCTTGGACCTTGGAGTTGCTGATTTGCCTTGAAAGGAAGGGAAAACACAGCCCACTAACCTTTAATTCTGCTGGATGGAGAGGCTCCCCCTTCCCCCAGGAGTTGCTGTTGTTCAGTCGCTCGGTTGTGTCTGACTCTGTGACCCCATGGACTGGAGCACGCCTGGCTTCCCTGCCCTTCTCTATCTCTTGGAGTTTACACAAATTCATGTCCATTGAGTGAGTGATGCCATCCAACCATCTCATCCTCTGTCACCCTCTTCTCCTTCTGCCCTCAAATTTTCCCAGCATCAGGGTCTTTTCCAGTGAGTTAGCTCTTCGTGTCAGGTGGCCAAAGTATTGGAGCTTCAGCTTCAGCATCAGTCTTTTCAATGATTTCAGGGTTGATTTCCTTTGGATAGATGGGCTTGATCTCCCCCGGGAGGCTGAAGCCTACATCCTAGTGATGCTTCACAGCACTTTCTACTGAGGCTCAAGGTGGAGCAGCGCTCCATGTGCTAACGTTTCTCTAAAGCCCTGCTCTCAGACTCTGGGGAGAGTTAAGGTGAAAACACTCACGCAGAGCCAGGACTGAGGAGCCAAAGTGAAGGCAGAATCAGCAGGTGGGGAGGGCTTGAGGAACAGCCCTATGGGCCGGGCAGAGACAGCCCCTCCTGAAGGCCCAGTGGCACTCTGGCAGGGCCTGAAGAGGGTGGTCACCGGTTGAGGGGGATCTGCAAGCAGGCTGGCCTCCACCCCAGGAGAAAAGCCAGGCTCCCTGTGTGCAGCACCTGGTCTCCGTCTTCATAGCGGGAGCTGTGGAATCCCCCTGTCTTTGCCTGAGCTCTTGTCCTGCAGAGCTGACACTGAGTCAGGGGGCGAGAGAGACACGGCTGAGCTCACGGTGCCCCTGTGGGTGGCATCTGTGTGAGGGTCCAGGGTCCTCTGTCACTTGTCCTGTCCTCTCCCTGCCAGAGATCTGTCCACAGGGCACACCCCTCACTCAGCAAGACCCTTTACTGAACCACCTCTGTCTTGAGATGCAATCATATGCTGGGGAGAGTCCTGCCCTCCTGACCACACTCTTACCCTGAGCCTCTGATGGAGTTGTGAGCAAGAGGCATGAAAGGTGGACTTCTCTCGTGGTCCAGTGGTTAAGAATCTGTACTTCCATTGCAGGGGCCATGAGTTCGATCCCTGGTCAGGAAACTAAGATCCTGTATGCCACACAGTGCGGCTGAAAAGTAAACAAATTAAAAAGAGAGAGATGTGAAAGGAAGAAGATGGGAGAAGATGGTTTATCCTCCAAGGAGCATTGCTCAGTGCTACCCTCGGGGCTGACCTCTACATGGTCTAAACAATACTTGCCTAAGTCAGTGACGCAAGTGGCCAGTATAATGTCCCTGTCTCTGCAACCATCTCACACTCCACTCATATCAGAATCCCTTTTATACTCTCACCTCCTTCCTGAAGGGTCTGAAGTGGAAATAGCATAAAGCACAGCTGAAATAAGTCTTTAAAACAAGAGCTAAATGTCAAAATATAGGCAAGAAGTGGGATAATCATATAAGAAAAAAATAGGATAAATGTAAGTTACTGCATAAAATTGCCCCCTGAGCTTCCCAGGAGCCAAGGGAAAAAGGGAAACATGATACACTCCATGGCTTCCTCAACCTAAAAAATGGTGACATACAACAGTTGGTAGGACATGGTCTCTGGGGTCAGCACACATCGATCAGCCATCCCGGCTGCTTTGGTCTGGTTCATGCTTGCTACCAGGCCCTTCTGTGCCCCCAGGTTGCTCCGTCACCGAGGCCGTGACAGTCCTGGGAAACAAGCTCAGAGATCACCAGGGGCAGTTCAACACCACCCACCTGCTGGCCCTGTGCGACTATTTCCACAACACCTTCATCCGCCACTACAAACTCTACCAGTACGTCCTGGGCCAGGACCGGGATGTCAACCTGACTGTTACCAACCTGGAGGTGTGCACGCCGCCCCAGCCGCTCCCACTGGCCGAGGGCAAGGACCGGGAAGTCTGGAAGCATGAGCAGCAGCTGGAGGGGCTGAGCACGGCCGAGGTGCAGAAGCGGACCCACATGCTGCTGCTGAAGGGGGCCCTGCGCCTAGAGCAGCAGCACCTGCTGCGGGAGACGTTCTCCAGGCTGCCTGGGCGGCAGCACCAGACTCTGAACAGAGAAGTGAGAGGGGCCCGTGGGGCAGGGGGCGGCTCTCCTGCCCCAGTCTACGTCCCTTCCCGCCAAGAGAACCTGCGGGCGGGACCCTGGGGTCCCCCCACCCTGGGAGGGCGCAGGAGGGCACAGGCTTTGTGCACATGTCTCATGAAACATCCCTCAGATATACAATTCATGTCCCCATTTTAGTGATGAGATGGCTGAGGCTCAGAGGGTTTAACTGATCACCCAAGGTCCCCAAGCTGGCATGTGGTCGAGTTTACATTTGGACTGAGGCCTGGTTGACCCCAAAGTCCAAGTTCTTTCTAGCACAGATTCCACCAGAGGAGCCCCCGGTTCCAAACCACCATAGACTCCCACAGTGCCCTGCCTGCCTGCAGAGCTGGCATTCATGGAGGCCTGGGGGATGAAGGAAGGGCCATGGAGGGTTCTTCCTCTCCCTGCCTTCTGATCTTCTGCCAGGGCCTCCCACTGGCTGAACCCAGTCAGTAGCAACAGGTCAACGGAGGTGGTTGATGCACCTCTTAAAAGTCAGCCTCCTGGGGCATAGAGTAGGGTGGAGATGGACAGAGAGTAAGTCTGGGGAGCAGGGGATAGAAGGTCCCAGCACACTGAGAAAGGAGGCAGCTGGGTTGAGAAGTGGCACCTGTGGTGGGACTCTGCCTGCAGATGGCCTCAGCTTTCCCCAGACCCTGCTTACCAGCCACATTCTGTTTCTTGCAGGAGCTAGAGAAACTCATCAATGAGGCCATTCACATCCAGATCGAGTGCCTCAAGGAGCTGCTGCAGTATGAGATACAGATAACCTTTGATATTTTGGACCTGAAACTTCAGAAGAAGACTCTAAACCTCAACGCTCCCATCGCTCCCTTGGTCCCCATTGCTGGTCAGTCAGGCCAAGACGAAGCTCTTAAGTTGTCCAAAACCAACAAAGGCAAGAAAGCAAAAGCAAAGAAGTAGAAGACCCCTGATGTCTATGGTCTGAAAACTGATTGAGGAAGAGCCATTTTCAGTTATGAAAGGATTATGTGATGCGCTCAGCACCCAAAAGGTCAGAGGTTTCTAGTGATTAAAAGAGACACACAGAAGTCCTGGCTGCAGTGCTTGTTGAATGTCTGTTTCTTGCGTAACTGAGTTACGTGGGTGAAGGAGGTGGGGCCAGGGAAGACACAACATATATTGCATGTTCTGTATCTTCTTGCTGGACACCACCTTTCGCCTCCTGAAAATCCAATCCAAATAGATTTTCCCTGCAGGGTGGGAGAGGGCTGTCCCCATGAGGCCAGTCAGACACCACTGGTGACTAAGCCTGAGCTCAGACAACAGACACGAACAACACAGCAGCCCCGGGAAGGTCTCAACAGGTGAGAGGGAGGGTGGTCCTGTCCCTCAGGGAAGACCTGCAGCACCGTCAGGGGAGCAGGTGCTGGGACCCCCTCCTCTCTGAGGATCTACCACGTGCAGCCTGCTGTACCCACCGGCTTTCCAGCTGGAGGGCGCAGAGCCCACACCTCTGGAAAACACTTCCTTCTGTGAGAATCCATCTTGTTTAGCCTGAGACAGGGGAATGGGCACCATCCTGGAGGCCAGAGGCCCAGCGTTGCTCCCAGCACTGTTTGCGTCTGTGACCTTGTCCACGTCCTTTCTGTCTCTGAGCCCAGTGCTCCCTTCTGTCAAGTGGGAGACCTGCTGGCCTGTAGGCGCACTCCCACACTAACACCCTCAGAGAGAGATGAATCACCCCCGAGAGCCCAAGAATAAAGCGCTCCAAAGGTGAGGTGACCATCCGCTCTGGTTGGTCTGGGACAGTCTTGGTTGACTTTAATTGCCTTGGAGTCCTGCCTGGTGGGTGATTGTTCAGTGGGGTGTTATTCAGAATCTCTATAAGAAGCCAGGACAAGACTGACACCCCTCCTCTTGGACTTCCAGCTCCTGCCAGCTTCCTGGTTTGTGAGTCACATGGGCAGTGAGTGAGTTTTCAGTAAACTTGAGGCTAAAACTGGAAGATGACAAGGCTTGACCTCTGTTTCCTTCCCAAGCTTTTCCTGCCTTGGTGTAACCTCTCAAAGACAGTGTGTGCGGCTCTCCCTGGGATGCTGGAATTCTGGTGGGTACAAGCAACTCAGGAAAGCTGACTCCTGCTCTGGGGTGGGCAAAGGGATGGACTGTTGCTCTAGCCGGTGGTGTCTGGCCTGTAAGAGTCACGAGGCCACCTGGCCACCGGAAGGCCAGTGGGGAAGCGGGAGTGGCAGGCGAAGGGTATATTCGTGACGTGCAGGACCTCGAAGGCAGGAATCTTGTTGAAGGGCTCAGAGGCAGCCGCTGGAGCAGTCTTGCTGCAGCAACTTTGCCACTTACTAGAGGGTGTAAACCGGCAACTGTTTATCTTGGTGTTTGCAACTGCATTTTCATTTTCCAACACACCTATAGCAGCAATGAGTTCAGCAAGAAAGTGCGTGAGTTAGGAAAATGTAAGGATCTAGACTTCCTCTTTTTCAAGAAGGTTAATGCAAATGGTTCTCTGCATTTAGCAACCACCCTGAGAACCATACGGATGTTACTGAAAACAAGACAAAAATCTGCTCTAGTATCATCAGCATGTAACTCAAAAGACTGTCTAAAGTCCTGGCCAAACATTATCCTGCATGTTTCTGACAGGGGGTGTTTTGGATGAGATTAACATTTGAAGCTGCAGGTGGGGTAAAGCAGATTTCCTTCCCCAATGTGGGTGGGCCTTGTCCAATCAGTTGAAGGCTTAATAAACCAAAACCCTGACCTCTTGAGCAAGAGCAAAATGATTGGAGGGATATAGAGGCTGGAAGAGGGGAGACCAGGAAGGAAGCTATTGAAATAATCCAAGCCAAGTATAATATTAACTATCAGGTATGTAGTATACAAATATTTAGTAAGTACCTACTGTGTGCTAGCAACTATTCTGAGCCTTGAGAACACTGCATCAAACAGTAAAAAAGAGCCCCTGCTCATCACGTTTATAATCTGGTGGGACGAGAGAAAGTCAATGAATTAACAAGCAAATATTTGATGTACCATGATGGCAAGTTACATGAGTTGAACATATACTGTGTGCTAGGTACTCTTGTAAGCACTTAATTTTATTTTCATGACAATCCTATGAAGTGAGTACTATTATTACCATCACCATTTTACAGATGAGAAGGCTGATGGGCAGGGGCTAAGAAACACCAGGGAGTCTAGACATAGATCATATTCTTTGCCTCCCCATTTCACTGCCTTTCAAGTATCGGTGGCCTGGCAATGGCAGGGGGTGGGGAGAAGTCCACAAGCAGGGGCCTTCCTCTCCCCAGACCAGACATCCTGGGTCCCTCAGCCTCCCTGCTCTCCTCCACTCCAACAGCTCCTGAGCACTCATTGTTTTGCACCATTTTGCACTCCTGGTCCTCATTTGCAACTCCTGCCAGCCTGCAACTCCTTTGAGAGCCAGGAGCCATTGTACGTCTGTGATGTCTTCTTAGACCGTCACATGGCGTCGGGCACATTGTATGTCTGTAGACCTGAAAGCGTTGCCAAAAACCACCAGTTCAGCAAAACACGGATGTGTGGGTAGAGTAGAAAAAGAAAACCATGATGGGAGAGGTCCTTTAAAGGCACTCCCACAGTGTTCTCTGTTTTAAAAGGAGAGAACTGTTTAATCAATAAGACATGGAATTTTCATTAATAGGTGATAAATCAAGTCCTCAACCTTCTTGGCCAGGATACTCAGACTGGAGCAGGGTCTCAGGCCCTGGTCATCCTCACAGAAACTCAGGTACAGGGCTAACAGCAGAAATATTGACATTACTTTACAGGGACCCGGCACCTATTGGCTTACAAGGTAGCCCCACGTCTCAGTGCACACATACAGTTTTGACTGCCCAGATTAACGACTTCTTTGAAAAACTGGTCTCCGCTGCCTGCACCAACCAGAGAGTTCTGATGGAGGCTCTTAGCCTTAGTGCCTCCCTCCCCAGCCAAAGCAAGAGCACATTTCACACGTGGACCAGTACTAGAACACCACTGTGCTGGGCCACGGTGATTGGGCCAGGCAGGGGCACATGACCCAAGCTAGACCAATCAAAATGCGCTATAATCACCCCACCTACCACACCTCCAGCCCTGGTGATCGATTCAGGTGTTTTTCCACTTAGAGCTGTCAGGGTTCCCTCCCTTTTGGTGGGAGGCTATAAGAATTCCAGGAGACTGATATTCTAGCAGCTAAGATTCCAGGCTGAGAGAAGGAAGACACCACGCAAAGGGAAGCAGAAGAGACAGAAGAGAGGTTGCTCCTTAATCCAGTCGCCTGGGAGGCAGCTCCACCCTGTCAGTGAGCCAAGGAGCACACACCCATTACTTGATTGACGTCAGGAAGCTGGCGAGGCAGAGAATGCTTCTCCCATGACAGATGAAGAAACTGAGGCTCACACAGGTGAAATGGTTACTTAAGGTCACTTGACTAATGAGGTGGGGGGGAGGTTGATGTTCATGACAGACGCATCCAGAGCTCCAACCTCTAGAAGACAGCTTTTGTCTTCTCTACTATCTCAAAAGGCAGGGTCTCTGTAGCCAAGACCACCACCCTGCCTGTGTGTGTGATGGATCCTGGGTTTAAGCCATACTTTTTGTTCTGGACTCTGAGCCAGACCACAGTATCCACTCTTAGATGGAAGACTATTCAGGGGCCAGGGAACAGAACCTGAATAGTCTCTTCTACGGGAACCTGGACTTTTAAAGTCACTCTGCTTATTTAACTTATATGCAGAGTACATCATGAGAAACGCTGGGCTGGAAGAAGCACAAGCTGGAATCAAGATTGCCGGGAGAAATACCAATAACCTCAGATATGCAGATGACACCACCCTTATGGCAGAAAGTGAAGAGGAACTAAAAAGCCTCTTGATGAAAGTGAAAGAGGAGAGTGAAAAAGTTGGCTTAAAGCTCAACATTCAGAAAACGAAGATCATGGCATCTGGTCCCATCACTTCATGGCAGATGGATAGGGAAACAGTGGAAACAGTGTCAGACTTTATTTTTTTGGGCTCCAAAATCACTGCAGATGGTGATTGCAGCCATGAAATTAAAAGACACTTACTCCTTGGAAGGAAAGTTATGACCAACCTAGACAGTATATTGAAAAGCAGAGACATTACTTTGCCAACAAAGGTCTATCTAGTCAAGGCTACGGTTTTTCCAGGAGTCATGTATGGATGTGAGAGTTGGACTATGAAGAAAGCTGAGTGCCGAAGAATTGATGCTTTTGAACTGTGGTGTTGGAGAAGACTCTTGAGAGTCCCTTGGACTGCAAGGAGATCCAACCAGTCCATCCTAAATGAGATCAGTCCTGGGTGTTCATTGGAAGGACTGATGCTGAGGCCTAAACTCCAATATTTTGGCCACTTGATATGAAGAGCTGACTCATTTGAAAGGACCCTGATGTTGGGAAAGGTTGAAGGCAGGAGGAGAAGGGAACAACAGAGGATGAGATGGCTGGATGGCATCACTGACTCGATGGACATGAGTTTGAGTGAACTCCGGGAGTTGGTGATGGATAGGGAGGCCTGGTGTGCTGCGATTCATGAGTCGCAGAGTCGGACACGACTGAGCAACTGAACTGAACTGACCTGAGTTTATCCATCATTATCATTCCCTCTTCAGAAAACATTCGCCCCAAGAGCAGTGCCATCATACCCTAGTCATTCAGTAATCTCCGCTATAAAATTCATTAAGTCCAAACTTCTGTCAACCACTCATGCTTTACTATTATAACTCCCTGTGATGGTACTTTTCAAATGTCCTCCAAAGGACCCCAGGACTTTCTGACACTTTCTGTAAAGTTCTTTCATACCAGCTCCAAAGGCTGAGGAAACAGAGACCATCCCCAGTGCCCACATTTTAGAAATGAGGAGCAAGATAACCCTGGTAACCTTTCTGAAAGTGAAAGTGTTAGTCACTCAGTCGTGTCCGACTCTTTGTGACTCCATGGACTGTAGCCCGCCAGGCTCCTCTTTCCATGGGATTCTCCAGGCCAGAATACTGGAGAGGGTTGCCATGCCCTCCTCCAGGGGATCTTCCCTACCCAGGGATCAAACCCGCGTCTCTTATATGTCCTGCATTGGCGGGTGGGCTCTTTATCATCTGAGGATCCCACCTACTCCAGTCTTCTGGGAACTTGGCTGTGTAGTTCCCAGCCTAGGTTCCAAGGCAGAATGAGAGCAGAGACATAGTTTTCTGAACTTGCTACAATACTGACATGTGTACACTACCGTGTGTCACATAGATAGCTAGTGGGAAGCTGCTGTGTGGTGCAGGAAGCTCAGCTGGGCGCTCTGTGATGACCTATAGGGATGGGATGAGGCGTGGGAGGGAGGTCCAAGAGGGAGGGGACCTGTGTACACTTATGGCTGATTCACATTGTTGTACAGCAGAAATTAACACAGCATTGTAAAGCAATTATATTCCAATTGGAAAAAAAAGAAGATGGTATTCTCCAGGCACCATCATCCCAGAAGAGTTTCTTGGGAGGCTGTTCTTCCTGTGGATTTCAGATTTCCAGCACAATCTGGAAATGCCACCTCCATGATCCCCGTGCAAAGGAAGTGGTACAGCTAGAAAGAGTCTCTTCTGTAAACCGGCCTTAGGCATTTTCTTCTGGAAGACTCCAAGTGCCTCTAATGTTTTGTGAATAATTTAGGCCAGATAGGTGAACAAAAGCTTTGAAACTCCCCTAGCAAAAGGATAGAGCTGTTGCTGAAAGGTGGGCAGCACCGCTCAAGATTCTTTGCAAGAAGCACTAACATGGGCCAGCAGCTGCTGCCTCTAGGACAAAGCCAGTTGGACGTCTTAGTATCCTAAGGAGACTCACTTTCAAACTCTGAACCAAGAGGTTGCTGGTGATCGGGACTCAAAGCCCAGAATTATCACCACCCTGCAGGTGCAACAGAGAGAAACTCACAGCTTCATGGAGTAGCCACAGCGCATGCGCTAAGAAGGTCCCCAGCTGTTCAGCTTCTTCAACAGCCGTGTCATCCCAGACGTTTCTTGTGGGGCCACCTCTCATTCTCAGGGCCTCACCTCAGATTCCAGCCAAGCCTACAGTAACTGCTCCATGCCAACTCTGTCCATTCCATACTGCCTGTCCTTACTCCAGTGTTTGCCAAATGTCCCCTGCTTCCTGCCCAGGACTTTGCTCCTGTCGCAGCCTGAGGCACTGTCGGGAACCATGCACATCCTGGAAGGGCGGGGGGCCTATCACAGAACACTCCAGCCAATGTGGGGAGGGGGCCTGTGGCTAAATGCTTCTTCCCATCATCTCTCAGGCAGACCATTCTGAGACACCATCTATGGGGCTCCTCAGAAGGTCCCATGGGATCAAGCACTAGTTGCCCACAGTTGCAGACAACTCAGAGACACAGCTAGATATTGGCTTTTCCTCCTCTGTCTTCCCTCTTTGGGCTTCATTTCTTTTTTTTTGAGGTCACTTCTGAAAGAAACTATATGCTACAAGCAAGCCTTTGTCTTAGGTTCTGGTTTTAAAAGGAACCTAGGCTAAGACATGAATTCATCTATCTTTGGGTTCCCACATACCAGCACTCCTAGAGAATGAAATGGCTACCAGCTCCATTATTCTTGCCTGGAGAATTCCATGGACAGAGGAGCCTGGCAGGCTATAGTCCATGGGGTCACAAGAGTTGGACACGACTGAGAAACTGAACCACCACCAGCACCACCACCGTACCAGCACTAGCTCTGAAGTTCCAGTGACTATTGCTGGGTAACAAACTATCTCCAGAATCAATAAAATAAAAGCAATCAGGATCATTCTACTTGGGCAGGGTTCACGTGGACTGCTTGTCTCTGCTCCACCTGGAATCAGCTAAAATAGCTCAACTTGAGCTGAAGGAGTCGCTTCAAAGATGCTTGACTTGCGTGGCTGGCAGGTATGTTTGTGCTGGTGGCTGGTTGGGAGCTCAGCTGAGACTGTTGACCCGGAGCCCTGACCTTCCATGTGAGTTCTCTGTAGGGTTGCTTGGGCTTCCTCACAACATGGCAACCAGGTTCCAAGCGGTAGGAAATAGAAGGTGGCAACCCTCTTAAAGCAGAGCATCACTTCAACTGCGCTCTATTGCTCTACTGGTCAAAGCGGTGCTAGACCCAGCTCAGAATCAAGGGGGTGGGGAACCGGACATGCCTTTCAGGGCAAGGAGTGACAAAGCACCCTTAACGGACTTTGATCTGCCACACCGACATGGAGCGTAGGGTAAATGCAGAGTTAAGTGAATTGCTAATTACAGAAGCAAGTTCACTAATTAACTCTACCCACCAATACTCAACAACTACTATCCCTTGCCACCCGTACGGCTACTGTCATTCTATCTGAAATTTGAGAATAAACCACTACTTTTATTTGAGATAAGGAGGATTTTTTTTTTTCCTCAGAGATGTAGAACAGCAGAGACGAAGGGATCCTAGGGGGACCCACTTTAGCCACCTTGCAGTACAGCTGAGGAGAATGAGTAACGGAGAGAAAGGGACTTGCCCAAGGTCAGTCCCCATGGTGATGACCCCAACTCAGGGCTCAAATACCTGGAATGCTGGGTGGAAGGGTGCCAGAAGGGCTGCCTTCTCCCTGCCATCAAGTCTTTCTCCCCAGAAATCCCACACTCAGATCTATTGCGAACAGCTATTGAAAACTTTTCAAATGAGTAGCACAGGAGGGAGTCTGTGAAAGGGCTGAGGGTATCAACCCAGGGAAGGAGCTCAGACTGGAACCAAAAAGGCCTCCAGGAACAGCTCTGCTTGCTCCATGTTCGTGACCATCACTGGCACACAACCCAGTCAAGCATGCTGGCTGCTGCTCCATTCAAGGAGCATTTGTGGAACCCCTGGAATGAATGAGACACAGAGAAGACCAAAAATTAGCACAGTGAAGGTCATCTCTAACTTAAGACCAAGTAACTACTGGGCGCCAGACACCTTATTTCAATACCCTCATTTTACACATGAGAACACTGAAGTTCAGAGGAGTCAGAGAACTCAGCTACTGCTCCCAAGCTAAGAAGTGACCTGCTGGGTTTTGAACCTAGGCCCCTCACACCTAACCCTAAGCGTCTACTCTTCTCCCTAAACCAGCCATCACAGCAATGCAACCCCTCCCCTCTCGGAGGCTGGAGCTAGAGGTGAGCCCCAAGGAGTTGGTACCCTGTCCATAGGGCACAGTGTGGCCGTGAGTGACGGCCCACAGGCACACAGGTCAGGAGGGCACCAAAAGGGAGGCCTCAGCGACAGGTGGCGCTTGAGTAAGGGCTCCTGCTGGGAGGAGGGTGATGGTTAAGGTGGGTGGCAGCATCAGAGGAAAGGCTGGCTGGTGGAATCTGGAGTTCAGAATGTCTGTGTGTAGAGGGTTACTGGGAGCCTCCTGGAGTCCAAGTTTAAAGGGAAATAAGGGAGCCTGTCTTGAAGCTGCATTTGCACAGTGACCCTATTGTATTTTGATTGCTGTGCACCCAGGCGCCATCCACTAGGCCAGACTGGTGCAGACCAGGGTTGGAAGGGACTGTGGAAAAGGGCCCCCAGTGTGAGTCGTGTCCCCAGATGGGCAGTAACAGGATGAAACCAAAAGAAAAGCGCGTATTTATTAAGCACCAGCTTTGAGTCATTTGATGAGAACCTGGAATCTCGATCCACCCTCCCACCCAGTGAGGGAGGGGCTTAAGGATCCCTGTTCTTCCAGCTAAGGAAACTGAGGCTGGAGGAAGTGAGTGACTCACCCCAGGCTCCACAGGCAGCAAGAGGGGGAGCCCTGCCCTCTAGGCACACTCTTCCCCGACATCGGGGAGACAGGAAGACCATGTCCTGCACAGTCACAGCCAAGCTGGACCGAGGGGACATGCACAGGAAAAGGTCACCCCAAAGTCACTGGGCCGTTTCTAGCAGAGGACGCACCTCCAAGCCCAGGCACCCCTGGGCCTTTACCCTCCTTCCCAGGAAGAGAGGTTTCCGCCCTGAGCAAGACGGTGCACGTCAGAGGCCGGGCGGCCGTGCTGGGCCCCGGGCCGGTTCCCAGCACTCAGGGCGGCCGGGCCAAGCTGCTGACTCACTGCGCAGCCACGGACAAGTCACTTCCCTCTGGGTGCCCAGCCTGGCCTTGCAAGTGGGCATCCTTGCAGCCTGCACCTGGGCCCTAGGGGCCTTCCCTTGAGAGCCAGCTGGCAGATGACTCGGGGGAGCAGGGATCACGTCATTTGAGAATAGACGTTCAGTTGCAAACAAAACCCACATTTATTTATTTAGCTCCCCAGCATGTGGGATCTTAGTTCCTGGACCAGGGATCGAAACTGCACCCCCTACATTGGAAGCATAGAGTTTTAACCACTGGACCACTGGGGAAGTCCCAGAACCCACATTTAGAAAGTGAACATGTGCCTCCATATCTTTGTGGCAAGAAAGCCCCCCACACTCTTTGGGCAATGGGAACATGCTCAGGAGAGAGTCCTGAGGTGGGATGGCTTCTGCAGAGGGGGCCCTGCTGAAGGCTGAGGTACCCCAAAGATTGGGGTTGTACACCTTTCCTCTTCAGTGTGACCGGCAGGTCAACTCTCTGATCGAGGAAGTGGGTCCTCATACGCGGCAATTCAGGCTTCTTCAGCAAACTGTGGGGGCATTTGTGGGGTTCCGTAACATGGGGATCGGAAACGTGACTTCTAGAAGAGCCTACAACAGAGTTCATCGCCTGTTCAGAGGCCTGCGCTGCTGCAGAAATGTATTCAGGCTACGTTTTCACTTTTTACAGAAGCGAATTTACAAAACTATGTAATCCCAATATCCTAAAATAAGGTTTAAAAATACAGGGGTAAACACATAACATAAACCTAGGGGGAGAAAAGTCTAGAAGGACTACAACAAAAAATAATAAAAGGTTTTTAAATTAGGCCTGGAAAAGATAACTTACCAAGGGGCTAAATTTACTTCCAAAGAGAACTTACATCCTTATTACTATAGAATTAGCAGCCAACTCCTTACTTTGAAGGCTGAGCACCACAGAATTGATGCTTTTGAACTGTGGTATTGGAGAAGACTCTTGAGAGTCCCTTGGACTGCAAGGAGATCCAACCAGTCAATCCTAAAGGAGATCAGCCCTGAATATTCATTGGAAGGACTGACACTGAAGCTGAAGCTCCAATACTTTGGCCACCTGATGTGAAGAGCTGACTCATTGGAAAAGATCCTGATGCTGGGAAAGATTGAGGGCAGGACAAGACAGTGACAGAGGATGAGATGGTTGGATGGCATCATCGACTCAATGGACATGAGTTTGAACAAAATCTGGGACATAGTGAGGGATAGGGAAGCCTAGAGTGCTGCAGTCCATGGGGTCACAAACAGTTGGACACGACTGAGCAACTGAACAACAACAGCAACGGGAATCATTAGAGTCAGCTGCTTGGATGGGCCCCATTGGGGTGGGAGGATAAGCAGTCCCAAAATCTTTTGTATCAGGCCTTGGAAAGTCATGATATGTGTGCATGTGTGTGCAATATGTATTTACGTATAACTGATTATATGCAGTAGATGTGTGTGCAGGTGTATATATATATGTATATAATACATATGTGTGTGTAGTATACGTATATATATGAGTTTGTGTAACATATATCTGTATGTATCATCTCCCCACATGCAGCACCGATTTTCTTCCTGACCTGCTCCTCTGGGGACATTACAAATAGCTTTCATTCCTGACAGATGGCCAAGGGTGGGGTACAGACAGACTAAAAGGTGGCAGATGGCCAGTGTAGAATTAAAATTTTCCAGTGATCATCAAAAGGTGATTGTGGGACTTCCCTGGTGGTACAGTGGATAGGGATCTGCCTGCCAATGCAGGGGACACAGGTTCGATTCCTGGATAAGGGTGATTCCACATGCTGAGGAGTAACGAAGCCTGTGCGCCACGATTACTGCAACCAGTGAAGCGGTAGTGAGCCTGCATGCTGCAACCAGTGAAGCCTGTGCTCCGCACTAAGAGGAGCCGCCACAGTGAGCAGCCCACTGCAGCCCAACTCCAGGAAGCCCCGCAGCAACGAAGACCCAGCGCAGAAATTTAAAAAGAAGAGAGAGAGAGATTGCATTATGAATGTAAACCTCACCATCGACCATCTCCTGAGTTTTTATTTTTAATTACTCTGATCTGAAATCTCTTGACATAAGTGAAACACTGAGCAGAGGGCGGACCAGAAGTGTTTGAGCCCCGAGCAGCTTCTGTGATCCAGCAGATGCTGACGGGGCATCTACTGTGTGCCTGGCATGGATGGAGCAGACCCCGTGGAATCAAAGATAAAGAAGATGCCTTTCCCAGATAAATCCATTCCTAGACTAGTGGGAGGACACAGGCTGGAAAACAGATTGCATTATCACATGCTCGGTGCTGCGTGAGAGGCTGGTGGGAACATGCACACACTCTCTGGGGACGCGGGCTGGGGGAGGTGGGTCGGATGGGTGGAGAGTGCATAGAAGGGGCTTTCTGAGAGGAGAAACATCCGAGCTGTGTCCTGAGACATGAGTAGGAGTCCGCCAAGTGAAGATGCGGGGAAGGGCGTTTCAGCCTGAGGGAACAGCCTAAGCAAAGACATGGGGGAATGAGGAAACAAGCCCCATTTGGAAATCTGCCATGCCCAGAACACAGAGTACGCTGTGGGCAGTAAGTCAGGGGAGAGGAGGCTGCCAGCTGGGTTGGAGCCTGAGCATCCCTCAGAGAGGTCTGGGCCTCACCTTGCTGGTAGTAGCAGGCAGGCAGAAGCTTGTCCCCAAGGGACATTTGCAGACGTTATGGGCCCCTCTGGCTGGCCTCAGGACCATACTCAAGCGACTGTGGGGAGGCCTGGGAGTGGACAGCACTTGTGGGCTTGGGAGGATGGAGTCCTGGAGTCCCCCTTGGCCATGGAGGGCCCAGCTGCAGCCTTCACTTGGTCCCGCCTGACGGAGGGATGCTCCTGGGTATCAGGGTTACGTGAGGACCTACCAGGCTGGGCTCTGACAGCAGAGGCCTCTTGCCTCATTTTGTCAGGCCAAACACCCTCTGTGGATAGGTAGATGGATCAGGTGACTTGGGCAAGGTGAGACAGAGTTCCAAGGAGGTGGTGCCAAGGCCTGGTGACACATAGAACTGGGGCCCAGCCAGGTGTCTGGGGGCCTTAGGCCGTGGCCTGGTGACAAGGCTTGGCGAGAGCCCAAGGCAGCTGAGGCAAGAAGGAATGATGAGGAAGGATGTGTCCAGGGCCTGAATGTGGGAGCCACATCCCCAGCACAGATGTGCGCAGCTCAGGGGGACCCCATCCAGGGACCCCCCACCATGACTGCCACCTCCCTAGAGACCACTCTCAGGCTGAGGCCAGGAGTAGAGAGGAGGGGAACACCTCTGCTTCTTGCACCTCTTCACAGGTTCAGAGAACCAGGGTATTCTAGCCTCTAGAAACGCTCAAGTCCAGATTCCTAATTTACAGGGGCCCAGAGAGGGAAAGTAACTTGCCCAAGGTCACACAGCAGACAAGTGGCTGAGCCAGCTCTGCAGAGCATAAAATGGAAAGGCTTAGAATACAGTTTTCCTTCCTTCACCCACCTCTCCTATCTACAGGCCTCCCATGACCAGGTAACCCCAGATCAGGGGATGGCACAACCCAGGCAGCTCACGTGGCCCTGCACCATCAGCCAGGCTGCGAGCCGACGAGCAGCCCAGAGAATTCCCCACCCTCCTCTCTGCTGCCCACCAGCTGTTCAGGGTCAGCTGTGGTGGGTGGACACTCACCGCAGGCACAGCCGAGAGACAGTCCATCCTCTGAGGCAGGAACCGGGGAGGGCACGTTTGTCTCCTGCTCCATGGGCGGGATCCCTATCTCTGCTTATCAGCAACGGGACCTGACTCAGCCCTGCTTTGCCTCACCTGAGCATCAGCTCCACTTGTGAAAGGGTATAATCATACCTGCATCGGAAGGCTGCCATGGTTACGGGAGACACCGAACGCAGAAGCGCTTTGTAGTGCCCCCGAGTGTGAAGGGCAGAGTGCTGCCCACGTGTCCTCGTGCACATGCCCACTGGGCTGTCCGTCAATACCTATGCGCATGTTTTCTGCAAAGCAAGCACATCTTCACCTGTGCTGGGCATTAAATTCTCCCTTTGTGCACTTTAATGACCAAGAACTGGCTTCCTGATGAGGGTGGAGGGGGTGCCTTTATCAGGGGCCTGGTGAGCAGGTCTGGGCTTGAGTGAGGAGGCGCACCTCAGTTTGGGGGCAGAGTGCCCAGAGCAGGGGGGCTGTGAAAAAGCCAGCTGCTGGGTTGGCGGGGGGCATGCCTGGATGTCGGCAGCCTACAGTCCTGGTAGGGTCCCCACTGATTGCTGTGTGTCTGAGCAGCCCCCTACCCTCTCCATTACTGGTGTCTCTGGGAAGCCCCCTCTCACCTGCCTTGGGGTCCTAGGCATAATCCTTGCCCCTAACCTGCAGTCCCAGGTATCCTGGCTCCCAGGGAGCAGACTGGGCCCAGGGACAGGATGGTGGGAGCGAGACCAGAGAGGACGTTCTCTGCAGGAGATGAAAGCAGAGCAGGGGCAAGTCAGCTCGAGGTGACATTAATGAGCAGGCGCTGCGCCCCCTCCAGGCCCTCCTTCCCCCCCTCAGTGGGGATTGGCTGCTCTCTGAGAGCCAGCCCTTCTCAGGGGGGTGGTCACTGCCCATGTGGCTCCCCAAGTCCCTGGGAGGGAGACCCTCTGCTCCTGTGCGGCTACTGCTCCTCACCCTTCCAGTTAGAAGGGAGCAAGGCTCAGAGAGGGTCGAGATCTCCCTCCAGCCACACAGCCCATTAGGGCAGAGCAGGGCAGCAGCGGGGCCCAGGGCAGCCCTGGCCCCTCCCTCTGCGCCAGCCTGACGTCGGGCCTGCCAAGCCCACCGCTGTCCGCCCTCTGCCCTCGGATGGCGGCCAGGTAGGAGGGGGCTGGTGCATGGACTGACACTGAAGAAATGCACCAGCTTTGCAGTCTGAGAGATCTGACAAACACATAAAAAGGTTTACACTCCCTGCCCTCCTTGGAGATGATTGACGTTGGAGCAGGAAGGCGTCCGCTCTCGGGGGACGTGGCCTCTGAGGCCCCAAGACAGGCCGGAGTCCCTGGGCCTGGAGCCTGAGTGCTCTGAAGGTGGGGACCTCTGGGCGTGTTGGCCCCAGCCCCATTTCCTGTGGCTGCTTCGGGACGGGGCGGGGGAGGAAGGCTCGGCATGGGCTAGCTAATCTGGAGAAGTGATTTTCCTCCTCGGCCGGCCCCTCCCTGGGCAGGGCTCTGGGCGCGAAGGTAGCCTGGCCGTGGCTCCCAGGGAGGGGCCGGCTTATCAGGCAGGAAACACTGGGCTCAGGCCACATCCTCCTCCTCCTGGTCACAGCAGCTCCCAGGGGCAGGAAAACACTCGGCACCAGGCTGCTCCTCCGCCCTCTCCGGGCCCCTCCTGCAGCCCTTCGTCCTCCTCTCAGTCCCCCAACCACCAGGGAGGCAGACAGCGCTGGGCTGTGATGGCGACTTCGGGGTTCTGTCCCGGCTTCCCGGCCCCTCTGCCAACCCTGAACCACCTACTACCTTTTTGGGCGCCTGCAGCCTGGTCACAGGGGGCAGGCGGGGGTGGCAGAAACACAACAAAGGGGCCCAGGCTCCCAGAGACGTCCGGGTCCCTCTGTGCCCCCTCCCCCGTTCCCAGAAGGGACTGGGAGCCTAGGGCCATGTGCCCACCTCCCGCCAGAGCACACTGAAGCTCTCCCTTCCCAGGACACTCATCCCCAGCCCCTCTCTCCTGGGTCAGCACCCGGAGGATGCAGGAATCCAGGAATCCAGACTTCTTGGGAAGTCTCCTGGGCATGCCCACCCACAGGCTCCTGTATCCCCTACCAGCTGCATTCCGAGGAACACTTTGTCCCATCACCCGTGTCCTTGTTGTGCCACTAGCCAACCCCCCCAACCCCTGCTTAAGGGTGAGACCCCCCCAGTCCAGCAGAGAGGCCACGGGAGGTGGAGTTCTCCCCTAGCCCTGTCCCAGCTAGCCTCCTGGGCCAGCACTGCTGAGGATGACTGACCAGCCTGGGTCCTGAGGGGCGGGGCCCCTCCTGGCCCCTCCCCTTCACAGCTCCGCACTCAAGGCCCTTCACCAGTTTCTGCTCCAAGCTGCTCCCTCTCAAGTGAATCCCTTGACCTCTCATGGCCTCCAGTTCCTTTTTCATCAAATCCGGGGATTGACAACATGATAACAATTCCTGGGGTTCCCTGGTGGTCCAGTGGATAAGAATCTGCCTGCCAATGCAGGGAACACAGGTTCAATTCCTGGTCTAGGAAGATCCCACATGCCAAGGAGCCTATACGTCACAGCTACTGAGCCTGTACTCTACAACAGGAGAAGCCACCGCGATGAGAAGCCTCTGCACCGTAAGAGAGTAGTCCCCACACGCTGCACCTAGAGAAAGCCTGTGTGCAGCAACATGACCCAGTGCAGCCAAAAGTAAAAAAATAATAAAGAAAGCAAAAAAAAAAAAAAAAAATCCCATTTTTTTCAAGGTCACAGAGCTAGGATGAGAATTCTTTCCGGTAAAATTGTAACTGCTTTACATTGGGACAAATCAATCTATCTTATCATACCCTGTCTTGCAGACCTTAAGGATGTTACACATGCTTTCCTGGACCCTCACAGCACCCTGAGAAGTGGCAGCTGGTGCTTCTATTTTTCAGGAAAGGGGATAAAGAAAAAGGAAGTCGTAAGGCTTGTCAAAATTGGAGCGGAGGAGCTACACAGCCCTCTTGGGTTCTCTGATGTCATAAGGACAAGCCAGCACGCAGGGACACGTGTGGAGCTCGTGGACACCTTGGGGCACCCATCCTCGTGGTGGGCCCCCACCTGTGGAAGTCGACCTCATCTCTCAGGTCCCATCAACAGGACCTCTAAGACACAATGGCCCTGAGGCCCCTGCTGCAAAGATATTTCACTCATCAGAATCCACTGATTTTTCCAGAATCCAGGGGCTTATGTTCCTTGTTTTAAGGTTCCCCAATGTGTCCTAGAACTGTGCCTCCCCAAGGCCTCGTGGATGGATGGAAGGTGAGTGGCCAGTGAGAGGACAGTGAGCAGAGCTAGGGGACTCACATTCTGGCCCAGCTGTGGCCCTCTGAGAGATGGCTGCACTCCGTGCCTACACATAGAACATCCCAGAAGTGCCCATAATACAGTCCTCTCCCAGTCTTGGGTGATCCCCCGCCTTCCTTGCTCATGGTTTGTATAACAGGGGGAACCTTCCTTGTCACCCCACCCTAATCCCATGTCCCTCCGGTTCAAGGGAAGGCAGGCCTGAGAGGATCTGGAGGGAATCCAGGCTGCATCGGGGTGTCTACATGGTCCCATGATGAAGAGGGGAAGAGCATGACCACCAGCCTCCGGGGGAGGACCACTTGGGGACAAGTCCTGTTAATTTCTGCAGACGACATCAAGCATACTTGGATTTAAACTGAGCAGGAGGGGTTTAGGCGAGGTACAAAAAGGTGCAAAATAGAACTTTTAAAAACCTTTCTGGCCGCACTGTGCAGCATATGGGATCTTGTTCCCTGTCCAGCGATCAAATCCGGGCCTCCTGGAGTGGAAGCTCAGAGTCTTATCAAGTCAAGGATCTTCCTGAATTGCCAAGTCCTGAGAAAGAACTTTTTGATGATGGAACTCATTAGATTCTCTTAAGAGAGAAAACTCCCTTTCTGTAGAGGACTCAAATCAATTAGAAACCCATCTGAAGAAGAATGGCTAAGATTCAGTCCTCAGTAGAGACAAGGAAATGGACTCAATGACCCAGACTGTCTCTGTCAATCCCAGCTTGGTGCCAGACAAGGGAACGGAGGGTTCCTCTCTACAAGCCCCTCTTCCACATCGTGAGGTCTATTGTGCAATCGGTCTCAGTGTGATAAACTGACAAACACGTGGTTCCAGGCTTTTTAATCTAGTACCAGCCTCCAGCTCTAAAAGTAATAAAAACTGCTTAAAGAGATCTGAAGTAGACAACAGCTATTCTGTACATGTGTATAAAGCCTTGCAATTTCTCACGAGCCCAGAAATTCACTAACTACCTGTTCTGGATGAGAGAACAGGTCCAGAGATTAGCCCAAGTTCCAATCAAAATCCAGGGATGGGGGAGGTCACTGCTTCCCTGGTTCCCAGCTCTTTCCAGACCCTCTCCTGCTCCCTGGAGTTCTGAGCGCCCTGTGAATGCAGCCAGCTGCCCTGTGTCCTGGGAGACTCTGAGGACCAATTCGGTTCCCACACTGACAGAGGAAGCCTTTCCTCCATAGAGTAAACTGATGCTTTGGGAAGGGTGTGCTGTCTACTGTGGTGACTGAGGAAAGGAATCCCTCCAATGTGTCGGTGAAGCCTGCGGTAAGCTCATCACTGGTCCTCAGGAAGACGAGCTGCCGTGACAGGGGAAGGCCACAGGGCATGGGCAGACTGGAATCCAGTAAAAACTGTCCTCAGGAGGCTGCCTTCTTCCTGGTAGGAGAGAGTTCATTCTGGGGACTGCTTGCATGGAGCCGTTTTGTGCCTCGATGAAAAGCTGTAAACTCATAGCTCAGACATGCGATACCTGGACAGAAACAAGTAAATGTGCACTGCTGTGCTATTTATAATGGCAAAAAATGAGAACGGAACAACTCAGTTATCTAGTACCAAGTCAATCAAGCCACATTCATACACTGAAGCACTGTGCTGTCATCAAAAGTGATAAACATGAGACAGCTGTCAGAGTGGCAAAATTTCTATAATAGGATGTTGAAAGGATAGAACCAAATACCAATGGTATCTATCTCTTGAATGCTTGAATACAGGACTGGGGAGTTGAGTATACAAAAGTGAACCAGTTGTATCAAGGTCATGGAATGTGTAATTTTTCTTTTTTTCTAATATTTTTTTCATGTTGATTTTTCAACTGCCTTTTTCAACACTCTTAGCAGAAACATAAAATTTAAGGACGTAAGAAAATGTCTATTTAATATTAATGACTGAAAATGCCTATCATAAAATACACATGCCTCTATAGACCTAGACCAACAAAACAGGACTGGTCTGAGCAAACAAACAAAATACACTGATATGTATTAAAAACATTACCAGTAACGTTGCTAAGTTGTAGGCAATAGATGACTTTTTTTTTTTACCTATGATACTTTTTACTAAACTTTCTACAAAGACTATGTTTCTTTTGAAAATTGAAATATCAGTAGATTATGGGAAGAGTTGACTCATTGGAAAAGACTCTGATGCTGGGAGGGATTGGGGGCAGGAGGAGAAGGGGATGACAGAGGATGAGATGGCTGGATGGCATCACTGACTCGATGGACATGAGTTTGAGTGGACTCCAGGAATTGGTGATGGACAGGGAGGCCTGGCGTGCTGCAATTCATGGGGTTGCAAAGAGTCGGACACGCCTGAGCGAGTGAACTGAAGTGATAGCTAGATAGGTGATAAATGGTTAAGTGGGTGGATGGATGGGTAGAAAGACGAAGTAAGTAAAGTAGGTGGATGGGTCCAATGGACGGATAGATGATACACAGATAAATATTTCGTTCCCTTCCTTCCTTCCTTCTGTCCAAATCCCTTTCATGGGGATGAAATCAACAGCAAAGCCTTTTCAAGAAGAAAGGTAGGAAGTTACAAATGCTACAAATCATCTGCCCCCAGCTCTACTTTGGTACTCTAGGATGAGAAGGGAGAGGGGATGCTTGGGTCCTCTGTGTCCACCTCCTGACTCATTTACTCCTGTAACAAGGGAGGCTATAAGGCCACGGCTGCTGCGTCACATTCTGTCTCAGAGCCCTGAGAACTGCACACACATGGGCTCCAGGGCCCGGGTTTCCAGAGAGACGAGTGAGATCAGGGGCCCAGAAGATTTCAGGTCTTTAGCGCCAGGACTCACTGGAATACCTACAGGACTTCTCAGATGTTCACCTTATTCATTTCTTCATCCACTTACTTGCTGAGCAGCTACTATTATCCGCCCTGCTGGGGAAGACTCACACAAATGGATGACATCAACGCCAGCTGTAAGAGCTAGATCCCATCAAGTCCCCGCTGGAGCTCAGACAGAAGAGTGACCTGCCCCCCGCCCCCGCCCCCCGCCCCAGCCAGCAAGAGTGGGAGTGCCTGAGCTGGATTTAGACAGTGGGTCGATGTCATCAGGCCATGAAGGTGAGGGTCTCCCTCGTCGGGGAACAGTGCTGGGAAAAGCACAGAAGCGTGGGGAAAGAAAGCATTTTCAGAGAACAATAGGCTTTCCGGGCCGTGGGTACACTGTGGGGAAGGGGCAGGGGGTGGGGTGGACACAGTACCAGGGCCCCTCCTCGGATCCATGAACCTCGCGGGGTCCCTGGGGACCCTGTGCATCATGGGCAACGCACAGGCACTGAAGGGTCTTAAGGAAGTGTGACGTGGTAACTTTCATGTTTTAGGAAAACAACCCATAAAACGGTGCACGCGCATCAATTCTCATCGGCCAAAACCAAAAGTACGCTTGTCCCAGGAGGGGCAGGCAGGAGAGCTGGGGACCTGGGAGGGGCGGCTAAAACTCTACAATACCCCCTGGCTTCCGGGCATGGCTGTTTTACTCATAGCTGAGCAAAAGCGAGAAAGCTCCCTGTCACAGGTCAGTGTCCTGCCCTCCCGGGGGCCGGGGCACCACCCTCGCCCCACAGTATGGCCCGGAATGAAACACGCCCCTCTGGTCCCGTCCAGGGCCGGACACTGACGCATAGATACGGCCAGTGGACACTGCAGGACAAGCTCTCCTGCCAGGTGATGACGCTGCCGGCGGCCACTGTTGGCTGGCCACGGCGGCGGGCCTAGGCAGCGAGGAATTCGGGTGTCATCTAATGCTAGCCTTGTCATTTCCCCTTTGTCCATCCTTTTTCCCTGGGATGTGAGAGGTAAAAACAGGCCGGATGTAATCCTATGTCTGGTGAGTCTCTATAAAAGGCATGAGCCTTCTAACTGGGAGACTGTCAATGCCAGCGAACGTATTTGACAAAGTGCTGAAACCCCAGCCTCCACCAGTTGAGTAGGGTGACCCCAGGGTGCCACCTCCCTCCCTTGGCCTCAGTGTTCTTGACTGTGCAATGGGGTGGAGTGATGACGGGCCCCATCTGGGGCTGGGAATGAGAAACAGATCATAAAACTTGCTGTAAAACTCCCTACATCTATAAAGTGCTATTAAAGTAATGACGAGAGATTACGATCCAATTTGCAGAAAGAACATCTGCCCGATCGGACCCTCCCAAGACCCACTCCTTGGCCCAGAGGCCCTGGAAGAACACAGGGCTTCTATTGACTTGAACAAGTTACAACGGCTTTCCCACAGAGACGAGCCAGATGTAGTGAATGGCCTGGGGACTGAGGAATCATCGCTTTTTTCCGGACACTGTTTGGCTGGGATTTTCATCCTAAACCTTAACAAGATATTACATCCTTTAATTACCCACCCTTGTGTTGCCCTGTTTTCTCTGCAACATTCCAGGGAGCTTGGAGAGCACATGATTCTTGTAAGACCACATCCCTAGATGCATAGGAGAGGACAATCTAAATAGTCTTCAAAAGATGATTTCAAAAAGAAGGGGAAAATGGAGTTTCCCCTTAAGGAAGCCTTAAGGAAGCAAATACTTGGGCCCCACTTTCCATCTTGAGACAGTCTGACAACCACTGCATTCCACCTTACAAGTGTGAAGTCATCCTTTCTGAGGAGAAAATTGTTTTGCAACTAGGCTGTGAATTTGTCTTTTCTTTCAATATCAAGAAGAATGACACTGTTTCTAAGGTGTAAAATTAGGGTTTATCTCTACCGTAATTCATAACATCAACCAATCAACCACTCCAACAAGACAAGTTTTTTAAAATGAAAAAGATGATGGAGAGAACATTTTGACCAACACTGGAAGGAGAACTGGCATAATATCTACGCCTCACTTGGAAACTTTTTCCTTCACCAAACTGTATTTCAAATGACAGAATGGTCGTGGTACAAAAATGTTTATTTAAATTAAATATTTTAGGCAAACCAATATCTACAACCATTCCAAAGCATATATAGTTCCTACAGAAAATGGAACAGTTTAGCTTAATGTCTGTGATACTGTTTTATAAGATTATTAATACACATTCTGGACTGCACCAGTCATATTGTCCATGGTTTATTATTTATTACCAAAAGTCACATACAGTAATAGCATAAAGATTAATCATATCTTATAAGTGATTTTACAAGAGAATTCCTTGGAAGGAAAAAAAAAGGAGTTTCAACAATACAAAATATAAGGTGAAAATAATAGGAGAATATATAAAAACACTTACATATTTCATACAGGCAATAAAATGCTGAAATCATAAGACAACTGTCTTTTATGTCTGATAGGTATGTTCCTTCAATGGAGACTTGGAGGAAGGATGGAAATGTTTTTGGGATGGGGTCAGGGCTCAGAAATATTTTCTGAATCACAGTGCATTTCTATTCTTTGGGAAGTAAGTATAATAAAGCGAAGTTTCTTTGATGTGTTGGCTGAAGATGTTACCTGAAGAACCAGAGGGCTGGTGAGGAGAACAAAATCTCATTTCTGCCATAGGAATCATGCCTGGAATTTTTAAGTCAAGGGATCTTTGAATCAGTGGCCAATTCAGGGGTGGAGAAAGAACAGAAAAGAAGAGAAAAAGGAAAGTCCAGGAAAGGAAGATGGGAACAGAGGAAAGGAAGATCTTTTTGCATCTGCAGAAGGCAGAGCATGGTGAAATTTTGCTTAATAAATCAGCACATTCAGATTGAAAGAAACTGATGCTACGGTGCTGAAACTCTTTCCAGCTCCCTGCTCTTTGGGTCATTAGGAACGGAAGGCTGACAAGAAGTTGCCAAGGTCAGCAAACGGTATCTGATTCAGGCTGAGCATGAAGGTGTGTATGTTGTGTGTGTCTCATGCACACTGTAAATATTCAGGCATGTATTTTCTTTTGAAATGTATGAAAGTGAAAAGAAAGTGAAAGTCACTCAGTCCTGTCTGACTCTTTGCGACCCCATGGACTATACAGTCTATGAAATTCTCCAGGCCAGAAACTGGAGTGGGTAGCCTTTCCCTTCTCCAGGGTATCTTCCCAACCCGAGGATCGAACCCAGGTCTTCCACATTGCAGGTGGATTCTTTACCAGCTGTCCAAACACACTGGAGTGGGTAGTCTATCCCTTCTCCAGCAGATCTTCCTGACCCAGAAATCAAACCAGGGTCTCCTGCATTGCAGGCAGATTCATTACCAACTGAGCTATCAAAGAACTTGTCTTTAAAAAAAAAAAAGGTATGTTTTAAAAAAAAAGCAGCTTGAATTCAGTTTCGTTGTCAGTGATGCAGTTAACCCCGGCGTTAATTCCCCAAATCACGATGAGTGTTTTTTTTCTCAAACTCTTAAAGGGTCCTTTCGGAAGACTAGGACCATTTATACTGGAAGATGGTGACCAAGTGCAGCAGCCTTGCGTCCTTGGGCCTTGGGCAGTGCGCGGGATCCTCACCAGGTTGCACACGAATGAGCTCGCGGAGGCCAGCTTCAGCTTCCTTTGGAGAGAATCCTAAATCGGAAAACCCTGGAGCGGAGGGTACCTAAGATACGGACTCTGTCCCTCACTCCGCAGATGGGGGGATGGGCTGGAGGGGGAGGCGAGGGGAGTCAGGTCTCCCCAGCCCCCGGAGACAGAACGGGGATTGGCCCGCCAGTCCCCCGAATCTTAGCCCAGGGCTCTCCTCACCTGGAAGACCAAAGGCCAGGACGGCAGGAGCCCTGCGGCTGTGTCAGAAGCGGCGGGGATGCGAATGCTGCTGGGCTTTTCCCGACTTTGTTTCCGGATTGAAGACTGGGAGGAGAGGTCAGTGAAAACTCTACCGGGAAATAGCGTCCTCAGCAACGACCGCGCCTGATTCCCGGGGTGGAGCCAATGGGAACTCTTTTGAAGGAAGATACTCAGAACGCCGGCGCGGCGGGGCGGGGCGGCGGGGCAGGGGCGGGGAGGGGCCCCGGAGCCGCGGAGCCGCGGAGCCGGCCGCCGCGCGGCCCCTGCACGTGCGCGCCCGCCGCGGGGCGCCGCGCTCGGCGCGGGAGGGGCCGGCGGCGCGGGGCCGGGCCGGACGGGCCGCCGGGCTCTACGACACGCTGTAGCTGTTGTAGTACGTGGCCGTGGCGTCCGCCAGCACGGAAATGAGGCTGGTTTCTGTGGGGCCCGTCGGTGTCACCTGAGAGACCGCGCCCTGCCCGCTGAGGGCCCCAGAGTCTGGGTGGCCCGGAGTGTTCAAGTACTGGTCGAACTCATTGCGATCCATGTCCCCCAGGAGTTCCACCTGGCTCAGCTGATCCAGGGCGTCGAAGCCGGGATGCTCGGGAGGCGGGGAGAGCTGGCCGAGGTGGGCGTGCAGGTTGGAGCGGAGAGGCGGGTAGGCGGCCTGGGAGTAGTAGGCCGGAGACGGGGGGCAGCCAGGCACGGTGGACATCAGAGAGACGCCCGAGGACTGGCCGAGGGCCAGGGAGCCCAGGGCGTGGCCGCAGTGGAGGGGGCTGGGGGCGTACTCCGGGGAGTAGGGGGGCCCGGGCAGGTGGGCGACGCGGCGGGAGTGCGCGCGGTCCTCCTGGCACGCGGAGGAGAAGAAGGCCTGCTCCGGCTCCAGCACGTCCAAGGGTGACATCTCCGGCGGCGTGGGCAGCCCGTAGGGGTACGCGTCCACGCTGCCCGGGGTGCCGCCGCCGCCGCTGCCGCCGCCGGCCGGACCGTCGTGGAAGCAGCCCCGCAGGCTGGGCAGCGCAGAGCCCGGAGAGTACTCACCCCGGTCCTCCTTCTCCCCCGGCGCCCCTCGGCCGCCGCCCCGCTTCTCCGGCAGGGAGTTCTGGTCGCGGGAGAGCGAGCTGAGCAGGAAGCCGGGGTCCACGCGCTTGCACAGGCGCTTGGCCTGCTTCTTCCTGCGCGGCCGGTACTTGTAGTTGGGGTAGTCCTGCATGTGCTGCAGCCGCAGCCGCTCCGCCTCGTCCACGTAGGGCCTCTTCTGGGACAGCGTCAGCGCCTTCCACGACTTTCCTGCTCGCACAAGTCAGACAAGGCCGAGTCAGCCTCTGCGCAGCTCAGCTCGGGGCGCCAGGTGCACCTGTCTCGACTGGGGCCGCCGAGCATCACACACACCTGCTGCCTCGGGTCCCCTGTCCCCCACCCCCACCCCAGTGCCCCCTCTTCACACAAGGCGCCCCACCCTCGGCACCCTCTTCTCAGCCCACATCCTGCACGTGCAGTAAGGCCAAACCAACCTCTCCCACTTGCATGCTTCAAGGCACGCATGCAAAAGACACACACACGATCATGGCACCTCTCCTGTCAAAGCCACCAGACAACAGGAATGTACGAACAGTGTGAGATTCTCAGGGAAGGGTCCACCTGACCCAGTGCCACCCACAGGACAAAAATACGTAGACTACAACATTGATTTGGGCTCCCTTTCACATTCTGAGGGCCAGTTCTTATCATTTGTGCATCCTAATGAAAACTCTGCCTTCCTAGAGTATCGATGCCCTTCAGGAAGTGACACTATGTTATTTATTTGTGGCACACATCTAGCACAGGCTTTCTTGTGGGGGTACTCAGGATCAGTCAACAGCTTCACAGATGGAGGTAGAATTACAAGATGCAAATTACAGGATCTCACTTATGGCAACAGAGGATTAGCCCTTACATCTGAAGGTCAAACAGAACCTTCATGCCACACGCACACACACGCACGCGCACGCACGCACACGCACACGCACGCACACGCACACGCTGTGGCTTCTAACTGTCTGCTGTGGCGATGGGAGAGGGCACCTTATCAGTCACTGACCCTCCGCACAGAAGTAACCCCCTTACCTTCCCTGGATCTTTGTTCTCCCTGCAGTAAAAAACATACTGTGATGCTCCCCAAAACGCTCTTCTGAAGAAGCATCCCACACTCGTGTGCCACTGGTGCACAAATGCTGCTCTCGTGTGCATTTTCCATTCATCCTTTTCACTTGTGTGTTATTGCGTAATTAGTGTCTCTTTCTTTCTTAGAGCACATTGCCCATCCGGCTGCAGGTTTTCTAAAGGTCACTTCTGGACACCTTAGATGGTTACCTCCTAGGGTACGCTTGGGAACTTAAGTTCCCCTATGACTCTACTGTATCCTGAAGTTTGAGACAAACTAGCCCAGAGGGCAGCCCCCTGCCCCAAATCTTGGAAGGAAAGGGGCTGCATCTCCCACCCAGAGCCCTCGGCACAGGGCCAAGTCCAGAGCGATGTGTGTGGCTGCCCTTCATGGGGGTGCTGGCTGGCCCTGGGTGTCAGATACACAGAGTGGGCTGGAGGAAGGTGATCATCCAGTACCGTTTGGATGAAAGTATATAACACTATTTCAGTGAAGCTGTCAATTAATACGGTTAGCTCTCCCTTGAAAAGACAACTTTAAAAGTGTCAGGAACTCCAATTTTAGTATATGTGCTGCCGAAGCGAGCACTGTCAGGAACTCCAGGTTTGGAGCTGGCCATTAGTTTCCAGCCTGTGGTTAAGGCCACAAGTTGTGGCAAGAGGCCCAAGACCCAGACACACCCACAACCCTGACTGTGGACTGAATATAAAATGTGACTCAAAGTTTCTGAGTGTACCGAGAGATTGTAGTATTCGTAAAATATAGGTTCATTTTAAAAACCACTAAATGTATAACTGTCTTTACCTGCTTTCTCACTCATAACAGACATGAGTGCTGCTGTGTGAAGTTTTTAGAGTCCAAGACTGGAGAGCTAGAGCCAGAAAAGCCTGCACTCTTGCATTCAGCCCTTTCCCTTTCCTAAGTCAGAAAGGAAAGGGCTGGGCAAGATCACGGGCTTGGGATGGAAACAGATCATCCTGCTGCCCCCTCCGCTCCAGCAGGTGTAGAAAATCCATATTTTTCAAAGCAACACTAGGTCAGTTTCCTTTGCCTAGTGACAGGGGCTGTGTGGCTAAGCAGGAAGGAATCTGTATCTTTCCTGCACATTGCACTGTGACCTCTAGAATCCTAAGTGCCAACTACCAATAGGAGTCAGCTCACAGGAGGCATCTGTCACCCAAGGCCCTTTGCCTGTCCTTTCCCTGGGAGCAGGCAGCCCCAATCCTGCCAAGGCTCTCCAAACTGAGTTCTCCCACCTTGGGCTGGGCCTGCTCTATCCTCGTCACAAGAGCTGTGCTTGGGCAACAGGCATAGCACCTAGCTCACACCAAAAAATTACATTTAGGGGCTCACTGAAAAACAGTGTTTTCATTGCTTTAGAAATCTCAAGAAAAATATAAACTTTCTGCTTGAAGAAACTGTTTTATTATTATATATCTTAATATATTTGTCTTTATGCCAACACATTATAAAGTATGATTTTAAGTATTTTTTATCTGGGACAGGGCTCGCTAAGACACACTGGCCCACTAACTCGTCATGGGAACAGCTAGCCACGGGGCTGGGCAGAGGGTGGGAGGCTCTTTGAAACCAGCACTCTATCAGCTGCTTTGAAAGGGCAATCAAACTGCAAGAGGACCTTTTCTGCCAGAGGGCCTGTGGCTTTAGACAGCACAAAGAGGGGTGTCAGGCCTCATTCTACCGATTTGGGGAAGAAGCCCCAAGCTCCAGCGGAAAAAGGAAAAAGAAAAGGCTCCAAGATGGGCCGGGTGGGGTTGCTGGGGGCAGGGCCAGCCTCGGGTGACCACACACTGTCCTTTTTTACAGGGCCTGGCGCCTGCTGGGCACACAAAGTGCTTTGAAAGGTTCCCATCTGTCAAAATGAATAAAAACTACCACGAAGGGCAAAGAGGTTAGGCGTTGGCTGGAGCTGATACAGTGCCCAGCTTCCGACAGTGGAGACGGAAGAAGCCCCCGACCTCCAGAACATCCTTTCTCTATTGGCCTGACTTGTCCCCAGCCCGGCGTCCGGGCTGGGACCGCAGGGCAGCCCCAGAACTGGCCGGGTTCTCGGACATACCCGCACAGGCCGTCCTAAGCATCCGAATCAAATTTTCTAAACTCCTGCGACTGGGAGAGCGGCTTGAATCAAGCCCATTTTGCTGTTGGCTCGATAATTAAGGTAAAGCAGGAATGCGCCACCGCCAGGTCTCTCTTCACGAATATTCGTTAATGAGAGGTACGACCTCCCGTGACTGTGCCCGTGGTGAAGTTCAGCGGATGATGGGTTTTCCTGCTCCCTTACACCCGACCTGTCCGTGCGCGCCAGGCCGCAGCTCAGACCCGCCCGTGCCCCAGGGCCCCTAACTCGGCTCCCGTCCCTTCCAGTGGGCCTCCCCGGCCACCCCGGCTGGCCGTGCCAGTTCACTGTGGGCCTGGTCCACGCGTCCCTGCTCGGAATCCCAGTTCCCGCGCGCACACCCACGCTCGCCCAGATGCCCGACCTCGCGGGCACGGTGCGTCCCCCACGCCGAGTCTGTCCCACCCTCGCCCCGCGCGCCCTCACTACACCCGCCCGGCCTCCAGCCGCCAGACCCCCGCCCGCCGACTTCGGGCCGCGCCCCGCCCGCTCACTCACCCAGCATCTTGCTGAGCTCGGCGTTGTGCAGGTCCGGGTTCTGCACCGCCAGACGTTTCCTCTCGTCCTTGGCCCACACCATGAAGGCGTTCATGGGCCGCCGGATACGGCTCTCCGAGCCCTTGTCCCCCGGCGGGCGGGGGGCGGCCGGCGGCGACAGCCCGTCCGACAGCTCGGCTTCCAGGGCAGGGCACTCGAGGCCCTCGGGCCACGGGTAAGTTCCTAGCAGCGAGGCCATGGCCGCACGGGGGTCGCCTCGCTTCGCGTCGTCGGGCCGGCGCTGACCTGGCCCTCGCACCGGTTGCGGCGTCCAACTTGGCCGGCAGCCGCGCCCGGCCCCTTATTTATCAGCTTCGAGAGGCCGCGTCCTCCAATGACTCTCGAAGGCGGCGCGGCCCCTCCCTCCTTCACGGCGCGGGCCCCCGCTGCGTCCCGGGCCGCCGCGTCCCCGCTCCGACCTGCCGGGAGGAGAGGCGGGAGGCGGGCCGCTTGCCCAGCGTGCGCCCGCCCCTGGCCCGCCTCCCGCCTCCCAGGTGGTTCCCGGGGATCAGAGCCCCGGAGCCCCGAGGCCGCCCCGAGGCCCGCTAGCTCACAGCGCAGGTGCCTCCGGCCGGGAGGAGGGAGCCGCCGGAGATCGCGGGGCCCGGGAGCGGGAGCCGGACTCCAGCCCCTCGTCCCGACTGGCCGCGGCCTCCCGGGGCCAGGTTCCGCCAGCTCCTCCCGTGCGTGGAATCCTACGAAGAATAGAGGCCAACCAGGTTTCGCTGGGAATGGCCGGGCACGAGTGACACCCGGCCTGTGCACTCTTCTTGACAGAACACACTTCGTGCTTTTGTAAATGACCTGGGCGGCGACAGTCTCGCCGCCCACCCCCGGCCGACTTGGGCAGCCAGAGAGACTGCAGGGGGGGCTGGATCCCGTTTCGGGTTCTCTGCGGCCCCCACTGGAGGGTCCCCTCGACGCTCAGCAGTTCCCTGGCTCTTCAGAGAGCGCCGCCCGCAGCCTCGGTTCTCTCCTTCACCCTGGCCACTGCTGTCTCTCTATACCTTTACCCCCACCCCAGCCTGGTCTCGGGCCTCTCAGCCTCCAGCTCCCTCAGAGCAGAGTCCTTCTGTCCCTCCACCCCTGCTGTCTGACCATCCTAGACTTTGGCACAACCGGGGCTCTGGGGTTCCCCTCCTCCTGATCCCCCACCCCCACCTCTTCCCCCACCTCCCCAGACTAGACTGGGCCTGCCCTCCTCTGGAAGGCTTGCAGGCTGGAAGCTCAGGGCTCTCTCCACTGGGCATGGGAAGCCCTGCTTGAAGGACAGCTCCTCATCCTGCTTTATCGTGTGAATAGGGCTGTTCCTCACTTGAGCAACGGCACACAGTAGGTGGTCAGGAAAGGCCGAATAAGTGGGTGAATAAATGAGTGAGCAGACAGGGCTCAGACACACACTACTGTATAAAACAGGGAATCACGAGGAATCCTATCCTGGAATCGGATCCACTGTGTATTTACTGAGCAGCCATCCTGCCGGGCTCCGCCGAGGTGACCCGGAAGGCACTGGCACTGGGAGAGGGGACCATGGGTTTGGGTCTGGAGGCAGGACCTGTCTTCAGTTCTGGGTTACTTAATGCATGACTCAGGGCTCTTCTCCCAGTCCAAAATGGGGAGGAGGATAAGACTGACCTCACAGGGCTGTGTGTGAAAGCTGAAACTCCATACATACATGACGGTTGATGTTAATATAACTACTCACATGCAGCCAGTAGATTCTAAGCCTGGACTTCAGGGTCCCTGCCTGCAGGGACTGAGTTCACAGGCGCCTCTGTGGGCAACATACTCTCCAGAAGCGGCGCCAGGGCTAAGACTTGGTAAGTGGAAGGAAAAACGCAACTTCTCGTTTTCAAGTCCCAGTTTCAGTCTACAATGCCCCGGGTTTTACACGTAGAATGGATTGCCTAGTTTCCCTACCTCCTCCAGCCAGGACCCAGAGGCAGCACCCTAGGCTCCAACTCTGTACCGGGCGGAGCGGGCTAGCACTGGGGACCGGGAGGGATGGGGGTGATTTGCATAGTGAATGTGTTGGTGGACTTCCCTATTTGGGCAAGCCTAGGCCGTTTCACTTTTCACTTTTATGCATTGGAAAAGGAAATGGCAACCCACTCCAGTGTTCTTGCCTGGAGAATCCCAGGGACAGGGAGCCTGGTGGGCTACACTTTATAGGGTCGCACAGAGTTGGACACGACTGAAGCGACTTAGCAGCAGCAGCAGCAGCAGGCCGTTTCCCCTGTTGAACTCCTCTGCCAGAAATCTCAGTTAAAATCCCTAGACCGGAATGCTCCGGGAACTTCCGGGGGCTACGGCCGTACCTGGCCAAGGGTGGCCCTAGTTGTGGAGAGAGAGAAGGGATCCCCGCAGGGGTATTTGCGCGGCAGCCCAGGACCCCTGGAAGGACTCTGCCCTTTCTAACTGCACTGCCTCTCCCGGACAGGACGATGGTCCGCAGGATCAGAAGCCTCTAGAGGACAGCGCCGCCTTCCCGGCCGCTGGAGTCCCCTTCCCCGCCTGCAGCCTCAGGCGCTCTCAGTGCGCGGTTCCGGAGCAGAGTGCACGCCATCAGGCACCAGGTGAGGAGGATGCTGGGGCGCCGGGGAGCGCAGAGCTGTCCGGAAGGATTCCAAAGTCCGACAGCAAGATGGAGAAAACGGCGAGGGCAGAGAGAACAGGTATTGCGGTTGTTGTCTACGGTAATAATTTCTGGCATTTCGTCCGGAGAGAGCGCGAGAGCCTGGATTGTGCAGGACGCGGGCGTTAAACGCCGTGTTGCCAGGAGGGGCTCCGCACAGAGCGCGTGAGCTGTAGGCACGCAGGAACTCTGGCTCTCTCGCTCTCTCCCTTTCTTGATTTCTTCATTGACTTGCATCTACTCATTGATTCACCTGAGCAACTTTATGCAAACGCGCTCTGGTGCGGGCGGCGCTCAGGGGTGCTGAGTAGCTGTGACCCCGGCTGCCTCTCGGACCTTCGGTACCTGAGCTCCGCATGGACTTCAAGCGTCCCCAAAGCCCGGGGCTCAGAGGGCTGAGCGAGAGGGGCCAGGACTGGCGTCCTCCGAGGCATCCCCATACCTGTCTGGCCAGCGCGGGGCCCAGGACCTGTCTGGCCAGTTGTTGGCGAGGTGGATTCAGGGCAACGATGCCAAGAAGGACTGAGATGTGTAAGTCTGCGGTGCCGGGTCCTGCAGGTGCTTGGACCCGCTTTGGGATGGGATGGGGGTTCCCACAGCCATGGAGAGTAGAGCCGAGGGTTTGCCATGTGACGATTCAGGGGGCAGTAGACCTGTCTGCTCACACACTGAGCCACACTCTAGCAGCGTGTATTGTGCGAACTCCCCTCTCTCTCAAACGACTTTTTCCTTCTTCCCTTCTCTATTTCCTCCTTCCCGGCTTCACTGCTCACCTCCTTCCCTTTCTAGTCTCCGCCCTCCCTCCTCCTTCCCCTCTCTCCTCCTTCCCCTCTCTCCCTCCTCTCTCTCCCATCTCCCCTCCCTCTCATCTTCCTTTAGGTTTGTAGTTCACTGAACAGCATTTACAGGAACACAGGACTTGAAGCCAGAAACGGTTGCTTCAAGTTACTAGTGGTGTGATCATAGTTCATTCACTGGATCTCAGCCACAGTTTCTTCGCCAGTAAAATGGGGATAATACAGGATTCCTGACATGCTGTTTTTGAAAGAACCTCACGCATCCAGTCCCATCACATCATGGCAGATGGATGGGGAAACAGTGGAAACAGTGGCTGACTTTGTTTTTCTGGGCTCTAAAATCACTGCTGATGGTGATTGCAGCCATGAAATTAAAAGATGCTTACTCCTTGGAAGGAAAGTTATGACCATCCTAGACAGCATATTAAAAAGCAGAGACATTACTTTGCCAACAAAGGTCCATCTAGTCAAGGCTATGGTTTTCCCAGTGGTCATGTACGGGTGTGAGAGTTGGACTATAAAGAAAGCTGACCACCAAACAATTGATGCTTTTGAACTGTGATATTGGAGAAGACTCTTGAGAGTCCCCTGGACTACAGGGAGATCCAACCAATCCATGCTAAAGGAGATCCGTCCTGGGTGTTCATTGGAAAGACTGATGTTGAAGCTGAAACTCCAATACTTTGGCCACCTAATGCAAAGAGCTGACTCACTGGAAAAGACCCTGATGAGGGCAGGAGGAGAAGGGGATGACAGAGGATGAGATGGTTGGATGGCATCACTGACTCGATGGACATGAGTTTGGGTGGACTCCAGGAGTTGGTAATGGATAGGGAGGCCTGGCGTGCTGCGGTTCATAGGGTCGCAAAGAGTCGGACACAACTGAGCAACTGAACTGAATTGAACGTGAACCTTAAATAACTGTGAAATGTTATACAATGATGAATGGATGGAACCTTAAATATAGAATTAATAGGGTTCAGCCCACAAAACTTTCCCCTCAAGGAGCTTTCCTGATTCTATTTGCAGCTGAAGAGTTTTGGTGATTCTAGAAGGAGAGAGAAGGGAGGGGGCACACATTCTTGCCTCGAGGCAGCAGCCCTGGCTCCTGACCCTGGACTCTGCTCAGTACCACGTGCTGGTTGGCCACACTGAGCTGGGGCTGCCACGGCTCCCAACCCTACTCTCTGCGGTTTTGTGCACGTGTCTTACCAGAGCTTTCTGTTCCTCACACCAGGCTGGAGGTCAAAAGCATCATCACCAGCATGATCACCTTTGCTCACACTGATTTATCTTTACTCCACTGACAGTCCTTGCAAAGGTCCTTCCCAGCTCATCCTTGCCTCCATACAACCCTCTGAATTAGGCAGCCCAGATGGTAGCATTAATTCCCAGATAAGGCAGGTGGCAGAGCAGAGACCTGAACACACATCCCATCCTCAGGTCCCTACTCCTCAGTTCTGGGGCTCCCCTGTGTCGGATTCCAACTCAGATCAGAGCCCTACACCAGACAAGTGCTTCTCAGCAGCACTGATGGTTACTGCCAGTTCTGGTGCTTCTAATCAGAACACAAGTGCTTCTAACCTCTGCTTGTCCACCCCCTCCAGATGCATCCCTCAAGTTCCACTGGGCCTTTCCTCCTCCAAAGGGCACTTGAAGTTCAAGGCAAGGTGAAAAGCAAATGGGCTACCCCTGTTGGCTACAGGGAAAGTGCCTGCTGGAGAGGCTGGAGAGGGTCCAGGCCTGCTGGCTGCCTTCTCCTTCCTCCTGCCCCCCCGGCCCCAGGCCTGACTTCCCTCTAAGAAACGGAGTTCCTCTCTTTCAGCCAACAGAAATCTCTTCACAGTCAGAAGTTTAGGAGAAATTCATCACGTTCTTGGATTTAGAATAATTTGGGGGGATTAAACCAGACAACAGAGTTGTGTGATATATCTGGAGGGTTACCTGAGTGGACACAGGACACCTGGCCAGACTTCCACAGCATCCTAGATGTGACAGCTGCTCTACAGGGCATTTACGGGAGGTGGGAATAGGATTTTCAGATGACATTGCTCCTGACTGTGGGTAGCAGAGAACCCTGGTAACATCAAAACCCTTGATGTTTGGATTTGAGAGTAGAGAAATCCCATGGGTAGAGAAACTTGGGGTTTCCCAGATCAGACTCTCTGGTTACTTACAGAATGCCCCTGTACATGTGTGTGTTCACCTCTGATCAGTCACATCTCCCAGTGAATGGGGGACAGATCCTGACTTAGAGCCAGAAGTCCAGTCCCATCTGTGCACCTGAGCAAGTCTCTCAGCCAGCATACAGGGTGGAAAGCCCAGGGCAGCATACAGGTGGAGGCCCAGGGAACTGCTGAGGGGCTGGCCTGTGCTGCGTGCGTACCCAAGGCAGCGCCCAGGTAAGCGGTGCTCATCCTGGGATCTGTTTGCCCCCTCCCTAGCACTGAGGGCCAGGGGAGTTCATGTCAAGAACAGACATTTTCTACGTTAATTTTCTCTTGCTCCACTCTGAACAATGATCAGGTTTCCTTCTGTAAGGCAGCGTGCATGTAGAATGACTGCGCTGAAATGATCTTTATTTTTTTAACGTTTATGTATTTATGTGTGTGTGTGTGCTGGTTGCACCAAGTCTAGGTTGCAGCAAGCGGGGACCTTTAGTTGCAGCAGGCGAGCTCGTGGTTGTGGCACGTGGGGCCTAGTTCCCTGGCCAGGGATCGACTCCAGGCCCTCTGCATTGGGAGTGTGGCGTCTTGGCCGCTGGACCACCAGGGAAAGTCCCTGAAATGATCTTTAATTGGTCAGAAGCTAAACTCTCAGACCAATTTAAATGGAGAACCAGCAAACGGCAAGGAAAACTAACAACTGGTTCGAGCAGGTATGTTTCCATCTCTGCAATCCTATTGTCTCTTCTTTCCAAATGTCTCAGGGGAAGAGAGGAACTGACTGGGGATCGCCTATAATTAATACAGAATGGGGAATATGTCTTTTCTGAGCCTATGTGTACACATGTCAGGATAATGAGTGACACGGTGAGGCAGGACTGATAGCGATCTCATCTCGGGGCACTCTGTCACCAGCCAGCAATGCTGGTGTGAGAAAACAAGGGTACTTCTTATTTGTTTGGCTCTAGGTGATTGCTTTACTGGGTGGGTTTCAAGCTACCATTACTTTATGTTTTGTTTTTTAATCAGATGCTCACTGAGGTGCAGTGTACCCACAGAGAAGTGCACAGACGTGCGTGCTGGCGGAGATTTCCCAGGGACCGCATGTGCGTAAGCAGCGCTCACATCCTGTAAGAGAATGCTGTCTCCACTGCCACTAACTTTGAAACTCCTGAAGGGCAGGGACTGGGTGAAAAAAAAAAAATCAGTTAATCCAATTTATCCAAGACAGGAAAAGAGGAAAAAAGAAACAACAAACAAAAAACATATGGGACAAATAGAAAACACAGTGAGATGTTAGATTAAAACCCAACCTATCAATGATCACGTTAAGCATTTATGACCGAGCTACTCCATTTAAAAGGCAGCAAGTGTCAGGTTGGATAGAAAGAAGCAAGACTCAACTGCATGGTGACTGTAAAGAAATCCACTGTAAAGAAATCCACAAAGATACAGATGAATTAAAAGTAAAAGAATGGGAATTCTGGTTTCTAGTTTGCCGTGCAAGGGTCTTAGAAGTTATCAGTCACATTCATGTTGTTCGCTTGCTAAATTATGTCCGAATCTTTGCAACCTCGTGGACTGCAGTGTGCCAGGCTTCCCTGTCCTTCACTATCTCCCAGAGTTTGCGCAAATCCATGTCCGCTGAGTCAGTAATGCCATCCAACCATCTGATCCTCTGCTGCCCCCTTCTCCTTTTGCCTTCAGTCTTTCCCAGCATCAGGGTCTTTTTCAGTGAGTCAGCTCTCTGTATCAGGTGGCCGAAGTCCTTCCAATGAGTATTCAGGGCTGATTTCCTCCAGGATTGACTGGTTTGATCTCTTTGCAGTCCAAGGGACTCTCAAGAGTCTTCTCCAACACCACAGTTCAAAAGCATCAATTCGTTGGCACTCAGCTTTCTTTATGGTCCACGTCTTACATCTGTACATGACTACTGGAAAAACTATAGCTTTGACTATACAGATCTTTGTTGGCAAAGTGATATCACTGCTTTTTAATACACTGTCTAAATTTGTCATAGCTTTTCTTCCAAGGAGCAAGCATCTTTTAATTTCATAGCTACAGTCACCACCTGCAGTGATCTGGGAGCCCAAGAGTGTAAAATCAGTCACTGTTTCCACTTTTCCCCCTTCTATTTGCCTGAAGTGATGGGACCAGATGCCGTGATCTTAGTTTTTTGAATGTTGAGTTTTAAACCAGCCAAGTCATATTCTAACAATAAGAAAAAAAGATGAACAAACCAAAAATCAACAATCTTTTTAGATCCATCAGAGAATTAGGTCACAGGACGTGAGATAATAGAAAATATATATTGGTCTCTGCCTCTGGTTCCTGGCACAGAGTTCCCGAAGCCCTTGTAAATTCCTAAGTGATAAGAGCACTAGGGGCATCTTTTGTTCTATTGAAGTGACTCTGGGTGGGCATCTGGACAGGGGCTGGTCACCAGAAAGACCAAAGCATAATTAGCAGCTTGGAATTTTCAGCTCCACCCTCCATCCTCCTGAGAAGGGAAAGGGGCTGAAAATAGAGTTGACAATTGATCATGCCTACATGAAAAAACCTCCATAAAAATCCTAAAGTACAGTATTCAGAGAGCCTTCAAGATGGTGAACGCAGCCACATCAGGAGGGTGATGTGCCCCCAGCTTCAGGGAACAGAAGTTCCTGTGCTGGGGACCCTCCCAGACCTATGTATCTCTTCATCTGGCTATTCATGCGTACCCTTTATCACATCCTTTAATAACCTGGTAAGCGTAAGGAAGAGCTTCCCTGAGTTCTTGCAATTTGATCATACCTGAGGAGGGGGGTATTGGAACCTCTGATCTGTAGTTTGTTGGTCAGAAGCAGGTGATAACCTGGGCTTGCAGCTGGGGTCTGAAGTGGGGCAGGGGACCCCGGGGAGAGGGCCAGTCTTTTGAGACTGAATCCTTAACCTGTGGGGTTTGATGCTATCTCCGGGTAGACAGAGTCAGAAGTGAGTTAAATTGTAGAACACCCAGGTGGTATTGCAGAAAATTTCTTGGTGAAAAGCCACACATTTGGTGACCAGAAATGAAGTGTTTTCTGTGAGTTAGTAAAGGAGAGTCATCGGGAAGAAACATACAGTAGGGAAGAACTGGTCTGTTTGCGTCCCCCACCCCCTACTGCCCTGCCTCATTCAGGAGACAAAAACTGAGGTTTTATCCAAACACAGGACAAACTGATGCCCCTGGGACTGGAGAGACATATAGATGGATATGGAAGAATGGTCCTTTTACCAGAGGACAAACCCTGAGGATAAACCGCCTCGGGAAGCAGCACCAGATTCATTTTTACCCAGTACATCATGTCTGGCTTTCAACACAAAGTTTACAAATTATACTAAAGGGCAAAACACACAGTTTGAAAAGAAGGAGCAAGTATCAGAGTAAATTCAGATATGACAGGGATGTTGTGGTTATCAGACTGGGAATTTTAACTGTGATCAGTAATTCCCTGGTGGTCCAGCAGTTAGGACTCCTCACTTCCACTGAAAGGGCATGGGTTCAGCCCCCTGATCGAGGAACTAAGGCCCCAGAAGCCTTGCAGTGTGGCCAAAAAACCAGAGAAAAATCTCTATGATTAAATGTGCTGAAGGTCTAGTGGAAAAACTACACAGCATGCAAGAACAGATGGGTAATATAAGTAGGGAGATGGGAATTCCAGGAAAGAGTAAAAAAGAGATGCTCAAAATCAAAAACACAGTCAGAAGTGAAGAATGCCTTATGGGTTCACAGACTGCACACAGCTGAGCAGAGTCAGTGAGCTTGAGGACGTGTCAATAAAAAGGCCCCAAACTGTAAAGCAAAGAGAAAAAAGAAAAAAAAGAAAGAAACAATATATTCAAGAACAGTGATTCAACTACAAAAGCTGTGAAGTGTTAGTCACTCAGCCATGTCTGACTCTTTGCAACCCTATGGACTGTAGCCTGCAGGCTCCTCTGTCCATGGGATTTCCCAGGCAAGAATACAACAGTGGGTTGCCATTTCTCTTTTCAAGGGATCTTCCCGACCAAGGCTTCCATGCCCAAATGGACTAAGTTATACCTTGAGCAAAATTAATTCAACTATTCAAAACAAAAATCAAATGTAGTACCCATCACCTTTCCAGGATCAAAAAAAGGGTTGGGCCTGGGGAGACACCATTCCAAAGGCTAGTTTATGAATGAATGACCTTGGTCAAGGTACTTAGAAACTCTATGCCTCTTTCTTCATCTTCAAGACGGGGAATGTAATGCAGTGGCTCTTACAGTGTTGAGGAGAGCAGAATCGCTGTTCTCAGGGACGGATATTTGGAAGGGTCCCCTGGCTTGGAAGCCCGAGTACACTTGTCGCCGCTCTGCTGGCACTGGCTCACACTGTGCGCTCATCTCAGGTTGGCAGCACCTCACCCCATCATGGCAGGATGTTGTAATCCCTCCAGGCTGAATTACAACAACTTGCTCCACTCAGCCCACCAAGGAGACCCAGGGAGGGCAGGATCCGGAGTCTGTCACCTGGGAAATCTGAGTCAGTGTGACCACACCCGGCCGGCCTCAGGGCCCAGCCCACAGCTCACCTCCCAGTGGGAGTGCTGAGCCTTCCTGGGACTCTTATGTCTTCAGCGTGATCTGGCCACACCTTCCTCTGCTGCACCCAGAGCTGGTCACCCACGAAGGGGTTCGGGAACCCCGGTGACAGGGGAGCTGGCTCTGCTGCCGGTACTTCCTCTTCTGAGGGGCCACCAGTGCCTTCCCATGACTGGGGTCCTTAATTCATGTGGTGATTTAGTTGCTAAAGTGAAGTGAAAGTGATAAGTCACTCAATCGTGTCTGAATCTTTGCGACCCCACGGACTATACAGTCCATGGAATTCTCCAGGACAGGATACTGGAGTGGGTAGCCTTTGCCTTTCTCCAGGAGATCCTCCCAACCCAGGGAATGAACTCAGGTCTCTCACATTGCAGGTGGATTTTTTGCCAGCTCAGCCACCAGGGAAGCCTGATTTAGTTGCTAAGTTGTGTCCAACTCTTGCGACCCCGTGGACTGTAATCCGGCAGGCTCCTCTGTCCATGGGGCTTCCTGTAGGCAGCTCTTACTCTCATTTCTCCTCTTGGGCTTGGAGGGAGAGAGGAACTGCATTGGGGGTCTTCTCCAAGTGTTTCACTAAGTCCTTTTTCCGTTTAATCCTACAACTGGCACTGGAGGAAGGGATCCTTGAGAGTGGGGCCCTGAGCTCCCAGTGGCAAGGTGACAAGGAAGGCATAGGGGTAAAGTGGGGAGAAGTCCGTGATCAAGCCCTCAGGCGGGGTGTGGAGGGCTCTGGTATCGAGAATTGGAAGGAACTACCACGTTGGGGCTGTGGCTACGGCAGTGCAGCCCTGATCAAGCATCTTCATCTTGGGATATACTTCAGGCCTTCAGAGCGTGGTCCCTGCTGTGGTCTCTTCATTTGCTTCTTCATTTAAGGGTCCTCCTGAACCTGCTGTGCGCCAGGCACTGTTCTGGGCGCTCCAGGAATACAAAGATTAACTCTGCGTCCAGAGGCCCTCGACCTGAATGGGGAAAACGATACATCCCAAAGTTGTAACACAGGGCTTCCCAGGCGGCTCTCGTGTAAAAAGTCTGCCTGCCAACGCAAGAGACACGGGTTCTGTGCCTGGGTCGGGAAGATCCCCTGGAGAAGGAAACGGCAACCCACTCCAGTACTCTCGCCTGGAGAATCCCATGGACAGAGGAGCCTGGCGGGCTACAGGCCATGGGGTTTCATGCAGCCCCTCACCAGGGAAAGCCGCAAGGATGAGGGAGAAGCGCACTCTTCTGCCAGCCAAGGTGCTGGGCATCGCCCCTGAGCTCCCACACCTTCATTTCCCCCGGTTCTGAAGGCTGGATGGAACTGGGATCTGCCTTCAGCTGTTTTCCCTTTTCTTAACAAATGTTTGTTGCTAGGATCTTTTCTTGTTTGTAATTGTCTATTTATTCTGCTTTGGACTGTGCTGGGTGTCCGTGGCTTCGTGGAGGCTTTCTCTGGGTTCCTTGAGCAGGGCTGCGTTCCTGTTGTGATTCTGACTTCCCATGTGGTGGCTTCTCTTGCTGCAGAGGACCGGCTACAGAGTGTGGGCTCAGGAGTTGCGGCTCATGGGTTTATTGCCCTGTGGCATGTGGCTCATGCAATCTTCCCGAATCAGGGATCGAATCCATGTCCCCTGTGTTAGTAGGCGGATTCTTATTCACTGCGCCACCAGGAAGTCCTGTTAATAGGCTTTTGTTCCATCTGGGTTCAAAGGGTGTCCCGGCTGTTAGGTGAAATGGGGCTACCTGAAGGCCACCCCCTCTAGCTCTTCCACACCTGGCTCCCTCAGCTGATGTGCAGGGGACAGGAGGGACAGGGGAAGGGGAGGCTGAGATAGAAGCGGGGGTCTTTCTCACACTCCCCACTTACACAAAACACACTTTTTAGATTACTCTATATGGAGGAATGTGGCTTCTCAGGTGGCATAGTGGTAAAGAATCCACCTGCCAATGCAGGAAATGCAAGTTTGATCCCTGGGTTGGGAGGATCCCCTGGAGGAGGAAATGGCGACCCACTCCAGTGTTCATGCCTGGGAAATCCCACAGACATAGCAGCCTGGTGGGCTACAGTCTCTGGGGTCACAAAGAGATACTACTGAGCACACACACAAACGGAGGAATGTGCATATAATTCTGCTTATTTATCACAGAGTTTAAAATGTTGTTAATAAGGGAGATTGTAGGAGAAAGTCACTCTTCAGGTTCAGGTCAAATGAGTCAGCAAAGAATTTCCCAAAGCTCACCACCCAACTTGATAACGCCCGCATGAAAGCTGAGGCAGGTCCAGGGCCATCGAGCCTGTGTAAACGTAGCCAGGTCTCAGGTATGGCCCACAGAGTGTGTCCCAGGGCATGGCAGCGCATTTTCAATGACGCAAGTTGGTACGTCTTGAGGGTGGGTGGACCCTGTAGTGAATTTGTTTCTCTGTTCTGAACTGGCCTGGGCTCAGCCTGAGGTTGGGGCTCAGTAGACATTTTCAGAACTAATAAATGTCTTTCAGCAACCATGTACTTTTCTCTGAGGAGCTGCGACATGGGACATACTAACAGAAAATTTAAGATAAAACTGATTACGCAATTCTTCCTTTGGTCAAATAACTCACTGTACTGTAGTTTTCCTTAAAAGTTGACTACTTATGCAGCGGCAAAGAAGCCCCCTGCAACGTAGGACACGTGGGTTTGATCCCTGGGTCTGGAAGATCTCCTGGACAAGGAAATGGCAGCCCACTCCAGTAGACTGGCCTGGAGAATCCCATGGACAGAGGAACCTGGCGAGCTCCAGTCCATGAGGTCACAGAATCGGACACAATTTAGTGATTAGACAGCAACGCTTACGCAAAAATTCAGCTCAGGTGGGAGGAAAGCACCCTGCAGCCACTCCTCGCTGGCAACCTAGATGCGCCCGTTCCTACCTACCCTTTCCTACGCACCGCCTCTATCTGCATCCCCTGCGCGGACCCCATCACAGCTTTGAGCATGACTTTTTAGTGTGTTCAGGATTTCCTAACTGAAGAGCATATTTTCCTCAAGGAGTCTAGTCATCCTCTTTATTAGGACATGATACTAATTTGCTCAGTAATAACTGAGCACTATAAAACCTGATATCGGAGCATCCAATCTGACCTGGCCAGCTCCACGAGCCAGTGCAACAGGCTCCAAACTGCAGTGGCTGCAGAACCTTCGAGACAAACTGGGTGACGGCGGGGAATTTCTTACTAAGGGAATTTCTTACTAGTAATTTCTTACTAAGCGTCTAAGAAAGGCGCTGCTGGCCGGACCAGAGGCTGCGATCGCTGGGGCAGACGGTGCTGACACATTTCTCTGATGTTGTTCCTAAAAAAGGCAGGTCCCGGCTTGTCCTGCCAGGGTCAGCCAGCAGGTGAGTAGAGAAGAGCTCTGCACTGTGGTATGAAACAAATGCTCGTTTTGGTTTCATCTTTCAGTAGCGTGAGTATTTTCTACAAATTGGAAGGAATTCCATCTTTGTTTCATAGACTAGCAAATGGATCTTAGGAAGCTGAGTTACACACACTATCCCATCAACCTCTTGACCACGCTGGAAAAGAAAACCTATTGAGAATTTCTAACGTGCCATGAACCCAAAAGTATTTTCCGCAGTTTGTATAAACAATACTAACTCAAGTTAACTGTAAAACTCTTTGCAGTTGGCCAGCTGCTTTCACATACATTCTCATTTAAAAGTAACTAGGGCATGTGAAGAGCATCAGCCATAGAAAATCTTGCTAAGATCCCACATGTCACACGGCCATGGCCGCAAAAATTAAAAAAAAAAAACTTTCTTTTGCTAGGACACGTGATGTCACAAGGGTGAGGACTAAATAAAAAATCGTGGGTGTGTGGCCAGGGAAGAGAAGGGACTGGAGCATCACTGGTTCCCTGGGAGCAGCATCAACCTAGTGATAAAAGTTGAAAGAGGTCCTTTTATAAAATACAGTGTACCCATAAAGGCGGATAACAATAATAGTTATCTTACTGGGTTGTTTGAAGACTAAATGAGTTGATTTATTTAAAGTGCTTGGAACAAGGCCGGGCACACAAGACCACATGTAGTAATAATTATTTTCTACTACAATTAACAGTAAAGGAAAGAAGGGCATTACTGACAACATTTAAGAACCCCTTAATGGCAGAAAGATTTTCCTGGGCACCTATGTTCCCCCTCTTAAAACTGAAGGATGCCAAAGAAAGCATTGACAGCTACAGTATTAATATATTTTCATCTAGTGAGGTAACCTAAGGCAAAAAACATGGCTCATATATTAACTGTTTTTAAAGTATCATGCCTATGAAATTCAAGTGTCCAGAGAGCATGCAGTTCATTGTTCTAAATTCCACCTTAGATCCAGAAAACTAAGTGACCTGAGAAAGAGATACTTCAGAAAAATGAAAGCTGAGCATTTCTAGAGAAAATCAAAGATTCTGTGTCAAAGCAAACGGTCACGCTGTCTGCTCTTTGCTGTGTGTGTGCCTTTTTCTCAGACTACCCTCTCGATTATTAAAATCATTTGGTTCTTTCCGTGGCCCGTTAAAATAATCATCACAGTCTACAGGTGCTCTCTGTGAGAGTCACACTTAACTAGTCTCGCGATGTCACTGCCTCGGGTTTCCAACTCCGAGAGCTCCCTGCAGCCCCTCCCTCCTCTGGTCTTGCCACCACCCCCTGAACCCCAGATGACTGGTGTGCAGCTCCCTGCTCCCTAAACGCCCATTCACTTCCTCCTCCTGCACAATATTCAGCATATTCTGACTCTTCATTTTTATTGGTAAAGGAAGTTAAAGTAAATAAAAGGCAAAAAAGAAACAAACCCACCCCAGTCTATAGACATAGAAAGATAATTATCTTCAGGTTTTCTATGTGGCCACTCCCTTCTGAAACTCTAGTTTCATGACAAGACAGGACAAGCAGAGATAACTTGGGCATGGGCCTTCCGGGGAGAAAAGTGACTTTAAAAATCTTTGGTGCTTTATTATACTGGACCTTGCTTGGAATTCTGAATGCTGAGGGCCGCAATAAACTCAGAAGCTAGACTTCATAAGAATTTCCCCTGTGGTATGTGTCTGTATACTTTTAAGCAGTTAGCATCATTCGGAGCCTTAGGAGACTAAAATCAAACATACTTCATGCACTTTTTCTGTTTTAAGATTCTCAGGGCCATGCTTCTTCATATATAATGTGTGACCCCAGGGGTTCAAGTCAAGGGCACGAGCTCATCAGGCAGTGGTTGAGTTTCCATTCCTCTTATCCAGGAGGATATCTACAAATAGGTGGGAGGCAGCGCACTGCCAGCCTGCGCGCCACAGTCCCACGGCTCCAGACAGGCCTGCAGGATGGGGAGCAGGCATCCAGCAAGGGCTGAGAGGAAAACCGGGAACTGAAAAGAAGAGGGGAGCAGGGAAGAGGCAGTGCAAGGGTGAAAGGGTGCAGAAGAGAAGAAAGCAGAGGTCAAGAGAACAGAGAGAGCGGAAGAGCGGAAACCACACGCTGGGCCTCAAAACCAGCTGCACTTTTCTTTTTCATTCTGTGTCCCAAAGAGGGTGTGACAGTGTCTGCAGTTTTCTGGGGAAACCCACGTGTAGAGAGTTGAACCATCACACAGGCAGACACGCCAGGGTGTGTCAGGGCGGGTATAAACACAGGAGGTGACACCAGTTGGTGTGAGCAAGGCTGAAGGTATCTTTTACACTTTATGTAATGTTCATTTATTTTATTAATATTACGGCAGTCTCAATCGTGATGAAATTGACTTCATAAACTTAAGAGTCTCATTCTTTTGTTTTGTTTTGTTTAGCCTCCTGAGGATCTCCTGATGGTCAGAGGTGAAGAGGAGCCCTCTCTAGGGGTCTGTCCTCAGGGAGCCCACCTGGATGCGTGTCTGGCCACAGACTCCCGCTGAGGAGCTGCGAGAGGCCTCTTGTGAGAGCTGGGAAGTCAAACTGTGTCCACTGTCACCTCGCTGCTTCCAAGCTGTGGCTTTGGGGAAGAGGACCTCAAAATACACGGCTGTCACTGCTCAGTAGAAGAGAGAGCATTAAAGCAATTTCCCCATCACCACCACACTAGACCAAAACAACTCTCTGATTTGGAAATGTAATCATATAAAACCGACTTGGCAAAAATGCGGGGGCTGGCTATAGAACAAAAACAACTCTCTGAATGCCTTTTAATCCTTTAATTAGACTGAGTCCTTCAGAAGTGAGCACAGTTCCTTGTTACTGAAGGAAACCAAGAGCAAATACAGACTGTAAGAGACACACACGTGTGTGTGCATATAACGCTGTGCTCACATGAAGGTGAATGAATGTGCCAACGGACTCAGAGTCCAGTAAGGAATTTATTTGTCTGTGACAGCCATGATTTGGAACATTGAAAAGTTCTGGGAATAGGATTTGGGAAAACGTGGTGTGGGCGAGACGCGGCAGGGGCCAGGCATGTCGGAGGCGGCGCGCACACGGCTCTGTGGGTGAACCCGCCTGACGCCCGGCCAGGGAAGTCTGTCCCGGCAGCGCCCTGACAGCAGGGGAGCTGGGAGGCACCGCTCCAGAGAACTTATTTGGAACCTTTCTTCTTTTTCTTCTTTTTCACTGGTGTTTCATCTAGCGTACTATCCACTGCTGCCTCAACTTGCTTTGGTCCCTTTTGCTTTTCTTTCCTTTTTTTGGGCTTTGGCGGGGAGTCCTGGTCATCGAGTGGCCCCACGTGACCCTCTCCAGCCTCAGCAGAAACCCCAGGATTCTCGTCCCAGCGAGGGTCCCCCAGCTCACACTCCACTTGGTTTCTCTTCTTCTTGGCCTTAGGTTGGACGTCGTTTTCCACATTTTTATCTTTTGCCTCTTTCTTTCTTTTCCTTCCCCTTTTCCTTTCCACTGGGGTCTCTGGAGCCTCCGGCCCTGCAGCCATGCCTTGCGCTTTGCTCTTCCGCTCCGCCAAGCGCCTGGCAAAGTACTCGCGGATGGTGAAGGCACTGGTGGTCGTGGTGGAGGTGTCGCTCTCCTCCGCAGCAGACGGGCTGGGGTGGTCCTGGGGTGGGGAAGAGTGAAAAACGGTTATTTATCAGCTAATTATGCTTCGCCACATCTAGGAGGCCTCCGCCCGGAGCCCCACACGCTTGTGAGCCCGGAGACCTGGCTAGGGGACCAGGTCTCCCCTTGTTTCCTCCTCCTTGCTGGGCAGAGCTGAGCTGCACAACACGGAACAAGGTGGCCAGATGCACCGGCTGAGGACTCTACAGGGTGGGAGGCCGGACCGGAAGACGCCCTTCACAAGGTAGACGGCAAGTCACTTGGACGGAGTTCTGAGTGAACAGCTCCTGGGCCACAACGTGATAAATGGCAACAAAAGTCCTACAGGCTCAGAAACAGACACTCTGAAAGCCTGGAGCTTTGTGGTGCCATCAAGACACCTCTTGCCACGCGCTGTGGATTCACAGGCTTTTGTGCCCTGACCCACAAGCTTAGAAACCGTGTGTATGTAAACCCCAGAAGCCATGTGCCAGCCTGGACCTTGGTGTGTCCAGGCACCTTCTTTTCCTGCTGGCAGCTGCTCCGGGGAAGAGGCGCCAGGGCTGGGAGACAGGAGACATCCCCTCCCGACCCTCGACTCTGCCATGACCTAGACACTCGTGGCTGTGTCCCTCCTGCTTCTAAATGGAGGAATTACTCACTCGTAACCACTGGGATTAACTGCGGTTTACATTTTAATTTTAAATAATATACTCCGGTTATAAAGCTTGAGAAGAGGAAAAAAAAAAAAACCCTAACTTAATAGGTTGGGAGAAAAAATGAAATGGCTGGTATCACACCATATAGGTTGTGGCTGGCTGGCAGTAAGGAGGTGAAAAAGTGTGTGTAAAAAAGGAAGCACCTTCGAGTAGAAGAATATAAGGACTGTGTTTTAAGTAAAGTCAGTGTCTGGAATAATTTTGCCACAGTCTTTTAAAGTAATCAAGCCATTAAGCAACTAAGCTAAACTTAGGTTTTCATAATTACCTGGGTTCTTCCTTCATATTCACTTATTCGCACAGGAAGAGATTGGTTGTCCGACCCTTTACAAGCTGGAAAACAGTTTTCTAAATAAATCCATTTCCGATTGGAGTCCACAGATTATTCTGAACTTGGTGGGCAAAACTGCTCATGCAGCTAGCTTTATTACAACCAACACATATAACTGAACTACAGATTTTCTTGTTACAGCAGCACTCCAGACCCAGCCCAGTGGCCTCCAGCCTGAAGCTTTGACTGACTCAGTATTATTTCAGTGGGCAATGGGGTTTGAATGGCCACTGCCCCAGATAGCTGTCACCAGAGATACCTTACCAACAAGATCAAACCTATCCGGTCAACACAAACCTAATTTTACTCCAGGGCTAAAACCACAAAATCATGTAGTCAGTTTTTTAAACTTCAAAAGGTAAAATGTAGAACACCTTTTACCAAGGTGGAATAAACCAACTGAGCGTTTTAAATGTTATCTATCAGTATTTGATTTTGCCTGGAAGCCCATGAAGTAATTTTGAGGAAAATTTAAAAATAGCTGCACAGAAGCCAAAACCAAGGTCACTTTGTCTTTTGGTTCCTCAAATATTGAAAAAGATCTGAAGTTTTGCAGAATAGGATGAAAAATCTTAAGACTCTCTTGATCCCAGCCAATCCCAGTCTCATGGACAAGAAAGGTCATGCCTTCCATGAAGTAAGGGCACACAGCCACACACAGCAAGTCTGTATGAAGGCGGCCTCTTTATATAAAACAGGGCTCATTTAGCTTCACAGTATTAAAGGAGTTTATCTTATGTGGGCCAACTCCTCTGGAGCGTCTCTGTGTCTTACGAGCTCGAATTCAAGTTACATCCTATGGCTCCTTACCTTGTTCACCCATTTATTACCTTCTGAATTCCTGCTTTTAACAGTTAAATCACAGGAACTAATTACTGGTATTAATCACACTTTTTTTAAGATCGTTTTTGAGTCACTTGTTGAATTCAGCGGGCCTTTCTAGGCCCAGAAAATAACTCTGCTCATAATCAACCCCTCTGATGATAAGGATTTTGATAATCACGGGCCACTGCACAGCAAGCTCAGCAGGGCATGGAGACAAGCCAGAGAGGTGCCAGCACCCAAATGCTATTGATCCCAAGGAGAGTACGGGCAAGACAATGACTTTCAGGGAGAGCTGGGGAATGCCAGGGGCAGCCTCCCACACTCCAAGAGTGCATGCGATTTAAAGCCATGGAAACGAAGGAGGGACAGGTTGCAAATCTGAGTGCTGTAGGAGCAAGGAAGGCCCTGGTCTTGTATCTTAGGCTTTTACAAATCCGACACCCAGTTTTACTGCCGTGATTACAATTCTTGTTTCCATATCCTCAGCCACAAATGTGAAAAATGCACACTTCTTCAAGAAAACTAATACTTTTCATATCTGGTCACTTCTTCAGAGTAAATAAGCTCTGAGAAATTCACTAGAAACTTTTTAGTACTGAAATAGAATCCACTTGCTTCTTCCCAGGTTTCCACTAAACACATAATGCAACCTCAAAAAGTAAATTCTGTAATACCAAATGTAACTTACACTACTTCATAAACTTTGAGAATCCCAAATTTGCTAGCAGTGTTCTAAAAATGAGTAAAGGAAGTTTACAAATAACTGGAAAACTTCCTGTTCCATACAAAATACTAGCAAGGGAGGTCTGGCTAACTAATGATTTTACCAAATATTTGACTTAACCTCAGGGATTTAGGAAACCTCTTCTTTAAAATTCCCATTCCTGCTATTAACTAATGGAGAGCCTTAGATAAATCCCATAACTTCTCTGGGTCTCAGTTACTAAGCAAGTCAAATAAGCAGATTAGATTCAACTTGAAAGTCTAAAAGTCACTGAACTCTGAAATGGTCTTTGGGGCAGCCATCCCTCTGTGACACCGAGAGCAGAGGAGGAAGAGAGGCAGGACAAGCAAGCAGCAGGAAGGGCTCGGCTCAGAGAGGACTAGCACCCCAACTGCCGAATCGAGACGTAGAAGCGCTAGCAATGCACTTACAAGTCCGTGCACAGGAAAATATTTCATACTAACCACCTGTATGAAAGTATTTTATACCAACCATCTGCCGGAGAGCAGATCTAGTAACACCACTTAGGAGAGCAGAAAGGGCCAAATACTATTGCACTGAATAATTTGTAAGAATACATTTAAAAGAATTAACACTATATATTAGAAGCTAAAATCAATAAAAGCAAGAAACTGGGGTTGACTATTAACTAGAATATGAATCTATTTTAAATTTACTTCCTGGAAATCACGTTAATGTTTCTAAAAAAGGTGGTAAGAAGCTGTAACTTTTAAAATAACAATCCTATTTTGTACTTAAGGTTTTTTGTCTTTTCTAAAATTATTATTAGTAATCTATTTATTTGGCTGCATCTTGTCTTGGTTGTAGGCTTCCCAGGTGGCGCTAGTGGTAAAGAACCCACCTGCCAATGTAGGTAGACGTAAGAGATGTGGGTTCAATCCCTGGGTCAGGAAGATTCCCTGGAAGAGGGCACGGCACCCCACTCCAGGATTCTTGCCTGGAGAATCCCATGGACTGAGGAGCCCGGCAGGCTGTAGTCCATAGGGTCGCACAGAGTTGGACATGACTGAAGCAACTTAGCATGCAGTCTTAATAGAGGCATGCAAAGTGTTAGCTGCAGCACGTGGGATCTAGTTCTTGGACCAGGGATCAAACCTGGACCCCCTGCACTGGGAGCGTGAAATCCCGTGGACAGAGGAGACTGGCGGGCTACAGTCCGTGGGGTCACAAGGAGTCAGACACGACTGAGCGACTGAGCACACACACATACCGCAGTCACCTCAGGTGCCTGAGAGATGCCTGTCTCCCTTTCTCAGAAGAGGCTGCTATTTACTTCTGTTAGGTACTCTCTCTAGAGGCTGGGCAGCTCAATGAGCCTTGTGCTCCAGCTCTCCTGGGTTCCCTGTCCTCCGTGTCACTCAAACATATCTAATCAGCTGGAATAACAGTAAAAGGACCAAATAAAGAGGATTCTCTTTATTATTCTCAGATGACTGTTGTTAGTAACATTTGAGGCAGGGAAACATAGCAGTCTGGATGGAGAATTAAGAGAGATGTTTATGGCAGGTGTTTAGGTTTTTAAACCTAAAATCTTACCACTTATGATAAGCTTACAGTCCAGGATGAAGTTTAAAGGCAAAACTTAGCAACCTAGCCTTTCTCATGTGTCACTGCTGATCTTAAGTTACAAGATGATTGAAGCCTTTTGATTTCCACGCCAAGATACAGAGATCAGGGTGCAACAGTAATCCTTCAGTGAGCTTTTCTCACTGAAAGGAAAATCAGACACCAGCAGAGCCCCAGGGTGGTAGACTCGGCAGTGGGGGCATGAGCTCTGAGTGCTGTGGCTGGTGATGAACAAAAGCTCACTTGCGCCCTGGCCTGTCGTCAGCTTGCGCTGGATCAGTCTGGGAAGAGTTAAGAGAGCTTGGCAAGTGAGGAGTTCGAAAGAACACTTGGCATATTTTCTAAGCTTTCCAGAGGGACAGTTCTGACAAACACAAATTAATTATGTCTTGATGTTATCGTGGGAGGTAGAAATTGTACCCATCCACTTAGGACAGTGATGAATTCAGGTCAGAAGTGATTTCATGTCCCATCAAGAGGAGGGCAGAGCTGAGGTGAGGGCAGTGCCTGACTGTAGGTGCACAAAACGCTCTGCCGACAGAGGTGGCAGAGGACGCTGCTGGGGTCATCCACTGTGTTTGCTTCAGTGCTCTTCAGACCCTCCATATGCAGCCGTGGGCATCACTTCCTTAAAGATCAAGTATAAAAGTGCCTCCCCCCAGAAGCTGGTCCCTTGGGCAACAACGTCTCTTCTTTACTATCTGTGACTAGCAATTCATTACTTTTACCTTCTGGTCTTACATAGTCTGTTTTCTAAGCATCTTCCCATGGAAACTGTAAGTTCCCTGAAGGCAGGAACCACTCCTCTTTCATTTGTAGCACAGCCTCTCAAGAGCAAACACGTGGTGAGGATTCCAGGAAAGCACAACAGACACCAACCCGGGGCAGATCAAGGCTGGGAAGCACTCCCACCACCCCCACTGCACCAGAAGCTCCACGTTTGTTGGCTCAGATTCCCCTGCAAGCCAGGCAGGACTAATGACTAGAAGGTGCGTGGAACGGTGGGAAGGAAAGAGAGAGCTGGCATTTTGAGGTGGCTGTTCTTCTTATAGGATGAAACCATGTTCCTCTAATCAGATGCCACCTTGCCTCTTGGGGCACCAGCACAGGTACATCCCAGAGCCTTTTTAGTGTGATCAGTCGATTACTCCCTGTGGTCCTGAGTGATGCCCAGCTCTGCCAAATGGTCCATTTGTGTCTCCTCTGGTCTGTTATCCCACTTGTTATCACACCACCCTCCAGAAGACTAGGTATTAACAAATCGGCAAAACGAGGTGGTGTGTTGCAGGGGAACTGTCACAGGCATGCTGTGTGGTGAGCTGAACACAAGCAATAAAATAACCTGTACGGGTTAACTGTTCTTGCCATCAAAAGAAGAGGCTGCAAAGCAAGAGAGTTCTAGGGTACATCAGAGGCAAAGGTAGCAGACGTTCTGAGAAGACAGTCGGGTCAAGTTCCACTAGAAGCCCCACCTTGACAGCAGGGTGTTAAGGTGCAGCCTGCAGGCTGTCTTGAGCTGGTCACACAACTGGCGAAGCTGCTGACTGCAGGCAGTCATCAAAATGGTTTGCCTCCAAAGGCTAAGCTCAGAAGTGACCAGCAACCTGCTTAGAAAACACGGATGGTACAACTCTGTCGACACCTCTTCTCTTGCCTTCTGTGGCATCTTTTTGGTTTCCACATGACTGAAAACAGTGTTTCACTGACAAAGAGCTATTTCTGCACTCACAAGAAGTTTACGCAAGTGTGAAATCTTGCCTGTTTTGTTTTTGTTTTGTTTTGTTTTTTTCAAGATTATCATTTACTCACATCTGGAGTTAGGCTAAACATACAAAGTCTCAGGAAATAACCAGCCTTGTGGAATCTGCCTGGAAGACATAATCACTTTCAGGTGGGCAAGTATCCTAAGAGTTAAAGACAAATACCAGACTCTACTGACCAGAGGGGAGGTTTGATTTGAAGAGGGGTTAAAAATAAAAAAGCACAACAGGACTAGAATTACACGGCACCTCTTAACTTTATGTGTGTGTGTGACGTGTATCTGCTCATTCATACAGGTTCTAGGAATCCAGGGTCTGTGCAGGGGTTCCAGGAGGGCCCGAGTTCTCTCTCTCTCTCTTTTTTTTTTTGCCACAGCACGCAACATGCAACGTACGGACCTCAGTTCCCCAACCAGAGATCAAACCAGTCCCCCTCGCCCCTATGTTGGAAGTGCAGAGTCTTGAGCACTGGACTACCAGGGAAGTCTTCGGGAAGGCTCTGTCTAGAACAGGGCAAGCAGAGAACAGCCCAAGGGCCAAATCTGACCGCTGCAGATCTTTGCACACCTCACAAGCTAAGAACGCTTTTTACATTATAAATAGTTCGGGGGGAGGGGGAGGGGAATCAAAGGAAGACTATTTCATGACATGTGAAAATTATGTGAATTTCAAACTTAAATTTTTGAATTTCATCAGAAAAAAAAGATTGTGGAAATGTGTTTTTTTTCCAGTATATAAGTAAATTAAGTAACTAAACTAAGTAGATACCTGCTGAATGAATGAATAAACTGACTGTGAAATATAATCCGCTATTTGGAAATGTTAGATGCATGTGAAGTACACACACACACACTGAGTCGGAGGGCTTTGGATTTTGATGAAGTTCTAATCTCAGTAAAGTAGTCTCTTGGTACTTTACTGAATTATACTGGTGAGTCCTAGAGAGGGCTGCTATTTGCCATTTGATTTCTGGCAGACAAGGAAGTTAGGTTATGAAGTGATCTGATGTTAAAGAGAACTCACAACCCCCTGTAGCCTCTCTAATGGTAAAATGCGGGAACACTGCCTGGAACCTACAGACTCAGAGAAATGAACTGGGCATCTCAGAGAAGATAATGGGAACTGGAAGGGACAAAATATCTTGCTTTTCCCTGGACAACAGCAGTGAAATACAAATGATGCCAAATTCCTCATAGGAAGACCAGCGCTAACAAAGCTGTTCATTTTGTTTTTCCACTTGCCTCATCAGCTGCTCAAACGACCACTCATTAAGAAAAGCCAACATAAACATACTTTAAAACGCTGGTTCTCTATGACAACTCCTCTCAAGTAGCTGACATCAGAGCTCCTGGTAAGAGTCACGCAGCCTCTGGGGAAAGAAGAAAGGAGCAGGTTTCCAGCCTCCCTGAAAGGTCTCAAGGCTTGGAAAGTTGCAGCGATCCGTGTGGCAACAGTTCACAACACACTGGCTGTTACAAGATAAACGAGGCTCCTCCAAAGCTAGAAATGATCAAGTGACATAGGTACCAACTGCTTTGAATGAAGCCTAAAAATAATCCAAGTTGACTGTATTTAATAATTCTAGGTCAACTGGTTCCATTCCCTGCTCTCTGGAGGCAGGAAAATAGCTTTGATAAGTGGTTGCAGGCTGGTGCCGGGACCTCCAAAAGCAGACGCAGCAGCTAACAAAGGGTCCGTCTCTTCCTTCTTTACTCCACTGACTTGAAAATTGCTTAAGAATCATAACAACTCAAATTTAGGCCTCTTACTATAGAAAGCATAGCATCTTTTGAAGATGTTAGAGAATCTAGTATTTTGAAACAAGGAATAGAATATGAACGGTTATTTGGAAGAGTCACCATTATTAAGAAGAGAAAGATACAGTAATTTACGTGAACAAAGTTATTATTAAGTCCTCTCCCTCTGTTCTTGTGTACTATATAAAATTAATTATTATATAGATGTCTTTTAAAATTTTTTATTGGAGGAGAGTTGATTTGCAATGTTATGTTAGTTTCTGGTGTACAGTGAAGTCAGTTTTATCGGTGTGTGTGCATCCACTGTTTTTACATTTTCTTCCCATATAGGTTATCACAGAGTACTGAATAAAATTTCCTGTGCTATACCATAGGTTATCATTATCTATTTAAAATATAGCAGATACGTCATTCCCAATCTCCCAATTTACCCCCTCCACCCCGTAACCACGCATTTGTTTTCTACATCTGTGACTCAACTTCTGTTTTGTAAATAAGTTCACGTGTTCCATTTCTTCAGATTCTGCATATAGGTGATGTCATCCTTGTCTTTCTCTGATTTACTTCACTCAGTATGACAGTCTCTACTATAGACCTCTTTTTAATTGACCAGAAATTAAAATAGCAAATAAAAATATTTCTAAAATACTTCGAGGAGTAAGTTTGGAAGGGCAAAATAATCCTGTGTTTAAAGGATATTTAAGGTGCCTCGGTGGTAAGGAATCTTCCTGCCAGTGCAAGAGACACAGGAGATGTGGGTCTGATCCCTTGGTGGGGAAGATCCCCTGGAGGAGGAAATGGCACCCCACTCCAGTATTCTTGCCTGGGAAATCCCATGGACAGAAGAGCCTGGCAGGCTGCAGTCCACAAGGCTGCTAAGAGTCAGGCACGACAACACGCATGCACGAGTTAGTAAGAGTAAATCAGATAAAATTCTGAAGTCACTGAGTCATGCAATAAAAGTAAATTATACGAAAACAGAGAGACTGAGGACCCAAAATGTGGCCATCCAGCCCTTCATGGAGCCGCCAGAGTGGCTACTGTTGACCAGGCCTGGGGCCCAGAAAGGAGCTCCCACCTGGGGGAGACAGTTTAAAAAAAAGGGGGGCGGGATGGTCTGAGATCTCATGTAAGTGTTCTTACCACAATAATTTTTTTTTAAAATAACACATCAGGAGAATTTATTTTTTAGAATAGACAGAAACTAAACAAGAAAACTAACTACAACACAACTCCAGTCAACAAAACCTCTAACCAATTAAACTGAGATTACAATTCCAGAGAGTTCATAAAAAAATACATAAAATTATTACTGCTACTAAATATATAATCTCTTAGTTTCACATAAGCTATAATTTTATTTCATAAGCAAAAAATTATTAGAGAAAGAACAAGTAATATACTACCTCCCTATCTGCTCAGAACCCAAAAAGTTCCTAAAGCAAGAGCTGCCGCTTATTTGTAGCCCCCTGACTGGCTCAACTCAATGCCTACAGCATAGCGCTTCCCAAACTATCAAAGAAGGACAATTTTTTACTTTTTTTTCTTTTTAAAAATCTCCAATCCATTGCAGACCAAGATTTTGGTTTAAAAGAAAATTTAAAATTACCAGGGAAGACAAAATTTCAAAAAGACATATAAAACACAAAGTTCCATTTTCTAAAAATTAATATCACACTATTATAAAAGTTTCTAAATGCTTACTCTCAATTTCTTGCCCTGTCACAGGCTGGCCATACTTTGAGTGGCACTGGTATTCAAAGGAAATAATCAAAGGAAAGAAAGAAAGGGGCTGAGTTTGGTACAACAGAAATGGCAATGACCTAGGTATCAAGAAATCTGTCCTTTTGGACCTCAAAGCAAATCATTTGCAAAACAAGGCAGGAGGGCTGCTCAGTGACTTTTTCAAACATGGTTTTAGCAGTGTGTGCCTTTCTCCAAGCAAAATCTTAAACAGAAGGTTAGTGTGTAACACCTGAGGGGGACTGTGGTCGAGGTGGCACTGGGGGAACCAGAGCTCAAATACCTCCTCTCCCCTTGTCAGGCCTCCAACAAACCCAGTGCTCTGTGGAATACAGTTTGAAAAGCAGCAGCTATTGCTAAGGTCCATGACAATTTTAATGTTCATTGTAGCCTAGATAATTTCACAGCACTCAGTAACTGGAGACTAAGAAGCTTTCAAGAATAAAATTGGGCATTTACCATTACCTAGTAAGTACAATTCTTAAGGTGTTATTAACTTTTGGAATTCCAACAATTGGCTGTTTGTGAGCACTGGCCCATGACCAGTGTCTTCCAAAAGTGGTAGCAAAGTACCAAACCTGGTCTCTTCGATAGTGTAAAGTCTTAAGCTGCAAAGTAGACTCTGAGGGTCTAAGTGATTGAGGATGAAGTCAAGGCTGACTGACTCCTACCTAGTGTGGCTCCAAAGAGGACCCAGAGGAGAAATGGTTAACGCGTCGACCTGCGCCACCAGTGTCCTGACAAGTCACTTCAGACTACAGCAAGACAAGCAGAGCGCCACCTCACTAGCCACTAGCTGTGCTCTAACCCAAAGGAAGGCACCCCTGCATCCTATTTTCCTTACAGCACAGGATGGAGACCTGGGAGAGAATGTTATTTCTGCTTTCCAGCCAGAGGGAGCAAAGGAAAAATGTATCAATATTTCACTCTTCTCCTCCAACACTGGGCCATCTATGTGTTGATTTCTTACTATCACAAAAGCTCTTAAACCTTTTGCTTGATCTGTCAACAAACAAAAAGCCAAATCTAATCCTTTCAGGCCAAACCTGGCAGAAGTCTAACCAAACAAAACCGCCCAGGGACTTGCAGCGCTGGCTGTTTCAGTAAGTAGCCCCTTCTCTCCCTCAGCCCTTGCTGCTTTTTCTTTCCTTCTGTTTTTTCATTCGTGTCTTATTATGAAGTTGTGTTTGTTGATCTGGAAGATGACACACATATTTAGTGGTGCTAAAACAACCTTCAAAAAAGTGATGACCCACTTTCTCCTTTCTGGCCTTACAGAAAGTAGAGGCAGGCCCCTGAGCCCTGTTTGAAGTCAGGGCTGCCAGGAGATGGTCGGTTTATGTCTCTTGTCCGAGGACAGGAAAAGGACTCACTCTCGGCACCGTGTGCTGGAGAGAGATAAGACCAGAGATTTCTGTCCTCGGCACCTTATCAGCTCTTCCTGCTACTTTCCAGAGCAGAGAGCACCATGACTGGCAGTAAACTAGCCTAAGCAGGGGCTGGGTGGCGGGCAGCTTGGGGACTGGAGGGAGGGAGGGAGGAAAGGGTGCAGAATGAAGAAAAGATGTGAGGTTTTTAATATATCTCAAAATGGTTCGGTCCAAATAAAACTGTCTTTAAAAAAAGTTAAGAACACCCACATTTTACATCTCACTTTGCTAAGACTGCAGCCACAGGGGTAGACGTTTTTATAAGAGCTTCCTCTCTGGCTGGAATGCACTACCACCTTCCTTGCTCTGAGCCCTGCCCCTAACTGCTTTGTGCTACTGGCTTCCGGGCACGTAGCAGGAGTCTGATCTGCCTGTCTGCCTGGCGGTGGGAGGGGCGCGATGAGGGGCACGCGGCGGGAGGCCTGTAAACTAGAGGCTGCAGACAGAAGGCACACGTGCCTCCGCGTATTTGACTTTTAAGTTAATTTTTCTTGGAGTACAGCTGCTGTACACTGCTGTTTAAGTTTCTGCTGTACGTGTGCCTTCATTTAGACAACCAGTGTTTTCTTTCGGGGATTATGTGTGAGCAGTAAGGGCTGCACAGCCTGACCAAAGGGTAACAAGGTAAAGAAGCAAGATCTTGGAATCAGGCTCCATGCAGAAAGTCTGTGCAGAATTTAAATTACAGAAGTGAATAATTTACAACAGAAGAGAATAAAAATGGAGAATATAATCAGGAATCAGTGGACATATAACAAAAGTAAAATTTAAGAATGCAATTTCTAAAAATAAAATGAAGGCTTCCCTGGTGGGTCAGCGGTACAGAGCCTGCCTGCCAATGCAGGAGACATGGGTTCTATCCCTGGTCCGGGAGGATCCCATGCGTTGTGGAGTAATTAAGCCCACACACCACAGCTGCTGAGCCTGAACTTGCGTCCGGGAGCCACAACAAGCAAAGCCACGGCAATGAGAAGTCTACGCCCCCCACTAGAGAGGAGCCTCCATTCTCCACACCTAGAGAGAGTCTGTACACAGCAACGAAGACCAAGAGGGCCAAAAATAAACAAATAGAATTCTAAAAAAATGTAAGGAACTGGATTTTGCAACCAGTCAGTTGAATCATTTTACAGAACAAAATTCCAAACGACTCTGAAACACTGTAATTTGACTGTACATAACCTAATAGATATACCATAAAGGACAAAAAGAATTGGCCAAAAAAATTTTTTTTAAACACCTCAACCTACTTTTTCTCTTTGATAATCAAGTTATTGATGTTATTCTGTGACTACTGTATATTCAATGGGAAATAAGCAAATGAATAATGTGGCATTTAAATGCTTTTTATTTCTAGAATTGAGAAATTCCTAGATTTCTTACTGTGGCTAAATAAAAACAAAAGGTTAATGCCATTAAGTCTTGCGGTCCTGAATTTGAATGAGCAACGTGAATATAAACTCATGATATACTTTATCATTCAAAAGGGTTGTGTCTTACTTGTTTAATCATCTGTCACTCAACAATGCTCTTGGATGGCAAGCAGAAACATCTGAGTTAAGAAGAAAAAGGAATTGGGAGGGTCTGGATCAAGGGAACTATAAGGGAAGAAAGCAATTAAAATAACGTTACTCAGAAGAAGAATGATGAAATAAGGAGAGACTATACTGCAGGGAGCTGTGACCACACCTGGGGCCTCTTTATACTTGGCCTGTTACACAGTACTGGCTAAACCATAAGATCCAGGCGGAGCCTAAATGATTAGAAAGTGGGCTCACAGCTACAGCCCCTGGGCTCCAGGGCACAGGCTCAGCAGTTGTGGCACACGGGCTTAGTTGCTCCGAGGCATGTGAGATCTTCCTGGACTAGGGATCGAACCTGTGTCTCCTGCACTGACAGGTGGATTTTTACTACTGAGGTTCCAGGGAGGCCTACAGGCTTCTTTTTAAAAAGAGCACCAACAAGAATGTTCCAATTGTACTTAGGGAAAGCAGCTTCCTCAGGTCAGCTTCTCTGTTTGAAACCCCATCTAATCTAGGTTACAGAAATCCAGACATAAAATGCATTTAAGCATTTAAATGCATTTAAGGCTATTTAAAGTTCAGGCCCACAAAATGTTTCAAAACTGGTCAAGTAAAACTGAGACCCTCCATATGATTTTAAGAGTTGGAGTGAGAATTACAAAAGGAGCCCTGGACAAATGTCAGGGGATGCAGGTGAGCAGGCTGGCTGTCACTACAGCTACTACATTGCTTAAAATGACTCTTTCTAATGCAGAAAACATCAGAAAGGCAACAGATGACAAAACAAAACCCAGCTGCTTTGGCCTTGTGCTGTTTGCAGAGATTGAGTGCTATCTGAAGAGAAAAAAAAGGCCGAGTGAATTTCCTAGCACCTCACTGGGTTTCAGTTAAGAAGTAACAGAACCCTGACTAGCAGAAGGGCCTACCATCTTCGGGTGGGATGACAAGGGCGATTAGGCCTGATGACAGCCACCGCCACGTGTAAAACAGATAGCCGGTGGGAGCCCGTGTAACGCACAGGGGGCTCAGCTCTGTGCTCCGTGCTGACCTCGAGGGGTGGGGCTCGGGGGAGGGGTAGGAGGGCCAAGAGGGAGGAGGTATATGTGTATGTACAGCTAATTCACTTTGCTGTTCAGCAGAAACTGTCACAAAATTGTAAGGCAATTATACTCCGATTAAAATAATAGAATACCATTATAATACCAAAAAAGAAAGAAAGACCTACCAGAACTCTGACTCCCAATAAACACAGAGAACTTATCATTTAAACCTTATGGAAGAAAACAATTATCCAGAAAACTCCTGTAAAGCTTTAGGTTAAAGATTCTCTGTTTTAAACAGAACTTTTTGGCTGTTAAGAAGTAGATCCAGTGGAATTACTTACGATTACGAGGTAATGATGATAAGCATTGAGCATTCTATTAAACTATACTAAGAGCTCTTCGTGAAATCCTACTAATTTAGGGCTGAGTTTAAGCTTCCCATATTATCTCTATGGCCTGGCAAATTAATAAATCAGAATCCTCCTTAATACTTTCCATCCAAAGTCTACAGAAGACAAGATTCTTACGCTAAGTCTACAGAAGACAAGATTCTTACGCTTCATCCAATAGTGTTTCAATGATCAATTCTCCAACTGACTTAATCACAAAATAGTCCAAATTACAAACAGTGCCTAAGAGAAATACTTAAACAACACTGAACAAGCCAGTGTTGAAACAGCAATTTTTATGAATGCATGTTGTGGTATATGACTCTCTATAGCTCTCTCTATATCAATATGTGGGTACACATTCTCCACGTGAGGATGGAGTCATGCATCCTAAAAGGAATACGGCAATGTACTGTGAATAGCTCTTTCCTCCTCAGCAAGCCAAGGAGCGATTTGTTGCCAGGGAAATCTAATTAAACACGAAAGGACTGGTTACCTAAAAGACCCTGGGCTGGTGCTACGGCTAGGAGCTGAGGGGCTTTTGTGTGGCTAACCTCGGAGAACTAGGGCATGCTGTGTGGAAAGATGAGACTGTCCATTCTACCACTGAAGATGCAGAGATTCCACGGGACACGCAACGTTCAGACTGTTCTTAGGCAAAGTAGCTTCCCTATTTATAGAAGCAGAAACCTCACCAAATCCAGGTTACTGAAGTCAGACACATAAAACATGTCTAAGCACGTGTTGAAAAGCTATTTGGAGTTCATGACCCTGGTCATTTTTTTCACATTTTCATTAATCCAAAACGCCTTGCAATGCTATAGAATTAGCCCTTCGCCACTTGTTTCTTTGAGAGGAATTAGCCAGCTGAGAGCTTTGATGACCAGAGAAACGACTCCTTTCTCAGTCCCTCTGCTGCTCTGGAGTAACTAACCAGGTAAGTCTGTGATGTGACATCTGGTGGGAGAGGACGCCTAAGTCAGGTGCAACTGATCACGTGCCGCCGTGGCAGGAGCCTTACACTTCAGGTGAGTTTTTCAGGGCCATTAAGCCTGATAATATCACCAGGACCAAGTCTGTGGATGGCGACACTTTCTCAAGTCAATGAGAAAGTGAAGAGGCCTTGGTATTATTCCTTTTCTCTTCTCTTGCCTAGCTTGTAGTGTGACAACAGCTGTATCTGTAACAACAAGCAGTTTGTCTGGCATAGGTAAACAGTCACAGTAAAACATGGAAGCTGTGTGATCTTTCCTAGGCTAAAATCCCATGGACGGAGGAGCCTGGTAGGCTGTAGTCCATGAGCTCGGGAAGAGTCGGACACGACTGAGCGACTTCACTTTCACTTTTCACTTTCATGCACTGGAGAAGGAAATGGCAACCCACTCCAGTGTTCTTGCCTGGAGAATCCCAGGGACGGGGGAGCCTGGTGGGCTGCCGTCTATGGGGGGCACAGAGTCGGACACGACTGAAGCGACTTAGCAGCGGCAGTGGAGCCAGGACAGTGTGAGCAGACACATGCTCCCTGAAGGAAAGGAAAACACCCCCCAAACCTCTCAGTTTGGCTGTTGCTCAGGCAGAACCCTTTCGGCTCTCTTTTCAGAAAATTAAAATAAGCTCTGGCAGCAACGGCTATGCTGCATCCCCAGACCTGCCCTTCAGGACTGAAGGGTTTGTTCCTGGGTCAGTCCTCCCGGGAGCAGCCACCTGACCTAAGGTCACACTCCCATTCCTGGGGAACAGGGGCCTGGCCCTAGTGACTGCTCACTGCAGGGCCATGAAGGCCCAGCTCCTGCAAAGATCTGGAGGGATTCTGAGGAGGTCCTGGGGAGCCAGCTGAAGACTTGACTACATCATGGAGGCCCAGCTGCTCTCCCCGCCCGATCCTGTTTCCTCCCCCTGAGCACCCCTCAAAGCTAAGTCTCCACGCAGCACCTCGCAACATATTTCCTTCATGCTAATTAATGTCCACTTGAGAGTCTGCTTCCCGGGGAACCAGGCTTAATGGTGTCCCCATAGTTCAGAGCTCCACTTCTGTCCTTAGTAACTTAGCAGCTACAAGCCAATATGTTCATGCTACTGTTTTTGAGTTTTAAAGATCCCCCTGAGTAGTCTCCTTGGTCTGAGTGAATTATTTCATGAGGCAACTGTGTGTGTGGGGGGTGGTATGGGATGGGGGGGGGAGGAAGGTGCTATGGGGAGGCCAATGTGTGTGGTCTTGGATACAAAACTGCATAGATTTTGGCAGTTTACCTCTTACCTGAGGTTCCCCACAAACTCTATTATTTTTAACATGGAATTCTGCAAAATATAACATTTTTCAAGAACACACACATTGCGTTTTAACAGAAAGCCTATATTTGACATTATGCTTTGTAATATTTATTTCTGGACACTGGTACTTTGGAAGAACTTACGATATTAACTACTGTCTTTCAGAATACACCGAGTCACATGAAGGCAAGGACCATTCACCTGGTAAAGAGCCAGGCAAGCTGCTCCGTTATGATACAAGATGGGTGTCAGCAGGCACGGTGATTTACGCTGGAAAAGGATTCACTGTAGGACTTAAAAAGTGAATGTAGTCAACATGTTAAAGGATGCTGGAGGTGAAGCCAACAAGATCCAGCAGACAGAAAAAGCTTGTAGGACACGGAACTCAAGGTTTCTTCAACAATAAAGTACAAGGAAAGAGAGAGGAGGAATTAGAACCTATAGGTTATAAGAGGCTAAAGACATCATCATTTAACTGCAATATACAAGTCTTGCACAGGATTTGTATATAGGATCCTGATTCAAACACACACACTAACTAAAAATTACAAGGCAACTGGGAACATTTTTGAGTACTGACTGGATCTAATGCCATTTAGAAATTGTGGTTCAGTATTCAGGTATGATAACGGTGCTGGGGTGGTGTGTTTAAGAGTCCTTATCTGTTAGAGAAGTCTAATGAAATGCTAAAACCCAGCAATAAGACAGAGTGATATGATGTCTAGGAACTGCTTCAATAGCTGGAGAGAAAAGTGGGTGGAGTGCAGCTGGCTCGATATCGGCCGTCGAACTGATCACTGGGAATTGAGCTGGGAATGGGTAGGTAGGGACTCTGATTAGTCTGCATTTTTACATGGTAAGTTTTCCGTAATGAAATGTTTTAAAACGTGAATGCTGGTATATAAGGAGAATTGTCCCTGGAGTAGAGTGAGTAACCCAAGGCATCTACTGGTGAGTGAAAGTGATCACTAACCAAGTGGCCTAACTGAAGCTGGTGGTTCCATTATCCTAAGAGACATACTTAGGGCTCCAAGAAGGGATAAGGCATAGGGGAACCCGACCGCGGCCTAGCGGTAATCCCACATGCGTGCTGACTCAGACGGGAACAGAGGCCAGCACGGCGGTGCGCTTCCCATGTGAGATCATGGATTGGCCACCGACAGTCACTACTAATGTTAGAACAGGGTTTTTCCCTGAAAGAGTCACAATTCCTCTTTGCTAGCAAAACAGGAACTGATTCTAACAGGAATATTATGTAATTCCAGGGAACTGAGGAGACTGGGAAAAGCAGGATGAGGGGGAGAGAAGAGCACAGGATGAAGGTGGAGGCGGGGAATGGAAACTGCCCGTGGGCTCGTGAAAGGGGCCCAGCCCAGGACAGCTTCCTGCCTGCCTCACCCCTTCCAGCCAGCTCCTTCAGTCCCTGGATTACCACGCAACTTTCAGGCCATCAAAACATGATAGGGGGTGGAGGGATTTTTTTGGTGGGGGGACTTGATGGGGGAGTGAAAAATCCTCTGTTCTCCATAGCTAACAAGCAGAACTGAGGGGATCCTAGGGAAAGAGAACAGTGGGCTAATGATGGGGAGAACATGATGTAGAAAGATGTAGAAAGAACAGTAGTCCAGTGGGGTGCCTTCAGGAATCGGCCAGGAAGTGTGGGGCCCGAAAGCAGCACGCTTCTCAGGCTCAGTGGCAGAGCTAAAATCGCAAGCTCCCAAAGAGACATGCGCACATTTTAAAAAAGCTGCACCAGGGGGTGTTCACTGTGATCCTGCTTTTGAGACACCAGGAGGTGGTAGACACCATCTCCAGCATGCCTACACTCCTCCACACTCTGAGGTTTAATTAGGGTTATCTCTGGGTGTTTGGATCATGGCTTTCTTCCTTTTTTCCTTACCCTCAATTTAACGAGAAAGTCTTTTTTTTTTGGCCACAGAGCATGGTGTATCTTAGTTCCCTGACCAGGGATCGAACCCACACCCTCTGCAGTGAAGGTGCAGAGTCTTAACTACCAGACCATCAGGGAAGTCCCTGGATCATGGCTCTTTTCTGCTTCTAAATGCATACCTATAGGCAGTAGTTTTTCTACAGTGAATATTTACTGCTTTTATAATAAAGAGATCATTTGAAATTTACACACACACAAACAGGGAAAAAAAAAACAAACCACAAGCTTAGGGCAGAGTGCTCTTTCCTCCAGGATAATCGCACTTAGGGCAGACTGCTGTTATTCCAAGTGGCAGGTGTAACCTTGACTCTGAACTAATAACTCCAGGAGGCATTTTCTGAGTTCCCTCTGCCCTCGCCCAGCCCCTTCCTGCATCCCTGCACCTCCAGGGGATGTCCCTATGCCTCTCTCAAGGCCCCTCCCCCTCAAACCCACCAGCTTGTGTCTACAGGGACTCTGGGGAGACCCAAGGGAGAACGCCTTCAATCACAGGAAGTGACAGGAGAAAGGAGCCCAGTGACAAGGAAGGAGGATTAGTAAGTAGGAAGACATGGCTCAAGGGAAGAGAGGCTTTGGCAGATGGGTCCACAGAAAAACGACATCATGGCATCAGGTGAAAGGTGAGAAAAAACAATAGCAACAGCAAGGAAATGAGAGGCAAGTGAATGCACAGTGAGCAGGAAGAGAGAAAAGAGTGTGACAGCAGGGAAGGCCCGGATCGACATGCACACGTGCTGAGCTAGTACTTCTCTGCTGTGCTGATCAGGAGCCCAGATCTGCTCCCAGCTTGGTACTCCCCATCCCTGGGAACCGCACTACCGTCCACTCGCGTGCAGCTGCCTAGCCAAGTCAGACCCCAAGTCCTGGGGTGTCCACCCTGCCCTCTGGCATCACTCAAACCTGCTCCTTTCTCTCCAGCTTGGCCCAGGCTTTCCAGGCCCCTCTGGAACAACAGCCTCTCCACTGAGGGGTCTGTTTAGTCTTGCCCCCTCCCGCCTTCACTCTTCTTCCCATACCTCCTGCAGCCAAGCGATCTTTCTAAATTTGCAGAAATGGTCATGCCCCTTCTGTGCTTCAGAGCCCTCAGCTGCTCCAAGTGCATGCAGAGCTCCCGGCTAAGTTCCCAGTGAGTGTCTGCACAGGGTTCCCTGGATGCCTGTCTCTAGTATGCCTGCACTGAAGAGCGCCTGGAACACGGCAGCCTCAGGAGTTGCTCATGATTAATGAAGGAAGTAAAGCAGATTCACAGTAAGACAGTCTTAGAATGGATTTACGAGGGATTTGCAAATGGCATGCCATATGCAGACAAGGGACTCATGTAAAGTTTCGTGATATTTTTAGGACCGTCAGACTAACAGTTTATCAACAGGTGAACGTAATAGGGAAAAAGCACTAACTAAGTGCTTCCAGGTGGGTTACCCAGGTGGCTCAATGGGTAAAGAACCTGCCTGAATTGCAGGAGACGCAGGAGATGTGGGTTCGATTCCTGTGTCAGGAAGATCCCCTGGAGGCGGGCATGGCAACCCACTCCAGTATTCTTGCCTGGAGAATCCAATGGACAGGTGAGCCTGGCGGGCTATGGTCCATAGGTCACAAAGAGTCAGACACAACTGAAGCAACTCACCATGAACAGGGACAGGACAGGATCGCTCTAATGTGTGATGTGCAGCCCACGGTGTACATGACTCGGATCAGCAACAAACAGCATTCTGTGTTGTATGCACGTGTGTATACAGACATCACACACATATATGATATAGTCACAACCCACGATAGTACTTATGTCGTGAGGTATATTCACTTCAGTCCAGTCGCTCAGTCGTGTCCAGCTCTTTGCGACCCCATGAACAGCAGCACCCCAGGCCTCCCTGTCCATCATCAACTTCTGGAGTCCACCCAAACCCATGTACACTGAGTCCGTGATGCCATCCAGCCATCTCATCCTCTGTCGTCCCCTTCTCCTCCTGCCCCCAATCCCTCCCAGCATCAGGGTATTTTCCAATGAGTCAGCTCTTCACATCAGGTGGCCAAAGTATTGGAGTTTCAGCTTCAACATCAGTCCTTCCAATGAATACCCAGGACTGATCTCCTTTAGGATGGACTGGTTGGATCTCCTTGCAGTCCAAGGGACTCTCAATTACATATAGTTATAATATATCATATGTACAACTGAACAAAATAAACCCCTTTTCACTGGAGACTCCCACCTGACAGGTGACCCCAGGTCACTGCCCACCTCTTGCCCAGGCAGGCATCTGCCATGCCAGGCGGGCGCTCACCCTCCCCACGCACTCCCAGTCCAGTCCACACTGTCTCCTTCGCCAGCCATGCTGCCCTGGCTGTGGCCCTCAGTGCACGCAGGCACGTACACCTCCAACCCTCGCACCATCTGCTGCGTGCCTACTGCATGCCAAGACTTTGCTGGAGGTGGAGATCTGCCTTGAGGAGTTTCTAGAAGCATAAGCTTGAGTAGTTCTGCCCTCAAATGTGTATCCACTCTTGCTTGCATTCCCTAAACTATTTTAACGAGCAAGTGTCTATATAATCCTCTATTAGCTGGTCTGTAAAAATTGTCAAGCCAAATGATTATTTACGACACAAGAGTTTTCTGAGCCAAGACTTATGTTCCTGAGCCCGGTCTGTTCAAATGTCTTGCACTAGACGATTATTTTCCCACTCAAGAGCTTCTAATGGGCTAACGCTAAGGGAAGAACGCAGAGAGCCACTGGAACGTAGGCACTTGCTTTAACTTTTATGGTCATTAGTTTTAATAACCAAACATAAAGGAGTCTATCTTCAAAAATAAAAGGAGAGTAAGTTTACAAGTCATTTAGCCTCGGGGACCTCTGTCAAAAAGCAGCAACATGAACACAGTTAATGAATGTTGTTATAACAAATCATGGTAACATGAGTCATTTCAGTGTGTTCCTTATTACCTGTGGAGATCTAACTTAAGATAAACTTAAAACAAATATTATTGCAATGAGTATCCATTAACATATTCAAACAAGAAGCAAGGTAACTCAAACAGGGTGTGTGAAAGCTACGCTGTCCAGCATAGCTTTTGTACAAGAAAACCACATCCAAAGATTCAGGAATTTGAAAAAATGTAAACTGTTAAAAAATGGATTTGCTAGTGGCCTAGTAGTTGTTCGTCAATTAATATAATAACTCTCCTCGCTGACTTTTCCGTTCAGAAACAAGAATGCGACGGAAGAACCGTGAGGGGGTATTTCTAGGAACTGTCTCATAAGAACCAAAGTTACCAGTGCTCACTGACTGGTAATTTGTCATCAATTAAAATCTGTAATTACAAATATATAGCTTCTGTAAACATTCACACATACACCTCCTTTAGCCAAGAAGAAAAGGAACTTTTGTTTTCTCACAAGAAGTAGCTTTGTTATATATTTGCTGAAGGCTGAAGCAATACGGCGAAGTAAAAAGCATCAGACCTTTTGCCTATTAGTACTTTGGCTTTTGTTCAGCTGTGCTACATGCGAGATCTTAGTTCCTGACCAGGGACTGAAGGGAAGCACAGAGTCGTAACAACTGGACCATCAGGGAAGTCCCTATTGCTAGTTTTAAAATGAGTGGGAAAATAATGTATGCCTTCAAATTAGACTTTTAGAATTTAAAACTAAAATCCAACTGCACCAGTATTTTTAAGATGGCATTTTTTGTGTTGTGACATCAAAAACAGAAAGTGCTCCGAATTCTTCCCAGGAAGAGAAAGACCATTTATTTACTGTATTTATTCAGGGCAAGCTTCCTCACGGGTGTCAGAATGGGAACTTTAACATCACTGTAGAAGAGAAACAGTGATAAAGGAGGTGGAAGTCAGAAAAAGCACATCACACATTTCCGAATATTTACAGAGGGTCAATGTTCTGCCCATTAGCAAGTGGGCATTCATTTAGAGAATCAGAAAATTCAAGTTTCTTGATTTTAAAAGTGAAAAAGTCTAAAATTAATGCACTCAACAGCAACAACAACCACCACTTGGACAGGGGTAAAGTGCTAACATCAAAAGAAAAAAATATCACCAGACCAACAGGGCTAAGGGTTATCAAGCTTCCTCCTCAGCCAAGCAAGCTCACAGAATTCCTCTGACCTGGTTACAAAGAACTTGGCTCACTCCCACATGCTGTCTTTCTTAGCTGCTATAATCAATGAGGTAGAAAGGGTCCTTTCTAAAGGTGCCAACAACAATTTTCAACAATCAATGTCACCTTAAGTAAAAGAAAGTCTTTACCTTGTAACACTACTTATTTAAAAAAGAAAAAAAAAAAATATCAAGACTCCCAAAGCATACCTAAATTGGTAAAGTTTAAATTAAGGTGATCCCACAGTTTTTAAAATTCGAGTCTATGATAGGGAGTTTCAAATATTATGACAGTCACAAAAAACAACCAAAAAGGCCCCTATCCACAAACATTACTTGAATCCTTTTCACACTGCCTACCATCCCTTCCTTTCCACTGAACATAGGATTTGTACAGGTGAATAAAATAAAGAGACTCCTTTAACTGCCAGCTGCAGTTTAAGAAAAACTATTGTCCCCACAGAAGAAAGGTAAAGACACTGCATAAAGAGAACTAGCTGATGACTTGGGATGCCAAGTGGTGAAAGAGCTCAGAGATCTGGAGAAACAGTGGGCTCAGAAAAGAATGGGATGCAAGGTTTCTAACGCTGCAAAGCATATCTAATAACCACTGAAGGCACGAAGCAGCTTGTTTGCACTGATAAGAAAGACTTCTACAGAACTGTATGCAAAAACTAGGTACTGGGCAGCCTGTGTAGGAGGGCTCCCATCTGAAGTCAGAGGACTCCAGGTAGGTGAAGGGAAACAGATGTTGTCCCCCGGGCTAGACGGAGCTGCCGGCAATTTTGCTTTGGTTAATTTCCACCTGAGTGAAGACAATCTGTAAGAAATCCGATGGGTCAGAACCTTTCAAACTTACATTACAGCCTCCATTCTGATATCCACTTGGCCATCAAATCATACTCCAGAGAACAGAGCAGGAAAAGAAATGACTAATTCTCTCTTATACAGAAGAGCCAGGGAGCGAGGCATGCCTTGTCCACTGCTGTCCTATTTGTTTAGATTTATCCTGGTAATAAATTTTCCTCTAAGCATACAATGTTGAGGACATAGGAAAGTCGTAGAAAACTAACTTGTTAACTTCAGATAGATAATAAAAATCTGTGGCTCTGGCTACATTTCTTTATGGGTAATTTCTTCTTTTAGTAACCTCAACTTTCTGCAAGAGGCATAAACAGGTGGTTTTTCAAAAAGAGGTGTCCACAGTCAAGTAAGTAATAGAAGCTTTGAAGATATACCATGTTCATAACCACATAAAGAATTTTAAGAATGCAGTAAAAAAAAAACCAAACTTGTTATGTAATTACACGCTTCATGAGGTGTTTCCCAAATGTATTCAAATATGTGACATGACAATCACCAACTCCCACCCTCAAATATCTATTAACACAGTCTCGTGTTTTGAGGAACATCTTTGGGGGGAACCCTTACAGCAATGTTGAGAGTAAGAACCAACCACAAGAAACAGCACCACGGTGTGAGCTGAAGCTGATCCAGTCTCTCTGACCCTCAGCACAGCTCCCCTAGGTCAATCTGCAGCACCGGGAGGCTGAACTACAGCACAGATGCTCCTGAGTTCAAATCAAAATCCCTGTTTTACGGCACAGGTCCTCACACTAGTTTGAATCCTCAACAAAGTAATAAAACCTCTGAATCTTCCTCATATTCAACACCCGGCCTGCCCACCTCTCAGAGTTGGTATCTCATGATGTAGAATGAAACAATACCGAGACTGTAAAAGCTAACCCAAAAGCGCCATAAAAAATAAGGCGTTATTATTACTGTTGTTGTTGTAATGACCAGAACGACTCCTTGTCTAATAAAAAGGCTTCAGTTTAACAGCCTGGACCTTCTGTATTTAGCTCAGACCTGCCAGGGAGAGTCTGAACCGGTCAATAGTGGTTCTACTGATCTCAATGAAAGTTTTGAACCCGCGGTTGGTTATAGCAGGCAATATAATTGCGATCCAAGTGACAACAACAGTAAAACAGCAGCAGCAGAAACTTTCTAAAGACAAAAACAAGTTTGGGTCATGTAGATTATTGCAGTCTGAGAGTATCAGCACACACATATTTTATTCAAAATAAAAAGAGAACCTCTGAGACAGAGGTACAGGAAAGAAATCTAAATCATAGATGCCTGGGATCAAAGATGTCTGACTGACTTCACTCTGCATAATCGGCTCCAGTGTCATCCACCTCATTAGAACTGATTCAAATGAATTCTTTTTAATGGCTGAGTAATACTCCTTTGTGTATATGTACCACAGCTTTCCTATCCATTCATCTGCTGATGGACATCTAGGTTGCGTCCATGTCCTGGCTATTATAAACAGTGCTGCGATGAACACTGAGGTACACGCGTCTCTTTCAATTCTGGTTTCCTCGGTGTGTATGCCCTTCAGTGGGATTGCTGGGTCATAAGGCAGTTCTATTTCCAGGTTTTTAAGGAATCTCCACACTGTTCTCCATAGTGACTGTACTAGTTTGCATTCCCACCAACAGTGTAAGAGGGTTCCCTTTTCTCCACACCCTCTCCAGCATTTATTGCTTATAGACTTTTGGATCGCAGCCATTCTGACTGGCGTGAAATGGTACCTCATAGGGATGAGTTGGGAGAATGGCACTGAAACATGTATAATATCATATATGAAACGAGTCGCCAGTCCAGGTTCAATGCATGATACTGGATGCTTGGGGCTGGTGCACTGGGATGACCCAGACGGATGGTACAGGGAGGGAGGAGGGTTCAGGATGGGGAACACGTGTATACCTGTGGTGGATACATGTTGATGTATGGCAAAACCAATACCATATTGTAAAGTAATTAACCTCCAATTAAAATAAATAAATTTATATTTAAAAAAACCAAAGATATCTGAAATTCACTTTTATTCCTAGTGCTTCATCATCACGATAAAAAGCTCCAAAGACATCTTTTGGTAATTTCTAACAATTTAAAGAAACAGTAAACTTGTAGCATACCTTCAGTCACAGAGAAATTCATAATTATTTGGTAATTATGAAATGGTACAATAGTAACTAATGTCCTTTCAGTTTCTGGTGGAGAGAAGAAATCTGCATCAACACATCAATGTCAGAAGAATCTCAGTCTTCCTGAAATGTGTAAAAACTATAAATGATGAATTAAGCCGAAACAGCAACTGCTACTCTACTTAGTCTTTAGGTCTTACATTTAAGTCTTTAATCAATTTTGAGATTATTTTTGTATCTGGTGTAAGAAAGTAGTCCAGTTTGATTCTATTGCATACAGCTGATCAATTTTCCCAACACTACTGATGAGACTGTCTTTTCCTCAGTGTATAATATAATCTTGGCTGCTTTGTGATAAATTAATTGACCATATAAACTCGGGTTTGCTTCTGGGCTCTCTATTCTGTTCCACTGATCTATGTGCCTATGTTTGTGCCGATACCATACTGGTTTTGATGACCACAGTACTACAGTTTGTAGTATGGCTGAAATCAGGGAGAATGATACCTTCAGCTTTGTGCCTTTTTTTTTTTTTAAGATTGTTTTAGCCATTTGGGATCTTTTGTAGATGCACAGAAATTTCAGGATTACTAGTTACAGTTCTGCATTTTGAGAGCAGTTGCATTCAGTCTATAGATTGCTTTGGGTGGTATGAAGACTCTAACAATATTAATTCTTCCAATTCATGAGCACAGGATATCTTCCCATTTATTTGTATTGTCTTCAGCTTCTTTCAACAGTGTTTTATAGTTTTTAGACTATAGGTCTTTCACTTCCTTGGTTAAATTTGTTCTTGTTACAAAGTTCCTAGGTGTTTTATTCTTATCCAGGCAATTATAGGTGGGACTGTTTCCTAATTTCTCTTTCTCATTGCTCATTACTAGTGTATAGAAATGTAGTTTCTGTATATTGATTAACTTCTCCCAGAGCATGTGTGATCTGGGTAAAGCTTTCAGAGCCCACTGAAGTGTGCGCATGTGAGCAGGACTGGAATACTGAGAGACGAGTAATGGTCAGCACCAAGGCCTTATTTAAAGATGGCTTTCAGGCCTCCCCACGTCCATTTGCCCCAAACATAACTGATGAATGAGGTAGTGTGGCTACAAAAAAATTTTTTTTAACCAGCTTTTAAATAGCAGGTGGTTCAAAAAGGAAAAGTCAATATGAAGGTATACTTTGAATTGATATATATTTATAAAAGAAAACCATAAAATCCAAATTATTAAAGAAGAGAAAAAATAAAATCTCTTATTATCACTCAAGCTTGCAGCTGGGACTCCTGATTATGAAAAGTCAAAAGCTGTGCTGGGTGGTTATTTAGGAGAAGTCCTTTGGCAGTAAGCTGCTGGAAACTGGAACCCTTCCACATCATCATTAATTGCTTTTACAACTAATATGGGGCGGGTCTGGGGGCTGCAAATAAGTCACTGCTCAGTAGCTCCCTCTAGTGTCAGCTTTTTTTCAGAAAATAATGGTTTTCCCAAATTATGCACAAGAAACAATTATTTGATATTAGGAAAACAATCATCACTCCCCCCGGCCCCCACAAAGGCTTGCCTCAGTGAGAAAGCCCTCCCTTCTCCTCGGCTGTTAGTCTGGTTAGGGATGATCTGTGCTGAGTTACACATGTTGCCTGTACCTCACTTTCTACTCTAAGAAGAGTTGCCCCTTCCATCACACATGCATTGTTAGACAGTGTTTTAATACCTAAACACACTTTTACAGAAAAGAAATTAGAGATGGGGACTATTCCTATTTTCTTAGAAAAATAAGTGCCGCATGATGATTAAGATTTAGTTGAATAAAACTACAGGATTTGAGAAAGGTTTTCTATTTGTCCATATTTTAAGTTTCAGTGCATTTGGAATCTATTCTACTATTTGGACAGAAGAAAAAAATTCAAAAAATGGTAGGCCTAGATAAATGTATGACAGGCCTGTATTTGTTTTATACTATTAGCTATATTTGAATATGTTATCAATGTAAGATAGTCTCAGTAAAACTGACAGGACTTCAAAAAGTGTGTTCACGCCTGAAGCATTTCAGCGTTGTTGCTTTTACGTCACAGGATAAACAGTTCCCTTCAGGCCCCAGAAGCCTGGCAGTTGCTGGGGAGATGAATGGGCCTGTCTGCTCCTGCTCTCCTTTCCTCCAGCCTGGCTCTGCTGCCCACCTTACTCTGCGTCCTACAGCTGTTGTGAAAGATTCCAGGTCATTGCCGCCACATCTGCCTGGCTTATGGAAGGCCATCTTTGATGGGATCTGAAATGCACAGGCGAGTGGCTAGGCCAGAGGAAGCATGCAGGAAGAGGCACAAACAGTTGGGCCAAAGCCAGACAGGCAAGCAGCCCACAGCTGTCCGGGGTCCCCCTCTGCCGCTCTCAGCTTGGGTGCGGTGAACAGAACAAGATGTCCACACGCACCTGAGCACGCACAGGGGCCGAGCGATGAGAGGTCAGCCGACAGGGGCCAGAGGACAATGTTCGAGAGTATGGGCTTGAACATGGATCTTAGAAATGTCACTAGGCAAAGTAGGGTTGTTCCCCCCAAGTTAGGGTAACTTCCAGCAAAGCTGAAGAGGGAACCTGTTCCAAACTGGAGTCTAGGTGGTCTTGGCTGGGCTACCTGTCACCACCTGCCTCCTGGAAAGCTGGCAAAACTCCTGCTGAAGGTCAGAGAACTCACAGGGCTGAGTTGAGACTGAGACCCAGGTCTGCAGCAAGCCTGCACCTCATCTGCTAACCCACACCGTTCTTCCATTTCTCACCTCTGTTCTTTAAGACTTCTGTTCGTCTTAGTTTTAATTTAAATTACATTTTCTACTGACACTGTCACTGCCACAAAGCACCTGGGCGCAGGTACATTACCTAGTAAGAGTCTGTTACTTGGCACGGGCTTTAGGGTTTCCTGGCTGCTTTGACGCTGGAAATGTGTGAAGACAGTGGCCAACGTAAGGGGGACCCTGTCACTAAACTGGGCTCCCTGGAGGCTCAGAGAGTAAAGAATCCGCCTGGAATGCAGGAGATCTGGGTTCAATCCCTGGGTTGGGAAGACACCCTGGAGAAGGGCCTGGCAACCCACTCTAGTATTCTTGCCTGGAGAATCCCGTGGACAGAGGACCCCGGCGGGCTGCAGTGTGTGGGTTGCAAAGGCCAGACACGACTGAGCAACTGACAACACAACACTGTCACTAAACTACATCGATGTGATCGGATGTTACTGCAGACTTCTACACAGTGTCAACAATCACACAGTGTCAACGGGAATGATCTTCTGGCTCTTATACTGTAAGCACTGTTATGAGTAAACCGGATTTCTCTTGGTCATGGTTAACCGAAGCAATAGAATGGAGTTCATCTACACACGGTGGCTGGGAATAAAGTACACATTCTTAAGATGACACGAGCCTCCAGAGGGAAGGCGAGCACTCTCTTGTCCTTGCGCCCCAGAGCCTCCAGTCACACACGCACTCAGCAGAACCCACGTAACAAAGCACGTGGACAGTAAATCTGCCCACCTCTCCCCTCTGCACTCTGCCTATGCTGACGTGGTGGCCCCGCTGGATCCGTGGCAGAGGTCTGCTACATTTCAGCATCACAAGCTCAGCAAAATAGAGACAAATGCATTTCATGTACATACTGCTACTAAAAATAGAATGCCAGAACACACACAAACTTAAGCGAATTCTTCCTAATCTCATGGATTAATCTGGGCTCATCCATCCTACAGAGAGAGAAGCAAGGTGGGAGTAAAGACTGAAGACTCACACAGCTGCACCTCAAACTCAGTTTCTCATGTGCTAAAGCAGAAGAAAATGAATATGATCCAGGTTATTTGTTTGTACTTACTGCCTATCATTTGAAAGATAATGACACTCTTTACATGCGCTTTTTGTCTGAATGAGTCTCAAAAATGCTCTTTCTCTCTGTCACACACACACACACACACACACACACACACACACACACACACACACACACACACACACAATCTTATCCATACTGTCCAAATGAGGAAGCAGAAGCATAGGGCAATTAAGTAGCCAGATAACAGTGTAGTCCCTCAACCACAAGTGAAGAATGGAATCCTCTCACCTAGCCTGTGGTTGAGCCCAAACTCTACAGACTTCAGTTTCCTTTTCTGAAAGTCAAGGGGAGAACTAGATGGTCCCTTTCTGTTCTAAAATGCTACAACTTGCTCAGTCACACAGAGGATTGAGTGACAGAACAGGGATTTGCATCTAAGTTTTCTGGCTTTTGAAACAATCAATACTCACTGAACTATGACAAGCCCCTTCTAATAAATAGAACATCCATTGTCCTTCTAATCTGATCCTGGATGTTCTAAGCCTGTGATCAGTAACTCAAGAATCCTAACTACCAGCCAAACAAGTTTGACTAAAAGATAAAAGCACTTCTATCATGGACCATGAAATCCACGGCTGGATTTCATTACAGCCCCACGAGAGACCCTGCTGGTCACAGATTAAGAGTGGTAAAGAAAACATGGCATCTTGCAAGGGAGCCATGGAAATGTAGCCAACTTACAACACTGTCCCTCCACCATGAAAAGGAAGTAAGAGACGTATTAAATGCCTGACAAGCCATGACTCTGTCCTATGAATAAGCTGAAAATGCACAGTGAAGATAAGGAAAGGAAGCCAAAGATGTCAGAGAAATGAGCAAATAAAGAGCTTGAGGGATGGGGGAGCAGAGGAACAAGTCATAAATCGGAGGAACTCCGTCCCCAGGAGCACACAGAGCAGATTCAGGAATACGGTCAGGGAGCCAACGACAGCTGAGTCTCCCGGGCTGGTGAGACCAACCTCTGAGACTTCACGCAGTGAGTAACTCGCAAGACAAAGACAACTCCCTCTGAAGTTTTCACTGCACATACAAGGGTAAACTTCACTATGAAAACAACTTTCACTCGTGGAAAATGAAACGTTGCTCAGTTGTGTCCGACTCCTTGCGACCCCATGGACTATACAGCCCATGGAATTTTCCAGACCAGAATACTGGAGTGGGTAGTCTTTCCTTCTCCAGGGGATCTTCCCAACCCAGGGATCAAATCCAGGTCTCCCGCATTCCAAGCGGAATCTTTACCAACCAAGCCACAAGTGAAGCCCAAGAATCCTGGAGTGGGTAGCCTATCCCTTCTCCAGCGGATTTTCATGACCCAGGAATTGAGCCAGAGTCTCCTGCACTTGTGGATCACTAATCAAATCTGGATATTGTAGGCCTGGAAAACCTTTGCATTCCACTCCTAAGTCTGATGATAAAACCACCATTTTTCCAACTTGTTCCCATTCTGGGACTAAAGTCTCTTTCCCAGAATGCAAATAATGACAAAAACCTTAGAGTTATCCTATACTCTAAGCAGGCACGAACAGACAGAGGAGAGTGGACCCAGGAGAAACCAAGGGCTCTGCTGTCTCTACGCCTCATCTCTGTGCCTCGCCATCAGGACGATGAACTGTAAGGACCACGGCCGAACTCTAGGTACCGGGGGAGGAAGAGCTCAGAGAACAGGCAAATTACGTTCTGTGAAAGAATCTAAACATCTGCTCTCTGGTGCCATGCATCCTTCATCCACCTTTATTCCCTCTCTCCTCTGGCTTCCGTCCTTGACGTCTATTAATATTAACATAGATGACAAGAAGACTTGGAAGGACTTAAGGGAGGAGCAAACCAGGACACATTATGGCAAAAACAAGCTGGGCGCTAACAACTTTGCACTTGAAGAACGACCATGACATTCTGACCTACCAGGACAGTGACCCAACCATTCTTTGCGCAGAGTGAAATAAACATTAAAGAATATTACAACGAGCGGGTTCTCTGGCAGATTCTATATCACGAAAACTTTCAGATCTAGACCAAATAGATGTACTCCTGATATTTCTGTCAACGACTAGCTGGGTTTTGCCGCATCATTACTCCGTTCTTTTGTTCTTTGCTAATGTAATTTATGTTTTTTTTTTGCTAATGTAATTTTAAAAACAGTAACCAGAAGCTTAACAATTCTTAAGTACAGTTATTGATTAAGAAACAGGAAAATTAACCTGTAACTAAAACGATACATTTGGATTCCCATGAGTATTAAAAAAAAGTTCAATCTATCTAAGCATTTAATTAAACCAACTAACTCACAGTTATCTAATTTCTTAGTAAGCAACTATTAGAGACAGTGGGCTAGGGCCTATGAATGAACAGAAGTCATGGCCACGGTCTAACGGGTAAATGAGTAAGACGGGGACTCCCCAGGTGGTCTAGTGGCTGAGATCACCTTCCAGTGAAAGGGTGCAGGTTCTATCCCTGGCTGAGGAGCTGATTCCACGGGACTCATGGCCAAGAAACCAAAACATTAAAAAATAAAAACCCAGAAACAATATTGTAACAAATTTAATGCAGACTTCAAAAATGGTCCGCGTGAAAAAAAAAAAAAAAATCTTAAAGTTAAAAAAAAATTAAAGAGAGAAGTGAGACAGACAAGATGCAAAGGAAAATGAAGAGGTAACTCACTAAGGCAGCACACGGGGAGAGCAAATTCAAACGGCTGCAGAGGAGGGTGAAGAGAGGCCGCGGCGAGGAATCCCTTCCTGAAGGTGCAGCTGTGACGCAGGCCCCCGAGGGCAGGACTCCCTGTCTGCCCTGCCACGGCTGCATCACTAGTGCCCAGCAAAGAGGCATTTAGTCAAAATCTGCGGAACACACAAGCGAGCCAGGACTTTAAGTCCAGTGCTTGCTCACCTGAACAACAGTGTGTGTCCCCTCTTCCTTCCTCGATGGCAGGAGCAGGACTAGAGCTGCCCGGGAAGGACTCGGACAGGCGGAGCAGACCAGGCAAGGGCAGTGAAAGTGGAAGCAGTGAAGCAGGGACATGAAGGTGTGAGAGGACAGGCGCCGCCTGGGGCTGTGGGGGGCGCGGTGCTCTGCAGCTCGGAGAAGCAGGCATCTGCACCAGCAACGGAGAGCAGGGCGAGCTGGTGGAGGGTCTGGTGCGCTGGTCAAAGGGAGGGAGTGAGTGAGTGTGTGTGTGTGTCGGGGGGATGTAGGCGATGACTGAGAAGACACTAATACTACAAGAGAGAGACTTTGAGAGAACAGATGATAACAGGACACTCTGAAAAGAAGAAAAACTGGGGTCAGGGAGAGTTTCTCCAGTTCCAAGAGAAATTCGGGGCCAATAACGATCAGGACCTCAGTAAACATGGAAAACCAGTAAGAATGCAGTAGCTATGTTAAACATACAAAATCAGCAGAGTTGGTGATGTCTGACAGGATATGAACGTTAAAGGGAAGAAACAAATCAAATATTATCCTCAAGTTCACGATCCAACTACACAGGGTAAATAAGATCCACAATGATGAGAAAGACGCTTCGTGCTCTTAGGTTTCCCCCTATAACCTGGGGTACGTGCTTCCTCCACTCACAGTTGTTCTCACCTGGAGTGACCCCGCCGATGCCTCCATCTAAAACTCAGGCCCGGAGAAGTTAAAAGCTTGGCTTGGGGTCACAAGGGTGACCTGAGACTAAAGAGGAGACGCTCTTGTCCCTGAGTTCATGACCCTTTCCACTTCATCATCATGACTAGTGTCCACGCATCTTTCCCAACAGAGCGATTATAATTCTGAGAAAGGCACGCCTGCAGCAGGCGAGGCCCCTGTCTTCCAGCAGAACGCCGTGCATTCTTTCTGCGGGAGAGGAAAACGGAGCCAGGGCCAGACACATGGCCCACGACCGCCTACGTGTGCACGGAGAACACACACAGAGGCGGCTGGCCGGCCACAGGAATCAGCCTAAGAGGCTTCCGCGCTGGGCTCACAGCAACAGCAGTGTACTTCTGGACACTCAGAGTACTTTCTGCAATCCACTCACACACCGCTACGGGCTGAGTTGGGAACTGCACATTTCCATGCCACACCTAGGAGCTCGGCGAATGAGTTGTGCTAAAATTCATAACAAAGGTGAATATTAGAGCCGATTCTTTACCAGCTGAGCCACGAGGGAAGCCCAAGAATACTGGAGTGGGTAGCCTATCCCTTCTCCAGTGGATCTTCCCAACCCAGGAATCGAACCGGGGTCTCCTGCATTGCAGGCGGGTTCTTTACCAACTGAGTAATACAGGAGACCTGGGTTTGATTCCTGGGTTGGGAAGACCCCCTGGAGAAGGGGAAGGCTACCCACTCCAGTATTCCGGACTAGAGAATTACAGTCCATAGGGTTGCAAAGGGTTGGACACGACTGAGCGACTTTCATTTTCACTTTTCATTAGAGCTGAGGGAAAGAAGAGTAACAAAAAATACACAAACTCCTTCACTTTGAAGTGGGGGCTTTTCAGTCTTACCAGGTTCATGTTCTGAACGTGGGAGTGGGAAATACTCAAGAGGATGGGGGAGCAGGAAGAAGAAGTCCACAGGATAGGCCAGGGACAACTTATAGTTTAGATTATTTCTAGACCAACCCTGTTTAAAGACACTTCATTATGAGGAAGAAAATCTGAGTAGCAAATAAAGCAAGCTTTTGGTTTTTTGTTTTAGAATCGGAAAAATGCTGGGGCCAGGATACAAAAACACCTCTACCCAAGTCTTTTGAGATAGAACAGCTTACAATTTGGAACTGATAAATGAGGAAAAGGGTTGTTAAATTTTGAACAAAGGTTTTCTTTTGATGCAAAAGGGCTTTCTCTCAGTTTCTAACCTTCTTTCCTTGGTAACTATTAGCTGAATGTCCCGATCCACTTACAGAATGAGGAACAGACATTTTCCCCCCCCAAAATAAAAATGTGTGAGGAGACACCAGGCTTGCTCTTTCAGGGAGACTGAGCTTGGGTGGCTCAGCTACGCAGACGCTCCGCTAGATGGCAGCTGGAGGGCAGGCTGACAGCCACCCGAGCAGACAGAGCGTGCGCGCAGTGGCCTCCCGCCCCAGGCTTCCTCGGGGCAAGAGCGCCTTTCTGGAGAAGCTGAACCCACGGAAGACAAGGCCTGCAAGAATTCTGACCTCTGGGGGTTCCGTAAGGAAAAAGCCAACTCGCCATGACCACTCCACAGCACAACTCAGCCGCTGAGCAGTGCTGCCGAGGCAAACAGCTCTCAATCTGCTGCTCACTGACTTAGAGCACAGGGCAAAGGAACATCAGACAGCGGGGAACTCCTCCGACACGAAAGAAACAAGTCAAAACTAAGAGAGAAAAGGAGCCTGGGGGACAAAGACAGAAAAACAACCTGTACATCTCATACCATCATGCATTCAGAGACAAGGGAATATGTATGGAATCCATGAAATAAGAACAAGATGCCATTTAAAGATAAGCAAATAAAAGGGGACAATCAGGTGATGAAAAATAGCTCAGGGAAATTAAAAATATGAGAGCAAAACTCAAAATTTTAATAGAAAAATTGGAAGATAAAAATCAAGAAAATCTCCCCAAAAGAACAAAATAGCAGACAAAAGATAAGAAAAACCTGAGGAATAACCCGATGTCTACCACTTACCTAATGATTCCAGAGAAAACAAAAGAGAAAAAAAAATCAAAGAATAAAAAGTAACTTTTCAGAACTGATAGAATAACATGAATCTTCACACTGGGAGGCCTAGCAAGAGTCTGATGAATAAAAATATACAACAATTGACATTTCCACAAGATTTCAGAAATCCAAGGTTAAGAAGATTCTAAGAACTCTTGAAGACAAAATAAACAAAATAAATATGTGTCATGGAGAGAAATAAGAAGAGTACCAATGGATATCAGAAGACACGAGAGCAATACCCTCTAAATTCTGAAAGCAAATAATGTTCATCCAGAATTCTATACCCACACAATCTGCCATGATATTCTGATAGAGATTTTCAGAACTGCAGGCCTTCTCAGAAAGCTGCTGGAAGACGAGTGAGGAGACAGACGTGGGATGCAGGCCAGAGCAGGTAACAGGAGCCAGGTGGACTGGACCATCTACAGGGATAGGAACAAGGCAAATTCAACAGCCAATCCAGAGTGAACAGGCCGAGAGGGTCTGAGGAGGGTGGTATCCTGGGGAAAACACCGAGCTGACAGACCATCAGACATAAACGACACGGCAGAAAGTTTTGTACACTGTGGCTACTAGAGGGTATGGGGAAAATTACACAGTTGCACCCCACTCTGCACAGAGTCGGACACGACTGAAGCGACTTAGCAGCAGCAGCAGCAGCAGCCCCCAGAAAACATCACAAATGTGTGAAAAGAAACGTCGTTAGAGTACACTACTTGGCTTAGCAGGGAACACTATTTACAGTCATAAAAATATGAACACCAAACACTAAAATAACACTATAATAAATAATAAGAATAATGCATCAGTATTTTGAGCAGTAAAAGGCCTAAATTCTAACCTACCAAAATAAAAGTCCAGGTAACCTCAGGAACTAACACATGAAGAAAGTCAATGTAAGATCTGTGCTTTAGATGTAGAGATAAATACTGTATAAGATACCATGTAAAAAATGAAGGTGCTGTAAGAAACAGGCTTAGGAGATAAACAGGTGAGGTGTATAGCTGAGGAATGTTGTTTTTTGTGATGTTTCAGTTCAGTTCAGTTGCTCAGTCATGTCCAATTCTTTGCAACCCCATGAATTGCAGCATGCCAGGCCTCCCTGTCCATCACCAACATCCAGAGTTCACCCAAACTCATGTCCACCGAGTCAGTGATGCCATCCAGCCATCTCATCCTCTGTCATCCCCTTCTCCTCCTGCCCCCAATCCCTCCCAGCATCAGAGTCTTTTCCAATGAGTCAACTCTTCGCATGAGGTGGCGAAAGTATTGGAGTTTCAGCTTTAGCATCATTTCTTCCAAAGAACGCCCAGGACTGATCTCCTTTAGAATGGACTGGTTGGATCTCCTTGCAGTTCGAGAGACTCTCAAGAGTCTGCTCCAACACCACACTTCAAAAGCATCAATTCTTCTGCGCTCAACCTTCTTCACAGTCCAACTCTCACATCCATACATGACCACTGGAAAAACCATAGCCTTGACTAGACAGACCTTAGTCGGCAAAGTAAAGTCTCTGCTTTTGAATATGCTATCTAGGTTGGTCATAACTTTCCTTCCAAGGAGTAAGTGTCTTTTAATTTCATGGCTGCAGTCACCATCTGCAGTGATTCTGGAGCCCCCAAAAATAAAGTCTGACATTGTTTCCAATGTTTCCCCATCTATTTCCCACGAAGTGATGGGACCAGATGCCATGATCTTCGTTTTCTGAATGTTGAACTTTAAGCCAACTTTTTCACTCTCCTCTTTCACTTTCATCAAGAAGCTTTTTAGTCCCTCTTCACTTTCTGCCATAAGGGTGGTGTCATCGGCATATCTGAGGTTATTGATATTGTGATGTTTAGTGCAGCTTAATTTTTTAAATCTATGTGCATATATTACTTTGGAACCAAGATTCAAATTCAGATAGTATGGACCCAAATCTGGAGATCTTAACTTTGAAAGAAGGCAGGAAAATTTATAATCCATCAATTATTTTGGAGACAGCTATCTGATTTTCTTTCACCTCCTAATAAGCCTAGACAATCAAAAGCAATCAGACCAACAGACACGAGTAAGGAGAAAGCATTTATTTTCTCATATCTAAAATCCTATATTTTTCTATCAACAACAGAAAACACAGCCTAAACAGCAAGAGCAGCAGAAAAGGAAAAGTTGGAAAAAATTGCAGTCACACAAACTATAGTTAAAAAATGACTAAGTTTCCTTGATATATGAATTTGTTGGAAAACCATTTATCAACAGCCTGTTTCTCCCCAGCCGAGTCCCTCAAGCCGAGAGCCATGTCATTCCCCTTTGACTGATTAATTAGCCAATCAGGGGACATTTTTCATTGTGAGGCATGATGGTTTACTCCAGCTAATGTTTGGTCTCTAATGGCAACATATTAAAGCCAACTCGGCTATTTTAGCCCCGTGGAGTGACCAAAAGGAAAGGATAGAAGATAAATCAAAAGAGCTCCCTTCAGTTTCCCTTCAGTCCTTAACAAAACCCCCAAGGAGCAAACGGCTGGAGGAAAGATTCTCTACCAATAAAGAGAAAAAAACAAAGAAAAGAAGGGTGGAAATGCCTTCAAGCCAAGGGGGATCCTTTCCTGCTTCTGAAGAGCAATAATTTATCCTCTGTTGATTAACAGACCACTGATAAAACAGGCACCAAAAAGTCAATACCTAGCTCTTCTTGCTTTTATCAAAAGCTGTGCTCAATAGAAAATCTCTCTCTGCAATGCTTCTTCCTCACTTGGAACGATTTCACCCGCACTCTGAATTAGACGCGGCCAGCAAGGAACCTGGTTGAAGGCACTATTTATACACCTGCAGACAGGCAGCTGCCCTCGGTGCTACACGTTTTCTAAGCTTCTTACCCTTCTCTGTGCCCTTGCCAGGCAAAGCATGGAGAAGGAGAACTTGGAGTATCAGGGGAATACAAGCTCCTACAGAGGACAGATAAGAGTATTCACACAGCCAGGAGACAGGAAGCACATCTTAGACACGCTCAGTATACACTGCCAAACACACTCAACAAGACAGTGCAAGCAGCTAGTCTCCACTACGCAATTCCACTCTTGTGCACATAACACTGCCCAGCTTTCTCACTTGCTGGTAAGTGAAGGATTACAAACTAGCAGTCTGAGTCCTGTGAGATCACCAACACCATCATCATGGTTATTATATTGTGAATCTTACACACTTTCAGACCAGGCTATGAGTTTCCCTGGTTCCCTGTCATCTTAAAAGTGAGACTACTCACATTTCCAGTCACATGCTTGGACCCACTGGCACTTGAGTTTGGGGGCCTGGGAAGAGCTGTTACTCATGGTACATATTCTTTTTTGTGCATTGTCTATTCAGAGACTTCTGCCCTTTGGGCCCAGGTAAGGGCCCACCAATTTTCTCTGTAGCTGTTTCTAACTTCTCCAGTAGTAGTGTTGCTGCTGCTGCTGCTAAGTCCCTTCATTCGTGTTCCACTCTGTGCGACCCCATTAGACGGCAGCCCGCCAGGCTCCCCCGTCCCTGGGATTCTCCAGGCAAGAACACTGGAGTGGGTTGCCATTTCCTTCTCCAGTGCATGCAAATGAAAAGTGAAAGTGAAGTCGCTCAGTCGTGTCCGACTCCTAGTGACCCCATGGACTGCAGCCCACCAGGCTCCTCCGTCCATGGGATTTGCCAGGCAAGAGCACTGGAGTGGGGTGCCATTGCCTTCTCCCAGTAGTAGTGTTAATGCTGCCCTAGTCTGTGTTGTTCCCCCAAGGATTAAAGTATCCTTGATCAACAGCTGAATTCAATTCAACAAAAACTTCGTTGAGAACCTGCTCCATGGTGGGCCTGGCTCTAGATGGTATGGAGTACAAAACTCCTGCCCTCATGGAGGTTCCAGTCTACTAAGGAAAGACGGACGGTGCAAGCAAACTATTTAGTACCTCAGATGGTGATAACTGCTATGGAGAAAAATAAAGCAAAGGAGAGGGGACGAGAGCATCACGGATTTTTGTTGTTATTGTTTGTACTTTCTGCTATAAATTAGGGTGTCAGGGAAGGCCAGCTGAGGCGACATTTGCACAAAACTGTGAGCTGGGGACAAGCAATCCATGCAGAGGAGGCACCGAGTGCCGAGAGTCAAGGTGGGGGCCTCCTGAGGACTGGAGGGACTGGAGGCCAGAGTGACCAGCGCAGAGCCACAGGCAGAACCAGCGGGGACGGCAGTGGCCGCGAGCGCGCATGAGAGCCGGGAGGCGTGGTCACGCGGGACTTCCGGCCCCTCTGAGGACAGCCTGCTATTTCACCTCAACATTATTTCATTTCTTATTTAAACACATCAAACAATTCAGACCCATCTCCTGGAAAAAGGAGGTAAGTAGATAAAGTCAAAACTGCCCACATACCTGAAGATAAGGAAGAGCAATCGGAGTAATGGTCTCTCCTTTGTAGTCTAAGAAAATGTAAACCTTCAAGTCAAGTACCACTTCAAATGTGAGTATTTCGTGTTCGCTTTCCTCCAGAATCAGAGAACTTTAGACCCGGAAGTGCTCACAGGCACACAGTTCACGCTCACCTATTACAAGACTCCCTCTGGGAAGCTAGCCACGCAGCGCATCCTGCATGGCTGGCCCGCTCTGCCAGCCATGCTGTTTGCTTTCTCTGAGGAGGAATCTTCCTATGAATTTCACCCACCAGTTCTAGTCTGTCCTCTGAAGTTTACCAAGCCAATCTGTTCCTTTCCTAGAGGACCCCTGAAACCATTCACACGTTCACAGTCAGGGTCTCTCTGTAGTCCAGGCAGAATTTCCTAACTGCTCATCTGCTAAGTCCTGTGGAAAACTTGCTTTCCAGATCGCTTCGGCCCAACTGCCATGCTCTGAACACGTTCTTATAAAATACAGCACCCCGTTCAAATACAGTCACCAGTGCAGAAAACACCCCCAACATCTGTTGCTTCCAGCTGCTCTTAAAGCACCCCAAGCCTGAACTCAGGACAGTTATCATACTGCATTTCTTATTTTGATTTAGGTCAAACTTGTGGTCAGTTTACATGTTCCCAGCCTCTAAGTTAATTCTCATTCAGATGAGTTCTTTTCAAAGATTCAATGAGATTTTACACATCTTCACAAAATTTGATCTATCTGACTTTGGTCAAATGTCCCAGCTCAGAGATTATTGTGAATCTTGATTCAAAATCAATGGTCAACACGCTGATAAACATTACTGAAGTCATCACTGCTGGCCAAAAAATACACACCTAAAATGTGTTAATGAGCTTGTTTGTGGGCTTAGTTTAATTTTAGTGCTAACCAAAAGGTGCTTCCTTGTAAAACGACCTTAGCAAACTCTAGGCTGGGAAAGCAGTTCAGCTCTTGAATGGTGATGCCAGGTCCGGGTGAGGAGGCGGAGACAGAGTGACAGAGACTTGTAGGCAGAAGGGAAATTCAAATTCAAGAGTCCGCATCTAGCAAACCACTGATAAAACTCAGCCCAATTCACAAAAAAGAACATGAAAATTCAGAACTAATGAGAAACAACCAACCAACCAGGGATTTCCGTGACTGTCCAGTGGCTAAGACTTCCAATGCAGGGGCCCAGGTTTCCATACCTGGTCAGGGAACTAGATCCCACATGCTGCAACTAAAGATCTCATGTGAAATCAATCAATAATTTTTTTTTTTTTTAATTTAACCAACCAAAAAAGAAAAGTCTGCTTGGAAGGTAGTTTTCAGATTTGACAATCAGCAAGAAATGGGAGACACTAAAAAACTATTTCCATTAGTTCCTATCTGGTTGAACTTCCTGATACTCCTTTTTTTTTTCCTTCTCTCAGTTTTTCCCTCCCCCACGTTCCCAGTTTCCTTCCGCTATCCAGCTTGTTTCCTGTTTCAGCCTTATCACTAGAGAAAATACTCCTAAACCACAAAGAGGATCGAGAGTCTGCCCCCAGCATTCCTGCTCTTTCTCTAAACACGCCTCTGGCTCAGGCTTTTGGCAAAAGGTGTTCTTCCCCGAGGTTAGTCTAGTCCACACATCAGGAGGAAAAACAACCCAGATAATACACATTCTTTTTAAGGCTCCTTGTAATCTATCAAATGTTATTATCATCTATCAATTATTATTAAGAGCCTTTGTATGAAGCCTCTAAAAGTTTTTTTTGGTAACTTTGTCTGGAAAGTAGTATTAGTAATAAACATATATAGCTCTATACACAGTTGAAAATCAGTGTTGAGACACAATGTATCAATCGTAGGTGGTTTAATACCTCAGGGGTCCTCTTCTGTCTTTTTCCAAAAATGCAGTCAAGATCTGTTTGGCTCCGAGATGAGAGATCCTTCCCTAGAAATACATGATGCCTTCAGTAATACATTCTAGAATAAGGAGAGCAAATATAAACTATGAAACTGGGTTTTGGAAATAAATAAACAATTTTGTAAACGACCAACTTTCTCTTTCCCTTTCACAGACTTTTGTGTTGTTCAGTTGCTAAGTCTTGTCTGACTTCTTGCAACTCCATGGACTGCAGCAGGCCGGGCTTCCCTGTCCCTCACTGTCTCCCAGAGTTTGCTCAGATTCATGCCCACTGAGTCAGTGATGCCATCCAACCATCTCATCCTCTGCTGCCCCCTTCTCCTTTTGCCTTCAATCTTTTCCAGCATCAGAGTCACACTGTTTAATTACTAAATACAATTAATTAAACTTAAAAATCAAACAAGTGAACCAGAACCTCTGACTTCCTCTTAATGGTGCAAACAAACCTGGGCATGCAGGTGGAGAGGGAAACTAAATTCTCGAGCTGGCTCTACTGCTGGTACACGTTCAAGGCGTAATTTCTGGGCCTCTGGGTTCCCTTAGTAAACAGTAAAACTCCACTACTTCAAGGAGACAGGGGTTATACTCAATGAGGGTTACAAAATGCAGAATAAAAATATGCTGCCATGATACATAGCTCCAAACCCCATCTGTGCACAGGAATGAGAACGTCCTGTATTGACACATACAAGCTCAATAATTAATTGAATGTATGAACTTTTTTTATAAATGCAAATAAAAATTGCTGCATTAGGGTGAAAAGATTTCAGACTTTTTCTGTTTGTTTTTTTTTTCACTGTAAATGTGCATCATTTTAAATAAAAGGATAAGTAATGAGTAGGAAATTAAATGGCTTCTGGCAAAAATGGTATCCAAAGGATCCTTGATTCTTATTAAAAACACTAAACTCTTTAACTTAATTTCAAACCCACAAACCAACTAATTTAAAATTCACTTCTGTGGAATTTCCACTTCTACCGACAATACTGTGTGAGCAGCCAACCAAATCTATTCCCATTTGTCAACTTCATGTATATATAAAGTCTGGAAGCTCTGGGGGAGTGAGGCTCTGGGTTAGACACAGGAATCTGTGTTTTGAGTAGGAAGCCTGGGTTCCACCGTCACGGACTCAGTTATCTTCTTGGCTTCCTGCAGCAACCTGACTTGGCACAGCACTGTCGTGACCCAGAAGGGTTCCAGTTCACTGGCTACCGCTGGGGCATTCAAATATGATATTGCTCAGTGACTCCATGAAATTAAAAAAAAAAAAAACAAACCACCCTGCAATGTAATGCAAAACCAGGTGCCAAAACCAGTCTCTGAGGCTGCCATACCAGACTCGTAAGTCCCGTCGGCACGACCTGTTCCCACCTGGAGGGCAGGCTCTGCTCTCACCTCTGCCTGAGCTGGAAATGAAGGAAGCTTCCTGGCTCTAGCTGGTTAGTCCATAGAGCCCAGACAGATGATCCCAGAGGAAGCCTACTCATGAGCAAAATGAAGCCTCCCAGACGGGAACACAGACAATGTACAGGAATAGTGGAGGATAAAGCTGGCCACTGAGGGGAGACATGGACAACCCTCAGGAGGCCTGAGGTCTGTTCTGAGCTTAGTCCTCAGTGTAACCCATTCCACACTGCAGAGAACATTCAGGGCGGCAGCTTCTATTTCAGAAAAAGGAGTTGTACTGGGATCAAAATACATAGTGGCCACCCACCCCTAAGCTAGCTTCTGAAACGGAACAGACACCCTATAAGAAATGCAAATGACAATCACTTTTACAACAACTCAACTAAAAAGAATGCTGGAGGGATTAGAAAAGCGGGGAACGAACATGCAAGATCACAATTCTATAACAGGATATCAGAACATGAACACGCAGAGATGAAAAATGAAGCTAAAAATCAAAGGGAAAGCTGTCAAGCTAATAAGAGAATGTACCAATGAAAGTGCAAGTGTTTCTAAAGTTTTGGTGACGGGTTCTTGTATCAGAAATGCTTATCCTTTAGCAAAGTTCACTTAAGCAAATGTGGAAACCAGGACTGTTACAGGCCTTGCTCTGGATTTGATCTGGAAAACAAAACACAGAGAAGAATTAAGAGTCAGAGACCAAAGTAAAGGAACTTAAAGGTAGATGAAAATGTGAAGATGGAAGTGATACTGAAATAGTTATTAGTTAATGCTCCTGGTTGAAGAGTTTATACATGTTATAAAATTTTGGCCAGTTTTGAATACAATGTATATATTAAAAATGAGTTTGAAAGTTACTGGTTTCCATTCTCAATCATGGTCAAATCACAGCAAATACTGTTGATGAACTTCTCTCTTAAAGAAAAGGACATCAAAAAATTGAACAGAATAGGAAATAAATGACATCTGCCTGGATTTGGTTTCTGTACCCACTAGTCTTCAACTGGCCACAATACTCCAAGAACCAAGGATAAAAGAGATTTCAGTAGCCAAGCTGATGTAACAAAGTCATGAAAGGATGATCTGATTCTTTCAGAGAACAGCACTTTACTTATGATCATTTTAGCTGTTTTTCTAATAATGAGGACTTTCAGGTGTTCCCGTCTATCAATGTAGCAATTTGGAGAGAAGAACATGACCGCTACAGCCAGACTCACTTATAACAGCAAGAAGTCCACATGGGAAGCAAGTAAAACTGTAAAAAACCAACACAAGAACTTAAGAATCATGGAGATGTAGAGCCTCTCTTAGTTTAAGGGCAAAAGTCATACCGAGCCCAACAAGTGAGCACAGTGTTATAACCAGAGCTCAAAAAGCTGAGTTTTTCAACTCACAGGAAAGGCACAAGGGAAAGAAATGCCGGTTGAAAAATACACCAGTTAAACGAAAAACACTGAAGTGTTACAGAGGTAGCTAGCTTCACTTGTTTCAAAAATTTATTTGCATTCCCCAATCAAGAAGGATAAAACAGATAATATTATATTTTGACTTTGTTTTTTTAATGAAAACATATAGAACTGATAATAAGCCAAGGAATGGAAGATTAGGAAACTTCTCTGAAAGGGTAATAATGTGAGAAAATCAGGAACCCTGGAAGAATCGAAACAGGGGGTGAAATGAGACCCTCACACCTGATAATAAGACAGTTGGAATATTTTTTTAAAGCCTGCAGTGGTGCTCCTTTACACTTAAATGTCAGAAGAGCCAGAAGCAGCAGAACCCCCACCTCGAGCAGAGTCTGGCTGCAGGGAGCCAGCCTCATCAGGACACTAAAGCCAGCGTCAGACGAGCAGCTGGCCATCGGGACAAGCAAGAGGCGCGTGAGTCCTTTCCTTATTTAAGGAGAGAAGTATCACAGACTGTTACAGGAAAAAGAAGTCTAAATACAATGAAGCTGCACAAGTACTGTCTACACAACCTTCCATCCACTCAGCCACCACACGACTGGGAGCAAAAAGCCAGGCTCTCTGAACAACCTCTCCCTGCTAAATATTAAAAACATCAAAAGCAGCTTCGGAGAAATTGCCATCTTCCCTAATTTTCTTTTCTCTGCAGATACAGCCTCACCAAACGTTTTATAGGTTAAAAGAAACTACCACTGAGTTTAGGCCCTTAAATGAATATGGATGAAATTAACATCTTGAAATTAAAATGCTACCTTCTCGTGTTTGGGGTTTCTGGATCACTGATGGAGCTACAATATGAACCCTCCTCATCCAGTGAGTGAGTTACTGTAACTAAGAGCAGATCCCTGAGCTAAAATCCTTATTATCCATTTTGCTGAACACCCATGATTTCCATATAATGGCATCATTTCTGATAAATTCTAAAAGAGAACCTATTTTAGAACTCAACAATGACTTAAAAAGATCTTCCATTTCACAAAAAAGGAAACTGAGGCTGGCAGAAGGCAAGAGGTTAAGTGATTTGTCTGAGAGTCACAGCCGGAACCCAGGTTCCTGTGACCTAAGATGGTCTGCCGTGGAGGAAACACACTTTATCATTCGCATTCAGTGACAACAGCTGCTGTACAAGAGAGACTTCTTTCAATAAATTAAAGAACTTTAAAATAAACTTACACTGTGGACTGTTAAAATAGACGGCAACTGATTATTTCCTCACTCCCTGGATTTCTGCCTCCTCCTGTGTTTTCTACTGATTTCCACTCTGCTTCTCCCCTGTTTGCCCACTCAATCTTCTCTGTTACCTTTAAAATATATCTTGAATTATCTTCCCTGATTACCAATGCCTCCCTTCTCCCCAAACAAAGGCAATAAATAAGCAAACCTCATATTATTTCATTTTTAGGATTTTTTTTTTAAGTCTTCAATTGAATTTGTTACAATACTGCTTCTGCTCTATGTGTTTGGGTCCTGAGGCATGTGGGATCCTAACTCCCTGACCAGGGAATGAATCTGCACTCCTGCACTGGAAAGCGAAGTCTTAACCCCTGGACCACCAGGGAAGTCCCACAAACTTCACCTCAAAAGAGAGAAAAAGAAGGAAGAACACACCAAGCAGGCTGACAGGGAGAACTGGCAAGGGGATGGCCTAACTAGAAACAGAAAGAAGACGCTCCTGGCATCCACAGATTAAAGTAGATCGAAGAGGTTTATTCCGGCTTCAGCAAATGCTTCAGGTGAAATCACGCGTGCAGACTGCCATAAGAAGAAGATTCTATTTGCAAAAGTGAAAGCTTAAAAGGCGGCCATGCTATCCAAAAGTCACAGGGCACTTTCAATTTCGTTAGTTTGCTCAGCACCCTTCTGCTGTATCTATTTTTTTTTTCCTATAGGCCTAATGAAAAGGAAAGATATTTCAGGGATGGGGATGAAGTCGCCATTTAGCCCTTCCTGAAAAGGACTGAGGGGCCACCAAGGACTGTTTTCGATCCTGCAGCAGGTCAGGAGTGGAGAGGACCCTTGCTCAGAAGCCATACAGGAAAATGACAGAGAAGGTTCTATCCTGGGAGAAAGAAGAGGGGCTCACATGATGAGCTAGATGACCATGCCTGCCGGGAGACGGAAGGGGGAAGCCCCAGTCTCTCTCTGCACATGTCCCCAGAACTAACCAGCTCCGCCATGAGCCCTCCCTCACACCAAGCCCAGTCTACCTTGCGGGGTCCTGCTCCGAATGAGAACCACCATGAGCAGTTTAGAGCAGTGGGAACTCCAGCTCCTACTGCCGTTCAGGGGGTTCTAGGAGTCAGGGAATTCCCAGTCACGTCAACGAGACTACAGCAAAGCGATGTGCTTTTCCTGCCATATAGAGGTAGAAATATACATCCAGTCTTCCATAGATGAACCATCATAAGGTGACTAAATAACATAATTATCATCATACTTATACTTTAAGTATATTAATATAATAAACAGGGGTTTGTACCTGAGAAGTATGCTTAATACGTAACAATGGGAAAATATCTGGGGAGTTGATGAAGCCCAGTTAAACGGTTTCTTTCCAATACAAGACTGCCACCTCCTGGTTAAAGAGGACAGCTGCACTCACGACTGACCATGTACAGCCCTGGAACCGGAGTAGGGAGGTGGCGATGGAGGAAGACAAGGTTTCTAACACTAACTTTGCAACGACCATCAACAGTTAAGTTTGCACTATATGAAACAGAGAAACGGTGCGGAACAATAGAAGAGTCAGCTCGGCAGTGAGAGCTTTCATACTGGAGAACTCAATATGGAGACCACTTCATGAATGTTCATGAATCTCATATAGATTCTACATGATTCTCTAAATGGGTCCATTTTAAAAGCTGTTCAACACCAAAATTAAATTCTAAAAATAGCTTAATGCAACTAAGAGAAATGTAACTAAAAGTACTGAGCGATAAATTTAGCCACATAAAAGCCTGTCTTCTCCTCTAAATATTAATAGCAAGTTAACGTCCGCGCTCAGCTTTGCCAGAGGGCTTGCACGCAGTCTAAGGGCAAAGCTGGGGCCCACCTCGGCATGAGTGAGGCTGCGTTTGCACTCTAACAAGACCCCAGGTGACTCACAACAGTGCGGACACCTCAGCGCTGCTCTGGATCAAGCCGGCCAGTGAGTCCCTCCTTCTCCATCTTGTATGCGAGACAAGTGATGCTGGTGAAGAGCTAAAAATGCTCTAAGAAACCCAGATGTGAACACAGAGATTTAAAACAAATAAAGAAATGTGGAATTTTACCTTTTGTGAATTTCATATAGTGAACACGGTTTTTGGAGATTTTGGACTTCTCTTCGAGACTGAAAGACTTCTTTTCCTTGTTGTCTGGGGAGTCTTTAAAAAAAAAAGGATGAAAAGCATTTCATTAAACTCTCCGCATTTCATTCTCAATCCCCTATGGTGACACGGTCTTGTCTAAATAAAATCCTGAGGAGCTTTATCATTTATTACTGAACTGTACCCAAAGATTAGAAACATTCTTAAACTGCGTACTACCCATCAGGCAAGGCTATTCTCCAGAAATTTATAACATCCTGGAGGAAGAGAAATGAAAATTTGTGTTCACACAGAACCCCCAGATGAATGTTCATGACAGTCTTATTTGTGATAATAAGATACTGGAAATAAACCAAAATTCCTTCAACGGGTGAATGGCTAAGCAAATTCTGGTACTCCCTTACGCGGCAACAGTACTCCACCATAAAGAGGAGGGAGACACTGATACTGCCAGCCTGGAGGGGCTTCACTGGCGGGCGACTGGCGGGCATTATGCTTCAGTGAGAAAAGTCAGTCTACATACTAAATGATCCGCTCCGACATTCTGGAAAGGAAAAACTACAGAGATGGAGAACAGGGAAAGGCTTAAAGGGGACAAAGACGAAAGTGGAGTTTGGGAGCTGGAGGGGTAAGGTGGGTACAAAGACAGAAAGGCAGCATGAGGCAGCTCTTTCGTGGTGACAAAGCAATTCCATACCTTGAATGGGGTGGTCGCTACATGAATCTATACATGTGATAAAACTGCATTGGAACTACATACGCACAATTAAATGAAGGCTAAAAAAGCCCAAAAAACTGGTGAAAGCTGAGTAAGAACTGTGGTCTAGTTAACAGTCAACACCAGGGTCAGTTTCCTAGTTTTGATATCACGCTATGGCTCTGTTAGATCTCATCGTTGGAGAAACTGGATGAAAGGTACTCTTCTTTCATTCAGGACTCTTTCTACAACTATTTCTGCAATTTCCTGTAAGCCTAAAATTGTTTCAAAATAAAAGTTTCTTTAGAAAGTGAGTAAAGGTAAGACAGGCTAATGATAATCCAAAAACAGGTCAGAGATGAGGTGAGAAGCAGAGCTGGCACTCCGCTGAGTCTGAGCCACCGCCTCAAACTCCAGATTTAGCTGGAGGCCCGCCTTTCAGGGTAAAAACAACAACAAAAACAAATTGCTGAGGAGTGAAGCCATGTGGTTATATTCCCTTGACGAAAGAGGAAAATGTGGGGGAGAATGCAGTCCCTCACCTGAAATATCAAAGCAAGCAGATGTGGGGTAAGAGTCAGTGACAGGATTCTAACAAGCTGCCTGTATGCCCTCATCTTTATCTATTTGTCAAATTCAAGTAGCAGAAAGAGAACGTCATAAGTAGAAAAGACACTGAATTTTCCTATAGTTACATCATAAGGAAACATATAAACATGGGATTAGAGAAAGGAGAAAAAAAGAAAGTTTCACCTTAATACTGAAGCAACACAAGCGCATGCTTGTTTAACATGATTAAACATGTTAACTAACTGTAATTCTTCCTAGGAAATTGCACAGTAAGTCTCCAGACAACATAAAGGTAGATACTTCAACCTTTAGATTAAGCACGGCTTAATCACACCAAAAGAGTCCGAAATGCAGTACTTGGATGCAATCTCAAAAACAACAGAATGATCTCTATTCGTTTCCAAGGCAAACCATTCAATATCACGGTAATCCAAGTCTGTGCCCCAACCAGTAACGCTGAAGAAGCTGAAGTTGAACGGTTCTATGAAGACCTACAAGACCTTTTAGAACTAACACCCAAAAAAGATGTTCTTTTCATTATAGGGGACTGGAATGCAAAAGTGGGAAGTCAAGAAACACCTGGAGTAACAGGCAAACTTGGCCTTGGAATGTGGAATGAAGCAGGGCAAAGACTAATAGAGTTTTGCCAAGAAAATGCACTGGTCATAGCAAACACCCTCTTCCAACAACACAAGAGAAGACTCTACACATGGACATCACCAGATGGCCAACACCGAAATCAGATTGATTATATTCTTTGCAGCCAAAGATGGAGAAGCTCTATATAGTCAACAAAAACAAGACCAGGAGCTGACTGTGGCTCAGATCATGAACTCCTTATTACCAAATTCAGACTTAAATTGAAGAAAGTAGGGAAAACTGCTAGACCATTCAGGTATGACCTAAATCAAACCCCTTATGATTATACAGTGGAAGTGAGAAATAGATTTAAGGGCCTAGATCTGATAGACAGAGTGCCTGATGAACTATGGAATGAGGTTCGTGACGTTGTATCAAGACCATCCCCATGGAAAAGAAATGCAAGAAAGCAAAATGGCTGTCTGGGGAGGCCTTACAAATAGATGTGAAAAGAAGAGAGGCGAAAAGCAAAGGAGGAAAGGAAAGATATAAGCATCTGAATGCAGAGTTCCAAAGAATAGCAAGAAGAGATAAGAAAGCCTTCTTCAGCGATCAATGCAAAGAAATAGAGGAAAACAACAGAATGGGAAAGACTAGAGATCTCTTCAAGAAAATTAGAGATACCAAGAGAACATTTCATGCAAAGATGGGCTCGATAAAGGACAGAAATGATATGGACCTAACAGAAGCAGAAGATATTAAGAAGAGGTGGCAAGAATACACAGAAGAATTGTACAAAAAAGATCTTCAAGACCCGGATAATCACGATGGTGTGATCACACATCTAGAGCCAGACATCCTGGAATGTGAAGTCAAGTGGGCCTTAGAAAGCATCACTACGAACAAAGCTAGTGGAGGTGATGGAATTCCAATTGAGCTGTTTCAAATCCTGGAAGATGATGCTGTGAAAGTGCTGCACTCAATATGCCAGCAAATTTGGAAAACTCAGCAGTGGCCACAGGACTGGAAAAGGGCAGTTTTCATCCCAATCCCAAAGAAAGGCAATGCCAAACAATGTTCAAACTACCACACAATTGCACTCATCTCACATGCTAGTAAAGTAATGCTCAAAATTCTCCAAGCCAGGCTTCAGCAATACGTGAACTGTGAACTTCCTAATGTTCAAGCTGGTTTTAGAAAAGGCAGAGGAACCAGAGATCAAATTGCCAACATCTGCTGGATCATGGAAAAAGCAAGAGAGTTCCAGAAAACATCTATTTCTGCTTTATTGACTATGCCAAAGCCTTTGACTGTGTGGATCACAATAAACTGTGGAAAAATCTGAAAGAGATGGGAATACAGACCACCTGACCTGCCTCTTGAGAAATCTGTATGCAGGTCAGGAAGCAACAGTTACAACTGGACATGGAAAAACAGACTGGTTCCAAATAAGAAAAGGAGTACGTCAAGGCTGTCTATTGTCACCCTGCTTATTTAACTTCTATGCGGAGTACATCATGAGAAACGCTGGACTGGAAGAAACATAAGCTGGACTCAACATTGCCGGGAGAAATATCAATAACCTCAGATATGCAGATGACACCACCCTTATGGCAGAAAGTGAAGAGGAACTAAAAGCCTCTTGATGAAAGTGAAAGAGGAGAGTGAAAAAGTTGGCTTAAAGCTAAACATTCAGAAAACGAAGATCATGGCATCCTGTCCCATCACTTCATGGGAAATAGATGGGGAAACAGTGGAAACAGTGCCAGACTTTATTTTGGGGGCTCCAAAATCACTTCAGATGGTGACTGCAGCCATGAAATTAAAAGACGCTTACTCCTTAGAAGAAAAGTTATGACCAACCTAGATAAGCAGAGACATTACTTTGCCAACAAAGGTCCATTTAGTCAAGGCTATGGTTTTTCCTGTGGTCATGTATGGATATGAGAGTTAGACTGTGAGGAAGGCTGAGCGCCGAAGAATTGATGCTTTTGAAATGTGTTGTTGGGGAAGACTCTTGAGAGTCCCTTGGACTGTAAGGAGATCCAACCAGTCCATTTTGAAGATCAACCCTGGGATTTCTTTGGAAGGAATGATGCTAAAGCTGAAACTCCAGTATTTGGGGCACCTGATGCGAAGAGTTGACTCATTGGAAAAGACTCTGATGCTGGGAGGGATTGGAGGCAGGAGGAGAAGGGGATGACAGAGGATGAGATGGCTGGATGACATCACTGACTCGATGGACGTGAGTCTGAGTGAACTCTGGGAGATGGTGATGGACAGGGAGGCCTGGCGTGTTGCGATTCACGGGGTCGCAAGGAGCCGGACACGACTGAGCGACCGAAGTAAACTGAATCACATCAACAGCCTGAAACATTCTCCGTGATCACTTCCCAAGAACAACTTGCACCTTCTTTCAAAGACATCCTACCTGTAAATTTCTCCTGCTCTTTTTGCCGGCAAAATACTTCATTTAGCACATTACATTCTCAATTTTGATGTTCCAAACACAAATCACCAAGCATCGTACCAGACTGAAGTAGTTTTTACCAATGGAAGGCTCATTAAGTACTAGGTGTTGGGCTAAGCTTTCTATGCATTCCTGCATTTCGTCTCACAGCCACCCTAGAAGATAGCTGCTACGATTATTAAACCAACCTCACAGGACACTGAAGCATGGAGGGTAGAGTAAGACCCACTGAGGAGGTGGCTATGGGGCTGGGAGCCAGGCAGATACGCGTGAGTGCACATCCTTGTGCACTGTGACCCCGCAGAGCTTGCTCACACTCAGGGGAGGCGAGAACCTCCTGGGAGCCTCAGCACCTTCCCAGAGCAAACCTGAGCCCTGACGCGTCCTAGGGCACCAGTTTCTACCTGCCTGGCCACACGCACGCTTCCCTAAGGCTGCTCTGTCCTGTGCAGACACATCACTCTGGTCCTCCTCCCACGTGACGCCAGAGGAGCACAGGCCTTGCACCAGGATCAGTGAGGAACAAGCCGCAGTGCTGGTGTCAGGGAGGGGTCCTTTCACCAAAGCCAGTCCCCTCCCCACCCTATCTATCTCATCAAGAGAGGCAGTTCCAGAAAGGTTTTACCATTCTATCAACTATTTATCAAAACTTGCCTTTCCTGCTTTTAACTGTTGTTCAGTTACCCAGTCGTGTCCAGCTCTTTGCGATCCCATGGACTACAGCACGCCGGGCCTCTCTCTCCCTCACCATCTCCCGGAGTTTACCCAAGTTCAAATGCATTGCGTCGGTGATACTGTCCAGCTGTCTCATCCTCTGCTGCCTTCTTTTCCTTCTGCCCTCAATCTTTCCTAGCATCAGGGGCTTTTCCAATGAGGTGTCCGTTTGCATCAGATGACCAAAATACTAGTTTGCTACTTATAACCTACTAATTAGTAATGACAACTGAATCCAAAGGAAAAATATTTACATGTAGGCCTTGAGGTTACTAGAAATAAACCAAAAATTTACATGTATTTGTTTTGTAGCAGAAAAACATGACAAGGTGATGAGTTTTTAAAAATTCAAGCAAAAAAATATATTAATACAAAATATCATGGGGTATATGCAATGGAATTATTTCAGAGGAAAAGAAACTAGAAAATATAGTATTGCTGAGTATTAAAGGAGTTGCTTTTCTATTTATAAACAGAAGACCATGGATATCAAATTGCTCTAGTATTAAATACCTACTGAACACATTTGGGACTGATGAAAAGCTCTTATTTTCAAAAGTCGATATTTCCCAAATAGGCCAGATACACATTCTTTGCAACTATTTAAAACTATGATTAAAAACATTATAGACGTCAATCTAAAAATGTGAGACAGTATCAGTACAGTTCAGTTCAGTTGCTCAGTCGTGTCCAACTCTTGGCGACCCCATGGACTGCAGCACACCAGGCCTCCCTGTCCATCACCAACTCCCGGAGTTCACTCAAACTCACAATCATTGTCAGTGGTGCCATCCAACCATCTCATCCTCTGTCGTCCCCTTCTCCTCCTGCCCTCAATCTTTCCCAACATCAGGGTCTTTTCAAATGAGTCAGCTCTTCGAATCAGGTGGCCAATGTATTGGAGTTTCAGCTTCAACATCAGTCCTTCCAATGAACACCCAGGACTGATCTCCTTTAGGATGGACTGATTGTATCTCCTTGCAATCCAAGGGACTCTCAAGAGTCTTCTCCAACACTGCAGTTCAAAAGCATTAATTCTTTGGTGGTCAGCTTTCTTCACTGTCCAACTCTCACATCCATACATGACCACTGGAAAAACCATAGCCTTGACTAGATGGACCTTTGCTGGCAAAGTAATGCCTCTGCTTTTTAATATGCTGTCTAGGTTGGCAGCATATTAACTTTCCTTCCAAGGAGTAAGTGTCTTTTACTGTTTTTCAAATTGCCTCAGAGGCTCTGGGAGCAAAAAAATTTAAAGATTCTTATCCTTTGAGGGTGACAGGATATCAGCATCCCAATTTATTTCCAAAAATATTTAAAATCACAAGGAATAAAATATCTGTTAGAAGTAAAAAGCATTTCTTAAAACCATGAGGTAAGTCCACCAAAAAGCCAAGTAGAGTCATAGTTAACTACTTGAGATAGGATAATTTTAAAAAATAAAAATTTAAAGACTATGGAGTTTTCTTGTGTCCCACTAAGAAATAAGGGTTATTTCTAAAATTTTTGCAAGATTCTATGAAGAAAATAGTTTGGAATCTGTTTAGTTGAAAGGCAAACTGTGTAATTAGGTAAGCAATCTTAAAGAACTTAAAAATATTATAGCAGAAAAATAGGTTACTAGGTTATCCTGTCAGCTTTAATTCAAGCAATATGACCAAAAATTCATCTGGATGAAGATATTATATTTACCAAAGATGATTTGGCAGAAAAATGATCTCAGCTCTCCAGGCCCCTGGCCAGGTTTTCCCTTAAAGGAATATTCTAAAGGCTTTTCAGTACTGGAACTGGCAATTAGCAAGGCCTGGTTTGAATTGTACTGAGCTAAGGCTAAATGGCAACCCACTCCAGTATTCTTGCCTGGAGAATCCCAGGGATGGGGGAGCCTGGTGGGCTGCTCTCTCTGGGGTCACACAGAGCTGGACACAACTGAAGCGACTCAGCAGCAGCAGCAGCAGCAAGGCTAATAATAGCACTGTACCTATCACAGGAAGACAGCACCCTCTAGTGGTCTTGAGGTAAGTCCATGGGTGGACGGAGTTTAGCGTTGGGGACACTTGGCATATCAGGAGATATTTTTGTCACAACTAGGGAGAGGGTACAAATACAAATGGTGTCCAGTGGATAGCGGTCAAGGATGCTGCTAATCATCCTAAATGCAGAGGACGTGCCTCACAGCAAAGAACGATCTGGCCAAAAACATCAGAAGTGCCATGGCTGAGACAGGCTTTACAGGCTCTTGCAATAATCCACAGGAAATGCCAGCTGCTCAGACCACATTGGTTACAGTGTAGGTGACAAGAGGAAGTCAGGGTCTGCATACATTTTAGAGGCAGAACCAACAACAGTTCTTTCGCTGGAACAACTAGAAAGATGAAGCTGACATCAACTGAAATGGGGAAGATGGTGGATAAAACAGGTTGTGGGGTATGCAGGTCCAAGAGTTTACAGGGTGGGAGTCGGGGAGGTGCAGAATTGAAGTTTGGACATGTTGAGCTCAAGAAGTCAAGGAAGCCCTGATGAAGATACTGAGCAGGGGGCTCAATACCAGTCTGGGGTTCAGGAGAGAGGGTGAAGCAACAGAGAGAAGTGTGGCAATGGTCAGCACACTCCCCTGGAGACCGGATGGCATAACAAGAGCGTGCAGATGAGAGATGAACAAGGCCTGAACTGCAGGACCCCGGACACTGTAAGGCCGGGATAAGGGAACTGCAGCGGAGAAACGGAAACTAAGTAAACTGATCTTGTCATTCTCAAACTCTTAATGGGGAGAAAAAGCCTCTGCTTACGACTAATGTTAATTCAATGCGAGTACCTGGAAATGTAAACAGAAATGACTGTTTGTGACAGCTACAATCAGTTAACTTTCAGATATGATACTAACAGTAAAAAAAAAAAGTTGATAAAAATATTTTATATTGAGATTCAGTTCAGTTCAGTCACTCAGTTGCATCTAATGGATAAAAAGCAAAGGTTTCTCCACCTGCTGTTTCCTGCCCATGGCAAGTGTTCAGCTGGGCCAGAAGCTGGTTAAAATCATCTTGATGAGCAATCCAGTTGTCCTGAAAAACACCAAAAAATCAATTAGAGGCAAACCTGTTATCTACCTATGCTAAGATAAGATATAATTGGAATCAAGGAAATCTCTGAATTTTTAAATGTTTCACCAAAATATTACTTTATAAATTTGAAAGAAGAAGAAGAAATAGTAAAAATTTGAACTGTAATTTATGTATTTGTTGTTGTGTCCGACTCTTTTGCAACCCCATGGACTACACACCACCAGGCTCCTCTGTCCATGGGGTTTCCCAGGCTAGCATACTGAAGTGGGTTGCCATCTCCTTCTCCAGGCGATCTTCTCGACCCAGGGATCAAATCTCAGTCTCCTGCCTTTGCAGGCAAATTCTTTACTACTGAGCCACTGAGCATCTTGGAAGCTTAAGCCCTGATTTCAAATGTGGGTAACTTATCAAGTCAACTTATAGTCAAATAAACAGCAGGCAACCTTTGTGTTAAATATTAAAATAAAGCAAAACAAAAAAATTTTTTTTCACACTAAGGGAAAATTATGTAGGTTAAAGGAAAACAACAGGGATAGATTTGAGGGCTCTTTGCTTTGCTTTTTTGAGCCTATATGCCAATTCTGTTTGCTTACATCCATCCCAGTTTGAGAAAACACCACTGGGGAAGGGTGGGGGAAGGGCTCCAAGTCCCCCAAATCAATTAGCACCCACTGATAAGGTGCTCAGTTAGTAACTTCTTCATAATAAAGAGAATCTGACTTTAAAACAGAATGAGCATCTCCAGAATAATATCAACTTGTAGGGAGCAGGGTTTCCCTTTAGGAATTTGCCTCACAGGTACTTTTTAAAGAATGCTTAAATATGTTACCTTTGAAAATGTTCAAGCCTATTGAATAGGCAATGCTTCTCCTAAAAAATTAAGTATACCTATATATCCACCTCTAAAAAGCTACCTGCAAAAATCAACCTTATGGAAACTCTTTTTAAAAAACTGTCCACGGTGTGTTTATTAATTGATGAAAATACAGAAGATATTGCTACGCACTCCATCTACTAAATGTGTGCACTGTGAACCTTCTGAAGTACTGGTCTTGGATTTTGTCAGATAGTCACAGCATTTGTTTCAGTTTTATTGAGACATAACTGACATAAAACATTGTATTAGTTTTAGGTATACAACATGATGGCTTGACAAACGTATAAACTCTTCCTCTAGTGGTTTAAGCTTTCAGCTGTTAGCCCAAACAGTCTTAGCTGCTCCAGTCCACCCCTCAGAGCAACTGAACAAAGCACGGTAATCCAGTTCACCTAAAGTAATGCTTCAGATTTTCTACCAGATTCTGTTGGCTGCAAAAATGTAAGAACAGAGCTTTCAGTTTAGATGCTTCCTAAAGTGAGCAACGATACCAAAAATGAAAGGCAGGGCAAGCCATGAACTTTTAATTACAGAGTCATATTTTCAAAGTGTTAGTGTTTACTAGGAAATGTGAATTATCTCAACTGCTATACACCAACAGTCAGAAACAGACAATGGGACAAGAAAAGAACGGTACTCTCTTGCAGTATTTCCGAAACAAAATGCCACCAATTTTAGCAATATAAGCTAATATTCCAACAGAGGTCAAGATGAAAATTCCTCTCCGTCCTGAAGTGCAAAAAAAAAAAAAAAAAACAAAACCCACTTTTTGCAAAGTTCAGCAATAAGGCTGCTTGGAATCTTTTATGCATAAGCAATAAGGCAAAATGACCACATGTCACATGATGCACAGAAGCTTAGTCACTGGCTTGTTATCCAAAACATGAACTGTCCATTCTTGAACAGCTTAAAACTGATCAGTCAATTTGACTGGATTAATTTTTTTTTATATATACTGACAAAAATAATAATGATGCAAGGAAACCCCCCAGCAGACACACTGTTGCTTACTTCGTTATTGATAGTAGCTCCTAGTCCCAGGTGGTTATTTTTGACTTGAACTTTAATATGATCAGTGGCTCCTTGCTCCTGAGCCCCTAAACCCTGTGGAGATTAAACATAAAAAGAATTAGCATTTTCATCAGGGAGAAAAAGAAATTACCTCTCTCTTCCTTCATTAACTGATTCATCACTCACATTAGGAGGCTTTACCCTTGTCCTCAAAGAGAACAGTCTAGTGGAATCTTTCAAGATATGTCTGTAACACCAAGGATGCACTTACAGTGCCGTGCTGGGCTAAGTCGCTTCAGTTGCATCCAACTCTTGGAGAACCTGTGGACTGTAGCCCCCCAGGCTCCTCTGTCTGTGGGATTCTCCAGGCGAGAATCCTGGAGTGGGTTGCCATGACCTCCTCCAGGGGATCTTTCAACCCAGATATCACATCTGTGTCTCTTATGTCACCGGCATGGGCAGGCGAGTTCTTTACCACTAGTGCCACCTGGGAAGCCCTGCACTCACAGTGAAAGTGAAGTCGCTTCAGTCGTGTCCGACTCTGTGCAACCCCATGGACTGTAGCCCACCAGGCTCCTCTGTCCATGGGATTTTCCAGGCAAGAGTACTGGAGTGGGTTGCCATTTCCTTCTCCAGGCAATCTTCCCAATCTAGGGATCGAATGTGGGTCTCCTGCACTGTAAGCAGACACTTTACCATCTGAGCCACCAGGGAATGCCAATTCTTCACCCTGAGGCTCGCTTTAAAAACCATGGAAACACTGAAAAGAACATGCCTTTTCTTGATGCGCAAAAGCAGAATGCTACTACCAAACCAACAGAGGCCCATTAGAGGCACTACAAGTCCGTGGCGCTTTCCATTAGATAATTCTACAAAACAGCCCTGAGGAAGGGGATCCTAAGTCCCCCGCCTCATTAACACTCATTTGTCCCCGAGTACCTAGAGTACTAAAAGTCACCCAAGGTGGCTCTAGTAGAGTGGATGGAGGCAACAAATAAGAGCTATAAAGGGACCAGATCTCAAGGAGATCTGGGAGATCTATGGGAGGAATTTGGATTCTGTTGTTTTGGGTTTTGGCCATGCCCCATGGCTTGCAGGATCTTAGTTCCCCCGACAGGGACTGAACCCGTGCCCTTGACAGTGAAAGTGTGGAGTCCTAATCAAGGACTGCCATGGAATTTCCAGATTTTATTTCTTTAAAACAATGGGAAATCACTGAGCTTTTAAGCAAAGGAATGACATGATCTAATTTCTATATTTTAAAAGCTCACAATGGCTGCTGTAAGGCAAATGGCCCAGAGAAGGAAAAGAAGGGAGGCAGGGAAGCAGCTGAGAGGCTGCTGTGCTGATCAGGACAGGCAGTGGTGGTGGTTGGTCCAGGACAGGGCCCGCAGAGAGGAATGATGACCGGAGGGGCAGGAAGTGAGCGAGGTGGTGGAACCAAGCACCACTGCCGGGTTTCTGGCTTAAGTAAACAAACCCTTGACAGGGTATATTTGCAAAATGAGGAAAACTTGAGAAGAAAAAGATTTGGGAGGGATCAAAAAGTTTTATAATAAAAATAATCAACTTAAGATGCTAACTCAAGTGAAAATGCCAAGCAGGCTGATGAATTTATAACCTTGGAGCTCAAAGGACAGACTTGAATCTGGACTAGATATAGAAACGTGACAACTCTCAGAATTTAGGTAATTCAAAGCATGGCATGGAATGAATGAGCTCACCCAAGCAGAGGACAGAAAAGGGCCTGGGGCTGAGCCCCAAGGAATTCCAAAGCTCAAGAGTCTAGAGGAGGAAGAGCCAGCAACACATTTTGGGGTGGTTAGTAAAGCAGAGGGGAAAACCAGGCCAGAGGGCAGTACTGTGGAAGCCAAGCAGGGGCAGTCAGTGACGCCCAGTGCCGCCAAGGGACAAAGTGATATGAGAACCAGAGAAGGATCCACTGGGTTTGGAAACAAGATCTCTAAAGACCTTGGCAAGAACCGTTTAAGTACAGAGATGTCAGCAGAAGCCCTATTTGAGTAAGGAATAAATGAGATGTGAGGAAAAGGAGAAAATGTGTAGTCTAGTTATAAGGGTGAATAAAACTTTACTCCAAGCAACATAAAACTCTGATGGTTAAGTGTGATTCCAAATGCAACCAACTAAAAGGCACCATCTATGACAATCAACAGGTTAAACGATTAACAAAGACAGCTGGCAGTTATGTTCAATTCTAATTTTACTATCACAACATCTTTTAAATTTAGTTATTTTTCCAAAATCACTTATTGATCCAAAATAAATTTCTCCCAGTCTCCTAAGAAAGATATAATCTCCTAATCTATAATCTCTCTGCATGGCTCCAATTCCTTGGCTCTTCTTCAAGATACCTTTCCTTTAGACCACCCCATCTTCTCTAGCATCCTCTGGCCAAACTTGGAGTCATCATTACTCCACGCAGTGTTTCTTGGATCCACAGCCCACTTCTGCTTCCGCCGACCTGTCAATGACAAAGTATCCCGTCAGCAGCTTATCTTTCAAACCAGGAAAATACCTCACAAACACACACATACCTATGGCATACATACGATACTTCTATAAATGCAACATACAGTGTTTTATTAGATACAGATATCAGATTCGGCATCCACTGGGACACAGCATCAGCTTGGATCATTTATCCTGGTTTCCCCAAAACTCTATAATCTGAACATACAAACTGATCTTGGAAAAGTGAAATAAAAATGTTTCCTCCAAATGTTACAAATCGAAATACATGATGTACCGTCAATCGGGCCTTCCATTCAGCGATTGGCAGCAACCTAAGGCACCTGTGACACCAAGGTCGCCATCACCAGTCAATACACACACGGCAAATGCCAAATGCATCCATATCCTCTCAGTTTCCACAGTAACCCAATGAGGGGAGGCAGTCTGATCTCTACTTTTCAGATGAGAAAATCTGAGGCCTTCAGGAGGCATGTGCCTAATACCACCAAGCAAGGACCAGAGTCTTTATACAAACCAAGGTCCTACCAACTCCAAAGCTTACATTCTTAATCCATAGCACACAAACTGTCATGAACTTGGGGAAAAACAACCTACAGGTACTAATCGCGACCTGCAGATAACTAATTTCACTGAAACAGCCTACAGCCATATGTGACCCCTTCTCTGAACTCACACAATAAATTCCCTGTTTCTCTTCTTTGGCATTTATTTAACACTGCTCTGTATCACGGTTGTTTATATCCATCTCTCATGTTTGTTATTCTGCCATAAGCTCTTTAAGGCTCACATCTATGTGCTTATTTGTCCTTATGCTTCACTGCATTTGTTCATAGCAGGCATTCAGGAAAAACATGATTGAATATATAAACGACGGGGAAACAAAAAAAAGCAGGGAAGGAAGAAGAAAGGCAACAAGAAAAGGAGAAAAGGGAAAAAAGGAAGATAACGGAATTGAGGAAACTGCTTTGAGTCCCTACAGTTGTTTTTGTTTTTTAATGTATGTAACTAACTGACCATTAGAAACTCAAACTTATCACTACACTTTTAAGGAAAATGACAGCAGAAAAAAGGGACTCCAGAAGTTTACTACACAAGCATATGAAACCCAAAAGTAAATGGTGGCCAAGGGGGAAATCTGGAGGTCAAATGTCATCATCATTTACCTGTTGCACTTATGGAAGCAGAGTACCAACAGCGGCTCATGCCTTGGCAGTGTCCTAATTGATTTACCTCACGTAAAACCAATACAGAGATTCTTAACCATCCACACTGTAGCAAAAATAGGTAAACCTTTACAGGCATGCAGGCAGAAGAAGACTACTTAAAAAGGAAAATGAGCTGGCCTCAGATGTATCGTGTTTCGCAGGGAAAGGGGGACACCAAAATGCTACTAAGGTGACTAAGTTACCACTTTACTTATCTTAGTAAATACACAGCCTCACGTCGCCTCTGCTAACGAACAGCATATGAGATGAGCCTGGCTAACTAGGGCTCTCTCTACAAGGCTGCTTCTGGGTGCATGTTGGAGTGCATGTCTCCAAACTAGTATCAGCCAGGAGTCTCTGACTGGGGCATGTGTGAAAGAGACGTTTTTGAGAATGACTGTGCCCATCTTCTGCAATAAAGACGGCATACAGTTTATGTCACAAACGCACATACTATAACGCTGGCACAAGAGACTGGAGAGTCAGCTGAGGGCAGCTTTTCTTCCCCAGGGAAACGGCAGGTCTCTCCAACCAACAGAGTGCACACATATGCGCTCAGTCATGTCTGACTCTTGCGACCCTATGGACTGTAGCCCGCCAGGCTCCTCTGTCCAGTGGATTTCCCAGGCAAGAATACTGGGGTAGGTTGCCACTTCCCTCTCCAGGCGATCTTCCCAACTCAAGGATCAAACCTGCATCTCTGTGTCTCCTGCACTGCAGGCAGATTCTTTACCAGTGTGCTACCTGGGAAGCAATGGAGTAGGGCAGTGTTTCCCAAGTAAGGATGTTAAATGCAGGGGAGGACTCAGGATAGAGTGTCCTGAATCTGCAGAATCACTCTTTGGGATGAAAGGGGTAACCATCCTCTAGCAGGGACTCCTCCTATATGGAGATCTAGCCAGACGTTTTCAGGGTAACCCCAACAAACAACCCTGCACACAAAAGAGGTGCCAGGTCTGATCACTCCACGCCCAGTACCACAAAGTTCATGGCAGGATTCAGCTTACCCTGAGAAGAGTTTTGAGTGCCAAGAGCCAGGGGCAGTTTTATCTTTTTTTCTTTTAGCCCAAAGACACTTTCAGATATTCAAGACCTCAAAAAAAAAAATCCTCCACCCATGTATTCTTATTAAAACATTTTTTGAGACATAGATTAAGGCATAGATTAATCTTGAAATAGAGTCAAGATTAAGGAAACAGCAGCATAAAATTGTAATGCAATGACCATTCAAATCCGTTAATGATAGCACTGTCATTTGATTAGAGAATGTAATAATTGCAAGTGTCGAAAACTGGTCCTAATAAAATGTGGGCCTAAGACTCCAAATTAAATAAGGACTGAGAAGTGAGAGTGATAAATGAAATTTTTCTCATGTTTTGGTAGGCTAGATTTCTTACCTTAAATAGGGGGAAATCAATAAAATATATTTGACAACTAGAGAAATGCAGGATAAAGGATATTTTTGAGAAACATAAAGAAAACTGCTAGATTTTTAAAACAGGAATAGATGCCTGGGAAGATAAAAGAGAACACAATCTAGTCCATATGGCAAGGGAAAACAAAGGAAACAGCATACTTACTGAAGTGAAAATATTAACTTAAGGTGAATCAGAGGAAAAAAGTAGGTTACAAAACTGTATCTACAGAATCATTACAATTGTATAAACTATCAGAGAAAATAATTGCTGGGTAGTGAAACGGCGGGCTGGGATTTCACTAATTTTCTATTTTCTCACTTCTAAAACAAGAACACCAGTCCTAAGTGTCTAATCACAGGGAATGCCTCTAATTTAGTAAATCATACTAAAAGGCAACACAAAATACTGGGTTGGCCAAAGTATAGGGTATGGAAAAAACTTGAGTGAACTTTTTGGCCAACCCAATGTTATCTATTACTATGCCAAAGATATGAAAATCTGGAGACATGGGGTTGGCGGGAGAACTGAAAATACTCTCTTGAAATCCTGCAGTCTGAATTACAGATGTCCACAGATGGCACCGTGCATCCGTACTTTGAACTATTTTCACATTCACCATCTCATTGACTTTTTTAAGACAACCTAGTGATGACCGTAATCGAAGATGTTTTTAATAGCCCCAGAGAAACTGATCATGGAAAGAGACATAAATGAACAGCAGAACTAGGGCGAATGTTTCCACGTACATGCTGAACTAAGTGTACATCAGAGAATATTAAAACCCAGAGAGATTTAGCCACGCTGGTTATACAGATGAAGAAACAGAGCCCACGGGGTCACACGAACACATACATACTCCGTTCTGTAAGTCCGTGTTTAAAAAACAATAGTAGTCTGCTGACCCTAGTGACAAGAATGTAAAGAAACAGCGACAACTAGACCGATTTTGTCACTTTCTACCTCAGTGACTTGGGGTGAATTATTTTCCTCTGAATCTCAACTTCTGCCCCTGTAAAACCTGAATGGTGCCTTAATGGTGCCTTAACCCACTTAGTTTCGTGCCCCCATTCCCCCACCTCTTTAGATGAGAGGAGGCCGACAGCATTTATTTCACGGAGTCCCTGTGTAGTTGCTGTTGGTCTGTTAAATACACTGTTTCTGGTTCTCGTTCACTAAACACTTTCAAAGGGACAAGGCCGGCTTTTCAGTTCCAAAGCACGACTGCTCTCTGGTGGCCAGGAGCCTTAACTACAGGTGCCATTCAAAAGTTAAAAAGCCGCTCCAAAGGAAGGAAATTGACGAACTTCACAAAATAATAGTGAATGTCAAAGGCAAACCCAAGCACCGCGGGCGTTGCGGCCAACACTCCTCGCAAAGAAGACTGTTACTAATTCCAACTACCAAAGTCACAACCACCACGATTTTATTTAGAATTACTCATGAGTCCTGCCTCCCCTATAAAACACTAACTTCCAGTGTTTACTGCTTCTAAGCTCTTGGCTTTTCTTTTTCTTGATTCAATACATCTTCAAGGACGGACTTTCACTGCTAGCCCAACAACTTCCTTTTAGCCAGAGGACGCTGAGGCCTGGGGAAGTAAGAGTTCAGGTCTCCAAAACCAGAGTCCTGACCCCCCACTGGAACCCACCGCCCACGTGTCCAGGTTTGAGAGCGAGGACAAGCGTCCCAGGCGGACACTCGGTCTCATCAGCAGACCTGTAGCTAACTTTCGAGGAAGGCTGAGCTGGGAAATCTCCGCGGCAGCCAGGGAGAGCCGAGATGGGCTTCCAGGACGCCGGCCCCCGGCCCCCTCCGGCCCACTGAGCGCCGCCGGCCACCGTGTCACCCGGAACCTTCACCCTCGGGCCCGATCAAACCTCCGCGCCCAACACTCACGCTCAGCCAGCATCGACATGTCGCCGAGCCTGTGACGCTGCGGATCTCGGGACCTGAACGACCGCAATTACCGCAGGGCAGACAAGAGGAGAAGCTGAAACTACCGGACTCGCACGCCGGGGAAACAGCAGTGGCGGCGGCGGGAGGTGCACTCTGATGACGTCAGCGAGGCGCGACTCGCCCCTGAAGCGCGCAGCGGCGAGTGGGCGGGGTGCGGGCAGCCTAGCACTCTCTTTGGTAGGATACTGGGTGGACTAATGGTTTCCAAGGCTTGTTTCAACTTTAGCGTTCCGGTGTCTGTGAAATATCTATGAGGAACATCCATTAAAAAGAACCGTTATTAAGTTTGGGTGTTTTTTTTTTAATTACAGAATCTTGATATTTTTAAATTGTCAGCTGGAAGTTCTCGTGGTTCAGGCGGTAAAGAAAATGCCTGCAAGGCAGAGGACCGACTTCCATCCCTCGGTGGGGAAGATCCTCTGGAGAAGGGAACGGCTACCCACTCCAAAATTCTTGCCTGGAGAATTCCATGAACAGAGCGGGGCTAGTCAGGGCATGGAGTCGCGAGGAGTTGGACTCGACTGAGCGACTAACACCCTAACTATTTTTCAGTAGATACTGCACTTTTAAAAAGAGGGTGACCGCTCTATTTCCAGTTTTTTAAGGAGTCTCCACACGCTAGTAAAGTAATGCTCAAAATTCTCCAAGCCAGGCTTCAGCAATACGTGAACCGTGAACTTTCAGATGTTCAAGCTGGTTTCAGAAAAGGCAGAGGAACCAGAGGTCAAATTGCCAACATCCGCTGGATCATGGAAAAGCAAGAGAGTTCCAGAAAAAACATCTACTTCTGCTTTATTGACTATGCCAAAGCCTTTGACTGTGTGGATCACAATAAACTGTAGAAAATTCTGAAAGAGATGGGAATACAGACCACCTGACCTGCCTCTTGAGAAATCTGTATGCAGGTCAGGAAGCAACAGTTAGAACTGGACATGGAACAACAGACTGGTTTCAAAATAGGAAAAGGAGTAGGTCAAGACTGTATATTGTCACCCTACTTCTTTAACTTCTATGTGGAGTACATCATGAGAAACGCTGAACTGGAAGAAACACAAGCTGGAATCAAGATTGCCAGGAGAAATATCAATAACCTCAGATATGCAGATGACACCACCCTTATGGCAGAAAGTGAAGAGGAACTAAAAGCCTCTTGATGAAAGTGAAAGTGGAGAGTGAAAAAGTTGGTTTAAAGCTCAACATTCAGAAAATGAAGATCATGGCATCCAGTTTCATCACTTCATGGGAAATAGATGGGAAACAGTAGAAACAGTGTCAGACTTTATTTTTTGTGTTCCAAAATCACTGCAGATGGTGATTGCAGCCATGAAATTAAAAGATGCTTACTCCTTGGAAGAAAAGTTACGACCAACCTACATAGCATGTTGAAAAGCAGAGACATTACTTTGCCAACAAAGGTCCGTCTAGTCAAGGCTATGGTTTTCCTGTGGTCATGTATGGATGTGAGAGTTGGACTGTGAAGAAAGCTGAGTGCCGAAGAATTGATGCTTTTGAACTGTGGTGTTGGAGAAGACTCTTGAGAGTCCCTTGGAATGCAAGGAGATCAGCCCTGGGATTTCTTTGGAAGGAATGATGCTCAAGCTGAAACTCCAGTACTTTGGCCACCTCATGAGAAGAGTTGGCTCATTGGAAAAAACTCTGATGCTGGGAGGGATTGGGGGCAGGAGGAGAAGGGGATGACAGAGGATGAGATGGCTGGATGGCATCACTGACTCGATGGACGTGAGTCTGAGTGAACTCTGGGAGTTGGTGATGGACAGGGAGGCCTGGGGTGCTGCGATTCATGGGGTCGCAAAGAGTCGGACACGACTGAGCGACTGAACTGAACTGAAGGAGTCTCCTCACTGTTCTCCATAGTGGCTATACTAGTTTGCATTCCCACCAACAATGTAAGAGGGTTCCCTTTTCTCCACACCCTCTCCAGCATTTATTGCTTGTACACTTTTGGATTGCAGCCATTCTGACTGGCGTGTAATGGTACCCCATTGTGGTTTTGATTTGCATTTCTCTGATAATGAGTGATGTTGAGCGTCTTTTCATGTGTTTGTTAGCCATCTGTATGTCTTCTTTGGAGAAATGTCTGTTTAGTTCTTTGGCCCATTTTTTGATTGGGTCGTTTATTTTTCTGGAATTGAGCTGCAGGAGTTGCTTGTCTATTTTTGAGATTAATTCTTTGTCTGTTGCTTCATTTGCTATTATTTTCTCCCATTCTGAAGGCTGTCTTTTCACCTTGCTTATGGTTTCCTTTGTTGTGCAGAAGCTTTTAATTTTAATTAGGTCCCATTTGTTTATTTTTGCTTTTATTTCCAATATTCTGGGAGGTGGGTCATAGAGGATCCTGTATGTTGGAGAGTGTTTTGCCTATGTTCTCCTCTAGGAGTTTTATAGTTTCTGGTCTTATGTTTAGATCTTTAATCCATTTTGAGTTTATTTTTGTGTATGGTGTTAGAAAGTGTTCTAGTTTAATTTTTTTACAAGTGATTGATCAGTTTTCCCAGCACCACTTGTTGCTGGGCATACACACTGAGGAAACCAGAATTGAAAGAGACACATGTACCCCAATGTTCATTGCAGCACTGTTTATAATAGCCAGGACATGGACACAACCTAGATGTCCATCAGCAGATGAATGGATAAGAAAGCTGTGGTACATATACACAATGGAGTATTATTCAGCCAATAAAAAAAAATACATTTGAATCAGTTCTAATGAGGTGGAGGAAACTGGAGCCTATTATACAGAGTGAAGTAAGCCAGAAAGAAAAACACCAATACAGTGTACTAACACATATGTATGGAATTTAGAAAGATGATAACGATAACCCTGTATGTGAGACAGCAAAAGAGACACAGATGTATAGAACCGTGTTTTGGACTCTGTGGGAGAGGGTGAGGGTGGGATGATTTGGGAGAATAGCATTGAAACATGTATATTATCATATGTGAAACAAATCACCAGTCCAGGTTCGATGCATGATACAGGATGCTCAGGGCTAGTGCACTGGGATGACCCAGTGGGATGGGATGGGGAGGGAGGTGGGAGGGGGGTTCAGGATGGGGAACACATGTACACTCATGGCTGATTTGTGTCAAAATATCGCAAAACCAATATAATATTGTAAAGTAATTAACCTCCAATTAAAATAAATTTATACTAAAAATATATAAAGAAATAAATAAAAAGTAGGTGGCAGTGTGAGACATTCCATTCTATTCTTTAGTCTTATGGCAGACCCGCATAGAGCAGGGCTTCCCAAACTTTAAATTGTGAGTAAATCAATCTTTTTGAAATGCAGTTTCTGGCTCAGCAAGTCTGGAATGGTGCCAGAGATTCTGTATTTCTAACAAGCTTCCAAGGATGTGGCTGATGATGGCCTTACTTTGTATAGCAGGCCATCGAACAACCAAAGTCAGGAAGGAACTCAGGGTTAAGATATACTCTTTTCTTTTTTTCCTGTTCAAGAAATATTTTATGAAGAGCACTTTAGATGATGGTGATAAACACTTTCAAAACACTGCAAAGAACTGGACCCAGATGATTTAGGTAAGTCGTCTGTGCTATTCCCCTACCTTCAGGCAAGTAAAGACCAGTATTAGGGACTGAAGGTCACAGCTTCTTTTCCACACCTCTGCTAAGTGTTATATCCATCCTTGCCCCCCGCACCCCACCGTCCCACCCCATTACACACTTCAGTTCAGTTCAGTTCAGTTCAGTCACTCAGTCATGCCCGACTCTTTGTGACCCCATGAATTGCAGCCCGCCAGTCCTCGTGTCCAACACCAACTCCTGGAGTTCACCCAAACTCAGATCCATCAAGTCGGTGATGCCATCCAGCCATCTCATCCTGTGTCGTCCCCTTTCCCTCCTGCCCCCAATCCCTCCCAGCATCAGAATCTTTGCCAATGAGTCAACTCTTTGCATGTGGTGGCCAAAGTATTGGAGTTTCAGCTTTAGCATCAGTACTTCCAATGAACACCCAGGACTGATCTCCTTTAGAATGGCCTGGTTGGATCTCCTTGCAGTCCAAGGGACTCTCAAGAGTCTTCTCCAACACCACAGTTCAAAAGCATCAATTCTTCGGCTCTCAGCTTTCTTCACAGTCCAACTCTCACATCCATACATGACCACTGGAAAACCATAGCCTTGACTAGGCGGACCTTAGTCAGCAAAGTAATGTCTCTGCTTTTGAATATGCTGTGTAGGTTGGTCATAACTTTTCTTCCAAGGAGTAAGCATCTTTTAATTTCATGGCTGCAATCACCATCTGCTGTGATTTTGGAGCCCCCCAAAATAAAGTCTGACACTGTTTCCACTCTTTCCCCATCTATTTCCCATGAAGTGATGGGACCAGATGCCATGATCTTAGTTGTAAAAACTAGCTACACATTTCTGTACAATCACAAAAAAGAATTCTTATGTGTTGTGTTACATCTTTATTTTCTATCCCAGATATATCACTAACATTGTATCTATAAAGGAAATAAAGCTGAATCTTGCCAGTTTAATTTAGCTCATTTCTAAGCAGCACTAGAGGGATACAAGGCAGGGCTGGGGAATGCAGAGCAGTCAGAGAACACGGACAAAGCCTAAGTTCTGCTGCCAGCTTGGGATGAGCCCTTGGGTAAGTCAATTCACCTCTTTCGATATCTCCTTCCAATCTATGAAAAAAGGATGATCTCTGGGATCATTTCCAAAATCTGAAAGATTTTCAGAGAATTGCTTTAATCAGATCTAGTTGCTGTTACCCAAAGAAGGAAAGGCTCATTGCTCCTGGAGGATTTCTCCTGCAGTCCTGGCCGTGTCTTCCTCAGTCCCCATGAGGAACACAAGTTGAGAAGCATCTACCCACCCTGAGATGCAATACACTGGAAATAGTTGCTTGATGAGATTTATTTACCCACTATGGGAGATGGGGAGTATCTGGTTTTGCTGGAGTCTTCCCCCTTCAATCTGCTTTAAATTCCATCCCATTTCAGTTGCTTATACTTCCTCTGAGTAGGAGAATGTGTCAGTCATACTGGGTTTGTTTGTTTGTTTTAAATTTTCTTTGTTTTTGATGTGGACCATGTTTAAGTCTTTGGTGAATTTGTTACAATATTGCTGCTGCTTCTTCTTTTTTTTTTTTTTAACCTTTTAGTTTAGTTTTGTTTTTTCACCTGGAGGCATGTAGGATCTCAGCTCCCCAACCACAGTTCGAACCTACTGCCCTGCAATGGAAGGGGAAGTTCTCACCACTGGATGCCAGGAAAGTCCCTGATAGTGTTTTTTGTTTTGATTTGTTTTGTTTTTTCAAATCGACAAGCCCAGTAAATACCAACTCGCAGCCCTCATGTTCCAGGCCACCTGAGTAGTTTATCTTGTCCTCTCTTGCAGTCTTTATCTGTTGTGGAAGCTCAAATAGGAAGACAGTTCAGCTCAGTTCAGTTCAGTTCAGCCGCTCAGTCGTGTCTGACTCTGTGACCCCATGAATTGCAGCACGCCAGGCCTCCCTGTCCATCACCAACTCCCAGAGTTCACTCAAACTCATGTCCATCGAGTCAGTGATGCCATCCAGCCATCTCATCCTCTGTCGTCCCCTTCTCCTCCTGCCCCCAATCCCTCCCAGCATCAGAGTCTTTGCCAATGAGTCAACTCTTCACATGAGGTGGCCAAAGTACTGGAGTTTCAGCTGGAGCATCATTCCTTCCAAAGAACACCCAGGACTAATCTCCTTCAGAATGGACTGGTTGGATCTCCTTGAAGTCCAAGGGACTCTCAGGAGTCTTCTCCAACACCACAGTTCAAAAGCATCAATTCTTCAGTGCTCAGCTTTCTTCATAGTCCAACTCTCACATCCATACATGACCACAGGAAAAATCATAGTCTTGACTAGACGGACCTTTGTTGGCAAAGTAATGTCTCTCCTTTTGAATATGCTATCTAGGTTGGTCATAACTTTCCTTCCGAGCCCTAGCCAACTGTTGTGGGCAGAGTACCCTCTTTCTTGGTCCCAGTCCAGAAATGACTTCTGGCTCCCCAGCAGCAGTTCTGGCCTGCCATCCCTCCTCTGTTAATCCTGCCTATCAAAATGTTGTTACTTCAAGCTTTAGCCTCCACTAAATCTGTGAATCTCAACAATGGAAAATTGTGTCCAGAGATCAAATCTGATTTGTTTGACTGCCTTATGATCATTTTCTTTACTGTCTTAGGCGAGCCTTCTCTGGCCTTTGAGCAAAGCGATAACACTTTAGTTTCTTTATCTTGGGATAGTTTTAGGACTATAGGTGGTGGGGAGGAAAGGTGTCGGAGTGGGGTCAGGGAGATGCCTGCAAAGGGAACCAGGAGACATAGAGTGGGAGTTGGATGATGAAGGAGGAAGGGCTGACTTGGTTATCAAAGGCTGACATAGTCTGGAGGCTATGCTAGTCCACTGGGACCAGAGCTGAAATAGCTCAGGTCATTTGTAGAATGTGGTGAGGAGTCCAGAGTGTGGGAGCCTGGCTGTTTGCAAAGGTACTCGTTGCCCTTTCACTCTTACCTGATATTTAGAAAGGACATTTGGAAAGCTCCGACAGTGAAGGGAGTTGGGGCTGGTGCAGCAGCAGGCACAGAGATATCCCATGGAGGGTCACTTTCTGGGGCTAAACCTAGCAGAGCCTGAAGTTGTTTTATTTATTTTTTTCCAAACGTATTTGTTTTTAATTGAAAGAAAATTGCCTCAGAATATTGTGTTGGCCTCTGCCATACATCAGCGTGAGTCAGCCGTAGGTATACATGTGTCCCCTCCCTCTTGAATCTCCCTCTCACCTCCCACCCCTTCCCACTCCTCTGGGTTGTTGCAGAGCCCTGGTTTGCATTCCCTGAGCCATACGGCAAATCCCCATTGGTTGTCTGTCTCACACATTGTAGGTAGTGTATATGCGTCCATGTTACTCTCTCCATTCATCCCATTTGTTTGTATGTTTTAATTTATCTTTTTTGGAAGTCATAATTGGACCACAAACAATTAACAGCAAACCTGGGAAACCTCCCTCCCAAGGAGAAGCAGCAGGTGGAAAAACAAAACAAAACCAATTCTAGGAGCCTAGGCTCTAGGCCGAGCTTATTTTCTGGAGGCGTATCAATGTTTTCTTGAAGTCATCTGACATCGTTTTATGATCCTAGGCTCTTGATTCAAGGTCTATAAGGGATCAGCTGCTCCCAGAAAACAAACAGCAAATGAAAAAATTTCCAAGTGTTTTCTCTCCTTCTCTTTGTTCACGTTTATGTGGTATTTCCAGATACAGGGCCAGACATAGCAGAGTTTCTATCTTCCTGGTACAGCTTCTAAAATTCCTCCCCAGATGCCTAAGGTTCTTCCTCTTCAGCAGATAGATGAGGAGAGCTTGCATGACAGGATGAGTGTACCATCCAAATAAAGTTGCGAGGGGTGGAGAGGAGGGCTCCATGTACCCTTGAAAATTCTTGACAATTCCCTTGTGTTCTGTCATAATCTGTGCATGGGTTGGAAAAGAATTTCCAAATATGAGGCAAAATGAGGAGAATAAAGTTTATTAGAGTGGGAGACACTGTTAGAACAGTGAGCTGGCTCAAGGGAGAGCTGACCCCTTTCGCGGGCTGGTACCCAATTTTTATGACCTCAAAACAGAGAAGATTCATACTGGAACACCTAGGTAGCATTAGGTGATTGGTTAGGATGTTATACGGTGGGTATTTTATCTAATATGAGGTCAGGAAACTGGCCGATTTAGATCCAGAGGCTCATGGCAACAGTTACAAAATTGTTCAGTCACTAAGTTGTGTCTGATTCATTGTGACCCCATGGACTGCCATACGCTATGCGTCCCTGTCCTCTCGGAGTTTGCTCAGACTCGTGTCCATTGGGTTGGTGATACCATCCAACCATCTCGTCCCGTTACTGTGGGACTTGGTTAATTCTGGAGATTTTCATCCTGTGACCTTGGTATAGCGCTGCTCAGTACCTTAGCCTCATTCCACACTGCCTCATTTCCACATTCTTCTGGAGTTGCCTTCAGAATGAGGCATTGCCTTTATTTGACTTTGTCTTAAGTATGTCTTTTTATTCTGATGCTTTAACATCTGGGGCCTTGCTGACCTAGTTCATGGATGGAGAAAACTGTTAATACGAGTTCATGTGACTGATGCACAGTGAGGCCAAACAGACTGAAATGTTGGGGTTTGGTGTAGAGGAAGGTTTATTGCAGGGCCATGCAAAGTGGCCCTAAAAGAGCCCCAAGTTCCCTGAAGTTTCGGCAAAGCACTTTTGAAGCCAGGTGTGGGGACTGGAGGGCGGTATTGCAGGGTCTGCCATCAGCTTATGCACAATTTTCTGATTGGCTGATGGTGAGGTAACAGGTCAGTGTCCCAAGGTTGGACAGTATCAATCCTTAGGCTCCAGAAAGCCTGGGGCTTTGTCCTGGTCGCCAGGTAGTTAATGTCCTCTTTTTGTTGGATAGGGAGAGGTTTGTTTTTTTGTTTTTTTTGTTTTTTTTTTTGTCTTTTTTTTATGTCTGCCAAACAGCTCAGGAAGTGTGCATCAAATACTGTTATCTAGGTACTTCAGTTCAGTTCAGTCGCTCAATCGTGTCCCACTCTTTGTGACTCCATGAACTGCAGCACGCCAGGCCTCCCTGTCCATTACCAACTCCTGGAGTTTACCCAAACTTATGCCCATTGAGTCGGTGATGCCATCCAACCATCTCATCCTCTGTCGTCCCCTTCTCCTCCTGCCCTCAATCTTTCTGAGCATCAGGGTCTTTTCCAATGAGTGAGCTCTTCACATCAGGTGGCCAAAGTATTGGAGTTTCAGCTTCAACATCAGTCCTTCCAATGAACACCCAGGACTGATCTCTTTAGGATGGACTGGTTGGATCTCCTTGCAGTACAAGAGACTCCAACACCACAGCTCAAAAGCATCAATTCTTTGGCGCTCAGCTTTCTTCATAGTCCAGCTCTCACATCCATACATGACCACTGGAAAAACCATAGCCTGGACTAGATGGACCTTTGTTGGCAAAGTAATATCTCTGCTTTTTAATATGCTGTCTAGGTTGGTCAGAGAGGAGCTAAAGCGGAGGATGTGGGGGAAGTTCCCACACACCCCCAATCTGCCAAGGCCCCATGGGAACATGCTCCAAGTGGGTTACAGAACCACTTGGCTAGGCACTTTCCTTTCCTATGCAAACCAACCCATCCAGCCCACTTCCCAGACCACCTCCTTTATTGGGCTCTGACACTCTGGGCCACTGTCTCCTTGTCCTAATCACCCCAGACCCAGGTACCAGACAACTAGGGACAGCCCTGGGACCCCCAAAATTATTCAGACTAGCCCACCCCAGCCTGCTTCTCCTTGTGTAAACCACAGCTTCCCCTTTCTCCAGCTGCATCCTGACCAACCCTAGTGCTTCCCCATGCGGCCCCCCTTAGCTTCATGTGCTCCCTCCTCTTGAGAACTGTGAGTCATAAACTATTATCTCAGTGTGAGTCTTCTCTTGACCTGTTAGCCTTACCATGCCTAAATCATAATAAAAGCCCACAGTTTAAAAACAGACACATTGTGAAGCTGCAAGATGTCAGACCCACGTATGTTCAAGTGTAGGTTCCAGGGCAGTTTCCACTATCTAGGAGTATCTGGCCTATTGAGCACAGCACTTTAACAGCATCGACTTTTAGGAGCTGAAATAGCTCAGTTGGAATCCCATCACCTCCACTAGCTTTGTATGTACTAATGCTTCCTGAGACCCACTAGATTTCACATTCAAGGATGTCTGGCTCTAGGTGAGTGACCGCACCATCTTGGTTATCTGGGTCATTAAGACCTTTTTTTTTTTTTTGTACAATTCTTCTGTGTATTCTTGCCTCCTCTTCTTAATCTCTTCTGCTTCTGTGAGGCCCTTATGATTTCTGTCCTTTATTGTGCCCATCTTTGCATGAAATATTCCCCTGGTATCTCTAACATTCTGGAAGAGATTGTTTTCCTCTATTTCTCTGCATTGTTCACTTAAGAAAGAGTACCTACTGTGGTTCAGAAATAGTGCTGCTAATGGAAGCTGTGAAGGTGTCAGGCCCAGGCAGGGCTGGATCAGCGCGGCAGAGCCGCTGGAGTCTATATGACATGGTGTGTCCTACCAGGGTGCTGGTATGGCGAACTGCCTGCAGAGACAGGGGTGTGGTCCTTTGCAGCCAAGGCCAGGTGTTTGCTATCTAATGTGAGAGAGATGACGCCTCCCCGTAGAGCAAAATTCAGACCAGCCTCCAGGCCACTGGAAACAGCTGGGTTCACGAAGCTTCTTCCCTGTGAAGCCAGCTGTGCCTGTGCAGACAGCTGGTTCCTATCACATCACCTGCTGGGAACTGGGGTCTGGGGGCAGGCTGGTACCCTGGGTACCGCTGTTGCTCCAAGTAATAGCATCCTTTGTCTCTGACCCAGAAGTCTCGTGTCTTCTGCCAGCAAGCCGGAAACTGACACGCTAACTCCCCAGCTTGTTAGTAGGGTTAATCTTAGCTCCTCCTCCCCTCAGCTGTTGGCCCTCTCTACCCAATGCCAGTCTGCTGGGGGGAGGTTGGGGTGGGTCTTGGTCTTCCCTCTATCACTATCAGTGAGGATGGTCTCCTTGAGGAATGGCTCCGTGTCCACCTCTGGAGGGACAGGCATCAGGAGGTAGAGCCAGGCTGGCTGTGCTTACCCAAATGAGGGGTCACTGACCACTGGGTCACAGAGGCCCCACCAACCGCCAAGCCAAGCAACAGAAGGAACTCCCTTTGGGAAAGCCCCTCTATTAGTCTACTCAACTTTCCATCACAAAATGTCACAGACTGTGGGATTTAAACTGCAGAGATATATTTTCTCAGTTCTGGAGCCTGGAAGCCCCTGGTCAAGATGTTGGCCACTTCAGGTCTGCATGAGAACACTCTTCCTGGCTTGCAGATGGCCACCTTCCTAATCCATCCTCGTATGGGGCTGCTCCAAACACAACCCCACGCAGAGTAGGGATGTGCATCTGTCCTTTTTCTTCCTTTTCCCCTGGAGGGAGAGGTGCCATCCACTTGTCAAAGGGAAGGGGGATCAGGTGGTATAGTCAGCTTGAGCAGCTTCCCTGCTGGCTCAGTGGTAAAGAATCTGTCTGCCAGTGCAGGAGATTCAGGAGATATGGGTTCGATCCCTGGCTTGGGGAGATCCCCTCAAGGAGGAAATGGCAGCGCACTCCATTATTCTTGCCTTGGGAATTCCACAGACAAAGGAACCTAGCAGGCTACAGTCCATGGGGCTGCAAGAACTGGACACAACTTAGCAACTACACCATCACCATCATCATGGGGGAAGGAGCTTGATAGACAAGGAGAGGTGACAGGTAGCTGCCACAAAAGAGAGGGAGTCTAGGGGGACAGGCATCCAGGATATAGGACTAATACCAGGAAAGCTCACGAGACTTGTCGAGGGCTCCAGAAGCTGCACAGGGATCCTTTGTTAGCTGGCTTCAGTCTTGCTCAGAGGTGACCAAATAGGTGGAGTTAGCTAAGACCCTCCCAAGTGCCAGTGAACAGCCACTCACCTGGGCTCATATTCTGCAGAAGAGAAGTCAGGGAGGAGAGGCATAGAACCCTCTTGTTGAATGTCTAGAATATTTCCTCCAGGACAACAGCATTGAGCTGGCACAAGTGTGCTTCCCAACGTGCATATCTGACTTTGGGTGCTTCAGGAAGACATCTACTCAACCATCTCAAGCACCTGCCAGCCATGGAGAGTCAGAGATATTTTTTCAGTAAGCAGAGGGTGTTTTTTGTTTTTTTTTTTTTTCCTTTTTACAAATTCCTGAGTGACCAAAGCACAGATTCTTGCTGGGACTGCAGAAAGCTGGCAGTGTTAGCCCGAGGCTGCTATCTAAGGAAAACATTCTGCTGAGGCCTTGTGGACAACATGGTCTCATGTGCTCATTTATTTCACACCCGTGTTTTAAAATAATTCCTTTCAGCTGAAAATGTATTTTCACGTAACATAATAGAAGGAAGTTGTGAGCTGGTTCCATTTCCCCAGTGACATTAGCATATGGGCTACCTTTCCTTCCAGAATCCCACCCCCTCTTTCTCTTTTTGCTTGTCTGTCTTTTTCTGGCACCAAGAAAGAAAATTTGAAAAGAGAATATTACTTGTATAACATAGCTCTTACTCATCTTTCTTTCCCCAACCATTTCACAGGAGGCAGAGGGGAATCTTCCTACTCTGGTCCTTACCCAGTCCTGCCTCTCCGTCCCCATGGTCTTTGTCCTAGTCAAGCCCTTGCCTTCTCCTGCCTGGATCATTACAGTACCCTCACCCTCTCCTGGGCTTCCCTGGTGGCTCAGATGGTAAATAGAATCTGTCTGCAGTTCAGGAGACCTGGGTTTGACCCCTGAGTCGGGGAGAACCCCTCGGGAAAGGAATGGCTACCCCCTCCAGTATTCTTGCCTGGAGAATTCCAAGATGGGCTAGAGTCCATGGGGTTGCAAAAAGTTGAACATGACTGAGTGACTAAGACGTTCACTTTTCACTTTCACCCTCTGCTGGTGGGCCTGTGATCCTCCATTTTGCCTGCTAATGCATTGTCCCCATTGCAAAGAGGGTAATCTCTCTGAAACTGCACACTGGGTCCTGCGGGCCTCCTGTTTCACCCTTTACTGCCTTCCCATTGGTGGCAGGATGCACCCAGCCTCCATACCAAGCCATTCACCGCTCAGTCTGCACCCTCCTCCATCACCGCACGTGGTGTCAAGCTCTTCTATTCAGGTTCACGGCTTTTCTATCTTCCCGAAATGCCTTTGCTCTCCTCGCACACCTGGCAAACTCCTAGTCGCTCAGGCATCACTTACTCTTGGAAATGTCTCAAGTCCGCTCAAGTTGAGCTGATCACTGCTTCTGAGGCTCTTCCATCAAGCCTGGCATATGGTCCCGGGGGGTTTTCCCTACCTATGAGGACTGATCTTCCTCTTTTTTGCAACTTCAACACTAGTCCAGTGTTTGACTCAAAGTAGACTCTTTAAAAATGTGTGTAGAATTGAGAAGCTATATTGAAGAAGTTTGACTGGCTAGTGGCAATGGTAAATTCTACCCTTTGTGATTACTAGAAGGGTCACTCCAGTTCAGCAAATATGGATGGACTCTTTCAGTCTATGCTGGGTGTTCTTCTGGGCAATGAAGACACCCAGATAAACAGAACATCCTTTCTTCAATTAATGACCCCAGATGAAAGGCTTCCCTGGTGGCTCAGACGTTAAAGAATCTGCCTGCAAGGCGGTAGACCTGGGTTCAGTCTCTGGGTTGGCTTCCCCTGGAGGAGAGTATGGCAACCCATGCCAGTATTTTGGACAGAGGAGCATGGTAGGCTACAGTCCATGGGGTCACAAAGAGTTGGACATGACTAGGTGACTAAGCACAGCACACACTAGTTGATGAAAGAAGACTAGCAGGGAATACTTCTGATGCTAAATGATTGTTACTTCAATGGCATCCCACTCCAGTACTCTTGCCTGGAAAATCCCATGGATGGAGGAGCCTGGAAGGCTGCAGTCCAAGAGGTTGCTGAGGGTCGGACATGACTGAGCGACTTCACTTTCTCTTTTCACTTTGATGCATTGAAGAAGGAAATGGCAGCCCACTCCAGTATTCTTGCCTGGAGAATCCCAGGGACGGTGGAGCCTGGTGGGCTGCCGTCTATGGGGTCGCACAGAGTCGGACATGACTGAAGCAACTTAGCAGCAGCATACTGTGGGTAGGAGCAAAGTACTGTGCCAGATGTCAACATGACTATACAGCCAGCTCTAGGGATTTTAAAAAATATACAGAATTCCACTTATATTAAGTTTCTGAAATAGTCAAACTGGGGAATTCCCTGGTGGTCCACTGGTTGGAGCTCCGAGCTCTCACTGCTGAGGGCCTGGGTTTGATCCCTGGTCAGGGAACTAAGATCCCATAAACCAAGCAGTGTGGCCAAATCGATAAATACAAATAAAACAGTCAAACACATAGAAGCAGAAAATATAAAGGTAGATGCCTGGGGGGAAGAGGAAATAAGTTGTTAATTAACATGTATAACATTTCAATTATGCAAGATAAGTTAGCTCTAGAGATCGGATATACATTGTTCCTGTAATTGAAATCATACAGTATGTACTCATTTTTGTGTGGCTTCTTTTTACTCAACTGTACGCCCTAGAGAGTTCCTAGCGTTATACGGCTGTATTTGTTCATTCTCATCATCATAAAGTAGTCCCTAGAGTAAAATACCCATTCTACTGGGTTCCAGTGTTTGGCTACTATGACTTGTGCTGTTAGGAACATTCTTGCGCCCCGCCCTTATGGCAGAAAGTGAAGAGGAGCTAAAAGCCTCTTGATGAAAGTGAAAGAGGAGAGTGAAAAAGTTGGCTTAAAGCTCAACATTCAGAAAACGAAGATCATGGCATCTGGTCCCATCACTTCATGGGAAATAGATGGGAAACAGTAGAAACAGTATCAGACTTTATTTTGGGGGGGCTCCAAAATCACTGCAGATGGTGACTGCAGCCATGAAATTAAAAGACGCTTACTCGTTGGAAGGAAAGTTATGACCAACCTAGATAGCATATTCAAAAGCAGAAACATTACTTTGCTGACTAAGGTCCGTCTAGTCAAGGCTATGGTTTTTCCTGCGGTCATGTATGGATGTGAGAGTTGGACTGTGAAGAAGGCAGAGCACCGAAGAATTGATGCATTTGAACTGTGGTACTGGAGAAGACTCTTGAGAGTCCCTTGGACTGCAAGGAGATCCAACCAGTCCATTCAGAAGGAGATCAGCCCTGGGGTTTCTTTGGAAGGAATGATGCTGAAGCTGAAACTCCAGTACTTTGGCCACCTCATGCGAAGAGTTGACTCATTGGAAAAGACTCTGATGCTGGGAGGGATTGGGGGCAGGAGGAGAAGGGGACGACAGAGGATGAGATGGCTGGATGGCATCACTGAGTCGATGGACGCGACTCTGAGTGAACTCCGGGAGCTGGTGATGGACAGGGAGGCCTGGCGTGCTGCCATTCATGGTGTTGCAAAGAGTCAGACATGACTGAGCAACTGAACTGAACTGAACTGGTGTACATTTTTATGTGGAGCTTACACCGAGGAGTAGAAATGCTGGACCATCGATTATATACACATTCAGCTTTATAGATTCTGTGAAGCAGTTTTGAAAGTGGTTGTACAAATAGATATTCCTGTCGACAGTCTGAGCGTTTCGGTTCTACATCTACTTAATATGTCCTGTCTTTTTCATTTTAGCCGTTCTGGTTGGGATGGGATGGCATCTCATTTGGGTTTTAATTTGTATTTCCCTGATGACGAATGAAGTGTAGCCCCTTCTCATGGGCTTATAGGTCATTTAGATGTCCTTTTGAAGTGACTGTTCGCATCTTTTGTCCATTTTTCTATTGAGTGGTATTCCTTTTCCTTGTAGGTTTGTAGGATTTTTTTCTATATATTCTAGATAAGAATTTGTGTTTGGCATATATTACAAATGTCTTCCCTCATTCTGTGGGTCACGTTTGACTCTCAATGGTGATGTTTAATGAACAGGTCTTAATTTTAATATAATCTAATTTATCTATTTTTTCCCCTTCATGGCTATTGTTTTTTGCATCTTGTTTTTAAAATCTTTATCTCCTTCAAAGTCATGAAAATGTTCTGCCTCCCTAAACTCTGTGTTGTTTTACTTTTCATGTTTGGGTATGCGATCCATTGGAGATGGTTGTTTCATTTGGTGTAAAAGTCATGATTAATTTTCTCCCATGTGAATATCGAGTTGATCCAGCACGGTCTATTGAAGAGCTTCCCAGTGGGAAAGAACTTGCCTGCCAATGCAGGAGATGTTAGAGCCGTAGGTTCCATCCCTGGGTCAGGAAGATCTTGCCTGGATCTAGTATTCTTGCCTGGAGAATTCCATGGACAGAGGAGCCTGGTCAGATACAATCCATAGGGTCGGAAAGAGTTGGACCGGACTGAAGCGGCACACACACTTGCTTTCAGTTATATGAGCTATATATAATTGGATCACTGTGTTGTATACGTTAAACTAATGCAACTTTGTAAGTCAACTATACCAATCAATCAATCAAAATAAAATTTTAAAAAGGAAAAAGATCATTTTTCTCCAGTCCGCTTCAATATCCACTAAAATGCCTTTATTGTAGTCCAGGTAACCATACATAAATGAGATAATCTCTGGACACTCTAATCTGTTCCAGTGGTCTTCTTGTCTGTGCTTGAATGAACACCATATGTGTCTTAACTATTACATATTTCAATAGGTCTTAATACTGACAGTGTAAGTCCCCCAGTTTTTTGGAAACTACCCCCTACAAATGAGGAACCAGGTGAGATTATCCACTATCATCCCTTCCACTCGACATTGTCCTGGCAGCTGTAGGCCATGCAATAAGGCAAGAGGGAAGCAGCCATAGGGACTGGAAAGGAAGAAAGACCATTGGTATTATCTTCAGATAACATGATAGGTAGATTTATCTTATATTCCTGGTGGTCCAGTGGTTAAGACTTCACCTTCTAATACTCAGGGTACGGGTTCTATCCCTGGTTGGGGAGCTAAGATCCACAGGCCTTGTGGCCAAAAAACCAAAACATAAGACAGAAGCAATATTACAACAAACTCAATAAAGACTTTTAAAATGTCCCCAATTTAAAAAATCTTAAAAAATGTCTATCAACCAGATATAGGGTTCTATGTTAAAAACTATCTAATAATATAGGTACTCGCTGTCCCGTTCTTTGCGACCCTATGCACTATAGCCAACCAGCCTTCTCTGTCCATGGAGTTCTCCAGGCAGGAATACTGGAGTGGGCAGCCATTCTTTCTCAGGGCATCTTCCCTACCCAGGGATCGAACCTGAGTCTCCTGCATGGCAGGCAGATTCTTTACCGTCTGAGCCACTAGGAATACTCCTTTGACAAGATCTGGCGGTTCATTCCAGTCGAGAGACAGGCGAGAGGAGGAGGAGGAAAGGGCAGCCAATGGCCACGGCACCCCACTCCAGTACTCTTGCCTGGAAAATTCCATGGACAGATGAGCCTGGGGGGCTACAGTCCAGGGGGTCACAAGGAGTCAGACGTGACTGAGTGACTCCCACACACACGCACAGTGACCAAACCCTGCGTAAAGGCTGTCCTATTTTTCTGACACAGTACTTTGCTGGGGAAAGGACACAGATGTACCTGCACTTTAGCTTTTTAGGTGTGGGAGCCCTTGCTGTGCGTTTTGGAAGACAGGGGTTTTAAGTTAAAACAATGTAAATAGTTTGAAATTCAAGTTTACGTAGCCCAGTTCTTCTGAGTTGTTTCTCTACCGTGGCTTAGCCTCCGTCCTCGTTTCTCTGCAGCCCTGCCTTCCATTCCTTCTTGCTGTCTGTCTCCCTTATCTGTTTTAAATGCAGAACAGTTTTAGCGATTGCTTTTCTGTTTTGTTTTCTGGGTTTTGTTTATGTTTTTGATGCCCCCTGGATATAAGTGTTCAGGGCCAACAGGCTTATCAAAGGGTTTCCTCTCAGAGAGGAAATCTGGTGCCAGGTGTTAGGAGCCCGTGATTATTACTCCATTACAGAACTTCCGGTCTTTCATTATATATAAATTCGACTCTAGAGAGGTCCACCCTGTGGCCTGATGTCCTCAGCTATGAATGGTTATATTCATGTGTTGACTCTGTATTTTAATTTATAAAGGGAAACCTGAATATAGAGCTCTTAAAACATTACCGTGGGTTGACCGACAATCACTTGGAGAGCTCGTGGAAATACAGGGTTTAAGGCTTCACTTTTAAAGAGTCCTTTAGTAGGTTTGGAATAAAGCCAAAAAATCTCCCTTTCTGCCATGTTGCACTCAGCCCTTCTCCCAGATGGTTTTGAAAAAGGTGGTTCCAGCACCGTGCTGAGAAGCAATGCTGTAGTGGCTGTGGAAACGCTACGGGACTCCTCCCCCTCACGCAACCAGCCTGTTTCCACTGCCCAAGAGCAACTGGTCTTATACATAGCGGTTCACTATCCCAGCAACCCTATGTAATAGGTAGTATTATTATCCCCATTTCACAGGTGGGAAAACTGAGGCTCAGAATCATTCACTTTCTCCAGATGTCACAGCTAGTACTCAGCCATTCACTGACTCATTCATTTCTGCACCACCGTATGATCGGCACTGTTCCAGGGGCCAGCAGGTGGCAGAGCAAGCGTATGAGCTCAACTCCGAGCCCATGTTCTTCACCAGGATGACATTATTCTTCCTAAATACTGCTCAGGCAGCTTATAGACCATGGAGGCTGTGTACTGGGTTGGGCAAAAGTTCGTTCCAGTTTTTCCATTCCGTCTTACGGAAAACCCAAATGAACTTTTTGACCAACTCACGACAATGATAGAGCCAGAGGGTGCGGGTGGGAAGGGGGCTTCATTGTGCAGCGCTAGTGCTGGCATCCCAGGGGATGCAGACAGGGCCTTGTGGGCCTGCAGGGGGCATCCTGTGGGTGTTTAGGTGTGACTAGGGGCCCCTCTACCCCAGGATGGCAAGACCAGGAGCAGCAGGAGCAACTCCCTGCGGAGCCGGAAGTCCTGGGATTCAGGAGAGAACGGAGTTCGTTTTCAAATCCATCCACCCTCCCTAAACTCCTCTTTTTCTTCCTTCCTCTCTTCTCCCCTCCTGGCTCTTCCCTGACTCCCTCCATTTCCTCTCTCTTCTTCCTTCTTCAGCCCCTGCCTTCCCCTTTCCCACTTTCCTTTGATCTCCTCTCCTCTAACTCATTGGCAGGGTGTCCTCGGAGGTCTGGGTTCCTGGGATCACGCCTCCCTAGCTCCCTCCCCTGGGAGGACTCCTCACAGTTTCACCCCCACCCCTGGGCCCCAGGACTGGTTTTGAGGGAGACAGTGTGAAATTACTCAGCCATCCCTCACCTGAGCTCCATCTGGGTTCAGGGACCGTGCAAGAGCCTGAGGCGAAATGAGATCTCTGCCCCTAAGACATCAGGGACACAACTCAGGAAGGGGATGAGACATTTTCAAAAGTGGGAAAACGTTACAAAAGAGGTACAGAGCGATTTCACCCAGATGCTTTCTTCGTCTGTTGCCTTTTCTACATTCTTATCACTACTGCCTTGGTCTCTTGTTCATCTGGATCCTGTTTACCTGGTTTACTGCAAGGGGCCTCCTGCACCTCAACAGCATTACCTGGTGCATTCTAAGTTGTGTTCAACTCTTTGCCACCCCATGGACTGTAGCCCACCAGGCTCCTCTGTCCATGGGATTTTTCCAGGCAAGAATACTGGAGCGGGTTGCCATTTCCTTCTCTAGGGGATCTTCCCTACTCGGGGATCGAACCTGTGTCTTTTTTGTGCTGCACTGGAGTCTTGTGCTTGCCTTTCTGTCTGCCTCTCCCACTTGATTCTCCAAGGACAGGGATGAGCCCTAGAGTTTTCTTCTTGCAGTGGGCACTTCATATATGTGCCCAGATTAGTCCTTTTCTGTCCCGTCTTTCTCTCCAGGCTCCCACAGTGCAGTTACTCTTGTGTTTATCTGTTTCTCCAGGGCATCAAGTATTGGTAACCTACACAGATGTGCTCCACTCTTCTTCTTAAGTATAAGCCCCGAGACATTTTTGGTCTAGTCTCATCAAGACATGGGACTTCCCAGGTGGCACTAATGGTACAGAACGCGCCTGCCAATGCAGGAGACATGAGAAGCGGGTTCAATCCCTGGGTCAGTAAGATCCCCTGGAGGAGGACATGGCAACCCACTCCAGTATTCTCGCCTGGAGAATTCCATGGACGGAGGAGCCTCGTGGGCTACAGTCCATAGGGTTGGACACAAACAAACCCACTCAGCATGCAAGCACACCAAGACACGGGCCACATCTGAGCCTCTGCCTTTGTGTGAATTCCCCTCCATCCTCCTGTTAGTCCCCCTGCCTGGCACTGCAGGTGACTTCCAGAAGGGGCCGCAGCATGTATCTTAGAATGTGCCCCTTTTCTTCTAATGTGGCAGCATTTCCACAAGCAAAGCATTTCAGCTTAGCGAGCCCTCTGCTTCAGGCCTGCTAAACTCAGTCCCATAGCCCTAAAGAGAATGAGAATTTCAAAGAAGAGGGAGGAGAGGTGAGCTACATATTTTTTTCTTAAGGCAGAGATCTTTTCTTTAACATTTTCAGCAGCACAATAGCAGCAGGCACTATTTTAAAGCCTTGGATAATTCTATCTTAATTATATGGTATGTAGAGGCAGTAATAAGTTTACAAATCTGCCAGCAACACTAAACACATATGTCTTAGAAAATGCTACCCTCTTCCTTGCTTATTATAAGACTAGGAACTTGAATAATTGTGAGCAATTAAGAGGGAGTGACCAAATGGTGACTCATAGGAATCCTCCAGAGACAAGGACACCCATGGAAGCAGCAAGTCTGGCCGGGTGGGAGAGGGGAACCTGGGGGCTGGAGAGGCAGCCTGGGGCTCAAAACTGTGGATTGATCCATCACAGCTGAATAATTCGGAAAAGCATGTCAGGAGATCCAAGGGGTGTTACGTGGATGCCAAGAGGCCTGGGGCAGCTTTGAGGAGAAAAACGCTGTGGAAGAAACACAAGTGCCTCCCAGTGCCTCAAGTCTTGGTGAGTAAAGCTGGCGTGGACCCTGGTCTCCCAACCTGGATCTTCACTCACCAGCCGGACTGGGCAAGTTACCGTGGGTGTCCCTTAGTGTCTTCATTGCAGAACAGGGAAAATGCCTCCCTCATGGGAATCATGTTGGGAGTCACTGACAGCACATGTGCAACCTCAAGCGGATGTAGCTATGCAATTAATTCCATTCCCTCCTGCCTCCTTTCTTCAGGAAAAGACAGAACACTCTTACTAAGGCCACCTGTACATTTCCTGGCCTGTGGAAGGTGCTTCATCCATATTGGTTCCAGGAAGCAGCAAATAATTGTTCCTTCTGTGTGTGTGTTAGTCATTCAGTCGTGTGCAACCCTTTGCCACCCCATGGACTCTAGACCACCATGTCTCTGTCCACGGGATCATCCAGTCAAGAATATTGGAGCGGGTTCCCAGCTCCTTCCCCAGGGGATCTTCCCGACCCAGAGACTGAACTCAGGTCTCCCACATTGCAGGCAGATTATTTACCATCTGAACCATCAGGGAAGCCCCGATGATTTCCTACCTCGTCAAAAAAACCAAAAGCCCAGAGAGGCTAAGTAACCTGGCAAAAGCATACAGCACATAGATGGTGAGCTGGACTTTAGACCTAACGGGGGTCCAAACTCAGCGCAGCTGAATTCAACAGAGAGAACCAGACTACAGTGTGAGGCTCAATCCTTTAATCTTTATTCTGAGGTTGCACTATTTTTAAAAAAAAAATTTTGGCTGCATTCCACAGCATATGGGACAGTAATTTCTGGACCAGGGATGGAATCCACGCCTTCTGCATTAGAAGGCAAAATCTTAACCACTGGACCTCCAGGGAAATCCCTGAGGTTGCACTAGTTTACAAGAATGTTTATTTCAAAGAGGATAAAAAGAATCACCCAAAGAGCTAAAGGAGTATGAATGCCTGATTACAGTCTTCTTTGAATAAAATGGAAACTTTGCTTCTGTGGTATGTGTGTTTAGGCAGATTAAATTCATGTTTGATTATAAACCCCAAGGTAGAAGGAAAATATGTTCATGGAGACTAGGAGGTCCCAAAGGGAGGAAGAGGGAAAAAATCATTAGTTTATACCCTGGTGGCTCCTGTCTCTAGGAGCATCTCGACGAATCTCACCATGACACCCCCGTGCTCAGAGACCCTCTGTGGATGGTTCCCTCCTCTCTCCAAAATGCCTATGCTCCCAAGCATGGGTCTCATGGCCCTCTTGTCTGAATCCAAAATATTTTCTGGCTCCAGCTCTTCTGCCTTCTCCTCTGGTGTGTGTGCTAAGTCTCTTCAGTCACGCCCAACTCTTTGTGACCCCACGAATTGTAACCCACCAGGCTCCTCAGTCCGGGGGATTCTCCAGGCAAGAATACTGGGGTGGGTTGCCATGCCCTCCTCCAGGGGATCTTCCCAACCCAGGGATCAAATGCACGTCTCCTACGTCTCCTGCATTGGCAGGCGGATTCTTTACCACTGCTGCACCAGAGAACCCTCTCCTAAGTCACACGGCAGAGGACTGGTTGTGCTTCTACCACCTTCTGAGCTTTGCCGCCAGAAGGCCTTGGCCCCTCTTCTTCCTTACCTGTAGGGAAATGCTAACCAGCCTTTAAAAAGTTCCATTGAAATGGCTAAATCCCCTCTAAGTCCTTTCCTAGCACCTTGGCAGGAAGTGATTGCTTCCTCTGCAGCCCCAAAGCACTTGGTAGCTTTCTTGTTCCATTCATCAAAATCTGCCTTTTATTAAAAGGACATTTATTTGTGAATATGTCTGTCTTTCCCTCTGAATCTGTAAACATCCTCTTGGTCCCCCACCTACAAGGCCCTGCATGCAAGAAGTGTTCAAAGAAAGTTAATTGATGGAAAACAATTTCAGTAGAGGCCCAGATGAATCGGGTATGGAACAGCCTTGCAGTGGGATCGTGCATTTAAAAGATACAGAAGTATAGCTTTGGGCATTTGTGTTTGTGCTACCCTGGCGTGACCACAGCTACTCACAGAACATTCCATCTGCTTTCACGCATCTCCCTGCCTGGTTGCCTGAGTTAGGTGGGGCCGTGGGAGTAATTAACCAATGGGATAGAACCACAAGTGATTCTACCAAAGCAATGAAAAGCCCACGTGACCCTCCCAGGCTTTCCTATGCTGCCGTGGTGACTGATATGGCCAAAGGGTCCAGACAGTGCAGCCAGCAAATGTCAGTGCCTCCATTACCTGGATACCTGAGGGACCGTGTGCTGCAGAGGTCTGATGGACAGGTTTCAGAAATGAGAGCTAAATCTTTGTCGTGTCAAGCCACTGGGATTTTGCGCGAAACACGAAACAAAGATGTCAGTACCTCCTGTCGAGGCTACCACAACCATGCACTGCGAGTACAGAACTTCACACGGGGCTTGGCGTGCATCACTAGTGAACGCGTGCCCAGTACGAGCTCTGTCTCCGCGTCTGTTCTCCCGTGTGGTGACCTTTAAACTTTCCATTGGTAGACCCAGTTATGTAGCAGAGGGGAAGCTGTCGTGGAGCCTGGAGCACATGGTGTAGCGCCTGCTCCGAGTGCGACCCAGATGGGTGTCTTGGGAGCAGCGATCCCCAACCTTTTTGGTGCCAGGTACTGTTTTTCTGGGTGACAGTTTTTCCACGGACGGAAGTGGGGGATGGTTTAAGGATAATTCACATGCATCACACTTATTGTGCAGTTTATTTCCACTACTATTACACCAGCTCCACCTCAGATCATCAGGCGTTAGATCCTGGAAGCCGGGGACCCCTGACCCTGAGGAAACTCTGAGACGACCAGTGTGATGGCTCTGAGCCTGCAGCATGGATTCAGAAATGAGGAACCCAGGGATGCCCAGGGTTTGGTAGTTTTGACTTCTGGCTTGTTTGCCCTCTCTTATTTCATGGAAGAAATTAATCCTTGCCTGAGTAGGGCAAGAGGGCGAGGCACACAGAGACATTTCTGGGTGTCTGGCATGATGGACAGAGCAGAGAGCTAGGGGGCTGTGTCAGGGGATAAGAGGTTGTGAAAAGGGGTGAGATTTAGGAGGCTTCCTGAGAAAGAAAAGTGTCATGTTTGATCCTATTTATCCTGTGGGAGTTTTCCAAAGCCAGACAAAGGACATGGTGTCTAATGCCCAGTCACACACAGACGCCCAGCACAGGCTTCATGTTCTTTTTACACTCTGCCACACACTTGGCTGCACAGATTTGAAGACGGACAAAGGTTGTTTTAATAGCGTTAATGGGGGGTGATGGGCGGATCATAATCTTATAACCAAAATGGTTCACTCATTCGTGTCAGCTATTGAAAGCAAAGACTCTTTGGTAGGTAAAGAAGAAAAGGATTTGAAATTGCTCGCCACCCACCTCCTCCACAGGAGAGCTGTGAGCATTAATGAGGGAACGCCTTAGTGCTGTGATCGCCCCGGAAAGAAGTTGCTTTGCCAATTTCAAATATTACTGTGACTCACTTAGGCAGAGCTGAAGGAATGGTGGAGGTGGGAGGCTGGCTACTCCATGTGGCGTTTTTCTTTGGGGACTCCCGAGTTGTTTCAGAAGCAGAAGGACAGCTGAGAAAGAGCCAAGGAGAGCAGAGTACCTATTCTGGATTCTTTGTCCCCCAGCGCACTTGTCTTCCCGGGAGACCCTGGTCTCCATATGGTGCCTTGCTGTGGTTTCACGTGGCTTCAGCAGCTAGCATTTAAACTTAGTTTTTTGAAGGGGCACATTCAGAACTTGTGAAAGCTTGTTGGAAACATGGAACTAAACAAATAACATTAGCATAATAATGCCATGAAGATAAACCTTAGAAATGTTCTGGGATCTTCTTTGCCAAACAACTTAAAATGCTTCCAAGGGAGTATTTCACTGGTGGAGGGCTGGGTGTTTAAGTACTAGCATGAAGTTGGGTCGCAGAAAATCATCACAGTGATAATAACTATCATGTATTTGTAAAGCAGTTTAGAGCTCACAAAGCACTTTCGATGCATTTATCTTCTGTGATCCTACCACACTGAATTCAGGTAAGCAGATAAACCTGATCACAATTGCCTCTGTGTCATAGGTAAGAGCAACCAGGCTGTCTGAGCTGAAAAGTCTGAGCAAAACAGCTAGTACAGTCTTCTGGTTTCAAGTCCCTTTTTTGTTTTTTGTTGTTGTTGTTCTACCAAGCAAACAAACAAAAAACGAAATATACCAAAATGAAAAGCAAAACACACCAAGAAAAAATGATTAAGACACATACCCAATGATTTTTTTTAAGTAATAGAAGTGATGAGGAGAGACTTTATAGACGTTTAAGTAGTGATTTTTAAACAAATTTTGTTTTGTTTCGTTTTTTGCATAAGGAAACTGTGGTATATGTTGGTGGAAGGGAGCAGAACCTTTTTGTCTTGTGGAAGAAGGGAATATGGTGGGTTCCAGAGGCACGTGGGAAGATAGTACTTTGCTAATGGGGTTCCCTGGTGGCTCAGATGGTAAAGAATCTGCCTGCAATGCAGGAGACCCAGGTTTGATCCCTGGGTTGGGAAGATCCTCTGGAAAAGAAAATGGCAACCCACTCCAGTATTCTTTCCTGGGAAATCCCATGGACAGAGGGGGCTTGCGGGCTACAGTCCATGGGGTCACAAAGAGGTGGACACGACTGACTGAGTGACGGAGCGACCAACATTTTCACTACTTTCCATTCTGAAGATACGATGAAATTCAGGGTAGTGCAAAGAGAGGGCACTTGGATAAATCAGTGGAAAAACCTCAAAGTCCATGATTAGTTTAGATTTGACTCAAGGAATCGTTAGAAACCTGAGTCGGTTTCAAAGAAAGGATGTGACAGAAGAAAATGCTTGCGGGAGACGATTCTGAAGACTTATGAAGCCAGACAGAAGGGGGAGATAGGTGTGCACTGGGCAATGTCCGGGAGGGAGAGGTGTGAGGCTTTGTGACAGAATGCAGGAGTCGCACTGGCCTTTAGGGCAGTGCCTGGAGTGCAGGAAACCACATTGGAGGCTGACAGTCAGTCACCTAAACAGCCACTGAAATGACAGAACCCGCGTTCTCTACACCCACCCTGCTCTATGTGTCTCTCAAGATGCCCAGTAGACTTTCCGGGAGTTGGGTGTGTGATCAGGAAAGGCTCTCCTGGTGGGACACAAAAAGGATGAGAATGAGACCCCAGTCTCAGGAGAACTGAGGTCTAACAATTGAGTGCCCAGGTGGTGAACCAGAACTGCACTACGCTGTGCTGTGTGATATGACGGAGGTGTATAGGGAAAGCTCTGGAAATGTGAGTGAAGGAATGATTCATCCCGCATAGAGAAGAGGAAGGTCACACAAAGTGAAGGATGAGTTATTTTCATCCCTGACTGCACATTAAAAAAAAACAAACAGTAAATTCAGACTCTGCAGGGTGGGACATGGGCATTGCGTGTTCAGTTGCCTCTGACTCTTTGCGACCCTATGGACCATAGCCCAGCAGGCTACTCTGTCCATGGGATTCTCCAGGCAAGAATACTGGGGTGGGTTGCCATGCCCTGCTCCAGGGGATCTTCCCAACACAGGAATCCTTCACCACTAGCACCATCTTGGAAGCCTAGTAGGATTTCTTAAAAGCTCCTCCGGTGATTCTAGTGCATCTGGGGCTAAGAATGGCCAGTGGAGCTGAAGGTGACCTCAGCCTTTGAGGAAGGAGTAGATGTTTTCTAGCAAGATCATCCTGAAAGTACTAAGAGAGAATATTTTTTAGAAGAATGATAACAGAGACCTGTTTTGTAACAATTACAGAGGGTGAGAACCGAAGGATTTCTAACTTTGTCTTAATTTCTTTGGACTATGACACCCATTTTTGCAGTTGCCCAGTCATGTCCAACTCTTGGCAACCCCATGAACGATAGCATGCCAGGCTTCCCTGTCCAACACCAGTTCCTGAAGCTTACTCAAACTCATATCCTTTGAGTCAGTGATGCCATCTAACCATCTCATCCACTATCATCCCCTCCTCCTTCTGCCTTAGCTCTTGCCCAGCATCAGGGTCTTTCCAGTGAGTCAGTTCTTCACATCATGTGGCCAAAGTACTGAAGTTTCAGCTTCAGCATCAGTCCTTCCAATGAGTATTCAGGACTGGCTTCCTTCAGGATTGACTGGATTAATCTCTTTGCAGTCCAAGGGACTCTCAAGAGTCTTCTCCAACCCCACAGTTCAAAAGCATCAATTCTTTGGTGCTGTTAGGTAGGTAGAAGAGGGAAAAGGAGTCCAAAATGACAGTGGCTAAAAAACAAGGATGGTCAAAGGAAGGACTGAGGACCAGAGTGAAGACTTCAGGTAGAACAGACAGCTCTCCTGGCTAAGCCCAGTTTGCACAGGGCAGGCCCAGGGGGAGGAAAACATATAAAAGGGGGAGCGAAGCGCTTTCTCTCTCTTTCTCCCCCGTGTGCACGCGCTCTTTCCCTCTCTCTCTCTCCCTCTCTCTCTCTCCCTCTCTCTCTCTCTCTCTCTCTCCCTCTCTCTCTCTCCCTCTCTGTCCCTCTCTGTCTCTCCCTCTCTGTCTCTCCCTCTCTGTCTCTCCCTCTCTGTCTCTCTCCTTCTCTCTCTCTCCCTCCCCCATGCACTCCTCCACTCTCTTCTCTTCAAGTCTATGGGTTGGCATGCCCTCACGCTTCAAGGATGGATTCTCCTGCTATCTTCTAAATAAAATAGAGCTGTAACACTGATTTGCCTAAGAGCTATTACACGGTTTGTCCAAGACCGAGAGCTGTGATGCGCCGAGGGCTTTCATGTCCATCGCTACAAATCTTTGTTGTGACAAGACAAAGAACCCAGGAACACACACTCGCGTGACAGCGCTCAGCTTTCTTTATGGTCCAACTCTCGCATCCATACATGACCACTGGAAAAGCCATAGCTATGACTAGGTGGACCTTTGTTGGAAAAGTAATGTCTCTGCTTTTTGATATGGTGTCTAGGTTGGTCATAGCTTTTCTTCCAAGGAGCAAATGTCTTTTGATTTCATGGCTGCAGTCACCATCTGCAGTGATTTTGGAGCCCAAAGAAATAAAGTCTGTCTTGGTTTCCATTGTTTCCCCATCTATTTGCCATGAAGTGATGGGACCAGATGCCATGATCTCAGTTTTTTGAATGTTGAGTTTTAAGTCAGCTTTTTCACTCTCCTCTTTCACTTTCATCAAGAAGCTCTTTAGTTCCTCTTCACTTTCTGCCATAAGGGTGGTGTCATCTGCATATCTGAGGTTATTGATATTCCTCCCAGCAGTCTCAATTCCAGCTTGTGCTTCTTCCAGCTCGGCATTTCACATGATGTTCTCTGCATCTAAGTTAAATAAGCAGGGTGACAGTATACAGCCTTGATGTACTCCTTTCCTGATTTGGAACCAGTTTGTTGTTCCACGTCTAGTTCTAACTGTTGCTTCTTGACCTGCATACAGGTTTCTCAGGAGGCAGGTCAAGTGGTCTGGTATTCCCATCTCTTTCAGAATTTTCCACAGTTTATTGTGATCCACACAGTCAAAGGCTTTGGTGTAGTCAATAAAGCAGAAACAGATGTTTTTCTGGAACTCTCTTGCTTTTTTGATGATCAGGTGGATGTTGGCAAGTTGATCTCTGTTTCCTCTGCCTTTTCTAAATCCAGCTGGAACATCTGGAAGTTCTTGGTTCACATACTGTTGAAGCCTGGCTTGGAGAATTTTGAGTATTACTTTGCTAGTGTGTGAGATGAGTGCAATTGTGTGGTAGTTTGAGCATTCTTTGGCATTGCCTTTCTTTGGGATTGGAATGAAGACTGACCTTTTCCAGTCCTGTGGCCACTGCTGAGTTTCCCAAATTCTCTGGCATATTGAGTGCAGCACTTTCACAGCATCATCTTCCAGGATCTGAAATAGCTCAACTGAAATTCCATAACCTCCACTAGCTTTGTTCCTAGTGATGCTTTCTAAGGCCCACTTGACTTCACATTCCAGGATGTCTGGCTCTAGCTGAGTGATCACACCATCGTGATTATCTGGATCATGAAGATCTTTTTTGTATTTTCTGTGTATTCTTGCCATCTCTTTTTAATATCTTCTGCTTCTGTTAGGTCCATACCGTTTCTGTCCATTATTGTGCCCATCTTCGCATGAAATATTCCCTTGGTATCTCTAATTTTCTTGAAGAGATCTCTAGTCTTTCCCATTCTATTGTTTTCCTCTATTTCTTTGGATTGATTGCTGAGGAAGGCTTTCTTATCTCTCCTTGCTATTCTTTGGAACTCTGCGTTCAGATGGGTGTATCTTTCCTTTTCTCCTTTGCCTTTAGCTTCTCTTTTCTCAGCCATTTGTAAGGCCTCCTCAGACAACCATTCTGCCTTTTTGCACTTCTTTTTCTTGGGGATGGTCTTAATCACTGCCTCTTGTACAGTGTCACAAACCTCCGTCCATAGTTCTTCAGGCACTCTGTCAGATCTAATCCCTTGAATCTATTTGTCACTTCCACTGTATAATCATAAGGGATTTGATTTAGGTTGTACCTGAAGAACTAGTGGTTTTTCCTACTTTCCTCAATTTAAGTCTGAATTTGGCAATGAGGCGTTCATGATCTGAGCCACAGTCAGCTCCCATTCTTGTTTTTTCTGACTGTATAGAGCTTCTCCATCTTCAGCTGCAAAGAATATAATCAATTTGATTTTGCTATTGGCCATTGGTGGTGTCCATGCATAGAGTCATCTCTTGTGTCGGAAGAGGGTGTTTGCCATGATGAATGTGTTCTCTTGGCAAAATTCTGTTAGCCTTTGCCCTGCTTCATTTTTGTACTCCAAGGCCAAACTTGCCTGTTACTGCAGGTATCTCTTGACTTCCTACCTTTCCCATCATTCCAGTCCCCTATGATGAAAAGGATATCTTTTGGGGGGTGTTTGTTCTACAAGGTCTTGTAGATCTTCATAGAACCATACAACTTCAGCTTCTTTGGCATTAGTGATTGGGGCATAGACTTGGGTTTCTGTGATATTGAGTGGTTTGCCTTGGAAACAGAGATTGTTCTGTTGTTTTTGACACTGTACCCAAGTACTGTATTTTGGACTCTATTGTTGACTATGAGGGCTACTTCATTTCTTCTAAGGGATTCTTGCCCACAGTAATAGATATAATGGTAATCTGAATTAAATTCACCCATTCCGGTTCATTTTAGTTCACTGATTTCAGAGATGTCGATGTTCACTCTTGCCATCTCCTCTTCGTCCCCTTCCAATTTACCTTGATTCATGGACCTGACATCCCAGGTTCCTATGCAATATTGTTCTTTACAGCATCAGACTTCATTTCCATCTCCAGTCACATCCACAACTGGGCACTGTTTTCGCTTTGGCTCCATCTCTTCATTCTTTTTGGAGCTATTTCTCCACTCTTCCCCAGTAGCATATTGGGCACCTACCAACCTGGGGAGTTCCTCTTTCTGTGTCATATGTTTTTGCCTTATCATACTGTTCATGGGGTTCTCGTTTTTGCCTATAGTTTTGATAAAGCAATGGTCATCGAGTCTTGGAAAGTAATATGCTTGATAACCACAGAGATGAATGTCGTTATTCTCCGTGAAATTATTCTTTGTTAGTAGAATGAAAAGTGTCAGGGCCCACTTCTCTTTCAAAATACCAAAGTGTGAGATTTTTCTCCCTTCCCTGTCCTCTGAAGATTAGAAGTGATTTCAAGATTGCCAGTCCTTTCGAATGAGGAATTTAACCCCTCTGCCCCAACTTTTGGTAACAATTTCATGCAACACATTTGTATTTGGAGACACATACAGGCAGGCATTCCAAAGTCAGTCTTAGACAATGAGGCTGATCTTTGTCCCAGGGTGAGGGGAGGGCTATGTGCATATTAAGTCTTCGCTTTTCTATGGCTTTCCCTGTCTTCCTTATTGTTTTTCAGTCGCTCTGTCCTGTCAGACTCTTTACAGCCCGCCAGGCTTCTCTGTCCCTGGGATTTCCCAGGCAAGAATACCAAGTGACCTTAATATTACACTGAAGTTTTATTTTAATTCTTCATTGCTTTTACAGAATAATTCTATTTCTGTTTTGAAATTTAAAAGTTGATGAATGAAAGTTCATATTTCACCTTTTTCAAAACCTTTCAACTAAGTTGACTTTTATACCTTTGTTCTTGGATTGTGGGCTTTTTTTTCTTTCTTCCCCTTCTGTGAATCCTATTTGGTAATACAAAGTGCACAGTTTCCAGATGGCAGTAAAAGTCTAATGGTGGGTGGGAACGCTGAGGACCTGAGGTTTTCAGATGCTTAATTTTAGTTTTAGACTCAGATGGATTTCCTCCTTTAGTGCACCCCTCAAGTATTCATTGAACACCCACTGAATATCCATCATGGACCAAGCCACCTGGGTGGGGGTGGGGGACAGAGATGAATAAGGCAGTCAGTCCTTGGTTCCATCTCATCTTCCCAGTAACTTTAAGGTATAAGGAGGTAACAAGATTATTTTTACATAGTGAACGTGGTATCCAGAGGGGCAGAGGGCACAGCTGGAGGCTGAATAAGAGTGGATCCCAGATGGCTCTACCCTTAGAGTGATGCTCAAAGCAAAGCCTCGCATCGTGTGATGCGCTTCAGTAGCACCTGACTCACTGCAGAGGCAGTGGTGGCTGGTAATTTACCTTCCCATGATGGAGAAAGTGATATTTCTATTACATGTTATTGTTTTGAGATTTTAAAGCATGAACTGAAAAAACCGACAGAGCCTGCTGAAGCAATTATTTAGCATGAGGGATTAACTACTTCATTCCTGTTTCCTGTTGGAAAAGAAGATGATTGTTTTCTGTTTAAGTTTTATTACTGGGGTATAATTGCTTTACAATGTCGTGTTAGTTTCTGCTGTACAACAACGCGAATTAACCCTGTGTACACATATATCCCGTCCCTCCTGAGCCTTCCACAGCCGCCCCCTCCCTGCCTTTAGAGCATCACAGAGCACCCTGCTGAGCTCCCTGGGCAATACAGCAGCTCCCCGCGGGCTGGCTGACACACGGTACTGCATGTATGTCAGCGCCGCTCGTCCAGTCTGCCCCACTCTCCCGCTCCCCTTCTGCCCCTGCAAGTCCATTCTCTGCAACTGCGTCTCAGTTCCTGCCTTCCAAATGGGTTCATCTGTACTATTTTTCTAGATTCCATACATATGGGTTAATACACAACATTTGTTTTTCTCTTTCTGACTTATTCAGTCTGAATGACAGACTCTAGGAAGAACAAGGTGCTTTAATAAGATGTTTTAATAAATATTTTTATTTAATATTTTAATAGAACATTGTCCTCAAGAATCCTTTCAGAATTACAGACGCTTAGCAAGTATTAATTGAGCCAAAAACTATTAAATTCCATATGGTTTATATTTATATTTTTAAAATTTTAAGTAAGAGCATTGATAACAATAGGATGATTTTGCATTTTCATCTAACTATCTTAAAACTTTGAAGTACCTTGATAATAATAGACACCAAAATATGAAAATTCTAGCCTACAAGGAATCTTCCTGACTTAACCCATACCAGTGTTTTAGACCTGAAAAAAGTTGTTTTTTTTTTTTTTTTGCCATATCCTAAGGGAGAAATATCAATAACCACAGATATGCAGATGACACCACCCTTATGGCAGAAAGTGAAGAGGAACTAAAGAGCCTCTTGATGAAAGTGGAAGAGGGGAGTGAAAAAGTTGGCTTAAAGCTCAACATTCAGAAAACTAAGATCATGGCATCTGGTTCCATCACCTCATCGGAAATAGATGGGGAAACAGTTGAAATAGTGTCAGACTTAATTTTTTGGAGCTCCAAAATCACTGCAGATGGTGATTGCAGCCATGAAATTAAAAGACTGTTACTCCTTGGAAGGAAAGTTATGACCAACCTAGATAGCATATTCAAATGCCGACTAAGGTCCGTCTAGTCAAGGCTATGGTTTTTCCTGTGGTCATGTATGGATGTGAGAGTTGGACTGTGAAGAAAGCAGAGCGCCGGAGAATTGATGCTTTTGAAGTGTGGTGTTGGAGAAGACTCTTGAGAGTCTCTTGGACTGAAAGGAGATCCAACCAGTCCATCCTAAAGGAGATCAGTCCTGGGTGTTCATTGGAAGGACTGATGTTGAAGCTGAAACTCCAGTACTTTGGCCACCTGATGCAAAGAGCTGACTAATTGGAAAAGACCCTGATGCTGGGAAAGATTGAGGGCAGGAGGAGAAGGGGACGACAGAGGATGAGGTGGTTGAATGGCATCACCGACTCAATGGACATGGGTTTGGATGAACTCTGGGAGTTGGTGATGGACAGGGAGGCCTGGGGTGCTGTGGTTCATGGGGTTGCAAAGAGTCGGACATGACTGAGCAGCTAGACTGAACTGAAAGGGATCCTGTAATTCTGTATATTGTAACCTACTCCTGAACTTCATTTTAAAAATAAGCAACAACAAACTTTCTGAGCTATTGAATAGACACGCAAATAGTTACATGTCCCCTTTTCACTCACTGCTGCGTTCTGTTCCTTTTCCATGCAATGTCTTCCTTTTTGCATTGGATAATACAGGTGATTCTGATAATTTTCTTAAATAAATGGAAGTACCTAAGGTGTAATTCATTAACTTCATATTTTGTGTTTTCAATGTTGAAAGTTCACTCATGTGGTACTAAGGATTCTGGGCTTCCCAGGTGGCTGAGGGGTAAAGAATGCTCCTGCCAATGCAGGAGACACAGGAGAGGCGGGTTCCATCCCTGGGTCGGGATGGTTCCCTGGAGGAGGAAAGGTCAACCCACTCCAGTATTCTTGCTGGGAAAATTCCATGGACAGAGGAGCCCATCAGGCTACAGTCCATGGGGTCACTAAGAGTCAGACACGACTGAGCACACAGTAGGGACCCCATCCCATTTCTTACCCCACCTCAGATCGATTCTCTTTTCATGCCACTCTGCTGAGTACGAGGCAAAGAGCAAGAACTCTTGAAATCAGTGTACAGAGGAACTCGAATTAAAATCCCAGCTTCACTACTTATTGGCTGTTAACTTGGGAAAACCACTCTCAACTTCTCTGCAGCTAAGTTTCCTCCTGGGCAAAATGGGGATAATTTCTTGTCTTCAGGAGGGTGGTAAAATTTAAATAATAATGCATGTTAAACCCCTGGGCCAAAGTCTGGTATAGAGCAAGTTCTTAATTGAGGTGAGTTTCCCTGTCTCTGGTGAGCAAATAAATGAAAACATAAACAAGACCCTTCTTACTCTGGATACTTCCCTTCCTAGCTCTTTTTGTTTTAGGCCACAAAATCACTTTCACAGACTTTTTATCCTGAATCAGACGTTTTCAAATGCACATACCATGAAAGCCGAGTTCTTATTTCTATTCCTCTAGAGAAAGAGCAGCTGTATTAACTCTGCTTTCTTTGGGAAATGCTAACTTCAGAACTCACAATCTTAGGAGGTTGGATTAAACATTTGAAAAGTCAGTTAGGTTGCAATAGCAAGCACATTTAAGTAAGTTAAAGGTATGTTTTATTATTTCTTTCTATAATAGGGCATACCAAAGATGGATGCCCTTATCATTTGGGCAACCAGCCACAAGTATAAATGATAAATCTGTTTGTTCTGGACTTTTATGGGATTTTCCCTTCTCTTGGGAACCTAACCTTTCTGTGGTTTACCCTGTAAGTTCTTCCCTGACTCACTCTGCCTTCTGCCCCAACCATGATTGATTGACCCAGGAGAGGGCACCCAGAAGCAGAGCCAAAGAGTCCTTTCTCTAGGATTTTTGGCCTCAGAACAAAAGAGGTCAATTAGCATTTCTCTAGCGGCACAAACTGGAAGATGTGAAATGTGAGAACCACAGTGGACATATTTCCTACCACTTGGATAAATCTGGTGAAACAAGTAGGGATGAAAGATGGAGAGTGAATCTTGGATGTCTTGGAAGGCAATGAGTTGTAAAACCCATTCCGAAGTGAACTTATAATCTTCCAGTTAGCTCTCCTTGGGGCTCTGCATTTCTTTATTCCCAAGATAAAGGGAGAGAAAGGGACACTAAATCCTCTTTCCTTTGGGAAAAGCTTCTCTGGAGGTAGTTGGTTTTAAACCAGTCAATCTAAACGGCAACCCACTCTGGTGTTCTTGCCTGGAAAATCCCATGGACAGAGGAGCATGGTGGGCTACAGTCCGTGGGGTCACAAAGAGTTGGACACGCGTGAGTAACTAAACAACAACAAATTCCTAACTATGCAGTAGTCACGTGAGTTATTATTTTAAAGTTTGTTGGCTAGAGCCTGCAATCAACTGTTTGCTGGGTTGTCTGCCTCCTCTTCATCAACAAATTGACCCATACCTTTGATAGTAAAATGATTTTTGGTGAGGATTAGAAGACAAAGTGTGTTTATGTGTGTGTCTTTGGACGTCTGGAGCATGACACTTCACAATTAAAATGAAGTGATAGTGAGTATTTATCGTGTGGTACTGCGTGTTGTTCTAAGAGTTTACATGTAGTAACTGATTTAATTCCTACAACATCCTACGTCAAGGTAGTTGTCATCCCCATCATATAGTTGAAGATACTGTGGCTCAGAGGGGCTAAGCAACTTGTCCAAGGTCACACAGGTAAAATGTGTGTGTTGAGTCAGGATTCAAACCCAGGCAGCCTTGCTTCAGAGTCCTTGCTCTGAGTCCTTGCTCTTACTGCCCATTATTTTAGTCACTAAGTCATGTCCAATTCTTTTGGGATGCCATGGACTATAGCCCACCAGGCTCCTCTGTCCATGGGATTTCCCAGGCAAGAATACTGGAGTTGATTGCCATTTCCTTCTCCAGGCAATCTTTTCGCCTCAAGAACTAAACCTCGTCCCCTGTTTCTCCTGCACTGCAGGCAGATTCTTTACCCAATGGGCCACTGGGGAAGCCTTCCTTACCCGTAGTAAACAGCTAACACAACATTGATGGATAAACAAATGGCCAACAGCTAGTTATAAAGACTGTCTAAAGGTATAAGAGGGATCTGAAACTCGATGGGCCAATCCGAGTGGTTGGATTACAGATGATCTTCACTCTGTGTTTTTCACTTTTTTAACCAAGAGCATGTATCCCATTTTTCCAATCAGGAAAAAATGTTTCAAAAGAGGAACATTCAGATACATTGATGATTATGTGTTGGAGTTTGATTCATCTTTGAGTTTTATATCCCTGGGTTCAGAAATATTTCATGGGAGCCCAGTGTAAAGTTTAACATAGGTCCTCAATAAATACTTGTTATGATACTTATTTACAATATATTCCCTTTGTATAAGACCCTGTCATTCTTGATTGAAAAAAAAATCATACAATTACAAAACACTAAATGGAACTCTTAGAACACTGGAATTAGAAAAAGTACAAATACCCATGGACACGTGTAATAGTTATATGCAACTAAATAGTAATTGAAAATCCTAATTTTTTCTACATTTTTTTTTTTTTGTATCTTTTGATTCCAGCAGATCCTTCATCACCTTAGGGAAAGGCAGAGGCAGGCAGGAAGTAGAAAGTGTCTATCAGATCTCCAGGCTTGAGTTTCAAAAAGCCTAATTCATTAAGGATGACAGTCTGAGAGAGAGAGGGTTCCAAAATCAAAAAGGAAAAGCTCCTATTTGGACTACAGAAGCGAGACTGCAGTGCTGGAATAGCAGAGTTCCCTCTGTCATTAGCTGGGGGTGATGGGGAGGGGTGCAAGATGTGTTTGGGATGTGGGACCATGTACATGAGGGAGTCTAGGCTTGTGGACCCATCGTGATGCCCCAACACTGCTTGAAAGCAGTTGGACTGAGTGTACCCAGCCTTTCTTGACCAGAGATAAGGAAGAGTAATTCTATGAATACAGAATCTTCATAATTTCACCCATTAAAATGTTTAACCCTCTTTAGAAAGGGAGCTGTATGTAGAATGAGATCACATGTTGCAAGATAGCAAATATCCCTTTTATATTTGAAATGTTTGTTTTAGCAATTAATCAGTTCAGTTCAGTCACTCAGTCATGTCCGACTCTTTGCGATCCCATGGACTGCAGTATGCCAGGCCTCCCTGTCCATCACCAACTCCCAGACTTTACTTAAACTCATGCTGTCTAGGTTGGCCATAACTTTTCTTCCAAGGAGCAAGCATCTTTTGATCTCGTGGCTGCAATCACCATCTGCAGTGATTTTGGAGCCCCCCAAAATAAAGCCTGCCACTGTTTCCACTCTTTCCCCATCTATTTGCCATGGGAAATATGGGAAATGATATAGGACCAGCAGTGGTCCCATCACATGGGAAGTGATGGGGCCAGATGTCGTGATCTTAGTTTTCTGAATGTTGAGTTTTAAGTCAGCTTTTTCATTTTTGCTTTCATCAATAGGCTCTTTATCTTCTTTGCTTTCTGCCATAAGGTTGGTGTCATCTGCATATCTGAGGTTACTGATCTTTCTCCCAGCAATCTTGATTCCAGCTTGTGTTTCCTCCAGTCCAGCATGTCTCATGATGTACTCTGCATAGAAGTTAAATAAGCAGGATGACAATATGCAGCCTCAACGTACTCCTTTCCTGATTTGGAACCAGTCTATTGTTCCTCGTCCAGTTGTAACTGTTGCTCTTGACCTGCATACAGATTTCTCAAGAGGCAGGTCAGATGGTCTGGTATTCCCATCTCTTTCAGAATTTTCCACAGTTTATTGTGATCCACACAGTCAAAGGCTTTGGCATAGTCAATAAAGCAGAAATAGATGTTTTTCTGGAACTCTCTTGCTTTTTCCATGATCCAGCAGATGTTGGCAATTTGATCTCTGGTTCCTCTGTCTTTTCGAAAACCAGCTTGAACATCTGGAAGGTCACGGTTGCTGAAGCCTGGCTTGGAGAATTTTGAGCATTACTTTACTGGCGTGTGAGATGAGTGCAATTGTGTGGTAGTTTGAGTATTCTTTGGCATTGCCTTTCTTTGGGATTGGAATGAAAACTGACCTTTTCCAGTCCTGTGGCCAATGCTGAGTTTTCCAAATTTGCTGGCATATTGAGTGCAGCACTTTCACAGCATCATCGTTCAGGATTTGAAATAGCTCAATTGGAATTCCATCACCTCCACTAGCTTTGTTCATAGTGATGCTTCCTAAGGCCCACTTGACTTCACATTCTAGGATGTCCAGCTCTAGGTGAGTGATTGCACCATCGTGGTTATCTGGGTCATGAAGATCTTTTTTGTATGGTTTTTCTGTATATTCTTGCCGCCTCTTCTTAATATCTTCTGCTTCTGTTAGCTACTGTTTCTGTCCTTTATTGTGTCCATCTTTGCATGAAATGTTCCCTTGGTATCTCTAATTTTCTTGAAGAGATCTCTAGTCTTTCTCATTCTATTGTTTTCCTCTATTTCTCTGCACTGATTGCTGAGGAAGGCTTTCTTGTCTCTCCTTACTATTCTTTGGAACTCTGCATTCAAATGGGTTTATCTTTCCTTTCCTCCTTTGCCTTTCACTTCTCTTTTCATAGCTGTCTGTAAGGCCTCCTCAGACAACCATTTTGCCTTTTTTCATTTTTTTTTCTTAGGGATGGTCTTGATCCCTACATCCTGTACTAAGTCACGAACCTCTGTCCATAGTTCTTCAGGCACTCTGTCTATCAGATAAGGGTGATGGCAGCTAAGAACCTGCTGATAGGATTGAAGTGAAGTAGCTCAGTTCAACTCTTTGTGGCCCCCTGTAGTCCGTGATAGGATTAGCAGTTAGAATAGAAATTCAATTGTTTAATGAATACTAACTAAAACAGTATCTTATTCCTTCCACACCTAACCTTGAGCCCTAGGATTCAAACTTAGTAGTTGCACTATTTTTTTATATTGATTTTGCTACATTATATTTTGAGGGATTTGTTTTTATTTATATACAAATTGGAAGTGGTCAAACAGGAGATGGCAAGAGTGAACGTCGACATTCTAGGGATCAGCAAACTAAAATGGACTGGAATGGATGAATTTAACCCAGATGACCATTATATCTACTACTGCAGGCAGGAATCCCTTAGAAGAAATGGAGTAGCCATCATGGTCAACAGAAGAGTCCGAAATGCAGTACTTGGATGCAGTCTCAAAAACGACAGAATGATCTCTGTTCCTTTCCAAGGCAAACCATTCAATATCACAGTAATCCAAATCTATGCCCCAACCAGTAACACTGAAGAAGCTGAGGTTGAACTGTTCTATGAATACCTACAAGACCTTTTAGAACTAACACACACAAAAAGATGTCCTTTTCATTATAGGGGACTGGAAAGCAAAAGTAGGAAGTCAAGAAACATCTGGAGTAACAGGCAAATTTGGGCTTGGTATACAGAATGAAGCAGGGCAAAGGCTAATAGAGTTTTGCCAAGAGAACGCACTGGTCATAACAAACACCCTCTTCGAACAACACAAGAGAAGACTCTACACATGGACATCACCAGATGGTCAACACCGAAATCAGATTGATTCTATTCTTTGCAGCCAAAGATGGAGAAGCTCTATACAGTCAGCAAAAACAAGACAGGGAGCTGACTGTGGCTCAGATCATGAACTCCTTATTGTTAAATTCAAACTGAAATTGAAGAAAGTAGGGAAAACCACTAGACCATTCAAGTATGACCTAAATCAAATCCCTTATGATTATACAGTGGAAGTGAGAAATATATTTTAGGGATTAGATCTGATAGAATGTGTGCCTGATGAACTATGGAAAGAGGTTCATGACATTGTACAGGAGACAGGGATTAAGACCATCCCCATGGAAAAGAAATGCAAGAAAGCAAAATGGCTGTCTGAGGGGGCCTTACAAATATCTGTGAAAAGAAGAGAAGTGGAAATCAAAGGAGAAAAGGAAAGATATAAGCATCTGAATGCAGAATTCCAAAGAATAGCAAGGAGAGATAAGAAAGCCTTCCTCAGTGACCAATGCAAAGAAATAGAGGAAAACAACAGAATGGGAAAGACTAGAGATCTCTTCAAGAAAATTAGAGATACCAAGGGAACATTTCATGCAAAGATGGGCTCAATAAAGGGCAGAAATGGTATAGACCTAACAGAAGCAGAAGATATTAAGAAGAGGTGGCAAGAATACACAGAAGAACTGTACAAAAAAGATCTTCAAGACCAAGATAATCACGATGGTGTGATCACTCAGCTAGAGCCAGACATCCTGGAATGTGAAGTCAAGTGGGTCTTAGAAAGCATCCCTACAAACAAAGCTAGTGGAGGTGATGGAATTCCAGTGGAGCTATTTCAAATCCTGAAAGATGATGCTGTGAAAGTGCTACACTCAATATGCCAGCAAATTTGGAAAACTCAGCATTGGCCACAGGACTGGAAAAGGTCAGTTTTTCATTCCAGTCCCAAAGAAAGGCAATGCCAAAGAATGCTCAAACTACCGCACAATTGCACTCATCTCACACGCCAGTAAAGTAATGCTCAAAATTCTCCAAGCCAGGCTTCAGCAATACGTGAACCGTGACCTTCCAGATGTTCAAGCTGGTTTTCGAAAAGACAGAGGAACCAGAGATCAAATTGCCAACATCTGCTGGATCATGGAAAAAGCAAGAGAGTTCCAGAAAAACATCTATTTCTGCTTTATTGACTATGCCAAAGCCTTTGACTGTGTGGATCACAATAAACTGTGGAAAATTCTGAAAGAGATGGGAATACCAGACCATCTGACCTGCCTCTTGAGAAATCTGTATGCAGGTCAGGAAGCAACAGTTAGAACTGGACATGGAACAACAGACTGGTTTCAAATAGGAAAAGAAGTACGTCAAGGCTGTATATTGTCACCCTGCTTATTTAACTTCTATGCAGAGTACATCATGAGAAACGCTGAGCTGGAAGAAGCACAAGCTGGAATAAAGATTGCCGGAAGAAATATCAATAACCTCAGATATGCAGATGACACCACCCTTATGGCAGAAAGTGAAGAGGAGCTAAAAACCTCTTGATGAAAGTGAAAGAGGAGAGTGAAAAAGTTGGCTTAAAGCTCAACATTCAGAAAACGAAGATAGTGGCATCCAGTCCCATCACTTCATGGGAAATAGATGGGGAAACAGTGGAAACAGTGTCAGACTTTATTTGGGGGGGCTCCAAAATCACTGCAGATGGTGACTGCAGCCATGAAATTAAAAGACGCTTACTCCTTGGAAGGAAAGTTATGACCAACATAGGTAGCATATTCAAAAGCAGAGACATTACTTTGCCAACAAAGGTCCGTCTAGTCAAGGCTATGGTTTTCCTGTGGTCATGTATGGATGTGAGAGTTGGACTGTGAAGAAAGCTGAGTGCCGAAGAATTGATGCTTTTGAAGTGTGGTGTTGGAGAAGACTCTTGAAAGTCCCTTGGACTGCAAGGAGATCCAACCAGTCCATTCTAAAGGAGATCAGTCCTGGGTGTTCTATGGAAGAAATGATGCTAAAGCTGAAACTCCAGTACTTTGGCCACCTCATGTGAAGAGTTGACTCATTGGAAAAGACTCTGATGCTGGGAGGGATGGGGGCAGGAGGAGAAGGGGACGACAGAGGATGAGATGGCTGGATGGCATCACCGACTCGATGGATGTGAGTTTGAGTGAACTCTGGGAGTTGGTGATGGACAGCGAGGCCTGGTGTGCTGCAATTCATGGGGCCGTAAAGAGTCAGACATGACTGAGCGACTGCCCTGAACTGATATACTATTTGTTATTCATCTTTTTAATGTATCTCTCTTAGAACAATTATTTTATGACCCATTGTCAGGTTGCTTGAAATCACCTAGTACATTTCCCACTTCTGTTTTTGTTCCCGGAAAGCTTGGTTATAGTGAATTTTGTGTTAAGTGTTCAAAGGGGAGATGCAGAAGACCCAGGTGTGATCCCTTAGTTGGGAAGATCTCCTGGAGGAGGGAACGGCCACCCACTCCAGTATTCTTGCCTGGAGACTTGGAAGAAAGAACTAAATCTCCAAGTCTGCAGCTGATTCAGCTGATGAAAGGCAAACCAGCACTAAATAGTGAGAACCATGGAAATAGCTTGGAGATTTTGTGATTTTTATCAGCAGATGGCAAGTGTAATTTAATAGACAAACTAAGAATTAATTGGGGAGCAAGGAGGCCAGTCCAGTGATGTGCCTCGGCAGAAAATAATTCTCTAACAAACAGATCAAGAAAAGGATTCAGGGATTTTTGTTGAAAAATCTTTAAAACTATCAGTCTAGTGCATAGTTCTGGGAACCAAAGAAACACAGTGTCAGCAGAGAGACACACAGAAGCTGGAGGTGGCATCTGCTAGTCTGAAAATGACTTGTTTGATCTAGTTGGGAATCTCACTTTATTAGCGATTATGATGCACGAAGGTGACGGAAGAAGCATGAAAACTCAAGAATCACACGTGTTTACTTATGTAAGAGGGTGTTAGTCACTCAGTCCTGTCAGGCCCTGTGACCCTATAGACTGTAGCCCGCCAGGCTCCTCTGTCCATGGGATTTCCCAGGCAAGAATACTGGAGTGGGTAGCCATTCCCATCTCCAGGGGATCTTCTCGGCCCAGGGGTCAAACCCTTGTCTCCTGCATTGCAGGCAGATTCTTTACTGTTTGTGTCACCAGGGAAGCCCTGTATAAAAGGGCCACAAACTCAAATACCTCCCAGGACCGAGCAGATGAGGAAATGTGTGAGTTGTCATGGTAAGAGGTTGCGGAAGTGTGGGAACTGGGTCAGAATGGAGGATGCATTTAGATTCACACACACATACACACACACACTCACTGTCGCTGCCCAATAGAACACATCCTTCTGCTAAATTCAGCTCTTTGGATCCCTGATTTAGAGAGTTTTGTTCTGTCTCTCTCCGGACCCCTCCCTAATCCGAAGGACCCTGGAGGATAGGGCTGTGTCTCAATCTTACGTCCGGTTCTCTGTGCCATGAAGATTGGTTGAAAATGAAGACGCTCTCTGCTCTACCTAGCAGAGCAGGCTGCTGACACCTGCTGCGTCTGTTCCTCAGGAGCTGCTGCGTCTCAAGCTGTGCCTTAAAGATCTTGTGAGTGGGCGTGGAAGCCCACTCTGTGCTTGGCTCAGCCTCACAGTACCTGATTTGCATACGGTGTGTAAATTATTTCTGTCTCTGTTATGTACAATGCTGCGTTTTCTCTCTTCTGTCTGCTCCTCCCACCTAAATCTGCTTTTTTTCATCTCAGATTTTCCTCCTTTCCTTTTTTAGTGACATAAAAAGGAATTTCTCAGTTGGTTTTTCCTTTTCTGCCTTCTCATCCTGGTTTGTTTTGCTTTGTATTCTTTTCTTTTTCTCATTATACCTATGCTATAAAAGATGGGAAACAAAAACCATCTCAATGAATTATGTCCTCAGGGAGTGTGATCTTCTGGTTAGCAGAGTTTGTGTTTAACTGATATTCCACTCTTTCAAATGGCACAGTCCTGTTATGGTAGGTAAGAGAAACAGGTTAACAATTAAGAAGTACATTAGGCTGATCTTAAGATTTATTCATATTTTTTCACATGCACTTATATATACAGAAAAGCTAGGCTTCCCTGGTGGCTCAAATGGTAAAGAACCTGCCTGCAATGCAGGAGACCCAGGTTTCCCCTGAAGAAGAGAATGTCTAACCACTCCAGTATTCTTGCCTGGAGAATTCCATGGACAGAGGAGTCTGGCAGGTTGCAGTGCATGGAGTCGCAAACGAATTGGACACGACTGATTGACTAACACAAACTAAATTATTAAACATAATAATAAATGAATAGCTGTGAACCTACCTCTCAAGAACCAGAATGTTAAAAATACTGTTAAAGCTTCTGTATTTTACTTAGTGTTTCTTTGATGTCCACCAGTCCTGCCTTAGGACCATTGCCATGAGCATCAGTTATGACTGTACAATACTTTGGTTGCTCAGGCTAATGCTGACAAATAATGATGTCCCTGGTGGGCCAGTGCTTAAATAAGTCTCCATGCTTCCAACGCAGGGGGTGCGGGTTCCATCCCTTGAAGGGGAACTAAGATCCCACACGCTGTGCAACATGGCCAAAAAAATCTCTTTCTCTTGCTTGCTCAGTCATGTCCAACTCTTTGTGACCCCATGGACTGTACTCCACCAGGTTCCTCTGTCGGGATTCTCCAGCCAAGAATACTGGCGTGGGCTGTCATGCCCTTCTCCAGGGAATCTTCCTAACCCAGGGATAGAACCAATGTCTCCTGCATCACCTGCATTGCAGCCAGATTCTTTAATATCTATCTATCTAGATAGATGGATAGATTAGTTATATATACACCATCTCTACTGTATTTATAAAATAAGACTGAGTTGTTTCTTGCATCTGTCTCCTTTTCTTCTTCCAGATTCCATTGCTGAGGCCCGGGTCTGAGATGGCTTTAGACCACAATGCCAGCCCCTTTACCTGTCTCTCCTCACCCCGGTTTTTTAATTATCTAGGTAATTTGGCTGTACCAGGTGTTAGTTGCAGCACATGGGACCTTCGATCTTCACTGCTGCATGAGAACTCTTAGTAGCAGCAGGTGGGATCTAGTTCCCTGACCAGGGATTGAACCCAGACCCTCTGCACTGGGAACTCGGAATCTTAGCCACTGGACCACCAGAGAAGTCCCTTCACCCAGGGTTGAAACTGTATCTGGATCATGGGGCAGGCCAGTAGGGCAGGTGTGGGTGGGGGGATTCAGTATATTAGAAAGGGAAACATTTGAACCAATTAGAAATATGGTACCAATTAATTAAATTTTTATACAACTCTAAATAGCCAGTAAAATGTGAATTGCTTCTGTCTAGATGCTGTAGTTTTCTATTGTTCCCTAACAAATAACCACACACCAATCGAGTTTAAAACCACACACATTTATTGTCTTACAGTTTCTTGGGGCAGGAGTTCAGGCACAGTTTGACTTGGTCCTCTGCTCAGCTCTCATATGGCTGTGATCAAGGTTGGACTGGGCAGTGTTCTCATGTGGAGTCTCGACAGAGGAAGAGTCTGCTGCCAAAGTCAGGTTTCTGGCAGAAATTGTTTCTTTCCTTGTGGTTTTATCACTGAAGGCCCTAGCTTCTTGCTGGTGGGAAGTTGTTCCCCCACATTGGAGGTCACCTTGCCACATCCAGCCCACAGGGGGAGGCTCCAGCTTCAGGCTGCCGAGATGGAGTCTTATATGATGGATTCTTACACCCAGGAGACTGACATCATGTCACTTCTGCCACATTCCACAGGTTAGAAGCCAGCCACATAGTTCCTGTCCACATTCAAAGGGAGGGGACTACAAAGGTGTGAACACTAGGAGACAAATCTTTGAAGGCCAGGAGGTGTCCACAACATATGCCTAGGTAGACAATGATTTGGAGTAGGAAAAAAATCCAGGCATATATATATATATATATATATATATATATATATATTTTTTTTTTTTTTTTTAAAGTCTCTTTGCAAAGATTTTGTGTGATTCTAATTAACTGAAAGTTGGCATTCTGCTGAAATTTTAAAACCAAATAATGCGTTGCATAGTGCTGACTATTTGGAAGGAGTGAGTTATTTTAGTGTCTAAAATTTAAATCCTTTAATGTGCGCCCCAAAAGTTCTTTAGCTTAGAAAATCATAAAATAGAACTGATGAATGCAAGAGGACTGCATAAAAGGGGTAACATTTTCCAGTTTTTTAAAGGACAATCGATTCTGCTTTGTTGTTATTCAGTCACTCAGTTGTGTCCAGCTTTTTGTGACCCCATGGACTGCAGTCCTCCAGGCTCTCCTGTCCTTCACTGTCTCTTGGAGTTTGCTCAAACTCATGTCCATTGAGTCAATGATGCCATCCAACCATCTCATCCTCTGTCACCCCCTTCTCCTCCTGCCCTCAGTCTTTCCCAGCATGATTTTGTTTGGACTAGGAAAATTTCATCCATTTCTGTATATGGTTTTTATCAAAAAGAATATTAGTTTCTCCCCATCTGCACTAATAAATGTTGAGCCAAAAAAATCCTGGTTTATAGGGCTGCCAAAGAATTAGTCACCTTAGGATATCCACATGTTGTTAGCGTCTGCTCCAACTTCTACACTTTCATCAAAGCTGTTTGTCTAAAACAAAAAGTTAATTTTGTCATTTCTCTGAATCAAAGCCGCTGATGATTTTCCAAATTGGTCCCAGTCTACACTCACCGTCTTCCTTTCCCTTCACGCATCTCCCTGCTGCTGCTGCTGTCGCTTCAGTCGTGTCCGACTCTGTGCGACCCCGTAGATGGCAGCCCACCAGGCTCCCCCGTCCCTGGGATTCTCCAGGCAAGAACACTGGAGTGGGCTGCCATTTCCTTCTCCAATGCATGAAAGTGAAAAGTGAAAGTGAAGTCGCTCAGTCGTATCTGATTCTTAGCGACCCCGTGGACTGCAGCCCACCAGGCTCCTCCATCCATGGGATTTTCCAGGCAAGAGTCCTGGAGTGGGCATCTCCCTGCATCTGATGCTATAGACACACTGAACAGTTTAATGAGCCACAGAGCTCCTTCCTGTCACTGCCTCTGCATCTGTTATGTCTGCAACTTGACACACGTCCATCCCCTTTTCTGGGAGTTCTGGAGACTTCGCTTTGTTCACCACTAGATTTCCTTGGGCAAAGTGCTTAATACATCGTATGCATGCATGCTCAGTCACTTCAGTCATATCTAACTCGTTGCCACCCCATGGACTATAGCCCCCCAGGCCTCTTTGTCCATGGGGTTCTCTAGGCAAGAATTCTGGAGTGAGTTGCCATTCCCTCCTCCAGAGGATCTTTCTGACCCAGGGATCAAACCCATGTCTCTTGCGTCACCTGCATTGGAGGCAGATTCTTTACCCACTAAGCCACCCGTGATGCCCTAATACATAGTAAGTACTCAATAAACATTGCTTGACCAAACAGGTCTCAGATTGTTCTTATTTCAAATGAGATTGGATGCAATGATGGCTCCTTCCTGCTCTATTTCTTTCCCTCTTTTTTTAAAAGTTTTATTTATTTGTGGCTTCACTTTGTGCAGTCTTTCTCCAGGTGCAGTAACCGGGGGCTACTGTTCGTTGCTGTGTGTGGGCTTCTCATTACAGGGGTTTCTGTTGTTGTGGAGCATGCTCTAGGCACATAGGCTTTAGTAGTTGTGGTACATGGGGTCAGAAGTTGCTGTTTACGGACTGTAGATCAGTAGCTATGCACATGGGCTTAGTTGTTTTGAGGCATGTGGGATCTTCCCTGACCAGTGATTGAACCCATGTTTCCTGCAATGGCAGACAGATTCTTTACCACTGAGCTACCAGCAAAGCCTTCTATTTCTCTTTTTAATCATTACACAAAATTAGAGAATTTAAGACTACATATAGAGGGACTGAACTGAACTGAACTGATAGATAAATTAAGATTTGTGGTTGAAATTTTAAATGCTACAGCATTTCAGAGGAGGAAGATATCATTCTGTGTTGGAATAATCAAGGACGTATTTTACTGAAGAAGGTGAGATCTGAAACAGGTATTGAAAGATGAGAGTGATTTTGAGCCATTGCTAGTGTGACACCTTCTTCATATTCATAGACCTTCATTACATTTATTGATTTGAATGTTTGACCTGAATGATAGACAAAGAGGAGGTAAATAGATTTTGTGAATGGAAACCAACAAGATCAGAAGCCTGAGTGCAGGAATGAGCCAGGTATGTCTGGAAAATGAGAAAATTTTCCTGATACGATTGTGTTCTGTCCAACATTGAAGATTTTGACTATGTAGGTTGGGAACAAAATTATGGGAGATCTGAAAACTATGGGGTGCAGGTGGGTTTGGTACTATAGTAAATAGTGAGCGATTACATGTTTTCACAATACTGTGATAGGATTTTAGGTTTCTTAGTCCGGGGATGGTAAGCAGGCTTGGTGGAAAAGCAAGAGAATAAAGTCATGGTGATTAGGTAGGGGTCTCAATTTGGATAAAAGTCATCCCTTATGTATTTTACAACTCTTTATGATTTAAAAAACATCCACTAGACCTACAAGAGAGCTTCTCACAGCAAGCCTCAGAGGAAGGTGGGGCAGATGCTAACATTCTTATGCTACATGAGAATTGAGATTCAATCTGGATTTGTCTGAAGATGTAGATTTGGCAAAGGGTGTCCTTGGAACTCACACCTACTTTGCGTGTTTATAATCTTTAAGTCCACTGTTCCTGTCATTAGGAAATAGAAAGGAAAGAGGAGGCACCAGATATTAAAAGCTGAAAAATCTGAAGAACTTTGTAAGGTATAATCCACATTGTGTAGTAGAAAGAGTTCTGGCCTGAACATTAGGAAATCTTAAGTCCTAATCTTTGAATTAATGTGATCAAGTGTGACCTTAAATGTCTTGTATGGTCCACTTCGCTTTCTGCATCTGTAACATAAGAACTGTACACACAACACTCTTTAAGTTCATTCTGGCCTCGGAGTCTGTGAGAGAGTCATAACAGGATGACTTCTTTTTCATTTTTTTTAAATAAAAAACATTTTAAGGAGACAATTGAGTGGTTTTGGGCTTCCCTGGTGCTTCAGATGGTAGAGAATCTGCCTACAATGCAGGAGTCCCAGGTTTGATCCCTGGGTTGGGAAGATCCCCTGGAGAAGGGAATAGCTACCCAGTCTAGAGGATTCTTGCCTGGAGAATGCCACTGATAGAGGAGCCTGGTGGGCTACAGCCTATGGGGTCACAAAGAGTCAGACATGATTGAGTGACTAACACTTTATAGAGGTGACGTGATTGCTGGTTTTGAATATGGAGGAGGGATAGGAGCTGAGGAACGCAAGGAGCCTCTGGATCTCAAAAAAGCAAGGACATGGTCTCTCCCCCGAGCCTCCAGAAGAAACACAACCCTGCTAACCCATCGACACCCACTGAGACCCACTCTGGACTTGTGACTTTCAAAACTGTGAAGTAATAAATCTGTGTTGGTTTAAGCCACTAAGTTTGTGGTAATTTGTTATAGCAGCCTCAATAGAAAACAAGTACTGGGGTGGGGGGCAGTGACTAGGGGAGGAGGACTAATATTATTCACTTAGCATCGACTGTCCCTCAGGCATTGGTGTGCTCACTGTTTTATCCATCAGGAAAGTAGATCTGGGAGTTGAAGCGACTTGCCTAGGTGAACACAGTAAGGGGCTGGGCTGGGAATTCAGACTTGGGGCCGTGTGACTCTTGGTGCTATCACCCAGTTTCTAGTATGAAAGGAAAAGTCCACAAGAAACTTGACAGTACTTAACCTCACAGTGCTGGAAAACCAGAGGAAATATGATTTAAAAAATCAATGAACCAGGAGCTTGGGAACCAGAGAAGACATTAAGATTTGGCTACATGAAGCAGGGGAGGGCCAGCAACATGTATTAATACTCCATAGCAGGTACATTCAGTTCAGTTCAGTTCAGTTCAGTTCAGTCACTCAGTTGTGTCCAACTCTTTGCGACCCCATGAATCGCAGCACGCCAGGCCTCCCTGTCCATCACCAACTCCTGGAGTTCACCCAGACTCACGTCCGTGGAGTCAGTGATGCCATCCAGCCATCTCATCCTCTGTTGTCCCCTTCTCCTCCTGCCCCCAATCCCTCCCAGCATCAAAGTACATTATACACAGGCTATTTCCATAAACCAGCACAAACCACACTATGAGGTAAATTTTATTCTCCCTATTTTTATGGCTGAGGAACTGAGGCTTGAATAAGAAAGTACCTTGCTTCAACTCAGGGGTCCCCAAGCTCTGGGCCAAGAACAAGTACCACCTGTCAGATCAACGGCAGCATTAGGTTAGAAATAAAGTCCATAACAAATGTCATGCGATTAAATCATCCCCAAACCATGCTTCCTATCTCCCAGTCCATGGAACAACTGTCTTTCATGAAACCCGACCCTGGTGCCAAAAGGTTAGGACCACTGCTATAGCTAATGACAGAGCTGGGGTTTAAATACAAAGCAGACCTTTTTGATCCCCAAAAAACACATCCCAAACAAAACAAACCACCCCCCCCCGAACTTTTATTTCTTTAAAAAGGAAGAGCCAGAGAAAGGCATAATTTAATCATCATTTGGAAATATATGACACTCCCTTCCTCCCACGTCCAGACTCACACAGAAGATTGTAATTGGCTTGAGGTCAAGGATGTTTATATCATTACGTGTTCTCAGAGTGCTTACAATCAATCACTTTAGAACAGACTGTAGGTATCCAATATATACTCATCAGATAGAGTCTGTCAGCAGGATAGAGGGGCTTTTGTATAAGGTTGACTGAAAATGGGAAATAGATGGGGAAACAGTGGAAACAGTGTCAGACTTTATTTGGGGGGGGGGGGCTCCAAAATCACCGCAGATGGTGACTGCAGCCATGAAATTAAAAGACACTTACTCCTTGGAAGGAAAGTTATGACCAACCTAGGTAGTATATTCAAAAGCAGAGACATTACTTTGCTGATTAAGGTCCGTCTAGTCAAGGCTATGGCTTTTCCAGTGGTCGTGTATGGATGTAAGAGTTGGACTGTGAAGAAGGCTGAGCGCAGAAGAATTGATGCTTTTGAAGTGTGGTGTTGGAGAAGACTCTTGAGAGTCTCTTGGACTGCAAGGAGATCCAACCAGTCCATTCTGAAGGAGATCAACCCTGAGATTTCTTTGGAAGGAATGATGCTGAAGCTGAAACTCCAGTACTTTGGCCACCTCATGTGAAGAGTTGACTCATTGGAAAAGATTCTGATGCTGGGAGGGATTGAGGGCAGGAGGAGAAGGGGATGACTGAGGATGAGATGGCTGGATGGCATCACGGACTCGATGGACATGAGTCTGGGTGAACTCCGGGAGTTGGTGATGGACAGGGAGGCCTGGTGTGTTGCAATTCATGGGGTCACAGAGTCGGACACAACTGAGCGACTGGGCTGAACTGAACTGAACTGAAAAGACTGGAACCCACAGTCTGGAAGGATGAAGGTTGAGATCTGATGGAACCTACATGTAGCAGAGTCCCCACTCCCCCTATACCTTTTCCCCATGACTCCATCCACTACTAATTTCCTCTTTCTCCTTCCTGATTGCCCCAAGCTCTTGAGCACTTGATCACTCAGTTTTGCGCTTTGTCCTGCTACGCTGATAACAAGAGCGCCCCCTGCCTCTTGCATCAAGCCTAACTTTCTAGTCTCCCTACCCCTCTTCCATCTTTCCTCTCCAGCCTGATCCTTTGTCCTTGGTTGGCCTGATAACTGGAACCCTGCCTCACACCAACTTTTATCTAGGTCCTCCTTGTCCATTGCCACAACTTTGGGGATTAATTTTCCCTCCCCCACAACACTTTCTTTTAATCTTCCCGTTGTTATCCTCCACTTCCTCTAATTCTTTTGTTAGTGTTGCCTGTACCATGTAATTAACACTTCAAATAAAACAAAATTCTCTAGTGTGATTTAAATGTCTCCTTCTTCAATCTTACAGTTTCTTTCCCCCCAACTAATCATTCAAGTGTGGTAAAATACACAGAAGATTTACCATCTTTTTTTCCCCAATAATTTTATTTTCTAATTTTTCTTTGCTATTATATGAAAATAAATTGATTTTTGTATATTGGCCTTGTATCATTAAATACTGTTAAATTAGTATATTAGTTCCAGTTTCATGTTTATAGAATCTGGGGATTTTCTAACAGACAATCCAATAAATTTTCCAAATAAAGAGAACTTCACTTCCTTTTCCAATCTGTATGCCTTCAATTCAAAATTTCTCCCCTATATTATTGCATTGGCTAAAACCTCCAGTTCAGTACTGAACGGACATGGTGAGAGCAGACGTCTTTGCTTGTTCCCAACCTTAAAGAAGAAGTTTTCATTGTTCACTCTAAAATATGTTGTTAGCTCTAGGTATTTCTTAAAGATATCCTTTCTCAGTTTGAGGAAGTTTTTTTCTCATTCCAATTTGTTGAGAAGGTTTTTCTTTTCCTGCAGTTTTTTAAAAAAAATTAATTTAAAAACATTTTTGTTTGTTTCTTTTTAGCTGGGGTGGGTCTTCGTTGCTGCACAGGCTTTTCCTCTGGTTGGGGAGAGCTGGGGGCTGCGCTCTAGCTGTGCGGGGGCTTCTTTTGCTGGAGGACATGGGCTCTGTGGCACACAGGCTTTAGAGGTTGCAGCATAAGGGCTCAGTAGTTGCGGCTTCTGAGCTCTAGGCACAGGGTCAATAGTTGTGGTCCAAGGGCGTAGTTGCTCCGCCACCTGCTCCACCGCCCAGTCCAGGGATTGAACCTGTTTCTCCTGCATTGGCAGTCAGATTCTTTACCACTGAGTCACCAGGGAAGCCCCCAGATTAATTTTTATTGGAGTAAAGTTCTTTTGGGAGAGGGCAATGGCACCCCACTCCAGTAATCTTGCCTGGAAAATCCCATGGATGGAGAGCCTGGTAGGCTGCAGTCCATGGGGTCGCTAAGAGTTGGACATGACTGAGAGACTTCACTTTCACTTTTCACTTTCATGCATTGGAGAGGAAATGGCAACCCACTTCAGTGTTCTTGCCTGGAGAATCCCAGGGACAGGGGAGCCTCATGGGCTGCTGTCTATGGGGTCGCACAGAGTCGGACATGACTGAAGTGACTTAGCAGCAGCAGCAGCATAGTTCCTTTACAATATTGTATTAGTTTCTATTGTACAGCAAAATGAATTAGCTTTACATATACATATATCTCCTCTTTAATGCAAAAGCAAAAGCTACTCAGTTGTATCTGACTCTTTGCAACCCCACGGACTGTAGCCTGCCAGGCTCCTCTGTCCATGGACTTCTCTAGGCCAGAATACTGGAGTGGGTTGCTGTTCTGTTCACTAGTGGATCTTCCTAACCCAAAGATTGAACCCAGGTCTCCCACATTGCAGGCAGATTCTTTACTGTCTGAGCCACCAGGGAAGCCCCTAAATCTCTTTAAAATTTACCATCATAATCATGGTTATGTACAGTTCAGTAGTATGAAGTACATTCACACTGCTGAGCAACCACCACCACCATCCATCTCCAGAACTCATCTTGCAAAGCTGAAACTCTGTATCACATGGTCTTCCTTAGATCCCTCTCCCCTTTGCAATGCTAGGTACCTGCATGCTGGCCTCATGTCAGTTTCTCCAACAGGCCAAGCAGTTCATAGCTCAGGCCCTGACAAGATGGTTTTCTTCATCTGGAAGGCATTTTTCAACACCAGTCTCATCCCCCACCACATGGACAGCAAAGACTGGTCCCTCCTCACCCTTCAATCTCAAATGTCGCCTTAGAATTTGCATCCTGATCTCTTACATTTAAGTAAGTTCTCTGCTTAAAACAAAAACAAGCAAAACTCCACCCATTGGGTATTTCTTAAAGCTTTTATAAATATTCTCTTGTCCTCTTCATCTTTAGAATTATTCAGTTACTTATTCTCTGTCACTTCTACGAAACTGTAAGCTCTATGGGGGCCAGAACCAGGCCTGTTTTGTTCTCAGTGCCTTGGAGGGTGTTTGACATGAATCAGGCACTTCAATATTTGTTGGTAAATTAATATCCTATATTGTACTCTTTAATTAATACATTTTATGAATTTATGCATCATTTCATGACTTATTCATAATGCTGCTTTGTTAACTGATGTTTGTAGGTGTCTATTTTCCATCTTCAATGGACAGCAGTTTGTAGAAATTACATCTATTTCTTTGCACTGAAGGAAATGAGATACATTTTCAATAAACACTTGCCAAATTAAATTAGACTTAACTTATTGTCTGTCACATACTGAAATGCTACAATCAGGAAATATGTCTAAAACTTGAAAGAGACACAACTGTGGGGTTACATATTACTTGGGGGTACTGTTGGTAATGGTTAGTCTCTGCAGTTAGCACTGAGCATAAAAGCTGTGTATGCCCAAATTTTTCTTTGTTTTGAAGACATCATTATCAGTTTGCCCAAAAGACCAACCCAGCCAGATTTTCCTCCAGTATCAGATCAAGTCTTGTACCTTTGGTTGAAGACCACAGAAGAGACCTGGCTTTCATTCAGGGACCATGTTGCAGGACATATATAAATCTTTAAAGTCTAGACTCATACTTGGCCTGGTGAGACAATCATATGATTGGAATGAAAGGTCTATTGTGAAAATAGCATATTTCCGTTTCCCATCTCACACTCAACCTGGGGGCAGCATAGGCTATAGGCTTCTTCTCTGAAATGGCCCACAGGATTCTGATTGATTACTTGCTCTTCATTTTCCTTTAGTGGAGCATGAATACTTGATTTCACATAAGTTAAGGGTGTGTATGGCTTCCCAGGTGGCACAGTGGTAAAGAATCCACCTGCTGATACAGGAGACATGAGTTGAATCCCAGGTCAGGAAGTCCCCTGGAGAAGGAAATGGCAACCCCCCCCAGTAATCTTGCCTGGAAAATTCCATGGATAGAGGAGGCTGGCAGGCTACAGTCCTTAGGGTTGCAAAGAGTTGGGCATGACTGAACACAACAACAAGGATATGTATGATGAACTTATACTGTCCTCTGCTCTATGGGGCATTAACTCACGGAACTCATTATTCTTATTTAGACAATATAGTGGATAAAAATATAAGGTCGCTGAAGAAGTATTTAAGTCAATTCACAGATGTCAGAGTTCTTGAGATAGAAACACTTACAAAATACTCTTCCATTGAGTTATTATCCAAAAGTACAGATGTGCCTTCCATAGAGATTGTACCATTTTGTAACACCAGCAGGAATGTACGTGAGCTCATTAAAATTTCAGTTAACTTCAAACATAGATATGAAGCTTCTCAGGATAATGGGTTCTCTGCACTCACTCTGCAGTGCTCAAAGAAGTCCTATTTCTATAGAAGATGACACGATACAGGGAATAGAATTGATAAGGATGACATCTGCCTACGGGTTGTGAGGCTTTATGCAGTCTCCAATTCGGAAAATCTTGTGAAGCACGTATGAAGAAGCTTCTCTGGAATACTTCTGTAGGACAGATTCTCATGTTGGAATTCAAGTGTCCTGTCTCCTAGAGAGGTCTCGGCAATGTAACAGAGAACCTCCAGTGACTAATACAGTAACACTGACTTCATTTTGAGGGCCCAAGCACTGCCTGGCCCAGGGAAACAGTAGAGTGAGTAAAGAATCCCCCTGCAATGCAGGAGACCCCAGTTTGACTCCTGGGTCAAGAAGATCTGCTGGAGAAGAGATAGGCTCCTCACTCCAGTATTCTTGGGGTTCCCTGGTGGCTCAGCTGGTAAAGAATTTGCCCACAATGTCGAAGACCTGGGTTTGATCCCTGGGTTGGGAAGATCCTCTGGGTTGGGAAGATCCTCTGGAGAAGGGGACAGCTACTCACTCCAGTATTCTGGCCTGGAGAATTCCATGGACTGTATAGTCCATGGGGTTGCAAAGAGTTGGATATGACTGAGTGACTTTCACTTTCAAGTAATTTATTAATAGGTTTTGGATTCTAATCTAGGCTACCCTACCTCCCACAGGTGTGATTCTGGATGTCATTAGGCTGATTCAAGGCTGCCTTCTAGACTATTAAAATGGTAATACCAATGCCCATGCCATTTTTGACTCTTGTGAGATTAAATGGAATTGCGTTTGGGACAGTGACTGATACACACTAGCATTCAACACTAACTTTCCCCTCTGTGCCTTTCTAAAAATAAGAGAGTTGGGATAAAAATCCCCAGATTTCTCTCTGAACAGCCCAAAACATATGTCACAATTTCTATATATTCTGTCTGTCTTACTTTACTTATAGAAGAGTCTCTAAAAATCTATTTACTATTTTTCATGTGTTATTCCAACACCCTTTGTGGTTTGGTTTCCCAGCCTATATCAGAGTGGAAAGAACAGGGCTACACTTGTTAACTAACTGAAGGATGAAAAGTAGAGCTTAAAAAATTATTCAGAAACAGCAATAACAATAAAAGTGACCAGTAGTAGGGTGGCTCCTTGGTAAGTCCACAAATAGTCAGAGCCTCTTAGCATAAGGCTGCCTTAAGGTCAAGTCATCAGGAAAGGGTTAACTGTTATGCTGGTAGGAAAACAGACCAGTGGACAATATATTTCTTTTATTTATTTCTTTTATTTCCTTCCCCATCTCTTGTTTACTAAAGAATTGAGGTATCATTGTAATATATCAATTGAGTTTTATGAAGATTTACATCTTAAAATGTAAAATAATACAATGGGAAGCACTTGAAAGAGTAAATTTCAGTTATCTGAAAAATAATTTACTCATTTAACCAATATTTATTGAGTGCTCACTATGTGTTCAGCACTGTGCAGACTGTTGGATTTGCTTGGACAACTAACTTCCCCAAAGTTCTACATAAAAAAGTACCATTCATAGCACAGTCCAAATTTATGTTAACCTTTTAGTGAGTCTTCGTGATAAGTTTCTTATCACTGATTTTAATTTGAGAACCTCCTGGGTTCTACATAGTATCCCCTCCAAAGAAGGTAGAATGATAAAATTGTTGAAACAGCAAATGCAAAGTTGAAATCCCTTGACAGTCTGTGAATCTTTAAATATCTACTTGAAACTTCAACTCTGATAAAGCCTTTTGACTTAGTCCTATTTGTCAGCCTGATATAGTGAATGTAGTTTACTTAGCTAATTTCACTAGTAGATGATATTCTTCCAGGGCACAGAGAAATAGAAATCATAAGTATGTCATTGCTGCTTGCTTTTATATCTCATCTCACAGCCTCACAGGCTCAAATAGAGAAAATACATTTAAAAACAAATTAATTGCATCTATTTCCTAGCAACATCTGAAAATGTTTTCATTTTAGACATACCAAATCTACTGGGTCATAGAATTTAAGTAAGTATACGTTGGCCTATGTGAACATAACAAATAGTTACCATTCATCCAATGCTTGCTACTCATCAGGTATATTGTGTTGAGAGCTTTAAATAGATTACCATCTTTAAACTGCCCAACAACTTTTCAAAGAGGGCACTGTTACATTCTCATTATATAATGGAGGAAACTGGGGTTTAAGGAGGTTAGTTATCTTGCTCACATTATTCATGTATTATTTTAGTGGAACTGGGATCCAAACCTGGGTAGTCCTATTCTATACCTATGCCATCTTTTAAAGGTATTATTAATTCAAATTCAGTAAAGAAACAAAATCTCAACTATATGCAGAAATAATCCTTACCCATTGTCTGTAAGTTTTACTCCCCTAGGAACAAGGAGGCTTAAATCATAGTGTGAAATAAAAGGATACCCTTATGAGACTTGTTCCCAAAAGCAGATTTTGTATTACTTCTCCCCTACCCCTGTCCTCCCCAAATGGCAGATGTAAAAATTCTCTATGAGTACTTTCTGTAAAGTCCTTACAGGTTTTACCTTGGCATAAATACTCATGAAAAATTGTGTACTAAAATAAGGAATCCTCACCTTGCTCTGTCACCTCCAAAACTTAAGTAGGAACTTTGGTGTTAAACAGTATATCCCAAAATAAGGGTACTGAAAATTTCAAAGGTATCTTTCTTCCACAAAACCTCAGTGTCATACAAATATTCCCTTGAGGACAAATATAGTTTGTCCTCTATATTCCAAAGAAAATTATTGGCATCATTAGGTTTTTCTGAAGGGACATGTAGATAGAATCAGAAAAATCAGCACAAAAATCTGAGAGGTCAAGGAGAAAATTCACGAGTTAGAAATTTTTTTTCTTGTAACTCCAAAATGTTCCTTTCACCAGACCAGTAACAACTGTGACCATGTAGCTTGCTCTATCTGGCTTCAAACATACTTTCACTAGAAGATTATTGTAATTCAAATCCATTCAGTGCTGCTTCACTTTTGTAAATTGTTAAGATTAAGTACTGTACCCTGCACCTATTTTAATGATTTAGCACATTGATAGTATTTTCACTTATTTAAAGCCATATTTATTGACAGAGGCTTAGCACCCCAAAAATTCTAGGAGGCAATTTTCACACATCCAAAACCTTGAACAAGTAATTGACACAGCTTAAATCCTGGCTAGTTTTGAATTTTCCAAATTAAGGTCACAGAATTGAAAAAACTGCATACTTTTTAAACAAGTTGGTAGAAACACGTTTTAATGGTGAAGAAAATACACTCAAGGTCACAATATGCCAATCCAGTCTCTATGCTCTACTTTTAAAGATGCAATTAAGCTGATTTTTAACTGGATTTTGCCTGCACTTTTCTTAAGGGAATGGTAGAAAGTTTATTGCAAAAGATGGAAGTTATCAGAGACAAAAAAGTCAGGGGGTCAACAGAGGTAAAAGAGGAGGGAGCTGTCTATGTGGAAGTGAGAATCAATAAGTTGTGAGTGGGAATCTAAACTGATATACAATTTCTAAAGACCCTCAAAATAAGAAAACAGCAGGAGATAAATTTAAAAGAAAAACATCAAAAAGGGGGGGGGGGGACAGCCAAAGAGGTGAGACACAGCCATTTTGATGGGGGGTGGGTTGTCTAACTACACAATGAGGTCATCCCATCTCCCGGAAGTGACACGTAATCACCTGCTTTGCACTAGCTCCGCCCCTTCCCTCAGAGGTCCCGCCCCTCCGCCAGCAGCCGGGAGGGTGTTAGGGGGCGTTTCTCCAGGAGGAAAGCTGAGAGCTGCGACGCTGAGGAAGGGGACCCCAAAACGTCTGGCACTGCCCCCTCCAGGGATCACTTTGGACCGCCTTACTCGGCCCAGCGGGATTCAGAAACGCCGAGGGGTCAACCTGATGGGTTTCGGGGTCAACGGAAGAGGGGAAGGGGAGCCCTGGCGGGGTGAACCCCCCGGTCCCCCGCCAAGCAGCTGAGGCACAGGAGGGCGGCCATCTTGGCCGGGAGGGTAGGGCTGGGGAGCTGCGGGCGCCGTGCGATTGGGGGGCTCGCCCGGAAGTGACGCCAACTACCCGGAAGCGGAGGGGGTTCCCTGGCCCACTCCCCCCTCGTTCGTTTGCTCCCCCGCTTCCTCCCCGCCCCCCTTCCTCTCCATTCGTTCCCCCCCCCTCCCCGTTCCCTGCCTTCTTACCCCCCCCAACCCGTCCCTCCCCCCCAACCTCCGGAGCTGGGAAGAGAGTCAAGATGGCGGCGAAATCCGATGGCGGTGGCGTGGGGGTGGGCTTCGCCCAGCTGCACAACCTGGACGAGGCGGTGGGCAGCGGCGGCGAGGAGGACGGGGAGCCCGGGGGAGGCGGCTGCGGCGGCGGCGGCGACGGCAGCGAGCCCGGCGAGAGCAGCTCGCTGCACATCTGCCACTGCTGCAACACCTCCTCGTGCTACTGGGGCTGCCGCTCCGCCTGCCTGCGCTCCCTCCTGGGCAAGAAGCCGCGCCGCAGCGCCGCCGCCGCCGACGGGGGGGACCAGCCGCTGCAGCCGCCCGCGGCCGCCGGTCGCCAACCCCCGACGCCCTCGGCCGAGCGGCCGCAGCCGCCGCAGGTGGAGCGGCCGTGGCTCGACTGCCTGTGGATCGTGCTGGCGCTACTGGTCTTCTTCGGGGACGTGGGCACCGACCTGTGGCTGGCCCTCGACTACTACCGCAAGGGGGACTACGGCTACTTCGGGCTGACCCTCTTCTTCGTGCTGGTGCCGTCGCTGCTGGTGCAGAGCCTGAGCTTCCGCTGGTTCGTGCAGGACTACACGGGCGGCGGGCTGGGCGCCGTGGAGGGGCTCAGCAGCCGGGGCCCCCCCATGATGGGGGCCGGCTACGGCCACGGCGCGGGGCCCTCGGCCACGCCGGGGGCGCAGCGCCTCTGCCGCCTCTCCGTGTGGATCTGGCAGTCGGTCATCCACCTGCTGCAGATGGGGCAGGTGTGGAGGTAAGAGCACTGCGGGGGTGGGGGCGGGGGCCTGGCCAGCCAGCCCTGCAGAGGGCCCCGCGGGCGAGGCCGAGCCCTCCAGAGTGCGCTCTGCCCCTTAGGTGCCCCGCAGGTGGGCTCCTCGGACGGGCCTTGGCCCGGGGGTCTTTAAGGAGGGCTTTGCCACGCACTTTCCCTGGCGTCTCAAGAAGACCATCGTTCGGTCTGGATCCCTGGCCACGCCTTTTGGCCCAGGGAGGCCCAAGTCCGGCTGTTTGTCTCCATCCCTGGTTCGCACTTAGCGGAGACCCTGCCTCGCCCTTTCTCTCCCCTCTTATCTCCGTAGACCTCTCATATTCCCGGGGTCCCTTTGCCTTGTGTCCCAAGGTAACCAGCCGCTAGCGCTTTTTATCTGCACCCCAGCTCGCCTCCTGGGGGGGAACCTTCCTTTTTCCAGCCAGTTTGCACTCGGTTTTGTCCCCCGGTGAGACATCCTCCCCTCTTTTCCCCGTCTTCTCTCCGCAGTGGCCTGTGTGGGGGCCCTGTGCAAACCCCCTGGCTGGCTCTTCTTTTGGTCCCCCTCCATTCCACGCCCCCTCCTCTTTTCCTGCAATCCCGTCCCTTGCAAATGACTACAAACTGCTGCTCTCCTTGAAGGAAAAATGACTTTTTTTGTTTTTTTGGCTGAATTAGACGTGCCCTTTTCTTAGTAACAGGTAAAATTGTATAGTATGTGATGGGTGTAAGCGTTTTTAATTCTCACTTGCAGAAAATCACTTAGCCACCTGGATACACATTCTGGTGGAATGTTGTTTTTGGTAGCCAGGGCAGTACGCAGGTGATTTATGTTTACACAAGACCCAAGCTTGGCTTTGGGGACTTTTCCCCTCTTGTACATTTCCTGTGTGCCAGGTAAATCCTTCAAAAACCACTTGCAGATCCCACCCCCGCCCCCCCCCTTTTTTTTTGACAGCGTTAACTGGTTAAACTAAGGAAATGATCTTACAAAAACCTTGGTAAATCTGCGTCCTTCAACTTAAATCAGTTTGAGTGTATTTTGGAAACACTGAGTTGTGGATGAGAGTGTTTGCAAGAGAAAAAAACCTTCCTAAAGAGAAATTATAGGAAGCTCTTCAGGTACATTGCTTCTGTGAGAAGACATTTTGCTTAGATTGCTCAGGCACCTATGCCTAGGAGGAGATTTTAGGTGCTCAGATTTTTCAGTTTGCTTAGATGTACCTAGGTTAACTGAAATAAAGTACGTTGTCTTTTGAATTGTCTAGGTCGTTATTCAGAATTTTAAATACAAACGTTTCAGAAAGCATGGAATTGAATTAAGTCGAATCACGAAAGACAGTGTGAGACTTTTGTCTTGCAGAATTTACATGCAAATTCAGGATTGGAGTTTTCCTGATCTTGTGAGTGGTTTCCCTAGTCTTGTGTTCCTAGGTTGAACAAGCAACCTTTTTCCCCAGCCTTGTCTGCAGATAATTTGTTTCCTGCTGATAGGTTTATAGGAAGAGGAGGGAAAATTAGCGGGGTTGGGGAGGGAAGGTGATTAACTTTTAGCTATTATGAGCCAAATTCGGGGGTTAAGGAAAATTTTGAAGTATGTTTTAAATTGGAAGTCTGGCTCTGAAAACATCCCAATCTGTACTGAATGGAAGAGTATGTTTGATATGGGGGATACTATTTTTGGTTCTTGCAGGTTGGTGACATGCAAAGGAATGAAGGTAAGAGAGACAAAAAGTATACTGAAAGGTTTTTGAAATAGTAAAGTTTAACAGCATGTAATTAATAAGTAGGCTTGTTACCTCTCTCTCCAGGCCTTAGACATGCAGATGCGGGCAGTCAAAACCTTGGTGTCAGGTTCAGATTCCTGAGAAGATTGTTTCTAATGTAATCCATCCTAGGTATTTCTTAGTAGTAAGCTTTTGGGACATACTAAGATTGGAGTTCTGTTTCACAGATTTTTTCGGAAGAATAATCCCCCCAACCTGGCCCATTTACCTAAACCTTGATTGTATTTGACAGAGTAAAAGTTCAGGTTGTTGACCTTTTTTTGAAAGGTATCTGTGATTTACTATGTCTGAGTTTTTTGTTCTTTTTTCGAGATTAGGATATATGTCTGAATGTTTTAAAAAGTTGATACTAAAAGACATGCTAATTCAGCTAAGTTATTTATTCTAATGTATTAATACTATATTTCAATTGGAATACTTAACTGAGGAAGGATTTTTTTTTTTTTCTTGTTTTGCGTGAAATACTCCAGGAGCAGGGTCTTTCTTTAACACATGCTAGGCACGTGGCTTGCATGGAAATCATTCATAAGTAAAAGCTCTGGAGAAAGGTGTTTATTTTTTAGCTTTTAATCTCTTGGCAAGCTTGTCATTGTTTGTAAACATACATCATCTCAGCTTTTCTGCAGATCTTTTGGGTTACAGTTGTTCTCTGAGTCATGTTTGCTACTTAAATTTTATGTACTTCATATGGCCATGTGACTTAAAGGTTAAGATCTAAGAATTTGATTTGGGCTACATTCCCAGGAAAAGATGTTGGTGAGGTTGTCAAAACTGATTGCATTAAACCATGAAACTTGTCTCTTCACTTGCTTTTTTTTTTTTTAATGTAAAATTATTTGACTCTTGCTTGGACCAACGCATAAGTGCTTAAATAAGCTTAAAGTGCTTATTTAAGAAAAATTAGTTTCTTTTGACAGTAAAGTGGTGAATTTCTATGCATGTTACCTTTCCTGTCAAGATGGAAAGATGGAAAACACTTGCTATCTCTTTCATCAGATGACTCCCTAGACTGCCAAAAAATGTTTTTGGTTGGGCCAAAGTTGGAGCATGGAAGGATAGTTACCTGTAGGATGACTTGTTTCATGCACCTTGTGATTAAAGTCTGTTTAATGCATGCTTTCCCATCACGAATTACTTAACGTGGAACTTTCTGTCTAGCTTTATGTGCTCTATTTTTCAGGTGTTTTTCCCAGGGATAGCAGGTCTGTGAGTCACTCATAGCAGGAACAGGAGTTATACCAGGCTTCACAGTTTAGTACAGTGTGTTGTTATTAGAAAGTGAGATCATTTTCTTGGAAGGTTACAGCTTAGGAACAGGTTTGCATATTGCATTTTTTTGTGTTAAGTTTTTTCCTTCAGTGTATCAGCCTTTCTTTGCTTTTGTGCTGCTTTTAGAGAGTGCTTGGTGTGCTGGTAGTTCACTGCAGTCAAGGAGCACAGTTTCTTTGACTAAAGTGTCATGGAATGTCATGATGTTGCAACCCAGTCATTAATTTTTCTTTTTATGTACTTATTTTTATGGGTATGTTTTAAAGATTTTTCTTAAAATATTAATTCTTTCTGCCACTGTAAAAGTGAACATCAGCTGTTCTTTACCTTGGGAGATGAGGTGAAGTAAAGGGTTGCCTTCAAGGGACAAGAAAAAGGAAAAAATGGTTCACCTACCATAATGGGGTCATCAACCTGTGAACAATCTAAAGCTTTAGTTTAGCTTTCTTTTTGCTTCAAGACTGTGATATAACATAGGGACATAGCTCTCTGTAATCAGCAGTAAATATTGGTGAAGATGCTTCTATAAATTATCCACTCCCCCTTACCCCCCCACTGTAGGGATACTTGGAAAATTGTGGAGGTTTGTTCTTGTTGAATATTTTAGAATGCTGCTGCTGCTGCTAAGTTGCTTCAGTTGTGTCAGACTCTGTGCGACCCCATAGACGGCAGCCCACCAGGCTCCCCCGTCCCGGGGATTCTCCAGGCAAGAACACTGGAGTAGGTTGCCATTTCCTTCTCCAACGTGTGAAAGTGAAGTCACTCAGTTGTGTCCGACTCTTAGCGGTTCTTAATTCAGGCTGAGAATAGAACCTACTACAACATAAAAATAAAATAAAATGCCTGAGCATTGCTGGACCTGCTGAGGAAGAATCCCAAGGTGAGACCCAAGCAGTCCTGGTTTTAGAAGTTCCACAGGTAATCAGATGGTCAGTCAGACTTGAGAAGCACTTTTAGAATTGGGTTTCAGGTTTATTCCATTTGGAGATTGTTACTGGATTTGTGTTCTTCGTATGTTGGAACAATTGGGAATGGAATGCTTTGATACTGTGATATTGGTTCCTGGACAATACCATCACAGAACAACTTTAACCTTGGAAACGTGAGTGTGTAAACACAGTACTCGGGGTTGTCTCAAGTGTATGCACTTACCATACTCGGGGTTTTTTTCTTTGACCCTAAGTATGGATCTCACTCTAAAGGGATTCCTAAACTCAAGGCATTCTTTAGTATTGTGGCCCACTTCTTTGCCTTTTAATGTGATTCAAATAGCACTTTTATGATTGTGTTGCATATTAAAGGGAAATTAATTTTGAAATGATTCTCCTAAGTAGACTTGAGGTAAATATGACTGGGGTTACAAGAGGTGTTGGACTAAGGGGTCTGTAATGTCCTTGTGGCTCTAAAGTGTTGTGATTTAGGAATGGAAATGTTATTTTACAAACAAGGAAAATCGTTCATATGGGACCAGAATACTAGTCAGTATTTTACTAGTCATAAAAGATTGAGTTTGTGTCTATGTCTGTGTGTGTGTAGGGGGGCTTTATATAGTATCTGTTTATTACTGGATGGGAATCTCAATATTATAAGAATCTTTTCCCCTCATTTTTGTGTATATATATTTAATGGAATTCCGGTTCAAAAGAAACCCGGTGGGTTTTTTTGGATGGGAAACCCTAGAAAAATTGATCTGAGAAAATGATGCATGTGTATAGTAAAAAAAAAAAAAATCTTGAAAAAGAAAAATGTTCCTCTGTCAAAAAGTGAATGTACTATAAAGTGTCAATAATTAGATCAATGTGCCACTGGCAGAGGAATAAAGCAAATAGGTGTTGAAGCAGAATAAAAAGAAATTGACAGGTTTGTGGGAATTTAGTAGATAGTGAAGGTGGCATTTCTAATCAGTGAAAGGAGAAGAAGATTATTTAGCAAATGATAGTCAATTGACTACCTAGTTGGGGGGAAATTGCTCTCTGCTTTACATAAACAAAAATTCTAAAAGAATTAAAAGTAAAAATATGAAATATTAAATTATAAAAGCACTAAAAGAAAATGTAGGATAATTTATAATCTTTCAGTGGGCAAGAAGCTTGATACCATCAAGAAAAAAGGGACAAATTTAACAAAGACAGTCCCATCTTGTTATTGTCTTCCTCCTCCCGCCATTTGAAAAATCATAGAAATACATGATTAGTTGTGAGAGTGAAGGAGTTATATTTGGACAAAGAGCTATGTACCTAAAGGAGAGTATTAGGAGAGAAGATTATTTCTTGTTTTTGAGTGAACAGAAACAGAACAAACTGGACATCTATGGTGAATTTCCACAGGAAGGCGATGAAAAAATGGCACACTTTTAGTAAAATTGTAAGCAGTAATGAAGGAAGGATAGTATTTTCAGAATGATCCAGAAACAAAACACCAAATTCATATTGCCTGAAACCTAGTAGGCACGTGTCATAAATCATGGGCAGTTCATTTCTGCCTTTTAACATCATTTGCTTTGATTTTGCAAGCTTCCATAAGGTCAATTAGTTAGGGTTATGCAATGGATAGATTTATATTATTATATTATATTGGAGTACTGAAATGATTATGTTTGCATGCTCAATCCCTCAGTCATGTCCGACTGTTTGTGACCCATGCACTGTAGCCCACCAGGCTCCTCTGTCCCTGGGATTTTCCAGGCAAGAAGAAATACCGGAGTGGACTTGCCAGTTCCTCCTCCAGGGGGTCATCCTGACCTAGGGACTGAACCCATCTCTTGTGTGTCTCCTGCCTTGGCAGGCGGGTTCTTTACCACTGAGCCACCTGGGAAGCCATTGCAAAAATTAGGTGGGATGCAAAAAGAAAGAAAATGTTTCCGTTGTTGCTGTTTTCGCCATGGGCTGGTTTGATTTACAGTGTGCTTTCTGCAGACACCATTGTGGTTAAAACTTTAGTTTACTCCTTGTGATACTCTCTGTACCTTGTTTCTTCTACCCAGAAATTCAGAATTTCTTATTTGGCTCTGAAAGCATTCATTTCTTTCAAAAACTCATGAAAATGTAGCCTCATTTAGAAAGTTCACTGACTTGATTTTTGCCTAAAGACAATCCTATTTATCCCTGTTGGAGATACTCAAAAAAGAAGGAAAAAAAAATTCCACAGGACACAGCGATAATATAAAGGGAACATTAGAGTTAAGGAATCAGGTCTATCATTCTGCAAGATACCAAAAAAACTCTGGACTCAGTTTCCTCATGCTAATCAAATAAAGAGTTAAATTCATTGATTTTTCAGGCCCCTCCATTTTGGACTCCATTATGCTATAGGTATTAGCACTCTGAAGTTTTAAACAAGAAATTTCAGACCCTAGTTTGAACAATTAAAATATTTTAAAGTGTGGCTTTCCCAGGAACTACTTTGAAGTAGTATCATTTATTTTGAGTTAATTAAAAATTTTTCATTACTTGTAATCACTTTGCTACCTATAGAAGTATTATATATATTAATATATTGCTGGCTAAGGTTAAAATTTATAGCCGATACTTGTTTTCCTGGTTTATTAGCAGCTTTTGTGGAATTTGCAATTTCAGCTAAAATTAAAGTGTCCTTTTATAATCTTCTGTTTAACATGTTTTCACTGTTAGGTTTAGCTAAAGTGATGTATATGTCTAACATACATTTTTGAAGTTTTTCTGAATTGATTACCAAGATTGATTTCTAATTGAGAAGAACCTTAAAGTCACCTACCACAATTTATTGTTTGATATGTATTCTCTAACTTTGAAAAGTTAGTGTTTGTTAAAAAAAAAAAAAATTTTTTTTTTGGTTTTTTTGTTGTAAGCGATTTTTGGAAATGATTCTAAGTGAATCTTTTTGTGTTTTGTATTTTATTAGATTAAGGTATAGGTACTTTTAAGTTGAACTTGGGAAAAAGATGAGATTCGCTTGAGGGATTCAGTGAATATTATTATGACAGTAATACATTTGTACATAAAATTCAACCTTACATTTTTATTTTCTGCATGTCTAATGTGGGTAAATCTGTTGATCTTGGTATGCTGCATTATTTTAATATATTTAAAGCAAAACGACAGTATCCTAAAGGTAAAATTTTGCATATTGCTAACAAAAGGTGTCCTTTATGTATATTGGTTTCATCATGAAATATTGAACAAGTGGTTTTTAAAGTAACTTTTGTTTTGAATGCAGTGTTTTGGTTGTTTTTAGTTGTGAGGAAGCTATTTCTGTTTTATCTTGGTCATGAATTTACAGAGTGTGGATTGTATGTTCATCAACTCATTTCCAGGAAGAGATTTGAATATTCAGTTCACAGAAAAGTAAACACGTCAGTTTTCTTCATAGCACCCTTGGAAGGGAGGAAGAGTTGATAGTTACTGTTTACTCTGGCTTAGATGCTCCCAAAGAATCGAAAGTACATGAAATAAGAAGTTTCTCTTTCCCCTTATGCCCCCTTTTCATTCTGTCTTAAATACATACTGCTCACGTGAAGAAAGATGGCAAAGGTGAAGAAGATACCAAATCCATGGTTTGGAAAGCCCAGTGAGAAACAGAGCTGGCAGGGAATTAGGCCCCCAAACCCTTGCAGACATACGCATGGTCTGCTCTCTTTCCTTGGCTGTGTTTCTCAGGGTGGTCAGAGAACCTCTTGTGTTAGGATAGGCCTGGGACTTGTTAAAATGCAGATTTGTGGGTCTATTAAGGGCTTAAAGAATCAGAACCTTAGGGAGTTGGACCAAGGAATGTGTAATTTTTTTTTGGGGGGGTGACTGCATTGTGATACCTGTGGGATCCTAGTCCCTGACAAGAGACCAAACTCGTTAACCCCTTCCCACACCCCGCTCCGCATTGGGATTTTGGAGTCTTAACCACTGGACCTCCGGGGAAGCCTGGGAATGTGTATTTTTGCTGTCCTTGCCTGACTCAATTATGACTTTGCTGGTGGGAGGTGGGGTTTGTACTTTAAACAAGCTCCCCAGCCCTTCTTACCTCTCTAAAGTTGGAGAGCTGTTGCTGTACTGGAATCAGAACCTGAGAGGTCAGGAAGGAAACAGTCCCGTCCTGAAGTTGCTGTGTATCTAGGCACTGGTGGGTTTTCAGCTGGTTGGCAGTAGACAGAGTTCATGCTTCATGTTGGTTTTGGAGGAACAAACCTGGAGTCTGAGCCGTGTGCTCTCTTGTCTGGAATAACAGTAGCCTCGGTGAGGGCTGATGGAAGCATATAGAACAGGGACGAGTGCGAGGCTCAGAGGAGAGTGGAGACGGCGTAGGAGACCCTGGTTATAAGTGTTGTCTCCAACTTCCTGTTGCGGTTTTTGTGCCCATTTTACAGGTGGAGAAATGGGTTTAGAGAGATTGAGTAAACTAATAAGTCACTGGTGACTGGTGGAGGAAAGTTTTGAAGCAGATCTCACTGATGGCAAAATATATGTAGTTTCTACATCCTGTTTTTCTTGTAATGATCAGGAGACTCTTCTCACTAAAAACTTTGTTTTACTTTGAGGCTTTGCTGTTCTGGCTTATTAAAAGTGGAGGAATGGAATAATATTCTTGAACCACTGGGGTCTCTGGATGTCCATGCTGAGGTTCTTGGAGACCTCTGATTTCTAATCTAAAGTGTTAAACTCTCCTGAGAAGATATACCCATATGTAGATTCTCTGTCTACCTGTTATAAACACCAGGAGTAGTAGCTCTTTTCTTAAGGTTATAAAGCAGTTGTTTTCAGACCTTGACTTTGTGTCAGGATCACCTGGAGAGTCAGATATTTGGGTTTTGCCGTAAGAGGTTATGACCTAGTAGGTCTGGGATGGGCCTTGGAATCTATATATTTAAAAAGCCTATGTTTTCAGAATGTTCCCCAAGCAGTGCAGGGATGAAAATCACATATCTGTTGGCTGATTTCTGGGCTTCCCTTGTGCTCATCTGGTAAAGAATCCGCCTGCTGTGCAGGAGACCTGGGTTCGATCCTTGGGTTGGGAAGATCCCCTGGAGAAGGATAAGGTTACCCACTCTAGTATTCTGGCCTGGAGAATTCCATGGGCTGTGTAGACCATGAGGTCGCAAAGAGTCGGACACCACTGAGCCACTTTCACTTTCCCATACGCTGATTTCTATCAATGTTTACAGCAGTAGTTCTCAAGGAGAAGGAGTTTACATTAGAATCACTTGGAAGTTATTTTTTCTTGTAAACTTGAGCACTAGGTGTATCAGATATATGGAGGGGTGGAATGAATAAACAAAGCTCCGATGATGATTTTAATGCGACCAGTATTTAAGCAATCTCTAGGCATACCTTACTCTAAGCTGGAATGGTTGGTGAGCATGTATATTAATCCAGTGGGTATATCTCCCATATGCTGTGGCATACCAGTTATACTTAAAATTGAGAATACTGTCAAAGCATTTCACATTCGAACTGTACAGCATATAATTGAATATTCTTTTGATTCAGAAGCTTCTTTGAAAGTTTGAAGTACTTCAAGGTCATTATTAGGATGAATGATCACTGTTGGTGCTCCAGAAGTGCCAGGTTAGAGGCATTTTATTATGTTGGGAAAATTGATATTCAATCCAGAGTGAATTTCATGTCTCAGATTTTCAGAAATGTTATATTTGTTGAAATTGGTGCCAAGGGTAGGCTTCCTAAAAAGAAAGTGGTGAATGAAAGGGGAGAAGTATCCTAATAGGTGTTACGTAGGTGTCGTTAGAGACAGGAATGAAGGGAGCAGAGAAGAAAAATGACCTAACATTTGGTGTGATGGATTCACAGGCAGGAGTGCCTCGAGGAGGGTCAGGAAGGGGTTGTGCAGTCTCTAACTGTGCTATTCCCTGCTGGTAAGGTACTAGTATAGGGATCAGCAGGGCCCCTAAAATCTACACACACCAAAGTAACTTCCCTTTGAGCTCCATCTCAAAAGGTGCTGTGGTAGTGGTGAGACAACCCAAGCTCCTGGTAACTGGGACATTCAGGATCAGAAACCCCAAGAGGGCCAGTAGCTGGCAGAGAGGGACACGGGATATCGGGGCAACCGCAGCGTTCACTGGTTGTGTTCTCTGGGATTCTGGATAAAAATGAAGAGAACTCCAAACCTGTCATTTTGCTTGGTTTTAAGGAATACAGCTTTTGAGTAGTGAACTAAATAGTAGTTATACATAGCCTTGTATCTTCAGGATACTCTCATTTTGCCTTCTGTAAGGCAGTTTTCATCAAAGCTGGTTATGCCTTCCAATAAATGAGTTATATATTCAAATTTTAAGCAGTCTCAAGTGGTTTTGCTTAAACCTAGTGGGTAATGGCATGTTTTGGGATTGAAAGAAAAGAGAAGCTACATTAAGGACTTATTGCTCTAATTTGCAAATTCAAAATGCAGCTGAAGTTAAAAGCAACTAAATAGAATATAAATTTGGAAAAACAGAGAATTGGAACATCTTTGTGCCATTTGTGGTTCATATTTGTTATTTCCATTATTTAGTAGGGACCACATAATTTTGAGGTGGTTTTCAACATATAGTGGTCTAGGATTAAATAAGATGGTATTCATCAGACGTTTTACAAGATTTTGAATGGGGCCCTGTAAGGTTGGAATGTGTCACTCTGCCTATTTGGCATTTGCAGTTTACTGTCTCAGTTCGTGGTACAATCATGTCTACCATAATGTGATATTCCTGAAAACCCTCTCCTTCTGTCAGATCAAACAATAAAGCTTACAGGACTGTGTGAAAAATAAGGTTAAGGCTAGACTGCTTAAAACCATGTGACTTTATAACCAGAGCACTAACAAAAACAATGACAATCCAAATAAAAATATAAGCATTGTAGCACTGGGGCCGTTTGTGCACAGCTTCATATCCAGATGGTTCAAGACCTTCTTTTATCCTGGGACATGTTTTTCCTTCTTTGATCTGTAGATTCTTGTAGGTATTAGCTTCTATTGGAGGCCAGTTTTCACCAAAATAAAGCCTCTGGTCCAGGGTTTAGCCTTCACGTGTGCCCACAACATCACCAGGCAGTGCAAAGTGCAACAGATACGGAAGATGCTAAATCAGCCTCCGCCGCTTGTACTAAAGGAAGGTGCTTTGGTAAGAATCTCACTGGTTCCCCCCCGCCCCCCCCAGCCCCCCAAACCCCCGCTGAGTCTGTATTATTTGTGAAAAGTCTTGTCCTTGATGGCTTTGAGACATGAGCATGCTGGGAAGGATCACTTAGAAACCAGCACTGTTTCCCCATTGCGCCGCTGTCGCTCCCGCTTTGCCAGTCACGTGGGAAAGACTCCGTGTTACAGAAGCGTGTGTTGTGCCATAACTGACATGCTTTTGAATCTGTGATGGTGTCAAGATGCAGAGTTTGGAGTTGTCCAGGTTCTGTTGTTTTGGAAAGTTCTAGTTTTGGAGATCCTACAGTGTGTCAAGGTTAAGTGAAATTTACTCTCCTTCTCATGTTTTGTTGGCCTTTATATACAATGAAGAAGTGAAGAGGGGCTCTTTCGGTCAGCTTACTCATTTCTGCCCTGTAACAGAGTCACTGAATGGAATGAGCCCGTGTCTCAGTGCTGAATTAGCACTTGAGTTACATATATGACTCAGGAGTGGCTTTAAGTTTCGACTCATCTGAAATGTAGTTATAGTGAGGTTTTAAATGAAAAGTCATCTGCGCATACAGTAAATGGGAAGAAAGAGCAGCAGTAGCCAGTTGTCAAGATAAAGGCTGATGGGTAAAACAGACAGACTGCTTTCAGCAGTAGAAACAGTCTGTTTTCAAAGGGTTGTTTTGTTTTGTTTTAGGATTGGGAGAACTTCCACATTAAGTAGAAGTTAGCTAAATGTGAAAGGCAGCAAACATATGATGTGTATGTTGATATTGCATTGTTTTTCTTAAGTAACTGTAATATAATAAACATCTCCATGGCTCAACATGAGAAACGCATTGCCTGCAGTGGGCAGTTATGGCTGGCTTGGCTTTCTTTAGGGACTCTACTCCCTCATCATTCAGCCAGAGAAAGAGAATATGGAGAAAGCATAACTGTTTCTTAAGTGGCCTGACTTGAAGCGACTCACATCACTGATGCTAATAACATCCCATAGGGAGAACAGCCCTGTGACCATGCCCACGTAAAAGAAAACCTGGGAATGTGGTCCTGCTGGGGAACAGCTTTGTGCAGCAGAGGAGGGAGCCTGTGGTTTTGGTGACCAGAGGGTGAGGAGGAAAGAAGCCTGTACTTAGATCAGACACCCTACAAATTAGGGTAAAGGAGGCTGTGTGTGCGTGTGTGTGTCTGTAATGTAAATTGCTGTTACTTGGAGAATAAAAGAGACAGTTACTTTTAAAATTTTGATTTATATTTTAATATAATATTTTAGGATTTGTTAGCCATGTCAGGTGCCTTATTTTACTCTTAAAAATGTTAAAACCGTTTTTAGCCTGAGGGTCATAAAAAAATAGATCAACTTATTTTAACTGGCAGGTAAGACAAGTAACAATTTAGATTAGCTTTTAAAGGTAGCAACTGTGTTTAATAATTTTGTGTGATCTGTGCTAAATACACCTAACTAAAATATACAACTAGAGTTTTAAGTAATTTTTCTATAGAAGAAACTTCACTGAGATTAAAATGACCTTCACAGACTAGATAAAAAGTACTTAAAAGTAAAGTACTCTGTACCTGTGCCTTGTCAATGTTTCAGGTCTTAAATAGTTCATCTGTGTTTAGGACACTTTAGAATCTTGATAAGTTGTTGTAACTTTAACAAAACCATATCCCATACTTAGGGTACTTGTTGACTGCTAGTCTCCAAATAACTGCTCTCAAAAGTCACTCCTTGTTTTTATCTGTTAATTATACAGGCCACCAAATATATAACCTAAATATGTGTGCAAAATTCAGACCTAAGAAATTTACACTAAAACTTATATATTACTAAAACTAATTGGATTTTACTTCTTTTGTGTGTTAATAACCACTGGGAATAGATTAAAATTATCTAAAAATTCCTTCTAAAGGTGTTAAAGCATCTAAATATGATATAATAAAAAAATGAAACAAAATTTTCATCATAACATGTTGATGTTTTATAATTCTTTCTGGAATTCAGAAAATATTTAGAAGATAGAGACCTGTTAGTTTACTAGTGAAGATTTAACAGTCAACTTGTTTTAAGATACTTGTTTATTTCAAATATGACTTAGGTTACATTTTCTGGTATTCTTAATTGGCTTTAAAAAATTAGGTTACTAAAGTATTAAAATAATAAATATATATCTTTATTTAGAGGTTATTTAATAATTATAGTTTCTCTACATAATATCACCACCAGTTGAGACTGTACCAGGGTCTAGATGAGGATCTTTTTTTTCTTACAAAGCCAACATCTGTGACCTGTATAGGTAATACATAATATCTTCTCAGACTATTGTGCTTGAGAGAGAAAACTGCAAATTATAATTAGAGTAAAATCCAGACACTGAAATCTTTAATTGAAGCTGTATGGTGTTACAGGTCAAATACACACTATTTGAGATGAAGTTTTTTGTCTGGTTGATCTTATTAATACAGCCTTTAATACTTCTAATGTATTACTTATATTACCTGGTGCTGGCTGAGTCTTTCACTCCCAGAGTTGCATCAGTTGTATCCAGAGGACACTGCCCAGTCTCCAAGCAGACCTGACTCCCTAGTGTTGTGAGAAGCCTCTGGGCAACCCTTTCTGAGCTTGATCAAAGCAAATACTGTTGCATCCAGGGATTCCAGAACTTAACACTGCTACAGATGTTGAAATGCTGTACACTATGTTTACAACCTTATCCACAAGCCTTTTCAGTTTTCAGTTCATAAGCCCATGTGGGTGCACTCTCTGAAATGTTCTTAGTGACACTGTAGCAATATTAATCAACACAGATTGTAGGACTTCTTCCCAAGACCAAAGAAAAAATGAATCACTAAATTTCACATGATTAATCACTCTTGGTTGATGTAGATACAGCTTTAAGTAATAATGTTTTTAAAAATCCAGTAAATAATACTTCATACTCATTAGAAGACTCCTAACTACATTTGAAACTAGCATGATACTGTAAATCATCTGTACTAGAATTTAAAGAAAAAGATGGCTCTGGTCAGGAAACCAGTATACCAAGTATTGGTGAGGTTGTAGAGAAATTGGGACCTCCCCGCACTGTTGCTGGTAACGTAAAATTATGTAGACCTTGTGAGAGAAGAATGGTGATTTTTCAAAATACATATATATATGGTCTGGCAATTTGACTTATGAGTGTATACACTAAAGCACTGAAAATGGGGGCGTGAAGAGATGTTGGTACCACATGTTCATAACAGCATTGTTCATAATAGTCAAGAAATGGAAGCAGCCTCACTGTCCATGGATAGATGAATGGATAAAATGTGACATATATGTATAATGGAATATTTTTGAGCCTTAAAAAGGATGCATATTCTGACACATGATACAGCGTTGGATGAACTTGATGCTGGGTGACAGAAGCCAGTTTAAAAAAAAAAAAAGGACAAATACTCTATAATTCTACTTTTAGGAGTTACCTAGAGCAGCCAGCCTCATAGAGAAGCAGAAAGAATGGTGGCTGCCGGGGGCGGGGGGCGGGGAACGGCGAGTGGTGCAGTTTCAGTTCGGGACCGTGAGGGTTCTGCGGATGGGTACTGCTGGTGGTCGCGCAGCTGGTGGTCGCGCAGCTGGTGGTCGCGCAGCAGTGTGGATGTGCTCAGTGCCGCTGAACTGGCTGTACCCTGAAGAATGGTTGCGAAAGTAAATTTTATGTCACGTGTATTTTATGAAAATTTGAAATAAATCAGCAGACAGACCCTTCAGATAGTTTTATTTCTTCACAGTCCTGCTCACAACTCAAACACAGAAAGCCAAGGAACGAACAATATCGTTTTCTCTTCCTTGCCCAGTACTGTTGTCAGTTTAAAAAGCAAAAGCAACACTAATTATTTCCCCACAGCCAATCCACGGGGATCAGGGCATACCTCTTACCAGTGTCCTGGTCACAGTGTCCAGCTGGGAACCGGCCTCAATTGTGTTACCTAAAAAAATAATGTTCTGAAATTGGTCTCATCTGCTTCTGCCGCTGTTAGGTTAAAAAGTCCTGGTGTTGGTCACCACAGTGATACCCAGGGTCTCGGCTTTGAAATAGACAACCCAGTGTTATTAAATCTGAGATGACGCCAGTAAAGGATGGGTGGTGTCTGACATCCAGGGTCCCTCTCCTACCGCCTGGCCTGGTGACGAGACACTGCTGCTGAGGAGGGCCGAGGGAGCCGAGGCCCTCAGAGCGCGTCTTCTGGAGCCTGAGTGCTAGTCTCCAGCCTGCCCTACCAGCTGTTAGCTTGGATCCTTATCTAACCTCTCTGCTTTTGGGTTTCCTTACCCACTCCAGTGTTCTTGCCTGGAGAATTCCAGGGACGGCGGAGCCTCGTGGGCTGCCGTCTATGGATGGGGTCGCACAGAGTGGGGCACAACTGAAGTGACTTAGCAGCAGCAGCCCCGTAGGTAAGATAGTGCTTATTTGGGGTAGAAAGATCCAGAACAGCTTCGAGGAGGAGGATTTTACTACCTCACACGGTTGTTTTAAGAATGAAGAGTTAATACATGTAAAGTCTGAGAATAATGCTTTGATACACTTACTAAATGTTAGATATTAACAGCTTTTTCTACCTGAAAATTGTACCCGGCTTTGATAACGTTCTTATCAGACCAAATTTTCTTCCTTTATTTGACTCTTATCAAACCCTCTTTCTACATGTAGAAATATGCCTTGCTTAGGTGTTCAAAGTAAATTCTTCAACTAAGGATGTGATATTGTTAAAGCAGTTAGAAATACGTATCTATTAAATGTTTGTTCTCATTGTAAGTGAAGCCAAGAAGAAAGCTATAGTCACTTTGTAATTTATTTACATATTGATAAATGCTTGTATAAAAAGTGAGTTGTCCATATTCAAGAATAGATTTGACAGGCACTCTTATTTTTTTTAAAGTCTTCACTGAATTTGTTACAATATTGCTTCTGTTTTATGTCTCTAAATTTATTTATTTTAATTAGAGGATAATTACTTTTCAGTGTTGTGATGGCTCTTGCCGCACATCGACATGAATCAGCCATGGGTGCATATGTGTCCCCCCATCCTGAGCCCCGCTCCCGCCTCCCTCCCCACCCCATCCCTCTGGGTTGTCCCAGAGCACTGGCTTTGGATGCCCTGGCAGGCAGTCTTTTGACATACCGCTGCTGCTGCTGAGTTGCTTCATTTGTGTCCGACTCTGTGCGACACCATAGACAGCAGCCCACCAGGCTCCCCTGTCCCTGGGATTCTCCAGGCAAGAACACTGGAGTGGGTTGCCATTTCCTTCTCCAATGCATGAAAGTGAAAAGTGAAAGTGAAGTCGCTCAATCGTGTCCGACTCTTAGCGACCCCATGGACTGCAGCCCACCAGGCTCCTCCGTCCATGGGATTTTCCAGGCAAGAGTGCTGGAGTGGGGTGCCATTGCCTTCTCCCTTTTGACATACATTCTTGTCTAAAAGTCAAAACATGTGGCACCAAAAAGAAATCTAAATGTTTATATTAGTTTTTTTAGGAAAAAAAATGTTATTATGAAATATTGTCATGCATGTGTAAACTTCTGATGGATAAAGAGTTCACCACCCTTCAGTTGATAAAGAAAATACTGCATACAAATGGTTTAACTGTGCAACCAGTCTTTAAAATCCCCTCAGCCAAGATAGATGTTAACCAGCCATTATATACTCTCTTCTAATAACACTGACGGATCTTAATTCTCTGAACCTGTCACCAGATCAAAGACCTTCAGTGATCTCTCTTTGTTCACAGAAGGTATCCCAAACTTTGAAACGTAAAGTATGAAGTCTGTGGTTCCAGAACGCTTTTCTAGCCCTGTATTTCATTACCTCGTTACCCTGCTACTCTGTTTTCATAATGAAACAGTCTTACAACACTCGGTATTTAACCAAACCATTCTCATCCCTTATACTGTTTGTCTCCCTGCAGCCTAGTCTCTAATGGAACCTTGAAAATGCCCTTAGCCGACTCGTGATGGGGGTGGGGAGGGTTGCCAGTGACAGTTGCCAGGGTCTGGTTGTTTCAGGTAGTGATCTTAATTTCTTGCCTTGGAAATGTTCGTGATTTTAATTTCTTGCCTTGGAAATGTTCGTGATTTTAATTTTTTGCCTTGGAAACATTAGACAAACTGAAGGTATGTAGATGTTAATTTAGTCTGTTCTCTACGAATGGTGGCTAAAGTCCAGGTAGGAATTGGTAAATTAATAATCAGTTACTTGCTTTTCATAAAGGAAGCATCTGTCAACTTGTAGTTCAACTGTCCGACTTAGATCTTCCCTAGCTAGATGCCTGTTCTGTGGGCCACTGGACTCCTAATAGTCTCAGGCAGAACCCAAACCAGTAAAAAGAAAAGAAAAATGGAGAATTAAAAAGCAGAGGAAGAGTTTACTTGGTTACCTGGTTCTTTTTCAGATATCTTTAAGTGTTTGTCTTAGTTCTATTTATACCCAAAATTACCGTAAAACTAGAAGTTTTTGGTTTGATCTAAGCTCCTTGCCCATTTCTTCTTCTTCTGTTTTTTTTTTAGAGCTATCAGGTATTCTTCTTAAAAACTTGGTATTTTTCAAAGTGATTTCTCCATGGTTTGGGATATTTCATATCCTGTTTTCGTCAGCTTTAATGGGTATGTATAAGAAAGTTCCTTTTTGATTGGAATTCAAATTGTACTCTTTCAGAACTGCCTCATGACCACCTGAAGCCACATAAGTAAGACTTTAATACAGTGATTTTGGGGGCCCATTTGTAATTTTCAGAGTTTCATAATATTAGTATTAATTCCTGAGGTTGCTGCAGGTTGACCATGGAGCAGTCAAACTTTCGAAAGATTAGAGCAGGCTGATTCATTGTTGAGCATGTGAGGTTACCAGATGTGACTGGCCAATGTACCTGTGGTCTGTTTTTGGTAACTTTTGCTGGTGGTGGTGTTCTCTAGGAGAACCTCTCTCCCCATAGGACAGTTTGCTGCTGCTTCTGCCTGTTGGGTGGAAGACCTGGCTCCCACCTGGCCTCTGGTACCGGGCCCTCTGTGCTATAGTCGTCTCTGGCCTCTGTTATAAGACCAGGGGTAACGGGCTCAGTGCTGTGTTGCTTCCAGTTAAGAAGGACCTCAGACTTCAGGCTTTGTATGTCAGAGAGGTCCCGCAGTGTGCATTGCCACTGCCACTGCCAAGCCGCACTAGCCCACTGTATTAGCTTCCTCCTGAGGCTCTTGTGGCAGAATAGCATGAATGGGGTGGCTTACAGCTGCAGAGATTTACTCTCACAGTTCTGAAGACTGGGAGTCTAAAACCAAGGTGCCAGAAGGGCCATGTTCTCTCCGAGTCCCTTGGTAGAGCCCTTCCTTGCCACCTCCTAGCTTTTGGTGATGGCCGTCAGTCCATGGCATTCCTTGGCTTGCAGCTGCAAAGCTTCATTATCTGCCTCTGACGTCACGTGGAATCCTTCTCTCTGTGTCTCTGTCCAAATTTTCCTTTTCTTACACCAGTCATGTTGGACTCAGGCCCAGCCTCCTCTGGTAGGACTCCATCTTCATTTATTACCTCTGCAACTTACCCTGTCTCTAAATAAGATCTCAATCTGGTATCCTGGGGCTTAGGACTTCACATGTCTTTTTGAGAGACACAGCGCAACCCATAACATCCATGATTTTTTCTTTAGCATTGCAGATTTGGAAATTCTCGTTAGTGGTTGACCCGATGTCAGTCTGACTAAAATGAAGGCAGTTTGGGTATAGTAGTAACCTTTCCAGCAAGAAAGCTGTGTGGTTATGAAAACAGACTAGAATGAAGGTTATGAAAGAGGTAAACCTAGAGCTTCACTGTAGGGTAAGCAGGGTCTTTGAGCTGGGCTAGATGATGTTACACAGCCTGTTCCACCTAACTTCCTTAGAGTCAAAACTGGTTTTCCCAGTAGTCATGTATGGATGTGAGAGTTGGACCATAAAGAAGGTTGAGCACTGAAGAATTGATGCTTTTAAACTGTGGTGCTGGAGAAGACTCTTGAGAGTCCCTTGGACTGCAAGGAGATCAAACCAGTCAATCCTAAAGGAAATCAACCCTGAATATTCATTGGAAGGACTGATGTTGAAGCTGAAGCTCAAATACTTTGGCCACCTGATGTGAAGAGCCAACTCATTAGGAAAAGACCCTGATGCTGGGAAAGACTGAGGGCAGGAGAAGGGGGTGACAGAGGGCGAGATGGTTGGGTGGCATCCCCGACTCCATGCACATGAGTCTTAGCAAGCTCCGGGAGATGGTGAAGGACTGGGAAGCCTGGCGGGCTGCAGTCCATGGGGTCGCAGAGTCAGACACGGCTGAGCGACCACCGCCCCCACCTAACTTCATACTGTGACAAGTGGGAATACAGTGGGGCTCCCTACAGATAGTGCATTTTCCTCAAGTTTTGTAGTTCCGTAGGCTTAGGCTTGGAACAGATTGCCGAGTTCTCCAAGCCTTGGTTGGCCCCCAAGTGGGGTGAGAACTCTGCCGCCCAGGCAGGGTTATTCAGGGCTTGGATGAGTGGACGCTGCAGAGCGTCTGGCACACGTGGCGTGCTCGCTCTGTGGGAGCCGCCCTCTCCATCTTCTCGCAGCCCTGGCCGCACTGAAAGCGGCTGTCAGTGGAGCAGCTGGAGCCCGCCGTGCTGCCAGCAGTGACATCTTGCTGCCAGTGGCGCCAGACTTTGCCCAGTGTGGAACTAAGAATAGTAACCAGGAAGACCGCCAGAGGAGGTCTCTCGTTCTGACCTAGAGGCTTTGTGGGGGTTTTCTCGGAGAAAGACGCTCGCAGCTCGTTACGGTGCACTGGTTGCTGTGGGTCTGGGTCCCCGTGGGTGCAGTGCTGCGGGTCTGTGTGCCTCAGGTACACCTCATCTGCCTTCTCACCCGGAGTTTTCAATACCCTTGGATTTTGGGTGGCAGGAGGTACTGTGGGGCAGTATGTTAATGCTTTGGAAGATAGTCTAATATGAAATTTAACTCAACGTAATTTTTTTAAGTATATACATTTGTTTCAGACATAAAGAGATATTATAATAAAAACACCAGTTTACTGGTCTGTTTGAAACCATTTTTTGCCTTTTGAAGTGTCAATAATATGCTTACGTTTTCTTTGGGGGGAGTTTATTCTTGACATAGTAAATGTAGTCAATCCTTGCTAATCTTTTACAGTAGGCCATTTACTCAGGCAACTTCAGTTTCTGGTTCTGTAAATTGAAAATGATGGTACCTGTATACCAATCTTACACGATTATAAGCACCACAGCAGGATATAGGCCTATGTTGGTCAGTTGGACTAGGTCATTTCTCAGGTTTACTTCCGTTGTGAGATTATTCCATTTTTTGAAGACAGATAACTTGTAAAAGTGCTTTAAAGATGCTAATCGTGTAGGACAGTGATGATAATCTCAATTTGGAAACACTTGGCACTCAAGTTGGGAACTTGTAAAGTGAGTTTTACAAGGTCGTTTATTTTATACTCAAAGAATCATGCGTGAGGCAGTCTCTCTTGGAAGTCAGAAATTAATATTACTTTGTCCAGCTTTGAATGCACATCAGCCTTCTTCTGATTCTTTAAGGATAAACTTACACAACTGTCTTTTTGTTCTTGCATCACTCTCTTTGTACAGTCAAGAAAAGATCACAAAACATGCTGAGTAGCCCTGTTGATGCTGTTGACAGACTGTGGAGGTATAGTGATGCTGATGCTGCGGTGTCATTGGTTTGATAGGAGAGGGAAGCATAGTGAACAGGGGTTAAAAATCTTAAATTGCTTTCAGACTGAAATAATGGTTTTCAAGTAGATAATCAGAATTAATTTTTTTTTTTTTTTTTAGTATTTACTCCAGTAGTGATCTTAGGACTAGATCTCGCTATAGATCTTCCTTTTTTCCCTCCTGTATTTTGTATAGGAGTAAGAGGGATCCTGATAATTGCAAATTATGGTGGGACTTTGGTTAAATATTCTCCTGTCCAGAATGTGGCTTAGGGGTATTTGAGAAGGTGAAAAGGTCCTTTGGTTGTCATTTCCCTTTTGCTTCCCAGTGTCTTGAGGAAGGAATTACTGAAGAGAGCTGTAGGGCTTGTCAGGGGACCTCAGGTGGGAGCTGGACTTGGAGGAGTCTCAAGTTAGGGTCTCTACAGCGGAAGTCAGTGCAGCCTCTCCCTTGAGTCATGAGCCACCAAAGGAAGGCATGTGCGTTCTTTGCTACAGTCACAGCCACTTTGTTCTTTGAATCAAAGGAAAGAACAGAATGTCTAATTATAATAATCTTCTAATAATTACAATATTTTGCATTCATTTTCTTTTAAAAATCTATTTGAGTAACTACTAGCCTTCAGAAGATGTTGGAAAATAGTATTTAGGCAGCAGCTGGCAGCTACCAGTGTTGGAGTCTGTGCAGTGCTCAGCGCGTAAAAGATTTCATTAGTTGGACATACACTTTGATTTCCTTATTGCTGCACAAGTACATTCTCTTGAGCAGCTGCTTTGGAAAGGAATGTACAATAAACATTTCTACACTTGTTTTAAATATGTGGGTTTTGTTGGAGTGTCACTTGCCATCTGGTAGAGAGAGGAGTGGCTTACTTGTAGAGAGGAGATGTCTGGAGTCTCTACATGTGTTCCTAATGCAATTTCAGGTCCCCTTTTCATTTTTCATTCAGTAACAGGAAATAATTGACAGCTGTAATTAATTTTGTTCTCTTAGATCCTTAGGAAGAACTATACGTAGGATAGAATTTATAGAAATATTTGGAATTGCACCTGGCCAGTAGTAGTTTTAATGAAAGCAGATGTTTTTCCTAGTGTTTATTGAAGCTTAGAAGATTTTAGACAAATAAATACATTGTAAACAAGTCAGACAAAAATACTGATGTATGTAAAAAAAGAGCTGCCCTCATCCCAGATCACTAACAGCAGAAAGGTGCCACACTCACCCCTCCCCCAAGTGTTTTTTTCTATGTCCCATCAGCTAACTGAATATCAGAATGATACTTGAGTGGAATTCATACAGAACTGAATTGTGGTTGTGTCATAACCACATTGATGGCTATTGATAAGAGCAATCAAATATTAGTTCTGTGGGGGCCACAGGGACTGGTGGAGGTGGGTTGAATAAAGGAAAATTCTGCCTCAACAGGGACATGGGCAGGAAGAGTCATCAGCCAGGAACTTCCTCATGTTTGGAGTAACCGCCGTCACAACGACTGCCTCAGGCCGAGCATCTCCTGGGGGCAAGGCTTCGAGCACTGCATGTACGTCTTACCGAGTCCGTGCAGCTCTCCTGTGAGACCAGTGCTGTTGTCCCCAGTTTACAGACATGGACATGGAAGTGCAGAGAAGGGAGTTGCCCAGCATCAGATGGCTTAGTGACAGGCTTGAATTTAGCCAGTCTGGCCCCAGAATCACATTCCCAGTGTTACACCGTCTTTTGGAAACACACACCTGTTCTCTGGAAGCCGTTATATTTTAAAATCATACCTTTTGGTCCCTAAATGAGGCAAATGGAAATTGTAGATACATTAGTGACTTAAATAGCAGATAAGAAAGTTGGTATAATTAATTAAATCTGTGACTTGAAACAATCCCACTGATGCAAAGACTTGCAGGAATCCTCCTTCTGGTTTCGCTTGTTAAAGTAAATGTTTTTCCCCATGAGTCTTCTGTAGTGTTGTATTCTTGATGTTTTTCTTTGGGCCTGCATGCTTTCTGGCTTTTGCTCCTGCTGAGTAGGCAAACGTATCTGGAGACAACCATGGAGTACAGGAAAAGAAAAGCTTTGCAGTTTAGAACTGATTTATGTGGAAGCTTCTACTGCGGTTCAGAAAAAAAGGTGTGTGTGTGTGTGTGTGAGCTCTACCCTCCTTCATGCGTTAATCATCCCCTGTTATAGTAAACCAGACTTGTTTTATATGAGGGGGAGGCAGGCATGAATGTGTCAGAGGTCAGTGCCACTGTGACACTCACGTGACTGCCTTGAGAAGTTATTGTTGAGAAAGTATACTTGTGTGGATACAAAATGTGTAGGGAAAACCCCCCTGAAGATGGGTAAACTGACCTAGAGTCTGTGCCTTAGTGAAGGGATGGTATTTTGAGGGATGTTGCTCTTAACCTCTGCTAAGAAGCAGTGAAACAGGCAACCTTTCCTGGGCTGATTTTTCCCTCTCAGTCAGTTTTTGAATTAGCTGTGTGCATGTGTGTGTGCGCATTTATGTGTGTCTGCACGCCCCTAATTCTAGCACCAGCAGAATTCCTAACGACCGTTTTTGTTCTGAGACGCTCTGTGTACAGTTGGTTTCTTTGGTGGCCCATACTCCAGCAAACCCCTTCATGGATCACAGCCTTGTCTTGGTGAGGGGGCTTACGTAACTCAGTGAAGCTATGAGCCAGCCCATGCGGGGCAGCACAAGACAGACAGGTCATAGTGGAGAGCTCTGACGAAACGTGGTCCACTTGAGGAGGGAATGCCAAAGCACTCCAGTATTCTTGCCGTGAGAACCCCGTGAACAGTGTGAAAAGACAAAAAGATAGGACCCTGGAAGATGAGCCCCATAGGTCGGAAGGTATTCAGTATGTTACTGGGGAAGAGCAGAGGGCAGTCACTAATAGCTCCAGAAAGAATGAAGCGGCTGGGCCAAAGCAGAAATGGCACTCAGATATGGATGTGTCTGCTGGTGAAAGTAAAGTGCAATGCTGTAAAGAACACTGTTGCATAGGAACCTGGGATATTAGGTCCAGGAATCAAGGTAAATTGTTTGTGGTCAAACAGGAGATGGCAAGAGTGAACATTGACGTTCTAGGAATCAGTGAACTAAAATGGACGGGAATGGGCAAATTTAATTCAGATGACCGTTATATCTCCTACTGTGGGCAAGAATCCCTCAGAAGAAATAGAGTAGCCCTCATAGTCAACCAGAGTCTGAAATGCAGTTCTTGGGGGCAGTGTCAAAAATGACAGAATGATCTCGGTTTGTTTTGAAGGCAAACTATTCAACATCACAGTAATCCAAGTCTGTGCCCCACCACTAATGCTGAAGAAGCTGAAGTTGACTGGTTCTGTTGGAAGATCTACAAGCTCTTCTAGAACTAACATCAAGAAAAGGTGTCCTTTTCATCATAGGGGATTGGAATGCAAAAGTAGGAAATCAGGAGATACCTGGAGTAACAGGCAAGTTTGCTCTTGGAGTACAAAATGAAGCACAGCAAAGGCTAATGGGGTTTTGTCAAGAGAACACACTGGTCATAGCAAACACTCTTCCAGCAACACAAGAAAGGACTCTGCACATGGACATGATACTAACCAAATGGTCAGTATCAAAATAAGATTGATTACATTCTTTGCAGGCATAGGTGGAGAAGCTGTGTATAATCAGTGATTACAAAACCTGGAGCTGACTGTGGCTCAGATCATGAGTTGCTTATAGCAAAATTCAGGCTTAAATTGCAGAAAGTAGGGGAAACCACTGGGGCATTCATGTATGACCTAAATCCCTTATTATACAGTGGAGGTGACAGATAGATTCAAGGGATTAGGTCTGGTAGACAGAGTGCCTGAAGAACTGTGGACAGAGGTTTGTAACATTGTACAGGAGGTAGTGACCAAAACCATCCCAAAGAAAAAGAAATGCAAGAAAACAAAGTGGTTGTCTGAGGAGGCTTTACAAATAGCTGAGGAAAGAAGAGAATTGAAAGGGAAGGGAGAAAGGGAAAAGATATACCCAACTGAATGCAGAGTTTCAGAGAATAGCAAGGAGAAATAAGGCCTTCTTAAATGAACAATGCAAAGAAATAGAGGAAAACAGTAGAATGGGAAAGACTAGAGATCTCTTCAAGAAAATCGGAGCTATCAAGGGAGTATTTCATGGAAGGATGGGCATGATAAAGGATGAGAATACACAGAGGAACTGTGCAAAAAAGATCTTAATGACCCGGATAACCACAATCGTGTGATAACTCACCTAGAGCCAGATATCCTGGAGTGTGAATTCAAGTAAGCCTTAGGAAGCATTACTGCTAACAAAGCTAGTGGAGGTGATGGAATTCCTGTTGAGATATTTATAAAATCCTAAAAGATAATGCTGTTTAAGTGCTGCACTCAGTATGCCAGCAGATTTGGAAAACTGAGCAATGGCCACAGGACTGGAAAATGTCAGTTTTCATTCCAGTCCCAAAGAAGGGCAATGCCAAAGAATGCTCGAACTACCATACAATTGGGCTCATTTCACATGCTATTAAAGATTGTGCTCAAAATCCTTCAAGCTAGGCGTTAGCAGTATGTCAGCTGAGCACTTCCAGATGAACAAACTGGGTTTAGAAAAGGCAGAGGAACCACCAATCAAACTGTCAACATTCGTTGGATCATAGAGAAAGCAAGAGAATTAAAACAACAACAACAACAACAAAACCCAAAAACCTGCTTCATTGACTGTGCTAAAGTCTTTAACTGTGTGGATCACAACAAACTGGAAAATTCTTCAAGAGATGTGAGTACTGCACCACCTTACCTGAGTCCTAAGAAACCTGTATGCCAGTCAAGAAGCAACAGTTAGAACCAGACGTGGAACAATTGACTCGTGTCAATTTGGGAAATGAGTACAACAGGGCTGTATATAGTCATCCTTCTTAATTAACTTCTATGCAGAGTATATCATGCGGAATGCTGGGCTGGATAAATCACAAGCCGGAATTAAAACTACCGGAAGAAATATCAACAGCCTCAGATATGCAGATGATACCACCCTAATGGCAGAAAGTGAAGAGGAACTAAAGAGCCTCTTGATGAGGATGAAAGAAGAGAGTGAAAAAGCTGGCTTGAAACTCAACATTCAAAAAAAAACTAAGATCCTGGCATCTGTCCCTTTACTTCATGGCAAAATAGAAGGGGAAAAAGTGGAAGCAGTGACACATTTTTTCTTCATGGGCTCCAAAATCATTACAAACAGTGACTACAATCTTGAAATTACAAGATGCTTGCTCCTTGGAGGGAAAACCTTAGACAGCATATTGAAAAGCAGAAATATCTCTTTGCTGACAAAGGTCCATAAAGTCAAAACTGTGTTTTCTCCAGTAGTCATGTATGGATGTGACAGTTGGACCATAAGAAAGGCTGAGCACTGAGAAATTTATGCTTTTGAATTGTGGTGCTGGAGAAGACTCTTGAGAGTCCCTTGGACTGCAAGGAGATCCAGCCAGTCAGTCCTAAAGGAAATCAACCTTGAATATTCATTAGAAGGACTGATGCTGAAGTTCCAGTACTTTCACCACCTGATGCAAAGAGCCAACTCACTGGAAAAGAGCCTAATGCTGGGAAAGATTGAAGGTGAAAGGAGAAGTGTGGGGCAGAGGATGAGATGGTTGGATAGCATCAGTGACTCAATGGACATGCATTTAAGCGAATGTCAGGAGATAGTTTTGGACAGGGGAGCCCGGCAGACTGCAGTCCACGGGGTGACAGAGGGTTGGACATGACTTAGCAACTGAACAGCAACTCCAGCAAATCCTTTCTTCCTTATGTCATTCTGTCCCCTCATCTGGCAAAGCCTGTGACATTTATGATAAAACAGACTTCAGGAACTCAAGAACAATGTATGTAAAAAGAAGAAAATATTTTGCCTTTTGTTGCTGCTGTAATTTCTAAACCAGTAAAGAGTCAATAGTTCATCGTTGCTTATCTAAATCCTTAGGTTCGAGTAACCATTGTAGTGGGTGATAGAATATCATTTTAATTATTTAAATCTAAGGATCTTTTCTAACCTTGTGAAGACCTGAAAAATGAGTTCAGTGTACTTTGTGTTCAGATGCTCTTGTTTTCCTTTCTGAGATTCTGCTTTAGCACTTGGGATGATCAGAATGTGGACAGGCCGCAGTTATTTTTAGCAGCTTAAGACATAATTGACATCATAAAATTTACTGATTTAACGCGTATAATTCTGTGTTTTTAGTATATTCACAATCACTGCAATCTACTTTTAGAACATTTTCATCCCTCCAGAAGGGAACCCTAAACCCACTGTAGTCACTCCTCCTTGCCCCTTGCCTGCATCTCCTGGGAATCAGCAACCTCTGTAGAGTAGTTGCCTCTTCTGGACATCTCCTTTAAGTGGAATCATACAACATGTAGTCGTTTCTGATTGGCTGCTTTGACTTTTACATAATGTTTCAGGGTTCATCCATGGGCAACCTGTATCAGTGCTTCATTGCTGTTTATGGCTGAATAAAATCCAGCTGTATTGGTAATACTACATTTTGTTTATCCATTTGGGTTGTTCCTACTGTCTGACTGTTAACAGTGCTGCTAAAATTCACGTGCAGGCTTTTGTGTGAGCTGTGTTTTTATTTCTGTTGGACATATACCTTGGAGTGGACTTGCTGGGTCCTGTAATGATTCTGTGTTTAACATTTTGAGGTGCCGAGTAGGGTTGCAAGTTAGCACTGTAATTTATTTTTTGTTTAGTATGAGACATTGTCTGATAATCAGGACCTTGTTTAAGTCATCTTCGTTAAAGGCTCTCCTGGGGTACTCATTGCTGACCCAGAGCTACCATCAGATCCAGCTAGAAGTTACAGTGTTCATTTTCATGACTGTACAGGAGTAATGTTATTTCCTACGCCTGTGAGATCACATGGACTTTTATTTTTTCCTTCCTCTTTGTTTCTGTACTGAAAAAATATTTATGGTGGTAAAATATTTAGCATAAAATATACCATTTTAACATTTAAGATTTTTATCATTGTGGTAAAATATGCATAGCAAAATGTATCATTTTAACCAGCTTTTAAGTGTGCAGTTTGGTGACATTAAGTACATTTACAATGTTGTATAATAATCATTATGAAGAGGAACTAAAAGCCTCTTGATGAAAGTGAAAAAGGAGAGTGAAAAAGTTGGCTTAAAGCTCAACATTCAGAAAACTAAGATCGTGGCAACTGGTCCTATCACTTCATGGGAAATAGATGGGGAAACAGTGGAAACAGTGTCAGACTTTATTTTGGGCTCCAAAATCACTGCAGATGGTGACTGCAGCCATGAAATTAAAAGACGCTTACTCCTTGGAAGGAAAGTTATGACCAACCTAGATAGCATATTCAAAAGCAGAGACATTACTTTGCCGACTAAGGTCCATCTAGTCAAGGCTGTAGTTTTTCCAGTGGTCATGTGTGGATGTGAGAGTTGGACTGTGAAGAAAGCTGAGCACCAAAGAATTGATACTTTTGAAGTATGGTGTTGGAGAAGACTCTTGAGAGTCCCTTGGACTGCAAGGAGATCCAACCAGTCCATCCTAAATGAGATCAGTCCCGGGTGTTCATTGGAAGGACTGATGCTAAAGCTGAAATTCCAATACTTTGGCCACCTGATGCGAAGAGTTGACTCACTGGGAAAGACCCTGATGCTGCGAGGGATTGGGGGCAGGAGGAAAAGGGGACGACAGAGGATGAGATGGCTGGATGGCATCACCGACTCGATGAACATGAGTTTGAGTAGACTCTGGGAGTTGGTGATGAACAGGGAGGCCTGGCGTGCTGCAGTCCATGAGGTCGCCAAGAGTCGGACATGACTGAGTGACCGAACTGAACTGATAATAATCATCACCATCCATCTCCAGAACTTTTTAATCTTCCCAGACAGAAATTCTGTGCCAGTTCAACACTAATTCCCCATTGCCTCCTTCCCAAGCCCCTTGTTCCCCCTGTTCCGCTTTCTGTTGTCAGGATCTAATACTTCCTACAGGTGGGATCCTACACGGATCCTTTTGTGTCTGGCTTATTTCACTTAGCATGTTTCATAGGTTCATTTATCTTGTAGCATGTATCAGAACTTCATTCCTTTTTAAAACTGGAAAATACTCTGTCATACAGATACATACAGCATTTTCTTTATCTGTTCATAGTTTGGTAGGCATTTGGATTGTTTCCATGTTTGGCTTTTGTGAATAAAACTGCTGTGAACACTGGTATACAGATATCTGTTTGCGTCCCGTCTCTCACTTTTGGGTGTATGTATAGGTGTGGAATTGCAGGATTATATGATAATTCTGTGTTTAACTTTTTGAGTTAAAACTGCCAGCTGCTTTCATCAGTAGCTGATGAACAAGTGTTCCAGTTTCTCTGCATGTTCCCCAACACATGTTACTTTCCTTGTTTTTTTTTCATTGCATTCATCCTGGTAGGCGTGAAGGTATCTCACTGTGGTTTTGCTTTACATCTCCCTAATGGCAGATAATGCTGAGCGTGCTTGTTGGCTATTCGTTTGTCTTCTTTGGGGAAATAGCGGTTCAAGGCCTTCACCTATTTAATCGGCTTGCTTATTTTCTTGGCAGTCACCAGTCAGTATCGTTATTGACTGAATAGTAGTGTCAATATTTTTCCTATCTAATATTAGGTTAAGTAAATATATTAATAAATATCAATTAATAATAAAATAAATAAAACATAAGATTTTAGTAAGGTTTGGTGCCTTATAGCTTAACGCCACATTTTTGGATTATTTTCCACTCTGTGTAAATGCACTTCTGAGATAACCCAAGACAGTGGTAAATGTGATTTGATTTATTGTTTTACAGTTATGCATTTACTGGCAAAACTGAAGTATAGTTAGAATGGTTCTTTTTTATCCAGTTGATGGATAGTATCATTATAATCAGTTTGCAAATATGGGAAGCTGGCATCATTTGGCAAAACATTAGACAGTGTCCACCGCATGTGGCTTTTTAAGACCTTACGGTCCTCTTATGTAACACGAGACAGTATAACACAGAGTGTATTCAGGAGAAGACAAATTCCAGCATTATACACGACCAATTTTAGTGACCATTTGGACAAAAATTTGAGGCCCTTGGATGCAAGGATATGTGATGTTTTTGTGCTGTTCTTCGGCTACTTTTGTCCCTGTGCACTTATGTTAATACTGGATTGGAACTCATTGTTAATTTTTTCAGGACCGTGACCTTGGAGTTGACACATAACCTTTATTCTGCAGACTCAGTTGGGGCACAAATAGAAAGCAGGTGCTAATAGGTTACAGTTTGCGCCAAGTGAGCCCGAATCTGCTGTGGCCGTAGACAGGGTGCTGTCTTTTGCTGTACCCCATTGCCCCTCACCTTGCTTGTCCAGGCTTCAACTCGAAACATCATTCGGTTAGGATTCACCACAAAACCATGGGAATTAGTGAATCTGCACTTCTCAGATTAAAAGAGTAGTTACCAAGGAAAAGGTTGGGTGACTTGCTGTTGCTTCAGGGGGTTTTCTTGGACTGAAGGTGTGTCTTAACCCTTTTTGACACCTTCCGTTCTTTGGTGACACGTTATCTCCTTTGAACCCCTCATTGGAAAGGTAAATGAAACCTTAATGACTTTGAAATGCTTCATGAATAAGTGATGGTGGTGTAGTAGGAGCCACATCGCACGTGTCCAGGTCTGATGTTCTTTGTGATATTTCATGTCTGACAAGTGGATTTTGTGAAATAGTTGAGTATGTGATTAGAGAAGAGCAATGTAGTTGATGTAGTTGGAAACTAGTGGATAGAAAAAAAGGGGGACTCCTAAGAATGAGAGGCCTTGACTATTATGGCGTAGATGTGTATATTTATTTACTATACTCGAGCCATTTATTCCTTATATTTTAATGCTTGGTTTATCTGAAAGGAAGTAAGCCATATACCTGGTAAAACAGTGACTTGAAACAGGACTCCTGAATGTTCATTTCATTATTTTTACTTTTCCTCTCAGACCTTTCATTTTCCCCACAGGAATCCATAGGGGAGAAGACTAGAATACCATAAACGTAGGAGCAGCAAAGCCAAGGGGAAAAGGCTAACAGCAGCTCTGAGTGAGTGCTGGGAACAGAGCGTGAACCCCAGGGGCGGAGAAAAGGCAAAAGTCTAGCGGGGGCCTAGAGTAATTGACCTCATTCCAGCATGGCTGCTATGACACACAATTGCAGGGGTTGATACTGTGAAGGATCAGAGGACTGTTGGCTCTGCTTGAGGCACTTTCAAACCTCACTCCTGTACCTGAGTTGAAGCAGAAGCCTGTGGGATGATTGGCTTTCTGGCTGTGAATAGGCCAACTCAGTAGGGAAGCAAGTAGGAAGTAGTAGTGCTGGCTGGTCACAGTCCTCCTTCCCACTGTAGAGGGAAGAGTGAGGGTGGGGCAAAGACGAGAGGGACCGCTCCAGACGCTTCTTTTCACGTTACCATCCAGAAGTGCTGCGGCTGTAACTTACCAGGGTGGCTGGGCTGAGGAAGGGAGAGGATGGGGCCAGGGACAGCAGAGAAGATTTAGAAAGAAGTGAAATTTAAACCTTTCACGTAGCGCTGTGACTATGGGTACCTTGGGCATGTCGGTGAACTCAGCTCTGCCTCAGTTTCTCAGCTGTGAAATGAGTGGCATGGGTAACATTAGTGAGCTAATATGTCTGAGGTGCTGTGGCGGCGCCCAGCCCAGGGCAGGCACTACAGAAGTGGTTGTGGTGGCCTGAGACACTGAGAGCAGCGACGGACCCCGCGGACAGCAAAACGGACGCATGTTTTATGCCAGCTAAGTAAGTACTTCTGCCAGATTCAGGATGTGTTTTGTTACTCAGGATTCTTTTCTCTAGAGTTTCACCCTCAGGTTCTATTGTGGGATTCAGTTCCATCACGGATGTCTGTCTCTAGCAAATGCAGAGCATAGCTGTGTGACCAAGTTCAGACATGGTACTCGCAGATGTGGGTGGATTTTTTGAGCTCTTTTGAGAACGCAGAAAATCTGACAGTGGAAACATCAAAAGACAAACTCTCTGAAGAGTTTTTCCTGCAACAGTAATTATTTATTAGAATTAAGTGCATATGGAAATAGGCTTGGTAATACCTTGTCCTGGGTAATAAATGCTGTGCAGTGCTTATACGTCACACGCAACTGAATTTTTTAAAAAGTTTGAAAAAGTGGTAATTATTAGAACTGGATCCACATAGAGTATGAATTAATGTTTTCTAACAATTATTGGTTGATTTGTGATCATCATAAATGGTCTGATTTTATTAGAAAATAATTTTAGCCTGTAATCACTTGGTTTTGGTATGATACGGTATTAGTAAAGGGTTCTGTTTTCCTTGCTTTCATGAAAGGGGGAACAAATCGATCCTTTAAACCATTAAAGATGGTGCTCTAAACCGTCTCTTTAAAGAACAGCTGTTTTCTCTTTCCCTGAAGTGATGGTCTAGAAAGGTTAGCTCGACTGAGAATGGATCACTGATCAGTGCACGAAAATGTGCGGTCTCAAATGCTCGTCCTACGCGGTTCTGCTAGGTCTTAGCCATTGGATGTGACATCTGAGTAAATGGATAGTGGTTTGTGGTTCATTACAGAGTTCTTTTTATGGATCCCAAATATCAGCCAGACAGACCATCTTAAAACTTTGAAGTTCAGTGCCCCACTGGGTTAATCAATAGGCCTTTGGTAATAAGTAATGTCTTAAACATTTTAGAAAGTCTAAGGTCATACTTTTAAATAAGCCAAAAACAAGCCAAAAAAAGTGAGTTTATTTTTTGTAGTTTTTGGAGAACAAAGTATGTACTGTACTTTTTCACTGTCACAGTGTCAATATCAAATCATTTTTAGGTTCTAGTTTAGCTGCTGCTGCTGCTGCTGAGTCGCATCAGTCGTGTCCGACTTTGTGCGACCCCATAGACGGCAGCCCACCAGGCTCCCCCGTCCCGGGGATTCTCCAGGCAAGAACACTGGAGTGGGTTGCCATTTCCTTCTCCAGTGCATGAAAGTGAAAAGTGAAAGTGAAGTTGCTCAGTTGTGTCCAACTCTCAGCGACCCCATGGACTGCAGCCTACCAGGCTCCTCCGTCCATGGGATTTTCCAGGCAAGAGTACTGGAGTAGGGTGCCAGCTAGCTGACTTAAAATGAAATTTGAGGTAAAACATGATTGTAATAAAAAATTAAGATTTTTTTTCCTCTTCCACAGTTGGTTAGGAGCACTCTAGGTTGTGACGTTGGTAAATCTTCATTCATCATTTACAAAATTAAGGCCGTAAAGATTCAGTGAGTTCAGAGCATCTTGTGGTCTAGGAAAAGAAGACTTTTTTCTGGATTTACTCTGTGGTAGCATATATATTCCTATTTAGTACAGCCAATGTGCATTATCTGCTTTCCCCTCCTTCCCTCAACTTTTTATACCCTTAACTCTTGGATTTGTTTCTCTGTTCATTCTTTTAAAACATTCTGAAGGCTTTCTTTTTTAGTTTCATTTTACAATTAGGAAAGTTCCTGTCTTGGAAAATTTTAAATGAGCTTTTTTAAAAAAAAAAAAAACCTTGAGATTATCATTTATTTTTCTGGGTCACTGTTTTTAAAATATAAAATGTGATGGAGTTAAACTATTTTCCAGATATGACATTCTGTGGAGTAGGGTGACATTGATCCTCCCACTGAACTTCCTCCTGCTGTCTTTTTCTTTTTCAGCTTCATGTATTTGCCATGCCCTGGACAACTAAGTGCCATTCTCTTTCACAGAGGCCTTTTATTCTTTATTTTGCCTTCCTTGTTAGTGAAGTCAACCAAAATTTTGAGTTACTGATATAGTTTAATAAATATTTTACCATTATATATTAGGTGTTAAACTCTTAAAAGATTTGTGATAGCTTTTAAAGTGATTGACTAATTAATTAGATTTATTAAGGGCTTAAAATGCTCCCAACATTGTAAAGAACTGTGGGGGCCCCCGAATGTGCTTACATTATAACTGGAAAAATGAAAGCATCTGAGAGAACAGCAAGCACTCAGTCTTGCCCTCTTGAGGAAGTGCAGTCTCCGTATAGAGGGAGGACTCTGCCGCGCATCGTGCTAGTTGTCGGCACTTACTGGCCGAAGAATCCTGGTGTTCATCCTAGCTGTGGGACTGGATATTTTGGTCGCACTTCTCAAGGTTTTCTGATTTCAGGTGGGCAAATGGTTAGTGACATCCTAGGTTTGTTGGCATATCATGAACAAAGGCACTGACAGTGATTAGTCTGGGATGGGGGAGAGGAGGGTTCTGGCTAGTTTCGGGATATGGATTGATTAGACTTCTTATGGACTGGAAGCTGTATCCAGGTAGGTAGGTAGTGATGGTGGAGAGTTAGCTTTAAATCCCAGCCACAGGAGTTTAGATTAGAGGTAGGTAGATCTTTGAAAGTCTTTGTTTTTTATAATTAAGAAGGGACCTTCTTACTTGTAGCCTGGAGATGGCTGTTGCTTGCTGATTTGAGGCTTAGAGCTGCTGCAGTCATAACTCTGTGTGGGCTGTGGGTTTCACTCCTCAAAGATACCTTGATTTCTTAAAGTTAATTTCTCCTAGGCACTCTGCTGAGATCACGTCCTATTGAGAATTTTGATTCGATTGTATGTTTTAATGAGTCTTCTTACCTTTGCTGTATTCAAATATTTTAGAATCTTAAAGTTGAAAGGATTCTTGGAGATAATCAGATCTATGTTCTCAAGTACATGAATCATACCTTTGGTATGATTTTGAAGTGATCCTTATGTGTCTGCTGGAACGCATGAACCGTTTTTTAAGACAACTCTTCCATTGGTAGATTTCATTCTTTAGGTTAAAATGTGCCTTTCTCAGCTTTAGCTGGAGCTAGATAAAGTCTAATCCCCTTTTATTACTCCAGCCTTTCAGATATTTGAGGCCAGTTATGATGGTCTCTTCTAAACTTCCTTTTTTCAGTCTAAATATTTTCCTTTGTCTTACTTTATATTTCAAGATTCCTCACCATTATCCTTGCTTATCTTTTGTAGTCTGTGTCTTAGTGAAGACCCAGAATTGAAACTAATATCCTTTCAAAGAATTGATTAAGATTTTTGTTTCTTTTAAGCAGTAAGCAACAGAAGAGCTTCTCTGGTGGCTTAGTGGTTCAGAATCCACCTGCCGGTGCAGGAGATGCAGGTTTGATCCCTGGGTTGAGAAAATCCCCTAGAGAAGGAAATGGCAACCCACTCTAGTATTCTTGCCTGGAAAATCCTGTGGATGGAAGACTCCTGGTAGGCTATGGTCCACGGGGTTGCAAGAGTCAGACACGACTTAGTGACCCCCTAGAAAAGGAAATGGCGACCCACTCTAGTATTCTTGCCTGGAAGATCCTGTGGATGGAAGAATCCTGGTAGGCTATGGTCCACGGGGTTGCAAGAGTCAGACACGACTTAGTGACCCCCTAGAAAAGGAAATGGCGACCCACTCTAGTATTCTTGCCTGGAAGATCCTGTGGATGGAAGAATCCTGGTAGGCTATGGTCCACGGGGTTGCAAGAGTCACACACGACTTAGTGACTAAAGGACAAGCAGTAGAAAACCCCATCTCAGTAAGAGGGTTAAACAGTAACGAATTTACTGTTTCCAGTTGGGAGATGTACCTTTTCTTCATATCTGAACATTCCTGATACTGAGACATTTTAAACATTTAGGTGAGTAGCTTGTCAGTGCAGTTGCCAGCATCCCCCTTGCTTGGCAACTTATAAAATAAGGATGGTTTCTCTCATTGCTGTATATTTGATGAAACATGATATCGCAAATAGCAGGAGGTCTCATGGAAGTGTAGATTCACAGTTGGTTATTATTTCACCTTGATGATACCAAGGATCCAGTATGGCAGGTAGACTTGGCTTATCCTCTGTTACAAGATGGCTGCAGCAGTTATAAGCGTCAGCTCTCCAGTCAGCAACATCTAGAGGCAGGAAGAGAGAAGATCCCTTCTTTGTGTTCATTTTTAAGAATAAGCAAAATTTCCAGAAGTACTCTTTCTACGTCAGAGTTGTCATATGCCCATTCCTGCACCAATCACTGACAAGATTAGGGGGAATTACCATTATTAGCTCAGTGGTTCTTAGTCAATGATTCTCAGACTGTGTGCACCAGAATGACCTGGAAAACTTGTTAAAACACAGATTGGTGGCCCTTACCTGTAGAGTTTTTGATCTAGTACTTTGAATCAGGGACTGAGGGTTTGCTTTTTTCAGAAGTTTGTGGGCGATGCCCGTGCTGCTGGAGATGAGCTCAGTCTTCCCTTAAAGTGTGTGGCCAAACGGGTATCCAGACAAAGCCAGTGTTCTGTTAGCAAGAGATGAGGTGTGTGGGGCAGTGTGAGGTGAGCTGCTGTCCATTTCTGTCACGTAGACCGGCATTTCTCCCAGATGTTCTGACACACCAAAATGTGGTTGTTACTGTAAGTTGTACAGAATTTATTATTAGTAGTAAGCTATATGCAGATGGTACCACCCTTATGGCAGAAAGTGAAGAGGAACTAAAAAGCCTCTTGATGAAAGTGATAGAGGAGAGTGAAAAAGTTGGCTTAAAGCTCAACATTCAGAAAACGAAGATCATGGCATCTGGTCCCATCACTTCATGGGAAATAGATGGGGAAACAGTGTCAGACTTTATTTTCAAGGGCTCCAAAATCACTGCAGATGGTGACTGCAGCCATGAAATTAAAAGACACTTGCTCCTTGGAAGAAAAGTTAGGACCAACCTAGACAGCATATTAAAGAGCAAAGACATTACTTTGCCAACAAAGGTCCATCTAGTCAAGGCTATGGTTTTCCAGTAGTCATATATGGATGTGAGAGTTGGACTGTGAAGAAAACTGAGCACTGAAGAATTGATGCTTTTGAACTGTGGTGTTGGAGAAGAGTGTTGGACTGCCAGGAGATCCAACCAGTCCATCATCCTAAAGGAGATCGGTCCTGAGTGTTCATTGGAAAGATTGATGCTGAAGCTGAAGCTCCAATACTTTGGCCACCTCATTCGAAGAGCTGACTCATTTGGAAAGACCCTGATGCTGGGAAGGATTGAAGGCAGGAGGAGAAGGGGACGACAGAGGATGAGATGGTTGGATGGCATTACTGACTCAATGGACATGAGTTTGAGTAAACTCTGGGAGTTGGTGGACAAGGAGGCCTGGCGTGCTGCAGTCCATCGGGTCGCAAAGAGCTGGACGCAACTGAGCGACTGAGCTGAAGACTTGAGAATGACTTTTGTAAATCATATGGAGTGGATCAAGTAGATTACAAGAAGATGGTCGTTATTCTCTGACATGCTTTCTTGAGTGAGGAGAGAAAACGATTGCCGTTCAGTGAAGGCGCAGAGAAGACACCCTTCCAGTAGTATTAGTGCACATTAATAGTAGCTGACAGTGATCGTTCATAGCGTACTAAGTGCGCTATGAATGCTACTTTACACATCAGACTCATTCATTAGATAGGATCTGGTGACATCCGCATTTCACGAGGCAGGGAGCCGAGGCACAGAGAGGCTAAGGAATTTGCCAGGCGTCATGGAGTCAGGAAATGGTAGAGCTGGGCGTCAAAACCCTGCAGTTTGGCCTCACAGCTGATACTTTTAACTGTATGTTCTACTGTCATTTGGGGCTGAATATGTTGCAGGAAGGGGAGCCCTTGAGAGGTTTCAGTTTATATTTTTGGCTTGTGTCAGTATGGTGGGGTTAATGTGGTGGGAATTCTCTCCCTCCATTCCCTCCTCCCTTCATCTCTGCTGCTGCTAAGTTGCTTCAGTCGTGTCCGACTCTGTGTGACCCCACAATCAGCAGCCCACCAGGCTCTGCCGTCCCTGGGATTCTCCAGGCAAGAACACTGGAGTGGGCTGCCATTTCCTCCTTCAATGCATGAAAGTGAAAAGTGAAAGTGAAGTTGCTCAGTCGTGTCCGACTCTTCCCCGACCTCATGGGCTGAAGCTCACCAGGCTCCTCCGTCCATGGGATTTTCCAGGCAAGAGTACTAGAGTAGGGCATCATTGCCTTCTCCTCCTTCATCTCTGCCTGTTTGTAATTTGCATTTGAGCATACGTGTAGAACTTAAGGCATTGTGTTTGCAGTGTCTGCTTCTTTTTTGCCACCTATGCATTTTATAAGCTTGCCTTCCATGTCGTTTTGTCCCTACTGGGGAGAAAGAACATTGTGTGGAAAGGACCGAGCACAGGATCCTATGGTTAAACACTTACGTTTCTGTTGTTGTTGAATATGATGGTGTGGAGGCTACTTATCTTCATAAGGGCAGTTCTGTTGGTCAGTCTTCATGGCAAATAATGAACTAAACACAAGGGTTTTTAGCTGCTCCAGAGTGGAGCAAGCTTCTAGGCACAACTTCCAAAAGCAGAGTAAAAAACTGAGCTGCCTCATTTCTTGCCGTGCGCTGCTCAACACTTCAGGCTCTAGCTATACTGAAGCACTGGCCACATCCTCTCACTTGTAGACTGTTCCCTCTACCTGATATACTCAACCCACCGCCTCTTGACAGATGCTTCCCATCCTGGATCTCCTTCCAGATTTCTCATTTTTCTTGATCCTTCCATCTTACTCTCCTTCAGACAGCCCGATGCTCCTGCTCTCTGCCCCCATTGCCCCCCATATCCCCCTGTTGTGGCACCTAACTGTTTATTATCGCTTGTTGGTCTGTTTGTCCCCATTCCTCATTGTGTGGTAGCACATTACAGTGCTTGAATGTAGGGAGTTGAATGGTTCAGATTTTAAAAATCACTAATTACACATTTGGAGCTTCACTACCAAGAAATAGATGCCAACTGCAAACTTGTAAGTTGTAATTTATAATTTTCTTAATTATAATTGACAAGATTTTTGCTTCGGTTTGAGTAAAATACCCTTTATGGCATGTCTAATATAACTTAATGGAGATTGGACAACTGATCTGTAAGCTAATGATTCTTTGAAGTTTGGAAACTGAATCTGAGAAGTGTTATAACTAGATGAAACTAGACTTTTTTAAAAAAACTTTTTTTTTTTTCATTTTTGAATAATTTCATGTTTACAGAAAAGTTGTAAAGACGGCATAGAGAGTTCCTCCGTTGTTAGCATCTTACATTATCATGGTACATTTGTCCAAGCCAGGACGCCAACACTGATACGTTACTATTAGCTAGACTCCAAAGTCTTTATTTGAACATCACCAGTTTTCCTGTTTGTGTCTTCTCGTTCCAGGACCCAGTCCAGGGAGCCAAACTGCATTTGGTTGTCACACCTCCCCGGCCTCCTCTGGGCTGTAACAGTTGGAGTATTTCCCTTTTTCCCGACCCTGACAGTTTTGGGAGTGCTGGTCATGCATTTTGTAGAACGCTACTCAGTTTGGATTTGTCCAGTGGTTGTTTTCATGGTTATACTGAGGTCATGGATTTTGGGAAAGAATACTAGATTTTTGTCAAGAAGGGGTAAAATGCCCTTCTTGATACATTGCTGTCAAGAGGCTCATGATGCCTCCATGACGTCTTGGATGAGGTCTTCATCGCTAGGGTGAGGTGGTGTTTACCAGCTTTCTTCACTTTAAAGTTAGTCTCTTTCTCTTTTGCCATTCTCTTCTTTGGAAGCACGTCACTAAGTGGCCCACCCTCCAGGACTGTGAGCACATGTGTGTGAGGGGTCTAAGCTCCACCTCCTGGAGGGGCATTGACAACATGTTACTTAGAATTCTACAAGCAAGATTTGTTCCTTCTCTCCCCCAAAGTAAATATTTAGATTCATCACTGTGCAGTCATTTTGCAAGTATATTGATGACAATTTAGGTACCGTGCTGATTTAGGGGGCTGTATTTTTAAATTCTTTGGAGTCACATGCCTGTTTGAGAAACTGATAATTGCTATAGACTTTAGGGGTTTCACAGGTCTTTGACTTCATTTAAGATTGTCTCTGCCTTTCAATAATTCAGTTCAACCAAGGAGACAGGCAAGAAAATAAAATATGTGTTGCCTGCTGTCAGGGAAATTTGAGTTTAGTGTTTTGAGAACATAGATAAAGGAGTAGTTTTATTTTGGGTGAAATGCTAGGGAAAGTTCTGGAGAGGCCATGCCATTTAAATTTGGCCTTGAAGAATGAGAGAGTTAAATCAGCTAAAGGTTGGAAAAACATTCTAAGCAGAGGGAACACAAGGAATAAGACCTATTCAAAAAGGCATGGTGAGGATTTAGGTCTTGCCATGGTATAGCTGAAGTGGGAGGTGGGCTAGATATAAAATTGGAGTGGTAAGAGAAGGGCTACCCAAGAGGATTGAGTAACTTTCTCCAGTTTTGAAATGTTTGAATGACTGTAATGATTTTGCCTGCAAATTATTTTCATCTTTAGTTTCATGGCTCTGTAATTTACTACTTCACTTGCATGTATAATTAAACAGTGAAGGAAATGGCAGCCCACTCCAGTGTTCTTGCCTGGAGAATCCCAGGGACGGGGGAGCCTGGTGGGCTGCCGTCTGTGGGGTCGCACAGAGTCGGACATGACTGAAGGGACTTAGCAGCAGCAGCAGCAGCAGCAGCAGGTGAAGAGATGTTGACTACTTTCTCAAGACTTTTGGATATGAAGGGACTTGAGGCAGGAGAAAACTGGAAGAGATTGTGGTGTTCAGAGAAGTTTATTCAAGTTGGGGCAGACTTGCATGTATTTAAATAAAAGGAAGGACCCAGTAGTGATGGAAAGAGGGTAATTGAAATAAACCTACTAAAAAGATGGGACGGTTGATCCAACAAGGAATTGATACTTTGCGTCAGGAAAGAATGAGGAAATAATCTAGTGTATAATGAATGGCTCCTGTACATTGTATTTAGAATTACCAGGCTTGTGTAAGACTTACGGTTGGCTTATGGGTAAATTGGGGCTGTGGCCCGACCTTGAGTCTTAGGGCTGCTGTTTCATCGTGCATATTTAATTCCTTTTATAAATATCTTTAAGGTCTTTGCTAAGTTCTGGTGATAGGAGAATGTATCAGAGTTCATGCTCTTGATGAACTGAGTTGAGGTCGTTAAGGATACAGGATAGATATATGAAAGGGTCAAAAATAAATATAAAGAGAGAATTTCAACAGTTCTTTCTCGTGCTTGTGGCTGCAGGCTGTGGCCAGATCAGGCACTCTTCATCTCTTTTCCGGGTGTGGGGAAAATGAAGTTAGGGTCTGTGGTATTTTCCCCGTTTCAGTTTCTCGTTTAGAAGTGAATTCAGATGGTTCTGCACTTAGTTGTCCTCACTGGGCGTTCATAGATAATTTTAACTGTAAACTGTGAAGAGGATTAATTTTTATGGTGACCTCTTTTCTTTCTTTTAAGTTAGGCCACAATGTTAATCGCTAATTTCTTATCTGATGGATGCTATTAATAAAAGAATCACCCTCTTACGAGGAAAATTATTCCTAAATAAAGCTTTAAAATTTAGCACGTGTTTGAACATAGACTTGACCCTGTGCTTAAAATAAGGAGGTTTTTGGTCATTGTTATAATGCCCTTTGGGCATGGTGTTAATTGACTTTAGAAATTAAAATGGAACTTCATTAGGGAGCCATTACTCTTGCGTTAATATTCTCTTTGCTCTGAATCCTTACCGAAAAAACATACGCTCTTTAAATATATATATATATTTTATATATGTGTTTGATCTATACATTTAATATATATAAATATACAAACCTTGTGTACGGGTTTTTTTGTTGAAAACCTGTGTAGTATTTTAATGATAAATAAAGGTGTGAGGAGTGTTTGAAGAGAAATTCTGATCAGGTTGTGTCTTTGTGCTAATAACTGACTGAAGGCTGTAGGGTCAGTAGATGGCGTGCTTCTAGACTCATTCAGTCAGCAGCATGTGCAGAAGCACCGTGTATACAGCAGAGCATAGGAAAGCCATGGTTTCTGGGCCAGGCTTCCAGTCTCAGTTCAGTTCAGGCAGTCGCTCAGTCGTCTCCAACTCTTTGCGACCCCATGAGTCGCAGCACGCCAGGCCTCCCTGTCCATCACCAACTCCTGGAGCTCACTCAGACTCACGTCCATCGAGTCCTTGATGCCATCCAGCCATCTCATCCTCTGTCGTTCCCTTCTCCTCCTGCCCTCAATCCCTCCCAGCATCAAGTCTTTTCCAGTGAGTCAACTCTTTGCATGAGGTGGCCAAAGTACTGGAGCTTCAGCTTCAGCATCATTCCTTCCAAAGAAATCCCTGGGCTGATCTCCTTCAGAATGGACTGGTTGGATCTCCTTGCAGTCCAAGGGACCCTCAGGCGTCTTCTCCAACACCACAGTTCAAAAGCATCAGTTCTTCGGTGCTCAGCCTTCTTCACAGCCCAACTCTCACATCCATACATGACCACAGGAAAAACCATAGCCTTGACTAGACGGACCTTAGTCAGCAAAGTAATGTCTCTGCTTTTGAATATGCTCTCTAGGTTGGTCAGAACTTTCTTCCAAGGAGTAAGCATCTTTTAATTTCATGGCTGCAATCACCATCTGCAGTGATTTTGGAGCCCCAAAAATAAAGTCTGACACTGTTTCCATTGTTTCCCCATCTATTTCCCATGAAGTGATGGGACCAGATGCCATGATCTTCGTTTTCTGAATGTTGAGCTTTCAGCCAACGTTTTCACTCTCCACTTTCACTTTCATCAAGAGGCTTTTCAGTTCTTCTTCACTTTCTGCCATATGGGTGGTGTCATCTGCATATCTGAGGTTACTGATATTTCTCCCAGAAATCTTGATTCCAGCTTGTGTTTCTTCCAGTCCAGCGTTTCTCATGATGTACTCTGCATAGAAGTTAAATAAGCAGGGTGACAATATACAGCCTTGATGTACTCCTTTTCCTATTTGGAACCAGTCTGTTGTTCCATGTCCAGTTCTAACTGTTGCTTCCCAACCAGCATACAGATTTCTCAAGAGGTAGGTCAGGTGGTCTCGTATTCCCACCTCTCTCAGAATTTTCCACAGTTTATTGTGATCCAGACAGTCAAAGGCTTTGGCATAGTCAATAAAGCAGAAATAGATGTTTTCTGGAACTCTCTTGCTTTTTCCGTGATCCAACGGATGTTGGCAATTTGATCTCTGGTTCCTCTGCCTTTTCGAAAACCAGCTTGAACATCAGGAAGTTCTCGGTTCATGTATTGCTGAAGCCTGGCTTGGAGAATTTTGAGCATTACTTGACTAGCATGTGAGATGAGTGCAATTGTGCAGTAGTTTGAGCATTCTTTTGCATTGCCTTTCTTTGGGATTGGAATGAAGACTGCCCTTTTCCAGTCCTGTGGCCCCTGCTGAGTTTTCCAAATTTGCTGGCATATTGAGTGCACCACTTTCACAGCATCATCTTCCAGGATTTGAAACAGCTCAACTGGAATTCCATCACCTCCACTAGCTTTGTTTGTAGTGATGCTGTCTAAGGCCCACTTGACTTCACATTCTAAGATGTCTGGCTCTAGATGAGTGATCACATCATCATGATTATCTGGGTTGTGAAGATCTCTTTTGTACAGTTCTTCTGTGTATTCTTGCCACCTCTTCTTAATATCTTCTGCTTCTGTTAGGTCTATACCATTTCTGTCCTTTATCGAGCCCATCTTTGCCTGAAAAGTTCCCTTGGTATCTCTAATTTTCTTGAAGAGATCTCTAGTCTTTCCCATTCTGTTCTTTTCGTCTGTTTCATTGCATTGATGGCTGAAGAAGGCTTTCTTATCTCTTCTTGCTCTTCTTTGGAACTCTGCATTCAGATGCTTATATCTTTCCTTTTCTCCTTTGCTTTTTGCCTCTCTTCTTGTCACAGCTATTTGTACTGCCTCCCCAGACAGCCATTTTGCTTTTTTCATTTCTTTTCCATGGGGATGGTCTTGATCCCTTTCTCCTGTACATTGTTACGAACCTCATTCCATAGTTTGTCAGGCACTCCATCTATCAGATCTAGGCCCTTAAATCTATTTCTCACTTCCACTGTATAATCAGTATAAGGGATTTGATTTAGGTCATACCTGAATGGTCTAGCGGTTTTCCCTACTTTCTTCAGTTTAAGTCTGAATTTGGTAATAAGGAGTGAGCCACAGTCAGCTCCTGGTCTTGTTTTTGCTGACTGTATAGAGCTTTTCCATCTTTGGCTGCGAAGAATAGAATCAATCTGATTTTGGTGTTGACCATCTGGTGATGTCCATGTGTAGAGTCTTCTCTTGTGTTGTTGGAAGAGTGTGTTTGCTAGTGGAAACAAATTAAACAAGAGTAGTTGATGCTGTTATCCGATGTGGGTATATGTAAGTGCTTATTACCTCATTTGCACCAGCAGAGGCCTTTTTCGTATTCTGAAATCTGCAGCAAAGAGATGAGTAGAATCTGACGGAAGAGCGGGGGAAGGATGTATGAGGCGGTGGGCACACTGAGGAAGGGAGTGTGCCTGTGGAGAGGGCGGTCCTGCAGAAGCAGACCCAGAAGGTGAACTGTGTGTAAGCAGGAGGCGTGCAGGATGTGGTGACTAGGCCCGCCGGTAAGGGTCTTGTAATGTAAGGCTTTTGACTATATCCTAAAGGCTCCAGAAAGCCATTGCTGGGCAAAGATCAGATTCTCTTTTTAAATATTGGGGAAGATCACTCAGGAGTGGAGCAGAGGGGAACAGGGGTTGATGAGAGGTTTGAGCAAATATGGGGAGGCCAGTTAGCCTTGTGTGATCATAGTCTGCCTGGGGTGATGATGGGTGCTTTTTGAGAATTCAGTAATGAACTATTTTGAGAGATCTGAAGTAGGTGAAAAACTGGATACTTGTGTAAAACAAATAGCACGCGCCTCTTCTAAGTGTAAAGCTTTGTTCAGTGTATATAGTTCTTGAATCTCATTTAAGGATCCTGAATTACACTGTGGATCTGTATCCTAAAGACAGTACAAGGCTGTTTTGAAAACTAATCATTTTTCCCCACTCTGGGGAGGGGGTATCCCTTGTTTATTTTAATTTTTAATGAAACTTTAATATTCAAATTATATAGTCTTTTGGCTTTACTGATTTGAAAACAGACTTTCTTTTCAGTTTTAAACATATCTGACCTCCTCTCTGGATTATTTATTTGACCCTTAATTAACTCCTAAGGCAGGGAATTCAGTCTGCCCAAATGTTAAACAGTGCCATTTAAAATTTGGAAGCCCAAAGCAAAACAGGCTGAGGTTACCATATCCAAGCCAAGCAGACTCATTTTGAATAACAAAATAAGCTTATTAAATGAGCACAGTTCCAGGGAATATGTCATATGAAGACTGGAGAAGCAGGTACCAGTGGTTGGGGGCTCAGGATGAAACCATGGGCCTGGCCAGAAGATTCTTGTTTTCCTCTTTCATGCAGCTCAGATAAATATGAGTTTTTTAACCTGTGTGAAAATTTTGTATGAATGGTTCCATACAGAATCATACAGATTCCTTGGTGTGTGGCTTCTTTAGCTCAGCATTGTTTTTGAGATTCAGCTCTGTTGTTGGGTACAGTTGCAGATGGCTCTTTTGCCTGGCTGTATAGTGTTCCATTGTCTGAGTATGTAATTTGCTTATCTGATGGTAATGATAACCCTGTATGCAAAAGAGACACAGATGTGTAGAACGGACTTTTGGACTCTGTGGGAGACGGAGAGGGTGGGATGATTTGGGAGAATGGCATTGAAACATGTATACTATCATGTAGGAAATGAATTGCCAGTCTATGTTCGATACAGGATACAGGATGCTTGGGGCTGGTGCACAGGGATGATCCAGAGAGATGATACGGGGTTGGGGGGTGGGAGGTGGGAAGGGGGTTCAGGATTGGGAACTCATGTACACCCATGGCGGATTCATGTCAATGTATGGCAAAACCAATACAGTATTGTAAAGCAAAATAAAGTAGAAATAAAAATTTAAAATAGAAAAAAAATATTAAAATAAAAAAATAAAATACACATAACGTAGAAAAAATTTGCTTATCTGTACTAATATTCATGGGCATTTGGATTGTCTTGGTTTTTGGATATTAGGAATAATGCTACTATGAACATATTTGCCCTTGTCTTTTGATGAACGTATGTACACATCTCTATTGGGTATGTTTCTAAGAGTTGGTTTTAATACTTTTGTGTTTACTTTAGCTTTCTGTCGTGTTATTTTTATTATTATTATTTGGCTTTTTATTTCGTTTTTTCTTTCTGCACATTGTCTTACGATCAGTTTTAGTAGATACAAACATTTTTGTAACGTGATGGTTTCTCTTTATAATTTGTACTTCTAGTAGCATTTTGCTTTACATCCTTGTTAATTCCTAGTATTGTTTATTTTAGTCTGTTGGGTATATAAAACTCCATGCAGTGTTAGTATACTATTATGTTTGGTTTTATAGCTGATATTTTCTTTTTTCAGAATTTTCTGGTCAGTCTTACCTTTTCAGTCAAGGTGAACTTTAGGATCACTTTGAAGTTTATAAAATATGTTGAAATTTTTATTTAGAATGTACTGATTTATAAGTTACTTTGAAGTGAATTGGCAGCTTGCAATATTGAGTCTTCCAATTCAAAACAAGACATTTCCCAGTTAATTTGAGGCTTCTTTTATGGTCCCCAGTTGAGGGATATGGATTCTTTATACAGATCACGCACATTTTTTACTAAGTGGATACCTCATTGTTATGAGTTTTTAAAAGTCTGAATATGATATTTTTAAATTTTCTAATTGGATTACAAACCTTGATAAGGTATATTATTTCTTTAATGTTTAGCTGTATTTTTTCTATTGATATTATTTTATTTGGATATTCCTCAGTTTTAGTAAGTTAAATTAACATGCCTTTTCATGTGTGGTATGTGTGTGTATTTGTGTGTTTTATTATTCTCCTTTTTAAAAGGAATTGGGAATTTTTCTTTCATCTGTTCGTGGGAACACTATAAATAGCTTTAGAACATCCTATTCCTTGACTGTGTAACAGATCATGCATGAAATACCTGGATTTGATATTTGGAATGTAGCTTTTTTGCTTTCTCTGTTCCATGCAAGATATTAACCTTTTATGGTTATTATTCTTTGAATCAGTTTTGCTGACTCTTTATTCATTGGACCTTATTCTCATAATCAGCATTGAGTTCAGAAATTAGTCACCTATGATTTTTTTCACTTTTCTTTTTCTCATTTTTAGTTATGTGTATTTATGACCTCTCTGTAGCTTTTGAGCAGGCTGATTAGTGACTTGCAGGTTACATTGAACTTTATCTCTAAGACACAGCCCTTTTTGTGTGGATCTCACTTGATGGCGTTCGTAATTCCCCTTCTCTGCTTTCCTAGGTTCATGTTTCGTTTCGTTTGTCTTTCTGACTTCTTCATCTGTATACTTATTAATTTATTTCATTCTTATTTAGTAACATAGATCTTTAAACTGTGAAGTTTCTCTTATTAAAGATTTGGTAGTGACCTGTAGATTCTGACACTGTTTTAAGTTTAATTATAATTTTTGAGATAATCTATAATTATGTGTTTGATTTCCCCTTTGGTCTAACATTTATTTATGAGAGAGTATTTTAAATTCTTGTAGGTTTGTGGATTTTTGGTTAGCTTTGCTGTTGTCATAAATCTCCAGTTTTATTTTATCATGATTAGAATGTTTGAGTTATTTCTTCTTTCTGTAATTTGTTAAGATACTCTCTACTGGTCTAATATTTCACTCTCTGTGTGGTGTCGTGACTCCTGGAATAGAAGAATAGTTCTCTTTTTATGATGTAGAGTTACATGTGAATGCATAGATAATGAGTATGCGCCTGTGTGTCTCAGCTTAATTTTTTGTATATTCTTAACTTTTTACTTGCTCCAACTGTCGTGGCCTGAAATAAGTTTATTAGTAGCTTTTATTGATGGATGATTTTATGTCTGTTTTTCCTTTGTGGTATTATATGTAATATGCACATATTTAGATTTTTAAGTTTCATTGAAACATAATTGGCTTACATAAAACTATGCACATTTGAAGCATATAATTTGGTATGTTTTGGAATGTGTATCACCCTTGAGAGTCACAATTAAGATAACCAACATATGTATCACTGTTCAGAGTTTCCTTGTGCACCTTTATAGCCCCGTATTATCCCTTCCCCATGCAACTACTCATCTGCTTTTTCACTACAGATTGGTATACCTTTTCTAGAATTTTATGTTAGTGAAATTATATACTATGTCCTCTTTTTTTTCTTTTTAACTCATCATAATTATTTTTAGACTCAGCCATGCTGTTGGGAGTATTAATAGTTCATTCCTTTTCTTGGCCAGAATTATTCCCTTGCAGAGACACTAGTTTGTCTATCCATTCATCTGTTAGTGTATACTTGGGTTGTTGCCAGTTTTGCGCTATTACAAATAAATATGCCGTGAACATTTGTGTACAAGTCTTTGGGCTTTTTCTTTAGGTGGTAAGTACCTAGTTGTGGAATGGCTAGATCAAATGGGAGGTATATGTTTAAGGTTTTAAGACATCGTTATTGTTTTCCAAAGTGGTTTTACTATTTGGCATTTCCATGAGCTGCATCAGAGTTATTTACTGTTGCTTCAGACCCTTGCTGAGTCAGTTTGCTAGGGCTACCGTAACCAAACACAGTAGACTGAGGGGCTTAAGCAACAGAAATGAATTTCCTTGTGGTTCCTGAGGGTGGAAGTCCGAGATCCAGGTGTTAGCAGAGTTGCTGCCTCCTGAGGCCGTTTTCCTTGTTTGTAAATGACTGCTGCTCTGTTGTTGCCTCTTCACACAGTCTTTTCTTTGTAGTCTTGTTTTGTGTCTAAGTTTCCTCTTCTTGTAGGGTCTGATTGTATTAGGGCTCACTCTAACTTGGTTTTAGTTTAATCATCTTTAAAGACCCAGATATTCTGAGGTACTGGGGGTTAGGGCTTGAGCCTATAAAGTTTGGGGCACACAGTTAAGACCAGCACTTGTTGAGTGGGGTCAGTTGTGATTTTAGCCTTTCTGTGGATCACAAAAAACTGGAGAATTCTTCAATAGATGGGAATACCAGACCACCTAACCTGCCTCCTGAGAAATCTGTATGCAGGTCAAGAAGCAACAGTTTGAACCGAGATGGAATAACAGACTGGTTCCAAATTGGGAAAGAAGCACATCAAGGCTATATATTGTCACCTTGCTTATTTAACTTAATATGCAGAGTACATCATGCAAAATGCTGGGCTGGATAAAACACAAGCTGGAATCAAGACTGCAGAGAGAAATATCAATAACCTCAGATATGCAGATGATACCACCCTAAAGGCAAAAAGCAAAGAGGAACTAAAGAGCTTCTTGATGAAAGCGAAAGAGGAGAGTGAAAAAGTTGGCTTAAAACTCAGTATTCAAAAAACGTAAGATCATGGTATCTGTTCCCATCACTTCATGGGAAATAAATGGGGAAACAGTGGAAACAGTGTCAGACTATTTTTTGGGGCTCCAAAATCACTGCAGCCATGAAATTAAAAGATGCTTACTCCTTGAAAGAAAAGTTATAACCAACCTAGATAGCATATTGAAAAGCAGAGACATTACTTTTCTGACAAATGTCTGTCTAGTCAAAGCTGTGGTTTTTCCAGGAGTCCTGTATGAATGTGAGAAGAAAGCTGAGCACCAAAGAATTGATGCTTTTGAACTGTTGTGTTGAAGATGACTTGAGAGTCCCTTGGACAGCAAGGAGATCAAACCAGTCAATCCTAAAGGAAATCAGTCCTGATATTCATTGGAAGGACTGAAGCTAAAGCCCCAGTACTTTGGCCATCTGATGCGAAGAACTGACTCACTGGAAAAGACCCTGATTCTGGGAAAGAGTGAAGGCAGGAGGAGAAGGGGACGACAGATGAGGAGATGGTTGGATGGCATCACTGACTCAATGGACATGGGTTTGAGCATTCTCCAGGAGTTGGGAAGCCTTGCGTGCTGCAGTCCATGGGGTTGCAGAGAGTCAGACATAACTGAGTGGCTGAACTGAACTGAACTAAAGAGATGCATCTTGGTATCCATTGGCATTTCTCTAAATGACTAATATTGTTGAGCATATTTTCATCTGCTTATTGCCATCCATATATCTTATTTGGCAAGGTATCTGTTAAAATTTCCTGCTCATTTTTAAATTGGGACTGTTTGGTTTCTTACTGTTGAGTACTGAGAAATGTTTATTTTGGATACAAGTTCTTTATCACATACATGCTTTGAAAATATTTTCTGCCAGTCTCTGGTTTGTCTTTTCATTCTTGTAACATTATCTTCTAATGAGCAGAAGTTTTAAATTTTGATGAAATCTGTTTCATCAATTTATTCTTTTATGAATTGTGCTTCTGGTGTTGTATTTTAGATGTCTTTGACAAACCCAGATACACAAAGATTTTCTTCTGTGTTATCTTCTAGAAGTTTTACAGTTTTATGAGTTACATCTAGGTCTATGCTATGATCTACTTTGTGACCTTTTTGGGGTATATAACATGGAGTATAGATCAGGTATGTGGTTTATTTTTTGTTTTTTTTTTTTTGCTCATTCAGTTCAGTTCAGTTCAGACGCTGAGTCGTGTCCGACTCTTTGCAACCCAATGAATCGCAGCACGCCAGGCCTCCCTGTCCATCACCAGCTCCCGGAGTTCACTCAGACTCATGTCCATAGAGTCCGTGATGCCATCCAGCCATCTCATCCTCTGTCGTCCCCTTCTCCTCCTGCCCCCAATCCCTCCCAGGATCAGCGTCTTTTCCAATGAGTCAACTCTTCGCATGAGATGCTTAAAGTACTGGAGCTTCAACTTTAGCATCATTTCTTCCAAAGAAATCCCAGGGCTGATCTCCTTCAGAATGGACTGGTTGGATCTCCTTGTAGTCGAAGGACTCTGAAGAGTCTTCTCCAACACCACAGTTCAAAAGCATCAATTCTTCAATGCTCAGCCTTCTTCACAGTCCAACTCTCACATCCATACATGACCGCAGGAAAAACCATAGCCTTGACTAGACGGACCTTAGTCGGCAAAGTAATGTCTCTGCTTTTGAATATGCTATCTAGGTTGGTCATAACTTTCCTTCCAAGGAGTAAGCGTCTTTTAATTTCATGGCTGCAGCAATTTTGGAGCCCCAAAAATAAAGTCTGACACTGTTTCCACTGTTTCCCCATCTATTTCCCATGAAGTGTTGGAACTGGATGCCATGATCATCGTTTTCTGAATGTTGAGCTTTAAGCCAACTTTTTGCTCTCCACTTTCACTTTCATCAAGAGGCTTTTTAGTTTCTCTTCACTTTCTGCCATAAGGGTGGTGTCATCTGCATATCTGAGGTTATTGATATTTCTCCCGGCAGTCTTTATTCCAGCTTGTGTTTCTTGCAGTCCAGCATTTCTCATGATGTACTCTGCATAGAAGTTAAATAAGCAGGGTGACAGTATACAGCCTTGACGTACTCCTTTTCCTATTTGGAACCAGTCTGTTGTTCCATGTCCAGTTCTAACTGTTGCTTCCTGATCTGCATACAGATTTCTCAAGAGGCAGGATAGGTGGTCTGGTATTCCCATCTCTTTCAGAATTTTCCACAGTTTATTGTGATCCAGACAGTCAAAGGCTTTGACATAGTCAATAAAGCAGAAATAGATGTTTTTCTGGAACTCTCTTGCTTTTTCCATGATCCAGAAGATGTTGGCAATTTGATCTCTGGTTCCTCTGCCTTTTCTAAAACCAGCTTGAACATCAGGGAGTTCACGGTTCACGTATTGCTGAAGCCTGGCTTGGAGAATTTTGAGCATTACTTGACTAGCATGTGAGATGAGTGCAATTGTGCGGTAGTTTGAGCATTCTTTTGCATTCCCTTTCTTTGGGATTGGAATGAAAACTGACCTTTTCCAGTCCTGTGGCCCCTGCTGAGTGTTCCAAATTTGCTGGCATATTGAGTGCAGCACTTTCACAGCATCACTTTCAGGATTTGAAACAGCTCAACTGGAATTCCATCACCTCCACTAGCTTTGTTTGTAGGGATGCTTTCTAAGGCCCACTTGACTTCACATTCCAAGATGTCTGGCTCTAGATGAGTGATCACATCATCATGATTATCTGGGTCGTGAAGATCTTTTTTGTACAGTTCTTCTGTGTATTCTTGCCACCTCTTCTTAATATCTTCTGCTTGTGTTAGGTCCCTACCATTTCTGTCCTTTATCGAGCCCATCTTTGCCTGAAATGTTCCCTTGGTATCTCTGATTTTCCTGGAGAGATCTCTAGTCTTTCCCATTCTGTTGTTTTCCTCTATTTCTTTGCATTGATCACTGAGGAAGGCTTTCTTATGTCTTCTTGCTATTCTTTGGAACTCTGCATTCAGATGCTTATATCTTTCCTTTTCTCCTTTACTTTTCGCCTCTCTTCTTTTCACAGCTATTTGTAAGACAGCCATTTTGCTTTTTTGCCTTTCTTTTCCATGGGGATGGTCTTGATCCCTTTCTCCTGCACATTGTCACGAACCTCATTCCATAGTTCATCAGGCACTCTATCTATCCAATCTAGGCCCTTAAATCTATTTCTCACTTCCACTGTATAATCATAAGGGATTTGATTTAGGTCATACCTGAATGGTCCAGTGGTTTTCCCTACTTTCTTGAATTTGAGTCTGAACTTGGTAATAAGGAGTTCATGATCTGAGCCACAGTCAGCTCCTGGTCTTGTTTTTGTTGACTGTATAGAGTTTCTCCATCTTTGGCTGCAAAGAGTAGAATCAGTCTGATGTTGGTGTTGACCATCTGGTGATGTCCATGTGTAGAGTCTTCTCTTGTGTTGTTGGAAGAGGGTGTTTGCTATAACCAGTGCATGTTCTTGGCAAAACTCTACTAGTCTTTGTCCTGCTTCATTCCGCATTCCAAGGCCAAATTCGCCTGTTCCTCCAGGTGTTTCTTTACTTCCTACTTTTGCATTCCAGTCCCCTATAATGAAAAGGACATCTTCTTTGGGTGTTAGTTCTAAAAGGTCTTGTAGGTCTTCATAGAACCGTTCAACTTCAGCTTCTTCAGCGTTACTGGTTGGGGCATAGACTTGGATCACTGTGCTATTGAATGGTTTGCCTTGGAGACGAACAGAGATCATTCTGTCGTTTTTGAGATTGCATCCAAGTACTGCATTTCAGACTCTTTTGTTGACCATGATGGCTACTCCATTTCTTCTGAGGGATTCCTGCCGGCAGTAGTCAATATAATGGTCATCTGAGTTAAATTCACTGATTCCAGTCCATTTTAGTACACTGATTCCTAGAATGTTGACGTTCACCCTTGCCATCTCTTGTTTGACCACTTCCAATTTGCCTTGATTCATGGACCTGACATTCCAGGTTCCTATGCAATATTGCTCTTTACAGCATCGGATTTGCTTGTATCACCAGTCACATCCACAATTGGGTATTGTTCAGGGCAAAGACTAATAGAGTTTTGCCAAGAGAGAGTTGGACTGTGAAGAAGGCTGAGCACTGAAGAATTGATGCGTTTGAACTGTGGTGTTGGAGAAGACTCTTGAGAGTCCCTTGGACTGCACGGAGATCCAGTCCATTGTGAAGGAGATCAACCCTGGGATTTCTTTGGAAGAAATGATGCTAAAGCTGAAGCTCCAGTACTTTGGCCACCTCATGCGAAGAGTTGACTCATTGGAAAAGACTCTGATGCTGGGAGGGATCGGGGGCAGGAGGAGAAGGGGACGACTGAGGATGAGATGGCTGGATGGCATCACGGACTGATGGATGTGAGTCTGAGTGAACTCCGGGAGCTGGTGATGGACAGGGAGGCCTGGCGTGCTGCGATTTATGGAGTCGCAAAGAGTCGGACATGACTGAGCGACTGAACTGAACTGCACATGCCTTCATTCTTTCTGGAGTTATTTCTCCACTGATCTCCAGTAGCATTCAGTTATTTTAGTTCATTTGTTGACAAGGTATTCTTTACTGAATTGCCTCTGCACCTTTGCTGAAAATCAGTTGCCCAATAATGTGTGATTCTATTTCTGAGCTCTGTTCTGTGCCATTGATCTTTTTGTGTATCTTAATGCCAATATCATGTTCTCTTGATTACTGTAACTTTAAAAATTAGTCTTGAAGCCACTTACTCTTAAGTCTTCAAATGCTCTTCTTCCTGAAAGTTGTTCTGGCTCTTTTTAACAGTAGAAACTTTCCTGAAAATTATAGTTTCTTTTCCTATATTAGATTCATAACCAGTGTTCTGTTCCTCAAATAAAATAAATTCTGATTCTAATCCTTGATTATTTATACTAATCAGGGAAAGTGATGGGAAAGCTGTACCTGCCAATATTGTGACATGAGATATATCCCAAGTATAGATGATTCCCTGTGGGAAGTACCTGTAGGATCTCCCTGTGATCCCTGCATTCATAGCAGTCTTTCTGGAGTGGATTTTAAGGGCAGAGTTTTAGCAGGTAATCAGTCATCTTCCAAGGTAGAGGCACGTGTTTTAAGAATGTCGTTTACATTGAGCAGATTGAGGAGAAGACCCTACCTTACTGCTCTTCTGTCTTCAGAGAGGAAAAGGGGTTAATGCCTGCTTCAGGTAGGGCAGTTAGAGAGAGGGGGCTTAGGGCATTTACTGTGGGTCAGGGGAGAGTGGTTGCAAGAAATAAGATTTTGGACTTAAGTCTTATTTGGGGGTATGTTTTATTTGTCAGTTTTGTTCCAGTGTTTATTTGTTTGTCTTGATTCTAAAGTTCTTAGGACTCTTGTATAATTCAGAAAGCCTGAAATTTAAGAGGAGACGATAAAGAGGAAAAAAAGACTGAAAAGATTCAGAACTAACCTGTCTTCTTACTTTTATTTCAGTTCAGCAAAATCTCCCTGCTTGTGCTTCATACATACATTGCTCATATTGTGGAATGGTATTTTTCTATTTAGCAAAAGTATTTGCTTGCTTATTCCACTTGACCCAGAAGAGCAGATTTTAGACCTTCTCCCCACTCTCCTTTTTTTCCCAGAAAACTAGGAGCTGCTGACATATGGTGGCAGTTTGTGTGACCTTCCCCTAGAGTTGGGCAGTAGAGAACCTACTACCCCAGATAATGACTCAGATAATGACTTTAAGGAGACCCTTATGTATCCTTGAGATGTGAGGGCCACTGTCTAGGTTTGAAAGAGAACATCTCCTTACTGTTCTGGTTAGAATACGGGAATGAAGAAAGATTTCCACTGGCCTTATTCCCCCTGTAGTCTTTGCCATTGTTGTTTTTCAGTTTTATTATCTAGTATATATTGGTTTCTTGGAAGAATTAAAACATCATTTCAGTCGACATCTCACTGCATATAGCTCTTGAGAAAGCTCCATGGTAGAATGGTGCCTCTTTGCTGCTGCTGCTGCCCTGCCCAGGTTTCAGAAATATCAGAGAGGAATGTGGAGACATTTATGTCTTTTTATATAAGTATGAGCCCAAAGGATGCTTTTGAGGAAATACAGGTGACTGGAGGATGAGGCTTTTTGATGGAAGATCAGGGCCAAAGGTAGGAAGCCAGGTGATGAATGACCTCGTTGTTCAGTTGCTGTCATGTCAGACTCTTTGCCACCCCATGAATTGCAGCACACCGGTGAATGACCTCATTCATAAGCAAGTAAAGTGTTTAGACTTCATTCTGTTAGTGAGGGGAAGTCATTGCTAGGTTTTAAAACAGGAGGTGACATGATCTGATTGGGTCTGTGGTGTAGTGGCAGGCACCGAGTTAATTCTGTTTTGGGTGTGGGCTGGTTGGGAGATCTTGATGTGTCCTTGGGAAATAAACATAGGTTTTAAAAGGACCCAGGCTACTGGGAGCAGTGGGAGTTTGCACAAAGTGTCTGAGCTGCCTGCCTGTTTCTGAAGGAGGACTTTAGAGGCCCTGCTAGCGGTGCTTTTCCCAGCACAGGTTGGTCTCTTCCGCACACAGTTCTCCAGGAGTCAGGTCTTTGCTGAGTCTCAGACTTGAATATATTAGTGTTTGTTCCTTTCCAGATCTCCCTGGAGAGTTCTTGGCTCCATTCTTTCCTTGGGGTCTGCTCTGCCTTGCACTTTCACAAAGCAAAACTGGGATCCTCAGTTCTTGCCCCTTCTCCAGGAAGGGAACCTGAAGGACATTTTGCCTAAAGATCTGTGCTTAGCGCTAGGGTTCAGAATGATGATTTATCGCTCCAGTCCACCTTCAGTTTGCCTCTCACAAGGAGGCGTTTTGTATGAAGCTGGTACCACATTTCTGTAGATCTGTCAAAATCTGATTCTGGCTGGTTATAAACATAACAGTGATAATCCTTTAATTCTGATGCCTAAAAACAATAAAGCTTTCAGTAAATGTGCATTTAAATTCCAGTCCTGGTACCCATTTGCACCCTCTCCCTGTGTGCTTGTGTTTAAAGCCAATTATGTTCATATGTTTGCAGTGTAACTTGCCGTTCAGTATTTCTCTTCAGTATAACACTAGATGTCAAATGAAATTTTTCCTTATTTTCCTTACAGACAGTTTTTTAAATCTCAGAAGTGTGTAAATTTTCTTACAACCCTTCTTTTTGACTTGAATCTGTTTGACTTGACCCAAGCAGACTTCTGTACCTGGTGCTTATATTTTGGGCATTTCCCCTGGAAGTTTTTTTTTTTTTCTGGGGCTGGAGATGAGGACACATCACATTACAGGTGGAAAAAAATGTAAATGGCCAAAACTAATAAAAAGCACATGTACACAGGAGGGGAAGAAAATAGTGTGAGGAAAGTAAAAGTTGAAAATAGGTGGTTAGCAGGTAAGACAGAGCAGTCTGAATAAGAGGTTTAGTTGAGAGGTGATTATTAAGACTATAGAATAAAGTTGCTTAGATAGAGCCTCTTAGAACCACCACCTGTGGCTGTGATGCACTGACTTTGATTTTGAAAACATTTAGTGTCTGTAATAGATTATTTGGTTCTGTTCAGTCGCTCAGTTGTGTCCGACTCTTTGTGACCCCATGGATTGCAGCATACCAGACTTCCCTGTCCATCACCAGCTCCCAGAGCTTGCTCAAACTCATGTCCCTTGAGTAGGTGATGCATCCAACCATCTTATCCTCTTATCATCCCCTTCTCCCACCTTCAGTCTTTCCCAGCATCAGGGTCTTTTCCAATGAGTCAACTCTTCGCATCAGTGGCCAGAGTATTGGCGTTTCAGCTTTAGCATCAGTCCTTCCAATGAATATTCAGGACTGATTTCCTTTACAATGGACTGGTTGGATCTCCTTGCAGTCCAAGGGACTCTAAAGAATCTTCAACATCACGGTTCAAAAACATCAATTCTTCTGCACTCAGTTTTCTTTATAGAAAAGAAATTATTTGGAATCATTTGGTGAGTGCTTTTCAAAGTGTGGTCCTGGCATAGCAGCCAGGTACTTCACTGGTACTTGTTAGGAATGCAAATTATTGAGCCCACCCCATACTTGAACCAGAATCTCTGGTGGTGGGCCCAGAAACCCTGAAGTTTCAGGCCCAAATGTTACAGAAAATATGGCTCTAGGTCAGTAGTGCTAGGAAATTATGCTAGTTACATACGGTGGTGCTGGAGAAGACACTTGAGAATCCTGTGAATAGCAAAGAGATCAAACAAGTCAATGCTAAAGGAAATCAACCCTGAATATTCATTGGGAGGACCGATGCTGAAGCTTCAGTACTTTGGCCACCTAATGCAAAGAGCTGGCTTATTGGATGCTGGTGGGAAAGATGCCCTGATGTTGGTGGGAAAGGTTGAGGCCTAGAGGAGAAAGAGGCAACAGAGGATAAGGTGGATGGCATCACTGACTCAGTGGACATGAGACTGAGCAAATTCTGGGAGATAGTGAAGGGCAGGGAAGCCTGGCGTGCTGCAGTTCATGGGGTCGCAAAGAGTTGGACAGAACTGAGCGACTGAACAACAATGTAATTGAGTACTCTGTTTCAGAGATCCTTTCTCTTCTTTTTTGCTCTGGTAATCCTTATTTGTAGCTATAATTTCAATGAAAAAAAAATTCCAAAGACTTGATGTTGTATTGAGTGTTACGTGTTCAGGTTCCACTCGGTGAGCAGCTTGCATTTTCTATAGCTTTACAGCTCTCAGCCTTTCTCTGTAGTTTTTATATAGACAGGGTAAGTATACCTTCTTTCTCTTTCTTTAGGTTTTTAATCAGGATTATGCCTCTTTAGATTTCCATGTGGAAATGTGTGTGTGGTTTTAGGAGTTGAAATTTGCTTGAAAGATATACAAAGAAGTGGGTCTTAATAGTAATTAAAACAGAATTGATGGAAGACATTTTATTGAGGTTTTTCTTTTGAGTTTATGGTATGAGATGAGAAAATTCCTTAGAAACATACATGTCATGATCTAACTAAAGATAATATTTAAAAGTTATTTCTGAGTGGTTTAGTGATATAAAATACCTTCAAAGGCACACAGTCTGCCTGTCATCCTCGTCCCTCGGCCACTGGTTCTCTACGCCTGAGTTGGCCAGTCTTGTTTCCCCATCCTTTTACGTACCTGTGCGTGCACGCACACGCTTATAAATGTATTGCTGTTGAAGTGCATGTATTTTTTGCCATAAGCAGTAGCATATCATACCTTCTATGATGGACAGTGACAGTTTTTGAACTCTTGGGCCGGTGCTGCTGTACTGTGGTAAGCATATATGCATATAACACATGCATGCGTGCACATACACCTCTAACCTTCACACGTGTTCATGTATCAGCATATCTGTAGCATACGTCTCTACAAGTTGGCCACCCGTGTCACCAAGAGCATATGCCTGTGCAGTTTCGATAGCTGCTGTCACATTGCCCTCTGTAAAAGCCGTGTCAGTTTGAACTCCCACCAGCAGTGCAAGAAGGTGCTTATTTCTCCACAGCATCACCAACAAATTGTTTTGAATTTTTGCCAGTGTGGTTGGTAGAAGGTAATTTCTGAGCATAGTTTTAATTATGTATCATGTTGATCATCTGTTTGTTTCCCTTTCCCATGAGTTTCTGTCTGGTGGCTCAGATGGTAAAGAATCTGCCCACAATGCCAGAGACCCAGGTTTGATCCCTGGGTTGGAAAGATCCCCTGGAGAATGGAATGATAACCGACTCCAGTATTCTTGCCTGGGAAATCCCATGGACACAGGAGCCTGGCTACAGTCCATGGGGTCGCAAAAAGTTGTACACGACTGAGTGACTGTTTCTTTGATCCCATGAATTGCTGGTAGCTTTTGAATATACCTCTCTAACTTTTCATTTACACAACCAATGTTCTTTGAGGAACTTCTCTCTAGCACTTTGTGAGCCTGAGAGATACCAAATTGAAAATTTTGCTGTGGGGTTGATTTTTGTTTTTGGAACTGAATTTTTCACTATTTGCTCAAAAATGTATCATTTTGGAAGCATTAAAAATAAATAAATTTTAAAGAGTTAACAGTTTAGCAGCAACCCAAAAATAAAAAATGAAGCCACCCATCAGTAACAGACTACTGGGCATAAAAGAGGTAAGTGGTGAGGATTTACTGTGCAGCACACTGAGCTATGTCCAATATCTTGCAATAACCTATAGTGGAAAATAGCCTGAAAAAATATATGTAACTGAATCACTTTGCTGTACACCTACAACTAACACAACATTGTAAATCAACTGTATTTCAACAGTAACAACAAAAAAATGAAACCAGCTGCTCAGTATTTTTACTTAAATGCTAAATGCTAGCCTAGTTCTAGAACTGAAAGTGACTGACTTGTCTTTCTAGAAGTATATGTTTTGAATATGTAATGAGATTTCTTTTCTCGTGGCTTTGAAGAATTGATTTTACTACTTTATTGTCAGACCTTTCATGTACAAAGTGTGATCAGGGATTTCTCCATGCAGTCTGGCACAAGAGTTTAGATTGACACTTGAGCTTTGTACCTCAAATATTCTTTTCCTTATCTGCTGTTATATATCAAATAGATGAGATTTTTTTTCAAGTGAAGATTGAATTGTTTTCTCACGTTTATTGTGAACTGGCAGAAAGATGAGGATCTTGCTTTGAGACAGTTAGCTTTGGCTGGATAGGAAATATTCCTCTTTGTCTTACTTCCTTGTCCTTTTCACTTTGACTTTTAAAACTAGGTACAAATGCAAAATCCAAAAATAAATTTAGGGTGAATCAAAATTCTGGTTGAATTAAGATACTGTAATTTAGTTATATGGCATTTGACTTTAAATATATGTAATTTTTTTTAAATTTACTTTTTTCATTGAAGGATAATTGCTTTACAGAATTTTCTTGTTTTCTGTCAGATCTCAATGTGAATCAGCCATAGGTATACATATATCCCCTCCCTTTTGAACCTTCCTCTCATCTTCCTCCCCACCCCACCCTTCTAGGTTGATACAGAGCAGCTGTTTGAGTTTCTTGAAACATACAGCAAATTTCCATTGGTTGTCTGTTTTATATGTGTAATGTAAGTTCCCATGTTACTCTCTCCATACAGCTCACCCTCTCCTGACCTCTCCCCGTGTCCATAAGTCTGTTCTCTGTCTATTTCTCCTTTGCTGCCCTGCAAATAAATTCTTCAGTACCATTTTCTCCAGATTCTGTATATGTGCATAAGTATACAATATTTATCTTTCTCTTTCTGACTTACTTCACTCTGTATAATAGGCTCTAGGTTCATCCATCTCATCAGAACTGACTCAGATGCCTTCCTTTTGATGGTTGGGTAATATTCCATTGTGGTATATATATTACAACTTCTTTATCCATTCATTTGTTGATGGACATCTGGATTGCTTCCATGTTCTAGCTAAATAGTGCTGCAGTGAACAATGGGATACATGGGTCTTTTTCAGTTTTGGCTTCCTCAGGGTATATACCTAGGAGTGGGATTGCTGGGTCATATGGTGCTTTTATTCCTAGTTTTTTAAGGAATCTCCATACCATCTTCCATAGTGGTTGTATCAGTTTACATTCCCACCAACAGTGCAAGAGGGTTTCTCCACACCCTCTCCAGCATTTATTGTTTGTAGACTTTTGGATGATGGCCATTCTGACTGGTGTGAGATGATATCTCATTGTAGTTTTGATTTGCATTCTCTAACAATGAGCAATGTGTTTGTTAGCGATCTGTATGTCTTCTTTGGAGAAATGTCTGTTTAGGTCGTTTTCCCACTTTTTGATTGGGTTGTTTGTTTTTCTGGTATTGAGTTGTATCAGCTGCTTGTATATTTTGGAAATTAGTCCTTTGTCAGTTTTTCACTTGCTATTATTTTCTTCCATTCTGAGGGTTGTCTTTTCACCTTGCTTATAGTTTCCTTTGCTGTGCAAAAGCTTTTAAGTTTAATCAGGCCCCGCTTGTTTACTTTTGTTTTCATTTCCGTTACTCTAGGAGTGGGTCGTGGAGGATCTTGCTTTGATTTATGTCATCGAGTGTTCTGCCTGTGTTTTCCTCTGAGTTTTCTAGTTTCTGGCCTTATATTTAGGTCTTTAATCCATTTTGAGTTCATCTTTGTGTATGGTGTTAGGAAGTGTTTTAATTTCATTCTTTAACATGTAGCTGTCCAGTTTTCCCAGCACCACTTACTGAAGAGGCTGTCTTTGCCCCATTGTATATTCTTGCCTCCTTTGTCAAAAATAAGGTACCCATAGGTGCATGGGTTTATTTCTGGGCTTTCTATCTTGTTCCATTGGTCTAAATTTCTGTTTTTGTGCCAGTACCGTGCTATCTTGATGACTGTAGCTTTGTAGTATAATCTGAAGTCAGGAAGATTGATTCCTCCAACTCCATTCTTCTTTTTCAACACTGCTTTGGCTGTTCAGGGTCTTTTGTGTTTCTATATGAATTGTGAAATTTTTTATTCTAGTTCTGTGAAAAAGGCCTTTGGTAGTTTGATAGGGATCACGTTGAATCTGTAGATTGCATTTGGTAGTATAGTCATTTTCCCAATATTGATTCTTCCTACCTAGGATCATGGAATATCTCTCCATCTGTCTGTGTCATCTTTGATTTCTTTCATCAGTGTCTTATAATTTTCTGTGTACAGTTCTTTTGTCTCCTTAGGTGTTCCTAGACATTCCTAGATATTTTGTCTCCTTGGGTATTCCTAGATATTTTATTCTTTTTGTTGCAGTGGTGAATAGGATTGACTCCTTAATTTCTCTTTCTGATTTTTCATTGTTAGTATATAGAAATGCAAGTGATTTCTGTGTATTGATTTTGTATCCTGTGACTTCGCTAAATTCACTGATTAGCTCTAGTAATTTTCTGATAGTATCTTTAGGGTTTTCTGTGTATAGTATCTGGAGAAGGCAATGGCACCTCACTCCAGTACTCTTGCCTGGAAAATCCCTTGGATGGAGGAGCCTGGTGGGCTGCAATCCATGGGGTCGTGAAGAGTTGGACACCACTGAGTGACTTCACTTTCACTTTTCACTTTCATGCATTGGAGAAGGAAATGGCACCCCACTCCGGTGTTCTTGCCTGGAGAATCCCAGGGATGGGGGAGCCTGGTGGGCTACCATCTGTGGGGTCGCACACAGTCGGACATGACTGAAGCGACTTAGCAGCATGTACAGTATCATGTCATCTGCAAACAGTGAGAGCTTTACTTCTTCTTTTCCGATCTGGACTCCTTTTATTTCTTTCTCTTCTCTGATATTACTTGTTGCTTTTCCCTTGCTGCTTTTAATATTCTTTCTTTGTGTTTAATTGTTGTTAGATTGATTAGTATGTGTCTTGGCATGTTTTTCCTTGGCTTTATCCTGTATGGGACTCTTTGCACCTTTTGGATTTGATTGACTATTTCCTTTTCCATGTTGGGGAAATTTTCAACTATAATCTTCAAAAATTTTCTCATACCCTTTCTTTTTCTCTTCTTCTGGGACCCCTGCAATTTGAATTTTGGTGCGTTTGATATTGTCCCAAAGGTCTCTGAGACTATCCTCAGTTCTTTTCATTCTTTTTACTTTATTCTGCTCTTCAGAAGGTGTTTCCACCATTTTATCTTCCAACTCACTGATTTGTTCTTCTGCTTCACATATTCTGCTATCGATTCCTTCTAGAGTAGTTTTCATTTCAGTAATTGTGTTGTTTGTCTGTGTATGTTTATTCTTTTAAATCTTCTAGGTCTTTGTTAATTCTTGCATTTCCTCCATTTTATTTTCAAGGTTTTTGATCATCTTTACTGTCATTATTCTGAATTCTTTTTCTGGAAGTTTGCCTACTTCCTCTTCATTTATTTGGACTTCTGTGTCTCTAGTTTGTTCTTTCATCTGTGCAGGATTTCTCTGCCTTTTCTTTTTTTAAAAAACTTACTGAGGTCTCCTTTTCCCAGGCTTCAGGGTTGAATTCTTTCTTCCTTTTGGTTTCTCCCCCCTTAAGATTGGTGCAGTAGTTTGTGTAAGCTTCGTATAGGGTGAGATTTATGCTGAGTTTTTTGTGTTTTTCCTCTTACGGCCGAGGCTGAGTGAGCTGGTAATCCTGTCTGCTGATGACTGGGTTTGTATTTGTTTTGTTTGTTGTTTAGATGAGGTGTCCGGCACAGGGTGCTACTGGTGGTTGGGTGATGCCGGGTCTTGTGTTCAAGTGGTTTCCTTTGTGTGAGTTCTCACTATTTGATACTCCCTAGGGTTAGTTCTCTGGTAGTCTAGGGTCTTGGAGTCAGTGCTCCCACTCCAAAGGCTTAGGACTTGATCTCTGGTCAGGAAGGAATATTCCACAAGTGGTTAGTTATGGCATTAAGTGAGATTAAAACACATACCCAATAACGAGAAACCAAAGATGAACCCCAAACAAATGGCAGTTACAAAATCAGGCAAATGATAATTAAAATAATGGAATATATACATATACATCCATAAGCAAAATCAAAACAGTCCAACAAAAATAAAGTACAGTAGATTGACCTGGCAAATAAAGGAAGCCAAAAGTTATATCTACCAGTTAAGAACTAAAGTAACTAAAACACAAACTGGAAAACAAAACTAAAGCAAGGTGCCAAGTGGGGAATAAAGTGATGAAAACAAAACTAACAAATGAGAGGAAAGGAAAGAAAGAAAAGAAAGAATAGATATGCAAAGTTAAATAAAAGTAGATAAAGAAGATATATATAACGTTAAAGATTAACTGCAAGGGGGAAAGAACAGTAGGAAAAGCAAACAAAGAAATAAATATAGAAAAAATAATGTTTTAAAAATTAAGAATGAAAATTAGAAATTAAAAAAAGAAAAAAAAAGAGGGAAGAAAAAAACTCCACAGAACTGCAGAAGACAACGTAGAGGCAGAGGTTTGTAACAATGAGAAATAGTGTGCTTGAAAAAAAAAAACCTCAAAAGCTTAATTAGATTTCACAGTGCCAATAAAATCGACAACTACAACAGAGTTGGGGGTGGGAGAAGAAGTAAAGAAAAAAAAATGTCCAGAAGAAACTACAGAACCAGTCAAAACATAAGAATAGTAGATGTTTCTCGAGTCACTGCTGCCAGTGTCCTTTCCCTTGCTGGGAGTCTCAGGCCTCCTCACCTCCCTAGGAGGCCCTCCGACACTGTGCTGGCCTCTGGGCCTGCTGTAGGGGCAGCTCAGATCCTAATCTGGTCCTGCTCCTGTGTGTTCTTGCCTCCAGTGTCCACAGCTGTCACAACTAGTGCGTTTTCTTTTGTGGGAGTGCTCAGTGTCCTTTTATGTCTTCTGTAGACACAGAATCTGCCTGGTTGATCGTCTGGATTTAATCTGCAGCTTGTACAGCTGGTGGGAAGGTTTTGGGTCTTCTTCCTTAGTCACACTGCCTTTGGGTCATCCACTGGGGTTTGCTCCTGAGGCTGCCCTGGAGGACTTGGGTTTGCCCCTGTGAGGGCCAGGTGCAGAGGTGGTGCAGCTGCTTGGGTCACAGGGGTTCTGGCAGCACCAGGTGAGTTGGCAGCTAGGGCAGCAGGAAATACAGTGCTCTAGAAGGGCATGGCTGGAGAAGGCAACGGCATCCCACTCCAGTGTTCTTGCCTGGAGAATCCCAGGGACGGGGGAGCCTGGTGGGCTGCCGTCTATGGGGTCACACAGAGTCGGACACGACTGAAGCGACTTAGCAGCAGCAGCAGCAGCAGCAGCAGCAGCAGCAGCAGCAGCAGCAGCAGCAAGGTATGGCAACCAGTACTGGCCAGTACGCTCCAGTATTCTTGCCTGGAGAACCCCCCTGACAGAGAAGCCTGGCAGGCCACAGGCCACAGGGTCACAAAGAGGTGGACACGACTGAAGCGACCCTGCTTCCATAGACGCAAGACTTTCTTTTTTGCCTGTGACAGCTCTGCCCCAGTGAGAGCTGAGCGTGAAGGTGGCACAGCTGCTTGGGTTGTGAGGACCCTGGCGGTGCCTGGTGTACAGGGACATGGGACTCCTCGGCTGCAGGAGTTATGGCCCTATCAGAGTCTTTTTTTGAGCCTCTTGTAGCTGGTCATGCGACGGTCTTTTTGGCTAGTCTTTCTCCATAGCTCTTCCTCTTCAGGCACTTAGAGGGCTTCCTTGCCTGGGGCCCTTCTCTGTAGATCGGCGTGTCAGGCACTTAAAGGGGCACCCTGGGTGGGGTCCTACTCTGTGGTTCAGCACATCAGTCACTTAAACGGGCACCCTGGGTGGGGTCCTAGTCTGTAGTTTGGTGCATCAGGTGCTTGACAGCCCAGCCTCTCTTGTTGAGCTGCTGATGCTGGCATGTGGGGAGAGGCTATGGGGATGGCTACAGCCCCTACCCATGATTCAGCAGGATCTCCTTGCTTCCATGGCTGCCCGGCTTTCCTCCACAGGCATTTCCCACCACAGTCTCCTCCCTCACATCCGCTTGGTCCATCTCCCCACAGTCAACAGCAGCCTCATCCTGGGATTGCTCCATGATCCCTAAGGTTCAGCTCCCAGCCACTGCACCTTGTAGGGATGCAGGTCCCTGTCCAGGGTGTGTATGGCTGCAGTGAGGACTGCCTGATTCTCATTCCATGTAGGCTGCCACGGATCAGCTGTTTCACTCTCGGCCTTAAATGTTTCTCCCTGACTCAGACAGTTGCCCCAGTGTGGGGACTGGACCCCTGCTTCAGTTCCCCCACTGCTGAGGGCAGGCCCAGTCCTAGTAACACTCTTGTGTTCCCCCGTAGTTCCTTCATCCTGCCGAGTTCTGCGCGGTTCTGTGTACTCCTTTCCGCTGGCCAGGTTCTCCTGACTGCTCTCAGCTGGTGTTCTGCATGCACTTCCGTGTCTGAAGGTGTATTCCTGATGCATCCTTGGAGAGAGGTGTACTCCACGTCCACCGACTCCTCCGCCATCTTGTTCTCAGCTGCATCATCTCTTATGTCCATGCACTTGTAGGGTCTTCTCAGTTTCCCACAAGTGAGCGTGTCCTCAGTGAAGAAACAGTGCTGGGTATTGCGGACTTCCCTTTTATGTCTCATAGACTGTGCGTGTTCATCTGAGTGTCCAGAAGTCTCTGGTGGAGGCGTGTGATGGCAGTGGCCTGCTGCAGGGCTGGGGGCGCTGAGTTTGTAATCTTTTTAAAAATGGCATTTTATGGTTGGCTGTGTCTTGTGAGCTTGTTTTTGTTTAGTCGCTAAGTGGTGTCTGATTCTTTCACGACCTCATGGACTTTTGTTTGCCAGGCTCCTCTGTCCATGGGATTTCTCAGGCAAGAGCGCTGGAGTGGGCTGCCGTTTCCTTCTCCAGGGATCTTCCTGGCCCAGGGATCAAACCTGCATCTCCTACATTGTCAGGTGGATTCCTTACCACTGAGCCACCAGTCGTTTAGTTCCTAGAATCAGTTATTAAGTCTTGAACGAGAGATGGTTTGGGCATCTAGTGGTCTTCCTGTGGAAGTGGAAAGCAGATCTCTGTGCTTGGTGACATTTAAAGTCAAGGATGAACTACTCAAGAAATGTTTGATGGTCAGATTCTTTTTTAAAAGTCCCATCAGTGGACTTTAAAAATCACTGAAATAGCTGATTTTGCAGCAATAAACCTTTTTAGTTTTTAACACCAGTATTTTCCAGAAAAAGGAGAGACTCTTTCTCTTTCTTCCTCCCTCCATCCCCAAAATAACCTGTCTTACTAAATTGAGAAATCACTTGGCACATGAAAAGGAAGTGCTCCTTGAAAGCAGGAATTTATCTTATTCTCACTTCTGAATTGTGGTGTCTGTTTTAAAGCACAGGTGCTATAGGAAATACTCGGGTGACTGTCGTTAAGGAAAGGTTAATGTGTGGTGTGCCGTCTCCTGTAGAGCAGGGGAATGTGCCTGACGCAGGAACTTGCTTTCAAATAGGTTAACTCAAAGAGCTTCTACATTTAGAGGGATTTGATTCTGAAAATCAGAAGGAACCTTAGAGATGTCTAATTTATCCCATCCTCCTAACATTATAGCCACAGAAATGGAGACGCAAAGCATTTGGATAGCCCATGCAGGGCACGTGGCTGGTTATGTAGTGGCAAAGCTGGCGTTGCAGCCAGAGCTCCTTGCTTGCAGCCCTCCCTGCACAGTGCTTGCCCGCTCCCAAATTTACCTATGTGTGTTACTACCTCATAGAGCAAGGCTGGCAAGAAGAGAAATTTTATGTAATGATAGTTTTGAATCACTTCATATGTTGACTGTATATTAAGCTCCTGAAAGATAACCTGCCTACATTGTGGCTTTGACTACATTTCACTGTATTTAGTCTATAGTCATCTTTGCACTGTACATTCCTAATTAGTTAAAAATACCCAGTTTTAGATCCTGTTGAATTAGGAAAAGGACATTTTACATTTGCGAGTAAATATCTGTCTTTAGCTTTTGGTTGTTAATTTCCAGTTCCCTTGCAGTTTGGCTAGCAGATTTGGCTTGTGTCGGGTTTTCTTTTGGATTGTGTTGAGATTTTCTTCATGGTCTAATAATGTGTGATTAGTATTTGTGTATATTCAAATATATATTTGGAAAGAATGTGTGTTGTCTTTTAATTTATATATATAAATGTGTGTATATATACATTTTATATTATATATAATGTAGCTTATTAATGAGCCTTTGAAATGCTTTGTCCTTGTTTTCTTACCTGCTTCATATTTTGATTTCTTACATAGAAATCTGTAGCCCCCAAGGTGATGGTATTAGGAGGTGATTAGGTCCTGAGGGCAAACCTTCCCCGAGTGGGATTAGTGCCCCTATAAAAGAGACACTGGCAAGCTTCTTTGGCCCCTTCTGCCGTATGGGTATGCAAGGTCTGCCCCTGGGAAGAAGGCCCTCACCTGAAAGTGCTGGCACCCGGATTTCTGACTTCCAGCCTCCAAAGCTGTGAGGAATACATTTCTGTTGCTTATAAGCTGCCCATTGATCAGAAATACCCATTGGTATTTTGTTACCACAACCCTACTGTACCAAGATTTGTTAAAGCCTCCCTCAGTGAATTTGCCAAGTTTTGTGATATTTTTATCAGAGCTGTTGGTGGTGGATACAGAAAACATATTATTTCTGTCTTCTTAGTGGATTGTTACTTTACTATGAAACAGTCCTTTCTGTCCTGTTTATTGCTTTCTTTACCTTAAGTTCTACTATGAGACTAGTGCTGATATATCTGTTTCTTTTGGTATATCTCTCTTCCTCATCACTTCTCTGCATCAGTGAAACTGAGATCCAGCCTGATGACCTTGCAACAACTTCTGTCCCTTTAGTCTGCTGACGTCTCCCTCCCCATTTCGGCTTACCTTCATGCCACTCAAGTGTTCCTGGTTTGTTTGTGGTCTGCCTGCCACATTGAGAGTTAGCTTCAGGAGAGCAGATCTGGTGCTTGGTCCCTTCCCTCCACCCCCATCTCCGTCTTAAACATCTCGCAGAGTCCTGGCACACAGTGAGCATTTTATGAATGCTGAATGAGTAAATGGAGTAACAGTTAGCACAAAAAGTGGTCAGTAGGGGTCCTTCGTGAGACTGGGGGCACTGGTATGTTTAAAAAGTGATTTTGGAGGGAGTGCAGTTGTCAGTGATGGGGACTATGCACGGACCCCAGCAGTGGGGGGCTAGGGTCGGTGTGGAAGGGCTGACTCAAAGCTGGGATGGCTCCTCAGTGTGGGTGTTGAAACCCTTGAGAAAGAGCACAGGAGTTGTTTGGCTTTTAGCACAGGAAGGTGACGGAAATATTCACTCATGGCTGCTGGGCTCCCTGCGCTTTGTGTGGCAGACTGCCTGTGACCCTTAGCTTCGGAGGAGCTCCGGGATGGGAGGTTTTAATGTTCCCGGTTCTGTTTTCTTCTTGGAATGAGTGAGGTGTCGCTCTGTTGCCTTCTGGCGTGGGATGTGACTGTGGAAAAGTCTGAGGCCTGCCTGACTCCTTTTCTTCCTTGTGGGGATTGCTTTTTCTGCCTGCATGCTTGAGGAGATCTTTATTTATAGCCTGTCTTTTCCTTTCTTTTGAATTGAGAGCAGGGTATGTGAAAGAAGACAAAATGCAGCTACCTTAGGCAATTGACCCAGGAGCCCCCTTAATTAAATCTTAAAGTGACTGGAGCTCTAGTGTTTCTGTATTTATTTATTTACTTGTCTGAGGCTCCTGGGCATCTGCAGAGCCCACACAATTCTAGGTGTGGGCTCTGTCTTCTGCAGTAACTTAGCTCTCTAAGCCTCCCCTGAGACAGGCTCTGATTGTGACCTAATGCCCAGACTACTGTGAACCAGCAGTTGTATTTCAACCAAGCACAATTGATGTGACTCCATTCTAAAATTAATCCCTTCACTCTGTCTGCTAAGGCTCCCCAATGTTGCAATCTGATTTTTCTCTGACTGACCTTTGAATAGTCATATACCTTCTGAAGTTGCACTCAGTTGAGTTTAGAATCGAGGAGGACTTAGAAGCCTAGAAGTTCTTTCAGGGCTGAGAAGAAGGAAGGTGTAGTTGATGGAGCTTTGAAGTCAGCGCCCCCAAGGTCAGGTCTCAGAAGTGCCTCTGGTTAGTTTGATTCCACCCAAGTTGCTTGGCATCGTGGGGTCCTGCCTGGATGTTGTGAAGACTGCAGATAATATTTGTAAACTATGTCGCATACTACCTGCCATAGAGATGCTTAAGTGATAGTAATTTTTATTGGTTATTTTGTTAATTTGTGTTGCTGTTGCATATTGAGTTCTAAGAACATTTAAATTTAAACATGTTAAATCTAGTTAGTGCTTCTTCTGGGTGGCTAGTTGTATATGTTAGTGCTCTTCCTTGATGCAAACAAATTCTTATAGTCAAACTCTAGTTTGTCATTCTGTGTTAATTGGGATTAAACTTTGAGATGGCTTAGTAGTTGTCTCGCTCCCTGTTTCATCTCCTGAGTACTTGGGGATCCTAAGCTTAGAGCTTCGGTAAAGTGGCCTCTTTTGCCTCCAGTAATCTTTCCTCAGCCCTTCTCAGAACAGCAGCGCTTTCAAGTCAGTCTTGAGTGTAATGCCAAAACATCAACTGGAGCAGCAGGGCTGGTCTTAACCATGACTCTTGATGAGTTAGGTCCTCATAGAGGCCAGAGGAGGACAGCTGGCTGCTGTGTCCTGGTCTGGATCCTCCTCTCTCCATCTTTAGAAGACTAATGATTCACAATGTTCTCAGCTGCCACCCTGATATTTGTTTTCATCCTTGGCCTTCCAGTCTGAGCATATTTCCTATTGTGCTAATATAAAAGATGGTTAATTTTTTTATGCCTAGGAGAAGGCAATGACACCTCACTCCAGTGCTCTTGCCTGGAAAATCCCATGGACAGAGGAGCCTGGTAGGCTGCAGTCCATGGGGTTGCAAAGAGTTGGACACGACTGAGCGACTTCACTTTCACTTTTCACTTTCACGCACTGGAAAAGGAAATGGCAACCCACTCCAGTGTTCTTGCCTGGAGAATCCCAGGGACGGTGGAGCCTGGTGGGCTGCCATCTATAGGGTCGCGCAGAGTTGGACACGACTAAAGCGACTTAGCAGCAGCAGCCGCACTTTGCTAAGTATTTTTATTGTCATTATCTCAGTTGATCCTCACAACAGCCCAGTTAAGGGTCTTCTTTTCATACATGGAAAAGAAACCCCCGAAGTCTGCAGAGTTGAAGAGACTTGCTCCAGACCACGTGGTTTAGTGGAATGACCCAGCTCACCAGTATACAGTGGTATTGACACAAGATTTTGTGTTACCCACACTCCCTCAGAGGCCTTCTGTTTCAAATGGTGTAAAATAAAATCCTGTGTGTGTGGTGTTTTTTTGGGGGGGCGGGGTGGTGAAATTCACCTAAAATTAACCATTTCAGAGAATAGTTCAGCAGCATGTAGTACATTCAGCAGTATTGAGCAACCATTGCCTCTACCAGTTCCAGAACTTTTTCATCACCCTGAAGGAAAACCTGTACCCATTAAGCAATCACTTCCATCCCCCAGCCCCTGACAGACATCAGTTTTCACTGTCTCTATGAATTTATTTCTTCTGAATGTTTTATACAAATGTGATCTTTTTGTCTGGTTTCTTTCCCTCAACAATGTTCTCAAGGTTCATCCACATTGCAGCATTGTTTCATTCTTTTTTATGCCTAAATTCTATTCCATTGTATGGATTTGCCACCTTTTCGTTAAACATTTATCTGTTGATGGACATTTGAGCTGTTTCTGCATTTTGGTAGAAATAACTGACTAATGCTGCCGTGAACATGCATGTACGTGTTTTTAATCTATGTCACAGCATTTAATGCTCCTAGGTATTTACCCAAGAAACCAAATCTTATGTCCTTGGAGAGATTTGTATAAGAACACTTATAACAGCTTTGTTCATAATAGTTCAAATTGGAAGTATTTTGAATCCTTATTTGGGTCATTGATATGAAATCTGCCTAATTTCACTATACATGGATTTCATTTTTTTTTTTTTTTTTTTTTTAGAGAAAGTGGATGGGGCAACCATGAACTTTAATTTCAAAATAAATTCTGGCTGCTGTATTGTTTTAGTCTGTTGGGGCTGCTGTAACAAAGTACCACAAACTGGCTTATGAACAACAGAAATGTATTTGTTATAGTTCTGGAGGCTGTAAGTACAAGATTAAGGCGCCAGCATGGTTCTGTTTTGATGAAGGTCCTCTTCCAGGTTCATCAGTTCAGTTCAGTTGCTCACTCGTGTCTGACTCTTTGCGACCCCATGAACTGTAGCATGCCAGGCCTCCCTATCCATCACCAACTCCCGGAGTTTACTAAGACTCATGCCCATTGAGTCAGTGATGCCATCCAACCATCTCATCCTCTGTCATCCCCTTCTCCTCTTGCCCTCAATCCTTCCCAGCATCAGGGTCCTTTCAAATGAGTCAGCTCTTCACATCAAGTGGCCAAAGTATTGGAGTTTCAGCTTCAACATCAGTCCTTCCAATGAACACCCAGGACTGATCTCCTTTAGGATGGACTAGTTGGATCTCCTTGCAGTCCATGGGACTCTCAAGAGTCTTCTCCAACACCGCAGTTCAAAAGCATCAATTCTTCGGTGCTCAACTTTCTTCACAGTCCAACTCTCACATCCATACATGACCACTGGAAAAACCATAGCCTTGACTAGGCGGACCTTTGTCGTCAAAGTAGTGTCTCTGCTTTTTAATGTGCTTTCTAGGTTGGCCATAACTTTCCTTCCAAGGTGTAAGTGTCTTTTAATTTCATGGATGTAATCACCATCTGCAGTGATTTTGGAGTCCTCAAAAATAAAAGTCAGCCACTGTTTCTCCATCTATTTGCCATGAAGTGACGGGACTGGATGCCATGATCTTCATTTTCTGAATGTTGAGCTTTAAGCCAACTTTTTCCTCTCCTCTTTCACTTTCATCAAGAGGCTCTTTAGTTCTTCTTCACTTTCTGCCATAAAGGTAGTATCATCTGCATATCTGAGGGTTATCGATATTTCTCTTGGCAATCTTGATTCCAGCTTGTACTTCTTCCAGCCCAGCATTTCTCATGATGTACTCTGCATAGAAGTTAAATAAGCAGGGTGACAATATACAGCCTTGACGTACACCTTTTCCTATTTGGAACCCATCAGTTCTTCCATGTCCAGTTCTAACTGTTGCTTCCTGACCTGCATATAGGTTTCTCAAGAGGCAGGTCAGGTGGTCTGTATTCCCATCTCTTTCAGAATTTTCCACAGTGTATTGTGATCTACACAGTCAAAGGCTTTGGCATAGTCAAGAAAGCAGAAACAGATGTTTTTCTGGAACTCTCTTGCTTTTTCCGTGATCTATCAGTTGTTGCCAATTTGATCTCTGGTTCCTCTGCCTTTTCTAAAACCAGCTTGAACGTCTGGAAGTTCATGGTTCACGTACTGTTCAAGCCTGGCTTGGAGAATTTTGGGCATTACTTTACTAGCCTGTGAGATGAGTGCAATTGTGCGGTAGTTAGAGCATTCTTTGGCATTGCCTTTCTTAGGGATTGGAATGAAAACTGACCTTTTCCAGTCCTGTGGCCACTGCTGAGTTTTCCAAATTTGCTGGCATATTGAGTGTAGCACTTTCACAGCATCAGCTTTCAGGATTTGAAATAACTCAATTGGTATTCCATCACCTCCACTAGCTTTGTTTCTAGTGATGCTTCCTAAGGCCCACTTGACTCACATTCCAGGATGTCTGGCTCTAGGTGAGTGATCACACCATCATGATTATCAGGGTCATGAAGATCTTTTTTGTATAGTTCTTCGGTGTATTCTTGCCACCTCTTCTTAATATCTTCTGCTTCTGTTAGGTCCATACCATTTCTGTCCTTTATCGAGCCCATCTTTGCATGAAATGTTCCCTTGGTATCTCTAATTTTCTTGAAGAGATCTCTAGTCTTTCCTATTCTATTGTTTTCCTCTATTTCTTTGCATTGATCGCTGAGGAAGGCTTTCTTAAAAAAGTCTCTCCTTGGTATTCTTTGGAACTCTGCATTCAGATGGGTATATCTTTCTTTTCCTCCTTTGCTTTTCGCCTCTCTTCTTTCCACAGCTATTTGTGAGGCCTCCGCAGACAGCCATTTTGCTTTTTTGCATTCCTTCTTCTTGGGAGTGGTCTTGATCCCTGTCTCCTTTACCGTGTCCCAAACCTCAGTCCATAGTTCATCAGGTATTCTGTCTATCAGATCTAGTCCCTAAAATCTATTTCTCACTTTCACTGTATAAGCAAAAGGGATTTGATTTTGGTCATACCAGAATGGTCTAGTGTTTTTCCCCACTTTGTTCAATTTAAGTCTGAATTTGGCAGTAAAAGAGTTCGTGATCTGAGCCACAGTCAGCTCCTGGTCTTGTTTTTGCTGACTGTATAGAGCTTCTCCCTCTTTGGCTGCAAAGAATATAATCAGTCTGATTTCAGTGTTGACCATCTGGTGAGGTCCATGTGTAGAGTCTTTTCTTGTGTTGCTGGAAGAGGGTGTTTGCTATGACCAGTGTATTCTCTTGGCAAAACTCTATTAGCCTTTGCCCCTTTGCCCTGCTTTATTCCGTACTCCAAGGCCAAATTTGCCTGTTACTCCAGATGTTTCTTGACTTCCTACTTTTGCATTCCAGTCCCCTATAATGTAAAAGACATCTTTTTGGGGTGTTAGTTCTAAAAGGTCTTGTAGGCCTTCATAGAACCATTCAATTTCAGCTTCTTCAGCGTTCCTGGTCGGGGCGTAGACTCCTGCTTCATAGTGGAAGCTTTTCCCTTGTTTCCTCACATGATGGAAGAGACAAGGGAGCTCCCTGGGGTGCACTAATTCCATTCATGAGGGCCTGAAGACCTGATCACATACCAAGAGCCCCCATCTCCTGATCCTGTCACTATTTGGTGTTAGGGTTTCAGCGTAATTTTGAGGAGATAGAAACACAAATATAAACATAGCCTGTATTAATACAGGGGGACAAAGTTGGAAACAGATGGGTTAGCAGTGGCTTGGCTCAAGATGGTATCACTGGAGCTGGTAAGTGTTTAGATTCTGTATCTATTTTGAAGATAGAGCTAATTGGGTGTACTGATGGATACAGTGGTGGATATGAGGAAAAGTTGTCGGGGGTGATGCTAAGGTTTTGGATGAGGTAAAGTTGCTATATACTGAGCTGAGAAAGACTCTGAGGAGCAGGCTTAAAGGGAAATCAGAAATATGGTTTGGGACTTGCGGAGGTACCTGCTTGACACTTAAGAGAGGCTGTTGAGTAGGTAGTTATAATCTAGGAGATAGCAGCAGTTCAGGGCTCTGATCCAGGCTTGAATGTAATATTTGGAGTTGTCAGCACAATTTGGTGGTTCAAATCCTGAGAGTGAGTGACTTTCCCAAGGAAATATAGACAGGAAGGCCTGCGTACTGAACCCTGGGTCACCTCTAACTTTTAGGGTTATGTCATGTATGAATGTGAGAGTTGGACCATAAAGAAGGCTCAGTGCTGAAGAATTGGTGCTTTCAAATTGTGGTGCTGGATAAGACTCTTGAGAGTCTCTTGGACAGTAAGGGGATCAAACCAGTCAATCCTAAAGGAAATAAACCTTGAATATTCATTGGAAGGACTGAGCTGAAGCTGAGGCTCCAATACTTCGGTCACCTGATGCAAAGAGGTGACTCATTGGAAAAGACCCTGATGCTGGGAAAGATTGAGGGCAGGAGGAGAAGGGGTGTGATAGAGAATGAGACGGCTGGGTGTCATCACTGATTCAACGGACATGAGTTTGAGCAAATTCTGGGAGATAGCCTGGAGTGCTGCAGTCCATGGGTTCCCAAAGAGTTGGACACAACTGAGCGACTGAACTGAACTGGGCGAGAAGAATCCGGCAGTGAGTAGTGAGAAGGCCTGGCCAGTAGGGTGAAAGGAAAACAAGAATACTCTGGTGTCTTAAAAGTCAAGTGTGGGAAGTGTTCATGGAAAACGATTCACCATCTTGGTTAAGTAATATGAAGACCAAGAATCAGCTGTTAAATTTAGTCATGTAAGGATTACTGAGGGCTGACTGTGAGACTGGGAGCTGACTGTGGCTCAGATCATGAGCTCCTTATTGCCAAATTCAGACTTAAATTGAAGAAAGTGGGGAAAATCACTAGACCATTCCGATATGTCCTACATCAAATCCCTTACAATTTATACAGTGGAAGTGACAAATAGATTAAAGGGATTAGGTATGATAGGCAGAGTGCCTGAAGAACTGTGGAAGGAGGTTTGTGACATTGTACAGGAGGCAGCGATCAAGACCATCACCAAGAAAAAGAAACGCAAAAAAGGCAAAATGGTTGTCTGAGGAGGCCTTACAAATAGCTAAGAAAAGCAGAGAAGGGAAAAGCAAAGGAGGAAAGGAAAGGTATACCCATTTGAATGCAGAGTTCAAAGAATAGCAAAGAGAGATTTTTTTAAGAAAGCCTTCGTCAGCGATCAATGCAAAGAAATAGAGGAAAACAATAGAATGGGAAAGACTAGAGATCTCTTCAAGAGAATTAGAGATACCAAGGGAACATTTCATGAAAATATTGGCAAAATAAAGGACAGAAATAGTATGGACCTAACAGAAGCAGAAGATATTAAGAAGAGGTGGCAAGAATACACAGAAGAACTATACAAAAAAGATCTTCATGACCCAGATAACCATGATGGTGTGATCATTCACCTAGAGCCAGACATCCTGGAATGCAAAGTCAAGTCGTCCTTAGGAACCATCACTAGAAACAAAGCTAGTGGAGGTGATGGAATTCCAGTTGAGTTATTTCAGATCCTGAAAGATGATGCTGTGAAAGTGCCACTCAATAATATGTCAGCAAGTTTGGAAAACTCAGCAGTGGCCACAGGACTGGAAAAGTTAGTCTTCATCTCAATCCCAAAGAATGTTCAAACTACCTCACAATTGCACTCATCTCACATGCTAGCAAAGTGATGCTCGAAATTCTCGAAGCCAGGCTTCAGCAGTACATGAACCAAGAAATTCCAGATGTTCAAGGTGGATTTAGAAAAGACAGTGAGCCAGAGATCAAATTGCCAACATCCGCTGGATCAGTGAAAAAGCAAGAGAATTCCAGAAAAGCATCTACTTATGTTTTATTGATTACGCAAAAGCCATTGACTGTGTGGATCGCAGCAAACTGGAAAATTCTTCAAGAGATGGAAGAATGACCTGATGTGCCTCCTCAGAAATCTGTATGCAGGTCAAGAAGCAACAGTTGGGAGCAGACATGGAACAACAAACTGGTTCCAAATAGGAAAAGGAGTACGTCAAGGCTGTATATTGTCACCCTGCTTATTTAACTTATATGCAGAGTACATTCGGCGAAATGCTGGGCTGGATGAAGCACAAACTGGAATGAAGACTGCAGGGAGAAATATCAGTAACCTCAGGTATGCAGATGCTACCACCCTTATTGCAAAAAGCGAAGAGGAACTTAAGAAGCCTCTTGATGAAAGTGAAAGAGGAGAGTGATAAAGTTGGCTTAAAACTCAACATTCAGAAAACTAAGATCATGGCTACTGGTCCCATCACTTCATGGCAAATAGATGGGGAAACAATGGAAACCGTGGCAGACTTTATTTTCTTGGGCTCCAAAACCACTGCAGATGGTGATTGCAGCCATGAAATTAAAAGACGCTTGCTCCTTGGAAGAAAAGTTATGATGAACCTATACAGCATATTAAAAAGCAGAGACGTTATTTTGCCAGCAAAGGTTACTCAGGTAGTCATGTATGGATATGAGAGTTGGACTATAAAGAAAGCTGAATGCTGAAGAATTGATGGTTTTGAACTGTGGTGTTGGAGAAGACTCTTGAGAGTCCCTTGGACTGTGAGGAGATGAAACCAGTCAATCCTAAAGGAAATCAGTCTTGAATATTCATTGGAAGGACTGATGTTGAAGCTGAAACTCCAGTACTTTGGCCACCTGATGTGAAGAACTGTCATTGGAAAAGACCCTGATGCTTGAAAAGATTGAAGGCAGGAGGAGAAGAGGGCGACAGAGGATGAGATGGCTGGATGGCGTCATCTACTTGATGGACATGAGTTTGGGTAAACTCTGGGAGTTGGTGATGGACAGGGAGGCCTGGCGTGCTGCAGTCCATGGGTTTGCAAAGAGTTGGACACAACTGAGCAAGTAAGCTGAACTGAGCTGAAGGATTACTGATGGCCTTGATGAGACGTTTCTGTGGTATGTTGTGGGTGAGCAACTGGTGTGTGGGCTAAGGAGAGTGAGAGTCGTTCAGTCGTGTCCAACTCTTTGTGACCCTATGAACTATCCATACAGTCCATGGGATTCTCCAGGCCAGAATACTGGAGTGGGTTGCCATTCCCTTCTCCAGGGGATCTTCCCAACCCAGGGATCAAGCACAGGTCTCACACATGGCAGGCGGATTGTTTACCAGCTGAGCCACAATGGAAGCCCAGGAGAAGATGGGAGAAAGATGACTGAATAGGTATGTGAAATGGGGAAAATTCCAGGCTTTTTGTCTGCTCATAAACACGCTCCACAGAGAGAAAAGGTGATGAACCAGGAGTGGAGGGGAGCTAGAGCTAGAGCTGCAGCCTTGAGTTTTTTAAAGGGAAAAAGTCAAAGACTGCAATGAGGAAATGCCAGTTAATCCAGACCAGTGGAGGGAGAGGAGCATATGTGGGTAAGCTGCAAGTCAGGGGGTTCAGGATGAGGTGAGATCCCATGCATCTGTTGGTTTCTGTTTGCTGAGTGAAACAGGAAGTAACGGTTATCAGCTTAAAGTGAGGACTGGGGAAGAAAGGTCTTAGGGTTACAGAGGGTGAGAGTGTGAAATAATTATCTGGGAAAGTGGAAAATCAGTGGATTGAGCAAATGTAGTTTGATGAGGGGGTGGCTGAAAGCGGCTCTTTGAAGTTAGTGGTGGAGATTTTCCTCCTGCCGTGTTAAACTGCTCTTGGGCTGGCATGAAGTGGGCAGAAAGTTGGATATGAATGTTGGGTTTTTGCTGGTTGTGGTACCATGAGATGAGAAACAGGAGGCACAAGAATGTATCCATAGGGAGTGGTGGGCTGTGAGACTGGGATGTGAGGGTCAGGACAGGGGAGGAATAACAGAAAGTGGTAGGATCAGTGAGTTGAAGGATCCGCTATGGGTGAGGAATTGTTGGAGCGGGCATCTCCAGGAGGTAAGCGATAGTCAGGACGACTGCTCTGGACGATTAGGTGGTGGGTGAATAGGACGCTTAAAATTGAGATGGTTGAAAGGTTGCACTTGTTTGGTAATTAGAGGATGATTAATAAACCCCATAGTTTGTTTCCATCCTTTGCGTATATCCCATTTTTAATAGGACAAATTCAAGAAAACATTTAGATCTGTCTTACGTATTAACTTCATTCTGGCTAATTGGTCCCATATTAATCGGTACAGGGTTAAGGGTTTAATGATTGCTTAACTGATATTTTCTTCTTTCCCCCATTGGTAAATCAGACATCACTCATCTTGTGTAAAAACTGAAATAGAAAACTGAAGTCTGATTTTAGTATAAACTATGCATGGAAATAGCCATGTCCTCCTTAGTTAATTGTATTGAAGTTTCCAGATAAATTGAACTTTTTCACCAAATTTAAAATGGATAACATAGAATCAGTGGTAAGACTATAGTATATATGCAGTAACTCTGTGTAGGCCGAATCATGATCCTCCAATGATGTCACATCCTAAGCCCCAGAAGCTATAAGTATATTAAGTCACAATGCGGAAGGGACTTTGTGGATGTGATTAAGTTAAGGATTTGGAGATGGGTGTGATTATCCTGGATTATCTAGGGTGGGGTATATAATCTCAGGGGGCCTGACAAGTGAAGGGAGGGGGCAGGAGGGTCAGAGTCAGAGGGATTTGAAGATCTGCACTGCTGCTGATGCCTGCCTTGGAGATGGAGGAGGGGACCCTGAGCCTGCCAACGCATGATGCGGTCTCCAGAAGCTCCCCCGAGCCTACAGAAGCAGGAGTTGGCCTTGAGCTGTATCGGCATGACTACCGAGCCTGTAGGCAGACTAACCTGCAGGCCAGCCGAGCTTGATCATAGCCTGGTGGGGTATATTGTATCTAGGTAAGAAGTGGCACTGTCAGGAACAGAGTTGGTCAGTCAAGTAATACAGGCAGGTTTTATATTGTTAATTCAAATACCAGAGCACCCTCATTTAGTACTCAGTTTTCAGTTCAGTTCAGTTTTCAGTCGCTCAATCGTGTCTGACTCTTTGTGACCCCATGAACCGCAGCACGCCAGGCCTCCCTGTTGATCACCAACTCCTGGAGTCCACCCAAACCCATGTCCATTGATTCAGTGATGCCATTGTCCCCGTCTCCTCCTGCCCTCAATCTTTCCCAGCATCAGGGTCTTTTCCAATGAGTCAACTCTTCGCATCAGGTGGCCAAAGTATTGGAGTTTCAGCTTGAACATCAGTCCTTCCAATGAACGCCTAGGACTGGTCTCCTGTAGGATGGACTGGTTGGATCTCCTTGCAGTCCAAGGGACTCTCAAGAGTCTTCTCCAACACCACCGTTCAAAAGCATCAACTCTTCTGCACTCAGCTTTGTTTATAGTCCAACTCTCACATCCATACATGACCACTGGAAAAACCATAGCCTTGACTAGACAGACCTTTGTTGGTAAAGTGATGTCTCTGCTTTTTAATATGCTGTCCAGGTTGGTCATAACTTTCCTTCCAAGGAGTAAGCGTCTTTTAATTTCATGGGTGCAGTCACCCATCTGCAGTGATTTTGGAGCCCAGAAAAATAAAATCTAACACTGTTTCCACTGTTTCCCCATCTATTTCCCATAAAGTGATGGGACCAGATGCCATGATCTTCGTTTTCTGAATGTTGAGCCTTAAGCCAACTTTTTCACTCTGCTCTTTCACTTTCATCAAGAGGCTTTTTAGTTCCTCTTCACTTTCTGCCATAAGGGTGGTGTCATCTGCATATCTGAGGCTGTTGATGTTTCTCCCAGCAGTCTTGATTCCAGCTTGTGCTTCCTTCACCCCAACGTTTCTCATGATGTACTCTGCATATAAGTTAAATAAGCAGGGTGACAGTGTACAACCTTGACGTACTCCTTTTCCTATTTGGAACCTGTCAGTTGTTCCATGTCCAGTTCAAACTTTTGCTTCCTGACATGCCTACAGATTTCTTAAGGAGCAGGTCAGGTAGTCTGGTATTCCCATCTCTTTCAGAATTTTTCACAGTTTATTGTGATCCACACAGTCAAAGGCTTTGGTATAGTCAATAAACCAGAAATAGATGTTTTCTGGAACTCACTTGCTTTTTCAGTGATGCAGCGGATATTGGCAATTTGATCTCTGGTTCCTCTGCCTTTTCTATAACCAGCTTGAACATCTGGAAGTTCACGGTTCACGTATTGCTGAAGCCTGGCTTGGAGAATTTTGAGCATTACTTTACTAGTGTGTGAGATGAGTGCAGTTGTGCGGTAGTTTGAGCATTCTTCGGCACTGCCTTTCTTTGGGATTGGAATGAAGACTCAGTTTTACTAGAGTAATAATCCTGCAGTAGAGAATGATACCAGGGACTGTTTACCCTGACGTTTTAAAACATGGTAGATAATGGGTTCTTTTGCTTAGGTTTCTGTGCTCCCTGAACAAATGCCTGGTTATAATTTAGCTTCCTGTGTGCATGTCTACATGGAAAGAGTTCAGTGAACAGATGATTCAATTATCTGATTCCCTTTGATTATATATTGGTTTCCAGTATGGTTTGCTTGTGGACATGGGTGTATGAGGACACACTGACCAGAAAGTTCTCATTTCTCTTGATTCTGTTGGCTGTTGTAGCTCTTCACTGCTGAACTGGTATTTTGGTCTTAGTTACATCCATTGAAATCAGTCCATCCCTGGGAGATGACTCTACTGGATACTTTTAACTGATTATTTTTGCAGACCCTCAGAGGATTAGTTCTGGATCTTGGAATTCAGCTAGGTAATACAACCCCAGAAGGCTTGTGGAACATAAAATATTTTCTCCAGGTATCATAGCCCTGCTTCTGCAAAGCTGAGAAGCAAACACGAATGAGCTTTGCTGAACTGAATTTCTGTAATTGAAAACCAGGAAAGGGGCAAGTGTATCAGTTTTCAGAATCAAGATAATTTCAACATCTGGATAGTTTGGAAAAATAGGCCAAAAGTCAGGTGAGATATAGCATAACCAAGTGTAGAGTTTTGTACTGTATCATTTTAAAAGAATGTAAAGTGTTAGTTATAGAAGATAAAATTTATTGGAAGTCCGAAGAGTGCTCTGTAATGACCTAGAGGGGTGGGATGGAGGGGTAGGAGGGAGGCTCAAGGGGGAGGGGACATTTGTATTCACATGGCTGATTTACGTTGCTGTTTAGCAGAAACTAACACGACATTGTAAAGCAGTTATACTCCAATAAAAAAAAGGCCTGAGAAGAGCTAAGATATCTACAGCTTATGTTGGATGAATATATTACTTTCTAAAATAACTCTTAAATATCTTTCTAGATTTGTGCTAATAGTTCTAGTGGAATGTAGTCAGAACCCTTAAATGTTTAACCTACCGAAATAAGGTGAAAATACTCGATGCTTATTTTCATTTACTAGAATATAAGTATGTTAATTTGTTGCTAAAATCGATACACATGGTGGACATTGAAGTTTAGCATTTGCTAAAACTATGAACAATGGAAAGAATAGCAGTATTCTGCAAAGTTTCAAACAGCCTCATACACACCTACAGGTAAAGGGTAGCATACATACAATAACTTGCAGGATATAATGGCTAGTTAGTATGGGCTGTCATTGGCTTGTATTATTTTTAACAGAGTAATCATTTTTTTTCAATTAAATGTAGGATTTACCTGGATGTCTATTATCTAATTTTAATAGTTTCAATATGGGAAAACTAGACCACTGCCACCCACAGCTACTGTGGTAAGCACAAATGAATTACAGCGTAATCTGAACCTTGTGTTCACATAGTGATCAGATTGTATCAGGGCATTTGTTTAAAGACATTTCTTGTTTGAGTTCGCATATGTTTCATCCTTATAAGAGAAAATAGGAGAAATCCATAAGGCAGTTTGAGATATGCCTACTAATAGGGAATATTATTAAACATGCTTGCTTTCTTTTACTGTGGTGATTAGCTTCGTTATCAGTCTGTTTTCCTCCATTCTGATTTGTCCACTGTGCCCATTTTGAATACCTACTATATAGAAAACATTAAGCTAAATACTGAGAGAAGTGGAAGATAGAAAAATCAGTGACAGCTCATGCTCTTAAGCTCAGGGTAGAAGTCATTTCAGAACCTGAATTGTCAGTTGAAGAGAGGAGATGCTGCCTGTTAGGAGCATGCAGGGAGCCTGTAGGTGAGGCCTTAGGAGTACTTGGCAGTAAACTGTATTTGCTACCTGTGCAGTGGAGCCATAAGCTCCCGGGGCGCCGTGCTGATGTGTGTCCCCACGCTCTGGCACGCACTCACTTTTCAGAAAAGAGTGGATGAACAAATGTAGACCCTCTACAAATGTGGCAGGATATCTGCCACAAAGAGGAAGAAGGACGTTCGCTAAACTCAGTGATGTGTTCAAGGAAATGGGTTGTGGATTAGCTCTGGATCAGGAAATCTGAAAGTTTCTGTGGACAAAAGGAAAGGAACCATTGGAGAGAACACAGAAGATGTAAATGAAGGAGGGACTCATTCATGGAATAAAATTCCACAGGGACTGTGTGATAGGGGAAGAGTTAGCCTTAGAAAAGAGATCCCTGTGTACCCTTACACAGGAGAGAGAGAAGGGTTTGGAATTTATTATAATACATCAGTAAGGGCTCAGGTAAAGTAATTAGCATTAATTAATATGCTGATAAATCCCACAGCACTTTCAATTATAGTGGCCTAATAACTGAAGAAAAATGCAGGTTGAAAGTGTTCAAAATTGTGTACATGCCAGTGGTTACACACCGTGGCTCCCAGTGAGAAATGGTGCATTGTAATCATCAGGTGCATTTGTCATAAACTTTTGAGAGTGAAGGGCTCCTGCAAGTGCCAACATCTAGTCGTGCCAGGGGAGGAGATATTCCTCCTTGTCCTGCTGAATAATTCAGAAGTTCTGTCTCTGCTTAGTGCTGACTTGGGATAAACGTGAAAAGGTTTATAGAGTTAAGACCATTTTTAAATGGACAGACTTTTTTTCTTTGGAGCCTATTTTGTTCCTTTTTCCCTCCTTCCTGGGAGACTGATTTTCTTCAGCAGCGTTTTACTGGGAAGCCTGGCCAGTTCCATGTATTGTCTGTCATAGTGGGTATCACATCGAATGGCAGGATTGTCATTTGAAGGAGTTGGGTTTGGCGACTACGATCGCTGGAGACATCTCTAGCAACAACACGCTCATTGGACTGGCCCTGTCTCTAGGATAGAGGGTATGGTAAACAAGTGATGACTGACTTTGAGGCACATGCTGGGCTATTATTGGATAGCCCATTAGGCACTTAAACGTAAGCTCAAAACCTTGCAACCTGCCCCTGGTTTATAAGAGTGAGAGTGTCCTTTGCCTGCAGGTGCAGATTTAGGAGCATGAAGAAGCTAGTGGTGGCCAGCTTCAAGAAGCACAGTGCCCAGGGCCACTGATGACAGTTTATATCAGGGTGACCACTGAGTGCCCTTATGGTCCTCAAACATCCTCATATTCAGAGGATGGCTCGTGAGACGTGACTCAAGGCTGTCGATTCTCATCCATTTTGAGAAATCAGTCCATAGTCTTGAAATGCCGAAATAGCAAAGCATCCTTGAAAAACATTTTCGTTATAAACAATAATTACATATATAACAAAAATTATATACAGTAGTTATAAAGTAATAAGTAGAAAGCCCTTCCCCCAGTTCTTACATGTTTTGACAGTTTCTTGGATAGCTTTTCATAATTTTCATGTTTTTTACTCACACTTGCATGCTTTTTAAAAATTATTTTTTAAATGAATGATATTGTGTGTCCGTCTGTTTAATGGTGTCATTTATGCACTTTCTGATACTGGTATCCCCTACTTTTTGAAAATTCTCTTTATTCTACTGAAAATTCTCTTTATTCTACTTCATTTTAAAGAAAGTCCTACTTTAGTGCCAATTTTCTCTAACCAGAAGAATTCCAAGGAGGATTTTTGCTTTTATGAAAAAAAGCAAAAATAGCCTTCGGTGTCTGTTTTCCAGCTGGCTGTTATAGAGGCAGTGTGCACCCCAATCAGTGAAAGTGGCCCCACTAAAGTCCTTCCCCAGGAACCACACTCAGCATCTCGGTATCTAGCTTCCATAGCTTTGAACTGTGTGAGCATCTGTGCTTATCTCGATTTTATTTTGTGCATCCGTTAGCAGGATGTGTCCTAAGTTAATGGCTCCTTTGCTCTATTCCATTTTGGCGTATGAAAGGTTTTGTAGGACTGCTGTTGCTTCAGATAGTTGGTGAAACCATGGGACACCTTTCCTCAGCTAGATGAAATGAAACATAATTTTTTTTAACCACTTCCTTTTGACAGACATTAGGATGATTTTCCAGATTTTTCTTTCATTATTGTAGGTTAATGTTAAAGCTGTAACATTGTCATTATAGTCTGCTTGTACAAATATTTTTGCTTACATGAAAGAAGAAATGTAAAGAATCCTGGTCCTAGAAGTCAAATTTGTGGGTCAAAAACATGTAGGTTTCTACATTTTTATGGATATTGCCTTGTTCCACCAGCATTTAGTATCAGTTTACACTTCTCCTGGTGGTATAGTCGAGCCCCCCATCCCCCCAATTCTTGACCGTCATTGCTCATCTGTTAGTATGTTGTTTTAATTTACGTTTCTTAAGTTATGAGTGTTTGAAGATGTTTTCATGTTTATAGATCATTTTTATTTTTCAGTGAATTGTCTGTAGTCATTGCCCATTTTCCAGTGAATTGTCTTTTTCTTAGCAATTTGTCAAGACTGTGCATATTAATATTTGATGCAAATATTTACCTTGGTTTATTGTTTGTTTTTGTTTATAATTGATTTTTTAATTTGATTTGTCTTTTATAAAATCAATTGTGACTTCTTTTTGACTTCTACAATTAAAAAAATCATAAAGTCCCTCCTGTATTTCAAAATTTATTAAATAATTTTTTTCTTCAAGTATTTTTATAGTCTCATGTTTTAACTTTATTGTGGTATACCTGGAATTTGTTTTGTAAAGGATTGAAGGTAAGCATTTAGCCATAAGTTTTCCAAATGGCTAGCAGTTGTCTCAATATCATTTTTTGGAACATTTTCCCATCTTCTCATAGAATACTTGAATTTGAGATTTTCTGACTGATAGATATATGGCACTTATAGTAACATCTAGACTAAGGGACTGATTCTTCATGAGAATGTATATTTCATTGGATACACTTAAACAGATGGGCACTGTTTTTATAGAAATTTGATTCTGTGATTTGTTGAAATTTATAGTTAACTTAATGGAACTCTTTGATTTTATTAAACAGGAGACCTCAATATAGGAGTCTTGAAGTGACAAATGGAGTTTCATGATTAGTATAATTTAAAACTGAGTATAAAACTACTTGCCTTAATTAGCTGTGAAACATGTCTTCTGAGTACTAAAATCTCATTGGTTTATCATGAAAGGCCTTGACCCAAGTGGGAACAGTGAAAACTGTAGAATTTGAAAAGTAGTGTCAGACATTTGTTGTTGCATTTTCTGGGTTGGATGAATTGTTCAGGGAATATGATAGAGCTGTAATTTGTATGACAAAACATACTATGAAGCTGTGAACACAGTATGCATGAGGCTAAAAGTTACTCAAGGGAAAGACTTGAGTTTTGAAGAGGCAGCTACTTTTTTATTTTTGCCAAAGAATGCTAGCAAATATGAGTTGAGAAGAACTGTGAGTTCTCTTTGTTGATGTAAGACACAAATTTGAGATTTTTAGGTAAGTGTTTAAGGCTCATAGAAAAAGTGTGCATCTATCGATTATTTATGTTTTCTTTGAAATTTATTGCAACGGAAAACAGGAATCTATGACATACGTGATAAAGGAGGCAGCACTGACTGCTTACAGATAAGACTGGCATGCAGTTTTCCTTGATGAAAATTTTAATGCATCAAAATAAAAAGCTTACAGAATCATCTTATGAACATCCATGGGAAAATGATCTTCAAAGCTTATTGAATTTGTTTTTAATATTTTCACTTGAGGCAAATCATATCTTAAATCTAGATATGACTCAAAACAGTTCTTTTCTGCTTTATTCTAAATATTTAAGTATAAATTACAGTTTATTAAAGGATGGTTCTGAGACCTAGAAACTTCAAAGTCAAACCATTTAACTTTGGAACAGTTGTCTATATACTAAATTTAGTTGGACTTCACATAAAAAATTAAGAAGATAAGCTAATTCAGATGTGTTTATGACCCCTGGTTTAAGACAAACATAGAGTTTAAATTGAACCATATGTATATATTTTGATATTTTTTGGTAAGGTACCATATTCATATACAATTAAAGAATTTCATTGGTATAGATCAAGCAGAGAAATGCAAAGCATTAAACAGTGTGTAGACTCTAGTGATAATTCATGTATTTTACTTAGTAGATATTTATGAATGGCATAAAAATTTATAAGATGTTCATTTTTATTACACTATAGTTAAGGCCATCTCTTTTAGTGGAACTTTGGCTACAAAATTTCTGAGTTTTAAATTGTGGCTTCAGGTGAATGAAGTACCCTTATAGTAAGTGATTTTGAAAGCTTCTTGGCTCGTTTAACCTTACAAAATAGTCTGAAATGTTTACACTTGTTGAAACCACTGAGGCTGTACGAATGAAAGAGAACTAATTTTCAGGATTAATGTAGGGTTTTGAAAACACAAGCTTCACACTAAAATAGAGACCAGGGCTTCCCTGGTGGTACAGTGGTTAAGAATCTGCCTTGCAGTGTAAGGGGCACTGGTTTGATCCCGCGTCTGGGAAGATCGCACACGCTGTGAAGCACCGCAGCTACTGAGCCTGTGCGCTACACGTACGGAAGCCCACGAGCTTGAGCCCATGCTCAGCGACAAGAGAAGCAACCGCAGTGAGACGGTCTCACACCACAATGAGAGCGTAGCCCCCACTCGCCACAGCTAGAGAGAGCCCACCTGCAGCAGCAAAGACCAGCACAGCCAAAAAAGTCAAAATTAAAAAAATAAAAAGAGACCAGTTGGTGACTGACATTCACTTGCATCGTGAATGCTGTGCTTCTCAGTGGGTTTTGTTTCCAGCCCTACCGTCTCATTCTGTTGTCCCTGATACATACTGCCTTCCTCCTCTCGTGGAAACAGAGCAGTCCTTATTATCTGGCTTCTTCGCATTATAACCCAGACCTAAAACAAAAAGTTAGGAAATAAAAGGCTAGGATCCCACTCACTGAGGTTTGGAGCCATCTCTCATCTTTAGGATTTGGCTTTCAACGCTTAGGACATTCAGTGTTTGTTGAATGAGTGAGCACTTACTTTGATTGTAGAAACAGGTTAATTTTCGTCTACTTCACTGTTGGAATGAGGAGTTCTTACAATACACAAAAATGTGTTTCTTAGGGCCAGACCATTCTTCTGGTTCATTATTACACTTTTCTTTCTTGCCTTGGTTTATGTGTGTAAAGAAGAGCTTAGTTGCTGTCTAACATCATTAGCTTCATTAATGATATTGTTAAATTTAACTCTGTGAGAAATAAACATTTCATAATCTCCGGGGATGAATGAATAAAGTACTACTCTGGCTCTGTTGAACCACCTTGGAGTTAAATTGTCATTATTGTCATACCTAGCAGCTGACAGGGTAAGAAGGGTACCCTCTCGTTCTAAGGAAGGTTACGATACTCTGGATGGAAATGTGTACATATTCACTTTTCTGAGGTTAATAATGGCTTCTAATATTTTACATTTCAGTGTCATGTTAGATTTCATTTCATGACCTTTTGTTCATTCACATGTATTTTTGTTTTTAGCTCTAAACGAAAGACATGAGGCCTAAGACTGAAATGAGGTTGTTTTGAGGTCATCTGATTTCTGGCTAGACGGTGTGCGATCGCCTCGTCCTGAAACCACTGCAGACAGAATGGTAATGGCAAAGCCTGAGACAAAGAGAGGCCTTCATGTTTTTCTGTGTCTCCTCTCCTACCCCAGTTCCTTTCTTTATAAGCTTAATTTTTTTTTGTAAGTTGTGAACCAGAAATGTTGAACAACATGCTGGCACCCTATCTAAACTGGTTCAAGTGTTTAATACCAAAAAGAGTAATTATGTAAAACTATAGATCAATTAAACCTTTTAGAGTTGGTTAAACATACTTTTAAAAAACTGAGATCTTGTGAGCTGCTTAAGTAGCAGCAAAATGTTTATTACAGGAAAGCACCTCAGACTGTTAGGTATTTGCAGATTGAAATAATGTTCCCCCCTTTGAAATCCAATGTAGTTTGCTCTCAAAAGGAACTGTGGACTGAACAAGTTTTTCAGACTAGATAGTAAAGATTCTTGCCACAGGTTTTTCTGTCATAAAGAATGTTGATGTTTTATGTATGTGTCTGTTCTCGGTTTTTTTAAATGTGAAGTGCCCATTAAGAGGGTTAGTTCCATGAATTAACTCTTCTCTTATTATTGCATGTATCTTAGTTCAAAGTATATTTTACGATAGCAGCACTCTATTATAGTAAAACATTTTTAGGGGGTTGTAGAGGCTCTCTTTATCAAGTTTATCCCAATGGACCATGTCCTGTTAAATGTGTTGATATAGCAGACAATTCCTAGACCTGATCCTCCCAGACCCCCCCCAGAATGGAATCTCAGCAGATTCTTTGCTCAAATTCAGATCTTATACTTAGCTACTTTTTCAGAGTAAGTGGTTCTTTATGTTATTTCGTTTCCTCTACTACATGTAATGCTATTAATAGCAAAAATAATATTATAAATTTACTTACATTTAGTCTAAATAAATTATACATCAGTTTATTTAACTGATGAGATGCTGAGAAAATGAAATTGTCATTCTATTCCAGAGAGTGATACAGAGGGCAAATTCTAAACTACTGACAGCATTAAGAATTATTTTTTACAGTCATGTTTATTTCCATGTTTTCTTCTAGAGACTCAGTTATAGTATAGTTCTAAAGAGCACCTAAGTTCCCTACAAACAGCATTGTCCTCCAGATAGTATCACAAATAGTATTTTATGGATAGTATTTTCTCAGATGTTGAGAATGACCTAAAATTTATAAAATACATTCTTCTATTTCATGTTATATGACCTTCTGTGATGATAAACTTATTTACATGTTACGTAAATCCAGGCATTGTTTTGGCTAATCCAGAGTGCAATAACTTAATATCTGTGAGCTCAATTTATACTTAAATAATTCAGCCTAGCCTTGTTCTAAAGAAACGCAGTATACAATAGGTTGTTTCCTTGTTTTATTTTGTTTCCTAATTTGTTGTTTTCCTCTTCTTTTGGAAATGTGAACTCCGAACTTTCAATTTTCTGTGGAATCATTAAATAGGCTGGTCTAAATAGCATGGTTTTTAAACCTGTAATTAAGAGAATTGTTCCTGTAGTTCATTTTCGTATGTTAATGTTTTTATGAGAATTACTGGTTTAAAATAACCATGTCTTATATGTTCCAAAACAAAATTGTTTTTCTTTTTCAAATAAATCCTGTATAGATGGACCCTTTTTGAGTTTACAAGAACTTTGAAGGTCATCTTTCTTATTTCACGTGCTGAAAGCTAGTGTAGTAGAAGCACAAAGACGTTAACCACTGTTAAGTGGCTAAAACATAGCTTCTCAAGGTGAGTCACGTAAGAAGGAGATAAAAAAATCTCATTTATGCATCTGAATGTTTGTTACCTTAATGATAGCTTAAAAAAAGAAGAAAGCCAAAACCAGTACCACTTTATATTTTCAAACTGTAAATATGAAGGTATTTTGACCCAGTAGATATTCACATAGGTAACATGTATGAGTACAGTTTAGTATTTATTTTGTTGTAAGTAAACAGCCTTGTTATTAAGGAGAACTTTGATGTTAGACTTTAAAAACTTAAAACTGTAAATGGGGGGAAAAGCATTAACTTTAAAATGTCATTTTGAAAATTATAAAATACTGACCTTTTCTAAGAAAATCTTTTCCTTTTGACATTGTTTAATTTTTTTTCCTTTTTGTTTTTTAGGTTTGCAATTTTTTTTGGTGATGGCATGTTCAGAATCTTGGATCCCTAAGTTGAATATGTTGGAAATATTTAGGAACTCTGGAAATTGTTGTTTTTGTATATATAATGACTTACTAGGTAAATCAATAGATTTAATAAAACATGTAGAAGAATAGGCGTTATAATTTTGTATTTCTAAGTTAGCATGCATGTCTCAAATTCTCAGCTGTTAGTATCAATGTCATACTCTGGAGACAGCTGTCTTTTGAAGATTCGCAGGTTTCTATGGACCGTGTGTTTTCCCAGGCAGTTTATATAATCTTCCCGTGCCAATTTGATCAGCTTTTCTGCCTTTCTCTCTACCTCATGCAGTGTCGCTTCCTTAGTCAGAGGTGATTCTCGATCAGGAGGAGAAAGATGAAATAATTGTCAGGCGATAGTCCCAAAGGTAGTAATTACAAAACTTCAACCTGGAAATGACCTCAGCATGGTCATAGCAGGATATGCAAATTCTACCCGGTATATCCAGATACACCAGTGGCAAAATGCTGCCAGTTTTCAAATTAGATATCATCCTGTGGGATGGGAGTGCCCATAAGGAGGGAAAGGAGCCGCTCGGTTTCGCCTGCCTCTCTCTCCCTGTTGTTGAATGAATGAATTAGGAAAGGAAAATGGCCATGAAACAGGCTGTGCAAATGAAGAGGAGAAGGAACAAGACTTGGCTCTCCAGGAAGGACTGTTTCTCTTAGAAAGGGAAAGCTGCCTGTATTCCACGTGCACTGTTTTAAAACTGAGGGCTACTCTGAAGTAGACCCAGAGTGTGAACTAGGGCATTCTCAACCAAAGGGATGGATGGAGAACTGGCGTTTGATAGGAGGGTCAGGCGTTCTTTGGGTGACTGGAGTGCCATGACTGGTGGTTGTCCTCTCTGGCCTGTTTCTGCTGGGATTAAAAGATTTAAGCATTCTGGGATGGGTAGTTATATTGATGGTCAAAGATGATTGCCTCCCTTTTCTTTTGACCAGAACTGGGGAAAGGTTTGATTGTTTTTAAGAGCTTATTCAGAGCAATTAAAAAAAGATTAAAGGGAAGGGATGAGGAGAAGTCAAGGAACTTTAGAGACTGAGTGCTAGCTCAGTAGGGTGTTAATTATTTATTCCAAGTTTTTTTATTATTAGATAATCCAGTAATACAGAAATTGGTAGAACAGAACTTTTGATAACGCTTCTGTTAGAAGGCATGTAGAACCTGATAAACTATGTAAGATAGACTGTAACTGCATCCTCCTTCCCCTTGCTTTGCTTGGTTTAATAGGAATTGGCTGATATATATTTAATAAATGGCACAATGAAAAAATCAGAATTTTTTAAAAATCAAGTTACATTTTAACCTAAATATGTATTGCCTATTTAGCTGCTTTCCCATTACAACTGACTTTAAAAAAAACGGTCCTTCTGTGATACTTTTGTCAATAGAAGTGTTTCCTCTTAGCCAATACTAGCCACAGTATTGACTGGGCCTAGGCATTTGATATATCCCAAAGGAATTAGCCAGGAAAAGACTTGGTCCCTACTGGAATGAATATTTTAAAGACCTTCTTAGCTTCTGAACACTGTGAGTACAAATGAAAGAGACCCAAGAGAGGGAAAAACTTAAGAGCCTAGGAATAAAGATGATGGTGGGGATGAGGGGAGGGGTGAGCTCTTATATAACTAAGCTAAGATGCTTGAAGGCAGGGAATTAGTTTCCTGGAGATTATGAGATAGTATGGGAAATCCCTTGAAGAGTAGGTATTCTGATGTTAATTTGCGTAGTTCACACTGGCATACTATTATTTTAAAGATAGTGGCAGGTGATACTGGAAAGTACAAGTGTGTTTCCTAGTAATGAGTTTGATTTCATTCTGGTGTGTTATGAACGGGCATGTGGCTCAAGGATTAGCTTAATTCAAAATATCTTAAATATTAGAGAAAATACCATAAAAACGGGTCTTTTGTCCCTGTTGTATAACTTCAGGAAATACTGTAGAATTCTGAACATAGTGGAGGGTTGATGGCATGAATTTAATCAGTATTTGATGGTTGCCTTCTAGAAACTTCTAAATAAAACCTAAATTTGTTTCGTGTTGGCCTCAGTTGTACGACAGTAGCATTTCTCGTGTGTATGTCCCATGGGAAGGTCTGTACCTCCTTGGCTCACTGCATGTCACAGCCTTGCACATCACTGTGAGGCTTCAGAGACTGACTCAGTTACCTAAGGTTGGTTAGATATTTGGGGAGAGTCGGTACACAGCAGCACACACAAGACAGTGAGCCTCAAACGACAGCTGTCTGTATTCTGGATGTTTTAGACCCTGTTTGGAAGATCAGAAGAAAGCTTTGGATCATTTCCACAACAAAACTGCGGTTTCTGAGTGTAGAGGTTGGCTGTCATCCAGGAAGCCCTGATCTTAAAGACCATCTTCGTTTCACACCTGGCCTTGTTCTGGCTTTGTTGTCACTCCCCATCAGTAGTTGTCTGTCACCTTTGAATGGAGCTCCAGATCCGGAAGGATACTTACCGCCTTACATACTGAACTCTTGAAGCCACAAGTCCAGAGATTTGTGACGTCACGGTGAAAAAACTTTCTGCAAAGCGCTGCCGAAAAGGTGCAGATGGTAAGAACAGGGCCTGAGGCATTAGGTGTGGGACGGCCCTCCTAGGTAGTACCTACCTCCTGCTGGCTTAGGGGCATTTATTTCATAGTAAATTGAATATTAATGTTTTGTTTTTAAAAATGAGCATATTTCCTCTAAAATTTTTAATTATTATAAAGATTTTCTACCTCATGTTTTAGGATATCACATTCACAGTACAAATGAAATGTGTACTTCAAATGAACACAGTGACTAGAAATGTGGGATTCTGTTATTTGTGACTCTGAAATTTGTAGCACACTTTCAGGGAAGTCGTTGAGATTCCCAGATACTTTGTTCTTTATTCCTTGCAGGTTTTCTTGAGCGTATGATTATTTCTGAATTTTATTAACCTATTTATAACTTTAGAGAAAGCTGCCTTCGGTTTATGGTTTGACTCAGAATACTTGGATTTATCGTAAGTTAGCAGTGTGTTTTGAGAAAAATCCGTTTTCAGTAGCTCTCATCTCCATTTTGGAATCTCAGACCAACTGCTCATTACAGTGTACATTGGGACTTTTCTGCAAAATACAGCTCCACTGAGAAGGCCGTCCTTGAAAGATAAGAAACCCGAAGAAAGTAATTTGGGGATGAGCAGAAAGATGGAAGACCGTGCCACAGCGCAGCACACTGGAGACACCCCAGACTTCACTGCTTTTGTACGTGGGACATGATTTGAATGTCTTCTGGGAGCTGGACTTGTAGACAGATAAAATGTATCTTGACTAAGAAAAGCACACCTCTAGCCTCTAAAGCATTGCCCCCAGGACAGCTGACTCTTGATCGTTCACACTGGTGGAGGGAGCCTGGCCCTTTCAACCTGACTAAAGTTAGATGTCATGCAGTCAAAGGTGTTTCTGTGTTCCTTTTGGAATATAGTGTTTGGATTTTACAATATGTGCCCCTCAATTTCACCTGCCCTCACGGAAGAGCCTGAGTTCATCTGTGCCCTGATGCTTAGTCGCTGTCCTTTCGTTTCTGAACTCTTGACCTAAATGTGGGGAAAGCATTGAGTGTAAAGGATTGCAGAATTGATCAGACCTGTTAAGTCTGTTCCACTTCTCCTTCCTGGGTAATTTTATTCCATTTCCTTTTCAACTCTTCTAAACAGAGCCCGGTTTCCGCCCCTTTGTCTTAGGTCAGGATAGGATTGTATAACCACACCGTCCAGGCTGCTTCGCTCTTGTCACATTCTGTTCCGCCTGCAACGGGAGGCTCCTGTTGCTTTGCTCTGAAGGAGTCTCCTTGTGTCCTTGTATTTCCATGTCCCTCCCTGCATGTTCTTGTGGGGAAGACTTAGCACTCTTGGCTATCTAAGACCTGCCTGTAGAGTCCCTAGTAGCTTAAAGAGAGCGTCTGAGCTGCTGTGTTGGCAGGTGTCTCTGATTGTGCTCAGTCAGGTGTGGCTGTCCACCCTCCCTCAGTCCTCCTGAGAGCCGGAACGAACCTCATCTTGCCTCAGGCACAGGGCGAGCAGTCTGACTCTCCTGTAAGCTTGCTGGTTCCTGGAGCCATGCGTTAGTGAGAAAGTTAGAAGAGATCCATACGTTTCCCCCAGATGCTAGTAAAACAAATCAGGTGCCGAGAAAACAACACCAATAAGCTTTGTCAAAGAATAGGCCAGATTTTAGGTTAACCTACACAAACCTGCATTGACCATCCAGCTTTGTCTTACTTTAAAAAAATACACAAATTAACATAATGCTTAGAAGATACTACCAAAGTACCCGGGCATTTTCAAAATGTGATATATGGTACCTCTAAACATTTTTTTTTACAAGCAGCTTTCAGAAACATGTGAAAATGTGTTTTGTGTAGAAGAGTATATACTGAATATAATATCCTGACTGTTATTCTAATAAAGTTAAATTGTCTCATTATTTAAAGCCCAATAGTTTGAAATTGTTTTTGAGTAAACTTTTATAGCATGAAACTATTTTCACTTCTCATAGAATGTACAGATATTAGTAGAAGGTGCTCGTGTGTGTGTGTTTTCCACATAAAATAAAAATATTGTAAACAGGGTCATGTCTCCAGTAAGAGTTTCCAAACTTTTGGCTGTAATTACCAAATGCTTGGGATTGGGCTGACTGGAAATACATCTCAAGTGTTTCTGTATATGTAGCAAATTTTGTCCAAATAAAGTAGCTTTGTCCCCTGAAGGAGCTTTTAGTAATACTTTTGTTAAATAAAACGTGAAAGTTGAAGGAAAGGACCGCAAGGATCTGTAAATGCCATGGCCTCAGTTAGGGGTTTGTGAACTTTCTCCAAGTTAACAGTGGTAGTGAGTTGGTAGGAGTGGGGTGGATCCAAGTTAACAGCGGCAGTGAGTCAGTAGGAGTGCGATGGAGGTGGGATTTGTAGTTTGAAGGGATAAGGAAAGAGCTCTGTCTGGAATCGACTGTGCGGCGGGTCAGTGTGCGGAAGCTGTGACCTGTGGACCCTAAGGGCAAGGTTAGGCTTGGTGCTAGAAGTCTCAACCCACCGTTGCTGAATGACCAGCAGAAGGGTGTTGATCTGAGGCAAAATAGGAAAAAGAAGAGACGGTATAACGACCTCAAAATACATTTTCAGTTAAAAAAAATGGTCTACTCTGTGCCCTTATTTGGTAAAAATAAAAAGCTTGCCATCCCGAGTTAGTTTAAGCGATTTTTATAGTGGTCTGTGAAATCAAAAGGCTGGGAGCGGCTGCTGCTTGGGCTATTAATTCCAGTATTCTGTGCAGCGTTAGCCCATTAGGGTCCCAGTTGCTTATTCCACAGCCCGTAACTCACAGAACAGTGATCAGGGTGTCAGGACAGTTTGGGAAGGTGCAGATAATTAACTTCAGCATTGCTGTGCAGTGGGCGTCGTCATCTCAAACTGCCACACCTCATTACGGTTAGCAGCTAAAAGGATGGCTCGTATCCCGTTTCAGCCAGTGGTTGACTCGAGATGTCCCAAACACATTTCCAGTAGTTATGTGTGAAAATGAATGACAACAAACACACAGATCTGCTGCAGTACCGACTTTGAGGAAATTGTTTATGTTGCCTTGAAGTTAATTTTTTTCAACCTGTAAAATGGTCACCAACCTGCAGAAAATTCTACACTAATAAATGACTAGGATCTATGCAGTGGTTATAATTTGTTTAATTTCTATTTCTGCTTATCTCTAATATCAGGGTTCAAGATTGAATAGTCTTGTGTGACTAGACTACTTTTTTTTTACTGGTTTATCTTCAGAAAAACCGGACAAAAGAATCTGGAAGAAGGAAAAACTGAGGAAGGAACCCAGGACGTGTTTGGGCGGCAGGGTGGTCACCTTCATCTTTACCCCTGAAAGGGCATTTCCAGAAAAGTACAAGCTACGTAACGCCAGTGTTGTATTTCATCTACTTACGTGCTTGCCGCTGTGCTAAGTGATGTATGTAAAATGTGTCTAGGAGTGAATTTCCAAGAAAGATACTGAGATTTCTCCCTTTGACAGCTTTGAGACGATCAGTATCCTTCCTGAACAGGTGCTTGTGGGCAAGTTCAGAGGGAGGCCGTGATCTCTAGCCGTGGTTTACAATACTCCAAAGCACCTCCCTTTGTCTCCAGGGATGCTGCAAAATTCTCACTGAATTGCTCATTACGGAAAGCTTGTCATATTCTACATTAAGTGTTTTCCTTAGAGACTTTATCTTAGGAGACCCAACTTTGAGTTATTAAACCCAGGGCAATGATTAGTGGGGCAGACACCTGCTTTCTGTATTCACTGGGACTTGAAAGCAAGAATGAAATTACCAAATAAAATGGGTTTGAGAGAGATTTTGGACTCCATTTCCTCTATGTCGTGCATCCCTTCCCAAGGGTAGAAAACAATCAGCAAGGGTTTTAAGTTTTTCAATACTGGAAGGCACTACTTTCCCATTAAAATTTTGGATTAAATATTTTGAGCATCTATAATTTTGTAGCAGAGAAAGAATAATTGATGGAAATCATTTCACCTAAAATATGACCCAAGATTTTGTGGTAGGTTTGCAGTTTTGAATTGGGAAGAGAAAGCACAAATTTCTTATTATGGGCCTTTGATAACACAGTTATATGCAGGGAATGTAGTTTTTTTCCTCTCCCCCACATCTCAGTCTTACTTCAAACCAAGTAATGTTTTTAGTCAGGTAATACCTCAGGAACTTTTCCTTGGGAATTAGGATTTTCTTTAGCTCCTGAGTTGCTCTCAGAGGCTTGAGGCTTCTCTGGGCCCCATTTTGACCTTAGAAAAACTATTGGGTTGGCCAAAAGTTCATTCGGTTTTTCCCATACCCTGTTATAGGAAATCCAAATGAACTTTTGGCCAACCCAATATACCACAGAGTGAGTTGTGCAATTTTAAAAGCCCCCTTTGCAGGATCTGTTATGAAATACAAAAATATTCACATTGTTGTAGGCTAGTTTTTCTCACTTTGAAAAGGGAGGGATTATCCTTTTTAGAGAATGGTTGGTTTCTGGGTCTCAGTCGCGGCCTTCCCCAGTACTTCTTGGGCCTGATTCAGTAGGACTACCCCCGCCCGTCCCCGGGTGTTGGGGCTAAGAACCACCGCTGGACTTCAGGAAGTTTAAGGCAGGTGATGGAGTGTGGCTTTCACATCTCCCCGAGTACGCAGTTCCTGTTTGCTTGTTTTATGACATCTTTTCAGAAAGTCATTGTAGCAAATTGTAGTTTCTCCTTGCCTCAAGATTTTTTAATGTTTAAATTGAGATTTAAAAGTAGAGTTAATTCAGTCATTTCCTTTTTAAAAAAAAAAAAAGCCATCAGCTGCAGATCTAAAATTTCATCTTCCAAGTCCTAAATTCTGATTTCAAAAAAAATGATAAATTTGGTCTGAGTAGCATATGAAAACCTTGTAACAGCCCTTTCTCTTTCCATTCTTTTTTTTTTTTTTTTAGGCTGGCACTTCTAAAGGAAGATAATGTTTATAAATATATAACACTACAATAACAAAACCAATCATGTCAACAATACCACTGCTGTAGCAGAATGCAGTTGGGTCTATCTGGTTAAGCACTATATTATTTTCTTTAAAAAAAAAAAATCACACACAACTTTTGTATTGGGATACAGCCAATTAACAATGTTGAGATAGTTTTAAGTGAACAGCAAAAGGACTCATCCGTACATACACATGTATCCATTGTCCCCTCAACTCGCCCTCCCATCCAGGCTTCCGCATTACTAACTATCTTTTCATTCTTGGTCTCCTGCCCCTACAGATCTTAAGTTGCTGGCCACTTTAAGGATTTAAGATTTAGGTCAAGACTTAAGAGGTGATAGAAGGGAATTGGCACAGGGCTGAGTAAAAGTTCTTAAAGTGCAACAAATACTGGACTAGGGTATAGTTACTTTCGGTTTTTATGGCTGAACATACTGGAGCTGAGGCACTCTTGCCTCTTGTGGTTCTGTTTTCATCCTCATCTTCCTCTTGTTGATGGAGACTTGAATTCTCACAAATGATATATCTAAGCCCTGGATACCCTGGTGCCCAGCCAGCGAACAAGTGGGCAGAGTTTCTTCATCTTTTGACTGCTGAGTGAATGAAACGACCACGTTTTTCAACAATTGCCACCCTTGCTTTCTGTTTCTCCCCACCTGAAAAGGTGGGAATCTCCAGCAAAATCATTTCTTCCTAAAACTATTCCGTAGAGGATCTTGAGATGCACCGTACAGCGGGACATGCTGCTGCTGCTGCTAAGTCGCTTCAGTCGTGTCCGACTCTGCGACCCCATAGACGGCAGCCCACCAGGCTCCCCTGTCCCTGGGATTCTCCATGCAAGAACACTGGAGTGGGTTGCCATTTCCTTCTCCAGTGCATGAAAGTGAAAAGTGAAAGTGAAGTCTCTCAGTTGTCTCTGACTCGTAGTGACCCCACGGACTGCAGCCCACCAGGCTCCTCCATCCATGGGATTTTCCAGGCAGGAGCACTGGAGTGGGCTGCCATGGCAGTTAAGTAAATTATTCATTCCTGCACTATACAGATGGATGCTTACCCTGTCCTGGGTGGTCGTCTGGGTTCTTGGGGAACAACACACAAAGCAGTGTTTACATTCTGGCAAAGGCAAACAGACACAAGTGAAGGATCACACTGTGGAATAAACAAAAAAGAGCCAGAGTGTGCCCAGGACCCTGGTGAGGGATGGAGGGGCAGGTGTCAGTTTTCAAATAGGGAGATCAGAGGTCTCCTCCCTGAAAAGTGTGATTGGGGAAAGATGACCGCTGTAATGGGAGCTGAAAAAACAGGTTTATCTGAAGGGAGAAAGAAAATACTGAAACGTTTCCAACAGCTGTGGATGGCTTTTCTTGCCACTCCTTGACCCGCGTTAGAGGCTTGCACTGCATCTGAGAACAGCGGTGCACATACATTCTCCCGGATTTCTGCCATTGTCATTCCTCCTGCCAAGAATTTTCTTTCCCAGGGTCCAGCCCAGATGGTATCTCCATGACATTATTTGTGGCGATGGGCAAGGTCCTAACAAACTGCACTGCATGGCAGAGTCTCAAAAGAGGAGGGAGGGTCCGCTAATGAAGGATGGGCTTGGAGAAGGGGGCCTAGGCACCATCTACTTTGAAAGGGGGTTAGAAGGACAGGCCAGGCTGATCAAGGTCATACTCAAGGCGGGTGAGAATGAGACAGGTCGTGGAGGAACCCAAATGCCATGCAAGGGGTAGGGGTTTGGTTCAACAGGCAACAGGGGAGCATTGCTGTCCTTCTGGGCTTCTCCCAGGAGAGCGTTTCCATCGAGTACCGCAAAGACTCATTGGCTCTTGGGGAATGGAAAAGAAGGTGCTTAGTAATTTCCTCCCTTCCATCTCTCAATACCTGTTTCCAAAATGCAATAACTTTTTTTTCTCATAAAAAGGATATGATTTGTGAAAAGTTTAACTGGCACGCAGAAAAAGCAGAGTTCACCATCTCACTACTGTTAATATCCTGATCACCTTCAGTTTAGACTGTTTCATTCTCAGCAGTATATAGTATTGATATTCGCTAACAGCATCCTTTGTAAGAGATGCTCCGTGCAGATACAACCAACACTCTATTGCGGGAAATTCAGTGGTTTACAGTTTTCATTATTCAGGTTCTTTTCCGTTTTCACCCTTATAAATTTCAGTGAATATCCCTCTGTAGTGTCTGCAACTTACCCAGTCATCTCCTTGTTATAAATTAGGGGCAATTCCGAAAACTGGGATCCTTACAACTGAGATACATGATACTGGGATTTAGCGCCGCGAGACGTTTCTTGGGAGCTGCGCGCGCACGTGCACGCAGGCGCGGGTGCAGGTTTGTGGATGTTCGCAGGCGCGCCTGTGCGTATGTACCCAAGTGCGTGTGTGCGTGCCTTTGCGTGTTTGCGCACTTTCCTGTGCGTCCCAGCGGCGGCTTATGTCTTCAGGCCTTCCTGAGAACAGTGGCTCGTGGTTGAGAGTGGTGGCTTCCGCTCTGGGCGGTTAGGGGACCATGTCTCATGTCTCTGAGTCTGTAGCCGCTTTCAGAAGCCTGGTTCCCAGCCCCGCTGTCCGCAGAAGCCCTCGGTATGTAAGTGCTTCTCCCATATGGTAGCCAAGCTCAGAACTTTCTCGCTTCCTCCCATGAAACTGCTCAGATTCCATCATTCGCTTTTCTCATTAGGCAGATCAGAGAGACAGCACGCTCTTCTGAGAAGCTGAACATCCTGTGGCAGAACCCTGATCTATTTCTCAGAGTAGCAAGGCTTTATGAGCATTAAGTGTGTTACTGCCTTATTGTTCCTTCAGGGAAATAGTACCTCTGGAGGTGGTCGAGTTGGGTTACTCAGGGAGTCTTCTATACATGCCATCCTCCCCAGCCACGTTTCATCTTTAAGGCCTCTAGATGGTTCCTAGATCGAGCCATTGTGTACTAGACATAGTGAGCAGAACTCAAGGAGCCCAAGACTCCGTGCCCTGTTACATGGGAGGCTTGACTTAGGTTCAAGTCCTAAGGTTTATTCCCTCTTTTTAAAGATGGGTGCCATTTAGAAACCACGGTGGCTCAGAGGGTAAAGAATCTGCCTGCAATGCAGGAGATCCAGGTTTGATCCCTGGGTTGGGAAGATCCCCTGGAGAAGGGAATGGCTACCCACTCCAGTACTCTTGTCTGGAAAATCCCATGGACAGAGGACCCTGGCAGGCTAGTCCATGGGGTCACAAAGAGTCAACCCAGCTGAGCATCTAACACTTTCACTTCCTTTTCAGGAGAAACCATAGCTATGCCACCTCCTCTGCTCATTGGCCAGCCCCAGTGGTAATTCCCATTCCTTTCTGCCTTAGGGCCTTTGCACTCACTGTTCCTCTTGCCTGGAATGCACCCCCAGGGGCTTACAGGGCTCCCCACCTTGCTTCAGTTAGCTCTCTGTAAATTGTCTCATCAGAGAGGCCTTCTCTGACCAGCCTGTGCAAAGCAGCATCTCTGATGTTAGTTCCTTTATTTCCTCTCGCAACCATCACAACCTAACAGGAAAGATTTGTCTCCTCCACTAAACCATAAGCTCAGGGAGGACAAGGTCTTTGTTTTGTTCCTGGATGTTTCTTCAAAGCCTGGAACAACACTTGACATATATTAGATGCTCAGTAAATACGTAATATTTGAAGGAGTGAATGAATGAATCCCCTACTACTGCACCTAGCTAGGGAGTTGTGAAGAAACCTGGGAGCGTGTAAAGAATCTGGAAGAAAGCCGAAGATGTGAAAAAAGCCCCAACTGCCTTAGAGGAGCGGACTTTGGGGCTGGGTCTCCAGGCGGGGTCAGCCTCACCAGCAAGTTGTTCTGCCTCCAGCTCCTCGGCCTGAGTGATCCCTTGCAGCCATGGTGCTAACATTGAAAACATTTTAATGGATTAATGCATTCAATAGATTGATATTGTTTAGTCGCTGAGTTGTGTCCAACTCTGCAACCCCATGAACTACAACACACAAGGCTTCCCTGTCCTTCACTGTCTACCAGAGTTTGCTCCAGTGGCGCCATCCAGCCATCTCGTCCTGTGTTGCCCACCCCTCTTCTGCCCTCAATCTTCCCCATTCTCAGTGTCTTTTCCAATGAGTCGGCCGTTCGCATCAGATAGCCAAAGGATTGGAGCATCACCTTTAGCATCAGTCCTTCCAGTGATTATTCAGGGTTAATTTCCTTTAGGATTAATTGGTTTGATCTCTTTACTGTCCAAGGGACTCTCAAGAGTCTTCTCCAGCACCACAATTCGAAAGCATCAATTATTTGGCATTCAACCTTCTTTATGGTCCATCTCTCATATCCATACATGACTACTGGAAAAAGCCATAAAAAGTCAAAACTAGACAAAGCTTTCTCGCAAAATGATGTCTCTGCTTTTTAATACACTGTCTAGGTTTGTCATAGCTTTTCTTCCAAGGAGCAAGCATCTTGTAATTTAATGGCTGCAGTCACTTGTCCACAGTGATTTTGGAGCCCTAGAAAATGAACTCTGTCGGTTTCCATTGTTTCCCCATCTATTTGCCATGAAGTGATGGGAACAGATGCCATGATCTTTGTTTTTTGAATGTTGAGTTTTGAGCCAGCTTTTTCGCTCTCCTCTTTCACTTTCCTCAAGAGGCTCTTTAGTTGCTCTTCACTTTCTGCCATTAGGGTGGTGTCATCTGCATATCTGAGCTTATTGATACTTCTCCCAGCAATCTTGATTCCAGCTTGTGCTTCATCCAGCCCAGCATTTAGCATGATGTACTCTGCATAGAAATTAAATAAGCAGGGTGACAATATGCAGCCTTAACGTACTCCTTTCCCAGTTTTGAACCAGTTTGTTGTTCCATGTCCAATTCTAATTGTTGCTTCTTGACCTGCATACAGGTTTCTCAGGAGACAGATAATGGTGGTCTGGTATTCCCATCTCTTTAAAAATTTTCCACAGTTTGTTGGATGATTGATGCCTTTTGATAAATATGAACAAAGCCTGCTCCAGAATGGTAGTCCAGTATATATATATATATACATATATATATATATATATATATGTATATATATATACACACACCTCACTCTGGCTATTTGGGGGCCTTGCTTTTAAACTTTGCCTCTTTGACAGTTTTAACAAGGTGTCCCTTGTTTTTACCTTTATATATTTGCTTTTCATTAAGTTTAAATTTCTTACACTTTTTTCTTTCATGAAATGCCTCTTAGGTTCTTGGCACATTTTTCTCTTAGTTTTTTTTTTTAAGATGTTTTTATTGGAATTGAATTGCTTTACAATCACATTAGTCTCTGCTGTACAATGGAGTGAAGCAGCCGTCTGTATGCATGAATCCCTCCCTCTGGGACCTCCCTCCTCCCTACCCCATGCCCCCATCTCCCCCATCACAGAGCCCCGAGCTGAGCCCCCTGTACTATACGGCAGCTTTGCACTAGCTGTCTGTTCCACATATAATCCCTGGAAGCTCTGTCTTTACTCTTGGCACTTATACACATGTTTCCCCTCATTTAACTTTGTCTGTAATATTTTTGACATTTAGAAAATGTTGTACTTAGTCAAATTTTTCAGTCTTTTATGCTTGCTTCTGCGTTTATACTTAAAAATGTCTTCATAGTCCTGAAATGAGATGATTGAAATTAGTTTTAATTGTAGACTTAATTGGAAGACAGTGGAATTAGGGCTTGGCAGCAAGCATTTCGAGGAAACTACAGCCACCAACTAACTACCTGTGAGCTAGTTTTAACCAAGTGTGTACATCAAAATCGCCTGTGAAGGCTTTTAAAAATGTACAGATGCCTGAGTCACACCCCAGAGCCACTGAATCTGAAGCTTAAAAATAAAAACTACCAGGCCTTCCCTGGCAGTCCAGTGGCTAAGACTCCATGTTCCCAGTAGACGGGGTATGGGTTCAATCCCTGCTTGGGGAACTAAGATCCCACTTGCTACATGGTGTGGCTAAAAAAAAGTAAGAAAGAAACTTCCATAAGTCCAGAGCAGAGCCAAGTTATACGTAATTTTTTTTAAAATTCTGCTTGCTTTGAGCATTACATTTTATTAACAGAATGGGTATTTTGTCTTACCCTCTACTGCTTGTTAACTAGGAAGATCAGAGTGCTTCTGCTCAGGGGACTCAGAGCAGAGTACTGGGGAGCCCCCTGCATTTGTGCGATGGGCCTCTGGAGGCACCACTCTCCCAAGTCCACGTTTAGTGGACACTCCTGTGATTATTTCCAAGCTTGGTGGCTGACCTGCATGCTTGCATTACACTATGGCAAGTGGATTGTTTTTTTTTTTTTGAAAAAATAATTGGAAGAGATAAAATATTTACAAATGTAGTATATTTGATAAATATGTAGAATGCAACCTCTTTGAAGACTATCTAGACTATATCAGAAGGTACAAAATATTTACAAATTAGGAGTGTGATACTTCACATTTGTATGTTTATCTGAACCAAGATTCATTACTCTTGGCGAAGGAAATGGCAACCCACTACGGTATCTTTGCAGGAGAATTCCATGGACAGGGGCCTGGCGGGCTACCGTCCATGGGGTCGCAAAGAGTCAAACATGACTGAGCGAGTAACACTTCCACTTTCACTTTTTATTACTCTCTGATATATGGCAGTATCTCATTTGAAATGGAGTGTAGGCCTTGCAAATTTGGGGAAAGTATTTACAATTTGGGAAAAGAAAGTTGAACCAAAAATGGCTAGCTCTATGTCTCTGAACAGATTTGAACTATGCTCACTAGTGAACATTGAAAGTACACTTCTGTTTCTGTAGCCTGGAGTTGTCTCATTAAAAGGTTTTATAAGGAAAGCAGCTCTACCTGTATTTTTTGCCTACAGATCAATCTATTTTTTTTTTTTTTTTTTACTGTCTACCCCATAAGTTGCATCCTGAATTCTAAGGAGCAGCCGTTCCACCCATAAGAGGTGAGAGGAAGGCGTGGACCAGCCTTGGCATTTCACAGGATCAGAAACAGCGGAAATGATGGTGGTGTGCCTCATAGGGCTGTAAGAAGGACTAGATGGTAATTGAAGTCCTGGGTCTGGCAGCCGGCAACTACCCCATTAAACGTGGTGCCACCATCCCCCAGCTGTTCATTGCTCTGGGTGACTAGAAGAAGGATATTTCGGGGTTAGGGGCAGGAGATGGAGGGTTCCAAGTGTTCTCTCTGTGTTTGCGTTCCCTTGATCAGTTAGAGAAATTATGTATGCCTCCAACAAAAAGCAGCAATATAAAGACACTGAAGTATAAATTGCTAAATTTTGTTACAGATAATATACTTACACTGAAGTATGAACTGCTAAATTTTGTGTTACAGATGATTCATTTATTACATATGAAAAATCAAAACAGAGAGGTGTGGCCTGAAGTATACAAAATTTAATATCATTTTCATGTAGAAAATGCTTCAGTCAGATTTGAGTGCATCACAAGGAGAAGAAAAGATCATACTGGATTGGGAAGCTCCCCTGGAAGAGGGATAGGCTACCCACTCCAGTATGCTCAGGCTTCCCTCATGGCTCAGATGGTAAAGAAGTCCGCTTGCAAACATCAGAGATCTGGGTTTGATCCCTGGGTTGGGAAGATCCCCTGGAGCAGGGCATGGCAACCCACTCCAGTATTCTTGCCTGGAGAATCCCATGGACAGAGGAGCCTGGTGGGCTACAGTCTGTAGTGTCCCAGAGTCGAACACGCCTGAGCAACTAAGTAGAGCACAGAATTCTAAAAATAAAGAGAATAAAAACAGAAAACATCAAAGTGCCTCACATACTATAAGGAAGTATTATTTAACAAAACATCTGTTTCAGTTTGATATATTTGTGTGTGTGTGTGTGTAGTGAGTTTCAGTGGAAACTGCATTTCTTACTCTGCATTGTAGTCAGGAAAGCTTATAAAGCAGTGTTGTGGGCTCACAATCCCTTACCTGCAATTCCACATTCCAAAACATGAACCTATTTTCTTAACTTTGGCACTAGTTCATTTGGCAGCAGAACACGACCTACAGTGGTTTAAGGGTGTTTATAGTCTTTGTTTATCCCACGTACTATGAACATTTGTACACTTAACTGTAGAATGGAGTTGTACCTTTGACCCCAGCGGGCTTGTTGCATTTAATTACTTTCCTGAGGGCCACGAAATGCTGAACCATAGAGACTGCGGGCCTGGGTGAGGGCCGTCACAGTCTACCAGTTCTCCTTCATTCGGCAAATGTCTCTCTGATGCTCTCTGTGGCCTCTGTGTTGTGCTGGGTGTCAGGGGTGCATGCGTGCTCGGTCACTAAGGCGTGTCCGATTCTTTGCGACTCCATGGACCGTAGCCCAGCAGGCTCCTCTATCGGTGGGATTTCCCAGGCAAGCATCCGGGAGGGTGCTGCCATTTCCTTCTGCAGGTGTGGAAAGAAGAAGAGCTGATGTGAGATGAATTCTTTCGGAGTTTCAGAGCCCCAGGGGTGAAAGTCCTAGTCCTTGCTGTAGCTACTCCCTCACTGGACCTGACGTTCCAGCCGTGGGCTCCCAGGTCAGGCTCGGTGCTCGATGCTGTCCTGTGCCTTTGTCTTGCCCTGTGTGGTTTTCTTGGCTGGAATTTCCTTATCCTTTTCACCTAGTTATGGTAACCCAGCCCCCCCCCCCCCGCCGACTCCCATCTATCCATCTATCCACCCATTTCTCAATCCACCACCTCATCCATCCATCCACCCACTTCCATCTATCCATTCATCCGTCCACTCACCCAGTCATCCATTTATTGAGCCTCTCCTGTGTGCACGGCACAAACAGCCTACTCCGGTTTACTCTGCCGTAAGTAATCGCAACTTCCTTAAAAACCCCTGAATACCTTGAACCTCTAAAATGGTGTTTATCATATTACACTTTATTTTGTCAGGTTACGCACCAATGAACGGGATGGTCCTATTCATTTTTAGTGTTTTGCACTTGTAGGAACTCATTAAATATGCTTGAAGAAATAAATTTCAGGTTGTACATTCGAAACGCTAAAAGCAGTGTTAGCATTATGGTTTAAACGTCCTCACCCGAATCCACGTGTTCAGCATCTTCAGCTCATTGATTTTAGTGAACGTATCCCGTCCTCACTTCCATCTGTTGGCTGAAAGAAGGGGGGACATTCTCCCCTCAGTCTTTCTGCCTCCATATTCACTGAGAACCTGACTCTGGGGCACCCGACGTGATCTCACCTCTCTAGGGTCTTGGCATGAAGTTAGAGAAGGAAGATGGTGCCACAGAAAATTAGTAAGAAGACAAGGCCGCGTGAGGTGTGGGTCAAGGAACTGGTGCTGGCATCGTGATCTGAAACCAATCGTAATGAAACAGCTTGTTTTATGCTTGGTCATGTAAGACTGGTTTTGAGAGATTTATTCTTTTGCAAAGGGATCTGGGTCAGAATTATCATTTTATGTCAGATTGGATTTCTATTAAAAAAATTGTTTTGGCTCAAGTAGATATTTAACGACATCTCTATCCTGTGTAAGCTGAAGTTGTCTTCTGATACCACAATTCTATGAGGTGCGAGCCCGCAATCTTTCTGACCTGACACTGAATGGAGTTTTCTTCGCACATTTTCAAAACAGGTGTCAGTGAATTCTGAATGCTCCCGGCTTCCCTCGCACCCCTTCTTTTCCGGTACACTCCCAGGAGATGGTTTCCAGCCACACTGGCTAACTTCCTATTTCCAACAACCAGTCACAGGCTGGCTGGTTGTGTCTGTGGTTATTCCTTACCCGGGGAGGCTCTTTGAAACTGAGGATTGAAAGGAGTCTTTCGAGGACTTTGCTTGTTCCAGGAAGATGTCTCTTCTCTGCCTTGTGTGTCTGCTTGCATCTTTTTAGTGACGGGGAGCTCATCGTTTCTCACCGTCGATGCCATCACTGTGGGATTAAACACCGTGTTGTCTGAACGCAGTGAGAGGGCTGGGCTCTCCCAGCAGTGGTTCCCGGGGAGCATTCCAGGGAGCAGCCCCGACCCTCTTTGTGGGCTTCAGGATCTGCTGGCAGTGGTTCTGCTGCAGTTTGGTTTGAGTCCTGACATTATCGGAGCCCTAACCTCCAGAATGCTGGCCAAGTGCCTTTACGATCATTGTGAACGGCTCATTTGTCCTCCGGAGCCACGAACAGTGGGATCCACCTCTGGCTGTCTGAGTGGGGAGGCAGTGGGAAGAGCGAGTGCAAAGGTTTAGGGAGCGTTTAGGTGCCTGAGTATGGATTGGACAGCAGACCGATGGTGGATGATGGGTGCACGGGGGAGCGGCAGAGGCACAGCCGCCCCAGCAGGAACAAGCTCATCAAAGTTTTGGGCGTGACCCTGGAGCCTCCAGGTGCCCTGCGGCCTGCTCAGCGCATCTGATTGGCTGGGACTGTGTCTTGTGCCCCCTTCCACCACCACCTCCCCTCCAGTCGTGCTCCCAGCGCGGGAACTGAATGGAGCTTTCCACTTCCAGGGTGGGCAGTGGCCACCCTCTGCTCCCAAGATCGCTTACACGGACGCTAGGGGCCCAACCAGTGAGGAGAGGGCTGCTGGATGCCTAAGAGCCAGTCGGGGTTCCTTTTCAGTCACAGACTTTGATCAAGTCCTGAGGTCACCATATTGAATATGACACCCCAAAATGAAGAAAAAAGTACATTGGTTTCCTCTGTGTTCTGAGCTTTGGCATGTCTGTTTTATTGGCCAGAGAGGTAAACGTGAGTTGGTAACAGAACCAGTGTCAACTTAGCCCTGCCTTGCAGGGTCCAGAGACTGTCGGGCCAGGACCAGGCTGGCGCTGGCAGTAGTGGGGGCTACTGCGGAGGGTGCTCAGTGTTCCTCCCTGACTGCGGGCTTCTCACTAACACACGCGCCCCTCACTTCCTGGGTTACCTTAAAGCACAGTCAAGATTGCTGTTGAAATGGAATCTGTGACCTTTCTAACACTCAGAAGTTTGTTTTCTCTGCCTCTGGGTTCTGTGATTTGGGACGGAGCCCCTGGAGACCCAGGCAACCCAGCCCCCGGCTGCCCTGGCGCCCCTCCACTTGCCCGAGCCCCTCCTACCCTGGCTCCGTCTTGGCATTGTCTCGAGTCCCCCTGGCCGCACCCCACCACCTTGCTCCGCTGCCTTCTGACCGTGTCCCTGTCTGTCCTGGGCCTCCCAGGTGTTCCATTCACCAGTTTGACCCAACAGAGAGATCTAAAGGTGGGACAGAGATGGTGTCTTAGATTCTAGAAAGAGCCAGTCTTGACTCTGAGGAGTGTGAACATGAGTAGTAGGCGCACTCTTCACCATGTGCTTAAAAGGCCACCGTTGTGTATGCAGCTGGTGCTTAAAGCTGAAAGTGATGGATTTGCAGCCAGCTTGAGTGAACTCACGGGAGCTGGTTGCTGGATGGTTAGTGGCCACAGTGGACTGAGTGGAAGGATCTCATAGGCAGGAGTAATATTTAAACTTCCGAAAGACTCGTAAGGCCCCTCAGTCAAGTGGTACTCCCTCAGGCTGGGCGGAGGCCCAGGCCCAGCCTTTCGTTGCAGGACTGTGATTAAATCCGAGGCCCCAGGGGGTGGAGCAGCGTGGCAGGAAGAGCACATGGGGTGGTAGTTTACCAGGAAGGATAAAATTGGTTCAGAGTCATACCAGCCCTGCTTGTAAGACAGAGGTGCCGTCTGTATTCCCAGTGCTGCTTTTTCAGGGAGCTGGGGCTGCTTTTTTTTCCATTTTGGTTTGTTATTCTGTCTAGATGGATGAGAGTTGAGCTGTATCACCAGCCAACGCATTGGGCGTTTTCTCCTGTGCTGTCCTAGCCTTCTTTCCCCAGTGCAGCCGCCCCGCCCGCCCCGCACAGAGGCTGTGTGATATGGCGGAGACCCCTCACTTCCTCTGTACAGTGGGCCCAAGGATGCTTCCCTTCCCAGGACATTGTGAGGACTCCGTGGAATGGCGCAGGTGACAAGACGTCCGGCGCTGAGCCAGCCACTCCGGTCTTATCCTGGGAGCAGTGCTGGTTACAGCAGAGCACCTTGCTCTTCAGAGCTGAACATGCGTCCCAGCTGAGTTCTCAGCAGGCAGCTCCGTGGTCCCCGTGCTGCCCGGACGAGGACGCGGAGGTCCCGTAGCTGCAGTGTGGGAGAGCGGGGACCGGTGCCCACGCCACATGTCCCGGCCCCCTCCTTCTTCAGCGGCCTTCAGCATCCTTTCACGAGGAGTCATGCTTAGATGGAACATAAGACAAAGACAGAGGCTCCGTTATGAAGGGCTTCCCTTGCATTAAGTGCAGGAGCCACTTAATTATTTTATCACCAAAGTGTTGCCAGATGCAGATATTGGCTGTCATCCTTTCATCTGCCTATGGTCTTTTTGCGCTTGCATCTGTCTTGAGGCAATAGTCCTTTAAAAACAGATTTATATATATATATATATATATATATATTTCTTTTTCTTTTGCTTTTAAATTAGAGTGGTCCTTTCATGAAATGAACTTCTTCTATGTCAAGATCTTAATTGGAGGGGTCGGATCTGCCCGTAAATCTGAGTCTTGTCCGGTAGCCCTCGAAGCCCTGCCACCGCCGCATGTTCCAGTTCAGGTGGGATTTGAAGGAGGGCGGGGGGTGAGGGAGGCATGACTGGAGCCAGAACAGTAGGACCAGCCATCCGGTCTCCACCCCCAGTAATATCGAGTGCCTCCTCAAAAATAATGTCCCTGCAACCCCGCACGCCCACAACCACAGCAGCACATCTTAACAAGCAAGGGGGAGACAGACGTGACGACAACTGCTCCCATTTATTGGTCTCCGTCTGTGGCCCTCAGGGGCCCTTGTGTGGCTAGACAGTTTCCTGTGGTCATCCCTGTCCATCTTCCTGACTCCGTGAAACAGCTATGAATTCCACTTTTAAGATGAGGAAGCGGAGACTTAGAGAAGCTCACTTGCCTGAAATCTCACACGAAGTAGGTGCTGGAGCCGGGATTCAAAGCCAGGCTTGTCTTTCTTGAGAGGCCGCGCTTCTCAGGAAACGGAAACAGGGCTTCTCTTGGTTGATCGTGGTGGGTCACATAGGTGTTTCTAGGTTCTGCACTGTAAACGCTGCTCTCCAAGCTTCTTAGTGGACATGTCAGCATTTCTTGGCACTTGCAGGCAGGGTTAGACAGCCCCAGCCTTTCCTCTGCCTGATTCCTGCTCCTCTCATATCTGGGCATGGTATCCTCCAGAAAGCCTTTCCTGATGCTCCCTCCTACCCCGCCCCGAAACCTGGGTGGTGCCCACTCCTCCTATCACCTGGGCCAGACGGCATTTCCCGCTGAATGGGGCAGGGACCTCATCTCATTCTGCCTGTGCCCCCGAGCGCTCAGTGCTGCGTGAGCTCTTATACATACAGCAGCTGTTGAATGAGTGGCCAACAGGATATGGCCAAGAGGAAAAAAATCTCATGGAGTGTTGAGCTGGAATAGGATGTAGGGCCTCTCTCATTTACAGACGTCCAGGTGGTCCCGTGGATGGGGTGGGCGGAGCCCAGGCTGGCACCCAGGCTTCTGGGGACCCCAGCACGGTGCTCATCCCACTGCGCCCAGTGCCCCTCCCTGGTCTCGGCTCACCCTGTTGCTTCAGCAAGCCCAGTGCATCGCTCTTCACTGGCATCTCTGTGAACTGTCTTTGTTTAAAACTACAGGGCAGAGCTGTATTTGTGGAGCCATCTGTGTGAAGTCCAGGTAATAAATGCTGTGGGAGTCCAGAAAACATATGGGGAGCTCCCAGCTGGGTTGGCAGAAACCACTTCCTCCCAGTAGCCCAGGGGTAATCTCCAGAGGGCAGATTTGAGAGTCACCCACCCCTTATCCTCCTCCTGCAAACCTGAGCTCCATTTTCTGGCTTGAGGGGCTTTGTACTGGGTCCCAGTTTCTTTGAGTAGCAGGGCAAGCCTGTTTCCACTTTCCTCCGTTATCAGGAACTCAGATACAAAGAGGAGAAAAGGAATTCAGGTCTGTACCTGCTCCTGAATCGGTGCTGCTTTCTCCTGACCCCTCCTCACATCGGAGCCCACAGAGACATTGTCACCTTTTGTCTGAAAGTCTTGGTTTGACCTCTAGACTGTCAAACTTCAAGCAAAAATGTTTTGTGTTTTCCTGAATTTAAACAAAGCCCCAGTAAAAGGAGCACGCCTTCGGTTAATATTCTGCTTCTCCCTGTCCCAGGCAGCCTGCCGGCTTCTGCTGATAAACTGAGAGGCACTTCGTGACTTTTCTTTCCCTAGAGCCATGATCATCATGAAAACCTTTCCCACTTAGCATGGGGCTGTTTGCTCTGGTTTAATGTAAAAGATTTCACATTGGATTTAGGTTTGAGAGAAGGAGGGCCTTCGGGTTACATTGCAGCCTTGCAGGGGTGTGTGTTAAGTTGCTCAGTCATGTCCATCTCTTGGCAACTCCGTGGGCTGTACCTCACCAGACTGCTCTGTCCAAGGGATCCTCCAGGCAAGAATACTGGAGTGGGTAGCTATTCCCTTCTCCAGGGGATCTTCCTGACCCAGGGATGGAACCAGTCATGCAGGAAACATTTATAAAATGTTAAACACTTACACTAATGTGTAGTGTGTTGGTCCTCTATGGAGTGTGAAAATTGGTGTTAGTTGTACTGTGTTTCCTCGAGTCAATGCAAAGGCCGTATTGAGAAGAGAGATTGCTGATCAGTTAGGGTGCTTTTGGCTACAGGCACAGAAAGTGCACTTCAGAGTAGCCTGTGTAATAAGGAAAATTCATCATGTCATTTAAGAAGAAGTCATTAGGTAATGTGACTCTGCTGCTGCCGCTGCTGCTGAGTCACTTCAGCCGTGTCCGACTCTGTGCGACCCCATAGACGGCTTCCTACCAGGCTCCCCCGTCCCTGGGATTCTCCAGGGAAGAACACTGGAGTGGGTTGCCATTTCCTTCTCCAGTGCATGAAAGTGAAAAGTGAAAGTGAAGTCGCTGAGTCCTGTCTGACTGTTAGGGACCTCATGGACTGCAGCCCACCAGGCTCCTCGGTCCATGGATTTTCCAGGCAAGAGTACTGGAGTGGGGTGCAGGCTGGTTAATTCAGTAGCTCAAAATGACATCAGAGAGCCAGGCTCCTCCCATCTTAATGCTCTGTCATCCTCAGAACATCAGACTGGGTCCCACTGTCCTTACAGAATGACTTTCACTGATCCCAGTGTAATTTTTCACTATGATGTGTCCAGAGGAAGAAGAGAAGGTCTCTTTCCACATCTCTCTTTTTTAGTCTTTTGACTGCGTCACTTGGCACCTGCGATCTTAGTTCCCCAACCAGGGATCGAACCTGTACCCTCTACACTGGCAATGTGAAGTCTTAACTGCTGAACAAGGGAAGTCGCTGCACATGTCTCTCGTTAAGAAGGAGGAGACCTTCATATGCTTCCCACGGTGTGCCTCTGCGTGTTTCTTTGGCGGGCATCTACCCTGTTACTCTGCCTAAAGTTAATCCCAGGAGGGATGGGATTCTAAGATTGATGCAGGCACATTAGAATTCACCCCGGAACTTGAGAGCTGCCCCACTTTCCCTGTGCGGAGGAACACCATCAAGATCAGAGTTCTGCTCACCAGAAGGAGGGGAGGAAGGATATGGGTGGTTCACCAACATTGGCAGCCTGGAGGCCACTCTTGCACGCCTTCTCAGAGGGGAGATTTAGCAGTGTTTAAACAGCACAGCCCCAAGCTATGATTTTTACAAGATTTGGAAGGAGGCAGAGAGGCACACTGTGGAGAAAGACTTTCAGACCCTGGAACAGAGGGCGGCGAGGACAGGACAGAGGAGAAGCCACGTGTGTTGGGTGGAGGTGGGGCTCGGGCTGAACGGGTTCCATTCATCCACCCTCCAGCCCCGAGTGAGCGAAGGCAGACCTCTGAGATCGTTAAGAAGGGCAGGACCCATCCCTGCGGGACCCATCCCTGGCCAAGTGACCTCGGAGGCCTCTGTTCTGTTTCAGATATTTCTGGCGTTAAACCTTCTCAGAGAATGCAGGCCGCCGCCACACCACTGCATCTGTTAGTAGCAGAGCAGACTCCTGCACTGACTTTTTGTTTGAAGTCTCCCCTTTCACCGAGGAGGCAGCAGGATCTAGAAAGGAGATACTATCAGAGGGGGACACCGGAGACCTGGATTATATTCCCGCCTCCGCTGGGGATTTACTCTGTAGCTGAGGTAAGTCATTTAACCTCTGCCCGCACGCAGCCTTCCAGTGTGCACAGCTCCATTTCCTGCCACTGAAAGCTTTTTCCTCGTTCCAGCATCTCAGAGGTGTGAAGTCTCAGGCTGCCTTTGTGTGGGCCGAGCAGGATACAGTGTCTTCATCAGGTTAGGATCCTTTTCAACGACAGGGCTAATAAAGTGACTGGACGCTGTTCTGATGAGCACCTCCACGTTGATGCCCACTTCTGCTATCAGTTACTGATAACGACAGCTAAAAACTAGCACTGCCTGAGCACCTACTGTGCGCCCGACTGTATCTGCAGCTCCGGCTCATTAGTGCTCAGACTTCCAGAATATTCCACGGGTCAACCCAGTTCAACCTCTGGGTTTACCTGTAGTGTGATTAGCTTTCTCAAATACCTGCTTCATGTTTAAGCAAACGTTTATAAATAATCACCGAAGCCGTGCATCAGTGCAAGTCTGGGTTAGGGAGGTGCATTCCGCTTGTTTTTCTTTTCTTAGAAAACACATTCGGCTTCTGCTCCTGAATCTTCCCCTGAGGGAATGTGAGCAGCTGCGGTGCCATGAGCTGTATGGAGACTATCCTCCAGGGGAGCCAGGCCCACCTGGAGACTTGGTCCCTCCCGTTGGTGATGCTCAGACTTCAGTAAGCAGGAGGACCCCCTGGGGAGTTTGTGAAGCCCGGGGTCCCCACCTGCATACAAGCTGGGGTCCCCACCCGCACACGTTCCCAGTTCCCCACCTGCCGATCCTCCTGGGGCCCCACTGCAGACATCCTGACCTGGTCCGTTTGGGGAGAAGTGCAGGAGCAGCCCCGCAGCTCCTCATGGGATGCTGATACCGAAGAGCTGTAAACCCCAGGGAGGGTAACACCAGTCCTGCTGATGTACGGAATGCCGGCCCACAGGAGAACCAGCGACCCAGGGCAGACGAGCTCTGGGGGCGGGGTGCTGGTGTCAGCACAGAGCCACGAGAGCAGAGTCAATTTGCCCACTTCAGGGCTTCCTCTGGAGAGACAGTGTGAGCTGAGGTGGTAAGCGGGTGGGAGAAGTCAGAGTGGAGGTCCCTGTTGTTCCCAGGCCCACACCAGCAGCCCAGGGGTGAGAGTCTTTGAGGAGAGGTCTTGGGTGGGTGCCCCAGGGCAGTCTGATTCCACGGCTGACCTCTCTGCAGAAAAGAGGGGTCACCAGCAGCCCGACCTCTGGCAGCTTCTTTCCTGGGTACTGTGGTGCTGGGCCGTTATCCGTCCTACCCCGCTTCCAATCATTGTTCGCTCCACTTTTTGGCCCCTGGCCATTATCATCCTATAAAATGAGAAAAACTAGCTTCTCTCGTGGGATTGGTTTGAGGATTCATGCAGTCATCACACACACGCAACTTTCACATCTAACACGCATGTGCTCAGGTGCTCTTCCCAGCCTCGGTCCCTACACAGGGGTTGAGGCAGTGATGCCCGGCACCTGGCACCTGGGACAGGCGTGCCATGAACACCTGTGGAACTTTGCGTGTTGCCAGGGCTATGGAGATGGGAAGACATGCTCCTTGCCCTTAAATGCCTCACATGGCAGGGGGATGCAGGGCACGGAGGATAATTTGTAAGGGTTGTGGGATCACGAAGTGCTGATGCTCAGAGAGCTTCATGCAAGCTGCTCTGGGGTGTCAGGACGGCAGGGCATTGCCCGAGGGTCAGGAAAGCTGGAAAGGAAGAGAAGGAGGTGACCAGGGGGCAGAGGATGGCGTGGGTGGGGCGGTGAGGCCAGCCCCGAAGAGACAGAGCTGGGGGGTGAGAAAGAGTTCAGGGGCGCAGCTGGGGGCACCAGACCCCACAACTTATTTCTCAGGCAAAGGAGGTTGGAATTTGCCTCGTAGATGGATGATGAACATCGCCTGGAGTCCAGTATCAGGCAGGTAGTTTATTTCACTGGCCTAGGCCAATGTTTCCTTAGGAGCTGACCGATTGTAAATTGATGAGCAAGACAAAGGATGTGAGAGTTCTTTCCCATCTACAGCGTGAGTAACCGCCCCTTCCCTTGAAGCTGGCAGCTGGCCCAGCACTGACAGAAAAGAATCTTCTCTGAATCTTGGGAAATAGGGAAGCCGTTACTGGCAAGTGCCTCTTTGTAAAAGGGAAAAAATAGATCCCACACATTAACTCTGAAAGCTGGTGAAGTCTGGTAACTTATCTCAAACAGATTTGGACTGAATCAGAAATACGCCAGGCTGGTGGGTGGAGTTCTAAATTTACACCTTCCTCTCATCATTAAGATCGGGTAGATGTTTCATTAGCGTGAGGTGCTATGTAAACAGAAAGTACTTTCAGAATAAATATTTTCTCTGCCCTCCCCCCACCCCCCAGTCAGGATCTGCTCTGTGATAAACAGTACAGTTCTCAGAAGCAGGAGAGTTTTATTTTTAAACTCCCCTAAATTCCGGGGAGCGCTAAGTGATCCAGCCTTGAGGCAAGATCGTAGCTTCTATTGGTGCAAAGTCGAGCACGGCTGAAATCATACGTGCCAAATTATTCTGAGCTCTTGAGGACACAGAGCACACAGATGGTGTTCTGGCCAGATTTCCAACTCTGTGACTTTGGTAAATACCGATGGTCGAAGCCATAGTTTAGTTAGGTCAGTAAGCGCTGTTTTGGGCTTCTCAGGTGCCCCAGTAGTGAAGCATCCACCTGCCAAGCAGGAGACACAGGTTCGATCCCTGAGTCAGGAAGAGCCCCTGGAGAAGAAAATGATGACCCATTCCAGTATTCTTGCCTAGGAAGTCCCAAGGACAGGAGAGCTTGGCGGGCTGCAGTCCATGGAGCTGCAAAGAGTCGGACATGACTGAGCGTCTAAACGACAACAGAACACTTGTTTGTGGGCAGACAAGACTGTAGAAGATCAGAACTGGAAGATATGCTGGCAGTTACGCTCTGTGACTAATTACTCAGCGTAGGTGTGGAAGCTGAGGTTCAGGGCGGACTAAAGGTGGGCCATGTGGTGACCACAGAGGCTGGACTTGGGGCCCCACAGAGGTCCCCTTTTGCACCAGGTTCTTTTCTTTTGATGTTATTTGTTGTAAAAATGTTACTAAATGAGTTTTTTTTAATAAATAACAATATTCAAGTTAACGTTATTCAAGGAATCAAGAAAACCCAGGCAATGAATTTTCACTTATAAGATATAAACACTTTTCTAGAATCCCCATTTTCTGTTTACCTAAAGGAGTTTTTTTTTTAACAACAAAAAAAACTTTATCTTCCTACCTCAAAAACTTTAAAACATATACATACGTATTTCTGCGTTTCTTGGCAAAAATTTAAAATATGTAGTTGTAATCATAGTAGGCATACCATTCTGTGTTCCCCTTCTTAATTAATATAATACAAATCACCTCCCCTTATGGTTATGTGCCTTTCAGAATTACTTTTGTGACAGTTTGGCAGAGCTCTCACTGAAACTAAACATTCCCTTCTTGTTTGGCCCCTTAGGTTGTTTTCAGATCGTTAATGTTGATGTCTGATGCAGGCGTGGGCATCTTGGTGCATGTGGCTTTTTTGCTTTGAATGAGTTCCTTGCCCTCTTCCCTGGTAGAAACATCGCTAGACTTTGAAGGGGAAGCGCACACAGGTTGGAAGGAAAAGTTTTGACCCAGGCTTGGGGAGACCCCACCCAGGAGTGCAGTAAAAAAGCATAAATAAAGCCAGGACCCCAGTGAGGATGCTTGTTCAGTGTCCGACTCTTTGTGACCCCGTGGACGGCAGCATGCCAGGCTTTCCTGTCCTTCACCATCTCCTGGAGCTTGCTCAAACTCATATCCATCAAGTCAGTGATGCCATCCAGCCATCTCATCCTCTGTTGTCCCCTTCTCTTGCCTTCAATATTTTCCAGCATCAGGGTCTTTTCCAATGAGTTGGCTTTTTGCAACAGGTGGCCAAAATATTGGAGCTTCAGCCTCAGCATCAGTCCTTCCAGTGAATATTCAGGACTGATTTCTTTGGGGATTGACTGGTTTGGACAGTCCTTGCTGTCCAAGGGACTCAAGAGTTTTGTCCAACACCACAGTTGGAAAGCATCAATTCTTCGACACTCAGCCTTCTTTATGGTCCAACTCTCACGTCCACACATGACTACTGGAAACCTGTAGCTTTGACTAGACAGACCTCTATGGGCAAAGTGATGCCTCTGCTTTTTAATGCACTGCCTAGGATGCTCTGCCCCATCAAATCCCAAAGATCATATGAGAGGTGATGGCAGTTCAGGCCTGGGAGCCCAGGGACCCCTGGGGGAGGGGCAGACAACTCACAGCCGGATTGCTGGAGGAGGAGGAGGGTGGGGAGAGCACCGTGACCCCCCCTCATCCCCCCACCCTCGAGCTGTACCCAGGTCTCCTCACAACGATGATAGTGGCAGGGCGCAGGGTCCCCTCCAACTCTTGGAGGCAGCTGGGCCCCCCCAAGTCTACAAGAGGGAGGTCCCAAGAGGGGCCTGTTTCTGCAGTGGCTGGTCTTTGTGCAGTGGTAGTGTGTGCATTCCAGGGAGGAACCCAGAGATGTCATTTCCACCGCACTCCTGGCCCCCGACTTTGTAGAAAAAGTCGGGGGCCAGCAGGGTTTGCTCACTTCCTCCCACTCTCTTTTGTGGGAAGGTCAACCCCAGGGACCCCTTCTTATCCTTTCATGGCCTCTTTAGCTCCTTTTCAGTCCTTGAACCCAAAGATGGCAGAATCGCAGCACAACCCAGTCCCTGGTCAGGAAAGCGAGGTGTGTCCACTACTTCCTGGGCTTCATCAGATCTGGGCAGGGTGTCTCAGAGGGACTGAGGAAGGGCAGGGTGCCAAGGGAAGAAGGGAGGCTTCAGGGGCCGCTCTTGGAGCAGAGGCTCCTACTTCACCCTTGTCCCAGGTTGCAGGGTGAACCCACATTATTTCAGCTCAGATTTTGAGATTCACAGGCTGTTTGAACTACATCCCTTCCAGCTTTGCCCAACTCTTGCTCCTGCCTTACAGCATGGTGTGGACAGATTGTGCATTATGATTTGAGCCCCACCCCAACTTGGTGAGATGTTCTGAACTCCCGGTTGTCTGACATCTTACGGAGAGTGAAGCTGGGCTTTCCAGACTCCCCCTGCCCCCAGAGGCAGGGTTGAACCACCTTTCCTGTGCTTGGAGCAGGAAAAAAAGGAAAGCAAGAAAGGGCTTCCCTGGTGGCTCAGATGGTAAAGAATCTGCCTGCAATGCAGGAGACCTAGGTTTGACCCCTGAGTAGGGAAGATCCCCTAGTACAGAGAATGGCTGCCCACTCCAGTACTCTTGCCTGAAGAATTCCATGGACAGAGGAGCCTGGCGGGCCACAGTCCATGGGGTCACAGAGAGTCTGTATTTGGGACAGAAATCCTGCCCTCAGATTTCCTACACCCAGCGCATTGCTCCCAGCCAAGTGGCGGCATGTTCTGTGATAGAAGAAGTGGTCCCTCAACAGAGCCCATGCCGCCGTGCTCCAGGCCTGCTGCCAGGGCTTAGCAGAGAGGGCAGGCAAGACAGCAGCAGCCTCAAGTGGGTGTCCCACACTGTGCACAGCCTCTCTGACCTGTTGGTGCCCCATCAAGCCTCAGAGGACCAGGAGTGCGTGCTCTCTGTGCCGCCTTTGACTGAGGCAGTGAGGCTGCAGCCGGGAGTGACACTGGGGGAAACAGCGGGACTAGCATTGATTCCTAATGAACTATTGCAAAGTAAGCCCCCTACTAATTAACGCACATAAAAGCTGTCCTCTCTCCCCATTAAGCCGGCAGGGCTTATTCTTATTTACATCTTCTTTGATTATAAGGTTCCCTTTCAACTTGACGGTCAGAACTCGGGGTGGAGAGCCGTGGGGAAAGGAGGGAGAATCCAGGCTGAGCCAAGTTACCTCCGAGGGCTCATCTGAGCCTCTGCCGTGGGAATTCCTGGGATGGATCAGCCCCAGGAGAGGAAGCGAGGCAGATGCATTTAATTTCTCAATTAAAATGCCTTAAATGCCCACAATTTCATTGTGTGATCAAATCATATTTGAAATACACTGGGCCAGATAACATTTGTGATGAACTGCTGTGCAGATAATGGAAACCATTTCAATAAAACTCTCATCCATGCTAAGACCTTAATCAAAGGATAACCTATTTGACATTGGATCACAGAGAACTGTGTAACTCTGCTCCTGCAGGAATAAATTTATTCCATTTGAGTCATGAATGCATTAGGAAGCTGAAGTCATGGTAAAGGTACAGTCCGTCTTCTGAGTTTCTCTGGCACCTTCGATTTTCTCAGGAATCCTCAGCTTTCTCAGAATTTGGTCTTCTGTGCATGAAACCTGTGCCATTTTCAGGCAGATAGCCTAGAAAGCAGGGGCTACCTCTCCTAGTCCCCTAGGGGCTCCTTGCATCACTTTCACCTAAACTGATTGTTTTTGTCGTTGTTTCTCGGTCACTAAATTGTCTGACTCTCTGCGACCCTATGGATCACAGCATGCCAGGCTCCTCTGTCCTCCACTATTTTCCAGAGTTTGCTCAAATTCACGTCCATTGAGTTGGTGATGCTGTCTAACCATCTCATCCTCTGTCACCTCCTTCTCCTCTTGCCCTCAGTCTTTTCCCGGAATCAGGGCATTTTCCAAGGAGGCTCTTTGCATCAGGTGGCCAAAGGATTAGAGCTTCAGCTTCAGTCCTTCCAATGAGTATTCAGGGTTGATTTCCTTTAGGATGGACTGGTTGGATCTCCTTGCTGTCCAAGGGACTCTCGAGTGTCTTCTCCAGCACCACAATTTGAAAGCATCCACTCTTTGGCGCTCAGCCCTCTTTACTGTCCAACTCTCACATCCATGTATGACTACTGGAAAAACCATAGGTTGACTAGACGGACCTTTGTTAGCAAAGAGATGTCTTTGCTTTTTAATATGCTGTCTAGATTTGTCATAGCTTTCCTTCCAAGGAGCAAGGGTCTTTTAATTTCATGGCTGCAGTCACCATCTGCAGTGATTTCGGAGCCCAAGAAAATAAAGGCTGTCACTGTTTCCATTGTTTTCCCATCTATTTGCCATGAGGTGATGGGACCAGATGCCATGATCTTATTTTTTTTGAATGTTGAGTTCAAGGCAGCTTTTTCCTCTCCTTTTTCACCCTCAACAAGAGGCTTTTTAGTTCTTCTTTACTTTCTGCCATTAGAGTGGTATTATCTGCATATCTAATGGTTTTAGCTTTACCAAAAGTTTTGCCATGGAGGGCTTTGGCCCTAATCATTACAGGCCCCTGAGTTTCCTTCATGATTATTTACCATTGATGCGTCCTATACTTTTGGTCGTTTTATTACACCCATCTTATTCACTGGGCCTTTGTTTCCTCCTGTGTAAATGGAGATGATAATAGCTCCACTCTCCTTCCCAAAGAGGTCAGCAGCACAAATGGGCCCACAGTGCCTGAGAGGCTGGCGTGAATGGTGGAGATCAGCCACACCCTGGTCTCCTGGCATTCCCTCTGGGTCTGTTTCTGACTCGATTATGTGCTTTCGAGGGGCAGGGGCTGTCTGTCTCCTCCTCCAAATTATTTCCTGGCACCAGCCAGCACTCAGCAGAGACTTCTTGGCCGGCCAGCTGGACAGAAGTGGGTTGTGTGGATGGCTCTGGGGAGCAGCCAGGGAGTCCTGGCCAGCTCGTCCCCAGCACATCAAGCTGGGGACAGACTCGCCCCAGCGGCGGGCACTGCCGCTCTGTCTCCCAGGTTTCGATGATTGCATTCTACCTGGAGAAATAGATAAATAGTTAAACTGCTAAAATGAGCCCTATAATCAGGTCAGTGGGATTGTAAGCGATATCTCTTTTGACGTGTTCTGATTTCTTTTTTCCTCTTTCTTTACCTTCCTCCTAAAATCTGTCCTGTTTTATAAAGAGACACATCTCTGATTGGGCATACGCTGGAGCTTGGACAAATAGTGTGAGAAGAGACCTCTTTTTGTTAGTTCACTCGAAAGCTGTCTTATTACAGGGACAAAAATGACTGGCGAGGTTGAGCTCTTCTAATTAGGCAAAGAACAAAAAAATATGTCAATTAACAAGTGCATTTTTTTTCTTGCTTTTTGATGTGCGTCTCTGGAAACAGTTCAGGGTATTGCCCATTTGAGGAAGTATGTGTGCTCTCCTTTGGGGGTAATTCAGGTACCTTTTGGATTTTTTTTTTTTTACCTCCGTTGGTTTTATATTACAAAATTTATTTTTATTACTTTGTCTTTGTAACAAAATTCAAAGATGTGTTATAAAGTAAACCTACATAATCCCCTTTTGTCCTTGCTCCTCTTCCTGCTCCAACATCACCCCCCCAACCAGGGGACAACCAGACTCTTCATACTTAGTCAAACTCATGTACAGAACACAGATTTTATTTCACAAAAATAACATAATAGGAGCCATACCATCTTCAACTTGCTTTTCTCGCTGTGGATGAATCTCCAGTCAGAAATACAGATCTGCTTCCTTATTGTTAAAGGCTGTATTTATTGTTCCATATGTTTGGTGATGCGCCAGAATTTCTCCATTTTTTCTCCTGCCGATAACGTATGTTGCAGCCTCTCCCCTTTCCTCCTACTGTTGCTGACTAGCGAGGAGACACTGCCCACACACGGCTGTCCACACTGGGCGTCTCCCCAGAGGTCACTTTTTTCTCTGCAGGGGAGTAGAAGTTCTCTCCCTGTGAGTGGTGGCTGGAGATCGACCCGTGGGTTCTACTTCCTGCCCCAGGGGAGCAGACTTTGGGCTGCAGAATGGTTGGGGTTTTGAGGCCCACTGGTGCCCTGTTTCTCTGCCTTGCCCAGGGGTCCCTCTACCTTCGCCATCAGCAGAGCTTGGTTGGAATAGACTGCTCGTGGGGATGGGGCCCCCTCAGGAGAGGATGTTTGCCTGGGGGGTTGAATGGGATCACTCTGGGCTTCCCACTGTGGGGCTGGCTAAACGGGCTCCCCTTCCTCTCTCGGCATCGTTGGTATGCCAGGAACCTCTGGATGGACTCTTAATGGCTAGTACCTTCCTGGATTGCCACTGGGAACAGCCTGTGCCCCCCTCTCCTGTGGGGGTGGCCTGTGTCAGGCACAGGGGACCCAGAGCCAGAGAGGCTGGGTGACTCTGCACCCATCAGTCATGAGCACCCCTGAGTGTTTCACCAGGGGGCCCACATTGCTGGAGGAGAATGAGCTGGGGCTATGTCACAAGACACCGAGGTGGGATTCTTTGTTAGAGAAGGTGGGTGCCAGCTGATGGAAAGGAGGAGCCAGCTTGGAGTGAGCCCAGGAGCGTGTCCAGAAAGAGCATAGGCGCACAGAGGACCTGAGGCTGGACCTGAGTCAGGGCAGCTCTTGGACCTGGCGGCAGGGGTGGGTGCTGGGCAGTAAGTGAGGAACAGATGCAGAGGGGCTCGACGGCCGGCGTGGGGTGCCAGGGTTCTGGGTCACTGTCGGAGCCCCAGCTGACATCCCGCCCGAGCGTGTGTTCAGGTATCTGACTTCCTCTAGTATGAAACTCCATTCCAGGGTCTTGGGCGTGGAGGCTGAGAAACGCACACTGCTGACTGCAACGACAGTGCCGGCTGGGGGGCTGTCACAGGGCAGGGAGCTGCCAGGCCATGAGGGGCCACTGGGGCCACGGAGACCCCGCGCAGATGGCTCATGGGGGGTGTTTGTGGTGGAAGGAGCACACAACAGAATCTGAGCTTGTAGGCAGGGGCAGGTGTGGGCAGTCAGGGAAGATCTCTGGGCCGCTTTTCCTCTTCTGTCAAGTGGGGACAGCAATCCATGGGCTCTCGGTGCCGATGGAAGTTGATGATGTCGATAAAAGCTCTGGGTGCAGAGTAAGAAATAAAGTCAGTGTCAGCTCCGTGTTCCCTCTGGAATTCCCTCCCTTACTTTATCCTTCCAAATGAAAATTTAAAAATAGGTCTGTTTTCCCAGTCTGCTGAGCAGAGACTCAAGAAATCCTAGAATCGGGTACCGAGGGAGGTTGTAGAATACCTTTCCCCAGAGAACTTCAGCACCGCTGCTGTCTGGAGTGGCCCCGGGTCAAGATCAAGGTCAACAGTGAGGCCTGTCCGAGTAGGGGGTGAGTGCTCGCCTCACTCCTGCCCCTCTGCCCACCCAAATCTCACCCCTGAACCCCCAGCCTGGCTCGGGCCAGGGCGCTTGGATGCCGAGGCTGCTCCCAAGCTCAGCTTCTCTCCTGTGAATCCCCCAGGGTCCTGATTCTGAGCAGAGAAGGCTGTGTGTGTGAGGGGTCCCCCCTCCTGTAATTTTAGCAGCAGCAGACTACGCTGACACAGATTGGAGCGGTTGCCATGGGGACCGGAATCTGTGCCCAGATTCGCTCTGGAGCTGGGAAGATGGTGAAGGGTTTCTACTTTATGGAGGGGGCTGGGGGAAAAACAGCCTTGGGCTCTCTCCTTGGCTGTTCTAGAGGCTTCAGCCAAAGGTGACCCGGCGAGAACTCGGTCTGGAAGGTCACCTCCTCCTCAGGGCCCCACCCAGTGCGCAGGATGGGCTGGGTCCTCACCCCCCAGGGCTGCCCACCTTCCTCCCGTACCCTCTTCCTGGCATGCAGTGAGGATAAGGATGACGAGTTTATACGGACAGCTCTGCAGTCCCTTACCTAGGGGCCATTCACATTTGGAATTCAGTTTTGGGGTTTTCCAACGGTGACATGGCGCATGTGTGTGTATCACGTGCCTCTGAGTGTAAAGTTCCAGGCAGCCTCTCACAGTCAAACCTGTGATATTTCTGCAGCAAAGCCGAAGAATGTGCACACACGTAGAGCTTATAAGTAGCCTTCTGTCGGCTGGGGGCAGATCTCACTGCCAAGATTTATGAAAAAGCTTTGGTGTTTGAAGTTGTTTTTGGATTTGGGGTTGTGGATGAGGGATTGTAGTTCACAACTGTTTCTTCTTTCACAGTTGCTTTCTTGTTTGATTCTCCTGAAACTCCAGGCTGTTACTCTACCTAACAGATGATAACAGTGGGTCTTAGGGTAAGGGACTTCTAAGATCACAGAAAGCGAGTACTGGTGTCAGGACTCAAACGGGGGACATGTACGTCCAAAGTCCAGTTTCTCAGTTATACAGGGTTTTATGGAACTTGGCAGAGAAGCAGTTTGCTTCTAAATAATGAGACACGGGTGTGATCCCTGGGTCAGGAAAATCCTCTGGAAAAAGGCATAGCAACCCATTCCAATATTGCTGCCTGGAGAATCCTCATGGACAGAGGAGCCTGACAGAGGTCCAAGGGGTTGCAAAGTGTTGGACACAACTGAAGTGATCTAGCATGCAATAATACTAATAGCACTTAATACAAGGAACTAACACTGATAAAGCACCCAGGACAAGCTGGGTGCTTTGCAGAATGCTTTTGTGTGGAGTCATCATGTAGCCCCACAACCGCCCTGGGCTAGACTGTTTGTGTTCGCCTCAGATTCATACGTTGAAATGCTAACCCCCAAGAGGGCGATATTTGGAGGTTCAGAAAATGATTAGGTCATGAGGATGGAGCCCCCATTAATGGGATTAGCACCTCTATGAAAGAGACCCTCACCCGTTCCTCCATGAGAGGTTACAGGGAAAAGATGACCATCTATGAACCAGGAAGCGGGGCTCACCAGACAGCAAATCTGCCAGCACCTTGATCTTGGACTCCAACCTCCACAACTGTGAGGAATAAATGTCTGTCGTTTGTAAACCACTCAATCTGTGGAGTTCTGTTATAGCAGCCTGAATGGATTAAGACGAGGGTGAGGGTGTTATTCAGTAGAGTGGTCAGCGTGGGCCTCATAGGAAGGTGACCTCTGAAGGAGGTGATGGAGTGAGCTTGTGGAGTCTGGAGGAAGAACACTGCAAGGCCTGTACTTTCTAGCATGGCAGCCACTGCCCCTGGGTGACTGTTGAGCCCTTGAAACTTGACCAGTCCAAATTGAGATGTACGCTAAGTGTCAGATACACACCAGATTCCAATGGCTTCTAATGAAATTCAGGAATATGAAATAGCTCATAAATAACTTCTATTTTGATTACATATCAAAATGATAGTATTTGGTATATTGAGTTAAGTGAAATTAATTTCATCTTCTAAAAAGAAAAGCTGTTTAGGGACTTCCCTGGTGGTCCAGTGGTTAAGAATTCGCCTTGCAGTGCAGAGGACATGGGTTCGATCCCTGGTCAGGGAACTAAGATCCCACATGCTGTGGAGTGATGAAACCTGCCTCTCAACAAAGATCCCACATGCCGCAACTAAGGCGCAATGCAGCCAAATAAATATTAAAGATAAAACTATTTAAATGCGGCTATTAGAAAATTTAAATTTATGTTTGTAAAATATGTTTAAATTACGTATGTATGAAAACAATTTTATCTGTGGCTCGAATTGATGGCTAACATTATGATTCTGGTGAACACTGCTGTACTAGGTGGGAGCAGGCCATGTAATGGGAATGGAGAGAGAACCAGTGTGGATGGGCACAGAGGGGGAGGGAGGGGCAGAGACTCATAGGATTTTGAACAGAGAAGTGACTCAGGCCTAGTAATATCCTATCATCTCTACTTGAGATGTCATAACCAATACAGACTAGACTGCTTAAGCAACAGACTTTAATTGTCTCAAATATCTGGAGGCTGGAAGTCCAAGATCAAGGTGTCAGCTGGCTTGGTTTCCAGTGAGATCTCCCTGCTTGGCCTGTAGGTGGTCACCTCGATGTATCCTCACATGGCCTTTCCCTGGTGTCTCTTCTTTTTATAAGAACGCTGGTCATTGTGGGTTATCACCCTCTACCTGGTTTAACCTTAAGTACCTCTGCAAAGGCCCCCACCTCCAGATACAGTCACATTGAGGATGAGGGCTTCAGTGCATCAGAGGGCACACCATTCCTCCTTCATCTTGGGTCTCAGCACTGTTCTTAACCTGCTTCCAGATGGCGACTGCCTACAGATGCTCCAGCGTTAGAACTTCATTCCAGAACAGTGCATTATCACTTCACTGGGGCCTGGCATGCAGCCTCCACTTGGCAATTTCTCCTCGGAGGCCTGGGCCTCACGGCTCACCCCAGGTATTGCATACACTTTGCCATCTTTCTGCCCATCTTTCACTGGATCATGAACTTCCGGAGCCATGTCCTTGCATGCCCAGCGGAGCTCTGGGACACAGCACGTGCTCAGAGAATATTTGCTGAGCGAATGAGGGTCTAGACTGTATTCTCCAGGGCAGGGCCTGTGAGTCAGGAATCACCGGCATTGCTTTATCCATCCTCCACATCCAGCATAGTGTCTGGTATCCAGCCAGGGCCTGGGGAATTGATTGATTGAGTAGATGAATACATGCATGAGTCATGAGGTCGGAAGCTCTATCCGCCAGACGGGGCTGGGGAGTGCTGCGGGATGGATCTCAGGTGTTGTATCTGACAACTGACAGTGGGCCACAGGCTGTGTGGGTGTCACCGAGCTTGGGGAGACCAGAGTTGAGAGAAAGCATGTAGCTTCTGCGAACCGGAGCTCAGAGCGCCCTGGCTCCATTCTTTCTGTGTCTGCTGCAGCTGGTACAAAGCAGACCTGTGGCTGTAGCCATGAACCTCACAGGCAGGACTTCGAAAAAGTATCTGGGCTCCCTGTTGCCCCACGAGTAGGGAAGCCTGCCTCTTTTAAGTCTCAACTTCCTGCTCAAATGCCTTGTGAAAGAAAGTGAAGTCGCTCAGTCGTGTCCGACTCTTTGCAACCCCATGGACAGAGGAGCCTGCACCAGGCTCCTCTGTCCATGGGATTTTCTAGGCAAGAATACTGGAGTGGGTTGCCATTTCCTTCTCCAGGGAATCTTCCCGATGCAGGGATCGAACCCAGGTCTCCCGCGTTGTAGACAGACGCTTTACCATCTGAGCCACCAGGGAAGTTCCTGCTCAAATGCCTTAAGCGTCTAAAATTTGTAACCTTCCATAGTGTCACCCAAACCTGGGTTTCAACAGTTTTTGTGTTCCCTTCCAATTATTTTCTTCAAACAGCCAAAGAGACCACTGCGTTTTCTTCTGTTGCTGGCTTGTCTTCTGGCAGGTTCCAGAACCTACCACCTGGATTCCAGGCCGCTTGAACAGGGCCATAGAGCCCAGGCTGCCTACCTGGGAGCAGCCCCTGGTGACCGTGGACTGGGCTCTCCAGATCAGGGCCTGTAGCTTCACACTGACCCCGAGAGTAGAGACACCAGGGAACATCTTATGCAAAGATGGGCTCGATAAAGGGCAGAAATGGTATGCACCCAACAGAAGCAGAAGATATTACGAAGAGGTGGCAAGAATACACAGAAGAACTGTACATAAAAGATCTTCACGACCCAGATAATCACGATGGTGTGATCACTCACCTAGAGCCAGACATCCTGGAATGTGAAGTCAAGTGGGCCTTAGGAAGCATCACTACGAACAAAGCTAGTGGAGGTGATGGCATTCCAGTGGAGCTGTTTCAAATCCTGAAAGATGATGCTGTGAAAGTGCTGCACTCAATATGCCAGCAAATTTGGAAAACTCAGCAGTGGCCACAGGACTGGAAAAGGTCAGTCTTCATTCAATCCCAAAGAAAGGCAATGCCAAAGAATGCTCAAACTACCACACCATTGCACTCATCTCACACACTGGTAAAGTAATGCTCAAAATTCTCCAAGCCAGGCTTCAGCAATACGTGAACTGTGAACTTCCAGATGTTCAAGCTGGTTTAAAAAAAAGGCAGAGGAACCAGAGATCAAATTGCCAACATCTGCTGGATCATCAAAAAAGCAAGAAGTTCCAGAAAAACATCTATTTACGCTTTATTGACTATGCCAAAGCCTTTGACTGTGTGGACCACAATAAACTGTGGAAAATTCTTCAAGAGATGGGAATACCAGACCACCTGACCTGCCTCTTGAGAAATCTGTATGCAGGTCAGGAAGCAACAGTTAGAACTGGACATGGAACAACAGACTGGTTCCAAATAGGAAAAGGAGTACGTCAAGGCTGTGTATTGTCCCCCTGCTTATTTAACTTATATGCAGAGTACCTCATGAGAAATGCTGGGCTGGAAGAAGCACAAGCTGAAGTCAAGATTGCCGGGAGAAATATCGATAACCTCAGATATGCAGATGATACCACCCTTATGGCAGAAAGTGAAGAGGAACTCAAAAGCCTCTTGATGAAAGTGAAAGAGGAGAGTGAAAAAGTTGGCTTAAAGCTCAACATTCAGAAAACGAAGATCATGGCATCTGGTCCCATCACTTCATGGCAAATAGACGGGGAACAGTAGAAACAGTGTCAGACTTTATTTTTTGTGTTCCAAAATCACTGCAGATGGTGATTGCAGCCATGAAATTGAAAGACGCTTACTCCTTGGAAGAAAAGTTATGACCAATCTAGATAGCATATTCAAAAGCAGAGACATTACTCTGCCAACAAAAGTCCGTCTAGTCAAGGCTATGGTTTTCCAGTGGTCATGTATGGATGTGAGAGTTGGACTATAAAGAAAGCTGAGCACCAAAGAATTGATGCTTTTGAACTGTGGTGTTGAAGAAGACTCTTGAGAGTCCCTTGGACTGCAAGGAGATCCAACCAGTCCATTCTGAAGGAGATCAGCCCTGGGATTTCTTTGGAAGGAATGATGTTAAAGCTGAAACTCCAGTACTTTGGCCACCTCATGTGAAGAGTTGACTCATTGGAAAAGACTCTGATGCTGGGAGGGTCTGGAGGTAGGAGGAGAAGGGGACGACAGAGGATGAGAAGGCTGGATGGCATCACTGACTCAATGGACATGAGTCTGAGTGAACTCCGGGAGTTGGTGATGGACAGGGAGGCCTGACAGGCTACAATTCATGGGGTCGCAAAGAATCAGACACGACTGAGCGACTGAACTGAACTGAACTGAGGTCCAGTCAGGGGCCCCCTACATCTGCCAAGGGCCAGCAGAACAGCTTCTTGACAAGGGTTTTGACTTCTTAATCTGTTTTCACAACCTGTGATTGAACTCTGTACAACACAGGCCTCAGGATTTACTGGCATCTTTTAATTCTCTATTATTGATGGAACTCTTTGGTCTGGAAAGAAAAGCTGGCTTTGGGATTGATTTTCATCAGTTTAATTCATCTTCAGTATTGATTGGTGCATATGTTAGAGAGAAAGACTATATGTGGGCTGCTCCAGATGGACAGGGGGCGTTTTCACAGAGTGTCCACGGATTGGGGGTAGTTGGGGGACCACAGTCACCTTGAGGCATGTCTTGTTTCCTCCCTTCTTCAGCAGTCCTTCCTGTCCAGGGCTCTGCCCCTTTGTTTGACTGTGGGTCTTTATGGGCAGGATGTGTCTCTGAATAACCCTTCTGACCCTTCAGATCCAATACAGTACCTAGCACGTGCCTGGCTCTCAGCCAGCATGTGGTAGCCCATTTGTTTAAACACAGCCTCCAGAGTTCATTACAGCCCTTGGGTGTTGCTCACCGGGAGGGAATACTGATACTCAAATCGTGCACGTGTGCAAGAATTCCATAGGGGCAGGAATTCCAGGAAGGTTACTGGACATCAGTCACGCAGCCGGTGAATGATTACCCTTCTCAGGAAAATACCAGCAGGACCCTGACTTCAGACTGTGCCAACCACAGATTCTTGTGGCACAAGGCGGCGATCCTAGCAGGCCACTCCTGGCACAGTTCACATCTTTGAGCACAGGTATGGTGCTTCTGCCTCCAGCATCCACCTCCATGCCCACATGCTGTTGCCTGGTAGGTATGGCCCACTGTCCCTGTGCCCAGCATCCCAGGGGCAGTGTGGAGGGATCTGGGCAGGACTTGCATCCCGGACAGCCCTCTGTCCCTGGCCCCTCTTCTAAAACCAGCTCAGTATCTGCTTCTTGTAGCCAGACTCTTTTCAACCTCCAATTTCCCTGCTTGCCACCATTTCTACGGCATTAGGAAGACACTACCATTTTTTCTCCCGTATGAACATAAGCCATTCTTTTGTCACATTGGAGACAAGAAGCCACTGGACAGTGGAGTACACCAGGACATTTGAGGATTATGTGATTTAAAAAAAAAACCTTGGAAAATTCTTTCTAAAGATTAAGATGAAGGGGTTAAAGATTAACTTGGAAAATTCTTAAGATTAAGGGAGGTGACAAGACACATGAGACAACTTCCTGTCATAGCTCATAGTTAGGAGGTGAACCTTTCTGTAACTGTGGGTAGGAACAATCCACTGCCGTGATCTCCTCATGTTTCCATCCTTGCCATGGTTGCTGGGAGGCTTCGAGCTAAGTTCTGTGCACGGGTTGTGTTCATTCTCTCGAGTCTGGATTTTAAAAAGTAAGTTATAATTATTCCTCCTTCCACCTGTGTATCCCCACTTAGCATGTTTCTTGTCTTTATTTTAATAAGAATGATTTTTGTTTTATGCTGAGTCATACCTTTTTAGCAAATAGGCAGGAAGTAAAGAAATAGTTTTAAAGTACTTCCAAGCCTTTATTACACGAGTAAGAAATAATATAGTCATGTACAGTATGCTTCCTAACAGTAACCATTGTGATCTTTATCACACAGGAGGTGTGATAAAGATCATTCTGCTTCGTCATCAACTCTACTTGCATCAAAGTTTAGGGTTCAGTTTTCTGTCCAATGACAGTAAGAATCCGAAGGTACACAGATCCATAGATCTTACCTCTTCCTTAATTTATATTACATTATATTGCCTCTTCCTAAATTCCTGATTTATATTTTTAAAAGTTACTTCATCACTTATATGCCTTCTTGGGATCTATCTCTTTGAAAGCGGAAGAAGTATAAATACCTGGAGAAAAAAAGGAATGAAAGTGTGGAGGATGCAAGCTTTTGAAATGTGGAAGGAGATTCGATAGAAGTTGATGTGTTTTTCTTAAGATGGCAGAAAATGAAATGTTTAAAGGGGTGAAAGTCGAGGACAAATCATGATGATTGCTGAACTGTGCTTTTGACTAAGCAATGTGGTTTCTTCGGGCAATTTGTTATGTTTCCTTTCCTGAAAGACGAAGAGTTTTTTCCTCCCCTTCGTCTGATGAGAGATTCAGACTTAAAAGATCAGAAGACGGTTGGTCACCACCTCAGCAGGTAGGAGAGTAGGAAGGACGATGGCCGACTAAGTTTTTAATAGTTACCCACGTTTCAACAGGGATGCACAGGGATCAAGGGGGAAACTAACTTTCCTCTCTTAGTTGGCAGATTAATCGGGAGGGAATGTGTCTCAGAGAGTTAATGAGGTTGTGAGGATGCTGGGCAGGGAGGAAATGCAGTAAAGATGAAGGAAACCATTTATTGGAAAAGAAACAGGAAACGGCAGAGCAGAGGAGACTGGAGGACGTGATGAGGCCATGCAGGGAAGTGAAGCGTGAAAGAGCTATAACCCAGAACACAGTAAATGGAAGGGTTGACTGGCATTGATATAAAAGGGAACTTTTAGAAGGTTGAGCGAAATTGTGGGTTGGAGCAAGGCACTCAGTAAGCTTTTTGTCAGACCCAACGGCAAGTTCAGTAGATTTTAAGGGAAATTATTAGCTTAAGGAAAAAGTTGGAAGAGAAAGAGATGCATTCACTAATCTCTAATTGAAAAAGAATGGGGACAGCAGCTCAGCCCCGATATCTGGCGTAACAGCCACTAAGGGGGAAGAGTTGAGGAGAGGTGACTAGTGACTATCTGTGGCCGGGTCCACTTTGCAGCTGGGGACAGGTGGAAGGTGGGGGAGCTTCGAAAAATGTTCACTGAGCCAGGTGTCTCTGGGGCTGCTCCTGGTATGGTCCCTTCCCCACATATTCAAACATCACTCTGACTCACTCATCCCCTGCCCCTGCCTGGCTCGCCATACTCTATGCATGTAGTAAGTGCTTTCGTTAGTTAGGCTAATGTTGGATGCTGTAGTCGTGAAATGACAGTGTCAGCGGCTTAACAGGATTTAAATTTATTTCTTGTCCACATAGGATGACAGTGGGGTAATTCGTGGGCAGCCTTCCATGGGGTGATTCAGGCCCCCCGACTACCCCATCTTCCATCTTAATGGGTACCAGAGTCCTTCATTTCTAGCCAGTGTGTGGGAAAAGACAACGGACAACTACACATGGGAGAGTTTTATGGGCCAGACCTGGAAGGGATGCTCACCTCCACGCAACATCCCATTGGCTGGAACTCAGTCATGTGACCACACTGATTGCTAAAGCATTCTGGGAAATGCAGTCTGACTGCTTGCCTAGGAAGAAAGAACTGGTTTTGGTAAATGCTTAGCTGCTTATGACATTGTATTTAAAAAAAGATTTGTTCCATAAGATACATGAAACTCAAACTTTAAGATCAGCTCTCATTAGAGAAAATTATGTTTTATTTCTGTGGGATCCTTTGCTTTTTTTAAGGACTCAGCAAAATTGCCTTAAAGAATCTATAGTGCATTTTCTCAGTTGCTTGATCCCCAGTTTGTTTGGGTCCTACGCTCTACCAAGCACGCAGAGAAGAGGTGCTGTTGGTGAGATACCTCCTGACTCATGAAGCCAGTGATCTTGGGCTCTGCACGTGTGATTTATAAATTCTTACTGGGGGATTGAGGGAGAGTGAGGCTAAGTGAAGGAACCTGGAAGTCAAGACATCAACCTCACTGGATACCTGATTCTGCCTGTGGACATTTGGCTTAGAGATCATAGGTTCATGCCTTGGATCTCTCAAGAAGCCCAGAAGCCCTTCCTCACCCTCTGGCCTTGGCTCCCCATTTCCTGGGGTACGTTAGTTGGCATTGCTCCCTGAAACCCACCTCCCAGCCAGTGGCAAGCACCTCGTATGCCCTGGACAGAGCGCCTCTCCAGCCAGAAGACCCCCCCCCCCCCGCCAGGTGAGCCTGGGCAGGAGTGCCTGAGGACGCAGGTGAGGTGGTGCAGACAGCCTCTCCTCCCTCCCTGTCTCACCTCCAGATCCACTCTGACTTGCTGTCTGCTGTCAGGTCTGGTTTCTCTCAACATCCTGGTCATCCCAGACTGTTCATGCCGCAAAATCCTGTGTTTTGAGATTGCTTTCCCCTGGATGTCTTAGCCCGCTGCTGTCCTGGTTTCACCCTGTTACAATTCCTGCCTGCTCTTCAGAGGGCCAAGTGCAGCTGAGGGACACAGGCCAGGGAGCTAAGAGCAGCAGCGTCGAATGCTGGCTGTGTCCTTGCCTGACCCACGCACACCGATTCGGGACTCATTTTAACAGCCTCAGGTTAAGTCCCTGCTCCGCCAGCCGACAGCTGTCCTCCCCGCTCCCTCTTTTTCTTCCCAGCCCCCCTCCTCCTCAATCTGTTGGCCAAGGAGATTGAATGGGTCCACTCTGTCCTCAGACACCTGCCCCCGACCAGAGGGCACTGGAATTTTAACCCTCCATCGTCTTCTTTTGATCCTTCAGCACCATGGACAGGGCTCCTCCAGCCTTAGTATCCTTGTGTGGGGTATGTCTCCATCTTCCCAGCTGGGGTTGGAGTTCTCCAGGCAGGACAGTCTTTCAGGGTGTGTTGAATGAGTGAACTAATGAGTGGATTTTCACAGAGTGGGGTGGGGAGGGGCACCTCTTCACAGACCTGGGGGTGGATGCGATGGGCATGGGTGTCTGCCAAGTGGGTTTGTCAGATGGTGGCTCCTACTCACATTTTTACTGGGTCAGAATTTTTCAAATGGACTCTCCAAGTGGACTCTGTCCTGCTTTAGCCTTAGTGAAGAGTTTTCACTACCCATTCTTTGAAGATGCGGCTATAACCCAACTATTCCCGTCAGGAAGCAGGAAACTGGCCATTTCCACCCCTCCACTAGGTGGCCATTGCAGTCAGAACATGACTTTGGACTTGACTCCAAACCCCAGCTTGGAGACTGGGGACAGGCTTTCTCCTCTTTGAGCTCTTATTTCCATATTTATAAAATGGGGATAGTCATATTTACCATTCAGAGTTGTTAGTAGATTGCTGTCAGGATTAAAAGAGATATTCCCTTATGGTATATGTATTGTCATTGGAATTATTTTTAAATGTTTCTTCTTGACTACAAGACTTGTTCTTGGCTCTATCCTCAGGGCCCAGTACCCGGACCAATAAGTATTTATTGAATGCATTGCCAGAGAAACACCAAACTTAGCACTGGGCACTGGGTAAGTAGACAGTGAATAGTGGTAGCTCCTGCTTTTTCTGTCTCCCCCTTCTAGAATGTGAGTCCCTTTGTGGACAGAAGGTGTGATCTCCTCTTTGTCATCACTTTGTTACCTCTTCAATTTGTAACAGAAAAACTGCAAACAAACCAGTAATCATATGGAAGCAAGCCCCTGGGTACTGGAAAATCCAGGGCAAGCACTTTGTACCTCTACCTTTGGACAGCATATGGGAACATCCCCAACTCATACCCAGTTTTGGTGCAATGGAGGCCTCATAGGCTCGCAGAGGATGCACGGTGTCTAGACACAGACAATGTTGGGGGAAGGTTTGCAGTAGAGGCAGGGAGAAGGGGAGGAGGGAAAACTTTGCAGCAGGGGGCTGACAAATTGTCCTCCCATAGCTGTCCATCTTGCTGGGAAAGATTAAAGGCAGGAGGAGAAGGGGACGACAGAGGATGAGATGGTTGGATGGCGTTACTGACACAATGGGCATGAGTTTGAGCAAACTCCTGGAGATGGTGAAGGATAGAGAAGCCTGATGTGCTGCGATTCATGGGGTCGCAAAGAGTCAGGCATAACTGAGCGACTGAACTGAACTGAGCTGTCCTTCTAAAGCCTGGCTCTCAGCTACCACCCCCCAAAGCCATGATCTGTACTTAGGAGGGGAGTTTGCCTAGGGTTCTTCTCATGAATCACCCCCTGCTACCCTCCCCAAACTCTGAGCTCCCCCTAGGGCTTGTGGCTGCTGAGGGAAATGGCAGCCACCATATCATACCATTCCATACCATACCACATCATACCATATCCTACCATAGCCAAAATTGGAACTCCAGACATGCACTTATATTAGAATGATTTTATTTTTCAGAGTGAATTTTTTCCTTTCCTAAATGAATTTTAATCAGAGCGGTATCATCTGCACCTGGGACTGTCTGAACGGGATTCCTGAGTTAGGGGAGAACTCGGACTAGAGAGCCATTTTGTGAAATGCTTCACCCCCATCGCATCACTCAGTGAGACCTGCAATAGCTTAATAAAATGCCACTGTGAGCTCTTACGTGGATACTGTTGTTCTCATGGTCTGGATAGGGTCCCACGGCTGGTTGTGGGGGTGGGGGGCCTGGACCTGGAGCCTTTGCGGGTGGGTTCGGGCGCCGGCAGGAGTGGACACGTGGAAGGGGGAGCGGACAGGCTGGCTGCGCCCTCCGCGTACCGGTCCCTGCCTATGTCTCCAACCCCTGGCCCCCGACGGCCCCTCCTCCCGGGCTGGCAGCGGCCGCCACGCGCCTGGAAGAAGAGCCTTGTTTCTCTTGCGCGCAGAGCCTGGTTTGTAAACAAACACTGGGGCGGGCGCCGCCGCCCGCGTAGCAGATGGTTCCGCAGCTGCCCGCCCGCCCGCGCGGTCCCTCCCTCTGGCTGCCACGCCAATGCGCCGGGCCGGCGGCGCCGCCCAGTGCTCGAGGTCCAAGGGACGCCATCCCACCTTGAGCCGGGGCCTGTGGGATGCTCCTTGTTTATTTCATGTTCGTCGGTTCGTTCATTAATTCAACAAAGATCTACAGTATAATACGCAGGGACCAAGCTGGTCCCCGCCTTCACAACCTTGAAGGGAGATGGGGAAGTAAACAGGTCCTTGCAGTTCAGCGTGGGGAGGGCCAGGGTGGAGTTCACAGACACAGTTCTCTGGGAGACCAGAGAACTCTAACCTGCCATTTAAAGGATCCAGGAAGGCTGCCTGGAGGAGGTGCTGTGCGGCTGAGAGAATGGACAGCAGTTAGGCAAAGTGGGAGGCGAATAGGGAAGAACTGTGCCAGATGGAGGTAGGGGAGCTTTCGGATCGTTTGAAATGAGATCCTTAAAAGAAAGAAGTAGCTTGGGAGGAGCTAGGCTTGTACCTACGAGCAGTAGGGAGCCAGTAAGGGTTTGATGCTGGCTTCCTTGGTAGCTTAAGCTACCAAGAATCTGCCTGCAATGCAGGAGACCCCGGTTCAATTCCTGGGTCAGGAAGACCCCCTGGAGAAGGAATAGGCTTCCCTTCCCACTCCAGTACTCTTGGGCTGCCCTGGTGGCTCAGATGGTAAAGAATCTTCCTGCAATGCAGGAGGCCTGGGTTCAGTCTCTGCGTTGGAAAGATCCCCTGGAGGAGGGCATGGCAACCCACTCCAGTATGCTTGCCTGGGAAATCCCCATGGACAGAGGAGCCCGGTGGGCTGCAGTCTCTGGGGTCACAAAGAGTTGCACATGACTGAGCGACTAACCACAGTACAGCAAGGATTTGACGCACAGGGCAAGACCCTTCTGGGTCTGGGTTTTCACCCCACAAAATGAGGGGATTGAACTAGAAGACCCAAAAGGTAGTTCCGCAACAAGGCTGGCCCCAGAGTGTCCAATAAAAATTCAATTTCCAGGCCATACCCTAGACCTCTCAAATCAGAGCCATCCTGGCCCGACTTTGCAATCGGCATCTTTAGCCATCCTTCAGGTGACTCCTGGTGAAGGCTTGAGATCCAGAGGTTGAGGAGGTGGCAAGTGCAGGGTGAGTCATTACACAGCTGGAGGAAGGGGATCTCTAGGGGATCTGCAGGCAGAGGTCATGATCTCCTGGGGCTCCTTGTCTGAGGCAGACCACAGAGCCGTGTCTGTCCCTGAAGAGGGTCACAGCTGGCCTGGAGCCGTGGATGACAAGCAGGCAGAAAGAGTAGCCTGGGGCCCCAGCCCTCTCTCTGGGCCTCTGCTTCATCAGCAGTAAAATGGGGATGATGATACCGGCCTCACGAGAGGCTCCAGTGTGGTAAATTAGACCCAGGGAGAATGCCCTGACTGTGTGAGCAAACCTTGGCTGATGGTCGGCTTTGCCAGTGTTTCTCAGACTCTCAGACCTGACCTACGTCTGACCACCTGCAGGAGCTTGGAAACATGCCGTTCCCTGCCTGAAGACTCTGAGCCTGCTGAAAGACAGGCCTCCAAAGGCTCTGTAGATGAGGCTGATGCCACCAAAGGTTAAGAGCACTGAGCAAGCTGTTGCTCACTGAAGGAGTTCGCCGAGCTCTTAAGTATCTGTGCCTTAGGTTCCCCCAGTGAGAGCAGAGCAAAGTGATCAAGAGAGCAAACGTATGAATGGCCAGTACCCATGAATCCTACCAGGCTGCACTCCCTGTCTTGCCATTTCTGGATACTGAGTAAGAAACAGCTCTGTGGCCGTGGTTCTGGGTTCAACTCCTGGCTCTGCTCCATAAAAGGTGCCTGGGCAGATTATGTAATGCTCTGTGCCTCAACCTCCCCCACCTTCAAGTAGGTGTAATAATATATGTCATAAAGGTTTAATGTTAATTGAGATGATGCACACAGGGTACCTAAATCAGGGCTTGGCGCTGTATAAATGCCAGCGGGTATTATGAATATCTGCAGAGTAAATGGGTTTCCTTGGTGGCTCAGGTGGTAAAGAATCTGCCTGAAATGCAGAGTAAATAACTAGATGAGAGTTGATTATTGCTTAAGTGGCCACTGGGGGCAAAGATTCTTATCTTGCCTAGTCCTGTCAGAATCTATCCTCTTCTTTCTAGGCACGTGGCTGGCTGCTCAGCTTGACCACATTTGCCAGCCTGTCATGGTGTGTCCAGGGAAATGTATAGCAACCTTGGAAGCCGTGAGTTGAGAAGGGCACAGCTGACCCATTAGCCTGTGTCTTGATACGCTGACTTCTTTTTATTTTGTAAAATAAAAAACATTTTCAGCAGACAACTTAGTGGTTTTACTACTAATTCCAGAACATTTCCACCACCCCCGAAGAGACCTTTTCCTCATTAGTAGTCACTCTCCTTTACTTCCCTCCTCCAGGCCCTGACGACTGGGAATTCTGTCTCAATGTATTTGCCTGTTATGGACATCTCATATAAAGAGAATCACCAAGTACATGTTCCTCTATGAACGGCTTCTTTCACTTAGCGTAATGTTTTCAAGTTTTATCCATGCTGTATCAGTACTTCATTCCTTTTTATGGCTGAATAATATTTTCACTGCACGCATACACTAAACTTTGTTTATCCATTCGTCAATTTTTAAAAATAGTTTTATTTGCTTATTGACTGGGTCTTCGTTGCTGCGCAGGCTTTTCTCTAGTTGTGGTGAGCGGTCTTCTCATTGCACTGGCTTCTCTTGTTGCGGAGCAGACTCCAGGGTGGCCAGGCTTCCATAGCTGTGGCACAGGGGCTCAGTATCAGCAGCTCCCGGGTTCTAGAGCACGGGCTCAGTAGCTGTGGTGAATGGACTTAGTTGCCCTGAGACATGTGGGATCCTCCCAGACCAAGGATGGAACCCACGTCTCCTGCGTTGGCAAGCGGATTCTCTACCGCTGAGCCTCCAGAGAAGCCCTGTCCGTCCATCAGTTGATGGGCCTTTGGGCTGTTATGAATAACGCTTCTGTGAACAGCCCATATGAGCCTTCTGTGGACCTGTAGTGCCCATTCTCTTCGGTACCACACTTGGAGGGGAGTTGCTGGGTCCACGTGTTACTGTAGGTTTTACTTTTAGGGACCAGTCAGACTGTTTTCCAGGCAGGTGACACCGTTTTACGTTCTGATAGAACCTCTTGAGACAGAACTGCCTATATACCTGGATTCACACATGCAAGAGAATCCAAATCATATTTTATTTGAACAGTTATCTTTTGGGCTATCTTTGATACAGCAGCTCAGCTCTCACCCTAACCTACCACCCTTCTGAATCTTCCTCCCAGTCTTGCGGATATAAGGACTAGAGTGTTACCTTTGGTCTGGTATGGAATCTACACGTGTACAGTGGCCTTGCATTCAAGTGGGAGACTCTAGCAGTCCATGCATCCCTTCGTTTGTCTGTTCATCCATCAACATTTTTTGAGCTCTGATGTTTTCAAACATTATGAATCAGGGTCTCTGCCTTCAGAGATCTTAGTGTCCAGCTAGAAAGCTGGGCAGGCAGTTTGGCCACTAGGATAGACACTGGGCATGGGATTCAAGCAAAACTAGGCGGGGTCCAGTTTCTGCCTCACTTGCTGGCTAAAGGGATCTGAGCAGGTGAGCCTCTCTGAGCCTCACTTTCCTTGTCTGTAAAGTGGCAGTACTAATGCTTGCAGGGAACGCGTGCCAGTTAGGGACAAAGTGTGCCAAGTGACTGGCATGAGCTAGTTGCTCACAGCAGTTGCTTTTAATAACACCTCACTGGAGAGGGCACAGTGGGTTCTCCTTCGGAGCTAGTTGGGGGGTGGGGGTGGGATCCAAAGGACTTCACAGAGGAGGGCGCAATATTCCACTGGATCTGAGAGCTGGGGAGGGGCTTACCAGATGATGGGGTGTTGTGGGATGGGCAGAGAGAGCAGCCAGTGCGAAGATGGAGAAGTTTGGAAGTTCAAAGCCTGGTTGTAGAACAGTTCTGATAAAAAGATGAGCCTCAGGAAGGAGAGGGTAGGAGGAGTTGAGAGAGTCATACTGTACACACACACACACACATACACACACACACACGCGCGTGCGAGTCCCTTGGACAGCAAGATCAAACCAGTAAATCCTATAGGAAATCAGCCCTGAATGTTTACACACACACACACACACACACACACATGAGTCCCTTGGACAGCAAGATCAAACCAGTAAATCCTATAGGAAATCAACCATGAATGTTTACACACACACACACACACACACACACACGAGTCCCTTGGACAGCAAGATCAAACCAGTAAATCCTATAGGAAATCAGCCCTGAATGTTTATCGGGAGGACTGATGCTGAAGCTGAAGCTCCAATACTTTGGCCACCTGATGGGAATAGCCGACTCATTGGAAAGGACCCTGATGCTGGGAAAGACTAAAGCCATGAGGAGGAGCGACAGAGGATGAGACGGTTGTGTGGCATCGTTGACTCAAGGCACATGAGTTTGACCAAACTCTGGGAGATGGTGAAGGGCAGGGAAGCCTGGTGTGCTGCAGTCCTTGGGGTCGCAAAGAGTCAGACACGACTCAGCGACTGAAGAGCCACAGCAATACACGAGCATACGTGAGACAGACAGCGGGGGGCTACTGCACAGCACAGGGGGCTCAGCTCGGTGCTCTGTGATGGCCTAGAGGGCTGGGGTGGAGGGGTGGCTGGGAGGGAGGTCCACGAGGGAGGGGGTATGTGTATACGGAGAGCTGATTCGTGTTGATGAAATGGCAGAAACTAACACAACATTGGAAAGCAATTATACTCCACTTAAAAAAAAAAGCTAATTATGCTTCCCGACACTTCCACCCAGCCCTGCCTCCCCCTCTCTGGTCCAGCCATAGCCTGGCTGGCCTTGGGGCCTGTGTGGCCTCAGTTTCCCTTGCTTTGAGCCCTCTTCTTTCTTCCCGCTCTGAGACCTGAAGCTCTGCTCATTGAGATGCAGGCTTTAATCAGAGCTTAAGACCAGTGGAACCCCACGGATGCTGGCTGCCTGACCTGATTTTTTAAGAATCCAGTCTCCGTCTGGGTTTGGGGGCTGTCCGTGCTCCCTTATTACTGCGTCAGAGACAAAGGAGTGGGGTTTTACCACTCACGTGAAAATCAGGAAGATGATGACGATGTGGGCAACCATACTGGTATTAATAAAATAGCAATTTTCTAGGCTCCCCTGGTGGCTCAGAGGTTAAAGCGTCTGCCTGGAATGCGGGAGACCCGGGTTCAATCCCTGGGTTGGGAAGATCCCCTGGAGAAGGAAATGGTAAGCCACTCCAGTATTCTCGCCTGGAGAATCCCATGGATGGAGAAGGCTGGTAGGCTACAGTCCATGGGGTTGCAAAGAGTCGGACACGACTGAGTGACTTCACCTTCACCCCCTATTGCATCACTCAGGATGGCAGGAGTGGGGAGGGGCAGAGAAAGCAGAGAAAACACAGTAAAAAGCAGAGAAAGCACAGTAAGAGTTAACAAGGCATCTAGACTTTGATCCTGATTCTGAAAGCCATTCTCCTCTTCTGAAAAGTGATGGACTCAGCTAGACGCACTCCCAGGCTCCCACTACTTGACAGTCTGAAGCTCCAGGAAGGCGCCTTAGACTCTGCCACCCAGCTGGCCATCATTAGGAGCACTAGCCTGTGATGGACTCGGCTTGTCACTCACCGCTGAGCAAGGCGAGTCTCTCATTGCTCTGTCCTCCCAGGCGTGGCCTGTGAACCAGCCCAGTCTTGCCCCTGGAGTGGAGACCCGGCGGGGGTGGAGGAGCATTTTCTTGGAGGAGAGTGAGCCCTCGGCCTGGTGTGACCCGGAGGCTCATGTCTCATGACTTGGCTCCTTGAGCCAGAGAGTGTGTCCCCCGTGAAAGGCTGGATTCTTGCCGGTAATTGTCTGTATTCTGATGCTGTGACATCTGGGGCCTAGCTGACTAGGGAGGGACAGCCCCTCCCAGGGGTAGCCAGTTCATAGAGGGAGTGTGGAGCTCACCTGCCACTGGGCTTCTCTGGCGGCTCAGTGGTAAATAATCCGCCTGCCAGTGTGGGAGACCCAGGTTTGATCCCTGGGTTGGGAAGATCCCCTGGAGAAAGAAATGGTAACCCACTCCAGTATTCTTGCCTGGAGAATCCCATGGACAGAGGAGCCTGGCGGGCTACAGGCCGTGGGGTCACAGAGTCAGACGTGACTCATAAACAACAATGACACCTGCCGATGCGCTTTTCAAATACAACCCCGACCACTTCCGCCTCTTTTATCCGGTCCTCATGTTCCACGCCACTGCCCCCCTTCCCCGACCACCTCAGGGCCAGGTACACTTGGTGACTGGGGACAGCCCTGAGCCCCACACCCCATGAAACGGTTGGCTGGCTGATCCTGAGCCTGCTTACCCTGCCTTGCTCGTCTTCCCTGCAGAAACCACAATACAGCCCCTTGCCACAGCTCCTCCCCTCTCCTTCGGCCTCCTGGCTGACCCTAGTGGTCCCCACCGTGGCCCTCCTATTGGATCTGTGAGTAACAGACTGTCTTTTTAATGGCCCGTGTCTCTGTTCTATTGGAAACTCACGTTTTCCAATACACTATATATTTTTTACCTAAAAAATTCATTTATTTTTTTATTTGACCGCCTTTTGTGTTATCCATTCTGTTGCTTTTAAACATTCTTTCACTCATCTCCCTCTCTGTCTCCCTGGGTGCGTGCAGACTTTCTCTAGTTGGGGTGAGTGGGGGCTGCTCTTCATTGCGGCTTGTGGACGTCTCATCACAGCGGCTCCTCTGGTTGTGGAGCACAGACTCTAGGGTGCGTGGGCTTCAGTAGTTGAAGCACACGGCCTTAGCTGTCCCACGGAATGGGGAAGAATCTTCCCAGAGCAGGGATTGAACTAGGTGGATTCCTAGCCACCAGACCACCAGGGAAGTCCTCCAATATTCTGTATTTTAATACAGTGATGATGTGTGATGGCCTCCTGTGATGATGCTCACGTCTTCTTTGCTTCTTACGCCTCCAAGTACCAGAATTCCTCTCTGGCACTGAGCTCTGTGGGAAGCCAGGTGTTCTCAGGACCTCCTGGTGTCTGCTATGGAGGTGCCAGGCTGGTCTGCCCACAGGCAGCCTTACCCACCCATCTCTCTAGCCCAGAGGCTAAGTCAGAATGCGAGGTGCTGGGTCATCCACGTTAGTGCCCCTCTCAGGGTGATGAGATCCAATGAATCCTATCTGTTTTCTAAATGTCCTAAAGTAGACAGACATTCCTTTCAAAATCAACATTCCTATGTTGCAGAGTATTTACTCTTTCTCCATGTTTAAAGGTTCGTGGTACAATTTGACTGAAAGACATGCTTCATGCTGGTGGAACACAAATTGAATGAGGAAACCATACTCCTTGCTCTCAAGGAGCTTTCAGTCTTGAAATAGTCTAGAAGGGTACATAGGGATAAAACAAGGAAGGGGAATAAAGATGATCTTTCAGAATTAAGGCAACTAGCATTTGACAAGACCCAGGTAACAACATTTTTTTTTTCCTTTTTTGACCACCTCCACCCATTTCACCCACTGCTTCCCCTCCATATCAATCTGCCAAACAATGTTTAAAAATTGGCTCAAAGCAACTTTTTTGCTATTGGTCAAGATAGAAGTTATTTACATTGATTTCCAAGATAAGAGTTTAAGAGAAATGCCTCGATATTGAAGAGGAATATCAGTATTTCAACCCGACCATTAGGTAGTATGGGTTAGGGTTGAAATACTGAAAGGAACAGTGTCATGCATGGCAGTAGTTACTAACTGCTGTATAAATATCCTTCAGTCAGTCATTCAGTTCAGCCACTCAGTCGTGTCTGACCCTTTGCGACCCCATGGACTGCAGCACGCCAGGCCTCCCTGTCCATCACCAAGTCCGGGAGTTCACTCAGACTCATGTCCATTGAGTCAGTGATGCCATCCAACCATCTCATCCTCTGTTGTCCCCTTCTCCTCCCACCTTCAATCTTTCCCAGCATCAGGGTCTGTTCCAATGAGTCAACTCTTCGCACCAGGTGGCCAAAATATTGGAGTTTCAGTTTCAGCATCAGTCCTTCCAGTGAACACCCAGGACTGATCTCCTTTAGAATGGACTGGTTGGATCTCCTTGCAGTCCAAGGGACTCTCATGAGTCTTCTCCAACACCACAGTTCAAACACATCAATTCTTCGGCGCTCAGCTTTCTTTATAGTCCAACTGTCACATCCATACATGACCACTGGAAAAACCATAGCTTTGACTAGATGGACCTTTGTTGGCAAAGTAATGTCTCTGCTTTTTAATATGCTTTCTAGGTTGGTCATAAATTTTCTTCCAAGGAGCAAAGGTCTTAATTTCATGGCTGCAGTCACCATCTGCAGTGATTTTGGAACCCCCCAAAATAAAGTCTCTCACTGTTTCCACTGTTACCCCGTCTATTTGCCATGAAGTGATGGGACCAGATGCCATGATCTTCGTTTTCTGAATGTTGAGCTTTAAGCCAACTTTTTCACTCTCCTCTTTCACTTTCATCAAGAGGCTCTTTAGTTCTTCTTTGCTTTCTGCCATAAGGGTGGTGTCATCTGCGTATCTGAGGTTATTGATATTTCTCCCAGAAATCTTGACTTCAGCTTGTGCTTCTTCCAGCCCAGCGTTTCTCATGAGGCACTCTGCATATAAGTTAAATAAGCAGGGTGACAATATACAGCCTTGACGTACTCCTTTTCCTATTTGGAAGCAGTCAGTTGTTCCAGTTCTAACTGTTGCTTCCTGACCTGCATACAGATTTCTCAAGAGGCAGGTCAGGTGGTCTGGTATTCCTATCTCTTTCAGAATTTTCCACAGTTTATTGTGATCCACACAGTCAAAGGTTTTGGCATAGTCAATAAAGCAGAAGTAGATGTTTTCCTGGAACTCTCTCACTTTTTCCATGATCCAATGGATATTGGCAATTTGATCTCTGGTTTCTCTGCCTTTTCTAAATCTAATTTGAACATCTGGAAGTTCATGGTTCACGTACTGTTGAAGCCTGGCTTGGAGAATTTTGAGCATTACTTTACTAGCATGTGAGATGAGTGCAGTTGTGAGGTAGTTTGAACATTCTTTCGCATTGCCTTTCTTTATGACTGGAATGAAATCTGACCTTTTCCAGTCCTGTGGCCACTGCTGAGTTTTCCAAATTTGCTGGCATATTGAGTACAGCACTTTCACAGCATTATCTTTTAGGATTTGAAAGAGCTCAACTGGAATTCATCACCTCCACTAGCTTTGTGCATAGTAATGCTTCCTTAAATATCCTTAAGAACTTATTTAGTAACATGTAAAGAAGAGTGAACTTTAATATGTGAACATTGTGAAAGTGTCAGGTATATGAAAAATTTCATATATATTTTATCCATTCATCTGTGTATGTTGCTCTTTTGAAAATATATTAAGCACTGCTTTCGTTATGGTTCAGTCATCCCAAAGTAATTTTAAAGGTATTTTCTTTCACTTCATTCATTTGACAAGTGTTTCTTGTACGTCCATTATCTGTAGAATGCTGTGTGTGTTCTGGGCTGTGATTCAGATCCACGCACTGTGTCCCCAAGAACTCACCATTCTGTTGTAGGAAGTAGATGTGAAAAACTCATACAATTTTTGAAAATTATGAAGAAGCTCAAGGCCCAGCTGTAGGGATCTGGGAGAGCTTCATGGAGGAAGTGGGCCTTGAAGGATGAGCAAGGTGGGGACTGAGTCTTAGGAGGGGAAGAGGGTCAGAGAGGGTGGGTGGTGTATGGGGAGGGGGGCTCCGAAGCAGAGAGTGATGTCTAAGAGCTTGGGCATTGGGGTCAGGGGCCCAGTTCCTTCTTCATCCCTCCGAACTCGGGGGCCATCATGCTGAACAAAGCGATGTCAGGCTTCTTCACCACCCTGCAGACTCTGTGACTTGGAATCTCATGGAACGTTCTCTCCTGTGTGACATGAAGAGAGTAAAAGCTCCTACCTCATAGCGTTGTCACAAGGATGAGATGGTGCGTGTAAAGAGAGGAGCTTGCTGGTCACAGGTCGCTTCTCGCTGCGTCTTCACGCGCTCATTCGTCACGCAGGGCTCGAGCCCCTACTGTGTGGCAGGGCCTGTGCGGTCCACCACAGTGAACGGAACAGACGTAGCTTCTTGTCTCGTACGGCTTCTGTTGTGGTGTGCGGGGGAGATGGAGAATATGAAAAATAATTAAGCTGCGTTGTGAGTGAGGTAGTGAACAATGTGATAAAGACAAGGCAGGGGACAAGAGAGGGCCAGGACAGGAGATGCCATGCAGGGGAATTGACATGACTTCCATTTATCATTTCACTTGGGTGGAAACCAGGTCACATGGAGTCACCAACAGCCGGAGGCAAGTGCTTTTGAGAATACGCTGGGTCTCGGGGTGCTGACTGAGGCTTCCAAACAGAACAGCGTGGGGCTTGAGTTCCTCCTTCCGGGCTTGAAGCGGGTGGAGCCAGGCAGTGGGGAGACCGTGTCCATGGAAGGGGGAGAACAGAGGAGGGGAACCGGGCAGCCAAGGATGAGACCCCAAATCTGGGCAAAAGGCGGGCACCCAAGTTGGGGGCAGCTTCCTTGCCTGTGGCCTCCTTGGCTGGGTTGGGCCAGCCTGGGCTGGGAGAGGTGAGGCTGGGGGTGAGCCAAGAGGGGTGATGAGAACAGAAAGCTTCCTCCTCCCCGCTGATCACCTGCAGGGAGCCGGGGATGGTGAGAGGGGCAGGAAGGTAGACACAGGAGGCTGGAGGTACGTGTAAAAGGGGTTCACATCTCCCTTTTACACTGAGAAAGGCTAGCAGGTTTAGAGGAGCAGGCGTAATCGTCAGGTTTCCCCCACATAAGCAGAGGCATTCCTTGCTGCACGATGTGGCCGCTTTTGTGGACCACTTGGGTTCTGGAACTTAGTGGTCCCAACGCCCCATCACAGGACAGCTGGATCTGGCTCTGACTGTGAGAAGTGCTTTGATGAGCATTGTTCTCTCTGCGGAATCACCTTTGAGGGAGCTGCCCGTCTCCCAGCCGTGAGCCCAGTTATTTGTAAAGAAACGCCCACCCCCTCTTTCACTGCTTTCCAGTAAACTCAGGGAATATTTACTCAGCAGTTCTCAGAAGAGCCTTATGAGCCGCTGGCAGTCGGGAGCATCTTGGTAGCTGAGCATCATCTAGAACGGAAGGGATCTGGGGAACTGAGGAGCTTGTGGGAGATGTAAATTACAACATGGGAGATGTAAATTACGACAATGTAAATAAAGAGCTTCCCAGTAAACGCATAAATAAAAAGCAGGCAATCTCCTGAGAATAGCAATCAGGCTTGGCTTGGTTCTGTGTTCCCGAAGTTTGATGAGATCTGCAGGAGGCCTGCTTCTATTTTTAACAGAGGAATTACCTCCCTGGAAGGTTACCGCCTAAGCCCAGAGCAGAGCTCAGGTGGAGAGCTGTGGGTCCAGGGTGCGGCCTCGAGGCAGGCTTGGAGCTCTCAGGGAGGGTGAGCCCTCCTCCTACCCACCTCCAAGCAGAAGCGCTGCCTGTGCCCCTCGGTGCCCCTCCTGCTTTCTCCCTTTATAGAGGAGCACACAGGCCTGACTCCCACCCAGGCCTCTGCTAGCCCTTAGGGCCTTTGCATGAATTGGAAAACGGGCCCTGCCTTGAATAACTCTTTCAGTTAGGTACAAGGTGATCCAGCCCCCACCTCTGGCTTCACACACAGGCCAGCCTCATCATGCCTTATCCATTGCGCGCCCCTCACTTCTTCCCACCCACTGCCAAGGTGAGGCAACTGTTCCAAGTTATTTTCTCAGAGGGAACAGGAATTGGGCTTCCTGAGAGGGCAGGCAGGAGAAGGCAGTGGCTTCAGGTCCCTCCCAGAACATAGTTGGGATACAGAGCCGGAACATGGGCGTGTACAAATGAATAATAAAATGGATGTATGTAGGAGGGCTCTCTCTCCTACTGCTCTGGGACTCAGCTAGGACCCAGAGTCACATACTCTCAGATAACTTGGTATATGTTTGTTGAATAAACATCCCACCCCAAGACATTACATGCTTGGGCAGTGTGCAACCTTAACACCTATACATGGGTAACATTTTTTTCCGGGGCTCACAGCTTCACACTCAGGCCTCATGACTTCTAGGGGTCGTCAGTGGGGAGTCAGCTGTTAAGATGTAATTCCTTGAGCTGTGTTTCTTGTTCTCTGACCCTGCTCAGCCTTCACTGCCCGTACGTTGCTTGCCTTGGACCAACGGAAAGCGCAGTGCCTATTGGAAGAAGGAGGATATGGCTCCCCTCGTGGTGCCTTCTTCCCTGTGGAAGGAAGTTTCATTCCCTTTAGCTGCTAACTTCACTAAAAGACATTGATTTTTAAGACATCATTGCTGGGTGCTACCTACCCAGGAATCATGACAGCCTGTCTTCTTGGAACTTGGACCCTTGGATTCCCTGTTCACTATTCCCATCCTATTTCATTTCTCATGGAACAGTAATATTACAACATTAGGGTTAAAGAAGAAAAAGCATTGCATGACTCCACCTTTGTAGCACAGCGGTCCAGCGGCTCTTTTGCTTTCCCATGTTCCTGCCGGAGCTTGCCCATGTGTGCATGTTTGTATGTGTTTGAGGACGCTCTAAATCCCTGAATTCTAGAGAGCTGAAGGAGCTAGAGAATATCTCACCCCCACTCCCTGCTTAGGTGGGGTGAGGTTCCTCCTTTCTCCTGGGTTGTGGTGTGTTTGTTAGAAAGCAGGAAAGTGAGATTTTGTGGACTGGGGGTGTTTTTATTTTTATCCCCAAGGCGAATCTTGGTCCCCGTGGGGATTCTCAGGAACAGAAGGCTAGACACAGAGCCAATCGATCAGTGAAAGCTGTCCCAGAGAGAAGGAGTCGTTGATAAATTCCTGCATACCCAGGGGGCGGTTGGGGCTTCTCTGTTTGTGGGAGCCCACAGGAGCCAGGAAGGGGAGCAGGGACCTGGGGATGAGTGCGGTCCTGCTGCTGGCCACTCCCCTGCACCGTCTGGGAACGAGGCCAAGGTCCATGGCCCCAGGGCCAGCTTGCAGGAGGAAGGGGTTGATCCCTGCCTGTGATTGACGGGTCTGCCTAGGTCCACGGGGTGTGAAGCGTTCAGTGCTGGAGAGCTCGAGGTTACTTAGAAACCAGATGACCCCGCCTCCCAACGCTTGCCCTCCCTTCTTTAGAGCTGAGGAGAACTAAAGAGCTGAAAACTAAAAAGAACGCTTCTCTGAGAGGGAAGTGGTTTATCCAAGAGGACACACTACGCCTACCCCAGGCACGGCGGGGCAGGGGAAAGGCTAGTGGGTGTCAGCCCCCAGATGCCCCTGCAAGGCCCACCCCTGATGTTAAGCCCCTGCAGCGCTGCCACCAAGCTGTTCTGAGTCTGAACACCTAAGTGATGATTCTGCCTGTGAGAACTGAGCCCTGCGGGGCTGATGCTGAGGGCCCCGGTAAATGGCCAGAGGTCAGATGATGATGGTGTGGTGCACACGCCCCGGAAGCTCTGGTTGGGCAGAGGGCACCCTTCTCAGTAGAGCTCAGGCCAGTTGTCCCCGCAGCTCTCGGTCAGGCTGGTGGCTCTCTGGGTACAAGCAAGGGCTTGGCGCCAGAGGAGCTGCATGCGCGTGTGTGTGTACACGCACGCACAGAGGCACGCGCGGGCATCACTGTTGCTGTTACAGGTGATGGGAACAAAGGCATTTAACAGAAGCTCTTTCCCTGGCGGTTGCCTTCGTTCATTTTCACTTGGGGGCGTTCCTCCCTGAGTGGTTGCATCCTTGGGGCCCAGCCCCACCTCTGCCAGGCCTTCTCTGGCTCCCTCCACCATCTCTCCCTCCTGCCCTGCCTTCTGTTCTTATCTGGGGCACTGGGTCCCACACCTGTTTGCCTCTTGATTTGCCGGTTTTGAGGACAAAGCACGCGTCTCTGGCCATGTGGACGCGACCTTGGCTCATTCAGCAAGTGCAGGGAGCGGGAACCGTGGGGCTGAGTAAGAGCGGGAGGAGATGGAGGTGTGTGCGGGGGCCGGGGGCAGGGGAGGGCAGGCCGGCGGCTGTGCTGCACACAGGGCAGGCAAGCAGGCATGAATCAAAACCTGGCGTCTGCTGCTGTGGGGCTGTGTGTCCCTGAGCAAGTTACGTAACCTCTCTGAGCACACGGGAGGCAAGCGCACCATCTGCCTTCCCCAGGACGCTCAGGCTGGGAGGGTGAGGGCCTTGTTGGGGGCCCTGCTGTGTCTCCCCACCCCTGCCACCTGCATGGTGCTCGGTGCGTACAGATGATGCTGGTGCGAGCGCTGAAAGCAGGACCCTGAAGCCGTGAGTGGAAAGCAGGGGAAGCGTGCTGCCCGGGAATCAAGAACCGGGCTTGGGTCCTTGCCCGGTCCGTGATGTTTTATTCTGAGGCTCTCCCCCGAGGAGTCGGAGAACTCTGGTGCTGCATTCCTCTCGCTTCCCTTCCCTCTTGTCACCTTCTGGTTCCCTGAAGCATGTTCACAGGCAGCTTACTTCCCTCTTCTTCATTCATTAATTCAAGAGCTGATCACGGGGCCTGTACTAAGTGCCAGGTGCTGGGATACTGCGGTGAGCAGGGCACATCCAGTCTCCGCCCTGGTGATTCACCTTCCGTTGGGAGCTCTGCAGGACAGGCAGCTAGTCGTGCTAAATAGTTAGACTTTGCTGTAACTTCTGGGAAGCGAAGACGCAAGGAAAGTGGGTGGACGGATGGGGAGAGTCTGCTTTGCATGGGGGCTGAGTTCCTTCACTCATAAGACCAGAAGGTGGACCGGGTCACTCTCAGCTTTCTCCAGCTTGCTCTGCCTGGACCAGGAGTTTGAGGGGGAGGCTGGAAGGGCACCACAGAGCATGGGTAGCTGATCAGGCTTGCAGGGTGTCAGCAGTGCTCCTGTCTCCAGCCCAGCCCAACAGCATCAGGGGACCCAGAGGGCTTCCTGAAGAGAAGGAGCCTGCAGTGATTCGGTGATTCGAGACTCAGAAGTGAGGAGTTTGTGTGATACCTGCTTGGGGGCGGGGCCTGGGGGAAGGGACGGGGAAGCCTGGTTCACGGAGATCCCTAAGCTTTCCTTCTGGGCCAGTCCCAAGTAGGTGAGGTGATCCTGACAGGAAACGGGGAGAAGGGAAGAGAGAAAGCCAACTGTGACTCAAGGCAGGGGGAGCAGGTAGAGAAAACCAGAGAGAGAGAGAGCAAAGTTGGACAGGCTGAAAGAGATGCCCTCAGCATATCATCCCTCCACCCACTCCCTCCTCCGACAAGTACTCATCAAGCACCGTCTGTGTGCCAGGGTCCGCTGTAAGCACTTACGGTGGTGAACGAGACAGAGGAGATTTCCCCCTTCATGGGGTTTCATGGGGAAGGCTATAAACAAATACTTGCTCATTTGCTCGGTCACTCAGTCATGTCCACCTCTTTGTGACCCCATGGACTATAGCCCGCCAGGTCCTCTGTCCGTGGGATTTCCCAGGCAGGAATACTAGAGTGGGTTGCCATTTCCTTCTCCAGGGGATCTTCCTGACCCCTGACATGGATTGAACCTGTGTCTCCTGCATTGACAGGTGGATTCTTTACCACCCTGGGAAGCCCATGAATAAACCCAGTATATCATTTAATCTGGGATGATGATAAGTGCTGTGGAGAAAAAAGTCAGGGAAGGGGACAGCACCTGTGAGGCTGGAGGTCAGGGGAAGACATCTAAGCTGTGACATTTAAGCGGTGTCCTTAGTGATGGGAAGGGCACATGAGGTCTGAGACGGTCTGGAGATGAGCCCTCCAGGCAGCGGGACGGCAAATATTGAGGTCCCAGAGTGGGGACATGCTTGGAACATGTGAGGACTGGCAAAGAAGCCAGTGTGGGTGGAGCAGAGAGTGGACGGGAGACCTGTAGGGATAGAGAGGCAGGCCGTGAAGAGAACTGAGACTTTGCATTAAATGTTAATAGGAAGCCATGGAGGCCTTTCACTATAGGAGGGCATATTAGTCAGGGTTTGCCAGAGAACTGAGCCAATAGGATATAGATATAGAGAAAGATTTATTGTGAGGGATTGATTCACGCACCTCTGAAGTCTGAGGACTCCTACCGTCTGCCATCTGCAAGCCAGTGTCCCAGGAAAGCTGGTAGTATATAATCCGGTCCAAGTCTGAAGGCCTTTGAGACGCAGGAGCAGCAATGTCCAACCACAGGAGAAGACGGGTGTCCCAGCTCGACCAGAGAGAGAGAATTCACCCTTCGTCTGCTGTTTTGTTCTGTCCGGGCCCTCAGTGGATTAGATGAGGCCAACCATGCACCCTACCCACCAGCAGGGTGGGTTGGTATTAGGAGGTGCTTAGGTCATGAGGGTGGAGCCTTCATGAATGGGATTAGTGCCCTTATAAGGGTCACTTATAAAGTCACTTAGAAGATAACTTTCTCTCACTGTTCTCTGCCAAATGAGGATGCAACCAGAAGAGGTCCTCACCAGAACCTGGCCCTGGTGACACCCTGATTTTGGTCTTCTAGCCTCCAGAACCATGAAGAATAAATTTCTGTTGTTTATAAGCCACAGTAACTATGTATTTTTGTCATAGCAGCAGTAGTGGATGAAGACATTTGGGCAGACATGAGACATGGAGACATAAGTTTGGGAGTTTCCAGTGTGTGGGTGATACTGAACGTGTAGTGTGGATGAGATCACTTAGGGAGAGACACATGCTCAGCTCTGAGCTCTCCAGCTCTTGAAGAACAGGGAGTGGAGGGGGCTACAGGGAGGCCAGCAGTGGCCTGTGAGCTTAGAAGAAGCCTAGAAGGCTGTCTGGACACCAGGGGGAAAATGGCTTTCAACAGACAGTGATGCCTGATGGTTGATACAGGCCAAGTAAGACGGGTCCTGAGAGCTGATCCTTGGACTTGGGCAGACTAAGGTCTGTGCTGACTTCTGACGAGAGTGGCTTCTCATCGCAGTGGCTTCTCTTACACGTGTTTTAGGACACGTGGGCTCAGTAGTTTCAGCTCGTGGACTCTAGAGCACAAGCTCAACAGGGATGGCACAGCTGAGGGCTTAGTTGTTCCACTGCACATGGGATCTTCCGGGACCAGGGATCGAACCCAGGTGCCCTGCATTGGCAGGCAGAGTCCTCACCGCTGAGCCACCAGGAAAGCCCTGGTTGGCCTTTTCTTTTTCTTTCTTATTTCTCAGCTGTTACTAGAGGAAGGTGTTAGCCACACCCTTGGGGATTTATCGGCCAGGTGTTTCCCTTGGAGCTGCCCCCATGAGTCCCTGGGGAAGGTGGGGGCATCCAGCATCTGCACAGGTGTCCTCGCAGAGGTGGGTCTGAGCGTCAAGGCTGGCTTGCTTAGTTTCCTTCTCTCTTGTTCAGTCCCCTGCTCTCAGGTTTCCCAGTACAGAATTGGTAGTGGTGGCATTGGCAGAGCTGGGGTCCCTGCAAGGCTTCGGTCTCCAGACCCTGGACAGTGCTGTTCTGCAGCCACTGCAGAGAGGCCTGGGGAGGGGGCGGGGAGCCATAGCCAGCCCCAGGCCCAAGGTTGTGCTCCCAGGATTTGGTTCTGCTTCAGGCATCGATCTTCCTGCAAATAGACTGACGCACAGCACCAGCCCTCTGTCTGACCCTGTCCTGAGAAATAGAGGTTTTGGCTCCTCACCAAATAAGAACCAAGTGAAGGCAGGGGGAGAAACCGAGGGACGATTTCATGAGGCCAAATGGGTCTGTTCTGGCCAGGAGAACCCCAGAAAAGACTTTCACAAGAATAAGCTGCCTTGCGGCAAGCCAGCAAACAGTATGACTGTCCCAGGGAGGGCTTCCAAGCTCCCCAAAGCCCTGAGCCACTCACCCTCCCTGTGAAAAGCTTCCTGCCGCCAAGGCCAGCCACTTCTGCAGGGTGACCTCCAAAATGTTGGCCAGGGCACCGTCACAAGGATCCTGTCCCGCATCAGTCCCGGCAGATGCCCTGTTGATCCCATTGATAAAAGCCTGCAGCCACTGCCTCCGCCGTGTGCCTGGGCAGCCAGCCAAGGCCTGCTTCATTCACTGATGGGCAGCCGAGCTGGGGGAAATGAGGTAGGAGGTTCAGGGGACTCTGCCACAGAGGAACCGAGCAGAGGCCAGGGTCTGCCCAGACTTCTGGCTAGGAGTGCTGCCTGGAGTCAGGGTCTCACAAACCAAGGAGTAGTTCCAATCCTAAAGGCCTTGGGCCTTGAGTGAGTCTAAGAGGAACCCAGAAAGGGGCCCTGGTCCCCATGGAGTCTTCAGCCTGGAAGAGGCCTGGAGAAGTTCTTTCCAAACCTCTGGCCTCATCCACATCCCCTGGGATGCTTGGGAAAATGCAGACTTCCCAGTTCTACCCAGAAAATCCGGTGCTCAGGAGCTGGTCCCAGGAATCCGTATTTTTCACAGATTCCTCAGGTTCTTCTCAGAGGTCCTGCAGTGCTGGCCCGGCCTTTGGCGACCCTGAAGCTGGCTCTGCCTTGCTACTGCCCATTGCTCTACCACGCCCCCGGGCTTTATCTCCTGCATGGCACTCATCCCTCTCTGAGACTGTCTCATTACTTGCTCAGTGGCTAGTTGTCTGTCCACTGCCATTGAAACTGCTTCCGGGGCTCGTCTGTCTTGCGTACTGCCGCCTGCCTCCTCCAGAGATAGGCTGGCAGGTCATCTGACCTCCGTTCCTGCTGGTTTGCTGATCTGAGTTATGAGGTACAGGAGACTCTCGGGAAATCTCTGGAAGTTGTAGAGGTTTTCAGGAAAGCTCCCAATGTTCTCTGCTTCTGGGGGGCTGTGCCCTCCACCTGGTGTCAGGAGAGCCCAGGTCTGAGGGCAGCTGGTCGGGTGGGACGGTGAGCGTCGAGGGGTACAGTTGTGTGTGCGGGCGTGTGCCCTGGCTGGGGAAGGCCAGGTGACAGTGGAGCCACAGTGAAGACCCCTGAGAACCTTCCGGGCACGTCCCCGGGATCCAGCTGGCAGGGAGGGGCCCTGCTTTCTGGGTCTGCTGGAGGCCCCCATCTCCCAGAGCCGGAGAGTCCTTCCTGTGGGCATGATGAGGATGCTGCTGGAGCCGCTGGGGCAGCCCCTGTGCAGTGCTGAGCCCTCCAGATGAATTCCTTAGTCTAACACTCCTGGTCACCAGGGTTTAGTTGTCGCAGCGTCTCTCTGAGTAGTTCTCTAATGAGCCCCATGGGCTTCCCAGGTGGCTCAGTGGTAAAGAATCCGCCTGCTTTGATCTCTGGCTTGGGAGGATCCCCTGGAGAAGGAAATGGCAACCCACACCAGTATTCTTGCCTGGAAAATTCCATGGACAGAGGAGCCTAGTGAGTACAATCCATGGGGCAGCAAAGAATCAGGCACCGCTTAGTGACTAAACAACCAACCGCATAATGAGGCCCACAGACCAGAGGAGGTAGGGGCTGGCGTGGGGTACCTACCCTTCCCCCCCTACTGGAGTTATTGGTACAGTCAGAACCAGATGGATAGAATTAATATTTGTAAGAGGGATTTTAGGGTGGAAAATGTAATGCAAAGAACAAATGAAATATTTGTATGGAGAACCAAAGATCTTTGGAGCTGAAATTAGAAAGCTAATGTGTTGCTCATCTTCCCCAGCCTCAGTTTCCTCACCTGTAAAATGGGAGGTCTACTTATGAGACGGAGCTGGTGTGAGGGTGATGCGAGAGAACACTTGCAGACATGTTTAATAAGCCACAGAGCACACTCCATGCTGGCTGTGGTGATGGAGAGAGGCCATTGGAACTGGGACGGGGGAGGCAGCTCATTCATTTGGTAGAAGTTTCCTGGGCTGACTCTGTCTACAGGAGGACATATTCAAAGGTATACAGGATCCAGTCTCTGCCTCCAGGAGCTCTGTAGATGGTGGGCAATGAGACCAGGGTGCCCATAACCAAAACTTGGCTCCCCAAGGCAGAACTTCCAGAGAGCCTTAGGTACGTGCAGAAGTGAGAAATCAAGGTAGGCTGCATGGAGGAGGCAGGCAACCTGGGAGAAAGAAGGTTGCTTTCCCGGTTTCCACTGTGGCCTGTCTGAGAGACTTCGCCCACCCTGGCTTCTCACCCTCATCCCCTCTGTGAGTCCTCCTGCTTAGAGTGTCTGTCTTTTTTCTTTTCCCGCCTCTTCAGCAGAAATGCACTGGGCGTGTTTCATTTATTTATTTAGGCCATGCCATGTGGCATGTGGGATCTTAGTTCCCTGACCAGGGACGAAACCCATGCCCCCTGCAGTGGAAGCATGGAGTTGTAACCACTGGACCACCAGGAAAGTCCTGGGCATGTATTATTTATGATAATTAAGTTAACATTTTATGTTTTGTAGGCTTAAATCTTTTATCTTCTCATAATGCATGGAGTCCCTGGGGAGCCAGCATGTCCGGGCACTCCATGGAGATTCCCCCTGAGAAGGAGCCCCTCGGGTGGGCCTGGTCTACCAGGCTGGCAGGGGTACTGCGGTGCCTGGGGGCCTGGCAGCGTGACCCACAGGCTGGGACCACCACTGCACTGCAGTTTGAGAGCCGGGCCACGCTCCACCAGGGTGGGCTGGTGGGGCCCCTGGTCCCTCCCCCTCACTTTCCCTGAGTTCTGCAGACCCGGCTGGGAAAGTCGTGTGTAGGGCTTCCTTGGGGCCTGAGTGCTGGTGGTGCCCAGGGAGGCTGACCCATGTCTGCAGCAGCAGGGGCCCGGACAGGAGCCTCACTGGGGCCCCCGTGTAAATGGCCAGAGCAGGGTGATGCGAAAGGGGCAGCGTGCAGGTCAGTGCTTCCTGTTGGCAAAAAGATGGGGAAATCAGACTGTGTATTCATCTTTGCTTCTGTGCAAGGAAAGGGCATCTGGAGGGATGGAGTGTGGCTGTGGCCTGGGTGGGGGAGTGTCAGGAGGACCTTATACACACGTATGTATAGAACGTGTGTGCGTGTGTGTGTGTGTGTGTGTGTTAGTCGTATCCAACTGTTTACAACCCCGTGGACTATAGCCCACCAGGCTCTTCTATCCATTCTCCAGGCAAGAATCCTGGAGTGGGTTGCCATTTCCTTCTCCAGGGGCTCTTCCCAACCCAGGGATCGAACCCAGGTTTGATCATTGCAAGCAGATTCTTTGCAAGCAGATTCTTTACCGTCTGAGCTATGTATCATTTTGTATTTATATATGTAATTTTTTTATGTGTGTGTATGTATATATATAAACGTATATCTTTGTATACATACAAATTTTGGAACAGTGTGAGTATATGAAAACCATCTTTAATGTCTTATTCTAGCAATGGTATGAGGCCCAGGGTTTTCCTGTGCTGGCCTGGGCCCTCAAGCCCCTCCCAGTCTCCAGGGCTCTGGGCCCGGACCACACCCCCACCCCCAGGCTGTGGCAGCGGTGTGTTCTCCTGGGATGAAACTCGGAAGAAATCAAACATCGATTTCTAAGTGAACACAGCCTCCTACTTGGAGGTCATCGACTTCCATCTCTCGTTCCCCTCTTGTGCTTTGTTAACATCCGCACCGTCGACATGATTTTCAACAGCTGTGTGGGTATCATGCTCTTCCTACCCTTTTCTATTCTGCTTGTTTCTCCTGAATATTCTGTTATCAACATTCCCCGCATTTTTATAAAATCCTCATGAAACACATTTCTAGAATTTATTATAGAGGGGTTCTGTACCTTGAACTGCTTCCTAGTCTCTAAGCAGCCTTTACACTCCGACCCTGACTGGGGAAGGGACCACTGCCTCAGATGCTTGTGGAGGGGACAGAAGGTGCTGATGTCCATAAAGAGACCAGAACAGACATCCAAGAAATGCCTTATGTGTCTGCCTGGCCAGCACAGCCCCCTGAATCTAGGAGGCCTCTTCAAGCCCCCAGACTCTGAGGTTTGGTTTTCCCCATGAGAAAGCGACATCCCCAACCAGTGATTCCCATTAAACAGGAAGACAGGAGGCTGTTGGGGGCCTAGGAGGAAGGGAAGAAGGGAAGGAGGCAGGCAGGGGTTTGTTTCTGAGGAAGGCAGTGGAAAGTGGGATCTCTTATTTTCTGCCCACTGCCCGCCCTGGGCTTCTTGTTGCAAAGCATTGGCCTTTCTAAGGAATTGCCCGGGGTTACGTTTCTTCATACTTCCTCAGCTCCCTAAACCAAGGGAGGTGGCTGGCTGGCTGGAGCCAGGATGGAAGAGGTCAGTGGTTGTTGAAAGGTGGGAAACCCCAGCTGTCGGAGCATGAATAATTCAGTGCATCAGCAGTTAGCAAGTAATGCTTTTAAGGAGTGAATGGGGAGCTTGTTCGGCTAACGGCCTGATGTCCTTTGGCTCTTTGGAGAGCAGCTTTCTTGCATTCCGTGGACTTGGGTGTGAGCTTGCTGAGTGGGAGCTCACGCACAGGGAGGGCCTGGAACGATCGCTGGCTCATTCAGTAAACAAGGCTTCAAGCACCCACTGGGGGCTACACAGGGGAAGGGGTGAGTCCAGATAGGAGCTGGCCCACGGGCTCGTCGAGGTGACCGCTCCTCCACTCACCCAGCAGTCTCCTTCCTCCTGCTTGCCAGGGATGGTGGGCTGGTCTCTGCTCCAAGCGCTTTGTTGGCTGAAGCCATGTCCATTTGGGTTCCATTGTCCTCATCTGTAAAGGACAGAGGCACACAGAGGTCCCTTAACGTTCTTCCAGCCCATAAGTTGCTTGTTCCCCTGCACAGGGGGTGTCTGGTGAAAGGGGAGGGTGGACTTGACCTGGTCGTGATGGTTGCAGGGCCCTCGAGGCTGCAGTGCTTCCACCCGGACACACTGACCACTCACTTCTTGTTGCCCTCAGGTCCTCAATCTCACTCCGTCAGTGGTGCCTCCACCTGCTTTTTTCTTTTCTGGCTGCACTGCGCCTTTGCTGTTGCTCACAGGCTTTCTCTAGTTGCAGCCAGTGAGGGCTGCTCTCTTGTTGCAGTACGAGAGCTTCTCACCGCGGTAGCTTCTCTTGTTGCAGCGCGTGGGCTGTAGGGCAAGTGGGCTGCAGTAGTTGCAGCTCCCAGGCTGCAGAGCACAGCCTCAGCAGTTGTGGCACACAGGCGTAGTTGCCCCCTGGCGTGGGGGATCTTTCTGGACCAGGGATCGAACCTGTGTCCCCTGCATTGGCAGGTGGATTCTTAAACCGCTGGAACCAGGGAAGTCCTCCCCTCTGCTTTTTGACCCACACTCTGCCTCTTTTCTCTTGCCCGCCTCTAAGTGCGATCTGCAGTGGGGTTCTGTGACTTGAATACCTTTTCACGTTTCCTCCTCTTGGCTTTTCCTTGGTAAAGTGGGGTCGAGTGGTGATCGTTTCCTTTCTGGGCCTCTGTGGTAGTTACCACGCTCCAAACTTCTTCTCCCAAAGTCTCTCAGCTCCTGCTGGCTCCAGCTGGGCTCTGGGCTCCCCGAACTGGTCACCATGGCCAAATCTGAGCGACCTCGCCTCCCTGGAGCAGAGGGTGTGTGTGAGCTGAGAGCTGCGGATTTGGGGGCTTTCCTGGTGGACGATGGATGAACATAGCTTAAGTTACAGTTAGCTTAAGCTACAGAAGCCCACCTGACCCCCTCTGGCCAGACTGAACAAAGCTAGTTATTCCTCCAAATCCCTGATGGATGAAAACCGCTTAATTTATTAAATGGCTCAGATTACTTCTCTGTGTCCCTGAAGTGTACTCTTCCCTTCCCCCTCCATTTATTTAGTGTCCCCTGCACAACAGATATTTCCCTGCTCCCTGTTTAATTATACTTTACAGTACCTGTATCACCTTGGCTGAATCTCACCACCTCTTGGGGGTGCAGACCCCTAACCTGTAAAATGAAAGGGTTGGCCTAAAGTAGTAATTTTCTAACATTTGAAAGCAGAGGCATTTTTTTTTTCTTAAAATACATCTGACACAAAGTCTCAAAATACAAAACAGATACAAAGAATGTGTTCCCATAAAAATGGATCCCCTACCTCAAGACTTGGACTTCCTTGGTGGTGCAGTGGTAAAGAATCCGCCCACCGATGCAGAAGATGTCGGGAAGATCCCCTGCAGAAGGTAAGAGCGACCCACTCCGGTATTCTTGCCTGGGAAATCTCATGGACAGAGGAGCCTGGTGGGCTACAGTCCATGGGGTCGCAAACAGCATGCACTGAGCACGCACTGAGCATGCACGTAAGACTTAGAATATTCACTTTCGATCAAATCAGTAAATGAGAAAAATGGGTCCATTGTGATGAAGCAGAGATTTGAAATCAGGGATTATAGTTAATAGGCTTACACATCAGTCTTGGCATTTCAGTATATCCGTCTTGCGTATGTGTAACCCAGTCTTAAGAAAATCCTCATCAGCTCACATCTGCAGCTGTAAATAGTAAGCGTTTTCTAAGAGCTCGACTGATAATTGTTGAGCTATTTCCTCTTGAGTGAAACAGATCCAGTAACATGATGGAGGGTTTTGCTTAATTATCTTTTCATAGTGGAATCTCTGACGTCCATTCCTTATCGCGCTTGTGAATGGGATACTAATCAATACGAAAACTCACAAAAGGCATGAACGTTATCTGTGGAAGGAGGAGAGATGGTGGATTGCACTTCTTCTGAGGTTGCGTGGCTGCCATTCATGTCTAGCCTGTTACAGGCTTTTATACACGTGTTTGCTGAATGCAGTCCACAGGAACTGTCTGAGCACCCAGGCTGCTGCCTTTAACAGGGCTGGGCACGTCCGACTCTGTCCTCACCTGAGACCTCTACACAGCTGTGGCCATGCTCCAAGGAGTTCAAGCACGAGGGGCTTCAGGGCCCCACTGCACAAATGTCAGGTAAACGTGCCCCAAGTTAAAGTTTTCAGTGGCCGCCCGAGATATCCAAATTTAGTACGTGGCTTAGAGGATAAGGGGGCTTCACCGGTGACTCAGACAGTAAAAAATCCATCGGCAGTGCAGGAGACTTGAGTCCAATCCCTGAGTGGAGAAGAGCCCCTGGAAGAGGGCGTCGCAACCCACTCCAGTATTCTTGCCTGGGAAATCCCATGGACAAAGGAGCCTGGTGGGCTTCGGTCCATGGGTTGCAAAGAGTCAGACGTGACTGAGTGTTGAAGCAATAGCAACAACAGAGACCAGCTCACCCCGTTTGATCCCTTGCCTCTGGGGGTCAAGCATGGGTGGGTGCTGAGATGCAGCCTGATGCTCCATCTCCCCTGGGGTTGTACTCAACTCAGGGCCTGAAGCAACGAGCTCTGTGGGTGTCTTGATCTCCTGGCTCCTGTGGGCTGATGAGGAGCGGGAGCTGCCCCCACATGGGAAGCAGCCTCGATGGCACAGCTGATGCTGGTGGTGATGCCAATGGCGCGAGCTGGACGGTGGGTGCCACGCCATCATTGTCATCGTCACCGTCATCATCCAAGCAGCCTCCAGGCGGTGCGGCTGGGCCCCAGGCTGCACGTGTCTTGTTTTGTCTCTCGATCTCAGGGCAGCCCGTTAAGGTAAGTATAACCGTCCCCACTTGGCAGGTCAGTAGACTGTTCAGGGGGGATCATGACTGACTGCTGGGTCACACTGCTGCCTAAGTGTGTATGGGTCTGAAGCTCGGAGTCTTGGGAGCACCAGCTGGGAGCCAGCACATCAGCAGTGCTCCCCAGGAGAAACCCGTGCTATTTGTCACTGCAAGGGGCCAGGCAAGGCTGGGCTGGGGGCGTATATGCCAGTGGGTGTGCTGTGTCCATTCAGTGTCACACATATGCCCTTCTGACCTGACCCGTCCACATAAGAGGCCGCAGGGAGGCAAGAGGGTAGCCAGGCCTGGCAGCTTGCAGCTGTCCCGCCAGGAACCTCGCAGCCACTAGCCTCCCTGGGTGCTGGCACCCATAGGGGCCCAGGTCATCTCCTATTCTGTCCAGTTTTCAGTGGCTGTCGAGCTGACCTTCCTGAGATGCACAGCTCTCCCTTCCTCAGATGCCTCCCAGGGCTCCCTGAGACTTGCAAGGTCAGAGCCGGCTGCCCAGCCCAGCACGAGGCCCGTGTCTCTGGCTCCCTGGCCTCATGCCCCTTGCAGCTGCAGCCCACTTGGAGTTTCTTCCTGTTTTCCATAAACGTGCTCGATGTTTTACCTTTGGCCTTGGCTTATGCTGTCCTCCCTGCCCTCAGTGTCCTGCCCTTTGTTTTGTTTGGCCCAGTCCCCGCCCCCCAAAGCTCAGTTATAGTGCCTTTCCTGCACCTGCCGTCCTGCACCTCTGAGACCCTGCAGGCTCCGGCTTCCATGCCCAGCCCCAGCGCAGCCCCTCCTCTGTTGCCTGGCCTTGGCCCCACCACTTTCCCAGAGTCTCCTTTCCTCCTCCACCCAGGCGTGTGCCTGCTGAAGGCGGGAACTTTGTTTCATTTGGTTGTGGTTCCGGACAGTTGTCTGCAGACAGTTGGCACTCAGCACGTCACACAGGTGAGCCTAGGGTGACAAGCACCCAGCTCTTGGAATCGGAGGATCTGGGTCTTGTCCTGGCTCCCTCTGCGAATCTGCATAATTTACCTGCAGAGAGAGCTTTCTGATGCAGGTGGTTCTCAGACTCTCTTTGAGCAACTCCAGTCCAGGCTGACTTTGAGGCAGGCGCTTTCCTTTTAATTGAAGTATGGTTGATTTACAATATTGTGTTAGTTTCTGGTGTACAGCAGAGTGATTCAGATATATGTATGTATATATATATTTCTTTCTCATGATCTTTCTATTATAGATTATTACAAGCTATTGAGTATAGCTCCCTGTGCTATACAGCAGGACCTTGTTGTCTATCTATTTTATGTATAGTAGTTTGTACCTGCTAATCCCAAACTCCTAATTTATCCTTCCCCTGCCTTTCCTCTTTGGTAACCAAGAAAGTGAAAGAGGAGAGTGAAAAGTTTGACTTCAACTCAACATTCAGAAAATGAAGATCACGGCATCTGGTCCCATCACTTCATGGGAAATAGATGGGGAAACAATGGAAACAGTGTCAGACTTTTATTTTGGGGGGGGCTCCAAAATCACTGCAGATGGTGACTGCAGCCATGAAATTAAATGATGCTTAATCCTTGGAAGGAAAGTTATGACCAACCTAGATAGCATATTCAAAAGCAGAGACATTACTTTGCCGACTAAGGTCCATCTAGTCAAGGCTATGGTTTTTCCAGTGGTCATGTATGGATGTGAGAGTTGGACTGTGAAGAAGGCTGAGCACCGACGAATTGATGCTTTTGAAGTGTGGTGTTGGAGAAGACTCTTGAGAGTCCCTTGGACTGCAAGGAGATCCAACCAGTCCATTCTGAAGGAGATCAGCCCTGGGATTTCTTTGGAAGGAATGATGTTAAAGCTGAAACTCCAGTACTTTGGCCACCTCATGCAAAGAGTTGAGTCATTTGAAAAGACGCTGATGCTGGGAGGGATTGGGGGCAGGAGGAGAAGGGGACGACAGAGGATGAGATGGCTGGATGGCATCACGGACTCGATGGACGTGAGTCTGAGTGAACTCCGGGAGCTGGTGATGGACAGGGAGGCCTGGCGTGCTGCGATTCATGGGGTCACAGAGAGTCGGACACGACTGAGCGACTGGACTGAACTGAACCACAAGCTTGTTTTCTATGTCTGAGACTGTTTTGTAAACAAGTTCATTGATACCATACTTTAGATTCCACATTCAGTGATACCGTATGGTGTTTGTCTTTCTCTGACTTACTTCGCTTTGTCTGGTAATCTCCAGGTTCATCTGTGTAGCTGCGAATGACAGTGTTTCATTCACTTCATTTCAGTGTGGCTGCGTGGTGCTCTGTTGTGTGTATATACACTGTCTCTTCTGTGCCCATTCATCTGTCGTTGGACATCATGGTGGCTCCCATGGCTTGGCTATTGTAAATACTGCTGCAGTGAACTTTGGGGTGCATGTATCTTCTAATTATAGTTTTTTCCAGGTATATGCCCAGTAGGGGGATTGCTGGATTATATGGTAGCTCTATTAATATTTTTTTGAGAAACCACCGTACTATTTGCATAGTGGCTACAGCAATTTACATTCCCACCAACAGTGTGAGAGGGCTCTCTTTTCTCCACACCTCTTCCAGCATGTATTATTTGTGGACTTCTAAAATGATGGTCCATGATTGGTGTGGGGTGATACTTCATTGTAGTTTTTTACCACAATGTTTAAAAATTATTGGTTGATTGATTTGGCTGTGCCAGGTCTTAGTTGCGACACTCGAGATCTTCGACCTTTGTTGCAGCAAGCAGGATCTTTAGTTGTGACGTGCGAACTCTTAGTTGCAGCCTGTGGTATCTAGTTCCTGCCCAGGGATCGAACCCGGGCCCCCTGCATTGGGAGCGTGGGAGTCTTAGCCACTGGACCACCAAGGAAGCCCCCCCCTTCAATTTTCTCAAGTGCCCTGTGAGATGGCACATTGAGAGTGCAGGAGGCAGAGTTCAGAGGGATGCCTGGCCGTGCCCCAGAGCAGAGCCTATGGACAGCTCAGGTGCCACGCCGACCGGCTGCGTCTGGAGGGGGCACATTGGGGGCTTCCCCTTAGTACCCATTCCCTCACCCGCACGGCTCTATTACAAGCCTCCTTCATATCAGATGCCAGGTTTGGATTTGATCCAGGCTCCCATTTTTCTTTTCATTTTCACAAAACAAAGGTTTTACTTTTCCTTTCTTCAACCTCGCCCTCCCCCACATAAACTCCTGTGAAAATAGCTTGTGCAGCTGAGCCTCAGGCCAATTTGTGTCTTTGTGCTCAGCACACACACTCCATCTTTCGCACCACAAACAGCTTTGCTCAGAAGAAATATGTTTTCCCTCTGCAAAACTGCCATTTTAGGCCAACACAGAGGAGGCAGAAAGAGACTATTTCACTTTTTCTTCCCCTGGAAAAACCCACCAAGATGTTGTTTTCCCTTGCTTTTTCTGGAGGGGAGATATTTCTTGACAGTTTTCGTTGCTAATCTGGCTCTCAGCCCTACGTCTGGTGCCAAGTTGTAAAGGAAGCAAAGGGAAAAACTAGTTGAGCAAAGGCAAGATTCTCCTAGAGGGGCACCAGAATCCTGCAGCTCGGGAGTTAGCAGAGACCCGGTGCCGAGCCCTGGCTCACGTCCCCCAGAGGAGCTCCCTCTCAGAAGCCCTGCGGGAGTGGGGACACCCCTATGGCAGGGCACGGGCGGGATGGGGGTCCCGCCTGGTGTGCACTCTTTCAACACAAATCCTGCCACACTTGCTTCCCACAGGCTGGGGACTGGGTCTGGGGGCTTTAAGATTACAAAAATGAATCAGGCATAGATTCTGCCTCCGCACAGACTAGCAGGGCTTGCTGAGTTGCTCAGTGGTGCACAACACGCCTGTCAATGCGGGAGATGTGGGTTCAGTTCCAAAGTGGGGAAGATCCCCTGGAGAAGGAAATGACAACTCACTCTAGTATTCTTGCCTGGGGAATCCCATGGACAGAGGAGCCTGGCGGGCTACAGTCCATGGGGTCACAAAAGAGTCGGACACGACTGAGCGACTCAACAACGAAGGGAGTGAAGATTCGTATATGTATTTACTGTAACGTTGAGTAAGAAGTGAGCTGTATTGACTAAGAACGGTGAATAAAGCCCCAGTTCCGTATGTGAGGTTCATCTGAGCCAGGGAATTGAGGGAGGTGTTAGGGGGAGGAGGTGGCACTCAGTTTGAGCATGAACTTTCCACCGGGGTCCTTGCTGGTGCCCTGGAGTTGGCTGTGTGAGCCTTGCCTCTCTTTTCCCTCTCTTCTTCTGGACCAGCTCACTGTGACTCCCTTGGGAGGTGGTGTGTGTGTATGTGTTTGTGTCTGTGTGTCTGTGTGTCTGTGAGGTCTTCCCGTGCTGGCAGACAGCTGCTAAATGTTCTGAGGCTCGTTTCTAGGCTCTTCCTGGACCCTCATAGCCTTGCAGTTTGGTTCTTGTGACCCATCTCCATGGTGGGAGTAGAGTGGTCCTTTCCACCATGGAACCAACTTGCTGAGCAGGCCTCGCTGATCTTGGCCGGGCTGTGTGCTCAGACTTCAGTGCCAAGCAACCTTCTGGACGTAAGAGAAACCACGGAGCCAGCACAGCACGGAGGTGGGACAGCACCATGAGATGTGATGCCCGTGGGCCTCTGGGCCCGGGGACCACCATGGCCTGAGGGAGCAGCCCAAAGGGCCCCAGACGCTTCCCTCCCCTTACCCCCTCAGCTTTTCTCTCTCAGGGTCAGGTTCTTCGGGGCTCAGCTTGGGTCAAGTGCTCTTCTGGTGAGAGGGAGGGATCTGGGGAAGTGACTCTGATTGGCCCAGCCTGAGTCAGTCCGCCTGCGGTCCAGTGGTTAGGGTCATCTCCTCAAGGCCGGCAGGGCCCACCCCTGTGGTGGGGGCGTGGCAGCTGGAGAGATGGGAGGGTCACGGTGAGCTGGGGAGGTGGCCGCTCTGCATCCCCTGTGCCAGCTCTGCTTGTACTGGCCATGCCACCCCTCTGAACCTCCACTGGCTAGTCTTTAAAATGGCAACAAGACCACCTACTTCATAGTCTTCTTGTAACGATTAAATGAGAGCACCTGGAGCTTTTCCGTAGGCCTGGCACTTGGCTCATATCTATCTTATTTTTTAATGACTGTATCTGTTTTTGGCTCTGCTGGTCTTCTTTGCTGCGTGGCCTTTTCTCTAGTTGTGGAGAGCGGGGGCTGCAGTGCACAGGCTTCTCATTGCGGTCGCTTCCCTTGGTGCAGAGCAGAGGCTGTTTGTTGCCTGAGCTTCCGTAGTTACAGCACGCGGGCTCAGTAGTTGCGGTTCCTGGGCTCTAGAGCCCAGGCTCAGTAGCTGTGGCATATGGGCTTAGCTGCTCTGCACCGTGTGGGATCTTCCTGGATCAGGAACCGAACCCGTGTCTCCCGCTTTGGCAGGCGGATTCTTTACCACTGAGCCACCAGGGAAGCCCGGCTCATATCTGTTAAATGGTGGTGACGTGTGCTGGATGGTGGGTCTGAAGGGAGGCGTCCCCCGGCAGGTCTCCCGATCTGGGTGCTTTCGGATGAGGGCATTGAAGTAGGAGGTTTCACGTCACATCGTCCCCACCTTCCTTCCACACCTTGGAGATTGTAGTTGTGGCTGGTTAGCAAACTGTGCTGTGAGTCTCCTGATACACCCAGCAGAGCCAGCTCCCTCCTGCCCAACAGGAGGCCGGGCCAGGGGAGTGTGGTCCTGTCCTCACAGGCACAAGGATGTTCACTGGGTTGTCTATCTGTCCATACCCCCAACCCTGAGTTGTCTGTCCATACCCCCAACCCGCCTACCCACCAGAAACGGTGCTTGACTTGCAAGGCCTCAGATTCTCAGCAGGGGGTCATTGCTGGTGGTTGTCATTCAGACATGTGCTATATTTCTCAAGAGGAAGGTTGCATTTTTCTGGGAGTTGTCACTAGGATCATTTTTCACCTTTGAGTTGATCAGGGTCTTCAGTCTGAGGATTTTCTGGTGACTTGTCCCTGGTGGCATTTGCCTGCGATGCGGGAGACCTAGGTTTGATTCCTGGGTTGGGAAGATCCGCTGGAGAAGGGAAGGGCAACCCACTCCAGTATTCTTGCCTGGAGAATTTCATGGACAGGGGAGCCTGGCGGACTACAGTCCATGGGGTCACAGAGCATCGGACCCGACTGAGTGACTAACACACACACACCTCCCTGTAAGATCCCCCATTGGTACACAAGGGACCCCAGCTATCAGGTGTCAGGAGAAAGAACAACGCCCATGCAGGGTTCTTGATCTGGGCAGTCTGGAAGGACCAAAACCGTGAGACTGATGTTGCCAGGACAGTTGTCCTGGAGTGGCTGGATTTCGGACCATTCTGGAGGATGTGTTGGCATCCAGATGGAAAGGGAATAGGAACGAGGGCATTTAGGCCAGGGGACAGTATGAGGAGCCACCCAGAGATAGAGAGGAGCCCAGCTTGGGCAGGAAAGAAACAGGGAGCTGACTGAGCTGGAGTGGAGACATGTGCAGGGTGAGCTGAGACAGGCATGGGGTGGGGACCTGGATTACTGCAGAGCGTGAATGTTGAATAAAGAATGGACCTAATCCAGTGGGCACTCGGGAGCCATAGCAGGTCGTGGAGTGATGTGTGTTTGTGGCTAGAGTGTTATTATTATTGCAGATTTGTGTGTAGGACGAACTAGTAGACCAGTTAGACTATAACAGTTGTTCCAAAGTGGATGGAAAATAGTTCCAACCAGCATGGCACAGCAGGGCTAGAAAGGAAAGGATTAGTCCAAAAGAAGGTCTGAAGGAAAAATTGAGAGACAAAAATATGAGCAAGAGGGAGGGGTTAAGAGAATCCCAGGTTTCAGATGGGCAGGAGGGCAACAGGAATCCCACTGAGGATGTAGAGGTGGGTGCCTTGGCAAGGGCGACCATGAGTTCTTCTGCTTGACATGCGGAACATCTTAGTCCTCTTGGGCTAATCTAATAAAAACCATAGACTGAGGGGATTAAGTAACAAGAATATTCCTCTTAGTTTCTGGGAGCTAGAAGTCCAAGGTCAGGGAAATCATATAGCTGGGTTCTGATGAGAACCTTCTTATTAACAGTTCACTGGCAGCTGCCTTCCAGCTGTGTCCTCCTGTGATGGAGAACGGGAGCTCTGGTCCCTTCTCTTTCTAAGGCCCTCATGACCTCCTGGAACCCAAATCACCCCCGGTCACCCACCTCCACATTGTGATTTAGGGTTCGGCACATGAATTTGTGGGGTGGGGGAACACCAGCATTCAACCCATAGCAGAGACTATGATGGGGCGGTGAAGGCCTTCTAAAGGGAGAAGCCCCAAGGATGGTCAGGGAGCTAAGGGGAGTCGGAGGTCCTCACACAAGGTCCGGGCAGTGTAGGACATAGGGGTCAAAGCCCAGAAGGAAGACGGGCTGTGAGGGTGCAGGGCCTGGGAGGAAGGGGCGTGGAGAGAATGGCTGAGAAACAGGATGGGATTCTTAGGGATAGCTCATGCAGAGGAAAGAGCAGTGCCCATGAACATAGGACTGGAGGATCACTGAGGCCTCAGTCAACATCGTTTTATGGCTGCAGGGAAGGCACCAGGTACAGGCGTGATTTCAGGTGAGTGAGTGTAGTCCCGGCCCTTAAGGAGCTCACAGCTGAGATGGAGAGACAGGTACCAAGGACATCCCCCAGAGGTCATCTGCAGAGGGTTCAAATCCCACCACTGACCAATGGTGTGACCTTGGGCAAGCCACTGGACATGCCAGAGCCTCAGTTTCTACAGTCTGCCTAAAGGAAAAGAATGACAGCCCCCACCCCCCCACCGCCCGCCCCACAGGGCTTCTGTGAGGATTGGTGGGCTGGTGCCTGGGAGGAGCTTTGCCTGCTATCCAGCTCTTATTAAGTGCTTGCATTAGCATAATCATTATTAGGGGGGAAAGTTACGTAGTACACTGAGTGCTCGATGCAGTCTGCAGAAGCATCTGCAAGATTGGGTAGCTGGGTCTGGCCCCAGGAGGCAGGGAGCACGAAAGAGCTCCCCCTGCCCGAAACGAGAATACATGGTGTTGGTTCATCAGAGGTGTTGTGGTCTTATTCGCTGTTGCTAGGCATGCAAAATGCTGCAGCCACTCTGGAGGACAGTTTGGCGGTTTCTCACAAAACTAAATATATTCTCACCATACGATCTAGCAACTGTATTTACCCAAAGGAATTGAAAACTTATGTTCGTACAAAAACCCACACATGGCTGTTTATAGCAGCTTTATTCATTATTGGCAAAACCTGGAAGCAACCAAATGTCTCTCAGCAGGTGAATGGATACATAACTTGTGGTACATCCAGACAATGGAATATTATTCAGCAATAAAAAGAAATGCACTATTAAGCCGCTAAAAGACTGGAGGAAACTTAAAAGCATCTTATGAAGCGAAAGAAGTCAATCTGAAAAGGCTGTGTATTGTTTGATTTCAACTATATGATATTCTGGGAAAGGTAAAACTATGCAGGCAGTAAAAAGATCACTGGTTGCCAGAAGCTGGGAGGAAGGGAGGTTGAAAAGGTGGAGCATAGGGGATTTTTAGGGTGCTGAAGCTATTCTGTGTGATGCTGTGATGGTGAATACATGTCATTGTACATTTGTCCAAACCCATAGAGTGTACCACTCCAAGAGTGAACTGTAATGTCAGCTATGGACTTTGGGCTTCCCAGGTGGCGTGGTTGGTAAAGAATCCAACCACCAGTGCAGGAGACCCAAGATACTTGGGTTCAACCCCCGGGTCGGGAAGATCCCCTGGAGGAGGAAATGGCAACCCACTCCAGTATTCTTGCCTGGAGAATCCCATGGACAGAGGAGCCTGGCAGGCTGCAATCCACGGGGTCACAAAGAGCTGGTCATGACAGAGCGCATACACATGAACGCGTTGGGTGTCTATGACATAGGTTCTTCCGTGGTAACAGACAGACCACTCTGATGGGGGATGGTGGTGGCGGGGGAGGCTGTGCGTACGGGGAGCAGGGACTATATAAAAGAAAGAAAGTGAAAGTCACTCAGTCATATCTGACTCTTTGCGACCCCATGGACTGTAGCCCGCCAGGCTCCTCTGTCCTTGGAATTCTCCAGGCAAGAATACTGGAGCAGGTTTCCATGCCCTTCTCTAGGGAATCTTCCCAACCCAGGGCTTGAACCCACTTGCGTTGCAGGTGGATTGTTTACCACCCGAGCCATCAGGGAAGCTCAAGGGACTATATGGGAACCCCTTATACCTTCCATTCAATTTTACTCTAAACCTGCTCTAAAAAATAAACTGGTTATTTTAAACACAGTAAAAAGGAGTGTGGCTATGCAGAGGCAGTCCTCATTTCAACAGTGAATTGATTAAGCAGTTATTTGAGCATTGACTGTCCAGAGACTTCAGCATCCAGCACAGAGAGAAGAGGGAGGGGGAGGTGCCCTCAGGAGCCACTTAGGCTCTCGGAGGGCTCAGCCATCATCTGCTGATGGCCGCTGGGCACCCTGATGCCGGGGTGTGGGGGCAGCTCCCAGGAGAAGGGGTTCCCGGCCCAGCCTCGGGGACTGTCACCCTGGGCCTTGAGGTCAGAGAGCATTGGATGGAGGGGTTATTTTCAGGATGGTTCACAGAAGGGGGACTGACCCCACCTGAAAGGCGAGTCCATCCACTCCGTCTGTTCTCACTGCAGCGTGTCTGGGAAGGGTGAGCCTTGCAGCGCAGGTGAGGAAGCAGCTGAGCCCAGGCGCCACTGACCCGGGTGAGTTAGGTGGAGCCACCGGGGCCAGCTCACCACTTCTCTGAGCCGTGGTTAGTTTCGCTTTAACACGGGGCTAACGCCTGCTTTGTAGAATCATGGTGAGTATTAAATGATGTAATGGATATGAACGTCGTAGGTCTGTGCTGGCCAATCAATTATAGCATGGACCTGAAATGCGAGCCGCATTTGGGAGTTTACATTTTCTAGTAGTCACATTCAAAAAAATAGAGAAGCAGGTGAAATGAATGGCTCAGATGGTAAAGAATCTGCCAGCAACGCCAGAGGCCTGGGCCGGGAAGGCTCCTTGAAGAAGGGGATGGCAGCCCACTCCAGTATTCTTGCCTGAGGAATCCCATGGACAGAGGAGCCTGGTGGGCTACAGTCCATGCGGTCTCAGAGTCACACACCACTGGGCGACTAACAGTGTAAAATGAAGTCTTATTTAACTCAGTGTGTAGAAAATGATCATCTAAACATGTAATCAGCATCACATTTGTTCATGAGACAATTCCACTTTTGGGGGGGACTGAATCTTTTGGTTTGTTTGTTTTCATATTTATTGACTTGGCCACGCCAGGTCTTAGCTGCAGCTCACGGGAACTTCGATCTTTACTGCAGCCCATGCGGACTCTTGGTTGCAGCATGTGGGATCTTGTTCCCTGACCAGGGATTGAACCCAGGCACCCTGCACTGGGAGCATGGAGTCTTAGCCACTGGACCGCCAGGAAGTCCCTTCTGGTGTGTGTTTAGTAGGGGTGTGCAGCGGTAAAGCGTCTGCCTGCCGGTGCAGGAGACACAAGGGATGCAGGTTCCATCCCTGGACTGGAAGATCCCCTGGAAGAGGAAATGACAACCCATTCCAGGATTCTTGCCTGGGAAATTTCATGGACAGAGGAGCCTGGCGGGCATGTATCTCAGTTGGGACCAGACACATCTCCCGGGCTCACTGGCCACGTGCAGCCAGAGGCTGCCGTGCTGGAGAACACAGCGGTTCATCAGCAGAGGCAGTTTACCTCCCCCCTGCGCGGCATCACAGCCCGGAGCTCTGCTAATCGCTCGTCTGGTCACCCTCTACCCAGTGTGTGTTAGCATTATTAGATCAAGAGCTTTATTTCATGCACCATGACTGTGTGTTCATTAATTGTAACTCATGAATTCACAAAGTTGCAATCACAGGCCCGTGCAAACACAGCAATTAGGCTTTTGTTCCTGAAGCAATGTGTGTTCGCCTCTTTTGGAGTGTTCATCCGAGCCGGGCATGCGTTTGAGTTGGTTTGTGTGAATCACCACCTCCCTCGATGCTGCCCCAACTCTAAGCTTCGTGGAGAGAAAAGGTGTCTCGTGCATCCCTCAATCTCCCTGCCAGCCCTTCCCTGCACCCCTGAGTGTCTAGCTCCTAGCCGGTGCAAGCAGGTTTTCAATAAGCATTTTTTTTGGATCGACTCCATCAACCAAAGTATCAGTTCCTTTTTAGAAAAGAAGCATATTATAAAGAAAAGGCTCTAAAGTCAGATTATGTAAAAACTGTGTTGAAAGGCAGCAGAGACATCAAACATAACCAGTGGATTGAAGTTTTTATTCACATAGACATGGATCTGGCAGAGGGGAGCGCAGGGCTCCAGCAGATAGGTGTGTTTGGGACACGAGGCTGGAACAAAAGTGTCTGGAAATCTGTCCCAGGCATTTGAACTTCTGATGAAATGAATTCTGCCTCACCCCCACATGGCACACTCCAATCAGTTCAAAGGCCTTGTAGAACCTGGGAGCCCCGTGTTCTCTCTGTTCGAGTCAGAGCCCTCATTTGGGGGCATTTGCGCCACCCCCCCCCCCCAATACCTTCAGTTGCCCAGACCCACAGGAAGCCAGAGAGAGACATGCTAGTGAGGACCAGTGGAGGCACGGGAGGCAGGATACAGGAATCAACAACCCAAAGTCACAAAAGCAGAAAAAGGATCAACACTCGGACAGAGAATCAGATACATGTGCACACACACACCTCTCCTAATAGACATCGTGTCTATAACAAGGCAAACATAATTTATCAACATTTCATGACAATTCTGGAAGAGGGAATTCCTAAGCCAATTCCATGGAGCAAAGGGTGGACATTGGAAATTAACTGTAGGTGATATTTCACGTGTACTTTAAGATGTGTAATGGAGGACTATGTGTGACAATGTGTGTGGTGTGTTAGGTTCAACTGCAATCATGATTCTCCCCACCCTCTTCTTCCTATAAAGCTTTTTCTCTAGTCTTTATTGGATTTGTTACAATATGCCTTCTCTTTTATGTTTTTGTTTTTTGGCCACGAGACATGTGGGATCTTAGCCCGTCTGCCAGGGATGGAACCCATACCCTCTGCATTGAAGGCGAAGTCTTACCCAGTGGACCACCAGGGAAGTCCCTTCCTCTAAGGTTTTCAGTTCCCTTCTGTATAGAAATGGCAGCCCACTCCGGTGTTCTTGCCTGGAGAATCCCAGGGACGGGAGAGCCTGGTGGGCTGCCGTCCATGGGGTTGCACAGAGTCGGACATGACTGAAGCGACTCAGCAGCAGCAGCAGCTCTGTATAGTCCCACCTACTCTCCCCGTTCTGCTGGGGAAAGACAGTGGGCCTCGGTAATGAAGAAAGGCCTCAGGTGACAGGCTGGCCCTAGCAGGGGAGCGGTGCAGCTTTAGGCGATGCAGTTGTTATTCAGCGGCTCAGTCGTGCCTGACTCGTTGCGACCCCATGGACACCAGACTTCCCTTTCTTTCACCACCTGCCGGACTTTGCTCAAACTCATGTCTATTGAGTCAGTGATGCCATCCAACCATCTCATCCTCTGTCATCCCCTTCTCCTCCTGCCTTCAATCTTTCCCAGGATCAGGGTCTTTTCCAATGAGTCGGCTCTTCGCATCAGGTGGCCAAAGTATTGAAGCTTCTGCTTCAGCACCAGCCCTTCCAAGGAATATTCAGAGATCATTTCTTTCAGGATTGATTGGTTTGACCTCCTTGCTGCCCAATGCAGGGGAGAAAGTCCTATCTGGAGGAAGGCTCTGTTGTGGAGAGGGTGCCTTTGGGGAAATGCTAACGGAAAGAGACTGGGGACATCTTCTGTAGGTGTGGATTTCCTCAACTCTAGATAGAGCCCCTCCTACCGCTCCCATCCTCAAGGGACCATCTTAGATTTTACGATAAAAAGCATCTCTTTGGAAAGTAATCTCCACCAGTGACACACACCCCCACTCCACCCCCCTACCCCCCCATCCCCCCCCACTCCGCGTGCTCCAGCCTCGAACCCCTGACTCTTGCTTTCAAACTAGAGCCAAGGGAGGGCGGGGGCGGGTTGCTTGTGGGACACCCCAGCCACGCCCCTTCCGGGGCAGAGTGCGGTGGGTCGGGGTCTGCAGGTGATTCCAGCACATGCTGGGTCTGAGAGCAGTGTCCCCCCGAACCCCGGGCCGCGTCCAGGGCAGGACCGTGGGGCCAGCACGACCTGGGGAAATGGGGACACTGCGAGAGCCCAGCGCCCCCCATCTCCGCCCCGGCACTTTCTCACCGCCGCCCTGACTCACTGATTGAGACAGGTTCCTGTCTCTGGTTTTTGTTCAGCACATCAGAGGCTGAGTCTGAGCCTTTGGTCTGGAGTTTGAACAAATTGGAGCTGAAGTTGCCTCAGCGGGGTAACTGGGAGCGCTGCGCAGTCAGCGCCGAGGCGGCTGCGCGCCGAGAGGAAAGGAGGGGTGGTGGGCGTGTCTTTCTCGGGGGCCTGGGGAGGCCGGAGCCGTGGGTTGGGGACGCCCAGCTGCGACCCGAGGACACAGAGGATGTTTAAGAGGTGCCTGATGAATTAAATATTGATTAATTAAATATTAATAGCAAATATAGAAATGGAAATGATCGCTCTATTTTTGTAGGCTGCCTGGCACAGTTGAAAAAGCTCAGGCTTTAGAGATTAAAAAAAAAAACAACCCATGGGTCTTGGTTCTTCCATTTAACCATTGAGGAGCCTTGGGACACAGAACCCCTTTGAGCCTCTGTTTTTTGCATCTGTAAAAGGGGACTAATCAACCTTTGTTGTGTTGTAAGGGAGAGAGAAGAAAACAGGTGGAAGCGGATGAATCCTTCTCTGCTCCCACTGGTCACCTCGTCCCTTGATTGAGGACTCAGGTGGGCATTTTGACGCTCAGTCTTTGTCCCATATGCTGCATCCAGGACCTGACTTCTGGGATTTGTCTAATGTCATCATGTACTCTTTTTTTTTTTTAACACGTTTTTAAAAATTAATTAATTAATTTGGCTGCACTGGGATGTGGGAACTTCTGTTGTAGCATGCTGGCTCTAGACCAAGTGGGCTCAGCAGTTGCAACAAGTGGGCTTTGTTGCCCTGGGGCATGTGGGATTTTAGTTTCCCGACCAGGGATCTAACCTGCATCCCCGGCATCGGAAGGCGGATTCTTAACTGCTGGACCATCAGGTAAGTCCCTCCTCATCGCTCTTGCACTTGGGGTGGACCTTGCCTTGGACCCAGTGGGACCCCTTGGCCACTTCTTATCTGCAGCAGTTTTGGCTCTTTGAATGCAGAGGACGAATACTGGAGTGCACCGTGCTGCTCCTGCTAGTAATGGGCACGGGGACCAAGCAGGTGGGCCAGCTCGGCCATGACCTGCAAGCCTTCCCCAGGAGCGCTCCTGCAAGCGCTGCTCTGCAGCACCTTTTCAGGGCTACTGGTGCTTTTGGCCCCTGCTGTCTGTTCCATGCATAATCACACGGAGAGAAGGGTTGGACTCTTTTTAGGAGAGGGACCAATCTGTCTTGGATACACCGCCTGGACAGGGCAAGGGCTGTTTTGGTTACATTTCTTGAAAAGTTCCCCAGTGGGCCGTAGGCTCCTCAAGGTTCTTGGCTTTGTTCCTTTTCAGCGGGAGGTAAGGGTTAAGTGAATGCTGGTTGGGACACAGCAGCAGTTTTTCAGTACCAGCTGGTGGTGATGGTGGTGAAGAAGGCAGGCAGGAGGAAAGAGGTCTGTAGAGAACAAGGCCGGAGAAGGCGATGGCACCCCACTCCAGTACTCTTGCCTGGCAACTCCCATGGACGGAGGGGCCTGGTGGGCTGCAGTCCGTGGGGTCGCTAAGAGTCGGACACGACTGAGCGACTTCCTTTTCACTTTCCACTTTCATGCATTGGAGAAGGAAATGGCAACCCACTCCAGTGTTCTTGCCTGGAGAATCCCAGGGACGGAGGAGCCTGATGGGCTGCCGTCTATGGGGTTGCAGAGAGTCAGACACGACTGAAGCGACTTAGCAGCAGCAGCAGCAGCAGCAGCAGCAGCAGAGAACAAGGCCAAGTTCAAGGAGATAGGCTTACCATAAGAGCTCCTTGAAGGCAGTGTGTGTGCTCAATTGTGTCTGACTTCTTGCAACCCCATGGACTATAACCCGCCAGGCTCCTCTGTCCATGGAGTTCTCCAGACAAGAATACTGGAGTGGGTTGCCATAACCTCCTCAAGGGAATCTTCCCTACCCAGGGATGGAACCTATGTCTCTTGCGTCTCCTGCATTGGCAGGTGGGTTCTTTACCACTGGCAAGACCTGGGAAGCCCTTGAAGGCAGGGACTCTGTCTTATCACATTGGTATCTCTGGAAGCTGGTTCAGTCTTAACATAGTAAAATGGAGCAGTAAAGCAGGGAGGGGAGACCTGAGGCTCTGATTGGATGCTGTTTGGAACTTAACAGTATGTCAGGACCAAGCATGTATAGCAATCATGAATTCTGATGTTCTTGACAACAAAGTCTCCATGGATTTGGAGCCTTAGGGATCCCATGTGACCTTGGGTTCCTGGTTGCAGCTTCCTCTGAGTTTATGAGCTGAGGGCTGTTTTCTGCTTGAGGGGGCAGAAGGTTAGGAGCTCCTGTGAATTGTGCTGGGCTCTGAAGAAGTAAATTATTACTGATTACTGTTTGTGTCATGATTGGAACCATTACTTACACGAGGCAGAGCCCCTGCCCGTGGGTTTCTGTGCTAGGAGCGTCTTTAATCTGATGGAAGGTAACAACAGCCTGCACATCTAGGAACTCCCCGCTGTCTGTCACTGTATTGTATGCCTTGTTCTTCCCTTCCCCATCACAACAAAATCCAACCTTTTCACCCACCTGATTGTAGGAAGAGGGAAGACGGGTTCTGCATTTTCTTGTCCTTTCCCTGGGAGGTGCTGCTGTGTCTTTTCTGAGAGTCTGCGGTGTCCTAGGACTCAAGAGTCTCCAGGCTGAGCTTGTAAGAGAGTCTCCTCCCCAAGGAAGCTGTTGTAGAGAGATGGGTTAAGGTGTGGGGAGACCAGGGCTTGATGTGTCTTAAAGCCAAGCATTTGTCCACTGGGCTCCTCCGCATCCTTTATAAAAGGTGAGCTTGAATCCTCCTTTCCCACCAGCAGGATCGCATCGTCGTAGGCAGCTCTCCTTTACATAGTGTGAGCCAGCGGCTACTCTAAGCACTCCATGTGCACTGACTCTCCAGATTTTCACAGCAGTCCTGTAAGACAGTTACTCTTTTTCTTTTTAAAAATAATCTTTTGGCTGTGCTGCACGGCATGTGGGATCTTAGTTAACCGACCAGGGATCAAACCCACGCTGCCTGCATTGGCATTTCGGAGTCTTCACCACCACCACCAGGGGAGTCCTCAGTTAATCTTATTATCCCCATTTTCGGTTCAGTTCAGTCGTTCAGTTGTGGCCGACTCTTTGCAACCCCATGGACTGCAGCATGCCACGCTTCCCCGTCTGTCACCATCTCCCAGAGTTTCCTCAGATTCATGTCCATCAAGTCACTGGTGCCATCCAACCATCTCATTCTCTGTCGTCCCCTTCTCCTCCTGCCCTCAGTCTATTCCAACATCAGGGTCTTTTCCAATGAGTCAGTTCTTCGCATCAGGTGGCCAAAGTATTGGACCTTCAGCATCAGTCCTTCCACTGGATATTCAGGACTGATTTCCTTCAGAATGGACTGGTTGGATCTCCTTGCAGTGCAAGGGACTCTCAAGAGACTTCTCCAACACCACAGTTCAAAAGCATCAGTTCTTCAGCACTCAACTTTCTTTATGGTCCAACTCTCACATCAATAAATGACTACTAGAGAAACCATACCTTTGACCAGATGGACCTTTGTCGTCAAAGTAGTGTCTCTGCTTTTTAATATGCTGTCTAGGTTGGTCATAGTTTTTCTTCCAAGGAGCAAGGGTCTTTTAATTTCATGGCTGCAGTCACCATCTGTAGTGATTTTGGAGCCCAAGAAAATAAAGTCTGTCACTGTTTCTATTGTTTTCCCATCTATTTGCCATGGAGAGATGGGATCAGATGCCATGATCTTAGTTTTACAGATTATACAGATAAGAAAACGACACACAGAGAGGCCAGCAACCTGCTTAAGGTCATACAGCAAGTTTCTGGGGAAGCATGCTTTTATTAGAGTCTTTAAAATATATCCTAAATCCTTCTATTAGGAGCAAGTACAAAGTTGGCCTGAGAAATTAGCCCATAAATGCCAACCAATGGCTCCTTGACTGAGATCGCAAGGACCAAGAGAAGGGAAGGGGTCCCTTAGGGGCTGGCACATTCGTCTCTTGGAAGCACCCAAAGGGCTTCTTCTTGTCAAAACCATGCCTTGTAACACTTCACAGGCTGTAAGCACATGGCATTTGTTTTCTTGTTTGATTCTCACAAATACCCTGTGGAAGCACAGGTGGAACCACCTCCATTTTACAGGGTGGATCACAAGGACCTTAGCACAGAGCTAGGTACAGAGTCAGAGAAGGCAACAGCACCCCACTCCAGTGCTCTTGCCTGGAAAATCCCATGGACGGAGGAGCCTAGTAGGCTGCAGTCCATGGGGTCACTAAGAGTTGGGCACGACTGAGCGACTTCACTTTCACTTTCCACTTTCATGCATTGGAGAAGGAAATGGCACCCCACTCCAGTGTTCTTGCCTGGAGAATCCCAGGGATGGGGGAGCCTGGTGGACTGCCAGCTATGGGGTCGCACAGAGTCAGACACGACTGAAGCGACTTAGCAGCAGCAGCAGGTACAGAGTAGGAACTGAGTTCTTACTAGTTGGGTTAATTCTCTTTTCTTTTTTGATGATCTCTTTTTTAATTTATTATTTTTTAACACCAAAGACATTTTATATTGGGGTATAGCCAATTAACAATGTTGTGATAATTTCAGATGAACAGTAAAGAGACTCAGCCATACCTATACACGTATCCATTCTCCCCCAAACCCTCTTCCCATCCAGGCAGGCACATAACATTGAGCAGAGTCCCATGTGCTATACAACAGGTTTTTATATTTTAAATATAGCAGTGTATGCATGACCTTCCCAAATTACTTGTTGGATTAATTCTTGAACAACCTGATGTTGGGAAGACTGGGTGGTGGGTGAGGTTCCGGTGGGGATGGATGAGTGACAGGGGAAGGGTGGGGGTGGGGGCACAGAGTGCCCCTTCCTGCCTTAAACTACATTAACTGGGGCTCATCCCTGCCTCCACCGGGAGCCCAAGCTCAATGCCAAGGCCTTGGCTTCAAGTGCCGTCCCACTCTCCCCACCCTGCAAGTTCCTGTGTTGGGGAAGTCAGGGCAGATGCATGCCCTTATGAGACAGGCCAGGGGACCAGGACTGCGGGGAGCAGGCGTGAGCCTCACTGTCTTCTCCCATCTGCTCTGATCAGGTCTGGCTCTTCCCTGGAGAGGTGGCCATGCCCCGCCTTGCAGAAGAGAGCCATCTTCTCTCCTCACCATTGATTTTTCAGTGGTTGCTCCACTATTTATAACCCACAGCCTTTCTGCCATGCTTCAGCGCAGCTGGGAAGTGAGCGCCATGACCTCTGATCATATTTCTCTTTGCTGGGCTCAAGCCTATAAGGAAGTGAAGCATCCTCAGAGGTCATAGCTTCTGAGCCCCCTGGGTGCCCAATCAATGCTGGTGCTCTTAGCTTGAAGGTTGGAACCAATTAACCACGTTAGCCTTGCCTCTGGGAGCTGTGTGTGCAGCTGGAGTCTCTGGGGGCTGCCGCCACAGCCTCAGCCAGCTGTGTCCTGAAGGCTGGAGCCTGCAGCTAACTGCTTGCTCCAATTGGTGGGTTCCATGCCCTGAGGCTGGGCCTGGGTGTGTTGGGAGCACCAGTCAGGCATTCTACTAGCCTGTTTCCTGGGTCTCTTACCTCCACTCCCTGATGCCAGGGAGCCCTGTCTCCATATGCAGAAGAGAATGCCCAGCAGCCCACCTCCCCTTAGGCAGCTCAGGTCAGAGAGCTGGGATGAAGGAAGTGCCCTTCAACTGGTCCAGAAGTCCATGAGTAAGGGGTCCCACCCCTCTACTCTTGTAGCCCTAGTCTCTTATTTTTTGTTTGTTTGTTTGTGCTAAGTTGCTTCATTTGTGTCTGACTCTTTGGGACCCCATGGACTGTAGCCCACCAGGCTCCTCTGTCCATAGAATTCTCCAGGCAAGATTACTGGAGTGGGTTGCCATTTCCTTCTCCAGGGGATCTACCCCAACCTAGGGATCAAACCCATATCTCCTGTGTCTCCTGCATTGGTGAGAGAATTCTTTACCACTGAACCACCTGGGAAGCCTTTGATGAAAATGATACCATCTGACAAATAAGCGGGCATCTCCCCCAAGTGTATTCTCCAAGGGTACACACGTATGCCATGACCTGGAATAGTGGAAAGACCTGGTCTCAGCTGCTGCCTCCAGGTGCTTTGTCCCCCTCCCTCTGGAGACCTGAATCTTTCAGAGAGAAGCACCAGCCTAGAGTCCCCATGGTGGAGACACCTGTCCCCCTCCCTACTGCTGCCCCCACCCCGAGTTCACACAGGGATGGAAAGCCCCGAGATGCCATCTGACACACACCTCTGCAGGTGAGCAGCTGTGCCCAGGCATTCCTTTCAGGAGCAATTTAGACATCCAGGTCTCATCTGGGAAGACAGGTATGAACCGAAAGCCTTGCGATCGCTATGGTAACTGGTCACACGTCTCAGCGGGTGGCAGGAAGGGAAGGAGCCAGGAGCTGAGTCACCCTGAGAGGGAGGCTGTGCCTGGGTAAGGGTGAGGGGATTTAAGTTAGACAGATGGCGGGCCTGCTGACAGCCCTGTAGCCCTGTGGCAGCCGGTGCTTCTCCAGTAGAGAACTCACAGACCGTCATGTGTCCACAGTTTGAAGCTCTGGCCCAGGGGCCTGGGGGTTTACCCTGTGTCACCCGGTAACTGAGGAAATAGGCTGGTGGTCAGGGCCCCTCTCAACCTGGCACCAACCGACCGTCTCCTCTTCTCTTGAACACCATCTGCTACCCAGCATCACCCATCTCAGGAGAGATCAGGTCTCCACTGCTATGTGTGCATCCTTGTGTATTTGTGGAAACTCACAACCCACTCTTCAAGACCCAGGTCAAATGCTTTCCCTCCAATGCTTCCTAATTCTCCATTGACTTCTCCCAGGGCACCTATCACATGGACTTACCTATGTGTGTGTCGGGGGGTCTGACGCCCACCAGGTCAGCCCCTCGTGAGCAGACACACGCTCAGCTGGTCTTGGGTGACAGGACCCAAGTGTGCAGCTAGAGCAGGCTCAGTGGATGTGGGTTGACCGAAAGGATGAATTAGGGTACTGATATTAGTAGGCAAGCCTGGCAGAACCAGAGCTGTGCCCAAACCACCGACAAGCAGAAACCTGGGCTTCCAGGCTAAACTGCTGTTGTGGTTAGTTAGAAAGGGGCGCAGAGCTCTTTAGAGTGTGCACAGCTTGTGCAGCTGGACGCTGCAGCTTCATTTCTGTTAAGCAAGTTGTGAAAGCCCGGGTGCTGACCTGGCCAGACTGAGGTCCTAGGTTGCCCCTTCAGCATACATTCACCTCTCTCCATCTGCCCGTGGGTCTTCTGCTGTTCTATCCATTACCATCTATTGCTATCATCTGTCTATATGTCTATAGAGACACCAGTCTCTATTGGCTGTCTAGCATCTATGTATACGTCTCTATCATATAATTATCTATCATCTATGTGTATCAACCCATCCATTGATCATGTCCCTATCTGCCAGTCTATCATCTGAAAGGTGACTCGCTCACCATTTGGGTGCTGGAGGATCTGAGAGGAGGTGGAAGCTGGGAAGAAACTGGAAAACTAGGGAAGAGAAGGGTGGCCTGGCTCTGGGTCTCGCGGGCTGGACTCGGGAAGAGATGAGCCGGTGGGTAGGAACGATGAGCTGGTTCCCAGCAGAGGTGAGCAGGAGAGGCGGCACCAGTGGAGCTCAGGCGCGGGGGCGAGGGCTCCAGGGGGATGATGTCATCCATGGCCAAGACCAGGGAGGCGGGGGCTTTGCGACGCCCTCGCCGGGAGCTCGGCGCATCCGCAGCCAGCCCTCGGGGGGCGCTCTCGGGGCGCGGACTGAGGCTTCCTTGGTGACAGCGCTGGCGACTCCGGGCGAGAAGAAGCAGGCGAAGGCGACCGGCGCCGAGAAGAGCCGGGAGGAAGGGTCACGGGGCTCCCGGGGCGGAGGGCTCGGGATCAAGCGGGGCGCTCGCGTCCCCGGCGCACACTCACCCGGGGTCGCCAGCCCGAGCGCGCGTCGTCACCCGCGGCCGCGGCGCTGACTCGCTGTTCGGAACGCGGACTCTTCCCATCCGGGGCAGGGGGCGGGGGTGAGGGCAGGGGGCAAAGGGGACGCGGCGGGGCGGAGGAAGCTCCCGCCGGGGAATCGGGCTCCCTGCGCAGCTTGCCGCCCTTGCCCCATCTCCTGGGCGCGCATCCCTGGGCTGGCCCGGCTGCGAGGAGTGCAGGAGGCGCCGGGAGCAGTGCCCTGGGGATGGAGGGTGCAGGGGCGAGGTCAGTGGGCTGGGGCGGGATTGTGTGGGGGCAGCGGGAGGAGCAGGATGTTAGTGACGGATTTGCTGAGTTCCTCTGCCCTCCCCAGTTACCGCCGCCTCAGCAGCCCGAGATTTAGAGAGGCCATGTCGGTGGACAGGTTGCACTGCCACCCACTAGCGCCCTGCTGGCCCTCCGAGGAGATCAAATAACCCTCTTGCTCCTTTCGTTTCTCGCCTTTCCCTCGTCATTCCCTTCATCTCCCTTCCCAACCCCCTCCCCAGCTTTCTCTGCCCCCTCCGTCTGGTTCTGAGCAGCAGCCGGTCCCTGGAGGGCCTGGCAGTGGGTCTCAAGTTCAGCCAGTCCTGCAGTCTGCCGGAGGCTGGAGAAACAGGGCGCCACCTGGCCCGGTGCCCATTCCCAGCTTCAAAGACACTCAACAGGGAAAGATCCCTCTTTGGCAGACCTGGCTGAGTTTCTCTGCCAGCTGCTTTTGCGCTTAACTCCTACCCCTCACCCCTGTTAGCCATCCCTCTCCAAAGTGGATTTCTAGCAGGTCTGGGAGTTAAGGGGCAAAGAATGGCAAAGAAGCCTCCAACCCATTTAGAGATGTCTACGTTACTATAAATACCTCTCATCCTTCCTAAATCAGAAGTCTAGCCAGAGTGGGAGTGTCCCTTTTCACAGGTAGCTGGGCTCCTGGATGAACAAAGGTGTATTTATTGGGAGGGGATCTGAGAGCAGTTCTAAGAGAAACCAGGGGTGAGGGAGTAGGGGGGTGGGGGGAGGAGAGTTGAAACTGGAACTAAGGTGATCTGTGTGTGTGTTAGTTGCTTAGCTGTGTCCAACTTTTCGTGACCCCATGGACTGTAGCCCACCAGGCCCATCTGTCCATGGGATTCTGCAGGCAAGAATACTGCAGTGGGTTGCCATTCCCTTCTCTAGGGGATCTTCCTGACCCAAGGATTGAACCTGGGTCTCCTGCATTGCAGGCAGCTTCTTTATAGTCTGAGCCACCAGGGAAGCCAATTTGGATAACCTCAAAAAAGAAAAGAGAGGGTATATTGCTTTGTACATATCTCCAGAGTGAACACACCCAGGTAAAAGCACCTAGATCAGGCTCTCACCTGCACCTTGGAAGCGCCCCCCAAGTCTTCTGTCCAGCCCCAATTCCAGGGTAAACCTAGCTTCTCTCATCGTAGCAGTTTGTTTTTATCAGTTCTAGAAGGTCAGTAGGAAGAAAATCATACAGTCTGTACCTTTTAAGACCTGGTTTCTTTGGCTCAGTATTCTGGAGGGAGAGGGGCGCGGTGTCCATGTTTTACTGTGGTTGTAGATGTTTTGGACTTTGGATGTCCTTCCCAACAGGACAGATCATATTTCCATCCAAGAGAGCGGAGGGGCTGCAGCAGGGGTCTTCCTTGTCTGGATTCATCTTCCTGGTGGCTTTTCCTTACTAGCTCCTGCAGCTTTCTCCTGCAGGAATCAAATGTTCCTGTTACTCACTGGGCAAAGGCTTTCCCCCCGTTTCGTTGTGAACAGCCCCCAATTTCCTGACACCGAAATTTCTCCTGGCAAATTGCCTTTCCTTTCCACAGGGAAGGCTTTGAGCTGAGACGGAAACTGGAAAGGTGATCCTGAAAGAGACGTTCAGGCGAGCCTGCGTTCTTCGTGGCTCCAGGAGGGAACCAGTCTGGGCAGGGGGAGGGCTCCGGCTTTCACTGAAGCCTTTGCGGGGGCCAGTGTGTAATTAGCATCCTCAGGAGCCCGCAGGGTTTCCTGCCTTCAAGGAAAGAACATTTGCAAGCCTGCACAGGTTAACAGCTTCCCTTTAAATGTTTTCCTTTTGTGGTTAGCTCTGTGCCTGCTTTTGAAAATGTGGTCATTAAAAAAAAAAAAATGAATCAATCCTCCCAGAAGGGATATGAAGGGCTGCTACCCTCCTGGGGAGCCCTTTCTTCCTCATGCACAATAAAGATTGAGATTAGGAAGGCAGGACAAATGCTTAAGGGCTCTGAAAATATGGATTATGCAAATGAGCTATTTAAGGACCTTTAAAAATGCTGACCGGGTCTCAGAGTATTTACCGCTGTTAGAAAATGGGGATTGTCTAAACAGGGCATTGGGGAGCCCTTAAGCACTCAGATTATGATGGATCTGAAGAACCTCACACATCCCTCCTGGCCTCTTAGGCCTGTCTGCTGTGTGAGGGAAGAAGGTGTGTGTGGACAAAGCTGAGGTTTCATGCAGTGGCCTGCGATGGATTTGGGTCTGTCCTGCAAGCCTGGTTGTTGGAGGAGGAGAGCCGATACTGGAGCCGATGCTGCAGGAGGTTCGTGGGGAGCCCCCACGTGAGTGGCTTGGGTACAGATGGGCTGGAAGACAGGGCCGTGGACGGGGGGCCTAAAGGTCCTTCTACAGTCCTCGGATGCGTGTAGTTGCTCAGTCATGTCTGACTCTTTGCGACTCTTTGGACTGTAGCCCACCAGATTCCTTTGTTCTGAGATTCTCCAGGCAAGAGTACTGGAGTGGGTTGCCATTCCCTTCTCCAGGGGATCTTCCTGACCCAGGGATTGAACCCAGGTCTCCTGCATTGCATGCTGATTCTTTACCCACTAAGCCATCAGGGAAGACCACAGACATATAGCAAATCCCTAGTACTTAAGGAATCCCTCTGAAGTACATTTCAGTTTTTGTTTAATTCATCCTGCAAAGTAAGGGTAGAGCATCTGTAGAGGTGGATACAAGCACTGGTTTCCATATATATACGGTGGGGACTGCTCCTTTTGCTCTCCTTGTGGATGAACGGATGGCATTAGTTCCCATCATGGCTACCCCCTCCAGCACACTTGCCTAGAAAATGCCACGGACAGAGGAACCTGGCGGGCTGCAGTCCGTGGGGCCACAAAAGAGTCGGGTTCGACTTGCGCGCGCGTGCGCACACACACACACACACACACACACACACACACACACACACACACTGGTTCCCATCAACAACACAGACTCGGGGCCAAGTCTAGGCACTGTGAAATCACAAAAGGGGGCCACATATTAAGTGTCTCTCTCAGTAAATGTGGGGACGAACTGCTGGTCTGAGTGTTGGTCCTTTTTTGCCGTCTGGAGCCTGCCTCTGCTAGACGGAGCCCTCCGGCAGGAGTGTGTATCTCCAGCAGGCACCAGTGCAGCCCCCTCCACTGGGCGCATCCTCCCTTCCTGCCTCGGCTGCTTCTTCCACCTGCAGGGTTCTTCCCCTGCCACCCTCACCACCAGCCTCCTCACGGCCTCCTTCAGATCGTTACTCAAATATCTCAACCAGGCCTTTCTGTCTCTTGAAAATCGCAGCCCTCTGGCCCCGGCCATTCCCTGTCACCTCCCTGGTAGCTCAGCTGGTAAAGAATCCACCTGCAGTGCGGGAGACCCTGGTTCGATTCCTGGGTTGGGAAGTTCCCCTGGAGAAGGGATAGGCTACCCACTCCAGTATTCTTGGGTTTCCCTGGCGGCTCAGATGGTAAAGAGTCCGTCTGCAGTGCGGGAGACCTGGGTTCCGCCCCTGGGTTAGGAAGATCCCCTGGAGGAGGTTATGGCGACCCACTCCAGTATTCTTGCTTGGAGAATCCCATGGACAGAGAAGCCTGGCAACTACAGCCCATGGGGTGGTAAAGAGTCGGACATGACTGAGCGGCTTTCACTTTCTGCTTTATTCTTCTCCCTACACTTACCACCATCCATGTCACTTATTTATGTATTACCTCCTTCTTGGTTAGATTGTGAATTCCATGTGACCGGGGGCTGTGTCCCCTTATTCTCTGCTGTATCCTTAACATCTCAGACAGACCTGGCATTTAGAAGTCCCATAAATGTTTGGTGAGTGAATGAATGAGTGAGCATACAGAAACAGGAGTGAAGACTTTAGGAACCCTGGTGCCACCTGCTTTCTCGTCTTGCCCACCGTGCACCTGTGCCCTCTGGCGAAGGCCCTTCCCCTCTGGCGGCAGGGGAGGATTCCCCCACAGCCCCACCTGGCTCTCCCCCTCTCCCCCACCTGAAAAGGCTCTCTGGTCCCCCTTGAGACTCCTTGCTTCCCTTCCCTTGGTCCCTGAGGCATCCTCCGCTTGCTTGAGTATTGGCTCTTTTGTCACTGTATTGTTGCAGTAACCTGTTTCCATGCCAGTCTCTCCCAGTAAACGGGAGCGCCCTGAAAGTGTTGCAGGAAGGTGGACCCCTTCCAGGGCCCGAAACTGGGCTCTTGTCTAACACTCAGAAATGAATTGTCCAAGGAGATACATGTGCTGACAAAGCAAGAGATTTTACTGGGAAAGGGCACCCGGGTGGAGAGCAGTAGGGTAAGGGAACCCAGGAGAACTGCTCTGCCACGTGGCTCGCAGTCTCGGGTTTTATGGTGATGGGATTAGTTTCCGGGTGGTCTTTGGCCAATCATTCTAATTCAGAGTCTTTCCTGGTGGCGCACGCATCGCTCAGCCAAGATGGATGCTAGCGAGAGGGATTCTGGAAAGGAGACGGACACGCGGTGTCTCCTTTAGACCTTTCCCGAACTCTTCGGTTGGTGGTGGCTTATTAGTTCCATATTCCTTATCAGGATCTCCTGTCATAAAACAACTCATGCAAATGGTTACTCTGGTGCCTGGCCAGGGTGGGCAGTCTCAATCAGTGCGCTTCCCTTAACAAAAGGACAGGTGGCGCGAGGGGTAAAGAACCCAGCTGCCGGTGCAGGAGACGTAAGAGACGCAGGTTTGACCCCTGGGTGGGGAAGATCCCTTGGAGGAGGGCCCAGCAACCCACTCCAGTATTCTCGCCTGGAGAATCCCCTGGACGGAGGAGCCCGGGGGGCTACAGTCCATGGGGTCTCAGAGAGTTGAACATGACTGAATAACTTCACATGCATGCCCTGAAAGGACTGTAGTTTTGGTTTTTGGGAAAGAACATGAGTTTTGAGTCAGAGTTCAAATTCCAGCTTTACTAGTGACTGCTGTAGGACTTTGGCAAGTCACTTAATTGTCCTTAGCCTCCGTTTTCTCGTCTGTCAAATAGGGATAGTCATCTTAATTTGACAGGACGGCTGAGAATCGCAGGGGCAATGCATACAATGTCCTTAGCGGAATGCACGGCATGTGGTCGGCAGGACATGACGCAACGGGATTATGAGTGACAAATGGCCACATCGCTTACGCCAGAGTTCACCTCCCACTCTGGTGGACAGGTTTTGTTCTTTGACCTCCTGGGAGTATCTGGTTTAAATTTGTGTCAGTGTCATGAAGAAAAAAAGGGGAAGGAGGGGGCCACTGTTTCACACTAAAGGACAATGTAATGGAATATGTGAGCCTTGGTACTGGGCCAAAACTAAAGTTATAAAGGACATTTTTGGGGGAAATGGAAATTTTAGATATGGGTTGATTACTTGCTAACAGTGAATCAAATACATTTCTTGGTTAGGATTTTAAGAAGGATTGTGTAATGAGTGCCGATTGTGTGCTAGGCATTGTGAAAGCATTTTATAGGTACTCCATCATCCCCATGACATAGATATTTTTATCCTATTTTGTAATGTGGAACTGAGGCTTAGAGAGGGGAAATCATTTCCCCAAAGTTATACCACTATTAAGTGCTCAGGACCAGTTATTCTTATCATATTTTTAATAAACATTTTATTTCAGACTAGTTTTAGCTTTACAGAATTACTGCAGAGGTGTTACTGAGAGTTACCGTATATCCCATACCCCGTTTCTCATATTGTTAATGCTTCACGTTAGTGTGGAACATTAGTCACAGTTTATGAACCAGTATTGATTCATGATTATTAACCAAAATCCATAGCTTATCATATTACCTTTTTTTTTTTTTTTCCTAACATCCTTTTCCTGTTCCATGATCCCACCCAGGACATGGCATTGCTTTTAGTCATCATGTCTCCTTAGACTTGTTTAGACTGGCTGCCTTTCAGACTTGTTTTTGGTGACCTTGACCGTTTTGAGGAACACTGGTCAGGCATTTTGTAGAATGTTAAGCTATATAGTCCATGGAATTCTCCAGGCCAGAATACTGGACGGAGTAGCCTGTCCCTTCTCAGCGGATCTTCCCAACCCAGGAATCGAACCAGGGTCTCCTGCATTGCAGGTGGATTCTTTACCAACTGAGCTATCAGGGAAGCCCTATTTTGTAGCATGAATGGAACCAATTCTGAACTCAAATCTGTTTTATTCCGAAGCTCCTTCTATTTCCATCAGACCCTCTGTCTCTTCATTGAGAGAGAGAGAGAGGTGGAGGGGGGCGGGAGTGAGATTGATTTACCCTTAGAGCGATTTGCCAGAGGCCGAGGGGCTTCCCAGGTGGCCCTAGAGGTAAGAACCTGCCTGTCAGCAGAAGGTATAAGAGACAAGGGTTCGATCCCTGGGTTGGGAAAAGCTCCAAGAGGAGAGCATGGCAACCCATTCCAATTTTTTTTTCTTTTTAATTGGAGGATAATTGCTTTACAATATAGTGTTGATTTCTGCCATACATCGGCGTGAGTCAGCCACAGGGATACTTATGTCCCCTCCCTCCTGAACCCACTTCCCATCTGCTACACATCCCACCCCTTGAGGTTGTCACAGAGCTCTGGGTTGAGATCCTGGTGTCACACAGCAAGTTCACACGTGCTCTCTATTTTACATACGGTAGTGTGTATGTTTCCCGGCTATTCTCTCCGTTTGCCCCCCCTCCTTCCCCTACTGTGCCCACAAATCTGTTCCCATTGCTTCCCTGAAAGTAGGACCATCAGCACCATCTTTCGAGATTCCATACAAATGAATACATATCCAATGTTTGCCTTTCTCTTTCTTACTTCACTCTGTATAATAGGCTCTAGGTTAATCCATCTCATTAGGACTGACTTGAATGCATTCTTTTTTTAAAGCTGAGTAATATTCCATTGCATATATAAACGTACCACGACTTCTTTATCCATATTTGTCGATGGACCTCTAGGTTGCTTCCATGTCCTGGCTGTTGTACAAAGTGCTGCCTTGAACATGGGGGTGCCTATGTCTTTTTCAGTTATGGTTTCCTCAGGGTATATGCCCAGTACTGGAATTGTTGGGTCATATGGTAGTTCTATGTCTAGTTTTTAAAGAAATCTCTGTACTGCTCTCCATAGTGGTTATATCACTAGACATTTCCACCAGCAGTGCAAGAGGCCCCCTTTTCTGCACACTCCCTCCAGCATTTGTTGTTCGTAGATTTTTAAATGATGGCCATTCTGACTGGTGTGAGGTGCTACCTCACCGTAGCGTTGACTTGCACTTCTCTCATAATGAACGATGTTGAGCACCTTTTTATGTGTGTGTTGGCCATCACTCCAGCATTCTTGCCTGGAGAATCCCATGGACAGAGGAACTTGGTGGGCTACAGTCCATGGGGTTGAAAAAGAGTCAGACACAATGTAGTGACTGAGTAAGGAGCTACAGAACAGGACCAGCCCACGTCTGTTGACTTTGGGGAGAGTGTGATCTGGGGCCTGACTCTGCGTCTGTGCTAACAAACGCCTTGCACAGCTTTTGTTGCTGTTGTTCCGTCGGTCAGTCATGCCAGACTCTTTGCGACCCCATGGACTGCAGCACGCCAGGCACCCCTGTCCTTGACCATCTCCTGGAGTTTGCTCAAATTCATGAATTGAGTCAGTGATGCTATCCAACCATCTCATCCTCTGCCGCCTCCTTCCCCTTTTGCCTTCAATTTGCCCAGCATCAGTGTCTTCCAGGGAGTCACCTCTTTGCATCAGGTGGCCAAAGGATTAGAGCTTCAGCATCAGTCCTTCCAATGAATATTCAGGGTTGATTTCCTTTAGGATGGACTGGTTTGATCCTCTTGCTGTCCAAGGAGCTCAAAAGAGTCTTCTCCAGCAGCACAGTTTGAAAGCATCAGTTCTTCAGTGCTCAGCCTTCTTTCTGGTTCAGCTCTCACATCCGTGTATGACTGCTGTACACAACTTCAGACTACAGCTTAAGAGGGATAGTCCTTCAGGCCCTTGCTCTTTTTGAGCTAGAAGGTCTTCATGAGGTAAGCCAGTGTCCCTCAGCTTAGGGAGCCCCAGGCCAGGATTGGATTCTTAGGATCTGGGGGTACGAGTTGAGCAGCTTGACCCATGGCTTCTCTGGGGCTCGCAGCTGCGCCTGGGCCCAGATGGATGTGTTATGCCGGGCATGGCGCCCTTGTGGGCCTTGGACAGGAAGTGGGGAAGGGCACCTCTCTGAGAGAGGGAGTTGAAGAGACCCCTGATGTAGCTCACAGGGTTTTCACGGTCGGTCCCCCTGCTTGAGAGCCCACATCATCCTTTGGCCTTGGGTACACACTGGAGCCAAGTGGGGGACAAAGCTGGCATGGTGGGGGATGTGGTGGAGGACTGGGCAGAAGAGGTCGGGCTAGATTCTGTAGAAGGAGGAGCCGTGGAGGGCGTTTGAGCAGGACAAGCACACGAGAAGGAAATGAAAGAGAGGTTGGCTAAACTACGGCAGAACCTGGTTGGAGCAGAGCTGCGCTGTCCTGCTCCCTGGGTGGACCTCACAGTCAGAAGTGAACATCAGTCCCTGAAGAAGGCGGACGCGTGCGTCCTTCTCCTCTCTCAGGAGGAGCCCACATCGCTTTGTTCAGGGGAGCCCTGCACACCGCGGCGCTGGCACCCACCCCTGTGGTCTCAGGATCCTGCCCTGCCCATTGCCGCACTCACCTGAGTGTTACCTCTTCTACATCTGGGGAAGAGGAGCAAGGGGGCCTGGGAGGAAGGCAGGGGTGTCCCTGGTGCTGACGTGGCCGCCCTTGTACCCACAACGACCAGATGAGATCTAAGTGGATGTTTTTCCTTTGGTTTCATTTCCTGTTTCTTTCACCAAGTGTGCTTTGTTTGAGGGAAAGAAGAGCTGACTCCACCAGCCCGCCTTCCTCTGTGGGTTTGGTAGAATCTGTGCTGCACCGAGCTCATCACTATTGATGGCAGTGATGATGATAGCTGGCTGGCAACAATGTTAACAGCTTTATGTCTTGGTGCCTGTGAAAGGCTGCAGGGGAGGGCTGACGTGATGGAAGGGAAGTTCTGGCTCCAGGCATCAGATGAACCCCGGGACCCAGGCTTTACTGCCAGACCCACAGAAACCCTCATATTATCATCTGGTCTTGAGGCTGGCATATATATTACTTAAGATGCATTTAGCAGCAGGAACAGAATAACCAACTAACAAAAGCTTACTGAGAAAGGCATTTAATTATATTACATAACAGAATGCTAGAGATGGGCATTTCTAAGAACTGTTTAGTAGTTGGAAAATGTTAGGGTGTTGGACCCCTGTCTCTGCAACTCTCCTAGCCTGACCCTCATGCACATAAAGTGGCTGCCACAGTTCCCATGATCAGAGCAGCATCCCAGGGAACAGATCTTAGGGAACAGATCTAAAACACGAACTTGTTCCTTAGCAGCTCCTTCACTTTGCTGAGGAGCAAAACTCTGACCGGAAGCCACCTCGCAGGGCTCTTCTTAGGGTTCATTGGCCAGAATTTGGCTATATGTCCACTCTACACTGATCACCAGAAAAGAGAAACAGGAGTAATTGCTTGACTTAAACCAATCATGTTCATTCCCTGGGCTGGAGGAGGAGCCTACTTTCTCCACTTTGCAGCTGGAACAGAGATGAGTTTCCGTAAACTAAGGGAGAAGAGGGAGATGGCTTCTTGCTGGTTACCCTGCAGAGGCAGCCACTGAAAACCCCTAGACGGGAATGCCTGCTTGTTCTGCGAGTTCTTCAAGGGAAGAAACCCCATAGCTCCTGTCAGCAGTGAAGCGCCGGGCTCTCTGTGACCTCTGGGCCTTTACACATGCTGTGTCCTCTGACGGAAGCCGCAGACTCTGCTCCTCTGGATCTGGTCAGCATGGGTCTGCAGGTGCCAGCTCGCAGAGAAGTCCCCTTTCACTCGGCTCCTGTCTCCCAGCCCTCTGTACGCCCACGGACGCCTTGCTCGGTATCACTTGGCTTATTTCTCTCTCTCACATCATAGGATGTATTTTATTTTCCATCACAGTCCATTCTGGGAGGACAGATAAAGTATCTTGGTCCTACTCGTGTCTTCAGTGACTGATGTGTCTTAGAGCATCCAATACACAATGAAAGGAGTGGGCAGTGAACACGGTGGCCGTTCTGCCCCAGTTGTCCCCAGGCGGATGCCTGCTTCTCTGAGCCGGGGCTGCCCACAGTGGGCGCTGTGTGAATGTGATTCCTTCATTCACGCATTGCGGCAAAGGCCACATCACTGGCTCTCCTGCCAGTTCATTTCCTCCCCAGCCCATTTCTCACTCCGCTCCCTAGTGAATCGATCATTCCATCAGTCTCTGTCTCCCACATTTTTCTTCCTTCTATCTTTGAAAACAGTTTTATTGTAAGTTATAACGTCCATCGTAGAAACCGAGAAACACAAGTATATAAAGGGAAGACAATAAAGTGGCATCTCATGGTTCAGAAATAATCACTGTTAACAGTTTGATTCATATCTTTTAATATTTGTGCTAGCATAAATATGTATGTTTAACATAACACAACATATCATGTTTTTCGTTAAACAGAATGTTGTCGCATATTTCTGTATTAATGCACACCTGTCTCATTGTTTTTTATTGTGATGAAGTACAAATCATATGGGCTTCCCAAGTGACTCTAGATGGTAAAGAACCAGCCTGCCAATGCAGGAAACATAAGAGATGTGGGTTCAATCCCTGGGTCAGGAAGATCCCTGGAAGAGGGTATGGCAACCCATTCCAGAATTCTTGCCTGGAGAATCCCAACACTGCTTAGCTGCAATGACCGTTTTTGTCACTAGAGGGCGCCAGGGCAGTAAGGCTGTGCAGGGGCTTGGTTCCTGTACCTTCTCAGTTCAGTTCAGTCGTTCAGTCGTGTCCACCTCTTTGCGACCCATGGATTGTAGCGTGCCAGTCTTCTCTATCCATCACCAACTCCCGGAGCCTACTCAAACTCATGTCCATCGCGTCAGTGATGTCATCCAACCATCTCATCCTCTGTCTCCCCTTCTCCCACCTTCAATCTTTCCCAGCATCAGGGTCTTTTCAAATGAGTCTGTTCTTTGCATCAGGTGGCCAAAGTATTAGAGTTTCAGCTTCTGCATCAGTCCTTCCAATGAATATTCAGGACTGATCTCCTTTTGGATGGGCTGGTTGGATCTCCTTGCAGTCCGTGGGACTCTCAAGAGTCTTCTCCAACACCACAGTTCAGAAGCATCAATTCTTTGGTGCTCAGCTTTCTTTATGGCCCAACTCTCACATCCATACATGACCACTGGAGAAACCATAGTTTTGACTAGATGGACCTTTGTTAGTAAAGCAATGTCTCTGCTTTTTAGTGTGCTGTCTAGGTTATTCGAACACGCTTCTTGGCTTGGCAACTCTGGGAAATATCACTTCGCCTCTGTCAGGCTGTATTTTTCATCAGTAACTTGAGTGTGTTGGGTTAGGTGTTCCTCAAGGCTTCTCCAAGGATAGAACTTTCTGGTGTCCTCACAGATGGACATCTCTGTTAGCTGCTCTCGGTCTGGGCATTTAGACAACTTCCTCTTTCACATTTCTCTTAATTCTTAAATTGTCAGTGTATAAGGACATGAAAGTTCTCCCAGTTGACCTTGAATCCTGTGGTCCTGGGAGAAGCCTTCCTGACTATGCTCTTGACTTCATGCTGGCCTGGAGCTGAGCATCTCACGCTGTCATGAGACTGACTGGTGGGGCTCCATCTGCACACGCTGATGGGTTCCATCTACACACGCTGATGGGTTCCGTCTACACACGCTGATGGGTCCCATCTACATACATTGATGGGTTCCGTCTACACACGCTGATGGGTTCCGTCTACACACGCTGATGGGTCCCATCTACATACATTGATGGGTTCCATCTACACACACTGATGGGTTCCGTCTACACACACTGATGCCTACCCCATCCACAGGAAGAGAGTCAGTTGCTTTAAAGCTTCCCCTCAACTCATTTATGCACAACCTAAAGAGGTCCAGAACAAGACTCATTTCTCCATCTCCTTGGGCTGCCTCACTGTTGGGTCAGATATGTAAAACAGCGTTTATTCAGAACTTTAAATAAATTTGGCTGTCCAGGAAGAGACTCTTTGCCCCTCATTGTGTTGGCCCAACTCTTCTCTTTTGAAATGAGAAATCTGGTGGCCATCGCTTTATTTCTTTAAGCATTTTTGTTCTGGAAAGAAAAAAGCATAAAGAGAAAGCTCTCGCTGATAAATCCTCAGCCCAGAAATATCTGTCAACATTTCGCCTAGTTTTATTTTTGTGTTTTCATTCACATTACTGAGATCATACTATAAATACAATCTGCATACTGGATTTTTCTCTTAACATCATGTTTTGAGCATTTTCTCGTGTCAATAAAACAGAATTTGAACGCTTGCACATAACTTCATAGAAGAGATGAATCATAATTTGGCCATATCCTCAGCGTTGGGTATTGAACTTGCCTCCAGGTTCTCCATGTCATAAACGCGATGCCATGAGCTGACTGAAATTCCCCTTACTTACTGTTATCAAGATGTGTTTGAAAGAGTGAGACAGCTGGGCTTAGGAAGGGGAAGAAAAGGGTTTCTGTTACCTGCCAGTTTGTGGGGTGTGGGGTACCTTTGTACCTTATGTTTATTCTTAGGACAGTCATGGGAGCCAGGCTTTGCAGAGGGGAAACTGAGACCGTGCGAGACTTAGGAATTTGACCGTCATGTCCCCTGGCTGGTTGGCAGCTGTGCAGGACCTGACCTTGAAATCGTCTGCTTCTCAGACTTTGCTGCCATGCTGCTCAGTGGCAGAAAGAGCAGAGTCTGTGGGGGTCTGGGCTGCAGGGAGCTTGTGGTCTCACTACCAAGGGGTGCTCAGGTCTTGGCTTATCTGTGAGGGGCCCGGGGGGACTGGATCCCCACTGGGGGCAGTGGTATAAATGAGTGCCCCAGCTTGGAGAACTGGCAGAGGCGACTCTGCTGGGGTGTGGGGTTGAGTGTCTGCCAAAGTTTCCAGCCTGCTCTGCTGAAAACGAGCTCAGGCCCCTGCGTCTTGCCCACCACTTTTCTCTACCGCTGTTAATAAATCTGAATCACAGCGTTTGGCTTTGTACTCATAAATTTGAAGTGGAGTTCTTACCAGGCCTGTCAGCAAGATGGAGAAGGGCAAGTGAGAAGGAGAACTGAATTCTAGGAATCCAGACTATTTTAAAACACATCCTTGTTATTCTAGATCTTACAGGTCACTGGTACCAGAGAAGAATTTTGCAGACCTGACAGCTGGTGTTAAAACAATTAGGCTCAAAAGGACAACCAAGGCATATGTGTGTGTGTGTGGCCACGCTTCCTCTTTCTCCTCCTTGTATTGTGGGGCAGATTTCCTAGACATGTCTGAGGTGGAGCCAGCTGGGCCGGTGGGAGGATGGGTGATTTGGGGAGTGAACTCCAGACTGGGCTTTAGGGGGGAGTTGTGACACCCACTCTGTCACACACAGAGACGCCACCCCGGACCTGCACTCCCCTCCCTGACCTCAGCCTTCTCTTCCATAAATGGCAGGGCAGGGTGGGCGTGAGGGGAATCAGGACCTCTCTAACGCTGAAGAACTGATGCTTTTGAACTGTGGTGTTGGAGAAGACTCTTGAGAGACTGCAAGGAGATCAAACCAGTCAATCCTAAAGGAGTCAGTCCTGAATATTCTTTGGAAGGACTGATGCTGAAGCTGAAACTCAATACTTTGGCCACTTGATGCAAAGAGCTGACTCATTTGAAAAGACCCTGATGCTGGGAAATATTGAAGGCAGGAGGAGAAGGGGACGACAGAGGATGAGATGGTTGGATGGCATCACGGACTCGATGGACATGAATTTGAGTAAGCTCATGGAGATGGTGAAGGACAGGGAAGCCTGGTGTGCTACAGTCCATGGGGTTGCAAAGAGTCAGACACGACTTAGCAACTGAACAACAACAAAAATCCCCCTCCATCCCCAGATCTGGATCCTGTGATTGGGGGCACAGATGCCTCATGGCACACTAGTTTATCCTCATCTTGAGCCCCAGTCATCCCCTACTCACCCTGGTCATGCCTACCTTTCTGCTCTAAGAGTCTAAACCTTGGCCATTCATTTTAACAGGAATTTTCTGGGAGGGACAAGAGACAGCTTTGTCTGCTTCCTGGTCCTCCGTGATCTCAGCCACGTTTCCTTATCTGGACACAGCTTGCCTCTTGTTTTCATTTCCTCCAGCACCTCCCAGGCGTCCCTGGTGGCTGAGTGGTAAAGAATCTGCCTGCAGTGTGGGAGACCTGAGCTCGATCCCTGGGTTGGGAAGATCCCCTAGAGGAGGGCACAGCAACCCTCTCCAATATTCTTGCCTGGAGAATCCCCATGGACAGAGGAGCCTAGCAGGCTGCAGCCCATGGGGTCCCAAAGAGTCGGACATGACTGAGTGACTAGGCACACAGCACTTCCCACCCATCTTGACCAGGGTTCTCCAGAGAAAGAGAACCAGCAGAAATAGAGACAGAGGCAAGGAGATACTTATTATGAGGAATTGACACACACAGTCACAGAGCCTGATGAGCCCCCATGGTCTGTAGCTGGCAAGCTGGAGACCCAGGAGAGCTGCTGTGTAATCCCAGTCTGAGTCTGAGGCCAGCAGGCCCAAAACCTGAGCTGATGTTTCAGTGAGAGTCTGAAGGCAGGAAAAAGTCATCATCCCAGCTCAAAGGCTGTCAGGTGGGAAGAGTTTTCTCTCATTCAGGGAAGGTCAGCCTTTTTGTCCTATTCAGATCTTCACCTAATTGGATGAAGCCCACCCACATTAGGGAGGGCAATCTGCTTTACTCCTGTCTACTGATTGAGATGCTAATCCCATCCAGAAACACCCTCACAGCCACACCCAGCATAATGTTTGAGCAAATGTCTCAGCACCCTGTGGCCCAGTCAGTTGACACATACCGTTAACATCACACCACCCAGTATTCTTCAGCCAGCCACACACTCCTGGATTTTCATGCCCCATTACAGATGTTTGTCTCCTCAGGCCGTTGCACGTACTATCCCCTCCCCTCGAATGGTCTCCTCTTACATAAGAAGAAATTCTATTAGAAGAAATGCCTTAGTTTTTTTTTTTTAGTAATTTTATTTATTTTTGACTGTGGTAGGTCTTCAGAGTTGCATGGACTTTTCCCTGGTTGTGGAGAGCGGGGACTCCTCTCTCGTGGCGGCGTGTGGGTTCCCCATTGTGGTGGCTTCTCTCGTTGCAGAGCATGGGTGCTGGGTGCTCGGGCTTCGGCAGCTGCGGCACGTGGGCTCAGCAGTTGCAGCTCCCGGGCTCGAGAGCACGGGCTCAGCAGTCGCGGTGCACGGGTTTAGTTGTTCCACCGCATGTGAGATCTTCCTGGATCAGGGATCGAATCTGTGTGCCCTGCTTTGGCAGGCAGACTCTTTACCACTGAGCCTCCAGGAAAGCCCCTGGTTATTTTTTCAAATGGCATTTCACCGGCTAGAAGGAGAAAGCAAGGTCTGCAATATTCGGAGGTGGCTGAGAGCACAGACCCTGGGTGCACACCCCGGCTCTTCTGTTTACTAGCTCTCTGGCTTCGGGTTAATCTGTGCTCTGTCGTCTTGACCTCCCTGTAGCTGCTTCATGGGGAGGTTGTGAGGGTGGAGGGAGCTAAAGCAGGCAAAACGCTTAGAACAGTATCTGACACACTCTTTGCTGTGGTCCCAGGACCAAGCAAGGTGCCTGACATATACTGGATGCCCCTCAGTTTTTGTTGAGTGGAATTGTTTTTAATAAAGTGAATATAGAAGATGCAAGGGACTTCCCTGGCAGCCCCGTGGATAAGACTTTGCCTTCTAGTGCAGGGGCTACGGTTTCAATCCCTGGTCAGGGAGCTAGGATCCCCCATATCTTGGGGCCAAAAAACCAAAACATGCGCACATCTGTCTAGTTGGTGGAGGAAGACTTTGCTTATTTCGCTCCCCCTTCCCTAAGGCCAGTCCTTTTCTCATGGACAGGAGCTGTCTTTACACAACCACATTTGCACGTTTCTGTTGACACCACCAGGAGACAAAAAGCTAAGAAAACAGGGATGCGTGGGTCTCAAGTTTCACTCTTTTCCAAGGAGGAAACTTGCAAAGGAAACCTGTCATTGGGGAAAATGTTATCTCTTGCTCTCAACAGAATAGAGGCACGCTCTGCTCCTTCACACTTAGCTTCCGCCATATATGGAGAACATTTAAGAGAAAAGCAGCGTCTGTAGAAAAGCTGCTCAAAGCCTTTGCTCAAATTAAGCTGGAGGTCATCCGAAAATATTGTCAGGAGTGGACAGAAGAGGACAGGACCACTGGCAACGTAGGAATGTGACGTCTGGAGCTTTGGGCGCCCAGATGTACTAAAATGCGGTGTGCCCATTGATCCACTCACCCCTAGAAGAGCCTCTTAATAGAACAGAGAGAGTCATGGTGAGTTACAAAGGTATATTTTAGTCAGTATCCGTGAAAAATGTCATTGATCTGAGAAGCTGCTAACAGATAATGATGACCAGAGAAAACACTTAATTTTTGAGCCATTGCCGCCTTTAAAATTTCTCTCTACATTTAGATTTCTGTGCATCTGTAGCCTAGGCTCCCAAAACTTAGTCCTGAAGGGGTTTTTGAGTGGATATAGTTCACCCTCTGTGAGCATGCACGTAAGGAAACTGAGGCCCAAGAGGGTGACTTGCTGGAGGACACGTGGCCAGTGTGAATCGCACCTTTTTCATTGATCCATCACGTTCACTCAGACCTCACCTGACCAGGTTCAGCAAAGAGATGCTGCTGCTGCTGCTGCTAAGTCGCTTCAGTCGCGTCTGACTCTGTGCGACCCCATAGACGGCGGCCCGCTAGACTCCTCTGTCCCTGGGATTCTCCAGGCGAGAGTACTGGAGTGGGTTACCATTTCCTTCTCCAATGCATGAAAGTGAAAATGAAAGTGAAGTTGCTCAGTCGTGCCTGACTCAAAGAGATGAGGTGTTGTCAAAAAGATCCCAACACTTGGAGCCAAACCAATGTGAGATTTGTGGGTAATATGATAAATGGTGTGTGACTGTGGTTGCACACACAGGGTAACCTCTCAAGACTTCCCAGCCCTGCCTGGAAGCACCAGATTCCAGGAGACCAGATCCCCCTATGCTCGCCCAGTCTGGATCAGCCTCTGTCATATGGCCAAAATCCCACCCGGTATTTCACTCACTGCTGCAGCCAGAAACACTGGACACTACGTGCTCCTTGGCTGGGCGCCTGAAAGGCCTGTCAGGCCCTGGCTGGGACCTCGAACCCTATCTGGGCGCTGAGGTCCCTCTAGAAGCACCCGTGAGGCAATGTGGCCACCCGCTTCGGTTCCAGGCCTGAGGGGCTGGCCCCATGAGGGCAGTGCAGCCACTCCAAAGGACAGCGTCTGGAGGTGTATGACAAGCCCAGGCTTGAGTGGGATGGCGCTGGTCTCCCTGGAGCCTCCGGCGTGGCGATGTTGGCGGGTGGCCACGTTGCATCACAGAGGGATGCAACTGGAGGGACCTCAGCTAGAGGATGTTTCTAGAGGGGCCTCAGCTCCCTGCTGGGGGATGAGTTCAGAGCCAGGGCCTGGCAGGCCTTTCAGAGGCCGAGCCAAGGAGCACGCAGTGTCCAATGTTTCCCGCTGCAGCAGTGAGTGAAATACGAAGTGGAATTACAGCCACGTGACAAGGGCCGACCCAGACCGGGTGAACACAGGGGTTTGCAGAGCTCAGAATTCACCCCAGACCCCACCCTGACAGCTTGCGGGTGGGCTGAGGTTGCAGGTGTGGAGTGAGGTGCAGGTGAGGCTGCTCCTGTGGCTATGGCTGAGTGGGCCGGGGAGCCCTCAACGCTCCTTGGAAGAACTTGGCTTTTGGATGATTGAAACGCCAGTGGGTACCTCCCAAGTGACCACAGAGGAGGAGCCAGGGGTTCGAATGTGTCAGGAGTCAAGAGGGCTGGGGGAAGGACTGCTCCATGACGGCTCCAGGCAAGGGAGGGGATGAGGTCGAGGCTGGGGAGGAGAGAGCAGAGGGAAGATACAGGGGCCAGCCACTGGCCCTCTCTCCTCCTCTGCGCCCCCTTCCAACCCCCTGTATCAGGAGCTTCGATTGCAGGGGCACCTGCTATTTGAGCCAGAGCTTTGCGATGTGCCCCTGCTGAAGACGCAGGCCCTGCCCCCTCGCCTCACCGTTCAGCACCCCCCGCCTCGCTGAGTCACACCTGCCAAGGAGGGTCCATTCACAGCGAGAGAGGTGGAGTCAGAGGGGTCTCCGTGGCTGGGCCTGCACCTCCTGCCCCACCCCAGCAGCTCTTTGCCCTACCCGCCTCTTCTCCTTCCTTTCATGACGTCACCTCTCGCCACTGCCCTCGCAGCCTGTCCGTCCGTCCCCCACTGCCGTCTGCTTCTCTGCTTCCTGACTGCAGAGATGCCGCGAGTGGTAGGTGCTGATTAAGATGGATGGACTCGTAAGAGGCATTCAATGTGACTAGAATAAAAAGCACCACAGTCTCGCCTGGACGCGAGGGCGCGCGGCCAGAAAGTAGCATCACTCAGGAGATTACTTTACGACTGCAGCTCGTCCTTAAAATAGCCCGGGCCCCTCCACGTTCCATTTCGGTTGCTATTTATATAAATGTAGATACACGCACATATACATTTTTAAACAGAATCTTTTCTCGATTTCCCACGTACCCTCTTCTCTCACTCCTTATAACGGAGACACCGTTTTTTAAAAAAGAAATGTAAGAATCCAAGGTCACTGGGGAAAGGTGACATTCTCTGACCTTCCAAGGGGCTTTTTGGCTTCAGGTCAGCATAAGGGTGGCACCATGCAGGAATTTAGTGGAGCGGGGCTTGAGGTCACCTGTGTCTATTTGGTGATGCTCTGCCCAGGCTGTAGAGGATATACCCCAAGGACCACTCCCTTCTCCATCTCCCATGGGACAGTCCCAGCATCACCTGCCCTTTCGGAGGCTTGCTCTCCAGATATAGAGTTGTTTGATACACAGTCGCTGCTTGGTTAGCAAGATGGAGGAGGTCGGGAAATCGGTTCAAGGTCAACTGAAAGCTGAGGCTCTCCTCCCCAAGCCCTTCCTGCTTATGTCTGGTCTGGACCTCACTTTATGAACAAGAGGGGTGAGAGTTCCCATCAACACATCAGATTTATCTTACTTTTTAATATTATTATATTTCTTTGTTATTTTTAAAATACTTTGTTTATTTAGTTGGCTGTGCTGGATCTTTGCACACTGGTTGTTTTTGTGAGTTGTGGCTTGTGGGATGTAGTTCCGTGACCAGGGATCAAACGTGGGCCCCTGACCTTGGGAGCGTGGAGTCTTAGCCCCTGGACCACCAGGGAAGTCTCAGATGTATTTTAAAGGATCACAGGCTGCTACTCACTCAAAGTTGAACCCAAGTTTCAAGTTTCTCACTGTTCAGAGAAATAGAGACCTTTTTTAGAGACAGTGCCAAGGAATTATTGAGAGAAGCCCTCTGCCCCTTTAGACAAGAAGAGGGCATTAGGGGTTAGTTAGACTCAAGATCTCCAGCATACATTCAGAGGAGTGGGTTAGATGAAGCCTTTATTCTAATAAGCATACAAAGTGGAAGTTGCTCAGCCATGTCTGACTCTTTGTGACACCATGAACTATCCATACAGTCCACGAAATTCTGCAGGCCGGAATACTGGAGTGGGCAGCCTATCCCTTCTCCAGGGCATCTTCCCAACCCAGGAATCCAGCTGGGGTCTCTTGCATTGCAGGCGGATTCTTTACCAACTGAGCTACCAGGGAAGCCCTTTTATTCTAATAAGTAGCCACTAAAATCTGTTGGCCTGCAGGATGTGTGTGTGTGTGTGTGTGTGTGTGTGTGTGTGTGTGTGTGTGTGTGTGTTTATGGCTAAACAATGCTGTAGAATTTCCTACCATCTATTAATTTTTTTGTAAGCTCTTTAAAAAGTATAATTGATAGCTGAACAACAACAGGCTGGAAGAAGATGATGTCACTGCTCAGCTATTTATAGATCTCCATTCCCTGAAGAGTGCAGAGCTTGATATTTAGACTGTGAAGGCCTGTGGGTAGGACTCCTGCCCAGCTCTGTGCTTCCTGCTGTATGCGTCACATGGCTGTCTCATGATATCCGTTGTTAACCACCTGTTTATAAGCAGGAAGCTAAAATGTGGAGCCAGCATCTACATGGAGAATGGAATTACCCAGTTCTATTTTCCCACATTTTTTTCACTAAGCTTTTCCATATATACATACACACACACACACACACACACACACACACACACACACACACACACACCAGAGAAAAACAGTGTTTGAACCAATTCCAATCTAGATGTACGGTCAGGAGTAAAAAGAAAAAGTGCTGTCTTTCACAGAATGAAGAAAGTTGAGTGAACAGAGATAGATATGGAAGATCAGTTACTGAAGACAGTAATCCTGCGACTTTGCCTTTAATGAAATTTAGGCTGGAAACCATGGTTCTTGGTCTGGGTCCAGAGGTTCAGTGACTGCTTATTCAAGTCCGGAGAGAACCTTTCTGGAACCTGGGCCATTCTTTGTGTAGAAGGCCCCCTAGAGTCCGCTTTTATATTGATTTGAGCTGTTTTGCTGCTAATTGAGACCTGTAGCAATCCTGTTCTTTGTTTTTGCTGTTCAGTTGCTAAGTCATGTCCGACTCTTTTGGAACCTCATGAACTGAAGCCCACCTCTGTCCATGGGATTCTCCAGGCAAGAATACTGGAGTGGGTTGCCATGCCTCCTCCAGGGGATCTTCCCGACCCAGGGATCGAACCTGAGTCTCCTGAATTGACAGGCAGATTCTTTACTGCTGAGCCACCAGAGAAGTCCCATAGCAATCCTGAGGACCCAGAAAAGATAGACTCATCTTGTTCAGATAACATCCAAATTAATCCTGAAATAGAACTGGCTTCTTTGATTTCTCTGAATCAGCATGACCCCCAGGCTAGTCTGTTAGCAAGAGGATCAAGGAAGAACTAACTAGAACTCTCAAGGGAAGTGAGGAAGGCAACTTCAGCTAGAGCAAATCTTTGAACACTGAGAACAAGTCTGAGCCACAGTGGGCTGTGACCACAGACAGCAACTCTCTGGACCAGAGAAGGCTTTTCAGAACCATGGTCAGCACCTCCTGATACTATTGGTTTAAGAAGAGCTACAGTGAAATATTCTGCTCCATATCCTATCTCCCAACCATACTGGCTTGTGACTAAGGACAGCTTTGGTGGGGAAGGTGGGCGCCAGAGCCGATTTTTCAGCACCACAGCCAGCAGCAGCCCACACTAAAAGCCCCAGATAGAGACTCCTGTGTACAGGAGCAATTCTTTGCTGACACTGTATTGAAAATCACTGCAAGCATAACCACTGCCCATCCAGATACCATGCTGTTTCAGAAACTTTACACACACACATAAATAAGTTATAAAATGGGTCTGTCCCTTTTATAGCCTCCTCTATGAGGTGAGGAGTATCATGATCTCAATCAGAATTTTACAAGGAACGCCATTGCTTTCTAGGAGAGCATGGTAACCTCCTGTAGGTCACATGGTGCAAAAGTGACCAGAACCTGATTTTCCGGTTCATGGTCTTCTCTGCAGACCATCTGATCACATAGATACCTACTGATCAGGGCGGAATCATAACACTTTGTCTGTTGCCATCTCATGTAGCAGAGAGAAGTTAGTGAAAAGATACCAGGAAGGAGGGACTGATTTGGCTAGATCATTTCTCACATAATCTCTTCCAGACAACTTCCCATTTATAAGGAAACTTTTTTTTTCGAATAGTCTGCAACCTAGATAGGATATTTACATGTGTATTTTGCCTCCCCCCCCTTGCATCATTACAATGTTATAAATAATAATACTTTCTCAATAGCAATACTAATAGTACTAGATTCTATTCTAAATGTTTTACGTGCATGGTCTCATTAATTTTCATAACTTCGGTTCTGCGAGGTGCCCGTATCGCCCCATTTGTGATTAATTTAAGACTAAAATTTAGAGAGGCTGAGCAACTGCTGCAGGGGATCTTCCCAACCCAGGGATCAAACCGGGGTCTCTCACATTGCAGACAGATTCTTTACCCTCTGAGCCACCAGGGAAGCCCCAAGCAACTGCTAAATGTTACCTATCCAGCTACTAAATGTTACCTTTCCAGCAGATAGTAAAGCCAGGATTGAACCTATTCTTCCAGCCACTGTACTATATTAAGAGCTATTATTTTAGCCTCCTCTCCCTTCCTCATGACTTCTTTCAACTACTGAAATGGATTTGGTGTTTAGAATTATATCTTGAGTAGATACTGGCGATCTCGTGTCTCACATGGTTTGAGACTTTGGCTTAGCCGAGTTTCAGCTGACTCTCATATCCAACTGTAAGTCATTGTGTAATGACCCCTCTGGCTGTCTTGTTTTTATCACAAACAGTTCGACCAAGGGAATGATAAGAAAAGCGTTCACCCATGTACAGTCTTTCTGTCAGCCTGGGTGCTATCTCACTGTTCATTGCCCTTAACTCAAGCAGATGAGTCAGACACTCACACTTTCTGTTTCACTACTGGGTTCTCCAGGTGCTCGCTCTCACCTTGATGTCAGCTCTCCTGGACATCACCCCACTCTCTGTATAATATAACCGTCAGAGCCCATGCCCGTTAACTAGGCTGTAGATGCACCCCCTCGTCTGTCTTGATACTTCATACAAGTAGTTGCAGGGAATCAACAGAAGAATGTAGCTGGTTCCCAGTGGTGCTCAGTGACTGTCAGGGCTGAATCTCATTGCCAATGTCAAGACCGTCCTTCATGTCTGGGGTGCGGTCCTCTGTCTCTTCCTGTGAGTGACCTAGAATGCTGTGACTTCTTGTCATTGGGAAACACTCCACAATCACTGGTCAGGAGGGTAACTCTGCACCTTAGGTCCACAGCAGGGCCTATGGCAGATTATAGACCTTGAATTCAGAGAGCCATGACTTTTTTTTTTCTTTTGCAAGTTTATTTCGTGAAGAAGAATTGGGACCAGTCTCTTTCTGACCTCTTTCTTCCTCTGGCGTCCTCAGGTGGTGCCAGCTTCCGTGGCTGTGATACATTCTCCACCTCTTTGCTCTGAGGTACTGATGGGCCTCAGAACAGGCCCAGAGTCCTTAACCTTTGTGTGTAATGTGTAATGACATCTATACAGTCTGCTCCTCAAGAGCTCCCATGATCCATGTGCCCCTTGCATGGAAAAGCAGAAAGGTGATGGGGAAACAGAGTAGAGCTTAGGGTCCTGCTCCTTCAGACTGTGGGTGACGCTTACATGGCAATGGGGCTCTCAGCTCTCCTGGAAGCGATAGTGGTACCTGTAGGTCTACATGATGTCTGTACGACCTGCTGGGGATTTCCAAAGCACGGAAAGCAGAAGGTTCCAAAGGAGACCAGGATTCACCAAACAAAAGGAATTCGCCATTCCTCATCACTAGGGGCTTTCCAGGTGGTCTAGTGGTAAAGAGTCCACCTGCCAGTGCAGGAGATGAGGGGGTGTTGGTTCGATCCCTGGGTCAAGAAGATCCCCTGGAATAAAAAATGGCAACTCACTCCAGTATTCTTGCTTGGAAAATGCAATGACATAGCAGGAGGAGCCTAGCGGGCTACAGTCCACGGGGCCTCAAAGAGTCAGACACGACTGAGCAACTGAGCACACAGCTACCCATCACTGGATGTCTTAGGGAGAATGACGGGGTCTATTCACCTACTCGTTTATTCAGCAAGACTTTATTGAGCAGCTTTTTGTGTGTGTGCCAGGAGTTGTGCTAAATAATGGAGAGATAATAGCAAACACAACAGGTTAAAAACTCATGGTCTCATGGCGCTTATATTCAGATAACAGATAAAATAAATAAAGAAGATGTTAGTAACAAGGAACAAAAATCAAAGCAGGGGATGCAGATGTGAAATATTGTTGGAGGGGGGGCTGCTAAAATTTTAGATGGGCTAGACAGAGAAAACTCCAGCAAGAAACTGACTTAACTAATATTTTAATGGAAAATTTTAAATACACTCCAAAGTAGAGAAGAGTCATTAACTTCATGTACACGTGACCCAGAGAAAGGGGTTCTTGAGTAAAAAGGCCTGAGAGTAGTGAGGAGTGGGGCACACAGATGCTGGGGAGAGAGTGTTGCAGGTTCCTTCAAAGACCCTGGGGCAGAAGCTCGCCTAGAATGTTCGAGGAACAGCAAGGAGGCGGTTCAGGCTGGATGGGGGAAGCCGACAAGCGAGGGTGGTGGGAGAGGACGTCAGAGAGGAAATCGGGCTGCTATCATGGGGGAGGGGTCTTGGGAACCATAATACAAACTTTGGGTTTTTGGGTTTTTTTTTCAACTTTAGTCACCATATTGCACATTAGATTCTTGGACCTTATTGATCTTGAGCTGAAAGTTTGTACCATTTTTCCAAATTCACCCTATTTCTCGCAGTCCCTAATTCCTGGCAACCTATTCCACTTTCTGTTCCTGAGTTCTATTTTGATTTTTTAAGATTGCACATATAAGTGAGATCACGCAGTATCTGTCTTTCTGTACCGGCTTATTTCTAGTCCTTCTGTGCTAAAAGGACTGATGCTGAAGCTGAAACTCCAATATCTTGCTCACCCATGCAAACAGCCGACTCATTGCAAATGTCCCTGCTGCTGGGAAAGACTGAGGGCAAGAGGAGAAGAGGCGTCAGAGGATGAGATGGCTGGATGGTATCACCGAGGCACTGGACTTGAACTTGGACAAACTCCAGGAAATGGTGAGGGATAGGGAGGCCTGGCGTGCTGCAGTCCATGGGGTCGCAAAGAGTCAGACATAACTCGGAGAGTGAGCAACAACAACACTGGCTTATTTCACTTAACATAATGCCCTCAAGCTCTATGCACGTTGTCACAAATGGTAGAATTTTCTTTCGTCTCATGGCCGCGTAATATGGTGTTTTGTATACAGTCCCTGCATTTTGGTTATCCATGTATTTGCTGATGGACGCTTAGGCTGTTTCCATATCTTGGCAATTGTGAATAATGCTCCGATGAACATGGGGTGGGTGCAAATATCCCTTTGAGATAGTGATTTCACTTCTTTAGACAGTCTATCCGAGTGACTTCACTTTCACTTTTCACTTTCATGCACTGGAGAAGGAAATGGCAACCCACTCCAGTGTTCTTGCCTGGAGAATCCCAGGGACGGGGGAGCCTGGTGAGCCGCCGTCTACAGGGTCGCACAGAGTCGGACACGACTGAAGTGACTTAGCAGCAGCAGCAGCAGCAGACAGTCTATCCAGAAGTGGGATCACTGGATTGTATGGTAGTTCTATTTCTAATTTTTGAGAAACTCCCATACTGTTTTTCCGTAGTGGCTGTACCAATCTGCTTTCCCACCAGTAGTACACAGTGGCTACTTTTCTCCACATCCTCACCAACACTTGTTAATTATTGTCTTTGATGATAGTCATTCTAACAGGCATGGTATAAGAGGTCATTGTGGTTTTGATTTGCATTTGCCTGCCGAGTCAGTGATGTTGAGCATCTTTTCATATTCCTTTTGGCCACTAGAATATCTTCTTTTTAAAATTGTCTATTCAGTTCCTCTGCTCAGTTTTAAATCAGATTATTATTATTATTATTATTATTTGCTGTTGTGTGGGTTCTTTATGTACTTTGAATATTAAACCCTTATCAGATACAGGATTTGAAAATATTTTCTCTCATTCTGTAAGTTGCCTTTTCATTTTGTTGATGGTTTCCTTTGCTGTGCAGAAGTAAGTTCTTTGGATTTTGAAGGAAGATCGCTAGATTTTGATCTCACTGACATGGGGAGTCCCTGCAGATTATTAAAGAGATGAGATGATTCACATTTTAACAGGATCCTTCTCATTTCAGTGAAGAATACACTATGGGGACAAAAGTAGCAATTTTTTTTTCCCTTCAGGGAAGATCTATTGCATGGTAACAATCTAGGTGGAAGAGAAGGGTATTGGATTAAAACAGTCACATGAGGGCTAGCAAGGAGTGGTTGGAATATGGATATATGCTGCTGCTGCTGCTGCTGAGTCGCTTCAGTCATGTCCGACTCTGTGCGACCCCATAGACGGCAGCCCACCAGGCTCCCCCATCCCTGGGATTCTCCAGGCAAGAACACTGGAGTGGGCTGCCATTTCCTTCTCCAATGCATGAAAGTGAAACCGCTCAGTTGTGCCCGACTCTTAGCGACCCCATGGACTGCAGCCCACCAGGCTCCTCCGTCCATGGGATTTTCCAGGCAAGAGTACTGGAGTGGGGTGCCATTGCCTTCTCCGGGATATATGTTTAAAGTCTAAAATAATAATAGACTGGTTATGGATATGAAAGAAAAAATTCAAGTCTGACTCCAAGGTTTTGGGCCTGAACAGCTGGAATGGTGGCTTTCCCCATTTTCTCAACTGTAAATTGTTGATGCTGATGCTGCTCTTAACAAATGGATTATTGAGAGACTCTGAGTGAATTGATGAGCCAGCAATGCCATTTTAGATTTCTTGGGCAGAAGGCACCTCTCCAGGAGATAGTATTGTGGCACCTAATTGGTCATCTCTACATAGATGCGTTTATCATGTTTTGGAGCTTCTTAAAGATTTGAAGCTGGTTAAACATTACTTTCTTAATACATAGGTACTATTTGTAGATTGTTATATATCTTGCATGCAGCTAATCCAATCACATACATTTTGTTTAATCCTTAAAGCAAACCTGTTGAAAAGATCTTAGTATCCTTACTTTGGGGCTTCCTAGCTGGCACTAATGGTAAAGAACCCACCTGCCAATGTAGACACAGGTTTGATCCCTGGGTGGGGAAGATCCCCTAGAGGAGGAAGTGGCTCTTCAGTGTTCAAGAACCCCCTCCAGTGTTCTTGCCGGGAGAATCCCATGGACAGAGGAGCCTGGCAGGCCACCGTCCATGGTGTGGCAAAGAGTGGGACACGGCTGAAGCTACTTAACACGCATGTACATCCTTACTTTACAGATAAGAAAACTGAAGATCGGTGAATTTACAAGTAAAAATGGCCATGATCACTCAGCCTATCTGTGGTACAGCTGCCGTTTAAACCTAAGTGTGTCTAATCCTAAAGTTTTTTCTCTTAACTGTTGACCGTCTACTGCAGGGGCCCCCTACTTCTGGGATCTAATGCCTGATGGTCTGAGGTGGAGCTGATGTAATAATAGAAATAAAGTACAAAATAAATGTAACATGCTCGAATCATCCCCAAACCATCCACACCCCACTCCCTGGTCTGTGGAAAAACTGTCTTCCACGAAATGGTTGTGGATTTCTGGTCTACTGCCTTCCACTTCCTCTTTTTGCTCAAAACCCAAAAGCCTCCCCTCTTTTGATCAGAGTTCTACCACCTCTTTGTAGCAAAAAAGTATTTTAAAACTTTTCCATCATACAACAGTCTTGACATATAAAGATGATAGTGGTCCTTTTATCTTTAATGTGAGTTATGAAATTGTTCCCAATTGATTATTTGTCTTGATTTTATGGTATTTTGTTTCATGGAAAAATTTACTTACAAATCACATCTGTAGATTCTTTTTATGGGGTTAGAGCATAGTGTCGTACTTAGCAAGGCTGTCTGAATGATGAGATTATAAAATAATTTCCTAATTCTAACCATTTCATTTTATGTTTAACTGTTTTCTCCATCTGAAATTTACTTGGGGTATGTTGTGAAGCAGTGTCCACTTTTCACTTTTCTTGGGTTCTAAAGATCTGTATGGGGCTTCCCTGGTAGTTCAGTGGTAAAGAATCTGTCTGCAATGTAGGAGCAACAGAGACACGGGTTCAGTCCCTGAGTGGGAAAGATCCCCTGGAAGAGGGCATGACAGCCCACTCCAGTCATCTCTCCTGGAGAATCCCCATGGACAGAAGAGCCTGATGGGCTATGGTCCGTAGGGTCTCAAAGAGTCAGACATGACTGGAGCTGCTTAACACGCAAAGACCTGTGTGATCATCACTTACTGAGTAATCCCTCCCTGTCCCCATTGACTCGAAATAAATGTTGCCTTTGTGGTTTATTATATATTCCAATATGCTTTTCAGTCTATTTCTGGCCTTTCTATTCAGTAGATCTGACTATACCTTGTCAAGGCTGCTGCTGCTGTTGCTGCTAAGTCGCTTCAGTCGTGTCCGACTCTGTGCAACCCCATAGACGGCAGCCCACCAGGCTCCGCTGTCCCTGGGATTCTCCAGGCAAGAACACTGGAGTGGGTTGCCATTTCCTTCTCCTTGTCAGGGCTACACTGTTTTAACTGTTAATATGATATAGCTTTGTAATTAAAAAAGGTTTTTGATGTATATCATTTTTAAAGTCTTTTTTTGAATTTGTTACAACATCGCTTCTATTTTTTTTTTTTTTTAATGTTTTTGGCTTTTTGGCCACAAGGCATATGAGATTTTAGCTCCCCAGACCAGAACCCACACCTCCTGCGTTGAATGATGAAGTCTTAACTGTTGGACAGCCAGGGGAGTCCCCTGTAATGTTTTTTTAAAATCATTTATTACTAGTCTGCTATTACTCCTGTTTTTCCAGAAATTTCCTAAGTATTCTTATTTGTTTATTTTTCCGTGTGAATTTGAGAGCCTGCTCGTCTAGTTATACAAATGTCCGTTAGTATTTTTATTGGAGTCAAGTGAAATTTACACTGACTTAGGAGAATTTTAAATCTTTGTGATGTTGGAACTTCCTGGTCAGGAACACAGGATGCCTTTCCATTTGTTAAGTTTTAATATTTTCTTCGTACGCATTTCCCAGTGAGTATATCTCTGCGTATTTTAGCTTTTGTGTTACTATTATACAGCACTTTCGCTCACTGGTTGTTTTCATTTGGAAAGCTGATGACTACTGCTTATTAACTCTGTACTTAACAACCCAGTTGGATTCCTTTACTTATCATTTAATTCTCTGGGGTTTTCACCTGAAAATAATAATAATTTTGCCTTCTCCTGTCTAGTTTTTATAGTTTTTTCTTTCTCTGTCTCTAGTTTGAGTTCACTGGTACCTTCAGACCAATGTTAAAAATCTGTATTTCTTGGCATTTCAAAGCATTCTTGTGATACTGCGAATGTTTCCCAAATAAGCATGAAGTAGCCTTTTGAGTTGAGGGAGGTGTCTATGTGTGATCATGTATGCAAGTTAAGTATTTTATTGTATTTTAAGATGAAAGCAAGAGTTTTATTTTGATTGAGAATGGTTGTTGAATTTATAAAGTGTTTTTTCAGTGTCTATGGAGATGATCATATGATTTTTCTCTTTTGATCCATTAGTATGGAAGGTTATGGTAGTAGACTTCTTAACATATCCTCGTGTTTGCAGGATACATAGCTTGTTTGTCTGAGATATGTCTTTTACTGTCCTGAAGGATTCTGTTTGTGAATATCTTATTTGAGTTTGCAATACTATTTCTAAGTAAAGTTGGTCTATAGTTTTAATTTATGTGTTTTTTTTTTTTTAGGTTTTGTTGCCAGTGTTTTACTGGCTTTATAAAAGATTTTGTAAGCTTTCCTTCTTTTCCTGGGCTCCAGAATAGTTTAAATTGCAGGGCAATTCAGGATTAAATAGAATTTTCTGTTAAACTAATTGGGCTCAGTTTTTTTTAGTGGGTTCAACTCTCTAACAACTTTTTTCTATGATCATTATTTTCTTTACTTATATCTTTCTAAAGATTGGTTTTGGTAATTTGTACATCTCTATAAAATAGTTCATTTCATTCAGGATTGCAGGTTTAGCTGTGTGCCATGGAGCAAATAAGTCATGTTTCTTCACCCCATTTCTTATCTTGTGCGCTTTGCTTTCTTCCCTTCTTTCCTTGATTGTGATAGATAGCAATTTATTTTACTTTTTCTCAAAGAAACAGCTCTTAATCAACTCATTTAAAAAATCACTGAGGAACTTCCCTGATGGTCCAGTGTTTAGAACTCCCCACTTTCACTGTTCAGGGCCTGGGAGCTGAGATCCTACAAGCAATATGATGTGGTAAAAAAAAAATTGTAAAATAAAATGTTGATTAATTAATTCTTTATTGAATTAATTCTGCTTTTACATTCCTTCAGTTCAGTTCAGTCGCTCAGTCGTGTCCGACTCTCTGTGACCCCATGTAGCACGCCAGGCCTCCCTGTCCATCACCAACTCCCGGAGTTTACTCAAACTCATGTCCATCGAGTCGGTGATGCCATCCAGCCATCTCATCCTCTGTCATCCCGTTTTCCTCCTGCCTCCAATCCCTCCCAGCATCAGAGTCTTTTCCAGTGAGTCAACTCTTCGCATGAGGTGGCCAAAGTACTGGAGTTTCAGCTTTAGCATCAGTCCTTCCAATGAATACCCAGGACTGATTTAGAATTAGGTTTATTTTATTACTTAGTTTTCTTCTTCAGATCTACCTCAGAGCTTACATTTGTACAATATTATTTATAAGTTGCAGGACATAATTCGTATATCTTTCATCTGATTCTTATGAACCCCTAAGGTAATTGGCAAGTACCCCTGTTGTACAAATTAGAAAACGGGGAAGTTGAATGACTTGCCCAAAGTTACACAGTGAGAAAGAAGCAGAGATGGGATCCCAGTGGTGCCAACCCTCCCCCGGGGCTCTTTTCCCAGCTTGTCCGTGGGTCACTCCCCATCCCCAGTACCTTCCGGTGTTTGTGCCAAACTCCACTCTCCCTCAGCCACTTCAGCATCTGCAAGTGAAGATCACAGCATGGGAGGTTCAGAGAAATGAAAGTGAGCCATCAGTCATGTCCGACTCTTTGCGACCCCATGGACTACACAGTCCATGGAATTCTCCAGGCCAGAATACTGGAGTGGCAGCCGTTCCCTTCCCCAGGGGACCTCCCCAACCTAGGGATCGAATCCAGGTCTCCCGCATTGCAGGCGGATTCTTTACCAGCTGAGCCACAAGAGAAATGCCAGGCCCTCTAATTCCAGCCACAAAGCAGTTGCTGATTCTTTCCTACACTTGCACCCAAGTCCTTCCTTATAAGCTCATGAAGCTGACCCTGGAAGGATCTCCCCTGGGCTGTGGCCTTTCCCTCAAGGCTACCTGGACAGCCAAGAGGACATTTCCCGTGTTTTCCTCTTTGTCGCAACACAGCCGCCAGAATTCCTTCTTGGCCTTGGGGGTGGATCAAACACAGGTTCATGGCCGCGAGTGGAGTCCTGGAGCAGCAGAGTGGGAGGGGTGTCGCTCATGAAAAGCACCGCGTGTCCTGTCTCTCCAGGTGGGGCTGCACCTGGCTAGCAGGTGTCCCTGTCGCTTTCACGTTCATTGTATGGAGGCATCTTAGAGAAACCGGGACACAAAGCGCATCTCCCCAGACTCCCTGTCTTGTAAAAGCAAACAGTTCATCTGCTCTCTTGGCAGTGATTTTCAACTGGGAAAAATCAAAGGGAAGCCGCAGTTCTCCCTGCATCTTTTTATTTATCTTTGCTTTGTTGCCCCGTATCCATTTTACCCTCCGCCATTTGCCTTTGGAAGAGAGTTGGTTGGAGGGACGTCATAAAGAGTTGAGTTGACAGGTGCAGACTGTACGGTTTTTGTTCTTAAGCTACTTTTTTGTTTTAAACTACTCTCTTTTGTTCTTAAACTACTTCTGTCCCATCCCTCTGACAGTGATGCTCAGCAGGACCTGGGCACTTCCTGAAACCCCTTCATCCCTTCCCAAAGCCTTGTCCTCACCCTCGTGTCTGATCTGCCCCCAGGGCTTGCTGGCTCTGTCTTGGAAATGTCCTCTCTACTTGGTTGGTCCTTCTCTCCTGTGCCTCCTGGTTCTGTGAGGTGCTTTGGTTCAGAAGACCCCATGCCAACTTCGGTACTGCCATGGATCCCAAACCACATGGACAACGGGTGGAACTGATCCTGCAGCGGTTGTTCAGTTTCTCAGTCATGTCCAACTCTGCGACCCCATGGTCTGCAGCACGCCAGGCTCCTCTGTCCCCCACTTTCTCCCTGAGTTCTCTCAATTTCGTGTCTATTGAGTTGGTGATGCTATCTAACCATCTCTTTCTCTGCTTCTCCCTTCTCCTCCTGCCCTCAATCTTTCCCAGCATCAGGATCTTTTCCAATGAGTTTCCTCTTTGCATCAGGTGGCTAAAGTATTGGAGTTTCAACTTCAGCATCAATCCTTCCAATGAATATTCAGGGTTGATTTCCTTTAGGATTGACTGGTTTCATCTCCTTTCAGTCCATTTAGGATTGACTGGTTTGATCTCCTTCAGTCCATTTGGGATTACTGGTTTGATCTCCTTTCAGTCCATTTGGGATTGACTGGTTTAATCTCCTTTCAGTCCAAGGAGCTCTCAAGTGTCTTCTCTGGCACCACAATTTGAAAGCATCAGTTCTTCGGCACTCAGCCTTCTTTATGGTCCATCTCTCGCATCCGAACATGATTACTAGAAAAACCATAGCTTTATTATTTTTTTTTATATTTTTATTTTTTTTTCTTTTTTAAATTTTAAAATCTTTAATTCTTACATGCGTTCCCAAACATGACTCTATGGACCTTTGTCACCGAAGTGAAGTCTCTGCTTTTTAATATACTGTCTAGGTTTACCATAGCTTTCCTTCCAAGGAGCAAACATCTTTTAATTTCATAGCTGCAGTCACTGTCTGCAGTGATTTTGGAGCCCAAGAAAAGAAAATCTGTCACTACTTCCACTTTTCCCTCTTCTATTTGCCATGAAGTGATGGGACCAGAAGCCATGATCTTAGTTTTTTGAACTGAGTTTTAAGCCAGCTTTTCCGCTTCCCTCGTTCGCTCTCATTAAGGGTCTCTTAGTTCCTCTTCACTTTCTGCCATTACAGTGGTATCACCTGCATATCTGAGATTATTGATATTTCTCCAAGCAGTCTTGATTCCAGCTTGTGATCCATCCATCTGGCATTTCACATGATGCACTCTGCATAGAAGTTAAATAAGCAGGGTGACAATATAGAGCCTTGTCATATTTCTTTACCAGTTTGGAACCAGTCAGTTGTTCCATGCCTGTTTCACTGTTGCTTCTTGACCGGCATATAGGTTTCTTAGGAGGCAGGTGAAGTGGTCCGGTACTCTCATCTCTTTAAGCCTTTTCCATAGTTTGCTGTGATCCACAGTTAAAGGCTTTAGTGTAGTCAGTGAAGCAGAAGTAGATGTTCTGGAACTCTCTTGCTTTTTCCCATGATCTGCTGAATCCTGCTGTGGGAGCTCTTAATGATTTCACTCTCAGAAAATTGATTTACACCCTGTGTGTGCAGTCAGACCCACATCCATGAGCACACAGGTCTGTCTCCGTGTCTGTGTATGAGCTGTCGCTTTCTCTCTGCTCATTCATCCTTTTACCTGGGCCTGCCTGACAGTGGATGAACGGTAGCAGATGACCAAGGGTTTGGGGGGAGATGGGGTAGGAATTTAAAGTTGAAAAAGATATCTGCATGTATCTGGCATTTTCCCCTATTAACATACTTTTGGGATCCTTTTTGCTGCAACAACTTAGAGGTTCCTACTGGTCCCCAGAAGTCCCCGTGACTCTAGTCCCTCCAGTCTCAAGGTGGCTAGAGAGACGGGAGCCTTTGCACAGCACGTGGCTGGCAGGAGAGGAGATGTCAGAGGGATTGGGTCTGACGTGGTGACGCTGCTGTCTCATCTCCCTGGCGGACTCCAGACAGGGCCACCCAGGAACCTGGAACATGCTGGCTGCCATCTGCTGGCGGGGACTGAATGTACCCAGAGCCACCAGGACTCTGGAACTTTCTTCCTCTTTCTGCAGATACAAAGGAGCATTTGTTGGTTTTCTTTGTGTGTTACTTCAGCAAATGCGTATTGAGCCCCACTGGGCCCCGCAGGGGTTGGGGGACAGGGTGAATTGACCTCAGTCCTTCCTGACACCCTCCCTGGTGAGAGAGAGTGGGAAGAGAGGTGGTTAGACATGCCTTGAGACCCCCAGAGGCCTCAGGGGAGGACTAGCTCTTATTCAGCTGGGGATTCAGAGAGGCTTCAGGGAGAAGGTGGAAGATGGGGCTAAACCCTGATACTCAGGGAGGACTTGAATAGGAGGAGGGGAATGGTGGGAATTCCAGGCAAGGGGAAGGTCGGCTGGCTGGGTGTGGCAGTGGGAGGCCCAGCCAGCGCTGGTCGTGGCAGCAGAGTGATTTGCCTAGAGGGAACCTTCTTATGGGGTCACTTAGAGCTGTGGCTGGGAAGGTGGCAGGGAGATGTTTGGGAGGCCTGAAATGTCCAGCTCAGAAGTGTGGCCTTGCCCGTAGGCCACGTGGGTGCATGCTCAGTCGTGTCTGACTCTATGTGACCCTATGGACTGTAGCCCACCAGGCTCCTCTGTCCATGGAATTTTCCAGGCAAGAATACTAGAGTGGGTTGCCATTTCCTCCTCCAGGGGATCTTCCTGACTCAGGGATAGAACCCACATCTCCTGCGTCTCCTGCGTCGGCAGGCAGATTCTTTACCACTGGACCACCTGGGAAGGTCCTACAGCCATGGGAGCCAGCTGATTTCCTAGGCAGAAAGTGGCAGGACAAGGCTGTGCGTCAGCCTTTGGGGGATCAGGGGAGAGTTGTCTAGCCACCTCTGGGGCCAGGGAGGGTGGCTGGTGCCCAGTGCCTCACAGCTGCACTGATTGGGGTGGAGAAGCCCCAGCAACCTGTGGATGTGGGCATATCCATGGAGACATAGGAGAAATGCCTTTGTCAAAGCCAGGAAGCAATGCAGAGAAGAGAGGGGGCCCAGGACAGAGCTGGGAAGGCTGGGCAAGAGCAGCTCGTGTCCTTCTGTGTTTGGGTCAGAGGCTATCACTGCAGCTGACATGGCCATGGTGAGCAGGCTGCCCATGTGCCTCTCTCTGTCTTTGGAAGAGAAAGCACAAGAGTTTCTAAGAAGAACCTCATAAAATACCCCTATTTCCTATTAAATTAAGCTCTAACAAATTGTCCTGCGCTGCCCCCCCACCATATCACATGCATTATTTAATTTGTTTTAGATAGGGTATATTCCCCGGGATGTATAAATCCATGGAAATTTATTAAGTTTTGACAAGAGTTATTGAATGTCATATTAAGTTTTTCAAACTGGCAAATGTTGGATGGTTTAAAAAATTATTAATTAATGCATAACATTAAATACCAATAAATTGCATGGTGTATTTATGAACTATCTTTGAAGGTCATTAAATATGCATATCGGGCAGTAAATCTGTTCTCTCCTATAAATCTGTTCTGAATTGAGGCAAGTTATGGTTTAAGTGGTGGTGCAGGGAGGGATAGGCATCCCAGGACATCCCTGGGGGCCCAGGTGGTACATGGGAACAAGGGACCAATCTCCTTCATCTCCATCACTCCCTCTAATGGAATGGGAAGCAGACTTGAGTCAGTGGGTTTCAGATGTGGAACCAGGCAAAACTCTGGAAGCTGGAGAGATGGAGGTGACAGAGTCTGCTCCAAAGTCTGTATCACTGTCCGCTGCCGAAATAAGAGCTGTCCAGAGCCAAGGGCCTGTCATGCGTTCTGACGTGTGTTAGTTGCTCAGTCATGTCCAACTCTTTGCGACCCCATGGGCTATAGTCCGCCAGGTTCCTCCATCCATGGGATTCTCCAGGCAAGAATACTGGGGTGGGTTGCCGTTCCTTTTTCCAGGGGATCTTCCCGACCCAGGGATCGAACCTGGGTCTCCTGCCTTGCAGGCAGATTCCATACCACCTGAGCCAGCAGGGAAGCACCTGATCCCAGCCCTGTCACGGAGGTTAGATGCCTTTCCTACATCGCTCATTCCCCGGGGGGAGGGCTCTGGGTCCTGCCCAGTCAGGGCATGAAGGGTGGGGATGTGTTGCTTCTTGTATCCGCTTGCCAGTGTAGCTTTGTCTGAATGTCACTTTGGCAAGAGGTGGGGGATCTGCCAGAGCTGCTTCCTTTCCTGGGCAGCTGACACCACTGTGCCCTTCCTGCTTGGGGAAGCAAGTAGGTCCGTGGCTTCTTCGTGAAGCTGTGTGGGTTGTATCAGCCACGCCCCCTCCGCAGGACTCTGCGGGGACTGCCCAGGGACTCTTTGCCTGGGTTGCGAGTTCCTCCCTGTACGCTGTAGCTGTTGGCCTACCTGAGGGAGCCTTGCCGAGGTCAAGCATCATGGGACCGCTTGACAGAGGAAGAAACTGAGGCTCCAAGATGCTAGGCTGCCGCCCAGCCTAGTGTGAGTTTTGAGCCCAAGTGTTCTTTTGAAATGTTTCTCTTGCCTTAAACACATGTTGTTCAGCGGCATTCAGTCCCTTAACCTTCGCTGCTGTCACCACAGCACACCTCCAGGATTCTGTCATCCTCTCCTCGGAGACTCTGTACACACTGAACCATAATGGCCTGTCTGTCTTAGCTCAGGCCGCTGTAACAGAAAACCATAGACTGGGTGGTTTAAGCAACAGAGAGTCGTCACAGTTCTGGGAGCTGGGATGTTCAAGATCGAGGCGCCAGCAGATTGGGTTCCCAGTGAGGGCTCACTTCCCGGCTTGCAGGCAGCCGTCTTCTTCCTCTACGTAGCCCTTCCAGTGTGTTCATGGGAGGAAAGAGAGCTCTCTTCCTCTCTTTTAAGGACGCTAATTGCATCATGAGGACCCCAGCCTCCTGACCTCATCTTGACCTAATCACCTCTCAAAGGCCCCACCTTTTAATACCATCGCATTGGGACCATGAAGAAAGCTGAGCACTGAATAATTGATGCTTTCGAACTGTGGTGCTGGAGAAGACTCTTGAGAGTCCCTTGGACTGCAAGGAGATCCAACCAGTCAATCCTAAAGGAAATCAACCCTGAATATTCATTGGAAGGACTGATGCTGAAGCTCCAATACTTTGGCCACCTGATGCGAAGAGCTGACTCATTGGAAAGACCTTGATGCCGGGAAAGATAAGGGCAAGAGAAGAAGCGGGTAGCCAAGGATCAAGTGGTTGGATGGTATCACTGACTCAATAGTCATGTGTTTGAGCAAACTCTGGGAGATGGTGAGTTTGAAGGACAAGGAAGCCTGGCATCCATGGGGTTGCAAAGAGTCAGACACAACTTACCTACTGAACAACAGCAAGGGGCTAGGGCTTCAGCATATAAATTTTGGGGGACAAACATCATCTCCCCTCTCCTCACGGACCCTAATGTACTGACATCGATTTCTGTGCTCTTCCCTCTGTTGCTTGGTACAGATGGAGCCTTTTTCTAGGGAGGCAGCTCTTGGAGAGGAAATAGAATCTCGTGAAGGTGACATTTCCTGGTAAGATGGAGAAGTGGGAATGATGATGAAAGTGAGACTGTTTTCTAGACACCCTAGGTGGCAATCCAGCTATTCACCTGGCACCTCTCCCCCACCAAAGCTGCAGATGGGAGTGAAATAAGAAATAATTTTTTACTGCCAAGGCCAGAGCCCGGGATGTGGCTGGGGCTTCCCCAAGACCAGAGTCTGGCAGGGCCTGTGGTCCAGGTTTAGGGCCAAAGAGGGGAACTCTGACCTCTCCTGGGATATCTACCTCTGCCAAACTGGTGGTCCCATGCTGTGCTGCCCAAGAGCTATTTTGAAGAGAAACCCAGGAAAGAATCAGGCAGCAGTGGTCCCACTGGGCGACTGTCCTGTCTGTCCATCCATCTTTCTATCAGTAGAAAGTCCTCCATGCGCCTAAGGAGACATGCTTCACTCTAATTCTTGGTTTATTTGTTAAAGCTAGAAATATACAGCACGCTGTTCTCTTAAGACTGAGATATCAGAGTCTGCTAGCATCTGCAGAGCCCCAGCTAGCTGCCGGTGGAGGTCTCTTCTGCCCCACCGTCTCGCAGGGGCAACTGGGACACAAAGGGAGGCCTCACTGGGCAGTTAGAAAGATATGTTTTCCAGTTTGGCTTTATCATTCATTTACTATGTGACCTTAAGCAAATAGCTTCACCTCTCTGAACTTCAATTTCCTACTTGTTGGGGGAAAAAAAGGAATGGTAGTAATATCCCCAAAAAGGAAAGCCTATTTGGAAAGCACCTGTTCATGATACCAGTGCAAAGTGGTGCTGAAGAATTACCAGCAGCCCTCTGCTCTCCCTGGGCCTCAGTTTTTTCATCTGTGAAGTGGGGATAAAGTAGGTTTCAGAGGGCAATTGGGAAGATTGAAGGAGAAAGTGTGTGGAAAGTCTGGTACATTGAGGCTTGGGTAATATCGCTCCTTCCTCTGTTAGCAGTGTGGAGCCCGGCAGGCACAGATTCTAAACATAGGGGATGCTTCGCAGGCTTTCTGGGCAGTGGACATTTCCACGCCTGTCCTGGGAGGAATGGTCAACATAGTGCCTTACTCCTCCACCGTGGTTTTCTTACACTTGGTGATGGTCACCGAGACACTGGGACGCCCATGGCAGTTAGCATAGGGTTACTTTAAATTCTTAGCTTAGATCATGGGTCAAGTTCATTCTTTCAGAATGGGTGGTCCATCAGTTCCTATTGATTTGGTCTCTGCTCCTGTGATATGTGTTCTCAAGGAACCCTTCTGCACAATGTGCAGTAATACACTCCTGACCTGGAAGAACCGAACCTGAAGCCTCGTCTATCAGGTACATTCTCAAGGAGTGAGAAAGAGCAAAGCTTCTACCAAATGACCAAATTAACTGCTGCAAACTCCACGTGCAAGAACAGGCAGATCGCTCCCAGAGATTTACCAGGCTTTCCCTGGGGACTTACGGCATGTGGCTCCTGCTATAGTTTCCTTTTGAAGTTGTATGTGTGTGTGTGGTAAGCGTGTGTGTTGGTCTCTGTTGTGTTTGACTCTTTGTGGCCCTAGGGACTGTAGCCCGCCAGGCTCCTCTGTTGATGGGATTCTCCAGGCAAGAACACTGGAGTGGGTTGCCATGCCCTCCTCCAGGGGATCTTCCTGACCTAGGCACTGAACCCGTGTCTCATATGTCTCCTGCAATGGCAAACGGGTTCTTTACTACTGAGTCACCAGGAAAGCCGCTCTGAAATGTCAAGGAGCATCAGAATCACCTGGAGAGTGAGTTCAAACCCAGATTCCTGCCCCTGCCCCCAGGGATGCTCTTCCAGAGGTCTGAGAGCGGGGCCTGAGAACTTGAGTGCCTGACAAAGGCCTGGCCGATGCCCACCCTGCTGGCACAGAATGGTGCCCTGAGTGGCCAGGTCGCACAGACCAGCGTCTCAAAGGTGGTCTCTGGACCAGCAGCATCCTTTGGGAGCTTGTTAGAAATGCAGATTGTCGGGCACCACTGAATCTGAAACTCTGGGGATGGGGTCCAGAAACCCCTCCCATCTGTAGCTTAGCAACCCTCTCCTCATCCTCCAGGTGATACTGGTGCACTCTGAAGCTTGAGAGCCCCCACTGTAGACCTCTTGGCATTGCTGTACTTGAAAAGGCTCCCAGCTCAGACCCCTCAGTCCCCTGGGCTGGAAGGCAAGCTTGGCTTCCTGGAGGACGACTAGTTCTTGGAGATCCTGAAATCAGTTTAAGGAAGCGGGCAGCCTGCATCTATGGGGCTGTGAGACAGCACCACCTGGAAATGGGAAGTGCCTTGACTTGGCCCAGAGCAGATGCGTCAGAAGCTTCTCTCCGTCGTGTGAACTGTCGGAAGCAAGAACATCTGTTAAATTGTTCTCACTTTCGTGTTTTGTGCAGAGTAAGAGTTAAATTGTCAGATCCTGTCAGACAGCCTCCTGTTGCCCCGGCAACGCCCTGCAGCTGCTGGATTGGGAGAGATGCTGATTTCAGGCCCCAAGCCCTCAGTTCCCCCACGTCTCGAGTGAGCTGTTTGCTGTCTTGGTTTTCCTTCTGGAAAGAGAGTAATCCAGAACAGCTCCCACAGGGCCCCTGAGTGCCTGCGATTACCATGTAAAATGACCAGAAAGCCAGAAGGATCGCCCTATTCCTGTAGTCCTCGCAAATTATTTGCTTAAAGAGGCACTGTGCTAGGTGCCTCTGATCCACACTGAAAATTCACAGCGAGCCCGGCAGCTCCCCATGTAGGAGTGTCTAGGGGGCCCTTGAGCCCTCGGGGACCAAGGTGCTCAGGAGACGTGTCACCTTCTATTGCAGCCTATTCCCTCTATGGTGAGCAGATCCAGGGAACAGACCCGACTCAGAGCCGTGCCCACTCGGTGGAGCCGCATCAGTACTCAGCCCAGCCACTGTAGGAAGGGCTTAGGGGGGACTGATAGCGACAGGGCCCAGGGATCTGCTGTCCACAAGGCCAGAGCTTGCCAGCCTGTGGGTCTGGGGCTTGGGAAATGCTGGAGGAAGTTAAAGGCAAAAGGAGAAGGGGCGGCAGAGATGGTTAGATAGCATCACCAACTCAATGGACATGAATCTGAGCAACCTTATGGGAGATCGTGAAGGACAGAGGAGTCTGGCTTGATGCAGTCCGTGGGGTCACAAAGAATTGGACATGACTTAGCACTAAACAACAGCAATAATAAAGTGGGCATGTGAGAGCGCAACACACTGGCTTGCTGGGGCATCCAGAGGTGGGGCCAGCTCCCTCAAGGAAGAGGGTTGGGGTTGGGCTGGGGGAGATGTAGAGCAGGGTCACCCAATGCAAGTTACGGAATTGAGTCGTATTATGTGATTTAATAACCTCTGCATTGTATGGTAATATTATACTTTGGGGAAAAAAAGCATTTAAGCCTACTTATGGTTTGCGTTTTCTTACCTCTTAGAAAAGATTGAAAATAAGTCCCCTCCATGCTCTCAGGAGGCACCCCCAGCTCCCCGCTTGGGCAGCAGTCCCCCCATCAGAAGTGAAAGTGGTGGTTAAGCCAAGATCTTTCATTGTGCTCCAGAGAACAGCACAGTCAGAGCAGTACTTAAGGGAGAAGTGCTTAACGCTCTCCCTTGAAGAAATGGTAAAGCTTTTACTCTGAAAAGGTGGTGTATAGTTAGACTGGCATCTGTGTCAGGCGCATGCAAATGCCCCAGTTTATCATCAGTGAAATAAGCGTTCCTGTGGCCCTTGGCGGGAGGGGAGGCTCCAGGCGTGGTCACTGGCCTGCCTCCTTTCTCTCGATACTCCTCCTGCCTCACATTAAAAAAGTGAGAGGAGGCAAATCAAAGGGTACTGCCCTGTTTCCCGGCCCCCTGGGCCAGGATGCCGATGACGGCTGCTGGAGCCCTTCATCTCCTCCATCTGCGTGGGTGTCTGTGTGGGAGGTTCTGCCCGAAGGGACAGTCTTGAGATTCTCCTGGATTTCTTCACTGACTCAGCTCATCAGAGGTTTCCCACCTCTCCCTGCACATGTCAGGGGTTCTGGGTTCGGGCTCACAGTGAGCCCCATCCCTGACTCCTGTGTCCCTGGCCAGCCCTGGCCACGCAGGTAGGGACTCGCAGAGCTCTGGGCCTAAAAGCCGTTCTCTGTCATGACTTCTGTCCTCTCTGCCCACTGTCACTCAGGCCACTGCCCTCTCTTCTCTGGAATGTGGCTGAAGCCCCATGGTGTCCAGCTTCCCCACCGGTGGGCGCACAAAAGCCAGAACCATCTTCTTAATTAAGTAGATTGGATCTTGCCACTTTGCTGTTTAAATCTTTAAATCCTGTCTTTCTAAAGGCTTCCCTTTGTATTTGGGGAAAACTCCACCTGCTTATGGGGGCTTGAAGGCCACCTCTGCTTTCCTCTCTGACCTGGTGTCATAGCGCTTGCTGTCCCCTGCTCATCACACCTCAGTCATTCTGGGGGCCCAGACACTCACCCTGCCCTCTGCCTGCAGCATTCTAACCCTGGACCTTAGTACTCAGGATGCACGTCCTGTCCTCAGAGAGCCCTGCTTACTGGTCAATCCAACCTGGGCATGCCCAGCCGCTCCATGTCACATGGCCCTCGTTTTGTTTTCTTGAAAAGATTTACTGGTTTGTGTGTGTGTGTGTGTGTGTGTGTGTGTGTGTGTGTGTGTGTGTGTGCAGGTGTTTCTTCCTATCCCACCACTAGAATGCCAGCTGTATCCCAAGCTCCTAGGACAAATCATGCCGTGTCCCAGGCCGTCGAGTACTGTTTGATGACGGTGTGAGTGGTGGAGCGCATGAGGGAGAGAGGAGTGAAAATGCAGGTCCTGGGATTTGAGGCAGCTTCGATGTCAGACCTGAAGTTCCGATTTCCTCTGTGTGTTAGTCACTCAGTTGTGTCTGACTCTTTGCGACCCCATGGATCATAGTCCCCCACCTGGCTCCTCTGTCCATGGAGTTAACCAGGCAAGAATACTGAAGTGGGTTGCCATTCCCTTCTCCGGGGGATCTTCTTGACCCTGGGATCAAACCCGCGTCTCCTGCCTTGAAGGCAGTTCTTTACTGCCAGAGCCGCCAATCCTTCACACCTCTGAGCGTCTGTTTCCTTGCCTGTCAGCGGAGAGCAACCCTCTCTGGCTGGACTATTTGGGGATCAAATCAGACAACCACGGCTCAGTGGCAGACCGTCTGACCCACAGTGAAAATTCTTGAGTTTGCTTTCTTCTCCTCCTCTCCTGATCAAAGGGAAGGCCTCAGTTCTCACTTTAACCTGTTTCTCCTCTGCCTTTGGGAACATATGCCTCCTTTCCCAGGGATTGGCTGTCAAGGGTAGGCCTCAAACTCCGCCTGATATTCGTAGGTTAATACGCTTGAGGCTTCCTTTGATCTCCTGGAGGAAACTATACCAGTACGCACCTGCCTGGGAAGAGACCTTCGTGCATTGCTGATCGGGAGGCAGCCTGGACCGCGGGCAGGTTGAGGGTGAGGTGAGCAGGGCGCCAGGGCATGAAGTGAGAAGGGCTTGACTTCACTCCGCAGGGCTGTTGTAAGCTCAGGGTCATACATGAGAGCGAGGGACAGGTTGGATTCTGTACCCTTCACCCCTCATGGCTCCAGCCATTTGTTTGGAAGGGGCCCCTCCCAGCCATCCCTGCTGAAGGCACACCGAGCATCCAGCTCCACGGATAGCTGACTCCTCTGTGATTTCCTCCTATCTTCTCTGAACTGGGTGGTATGGACTGAGTGCTGTGTCCTCCCAAGAGTCGTGTGGAAGCCTTAACTCCTAAGGTGACAGTCTCCACATTTGGGAGGTAGACTAAAGTGAGGCCATGAGGGTGGGGCCTCTGTGATGGGCTTGTGCCGTTATAAGAAGAGGAGGAGGAGGAGACTTTCCTGGTGGTCCAGTGGCTAAGACTTTGCCTTCCAGTACAGGGGCTGTGAGTTCGATCCCTGGTCTGGGAGCTAAGATCCCACATGCCCTGTGGCCAAAAAACCAAAACACAAAACAGAAGCGATGTTGTAACAAATGCAGTAAAGACTTTTTAAAATGGTTCATTTAAAAAAAAGAAGAGGAGGCCAGAGCTCTGTTATGAGCTCTGAACTCGTGTGAGGACACAGCGGGAAGGTGGCCATCTGCAAGCCAGGAGGGGAGTCCTCACCAAGACCTGAACTGCTGGCACCTTGGTCTGGATATTCTCCGCCTCTAGAACTGTGAGAAGTGACAGCTGTCTGCTGTTTAAGTCCTGCGCCTGCCCTCTTATTTGGTTAGAGCAGTCCCAGCTGATGGAGATATTGGGCCAAACCAGTCTCCCCATAGTGTCAAACCATTGGTCCTGACCCCCGCCCCCCCCCCCCGCTCCGAGGCCACAGGGAACTGGTGGCAGCAGAGAGGGACCCAGTTCCTCTGTCATTTATGTAGCCTCCACGCCAAGCTCACTGCAGAGCGGGAGGAGGAGAGGAGGAGAGGCGCCTGAGGAATCCTCCGGCCGTCCTGGAGGGCTCATCCCTGCGTGAGCCTACAGGCAGGAGCCACAGAGCAAGCAGGGGCACTCAGGGCATCAGCACCCCAATTCCGGCTGCGGGAGCCCTGGAGAGGGCTGTCCTCCAGCCTCCAGGGAGGCCAGGCCCCCTTCTCAGGCTGTGTGTTCTTCTTGAAGCGTAGACCTGACTTTTGCCCGGGAGGAGTTACCCACTTCACAAAGCAGTACTGCCCCCAGGCATGGCTGCTGACCGCAGACCCGGATGCCCCCCGGGACAGTCATCAGTCCTGAGGTCTCCCCCTGTGCCCTCTCCAGAGGCTCTCCGACTCAGTGTCACTTTCTCCGCTGAGCTCCTCCCTCCTGGTGGGATAGAGAAGCAGTGAGCCAGCCTGTTCAAAGATGAAAATTACAGCTGAAATGGCACCGCCTCTGTCAGCCAGTGACCAACCTGCTTCTCCATCTGGAAATGGGAGAATGGCGGGGGGTGGCCCCAACCCTTTCCACCCACACTTCTGTGACTCCCACCCTGACACCAGCAGGCACACTCCTTCCCAGGTGACAGATGCCTCCGAAACTGCCCATCTCGCCAGTGGATGTCCAGCTCTGAGGATGACCCCCGCCTAGAATAACTTTCCGTGGGCCCTTCTGGGAGAATGGCGTCACCCACCAGGCAGCTCATTGTCACTTTTGATTTAACCACATGGAGCACAGTGAAAACCGAGGTGAATGTCCTAATCACATAATTACATTAGTGCTGGCTCCAAAGAGTCCGCAGGCTGCCTGAGTCCCGGGGTTCGGGCCTGTCTCCCACGCTCCTCACAGATGGCACAAAGAGAACATTCCTTTTCCAGATGACTTGTCTTGGTTATCATCCAGGCCGAGAACTGAACTTCACGGAGGGCTTGCAGAGTCCATTTGGAGACTATTTTGAGATTTGGGGATTAGATAAGCAGGGCTAAGAGCCATTTAGATCTTCTAGCCTGATGCACATGAGGGAAACTGAGGCCCAGAAAGGGCGAGGGACCTACCCAAGGCCACACGGCACATCCCAGGACCTATAGATTCTACAAATCACTATGGTTTCTCCAGTTTGTTTTGGCCTAGTGCATTTGGAAATGTCCATGTTTAATTACAAATCTAACTATAATACCTTTTTTCTTTTTTTAACAGTTAGAAAATCAGCTTAGAAAAGGATAATAATATTAGGGGGTCATTCTGAGATTAGGCATACCAGGTGAACACTGTCTGCCAATGCAGGAGGCACTGGTTTCATCCCTGAGTTGGGAAGATCCCCTGGAGAAAGGCGCAGCGACCCACTCCAGTGTTCTTGCCTGGAGAATCCCATGGACAGAGGAGCCTGGCAGGCTGCAGTCCATAGGGTCACAAAGAGTCGGACTCGACTGAAGTGACTTAGCGCGCATGTCAGCTCTTAATTTGGTTTAGTTCAAGTTCCTGGACCAAACACAACCAACTCAGATCTGAGCAGATTCCCTCGGTCCCCAGTTAGGCTGGTTCGGAGGAGGGAAGGAGACATTCCCTGGGCTGGGGTGAAGGTCCCCGGTTGATGAGCTCCATCCTCCCCTGCTGGAGGGACTGGACATCAGGGAGGGATGAGAACACGCCGCACAGAGGGAGGGGGGGCCTCGGAGCGGGAGTCTGTGGCTCCTGGCAGGCAGTTGGAGCCTCCATCTGTCCCACAGCCCTCTCATCTCTTCTTCCTGTCAGTGACTGACTGCGGCATCGGTACCTCAGGGCCTGCCTGTCTGTCTCCTGGGAGCCCGCCAGACATTAACGCTTCCTCCCCCAGTCCTGGGGAGCCTGTCACTGCCAAGGGGAGGGAGTGGGGTGGGGGACACATGAGGGACCGTAAGTCTGCTGCTGGAAGCTTTTTCCAGGCGTTCAATGCCCAGCTGAATGGAAGGGCCTGTCTGGAGGGAAGGGGGGGTCTCCCTTCTGATAGGAATGGGTAAGAGAGGCCTTACCTGTCCCCAGGAAGCTGAAGGCAGTTTAATTCCAAATTCTAGTTCAATCCCTCACCCCACTGAGGTGGATGTTGTCATGGGAGGAGCAGAGGGGCAGCCGGCCACCTTGCTGTGAGTGTTGGCTCCACCGCCGCCCCTCCCTTTGGTGTCCGCTGCTTTCTCTGGGCAGCCCCCTAGTGGCTACAGACCCTTCACCCCTGGGGCCCGCCTGGCTCTGCACCTCCAGGTGTTCTTCCGGTGGAGTCCGAGCATTGCTGTGCCCCAGTGTCCCTCTCGCCTGCAGGTGAGCTCCCTGCCTTCTTGGGGAACACCTCCTTTGAGTAGGGTCAGGCTCTACCTTGCAGGAAGGGTGGAACTGGCCCCCTAGGGCTGAGAAGACAGACCAAAGCACGGCTAGAAGCGTGACAAGCCACCAGCGTCCACCCCCACCATCCACCAGGGCGGGCGGTGCAGAAAGTACTGGGGGATGGAGCCAGGTAAAGGACCACCGCCGGGGGTGTGAGGGGGGATGGTGAATGGGGGAGTCTGTGCCTCGGGCTACTGAGGAAGGTGAGGCTGATTTCCTTTCCAGCTCGAGGCAAACTGTGAGAGTCCTGCTGTGACAGCTCTCCTGCCTACCCCTTCCCCTCACCCCGCCCCCGCAGCACCCCAGAAGAGACCCCATGAGCGAAGGCAGCAGACGGTGCGGAACCACAGGCTGGGAGTCAGGAGACCTGGGGTGGATCATCACAGCCAGGCTCCTCTCTGGAGCCTCAGTTTCCTTCATCTGTAAAGGAATTGGTTGGACTCCTGCCCATTCCACTTCTAACTTTCTGTTATTCTTGCAAAATGAGATGGAATGTGTTACTTCCTTTGGCTGAAGTCAAAGGAATGACTGTGTAACAACAGGAAGGAAATCAGAATTTGAGCCTCCAGGTTCAGAGCTGTTTGACCCACACTCTGCACCCAAACTGGCCTCCCTGGTGGCTCAGATGATAAAGAATCTGCCTGCAATGCAGGAGACCCGGGTTCCATCCCTGGGTCAGGCAGATCCCCTGGAGAAGGGAATGGCTACCCACTCCAGCATTCTTGCCTGGAGAACCCCATGGACAGAGGAGCCTGGCAGGCTACAGTGCACGGGGTCACGCCTAAACAACTTTTAGTACACCCACCCTCCTGCTTCCTGGCCTGAGGACCACGAGGCCCGGCCCTGGCAGCAGGCAGCAGCTGTCAGCTGAAACAGACAGAGATGCCTCTTCTCCAAGGACAGGCCCAGGACTCTGCTGGTGTGCCAAGACTTCCTAACAAAGTGCCGCCAACCGGAGGCTTAAACAACAAAAACGTATCTTCTCACAGTTCTGGAGGCTGGGAGTCTGAGATCAGGTGCAGGCGGGGTTAGTTTCTGCCAAAGCCTCGCTTTCTGGCTTGTAAGTGGCCACCTTGTCCCCATGTCCTCACATGGCCCTCTGTCTGGTCTGGGTGTGCACAGAGGGAGAGGGAGATGTCTCCAGGCCCATCAGGTTAGAGACCTTATTTAACCTCAGCCACTCCGTAACTGTCCCACTTCCAGATGCTGTCACTGTGGGGTGGGGGCCTCAGTATAGGAATTAGGGGCGGCGTGGGGGGACACAGTTCAGTCCGGTAGCCGCCTCCTGCTGTGTCCTTGCATGGTCCCCCCCCAGCCTGTGTGCTACCTGGGTGTCCTCATCCCCTCTTCTTATAAGGATACCTGTCATGTTGGGTCAGGGCCCACGAGTATAGCCTCATTTTACCTTGATTACCTCTTTAAAGATCTCATCTGCAAGGATACTCAGTCTGAGGGGTTAGGCCCTCACCATATGGGTTTTGGGGGAACACAGTTTAGCCCCTAACAGAGTCCTAAGCAGACATTTCTGGGAGTGACTTCCCTGTAAGCAGGGTGGCAGTATTCCAATATGATTATGAAGAACACGGCTGCAGGGGCTAAGAGGAGCTGGGAACCAAGTCGGTGATCTCGGAGGGTAGTCTTGGAAACCCCCAAGAGACCAGCCTGCGCTGCTGTGCAGGAGTTTAGTGGGTAAAAGGCAGTTTCTGCCTCAGTTTCTTCATCTGTAAAATGGGACTATGGTAGACCCTACCTCACAGGTCACATTAAGTGACTTAATACCCACAGTGCACTTAGATCTGCATCTGACATAGATGTCCACTCAATAAATGTTAGAAAGCAGAGAGAGAAAGGCAATCACGAAAAAGAAGAACAGAACTGGGGTAATTACCCTTCCTGTTTCCAGTCTTTTTCTACAAAGCTACAGCAATCAAGACAGCGGTGTGTCATAAAGATAAACAGGTAGGTCACTGGAACAGAACTGTCCAGAAACAAATCCTGTGCGAAGACAGTTAAATGGGGAAAGAATAGTCTTTACCGCAAGCGGTGCTGGGCCAGCTGGCCTCCACAAGCAGAGGAATAAACTTGGGCCTCACTTCACATCTTACCTAAAGACCAACTTTGATGGATCACAGGCCTAAACATAAGAGCCAAAACTCTAATACACTCAGAGGAAAACACAGAAATAAATCTTCGTGACCTTAAGTTAGGCAAAACCTTCTTGGATATCACACCAAACACACAAGCAACAAAAGGAAAAATAGACAAATTGGACACCATCGAAACTAAACCCTTTCATGCTTCAGAGGACATCATGAAGAAGGTGAAAAGAGAAGCTACGGAATGGGAGAAAATATTTGCACACCATATATCTGACAAGGGACTAGTGTGTAGATGTCATAGGGAACTTTTACAGATCAGTGATAAAGAGACGAGTGAGTCGATTATTAACAATAAAACTACAAAAGATCTGAAGGAAAGGTTTTCCAAAGAAGATATGCAAATGGCCAGTAAGCAAGCACAGGAAAAGGTGCTCAGCGTCATTAGGCATTAGGGAAATGCAAGCGAGAATCACAGGATACCAGTGCACCCCCATGAGGATGGCTAACATTCAAGACAGATAATAACAAATGTTGGCGACGACGTGGAGACATTAGAGCAGGCCTGGAAATGGTGCAGCCACGCTAGACAACAGTCTGGCAGTTCTGCAGAAAGTTAACCCTAGAGTTACTATAGGACCCAGCGGTTCTACCCCTAGCTCTGTACCCAGCAGAACTGAAAACACAAGGCCACACAGAAATTGGCACACCAGTGTTCACAGTAGCATAATTCAAAATAACCCCCAAAGTGAAAGCAACCCAAACACGTTCATCAGTGAATAACTGAATAAACCCTGGTGGCTCAGATGTAAAGAACTCACCTGCAATGTAGGAGACCCAGGTTCAATCCCTGGGTCAGGAAGGTCCCCTGGAGAAGAGGATGGCAACCCACTCCAGTATTCTTTTTTTTTTTTAATTAATTTGTTTATTTTAATTGAAGATGAATTACTTTACAATACTATGGTGGTGTTTGCCATACACTGTCATGAATCAGCCATGGGTGTACATGTGTCCTCCATCCCAGACTCCCCCGCCTCCGTCCCCTCCCATCCCTCTGGGTCGTCCCAATGCACCTGCTTTCAGCGCTCTATTTCATGAATCAAACTTGGACAGGTCGTCTATTTCACACATGATAATACACACGTTTCAATGCTATTCTCCCAAATCATCCCGCCCTTACCCTCTCCCACAGAGTCCAAAAGTCTGTTCTTTATATTTGTGTCTCTTTTGCTGTCTTGTGTATAGGGTTGTTGTTGCCATCTTTCTAAATTCCATATATATGCATTAATAGGCCATATTGTTGTTTTTCTTTCTGGCTTACTTCACTCTGTATAAAAGGCTCCAGTTTCATCCACGTCATTAGAACTGATTCAAATGTATTCTTTTTAATAGCTGAGTAATACTCCATTGTGTATATGTACCGCAGCTTTCTTATCCATTCGTCTGCTGATGGACATCTAGGTTGCTTCCATGTCCTGGCTATTGTAAACAGTGCTGCGATGAACATTGGGGTACACATGTCTCTTTCAATTCTGGTTCCTTGGTGTGTATGCCCAGCAGTGGGATTGCTGGGTCGTATGGCAGTTCTATTTCCAGACTTTTAAGGAATCTCCACACTGTTCTCCATAGTGGCTGTACTAGTTTGCGTTTCCACCATCACTGTAAGAGGGTTCCCTTTTCTCCACACCCTCTCCAGCATTTATTGTTTGTAGACTTTTGGATAGCAGCCATTCTGACCGGAGTGAGATGGTACCTCATTGTGGTTTTGATTTGCATTTCTCTGATAATGAGTGATGTTAAGCACTCCAGTATTCTTTCCTGGAGAATTCTATGGACAGAGGAGCCTGGCGGACTATAGACCAAGGGGTCACAAAGAGTCGCACGTGACTGAGCAACTAAGACTTCGTTACTTAGTGGATCTAGGCAGTGGAGTATTATTAGTGAAAGAAAGGACTAGAGCAGTCCAAACCCATTGGTAGTCACTTGCCACCCCTCACACCACAGCCCCATGTAAGGAAGCGGAGAGACCAAGGCACAAAGATCAGAAAGAAACAGCGTGATGTGCAGTGTACAAGATGCTATTCCTGTTATTTGGCACTAAAACCAAGTTCCTCTGTGATGAGCCCCAGGTCGTCCTGTCCCCACACGCCTGCCCAGCCTGCAGGTCCCCAGCATCCCCACAACTGCTGCTCAAGTCCATTTCTGTCCCTGAGCTATGGACTGTCTGTTCCTTCCTCATGGCTCAGCCCCTAGCTCCACGCCGCCCTGAGCTCCACCTGGACACATACGCATCCACGCACGCTCCTCTGTCTCTGCCCTCTGCTTTATTCACCGGGCACTTATCACCCTAGGCATAACGGTGCATAATTATCTGCTCCTTCAGTCATTCTCTGCCTCAGTCTGGAACATGAGTTCTAAGGGTGTGGGCTTAAGATGCTGTGTTCTCCTGGCTTGCAGAGCAGCTGGTACAAGGAGCTGCCTGGCATAGCTGTCCCTGGGGATGTTGGTGGGCTCTGATTGGGTAGCTTTTTGTGATTTTGAGGGGTTTCCCTTGCAGCTCAGATGGTAAAGAATCTGCCTGCAGTGCAGGGGACCCAGGTTCAATCCCTGGGTTAGGAAGATCCCCTGGAGAAGGAAATGGCAACCCATTCCAGTATCCTTGCCTGGAAAATCTCATGGAGAGAGGAGCCTGGTGGGCTGCAGTCCATGGGGTTGCAAAAAGTCGGGCATGACTGAGCGACTAACACTTACTTACTTACTTTGTGATTTTGAAGGCATCTTCACAGGGAGACATGTTGCTGAGATTCTGGGACTCAGCCAGTCCCAGGTGTGACTCCCAGCTCCTCCATCCTTGCTGTGTGACCTCGGGCACATAGCATTCCATCTCTGGGCCAGCCTCAGGTTGCTTATGTAGAGAATAGCCCAGTAACAGTGCCTGCTTGATGGGGCAGGCATGATGGCTACTTACGGTGGCCCATGAGAAACTTCCAGCAAACTGCCTGCCTTATAGAAAATGATCAGCAATTGCTCATGGACGACCTTGGGAGGCGGGTGGTTTAGTCAGTGAACAGGGGGTCTGCAGTGCTGACCAGCTGTGTCATATGCTCTGGTAGCTCAGATTCTGTTCCGAGTGTGCTGAGGTATGAATTAGTAGTTGAGCCTTCTGTGTCTGAGGGGAAGGCTAGGCTCTCTATTCCGCTTTTATTTTCGGCTGTGCTGCGCCTTCGTTGCCGTGCAGGCTTGTCTCTAGCTGCGGCGAGCGAGGGCTATGCTTCTTCGCGGTGCGTGGCTTCGCATTGTGGTAGCTTCCCTTGCAGAGCACGGACTCCAGGTCACGTGGGCTTCAGTAGTGGCGGTTCCCGGGCTCGAGAGGACAGGCTCAATAGTTGAGGTGCACAGGCTTCGTTGCTCCGAGGCATGTGGGAACTTCCCAGACCAGGGATCAAACCCGCGTCTCCTGCGTTGCCAGGCAGATTCTTTACTACTGCGCCACCAGCAACGCTCCTAAGCTCTTCACTCTTGTCACGCGCTCTTAGACCGGAGACGGTTGTGTGGATGCGCCACTTTCTCCACTCGCCTGTGCAGGAAGCCACAAGAGGCTCCACAGAGATCCTCGTTCCCCTTGTGTGGATGACGCAGGAGAGGCTGCAGGTGTTGATGCGATTCTGGCCGTCTCGGGACCGGCCAGCGGGGAGGACAGGAAAGGCTGGGGTCCCAGGCCCTGCTGCAGCCACCCTCTGCCCTGTCCAGGGCTGCTGGCCCGGGATGGGTGCTCTCAGCTCTGACTGGCTCCTCGGAGGAGCGCTTGCTGCCTCTGGGCCTCGGGAGCCCATGGGGGATGCGGCATCTGAGGCCTGGCTGGGAGGGTGCCCTGGGCCACACTGGCTTCAGGGGACATCCTCTTAGCAGGCCTTAGAAGGGATGGTGTGCTGGTTGCTCAGTCGTGGCCGACTGTTTGTGACTCTGTGGGCTGTAGCCTGCCAGGCTCCTCTGTCCATGGAATTCTCCAGACAAAAATACTGGAGTGGGTCGCCATGCCATTCTCCAGGGGATCTTCCTGACCCAGGGATCGAACCCAGGTCCCCTGCGTTATAGGCAGATGCTTTACCATCTGCGCCACCAGGAGGCAGAAGGAGTAGCGACTGAAAGTGAAGCGGAACGCCCCACCACCAGGCCCCGCCCACCTGCTGGAGGGGGCGGAGCCCCACCCTCCCCTGCCCCAAAGCGGCTCCTCCCTCTTGCTGCGGACCTTCTCTGGTCCCAGCCACTCCCTCTTCATCCATCCGACCGTCCGTCCACCCATCCGTCTATCCATTCTTTCCTGGGCTAGGGAGGATGGAAAGGTGAGGATGACCCGGCTCCTGACCTCAGAAAGCTCCCAGTTTCAGCCCCATGGGTTATCTCTCACCAGAAAGATTCAGGAGAGGGCCACGATCAAGACGCCATAAGCTTGGCCCCACGCCCGCTGGGTCAAGGCAGACGGGATTGGGAAAGGCGCTTATGGCCTGTAGAATTGGCCTCTTGAGTATCTGAGATTCTGCCCAGACTTCACCTCCTCCTGGAACCTTCCCCGCTTCCCCCATTGTGTTAGGAACTTCCTCTTCTTTACCGAGAGCCCTTCCTGCTTTGGGGGGCCGTGCAGTCCATAGCCTTTGGCCCTTGCCTAAGTGCCCTCTCCTCTCCCTGTTGAACAGGAGCTCCTTCAGGCCTGGACCGTGCCTGGCTCTGTGTAACTGCTCCATGAGTGATATACCTTCCCGGCCACGAGAGCAAGAGGTCAGAGCCACGGGAAGAGGCAGGGCCCGGGGTTGTCTCTGTCCATACAGCCTGTGCCCTGTGCTGCTGGGGGAGCCCTGCTCTCCACCCTGACCTCAGGGGAGAGTCCAGACCACCTTGCTGGGACCTTAAGAAGGCGATGAGGAAAAGTCAGGTCTGTCGGAGGGGTCACAAAGTGTAGCCACATGGCGATCGACACCAGCGCCATTATATTGTGCGTTATTGTTCTTAAACCCCATCTGGCGTGGGCCGGAGAAGTGGTGCTGCCGCCTGAAAACCGGGGGGCTGGGGGGGCAGTGACCTCAGAAACGCCTCCCTGGCAGGTGATCGGAGCTCCAGGTCAGATGCTGCATCTCGCCCCACCTCTCCTCCACCCCAGGTGGGAGCAGCCAGCTCCCCCCGCCCACACACCTGAGGGGCTGCCCCGGCTCTGTGGCTTCATCCAAGTCACTGCTGCCAACACCACGATCGTCACCCTGCCACAGAGGGTGTCCACTCGCTGTCCACTCAGATGTGGAGATTTGGAAACAAGTTATATGATCGAAGCTATGGTTTTTCTAGTAGTTATGTACAGATCAGAGTTGGGCTATAAAGAAGGCTGAGCACTGAAGAACTGATGCTTTCGAACTGTGGTGTTGGAGAAGACTCTCGAGAGTCCCTTGGACTGCAAGGAGACCCAACCAGTCAATCCTAAAGGAAGTTAACCCTGAATATTCATTGGAAGGACTGATGCTGAAGCTCCAATACTTTGGCCACCTGATATGAAGAGCTGACTCATTGGAAAAGACCTTGATGCTGAAAAAGATTGAGGTCAGGCGGAGAAGGGGACGACAGAGAATGAGATGGTTGGATGGCATCGTAGACTCAATGGACCTGAGTTTGAATGAACTCTGGGAAATGGTGAAGGACAGAAAAGCCTGGCGGGCTGCAGTCCATGAGGTCACAAAGTCAGACACAACTGAGCGACTGAACAATACCACCACCACTCTGGGGTAGAAAAGGGACACCAGGATGGGCTGGCCTCACCCTGCACCCAAGGCTTCCGACAAAGGCACAGACGTGTCCTCTTACCCGCGCCCAGGGACCCTCAGCGCCATTGCCCTGGGCAGGCTCGTGCTTATATGTTGGTCACATGATTCAGAGCTCATACCAGAGTGCACGTGACTTTACTTTGGGCCAGTGGATCCCTGCTGAGGTGGTGAGGCACTCTGAACGTGGCCTTCGCTGGGCAGGGCCAACCTCCTCCCATAGTGCTCGGGTGGTGCAGACCGGTAAATCCATTCCAGCAAGAGGCAGACAAAGCAAGCGCTGGAAGGCCATCGTCAGAGTCTTCAGTTCTCATCCTGATGAAGGTGAAGCAGCCTTTCCACGGTGGGCACAGCAGCGGTTCCAGCTCCCAGCAGAGACCCACAGAGACTCACAAGGCTGGATGGGGCCAGTGACGAGCTTGCTCACTTGGTTAAGAGAGAAAGGCAGTCCCTTGTTCATTCAGGATTGGGGACTTAGCAAGCCAGAGAGTGAGGCTTGAGGATGAGTTGGGGGCAGATGGGGAGGCCGGAGAAGAGCACGGAAGAGGGCTCCAGCTTCTGTTCTGGGCTGTAGCTCCTGGACGCCCCCTGTGGACACTCCAAGCTGACACAGAGCTTGGAGAAGAGAGGGGTTTTCCTTATACCTGACCGGGGAGATTGCGCTCTACACTCCCCAGGGCGCAAGGATTTGACTAGCAGGCAAGGATCTGACCAGTTGGTTCACTCATTCATGAAACAAACACCAGCCGTCCAGCAGTGTGCCGTGCACCAGTGTGCAGAGATAAACCCACACCTCAAAACTTGGCTCTCTGTCCTTCTGGGAGCTAATGAGAAACAGAGAGCATGCCTCCAACATGTACGTTTGCAAAGGCGTTTTGATTTTTTAAATCAGGTGTCTCGCAGAGTCTCAGAGAAGAAGCAATCGCTCGGGCCCCCCTGTGCCAGTGGGGAATTGAGGCGGGTGGGGCGCTTCACACCCATGCTCTGAGGGATGCTGAGGCCACCTTGCCACCAGGACCTGACACCCAGGAAGATGACCGGGTGACACCCAGTACAGCCACCTCCTTTCCCTGAAGCTTTGGGGGTGCTTTCCCCATCATCTCCTTGGGCCCCTGCTAAGACATGCTGTCTTAGATGCGTGCCCCAAGCCGGCCACCACTGCTCAGCTGATGTTAGACTCTGGAGAGCAGGGCTAAAAATAGTTCCGATTTGATGCGCTGCTCCCCGGGGCTGAGCCGGCATCTGGCCCCTCCACCTTCCCTGGGAACTGAAGACGTCTCAGCCGGAGTGGGGGGAGTGGAGGGGTGGGGGGCTTCCAGGCCAGCCAGGCGGTGGAAGTTTCCAGAATCCATCCTCACACTCAGAGAGGGCCCAGAGCCCTCAGCTGGGGCTGTGTTGCTACACTCTTCCCAGTGTGCCAGCTTAGGGGCCCCGTGAGCCACCCACATCGGCGTTTGGGCAGTGTGAGGGGGTCCTCGGCTAGGACTTCTGTGTGGACACCCACGTGTATATGCCCAGGTGGGCGCTGGGTGCACTGCGCCGTGCCTGTGATACACTGGAAAGACAGCTTCGGCCCCTCTGCTCTGTGAGCTGTGGGCCTCTGACCCCGCACAGCCCCGGAGCTTCGCTTCTCTCTGAAACTGTCCAGAGAGGGCAGGAACCAGCCTCATCGTAGTGGTGTCCTGCCAGGCTGGTTGGTAGGTCCTCTCTTGTCTGCGGCCCAGGTCATTCCTGCTTTAACTGTTCTCCTCGCACCCGCTCTGGCCATCTGCCCCGGGGAACATGTATGTTATGAATTTGAAGGTGGTGTTGCAGCCATCTCTTGGTCAAACGAGACCATCAGAGCAGGGGATAAATGTACCGTAGCACCCTCTTCATGGATGCTTACCGTGGTGGGGTAGGGGCAGTGGCTGTACAGCAGCTTAACCCTGGGGTTGAGATCTAGCTGGAGAGGCCCCTGGGTCTGTGACTCCAGTACGGATGGGCTGTGAGCAGGGAGGGGCCTCTAGGGGTGGAAACCAGGCGTGTGGCACAGCTAATCAAATCAAGGCTGAAATCTGACTTTCCAACCTGGTGTGCTATGTAACCCCTCTGAGCCTCAGTTTTCTGATTCTATAAAACGGGGCTAGTAGATGACCTCATTCATAGAGTTGAAAGTGAAGTGGGAGGAGAGGGAAGGGGACATGATAAGGAATAGAAGGATGCAGCGTCTCTGGGTTAGAAGCACCGCCTCTGGAGTCCAGTGCTTGGACGAGGCTGGCGGCCGCGGCCCGGGACTTCCTCTCGCTTCGGTTTCTTCATCTGCCGATGATCGTGATGTTCTCAGGTTAAATGATGTAATATGTGTAGAAGGTTCACACTGTGCCTGTTATGTAGGAAGAACCCCACAAATAGGAGCTATTACTGTACTGAGGACCCAGCATAACAGGGGTGGGGAAGGGAAATGCTGTGACCTGGGCATGGAGTGAGGCACGTGGGGAGAACTGGGCCCTTCGGGGATGTTGGGGACAGCAGAAGCCAAGACACGGAGACGAGCCCATGCCGGGAAGGCCTGGGGCCAGAGGCCAGCAGGTGCGGCCAGGGGTGGGGAGCACGTGTGTGGAGGGTGGGGCGGAGGCAGGAGGTTGGATACCACACTGCACAGCCACGAGGGAGCCCCTGGGTTACTGGATCCAGGCTAGCCTCGATTTTCCTCATCGGTAAAAATGGGAGTATCGGTATCTGGCAGAGATTAGGCAGGCAGGCTGAACCCCGATCCTGTCTGCCACAGCTTGGGTGCCCCCCAGATCTGTGATGGCCTAGGAGAGCTTGAAGGACTTTTCTCTGTACTGACCTGGGGCCCCAGGGAAGACTCTCAGGGGTTCCCACCTGGGCATGGCGTCAGTATCCTACAGGTGGGAGCACCCCCTTTCTGACACCGCAGCCCTGGAGCCCCCGTTAACGCCTGGGGACCCGGGTCAGCTTCCATCCTGAGCAGGTGACAGACCGCAGACCAGCGAGGTTCCTGCACAAGCGCCACGCAGCCCGGAACCCTGAAACCGCCCGCCGTGCTCTGGGGGCACAGCCAGCTGGCCCTGGGCCCCTGGGATGCAGTCAGCGACGCAGAGGACGCACGGGGAGGAGCCCCTCCGCCTAGAAGGAGGGCCCCGACGGGGGTGCAGATCAGGCATCGCCACGACAGCTCTCAGCGCCTTCACCGCGACCGCAAGCCAGGCTTCCCCGATCTGCCAGGCTCAGGTGGAGGTGAAGCAGGACAGGTGTGAGCAGGGCCAGGGCTGCGCAGTTCAGGTGCCAGTGAGCTCGGGGGTGTGTGCAGGTAGCAGCTGGCCCAGTCCGTCCTGGATGTCGGGGGCAGGACTCCTCCCACGATGGCAGCCCTGTTTCCCCTCTCCCCTGTCTAGTGGCCGCAGCACCCTCTCTCTGGCGATTCCCGGCTGCCAGTGGAGAAGTGGGAGATTCCCACTTACACCCAGAAGTGATGTGCTTCAGCCTTTTCCCCTCTGCGTCCGTCCTCTGAGTCAGCTGCGATGCCAGGGGGCAGGACCCACCCCTCAGGGATCCCCGGTTGGAGCCTGTTGACACCAGGATATGGTCATGGACCACGGGGGTCTGTACAAGCGAGGACCTGGGCTTGTGCAGCGTGTTCGGGTGCGTGGCGGCGTGTGCCTGTGTGTCTTGCTGCATAGGACACAGCGTGTGGCCGTGAGGGTGCGTGACCTTCACGTGTGGTTAGCATGTACACACGTAGCGGTGTGTCCCCATTGTGAGTGCGGTGTGCATGAGTGTCTGTGTGTGGTGTTTGTGTGGAGCGTTTGTGGTGGTGGTGTTGGTGTGTGCATGTGCCTGTGAGACACTGCTCCACGCCCACCCAGGATGAGGGTCAACGTGCCCCCGGAGGCATGGGCTGCTTGTGTTTAAATAGTACAAAAATATAAAAGTTTTTTTTAATTGATGTATAAGTCACTTACAGTATTATGCTAGTTTCAGGGGTGCAGCAGAGTAATCCGATGTCTTTGTAGACTATACTCTGAGCAAAGTTGCTACGACACACTGACAGTATTTCTGGTGCTGTGCGTTCAGCCCTGTGACTTATTCACTTAACGCCTCATAGTTTGTCCCTCTTAATCCCCCTCCCCTGTCCTGCCTTCCCCTAAGGGAACTCGTTTAAGTGGCAAGTGTTGTTTTTTAATGTCAATTTCCAATTGTTCATTAGCAGTCTATAGAATACATTCGTTTTCATACGATGACCTTGTACCATGTTGCTGTTCAGTCGCCAAGTCAGGTCAGACTCTTTGCAGCCCCGTGGCCTGCAGCGCATCAGGCTCCTTCCTCCGTCTCCCTGTATCGTGAGACTTTGCTAAACTTGCTAATTAGTTCTGCGAACCTTTTTTTTATTCCTGGGGATTTTATCCAGATAGTCATATCATTTACAAATAGGGACAGTTTTACTTCTTTCCTTGCAATTAAAAAAAAATTTAATTGATTGATTGTTTTTGGCTGCGTCAGGTCATGGTTGTGGCTCAGCTGCCTCACAGCAGGTGGAATCTTAGTGACCTGACCAGGGATCGAATCTGCGTCCCCTGCATTGGAAGGCAGATTCTCAACTGCTGGACCGTCAGGGAAGCCCCTTCCCTTGCAGTTTGTATAACCTTATTTCTTTCCCCTGACTTACTGTACTGACCAGGACTTCTAGTATGATGTTAAATAGAAATGGTGAGTGTAGACATTACTGCCTTGTTCCCGATCTTAAGATCTTCAGTCTTTATATCATTAAGTGTGATATTAACTATTAATTTGTATAGATGTCCTTCATCTATGTCAGGTTAAGAAAGCTCTTTTCTATTTCTGGTTTGCTGGGAATTTTTTTAAAAAATCATCAGTGGATGTTGAATTCTGTCAAATGCTTTCTTTCTGCATCAGTTAATGTAGTGTGTGGTTTTACCTGTTAATATCATTAATTGCATTAATTGATTTCTGAATACAGAATAAGCCTTACATTCCCCAAATATACTCCAGTTGGCTATCAAATACTATTCTTTCTATATATCACTGAATTTGATTTGCTAGCATTTCCTTAAAGGTATTTGCATCTGTGTTTATAAGGGATGGGGCTTCCTTGATGGCTCAGACAGTAAAGAATCTGCCTGCAATGCACAAGACCCAGGTTCTGTCCCTGGATTGGGAAGATCCCCTGGAGAAGGGAATGGCTACCCACACCAGTGTTCTTGCCTGGAGAATTCCATGGACAGAGGAGCCTGGCAGGCTATAGTCCATGGGGTCGCAAAGAGCTGGACATGACTGAGTGATTAACACTTTCACTTTTATAAGAGATATTGTCTGTAGTTTTATTTTCTTGTGTGGTACATGTCTGACTTTGATAGAATAACGCTGGCCTCATAAAGTGAATACAGAAGTGTTCTCTTCTCTTATTTTTCTGGGGAAAAAATGCACAGAATTCATGCTGTCCGTATTTCTACTTTCAGTGTTTAGTAGACTTTTTCTCTTAAAGATTCCTAAAGCTTCAGGTCCCCCCAAACCTAGACTCAGCCCTGTTTAGGACTTTGAGGGTGAGTTGCCTTCCACAATAGAGACTTCACAATGTGTCATAAGAAGCAGCAGGGTACTGTAGGTCCAGACAGGTGAAATTATTCAGCCTCTTGCTTCTAGCTTCCCTTAGCTAACTGCCAGTGGGGCAACATAATTTGGCCAAGACCTCCGATGGACCTCAGTCATGACTTGCTGTGTGACTTTAGGGAAACCACTCAGCCTCTCTGAGTCTCAGATGAACCAAAGAGGAAAAGATGACAGATATGTCTCTTTCAGAGTGCGCTATAAAAGGTGAAAATGTGCTCAGAGAACTAGAGAGTTCTCCTGGAGGCATAAGGAACTTTAAACAGGTCTGTGGTTTATGAGGGAAGGGGAGGAGACAGCCTTGGAAGGGGAATAAGGAGAATGGGCTGAAGGGAAGACAGGAGGAGAGCCCTTTGTAATAGGTGCCATCCTTGGCCTCTGGTCTCCCATCTGTTCTCACAGGCATTGCCTCATCTGAGTCTCCTGAGGCCCTCTACGGGACCACGATAACATGCATCCATCCATTCACCATGTCCTAGGGTCCTCCTCTGGGCCAGGCATTGCACAGGCAAGAACACTGAGGCTCCATGAGGGTAGGAGATGCAACACAGCCAGGAACAGAACTGAAAAAGAACCCAGGTGTTAGCGGCAAACCATGGTTTTCCACTGTAGTAAAAGCAAGCAAGTTGCACTAAGGTCAGAAGGAAGGAGACAGCTAGTCTACCTCATAGAGCTGCGTGCGTGGGAACTCCAAGCACTGCTGGCCCCAGTGCAGAATTCTGGGCTTGCAGCCCTCCTCAACCCCTTACTCAGCTGGGTAAACCGAAGCACATTCGTAACCCTGGCGCTTCGGTTTACCATCTGTTAAAGAGGGGGTAACATTGCAACCACCTTATACATCTGTTGCAAGGATTAAGTAAGTTAAGTTAAAAAATACAAAATGCTCACAGCAGTGCCAGACACATATGAGCGCCACACACTGGGTGTTACTTGTCAAGAGGCTTGGCCATTCTTTAGGCTCTGAGAAGCCAGAGAAAGATGGAGTTAATACAAGGATCCTTCGGCTTAGCGATCCTTCGGCCTGCCCCTCTGAGATGGGTGAACTGCCCAAGGTCGAGCAGCCCTGCAGACCTCACACCAGACGCCGGCTTCCTGAGTCCCCGCTCCACAAGGACGGCTGCCTGCCTGCCTTTAGATCCGTGCCTTTACGATCCAGTGTTCTCAGGAGAGAAACAGTGTGACAGCCGGTGACACAGAATCCGGGTGGAAGCCAGTCAGGAGGAGGAGAGTTGGATGTTTTTCCGCCGAAACGCCTTTCTAGGGGAGGTGAGCTTTCTGGAACCTGCCAAGGAGAGGGAGAAGGTGAGGGAACAGCAGCCACCTTGTGTCTCCTGCAGATGCGTTCTCGTGGGGACATGGCATATCTGGGACTGCCCCTCGGCCTGGCCAGACGCCCCCCTGCACCCCGATGCTGCCGCATTGAAAGGTGCAGGCCTTGGGAGGCCGCCGGCTGGGAGTGAGATCACGGTGCAGAGGAGCAGCCTTCCTGCGTGGCTTAGGGTCTGGCGCCACCTTGTGGCCATGGGCCACAGCTGTCTTTGCACAGGGCTGACAGCTTAGCAAGAAGAGGCTGCTGGCTGGGCTTCCCCAGAGGTCATCAAGACCCCACTCTGGATTCTATAAGGCCTACCAGGGACCCCGGGACTTGAGGACAGAAGAGGAGGGTGCAGGAGCCAGAGGATTGGGTGGAAGGCCCTTGATTGGGAATTTTGAACTAGACTCTGATGTAGCTCCTACTCCAGGTGGCAGGCTATGTGAGCCGGTATCCCAGGAGGCATGATAACCAGTTTTGGTCTCAGACTTGACCCCAGTGCACACTGGGCTTCAAGCACCTGTCTGCTTACGGGTGGGGAGTGGCTCCGGTCCTGCCCACTCCTACCTTCATCTCCTCCCGTATCTTGGGATGCTACCACAGAGGCAAGCTTGGTTTCTCTGGCAGATGTTATGGTTGAACCAACGTGTTCTGGGCTCGTTGTCTTCCATTTCACTGGCTGTGCTGGACAGAGGGGCTAGTGGCTTGGGGAACAGGGGCGCGGAAGGGCAGATCAGGAGCTCCCTTTGCCCTGGCGAGGCTGACCTGCGTGAACCTGAGTGTTGGTGTGACCTCGCCTGGGGACCTGAATGGGCTTGGGTTACGAGACGTGATCGTTCCCCCTTTGGGCCCCCTTGTGAGGCTGGGGGAGGTAGAGGCTGTGGTCTGCGAGAGTAGGCCTGAGAAGGTAGAGCTTTGTGGTCTGGCCTCTGAGGGAGTCTGTGGCCCCCGGCACTGTGCACTGCAGGTGCCACATCCGAGTAGAGAGGAGTTTAGGAGCAGAGAGACCATATCCGACCTGGGGGACCCAGGGCACCAAGGCTATCCTGGCCACGTGGCTATTCTGGGTGCCCTGCGGAGCCTCTGGACTCAAAGCCCTGCTTCAGCCCCTTCACCAGGGCACCCTCGACCCCTCCTGCCCTGTCTCCCCAGGCCACCGTCCCACCTGATCCAACCGCCACCTCTGCCCAGGTCCTGGAGTCCGGCTCCCAGCCCCTTCCAACTGCTTGGGACCACACATCCTTAGAGCGGGCTCCCCCGCCCAGCCCGCTGCTACGGTCGCCTCGTCTAGTCGGTCTCCTTCGGGCCCGCAGTTCCGACATAGCTTCCCTCTCCTCTGTCCCTTTCTCTGTCTCCCCCAGAGCTCTCTGTCCGTCTCCCTTCTCTCTGTGCACGGGTCTGTTTCTTTCTCCCTGTCTCTCTCCACCTGTCTCCATCTCTCTCTGTTGCCGTCTCTTGTGTGTCTCCGTCTCTGCCCCTCTCTCTCAGTGGCCCCGTAGCTTTCCAGGTCAGCTTCAACAAGCAACCCCCCGGACACCCCCTCCTTCCCTTGGCCTCTCCCCCTGGTCCAGTGATTTTGGGAACTTACAGACTGAGGCCGAGAGACAGGCAGTGACTCATGGGAAGCGGCGCAGCCAGTGAGCAACAGAGCCTGGAGCAGACGAGGATTCGACGCCCTGCTTCGCTTCAGAGCTTCTGTTTTGCCAGGTGTTAAGTGACGGTAACCAGAGCTGCCCCGCAGGGCGTGACAGGCCCTTCGGGACACGCCTGGCCCGCGGTGGTGCCCGGTGGGGCTGGCAGCCGCGCACTGTTCACTCCAGCCTGACACCATTCCTGTTCCAGCGCCTCCCTCCCCAAAGTTTCCTGCAGGGCTGTTCTCTGCTCACCCCCAAGGAGTGTATATGCAGGAAATAAGGCATCCCTCTCAGCCCCCTCCCGATGGGTCTTCTTCGAGGTCTTTTCCATAGGTAGGAGGCCCACCAGTTTGGACTTACATAGGAGCATCACTGTAGTTTTGTATTATTTTGCAAATGTAGGCTTTCTCACCTCTGCTTCTAAAGCACGGTCTGCTGTGAAATCCACGTGAGGTTCCTGGGCAATGCCCACCTTTCCCGTTGCTTCAAGGAGGAGGGTACAGAGCCCTTCTCTGGGAGCCTCTTAGAAAGTCGGTGTACCTGGGGAAGCGGCCTGCCTTTGCAGTGCTGTGACAGTGCTGTCCTGCAGGGGGGACTCAGCCCTGGGGGACAGGAGTCTTCCTTCTTCCACAGGGCCCCCCGGGGGAGAGTGTGAACAGAGACAAGCTCACGTGTCCATGAGAGATAGACAAGACACAAGAAAGTCAGGGAGAGAACCAGCGATGGGGCTGGGGGCCGGCAGGGCCCAGGAGCCGAGGGAGGGGTGGGATTTTTTTCTGAGCATGAGGGGAAGTCAGGGAGGGCCGTCTGTGATTTTGACAAAGTGCCTTGGCTGCTGGGCGGAGAGAGGGTTGTTCTGGGGGCAAGAGTGGGCCCTGGGAGGCCAGTTAGGAGGCTTCTGCTCTGATCCAAGAGAGAGGGGGTGATGGCGGGGACCAGGCTGGCAGTGGCGATAGAGACAGACCCCCAAGTGGGCCCCTGATGGGGTGCCTGGGGACAGCAGGGACCATGTAGGGGGTCAGCCACGCTCTCAGCCTCTGTGATTCTGGCTTGGTGGTTTAGGAGACATTCCCAGGGGATGGCCAGGGACGCACTTGTCATTCTGTCCTGTTGTCTGTGACCCAGATTGATCCTAACGGGGTCTACTGTGCTTTCTGAACCTTGCTTTGGTCCTGGCGCTGCCAGCTCCTCTGGGGTGGGCTTGGCCCCAGAGGCCGCTGGCTGAGTCTGGCTTCTGTGTGTGCTAAGTTGCTGCAGTTGTGTCCGACTCTTGGTGACCCTATGGACTGTAGCCCAGCAGGCTCCTCTGCCCATGGGATTTCCCAGGCAAGAGTACTGGAGTGGGCTGCCATCTCCTTCTCCAGGGCATCTTCCCAAGTCTGGCCTAGATGATGCCGTCCATCCTCCCCTTGTTGTGGCTTGGAGGAAGTGTCTATGGTTTAGGGAGAACTGCAGCGGGCATGGGGGCTTTCTTCCGTGGGCCTGGACCCATGGCCAGCGCTTGGATCATCTCCCCAGGCTCCCCATCAGCCTCATGACGCTGTAACTCCCCTATGGCAAAGAAGAGTAGCAAAGACACAGAGCTGGGGTGGTGAGTCCAGGCCCCCAGAGCCACGCCCTCCACCGGCACTGCCCCCCTGGCCCTGTGGCCCTCCCGGAGGGAGCGGGGTCCATGTGTTTGTGTGGCTGAGTCCTGGGCCACGCCTCGACGGAGGTGCCACTGTAGGCTCCCCCTAGTGTGGAGCGGGGCACACACGAGTTTTGGGGTCCAACAGCCTCGGCCAGCTCCCGGTGGCTCCCGCATCCACCTCTGGAGCCTGTGCCTGGGAGCCCTGCCTGCCTGTCCCACATGGGTTTACTTCTGCCTGCCGCCTGGGACCCAGGCCACACCGGGCAGCCCACCAGTGATCCTCAGTAGGAATTTCATAAACGCTAATTCCTTTCCCTCCTCCTCCAGAGAGGTGGAAGCCCTCCTGGAATTTTCCCCCTGGGACCCTGGACTTGAGCGAGCCCACCTGCGGTACTTCCTTGGCAGGCCTGCAAGGCCGCTGGGTCCCCCTCTTCATTTCTCACTGTATAGATGAGCAAGCCGAGGTGGGGGAGGGGACAACTTGCCCAGGCCCCCTTCCCCGGCCTGACCCCACCCCATCCCAGCCTGAAGCCTCACTACCTCATTCGTGGCCTGGGAGAACCCCTAGAGCTGGTCCAAGCACCTGGAAAACCTCAGAACCAAGGAGGGGCGGCTGGTTTGCCCGGAGGGCCTGGCCCTTCCAGAACCCCCGCCCAACCCATGCCTCTCTCTGTGTTCTGTCCCGTCTCTCGCAGGTATATCCGCACCATGTACCTGGGGATTCAGAGCCAGCGGCAGAAGGAACACCAGCGACGCTTCTACTGGGCTATGATGTACGAATATGCAGACGTTAACATGCTGCGCCTCCTGGAGACCTTCCTGGAAAGCGCCCCCCAACTGGTGCTACAGCTCTGCATAATGATCCAGAAGAGCCGCGCCGAGACGCTGCCCTGTGAGTCCCCCCACCCCCGCCCCGGGGCTGGGGGCCGCCCTCCGCGCACACTCCAGGGGCGTCGCCCGTCGGATCCCCGAGTCCCCGGCGGCGCCGCATCTCTGCGCCCCAGTGTGCGCGCTGGTACCGCCGCCGTCACGTGTGCGCCTGCGCGGCCTTCACGTGCGCAGAGCAGAGCCCGGTCTCCCGTGTCCCTGGAGCGGCAGAGCAGGGGGCCTGGGTCTCCCAGCCCAGGGAAAAGGCCCCTTATCTTGGCGCTGGCCTGAGCCGCGGCATTTGCACACATGGGATGAGGGAGACAGCACGTGCCCAAGAGGCTAAATCGTGTCACGCGGCACCAGCAGCTTTAGACATCCTGGAGCCGTGGTGCTTCAAACGCGTTTACAAAATGCAGAAGCCCCGTTTATGAAACAGGCTGAAGCAGCTGTGCTCTAGGTAGATGGTGGGTGGGGGTCCAGAGCCCAGGGTATCCTGCCCGCCGACCCCACTCCGGGCCCCTGCGGCTCCAGATAGTCTCCAAGCGCCCAGGGGCTGGTCTGGACACCACTGGTTTCTACAGCAGCAGGAAGCCTTTGGGGGCCACCCGGCGACCCAAGAAGCCCTTTCTAGGTGGGACTCCTCTGGTCAAAGCACACTGTCACCCTGGGTTGCTGATGTCAGGACAGACCAGCCTGCAAGTGTCCAGGTCATGTCAGAACTTATTTCACTGGGGCTGGAGTTCTGATTGGGGCAAAGGTCCAGGGTAAGGAGGGGCTGGAGATCACGATGCTTGGGGGATACTGGGGACATTTCATCCTGGGGAAGATGTAGGCTATGTGAACCCCAGCATTTGAAGGGATGTAGGGGAACCATGATCGTTCCAAAGAGCAGGAGGGAGCTACCAGGAGATGGTTATCAATTCACCATGTGGGAGACATTTCAAACAGTGGGAGCCATCCAGAGACAGAGAGACTGTCTCAGGAGGTAGTGAGTTTCCCATCATGGGGACCATTCAAGCAGAGATGTTGCTAAAGGGACTCAGTGCAGAGATTCCTGACTCCAGAGGATGTGAATGTGTATGATCCACAGTAGCAAGGCAGCTGGGGCAGAGGGTCCCTGGCCATTGGGGCCTGCGGCCTCCTGGGTCCTTGCCTCTGGGCCCCTGGCTTCCCAAGCTGCTCCAGTGGGCCCTGGGTGTCACCAAGTTCACAGGCACCTGTAGAGCACTCTCCAGTGGGATCCCCCCTTGCTCCACACCTTCTGGAGAGGACAGCCAAGTCTGCGAACTTGGGAGGGGCTTGTTGGTGACGTGGACGCTGTGCGTCCTTGCAGGGCAGCATCCTGGAAAGATGGGGCGACTCCCCCTGCTGCTTGACAGCTGTGTGACCTATGGCAAGGTACTGAGCCTCTCTGTTCCTTAGCTTTCTCATTTCTGAAATGGAGATAATATTGGTACTTACCACAGAGGGTTGTTCTGAACATTTTTGACATGATGAATGTCAAGGGCCTCAGGCAGCATCTGGCCATTTTGTTGGTGGTGATGGTAGAATTGGACCACACGTTACTAATGACATCATGGCCAGCTGGTGGCCTTTGGTGACACCTGTCCACTTTGCAGCATTAATGCTAGTAAACGCTTAGGTAGATTGCTGTTTTTGTAATAGGTGAGTTTTCCATGGATCTTGCCAGATACCAGCCTCTTCCACTTTTTCTCCTTATGCCACCTCTCCACCTTGGATTCCTCTTTTATAACTGGGTTAACATTACAGTAGTCAGCCTGAAAGATGGATTCGTATCCAATTTACCCGTAAAACTGGTTGTTTTTGTTAAGTCGCTCAGTCGTGTCTGACTCTTTACGACCCCATGGACTGTAGTGCAGCAGGCTTCTCCATCCTTCACTATTTCCCAGCGTTTCCTCAAACTCGTGTTCATTGAGTCAGTGATGCCATCCAGCCATCTCATCCTCTGTCGTCCCCGTCTTCTGCCCTCAGTCTTTCCCCCCATCAGGGTCTTGCCCAGTGAGTTGGCTCTTCGCATCAGGTGGCCAAAGTATTGGAGCTTCAGCTTCTGCTTCAGTCCTTCCAATGAATATTCACTGGTTTGATTTCCTTTCAGTCCAAGGGACTCTCAAGAGTCTTCTCTAGCACCACAATTCAAAAGCATCAATTCTTTGATGCTTATCAATTCAAAATACAATCGTAGTGGTAATATTAAATCATGCAGATATTATGCAGATATTATAGGCCTTCTCTTGTGGCTCAGCTGGTAAAGAATCCACCTGCAACGCGGGAGACCTGGGTTCAATCCCTGGGTTGGGAATATCCCCTGGAGAAGGGAAAGGCTACCCACTCCAGTATTTTGCCCTGGAGAATTCCAAGGACTGTATAGTCCATGGGGTCGCAAAGAATCGAACATGACTGAGCGACTTTCATCTTCACTTTCATTTAAATATTTTGGTCATTTGGAGTCCTCCTTAAATCAGATGTCTCCGGTCAAGTTTAAATAAAGATAAAAATTATACATTTTACCTGGTAACATATGCCATTTTTCACTGGTAATGAGCCTGGTGTCCGCTGGGAGCTTCGAGAGTCGTCCTGGCTATGGCAGGGATGGGGAGGTGTTCCCGCATGGTGAGAAAAGTCCACCAGAGCTGTGTGTAAATTCCACCTCCGCCACTTATTGGCTTTACAACGTGGGACAAGTTGATCTAACTGGGCTTCTTCATCTGGAAAGTGGACGTAATAACTCCTCTGGGTGGTTGTGAAGGTCTAGCGAACTGCACGTGCCCGTCTACAGCACTTTGGCGGGTGTCTTACGGGTACATGACACAGTCTTCCGGTCCACAAAGATGCTTTCAGTCAGGCGCCACGCTGCCTGCAGAGGGTAACAGGGAACATAACAGAGGTGGTCCAGGCCCTCATGAATCTTCCACTCTCTCTTGGGAGACATAACAGGAGCAGTTAGTAGCCGGCATATTGTGGCAAATGCTTTAAGCAAACAAACACGATGCCAGGACTGCAGTACCTGGGGTGGGGTGTGCAGAGAGCTTATCTGTGCAGGGTTGGGCGTCCCAGCTGGCACTAGTGGTAAAGACCCCGCCTGCCAGGACAGGAGACATAAGAGACATGGGTTGGATCCCTGGGTCAGGAAGATCCCCTGGAGAAGGGCGTGGCAACCCACTCCAGTAGTCTTGCCTGGAGAATCCCGTAGACAGAGGAGCCTGGCGGGCTACAGTCCATGGGGTTGCACAGAGTCAGACACAGCTTGAAGCAACTTAGCACACACACATCAGAGAAAGCTTCTCTAGAGAGTTGACACTTAGCCTGAGTATAAACGATGAGGAGGAACCAGCTATGGGAGGAGCAGAAACAACTTTCCCTGCAGAGGGGCTTGCATATACAAAGGCCTTGGGGTGGGAAAAGCCTGCCTTACTCTAGAATATGACAGGACTCAGCATGGCTGCGGGTCAGCAGTCAGGGGAAGGAGAGTGATGTGGGGGAGGGTGGGGAGGAAGGCGTGGGCCTGACAACTTGGGTGTATACCAAGTGCAGTGGGAAGGGTTATGTAGGAAAGCTATGTGATCAGATTAGTTTAAAAAAGAATAAAATTATTTGCCTGCACGAATTTTAGTTGCAGCATGTGGGATCTAGTTTCCTGACCAGGGATTGACCCTGGGCCCCCTGCATTGGGAGTGCAGAGTCTTGGCCACTAAAACACCGGAGAGGTCCCAGATTAGCTTTTTTAATTTTATTTTTTTATGTATTTTTGGTTGAGATGGGACTTCGTTGCTCCCCGGGCTTTATTCTAGTTATGGAGAGTGGCTTCTCTCGTCTCAGAGCACCGACTCTAGGCGCTTCAGTAATTGCAGCTCCGGGGCTCTGGAGCACAGGCTCAGTAACTGTGGCTCACAGCTTAGTTGCTCCAGGGCGTGCGAGATCTTCCCGAATCAGGGGTTGAACCCGTGTCTCCTGCATTGGTGCCACATTAGCTTTTAGAGAAGATCCCTTTCCTGGTGTGCAGGGAGGAAACCAAGAGCCCAGAGCACCTGTTAGAGGCAGCTGTGGGGCTCCAGGGCTGAAACGATGGGCTTGGAGTGCATGGAAGAGGAAGCCAAGTGCACGGATTGGCAGGCAACTCTGGAGCAGAAATCAACAACACTTAGCAGGCCTGGGGGAGGTGATGATGGAAGGAGGCTGAGATGGGGTATGTTGAGATGAAAGATGCTCTCTGGGGATCGGGTTGAGTCAGCAGCTCTGTCGCCTTTCCCAACTTTGGAGGTTTTCTGATGCTTTTGGCCGGGGTGGGGGAGTGCCCCTCGCTTCACCCACACAGTGCCTGAGCCTGCCTTTTGGGATTGAGCCCCCACTGAGGTGGTGTCTTTCTTATACGACTCTGTGACCTGTTGTTCGCGGCCTCCCACCCGCCACGTGTCAGGCATCTGCTCTGCTATAGGCAAGATGCTGTGTCAGGAATGGGTTTGCAAACACACCTATTCTTCGGTGGGTATCCTTAAACACTGGTTTTCTTTTAGACAAACATTGAACTCTTAAATAGGCCCCTGTCTTTCCATCCCTTTGGTGTTAACCTCCCTAATTAGTTTTCTTCTTCATCGTCTTTTTTTTTTTTTTTGAGCTGCCCCCCTGCATCATGTAGAATCTTAGCCCCCCAACCAGGGATCAAACCTGGATCCCTTGCACTGGGCGTGCGGAGTCTTAACCACTGGGCCACTGGAAGTTTCTGGTTTTCTCTTTCTTAAGCTCACTTGCTGGCTCCTCTTCTATCAGAAACTCTCCCGCTTCACACCTGCTCCTTTTTCCTGCAAGAGCTGATAGGAAACTCCCCAGAGATGCAGGTGTCCATCCGCTTTCTCTGCTGCTCCTGCCTGTGCCTGTTGGAGGAGGCGTCAGCTCCCTCTCCTGATCAGCTGCCCCTTCTGCGTGAGGACCAGTCAGCTCCCTCTCCTGATCAGCTGTCCCTTCTGCGTGAGGACCAGTCAGCTCCCTCTCCTGATCATCTGTCCCTTCTGCGTGAGGACCAGTCAGCTCCCTCTCCTGATCAGCTGTCCCTTCTGCGTGAGGACCAGTCAGCTCCCTCTCCTGATCAGCTGTCCCTTCTGCGTGAGGACCAGTCTTCCACTTTCCCCTTCTCAGGGGAAGGAGGCCCAGCTGTGTGGTTGGTTAACCGGCCCTGCTCGCCCTCCTCTCCCCATGATCAAAGATGACCACCTCTCTCCTCTTGGGAGATTTCTCTTCTCTAATGTGAAAAGTGCTTTCTCCAGTCCTGCTTGCATGGACGTCGGTTGTTATCCTCCAGATCTGGGTCACAAAAGCTGATTGCGTCCATGCTCAGTCGCTCAATGTACAGAGGTACATTGCCTGCGTCAGACTCTTGGCAACTCCAGGGACTGTAGCCCACCAGGCTCCTCTGTCTATGGGATTTCCCAGCATGAATAGTGGAGTGGATTGCCATTTCCCCCTCCAGGGGATCTTCCCAACCCAGGGATTGAGCCCATGTCGTCTACGGTCTCTGCACTGGCAGGTGGATTCTTTACATCTGAGCCACCTGGGACTCCCCAAAGTCGGTTACTTGATCATTTACACTCGGGTAAAGTTGCTGCCCAGAAGGTGGCAATTATGTGGTTGTATGGCCTGAAGGTGACAGATCTGAGCTTTACACCAACCTGTGAATTTCCACTGCGTCAAACACCATCAGGTAATGGATCGCCTTGCACAAAGTGATAGGGAGTTTTGGTGCCCCGATCCTCTGTGATGTTGGCCACCACCTGGCCTAACCCTGATGGTTAGGAGGGGTAGCCCCCTCCTGCCTGACTCCCCACCTACTGTCCCACCCCCAGCCCCCTGGTGCTGAGCTGGAGCTAGCTGCTGGCTCTGATATTCCTGGGCCTCCTGGAATAATAAAGGGGAAGATGTGTGCTTCCCCTGGCTGCCTTGCATCTTCACAGATAGCTGCGATGAAGAGGGGCATGCCTGCCTTCTGCCACCAGAACACAGACTCAGCCTCTCTCACTTCCCTGGAGGAGGATCTCTCTCCAGCTCTGTTTCTGTCTCCTTCTGAGGAGTCACCCCTCCTCTCTCCCATCAGATACTTGCTTGCGGTCTACACACAGAGTTCCCTGAACAACGAACTCCAGCTCACAGCCCTGCTTCAGCTCCCAGTGGCTTCTTATCAAACAGAACATTAAAACCTTACACTCTTAAACAGGATCTGCAAGGATTTTAAAGAGACATGACACTTTCAGTGCATCTGTGTAACTTGACTTTGTATCCAATTCTGAGGACTTTTGGCTGAGGTTGCCCCTAACAACAAGCAAGAGAAAAAGAGAGTAGAGTTCTTTGTTTTGTTTTGTTTTGTTTTTTAATTGTGATAAGAACAAGTGAGATCTACCCTCTTAATAAATTTTAAGTGCAGGATGCACATGTGAGGAAAAGTCCTTAAAGCGGTAGGAAAGCTATGAGAAAGGCAGGGTAAATCAATTTCATTGGCTGCACAGTCGTAAAGAATCCGCCTCCCAGTGCAGGAAGCACAAGAGACAGAGGTTCCATCCCTGGTTCAGAAAGATCCCCTAGAGGAGGAAATGGCACCCCACTCCAGTATTCTTGCCTGGGAAATCCCATGGACAGAGGAGCCTGGCGGGCTACAGTCCATGGGGTCACAAAAGAGTGACTAAACAATAATAGTTAGCACAGATGAAATAACAGTTGGCCACCTGAGCGTGTTTGTGCATCAAATGCTGTAACAAGAGGGACATTGAGGCAGGCTGACCAGCGGTGCTTCAAGGGGGAGGCTCTGAGAGCTGCCAGTTCAGAAGCCTGAGCAGTAACTATAATGTGACCACTTATTCAGTAACTGTTTGCTAAGCATCTACTATGTGCCAGGCATGGTTCCAGGAGCTGGGGGCAGATAAAAGTAATAAAACAGACAGGAAGCCCTGCGCTCATGGAGCTTATGTGTCTTGGAGAGAGAGGTGGACAAGGAACAGAACAAAGATTTTGTCTTCTGTATTAGAAAATGGTAAAGACGGCTCTAAAGCTGGAAAGAGAGCCACAGGGGAGCAGAGCTGTGTCCAGCGTTCAGTAAGGGAGCAGGAAGGGGACCTCTGAGCAAAGATGTAGAGCAGGAAGGGATCCAGCCTGCAGGTCACTGGAGGTACGTGCACCGGAGGAGGGCATAGCCAAACGCAAGGCCTTGAGCTAAGCAAGCGACCCCAGTGTTTCGGGAGCAGCCAGGAGGCTGGGAGGATGGGGCATGATGCTCCCCATTGCATCCATAGCTCAGCCCTGCCCAAGGTCTTGTCAGCAGAGCATCTTTTCTTCTTCTTTGTTAAAAAAAAAAATATTTAAACAGCTTTATTGAGATACAGTTTATATACTGCACAAGTCATTCATTTGAAGTACACGATTCAATAGCTATCATTCTGGGAGCATCAGAGCTTTGAATCTTGTTGGCTGTTTGCCCCTCAGTGAGGGTAGATTTACCGGGACTTTTCAGTGATGGCAGACGGCTTCCTTCACAGTGTGCTCCAGGCCCACCAGAATTCTGGCATTCATGAGGCTTCTGCCAGGCCAGCTGAGTGGCTGACATTTGTTCTAGAATCTCTAAAGTCTGCCTTTACCCAGCTGGCAGAACCACAGTGCTCTCCTGCCTCTGTGAGTGGATTAATATCACTAGACCATGGGCCAGGAGCAGGGCATAGACCCCGAGGTCTTGGGCACCGTCAATGGGAGCTTACGTGTGAGTCCATGGGAGAAGGGGAGCTACTGGAGCTTGTAAGCCCAGAGCACTGGGGCCTTTGGAGCTGGAGGTACTGGGTTGGAAGCTCCCTCACCAGCAGTGTGCTGATGTTGTAGCAGTATTTTTGTTTTTTAATTTTTATTTTTACTTTATTTTACTTTACAATACTGTATTGGTTTTGCCATACATTGACATGAATCCACCACGGGTGTACATGCGTTCCCAAACATGAACCCCCCTCCCACCTCCCTCCCGTTGTAGCAGTTTTAAAAGACAGATTTTGTTATTGTTTGGGCGTTTCAAGGCCAATAGATCAGGAGACAGATGCCACTGAAAAAATCACTTGTCACAGATTCCCAAGAAGAGGCCAGCATGCCACATCATCGTTGGGGGGGTTGGGATAGGCTAGTCTGAATAATATCAGAAAACTCTGGGGTCCAGGGCTGTCCCTGATTGTCTGGTACCTGGCCCTGATGTGATTAGGACACACTGAAAGTGGCCCAGAGTGTCAGGGCCCAGAGAAGGAGGTGTGAGTTCTGGACTGGTTGGTTTGCATATGAAAAGCACCTCTTCTTTTCTATTTCTAGGAATTTGCTAAACCTGAGAGGGGTGGTCCCTCCAGGATCAGCATGGCCCCAAAGAGGAACCATCAGAATACAAGTACACGCTTCAAGCCTTAAAACTAGACAAATCCTTTTACCTCCTGGCGCCTTGGTTTCCTGTCCTATAAAATGGGGTACCAGTAAGCATTTCAGGGGATTATTGTCAGGATTAAAGGAAATAATTTATGCCAAGTGTCTGGCACAGTGCCTGCTGTATTGGGAACTCTTGGTGGGTATCATTCCTCCTCACCTCTGCCTTCTGCCCTCAAGGTTTTCTTCTGAAAGACGCACACACAAATGGAAGCTCCCCGGGAGTTCTCTTTTTCCGCTTTCAGGGATAATGGTGGGAGGGTGAGACAGCTGGTGGGCTCATTTCTCCATCAGCCCCTTTGAGAATCAAAATACCCCTGCGATTTTGCACATGGTTTCAGAAGGACCAGACCAGTTGCTGCCCTGCCCTTGAGGGGCTCACCTGCATCAAGGTGAGAACATACGTAAGGAAAAAGGGAAGGAGTCAGAGAGTGTATGGGATGGTGGGTCTCACTAAAGTGGGAAGTGCGGCCTGGAGCTGAAGCGCCAGTACTTCAGCCACCTGATGCGAAGAGCTGGCTCTTTAGAAAAGACCCTGACGCTGGGAAAGATTGAAGGCAGGAGGAGAAGGGGACGACAGAGGATAAGATGGTTGGAAGGCATCACCAACTCAATGGACACGAGTTTGAGCAAGCTCTGGGAGTTAGTGATGGACAGGGAAGCCTGGCATGCTGCAGTCCATGGGGTCGCAAAGAGTCGAACACGACTGAGCGACTGAACTGGACTGAAGGGCTGGAAGGCGGGAGGAGGTACTGGGAGCTGCAGTGTGCAGTGTCTGGCTGGCGATGGCCTGGCTGAGAAGGCAGGCTCTGGTAAAAGCCTTCGTGCAGTGACCTTTGGGGACCTGGGAAAGGGCCATGCAGGTGCTGGGCAGAGCCGGCGCACGTGTCCTATGGTGGGACTGCGCCTGGAGCACGTGGGGCAGAGCGGGTGTGAGGAGCTAGCTGGAGGTGACCTCAGAGCGGCCAGGGGTCGTCCTGAGTCAGGCCCAGGACGAAGGCCTGGCACCATGACAGGAACTTCGGTTTGAGGCCATTGGAGAAGGGGGCGCTGAGGGGCATGAGTGGGGACTGGACAGGGTGCACTCATAACTCAAGGCAGTGTCTTGAGAGGCCCCGCAGGCCTTAGAAGGACCGAAGCCTTAACTCTGGCCGAAACATCGCAGCGGCCACCCGAGGGTGACCGTACTGGGTTTAAGGGCCTCCCCGGTCAAAGCTGTCCAACTGACACTTGTTCCCGTCGTGCTCCGTTTCATTGGTCGTGAGGTGCGGACGTCCTCTTTCTAGAAACCTTAGATGCTTAGTCTGGTGATCAGAGCCCTGAGACCCCTGACCCAAGCCTTTCCCAGGGGTGGCCCCCCAGGAGGCCCTGACTTAGAGACCCCCCAGCTGGTGAGGCTGGACTCAGGTCTCCCAGTGGGCAAGCCGCACCCCACCCCCCACCCCTCGTGGGCTGCACCAGGAAAACAGGCAAGACATGAGAGTCACTGCCTGGAACTCGTCGTGGCTGAACAGGGAGTGTTCAGCAGTCTCCAGCCTGACCTTTGAAATGCAGAAGGTGATGGAGCTGTAAGTGGGAGGGATCATAAACATACCCAGCCTGAGCACAGTGTGGGCTTGGGTCTCGGCCAGGGTCATATGCTGACTCTGGGGTTGACCTCGGGCCAGACAGAAATCTTCCAAGTGAACCACTGCAGAGGGAAAGCCCTGCACCCCCTCCCTCTGTAATGAAATACGTGGCAGGCCTTTGAAGAGTGATCACTTAATAGGAGGAGAGTCAGGCCTTTGAAGAGTGAGAGGCAGGTCTTTGAAGAGTGAGAATCAGGCCTTTGAAGAGTGATCAGTTAACAAGAGGGGAGTCAGGCCTTTGAAGAGTGATCACTAAACAGGAGGCAAGTCAGGCCTCTGAAGAGTGATCACTTAACAGGAGGGGAGTCAGGCCTTTGAAGAGTGAGAGTCAGGCCTTTGAAGAGTGAGAATCAGGCCTTTGCAGAGTGATCAGTTAACAGGAGGGGAGTCAGGCCTTTGAAGAGTGAGAATCAGAGCTTTGAAGAGAGATCACCCAACAGGAGGGGAGTCAGGCCTTTGAAGAGTGAGAATCAGACCTTTGACGAGTGATCACCTAACAGGAGGGGAATCAGGCCTTTGAAGAGTGAGAGTCAGGTCTTTGAAGAGTGAAAATCAGAGCTTTGAAGAGAGATCACCCAACAGGAGGGGAGTCAGGCCTTTGAAGAGTGATCATTTTGAGAAGAGTGATCTCAGCTAATTCTGGCGGTCGCCTCTTTCTTTGTGGCTTGCGTGTTCCTTTCCTGAGGAAGGTAGAGGAGAACTTGGATTTGGTTTTCAGCTCCTTTATCAGGGGCCTCTCTCAGATACTCGTGAGTGCTACACTTCCTGTCCACTCTCCAAGAAAGGCTTAGATCCTTCACTCCCAGAGCGCCCAGCCCTTTCTAAGACCAAATCTGAAGTACAGTCTCTCCGTACAGTGGCTACTTTTTAAGGCCAAAGAGTCTGAGTTTAAATCTCGATTCTACTTCTTGATAGAAATGGCCATCTTCTTTCCGTGTCCTCGGGTGGCCTTTCTTCTGTATGAGCGCACCCCTGGCATCTCCATGGGCCCAAGTGATCTGTTCTCATAAGGTCATGTTGGATCAGGGCCTGCCCCCATGACCTCATGTTAAATTCAGTGCCCCTTTGAAGGACTGTCTCGGAATACAGTCACATACTAAACTCCTAGGGGTTAGGACTTCAACCTAAGACTCTGGGGGGAGGGGAGAAGATGGAGACGCAGCCCATAGCCAGTACCTACATCACAGTGTTCTTCTCAGTAAGATTCCTGCTCAGTGAATCATAGGTGTGTTTTTTCCACTAGGATGCCTGTGTCCTGTGGGGTGAGTGGGTTGAAGTGAGGGGTCTGTGTAGCCGCTGAGGATATAATGTTTAGTGATCTACAGCTTCACCAGGTTGGACATGGACAAGGCAGAGAGGTAAGATGTGGGCCGGACATCAGCAGACCCACAGACTCCCAGGCGAGTGCTAGCGCTCAGTCCTGCACGTGACCGTCTCCCGAACCTCTCCTCGTAATTCAGCAGTGATGTCTTATGACATTTGGGGAACACAACATCCTAGGGAGGACTTCCAGAAGCACTGACCGTGGACTGAGGCAGCAAACAGTTTGGCTCAGAGGTGAGTGGTCTCTGTAACACCCTGAGGCCACCCGAAGGAACAGATCTGGAAGCAGCGTAGGTGACCCAGACGCTACGCTGACGACAGAGGATTGATGTGGCTTCACCACATGCAGCCAGTGGACGTTTGAATTCCGGTTTGCTAGTTATGTGGCATGGACGGGGCTACTGTCACAACACTCCAAGCAATGAAATCAGGACCGTGACAGCTGAGGGCCTGTCCTGCTTCTGCACCCCAAGTTTGTTCGAGAGCACACTCAGAGACTGGATTAGACCGCGCTTCAGCAAAAGCTAAGCTGCCTTTTCTTACTTCATGAGCTCGGCACTCGTGCTTTTCTGTGGACAGGGGAACTAATACATTTTGCTTTATTAGAAGGAACAGGAAAATCAAGCCTTCTTCCCATGCAGCTGCTGTAGAACTCCCCTTTGATCACTGAGGGTGGAAGCACCCCCAAGATGCATCCCTTTTAGCATCAAGAAAAAGTGATAGTGTTCACTGGAAGCGAGGTGACGTCACAAAGCTTTCTGAGGATGCTCGGTGTCTGGTAATAAGCCTGGCATGTTGCCTGCCCTCCAGAAACCAACAGCCCAAGTCATGTGACTCCCAAGGGGACCCATCCCCCTCCCAGCCCCAACTCCCAAAGGACAGGCGTGCAGGAGGCTCAGAGGTTAGCGGGACCACTATGACATGGTCATAGACACCTCGTGGCCTCAGGAGAGGCTGGTGGAAATGTCCTGCGTGACAACAGGCAAAACAGGACACACATGAGTCCTGTGTTCAGAACCCTCCAGAAAAGTGATAGAAGCATTGGCAGTCATTGTCAACATTGGCTTCGATGGAGAAATTGGAATCATTTCTTCTGTTTATTTTCCGCATTGGTTATGCTCAGAAGAGCCATGCATACTTATTGTAATAGTTAACCTTTCAGGCTTTTTCTCTGCTTCCACCAACATCGTTTTTGTTATCAGACTCTGATGTTCTGCTAGCTGCAAACCAGCACAGCTTCTAGAAATGTTGGAAAAACAGGGGGTGAGGGGGCTGGGAGAGGAAGAACCCGTGCAGGGGAGGGTGTGGGGAGGGTGGGAGGGTAAAGCGACAGAGGACTTTGATCCTTCACTGAGGTTGGGGGAGGAGTGGAGAGGTGAACAGGGGCTGAGGGGAAAACAAGCAGAAGGCTGGAGTTCTGGGCCTGCTGCTTTAGTCTTAAGAATAGGGCTTCTGGATCTGACCTTGGAGCTGGAGAGAGAAAATGACCAGGTGGCTTTGATGCCAGCCTGGAAGAACGCCAAAGGGAAATCGTGGAAATCGTGCTCTGGGGCGGGGGAGCTGGATCTGGTTAGGAGATGTGGCCCTGGGGCAGTATTCAGGACTCCAGCTGAACTGAGCTGCATTTAGTTCTGGAATTTGGGGAGAGAGGGAAAACAAAAGCTGCGCTGGGTAGACTGAGATGATGCTTGGAGGAGCAGAGGTGTGATGGGGAGTCTTGCTCCAGAGGGGATTCATGATGATGTCTGACTAATGGTTGCCTGCTGGTGGGTGGATTGGGAGAGACTCTGGTCACTGTTTAATGTGTTCAGTTTGACTGAGTTACAAATAGCAGATAGGCAGCGCCCTAAATAAAGCTGCTCTACAGGGATTCAAATATCGCTTGCGATCAGACACGCTCACCTGCTTGTTGAGGAAACTTGGAGGGAAGAACTTGCAGAGGCCTTGGAGAGCTCACCATGCTAGGGAGGGGCAAAGAATCCCCAAAACCCAAGTTACCCTGCTCCCTCCCATCGCTGGAGGGAGGCAGAGAGGGACCGGGCTTCACCGTCAAGGCATTAAGGAGCTGTGAGCAGTGGTTGGAGGGAGAAGGCAACAAGCACCGTGGGGAGGCCAAGAGTGAGTGAGGAAGCAGCCCCAGAAACACAGGCTGTCCTGGTCCTTGATCAGAGTGGCCTTAGGGAGTGGGCGTGTAGCTGTTGTTGCTGTTTAATTGCTCAGTTGTGACCAACTCTTTGCAGCCCCATAGACTGTAGCCCACCAGGCTCCTGTCCATGGGATTTCCCAGGCAAGAATACTGGAGTGGGTAGCCATGCCCTCCTCCAGGGGATCTTCCTGAGCCGGGAATCGAACTCAAGTTTCCTGCATCGGCAAGCAGATTCTTTACCGCAGAGCCGCCAGGGACGCACGGGGAGCGGGTGAGAAGACGCTCAGTGGGAGAAGAGCCTTTTGAGGGCTCCTTGGGGCGTTGGATGAGCTTATGAGACGGCAAAGGGTGACACAAGCACCTTCTGAGAGGAGAGCTGTGCAGCTTGGGGCAGCGAGTAAGCTCTTGGTCTTCACACCCCATAATCCTTTCCGCTGGCTCCTCTGAGAACACAGCCTGCTAGTGACAAGGGCATGGACCCCACGGTGAGCTTATGATTTCTTACAATGGAAACACATGTCGTCCCACCCACAGCAGAGGTGATGAGCCAGCCAGGCGGTCCAGGTTCCCCAACCCCTTGGCAAAGCACGTCAGCCTCCGCCTGCAGCTATGGATCTCCAGAGGTTCTGGACTGGGTTATTGACACGATTTCACAAAAGCTGTCAGCTTACGGAGCAGCCGTGGTCTCCAAGCTTGGTTCCTGATGCTTTGTTGCTTCCCCCTCCTCCATTAGGTTGCAGTGTGTGTGTGTGTGTGTGTGTGTATGTGTGTGTGTGTGTGTGGGCGTCTCCCTGGCCCGGCAGCCCTGCAGTGCCTGGCAGTGGACGTCCCCGGTTTTGACTGTGTGGGTTTGTGTCTTTCCGGCAGGTGTCTCCTCTGTGACTTCCCTGATGTCCCTGGCTTGGGTGCTAGCCTCCTATCACAAGCTGCTGCGGGACTCCAGGGACGACAAGAAGAGCATGAGCTACAGAGGGGCCCTCATCCACCTCTTCTGGCGCCTCTTCACCATCTCATCCAGAGTTATCTCTTTTGCCCTCTTTGCTTCCATCTTCCAGCTCTACTTCGGGATCTTCGTGGTGGTCCACTGGTGCGCCATGGCCTTCTGGATCATCCATGGCGGAACAGACTTCTGCATGTCCAAGTGGGAGGAGATCCTCTTCAACATGGTGGTAGGGATTGTGTACATTTTCTGCTGGTTTAACGTCAAGGAAGGGCGGACTCGATATCGAATGTTTGCCTATTATACGATAGTCTTGACCGAGAATGCTGCCTTGACGTTCCTTTGGTATTTTTACAGAAACCCAGAGACCACTGACCCCTATGCGGTGCCAGCTCTGTGTTGTGTCTTTATTAGCTTTGTGGCTGGGATTGCACTGATGCTGTTATACTACGGCGTGCTGCATCCCATGGGGCCGCGAGCTAAGATCTTTGCCAGCTCCTGTTGTGCCGAGCTGCTCTGGGGCATCCCTTTGCCCCCCGATGTTGAGCCCATGGCGCCTCAGACCCCTGGGTACCGGGGGGCCCAGGTCACGCCTACCAGAGCCGTAACGGAACAACAGGAGGACCTCACGGCTGACACTTGCTTGCCCGTGTTCCAAGTGAGACCCATGGGGCCCGCTACCCCGACGGGGCGTCCTTATCTCCCAGAAGGGCCCCTCATTAAGATTGACATGCCAAGAAAGAGATACCCAGCTTGGGATGCTCATTTTGTAGACAGGAGGTTGAGAAGGACTATTAACATTCTGCAGTATGTCACGCCCACCGCGGTGGGCATCCGGTATCGGGACGGACCGCTCCTTTATGAGCTGCTACAGTATGAGTCTTCGCTCTGAGAGCATCCTGACCCAAGTTGAGAAGGGGACCTGAAGTGTGGTTTGCGGTAAAGCCGCCTGCAAGAAATAGAACCCTCCCTTCCCCCAAAACACAGAACACCACCACCACCACCACCACCACCACCACCAATGCTCCAAAAAAAAAAAAAAAAGAAAATAATAAGTCACAACCCCTTCAGATAAGCTTTCTTTCCAGTCGCTGTATGTATACAAAGATATTCTCTATGTTTTGTAAGTAAAAACAAAAAGAAAACCTTTCTTTTGTTTTTTACACATAAGTAACAGTATTAAAAAAAAAAATCCCACACTATGGTTTATAGGGTGGAGAAGGAGCAGTTGTCTCCACTCCAAAAGAAAAAAAAAAAAAAACACACAGTTTTTTACCTTACACCAAGTGTAGATCATTTCCGGGATTGGTGCTGATTGAAAGAACAAAACAAAACAAACAAACAAACAAACAAAACCTTCAACTGCCTTATGCCCTTAGGTGCTGAGTTTCATTAAGTACTGTCGCGTTTTCTCATGCAAAACTCTCTGGTGATTTTTTGCACCAGGAGAGGGAAAATTTAACAATCAAATGAAACCAATCTAGAAACAAAAAAATAACAACCGATGGATAAAACTCAAAGCAAGCATTCTTCCTATCTGATTATCTGTGTTGAAGAAAACAAATTGACCCAAAGCAAAAGCATTGAAACCCCTCCCTCTTTTTTGCTTTCTCTCCCTCTCCTCCTGTCCCTGCCCCCAACTTCTCATACCCTTCTAGGAGCCAGAAGGCCATCTGAAACTCAGATGGTTGGCAGAGCTCTTTGAAGGCCAACTAGGTGCCATTTCAGTGTTCACCTAGTAAGAATTACATTTGTTTCCTGGTGAAAAGCAAAACAGAAAAAAAAAAAAAGCCACTCTAATAATTCGATAAGAATAGGAAATTCTAAAGCAAATTAAAGGAGATTTCCATATACGTCATCAAAGAGAATCAGTAATAATAAAACTCAGCATAGTAGCAAAAAGAACGACATCAATTTAAAGGCACAATACTTAATCAGTGACTGGCAAAAATGATCTGTTTTGTCATTTTAAGGCCGTGAAAGGTATACATTTATCACATGTGATATTGGGTAAGGCCTCTTCTGTTTCCATTTGGTGGGAAGCCTTAAATTGATCTGGAAAGAATTCATTTTTTTCATTTGTGCTTTTTAAAAATAGTTAACACAAGAGGAAAATTAGAACATAAAAAAAAAATCAAATTGTAATAACCTACCCATTTCAAAGACTGTTTGGTGCTTCTGTCTTTCACCATTGTGGTTGGCTGAAAGGTATTCAGCTCACTTGGTGCATCTGGGTTGAGTGGGGAATTCTGTGTGTTGCATGTGTGTGTGTGTGTCTGTGTGTGCCCACAGTACACACACACGCACACACACGTGTGTGTGTGCGTGTGTGTGTTTATGTGTGTTTGTGTGTGCGTGTGTGTGTGTCTGCTGCAAGGTCTTGCCAGAAATGTAGAAAAAGCGATATAAGAGAGATTCTGGGTATGGCTAAGGTCAAGTGTAAGGGGCTGGGAAGCTGGGGAGGGGATGGGGCTTGATCTTGAGTTTCTGTCTGATGGCAAGACACAGCAGCAGCATACTCTGGGTCTTAGAAGGCGTGTCATTCGGGTGAAGGTTTGATTCAATTATTTATTTTCTCATTGTACCAAGTTGAATTTCTCGAGGTGTTGCAAGTATGTTCAAATCATTTTTTAAACGTTATTTTTCAAAGTATTGCTCCTGTAAGGAATATTTTGTTTTAGGGCATCGTTTCAATCCTATCATCTCTCTACTTGGGCACTAAAAACAAAAAAAGGAAAAGAAAAAAATCACAAAAGGAAAAAAATCTCCACAAAAAAGATATATATATATATATATATATATACACAAGTCTCTCTATATACACACACAATATTTTTAAGTAAAAATACTGTTAGTCTTTGTTGTGTGTAGCTGTGATTTTTTTCTCAATTCCAGATATAACTGTTTAGGGTGCAGGGCCTCACACTGAACTACTCTTAAGAGAAGTTCAAAAACTGAGGACCTTTTTTTTTTTATGTTTGTGGATTTTTAAAAAAATATTATTCAAAGAGGCTTCTCCTCCCTCCCTTCATTGTTTATCTAAATCTGCAAAAAAAAAAAAAAACAAAACAAAACAGAAAAAAACCCCACAAATTTTAAATGTCAGTTGGGTTGTAAAACTACATCCTTCATAAATTGTTCAGACTCCTCTGATTTCCTTGATGATTACTAGATTTGCAGTGCCGTCCTGCCCCCTCCCTTCCCGAAGTGTCCCCTGTGGTCCCCCTGGCAGCAAGCAGGAGGGCAGAGGAGGGGCAGGAGGGCGCGTCAGGGTCCAGGAAGCGCTCCGCACAGAGCACACCAGCCCCCGGGAGGACCCTCCTGGCCAGTCCCCACCTGCCCGAGGGCCTGGGCCCCTCGCTGGTTGATTGGGAGTTCCAGTCTGGTCAGAGGTGCTTTTCTTTACTATTCTGCTTCCCTACCAAGGGCTTAGCTCAGTGCTTACTCTGCAGAGGCCAGAGGAGGTGAGGCCATTTGAGGGGGCTCTCCGCATCCTCCCTGCTTGCTTGGGGTCCCAGCTCTCGTCTGCCTCAGCGCTTCGGATGTCCGCCACCAGAGCGGTCCTTGACGCTGTCCCTGGTGCATCCCTCTGGGACCTCAGCCACTTCGGCTTGTTCATCCGTTCTTAGCTTTAGTTCCTTTCTCTTTTTCATTTCGAGGCGATCACAGACTTTGATTTGCCACCTTTATTTCACTAAAACACATCCAGTGTGTACGCACTTGTGTGTGTGGGGTGTGTGTGTGTGCGTGCGTGCGTGTGTTTCATGCAACTGAGAAAACTGCTGATGCCCATTGACCTGGAGCACCCAAAGTTGGGGTGACTCAGGGAGGGCCCTCGGGGTGCTTTAGCCACTGGGAACAGAGGGGACGACCACAGGCTGTTTCAGGAAGCCTTTCTTTCCACGGGGGTTGGACTGGGCTCCACAGGACTCAGACAGGAGGGCGCCTGCCCCCCTGTCGGTACGGTCCACGCCTTCTGTCGTGCCACGGCCTTTCCTAAGGGTGAAAATATGCATTTGTGAGCAGTCACAGGGAAGTCTGGTTTTGCAAAGAGACAGGAAAAAGAAGTCAAGAAAGAAGTAAACGTCATGGGAGCCAGGGAAACATAAAGAGAGTTTTCCTGTCTTGTCACTCCCGTGAGAAGTGAGGGCCTCAACCCACCCTCAGAATCCCACCCCGGTTAATCCACCTGACCCCCGACAAACCATTACGGGCGCTGAGGCACCAGCTCATGGGCTGCTCCCCAAGGGGACGCTTTATGATGTTTGTTGTTGTTTTTTTAATCCCTGCGCTCACTTTTTGCCCAGGAGCTCCTAATGAAAACTAATTAACAAGGCTCAATATTTAGGTCCGGTAGGAGATAAACACACAGTACCGGGAGCTAAAGAATAAACTCGGAAACTCTCTCTTTCCTCATTGCATCCCCCATCAAATCTGCCCACAGCTCCCCTGTAGAAAATTTAGTCCTTCTTTCCCTTCTCAGAAATATGGTGGCATCTCTAAAATCGGGCTGGTTTTGTTAGCATCATTTCTTCAAGCTCTGTTTCTCCCTTGCTCGGTAGCTCAGCCTCTTCTTGGGCCCCTTCAAGAAAGGAAACCTTGGTCCCCTCAGTCGAGGTGATGTCCTCGGAGCTCATTGTCACAGGTCTGTGGGATCCAAAATGAGAACTAAGAGGATTTAAATTCATCGGATGAGCCCCCACTGACCTTACCCAGCCCCAGAGTTTCTCATTTCCCCAACCTACTCTTCCACTCTGTCGTCAGAAGGTTCCCCTTGCTCTGCAGGGTCAGCCTTGTCTAAACAGGCTGGGAACCAGGGGCGCTGTGGGAGTCAGGCTCCCTCTCTCTTGGGAGAGACAACACTTCCTTATATCCCAGGGGCTCCTCTATCTCTCCCACAACTCCCCCACTCCACTCCCCAGGCACAAAATCTCGTAAGACACCCTGGGGCCTAACCCATCCCCTCAATAGCCACAGCCCCTTTGAGTCTCAGGGAGGTTTGAAAGAATGCAAATACCTGTCTGGTCCATGGTCCTGAGGGTGATTCCACCAGCCAAATGGCATGTCCCGCCAGAGGCATCAGAACCTATGGGTTCTTTTACCAAATAACATCATTCTCTCCATTCTCCCTCTCCTTTCTCCCCCTCTCACAGGGTCACAGGGGCCAAATAAGAGGTTTTTGATGCTGATCTTGTCCAGCCCTCTAAATGGGCATAGATGCCCTGTATGCACCCACAGAGACTCCACTCACTGTGTTGATAAGCCAGAGGGAGGAAGCTTTCTTCCTCTTTCCCTTTCTGCTCTGCTCCTTGCTCCTGGAGGTTGGGGGAGCTCTAATGAGCCCTGGACCCTGATGCTCCCAGACCGCAGCAAAATGTTCTTTCTCCATTATCTAGGAACATAGGGATGAAAAGGACGGCAGTGTGCAAGCTCTGAGCCTTTGGGCTGGAAGAAAGGGTGTCGGGTCCTAAACTGAAGCAGGCTGGTCATATTCCTGCTCCCAGCTCTCAGCTGGGGAGCGGGTCCCCTAGTAGTCCCTCGGCACATGTGATAGCGTTGTCTTTGCCAAGGGAAGTGGCTTCTTACTCAAACGGAGCCCTTTCAAGGCCTCCGGTGTGTAGTGACAACAGCTCTGGGTGGTGGTTTTCAGGAAGACCTCGTGCACGTCCACCTGATTTTCTTATCAAAATACTAAAATCTGTGATTTCTTTGCCAAGCTGAAAAATATTAAAATAACATCACCAGCTTTGGCATGGGGAAGGGGAAATCTATATTTGGAGAGTGTGAGGGGAAGAAGGCTCATTGCAATGGAATTCTCCTGATTCCCAGTGTAGACCAGAAAATGGCCAGGAAAAATCTCAAGGGGCTCAGGGGAGATGAGGGAGCGCCTCTGCATGAGGGGGAAGAGGGGGCTGCAGAGGGCAGGCTTAGCCCCCGGGGGGCTGGACCTACCTTAGAGGGACCAGTTAGTTCTGTTCATTTTGTCCTCAAATGTTGATTGGTTCCTAGACTCTGCCCGGCCACCTTCCTCATGACGCACACGCAAGTGTCCTGTAGGAAGTGAATCTAAATCAACATCAGCTTTTTACGAGAGTCCAGACATATGTGAAATGGACATTGCTCAAGGTTGAAGTCTGATCACCATCGCCTCACCCGACACTGGCCACCAACATATAAACGTGACAGTCACACACAGCATAGAAACAGACATTCCGTCCAGATAAGCCACGCTCCGTTCTCATTCACAGCTCGGCCTCCTGGACGTGGACATGGTGGTGGTCAGCCTATTGCAGGCTATAAAACCATAAGAGGACTGCCCCAGAGCACCCTAAATCAGTGTGTGCCTATCTCAGTTTAAAAACCTGTGAAAAGGCCACTCTGCCCACTCAGAGATCTTTTTCGAAGCCCCTCCCTGGGAAAAAGATGATGCTCAGTCTTATTTCCTAAAGTGGCAACCTAAGCCTCTTTTTTGCCCATCCTTAGCTATTTTAAAGGTTTCATTTCTTGCTCAAAACACTGCATCTTACGCTATTGGCCAAATATCAGAAGACAAGGGCACTGCCTTCATCTGCCTGCAGCTTTATTCCTCTGCCCACCTGGCTCTGTCTGCCTTACTTGACTCTGCTGGGCATCATCTGCTTCTTCCCCTCCTCCTGGAAAGGAGCTGTGCCTTCTTCCTCCCTGTACCTTTCCGTGCAGTGGCTGGCAGGGTGAGGTAGGTATGTTCTGGAGCCAAAGGTCTGGAGTCCTATAAATGGCAGCTCCTGAGGGCAGCAGACGGACACCGTAGGGGTTCCCCCTGCACACAGCCAGCCCCTTGTGTCAAGGGCTAAGAATAGACCAAATCGAAGATGAGCAGGCAGGACCTCAGGGGCCCCTGTCCTGGTTTGCCCCCATCCAATGCAGAACAATATGCAAACCCCGATAGGAGATGCCTGCCCTTGCCAAACCCTAACAGCAATCACAAGACCCCTGTACCAGAAATGGAAGTCAGTCAGCTCACTTGTGCTCATCCAGGAGGTTCTAGTCCTAAAAATCCATCCTCAAACAAAAAACAAAGGAATAATTTCCTTTGGATACAGTGCCAAGTGGTCATCCAGTGAGCCTCTCTCTAGAAGCAGCCTTTGGCCGTTTGGCATGGTGGATACAGACAGCTGGTCACCTAGCGGATGACCCTGCCTTGGTCAGGTTCTCCATCCTCCATGTGGATCTGGAGTCCTCAGGCCGGACTGGGGCTGGGAGATTTGTTTCAGCTATTGACCTCCAAGAAAAGCTCATCTTTTGACCCAGAAAGTTCAGGAAATGTCACAGGCTGATTCAGGGTCCCCACTGTGATCATGGATAACTCACTTCACCTCTTGGTGCCTTGGTTTCTCCATCTGTAAAGTGGAGAGGAAGAAGGCCGGCTTCTTTCACTCCTGCTCAGGGATGCTGTGAGGATTCAGTCATTATTGCCTGGAGCGAAGGCATTGTATAAGGACCAGTGGCGGTCTTGTTACTTGGAAAGTGAAACCACAGAAAGGTAGCAGGTTGTCCAGGAACAGAAGCTCCTGGAAGCCCCCAGGAAGAGCAGCGTAGCTGGACAGGGTGAAGTCTCACAAACCTGTAGTTTTTAAATACTTCCCAGCACTGTGAACCCACACAATGGTATTCTGGTCAGGCGACTGGGGGTCCCCTGGCTCAAGCCAGCCGCTTGTAATTCTAAAACCAAATGTCCTGATGTTAAGTTTTCCTAAATTATTGGAGATTGTGGGAAGGATCCATTTGAAAACCTGATGTTCACTGAGCTTTGGGCAGAGAAGAGAATGGGTGAATTAGGAGAGGATTTGGACGTTGTTTTTAAGGTGGTTGAAAGCGCTTTAGGAAATATCTCTCACTTTTGTTCTTCCTTATAATCCTTTTCAATGTTGAGGCTCATCTCATCAAATGGACTGGTCTTCTCTTTGCCTCTTTGCAGAATACAGAAGCAAAACTTTGGTTTTTTTTTGGGGGGGGGGGAAACCCTTCAGTCAAAATGTGGGTCCCAATGGCAGATTTTACTCATTCCCTGGTGTGCTTTGAATGGAGCCTGCAGGCAAAGATTCAGAGACAAACAGGGGTTGGTGGATATCACTAATAGTTTTTATCCAAATCTGGCTAGTTTTTCCCCTCATCATTTGAATTGGCAATGTTTACCTGAGTTTTTCTTTCCTTTTTTTCTTTTTTCTTTTCTTTTTACTATGGGGTGACTATTATCAATCCAACTATAAAGATACCCTTTGAGCAGGAAAATAAACCCATCCTAAGAACCTCCATGTACTTCTTAGGATCTACACCAGAGTGAGGGCAGGTGGGAGCAGTGGGCAGTGACGCTCAGACTCCAAGAGGACCAGCTGCAACACAGATTTTCTATGGGCTCTGAGAACCTTCTGGGAGAGGAAAATTCTGGAAGCCTCACCCGTTGTAGCTCAGTCAACCTGGCTCTGGTTCTGGTCCTTTCCTTGGAGCTCAGGTTGTATCCTGGTATAAAAATTCTCACCGAAAAAAAAAAAAAAGGCACCACCCAAGCCTGTCCTACAGGCCCAGGTGCTACTGCAAATCCTCCTGCTCTTTGTCAGCCCTGACAAGACCTCTTTCCCACCTGCTCTGACTCTGCTCTCAAGTAATATTATTGTCTTGACAGCACAAGGGACCAGATCACAGTTTGGAATTCAGTAATGACTTCCGTTTGATTTTATATCTGATCGTTCTGTGGAGAGGCCAAATCGTGCTGGAATTATTTCTTTCCACAAGTATTTCTGACGCTAACCAGAGGAAGGAAAACACGAGGCGCCCGTTCTCAGCGGCACTCCTCTTTTGACGGGAATGGACGGCGGATGAACTGGATGCCATATTTGAATGAGGACTTGGATGATACTCATTTGAATGAGTACTGGAGCCTCGGAAGAACAAAATGACTCAGTGGATGGGTAGGAAGAACGATCAAGAAGAGGCGGGCTCCCAGAAATTCGTGGAAAGAAAACAGTGGCCACCGGTCTGTCTAATCACTACTTCCTATGTGCTCTGGGGCAGAAATACCAAGGCATGTTCTTTTCAAATAGAGGAAATTGATTTTTTAGGGAGTGACGTATTGAAGCATCATTGTTCCAATAGAAGGTCAGAGAAAGCGTCTACGGACAGGAAAGGCACGCTTTCATGAACAGATCACGTCGTTGGAAGTAAAAAAAAAACAGTAACAACAACCCAGGACTCCACCCTTCTGCAGACCTGAGTGAAGTCACTCTTGGGGCCAAATTCTTTTTTCTGTAAAGTGAGAAGAGTATTCCTTACCTCACAGGGGTGTTGTGAGGATCTTCATTAATGCCCAGGAAAGCACTTTGAGGATAGAAATATCACTGTTGTCGAGTTTGCTTCCTATGTCCAATCCTTCTAAACGTTCACCGAGCCCCTGCTGTGTGCCAGGTACCACGCTGGGTGCTGCCGAGAGAGGGGAAGATATCTAGTTCCTCTTCTCTTTTTTGATTAACAGATATTTTAAAGCGATTATAAGAGGGCAGAATAACAGCGTATTCTCAGTATGGGCCAAGAGAGATGTTCTCTTTCCGCCCCCCAAAAGGGTACCCTCCTTTTTTCCCCCAAGTATTTGGGCAAAAAGGGAGAGCTTTAAATCCTTTCGAGTTCCATCAGAGAATGCTTTTCTGAGAAGCAAACAAATAATTGATTACTCTTCTTCCTTTGGGGGAAAATGAAGGCAGATCTCAGCGAGCGTGTCCTGTGACCAGCAGATGAGGTTCCATTCTTTCTGCCATTGCTCCGGGCTCAGCTTCAGTTTGCTACCGCCTTCATCTCCTCTCTCCTGACCCAGAGAACGGTTGCTTGTGCTGTGTTGGAATAGCTGGGTGCTCTCTGGTTAGTCTGTGTCCTTGGAGAGTCTGGTACACTGTTGTTTGCTGGCAAGTCTTGGCTTTCCAAACAAGGGTCTTCACTAGGAAAGAAAGCAGACATGCGCCTGCCTTGTGGGTTTTTATTTTGCTGGTGGTGCCAGGGTGGGGGGATGTTCAGTTCCTTAGCTGCCTCCCATAAGATGAAGCTTTCTTAAGTTCCTCATTTGTTTTTCCATGTGCAGAGTTCTTCCTTTCCAAAATGCACTCCAGGAATCAAGTAGCCTAAAATATAGCCCATCTCAGATGATTTTTCCAGCGCCATGCCGAAGGTTCACTAGTTTATACAAAGAGCCAAAGCCTCCCAACTGAGCTAAGCAGGTTGGAAATCCAAGCCCCACCTCGAAGCTTCCAGAAGTGCCCTGGGTCCTCCGTAGTGTTGGGAGTGCTCTTTTGGTATTACTTGGGCCGTCTCCCTAAATCCTCTGAAATCTTTGTGCCACAGAAAGATCATTCTCAGAGCTCGGAGGGGGCATCCTCAGTGTCTCAGAACCAGAGTGAAACCACTTATTCTGGAAAGTATTAGATGATGCCAGTCTTTAGGGAAAGAAGAGAAGCCTTTTCTCTGCCTTTCAGAGGGAAGAGGACAAAGAGAAAGGGAAGGTTATATGGTTTGAAAAGTGGCTCTTTTGTTGCTGAGAAAAGGCATGGCACTCAGCAGTCCACAGTGGTCCCCTCAACCATGGACGCAGGATGCGGAGGCCCTATGTGAGTTCCTTCAGGAACTCAAGGTAGTACCGGGGAGAGAGGGTGTCAGGGTCCTGTCCTTCCAACCCAGGCCCTGAGGATGAGAGGTTGCAGCTGTGATGCTGCTGAACCTCAGATCACCCTTGGCCACTGCTGTGCCCCTCTCTAGCCTGCACTCGAGATAGCTCCCTACCCTGGCATTGAGTCCAGAGGCCTTCCTTCCCTGAAGCCCATCCTTAAGCACACACAGATTCTGGGTGGGGCTGCTGGTCAGAAACTCAGTCCCTTCAGGGCTCTCCCCCTACCTTGCCTGGATGTGCCCCCATCGCTGCATGCTTCCGCCAACCCTGCAGGACTCCAAGCTGTGCCCCACCCTCTCCTCTGGCCCAGCCTGCCAGGGGTTAAGGACAGGCTCTCTTTCCTCCTTCACTGAAATACATATGTCTTTAAAAGGCATGGCCCTGGGTCCCAGTGGAGACTTGAGCAACGGGGTGAGAGTGGGGGAGAAAGGGGCTGATAGCTCTGGAGGCCAACTTGAGCTCTCAAGGGAAAGTACAAGTTTTCTTGTCCCCTAGGCTGTCTAGGGCATTTTCTCATCAAAACAGCAGAAAGATTTGTGCACATGATAACTCATAGCTTGGTAGGGTCCCCTCCAATCTCACAGGGGAGGCTAACTTCCTAGTTACTGAGGGCTTCGTTTTTACCTGTTTGGAATTATAGTGATTATGAAATGCTTGAGAGAGAGAGAGAGGACACATAAGCTAAGAGGTGATCTGAGATTTTGAGATTATGGTGGATTGGTCAAAAATGAGGAAACTGATTTAAGTCCATGATCACCTAACTACATCATCAGCTTCTTAGACACATCTAGACACATGAACATGCCAATCTTGGGCATGTATATATACGTGTGTGTGTATATATACAGATGTGTATGTCTTTGTGTATATATATATATATATACACACACACACACACGTGCACAAACACATATGTATTTGTGTGTATCTTTTTCTTAAAGGGCTTAAAAAGTTGCTGAAATGAAGTATTTTGATGTTAGGTCTCTTGCTGGGCTTGAAATAGACCTCGCCTGGATGGACTTTTGTTTCTCCCTGGCCGGGGCCACACTGGGCTCCCCTGAGCCATAGTGTTCCTGCATCTCTTTCCCCCGGGACCGGAAGCAGGTCCTCAGGGCAGCCAGAGACTCGCGCCACAGCTGACTGAGTAGCTCCCCGCTTTCTAGAAAGGAGATCATGCCTGGAAACTCTGACTGTTAGCGTGGTGGCCATCAGAGCAGGAAGGAGAGGGACACACAGGGGGCAGGGGAGACCGGAAGTTACTGCTTGGAGTCCAGGCCGCATTAGATGTCCTTTGGTGCCAGGGACTCTGGCCACGGAAACTCAGACCCCTGGGTTTGGCCGGGCAGTATGAGTATCTGCAGATGGCATGAAGCTACCGCGTGAGGCCCACAGGGACTCGGGGAATGTGACTCCCTTCCTAGTGACTCTAACAGACAGAGACATTTCAGGGCAATCAGTCGCCTTTAGGAGGCAGAACTGACTTCAGAGCAGGGCTGCCACATTCCTCCCCAATGCAGTGATGGCCACAAGTCTGGGGACAGAGCTGGGAAGAATCCGGTGAGCGTGGTGTAGAAAAGGGACAGAATGCACGCGACCCAAAGTGCCAGGCTGTCTGGTTATGCTGGAGGGGAGAAGGACTTTGAGGGGGTCACCTGGAGGGAAGAGATACTGCACTTGTGCTTTGAGTCACAAACCTCTCTTGCCCTGCTTCCTGTTTTTAGGTTTCTGCTCTGACCGGAATTGCGCAGGAAGCGAGGGATGGAGCTGTGAACTGAGAATGTTTGGGATCCAGACAGGAGCTGCCTCTCTGACCCATGTCAGGTGGGAGAGAACCACGGGGTCTCGACAAGACCCCTGGAAAACTCTCCAAGCTCTCTCCAGAAGAGCAGCTTCTGGGGTCCCCTCCCTGACCTGCCACGCGTGCACCTCTCCCGACCCTGGGTGGTGTGGCAGGCGGCCAGCTGCTGCAGACTGCCGCCTCGGGCGCACACAGGACCCTTCCTCCCCCCATTTTCGGGCCCCTTTCTCACCAGCGCCAGTCCCCAGCCTATAATAGCTCTGTTATCTCTTCCCTGAATGGACTCTTGTGACCACACCCATCAGCAGGAAGCCCGTTTCCTACTGGTGTCACAGGAAAGCACCTCCTTGGGGTATAAGGAGGGAAATGCAGAGGTGGGACCTGGCAGATGGGAATACAGCCATGGATGGTCTCAGGTGGCTTTTTAAAAAACAAACAAACAAAAAATGTACACAACTGAAGAAAATATATGAGCAGGAAAGGGATGGAAAGGAGAGAGGGAGAAAAGGCAGGAGGAAGGGAAGAAAGGAAAGAAAGAAGGAAAAAAGAAAGAAGGGCAAAAAGGGGAGAAAAGAGGAAAAAAGAAAAATAGGGTCCCTTCAAGTTTCTGCCATTTCTCGGCATTTGCAAGTAGTCACTGTGGTTTGCCAGCTGATAGAGCTTCTCGGCATCCCTAACTCCATTGTCTGCCCAGGAAAGGCCACACAGTCCTAGCTCTGGCCTCACTGATCTCACCCTGCAGGGATGTGGGGGGCATTTCCACAGTCACTCAGTCACTGGCTCTCCCAGGTGCATCTGCCTGCAGGGTCAGAAGGCTGGAATCCAGTCTCTCTTCCTCAGATGATGGTTAATTTCTAGGACGTTCTCTTAACATTTTTTTCAGTTTCTCTTGGATAGTTTTCTATCAGTCATTCTCATTTTAACCCCAGTGAAACTGATGACTTCCTAACTGGCTCTTTAAAGAGCAGAACTATTTTAAATTCTCAGGTAAATCAAAGCTTAGAGGGCATAACATTTGTAATTCCCCCTAAAGGGCTAGCAAAATATTCTCTTGGTGACTCTTGAGTGTGAGCGGTGTCTGAGAAGCTGGTTGGGAGGTATCTTGGAGGATCTAAGCAGAGTCATCAACACCATTCATTTGGAGATTCCAACTATTGCCTCCCCACTGGACAAATGATCAGGCACACGTTTATAAAAGGAAGGTTGCAGAACCTGGCAGTTTCATGTGGGAGTTGGCTGCAGGAGTTTTAGTCAGCCTTCTGAGGCTCGCCCTTCTCCTGTGTGTATCTCATCTTGATCCTCAGTTCCCCATGTTCCCTGAAGTAGATGTGTGAGTAAATATAGCTTCAAAACTTCAGACCAGACCTTCTCGTATTCTTGAGTTTGCTGATGTCAAAAATAACAGTGAACTCTAGACAGTGGATTAAGCCCATCAGCTGAACCTCCCACGGTGGTTTACGGCCACCTTTCTGTTGACCAAATTCTCAACCTAAAGGAATATAAGTGAGCCTATTTCTAGCTCCATCTCTCCGGAGTAGGTCTGTGGGAAAGTGGTTTAGCCAGAGGTGGGGAGAGGGCTAAGGAGGTACCCTTGCCCTTCGTCACACCTGACCTGTCCAGGAAAGGCTTAAGGGAAACCTGTGTCAAAGCCAGGGAAAGGCCTTATGCCTTTGGCAGGTGACCTAGGCTACGTTAATTAATGGGCCCCTTTGGATGCAAAAGGAAGTTCTTAAAACTTGATTTAATTTCATTAACCGAGCACCTATTGTAGGCACAACACAGTCCTTGCCCATGGGTGATGAACCAAGGGAGGGAAAACACTGACTGAGTCGTGGGAAGTGTGAAGGCTGAGGATGGCATCACCCATCCTAAGGATAAAGACTTCCCATTGGATCTCAGCGTGATCTTGGACCAATTATTTGTTTCCAAAATGTTCTTTTCGGCTGTAACACACTTTGGCCACGATGACTCAGCTGGAAAGTCAAAGCGCTCTCGTGGAAGGCAGGATGATAAATATTGGGTTGGCCCAAAAAGTTCATTTAGATTTTGATAACATGGAAAAAGCTCGAATGAACTTTTTTGGACAACCCAATACCGTAGATGGCTTTCCAGGTGGCCCTGGGAAAGAACGTGCCTGCCAATGCAGGAAACGAAAGAGATGCAAGTTTGATCCTTGGGGTGGGAAGATCCCCTGGAGAAGGGCATGGTAACCCACTCCAGTGTTCTTGTCTGGAGAATCCCATGGACAGAGGATCCTAGTGGGCTATAGTCATGGGGTCGCAAAGAGCTGGACACGACCGATGACTTAGCACTCAATGCATAGAGACCCAGAGCAAATGCTGAGGCCCTCCAGCTGAGGGAGCACTCGACCCTGAGAGTAAGGGGAGATCTCTGAGCCAGGTCCGCCAACATTCCCCTTCTCCAGAGCTACAGAGCAGCACTGTAGCTGCCGTGGTCCCATCTAGGCAGCAGCAGTAGTGACAGATGTGGGTTTCCTTCTCTCTGCCATCTCTTCTGGTTGGCAGCGGCGGGAGGAGCTGGGAAGCCTGGGGCCTGGTCCTCCCGGTCCCTGCGGCTCAGAACCGCACTGCACTCACCCACCCCAACTCTCCTCGCTGGGGTTGCGGGGACTGTGGTCAGAACACCAGCGACTCTGGGTCTGTGGAGAGGCAGTGGGCTCAGAGGTCAGCAGTGCATCTCCCATCAAGAAGGAAGTTTTGGGAACCCCTCGAAGGAACAAATGGGCAGAGACCATTCTCCTAAAACTATGGGCAGTCAGTCTCCTGAACACTCAGGTCTGTTACTGCAGGAGGCGTGTAGGTTGAAAATACCATGAATGGAGGCTTGGGGGCAGGGGAGGGTGGGGTGTCCAGGTGGCTTCTTTCTGTCCCATGAAGATGCTAGAGGGGGGCTGTCTGCAAACAGAGGTCTCTTCGGGCAAAAGTCTTTTTTTGCCCCTCTTGGCCACGACCCCAAAGTAGGTGTAGATGAATAGATTGCTGAAAAATGGTAGGAATAATTCATTTTTCCTCACACTGAAATGGGGGTATCATTTTTGGTATAGATAAACATCAGAACTTGAACAACTTAAGGGGAAAAAAAAAACCCAATTCAAGGAACCAGAAGGAAAAGCAATAATTCAATTTAAATAAGTCTGTCACTGAGACTACAGTGTCAGACTCCCTCTGAGCAGCCTCCTGAGTTGTTGCATTGACCAGGGTTTGGAAAGAAGGGTCCCTGCAAGTAAGCCTTTTGATCTTAGTCTCAGGATCCCCCATCCTGTCTCCATGGGCTTAAACAGCAAGTCCCAGAAGCCTTGCAGGCCACACCGGCATGACCAGTTGGCATCCCTTCTTCTATCCCCGACCAGGCATGACAGAAGGAACATGGCTGGTGAGGATGGCTCTGCCCGCCCTCGCGTCAGGTCCAGACCTTCTGCAGCAAGTACAGGCTCCCCATCCCCGTGGAGAGTGTGGTCCCCCTCCTAGGAGGGCTGTTTCAAGGCCGGCAAGTGACTAATAAAAATTAAGATGCCATTCCCCACGCACTCTGCCATCTGCCCCCTTTCCTTTTCTGGTTTGCCAGCGGCACACATCATTCTTGGTGCTCTGAATGGCCAACAACTTCCAGTTTTCTTGGCCAGTCTATAAAGATGGAGTAATTCTAATGTAGATTCTAAGCCAACACTCATGGTTCTCAGCTCTGTGGACAGGTGTGGACATCTCTCTGTCCTCATTTAATCTAGAGCCGGTGCTATCTGTGGCTAACAGTGCCTATGGATGTGATTCCTTCATTTCATCTCTCTTTTGTGTGTGTGTGTGCTAATGCATTGCCACCAAGGAAACATGTTAGAAAGACACATGTCCGTAAAAAGACTCTCCTTAGCTTAAGATTTTTGTTCCGATTCTCACTTTCGTTAGGAGAGCTCGGTTTTCAGTGTCTCAGTCCCCTCCTCCCCCCGCCCCACCTCCTCACTTTTCTTTTTAAAAATGGAAAGGCTTTTCTTTCCTGTGGGCCAAAAAGACGTTTCCGTAAAAGGAACCGCATCAGGCTCTTTCTTCCCTCTCTCCCTGGTGAGTTGAAATGAGTAGATGCTCGTGGGTTGGGCTCCTGTTAGAATCGCTGGCTCCAGGGTTCTTGCTAAAGAGGAAAGACTTCTGTTGCCCCACCACGGCGAGGTCAGGGCAGTGACAACAAATGATTTAACTTCTCGAAACCTCGTGGTGCCTTTTTTTGTGGTGCTTCTCGTGTTTCTCCAGACAAGGCAGCCACTTGCAGCAAACGGCAGTGTCAGGGCCTCTCCTTGGAATTGCGTGCCAGTGCAGTAAAAGACTTAATGTATACATATATAAATAGATATAGAGATAGAGATATCACTATCGTTAAATAATTATATAATTGAGGTTCTGATGCAGCTTTGGTGGGAGTTGATTACTCCTCTGCAAAAATAGACACTACTCAACGGGAACTCACAGCTCTGGGGGAGAGTTTTGACTTCTGGGAAGGACGCCAACAAATGAGCTAGGTTACTTCCAGTGATGAGTTGTCTTCTCCTTTCTTGTAAAAGTCGCTGTCTCCATAAACATGGAACGTTTGCGAAGGGAGCCAAGAGCAGCTTCTTTTTTGTACTTCCTTTGGTGCTGATATTTTCAAAATTTCTTTGTTGCTTTTGCTTCCTCATCAGTGGCCAAAAGGCTGCTTTTCCAAAATCTCGACCCACCCATCAAAGGGGATGGGGGACTGGGAATAAAAGGCTAGAGGTTGGGGATCTCTGACTCTGTGACTTAACCCAGACCGTTTTCTGGGTATGGCTCCCAGACTCAGTCTCCCCATCTCAAATAGACATCATATTTCCTTACCTCACGGGGAAGGGTACCTTCAGAGGATTCATCAGTGGCCCTCAAACATGAAATCATGATTAATTTGGAGACAGCAACTTGGCATGTGTTTAAGATTTAGTTTGTACGTTGCTATCTTGAAGTTTTGCTTTCTTCCCCTCCTGCTCTTCCATCTCCACCGAATTGTATGTCCTCCCTTCGGCAATACCTTTGAAAACCGTGTAACTGATAGACCTCACCTAAAGGGTTGGGTAGTGCTAATTTCTCCCAAGGGAACAACATCACTAATACTGTATAAGGTGCTAGAATCAAACCTCATTTTATAAACTTTGGTTCTTAGAGAAAAACAAAACATGCAGAATTCTTTCTGTGAAGCCTTACTATAGATTGTTATAGCCAATTGTTTATCCAAAAAAAAAAAGAAAGAGAGAATAGAAAATAAAGATAAGATGCAGTGATTCTGTATAAAATGTAACTAAAAAACCTTCACTATTTCCTATATTAATGTAAACTATCATATATATATATACACATATATATATATGTTTGAGGCAGATAGAAAGAATGAAAAAGCATAAAGTATGTTCATCTTTCTTTTCATTTTCAGTTGGTTCGCAACTGTTAGTACGTGAGCAAGAGAGGTTTCTGGTGGGATGGGATAAGGAATGCCTAGCATGATATAGGAAATAAGACTTATTACTGTCCTGTTCTATATGGTATTAGAAGGAGTTTGGTTGAATGTGAGGACAGGGAAATCAATGAAAACACAGACGTGCTTTCTAACTGTTTGGAGCATTGATGTTATATTTTGGTGTTGTTTTCTCTTATTCTAAGGTTTCTCGATAGCACTGTAAACGTCCGCTGCCTAAGATGTTAACAAATCATGTTTACCTCAAAAAAGCTCAAAGAAAGAGGCGGTTGTTTCCCCCCATCTCTTAGGAAGTAGTGAACCCCTGAGCAAAACATGAGGCATTTCCACAGAAGATCAGTAAGAGACTAGAACCATTTCTGGTGCTTTCCTTGATGCCCCCATTCTCACCTGCCCCTTCCCTCGCTAAAGAGAGAAAGATGAGTTTTGACAAGAAATAGGGTTAGACTGTAGCACAAGCAGATGAGTAAATACAGAAACTTTGCCTGGAACAAGTGGTGTGGGGTCCTTTTAAGTACGGCTGTGTAACTCCAGAGTTTAGTGTCCGCATGCGTGTGTGTGTACTGTATATATGCTTCCATGGATGAAATGTCTGATGAACAGAGAAAAATACCGTAAACAGACATGAACAGAAAAAAAATAATCAAATGCTATTTTATCAGACAACGCACTTGTTCACCTTGATGAGAAGCCACTGTTTTCACAACTATGCAAACCCTCCCGCCTTCGCCTCCGCGCTCCATCCCCCGCACAGATTTTTCTTTTTACCAGAACCACAATATCCAACCTCTGGTTCAAGGTGAGCATGCTACAGTGATTCTTTTCCTAAATTTAAGAGCTCCCAAGAACGCTTTCCTTTTCTTTCCTTTTCAATGATTCGATGTAACCCTGTTTGGTTCTGTAAGTGAACTGATGTGTATTTTTACATTTCAGTTATATGTTTACAAAAAAGCTTTCCATCCTCTTATCTATTCAAAATAATTATTTTCTTGATAAAGTCTAACTTTTATAGGATGTTTGGGGGATGTGTTGACTTAAGGCAAGAAAAAAAATTTGGCTTAAGTGGAACAATGAGCATGTGACCTCGGGGTGGGGGTGGGGGAGGGGTGGGGATGTTTGTGGACCTGCAGCTAAATTAGCACCTACACCCTGGTCCTGAATAAAGACCCCGGCAGGGAGCCAGCTACTCTGGGAAGGATTTGATCCGGGGATTTTTCTTTCCTTATTTGTGGGCCTCTATATGGAGTAACCTGTCCCCAGAGGGTGAACTCGTATTTCCTACCCAGCTTTATGCCAGCCTCATCCTTCCCACCGACTTGACGCACTCCACCCAGTGCCAAAGCCCAGTGTCCTGCCTTTGTGCTGCTTCCTGCTCGCCCTCTCCTCCCTTGGCAGCCACTGAGTGGGGTTACTGCCTCTGCTTTCAATCCGAAAGTCAGACAGAAAGGATGTCTCCAAGACCTTGACCCCTGAAGCACTGAAAAGGTCAGCCCCTGGTTGCATGTCACTTGGAGGTATTTGCAACACAGCCTTAGCTCTGGAGATGATGAGCGGTTCCAGGTTTCACTTACAAACCACCCTGGAGCCATCTTGGCTGAGCCCTTCTTCACAAGCTGTAACAGAGGAGTTGCTGGGCAGAAGAGCAATCCTGAGGTTAGACAAAGCACAATGTAGGCAGGGGCAACCCTGCACGCAGAAGGCAGCTTCTCAACTTCTCCGGTTGTCTGCACAAGGCTGAGTTTTGCACACAGTTTACACGTCCTGCACAAGGTGGCCGAGCCATCCGAGACACTTTTTAAAAGATAAATTCAGACACTGCCTAACTGCTCCAGCACAAGCTGCTTCCACCCCGTGCCTGGTGGGAGCTTGAATGGAATCCCTCTGGAATGAGAAAGGTCGGTCCTCTGACAAGAATGCGTTTTCCCTGTTGGCCTCATTCCCTGCCTTCCCATCCTGCACAGACTCTTAGCGACTCAGGGGATCTTACTCAAGTGCTGTTCATTTGCATTCTGTCCAGTTCCATAGCTCACTCCTGCTAAGACCCCTCCCTGGAATTTATCACTCATTAGTTCTCTTTTCCTCCTGAAGAGGAGTTCTTTCACCCTTGGAAGTGCCATTCCGAAGACCTTCAGACCTATCCGACACAGACCTAGGAGTCTTTCCTAGAAGCCAGCTCGTCTCTACAGCTCAGAAAACATCTAGGGAATCAGTGCCAGGAGGCCAGGATACCAGGAGATTTCTCAACCCCTGGCCCTGCTTGAAAAGTGACTGAGGGGCTGGTGGGACCCTGTGAACCCTGTGACCCCACTCCTCTCCCATCAGCTCGTCTGAGCTCAGGCCCTGGGCCAGCCTGGAGGACTCAGAGGCTCCGGGTCTTCCGTGATGTTCAGAGCTGAGGGCAAATGAACCAGGGCCAAGGGAAAGTGGACTCCATCCGTGGTTCCTCCACCATGGCCTGGTCAGAGTGTCTAGTGCCTCTTTTGGGGCTGTGACAAGCAGCCTCTCTGGGAAGGGACATGCTTACCTCCCAGGGCTGCGGCATCACTGAGTTTCCACCACAGATCTACACCCGGTGATTGTGCCTGTTCAGAGGTAATGATTCACTGGAAGCACAAACAGAACCCTTGCCCAGGAGAGTCTTCCCCCTCAGGGGATGAGTCCCACTGTGGAGCAGGAGCTGACCCTCCATCAGGTGGATGGTGGCCACTGATTGGTGTCTGAGACCGTGCCGGCCCCAGACATGTAGAGTTCTGGATGCCTTGGCCGGAGAAGTCAGGTGCAGCCCCGAGCCCTGTCTGTGGTGGAGGAAGAGCCTCATCTGAGATGCTGTGTGTCCTCTCGTGGGGGAAGGGGACAGTTGCTTTAGAGGAAAAGAGTATTTAGGATTCCCGGAGTCTCAGGATGTCAGAGTAAGTCCCATCAGTGTGACCTGTGGGCAGGTGACATCAACCTTCCTGGAGGGCTGGAGGCGTCAGATGCAGCTCACCCTAACCGAGGCCAGCGGTATGGAAGGCCGTGTCCCGGTGCCTGCGAACAGTGATGTCATCTAAACCTTTGGCAAGATGAGAAGCCCCACCCCATTTGACAGATGAGGAAACTGAGGCGTGGGGAGCTCAAGGGTCCTGTGGCCAGCCAGGGGTCCAGCTGGGGGTCAGACCTGGATCTTTGGTCTTCCAGGCTTCTCTTTGTGCCCCTTCCCAATGGTTCACAGAGGCCAGCTAGCCAAGAGTGCCTGGCAGGGACGGCTTGGGACCAAGGCTGCCTTGGCGCTTTTGTTTCCTTGTAGGTGGCCCTAGAGGCTAGGAGAAGAGTGAGTTTTAGAGGACCAAGAGTTTAATGACAGTTTACGAAACGGGGTATCCCCATGGGAAAGGATGCCTGTTTCCCACGTGAGTTCTTGGAGAGATGGTGTCTGCTTTGGTGTCCTGAGAACTTCTGCGTCTCCTTTCATGGGGTTTTGTAGTGGCTGGTTTTGTGTGATCGATCTTGAAAGGAGAGGTGATCTCCAGACAAGTGGGTTATTTCTCTAAGGGCCCAGTAGGAATTAGGACAGAATCAGAAACTTAACCTTCACTGGGTAAATTCTGAGAAGGCTGTTGAAGATCCTGGCTGTGACAGGCAGAGAGGAGGAGGATTCTCGACAGGCAAGTCCCCGTGCGAGCCTGGCATTCGGAGAGAAGCGGTGCTTGTAGGTGTGGGCAGCCAGGCAACCTACATCGTCTCCCTGTCCCCACTTCCTGGGCCAGTCACTTGTCTTCCTCGAGCCTCGGTTTCCTCGTCTCTGAAACATGGAAGTGGGCCTGGTGACCATCGTTGTGGGTCCCAACCAGAAAGGTACGAAAATAGCAAGGCAGGCAGACGCAGTCACGAACGTCTTGACGACTGAAACTGATCCACTGGCTTTTGGGATGATGAGCGTCAGGAGCCACTGTAAGTTCCTAAGCTGAGGGATGAAATGACCAGCGTGGAAATACTAGGCTGAAAAAAGTGGTTTTCACTGTGTGAACCGATTAAGGGAGGAAAACAAGATAAATGAGAGAGGAGGAGCACCTGGGCAGGAAAGGGCGGAGTAGGGAAAGCTGGGGAGGGGAGAGAAGAGCCCTAGGTCCTGTTTCTGCATAAATGCAGGTCAGCCTCCTAACTTACATGTTTGTTTACAGTTATGTCAGCTTGATGCCTCCTGGGCGCACGTGTGCACATACACACACCACACACGCACAACCTTAACCCTGCTGTAGTCAGAGCAGTTACCTACTGAGAAAAAAAACCCAGTCCTTGGGCAGAGCTGGGGCTTCTTCAGGGCACAAAGGAACAATGGAATCTCAGGGTTTGGAGGGGACTCAGATGCCACCTGATTATGGCTTGTCCACACAGTCATAGACAAAATGGTATCAGACTTTCCTCAAGGCCTCCCCTCCAGGGAAAATACTCCTTATTGAATGCCTGGAGTCAGACAGCCCCCTCCTGGAAGGACTCCAGCGCTGTCTGTTGCTCAGCAGGCTGATTTCTTCTGTTTCCCGTCTCTGAGGGAAGGGAGGACCTAGTCCCTGGATTAGCTGAGCCCTCGACCACCGCTTCCCGGGAACTCCTAGGGGGGCAAGACTGGGAATCACTTGAGAGTGATGGTCATAAGCTCACCTTGTCTTTGTCTCCTGAAACGATGCAAAATTAAAACATATCGACCTCGCCCCCTCCCTACAGCCCAGCTCCAGGCTGGAGATGGCTGCTCACCTTGCTGTGACTTGGTTTCTGCACGTCCTCAGATGAGCTGTTTTTAGTTCCTCTCGCACTGCGTTCTGCCGCTGTGTTATTCCTTCTCGGGACGATGTTTTTTTGTTCAAAATTCAAACATGACTCTTGCCTTGAGATGTACTTCAGAAGACAGGAGTAGATTCCTGGTTATGGTCTTGGGGGAGAAAATATAGGGTCTTTAAAGTTCTTACAACATTGTGGCCCCTTCCCTTCTTCCCCAAACTGTTCTCTCCTTGCATCTTCTAAAAATGCAAGCCTGCCTGGGTGATGCTCTTCACATGCCAGGCACTGTGCTAGGCACTGGGGCGGCAGAGGGGAAAGGTGCTCTCTTAGAGGATCTGCAGTCCAGCAGAGGAGAAAGATGGTCCACAGACAGATGGGACAGTGCAGCAACGCCCCCTTCCTGGAGAGCAGGGCTGGGTCCCGCCCAGCACGGGCTGACTTTAAGCTTCCCTGAAGCACCATCGTTCAGGTACCAGCCTTTCCACCCTGTTCCCTCCCCCAATCCTGAGTCTCCCAGACTCAACAGGCATTCCTCTTGGACCGCTCTGTCTTCCCTCTTGCCTGAGCTGACCCATTCCCAGCTATTTCCCAGCAACACAAATTCCATCCAAAGCAGGATCACAAGCAGAGACAAAATACCTACTGTAGTCCCTGGAAGCTTGATTCAAGCTCGCTTGTTGCCCCGTCGGCGTCTCTGAGCCCTGCTTCCTCCGCTTCCTCTAGGGTCTCCAGGGCCTTAAGAGTCACTAGCCACGAGCCCGAGCTACTCCCGCGCCTTCTGGTTGGAGCCCCTGAGATCTCTGCCTGCACTTGGCTGAGCCGACCCTTTCTTGGTTGGTCGTTTCACGGCTCTGTCCTCCCACTGTCTGCCTCCACCAGCCAGGTGTTCTCTCCCGGTCCCTTTACCTCACTCCATCCTTCTCCCATCCAAGACATCAGACAAGGACTAGTTGGCTTTTTCATCAGCTACCACTGCCTGACGATGCATTTTACAGTGCAAAATGCATGTATAGTAAAAACAAGACTGAAGATGACCTTCTCGGTGGCCTTTTAAGCTCTCTTTTGGAAAGGCTGTAAAGGGAAGTGATGAAAGGAAAGGGACGATCCCAGCAACCCAAATCAGTAGGTGCTCTTGACCTCACCCACTAGGAGAGCAGGGGATCCTCGGAAGGTAAAGTCATGCTGGAGACGTCGCAGCTGAATTGATTGCCGGCTATTTCCAGGCATGTGTCAAGGGCCCTCCGAGACGAGCGGTCCCCGGCGCAATGGCTGCAGAGGCAAGGGTGCATATACTGTCAACCCCTAGGCGCTGAACCCCCGAGGCTGCCCCAACCCCGAGGCTGCCCCACCCCCACCTGCAGGGATCCAGAGCAGAGCCCTGTGGGACAGGTTACTCCTAATTACATAGGTGAAAATTATATAGAGAGATATATTATATAATTATATATTTTTTCCTGGGCACAAAAGCAAAAATACAAACTTTCTTTATTATACCAGGGCTTGTAATTGAACACACATGATTCCCTGACTTTAAAAAAAAAAAAAAATTTTTTTTTTCATTCTGAAACAGGTATTTTTTTAATGGGGCTTATTTTGGGGTTTGAGATCACTGGGCTTCTTGCCCTGTGAATCCACGCTTGCTGCTGTGTTGAAAATGCATACATTGGTGACCACAGTGTTAAGCCAAATTTAAACTCTTTAGTCTCCTTCATCTGTAAGTGTTATGTATCTACCTCATTATGAGTTTTTTGGTTTCCTGTGCTTTCGTGTTGTGTACAATGTCAGAGGTGAAATGTAGATAAAAATATATATATATATATATATAAATATATATTTTTTGCTTTGCAATAAAGTTCAAAGCTATAACACAGACTATTCATGAAATGTCACAGCCTTTTATTGTGCTCTGTCCTCTTAGTTGTGAATTGTCCTGGGAGCCCTTTTGCTGATTCACCCGGAATCGATATTATCATTTGTCATTTGATGAATTCTTCTAATTATTTTAACTGTGCTTTTTCGACACATTGAATAAGACATTAGGATTCTTGAACAACTCTTGGTTCCAAAGGTGCTTTATTTCTGTGGACTCGTGTGATCAAATGGAAGAAATGTGTCCCTGCAGACTTGAATCTTCCAGATAAAATGATGGGTCTTAATGCCATTGGGTTTAGAACAAAAGGTTTGTGCGCAGGGGGAAAAAGGAAACATTGGTTTGGCTTTGACTTTTTGAAGCTTTCAACTTTGGTTTATGTCCCAGCTTTCTGTTTCTAATTTCAGTCTCTTGGCATGGAACACGGTACCCACGAACTCCCTAGCATTCTCATCCGTCCTGGTTGCTTTCGACATTTCGACCTCACCGTTCTCTCTAGGTTGATTTCTTTGCGTTGTGCTGTTTGGTGGTAAACCACCCTGTGCCCAGCCTTGCATCTCCTCCAGCCTTGTGAAATCCTCTTCCATACCATGTGTTAAGAGGAATGGCACCCTGGGAATGTTTGTAGTCGACAAGCCAGCGATGCCGTAAAGACCCGCTTACAGAAAAATCCTGACCAATTACAGTACAGGGTGAAGGGAACTTGAATAGAAATTTCAAGGTGGATTATCTGCAATCGACTCCCCTTTTCTGTAATTTGAACACAATGACTTTCTTTTAACTAAGCAATTCAGGTTATGAGTCCTAGAAACTTCGTATTTTTCTGTATCTTTTGCCAAAATATGGAAGACATTTCTCAACTTCATTGAATATGTTTTCAATGGGATAAAGAAAGGTCTGTAAGTTAAAGAGCCTTTGAAATGATACTTGAGTGATACTCTGTACATGTTTTGGTTTTTTTTTTTTTAATTCCCCAGCTCCAGGGAGCTAGGGAAAAGTTGTAATCGAAGTAGGGGAGAGTAATTTCTACAAATATCATGTTTTCCCTTGAAACACATGCAATGACTACAAAAAAAGAAAAATGCTTACAATTCGATTTCATATTATGTCCTGTTTTCCTCCTTTTTTTTTTCGTCCCCTTCTGATGATCGTAAGGAATTGCTTGTGTGTATTAAGAACAAACATTTTCACTTGTGTTTGAGGAGGTTTGCCTTTTTCCTTAACAATGCCGAACCGGCATTTCAGCAGCTCTGGCTAGATTATACCTTGCCTGTTCTCAGCTATTTCTCTCTTTTTACGGTATAATGGTCTGTGTAAAAATCCAAACGCAGATAAAATGTGTACTGAAGATGGAACACACTGGTGTTGACTTGAAGGGGAAAAAAATCTAATGATAAATATGTATCTATCTATCAATCTATCTATATACCTTAAGTAGGTGAGTGGAAATCTATGATATATCCACACACCCGCACACAAAACACACACATAGGCACAATGACGACAGACTTCCAAAGTTGGTTTTAGGTTCTGAGGAATCTGCCACCTCACTGAGCTTCCCAAGATTCCAAAATTTCTTTTGAAATAATTGCCTAAGAAGTGTTTTGCTTTGTTTTTTAGGTACTAGAAAGCACAATTCTAATTATTCCCTGTTCCCTTGGGGGACATAACTGAGGTAGATTCAGAGGAGCCCACCTGTAGGTGAGTTTCTATGGGGTCCTTTCCTGCACCGCCACCTTCCGGCTCACCCAGTGCTGAAAGAAATTTAACTACGGAGCCTTGCACCCCCTCCTGTCTTTGTCCTGTCTCTCCATCTTTCTACTCATCTCAAGCCCCCCACTTTCCCATAGGGGAGACCTTGTTTGCTGGAGACCCTTCCAAACTCTGGATCCTGGGCTGACTTCTCTCTCCATGTAGGTTCTGGGCATTTCCACACTTGGTGTCACCTTTCCTGGATGACCAGACCCATTGCACCTCCAAATCGCCACCAGGATACAGGTAGCTAGGAGATTCCAGGGTGAACAGAAGGAACTCCTTGCTGTGGCTGGGGCAGAGGCATTTTAGGTAGGCGTGTTCATGGTCCTAGGCACCAGGTTTAATCTGTTTCTTATAGAGAAAGGACCCAAATGCACCAGGCTCTAAAGGTAACCCTGGGAGAGGGTGTGACACGACCTCTGAGCCAGACCAGCCAGTATGGTCCATGTGGTGCCCCACCCCTGGCCCACAAGCAAAGCTCCCTTAGTTGAGGGAGTTTCCAGCATGACAGAGTGAGCATGAGGATGGAGAGAAGGGAGTTAAGCTTCACCTCGTTGTAAAAAGGTATTTTCTGCACGGCGGGTTGGCCTTTGGCCTTGACCGTTGTTATTGGGTTGTTGTGGGAAGCGTGTGCCCTGACCTGCGGCTGCTATGCGTTCCCTTTCACTGTTACCAGTCTGGACGCTTCTCTGTCCTGGAGAAGGGAGAGGGCACTGTCCCGGGATGTGATCATTCTACGTAGAGTTAGTTGCTCTCAGTCCCGCTCACGGTTGTGTCTTGCTCTTGAACCTCTGGGGAAATCTCCAACCTGGACTCCACTTCTGAATCTCTAGCTGCTTTCTGGTGGCCTGTTTTGAGGCAAGCATGACTTCTGTGTTTGCCTGAGGTACTTTGAAGTCACTTTGAAATTAGAGGTGGAAAGTGTATTTCAATGGAATGTAGCAAAGGATGCAAGAATGTCTCTCACCCTGCGTTTGAAGTGTGGTGCAGCCGTGGTGGAGACGTCTTGATCTTGGTCCATTAGGTCTGCCATGTGCCATGCCCCTTGCAAGGACCAGGTGGGTGGATGATGAACTTATTTCACCTCGCTGCAGCTTTCCTGCCAGACAGTATTCCCGCTTCAGTTTTGGTTTGTCAGCTGGCTCTCAAATGTGTAACAAACACCTACTCTGCCGACAGCAGGGCTAGAATGGTAGGGGCGCTAAAGAGAAAACACACCTCAAGGAACTAAGTATGAGAGGCAAGAAGTGTACATAAATGATCATGGTAGAGAGACAGGCAGGGCCCTGAGGGCGTGCAGAGTGCTCGGGGCATCCCGCACAGGAAGCCATGCTTCCGATCAGAACGAGAAGAGGAAGCTGCAAAAAGACTGGCCTTTGAGTTGGGTTTCAAAGGCTCCTCTGTAAAGATAGATAAGTTGGGTTGACCCTGCTTACAGTCGGGTGACATCATTGCTTCATGCGAGATGTTGGCTGCCTTCTGATAAGAAAGCACGATGGTTTCCAGCAATGCCACTGTCTGCTCACATTCACCAAGCCTCGTTGAAAGAAGAGTCCTTCAGACTGCAGCCAGTTTCTCTTCAATTGGTAATGTGATTCAGAGAATGGCGTCCCCTTGCGGCTAAACCCTCTCCCTCCTTGAAGGCTTTCCAGAGTTTCCAAAGCGGGGCTCAAGGGGTGCGTGTGTGTGCTCATGTGCACGGCTTGGCTCAAAGCCTAGTTCCCTGCAGCTTGGGTGTGTCTAAAACCCATTCCTCTGGTCCTCTCAGTGCAGTGGAAGCCAGAAGGAATTAGGTCATCAGGTGGTGGTGACAGGGTTATGGGCCCCACATCTCTGCAGGTGAGGGCAAATCAGAGGATTCGAAGGTGTCCATCAACCATTCCGAGTCTGATTTAAAGCCAAAGGGCAGGAAGGCTTGAAAGTTGCATGGGATTTCTGAAAGCTCAAAGCTGCCCAGGAGACAAGAAAGAGCCCACTCTCAGCTTCTTGAAAAGTTTTGGTTCAGCCCTGGTCAGTCCAACATCCTAGGGTATTTTAAGACCACTGCAGCCTCCCAGAGTGACTAGACCTCCGCCAGCTTTGGATGCGCCCTGTAGCAGCTAGGAGCTGGTCGTTGTGGGCTCAGCATATGCTAAAGGGGGCTGAGTCTTCGGGATCGGAGGAAACGCCCGCTTGCTTCTATAGTTCGTGCAGTGGTTCTGGGCCTTTCCAGAGGCCATGAAAAGAGTACTGATGAAAAGGAGGCCAAGAAAAATTAGGGTTTGTCTGACCCTTTCCCCCGTGGCCTCCAATTTCTTCAGCCCTACACACAGATTGCCCCACAGTTTGTCTAGAATGCTTTTATGTTCTGAGAAGAAGAAAAACACACACATTCAGACATTAGATGAGACAAGGTACAAAGAAGCTTGGCAAGCACAGGACCCTTCCCAGCCTTCCTGGAATTCACATTTCCCCATCAGAGTGGCCTGGCCTTTGGTACAGACCTCAGAATCTCAGCATGTCTAAGTGGACATGCATGGGTGGCTGTTCTGAACATTAGACCCTGATAATAGAATAAACAGGCTTGGTCCTCTCATTGGAATCCCCTGATTGTATGGGTTTACAGAGTATAGATCTGTCTGGTTCATTAGTCATTCTCTCTTTAACCTCCATAAAATAAGTCTTTGTTGCCAATCCATGGCCTGGAATCTTTTGATAATGGGGAAGGTGATGACCACCTGCGTCCCTAACCATATCAGTCCAGTATCCTTTCAGAAAAAGGTGGGCTGCTGTTTTGCACAAATCATTTTTAAGGATATGTTAATCGTGATCTTATTATCTGGGGGAATTTAATGTAGATCCTTAATTGACAGAGGAGGAAAGAGACATTGGGGTTTGAATCATTTGCCCAACTTCCCTTGATTAATGAAAGACAAGCCACGATGTGGGCTCGGGTGTCTTGATTGAATGGCCATGCACCCCTCATGTAAATTGGTGGGAATATCTTACCTGTCTTCTTTTCTTCCTGCTGCCTAATAGAACTCTGAGGGTCCACCTATGATGGGACATTTATCTCAGCCTGCAGCAGACTGAATGGCTTGACTTGTGTATAAACAACTCAGAGTGAAATGGACTAAGAGCAGGGGGCCCTCAGTTATCAGCTTGAGTCAACATATGGAAAAAAAACCCTCTGTATTCAACAAGAGTTGCTGCTTCCAGACAGACTGCCCCACAGACCTTGGAGAACCCTGGTTCTAACTCTGCTTTGCCTCAGTTCAGCTGTCAAAACTGAAGTAGTCTCTCCCGATAAGAAGGAGAGCTCCTCCCTGAGAACCAAGGGCTCAGGACTCTTGACTCAAGACCAGCCTGTTCATTCATAACTTAGTCTCCTTATTTACTCACTCATCCTTCAACTAGAAAATAGCTGAAGCACTGGAGTAGAATTTGTCCTCAAGTAATTAATAGTCTGGACAGAGAACTAGAACCTATATGTCAAGTGCTGAAGGGTAAGCCTTAAAGTGATGGGTCCAGATACAGCTCTTTGAGCTCTAAGGGAGAGAAGATGATGGGGGTGTTGTCAGCTCTTTGCCTCCACTGGTCTTTCTAAAAGATTGCAGAGCACCCCTATGGGTAGCACACCTTGGATTTAGGACCTCAACACAATGTGTCCCCTACTCTTCTTCTCCTTTCCCTAAAAAGTAGCCCCCAGTGGACACCAATCTATTGGTTCCCTTGACTGCCACTTTTAGCAGATACCTCTTGCAAGATCAGCAGGAGTCTTTCTCTAAAGCAGTGCTGTCTTAGGGAAAATGGCTTGAGCAGAAAGAAGAGAAAAATCGAGAAGAGTAATGGGAAGACTCCCCTTTCCCTAAGATAGATTGCTTTAGAAAGAAAACAAGTTGCTTCACCTGCAGTCGTGTTAGCCTTGATCTGGAGATTGAGATGGGATGCAGATAAGGAATTTCGGAAAGGACTGTCTTAGATTGGGCTTCTATAACAAAGTAACATAAACTAGGGGACCTGAAAACACATATCTATTTCTCTTATTTCTGGAGGCTGGGAAGTCTAGGATCAGGATGTCATAGGTTTGGTGTCCAGTGAGAGCTCTCCTCCTAGTTTGCAGGTGGTGCTTCCTTGCTGGGCTTCCCTAATATCTCAGTCGGTAAAGAATCTGCCTGCAATGCAGGAGACCCTGGTTAGATTCCTGGGTCAGAAAGATCCCTTAGAGAAGGGATAGGCGTGTCCTTATGTGGCAGAGAGAGCTCTGGTCCATTCTTCTTCTTATAAAGGCACTAACCTCATTCATAGGGGCCCCACCCTCATGACCTTATCTAAATCCAATTATCTGTCAAGGGCTCTACCTCCAAATACCATCACATCAGGAATTAGGATTTCAACATATGGAATTTGGGCATGAGACAGGGGCAGGGGACACAAATGTTTAGTCCATAGCGGACCTCTTTACCTCCAGGAGATGAAAGACCAAAAACTCAACATATCTACCCCATCCCCCTGATGGCTATTATTCTTAGCCATCATTTCTTCATGTCCACGGACACATATCTCCATCCTGAGTTTTTGGGTTTACAGAGTATAGGTTCAGCAGTGTACTGTGAATGTGTGCATGGGTTGCAGAGAACAAGACAGAAGGCTGTCATCTTAGGAAGAGATAAGAGGAAAAGGAGGCACAATGGCATGACACAGTCAGCTGACCTTCAAGGTCTCCTATGAAATACAAAACCCTGGGCTGACCCCCGCAAGACATTCACTCTTACGATGCCCCTTTAGGCCAATGATGAATTTGTATTTCATTCCTTTCAGCAATGATTCTTTTGGGTACACTGTTCTGTTCTCATGGTGAATGCTGATACTTATCTTGAGGTGCATAATCAAAAGAGTTTTTGAAGTACAGGTATAGCATATCTATTGCAGTCGCCACTAACCAGATGCCCATCTCTAAACTATTACATGTTAACCTCCAAGTAAGTTCATGTCAAAGCTACAGATTATTCAATAGGTGGTGGTTGTTTTTTTTTAAGTCCTCATTGTTTACCAGTGATGAGGAATAGTGGGTTTAAATTATTTTTAATTTCTTAATCTCCTAGTTCAGTTCAGCAAACTGGACCACTGTAAGTGTGCCAGTTGCTATATCCAGTGCTTTGCTCTAAGCGTGGCTGAGTGAGAGCAGGTGGGAGGGACTTCCATGGTGGAGACACAGATTGTTTAGGAAGCTGTGCTGTTCCATCACAGGGCCAAGGAGAGCTGCCTCCAGCCCCATCTTCCTTCCAAACAGGGTCCCACCTCCCCACAATCCATTTGCAGTAGCAAGGCAGCTGGAATCACCACCAGTCCACTGAGCCAGCTGAAGTACAATCTCTTTCCTGCAAAATGAAAGCAACACTTCCTAAGGGCCCTTCTCAACCCAGAATTCTGTTATCAACACACAAACTCATTCAACAAATGTCTATGAAGCTCCTTGTCTCCAGACTGTGAACTTCTTCTTAAAAAAAAACACCCAGGAGAAAAAATATCTTAGCTTCTCCTTTTTAAACTCATCCTCATGTTTATGAGGATAAGAACCGGGAGATCGTCCTTAAAAGGAAGGTAAACTCTCCTGAATCATTCAGCCCTATTTTTCTCTTGCTCAGAAGAGGAAGCCAAATTTCCACCATCTTTATAAACATACTCAAAACATGTATCTTGAAGGTAAAAACATTCTGCATCTCCTAATCTCTCTCTTGTTGATGTTAAGCAGGTTAAGTGTATTGGGGGAAAGACCAGACCAGAGCGTCTGCTGGTCACGAGAGGAGAATCAGCTGTATTGAGGTCAATCAGCTTATTGACCAAACCCACTTCCCCCACCACTCTCCCTGGGCTGACTGCACCTGTTCTCCGCGGCCGCATTCCTGGGAATCTCTTTCAGCCAGTGCAGCTCCACAATTAATGGTCAGCAGTGTTAAACAGTCTCAGGAACTGAAAATGGGTTATTGCAGCCCAGTTCTGGAAATTTTCACCAGGCTTCCCATTTGCCTGAGTTTGCCCACAGGAACTCAGCCCAGAGGAATCTTGGAGCATTTCTTCAGCATTTAAGCCACTCTGTCTATCATCTCATTCCCTAACTCTATCCTGTCCCTTCACTCGTGTAAGTACACCTGTGATCAACGATCCTCAAATGATACTTTAATGACCAACTGCCAGATCAGAGACACACCATTTGGCAAGAATAGATGTAGCTAGGCAGGCCTTTCAGGGTTCATCTCAAAAAGAACAGGGGCATTGGCTGAGGCCATTTGGGCAAAGCAGCTTGCGCCTTTAAAAATCCTCCTTTGAAGGGGAGACCTGCAGTCCGCGGTCCCTGTAGACCTAAGTTGGCTTGGAAGCGACCAGCCCCTCAGTGGCACCCAGAGGTATGAGCAGGCAGCTTGTTTGGAGTCCCACCACTTCTGTGCCCCAGAAGGCCAAGCCTTTCAGAGCTGGGGGAAGAACCCAAAGAATGTCTCTAGGCAACTGCTGTGCGATAATAGGTCAGGATGGGCCCCTAAACCCCCCAGGGAAGGCTGGGTAGGAAACGGGATTGGAGAGCCTAGGGAGCGCAGGGTCTTTTATAGGCAAAGCAGTGAGGACCTGTGAGCACCTTGTGCCAAAAGCAAGGGATACACACACAGGCTCTGCCCGATACCACAGCCCCTGGGGTCAGAACAAGCCAGGGACGCGTGCTGGGGGAAGCCTCATGCTTTGGCTGAACATGGTGGTCCACCGCCCCCCGGGGAGCACAGCCAGAGTGGTGTGGGGGCGCTGAGCCTGCAGGGTCTGACAGAGCTGTCTTTTCATCTCGAGGAATGTAGCAGAATTTGTGCCCAAAGTTCCTCTCGGATTACAACCAATAATTGCGTTCTTCCTGGGCGCCTCACATTCTATATCAAAGGGAGAAAGCTTTTTAACAGAATGGAGAAATGTGTGTTTTTTCTTTTTCACAAGGTGTAGGTGTGAGTAAAGGGGTCACTCACCTACACAGGTCATTCACGGGAGGCAGGTGGATCCCACCACCCAGTCACATCCCAGGGGGATGGGAGACGGGGCTGCTAGCCCTCGACGTAGGACGGGCAGATCCCAGGCCCTGATCCCGCCATGGCTGTCGATAATTATCCCCTTTTAATTTCAACAGACCTGGGGAGAGTTTGCCCCACTGAGTTAAGAAGAACTCAGGGTGAGGCTTGAGAGGGGCGGGAGGGAGAGGGGCTCGGCAGTCTTCTGGCCTGAGGTCCGTGCCCACAGCTGCCAGTGCCTGCCCTGCCTCTTGGGACAGAGATAAGGGCTCTTGGAGGCTCTCCAGGGCGCCTTCCTCCCCCTGACCCATCCCGACCGTCAGTTCTAGAATGGAAGTGCATGATTCCGCATCACCCTTCCCTCTTCTCCATCCCTCAGCATGAACATGAAGGTTGTCACTTGTCACGTCATTGAGCCGCATGAAGTGGCTCTCTTTCACCCCTTGGGTGGCTCTTCCTTTCAGGTGTGATGTATGGTTCTCGACTCTTTCCTCTGCATCCTTCCCAGAACCTGAGGCTCTGAGACTGAGCTTGACAGAGGCCGCCCCTTTGGCCAGACAAGGGCTCCTTGGTCCCTGCCCGCCCCACCCCCACCCCAGCCCTTGCTTAGCAGTTCCATGGTCCTTTCCTAGGAGGCGATTCTCGATGGCACAAGGGTGTGACCTCCATCACAGTTTCCTTTGACCCCATGAGGTGGTGCTTCCTCCTCTTCCAGTAGCCTGGGATGAAAGGCCAAAGCACAAAGCAGCAGTGCCCAAAGAGGCTCGTGCTAAACCAATTCTTTTTAAGTATGATGGGAAAGCTCAGTGACGTGAGAAACTCCCTTCAGATGCTCTACCCTTCAGCCCAAGATTTCCAGTCCTTTTCTGGTTGGAATTTTAATACCATCCATTTTTTATTATTATTATTTTCAACGGAAGAAGACACTCATACTAATGAGTGGTTCAAAGGACACCATTTTTTGTTACTGTTCCAAGGGGTGAAGACCGTTGTCATGACCTGTGTTTCTGTTGAGACATCTATTTCTCGTCCTGGGTTGCTTTCAGACTGGTGCATCCTCACTTATCAGGGACCTCTGATTCCAGCAGAGCAAAATCAGCTACTTACTCTGGTTACTGTAAGCAGACACATAACTTTTACTGTAATTTGAAAACCCTTGCACTGTAATGGTTTCGAAACACAACAAAAAGCAAATCTTCTTGAAACTGATTTTGTATTTTTGATTACATCGAAATTCTCACGTTTTTGTATCTCGCCGTGACCACGGTAGTGCTTCCATAGTTTGTGTTCCAGGTCTTGTTTCTTTCCAGGTTGAATTCTTAGGATTGTGCTGACGACAGATGTTTCAGGGGCAGGACTGGGGCCTGGCTAGCAGACCTGTCTGGGGGTTGAGTGCTCCCTTGGCCAGATCACCGGCTGGCACAGGGAGCCTGGGGACCCAGTGAGCCGACGTCACATTCCATCACGTGAATTCCCACAGACAGCTCATATCTCCAACTAATCTAAGGCCAACTGTTTGGGCCAAACCTTTGCCAAGGACTCTCAAAACTGAGCTCCCCCCACCCCTGTACTACCCAGCTTCCTGGGTAAGGGAGGACATTTTTGAAAACAAAACTTGTGAAATTAATTTGTGATTATGGTTTGTTTTTTTTTTCTCCTTGCTGGAAACGTGCTGGAAACCAGACAGCATGATGTTAATTGCTCTTTCTGCTTTTCCAAACCAATACACCTGTTGTGCTCTTTTGCTTCTTAGTGAAGAAAATTCTAGACACAGACCTAACTATGAACTCTTTTCCTCCTGTACTTCTATTAGCGACTCTCCCGATGTATTCCTAACTTGTTGAAGTGTTTTCCTTCTTAGCATTGCTTCTCATATCTTACTTTATTTTTTTTACTGAACAACAACAACAAACCCACAAAGGAACAAATAATCTCTTTCTCTTTTTCTCTCTCTGATGTGTAATGTTGTGTTGTCCAGATTCTGTATAAAACTATGTATATGATGTATCTGATACTTGGCAGCCACTGGCTGTTACTTTAACCAATATAATTAACAAAAAAAAATGCATAATGTTGGTGTTTGATTTTTTTTACAAAAAAAAAACAAAAACAAAACCTAGTTAAGATGTTTGTGTATTTTTGCATGGTTAAAATGTACTTAGTGCATTGAGAAACGTCGTGGAGGTACTCAGTGAAAAGGCCGGTTTACTTTTTGATTCTAATGGTGATTGGTTGTTGACCAGACTATTCCCTGCGATGTCCGTCTTTAATTTAGCATAATTCTATTTATAACTTGTTTTATGACTCAAGATTCTGCATAGTGTATCTATCTATCTCTATTGTATTTACTGTTCCTTAAAACCAGGTTGTGGAAGTTCATGTCGTCTGGCACAGATGTCTCCATTGTCGATTTCTGCTGAGTTGTGTTCCATTTGATTTGCTGTACCGTCCAGACCTGAAGCAACCCCCCACCCCACAGACAAAGGCTGTCATCTCTCATTCTAGAAGGCTGTTCCTCTGAGCAGTACTGTGGTTTTCCCTTGCCATGGAACGTCAATTTCCACTGCCCTCCCACCCTCCCCCGATAAACCTAGTTATGTAAAAAGGAGGAGAAAAGGACAGGGAGTTAGACAGAAATCTACAAATTCTTTATATTTTATACATAATAGTACATATATTATAGATAGACAAGCAGATAGACTTCAAATGCGAATTAAGCAGAAAGGCAAGGGGAGATAGCAAAAGACTCAGAGAGAGACCCAGGGGTTTCCTCCCAGGTGTGTGACTAGCTCAGGAGGAGAGCTGTAGGAAAACTGTTTGCCCTTCCTGTGCCCCAGTTTCCCCAGGTGTAAGATGAGGACATGCTTTTCGAGGGGGAGGCAACTATACCTCCCTGAATCTTCAGTGCGCTCAGAGCAAGAGTGGATCATAAGAGACGGCGCTGCAGGGAGTCTGGTGACCGTGCTGGCAGCCTCCCTGCCCTTCTCAGGACACCAGGGCTTGCTCAAGAGAAAGGCGTGTCATGTCTTAGAGGGCACGAGCCCCTGCTCTGACATTACCCTGGCTTCTAGAATCTTCTCTTCCTTGAAGGGGCTCCTCCCCAGCTTGGAAGGAGGTGGGACTGGGAGGAAATGTCTCTGGCAAATGGAATTGACTTTCTCTTCCCTGGAATCCTATGTTTCCTCTACTCGAGTCAGAATCATGGGCTTGCTTTTCCCCAGGGAACACAAGGACTTTCCTTTGCTCTATCTTTTCACCCCCACTGCTGGGAACCAACATGCACAGCACTGGCGTGCCACCGGCACTGCTATTAGAGGCACCAGGATTTCCAGCATGTTTGGTTTTGCGGGCCTGTCTCCAGATGGGCTTTTCCTTCCTCCTCAAACCCAGAGACACAGCTGGTCCTCTGAGGTCTTCAGGCTTCTTGGCTTTGCAGTGAAATGTCAGCTCTGACAGCCAGTGAGGTGGACACGGGTACTTGCTGCTGTTCCTGCTCTGCAGAGAGCAGACCTAAGAGCTCAATCTCTCTTGTTCATCCTGCTGGACATTTGTGACCGTGGGCACTGAAGCTCATTACTGGCCATTGCCGTGGATGTTTTTCAAAATATATTGACTTTTTAAAATTAGGTTTGAGGGGCACTTGCTATACTTCCTCAGAGTCAAGGTAGACTACGTAATGGCAAATGAGAAAACTCAAATCTGGAGAGAGGAAGTAATTTTCCCAAAGAAACACAGCTATAAATTTGCATCAGGCCCCCAACCACCACGCTCCTTTCCCCTCTCCTGACTGTAACCGGCAGTTCAGAGACCTTCTTTTAATTTATGAAATTCAGATGATACTTCCCAAACCACCATGTTTTATGTAAGTTTCTGGGGAAGAGAAAAAAGAAGTCTGTTTTCTCAGTTACTGCAGTCAATATGAACACACAGCCCCTCTCCCAACCGGGCTGTCTGTAAACCAAGTTAAGAGGGTAGGGTTTTGAATAAAAAATGAGCTGATGCCTTGTTTACCTATACTTTGAAGGACAAGGAGGAACAATGAGAGTAAGAAATAGCAGAATTGAAATCTGTAAATGTACTAAGTTTCTTGCCAGAACAGATTTTTCTAAATAATGGGAGTGGTCTGTCCATCCACCCCGTCACCCCATCTTTCCTTCAGCCATGTCAGCTTTCCTGGAGGTCTTCCACACCCATAGCATCTCATCTCCCTAGAACATACCATTGTTCCTTTCAGCTGTTTCAGGAAGCCACACTTTTTCATCCAGGCAAGTATTCATAATTCTTACCATAAATTTCTTGTTTTCTTCTTTCCATTGTGCACCTCTCTGCTAACTTTTTTCTCCGCTGAACCCCAAGAATCCAAAGCGTGGTTCCCTTGTGTAAAATGGTGGGCCCAGAACGTCCCTGGGCGTCACTCTTGTAAACACGGTACAGGACTTCCCACCTCACCCTCCTCCTTTTGGGACCTTGGAGCTGCCTGTTTTACTTGGCTTGTTCTCCTTTGGGAAAATACTCCTTGTGGTATGTCCTCATAAGCTTACAAGGACGTACATAGAACATTTTTATTTTAATTTTCAAACTAGTCTATGACTTGCTACCAAGGCCCCTTGATTCCCTACTCATGTCATCACTGTGAGGAAAGTCCAATGTTCAGCCTCCCTCGTCTTAGCCTCTAGTTCTTAAAAGTCTTTTTCTTATCAAATGGATTCATATCTTTAATTCCAATTAGATTACAGTGCCGTTTCTCTAAAGAGATCAAGGAACCTGAGCTGAAGATTTTTGAAGGGATTTATTCCTTTCAGTAGAGAAGGCAATGGCATCCCACTCCAGTACTCTTGCCTGGAAAATTCCATGGATGGAAGAGCCTGGTAGGCTGCAGTCCACGGGGTCGCCAAGAATTGGACACAACTGAGCGGCTTCACTTTGACTTTTTACTTTCATGCATTGGAGAAGGAAATGGCACCCCACTCCAGTGTTCTTGCCTAGAGAATCCCAGGGATGGGGGAGCCTGGTGGGCTGCCATTTGTGGGGTCGCACAGAGTCGGACACGACTGAAGCGACTCAGCAGCAGTAGCAGCGTTCCTTTCAGCGGCTGCCATGCCAGCCTCTGATACCCCTACCCGGGTCAGAAATGCGATACACCCTTCCCCCACCAGGTCCTCTATCAAGCTCCAGAGAAAACTGCTCACGGCCAGGGGTTCAGGAAGGACATTCCGTGTCCTTCCTGGTGGTGGCTCCTCCGAGAAGCAGCAGCTACAGCAGCTGCTTGTAAATGTTCAAGTGGCCACTTGGAACCTTAGGGGAGAGCGAGTGCCTTAGAAATGCTGGGCCTGAAGAGAGCCTTCAGAGAACGCACCCCCTAACAGCTTTATGGAAGAAGGGTACCTGGCAGTTACGGCTCTTAGGCTAATAGGCAGGATTTAAATTTAAAAAACACAGCCACCTGCTTTTCAACATGGTAACAGCAGAGCTGAAGAACGGGACATTGGTTTAAGGATGTAAATCCAATCAATATATCTTTAAAAAAATTTTAATGGAGTATAATTGCTTTACAGTGTTGTGTTATTTTCTGCTGTCCAGCAAAGTGAATCAGCCATGCAGATACATATATCCCCGCATTTTTGGATTTCCTTAAACTGTTGGTGCAAAGCCACTATGGAGAACAGTATAACAGTATCTGAACAAACTAAAAATAGAGTTGCCATATGACCCAACAATCCCACTCCTGCACATATACCCACCCGGAGAAAACCATCATTCAAGAAGATCCATGCGCCCCAGCGTCCATTGCAACACTATCTACAATAGCCAAGACATGGAAACAATCTAAACGTCCAACCAATGTATCTTAATGCTGCGTGAACACCCCCTGTGTTTCTGGACACGGTTTTCTCTGTGAAATGAGAGGTTAAGTTAGAGAACATCCAAGGGGCCTTGTTTTATACTGTGAATAAAATCAAAACATATATTTAAATACAAACGAAAATCAAATTGTTCGATGAAGTCCCTCAGACCTAGCGGTAGGCTTCAACAGCAATCAACTCTTGACCAATCTTGTTTCATCTGGCACCCCACATCTCGAGATCACACTGGTTTTATTATGAATTTGTCGTTATAATCCTTGGATTCCTGGAAGAAATGTCACCCATTTTTCTTAGAACCAGAATAGTGTGACTTCCACCAGAGAAAAGTCAGGCAGGACACTGGTCCCCAGAGAGCTGACCATTGCAACTGGCATTTCTCTTCCTGCACGTCATTTCCCCATGAATGCCCCCTTTTGAGGTGAGGCTGAGTAATTAGATCACTGCCACCATGTCCATGCCATTGCGTCTTCAGGCCCCAGGCATCTCATGGAGAGCTCTGGCATTAGGCTGCAACCTGGTGCTACAGGATGGAGGGAATGTTAGCTTCTTTACTGAGCTTGCATTTGCTGGAGTGAGTTGCTGTACCTTTTAGAAACTGTCTGAGAGCCAGTTCTTCAGTTCTAAGCCTCCACAGTCAGATTATCCTGCATCTTGCCAGCCAGCCTGCCCAGAATGGAGGCAACTCTTAAGGTTTACGTTTTGCGTAGTGTTTCAAGGTCTGGTTCCTTCCCTCCAGAATAAGGGCAAAGGAATAGGTTCTTCCATCTGCTTTTTCAGTCTTCTGTATGTTTCTCTGTGAGTGCGTTCAGATCAAAGGAGCTTCCTTCAAACCTCCGAGGAGCCAGCCATGAGTTTACAACCCTTGCTGGGACCTCAAACTCCCATGGACTTCATAATTGTCATTCCATCTGATGTAGGGGGAACATTCCTGAACCCTGAAGGGCTAGTCCTGCCCTCTAGCAGAGCATGGGTCTCACTGGGGCATTTGAGCATCAGGCCTTGCTTTCCAGGACACGCAGAGTTCAAGGCCATTGGGATCGGCCAGGTAGTCTACAGCAAAGGACTTGCCCTAACTCTGCACGAACCTTGGTGCTTCCACTTTCCACTCCCCGGCTGGGTGACCACGGAAGGCCTGCCCTCCCGAAAGGACCTCAGGAAAGAGTCTGGAGAGAAGTTGCCTCCAGCCAGGGCTGAGCCTCCTGGTCCACAGAGCCTTCCAAAGGGCAAACCCTGGGCTTTCACACACTGGACGCTCGGAGCTTTGGGAGCTGAGGCCTCCTGTGCTTGGGGCAGGGAGGTAGCTGAGGAGAAAGAGACTCCTTGCCTTTTGCTTAGGGCTTCCCTTGTGGCTCAGACGTTAAAGAATCTGCCTGCAATGCAGGAGACCTGGGTTCAATCTCCAGGTTGGGAGGATCCCCTGGAGAAGGATATGGCAACCCACTCCAGTATTCTGCCTGGAGAATTCTATGGACAGAGGAGCCTGGTGGGCTACAGTCCATGGGGTCCCAAAGAGTTGGACACGACTGAGTGACTAACACTTTCTTACCTTTTATTTACCTTTCATCTGGCTGAATTTAGCTGCCCTTAATTTCTAGTTTGCTAAAGTCCTTATTGCCTTAACAACCACCTACCAAGCAATTAGAACCAGAGGAGAAAGCCCCTTGCGTGGTGTTCATTTTTGAGCCCACACCTGTCCTAGTCTCCCCCACGCTGCTGTGCCTGAAGAGTCCCCAGCCTTGTCCCCAAAGCACTGGGTGAGCCTCTTGCTGAGATAGAAATGTTCCCAGGCTGAGGGGAAACCCAGTACTGCTCAGGCAGGAAGACCCCACCCCCCGAACCCCGAAACCCCAGCCCCCGCCCAAACGTTCCCTACTGACCACTGTCTCCACCCTGCACATTTGCTCTGCTTCAGATCTGGACAACTCACCTCTCTCTGCGCCAACTCTTGTTCCAGAGACCCTCCACCCCCTCCTCATCCTCAGAGCCGTTCCTGAAGACTGTCTAGACTCTCCGTTCTCCTGCACACCTTCCCCGCCTTCAGCAGCAGCACATCCCTTCAGCCCCTCCACCGAGCTCTTTAAAACGAAAGGCAGTTGCTGTCTTCCCGTGGACAATACTGAATGTATCTTCTGTAAGTGCAGACCATGTAGAGAAGTGGCTGGGTTCATCAAAAAAAAAAAAAAAAAAAAAAAGAGGGTTTTTGTAAAGCCTGTTTATTTTTTTAAGTCGGTTTTGAGCATTTCTATTTTATCACCCTTCACATGGTCTTGGGGAACCCAAATTGTATCAAAGTCTCATGCCAAAACAAGCCAAAAGTTGTTTTCTTTACCTTTTTCCTCCATGCACCATGATTCAAATGATTGTTTCAGTGTCATTTTAAATGTTTTCTTGTGACATGTACTGACGATAAAAATCATCTTGACAAAAAAAGATTTATACATGAATCAGAAAGTATTTATTTCAATTTTGTACCTTTCCATTTTAATACATTATAATGTATTGACTCAACTGAGATAATATAAACAGTTCATTTTAATAACGTGTGTGTACGCGTGCCTTTTCCTTCGTTCATGGTGGGGGAGGGGCAGAGGAGCACGGAGTGGGAAATCCTGGGTGCTTATTAGCAGCCCTGTGAGCCTCAGTGGCCTCTGACTGGACCAAAGGCTTCTCAGCAGCAGCTGGTGACCCCTGCCCCCAAGAAGAGAAAGAGAGGTGACAGGGGAATTAAGGAGGTAAGTGGGTGGGCCCTCTGGGCATCACTGCCTCCTAACACCACCACCCCAACTCGAGCAATACCACTCAGGTAGGAAAAAAAACCCTGGACCCCAAACTACTGACTCTTGGAATCTGAATGGAGGCTGGCAACCAAAGGTTAGGATAGGGGCCACGTAGGGGGAAATCCCAGGTAGATGCAAGGAGCAGAAACTAGAGAGAAAACTCAGTGTTAAAAATTGGGGATGGTGGGTGGGACCTCCACGGTGGTCCAGTAGCTTCTACTTGGCTCTCCTAGCGCAGGGGTCTGAGTTCAATCCCTGGTGGTCAGGGAGCTAGATCCCACATGCCACACTAAGACCCAAGTGGGCCAAATAAATAAATGAATATTTTAGAAATTGGGGATGAGGGCAGGGAGAGACAGAAAAGTTCTAGGTTGTATTTTCCAAAGACAACACTTTTCCCCCTAATACTTTATGCTAGAAATTCTGCCAGTGAATCCCTGGGACAAGCTGCCTTCATCAGAAACCCACTGACAACCAGCAAAAAGATTTCTTATTGTTCCAATAGGGCACATGCTTTTTAAATTTTTTCATTTATTTCTGTATCTTTTAAAGTTGCTTACGTAAATTTATTTTTATTTACTTTTTGGCCTCGCTGCCTGGCATGCAGGATCTTAGTTCTAAGACAAGGGATCGAACCTGTGTCCCCTGCCGTGGAAGGGACCACCAGAGAAGTTCCATGACAAGTTCTCATAGTTGTCCTAGGATCCGGGCAATATCTGACACAGCAGTCCTCATCCTGGGCTCTTTCCTGGAGGATGGGGGTAGGTGGAAGGGAAGAGGCAGAACCTGGGCTGAGGGGTGGAGGGGGGGCATCCCACGCAGTGGCATCCAGGGGCTTGTCTGGATTTAACTGTTCCAAGCAGATTTGACCAATGGGTTATTCCACCAGCCTCACAACAACGTTCATCTCTACTCATGTCTGCTTGTTTGGACATGTTCCACTCTGTGTCATCTGGGAGGAGAAAGGAACATGGCTGGAAGGGAATCCATCAGCCCCTCGTCCCCACAGAAGTGTGGCCCCACGTGGAACTCCTCCGAGGGAGGGAGAGAGGTTCCATCAAGTGGGGGTGTGTCGAGGATCCCAGAAGGAGAGACAGATCCTCCACGCCCTCACTCTCTCCACTCCCTCCCCTGACTCCTCCCAGCGTTTTAAATTGGTAACACTATACCTGCCCTTCAAGGGCACCTCCCCTCAGGCCCAGGTCCCTGGGACGCAAGCCTCACCTTAACCCGAAAAGAGAGCTCATCAGAGGAGGACTTCTCCGCAGGTGGGTCAGGGTCCCTGCTCTGTCTCGAGCTTCATCTCTGGTCTGGGTCTGGTCTGATCAGCTCTGCCCCCAGGTTTCTGTCCATGGATTTGACTCGTGGTCCCTGAAAGACCTTCAGGGCCACAGGAAGGGAGCGCTCACCCCGGCGCTGGGAGCAGCTTTTCTCATCCTCCCTGCCCCAGGCTGGGGGGAGTGGAGAGGAGACCCACGTGGCCTGGGTGCCCCCTGCAGCACTTTGGCTTCTGGACCTCAGAGAGTAGGGCTTCGGCCACTGCCTTGGCCCCCTGGCACTCTCCATGCTGGGAAGAGGTTTTCTGTCTGGTGGGGAGTCGGGGCGGGAAACATTCACTCAAATAAGCACATTCCTCCCTGAGTGACTTCTTGAGGGGGGCAGACCCACATACCAGCCGCTCCCTGGATAGACTCTACGCCTGGGAGCACACAAATGCCGTGGCACCTTCAGGAAGAGGAGCGCCTCCCCTGCCCATCCCCACTTCCCAGGCACAGTGAGGTTCTCAATGGGCATAGAAAGAAGTTCCGAGGAAGGGAGGCCCCAGAATCTGCAGTAAACACTGCCCTGGGATGCTCTTGTCCTTCAAAACTGCGTCTCCGATCCCCTCAACACCCCTCACCTTCTTGGATATGAGATATGGAGAACCGACCTCAGTGTTGAATTTTCAGACCAGACTGCCTGGGGCGGCTCTCAGCCAGTGGGAGCTGATCTCAGATTTGTTGTTCTTAAGTCACTAAGTGGCATCTGCCTCTTTGTGACCCCATGGACTGCAGCATGCCAGCCTCCTCTGTCCCCCACTATCTCCCAGAGTTTGCTCATGTCCATTGAGTCGGTGATGCTGTCGAACCATTTCATCCTCCGCCACCGCCTCCTTTCCCTTTTGCCTTCAGTCTTTCCCAGCATGAGGGTCTTTTCCAAACAGTTGGCTCTCAGACACTGAGAGGCAAAGCCTTCAGCTGCTGCTGCTGCTAAGTCACTTCAGTCGTGTCTGACTCTGTGCAACCCCATAGGCGGCGGCCCCCACCAGGCTCCCCCGTCCCTGGGATTCTCCAGGCAGGAATACTAGAGTGGGTTGCCATTTCCTTCTCTGTTTAAAGGATGCCCAAATCAAAGTTTAGGAAAAAATGTAGAAAATGTGGCACCTTATACCACAGGATAAAACCTTCAGAATTAACCAAGCCCTACAGCAACTGTTGCCATGAGCCTTGGCATCTAAACCAGCCAGTTCCCTGACCCTGTATTCCGTAAAATGCCCACCCTATTACCCACTCTGTAACATCCTAACCCGTCACATAATGCCACCCTTCCAGTAGGAATATTCTCTGTCTTGAGCCTCTAAAAATCGGCTACTAGCCCACAAAAGGAGTCAGCTCTACCTTGAGCCAGTCCACTGTTCTGACCGTGTCTCCCTCTCTAATAAACTTTATTCTTCTCTCATTCTGCCTCGTGTCTGGAGATTCTTTTCCAACCCACACACAGACCCCCAACAGGCACTTCAAGATCTAAAAAAGCATTTCACCTTCAAGTGAGTCCATCAGTCATGTGCTCATTGAGTAGCTGCCACGAGCCAGGCGCCATGCTGGGTGCTGGGGAGGCGGGGTGGATGAAGCCGACCCCGTCCCACCGGGTGCAGCCTGGGATCAAGCTCTCGCAGGACTGGCTACTGGAGGTCCTGAGCAGCTGCTGCCTGGAGCGTGGAACAACCCCCCACCCCCCACCCCGAGAACACTCATTTATCATCTAAAATTGGAGGGGCATCTCTCTGGGGCAGTTTGGGCCTGAAGACATCATACACTTGCGACTATGTGGCGTGCTGGGCAGGAAGGAAGACCCTGCCCTTGGAGTGACTTGTCTCCACCACAGAGGCATTTCCAAAGTTTTCTCAGCAGCCTGAAACCTGTCTGAACCCACCCGTTTGGGTTGCAGCACTGTTTCTTTGTCAGATTTTGGGTAAATTCTGTCTGTAGCTGGCACAGTCCATCACTGTGGTTCTCTGCTGTGCTCTTTTGGGAAAAAACAATTTTTTTAAGGGTTTCTGTAGCTCAGAAGGGCATTTGTCTTAGTCCATTCAGGCTGCTGTAATAAAATACCAGAGACCGGATGGCTTATAAACTGCAGAAATCTATTTCTTACAGTTGTGGAGGCTGAGAATTCCAAGATCACGGTGCCAGCAAATTCAATGTGAGGGACCTCTTTCTGGCTCATAGACAGCCACATTATCTCTCAAGCTGAGGAAGGGAAAATGGCTCAACCCTTCCTGATCTAATCAACCCCAGAGGCCCCCGTCGCCTGTACACTGGGAGTTAGCCTTGCAACATATGAATTTTAGGGGAGCACAAACATTCAGTCTGTAGCTGCATTCTCATTTGGGGGGATCCTCCACTGCTTGTCTCCTTTCTTCCCTCTTCCTTCTTCTCTGGAGATGGGGGAAGAGACTATTTTAAGAATTTCCCTCCATGGAACTGCCCTGGTGGTCCAATGGCTGACGTCAGGCTCCAAATGCAGGGGACCAATTCAACCCCTGGTCAGGGAGCTAGATCCCACATGCAGCAACTAAGACCCAGGGCAGCCAAATAGATAAGTAACTTTTTTTTTTTTTTTTTCAAAAAGAATTTGCTTCCATGATGGACAGAAACAAGATATTTACTGGTGAGCAAGCTGTAGAGTCCCACTCCAGTACTCTTGCCTGGAAAATCCCATGGACAGAGGAGCCTGGTGGGCTGCAGTCCATGGGGCCGCAAAGAGTCGGACACGACTGAGCGACTTCACTTTCGCTTTTCACTTTCATGCACTGGAGAAAGAAATGGCAACCCAGCCCAGTGTTCTTGCCTTGAGAATCCCAGGGACGGGGGAGCCTGGTGGACTGTCATCTATGGGGTTGCACAGAGTTGGACATGACTGAAGCGACTTAGCAGCAGCAGCAGCAAGCTGTAGAGTACACAGAAGCAAAGCATGATGTTTTCCGCATAAAGCTTATAGAGTGTTATAAACCAACATCCCCTCTATAAAAAATAAATTAAAAGAAAAGACTATCAGATGTTCTTTCCACACACTAAGATAGCCAGCACGGGTGCTAATAAAGAGTTTCCAGAGTCAGGGAGGCATGGCACTTGCTGGCTGATAAACTTTTCTCCAACTCTAAGATTCTAAAATGCCTTTCCCCCCTCACCTTAGACCGTGGGTCACAAACTCTTTGATAAAATGTAATCAATGTTGGCCAATATTTTAGGCTTTGCTGGCCACACAGTCTCAGTTCCAGCTATGTAGCTCTGCTAATATACAGTGCAGAAGCCACCAGAGAGCCGTATAAAGAGGAACTGACTGGAGCTACATGGATGAACCTTGAAAATGATGCTGAGTGAAAAAGAGCCAGGCACAAAAGCCTACATATTCTACAGTTCGGTTTACATGAAATGTCCAGAATAAGCAAATCAATAGAGGCATAAAGTTTATGAGTGGTTTCCAGGGGCTGGTGGGAAGGAGAAGGAGTAGGTGATTGCTAAGAGCATGGAGTTTCTTTTGAGGGTGCTGAAAATGATCTAAAATTAAATAATTCTGACGGTCGCACAACTCTGTGAACATACGAAAAATCACTGAGTTGTAAAGTTTAAAAAGGTGAATCTTATGGTGTATGAACCATATCTCAGCAAAGCTAGTTTTTTTTTTTTTTTTTTTTAAACAGCCATAAAAAACATGTAGATAACTGGGCATGACTTTGTTCCAGTGAAACTTTATTTACAAAATCAGGCTGGATGTGTCCCTTGGGCTGTAGTTTGTTGAGCCCTGCACTAGGCTGCAAGAGTCACATAGCCAGGGCTGTGCCTCGTTTATCATTAATCTCCAGGACTACTACTATAGTGGTCAGATAAGTAAGAACCCAATAAATGTTTGCTGAATGAAAAAAAAAAAGAATTGCCCTCTGTAAGAGTGGGCAGAGGGCAGGATGATGTCCAGCCTTTAAGACAGAGATGGAGCCAAGAAAATGCAGGCCACTCATAATTATACAAATATGAGTCCCTGGCGAGATACACGTCAGTGCCCTAATTTTTAAATTCTAATGCAGTGAATGTTTCAATTTGGGTTCTGGCAACAACCTTGATCATCTCAAGGGATGTATAAATACATGCAAATAAAGGTATTAACATCACAAGATTGTTTTAGACCATTTTCTCATCTGGTTTGGTCCTGTAATTGGGTGGGAAGGTACAGTTATATACAGACCTGAAAATATATCACAGTCTCTCTAGGTTTGCAGCAGCCTGCAAGGTGCTTACTTCCAAAGCCAATTTCAGATTGTTACAATGTCTGCATAGTATCCGTAAATGTTGGGTCAACATTTTAGGGTGGTGGTTGAGGAGAGAGGGTTACCAAACCTGGTTAGTTATCAGAGTGATCTGGAGAGTTTCTAAAAATTTTTATTCCTTGGACTTCGCTGGTGGTTCAGTGGTTGGGGTGTTTCCACTGCAGAGGGCACGGGTTTGATCCCTAGTCGAGGAACTAAGTTCATGCATGCTGCCTGGCGTGGCCAAAAAATAGAAAATAAAAGTAGAAATCAAAAGTCTTACTGCAGGCTCTGCCTTTAGAGATTATGACGGCAGAGCTCTCCAATGGGACTGGAAAGCCGTATTTTTCAAGTTTTTCCAGATGCCTTTGAGGACTACCCTCAGATCTCATGTGAGTCTTACTGACCTGTTCTACTGAACGTGTACCCCGTGGGAGGGGCCTCAGCCTCGCCCAGGAACAGGCTAGAAACAGCAACTCTGCATTTTCCCTGGCTGCCCAGACAATTGGCAGGAAAATGTGAGAAGTGCTGACGTAGGGTTTCAACAGACCTGGGAAGTCTCTGGGAGACCATGACGGTCCCATTGTTGGCTGGTCAGGAAAGACTATGGAGAAGTCCCGCTGTTAAGATGGTCAGAAAGGCAGAGCGGACCACTGCTTCTCTTCGACCAACACAGAAGTAGAGGAAGTGAGAGAAAGGCAGAAAGGATACAGACGATGGAACACAGGTGCTCTGTCTCCCCAGGATTATAAGAAATGAAATACTGACTTTATTTTGGCACATTTTTGCTGTAACTTTTAGAGCTGGCCTTCACACTAGAGAGTTATCCTCAGTGTTCACTGAGGGCATCTGCAGAGCACATTCACACTGCCTATTTAGAGCTTTTCGTTGAGGCTGTGCTGTGTTAGTCGCTTAGTCGTGTCCGATTCTGTGACCCCATGGGCTGCAGCCCGCCAAGCTCCTCTGTCCATGGGAATTTTCCAGGCAAGAATACTGGAGTGGGTTGCCTTGCCTTCCTCTAGGGGAATCTTCCCAACTCAGGGATCAAACCTAGGTCTCCCACACTGCAGGTGGATTACTTAACCATCTGAGCCACCAGGGAAGCCCCAGTCAAGGCTGTTTAATGCCAAAGAAAGTCCTGGGAATCCTGGAGCATGAGCCTGAAGCCAACACTTCTTACAACCCACTGTGGGAGAGTCACCTAGGGTTCCCAGGACTCGGTTTCCTCATCTGTAAAACATCTGTGGCTCCCAGTCTCATTTGATCCTACCTCCTGATTTGAAATAAACATTGGTAACATCTTTGTGGTTCTAAAATGAAAATCATAGCTATAACCACCTACAGACATAATGTTTTAAAACCACTCTGATGCCCAACTGTAACCTAAGTGGGAAATTCAAGTGAATAGGTTGTAACAAAATTATATGCATTTTAATCAGTAAAAGTTTGGGCAGTGTACTAAATGTATCTTTTGTCGTCTGTATTCTGATGCTTTGGCATCTGGGGCATTCTTGCACCTGGAGAGACTGGACCTCCCAGGGCTGCTGGAGATATTATTCCTAGAGATAGTAAGCAACTGGCCCAAGATCAGGATTTTCTTTTTTTTTTTTTTTTTTTTTTTTCTTTTTTGGCCATGCCACAGTCATGCAGGATGTTAGTTCCCTGACCAGGGATCAAACCCGTGTCTGCTGCAGTGGAAGCTCAGAGCCCTAACCACTGGACTGCCAGGGAAGTCCTAAGAGCAGGATTTTAAAATTCACACCAACCAGTCCAGAGCCCACCATCCAGCCACCTTTATCAGGCTCTCACATTCCCGACAGACCACAGTTCCCCTCTCCCAGTCACACCAGAACCAGAGCCCTAGGGACAGCCCTGAGCCCAGAGCCACTGAAACTGTGCACACTGGCCAGCTCCTAAGCCCGCTTCCCCTAACTCACTTGTTGTTTTGCCATGGAAACCACGATGAAGACTAGCCCTCATTTTCTCCTTGCTCCTCTGCCTCCTAGCCCACACTGATGCTTCCCTGTGTGCCCCTCCCCCATGCCGTGTGGTACCCCTCCTCTTGGGAACTGTGAGTAACAATCAATTCAATGGCACTCATCTCTGGGCCTGTTGGCCTTCCTATAGCTCAAAGTTTGTATTAATACACTCTATTTTTAAAACAGTACTATATTGTGAGACATTAAGAAATGGTTTATTGGCCTTACAATGACCAAGCTTAGATTTAAGAAAAGTCAAATATGATAATTCCCAGGCAGTTCAGAGATTAGGACTTGGGCTTCCCTGGTGGCTCAGAGGTTAAAGCATCTGCCTCCAATGTGGGAAACCCAGGTTCGATCCCTGGGTCAGGAAGATCCCCTGGAGAAGGAAATGGCACCCCACTCCAGTATTCTTGCTTGGAGAATCCCATGGGCTGAGGAGCCTGGTGGGCTGCAGTCCACGGGGTCGCAAAGTCAGACACGACTGAGTGACTTTACTTTTACTTTTACTATTCTTACTGCCAGGGCTTGGGTTCAATCTCTAGTCAGAGAACTAAGATCCCACAGGCCTTGCAGAGTGGTAAAAAAAAAAAAAAAAAAAAAAAAATCAACAATTAGGAGCCATTTCCTAGAAAGACAGAGAATGAGAAAGCTGAAGAACAGTTAGACAAAGGGATAAAAGTTAGTGCTAAGTATTAACAGAGCTGACTTATTTGAACACGGCTGGAGAAAGAGGAAAATATCTTAAGTAGGGATAAGATGTTGAGCAAGATTATAAATTGCAGAGGAAAATGAGAAAGGAGGACTTTGCGAATCATCCAGGCCTATGTGTAAGCACAGCATCCAAATAGCTCCTCGTGGCGACATGGGATGTGGAAGGGGTGAATGTCACAGAAAAGGCCTCCCGAATCTTGAAGCCCCATCACTGGCTGGAGCAGATGTTCTAACTCACAATGTCTGGCAGGAGGCTGGAAAGTCTCATGGGGCCTGGGTAAACTCTTCCTGGGTGACCTGTCCTGGGCATGGTAAACATCCAGTGTCCTGAACTTCCAGCACCTCCAATCATGAGACAGCCAAAACTTCCTCCGTGGACTTTCAAGATGCCCACCTTGTGAATCCACTAAATTGGATAACCCCGAGCGACTCCCAGAACCAGCTTGCTTCAGTTCTGTGGCTCCGAGATGGCCAGGGTGTCAAAGATGAGGTATGTTGCTAATGTTCTTTGAAGTCTGAGAGTTACTATTGCTGGACAAAAGGCCATTACCACGAACTGGCCAGAACACGTTAAGACGTAAAAGCAACAAAAACAGAAGGGTGACAAACCAAGCCACAGTGACTCTTTGGGAGCAAGTCACGACCTTTAAGTGAACGTCAAAACGACCACAATTGTGCAAGCATACAGTTTCAGAAGCACAGTTTGGGGTAGGCACTCTTCAAGACCCCAGGCTCTCAGTTGTGTAGGTGGTAGCAAGTCAGTCCGTGGTGGGTAAGGGCTCAGGCTCTGGAATGAGACAAAACTAGTTTCAACCATACTTTTACCACTTGTTAGCTGTGTTGCTGCTGCTGCTAAGTCGCTTCAGTCATGTCCGACTCTGTGCGACCCCATAGACGGCAGCCCACCAGGCTCCCCCCTCCCTGGGATTCTCCAGGCAAGAACACTGGAGTGGGGTGCCATTTCCTTCTCCAATGCATGAAAGTGAAAAGTGAAAGTGAAGTTGCTCAGTTGTGTCCGACTCTTTGCGACCCCATGGACTGCAGCCTACTAGGCTCCTCCGTCCATGAGATTTTCCAGGCAGGAGTACTGGAGTGGGGCGCCATCACCTTCTCCGTGTTAGCTGTGTTGCTAAGCTGCTTCAGTCGTGTCCGACTCTGCGCAACCCCATAGATGGGAGCCCACCAGGGTCCGCCGTCCCTGGGATTCTCCAAGCAAGAACACTGGAGTGGGGTGCCATTTCCTTCTCCAATGCATGAAAGTGAAAAGTGAAAGTGAAGTCACTGAGTCGCGCCCAACTCTCAGCGACCCAATGGACGGCAGCCCACCAGGCTCCTCTGTCCATGGGATTTTCCAGGCAAGAGTACTGGAGTGGGGTGCCATTGCCTTAGTGCTGGTTAATTTGCGTGGCCTCTCTGAATTAGTCCTATAATTGGTAAAATTGGAATCAGATGCCTAATTTACAATCAGTTGTAAGGAGGAGATAATACAGGTAAAAGCTTTAGCCAGAGCAGGGCACTTAATAGCCAATGTAAAGATACTACTGTTCAGTTGCTAAGTCATGTTGGATTCTTTGCCACAGGCTCTTCTGTCCTCCACTATCTCCTGGAGTTTGCACAAATTCATGTTCATTGAGTCGGTGATGCTATCTAACCATCTCATCCTCTGCACCCCGCTTCTCCTTTTGCCTTCAATCTTTCCCAGCATCAGAGTCTTTTCCAGTGAGTCTACTTTTCGCAGCAGGTTTAAGTTTAGCTTTAAATTTTGTACAGGATCTGATCTTTCTATTTTCAATCTTTCCACCAGAGGGCGTGCCAAACACCGTCCTGCAGCTTGAAAAAACTGCTGTCCTGTCTTGTTCCCAAGTTCTCAATTTATAAAACATACTCTAAAATTCCTCAGCACTGATATCTGAGAAATGGGATGTGGTGACTTTCCATTCATTTCCCCTGCCTCACTGGGAGGTCCTATACCTAAAATAAAAGCGCTCAACTGGAAACTATTCATTTAATTGAAGTCAGATGAGCAATCTCACAGCCCTGAGGCCCCCTTTTAAAATCAGCTGCAAAGGGAAGAGCTGGGGAGCAGCCTTTTTCTGGTACAAGCAGCAAGGGATGCTCTGTTTGTGGAGAATTCAACACAATAATACAGACTAAAGTCACTTCATTTTTTTTAGATCACCCTGTGCCAGTAATTCCAAATAATGTCAGTGATAAAATCCTCCCCCTTCCACAAAAACAAACAAACAGACAAACAAACAAACCTCTCATTGTTTCAAGTTCTAAACAACTTCTGGCAGGTGAGATGGTGTTTTATTAGTACATACGTAAGCTTCAACACGATATATTTCCTCATTTATCCGTTGATGATTGTATTCTATCTGAAAGTTTATCCAGAGAACTCCCTGTTGTGCAGAAGTTCCTGCTCAGTGGGTTCAGCTTCATGCATTTTCAGTCCAGGGTAAGTTCCGTTTGATACAGAAAGGTTGAAAGCTTGTGGCGGAGGGGAAGGGAGGGCGGATGGGCTTCCGTTTTTGTTTTTTGGCCACACCTGGCGCCTGAGTGATCAGGGATGGTACTCAGTCCCTCTAAAGTAGGACAGAGTCTTAAGCATTGGATGTCCTCTGGAGTTTGGGGTTTCATTATTGAGCAGTAACTGTCTCCAGTGAAGGAAATGGCAACCCACTCCAGTATTCTTGCCTGGAGAATCCCAGGGACGAGGGAGCCTGGTGGGCTGCTGTCTATGGGGTCGCACAGAGTCAGACACGACTGAAGCGACTTAGTAGCAGCAGCAGCAACTGTCTCCAACACCTGTTTTAATAGCCAATTCAAAAAAACCCATGATAACACAGGGATAACAGGCATCGCACAAAGGCATGGCCTTGAGTTACTTCACGTTTGTCATTCCACATGATACCGTAAACTTGGAGGTTTTGATTGTGTGTAAAATTTAAAACAGTTCCAGCTATAAAATAAACAAGTTCTGTAAGGTCCAACATGGTGACTATAGTTAACAATACTGTTTTGTATGCTTGAAGGTGGCTGAGAGAGTAGATCTTAAAAGTTCTCCTCACAAGAGAGAAAATGGTAACCATGCGTGGTAATGAATGGTAACCAAATTCATCCTGGTGATTGTCTCATAGTACAGATGTGTGCTGCCCGACTCTTTGTGACCCCACGGCCTACAGCCTGCTGGGCTCCTCTGTCCATGGGATTTCCCAGGAAAGAATATGGGAACAGGTTGCCATTTCCTTCTCCAGGGAATCTTCCTGAACCAGGGATCCAACCCCAGTCTCTTATGTCTCCTGCGTTAGCAGGAGGATTCTTTACCACTGCGCCACCCGAGAAGAGCAGACTACAAAGTTATATTCAATTGTATCTCAACAACAACAAAAATTTTTACACAATATAATATGGAACTGTGAGATCTAATATTTTCTATTGGCAAGTGAAAATTTAGTTCATACCTGAACTCTGTTCTAAATTTGAATAATGAAATATTACATGATTGTTACTAAAAATAATTCTGTTGTATACAGACAGGGACATCTTAAAAAATGATCCACCCCAGGTGTTAATTATAATAGGTCCGCTTGGGTCTTAAATCTCAAACAATTTGCTGTCCACCTCCCTTTGTGGGGCGGGGCGGGCGGTGGATTCTCTGGTAGCTCAGCAGGTAAAGAATCTGCCTCCAATGGACGAGACCCAGGTTTGATTCCTGGGTCGGGAAGATCCGCTGGAGAAGGGAAAGCCTACCCACTCCAGTATTCTGGCCTGGAGAATTCCATGGACTATATAGTCCATGGGGTCACAAAGAGTCAAACATGACTGAGCAACTTTCACTTTCCCTTTGTGGGAGGTGGCCAGCTGCTGACAGCCATTCAAAAATTGAAGGAAGGCTTTTCCATCAGGAAACTGGATGCTGCTTTAGAGAAGCAGGGAGCAGTGCTGGGCTGGGGAAGTGTCTCAGAGAAGGAGAGATGGGTGAGGGCTCTGCCAGCCACTGATGCATGCTCCTCTGGCCCCTGACCACCGTCAGGCCCATGGAGACCACGTTCCCCTGGCCTAATCCTGCCCCCTTCATTTAAGGCAGCCCTATTTGGGAAGAACTCGGAGCAACTGACAAACAGCAGTTTAGTCCTGGAGCTGGAAGGATCGGGTGGTGGGGAGACGAGTTGAAAGTCCCACGGTGAGTGCGTTCTGGCTGCGACCCCATGCCTCCTGTGAAATCTAAATACGCGCTTCAAAAACAAGTCAAGATGTCATGCCCTGCCCTCCATTGGAACTTGGTGAGTTTTTAACCCCTCCAGAGAAACGGACCACAATTCTGTCCCTTCTTGTTGGCATTGCTGCAAGGTTTCTGCCCCTCTGGCTTGCCCTGGAAGCCAAGTTCCAGCCCCCAAAATGAGGGGGCATCTGGATACCTCCCTACTGAGTCTGGGGTGCCAGTCCCTGGTGGCTGAGTCAACCCCGCTCCCTGGTAGCTTCCAGGCTAGCAGCAACTGTTACTGTTTACTAAGGCTGGGTGGTTGTTGTTTGTTGTTTAGTTGCTAAGCCATGTCTGACTCTTTGCGACCCCGTGGACTATAGCCCACCAGGCTCCTCTGTCCATGCGGATTCTCCACGCAAGGGTTGTAATTTCCCCCTCCAGGGAATCTTTCCAATGGGATCGAATCTCTGTCTCCTGCCTTGGCAGGCGGATTCTTTACCACTGAGCCACGAGGGAAGCCAGTTAAGGCTGGGCCTCCATGTCTAACAGTTGTATCTGCTCTATTTCTACTTCTCACAGTGACTTCAGTCTTGGGGTGAGGAAACTGAAGCCCAGAGGGCAAGCCCAGCGTCTGACCCTCACCAGCTAATGCTGTGAAATGTACACCAGTCCCCACCTCCCCTTGGACGGCAGACAGCCTAGGGGTATGTTTCCAGGCACCGTGTAGAAATGAGCTCCTTATCCCCACAATATTGTTTTTATAAATGATTTTAAATTGTAAAATACGTGTAACATAGAGTTTGCCAAATGAACTGTCTGTAAGAGTACACTGTTGTGGCAGTAAGTGTATCCAAGTTTTTGATCATCATCACCATCCATCTCCAGAAGTCTGAGCGTGCGAAACTGAAGCCCTGTCGCCATGTAACTCCCCGTCCTTTCCTCCCCTCCTCCCCAAATCTTACAGGGCGGATACTGCTACTCCCCCAGTTCCAGCTTCACAGAGAAGAAAACCGAGCTCACCAGCCATTCTGACCAGTGGCAGGTGGTACCCTATTGTAGCTTTGACTTGCATTTCTCTAGTAATTATCGGCCATGAGCATCTTTTCATGTGCCTCTTGGCCATCTGTATGTCGTCTTTGGAGAAATGTCTATTTAGATCTTATGCTCATTGTTTGGCTGGGCTGTTTGTCTTTTGTTATCGAGTTGTACGAACTGTTGGTATATTTTAGAAATTAAGCCCTGTTGGCCACATCATTTGCAAATATTGATAATTCCTCTGAATCTGTAAATTGTCTTTTTGTTTTGTTTATAATCTCCTTTGTGAAAAAACTTATAAGTTTGATTAGTCTCATTTGTTCATTTTCGCTTTTGTTTCTGTTGCCTTGGGAGACTGACCTAAGAAAACATTGCCATGATTTGTCAGAGGATGTTTTGTCTATGTTCTAGGCGTTCTATGGTGTTCTGTCTTATGCTTAAGGCTTAAAGCCATTTTGAGTATATTTTTGTTTATATCGGAAGCACTGGGTTGCTTCTGCCTTTTAGCTGCCGTGAATACTGCTGCTATAAACTGGCCCTGCAGCCTGCCTGACAGCGGAAAGAACTTGTTCCGTAGAGAGAAGCATGTCAGTGGGCTGCACCGAAGGTGTTCTCTGGGATGGAATGAACGATATACTGTACTAATGTGTTTGCAACAGGATAAAGGGGTGCCCTGCGACAAGGGGGTGCTTTCACCCAGTGAAATGCACTGACTTGAAAAGACATATTCCATAAGTAGACGGAACCTAACTAATATGGCCTCAGCAGCCCTGCTCGATGCCTTTGCCACACCTTTATAGACATTCTAGGGTTATGCTGGTTGAGGTGAGACAGTATTTACATAAATGAACATTTAATATGATTTCCACACTGTTTTTTTGTGTGTGAAAGTGTTAGTTGCTCAATCGTGTCTGATAATATGTGACCCCATGGATGCAGAGTAACCTGCCAGCTTCCTCTGTCCATGGGATTTCCCAGGCGAGAATACTGGAGTGGGTGGCCAGTCCCTTCTCCAAGGGAATCTTTCCAATCCGGGGATCGAACCTGCATTGTCAGGTAGATACTTTACTAAGTCACTAGGGAAGCCCCCAGGTGTTGATTCTTGCCTTCCTGACCTGTGTATGTTCCTAGAGTCAGGGTATGTGTACCAATTGTCTAGGTACCACCTAGTAACCATTTGGGGAAAAACCAAAGATAGTGGGAGTTTAAAAAAAAAAAAAGAGTTCTCAACTGCAATTAAAACTAAACTAAAAAGTAGAGGAATGGAATTTCTAGGGCACTGAAACTATTCTGTATAATACAATAATGATGGACATATGTCCAGTGAAGGACAGAAATGGTAGGGACCTAACAGAAGCAGAAGATATTAAGAAGAGGTGGCAAAAATACACAGAAGAACTATACAGAAAAGATCTTCATGACCCAGATAACCACAATGGTATGATCACTCACCGAGAGCCAGACATCCTGGAATGCGAAGTTAAGTGGGCCTTAGGAAGCGTCTCTATGAACAAAGCTAGTGGAGGTAATGGAATTTCAGTTGAGCTATTTCAGATCCTAAAAGATGATGCTGTGGAAGTGCTGTACTCAATACGACAACAAATCTGGAAAACTCAGCAGTGGGCACAGGACTGGAAAAGGTCAGTTTTCATTCCAATCCCTAAGAAAAGCAGTGCCAAAGAATGCTCAAACTATCACACAATTGTACTCATCTCACATGGTAGCAAAGTAATACTCAAAATTCTCCAAATTTTCTTCAATAGTACACGAACCAAGAACTTCCAGATGTTCAAGCTTGATTTAGAAAAGGCAGAAGAAACAGAGATCAAGTTGCCAACATATAAAAAGCAAGAGAGTTCCAGAAAAACATCTAATTCTGCTTTATTGACTATGCCAAAGCCTTTGACTGTGTGGATCACAATAAACTGTGGAAAATTCTGAAAGAGATGGGAATACAGACCACCTGACCTGCCTCTTGAGAAATCTGTATGCAGGTCAGGAAGCAACAGTTAGAACTGGACATGGAACAACAGACTGGTTCCAAATAGGAAAAGGAGTACGTCAAGGCTGTATATTGTCACCCTGCTTATTTAACTTCTATGCAGAGTACATCATGCGAAACGCCAGGCTGGATGAAGCACAAACTGGAATCAAGATTGCCGGGAGAAATATCACCTCAGATATGCAGATGACACCACCCTTATGGCAGAAAGCGAAGAACTAAAGAGCCTCTTGATGAAAGTGAAAGAGGAGAGTGAAAAAGTTGGCTTAAAGCTCAACATTCAGTGGCATCCAGTCCCACACTTCATGGCAAATAGATGGGGTAACAGTGGAAACAGTGACAGGCTTTATTTTCTTGGGCTGCAAAGTCACTATGGATGGTGACTGCAGCCATGAAATTAAAAGAAGCTTGCTCCTTGGAAGAAAACCTGTGACCAACCTAGACAGCATATTAAAAAGCAGAGACATTACTTTGTCAGCAAAGTCCATCTAGTCAAAGCTATGGTTTTTCCAGTGGTCATGTATGGATGTGAAATTTGGACTATAAAGAAAGCTGAGCGCCAAAGAATTGATGCTTTTGAAAAGTGATGTTGGAGAAGACTCTTGAGAGTCCTTTGGACTGCAAGGAGATCCAACCAGTCCATCCTAAAGGAAATCAGTCTTGAATACTTATTGGAAGGACTGATGCTGAAGCTGAAGCTCTAATACTTTGTCTACCAGATGTGAAGAGCTGACTCATTGGAAAAGACCCTGCTGCTGGGAAAGACTGAAGGCAGGAGGAGAAGGGGACGACAGAGGATGACATTGTTGGATGGCATCACTGACTCCATGGACATGAGTTTGAGCAAGCTTGGTGTTGGTGATGGACAGGGGAGTCTGGTGTGCTGGAGTCCGTGGGGTCACAAAGAATCAGACACGACAGAGTGACTGAACTGAGCTGACTGAAGAGTGAACACTAATGTAAACTGTGGATTTAGTTGTTAACAATGCTTCAATATTGGTAATCAACGAATGTACCCCACTAATGAAAGATGTAAATAATAGGGGAAACTTCAGAGTCGGTGAGGGTAGGGTAAAAGGGTTAGGAGGGAGATAAAGAGTCTATTAATTTAAAAACAGAAATGATCAGTTTATTAAGATAAAAGCAAAGGTATCAAAAAACAGGAAGTGTTCATTGTCTTGACCTAATATATTTTATAGTAACTAGTCCTGAAGGTAATATTACTACTATTAGGAATTTGCATAAAGTGAGGAGTATCCAAGACCTCAACTGAGTCTGTACAAACATCAGCCGACCTTAGAAGAGGCCAGAGCACACCCCAGAGGATGCAGCAGGCACAGCGCACAGCCATCACCTGTCACCGAGGAGCACAGGGGACCACAGCAAGGCTGGCAGCTCATAGTCCACCATTGGATCAGCCAGGCATTGTTCATTTATTCATGCAAAGAGTGGGGTACCGCGCTCCAGGTGGACACCTTACTCCTCACAGGCACCGCCCTCCCCTGTGATGGCCCAGGACTGGTCCAGGACAGGGGCTGTCCCACTGTGGCAGAGACCTCTGTCTGCAGGCTCTCAGGGCCCATCACAGCTTCCTCCCAGAGTGTCTCCATGCCTCGCTCCTAACAGCCTTGTACCCAAACAGTGATTAAAGGCCAGACTTATTTAACCCTTTGAAACTCTTATCAAGAACATTATTAAGCAATGTTTATAATTTTTACTTTCTTTGGGCGTGTCATAAAGATGTATGTGTTTATATGGCAGGAATACATAGGCCAAAACCATCTGAACATGAACTTAGGTTTTGTTTTTTTTTTCTTATAAATTAAAATTTTTTTCTTTGGGAATTTTCCAGATACATAGAGATTACTCCCCAGTGTCCTCAATTGGAACTTAAGGTCTCAGGTCAATTAGGGATCTGTTGACATTAAAAAATACATATCATGGTGATTATTAAAAACTTGTGGGAAATGCAACACTGTAAATCTTATCCAGGCAGAAAAGGTGGGGTGAGTCCATTGGTTCACATAATTTGCAGGGTTTTACATGAAGCTATTATTTACATCTCTCATGAAATACTCTGGCTTGTATTTACCGTCTTAAATACACCATGTAAGTAATGATAACCTGACAAGTATAAGAAATTTAGGACATCCTATTCAGTCAAGCTTGTGGTAGGATAAAAATTGCATGACTAAGATGTTATATTTAAATTATATTGCACATTATGATAAAATCAGATGTATAACTTTTAAAAACCAAAATTCATAATTTATTAGTAGTATTAGGTGAATTTGAAATATAGATTTTTATATAACCTTCTTGTACTAAATAATATTAAAACTCTTAAAACTTAAAATGTGAATATGGGGTTTGTGGAACCATTATCTGAGTAGTTGTTGACCAAATGCTGAATTGCGTTTATTTATTCCTTGTAATTTATCAAAAGGAACTGCTGTTATTAAACTCTTACATTTTTTTTCTTTTCTGATCCAAAAGCTTTTTAGAGAGAATTGGTTTAGTATTAGAAAGCAGAAGTACTTTTTATATTTTTATTAAGGATTTATTTAGACATTGTTTTAATTTTTTACTAATTAGGATAATATATACCTTTTTTTACTATTAGGGTAATATATGTTTTTTTTCTAAATCATGTTAATCATTTTTAAGTTTATAGCTATAGATGTTAAGTATATGCACATTGGTTTGTAAAAATAAACCTTTTAATCCATGTTTTAATAACTGTGTTAAATTTAAGTCTTCGTATTGGAAATGTCCCTTTCCAAAAAGGGAGTTAATTGGATGCTTCAGTTTCTAGAAGACTGATTTCTTTAAACTATTTGAAATACATGTATATATAGGTGGTTACAGTACATAATTTGCAACTTGACTCTCTCCAACAAATTGTAATTTTATTTAATTAATTATTTAATTTTATTTTATTTTAATTAAACGAATTTTATTTCCCATGGCTGAAGAGTTTTTCTTAAAGGGCCAGCATGTTTAAAGCATTAAGTATTTTGGCATCATTTTTAAACTTTTTTACTCTTTGGGGAGTCTTCAAGATTCTTTATCTTGCTTATTTATGTTCTGATTTTTTTTTTTTTACTTTACAATATTGTGTTGGTTTTGCCATACATCAACATGAATCTGCCATGGGTGCACACGTGTTCCCCATCCTGAACCCCCCTCCCACCTCCCTCCCCATCCCATCCCTCTGGGTCATCCCAGTGCACCAGCCCCGAGCATCGTGTATCATGCATCGAACCTGGACTGTCGATTCATTTCACATATGATATTATACATGTTTCAATGCCATTCTCCCAAATCATTCCACCCTCGCCCTCTCCCACAGAGTCCAAAAGACTGTTCTATACATCTGTGTCTCTTTTGCTGCCTCACATACAGAGTTATTGTTACCATCTTTCTAAATTCCTTATATATGCATTAGTATATTGTATTGGTGTTTTCTTTTTGGCTTACTTTTTATAATAGGCTCCAGTTTCATCCACCTCATTAGAACTGATTCAAATGTATTCTTTTTAATGGCTGAGTAATATTCCATTGTGTATATGTACCACAGCTTTCTTATCCATTCATCTGCTGATGGACATCTAGGTTGCTTCCATGTCCTGGCTGTTATAAACAGTGCTGCGATGAACACTGGGGTACAAGACGCTCAACATCACTCATTATCAGAGACATGCAAATCAAAACCACAGTGAGGTACCATTTCAGGCCAGTCAGAATGGCTGCTATCCAAAAGTCTACAAGCAATAAATGCTGGAGAGGGTGTGGAGAAAAGGGAACCCTCTTACACTGTTGGTGGGAATGCAAACTAGTACAGCCACTATGGAGAACAGTGTGGAGATTCCTTAAAAACTGGAAATAGAACTGCCTTATGACCCAGCAATCCCACTGCTGGGCATACACACTGAGGAAACCAGAATTGAAGGAGACACGTGCACCCCAATGTTCATCGCAGCACTGTTTATTTATGTTCTTTTTAACTGCCAAAAATCATCAAAGTAGGAACTGTATTGAATTTGACTTTCCAACTGCATTTGCTAAGTCCCTGGGCAGACAGGCTATCCTGGTGATTCCTGTGTGCATTTTTGAACCATTCTGGAAGCTATATTGAGATGTAATTTGTTCTCACATCTGGCACAACATGGATTGGCTAGTATTATAGGTTTCATAAATTAATGGAGATTTTTTTTTTTAATTTAAGGGCTCTTAATTAGGTTTAAAAATAGCACCTAACTCATAACAAAGGTTTATCTGTTACCACCTGATCTTCCATTCAGGGTCTGCTTCCAATGGGTATGTGTTGGTTGACAGCAGAGACCCTTCTGTGTAAGACCTGTTTGAGAAAGGGTGTGGCTGGATGAGAACCTGATTTTCCTGTCACAGTTACAGTGAGTGGTTGGTGAGGGGAATTGCCTTCTCAGGGTATCTTAGTCCTTTCAGGCTGCTATAACAAAATACCACAGACTTGGTGGCTTATAAACAGCAGATGGCTTGTTTATTGCCCGCAGTCCCGGAAGCCCAAGATCAGGGTGGTAGTCTGGTCATGGGAGGGCCCAGCTCCAGGTTCATTTTTGCTGTGACCTCATGTGATGGAAGAAACTTGGAAGCTCTCTGGGCCTCTCTTGTAAGGGCACTAGTCCCATTTCTGAGGGCTTCACCCTCACAACCTAATCACCTTCCAAAGGCCCACCTTCTAACACCATCATCATGGGCCTTAGAACACAGCATGGAGATATGGGGGACACATTCAGTCCATAGCAGGAGGCACGGAAAGCAGAACGGGAGTAGCTGTCAGTTCCTGCTGGACTTACGGCAACTCCTGGCCTTTAGGAGTCATCACATCTTTAGATTTAAGAGCTTCTTGAAGAGGAATTACCAAGTTATCCCTCAGAAGACCCTGACAACTGACACACTGATTCCATCTTCCTGGTTAGTTGTAAGATCTTTCCTATAGTGTATGAATGAGTAAAAATCATGAGTATTGTTCTGTCTTTTGGTAAGAGATTTGTTTCCTTCAGTTCAGTTCAGTTGCTCAGTCTTGTCTGACTCTTTGCGACCCCATGAACTGCAGCATGCCAGGCCTCTCTGTCCATCACCAACTCCCAGAGTCCACCCAAACCCATGTCCATCGAGTTGGTGATGCCATCCAGCCACCTCATCCTCTGTCCCCCCCTGCCCCCAATCCCTCCCAGAATCAGAGTCTTTTCCAATGAGTCAACTCTTCGCATGAGGTGGCCAAAGTACTGGAGTTTCAGCTTCAGCATCATTCCTTCCAAAGAAATCCCAGGGCTGATCTCCTTTAGAATGGACTGGTTGGATCTCCTTGCAGTCCAAGGGACTCTCAAGAGTCTTCTCCAGCACCACAATTCAAAAGCATCCATTCTTCGGCACTCAGCTTTCTTTATAGTCCAACTCTTACATCCATACATGACCACAGGAAAAACCATAGCCTTGACTAGACAGACCTTTGTTGAAAAAGTAATGTCTCTGCTTTTTAATATGCTGTCTAGGTCATAACTTTCCTTCCAAGGAGTAAGCGTCTTTTAATTTCATGGCTGCAATCACCATCTGCAGTGATTTTGGAGCCGAGAAAAATAAAGTCAGCCACAGTTTCCACTGTTTCCCCATCTATTTCCCATGAAGTGATGGGACCGGATGCCATGATCTTAATTTTCTGAATGTTGAGCTTTAAGCCAACTTTTTCACTCTCCTCTTTCACTTTCATCAAGAGGCTCTTTAGTTCTTCTTCACTTTCTACCGTAAGGGTGGTGTCATCTGCATATCTGAGGTTATTGATAATTTCTCCTGGCAATCTTGATTCCAGCTTGTGCTTCTTCCAACCCAGTGTTTCTTATGATGTACTCTGCATAGAAGTTAAATAAGCAGGGTGACAATATACAGCCTTGACGTACTCCTTTTCCTATTTGGAACCAGTCTGTTGTTCCATGTCCAGTTCTAATTGTTGCTTCCTGACTTGCATACAGATTTCTCAAGAGGCGGGTTAGGTGGTCTGGTATTCCCATCTCTTGCAGAATTTTCCACAGTTTATTGTGATCCACACAGTCAAAGGCTTTGGCATGGTCAATAAAGCAGAAATAGATGTTTTTCTGAAATTCCCTTCCTTTTTCCATGATCCAGCGGATGTTGGAAATTTGATCTCTGGTTCCTCTGCCTTCTCTAAATCCAGCTTGAACATCTGGAAGTTCATAGTTCACGTATTGCTGAAGCCTGGCTTGGAGAATTTTAAGCGTCACTTTACTAGCGTGTGAGATGAGTGCAATTGTGGGGTAGTTTGAGCATTCTTTGGCACTGCCTTTCTTAGGGATTGGAATGAAAACTGACCTTTTCCAGTCCTGTGGCCACTGCTGAGTTTTCCATATTTGCTGGCATATTGAGTGCAGCACTTTGACAGCATCATCTTTTAGAATTTGAAATAGCTCAACTGGAATTCCATCACATTATGGATTATGGTTTGTTTCCTTAGAACAGGACAATCCATAATGCAAACACCAACAGATCTGGAAAATTTAATTCCTTAGTCTCTCTAGCCACGTTTCCATTGCTCAGCAGTCACATGTGGTTAGTGGTTACCCTATTGGACAGCACAGATTATTTCCATTATCCCTGAAATTTCTGCTGGACATGCAGGTTTAGACCATATTCTCTGAAACATGGCTTAATGCAGGTTAAGTATTAACCCAACATTAATTTGCATCTCTGCCTTTACCAACAGCTTCTCCCTCTCTCTCTGTCTCCTTGTAAGAGTTTTGTTGAGATGTAGTTCACATACCATACAGTTCACTCATTTAAACTGTACAAACCACTAGGTTTTAGTATATTAAAGGGCTCTACAAACATCACCATGCTCAATTTTGGAAGATTTTTACCACCTGGAACTTCCCTTGGAGACGGAAATGGCAACCCACTCCAGTATTCTTGCCTGGAGAATCCCAGAGACAGAGGAGCCTGGTGGGGTGCTGTTTATGGGGTCGCACAGAGTTGGACACAACTGAGCGACTTAGCAGCAGCAGCAGGGACTTCCTGGCAGTTCATTGGTTAAGACTTTGCTTTCCATTGCTGGGGGGTGCAAGTTCGATCCCCTGTCAGGAAGCCAAGATTCCACATGTCTCAGGGCAAAGAAACCAGAACATAAAAGTAATACTGTAACAAGTTCAATAAAGACTTAAAAGAATGATCTACATTAAAAAAAACCTTTTCTTTGAAAAAAGAAATTCCACATCCTTTAGCTATTGTCTTCATGTCCTCTTTTACCTCCAGCTCCAAGCAATCACCAAAATCATTGTTTGTCTCTCTGGATTTCTCTGTTCTGGACATTTTGTTATCAGATCAGGTCCTGCTGCTTGCTGCTTAAAAATCAATATTCACAGATGTTGGTAGAAAGGAGAGGTGCCTTTAATCAGAAGGCTGGCAGTCTGGGGAGATGGTGGACTTGATGTTTTCCCCAAACCTCACTAGATTCTGCTCAGCCATGAAAGCTGCTAAAGGGAAACTGGGAAGTCATCTCAGTTAATCATTGAGATTGGGGGGGGGGGTGTCAGAGTCATTACCATCCCCCACTGCTGAAGAGGAAAAGTAAAACTTTACATAACCTCCTGCTCTTTCTGCCTCTGTAACTCAGCTTGCTCCTTGCAAGGTCTGGATCATGTAGGTCACGTAGTCTCAGAAAGTGGGGACTTACAATACTAGGAACTGGAGCTTATCTCACTCACCCTTGTCCTGCTCTTTGCAATTGCCCAGCCCCTGCACACCTGCTTAATCATGCCTGTCCGTGTAAAGGTCAGGCATCCCCTTTCCCATCTTGACTGCTGTTCCCATACACGCAAAACCCCTTAGTTTAAGCCAGCCTATTATTATACTTGTTTCAGACACAATATTTTTATAGGTGACTCCATTTAAATTTATTATATAACAATGGCCACACTTTTAGAACTAACACCCAAAAAAGATGTCCTTTTCATTATAGGGGACTGGAATGCAAAAGTAGGAAGTCAAGAAACACCTGGAGTAACAGGCAAATTTGGCCTTGGAATACGGAATGAAGCAGGGCAAAGACTAATAGAGTTTTGCCAAGATAATGCACTGGTCATAGCAAACACCCTCTTCCAACAAAACAAGAGAAGACTCTACACATGGACATCACCAGATGGTCAACACCGAAATCAGATTGATTATATTCTCTGCAGCCAAAGATGGAGAAGCTCTATACAGTCAACAAAAACAAGACCAGGAGCTGACTGTGGCTCAGATCATGAACTCCTTATTACTAAATTCACACTTAAATTGAGGAAAGTAGGGAAAACTGCTAGACCATTCAGGTATGGCCTAAATCAAATCCCTTATGATTATACAGTAGAAGTGAGAAATAGATTTAAGGGCCTAGATCTGATAGATAGAGTGCCTGATGAACTATGGATTGAGGTTCATGACATTGTACAGGAGACAGGGATGAAGACCATCCCCATGGAAAAGAAATGCAAAAAAGCAAAATGGCTGTCTGGGGAAGACTTACAAATAGCTGTGAAAAGAAGACAAGTGAAAAGCCAAGGAGAAAAGGAAAGATATAAGCATCTGAATGCAGAGTTCCAAAGAATAGCAAGAAGAGATAAGAAAGCCTTCTTCAGCGATCAATGCAAAGAAATAGAGGAAAACAACAGAATGGGAAAGACTAGAGATCTCTTCAAGAAAATTAGAGATATCAAAGGAACATTTCATGCAAAGATGGGCTCGATAAAGGACAGAAGTGGTATGGACCTAACAGAAGCAGAAGACATTAAGAAGAGGTGGCAAGAATACACAGAAGAACTGTACAAAAAGGATCTTCACGACCCGGATAATCATGATGGTGTGAACACTCATCTAGAGCCAGACATCCTGGAATGTGAAGTCAAGTGGACCTTAGGAAGCATCACTATGAACAAAGCTAGTGGAGGTGATGGAATTCCAGTTGAGCTAATTCAAATCCTGAAAGATGATGCTGTGAAAGTGCTGCACTCAATATGCCAGCAAATTTGGAAAACTCAGCAGGGGCCACAGGACTGGAACAGGTCAGTTTTCATTCCAATCCCAAAGAAAGGCAATGCCAAAGAATGCTCAAACTACTGCACAATTGCACTCATTTCATACGCTAGTAAAGTAATGCTCAAAATTCTCCAAGCTAGGCTTCAGCAATATGTGAACTATGAACTTCCAGATGTTCAAGCTGGTTTTAGAAAAGGCAGAGGAACCAGAGATTAAATTGCCAACATCCCCTGGATCATGGAAAAAGCAAGAGAGTTCCAGAGGAATATCTATTTCTGCTTTATTGACTATGCCAAAGCCTTTGACTGTGTGGACCACAATAAACTGTGGAAAATTCTGCAAGAGATGGGCATACCAGACCACCTGACCTGCCTCTTGAGAAATCTGTATTCAGGCCAGGAAGCAACAATTAGAACTGGACATGGAACAACAGACTGGTTCCAAATAGGAAAAGGAGTACGTCAAGGCTGTATATTGTCACCCTGCTTATTTAGCTTATATGCAGAGTACATCATGAGAAACGCTGGACTGGAAGAAACACAAGCTAGAATCAAGATTGCCGGGAGAAATATCAATAACCTCAGATATGCAGATGACACCACCCTTATGGCAGAAAGTGAAGAGGAACTAAAAAGCCTCTTGATGAAAGTGAAAGAGGAGAGTGAAAAAGTTGGCTTAAACCTCAACATTCAGAAAACGAAGATCATGGCATCTGGTCCCATCACTTCATGGGAAATAGATGGGGAAACAGTGGAAACAGTGTCAGACTTTATTTTTTGGGGCTCCAAAATCACTGCAGATGGTGATTGCAGCCATGAAATTAAAAGATGCTTACTCCTTGGAAGAAAAGTTATGACCAACCTAGATAGCATATTCAAAAGCAGAGACATTACTTTGCCGACTAAGGTCCGTCTAGTCAAGGCTATGGTTTCTCCTGTGGTCATGTATGGACGTGAGAGTTGAACTGTGAAGAAGGCAGAGCACCGAAGAATTGATGCTTTTGAACTGTGGTGTTGGAGAAGACTCCTGAGAGTCCCTTGGACTGCAAGGAGATCCAACCAGTCCATTCTGAAGGAGATCAACCCTGGGATTTCTTTGGAAGGAATGATGCTGAAGCTGAAACTCCAGTACTTTGGCCACCTCATGTGAAGAGTTGACTCATTGGAAAAGACTCTGATTCTGGGAGGGATTGGGGGCAGGAGGAGAAGGGGACGACAGAGGATGAGATGGCTGGATGGCATCACTGACTCGATGGATGTGAGTCTGAATGAACTCCGGGGGTAGGTGATGGACAGGGAGGCCTGGCGTGCTGCACTTCATGGGGTCACAAATAGTCGGACACGACTGAGCGACTGAAATGAACTGAACTGAACTGAACTGTGCATGAAATGTTCCCTTGGTATCTCTGATTTTCTTGAAGAGATCTCTAGTCTTTCCCACTCTATTGCTTTCCTCTGTTTCTTTACCTTGTTCACTTAAGAAGGCTTTCTAATCTCTCCATGCTATTTTCTGGAACTCTGCATTCAGATGGTTCTCTCTTTCCTTTTCTCCTTTGTCTTTCAGTTCTCTTATTTTCTCAGCTTTTTGTAAGGCCTCCTCAGACAACCATTTTGCCTTTTTGCATTTCCTTTTCTTGGGGATGGTTTTGATCACCACCTCATATACAATGTTACAAATGTCCATCCACAGTTCTTCAGACTCTCTATTAGATCTAATCCCTTGAATCTAATCACTTGAATCTGATCTTCCATTGTATAATCATAAAGGGATTTGATTTAGGTCATACCTGAATGGCCTAATGGTTTTCCTTACATTCTTCAATTTAGGTTTGAATTTTGCAATAAGGAGTTCATGAACTAAGCCACAGTCAGCTCCTGTTCTTGTTTTTGCAGGCTGTATAGAGCTTCTCCATTTCGGCTGCAAAGAATATAATCAGTCTGTCTTCGGTATTGACCACCTGGTGATGTCCATGTGTAGAGTCGACTCTTATTGGAAGAGGGTGTTTGCTATGACCAGTGCATTCTCTTGGCAAAACTCTGTTAGCCTTTGTCTTGCTTCATTTTGTATTCCAAGGCCAAACTTGCCTGTTACTCCAGGTATCTCTTGACTTCCTACTTTTGCATTCCAATCCCCTATGATGAAAAGGACATCTATTTTTTGGTATCAGTTCTAGAAGGTCTTGTAGGTCTTCATAGAACCAGTCAACTTCAGCTTCTTCAGCATAAGTGCTTGGGGCACAGACTTAGCAATAGATTGAAGGGTGCTACTGGGGGGCATGTCTGCTAGGCTGCAGCACTTTCCATTCCTGCTCCTGTTTCTAAGATAAGCAGAAACTTGGACACATTCCTGTTCTCTCCTTGTGAATTAGGATGCCCTGTGTCAGAAGGCGGCTCCAGGAACGTGTGTCTCCTTAATTTTTGTATTTTCTCCAAATGGAACATACAGCTTTTTATTGGAGCACCGTGTGTTTATAAAGCCGTGTTTGTGGCAGGTGTACAGCATCGTCCATTCTCCACCTACCTAAGTCTGTTCATCTTTGGTTCTTTTCTTGTGTATGTTATTACACAGTGTGGAGTTCATCAGTCTTGCTCTCCAAGAGGTTCTGGTTGAATGGCTAGTTTGTATGTGTTAGTGGGTATCAGTTTGACCCTTCCTGCTACATTTTCCCTTCACTGACAACCATCAGTCTGTGTTCTCAATCCGTATGTGGATTTCACTGCTGTGAAGCAGTCTCTCATGAGCATCAATGTCTCCTCGCCACATCTAAGAGATACCACATGATGTTAGGGCCTGTCTTTCTTGCTCCCTCCCTAAGGCCATCTCTCGGTGCATTGGTTACTGGGGATATGGTCAGGTCCTCCTTTTTCCTGGCTGGGCCGTATTCCATCTTCTGTGTACCTCACCTCTCTCTCCATTCATCCGTCCGTGTCCATTTGGTATGCTTCCGTGTCCCAGCTAATGTACCTAAGGTGGCGATGTCCATCTGGGTGTGCGTGTCTTTTGGAATTCGGGTTTTCAAACTGTATGCCATGTGGTGGGGGACTGCCCCTTCCTATGGCGGCTGGCTTTCGGACTTGTCAAGGCGCTTGACACCAGTGTCTTAGTGGCTGTTCCCCACCAGCGCCCTGGGAGGGTCCCCTTTCCTTGACCTCACTCTTAGCTTTTCTTGTCTGTCGATGTTGTGCTCGTGGCCATTTTCAGTGGGGCCAGTTGATCCCTGGGCAGAGTCTGATTTGCAAACGTCTAATATTCACCTCGCTGAGTATCATTTCGGGTGCTTTTTTGTTTCATTATTGAAGTCGTAGTGTTTGCCTCATGATCCTTCAGAATTTGCCCTGTTTGATATTCTTTTCCATGACCTGCCCCTTTAAATTGTTGGAGGACAGGTAACAATTTCAAGCCCAGGAGTCCGGGTGAATATGCTGCTGCCCAGAAGCCACAGTGTCAGGTCATCGTTGGGCCATGTGGCTAGAACGTGCAAGCGTTTCTTAATGTCCAGCTCTGGTTTCTTCTGCAGCCAGAACTGTAGTGGAAGTCTCGTTTAGGGGCTGTAAATGAGGATGGAGTGTGCCGTAAGAAATACCAAATGCCTGGGTCTCATTTGGTCTGTTTCATTCGATTACTTTTTATACAGAATGGGAGGAGCTTTGGTACAATATTGTGTGTCCTGTGGGATTCCAGAGTTCTTAGGAGTTTTCCGTGGAGAGATAGCTACTCATCTTTGGATTCTGTTCTCATGGAGGTCATTACAGAGAGTTGAGAGAACTGGACAGACGTGCCTAAGTGTTGGTTGAGTATCTCCTGTGTATGTGACAGTTTGATTTTGTTCATCTCAACGTCCTAATTTCTCCCAGGCTTCCTTCATTCTCCTCTGGCAATCAGAAGTTTGTTTCTCCGTTGCTCAGTCTGAATGCTTTCTCCTGAATCAGTTTGTGATGTGCACTTTTAAGATATTTGCGGTGACTTTGATAGGACTCTTTCCGATTCTGACTGACTTCACTTAGTAGGATTACCCCTGGATAGAACGATGTTCCTGCAAAGGGCATTCTTTCCTTCTTCTTCGCGGCTGAGTCAGTTTCCATCATGCTCACGGATCACTTCCTTCTGGACGCGTGTGTCTGTGGACGTCCTGTGTGCTACACATAGCAATGTCCCCTGTGTTGTAAATGGTGCTGCAGTGCCCACGTGAGTCACTTGTCTCTTTGAAAGCTGGGTTTCTCCAAATATACCCCTGGAGCTGGGTGGGCCACATCACCTGCTTGCTGAGTTTTCACCTTTTCAGGGCACTCCTCTCCTCTTCTTTCCATGGCTGCTACCATTTACGTGCCAGATGCAACATAAAAGGCTTCCCCTCTTCTAATCAGCCTCTCCACCATTTCTTCTTTCCTGCTATTTTTTTTTTTCTCTCACTAGACTTTTTGATGAGGGCCTTCACACTGGAGCAAGTTGATCCCTCTCATTGTACTTTTCATTTGGATTGTGTCTTGGAATTCATGAGTTTGAGTAGGTTATCATAGGTCTTTTAAAACTCTCAAAGGTGGGAGTAGGATTTACTGGTTGAACTTGTCTTTTGCCTTGCTGGTGTCTGGCGAAATTGTATTTTCCATGTCTTGTGTTGTAAATTCTTTGAGAGTAGATATCTTTTGGAACCCAGAAGTTATTATGTATCAGTGTCTCCTTGCCACATCTAATTGATATCACAGGATGTTAGGGTCTGTCTTTCTTACTTACGCACTAAGGTCATCTCTGCGTACATAGGTTACTAGGGATGTGATCAGGTCCTTCCTTTGTCTGGCCCTGGCATATTCCATATTTCGGGGGCAGCACCTCTTTCTCCATTCATCTGTCCATGCCATTGGGTATGCTTCCTTGTCCTGGTTAGTGTACTCAGGGCTGCTGTGCCCGTTTGCGTGCCTGTATCTTTTGGAATTCTGGTTTTCAATCTGTGTCCTCTCTGGAGGGGGACTGCCTGAGTGTGGGGTGGCTGGCTTTCTGATTTTCCAAGGCACCTGATGGCAGTGTCTTTAGTGCCTGTTCTGCACCAGCTCTCCGGGAAGAGGCCCCTTTCCTTGACCTCACTCTTTGCTTTTCTTTCCTGTCAGTATTCTGCTCATGGCCATTTGAGTGGTCCAGGTGACCTTTGGTCAGAGCTTGATTTGCACATCTGTAATATTTGCCTTGGTGAGCATCCTTATTGGTGCTTTTTTGGCAGGTATGATTTCCAACCCAGCAGTCCGTGTGAATACGATGTTCCCAGAGCAATAGTTTTCAGGTTGCTGTCCGGCCATATGTCTAGAAGGAGGAAGGATTTCTTCCTACCCAGTTCTGGTATGTTCTGCAGTCAGAGGTTTAGTGGAGGCTCTGCTTGAGGGTTGTAAAAAAAAAAAAAACTGAATTGTGCCAGTTGTTGTATTTGTTCAGCCCTGTCTGACTCTTTGCAATCCCTTGGACTGCAGCATGCCAGGCTTCCTTCACTATCTTCTGCAGTTTGCTCAAACTCATGTCCACTGAGTCGGTGATTCCATCTAACCATTTCATCCTCTTTCACCCCCTTCTCCTCCTGCCCACAGTCTCTCCCACCACGAGGGTCTTTTCCAGTGAGTTGGCTCTTTGCATTAGATGGCTGAAATCTTGGAGCTTCAGCTTCAGCATCAGTACTTCCAATGAATATTCAGGGATGATTTCCTTTAGGATTGACTGGTTTGATCTCCTTTGTCAAAGGATCTCTCAAGAGTCTTCTCTTGCACCACAGTTCCAACACATGAATTCTTCTAAGCTTAACCTTCTTTATGGTCCAACTCTCACATCCATACGTGACTACTGTACATGTACATCCATACATCCATACATGACTACACATAGCTTTGACTCTACAGACCTTTGTCAATAAAGTGATGTCTCTGCTTTCTAATATGCTGTCTAGGTTTGCCACTGCTTTTTTTTTTCTCCAAGGAGCAATCATCTTTCAACTTGATGGCTGCAGCCACAGTGCATAGTGATTTTGGAGCCCAAGAAAATAAAGTCAGTCTGCGTTTCCATTTTTTTTCCCCATCTATTTGCCATGAAGTGATGGGACCTGATGCCATGATCTTATTTTTCTGAATGTTGAATTTTAAGCCAGCTTTTTCACTCTCCTTTTTGACCTCATTGAGAGGTTCTTTATTTCCTCTTAGCTTCCTGCCACTACAGTGTTGTCATCTAAGATTATGGATATTTCTCCCAGCAATCTTGATTCCAGCTTTAGCTTCTCCCAACTTTCATTTTGAGTGATATAGTCTGCGTGTAAATTAAAGAAGCAGGTTGTCAATACACAGCTCTGATGTATTCCTTTTCAATTTTGAACCAGTTCATTGTTCTTTGTCCAGTTCTAACTGTTGCTTCTTGACCTGCATACAGGTTTCACAGGAGGCAGATAAAGTGGTCTGGTATTGCCATCTCTTTAAGAATTTTCCACAGTTTGTTGTGATCTACACAGTCAAAGGCTTTGACATAGTCAATAAAGCAGAAGTAGGTATTTCTCTGGAATTCTCTTGCTTTTCCTATGATCTAACAGATGTTCATGATTTAATCTCTGATTCCTCTGCCTTTTGTAAATCCAGCTTATATATCTGGAAATTCTTGGTTCACATACTGTTGAAGCCTAACTTGAAGGGTTTTGAGCATTACTTTGCTGGCATGTGAGATGAGTGCAATTGTGTGATAGTTTGAACATTCTTTGGCATTGCCCTTCTTTGAGATTGGAATGAAAACTGACATTTTTCCAGTTCTGTGGCCACTGCCGAGTTTTCCAAATTTGCTGGCATATTGAGTGCAGCACTTCCACAGCATCATCTTTTAGGATTTGACATAGCTCAGCTGGAATTCCATCACCTCCACTAGCTTTGTTCATAGTGATGTTTCCTACAGCATACTTGTAGTCACACTCCAGGATATCTGGCTCTAGGTGAGTGATCACACCATTGTGGTTATCTGGGGCATTAAGACCTTTTTTGTATAGTCCTTCTGTGTCTTCTTGCCACATCTTCTTAATATCTTCTGCTTCTGTTAGGTCCATACCATTTCTGTCCTTTATTATGCCCATTTTTGCTTTAAATGTTCCCTTGGTATCTCTCATTTTCTTGAAGAGATCTCTAGTCTTTGCCATTCTATAGTTTTTCCTCTGTTTCTTTGCACTGTTCATTTAAGAAGGCTTTCTTATCTCTTCTGGCTATACTTTGGAGCTCTGCATTCAAATGGATATATCTTTCCTTTTCTCCTTTGCATTTTGAGTCTCTCTTCTCAGCTATTTGTAAGGCCCATTTAGACAGTCATTTTGCCTTTCTGCTTTTATTTTTCATGGAAATGGTTTTGATTACTGACTCCTATACAATGTTTTGAACCTCTGTCTGTATTTCATCAGGCACTCTGTCAGATCTAATCCCCTGAATCTATTTGTCAATTCCTCTGTATAATCATAAGGGATTTTATTTAAGTCATACCTGAATGGCCTAGTGGGTTTTTCTACTTTCTTCAATTTAAGCCTGAATTTTGCAGTGAGTTCATGATCTGAGCCACAGTCAGCTCCTGGTCTTTCTTCTGCTGACTGTATGGAGCTTCTCCATCTTCTGTTGCAAAGAATATAGTCAGTCTGATTTCAGTTTTGACCATCTGCTGATGTCCATGTGTAGAGCTGTCCCTTGTATTGTTGGAAGAGGGTGTTTGCTATGACCAGCGAGTTTTCTTGGTAAAACTCTGTTAGCCTTTGCCCTGTTTCATTTTTGTACTCCAAGGCCAATGTTGGCTGTTACTCATCTCTTGATTTCCTACTTTTGCATCCAGTCCCCTAAGATGAAAAGGACATCTTTTTTTGGTGTTAATTCTAGCAGATCTTGTAGGTCTTCACAGAACCGTTCAACTTTAGCTTCTTTGGCCTTCATTTTCATAGCTGAATGATCATTCCATTGTATGCTGATACCTGGAGTTTATCCTTTCATCTGTTGCCAGACATTCGGTTGTTTTTCCAGTGTGCCATTTGTAAACAGTTATGAACATTGTTGTGCACGCATGTTTTCCAGCTTGGGTTTCTGCAGGACCTGTGCTCAGCAGTGGTATGTCTAGATGGTCTGAGGGCACTCTTTCTGGTTTATTAACCAACCTCTGTACTCCTTTCCATCCAGCTCTACCAATTTACTTTTCCCCTTACAGTATAGGAAGGTTCCCTTTGCTCCAGGCTGTGTCTAGCATTTTCTCCTTGGAGGCTTGTTCACGATGACCCTTCTGACTGCTGTCAGGGGCAACCTCACTGGAGTTTTGATTTGCTATTCTGTAATCATTAGGGATGAAGAACTTGTCTTCCTGTGCTTTGGCTGAAAAGAGTATGAGTAAGTGTAAGTTTACTACACAAAGACCATGTCATCCAGTCCAATCACTTCATGGCAAATAGATGGGGAGACAATACAAACAGTGACAGATTTTCTTTTGGGGGGCTCCAAAATCGCTGCAGATGGTGACTGCAACCATGAAATTAAAAGATGCTTGCTCCTTGAAAGAAAAGCTATGACCAGCCTAGACAGCATATTAAAAAGCAGAGATGTTACTTTGCCAACAAAGGTCTGTCTAGTCAAGGCTGTGGTTTTCCCTGTGGTCATGCATGGATGTGAGAGTTGGACTGTGAAGAAAGCTGAGCGCCGAAGAATTGATGCTTTTGAACTGTGGTGTTGGAGAAGACTCTTGACAGTCCCTTGGACTGCAAGGGGTTTCAACCAGTCCATCCTAAAGGAAATCAGTCCTGAATATTCATTGGAAGGACTGATGTTGAAACTGAAACTCCAACACTTTGGCCACCTGATGAACTGAGTCATTTGAAAAGACCCTGATGCTGGGAAAGATTGAAGGCAGGAGGAGAAGGGGACGACAGAGGATGAAATGGTTGGATGGCATCACCGACTCAATGCACATGAGTTTGAGTAAGCTCCATGAGGTGATGATGGACAGGGAAGCCTGGCGTGCTGCAGTCCATGGGGTCACAAAGGGTCAGACACGACTGAGTGACTGAACTGAACTGAAAGTGTAGGTTGGAAACTGGCTTCCTGAATGTGAGCCCCATAGTATTTCTTTATCCTTGACCTCAGTTCAGTTCAGTCGCGAATGAGCTACTGAACTGAATTGAGGATTGATTACTCCCTTTTCTGAGGATTGCGTATATTTCTATCTAGGTTTTCTAGCGTTTGTATGCTTCTCCTCTTTCTTGTTCAAGGTCACAGCACGTTTACACTCGCCCTCTGTGATTGTGCGTGTCCAGCCGGCTCCTCCCTTCCATCTGGTCCCTTCTTTGTGGTCACAGTCACCGCCTCGATCCCAAATGTTATCTCTTCACGGCGAAAGGATGAAAATCGCCAAAATTTACGGCAATCCCACTCGCTGAATAGGGATAACTGCTCAAGTGCAGGCAGGCAGGTCAGGGACCTCCTCTCGTCGTTCCCTTTTTCTCCTGCATTTTCTCTTATGGAATATTTGTAAGAGCAGCGGGCGCAGCAGAGGGCATGCAGGCAGAGCTTTTTCTGCTAGGAACACAAATATTCGACTCCTGCTGTGCTTCCGGAGACATTCTCTTCGCACCTAGGTGGGGACCAATTTCTGCGTCGGACTGTTCCGTCTTTGCTGTTTTCAGCCCGTCGCTTCCGCCCGGAGTTGCTTTAAGTTCCCGCTGTGAGTAGCTACTTCCGCCAGGAGTGCTTAGCGTCTTGGACTTGGAAAGTGGCCCTGGGCGGCCTTGTCCTTCTCTCAGCCTGGCTACCCGAAGCCAGATCTCAAGGTGGAGGCGGCAGCGGCTGGGCCTGTCGCAGAGCGTTCTTTTTGCCCAAGTCCTGGGCCTGAGGTTACTTAGAGGTGCTGGAGAGGCGCCCAGCCTGGCCCAGCCCGGGCCTTCCCCGGGCCAGTGACGGTGGCCAGAGGCCTCGCCGCGCCCACCCCAGCCTGGGGCGGGGCGCGGCCTCCGAGCCCGGGTCCCGCCCCTGCTGCCTGCTGGGCGCGGGATCAGTGCCTCCGGCCCAGGAGCGGTGGAACCGTTTTGCGCCTCTGGGACTCCGCAGTCCCCTGGCTCCGGCCGCTGGAGAACATGGAATTTGCTGAGCTGATCAAGACCCCTCGGGTGGACAATGTGGTGCTGCACCGCCCTTTCTATCCGCCCGTCGAGGGGACCTTGTGTCTGACTGGCCACCACCTGATCCTCTCCTCCCGGCAGGACAACACAGAGGAGCTGTGGCTTCTCCATTCAAACATCGACGCCATCGACAAGCGGTGAGTGCTGGTCCCGTCCATCCCCTGTTCTGCGCGCAACTCAGATGCTTGTCTGCGGAAACCCGTCCTAGCGTTTTCCTTGTGTCCCCTCGCCCAACCAGTCAGCAGAACGACCCTCGCTCTGGCCTAGACTGAGGGTTTGAGTTTTAGAAAGCTGAAACCATCCAGTTGAGATACCGGGTTTCCATTCATTCTGATTGGGTTACCGTATGGCTGTTACTGTGATTATCATTTTTGGTACATAACACTATTTGAATGGATTTGCAACGTTTTCATTTTAAATTTCTTTTCCTTGCACCATCATATTCCTTGAATGTTAACTGCCCATCATAGTTCATGAAGTTGTGAGTGAATGTGATTACAAAGTCTTTACTTGCAACTTTTGAGGAAAACTGAAAGGACTCAGTATATAGTGTCTAAATTCCACAAACCCTTCTCCCCTCTCGGAAATGTTCAGTTCATCATATTTCTCCTTGTTTCTTACCTTCTGGATCATCAACTTAAGACTTCCCATTTTGGAAGATTCAGTTCAGTTCAGTCGCTCAGTCGTGTCCGACTCTTTGCGACCCCATGAATCACAGCATGCCAGGCCTCCCTGTCCATCACCAACTCCCGGAGTTCACTCAAACTCATGGCCATTGAGTCGGTGATGCCATCCAGCCATCTCATCCTCTGTCATCCCCTTCTCCTCCTGCCCCCAGTCCCTCCCAGCATCAGGGTATTTTCCAATGAGTCAACTTTTCACATGAGGTGGCCAAAGTATTGGAGTTTCAGCTTCAACATCAGGCCTTCCAATGAACACCCAGGACTGATCTCCTTTAGGATAGACTCATTGGATCTCCTTGCAGTCCAAGGGACTCTCAGGAGCCTTCTCCAACACCACAGTTCAAGAGCATCAATTCTTCGGCGCTCAGCTTTCTTCACAGTCCAACTCTCACATCCAACATTTCCTGATGAACAACATTTCACAGGAAAAACCATAGCCTTGACTAGACAGACCTTTGTTGGCAAAGCAATGTCTCTGCTTTTTAATATGCTGCCTAGGTTGGTCATAACTTTACTTCCAGGGAGTAAGCGTCTTTTGGAAGATTAGAATGTGTTTTATTTTCTTTACTATCTGTGCTTTTGCAAAGAACAGAATAGGCTCTTAAACAAAGGTATTCATTAATTGACTTTTGTTTGTTTGTTTTTTTTTTTTGCACCCCAGGCTCTCTTTCCAGGGTAGTGTCTCAGGAGGCTAAAAGTTATAGTTCATCTGTAGTCAAAATTACCATTTCCGCAATGGTTTTGTGTACTTTAGCCAGAAGGTGATTTGGTCATCCAACTTAGACTAAAGTATAAATGAATGACAATAGTTTTTTTGGTTAGTTCTCAGAATTTTGGAGAAGGCAATGGCACCCCACTCCAGTTCTCTTGCCTAGAAAGTCTCATGGGCGGAGGAGCCTGGTGGGCTGCAGTCCATGGGGTTGCGAAGAGTCAGAAACGACTGAGCAACTTCACTTTATCACTTTTCACTTTCATGCATTGGAGAAGGCAATGGCAACCCACTCCAGTGTTCTTGCCTGGAGAATCCCAGGGATGGGGGAGCCTGGTGGGCTGCCATCTATGGGGTCGCACAGAGTCGGACACGACTGAAGCGACTTAGCAGCAGCAGCAGCAGCAGCAGAATTTGGAGGTGGAGGAGATTCCCAAAGTGGTTATGCCTTAAAAGAAAATTATTTCTGATAGGAAAAGTTAAACAATATGAGTAAAATGATGATAGATTTATTTTCAAGCAGCAGACTCCTGTTTGACTCCTGAGATCACCTCCTGTGTAAAAGTTTTCAGTGTTCCTTTTTCGCCTTTATGGCGGTGGTGGTTAGTCACTCAGTCAAGTCCGACTCTTACAACCCCGTGGACTGTAGCCCACCAGGCTCTTCTGTCCATGAGATTTCTCAGGCAAGAATACTGGAGTGGATTGCCGTTTCCTTCTCCTGGGATCTTGAAGACCCAGGGATGGAGCCCTCATCTCCTGCATGACAGGCAGGTTCTTTGTAGCCGAGCCCCCAGGGCAGACCCCTTAGTCTGTCGTGTATGGCAGTTCTCGTTCTAGCCCTAATCTACTTTTCCCTGTTCAGTTCTTGCCATTCTCTTTCCTGAACCCATTTGCCCAGTCAGTCAGTCCTCACTTTTCATTTTGGTTCATCCGTGTCCTGCATTCTCTCACGTCTGTATTTTACTGACGCTCTTCCTTCTGCCTCGAATGCTTGCGCCTCCCAAATTTGTTAAACGTTCATTGAATGCCTTATGTTTCCGACATTTTGTGAAACATTACAGACAGCGCGATGAATAAAATATAGCTCTTGCCTTGCAGGAGGTTTACAGGCTATCATCCAGCCGTTGTTCACCCATCGGTACTCAGTGTAACCGTTTCAGTCTGCCGCTCGCTTCCCACAGCAGAAAGTAACCCTCCTCCCCTTGAAACCCTATAGCTCTTTATACCTCTCTCATAAATATTTGGTAAAATCTGTGTTTTGGTAGTTACGTATGTGTTAGCTCCTTGAAGCCAGGGCAGGAATTTGGTTAATTTTTATCTCCATCAAAGCTCCTATCTGTGGCACGGGCAGATAGGCACTTAGGAAATAAAAGGCTTAACCCCTGAGTGGAGCGTGGTGACACAGAATACAAATCAGAGTTTATCCGTGCTGTCAGCTCTTCTCTTTCTTTTTTATCTCTTCCTGTGGTTTGTTTTCTGTTTTGTCATCTGATATTTACCTAGCATTTACCACATGCTGGGCCTGGTTGGGCTTAAATGAATGTTTACCATAAGGACCTTTTAATCCTTCGAGAAATGACAGATTGCACACACTTTTACCTGGGAAGCAGCATGATGTAATGGAAAGCGCGTGAGCTAGGTGGTAAGATCCGCCTTTGTTGAGTTGTTGCTTTCAGAAAAGAGTTACTTCCTTGTGTCTTCTGTGGTGAGCACTGCCTGGGCTGTGGACATGCAGTGGTGGCTGAGACAGAGGAGGAGCTTGTATACTGGGGAGGAGATGGACATTCAAATAAATCAACAAATAAATATGTAACAGCATCAGGTAGTAAGTGCCAGGAAGGAAAAAAAGTCAGATGTGAGGATGGAGAGTGCCTGGAGGCAGTGTGTTTAGAAGGAATGTTTGAGAGGACAAGCGACTTGAATTAATGAAGAGAGGAAGCCTGCACTGAGTATCAGAGGAAGGCGCGTTCCAGCCTAGCTCCAGCCAAAGGAAATGCAAATACAGAGGCCTGAGACAGGAGCGTGGCTGGCTTGTGGGAGGGAGAACAAAGAGGCCAGTGTGGCAGGAGGGCACGGGGGCGCTGGGCGCCCAGAGAAACTGTGGTTGCAGGGATCAGCAGTGGCCAGATCACGCGGAGGCTGAGACGCCACTGTGATGGTTTTCGTGGGAAGCCCTGCAGAGCTGAAAGCATGAAAGTGTAGCAGCTGATAGATTTCTAGAAGATGGTTCTGGTCATTGGCAGAAAATGGGTGGCAGAAGGGCAAGAGTGGAAGCAGAAGGCCCGGGTAGAGGGTTGGATAGCTCAGGTGGAAGATGGTGCTGACATGTAAGTGGACTCAGAAGTAGTGTGATCAACCGTGGTCAGGTTTGAGGGGTATTTTAATTGATTTGTTAATGTTGGGCCGTACTGGGTCTTCACTGTTGCCCACGGGCACCTCTTGGTTGCGGAGCCCTGGCTCCTCCGCTCCGTGGCTCCTCCTGTTGTGGAGCGTGGGCTCTCGGGCACACGGGCTTCAGCAGCTGCAGCGCTTAGGGTTAGCTGCTCTGTGGCGCTTGGAATCCTCCCAGACCAGGTATGGAAACCGTGTCCCCTGCAGTGGAAGGCCGCTTCTTAACCACTGAACCACCAGGGAAGTCCTGGATGTATTTCGAAGCTTTAGCTGCTGTGAGTTTGTAAATGGGATGTGAGAGGAAGAGCGGGAGTGAAACGGACTCCTTCTGCCCTGCCTCTCATTAGTTAGGTGTCCTTGGGCGAACTGCTTAACCTCCCCGAACCTCAGTGTTTTCCCGCGAGGAAGAAAGCCCTTCTCATATCCAGTATATTTGAATGTTTGACGTGCTCATAGAATATGTTCGTGTACAGTGCGCACAGAATTTTATTTAATCCCTTCCGCAGCCAAGGTTGTACACAAGGTTCACAATTATAGTATGTCTTTTGTTTTTATGGTAGAAAGTTGGGTTACTCCTCGTCGGTTGATGGCTCACCGTTTTCACGACTGGCTCATTGCAGTCTTTTTTGCTTTTGTTGGTCTTCTGCAGCCCTGATTTTCTCTCTTTCCACTTTGTCCTCAAGCACTACGGGCAGCTATGTCCAGTGCTGCAGCTTGCCCTCAGATAGGTGTCTGTCCCTGTAGACTCTAGAGCACTGGTGTGTGGGTGTGCACACGTGTGCACATGGGAGTTTGATTTACCGAAGTAGGATTATGTGTCGACCTTGTTCTGTTTGTCAGCGTTTTAATTCAGTACTCTTTCCGAGTTCCCTTCATGTTGCTGCATGTACCTCTGTCTCACTGCTTCTGATCGCGGTGTTAGATTCCAGACGGCCTGTGCTGTGCTGGGCTTAGTCGCTCAGTTGTGTCTGACTGTTTGTGACCCCATGAACGTAGCCCACCGTGCAAAGTGCCTCCAGTGGTTCACTTATCCCACCCTCTAGATAATCTCCAGCTCCCTACAATCTAACAGCTCTGGTAAACGTCCTCACTCAGGTCCCGTTAGTCTTCAGCTGAGTTACTCTGAGTTTCTCTGAGTGCCTAGCGTGGGCTCAGCCAGAAAGCCGCTGCGCGGGTCACCTCACAGAGAATGCCAGGTGACTCTCCAAAATGCCTGTTCCACTTTGCCCCCTCCCACCATGATTCTTATTTCTACCGTGTTCCTACCAACGCGTGGTATTGTTCTCCTTCGAGTCTTTGCCAGTGTGATGACTGGGAAATGGTGTCTCTTGTTTTACGTGTGCTTCTGTCATTACCAATGAGTAAGTGTTTCTCAGTGGAGTGTGCATGCGGAGACTTGAGACAGGGGCATGGCTGGCGTGCCGGAGGAAGGAGAGAGGCCAGTGGGGCAGGGGGGCAGTGCGCGCAGGGAGACGGCAGACACTTCAGCAGTGGCCAGGCTGGGTAGGGCCTGATGTGCCCCCTGGGGTGGTTTTCATGGGGAGCCTTGGAGAGCTGAAACCTTGAAAGTGTAGCATTTGATAGACTTCTAGAAGATGATTCTGGTTGCTGGCAGAAAATAGATTGTAGAAGGGCAATGATTTGTTAGCAAATCATTAATTTTTTTTTCTCCTTTCTGTGAACTGCCTGTGAATTTCCTTGGCCCACTTTTAGAAACTGGGTTTGTTTGGTTTTTTTTTTTTTCGGCCAGTTCCTTATATAGTCTGTAGATATTAATTTTTCACTTAGACATTACAAATATCTTCTCCATATATCTCACCCATTTGTTGACTTTTGGGTGGTGCCCTTTGTTAAAGAGAAGCCTTTGATTTTAATGCAAAATCTTTCAATATTTTGTGGTTTGTGCTTTTTAAGTGTTACTTAAGTCCTTCCTTATTGCAGTATTACTAGGATATTCTCCTAGATTTTCTTCCATATTAGCTTTATAGTTTTACCCTTCATTTTTAGATCTTTAATCCATTTTGATTCTACATTCATTTCAAGTGTGGTAAGAATCCAACTTTGTTTCTTTCCTCCATCCAGCAATCCAGTTTTCCTAAAACCATCATCTAACAGCCTACCCTTGACTGATTTTCTCATACATCAAGGGGCTTTATGCATATATGTATATGTAATATATAAAGCTTTGGCTGCATCCCATAAGTTTTGTAATATTGTGTTTTTGTTTTCACATTTCTGTCTGTACTTTATAATTTCCCTTGTGATTTGTTCTTTGCTCTGTTGGTTATTTAAAAATGTATTAATTTTCACAATTTGAGAGTTTTTATTTGGAGTATAATTGCTTTACAATATTGTCTTCATTACTGCTGAACAACAACATAAATCAGCTCTAAGTATCTGTGTGTCCCCCTCCCTCTAGAGTCTTCCTCCGCCCCCACCCTACGCCTCTAGGTCTTGGCAGCGCACTGAGCTGAGCCCCTTGTGTTATTTGGCAGCTTTCTACTAGCTGTCTGTTTTACACTGGCAGTGCACGTATATGGGTTGTACTCTCAGTTTGTCCCACCCTTTCTTCCCCCTGCTGTGTGCAAAAATTCAGTCTCTACATCAGCATCTCTATTCCTGCCCTGCGAACAGGTACCCTTTTTCTAGATTCTGCATACATGCATTAATATGCAGTATTCGTTTTTCTCTTTCCTGGCCTACTCCACTCAGTATGACAGACTCTAGGCTCATCCGCATCACTACGGTGACCCTTCCATTCCTTTTTACGGCTGAGTAATACTCCATTGCATATGTGTACACATCTTCTTTGTGCGTTGACCTGTCGGTGGACATCTAGGTTGCTTCTGTGTCCCGGCTGTTGCAGGGATGGGGGAGCCTGGTGGGCTGCCGTCTATGGGGTCGCACAGTCAGACACGACTGAAGTGACTTAGCAGTTAGCTGTGCAAAAGCTTTGAAGTTTAATTAGATCCTATTTGTTTATTGTTTTTGCTTTCATTACTCTAGAAGGTGTGTGTCAAGGGGATCTTGCTGTGATTTATGTCAAAGAGTGTTCTTTTTTTTTTTTCTCTAAGAGTTTTATAGTATCTGGCCTTGCATTTAGTTCTTTAATCCATTTTGATTTTATTTTTGAGTCGAGTTTTAGAAAGTGTTTTCATTTCATTCTTTTACATGTAGCTGGCCAGTTTTCCCAACACCATTTATTGAAGAGAAGCTCTTTCCTCCGTTGTATATTTTTGCCTCCTTTGTCAAAGATAAGGTGCCCGTAGGTGCATGGGTTTATCTCGGGGCTTCCTATTTCTCTACATTGATATTTCTGTTTTGGTGCTATTGCTGTACTCTGTTGATTACTATAGCTTTGTAGTATAGTCTGAAGCCAGGAAGCTTGATTACCGCAGCTCTGTTCTTCTCTCTCAAGATCGCTTTGGCTCTTCAGGGTTTCCATGCAAACTATAAAGTTTTCTGTTCTGGATCTGTGACGAATGCCATTGGTAGTTTGATAGTGACGGAGTTGGATGTGTAGATTGCCTTGGGTAGTATAGCTATTTTCACAGTATTCTTCTAGTCCAAGAACACGGGCTGTGTCTCCATCTGTGTGTGTCGTCTTTGATTTCGGTCACGATTGTCTTACACTTTTTTGTGTACAGGCTTTTGTCTCCCTAGGTAGGTTTATTCCTGGATATTTCATTCTTTTTGTTGCAGTAATGAATGGGATTGTTTGCTCAGTTTCTCTTTGTGAGCTTTCATTGTTAGTGCATAAGAATGCAAGGGATTTCTGTGTATGAATTCTGCACCCTGCGACTGTATCAAGTTCGTTGGTTAGCTCTGATGGTTTTCTGGTGGCGTCTTTAGGGTCTTCTGTGTACAGTATCATGTCATTTGCAAACAGTGGCAGTTTTACTCCTTCTGTTTCAGTTTGTGTCCTTTTAATTTCTTTCTCCTTGATTGCCATGGCTAGGACTTGCAAGACCATGTTATAACAGTGGCAAGAAGCCGCACTCTTGTGTCTTCCTCATCTTAGGGGAAATGCTTTCAGGTTTTCACCATCGAGCAAGTTGTTTGCTGTGGGTTTGTTGTATATGGCCTTGATTATGTTGAGGTAGACTCCCTCCATGCCCACTTTCTAGACAGTTTTAATCGTAACTGGGTGTTTAATTTTGTCTTTCCCTGCATCTATCAAAATATTATCATATGGTTTTTATCTTTCAGTTTGTTAATATAGTATGTCACGTGGATTGATTCATGTATATTGAAGAATCCTTGCAACCCTGAGATAAACCCCACTTAATTATGGTGTATGATCCTTTTTAATGTGATGTTGGATTCTGTTTGCTGGTTGGATTCTGTTTGAGGATTTTTGCATCTATGTTCATCAGTGATACTGGCCTGTCATTTTCTTTTTCGTGTGGGATATCTTTGGTTTCTGTATCAGGGGAATGGTGGCCTACTAGAACGAGTTTGGAAGTTTTCTTTTGTCTGCAGTTTTTTGGAAGAGTTTAAGAATAGGTGTTAGCTCTTCTTTGAATGTTTGATATTAAGAGAATTCTCCTAGGAAGCAATCTGAGCTTGTGCTTTTGTTTGTTGGAAGATTTTTGATCATAGTTGGTTTTTTTTAAATTATTCATTTGTCTCAATTGGGTCTTGGTTGCAGCATGTGGGATCTAGTTCTTGATAAGGGATCGAACCCCTGGCTGCCTGCATTGGGAGTGCGAGTCTTAACCCCTGGACCACCAGAGAAGTCCTAACCATAGTGTTGATTTCAGTGCTTATGACTGATCTGTTCGTGTTTTCTCTTTCTGGTTCAGTCTGAGAAGGTTGTACTTTTCTAAGAATTTATACATTTCTTCCAAGTTGTCCATATTGGCATATAATTGCTCAAAGCAGTCTCTCAGGGTTCTTTGTATTTTGCCGTGTCGGTTGTAATCCCCTTTTTCATATTTCTAAGTTTACTGATTGGAGTCGCTCCTGTTTTTCTTAAGGAGTCTAGCTGATGGTTTATCTGTTTTGTTTATCTTCTCAGAAAAACAGCTTTCAGTTTTATTGATCTTTGCTGTTGTTTTCTTCATTTCTTTTCCATTTATTTCTGCCATGATCTTCATGATTTCTTTCCTTCTACTAACTTTTTTTTGAGAAGGATTCTTCCTTTTCTAATTGCTTTAGGTGTAAGGTTAGGATGTTTATTTGATATTTTTATTGAGGTAGGGTTGTATTCTATAAAATTCCCTCTTAAAACTGCTTTTTCTGCAGCCCATAGGTTTTGGATCATTGTGTTTTTGTTGTCATTTGTTTCTTAGTACTTCTTTATTTCCTCTTTGATTTCATCAGCGATCTCTTGGTTATTTACAAGGATATTGTTTAGCCTCCATATGTCTGGTTTTTTTTTTTTCAGTTTTTTTTTTTTTTCCTGTAGTTGATACCTAATCTCATAGGATTGTGGTTAGGAAAGATGCTTGATATGATTTCAGTTTTCTGAAATTTACTGAGGCTTGGGTTTTGTTACTGATTTCTGACTTCATCCCATATGGTCAGAGAAGACACTTTGTATAATGTCTATCTTTTTTTTTGACCACACTCTGTGGCATGCAGGATCTTAGCGCCCCCGCCCCGACCAGGGATTGAACCCATGCCCCCTGCAATGGAAGGGCAAAGTCTTACCCATTGTACTGCCAGGAAAGCCGCCATATCTGTCTTTGTAAATATCTTGAGACTTGCTTTGTGGCCTCATATACAGTCTGTCCTGGAAAATTTTCTGTGTGTGTATGTGTGTGTCCTGTTGGGTAGCGTGTGTATATCTGCTAGGTCTAGTTAGTTTAAAGTTAGCTTATTGTATTAAGTTCTCTGTTCCCTTATATCTATCTGTCTGTTCTGTCCATTATTGTGAGTGAGGCATTAAGGTGTCTATTACTGTAGAACTACTCCGTTTACTTCTGTGAGATTCTGCTTCATACGTTTGATCTTCATTAGATGTGTGAATGTTTATAACTGTTATACTTTCCTGTTGTGCTGAACCTTTTATTGGTGCATAATGTTCCTCGTCTCATAACCATCTTCGATTTATAAACGATTTTTTCTAACATTAGTGAAGTCTTTCCTTGCTGTCTTTTGGTTGTTGTTTGCTTGGAATATCTTTTTCCACCATCCCTTCAGTTTCAGCTTGTCTATGTCTTTGGATCACAAGTGTGTCTCTTATGAGAGTATATAGTTGGATCATATGTGTCTATCCACTCTGTCAATGTCTGTCCTTTAATTGAAGAGTCTCACCCTCTTGCATTTCGGTTAATTGTTTGCCATTGCGCTGTTTGTTCTGTATGTGCCTTAGAGCTTTTTTGGCCCCTCATCTCCTGTGTTAATGTCTTTTATGGTGTGTGGTTGACTTTATGGCAATGAAATGTTTAAAATTTTTTCATTTACTTCTGTGTTTATTCTGTAGCTGTTTTCTTTATGGTTACCATGGGGATTAAATTTAACATCCTACAGTTAAAATACTCTTAATTTGAATTTATACCAACCACTTCAAAAAATACAAAAGGTCCACTCCTTTATAGCTCTGTCCCCATCCCTTTCCATGGAGGTCATAAAATTATGTCTTTATGCTTTGAGCCTGAGGGCATAATCTATTTCTTTAAAAAGTTATTAGTCTCTTAAATCGTGTATAAAATAAAACATGCAGTTACAGGCCATAGTTATAGTAATACTACCTTTATAGTGGCCCATGTATTTGCCTTTTTGAAATCTTATTTCTTCATACAGCTTCAAGCTACTATCTAGTGCCCTTTCATTTCCCTTTGCAGGACTCCCATGAGCATTCCTTGCAGAGCAGGTCTAGTGGTCAGAGACTCCCTCAGCTTTTGTTTATCTGGGAATGCCTTAATTTCTCCCTCACTTTTGAAGGACAGTTTTGCAGGCTATCAGGTATGTAGTTGACAGTTTTTCCTTTAACACTTTGAATATATCAGCCACCTGTCTTCTGGGTCCAGAGTTCTTGAGTTCTTGTTGTAGGTCTCTTTGAGTCAGTCTCACTTGGACTGCACTGAGCTTCTTGTTCATATTCACAGCTTTCAGCAGATTTGAGAAATTTTCAGCCATTGTTTTTGCAGGTGTTCTCTCTGCCCTTTTCTCTGTCTTTTCTCCCTGTAACGCCCACTGTGTGTGTTGGTCGGCCTGTTGGTATCTGATAGGTCCCTTAGGTTCTGTTCATTTTTCTTTAATCTTTTTTCTTTCTGTTCTTCACACTTGATAATTTCCATTGCCTTATCTTCCAATCTTCAAGTTTGCTAATTTTTGTCTCCTGCCTCTTGGGAATCTGCTTTTGAATCCCTCTTGTGAACTTCTCATTTCAGTTCTTAACACTTTTAAGCTCCAGAATTTTTTGGTTTCCTTTTAGGTTTTCTATCTCTTTTATCAATGTTTCCGTTTTGTTCACACATTATATTCTTGACTTTACCCACATTTTCCTTAAGCTTTTTGAGCATCTTTAAGACTGTTATTTTAGTCTTTGTCTAATACATCATCTCCCATCAAGTCTTTTTCAGAGACAGTTTCTGTTGATTTATAGTCACCTTTTGAACAGGCTGTGCTCCTCTGCTTATTTCTCTGCGTTGTGATTTCTTTTCCTCTGCTCAACACTGGACATTTGAACCTAATAATGTGGTGACTCTGGAGATCAGATTTTCCCTCTTCCTTGGGATTTGATGTTTTTTGTTTTGGGGGGTTTCTTTTGTTTTTGTTTTTTCGACTGTTATGGGATATCTCTATGCCAAGGATCAGCCTGAGGTATAAAGTTAAGATTTTCTCAGGTCTTTGCTGAGCCTGGGTTTGTTCAGTCACAGTTACTTCTTAATTTTCCCTAAAGGTACAGTTGTTTTCAAATGTCCTGATCTTTAATGTCTGGTTCCTGAAAGAGGAGAAGTGAAGAGTGAAGAGAAGTGAGGCGCGAGCCGACTGTCTAAATCCGCCGGAAGTCATCGATTGGAGGTGGGGGCAGCTTAGGACAGCGGCAGAAATCGCAACAACAGTGGCTGCCTGCCTCTCTGCACCTCTGTGATCAGGATCAGCAGTCAGCGACCACAGCACAGATCTCTGGTGTTTGAAGAACAGGGCCCTCTCTTCCCGTCTTGGCTCCTATAAAGTGTTGCTCTAGGAACACGGGCACAGCTGCCTGCCACTGGGCTAGGGCTGGGGAATGGGTAGCTGCTCTTTTATTAAGAGCTGAATTTACCCAAAACTAACGGCAATTTATTATCCAAGTCTCTCCCTGGAAGTTTAATAGACATGAGAGTTCCAGAGTAGTTACACAGAGGGTTTCTGGCAGTGCAGTTGTTACCCAGGTGGGAAGAGAGATTCTTACTTCTGGTTCCACTGTCTTCTTTTTGCTTTTACTGAGTTATGAGGTTTTTGTTTGTTTTTAAGTGTATTGTGGTACAAGTCCTTTATCAAATATAAGATTCACAAATGTTTTCTGTCAATCCGTGGTTTGTCTTTTTATTCTCTTTAACTGTGTCTTTCAGAGAGCAAACATCTAAAGACATACAATTTATAGTTCTTTTGTAGACTGGGCTCATAATATCTTATCTAAGAAATCTTTGCCTAACCAAAGGTCACAAAGGCTTTCTCCCATGTTTCCTTTTAGAAGCTTTATAGTTTTAGGGTTTTGGATATATGGTTCATTTTTAGTTGGCTTTGTGTATGGTTCTTATAAAGATCCAAAGTCTTTTTTCCGTATTGCTATCTCAGTGTTGTGGCACCATTTCTTGGAAAGCCTGCCCTTTCTTCAGTGAATTGTTTTGCACTGCTTCGTCCATATGTAAGTGAATATATTTCTAGACTTTCTTCTCTGTTGTGTTGGTCTGTTTGATGCCATTGCTGCCACGATGTTAAAGGATCTTTGAATTAGACAGTGTTAGATATCCAGTTTCGTCCTTACTCATAGTTGCTTTGGTTATTTGAAGTCATTTGCATTTCCTCGTGAATCTGTTTTAATTTACTTACTTATTTTTGGGTACGCAGTGCAGCTGGTAGGATCTCAGTTCCCCAGCCGGGGCTTCAGCCTGCGCTTGCTGCAGTGAAAGCACGACACCCTAACCCTGGGCCACCAGAGGCTTCCTCCGCGTGAATTCTATTTCTTGTTTGTTTTGTATTTATTTTTTGTTGACTGGAATATAATTGCTTTACAATGTTGCGTTGGTTTCTGCTGTACAGCGTGAGTCAGCCATATGTATACCTGTGCCCCCTCACCGTTGGACCCTCCCCCCCCCCCCCCCCCCCCTCCCCTCCCCCTCCCCTCCCCACCCCTTCCCTCCACCCCTCCGCTCCCGCCCCCAGCCCGCCCAGGGTCATCGCTGAGCAGCACTGAGCTGGCTCCCTGGGCTTCAGGGCAGCTTCCTGCTGGCTAGTTTTACACACGAGAGCACGTATACGTCAGTGCTACTCTCTCAGTTTGTCCCCCTTCGCCCCTCCCGGCTCTGTCTACAAGGCCATTCTCCATCTGCACCTCTGTTCCTGCCCTGCAAATAGTCCAGCAGTACCATTTTTCCAGATTCCCTGTATATGCATTAATACTCAGGGTGTGTTTTCCTGTTTCTGACTCGGGTCACTCTGTGACAGGCTCTGGGTTCCTCCACCTTAACAGAACTGGCTCAGTTCCATTCCGCCCCCTGGCTGAGTAACACTCCTTGTGTATTTGCGCCACGCCATCTGTATACGTTTCTCTCTCGGTGGCCATCCTGTTTGCTTCCATGTCCTGGCTGTTGTGAACAGGGCTGCACCTGCACGAACCTTGGGATACTTACGTTTTCTTGGGTTATGTTCTTCTCAGGGTATATGCCTAATAGTGGGATTCTTGGGTCATATGGTAGGTCTGTATTTAGTTTCTTAAGGAGCCTCCATACTGTTCTCCACAGTGGCTGTGCCAATTCCCACCAACACGGTAAGGGCGTCCCTTTTCTCCACACCTTCTCCAGCATTATTTATTGTTTGTAGGTTTTTTTGAAGATGGCCGTTTTGGCTGGTGTGAGGTGTGATACCTTAGTGTAGTTTTGATTTCTGTTTCTCTAAGAATTAGTGATGTTGAGCATCTTTTCTTGTGTTTGTTAGCTATCAGTATGTCTTCTTTGGAGAGATGTCTGTTTAGGTCTTCTGCCCATTTTTATTGGATTATTTTATATAAATAGAAAGAGAGAGAGCGAGCGCTCCATTAGCTGTTTGTATATAAGGAGATTAATCCTTTGTCAGTGCTTTGTCTGCAAAGCTTTCTCGAATTTTGAGGGTTGTCTTCTTGTTTATGGTTTCTTTTGTTGTGCCAAAGCTTTTAAGTTTAATTAGGTCTCAATTATTTATTTTTTGTTTTTATTTTCATTATTCTAGAAGGTGGGTCAAAAAAGATCTTGCTGTGATTTATGGCAAAGAGTGATTTTTTTTTCTGTTTTCATCTAAGAGTTTTGTAGTGTCTGATCTTACATTCAGGTCTTTAATCCATTTTAAGATTATTTTTGTGTATGGTGTTAGGGAGTGGTCTAATTTCATTCGCGCTGTCCAGATTTCCCAGCACCACTTGTTGAAGAGGCTGTTTTTTCTCCACTGTATATTCTTGCCTCCTTTGTTATAGATCAGGTGATCACACGAGCTTGGCGTTATCGCTGGGCTTTCTGTCTTGTTCCGTTGGTCTATATTTCTGTTTTTGTGCCAGGACTGGACTGTTGATTACTGTAGCTTTGTAACGTAGTTTGAAATTGCAGAGCCTGATTCCTCCACCTCTTGTTTTCCTTTCTCAACTTTGCTTTGGCTATTTGGGGTCTTTTGTGTTTCCTTACAAATTGTAAATTTTTTTGTTCTAATTCTCTGAAGACTGCCATTAATTTTGATAGAAATTGCATTGAATCTGTAGATGGCTTTGGGTAGTAGCAGTTCAGTTCAGTCGCTCAGTTGAGTCCAACTCTTTGCCACCCCATGGACTGCAGCACGCCAGGCTTCCCTGTCCATCACCAACTCCCAGAGCTTGCTCAAACTCGTGTCCATTGAGTCGGTGATGCCATCCAGCCATCTCATCCTCTGTTGTCCCCTTCTCCTCCTGCCCTCAATCTTTCCCAGCATCAGGGTCTTCTATAATGGGTCAGTTCTTGGCATCAGGTGGCCAAAGTATTGGAGCTTCAGCATCAGTCAGTCCTTCCAATGAATATTCAGGACTGATTTCCTTCAGGATTGACAGGTTTGATCTCCTTGCAGTCCAAGGGACTCGCCAGAGTCTTCAACATCACAGTTCAAAAGCATCAATTCTTTGGCATCAGTCATGGTATATTTTTTCACCCGTTTGTGTCCGCTTTCATTTCTTTCATCAGTATTCTGTGGTTTTCTGAGTACCGGTCTTTTCTTTCCTTAGGTAGATTTATTCGTGGGTATTGCACTCCTTTGTTGCGATGGTGAATGGGATGGCTTCCTTACTCTCACTTGCCATGCGTTCATCATCTATCTGTGACTGCCCTGGGTCTCTGTTGCTGCGTGTAGGCTCTCTAATTGCAGTGCTTGGGCTTCTCCTCGCGGTGGCCTCTCTTGCTTTGGAGCTTCAGCTCTAGGCTCGTGGGGCTCGGTTGATGCACTGCGTGGAGTCAAGTCTTGTGGCTTGCGGTCTCTAGGGGGCTGGCTTGGTAGTTGTGTGCACAGGCTCAGTTGCTCCTTGATCCATGGGATCTTCCCGGACCGGGGACTGAACCTGTGGAGCCTGCATTGCCGGCGGATCCCTAACCACTGGACCAGCAGGGAAGCCCTGTGCATTGCTTTTGTATCTTGAAACTATCAAACTCATTGATGAGGTCCAGTAGTCTTCTGGTGGAATCTTTAGAATTTTCTGTGGATAGTAACGTCATTTGCAAACAGTGACAGTTTTACTTCTTATTTTCCAATTTGTGTTCCTTTTATTTCTTTTTCTTCTCTGATTGCTGGAGCCAGGACTTCTAAAACCGGGTTGAATAAGTGGTGAGAGTGGACATCCTTGTCTTGCTCCTGATCTTAGGGAAAATGCTTTCATTTCTGTTTTTCACCACTGAGAATGATGTTTGCTGTGGGTTTGTCATATATGGTCTTTGTTATGTTGAGGTCGGTTCCCTTTGTGCCCATTTTCTGGAGTTCTTATCATAAATGGGTGTTAAACTTTGTCAAGAAGCTTTTTTTGGATCTGTTGAAACGACCATATGACCTTTATTTTTTCATCTGTTGACATGGTATGTCAAGTTGATTGATTGGTGTGGTTTGAAGAATGTGTGCATTCTTGGGATAAACTTCACTTGAGCATGGTGTATGATCCTTTAATGTGTTGCTGTTGTTCTGTCCTTAAGTCATGTTCATCTTTTGGGGACCCCACGCACCGCAGCATGCCAGACTCCCTGTCCTTCAGTATCTCCCAGAGTTTGCTCAAATTCATGTGCATTGAGTCGATGATGCTGTCCAACCATCTCATCCTTTATCACCCCCTTCTCCTTTTGCCTTCATTCTTTCCCAGCATCAGAGACTTTTCCAGTGAGTCAGGTGTTCACATCACAGGTGGCCAAAGTGTTGGTGCTTCAGCTTCAGCATCAGGCCTTCCAATGAGTTTCAGGACTGGTTTCCTTTAGGATTGACTGGATTGATCTTGCTCACCAGAGGACTCTCAAGAGTCTTCTCCAGCACCACAGTTTGAAAGCACCAATTCTTTAGTACTCAGCCTTCTTGATGGTCTAGCTGTCACATCTGTATGTGACTATCAGAAAAACCATAGCTTTGAGTATATGTTCCTTTGTCAGCAAAGAGACGTCTCTGCTGTTTGATGTGTTGACTAGGTCTGTCATAGCTTTCCTTCCAAGAAGCAAGCATCTTTGGACTCCATGGCTGCGGTTACTGTTCACCTAAGTAGTTGTGGCACGCCGGCCTAGCTGTTCCATGGCATGGGAGCATCTCCCTGGACCAGGGTTGAACCCATCGCCTGTGCACTGGCAGGCAGAGTCTTAACCCCTGGATCACTAGGGAAGTCCCAGCCAGTTGGGATTTTGATCCAGATTGTGGTGAATCTGTTGACAAATGAACTTGGTGAGAACTAACATCTGACATCTTCATATTGAGTATTCTGACATGAACAAGTCTGTTACTCCATTTGTCTTGCTTAGGTCTCAAATATTCTTCAGCAGGTGTTACAGTTTTCACTCTAGGTCTTTTACATCATTCCTTAGAATTCTCCTATGTCTTCCATATTCTGATGCTGTTTCAAGTGGTGTTTTTCCAGTTTCAACTTCCTATTCCTTATTTGTATTAGTCGAGTTTTTAACTTTCTGTATTTTACGACACATTGTCGTCTTAGGGCTTGCCACTCTCCAGGTCAGCTAATTTCTTTTGTTATTGTTGTTTTGTTGTTGTTTAGTCCTGTCCCACTCTTGCAACCCCATGAACTGTAGCCCACCAGGCTCCTCTGCCCATGACGTTCTCCAGGCAAGAATACTGGAGTGAGTTGCCATTTCCTTCTCCAAGGGATCTTCCTGACCCAGAGGTTGATCTTGAGTCTCCTTCTTGGCAGGTCGATTCTTTACTACTGAGCCACTTGGGAAGCCAGCTTATTTCTAGAGAGAGCAAATAATTTGCTTACTAGCCTGCCGTTGATATGCAAGCTATTGATTTTTGTATCCTTCAGTGTTGGTTACTACGAGTGAAATGACACAGAACATACAAGACACACAAGAGACAGACAGGACACCACTCTGGCCAGAGGAACAGACCTGGGCAAACTAATTGCCGTTTATTATTATAAAGCCCTCCTTAGGCAGAATTCCAGACTGTAAGAATAAGCCTTTTCAGTACAGTGCAGGTGCATACATGTTATCGTACAGCAAAGGGGAGTGAAATCTCTGTCTACTGCAGAGTCTGCACAAAGCCCTCATCTCCCTCTTATCTCAAGAAGGGAATGCTCCCTCATTTGCAAGGGACCATTAAACTCAAGGCTGTATCCAGACTCTTTGGCAGAACGCCTCTCGTATGCAAGGATCGTATGCAAGGACGCTCAGCCTGAGCAGAGAGACCCGTTTGCAGGCGCATCTCTGCTACCCTATTAACCCTTCACTTCAGCTTTACTAAATTCATTTACTTGAATAGCTTTTTTAAAAATAATTTTCTTCAGATTTTCTAAATAGGCAGTTGTTATCTACAACTAAAAACAGTGTTATTTCTTCCATTTCAACCTAGATGCCACTTATCTTGTTTTCTTGCCCTGTAGCTCTGGGTGTAACTAGTAGTACAGTGTTTTTATTTAAAAAAATCTTTTTTTAAAGACACATTTGGCTGTCCTGGGTCTTCGTTGCTGCTCATGGGCTTTCTCTAGTTGCAGCTAGAGGGGCCTACTCTTCAGTACCGTGCACAGGCACCTCACCGTGGTGGCCTCTCTCTTTGCAGAACGCGAGGCTGCAGAACGCGAGGCTCCGGAGCGCTCGGGCTTCAGCTGCTGTGGCACCTGGGCTCCGCGTCGTGGCTCACAGGCTGTAGAGCGTGGCTCACTAGTTGTGGTGCCCAGGCTTAGTTGTTCCACAGCACGTGCGATCTTCCCAGACCGGGAATCGAACTAGTGTCCCCTGCATTGCCAGGAAGACTCTTAACCACTGGATCACCATGAAAGCCCCTGGTTCCACAGTGTTGAATACAGGTGGTGAGAGTGAAATCTTAGTATCATTCCCGGTGTTTGTGAGAAAGCATTCAGCCTTTTACCATTAAGTATACTCTTAGTGGTAGAGTTGCTTTTGGTAAATGCTGTTTTTCAGGTTGAAGAAGTTCACTTCTGTTCTTAGTTGACTGAGAGTTGGGTTGTTTTGTTTCATTTTAAAATCTTGAATGGCTGTTGGATTTTGTCATGCGTTTTCTGTATCTGTTGAGATGAGCATATGGTTTTTCTTTTTCAGTTTAATACAGTAACTTACTTTGTTAAAACTGCCATGCATTTCTGGAATAAACCTCAGTTACTCATGATTATCCTTTTATGTATTGTTGGATTTACCTTGCTAATGTTTTGTTTAGAAATTTTCCATCTTGTTTATGAGGGGTAGTTATCTCGTCATGTCTTTGGTTTTTGTGTTAGGAAAATGCCAGAGTTTAGGTGTGAATAGAGAAGTAAATGTCTCTTCTTCAGTTTTCTGGAAGAATTTGTCTTGACTTGATAGTATTTTTTCCTTAAATATTTTATGGAATTCATCAGTGAAGCCACCCAGGACTGGAGTTTTCTTTGTGGGAAACATTTTAATGAAAATTTCAGTTTATCTATCAGATAAAGTATTAACTAGGTTATTTGTTCTTGAATGATCTTTAGTAGTTTGTGTCTTCTTTGGAATTTGTCCATATCATTTACATTGTTGAATTTATTGGTGTAAAATTGTTCCTAATAGTGCCTTAGTATTTTTTAGTGTCTGTGGAGTCTATGTGATTGTAACCTCTCTCATTTCTGACATTGTTAGATTGTGACTTTCTTTTTTCCTGATCAGTCTGGCTAGAAGATTATCACTCTTAAATGATCTTTTGAAGCAGTCATTTTTGCTTTGTTTTTCCCTGCAATCTTGTCTCGTCTCTTTCATCAATTTTTTCCTCTCTTATCTTTGTTATTTAATATTTTCTGCTTTGGATTCAACTTGCTGGTATATTTCTAGTATAGTGTAATCTGAGGTCACTAATTTGAGACCCAAATTTTCTTCATTAATTTCCTTCTTTCCTAATATAGATGGTCTTCTGAGACTATCAGCCCCACCCAAATCTTCTCTCCTGACACTATGACCTGGGAAATCTCAAAACAGTGCATTGGGGCAATCACCAGACTCATCTCGTTTCTCACCTCCCAGAGATCTTCCTTCAGTGTCTTAAAAATTGTTGTTTGGTGTTCAGCGTCTTGAAAACAGTTCTTCCTTATATTTCGCCTCCTTGTTTTGGTTGTTTCAGGTACTACGGTAAATATGGTCCCTGAAATTCAAACTTTGCCAGAAGTGGAAGTGACAAGAATATAAATTTTCAAAACATACTTTATAAGAGGCATTCCACTGTGTTGATCAGTTGTGGATATCTGATGGAATTTTCTTTGCAAGGATTTGACCCATGTTGATAACTTTCACTTATCCAAATTCACAGTGCAGTGATGTTGGGCATGGGGGTATTTACAGAATTCAGGAAGAGTAGCTGTAGTTTTCTTCCTAAATTAGGCACAGTATAAATAAAATTACCAGTTCTGGATCAGTATAAGAAATCATAGGGAATATTCACAAGTTTTAATGTGGAAGAATTGGGGCAATTGGTGGCAAAGCAAAAGGAAAATCAGAACTATCAAAAAGTGTAGACAAAAGAAAGCAACAGGAAAAGGAAGACAAAAATCCCAGCTAAGGTAAAATACATTTATTCAAAACTTACTGATAACAAAATTTATGATTAGACATGGCATTTACTCTGAAGTTTTCCTTGACTTAGAATAGATATTGCAAGTTAATAGGTTTTAAAGACCGGAAAAAAAATATTTATTTTTCAAATCAACTGTTGCAAATTTGGAAGGAAGTAAAATCTGAAATGAATAGTTTTCCTATGCTTCAGAAATATCTCTATACAAACAATACATCAACTACAGATTTATTTTTCTTATTCTTTGAAGTAAGACTCCTAATAATCTCCACTAAATGAATTGGCCTAGTGTGAATGACTTTATATATTAAAATTTTTTAATATATGTATTTTAAGTAATTCATGGCTCAGATTTTAATGATGGAAGCATGAGGTTCTTCCTTCATTAAACTAATAAGGGAGAAGGAAGTTGAATGCAGCCACGCAACAGAGGTGTTGCATGTTTGGTGGTCTGGAGACCACCTCAATAAATCACGTGAATTTTTTGGTTTCCCAATGCATATAAAAGTTGTGATACACTATACTGTAGTCTGTTAACTGTGCAACAGCATTATATCTGAAAAAATTATATTTTAATTTAAAAATACTTTATTGCTAAACAAAATGCCAGTGATCATCTGAGCCTTCAGTGAGTTGTAACCTTTTTGCCAGTGGCAGGTCTTGCCTTAATGCTGATGAGCCCTGACTGATCAGAGTGGTGGGTGCTGAAGGTTAAGGTGGCTCTGACACTTTCTTAAAATAAGACAAGAGAGAAATTTGCCACATTGATTGACTCTCTCCTTTCATGAACAATCTCTCTGAAGCGTGCAGTGCTGTTTGATAGCATTTTTCCCCACAGTAGAACTTTCCTCAAAATTAGAATCAGTCTTCTCAAACCTTCTTGCTGCTTTATCAGCTAAGCTTACGTGATATTCAGATTTCCTTGTTGTCATCTCACCAGTCTTTACCGGGGGTAGACTCCGTTTCAGGAAAACACTTGGTTCAGCTCCTTACCCATTAGAGTTTTAGCATGAGGCCACAGCAGCTCACTCACATCTTCACGGGCGGCTTCTGTTTCTCTTGCTGTTTCCACCGCGTCTGCAGTGACTTCCTCCACTGAAGTCCTGACAACGCTGTCCACAGGTTAGAATCAACTCCTTTCCAAACTCCTGTTAATGTTAATATTTTGACCTCTTCCCGTGAAGCACGAATATTCTTAATGGCATCTAGAATGGTGAATCCTTTCCAGAGGTTTTCAATTTACTTTGCCCAGTTCCATTAGAAGAATCGCTATGTATGGCAGCTATAGTCTAATGAAATGTATTTCTCAAGTAATAAGATTCGAAAATCAAGTCGGATCTACAGACTCCAGAAGGGGCACTGTGTTAACCGGCATGAAAACAATGTGTATGTCATTGTATGTCTCCATCGGATAGGAGGTGGCCAGGTGCCTTGTCAGTGAGTAGTAGTGTTTTGAAAAGAATCTTTCTTTCTGAACAGTGGATCTCAACAGAGAGCTTAACATATTCAGTAAACCCTGTTGTAAACAGATGTGCTGTCATCCAGGCTTTGTCGTTCCGTTTATAGAGCACAGGCAGAGTAGATTTAATTTTTCAGGGCCCTCCGACTTTGGAAATGGTAGATGAGCATTGGCATCAGCTTTAATTCACCACCCACATTATCCCCTCAGAAGAGAGTGTATCTGCCCTTAAAATCTTGGAAGCCCGGCATTGACTTCTTTCTAGCTGTTGAAGTCCTAGACGCCATCTTCTTCCAATATAAGGCTGCTTTTTAAAAAAGTTTTATTTTTGGCTGCGCTGGGTCTTCCTTGCTGGGCTGCGCTTTTCTCTGGTTGTGGCGAGCAGGGGCTTCTCTTCATTGCGGTGCATGGGCTTCTCACGCGCCGACTTCTCTTGCTGTGGGGCACACGCTCTAGGGCGCACGAGCTGCAGTCGTTGCGGCGCGGGAGCTCAGCACTCGTGGCTCCCGGGCTCTGGGGCACGGGGTGAGCAGTTGCGGTGCATAGGCTTAGCTGCTTCACAGCATGTGGGCTCTTCCTGGACCAGGCATCGAACCCGTGTCTCCTGCATTGGCAGCTGGATTCTTTACCACTGAGCCACTAGGAAAGCGCTAGGCTCTTTTGTTTACATTGAAAATCTGTTGTTTGATGCAGCCACCTTCATGAATTACCTTAACTGTATCTGGATAACTTGCTGCTGCTTCTACATCAGCACTTGCTGCTTTCCTTTCACGTGATGGAGAATGGAGACAGCTTCTTTCCTTAAATCTCATAAACAAGCCTCTGCTTGCTTCAGACTTTTCTTTCATAGGTTTCTTTCCTGTCTCCATCTTTAGAGAATTAGAATCAGGGCCTTGCTCTGGATTAGGCTTTGACTTAAGGGAATGTTACGGTTGATTGATCTTAAACTTTCTATCAGCATTTAGGCTTTTTTTGTTTTCTTATCATTCTTATTTTCACTGGAGTAGCAGTTTTAATTTCCTTCGAGGACTTTCCTTTGCATTTACAACTTGCTAACTATTTGGCATAAGTGGCCTAACTTTTGGCCTATTTCAACTGACATGGCTTCCTTACTAAGCTTAATCTTTTTTAGCTTTTGGTATAAAAGTGAGATGTGTGACTCTTCCTTTCATTTGAGCTCTTAGAGGGCATTATAGAGTTATTAATTGGCTTAATTTCAATATTGTTGTGTTTAAGGAAATAGGGAGGCCTGAGGAGAGGGAGAGAGATGGGGAAACAGCCAGTTGGTAAAGCAGTCAGAAGGCACTTATTTATCAGTTACATTTGCTTTCATACATGGATATGGTTACTGGTGCCGCAAAACAGCTACAGTAGTAATATCAAAGTTCACTGATGACAAAGCACCGTGACAAGTATAACAAAATAGCAACAACAATAATAAGGCTTGGAATATTGTAACAGTTACCAAAATGTGATGCACAGAGAAGAAGTGAGCAAATGCTACTAGAAAAATGGTGCCAACAGACTTGCTGGACACAGAGCTGCAGCAAACATTCAATCTTTAGAACACACACCGTCTGGGAAGCTCAATGCAGTGAGCGCAACAAAAGGAGACCTGCCTGTATAGCTGGTAGTTACGACTAACCACCTCTGTTGAAGAGTAATCATGTACTTTGAGTTGGGAATATATATGTCCTTAAGCATAATTTATGATTTTTTTTAATAGATTTGTGGGACCACTGGGTACCATCATCATAAAATGTAAGGATTTTCGAATTATTCAGTTGGATATTCCTGGAATGGAAGAATGTTTGAATATAGCCAGTTCCATTGAGGTAAGTGTTTTGGAAATAAAATGTGATAAAAGAAGGAACTTTATTTTCTGATTCACTGTAACTCTTATGTTTCTTTTTTAGATAAATATCATTTGAGTCATGTTCTGTGACTCAAATCTGGAAGACTGAATGCAAAGCCTTACCCTGAATCATTGTTACAGGAATGTAAAAAGATTTTATTGACTTAGAGCAGTTATTAATGTTACTTGTTCTTCTGGGTTCATCTATGTTGTAGCATGTGACAGGATTTCCTTCCCTTTTAAGGCTGAGTAATATTCCATTGTGTGTTTATAAATATTGAGACTTTTTGAAAATCTTACTTCTTTAGTAAAGCAAGTAATTATCACCAGTGATTGTAGTCTTTTGTTTGTTTTTAGTAAATTTGAATTTCCATATATCATGTTTGCTTGAGATAGGATGTGTTCATTTTATATATATAGAAATGATAGTGAACATATGTCCAGATTACAAATAATAGACATTTTACTTGGATAATTTAGTGTTTAAATTGAATCAGTTCAGTTCAGTCACTCAGTCGTGTCCGACCCTTTGTGACCTCAGGAACCACAGCACTCCAGGCCTCCCTGTCCATCACCAACTCCCGGAGTCCACCTAAACCCATGTCCATTGAGTCAGTGATGCCATCCAGCCATCTCATCCTCTGTCGTCCCTTTTTCCTCCTGCCCTCAATCTTTCCTAGCATCAGTGTCTTTTCAAATGAGTCAGCTCTTCACATGAGGTGGCCAAAGTATTGGAGTTTCAGCTTTAACATCAGTCCTTCCAGTGAACACCCAGGACTGGTCTCCTTTAGGATGGACTGGTTGGATTTCCTTGCAGTCCAAGGGACACACTATTTTCTTTCCCACTTTAACCAACTATTTTGGTATACACTCATTTTTAAAATTGCTTTATTTTAAATCATTACCACTAAATTATAGCAGTTAACTTTATAGTATTTTCTGGATAATTATAGAGACACATTGAGGTGTTTTTGCTTCTGTCTTTTAGTGCCTAATATGGGCTTTGTGTGCAGAGTAACTGCCTTTGGCTTAACTATTAAAGGGAGGCAGAAAGGCTCAAACCTGTGACTAGGATTTCCTTTGGCTTCTAAACAAAAGACCAGAAATAGAGGAGCTGTTATGGTGCTGAGAAAATGGCATGTAGTATTTTTCTTTCTGCTTTTTTGCTAAATTTTTCTTATGAAAACAAGAAGATGAGCTGAACACTTTGTGTTACATATTCATCATTGGAAATAACTTAGGAATGTTGACTTGGCTGAATTTGTTGACATGAGTGAGAATCGCGCTGTACCTTCTAGGCTGTTGAAGGGAAATGCTGTCTCGCTCTTTGGGCCAGGTAATGCCGCTCACCCACTTCAGCTGAGCATGTTATGTTTTTTTTTCTCAGTTGTGCGGTTGGGTTTTCACTGACCCATGCACATTTTTCTTTCCTTATCCCTTTTATAACTTGTAAGATAGCCGGTGGATGTTGGTGAAATTGCCTGTGGTGAAGAAACAGGGCAAAAAAGCCTGTTACCCTACTCTGATGGCATTTACTTAGCTTCGTTAGCATTTGACACTAATCAGTTGCTTATTTGGCTATACATATTAAATATTATGTAAAACTCTGTAGAAACTGACTATGGAGAAGCCCTTATGGCTGAGAAGCAGCCGCAAATTCTGAGCCACTCTTGTAATGTGGCCTTAGAAAATGAATGCTCCGTTGATTGTTTTCCCAGCATGGGACATGCACACCGTGCCCTTGGCTTCTAGCCTTTTCCTGGCATCCAGTTTTCCTCTGTCCCTCAATACAGCTTGTTATACTTTGGTAGTAATAAGTGAATTCTTATAAAGCACAGTTGAGCTATTCTTTGTTATCAAAATTCATATACTCAAAATCTGCTACCCTAAGTAGAATCCCACTGAAAGAGTAACTGGCAAGTGCTCAGTTTTCTAAATTATAGTGGGAAGGCTGATGAACCATTTTTTTCTGTGTAGTTTCGGTTGTCTTTTAGGGTTGAAACGACTTTATTTCTTTGAGCATTAATGTGTTTAAAGGAAAAGTTCTGTCTCTAGCTACATGAACTGTAATCATGACAAGTCTGAGTGCTTATTGCCTGCTGGAATGTTTGTGAACATGGATCTAAAATAATGATTGTGTCAGTCACTATTAATATAGTATGGAGGTTCCTCAAGAAATTAAAAAGGATCTGTCATTGATCCAGCAATCCCACTTCTCGGTGTATATCTGGAGGAAACAAAGTGACTGTTTTAAAGAGATAACTGTGCTCCCATGTTCATTGCAGCATTATTCATAATATTCAAAGAATATAAAAACCTGAGTGTCGGTTGATGGATGGATGAATAAAGAAAATTACACACGCAATGCGTGATGCATGTACACACATACAGTGGAATATTATTCAGCCGTCAAAAGGAAAGCAGTCCTGCCGGTTGAAACAGCTGCATGAACAATGGCGGGAACAAACAGTGGGTGAAACTAGAGGGTATTGTGCTAAGTGAAATAAGCCAGACAGAGAGAGAGAGATACTGCATGGTATCAGTCACATGTGGACTCTCAAAAATAAAAGAGGGAAACACACAGAAACAGGGAGTAGAAAAGCGGTTTTGCGGGGCTAGGGGTGGATGAAATAGGGAGAGGCTGGTAAAAGCTACAGATGTTCAGTTATAAGACCTGAGAATCTAATGTATAACATAGACTATAGTTGATCACACTATATTATGTAACTGAAATTTCCCAAGAGAGTAGAACTTAAATGTTCTCAAAAGCAACAACAGAGGGTAAATATGTGAGGTGATGGATGTGTTAATTAACTCAAGGGGGTAACACTTTTACAGTGTGTTTGTGTATCAAATCATCACACTGTACGTTAGAAATATTTTACATTTTATTTATCAATTTATACTGCAGTAATGCTGAAAAAAAATTTTAATATTGCAAAGAATATTTTTTAAGTAGTAAAACAATAAAATTTAAAAATTAAATAAAGGTTCTACTGACCTGATCTTTCTGTGACTTAGAAGGAGGTAGCTTTACTCTGAGAGCTTGGGGGTGTTAGCATGATGTTGGGCCCCTCGCGCCCCTCCAGCTGAGTGTCTCCAAAATTACAGCAGTTTGAATTGTGCTGATTGATTTTGGTGCCTTTGTTTTTCTAGCCATAGAAATGCTTTCTAAAACTCCCCTGTCAGAAGGATGAAACTGCCAGGTGACTGGGGACGTTCCATCTCTCAGTTCCTCATCTGGTCAGGATTCCTTGGCCTTGTACTTCAGATGACCTGTAGGCTCACTGTGGGACCACGGAGTTACTGCCCCGGTTTGAGAGTGGTTAGCGTAGCATGAAGGTGTGAGGGCGTCTGGTCACTCTAGGGATGGAGGGAGTTTCACACTGATGGGGGCTACGTGCAGCATACAGTGGCTGAAATGAGAGTTTGCTCTGTGTCACATGCTGTTCTAGCCCTGCTGCGCACATTCTCTTAATGCCTCAGCAGCCCTAGGCGTTGCCCTGTGAGGTTATCTCCTCCGCTGACAGCTGAGGCATGGAGTGGCCGCATTACGTAATACCACTGTTGGCACTGGCATCTGGAATTTGAGTCCAACAAGTCTGACTCTTTGGCTACTAAGCTTTTTTTTCCAATTGCTCAGAAACTCTGATTTTAAGTAATTTACATATGTAGTTAATAACTGGATTTTGAGCCAAGGCCTTACTGATTAACTGCAGCCTGTTCTCTAATCCCCAGAAATATTTGGACCTTTTCATTAGGCCTTATTACATGGTCTCAAGAAGAAGTGTTTTTCATTTTTCTTCTAGAATAGGTGTGCACATTGTTTTGTTCTTTTGCTCATTCAGCAAATGCTAATTGAGTGTTATGTGCCAGACACCGTGTTAGAGGCTGAAAATAAGGTATAATTGTATCTAGTGATAAATATAATGTTAGAGAAATGTACTAGGTGTCCGTCATTTTAGGCCATGTTTGATGAATATCGATTTGGCAATTAGAAAATGTTTGGAATTGTGACACGTTCCTTTTTTCTCTCTTCACTTCTTTTTTCCCCTAGGCATTATCTACCCTGGACTCCATCACTCTGATGTACCCTTTCTTTTACCGGCCCATGTTTGAAGTGATAGAAGATGGCTGGCATTCCTTCCTCCCTGAGCAAGAGTTTGAACTCTACTCTTTAGCTGTGAGTAACTTTTGAGAGGATTAATGGGTAATGAGAAATAATGCAGCACTTGACTGGTGAAAATGATCGCTTCCTTTGACAGATAAAAGAAGTAGCTATTAGCTATTAGCGCTGCAGCCTCTGCCATTTAAAGATTTGCATAATTGTTCCCAGTGCTACAGCTTAAGTAATTTTCCGTCTAGTAGATTTGCTGGTAAAGCATTAAGATCTTCATAAAGATAGTCCTGACCTGTTTTAATTTGGGGGTGTTTTAAAAGTGTTCCATAGAAGCAGTTTTATATATAGTAATTAGGTTCTGAGCCATCCCACCAGAAGTCTGTTGAACTCACTGTGTTCCCCAGAGAGCATCAGAAAACCATGTATATCGATTTCTTTCTGTGGGATAGTTTTTGTGATTTCATGATTTGGATTACTAAGACCGGTGTACTTCTTTGTCTTTGGACATGGGGCATCTGTTTTGGTGGATTCCAGCGTTCTCCTCTTGATGGTTGTTCAATAATTGTGATTTCAGTGCTCTCTCAGGAGGAGCTGAGTGTGTGTCCTCTTACTGTCCCATCTTGAACCAATCCCTGAGTGGGATTCTACTTACAAAGGTTTTTTGATTGAACCAAAAGAGAAACATTTGTGTCTTGCATTGAGTGTGCCTTCCCCTTTACTCTTGGCTGGCCAGAATATACAGATACCTCAAAAAAGAAATGGGCTGTATCTCATTAAGAAAGAACCTGGAGTTGTCCAATAAGTAGATGCTTTAGGTCTGCAAAAAAAAAAAAAAAAATTTTTTTTAACTTTTTCTACTATACCTCTGTAAATGTGTCCTGAAAGGATTGAGAAGTAGGGACCAGGTGCCATAAAATTTAAAGAACAAAGACGTCCATAGCAGCAAAGTGAAAAAAGAAGGGGAATTTTATATTCTTGCGTATAGAGTATTTTTATATAGCTTGTGCTACCTGTGTTTACATTTATTTTCAAGGTCTTTATAGCATTAATAACTTCATAGTAAACATTCTCAAATGCACGATGCTTTTCTTTCATATCAGCTGACTACTACCTGACGGCTACCTTAGAGGAATCCGTAGTTACTTCCTAGGTGGAAAAGAGCAGTCCGAATTTGATCAGGAAGGGAGATGCCTGGATGATTTTCCTGGTTATCCAAAAAGTATCAGTGTGAATCATTCATCTTGTAGTTAGGTGCCATACGCGAATCACTCTAGGTCTACATTCAGCAAGCCAGCGTTCAGCTCAGTCTCCTGTTCTGTTCAGAAGTCCTGTGTGCCGACAGCAGCCATGGCGTGTCCAGCTTCTGCTCGCAGTCTCTACTGCAAGAGGATTTGCAGCGTCACACAGTGTCCCAGGCGGTTACCTTCCTGATGCTGAGCTGACGTCCCTGCACTCAGGCCCCATGTTTCTGATGTGGCCTGTGGTACTCAGGTTGCCTTATTCCTCTACGGTGAATTGTTCTTCAAATTAAGAAGTGTTATGGCCCCACTAAGGTTTCTTTTCTATAGATTAAATGTGAGTATTTACTTCAGCCTTTTCTCATACCACTGAACTCAGGGCCACACCCTGTCTTGATTGCTTTTCTCAGCAAGCCCTTCAGTTTGTCACTGATTCTCATAAAAGATAGTCCTCATAACATTTAGTGTAGATTGGAACTATTGCTGATACTTTAAGGTAGCCCAAAGTTGCACTGGCCTTTTTCAGAATTAAATTACTAACGAAGGCACAGAGAAAATGACATTATTAGATTTATGTTAGAGCAAAGCAATTCGGATGCAAAATGCTGGGAAACTGCTTAGGAGGCTACTGAAATAATGATTGGATCAATAACAGAGGGGTTATAGTGCAGAAAGTTTCAGGAAGTGGAATTAAAAGGAGTTGGTAACCCACTCATTGGATGTGAGAGGTAAAACAGGCAGTGGCGTCTAGGCTTTACTGCTGAGATGGGAAAGACAGAGAAATGGGCATGACGGAGTGGGTTGAGTTCAGTTTTGAAGATGGCAAACTCGAAGGGCCTGTGTGGTGCACATCATTGAATACGTATAAGAGATAGTTTAGAGCTTGAGAGATCTGTTAAAAATGAAAAATTGAGAGTCATCAGTGTATACGTTGTGTATATTGTGAGAATCGCAGGCAGCAGTTGAGATTACTGAGGGAAGACATCTGTCCGTAGGGGCCGAGGACTAACCATGTGAGGGCAAGTGGAGGAAAAAGCCAAGGGAAGAGCAAGTTTCAAGCAGGAGGGGTCACCAGTGTGAAAGCTTCTTGTCATTGTTTATTGTCTCCTGAGCTAGAATACAGACTTTAGGAGGCTGGGAGCCATGACATTCTTGTTCCCTGCTGCATTCTTAGTACATGGTTTGCAAGCAGTAGGTATTGTCAAGTCAGTAAATATAGGAGTGTGTGCATTTGTGCAGGACAGGACAAAGGTATGATGAGTCTTTGTATCACTGAAATCCTCCATCAGGTAGACATGTATCACGCCATCAGTATTCCTCAAGGAAGGTTTTCTGATCATCTAAAAAACTTCCTGAATAGTATTAGCCAGTCCCTACTTCTCTGTTATATCCGAAAGAGATATGTGGTATTGAGAAGACAGAGTACTCAAACTCTCTCTCAATTTATTTACATTGCATCCCAGATATTAATGTTGACTGCTTGACTTTCTGGGACTTTGTTTCCATGTCTATAAAATCAAAGTGTTGGACAAATGATCTATAAGAGTTCCTCCCCTTTTAACATACTTTCATTCTAGGATGTAACAAAATACTATTTCAGATACTTTGCTGAAACGCACATATACAGTATATCTGTACTTCCCCAGTCGACCACTTTAGAAATTATATACAAAAAAGACGATGATAAGGTAATGGTTGAGTAGCCCCTGTCTGAAAAGATCTCCTGCAGATATCAGTGACAAACTATGAATAAAGCAGAAAAACTTGAAGCTCTGGTGAGTGAACAGAAAGCAGCGTATTTTAGAGGGAAGGGAGGAGAAACTTAGAGGAAGTGAATGGCAGAGTAAATCTCCTTTTTTGGGGCTTTGTCCTGAAGTCTGCACAGTTAATGGCATTGATGGTGCTGGACAGCTAACAATCTAATGGAAAGCCCACTTTCTCTCTGGTGGGAGGAACCAGAGAGCCACATGAGGGGAACTTTGATTCTGTATGGAATCCTGAATCTCTGGCTGACTCTTGAACCATTGCTTGGGGCAGACCGGGGACAGTCAGAACTAAGATCTGAGTTGCCGTGCATCTCAGATGTTACGAAGTTTGTGGTTTGTCTGAACAAGCTAATTCCTTGTAAAACTGCCGGGGTCCAGCCCCGGTGGATCCAGGGTAATTCGAAGCAGGGATGGCATGGGCGAGGGAAAACTTATTTATTTATTAATATAAGATTAGATTAGGAAGAAATAGTGTAGTAGGAAAATTAAGTGGAGAAAAGAGGCTGAATAACTTGGTTTACATGGAAAGCCAATAAAACTTTGAGACAAGAAGTTTGCACCATCTACGTTAGGCCACCGGTGTCCGTTTGAATATCGGAGGGTGCCCCGCCTTGGGCTCCCTCTCATACAGATCGTAGAAGCCGGGGCAAGTAAGTAGACATGGCGAGCCTCCACGCCCTAGATTGGAATTCAGCCAGAAATTAGAGTAAAGAGAAGACACAGGGGAAACCGGTCCAGCGACTGGCCCGGCCTCTATTGTCTAGAAAGGCCTTTTATAACTTTTTGATGGTACATAGAGATCAATGGGTAATACAAAATTATGTAGCGTTAGCAGCCCAGACTCTTATCAAAACCAGGCTTTTCTCTCTGCATACCTAATTGTATACACAAGTCTTAGGTGATTTACATCATCTTCCGGCCAAAAGGGCCAGTTAACATTTTACAGCCTTTTTTTTTCTGATAAGGGTTTGTCAACCAGAAGACTTATTTTTTGATCTTCCCAAAGTCTGATACCACTCTCAGAAAACACTAAATAAAGTTACATTCTTACATAGCAAAGATACAGCAATTTATAACAAGTAAAAGGAGTACAGTGATTTATAACAAAAGAAAAGTAATTAACTCAAAAGTCTAGTGTTGCTAATATCAAAAACTATTATGTATCTTTTTCCATATCCCGTTTACGTTGATTAACATCCTCCCAGGTGCCTAAAAGATAAAGAATATGGAGGCCTGGCAGCAGTCATTGAGTCAACAGTGAAATCTGTCACCATTATGATTTTTAGCTCTTTAGAAGAGGCTCTGTGTCTTTAAGATGCTTTAAGCTTTGTGCCTCTCGCGGTTGGGGGGCTGCAAGCAATTCACAAGCTGTAAGAGGTCTGGGGAACCTGTTAGGCAAGCTAGAGAGTTATCAGAGGGGGTTTAACTGAAAACATCCCTTTCAAATGAAGAAGACTAAAGCCCTGAGTTGGCTTTTTCCAGAGTGTGTCAGAAGAGTGGAAAAGCAGAGTACAAAGGCTGGCAGATTTTTGGTTTGGGGGGTACATGCTCAGGAAATTCCAGGGGGACACCCTGAGATCTGACTCGCCTTGCCCGTCAGATCTCTGCCGCATGACCTTGTCACGGGTGGGGTTCCTCACGCTGGCTCCCAGCATAAAACACTCTTCAGTGGTGTTTAATGGAATGCAGATTCTCTGCAACATTAAATTCACAGTGAATATAGGATATAATCCAAAGTTGAGTCAGGATATTATGACCCATTCTCACGAAAAAGAGACTGTCAAAAAAAGAAAGGAAGACAGTCAACAAGTACCAGTCCCAAGACGCCTCAGATGCTGAAATGTTTGATCATTCAAGGTCTTTAGAGCAGCTGTTTAAATTGCTTGATTTTCCATAGAGGTAAATATATTTCAAATGCGGGACAAGACAGGAAATCTTAACAGAGAAATAGAAATGCTAAAAAGAGTCAAATGAACCTCTCAGCATTTTTTGAAAATATATATCTGAAATAAAATATTCACTTGGTTAAATAGCAGAGAGAAGATGACAGGACAGAATCAGTGAAATTGAGGCTAGAGCAATAGAAATTATTTGGAGAAATAAAGGAGATGAGAAATTATGGAAAAAAAGAGCCTCAGAAACCTGTGGAGCAAAATGTGTGTGTGGCTAGCGTGTGTGTAATTACAGACCCAGGAGAGAATAGACAATAGGTAGGAAAAATATTTAAAGAAATCATGTTCAGAAGCTAAGAATTTGGTCAATTGTATAAGTTCAAAAAGTTCAGCAAGCCCCAAACAGGATGAGTATGAGAAAAATCATGCTAGGCACATGGTAGTCAAATTGTCAAAGAACAATGGTCAAATGAAGATCTTGAAAGCTGCCAGTTAATAACAACGCATTACATACAGAGATAATTCAGACGACCGTGGACTGTTCATCGGAATTTATGGAGACTACTTGATAGAACTTTTATGTTTTAAGCTTTGTTTATTTTTAAAGAGTTTATTCAGCTGTGTCGGGTGTTAGCTGCGGCACACGGGGCCTTTATTGCGTCGTGCGCAGCCTTTTGCTGCGGGCCACGGGCTCTCTAGGTGTGGCACGTGGGCTCCAAGGCATGGGGGCTGAGTGCTTGCAGTGGTCCAGCTTAGTTGCTCTGCAGCTTCTTCCCTGACCAGGGATCAAACCCTTGACCCCTGCTTCATCACAGGGCAGATTCTTAACGACTGGACCGCCAGGGAAGTCCCAACAAAACTTGTATTAAAAAGTGATGAAAGGTGAAAAGCCTATCAACCCTGAATTCTGTATCTGGTGAAGATATCTCACAAGGAAGAAGGTGAGACAACATTTTCAGATAAAAAGAAACCAAGAACTTGTCACTAAGAGACCTTCACTATAAGAAATGTTAAAAGAAGTTATTCAGACTAAAGACAAATAATACCAGAGGGAAACCTGAATATTCAAAATAATGGAAGAATATTGGAAATGGTATAATTAAACAAGCTATTTTTCTTTTTAATGTCTTTAAAATATGTATGATTATTTAAAACAAAAACTGTAGCACTGCCTTTGTGGTGTTTATGGTGTGTGTAGAAATGTTACACAGAAACTGTGTCATTAAAAAAGGGTGTGGGGTGGCTGAATGGACCAGTTCAGTCCAGTCGCTCAGTCGTGTCCAACTCTGCGACCCCATGAACCACAGCACGCCAGGCCTCCCTGACCATCACCAACTCCCAGAGTCCACCCAAACTCATGTCCATCAGGTCGATGATGCCATCCAGCCATCTCATCCTCTGTCGTCCCCTTCTCCTCCTGCCCTCATTCTTTCCCAGCATCAGGGTCTTTTCCAATGAGTCAGTGCTTCGCATCAGGTGGCCAAAGTATTGCAGTTTCAGCTTCAACATCAGTCCTTCCAATGAACACCCAGGACTGATCTCCCCCAGGATGGACTGGTTGGATCTCCTTGCAGACCAAGGGACTCTCAAGAGTCTTCTCCAACACCACAGTTCAGAAGCATCAATTCTTCGGTGCCCAGCTTTCTTTATAGTCCAATTCTCACATCCGTATCACTGGAAAAACCATAGCCTTGACTAGACGGACCTTTGTTGGCAAAATAGTGTATCTGCTTTTTAATATGCTATCTAGGTTGGTCATAACTTTCCTTCCAAGGAGTAAATGTCTTTTAATTTCATGGCTGCAATCACCATCTGTAGTGATTTTGGAGCCCAGAAAAATAAGGTCAGCCACTGTTTGCCCATCTATTTCCCATGAAGTGATGGGACCGGATGCCATGATCTTAGTTTTTTGAGTGTTGAGTTTTAAGCTAACTTTTTCACTCTCCTCTTTCACTTTCATTAAGAGGCTCTTTAGTTCTTCTTCATTTTCTGACATAAGGGTGGTGTCATCTGCATATCTGAGGTTATTGATATTTCTCCTGGCAGTCTTGATTCCACCTTGTGCTTCCTCCAGTCCAGTGTTTCTCATGATGTACTCTGCATATAAGTTAAATAAGCAGGATGACAATATACAGCCTTGACGTACTCCTTTCCTATTTGGAACCAGTTTGCTGTTCCATGTCCAGTTCTAACTGTTGCTTCCTGACCTGCATATAGGCTTCTCAAGAGGCAAGTCTGGTATGCCTGTCTCTCTGAATGGATACATAGACCTATACAGTTTCAGGGTTTTTACATACTATGTAACATGGGCTAATGTTTAAGTTAACAGTATATATTATAATCCCTGGAGCAGAGTTTCTCAAACTTGGCACTGTTGACCTTTGGGCTGTATAATTCTCTGTCGTGAGAAGCTGTCCTGTGCATTGTAGGGTGTTTGGCAGTATCCCTGGTCTACCACTAGATGTCAGCAGTGGTCTTCTCCAACCCCCACTCATTAATAAATGTTCCTCGAGGCAAAATCACCCCTAGTTGAGAACCATTGTCCTTGTCACTTTAGTTCAGTAAAAGTAATCAGAGTCAGTTCAGTTCATTGGCTCAGTTGTGTCCAACTCCATGCGACTGTATGGACTGCAGCACACCAGGCTTCCCTGTCCATCACCAACTCCTGGAGCTTGCTCAAACTCGTGTCCATCAAGTGTGTGATGCCATCCAACCATCTCATCCTCTGTTGCCCCCTTCTCCTCCTACCTTCAGTCTTTCCCAGCATCAGGGTCTTTTCTAGTGAGTCGGCTCTTCACATCAGGTGGCCAAAGTATTGGAGTTTCAGCTTCAGCATCAGTCCTTCCGGTGAACATTCAGGGTTTGTTTCCTTTAGGATTGACTGGTTCGATCTCTTTGCAGTCCAATGAACTCTCAAGAGTCTTCTCACAGTTCAAGAGCATCAATTTTGGTTCTCAGCTTTCTTTATGGTCCAACTCTCACATCCATACATGACTACAGAAAAACCAAAGCTTTGACTAGACGGACCTTTGTTGGCAAAGTAATGTCTCTGCTTTTGAATATGCTGTCTAGGTTGATCATAGCTTTTCTTCCAAGGATCAAGCGTCGTTTAATTTCATGGTGGCAGTCACCATCTGCAGTGATTTTGGAGCCCAGGAAAATAAAGTCTGACACTCTTTCCATTGTTTCCCCACCTGTTTGCCATGAAGTGATGGGACTGGATGCCATGATCTTTGCTTTTTGAATGTTGAGTTTTTTAAGCCAGCTTTTTCACTCTCCTCTTTTCACTTTCATCAAGAGGCACTTTAGTTCTTTGCTTTATGTCATGAGGGTAGTGTCATCTGCATATCTGAGGTTATTGATATTTCTCCTGGCAATCTTGATGCCAGCTTGTGCTTCATCCAGCCTGGCATTTTGCATAGTGTATTCTGCATATAAGTTAAATAAACAGGGTGACAATATACAGCTTTGACATATTCCTTTCCCAGTTTGGAACCACTCTGTTGTTCCATGTCCAGTTCTAACTGTTGCTTCTTGACCTGTATATAGGTTTCTCAGGAGGCAGGAAAGGTGGTCTGAGCAATCACTTAAAAATGTTAAGAGATATGATTTAAAGTTAATATATTAAAATGCTGTTCTAAAAAGTAATTCAAAAGAAAGTGGGAAAGAAGAAATAGCAATAAAAAAATGAAAGGGCAAACAAAATAAAGGCTCTACTAAAATCCAGCAATATCAATAGTTAGTATTACTGAGCTTAACACGCCAGTTAAAACACAGAGATTGTCAGAGTGAATTAAAGGGAAAAAGCAAGGGAGTTCCCTGGTAGCCTAGTAGTTAAGATTCTAGGCTTTCACTGCTGAGGGCCTGGGTTCAATCCCTGATCAGAGGACTGAGATTCTGCAAGCCGTTGATGCAGCTAAAAAAAAGAAAAAGTAAGACTGAAATATATGCTGTTTACGGAGATGTAGTTTGTGTTCTTATTTTTGAATAATTTGTGTTGGAGTATAGGTTCTCTACAATGTTGTGTTAGTTTCTGCTGTACCGCGAAGTGCATCAGCCATTCTTGTACGTGTCCCTTTTCTGGATAGCCTTCCCACTTACGTCACCGTAGAGCACTGAGGAAGGTCCCTGGGCTGTACAGTAGGTTCTCATTCGTCATCTGTTTTCTGCATAGTAGCAGTAGTGTGTATACGTCAACCCCAATCCCCCAGTTCATCCTACCCCCACTCTCCTCTTAGTGTCCAGTGACCCAGTTCCATTCCTTTTTATAGCTGAGTAATATTCCATTGTCTATATGTACCGCTGTTTTTCTTTTTTCAGCTCGTCCTATTTTTATTTGGAGGCTGTATTCAGAAGGGCCTAACTAGATAACTTTTGCATGAGTTATAAACTCTAGAGAGCCTGTTGTTACCAAGACAACCCACATTGGGTTGGTAGTTTTATTTGTTTATTTGCACATTCATTCTTTTTTTTTTTAAACTTAATTTTTTTTTTAATTGGAGGATAATTGCTTTACAGTATTGTGTTGGTTTCTGCTATACAGCACCAGCAATCAGGCGTGAGTGTGTGTATGCCCCCGCTCCCTCTTGAGGCTCTCTCCCCCTGCCTCCCACCCCTCTAGGCTGACAGAGCGGGTGTCACAGAGCGCCGGGCTTGGCTCCCTGCGCTACAGAGCAGCTCCCCGGCAGCTGTTCGGGCCCGTGGTGGTGTGTATATGTCAGTGCTGCTCTCTCGATTCGTTTCCTCCTCTGAATCCACAAGACCGTCTGTGTCTCTAGTCTTGCCCTGCAAATTAGCTCATCAGTGCCATTTTTCTAGATGCCGTGTACACACATTAACATGCGACAGTTGTTTTCTCTTTCCACATAACAGGCTCGCGGTGCACCCACCTTGTTTCAGCTGACTCAGATTCATCCCTTTCAACGACTGATACCCACTGTGTACATGTATATATGTATGTATCACAGCGTCTCTATCCTTTCATCTGTCAGTGGACATCTGAGTGGCTGGTGACTGTAAATGTGTGCAGTGAGCACTGGGGTACGTGTCCTGAATTATGGTTTTCTCAGGGTATATGCCCAGTAGTGGGATTGCTGGGTCATATGGTAGTTTTTACTCCTAGTTTTTAAAGGAATTTCCATACTGTTCTCTGTAGTGGTTGTATCAGTTGACATTCCCACTGAGAGTGCCAGAGGGTTCCCTTTTCTCCACATCTCCAGCATTTATAGTTTGTGGATTTTTTTGATGATGGCCACTCTGACTGGTGCAAGGTTGATAACCTCATTGTAGTTTTGATTTGCATTTCTCTAATAATGAGCAGTGTTGAGCATCTTTTCATGTTTGTTGGCCGTCTGAACGTCTTCTTTAGAGGAATGTTTGTTTGGATCTTTTGCCTGTCTTTCGATTGGGTTGTTTGTTTTTCTGATATTGAGCTGCATGTGTATTTTAGAGATGAATGTCTGTTGGTTGCTTTGTTTGCAGTTATTTTCTCCCATTCTGAGGGTTGTCTCTTTACATTGTTTACAGTTTCTTTTGCTGTGCAGAAGCTTTTAAATTTAATTAGGGCCCATATGCTTATTTTTATTTCCTTTACTCTAGGGAATGGGTCATATCACATCTTCTTTATCCTTTCCTTTGTGGATGACCATTTAGGTTGCTTCCATGTCCCGACTGTTGTAAATAGTGCTTCAGTGAAAGTACACGTGTCTTTTTAAAAAATCCATTATTCCTGGCTGTGCTGGGTCTTTGTTGCTGCGTGTGGGCTTTCTCTAGTTGTGGAGGGTGGCGGCTACTCCTTGGTTGCAGCGTGTGGGTTTCTCGTTGCAGCGGCTTCTCTTGCTGTGGCCCACAGGCTCCAGGGCACAGGGGCTTCAGTAGATGTGGCACGTGGGTTCAGTTGCCCTGTGGCACATGGAGTCTTCCCAGACTAGGGGTCACATCTGTGCCCCCTGCATTGGTAAGCAGATTCTTCACCACTGGACTACCAGGGAAGTCCTACATGTGTCTTTTTGAGTTATGGTTTTTTCTGGATAAGTACCTGAGAAAGAAGTCAGTGGGATTTCTGGGTCATATGGTAGTTTATTTCAGTTTTTTAAGGAACCGTCACGTTGTTCTCCATAGCAGCTGCACTAGTTTCTATTTCCAGCAACAGTGCGGGAGGGTTTCCTTTTCTCCACGTCTTCCTCATCGTTTATAGGTGATGGCCATCCTGATAGGTAAGAGGTAATATCTCACTGTAGTTTGGATTTGTATTTCTCTGATAACTAGTGATGTTGAGTATCTTTTCATGTGTTGGTTGGCCATCTGTATGTCTTCTTTGGAGAAAGAGCTATTTAGGTCTTGTGCCCATTTTTTGATTTTTGTTGTTGTTTGTTTGTTTGTTTTTTATATTGAGCTGCATTTGCAAATATTTTCTCCTACTCTGAGGGCTGTCTTTTCATCTTGTTCATGGTTTCCTTTGCTGTGCAAAAACTTCCAAGTTTCACTAGGTGCCGCTTGTTTACTTTTGTTTTTACTTTCATTACTGTAAGAGATGAATCCAAAGAGATACTGCTGCAGATTATGTCAGAGAGTGTTGTGCCTGTATTTTCCTTGAAGAGTTTTATAGTGTCTGGCCTTACTTGAAGGTCTTTGATCCATTTTGAGTTTATTTTTGGGAATGGTATTAGGTAGTGTTCTAATTTCATTCTTTTCACATAGCTGTCCAGTTTTCCCAGCACCACTCTTTAAGAGGCTGTTTTTTCTCCATTGTATATTCTTGCCTCCTTTGTCGTACATCAGGTGACCAGATGCACATAGGTTTATCTCTGGGCTTTCTGTCCCTGGAGTCCCACTGGTTTATGTTTCTGGTTTTGTGCCCGGACCATATCCTGTTGATTACTGTAACTTTGTAGTGTAGACTGATGTCAGGAAGCCTGATTCCTCCAGCTCCATGTTTCTTTCTCAAGATTGCTTTGGCTGTTCAGGGTCTTTTGTCTTTCCATACAAATTGTGAAACTTTTTGTAGTTCTGTGAAAAATGCTATTGGTAATTTGATAGGAATTGCAATGAATCTTTAGATTGCTTTGGGTAGTACAGTCATTTTAAAAATATTGATTCTTGAAGTCTAGGAGCATGGTATATATCTCTCCGTTTGTATCATCTTTGATTTCTTTCATTAATATCTTATAGTTTTCTGCATATGGGTGTTTTGCCTCCTTAGGTAGGTTATTCCTAGGTATTTTATTATTTTTGTTGCAATGTTAAATGGGATTCTTTCCTTAATTTCTCTTTCTGATCTTTTATTGTTAGTGTATAGGAATGCAAGAGCTTTTTGTGCATTAATTTTATATCCTGCAACTTGACTAAATTCATTGCTTAGCTCTAGTAGTTTTCTGGTGGCCTCTGTAGGGTTTTCTATGTATAGTGTCATGTCTTCTGCAAACAGTGACAATTTACTTGTTCTTTTCCAGTTTTTATTCCTTTATTTTTCTTCTCTGATTGCTGTGGCTGGGACTTCCAAGACTATGTTGAAAACAGTGGCGAGAGTGGTCACTCTCGTCTTGCTCCTGATCTCAGAGGAGGTGCCTTCAGTGTGCACCACTGAGGATAATATCTGTTGTGGGTTTGTCATATAGGCCTTTATCATGTTGACGTAGGTCTCTCTATGCCCACTTTCTGAAGAGTTTTGTTTTTTTTTTTAATCATAAATGGGTGTTGAATTTTGTTGAAAGACTTTTCTGCATCTGTTGGGACGACCATGTGGTTTTTATTCTTCTGTTCACATTGTTTGACTGGCATATATTGAAGAATCCTTGCATCCCTAGGATAAATCCCACTTAATCATGGTGTATAATCCTTTTAATGTGTTGTTGGGTTTGGTTTGCTAGTATTTTGTTGAAGATTTTTGCATCTCTGTTCATCAGTGATTTTGGTCTGTAATTTTTTTCTTTTCGTCTGGTTTTGGTATCAGATGGCCTTGTAGAATGAATCTGGGAGTGTTCCTCCCTCTGCAGTGTTTTAGAAGAGATGCATTTAGAATATAAAGAGACAGACTGAAAATAAATGGGTGGAGAAAACTTGCCATGAAAATAATGAGTATAAAAAAGAAGTTGTTTTATTAATTTCAGACTAAAATGAAAAACTTCAAGACACAGAATATGATGAAATGAAGAGATCATTCCATAATGATAAAATTGATCAGGACAATATAATGATATATATTTTTATAGTCTAACCTGATGAAAATAAAGGAAGTTCTGTGGTCGTAGTAGATTGTTTAAACTGCCTTCTCAGCAAGTAACAGAACAACTGGACTAAACAAAGCAACAAAATGAGCAGAAAGAGAGTCTGAACAGCACCATCTGATGTTCACTGAGTACTGCTCCCGACTTCTGCAGAATAAACGGTGTGCAGGAGCACATGGCATCATCCGAGAGAGAACATACGCTGGGCTGCTAAATGAATTTCAGAGGCTTGAAACCATACAGAATAGAATCTCTGACCACAGAGGAATTATATTAGAGTTCAGTTAGTCCTGGTGGCTCAGATGATAAAAGAGTCTGCCTGCAATGCAGGAGACCCGGGTTCGATCCTGGGTTGGGAAGATCTCCTGGAGAAGGGAATGGCAACCCACTTCAGTATTCTTGCCTGGAGAAGTCCGTGGACTGAGAAACCTGGCGAGCTACAGTCCATGGGGCCACAGAGTCGGACACAACTGAGTGACTAGCACACAAGGTATTGAGGAATACCCAGAGTATTTCTAGATTAAAGGAAATGCTTGTAAATAGTCTGTAAATCCGAATGGAAATTAGGAAATATTTTCAGCTGAATGATAATATCAAAATTTGTAGACTACAGCTAAAGCAGTGTTTAGAGAGACACGATGTTAAAGCACTTATGTGAAATAGGAAAAAAGGTCCAATAAATTCGCCAACTTAAGCTCCAGCTTAAGAAACTAGGGGAAGAAATGAGCAAAGAATGAAAAAATAAAAAAAATAAGAGCAGAAATCAATAAAATAACTAGAACTAGTAAGTTTAGCAAGATCGCTTGGTATAAGTGTTCAGAAACAAATTAGTGACACGACTGAGCGACTCGGCACTGCACAGCACAGCCTTGAAGCGAGTAGAGTGCTTGGTAAGGGAATTAGGAAAAGGGCAGGATCTGTACACTGAGAAATACAAAACATTGTTGAGAGAAGTTAAAGGATATCTAAATAAATGGAGATATATGTTCATGGACTGGGAGACCATATGGTTAATAGTGGACGGAGTTATGTGAGGGACCCAGCAGTGAACACATTAGGCTTTGTGGGGCATGCAGTCTTTGTTGCAGTTACTCCACTCTGTTGTATCATGAAAACATAATACATCAGTGAGTGAGTGGTGCTGTGTTCCAAAGGTGTTTTATAGGAACACCTGAATTATTGTGTTTCATCTTACTGTATTTCCTAGATACCGCATTTTGTTCACAGATTGAATGCTTGTGGCAATCCTGTGTCGAGCAAGTCTTTAAGTGCCATTTTTTTCCAACAGCTTTTGGTCACTTCATATCGCTCTTGTGTTTTGGTAATTCTCAGTATTTTGAATCCTTCACTAGCAGAAAGATTACGACTCACTAAAGGCTCAGATGATGGTTAGCATTTTTTAACAATAAAATACTTAAAATTAAGATAGGTACTTTTTAAATTTTAAAGACATAATGCTGTTGCAAACATAATAAACTATAGTATAGTGTAAACATAACTTGTACAGGCATTGGGAAGGCAAAAAATGTGTGACTCGCTTTAGGGAACTATTCATTTCATTGCAGTGGTCTTCCAGGTGAGCACTGTCTTCAAGGTATGCCTGCATTTACAAAACAAGTAGGGGACTGGATTTGGGTTGTGGAGTGTAGTTTGCTAATTCTCTCCAAGCTGGTTTATTGATTCAGTGCAGCTTCCTGTCAAAATTCCAGTAGGTGTCTTTGTGGAAATTGTCAAAATTATCCTGAAATTTTTATGAAACTGCAGAGTTACTAGAATGGCCACAACAGCTTTGGGGAAAAAGAAATCTGAACGATTTACAAAACTTACTCTCAGGCTGCAGTCATCAAGAAAATGTGATATATTGCATAAGGATAAAAATAGTGATACACGGAACAGAACAGAAGGTTAGAAAAGAACTCTTGCCTCTGCAATCAGTTTTTGCCAAAGGTGCTTAGACAATTCTCTAGGTAAAGGATAGTTTTTTCAACTAATGGCATTGGAACAATTGGATGTAAAAAAGATAGATCTAAACTTTTATTTCACAAAAAATAACTGAAAATATAGACCAAAACATAAGAGCTAAAGGTGTAAAACTTCTTGAAGAAAGTACAGGAGAAAATCTTTATGACCCCTGACTAGGCAAAGATTTCTTAGGTATAACACTAAAAGTGAATGAAAGCAGATGGTGATTCCTACTATTGGGTGTGGATGGAGAGGTATAGACTGTAAAAATATACTAGGAATTGTTGCAAAAGATGACTGAAATGTTTATCTTGATTGTGGTGGTGTTTTATGGGAGGGTACAGCCGTCAAGAGTCATAAAACCGTGTCCTCTAAATGGATCTAGTTTATTTTTCATATAAAATAGTAAAATCTCAGTAAAGTTGACTTAAAAGAAGAGAAAAGAATAACTTGATGTAAAGGTTAAGTAGCTGATTGGAGATGACTGGAAATGAGAATCCAGTGGTCTGGAATATAGACGCTCAAACAGGACAGAGAAGGAGGGTGGAAGAACTGATAGGGAAGACAGGTGCATGCAGGGGTGGTAAGAGAAGAAGGCTCGGTGTTTAGTGCATGGAGATTCGAGAAGGTAGTAGAGAAGTCGTAAGAAAGGCAGCACTGGAATAGGTGGTAGTGGAGATTGTCATCTTCCAAATCAGAAAGTCACAGAGCCTTAGACTAAGGTGTCCCAGCAAATACCACATGGGATAATGAAAAGGAAGTCTTAGACATACTGATTCCTGCTATCGAACAGTAAGGCAAAGAGGTATCACAAAATTAACCAAAGAGAAAAGACACATCACGTATATGGTAAGACAGAATTAGAAGAGAAAAAAGTTTGAATAAATTAAGCATTTGTTCATGATAAAAGCTCTTAGCAGAGTTGAATTTGAATCTAATAAAGGGTAACTACAAAAGTAAAAACATACAAAAAGCAAATCTTTCATTATTCCCTGTAAGTTCAAGAGTGAGACAAAGATTTGCTCACCATCATACACCTAGCTGAGGAAGTCAGGAAGGGAAAATAAAAGGTATAAGGATTGAAATGAAGAAACAAATTGCTATTAGTTGTTGATTATATGTTTCTGTACATAGGAAACTGAAAGAATCTTGAAACTGTATGCATTTCTCTACACCAGACACAAATTTGAAGACATATAACTAAAATGCATTAAAAAATAAGATTCCTAGGAAAAGATATGCAGGATGTTTATTGAGAGAATTTTATAACTTTATTGAAAAAAATTAAGATTTAAAAGTGGAAGGATACTATGCCCATAGACAAGGAATTTAGATATTATAAAGATGTCATTGTTTCCAAATCAGTCTATATAGTCAGTGCCATCTTACTAAAATCCCAGTGGGATTTTACATGGAATTTGATAGGAAGTTACATTAAAGGGGCAAAGGATCAAGGGAAACCAAGAGTCTCTTGAAGAACAAGAAGGAGGGAAGAGGATATAGGAGACTTGGCCTACTAAATGCCAAGCTTATTCTAAAAGCCGGTGACTCACTGCAGGTAGACCAGTGGGACGGATGCAGGCCCCACCGTGTGTGGAAAGTTACTAGGAGGTTTGACACAAGTGGTATTGCAGGTCAGTGAAGAACCACAGCGTTCTCTAGAGCAGGAAACCAGTAAGGAATGCCTAACAGTAAAAACACTCAAAATCAATAAAAATCTACGAGTTGAAAATGGTTCCTCTGGGGAAGGAGAATTAGATGATAGATTAGCAGAATACTTTCTTAGTATTAAGCGGTTATTGCTTTAAGAATGCTGCTAACAGGCTTTCGTCATTTTTTCTCCTTTTTTAAATAACAGAAATGATTTGATGGAGGTAGTGGCATTATTCTGTTCTGGTTAAGTATTATCTGGAGTTGCAGTCTTCTTACCGCTATACTTTAAGAGTACCATTAATAAAGTAAATGGTACCCAGATAAGAATGAATGAGAATAATTAATATATTTAATTTGGATAATAGAAAACTAAAGGAGAATCAGCTATCTTTCATATATTCCATAGGCTGCTGTGTGAAATAGGGAACTTGTACTGAAATCATGGTTAAAAAATAAAATACAGGAAGTTACTGAGCAATAAATTTTCTTCAATATGAGGAAGAACTTTCCAGAAACTAGGGATATTTCTTTTTTTTGAAAAATTATTGACTCTTTTAGAAAGTATCTTTTAAATTAATAATGTGCATAAGTTTGAACAGTGAAAACATTTAATTAAAAATGTTACTGCATCTTCTAAAAGGTTTTTTCAAATACATTTACAGTATATCAAGGGGCTTCCTCAGTGGCTCAGTGGTAAAGAATCCACCTGCAGTGCGGGAGACATAGAAGACTCAAGTTCAATCCCAGGGTTGGAAAGAGCCCCTGGAGTAGGAAGTCCCCACTCTTGACAGGTTCCTCTCTTCCATGGACGGAGGAGGTTGGCGGGCAGTAGTCCATAGGGTTGCAGAGAGTCAGACACAACCGAGCAGGACCACAAGCACAGTGTATTAGACACGCTTTGGCTTATCCTCCTGATACTACAACCCGTGGCCAGTATGTTAGGCTGACTCTGACTTCCAGGAAAAGATCAAACTTTCATGCAAAAAGCTTTTTACAGTCTTTAAATGGCTTTCATTTTTAATGTTAGAAATAAGTTGTCATTTGATCATTTTATATTGTGTACTTTTGATCCTTAGCTTGCTGAGTTTGAAATTATTTCACTGACTCATAAGTATAATCTTTCTTAGTAGTAAGCTGTTATTGCTTGAAGAATGATGTTAACAGTCTTTCCTCATTTTTCCTCCTCTGTTAAACAGCAGAAATGAGCAAGGGATTTGATGTAGATAGTAGCACTATTCTGCTCTGGTCAAGCATTATCTGGAGTTGCTGCTATAGTTGCTGTAGTTCCTGTTGCTATACTTTAAGGGTACCATTGGTACCCAGACAAGAATGAATGAGATGATGTTCATGAATATAATTAATATATTTAATCTGGATAATAGAAAACTAAAGGAGAATCAGCTATCTTTCATATATTCCATTGGCTGTCTTGTGGAATAGGGAAATCATGGTTAAAAAAAAAAAAATAGAGGAAGTTACAGAGCACTAAACGTTGCTCAACATGAGGAAGAGCTTTCTAGGAGCTAGCGATACTCAGCCCTGTAAGAAGCTGGCTCTGAAGAATGGAGCCCGTGTTTTCTGAAAGTGTTTCAGGAAGGGCTAGGTGTCCTCCTGTTAAACTCCTGTGAGATGGTGTCTTCACTGTATGAAAATGAATCTCTAAGCTCCTTTAACAGAAGTTTTCAGATTATTTTGTGAGATTGAGGTACCTGCTTAGCTTTAAAATATTTTGTGTCTTTCAGATCAGTGAATGGAGGTTAAGCTATGTCAATAAGGAGTTTGCTGTGTGCCCCTCTTACCCGCCAGCTGTCATAGTCCCCAAAGCCGTCGACGACGAGGCACTTCGGAAGGTAGCCACATTCCGCCATGGAGGCCGCTTCCCAGTTCTCAGCTATTATCATAAAAAGAATGGAATGGTAAGTGAACAGTAAATACTGCTCCGTGGTCAACTGGAAGATTTGGTTTGAGGTTCTTAGAACTGTTCACCTTTTCTGTGTACCTGTTCACTGAAGTGAGTAGTCTCTCCTGCCAGGAATTTTACTTCTGCTTAAACTTTCGGGAATCAGGAGTAGAATGTTTTCTGTGATCAGGATATGACTTTGAATTCTTTCCATAATGCTGCTTAGCCTTAGAAAAGCCCAGGAACGCTTATCTTCAGGACTCAGGACAAAGGGAACTAATGTTATCTGATACTGAAAATGACTGGTAGCAAATAAAGTTCTCTGACTGGAATAATGGTCTGACACGTTTTTTCCACACCCCTGGCTGTGCCTTGCGGCACGTGGGGTCTCCATTCTCCCAACCAGGGATTGAACCTGCACCCTGTGCAGTGGACGCTCGGAGTGCTAGCCACTGGACTACCGGGGAGGCCCTGTGATACTTAATTCTTCTCACCAGACTGCAGACATTTTTATTTTCGAAAGGGAGACGAGTGACACATTATCATTAATCACAACTTAAGTAAATACAGGAGTCGACCATTGAATAGGCAGGTGTTCATTGTGTATTTGTTTCCTAAATATTTTCTGAATTCATTTTTCTCCTCATGTTTTCTCTCAGTCAGTAAACTCTGCTTCTCATTTTGCATCCAGTAGTAAATTAGTGAATAAGTTATAGCTGTTTTCCTTTTTCCTCTGAATTGTGATATTTAGGATAAAGAGATTTTTTTTTAAATTAGGTCACCTATCTTGTTTGCTGAGCAGTATTTCTCTTCAACTAGGGTTCACCATAAAGCATTTTAACAACTCAGAATACATTATTGTTCAGTTACATGGTGAATGCAGTCAGAGAGTCTGCCATTCTGGACGACCCTCCTTAAGTTAAATTTCAAAGTAGTTAAGATAACAGTATATATTATGGGATGAGACTAAAATAATTCCAGACCAGTCACCAGGGAAGAGATCAGTATAATAGATGTTGCTTTTTGAGAAAAGTATCAAATAAGTAAGATCTTATGGAAAAATCCAAAGGAGCTTTCTGACCAACCTAGTATATAGTTGTTGGTCTTTGGAGATGACTGGTTAAGTCCTGGAATATTGAAAGAGAGCCACTGGAGAATAAAGAATAGATAACAAGTAGCTTTCAAGACATTGAAAATGATTCCCAAAGCAAGCTTAATAGTGTATAACCTTTTTAATTTTATCACTGGTTCCTTTTCTCTTTACAATTCTTGATAAAAGCTGCCAACCCTAAGTTTACGTAGCTGAAGCAGAAGTTTCCTGGTGTCTAGGCCATTAATATTGTCTTAATTACAGGCCTGGATCTACTGGACGACTAACTCACTGACTAAATGAACTAGAATATTTGATCTTAAAGGGGAGCTATATTATGTGAAAGTATTTTGAGACAGTGGGAAGAAAAATCATGGAAGAATGCCAAGTCTTTCTAAATTCCATATATGTGCGTTAGTATTGGTGTATGGCAAAACCAATACAATATTGTAAAGTAATTAGCCTCCAATTAAAATAAATAAATTAAAAAAAAAGAATGCCAAGTCTTATTTTTGTTTTACTGTTTTTAAACTGTTGTTCATACATAGAAATATTTCTTTGTTTCAGGATCGAATTCATCTCTGAAATGACACACAACTGTTTTTTGAGACATTCTTAATCTAGCTTAATTCATTTCTGTTTTCAGAAACTTTGAAAGCAGCTACTGCTAAATTTTAGACTCTGTTATCCTTGCAGGTTATTATGCGAAGCGGCCAGCCACTCACTGGCACAAATGGGAGGCGCTGCAAAGAGGATGAGAAGCTGATAAATGCCACCCTCAGGGCAGGGAAGCGCGGCTACATCATTGATACTCGGCCTCTGAATGTAGCTCAGCAGGCTAGAGCCAAAGGAGGCGGCTTTGAGCAAGAAGCTCATTATCCCCAGTGGAGGCGGATTCACAAGTCCATTGAGAGGTAAAAGATTCAGGAGACAGTATGGACTCTTATTTGAAGCTAATCAGAGTGGGTGAGCTCTTAGCTGTTGGAAGATCACAAGTTTTCAAAGGAGCCTTCATATTAGCTTGAGTCAAAAATTGGCTGGGTATCTCACCCTTGTGTTCTATGAGATAAGCAGAAAACTCGTGGTAGATGCTCACAAGTGAGTTTTAGTCGAACAGCATTTTTTCCTCTCTCAGCTCTGAAATTCCATCACATGAGATCTCCTCTGCTTTAGATCAGTGGCCACCAAACCTCCTGAAAAGAGATGCTACAGACCAACTACATTTCGCTAAGTCAGAAATGCTTAAGACATTAAATTTCCCTCATACCCCCTTAACTTCCACATCTTGTTTCCTCCACCGGTATCATCTCATTTACGCTTGCAGTTAATGGTTTAAAATTGCTTCTGGGAGGGTGAAGGGGTGGGAGTTGGAACTAATAATGCAATCTGAGCTGGCCTTGGGTTCTCTGCTGACGGTATAGGTGTCCAGAGTGAGCCCATGGGAGTAGGGTGCTGACGTCAGGGGCGCTGTCTCTGACCGGTCACAAAGTGCACGGCTCTGACGCTCTCCCCAGTCAGATAATTTTAAATATTAGTTTCATAATCCTAAACCCTGTAAATTATTACATAGCAAGGTAAATATTTTTAGAGTATTTTGAGCTGCTCTTGCTCTTGGATATATGGGAGGCTGAGTTTTTTATTTGGTTTCTTCCTTCATTGTTCTGTCTTCTGTTATCTTTTTTTCTTCTTATCTACTTTTTCTTATTTCTCAAAGGTATCACATTCTTCAGGAGAGCTTAATCAAACTCGTGGAATCTTGTAATGACCAAACACAAAACATGGACCGATGGCTCAGTAAATTGGAGGCCTCCAACTGGCTGACTCACATCAAAGAGATTCTGACAACTGCCTGCCTGGCTGCGCAGTGTCTTGACAGGTAAGTATTAGGGTTCTGGTGTGGGGAGCTCCTGCCAACTAGGCTTGCTTCCGTCCAGACCTGTGTTTATGTATCGGGTTACCATGTGTGTCTGTTCTGTGACTTACGTTCATTGTTGTTTAGCTGCTAAAGTCATGTCCAATCCTTTGCAACCCCATGGACTGGAGCGTGCCAGAGTCCTCTGTTCGTGGGATTTCCCAGGCAAGAATACTGGGGTGGGTTGCCATTTCCTTCTCCAGGGGATCTTCCCAACCCAAGGATTGAACCTGAATCTCCTGCCTTGGCAGGCAGATTCTTTACCACTGAACCACCAGGGAAGTCCATCGTATGTTCACGTTATTTTATAAGATAGTCAGTGCCATTCAGTATCTGTGACATTTATGTGACGAGTCTGGCATTTAATTGTTCATGTACATACACATGACATCCATGACACAGATTTTTTAAGTACTCAAGGACCTATTTTTTTCTATACAAATCCTTAAGTTGTGAATCTAACAGTTTCTATTTTCTTAAACTGAAAAATAATGGAAAGAAGTTTCAGAGAGCTCTTGCCCTGTGAAATTTGGGACTTACCATGCTTTCATATTTTCCCCAAGGGAAGCTCTCTTCATGTACCTTATTTGGATCTGAACCTACCAGACAGAGCAGAATGCAAAAGGCTTTCAACTGTTACTCTCAAGAACTGTTTATTATTAGCAGTCAGTTGACAGTGCTGGGAGTATCCCATTAGTTCTCTGGATTTTCCTTACAGGGAAGGAGCATCCATACTGGTCCATGGAACAGAAGGAACTGATTCCACACTTCAGGTTACCTCCCTGGCCCAGATCATCTTGGAACCAAGAAGCAGGACCATCCGCGGCTTTGAGGCCTTAATAGAAAGAGAGTGGCTGCAGGTGAGAAAAGCTGTTCTGTGCACACAGGAGCTACTCGTAACTGATGTTTGATCCTGGTTTGTGGGAATGGAGACATGAAACTGATGGATTCAGACGTTCACTTTTCTGGGGAACAGCTCCTCTGTCTTCCTCTTAGTAAATGTCTGGGATCTTTACTGCCTCTCCATTTTTGTCTCCCTCTTTGCTCGTATTGTTCGTTTGGCACTTTATTCCCCTAACAAACGCTTGTTAGTTGTCTGTTGTCGCCTACAGGGAAACACAAAGAGTGTAAAGCATGGTCTTGTCTCACAGAGCCTAGTCTGTTTAGAGGTAAAAGACACAAACCAGCGTGTGAGGAGGAGTGGGGACTTGTAAGCAGGAAACGTGTGCTTCAGCGCTTCCTGTCTTCTCACCTGGCCCCAACCTGCCTTCTCCCCCAGCCAGGCGGAAGCCCTTCTCACCCTGTGAGACCCAGCTCACTGTCGCTTCATGGAGTCTTCGGGACCCTAACTTCCTCCACAGATAAAGTTCATCCCTTCTTGTCACGCTTTGTTTCCCGAACTAGACCCAAGTACAGTGACGTCTTTGAGTTCAGAGAGCCTTGCCAAGTGCAGCTTTCACTCCTTGGACACAGCACAGTGCTGGCCTATGAGATGCTGAAGGGCAGCTAAAATAAAGGTCTCGTAAAATAGATGGAAATCCTCCAAGCTAGAGATTAATTCAGATGTTTGTGCACTGTGTCACTCAGTATACAACTGTGATTGAAAGCAAATGTTTAGATATCACTTGGAAGGAGCATTCTCTCTTTTCTAGCCCTTCCAGTTACAATCCATGTTTATTATGTGGTAATGCTGTTGTGTTTACCACATCCACCCACCCTGACAGCGGTCCTTTAAGTCAGACCATCCTAAGTATTTGGTGATCTTCCACAGCTACATTCCTTGTGAGCATAGCAGACAAATGCGCGTGATTTCTGTGTGTGCTCCTCCGTGTCCGACTCTTTGTGACCCCATGGACTGAGGCCACTTGCCAGGCTTCTCTGTCTACGGGATTTCCCAGGAAAGAATATTGGAGTGGGTTGCCATTAAAGATCCAAAGATAAAACAAGTCTGTGAAATACCTAGAAGGATGTGACTGCGGGGATAATATCAGTATTCAGGTTCTGGGTAGGCCAGAGAGCCAAATGATTTGAAAATTCCCTTTGGGCAGTAGATGGCAGACTCTTCAGTTCTTTTGTTGAGAAGAGGGAAACTAAGGAGAGCCTTGTCTCTAATGTAAAAGTATTCTTACAGATGTCTTCATGACAGTAACTTCTTTTCATATGTTCAGTTCAGTTCAGTCACTCAGTCGTGTCTGACTCTTTGTGACCCCATGGACTTGCAGTATGCCAGGCCTCCCTATCCATCGCCAACTGCCAGAGTTTACTCAAACTCATGTCCATTGAGTCGGTGATGCCATCCAATCATCTCATCCTCTGTTGGCCCCTTCTCCTCCTGCCTTCAATCTTTCCCAGCATCAGGGTCTTTTCAAATGAGCCAGTTCTTCACATCAGGTGGCCAAAATATTGCAGTTTCAGCTTCAGCATCAGTCTTCCCAATGAATATTTAGGATTGATTTCCTTTAGGATGGATTGGTTGGATCTCCTTGCAGTGCAAGGGACTCTCAAGGGTCTTCTCCAAGACCACAGTTCAGAAGCATCAATTCTTCGATGTACGTGACTACTGAGAAAACCATAGCTTTGACTAGATGGACCTTTGTTGGCAAAGTAATGTCTCTGCTTTTTGTCATGCTGTCTAGGTTGGTCATAACTTTTCTTCCAAGGAGCAAGCATCTTTTAATTTCATGGCTGCAGTCACCATCTGCAGTAATTTTGGAGCCCCCCAAAATAAAGTCACGGTTTCCACTGTTTCCCCATCTATTTGCCATGAAGTGATGGGACCAGATGCCGTGATCTTAATTTTCTGAAGACGACTTAATATCAGGAGTGACCTGATGAAATCTGTCTGTGAGAAACCCGTATTTATCTTTATGGAGTGGTGAGGTTTATGGAGCTTACTGCAGGCTACAGCACTCTGGCTGGATAGAAGGGGAGAGCTGGCCTTTGTTTTGTACCTGCAGAACTTAACGTTCTTTGACTTTGCTCCAGATTTCACCAACCTAGTAAGATTTATATTATGTTTATTATTACAGAAGTCCATTATTCTATTTGATATTCCAAGAACAACCACAGCTCTTATGGCTAACTGTGTAGCCTTGTTAAGTTCTGGGATGGCCAAACATTTCGAGTTTTTCCAAACTTTTTGGTCAGCCCGATATTTGGAAATCGTGTCTTTTCCCTTAGTGGAAGGTGGTCTAGCTGTCAACCAAAGCATAGGATGTTCCGTGTAATAGTGTTGTTGCAGCTGTGTGAAACTGTTAATAACATGCCGTAATGTGGCCTCACCGGGATATGACGGCCAGCTCTCCACCTTCCCTCGTAGGCTGGTCACCCGTTTCAGCAGCGCTGTGCACAGTCAGCCTACTGCAACAGCAAGCAGAAGTGGGAGGCGCCTGTGTTTCTTCTCTTCTTGGACTGTGTGTGGCAGATACTTCGTCAGTTCCCTTGTTCTTTCGAATTCAACGAGAATTTCCTCATCATGCTCTTTGAGCATGCCTATGCCTCACAGTTTGGAACATTTCTGGGCAACAATGAAAGTGAAAGGTGGGTACACTGTTCACGTGGGGGCCATTTTCAGTCGTTTTGGTTATTTCCTAAAAGAGACGAGGATTCGCTTCTGCGTTAACATTATCGATATTTAAAAGATGGTGGTGGTCACCGTCAGCATGGCTGAGAGCCCTTCTGTATGAGTCCGGATGCTGCATGCTTATTACGAGCCTGTCACATGCTAGATGGGAGCATATCCTAGATTTTGTTCCGTTAGATTAAAATGAGTCCACACACTGATTAAAAAGCTTGGAGTAAACTAAGCAACCATTAAGATGTTACTTTCCTTTTGTAAGAACATAGTATGTGACACCTGTAAGAAGCTTAAATGTATGATCTGATTCTACCTTCCATGCGGTTTCATAGAGTAAAAAGGTAATATCCAGAGAAGTTAATGATCGTCCAGGGACACCCAGCCATTTGGCCACCAGAAGTATGGCCACAGCACAGGTCTTCCTGCTCCTGTTCTCGAGTGTCTCTCATACCAAGAAACTGTCCTCAGGCCCAGAGTGCAAGTCTCGCTTCATAACCCAGACGCCATCAAGTGTGTAGGTTTAATTAGAAGATTCCTATCAGAATGATCATTAAAAGATGCTCAACTGGTCATCTTCTCATTTGGGTTCAATCTAAGGGCTTCCTCTGCGTGAGAGACAGGATTGGTCTCTTGACTGGTAGCTGGCATCGTGTAGCTGAATAATAAATGTAAACAATTAACAGTCTTCACCAAAGAATGGAATCACTGAGTCTTTACCAGTTTAAAATTCAAGCAATACATTTTCTTTCTTTTTTACTTTAAAGCTGAATTGGAAAATATTTCAATATTAGATTTTCTTATAGATGCTTGTGGGGGAAAATTTAGAACTATTTGCTCTAGAAAATTCTGTCACCATAGTTTTCTCATTGTGTTTTGGTGATAGTTAACTGAAGCCACACGAGTCACCTGATCAGTTTGACTAATTGGTGTGTTTATATTTTATACTGCTCTGTATCCCCAGGGTATTTGCTCTGAGTGTTTTCTTTGATGATAGTATGGAGCTGAGATAGGATTAACTTGTTCAAGTTGAAATGTCTTACTATACTGCTTGTCGCACCACAGGCCAATAAACTGAGACAAGTCGTCAGGGCAAAGACTAGCAACTTTATTAGGAAAGCCAACAGAGCAGGAAGATGGTGTATTAGTGTCCCAAAGAAGTGTCTTGCCTGGGTGTGGATGCTGGGAACTTTTATAAAACAAAGGGTGGGGAGCTAAGGAGGCAAAGTTGGAAAAAGTGACTTGTTTGAAATGTTTCCTGGTTCCAGCCAGATTTGGGAGGGGATGTGTTAACTTCTTTTCTGCAACCATTCACTGGTGAGCCTGGTAAGGATGTTTCCTGGGAGCAAAACGAATATATTTTAGCTGAGCATTCAGACATGGAGGCAGGGTTCCCAGAGGTGGGCCATTATGTATGCTTCAAGCTATAAGCAGCATTCTTTTAGTGATTAACTTGTGGCAAAAGGAATCGAATACAAAAATTAAAGTAAAAGAAACAGATCCAATATGGAGTCAGATTTATTTACTCATTATAGGTCTGTTGAGATTTTCTGTTTCTTCAATTTAGCTAATTGTTGACAGTTAAAAATGCTGACAAATATTTCAATTTGACAGCATTTTGTTCCCCTGCTAAAAAATCTTGTGTTCTGCCTTCCAATGTACAGAGAAAAGGAATGGTCCTAATAGAAGCAGCATTTAATAGTGGTTGTCATATATTAATTGGTTTAACAGCAGTTTTCTTTCTTGATCAGATGTAAGCTGAAGCTGCAGCAGAAAACGATGTCTCTGTGGTCCTGGGTCAACCGGCCCAGTGAACTGAGTAAGTTCACCAACCCTCTCTTTGAAGCCAACAACCTTGTCATCTGGCCCTCTGTTGCTCCACAGAGTCTTCAGCTGTGGGAGGGTAAGTCATGCATCCTTTGCAAACCCTTTATTGATAGTCCAGGATGTTCTCTTGACTGCCTGTGGGTACAAGCGTAAATGGATACTGCTGTTTATATCAGATATTTTCTCAAGATAAGAAGGTACATTACTTCTTTTTATTGTGATAAAAACACAAAATTTACCAACATAATACTTAATTGTACACAGAGATGGTCAAGTATATCACGTTGTTGTGAAACAGGTCTCCAGAACTTTTCTTCGTGTAACTTGACGACTCTACCCATTGAACAGCAGCTTCTCAGAGTTCCTGTCCAGCCCCAGACAACCACCACTCTGCTTACTCCTGCTACCTCATCTAAGTGGATCCATACAGTATTTGTCCTTTTGTGACTGCGTTATTTCACTGAACGTAATTATTGTGCTCAAGGCTTATCCATGTAGTAGCGTGTGATGGGATTTCCTTTTTAAGGCTGAGTAATTTTTCATTGTGTGTATACATTTGGCTTATTCACTCATATGTCAAAGGACACCTGGGTTGCCTCTACCTTTTGGCCCACAGGCATGCCAATATCTCCTCAGGACCCTGCTTTTGATGCTGGAATTGCTGGATCATACAGTAATTCTATGTTCAATGTCTTGAAGAACAGCCATACTGTTTTCCGTAACACTCGTACCATTTTACAACCCCATCAGCAGTGGACGAGGGTTACAGTTTCTTCACATCTTCATCGATACTTATTTCCTGTTTCTCCCCCCATCTTTGTTTTTTTTTTTTTTTTTTTTCCCCCCATCTTTGATAGGTCATCCTAATGGGGGTGAGGGAAAGTACATTACTTTCTGTGTAAGGAAGTGATGGATAGTTGGGACAGGAATAAACTGTAAGCTCTGAGGAGATGCTTTCTGTTCTCTCTATCAGCTAGTCTTCAGGACAGAGTCTTCTGTTAAATGCTGTTGAAGGGTTAATGAGCTAGTCCATTTTAGTAAGATTCCATAAAATGTACAGAATGTCATCCATCAAGGTGGTGATGCAGATGTCTTGTTTAAGTGGAATAATCCCGACCTGATTTTCATGTCTAAAGAAGAGTTTTTACCTGCCTTGCTTTCAGATTCTGAAGTTTTATCTCCTTAAATACTCCATGCAGTCAGTTCAGTCGCTCAGTAGTGTCTGACTCATTGCAACCCCATGGACTGCAGCATGCCAGGCTTCCCTGTCCATCACCAACTCCTGGAGCTTGCTCAAACTCATGTGCATTGAGTTGGTGATGCCATCCAACCATCTCATCCAACTCTGTTGCCCCTTCTCCTCCTGCCTTCAGTCTTTTCCAGCATCAGTCTTTTCCGATGAGTCAGTTCTTCACATACCTTAAATACTAAAGCATGCTTTTTAAAAAATTACCAAAAACCTATCTAAAATATATTATCTATTTGTTACACAAAGGGTATAACATACCATTTAATTTCTTTTTAATCAATTTGAAGGTGGTTTTGGAGAAGGCAATGGCACCCCCACTCTAGTACTCTTGCCTGGAAAATCCCATGGACGGAGGAGCCTGGTAGGCTGCAGTCCACCGGGTTTCGAAGAGTCGGACACGACTGAGCGGCTTCACTTTCACTTTCCACTTTCATGCATTGGAGAAGGAAATGGCAACCCACTCCAGTGTTCTTGCCTGGAGAATCCCAGGGATGGGGGAGCCTGGTGGGCTGCCATCTCTGGGGTTGCACAGAGTCGGACACGACTGAAGCGACTTAGCAGCAGCAGCAGCAGCAAGTACACTTTTAGTCATCTTTATGTTAAACAAGGGCATACACACAGGAATGGCAGCTGTTTGGTAAACTCAAGTACCGTCCACAGCCGTTATTTTACTGTGTTCTCCTGTGTGAGACTCCCAAGGGCAAGTCTTTTGTGGAAACTCTCTGCCCACTTTATGTGTGAGGGGGCTCGGGTTGCCTTCCTCTCTGGGGTTGACACGGAGCCTGTCTCTGTCACCTCCCCGGCTGTCAGCTCTCCTGGCTTGTTCTGCATGGGATATCTGCCATTAGCTGCCTCCTTCCCGCTCAGCCTATGCTTCTAATCTTACTGGTCGAGGTGTCCCATGTTTGGCCCTGTGGGAAAGTGGCCTCCACCTTAGAGCCTCCCGGGGCTCTGAGCCTCCGCTCACCGTTTCTCCTTACTCGTGTAGTCAGTCACAGGTGCAGGAGGAGTGACCGCTTAAATGAGAGACAGCAGCTCTACTTCTTGTTCAGGAACTCTGAGACAGTTCACCTAAAAGCCACTGTCATGTTTAATAACAGAAATGAGAAGCTAGTTATTTGGGAGGAAACGCAAACTTGAGAGCCAGATGTCTCCTGAAGGACAGTTTAACTGGTTTTTACAAAACCTCATTGAAAGTTCAGGGATTCAGTGATAAAAGAAGATTTCTTATATGGATGTGCCTCTGCTGCCCCATTAAGGACAAGGTTTCCCTGTATGTTTAGTGCCTCCTCAGCTTAGAACTGGATGAAGTGCTAAGTTGGATAAAACTGTTCTCATGGTAAGTACATAGATTGTAGAACACCACCACTGTGGCCTTAAATGTCTCTCTGCTGTTTATATCTGCACCGAAGTTAACCATTAACAGTAAGTAACTCCTGTATTGAACAGGATTTTAAAAATACATGCAATAGAAAAGTCAACAAGGTCGGCCTTTAGTCTCTGTTTCTATCTCCCTTCTTTGATAAGAATGTAAGTAGTATCCGGACACATACAGAGGGACTCTCTAGGATGCCTGGCAGTTTGGTTTATGGAAAGTGTTCTGATAACTCATAAAATCTTTGTGAACGTACCAGCTACTGGTAAGTTAGTTGCCACTGGTGCATGCATGCTGCAGTCTGGAAGTATTTGTACCTCCTGACTTGAATATGTTTGAGCCATCACTTTGAGCTGGTATCAATAACATATATGTATGTACAGGAGAAAATGTCTTTTTATCCATAATAAAAGGATAATTAATGTTATCTGGGGGAAAAAGCAGTTGCCTACAGAACTGGAAGACGGTCTGTTAAGAAACAGAGGGAGAGAAAGAGAGTGCTGAAGTTCCCGCTCTTTAAACAATATGTGTGGCCCTGCTTTTGCTCTAACTGCCACTTTCCCTCTGAAAACGATTGCATACCTGTAGGAGGTCTTACAGGTCTGGGTAAAGTTCTGTGACTGTTTAAAAAAAGAATCTCTGTATTGTGAAACTGTGGCGTTCATGGCACTGTGAATGACTAGCTTGTGTTCCTGAATATGACCAGAACTGCATTTTGATCTATTTCATAATGTTATGGGATTTTTTTGAATAACAGGCACGTACATGGTGACTTCTTGTACACTATTCAACTGTACTCTTTCAGTACCTCAGACAGCTGTACATTTTAGAGTATAATAAAACACAGATGTGAACTGTGAAAAAATAAGAGGGTTGTAAGACATGGGATTATGTATTAACCACAGCAAGTATAATGCTAACCCATGGTGTGCATCTTTTTCCCTCTGTTCTTCTTTCGTGGATTCAATAGGTATTTTTTTACGCTGGAACAGATCCTCCAAGTATTTGGATGAAGCATATGAAGAAATGGTTAACATCATAGAATACAACAAGGAATTGCAAGCGAAAGTAAATCTCCTTAGGAGGCAGTTGGCAGAACTGGAGACTGAGGATGGGGTGCAGGAGAGCCCCTGAACCCTACCCACCGCAGCCCTTGCAGGACCGTGCAGAGTGGTAGCCCACCTCTGTTTCCTCTGCCCCCAGTTCACCGTCACACGTTCGGCCTTGAACGTAAGGCTTTAGAAGTGAGAACCTTCTAATGTAATGGACTCCTCAATACTTTATGAATGAAACTTACTATAATTACTCATGTTACACGTGGCCTGTTGGGGCTCTTCACTTTGGGAGCAGGAAGGAGGTGCTAGTCATTTTATGTGAAACAGGTGACCTATATATTTTATGCCATTTGTGTTATACACCATTTCATTGTAAGCTTTTCTCTGCATCTACTTTGTAAACAGTGCTCCAGACCAGTCAAGGATATGACTATTCTCTTTTAGAGAATATTTGTTAGTTTAAAAAAGGATCAGACTTTTGAAGCACTCCAAATATAGAAATATTTTTCAAACCTGAAATTGCTGGTAAACCAAGACTTTTGTGTTTAACATGCTATTTCCAATATCTCTGCCACATAAAATAGCCCTTCTTCTTTTAAAACAGTTTTGGACTGACAAGAGCTGAATTCGTGTCCTCGTTCTGGTTTGTCAAGAAAACAAAAGCTGAATATTTATTCAAGGTAAATTATTTTTACAAGGGCAACAGCTAAAGTTCTCTGGTATTTACATTAAGAAGAGCTAAGTTTATTTTAACCACAGACACTAAAAGTATGTGCAATTTAGAAATAAAGGAGAAATTTGTTACTGATAAGGTGTCAGTAGTGTCCAACTGGTTCTTCAGGGTTTTGGTCATACATTTTAAATGTGTCAGATGCTGGATGTAACATTAAACCATCATTTAAAATAGATGTTCATTTGTTACAATTAAGCTACAAATACGGTTACCTTAAACCAGAGATGCACTGCCCTTGTCTGAAGTTCTTACTGCACTGGTTTATGTACAGAAGTGTGCTTGATTGTTTTCTTTTTAAATATTCTAAGTTTACTAATACTAAGGTTAAGATTTTCTTACTCCCTTGAGCCTTTTGAAAATTTATCTCGACTCTGCTGGTTTGTCCATCAGGCAAATATAATTTAAGTGGGAGTTTATGAACATGATGCAGGTATGCTTTAAACTTCAGAAGCCAATTTGAAATGTTTTCAGTGTTACAGAAGCAGTGACGACTTTATGCCATAGGCTGGTTTTTGCCTGTGACTCTGAACAGTTCGTGATTAGGTGCTTTCCATGTACATTTCTACTTTGTGGCACTGCTCGTTTTAACAAATGCTTTGAATTGTAGTTTTCCCTTAAAAGGACAGCTGAAGGGTAATCTTTAATATCATTTCAATCCCATCTAAATATAACCATTTCATTGTAAAACACACCAAAACTGAGCCCAGCTTTAGAGTTATGTTTCAAATTAAAATTTTAGTTCTTCAAAATCAACTCTAACAAAATCTATGGCCACATTAAGAAGCTGCAGAAAGCAGCAAATACTTTCTATCTCCAAAAGAGTTGCCAAGACGTCTTTTCCCCCGTTTCCTCAGACTGGGAGCAAAAGGCTAGACAACTAATCTACAATTGGAGCTTTCTTTTTGGTAAATTTGTCTTTCTTCTCTAAGCTCAGTTTTACTCCTGGCCTGTTTTCTTGATTATAGTTAAGAATCTTGGGGCATTCAAAGAAAGGCTAATGAGGGAAGGAACAAAGATGTACTTTCTTACTGTAGGTATTTGTGTGCTGTGTGAATGTCTCTTAATTTTTTTAAAAAGGAAACACTCTAGCTTTTTTAATGGATCCTCAAAATTGAAGAAGGAGCCTTTTTCTTCTCAGTTAACTGACCCCTAAGGAAAACGAGAGAATTTTTAGTCTTTTTTTTTTTTTAAAAGAAGCCACTCTCAGTAGTAATGTTGGTTGGCGTTGGCCATGAGGTTTCTGTGGGTGGAAACATTAGAGGGTGTTTTTTTTTTAGGCTTGGTCATGGAGAACCTGTATGCCATCAGCGTATACCTGTCTTCCTGATGAACATTTCACATGTGAGCCAGAGTATGATGATAACATAGTGTTTCCATTTCTTTTTCTTTCTCTTACTGAGACAGCAATCATAAGCAGTTTGGACAAGTTTGTGTTTTAGTGTTAATTTATAATTAGGGATTGTCCAAACTATAGTTCTGTTTACAAGGAGTAAAAGCAAACTTTTGTATCAATGCACTTTCAAAGGGGTCATCTATTAATGTAAATACTAAGGTTTTCCCAAACTTGAGAATTCTGACAAAGACAAGTGTTTTATCAATATAATTTTGAAGAGGGTTTTTAGTAATACTATTAAATTACTCATCCCTTGGATGAAAAGAATAATTACAGTGGATATATTAATAAGATACTTACTGAAGGTTAAGTTTGGAGAACTGTCTTTGATAAAGGCGGCTTTAAAAACTTTCATAATGAAGAGAATAGTGGCTCAATTAGTGAGAATGCAGACTGCCCCATACAGGCGTTAAGTGACGTATAATCAAGTTCATGTGCATTGTGGAGCTTCCGTATTTATTCATTGTGAAGGCTGGTTTCCATTTGTGGAGTGCAAAACAGTAAGCCCCCCACAAAGAATATTTTAATACAAAGGACTGCTGCAGTACAGGGATCTTTAGATTTAAATTCATAATTTTTTTTTTTAATCAGAAGAAACAGTTTGGTTATATCAAAATGCTGAAACTTTTTGGGTGGTTTAAGACTTGTCAGTAATTGTTTCCATTTTTTTGTTTTGATTTTATTAAATGGGAAGAAAATAAGCAGAAATTATAAAACCTGATAGAAATAAGATAATTTTATAGCTTGTTTTAAACCTAAGAAAAATTAGGCCTTTGAAGCAAGATTTTAAAGTGATTTTAGGGACAACTTTGGAAGACAATAATCATTTAAGATACATACATACTTTCGTATGTATCTTATTTTAAAACTTTTCTTTGAACTCCACAGCCTGATTTTGTAGAGGTGATAGACAAGTCACTGCTTTTCATTTTAAAGGATGAAATTAAGTCTTTGAGATATTAGTCTTTGACTTAGTCCTTCTTAAGTTAAAGAAGAAAAACAATCCGTATCGTGGAAAAGATCTGACCAGTAATTGTCACTCAAAGTGAAAAACAAGAGGAATATTGTGCTGCGTTACCAAGAAAACCGCTTAAAGGCGTAGCTCTTGTAGTTCTCTGGGTTCAAGAGTAGCTGCTTTAGTGGTCAGTCCTAGCTAGGGCATCAGGTCCACTTTCTATCAGACCTTCACCTGAGACACAGTTTTGGTACCTACCCATGTCCAGGTTTTATGAATTAAAACGACACACGTCTATTACGAGCACCCTTTATCAGAGAGGTATTTCCTGGACCAAAACAAATGGGCAATATTTGGAATAGTTAATCCTCTATTCTGGAAGCTTCGAAATTTTCCAGAGAATGAAGTCATTCAGTCCATCTGATCCAAGTTATCCTATACCTCAAGACAACACAGATGAGTCATTTCTTATTCTTAAACATGACGCAGACTCCACCCACCCACCCCCGCCCCCAGAGCATGTACACTAAGCTATTATAAGTAGTATTTTTGTGTAATTCACCATCTCAACAAAAAACTGTAAAAGACTGGTTGCTGCACTCATATTTACGCTCAGGTCATAGGGAAGGGTTATTTTCCAATTTTGGGTTTCTGAAATAAAAACGACTTCTGTTCTCACTCAGTCCTGACAGTCTACCATCCACAGCAGTTTCTTCCTTTCTACTAGAAGCCCAGGAGACCTTCTGAAACTCCGCGCTGGGTTTTGGAAGGTCTGAACTTGTTATCTAAGTCCCCTCAAAAAAGAAAAGAAAGGAAAACTAATGTCCTGTAATTGAACCACAGTGCAGAACTGTCGTCTGTGTTTAATTAATGAAAGATAACAGGAGGTCCGCTACATGGTCCTGGAAAATGGTTCCTGATGAGAGCTCACGGTCGTGTAGAGCAGTTCTCTTTAACCATCTGTGAGTATACATATTGTAAAAAGGTGTGTAACACTGCCTGTGTCTGTCAGCCCAAGACGTTTGCTTCAGTTTTCCAAATGCACATATTTTTAGAGAGGTGGATTATTCTAGACAAATACTCCTCGCGTTCTCTTGTGTAGAATCCTTATAGATATATTATTACCATCTACACTGAAAATCTTGTACTTGCACAAGTTACTTAAAAAAATAACAACAGTATGTATTTCTTCAATAACCAGGTACTTGAAGTTTACTCTTGATATATTTGAATGTGACTGTTGGATTTAAGTGCACTATTACTCATGTCTTACACAATAAAAATTGCACTGTATGGAAAACGTATCTATAATGTGTGCTTTGCAAAAACCTCCGAGTGCTGTGATGTACAGGTTTCTACATGGGGAACCTGTCTGCGTCGAGGAGAAAATGACGAACTTTCGTTAAGTCTGTGTAACATTTTAGTATAATCTGTGATGTTCCTTTAAGTGGTAAGTTCACTTATGTCCTGGAATCATTTCTCTTGAATTGGCTGCTCTGTCAAGCTTGGTTTACTGAATCAAAAAAGAGTCTTGTTGAACATGGTACAGTTATTTTTAGTCTATAAGATTTGTGTGTTAAGATCCTCCTCTGCCGAAGAGGACTGTTGCACAAATGCTAGTGTTAAATATCTATAGACAGTGGTAATAAAATTTGAATACATTCAAAGGCTGACTTTTTCCCCGAATATTTATAAAGGTTTTTGCAGTGTCTTAATTAAAATTGCTATATACATGGGGAGCTCAGATGGTAAAGAATCTGCCTGAAATATGGGAGACCTGGGTTCGATTCCTGGGTCAGGAACATCACCTGGAGAAGGGAATGGCAACCCACTCCAGTATTCTTGCCTGGAGAATCCCAGAGACAGAGGAACCTGATGGCCTACAGTCCATGAGGTCGCAAAGAGTTGGTCACTAACTGGAGCAACTAACACTTGACAGTTCATATATTTTTGGACTTAGTTTTGAAAAAATTCACATCAGTAGAAAAGCTGCAAATAGTGCAGTGATCTCCCACATACTGTTCACCCAGGTGGAATACTTTATAAGTCAACATAGGCTTGAACACCCTTGAGTGTGTGTGTGTGAGAGAGTGTGTACCATCACTGTTGTTTTGGTGAAACATCTGCAGGTATGTGTAGACATCATGACCTTTCCACCTAAACTTCACAGGTATCTCCTAAGAAGTAGGCGTAGATATTGAAAATATATTTATTCAGTATGTAGTGAAAAGAAATTCCATGAAAGGCACTCAGTTATGGTGAATTATTAGAGACATGCAAAATGAAAATTACACATATCACCTCACACCAGTCAAAATAGTGATTATAAAAAAGGCTGCTGCTGCTGCTAAGTCGCATCAGTCGTGTCCGACTCTGTGTGACCCCATAGACGTCAGCCCACCAGGCTCCCCCCACTCCCTGGGATTCTCCAGGTAAGAACACTGGAGTGGGTTGCCATTTCCTTCTCCAATGCATGAAAGTGAAAAGTGAAAGTAAAGTCGCTCAGTCGTGTCCGATTCTTCGCGACCCCATGGACTGCAGCCCACCAGGCTCCTCCGTCCATGGGAGTTTCCAGGCAAGAGCACTGGGGTGGGTGCCACTGCCTTCTCCATAAAAGGCTACTGACAGTAAATGGTATAGTGGGGAGCTTAGGAAAGGGGACCCTCCTATAATGCTGGTGGGATGTGATTGGTAACAAACACTATAGAGAACATTATGAAGGTATGTCTAAATGGTGAAAACAGAGCTCCCATATGATCAGACAGGCACATTCCTAAGAGAATAAGAGGGGAAAATAAGAATTCAAAAACAAGTCACCTAAGCATGCACTATAGCACTATTGACAATACCCAAACAGAAAAGCAAACCAAATGTCCATCGACGAATGGATAAGGAAGTGACACACTTCCACAATATAAAAGAAAGCAAGAATGCCATTTGTAGTAACCTGTGAATTGGGAAACAATATGGTATACAGCACTAAGTGAGGTGAGTCAGAAAAAGACAAACATCATTTGTATGTGAAACGGAAAAATTGATTCCAATCCACTAATCTATGAAAGTGAAAGAGATGGTTACCAAAGGGGAAGGCAGGATGGGATACATTGGGAGGTTGGGAGTAATGTATCACACTGATATATAACACTGTCAACAAGGAACCAACAGCTATATAGGAAAGCAGGTAACCCTAATACCGTGTAATAACTTACATGTGAAAAGAAGGCAAAAGTTGAACAGATATGTATATGTGTATAACTAAATGAGACCCTGTTTACCTACAACCTCCACAACAGTAAATCAAATGTACTACAATAAATGAAAAATCTAAAAAAAGAAAAGAAGAAGTAATAAGACATAAGCTGACAGTGGTTCCAGCTGGTATATTCAACCTAAGGTAGAATCAGATAGTCAAACTGACCCTAAGGCTTTCGTTAGCATAGTACCAGAGTTGTGCATGAAGAAATGTTGCCATCTTGTGGCCATTTCCAACAACAGGAACCTAAAACCTATTCCTTTTGATTCAAAAGGACTGCTACTGCGAAGTCGCCTCAGTCGTGTCCGACTCTGTGCTACCCCATAGACGGCAGCCCACCAGGCTCCCCTGTCCCTGGGATTCTCCAGGCAAGAACACTGGAGTGGGCTGCCATCCCCTTCTCCAATGCGTGAAAGTGAAAAGTGAAAGCGAAGTCGCTCAGTCGTGTCCGAAAAGGACTACTAGACTGTAAATGATACCTGCTGTCAAATAATTTTCATACAACTAATCAAAAATAATTTTTTGCAAAAGGAAAAGACATGGAAACTAATTACAACTGGTAAATGCTAGTTTCCTTGTTAACAGTTTAAAACGTCCATGAAACATGCTCAATATCGTGAATCCATACACAGGATAATTTCATTTGAAAAGGAATAAACTGGTTGCATATGAAAAGCCATCATCAAAAAGTTAATACAAAAAAAAAAAAAAGAGGAAAGAATAAATGGTGGAGAGGCTGTGGAGAAAAGGGAACTAATTTATGGCGCAGTGGGATGTCACAACTACTATGAAGAGCAGTAGAGAAGGGCCCTGAAAAGGTCAAAGTTTCCAGCCACAGGGTGATTGGGCAGACGCACCTCTTTTTTTTTTAATTTTTTTTAATTTTAAAATCTTTAATTCTTACATGCGTTCCCAAACATGAACCCCCCCTCCCACCTCCCTCCCCATAACATCTCTCTGTGTCCTCCCCAAGCATGCTGTATCCTGCGACAGACATAGACTGGCAATTCGATTCTTACATGATAGTATACATGTTAGAATGCCATTCTCCCAAATCATCCCACCCTCTCCCTCTCCCTCTGAGTCCAAAAGTCCATTATACACATCTGTGTCTTTTTTGCTGTCCTGCATACAGGGTCGTCATTGCCATCTTTCTAAATTCCATATATATGTGTTAGTATACTGTATTGGTGTTTTTCTTTCTGGCTTACTTCACTCTGTATGATCGGCTCCAGTTTCATCCATCTCATCAGAACTGATTCAAATGAATTCTTTTTAACGGCTGAGTAATACTCCATTGTGTATATGTACCACAGCTTTCTTATCCATTCATATGCTGATGGACATCTAGGTTGTTTCCATGTCCTGGCTATTATAAACAGTGCTGCGATGAACATTGGGGTACATGTGTCTCTTTCAATTCTGGTTTCCTTGGTGTGTATGCCCAGCAGTGGGATTGCTGGGTCATAAGGTAGTTCTATTTGCAATTTTTTAAGGAATCTCCACACTGTTCTCCATAGTGGCTGTACTACTTTGCATTCCCACCAACAGTGTAGGAGGGTTCCCTTTTCTCCACACCCTCTCCAGCATTTATTGCTTGCAGATTTTTGGATCGCAGCCATTCTGACTGGTGTGAAGTGGTACCTTATTGTGGTTTTGATTTGCATTTCTCTAATAATGAGTGATGTTGAGCATCTTTTCATGTGTTTGTTAGCCATCCGTATGTCTTCTTTGGAGAAATGTCTATTTAGTTCTTTGGCCCATTTTTTGATTGGGTCGTTTATTTTTCTGGAATTGAGCTGCATAAGTTGCTTGTATATTTTTGAGATTAGTTGTTTGTCAGTTGCTTCATTTGCTATTATTTTCTCCCATTCAGAAGGCTGTCTTTTCACCTTGCTTATATTTTCCTTTGTTGTGCAGAAGCTTTTAATTTTAATTAGATCCCATTTGTTTATTTTTGCTTTTATTTCCAGTATTCTGGGAGGTGGAACATAGTTATGTTGGAGAGTGTTTTGCCTATGTTCTCCTCTAGGAATTTTATAGTTTGTGGTCTTACATTTAGATCTTTAATCCATTTTGAGTTTATTTTTGTGTGCGGTGTTAGAAAGTGACCTAGTTTCATTCTTTTACAAGTGGTTGACCAGTTTTCCCAGCACCACTTGTTAAAGAGAGATTGTCTTTATTCCATTGTATATTCTTGCCTCCTTTGTCAAAGATAAGGTGTCCATATGTGTGTGGATTTATCTCTGGGCTTTCTATTTTGTTCCATTGATCTATATGTCTGTCTTTGTGCCAGTACCATACTGTTTTGATGACTGTGGCTTTGTAGTAGAGCCTGAAGTCAGGCAAGTTGATTCCTCCAGTTCCATTCTTCTTTCTCAAGATTGCTTTGGCAATTCGAGGTTTTTTGTATTTCCATACAAATCTTGAAATTATTTGTTCTAGTTCTGTGAAAAATATGGCTGGTAGCTTGATAGGGATTGCACTGAATTTGTAAATTGCTTTGGGTAGTATACTCATTTTCACTATATTGATTCTTCCAATCCATGAACATGGTCTATTTCTCCATTTATTAGTGTCCTCTTTGATTTCTCTTATCAGTGTTTTATAGTTTTCTATATATAGGTCTTTAGTTTCTTTAGGTAGATATATTCCTAAGTATTTTATTCTTTTCGTTGCAATGGTGAATGGAATTGTTTCCTTAATTTCTTTTTCTACTTTCTCATTATTAGTGTATAGGAATGCAAGGGATTTCTGTGTGTTGATTTTATATCCTGCAACTTTACTATATTCATTGATTAGCTCTAGTAATTTTCTGGTGGAGTCTTTAGGGTTTTCCATGTAGAGGATCATGTCATCTGCAAACAGTGAGAGTTTTACTTCTTCTTTTCCAATTTGCATTCCTTTTATTTCTTTTTCTGCTCTGATTGCTGTGGCCAAAACTTCCAGAACTATGTTGAATAGTAGTGGTGAAAGTGGGCACCCTTGTCTTGTTCCTGACTTTAGGGGAAATGCTTTCAGTTTTTCACCATTGAGGATAATGTTTGCTGTGGGTTTGTCATATATAGCTTTTATTATGTTGAGGTATGTTCCTTCTATTCCTGCTTTCTGGAGAGTTTCTATCATAAATGGATGTTGAATTTTGTCAAAGGCCTTCTCTGCATCTATTGAGATAATCATATGGTTTTTATTTTTCAATTTGTTAATGTGGTGAATTACATTGATTGATTTGCGGATATTGAAGAATCCTTGCATCCCTGAGATAAAGCCCACTTGGTCATGGTGTATGATCTTTTTAATGTGTTGTTGGATTCTGATTACTAGAATTTTGTTGAGGATTTTTGCATCTATGTTCATCAGTGATATTGGCCTGTGGTTTTCTTTTTTTGTGACATCTTTGTCAGGTTTTGGTATTAGGGTGATGGTGGCCTCATAGAATGAGTTTGGAAGTTTACCTTCCTCTGCAATTTTCTGGAAGAGTTTGAGTAGGATAGGTGTTAGCTCTTCTCGAAATTTTTGGTAGAATTCAGCTATAAAGCCGTCTGGACCTGGGCTTTTGTTTGCTGGAAGATTTCTGATTACAGTTTCAATTTCCGTGCTTGTGATGGGTCTGTTAAGATTTTCTATTTCTTCCTGGTTCAGTTTTGGAAAATTGTACTTTTCTAAGAATTTGTCCATTTCTTCCACGTTGTCCATTTTATTGGCGTACAACTGCTGATAGTATTCTCTTATGATCCTTTGTATTTCTGTGTTGTCTGTTGTGATCTCTCCATTTTCATTTCTAATTTTATTGATTTGATTTTTCTCTCTTTGCTTCTTGATGAGTCTGGCTAATGGTTAATGGTTTGTCAGACGCACCTCTTAAAGAGTGTCCTCGGAGAAACCCAAACAGCACCGTTTACAACAGCATGTGGCAGCACTCAGAGTGTCCATGGACAGGTGAGTCCAGAGGCAGGAAGTGATCTGTGAACAATGGAAGACCACGCAGCCATGAGAAGAATGAGAGAATGCCGCTAGCAGGAACACCGTTATACCCACAGCTAATCATGCAGAGTGCAGTCAGTCAGTCCAGTCGCTCAGTCATGTCCGACTCTGCAACCCCATGGACTGCAGCACGCCAGGCCTCCCTGTCCGTCACCAACTCCCGGAGTTCACCCAAACTCATGTCCACTGAGTCGGTGATGCCATCCAACCACCTCATCCTCTGCTGGCCCCTTCTCCTCCCGCCTTCAATCTTCAATCAGGGTCTTTTCAAATGAGTCAGCTCTTTGCATCAGGTAGCCAAAGTATTGGAGTTTTCAGCTTCAGCACCAGTCCTTCCAATGAATATTCAGGCCTGATTTCCTTTAGGATGGACTGGTTGGATCTCCTTGCAGTGCAAGGGACTCTCAAGAGTCTTCTCCAACACCGCAGTTCAAAAGCATCAGTTCTTCAGTGCTCAGCTTTCTTTATCGTCCAACTCTCACATCCATACATGACCACTGGAAAAACCATAGCTTTGACTAGATGGATCTTTGTTGGCAAAGTAATGTCTCTGGTTTTGAATATGCTGTCTAGGTTGGTCATAACTTTACTTCCAAGGAGTAAGTGTCTTTTTATTTCATGGCTCCAGTCACCATCTGCAGTGATTTTGGAGCCCAAGAAAGTAGTCTACCACTTTTTCCACTGTTTCCCCGTCTATTTGCCAAGAAATGATGGGACCCGATGCCATGATCTTAGTTTTCTGAATGTTGAGTTTTAAGCCAACTTTTTCACTCTCCTCTTTCACTTTCATCAAGAAGCTCTTTAGTTCTTCACTTTTTGCTATAAGAATGCTATCATCTACATATCTGAGGTTATTGATATTTCTCCTGGCAATCTTGATTCCAGCTTGTGCTTCATCCAGCCTGGCATTTCTCATGATGTACTCTGCATATAAGTTAAATAAGCAGGGTGACAGCCTTAACGTACTCCTTTCTCTATTTGGAACCAGTCTGTTGTTCCATGTCCAGTTCTAACTGTTGCTTCCTGACCTGCATACAGATTTCTCAAGAGGTAGCTCAGGTGGTCTGGTATTCCCATCTCTTTCAGAATTTTCCAGTTTGTTGTGATCCACACAGTCAAAGGCTTTGGCATAGTCAATAAAGCAAAAGTCGATGTTTTTCTGGAACTCTCTTGCTTTTTTGATCACCCAACGGATGTTGGCAATTTGATCTCTGGTTCCTCTGCCTTTTCTAAAACCAGCCTGAACATCTGGAAGTTCATGGTTCATGTATTGCTGAAGCCTGGCTTGGAGAATTTTGAGCATTACTTTACTAGTGTGTGAGATGAGTGCAATTGTGCGGTAGTTTGAGCATTCTTTGGCATTGCCTTTGGGATTGGAATGAAAACTGACCTTTTCCAGTGAAGTCAGTCAAAATTAAAGAACAATGTCATAAGCTATCCCATGAATCTGAAATGCACATCGTGAATACATGCAGGAAATGACTGACAGACACAGAAACAGAAAAACTTCTGATTAACAGAGGAGAATGAAGGGGCCGAGGGATCCACTATGCTGGTTGAGATGAAGAAACGGACTATGACATATACTATAGATAATCAACCAGGACCTACGGACACGAGGCCAATTCTGACAACACTCAGGAATAACATACATGAGAAAAGAATCAGTGAGTAGTTAAGTAGCTGTCTCGTGGAACTGTGAAGCTGAGAAAGACTCTGGAGTCCCACAGTACCGTATACCAATGTAATTCCAACTCTGGGGGTGGGGGGGGAGGCATAAACCAGAGGAACCAGACCCAGGCATTTGGCGTTCAGCCTGGCACATTACACCATCCTTCACAGTCCCAAAACATGACTTCCAGAGGCTCTGACTGCTTTAGAAACCAGAGCCAGGGATGAAGAAATCCTTCTGCCTTCTAGCCCCATGGCCCAACAACAACCTGAACACTACTGATTCTCAGAACTTAATATTCATGGGGGCTACTGAGCTTGAAATAATACCTGTCCTCCCAACATTTCAAGGGACTAGTCATGGAAAAGAGTTACAAACAGGGGAAAGTAGGAAGAAATGATCACCAGGCAACTGCCACTCCCACCATTTAAAGAAATAAACAAACAAACAAAAAATACCTAAAATGATGTTCAGGACGGCGACTTATTAGAGACATTCAAAGCAAACTGGGAGGAGGGGTCACCAGGCCCCACTGAAACAGCATCATCAGAACATCAACAGACGAGAAAAGCTAAGAGAGGTGAAGGGAGGGGGCACCCTCCCAGGGTGTAGTGGGGAAGACAACGGGATGCAGGGGCCTTTAGAAGAAATTCAGACAATAAGCTGCTGTATGATCGGGCAGTCCCCCTCTTCAGAGTGTATGGTTTGAAAACAAGAATTCCAGAGGACCCGTGCACCGCAGCAGGCACCACAGCAGTGTTTATAATATCCCAAAATTGGAAGCAAACCAGATGGGCATGGCCAGATGAGACAGAAGTGAGGCACACACAAGAGGGACTCTTGCGGCGGGGGAAAGGAAGGACATAATGCTACCCACAGGAACTTCTGCACCCAACAGTGACCTCAGGGAGGTCAGAAAGACGAACGCTAACATAGCACACTATCACTGATAGATGAGATGGAGAGACATCCACACCCACCAATGACTGCGTTCCATAAGTGAAAGTGACACAGATTTAGAACACAAAACGGATGGTTGTCAACAATGGAAAAAGGGGGGCTGCGGGCATAGAGGAGACAGCTGGGAGAAACTCATACCCACTAACACAGAGAAATCAGGGATTCAACGGGGACCTCCTGCAGAGCGAGGGTGGTGAACCAGGCACTCTGGAATAACGTACACGGGCAAAGAAAGCCAAGAGAGAGAGACAGGTAGGTGGAGATGGGGGAAGATGCTGTACACCTGTAACCGGCAGGGCACTGGAAACAGACATCGTCCCATCGCAAGAACTGTGTGCTCCACGTGAAAAAATGAGACACAAGGTCCTGGGGGGCAGACCCACCTCTAGGGCTATATTTGCAGAAACCCAGCTTTCAAAGAGACAAATGACCCACGTGGGCCACGCAGCACCACCTATACGACACAGAGGACACGGCAGCACACGGAACGTCCAGGGACAGATGAACGCAGAAAGAAGCCGTCTAGGAAGACGACGGAGGGTGACAGCCGCGCAGAAGAGGGAGAGCACGCCCTCTACAGGAACATCGCTAAATCCAGAGAGAATCCCCCTGAGAGAAGTCAGTCAGAATCAGAAAGAACACTGTCAGAAGCAATCCCGTGTATCTAAAAGTGCACACCGTCCATTGGTTCAGGAGAGAACCAACAGACTGAGCAACGGAAAAACAAGCTTCTGATTCCCAGCGGAGAATGAAGCAGGCCAGAAATCAATTAGGACGTTGAGATGAACAGTATCAAACTATCACATGTACAGCAGTTAATAGACAAGCACGTCTGGCCGGTTCTCTCAACACTCTGTAATGACCTCCGTGAGAACAGAATCGAAAGATGAATTGCTGTCTCTATATGTGAAACAGATAAGGATTCTGGAGGCACAATATTGTACCAAGGCCCCTCCCATTCCAGATAAAAAGTCACTGATGAAACAGACCAAACGAGACCCAGGCATTTGGTGTTTCTTATGGCTCCACCCTCATTTACAGCCCCTAAACAGGACTTCTACTAAAGCTCTGGCTGCAGAAGAAATCAGAGTGGGCATCAAGAAATCCTTGCACCTTCTAGCCACAGGCCCAACAATGACCTGACACTGTGGCTTCTGGGCAGCAGCACATTCACAACGACTCTTGGGCTTGAAGTTGTACCTGTCCTCCAACAATTTAAAGGGGCAAGTCATGGGAAAGAATTAAAAACGGGAAATTGGTATGCAGGACTGTGCTGAAGAGTTAAAGGAAGAGCCAGGATACAGGGGGTTTGCAACAATAACTAGGTGAAGCAAACTGAAAGTCGCGCAGTCATGTCTGACTCTCTGCGACCCCTCGGAACTATATACTCCAAGGAATTTTCCAAGCCAGAATACTGGAGTGGGTAGCCTTTCCCTTCTCCAGGGGATCTTCCTAATCCAGGGATCAAACCGTCCCACACTGCAGGCAGATTCTTTCCTAGCTGAGCCACCAGAGAAGCCCAAGAATACTGGAGTGGGTAGCCTATCCCTTCTCCAGCAGATCTTCCCGACCCAGGAATTGAACCAGGGGCTCCTGCATTGCAGGCAGATTCTGTACCAACTGAGCTATCAGGGAAGCCTAAAAGTGAAAGTGAAAGTCACTCAGTCATTTCCAACTCTTTGTGACCCCATGGACTATCCGGCCCATGGAATTCTCCAGGCCAGAATACTGGAGTGAGTAGCCGTTCCCTTCTCCAGGGGATCCAAGCCAGGGATTGAACCCAGGTCTCCCACAGTGCAGGCAGATTCTTTAGCAGCTGAGCCACAAGGGAACCCCAAAACTAGGTAGTCAGAACATCAAAGATTCCTGTTAAAAGGAAACATCTCAAGTTAATGAATGTAGAGGCTTGCTGTGTTTGATAAGGTGCCAGAGTCTGGCCTCTCTGAAATCATTCCTTCCTTAGGCCCTTAAGTATCTGCGGCCAGTATCCTGCTTGTCTGCAGCCTGAATCCCCTCAAGGTGAACAGTCCAGGCGGCTGCTGCGGCTGCTGGGCTGGTAGGCTGCCAACATCCTTTGTTTACTGATGAGGAAGGCAATACTTTTCACCCACAGCGCCTCACACTGGTCATTTATTCAACTAACATTTGAGAGGCATTTCATGACCAATCTTGTCCTGTGGTGCCAAGAAGTTTTATTCCTAATCAGGTGACTCTATTGCTAGGCCATCTGGTGTGCTGATCTTTTCTGGATCAGCCCTTACTGATAATCTAAAATTCTCTAGATTGCCTGTCTTATTAGTCTGTTGTGATTCAGGACATGTTCTCCCTTGTTGCTTCTTCTCACACCTAGAGTTTCACAATTACAATGATTCTATGTACAGCTATATATATGATGAACTCTATCATGACCTCTCTTTTGTTGGAGCCCTGGATACACACTGGGCAATGCAAGAGACAACAATCTTATAAAACAGACAGCATGTAAGTAATACAGATGGGTAACATTAATAAAGTCATATGCCAGTAGAGAGAGAGAGACAAACCATAAACACACTGAAAATAAAGAGCCAATTAAAACAATGGGTAGTATAAGAACTAATCTGATTGCAAGAATCCATCAAGTCAGATGCAGAAGCCAAATTCTGGAAGGAGCAGGTAAAGAGAAAAAAACTACGTTTCATCTTTGTTTACCAAGGGGCAATTTATCAACTTGTAGAAAGTCATAGCATAAGAGTAACGGTTTTTCTGGAAAATAAAGATTAAAAGCTGGTATATTTCAGAAAAAAATCATAGAATTAAAAATCATATTTATCAATTCATTCAGTTCCATGTAATTCATTCCTGTTGATCTGGATGAAGCTGTCAAGTTTTCTATGAGAGTTTTGTAATTTCTCACACAGCTTAACAGTATGGTCATAAGTTATCAGAAACATTTATCAAGAAGTCTTCTTTGACTTTTCTTGAAGATCTTCATTTTATAAAAAAAAGTAAAACAGTGACTGTCTATAGACCACAAAAGATTTAAATAGCATGGTGAAAGATCTGATTACAAGCCAATTGACAAGAAACTTGGATATTTCTGTGACATACAACATTTTAAGATAACTGGAATATGACTGATAACATTATACCAGTACATATCACATTTTTAGGAATTCCATATAAATTTTAGAATATCTCTATTAATGTTATTTATCCATACAATATAAGGTTTATCTCTAATCAATTGACAATTCTTCTCAAGTAATTTAACATATCAAATAAGCCTAATTATTTTAATTTTCCTCTCTGAGTTGCCCCCGGGGTTTGGGGTTCCTCTGAAGCATCCCAGAGTGAGCTGGAGGTCAGAAGAACTTTAGTTACAGTTTGCTATTCAGGCAGGCAGTTTGTCAAAAAATATCAAATAGCTTTCAAACACTTGGTCCAATAGGATCATAGGTCCTTGTGAAGCAACTTAGTCACTTAAAGTGACAAAAGATTTCAAAAAGCAAATACAAATGTCTTAAAGGCAAACAAACTCATGATCTGTTACCAAAAGCTATATTCCAAGAAACCTTTGTTCTCTTAGAGAGGGACAAAAATCTAGTCTTGCATCAGCCTACTTTTGTAACAAAATCCACTTATCTAACTAAATTTACTCTAGTCTCAGCTGGACCATTTACAAAACTTCTTTATAGGGCTCTCTTTCTACGAGCCAGTCACAACTTTCTGTATCCTTATGAGTTTGTTTTTCCACCTCCAAAACAAACACACACCTAAGTCTAGGGCACAATCATTGTTTACCCTTAACAAAATGTTTTTCCATTCTTCATACCTTATTTTGCTGAAAATGCCATTCTATTTTCTTTCCATAATGAAATATTTCCATTAATATCTTTAGTAGCTTCAATTACATATACAATTCTAATCCTTAAAAATCTTAATCTCTAGCAAAAACTGCCAAGCACCAAGTAATTGTAGCCTTCTCCATACCAGCATTTCCTGATTGGAATATTCCACAACCTCTAGAAGCAAACAACAATTTCTTTCTTCAGTGTGGTACCAGACGTGTATCTAATAAGCCCCCACATCTTTAGTTTCCCCTTCCTAAGGAGCAAATGTCCATAGCGTTGCAGAGTCAGACACAACTGAAGCAACTTAGCACAAACACTCACTCATAAGGAGACAAGGTAAGTAAATTTAGACTTGTTTAGCAAGTCTTCCCGGAGAAGGCAATGGCACCCCACTCCAGTACTCTTGCCTGGGAAATCCCATGGACAGAGGAGCCTCGTAGGCTGCAGTCCATGGGGTCGCTAAGAGTCGGACACGACTGAGCGACTTCCCTTTCACTTTTCACTTTCATGCACTGGAGAAGGCAATGGCAACCCACTCCAGTGTTCTTGCCTGGAGAATCCCAGGGACAGCGGAGCCTGATGGGCTTCCATCTATGGGGTCGCACAGAGTTGGACACGGCTGACGCGGCTTAGCAGCAGCAGCAGCAGCAAGTCTTCCAGTACTCTTGCCTGGAAAATCCCATGGATGGAGGAGCCTGGTAGGCTGCAGTCCATGGGGTCGCTAAGAGTCGGACACGACTGAGCGACTTCCCTTTCACTTTTCACTTTCATGCACTGGAGAAGGCAATGGCAACCCACTCCAGTGTTCTTGCCTGGAGAATCCCAGGGACGGGGCATCCTGGTGGGCTGCTGTCTATGGGGTCACACAGAGTCGGACACGACTGAAGTGACTCAGCAGCAGCAGCTGCGATTAACATTCAGGTATTTTATCTTACTTGAACTGACTTGGATAATTCAATGAATTCCCATCATTGAATTTAACTTAGCAAAACTCAAGTAACCAAACATCTGGAGAAACTATTTTAGAAAGACATAACCAAAACATTGTTTAATAGCTAAGTTGGGTCCAACTCTTTGTGCCTCCATGGACTATAGCCTGCCAGGCTGCTCTGTCCATGAGATTTCCCAGGCAGGAATACTGAAGTGGGTTACCATTTCCTTCTTCAGGGGATCTCCCTGACCCAGGGACCGAACAGATGTCTGTGTCTCCTGCATTGGCAGGTGAACTATTTATCCCTGAGCCACTGAGGAAGCTCACAGCAGAGATTAGACTGCCGTTATGATATTGATCATATTGTATTTAAATCTTACAAAAAAATTAAATAGCTCCATTTTCAAACATGGAAGGAATGCCACAGTGTTTGCAAACCAAGCCTTATTAGAATATCTAACTGGCTCTCACTAAGCTAAAAATATCCATATACGTTCTTTCAATAAGTGGATTTTTGTCTGGTGCCATACAGTATCCATGTTCATGGGTGGATTTTTCTAACTAAACTTGGGGCTTCTCAAAGTACAGCATTATTCACAAGAGCTAAAAGGTAGAAACAACCGTAATTTCCATCAATAAATGGATAAATAAAATATGACAGACACATGTAATGGAATATTACTCATTCTTAAAAAAAGGAAAGAAATTCTGACGTGCCACACACAGATAAACCTTAAAACCATGCTAAGTGAAGTAAGTCACAAAAGGACAAATAATGTATGATTCCACTTAGAGCAGGCCCCTAAAGTGGTCAAATTCATAGAGACGGAAAGTTGCTGAATGATAGTTGCCAGGGTGTTGGGGGGGGTGCGTGATGAGAACTTACTATTTAATGGGTACAGAGTCTCACTTTGGGACAATAAACTTCTGGAGACAGACGGTGGCAATATTTGCACAACAGCGAGAATATATTTTATGAGTACGTTTAAAATGCTTAAAATGATGAATTTTATGGTTTACATATTTCACTACAAGTTTAAAAAAAAAATGCCAGGATTCATATAATTAATCTTTACCACACCAAGTGGCTGATTGTGTAACAGGCTGTTCAGATTTCTTTTAAAATAAACCTCAAAATAGAATCACTACGTAGTCATTAGAGCAATATGAGAAAGCTCTCTTCTATGTTTAAGTTCAAGATCCAGAGTAACATGCCCTTTCTCAGAACTCCAGGAAGCCATTCAACAAAGTATTTTTCTAACACTGGAAATTCCTTTCAAGTTAAATTTTTTTGAAAAAAAGCAGAAAAGACATGAAACCTGTCCTACCTTGACATTTCAGAACTCTAATCCATTTTGAGTATTATAATCTACTTAATTTTGAGTATTATAATACAGAGCAATGATGGCGTGAACCCATCTGCTAGAAGCCTCCCTTGGAATAACATCATCAGCTGCCATCGCTGAAGCCAGTCTGAACCAACTTACCAGGGCTGAAGCTGACTGTTAACTTTCCAGGAATTTTGTCAGCTGCTTCTTAAATACAGGCATTATTAAAAATCAAATTACATGAACTTAACAATTAAATAAATGAAATCACAAAGGTAGTTAATAACCAAATTCACCACTTCCTATGTATTTTACCATGTTTTATTTTACTCTGTATGCTCTTGAGATTAGTTACTATAGTCTTATCTTTATGGTGGAAATATTACCTAAGGAAATATTGCCGTGTGGCACAGTACATCTCTCGCCAAATCCAAATGCAGCGGGACATCATGCTGGTAGGCTGAAATCAGTCGTGGTTTAAATACTTACACCATGGAAATGGGCAAATGCTGCAAATCAAGAGTTGTTACATTTTAAAAGGGTTATAGAAACAAATGAAGAAAACGTGACACAGACTATATGAGACCCATCATGCCTAACATATTCTCTTGCCCTTCACAGAAAAAGTGTGCCAATTTCTGGTTAAGATGTTGACAGAGATTGCGTTAATAAGAGAATCAGACTTAATAAGAGTCTTATTCTTAATAAGAGAATGCGTGTCTGAGTCATTACACCATAAATAGCACACAAAAAAAAATTAAGGAATCATTTTTCCAGTATTTAGAAACTGTTACCTAATTCAGCAAAGAAGTCGCAACACTGATGAATGAAGTTCTGACATGGTTTCACTATTGCCCTTTCATCTTACTCATTTTAATAAATGAAAGTATCACACTAACACTCATATCAGTACAAAATTTTGATATATGACAAATAGTACAGAGAAAGAGTACTGGATAAGGAGGGAAAGGAATGGAGTTCTAATCTTAGTTATGACCTTGAACAATTTACTTTATCAGTTTTCTATTTTCTAAAACGAGTGGAGGGAAAAACTCAGATAATCCCAAAAGGGATTCCCAATAATCGATGACTACTCTATGATTGGATACTCTATGTGTGGGTGTGAGAGCTGGACTATAAAGAAAGCTGAGCGCCAAAGAATGGATGCTTTTGAACTGTGGTGTTGGAGAAGACTCTTAAGAGTCCCTTGCACTGCAAGGAGATCCAACCAGTCCATCCTAAAGGAAATCAGTCCTGAATATTCATTGGAAGGACTGGTGCTGAAGCTGAAACTCCAATACTTTGGCCACCTGATGCAAAGAACTGACTCACTGGAAAAGACCCCGATGTTGGGAAAGATTGAAGGCAGGAGGAGAAGGGCATGACAGAGGATGAGATGGTTGGATGGTATCACCGACTCAATGGACATGCATTTGAGTAAACTCTGGGAGTTGGCGATGGACAGGGAGGCCTGGCGTGGTGCGGTTCACGGGGTTGCAAAGAGTCAGACACGACTGAGCGACTGAACTGAACTGAATCTACCGTTCCTTTTTCTTTTGAAAGCTTTGTTTCCCATACTAGGGTTGGTTTGTTGAGATCACTTTTATTTCAACAAACTCTATTCAAACTATTCCAACTACCAATTCAAGGACAAATGATGCCAGTCTTCCACTTCATTCCCCGGCCCAGCCCTGCCCAGTGACTTCCAGTTGAGCAAAGTCGTCCCAGTCTCTCAACTGAGGATGAGCCTCTCGGTGTCTAAGCTGAGCAGAAATCTTCCCAGCGTCTTTCTCTGAGGACAACCCAGGTACCTCTTCTTGAATCTAAGTTTCAAGGGTAACGGACTCCTCCAGAGAATTTAAATACCACTGAATAAAACTTAGGATCATCAGCCAATAACAAGGGATTCAAGAACCAGGAGACACTCACCCAGATGCCTCTGGAGTCTCTGAAGAGGTGGATGGGCCCAAGAGGCCTCTGCTGGCACCAAGCTCCAGGTCCTCATCAAGTTCAGGCGAAGGAGAGAAGTCTGCTTGGGTCCCTTCTTAGTCATCAGAACTGTAGACTAAAAGAAATGCACAGCCTAAGAGTTGAGAATCATGTTTGATTTGGCGAATTTTTGAGGACTTAAGCCCAGAAGGCAGCCTCGGATTGCTCAGAGGGGCTGCTCCAAAGAGGTAAAGGAGAAAGAAGCCAGGGGTATATAGAAGTTCAGTAGTCAGAACATCAAAAGACTACTGTTTATTTTTAAAAAAGAAAAAAAGCCAAACATCAAATTAAAGAATTTAGTGCTATTCTAAGTATGGGAAGATCCGAGAGTCTGGGTTCATTGAAATCATTCCTTTGATTTGCACCTCAGCTATCTGGGGCCAGCATCCTGCTTTTCGCCATCTTGGGCCCCCTTAGGGTGAACAGTCCGGGCACCTGCCCGTGGCTGCTGGCTTGGTGAATGCAACATCCTTCACTGACTGATATGGCAGACAACATTTTTCATCCCCCCCAGAAACCACTCGCCTTTCAGTCCCCTGGGAATCACCCTTTCTTCTTGTCCTGTCCTCAGGAGCAAAGGTTGAATGTACGCTTCCTCACTTTCCCCTCCCACACTGGCAGCATCTTCAGTGGGCTGCTCCACTCTGAAACATCCCTGTCTCCAGCCCCCTCAAAGCAAGCTCAGTATTATCTTCAACCTCGCCACACCATTTGCGGAAAACCAAAAGTAACTCCTCATAACATGATTCGGTGTATAAGAAAGGGCAGTGACCCAGTGACTGAGTCAGTTTTTAGGGTCCCCCTGGTCTCTTGGGAATTTCTTCACCAGTTTAGGTGGGGCTGCACCTCTGACATGGAGAAGGCATGGAAAATCCTGGAAAATCCCACGGACGGAGGAGCCTGGTAGGCTGCAGTCCATGAGGTCACACAGTGTCGGACACGACTGAGGTGACTTAGCAGCAGTAGCAGCAGCACCTCTGACAGACAAGCACAGTGGCCTTGATAATCTCCTAGGTCTCTTGAGAGGCCAAAATCTAATTAAAATTTCAAAATTCAAGTGCACTAAAGACCCATAATGAAGATCATGTCAAAGAGGAAAGGGTGAAAAAATGGGGCCTTCTAAGAGTCTGTAAAACAGAAAGACCTACTTCACAAAATCAGATTCTTAATGTTGGAGGAGGCCTTACAGATGTTTTTCCAAAACCCTCACATGCATAAAAACTACTCGGAAAGCCCCTTACAAATGCAAACTGAGATTCAGTAGGTCTGGCTAGGGACTGCCTTCTCCAGGGGCCACACTGGGAGGTATACCTCTAGGGTACACCCGAGGTTATCACCTTGACAGCACGTGGGGATTACTCAGGAAGCTTTAAAAAATACTCCTGCCTGGACATCCTGCGCCCCTCCCCCTCGGCACAACAATGTAACTGATTTATTTCAATCACTCCCCCCTGATTCTAATCTGCAGCAAAGTGAGAACGGCTGCCCCAGATCAGTGCTTCTCAACTTTAGCACATATCATCATCATCTAGAGAGCTTGTGAAACCACAGTTCTCTCAAGAGCCTCAACGCAGAGGTTCTGACTCAGCAAATCTGAGATGCAGCCTCAAATGTGCATTTCTAACAAGGTCAGGAAGCAACAGTTAGAACTGGACATGGAACAGCAGACTGGTTCCAAATCAGGGAAAGGCTACATCAAGGCTGTATATTGTCACCCTGCTTATTTAACTTATATGCAGAGTCAGTCAGTTTAGTTCAGTCGCTCAGTCGTGTCTGACTCTTTGCGACCCCATGAATCGCAGCACGCCAGGCCTCCCTGTCCATCACCAACTCCCGGAGTTCACTCAGATTCACGTCCATCGAGTCAGTGATGCCATCCAGCCATCTGATCCTCTGTCATCCCCTTCTCCTCCTACCCTCAATCCCTCCCAGCATCAGAGTCTTTTCCAATGAGTCAACTCTTCACATGAGGTGGCCAAAGTACTGGAGTTTCAGCTTTAGCATCATTCCTTCCAAAGAAATCCCAGGGCTGATCTCCTTCAGAATGGACTGGTTGGATCTCCTTGCAGTCCAAGGGACTCTCAAGAGTCTTCTCCAACACCACAGTTCAAAAGCCTCAATTCTTCAGCACTCAGCTTTCTTCACAGTCCAACTCTCACATCCATACATGACCACTGGAAAAACCATAGCCTTGACTAGATGGACCTTTGTTGGCAAAGTAATGTCTCTGCTTTTCAACATGCTATCTAGGTTGGTCATAACCTTTCTTCCAAGGAGTAAGTGTCTTTTAATTTCATGGCTGCCGTCACCATCTGCAGTGATTTTGGAGCCCCAGAAAATAAAGTCTGACACTGTTTCCACTGTTTCCCCATCTATATGCAGAGTACATCATGAGAAACGTCAGGCTGGATGAATCACAATTTGCAATCAACATTGCCGGGAGAAATATCAATAACCTCAGATATGCAGATGACACCACCCTTATGGCAGAAAGCAAAGAAGAACTAAAGAGCCTCTTGATGAAAGTGAAAGAGGACAGAGAAAAAGTTGGCTTAAAGCTCAACATTCAGAAAACTAAGATCATGGCATCTGGTCCCATCACTTCATGGCAAATAGATGGGGAAGCAGTGGAAACAGTGACAGACTTTATTATTTTGAGCTCCAAAATCACTGCAGATGGTGACTGCAGCCATGAAATTAAAAGACGCTTGCTCCTTGGAATAAAAGTTATGACCAGCTTAGACAGCATTTTAAAAATCAGAGATATTATTTTGCCAACAAAGATCCGTCTAGTTAAAGCTATGGTTTTTCCAGTAGTCGTGTGTGGATGTGAGAGTTGGACTATAAAGAAAGCTGAGCGCTGAAGAAAGGATGTTTTTGAAGTGTGGTGTTGGAGAAGACTCTTGAGAGTCCCCTGGGCAGCAAGAGGTCCAACCAGTTAATACTAAAGGAAATCAGTTCTGAATATTCATTGGAAGGACTGATGCTGAAGCTGAAACTCTAATACTTTGGCCACCTGATGCGAAGAATTGACTCATTTGAAAAGACCTTGATGCTGGGAAAGACTGAAGGGATGACAGAGGATGAGATGGTTGGATAGTATCACTGACTCAATGCACATGAGTTTAAGTAAACTCTGGGAACTGGTGATGGACAAGGAAGCCTGGCATGCTACAGTCCATGGGGTCACAAAGAGCTGGACACGACTGAGCCACTGAACTGAAATGTTGTTTTCTGGCTATTTAGGGAGCAACCTATACAGGACTCCTGCATCTTCAACAACAAGCACAGTCCATGATACACAGTGGATGCTGCTAAGTATCAGTCCATAAACTGAATTAAAACTAAAAATTATCAGAGGTAAGATACTAAACAGCAAAGTTGTTGTGCTAGGTTGCTTCAATCGTGTCTGACTCTTTGCAACCCCATGGACTATAGCCTGCTAGGCTTCCGTCCATGGGATTCTCAAGGCAAGAATACCAGAGTGGGTTGTCATTTCCTTTTCCAGGGAATCTTCCCAACCCAGGGATGGAACCCGGGTCACCTGCACTTCAGGCAGAATCTTTACCACTGACCGACCAGGGAAGCCCCCAAACAGCAAAAGTCTAATCCAAATTCTAAAAGGAAAACTATTTCTTTTTTCAACAAATATTATATTGAGCTAGGCATTGTGCCACTAGAGATAAAAGATAGACATGATCCCAAATGTACAGCTTACATTATAAATGACGATTTAAGTGTCTCATGTGAGGTTACAATCCCTTTGATCAATCCGAAAAGAGAGAGGTAGAGAGTGACATACTTCGCAGGAAGGCTTTTCCCACCCCGTGAGCAGGAAGAACAGCACATGCGCACACTGAACTGAACAAGCTCCTAGGTGATGCTGAGTCTGCTGGTCCCGCGGCCTTGGAGGTCATACAATTTCGCATCAGTTTCCCACGTGGGAAACCAAGATGAAATGAGTCGCTCAAGGTCCTTCCTTCCGTATCTCCTGACTTTGGTCCCCAGGTATATACTCCGCCAGTCCTTTCTGCGTCCCGCATTCTTCCCCTGCTGCTGTTGCTAAGTCGCTCCAGTCGTGTCCGACTCTGTGCGACCCCAGAGACGGCAGCCCACCAGGCTCCCCCATCCCTGGGATTCTCCACTGGAGTGGATTGCCTTAGTCCTCCGCTAATCGCCGGAATGAGCTTGTGCCCGGGGGCTCCGGAGGGTCGAGGCTCCTTGCGGTGGGGGGCTCTTGAGCTGCCCTCACCTGCACAGTCCGACGCGAAGACCTGCGGTCTAGCTCTGCCGCAACCGGGACGCCGCTCGCTGGATTCGAAAGCTCGGCTGGCAGCGCGCGACTTCTCCTAAAGAAGGGTGAACCCGCGAGAGGGGCTCACTCCGCGAAGCCGGTTACCATGGCAACCGGCGCCCTCCCTCGCGGTGACCCTACGCTGACGTAAGGCTGCCAGGACCGAAGAAGGAGATTGGTGCGTCTGGGGGCGGGTGTGCGCGCAGAGAGGATAAAGGCGCGGTGCGCCCAAGGCCGGCTGGGCTTTCTGCTCTGCGCGCTGTCTCCGTGCCGCGTGCGTCTCCAGGGCCGCAGCGGCGCAGCATCTTTGGGCGGCTGCCTCGGAAGGTCATTGCGGTGGGACGGGATGTTCCCTCGCGGCTGATCCTGAGAACTGAGCCTCTTTGAAACGGAGGCTGACGCCGCGGGATTGCCTGGCCCCCCTGCCCCCCACTAGTTCGATAGGTGTGACAAGGCCGGGCGCCGCAGACTCAGAGCTCCCCGGGGCTGTCGCTGCGGAACTGGGAGGCCAAGGGAGGGTCGGGGTACTGCTGGGATCGGCTGGCGCGGCTACTGGCCCTTCCTAAGTTTCGGAAGGGCACCCTCTGCCAGGAGCGGTTTTTCTCATAAAACCGGTTTATCCAGTCTTCCCTGGAGGTTGAGCCCCCTCCTCCCCCACAACTTTTCCATAGGAAAGTGGGAGGTTAAGGCTGGAGATCCGCGAGCGGCCCTTGTCTCCACGTCTTTTGGGGTTCTCCTAGGCCAGTGTGCACTGAGGGGAAGGTGCGGGGCGCCCGCTCCGCAGGGCCAAGACTGTCTCTGAGACCTTCTATGGCTCACGCTGAGAGCACCAGGATTTTTCCCCCGACCCTTCCTGGCTTTCAGATCATCCCCACGTTAAGTCCAGACTTTACCAGCTGGTTGATGGAGTCTTTAGCAGTTCGCTAGGTGCTTTTTATAAATTGCTTCTATTAAATCCTGTCAGCATGTGGTGTCCCCTTTCTAAGGATGGGGAAACTTGAGGTTGGCGAGGTAGTGTATGCCGGCTCGCGCCGGAGGGAGGGCTGTGTCTGGCCTTGAACCCCGGGTGCTGGTAGGTACTCTTCTCCTGGGGAGCGGGGAGGAGGAGAAGCCGAGCTGCAGGGGAGGGGAGCAGCGGGGAAGGTGGCCCCTTCGCCACCACGAGGATGCGTCCTCCTTGTCCCCTCTCTTAGGTACACGATGTTTTCTCTTGGCAGGGAAGGGTGGGGCTGCTGGCAGGAGGGTTTGTTTGAAACTCAGCGGACCTGGTTTACATCCCCTTTCCCTTTGGTAATTAATTATGTGCCTGACCTTGGGCGGGTCAATTCATTCTGCAAAATGGAGAAAAGATCCCCCTTCAGAGTTACTGTGAGGCTTAAATAAGAGTTCAGGAGAGCAGATACTTCCTCAGCGCTCAGTAGCTGAGGTGCCAGATTTTCCCGTTGGATCATTACTGTGAAGAGTACACGTTTGGGGACTTCTCTGGTGGTCCAGTTGGTATGCATCCCCGTTTCCACTGCCGAGGGCACAGGTTCAGTCCTTGATGGGAGAACTAAGATCCAGAATGCCACAAGGTGCAGCCAAAAAAAAAAAAAAGACACATTTATTTATCTGAATTTTTTATGATTCCATGAACGGGAGGATATAAAGCCAAGACTGCCTTGCAAATAAGCAGTTATAAGCATTGCTGCTGCTGCTGCTGCTGCTAAGTCGCTTCAATCGTGTCCAACTCTGTGCGACCCCAGAAACGGCAGCCCACCAGGCTCCCCCATCCCTGGGATTCTCCAGGAAAGAACACTGGAGTGGGTTGCCATTTCCTTCACTGCATGAAAATGAAAAGTGAAAGTGAAGTCGCTCAGTTGTGTCTGACTCTTAGCGACCCCATGGACTGCAGCCCACCAGGCTCCTCCATCCATGGGATTTTCCAGGTATTATTGATCCTTAAATCAGAGTGAGAGGTGGGAGAACTCAGGGGAGATGAAGATGGGCATGGCCAGCCCTGGGAAAGGGTCTTGGGGCCAGGAAATTGTCAACTGGGCAATGACTGACCTTTGGTGAAAGCAGTTTCACTGAGTGTGGATCAAGAAGGCCTGCTAGGAGCGGCAGGGGATGTGGGTTTGGGGAAATATAAATACTCTGGAGACCCCTGAGACTGGAAGGAAAGGTTGAAGTCTGGATGAGAATGCTAGGTTTCAGCAGGTTTATAAGCAGAGAGCAAAGAACCATTTAAGAGGATTGGTGGGAAAAAGGGCTTGGGTGTTTGAACTGGCTGGGGGTTTCGTGGGTCTCTGAGGCAGCATTGATCTACACTGGGTGAAGTTTCTAGCTCCGCAGTAATATATGTATACACTGACCATTTCTTGGGGCTGGATTTTTAAAAATTTGGTAAATTATGGTTTTTAATCATATTACATAAAATTTACCCTTTTAGCATTTTTAAGAGTACAATTCGGTACTGTCAGGTATATTCACAGTGTTGTACAATGGATCTCTAAAACTTTTTTTATCCTACAAAATGAAAGCTGTGCCTGTTAATTAAGCACTCGTATCCCCTCTCCATTTCTCCCATGGCAACTAAATTTCTACTTCCTGTTTCTATGCTTTTTGACTAGATAACTCATGTCACTCATATGGATGGGATCATACTGTATTTGGCCTTCTGTGGCCAGCTTCTTTCAGTCAGCATAATGTCCTCCAGGTTCATCCATGTAGTAGCATTTGACAGGATCTCCTTTTTCGAGGCTAAATAATATTCCATCACGTGGACATACCACATTTTCCTTATCCTTCATCTGTTGGGAGCTGGATGCTTGTAGCTTCGTATGGATGTGCTGGAGACATGACCTAATACATTTTTATTTACTGTCTCTGTGGCTGAGAATGATGTGAGCTAGAGATCTGGGAGGATCACAAGCTTAAGGGAAACCAGTGATGCATCCTCAGAAAAAAGGTCTATTTTCTTGGTTTTCAATATTCCAAATTAGAGTTTCTTTAAATATTTTTGAAATAGAATTATCTGTCTCCAGAGAAATTACAATTGAATTACAGGTTTTTTTCTCCAAGCAATGGAAGTAATGTTCTCTGAAAACAGAGGACATTCTGTTTATTGTGGTGTAGACAAACCCCTGATACTTCTCTTTCCTGCCTGCCTGTTTGACATGGAGTTTGAATTCTCACATGCTTTAAGAATGGTTCATTGGGACTCATGGCTCCCTGGGAGAGGCAGCCTTACTGGCCCCCGGCACGTAAAACCAACATGTCCAAAACCAAGCTCGTTTGTCTTCTTACCTGATCTGCTCCTCCAGGAAGCTCATGGACAAGTTGGAGGTCCGTGTTATTCTTCTCCATTCCTCGCCAGTTGTTCCATGTCCCAACAGTCACAGCCAGCTGGGCTCAGAGCCTGTGTCTCTCTCGCTCTCTTCATGATGCCACTGCTTTCTTGAGCTCTGCTATGGTTGGGGCAGAAGGGTAGATGCCTAGAGATGGCAAGGTTTGTATAACAACCACCCCAGCAAGGCTTGTGCTGGGGAGACGCTCAGTTATTTAAGGAGGAAAGTCTGTTGGCCTGTTTCTCTTTCATCCTTTGGAATTAAAGTAAGCAAAGTGCTTAGGGGAGAAAGTCTATGGACTTTCATCTGATCCCCAGTCATCTTTGATGGTTTCCATTTGTAAGTTTGATAACTATCTTGCCAAAGCAAGTCTTACTCTAGAACAGTTATTCTCAGGTGTAATCTGGGGTAACCCTGAGGTTCCCTGAGACCTTTGTAAGGTCCATGAGGTCAAGGCTATTTTTAAAGTAATACTCAGAAATTTTTTTGCCTTTTTCATTGTTTCTGTCTCAGATATGTGGTGGAATCTTCTAGAGGCCACATGCTTGTAATGAGCTTTTCTGCTGATCTGATGGGGTGTGTGCTTGTGTACTCTTGTGTTTCTAGAATCTTCTAAGGATAGCAGGCTTAAAGTATAAATATATGCATTTTCAGAGATAAACTCCATTTTTTTCTTATCACTTCTGTGCATTTTTATTAGCTACATGCTGTTATTCTGCTATTATCTTTGGAGCCCATTTTCTTTTAATATCAATATGTCATTGCTTTGAAATTCTAAGTTAAGCCTTTGCCTATATGGAAAAATAACAAAAAGTTTATTTTAATTTATTTTTTTATTTAAGGATGCATCATTGGCTTAGAGGACTTGATTTTTTTCAACTCAAAGTTATACCATCTATGTGTATAAATGCTGAAGAGAAAGGACTCAAGAGTCCTCTGAATCACAGAAAGAGGAATTTTTCTCCAAATAAATGTACAAAATTAAATAATACATGAAAATATGAACGCTTTCCTCAGGTTTTACAGATGTTAGAAATTCAACTTGTGTGTCTGACGCCACCGAACATTTTGAGTAATATTTTGGTGGCAATAGCATTATTTTGAGACCAACCGTTCTGAATGAATGAAGTGTAGATAGGATGATCTCTTTAAAAGCCAAACATTATTTGTTACAGCTTTCCAAACTAGAAAAGAAAAAACTGTTGAAGTATGACAAGGTAGGTTATCAAATTGCGGTGGCTGGAAAAACAGTAAAGCCTTGTTTGGATGAAAAAGCATGGGAAAACCTCAGCACAGCCCCTGGGACAGAAACTTGTCAAAGACTTAGCTGCAGGCGTGACGACTGACGGTAGGAGCCTGTGCCTTCCTGTGGTCGTGGCCGGACTTACCGTTCTGCTTGTTTTCATCCACTATCAATGCCAAGCCAATCATCAAAGACCAGCTTTTTAGTGAATGCTTGACAGCAAACACAAATAGTGCCAGTCTTTGGTATAGAATTATTTTTTTTTTAATTTCATGGTTTATCCTGGAGCAACTGTTGAATTTTCACTGACAGTGCACCAGCCGCAGTGGCTAAAAGTACCGGTGCCTTTGCAGGAATCAAGGCGGTGGCACCACTTGGTACTAAGAAGTCACGGTATTCTTCACTGCCATATGGTTTCCTGTAAAAAAAATAAAAGGTAGAAAACTTAAGGCCTGTTGTTGCTCTTGTTGTTTAGTCCCTGAGTTGTGTCGGACTCTTTCTGCAGTCCTGTGAACTGTAGCCCACCAGGCTCCTCTGTCCCTGGGATTCTCAGGCAAGAATACTGGAGTGGGTTGCATGTCCTTCTCCAGGGGATCCTCCCGACCCAGGGGTCCAACCCGGGTCTCCTGCATTGGCAGGCGGATTCTTTACCACTGAGCCACCAGGGAAGCCCCTTACTTAAGAATGCCCTTGATGAAACAGTAAAAAGTGATTAACTTTTATTAAACCTTGAGCCTTGAGATGTATCTTTTTAGCATATCATGTGGTAAATGGATGTACTTGTTGTGTATCGAAATATGATGGTTGTTTTGAGATTAAGCATTTTTTGTGATTGAATTGTGAGCTGAACTGGTCACTTTTTTTTTTTTTTTCATAGAGTACTAGTTTTACCTGAAAGAATGACTGACAAAGTATGATTATTCATACCTGGATAATCGGCAAACATTTTCTTAAAAAAAAAAAAAAGATAAACCTAGCGCACCTGTCAAGGAAACAACCAATGGTATCTGTTGCAGGTTAACTTGTATCCACCATTGTGTACTTGACAGCTTCTCAATACTTAGGAATTTTCTGATGAGATCAGTGACATTAACTAGTATAACTTTGAGGAATTATACAGTCAAGTGTGTTGGCAGTTAGAAGCTCTGCGTTACTCACTGAACGAATATTTTCCAAAAGACCAATGCATAGAATTGTAAAATCATACAGGAATAAAAGATCTGTTCGAAGCATTAGATATACAAGTGGGTTCTAATGTTACAGGTACAAAAGTTTCACGATAATGTCATCAGATTCTGTGTTGCAGCTAACTTTTAAAGAAACTAGCACGTGTTGAGTTCTGGATATCAAAGGTGAGTATCCAGAATTATCTGAGAAGGGTTTTAAGATACTGCTCCCTTTTCCTCACTGCTTTGCTTTGTGAGTCTGGATTTTCTTCATTTACTTCATCAAAGCAACAGATTGAGTTAGGAGCAGGTGCAAAAATCCAGTTGTTTTTCTATTAAGGAAAACATCAAAGAGATGAGTAAATGTAAAACAGTGGCACTCAGATCAGTACGTTTTTTGTTTTGGAAAATATATTTTCATAAAATACGTTTATGTTAACACTAGACAGAGGAGCCTGGTGTGCTATGGTGCATGGGTCACAAAGAGTTGGACATGACAGCAACTTGAACAACAGCAAAAGAAGTTCTGAGACCAGAAAATGTGAGAGCTGCTACCTTAAAAGCATTCAACTAAACTTGGAAATGGCAAGATAATAATCTTGACTTGGAAAAGCTACATGCTTTAGAGGGGTGAAGGGCTTTGGGGTTTTGTTTTTAATGTATATGCATTGTTAATCAAAGCCATCCCATAATAGGGACCGTAGTGCCACTTGATGGTTAAGAACTAGGTTCCCTGAGATGGGTGGTGGTTGCAATGGTTAAATGCTGTAATGCAGGAGGGCATTCATGGGCCTGTGGCCTGTATTGAGCATTACATGTTAGCTAGTAATAGTTGTGGAATAAGAACCAACTCAGTCATGAATTGTCCACATACATTGTCTGAAGTTTCATCTACCAGTGCTGTTGGAAATCTGACAGCTGACAGAGGTGGAGGCCACAGGGCAGAGTGCAGAGAGCAAAGACCTGACCTTGGGGAGGGCGAGCAGGAAGGTTGCTGTTCGAACCAGTAGAGTAAGCCCTGCCCTCTGATCTCCTCTTGTGACATGCTCACCGTGGGTAAAGCTGGTGAGAAAGAAGAGCTGGACTGCAATAAAGTATACATGATCTGGGAAGAGGGGAGAAAATGGCTTTCTAATTATCCTCTCTTAAGAGATGGTCGTGAAACAGAAATTAGTCACGGCTTACTCAGTATTGCTGGGGACCTTTTTACCTTAACGATCTGCTTTTCTAGTCTGGATCTTCCTTAAGATAATGTTAAGGATGTTAACATCTGAGTTTCATAGGGTGCTGTGTTATTTAGTCCGGGACCTATTTTCGCTTCAGTGGTACGTGGACAGATGGTAATGGTTGTGAAGACTGGAGGCTTTCACTTGGATCTGTGACTTGGTGTTCCTGGCATGGACGGCTCTGTACACAGAAACCTCCGAGGCGACTTTAGAGCCCGTTGTCGTCAGCACTGTGTGGCTCCAGTTCTGAATCTCAGCCAGCCTTTGTTTGCCTGAACTTTGCATGAGCAACGTGTATCCCTCTTCACGGGGCTGGGCTCACGGTCGTCTCCAGATTGACTCCCTGTCCCCGCACTCAGCAGTCTCTTTAGTTTGGTTCATGAATCCAGGGCGTGGCTTTGCTTGGGAGCTGGCGATCTTAGTGTTAGTCGTGGTTAAATGGTTTGTGTTTTGAGGGGTCTGGAAGGTAAGCAGTTACATGCTGACCTCTGCTTTTTTGTTTATTAAAATTTTATTGAAGTATAGTTGATTTATAATGTGTTGCTGCTGCTGCTAAGTTGCTTCAGTCGTGTCCGACTCTGTGCAACCCCACAGACGGCAGCCCACCAGGCTCCCCCGTCCCTGGGATTCTCCAGGCAAGAACACTGGAGTGGGTTGCCATTTCCTTCTCCAAGGCACGTGTTAATTTCTGCTATATAGCAAGCGACTCAGTTATACATACATATATATATATATATACTCGTTTTCATTGTGACTTGTCACAAAATATTGAATATAGTTCCTGCTGTGCAGAAGGAGCTTGTTGTTTATCCATTCTGTATAGAATATCACATTGGCCAAAAAATTCACTCCTGTTTTTCCGTGAGATGTTTTCCTATGCTAATCCCAAACTCCCATTCCTTCCCTTCCCTACCGGCTCTTCTTGACCACTTCAAACCTGTTCTCTGTGTCTGTGAATCTGGTTTTGTTTTGTAGGTGTGTGTTTTTGCGTCATATTTTAGACTGCGCGTATGATATCATGCAGTATTTGCTTTTCTTTTTCTGACCGGCTTCACACAGTATGATAATCTCTAGGTCCATCCGTGTTTCTGCAGTTGGCATTGTTCCATTCTCTTCTGAGCGCTGAGTTGCTTCACTCGTGTCCGACTCTGTGCGACGCTGTGGACTGTAGCCCACCAGGCTCCTCTGTCCTCTGTCAATTCTCTAGGCAAGAATACCGGAGTGGGTCGCCATGCCCTTCCCCGGGGATCTTCCTGATACAGGGATCAGACCTGCGTCTCTTCAGTCTGCGGCAGTGGGAAGTGGCTTCTTTACTACTAGCGCCGCCCAGGAGGCCCTTCATTCTTTCTGATGGCTGAGCAATATTCCGCTGTATATATGAATCGCATCTTCTTTATCTGTTCATCTGTTGGTGGGCTCTTGGAGTGCTTCGATGTCTTGGTTACTCTAAATAGTAACCAAGCATGAACATTGGGATGCATGTGTCTTTTCTGAACCCCGCTCCTTTTGCGTTCTAGGCGTGTCACAGAGAGCATGCCAGTTGTTCGGATGTTGCGGCCGGTTGCCTGCTGGATGCTGCAGAGCCCAGCCTGCGGCTGCCGGGCTTCTGTCCTACCCAGTCGGCTTCTGGGCACCTCTCCTCGGCAGATTCCAATGGATGCCAACTTCCACTCCACTTCATTCTCGGAAGCAGACCAGCAGCGTGTCTTAATTACAGGTTGGGTTTTTTTAATTTCTCCCGCCTTTGTGGCTTCATTATTTTCTTTGTGTGTGGCTGTATATTCGATTTTGGAATGTCTAACATACCACCAGGTAACATGTATTCTTCAGAAACTCCCTATCTACTCTTGGCTTCCTCCCGAATTGTGCAAATCCCCGGTGCTTATTTTGTCGCGGTTGACAGGGCTTGGTTTCCCTGCCCAAATCTTTTGTCATCTGAAGAAAGGACCTGGGAACCTGGGGATGAAAAAGCTACTCTGGGCCATGGTTCCCCTTCCCTGCTCAAGATCCAAGGTGTGTGGACAAAACGTGGACTCTGGAGTCTGGCGCATCTTTCCTTGGCCAGGCTCCTCTAGCCAGGCAGTTACTGCATATTTGTGTCTTGGAGACGGAGCAGATCGCCAGGGCCTGCCTGGGGCTCAGAGAACTTCTCGCCATGACCTCATGGAGCCTGGGTCTCATTGTCCACAGACTGGCTCGCCAACCCCTCTCACCTCGTGTCCACCCAGCGTCCAGTTCTGCATCTGCTCACTGCACATTTGACTGTCTGCCCACAAGTCCTTGCAGCTGACCGAAGCCCACCGCTGACTGATTAGCACGTTTTTATTGTCTTCTATTTGCCAGAATTTCATGCCTTGACTTCACGTCATTATCCATCTTACATTCTTCAGTGTGTGCATATTTCTCTCACTACCACCACCCCCTCCTCCTCTGCTGTAAATGGGTTTCAAGTGAGGTCGGCTCCCTTAGCACTTCCCTCCCTGACTCTCCCAGCGTCTTGTCCGTGTCTTTGATTCCCTCCTCCCGCCGCCAACAAAGCACCCTGCCAGTGCGCTGGTTTCAGCCACCTGCTTACACGTGATCACAGGAAATGCCACGGCCTGCATCTTCCTGCCTGATTACTTTCTCCCAAAATGGAATTTAGGGTTGTATTCCCCTAAATGTGTTCCTAGACCCCCAGCTCTCCCATGTCCACCAATGGCATTTGTAAGCATGCAGATTAAGGTGCTGTAATCATTTGTTTAATGTTCTTAGCACTTCCTAACCCACCCAGTTATCTGCTCTTTTTTTGGGTGGCTTCTCGGTTTTTGCCTTCTTTCTCGATTCCTATTCCACTGCAGGTCTAATGGAGGAGGGTTCTCTGGATAGTCCCACCAGAGGTTGGATATCATATTATATTATATGGATATAATATCATATTATATCTGCAAATAAACTTATTTACAAAACAGAAACAGACTCATAAACTTAGATAACAAACTTATGATTATTAAGGGTAGGCTGGGAAGAAACAGACTCACAGACTTAGATAACATACTTATGATTATAAAGGTAGGGTGGGAAGGATGAGGGGAAGGGACAGTTTGGGATCAGCGTGTACACACTGCTATATTTAAAATGGATAACCAACAAGGACCTCCTGTATGACACATGGAACTCAGCTCAATGTCATGTGGCAGCCTGGATGGGAGGGGAGTCTGGGGGAGAATGGATACATGTATATGTATGGCTGAGTCCCTTTGCTGGACACCTGGAACTATCACAACATTGCTAATCAGCTGTACCCCAATACAAAATAAAAAGTTTCTTAAAAAAAAAAACGATTGCATGTGACTTTAAATGTCCTGGTACCCGTAGGAGACAAGCTTCATAGCCCATCATATAACAAAGCCAAAGCTGCTAGTGAGTTCCTGGCTGGGCGATGCTCTTGCTCTTCTGTGACTGTTCTCTTCCTGTTCCCTGACTTTCCCTTAGCCACCCCTCTGCTGGAGAATGTTCTGTCTCTGAAACCCATCTGATCTGATCTCTGACCTAGCTCGGAGAAGGTGATTCAGTTCCATCAGGCCATCCGGGGCTTCACCTAATTAGCTAAGATTACCGGTAGAGTTTTATTCTGTTATTACATCCTGGGAATAATTGAGCTGGTTCGATTTAAATTAAAGTTTCATTTTTTTCTTCTTTATCCAGGGGGTCTTGGCCAGCTTGGAGTGGGTCTTGCTAGCTTTCTGAGGTAAGAGCTCTCAAAGTTGAAATTTAAAATCTGAGTTTAGGGGTGTGTGAAGTTTCTCTTTGCTCCTGTTTAACCACTGAATCTGTCCTCTCCCCTCTTGCTCCTGAGGCTTCTACGATATTGTATCTAAATGACCGTTTGGAGTGCATGTCCCTGTGCCTCTTAGTATCACAGGCTTTGCCTCAGGTCCTTGACTCAGTGTCCCCCATCCTGGTCCTTTGCCCTCTGCCTATAAGTAAGACCTGCCTCCAAATGGGTCAGTCAGTTTTTTGATGCTTGGGGACCGAGAGAAGAACATGTAGTAACTGAAAAGGAACAAGGTGGGATTTAGAGAAAGTGGGATAAAAGGAAAAGAGAGGAGAACAGGGGGGAAGAGGGAAGGACTCCGGGGCCCTGGGAGGACATTGGTGACAGGTGCATGGACAATGGTGGGGTAAGGTGTAAGCAGGAGACGCAGCCCCAAGTGTGGCTGGGACCGCAGGGTTGCTGGTTGAGGATGGAGAGGAAGAAGGGCTCACGTATAAAGGTGGGATTTGGAGCCAGGCAGTACATGGCGGTTCCTCTGGGCAGGATGGTTTTCATAGGACCTGGTATGTCCTCAAATATACCATCTCATATGTTTAATTTTCCCTTTAGGAAACGATTCGGGAAGGACAATGTGATTCTGTCTGACATTCGGAAGCCCCCAGAACACGTCTTCCTTAGTGGTAAGAGGCTCTCAGAGCAGTCGGAGAGGCAGCCCGTAGGATTCATATCATCGCTCATAACCAGGCTTGTGAATTAAAGGAGGAGGAGTATCTGAGGCACACTCGTGCTACTTAAAAATGTTTCCTGCTTTTGGATTTCCCTGGTGATTAGGTGGTTAAGACTCCATGTTTCCAATGCAGGGGGCATGGGTTCAATCCCTGATCAGGGAACTAAGATCCCACATGCTGTGGGGGTGTGGCCAAAGAAGAAAAAAAGTTTCGTGTTCTTGCCCTCATTAGTTCTGTAAAATGTCCTTGGTATAGTCGCTGCTTGATCGGGTGACCCAAGGACAGGGGAGTTCATTAGACCTTGATGTAGAGTCATGGAGTAATATCTTTGGAAATAATCTGTAGCCATATCTGTGGAATAAAAATTTGGATTCCTACCTTTCAGAGTTTTTAGTGAACTTAACTCAGAGAGAAAGCACACAAAAATCAAGTTCTGAAATGAGGAAAAGGAACTTTAAGTTTTGGAGAAATTAATCCTCCTATTTCAGCACGGGCTTGCACTTAAACACCTGTGCACACGCACGGACCTCACACTCCTATAGTCGGCTTGTTGACCACCTCAAAGATGTTTTTATGTATTTTTTACTTTTTTGAAGTTCCTGAGAACATATTTTATTGGATAAATATGTGCTTTGCATTCTTATTGTTGCTCTAACCTACATAAAATAGTAACTTAAGAAATTAAAGTTCTAGGGGTCAGGTCAGAAATTAAAACTCATTTCATTGGGTTGAATACAAGATGTCTGGGAGAGCTGGATCCCTCAAGACGCTCCAGGGAAGATGGCGCTGGCTTCCCAGATCACTTCCTCATCAAAAATATCTTTATAACATCTCCTAGTCCTTCCTGGTTCCGTGTCAGTCTTTTGTGGTTCACCTTAGGGAAGAGCGTTAATGTGCTGAAAGTGGGGGAAATCGGCATTGCAAAAATCTGGCTCTACCTCCAGCCTAACCAAGCGTGTTGAACCTACAGTTTGTGGATTATTTATATCACGGTGGGTTTTTGGCTTTTGTAAACCCATGTTATCTATTCCTTTAAAATATGCAACTTATTTAAGCGGAGTGAAATCACCAGGTGCCTGCGGTTTGGCGTGAACAGCATCAGCTCAAGCCAGCTGCCTGTTTTTGATCCCAGTTCTTAATCTTAATTCTGTTTGATTCTGGCAAGTTACTTAACCTCTCTTGGCCTCAGTTTCCTCCTCAACAAAATACTCACCTCAAAGTTTGTTTGAGAGTCAAATATACAGTAAGTCCCGTACTTTCAAGCTGCAAACTTTCCAAGATGTAAAGGTGCATGCGAGCTTCTGTATGCCAGCTGTTGTTCCGTACTGTTGTGCTTTTCAAGGTGCTAGACTGTCAGATTAAAAATGTTTTATTGTTTGTTTTTATGTATGTATTATTTGCATTAAAAATTCTGTAAACCTATTGCAGTATAGTACTATATAGCCGATTGTGTTAGTTGGGTACCTAGGCTAACTTTGTTGGACTTATCCCTGGGTTTGGAAGTTCCTCTGGAGAAGGGAATGGCAATCCACTCCAGTATTCTTGCCCGGAGAATTCCATGGACAGAGAAGCCTGGTGGGCTGCAGTCCGTGGGGTTGCAAAGAGTTGGATGCAACTGAGCAACTAACACACACATGAACAAATGGGACTTAGGACGTGCTCTCAGGATGTACTCGCTCCTATGTAGGGGATTTCCTGTACAGGAAGCCCTTAGAATGGTGCTCGGCAGGTATAAGTCCTGTGTAAGACTTAGGTGGTGTTAACCGTGGAGGGTGTGTGTTAGTAGCTCAGTCGTGTCCGACTCTGTGACCCCGTGGACTGCAGCCCGCCAGGCTCCTCTGTCCATGGGATTCTCCAGGCAAGAATACCGGAGTGGGTAGCCATTCCCTTCTCCAGGGATTCTTCCCGACCCAGGGATCCAATTCAGGTCCCTTGCATTACAGGCAGATTCTTTACCATCTGAGCTACCAGGGAATCACCTGGGGGTTGGGCTTTGTATTCTGCATAAGAAAAATGCTGAGTTGAGTCTGAATAGTTGTTACCAAGTTGGTAGCAATGGAATCAAAATCAATGGGAAAACCTGTTGAAGTTTTCAGCCCCTGAACTCCTTCACTTGCCTGATTCACTGCTCCTCGCAGGCCCGTTTATTTATTCCGACATCCTGGATTACAAGAATCTTCGGGAGATTGTGGTGAACAACCGCATCACCTGGCTGTTTCATTACAGCGCCCTGCTCAGCGCAGTGGGGGAAGCGAACGTGTCCCTGGCCAGAGCCGTGAACATCACTGGTGAGTCTCTGGGTCGTGCCCCAGATGCCCTGTTTGCCGGATTCCCCAGTTCCTTGGGAAGAGGTTTCCCAGGTTATGATGGCTGCTTGTTTCAGGACTGCACAATGTCCTGGACGTGGCTGCCGAGCACGGTCTGCGATTGTTTGTGCCAAGCACTATCGGGGCGTTCGGACCTACTTCTCCACGGAACCCAACCCCTGACCTCTGCATCCAGAGACCCAGGACCATCTATGGGGTGTCCAAGGTCCACGCTGAGCTTATGGGCGAGGTGAGCATCGCTTGGCAAGGCGACTCAGTGTCTCCTTTTCTATTTTTGTCTCAAACACCTGCTAATTCATCCTTGGAAAGGACTTCCTCCCTCCTCCAATCCCTGCCCCCAGAAATGCTCGGGGACTGATTGTGTTTGCCAGGTGGCCATAGCCATAGCTCCAGCCGAATCCTCAGCCCGTGCTAACATTCAGCACTTCAAGCATGCCCCCTGAGTGGCACCCCTCCTTCATTTGCTGCCCATCTTACTTGTTTGCACTGTTCTTCCAGGCTCCTGATATTACTATTATTAGAGCTAACTTTAAAATAACTTCAAGTGTCCTTTTGGTTTTCTTTTTTAATACACTTTGTCTTTATACTTGTATAGCACATCTCTTTTTTTGTCATGCCTCGTAGCTTATGCTTATGGGATTTTAGTTTTCCAACCAGGGATTGAACCTGGGTTCTCAGCATTGAAAGTGCAGAGTCCTAACTACTTGACTAAAATGTCCATAAAAGGGCATTTTAGCCAGTGTCTGACCCTTCAACTGATGTATCACAGTGACCATCTTTCCCTGTGCTCTCCCGACACTACCTCCTAGGACAGGATCATGGAGGTTTGTTCAGGACAATGAGCAGGGTCTTCCTTCCAAAGAAAGGCAGAAACTCCCCACTGTCAGCTGATCTATTATTTACTGTGTTGTCTACCATTGTTATCACCAGAATGGCGATTATTTGACAATAACAAACTTCAGGGTTCTTTGTTAAAGAAAAATGACAATTCTCGGGTCTTCATTTCCTCAAGGAGGATTTTAAGATGACTGTATGGGGAGATGTTTGAGGAAAAGGCTGTTAATTCTTTGCATTGCTCTACCTGATTTAAAAGATTCTTTTTGAAGTTAAGTTTTCTTTCTCGTAGTATTATTATTACCGGTATGGGTTAGATTTCCGATGCCTGAGATATCCCGGAATCATTTCTGCTGACTCCCAGCCTGGAGGAGGAACAACTGGTAGGTTGCTTTTTATTTCCTTTTTACGTAAAATTAGCTTTCTATTTGCCTGGTGCAGTGGCGATGGATCTGCTGTCATTCCAGCCATGTGCTGGCTGGGGTCTTCGCATCCTTTCTGAAAAGTGCGTCTGAGAAGCTCATTGAACCCTATTGACTTAAATTTGTTCAGGGCAGCCCAACCAATGCTGTAAATCCGATGGAATTTACCACCCACAGTGCCAGAATCAAACTGACTGATTTCACTAAGCATATTACCTTCCAAGTTCATCCATGTTGTCGTAAATTGCAAAATTGTGTTCTTTTCTATGAGTGAGTAGTCCTCCGTTGGGTACATTAGCCAGATCTTTATCCATTCATCTGTTGGTGGACATTTACATTGCTTCCATGGTCTTAGTTATAGTAAATAAAGCTGCAGTGAATGTTGGACTGAGTGTATCTTTTCAAATTAGTGTTTCCTTTTTCTCTGAATATGTACCCAGGAGTGGAATTGCAGGGTCATAGGGTAGCTCTATATTTAGTTTTTTGAGGAACCTCCATACAGTTTTCCACATTGTTATCATTTTGGATTTGAGCGTGCATTATGTTCAGTAACTCCCACATCAGAGATCCTTCCCGTATGAGGGGTTCTGAGATAACACGAAAGATGCTTGGCAACATCCGAGGGATTTTTACTATAGCTTTGTAGTAGTGTCTGAAGTCTGAGAGGCTTGTACTCCAGCTTTGTTCTTTTTCCTCAGGATTGCTTTGGCAGTTCTGGGTCTCTTGTGGTTCCATATGAATTTTAGAATTACTTGTTCTAGTTCTGTGAAAAATGTCATAGGTAGTTTAACAGGGATCACATTAAATCTGTAGAGTGCTTTTGAGTAGTATGGCCATTTTAACAATTCTATTGTAATTCTTTCAATCAGAAGCATGGGCTTTCTTTCCATTTCTTTGAATATCTTCAACTGAAATTTGAGGAATTTTTTTTTAGGAGATTTTAAAAGAGCCTTTGGGTTTGCTGCTGCTGCTGCTGCTGCTAAGTCGCTTCAGTCGTGTCCAACTCTGTGCGATCCCTTAGACGGCAGCCCACCAGGTTCCTCTGTCCCGGTTACTTTTTAAAAATTTGCCTAATGCAGTGCTTCTCCAGAAAGGCACTAGGAATCCCTGGGGATCCTTGAGTCAGACCCTCTCAAGGGATCCAGGAGGTCAAAACAATTTTCATATTAATGCTAAGATATTATTTGCCCTTTTCACCATCCTTTTCAAGTATATCGTGGAGTTTCTCACGGGCTGCCTGATGTATGTAGCATAGCAGGCTGAACACAGAAGCAGAGATGCTCACTATTTGCTATTAAGCCAGGGAATAAAGAGATTTTTCAGAGTGAAAACACACCATTCTCCTCACTGAATTCTCTCTTACTTGGAATCTATGTTCTTCTTTCACATGTAATATCATACATATGAATGTGTGGGCTTATTATCATTTTTAAGTGTAGAAATATTTTTTAAAGTTCGCAGTTAATTTCTGATATGGTTGGTGTTGCTAATTCCTGATACAGTAGCTGCTGCTGTGTGTGTATAGGAACTCAGCTGCTCATCATGTCTGACTCTGTGCAACCCCATGAACTGTAGCCCGCCAGGCTCCTATAACTTACCTTAATCAAACCTTTTTGAGGGCTCTCAGTGATTTTTAAGCCCACAGAGAGTTTCTGAGACTAAGACATCTGGGAACCACTGCCTTAATCCAAGAGGCTCACTCATAATTTTTGTTATAAGATGACCCTCAGACAAGCTTCTCTTTCAGACTATGCGGTCCAGATTTTCCATGAAGCTGTCAAGAATGGCAGGTTTGAGTGCAACCTGAGACCCGACACGAGGCTCCCAATGATGTACATTCACGACTGCCTCAGGGCCACCCTGGAGGTCATGGAGGCCCCAGCAGAGTCCCTGTCCATGAGAACCTACAACATCAGCGCCATGAGCTTCACCCCTGCGGAGTTGGCCCAGGAGGTGCTCAAGCATATCCCAGAGCTCCAGGTCACCTACAACGTGGATCCTGTCCGACAGGCCATAGGTGGGTACACCGCTGCACCCACCTCAGAACCAAAGTTCAGCTGCAGTCCCCCGTGTGAGTCCTCGAGGACATAAACCGTGGAGGAAAAGAAGAGCGCAGTGGCTTTCCCAGGGGCCCGACACCTTCGGAAGAAGGAGCTGCTGTCTCACCAGAGCTAGCCGATGGCACAGCTTTGGGAAATGATGTCCAAAGTGGGTGGACTAGAGCTGTCCAAATAAACAACTTGTCGGCATTTCACCACTTGCCAGTTTAAATATCAAACAGACAGACATAGTATGAGAGCAGCCCTGGTTCTCAGAGGCTGTGACTGTGCCCCTGTGTGAGTGCCATGCCATCTGAGCATGGCAGTCCCACCTTACAAGTCTGCAGCGGACTCTCCTGGTAGGTGACAACTCACAGTGCCTGGCAGTAGATACAGGCTTCTAGTCTAAGAAGGGGACTGTGTGTGCCCGTAATTGCTGCCCTGCTCTGCTCAAGGGAGATTTCAAAGAGAACGTTTCTTTCATGGCATGTTGGCCTTTATTTAAAGTGTTCTAGACCCTTTTGCAAACCTACAGCCTGAATAACTTAAGCTCTTTTCCATGTCTTATCCTAGCGGATAGTTGGCCAATGAACTTTGATGATAGCAACGCTCGGAAGGACTGGGGATGGAAGCACGATTTTGACCTCCCGGAGCTGGTGACAACGATGTTGAACTTCCACGGTTCTGAGAGCAGAGTTGCCCAGGCTAACTGAAGGGGCCGGAGGAAGAGCTCGTGAGTCCTGGGTGGCTGTCCAGGGAAAGCTATAACAACCCTGAGGTTCCAGACCCCAAGGAATCTACATGATATGGGGCTGAAGGACTAATTGGATTGAATTTTCGCAGCTCATATTGAACTGCCACATGGAGAAATGACTTGGCTTTAGCGTCTTCTCGATGCTGTAGGTTTGGTGGTAGCCCTTCTGAATCTTTGCTGTTTGCCTAAACTTGTCCACATCACAGAATGAAGACTTAAGTCACAATCATTTCCGTTTCCTTAATTAAGATGAAGTGACCACTTCTGGGAAGATATGTGACATTTGTATTAAATTAAACTTAATTTAAATATCACTCCTAAGACTCCATCATTCCCTTGACCAAGACCAAAGATTACTTTTAAAGACCATCAAAGATAATCTCCCAATTTAAAAGAATTCTTTACTATCCCATCAGAGCCTAAAAAAATGTCTGTGTATTAATCCCATGTTCACAATGTTCAAGAGATTTTAACCTGTCAAAAATGATCACTTCCAATTTATTTTTCCCTCTAAAAAGATACACTGCTGCTGCTGCTGCTAAGTCGCTTCAGTCATGTCTGACTCTGTGCGACCCCATAGATGGCAGCCCACCAGGCTCCTCTGTCCCTGGGATTCTCCAGGCAAGGACACTGGAGTGGGCTGCCATTTCCTTCTCCAATGCATAAAAGTGAAAGTGAAGTCGCTCAGTCGTGTCCAACTCTTAGCCACCCCATGGACTGCAGCCCACCAGGCTCCTCTGTCCGTGGGATTTTCCAGGAAGAGCACTGGCGTGGGGTGCCATTGCCTTCTCCGTGAAGATACACTACCGGTAGAAAACTAAGAATATCAGAGATGATCTGACTGTCAAGGGGAGCATCTCTCACTCTGATTGCCTTCCTGCTGGTGAGCTAGGGGGTAGTGACTGGGACTTTGATCCCTTACCTGCCACGTCAGGCTCTCCTGGAGCTTGTCTAAATGTACAGGTTTGGGGGCTCCATGCCTTCAGGTGGACTCAATTGTTGGAGATGGGAATCTCAGAGGACCATGGGTTATTCTCTTCCAGCACTGGGCCCCCAAATTTAGACCAATTCCAAACATGATTTTCTAAAGAGGACTTCCTTACAACAGCCCTTCTATGCACTCTCAGATGAGCTTTCAAAAGAGCTCCACTAATCCTCTGAAGGGCTTCTCAGGTAGCTCAGCAATAAACAATCTGCCTGCAGTGCAGGAGACATGGGTTTGCTCCCTGAGTCAATCCCTAGAAAATCCCCTGGAGAAGGAAATGACAACCCACTCCGGTATTCTTCCTGGGAAATTCTGTCCTGGGAAATCCCATGGCCAGAGGAGCCTGGCGGGCTGCAGTACCTCAGGCTGTAAGAGGTGGACATGACTTAGTAACAAAGAAACAAACACTTAAATGGAAGATGGAAAAGGAAGGAGGCCTGTGTGCCCATCATCACTCTACAGGGGCATTCACCTGCTGTTCAGAGATGCTCCCTTGCCCATTGTGGGCAGGCGGGTCTATGCTCTGCCCCCTCCCCTGTCCCCTAGTGCACTGAAGCCTGCCGAGTGCTAGGTCTGCAGGATTCGTAATCCAAGGACCTAAAGGAGACCGATCGCCTAGCAAATAGGCAGTGACACTTTAAATGTTTCCCTTCTTTCCTTCATGACACTTGAACATGAGCCTGCCTGGCACACTGGAAATCCACAAGTCTTCCAAATAAGTACAAAATGTGAAAATCTGATTTTAGAGGGGTGTTTGATTTGGGGGAAAAGCTTTGCACCTGGAGGAGAAATGAATTCCGGCCGTCGCTTTGCCTGAGGTTGTGGATCTTGCCCGAGTCACTTCCTGTCTTGAGTCTCCACTTCCTCACCTGTGAGGGATAGCGTGAGCCTGGCTGCAGCTTCCTGACTTCCAAGGCTGCGGCTTCAATCAGGGGACTAGAAACAAGACCATAGTTAAACATTTCCTGAAAAAGTAACATTGGGTATGTTTGAAAGCATATCTGTAAACATGTAATTTATGGGGTATAAGAAAGCCAACTGGGGGATAAGAGGAGGAGGGATAAACTGGGAGCTTGGGATTGACATATGCACACCACTATACATAAAGTAGGTAATTAATAAGGACCTACAGTTCAGCACAGGGAACCCTACTCAGCACTCTGTAATGACCTATTGGGAAAAGAACCTTAAAAAGAGTGAATATATATATATGTATAACTGATTCACTTTGCTGTATACCTGAAATTAACACGACATTGTAAGTCAACTATACTCCAACAAAAATTACAAAAAAACGAAACGGCCACAACCCCACCACTGTGCTCAGGGACCACCCATTCTCACAGGCCGCCTCCCTCCCCCCCATACTTTCCTTCTCTTGTGTCGTGTTTGCTCATCAGAGGGGGGCCTGGCAGGGTTTCCTCACTTCACTGGTGTGACATTAAGGCTCCAATGAAAGATGAATCAATATTTCCAGTTCTTCTCCTCCTTTAAATAAACCATTATCGAAATACCTTAATGAAAAAATATTTTGCTGAAAATTAACTCAGCACATTCATATTAAAGCAAAACTATTTGGTTGTCTTGCTGCTGCTGGTGCTGCTGCTAAGTCGCGTCAGTCGTGTCTGACTCTGTGCAACCCCATAGATGGAAGCCCACCAGGCTCCTCTGTCCCTGGGATTCTGAGGACTATGTAAAGCTGAATTGCACATTTGTAGTCAGTGAAAGAGGTAGAATATATATATTGCAACAGTTTGACAATTTCTAGTTTTCTCCTTAAGTCATTGAGTTTGGGAGTGGGGGAAACTTTTGCTAAGTATCTTCCATATGCTTTGATACTAATTTTGCAATGTTTGGAAATAAACTCTGGAAATGAACTGCTGTGCTGATGTATTTATTCAGTCTTGAAACAGATGGGATTCTGTTTGAAAGGGAGAAATGATTTTTAAGAATCTTTCTGTTTTAGTAAAAGATTAAAAAAATGTCCCTGTTCATACTGAATTTTGTATAATTGTATGCAAACTGTTTTCAACACTTCTGTTTAAAGATGGTTTACAACTCCCTGGGAAGATTTCTTTGCATTGATAAATAATAATAATAATAATACTCAGTGAGTGTTTCTGTTTTGCTATTTAATATCATTTTTCACAACAAATATCAGGGAACCCAGATTGACTTCATAATTTAAAACATATATCCCTTATACCTCTCATATCCCCAGTAGAAATTTTAAAACACTGATTTTAGCATTTCTCCCCCTTTTCACTTAAAAGTTGGGTGCATAATTACTATCTTTTTTTTCCTGATCCAAGGTACTCTTTCAGAAGTTCCTGGGTTACTGTTGTTAAGTTGTGACTCTTTTGCAACACCGTGGACTGTAGCCCACCAGGCTCCTCCATCCGGTCCATGGGATCTCCCAGACAAAAATACTGGAGTGGGTTGCCATTTCCTATTCCAGGGGATCTTCCTGACCCAGGGATGGAAACTGTGTCTCCTGCATTGCAGGCAGATTTTTTTGTTTTTTTAATCACTGAGCCACCAGGGAAGGCCTTTCCTAGGTTAATAGAACAATGGAATACTCATATGCACAGATAAAGTGAAAAGTGAAAGTTGCTCAGTCATGTCCAACTCTTTGCAACCCCATGGACTGTACAGTCCATGGAATTTTCCAGCCCAGAGTACTGGAGTGGGTAGCCATTCCCTTCTCCAGGGGATCTTCCAAACCAGGGATTGAACCCAGGTCTCCCACATTGCAGGTGGATTCTTTACCAGGTGAGCCACAAGGGTACAGGGGTTAATAGTCAGCCTCCTGTTGCTCTGGCTAAGCCATGAGAAAATCACCATGGGAAAAGAATAAAAGCAAAATAATAGCAATACAGCATAACCCAGATAAAAGCACATTGGGTTGATCAGTTGGGGTTGTCATTCCCTGCTAAGCTAAAGAAAAACATAGTGTGGACCTTGGAACGCTGGGTCAGCACAAGTTCATAACACTGCTTGTGCACACATTAAGATGTTTTCCCAAGGCATATGCGGGTCTATGACCTCCAGCTAGGTGATAGCCCTTGTACAAGAAAATAACAAAGATAGTTTAGAGTAATCAATAACCAGAGATCAAATTGCCAACATCCGTTGCATCATTGAGAAAGCAAGAGTGTTCCAGAAAAACCTCTACTTCTGCTTTATTGACTCTGCCAAAGCCTTTGACTGTGTGGATGACAGCAAACTGTGGAAAACTCTTCAAGAGACGGGAAACCAGACCACCCGACCTGCCTCCTGCAAAATCTGTGTGCAGTTCAAGAAGCAAGAGTTAGAACTGGACATGGAACAACAGACTGGTTCCAAATCAGGAAAGGAGTATATTGTCAAGGCTGAATATTGTCACCCTGCTTACTTAACGTCTATGCAGAGTACATCATGAGAAATGCCGGACTGGATGAAACACAAGCTGGAATCAAGATTGCCAGGAGAAATATCAATAACCTCAGACATGCAGATGACACCACCCTTATGGCAGAAAGTGAAGAGCCACTAAAAAGCTTCTTGATGAAATTGAAAGTGGAGAGTGAAAAAGTTGGCTTAAAGCTCAACATTCAGAAAACGAAGATCATGGCATCTGGTCCCATCACTTCATGGGAAATAGATGGGGAAACAGTGGAAACAGTGGCTGACTTTATTTTGGGGGGCTCCAAAATCACTGCAGATGGTGACTGCAGCCATGAAATTAAAAGACGCTTACTCCTTGGAAGAAAAGTTATGACCAACCTAGATAGCATGTTGAAAAGCAGAGACATTACTTTGCCAACAAAGGTCCATCTAGTCAAGGCTATGGTTTTTCCAGTGGTCATGTATGGATGTGAAAGTTGGACTGTGAAGAAAGCTGAGCGCCGAAGAATTGAGGCTTTTGAACTGTGGTGTTGGAGAAGACTCTTGAGAGTCCCTTGGACTGCAAGGAGATCCAACCAGTCCATTCTTGCTGGGGGCCAGCGTGAGGAACTCCACCCATGGCAAAGGTCATGAGGAAGGAGGCTTGGCATACGCAAAGTCGTGATCAAGCCTCAGGAAACCCCCTGTTCCTGAGAATCTAACCCCAAAACCAGAGTCTGTTTTATCCTCTCACCTACACCTCTGACTTTACGGGGGGCTCTCCCCCGTAACCGTTTCTCTCAGAGAAGGAGTAAACGTGCAGCTCCAAGGCAATACAAATTCCTGGGCGTGACAAGAGTGTTTCAGCTTACGGACTCCTCTGAAGTTTATCTAGCCCACCTGTATAGGTTCTTCCGGCCACATGTGATTGTTTACAGCCTCCCAACCTGAGAGGCACGAGATGTTTTAGACTTAACTAAAGGCAAATTCTTTTGGGGAGTTAGAAATTATTAGTATAGTGGGTTGGTTAGGAATTATATTGGTGAAGGGTTTTTCATTTGTTGTGTCAATAATTGCTGCTAATTCCCTGCTCTGGGTGGGACAAGGATGTCTCAGGTCAAACCTCTCTGCTGGCAGACTAGCTTGTGTGACAGGATTATCCATACTCCTGCCACTACGCATGTGATTGTTTACTACCTCTCAACCATAAACTGCACAGAGAGTTTTGGAGTATTTTGAGAGTCTTAATTAGCATAGGACCTTTTCTTGTTGAGTCAATGATTGCTGCCAGGCCTCCATATCCTTAGGCACCTGGGAATATATTAATTAATGTATTTGGAATATAGAAAAGGAAATATAGTAGTTTTTAAGGTTAGCAATACTAGACTTTTTGAGTTAATGGATTTTCTCTTTTATAATAGATCACTGTGCTTTGTTATAAATCACTGTGTCCTTGCTATGTGAAAATGTAACTTTATCACTATCTTAAGACTAAATAGATCTTAAGGGGAACATTGGTGAAAGGATTTTCATTTGTTGGGCTGATGTTTGCTGCTAAATCTCCATGTTCCTGCCCTTATAATGAATATAACTAGCATATAGGAGAAATAAGTATTAACCTTTAAGATTAATCATGTTAACCTTGGGTTAAATAAATTCCTTTCTTGATTGTAACTCACTACACCCTCACCCTATAGGAATGTAACTTTATTTGGAGGGTGGTGTCTGGTTTAAGAAAAAACACCTTTGGAAGAAATAAGTTTTTTGGTTATCAGAAAGAAAGGATCATAAAATCCCTAAGACCTTTTTATGTAAAGCACCTGATTTTGATAAAGGTCAGGACTGCTGACCGCGCCCCCCCCCCCCCCCCCGCCCCATGACTCTGTATTCATCCCTATATGTAACAAAAGGTATATAAGCAAACCCAAAAATAAACAAATCGGATCAGTTTCCGGGAAGACTGATTCCCCCATGTCGTTCTTTCTTGCTCCTCGTTTTTCTGGCCGAATTCCCATCTGGAGCATGGATGCTATTCCATGTAGACCGCATGGATGCTATTCCATGTAGACCAAGTTATTCAGCCTCTTTTTCTACACTTATCTCCTACTACACTATCCGTTTCTAATCTCTCTATATCTGTAATTAAATATGTATTTTTCCAAAGACGCCGATGCCATCCCCACCTTCGAATCACCCTGGATCCACTGGGGCTGGACCCTGGCACATTCTGAAGGAGATCAGCTCTGGGATTTCTCTAAAGCTGAAACTCCAGTACTTTGGCCACCTCATGCGAAGAGTTGACTCATTGGAAAAGACTCAGATGCTGGGAGGGACTGGGGACAGGAGGAGAAGGGGACGACAGAGGATGAGATGGTTGGATGGCATCACTGACTCAATGGACGCGAGTCTGAGTGAACTCCGGGCGTTGGTAATGGACAGAGAGGGCTGGCATTCTGCGATTCATGGGGTCGCAAAGAATCGGACACGACTGGGCAACTGAACTGAACTGAACTGAAAATCACTGCAGATGGTGACTGCAGCCATGAAATTAAAAGACACTTGCTCCTTGGAAGAAAAGTTATGATCAGCCTAGACAGCATATTAAAAAGCAGCGACAGTACTTTGCCAGCAAAGTTCCGTCTAGTTAAAGCTATGGTTTTTCCAGTAGTCATGTATAGATGTGAGAGTTGGACTAAAGAAAGCTGAGTGCCAAAGAATTGATACTTTTGAACTGTGGTATTAGAGAAGACTCTTGAGAGTCCCTTGGACTGCAAAGAGATCCAACCAGTCCATCCTAAAGGAAATCAGTCCCGCATGTTCCTTGGAAGCACTGATGTTGAAGCTGAAACTACAATACTTTAGCCACCTGATGTGAAGAACTGACTCATTTGAAAGGACCCTGATGCTGGGAAAGATTGAAGGCAGGAGAAGGGCATGACAGAAGATGAGATGGTTGGATGGCATCACCAACTCAATGGACATGAGCTTGAGTCAACTCCAGAGGTGGTGATGGACAGGGAGGCCTGGCGTGCTGCAGTCCATGGGATCACAAAGAGTTAGACACAACTGAGCTACTGAACTGAACTGAATCAATAAAATGGGAGACGTGACTGGGGACACAGGAGGCTGACTTCATTTTAGCACAACAGATACTCTCCGCTTACCAAGACACTAAATAAAAGTGATGTGGCTCTGAGGAACAGGGCTCTTGATCCAAGAGGTCTTGAGTCCCCTGGTCCTATCTTTAAAACTTTAATTCTGTCTCTAGTTTTGTTTTGTTTTGTTTTCCCCTCAAACTGCGTCAACCACTCTCGGTCCCTACGTGCTGTGCTGGCTGCAGCACAAGGGAAGCCCAAGAATACTGGAGCGGGCAGCCTATCCCTTCTGACCCAGGAATCGAACCAGGGTCTCCTGCACTGCAGGTGGACTCTTTACCAACTGAGCTATTAGGGAAACCTCGCACAGATAAAAGCATTTGCTGAAAATAATGCGCCTGGGACTTCTCTAGTGGTCCAGTGGCTAAGACTCCACGTTCCCAGTGCAGGGGACTGTCCATCTCTGGTCAGGGCACCAGATCCCCGATGCCTCAAATGAAGATCCCGTGTGCTGCAGCTAAAATGTAGCACAGCTAGATTAATCGATTAATTAAAGGGGGGAAAAAAACAGTGCCTGTGGCAGAACAGGTGCCCTGTTATTAGTTCTCGTGAAGTCTGGATGCTCACCTGCCTCCCCATGAAGCCAGGAGAACTCTGAGGGAAAGACCCAAGAATGGCATTTCGCTTTCTCCTTTCCTGGAACCTGACACAGGCAGGATGAAAAGGACACATTCAGAGCCCCGGAAGCTCACCCCTGCTTGAAGCCAGGTGCAGCAGAGACCCGGAAACGGGATGTGTTTCTTCCTGCTTTGGTGACAGGTTGCTGGGCTCTCACCCATGCAGCCATCTGGAAACCTGTCGATCCGGTTGCTGCTCACTGAGCGTTTTCACCTTTGTGTGCTTTGTTGCTCAGTCGTGTCCAACTCTTTGCGACCCCATGGACTGCAATCTGCCGGGCTCCTTTGTCCATGGGGATTCTCCAGGCAAGAACACTGGAGTGGGAGTGGGTTGCCATGCCCTTCTCCAGGAGATCTTCCCAACCCAGGGATGAAACCCAGATCTCCAGCATTGCAGGTGGATTCTTTATCATCTGTGCCTGGGAAGCCTGTGAATACTGGAGTGGGTAGCCTATCCCTTCTCTAGGAGATCTTCCTGATCTAGGAATTGAACCAGGGTCTCCTGCATTGCAGGCATATTCTTCACCAGCTGATCTACAAGGAACGCTTTGGCCTTCTGCTGATACTCTGTCCAACTCCACTGCCTGGAAACACCTGACTTACCTTTAATGCTGCAGGAATCAAGGCACCAGGATCCCTTAGACAAGGGGGATAAACCCCCTCCCACGTCCTGTAGCAGCTGGCATAGTGCAGAGCCTGAGCTGCAGGCACAGCTGAGGAACCCCGTATGAAGGGGACTGTGGGTCTTAGGAGAACCCAGCCACCACCAGTCTGAGGGATCTGGACCGGGGAGAGCCCTGCAGCAGGAGGTGAGGCAGGTGACGAAGGGCTGGGATTGGGGCATGTGGGCAAGAGACGGGAACATCCAGGAAAAGGAGAGGGAGCCCAGGCGAAGTCCTCCAGGTCTGTCCCCAGAGTCTGGGACCTGTACGACGGCATGCTTGGCACCATCCAGGACGGGGAGGCCTTTAGGCGATAACCTGATAAAACACCTAAGGAGGATCAGCCAGGTGGAGGAGACACACGAGGCAGGGCGTGGGGAGGGTGCAGAGCTGTCATGCCCTCCCTGAGTGCGCCACCCCCAGATGCTCCCTGAACCCCTTCAGTCAGGGTTTGAGTGTGAGTGTGAGTGACTCAAGTGAAAGTCAAAGTGTTAGTCACTCAGTCGTGTCTGACTCTTTGTGATCCCATGGACCGTAGCCCACCAGGCTCCTCTGTCTATGGGATTCTTCAGGTAAGAATCCTGGAGTGGTTTGCCATGCCCTCCTCTGGGGGATCTTCCTGACCCAGGGATTGATTAAATAGGGATTAAAAAACAAACTCTCAGCTGCACATAAATGCTACATTTTTCAGAGTAGAAGGTGCTGGCTTTCATCAGATTCTCAAAGGGTCCCTCTCCAACACAAAGGGTAAAGAATCACAATGTGAGGGATCCTCATGTATACATTCGGAGGAAAATGCAGACAACTCACATTAGGGGGCACATCTGGGGGGCTAGGCTGGCCATCTTCCCCCTCCCCCCGCCACTCTGCCCCAGGTACCAGGCCACAGCTGGACAGTCGTCCACAGCCCCAGCTGTGGTCGGCCAGAACAAAGCACAGTAGGTCGTGTGCCCGTGCCTGGCGCAGTTCCCAGGCCCCACTTAGCTTATCAGCCTCTCTGCCCTTGCCTTGAGGCTCAGACCTTGTGAGCTGATAGCATCCTCTCCTCCTGCCAGAGTCAACATTGCCTATGAAGCTGGTGGCGCTCCCAGAGAGGGGGCTGGATGCTGTCATGTCGCCGAGGTGCCAGGTGTGTTTGGCCTCATCTCAACAGGCCCCTTTGACCTCTCTCCTCATCTCCCTGCTCCCGAGGTCCTGTAGTGCTTATGTGGGTCAATGGATCCAAGGATGAGAATTCTTCCCTGTCTAGGGGACCCTGGGGGGGGGTCTGTTGTCAAGACCCAGCATTTTCAAATCTCGGCCGCTTGGACCTTTTGTCTCACTGGTGGGAACCCTGGTAGAGCCTGTGCTTGCAGGCACCAGAGCCGTGTGCAGGGGAGCAGCATCCCGGGGCAGGCAGCTCTGAACCTGTGCTTAGCGAAGTCCCCAGCTTGTGATGGGACACAAGAGGAGACAGTGATCAGTCGAGTATCTGCAGGCTCAGGAATTCTATGTGCTGTCAAAGCAGCCAAGGCCTCCATCTCCGTGCCAGCACCGTGTCATACAATAGAGATTTGCAAAGATGCCACGCCAGCGTTCCTGCTGGGTAACCCCGGAAGAAAGAAGCAAGTTCTGCATGTGGTTAAGACTCAGAAGGCATCTGTCAAGAAGTATGGACTGTGCATTGGGGAAATCGGGTCAGGCTGGCTGAGCCAGTTATTACAGGAGTAGTTTATGGCAAAAATCGTAGCTAAGGAACCTAGAAACATGAAAGACCTTGACTTCTCATTCTTTGTGCAGTTAATTTCACAAGCAGGAAGGAGGAAAGCTATGCTGGTTGTTGCTGGGAAATGAGAACAAATAACTAGGTCGGAAAAGATGACATTGGGGGTAGATGCAACCCAGCAACCTCAGTTTAGATCAAACAGACAGCGGGGGCTACCAGTTCCTCACCTCTGATCAGAGAGCAACCTGAACCCTGAACTAGTCTGTGAACAAAAACACCCGATCGGGGCATCAGTAGAAAGTGTGGGAAAGGCGCATCCTGGAAGGGCAGGCTGAGAATCTCCACCCAGGGCTTTTCACTGGGTGCTGGCTCATAGATGGCCGTCTTCTCGCTGTGTCCTCATGTGGTGGAGGCAAGGGGTCCCTCGGGGGGGTCTCTTTTATAAGGACACTAATTCCCCTCTATGATGGCTCACCCTCTTAACCTAATCACCTCCCAGAGGCCCCATCTCCTCATCCCATCACAACCTGGGTTAGGATTCAACATGAATCTTGGGGAGACACAAACATTCAGCCCATCCACTTTAGCTGCTGCTGCTGCTGCTGAGTAGCTTCAGTCAGGTCCGACTCTGTGCGACCCCATAGACAGCAGCCCACCAGGCTCTGCTGTCCCTGGGATTCTCTAGGCAAGAACACTGGAGTGGGTTGCCATTTCCTTCTCCAATGCATGAAAGTGAAAAGTGAAAGGGAAGTCGCTCAGTCGTGTCTGACTCTTAGTGACCCCATGGACTGCAGCCCACCAGGCTCCTCCATCCATGGGATCTTCCAAGCAAGAGTACCAGTTTAGCTGATGTACCCTTAAACCAGGGAAACCCCAGTGACTCTCTGGGTTACATGTATGCTTGATTCTGCCTGTTCTCCTGTCTTGCTACTCAAAGTGAGGTCCACCAGCTGCAGCACCATCCCTGGGAGCTTGTTAGAAATGCAGACTCGGAGGTCACAAACCTGTGAGTCAGAATTAACAGGAACCCAGGCAACTCTCAGGCACATGGACATTTTGGAGAAATGCTGGTAAGCTTGATCCCAGAAAAGGTGTGGTCAAGGGAGACACGCAGTCATGGTTGCAAATCCTGTCTCCACCCTCCCACACAGGTGACCCACTGCAAGTTACTCACCTCCTCTGAGCCTCAATGTCCTCGCCTGCAAAATGTGGACAATCACAGTGCCCAGTTTGTAGGACTGGAAGACGAATTGCATAGGCTGGTGTATGAGAAGATCCTGGTGTGTAGTGGGTTATTGGTGGATAAGAATTCTTTTTCTGGAGCTTTCCTCCTGGCTCTGGAATGGAGGTTCCAGGTATGGAGCTGGGAAAGCAGTGTATTTCCTCAAATGGATGAATTACTCCCAGAAGAATTTTTGCCTTTGAACTAAGGTGTTGGAGAAGACTCTTGAGAGTCCCTTGGACAGCAAGGAGATCAAACCAGTCAATCCTAAAGGAAATCAACCCTGAATATTCATTTGAAGGACTGATGCTGAAGCTGAAGCTCCAATACTTTGGCCACCTGATGCGAAAAGCCTACTTATTGGAAAAGACCCTGATGCTGGGAAAGATTGAGGGCAGGAGGAGAAGGGGGTGACAAAGGATGAGATGGTTGGATGGCATCACTGACTCAATAGACATGAGTTTGCACAAACTCAGGGAGATAGTGAAGGTCAAGGAAGCCTGGCGTGCCGCAGTCTACGGGGTCACAGAGATTTGGACATGACTGAGCGACTGAACAGCAACACTGGTGCAAGGTATTGCTTTGGATCATTTACAGAACCTCACACCTGGGACTGTGCCCAGGCAGCGCCCTTGTGCACTGGGACGAGGTTGACCAGTGTCGGAAGGGCGCTCCCTGAGGTGGGGAAGGAGATCCAGCCCCCGCCCACCTGCCCGTGACCACATGGCCAGCGGTGGCCCAGCCCCTCAGAAACCAAGTGAGTGATCAGATCTGTCCAGGCACAGCCTGACACCCACAGCAGCTCAGAGAAAGGCCGCGGGAGAGAGGAGCAGAGGGGCAGGTTCACATCAGCCATTTTAGGAGCTTGGCTGGAAAGGGAGAGAGATCTGTGATAGTTGAGAGTCAAAGGATTTTTAAAAAAGATGAGAACTGAAATGTTATGGGGGTAGGGGTAACTAAACTAGCATTTATTCAGCACCTGATATTGTTTCTATAGCTTTACTTTTTATTTATATTTTTATTCTTCTTTAAAAAATATAAATTTATTTATTTTAATTGGAGGCTAATTACTTTATAGTATTGTATTGGTTTTTGCCATACATTGATGTGAATCTGCCATGGTGTACACGTGTTCCCCATCCTGAACCCCCCTCCCACCTCCTTCCCCATACCATCCCTCTGGGTCATCCCAGTGCACCAGCCCTGAGCATCCTGTATCCTGCATCGAACCTGGACTGGCGATTCGTTTCACATATGATAATATACATGTTTCAATGCCATTCTCCCAAACCATCCCAGCCTCGCCCTCTCCCACAGAGTCCAAAAGACTGTTCTATACACCTGTGTCTCTTTTGCTGTCTCGCATACAGGGTTATCATTACCATTTTCCAAATTCCATATATATGAGTTAGTATACTGTATTGCTGCAGAAGGCAATGGCACCCCACTCCAGTACTCTTGCCTGGAAAATCCCATGGACAGAGGAGCCTGGTAGGCTGCAATCCATGGGGTCATTAGGAGTCGGACACAACTGAGTGACTTCCCTTTCGCTTTTCACTTTCATGCATTGGAGAAGGAAATGGCAACCCACTCCAGTGTTCTTGCCTGGAGAATCCCAGGGACTGGGGAGCCTGGTGGGCTGCCGTCTATGGGGTCGCACAGAGTCGGACACGACTGAAGTGACTTAGCAGCAGCAGCAGCAGCAGCAGACTGTATTGCTGTTTTTCTTTCTGGCTTACTTCACTCTGTATAATAGGGGAAACTGTATGGTAGAACGTACCTATAGGAAAGTGCATGCAATTCAAAGCCCAGTTTAAGAAATAATTATAAAGCAAAGTCCTGTGTGGCCACCAGCCAGCTCAAGAGGCAGAACCATGCCGGAGCCCGAAGCCAGTGTGGACCATGGCCTCCCAGCAGGAGACCATGCATGTCCATGGTACTTTCTTAGTGTCCCTGTTTTAGGCAGGAGGTTCAGGTAGGTTAACTACCTCCCCCAGGGTCACACAGATCGTAAGCAGGAGAGCCAGAATTCAAACCCATGCGTATCTGACTGCAGAATGGGACTAAGGAGCAGGGTGCCTGCATGGGAATGGGGCAGGCTGAGGCCCAGGCCAAGGTGAGGTGGGCAGGGCGAGGCATGGACCCAGAGCCAGAACTCCCTGAGCAGGGGAGCATGGAGGAGAGGTGAAGGGGGAGCCTGGCCCACAGGCATCCGTCCTCAGGTCCCCCGACTGTGCCTAGCATTCTTGAGTCTTCCTGAAACACAGAGAGCTTGGCAAGCAGGCCTGGCCCTTCCAGATCACCAATGAGAGAGCATCCATGGGAGTGACAGAAAGCCCAGGGGAAGGATGGACCTTCCCCTCAGCGGGAAGGGTCCCAGGGGCTTCAGGCTTGCCTTGCTCTCAGGTCCCCTTGGTCTCAAGAGATCTGGGCTGCTTCCAGAGGAAAATGCTCTGCTGGTTGGTCTGAGGTTCATGCTGGGTTTCAGGTGAGATAAGACAGATAACAAGGCACTGATCAATGGCAGGTCAAGGTAAACCCCACTAGAAAGAGTTAGCAGTCATAGGCAGCCACATGGCCATTATGCAACCTTCAAATTTGATTCCTGCTTTTCCATAAGCACCTGGGAATTTCCGAGACTTGTTTATATAGAATTAGAACCTCTTACCTGACAGAGGTCACACCCACCTTGCCTTCCATCTGCCCAGTTCCCACCCAAGCCCTGCAAAGTGAAGTTTATTTTTAGTTTCTTAAGCATCTTTTCAGAGCTTTGAAAATGCATATCCATGCAAATAAAATACTGGAGTCTTGTCCCCTCCTCCCTCCATTTAATATGAGTAACCAATTTTATGCTTACTGGTTTGCACCTTGCTTTTTTCCCCTAATTAAGAAAAGGTTTTGGCAAAATGCGCATAACATGAAATTTGCCATCCTGGCCATTTTTGTGTGTACAGTTCACTGGCGTTAGGTACACTCACAGTGTTGTGCAGCTGTCAGCATCATTCACTGCCCAGCTCTTTTCATCTTGCAAAACTGGAACTAAACTATAACCCCGTTCCCCGCTCCTCCCACCCCTTGCGACCTCCGTTCTGCTTTCTGTCTGTGTGTATGCATTCAACTCCTCCAGGTACCTCACGGAAGTGGAATCACACAGTATTCGCCCCTTTGTGACTGGCTTATTCTGCTTAGTATAGTGTCTTCAGGGTTCATCCACACTGCAGCCTGTGCTAGAATCTCCATCCTTTTAAAAGGCTGGATAGTATTCCGTTGTGTGAGAGACCACATTTTGATTATCTGTTCCTGCATCAGTGGACACCTGGCTTACTTCACGTGGTAGCTCTTATAAATAATGCTGAGCATACAAACATCTGTTTGAGTCCCTGTTTTAAATTCTTTTAGTTAAACACCCAGAAGTGCAATTGCTGGGCCATCTGGCAGTTCTATTTTCAAATTTTTGAGGAACCTCCATACTGTCTTTCACAGCAGTTGTAACTGCTGTTACATAGAAGGTAACATACTATGTTATATCCCCACTAGTAATGCATGCAGAGAACGCAATGGCACCCCACTCCAGTACTCTCGCCTGGAAAATCCCATGGACGGAGGAGTCTGGTGGGCTGCAGTCCATGCAGTCACTAAGAGTGGGACATGACTGAGCGACTTCACTCTCACTTTTCACTTTCATGCGTTGGAGAAGGAAATGGCAACCCACTCCAGTGTTCTTGCCTAGAGAATCCCAGGGACAGCAGAGCCTGGTGGGCTGCCATCTCTGTGGTTGCACAGAGTCGGACATGACTGAAGCGACTTAGCAGCAGCAGCAGCAGCAGCAGCAGCAGCAGCAGCATCACAGGTATGAGTTTGTGGTTCAATGCAGTTTTGATTTACATTTTTCTAATATTTAGTGATGTTGAGCATCTTTCCATGTGCTTATTGACCACTTGTGTATCTTCTTGCAGAGAAGTTTAAGCCCTATGCGCATATGGTTGTTTCGGGTTTTGTTACTGAGTTTTAGGAGCTCTTTAAATATTCTGGATATTAATCTCTTATCAGATATGTAAGTTGCAAATAGTTTCTCCCATTCTCCTAGTTTCTTTCATCTGTTGATCATGTCCTTTACTTCTGATAAACTTTATCTTTTTTTGTTTGGTCATCTGTGCTTTTGGTGTTGTAGCCAAGAAATCATTGCCAAGTGGTAAGTCATGAATTTAAAAAAAAAAATCAAAATTAATACAAAAGAGTCCATGTGAAAAAATGATCAAAACCTGACCAAGATGGATATCTCATGACTTAACCTTCACCTCAGTGTGATCTCAATCACTGTGTGTTCAATCCTGTCTTCCCTGAAAATGTTGTTATTTTCTTCATATAGAGCTTGGGGGCATTGATTTTGACCTTTAAAAATATTGCGTTAAAAATACCAGTTGTCTTGATTACTGAGGTTCCTGATGCCCCTAACATTTTGTGCCTGAGCTGAGTTCCTCCCTCCCCTCACCCTAACACAGCCCTGCTCTGGACACAGAAGCTAGCCAGGCTCTCTAGTCATCTTCACGTGGGGCCAGCTCTCCTCTAAGGCTGGACACCCACCTCCACAGAGAAGCCCTCTGCCCTGTCAGCAGTCAGTAGACAAGCGTTCACTGCACTGGCTCAATCCTGATCTCCACCAGGGGCGTGTTGGCCTGTGTTTAACAGCTGGCTCTCGGCAGAGCAGGGATGGGCAGTGTGAGCAGTTTTCCATGACGTAGTTTCTTCCTCCATATGAAAGTTCAAGCCACAAACAAAAAGATGTTGCTGAAATCAGAGCTGAGAAGAGCTGGCAACGGGCAGATCCAAGCCACGGGAGGTACTGAAGGGAAAGCCTGTGGCCAGCGGGAGAGGGGACAGCACCTCCCCACAGGATGTTGTCACTGGGCTTTGAAATTGCAACACATCAGCCAAAGGTTAACTGGGATAGCAAAGGAGAGTTCATGCAGGAACTCGGTTCCCCAGGGGATGGAGAGGTTCTGAATCACCAGGGACCGTGTAAGTCCAGGAGCAGGCCCTCCATCCCTGGGCTGAGAGAGAGGAGGAGGCGATGGTAGGGACCAGAGCCAGGGGCTTGCGCGGCAGTGCTGGAACTCCAGACGAGATGGAGATGCTGTTGGACATGCTGCCAGAGGGAGGGATGAAACACCCTGGTTTCTCTTCTTCTCCTGAATTTCCATCCCCACCAGCACCTCCCATCGGGCTGAACACAGCTGATAGCCGAGAAGGGGGTTTGCAGGCTGCAGGCTGCCCCTTCGATACACAGCAGAGCAGGGAAAGCATGAGGAACAGGTCTGAGGGCATCCGGGCCCAGAAGAGGCACATCCAGGTGCCGGGTATCTAGGGCTGGTCCTTTCCCATAGTGCCCATTGCGAGAGTCAAGGGTACAGATGGTCTGGCTCTGTGATTCTGAGTATTGAGTGGTAATCAGATTACCTACAGAGGGAAAGGAGTGTGGGGCTTAAACAGCTGAGGACTTTATATTTAAACGTGAAACTTAGATAATTCCTATAGAGCAGGAAACTGAAATGGGAGTAGTTAAATATTTGGGAAAAAATTTTAATTAGAAACTTGGCTTAAGTATCAATAAATAATATTCTAGCAGACAAGTTAAAGACTTGATTCAAGTAAATAATATTCTAACATACCTCAAAACTTCGTCTTGTTTTATAAGAAAGAAATATTTCAGTTCTTAAAGCTGAAAAATTATTTTGATGAATGATAGAGCTGTCACACTTATAAACCTAAATATAGAAAGTAAGAAAGAGAAGCAGAAGATAATGAGAAAAGATGAGATAATGAAAAATATAAAAGTGAGAGTCACTCAGTCTGACTCCTTGCAACCCCATGACTGAATTCTCCAGGCCAGAATCCTGGAGTGGGTAGCTGTTCCCTTCTCCAGGGGATCTTCCCAACCCAGGGATCAAACCCAGATCTCCCTCATTGCAGGTGGATTCTTTACCAGCTGAGCCACCAGGAAAGCCCAAGAATATTGGCATGGGTAGCCTATCTCTTCTCCAGCAGATCTTCCTGACCCAGGAGTTGAAACTGGGTCTTCTACCTTGTAGGAGGGTTCTTTACCAGCTGAGCTACTAGGGAAGTCCAATGAAGATATAGGTCATATATAAATACGTATAAAGAAAAAATAAAGAATATTTAAAGTAATGAAACATCAATTGTAAAAGAAAATTATTCACTTTTAAATAAATTATATATAAATGCACATTTGATGACAAAAGTAAAAACCATCTTGGAAGGTCCATCCACATGGCTGATTGATATCCACGAAACGTCATGGGTTGCAGGTGAACATAAGCTGATAAAATTAAACCAACTCTTTAATAGGACATTTCAATAAACATTTTTATTACTTAGTTGGTAACAGAAATATTGAATAAATAGAAGTATCAAGCAGTACTATAATGGCTAAGAAATTCTTTAGTGAAATTACTTAGTTCAGTAGAAGATTCAGCATGCAAAATGAAACCATTTATACTGAGATGTTTACTTAGGATGAAAGTCACCTATCAAATATCATGGTTGAGAGTTTGATATGATTCTGTAAGTCAAATTATGGTTCAGACAATTACAGTTTCATCTAGCAGGTGACAGCTTGCCAGTCAAAAAAAAATGGTGAAAATTTTAAAAGATCAATACTTGGAACTGCTAAAATGATGAAACTGCTAAAATGATTTATTGATTTATTTTCTCAGTCATTTTATATTCTTGATATGTCATTATAGCAGCTCTATTAGTTTATTTTGATATAGATAGAATACATTTTGCTGATTTGATTTGCGTTTGATTTACATGACCATCTGCTGCTAAATAATATTTTCAGAGCACATGGGGAACTCATTTATAGAGGAGAGGCTGCAGCTGAATTTCAATTGGTAAGTTGGGAGGGGGCTTCAGCCCATAAATATGAGCATAAACCATGCCCGTAAATATGAACAGGGACACGTGAAGGAGCCTGTGTGATGTGTGTGCTCAGTCCGTCCGACTCTGCGACCCAATGGACTGTAGCCCACCAGGCTCCTCTGTCCATGGGATTCTCCAGGGAGGAATACTGGAGTGAGTGCCATTTCTTCCTCCAGGGAATCATCCCAACCTAGGGATCAAACCCGCATCTCCTGCATTGGCAGGCAGATTCTTTACCACTAAGCCATCTGGGAAGCTAAAAGAGTTGATACAGGGGCTCATTTGGACAACCAAATGTGGGCAGGGAAAGCTTACTCACTGTCATTCATTCCAGAAATGAACATGCCAAAACTTTAAAAAAGATTGAGATGTGCAAAACCGAGGTGTCCTTCATGAGAATGCTTCTCAGCACGGAAAAGAAGAATAACTGTCTTTGCTTTCTTTCCCCTGCCCTCAAAAAGCAGGCCATGTGTGAATGAAAGGTATGTATCACAGAAGTGCCCCAACCTACACCACCTCCTCTCCAGAGAAATGTTTATAATTGGAGGTATATGCGATGATTTATAGGCTATGGTTTTTCCCGTGGTCATGTATGGATGTGAGAGTTGGACTGTGAAGAAAGCTAAGTGTCGAAAAATTGATGCTTTCCAACTGTGGTGTTGGAGAAGACTCTTGAGAGTCCCTTGGACTGCAAGGAGATCCAACCAGTCCATTCTGAAGGAGATCAGCCCTGGGATTTCTTTGGAGGGAATGATGCTGAAGCTGAAACTCCAGTACTTTGGCCACCTCATGTGAAGAGTTGACTCATTGGAAAAGACTCTGATACTGGGAGGGACTGGGGGCAGGAGGAGAAGGGGACGACCGAGGATGAGATGGCTGGATGGCATCACTGACTCGATGGACGTGAGTCTGAGTGAACTTTGGGAGGTGGTGATGGACAGGGAGGCCTGGCGTGCTGCGATTCATGGGGTCGCAAAGAGTCGGACACGACTGAGCGACTGAACTGAACTGATAAAAGAGTTGTTTTAAAACTTGTGAAAAAAAGGCAAAAAAGACCTGTGTTTGCTTGACTTATCAGATTTTATAATTATGTTAAAGAGCATGTCAAAACTCTAACATTACCAGTTCTCAAGCAGGCTAGGGCTGTCAGGCTGGAGGCTGACAGCCCTATTAAAAACGGTGCTGTGTGTTCTGGATCCTGCAAGCCAGCTCTGATTTAAATTGCTCTTTCCTACTCTGAGCATCAGCGCCCTTTGGAAAATGCCATTATACTTCTTGGAAAACAAGACAGTCCAGACATGGTGCCCTAGCTTGTGCCCATCCGGTGAGTCACTAGGAGCTGATGGGATTTCGGTAGGAAGCAACAGGTGGTGTGAGGACCACACACAGGAGAAAACAGTCCTGAGCTGAACAGGGTTTAACACTGGCTTTTAAGTTCCTGGAAGGCCAGGACTGTGTCTTAATCCTTTCTGAATGCCGCGTTCCTAACAATGCCTCCCTACCACAGAGTATTTGTTGAAATACTCATAAATAAAGCATTGTTAAACACAACAGTCGGTGTTACAGTCATTCTATCCTCGAAAAACACGTGTGGACTGCTCTGAGCAAGAACATGAATGTCACAGCCTAGTTCTGCTTCTTGGATCTGTTACTGTTATTGATATGCTATTACTCACTGTGATTTCAATTAATTAACATAGTAACTGAGTTACATTTTCTGGGGCACAAGAGGCGACTGAACTCAGAAAACAAAGTTCCTTGGCACTTGAACTTGAATCCCAGGTCTATCATCTTCTACGTGGTCCTAAAAAAAATAAATCACTGATTTCTGAGCCTCAGTCTCCTTTTCTGTAGTGATGAAGGCAACAATAATAACTAAGCCAAGAGTGAATGGGAGTACTGTGAAGACGTCTGGTCACAGACCACACAGTCCCGTGTGGATACGAAAGGCTCTCTGCAAAGATTGTAACCGTGTGTAGGCACGGCCGGCACTCGATTCAGAGAAATAACCAGCTGAACCTCCTGGGGGCAACATATGAGTTTGCTCCACATCATCAACAGTTGGTGTTACTAGTCTTTTTTAGTGTTTCTCACGGGCGTGAAGCGGTACGCATGCGTGCTACGTCGTTTCAGTCGTGTCCGACTCTTTGCGACCCCATGGGCTGTAGCCTGCCAGGCTCCTCCGTCCACGGGGATTCTCCAGGCAGGAATACTGGAGTGGGTTGCCATGCCCTCCTCCAGGGGATCTTCCCAAGCCCGGGACTGAGCCCGCATCTCTTAGGTCTCTTGCATCGGCAGGCAAGTTCTTTACCACTAGCGCCCCCTGGGAAGCCTGGGAGGTGGTGCACCGTTGTGGGTTTAGTTTTCATTTCCCTGATGACAGGCGGTGTTGAGCATCTTTTCACGTGCTTGCTGGCCACTTGTTTTCCTGTGAAGGGTGTGTTTGAATTTTTTTGCACATCAAAAAATTAAGTTGTCTTTTTATTACTGAGTTCTAAGAAGCTTTTTTAAAATTTTCTGGCTACGAGTTCTTTGTCAGACATATATATTGAGAATACTTTCTCCCAGTTTGTGGTTCATTTTTCCATAAGCAATCTCTTCTCAAAGATCAGAAGTTTTACATTTTGATAAAGTCCAATTTGTTAAAATTTTTTGGTTTGGTTTTTTTTTTTTTTTTGGCGTTTTTATATTAAAAGATCTTTGCTTATCCCAAGGTCATACAGATTTCTAAAATTGACACAAAACATGAATCTCTGTTGAGATGGCATGGATAAAACCAGGGAGCCATATAAACCTTCAGCTTCCAGTCACCTTGCTTTCCTAGAATTGGCATATTGCCTGGCACAAATACTAAAAAGTATTGGTAGAATTTAATTTAATTGTGACAGTGTATTCCAACTAGAGATTTCCATTTTTGAGTGATGGAAATAGCATTTGAACTTTGAATTTTCCACCAAATATGTACAGTGATGACGATCATAAATGGAAATATCAAGGTGTAAATTCTTGATGCTACAGTCTTTGGACAACAAACCACGTATTAGTAGATTCCTCTGTCTCTCCAGCAGGGGGCATTTTAGGATTTCCTTAACTCAATAAGTGTTAGTCGCTCAGTCCTGTTTGATTCTTTGCGATTCCATGGACTGTAGCCCACCAGGCTCCTCTGTCCATGGGATTGTCCAGGCAAGAATACTGGAGTGGGTTGCCATTCCCTTCTCCAGGGGATCTTTCCAACCCAGGGATCAAACCTGGGTCTCCCACATTGCAGGTGGATTCTTCACCATCTGAACCACCAAACTCCATATTAAAAATCTGAAAAAAAAAAATTATTTACAGTACCAGGGGAAGAACTTCCCAGATTTGTTTTCTCAGACCTCCTTCTCTGTGTGAGTCCAGAGGCAAGGTTCTTCGGGGAAGAGAGGGTGCTGGGAAGAGCCAAGATGAGTTAGGAGGCCTTGGTCCATTCCCAGTTCTGCATCACCCAGACGGTGGCAGGGGTCAGCCACTCCGGCTCTTGGACCTGCTTCTTTGTTCGCAGGACAGGAGAAGAAAAAACTCGTGCTCGGATTGCTAATGCCACCTGACTCTGACAGCATATGGTGTGCCCCACCTGCAGCTTGGGGTTGATATAAAGCCATGCTCTTCTGACGGTATATGACTGACTTCTAGCCCCATTCCACCAGGGCAAGTCTCTCTCCTGTCCCTTCTTCCCTAAGACTCATCACTCCCCAAGGCTGCTTCTTGCTCCCTGCTTTGTCCCTTGAAGCCGTGCGGTCACTTCCTCCTGGGTCCCAGCCCCTGGGGTGCATGCCTCACTGCACATCTGTGTTCCTATGAAGGAGCCAGGCATTCAGCCTTAGAGGTCCTTTTGAAGCTGTAGAGGCGTCAAGGTCATTTTCTTCAGGAGGTTTCTTGTGTGGGTGCAGTTTGCCCACCCCTCCCAGGCAGCCAACAGCACAGAGACTCCTGGCTCTCCTCCCCCAGGGGGATGGTCAGTGAGTCCCTCAGATACACTTTTCTGAAAGGGACCACTCAGGAAGACTCTGTGTCTCCTCTGCTAGAAACAGAAGCGGCTGAAAACATTTAACAGAAACCTGCTTTCAGAGCATCCCTTTTCACTTCCTGGGCACCATGTCACGTCTTTAGGATGGTACATTCAGTCTTTCCTTAGAGAGAGGTGTAGACAGCTGAGCTGAGGCTACAATGGTTGGGAGTGGGGGATATAGGGAACAACATTTTGTGTGTGGACAGTGTCGAAATTAAGATGTAGAACACCCAGTTGGTATCTGAAGAATTGATAGGGGTGGGAAACTCACACATCTTCTGTTGGTGGGGGGGGGGGTGGTTTGTGTGAGTAAAAACCCAGTGGTGTCAGCAGGCAGAGAGGCAGACAGAAGACCTCTTGAGAATCACCCACTCCAGTATTGCCGGAGCCCAAAAGTTTGCCTGCTGGAATGCAGAGCAGCTCTGGGAATCACGTCTTAAAACAGCCTGACTCTTCCAAAGGTTCTGTAAGCCCGGACGCCCTGGGTCAAGTCCTCCCCAGCTTGGGATGCTGGGACAATTCCACTTCCCACCCACCCTGACTGGTGCAACAGGATAGGAGAGGAAGAGCCCTTGTTCTGCCTCAGTCTTATTCCACCAGATGGGGCACCCTGACCAGGTGAGGCTCGAGGGCAGTGGGTGGGTGCCTGGGTCCCCCTCGGGAGGGAGTTTCCTTGAGGGAGGCAGAGTCCCTTGGGTCCTTTTTCAGGCTTCAGTTGTCCCCATGTTGGGAGGAAGGGGCTGGAAGAAGCATGACTGAGGGGCTCCCTGTCTGATAAGATGGTCTAGGAAATAAACACACTCCAGTCCTGCAGAGCTGGACCATGCCTTGCCGGATCACTTCCCAGGGAATTTCCATCCACTATAGGCGCCTGTCCCTGCCGGTTGGGAAACATCCCCAAAGGACTTATCTCTTTGCCATGAGTGTGGGTGACTACTGTCCAGAGCACTCCAGTGTTTGAGGTTTCTCTTCCTGAATCAACTTCCCTCGGAGACCGCCTAGCTGTCTCAACCAGTGTTTGCTTTGAGCCTGTGAACGGGGTATTTAAAAATAGCCTCGTCTGAAACCTTCCATGTGTCTGAGTGGTTCCAATCAGATTCCCATCAGATAGGTCCCTGGTTGTACTTGGCCTGTGTGTCCTGCTGGGGCCGCCACTGTGCGCTCCCCCAGCCCCTCTTCCCCAGCCATCACAGTCTCAGACTCGGGACTTTGACAGGGAGTTACAGTGAGCGATGCTCTGCTATTGCAGAGAAGCCAAGGGGAACGCTGTCGACTGAGCACAAAGGCCCCTTTCTAAATAAGCCGGGTGAGGTCTGCACGGGGCTCTCGGTCTTGACCAACATCGCCTATGCATGTAGCACGCACTTAGCCAGAGCCACCAGGCAGCTAACATAGCGTCAGGCTGGGCCTCTGGAAGACGAACCTGCACTGTCCCCACACTCTGATCACTACCTGTCCAGGCTTTCTCCACCAGCCCTGTCACGCAGAGTCCCAGATGGCGCCTGGACCTCCAGCTGTGGTCCCAGCACTCCACTGCTGCATCTCCGTGTTCCCTCTTCCCTCCTTACTCAGTTGGGACTCCTTGATTCAACACTGGTTGCTCTTTTGCAAAACACTTTAACTTGTGCTTCCCCATCCTCCCGTGTACCTGCCTGGCACACCCCCTCGCCACTGTGCCTGCTCTTTGTGTACGCTGCAGCATCTAACCATTGCTGGAGGGAACACACACACACACACACACACACACACACACACACACACACACAACCTCATTCACAGGATCTGCATCACCCTGAAAGGCCACAAGTTTCAAATGGGGAGCCAACACTGCCGGATGGTTCCACTACTCTTCCTAGTAAATGAACAGGCCCACCTGATGAGATAATTATTTCAAAACTTTCTTCCCAGACTTTCAACATTCCACCAACTCCAACTCACTCTCCTGTTTTACAAGGACAATAGGAAGGATCCAATAGGCCTCTCCTCCTCTTCCGACCAGAGATTCCTTAAGCCACTCATCTTCAATCTTTCCTCTCACGACAGTGAAAGGAGGGTCTTTGCTTCCCTTCCAGCCCGGCTCCCCCACTTACACGCTGACATTCCCCTCCTCTCCTCCTTAAGAACTTCACTGTTACAATTACTTTCTTCTCTCTCTTGCACCATCCATTTCTTCTTTCCTAACAGATTGTCAGCACCTTTATTCTATTATATATTATGCCAGCACCTTTATTATACATTTTATTGTGATACAGTTACTGTACAATTAATACTCTATCATGCATTTATTTTGTTATTATGCATTTATTTTGTTATACACTGTTTCAAGGAAACCAAAAATTGTTTCCCTGACTTCATGACTTTGAAGTCATGACGCTCCTATTTCTCAGCTCCCTTTACAGCAAACCAACTTGAAACAATCCATTTCTTCACTTTCCATTTTGTCCTCAACCCACACAACTGGACTTCTGTGTTACCCCTGATCTGAAAGGGCTATTGTTGCTGTAATAAAGGACAAATGGGCTCTGTCTTGCTTGAAAACACTGTTTCTCTCTGTGTGTACCTTTTCTTTAATTTCTCCACAGCAGTCGATATTGACGACACTCTCCTTGACACATTTGCCTCTTTCATCTGTTTTCCCCTGTACTTTACCAGCTGGTCTTTCTAAGTCTCCTTGGACTGTTCCTTCTCTATCAGAACCCTAGATGCTGGAGTCCCTAGGGTGTTGTAATTTAGTCAACACTTTCTTCCTAAACGAGTTTATCTGGGTATGGTGCTTTTCAATATCACCCAAACACCCAAATCCAGGTTCCCCAATTTATGCATCCAACATTGGTCTTTTCCTGCAGTCCAAGTTCTTGCAGCCTGGCACCTACTCACTTCCTGCTTGGACGTTTGATAGACATTTAAATATAACAGAACTGAGATGGAACTGTTAATGTTGCCCGTCTCCTGACTTGTGCGCCCCTCAAATTTTCTCATCTCAGTAAACAGCAACCCCCATCCAGCTGCTGACCAGGGAGCCAGCCTTAGTCTCCAGCCACCGGTGGGCCCTGCTGGTTTCACCTCCGAAGTATCTAAAGGGTGTCCCGCAGCAGGTCCCAAAGTAAATCAAGCATGCCTTCCCTGTCTGCTTTGTTCCTTTGCAGGCTTAAGTGTCTGTGGACCACCTATGCTGGTCTCACGGGGGTGTTTGTTAGAACAGATTCCTAGGCCCTAAGTCAGAGCTGCACACCAGGACCCTTGAGCAGAGCCCAGGAATTTCCTGGGAATACGCATTTGCATCGGCTGCTCCAGGTGGTGCTTTATGCGGCCTTCATTTTGAGGACCACTGCTTGAGATGTTGAATGAGTTTGACACAAATTCTCCACATGGGACAGTAATGCGAGGCAACGTACCTGGATGATGGAGTTGTGATTTGAAATATACGTCCTGTGGGTCCACTATCCAGCTGTGCTCTGAGTTTGACCCAAGTATTCTGAATCCAGTCACGTTTGAAGTGTTTAATGCAGGAGAGGGAGGGGCTTCCCACGTGGCGCTAGTGGTAAAGAACCTGCCTGCCTATGCCAGAGATGCAAGAGACTTGGGTTTAAGCCCTGGGTCGGGAAGACCCTCTGGAGGAGGAAATGGCCCTCCACTCCAGTATTCTTACCTGGAGAATCTCAAAGGAGCCTAGAGGGCTACACGCGGTCGCAAAGAGTCAGACAGGACTGAAGCGACTTAGCACACAGCGCAGGACACAGTGGGTTTGCTTCGGCTCCGGCTTTGGTCACAGACAGGAATAATGGCTGGGTATCTTAATTTCACCTCCTGAGCTGGGAAGCTCCCGATGGCATCACCACCAAACAGCCCTCCGCGAGGGAAGGCACCAGGAAGGCAGGACAGCGAATCCTGTAGCTCCTCCTCCCCCCACCCTCCTCCCCACTCCCTCTTTGTTTCTCTTCCTTTCAATTCAGTGCTTGGCCCGGTGAGTGCTGTAACAGGAACAAGGTAAAAGGAAGGACACGTCTCCTCTTTATAAAGATGTCCTTTTGAAATATTTTAATTTCACTTTTGCTAACAGCAATATAGAAACAATCATAAAAAATAAAATTATAAATTGTCCATCGATTACATAATAGCACTTGGTATTGATACAGGGAGGAGGCCTGGGGCAGGGGCAGGTCATCTCAAGCCCGTCCGGGCTCCCCAGGCCTCTGGGATCACTGCTGAGTCCACGAAGGTATCGGACATTGCCCTGCTTGGCAGTGTCAACAGAGACTTTGAGTTTTAAACCCAGGGGTTCTTGGGGGTGTCGGAGAGATGGGCAGATAATGAGTAAAACTGCAACAGTACTGCATACACATGGTAGAGCTGGAAGGCTGCTCTGAGGTGAGGAAGGTTAGGCTGTGACTGACTCAGACGTCTCTTGACCACACGAGGCAGGGACTTCACAGGGCTGAACTGACCCGGTTAGTTGTTTGCCTTCACCTTGGAAATAAGGCTGCTAACAGATGCTGCACTGTGACTAAGAAAGCACACCTGTCTTTCCCTGGGCTTCTCTTCCTGATCCCCTCCTCCCTTATCCCAAAGGAAGATTCTCTCGGGATGAACTAAGCACAATAGCTCAGACAACTAACCTATTCCAAAAGGTGTGTGTCTTGATCTCAAAGAAAGGAATCATTAGGTTAACTGAGCAACCGAACTGCCCAGTTGACTCATCCACTGACTTGATGCCATTCAGCTAGATCACTCAGCTTTGGTTGATTCCAGCTTTTTCAGTGACTGTAATGACTGGTTTCTAGAAAGAAAAATAACCAGTCTGGCACTTTGCTTCCAGAATATGGAATGGGCTTGCCCGTGTGGGTTGAGTGTGTATATGTTCACGTCTCTGTAGAGTGGGTGTGAGTGTGTGCAGGCCAGCCTGATACCCCACGACCTCAAGGGCTCTTCTGGAGGAAGGCTGGCAGGTGTGCCTCTGTAGGGCTTGGCAGCATCTGTACAGAACCCCGGAGGAAAGGCATCGCTGGGTTGAGGACAGGAGTGGGGCTGCTTGGCCTTCCACTGAGGCCTTCTCCATGGACCTCAAGGCCTCAGACTTCTGCCACTGCTCAGAGTCAGCTTGAAACAGATCTTGGCTAGGTGGTTGTAGCATCTTTGAAGGAAGCATAAACCCTCTGGCTCTTAGAAATCACAAGGAAACACCAAATTATCCTCTGTCTAACCAGGGACCAATCATTTACAAACTCCTACTCCCAGCCCACAAGAGGAAACCAACCTTTCCCCAGCATGGGTCATGGTGTTTGTGTGTGTGTGTGTGTGTGTGTGTGTGTGTGTGTGTGTGTGCGTGTGTGTGTGTGCAAGTATGCATGGGCCTTGATAAAACTACAGGAGGGCGAAGCAGGGAAGACAGAGCAATAGGGCACCTCACTTCGACGACAGAATGCTGACGGCAAGCAGAATTTCAACTTGGGAGGTGACAGGGTTGAGTGAGGCGGAGAGTAGAGAGCTTGGCAGCGGTTTGGCAAAGCCTTAGTACCATCTTTGGAATTCAAGTTCATTGATACATGATCCGTGTAGGCATTATTAATAATGATTATAATTAACACATCCATATTCTACAGCCACTAAAGAGCTGAGGAGCCTCGGGGTTGGGGGGGCCCTCCCCTCCCCTCCACTAGCCTCTTGTATTCCTCAATGAACCAGAGGGCTTGGCTAGAAGGATCAAAGACTTTGGGTCAAACACCCAAAACCCCCAGGCACAGGGCATTCCACTAGGTTAACTTCCTAAACTGTGGAGGTCTCAGTCCTCACCTTGCTGCCTCTCCCACCTGTCCTTAGGGAGAACCTTTTAAAACCAAACTCTGAACCTCTGTCAAACTTGACTTACCCACTGGTTCACCATTTGGGCAAAAATCAAACAGGTATAAACAAGCTGGCCATAGGTTAGTAACAGTCTGATTCAGTTAAAGTTAGGTGTTTAAATGAGGCACAGAATCTCAGAGGAGGCTCAGGGCGAGCTTCTGCAGAGGGCATGAAGGTGACGGAGGTAACAACGTCAGAATCCACCAGGAGGCCTCTGCTGGCCCCCCGGGGAAGCCCTAGGCCCTCCCTATCCCAGGTTGTGGAGTGACAGCAAAGGGGTTATTTGGAGGCTGGGACGGGTGTACGTGGCCAGAGCGGGCCTGTTCCACCCTGGCTACACTGGCGGGACCCCACTTACTGGAAACAATTTACCTGGCACCTGTGGGACCAAGGTCCAAGACCTTGCCCAGGGCGCTGGCGGCAGGTGGGGCCTGCTTCCCCGAGAGCCACCTGTTGGTTCCTTTTGATTTTCCTTTGCTGGTGGGTCCCTGCTGAGGTTGCTGAGTCAGCCACTTAGGGTGAAGCGAGCCTCAGAGCACAGTGACATGTCATGGGCGCTGCTGACGTATCTAATCACCTCCCTTCTGGGGTTCGGTGTCCTTGGGGAAGCCTTCTGCAAGAATCACAGCTTTGGCCATCCCCGCCCCCCCCACTTTGGGTTCCCAGGTCATAGCACCAGTGATTCTGGGAAACAGGAATCTGGGTTACTGAGTGGGGAGATGAGACGGGTGCGTGGGGTACCGAGGTCTCACTGAACATCGGATGGAGCGGCCGGTCTGCAGGACTCTGGGTACTAAACCAGGGTCAGGCGTGGGGACACTGGGCTCCACAGCTGGGCTCCAAGAGCACTTGTCCCGGGGACACCCTGCCTCCGGAGAGACCCACTGGGGTAGCTGGGCCTCAGCTCCCTTCCTACACCCCCGGTCCACCTCCCAAGCCCTCGTTCTGGCTCCACCGCCCCGTCTAGGGCTTCTCAGCACAGAGAAAACCTGCGGGAGTTGATGTTCATCTTGGTGACCCCGATGAGCTTGAGTGGCGCAGAAAGACTGAAGGAGGAGGCGAGGGGAGCGTCGCAGAAGAGGTCGGACAGCTCGTCGCGCTCCTCGAGCTCGTAGGTGGCGTCGTTGAGCATCCGCCGGTGGAGGTCGCAGGTCTGCTCGACCTTCAGCTGGTGGATGTCACTGCGCAGGCGCATGAGCTGCCGCGCCAGCTGCTGGTCCTGAAGCCGCATCTCCATCTGCCAGGGAAGAGCGAGGAGGGGAGGCGTCAGCGCCAAGCTGGAGGGGGAGCCGGGGTGCTGCAAGTCCCTTACCGGCACAGACCCCGGCTAACAGACCTAACGACCGGCTAGCATCATCATCTGGGGTCCCTTCCCTGGTGGCTCAGACGGTAAACAATCTGCCCGCAATGCGGGAGGCCTTGGTTCGATCCGTGCATTGGGAAGATCCCCCTGGAGGAGGAAATGGCAGCCCACTCCAGTACTCTTGCCTGGAGAATCCCCATGGACAGAGGAGCCTGGCAGGCTACAGCCCATGGGGTCGCAAAGAGTCCGACACGACTAAGCGACTAAGCAGAGCACAGAGAGGGCAGCCTGTTCTCAGGTCAGGGAATCATAGAGTGAGGCGACGAACGAGGACACGCTTGCCGCACAGCCCTTTGCGCTAAGCTAGATGCTGTGTCCAAATCCTTCTGGAAGGCGTGTGTGTCAGTCCTGGCTTGGAAGCATCTCCAGCTCATTCTCATTGTTTACAAATGGAGTAAGGGTATAAAGAAATGCATGGGAATGATACATACCAAGTTCAGGAGCATGGTTACTCTGGGCAGGAAGGAGAGACTGCGATTGGGGAAGGTATTCCGGGCTTCAACTCTGTTGATGCTGTTTTATATTACATGCTGGCTGGTGGGTATGCTGTCACCTTATTATGTAAACATTTAAGAGTATTTGCAATACTTCTTATTTCAAAAGAGCCAAACATAAATACATGCTAATATTTATTGGATGTTTTCCTGTGAGCTAGGCGCTGTTCTAAGCTTTCTGAGAAGGTATTAGTCAGCCCAGGCCGCCATGCAAAATACCATAAACTGAGTGGCTTAAACAACAGACATTTATTTCTCATGGTTCTGCAGGCTGGGAAGTCCAAGTTCCAGGACTTGGTGTGCTGATTCAGTTCCCAGTGAGGACGCTCTTCCTGACTGACAGGTTCTTCCACCTTCTGTGTCCTCACGTGATGCAGAGAGAGTGCTCTGGTCTCTTTTCCTCTATAAGGACAATAATCCCACCAAAAGGCTCTACTCCCATGACCGGAACATCTAATCATCTCCAAAGGCCCTGCCTTCCAACACTGTCACACTGGGGCCCAGGGCTTCAACGTATGAATTGGGGAGGAGAGGGCGGACATGAACTGGGTATGTTGATGTGCGACACCTAATCTTCACTACAACTCTGGAAGTAATATCACCATCCTACTCACAATTTCTGGGCTTCTCAGATGGTGCTAGTGGTAGAGAACCTGCCTGCCAGTGTAGGAGAAATAAGACACTCAGGTTCGATCCCTGGGTCGAGAAGATCCCCTGGAGGAGGGCGTGGCAACCCACTCCAGTAGTCTTGTTGGAGAATCCCATGGACAGAGCAGCCTAGCGGGCTACAGTCCATAGGGTCGCAAAGAGTGGGACATGCCTGAAGTGACTTAACGTGCACGCATGCACTCACAATTTCTAAATGAAGAGGCAGAGGCTCAGCAAAGCCAGTCCTCATGACAAGTCACAAAGCTCACTGACCGAGCTGGGAGGAGGTGCTCAGCTCTTTAGGTAGAGCTGGAGTGTGGGGCATGGGACTCGTTTTGTGCCCATGACCTAGGAGAAGCTAAGCTAAGTCACTTCAGTCGTGTCTGACTCTGTGCGACCCCATAGACAGCAGCCCACCAGGCGCCCCTGTCCCTGGGATTCTCCAGGCAAGAACACTGGAGTGGGTTCCATTTCCTTCTCCTAGGAGAAGGTTCATGATATATTTAGTGTTTGTTTATTTTTTCCTACTGAGGAAGAAATGGGATAATAACTCCTCACCTGGCCACACATTTACAGTTTCCAAAATTCACTTACAGGTTACATTTGTTGGACCCATACAGCCAGCCCCAACGTGTCGGGGGTGGCAGTTTGGTTGAATCCAGAAGAGTTTTAATGAGCTATTCCGTGTCCCAGCTTGGCTCCCAGGGTCTCCTCAGGCTCCTAGTGGAGTGTTTTCCATTAATGACACTTGGTCACTGAGGTCACCAGCTGCCCCTACTTGGCACGAGATCTGATTCCTTCTCACTGTTTGCTCTGCTCTGCTTGCAAGTGGTTAATGTTTACGTCCTTCTGTTTCTTCACGCTCAGCTGTGTTGTTCAGCCAGTGCTTGGAGCCCAAACTGATTTAGAAAGACCAACTGTGAGATTCCAGAGGGACTTTCCTGCTGGTTACACCCTCACTTTTCCCTCTTCAGGCTTAGAATCGAGTGCATTGCAGAAAAATTAGGGACTCCACCAATAAGCATTTCATTGCTCTACTTTCTCCCTTTCATTGCTTGATGTGCTTCTCCAGATCTCTTTTATCCAGACTTCATAGATGAGTAAAATCAGGATAGGAAGTCTTGCTTGGGGATCAGCAAAGTATTTAATGATCATCACCACCAAAGTATTTAACAGCAAGTTCATAGCATCCAGTTCATCTGTTTACTTCTCAATCCTTGGGCATCACAACCCAGATGCATTGCCAATCAGACTACTCTAGTAGAGCCAAATTAATGATGGCAGGCTCGCCAGAGGGTGACTGTTCATTCATTCACTTATTTGGAAGCTGGGCTGGGTGCTGCCTAAGCCCTTCTGAAGGAGCTGGGGGTCCAATTTGTCTGAAAGATAGTGCCAGCTCACATCACTGCTTTACTTAACATGGTCTTCTGGGAGTTTGGCTTGAAGCACTTCTTTTTGGGGTTTCCTGTAATTTGAAGATAGATCTCTTTGAAAGCTAGGAAGCCTATGGCTCAGATGTGAACCCAGAAACTGGCCTCATTGGATCTTCAATCTGAAAATATCCTTTAAAGTTGGAGAATTTCAGTTTTGACCAGGTGTCTGCAAGTCTCTGCGAGATGTGGTGGGCAGGGATGCCTGATGGGAGAAAGGGGCTATTTTTCTATGGCAAATAGATTTGGTCAAGAGTCTGAGAACAATTTAGGGTTGGAAAATCAGCTGAAAGAGTGGTGATAGTAAGGCACCTGACTAATTTCCTTGGACAAGGCCACCTTGGTGGAGCCACCTGCCACCCTCTGAGCTTGGAGGTGTTCACCTCTGCCTAGAAGGAAGGAAACCGCTTCCGGTGGGGATGGTGACCTGGTCACTCCCCTTGTTGGAGAGTGGAACACTGGAAGGGGCTGGGAATTCTGTTTCCTCCACTGCCTTGGTCCTGAGGGCACCTGATCATGTGAGCAGCCCATCCTATGTCTCGCCTGCAAGACATATTTTGTTATGACTCCTGAATAGAAATCCACTATTTCACTTAATAGTCAAAGAAATAGTGTTTGTTCCAGGGCTTCAAGGAAAAGCAGCAGTGCTGGCCCTATTCCCACCTCCTCTGCAGACCACACAGGAGTTTTCCAAGGGGACTCCACACCTTAAATCCTAAACTGAGTCCTCAGTGAAGAGGTAACTTCACTGCAATCAAACCAAATCCATATAGAATCAAGTTTTATGAGCCCCTGAAGAAACCTGAGTAAAATGTGCAGAGCTAAGAGGCTCTTTCCCCCACCGCTAGGATTTCTTCAATTGTGTTAAAATACACAGAGGATAAAACCTGAGCGTCTAAACCATTGTGAAGTGTGCAGTTCAGTGGCATTAAAAACTTTTACATTGCTGTGTGACCATCACCACCAACTCTCTTCAGAATTCTTTCCATCTTGCAAACTTGGAGCTCCATCTCCATTAATTAATAACTGCCCATTTCCCCTCCCTTAGCCCCTGGCAACTACCATTCTGTGGATTTGACTATCTGGTCACCTCGAGTTAAGTGGAATCAGTACATTATTTACTGTTTCGTGACCGTCATATTTCATTCATTCGAGATTCACTCACGTTGTAGCACGAGTCAGATTTCCTTTCTAAAGCTGATGTATATTCCACTGCGTGTATAGCTCACGTGTGGCGTATCCGCTCATCCATGGATGAATGGGTGTCTGGGCTGCTTCCAGCTCTTGGCTCTTGTGAATACCGCTGCTATGAACACAGGTGCAGCAGGCTCTGAGTCCCTGCTTTTGCTTCTTTTGGGCGGAAACTAAGAAGTGGAATTGCTGGATCATGTAGTCATCGTACGTTTAAGTTTTTGAGGAATCGCCATACTGTTCTCCTCAACGTTTTACTGCAGTGCTTGTTTTTATTCCTGCCAGTCCAGAGGCAGGAGTAGTCAGTTCCTCTTTTAACTCTCCAGGAAATCACTAATGACCCATGAGACTCGGACAAAGAGACCTCACAGCAAACCACTTACGCACGCAGATTCTTCTGTTTCCTGCGTTTCCTTGGCCGCCACCCTCCTCGATTCTCCCTTTCTATCCCCCGACCCTGGAGCCTTACCACTCATCACACCCCCTCATCTCATCAAAGACAACTGGAGAAATCTCCCTCCTCCTCTTGCAGATGTTGTTGTTAAGTTGCTAAGTGGTATCTGACTCTTTGGTGACCCCCATGGACGGTAGCTCACCAGGCTGCTCTGTCCCTTAGATTGTCCAGGCAAGAATACTGGAGTGGGTTGCCATTTCCTCCTTCAGGGGATCTTCGCAACCCCGGGGTCAAACTTGAGTGTCCTGGGTTGGCAAGTGGATTCTTTACACTTGAGCCACCTGGGAAGCGCTTCCTCTTGCAAAGCAACTTAATTACCACTTTAGTTAAATCTTCCCTCCCTTGGAGTTTCACCTTTCACCTTAAGAAACAACCAATCTCTCCAAATAAGATCATCTATACCATTTTTCTAAATTCCACAAAACATCCAGATACCAAGGAGGAAGGGAGGCCAGGATGAACTGGGAGATTGGGATCTATACACTACTGATATATGCATAAAATAGATAATAAGGACCTACTGTATTTCACAGGGAACTCTACTCAACACTCTGTAATGACCTATATAGGGAAAGAATTTCTAAAAGAGTGGGTATATGTAAATATACAGCTCGTTCACTTTGCTGTATGCCTGAAACTAACACAACACTGGAAAGCAACTCTACTCCAATAGAAATTAATTTTAAAAAATCCCCTTTCAATCAGTTTGACTTAAGATAGTCAGTGGTAGCTTCTGTTGCCTGAGACCAAGTTCTGTGACTGGTACAATAAGTTTTTCCTGCCTTCAAAAGAAAGAGAGAAAGAAACAGGCTCTCCTAAGAGCCATTCTTATCTGACTCAGAGAATCTAATGTGTGTTGCCTGCAGCCAAGCACTCAGAGCAGCACAACTATTGCAACAGGGCGTGGGCCAGCGGCCACCCAGCCCCCCCTACCCGCTTTGGTGGATGTGCTTTCTCACCCCGTGGGAACACACCCTTTCACTATGCCCTAATTATAGGATTTCTGGAGTTACAGGCTGCGCCTCTGAGAATCCTGTAAATATCGTTATCCCGCAGAGGCCACAGGCCACCCTGGGAGGGGGAACTACAAATCACATGTCCTACAGCTGAGCCTTTGCCAGGGCGAGCATTAAGCCCGCATGGATGGTGGAGTCACTGGGACCAGGTTTTAGGGCCAGCGTCTCTGTCTTTTTAATAAAGGCTCAAAACTGGAAGGCCCTGTCCAATCTCCATATTCCAAACCTAGAAGGACCTAGATGGTGGAATTCTTGCCTTTATTTGACTAGCATTGCTGGAGAAGGCAATGGCACCCCACTCCAGCACTCTTGCCTGGAAAATCCCATGGACGGAGGAGCCTGGTGGGCTGCAGTCCATGGGGCTGCAAAGAGTCGGACACGACTGAGCGACTTCTTTCACTTTTCATTTTCATGCATTGGAGAAGGAAATGGCAACCCACTCCAGTGAGTCAGTTGCCATTTCCTCCTCCAGGGGATCTTCCCGACCCAGGGACCGAACCCAAGTCTCCTGCATCTTCTGCAATGGCAGGCGGATTCTTTACCACTGAGCCACCTGGGAAGCCCAGCCTAACAGCTACAATTAATCTTTGCTTGATGCTGAAGAGAGACTGGGTATAAAGCTCAAGCCATTCTCTCAGACACATGCTCCCTTCTCTATGGGACTTAATGCTGGAAACTTGGGAACAGTTTTTGTAACCTGTCTCGTGATTTAACTAAAGGTCCAGTACTGTTTTAATCAGCATTGTTCAGACACACACTTAGAAGCCTGGACAAAACATGACTCCGTATTTGATCTTGGCCTCTCAGAAAGAGCCAGAATCATGCTGTGAGGAAAGAAAGCAAGGCTTGTCACTGAAGTGTGCTGCTGGTCGGCAATCTCAGATGCTGGGAAAAATTAAAAAAATTTTTTCAGACACCCCTAGAAACCAAACTGTGTTTGTGAATTGATTTCCAGGAGATGCTGTCAACTCGGGGAGAGGGTGGAACATGTTTCTCAGCCTCCTCTTACCCTGCAGCCCCCCACCTTGGGGCTGGGGCAGGTACAGGCTGGATGCCGGGTCCCCTGATGTCGCTGGCCGGGGATGAGGGTGGGGGCAGGTACCACAGCTCCCATCCTGTGTCTGGGGGGGTTCCTCCAAGGTGCTCTCCTGATCCCCCTGGAGCCATCGTCTGCTGGGAGGGGAAGTCAGAGCAGAGCCCCGCAGCTGGGACAGAGAGCAGGAGCTGCTTCAGGCCCTACCAGGGACTCTCCGTCACCAGTGGTGAGTCATACCCTACACACTCTATGATAAGGTCTTTGATTTTCAAACTTGGAAGGTCCCAGGCCAAATTACCAGTTACACAGGTGAGGCTGACCTTTGAGAAGAATGTGGTGATGCATTCTGCCGGCCTCCTGGTCTGTACCCAGAGCCTCTGGCTTCTAGTCTGCTCTGATCTGAATCTTTGTGTCCACCCCTCCCCATATGCTGAAACCCTAATGCCCAACGTGCTGGTGTTAGGAGGTGGGCCTGTGGGAGGGGGTGAGGTCGTGCGGGGTGTGGACCCCTCATGAAGGCTTTGTTGGTCTTTAGTCGCTCGGTTGTGTCTGACTCTTCACGACCCCATGGGCTGTAGCCCACCAGGCTCTTCTGTCCATGAGATTTTCCAGGCAAGAACACTGGAGTGGGTTGCCATTTCCTTCTCCAGGGGATCTTCCCGACCCAGGGATCAAACTCACGTCTTTCATTGGCAGGTGGATTCTTTCCCACTGAGCCATCAGGGAAGCCCCATGATGGGGCTGTCCTTATCAAAGAACAAAGATTTACTGTTCTTATCAAAGAGACCCTAGAGAGTCCCCTTGCCCCTTCCATCGTGTGAGGACATAGTGAGAAGTCTTTAACTCAGAAAAGGACCCTCTCCTGACCATGCTGGGACCCTGATCCCAGACTTCTAGCCTCTGGAACCGTGATAACTGAATATCTGTGGCTTAGCAATTCCACCTGCAGCGGCCGGAATGGACACAGACAGTTCCTGTCCAGCCCATAAGGAGATGAGGGGCTCTGGCAGGTGATGTGACCCCCTCTGCTCGTCCCTTTCCCCTACCTCATAAGAATACATCCTGTGCAAGAGGGAGCCCTGGAAACCGTACGCCCAAGAAAGGAATTCTGTTTTCAAAAGTGAGAGGGGAGAGAGGGGCACTGCTGCCAGGCACAGGTGAGCACGCCCACACTCACCTCTCACCTGCACCAGCCGCCTCTCTGCCTCCCTCCCGCCCTCTGCACTCAGCCCTTCAGTCAAGAGGCCAGCGGGCAGGTTTCTCCCCTTCTGCAAACCCTTCAAAGGTACAACCAGCCCTCTTGGCTCCCTTGCTCTCTCCTTGCTTGGGCCCCCATTCTCAGCCCCTGGCCCTTTGAAGCAGCCATGCTGGGCCTGTGTCCCCTCTTTCAGAACCAACCCTTCCCATGCCAACAGCCTCAGGCCCCGCTCAGCCCTTGTCCCCTAACCGTGAAGGGTGAGAGAGACTCCCACGCTGGACGACTCCTGCCACAGAACCTCTACACGGTACTGGCTACCTCCCCATGCTCAACCCCTCAGTTGTGTCCCACACTTTGTGATCCCCCGGACTGTAGCCGCCAGGGTCCTCTGTCCATGGAATTCTCCAGGCAAGAATAGTGGAGTAGGTAGTCATGCCCTCCTCCAGGGGATCTTCCCAACCCAGGAATCGAACCCTTGTCTCCAGCACTGTAGGTGGATTCTTTACTGCTGAGCCACCAGGGAAACATCTTTATCAATTCTTTCAGTTCAGTTCAGTTCAATTCAGTCGCTCAGTCGTGTCTGACTCTGCGACCCCATGAATCGCAGCACGCCAGGCCTCCCTGTCCATCACCAACTCACGGAGTTCATTCATATTCATGTGCATCAAGTCGGTGATGGCATCCAGCCATCTCATCCTCGGTTGTCCCCTTCTCCTCCTGCCCCCAATCCCTCCCAGCATCAGAGTCTTTTCCAATGAGTCAACTCTTCGCATGAGGTGGCCAAAGCATTGGAGTTTCAGCCTCAACATCAGTCCTTCCAATGAACACCCAGGACTGGTCTCCTTTAGGATGGACTGGTTGGATCTCCTTGCAGTCCAAGGGACTCTCAAGAGTCTCCTCCAACACCACAGTTCAAAAGCATCAGTTCTTCTGCATTTAGCTTTCTTTAGAGTCCAACTCTCACATCCATACATGACCACTGGAAAAACCATAGCCTTGACTAGATGGACCTTTGTTGGCAAAGTAACATCTCTGCTTTTTAATATGCTATCTAGGTTGGTCATAACTTTCCTTCCAAGGAGTAAGCGTCTTTTAATTTCATGGCTGCAGTCACCATCTGCAGTGATTTTGGAGCCCAAAAAAATAAAGTCTGACACTGTTGCCACTGTTTCCCCATCTATTTCCCATGAAGTGATGGGACCGAATGCCATGATCTTCGTTTTCTGAATGTTGAGCTTTAAGCCAACTTTTTCACTCTCCTCTTTCACTTTCATCAGGAGGCTTTTTAGTTCCTCACTTTCTGCCATAAGAGTGGTGTCATCTGCATATCTGAGGTTATTGATCAATTCTTTATTTGATCAAATCTGGCAGTGTGTGGCCAGATTAACAGGACAGCCTTCCTCCTGCAGGAACAATACGCAGAAAGCCCAGCTACGTGGAGGAGCCGTGAGTAAACGTACACTAGGGCTAGAAACCCTTGTGCATCATACCTCATCTCAGCCAGCACCCAGCCTGGACGGCTCTGAGCAACTAATTATTCTCACCATGCTCCAGGCATGGCTCCCCCCATCCCTGCTTTAGGGTTGTTACCAGACTTTGCTTATAACAGGGGTCCCATTCTGAGATCAGAAGAATTTTAAATGCAGGCTTTTTGACAACTCCTGGCCCCACTGACTTGAACATCTGATGTGAGCACTGGTACCCAGTACCCAGGGAAGAGATCTGGGTCCAGAGCCTGGAGATGCGGGTCTTGGCTTAGTCACACCCCTGTGTAAGACCTTGGAGAAGTTACTTAAACTCTCTGACCCTCAGGCTCATCATCGTTCTGAGCCTCAGTCTTCTCATAAAATGGGAAGAGCGAATACCTCCAATTCTTCTCACTTAGATACTGCATGTAAAAGTGCTTTGGGGACCATAAGATGCTTCCTAGGTGGGCAGGGTTAATGTGGGTATCATCTTCATGCCTCTCACCTCCATCCCCATCAGAAGATGCTCAGTGAGCCTGAATTATCATTCGGCCATTATCATTCAGTGGCAATGGATAACACTGGCCTCAGAGGGCAGTGTGTGGACACCCTTGTCACATGCTTGTCAAGCGGGCAGCACAGGCAAGAGAAGGTTAACCTGGAGAAGCTGGACCTGAGCTGTGGGCACAGAACTCCTGACACAGCAGGCCTTACAGTTATTAAAACCTGGCAGGTTTCTTTTCCTTTTTCTAACAACCATAAACACCTTTTTGGCGGGAGGCTTTGTCTGTGGGGATCAAACACCTGCATGAGGCTTAGAGAAAAATATCTGTTGATGCTCAGGGGTTCTTGCCACAAAGACAAGCACTTAGGAAGCTGGGATTTTTTTTATTATTATTTTTATTTTTTTGGTTTTAGTTTTGGCTCTGCACAGGCCAAGGAGACGATTTCTCCCTTTCCTTTATCCTTCAAGCTGGCAAGGGGAATGTTTTAGGATTGAAGACAGAAGGCAGAAGGGACCATCTCTTTTCCTCTTGGGCTGTGGACTCTGGGGTCAGAGGTTCGCGATGCTCTGAATTCCAGGCTTAGCTAGAGGGCTGAGTCCCACAGCTTCAGGGCCATGCCCTTTTTAGCTGACCCCTTCCTGAAGCATTGCCCACCCCCTCCCTGCCCCCATCACCAACTCCAGGCTCCTTGGCCACCTAGTGAGGCTACTCTGGAGGTGGGAAGCTGGAGGCTGTGACCTCTAGCAGCGGGAGCAACCCGGATCAAGCCGAGTCACAGAGGGTCATTTCACCCGGCTCCAAGTCTGTCTTCCAAGAGAGCGAACCTAGGGAGTCATGGGGCCGAAGCTGCCCAGTACAGAGCTGGCAGCACTGTCTGCCATGGCTGGGTGGCAACACCTCTCCTGGACACTCGGGGAACCAAAGGTCAGGTCTTGCTGGCTGGAGAAATAGTGCCAGCAGGGTTTTAAGTATTCCCACCATCCTTCCACCCACAGTGAGTGACTCTGAAGGGAAACCCACTACTTGTAAGTCCCTGGGGCTGTCAGGAGTGCCTGAACTTGCCCTGCAGTCAAAGCTGAGAGGGAGGGCAGACCCTGCTGGCGCTGCTAGGATCCTCTCTGGCCTTGGAAACAAACCAGCATTCAAGCAGTCACTCTACCTTTGAACTGGCCTCCTAGGAGGCAGGAGTGGACCACCCATCCTTACAGACCCAGCTTCACCTGCCTCTAGGAGGGTCAGCAATTGACAACAAGCACCTCACTCATTCCCTGGGTCAGGAAGATCCCCTGGAGGAGGAAATGGCAACCCACTCCAGTATGATTGCCTGGAAAATCCCATGGACAGAGGAACTTGGCAGGCTATAGTCCACGGGGTCCCAAAGAGTCAGACACGCCTGAGCACGCACACACCTCACTCGCTGCATCAACTGTCCCAGGATAAGACAGAGACCTGTTCAGGGCACAGACCCACAACTGAGCCCAAACTCCTAAGCAACTGAGTTTGGCATCGTGGAGGGCAAACAGCCACACGGCTGACTGCACTGCAGATTTTTAATTGGTTTCCTTGGCCACATCGAGAGAAAAGACCTATTTGCAAGTGAGCCTGACAAATTGCCAGAGAGAGTCCACCCAGGTATAGAGAAAACTTGACTCTGGGCTTAAAATAAAACAAAGGTTATTGAAACCAATTTTGAAATGAGTATTTTTTTTTATGGGTAATTTTTAATGACACCTTCAACAAGTTAATAGATGACAAATTAAGAAAACAATGACATGAAGTCTGGTGTTTGAGACTTAAAACTAGAGAATGGGCATGTTGATCAAACGTTCAACTCTGTTTTCAGGCCAAGCAAAGGATTTTATAGGTGGCCTTTGTTAGTGTTTAATCTTAGGAGCAGGCAGAGTTGCATATTTCAGTTGGCCTGCCTGCCCATCTGCATTAGGGCTGCTCTGGCCTCAGGCTCACGGTCTTCTGAACAAACTCAGCTTGTAGACCACTCAGCATGGGATGCTGTGACTTAAACTCGGGAAGCCCAAGCCTGAAAGGTAGATGCGGCGGGGACAGGGCTTGGGGCACAAGCCTGGGGGTCCTGGGACTTCCCTCTGAGGTCCTGTCTTGGTTCTCTGACCCCCGTCTTGCCTGCTTTTCAGTCCTAGATTCTCAAAGTGTGGTCCATGGACCAGCAGTACAGCACTGTCTTGGAGCTTGTTGGAAATTCAGAATCATGGATTTCCTTCCTGTAGGATCAGAATCTTCATTTTAACAGGATCAGAATCCTCCATTAGAGTTGGAGAGTCTCTGCTTTGAGAGTTTCTCTACCTGCCACCTGAAGAGGCCTGCCCGATGACAGGGCCCTGTGGGGGGACCCCCTCTCACCTACGGCCTCTCTCCCCAAAGCTCTGCTGTCGCTGGTAAAGGCTGAGTTCACCACTTACTAGTCATATAATTCTGGGCAGGTCGTCTGACTCCTATGAGCCTCAGTTTACTCATCTGTATAATGGAGACAATAATAGCAATTGCACAGGTCTGCTCTAGGATTCAAAGAGACCACAGTATAAGGGCTGGACTCTCGCCAATTTTGTTTTTCCCGCTGCCCCACCCTACACGTTCTGTTGACGGCCTGCCGACATCTCTTGGGAACTGACATTTTTAGGAGCCACAGAACAAAATCAACTGCCTTTGGAAGACATCATATAGTGCAGTGGTTAAGAAGAGCCAAACGACACAGTTCTGCCCGCCTTCTCGTGAGCTGAGCACCACACTGATGGAGTCTGCCATGGGCATGGGCAGAAAAAGAGTTGAGCTGCTGGTCCCAGCTCCCAATGCACGCCCAGTGCTCACACTTACTCCACCTGGGTGCCCTCTCATCCCATGTGTCAGTTGCTCAGTCGTGTCAGACTCTTTGCAACCCCATGGACTGTAGCCCACCAGGCTCCTCTGTCCATGGGCTTCTCCAGGCAAGAATACTGGAGTGGGTTGCCATTCCCTTCTCCGGGGGATCTTTCTGACCCAGAGATCTAATCCAGGTCTCCTGCATTGCATGCAGGCGGATTTTTACATTCTGAGCCACCAGAGAAGCCTTGGTTTCTTGGCCATTTCTAGTCTCCGAGGCTCAGCCCAAAGGCTTCAGCCCCACCAGGCCTGATCAGCCATGTCACCCCAGGCATCTCCCTATTCACCCCTCAATGTGCACTGCTGGGCTGAGCCCAAGCTACACAGCCCCACTGCCCAGCACAGCGCCGTGGGGAGAGTGGCTGCCGAATAAAGGATCACAAGGGCGGATGGCAGGATGACAGGGTTTCAGACAGGAGGAGGCACAGTCACAGTCCAGGAAGGAGTACAAGAGACTCTTCTGCCAGACCCGACTTCACCTGGCTCTAGGAGGATCAGCAACTGACAGCAAGCACCTCACTCGCTCCTTGGACCGCTCAGCTCTTGGACCATTCAGTGTGGAATGCTGTGGCTTCGGGGTGGCATCAGGAAGGCTGGGGACACCTTCAGAACACGGGCTCACGCTCTCTGTAAGTACTGTGGTTGGGGGCTGATGGACACACGGACCACATGGACCTACATAATAATGAGGCCCACCCTTGTCTGAATAGGAAGATGTGAAATTAGCAGGGGAAGACAGAGACAGAGAAAGGCTTGGACAGCCACTTACGTACCAGCTCCTTCCTGAGCCAGGCTATAGCTTCGTCGATGCTCTCAAAGCCCTCCAGCTTGCCAGTGGGCGGTGGCCCGTCCGGGTTCGCCCTCCCATTAGGTGGGGGATGCGGCCTGAGTGCCCTCGTTCTCAGGAGCGAGGGTTCCTCCTCCGCAGAGCCCCGCGGCTCGGCCGCCGGCCTTGGGAAGGACCACGTCTGCTCCTCCAGCCTGGCCTGCCACTCCAGGTAGGAAGGCCTGCGGGTCTCCAGCCTCAGTTTCTCCGTGAGGGCCTTCAGGCTCCGGAGGTGGTCATCTGGAGGTGGGGTTGTTCCTGCCGGCCCTTCTTCCCCACCAGCCACTTCTTCTACTTGGATCTGGGGCACAGACATTCTAGAACCTGCCCGGACAGCCAGACATGAGAGGTGGTGGAAGGTGCCGTGGGATTCTTGGTGGGCAGCAAGATCGGGTCCTGCTCTGGAAGGGTCTCATCCAGCGGGGGCCGAGGCTCCCAAGGGCATCGCTAGGAAGGGCACGGCTCCTGGAGTCTAGAGGGGGCAGAGGGGACCCGCACAGTGTCCACTGGAGCAGCTGCCGACGTTCAGGGCTTAAGAGGCTTCCTGGAGTGCTGTGGGCGCCATGCTTTGCAAGAGGCAGGAACAGACAAGCATTAGCAGGAATCTTTGGGGGTTGCTTTGCCAAGAAGATCTATCAGTGCTGGAGGGGCAGGCAGATCAGACTCCAGTGGGGATGCAGGATGGACCTGGTCCCCTTCGCAGGAAGGGCAGGCGGCGGGAGGCTGCTGACTGGTGTGGGACCTGCAGGAAGGATTGGAATGACGTCAGTGCTGACCCCTCCCTTGGACGCAGTCTCAGGAGGGGACGCGGAGGCTCAGAGAGGCTTAGTACCTGAAGTCGATGCAGTAAAGTTGGACTTTGTACGGTGTCTTACAATTTAGGAAATGGTTCCACCCCTATTATCTCATTTAATCCTCCCTGTAAGTCTATAATTACTTATTTTTGTCTCCATGTTATGCATGAGGAGTCAGAGTCTCCAGAGGTTACATGGCTCACCCAAGAGCTCCCAGTGATTAGTAAGGACGCAGGCTCAGGTCTCTTTGAGCTAAGGCTGCCAGCGGGAGGGAAAGGGTAGTCCCCAGGCAGACTCAGGTGAGCCTTGGGTCCAGAGACCCCTGACTCCGCCCCACCCTGCCCACTACAGCCCCTTCCTAGGCTCCGGTTCCTCAGGGCGAGTCCTACTGCACACCCTCAGCTTCTTTCTCCAAGGACAACACCTTACCTCACCTCAGCAGAGCAGGAAGCAAGAAACCTGCAGAGAAAGAGCAGGCTGCACTCAGGTGGACTGTTAAATGGAGCGAGGCCATGACTCACCTTCTACAAAGATGGTTCTCACGTTCGCCTAATATGCCCACACAGCAGCACCTCCCAGGCTGGGGCTGCAGTTCTCTGATCTGACTCGGCCTTCCCACCCCCGTGGAGGAGGTGAGAGCCAGGCCCTTGTCCCATCACAGGCAGGCGGGGAAGTAACTGAGCCAGAATCAGGCCCTGGGCTCCCAGCCTCCGTGTCCCACAGGGTCTAGGCAGGTGGAGGTGGGCCATCAGAGTGGGAGAGCTTTCATTTGGGCAGAGAAGAGGAGTCCTTGGTTTTCAGGGTGAGTTTTGAAAATTTGTGTGAGGGCATGAGGTTGGGCAAAAGACTGAACGGGGAACAACGTCCAAGATAAAGCTTCCATGGGGGACAAAAAAACAACAAGAAGACATCTGCAGCCCGGAGGGGACACTCGGTATTGAAAAGGTGGGGAATGAAGAGATTTGTATTGACCTGGATGCGCCTAAGGAGAAAAACTGGAACCAAGAGTTGTGATTGTGTGTCTAGGGTGATGGGAACCAGGCAAGGGGCGATGGTGTGAGGGCTGGGCCACTCGGGAGGCTGTGGGCTCATCTCCTGCCTGGGCTTGGAGTTATTCAAGAGCTGAGCCTGCTGTCTCTCTGGACGGTTCCTGCAACCTCTTCCTGAGATCGCATCTGACCAGAGGGATGTACTGCACCTGGCTCCAGGAATGAAAATAAATCTTCCCCCCGCTGATGGCAGAGAAACCTAGCTCTCAGCTCCAGTCACACAGATGAGAATCCCCTGAGGAACCTCCACAACATGAGTCCCAGGCCTGGCCCAGGGGTACTGACTCAGTTAGTCTGTAGCCAGACTCAGGCATCAACATATTTTAAAGTTCCCCACGTGATCTGAGAGGACCGGGGCTGAGAACCACTAGGTCTTGGCACAGAGGCATGAGACTTGGAGTCAGATCGCTTAGCTGTAGGTGCTGCCAGGCTCGCTGAGCCTCAGGTTCCTCATCTGCAAAATGGAGAGTGACAAGACCAGCCCCCTAGGTTTGGGACACTGGCAGAACTAAGGCTTGTGTGGACTTTCTGTAGGCGTAGCACACCCTGCAAATGGGGGGTATTCTCATGGGGGCCTTCTATGCAGCCTCCCTGTCGTCTAGGCTTCTCAAGAATCTCTCCAAATCTAAAGACCCATTAGCCTCTGTCTGGGGCCCCTCCCTGGAGAAGGCAATGGCACCCCACTCCACTACTCTTGCCTGGAAAATCCCATGGACGGAGGAGCCTAGTAGGTTGCAGTCCATGGGGTTGCTAAGAGTCGAACACGACTGAGCGACTTCACTTTCACTTTTCACTTTCCTGCATTGGAGAAGGAAATGGCAACCCACTCCAGTGTTCTTGCCTGGAGAATCCCAGGGCCGGGGGAGCCTGGTGGGCTGCCGTCTATGAGGCTGCACAGAGTCAGACATGACTGGAGCGACTTAGCAGCAGCAGCAAGGGCCCCTCCCAGGCACCGTCCACCTCTTTGCTGGGGTGCCAGATTCTGGCTGGAGTGTGCCCAGGGTGGTTTTACCCTGCAGGCATCCTCCACTGACAGAGGAGTGCTGGCGATTTACAGCAAAGCCTTTTAAGGAGATGAGCCCTGAGATCTGTGAGCAGAAGAAGCTACCGGGACGTCTGTCTGCCTCCCTTTCTGCCGGCTGCACCCTCCCTGCAGAGGGAGGACCTGATAGGAGGCGTGCTCCTTCTCGGGGGAAACAGCTCTGACCACTCTCGTGTGTAGCTGCCTCCTGGGGGTGGGGAGCTTATTTTAATCAGCAGTTTCTGCATCAGTTCCAAGACAGTGTCAGGACGACTTGGCGGTATCAGCAGGCGCGCCTGTGGGAGTCAGCCCGTGCTGATCCCTGATCGGCTGAGCGTGAGCACACGAGGCTCCCCTGCTGTGTCTGTCTGCTCCCCCAAACCTCATGGCTGCCCTGAGGAGCAGGTGAAAGAAGCGAAAGTGAAAGCCACTCAGTCATGTCCGGCTCTGCGATCCCAGGGACTATACAGTCCATGGAATTTTCCAGGGAAAATACTGGAGTGGGTAGCCTTTCCCTTCTCCAGGGGATCTTCCCAACTCAGGGATCGAACCCAGGTCTCCCACACTGCAGGCAGATTCTTTACCAGCTGAGCCACAGGGGGAGTGAGGAGCAGGTGGTATCGCCCTATTTCAAGAATGGGAAGATCGAGCTCAGGAAGGCTGAGGGACTTGGGTCAGCCTCCTCCAGGGGGCATAGGCATTGGCGTCAGTCCCCCACGGGCCCAGTTCTGTGATCTTCGGCATGTGGCTTCAGACCACTCCGTGCTTCTGTCTTCTCCTGACAAATGGGGAGAATCAGGACTCCTTATGTAGTTTGCTGGGCTTGGTGCAAAATGTAAAAGGGCACCTTGTTACCACGTACTAACAAGGTTGGGGACTTCCTTGAAGGTCCAGTGGTTAAGAATCCACCTTGCAATGCAGAGAATACGGGTTCAATCCCTGGTAAGGGAACTAAGATCCCACGTGCCGCAGAGCAACTAAACCAGAGCCACTACTACCGAGCCCGCAAGCCACAACTAGAGAGTCCACACGCCGCAGTGAAAGGTCCCACATGCTACAACTAAGACCTGAGGGGCAGCCTAAAAAAAAAGTACTAAGATTTTCAAGACAGGAACAGCAGAGCGTGATCCCAAGGACAGGGCCCTGTGGGGCTGCCCAGGTCCCTTGCTCATGAAGCTGGCCCCGAGGGAAATGCTATCAACTTTGTAGGTCATTGTGAAAACTAGGCAAGGTGACAAATATCAAGCCCTTAACAGTGCCTGGTCTACAGTAAGCCTGAGACGAAGTGGCATTCTTTGGGGACTTGGCAAAGAGAGCCCCAGCAGAGAAGCCAGAGAAGGCTGCCAGATCCAGGACCCGGGACGTCCAGAAAAACAAGGCTGGACGGTAATCCCACCAGGCCTGGGCACGCCCCGCCAGGCAGCCACTGAGCTGCAGGAGAACCTGAAGTTCCTGAAGCAGAAGACAAGCCCTGGGGTGATCAGCTCCTGTAGTGGTGACGTGTCAGCACCTGGGACCCACACCACACACAAGCACTGCTGTTCAAACACGCTCCTGGCTCGCTCTGGGCGCCTGGTGGCTGCTACAAAGGACGCCGTGCCAGCCATGAGCTAATGCCCCGGCTGCTGGGGAAGTCAGGTGGGTGCAGCCCAGTCATGCGGCCAACATCTCATCCCAAGATGACCTAATCTATCCTCCTGGACAACTTCCAAACCCGCTTCCTAGATGGGCTCTCAGAGCAGGAAGGATGCTGAAGACCCATTCTCTCTCATCTCTCTCTCTCTCATGGGACACTTGTTCTCTCTCTCTCTTTTTTTTTTTTTTTTAATACTTTTTATTTATTTTGCTGTGCTGGGTCTTAGTTGCGGCATGTGGGATCTAGTTCCCTGACCAGGGATTGAACCCAGGCCCCCTACATTGGGAGTGTCCTAACCACTGGACCACCAGGGAAGTATTCCCCCCCACCCCGCATTGCCCCGCGTTTTCCTAAGAAAGTCTCAGTCACTCTCTCCAGCAGTCTGGATCCCCAGGCTCCAATCTACTGCTTCTAGTCTGGGGTTCTCCACTAGAAGGGACTCATTTCTTCTCCGTGATACACAAACCTCTCCAACACTGAATCCCAGGCCCCCGCGCGGCCATTGTGACTTTGCACAAGCTGTTTCCCTCAGCCCAGAACGCCCTTTGCTCCCTTCCACATCTCAGTTCTCAGGAATGTTCCCCCTTCAAGTCTTCCTCGACTTGCCCATGCTGCACGTGCCCCCGCAATGCCACGAGACCACATCGGGGAAACAATTATGTCATCACAGCAAGATTAGGTCACATCTCCTCGGAGCAGCTCAAGCCAGGCATTGTTCTAAGAGCTTCGCATGCACGAACATGTCCAGTCCTCACAATACCCGCACGAGGCATGCATTATCACCGTCTCCATGACCGAGGTGAGGAGACCAAAGCCCTGAGAGGTAGAGTAGCCAGCCCCAGGTCACAGAACCAACTAAAAAGGCGGGAACTGAACCCCTGTGGTCTGGCCCCAGGTTGGCTCAAAACAGTGGGCTCGGTGTCCCTCTTAGACCACAGCACTTCTACCAGGAACTTTCTCCACGGTCTCCTCCACTGGACTCTGAGCCTCATGAGGGCTGACTCTTGGAAATGAGGGGGACAAACACTTCATTTGGGGAGCCAAGGCATATAACTGAGGGCTAAGCAGTGTCATAAAATAAGATGAAGACCAAAAGACTCTCCCCCCATTTCTACGTGTCCCTTAGATGGGACGGTGCCACCTCCAGTTGAGGCTGGATGACTTCTGTCCACTCAAAGAAGCTTTTACTGAGTCCATTTGCAGGGACTTCCCTGGTGGTCCATTGGCTAGGACTTTGCCCTCCCAACACAGGGGGCCCAGGTTCAAACCCTGGGAGGAACTAGATCCCACATGCCTCAACTAAGAGGGAGTGCAGCCAAATAAATAAACATTTAGGGAAAAAAAAAAAAAAAAGACTCCACCTGCATCCACAGTTGATTGTTTGCTAATTTACAACCTACTATGGGTAATGCTTGATGAGGATGCAATAAGAATTTTCCATACGGGTAAATTTACACTTCTGCTGCTCCTTCTAGCAGAAGTGCCACCCGTGGGTCCCCGTGCCTCAGCTGACACGCTCTGGTGTTCACTGGGGGGATACCCGCAGCACAGGCTCTCCTGCACACGCGTCTGAGGCTGGCCCTGGCCTCCAGCAGCAGGGAACTGGGAAACATGCAGGGTCCCCTTAAGGCGCCCCATCCCGGCCAGATCTGCCTTGCTGAGGAAAGTCAGATCCTGTGAGCGCCCCAGCCGCAGCGTAGCCGGTTCTTCGCTGTGGAAACGTCCCTGCAGAAGACAGACCCAGCTGCGGGGCCCACTCCCGGGGCCGCACCTCCAGCTCTGGGTCCACTGCTGTGCCTTCCACCGCCTCTGCTCATCCACCTTCTCCTGAGTCAGGCTGGACCCGCCAGTCCCTAAAAGAGAGCCTCCCTGTGGCTGTGTTTTCTGTGTCCTGAGGCCTAAAATACCTATCAGAGGGGCTCAGGCCCAGGGCGGAGGGGCCACCTAAGCAGGAGGAGAGCGGCAGCACCCATTCTGGCCTTAGCCAGGCCAGGCCCACCAGCCACCTCCCAGCAGGGCTACAGAGCCCCACCTTCCGCCCACAGGTATGCCCCGAGAGCAGGTCAGAGGCTGCCGGGTCTGAGGACAAAGGGACCCCCGCTTCCTGCTGCAGGGCCGTCCTCTGGGAGGGGGCGATCCCTCTCCAGCGGGAGCTGGGAGACTTGGGTCTCGCCCCTCTTTTGAAAATGAAGTGGCTGCAGTGTCTGTCCCGCAGCCACCCGCAGGGCTGAAAGGACAGAGTCGGGGGAGAGCGCTCTGCAGTCTGCACTTCACAGTATGAACTTCCAAGGTGGCTGAGGCCATGACTCACAGCCGAATCTTTTTCTTTCCTCTTCTAAAGCAGCGAATCCCTCTTTGTTCCAGGTGAGTGACAGGTGTGGGGCACAGAGGTGGAGTTGTGATGAGGCTGGCTTTTCAGTATGGGGTTTCGTCATAAAACCCTGATGCTTATTTTAAATGGAGAGCCCAGGGCTGGGCCTCAGGACTGACCTCCGGTGGCCGATGGAGGCTGGGAAACCCCATCTGTGCTCTGTAGACTCGTGGGAGCCCTAACAACCGGGGTGAGAGGCTGGGGGACACAGCCCTGTGCCCCATGGAGCGACCCACAGTCTCCAGGGCACTTCCAGGAGCTGCCAGAGAGCGTGTTTTCTCGCCTCCTCTGAGGTTGCCATGGAGACCGAGGCAGGAGGGGACACTGCTGGTTTGGCCCTGCACAGATCTTCTTTCCCAGCTCATCTCTATTCCTGGTCTTGGTCAAAGCTGGTGTTGGGAGCACCTGAGATGGGGAAGACATGGTGCAGAGACAGGACCCTGGGTACCAACTGTGGGTGCACGGTGGGGGCGCATGAATTGGGACATTGTGTGTGTGTGTGTCTATGCATTTGTGTGTGCACGTGTGCATGTGTGTGGTGGGGTGGGCTTTATTGCGGTTGTGCTCTGGATGTGCACAGTGGGGGAGGCTGGTGAGGACAGTGGGGTGGTACCTGGGTTCCTCCCATCCACCCATGATGTGCTCCTCAGGGGCCGCAAGCTGCCACCAGGAGAACCCTTCACTCACTTCCAGAAAGCCACCCCTTGGCTGCCTAGATCCCTCCTCCTGCCCCAAACCACCGTGAGACTCCAGCCATTTCCTCTAAGACTCTGAGACTGTGCCCCCCGCCCTCATGCCTTGCTCTATCAACTGACTTCTCCCCGATCTCACACCACCACTCAGATGCCACCTCCACAGACACCAGCTCTGACCAGCCCACTGGGATGTCCCTGCTTCCTTGTTCCTTGTAGCTCTTCCCACTCACATAACTAGGATATCACACAGTGATCAATGTGTCACCCATGGGAACGTAAGCTCGAGCACAGGGACCTCGTCTTGTTCACCACTGTGATCCTAGCGCTCAGAACCGTGCCAAGCACACAGTAGGTGCTCAATAAACTCAATGAACAAGTGAAGAAGTGATGATAGGATGAATGAAAGAAGGAAGACTTTCTGACAGTCGGTTTTATCCTTTGTCCATCACTGGCCCTTGAGGGACGCCCTTCTCTTCGCTGGGTCTAGAGCTCTGCTTGGAAGCTCATCTGAGGGCTAGTCTCCTCTCCAAAGTCCTCTAGGAAACCCCACCTTCCAAGCCACCCTCTGAATGCTCCCAGCACTGTCACTCGCGCTGTACCCAAGGCCTGTGTGACCTTGAACCGTGAGAGCGTCTAGGCTCCCTGACCACCGTCTAGCTCCTTGATGGGAAGGACCTTCCTTTCTCTTTTGTGTTCCGAGTTCTGCAAATAGCGGGTGTTCACTAAACGCTGAGGATGGTGGTGCTGTGAACCAGTGAACAAATTCACACCTCCAGATGGTTTCCTGCCCAGTAGAAGACCCCCTGCAAGTTCAAGGTCAGAATGTTTCTAGTGAGTCTGAGTGGGGAGGGCAGAGATGGTTTAGGAAGCTGGTCTCAACTTGATGTTTAAGCCTTTCCATGTAGCCTCATGTTTGAATTTGACAAGTCTCTGCTGCTGCTGCTGCTGCTGCTGCTGCTAGGTCGCTTCAGTCATGTCCGACTCCGTGCGACTCCATAGATGGCAGTGCACCAGGCTCCCCGTCCCTGGGATTCTCCAGGCAAGAGCACTGGAGTGGGCTGCCATTGCCTTCTCCCGACAAGTCTCTGAGCCTAGTTCAGACACCGTCTCACTCTGCTCCGCGGTCCTCTCGCCCAGCGGACGGGTGGAAGGAGGCTGGGGGTGCTACATTCCTCACTCCCTCGCCGCCTGCTCCAGGGGTCCCAGGGCTGCTGCTGGGGGAGGGGACTGGGTCCCCCATTTTGGCCAGGCCCAGCCTGGGTGGGAGAGAGGCGTCCCTGACCTGGGAGTCTGCTCCAAGAACCCCATCTCCACCCCCACCAACTCGAGTGACTGTGGTGACTCACTTCCCCTTAGGGTTTCGCTTCTCCCCTCTGAAATGCACGGTCTGGGGACAATGGCCTTGACCCTTGTTCCCTGCCAATAAGTGCAGAGTCTAGACCACAGCACCCCATGGGGTTGTCACCTTGTCACAAAGTCGCACTCACAGGGGGCAGGGACAGAGGAACCCACTCACCCGCGCTCTCCCAGGCGTCTCTCCCAGTGAAGCTGGGTTTGCAAGTGCTGTGCTAATGGCTGCACCTCAGGTTATCACTCAGAGCTCCCTTGTCCACACCTGAAATCACAGGGGCCATCACAAGCACTGGGAAATCACACTGCAGTTTACAAACGTCTCCCCATACTCACTCGATGACCTGGGGTGGAAAGACCTTCCTGAGAACATAACAGAGAAGCCACAAACCAGAGATGTTGCAAGACTTGCCTGGGGTCACACAGCTCCGTTCGGGGAGCTGGCTGGGCTTGAACCTACATCTTCTGACTCCAAGTGGAGCTTCCAATGTCTGAAATACGGAGAAAGCTTGCTCTGTCTCGCTGGGACACTGTAAGCAGGCAAGGATCTATAAAAATACTTGTCAGGACTTCTGTGCTTTCAAAGAGCTCGGTCCACACTGAATAATTGATGGGCCTGCTCCCCGCCGCAGAGAGAGGCCACATAAGCCTCCCGCTGAGGCTGGGAATGGAGAGACCTTTCCTATCATTTTCCCCAGTGAAAGAGGTGGCCGAGAAAACCTCCGAAAAAGACTTGTGTCTCCCCCCGGGTTGGGAAGAGGTCCTGGCTCCCGGGAGCCGCAGATGTAATTTACTGCTGGGCTGAAAGGAGAGGAGGGGCCGCCGGGCCACACAGCATCCCCACCACCGTGTCCCTTCCAAGGCTGCGAGGCCCTGGGAAAGGGCTGCTGGGCTCCGACAGGCGACAGGCGGGAGAAAGGTGCCTGAGAATCTGAGGGTCCCTCGGGGGGAGTGGGGGGATTAGCCATGGGAAACACAGAGTCCGAGGCGGAGGTTCTCCTCCGTGAGAACCCTGACGAGGCAGAGATGTGCAGGAGGGGTGAGGCAACCCTTCGTTGCCCGGCCGACCGCTGCATGTGACCGCGGGGTTCTTCTGGCCAAAGGCCATGGCATCGGGGATTAGGGGGCAGAAAGCAGATGCAGAGTGGCCTTTACAGCAATTTGCAGAGATCAAAGTAGAAGGCTGTTTGAGCAGACACTCTAAGAACAGGGAACGTCTCACAGCTGAGGGTGCAGGAGCCGTGCATCCTCTCCCATGGGGTGTATCCACCCCACACCCAAGGGTCCCCTAGTTGGCATTTGTCTCAGCTCCCAGACAAGTCAGAGTTAGGACTATCTGAGTCCACAAGATAACGGGCTTCAACTTCAAATAAGCGGAAGCAACCAGGTCAGGCTCAAATGGGAAACTGTTGGGATGACTGGTTTTCTGTTTCCCTCTGCATCGAAAGTTCCAAAGCCTAATGGTTTGGCAAGGACTTCCTAGGAAGTTTCACTGGCTTCTTGCATAGTCTGTCTGGGCATGCTGACTTCTCAGGGGGGTGCAGGGCCCTCAGAGTTTTCCTGTGTTTGGGCAAGTCCTGTACTAAGGATGTGTGGGAGCTCTGTCTGCAGCTCCCCCAAAGCACAGCCCTGCACTCTCTGGGGCCCCGGGCAGAACAGAAAGTAGGATGTGTGACCTTGCTCCCCTTTGGTGTCAGCATGAGCTGAACACAGCCAGATGCTGAGCTGCCTGAATTCACACATCACAAAGGGCAGGAATCAGGAGTTGGAGAAAGAAATGGAGAAAGAGATGGAACAGGTTAGGGATGAGGCAGGGCTGGCTGTTGGTGGGTGTGGGTTGATGGCTAAGCCCTGACACTAATTCTCTGACCTTGGGATCATGATGGAATCAATTGCAAAGCCTTGCAAGGATCCAAAGTCTATATGTGAATTCTTAATTATGCCTCTAGTAAGACAGTCCCCTCCTACCCATGACAGTGCTTGGCTGAACACTCCTTGGCTACCAAACCACTGAAGTTAGCTCGCTCATTTCTGTGTGCCACAGAATTTGCAGAATATCACTCTACTGTCAGACCAGAACTCTGGGCTGCACAAATGGTCTGTTCTCTTCAGCAACTCTGATCAGACTCTGCACTCCTTGAGAACAGAGCTAGCATCTTACGCTTCCTTGGTGAGATGTCAATGATTGACCTTAAAATCCTTCACAGACATGAGATGTTCCATGTGGTATTGTGAGGCCAGCGGAAACCAGCTGCATTCAACAAGGGACATCCCAACCCCAGGCGGGAGCCTAGTGTAGGATTCCCTACTCCAGAAGGGGCTCTGGCAAATGCTTAAGTGTCTTTCTTACTGCTCAATACCAGACATTTGATAATTAACACAGTAAACATTAGAAATGCATTCTCGTTGGTGAAAACAGAGGTATTCAAGATATGCTGGCCAAATGAATTTTGACTCATGAAAGGGTAGGGAGAAAGAATCGGGCAAGACCTCGAGGGAGGTATGATTGGGCCTTCTAGAGAGATAGATGACTGTGAGTTGAACCAAGCTCACAGAACAGGCTGTCTGACCTCTGCTGGACCCATTTGTAAATAAACAAGTGTTCAAAAAATGCCTAGATGGGTGGCAGAATTCAGTCTGAGGCCTATTTCCATTCAGCCTGATAGTGAGGTTTGCTCTCAACTCATAGTTTTCAGTGGCTGCCGTCAAACAAGTAAACAAACAGCAACACAACAGAGCCTGAGAGTCTGGACCAAACCCGTAGGTCAGTAAAGCAATGTCCCCAGGTCGAGATGCATGTAAATGTTCACGGGGGGACAGTGCGGCTGTAACTTGATGATGGACAAGGATGACGAGGGCCCGGTCAAGGACCCTGATCTAGAACCTTCCTATGTACTCCTCACCATGCACCACCCAGCTGGCCTCCCAGGGCTGAGTTGGCCAGCTCACACTCAGGCCCAGCTGGCTTCCTGGAATGAGGAAAGGCTGCTCAGCCTTCAGTGAGCCTGAGCTGCAGCTGCAGCGGAGGTCCCTGTCTGGGCCCATTATGTCCCTGGAAACCAGCTCTGAGTTGGGCCTTCCAGGTCCCCAGGGACAAGCCTGACGACAAAGCCTCTGGGAATGCATAAGCAGCTCCCACCTCTGAATCAGGATACCTGAGGGAATCTCTGGCTGTCCTGGGGAGACGGCTTTGAAGAAGTGGGGCTCAGTTTGTGCCTGGGAGGAGGTGAACCCCACCCCTCCCCAGGGCTGTGTGAAGGCTGCTGCTCAGCGGCCAGGAGTGAGGTGGCCCATGATGGTGGGGAGTTCACTGTCCCCCTACCCTCCTAGACGGTGTGCCCACAGGGAGAATAGCTCCTATGCTCTGCATTCCCTTCTTTAAGGAGCTTTTCATGGGCTAGGTTTTCATGGGGGTGGGGTGGGGTGGCTGTTGGGTGGCGTCAAGAGGACAAAAGATTGGTATGGGGCACTGCACACTGCTAACTTCTCTTGACAATTTCTCTGTTTTCCTCTTTTTTCCTGCCTCTCCAGAGAGAAGTATGGAGGGGTAAGGGAGACGGGCGCAGGGGAGGGGGCAGCGGTGGGCTTTCCTGCACCAGGGCAGCTGTCCTAACCATGCAGAAGCTGACATTCGCAGTCTTCCTAACTCACGTTGGCAACTTGACCCCCTGGGGCAGCTCAGACTCTGCAGGCTGATGACAAAGTTCCTTCTAACCACCTTGCCCACCTCCAGATCCTTCCGGGTCCACTCGCCCACTGCCCTCTGTTTAGTCCATGCGCACCCCCTTGAGCTCTGCTTCAGAATTTGCCTTCCCTTTCTTCTCGCCCAGGTCCAAATCCCAGAGTCCATGTGTGTGCTGAAAGTCATCTTGATTAAGCCTAGAAGATTTCCACTTCGTGTGTGAGAACTCCCTTCCCGCCTAGTCAGGAAACTGAGATCAGACTGCTCCAGCCATCACTCATCTTCCACCTTTGCAAACAGCTCTGTGTCCCAGGCAAACAAAGAGCGACTTCTGGGGAAGACACAGCTCCCAGAAGGTTCTGGGAATTCCAGACACTCCTGTGGGGCCAAGGGAGTTTTCCATGAGCAAAATGTACCTACAGAGTGCCACCTGCATGCGTGAGGAGACTGATAAGCAGTTTCTTCCTCGCTGGGCTGGGGCTCAGTGGATCTCTCTCAGCGATACTTAGGCACTGCCTGAATTTACTTCCCTGCCACAGTCCCTCTTGGAAAAAGGCCAAGCTGGTAGATATGGAGGTGGGACTGTTAATTTAGTGGAATCCCATGCATGTAACTGGGAGGATAAGACAGCAAGTACATGAGAAGTTGGGGGTCTTCGAGTGGGAAAAGAGGAAAAGGGGGTGAGGGAGGACCCTTTCCTCTCTTGGCTTCAGGGGAGTGGGATTGAAGCCAGCTAGGTGGAATGCAGAGCCTGGCTTCTCTCCTGGCTCCACGGGGCCCTTGAGACATTCCCAGGTCACAGGACAAGCCCCTCCACGCAGCCTGCTTTTCATCTGGTTCCTTCCCTCTCTGCTCAGATGCTCAAAGCCTCCCTTTGAGATCACTGTCTTAGGAGTCAGGCATGTGGGGCTGAATCTCTCTGCTCTTTCACTAGTCCCACGCGCTGCACCAAGTTGCTGACTCTCTTGGAGACCCATCGGTAAAATGGGGGTATCATGTCTCCTCGAAGGGCAACCCTGGGTGTGCAGGGTTCTCAAGCCATGCCCGACTGGCAAATGCACTCAGGGAAGAAGAGCTGTCATCGCTGTGCACTCTGAGTACAGCTCCTGGCTGCTTTGCCAAGCCCCTTAGAAACCCGCCAGCAGAAGCTCCCACCCCGCAGACATGGCTAGGCAGAGGCGCCCTGGCCATCTCTGCTCTCCCAGGACTTTGCCCAGCTCAGCATCCCGCCTGGAGGGCGGTGGCACTGTCTCTGGGGATCGGAAAGGAAGCTGCTTTAGAACCACGCCTCCCTCGGGCACTCTAGGGACTGCCCTGTTGGCGGGATCTAGCTCATTCCACCTGGGATTCACTGAGAACTGCTGGGAGCTGGTGGAAACAATCCAGAGAGCATGGCTGTGGGTTTGAGACAGTGGTCTAACAACCTGGAATCAACTCACCTTCCAAATCTTCTCAGGAGAAACAGGGAATGAGAAACAGATACAGGATTTTTTTTTAAAATGGGATTTTTTTAAAAAAAAAAGCAGAACAGTCAACGTGACTTGGTGCACAGACACCTGCCTCCTGGCCACAGGCTGTACAGACCTGCCCGCCTTCTCTCAGTGACCGGAGTCAGCCGCAGGGCTACTCATTCCCCCAGGCCCTCCTGGCTGCGCAGTTCCTGCTGACCGCGCTGACCTCAGCCCTTCAGAGCACTCTCAGGCCCAAGTGCCCTTGGGTCACTTCTCCTGAGTTAGCGATTGCATCCTTGGGACAGGAACACCCACATCACTGAGCCTGAAGTAGACAGAAGGGGCCAGGTGGGTTTGGAGGTGACCAGCGGTCAGGAGACCTGGAGAGACCGACTGGGGCTCTCCCTTTCATATCTCTAAGCTCAAATCTCCACCCAGATCTTATCCCTGGAAGAGGCCAGCTGGGACGTGAGAGATGGAGGCCACCCACCCGTCCCACTTCCGCTGAGGGCAGTAAGCCCCCAGGAGAGGGTGAGGCAGGACCTCATCTCCTGCGGGCGGGTGCGGGGTGTCCACTCCAGGGTGTCCTGAGGTGGGTGCTCCCGCAGTCCCCGCTGCTCCCCTCTACTGCCAGTTCTGCGGACCTGCGGTGCCCCAAGAGCCCCCTCCCCTGGCGGCGCCAAAGGCAACAGACAAACCACCTCTAGACCGGCCCCCAGACCTGGGGTCACCCCCGCACAGCCGCGAACCCACCTTCCCGTGCGCTCCGAGGCCCCCTCCAGGGGTGTCACCAGGTCCCCGCCTTCTCCTTCCGAAGCGGGCTCCCGGCTCCTCCGCAGCCTCTGGCCCCGGCCTCGGGGCTGAGCCGGCTTCTGCCTCCCTTTCTCTCTTGCTACGGTGAATTCTCAGCACTATTCTTTTTTTTTAAGGGACTTTTTTTTTTTTTTTTTTTTTGCGTTGCGTCAGGGCGGTTGCCTGGCGACAGCGGAGCTATTCCGCCTCGAGTCCTTTCAGCCAAGATCCTCCTCCAGCTTCTCATTCAAGCCTCTCCTCCCCGGGCTCCGGGGCCCGGGGCGCGCCGGGTCCTAAAGCCCTTCTAGCTGCTCGTTCCAGGCCAGGACCTCAACCCGAGCAAGGGAGAGTAGAAGCAAACCGCACGCAATGGCCCAAACCCTAGACGAAACCAAACCCAAATAGACTTTAAAAAAAAGAAAGAAAGAAACCAAGGCGGTTTTCCTCCAAGCATGGCAACGTGGCTTTGCCACTGTCAGCAGTTTGCCTGCGTGGAGGGGGCAGGAGAACCCCTTTTCCAGCGGTGTCGGCAAACAGGGAGCCTACGCTCCACCCGGCAGAGGCTTGAATTCCAAGCACCAGCAGCAAGGCCTGTATACTGAGTGCCCAGCACATACCACACCAGCTTACAGAGGAGGAAACTGAGGCTCGGAGAGGCTAAGCAGAAGCAGACGTTCTTCCAGATCCGTTTCCCAGACCAGTCCAGGGACTGGGCGGGGGGCGGGGGGCGCTGCCCTAGAGCTTGTGTTTCCCCCACTAACCACAGCTTGCCTCGAGGCACAGAACACTAGGTGCTGTGCCAACCACTGGAACCCTGGAGATGGGTGCCCTTGCTCCACCAGAGCCTAGAGCTCCAGGCATCTGAGACACGGACACTGCAACCAGGGCTGCCCGACCCAGGCCTGTAGGATCAGTCCTGACTGCAGACCGGGTACCCCAGTCCCAATGACGGGGAGTGGGGCGGAGGGGGGGAGGTGGGGGGGGGGGGGGGCGGGCAGAATTCCTCCTCTCCCTGGGAGTTCCCGCCCCGGGGCTGACTACTGGAAGTTAGCCCTACTCTCAGGGGCAGCTTAGACATGGCCAAGTTCTTTTCCTAGACTCTTGACTCTTCTCGGCAGGCTCCTTCAAAGCTATCTCATCTCCCATGCTCAGGACAGTACTGGAGATGCAGGGCAAGCATCGTTATTTCCAGGGTAGATGTACACACTGAGGAGTGGGGCTGCAGAGTGGCTTGACCCAGGGTGACCCGCCTTCTTTTCTGTGGGACTTAGCTCCCAAGATGCTTGAGACCCTTGTGCTGCCCTCTGGTGCCCATGACCCTCACTGCGTGCAATTCCCCATCTGAGCCTTGTCTTACTTCCTTTCTTCCTCTTTCACTAGGAGATCCGCTAAGGACTTTGTCAAAGGAGACACCCCACTAACGGGAGCACCTCTTCATGCAAACGGGCTGACGGTGCTAAACCCGCAAGTGTTCTTGAACAGGGGCTTTCTGCAGAGTCCCTGGCGTTGACCCAACCTCTTGACTTTAGCTCTTAAATATGAAAAGTGAAAGTCGATCAGTTGGGTCTGACTCTTTGTGACCCCATGGACTGTAGCCTGCCAGGCTCCTCTGTCCATGGAGTTCTCCAGGCAAGAACACTGGAGTGGGTAGCCATTCCCTCTTGCACGGGATCTTCCTGACCCAGAGATCGAACCTGCATCTCCTATATTGCAGGCAGATTCTTTACCATCTGAGCCATCAGGGAAGTCCTCGTGTGGATCCAGTCTTTCCATTTCTTTCCAGCCCCTCTGCCACTGCCCTGGCTCATGTCAGCTCAGCTTAGCCATCCAAATAAAATTCTCAAAAAAAACCCTGATGACATAGGAAAACACTAATGATCTCACACTTAGCAAATAACACTGGAACATCAAGTGTCGAAGTAAAGAAGACAGTATGAAACCTTTAATCCTAATATTTAATATGCAATCATTTTATACATAGAAAAAAGATCTGGAGGAGGTATGCAAGTTTCAGCTGTGATTTTTTTCTGGGGTGGTGGAATAACAGAGAATTTTACATTTCTTCTACAGACTTCCATTAAATTTCTACAGTGAATCGTTTTTGTAATTTGCAATGTTGAAAAACACTGCTACAAGGAGAAGAGGGCTCTGAGCTTGGGGTATGAACCTGATGTCTCCTGCTCTGAATGCCTTTTATATGAAGAGCTGTGAGGCTGGGCTGGAGCTCAGAGCAGCAGAGTTCCCTTGGAGCTCTTCCCTTCCAGTGGCTGTTTGGACCATGGGACATTGGGCTGGTCCAGGAAGTGCCTGTCATTCAGAGGCTCTCTGCTGCCCCTATCTCTCAAAAGGGATTGACTCAGGCTGAAGCACAGAAAGGAGACGAAGACCAGCTTTCCATCCTGTAGGGAGCCCAGCAGGTCAATGAGCATTTACGGGTGGCTTGCTCTGTACCACCCAGTGCCAAGGGTCAGGTGTGGAGCCCGACACTTATTGATGTAGGAATTAATGAACAAAGAGCATGCACCTTAGAACTAGAGTTGGGGTGGGGGGGCGGTGGCAGAGGCCATCTAAGCCCAGATGAGGAGGATGAGGGAGCTGGCTGGGAGAGGGGGTGGGAAGCCTGACAAGACCAGAGAAGGAACCGCATTTGCAAGAGTGTGTGCAGGCCAGAGGGGGCTTGACCGCCGCTGAGAGGAAGAGTGCAAGAGCGCATGATGGGCCAAAGTGAGGTCTTTGAACATGACCCTGAGGGCAGGGGGTTAAGAAGGCCACTTGTCACAGCTTTTGTGTCTTAGAAAACCTGGCTGGGTGAGGGGACAAGGCAGGAGGCAAAGAGACCAATAAAGAGATTGTTTGCACCTTTCCAGTGGCGAGACGTGTTGAGAGTTCAGGCCCCCAGCAGGGAGAGGCTCACTGCGTTCCCAGGTGATGCTGGACGATGGGGAGAGCAGCATGGGGGAGAGGCCCAGCAGGGATCTGGAGGCAGGCAGGCTCAGGTTCAAGTCCTGGCTGTCCTGTGGCTGGTGTGTGCCTGTGTAGAGTCACTCAAGTTTTCTGACTGCAGCTACTTCATCTGTAAAATGGAGATAATTTTAATAACACTAGCCTATACATGGGCAAGAGGGCCTGCCTTGGTTATATGCTTTAGATAGCCCTCATCTGGTTCTCCTCCAGGGAAGAGGGCCATGAGGCCAGAGGAATCACCCACTCCAACTCCATTCCTCCCCTCTCCTGTGCTTTAGGTATCCAGGACCCGGGGAATTTCCTTCCCAGATGGCCTGCGTTCGGGCTTATTCAGGCCTGTTTCCTGGACTTAGAGTGGACTCTCGGGATTGGGCTTTCCCTGCTTAAGCACAAGGGCCCTCGGGTCGAAAATGAAAGAAGGAAAGCCACGGGTGGGGCTGAAACCTCACCTCTCTGCCCTGGGGTTCTAGGTGTCCAAAGATTTGCAATTGAAACCTGCTTTTGAGGTTGTTATAAAGATATGTTTGTCCAGGCAAGAGGCAAGAACAAACATTATCTGACGATTTGTTAGCTTGGTTTACAACTCTCAAATATTTGGACACACGGCGTGTGGGCCTCCATGTATGCCTTGGCTTTAGACCTCTCAGACACTGAGGGTGGGCCTGGTGGTTTGTTTAAGAGCCCAGGACACTACACGTATCTGTGAACTCTCGTCACCCGGTCACTCCCCTCTCCATCATGGCATCTCCGGCAGAGTTTGCACTTTGATCTGACGAACACTCGTGAGAATCACCGTCTGAAAGATGCTGCGGTGTATTTCCAAGTCAGGAGGAGAAGGGGCAGCAGAGGATGAGAGGGTTGGATGGCATCACCGACTCAATGGACATGAGTTTGAGCAGACTCCGGGAGATGGTGAAGGACAGGGAAGCCTGGTGTGCTGCAGTCCATGGGGTCTCAAAGAGTTGGATACTACTGAGCAACTGAACGACAATAACCAGCACATCTTCAGCTGCAGTGAGGTCTCCCTGGCACTCATGGAGGCCCACACACCATGTGTCCAGGCACTCCCAGCTCTGGAAGGAAAGCAGAAATGATGACACTCAATGATGGGCATGAAGCAGCCTGCTGCCAGGAAAGAGCCTTCTAGATCCTTCATCTAGAATATCATCTCACTGCCTTTGAATGCTGAAAAGAGCCCTGGATAGGAACCAGGAAATCCAGGCTCTAGTCCTGTCTCTGTAACTAATTAGACTTTTGTCACATTCCTGGAATGAAGGGTTCAAGCTCTGGCACGTTTGGACCGAAACTTCCACCATCTTCCCCACCCACCAAGTAGAATATATCATGCTAGGCAGAAGGCAGGACCAGAAACTGCAAAGTGCGAGGGTCTGACAGAATCTGCCAGTCTGGATCAGCAAGAGGTCAAGGCCAACTAGACAGGTGAAAAAGAATCCTGTGGGTTTGCTGTGAGGCTGGGTGAGACACAGTCAAGGCTGCATTCCCTATATCCTGGGGAGAGCCGGACTGTACTCTGCCCTGCTTTAATCTGGGGTGGAGGTGAGGTGAGGTGCTCCTGACCTGAAGACAGGATGAGAGCATCTAGGGCCTGCGGTAGAACTCTGCACCTTATGGGGACGCTCCACCGGATTCTCAGTTGCTTCATGAACTCAACAGCATTCCTAGTGCCTCTGTTCTTTATTTTCATTTCCACCAGCCGGTCCCTGATGGTATAGAGGCTAAGGATGGGTATCTGGAAGAGAGGTCTTCGTGCATGAGAATAAAATTGAACTTGATCTTTCTTTCTTTTTTAATATAATTCCCCATGCTGTACAATAAATCCCTGTTGCTTATCTATTTTATTTTGTTTATTTATTTATTTATTACTATGGCATGCAGCATGTGAGATCTTAGTTCCCCACCCAGGGATCAAACCTGCGTTCACTCCTGCACTGGATGCATGGAGTTTTAACCACTAGACTGCCAAGGAAGTCCTGAACTTGATCTTTCTATCACTAAGAAAACCGAGATCATAAACACGGGCTTTAGAGGCAGAAACAAGGCCAAGTCAAAAAAGATAATGCTGTGCTTACTACCCATTACTAGGCTGGGTGGGGAGGGGGGTTCTTGGGGAAAAAGTTCTCTGGGTCTTCATATTCATCCCCTTTCCAAGAATTATATACCTCAAGGACAGACCTCTCTAATTTCCCTAGACTAAACTGCTCAACTAAAATCAACACAAACTGATTGTCTCCATGAAAGCTGAAGCAGATGGGATGCACGCTTTCCCTGTCACCCAATCCTGACCACCAAGGTGGGGATGAGGGGTACCGAATGCCCAGTTCTGGTTTTGAGGATCTTGGATCTGGTTCTGGCTTTGCTACTTGTTATTGGGCTGCTTTGGGCAAATAACTAGCCTTTTGAGCTTCCATTTCCCCTTCTACACATCAGGGGTCACGATACCTATGACTATGGGCCGTGGTGAGGATTAGAATGAATGTGAATGCTTGCCTATAGAATGCCTGATGTGACATTTGGCAAACAGTAGGCACCCAGTAAAGAATGTTTTTTTATCCGTGTCTGTGCACCAGCTGATCTTCGATTGTGCCGCATCTGAGAAGGGTCATGCCTGTTGCTCATTCTAGTCTAACCCACAGCACAAGCAAATATTAAACAATCAAGCTGACAGGGTTCCCGAATGTCTTAGCTGCCTTATTTGCCTTCCTTGAACATGAGGCAGTCCTGTAAGGAACTCGACACTAGGAAAACAGGATGGGGCACAGAGCAGATCACATACCCCGTGGTTCAGCCGCAATCCTCAGGCACAGACTCAGGGCACTTCCTGGCAGGGATGCAGCGAGGACTTAGCATGGGCGGCTGCGACTGCCCTGACCACTGTCTCATGCTTAGGACTGTTTCTGGTCCACAGAGAGAACTGGAAGCAGACAGGGAAAGGGAAATAGATGCAGGCACCCAGAGATGGGCTTCCTGGTGCTCTCAGGGATGAGGGAGACCAAGGGAAGGGGGCCAGGTGGTAAGCACACAGAGCAATCACTTCTGCAGGACACCCTGCAGAAAGCGAGTCACCTTCAGGTTAATGTTTCTTCATCAGATCAAAATGTTCAGCGAACAGAATCAGCCCTCCTTGAAAATGGTTGGTTGCAATGATGCCATAGGCTTATGAGAAGGAGGAGGAAGAAAGCGAGGGTGGGGAGGGAGGGAGAGGAGAAAAGAGGAGGAGAAGGAAAAGGAGGAGGAGGGGATGGAGGGGAGGGGGAGAAACAGAAGAAATGCGGAAAAGAGAAAGAGAATACTCAGAAGAGCGCTGCGGCTTGAAACTTGTGTGTTGCAACCCTAATTCCCACTGCGATGGCATCAGGAGATGGGGCCCGGGGGAGGTGCCGAGGTCGTGAGGGTGGAGCCCTCGTGAGTGGGAATAGTGCCCTCATAAAGAGACCCTACGAGCTTCCCTCACTCCTCCTGCCCCACGAGGACACAGCAAGAAGACACTGGCTGCAAACTGGGAAGTGGCCTCACCAAGCACCAATCTGCTTTGATCTTGGACTTCCAGCCTCCAGAATTGTGAGAAATAAAGTTCTATTGTTTATAAACCACCCAATCTGTCATATTTTCTTAGAACCGTGTGAATGGACTGAGATGGTGGGATACATTCTTCCTCAGTGGCCTGGCGTCTCGGAGTCAGGGGTGTGTGAGTGACCAGGACTCTGCCAGGATGAGCTAACAGCCTGACTCTGCCCCCTGCCCCCGAGGAAGGCAGCCCTTGGTCCATGCAGGCCAGGTGGTCTAGCTGTCCCAGGAAGGGTTGGTCAGCCTGGGGCTGGGCGTCCTGCACCCCACCCCCTGCTGTGGGGAACCCCGACCTCAGGCAAACTCTCCATACCATACCATCTCTCACCGTACCATCTCTCTGTAGGACCTACTCTGTTCTCTTTGGACCTGACCTCAGTTTTCCAAGCCAGTTTCCCCCTGTGGGCATTTCTGCACCCTTGCAAGTTAGGGCTCATACGCTGAAAAGCGTGGATTATATTTGAAGTTTTACAAGGGAGAAAAGTAACCTGTTGGCAGCTGGGAGAGAGGAGCACCTCAGAGGAACTCTGAAATCCTCCCACTGGCCCCGCCTTCCACCCATGCCCGCAAAAGTAGACTTTCTTACCCTGAAGTCCAGCTATGTAAGCAGTGCAGTCCTATGGGACTCAGAGTCTAAGAGAGATCAGATGTAGCCCAAAAGAAATCAGGCAGAAGCCAAGTTCAAGAAGCAGCTACCAATCCATAGAGAACATTAGAGAAATAGAGAAAAGTATGGGCACCAAGGACGAAGAGGAGGAATGGGATGAACTGGGAGACTGGGATTGACATGTACACACTGCTATGTAAAAATAGATGGCTAATGAGGACCTACTGTGTAGCACTGGGAACTCTGCTCAATGCTCTGAGATGACCTACAAGGGGAGGAAGTCCAAAAAAGGGGACGTATGTATATGTCTGACTTCTCTGGTGGCTCAGGGGTAAAGAATCCGCCTGCACTGCAGGAGATGTAGGAGATGGGGGTTTGGTCCCTGGGTCATGAGGACCCCCTGGAGCAAGAAATGGAAACCCAGTCCAGTATTCTTGCCTGGAAAAACCCCATGGACAAAGGAGTCTGGCGGGCTACAGTCCATGGGGTCAGAGAGTCAGATACAACTGAGCACTTGATATGCACAGTAGAAACGAACACAGTATTGTAAAGCAACAATGCTTCAATAAAATTAATTTTAGAAATTAATTAATTTCACAAAGTTAATGACCCAATCTTTTAAAACATCTTAGTCTTTTCTGCATCATGTCTTTACAAAAGACTTCTTGCCTTCAGAAGAACCATCAGCTTTCCACTCACATTCAAACATGCCCATTGAAACACGTCTAGTACCTGCAAAAGCACTAGGCTCTGGACTACAGATAATTACACTTGTATCATCTACTTAAGCGTGGAAAGGAAGCAGAGAAAATGTTTAATAAATCTGGTCGGAGGTACCTATTTGCAGGTCCTAGAATACATCGATTCTCTAATCTTTCCTTACGTGTATTGATTCTATTCCCTCTTTCCCCAATAATCACCCCTCTGACTCAGATCCGTGCCCCTCATTTATGCTTCCCTATCACCTAAGACGAAATGTTGCTCTGACACTTCACCCTGAGGTCACCTATCCTTGTCTGTCTCTCCTAATCCTAAGAGTCCAAGCCTGTGAGGTCAGGGATGGCGTTTTATCTTACCCTGGAAATGTACCTGGTGCCAGCTCGGGACTGGGACACAGAGAGTGCACAATCAGTGATGCGTGTGTAAGTGAACAAACCAATGAGCGAACACATGTTCTAATAAACCCTTGTGCCTAGTCTCCTCTGCCAAAGAAGGCATGGAAGGAAACGGACTAAGCCAGAGGTGCCGGAGTGTCCAGGGCCGCAGGTGATAGGGTGGGTAATTTGAGACCTGGGTCGTCTGTCCTAGGCACGAGCTGATATGGCTCCTTTCGTTAGATCTCCAACATGGTCTGGCCACCACTGGCCTGCCTGACGTTGACTTACAGAAAAATGACAGGGGATCTCTCTCTCCACTATTATTTTGTAATTAATTTTTATTTGAGTACAGTCCATAGGGTGGCAAAGAGTCAGATGCGACTGAAGCAACTTAACGCACAGGTTTGTTTCGGAGTGTTCTGCTGTACAGCAGAGTGAGTCAGCTAAACATAAACATATTTTCCTCTTTTTTGGATTTTCTTCCCATCTGGGTCATCACAGAGCACTGAGCAGAATTCCCTGAGCTCTACGGTCGATTCTTATTAGTTACATATTTCATACATGGTAGTAACAGTGTATATATGCCAACCGCAATCTCTCAGTTCATTCCCCCTCCCTGTTATTAATTGGCCTCTGTGATCAGTCCTCTTTCCTCAGAAGCTGAAGAAAGATAGTAGATTATACTGTCTCCTTTCTTAGGAAATCAGCAGAGGCTCAGCTTTGTTCTGTCTTTCCGGCAGGTGGAGAGGTGAGAGCGGGCACTTCCGTCCATGCCCGGCCGCTTGCATGGGAACCTGGCTGCTAGTCAGGACTTGTCTTCCCCTCCAGCCCTGAGTGCGGGAGCGCTGGACATTCAAATGTTTGCCGGGCGGTAGTTATGACTTGGGAAAATTCCACAACCTACCCCTCCTTCCCCCCAGGCCCAGGCAGCTGGGGTGTTTAGATGTGGGTATCTGGAATGTGTGTGAGCCGGTGGGGAGAGGGGAACAGAAAAGGAGGGCCCTGGTACACTTCTGGGCCTGAGGCAGGAGACAGATGGGCCCCAGGTTGAAACTCCATAAAAGCAGGATGATGGAGGAGGCTGAGCCCTGCCCAGATAAGAGATAAAAGATCACATATTCCTACTCTCAAAGTCGAGGAGAACTTCTCAACTACACGTACGCAGAAAGGCTCCTTGGAGGCCAAAAAGGGAGGAGACGTCACTTCACAGTAAGTGATGTCAGCTACCCACGAGCCTCTTGGATAGAATCCCTCTTGGCTGAGAGATGAGCACACACAAGTAGGAGGTTCCTGAGATACACCAAATATGGCCTCAGGACCAGGCAAATCAGAGTGACTGGCCAAAGGAAACCTGAAGAAATGAGCAATAAAAGTAATTCAATCTGCCACGAGCGTGCAACTCAGCGACTCTCTCTCTCGGCCTGCCTGTGTGTCTATCCACACGTGCATGCTAAGCCTCTTCAGTTGTGTCCTCTGTCCATGGGGGTCTCCAGGCAAGAATACTGGAGTGGGTTGCCATGCCCTCCTCCATGGGATCTTCCCGACCAGAAATCGAACCCGCGGTGCTTACATCTCCTGCGCTGGCAGGCGGGTTCTTTGCTACTAGCACCACCTGGGAAGCCCCTATTTGCACATACTGTACTCTCTTCGCCCCTAATAAATACTTTACTTGCTTCACTACTTTCTTTCTCTGTGGGAGTTCTTTTCTGCAAAGCCAAGAAGCCAGGGCCTTGTCACTGACCACTGGTCTAGTGGCTAGGATCTGGTGCTCTCACTGCTGGGACCTGACCTCAATCTCTGGCCGGGAACCAATATCCTCCTTCAAGCCGCTGTAGGCAGAGGCCACACGAGGTCAGGCCTGGCGTTCATTCCTCTTGAGGGGTGGTCTCTCCTGATGCTGGAACAGGGCAGTGAGCACTTAACCCATCTGGCTGTAGCCCTCTTGTAGGCTGAAAGCTCCTGTGTGTCCTGTTTGGGAGACGGTTTTAGGCTGGAAGGCTGAGGCAGGACCCGAGTCTGTGGGAAAGAAATGAGCTAAGTCTGGGAAACTGAGGGCAGAGCAGTGGCGACTCCCTCTTGGGAGCCTGAGAAGAGACCTGAGGCTCAAAAGGCAGCTTGAGCCTTTGCCCTTCTCCTCTGGGCCTTCAGGCTGCTGCTCCGGATTCTACTGAGCCACCCAGCTTGGTCTCAGCTTCTGCTACTGCCCTGTGAGTGGTAAGGACGTCTGAAAATAGGGTAATTGCTAGGTGATCCTTGCAAGGTCAGCCCCTGCGGGGTGAGGAGGTAGAGAGCTGGCTGCTGAGGATCCAGGTTGGACCTGGCTGGTGAGGTGGGCTGATATCTTAAGGGCAGGTGGAAGTATTGAGGGGAAGTATTTTTAGGATAGAGAAGAATAGAACACATCTGAGATTGAGGAAAAGAATCAGGGAAGAAGTCCGTATTGAAGGTGGGAAAAAAAATTAAGGCAGGGGACAATCAGAAAAGTAGAAAGAAGTGAGCCCAGGTTTGGATGAAGGAAGAGGAGAAAATGGGATGGGTATAAGATGGAGAGGAAGAGGGAAAGGAGAGGGAGAAGAAGAAGGGATGGTAGAGAAGCTCACACCTTTCCTTAACAGAAGAGGAGGAAAAGATGGAAGACTAGGATCCAGGTCTCAACTCTCAGCCCCAAAAGAGCTTCCACTGGCTCAGCTGTGTCCCACCAGGGGTGACTCCGGCAGGCCAGGGTGGGCCCTCGGGAGTCTGGGTCTGGGGGCTACACAGAGTTGCCAAGCTGCAGATGTTGCTGGCCTCTTCTTAAGGAGAAAGTCTGACTCGTGGCAGTTCAGCCATCAGAATTCGATGCTCCCAGACCATCTGCTCTCAGCTCAAACAGGTCATTAGTGGGCTCGTGAGAAGGAGGTCTGGGAGGAGCTTGATAAGAGGCTGCACGCTGGGGAAGAGAGAGGACTGGACCACTGGTCAGGAGTGCTGGGATCCAGTCCTGAAGTTCCAGCTCGCCAGCTGGCAGCAAATCTCTTTCCTTCTTTGATCCCTGGAAAACGGAGACAGGAAACAGTGCCGTAAGTGTCCCAGGACTGGTCCCAAACTTCCTCCGCCCTGGGGTTGTCCCCACTTCTCAGCATAAGATCCGTACCTGTTATCTCCTGTACCCATAGCCTGGTTCCCACTCGGCTGGCCAGTAGGAATGCAGCTGCAAAGAGTGACGGCATGTCAGTGACACCAGGTGACCTATTTTCTGGTAGGGCATTCTCCTCCTCTCTTTTTACGGCTGAGGGGCAAAGGAACACTGCCCCAACTCAACGGCATTATTGATGGAGCTGTTGGGTGTTTAGATTGAGGTCCGGCAACCCTCCAATCCAGGAGCCAGCATCCTCTCTTGTCTTCTATGTTTCCCTCAGGAAAGGGGGTTGTCCCCTGCCCTCCACCCAAGAAAGCTCGTCGTGCTGAGACCTAAGCCCTCAGAGGGTTCTGAATTGCTGAAGGCCAGCCCCCAGTCTAAACAGCCAATAACTGCATCGATAATGCTGTTGGGTTGGGCAGAGTCAGCTGTCGTTGCCTTCATCGCACAGCAATCCCAGGGAGGCTTCTGGTTGGTTACGCCGGTGTCCCAGTTTCCTCCACGGGCCAGTCTTTATTGTTGGAGAGGTGGGTATTATGGCTTGTCAGGCCCTTCCCTGTGAGTAGGCAGCATGTCTCTCACCCGAGGAGGGAAGGGCAATCTGGGAAAGCAGATGGAAAAAAATCAGTGAAACAAAAACCAAAGCAAAACTAAAAACAGCTTCCATAATCTTCCACGGACCGCCCCAAACTGTTTGGTCTGCTGACTCACAGGGTCAATAACCTCAATAGCACTTAGCCTGTGGCCATCCAGGGTTGAATGTCTCAGGACTCCGCATGGTTCTGCTCAGCTGCCAAAACAAAGCACAACAGAGTGATGGTTTCAACAATAGACACATATTTCCTCTTCATTCTGGAGGCTGGCAGCCCAGGATTAAGATGTTAGCAAGGTTGCTTCCGAATGAGGGCTCTCTCCGGGGCCTGCAGACAGCCACCTCCTCCCTGTGTCCCTGGGGCCTCTCCGTGCAGGTACACGTCCCGTACCCCTTCTGTGTGTTCCCATTTCCACCTCTTATGAGGACGCTAGTCAGATTAGATTGGGACCCACCCTAAAGGCCTTACCCCGACTTGATCAACTCTATAAAGGCCCTATACAAATCCAGACCCACTCTGAGGCCCTGGATATTAAGGCTTCTACATATGAATGTTCAAGGAACATAATTCAGCCAAAACCTAACTCCATCCACAGAATTACACAGACGGTAGGATTTCAGAAATCCCAGAGTCCGTTCCCTGGCATTTGCAGTGACGCTCAGGGTCATGGAGCCTTTGCCCGGAGTCACAGAGGAAGTCAGTGCAGGGCAGGGGCCTGAGTCCTGGGGCTGCCCTGCTCAGCGGCATGACCCAGGTGGGCACCATCCTCACCTGTTAAGAAGTGGATGAGGAGTTCTCTCGCCCTGGGCTGTCTGTTGAGAACTCAGAGCACAGTTACACTCGTAAACATGCTTTGTAAACCTGAATCCTGCCACTGAACTGTACAGTCAAACGTGGTTAAGATAGTATGCTTTATGTTATGTGACTTTTACCACAATAATAAAAGACATTAAAGATAAAAGAAAATAAATCCACCCAGCTATCCTCAAGAAGTATAAAAGCAATCATGGTCTCCAGCCTGGATACATTTCTCTTGGGAATCTTTCTCTAAAAAATAAACCCAGCAGAAAGGAAAAAAGAAATAGAACAGAAAAGGATAAAGTTCACAGAAGAAAGGGGAAGGGAGAGGAATAGAACACAGGAGAACAGCTAACAGGGAAGAACAGGGAAATGGGGGTGAAACCTCGGGCTTAGTTATTCACATGCGTGTCCTGGTTTGTAATGTAGGCTGTGGTTCACAAAGAGCTTTGGAAGCCAGTGCTGTGCTTTCCAGCCCTTTGTCTGCAAGCATCTCTTCTAGGACGCAGGAGTTATGACTTTCAAAACCTAAATGAGAGGTCCTGACCCTGTTCAGTTTTGAATGGAGTTATTTCTGAAAAGTAAATGCTTTTCCTATTGGAGTTCCCAAAGATTAGGGATATGACTGCCAATCTGGTGAGCTTCTGGATGGCAGCTAAAAATCACGTTTCCTTGCTGCCTCAAGAATTTTTTCAGGGCCATACTCCCAGAATCTCCCGGTGCTTCTGGGCAATACTCCACTCGTGAATACAGAAGCTCCCCTACCCACCGATAACCTGGGTCATCCGGCTCCCCCCACCCCAGGACTATTTTTTTAAATCTAGTTTTTAGTGTCTATCTGGGCCATACATGTATGCAGTTTGAAGACTCAGACAGGCTCTCCATGAACAAAGGGCCGCTTCGCCTCTGCCAGATGCCTCCTCTTTTCTGCTCCCCACAGTCCACACTGGAGAATTTTTTATGGATACTTGTGACATTATCTCCACATCAACAAATAGCAAGTTTTGACCCCTGCTTCTTGATTTTTTCAGTTTTAGACATGATCTTTTTATTTCTTATTATGAAGCAAATTTAGCTCTTTCCGGTTTCTCCAACAGGCCCTTCTAATCTCACCGTATCTCCAGTAGAGTTATGTAATTTCTATAAGTATTTAGGGTCTGTAGTATGATTATATAAATTCTACTCACACTATGCGTTTTTCCCAAACACAATTTTAAGTCTTTCCTGGATAGAAATGACTCGATTTTTCATTTGCTTAATTAACTATATATTTAGCATTAATTCTACCCTTTAAACGGAGGAAGGAATGGCATCCCATTCCAGTACTCTTGCCTGGAAAACCCCATGGACGGAGGAGCCTGGTGGGCTGCAGTCCATGGGGTCGCTAAGAGTTGGACATGACTGAGTGACTTTACTTTCACTTTTCACTTTCATGCATTGGAGAAGGAAATGGCAACCCACTCCAGTGTCCTTGCCTGGAGAGTCCCAGGGACGGGGGAGCCTGGTGGGCTGCCGTCCATGGGGTCGCACAGAGTCGGACATGACTGAAGCGGCTTAGCAGCAACAGCAGCTACCCTTTAAACTAGCTGTCCCTAGTTGTGTAAGTCTCCTCTGAGTACCTTTGAACACACTGGGCAATGCAACACCACCACCTTCTTGAGGAAACCCCCCAGAGCCCTCCAACCTACTTCAAAATATTTCAACCTATTTCAAAATATAGGTTGTTTCCTAGGCCTGCTTCACAGTTTTTTCTTGAGCATTCTCTTCATTATTTTCTTGGGAATCTCTCTCATCTTGGCTGTTTTCTTTCTCAGATTCCAGGTCTTTTTCTTCCTTAATTTCTTTTGTCATTTTTATGATGCAAATCATGGACTCCCTTTCTGAGAAAGGCAACGTGGAACCAATGTTTTAAGAGCTTGTATACCCCCAAAATGTCTTTATTCTACTCTTCCCCTTGGCTTAAGACAGAATTCCAGGGTGGAAATAACTTTTCCTTAGATTTTTGAAGACACTGTTCTATTATTTTCTGGCTTCCAAGGTTACTTGAGGAGTCCCAAGCGGTTTTTGCCATTGACCCTCTGCACCTGTTCCTCTGGAAGCTTGTGCATAAATATTCTCTTTTGTTGCTCTGAAACTTTATGATGATGCAGTGGGACAGCTTTATTTTATCCATCATGATGAAGACTCAGTGGATGTGTATGGCGGTGGTGAGGGTTGTTGGGGATCCTTGTTGGGGAAGGCTGCTGGGGTGCTCCTGTTCTCTTTATTCCCCCCAGGAAGATGCTGTGGTCAGATCCCTCTTGGTGCTGGGTTTGGCCTGAAGGCATGTGCACGACTGAGGTGACACCAGAGTGCGAGGTGTAGTCAGGTTTGGAGTGGTTATAGTACCAGGCCCGGCACACGAACCTGTAGCCCCCAGATCCAAGGTACGAGCATGCTTGGTGTGACAGAGATTGCTGTTCAGTTGCTCAGTCGTGTCCAGCTCTTTGAGACCCCTTGGACTGCAGCACGCCAGGCTTCCCTGTCCTTCACCATCTCTTGGAGCTTGCTCAAACTTATGCCCATTGAGTCAATGATGCCATCTGAACATCTCACCCCCTATCATCCCCTTCTTCTCCCACCCCCAATCTTTCCCAGCATTGGGATCTTTTCTAATGAACCGGTTCTTCACATCAGGTGGCCAATGTGTTGAAGCTTCAGCTTCAGCATCAGTCCTTCCAGTGAATATTCAGGACTGATTTCCTTTAGGATTTAGGATTGAGATCCAACAATCTCCTTGCTGCCCAAGGGACTCTCAAGAGTATTCTCCAACACCACAGTTCAAAAACATCAATTCTTGGGTCCTCAGCCTTCTTTAGGTTCACCTCTCACATCCATATATGACTGCTGGAAAAACCATAGCTTTGTCTAGTCGGACCTTTGTCGGCAAAGTAATGACAGTGATGCTGGGGTCTAAGATGCAGGCACACACGGCGTGACCGAGGCTCTGAGGCTCAGGGCACAGGCACACTTGCTGCGGCGGTGGTGGCGCCGACGCCGAGTGTATACAGAGTGGTTTCTGAGCTAGGGGCTGGGGCATGTGCGCAACTGTTTGGTGGGGGGTGGGGGAATTGGAGTGGGGGCGTGGAAGCTCTGGCCCTGGGGAATGCAGTGGCAACTGCTCTCAAGGCAGGGAGCGCAGCGACGGCTCCTTTTGGGGGACAAAGTAGCGGCTGCTTCTCCAGGGAGGCACAGCAAGGTGGATTCCAAGCAGCTTGGTTTGCTGGTGTCAGGTCAGTGTCAGCAAATACTGCAGCAGTCCTCGGTGGTGAAAGCTTTGGGTGTCTCTGTGCTGACGAGGGCTGCAGTGGTCTTCTGATCTCTTTCCCCCCAGGTGGGAAGGTCCTGCTGAGGGCATCCGTCTTGGCACTGAGCTGTGCCGGACTGGGAGATGGGGTGATCCCAGGAAGATGCTTCCGATGCTTTTCCATGCAGTCATCCTTGGGTTTTGTGCTCCACTGAGTTGCTGCAAGTTCTTGCATTCAGAGCTCTTCCAGTGCTATGCTATTCCATCTGCTTGCAGTTCTTCGTGTGTGTCTGTGTGTGTGTGTGTGTCTGTGTCTGTGTGTGTCTGTGTGTGTGTGTCTGTGTGTGTGTGTCTGTGTGTGCGTGAAGGACAAACATTGGAACTTCCTGGTGTGCTAACTGCCTGAGATCACTTCTCCTCCTTACTTTTTACCTTTGATTTCTTTCCTCAGTGTTTGCTCTAGTGATTACAATGTTACTGCTGTTCAGCTGCTGCGTGGCATCCAACTCTTAGTGATCCCATGAACCGCAGCATGCCAAGCTCCTCTGTCCTTCTCCATCTGTCAGAGTTCCTCAAATTCATGTCCATTGAGTAAGTGACGCTATGTGACCATCTCATTCCCTGCCATCCTCCTCTCCTTTCACCTTCAATCTTTCCCAGCATCAGTGATTACAATATGCCTCTTCAATGGACCATAATCTACTTTCAATTAATGTAATTTCTGGTGAAAGAAAAAGGAAACTTTGCACACGTATAGCTCCATTTCTCTCTTTCCCCTTCTCTGTGCTATTATTGGCATATATATTTATGTGTGCTACAAACCCACAGTACGATGTTATAATTTCTGCTTGAGCAATCATATGTGTTTTTTTAAGTTAAGAGAAGAAAAGATAATATATTATTATATATTTTTAAATTTACTTACGTGCTTGCCATTTCCAGTGCTTTTCAGTTATTTCTGTCAGCTGGTTAACATCTGGTATCATATTCTTTCAGTCAGAAACAAATTCTCTGTTTTACTTATCTGAAAAAGTGTTTATTTCACCTTCACTTTCTAAAGATATTTTTATCGGATAGTAAATTCTTGTTTTTTTTTTTTTTTAACTTTAGCACTTTAAATATGCCATTCCAGTGTCTTCTAGCCACCACCGTTTCTGATGAGAATTCAACCACTGATTGCATTGTTGTTGCTATAAATATGATGGATCACTTTTTTCTCTTGCTGCTTGCAGGATAATCTCTTTTCTTTGGTTTTCAGTATATAACCATGATGTCTCAGTGTGGTTCTCTTTGTGTTTATAGTATGTTGAGTTCATTCTGTTTTCTGACTGTGCTAGTCTGTTTGGCCTACTATAGCAAAATATCATGAACTGAGTGGTTTATAAACATAAATTTATTTCCCACTAATCTGAAGGCTGGCAAGTCCAGGATCATGGTGCCGGTAGACTAGGGGTCTACTAGAGTGTCTGCTTCACTGATGACTGACCATCTTTTTGCTGTACACTCGCATGGTGAAAGAGAGACAATTCTCTCTATATAAAAAATTTTAAAGGCCTTTTTTATTTTTTAAGTTCACTAATTCTTACTGTTTTCCAGGTAAATAAAAGTGAGGGAATTTGCCTTTATCCAGTTTACATGAGGCCATTGGAGAAGGCAATGGCACCCCACTCCAGTACTCTTGCCTGGAAAATCCCATGGACGGAGGAGCCTGGGAGGCTGCAGCCCATGAGGTCGCTAAGTATCAGACACGACTGAGCGACTTAGCATGCTCTCACGGCCTAATCACCTCACAGATGTTCCGCTTCATAACTAGGTTGGGCACACTGAGTCCCACATACGAATTTGGGGGGAACACAAGCATTCAGACCATAGCCTTGACCCTTTAAGCTAATGTCATTCATTAACACTGAATAATTGTCAACTATTTTTTTTCTTCAAATAGTGTTTCTGTGTCTTTTCTTCTCTCTCCTATTTTGGGGCTCCTGTTACATTTACATTTGAACATTATACTTCATTTGCAAGTCCTCTAAGTCTCGTTCATTTTTCTTAACTCTTTCTGCTTCTCCTTCTCTCTCTTTTTTTTTTTTTTGATTCAATAACTTTTATAGCTCTGTCTTTAGATTCATGTCTTTCTCCTGCCGTCTCGAATCTGCTGTTGAGCCTATCTAGTTAATTTTCAACTTCAGTCTTTGCAGTTTTCAACTCCAGAAATTCCACTTGATTCTTGTTTACAATTTCCACTTTTCTGTTGAGAGTCTCTTATTGTTGACATATTCTCCACATAAATTCCCTTAATTCTTAAACATATATTCTTTTCATTTCTTGAACATAACTATAAAAGCTGCTCTGAAATCTCTGTCTGCTAAATCCAACATCTGGGTCCATGTGGCCTCAGAATATTGACTTTTTTCTGGTCACAGTTTCTTGTTTGTTTGTGTGCCTAGTAATTTCTAGTTGAAAACTGGACATTGCTGTGGATTCTATTTTATTCCTGAATTTTGTTTTATTTTCTGAAAGGTGTTTCCTGTTCTCTTAACTTTTCTGCACCTGAATTGCAAAGCTGGTCTCCAGGACGGTGCGCAGCCCTTGCTATCACCGTGTAGCGATTCCTTTCAGTATTTCACTTTGTTTTCCAGTCTGACTCCCTAAGGGCGCTCCCTGATTGTGCACTGTTTAATGGTCAGGTCATTATTTGGATAGAAGTTCTGCTCAGAAACCTTGAACACGTGAGCCTTCTACCTGCTGCTGTCTAAGTTGTGTGTGGTTGAAGGAACAAATTCAGCTCTGCAGCGTGTCCTTCAGTCTCCCTTGATGTCCACTTTTTTCTGGACTCTCTCTGGTCTCCCTGACGTGTGCATATTTTAGGAGTTGGTCAGGGACATGTGGGGAGTTTATTATCTCAGCCCTTTTGTGGCTCTCTTACTTCCATGGCATTTCTGGGTGATCTTTAGGCTACTCTGAACAGAAGCTATGCTCTCAAGCCCAGTAAAGCTGCAGTTTTTTGCTTTGATCTGAACTGTTCTGTGACCTTTAACCCATAAACAGCAGATTTTCACCTCCTCACTCCAGATCACATGTCACCTCCACCTGGCTGCTGGTTTTCACTAACAGGCCTCAAACAAGTTCATCATTCGCACGGGTAAAACTGTGGTTCTCGGGACTTCCCTGGTGGTCCGGCGGCTAAGATTACACACTCCCAACACAGGGGGCCGGCTTCGATCCCTGGTCAGGCAGCTAGATCCCACCTGCCGCAACCAAGAGTTCGCTTGCCGCAACTAAAGATCCTGCATGCCACAGGGAAGATCACAGATCCCTCGAGCAGCAACTAAGACCCGGCGCAGCCAATAGGTAAAATTATATTTTAAAAAATAAGTCGTAGTTAAAAAAGAAAAAAGCTGTGTTTCTCATCAGCCAGGCTGAGGTGTGTGGATGAGGCACAGAAAGTCCAAACAGGAAGACCACAAGCCCATGGCTGTTCTGATGCAGGAGCAGTTTCCCAAGATCAAACACTTCTCAATCTGTCTGCCTTTGGCCAGGCTCCAGTGCCTCTGAATGGTGAATTTTGACAACTTGATCTGGCTTTATACTTGTTTTCTTCAGAGGGAATTTGCCCCACTTCTCACACCACCATTCCTGAGTGAATCTTGGACTGGATTATTTTAATGTTTCTTCCCTCCAACTATTCTATTGTCCACAGCTTTCGATTTTTTTTTTCCAGAAATGTTCTGATGTCAGAAGGCGGTTGCAAACACATGGAAGGATAGCTCCAAATTTTGCATATATCACCTCAAATGTGCAAAAATAAATGGGGCAGCCAGTGAGGCTGAACACTGAGCTGAGCAGGGGAGGGCCAGAGCTGGAGTCTCATCTCAGTGCAGCCCTGGGAGCCCTCAGGTGCAGAAAAGTTTCTGCACAGGACACCCCTCGCCTCACTTCGTATGTCCTGCTGCTTCCCATCTTCTCTCCCAGCTCCTCCCCTCCTCCTCCTGCCTTTCTTATGGATGCTATGACTTTGTCAGGGTGAAAATGGCTGAAAGCAACTTTCACTTCTGCTTAGATGACTGAAACCCAAGAGTCAGGTCATTTCCTCCTTCTTTTCTGGGTGGCTGCTGGAATCCATTTTTGGGTTTTTTTCCGATCCCTGTCTGTTGGGGGTGGACAGAAAGGTGAAGTTTTTTTCCCCCAAATCATACAAAAGCCAGCTTCTCTGATCTCCTTTCCCTGCAAACCTCACACATCCCCTCTCAGTCTAACCTTGAATAGATACGTCATTGGAGGAAATGCATTTTCTCTTTAGAAAGATAGACTCCCTGTTTCCCACTGTATTCTCTGTATCCTCGAATTCAAGTATGTAAAAAATTCTTCACAACTCACTTATTTAAGCCCCATAGATTTTTTAAAAATAGACATAATTCAGGCGGTATCACTGGACCCTTGGTAAGCAAAAAGCTCAATACTGGCTCTGCCTCTGAGAGTTTGCAGGATCCTTAGGGACAAACCATGTTCAAAGCTGTCTCCTTGGCAATGTACTCCAGTAGTCCCTGATGGAGTTAGTGTTCCTGCCTCTGTTCTAATATTGTGCCTTGTTGAGGCACCAATGGCTGCACTTACCACACCCAGTCATGGTTGTCTGTCTACCAGGCCCCTCCCAGACACCTTAGACTGGCTCCCACAGAGGACAGCCATGCTTCTTTATGTCTGCACCCCCAGCCTCTTGTGTGTTCTTAAAGCAAACAATCAGAAAAGTTTGTGTTAGCTGAATTCAAATAACAAGACCGAATAATCTCTCCTCAATTCAATAACTTTTCTGTATTTAAGATTTTATTTATTTTTTTTTACTTCCAAGTTTTGTTTTATTTTTAATTGGAGGATAATTGCTTTACAGTGTCGTGTTGGTCTCTGCTGTACAACGATGTGAATCAGCCGTAAGTACACATATATATGTCCCCTTCCTCTTGAGCCTCGCTCGCACCGCCTTAATCTCTCTCCTCTACGTTGTCTCAGAGCAACAGGCTGAGCTCCAGTGTAGTTACTATATATCAAATCAGTAACTTTTAAATCACAAGTTTAAGTAGTTTGGGAGGCTTCAAACTAGAGTGTAAATGCTTAGGTCCAACTCTCAGGTGTCAGGAAGTGACTATAAAAATAACACCTACAATTCACTGAGCACAGCCAGTTCTGGGCATGGTTCTGGGCCCTTTGCTGTCAAGGATGGAAGAAGCCAAAGCAGTTTTTCTAAAAGATCAGATCTGGCACTTGGATTAGGCATACTCACATCAGCTGCCAGTTATTTGGAGTTCTCATGTGCTAAATACTGTAATAGAGGTTTTCTATACATTAATTCGTCTGTTCTCACAAAAAGATCTTTTGGGGAAAATAAAACAGATTGTTTCCAAGGAGTCTTAGAACCCAAGATCTCTATGTTGCTGCTATGGTTGCCACGAACATCTGTCAAAAAAATCTTTCCTGCCAGAGACTCACAGCGAATTACTCTCTTAATCCTAAAATCCAAGGGAAGGGACTCCATGAAGAAGCTGAGATTCTGAACTGTAGTCCCAGGGCAGGAATAGAAGCCGGTGTGTCTAAATTCTCTCCTTGCCCCCTCCCCTCCACCCATATCGAGGTTCCCAGACATAAGGGCAGGAGAGGAGACCCCCATTGGCTCCCTTTGGTCCACAGATCAGAAAGTAGGCCAGTGGCTCCCTATATCCGGCTGAAACAATAAGTTTCCAGAAGGCATCTCAGCAAACGTGTCGGTCCCATTGGTCCCTCAGCTGGTGTGGCATAGGACAGCACCTCACCACCCTAGATGCTACGGTCCGTCCCCATCAACTCCATTGTTCTCTGCGTCTCTGAGTTTTCATAGTGGAGTGACACAGCACAGTTGAAAAGGCTCTGAGATCAGAATCAAGGACCAGCCAGAGTCAAGGGAATTCCCTTACTAGAGACAAGGGAATTAGCCAAATTTTCTGCCATCACTCCGTTCTATCCTGTGTGCTCTTAGCACCCCATGAGCTGGGTATCATCAGGACTGCTTGGAAGGCAAGACAAAGCCAGCATGGCTGGGAGATGGCCACTTCGCTCACACAGACGGCACAGAGCAGCGGAGCCCAAGCTCCTTCTTGCCTTGCAGACAACCCTGCAAGGCAGCGTGAAATACCTTGCAGGGTTAACTTGGAGGTCTACTGACTCTGCCAGGCTCGCTACAGGAAAAACAACTCCATGTTGTTAAACCAAAGCCCCTTGGGAAAACTTTCTGACGGCAGAGGGGCACAGTGACAAACGCTGCCCAGTTCCGGAGAAAGACCAGCTGCTCGTGGTCCTTGCTCATAGGCTTTTCCTGGGCCCAGCGAGCCCACGAAAGCTTTCCAAGGGCCACTGGGAGGGGCGGGGCTCGGTGGAGGCAGCTGTGACCACAGACAGGGGTGGAGGGATAGCCTGCCACCTCGGCGGGGTGCTCGCCATCGTCGGCAGGAAGCCACAAGCTGCTGAAGTGACTGAGACGCCTGGGATGGGCTCCTGCTTCGGGATTGTTTCCGAGCCACTGGTTGTAGCTAGGAGGCCACTGCCCCACAAGGCGCGGCGATTTGAAGAGCTATGGTGAGCAGCCGCTGAATACCGCCAAGGTAAGACTCATCTTCCGCCTTCCTGACCATCGCATTTCCTCATACCGTGCCGACAGTGCTTAGGGGCCTGTGGAGACCCTGGGAGAGTGGGCAGGAACATTGCTACGGGTGTTACAGGGGAGAGGGAAGACTTTCTTAGGATCTGAGCCCCAGCTGTGGATAGATTGCCCCGTAGTTTGTTCTTTTCTATTTTAGAGGGTTTTTTTTTTATTTTCATCTAATTTTTAGTTGGAGGATTATTACTTGACAATATTGTGATGGTTTCTGCCATACTTCAGTGTGGAACGGTCACCCAAGAGAGTTTTATTGATTGCTAAAACTTCAGTCCATCCAGGATAGAGGCTGCTACTCAGGCTTTCAGAGCTGGAAGAGGTGGTGAACGTGCCGCGGAAGAGAGACAGGAGGAGGCTGTGGGTGGGGTGAGGGTATGGATGGGCACTCAAGGCCGTGTGCTCCAGGCAAGAGCCTCCCTGTAAAGGAGGGTAAAGGTACCGTGGTGCCAAGCTGATGCAGGGCAGCAGTGACGTGTGGAGGGTCTGACTCAAGGTCAGTGATTGGTTGTTGCTTTCATTTCATTTTGGTCTTCTTTTTAAAATCAGGTTTTCCATTTCTTCAGACATTTGGAGGTAGGGTGATGGAATAGGCTTGTTGCTGTTTGGTTGCTAAGTCTTGTCCAACTCTTTGCAATCCCATGGACTGTAGCCAGCCGGGCTCCTCTGTCCATGGGATTCTCCAGGCAAGAATACTGGAGTGGGGTGCCACGCCCTCTTTCAGGGGCTCTTCCCAGCCCAGGGATTGAACCTGTGTCTCCTGCATTGGCAGGTGGGTTCTTTACCACTGAGCCACTAGGGAAGCTCCGGAATAGGTTTAAAGATGGCCTGTTTGGCTAAGAGAGCTCTTTGGCCAACTGTGAAAAGGAGAGAATAGTTGATATCTTGAGAGAATTTAAAAAATTGTAGGATTTTGACAACTTTTCCAGTCGTTTCCTAACTGGCCAGTGTGTTCACTCACCCTCAGTTGCCACGTCACATGATGTATGTCGACACTCTCCCTCCTGGAAGGGAGTTAGAATCCCCTCAGCTTAAGTGAGGACTGGACCTACTAGAGAGTACGGAGAGCGGAAGCTGGTAACCCTGCAGTGGAGAATCCTGGCCCCAAGGTCAAGGTTAACATCTCCAGGGATAAGTCCCCTTGTATTTATTGTGTAACTCTGGCTGCAAGGAGAAAAGCACTTCCATGATATTCCTTCCTCAAACCCCTAATCCTAGTCTAGTTATGAGAAAACATCAGACAAACCCAAATTGAAGGGCTACAGACTATTTGACCTTCAAGATTCAAGGTCACAAGTAAAGAGAGGGAAATTATCACTTCAGAGGAGAGTAAGGAGAAATGACAGCTAAATCCAGAATTCACGTATGGGTTGGTTTGGAGCCTGGAACAACAACCTCAAAGTCCAGTGAAGAGTGGGTGAACTCTAAATAAAGTCTGGAGTTTAACAGCTATCACTGATGTGCCTTGCTTGGTTCCGGCAAGTGTACCATAGTTAGGAAAGACACCAACACTCGGGGAAGCTGGGTGCAGGATGCCTGGCAAGTCTCTATCCTATCTTTGTAATTTTTCTGTAAACCTAAAATTATTCCAAAATAAAAAAATAAAAAATAAAAATCTATGCTCATCCTGCCTTGGAGCAGAAATAGGCAACATCTGAACATGCTTGGGAAAACTGGTGTCCATGGCCTGGGGGGCCCACCCTCTGTTTAAACATTCTGGAACCCAGAAAGCCTCTTGCATTTTCTATCAGCCTCTCTCCCAACTCCCCACCTGATTTTCAGAAAGCGCCGTATTTCCCTCTCTTCGTGGTCTTCCTCATCATTCATTTATTTTTTTATTCAACACACATTTCTGAGCCTTCACTCTGTGTCAGGGGGATTTAGGCCTAAGGGCTGCACTTCTGTCTCCCAGCGGAGCTCACTGTGCTGGTTCAGGCTCCTGGGCCTCCAGCTCATGCCCAGCTACCCACACCTGATCCATCCCCAGTGAGGAAGCAGGAGGCTGAGCGTGGAGGCCAATAAGGGCCCAGACCCGGCATGGAATACCCGGATGGACTCTGCCATCTGGGCTCACCCATCCCCGCAGGATCTGTGGCCAGCCAGGCAGCACTGAACTGTGCCGCAAACACTCTTCCATGAGCAGAGCACCTCCTGAGGAATGCAGAGTCAAACTGGAAGTCTAAGACCCAGCTCCTGCTTGAGTGACGCCTGGGGGGCCTGGTCCCTGCACAGACCCTAGAATCAGCAGCATCCAGACAAGATCACTGGGGGTAGCAGCCCTGCTTTAAGGATCAAGTGTTTAGAGAGGTGCCAGGGAGACAGAGAAACCCAACCCACCACCCTCAACACACATACGCATTCACATACATACACACAGGTACGTGTGCGCGCTTGTGCTTCACAGGCCCGGCAGAGCAGGTGTGCCCTTGTTCAAAGGCAATGTCTCAACCAGATTAGAGAAAGCTTCGGAAGCAGACATGAAAGAGGAAAGAATTATGAAGCTGTGGCGAGATAGCATTTACACGAAAATCACAACGCTTAGATGAAGATCTGAGCTGAAGAGCGGTGATTACCACCGGGCCTGCAGTCCCTTTCCTGTCATCTCCTGCTCCGCCACCGCTCTGAGTAAGGCCCCTCCTGCTGGTCGCTCTGGGGTGCACCTCTCCTCTTTCTCATCCAGGCAAGTCCCTCTTGTCCTGGCTTTCAGGATCAGCGCCTACATCTTCTCTCCTGTCGTGTCATGCCGTGCCATGCCAAGTCGCTTCAGTCATGTCCAGCTCTTTGCAACCCTACGGACTGTAGCCCACCAGGCTCCTCTCTCCATGGGATTCTCCAGGCAAGAATACTGGAGCGGGTTGCCATGCCCTCCTCCAGGGGATCTTCCTGACCCAGGGATCGAAACTGTGTCTCTTCTATCTCCGGCATTGGCAGGCAGGCTCTTTACCACCAGCACCACCCAGGAAGCCTACCAGTGCCCAAATCCACGCCTGAGTCCCCGAGGCCTCTAGCACATGCCTGGGGCACTTTGTTGGCAGGCCTGCTGCCCCTCTGGATCTGGCTCTTCCAAAACAGGGACCAAGTCCTCCCTCCAAACACTATCCAAAACAGGAGAGGGTTTTAGAAAGAGCTTGAAGCATGATGAGGGTGTTAAATAAGAATTGTCTTCCTTTCTGTGTACAAAACATAGATCAGTTCTTTATTTTTTCACCAAGAGGGCCAACTTATGGTGAGATACCCGGCTGTGTTTATTATACTTAGACAAATGACCTATGTTTCAACTGTCCATTTTTACATTTATTCTACCTTGTATTGCTACAGAAATTCTATAAAATTGTTTCACGGTAAGCTTCTTTTTAGTCCTACCATTTCTAAAGTAAATGAGACTTTTAAAAAACAAATTCTTTTTTTTTTTAATATTGCACTTGAAGATAGGATCAAAAGTAATAAACCATGCTATGATTATATTTGGGTGGCTTTATGGGAAAGGCTGAAGTAGCCATTTCCTAATGGAAAGGAGCCATTTCCGTTTTGTGGTGTCTGTCCCTTTGTCTGTCTGGAGGACTCCCTTGGCACGGTCAGGGGTGTCGGGGACATGTCAGGTTAAGACTGAGAACCGGGGTGTGCTGGCAAATGTTTAACCTCCAACTTTCCGGGAAACACACGTGCACACACACACACACACGTAAGTTAATCATCAGTTTTACTGGTATAAATGATGACTAACACTCATTTACTAATATTAATATATATAATACCCATTCTTATAAATACCACATAGCCAACTGATTCTCCATAGAATGATCTTGTGAGCTTTTGCAAACTCTTGGACACAAAGTCAAGCAACTGATGCACATGGGCTTCACTGATGTTCCCATTCATTCCAAGAAGTAAGGTCAGAGTGAGACCACATTATTCCAAGAAGTAAGGTCAGAGTGAGACCACAAAGACGCGTCTGAACTGCAGTTGATAGTCTGCGGGTGACCCACTTCTTTGCTAAATTGGGTAACAGTATTTTATCAGTTGAAAATTTTCTCCATGTTGGGAGGTGCTATCCACAGCTGCAAATCTTTTTAAGCAAAATCAACACTAGTAAGATTTTCTCCATCACCGTCTTAAGTCAGGGAAATAAAAAAAAATGCATCAGCCACACATGCGTTCAGTTCAGTTCAGTCGCTCAGTCGTGTCTGACTCTTTGCGACCCCGTGGACTGCAGCACGCCAGGCTTCCTTGTCCTTCACCAACTCCCGGAACTTGCTCAAACTCACGTCCGTCGAGTCGGTGATGCCATCCAACCATCTCATCCTCTGTTGGCCTCTTCTCTTCCTGTCTTCAATCTTTCCCAGCATCAGGGTCTTTTCCAATGAGTTAGTTCTTCACATAGGGTGGCCAAAGTATTGGAGTTTCAGCTTCAGCATCAGTCCTTCCAGTAAATATTCAGGACTGATCTCCTTTAGGATGGGCTGGTTGAATCTCCTTGCAGTCCAAGGGACTCTCAAGAGTCTTCTCCTACACCACAGTTCAAAAGCATCAATTCTTCGGCACTCAACTTTCTTTATAGTCCAACTCTCACATCCATACATGACCACTGGAAAAATCATAGCTTTGACTAGATGGACCTTTGTTGGCAAAGTAATGTCTCTGTTTTTAAATATGTAGCCCTTGCCTATTCCTGTGGTATAAACACTCCTACCATAGCCAATTTCAGGCTGCCAAAACGTCTTCACTGAACATGAAGCTGGAAAGCCAGAAAGAGAAGGAGGCAGCACATGATTATATTGTTTCCACTCAACAGATACAACTGAGGTAAACAACTTCAGGATCAGAGACGGCAGTAAAATATCCAGGAAGTTTCCACGTATGTGTGTTAACATATGGGTTTTGTTTTTCTCCTTCTGACTTACTTCACTCTGTATGACAGACTCTGGGTTCATCCACGTCTCTACAAATGACCCAATTTGTTTCCTTTTTGTGGCTGAGTAATATTCCACTGTGCATTTGCATCATAATTTCTTTATCCTGCTGGCAGGGCAGGGAGAGATGCAGATGCAGAGAATGGGTGTGTGGGCGTGGGGGGGGGTTGGTGGTGGGAGGAGCTGGGAGACTGCGCTGTACCTGCACATAGCATATACATATATACACCCCTCTCTCTGGGGGTCAGCAGAGCCTCGGTGAAGGAGCTGCTGCGTGAGGGCAGGCCTGTGTGTGCTGAGCACTGTGGGAAGGAAATGCCAGGTGCGCAGGATGGTGGCTCTTGCTGTTCATGACACCCCAGCTACAGGGCTGCGGAGATAAAAGGGAGGCGGTTAGGAGCTTGCCTGAGGGACGTGAGCCAAGTCTGAGGTCGGAGCTGTGCTGCCGTGGCGCTCTTACTCAGGAGCCTCCGTGCTCAGGACTGGTGTGCGGACTGACTGTGACCCCAAGAAGGTCAAGTCCCGATTGCTGAAGCTGCTGCCTCCTCACCCCTGGCAGGTTGCCCTGCAAGAAGCTCTTTGGAGATTTTCTCTTAGTGGCTGTTTTGAGAGTAGCTAACCTCCCATGACCCAGGGGAGGGGTCTTTCACCTGAATGGGTCCTTTACTTCTGATTGTTTGTGGTGGGGCAGAATCTAAACAGCAGAAGCTCACGTGGATTTAGATATGAAATTCCTCGTGCTCTTTGCGGGAACCAGTGTCCCCCTCAGCCCAGACTCAGGTGCCAAGGACCCAAGCTGTGTGTGGTCTGCCAGGAGTGAGGAGGTGCTCTCTCTCTGCTCTTTCAGCCACAGGCTCAAGGTTTCGTGCTCAGTGGGGGTCCGTGGGGCTCTGACTGAGTCCTCTTAGGGTCTGTCTTCTTCACCTGCTCACTTAGAAAGCCTTCTAAACAGGGCAACTTAGAAGCAGGAGATCAGCCACAATCCTTTGGGAGAACAGGCTGATTTTGTACAGATGTATCATGTATCTCCTTTCTTTCTAACTATAACCATCATAAAATACCAAAAAAAAAAAAAAAAAAAACTTTTGGAAACAGATATGAGCCATCAGTAATTCCACCTCTGATTTCTACCCAAGACTTGCTCGACTTGGTTTGTAGGATGCAGCTTTTTGTCACTGGAATCATAAAGGACAGAGACCTTTGGAGTCTATGTTTCTTCCTTGCTTTCTTTTTTTCATCTTAATATAAGCATCTTCCCCATGGCGACATGTCTTCACAATGGTCATTCTTTTTCTATTTTTTATTTAAATATTAAAAACATTATTTTTACAATATTGTGTTGGTTTCTGCCACACAACAATGCAAATCAGCCATAATTCTACATATATTCTCTCCTTCCCTAGCCTCCTTCCCATCCCCTTATCCCATCCTTCCAAGTCATCACAGAGTGCCAGACTGGGCTCCCTGTACCACACAGCAACTTCCCACAAGCTATCTATCTTACATACATATAGACAATGGAATATTACTCGGCCATAAAAAAGAAGGAATCTGAATCCATTCTAGTGAGGTAGATGAACCTAGAGCCTGTTGTACAGAGTGCAGTGACTCAGGAAGAGAAAAACAAATATAGTATATTAACACATACATATGGAATCTAGGAAAATGATATTGATGAACCTATTTGCAAGGAAAGAATGGCGACAAAGATGTAGAGAATGGCTTGTGGACACAGTGGGGGATGGAGAAAGTGGGACGAATGGAGAAAGTAGTATCACAATGATCATTTTTGAAGCTGCATAATATTTCCTTATCTTAACTCTATTTCAAACTGGACATTTAGTCTCCTTTTTTTTTTTTTAACATCATAGAGGGTTATGATTGGGAACAAAATAGCATGTAACTTGTAAAGTCCTTCTGAACTACATCGCACAGCCAAAGAGTATTCTTCCCATCTTCCAAGGAACAACAATTATATAGAGAGACGAAAGACTTATTTGGGGGTGGAGTGAGGTGGTCTTGGGTTTGCGTTTGAAGTCATGGTGATCGTGGCCTGAGTTCTCGTCTTCTCATCTAGCTCCCTTGTTTTCAACAGCTATATTCGTTGGCTAGGGTTACTGATGTGGTCTTTGGCAGGAGAACAGACTTTCCTCTCTGTGAGACGAAATGACTCAGAAGGAAACAAAACCCAAGGATTTGGCCTCATTTGTCCCATAGTCTAAACCAAGATTCCTAATCAGAGGTCCATGAATTGTGCGGGTTTCGGGGGAGAGGGGTCCTGAAACTGAACACAAAATTGGATGTGTCTGCACATAAGCGTACTTGGGAGTGACGGAAGTGTCTGTAGTTTCACCAGGTTCTCAAAGGAGATTGTGGTCCCTGAAAATATTTTTAAAAACAACTGATCTGTCTTTCTTTCTTCTTCCCTCCCATTCCCTTTGGCGAGTCCAGTGTTGAAATGAGAGAATTCTAAAGATCTGTGCCTACATACAGAAGTCCAGATGTGGAATGGGGGCCATATTATTCCCATCTGAGGAGCCTTTGGATTAGAACCCAAGTCTGTCTCACTGCCTGATCTGTGTGTGCGTACCCATCATGTGAGGCTTCCCAGACGGCACCAGTGGTAAAGAATCCGCCTGTCAAAGCAGGAGACGTAAGAGACGCAGTTTCGATCCCTGGATCAGGAAGATCCCCTGCAGGAGGGAATGAATGGCTATCCACTCCAGGATTCTTGCCTGGAGAATCCCATGGACCAAGGAGCTTGGCAGGCTATAGTCCGTAGGGTTGTAAAGAGTTGGACACAACTGAGACAACTCAGCACATATGCACATTCGCACCCATTATGCTAAAGTGCCTTATGGTTAAGAGAGTTGCTTCTCTTTTTACTTTAACCAAAGCTAATTGCTAATGTGTTCAAGGCTCTGCCGTAATTATGGCTATCTTTGGTTCTTCAATAAACTTCCCTAAATGTTTTGATTTTTTTTTTAAGCCTTGCATTTCTCTCCAGGGAGTCAGACTGACACAGAAATATTTGTGGTGATTAATTGTTCTTTCCTCCTACAAGCATTAACCATAAGAGATGAGCTGTGTTTATCAAATGGAAATGTTGTCACTCAAGGCTTAAAGAGCCAAGGAAAAAAGTCCAAGAGATTGAACCCAACAGTCCAACCCAATGGGTGGGAGACTTGAGCTCATGATTTACTGAATACAAATGGACCTTTCCTCTTCAGATGTTTTTAGTAACAACAACCTACTTGGCACCTGTTGGTGACTTTGACTTCCTAAATGTGTTTGATTTCCTTCCTCTCTTAGTAATCCTGTCCTGAATCTCCTTACACTCAAGTGTTCATGCTGCTGCTGCTGCTAAGTCCCTTCAGTCGTGTCCAACTCTGTGCGACCCCGTACATGGCCTCCCACCAGGCTCCCCTATCCCTGGGATTCTCCAGGCAAGAACACTGGAGTGGGTTGCCATTTCCTTCTCCAATGCATGAAACTGAAAAGTGAAAGTGAAGTCGATCAGTTGTGTCTGACTCTTTGCGACTGCATGGACTGTAGCCTACCAGGCTCCTCTGTCCATGGGATTTTCCAGGCAAGAGTATCGGAGTGGGGTGCCATTGCCTTCTCCGCAAGCGTTCATACCTGGAGGCAAAAAGATGGGGCAAAAGTTAATCTCAAGTCTCCTTGCTTCCTCTGAGAATCTCCGCTAAGTTAACCACTTATTATTATTACTGAAAGCTGGCAGCCTTGAAAGGGGAAAGACTTCCTGCAATTTGGGAAATAATCATGCAGTAAACAGAGTAAATTATAATTTCATCTTGGGCATCTTATATGTAATACAACATTAAACGTTAGATCAGTGTGCCTTATTGGCCCTCTAGTTTTGGCCAGTGATCCATAATCAGTACATGGAATAACACTGGCTTTTGATATAAATGGCATCTTTTTACCATTGCCCTAGAAAATTAAAATTAAAATTACTGTTTATGACAGTGGAGTATTAGGGGGAAGTGGGTGAGAAGGCATTTTCTTATATTTGTGTTTTCTCTTCAAAGCAGAAGACCCAGGTTCAGTCCCTGAGTCAGGAAGATCCCCTGGAGAAGGGAATGGCTACCCACTCCAGTATTCTTGCCTGGAGAATCTCATGGACAGAGGAGCCTGGTGGGCTGCAGGCCAAGCAACTAACACTTTATAATAATATACGATCGTGCCATGGTTTAACAGTAATAACTCGCATTTATTGAGTCCTTACTATGTGTTGAGGCACTCTTATAAGTGTGTTATATATTTCATCTTATTTAACACAAAATCATTCAGTAACTTGCTTTCATAAGAGCATTTTTGGCTTTTTTTGCCTTCGCCTCAACTTTTAGATGAGTCTAAATTATTCACTTGCAAGGTTTTCTGGGCAACAAAGCATGACTGCCTATCCAAAAACCGGAATTAATTATTCAAGATAGGCTGAAGCAAAGTCCTCACAAAATTTATTGTACCTTTGATAGAATGTTTTCATACTCTATCACAATTTGCCAGAACATTAGACTCCACTGCCAGCTCTGGACTGAACCCAGGCAGAGTGTGCCTGGGTCCTGAGGCGCATCCACACGTTGGGCCCCAAGGAGGCTGCTGCTAACACGGTGTGCTTGGCTCCAGAACTGGGGCCCCCAAACCTTAAAGGAAGTGCCAGCAGTTTGGGAGATGAGGATGGCAAAGTCAGAGGAACGAGGCTGAGGGCACAGAGGTGAAGACAGCTGATCTGTGGGCCGTGATAAAGGCAGAGAGGGAGCTGAGAGGGGAAGAGAAAGCAGTCTCAAAGAGATATTTGCATACCGTACTTGTTTCCACAGTGGCAGTATTCGCAATAGCCGCATGGTTGAGTGGATAAATAAATTGTTGCATGGTCATGCCATGGAATATTATCCAGCCTTAAAAAAAAAAAAAGGAAATTCAAACACATGCCACGACATGGATGAACCGTGAGGGCATTATGTTAAATGAAATGTCAGTCCCAGAAGGACAAGTACAGTATGGTGTCACTTCTATGAGGTCCCTGGAGTAGTCAATTTATAGAAACTGAAAGTAGAAAAGTGGTTGCCAGGCACTGGCAGAGGGGGAAATGCGGAGTTTTTCTTTAATGGAGATGAAGTTTCAATTTTGCAAGATGAAAATGTTCTGGAGATTGGGTGCCCAGCAATGTGAATATTTGTTCCATTACCTAAGTGTACATTTAAAAATTAAGATGGTAAATTTTGTGTTATGTGTATTTACCTAACTAAAAAAAAATTTTTTTTTTGAGAAATAGAATAGGATAGAAAATACTCAAATGCATTGCCTGAGTAAGGACAAATAACACTGCCAGACAAGCCTTTGTGTCAAGGCGTGGGGGATGTGTGCACACAGGCACCTTGGCAGGTTCTGTCTTGCAGGTGTACACTGGGTTCTTACGAGGGTGATACTAACCGAGGAAAAAACCTTCTGATAAACACCTCAGTGGACGACCTCAGACCACACAGCCCAGTAAGGCTTCTCGTAACCTGTGTGGTTGAGCCATCCCTCCCCCGGGGCACAGCAGAGGGGTGGTTTCTGCTCGATGGTTCTCACCTCCCAAGGCATCTTTTCCACTCAGAAAATGCTCATTAATTGACAAGCAGATCCCCTAGGAGATCTTGCATTGATACTTCTCCATCTTCTCCCATTTCCCCAAGAACTAAACTCAGAAAACCGCGTGGATGTGGGAGAGAAAAGAAATCCACGTGTGCTGAGTCGCTCGGTCATATCCTGCTCTGTCCTGCTCTTTGCGACCCCATGGACTGTAGCCCGCCAGGCTCCTCTGTCCGTGGGATTTCCCAGGCAAGAACACTGCGGTGGGTTGCCATTTCCTCCTCCAGAGGATCTTCTCCATCCAGGGATCCATCCTGTCTCCTGAGGCTCCTGCATTGGCAGGCAAATTCTTTGCCACTGAGCCACCTAGGAAGCCCTGAGAAAGGAAATGACAAATACTTAATTTATTCCAAAACTGCCAAGGGAGGGAGGGATGGAAGGGGAGAAGAGAAGAAGGAAGCAAGGACGATGGCTGTGGTTTTGATTTCTGAGACTTGCAGAGTTTAGATAAACCCTCTGTAACCTCAGGAAGCTCAGAGGCTCAAAGGAAGCCTTTCTAGCGCTTGGACAGGGGTCTGGGAATCAGTCCAATTCCAGGGAAATGGCAGGAAGAAACACTCCATCCTTCTGGGCCTTCAGGAGGGACATGGGGTCTCTGGGGGAGAAGGAACAACAAGCTGCCCCACAGGGTCACCCAGAGGGAGACATTCGTTCTCTAGGATAGTTCTGGAGGGGAGCCTGTGGAAGGCGGAAGAGTGGAGTGTGTGTTTAATATAGTGGCTGCCATTAGCACCTGGCTTGTAGCATCTATAAAGCACTGCTCACGTGAGCAGCTGTGAGCTCCGCATGGCAGCTCCTAGAGGAGGAGAGGGGCATTCAGCTACCAAGAGGCAGAGCCGTGACTGAAATGCGTCCCTTGTGATTTAAAATCCCTCCTCTTCTGCTCCCCGGGAAAGGTGGTGCTGTAGTCCTGGGCCAGGACGGGAAGTGAACAAGGCAGTGAACCCAAAGGAGGAGGAGGTTCTCATCCTGGCGTATCATGCGATAACCCTGCAGCCCCGAGGGCTGTGGCAGGGATGGAATTTCAGGATGCGATCAACTGCCTCTGCCGATGGTAGGATGGACGCCACGTGAGAAGAGGAGCTGTCTGTTCGCTCACTCAGACATAACTGTGAGCTTTGCCTGAGGCACTGAGTCACATCAGGGTACAAAACAAAGGCCTCTTCTCGTGCAGGACGACAGACACCAAACAAATTTGGAAATACATGTCGCGTCAGGTGGTAATCGGGGGAGAAGTGACACGGCCTGACCTGCATCTTCCAGCATCAGGCTGGTAGGAGGGCAGAAAGAGGAACAGAACAGCCGGGAGGCCGCTGCAAGGTCCTGGCTTTGGCTGGAACAGCAACAGTGGTCCAGTCCTGGCTGCATGTTGAGCCCACAGAACTTGGTGATGGTTTGTTTGTGGGAAGTAGGAGAAAGAGCGTGAGAAACTCCAAGATGGAGTCACTGTTGAACGAGATGGGAAAGCTTTGAGGCCTCGGGTTTTGGGGAAAAAACAAGGGGCTCCTTTTGGCCATTTCAAGTCTGAGCTGTTTTCTAGAAGTCCAAGTGGCAGTATGATTGGTGATGTAGTCAACTGCTTCTCTGAGCTCTACCAACCCCTCCTCTGGCTCTGTTCCACCATGAGCATCACGGACCTCCTACCTCCCAGCACACTGGGACCTCTCAGATGCTGCCAGGCTTCCCACAGCCTCCTGCGGTTGCAGCTCAGGCCTGGCTCCTCTGGGCCCTACCTACTTGCTGAGTCAAATTTAATAGGGAGCTTTTCCTGGGCATGAGCAGCACCTTGTGGGGCAGGAGGCAGCTGCCCAGCTCTTGAAGACTGAGCTCCATTGGTGCGGAGCCCACTGTGTGAGACCCTGCCTACTGCTGGTGCAGCCGCAGCTCTGTGGTCAGAGTTCTTTGCCCCATTACACGGTTGGGTGCTATTCCCCAAGGTCCCACAGTTGGATCCTGAGTCCAGGGCCCTCCCCGTCAGCTGAGAGTGACTTCTGGGAAGCCAAAGAGGTACCTTTCTCCTGTAGCAGCCTCTAGAGCAGCCCAGCGCTGAGCCCATGGTTCAGGAGGGTAACCTCCAAGAGGAGGAAGCTGAGCACCCTCAGATGCTGATAACAGTGAGAGCGATGCATGCTGGCTGCTCAAAACTCACTTAAGGGGGTGGGGGAGCTGAGGTAGGGAGCAGATGGGGGAAGACACAGTGCTCACAGCAAGTTGATGGTTGAATCCCAGTTCTCCCAGTTGCCCAGGAGCTGGCAGCACCCCCACACACACACACCACTGAGCAGCCCTCTGGCTTCACACAGGCACAAGGATCGCTTTATGCTAAACAAGGCACAGACGATCTTTCAGATCCAGGCTCCAGCCAAGGCTGTAGAGAGCAGCTACTCCTGGCAGAAGTTGGCTTCAGACACCAAACAGCCACTTCCATGTGTGTTTACTTAGCACATTCAATTTTTGAAGACTGATCTGTGGAATCCCTGCTGGGAACTGGGTTCCAGTTCTGAGGACAGACATCCCCAGGTGGGGGCGGGTGAGAGGTTCTGATCCGTAGGAGGAGCATGGGGCGGTTCTTTCCCCTCCATGCACAGCCCCTCCCGCAGCTAAAGGTCATCGCCACCTTGCTTGGCATCTCCCCATCTCCCTCAGCATCCCCCTTCTCTGATCTCTCGTCCACCACCTTTCACAGAGGCCCCTTGCAGCTGCCGTGATCTTTCGATCAGGTAAGTGGGTCCACTTGAAGCCATCTAGAGGTTCATGTGGCTTCTTGAAAGGAAGCCCAGCTCCTTCACCTGCCCTCCTCTCTGCCCTCACCTCCTCCATCCTCCCCACTGACTCTGCTCCAGGCTGAGCCCTCCTCTCAGCCCCGCAACCCAGGATCTTCCATCCTGCCGTCCCCCTGCCCTCCAACCTCAGGCAGCTGCCTCTGGTCACTCAGACACGGGAGGGCTTTCCTCCCCTGAATAACCTCGTGCCTCTGTTTCAATTCCATCACACGGGCTCTGCTCTCTGCACAAACTCACCTTTCTCAGAAGTGACTAGCCATTTTCTCTGCTCATACACCGTCTGGTCTCCCTTTGGCTCACCTCTCTGCCCCCCAGCACGCAAGCTCCAGAGCGCATCCCTGGTCTCTGCTCCCCACAGCATGCCCAGGACCCGTGCTCACAGGCCTCTGTCAGGGAGAACAGGCTCTTCACAGGAAAGGAGGGAGGCAGGAGCTCATCAGGGGCCACGCTGCCCCAGGTGGGCCTGCTCCCACACAGCTGCTGGCAAACCGGGTTGTCACGGGAAAGCAGTATGACAGTTTGGATCAGGAGTCTTGAAATAGTTCCTTGGTGTTGAAGCAGAGTAATCTTCCTTCTGAAGGCCTAAACAGAAGGGGGAAATCTGAAAAATAGGCAATCCAAATACTATTGATTACAGTAATGAGCTTTACATTGCATCACGATGACATTCATTTTTTAACTGGAAGTTTATACCTCTTAGAAATGCTTTTTTTTTTTTTTTTCCTGGTTAGGACGTATCTTTTTTTTTATTTACACAGCACTGAGGGAAAAAAATAACACTGAGAGTTAGACCATGACAAGTTGCTTTCATGATAGTGTTGATCAGTACAGTAATCTGTTCCATGAGCTTCTCTTGCCTTTTAAATTTCTCTTATCCAGTCTAAGGAGTTTGGCAGTTGTCTTCATATGCATTGCTTCAAATGTGATAGCAAACCCTTTTGCACATGTCTTGGTTACAGACCATAGCAAAGTTTCATCGATTTGTAAATAGTTTCCACGGTAGAAAAAACAATCAATAATAACTGAAAATAAATGAGTTCTTTTTTTAAAAAGAAAACTGTAATTTTTCTAAATGGTCAAAGGATATGAATGGGCCATCCACAGAAGGAAAAACCCTCATAAATCAATAAACATCTTAAAAGTAATCAAGAAAAAACAAATAACAAAAAGATTCCATTTATTACCCATCAGATTAGTAAAAAGCAATGTCTCATAATGCCGGTTTTGGCAAGCATGTGGGGAAATGAGAATTCTTGGGTATTGCTGGGAGGAGAACAACTTGGTACCCTGGAGACTGTTTTGGGACTCCACAGCCAAACCGAAGGGTCTCACTCTATAGCCCTGCGGGTCCTCACAGTATCCTGGAGGGTACCACACTGTTCAGAGACAGTCTCACACGTATGCAGGGGGACATGGGCTCCTCACCATGGAGTTTGTCATCATGGAAAAGGGGAGACAACTCAGTTGCTCCTTAGCAAACAATGATTAAAGGGACAAATAAGATGTGGTTTATTCACTTAATGGAATAAGGCTTTTTAAAAATAGAATTAGGGATCTGTATAGCAAATAAATAAACCTCAAGAATAAATTTGGGTAAAAAAAAGCAAGTTTCAAAAACATTACTTGCATTATGAGGCCATTTTTGGCAAAACATACAAAAGTATATATTGCTTGTGGCTGTTTATTTGTATGTCATAAATGTACAAAATCATATGTGGTAATAACACCCAGTTACTTCAATGTAATGATGACTTTGGAGACAAAGAAAGGAGAAAATTGTGATCAAGCTTTAGTAATATTGGTGACATAAAAAGAGAGAGAGGAAGAAAAAGAGAACTGAAGTATATATGACAAAATATTAATACATGTTTGATGTTAGTGCTGCTACATTTGTTTCTGAGTTTTTTATGCATATAAAGTATTGTGAAAAAAACTAATAGTGAAAATTAATAAATATATACATAGGTGTAATATCTATAATCTTAGGTTGGGGAAGATATTTCTAAGAGGGAACACCAAAAGCAAAGATTGGTAAGAAAGATTAGTAAACTGACAAGATAAAGATGATAACAAATTAAAAAGCGAATGATAAAGTGAGAAAAGTATTTAGACTGTATTTGACAAATTAATGTATAAATTAAATATATCTGTGATATAAAGAGTTCCTATATGTAATTAGGAAAAATGATAAACACCTCAGTGTAAAAATAAGCAGAGAAGTGGACAACCGGTTCATCACAGGAGAAACACAAGTGGTCGATAAATACACGATAAATATTCATAGAAAAGTAAATTAAAGCCGTGTTGCTTTTCACTTAGAGGATTGGCAAAGGTTTGCAACTTGATAAAAGCTCTTGACAAAGATCAAGGGAAATGAGCTTTCTTCATTGCTGTGAGAATATAAATTAATATCATCTTTGCAGAAATTAATTTGGTATCAGAGTTCAAGATCCTTAAAAATATGCATCTTCTTTGACTTCATAATTCCACTTATAGACATATAGCTTTAAAAATATTGGACAAACAACTAAACATTTATTCTATAAGGATGTTTACTACAGGTTTATTTATAGCCATCAAAGGTTGAAAATAACTTATTTGAGCAATAGTGATTAAATAATGTTGTCTGTAGATGGCATGCAATTAATAATATTGGTTCCCAAATTACCCTTATGTATATGTAGTTTACACTGTACTGTTTGCTGAACTAACCACATTATTATACTGCATAAACAGTCTGGTTCCATCTTCTTAAGGGTATATGCAAATATGAAAGCTCTGCAAATTCATCACCAAAGTTTCATAGTGTTTTTTCATATGTGGTGAGATTTTGAGTCTTTCTAATTTTTTTCTTTATATAGATCTTAATTTTCTGATTTTCAGCATGTGTATATTACTTACTTAGTCCAGGGAGTTGCAAAGAGTCAGACACGACTGAGTGACTGAATGACAGCAATGAAACAAAAAAATTAGATTGAAAAGAAAAAGATAACTTTTTAAATAAATTAACTTAGTAAGTATAAAAAGAACAATAACGTTTCCTAGAGAAAGTACAGGGAAATACATATATCCAGTTGTGTGAAAATCCTTGAAGGGCAATTTGGCAAAATATGTATCAGAAGACTTAAACATATTATGCTCCTGAGCCCAGAAATCCCACTTCTAGGATTTTTAACCTCAGCAAAGATTAACGGGGGACTTGAACAAGGGCAGGGTATATGAGCAAAGGACATCTTTGCAGCATTATTTCTGATACTGAAAAAATGGAAGCAGCTTGGGCATGGAAGCAGAAGAATGGGTGAATTAAGTCTGGTACCACCTTCCAATAAGAAACCCCACAGCCCTGCGTGTGATGCAACAGGCGAAGGGGGTAAATGACAGGAAAAGGTAGCCACGATACAGCCTTAAAAACAGGTCACAGAACCGGATGTAGATAATGATCCCAGTTTTGCGTTTTTTAAAAAATGCCAGTGGAAAATGGCATACCAGAATGTTAACTAACAGTGAAGTAGCTCAGTCGTGTGCGACTCTTTGTGACCCTGTGGACTGTAGCCTACCAGGCTCCTCCCTCCATGGGATTCTCCAGGCAAGAATACTGGAGTGGATTGCCATTTCCTTCTCCAGGGGATCTTCCCGAATCAGAGATCAAACCCAGGTCTCCCGCATTGCAGGCAGATGCTTTAACCTCGGAGCCACCAGGGCAGCCCTAACTAACCGTGATTATCTCTAAATAATGGCGCTGTCAGTAAATCTTATCTTCTCTCTACTTTCTGAATTTCCTATAACTGCAAGCCAATTACGTGCAGAAAGAGGAAAGTCTATTAATGTGATCCATCAGAGGAGGCCAGGTCCTCCAAGCATGGCCTGAACCCATAAAGGATAGAATTCCACCGTCACCTCTTTCATCCTCTAGAATGTTGCTCAGGGGCGCATGTCCCTTTTTTTTTTTTTTTTTAGGGTAATTGCCAATTCATTGTTTTTAACTTCACATTTAAAAAACAATATTTAATGGTCTTGGGAGAAGGAAATGGCAACCCACTCCAGTATTCTTGCCTGGAGAATCCCATGGACAGAGGAGCCTGGCGGGCTACAAGAGTCCATGGGGTCACAAGAGTCGGACACGACTTAAGGGACTAAACCACCACCTCCACCACCACCATTTAATAGTATTACGCATTTAAGCGTATCGTTCTGTGTTTAATACAAACCACACCGAAGTGTGTAAAGTGAAATGTGAAGTCTTTTTTGGTCATGAATTTCACTCCCCAGAAACAGCCCTGTTAGCAGTTTTATTTATACCAAAGGGCTTTCAGACATTTGTTTTCATTTGCAAATATATTTATATACTCCCCTTTTTTTCTTTTCTACGATTATTTTATACAAAGTACTCTTCAATAAACTCTTTCACCTAACGATAGTGTATTCCAGGCATTTTTGGTCAGTTAGATCTTTTATTCTTTTCCTAATTTATTTGTCTACCCACTCATTTGCTGAGTTAGGTTTTATCACTACATAAGTTATCCATAAACATGATTTCTTAAACTGTGGAAAGCTCCAAAGGGTCTAAACTGAAAAATAAAAATTCGTCCCACCCCTCCCTCTATCACCCCAGAAATAAGGGATGCTAGCAGTTTTTGTTTTTAAATCTCCTTTTCGTTACCTTTGTAACTTTAAAGAATACCAATACTTTGATTTTAAATTTATCTCTGGGCTAATTATATCGATTCCCACTATGAAAGATGCAGAAGCCCTTCCTTACCTGCCTCCCACCTGTACCCTCTCTTCTTTATTGAAATTTTCATTTGTGGTTGATTCAGTCTATAAATACAAAAACTGTAAATATGAAGGGCAGACTGTGACCTTGAGAACAAGGAGGTATTTTGGCAAATGTGGGGACTCCTGGAATCAAATCCCGGTGGATATGAGAGGGCTGTGTATGGAATCAGAAAGTACATATTCTTTGTGTTTCATTTCTTTCTCTTAGCATGGTGCTCTGGAAGTTCACCACGTTAGTATAGCTAGAGTGATCAATTACAACTGCGTGTTTGAATCCATTTACCAGTTAACGGACCTTTGTGCTATTTCCAGTGGGAGCTAATGAGTAAAGCTGCTAGGAGCGTATGCCCACAAGTCTTTGTGTTAGATGTGTCCACTGCTGTTTGATAAATAACCGGAAATGAAATCTCTGGATCATAGAATAGAAGCTCCCAAACTGGTTTCCCAAGTTGCTGTTCCATTTCACTTTGCCGTCGGCTTTCAAGGTTGTGTGAGAGCTGCAGGTTCCCCAAAGCCTGCCCCGCATTTGTTTTGGTCTTTCAGCAGTAGCCATTCTGGCGGGTCTGTAGGGGTATCTCTTGGTGATTTTAATCACCGTTTTCTCTAACGATTGATAATGTTGAGCCCCTTGTCTTGTGCTTGTTTGCCAATCATATAATATCTCCTTTGTTCAACTATTTAAGTTGAATTTTTGTCTTCTTTTACTGAGTTGAAAAAGTTATTTATACATTCTCACATCAGATACATGGTTTTCAGATGTTTTCCCCAGTCTGTGGTTTACCTCCTCATTTCCTTAATGGTGTCTTTTAAGGTGTAGACATTCTTAATTTCGAAAAACTCTAATATATCAAATTTTCCTTTCATGGTTCATGCTTTTACGTTCTCAAAGATTTTTTGCCTGTCAAAGTCACAAAGATTTTCTCCTGCGATGTTTTGCTAAACATATAATGTATCTTCTCTAGAAGTTTTTAGGATTTTTTCATTATCGCCAGTTTTCAGCGATTTGGTCATGATATAACTTGATGTAAGTTTCTTCATCTATGAGGTTGAGTGACTTTCTCGAATCCTTGAGTTTATAGTTTTCATCAAATTTGGAATTTCCATCTTTCACTTCTTCCAATTTTTTTTCTCTTCTATCCCTTTTCTGATAATCCAATGACATGTTTTTTGACCACATAATACTGTCTCACAGGTCACTGTGCCTGTTCTTTTTGCACTTTTCTTTCTTTTTTTATTTAAAGTGCTTCATTTAGTTTCTTTTCCTATTGCTATGTCTACAATTTCCAAGGTCCTCATCTTGTTCTAAAATCCTATCGTAATCTACTTTTCCTTGTTTATCACTTATTACTTAATTTTCTAATCAGTTTTATGCTTTTCACAGATGTCATCTCAGTGTCTTATTTTCATTACTTCACATACTTTGGAACAGAGTAGAATCAGCTAACTTTCGAAGCAATAGGATTGATTTTTAAACGTCAGTCTGTGACTCACTATATGGTCTTAAGCCTTTAGACGTGGGTGAGCCTCAGTTTCTTCATCTGTGAAATGGGAAGGAGCGTGTCTACTTTCAGTACTAGACGCAGTACATGTGAAGCCCTTGGCAGTGTGACTGGCCTTGAGCAGGAAGGAACACAGGCCCTCTGCGTTAGTATTCACGCTCCCATTTGATGGGCAAACCCTACGACAGAGCTTTCATAAGCTAATCCTAGATCTCCGTGCCTGTCAATCCGTGTCTGTCGATTATTACAGGTAATTACAATCACTGTAACATTATTACAGTTAACCCCCAAAATGTCAGGGACCTAAGACCTTTGTTTCCCTTTCTTCTTTGCTGTCTTTACCTTTCCCAAATTCCTGTTTGCAAGCATAAAATAGAGCCAACTTTTTCAGTCCAAATGTCCCCACCACCCCCTGAAACCTGTGGAGGTGCTTCTCTGCACAAGTCTCCTTTCTGTTTACCAATTCCACTTCTGAGCTGAGCTTAGAACATTGGAGAGGAGGCTCTCAAGGACCGATGATGGATAATGAGAAAGAAATTCAGGCTGTGAACAGATGTGCATTTGGGAGCACAGCTGCAAGCCTCCGCATGAGAGAACACGGCTTCACGTCAGAGAGGACACTCAGATGCCTGTTCAGCTTCTTCTGCTTCTTCCCCTCTGTCTTCAGCCTCCGGAGGACGACGGTGAGGATTCTGCTCACAGGGTTGTTCTGAGGCTCCTGAGATACACATGTGAAAATGCTTTGCCAGCTGGCAAATATCAGAGTCATGCTGGCTGTTGTAGAAAGGGAAGTTATTTCCCCATGTCCAAAACCTATATAGAAATATATTAACATATAATATGCGTATGGAGGACAAAACATGTTTCCTTTCAAGATAAGAGGATCAGTGGCAGGAAAACTAACAGCGTTATTTATGAGACTCTTTTTTATTTTATTTATGTTTTAGAACTTTTGTGTTGGGGTGTAGCCGATTAACAAACTATGTCATAGTTCCAGGTGAACAGTGAAGGGACTCAGCCACACACACGTATCCATTCTCCCTAAACTCCTCTCATCCCGACTGTCACATAACACTGAGCAGAGCTCCCTGCCCTACACAGTAGGTTCCTGTAGGTTATCCATTTTAAATACAGCAGTGTGTATATGTCCGTCCCAAACTCCCTAATTATCCCTTCCCCCGCATCCTTTCCTCCAGAAAACATGTGCTCATTCTAAGTCTGTGAGTCTCTTTCTGTTTTGTATGTCAAGTTATGAGGGACTCCAATGAAGGTCTGCCTGCAATCTGGGAGACCTGGGCTTGATCCTTGGGTTGGGAAGATCCCCTGGAGAAGGAAATGGCAACCCACTCCACTATTCTTGCCTGGAAAATCCTATGGACAGAGGAGCCTGGCAGGCTGCAGTCCGTGGGGTCACAAAGAGTTGGACACGACTGAGCGACTTCACTATGAAGGCCTGCAAGACTATCTTTTAATCCCTTTTGCAAGTAATGCTCTGGAAGTGCAGCCAAATAAAAGAAAGAATCCTAATGAAGTGGGGTAGGTGAACTGGTCTGCATCAGCATGGTCAGGGAGCTAATTAAAAGTGCAGACACTTGGCCCCAGGCTGGACTTCCATGTCAGAACTGCTGGGGCTGGAACTCAGGAATCTGCAAACTCCCAGCTGTGATAATGCAAGTTAAGCAACTACTATGCTAAGAAATCAGAGCTGACTCCGTTAGGAAGTAGTGAATTCATGATTTAATTTTGTAATAAAAACAATGCAAAAAAAGAGAAAGAAACGAAAGTAGATTAAAGTCCGCAGTCCCATCAGTACCAAATATACCAGTAGTTGTTTGCATTTCAACATATGGGCAGCGTGTTTTACTTATCACCACTGTGGTTTTTTAAATAAACATGTATATGGTGTCTCCAAATAAAAAAATTTTATTCGCAAGCTAGTAATTATCACAAGAATTTAAATATTATCCTGGTGCTACTTTTACACATAATTTGCCTAACAAATTTCAAGCTTCGCTATGTCAGCAGAATAAATGTAGGTGACGCAGTAAGCATGCATCTGTATTTTAACACATTTTCACAGACATGCTGTCTTCCTTCCTGAAGTTTTGCTCAGCACCCTCAGACGTTTCACCACCTGAAAACAGTTTCCATTGAATTTATCATTGTGGGGAGTGAATTTCCACTGTGGAAACATTTTCAGTTTGCAGAATTGAAATAGCCACATGTGTGTCTACTTATCACTGAGCCTAAGTTGGCAGCCACTTTGGCCCCGGGGACACACAAGTCCAAGTCCACTGCCAGCTCGCCCAGCAGCCCTGATATACCCAGGCGGGCGTTACAGCTCTAACAGTGGGTCCTGTGATAGCATTGGGCAGATATTCTGCTAGTATTGAAAATACCGCACAAGGCATTCACTCTGGTTTCTTGACTAATTCCATCACATGCTCTACAATCTAGCCAATGGAAAAAAACTGTTTTCTGAACAAAGTTTCTGTCTCCATGTCTTTGGGAAAGCACTGTTTCTCTATATGTGGATACTACTTAATCCTGGTGGAATTACGCATGGCATTTTTTCTCTGACGTTCTCTCATTCTCATCCTTTACTCTCTCAACTCCCAACAAGCGTGAAAGGAATGCTGGAATTAAAGCATCAGTACTCAGTGACCTCTTGCGGAACCAGGAGCTGAAAATGTTGACAAGGAGCTTTTCAATGAAAGGATCAGGCTGGCATCACCTGAACCAGATCTATCGTAGCATCTCCGAAGTGGTACAGCTGGATATTTGAGCCTCCTGACAGATGAGCCTCCGCATGACGTGAAGCACACGTCACTCCTTTTAGGCATCTGAACTGATCAGAAAAGGCGAACCTGCGTGTAGTGAATCCTGAGAGTTAGTTCTATGTGTGAGAAACACCAACAACCTCAGACACGTGGATGATACCATTCTAATGGCAGAAGATGAAGAGGAATGAAAGAGCCTCTTGATGCGTAAAGGAGGGTAAAGGAGGAGAGTGAGAGAGCTGGCTTAAGATCAACTATTGAAAAAATTAAGATCACGGCATCCGGCCCCATTAACTCACGGCAAATAGAGGGGGAGAAGGTGAAAGTAGTGACAGATTTTCTCTTCTTGGCTCCAAAATCACTGCGGATGGTGGCTGCAGCCATGAAATCGGAAGACGTTTGTTTCTTGACAGGGGAGGTATGACAAACCTAGACAGAGCGTTGAAAAGCAGAGATATTACTCTGCCATCAAAGGTCCATATGGCCGAGGCCATGGTCTTCCCGGGAGAAGGCAATGGCACCCCACGCCAGTACTCTTGCCTGGAGAATCCCAGGGACGGCGGAGCCTAGTGGGCTGCAGTCCATGGGGTCGCACAGAGTCGGACACGACTGAGCGACTTAGCAGCAGCAGCAGCATGGTCTTCCCAGTGGTCAGGTACAGTTGTGAGAGCTGGACCATAAAGAAGGCGGAGAGCCGAAGAATTGATGCTTTTGAACTGTGGTGCTGGAGGAGACAGGAGAGTCCCTTGGACAGCAGGGAGATTAAACTGGTCAATCTTAAGGGAAGTCAACCCCGAATACTCATTGGAAGGACTGATGCTGAAGCTGAAACACCAGTATTTTGGTCTTCTGATGCGAACAGCTGACTCATTGCTGTGAAAGACTGAGGGCTGAAGGAGAAGAGGATGAGATGGCTGGATGGCATCATCGACAATGGACATGAACTTGGGCAAGCTTCTGGAGATGATGAGAGACAGGAAGGCCTAATGTGCCACAGTCCGTGGGGTCGCAAAGAGTTGGACACGACTGGGTGACTCAACAACAACAGTGAGACATAGGGGAGCCCGTCACGAGCCATCGTGAGGAAGCAAACTCCAGAAAGCAGAACATTCCGCAGGACCACCCATCTCGGTCTGACAAATCAATGGCATGAAACAAACCCAAGCAGGGGCTAGGGTGGGTGGGGGTGGGAGGCCACTCCAGTAAAGGTGACCCAAGAGACTCAACCATCCCGCACGGTGTGTGAAGCTTGGCTGAATCCTGAATAGGACAAACCGGCATCAGGAGGCCATTTTTGAGACAATTGGGGGAGACCGATTATGGATTGGATATTAGATAAAACCACAGAATTACTGCTCCTTTTGTTATGTCTGATAACAGCATTGTGATTCTGTGAGAAAAATGTCTCCGTGTCTTAGAGATGCGTACAGAGTATGGCAGGGACACAGCATGTTTCAAGCCATGAGTTTCATTTCACTTTCAAGTTTAAATCCTTTATAAAATGATTTGTCTTAAAATACTTAAAGTATTTCCATCAAGAAGATAATTTCTAACCCTTCCCTGGCGGCCCCGTAGTTAATGCTCCGTGCTTCCAGAGCAAGGGATGTGATTGACTCTTGGCTGGGAAACTAAGATCCCACATGCTGGGCGGTGTGCCCCAAAAAAGGAAAGAATAAAATAAGTAATAATCATAGTATGTAAAGATAATTGGTGAATCTGGGAGATGTGCATAGAGGTGTCCATTATACTCGTGTTTTACATTTTGAATTTTTTTGTTCAAAACAGTTTAGATCTAAAAAATGATATCTGAACCATCCTTTAAGGATTACCTAGTGTTTTCTCGAAGGTGGAAGTGATTTATTCTTGCTCAGCTCACAAGGCCTCTCTTTTGAACGTCATCTGCGTACCCTGCTTGTTGTGACTTGCGTGTACGTCTCTCGTCTTACCGTCCCTCAAGAACAGACATCTTCCTTGTTTCATCTCTGTGTCTTTGCTGCGCCTGACACAGAATGCAGTTTCTGTGACTATGTGAACACAAGAATATGGTTTCTAAGAGCCAGCACTGTTAAGTGGAGGGGATGATATACACAAGGTGAACTACATTCAGGTTGAGCTTTCCTGAACAGGAGACTCGAAAATTTTCAGTTCACGTTCTTTGGCCTCTTTTTAGATCAGAGTCATGCATTGGAGAAGGAAATGGCACCCCACTCCAGTACTCTTCCTGGGAGAATCCCAGGGTTGGCGGAGCCTGGTGGGCTGCCGTCTATGGGATCGCACAGAGTCAGACACGACTGAAGCGACGCAGCAGCAGCAGCAGCAGCAGCATAAGCCCATCGTTGTATTCTTCTCATCTAGGAAATGGGCGTTGCACTAGAGGATTCATGGAGGGGGGCAGGACTTGGAATGCTTAGAAGCTGGCAAATAGTCCGTAAGGATGCAAGGAACTCACCCAAAATGAGCCCTGGCTCTGCTCATAGGCTCACCTGTTCCACCTTGAAGTGGCCCCTCACGTCTGTCAGGTGAAGTCACAGAGTTGAGATTTTGGCCAAGAACATGGCAAAACTTCCAGATACCAGACTTAGGAACCAGTCAGAGGTAGGTGGAAGGCTGTCCCCACAGCGCACTAGCTCAGCTGGGCTTTAAGTCATCTGTAGAAAGAGGGCGGCGCTGCCCGTTTCACAGTTACTAAAGAAACCGTGATTGGTAGTTATTCGTATATGTGGAGTAATAGTGAAGTATTTATAAACACTTACTTTATGTGCCACGTACTGTTCTAAGATGTGCCAGTAGCATGGAATAACTCATCTAATCCTTACAGCAATGTTAAGCAACTTTCGCAAGGACACAGAGGTTGAGCAGAGCAAGACTGGGGTTCAGACCTCTGCATTCTTGTCTTCGGTGCGCTGTGGTCTCTCTCAAACACAACAGTGTTCCTGGGGTGTCTGGCTCAGTATCTGGCACAGGAAGGCCACTTAACACATGAGAGTACCTGCTATTTAAAAGATCTTTTTATTGCAAGGCATGCGGGATCTTAGTTCCCCAACTAGGGATCGAACCCAGGCCTCCTGCCTTGGAAGCAGAGTCTTACCCACTGGGCCGCCAGGGAAGTCCCTGTACCTGCTCTTTAAAAGAGTAAACCAGAGCCACAACGTTGTACTTTTTGTACCTCAACTTTTTATTTATTTATTTATCTATTTTTTAATTTTTACTTTATTTTACTTTACAATACTGTATTGGTTTTGCCATACATTGACATGAATCCACCACGGGTGTACATGCATTCCCAAACATGAACCCCCCTCCCACCTCCTTCCCCATAATATCTCTCTGGGTCATCACCGTGCACCAGCCCCAAGCATGCTGTATCCTGCATCGGACATAGACTGGCGATTCGATTCTTACATGATAGTATACATGTTACAATACCAGTCTCCCAAATCATCCCACCCTCTCCCTCTCCCTCTGAGTCCAAAAGTCCGTTATACACATCTGTGTCTTTTTTGCTGTCTTGCATACAGGGTCATCATTGCCATCTTTCTAAATTCCATATATATGTGTTAGTATACTGTATTGGTGTTTTTCTTTCTGGCTTACTTCACTCTGTATAATCAGCTCCAGTTTCATCCATCTCATCAGAACGGATTCAAATGTATTCTTTTTAATGGCTGAGTAATACTCCATTGTGTATATGTACCACAGCTTTCTGATCCATTCATCTGCTGATGGACATCTAGGTTGTTTCCATGTCCTGGCTATTATAAACAGTGCTGCGATGAACATTGGGGTACATGTGTCTCTTTCAATTCTGGTTTCCTCGGTGTGTACGCCCAGCAGTGGGATTGCTGGGTCATATGGCAGTTCTATTTGCAATTTTTTAAGGAATCTCCACACTGTTCTCCATAGCAGCTGTACTAGTTTGCATTCCCACCAACAGTGTAGGAGGGTTCCCTTTTCTCCACACCCTCTCCAGCATTTATTGCTTGCAGACTTTTGGATCGCAGCCATTCTGACTGGTGTGAAATGGTACCTCATTGTGGTTTTGATTTGCATTTCTCTAATAATGAGTGATGTTGAGCATCTTTTCATGTGTTTGTTAGCCATCCGTATGTCTTCTTTGGAGAAATGTCTATTTAGTTCTTTGGCCCATTTTTTGATTGGGTCGTTTATTTTTCTGGAATTGAGCTGCAGAAGTTGCTTGTATATTTTTGAGATTAGTTGTTTGTCAGTTGCTTCATTTGCTATTATTTTCTCCCATTCAGAATGCTGTCTTTTCAGCTTGCTTATATTTTCCTTTGTTGTGCAGAAGCTTTTAATTTTAATTAGGTCCCATTTGTTCATTTTTGCTTTTATTTCCAGTATTCTGGGAGGGGGGTCATAGAGGATCCTGCTGTGATTTATGTCTGAGAGTGTTTTGCCTATGTTCTCCTCTAGGAGTTTTATAGTTTCTGGTCTTACGTTTAGATCTTTAATCCATTTTGAGTTTATTTTTGTGTGCGGTGTTAGAAAGTGACCTAGTTTCATTCTTAAAAATATGGAACGCTTCACGAATTTGCGTGTCGTCCTTGCACAGGGGCCATGCTAATCTTCTCTGTATCATTCCAATTTTAGTATATGTGCTGCTGAAGCGAGCACTGTACCTCAACTTTTTAAAATTAAAAAAGTAAACCAGTGTCAAACTGAGTTTTCTGTCTTACCGCCACGTGCATTCCAGGGTTGACTTCGTATAATAGAAGGTATTTTCCCACTACGTCCACCTCCTGCCTCTCAGATAACCTGCTTCTGGAGCAGCCAGTGCAGTGGAGGGACTCAGAGCGATCAGCACTTCTGGGGCCACGCGGTGACCTGCCATGCACATTGGCCTCTGACCACCCAGGCCCTCAACCCTAGGAAAGGTCAGGGACTTCAGGGGGTCCCAGGCCAGCTCAGAGCACCGCGAAGCTCTCCTCTGTCACCCAGTTCATCCTCCAGTCACGATTTAGTTAGTACCCTCTCTGCTCCGGTTCTTTCATCTGGTTTGGTCTGCATAACAACCGTATGACTTACGTACAGGCCCTGGGTCCTTGACCTTTATAAAACATAGGTAGCTGCACCCTGTGTCCACATTACCAAACACTTTCCCTATGTTGGATTTGGACTTGAGCACGTCAGCTGATGAATGAACTGCCACCTGCATGCCAACAGTTCCGTCTTGTCCAGATTAGCACTTTCATAGTGTTTGCACAACTGTGTCCATGTTTTGGTGCCTTTTCCCCTAATTTTACACAAATGGACAAATAGTCATTGAAATTACACCTGTGATTGTGGGTGAGTGCATCATTAAAAGACATCTGTGAAAGGCTAAAAATAGACCAAGTTTTTCCAAATAGGCAAGACATAATTGACAGGTTATCAGTATTTATTTTAAAACATGCTGAAAAAAAAACGGTGTTCCATCATGCCAGGTCCGGGATGAAGGAAGCCCACAGACAGGGTAGTGCAAGCAGAAAAGTGCCCTGAAACCCGGTTTAATTCTGCAGAAACGAACTGCCTCCTCAGCCCCAAAGTCTGTTGTTTGGCTTTTCCGGCATTCACCTTTGAGTATGTTTTTTTAAAAAGTCTTTATATGTGAAAATGAGGAATGGTTTCATACTTTCCCATTTTATAGGTGAGGAGACTGAGTCTAGAAGATGAGATGATTTGCCCAGGTTCACCCAGCCAATTGGTCACTTGCTTGGACCACCCACTTCCCCTGGACCAGGGAGGAGGGAGACTGCTGCGCCAGGCTCTCCCTGGAATCCCACGCCTCCCCTCTCCATCAGCGCTCAGACGGCTTTTCCTCTGGGCTGGAGGGCTTGAGAGGCGAGTTCAGTCCCCACAGAGATGAAGATGAGGTGTCAGAACTCGAACTGTGAGCCCTGGTGATAGAGCCCCAGGCAGGGCACCCATGCACCCTTTTTGGGCAGGGAGGTCGGGGGCAGAACAGGCTGAGAGCCCCTCCAGCCCCTGACTCTGCCACCTTCAGTGTGATCTTAGCAAGTCACCTGGCCACTCCATCCTCAGCAGTGAAATGAGAATGACTGTAGCCACCCTACGGATGCTCTGTGCTATGCCGAGTCACTTCAGTCCTGTCAGACTCTGTGCCACCCTATGGACTGTAGTCTCCCAGGCTCCTCTGTCCACAGGATTCTCCAGGCAAGAATACTGGAGTGGGTTGCCATGCCCTTCTCTAGGGGATCTTCCCAACCCAGGGATGGAGCCTGCGTCTCTTACGTCTCCTGCATTGGCAGGCGGGTTCTTTACCACTAGCGCCACCTGGGAAACAAACATGAATATCCAGTAAATCATATCTGTCAAGTCCTTTCAACCTGTGAAATGCTGGCAACTGTAAATAAAAGGTTTTAAGGTTGAGGCTGTGTTTCAGGCTACAAGCATCTCCCCTGGGGCCCACATTGACCTCCCTGCTCCGGTAAAGGTCTGCACGGGGGTCTAACCTAGTCCAAATAAACAAGCATGAGCCCCCTCCCCAGCCTTCCCCTTCTCTTGCTACTCCCCCACCCTCTCTGCACTACACACACACACACATAGCAAACACACGGTTGCTCTGTCATGAACACACACAGGGGCACGTGTGCGCACTCTCACACTTACATGTATACCCTGCTCCTATCAATCAGTCCTTCACTGCTGGAAGGAGGCCAGTATCCCCTGAGTGCAGCAAAGCCCCCTGAAGCTCCTGGGACCTACACACGTTACCTAGGGCTTCTGCATGGACCCTGCGTTCCCTGGCTCCACCCAGCCTGAAACTGCTAAAATATCACAGCAGGGTGGCAACCTGAGCACGGGATGGGTCGCTGCTCGTCACATGCCCTCCTGATTGACTTGGGCTCCCGTCAGAGCCCCTGGGGTGGAGGGACCCTAGAGAACCTATGTGTTTACAAAACCCATGGAAAACCATCTTCATACACACTGCTAAGGAACTGAAGGACAAGGAAGCGTAAGTAGTGGTGATTTAATCTGAGGAATTGTATTGATACTTCTTGTCAACTTATGTGGATGTTCAGTTCTGTTGTTTAAGTGGAGAGAAAGGTTTGCACAGAAAGTTTAAAACTGGTGGCAATAGGGTTGACCAGACAGGGTTGGTCATTGCGCAGGCGCAGAACCTGATGTCCATGTAGGGAAAATTCTAGAAGCTGCTGCCCGCCGACCCTTCGTTGAGCCAGGAGGCTGGAAGAAGGAGGAAAAGCCTGAGACCCAGGGAGTTGTTCCCCAGTGCTGGGGCTCACCCTGGTGCAGGTCTCACACCCTCTCTGGTGCTGAGCAAGGCATTCCCATCTTTTTTCATTTTTCTGCTTGTAGCAATAAGATATGCTTGCTGTTAAAGAATTCAAGGAACATATAAAATCATAAGAAAGCAGTTAAAAAGTCACATGAGGTCCTGTTATTTGAGATAAACAATATTAACATTTTAGGAAATATCTTTTTGGAGCCCTACTTTGCATCAACACTCCCACACACACAGTTTTTTAAATTTGCTTTTTCTTTCTGTTGGAGGTTGGGGATGGGGGTGTTCTACCTCCTTTTCTGTCTCTACCTCCCCCGCCAATAACCAAAGTAAACATCTTGCTGTTTATCCTCCCAAACCTAACCCTAACCCTAACCCTATACAGCGGTTTCTTGTCTCATTCTTTTGCTTTTCCGAATATGGGTAAACCTCACCCGCTTCGTTGTATCCTGCCTTTCTCACCTAGCAATATGTTGTAGAAGTTCCTCTTAGCCTCACTGTAAAGATCTAGCACATTCTTTTTAATAGATGTATCACATTTTAGAGACTTTTAAAGTCCAGCTTTACAGTTGGTGAGCAGTTACGAAGTTTTTATGTTCTGTTTTTTGTTGCTCCAACTATTGCTGCAATAAAGCACATATATCTTATACATTCATATATAATGATGTCTTATTACACCGTGAGATTCTTGTAAATCGAAAAAATGTATATTTTTTCGTTTTAATAGAACTTGAAAGATTGCTTTCTAAAAGTTTGGTAATATCAGCTCTGGGATTTCTTTGGAAGGAATGATGCTAAAGCTGAAACTCCAGTCCTTTGGCCACCTCATGCGAAGAATTGACTCATTGGAAAAGACTTTGATGCTGGGAGGGATTGGGGGCAGGAGGAGAAGGGGACGACAGAGGATGAGATGGCTGGATGGCATCACTGACTTGATGGACGTGAATCTGAGTGAACTCCGGGAGTTGGTGATGGACAGGGAAGCCTGGCGTGCTGCGATTCATGGGGTCGCAAAGAGTCAGACACAACTGAGCGACTGAACTGAACTGAATATTTTATTTGTTCAATAAATGTTTATTAAACACTTATTCCATGCCAGGCACTGTTTTGGTAATTTAGATTTAACAATGTATAATACAAAAATCCAAGTCTTCATAAAGCGTTCAACCTAGAAATGGAGTGAGAAAGAACAATGAAATAACAATAATAAATATTTTTGTACCAGAAATGTAAGAAACACAATTTTCCCTTTATCATCAACAATTGGTATTACCATTCCTTGTATTTATTTCCCAGTCTTATTGACGTAATATAGTCTTTCCTTGATACTCTGATTTGCATTTTCCAATTGGGAAGTAATTTCAGCATTTTCACATGCCTATTTAGTGATTCACATTTCTGTTGGACGGATTGCCTATTTGTAATTTTACTAATTTTTCTATTGAGTAGATTATATGCTAATCCCATACTCCTTGTCAATTTTCATGAGCTCTGTGCACGTTATAAATAGACATTTGTCTGCCGTGCGGTTTGCACGTCTTTTCCCCGATCTATCGCTCATCTGCTGGCTTCATGACGGTTTCCTCCAGCGTATAGTGCCTTTAGCATCTATGAGTTTGCCTTTTGGTTGTGAGTGTGCCCTTCATTCTCTCTCAGCTTCCCGCTCTCCTATCTTGGTTCATCGTCATCTCCAGCTCTGAATCACATGTTGCTGTGGCTGTTATTTTTGTTGTTGTTCAGTCACTAAGTCAATCTAATTCTTTTGCAACCTCATGGACTGCAGCCTTCCAGGTTCCTCTGTCCATTGGAGTCCCCAGGCAAGAATCCTGGACTGGGTCTCCATCTCCTTCCTCAGGGGATCTTCCCGGCCCAGGGATCCAGCCTGCATCTCCTCTGGCTCCTGCACTGGCGGGTGGACTCTTTACCACTGAGCCACCAGGGAAGTCTGGGTCATACGTATCAGATTCCTAATTTTTCTTCCAAATCTTTAATTTAAAGAATTTTTAATATATTTTTTCAGTACGCCTGGAACTTATTTTTAACGTGCTGTGAGATTGGGGTCCAGTTGCACTTTCTTCTAAGTAGATAGATGTCTTCTCAATACCTTTTATTAAAATAAACCCTCAGCTCTCCGCTGAATTAAAATGCCACTGTTTCCGTATGTACAGGAATCTGTTTGCATGCTAATTGTTATGTTTCACTGGTGAGACATCTATTCCTATACCACTTTCATGCTATTTTGATTATACTCTCCTTTTTCATAATTTTAAAGCTGGTATAAAACTTTATTTGGTCTTAGAAACTTTCAGATAATTTTATCCAATTAAAAAAATCATACTTATTATTGAAAGCACTTTTAATGTCTGTTGGGAACAAGAAATAAGCCATAATCAAGCAAGAAAAGAAATGAAAATAATTACAAAACAGTATAATGTAAACCTTAATTGCAATGAATTTGAGAAGTAAGGGAAATAAAGATCTCCTATAAATCATATAAGTTATCAAAATGGCGTAAGAAGGAGGAAAAATAGCAAGAGGCAAATTCCTGTAGAAAAAATTGAAAATTTATTTAAAGATCTATTATTTAAAATCCTAGCAACAGAGGACTTACCAGCTGAGTTCCGTTTAGCCTTTAAAGAACAGATAGCCCCAATGTTATTAAATTACTCAAGATTATAGGAAAAAAGATGAAGAGCTCCCTGGTATGTTAGGAAGCCAGCATCATCTTAATGTTAATTCCTCATAGACTAATCACGCTTGGGAATATAGATTTTCATTCAAAATATAATATTAACAAATAGGGTCTAACCGTGAATCAAAAATCAAAAAGACTAACGTCCTGTAACCTAATAGCTTTTACTCCAGAGTGCAAGGGTGTTTCAGCAGAAAAAAAATTATCAACATAAGTCATTACATCAACAAATTAAAGAAGGAAAACTACTATATTAATAGATATTAAATAGGTACCTGGTGAAATTCAGCAGCCCTTACAAGTACAAACCTACTATCCCTTATCCACTATGTGGATACCGAAACATCTCTGAAAACTGAAATGTTGACCTGTCACTTTGCCACTATATTTCATTTAATGTTAAAGGTGATCTAAACTAACAAAAGAGACTACTTAAATACAAGTAAATACAAAAAGGGGGCTTTGCTGGTGGCTCGGCGGTGTATAATCCGCCTGTAATGCGGGAGACCCAGGTTCAATCCCTGGGTCGGGAAGATCCCCTGAAGGAGGGCATGGCAACCCACTCCAGTATTCCTGCCTGGAGAATCCCATGGACAGAGGAGCCTGGCGGGCTACCATCCACGGGGTCACAGAGAGTGAGACACGACTGAAGCAACTGAGCAGGCACGCACACAGACGCAAGGAGAAAAGTGTTATTCTTTAACACTGTGAAGTTTCAGAACTGTTTACATTATTAGTAACTAAAACCAATTAGTAATTAGTTCCCATTATTATTACTACTAATAACTAGTAATTATTATAGTACTAATAAAATTAGTACTATATTACTAATGTAGTTTACAAATGTTCTTTATGAGAAATATACTGAAAAACAATACTTGGGGGTTATTTGTTACTATAGTTCTCCATCCATCATTCACACTTATTATAGTCTTTTCTTTTTTCAAGATGATTTTGAAGAGAAATAATACGAGGTGTGTGCTTTTGACTCTGAAAGAAATGCTTTACGGTGTTTCTTTGAGTCTAAGACACCGCTGCTCGGAGGGGTAGCGTTTATGTTTCACTAAGAGAGGGGGGAAATGCTGCTAATCACCTGTGAATCACCATTAACTGTAAGACACTGAGACGCGGGAAAAGGGGTGCGCCTTGGCACACGGTGTATATTTCCAGGGGCAGTCAGGAACCCCGTCACCCACACACCCTTCAGACAAGAGCCCTTTCCTCCATAAGCACCTGCCTGGTGGGGGCGGGCCGGCTGTGAGCTGGAGCGTGATGGTCTAGGGTCAGCCCAGGCTCCAAAACTGGCTCTCTGTGTCTGACCAGGGACCAGCTATTTACCATCTCAGACCTCCCACTTGCACTCATTCTGGAGATCTGAAGGATGATATGAGATAGGTGAAGTTCTTGGGCAACAGTAAGCTCTCCCCTCACAGCTGCCCCTGGAGTGAGGGTGTTGGTGACGTGGTGGGGAGGCTGGGGCCTTCCCCACATCTGTCGCTGAAGTCTCTTTATTCAAGAAAAATCTCGATCATATTTCGTTCGCCTCCAGAGAACTTTCCCCGATATTACTGAGAAGAGGACCTTGGGTGCCTACGGGGCTCACTGTGCTGTAAACTACAGCATCTCCTCTGAAAACCTGAGCTGGAAAGAACCTCAGAAGGTTCTCAGGGTCCACGAGAGGGGATGTGATCTTCCCAAGTGAAGACTGAAACCCAGACCATCAGATGCGCTGGTCACCTCTTTCTAGATAGCAAGGCTCCTGCCCCTAGGGCCTGGGATCTACCCCAGCAGGTTTCTGGCACTTTCCTCAGACCAGAGCATCTCTGAGTCCTAAACCCAGGCGTCCCTCCTCTCTGGGCCACCTCTTCCGGCTCTTGGAAAAAGATGCAAACAAGCTTAGCCCGCCCAAACCCCTTCTGAACCCATGTTCTGACTTTGACCTCCACGCTCCCCACTACTGCCTCTCTACCTTTGAAATCGGCCCCCGGAAAGGGTTTGGGGGTTCTCTTGTGCACAGAGGTTCTGAAAACTTACACCGCTGATCTGCTGCGTGCTGTCTGACAGGATGGGAGTGGTGAGCAGCAAAAGACAGGTCAAGGAGAAGGGTAGGAGTGGATGGAGTCCTGTGAAGACCAGCACCCAGAGCAAAGAGCCCCCACCACTGCCGCCCCTGGTGAGTGACCTGGGTGCCCAGTTGGAGAGGGCGGGCAACGGGAGCACAGAGCCTACCTGTGCGGCTCCAGGGCTGCTGCCTGTCTCCAGCCAGGGCCAGCACCATCTCTAGATAACTCAGGGCTCCGACACACAGGCCCCCTCCCACGGCCACCCTGGCTCAAGTCGTGGTGGTGATGTAGTATAAAATTAAACAGCCAGGTTGTTGAGTCAAAATTTATTAGCTGTGTGCTTCAAAGCAGGTTGCTTACCTCCCCTAAGCCTCAGTGTCTGCATCTGTAAAATGGGTACAGTCAGAATGCCTTTCTGATGGGGCTGTGACCATATGCAGTATACATACGGGTATAGAAGGCACACTGCCTTTAGCGCAGGACCAGGCCTGATGGGCCCACCTGTTAATTCTTAGCCAGTTTTCAGTGGGCAAGGGCAGCCTTAAGAGAAAAGGAAATTAAAAAATGTCAACTTGAAAAGAGGAAATTGAGGGAGTCTGGAGCATTCAGCACCATCTGCTGTCCCCATCCCATGGGTGGAGGAGGCCGGTGGGCTGCAGTCCACAGGGTCGCTAAGAGTCGGACACGACTGAGCGACTTCACTTTCACTTTTCACTTTCATGCACTGGAGAAGGAAATGGCACCCCACTCCAGTGTTCTTGCCTGGAGAATCCCAGGGACGGGGGAGCCTGGTGGGCTGCCGTCTGTGGGGTCGCACAGAGTAGGACACGACTGAAGTCACTTAGCAGCAGCAGCAGCAGCAGCAGCAGCTGCCCCATCCCTGCCCAGAAGTTGCTGGAGATCATTGTCCCCTCCTGGTCTGCTCACGAAGCACCATTTGATGGTACCATCCCCAAAGATGCACTTTTAGACAACTATTCCTGCCTCCTCCTGCCTGGCCACCTACTCCCTTTTTATTTGGGGCAGCTGGGAGTCATGCCTGGATCCCCCACTCCAGATCTCTCTACCGCCATCAGCATATCCGTCTGGCCATTGCTTTACTCTGATAGTGACCTGAAGCAGTTGGGGGAGAGGGGATTGCTAATCCCATTTTCTAGAGAAATATTCTCCATCTATGTCCCAATTTAGTGTAGGGCTTGGCAAATAATGAAATGTTTGTTGAATGAACGAATGATTCACTGGGCAAACTCTGACTTAAATTGAATTTGTTACTTGCTGATAAGTATTAGAGTTTGGGATGTTTTTAACTTTTTAAAAGAAGTCACATAATGTATATTAATTATGGGGGAAAATTATAAATACTCATTTGTCCCACTGCCCAATGATATCGGGATTTTCACTTCAGAGCTCCTGCCTCCAGACCCCTTTCCTGTGTGTTATTTATGTGTTTATATTTTCAGTGGAACCATGCAATACATGCCGTTTTGCAAAATGCTACTTCAAAATTGTGTTCAATAAACATAGAATACAAAAGGAATGTTTGTAACACATACATCAAGTTGAAAATAAGAACAAAATGAACACCCAGCACAGCACCCCCTCAGCCTCAGAAGCAGAAAGTGGCCAGTGAGACTGTCTGCTGCCCCCGTCCTTCCTGTCACCTCGGGTCTCACTGACCTGAGTGTTTATCATTTCTTAGCTTCACTTTTTCGGTGTGATCACATATGTATGCATTTCTGTACACTATTCAGTTTGATTTTGCCCTTTGAATCAGATGGCACATATTCGTCTGAGATGTGGGAACTTTTTTTTTTTAATGTTAATTTATTGGTTTATTTTTGGCTGTGCTGGGTCTTTGTTGCTGCTCAGGCTCTTCCCTAGTTGTCTTGCACAAGCTTCTCACGGTGGTGACCGCTCTTATTTCAGAGCACAGGTCCTAGGGCACGTGGGCTCGGTGGTTGTGGCACACGGGCTTAGTTGCTCCTCGGCACGTGCGATCTTCCCAGATCAGGGATCGAACCCACGTCTCCTGCACTGGCAGATGAATTCTTTACCACTGAGCCACCAGGGAAGCCCGGAGACCTGGGTTTCTGACCTCTGTTACATATGTGGGTTTTATCCACGTGAATGTGTGGGACTATAGCCGCAAACTCCCAGAGTTGTCCAGAATTTCACTGCATGACTTTCCAACCAGTCTGTCTGTTTGTCTGTCTTTGGTCAAAGAGTGATTTCCACACTTCAGCAATTTTTATTTAATTTTTGGGGGGCTAGGAGCATTCCTGTATAAAACTTTCTCTACAGGGTATATATCTGGGAATACATTCGTCGAGTTTTAGCGAAATATGCTTTTAAAATAATTTTCCTTGAGAACAAATACTGTTTTGCAACTTCATCTTTTAAAGCAGAGCCAGGCTTTTAACCTGGCTGAGGATCCAGTTCCCCGCCCCCAATTCCACAGCTGCTTCTTACGAAGTTGGGGCATCCCCATGTACCCCTCCTCCAACCCTGTGTGTGGTCTGGCAGATGGTGGGGGGGCGGTAACGGGGGTTGGTGCTGGCACCTGGGGAGTTTCAGCCGCTCATGTAGAGTTTAACTGTGCAGCTCGGGCTCCCCCAGGCCCTCCAGCCGGCAGCCTCACCCACAGGGCCCCACCCAGACCTCAGGGTGTGAACTAATACAGAGCGCCTGCTTTTCCGCTCTAGGTTGTGTTTAACCACCTGGCTCCCCCACCTCCTGACACCACGCACCCAGATCAAGGTAAGAAGGGGCTGCAGCCGAGCGCCCCCTGGCCACGTCCTCTGGGCCCCGGCTTCGTGAGGCTGGAACAGGGGCTAAGGTGGGAGCAGCTGCCTGGAGAAGAGAAGCCCTCGAGGGTTGGAGAGAAGTCTGGAGGGAGGCTGAGTGAGGTGCCCCAGGTTTCACCTGTCAAAGGGGATCTCTCCAGGAGTCTAACCACCAGCTCCCTCAGTATCTGAGCCTCAGTCTTTGTAAAAGACTTTATAAACGAATACCAAAAGAGTTACCGCAAATACAGACAGCATCATCAAACTCAGGCTTTCAAAGATTCCAGCACCCAGCTTCCAAGGGTGAGGGCCGATGTTCTGCATCCCAGCCCCTGCTCTGTCCCACACCTGGAAGCCCCATCGTGTTTCCCAGCCCACTTTTAAAGGCCCCCCGCCAACCTTCTAACCACCCCCAGCCTCCACTTCAGTCTGATGGGAGGGACTGCGGAGACGACATGATGAATTATGTCCTCGGCGGTCCTGCGTCAGCTCAGACTTGGGCAGGGGGCTCACAGGGTGGGGCTTCCAGGAGCAATCCACCCCAGCATCCTCATCACCCACCTGCACCCAGCACCTGGGGTCCTCAGGCTTCCTGCAGTCACACCACTGCACCAAGCAAGCAGCCCAGAGCCCAGCTCTGCCCCAGGACTGCGGAGGACGCCAAACTAATTACGACATGGCTCTTCCCCTGAGGGAGCTCAGAGTCTGCCTACTCTAAAGGGCTGGAGCCCAGTTAGGGGCCTCGCCTGGTGCCTGGTGTTTCTTATCCTGCTGAGGACACGATGAATCACCATTGTGGGGTGGGGGGTGTGGGTCCTTCACTTCCTGCTGGGGACTTTGCACCTCCAGGAAGAAAGCTCAGGGGAAAGAAATAAAGCAACAGCCTTGGGCACACGTATTCCAGCCCCTCCTTCCCGGCAGAGAGGGGTGAATAGCCAGGCTTTGGTGTCAAAGCTGAGTCATCTTCTCCCAGGGAAGATAAGTGGTCTCCAGATGACCTTTTCCTGGAGGGGTCTTGGCTTCCCACAGCTGTGCAGAGTAGTGGTCACTGGAAAATCTCTAAGCCAAGCTCCGGAGCCCCCTCCCCACCTCTGCTGTGGGACCACCAGCTTGTCTGGGTACTGTCAGGCTGAGCACTGTGACCAAGCCCCGGGCACAGTCACAGGTCAAAGTTACAGCTGCCATGTCCTGAGACCACCACTGCCCTTGGAACAGAGGTGGGGAGGGCAGGAGGGGAGGCTCACGGCCTATAAGGGCTGAGAGATCCGCCCACGCTGGTCCCAGACTTGGGTCTGCAGCCCTCAGGTCCACAAAGCTCATCTCCCTAGACCCTCGGGACTCTCCCAGCCCCTACCGCGGCTCTCGCGGCCACGTCTAATCTGTTCCCTTTAGAGAATCACTTCGTGGTGGCCCTGTATGACTATAAGGCCACGAACGACCGGGACCTGCAGATGCTGAGGGGGGAGAAGCTGCAGATCCTGAAGGAGTAAGTGTCCAGGACCCCGTCCCTGCCGCTGCAGGACCCCCTCCCCTCTCCCCACCCCGACACCCCACAGCTGCCTCCTGAATAACTTCTCCAGTGCCCTGCCCCCTCCCCCCAGCCCAGTCACCCAGCACTTTCTTAAACTTGACCCAATCACCTTTCCTCCATGCACTTTTTAAAAGTCTTCCTGGTGAGGTGGTTCCTATTCACTACCTCCTGCTCTGCTGTCAAAATCCTATCCTTCCTTCAAGACCCTCCTCTAATGTCACCTCCTCCATGCAGCCCTCCTGACACCCACAGTGCCTGCCTGACTGCCCCATCACAGCTCTGGGTTGGAGTCAGTTGTGTCCAGATTTATCCCGGATTTCTTCTCAGAAACTCCTCCAAAGTCGAAACTCTGCTTCAAACACCATGCTTGTCCTGTGCAGCCTGGGAGCTGCTTTTGTTCTCGAAGTCCTATGAGGGCCTCCAGCCAAGAGCAGAATGGCTCTTGGTTCGTCCTTTCTTAGCCGCCCTTCTTGTTTCTGTCTTTCCCATCCAGTGCAAACTTACTCCCTAAACTCTAAAAGTGTCCCGTTAATTGAGAGGAGGCTGCTCACTAGAAGACTGGGCGCCTCTTGGGTGAACCAGGCTGTGTAGATACACCTCCCCTGGAGGCCGCATTGTCCCCTTCTTCCCTGGAAGGAAGCTTGCAAGTTGGAAATGACCTGGACACCTCAGGGACTGAGCCACTGGCCCCCGTCCCTTCTCTCCACTCGACTGTCTGCCTCTCAAGTTCTCTGCCTGAGACGCTGCTGTGGGCTGCGAGCTACCCAGGGAGAGGCCCGCGAGAGTCACCGCCCATTCTGTTTCTCTTTCCTTCCTAGAACCGGAGACTGGTGGTTGGCCAAGTCTCTCATCACGGGAAGAGAAGGCTACGTGCCCAGCAACTTTGTGGCCCGGGTAGAGACCCTGGAAGTAGAAAAGTAGGTGGACAGACAGCCCCGCAGGTGTGCTGGCTGCTCTGTTCCAGGCAGGATGGAGCCAGAAAGCAGCTAAAAAGCAGAGCAGGGTGTGAACCCAGCGCGGAGGGCACAGGACGGGGGTGGGGACTTGGAGTCGCTGGGAAAGGCTTGTCTGAAATCCCAGACAGCGTTTAAACGTCACCAGGGAGCCTACGCACGCCTCCCATCTGTGAAGTGAGAGCTGCCCATTTCCTGGCTAACCTGATAGGGACGCCCTTAACCAGCCAGCCTCCTCCCCTGCCTCCAGGGGGCAGGACTCAGGGCTCACACCTCGGGGGACTCACAGGATGGGGGCCTTACAGGAGAGCCTGGGCACAGTATCCTCATCACTCACAAGCACACGGCACCCGCCACGGCCTCAGGCATTAGAGCCCCGAGCAACCAGGGCCAGAGCCCGGCTCTGCCCAGGACTGGGGAGGACGCCAAACCGACTACGACACGGCCCCTCCCCTGAAGGAGCTCAGAGTCTGTCACATTCCTTAGCTGGAACAGGCTAGCAGCCTCGCCCGGTGTGCCCGTCCGGTGATGCTCACCCTCGGGAGGGCTCCTTGCCCAGCACACCCAGTCCTGGGCCTTTCCTTGGACCAGGGTGAGGCTAGGGCAGGTCCACCTCAACCAGCCACGCTCAAGGAGCACTGGAGACCGACCGCAGGGAGGGTGGGCTGTAGGGGAAGGTGTCGGGTGCATTTACCCAGAGCAAAATTAATGAAGGGCACCAAACTCCATTCTCATTTCTTGTCAAGGAAACACCATGTCCATTGCTGACAGGAGGGAAAGGGACTGAGGGGATTTCATGTATCAAGATACGGGGGTTTCAGCTCAGGGTCAGGTTCGCAACAGGAACACACTGTATCTCAAGGGGGAAGGGGCTTGGGTGACAAGATCCCCAGGAACATGGCCACACTCAGCTCTGCCTGCCTTTGTGCTTTTCCTTTCCAGGTGGTTCTTTAGATCCATTTGCCGGAGAGATGCCGAGAGGCAGCTTCTGGCTCCAGTCAATAAGGCTGGCGCCTTTCTTATTAGAGAGAGTGAAACCAGCAAAGGTAACCCTGGGGCCCTGCTGCCCTCGCCATGCAGCCGGGGACCCCCACCTATGGCCTTCCTTTTGGGAGTTGGGTGGGGGGCAGGAGAGGTGCCAGCCAGGAGAATCTGATAGCTTCCACCTGGGAGTCCCCGCCACATCAGGCCAGCCAGGACAGCCCATGAGTATCCAGTATTTGACCTTGAGGCTGTGCACACGGACAGCTCTCCCAAGACCCGGCTAGAAATGCAGGCAACACAGGTGGGGGATCGGGGAGGGAGTCAGAGAGCTGCTCCAGCCACTGAGGGCCGGTCTCACACCGCCTGGGCCAGGGGGAGCGCTGAGGCTGGGGGGGGTGCGGAAAGGCGGGTGACCCATCCGGAATCAAAGGATTTGAAAGAATCTTTAGAGATCATCTCAGTCAGAGGCTGTGACTCAGACACTTGCAAGAGCCTGGGAGGCATCGGAAGTTTGGGGCACAGCCTGTGATACAAAAGAAGCGGGTAGTGATCATGAGAACTGGGGGGACTCCCAGATTTAAACCCAATGACCAAGGGGAGTGTTTCTGCCCCCACTCTCGGTCACCGGGCTTTCTCTTTCTGTCGTTAGTTTTCTGTCTTTCCTTCTTAAAGTGCTTTTGGCTATCAAGTATAAAACACATCTAAAAATTGCATAAATTATGAACAAGAGCAGAATTATAAATAATAAGTATAATAATTATAAATATAAATATAGTATTAAAGTATTATAGTATTATAAATATAAATGAGTATAATAATTATAAATAATAAGTAAACATCTGTGTAACCACAAGAGCAAGAATATTCCAGATGCCCAGAGCCCCTCTCACTGCCCCACTGGTTCCCCTTCCTGATTCACCTTCCCACCCGCAGAGAAGCCACCGCTATCCTGACTTTGATGGAAGCCCTTCCTTGCCTTTCGTTATAGTTTTACCACCCGTGTTTCATCTGTTTTTCACCTTTATTATACAAATGAGATCAAGCCATTTTAGTTTTTGTGTCTTATTCCTTTCACTCAACATTGTAAAATTCTGTATTTGTTTGCTAGGCCTTCTGTAGTAAAGTACTGGGAACTGAGAGGCTTAAACAGCAGACCTGTGCTTTCCCACAGGTCCAGAGGCCAGGAATCTAAGGTCGAGCTGTCAGCAGGGTTGGTTCCCCCTGAGGCCTCTCTCCCTGGCTTGTAGGTGGCCGTCTTCTCCCTGTATCCTCATGTGGTCATCCCTCGGCATATGTCTGCGTCCTCATCCCCTCTCATAAGCACGCCAGTTGCGTGGATCAGGACCCACCTCAATAATGTAACCTCCTCTTTAAAGGCCCTATTTCCAAAGATAGTCACATCACTGAGGTATAGGACTTGAACATAGGAATTAACAGGGATGGGGGACACAATTCCGTCCATCACAGATGCATTTGTGTAGTTGAGGCAACAGCAATAATCTGCTCACTTTGACAGCTAAACAGAATCCAGGATATGAATATTCCACAAGCTCTTTCTCCACACTGGTGGAATTGGGGTTGTTTCCAGTTTGGGGCTGTTATAAAGGTGCTGCTGTGAACCTTGAGGGATATGCTTCCTAGTGGGTTTGCCTCTAGCCTTCCATCTTTGAGATACTGGGCCAATATCCCCATTTGAAAGATGGGGAAACTGAGGGAAGAAGTGACTCACTCTAGACCAACAGTGAACAAGCATCAGAGCCCAATCATCTGAGAGGCTCTGAAAATTTTCACGAGCTCTAAACTGTGCCAAACAGACCTAACACTGGGCAGATGGAGGAGAACTTCCCAAACAGGGTGAAGAGGACTAGATGTTTTGTTTGCTGTAGAATATTTCAAACACACACACAAGTAAAGCAAATAGTAAATGGAACCCCTGTACTCAACACTCGGCTTCAACAATAATCAACCCAGCTAATCTGATTTCACGTACATCCCCAGCCCCATTACTTTGAAGCAAATGCCAGACATCACGTCATTTCACCAGGAAATGATGTTTCAATGGCTGCCTGTTGCTAAGGGGCCCTCTGGAGGGAAAGCCACCCCAACCTCAGTGTGAAGGAGGAAAGGATCGCTAAAGGTGGGGTGTCTCCTCCTGTCCTTGCCCCCCACCCCACAGCTAGTCCAGGCTGGGGTTGGCCAGTTGGAGCAGGGGCTAGAAGACCCTTCGCAAGACCCCTCGCAAGACCCCTCTATACACATGCGCACACGCTCCGCGGAAATCCAAAGCCTCTTCAGGTGGGAAGAAGGAACACTGCTCCCGGAAGGCGGGCAGTGAGTTCTAACCTAAGAGGTCTCCAGAACATCCCTTAGCTTCTCGAGACTAACTTTATTGGTATGTATGTTGGAACTGACTAGTTTCCCACTTCAAGGACAGGTGGCCTTTACGAAAATCTGTCTCTGGGAGCCCAGCCCCGGGTCCCAGCGCATTCCAGCCGCAGGGTGGAGGCAGGACAGGGGATCCAGATCTTGTGAACAGGATGGACTGAGGCCCGCTTTAAGAAGAAGGAATGCCAAATTGTAAAAAAGACATTAGGGACGGGCCCTGAGAGGAGCCCACACAGCAGAGAGGCTGCCGCGGCACTGGAGGAAGAGACTCGGGCCTCCTTGGCTGATCTGGAGGCATCACAAGCCGGGAACAGCAGCCGGGAATGGAGAAGATCGCTCTTTTCCTCGCCAGGGTGGTGCGTGGATGAACGTACTCACTAGCGCCTCCCTCTGGTTCCTGCGATACCCGAGCTTGCTGCACTCACCAGGGGTGAAGTCGGGAAGACGCTTTGCAGCCTGCAGGTTGGGCTGGGGTAGGATACGAGGGGCGGGCTGTGTCAGCGGCAGGGCACGCCACAGGACGCGCGGTCTCTCCACATCCTTTTGCAGGTGGGCGATGAGAGAGGCGCAATGGCCAAGGAAGGGGAGAAGGGATTTGAGATGGGGTGATAGTCTGATACGGGAGGAAAGACGCCTGAAGACAAACAGCGCAGGGCAAAAATCAAGCGCCCACGCCCAGGACAAGACGTGCCCAAGCCTGACACCTGGTGGCGGAGGCTAGTACTGCCGGCGCGCCTTTAGTACGGTCACGGGAGCCCCCAGGCTAACCACTGATCAGCCAAGGGCCCTGGGGCAAGCGAATCCCCGTTCTGGGCCTCAGGTTTCTCGTTTAGCAAATCAAAGTGGAAGTATGTGGCACCCAGAGAACTGAACAGAGGCGCCTTATAAAGATATCAAGTTCATGGAAAATTTCTCAGCTGGAAACTCTTGCCTCCTAAATTGCTCTTAACCCTTGGCATCTGCAACCGCCGACTGAAGAAAACAGGATACGTAGACGTGCGTATGGATTTGAACAGAAGCCCTGGGTTGTGTCTTATTATGCTCTTCCCCATGGACAGGAGTGCTTCGGGTTGTAATTTGCTATTGCATGTGGGGCAGAGTCGATCTTTCCACGGAATGAAGGAAGGAATGAGTCAATCTCCTAGTCCCTCCAAAAACTCTGTATCTAAATATTCCGGGGCAAAGGGTCCTCAGGTGCCCAAGAAGGGGAACAGCCTGATGGCTAAGAGAGCATTCTGCATGCTCCAGAGTTCCGGAGCAGTTTCAGGAGATTTGAGGAGGAATGCCAAGGACAGAGTTAGGATGAGCTGACAGGAAAGGCTTCCAGGAGGGTGGAGGGTGAGATGAAGAAAAAGGTAACTGATGATGGTCAAAATGGAAAGCAGAACTGGGGGAACTTGCCTGCAATGTGGGAGACTTGGGTTTGATCTCTGGGTCAGGAAGATCCCCCGGAGAAGGGAACGGCTACCTACTCCAGTATTCTTGCCTGAAAAATTTCCTGGACAGAGGAGCCTGGAGGGCTACAATCCATGGGGGTCTCAAAAGAGTTGGCACAACTGAGCAACTAACAGCACTTTTCCAAGGCCTTGAAATGAAGCCCCAAATCCCAATCCTGGTTTTCCCTTTGTGTCTTCTCACGCGTATGTCTTTGTTAACCCTCTAGGTGCCTTTTCGCTGTCTGTGAAGGATGTGACCACGCACGGGGAGGTGATCAAACACTATAAGATCCGCTCCCTGGATGAAGGCGGCTATTACATCTCCCCCCGGAACGCCTTCCCCACGCTGCAGGCTCTGGTGCAGCACTATTCCAGTAAGAGGGGGGGCATCTGACAGAGGCCTGGGCTGTGCCAGAGGAGCCCTCGTGTCTCCCCATCACTGAGTTCTCAAGATCGCATGAACCATTGCTGCTGTTTGGGCAGAGGGGTGGAGGATTATCCCAAGGCTGGACCTAAGGTGTTGATAACTGTCAACATAATGATTCCCTGTCTGTGTCCCTGACCCTCTATGTTGGCTGTGACCACATGGAGAATAGCAAGTATTTTCAGTCTTAGAGACAGCAGGACAATGACAGCGTGCTTATTTTACATAAAACAAATGCAGAGAGCTGAGTGTGTGTGTGTGTGTGTGTGTGTGTGTGCACTTGTGCACATTGAACTTGGGGTGGATGGGGGGCTGTCGAGAAGGAGCGGGGACACAGCCGGGAATGATACAGCTCTCGTGTTCTGTATGGTATCCACAGATCTGTCTATGCTTGTGACCTCCAGCTCATCTCTTCTTTCCTAATGCAGAGAAAGGGGACGGGTTGTGCCAAAGGCTCACCCACCCCTGTGTGAGCCTGGCCCCCCAGAACCCCTGGGCCCAGGATGAATGGGAAATCCCCCGGCAGTCTCTCAAGCTGGTCAGGAAGCTTGGGTCCGGGCAGTTTGGTGAAGTCTGGATGGGTGAGTATGTGGTACTCGGGAGTCGCTCACCCACTGCCCTACATCCTAGAACGCAGGAGGCTCGGGACCTGCACAGGGCATCATACTTCCCATAGAGGCTTGCGAAGGGGAAGGGACTGGGGCCTATACCCATTTTACAGACGAGGTAATGGAAGTACAGAACGCTGAAGTCACCTGCCCTCAGCTGTTCTGATATGGTGATGAAGCAGGAGCAGAATCCAGCTCTCCCCCTGCCCCCACCCCAGCCCGTGCCCGCCTTCCTTCTTCACTGCCCAGAGCTGCCTTTGCCATTGACTCCTGTGTGACCTGGAAGAGGAGCCTGGCTAGCTCCTCTTGGCTTGTCTCACTGGGTGGAAACACTATGTTAACCAGGGTGAGAGGTGAACTAGGGGCTCCAGGACCCTGATAACAAAGTCACCACCTGCAGCTCTGAGACTAGCCCGTCCCTTAACTTCCTGGCCCCTGTGGCCTCCCCTTCAATTACAGTGAATGGCCGATCCTCTGCTTAACAATGTGCAATCGGAATATAAAAGATGCTTTATTTTATCCCTGGAAAGGTCCGTGTCTCTGGGGCATGATTTCAAGGTGGGACCCTGCTGCCTCCCTGATTCCTCCGGCATCCAGGACTGATGCCTGGGGCACCCCTGGCAGGAGCTCCCCCTGGCTCCTTGCAAGTCTGAGTCCTGACTTATCTTTTCACGTCAGTGCAGACGGGGACCTAATGGGCTGGGCAGGGGGTGGGGGTGTGTGCAGGAGCCATAAGGATCTAGAGGTGAACGTCGCAGGGCGCAGAGAGGGGCACGGAGGCCTCCTCTATGATCCTGCTGTGATGCTTACTGCCATACTGACGCTATTAAGTGGTTGAAGAGATTCATTAGGCAGGGATAGGAGGACAAAAGGGACACACCCCGGACCTGGCTGTAGGGATCGGGAGGTGAAACAGCCCCCCTCCCAGGCTGGGTAATTTCCTTAACTGCCCGGGGTTCCTGTCTAGCAGAGGAGGCCGGGACAGGCTTAATCCTTCTAGGTAAGCGAGCGCATCCGTCACCATCAGGAGCTGTAATTCCAGCCCAGGACCACTTCCAGGGGGCAGGGCTCTGGCCACAGTGCCCCATCTATATAGAACAGGGATGGCTCCTGGAAGCTTACGTAGATTTTGGATAAGGGATCACCTCCCCCCACCTCCAAGTCTTCTGAACATCCTCTTCATCTTCTGTCCCCGGGCCTCAGGTTATTATAAAAACAACATCAAGGTGGCCATCAAGACCTTGAAGGAGGGAACCATGTCTCCGGAGGCCTTCTTGGGCGAGGCCAACCTGATGAAAACTCTCCAGCATGAGAGGCTGGTCCGTCTCTACGCGGTGGTCACCAAGGAACCCATCTACATCGTGACGGAATACATGGCCAGAGGTGGGGCCCTGCCCGGGGCTGTGCCCCTCACACAGGCAGAAAGCCTTGAGGGTGGGGGTCCAGGCTTGGGGGCGCTGAGGAGGATAAGGCTGACCTGCTGCTGTGAGTTTGCCTGGCCGGGGGACCTCTGCAGGGGACCACTGAGGCATGAGCTGGGTCAAGCAGCCAACATCCTGCAGATCTAGGGTGTTCCACATGCATGGGTGGGGGCAGAGTGAAGGGTGATGAGAACAAGACAGCTAAGTGGTCATATAGAGGAGTTTCCATAGCTCAGGAGACCCTGCACCAGCATCTTTGCAGGGAGCTTCCCATGCTTGGCACCCCGTGGGGCGGACAGAGGGCAGCAAAGTCTAAAGAATAGTAGGCTGGGCATCCAGAGACGGTTCTAGTCCAGGAGACCTTGTACAACCCTATCAGCATTTTCAACACGGATGATGAGAGGTTGGGTGAGATGGCCACTGAGGTCTAGAGTATGGCCATTCTCTACTGGGGCCTGGGGAATCCTTCTTACCCCTCCTATGACCCTGACTGCACCCCGACTCCTGTCGGATCCTAAAATGCTGTGTTGATGCTGACTGTTCTTTAAAGGGTGTCATGAAGGGGTCCTACATTGAGCTGGAGGTATGTGGCTCCCTTGCTCACCTCTTAGCCACCCCTCAGGTGAGCAGTCCCCCGCTCTTAGATACCAGAGAGGAGCAGCTTCTGTCCCCTGTACCAGCTCCAGGAGATGAGTCTCCGTAATGCTGGTGATTTCCTGCATCCTCGGAGGCAGAATGTCTGCCAACAAAGGGTGAAGTGGGCGGAAGATGCTTTGTAATGTCATGCAGGGCACGAGCAGTTTCTGACCCGGTTCCTTGACTGTGTGACCTTGAACCTGACTGAGACCTCACGTCCTCCAAGCAGCTGGCAGCAGACCAGCGCCTCTTGGGAGCTGTGAAGGCTGAGGTGGGAGTTTCTGTAGAGCAGTGGCACCTGCAGCCATGGGGGCACAAGAGACCTGAAAGAGTGCCACCCACTTCCCGCCCAGGTGGGCAGCAGCCCACACCCTGAGAAGTCGGCCCGGCCAGGGTCGGGTCACCCTGCAGAAGATCAGCTGCAATTTCTCTTTCCCCAGGCTGCCTGCTGGATTTCCTGAAGACGGATGAAGGTAGCCGATTGTCCCTCTCAAGGCTGATTGACATGTCGGCCCAGGTTCGTGAGCTCCAAGTGCAGGGATCCAGGCCCCTGGGCCCTGTCCTCTGCCCTTGCAGCTCAGCGAGATCAACTCTTTGGAGGCTGTGTCCATTAGATTTAGGCTGGGCTGTGAGAGAGAGAAAACCCAAGCCATCATAGCTTCAGTGTGTAAGCACCAGAGGCGGGCAGTCTGGGGTGGGCGGTGGAGCTTCCCCTCAGAGTCACAGGGACCCAGGTTTCTTCCACCCACTGGGTCTTAACAGATCATCTTCCCACCCAGGGAGCCTGCTCACGCTTTAGCATCTTGTCCTCCTCAGCCAGGAGGAAGAAGCGGGATGGAGGGGGCAAACCACACCCACTCCCTTTAGAGCCAAGTGCTGGAAGTCACTCCCTACACTTGCTCTCCCAGCCCCCTGGCCACCTGTCACCTGCCTGTACCCAGCTGCAAGGGAGCTTGGGAAATGTAGTCCTTCTCCTGGGCAGCCATGAAGGTTCTGTTGGTGAGAACCAGAGGAAGAAAGGATGGTGTGGGGAACCCAGAAAGTCCCCACGAATTCCACGTCCTATGGCGGGTCAGCACTTTGTGGTGACCTCCTCCATCCTCAGATGGTGCCCATTAATGCCTTCTGTAGACTCAGACATCATGAAGTGAAGAGCAAAATGAAGAGGAGGGAAACGTTCCTCCCGGGGGATTTTAGCTGAGGATTCTAACTGGCAGCAAAGCACATCCGGTGGCTCTGGGTGTGTGTCTGTTGAAACTGGAACTCTCGGAAGAAAAGCTCCGGTCTGTGGTCAGCCCGCGAGACTCAGAAACACACACACACATCCTGCTGGAGGGAGGCACCCTCCCCTCTCCCACGCCACCCCCACCCCCTCCAAGTCGTTATCTGCTGTGAGTATCAGGGCAGGAACTGAGGTCACCGTGCCTTTTTTCCACCGCCTTTTTTCCACTGAGGTGCACACAGGCTGGGCTGAACAGGATGGTGAGGTGGTCTCGGAAAACTAAGCCTGGTAGCTGGTTTCAAACCACAGCTCATGATAAGCCTGCTCACTCCCTTTTTTCCCTTTCTTTTCCTTTTCTCACTCGTTGTCAATGATCTCTGTCAAGCCTTTGGGAAATCTTGGGTTGCCAAGAAGCAAAGGATATGAAAAGTCACCTGAGTTTCTAAGTTCAGTTCAGTTCAGTAGCTCAGTCGTGTCCGACTCTTTGTGACCCCATGGACTGCAGCACGCCAAGCTTCCTTGTTCGTCACCAACTCATGGAGTTTACTCAGACTCATGTCCATCAAGTCGGTGATGCCACCCAACCATCTCATCCTCTGTTGTCCCCTTCTCCTCCTGCCTCCAATCTTTCCCAGCATCAGGGTCTTTCCCAATGAGTTAGTTCTTCCCATCAGGTGGCCAAAGTATTGGAGTTTCAGCTTCAGCATCAGTCCTTCCAATGAATATTCAGGACTGATATCCTTTAGGATGGACTGGTTGAATCTCCTTGCAGTCCAAGGGACTCTCAAGAGTCTTTGCCAACACCCAGCTCAAAAGCATCCATTCTTCGGCGCTCAGCTTTCTTTAAAGTCCAACTCTCACATCCATACATGACCACTGGAAAAACCATAGCTTTGACTAGACGGACCTTTGTTGGCAAAATAATGTCTCTGCTTTTTAATATGCTATCTAGGTGGGTCATAGCTTTTCTTCCAAGGAGTAAGCGTCTTTTAATTTCATGGCTACGGTCACCATCTGTAGTGATTTGGAGCTCAAAAAAATAAAGTCTGACACTGTTTCCACTGTTTCCCCATCTATTTCCCATGAAGTGATGGGACCAGATGCCATGATCTTAGTTTTCTGAATGTTGAGCTTTAAGCCAACTTTTTCACTCTCCTCTTTCACTTTCATCAAGAGGCTCTTTAGTTCTTTGCTTTCTGCTATAAAGGGTGGTGTCATCTGCCTATCTGAGGTTATTGATATTTCTCCCCGCAATCTTGATTCCAGCTTGTGCTTCATCCAGCCCAGTGTTTCTCATGATGTACTCTACAAATAAATAAGTTTCTACGTAGATGTGGCCAAGAATCTGAAGGTTAGGAAAGCAGAAAATCAGAACCTTCCAGGTGCACAGCTTCTAAAACACACTGTGATCACGCTAGCGCCTTGCTCTGTGTACGGGCACACACGCGCGTGCGCACTCTGCCTTCCGGGTGCTCCTCATCTCGCTTTATAGCATGAAGTGCAAAGCTCCCCTCCAGACGCAGCCCGTGTGCCCCACTTTGCAGCCACATGGCAGCTCCCCCCGTCCTGTCACACCTTGGAGCCTTCGCGCCGCCTGTCTCTGATGTCTGGCTCTGATGCAGAGGGTGGCCTAAAGTCCTTTCTCGCCCTGAGAGGGGCTGGCCTTCACTGTGGGGCCCCTCCCTCAGATTGCAGAAGGAATGGCGTACATCGAGCAGATGAATTCAATCCACCGGGACCTGAGAGCGGCCAACATCCTGGTGTCTGAGGCCTTGTGCTGCAAAATCGGGGACTTTGGCTTGGCCCGGATCATCGACAACGAATACACCGCCCAGGAGGGTGAGCAGCACCCCAACTCCCCAGTCCCCCTTGGACTTCTTATCGTACAAGTCTGACCTTGCTCCCAACTGGTTCAGCATTTCCCTGATGTGCTCTGGAGACCACAGGTGCCTCAGGAGGAATGACTAGGTGAGAGTAGGTTTAGAGATACCACCCCTTCCATGAGCCCTCCCTTGGAGATTCCCAGCCCGTAGCAGCATGATAAAGGCACTGAGAGGGCACGCAGCTTAGGAACGGTGCACACACGTTTCATGTTGCGTCTCCCGAAGTCATTGGAACCCCAGAAACTTTTTCCACATAGGTTCTGTGAACCTCTCATAGAACCAGGGGTTCACAGAGCACACTTTAGAAAACACTGCCCTAAACGCCTGCCTGCTCAGTCCCTTCAGTCATGTCCAACTCTTTTAGACCCTATGGACTTGTAGCCCACCAGGCTCCTCTGTCCATGGGATTCTCCAGGCAAGAATACTGGAATGGGTTGCCATTTCCTCCTCCAGGGGATCTTCCCGACCCAGGGATGGAACATGTATCTCTTACATCTCCTGCATTGGCAGGCGGGTTCTTTACCACTAATGCCACCTGGAAAGCCCAACGTATGAGCAGCAAAAACTTAATACCTGAATTGGGGTCACTACAGGTGCTTTGCTTTACTTTGTAAAAACTAGGCAAAATCCTCTTTACAAGAGGATTTGAGGCACTCAAAATACATTTCATTAAGCAAGTTAGCGAGTGATACTAGTGAACATATTAATCAGTTGATACGGGAAATGGATTATCTGTCCCATTCATTGAGGGAACTTCAGGCGAGAAAGCTAGAGAAGGTGCGGGTGATCAAGGGATGGGCCGTGCAGCTGCTGTGGACGTCATCCAGGGCTGTAGGATTTGAACTCTTTCCTCACTGTGACCCTAGCAGGTACATGAGTCACGTGTCACCACTTCCCTTTTGCAGGAAAGGATTATTTAAGGCAGTGAAGTGAAAGTGTTAGTCAGTTGCATCTGACTCTTTGCGACCCCATGGACTGTAGCCTACCAGGCTCCTCTGTCCATGGGATTTCCCAGGCAAGAATACTGGAGTGGGTAGCTATTCCCTTCTTCAAGGGATCTTCCTGACCCAGGGATTGAACCCAGGTCTCCTGCATTGGAGGCAGATTCTTTACTGTCTGAGCCACCAGGGAAGCCAAGCTAAGGCAAGGACAAGTTAAATGACTTGCCCCAGTCATGGGTTCCCATTAGTAAACAAGGCTAGTGGGAGGTGGAAACAACCTCTTCAGTCCCAGGTGGAAACACATGCTGGTCGCCCAGTGAAGCCAGTTTAGGCAAAGACACAAAGCAGGCGATGGGGGTGGTATTTGTCCTTTGGTGCTGTGGACCCCCAGGGTCTTCACACTCCTGGTCATGCGTCCTGTGGGTCTGAATGACTCCCTGGGCGCATTTCTGTCTGATATAGTGACCCAGGCTTCACCAGGAAGGGCAGGGGCGGGGGGAGAAAGAGCAAGGAGTTGGGGGGTGTGGAGGAAGTCAGTCATGGCCTCATGAAGCTGCTCATGGTTTTTCTTGCAGGGGCCAAGTTCCCCATCAAGTGGACTGCCCCAGAGGCCATCCATTTTGGGGTGTTCACCATCAAAGCGGACGTGTGGTCATTTGGAATCCTCCTGATGGAAATCGTCACTTATGGGCGTGTGCCCTACCCAGGTAGGCAGCTGTGTCCTACAGCGACCCTCCCGGCTCAGGGCCGTCCTGAGACAGCTGTGATGGCAGATGTCCCATCCTCAGGGCCTGGGGCTGCCCACCTGCGAGTCAGAATGGAGCCCCATGGTTGAAACTGGAGCCCAGGTGTGCCACTCTGGGGGCGGGGTGGGGCGGGGCGGGGCGCGGCGGGGTGGGGAGGGGCGGGGAGGGGCGGGGCTTCCCTCCGCCCGTCAGCATTGCTCTTGGAAACAGGACTGTGTCCCCTGCATCCAGCACAGGTCAGTGAGCCCACAAACCTGGAATTCAGTTAAGGTCAGGGTCTGAATTCAAGTCTCTTCCAGTTAGTTTCCCTCAGTTGAGTGGCCAAGTGGTCCCTCCCTTGGCCTTACACCCTGGGTACAGCCCCCAAACCTCCATCCCGAGAGTCAACCCCCAGGTGGATCTGAAGGGCTTGGGCCCTTAGCCTGTGGGAGGGGCTGGGGCCTGTTCACCAAGCACCTGCTTGGTGAGTGATGCTCACCTGTGTGCCTGACAGTCCCAGGTAAGCAGGTAGCACCCCATCCAGGAGGAACTGCCCCGCACTGAGACCATCTACCCTGTTCTCAAAGCAATGAAAAATAAATAGAGGCGTAAAAAATAATAAAAAAATGCGTAAAGGTGGCACCAACCGGGCTGAGGGCAGAGACAGCGGTGGATGCCTCGCGGGCCCCCGCCGGTCCTCAGCCATGTGTCTTCCACCTCCAGGGATGACCAACCCCGAGGTCATCCGCAACCTGGAGCGCGGCTACCGCATGCCCCGCCCAGACTCGTGCCCGCCTGAGCTGTACAACGGCATCATCGCCGAGTGCTGGCGCAGCCGGCCGGAGGAGCGGCCCACCTTTGAGTTCCTGCAGTCGGTGCTCGAGGACTTCCACACGGCCACCGAGGGCCAGTACGAGCTGCAGCCCTAGGCCCGCGTGCAAAACTGTCTGGCCTCAGCCCCAGATGCACCCGAAAGGCGGGGAGATGTCCGCACGCCCATTTCTCAGATGAGGAAACTAGAGGCAGCTGGGTCACGGCCTGGACTTTGGAGCAGGATCCAATCGCAGCGCCACGCCGCTCTGGCTGTGCGGCCCTAGGGGACTTAGCCTCTTAGCGCCTTCACCTTCACCCTGGCAGAAAGGAGATGAACCTACCTCGCATGTTCCGCACGAGGATGACCTGGTGAAATGTTCAGAGTAGTGCCCGGCACACTCCTCGGTGTCCGTCATCGCGTCACAGAGGGCTCCCTGTATTGGCACCAGAAACAAGGAGTCGGCCCCCGGCGACCTGAGTCCAGTGACTCTCTCCAGACTCAGACTGCGCTCCGCACTTTGGGACTTTTCGGAAATAAAGTCGCGAGACCTGACGTTTCCCGTGTCGTTCTTGGCGACAAGCCTGGACAACGCATGCATGCCATTCGTGGTTGTATGAGTGCTGCGTCTAGGGACTCGCAGATGGCACTGGGTTTCAAGAGAAAATCGAGGACCCCAGCCCCAAGACAAGGGCGCCATCACTGCCTTGTAGGGCGGCTAGAGTAGCGCCAGCAGGTGGCGCCCTCACCCCAGACATCCTCAACCTCCAGGTCTGAGTTGGGTGATGGGGAGAAACCGGGTTTGCTCAGCAGGGGCGCAGGCAAGGGAGGCGAACAAGCCCTGGGCTCTGGGTCCCTGGACCGGGAGCATAAACAGGTGACTTGGGAATGGTAACACCGAGGAACGTTTCAGGCTCCGCACTATTCACTGAAGCTCCCATTTGTCACGTTTTTGTTTTGTTTATGCTCGATTTTACTTCTTTGAGCTGTTAGGTTTACAGAAAACTAAATGAAAAATATAAAGAATCCCTATTTAACCCCTCATCCAGCCCCACCCCAAACTTCCCCTATTGTTAACATCTTGCAGTGGTAGCTATACATTTGTAAGGACTGATGAGCCAATACTGACGCGTTATTATTAGTCGAAATCCATAGTTTCCCTGTGTGGCTTCTCAGGTGGCGCAGTGGTAAAGAACCCATCTGCCAGTGCAGGAGACGTAAGAGACATGAGTACGATCCCTGGGTTGGGAAGATGCCCTGGAGGAGGGCATGGCAACCCACTCCAGTATTCTTGGACAGCAGAGCCTGGTGGGCTACTACAGTCCACGAGCTCGCAGAGTCGGCCGCACCTAAAGCAACTTGGCATACAGTTTACCTTAGGACCCACTGTTTGCCTTGTGTTCTGTGGGTGTGGACCTATGTATACTCCCATGCCACCGTACAGTGCTACAGAATAGCTTCATTGTCATTCCCTGGGCCCCACCTGTTCTTCCCTCCCACACTCCCCCAAACCTCTGCCCAACAACTCGCCATGTTTCGACTCCTCTGATCCCGTGACAGTCTGAACCGAACAGAGCTTCATAATCAGTCAGTATTTATTGGGTATAAAGAGAGGCAGAGCCTGTGATCCTTGTTTTAGAGATGAGGAAACCTGGGGCACAGAGAGGGTAAGTAACCAACCCAAGGCCACACAGCTTTAATAGTGGAGTGAGGACTCACCACTGTTAGCCATTCTTCCAGGAAGATTCTGTCCCGATGTCTCAGACCGTGCCCCCTCAAAGCCTTGGGCCTCCATGCTGGGCTCTCAGGAGAAGGAGGCTCACAGTAGGCTGAGCGGCTGGGAAAAGCCCACCCACCTCAAGCAGAGCAGACCCTCTTGCTTCTGGCTCACAAGCTCAGAGGCCTCACAAGGGTTATTTGAACAGAGTGTGACTTTAAATTGTTTTGAAAATCAATCATTTAGCCCAACCCTCACTCCATTCTCAGCCTCTCACGAGTGGAAACGGAGGCCTAGATGAGGTCTGGGTCAGACCAGGTCCATAGACCAGGGCCAGGGCCCGGTCCTGCCTCTGCCCACCCCAGCTCACCTGCTTTCCTGGAGGGCAGATTTTAGCTTATTGCAGGCTTTTTTTTTTTTTTTAAACAGACATCTTTGTATTTGTGTGTGTATGAAGTTGCCCAGTCGTATCCGACTCTTTGCAACCCCATGGACTGTAGCCCACCAGGCTCTTCTGTCCATGGGATTTTCCAGACAAGATTACTGAAGTGGGTTGCCTTTTCTCCTCCAGGGGATATTCCCAACCCAGGGATCAAACCCATGTCTCCTGTGGTGTCTGCATTGGCAGATGTGTTCTTTACCACTGAGCCACCTGGGAAGCCCTTCTTGTATTTGCGAATTCTCCAAATCAGATTAATTAGCTCCCTGGAAAAGCCGCATTTCTTAACCATGGCAAAAGAGCTATTCACTTGATGGAACAGAGTCCAGAGCCTTGAAAACATTACTCACAGTACCTCCCTGGTGGTCCAGTGGTTAAGACTCCATGCTTCCACTGCATGGGGCGAGGGTTCAATCCCTGGTCCAGGAACTAAAATCCCACATGCCCTGGGGCACAGCCAAAAGAACAGTAATCCAATATATTTTTTTAAGTTACTAATGAGAATGGGGCCCCCAGAGCAGAGCACTTGACAGTTTACAAAGGGGTCCCTGGCTCTACGAGGCCTCTCAGATGTGCGGCCGTCTGAGTGGCCTCTGGGTTCCTCCTAGTCCTGAGCAGGGGGAGGCGGCAAGGCTGACGGTGCCACTCACCATCACATCACTGCAGTGGAGGGGCTGGAACGCTGACCCTGGCTTCACGCCCAGCACTTGGGGGATCCAGCAATAGCACTGAGGTGAAAGCGAGGACTGGGGTGGACCCAGCTCTTGCAGAGCAGGCTAAGTGGCCGTGTGGGGCTCTCCTCTTAATAAGGTTAAGCAAACCGCTCCGAGAGGATGACAGGAAGGTTTTGTGAGCGCCTGGTGGAAAAGCAAGGAGGAGAAACATCTGGTGTTGGTGGGGTCGCAGGCTGGATGAAGTCTCATCCTTGAGACAGTAACTGTGGTCCCCGGAGAGGTGAGGTGGCCAGAGTCCTCGCCCATGAGATGGGGATTCTGTTGATAACTCACGGGGTGACGACTCCACCTGGCAGCAGCCAGGAACATAAAAATAGCCATCAGGGAGTGTCCAGCAGATACTGGGAAAATTAAAATTTCTGGGCAGAATGGTGGGTGTGTGGAAAGGTCTGGCTGGCACCGGCAGGGACTGTTTGACCTTCCAGTTCCTCCTTGGCCGTGAAGGGCACCAGCGATGAGGCAGACAAGAATCTGTTCCCAAAGGGCTCTTAAACACACCTCACTCGTGGGAGTGTGCATCTCACACCCATTGCTGTGATCACAAGCAAGGACGCTGGAGCAGCGCTTCACACCTCTGTGCCCAGCGCCACGCTCCTACTTCAGTTTATGCCACATGCCACATGACAACCTCAGAACCCATTCTGTTACTAGGCCCCTTTGTAGATGAGAAAACCTTGTCTGTGAGAGGTGAGGTCACCTGCCAAGCTCGGGCACCGGGGACGCAAGCCCAGGTGAGCCTCAGTGCGGAGCCCACTCCAGTGGGGAGTTCCTGCGAGAACGAGGAGGTTAGGCTTTGCTGGAGGCGGAGCTGGCACTGCCCCAGACCCATCCACAGGCTGTGCCCAGACCCCTGTGGCCTCATTTCCGGGCCATTTGTCCATTGTGCTGTGGAAGGACAGGCTTTGGAGGAACCAGGAAATGTTCACTCCACCTCTTGGCTCTGCCTCTTACTGGCTGCCAAATCCCTGGCCAGTTACTTGGCCTCTCTTGGCCTCAGTTGCACTGTCTTTAAAATGGACACAAACATACCAGCTCACAGGGAAGCCAAGGGTAAGCTGAGATAATGTGCATGAAGCTTCGGGTATGGGCTGTGCGTGCGGTAGGAGGTCAGCACACAATCGCTACCCACCCTGCTGGGGGCCCAGTCCAGACAGCATCTTCCTGGGGTCACGTGGGGGTCAGTGTGGGAGCCCAGCATGCTCACCCCTAGCCCCTCTGACGTGGGGGTCAGTGTGGGAGCCCAGTCTGCTCACCCGCAGCCCCTCCAACGTGGGGGTCAGTGTGGGAGCCCAGCCTGCTCACCCCCAACCCCTCCTCCTCTGTTTCAAATCAGTTTGGCCCCTGGGCCACCAGGTTCCCGTGGGTAGCAGAGGCTGACAGGGCTGATGGGAGCCAGTCCCAAGGGGTCTGAAGGCAGATTACTGAGGACTGATGAGGTGAAGGGGACAACTGCCCATGAGCTGACAGCATCGCTGTGAGCAAGGAGGGCAGGAGGGCAGGGGGTCCCTAATCTCGGCCTGATGTCTCCTGGAAGGAGGAGGGTCCCCTCTGGGGGTGCCTCCGCTGGAGCATTTCCTTCCAGGCCAAGGTCACTCTGCGGGCTCTTGGTTAAAATTAACCTCTTGCTCATCGCTCTGGACTGAATGGCCTTTTCCATGAGCCACCAGGACTTGGCCTTTCATGGATGAGCTGGGCTGTGTGCCCTCCGCTCTCCAGAGAGAAGTGGAATCTGTGGCCTCTGTTCTGGAAGCTGGACAAGATGGGTGATGCTGCGCATATGTACACACGTGCTGGCCTGCACGCGTGGGCAACTAACCAGGCCAGGCCGCCTGGTGTGTGCTAAGCTGCTTCATTAGCGTCCAGCTGTGTGCGACCCTAGGGGCCATAGCCCACCAGGCTCCTCTGTCCATGGGATTCTCCAGGCCAGAATACTGGAGTGGGCGGCCGTGCCCTCCTCCAGGGGCTCTTCCTGACCCAGGGGCTGACCCTGTCTGTATCTCTTAAGTCTCCTACGTTGGCAGCCAGGTTCTTTATCACTAGTGCCACTTGGGAAGCAGGGCACCTGGGGAAGAGACTTAAGTTCAGAATTGTACAAGCTTCTTGCCATTGGCATTATTTCTTGATTGTGTTGTTTCTTTCTTACTCATTTTTAGCCCCTAGATTTGAACAGTTGACCCACTGCATCCCCATGCACCACACACGAGCTTAAGAAAAATACGCAGTGCCTCTTGAATCCCAGATAACCCACGGATACTCATGAAGTGAGCAAATGATAAAGTGAAATGCAGAAAGCTTTGGCCAGACGGTCCCTTCTGTTGAGCTGGGCTGTGTCTTTTTCCCACTGTGTCCACAGCCCTTGGCACAAAGCTAGAAGCATAGAAAGTCCTCAGTGGATATTTGTCAAATACATGAGTGAATGGGGACAAGTTGCTATTTTGCTCTTTGCCCATATCCCAGAGATAGTCGCATGTTAAAGTCAAAATGATGCACCCGACTGGGGCTCAGGCAAGGATGGTTTGAGCCACATCAGAAAGGGGCTGAGGCTGGGAAGGAAAGAGCCAGTGGCTGTGGCTCTGGAGGCTGGAGCCCTGCTCAGCCAGGAGGCCTTTGCAAGTCAACTGACACCTTGAGCCTGAGTCCTCTCTCATCAGGTGCACCCACTAACTGGTTCCTTGCCTGGAGCAGATGAGATAGTCAATACCTCTCCTGTCCCTCACAGAAAGCCTGGTACATGGCAGGCATTCAATAGAAGAGTAACTGTTAATACTAGTGCCAGATATCTACAAAAGAAAGGTGGGCTACACTTCCAAAAGCAAAGGATGGGGTGGGTTGCTGCTAATCCTGCAAAGGAGACTTCCCTAGTAGCACAGTGGGTAAGCATCCGCCTGCCAGTGCAGGGAACGGGGGTTTGACCCCTGGTCTGGGAAGATTCAATATGCTGAGGAGCAACTAAGCCCACGTGTCACAATTACCGAGCCCTCAAGACTAGCCCCCACTCGCCACAGCTAGGAAAAGCCCGTGCGGAGCAATGAAGACCCAGTGCAGCAGAAATAAATAAAAATAAATAATTTTTTAAAATCCTGCAAAGGAAAGCCTCAGGAGGGACATGAATGAGTTAAGAGTGTCAGACAAGGGGACATTTTTGCAGTAGCTGTATAACAAAGGGCAGAAAACGTGAGTCCTTCCTATTTCTGGGGCTTCCCTGGGGGCTTGGATGGTAAAGAATCTGACTTCAGTGCAGGAGGCATGGGTTCAATCCCTGGGTCGGGAAGATACCCTGGAGAAGGAAATGGCTAATCACTCCAATATTCTTGCCTAAAAAATTCCATGGACAGAGGAGCCTGGTGGGCTACAGTCCACAGGGTCGTAAGGAGTTAGATACAACTGAGCGACTAACACTTTCCTGTTTCTAAACAACCAAAAGACGAGTGAACAAATAGTGGACAAGAGTACTGGACAGAAAGCGAGTGAAGTCGCTCAGTCATGTCCAACTCTTTGTGACCCCACGGACTGGGGCCCACCAGGCTCTTCCATCCATGGAATTTTCTAGGCAAGAGTACTGGAGTGGGTTGCCATTTTCTTCTCCAGGGGATCTTCCCAACCCAGGGATCGAACCCAGGTCTCCTGCATTGCAGGCAGATGCTTTACCATCTGAGCCACCAGGGAAGCTAATAACATAGGCAAGGTTGCCTGGTCACAACAATAAGTGGAAAAGTGAAAATTAAATAGGTATGCAATATTCTGGCCATCAGAACGGCAAAAATGACAATATTGCTCATTTCTGATGATGATGTAGGAAAGTAGTTACCCTCATCTAGTGCTGACAAGAGTGTTATTTGATTTAAAAAAAAATATTCTGGGGAGCATTTTCGGCAGCACCATGCAAAATCTGGGATATACTTATACTCAGCGATGGAGTGATTGCACTTCTAGAAAATGATGGTACACTAAGACACACCCTCCTTCTCAAAGATATGTGAAAGTTACCACTCACGGCCACATTCTGTCATCGCAACAGCAAACATCGAAGACAACTTGAGGGGTTTCCCTAGTTGTCCAGTGGTTAGGACTCTGAGCTTCCAATGCAGGGGAGGCAGATTCGATCCCTGGTTAGGGAACTAAGATCCCACAGGCCTCAGGACAATTAGCCAGCGGGCCACAAGCAGAGAAACTCACATGCTGCAGCTAAGACTCAAGGCAACCAAATAAATATTTTAAAAATTAAAAGAAAGAAAAGAAAGCAACTTGAAGGTACAGCAAGGAGGAAGATATAGGTAAATTAAGGAACAGGTATTTCGTGGACTAGAATTCTGTCGTTAAAATGAATGGGGCACTTTCTTGTGATGTGAAACCATGTCCAAGACATATCAAGGGTTCAGGATGGGGAAGGTGCAGAAAAACACGTATGGCATGAATTTACACACACAGTGTCGGTATTTATCACACCCACTCTTACATGTATGTAAATGTGCAGTAAAGGGACCAGAGAGGGCCCAGCCTGACCTGGGCTGGCGGTGGGGACACAGGGGACAAAGGCAGATAAGGGAGGGGCTCATAGTTGACTCGTCCTTGGCTGGAATCTTTTAGAATGAGAACGCAGTAATGCGCTTGAAGGGAAAAAGCCAGGCAGCGTCAGTGATGGATTGCACGATGCAATTGTGCCTGGTGGCAGAGAAGGGATGACGTGACCCCGGGGTTGGGTCCCGCCCTGGGGCTCCAATCAGCCTCCTGATGCGGGGCCTCATTTGCCGCCCCCCATTTCAGCCCATTTCCTCTCCAGATAGCGCCTCCCCACCAGGTTATCAGCGGCTGCCTCGCGGGGAGGCCAGCCCTGCACCACACCTTTAAAGTGCCGTCAGCAGGCTTATCATCCCTGCAGGGAGGGAGGCCAGCGGGAGGTCCAGGGACCAGCCGGGGCTGGTGGATCGCGACGAAGCCCCTCCCCTGGCGCAGGCCGGCATCCTAATGGGCTGGGGGTTGGGAGCCGAACTTCCCACCACCAGCGTCTCCTCCCTCCACATCCCCATAACAGTCTTCAAGCCTCAGGAGCCCACTTTTTTTTTTTTTTTATGTGGACCATTTTTTTTAAAGTCTTTATTGAATTTGTTACAATATTGTTTCTGTTTTGTTTTGGTTTTTTGGTCTCAAGGCATGTGGGATCTTAGCTCCCCCACCAGGGATCGAACCACACCCCTGCACTGGAAGGCCAAGTCTTAACCATGGGACCACCAGGGAAGTCCTCACCTCTTTCCACAGTAACAGTAGGGTCACCAGAACGGCGTGTGCGCCCTCCATGGGCCTGCTGGGTGGTGGGTCTGCTTTTTTGCTTCTTAATCTTTCTACCCAACAGGGAGGAAGCTCTCCAGATGTTAAGTGACCAAGGTCTCCAACAAATACAAGGCAGAACCAGGATCTGCCGCAGGCCACTGCATGGGCGTCAGCCGGGAAAGCAGGGGGTTGCAGGGGGTCTCATCAGCGCAGCCCTGGGTCTCCCCCAGGTGCCTGGAACCCTAGCGGTGGCTCCGCTTAGCTTTGTCAGTGGGAGAGGGACCCTCTCCACGGGGGTGACTTATGTGAATGCTGTTATACTTGAGCCCCGCTAACTGAGACCTGCGTCTCCTGGCTTTCTGAGGGACTGAGTGAGGTGGAAGGTGCACTTCATGGGATCAGATCCCTGCCTGGCAGGCCTCTCTGAACCCCTGAGACTCCAGGCAAAACAGCACCCAGGTGGACTGCGAGAAGAGGCAGAGCAGGCGGGGGAGGTGGATGCAGAGAGCCTGATGGGGACTCAGGTGGCAGCTGCCGACGGCTGGAGGCCCCTGCAGAGCGTTTACACAGTGGAGTTGGGCTGGGGGTGGTCGATGGCCAGGTGGGGCTTCATCTCTGTGGGGACTCTTTCTGAGCTGGACACTGATCTTGCTGATCAGATTCACCCAGCACACACAGCATGAGCACTGACCGGGTGCCTGGAGCTAGGTACTCGGCACCCATCGTTCTAATGGTGAAAACACCGTAAGAAGACCCAGGTGAGGAAACCGAGGCCCGAGGGAGTGGGTGACTTGCTCAGAGTTACATGGCTTAGACGTCCAGCCCAGTCCCCTTCCACTGCTCCTCAGCTGGCAACGTTTGCAGGACGGCAGACCCAGCTACTTGCAGCAGGACTGGCTCTGGATAAACTGTGCCGAAAACAGGCAGCCGAATGAGAAAGGACTTGAGCACGGAAGGTACCAGAATTCCAGTCTGGGTTTTCCCAGCAAATTTTCTTGAGTCAGTGTGATCTTCTCAATATTAGACTAGGCCATATGAAACTGCCATTTTTGTTGGTCAAAGTAATTGAATGTTAGCCATTTTGTGTGGTTTATCCTACGAGTATTTGAGGGAAAAAATCTTAAAAAATATCTGGAGACAGGGGACTGGAGGAAATGACCTTTGTCTGGCTCAGGAGTCTATGATTTGTCCCTTGAGTTTAACTGCAAGTATGATTGGCCTTGCTGGGACGATGGCTGTGAGCCGATATTTCCTACACTCACGAGAGGTGACAAACACATGGTCTTGGACAAGTTCCTTCCCCCTGTGGCTGGTGAGTCCTAACGTGGATGTGCTGTGGGTTGATGTCCTCGTTCCCTGGAAGTGGGGTTGGGGTGGGACCGGTGGTGGGCAATCTACCCACTGACACAGAAACCCTCAACCCTCTCTTGCATCTTCTCTCTGAGTTCCTGAAGCCCCACAAGGATTCTGCACCCAGGCTCATGTAAAGGCTTGGTGGGAATTCCGGTGGGTTTCAATCTAGGACTGTGGAGCGAGGCGGGGCTCTGGAGCGGACTCACCTGGATTAACATCCCTGTGCTGTCACTTCCCAGGTGGGGAGTGCCCCAGGTATGGCATTTGCCCCTCTCTGCTCCATGCCTGGGTTTCCCCAGCCACAGAATCTGGACAATGCCCGTGCCTACCTCCAGAGCTGGGGGAGGGCGAGGGCGGTAGTGTCTGTAACGCGCCTGGGAGATGCTAGCAGTACTTGCATTATTGTCCCTGCAGGCAGGGCATTCATTGCACACCCTGTGAGGAGCCAGAACTGGTCCAGAGGCCTGTGGCAGCCTCCCTTAGCTTTTCCTGTTCACTCCACCCCCGCCCTTGTCCTGGCTGCATCGTTGGTGGTCCTGGGCCCACCGCAGCACTGAATCCCTGCGATAACTCTGGGGTCACAGGGGTCAGCCTGCGGCCAGCAGCTGCTCAGGCCTCCGGATCTCTCCACGCTCCTTGCTGATTGGGGGCTGAACTGGAGGCTCGAGAATCTCTGAGAAATTGGTGTAAACACTGAGATGGACACGGCAGCATCCGTAGCAAATCTGGGTGAGCTGGGAAGCGTCCTTCTCTCTGCTGGGGGAGCCACAGGCCTTGGGGACGGGAATCCTTCCACAGGCCTGGAAGGCAGCATCTGAGCCTACGAGGACCTGACCTAGGGACCCAGTGCTGCAGGTACCGTGTTCAGATGGCTCTGAGGCCCCCTCTCCTGAAACCCTGCCCCTCTGGCTCACTTACTCCTGATAATCCCCATATAGGTCTTCGCAATCATGGGACCACTGTGAACTTCGGTCTCCTCTGCAAATGGAGGATAAAGCCTCCTCTTGCTTGGCCTGGAATGGTTGTGAACACTGGACTGTGCAGTGCCCAGCGCAGGGCCTAGACACAGAAAAGTACTCAAGACCAGTTAGCACCTTCCCACTTTGAGTTCTCCCCTCTCCAGAAGCCCTTTCCTAAGATGCTAAGATCCCTGGGATAGAGGCAGGCTGGTCTATGACATCTATCGGTGGAGGAACACGAAGACAGAATTACAGAACTCTGAAGCCAAAAGGCCTCTACCGATCTAAGCAAGCCCAGTCACAATTCCCTCAAAAAGGCTGCAGGACTTGTGGTCAGCAGGGTCAGTCAGGACCTCCATTCACCAAGTGTGCGCGCTTAGAGCAGGCTCTCAACCTCCTGAACCTCAGCATCCAGGTCTTAACGTGCAGGTAATAAGGACATCTGCTCCACTGACCCCACATTCATAAGGTAAGATACAAGGGACTTCCCTGGCAGTCCAGGGGTTAAGACGTTGCCTTCCAAAGCAGGGAGTGCAGCTTCAAGCCCTGATCAGACAGCTAAGATCCCATATGCCTCAGGGCCAAAAAGCCCAAACATGAAACTGAAACAATGTAACAAATTCAATAAAGACATTTAAGAAGATCTTTAAAAAAATGTCATTTTAAAAAAAGTGAGGTACAAGAAAATTTCTCACTAATTATTTGCAGTGCTTTCAGAAGCTCAAGTAGCTAAGTGTTTCCGCAAGTTAGCTGGGGACCAGACTCACCTAGCCTGACCCCCACGCCTCCTCCCTTCCCTGGTCTAGCGAGGCAGCCAGTCCCGGGTCTAGACCTAGCAACCCACGGCTGAAGCCAGGCCCCAGCACTGCAAGTCTTAATTCAATACTCGGAGCTGTTTTGTGGGAACTGCTCGCTGGGCCACACCCTCCACTTTCACCCCCAGAGTGTAGAGGCCCAGAGCAGAGAGGCCCCAACTTACCTTTCAGTCTTCCCATGGGCAGCACGTGCCACGCACGATGCACGCTCAAGGGATACACACAGCCAGTCACAGCCCCTGCCTATGATGGGACTATGACTAAATTATAATCAAAACCTCAGAGTAACGGGGACTGTGGTCTATTAAGTGTCTCCTATGTCCAAGTACTTCCTACACCTTTGGAATTTGATTCTATTCCTTAAGTCTGTCCTTATGAAGTGGGTCCTATTCTTGTGCCCATTTTATGGATGAGAAAACTGAGGACAAATCACCAGCTGAGACTGGATCACAGCTTGGGTCCTTCTGACACCAAAATCCTTGCTCTTGTTCTTACCGTTCTTCCTAATTATCCTCCCCACCAGTCTTGTGGATTAAATCCCGACTCCAAGCACACCTTCCAGCCTCTTGTAACTCTAAACACTGGAGCTGGTCCATTTGGTCCCTGTGAAATACTGCCTTGTTTCCTACATGTAAGCCTTTCACCGCCAGTGCTGGACAGTTCTCCAGGGCAGGGCTGCCTCAGTTTCCCTCTGAGCAGTCCTGCCAGCTTCTGACTCAGGAGTCAGCCAGGCCCCAGGTGACCCAGATCTGAGTCACAATGGTGACATAGAAGGTCAACTTGCAGTGAGCATCCTTCCCCTGAAGGCTGCACCTCTTCCATTTCTGCCCTCTCCCTCCAATTCCCACTCGAAATCCATGACACCAAGTGGGGAATCCATATCTACAGCATTGCCCTGCCCTAACCAGGTAGCAACCCCATAATTAATCAGTTGATTGATTAATTAATACATGAAAGAAAAGAAAGAGAGGGAGGAAGGAGGAGGAAGATTCTGACCCATTAGGCCTGAGGGAACCCATCCTGACTGGTAGAAGTTGCCAGGAGGTGTCTGGAACATCTGCAAACCACAGGGATGAGTGTAAACTCCCTGGGAGCAGGCAGTGTGTTCCCTGCCGTGTCCCTGGCCTAGAACAGGGCTTGGCATACAGTTAGTGCTCAGCATCTTAAGTGACTGTCGCCCTTCCCGTTTGCTCTGGTCCCTCTGGCTCCTCCTCCCTCCCCATCACCCCACCTGGCTTCCCAGGGTCCCTCACACAGCCTCGTTCTCCCCACCGCCCCCACCTCTAACCTCCCCTGTACCAGACTCAGGATCCCGGCCCCATTGCCCCAGCCTCCACCTGCCTGAGAGGGTTGGAGAGTCAGGAAGTAATTGCCTAGTGAGTGATCAGTACACTGGCATCTTCAGATACTTAAACCTTTGGATTTTTTTAAAGTTTTTATTTTATACTGGAGTATAGCCTATTAACAATGTTGTGACAGTTTCAGGTGAACAGCGAAGAGACTCAGCCACACATACACATGGATCCATTCTCTCTCAAGCTCCCCTCCCATCCAGGCTGTCACATAACATTGAGCAGAGCTCCCTGTACAGTAGGTCCTTGTTGGTTATCCATTTAAAACACAGCAGTGTGTACATGTCAGTCTCAAACTCCCTAACTATCCCTCCTCCCCCCACCCGATCCTTCCCCCCTAACAACCATAAATGTGTTCTCTAATCTGAAAACATTTTGATCTCTTTAATTTTGATCTCTGTTGCTCAGGACTGTTCATAAGCATCTGTTTAAAGGCCTACATTTACTTTTCGCTCTTTCTCCACACATGCCTTAAAGGAAGCCCCAGACTACTTCAGACCCGCTTCCCCCAGCAGACTCTCGCCTTCACCCTGTAAAATTAGGCTTCCTTTCCTTCTCTCTAGATTTGCCCATGGGCCTCCGTAGTTCATGCTTCCAAATCGCAATTCCTCTGCATATTCTTAAATCAACTCACTTTCACTGTGTGTGTTTTAAGTACGTTGCAAATAAGAGGTGGCAAGACATGCCAGGAGGGGAAAACAAAGGGACTGGAAATTTTCCAGCTAAAAATCAGGACTGAATTTCCAGTACCTGCCTTAGGCAGGCTAGAGGGTGGGTGGAGACTGCAGGGTGTAAGAATTCTGGAGCCAGTGAGACCCCCACATTTCTGATTCATCAACTGTCTGTCCACTCACAGCATGGTCTCTTTAGGAAGTCTGGCACCTGCCCACTAGCTCCCATTCTTGATTCTGTGAAGAATCAAGAGGAATCCTCCTTGAGAAGAGGCAGACAGCCCCAAGGTCATCTTGATTCTTCCCCTTGAACTTGCAAGATCCACCCCAGATGAGTTCAGATCTGCCTTGGACACTTACCTTCTATTTCCTGCCTCTTGGATCTGTTGGAATGAGGTTACAGCCACAAAACCCTTTGCAGTCGAGTACCTTAGATTCCTGACATCTGAACTCACGTGGTGCAATTAAGGGATTTCCCCACATCCCCTTTCTCCTCCCAGAAATAATGCTGGCCTACACCACTGAAGTAAAATGAAAGCTGGCTGTCCGTCCAAGTTCTCACTGTTTTGTCACTACAGCATGTTTGACACTTTTGCCACCCCGAGGACTGTAGCCCACCGTTTCCTTCTCCAGGGGATCTTCCCAACCCAGGGAAGATCCAAGTCTCCTGCACTGGCAGGCGGATGCTTTACCACTCAATCACCAGGGAAGCCCCCCATCCGAGTTCATAGCAGCCTTATTCACGACGCCAAAAGGCGGAAATCACCCAGATGTTCACCAACAGAGGAACAGACAAACAAAATGCAGCGTGTACACTGGGATATTATTCAGCGTTAAAAAGAAGGGAATTCTGAGACACGGATGAAATGAGGACATTCTGCCAAGTGAAATCAGCCAATCGCATAAGGACAGACACTGTATGATTCCACCAGAGTAGTCACGTTCACAGAGACAGGAAGCAGGATGATGGTCCCCAGGCACTGGAGTCAGTGTTTAATGGGTACAGGGTCTGAGTTTAGGAAGATGACAAGTTCTGGAGATGGATGGTGGTGGTGGTGTTTGCACACCACCGTGAAGGAACTTGATGCCGCTGGTGGAACCGCATGCTCGACAATGGCTTGCTGTTGTTCAGTTGCTCAGTCGTGTCCAGCGTTTTGAGCCCTATGGACCACAGCACACCAGGCTTCCCTGTCCTTCACCATCTCCTGGAGTTTGTTCAAACTCACGTTCATTGAGTCGGTGATGCCATCCAACCATCTCATCCTCTGTCGTCCCCTTCTCCTCCTGCCTTCAATCTTTCTCAGCATCAGGGTCTATTCTAATGAGTCAGCTCTTCACATCAAGTGGCCAAAGTATTGGAGCTTCAGCTTCAGCATCAGTCCTTTCAATGAATATTCAGGGTTGATTTCTTTTAGGATTGGCTGGCTTGAGCTCCTTGCTGTTCAAGGGACTCTCGAGAGTCTTTTCCAGCACCACAGTTCAAAATCATTAGCTCTTGAGGATTATGAAACACTAGTAATAGCAATGGCACCCCACTCCAGTACTCTTGCCTGGAAAACCCCATGGATGGAGGGGCCTGGAAGGCTGCAGTCCATGGGGTCTCTAAGAGTCGGACACGACTGAGCGACTTCCCTTTCACTTTTCACTTTCATGCACTGGAGAAGGAAATGGCAACCCACTCCGGTGTTCTTGCCTGGAGAATCCCAGGGACTGGGGAGCCTGGTGGGCTGCCGTCTCTGGGGTGGCACAGAGTCGGACCCGACTGAAGCGACCTAGCAGCAGCATTACTAGTGCGAGAAGACAGTAAACATGATGCGCGGGCTTCCCTGGTGGCTCAGCGGTAAAGAATCCACCTGCCAATACAGGGGACATGAGTCTGATCCCTGGGTTGGGAAAATCCGCTGGAGAAAGAGATGGCAACCCACTCCAGTATTGTTGCCTGGGAAATCCCACAGACAGAGGAGGCTGGCCGGCTACACAGTCCACGGGGTTGAAAAGTGTTGGACACAACAGTGACTAAACAACATCAGATGTAGTTAAACATACCGTCAAGAGGTGTGTCCCCGGGGCCATGGCGGCCTTATTCCCACAGAAGCAGCCACATTTCTCTCTCCCCCTGTGTTTCATGTGAGAGTGGGTATAGGAATTACAACAGAGTTTCCCAAAGGATGTGCCAGACAGCCCAACAAAATCAGAGGCTCCTTAAGACAGTAATACATGCTGCATACTTGAAACTGTGGAAAATACTTCAAAAAAGACATCTGTTTTACTTTAATCTAGCATTTCTCCAAATTGATTTTCTATGAAAACCTTAGTCTACTAATATCTATCATTCAGTGGAAATAGAATTTCTTGGAACGTACTGAGGAAAATGCTTAAGTATATCATTCAGATACCCTTGACTCATGATTCATTGAACAGTCAGTGTTCATGCACAAAGACAGGCTGTGTTGTCCAGGCAGTAGGAACACAGAAGGCATGAGTCACAGTCCCTGTCCAGCAGACACACACTGTGGGGGGAACCCCAGCTTCAGGCGGCTTTGTAGGGGCTGTGTAATTCAGCAAAGCACTGAATCAGAGTTGCAACAGTGGGCAGAACAGGATACGGAGATGCCCAGGAGACGACTCCTACCCCAAGTCAGGCATCAGGGAGGGCTTCCCCTTGGACACACAGCTTGAGCTGAGCCTTAAATCAAGCAGAGGAGTAAGCCAGGCTCATGTAGGAGAAGGTTGTTCTAGAAAGAAGAAAAAGCTTATGAGGGACTTCAAAACACCAGCAAGAAGAACCCATGTAGGAATGACAGGCTTCCTCAGTGCCTCGGCAGTAAAGGATCAGTCTGCCAGTGCAGGAGACGCAGGTTCAACCCCTGGGTCAGGAAGATCCCCTGGAGAAGGACATGGCAACCCACTCCAGTATTATCGCCTGAAGAATCCCGTGGACAGAGGAGCCTGGCGGCTATAGTCCCTGGGGTCTCAAAGAGTCAGACTGAGCACACAGGCAAGCAAGGGGATGACTAGGGCAAAGGGTGTGCCCAAAAGGACGGGGAGAGGGGAGGTAGGAGAAGAAGCCTGGAGAAGAGCCAGGCACCTCTCACCTTAAGGCTTGTGGGCTCCATCCTAAACCATGCTGCACCACGGAAGGGCTACAGGCGCGGCTGCCTTTCCTCCTGATATTGCTGGTCAAGAGGCTTAACTGCAGAAGTCGGGGGGAAGTTTAGGAGGGGCAGGAACTGAAGAGACAGCCCCAGCACATGGGCCAGGACAGACTTCAGACAGGACCTACCACTGTGGGCAAAGGCAGCATCTTTATCAGAGACGTCAGCAGCAGATGCCAGTCTCTGCATAGTCAGGAAATTCTGTCCCCAGGGTGTGAGGCAGGGGGACGCAAGGAAGAGAGGAGACTGAGATCTAGAGACCCAGGAAGGGTTTTTTCTTTTCTTTTCTTTAAGTAAGTAGCAGTTAGGAGGTACAAGGGGATGGTGAGAATTGGGGTACAAGTGAAAACCTGGGGCCAAGGACAAAAGGCAAAAGCTTCAGTGATGAAAACCACATTTGTCAAGATTCGTCTCAGAACTTGGAATGAGAGTGGGGATTGAGCGGCCTGAGCTGTGAGGTGGGGGAGCTCCAGGAAAGCTGAGAACCAGGCAGGTCCTGGCCGGAGAGCTGCCTGGGTGGGTCTCACCCCCTCAGACTCTCCGCCCAAAGCAACCAAACTGTTCTGGGCTAGTGCTGCCCTCTAGTGGCTGGAAATAAAAACCAAGAGACGTCTGCAGGCGGGCCAACTGCCATTTCTCTTTGAAGGAATTACATACCCTCCGCCCTCACCTCTGTAGAACGCGCTGTAGTTCTCCTTCCAAAATTGAGCTCCCTTCGGATCAGACACTTGCTCACATGTACACACGTCCCCTCTTAGCTCCTGCATCTCTGCCTTAGCTCATGCCCAGTTTTCTCAGGGGAAAATGCTCTCCTTTCCCATCTTGCTTTTTCTTGAATTTCGTTTGAAGAAATTTCTTTAAATGAAGGATAGCAAAGGGTCTCTATGAGTGGAAGGAACACATATTAGATTTGAAGCTAAGTGCAATTTTTTTAATTTTTATTTTTACTTTATTTTACTTTACAATACTGTATTGGTTTTGCCATACATTGACATGAATCCACCACGGGTGTACATGCGTTCCCAAACTTGAACCCCCCTCCCACCTCCCTCCCCATAACATCTCTCTGGGTCATCCCCATGCACCAGCCCCAAGCATGCTGTATCCTGCGTCGGACATAGACTGGCGATTCGATTCTTACATGATAGTATACTGTTACAATGCCATTCTCCCAAATCATCCCACCCTCTCCCTCTCCCTCTCAGTCCAAAAGTCCGTTATACACATCTGTGTCTCCTTTGCTGTCCTGTATACAGGGTCGTCATTGCCATCTTTCTAAATTCCATATATATGTGTTAAATAATATGCACTGCAGAGAAGATCCTGAATGCCACAACCAAGATCTGACGAAGCGGAATAAATAAACAAATATCTTTTAAAAGACTTGCAATCTTCTATTTTAAAAAAAGAAGAACAATGTCATCAATCTCTACAAAACAGCACTCATAGGTACTCAGGAGTCCCCTCAGCTGGATAAATCGCCATCTATTTCTCCACCTTCTTCTGATTAAAAATCTATGTCTCCCGAGATGTCCCTGGTGGTCCAGTGGTGAGGACTCCGTGCTGCGAGTACAGGGAACAAGAGGTCGAACCCTGGTCAAGGAACTAAGATCCCACATGCCTTGAGGCCCAATAATTGAGAAAATAAATAAATAAAAGACTGATAAGAATTACCAACAATAAAAACCAAATCTGTGTCTCCTCAAGAACTAGCATTTAGGAGGGGAAAATTCTTTATCAAATCTGTTGCTTTGTCCAGAGGATGGGAACTATTGCATTGTATCCATAGGAAACTATGTTACTATTTCTGAAAGAGCCCATTGGTGACTACGGGCTGCCTGGAGGATCACTTCCTCAGCCTTGACGTTGAGACAAGGTCTGCGGATGGAGGTGTAATGGGGATAGCAGATCCTAGCGTGAGGAAGAAGACTCACCGATTGCACTTCTTATTCTCGATCTGCTTCCACGAGCCTAGCACTGGACCAAGATACCCAGAGAAGCAAAGCCAGGACAGCTGTGAGAACCAGTTCATCCCCTAGCACCATGCTGTCTTCACACCCCGAGCACAGCATCTCTCAAAACTAAAGACAAGGCTTCCCTGGCAGTTCCTCGGGTGGCTCCCACCAGCTGCAGCTTTGAAGGGAGACTTCCTGTGTAAAGCCAGCCCAGGCTGTGCAGTTATTATGAGGCTCCCCTGGAAGGCATACTAACTTGTATGATATTTGCAGGTACCAGAATAGTTCAGCACCTCGAACTGTAGGTTCGTGCAACAGCCAGAGCTCCTGATCCAGCTCTCAGCTCCTCTGTCTCTCTCTCTCTGCCTCCTGTCTTTCTCATACACACAGAGAGAGATCCAAGCACATTCTGACCTAAGACCTCTCCTTATTTGGGGAAAAACAGCAGTCTGTGTTCTCCCACAGGCCAGGAGAGCATCAGGCCCCCTCCGGGACACTTTGTTTGCAGAGTGACTCCCCTGAAAGCGGAGGGAAACTGATGATGTCACTCGAGCAGGAACTCTCAGAAGGACTTTCTCCTCCGTGGACCCTGGAGAGCACACGCCTACCTGAACCAGAGAGCTGGAGGATATGATGGCAAATGCGGAGGGCATCTTGAACCCGCTTTTCTGCACTGTCCTGAGAAAACGTCGACTGTCCTCACGGGAGGCTGGGTGCTGCTGAAGCTGGGGCCTGGTGCCACGGCCACCCTGCACGCCCCACTCCGGCTCCATGCTCGGCCCTGCCTCTCCAGCCTTCAGCCCAGTGCAGGTCTGCCCCCCTCTGCTTGGCTCCTCGCAGCCCTCTTGTCCCCCAGAGTGGCTATCTGGCCACCCGTCGGCTGGACAAAGCGTTTGTCAGCTTTAATGGATGAATGACTCCCAGCCCTGACATGTTTTATGCATCCCCGGGGGCTTTGATCTCCTTGTCTGCGTACATAAATGAGAGGATTACTGGGCCATCCAGAACAGGGCACCAAAGATGTCTTTCACTGAGGTGCTTTTGCCTCCAGCAGATAAGAGTCATAAGCCGAAATCCCGGGAACCATTAGGGCCTTGAGCTTGAGGGTAACTCAGCTCAGGAGAAATGGATCAGGGGGACTGGTCTAGGAGGCACTCCCTGTCACGGTTCCCCGATATTGTTTATATCTGGGTGATGTGGATAAAGAAACCGGTCGCTTCTGGCACCGCCCTTCCTCCCTGAAGATTACAAGCAACTGTGGCTGACATTTGCCAAGGCGGCCTGGACTGACTCGTTGGTGGCATATGGTTACTGTCAGGGATTTCTGGATGTGGGGGCTGGGATCGGACACGGGGGTGGGGACTTGTATTTTTAGGACACTTGGAGTTCTCCACTGGATTCAGGCCAACTCTCCAGATGGTTACGGAGCAGCAGTGTCACTTCTGCCTGGCTCCACCTCCTGAGAGAGACAGAGAAGAAATGGAAGTGATTATTGCCCTCATTAGGGGCTTCCCAGGCGGTGCCAGAGGTAAAGAACCTGCCCGCCAATGCAGAAGACGCAGGATCAATCCCTGGGTCAGAAGATCCCCTGGAGGAGGGCATGGCAATCCACTCTAGCATTGTTGCCTGAAGAATTCCACGGACAGAGGAGCCTGGCGGGCTACAGTCCACGGGGTCACAAACAGCCAGACACGACTGTGCGACTTAGCGTGCGTGCACGTTGTCCTCACCATCTTATGTCCAGTGAAAGCTCAGGGCTGGTGTTTGGAGGTGGGGCTCCTTGAAAGCTCACCTGAGGTTTCAAAATGGCAGCACAGACATGGGAGCCAGCTGAGAGATTGCGGGTGGGGTGGGTAGGCTGGCAGAGGCCATCATGGAAGTGAGAAGGGTTTTTGTTAACCATCAGCCACTGAGGGGGTCCTGTAAGTCGCTCCAGTGAGCTAACCAGAGCGCTGATCCCTAATTAGCTAAGAAGGCTGATGTATCTACTGACATGTTTATCACATGAGCCTATATGTCCTAGGGACAGGCGAGTCACTGGTAGATAAGACACATTGCTTCCTCCCATGAGCCAAGAACTTATTCATCATTTTCCTCTTAGGAAAATAACAGGAAAGTCTCTCTGGGGTGGAAAGACTGCCTAACCCAAACTCATCTAAGGTTTGAGGATCTTCGACAGTATTACTAAGGAAGAATCATCTGCCTGAGCTTGAATGCCTCTGGTGATGAGGACGTCACTACCATAAATCTTTACCATCTTTTATTATTGTAAATCTCACCCTGGTTCTTACTGCTTGTCTCGGGGGCACCCAGTCACTGGAGGTAACTTACCTCCATAGATCTTGGGTGAATAGTGTCTAACCCCCTGGCAGATCATACTTCACATCTGACCGAAGGCAAAGAAAATTAGGTTCTAAATCACAACCCTCGCCTAGCCCTAGGCCACCCACTAACTCATCCAGGACCTTTGGCGAATGAAACAATGGTGTCTTTCCCTGAGGCATATTATCGCCACCTGCTGGCAAACCGCTGCAGTGCACCACTTCCTGTGCGCCCCATCCCCCGCCCCTCCAGCGTGGGGGTTCTCTTTTCCTTTAAATGTGAGAAGGAACTTTGGGAGTCTCAGCACTGGAAGGAGTCTGTGATGTGCAATATAAATCAAAAGTTTTTTGTGGTTTTTTTTTTGGCCGTGCAGTAAGACCTGTGGGATCTTAGTTCCCCAACCAGGGTTCTCACTCATTCCCCCTGCAGTGAAAGGGCAGAGAGTCTTAATCACTGCACCACCAGGCAAGTCCTAAATCCAAAGTGATTTTTAAAAATTTTAGTAAATTTAGTGTTTTACTAAAGGACAAGCAAAAAATTCTTAACCATCTAGAGCAACCCTTCTCTAAACTGTCAAAAAGCATCTCACACTCCCAGAGGCTTTTAGCCTCTCTTCCTGACTCTCTTCCTTTCCTTGACACTTCTTTCATTTTCCCTCCTGTATTGATGTGTCATTCCCAGGACCCTCATCCTGGCTAACTGGTTCAGGAATAGACGAAGAGGGTCTGCAGTAGTAAACTATGGATTCCTGCTAAAGAATAAAGCACTTTTACACACCTCCCACCTAGAGCTGCAGCAGCTCTCAGAGCTCAAGCTCAGGAGCCCTAAGTCCCTTAGGGTTTGAGGGCTGAGCTGGGGCCCACCTCGGGGCAAGAGGCCCTGCCCCATCCCCCAGGAGCTTCCAACCAGCACAGCTATCTGACCTGGACTTGGGAGAAAAGGCCACCCTATGAGTCTGACGTCTTCAGTCATCGCCAACATGTGACTTTCAGAGTCAGGAACACACTGCCAGGCCTCCAGTCGGCACAGGCAACAAGCAGACTTTGCTGTCCCTCCTCCTGCTCAAGGCACCTGGGAATGCTGGTGTAGGGGAGCGGCTGCCTCCACCATGCGAGTCCCCAGACAGCTGTCTAGCCCTGGACACGTTCAGCAACCGTGTGCAGTGTAGGTTTGTAGAGAAGGTAACGCCTGAGCTGAGTCACAACAGGTGGAGAGATTTGTAAAGGTGGAAACAACCGAAGTGTCCACCAACTAGGGGTAAACAAAATGTGGCGTGTCCATACAATGGGACATTGTTCGGCCTCAACAGGGAAGGGGACTCTGACAGAGGCCGCAGTGCAGGAATCTTGAGGACATTCTCCTAAGCGTAAGAAGCCAGTCACTGAAGGGTAAACACTGTGTGATCCCACTTACAGGAGACACTTAAGGATTCAAATTCAGAGACACAAAGCAGAATGGGGGTAAAATGGGGCTGGGGTTGGGGGGAGGAAATGGAGAGCCCCTCCCACGGCACCCAGGGTGGCAAAACAAGGCCCGCAGGAGCCCCCCTCCCTCTCATCCCCCCGACCGCCCTCCAGTCCCCTGCACCCGCCCAGCTTGCCAGTCCCTCCAGTAGCAGCCTCAGGGTCGGGAGAGGGCAGCAAGCAGACTTTGGGGCAGGGAGGGATGCTGGGGCAGTGTCTTTCCACCTGCCCCTGCCCCCTCCTTCAGTCTTCCAGAGCCTGGATGCAGGCAGCGTTTGCTTCCTCTCTGTTCCACTGGGACTCTCCACTGGGTCATATTCCCCTGCGCTGGCATCTGCCTCCCCTTCCTGCAGCCTGGGGTGTTGGCCAGTGGGGGATGGGGTGATGCAGAAACCAGCTGACGGATAAGGGAACAGAAGTCAGGAAGAGTTTCCACAGGTGAGCCATGAACCAGGAGACGCTATCCAAGCTGAGCTTGGAGGAAGGACTCCAAGGACTCCAGAAGAGGGAGGGCGCAGGTGAGGACAGGCCAGCGGGGCCGCAGGGCTAGAGGGTGAGGCATGGGGCTCCCAGGGGCCAGAAGCTGCCCACTCACCAGCTGAAGAAGTCTGAGGCTGAGCCACCTCCTCCCAAGGGCCGGGAGCTTCATGGAAGCAAAGTCAAAGCATCTTCCTTTGCTTTGGCTTCAGAGACTGGCAGTTCAGTCTGGGCAGTTCAGGCCTCACCGTACTGAGGCAACGGGTTGTCCATTTTAGTCAAGGATGCAATAGAAACTCCTCAAGGAAGATCCTTGAGGCCTAGGGATTACAGGCAACCTTCAGTGTCACAAGGCCCTCACCACAAATACAGATTCAGGACAGGCTGAATCTGCTCTTGTCCCCTGCTCTCGTTCTCTGTGTGCTTGGGTCCCTCAGTCGTGTCTGACTCTTTGCGACCCCATGAATTGTAGCCCGCCAGGCTCCTCTGTCCATGGGATTCTCCAGGCAAGAATACTAGAGTGAGCATAGCCATTTCCTTCTCCAGGGGATCTTCCCGATCCAGGGATCAAACCTGCATCTCCCACATTGCAAGCAGATTCTTTACTGTCTGAGCCACCAGGGAAGCCCTGGTTAGCTGGATACTCTGGTACTAACTGAGACCACCCCATCTTTTGCCTTCCCTCCCCCCTCACCATTTCCTCTCCAGACCAATCATGCTGCTGGGAAGCCCCTCCTTCCCTGCCCTGGGAGCATCCTCCTCCCACCAAGAAAGCTCATCAGGCTGAGATGTGCTCAGATTGGGAACCTGAACTGAGCTGCCTGTTTCTGGCAGCTGTGCCCACATCCACCACCGGGGACCACCAGGCCACGCCAGGCATCCACCTGCATGGATCCTCTGTTGGGTGGACAACTCTGGGGGCCAGCCCACAGATTCAGAATTCGAGGACCCAGATTTGAGTCCCAGCTGCAGAGCTGGGTGTTCTTGCAACATCACCAGACCTCTCAGAGCTGAAGCTTCCTCATCTGCGACCTGTGACGTGGGACGGCGTACCGCTTTTGTACGTGTCCAACCGTTTCCACCAGATTGTTTCAGAGACCCAAACAATAAATAAATGCAACGGGGCATTGCTCATTATGAGCTTCCCTGGTGGCTCAGCCGGTAAAGCATCTGCCTGCAATGTAGGAGACCTGAGTTCGATCCCTGGGTCAAGAAGATCCCCTGGAGAAGGAGATGGCAACCCACTCCAGTATTCTTGCCTGGGCAATCCCTTGGACAGAGGAGCCTGTCAGGCTACAGTCCATGGGGTCACAAGGAGTCGGATACAACTGAGCAACTTTCATTCATTGCTGACTATAGATGGGCTAGCAAGTAGGAGGGCATACCTTACGATCCTCAGTGCTTGAGCACTGTCTGTTCTGTCCTTATTAAAGGGAAGTTCAAGTTCCACACAAACACCTCCCACACGCTCCCTCCCTACAGACACCTCTAGGTCTAGCTGGTTGACAGGCTCCATCAACAGGCACGGGAATGAATTAGGAGGGGCCTTCAGATGCCACAGATTCTTTAAAATATGTCTATTTCAGTCACTGAATTACTGTTTTAAAATTTCTTAAATGCTGGAGAAGCGAAAGCAGCCTCTGACCACGTTTTGCTGCCTCCCGGCCCATCTCCAGAGCTGCCCTCCCTCCCCAGGGGCCCCTCCCGGGTGAAGGGCAAAACACAGGCTCCCTCTGCAGCCCCATACTGCACGGCCCCTGCTCTACGGCCTGGAGCTTGGACCCTGTCCAGGCCCAGAGCCAGGATAATCACGCCTCTCTCCTCCGAGCATTTGAGCCAATTAAAAAGACAAATGACCACTGGCTTATCGTCCCTTCTCCTCTGCCCCTCCATCCCTTCCCACTCCCACCACCTCCTCCCCTCCAGGGAATGGAGCTAGGGACCTCCAGGCTGTGATTCCCTTCTGGAACAACCAGGCTCCCCTCCCCATCCTCCCCCGAAACATGCCCTGGTCCTTTCAAGGTCTTGATGGATGAAACAGCTCAGGCCTCCTCCTGGAGCTTCTGAGTGTCCTCAAGCCGGGGGATGGACAGTGAGGCCACAGGAGTGAACTGGGAGAAAGGAAAGCAGGAAAGCTACAGGCACAGATGATTTTTTTTTTCTCTTTTGGAAGAGAAAGACTTAGAGCCTATTTTCAAACTCTGGCCTTGGAGCCTGGAGCTTTAGCAGAAGGCTCTATTTCTAGAGGGGCGTTTAATTCATTTAGTTTATGGTTAAGGTGACCAGGTCCCCTGCCTTGAAGGAAGGCCAGCCTGCCCATGAAAGAACAGGCGTTCTGGGTGTGGAAAACACTAGGTCTAGTCCAACCTTCAAGCTCCCAGACCCAGAGCAAGTTACAGAAGCCTCTAAGCCTGCACCTCCATTTATCAAATGCCTATCTCATAGGAGGGTTAGGAGGAATAAGATATCACGCAGTAAGTGCCTGGCACAGCGTTGGGTACATACAAAGCAAGCCATTAATATCCATCAATTCTCTTCCCCATTGTGGAAGCCTCAAGACGGTCTTTCTCTTTCTATGGCTCACACCTTCGCCTCCTATCACAGCTTATTTAAGGGTCTCATAAGCATCACCAACAGAAAGTTTATCCCGAAATCTAACCGAAGAAAAAAAAAATCTTTGATACGGTCTCTCCCGGATGAACTCCTATTCATTCTTCAAAACCCAGTCTAATTGTCACCTCTCTGGCTTTGACTTGTACCTTCTCCCAGCACCTTGACCACACTTCCATTCTTACTCGGCAATATTGTCACTGTTCCACTACGTTAATGGGTATTTACTGAGAGTCTGCCGCAGGTAAGGCACACTGCCAGATTCTGGGATACTTTGGTTAACAGCATGAAGGATATTCTCACTGTCTTGCAGCTTATAGTCAAGTTAGAAGAAACAGACATTCTTTTAAAAAATTTAAAAAATAAGCAATTTGTCTTCTTTTGTCTTATTTCCTATATAATGGACCCCTTGTCATCCTCTTTGTATCCTGAGAAGCTGCGTGGTACAAACAGAGTGGGGAGCTCGGCAGATGTTTGCTCTCTTCTCCAGCTTCATTTTCAGTGGCCCTTTCCTCTGGGGAGACGATGAAGGGCTGTTCGCAGGCCCCTTTGGCGGTCAAGGTCCATCCGCCCCTTAGGTCTGAGCAGCTCTGACTGCCGTGTTTCATGGCCACACCAGCAGACTCAACAGCTACCTGGCATGGACAGAGTTCCCCAGATGCACTGCTTCGAGCCCGAGAGCACAGCAGAGAGACTGGACCGGCCAGTCCCCACCAGGCTGGGCTCAGGGAGGAGGGCTGCACGTGCAGGCTGGGGGAAGCCCAGCTACTGACCAGGCACCGCCCGCTGAGCTGTGGAGTTGCCTCTGCCACCCCCCGACCACGCCACCCCAGAGTCAGGGGCCAGCAGGAGCTGACTTCTTTCCTGTTCCCCGCTGCAGCCAGCTCTCTGGAGAGGAGCAGTTCGTGTGATGTTCAGGGTCGCTGGGGCCCTAGAGTAATGGCGCTAAAAAGGGATTCCGAGATCAGCCAGCCCAAGTCCCTCGTGGATGGGGAAGACAACTAACATTCCAAGTAGGAAAGAGTCATGCTTTACACCAAGAGGACCTTGGAGATCGTCCACTTCAAGAGAGGAAGCTTGTGGACTTTACGCTCCTCATCCACTTTCTGCACACGTCACTGATCAGTAATGGCCCTTTCCTTCTCCTCTAACCGAGACAAGGTCCCTAGTCCTTCCAACAGGCAGAGATGGCTGAGCTGACGCACGAAACAGTGACGATGCTAATGCTCTTCCATGTGGATATCTGTATGCTGCTGCTGCTTCCTCGCTTCACTTGTGTCTGACTCTGTGCAACCCTATGGACCGCAGCCTGCCAGGCTTCTCTGCCCCTGGGATTCTCTAGGCAAGAGTACTGGAGTGGGTGCCATGCCCTCCAAGGTATCTTCCAGACCAGGGCTCGAACCCAGGTCTCCTGCACTACAGGCATATTCCCTGCCGCTGAGCCACCAGGGAAGCCCACATGTCTATATCTATATTCAAATACATGTATATATAAAGCTTGTTTTGTGTTGAGTCTCTACATGCCTGGCCTCATTTGATTCTCACAACCCTTCCAGGAAAGTGCTTCTATTATTATTCCTATCTTGCAGACAAGCAGAGGAGACTTAGCTGAAGTAACTTGTCCAAGGTTTCACAGCTGGTGACCCTCAGTCTTGCCCAGCCCTGGCCCCACAGGCTGCAAGCAGGGAAGCCAGGTGTGCAGACACACACACGTCATCCAGAGAGTTTGTTCTGGGCCCCAAGCACCTACACAGTTCCCAGGACTGTACATTGGGTGCTTGGCCCCATGCGGTAGTCATCATCACATTAGCTGCCCTTACTAAGCGTCTCCCACACTCCAGGGACAGTGCTGGAGACTGACACACGTTGTCTCATTTTCATCTCCAAAGCAGTCTTACAAAGTAGGCATCACTGCCTTCGTCATTCTGCTGTTGTTTAGTTGCTAAGTCGTGTCCAACACTTTCGCAACCCCATGGACTGTAGCCTGCCAGGCTGCTCTGCCCATGGGATTTTCAGACTCCTCTGTCCATGGGATTTCCCAGGCAAGAATACTGGAGTGGGTTACCATTTCCTTCTCTAGGGGATCTTCCCTACCCAGGGATCGAACCCAGGTCTCCTGCATTGGCAGGCGGATTCTTCACCATCTGAGACACTAAGGAGGCCTTATTCATACAGGTGGGAAAACTGAGGCCCAGGGAAATTAATTAATGCATGCAAGGCTATGGCAGCATCAGCATTTGAACTCAGGGGGTCTGTCTCCTGAGTTCATGTTCTTTTTCCATGACACTAAGCCTTCCTCCCAGAGGTGCTGGTGGAAGGAAAGATGTTCTTTGTTTGCAGGCCAGAGCTGCCGCCAGCACGGTCCCTGGCTTACCGAGGAGATGTGGCACCTGACTCAGGGGGTGCACGACCTGGTCCCCTAGCCAGCGGGTACACTTCCACTCTCACCCCTATGCTTCCAGCTGCTTTGTCTCAAGCAGCCAGACTGCGTGGAGGACTGGACTCAGCCCCAAACCTACTGGGTCCCACCTGTCCAGGTATGGTGGTGTGCTGGAGGCACCTGAGATCAGAAGTCATCAGAGTTGGCACTGGCTCCGTGACCTCCGGGACTCATCTCCGCCTGGGAAATGAGGAGCCCCAGCCTCTCCAGTGGAGGTTGGTGAGGGGCTCAAATGAGCTCACACAGGCACAGAGCCCAGTCCCAGAAGCCAGGGGACTTGTTCCCAGATGGGAACACCACCCCATACCAGGTAAGCAACCCTGGGTGAGTCACGCCACTTTGCAGAGCCTCAGTTTCCTCTCTTGCAAGATGGGGATGTGGATGGTTGGATGCGTGTGGATCAAATGCGGAGCTCTGTGTGAGGCCACTCTGTGGACCAGCAAGTACTGTGCCAAATAATAAAGAGCCACCATGGATATGAGAGCTGGACCACAAAGAAGGCTGATCATCGAAGAATCGATGCTTTCAAACTATGGTGATGGAGAGGACTCTTGAGAGTCCCTTGGACAGCAAGGAGATCAAAACAGTCAATCCTAAAGGAAATCAACCCCCTGAATATTCATTGTAAGGACTGATGCTGGCAAAACAAACCCTGACTCCTAATGTAGCAGTGTTGATGGCACAAACCAGCAGTTATGAAGTGTTGCCAGCTTCCCCTGTCTTTGTGCATTCCTAGGGTCTTAGATGACTGGGCCCTTGGGGACGGCGCTCACAGAACCCTCCCTGGAGTGGGCAGTCTGTCAAGACCTCCCCTTTCTTTGCAAAAGAAGCCACTGGGGCTTCCTGGCTGTCCTCGACAGCTGCAGCTGCTGCCTGAGACGTCACCATGCCCTTGAGAAGGTAGTTGGCCAGCACAAGTTTAGTCTGAAATTCCATTCCGGTCCTCCCCCTGCCCCGAGCGCAAGGCCTTGAAGATGTTACATGCTGTGTGGGCTGGACAGGCAAAAGTAACAGCGAGAGAAAGAGGAGTGAGAGGGAGACTGTGAGGACAGCGATAGTGGGGTCAAGGCCAGAAAACACAGCACAGACCAAAGGCTTGTGGGATCCTCTTCCGGCCGAAGCGGTCATTAGTGGAGATACATAAACTTAAGCGTCTTCTCAGCTCCTTCATCTCAAGACCTCATATCATTTTCCAAAGACAAGTCTTTCCTGCGTCCTTTGCCCTGGAATAAAAGCAATGCCCTTGTAACTCTAGCCTAGAAATGTTCAGGCCTTTGCCCACACGTCACCTGCATCTTTTTTTTTTTTAATTTTGGGGGGCCTTCCCTGGCAGTTCAGTGGTTAAGACTCTGGGCTTCCCAAAGCAGGAAGCACGGGTTCGATCCCTGGTCCCATAACTAAGATCCCACATGCAAGAGGCATGGCCAATAAAAATTTTTTTTTAATTCAAAAAAATATTTATTTAGTTGCATCTTGTCTTAGTTGCCCCCAAGGCACGTGGGCTCTTAGTTCCTTAACCAGGAATCAAACCCACATCCCCTGCACCGGAAGGCGATTCTTAACCACAGGATCACCAGGGAAGTCCCTTACTTGCATCTTTTAAATGGTGGACCCTAGTGGTGGCTTCCCCACCTACCTCCAACCCCACAGCCTGCCCTGGTTTCCTTATAGATGGAGTTGTGTCTCCTCCAAGTTCCTAGGGTGAAGTACTGGCTCCAGAACCCCAGGATATGACTGGAGTTGGAGATGGGGCCTTTAACAGTGTAATTAAGTGAGGTCATTGGGGTGGGCCTTAATCCACTATGACCAGTGTCCTTATAAGGAGAGGAGATTAGAGCCGAAACACACAGAGGGAAGACCATGTGCAGACCCAAAGAGAAGACGGCCATCTGCATGCCAAGGAGAGCGGCCTTAGGAGGAACCGACCCTGCCCACAGCTTGCTCTTGGACTCCCTGTCTCCAGAAACCGACCCTGCCCACAGCTTGCTCTTGGACTCCCTGTCTCCAGAAACCGACCCTGCCCACAGCTTGCTCTTGGACTCCCTGTCTCCAGAAGTGTGAGGAAACATTGCTGCTGCTGCGGCAGCCTGAGCGGATTAACGCTGTTCCATATTAGCTTCAGTTTAATGCAAGTGATTCCCCAGCCGGGGCTGGCCAGGCCCCGGTCAGACAGTAGATTCAAAGAGAAAAAGGCACCGTCCCAGCCATCACGTGCTCCCGCTCCAATGAGAGGTCAGAGAAGTCGACAGAATTTGTCTGGGGGGATCAGAGAGAGCACCGAGTATGGAGCAGCTGTTACACGGGAGTGTCCAGGAAGGCTTCTCAAAGGAGGTGAGGTCTGAGTCCTTCCTTAGCGGGTGGGAGACACTGGACAATTTGGCGGGCAGAAAAGGGGAGGGAGTGAGTGCTTGGCAAAGACACTGACACACGAAGAGACAAGGTAAATTTGGGAAATTATCCAGATTACAGGAGTAAATAAAGCACCAGCTGGAGTGGGGAGGGTGATGTCAAAAAGCCATATAACCTCTCTGAGCTTGGTTGGTCCATCTGTGAAATGGGAATAATAGTATCTCATACAGTTGAACTAAGGGTCAACTGGGACAGTGGGGAAAAAATTCTAAGGCAAATAACTCACAAATCTTCAAATAAACTCATTGTAAACCCCCTAAACTTTGTGGCTTTATCCCCTTTAAAAAATCAGTTTATTAAAATGTGATTAAAATACAGCAAAATTGATGAATTTTAAATGTATGGCTTGATGAGTTTCAACAAATCTACATAACCCCCCTAACTTTGATTTCCACTCACCCCTACTATCACTTGCAAACTCCATTTGGCATGAACACCAGTTAAACCAGGCCAGGCCTGATTTGGAGAAGGCAGTGGCACCCACCCCAGTGCTCTTGCCTGGAGAATCAATCCCATGGACGGAGGGGCCTGGTGGGCTGCAGTCCATGGGGTCGCTAAGAGTCGGACACGACTGAGTGACTTCCTTTTCACTTTTCACTTTCATGCATTGGAGAAGGAAATGGCAACCCACTCCAGTGTTCTTGCCTGGAGAATCCCAGGGATGGGGGAACCTGGTAGGCTGCCATCTCTGGGGTCACACAGAGTCGGACACGACTGACGTGACTTAGCAGCAGCAGCAGGCCTGATTTATTTTAACAACAACAAAAATTAAAATTTTAGGATATCTAAAATTAGAATTTAAATTTAGAATCTAGATGATGTGCAAAAAGGTTGCTAAGACAGGGAGTTCCCACATACTCCCTCCCTTTTGTTAACCTCTTACATAGTATGATACACTTGGTACAATTAAAGAACTAATATTGGTGCCTTATTATTATTCACTGAAGCCCACAGTTATTCAGATTTTCTTAGTTATCACCTAATGTCCTTTTTCTGCGCCAGGATCCCATCAAAGATGCCATGTTACGTTTATTCATCAGGTTTCCTTAGACTCCTCTTGACTGTGACAGTTCTGACCTGATTGCTTTTTTAATTCTGCTGCTGCTGCTAAGTCACTTCAGTCGTGTCCGACTCTGAGTGACCCCACGGTCGGCAGCCCACCAGGCTCCCCCGTCCCTGGGATTCTCCAGGCAAGAACACTGGAGTGGGTTGCCATTTCCTTCTCCAATGCATGAAAGTGAAAAGTGAAAGTGAAGTCGCTCAGTCGTGTCTGACTCTTAGTGACCCCATGGACTGCAGCCTACCAGGCCCCTCCGTCCATGGGATTGATTCTCCAGGCAAGAGTATTGGAGTGTGTTGCCATTTAATTCTGAAGATGCAGCATTTGCCAGGAAAAGTACTAATGCACAGAAGTAGGAAGCGAGGCAAATGTAATTTTTTTTTCAGCATTGTATCATTTGGCTTAACAGCATTGGTTACAAATGAGACTCATCTGTTCCCTGAAGGAGCCCTAAAAAGTCTGTGCTGGTTATCCTTTCAGTTTATTTTATCCTTTGCACTGAAAAAGAATAACTAATTTACATACCTCATGCGAAGAGTCGACTCATTGGAAAAGACTCTGATGCTGGGAGGGACTGGGGGCAGGAGGAGAAGGGGACGACAGAGGATGAGATGGCTGGATGGCATCACTGACTCGATGGACATGAGTTTGGGTGAACTCCGGGAGTTGGTGTTGGACAGGGAGGCCTGGCGTGCTGCGATTCATGGGGTTGGAAAGATTCGGACACGACTGAGCGACTGAACTGAACTGAACTGACTGAATTTACATGCCATTTTAGGATTCTCCTCCATATGACAATCTGGATTCTTTCTCCCCTCCTGGAGAACTTTTCTGGTCCCAGGTGTCCTGTGCTTTTGGAATTAACCTCTGCCTCTCCGAGAGGTGAAAGGCTGCCTCCTTTCCTGACCCTGGGGGCGGGGGTGGGGGAGGGGAACAGGGTGGCACGTGCCTAGAGGCGCCCTTCTCTCCCGAGACACCTGCCGTGGCCACTGGGTCTGCACCCACCACGCCACAGCTGGTTGGGGATGCCTCCACTCTGAGCCTGGGTGGCCTCAGAGGTGGGCTGGGCCGGGCCGGGCTGGGGGCCCTGTTACCGGCTGTTCCTCATGAAAGGACACGTCCCACGAGTCTGCCTGCACAGCACTGTCTGGAACACTAGGTTCTAGGACTGTGTCTGTTCACGGATCTCACATCGAGGCCCCGTCGGGATGGTGAGGAAACGGAAAGCAGCCGCGGCAGTCACAGCTGCATTTGTGAGCCCAGAGTTGCAGAGAACCACAGACCCCACCTCCCACCCGCTGCCCGCCCCCTCCAGCTACGAGGCTGAGTGACCCCAAAGTCACACCCTCAGCTGAGCACCTTTCTTCTCATTCTTTTTTATTTAAATAACAGAACTTTTAAAAATGGTTCAAGTCACTGTAAAAAGAATGAAACAAGCAGATGCAATGAAAATCCCCTGGAAACACTGCTCAGTCCAGGGCCCTCCCCAAGGCCAGCAGCTGAGCTTGTGTCCTCAGAGGCCTTTTCAGTGGATTCACAGGCCTCTAGCGCTTCCCAGGCGGCTCAGCGGTAAAGAATCTGCCTGCCAGTTTGGGAGACGTGGATCCAATCCCTGGGTCGGGAAGATCCCCTGGAGGAGGAAACGGCAGCCCACTCCAGTATTCTCCATGGAGAATCCCATGGATTCTTTGTTTAGCAACTAAACAACAATGGGTACAGTTGGAAACAGGGAATGTTCTTGAGCAGCTGAAAAAGAATATGAACTGAATGGTGCCATTCTGCCATCTATGGGTCCAATTCATCAAATGTACACTGTCATTTGATCAGTAATTTAGTAACCAATAAAAGTCATTTTCAGATGTTAAAAAACAATAAATAGGTATAGCGTATGTTCTAGTAGATTACACTAACACACTAGACGGGCCCGCATACCGTCCTCATAGACTAGAAGTAGAGCGAAGACTTTACATGAGTGTTTCTGCAGTAAGGAATTCCCTGATGGCTCAGACAGTAAAGAATCCACCTACACTGCAGGAGATCTGGGTTCAGTCCCTGGGTTGGGAAGATCCCCTGGAGAAGAGAATGGCAACCCACTCCAGTATCCTTGCCTGGAGAATCCCATGGACAGATGAACCTGGCGGGCAACAGTCCTTAGGGTCGCAAAGAGTCAGACACAGCTGAGCGATTAACACTTCCACTTTCCACAGTAAGGATGTAGGATGGTTCATGTAATGATCTACTGACAGAAGTTTGGACCCCTTCCCATTGTTTTCGGTTACAAACCATGCTGTAATTAAAACGTGACCCCTCTTTTATTTTGGAGGCAAAGCTGGTGGATGACCATATCCCCAGCGGGGCCGGATAACCATGCGTCTGTCTCTTCACCCTGGGAACAGCAAGAGAAAGCCTCTTGCTCTGCACGTTTCCCTGGCACGGTGCATAAGGGGTGACTTATGCACCCCTTCTCAAGTTGTGTTTATTTCCGCAAAGATAGCTGGTGAATCTTTGAAAACGCTGGCATTGTTGAATGATGTTCTCAGTCCTGACTCTTTGGGCTTCAGACAATTTGCCATGAAGATGACCATACGAACAATACAGAGATGGTGTTATGTTCTGTGGCTGCCATAACAAAGGATCACAAACCTGGTGGCTTAAAGCAGCAGAAACTTATTCTCCCATGGTCGTGGAGGCCAGAAGTCTGAAGTCAAGCTGTTGGCAGGGCCATGCTCCCTCTGAAGCTTCCAGGGGAGCATCCTTCCCAACCTCCCTAGCTTCCTGGGCTGGTGTCCATGTCACTCCAGTCTCTGCCCCTGTCTTCAAGTGGCCTTGTCCTCTGTCTGAGTCTTCCCTTCTGTCTCTTATAAGGATACCTGTCATTAAATTTAGAGTCCACCCAGGTAAATCCAGACTGACCCCCTCTCAGGATCCTTAATTACGTCTGCAAAGACAAATAAGGTCACATTCACAGCTTCTGGGGCTAAGATATATATGTATGTTTTAGGGCCACCATTCAACTCACTACTGGGATCATGAGTGCAACCCCCCACTTCACAGATGGATGGAATCTTCCTTGCCAGGGGATGATAAGTGCTATGGGGAAAAAAAAAGCAAAAGAGAGACACAAGGAGGTGCCAGGCCAGGGGCAGGTTTCCTGCTTCAAACAGGGTAGTCAGAGACGGCCTCGCTGATGATAAGACATTGACCGAAGAGCTGCAAAAGTGAGGATGTGAGTCACACGAGCGTCTGGGTGAAGGCCTTGCACGCAGAGGGGGCAGCAGGGATGGAGGCCTCCATGTATACCCTCTGCACTTTGCTTCTATTGTTGAAATAATTGTTGACACCATTTACATTTTAGCCAAGGGCATATGGGTCTCCTGGATTACACTGCAAGCTCCCTGAAGATAGAAACTGTATCTTTCTCCTTGCGGCATCCGCAGCACCTCGCCACGTGCATGATGCTTCTCGCCACATGCATGATGCTTGCTGAGTAACTTGTACAGGAAAGTGAGTGAATGACAGGAGACATGAAGGGATGCGTGGCTTAAATGACTTGCCCAAGGTCACACTGCTGGTCAGGAGCGATGCTGAGACCGGAACACCAGCGCTCCAATGCTCACAAGAAAGCAAAGCCGCTTTTCAACGGAAGCTCATTTTCTAGTCAATTCTCTTTGCAGAATCAATTTCTTGTATCGAGATACATAGAGTAGATGTAACCACGTTACAGGACTGAGACACAGGCCTCCTCAGGTCATGGGCTTTATTAAATAAGAATATCCCCACTGCTCTAAAGCCAGGAAACTTTTCATAAACGTCTGCTTATGTGGCCGGGGAAGTAGAAAAGACAAAATCAATAAATTGAGTATGTCTTGAAAATCGACCAGATTCCAAGGAACAACCATACAGGAAAGCAAGTGCCCATGGGAGGAGGTAAGGGACGGAGTGACACACAGTGCTGGACCGTGGGCTCAGCTGAGTATCAGCAAGGACAGTGGTAGTGAAGGGGGAGGCCTGCACTGGCTTCGAGGCTGGGCCTCAAGGCCATGGTGGACCGGGTCCAGTGGGCTCAAATCAGCAGGACCTAGAAAGCGAGTGAAAGGGCGGGGTACTGTAAAGTTTGGTGGGTTCCAAAGTCAGGGAAGGCCAGAGGACAAGGACCCAGACAGAAAGATCCGAGGTCGATTGATTACAGGCAGCACCGGGCAAAGCACTTGCAGGACCTTGGATAGCTCCACAGAAAGCTCTGCTGAGGGGACTGAGGAGGGTCTTTCCCGCTCCAAGTCCCAAGGGTGAACAGTTGGGTCCACCTTTCCAATGAAACTCTGAGATTTAAGGGACCCCCTATAATCACAGTGGCTCTAACACTCTGGTTGTGAAGAACAAAAGGGCTTCTGCGCTCTAAGCACATTTTCCCAAAGTAGTGACTTTTTCAGCACGTGTAAGGTGTTGTGTTGACTTAACGGATGGTTGTCAAAGCCACAAGGAAGCACAAGAGATCAGTAGTCAAGGAGGAGCCGTAGCCGTGTTCAAGCTCTTCCAGCCCCTGTGCAGACCCCACCCCTGGTCTGACTTGACTGCTCCAGACGATGCAGCAATTCAGCCTCGCTATGCCTTTCAGTTCAGTTCAGTCACTCAGTCATGTCTGACTCTGCATCCCCATGGACTGCAGCACGCCAGGCCTCCCTGTCCATCATCAATTCCCGAGTTTACTCAAACTCATGTCCATTGAGTCAGTGATGCCATCCAACCATCTCATCCTCTGTCGTCCCCTTCTCCTCCTGCCTTCAGTCTTTCCCATCATCGGGGCTTTTGGCCAGGGCCTTTAGCCAGGGGCAATCTTCATCCACGCAGGCATCCTCAGGCCATGCAAGAACACCCGTGATGTGTCAGAACAAGCGTACACTTCTGAGGCATTTAACAGCTCAACAAGTTAGTCTCCTTGAGCCTCTACTTTGTCACCTGTAAAGTGGGGACAAGAATATCTTTCAGAATGATTGTAAGGACTGGTCAAGCTACAAAAGCACCCAGCACGCAGTGGAGGTTCGGTGAGTGATCGCTGTTATTAGAATTGAGACCACTCCTTGTCTTCCTTAAGGTCACTTGGGAGGTCTAGGGCACACCGCTCAGAAATGGCATTGTCTATCTTCCCAGAGTTTTTAATCCCCTGCCACATCCCATTCAAGCTTGAAGCTTGAGTCCAGGCAGGATCTTTTTTTTTTTTTTTTTTTTAATATTTATCCATTTGGCCTCACTGAGTCTTAGCATACAGGGTCTCTATTGGTGCTGGGCAGGCTCCCGTAGTTGTGGCACTTGAGCTTCAGCAGTTGTGGCACACAAATTGAGCTCATCTGTGGCATGTGGGATCTTGGTTCCTCTGACCAGGGATCAAACCAAGGTCTCTTGCAGTGCAAGGTGGACTCTTAACCACAGTCCCACCAGGGAAGTCCCCAGGCAGGATCTAAGACACGGTAGAAACAGACACCCAGGAGACTGGAGAAGGATTTTCTAAAGTCAGCAGAAGAAGAACTCAGAAGCTTAAGAATAGCTTCACACACTAATAAAATGTAACATATTTGGACAGCACAGCCTGGAGAATGGCTGAAGACAAACTCAATGTCAGCACAGCCTGGGGAGACTTTTCTGCCCCCAGAATTAGACCACTGCACTACTTCCGAGGAACATAAAAATACTGGTGGGGTTATTTGTGACAAAAAAGAGAAGCCAGGACTGGATCATCCAGATCTGGATTCAAACCCTCTGTCTAGCTCTCACGGACTCTGAGGCCTTGAGCAAGTCATATAACCTCACAGTCCTTGGCTTTCTCATCTGCAAAATGGGCAACTAACACCTCCATCAAAGAGCTAGTGAAAAGTAAGTGAGAAAACACGCCTGCAGTTCCTGCCAGGGCAGAGTCCTGCAACATTTATCCAAGAGCTATTGAACCTGGGCATGACCAACGCAGGCCCAGGGTCAGGGTGGCCACGTCACACACAGACCACGGCTGCCACAGCCCGCTCTCGGGCTCCCCAGGTCCCCTCCCCACAGCCGTTCAAGTCCTCAGGGACACCGAGCCTGAAGTCCTCCTGTCTCACGGGGTCCAGCAGTGGCGGAGTTGCTGGCCTGGAGGGATGAGTCCTGGCATCTGGGGTCCCCTGTCCTCTGAGGCATCCCCTCCAGCTTCCCAGAGCAAACTCCCGGAGCCCCGGGGAGCCCTGGCTCGGCCAGCTGTTCCGTGTCTAATCTGAGCAGCCGAAATTCTAATAAGGATGATGGATGAGCTTCTGGGCGAGGGGAGAGGGAGCGGCACTTTCCTCTGACACAGAGCCTGGTCCCGCGGGTGCCGGGATGAGTGATGCTCTCCAGGGGGGCAAAGGGCTGTTGTCTGAGTCAAGGGATGATTTAACTCCTCAGGGAGCCAGCGTTCCCTCCAATAACTCACCCTCCTTGAGAAAGGGAGTGGCGTCCTCCGGTCCTGTCGGCGTCTGTGCCCACGCAAGGGCAGGAGGGGCCCAGGAGCAGTCAGCACGGGAACCTCGTGTCAGCATCCGGCAGGGGGGGCGGGAGCCAGCAGGCATGGGGTGGGTCAGCATACTGACCACTGGGCAGGGGCTGCCCCAGGCTGCCGAAGGAATACCCAGGGGAAGAAGGAGCAGAGTTAGACTGGCTGGGAACCAAGGACAGGTGTAAAGGGTTCTTATTGTTGTTGTTTACCCTCTAAGTCCTGCTCAACTCCGTACAACCTTATGGACTATAGACCGCCAGGCTCCTCTCTCCATAGGATTTCCCAGACAAAAATACTGAAGTGGGTTGCCATTTCCTCTTCCAAAGGATCTTCCTGACCCAGGGATTGAACCCTCATTTTCTGCATTGGCTGGTGAATTCTCTACCACTGAGTCACCAGGCCAGCAAAAAGGGTCTAGAGGATTTGAACTTGGGACAAAAAGAATTTCCTAACAATCAGATGTACACTCCCACCTGTAAAGAGTAAATTGTGTCCTGAGGTGGTTGGTGAAGGTTATGGAGAAATCAAGAATTTATTTGCAGGGCAGTAATGGAGAAACATAAAGAACAGACTTAGAGAACAGACATATTCTCTAAGACATAGGCATAGAGAATAGCCATAAAGAATTTATTTGCAGGGCAGCAATGGAGAAACAGACATAGAGAATAGACTTATGGACATGGGGAGAGCGGAACAGAGGGTGAGATGTATGGAAAGAGTAACACGGAAACTTATATTACCATATGCAAAATAGATAGCCAATGGGAATTTGCTGGATGGCTCAGGAAACTCAAACAGGGGCTCTGGATCAACCTAAAGGAGTGGGATGGGGAGGGAAATGGGAGGGGGTTTCAAAAGAGAGGGGATATATGGCTGATTCATGTTGAGGTTTGACAGAAAACAACAAAATTCTATAAACCAATTATCCTTCAATTAAAAAATAAATTCATTTTTTAAAAAGACCGCTGTGCATTGCTGGTAGAGTGTGAAATGGTGGAAACCAGTATGATGGTTCCTCAAAAAATTAAACATAAAATTACCATTTGATCTAGCAACAGGTATTTGTACACCATGTTCAAAGCACCATTAATCACAGATGCCAAAAAGTGGAAACAACCTAAATGTCCATCAAGAGATGCATAGAAAAACAAAAACATGGCCTTTCCATACAGTGGAATAGTGTGCGCTCAGTTGTTCAGACCGTAACCTACCAGGCTCCTCTGTCCATGGGATTCTCCAGGCAAGAATATTGGAGTGGGTTGCCATTCCCTTCTCCAGAGGATCTTTCCAACCCAGGAATCAAACCTGGGTCTCCTGCATTGCAAGCATATTCTTTATCTGCTTGCCTGTATGAACTATAGGGAAGTTCCTAAGTGGAACAGTATTCAATCTTATAAAGGAAGGAAGGGGCTTCTTCGGTGGTCCAGTGGTTAAGATTCCAGGCTCTCAAATGCAGGGAGCCTGGGTTTGATCCCTGGTCAGGGAACTAAAGATCCCATGTACCACAACAAGATCCAATGCAGCCAAATAAATAAAAAATTTTTAAAAAAAACTTTCAAAGGAAGGGAATCCTGATACATATGACAACCTTGAGGTTGAAGCTTGAGGACTTTATGCTGAGTGAAATAAGCTAGACGTAACAGGATAAACACTGCGTGATCCCACTTACATGAGGCACCTAAAGCTGTCCAGTTCATAGAGACAGAGGAGAGTGCCGGGCTGGGGGCTGGAGGCGGGAGAGTCGCTACTCACGGGGACACAGTTGCAGTTTGTGATGATGAGAAAGTTCTGGAGGTGGAAGGTGGGGGTGGGGGTGCAGCGATGCAGATGTACAAAATGCCACTGAACCGTCCACTTAAAATGGTTAGAACGGGCAATTTTATGAGATGTATGCGTCCCTGCTTGTGTGCTCTGTTGCTTCAGCTGTGTCCGACTCTTTGTGACCCCCACAGACTGTAGCCCATGAGCCTCCTCTGTCCACTGGATTTCCCAGATGAAAATACTGGAGCGGGTTGCCACGGCCTCCTCCAGGGGATTTTCCCAACCCAGGGATCGAACCCAGGTCTCCTGCATTACAGGCTAATACTTTATCACTGAGCCACTGGGTATTTTGCCACAAGGGAAAAAGGAAAAAATTGAATTTCAATAAACACAGGAGAAGGGGCTCAGGCTTTCAAAGGACTCAAAGACCTTGAAAGTAACAAGCTGTTTGAGCACAGGGGAGACTCAGAGTAAACTCAAGAGAAAATGGAAATACAGCCTCTGGGGCACTGTCCAGTCCAGATCCTCTAGGTCTGAGATGACAAGGCCCAGAGCATCTGCCGTTGGAAAACAGATACAAAATTTATATCAACCCTGACAGCCCACTTCCTAAGTCACCTCCTGATATTCTGTCTACTATAAGAATTACAAAAATACTCATGGCTAATACTTACTGCATGCCAGTCCCTGTGATAAGCACGCTATGCACACTGTTCCCCTAAAGCTCACAACAAACCTAAGCGATAGGTACTGTTATCACCCCTTTTGCAGATGAGGAAAACTGAGACCCAGTGCAATTCAGCATCTACTATTTTTGCAATTAATCTCTTTCTCAAGCCAGAGACTTCTCCGGCGCTCACTCTTCCACCAGCATGCGATGTAAACCAAGTGGCATGAGGGGCGGGCTGAAGACTGTGCAAAGGAGCCCTGCTCTAGGTCTTCAAGTAAAGTGGGGCTCCAGCTATGAACCCAGATGCTGAACTCACCAGCCACGACTTAGCCTCAGTCTCTCATCTGCAAACTGGTGATGATCATCACACCTGCCCAAAGGTTTGCTGAGAGGACCAGGATGCAAGGAGGCAACAACACAAGAGCTTAACCCAGCTCCTGGTACAGACTAGGTGCTGACAAGCACCCACTCTCCTTGTGAGCATCTGTCTTTCCCCATCTGAGTTTTCAGAGTGCTTGGTTGCACTTAGTAAGTCTTACCAAGCACTGGATGGAGCATTTAACTCGGCCCAGCAACTTGTCAATTCCCCAAGCTATTAGAGGCCAAGGTCTCATCTTGCTCCTCTCTGGGGGTCCAGCAGTAGTGTAGTGAATGTCTGAGTGGATGGTGGCATAATAAATGGATGCATGATGCTCTTCGACCAAAAACAAAACGAAACAAAATCCTCCTGTGGTTACAATCAGAGTCACAGCCTAGCGGTCCATGAGGCAGGCCAGAGCGCCATCCTGCCCCATCCTTGCAGACGACCAGTCGGCTACCTCGGGTCAGGCTGACCTCAGAAAGGATAAGGGGAGCAGGCGGCTTTGGGAGGGGGCGGCCCCGGCAGACAGGCGGGAGGAAGTGATGGCCCTGGACCCTGTGGTGGAAAAGTGGAGGCTGTGAAAAAATGAGTGGGAAATGAAGTCAAGGAGCCGAGGGAAACGGCAGATCTGTTAACAGGCTGTTTTTGCTTTTGTCTCTGGAGAAGGAAGAGGATGGAGAGCAAAGAGGAGAGTCACGCCGGCTTCCTGCCCTGCCCACCGCCGGGTGGAACTGCGCCAGATAGTAGCTGATAGTGGTGGAAACGGGGAGACAAGATAAAGGGGCGGCACACAGGCAGCAGACCCTTGGAGCCAGAGCAGGAGCCTGGGAGGCGCGGGAGGGGAGAGGAAGAGGTGAGGAAGCTGGGAGGAAGACCTCACCAAGACGGACCCAGCAGAAGCTCCCAGCGGGCTGGGGCCTCAGTCCAGGGATGAGACGTGCTGTTGCGCAGGCCCGGGGGAAACCCCACTTTCTCCAGGAGTTCCTACCTGTCCTGAGTTCTGGGGCTGTGCAGGGTGGCCTGTTAGCAGCCTAGCTTCCTCTAAGGGTGTTTGCAGCAGGATAGGAGGCTGGTCCAAGTGGAGGCTCTACCAAAGGGCTGATTCCTCACCTTCCTGAGAGTGGCTTCAAGGAGGCTTCATTTCCTCCCTGTGACCCTTGACCTCTGGAGTGGCCCTGGAGGGTCTCTGGTGACCAGAGCAGCAGCTTGGGCTGTGGCCACTTGGTTCCAGTGCCTCCTCCAAGTTTGGGCATCAGAGGGCAAGTGGGGGAGCCTGTGTGAGCAGCGCTTCTGTGCATGTGTACACAACTCTGCACACACCGCCCCCCACCTCCTGAGATGCAGCCTGGAACTGCCATCCACGCAGGGCACAAGACCCCATAGACGCCTGGACTTCCTGACCTGGCACCCCAGCAGTGTGACACGCTCGCCACTGCTTCCTTACAGAGCTGAGCAAGGCACAGACCGAGAGATAGCACGGAGCCAGTGTCAGGAAGCACCCAGAGGCAGCTGCCCCTTTCCCCGTGGCTGACCCTAGACCATCTTCATCTTCTCTCTGAACCTCCGCTTCCTGCTCTATCCTCAGCCTCCAGTGTTGCTTCTGGCTCCTGCTCCAGGAGGCCAAAGTGCGGGGTGGCCTTGCCATCACAGACCCACGTGGATGCCCTGCCGTGAGAGCTCAGGTCATAGCCCATCCGCCAGAATGTTACTGTCTGCCCAGCACCCCCTCATCAGCTCATTCACTGACTCGGCCCAGGTTTTCTGACATCTTCTGTGTGCCAGCCGCAGGCTGAGATACGCAGACACGGTGTGGACACGGCACTGGGGCTCTGGATTGAGAGGTGACACCAAGAAACACGTGAGTGATTATCACCAAGCACACGAGGTGCTATTAAGGGTTCTGTGAGACGTAAATACTGGGGAGCGGGTATAAGCCAAGGAAGAACACATCACAGCCTCATCAAGGCCACAGACTTCTTGCACGAGCTGGTATTTCAGTTGCAGATCTCACAGGAGAAAGGTGAAAGGCAAAGGACTGAGACAGAGGGCAGAAAGGAGAAAGGGGCCAGCTTACAGAGACGAGCCGGGCATTGTGTGCTAACACGGTATTTGTAAAGCTCTGATAACTCCCTAAACGCGATTGTTTATCTGGGCAGGGAGGAGGCACTTCACTGTATGTAAGAATCTCCCAAGAAACCCAATCAGGCCTTCTGACTTCAAGAAAACTATGCTCTGAGATCATCAAAGCTCAAGGAGCATAAGTGCTCAGCTGAGCAAAGGGACACCCAGGAAATGCTGCCTTGGGCCAAAGGAACACGTGTTCCAAATGTGAAACTGGAAAGGAAAAGATAACCTACACTGTGCAAAATAATAATAATGATAATTTTAAAAAGCCAAGTCTGGACAAAGTGGGCGGCAAATGCTTGTCTTCTGTCCCATGCCCCCTTCCTCTTGCACTGACCCTTTTCCCCTTGGTGTTTTCCATGGGCACTCAGCACTCACAGAAGAAAACACGTGAATACCTATTCACTTTAAGGTGTTCATGACTTGCATGTGGTTCATCCTGAAATATTTGCACCTTAAAATGGGACAGATAGAAGGATCGCTGATGCAATTACAACCAGTCCACGGCGGAGAAATTTGAGACCTGTAGGAATCCTTCAAATCCCTGAGGGAAAGAGAATTGACTTTGCTTAAAGATGCCCTTGAAGGAAGAGATAGTTAGGGAGCTTGGGAAGGACATGAAAATACAGATATATTTAAAATGGATAGCCAACAAGGACCTACTATATGGCTCATGGAACTCTGCTCAGTGCTACATGGCAGCCTGGATGGGAGGGGAGTTTGGGGGAGGATGGATACATGTATACGCGTGACTGAGTTGCTCAGCTGTTCACCTAAAACTATCACAGTGCTGTTAATCAGCTATACCCCAATACAAAATAAAACGTTTTTTAAAATAAGAATTTATACACAACTTAACTATAAAGTTAGTTTCATATTTTTTAAAAAACAACTTACCCTTGAAAACACCATCTCCAATCCACGCAGCACTGTATTTCTGCCTCTGTCATTCTAATATTTCACTTTGGAACTTCCAAAAGAGAGTCCTGTCAGGAAGGAGGTGTATCCAATGTGGCCTGGAACTGGGGAAGGGCACCTCTGTTTCGGATGTCTGGTTCCCTTAGCCCCCTCGGCCCTGGCCTCTGGGATGACAGAGAACATGGCAAGCCCCTGATGAAGGAAGATCACCCAGCAAGCACAATGACAAATCAGACAGTGCCTGCCCTATTCTCTAAGCTTTCTCTTGTCCCAGGAGTGTGTGTTTAAGAGACAAAGCCAAGTGCTCTATCTGCTGCCACTTGTGGTCTTGGAAAAGGCCTGGATGTAGACTCAAAGGACTCAGGGTTGACTTCCAGCTCTAGGTAAGCCCTGTGTCCTTGGTCTAATGTGGTGGTGGAGATTAGCCAGCATGTCTCACGGGACCTGGTGAGAACCTAACAGGATGGGGTTACTTTGAGGACTCTGGCCTTTAGGGGCTGTGCTTATTATCAGCCTGGGGGTCTAGAGCCCTGGGGAGGGGGGCAGATGGATGGGAAGGGTCTCCACCATTCCTGGTGTTGAGCCTTCACTCTCTTGCAGGAGCAGTGCCCTCCTGCAGGGTTGTCTGTGCATTAAATGAGGTTCACTAGGCCACTCTGCAAAGTAAAAACTGCCTTCAAATGGAGCTTGCCAATCATGTTCCAAATTAAGTTTCCCTAGAAGCACTTCAAAACAGACCCATTAGATACAAAGTTTGACTCCACAGAGAAGTCTCCAAATGCTTACAGTATGCATTCATGTTCTTTTTAAAGGTGAGGCAGAAACTTGACATCCAATGGTCTCTTTTTTCCTCTGGCAGCCAACACAGGCTGGCCTGGCCCACCAAGGCACACCGCCTCCTCTCTGCCCCAGCTCTCCAAGGAGGGGATCAAGGCAATGTCCCCTAACCCCCACTGGCAGCTCTCCTCTGGTTGTCCAGAGACCAGGCTTTGTGCCAAAGCCTCAAACAGCTAAACGCATAGCAGCCACCAACTCACTGCGTGTGACTACATGCCACGCAGCCAGCTAAACACCTAGCCAAGCACCTTACCTGTTTCAGTTCTGGCCTCCGGACAATCAGTTGAGACACTCCTGTTTAATGGAGGAAGAAGCTGAGTCTTGGAAAGGTTAATTCGCCCCAGCAAAAGGCAGCAGGCAATGCACCATTTTCTTTCTTAACCACATTCCGTGAGGGGCTTTATAACAAAGGCAGCTCTAACACGTGTGCCTGCGTGTGCACACACACACACACACACACACACACACACACACACACAAACACATGGGGTCTCCTGTGCTCAGACCTCCACTATGAGCAAGCACAGGATCTGGGAAGACTGCGCATCATGGGGAGAGGACAGACCATATTATTGAGACTTTCCTTAGGAGTTGGCACAACTAGGGCTGGAGGGTTGGGGAGTAGGGTGAAGCGGAAATGAAGGCAAGTCTTGAGTTTTCCACCTTCTCTCAGGCTGGACCTTCCCAGATGCCTACACTTTGGTTTCATCATTTGCTTATATGCTTGCTGCTGCTGCTAAGGCGCTTCAGTCGTGTCTGACTCTGTGCGACCCCACAGACGGCAGCCCACCAGGCTCCCCAGTCCCTGAGATTCTCCAGGCAAGAATACTGGAGTGGGTTGCCATTTCCTTTTCCAATGCATGAAAGAGAAAAGTGAAAGTGAAGTCGCTTAGTCGTGTCCGACTCCTAGGGACCCCATGGACTGCAGCCCACCAGGCTCCTCGGTCCACAGATTTTCCAGGCAAGAGTACTGGAGTGGGGTGCCATTGCCTTCTCCGGCTTATATGCTTACCAAGCTCCTACCAAGAACAGGCTCTGGTGGGGCCTGAAGGAACTTCATCGGAGGAAGAGCACCACGACCCCTCCCCACCTGGAGCCAGAGGGAAAACACATCTCCAAACACCCACAGCCCGGGGTTGGGGTGGGGGGGCATGAAAACACCCCCAGCACGCTCCACCCTCCCCAGCACTTCGGCTGTGAGGGAGACTGGCAGGGTCGAGAGCCAGGTTCTGAGAGAAAGGCCAGGAATGGTGTCTGGGAACCCCACCACCACCGTGGCGCCCTCGGCGGCCGGCTGAGGGGGGACAAGGGGTGAATTCTCGTGAGAATTCTGATAAATGGGCTCCTCCGTCCCTCCCCCTCCCTCCAATTAAAGCGAAGCCCTCCCAGCGGAGATGCAGAAACCACTTCCAAGCCAGGCATGACATCAACATTTCTGCGATAAGCGGTGGACAATGGGGTGTTAGACTAATAGAAAAACACCGCTGGATAAGGCCGGCTCCTGATACCCAGGCTGATGGGAAATACCATTGTCTGTCCGCTGTCAGCTGAGTCCCGGGGCGACAGGGATCCCAGCGGCCACAAGCAGCCGCCGGGGGAGGGGCGGCGGCCGGTGGGGCGGGGGAGGGCGCGGCGCAGAGTGGGGGTGGGGTGGGGCAGGGGGAGGGCGGCGAGGGTTCTCCTAGGCTCCCGAACTTTCTGCGGAGGGTGCTCTGGGCGGAGTAAATAGAGGACGCTCCCTGCTGTCCCCATTTAGTCTGTTGGAGAAAGTGTCTCCCCCGCCCAGCGACAGCGACAGCGACGTGCAGCCTGCTGTTCCCAAGCCCGGAGCCCCGCAGCAGCCAGAGACATTTAGGGATTGGGTAGAAAGGGAAGAACCACACTTCTCTCCACGCCCCTGGGACTTCCTTGCTTGACTGTATTCCTAGCTCACACGTGAACTTGACGCTTTGAGTCTCAGAATTTATTTTTAAAGTTTTTTTATCAAAGTAATATGTGCACAGTTTTTCTATTTTAAATCAATTAGTTACAAAAGCATGTTTAACAACAAAACTATTTTCCTGCAATCGGCCTCCCCATTCTCCTTCCCATCCTTGTCCCCTGTCCAGTTCTGCTTCCCAAAGGCAACCCAAAGGACTGCTAACCCCTGGTGCTGCTTCTGGTATTTGCCCCTCTGTTTCTGAATAATGTGTTTATGTCGCTATGTCTTTGTTTATCAATTTTAGACATCGTCTAATGGCTTCTTCATATGTCAAATGAGAACTTAGTAACTTTACACTACTCTCCCTTTTACTTTTTCTCTCTCACCCTTCCAGTAGAATTGTAATATTTGAGTGAAACAAATCAGGGATTATTCTGACAATAAAAATATTGCATTTGTTACCCTGTTTCCTAGATCCTGTGTCCTCCACTTTCTTGGTTTACTCCTTTGTCTTGCTGGAGAATCTCCTTCACTATCTTCCTGCTGCTGCGACTGCTGCTAAGTCGCTGCAGTCATGACGACTCTGTGCAACCCCATAGACGGCAGCCCACCAGGCTCCCCTGTCCCTAGGATTCTCCAGGCAAGAACACTGGAGTGGGTTTCCATTTCCTTCTCCAATTACCTTCCTGAGAAAGGGTATATTTTTCAGTTAGTAAGGTAATGAATTCTAGATTGAAAGTCTTTTTTTTTTTTTTTTTAAAAAAGAATTTTAAAGAGATTGCTCCTTTGTCTTCTACTTTAGGGAAGCTGTCAGACCTCTCAAGATACCAATCTGATTCCTGAGTCTTTGAATGGGACCTTTTCTTGCTTCCTCTCGGGGAGCTATTAGGAATCTCTGTATCCATTGGTGGAACACTTCATGGTGATATTTCTTAGTATGTCTTTCCATTCATTGTTTTGGACAATCAATCAATAAGCTGTCAATCCAGAAACTCATCTCCTTTACTTCTGCAGAAAATGCATGTATTTATTTCTTGACTAATTTCTACCCTTTCCCATTTTCTCTATTCCCTCCCTCTAGAACTTCTATTAACTGGATATTAAACATCCTAAATTGATAGTCTAAATATCTTATCTTTTATCTCTTATTTTCTAGTTACCTTTTTGTTCTACTTTTGGGAAGAAGTCTCGGAGTTTTTCATACCCTCCTACAAAATCCTCTTTTTTTTCTGTTATATATTAATTTCAGTGGTAACTGAAAGAAGACCTTGGTCATTTCCTTGGACTGGTTGGTTTTTGCAGCTTCCATCTCAGTGACCAGCCCAAGGCCCCTGCATTCTGGAATCAAGGGAGGGGAAGGTATGTGTGGTTCTGATGGCTCAGATTGCCAGCTGCTCCTTATCCTCGTGGTCAGGGTCAGGCCTCAGCCCTGCCCTCCACTCTGACAGACGCCCTTGCATCAGGAGACTCTCCAGTTCAGGTTCCATCAGAAAAAGCTTTATTTAGTACCTTCCACCCCACCAAGCCCTAGAATTATGCTGGAGAGCTCAGGAATTCCTTCTACGATGGAATGGTGAACTCAGTGAGAAATGACTTGCCCTATGTCCTATGGGAGATAGAAGCAGTGCTGGATTGCGGGGTCAGGCAAGCCCAGCCCATGACCTCAACCTCCAGCACAGAGGACGCAGCTGATGAGTGGCCAGCTCTCCCTCCCTACTCACCTCTCTGTGTGTCACTTCCTAGCCTCCCTGTCTTCCCTTCCACCTCCACTGAAGGATCACAACAGGGTGAAGACCTTTAGAATGAATTGCACAAGTTGATCAAAAGAGAACACTGGATAGTCTATGCATAATTTTTTTCTATGCATCATTTTCAAGTGAAGAAATTTTAAAAAATTATGTAAATAAATGTCAATTCAACCAGGTGATCCTCAGTTTTAAATATGTGACCCTCACACACCCCATACTTTTATACAGAAGCACCCAGGAACTTGCTTTAATGGGCCTGTCTTGAACCTCTCTAACTGTTTCTTGGAAGCACTTTTTGAACCCCCTCGCGGTGGTATTGCCCATCTACAAACAGATGGCTTAGGGCTATGTTGCCATCTTTGTGTTTAGTAGTGCATATTAATGAAATTATTTGTCTTGTATGAGTATATTTTCTTTCACTATGTTATCCAACTAAGTGGGCAACAAAATAAAAATGTGATACTAGCAATAAGAAGGGTTAGGTCACAGGAATTTAATTTGGATGAGACAAGAAGCCACCAGAGTGGCCAATCTTAGGCTTTAAGGATGTTGAATTAATCCGGCTGGTGGTGTTTAGTTTTGAAAACAGCATGACTAGAGAATAAAGCTTAATTGGAGGGTTTACAGTCTTTTTGAGATATCTTCCAGAGTTCATGTGTCAAAGCTCATGGGAGGATTCTGATTGGTTCTGCTCAGATCACACATTTGAACCAATCACCACGGAGAAGGAAATAAACAATTAGAATTGGACCAATGAGGCCATTCCAGGGGCTTCTATGTTTGACACCCCTTCAGACTCATATGTGGTTCATGTCATGCTTTCCCAGTGAAAGCTTGCTGGAAGACAAAACCTGACCGTTATAATCATTCATAGACATTGTATCAGTGCCCTCTCAGAATAAGGCATTATATTCAGCTTTGTGGAGAAAAGCAAAGATTAATCAGACTCATCTGGCCAAAGGGGGCTTAGAGCAAGCAAGAGATTTAGTTATGTCCATAAATATCTAAAACAGCCTCAGTTCAGTTCAGTTCAGTCGCTCAGTTGTGTCTGACTCTTTGCGACACCATGAATCGCAGCACACCAGGCCTCCCTGTCCATCACCAACTCCCAGAGTTCAGTCAGATTCACGTCCATCAAGTGGGTGATGCCATCCAGCCATCTCATCCTCTGTCGTCCCCTTCTCCTCCTGCCCCCAATCCCTCCCAGCATCAACATCTTTTCCAATGAGTCAACTCTTCGCATGAGGTGGCCAAAGTACTGGAGTTTCAGCTTCAGCATCATTCCCTCCAAAGAAATCCCAGGGCTGATCTCCTTCAGGATGGACTGGTTGGATCTCCTTGCAGTCCAAGGGACTCTCAAGAGTCTTCTCCAACATCGCAGTTTAAAAGCCTCAATTCTTCTGCGCTCAGCCTTCTTCACAGTCCAACTCTCACATCCACACATGACCACTGGAAAAACCATAGCCTTGGCTAGACAGACCTTTGTTGGCAAAGTAATGTCTCTGCTTTTGAATATGCTATCTAGGTTGGTCATAACTTTGCTTCCAAGGAGTAAGTGTCTTTTAATTTCATGGCTGCAGTCACCATCTGCAGTGATTTTGGAGCCCAAAAAAATAAAGTCTGACACTGTTTCCACTGTTTCCCCATCTATTTCCCATGAAGTGATCAGATCAGATGCCATGATCTTCGTTTTCTGAATGTTGAGCTTTAAGCCAACTTTTTCACTCTCCTCTTTCACTTTCATCAAGAGGCTTTTTAGTTCCTCTTCACTTTCTGCCATAAGGGTGGTGTCATCTGCATATCTGAGGTTGTTGATATTTCTCCCGGCAATCTTGATTCCAGCTTGTGCTTCTTCCAGCCCAGTGTTTCTCATGATGTCCTCTGCTTATAACAGCCTGCCTGCATGCTAAGTCTGTTTAGTCATGTCCAACTCCTTGTGACTGTATGGACTGTAGCCCTCTAGGCTCCTCTCTCCATGGGATTTTCCAGGCAAGAATACTGGAGTGGGTGGCCATGCCCTCCTCCAGGGGATCTTCTGGACTCAGGGATTGAAGCCGAGTCTCTTATGTCTCCTGCATTGGCAGGCGAGTTCTTTACTGCTAGCGCCACCCAGGAAGCCCATAACAGCTTGCAGTTGGGCTCTAAAGGCACAGACAGATTGCTCTTAGATGCCTGTGGAAACCAGTGCAGAAGAATAATCCTATAAACTTTGTCATTTGTTGGATGGAACCACCAAGGTGAGGGAGCATCAATCTTGTTTACCCAGAGATGGCCTGATGCCTGGGCCTGATTTCCTGAGGTCTTTCCAGGCATCTACAGTGCTGTTTTCTTTCAGGTCCAACCTCCCATTCTTCTACTCAGCATCCCGTCCTGACTTACCCAACTCACATCAGGACCCTGACTCCTCCCTTCATCCTCTGCCAGGCTGGTCCATGCAGCAGTTTTCTGCCTCCTGCGGCATCATCACAGACATTTCAACTTCTGATTTCTGAACTCCACTAAGACACCTGACTGGTGATGAGCTTCAGATCAGATCTGGCCCCAGCCTTTGTTCTAAGTGTCTCTTCAAGCAAATGTTCTAAGTGTCTCTTCAGCCTCCTATGCCTGGACTTCTAAGGGATTTCAGTCTGTTGGCGAAACTCTCCAATCACCGACAACCTGCCATGTGGTGAAGCTCAGTCTTTAGAATATCCCCCCTGTCATCCCATCATATCCCCCACCCAGGATCCCACTGGAAAGTTAAACTTTTGTAAAAGAGGGAAAGTGTCTGTGGCTAGGTGGAAAGGGACAGTGCCTGGACTGGAGGCAGGGCCACATATGGTTAGAAGGGAACTCTAAGCTAGCTAGCTAGCTAGATTGGCCTCTGGGGCTCCATCAGTTAATAATTTCAGTTTACTCAGGGCATTGGTTTCACAACTCTGCATGTTCCAGAAAATACTTGTGACTTTTTCCCCCACACACTGGTAAGAATGTGAAAAGTTGTCAGTCAAATAGTTATTTGCTCCATAAGGAAGCACACAGCAGGCTTACATATTTTCCTTTCTTAATGACTCTCTGAGTGAATTAACGCCTTTTTTAAAAAATTGAGGTAAAATTCACATAACATAAAATTAACTATTTTAAGGTGTATATTCAGTACCATTTAGTACATTCACAATGTTCTGCAACCACGACTCTCTCCACTATTGAGTTCTAAAACATGTTCATCACCCTAAAAGAAAATCTCTTACCCATTAAACAGTTACTCCCCCCTGCCCCCTTGCCTAAACCCCTGGCAACTACCAACCTGCTTTTTGTCTTTATAGATTTGCCTATTCTGAATGTTTCATATAAAGTTAGTTGTACAATACATCATCTTTTTGCCTAGCTTGTTTCACTCAGCGTAATGTTTTCAAGGTTCATCCACAGTGTAGTATGTATCAGTACATCACTATTTTTCATATGACTGAATTACATTCAATTGTAAGTATAACCACATTTATTCATCCATTCCATTGATGGATATTTGGGTTGTTCCTACCTTTTATCTGTTGTGACTATGCTGCTGAGAACATTCATATGTGTTCACATACTTGTTTTCTATTATTTGGGCCATATATCTATCTAGAAATGGAATTTCTGGACCACGTGGTGATTCTATGTTTAACTTTTTGAGAAACCACTGTGCTCCCTTCCACAGAAGCTGAACCATTTTACATTTCCACCAGTGATATACAATAGATCCAATTTTTCCACATCTTCTTCAACATTTATTTTTGGAGTGTTTTTTTTATAGCCTATATCCTAGTTGGTGTGAAGCGGTATCTCATTATGGTTTTTCTGTGCATTTCCCTAAGTACTAATGATGTAGAGCATCTTTTCATGTTGTTGGTTAATTAAATCAATTGGCCACAGATGTATAAATTTATTTCTGGGTTATTTTAGTTAAATTCTATACCATTGGTCTATATGTTTATCCTTATACCAGTACCATTCTGTTTTGATTACTGTAGGCTTCGAGTAAGTTTTACAGTTAGGAAGTGTGAGCTCTCCAGTTTTGGTTTTCTATTTCAATATTCCTTTGGTGAACTAAAACTAATGCTAATTACAGAAAGGACTTCTGTGTTTGGTCAGACTCACCCAAGTCATCCCAGGCAGCAACTTGTTATAGGAGAAGGATCCTTGGAGACCTGAGTTCTGATTCTGGCTTTGCTCCTGCGGTACTGGAGGAGACTCTTGAGAGTCCCTTGGACAGCAAGAAGATCAAACCAGTCAATCTTAGAGGAAACCAACCCTGAATATTTATTGGAAGGACTGATGTTGAAACTGAAGCTGCAATGCTTTGGCCAACTCATTGGAAAAGACCCTGAAGCTGGGAAAGATTGAAGCAACTGAACACAACAACCGGCTCTCCAGGTGTCCTTTGTAAATCACGTGTCCTCTTTAGGTCTTTACTCTTTTGCAAAATGGAGACAAGGGGGCTCCAACTTACATTTCCCCTTGAAGTGGTACTTGAAGCTTTTTAATAAGCTCACCCCAAAAAATGCTTAGAATTTTCAGATTGAGGACCCAGGTACCAGAGAAGTTACTGTCAGACAGCTCCCTCCAACCCCACAAGTATAGCTACCTGGCCTGCTTCTATACTGTCAGCCTGCTCCTTCCTGCCTCATCAATAAAGATGTTATTCTCGCAAGCACTGACCTGGCAGAGTGAAATTCTAGCAAGCACTAAACTGAAAAGTTTGAGTCAAGGAGAACATTAAGAGACTGAGTTACCTTTAGTACCTCCTCTGATTGTCATTGAAATTATGCTTGATATTCTCTAGAACTTGACTAATGAGTAAAAAGTGAAGTCTCATATATTTTAGATGGCACAATTCATTCATTTATCCAAAAACATTTATAGGTAACTGTTATGTGCTAGGCATGGTGGGTGGTTATTATGGGCCATACAAGGATACATTAGGTATGAGTCTCACCTCTGGTTCCACATTTGAATAATATTAAGGGGAATTTTCATTGTTTTGAAAGTCCCTAATTTTCTCATTGATTTGGGCATTGCTTTCAATTTTTAAATTGCTACTGCACATGTTAATGACTTTGGGTGTGTGCTTGCTAAATTGCTTTTCATGTTCTACTCTTCGCGACCCTATGAACTGTAGTCCACCAGATTCCTCCACCCATGGGATTGTCCAGGCAAGAATACTAGAGTAGGTTGCCATGCCCTCCTCTAGGGGATCTTCCTGACCCAGGGATTGAGCTGTTAGTTCTGTTAGGTCTCCTGCACTGGCAGGTGGGTTCTTTACCACTAACTATCACCACTTGGGAAGCCCTGTTAATGACCACAAAAGAAAAAGTAAAAGTGTTAGTCGCTCAGTAATATACAACTCTTTGCAACCCCATGGACTGTAGCCCTCCAGGCTCCTTGGTCCACGGGATGCTCCAGCAAGAATACTGGAGTGGGTTGCCATTTCCTGCTCCAGGGGATCTTACCAACCTAGGGATTGAGCTCAGTTCTCCTTCATGCAGGCAGTTTCTTTACCATCTGAGCCACCAGAGGAGCAACTACCACACATCTGAAGCCCCTTTCTACACCAAGCAATTTCGTACAGTCTGTGTTACCTGGCTGAAATCAGGATACACACCACGGTTGTCTTCTTAACTTGATGTAATTTCCCTGAATTATTTTCTTGTAGAGATACAGTCCAAATTGTAGACGGTGAGGTACAATGCCTCCTTAAAATGGTCACGGGGCACTTTAGGGAGCGGAGGGCCTGAACTACCTCCAGTGTCTAGATGAGGACAGAGTCACACCTGATTCCAGAAGAAAGCAGTGGGTGATCCTGGTCTTGGGTCACTTTATTCTTCCCAGAAGGTTCAGAACTGCTCCCCTGCATCCACTTATGCCTGAGGGCTAGCAGGGGCTGGGCCAGGCAGGGATGAGGAGCTGAGAGGAAGGGCAACAGGAATAATTACTTGGGCTGGCAGCGCCTGGCTAGGTGGACCCTTGGGACCCCGGAGGAGAAAAGAGTGAGGGTTCCTTTAATGGCCACAGGTGTTGGAGTAGAAAATTTTCCATGAAAAGGGGGCTGTTCCACATGATTAAAACAACCACTTGGTCAGCTTGGCAAGTTCAGACTTGTTTGTTTCACACTTCGCAGCGTGTCCTTCAACTCCATTCAGAGGCTGTTCCAATTGCTAAAGGAATTCCTTTTCTTTTTACTCACTAATAAGGAAGGAGTGGGAGAAACTGGGCCTCCAAGGGCAGGCAGAGGCAGGGTGCTTGGTTTTGTTGGAGTCGGAGGGGAGCGAGGCGGGGGATGCAGATGAAGGGAGCTGACTTGGCAGCTGGTAAACCTTGGAGTGGGGGCGCGGGAGGGCCCTGCAGAGGGCCCTCCAGTTGGACAGAGGGCCTGTCCAGTTGGTGGCTGCTTGGCGGGAGAAGCCGGCGGTAGAGTGACTCGGACCAAAGTCCGTCCAAGAGAGAGAGCTCAAGACCTGGTCCTCGCCGTGGTCACAAAGGGGAGTGTTTCAAGGGAAGCTGGGGAGGAAGACAAGCGCGCACCCCCTGGGGTGTTTAGACACTGCGCATCCACCTGCAGGGAGAAGTGAAGACAAGAAGCAGCGTAAGCGCATGCGCGACCTCCACGCCCACCGTCCTGGCGGGTTACTGGGTGACTCCCTGTCTGGGGACCCCTCTGTAAAATGGGGCTGCTTGAGGAGTGAAGAGGGCCAATTTCGAAGAAAGCATGTGAACAACCGATAGTGTTAATGGTGGGGATCCTTCCTTAGTCCTCATCCAAGGTTCTTACCTGTTCTCTCCTCCTAGGATTTAATTGTGCTGAACCCACTCCAGTACTCTTGTCTGGCAAATCCCATGGACAGAGGAGCCTGGTGGGCTGCAGTCCATAGGGTCGCTAGGAGTCGGACACGACTGAGCGACTTCACTTTCACTTTTCACTTTCATGCATTGGAGAAGGAAATGGCAACCCGCTCCAATGTTCTTGCCTGGAGAATCCCAGGGACAGAGGAGCCTGGTGGGCTGCCGTCTCTGGGGTCGCACAGAGTCGGACACGACTGAAGCAGCTTAGCAGTAGCAGCAGATAGACGATAGATAGATAGATGCTGGGTGGATAGGTAGGGAGAGGATGGATAGATAGGTGAAGGATGCATTGATATGATTTGATAGATGGGTAATTAGATGTGCTTAATCGCTCAGTCATGTCCAACTCTGTGACCCCGTGGACTGTAGCCCACCAGACTCCTCTGTCCATGGAGATTCTCCAGGCAAGAGTTGCTATCCCCTCCTCCGGGGGATCTTCCTAACCCAGGGATCAAACCCAGGTCTCCAACCATTGCAAGCAGATTCTTTACCATCTGAGCCACAAGGGAAGCCCATGAATACTGGAGTGGGTACTCTAGCCCTTCTCCAAGGGACCTGCCCAACCCAGGAATTGAACTGAGGTCTCCTGCATTGCAGGTGGATTCTTTACCAGCTGAGCTACCAGAGAAAGCCCAGGTAGATAGATAGGGAGGTGGATAAATGATAGAAACAAACCTTACCCATTCAGCTCCTGTATCTCCCCAACTGAAGCGCAGGATGTAGAGAAGTGCCTCATAAAAGACAGGGCCTGGATCCATGAAGGCGTTTAGAGCAAAGGTAGATACGGGGCTATGCTTAGACTTGATAACCTGGCAGGACAGGGTTCAGATCTGCCCCTTACTGGCTGAGTGTGCTTGGGGAAGCTACTGGATCTCCAGGCCTGACTTGCCCCATCAGTAAAACAGGATCCCAGCAGTACCTGCTCTCGGGACTGCGGTGAGCTCTGACTTAGTGTGGGCAGCAAAGGCAGCTGTATGCTGGACATGGGTTCCAGTGCCTGTTCGCTCTCTTCTTTCCTGCTTTCTTGCAGCTTTGCTTCCAGAGTTCCCCACATACAGCCAGCTTGTAGCTGGTTTATATCTTTTCGAAGGCAACACTTCAGACACAGAAGCAAATCTCAATCAAGTCCTGAATCCAAGTCTCTGGAGAAGAGAATCTGGAAGGACCCTCCAGGCTCCGCCACAACCGTAACCCCCTCCAGTCAGAAGTAAGGGACCCAGTGGTGCAAATGCGGATGCCACTCCATACCTTCAGCTCCTGCCAAGAAAAGAAACAGTTCTCAGAGGGAAGGGTGGACACACGTGACAGGATGAGCAGACACCCCTCAGCTCTCTACCGTGGCTCCCCAGAAATAAACATTCTCTCCAGACCGACCCCCGTACTGCCTTTCATCTCAAAGTTCACATCTTCCTGGGATTAAGTCCTTCAGCCCCTACCTCCACCCCAATCTGTCCCCTGTTCCCCCATTCCATCCGCACTGGTATGACCCTCCTAAAGCTTCCAGTGTGCGCTCCACTGGGTGGGCTAGGGATGATCCCAGAGTGTGAGCCCTACCCCCAAGGTGCTGACAGTCTAGCTGGTGACAGCGAGACAACACACGCAAACCCACTGAAGAGGTGCCTGGTACACACGCAAACCCACTGAAGAGGTGCCTGGTACACACGCAAACCCACTGAAGAGGTGCCTGGTACACACGCAAACCCACTGAAGAGGTGCCTGGTACTAAACCGTGAGTCGTAACCCTGAGGGCTCCAGGGATCCAGAGAAGGGAGGATCCATGTAGACTGGAGTGATCAGAGAAAGCTTCCTAGAGGAGGAGGAACCAGGGCAGACTTGAAGACGGCGGGGATTGGGAAGAACATTCCAGGCAGGCGCTAGAGGAATGGAGAGAGTCCTGCTGATTAGCTGCCCAGGTGGGGAAGGGGTGGTGGGAAGGAGGGGAGAAGTCCAGCTCCAGCGGAGCCGTGACTGTGATGGGCCTCCCTGGCCACGCATGGCCCTCCGACTGCGTGCTGGAGGTCGGTGTGTCCCGGCCTCCCTCCCACCCCACTCAGACAGGCTGGCTATCGGGCTCCCGACCCCAGAGCTGCCCCATTGATTGGCCTGTGAAAGGCCACTTGGTGGGCTGGTTGCCGAGAGACGGCCCCAGAGGCCAGGGCTGGGATTAGCAAGTGGCCCTGTTTGCTCTCATTGCGGGGAGGAAAGAGGACTTTGGTCTCAGCTTATCAAACTGCCCTGGGTTTGAAAGCCCAGGAATGCAGCCTTGGCCAAATGTGCAGGTTCACAGGACACCCATTAATCAAACAGTTCCCTTCCCTCCACCCCAATAACCTGGCCCCCACTCCACATACATACACACTCACACTCACATACGCACACACTGCCACTGCACTTTTATATGGTGTCTTGGAAGGCCAAGCCCAGCTGGCTGCTGAGCCTGAAACACCTCAGTGAGATGTTTCACGCTGGGCTGGTCTGCATGCTATGTCTTTCCCCTAGTTTTCCTGGGGGCCACGGAGGAGAAGAAGCCAGAACACCATCTTGCTGCCTCTCTTCTCCATACAAATGGAAACTCATTGTTTCCTCAAGATGGAAAGAAAAATATCCTGGGAAGCAGCTTATTAAAGTTTTTTTAAAGTTTCAAGCAGTAAGCTTTTTAAACAAAATATTTTTTTTAAGAAAACATAAAATTCCTCTTACACAGTGGATGAAACTACTGTGGAACGTCACATATCAACTCAGAGGCCAAGCGTCACAGCTTCTAACCCACGGCTGCTGTGTCTTCAGGGTAAAGGGGCTGGAGACTGTCACCCTACCGGGCCAGCTCTCTTCCTGTCCTCGCCTCCACCAGACCACCAAGCACCAAGCACTGAATCTAAGAAAAGTGAATTTCTTACAAAAAATACAAAGAAAAACAATAAATGCGAGTTCCTGTTAATAGGTTCTAAAAACCAGCTGCCTGGGTTCCAGACAGGGGCACACGGCTTGGAGTGATCCAGAGTGAAGGTTCATGGCCTTGAGAAGACAGTGTGTTTCTATGTGTGGGCTCCAGCTACCAGACCTCAGATGTCAACCTTGGTGGCAGAGAGGGCGCAGACTGGAAGGAGAGAGATAAAAGGCTGAGATAATCCACACCATCCAGACAGTAGCTGAAATCCTTTGTTCTGCTCTGGGCACCACGCTTGAAGTTACCTCAAATTGTAAACAGGAGCCCAACCCAAGGGGCTGAGTTGGCTGGTGAAGCACTCCAAGGTTATGTCCAGTGAGTACGTGCAGACCTGAAGTTGCACGTCCAGAGAAGTTTGCCAACTCTCCTTGGACCCACGTGTTACCGTCTCTTGACCCCACCCATTGCCCTCCACCCACGGCTGCCACCTTAGCCCAGGCACCCAGTGCCTCTGGCCAAGCTGCCTGCAGCCACCTCCCCTGGACTCTCTGCTCCAGCCAGAGGACACCCTGGAAATGCCTTCTCCACCTGGCAGCTGGCATGACCTTGCTAAATTCCACACCTGATCCTGCCTTTCCCCTATCAAAACTCCCTGGTCTGTGCCCTCCCTCGGCCCTGCTAGGGCCTCGGAATCAGGTCCAGCTGGTGCCCTACCTGGGGTAAGCTGTCGGTCTCCCCACACATTCTGAATCACTTGCAGTGCAGGCGCCAGGCTGTACCCTGGACTCCCATGTCCCAGCCCCTCTGTCTGGAGCACACAGAGCTCCAGCACCCAGCCTGAGTAGCCGTCATGTGCCCTCCAGCACGTGGCTTCCTCTCCTCTGGGCAGCGCCCAGCCCCCAGGGAGTCTCCCAGCCTGCAGACTATCACCCTCCAGGGCCAGCTTTGTTCCTGTCCTCGCCTCCACCAGACCACCAAGCACATGTCTGCCCTCAGCTCTCAGGCCTGGCCCAGCACCCAGCAGGAACCCTCTCAGTATTTCCCAATGCATGAATACCAGCTATTTTCCAATATCACAGGGCTGTCTGGGGGAAGGAGGGTTCATCCTAACCCAAGTGGCACAGTCAGAACAAGTGAGTGGAAGTGACAGACGGGCAGGAACCCAGGGGGCCTCCCCTCTGCCATAGGCTGCTCCCGGAGGCAGTGAAGACCCTGTCACCTGTGGTCACTGAACATGACAGGCTGGTCCCTTAAAGGGATGACCACAGAGAGGATTACATTTAGATGAGAAAACCTCCATGGCTTCCAGTTACACACCAGTCATGCTGAGACTTGAGCTGCCCCAGTCAGGCCCAGCCAGGCTGAGCCTCCGAGCTGCTGAGGAGCCAGACGCAGCCCTGGTAGGACCCAGAACCTGTCACCATTCTGCAGAGGCATGCTGGGTGCCTTTGGGAAGACAGGGGGTTGGTGGACATTTGACCATCAGCCTGTGGCCTCCAGGGGGAAAGGTAGAGTCTCCTCCCCCAAACTCTCCTCCCTGAGGGCTTCCCTGGCGGCTCAGGTGGTAAAGAATCTGCCTGCAATGTGGGATACCTGGGTTCAATCCTGAGGTTGGGAAGATCCCCTAGAGAAGGGCATGGCAACAACCCACTCCAGTTTTCTTGCCTGGAAAATCCCCTGGACAGAGGAGCCTAGCGGGCTACAATCCATGGGGTTGCAAAGAGTCATCAGGCACAACTGAGCGACTAACACACTTCGTTGTGGGCCCCCAGGGGCAGAGGAGTCTCCTCCCCCGAAACCTGCAGGGCCTTCTTGAGACCAGAGCCACGTCTTCTCACCCAACGCTGAACCAGCATCTTTGCCATCAGAGTCAACCCAGGTGCTGCAGGGGAGGGGAGGTGACCTCAGCCCAGCCAGCACGGCTCCTTGGCCTCAGCGGGGCTGTCCTCCCTTGCCAGCAAGGTCACTGTTATCTCCGCTGCGAGTGCACTCGCAGGGCCTGGACGCCCTCCAAATATGTAGAGGGAGTTTTCACCTAACCCAAGACTAAGAGGCCTCCCACGCTTGACATTTTCCAAGTGCTGGAAACTCCAGGCGAGGACAAGAAGGAAAAGCACCGCGAAACACCTTTGCAGCCATGGGCTGTGGACGTCACCTGCATGAGGGCACTGGTTTGTATGTCAAAGTGTGTGTATCAATGTGTGTGTGTGTGTGTGTGTGTGTGTAAGCATGTGCCAATGTGTGTCTTATGCACGTGTTAACATGCCCGCATGTGCCTATGTGTTCACAGGGGTATAGAGAAGCAATTTCCTTTGATCGCAAGGCTGGACTTATGGAAACGTTTTGTCCAGAGCCCTCTCCCAGGCTGGGAAGCCAGGGTAAAATGGCTCCCATTCTCAGTGTCTAACTACTCGCTGGATGTGGCCACTGGCAGTACCCTCAATTCCTTTGAAATCTTTCACTGTGAGCCATCTTCATCCTCTACAGAAACTTCCACTCCCCTGTTGCTGTCAGAGGTGTCATCACTTTCCTGGATTCAGGGTCTAAGCCTCAAAGCCACTGGGCAAGAGGGGGACGTAATGTTCATTGAGAGTCCTGAATCCAGGCCTTCCCATCCCCGGCTGTGTGACGCCGGTGAGCTAGCCTCTCAGCTGGCAAATCTGAAAGCGGCCTGAATGTACGATCACACATGAGCACCTCTCTCCACGTTTCTGTAGTGCCCCGCACTGTAAATCCACTTTTCCAGTGTCAAATTTAAAAAGCAGAACAAAAGCAATAAAGCTTTCTGATCCCTGACTGAATGAACTATCCTCTGTGCCCTGATGCACCCACACAGAAACACTCACAACCACGTGAACGTGCCTAACACCACTGGACGATACACTTAAAAATGGTTAAGATGTCAATTTTACATTATGTATAACTGACCACAACTAAAAATGAGAAACATTTTCTGTACCAAATGGATGTTACTGATTACAGCAACATCTTCCCCACTGGTCTATGGGCTAAAAGGGCAGTTTTATAGCCCTGTCATCTCTCACCAAGCCTGGCACCTAGTGGAAACCCCATACCTTTTAGTAAACTGCAGGAGGCTTTGGAAAGAGGGGTGGCTTGGGGGTTAAGGAGGACAGAGTGGAGCCTGGTACAGAAGCTGAGGGATAGGTGATAACGTTCAGCCGTGAGCACTTGCCTTCTTTCTCTGAGAAGATCTTCTGAAATCAGGTGGAATTCCCTGAGATAGGCGAGTAGGCAGGTTTAGAGTCACATAGACTTGCCTCTGCTCCCTGGAACTGCTTTTCACCTGGCTCCTCTTGCCCTTCAAGGAGACTTAGGTACCAAAAAAAAAAAACGGAGGGGGCAATTACCTGACAATCCAGTGGTTAGGACTCTGTGCTTTCATTGAGCGTGGGTTCAATCCCTGGTTGGGGATCTAAGATTCCACAAGCCACCTGGTCTGGCCAAAAATAAAAATAAATAAAAATGTAAAAATAAAAAATAAAATAAATAAGTAAAATAAAAATAAATGAAATAAAAATGTTTAGAAATAAATAAAGGGAATAAAAGTTAAATATATTTGTATAAATAAAATAAACAACCATGTCCTACTGTATAGCATAGGGAGCTATATGTAATATCCTGGGATAAATCATAATGGAAAAGGATGTATATACGTGTATAACTGAGTCACTGTGCTACACTGCAGAAATTAACACAACACTGTAAATCAACTATAAAATGTAAACTTTAAAATAATTAAAATTAATTATTTAAATCATAAAACCATGTATTATTAAAACAAAACTAAAATAAACTTAAAAATAAAAGGTAAATTCTTCTTGAATATCTGTAAAACACAAAAGCTTGTAATAGTCACACTATTTCTGATGTCTTCACTTTTAAGCAATATGAAAAAAAGCAAAACATGACACCCTGCTTTCACTTATTAAAATGAAAGTAAATCTTTGAATTAGAAAAAGGCAGAAAGTAAAGATATGTTGGTTTTAAAATACAAACAATATAGTCTATCTTGAACTGGAAGTGAAAATAAATGCTGCCTGTGATGGGTTTATTATTTTATTTTGGCTGTGCTGGGGCTTTTCTCCAGTTGCAGTGCACAGGCGTCTCACTGCCGTGGCTTCTCATGTTGTGGAGCACAAGCTTTACGGCTCACAGGCTTTAGGGCTCACAGGCTCAGTAGTTGCAGCTCCTGGGGTCTAGAGCACAAGCTTAGGTAGTTGCCGCATGCGGGCCTTGTTGCCCTGTGGCATGTGGAATCTTCTCGGATCAGGGATCAAACTAGCGTCTCCTACATTGGCAGGCAGACTCTTTACCTCTGAGCAACCAGGGAAGCCCATGTTTTACAAACAAATGATACACAACTGCAGGTGACTATAATAGAATAGCCTGAATGAGTTTATTCCCAGGGTAAATCAAAGCTGTTAAAATATGTATTGTGTTTATTTTTCTGCATTTCAAAAACTCAACAATTCTTGGGTGCAAAGGAAACCAAAGCATGAAGAAATGTTCTTAATCATTATCAAAAATCATTAATAGCCACTTAAGTCCTTCGAGGTGTATTTAGTCAACATCCAAAAGAACTACTAAGAGACACATTTGAAAAGTCACTTGTATGTATGGACTGGAGTGTATCTTTCTTGCAACATTCAGAAAACTAAGATTGTGGCATCTGGTCCCATCATTTCATGGCAAATAGGTGGGAAGAAAGTGGAAACAGTGACAGATTTTATTTTCTTGGGCTCCAAACTCACTGCAGACAGTGAAATTAAAAGACACTTGCTCCTTGGAAGAAAAGCTATGACAAACCTAGATAGCATATTAAAAAGAAAAGACATCACTTTGCTGACAAAGGTCTGTGTAGTCAAGGCCATGGTTTTTCCAGTAGTAATGTACGGATGTGTGAGTTGGACCATAAAGAAGGCTGAGCACCCAAGAATTGATGCTTTTGAACTGTGGTGCTGGAGAAGACTCTTAAGAGTCCCTTGGACAGCAAGGAGATCAAACCAGTCAATCCTAAAGGAAATCAACCCTGAACGTTCATTGAAAGGAATGATGCTGAAGCCGAAGCGTGCTGCAGTCCATGGGGTCGCAAATAGTCATATACAACTGAGTGAATGAACAGCAACAATGAATAAGAGAATGTGACTTTTAGACCCAGAACAAAGTTTAAAGAAAACATCCTGAATATAGGAGCCTGCCGCCCTTGCATACAGTAGGTGCCCAGTAAATGCTGTCCGGTCCAGTCCTCAGATATCCACTTTGAACTATTGATCTGACCCTCAAAAAGGACCCAATTCTCTCTCCTTCTGGGCCTCAAACTCCCCTTTCTTTCCAGTGAGCAGCAAGCTCACTGTTCCTCGGTTTCCCTCTGCACAGAAGGAGGGCTTTACAGTTAATATACTACCGCCTCTGGTTGCAGCTTTAAGAGGTGTAACATTTGATAAGCTCCATTTAGCCTGGCTGGGCTGCATTGTTTAAATTATTCAGGCAGTTTGCTCCCCTGCCGTCCCCTCCCCCACCCCAAGGATTTCTGCTCCACTGAGCCCGCTGCCTGCCAGTTACCAGGAAGAAAGGAAGGGAGTCAGCGGGCCGTTTCTCACTCTAGGACTGAAAATCAGTTCCAGCCGTTGTTCGAGGCCTATCACACCCCATTATTCCTTGCTAATTGCAAGCCTGGTATGCGGTTAACTCTTTGAGAACAATGACGGCTTTGAGTGCCGGGGAGACGCAGGGCTGCCCCTCCAGCCCTCCCCCCTACTCCCGTTGCCCTGTCCCACCATCCTCAGCTGACTCCGCCTGTCTGGGATTCCAAAGGTCTCACTTTGAGGAAGAGGAAACTTGGAGAACGGGCTTACCAGGTGGCTCAGTGGTAAAGAATCCGACTGCCTTTCCAGGAGACTTAGGAGACCACGGTTCAGTCCTTGGGTTGGGAAGATCCCCTGGAATAGGGAAAGGCAACACATTCCAGCATTCTTGCCTGGAGAATTCCATGGACAGAGGAGCCTGGTGAGCTACAGTGCATGGGGTCACAAAGAGTCGGGCACAACTGAGAAACTGAGTGTGCAGGCGAAACTTGAAGAACAGCTTGCTCCCCAGGCATTCTGATGGTGGGGCATGTAGCGGGGAGTGGGGCACTGGGGACAGAGCCTGTGTCTGAATAACGGGGAGAACAGACAGTCTAGACTTAGCAGCTGCTCAACAGCGCCTGCCTCAGCTGTCATACTTTGGCCACCTGATGTGAAGAACTGACTCATTGGAAAAGACCTTGATGCTGGGAAAGACTGAAGGCAGGAGGAGAAGGGGACAACAGAGGATGAGAAGGTTGGATGGCATCACCAACTTGATGGACATGAGTTTGAGCAAGCTCCGGGAGTTGGTGATGGACAGGGAAACCTGGTGTGCTGCAGTCCATGGGGTCACAAAGAGCCAGACTGAGCAACTGAACTGAACTGAGCTGAGGCTGTTGGTCTCAGAAAACGCTTGCTCCTCCTGGCCTGAGAAACAGGGATGGCGAGAACTCAGGCATCTCCTGTAGACAGATCATTCACTGGAACAGTTTGCTTAAAAGCCACAGGACTTCCCTGGTGGTCCAATGGCTAAGACTTCATGTTCCAAATGAAGGGGGCCTGGGTTCAACCCCTGGTTGGGGAACTAGATCCCATACGCCGAAACTAAGACCTGGTGAAGCCAAAGAAACAAATATATAAAAAATAAATACGGAAGGGGATTCAAGAGGGAGGAGAAATATGTACACCTATGGCTTTTTCGTGCTGATGTATGGCAGAAACCAACACGATATTGTAAAGAAATTATTCTTTAATTAAAAATAAATACATATAAAAAAGACAATGACTAAATGCAGATGGTTAGCAGGCACTGTGAATGGGAGATTATTTATTTCCATCTACCGAATTCATTGAACTTAATTTGACAGCTCTTTCCTTAGAACAAATAAAAATAATTGTAAGAGAGGGCACATGACCTGCAAAGACTAAAATATCTGCTCTGATCCTTTACAGAAAATATTTGCTCACCCCTGACCTTGAGTTTGGATGAAAGGAGACTAAGGCCACATAGCCACTAAATATAGCTCGTGAGCCTTTGTTGAATTGGATCCCGGAGAAAATGGGCGTTAGTGAAATAGCTGGAAAATTTGAATAAGACCTGCAGATTAGATAAGAAAGTGCATCCATGTCCATTTTGATCATTGTACAGTGGTTCTGTAAGATGTTAATATTTGGGAAATCTGGGTATGTGGGAGTTCTTTGTACTGTTTTTGCAACTCTTTTGTAAGTTTAAAATTATTACTAGAGGGAAAAAAAAAAAGTCTACAGAAAAACAGTTACAAAGAGATGGAGAGTCATCTTCCTCGCCAGAACCCAGGGGCCCAGGAGAAGACAGTCTTACGGTAGGGAAGCACCCAGGAGCGGAATGCAGAGTTCAGGAGGCTACCCTCCCCAGAGGACCTGAGTTTGACCTCACGGGCCCAGATGCTGCAGAGAACACAGGTTTGGGGAAAGGATGTGAAGTGAGGGGGGAGGGAAGAAAGATGGTGGAAGAATGTCCATGTGGTGATCCCTCTCCATAAAACCTAGCGCCTCAGCCAACTTACTAACCTTACGAAACACAAGCGTGATTAGATTTCTCATGTAAGTTCAGGGCCCAAAGTGGCATCAGCTGGCAGGAGGGTGAACAGAGCTGGTATATCAGAACGCAAGGACAGAGACCATGGCCCATAAGGAAGTGAGGCTGGTCATTCACAGAAATCTCGGGAGGCCTCAGGGCTTACCCAGGCTGGGAAACAGGAGGGGAGAAAAATGTACCTAAATTGCTAAGGGGCAGATAGAGAAGGAAATGGCAACCCACTCCAGTATTCTTGCCTGGAAAAATCCCGCGGACAGAGGAACCTGACGGGCTGCAGTCCATGGGGTCAACAAAGTCAGATACAACCTAGCAACTGAACAACAACAGAGAGGTCCCAGGGGCTGGGCTGCCCGATCAGGCAGTATGGCACCGAAAATGTGCATACATCCTCACAAGGGTAACCGACTCTCCCCTGAGAGCATATAGCCAAGAATGGCCTCAGGATGATCAGCGGGGCACCGGCGAGTCAGCCCATTGGAAGTTAATGCTTGACTCACTCACAGCCACCCCGGGTGCTGCCGGCTTTTGCCACCACCCGAACCTGGTAACCAAACCCTGGCGGAGGTCCACGTGCTGTGTGCAAGCAGCACAACTGATCTGTGGATTCTGCAGCTAGTTCAGTTCAGCTCAGTTCAGTTCAGCTCAGTCGCTCAGTCGTGTCCGACTCTTTGCGACCCCATGAATCGCAGCACGCCAGGCCTCCCTGTCCATCACCAACTCCCGCAGTTCACTCAGACTCTGCAGCTAGTAGCTAGCAACAGAACAGAAAGTCCTGCCCCTGCCAAAGCATCTTTAAGGAAAGAGGGTGGATTCTTCCCTCGGTGGTAAAAAATCCATCTACCAATGCAGGAGAGGTTTGGTCCCTGATCTGGGAAGGTCTCACTTGCCACGGAGCAACTAGGCCTGTGCACCACAACTATTGAGCCCGCGTGCTCCAACTACTGAGTCCCTCGCGTCCCAGAGCCTGCGCTTTGCAACAAGAGAAGCTGCTGTGGTGAGAAGTCTGGGCACTGCAACTCGAGAGTAGCCCCCACTCCCCATAGCTAGAGAAAAGCCCTTGCACCAACAGCACGGCCAAAAATAAATTAAAATTTAAAATTATTTTAAGAAAGAAAAGAGGGCATACGGAGAGCAGGAGATTCTCACCAAACAGTTCCCTGAGAAGAGCCAAAGAGGCAACAAACCTCAAAATATTCACACTGGGAGAGGCCCTGGAGCTCAGGGGAGCCAGCCCACTGCATTTGGGTGTTAGAAAGGCTCAGAGCTAAGCCAAGAGCTGGGATTCGAACCTGTCTACAGGCACGACATTGGTGTCATGACACCCATCCTGTGACTCAAGAAGGTATTTCTGGACTGGTCACCTTGGTGACTCCATCAGCACTCACTTCCTTGGCTTTATTTTGGACTCAAAGCTGCCCAAGTGATGAAATCATATTTGTCTTTGCCTAAAGCAGCACTGTATTCTTGCCTGGAAAATTCCATGGACAGTGGAGTCTGGCCGGCTACATTCCATGGGGTCGCAAAGAGTCGGACACAAGTGAGCAACTGAGCATGCACACACAGAGCAGCACTTTAGTTTTTTTTTTTTTTTTTTTGAAGCACAATTCATGGTGAAAAGCATCTTTTTCACTGCAGTCCAATACACATATACCCGTGGAGGCGCATAACATATCTGAAACAAAGGTCACACAAACTGATACTAATCCTATTTGCAAAGCATTCTGATGTTTTCTCGTTTGGGGTCTTATTTTCTCTATCATTTAAAAGTACAGCTACTTGCAGTCAGACAGACGCCAGCTGAAGGGAGGACTGTGGTGACCTGAGGGACCCGGAGAAACCGCAGGTCAGCAGTGAGGCTGTGCTCAGGTGTGGCTGAACGCCCTTATCAGGAAGCTGGAGTTCTGACCCCAAGAGGTCCCCACGGCCTCCGTGGATCCTCTCACTGCCCTAGGTCCAAGGACATGCCTCAGCTCAGATGCCTGCGCACTGTCTTTCATTACAGTAACAATTTATACTTCACTCACTAGAAAACCCTCAGAACAACCCAGCAGAATAGGCGATGTTTTTCCTTTGTTTAACCAATGAGAAAAGTAGAAGTCAGACTGCCCAAGTGACTTGCCCACGGTCACCTATGGCCAGGGCTGAGACCTGAGTCTTCTGATGGTCTTTCCACCACGACCCTTCCACAACATTTTGATGGTTCTCTGTTGGGACTAGGGGAATCTTCTCTCTTCCTTGGGAAATCTCTCCTAGTTCTTAAGCTCTGACTAGACTGGAGAGGTCCTTGAGGAGGAGAAATTTCTAATAATCATCTTGCAGCAGTCTATCCAACTGATAGCCTGCAATAGGGGCTTCCACTAAGCCCTTGAGCAAATATTGAGGATTTATACAGAGACAGTAGGGGCTTCTCAGGTGGGCCTAGTGGTAAAGAACCTGCTTGCCACCAGTGCAGGAGACCTAAAAGACACAAGTTTGATCCCTGGGTTGGGAAGATCCCCTGGAGGAGTGCAAGGCAATCCACTCCGTTATTCGTGCCTGGAGAATCCCATGGACAGGGGAGCCTGGTGAGCTACGGTCCACAGGGTCACGAAGAGTCAGCCACTGCTGAGTGATGAAGCATGCAGGCACACATACGGAAACAGTGGATTGCTCAAGAAGAAATATGGAAGGCAACAGCGCTGCCAGCTCTGCCTGGGAACTCCTTTAAGCTGCTGAGGTCAGAAGCGATTTGCAAAGCCCTCCAAGAAACTTGACCGAATGACACTCTGTGTTGGGAGTTAATGTTTTTATTAATTGGTTGTGTTTGCAGCTTCTTGAAAATATTGTCGACCCACTGGCATCCACCCCCCGTCCCACTGTAACAGCCTCAACCCAGCCCTCCATTTATCAGCACAACCGCATCAAGGGATCACCTCCTGGTCTCATCCATCAAACAGGCCACTGTCTGCAGACGTTCCGGGATTTGTTGTATTTGGGATTAAATGTGGGAGGGGGTGGGGTAAAATTAACGGGATTTCTATAAATATAACTTCTCTGGCTCTTGTTAAAACTCGGGGTCACAGGAAATCTCTGGTTTCAAACAACTTCATGCAGAGTGATCCTGTTTACTTGAAATGTCTAGCCAAGATCTAACTTTGCCCCATTAATACTAAATAAATAATTTCCACAGAAGCTATTTTTTGGTCATCTTTGCCAAAAATGTTGAGAAAAGGGGCCAGCACAGAAGCCTTACATGCATGTTTCATGTAAAAGCCACAAAATCATTGGGAACTAGGCTTCCTTATTTTTTTAAGCTGTTTCGTGACAGATAAAACTCAGCTGGTGGTGAACCCATCCAAACAGAATGATCCATCAGGGCTACCATACTGTGAGCAAAGAGAAAAAAAAAAATCAAAGCTCTTGTTAAAGGTGGGGATGCTGACTTTATTCAGGACATTCAGGACAGGTGTAGGGACCGCTGCAATGGGGTTTTACAGTGGGAGAGAGAGAGATGGGATCAACTCTGAACATATCAGTGACAAGTGGGGATTTATAGCCGAGGAGCCTGGTGGGGACTAGTGGCTGGAAAATTCCTGGGAGGAAACACCAGGGCTGAGGAAGTTTCTTCATAAAGTGACGTAACAGGATTCATTTTTAATTCTCACTTACTGATGTATTTAGGCTGTGCTAGCCCTTCGTTGCTGTGCACAGGTTTCCTCTAGTTGCAGCGGCGGGGTTTGGGGGTGGAGTGGGGGAGGGGGCCCGCTCTTTCACTGCAGTGCACAGCCTTCTCCCCACAGCGGCTTTCTTGTTGCAGAAGTATGGTAGTTGCCCTGAGGCGTGTGGATCTTCCCAGAACAGGGATCGAACCTGTGTCCTCTGCATTGTCAGGCAGACTCCCAACCGCTGGACCATCCAGGATTCTTGATGAAGGCGAGACAGGACAATCAGACATCACTGGGGTATGGTGTGGGATGAGGAACCTGATCAGATATCAAAGGTGATCAGATACTGAAGTTGGGGAGATTTGGTTAAACTGACTTAGCAGGGTTCTTCCTAAAACTAAATTTTGCAAGGAAGCACACAGATGGGCTTGGGAGAAAGCTCAGGAGCCTGACTACTGTTTGGTCAGGCAGTCTTTGTCACTGGTTACCACCAAGAGGCCGTTCCGTGAGCTCCATGTTCTCTTCCTGTCCAAAACCAGCCTCCTGAAAAGGGCCTAGCAAACGAATTTACCCAAGACGTAAATGGCTGTTAAGTATGGTGGTCAGACTGAGCACGTAAAAAACACGGAACATCCTGGGACTTCCCTGGTGGTCCAGTGGTTAGACTCCATACTTCCAATGCATGGGGCACGGGTTCAGTTCCTGGTCAGGGAACTGATTCCACATGTGGCCAAGAAATAAAACAAACAAAAAAAATTTTTTAATATGTCGTGTCCAGTTAGATTTGAATTTCAGATGAACTGTGAATAATTTTGAGTATGTCTGTCCTGTGCAGTATTCAGACCCACTTATGCTGAAAGTTGTTTGTTGTTGATCTGAAATTCAAATTTAATTGGGTTGTCCTGTATTTTATCTTGCCACTCTATTTGGTAAGGCCCACTATGCTACCTTTTCAAGGGCATTTGATTTTTAAGAGGACAAGAGTAGACAGTGATGGGGTTAGAAGGGAATTTTTGTGGGCCTGTGCTGGTGTGCCAGGTAAGAGGTTTTTGTTGCCCAAGAGCTTCCTTTGATTCAGAACGAGCAGCTTTGTCCACTGTCTTCTGCTGTGTGGCTGAGTAACCAAGCTCTGCACCTTGGCCCCTGGGATGGGTAAAAGCTGACATTCCTGAGTGCCTGGCACTTGACATTCGAGGTGAGGTAGGTATTCTGACCCCATTTTCGTAAAAGAGGAAACTGAAGGCAGGGAAATCAGAAAAGAGGCCCCAGTTCTCCACCAAGACAGAGGCCCCCAGAGACAGTCTGGGTCATCTTGAGAGGGAACCTGCCCTCCCTTAAGTCACCAGGCTGGGCCTGCAAGGGACAGAGGTAGACAGGGATGCAGAGGGCTGACCAGACGCTTAGTGGACAAATCTAATAAAGTGGGCTCTATGCAGAATGCTCAGCGGGCCCTGATACTTACTGAGGAGACTGATGAAGCTTCAGAACCAAAGCGATTTGGGGACAAATCCATAAAGGAAAAGAGAAGGTTGAATTTGGAAGGACGTGGAATGAGTATGGATCCAATTTCTGAAAATCATCATCCCACCTGCCATCAGAGCCTCTGCTTGCTGCATGCATGTCCACTCCCACTGGTTTTGTACCCAGTTCAATAGGAAATTCCAGCCAAAACTTCAGAAAATAAGAGTTTCCTCAACTTTATTGCTAGGTAAGGGCCCCTGCCTGGCTACAACTTTCTCACACACAGAGCCTCCAAAAATTGCTATTTTTCTCTGATTGGTGTTCTAAGAAAATCAAGGTCAGCGTCATTCCACCCTTGGATGTGCAAACAATGCTGCTCTTGAGAAGTTCAAATATCGCTGCAGGTCTCCCAGTGGTTCTCAGCTGGGGCGATTCTGGGACCAGGGATGATTGGGTGTGACTGCAGGTAAATGGGCTTCCCTGGTGGCTCAGATGGTAAAGAATCTGCCTGCAATGCAGGAGACCCAGGTTCAATCCCCGTTTCAGGAAGATCCCTGGAGAAGGGAATGGCAACCCACTCTATTCCAGTATTCTGGCCTGGAGAATCCCATGGAGGTAAATGGGTTGTTACAATTTGAGAGCAATGGGTCTACCACCTCCAGTGGGCAGAGGCCGCAAGGGCTGCTAAATGTCTTGCAATGTGCAAGACACCTCCCAGATGGAATTGTCTGGCCCCAAACCCTGGCCTAAACTATTCAACTAACCCTTGCATTTGAGAAGCAGCTACTGGACACCAACCAGGCCAGACGCTGAACTAGGTGCTTGGAATGTGAGATAAATCAGGCCTGGTCCTTGATCTCATCCACTCACACTCTGGGTGAGGGAAAAAAGACCTGCAGAAAGAGCTCTCAAAACTGCCTGTAAATGGGGGCTGCACACAAGTCCATGGGGGCAGAGAAAAGAGGGAAGGGTGATTCTGCCCCCCAGAAGGTCCAAGAGGGCTTCCAAAGAAGGACCATTAGAAAAGGGCTGTGACAGATGAATAGGAGTTTGATAGCAGGGGAGAGAGGAAGAGGACTCAGGCAGTGGGTCAGAGGCTCAGAGACCTGGGGATGTACAAGTAACGCCGCGCATTCCAGAAACCGTGAAGAGTCTGTGCAGCTAGAGCACGGCCTGTCGTGAAGGAGGCAAGAGGGGCTGGGCAGATGGGGAGGAACCCAGTCACACGGTCACATTTGAACCTGGAAGATGAACTGTGTGTGGAGGGTGGTCTGGAGCAGGCAGCCCTTGAGAGAGGACGCAGTGGCAAGAAAGCAGAGGGCGCAGCTGGCTGAGGGGTTACGACAGTGATGGGAAAAGCTGGGATATTTTACAACTTAGCGGCTGATTCTGTCAGGGGAGGGGGGAGGCAGAGGTCCAGATTTAGAAGCTGCAGGAGAAGGGGACCTGCCAATGCCGTTGACATGGAGTGGGGTCTGGAGTGGGGGCTTGCGCGTCTGCTGGGGCTGCAGTAGCAAAGCCCCACAGGCCGGGGGCTTCAAAGGCTCAAAGGCACCCTCCTACAGCTCCGGAGGTGTCAGCAGGTTGGTTTCTCCTGAGGCCTCTCTCCCCAGCTTGTCGAGGGCTGTCTCCTCCCTGTGTCCCCATGAGGCTATCCCTCTGCGTGCGTCTGTGTCCTCATCCACTCTTCTTAGGACACCAGCCATCCTGGATTAGGGTCCACCCCAATTACTTCATTAAAAGACTAATTATTAAATTAAATTAAAAGGTGCCTGTTCCTTGGAAGAAAATCTATGACCAAGCTAGACAGCATATTAAAAAGCAGAGACATCACTTTGCCAACAAAGGTCCATACAGTCAAAGCTGTGGTTTTTACAGTAGTCATGGATGGATGTGAGAGTTGGACCATAAAGGAGTCAGCATCAAAGAATTAATGCTTTCGAACTGTGGTGCTGGAGAAGACTCTTGAGAGTCCCTTGGACCGCAAGGAGATCAAACTAGTCAATCCTAAAGGAGATCAACCCTGAATATTCATTGGAAGGACTGATGCTGAAATTGAAACTCCAATACTTTGGCCACCTGATGTGAAGAGCCAACTCGTTGGAAAAGACCCTGATGCTGGGAAAGATTGAAGGCAGGAGGAGAAGAGGGAGACAGAGGATGAGATGGTTGGATGGCATCACCAGCTCAATGGACATGAGTTTGAGCAAACTCCAGGAAATGGTGAAGGATAGGGAAGCCTGACGTGCTACAGTCCATGTGGTCACAAAAATCAGACGCAACTGAGCAACTGAACAATAGCATCACACTAGATTAGGGCCCACGCCAATTACCTCATTCTTATTTAATGCTTCTTTAAAGATCTTGAGATACAGTCCCATTTAAGGTCCTGGGAGGTCAGAACCTGGGGGCTGGGAGGGCATCAGCCCCCAATGGGAAGGGACTGAGCTGTCTCCTCCAACATTTCCCTGGGAGCGGTCAGGGTCCCACTGGTTCCGAGATGCTGACTTAGCAGCAGGAGAACTGTAGTGATGTCCCGAGGACCAGGCAGCCAGCAGGCTCTCCAGTCCAGAAAACGAGACAGGCCATGCACTGGGCCACTGCTGACGGATGGGTATGTCTTGTGCGGTGCCATTTACTCTTCACAGAGGGCTGCAGGCAGCTGCTCTCATCCTTGTTGTAGAGACTAGGAGACGGAAGTTCAGAGAGCTCAAAACACTTGCCCATGTTCTCACAGCTCACAGAAGCAAGTTCAGAAGCGGCGCTCCTTGCCTTCTGCCGCACATCTGCCTGGCTGCCCACCAAGCCCGGTGTCTGCTCAAGGCCTGGCACCGTGTCCCTCAGGGGGACTTTTGCCTCTGCATCACTCATCTCTTGCCTGGCAGAGCCCCCACTTTGCCAGAGATGTGCCCGTGGAAACAACAGGTAGCTCCTGGGCCACCGGAGCCGCAGGTCAATATTTACCCAGTAATTCAAGCAGGCAATAAACAGCTTACAGGTAGCCTCCCTCACACACCACACAAACTTCCTCGGCCCTTGGACTGGGCCCAGCCCCGGCAGGTCTGGGCCGGGGCCTCCCCTCCTCAGCCCCGAGGGCCTAGTGGAAACCCCCAGGGGAGCTTTGAAAAATCCTGGTGCTCAAGCCACCACAGACCAGCGATATCAGAGCCTCAGGAATGGGACTCAAACCTCAGGCTCTCTGATTCTTTATAAGGCTCCCTGGTGGGCAGCCAAGGCCAAAGGGATGCAGCCATCTACAAATGTGGTGGAGAGATTTACTGTCCCTGTCCCCAAGGAGTGTGACATTCAGCCCAGCCCAGCACTCCCTCTCCCGCACATTCCCACCTCCAGCTGACCCCAGGCGGACACAAGCATTTACTTGCATGTGCAGACCCACAGTCAGGCACACGCAGGCACACGCAGCCACATGCACACACAGGCACACGCCGGGACCTTCTGTCCTAAACCCACTGGAGACAAGTTTTCTGGGTGATGGGGCATGAGTCACTTGCCCTGGCTCTCCCCACAGATCACCCCAGCCTGGACTGTCCTAGCCGCGGGCTCAGCCCTCAGTGCTGGCAGAATAGACGTGTCAGGTCCCCCCTCGAGACGTCCATTCCAGGCAAGGGGATTCCAGCAGGCAGCCGGCACGGAGCATCACGGTTGGGGAATGACAGGGGACTTGGCGGTGGTGCCAGTCCCTCTTTTCTGCGACCCAGAGAGGTGCAGGGGTGTGCCCGGGGCCACACAGGAAGGAGCAGCAGAATGACATTGCCATAGCTGCCAGCTACTGGACACCACTCGGGACTGGCCACTTCTCTCAGGGGACGGCTCCGTTCACACTCTCAACCCCGACAGCCTCAGAAGTGCAAGAGGTTTTCCCCCATTTTAGGAGAAAGGAAGCTGAAACAGACGGGGTTTTTTTCCTCCCTCTTTTTTTCAATTATGGCAGAGTGGTAAAGAACCCCGCTACCAATCCAGCAGGCATAAGAAATGCTGGTTCAATTCCTGGCGTTGGTAGAATTCACCTATGGAGCCATCCAGGCCTGAACTTCTGTTTGTTGGAAGTTTTTAAATTACTGATGCAATTTCATTACTCAGAATAGGTCTGTCTATGTTTTCTATTTCTTTCTGGTTCAGTCTTGGAAAGTTGCATGTCTCTAAGAATTTGTCCCTTGCGTCTAGGTTGTCCATTTTATTGGCATAGAGTTTTTCGTAGTAGTCACTTATGATTGTTTGTGTTTCTGTGGTATTGGTTGTAACTTCTCCTTTGTCATTTCTGATTTTATTGATTTAAGCTCGCTCCCTTTTTTTCTTGATGGGTCCATTAAGCGTGTAATAGTATTATGTCTAAAAAATACGTATATCTTAATTAAGAAATACTTTATAGCTAAAGAATGCTACCACCATCTGACAATGCAGCGTTGCCACAAACCTTCGATTTGTAAAAAGAAAAAATAATAGTAATCCCCCCCAAAAAACACCCCACAAAAATGTAGTGAACGAAGCACAGTGAAATGAGGTCTGCCTGTACGGATTCCCACGGAAGCGGCTTTATTCCCACCAACAGTGCATAAAGGTTCCAGTTTCTCCACGTGTTCACCAGTACTGGCGGGGTGAAGTTCACACCCAAACATCTAACTGCAAGAACTTGCTTTTAACCATTGAAATAACACGTGTGGAACTCTTGAAACAGTGGCTTGGGTGGATTAAGTACTCTGTGAACATTAGCTATTACTGCCATTAACCGTACGGCCACTCAACAGCGCCAGTACCAGTACTGCCATTAACATTACCACTAGTAGTACTACCTGGAGAAGGCGATGGCACCCACTCCAGTACTCTTGCCTGGAAAATCCCATGGACGGAGGAGCCTGGTAGGCTGCAGTCCATGGGGTTGCTACGAGTCAGACACAACTGAGCGACTTCACTTTCACTTTTCACTTTCCTGCATTGGAGAAGGAAATGGCAACCCACTCCAGTGTTCTTGCCTGGAGAATCCCAGGGACAGGGGAGCCTGGTGGGCTGCCGTCTATGGGGTCGCACAGAGTTGGACACGACTGAAGCGACTTAGCAGCAGCAGCAGCAGCAGCACTACCTGTGGCTGTTACCACTACCGTTGCTGCTATTAACTGTGCTGCTACTCTCGTGTGTGTGCGTGTGTGTGTGCATGTGTGTGTGTGCGTGCGTGTGTGTGTGTGTGCGTGTGTGTGTGCATGTGTGCGTGTGCGTGTGTGTGTGTGTGTGTGCGTGTGTGTGTGTGTGAGTCAATTGTGTCCACTTCTTTGCGACCCCGTGGACTGTAGCCTGCCAGGCTCCTCTGTCCATGGGATCTCCCAGGCAAGAAGACTGGAGTGGGTGGCCACTGCCTTCTGTGCTGCTACTCTTATTATGATTAATATTACCATGACTGCTCTGGCACAGCCACCACAATAACCACCACACCAGCAGCTGAGTTCTGTCGAGTACTTGCTACGTACAAAACTCTTCTGCACACAGTATCTCACTGACTCCTTGCAACAACCGCATAAGATGAGCCATGATTACTCTTCACAGAAGGTGCAGAGGGACCCGTTCGCCCGGTCACCCAACTAAGGTGGGGCAGAACCAGCATTCGTGGTCCTCCCTGAGTTGTTCCCTCCGGTGGAATCCCAGAACCAGCATGGAAAAAGTGCAGAACTCATCTGCACACTCGATGATGGCCCTCCCATCTGGGGCGTCAGCCTCCAATCTGGGAACACCATCCCCAAGGCTTTTGGACAGACCCGTGTCCTGTCCTGTGCTGCTGCAGAGCCGAGGCCAGACGGCCACAGCCTGCTGGACTCCCTCACCGCAGGAGCCGACCCGCAGGTCAGGGTAAGTGATGGGGTGTGGCGGTGGCTGAGCCGTCATCTGCTCCCATTCGGCTGCACCAACATTCTCTCTTGTTCGCAGGAGACGCCTGACCCAGTACTCTCGGAAGAGAAAAGCACCTCCCACCACTCCGAGCAGCCATGCACAGAGCTGCCTTGTCCTGCATAATAAACTGAAAGGAATTTTGAGTTTCTGGGCAACCAGACAAGGAGGAAACAAAGAGTCTGGGAAGGAGGAAATTGAGACCAAGAGGAGGGTCGGGAGAGAGGGAAGAGCATGGTGGCTGGCGCCATGCACAGGGGAGCTGCCAACACCAAATCCTCCGGTCCAGGCCACAGAACCCTGGACAACATGCCCAGCGTCACATTTATTTTAAAGATTTTTAAATATTTATTTATTTGACTGTGCCGTGTCTTAGCTTTGGCATGAGGGATCTAATTCCCTAACCAGGGATCGAACCTGGGCCCCCTGCATTGAGAACACGGAGTCTCAGCCGCTGAAGCACCGGGAAAGTCCCGCATTTATTTTTAAAGGTATACAATTTTTTTTAAAGCATGGGATTTGTTACAATGTTGCTCTGTTTTATATTTGGGGGGTTTTTGGCCCTGAGGCGCACGGGATCTTAGTTCCCTGACCAGGGATGGAACACAAACCCCCTGCATTGGGGGAGGAAGTCTTAACCAGTGACCCTCTAGGGAAGGCCCCCAATGTTGCATTTTTTTAATAACAAAGTAAGTCAAAACTTTATTCTTCCTCTGTATACTAACTATATTATAATATTTTTATTACTTTTAATTAGCATTCCTTTTCCAGTGTTGCATTTAAATGTGTTTGCTGTGTTTTGTCCTGAGAGGTGACACCCTTTTCCTATTACCCAGGCCTTTAGCAAAAGCCAACCTCACCCTAATGTGGTCCATCTTTGCTGCTTTGGGACGTGAAAGAAGAGGAGTGTCATCCAGCAAGTTTGAGAGAAGACCCTTCTGTCAGTCATTACTGGAAAGTAGGGGGTCACCCATCTTTCCCAAACGCCTGAGTCAATTCTGCCTGGATCCATGTCCTCAGCTCTTTTTCAAAATCAACCGCAGTAGTTGAAACTGAAACTCCGTACCCACTAAACACTAAGTCCCCATTTCCCCTCCTCGCAGCCCCGGGCAATCCCCTATTTTACTTTCTGTCTCTGTGAGTTGGGCCACTCTGGACACCTCATACAAGTGAAATCTACAGTATTTGTCCGTCTGTGACCAGATTCTTCAATGACCATAATGTTCTCAAGATTCCTCCATGCTGTAGCCTGGATCAGAATTTCCTTCCTTTTTAAGGCTGGATAGTATTCCATTGTATGGATGGACCGTATTTGGTTTATCTGTTCATCCACTGATGGACACTTCCCCTTTTTGGCTTCTGCAAATAATGCTGCTATGAACAGGGATGTCAAAATATTTATTGTCAAAATCTTGCTTACAGTTCTTTTGGATTTGTACTCCAAAGTGGAATTGCTGGGTCACCTGGCAATTCTCTGTAATTTTTTGAAGAACCGCCATGCTGTCTGCCACAGCAGCGGCCCCATCTCATAGCCCTGCCGGCCGTACACGGGGGTTCTGGTTTCTCCACACCTTCCCCACCCTTGTTGCTTCCCGTCTCCTCAGCTCTTTTTAAGAAGTATTTATTTATTTAGCTGAGCTGGGTCTCGTTGAGGCATGCAGGATCTAGATCCCTGGCCAGGGCTTGAACCGGACCTTCTGCGTTGGGAGCGCAGAGTCTTAGCCCTTGGACCACCAGGGAAGTCCCCTGTTCGGCTCTTTCTTCCTCACTACAGGTCTCAACCTCTCTCGACTTCCTGCAAAAGTGATAGGTGGAAATATTCACTCTTCCAATGTATTTTTCCTCCAAAGCTCCCAATTTCTGTAGGGTTCTGTGTGTTCAGTATTTTATTTAGTCGCTTAATCATGTCTGACTCTTTGCAACCCCATACATTGTGCCTTGCCAGGCTCCTGGAACTGTATTCAATTTCCTATGATACCGCGATAGTGGAAAAGAATATTTTTTAAATGCATATGTGTATAGAATTGAGTCACTTTGCTGTACAACAGAAATTGGCACAACAGTGTAAATCAACTATACTTCAAAAAGAAAAAGACACCTGCCTCTGGAAAACAAAAAGTGTGGCTGGTGGGAGGCTAGGGAAAGGTAATCAGCACCTGTTGAATAGTTCCTCTGGGCAAGCACTGTGCTCTATGTTTAACATATTCTACATGATAGAACTCTCACATTGCTGAAGAATATGCAATATTAGCCCTTTCACAGATCAGGAAGCCAAGGTTTGCAAGGAGTTAGCAGCTTGCTTGTTAATGATGGAGATGTAAGCTCAGATGTACCCATAACCCAAAATCCTGCTTCTTCCAAACAGCCAGCTGTGCCCGCCTCTCTGCAGTGACGCTAAAGAGGGCAGGGGGTGCGAGTGGTGGAGGGAGGGTTTGGGTGCTGAGACTTCAGACCGTAGACCAGAGCTTTGCAGGCCCAGGGCTGACATTCACCTTCCCCTCCAAGTGAGCAGTCTCTGGAGGTCTGACCTCCACTCAGAGGAGACTGACTTGAAAGCAGGGTGGTGTTTATACATGTATTATGACCAGATGGTGACAGGATGCCTGGCTTCCAATCAGTCACCATCTCCCGGCTCAGGAAGTGAAATCAAGGTCAGAGTCAGACTGATATGCAGAGAGTCCAGGCAAAGTGAAATCAGCATTCTGAAGTTTTTTATTTATTCTTGACTGCGCTTGGTCTTCATTGCTGCGTGGGCTTCTGTCTAGTTGCAGAGTAGGGGCTGCTCTCTAGTTCCGAGGCACAGGTTTCTCACTGTGGCAGCTTCTCTTGTTGTGGAGCACCTTTCCAGGGTGAGCGGGCATCAGCAGCTGGGGCTCCTGGGGTCTAGAGCGCAGGCTCAGTAGCTGTGGTGCTTGGGCTTAGCTGCCGCCACGGAGTGTGGGATTTTCCCAGGTTGGAGATCGAATCCGTGTCCCCTATGTTGGCAGGCAGATTCTTTACCACTGAGCTTCCAGGAAAGCCCCAAATCAGGATTTTTTGTTGTGATAAAATACACCCAAGATGAACCATCTTAATTATTTTCAAGTACACAGCTCAGTGGTGTTAAGGACACACACTGCTGAGCTGCCACCGCCCCAGTCCATCTCCAGGAGGTTTTCATTTTCCCAAACTGAAACTCCATCCCCGTTAAACACTAACTCCCCCCGCTTCTCCTCAGCCCCCGGCACCCACCCTTCTACTTTCTGTCACTGTGAATCTGACTTCTCTAGGAACCTCGTGTATGCGGAATCATCCAGCATTCACCCCTTTGTGGCTGGCTTATTTCACTTCACATAACGTGTTCAAGGTCAAACTTAGGAATTTTAAGAATCCTTTGCATCAAGTGCTTCAGCCTGGTGAGTCACCCGCTCTGCTGCTGGATCCCAAATCAGTTGGCCTGCACTAGATAACCACCCAAGAGCCCACACTGGCCTGGCCCTGTGGACCACACCTCCAATAGAGCCGTGCCGTGACAGCAGCTGTCCTTTTTGCATCTGCACCCTTTCAAACCTCGCTAAAGCCCCCAGGTGTCCAGATTACTTTTCTATTATTTAAGCACTTTAAAAATTATTATTATTAATCCTTGCAGCACGCAGGCTCTTATTTCCCTGACCAGGGCTTGAACCCATGTCCCTGAAATGGAAGCACAGTCTTAACCACTGGACCCACAGTGAAGTCCCCCGGATTACTCTTCACTAACTTGCTTTGGAGGATTCTTCCCATGAGGGCTTCATGGGTCCCTTAATCTCATCAGGACTAAATATATCCCCAACCACAGAGGGGCTTCCCAGGTGACTCAGTGGTATAAAAGCTGCCTGCCAAGCAGGAGACTAAGGTTCCATCCCTGGGTGGGGAAGATCCCCTGGAGAAGGAAAAGGCAACTCACTCCCGTACCCTTACCTGGGAAATCCCATGGAGAGAGGAGCCTGTTGGGCTACTGTCCATGGGGTCACTAAAGAGTCAGAAGCAACTTAGCAAATAAACAACCACCACCACCACAGGGAGGAGGGGTGGGGGTTCCCTTGGGGCAAACATCCTTAATTAGCAACTCCTGGATCTGGAGGTTCTTGGTCGCTTTCTGTAGAGCTGGGCGGTTGTGGCCCTTATACCAGTGCCTGCTTGAGCCACCCACTGAAACACACACCCCTTGCTTCACTTTTCCAGAATGAAGATGACTCCTGGGGCCTCCCCACCCCACCTCATGCTGGCTGCCCCACCATCTGGCTACCTGCCTGTGCCCACCTCACTGCTCGGGGAAAGAACCTCTGTCGGCCATCCCTTGAGGGTCAAGGTCACTCGTCCCTCCTGCCCACCCTCTGGCTGCCCAGACTGCCCGGGCAGTTCCACCCTGCCCTCCTGGGAGCACAGGCCTGGGATTGCATCACGCACACCTTTAGCCTGCCGGTGCCACATGGGCAAGGACTCTGCTATTTGTCTTGGCTACACCTTTTTCATTAATTCCCTGCTGCCCTCGTTTACGGCCCCATAAAACGACAGGATTAGAAAGAAATAAATAACCAATTGGCCGTTGGTGCTCCCTTTAACAGGGGAGAGGTTGGGAGGGTCCTCCTTTCCAAGTCCAGGAGTGAACATGTCACCTTTCACCTCAACAAGGTGAGGAGCCCAGGAGACCTTGCGAAGCTCACCAGGTCCCCTCTGAGCCCGGTCCTGTCTGCTTCCAAAAGGCCCTTCTCCCCAAGCCAAGTCGCCTTTATGACTCCTCTGCTTCTCCTGCCTCACCCCATCTCCCAGCCTATCCGTATCCCTGCGATCTAGTTACTTGTAACAAGGGAGTAGGAGCAGCTCTGGGCTTCACCCCAAACCTTCACCACCACCCCATTTTCCTTCCTGGATCCCAGATGCCAAAGTCCTCCCTTTTCTTGCTTTCCCAGGAAATCCATTCTATGGAGCCTCTCTCATCTTGTTACTATTAATAACTGGTGGCGAATAAAACCAAGAGACCATCCCCAGAAGCATCCTCCTCATCTCCTTCCAAGCCCGGGGGTGGGGAACTGTGGACCACTCGCCCCAAGGGGCTTGGAGGGAGCAGCAGGACCAGCCTGCCCTTGTTCCCAGGGAGCCCTGGACCTCTCACACCCTCATCAGTCATCCTGACTCCCTGGAAGACCCAGGTGACAAACCTCACCACCTCTCTCTGTGGTGGAAGCCTCTCTTCCAGGACGACGTCCCAACTCTGCATTGTAGAAACCACCTGCCTTTGCATCTTCCTCTCTGGCCCATTTGCAAAAAGTGAGGAAACCCTCTTTTCATAGGTAGTCACGCATGCCGCTGTGATTCCCTCCCGTCTGGGCTGGGACACTGACCTCCCCACCCTCCTCACTGCTGTGTAGTTACCTCGCTGGGCAACACCAGGGGCCCCCAGGGCTTCATGCCCAGAAGTCCTAAAAGATTCCCCACCTTACACAGAATGGTGCGCGCAAAGCCCTGAGCATGCTGACCCCAGCCGTCCCTTCCAGCACTTCCTCCGTGACCTCGGTATAAGCACCTCATGCTACAACCAAGAGCCCCTGCTCATCCCTCAGAGAATGGGTGTATGGTCTTCACTTTTTTCAGGGGAATATGGACTTAAAGAAGGAAGAATTTAGCTTTAAAGAAGGGAGTTACCATACTGTGTCTGATGGTGGTGGGAACAATCCAGCAAAGAGCAGGTGAGTCTAAAGAGAGAAGGAAGGTTTGCTAGAGCCACGTCCTTGAACATGGGGAAGGAATGGAGTCAGCCCACAAGGCAGGGAGACAGCGGCTCGTGTAACAGCAAGGACAGTGTGGGTGCGCCCGGACGAGAAGGAGAGGCAGACGAGCCCAGAGACAGGCAGGGGCTGGCAGCACACGGGTGGCCCCTGTTTTCTCAGTGACATAAGAGGCTGAGACAGAGAGCGTGGATATTGGAGGTCTAGGGGGAGAGAAGGAATGAAACACAGGATAACAGCAACTATGAAAATACGCATCTGCATCTGTGTAGCTCTTTTTCTCTGTCTATACACCAGCCCCCTCTCCCGCTGTGAAGCCTGGAGAGAACTACATTGGAAGGTGATATGAGGCTCTATCTGAACACGTGTTTTATGAGGGGTTCCTGCTTTCTTCTTTGCATATGTTTTCCAAAACATATCCAGTGAGTGTGAATTAATTTTACAGTTAAAATATAATTTTTAGCGACAAAAATAAAATGAATCACAGGCTGGCATCTGAAGCAGACAAAATGGTCACCTTAGAAAGTAACTTAGGAGGATCTTAAACTAGAGTCAGTTGAAGGGAGAAGGCAGCAAACACCTCAAAGACACTCGACAAAATGCCTCTCTCAAGCTAGTGTAATGTTACAAGCCCTGGTTGCCTCACAGACCAAGAATGGCCTAAAACTAAGACAGGGTGATGCGAAAGCACAGACAAGAAAAACAAAAAATCCGCTGGAATACATCAAACCTAGGTGCGTCTGAAGACTGGGATTCTAGGGTTTTACTGCCCTGGCCCAGGTTCCATCTCTGGTGGGGGAACTGAGATTCAGCAAAGCCATGTAGGGAGTGGCCAAAAAAAAAAATTTTTTTTTAAAGATACAATCAATGAAATGAAAAGGCATCTTTCAGAATGACATCAAATATTTGCCAATTCTATTCCTGATTAGGAGTTAACATCCAGACTATGTTAAGAACTCCTGCAACTCAGTTCAGTTCAGTTTACTCACTCAGTCATGCCCAGCTATTTGCAACCCCTTGGACTGCAGCACGCCAGGCCTCCCTGACCATCACCAGCTCCTGAAGTTTACCCAAACTCATGTCCATTAAGTTGGTGATGCCATCCAACCATCTCATCCTCTGTCACCTCCTTCTCCTCCTGCCTTCAATCTTTCCCAGCACCAGGGTCTTTTCAAATGAGTCATTTCTTCACAACAGGTGGCCAAAGTATTGGAGTTTCAGCTTCAGCATCAGTCCTTTCAATGAATATTCAGGACTGATTTCCTTTAGGATGGATTCTTTGGATCTCCTTGCAGTCCAAGGGATTCTCAAGAGTCCTACAACTCAACAACAGAAAAATCAGATCACCCCATTTAAAATGAGCAAAGGACTTGAATAGACATTTCTCCAAAGAAAACACACAAAGAACCAGTAAGTACATGAAAGGTGTTTTCATGAATCATTCAGTTCAGTTCAGTTCAGTTCACTCACTCACTCATGTCCAGCTCTTTGTGATCCCATGAACCGCAGCACACCAGGCTTCCCTGTCCATCACCAACTCCTGGAGTCTACCCAAACCCATGTCCATTGAGTCGGTGATGCCATCCAACCATCTCATCCTCTGTCATCCCTTTCTCCTCCTGCCCTCAATCTTTCCCAGCATCAGAGTCTTTTCCAATGAGTCATTTCTTCGCATCAGGTGGCCAAAGCATTGGAGTTTCAGCTTCAACATCAGTCCCTCTAATGAACATCCAGGACTGATCTCCTTTAGGATGGACTGGTTGGATCTCCTTGCAGTCCAAGGGACTCTCAAGAGTCTTCTCCAACACCACAGTTCAAAAGCGTCAATTCTTCAGCGCTCAGCTTTCTTTATAGTTCAACTCTCACATCCATACCACTGGAAAAACCATAGCCTTGACTAGATGGACCTTTGTTGGCAAAGTAATGTCACGAATCATTAGGGACATGCAAATCAGAACTAAAAAATGAAAATAAATTTACACTAAACAGCTGGTGAAAAAATGCCAGCAGACCTATACAATTTTGAAGTGCTTTATCCAGGAAGCATGAGGCTGTTTCACTGCGGTGTTTGAAGCATGAGATGAGATGAGATCACCCTGCGCAAGTTCTGGCGCCATGAACTTGAGCTCAGGCAAGGCTGGCACTCTTGCTGCCCTCCTGCATCCCTGGGCACACTCGCCAAGGACCAACTCAGGAGCCGGGGTGGGAGGGGCTTGGTCCAGGCCTCCCTGCAGGTAAAAGGCGGCGGAGCCCCACCCAGGTCTCTGACTCCACCTCCCGCATCCACTCACCACCCCCAACCGCCTTCCTGACACCAACAGACTTTAGAGGTCAGCAAAATCTCAGCCACCCCTTCACATCTAATTTCAGCCACCCTCCCTCACCACCTTCACCTCTCTGCTTCAGTCCATCCCTATTTCTTTATCTCCAAAACTCAGGCTTCGTGCTCCCCCGAGGAGCCTTCTCCATGATTGTTAGGGGTGCGCTCTTTTCTGCACCAATTTGTTGCTGGTATGAGGCAGCAACTTCTCCCTTCAAGCCTGTTCTTTCCCACCAGGGCCCTTGAACCTCATGGACCAATTTTAAAGTCCCTCAAATCTACAAGTCTTCTTCCATCAAGCAAGACATTACCTGTCCTCTCCCCTGGGGCAGTCTAAACATGCATCTGAAGAAAAAGACATTTATTGCCTAGACAGTTGAAGATAAGACAAGATTGTCTGTCTGCCCAAACGCCTTGGGTTGGGCCAGAGTTGCGGCATTGTCAGAGTGATTTTAGCACAGACTCTGCTAGACATGAGGCTCTTACAAACTCCAGATAAGGCCCTGGTCTTTATAAGGCTTGGAGGAGTGGAAGAGAGGCTGGGAGTTGCATGAGACTTGCCACTGTAGATAAGGAGGATATATATTTTGTTTAACCAGACCTGTCCTTTGGCTGGAAACCCCAATGAAGTAGCATCCATCAAATCCTTTTCTGATTTACATGAATCCCTGATTCCCCTGATAAGGAAAAGTGTAAGTCAACACAGCTCTGTTGTAATTGGGTGTTACCTGCTCAGATACCAGACTTTTTATCTATAGATTCTTTTGCAGGCTCTCTTTGGCTTTATCTGCTTTGTAGGTGCGACCAAATTATCGTGTGTGTATGTGTGTGTGTGTGTGTGTGTGTGTGTTCCAAGGACCTGTTCATGAATACGTCCCAAAGAAATGCATCAGAGAATTAGTGATTGGAATCCAAAGAGGGGGAAAAAAAAAGGAAGGTGGCAGAAAGATGATGAATCTATTAAATAATCATACCTAAGCCTTCCCATATTGTCTGCTCCAGGAAGATATCCGCAATCCATCAACCATAACACGGGGAAGCCAAGCTCAGGGCTGCCCTGATAAGAGGCTGATGCTGGGATAAATCACCCACACCTCCAGACTCAGTTTCTCCACCTATGAAAGGGAAAACTGTATGTACCACCATGTAGCTATCATCAGGATAAATGAGCTGTGTTTCACCAAGTGATCTTAAAACAGGAAGGCTGGTGGATTAAATAAAGATTTACAAAGAATTATGTCTAAATGATCATTATGTATGATGTGCTTCGGGATGGTGATAGATGATGCCTGGAGAGATCGCCAGAGAGAACCTACTTCCAGTGGCTCATTTTCCAAATGGGGGAAAAAAAAACCACACACACACACACACTCCCCTCCCCACTTTCCCTCTGCTGGTCAGGTCAGTATCCAGGGATGATAAGTTCGAGCTGCAAGTCACTGGTAGCTCAAAGTCCATCCTTCTCTCCTGAAGAGTGATACTTAGAATTTTTAGCAAGGCAGAGAATCAGCAAGGATACAATGTTAAGCAACCTAGCAGAATACAATGGGGGTTGACATATATACAGGACTATGTATAAAGTGGATGGCTAGTAGGGATCTACTGTAAAGCACAGGGAACTCTGCTCAGTGCTCTGTGGTGACCTAAATGGGAAGGAAATGCAAAAAAAAGGGGACATATGTATACGTATAGGCTGATTCACTTTGCAATACAGCAGAAACTGACACAACGTTTAAAGAAACTATACTCCAATAAAAATTAAAATGAAAAAGAAACAGTACCTATACTACGATCGCAGCTGTGCTGTGTGTGTGCCTGGGGAGAGCAGCATTTCAAAATGAATGGAAATAGTCATGCCTGAGGGTGTGTTTTAGTTTACATTTTAGTCTCTACTGTCACTGCATTGGCGCTGGTCTCTTAAATTGTGACACTCTTTGCCAAAGTGTTTTTATGCAGAAGTGTAAAAGTGTACCCCACTGTGACTCCCCAGTCTCTTATCTTGCTCTCCCCGGTGAACTAGCTTTAAGTTGGACATGTATTTCCAGAACTTTCCTAGCTACAAACCTGACTCTGAATGTTTGTATTGATTTTTTTTCATTGAAAAAGGGATGAGATCCTCAAGTCTCACTACTCAACAACCAGGAACAACCTGTCCTGGGACACAAGAGTGTGTGGGGGGCGGTGGGGAGCGTGGAGGACGGGGGAGGATGCACTCTCCACTGAGACCAGGAAAATGTGACTGTGGACCGAGGTGAGAACAGTTCATTCACCTTCCTAAGGGGAGACTTTACTCCCAGAAAAGCACTGACTCAGCCTGGTTCCTCCTGGCTCGGTTTCTTCCCCTTTAGCCCAAAAGCACCCAAGTGTGTTGGCCTGTGGACTCAGCCACCACTGATGAGTCAGAGGCCAGCTTGACAAAGGGAGGACTCAGAGGCAGCTGTAAGTCAGTGTGCGTGAGTGACCTGAGAAAAACAAATCATAAAAGAAGAACCCTGAGGACAGCAGGTGCAACGAGCAAGCACCATGTGGTCTGTATGTGGATTACCTTCCTGGGAAATCCATCAGGACCCAATTCAAACACCACCTTCATAGCACACTCATTTATGCTGAGCTCTGGGTGCTCATAATGGACTAATCCAAACCTTAGAACAGGTTTCTTTTATGAGCAGGTGCCCCAGGAACCCCCAAGTATAAGGAACCCACCCCCCATTCACACACAGGTGGCGCTAATGGTAAAGAACCCGCCTGAAATGCAGGAGATAGAAGAGATACCGGTTTGATCCCTGGGTCAGGAAGATTCCCTGGAGGAGGGCATGGAAACCCACTCCAGTATTCTTGCCTGGAGAATCCCATGCACAGGGCAGCCTGGCGGGCTACAGTCCATGAGGTTGCAAAGAGTCGGACACGACTGAAGTGACCTAGCTCACACGCATGCATACACACACCATTCCCATCAACACACCCCTCCATCCACTGACCCCAAAATTGTCGCAAGTTTTCTCCACATTTACAGTCGCCACATTTGCAAATAAAAACTCTGGACACCCAGTTAAATTTGAATTTCAGACAAATAACAAATTCTGTTTCAGTCTAATAATAAAAGAATTAACATTCAAGTCACTGGAGCTCCAGAAGAGAAAAGGAATGGGTAAGGCTGAGAATAAATTTTAAAAATTTAAAAATTTAAAATACTTAAAATTTCCGAATTTGACAAAAGATATAAACTTGGAGATTCAAAAAGTTTAATGAAGCTCAAACAGGATAAATCTAAAGAAATCCAGTTCCTCACAACCTATTTAATATAAAATAGACCATTTGAATGGCCCTGTAACTCTTAAGAAAGCTGAATTTATCATTTTATTCCAACCCCCACAAAGAAATATCCAGGCCCAGAGGATTTTATTGGAGAATTCTACCAAGTGTTATGAAGAAATCTCACCAGCTCCACACAGTCTCCTCCAGAAAATATATATGGGAGAGACATTTCCCAAGGCATTTTATGAGGCTAGTGGCACCAAAAGAAAGCTGAAAAATACACAAAAGGAACATGGCAGACCAATGTCTCTCATTTATATAGATGCAAAAATCTTTACAAAATGTTAGCAAATAGAATACAACAGCTCAAAAGAATTACATACCATGACTAAGAGATTTATTCCAGAGACGCAAAGTTGGTTCAGTAGTTGAAAACTATTCAGTGTAATTCACCACATTAATAGGCTAAAAAAAGGTAAGTCATGAGATCATATCAATTGGTACAGAAAAAAGCTTCCCACAAAATTTGACATCCATTCACGATGAAACTCTCTGTAAACCAGAAACAGAGGAACATTTTCTTGTCCTGACAGAGAGCATTTACAAGAGACCTATAGCTAACGTCATACTTAATGGTTTCTCCATAAAATTGAGACTAAGATGAGATTTCCACTCCCAACCCTTCCGTTCAACATAGTGTTACCAGAAGTTCTAGCCGAAATAATAAAGCAAGTAAAAGAAATAAAAGGAATTCAGGGAGAAATAAAAAGCATGGCTATTCACAGATGATATGGAAAACCCTGAAGAACCTAAAAAAGAAAGCACTCTGGAAGGCATAAATGAGTTCTGTATGGTTGCAGAATACAAGATCAACCATTAATTACATGCGATAAAATGACATAGAACTATACACATGGCACTATGTCAATTTCCTGGTTTTGATATTGTACCTTACGTCAGATGTAATCATTGGGGGAAACAGGTAAAGAGTACACGTACTCTGCACTGTCTTTGCATCTTCCTATGATTATATATGTATGTGAATCCATGGTGTATCAACAGCCAAGGGACTTTCCTGTGAGAAAAACCTGTAAAGAGAAGAGCTGTGGGGCTGTAATGTGTTTCCTCCCACGTCAGTACCATGTCTCTCTTTCAATTAAGCAGAGATGCTGGTCTGGGATGAGAGCAATGACTGCATCGTCTTCCTTTTAAAACATGGAATGTCACAGCAAGGCGTGATCATTTTGAATTTGATATAAATTGCTTGTCAAACCATAAGAAGAAAGGAAATTTAGTTTATTTGATTCCACAATCTCCACATTTATAAGGACCGATCAAGTCAACAGAATCATGGATTATTCTGTTTGTGCAGCCTAGGACTTTTTCAGTTCCAAGAGTCTAAAATAATTCAGATTAGCTTAATAAAGGCAGAGTTGAATCTAGGGGATTAAAATATGTCATAAGAGTCTTCATGATCCAGCAGGCTCTCTTCCAAACACACAGCCTGAAGACATACATCCCACCAACTTTGGAACCCAGCTGGAATAGACAGATGGATTTTTGAGGTTAGAAAGTCTCAGGAAAACTCTGAGTACATCTTCAAATTGGCCAGCTTGGGATACCTGCTCCAACTAAGCCACAAGTAACAAGTATCCCATAGGAAAGAGGATTCTGCCACTTGAAGAAGGGATGAGAGAAGTCAAGACCCAGGACCAGCCCTCCAAAGGAGTCCTCTCTGCCCTTGAAAGGGAAATTACCAAGTGGTCCCCACCCCTGCAGACTTCACTTTCCAAAAAGAGAAACAAGATGAACCCAAATGCACAATTCACACATAAGCACGAGAGGTAGGAGATCGGGTGGCACCACCTGCCAATGCAGGCAACATAAGAGACATGAGCTCGATCCCTGGGTCGGGAAGATCCCCTGGAGATGGGCATTGGCAACCCACTCCAGTATTCTTGCCTGGAGAATCCCATGGACAGAGGAGTCTAGCAGGCTACAGTCTATAGGATCGAAAAGAGTTGGACACGGCTGAAGTGACTTAGCATAGCAGCAGAAGATTGCAAATATGAGCACATTGAATCTCAGCTTTATGAAGACATGGGTTGAGTAAAAGGCCAGTAAAGCGTTAATAATGAAGTGCTGAGCTGGAGTGTCCTGAGGGGCAGGACTCAGACGGCTCTCCTGAGGGGGAAATGCCCAGGAGCAGTTTCAAAGGAGGGAGAGGGCTTTGCCTCTTGAACACAGAGGATTAATGGGAAGGTCCAGTGAGAACAATGTGAACACTTGGTGACTGTCACCTGTGACACAGTTGGCTGTCGGCGTGATTTAGCAGGGAGGATAGGAGGACATCCCCAAGCTGAGGAGGACACGGTATCAGAGTCAGCCAGTTCAGAGAGTCAGCGGCACAGTGAGGAATATGTCAGGGTTCAAGGGATTTCTGTGAACCTAGATAAATAAAAGGATACGTTTGTTCTCTACACCCATGTCTCATTTCTGCTTTGAAAATAGGTTCATGTGCACCATTTTTTCTAGATTCCACATATACGTATTAGTGTATATATGCTGGTTCGCTTTGTGGTATAGCAGAAAAGAATAACACATTGTAAAGCAACTATACTTCAAAAATATTTTTAAAAAATGAATAAAAGGATAAGAAAACGTGAACATGGAGAGCTCAGGGTGGTGCCTGGTGAGGGTGAGAACCCAGCGCAGAGCCACCATTCGAAGCCACGGTCCTGGTTCACCAAGTCAACATGAAAAGCAGGAGGGACCGGGTATGATCAGGTGGGAGGCAGACGCAGAAGGTGAAGCTGGAATGGGGTTAGACCAACACAACCCCAAGGGCCACTAGAACTAAAAAGTCAGGGACTTTCTCTAAGAAATTTTCAATAAACCTGCTGCTGCTGCTGCTGCTGCTAAGTCGCTTCAGTCGTGTCCGACTCTGTGCGACCCCATAGACGGCAGCCCACCAGGTTCCCCCATCCCTGGGATTCTCCAGGCAAGAACACTGGAGTGGGTTGCCATTTCCTTCTCCAATGCAGGAAAGTGAAAAGTGAAAGTGAAGTTGCTCAGTCATGTCCGACTCTAAGTGACCCCATGGACTGCAGCCTACCAGGCTCCTCCGTCCATGGGATTTTCCAGGCAAGAGCACTGGAGTGGGGTGCCATTGCCTTCTCCGAATAAACCTGCTAAATCCAATCAAATTATGACCGGAAAACATTCTGAGTTTAGATGGTGGTGATGGTTTGCACAGCCTCGTGATTATACTAAAAGCCTCTGAACTGTACATTTTAAAAGAATGAATTTTACTGTTTGATTCCACTTATACAAGGTACCTAGAATAGTCCAATTCATACAGTCAGAGAGTACAAGTATCTCCGGTTAGAAAGTCTCAGGAAACTTCTGAGTACACCTTCAAATTGGCCAGGGGCCAGGCGCAGGGTGTGAGGTGAGCTGGGGAGACGGGAATGGGGAGCTAGTGTTGTTATTAAGAGGGACAGAGTTTCCATTAGGAAGGTGAAAAATTGGGGAGATGGGTGATGGTGAAAGTCGAGAGTCGCACAGCAATGTGAATGTATTAAGCGCCGTTGAACTTTAGAGTTAAATAAGATTAGAATAGCATGTTTTATATCATGTGATTTCTACCATAATAAAACAATACTTATTTTGTTTTAAATTAAAAGAATGAATTTTATGATATGCAAAATGTATCTCAATCAAAGCTTGACAGGCTGGGACAGAGAAAAAAGGTCAGAACAGAGTGGATATACAGAGCCAAGCCAGAGCCTGGCCCAGAAGCCACTTGTCTTCAAACTGTCCTTACCTCTGCCCACATCACAGGGACCTCCCGGCCCCAGGGGACACACTTACCAATAGTCCTGTCACAACAATATGCTGCCAAACACAGCTCAGCCACGAGCTCCAGGGCCAGGCGGAGCGTTCACCGACGGTCAACACTTGTCAAGCAGCTGTCCACAGAGCTCCTGCCTGGACACAGGTCAGCATAGGTAGCCTGAACAGGGCCACTGGGCTGAATTCAAGCTTCTCCTTCTGTCCACAGTTAGTAATAGTTTATTTATTTGTTCATCTATCCATTCATTCATCTGTATGCCAGGCAACATACTAAGTGATTCCCCTCTCAGGAATCTCAGGTTCACAGGAACCCTATGAGATAAAAATTATGTTCATACCCATTTCACACATTTGAAGGTTGAGGCTGAAAAATATCCATTAATTTGCTCACACAAGAGTAAGAAATGTAATTTCTGGAGGCTATCTCTTAATCACATGTTCAATGTCAAACCACCCAGGGGGGGAAAAAAGTCTTCAGAAGAAAAGTCAGAATTTCAGAGGGATCTGATGAAGGGGGAGGTGACGGCGGTGAGAAAGACTGTCACTTTTCACCTTCCACAGTACTTTTAATTTTAGCAGTGGCTATGCCACACTTCCATAATAAAAACTAGTTTAAAAAAAAGTGTGTGTGTGAGCGTGCGCGTGTGTGTATGTTTGAAGGTCAGGGCGAGCAGATCTGTATTGAATATTCCTCAGAAGTCTTCTCTCTGACCTTCTCCCTGGGGCGGAGGGGGTGGGGGTTGAGTGGTTTTTAGAGAGTTCTGGCTGGTTTCATCAGCAGTTAACACCATCCTCATCACCCCTGGGTTTTACCCTCTGCCCCAACACGGAACAAGCAGGGGTGTTTAGATGACAGTAAGTTCTTTGTCGAACCAACACACGAAGGAGCAGCTGGCAGGGGGCTTCCTTACCTCTCTCCTAACCTGAGTTCCTGGGCACATCTCGCCACCCTACTCCCCACCCATGGGCGGTAAGGGAGCAAGGGCTCCCACCCTCCCAGGAAAGACCGGCCCTGACCTGGGCTGCATGGCCAGAGCCCCAGGCTAGGCCTCAGGACAACAGAGTTTCAGGTTCCCCAAAATACACAAAACCTCTGGAAAGTTTGAAACCACAGGGGACAAAAATGGGCTTGCCTCTACCTCACAAAAAAGTTCAGTAACATGGGAAGAAACAAAAATACAGGAGATTTCATTAATGCTCCCGTGATTATTTTTGCTTTTAAAATTTCTGAACATAAAAGCGTGCTGTCTCCGACTTGTGTTTCTTTCCTTGACCTTGTTGGCTGGACAGTGAAGCTGTGAGGACCCCAACCTGTGGTCACGTGTGGAAGATGGAGGTAGTAGACAGCAGAGCTGATGTTGGGAGCCTCTGAGCAGGCATCGATCTGCCTGGATAGAACCCCAGCTGGAGTAAGTGGGTGCAGCTGCCTCAGCTCTTCATTTTTTTAGGGGGATGGAGACATCCTCTACCCATTTAAAATCAGAACTCCACAAGGGGTGGGAGAAAACAGCATGACGGGGACTTCCCTGGCAGTCTTGCCATTAAGGCTCTGTGCTTCCACTGCAAGAGTCACGGGTTCGATCCCTGCTGGGGGAACTAAGTTCCCACATACTGCAGGGCCGAAAACAAAACAACAAAACAAAAACAGTACGGCAGCTCCTCAAAAAATTTAGCTTACACTGGGCCACACGATCCAGCAATTCCACTTCTGTGGATATAATACAAAAGAGCTGAAAACAGAACTAGAACAGATGTTTGCGCACCCCTGTGCATAGCAGCATCATTCACAATAGGCAGAATGGCCATCCATGGATGATGGTAAACGAAAGTGTTATACATGTGCAATAGAATATTATTCAGCCTCAAAAAGGAAGGAAATTCTTCTTTTTATTTTTTGAATTGGTGGAAAATTGCGTCGTGGTGTTGTGTTGGTTTCTACCATACAACAATGCAAATCGGTCATAATTATATTAATACATATATCCCCTCCATTGGCTCAGATGGTAAAGAATCTGCCCGCAATACAGGAGACGTGGGTTTGATCCTTGGGTTGGGAAGATCCCCTGGAGAAGGAACTGACAACCCGCTCCAGTATTCTTGCCTGGAAAATTCAATGGACAGAGGAGCCTGGCGGGCTAGAGTCCATAGTGTTGCACAGAGCCAGGCACGACTGAAGCGACTTAGCACACAGCACACCCCTCTATCTTGAGCCTCCTCCCCTCTTCCCAGCCCACCTTTCTAGGTCATCGTAGAGCGCCAGGCTGGGCTGCTTGTGCTATACAGCAATTTCCCCCTTGCTATCTGTTTTGCACATGATCATGTATAAAAGTCGATGCTACTTTCTCAATTGGTCCTACCCTCTCCTTCCTCCATTGCATCTGCAAGTCCATTCTCTGCATCTGCGTCTCCATTCCTTCCCTGCAAATAGCTTCATCCGTACCACATTTCTAGGTTCCATACATATATGTTAATATACAATACGTGTGTTTTCTTTCTGATTTGCTTCACTCTGTGTAATGGGCCCTACTTTCATCCACCTCAGTACAACTGACTCAAATTCATTTATTTTTATGGCTGAGTAATATTCCAAAGAAAGGAGATTCTGACATAGGCTACAGCAATGGATACACCGTGAAGACACTGTGCTCAGTGAAATAAGCCAGTCACCAAAGAACAAATACTGCATGATTCCACTCTTTATGAGGTACTTGGAGTAGTCGAATTTAAAGAGACAGGAAGTAGAATGATGAGTAACAGGGCCTGCAGTGAGGAGCAACGGGGAAGTGTTATTTAACGGGGACAGAGTTTCGGTTGGAGATGAAAAAGTTCTGGAGGCGAATGGTGGTGATGGCTGTACAGCAGTCTGAATACAATTAGTGTCACTGAACTGAACTCTGAAAAGTGGTCAAGATGGTGAATTTTATATGTATGTGTGTGTGCTCTGTCACTCATGTCTGACTCTGTAACCCCACGGACTGTAGCCCGCCAGGCTCCTCTGTCCATTGAATTTTCCAGGCAAGAATACTGGAGTGGGTTGCCATTTCCCAATCCAGGGGATCTTCCTGACCCAGGGATCAAACCCACATGTCTTGCATCTTCTGCACTGACTGGCGGATTCCTTATCACTGTGCTTGTGTCTACATACTGTATATATATAAATACACGTATCTACCATAATAATTGTTTAAACTTCATGAAGAGAGGCTACAGGGGAAAGGGCAGTCCTCTTGTAAAATTAAGAGATCCCCCCCCCCAAAAGAAAAAGCAGGTATGACCCTGCTTCTGCATCACCGTCTTGTCCTGCTCAGCCCACACTTTAGGAATTTTAATGATCTGACATCACAGGGAGTTGTACACTAAAATCTTCCTGTGGCATAGTTTCTACAAGTTATTTGGCAGGGGAAGAGTATAGAGACGGATAACAATAGTAGACACCTTATTTATCACTTCCCAAAATATTCATAACTAAAAATTCTTGGAAGGAAAACATATTTATCTTCCTTTATGTTTGCCCTTTTTTCCCAGGCCTTCATCTCTCTAGTTGCTTTTCCACCAAACATTTGTTCTTTAATTTCTGGCAGTTCTTTTACCTTTTCTGTTCTGGGTTTCTGGACTACATTTGGAAATAAGTAATAACTTGTCTTACTTATAACTTGTCCTTTCCTTTCCGTGCAGAGATTGTTGTAAGAATTCTGGAGACCGAGAAGAGGGAAATATGTTAAAAACAAAAAGGCATTCTGTTTCTTATTATTATTATTAAGAATTGCCCTTGGGGGACACTGACTCCACAGGAGAAACTTAACCTAAACAGTGCCAGATGCGACAGCAGAGGATTCCACAGCAGACCTGTCAAGAGACCTGGTTTGCCTGGTTCCTCAAATCATGCTGCAGCTGCCTCCTCCTGTCCCTTTCTGTGTGCCTGGCATAGCCCGCAATTCTGGGTCACCTGGGGGACAGGGAAGTGTGGTGGCCAGTAGAGCTGTACCTCCATGCAATGTAAAGGGATGAGCTCCCATCACAAAGGGTATTCAATTAGAATGCAACTGATCACATCACAGGGAATTCCTGCTTTGTGAAAGATACTGAATTCTGAGGTCTCTTTCAATTTTAAGAACCCATTGATTTCTTTATTACTGGATTCAGTTCATTCGCTCAGTTGTGTCTGACTCTGTGCGACACCATGGACTGCAGCATGCCAGGCTTCCCTGTCCATCACCAACTCCCGGAGCCTGCTCAAACTCATGTCCATTGAGTTGGTGATGCCGTCCAACCATCTCATCCTCTGTTGTCCCCTTCTCCTCCCACCTTCAATCTTTTCCACAACAGGGTCTTTTCCAATGAGTGAGTTATTCACATCACGTGGGCAAAGTATTGAGTTTCAGCTTCAGAGTCAGTCCTTCCAATGAATATTCAGGACTGATTTCCTTTAGGATGGACTGGTTAGCGGAGGGAGGTAGGAGGGGGGTTCAGGGTGGGGAACACATGTACACCCGTGGCGGATTCATGTCAATGTATGGCAAAATCAATACAATATTGTAAAGTAATTAGCCTCCAATTAAAATAAATACATTTATATTTTTTAAAAAAGGATGGACTGGTTGGATCTCTTTGCTGTCTAAGAGACTCTCAAGAGTCTTCTCCAACACCACACTTCAAAAGCATCAATTCTTTGGCACTCAGCTTTCTTTATGGTCCAACTCTCACATCCATACATGACTACTGGAAAAACCATAGCTTTGACTAGACAGACCTTTGTTGGCAAAGTAATGTCTCTGCTTTTGAATATGCTGTCAAGGTTGGTCATAATTTTTCTTCCAAGGAGCAAGTGTCTTTTAATTTCATGGCTGCAGTCACCATCTGCTGTGATTTTAGAGCCCCCCCCAAATAGGAGTCAATCAATCTGTTCTTGTATGGGCTCCATCCCCTTCCTTGCTGAGTGACTGGACCACAGGCATGTTCCTAACCTCTCTGAGCTCAGTTGTCTCATTTATCGCTTATTATTATGTAATCTGCCTCCCTGATCCTAGCCTGAGGAGCCCAGAAAATGCTACAGAGCAAGTGCTTTGAAGACCTTATTTTTTTTTTCATTGCCACGCTGGGAAGAATTGTGGTGCTGTGATCACTCCTGCCCTCAGAGGACGACCACACAGGCCAGCCAAATGCCACAGGGCAGCCCTCCCCACTCAGAAGGACAAGACTAGAGTCTGAGAGGGACTTGGGGTAGAGGAGCCATGCTCTGAATCAGCATTTCTCCCCAAGAACAGTGATTCCTTCTGTTTCTTTCCTGTTGCTCTCTGGTCCTTCTGAGCGGGCGAACTTTCAAAAGCATCTCTGGAACCGTGTGAACACTACTATTTTTTTAATGTCCAACTAGGGCTTCAGTTCCTAGGAGGGTTTCCTTCCACTTGCACACATACCAAAAAAAAAAAAAAAAGGGCTTGCTGAATTAATGAACCACTTCTCTTATCTATTTTTCCTGTTATCTAATTCCGAGGGGAAAGCTGGGAGCTCCGAGGGAGCTGGGAGACAGCTCACAACGCCTCCCTCCCACCCGCTGAGAACAGCCTGGAGTCCCCGGGACTGAAGGACGCTTCGAGGAGCTGCAGGAACATCGCTTCCATTCCGGGTGAGTCCCCACCTGGCCCCCTTGGTGATCCCTTCACCAGGGCAGAGCAGGAGATGCACCGAGGGAGTCGGGAGGGCCAGGAGCAGAGGGGCTGGAGGAGAGACGGTCGGTGGGGAAGGAGGTCAGGGAGAGGACCAGCCAGTGTGGAGTGAGGGTGCACAGGGGCTCTTGGGCCTTGGGGACAGGAAGGATGAGATTCTTTGCAGGCCAAGTCACAGAGGCAAGGCTTCCTTTCCCACTTTCGCTCTCTGGTTCATTTTCTCGGTTTCTCTTTCTTACAATCGGGTGGCATTTTAGTTTCTCCATTTCCTGATTCGGCTTCCTGCTTGAACAATCAGAAGTTGACGGGAATGAGCAGTCTCTCAAGAAAAAAATAGATGAATATGCACCATGCAAAAATATCAAGTGATCTGACCAGTTGTCCCTGGGCCTCTTGCCTCTGCTTCCTCCAACACACCCAGATGGCTTTTCTTTCCCCTGGAGTCCCTGCTGTGGATGCTGTGTCTTGAGAACCTGGTTGGAAAGCTTAGAACCTTTCCTGACCCAGATCAGACCTGCTCAGGATGCTTTCAGGGCAGAAAAAAATCTCACTGGCATTTTTCGTTGGTTCCATTGGTGAGTTAGTGAACAGGCCTCATGGCCTTCAGGATCTGATCATTTTCTTTACCTATTAACAGGTCGAAAGTCAGCCCAGCTTGGTGTCCGGTTTAATTTTTCGTTAATTCTGGAGCCAGACTTGTGATGGGAAGGAGGGGCTGAGGGTGGGTCTTGCAGGTGTACCTCATTTATTATGCTTTTCTTTTCTGAGTTCAGTTTGTACTTGCAAGAGTTTGGTTGCATATGGTTTTTGCAAACACATCAAAATTACCTCTGCTCCCTATAAACCCATTCCTTGGACAAATGAGTTTTGGATCTTATTAGTAGCTGAGAAAAGGGCTGAGCCGCAATGAAAGGGAGATACAGTGGTAAGGACAGAGGGGTAGCTTTGAGAGGGTTGAGAACGGCAAATCAGTGCTTAAAAATGAAGGCTCTGCGGGGTTTGAAACCAGGCAGGCTGAACTTTTTCCGCTGGCCCAAAGGTTGGAAATAGATAATGGCAGATTTTAACTCTGTAGCCCTTCAAGGACTAAGCAGCGTTCTTCGGGAACTGGGAAGGAGTTAGTGCAAAATCTCGGCGTCTGTACAGTTACTACAAATATTAGCTCTGCAAAGCAGAGAATGGAAACTTTTCCTGTGTTTCCCTCTCGCAGTCTTCCAGCCAGGTGGTTCAAAAGTTCTGCCTGACTTATCTTTGCCCTGCCCAACTCCGAGTCCCTTCACCTTCCCCATTTTCCCCAAAGGTTGTTATTTTCGGGCTTCTGTGTGTTCTCCAAAATTAAGGGAATTTGAGAGGTTTCTAGCTCGGCAAAATCAAGAAAGTGCCCCTCTGAACTGAATGAAAATCTTACTGTGAAAGGCTACTAGAATCCCATGATTCATCATCACAAAATTGATTTGACTTTTTTATTAGTAGCAGGAATGCGTTGGTTTTTGTTTGCTTATTACTGTTAGTCTTATTTGAATAAAGAAGCCTAGCATAAAAGGGTACATTAAAGTCCTACTTTATAAACTTCTTAAACATAATTCATTAGAGTTCATTTTTAGCAAAATAGATATATCCTGTTTCTTCTAAAGAATTCATTCCTGAAAGTGACTTTGCATTTGTGAGTTCCATTGGCAGGGAGGCGAGAATCTGTTTCCTGCGGTTGGTACTGAGGAAATATTAATAAGTTGCTCTTTATCCCGTTCTATTTCTCAAGCCCAATAAAATATCCATTTCAAATGACTTCCTAATGCTTTGTTATATTTGCCAAGTGATTTATGGGGCGGAAAATTGTAGTTCAGCATGTGTAAGTGCAGAGATGGTTTAGCGCTGGGGACAGTAGAAACGAGGGGGTTTAGGGCTGGGGCAGCGCAGAGCCTGAAGAAATTCAAGCTATCAATCTCCAACTGTCTAAACACAGCACCAAGTGGAGATTTGAGACAATTATCCGAATAATTGGGGGGTGGGGTGGGGAGGCACTTTCACCTGAACTGTCTGGATAAAGGGGCGGGCGACACCGGGAAAAACTCCTAGCACGGGGGGGGGGCCCTGCTTCGGCTTTTTCCGGGATCAAGCGAATTCGGACGGTTTTTCTTTAAATTCTCCGAATTAGAATTAGGGATGGCAAAGAAAGCTTCCCAGAAAAAGCTTAAAAGGGGCTCCCGTCGCACCACCGGGCAAGGCGGAGGGTGGGCCCCCCGCCCGCCGGGCCTGCGCCGCGGGACGCCCCCGCCGGGTCTGATAAAGCCCCGAAGCCGATCTAAGGTCAATAAACCAGGCGGCGTCAGGCTCCGGCGCAGGGTCGGGAAGGACAGGGGCGGGAAGGGAAGACAGCAATCTTGAGGCTGCCAGCGAAATGGAAAGGAACGGAGGACCGAGGAGGTCCCGGTCCGGGCGTCGGCGTGGGGGCGCGCGGGGCCGAGACTGGGCCGCGGTGCCGAGCGCGCCGCCCGCAGGAAGGAGTCGGGCGGCCGGGCTGGGTGGGTCCCCGCGGCGCGGCCCCCTGACCGGCAGTGAAGGCGGCGACCTCCAAAAGTAAACCGTATCCCCAGCGATCAATCGTCACTTCGCCGAGAGTTTGAAGAAAAAAACGAAAAGTTTGGGGGGAAAACAAAAAAAAAATTTTTTTTTAAGAAACGGAGGAGGGGTGAGGTGGAGACTCTCAAATAATAACACTCAATAAAACTTCTGGGATGCTTGAAAGAACCAGGGAGTTGTTCCAAAATGAGAGAAACTAGAAGGATGACAGTGCTCATCATTAGTCATCCATTTTAATCTCTTTTGTATGGCGTTTAAAAGTTTACAAGTTCCTTTTGCATAGAGTTCTTGTTTCTCCCACTCCTCGCATGGCGAGAAGAAAGATTGGAAGTGGTTATTCTGCCCAAAGTTACAGCGCGTCGCCAGGATTCCCCGCAACGGGCCTCGAACCGGTTGCTAAGTCACTCCTCCTCATTTGAGAAGGTCTTTCTGGGAGCGAGCCCGGATAAGTACGCAGCCCTGCGGAAAACCGGTGCATGGAAGCCTGGACCAGAGATTGGGGTAGTTAACATCCGCGATCTGGTCCCTCCCGCTGAGCAGTCTAGTGCAAAGCCCGGACGGGAGCAGATGCGCGTGAGCTGCTGCTGCTGCTGCTGCTGCTGCTGCTGCTGCTGCTGGAGGGGGCTCCCCTGGAGGCTCGCAGGATCCCGGCTGACACAGCGCCTAGAACCGACGGATTTCCGCAAATAAACACCACCCCCCTTGAGTTCTTTCCACTCTCCCGCGTTTGGTCCCCGAGGCTGCGGGGTTCCAACTTACTCGCATTCCTGGCGCGGGCGAAGCTGATTTGGTTTGAACTTATTTCAACTGTTGTGGTGCTAGGTAGGCCAGGCCACCTCGGACGGGTGTCGAGTCCGAGGTCTCCAGGGTCGGGTCTCAGGCCCTGGGAAGCCAGCACAACCGAACTTCCTGGGCGCAGCTGGGCTGGTAGGCGAGAAAGCCCAGGCCGCAGGCGCAGTCAGTGGTGTGACCTCGGGCCTGAGTCCGGCGCTGATCAGAACGCCGCCCTAGCTGCCCTCTGCAAGGGAGACCCCTTTAGGGGTCTGGGGATGCAGGATTCAGGACGCACTTATGGCGGGGGCGGGGGGGGGGGCGCGGTACGGGTTGGGTGGCGGGCAGGAGGTGTGCTAACTTTGCCTGCCGCCTCCGCTTCTCCCTCTGTGAGCTGAGCCCTAGCGGCCCCAGACGCCGTTGCCCCCGTGGTCGGAGTAGCAAGGCTTGTAGAGCAGCCCCGTCCCCCTGGTGTCTTTCCGGTCGCGACTGCCCCGCGAGGTCCCTAAACAGGCCAAGAATCACAGTAGGAGTTTAATCAGAAAGGTTACTCTTACGCACTAAATCCCCAGTTCGGCTGTTCTGCATCTCAACATCCCGTGCGGAGCATCCACTCGCCCCTATCCCCAGGGTCGAGGGTCGCAGCGAGCCTCCGCAGGCTCCGAACGGCACTGATCAGCCATTTCTTGGGCCTGGTTTGGAGGATTACGGGACTGGGGAAGGGAATGAATGACAAGCACCCGGGCTCGCAGGCTTAGCGGCCACGGACACCGGGCTCAGGGAGTCTCGCTCAGCCCGTAGTATTTCAGGCACGTTCCCTGCCCGCGGGAGGCTGGAGGTAGATTTTGCGCAGCTTCTGGACTTGGAACTTACAGAGGATAAAGGGTTCCTGGGCCTGGGCACGCGGATTTCTGGGGGGCAGAGTTTTAATCACTTCTCAGCCCGCGCCCCAAACTCGACCGTTCCCCAGGGAACCTCCTCCTAGTCTTGGATAAAAACTCCTGGCAGATCCTTCCCATACGGCCCGTCCCTAAACCCGGGGGCAGAGGCTGCAAAGCCCGCGCAGGTGCCCGCATGGGGGTGGGAGGGGGAGAGGAGGCCGGGGTCCAGGCTCCGGTGAGACGGGGGCGTGCGTCGGCGTGGGGCTGGGGTTGGAATGGCTGCTGCTTTTTCTTTAGCTACTGAGAGGTGTAATGTCTCCTTCATCCACCCCAATCGTCGTTCTTAGGGATTTTCTTTATTCGTTTAATATTTTCTTCTTAACTTAGCCGCCCCGCCTTTAAATTTTCCTCTGCGTCTGGCTTAATCTTTCCTCATCCCAGCCCAAGACCCTTACTCCTTATGATGAATTCGTTTTTATTAATTCGCGTGTCCAGTTCGCACCCAGAAATTACCCGATGATGTCCTGTTGGATGAATCAGCAGCCTTCCTGTTCGCGACTTATTTTAATTCATGAATGTTGAACTACATGGTAGCAGGTTTTTCTTGCCTTTAAGGAATTTCTTAAATTCCCACCTCTAAATAAATAGCACCCTACAAATCCAGCTTCTAGTTGGATGTCTAACAAGACTGATTCTCTCAAAATCATGCAGTGGTGTTGATATTGTTGTTTTTTGATGTTGTAGGAACATTTACTACTGAGCCAGTTGATTTGTCCTACCACACGACTTATTATGGCTTTCCACTAACTCCAAAGATTTAGCAGGAAACTGATATGGTATAAATAGATAACTTTCAGTTGTTCATCAGCTAAGATTTTGTTTGCTTTCTGTTATATCAGAGTAGTTCTAGTGTAATAATGATAGAACAATTAGTCTCTCCTTGCAGATAAGTTATTATTTTGAGCATTTATTATATGTTTTCTGCCAAATTTGTTGTTAGAGCCTACTTGGAAATGTGGTTTCCTATAACAGTGCTGATTAATAATAGATCCTTTTCATTTTCAGAAAATGACTGGAGATCACGAAAAGATAGCTCATACCAGGGGAAAATGTGTTGAGGTTTATTTCTTCAAGAAATTTTAACAAAGAAACTCTAAAGAAACGAGATCATTATCAGATAAAATGGCCACAGGGAATTCAAAGTGGAGGTCAGAAAACATAAGAGGAAGCTATGCTTCCTCTGCAACGATTCAAAAACAACAAAAACTAGGAAAAGTACTACCCCACCGGTCACCCTGTTACTGCAAAAGTATCTCTCCAGTATTAGTTGAAGAGAAGGGGAGCGGAGTGCATGGGAAGGGTGTTCAAAGTGTTCCTAGCTTCTGGAAATTTGACAAGCCGAATCTACAAGTCTTAGAACTTCTCCCTAGAATTCAGCAGATAGTAGCTACTGAGCACATCAGATACATGCTTCCTAAAATGCTATGGGAGTAGCGGCAGGAGTTAGGGTTCAGGGCAAGTTCTGAGAAGAAGTTCTAGGAGGAAACAGCCTGGAAGCCACAGGATTTGTCAGCTCTCCCGGGCCTGCCTGCCATTTCCCTAGGCTTGGCACGGGGCTGCCTTAGAAAGCTCTCAGCGTGGTGGCTGCCCGGGTTTGCTCCAGCTGCGATAACGAAGGGGCCAGCTATCTAATCTGGACAGCAGCATGAACAATCCATTAGACCTCGGCATTTATCTGGGGCGGGGGAGGAAGGAGGGATAGGGGCTGGCGTGCCCCACCAGGACTAGGAGGCACTGAGCTGGCCCATTGGAGCCTGGATGGGGTGTGGGTGGGGGCTGGGGGGAACTGGTGAAGCAGAGTTTGTGTGGACTCACAATTTACCCTTGCTTGGTGTACTTCCAATGCTGGTGAATTACAATTTACTCATTATCAGTGTAAGGACGAATTAGGATCCCTTTGGGTTTGGAGTATTATACGTTTTATCTTAGGCAGTTCAGTATACGCTTCACAATGTCTCATTCATACTCCACCCCAATTGCAGGGCACTGTAAGATTCCAATTTTCACCAGGATTCCCAGGACCTGGGAGAGCTAAATCCATCCACCCATTCTTTCATTCAGTCATTCGGCAAACATTGACAAAGCTTCTCTCCGCCAGGCATTGTGCTTCATTCTGACAGGTTAAATTATTTGCCCAAGATGAGGGCTATGCTGGCGACAGAGGCGGAACCCTAGATCAACTATTCCAGCCCTGTGACTGCTCACTTCTTTCCCCTAAAACATACAAATCAGAAACACAGGGAGTTGCAAGGGCCTCAGGGGTTATCCGGTCCAGCCTACCATTCAATGCAGGAATCCCCTCCTCAGAAGGCAGGCGACGAGGCCTGCGTGGGCTTGAATGTGGCTCCCAGGACTGGAAAGTCTGTTCTGGGAGAAATCAGCCTCTGCCTGCCTTCACCTAAGCTCAGGATGCTAAGCCCCACCAGCTACTGTGAACCCCTAGGTGTCCTGCTAACCAGCTGGGCTACCTTCCTCTCAGACTTCCCCTGGGAATGGAACCTGCAAGTACAGGATACTACCCCCAGGTGATGTTTGGGCACTATGGGCCTTAGTCCAGCTGGCCTGCCTCCCCCTCCCATAGTGGGTATTTGCTGCTGGGTCAGCAGTAGCCAAACAATCTTCAGAGCTTGGATTTTGTCTCAACACAACTACCTACAAGTTGGGTGACTGGAGCAAGTTATTTCACTTCTGTTTCTGGATATTCTAGATATAAGATATACGAATGTGCTTCTCAGTACTGGAGGATACCACCTTCTTCAAAGATAAAATACCCCATCATTAATAATGAGATTGTTGTCATTTGCTGTTTAAAAACTTCAAAGTTACAAAAGGCAACTTCTGGATAATGACCTCATCACAGAGAACATTCTGGAAACTTTAGAACTGATGAGAAACTAGGTGCACACTGTCACTGGGTGAGTGTGAGAATTTAGGCTGTGTTAGAATAATGTGATTTGAATCCCACCTCCACTACTTACTGGCCAAGTTGTGTTCAACTTTTTGCAAGCTCACGGACTGTAGCCCGCCAAGTTCCTCTGTCCATGGGATTCTCCAGGCAGGAATACTGGAGTGGGTTGCACTTCCTTCTCCAGGGGATCTCCCCAACTCAGGGATTGAGCCCACACCCACGTCTCCTGCATTGGCAGTCAGATTCTTTAGAATTGAGCCACCTGGGAAGCCCCCCGCTGGCTATGTTGTCTTGGGCAAATTACTTAGCATTTCTGTGCTTCTGTTTCTCGTATTTTGAAATCTTCACAGACCTTAGAGGGCAGAGAGGACCTCTCCCAGTCCCTAAAATAATCTCCATAACGTAATTCATTAGCATCAATATCCCTCTTGGGTTTGGTTTTGTTTATTTCTTAACCTATAACTTCAAAACACTTCAATAGTTAATTTGTCTGCTAAGGGGTAGACATTTACTCCAAAATTGATAACTATGTTTTAAAATTATCTCACCCAAAATTGAGTGTTGCTGGTGGGAATTTTGGGTGCAGCCTTTCTGGAAGGCAATTTAGCAATACATATCCAAAACACCACAAATATTCATATTTTTTGACCCACTTTTTCCAGTAGTAGCAATTTACCCCAAGGAAGTAATCAGAGGTTTATGAGCTGCTTTGCTTGCCCATATTTGTGTGAACTTGACAAGGACCCTTCAAACACATATTTAGTTTAGTGAAAAATAGAAAATAATATAAACTCTGAAAAATAAGTTACATAAACTGTGCAAAATCCATAATGTAGCCATCAAACTATTTTTTTCTTAAAATATTTAACTCATGGGAAATCTCATATTTTTAAAAAATAAAAAGCAGATTATGGAATACTTTATACAGTGTGAAACTGGCTGGGTGGGGTGGAGGGGAGAGAGAATCAGATAGAGGGAGAACATTACTGTTCTCTGTTTTTCTTCTAGGTGATGTGGTTAAGGATAGGTTGTGTTTTCCTGTGTTATACTCATTTGTATTTTCCAAATGAACTCCAATGAGCTCCTGTTTCCTTGAAACTAGAAAAAGAAATTCTTTGAGAGGGGTGGGGATAATTGGTCAGCTCCAAGACCAATTCTCTTGCTTCCTAAGATTTCATGACTATCGTGCTTATGACAAACACTTACTCATTTTAGAGAATACAGCTTTAAAGTTTCCGAAACTCAATGGACTCAAATTCCAAAAACAGTCCTGGACTCTAGAGACATTTACACTTGGTGGGAGTGATTTTTCCGCACAGATCCCCCCTCCTCCTTTAGAAAATCTTTTCAAAGTCATCCAGATTGTCTCAGAATTTCACTTGCAACCTTGAGTGTTTCTGAAATTGAAAACAACAGTCTAAGTTCTTGTAACTTTTTCTTCTCAAAACTCCCTTTGCTGGCAGAAGGATGTGCTGGAATGTGAGGCCAGGTGCTTGTCCAACTGCAAATAAAAGCTGCTTATTCAGACCCAGGAGAAGAGCAGGAGGGAAGGCAGACATTTAGTGGTGGCCTAAAAACCGGAGAGTGTTTTCAGAAGGGAAGACCTTTGTGAAAGCAAGAAAGTTAACCACTGAGAACGCAATGTAGGACAAAATAAGTTACAAGTATTTAGTAAAATAGTTTTAATTTGTAGAGGATTAAGTAGCAGTTTATAAAGAAGGCTGCCTTCCTTCCACTTTATATGTGCAGTGTGTGATGGGGTTGCAGGGGAAGGTGGTAACACAAAGAAATGGAAACCCCATCATAAACTCAGGGAGCCGTCAAAGGTCTTGTACTGAGATTTTTAATTTAATGTAACATATTGGGTCAACAGAAGATAAAAGTAGCATGGAGCTAAAGGCTGATTTCATTGATATTAATTATGGAATAAACAAGCAAATTTTAAAAATTGGAGTCTGAATACAGTAGGGGATAGAGACTTAAAATACCCTTCCCATCCTCTCTCTCCACGCTCTATACTTTTTGTTTATTTGTTTAACTTTGAGGTCAGCCTTTGGTTGGTTGGTTGGTTGGTTGCTTTGGTAATAAAGGCATAGGAATAGAATGTTGGTAGAACTGCAGAGTTTAAGTTTTTTGTAAACTGGAGTGAGTTTCTCTCCATCCTGCTCCATCTATGAGGCAAGCCAGGCTCTAGTAAGGCACCGTATTTATCTTCATGCAACATTTGCAGGCCCCCTTCACGGCACAGTCATGGTAGCAGGTGATGTCTTAAAGAGTGATCTCACAGGAGCACATTCCAGACATCTTTGCTGACTGAATTCTCTACAACAAAAATCCTTATCGACCACCGGTTTCCCTTGTCTCAGAAGGGAACAAACTTAAGCCTTGGACAGACCATATCTACCCTCCACCTGGCCAGGATACATCCCAAAGCAAGGGGTATAAGAAGAAGTAAGGACAACCAGAGTTACGAAAGGTGCATATTTCCAAAGCCTTTACAAAATGCTTTATTTTGCTATTAACTAGGATTTCCTAGATCTGTGGGCCAGTAGATACAGGCTGATTTTCTTATGACTGTGCCATTTAGCATTCTCATGAACGTCTCATCAAGCAAGGTTTTCTTGAACACACACTGACCCCAGGGAAGTATCCTTAAGTACTCAACCTTTATATAATTTTAAAATAATTTCCACATGTAATCAAAATAGAACGAGAGAGGTCAAACAAGCCTTCCCTTGACCCCACTACAAACTGATTAAGCAAACTGCCTCAATCGATTGCCCGATTTGTAAATTGGGGACAAGGAGTAGCATTTATTGGAGTCCTTTCACGTACATATCACATTTGATCCTCACGTTTGATTGCTCTCTGGGGCAATCAGTGTGGATATTAATAGAATTATGCCCGTTTTATAGGTGAGGAAACTGAGACTTGGAGATGTTGCATTGCCAAAGGTCACATCGCTAATAAGTAACAGAATAAAATTCAAAATGCCCTGCTCTATCTAGCTAGTGCTGCCTCCTCCACCCTCCAGGAGTATGCCAAGGACTCCTGAGATGGTCTGGACGAACTGATTTGTAAAAGGTCTCATCAGGATCCTGTAATTTACTCATCTGAAAATCTGGAGGAAGGAATGGCAGAGTCTCTTAAAGCTTATTTAACTACCCCCCTCCCTTTCATTTTACAGGTGAGGCTCAGGGAGGTTAAGTGATTTGCCAAAGGTCACCCCACAAGTTGGTGGGAAATGACCAATGTCATTTTTAAAAATTAGTTAAAACAATTTCCTACCAAGCCCATTTTTATGGCTTATTTTAAGCAGGTTAATAAGTATACCAGGCATAGCTTTAAACCCAACTGAGTAAATGCTGACACTAGTTTATAGATTCAACAGATAAGTAGCAATAAGGAATTATTCATCTCTCATTTATCATCCAGCCTCTCCAAGGTGCAAGTTATAAAGTGAAGCAAATAGCAGTTTAAGAGCCCCCACACATGGGAGATCAAAACAGTGAAAATAAAGTGGTTCAGGAAGCCATACATTTACAATGTGGCTTGGCTCCCAGGTCTCCTGAAATGTGAAAAAAAAGTGAAAGAAATTTTTGCATTTCACAAACAGACACTTTTGTCATACAGACTTCCATATTTAGCTTCCAGATGCATCCCATCCTAATTCATCCTTTGGAGTGTGTATTGAGCACCTACTGAACGCAGGGCGCTGTGGAAGGTATAGAGAATGATTAAATACTATTCCAGCCATCAAGGACATTTTATGCTTAATAAAGTGGCGAAATAAAACACACACACACACTTGAACCTCAGTTAGTGGGTATAAAGGAGGAAAGAGAGACTGCCCTGACTGCTGGGGAAGCCACAACAAGAAGCACACTGAGGAGGTGTCCTTGCCACAACCTTGTCCCCCACAACACTTCTTTATCATAAGCGCAGTGCTGGGAACCATCACGGGCAGAAAAAAAAAAAAAAGGCGGTGAATTGACTGCCCCAGTTAAGAAGGAATCCAAAAAAACCACATTTCCTCCACTCAGCTCCATGTTAAATACAAACAAGCTGGTGAAGAGATGGAGGGTGTCCCCTAGGATGTGAACAGATGTTAGAATATTTGTAACATATGCTGATGATGAATAAAATTAACAGTTGATTTGCTTATTTGGAAGGTGAGCTCTAATGAATTCTCATGTTGTTCTCCAGGAGGACTGGCTTATTTTATTATTTTTAAAAAGTCAATCCCAGTACCCCAAGGGTGAGCCTTGAGGCCCAAAGGTCAATGCCAATAACAGGGCAGTCACGGATCCATAGTGACTTTGCTCTCAGCTGCCCAGACAAAAGCCACTGTGAGGCTCCTCTTGAAGCCCAACTCTCGTAAAATGGAAGCATTTTCCAAGATATCTACTCAAAACCCTTTAATTTATGGGGCTTTCCTGGTGGTTCAGTGGTAAAGAATTCTCTAGCTGATGCAAGAGACACAGGAGACGTGGGTTCTATGCCTGGATCAGGAAGATTCCCCTGGAGGAGGAAATGGCAACCCACTCCAGCATTCTTGCCTGAAGAATCCCATGGACAGAGGAGCCTGGTGGGCTACAGTCCATGGGGTCACAGAGTCGGACATGACTGAGCACAACAGTATGAAACTTTAATTTGTAGATGGGGACCCAAAGCTCAGATAGTCCAAGTGGCAAAAGGTGATCATTACATATATGTGAAATGATGAGTGACTTGTGTATTACAAATAGTCACGCAGGACGTGGGGGCATAAACTGGGACATGGGCTCATCCCATGAAACAATAAGGGTCATGACAAGGACCAAGCCCAGAGCCCTGTCTATTATACCTCTCAACCTGCCCACAACTTTGCTATCTTATTTCATTTTGAAGGCTGGAATGTTTATGAGGATAATTGAAAGCCATTGTCCAGAAACATATTAGGTACCCAGTGCCCCTTTTGTCTTGGTTTATCCTCTGTCTAGGAGGTGCAAGGAATGACTGTTGTTTTGAATGTCTCTGACTCCCTGAGACCCTTTACTGCAGCCTTGTTCCCCCTCCCACCCTCACTGGGGCTGAGCCTGGTCACCATCCTCACCTTCCTGCAAAGGGTGGGGGTGGCAGGGCTCACCATGTACTCTGGCTACCCCAGAGCTCAGTGTGCCTTATCGCTAATCCTCTCACCCTGGTGATAGCATCAGGGTGAGGAAAGCTTGGCCTTGGGATTCAGATTTATAGAGGGGAGCTATCAGTTCCTACAGCAGCATACTGAAATGGAAGAATAGGGTACGACCAGCTCTAAAGGCACCTACTCCTAGCTCTGCCATTCAATGGCTGTGTGACTCTGCACAAGCCTGTAGCCTTTTTCTGTTGAATGAGTGGATTGGACCAGAATCCCCAAGGCCTCTTGCAACTCCAGCTCTCCATATCAGTGTCAATGTCAAAATAAGAGAGCAAAGGCACACGGGTCATAGTCATTCCCACAATAGGGGCACTCAGGCTAAGATGCTTGTGAGGCCTCATTAGTCCTCTTCTGCATGTGAGCTGTTCTGTGTTTGCACAGTGGAAGGGACCACAGCACACGTTTTGCCGTATCCCACCAGTGGCTCAGCAGTGAAGAATCTGCCTGCAGTGCAGGAGCCACAGGAGACACGGGTTCAATCCCTGGGTCAGGAAGATCCCCTGAAGGCGGCATGGCAACCTACTCCAGCTTTCTTCCCTGGAGAATCCCTAAGGAGAGAAGAGCCTGGTGGACTACAGTCCATGGGGTTGCAGAGAGTCAGATGTGACTGAAGCGACTTAGCTCGCACATAGCATGGTACCTCATCTTCAGTCATAAACGATAGGGGTTTATACTATATGAAGACAAACTGAAAACTTCCATTTTCTGAGCTCAATTCAACAAACTTTTAAAAACATCTATTACATATTAGAAGCTATGGCAAATACAGAGATACCAAATAGGATTTCTGCCCTTGATAAAGCTGAAATTTGGAAGAGAGGGTTATGGAGACAGGCAGACATGTGGAGAGATTAAAAGGAACTAATGTGGTAAAATCTGTGGATAAGGAGGGGGGAAGGGATCGATTCCGGGAACTGAAGTCTTTAAAAATGGATTTTCATGCACCTGCCAATGCAGGAGACATGGGTTCAATCCCTGGGAAGATCCCCTGGAGTAAGAAATGGCAACCCACTCTTTTGCCTGGGAAATTCCATGGACAGAAGAATCTGGTCTGTGGGGTCACAAAAGAGTTGGACACGACTTAGCCACTAAAAGCAACAATGTAAGAATAAAGCTCTTGTTTTTTTCCCTTTTTCATCCCTCACAGTGCCAATGCTTTGCTCATAGTAGCAGCATTTGGGTTCGGGAATCAAACTACTTGCTTGTAAATCTTGGCCCTGTCAGCTAGTAAGCTAGGCAAGTTATTTAATAATGCTGTGTCTCAGTTTCTTCATCTGTAAAATGGGAGAATAAAGTGATTGCCTAGATAAATGAGATAGTCAATCTGTTTGACGTCGCTGGCACCATGCCTGGATATAGTAAGTGCCCAGTGGTAGGTGTTACTCAATATGCATCTGTCTAGGAAATGGAAGTTTTGTCTGCAGTCTGAGCCTTCTACCATAGACATGCTATAGACATTTTGGGTTTCTTGCTGAACACACTCATTATCTGTGGCTAAAATTGAGTTCAGACTAAAAGGTCTGGCGTTCCTACCTTCCCTCTGTGTGGGACCAGCAGTGAGCCCCTTGTTATAGAACCTTTAGAGGGACAGAATGGCACCATCTGGAGATGCCCACTTGGGGAGCTTTAGAGCCACAAAGTGTTGGTGTAGGGAAGGGTCCAGCTTCTGCTACTTACAGACAGAAAACAAAAGCACAAAGAAGCGATTTGCCTGTGGTCCTGCAGAGTCAGGATTACAGCCCAAAACTTCCAGCTCCACACCAATGAGTTTCCACCAGACATCTGACCCCTAGATCCGACTCCCTGGCCAAGGCTGCTTTTTGCTGTGAGTCTCTTGGGCCACACCGCCTCCTCCCACTCTCCCTACTGTGTCCCGAAGAAAAGACTACCTGTTCCCAGTTCTTAGGTCACATCTAAGGTAGAATGAAGGCCCTTACTTGTCGGAGCTAGCCCTCAACTCAGACTGGGGTGAGGGGCGGGGCGGGGTGGGGGGAGCCCTTTAGCACTTCCTGTTAAGTTGTCTCCAGAGCGGACTTACTCCTCCACTTCTCACCGGAAGTGCTCTGCAGGTGCTGTGATCATGACCCCTCCGCCCACATGAGTGTCACCAAGGGAGAAGGTGACCCTGGGGGCTTTCAGTGGAAAGTCAGAGGAAGAAGGCAACTTGCCCTAGTTCCAAAACTTGTCAGGAGGTCAGAGTGCCCGCTTTTCTGGTCTGAAAGACAACGGGAGGGAAAACTGACCAAAAACAAGATGGAGGAGGGTGGAAACGAGAGAGCGAGCGAGAGGTTGCGCGGGAACTAAGGTGGATCGTATTTTTTCAAGCAAGTAACGTGTATTCGCTATTATAAAAGCGCAATGGGAACATTAGAAATGTACAAAAATGGAAGGGGGGCGGATTCCAAGCTGGAAACTTGCCGTCTTTACATGTAGGTGAACTGACTTTCATTTGTCTACCTGTCTTGGTTTCTATCATCATCTAAAAATTCGGTGAGCTCAAACGGAGTGTGCGCCGAGGTCCTGCTCTTGCTGCGCTCTCGCGGGCCTGAGAAACTGGCGACTCCCGTCCTGAGCCGTGTGGCCAGAGACACTGCGCGGCCCCACCGCTGGGAAAGGCGCTCCTCCCCCCGGGCGCGCGGCTGGCGGGGGCGGGCTCCGGGCTGGGACCCTGGCGCGGACCGCGGCGGCCGGGTAAGAGCCGAGGCCCGGGCGCGGGGCTGCGGCGTCGGCCCGGGGGAAGCGGCGCGGGCCAGCGGGGGCGGGAAGCCGGGCCACAGCCTGGAGGAAGCCGGGCCGCGCACCGGGCGCCGGGCTGGGGAAGTGCTCCAGCGCCCGCCGCCCCCTCCGCGGAGCCGATCCGGGGCGCGCCGCGGGGCGGGGGCGGCCGGCCGGGGGCTGACCCCGAGCGCCGCAGAGTCTGCGCCCGCCTGCCGCCCCGCGCTCGCCGCCCGCCGCCTCGGGTTACGCGGCGGCTGTCGGCGCGCACCTCATCAATAAGGCCTGACAGGCCGCCGGCTCCGCGGCCATCCATCACCCGCCCGCGCGGCCCGAGGCGCAGGGCACCCCGCGCGGGGGGCGGGCGCTGGCCGGGAGCCGACGGCCCCTCGGGAGAGCGGGGCAGCAAAGTCCAGCGGTCACCGAGGAGCCGGACCGACTCCACGTGGCTCGAAAACAGCCCCGCGCAGCTCGGAAGCAGCGTTTTCTATCCATCAACAAGTATTTGACTTTATTCCAGTTCTTAATTTCAGAGTCTTTTAAGGACATGCTCATTTGTTTTTAAAGAGCCATAAGGGAGCTTAGAAATGATCTAACACAGCCCTCCCATTTCACAGATGAGAAAACTGAGACAGTGGGGAGCGGGCATGCCTGAGGTCACGCAACCTGGTGGCGATGAAAACGACAGCCTAGGTCTCCTGACCCCGGATTCCCAGCCCACGCGCCGGCCACTTGGGCACTGGGCGGGACCCACCACACACATGCATGATTGTCATCAAATATGTGGAATGAACGAAGTCCTGCGTGTTGTAGGTTCTCGGTGTGCCCGCTAGTGCATGAACTCTACAAGGTCCACACAATCTCTTGCCCCAAGTCAGATAGCCGCCTGCGTGTGTGTGTGTGTGTGTGTGTGCGCGCGCGCGCGCACACGTGCTGAGGTCTAGAAAGAGAAGAGTAAGTGAGGCAAATGTATTGGGGGGGGGGGACACCTACATATAAAAATAATAGAGTTCCTTGAATTATTTACTTCCTCTTCCCACCTACTGCCCCACTCTCCGCCCCTCCAGGCATTAAGGTGGTTTCTCTTCTAATTTCTCTGTTGCAGCACTTTTCCCTTTGCCTGTTTGCAGAGCTCTTTTTCCTCACTGGTCTGAACCAGTCTGGAGGTGGAGACTTGTGTTCTTCCTTAGATCTCCAGTTTGCCTGATGCCTGGCATACAGCAAGCCTTAAATTCATGTTTGCTATGTAAATTGCAACACTTGTAAGGGAATCCAAGTAATACAAGTTCATTGGACACTGAAGCTGAAAAAACTCTCAGATTATGGTGTTTTGTCTCATTTCAGGAGAGACAGAGACTGACTCTTGATTTACTCAAGGTTGCCTGGGGGTAGGATCAAATCTCTCTTGGCCCCCAGAGTTTTTTTCCCCCAGGATATGCTACGGTCACAGGCTCTCCCAGTTGTGGCTTCCTACATGCTTTTTACTTCCCTTTCCTTCCCACCTTTTGGATCTTCCACTGCCAAATTAGCAAGCTTTCAAAGGGTGGGGAGGAGAATCAGAGAAATCGACAGAGCCAATCTGTTGGCTTTATTTCTAACAGGAAACAGTATTTTGTGGGGTTTTGTTCTGTCTCTGTAGATGGTGGTGTTTTGTGATTGTTGGTGCTATTGGTTTTTTAATTCACGTGAACAGGATGAGATTAAAGCCAAGACCAATGGGTGTCTGTTAATGTCAGCATTCGTTTGATTGGAGTTAGAAACAATGATATCAGCAACTCTTGGAAGGGCTAGAATTGAGTGCACACACACTCACACCACTTTTGTTGAGCGGGAAAGGCATCAGAGCCATCCTGTGGTCCAGGTAGTCAGTGGCTTTGGGCTGGCTTGTGATGTCCACTAGACCATGATTTCTGTAGATACAGGTAAAAAGTGTAATTTTATCTGGAATAATGTGCACTTTTTTCTGGTTACTATCTACCTACATGGTAGCCCTTCCACAGGCAGGTCATGAACTGTAGCTAAGTGTAATGAAAATAGATACGAGAATCAGAGTCAGAACAACTTATCCTGCAGAACTGTTGTGAGGGTTGAATATGATCGTTTACAGAAAAGGTCATTTTTCACCAAATGGAAAGGGAAATATAGTTCTCTTCTTGGGGCCAAACTCATGCTCTCAAGGACACACTTTGGCTTACTCTTACCTCATGGGACCAGCCGGAGAAAATCCAGTCTCTGACTGACTAGGTTCTGGCCAGCTGGGTCTCTCCACCCTTCATTTCCTGCCAGCTGGTTGCCTTGGGGAGCAGCAATGTGACTGAAAGTGACTTAGCAATTTCTGAGCTTCTGCTACCTGGTTCCGGGGACTGTCAGGATGAGAGAACAACCACCCTCCTGAAATAAGGAGGGCCAAAAGAAGAGATGCAAGGCTGTATTCTGTATATAAATCACTTTTCTGAAGTATCTTAGGTGGGAGTGAAACGTGTACCAGGGAGGTGAAGTCTCACTAAAGACTGGAGGTGTGTGTGTGTGGTGGGGGGGGGGGGGAGGGGATCTGGGTGTTGGTGTGGGTGTGTGTGGAGACAGAGAGAAAAGGGAGAAGAATTTTATCCTGCCCCAGAAATACTCTTCAACCCCCTGGTTTTTCAAAGATACTTTTTCAAATCCCCTCTTTCTGATTTATTGAGGTAAAACTTACATCCAGTAAATTCACCCTTTTTTGAGTACAGTTTTGTCAAACATACAAATGGTGTAACCACCACCACAATCAAGATATAGACTAGTAGTTCCAACACACCCCCAAATTTCCTCCTCCTTTGCTGTCTCCTCTCCTCCACTCTCCTGCCCCTGCCAACCTCTCTTCTATCCCTATGGTTTTGCCTTTGTGACAATGTCAGATAAATGGGTTCATTTAGTCTTTTGAGTTCCACCTCTTTGATGCAACCCTAGTGCACCTGACATTCTCTCATGTTGTCGGGTGTATTTGTTGTCCATTCTTTTTTGTTCCTGAGTAGTATTCCCTTACATGGATGTCCCTCTATTTATCTATTTTCCAGTTGATCATTTCTATGGCTTCCAGTTTGGGACAATTATGAATAAAACTGTAAGTTTAAAGATGCCAGCAATCCTCTTTTATAGGTTAAAACACAACTTACATTGAGCTTGTCTTATCCTGAGGCAGGTTGCAAATAATTCATCTGCTGAACAGCCATGTTCAGGAAGTCAGGGATGTCACAGTATGTGGAGGTGGGGAAGCTGGGAAGGAAGAGAAAAGGAAAGAGAGTTCAGGGCTTTTGAAGAGGAATAAACACCAATTACTCACCTAGAGATGGAGAATTTGATTGCTCTTGTCAAGTAAGGCTGTGTCTTATTCTGTCTGCTCTGAATACTCCATCCCATCCTTACCCCACACCAAGAAGTGTGTGGGTGATGGGAACAGGGCATCTCCAGAGACTTCCTGGGGTAGAGGTGCAAAGATTCTTGCCCTCACAGGGGAAAGATTCCAGCCTCTGTGAGCGGTGGTATGAGGTGGGGGCGGGGAGACAGGCTCTGTGTGCAGAGGCTCCTGCCTTAGGCTCTCCACCTCCCAGAGCAAAACCCTGCCAACTCTTCCCCATCTAGGTGCTGATTAGTCCATTTCTTCGTTTGGACCCTTGCCTCTCTATTTTCCCGCCTTTAGTTTCTGGCCCTTTGGCATCTTGCTGTTGATTAGCACCTCTGCTACAAAGGGCTTGGGCTGTGGAAGAAAGCAGACTTTAAAGTTAAAGTCTTTCAGTCTTTCAGTCAAACAGGCAGATGCAGGAGAGTGAATACCAGGGGAGCTGAAACTAGCCGAGAGAACGGACCATCAGGGATCTTCCAGTCTTTCTCTTCACTCAGGTCAAAATACAACAAATACTCTTTTGACTGAAATAGGTAGGTCGAGCTGTGTGCGAAGCTCTATGCCTTCCACTTCCTTCTTCTGCTGTTGCAAGAAACCAATAATTTACAAATAATTAATAAATAACCAATACCCTGGCCACCTGATGCCAAGAGCTGACTCATTAGAAAAGACCCTGAAGCTGGGAAAGACTGAGGGCAGGAGGAAAAGGGAATGACAAAGGTCGAGATGGTTGGATGGCATCATTGACTCCATGGACATGAGTCTGAGCAAGCTCCGGGAGATGGTGAAGGACAGGGAAGCCTGTGTGCTGCAGTCCATGGGGTCACAAAGTGTTGGACACAACTTAAGTGACTAAACAACAACAATAAAAAATTATCTCCAAGTGCCCAGGGGTGTGTGAGAGAGGGCAGCCCACTCTCTTCAGGCACCTGCTGCCATTGAGGAGTGGTGGCCTCTGGTCCATTACAGGGAAGCCCAGGCCCGAGCAGAGAGGCTCCTCCCCCACGTGCAGGATCGCCGGGCTTCCAGCCCCCAGCCCCCAGGTCCTCAGCTCAGCCCTGCGGCCTTGGCTCTGGGAGCTGCCTGCCCAGGGTGGAGAGACTTCCAGGGAATGGGGGGCAGGGAGGAGATGCTGTTTTTGCACTTGAGCTTTGCGCTTCCTTGACACTTTCCTGTCTCTCGCTCTGCCGCCACGTCGCGGCGCCTGCCTGGGCGTCTTCTCCAGCTCCGGGTCAGCTCGGGATCAGTGGCCCCAGGAAGGGTGCAGGGGGAGGCCTGTGCGGAAACCGGCCCAGGCTGGTGCTGGGAACACCGCGTCTCCGGTGGCCTCACAGGTCCCGACATGCGTGTTGGGGTCTTGGACTGGCAGCTCTCCAGGCGCTGGAACCCTGTCACTACTTCTGCCCTCCTGGGAGCGGGGTGCGAGGGGCGGTGGGGGCACGGTTTGGAATTGAAGTCGCCCTGCGGGGTCCCCTCTCCTCCATCCGGAGCCCTGGCCTTTCGTTCCCAGTTCCCTCCTTGGCCTCCCCTCTCCCTGGGGGTCGCACTCTCTATTTCTGTCGCCTGGTCTCTTGACTCCTATCTCTTCTTTCTCGGAGTCTGTGTTTCCCTCTCCTGTCGACACCCCCTCTTTTCCGGGGTCTCGGTTACTCTGTGCCCACCACCAGTCCTTTCCCAGCTGTTTTTTTCCCTAACACGCCACACGGCCTCTGTATTTGACTTCTTCTCTGTCTTCCTCTTATAGAATGTAAGCTTCCCAGGAAAAAATTTTCTCTATTTTGTTCTATGTTGACTCCCAGCACCACAGAAAGCTCCTGGCACCGAGTAGGTGCTCAATAAAAATAAGATGATTGACTGGATGAATGAGTTGTTTAAGGATGGAACGAATCCCATCCCCCGCTGAGTCTCCAGGGAAGCCCCTCTGGGCTCTCAGGCCAGTCTTTTCTCTGTTCTTTCTGCCTGCTTTCTTTGCTCTCCCCCCTTTCTCAGCTTCCTCTTATTTCTGTCTCTCTCCATTCCTCCCTCATTTTTTTTCTTGGTCCTACTAACTGACAGGGTTCCTCCAGCTTTCCAAAATGTAGGGGTCCGGGCCCTCCACCCTCCCTACCGGGAGACAACACACCTGGCTTCGCTTGTCGGCCTTTGTCCCAAGGAGCCTGGCAGCTTCAGTCTCCAGCCGCTGTAGCCTCAACGCCTAACCCGGTTCCCAGCAGAACTCAACCTCTAAAATCCTGACTGCGCCTGGAAATCCCTTCTTCCTACAGACTCCAGAGTCCTTGGTCTCTGGGTTTCCTTAGAGACAGCCTAGATTTTGGTGGGAGATTTGTAGGCAGCTGCACAGATAAACACTCCCCAGAGATTCAGAGTGGGCCTTCCTCTCCCCATGTCTGGCCTGGGCCTCAGGGTTCTACTTAGAGAAATGCTGGTGCCTGAGCACCTACTGTGTGCCGGGAGACTCACTCCCTTTTGAGAGAGGGTTCTGTGTTCCAATTCCCAGCAACCCTGAGAGATTCTATTAGCAATTCCTTTTGTAGCTGTAATCATTCAACAAACATTTACTGGGCAGCTACTCTGTGCCAGCCCCTGCTGCCCTTATACATCCTGCATTCTGGCATGTGTGGGGCAGGAAGGGGCGTGTACAAACAACCACAGATAAACGAATTTCTAGCTTTGGGGAACAGAAGGCCTAGGGATTAAGCAAATCCAGGGTTTTTTGTATTCCAGGAACACTTATGTGCTCTTCCGCTGTACTGGGCACAGCCAGTGCTGCAGCTTCAATAGTCCCTGGCAGAGGAGGAGGGAGGGAGAGTCCACAAGTGAAAGAATGGTGCCCACATCACCAAGAGACAGCCCAGAGGCGGCAGCTTAGGTCCCGAAGAGTAGGGCCCCTCCAGTCAGCTCAAAGATTCTGCAGGCTCAGGGCAGCCAGGGCTGTGGGTGCCAGAAGCTTCCGCTAGCGCTAGCGACTGTTCCCTTGCCCTCCGGCCCCAACCCCCGCCGACGTCCTCTGTGAGGAAGGGGAGAGGGAGCCAGGCTGGGAGAAGGAAAAGGAGGCATGAGGGCGTCAGCCTGGCCGCAAGGCGCCCGGTGCTCCGCGCTCCGCGCCCCGCTGGCGACAAAGCCGGGACTTGCGGGCGCCTGGACCGGGTTTCAGTTCTGGCCTCTGCTGCCCCGGGACCTGAGGATCACTCTCCCCATTCAAAAAACGTTTGGCATCCTTCCCGAAATTAATGAAAACGTAGACTCGTATTAGCCTTTCCCTTCCCATGGGCTCTTAGATTATGAGGCAGGGGCTGTTTTATTTAACCTTGATTTTAATTGTTAAATGTGAGACATATTCAATGAAATTTAGAATATTTGAAAAGCAAAACGAGGGTTTTCAAAAGCGTTTCGTTGTAGAAACTCGATATTAAATAGAATGCTGCTGCTGCTAAGTCGCTTCAGTCGTGTCCGACTCTGTGCGACGCCATAGACGGCAGCCCACCAGGCTCCTCTGTCCCTGGGATTCTCTAGGCAAGAATACTGGAGTGGATTGCCATTTCCTTCTCCATTAAGTAGAATAGATAAAAGAATTAAGACTCAGAAATCTAAATTCGAGACCTATTTCAGAGCTCTCTGGCTTTGCCACCTCCATCAAGGGTCTTAACCGCTCTGGGTCTCTGAGTTACGGTTTGTTCGAGGACGCGAATATCTCTCCCTCTAGCACGGCGATGCTGTTGTTTCCTCGAAGGAAAAAAAAAAAAAAGGAATTCGAAAGTGTTCTGTAATCTGGAAATGACTCTAAAATATGGTAGGGTGTGCCAAAAACTCTAGTCCTCAGGGCCGGAAGCAGGAGGAAGCGTTTGCGGTCTGTGAGTGAGAGCAGGGCTTCGCCTTGCAACACCGAGTATTTTTACAAGTTTGACAATTAAGAAGCCGAGCTGCCTTCTCCCCGCACGTCTGCCGGCCTCAAGGCTGGCAACTCCTTTCCGGGGTGCAGAGCACTGCGCCCGCAGAAAGGGGGCGAGGGTCTTATGCCCCCTCCCACCGGGAATCCCCAGTGCCGAGGCGCAGGGCTCAGGAGGGAGCCTAGCTTAACTCGTCCTGCCTCTTTCCGTCCACGGGGACGGGCCCTGCTCCGCACGCTGCTCCTCGGTGCTCCGCTCGCGGAGGGCTGCGCTGCTCTCAGTACGGGTTCCGCGAGTGAGGACCGACTGTCGGAGAGGGAGACGGAATCGCCCGCAGCGCGAGGCCCGGCTGGGGAATTGGAGGGCCGCGAGGGGACTGGAGCCGGCAAACGCTCCAGCGCGGGTCCCTTCGCCCGTCTGCCCGGAGTCCTTGTGCACAGGCTCGCAGAGTATCGTCCACACCTCGGAGGAATTGGTTACACAGGACAAGGGGTGACTTTTCCGGTCCCCTCCCCAGTCCTCTCTCTTTGCGGGTTTCTTGATTAGAAGACTTTGGGGGCCCACTGTTCTTTCAGGCGTCGTTGGTTTTTAGGGCTGGCGGCTGCCGAGGTAGATTTCCGCGGGGTCCCCAACGACTGCACCAGCCAGAACCGAGATTGTGGCACCGCCTTGGGCTCGGCTTAAAGCAAGCCCGCTCCGGTCCCACCAGGAAATCCGGAGAACCCCACACGGAGAGACCCTCGCTGGTGTCACTGTGAATCCCATCGTCCACTGCTTATTAACTTCTTTTTCAGGGAACTAGAGTTCCGATCCCTTTGTCCAACGTGTCCTGCCTACAAACCTGTCTCTAAGGTACGGACCGGCTCAAGTCCCAGAGGTCTTAATGGAGCAAGAAAACGCATCTTATTCTTGTGGCTTGGGGTTTTTTTTTTTTTTTAAGCGTAAAGCACATCTTAGTAATTCTTGTTTCTCTAAAAATCTCACCACTTGACTCTTCATTAGATCCAGAATCCTAGGAAAAGAGGTCAAAGAATTTCACAGTATTACATTTTCCTTGCAGACTATGGGAAAGAAAGGCGGAAAGAGGACGTGAATGGGGTTGGGCCATATCCCAGGCCAATTCAGAGCCTTCTCCTTAAAAATAGCCAGGAGTCCGAACCTCCAAGCACAACCGCCCCCCTCCCCCCGCCCCTCTTCCTAGCGGCCTCCTGAACGTGGGAGAAGCCTGGGAACTTAGCGGCAGCCGATAAACCTCCTCCAGCCCGCGGGCAAGTGAGGCCTTGAAATGCTCTCTGCTCCTGGCAACGGCGAGCCGGCCCTGGCGGCTCCCGCCTCGCCCAAGGGAGGGAGGGGGCGAGCGAAGGAAGGAGGGAGAGAGCAAGGGAAAAAGAAACACCCTAAAAGAGCGGGCGGCTCGCCAACCACCCTCTGGACTGTCCTTGAGCTGGGGGCCCTTTGGGAAGAAACTTGGGGCTCTGGGCCCAAAGGTGGGAGCACACAGAGTACATCGACACAAAATTCTCGGTCCCAGTAGCTTTCGTAGAAGCAAGGAATCTTTCATGGACTCCTGGGCTTCAGTACACAGGAGAGTCCGGGGGGTTGGGGGTTGGGGGCGGTGAGGTGTGGGGTGGGTGTTGGGGGTGGTAAAGGAGCTCTGTCGCAGGCCTTGCCTGGAGCGGCCCCCTAGTGAATCCCGGCTGCCTCGAAAGGAAGCGCTTAGAAAAAGCAGGCTTTTCCATTAGGGATCTCACTACAGCCACATACAGCAGGGACTGCTAAGTGACCCCTCCATTGCACTGGAGACTGGGGGTGGGGGGAGTGGGGCGAGGCTCGCCGCCGGAACCGGCTAATGCGACCCGCAGCACGCGCCCTCGCGCCGCGGCCGACCCGGCACTGTGGAGGTAGCCTGTGTGGGAGCGGCCGTGTCCTTGGCTTTGGGGAGGACTCCCAGATGGCCGCTCCGCCAGATGCTAAGCTCCAAGGTCCAGTCCCCAGGTTCATCCCTTTTCGCCCTCTGGGGGTCGCGAGGACGGGAGGCGGCTCTGAGACTTGGGGCATCGCTGGAGCCACAAATTTACAGGGAGAAGAGAGATGCCGACGCAGCTTCCTGTTCGGCTGAGCTCAGCCTTTCAACTCCTGAGAAAGCCCTCGTAGGCCCCTGACGCAGGCCGTTTTCTTCGTGGCTTTCTCGCTCACTCCAGTGGGAAGGAGGACCCGTTTCCAAGAGCGCAGGGGCCGTGTACCCTTCTCGGCTGCATCTGAAAGTGCGCTGGTCGGAGTGTCCCCGCGAAAGCGCCTTTTCCCAGGTCCAGCCTCGGGGATCCCCAGGACCCTCCCCCCCCCCCCCGCCCCCCCCCACCCGGCTTGAGTTCCCAGGCCTGGGATCTGCAGTGCCAAACTCTGCAAGGCGCTGGCGAGGAGTTGGGGGAAGCTGGAGAAGGGACCGACACCTAGCACGCCACCCTCAGCTTCCGGGGCGCGAAGGGACCCGGCGGGCAGCAGCCCAGGGAGCGGCGTCGGTTCATCCAACCACCGCGCAGCCCTTCCGCCCCTCTGCTGGGCACCTCAGTTTTCTCTCTTTCGCCTGAGCCCCTCTAGATCTCCGCACCTTTCGCTCAGGGAAGAGACTTCCCCGCGCAGCCGCGCTCAGTCCTTCCTCCGGGATTTTCCTGAGAATCCCCACGAGTTGGCCACGATCCCTTTGGGGGGTTTCCTTCCAGCCAGCCCCGAATCCTAGCCTGGTTCTCGGCGCCCGGATCGCCCTTGCGCAGGCCGGGAATCCAAGACCGATTACCGACTGCGGAAGCGGGTCTCGCCTTGTACCCTTACTTCGGAGGCGCACAGGTTTCTTGCAGGGAGGTATCCTGGCCCCCTCCCGACCCCTCCAATCTGGCCTGAGAAACCTGCGCTTGGGATAGAAACACGACCTTTGGCGGGTGGGGGGGTGTTTAACCGAAAGCTTGAGAGCCACCGGCCAGCTGTTATCTGGAGCTGAAGGCTGCGGTAATCGATGGGTTATTTTTACGCGGTAATAGGGCCCTGTGATTGCTCTATTAACCTTTAGACCTGTCTGAGGGACTCTCCGGCTCGCAGCCCCGCTGCGCTGGGGCCTCTAGGCACTGACGCCGGCTCCAAACTCAGGCCTGCCACCCTTCTCGCCCGGCTCGGGACGGGGTGCTGAGCCCCTGGAAGAGTCATCTCATCGGAGAAGCCCCGCTGGGTTGCCGAGCTCCCCGAGCCCCTGCCTGCTAAGTCTCTTAGATTAGTGCGGCGGCGCCGCAGGCTTCAGAGAAAACGGAAAAATCGGAAGGCAGGAGGCCGCAGGGGCTGGGAGCTTCGCCATGAAAGCGTGGACTTTTTGCATAAACACAAAACTGTAGGCAGGAGCCTCACGGACTCCCTGGGCTACTGCGACGGTAAAAGGGAGGGCGGGTTAGGTCTCCGCGCTCCGATTGAGGAGGCCCATCAAAGTTCGGTGTCTCTTCCACTTACCCGGGATCTTGGACTACGAGGATCCCCACTACCCACTATCACCCGGAGCCTTGCAGCCAGCCGGGGCACTCCCCGGTGACCTAGTGCCCCACACCCGAGCCAGGGTCGCTCCCAAGAGGTCACCTTCCCCTTATCAGCCCCGCCCCTCGCCCACCGCGTCCCTAGCCTCGGCTGGAACCCGACCACCAGGAGGCGTGGGGAGGAGGGACGAGGTGGAAGGCAGGGGAGGTCTCATTAATAAAGCTGATCCAGGGCAAAACCGCAAAATCGAATCGACTTCAAGCAGGGCGTGAGGTGGGGTGAAGCCCCGCGCCCGGGCGGAAGCACTTTGCCGTTTTCCGAGGAGATCCCAGAGCCTGGACTTTGCCTGCTGGGGGAGTTTTTTTGAACAGCCCCGCAGCCCGGCGCCCGGTGGAGGTGCAGCCGCCCGGTCGCACCCTCCGCCCCCTTCCCTTGCACGTGACTCCCGCGGGCCAGTCAACGCCGGCGAGCCGGGCGCAGGGGCCAGGGGCTCCGCGCCGCGAGCCGGGGGACTCCGCGGCGGCCGGCGGGGAGGCTGCGGGAGCTCTGCCGCCGCCTAAGCTGCCGCGGCGCCCGGGGGAGCGCGCGCTGGCCTCCAGGAAGCTCGAGCCCCGGCAGGTACGGCTTTTCCCATCCCTCTCCCGGCTCTTTCTCCCTAGTCGCGGAACCCCGATCTCCTCCGTGCGGGCTTGCCTGGGAGTAGAGAGAGGTAACTAGCGAGTGGAAAGGAGACGTCGGTCATCCCGGGTCCCTAACCTTGCCCACAGCCGGCTTTCCTTTGGCTCAACAGTTTCTTTAAAGCTAAGTGAGATTTAGGGGGAAAGTGGAGAGGGATCTTCTACGGGCTTCTGGATTCTTTCTCTGTGAACTTGGACGTTTTAAATCCCCGCCCCTCGTGCGGATTTCCCAGCCCTTGGCTGCACCTCGCAGGACTGGGCCTTGGTGGCGATGATGGCCGTGAGAAATCACCCTGACCAACTGACGCGGGACCGGCCGCCCAGCGGCTCGAAAACGGAGAGACTCAGACGGAGGACTGTCGCCCATGAGCGACAGAGTGGCGGTGGGAGGCGGCGCAGCTGGGCCTCAGGGCCCCGGGGAGGCGCTCAGAAGTCGGGAATGGCTGCGGAGCGCCCGCTCTTTCTGTGCCTCCCAGTCTTCCCATCCGGGGTCCAGGGAACTAAACGCCCCTCACGCAGCTAGCAACCCCACCCACCCACAGTGCTTCTGGCTGAGATTAGCTGGGGTGGGCTGGGGGGTAGGGAAGGGCGGGAACCCGGCGGAGAGCAGCGATGTCCCTCAACTGGCCAGGGCTCGCTACCCCGTCCGCGAAATTCTGTCGCTTGACCTTGGGCCGGGGGGTCATCTAGGGGATCAGAGGATGCCCAGGTGGTGAGCTGCCACCAGGCGGAGAAAACGAGGGGCCTTGGGGTTGGTCGCAGAGGGTGGGGAGGGACCCAGGGCTCGTGGGAGTCCGGGCCAGCGCTGCCGGGAAGGTTGGGGAAGCGCCTCGGGGAAGTATTTCCTGTGTTTCTCAGAAAAGGAACTGCAGCCTAGAGCAGGTTAGAGGGTTAAACGAGAGAAAGTTTTTATTAGGGTGACGGGGTGATCCCCACCGATCCACCCCCACTTCTGGATCTCCACGTCCCACTCCGCGATCAGGTTCGTTAATTGCCGGCTAGTGTTCGGGTGTGACAGTTTTCTAGGCAGCAGGCCGCGGGTGAAGGCGCCAGCAGAACCGAAGGAGCAGGAGTGACTGTAAATGGACGGGAACGTTAGGGCGCTCTCCATCCTCCCGCTGGCAGAAATTTATCAGAAAAGGGCTGTGCCCTAACTCAGGAAGGAAAAAAGCATTCCTGTCCGGCCTGTGAATCGGAGGTGAACTGGGATGAGTGATCAGGAGGAGAGGGGAAAACTGGGCGCAAGTCCGAATCTCCAGAGGCCAGACCTTTTCTGCCATTCTCGGGAGTTCTGTCTGTATCATCTCTGGGTGGCCTGCGCCGGAGTCTCAATTACAGAAACGAGCAACAGTCTTTTAAAGGGAGTAGTTAATTTCTCCTCTTAACAGAAAGGTCTCTCGTGGTATTTTCTCCACCTTCTATTGTTCAGTAATCCAACTCTTAGGTAATGTATCAGCCATTTTAAAAAGGCAGAGAATGCAGTAAAGACAAGTTAGACTTATGGCATTTTCATCGTTTACATTTTAAAGCTTGTTAAGTTAGCATCTGTATGTATATTGGAAATTGGATTACAAAATTATAAATCTTCCTTTCCTGCAACTATGTGAGAAAAGAAATGTATAACATTTGTTTTAGAACTGAGGGGAGTATTCCAGAAAAATTCAATGAAATAGGTCAACTATTGGATTTTAAAATTAAATACTGAATATTTTATTAAGGTAAATCTGTGTAATTTACTTATTGAAGCCTAGGTATTTCTTTAGGTATTAATTTTTTGTGTTCATTTTTGAAGGGGAAAGTTGATGATTTCAGGTCAAATTTTTTAATATCCATCCTCTAACTAAACTTATTGGAAGGAAATGTTCACCAAACCAATAATTTATCGGAGTTTTGAAAGCAAATAATAAACCATTTAAGAGTTAACATATGACTATATAATATAGTGCTATCCAGTTATTATTAGTGATGTTGTAAAAGTGATGAAAAGCATTATATATGATATTAGAAATTCCATTTCCAGAACTTTTACTGGAATAAAGATGCCCCATTTATTATAGTACATAATACATCAGAAGCACTTTGTTTTGATACATTAGAAATTTGTAATAGTAATAATAGCGAAGTATATAGAATTTATAATCCTCACAGTGACCCTACAAGATAATTACCTTTAATATTTGAATTTTTGCAAATGAAGAAACTGAAGCATGGGGGTTAAGTAATGTGTCTACAGTCATTCATTTGGTAAGTGGCAGAGCCTGGATCTAGTACATAATTCAGTTAATAACTCTATAAGTTTGCTATTGCAATAATCGACTAGCTGCATTTTCTTAAGGAGAAAGGTGGGCATGGACTGGACAAACTTAAACTCTGGAGTCCTTCAGATCTTGTCCCCCACCTCTTTTAATTGTACTTTGATCTTAGAGGAGTTTTAAAACTTTTGGATGCTTCAGTTCTGCCTTTTGTAAAACGAGGAGAGAAACGTCTACTTAGTGGAATTGTAAAGAAAATGACCTGGAACCAAGCAGGTGCTTCAGAACGTAGCATGCTTAGTTTTTATCAGAAAAATTGCCTGGTGAAATCAAACACAGGATGCAAGGAAATAATCAAGTCCTACAAACTGTTTCTGTCCCCCAAGCAGTCTCATTGGTGTTCTGATTCTATACATGGCTGGACCTGTGATTCCATGTGAAAAACCCACTCAATGAAATGGAGATCCAGTGAGTTCCGTAGTTCCGTAAAGTGACTGTACATTTCTCTCACTTTTCTCATCTTAGTATCCAGTCTGCAAAATCTCCAAAATAAAACTATTTGTAAGAAATGTGTATCTTGTCTAATTTGATGTCCACATTGTATAGTTGTATAGATAAGAGTTCACAAACCTTTTCACTGAGATTTACCAGACGCTGTGTTCATTTATAAATATTTAGAATCTGCCTCTAGTTTAAAAGCAAAAAAAAAAAAAAGCCCAAACAAACAGAAAAGATTGCAAACAAAATTTTCTTAGGTTGCTGGGGTTTTTTATTTTATAAAGTTTGTCCTTGTCTTCCACGGACAATCTAAAGTTCTTTCACAGTCAGGATCAGTTGGGGATAGGTGGGGGAAGAAAAGAGTTGGGGAGAGATTTCTTAGATTTCTAGGTTCTTCGTGGAAACCCAAAACCCTTGGTCTTTTAAAATACTGTGATAAGAATATGCTAGAAATAAGGTAAAATTAAAGTCCTTCCTGACAAGCATTACAAAAAAGAAAAACGCTGATCAAGATCACAACCAGTAATTTACACGTCCAATAACTGCAGAGCCCTAAGTCTCTAAGGCGCCCCTCCCCGAGGCTTCCTTGCAGCAGTCAGACCCCAGGGGCCTCTGCAGATCAGCTTTCCGAGGAGCTGGGCCCCTGAGAGTGGTGATATTGTTTGTAGGGCGAGAGGAGCAACCAAGCTCAGGGGAAATGGGCCCTGAAAGCACTGGATGACCTCGTTTCCCTCTGTCGTTCTCTCTTTAGACGCGGCTGCATCTCGGAGGAAAGGAGCCGGCCCGGGCCTCAGCCTTGGAGCCAGCCTACCGCACTCTGTGCCCCAGGCCCGGGGGTTCTGACGGCGCGCCGGCCCGCGTCGCCCTGCAGGACCTCCGCGCCCCGGCGCCATCCCGCGCCTTCGGATCCTGTAGGACCTTTAGTGGACTCGCCCCCCACCTCTCAGCTCCACCACCAAGGGGAACAACCGCAAATTCAATCTGGGATTTTCCTGAGTAAACCAGAACCTCAGTCTTTTTGCTCAACGCTGGATTTAATATGTATATAATTTTGAAGGATTTGTGTTTGTTTTTAACCTTTGATTTTTGATCTTCGGGTTTTTTGACAGCCCCTCCCCCCTACGTTATTCGCTTTTTTTTTTTTTTAAATTTTTGTGTTACTATTTTGTCTCCCCGCATTACTGCTTGGCCCGAGGACTCGGACGCTGCGAGCGCGCGCGGGGCGATGTACCAGAGCCTGGCCATGGCCGCCAACCACGGGCCCCCTCCCGGGCCCTACGAGGCGGGCGGCCCGGGTGCCTTCATGCACGGCGCGGGCGCCGCGTCCTCGCCTGTCTACGTGCCCACGCCGCGGGTGCCCTCCTCGGTGCTCGGCCTGTCCTACCTCCAGGGCGGAGGCGGGGGCGCGGCCTCCGGGGCCGCCTCGGGCGGCAGCTCGGGAGCCGCGCCGTCGGGCGCGGGGCCTGGGACGCAGCAGGGCAGCCCAGGCTGGAGCCAGGCGGGCGCCGAGGGAGCCGCCTACACCCCGCCGCCCGTGTCGCCGCGCTTCTCCTTCCCGGGCACCACTGGGTCCCTGGCCGCCGCCGCCGCCGCCGCCGCGGCCCGGGAAGCCGCGGCCTACAGCAGCGGCGGCGGGGCTGCCGGCGCGGGCCTGGCGGGCCGCGAGCAGTACGGGCGAGCCGGCTTCGCGGGCTCCTACTCCAGCCCCTACCCCGCCTACATGGCCGACGTGGGCGCGTCCTGGGCCGCGGCCGCCGCCGCCTCCGCCGGACCCTTCGACAGCCCGGTCCTGCACAGCCTGCCCGGCCGAGCCAACCCCGCCGCGCGACACCCCAATCTCGGTGAGTGCTGCATGCCGCGTGCGAGTGCCCGGGGCCGGAACAGAGGCAGCCCGGAGCCCTGTTTGGGGCATCTAATTTTCACCAATATGTGGGGGTGAGGGCAGAAGATAGAAGGGATGCGTGAATTTCCAAGGAAAGCAGACTGGGAGACCGAACCCGGCGGCCAGGGTGATGGTGGCGGTGAAGGCCACAGCTCCAAGGAGCCCAGATTCTGCTCAGTGAGATTGGGCCTGCCCTCTACATCCTATGAGCGGGAGAGGCGACTGCAGGGTGGCGGGGGCTGGGGGAGCCCTTCGCGCGGCCCCAGACGTAGGATGGGTCTGGGCCAACATGCACCCAGGCAGCGCCCATTTTTGGGTGACTGGGGAGGCCACCGGGCGCCCCTGGTGTACAGCTGAGACCGCCTCCTCACCTCCTCTCCGTCCTCCGCAGGGAACTCATTCCGTGGCTTGGGCCCAACATCTTCTGGCCCCATATGGCGGCTCAGCTGGAGGATCCCTCTGGGTGGTAGATTTTCCTGTTGGGTATTTCGCACCGGGAACAAATGAGGGACTCTAGCAATGGAGAGGGCTTCCCTGGTGGCTCAGACGGTAAAGAATCCGCCTGCAATGAGTAAGACCTGGGTTCGATCCCTGGGTTGGGAAGATGCCCTGGAGGAGGGCATGGCAAGCCACTCCAGTATTCTTGCCTGGAGAACCTTCATGGACAGAGGAGCCTGGTGGGCTACAGTCCATGGGGTCCCAAAGAGTCAGACAGGACTGAGTGGCTAAGCACAGCAGTGGAGATGGGTTCAGTTGGGACCAGTGCCAGGGGTGTGTCTCTGGGTCATATCTCAGGGCCAGAGCGTATTGTGACCTTGGGCTGGTCGGCCAGACCCGGGTGCCCAAGGCTGCGTTAGAAGCACTCCCCAGGTAGGTGTCCTGGCACAGAGGTGCTTCTTTCTAATGCCCACCTGTGGGGACTGTGGCGCAGGTCCACGTGTTCAGCCTCCTCCTGTCCCTAGCGCTGGGGTTAGAAGTTATAATTGTAACAGGCACAATGTTATAGTTCCTTTGAATGTCAGACCTGAGAAGGACAGCATGCGTGTACCCCTTGGCCTGATTTACAGATGAACAAAATGAAGTCCCAGGAAGGGCTTCCGTGCTGAGAGGAAAAGAAAGTGGCACCATTAATTCAGAATTCAAATGTCCTTTGGTCCTGTGGAATTTCAGGAAGGGACAGAATCAGGTTTGGATGGAAGTGGCTTTAGAGGAGGAAGGGAAGCCCAGACTTGAGAAATAACGTTAACATTTATTGACTGCCTACTAAGTGCTAAATCCTTTCGCATTTGTTCTCACTTTGAAGAGGAAAGCTTTGTCCCTCCCAGGTTTCCAGTCTCGGGCTGGCTCCAAGAAGGATCCAGGCTTTGAAGGTTTTTAAATTATTCTCTGACCCTGGGTGGCCTAGGAAGGTCCTTAGGGGTGTGGGACCAAATACACATCTTAGGTAAACTGATTAACTGTGGATGTGGCGCCCAGTTTCCCCCTCCCCCTCATGGGGGAGCCAGACGGCATACCCCCCCCCACCACCATCCGCAGGGAGGAGGACCCCCTCCCCCAGGCTGCTAACCTCTGGGAGGACCTCGAGAGGTGGCTGGACAGCATCTCCATACAATGGCAGTTGGAGGTGGGGTACTAGGGGTGGGGCCCTCAGTCCTCCTGTTCTTGGAACGCTCCTGGGTTCTCTCTAGAACTCACTCTAGAACTTCCATTTTAAAATAGGAATGGTTCACAAAATTTTACTTCTTTTAACTTGGGAGTGGGCTAGGGAGATTGCTTCCTAAACTCCTGTAATCCTGGACTGAGAATTTGGTGTTAGAGGAAGAAAGAGAAGTCTGAAATCCAAAGATGGGGGACGGTTTGCGGTCATGAGAGTTACAGCCGCAGCAATGTTAAAAAAAAAATTTAAAAAGTACCATTTGAGACGTGCACTCAGTGAGTATTTAGATTAAAAAACGTAACCCCTACCAGGCAGGAGGGGATTGGAGTCAGTAAAGTTCCCCGCATTCCAGTGTCAGCAAGCTGACCTTTAAGGATGGCATCCTTGCTGAGAAGTGTGGTGTTGCTGAGAAGTGTGCTCTGTTCTGGGTCCTCCTAGTTCAGCAAGCCCCACCTGAAGACAGCCGTTGGGTCTGGCCAAGCAGTTGGATTTTCTCTTCTGTGCACAGCCAAGTGTTCTAAGTGGTCAGGTTGTGAAAGGTTCCGTGTTACCTGCGTGAGGGGAGGAGGCATGTTGAGTTTGTCGGCATTCACACCTCCAGTGTGTTCTCCAGTGGCACTCATATCAGAGCCAGTTAAAAGCAGCATGTGCGCATGTGCTTTTCACATGTTCCTCCCGTCACATGAGCCCTCTTGTAAATGCCTCGCAGCTTTATCAAGGACCATCGCTGGCATGTTAACTGATGCTGAGTGGTAGAAGGATGAAGATGATTCTGTATTTTTTGTGGGCTTGCTGTGTGGAATGAACACCAGGTCCTAAGACCCAGTGAAGGGCTTCCCTGGTAGCCCAGCAGTAGAGAAGCTGTCTGCCAGTGAAGGAGACACAGGTTCAATCCCTGGGTGGAAAAGATCCCCTGGAGAAGGGCATGGCAACCCACTCCAGTATTCTCGCCTGGGAAATCCAATGGACAGAGGAGCCTGGTGGGCAACAGCAGCACCTAAGACCCAGTACGACGTGGGGGTGTGACAGCAGCAGGGCTGGATTCGAGTCCAGGTGCCCCTGTGATCTCGGGCAAGGTGCTTACCTCTCTAAGTCTCCTCTCTTTTTCTGTAAAGTGAGATGATTGTAACTACTTTTAATGTCTTAAAGTAGAAAAATACTGTAATGTTTGTGAACTACTTGGCTTTGGCATCTCAGGAATGATGGCTATTTTATTAAACAGTCCCTTGCTATCAATGCAGAGTGACCAGTTCTGATTTTCTAAAGACTGGGTTTTTGTTTTTTTTTTTTTTTTTGGATTGGTAATGTTTCATGCTAAACCTAGGAGAGGCCCCAACAAATGGGGATGGTTGATCACCCTAAAGACACATGAAGGCCAGTGAGTGCCTCAGCAGGGAGCTATGGACCGTGAACTGATAGCAGAGGAGAGGTGACAGAGGTGTGCCTCCCTGCCGGCTAGGAGCCTGGGAGCCTCACCAGGGTGGTACTGTCTGCACTTGGCACTGAAGGGTAAAGAGAACTTTACCAGGAGAAGTGCCTGCAATTTGAAAAAAAAAGATTAAGAAAACATATGCCCTCATTTACAAGTCACATAGCCTGGTACCATGAAATAATGCAACCCAGTTTGGTTTTTGTTTAAATAATCTATTTGTCACTATAGGTAAAACCACACAGACTAACTCACCCTTCACTCAGAAACTGTTTTTAATTTCAGTGAGGAGAAAGAAGCAAATACTTTTATTTTCTATGAAGTATTAAGTGTTAATATTAACAATAGTTCACATCTTGCCAGAGTTCTTTTTTTTTTTTTTTTTTTGGTTATTGGAATAAGGGAAAACCCAAAGTAATAAAAAGCAAACAAGGGCCTTTGTAGAGCTCTGGACTTCAGGTGGAAGGAATTACTCTGCCTTGACTGCAACGTATATAAACGTTAATTCATTCCAAGTTCAATATGTGCATGACACACCATTGAATTCGTGAATTAGGCTGCACTAATGGAATTATGTGACCTTACTGAGGCCAGGTACAGAGTGTCACTCATGTTTAAGTGCCTGGCAGAGGCTGGGCACTTAGCAAATATTTCAGTGGAAATCCAAGAGGGAGTTGCCACAGTTCTCTGCCCGGGACAAACCACACACTTTGGCTGCTGAAGAGGCCAACTGGAGGGCCATGGGGAGGAGTAAGTCAGGTGGGAGAGGGTTCCGGAAACCTTGGGAAACCACTGAAACAGTTTTGGCGGAAGAAGTCACAGGGTGGGTAAGAGAAGATAAGACAGAGAGAGAGTGACTGTGTACAGGTATCTAAAACGCAAGAGCCTATGGCCTTTAAGAACTTCTCTCGTGGTCCGTTGGTCCAGACTCTGAACTTCCATTGCAGAGGGCATAGGTTTGATACCTGGTCAGGGAATAAGATCCCACACGACACACAACATGGCCAGAAGGTTTAAAACACAATATCTGTGGCCTTTAAACGTGTTGCTCTATGTGAGCAGATACTAACTAGGCTTGAGAAGAACACTTTCACACATGAGATTGTAGTTGTTGAAATGGAATGTGGATGCTGAAAGTTCTTAAGGATACACTGCGTGACCATCTGCCCGTGGAGCTGTGTTCAAGGGCTCAGGTCCACGTAGGGGTGCATGTGAGTTAGCTGTGCAGGATGATATAGCTGTCTCCTTGTAGAGAACCCACTCACAGCTGTTAAGTAGGCATATCCATTTGTCAGAACTCATGGACGTGTACTAATAGAGTGGGAGCATTGAGAATTCCGTGGTGGTCCAGTGGTTAGGACCCCGTACTTTCACTGCCAGAGTGTGTGGCTTCAGTCCCTGGTCGGGGACCTAAGATCCTGCAAGCTGTGAGGCCTTGAATGAAAAATTAAGTAAAATGGGAGTATTTCATTGTGTGTACATTACACCACAATAAAGTTGATTTTTGTACCAATTAATGCTTGTAAATACTTAAGGCTGAAAAGGAAACTGGAAATTATATGTAAATATATCTTAAAGAAAATAACATTGTGATAGATGTTACTGGAAAGCTATGGAAATATATTTTATGATGAAATAATAATTATTTTGTGTAATAGACAAGTGATTATATTTTTAAAGGATCTCAACAATTTAGAATCATTTTAAGCGTTGATTTTAAAAAGTAACAATACAACAAAATGCATGTGTAACACTCAGTGTTAGCCAGAGGTTTCTTTGAAAGCTTTGTCTTATTCGCTGTATTCTAAGAGTTTGGTTATGGTGTAGGTGACCAACCTACACCATAAACAAACTCTTAGAATCTTTTGGTAACTGCTTATCAACAAAGCCAGTTGCTTTCTGAGCCAGTTCATTTATGCAGGGAGCTTTGTGAGATAGACTCGTGAGTAGCTTGTTTGGCTAGAGAGTGATTCGTCAGTCTTTGAGAAACCAAAGTTGTTTAACTTTCCGGTGACCACCCGAGTAGGTCAGTCAGAGCTGGGGCTGGACTGTGGTACTGGCTGGAGAACCAATTAAATGGGGAAGGTGTGTGGGGGGAGCCAGGGGTGTGTCACCTGCCCAATTGTGTCCCATCGAAAGGTCAAGCCGCATTTGCTAGGTACTTTCTAAGCACTCAGGTAGAATGATGCACGGGAGATGGTTTTAGATAACACTTTCTTTGGTATCCCTCCCTATTTTTTTTTTTTTTAACCTTAAATGAGCTAAGAAAACAAACATACTCTGAGGTAGGGAAACAGGAACTCTGATACCTGTGGATAGAAGTGAAAATTGGTACAACCTTTATGGAGAGCCCTTTGTGATATCTGACAAATTACAAAACTGATACCCTTGACCTGGAAATTTAACTTCTAGGAATTGATTCTGCAAATATAAGGGCATGTGTTAGTTGCAGCGCTGTTTGTCATTGGAAACAATTATTCCAACCAAAATCGGAAATAATCTAAATGTGCATTATTAGGGGACTGTTTACCTACATATGGTGCATACAAACAATAGGATATCTTGTCAGCGTGAAAATTTAGGAAGTTCAAAAAAATTGACGGTTGAGGAAAAAAAAGAATTGATATTCTTTGAATATGCAAAAAGCTGTCCAGAAAAAGTTAGAAAGTTCATTATGCAACGAACTTAGAATAATCTTGGAATCCTCTCCGAGACATTAATAAGTGCAGGATGTGTATTTGTATTTTTTTAAAAAAGGACAAGAAAATATTATGTATGTTTGAAAATGTTTAATTCCTCTTTGGAGCTATTCACAAGGAATTTGTAACAATGCTTGCCCGTTGGGATGGGGGGTGAGGGGAAAAGGACTTTCACCATATATGCTTTGGAACTGTTTGAGTTTTTAACCATCCTAACCGTTCTTCATTGTCATTTTTTTGCTTCTTTATTAACCCATTAAATAACAAGAAAATACATTTAACATCTAGGGAGGTTAAAGTGAAAGTTTATTTGTTTTGTTTTTTACCATTTTGTTGTTGTTCAGTGGCTAGGTCATGTCTCTTTCCGACACCATGGACTGGAGCACACCAGGCTCCTCTATCCTCCACTATCTCCCCAAATTTGCTCAAATACATGTGCATTGAGTCGGTGATGCTATCTAACCATCTCATCCTCTGTCGCCCCTTCTCATGCCCTCAGTCTTCCCCAGCATCAGGGTCTTTTCCAATGAGTCGGCTCTTCCCATCACGTGGTCAAAGTATTGGAGCTTCAGCTTCAGCAACAGTCCTTCCAGTGAATAGTCAGAGTTGATTTCCTTTACCATCTGAACCATTTTTAAGTGTACAGTTCAGCAGTGTTGTTGTGTGTGAATGCTCAGTCATGTCCAACTCTTTGTGACCCCATGGACTTCAACCCACCAGGCTCCTCTGTCTATGGAAGTTCCCAGGCAAGAATACTAGAGTGAATTGCCATTTCTTCCTCCAGGGGATCTTCGGAACCCAGGGTTTGAACCCGCATCTCCTACACCGACAGGTGGATTCTTTACCACTGAGCCACGTGGAAAGCCTAAGTTGTTTTTAGATTGTTGTAAAACAGATTTTCAGAATATTTTTGTCTTGCAAAACTGAAACTCTATACCCATTAAACAGCAGCTCCAAATTTCACCTCCCTACCAGCCGTTGGTAACTGCCTTTTTGTCTCCATGATTTTGACTACTTTAGATCCCTCATGTAAGTGGAAATCAAACAGTATTCATCTTTGTGTGACTGGCTAACTTCACTTATGGTCTTCCCTGGTGGCTCAGCCGTAAAGAATCCTCCTGTAACGCAGGAGATGTGGGTTTCGATCCCTGGAGAAGGGAATGGCTACCCACTCCAGTATTCTTGCCTGGAAAATCCCATGGCAGGTTATAAAATCTATGGGATCACAAAGAGTTGAACCCTGAGTAACTAACAACAGCAACAAGGGAATGTCCTCCAGTTTCACCCATGTTGTAGCCTGTGATAATTTCCTTTCTTTTTAATGCTGAACAGCATTCTATTGTATGTGCTGTGTTTTGTTTTTTCATCTGTCAGGGACACAAGTTGTCTCCTCCTCTTGACTTGTGAATAGTGCTGCTGTGGATATGGGTATACACGTGGAACCTTTTTAATTTTGAGTCATATGACTATATTACCAGTTTAAAAAAACATGAAACCAGTTAAAATTTTAAAGACACATAAGTATTCATGATTTAACTTCCTGAAAGTCTCCTTTCTTTAAAAAAAAAATAGGGTTCTATATTTAGAGTTTATGGATGCACAGGAAAAGCACTTTAAAACATAAATTGTTGTTTATTGAATGTGGCTTTTGATTTTTGCTTATCCAATAGGAGATTGCTTTACTGAGGGGTCCAAAAACCCTTATCTGACCCTCAGTAATGTCTTCTGGAAGCAGATCTCAGCCTGCAATTGTCAGATACCACTCCCCGGCCCCCGCAACTGACATGACTTCCTAAGATGCCCTCACTGGTGCATACACTGGCCGCCATTCTTGGTGTGGGTACATCTCACTCAGATTATATGGGGCTAGAACCAGAAAAACTAATAACCCAGGGCAGTGATGGGATTGTGTTAGAAAACCAAATTACCTTCCTCCAGGGCAAGGTAAGTAAGTCTTTTAACCACTTCTTTTCAGCCTGTCCTTTTAAGACCTTTAAGGTGTACTGAACTTAGAGCTGAAGCAGGTTGCAAATGTTGTTGCTTCTGTTTGCTTAAGAAAGAGAAAGGACCCCTGGTTTTCCCACTGCTTTGCTCTAGAAGTGGGCAGTTCTTCCAGGTCCCGGGATACTGCTGTTTTCAGATCTTGAAGGGGCCTTTTTGACATCCGAAAGTACTTGCCTGCTGGTGACTTCTTTGACCTGCAGTCCTGCAAAAGTTGCAGGTGAAAAGTCTCTCTCATGGCTTGGAAAGTGTCACTCTGTTACACTGCCCCGCCATGGCCCATGAAGTGGTCTCGGGTAACACTCTCCAGGCAGGATTATTTAAATGCTTTATTGGCTAATGAAACTATTCTTCTGTTTAGAGCTGTTCTGTTTCTTTCTAAAGAACATAAGGGAAGATAATATGAGTGGGGTTATAATAAGAGTAACCTCTGAAGTATTTTAATTTATACTAAAGAAGTTTACAAGTTTGGGTACATGAATGTTTTGAAACCAGCTAACAACATTTTAGGGATAGGAACCTATATCTTGTAATACACACAAACACACACAAGGCCTGTATCATGCATATGGGGCTTCCCTTGTAGCTCAGCTGGTAAAGAATCCAGCTGTAATGAAGGAGACCCCGGTTCGATCCCTGGGTTGGGAAGATCCCCTGGAAGCAGACATGGCAACCCGCTCCAGTATTCTTGCCTGGAGAATCCCCATGGACAGAGGAGCCTGGCGGGCTACAGTCCGTGGGGTTGCAAAGAGTTGGACATGACTGAGTGACTAAGCACAGCACACAGCACGTCGTGCACATATGCAAGTAAGCCGAATCCGTTCCATGAGGAAGTTGTCAGGTCAGAGGGACTTGTAAGTTCTTCTTGAGAATTAGAGACTGTGATTTCCATTTTGCAGAAGAGGAAACTGGTGCTCAGAAAGATTAACCTGTCCCAGTTCTCTCTGCGAGCAAACAGTAGGTCCGACTTAGAACCCAGGTAAGTCTCCATTTCCAGGAACATGCTTTCTTCTCACCCTTTCACTTGCCAAGATTAAGGGCACTCATCCTTTCAGACCCAGAAGGTCTGTCGTGGGCAAAGGTCTCATGTGAACGTCAGGAGTCTGTGTATTCCTTTGTTCTCCGCCTGTTCTCTCTCCCCACTGCGGTTCCTATTCTGTGTTTTCCTGTTTTCCTACCAGTGTCTCTCCGTCTCACTTTGATGCTGCAGAACTCGCTGTGTCAGGAGTCCCTGCCTCACAGAAGCTTCCTTTCAGCATCTTGTATTTGGGTGTGTAGAGAATTAAAAGAGAGATTGCCCAGGATTGAGACCCTCCAAACTAGAAAATTCTGCTTATCCCTGGGGATTGTTGGCTACAGAAGAAGGGCAAAACCATATGCCTCTCACAAAAATCCTTTTCTAGAGTTTTCTGTATTGCCTTTTCTTTGAAGGTCAGAGCTGAGAAAGAAATAGGGGAATCACAGTAACTATATTGTTTAGTGAATATGTGAATAGAGGGCTGGATCAAGATAGTGGATAAAACCCTAGGCTGGAAAAGCCCATGGACTTGGTCTGAGCTGATCACAGAAGCCATCAGTGGAAGCTTTCTCGTTTCTGGCAGGGGGCCTACGGGTTTATCTATTACTGCTCTGTAATCAGAACTGAGCCAGAATATTCAAGCCTCTTATCTGAATGAAGGGAATTGGGTTTTCTGGCCTTCCGTACTTTGCAAGAGCCCTCGAATTGCCTTCATGTCTTTAAATAATCTTTTTTTTTTTTTTTTTCTGCCAAAGGAGGCATATAGTCCAGACAAGTAACCCATTCCATTTGGTTCACCCTTTGCAAGTGGAATGAGCAAAGAACATAAGGCTGTCACTCTGTGTTGAATCGTCATAAACTGACTTTATTTTTTGAGGATGAGAAATCAAGGAGTTCCTGCCAGAATTTGGTGGGAAGTTTTGCGGATTACTAAGCTACAAGCTTTGAGATTCCTCAGTCACAGATCCAGTTTTGCTTCTTAAAATTGAATTTGGTCCTTAACATATTTTTTTGATCTTCCTTTTTTTGCTTCCTAGTTTAAATCTCTATTTCTACTTCTGGAAATCCAGTCAGACTTTATCAGCGCCATTCAGTATTGATCGATAGCAACTGGTGAGCAGGTTAATTATAATCGCAGAATAAACGCTGAAGTCTCAAAGTTCACCACTTTTGCACTGTTTCCAAACCCCTCGGGGACCATGCCAAGAGACTCTCATTGACACATTCAGAGCAGGTGTGGGAGTTTGAACCCAGGCAGACAATCCGATCTGATTCAAGACAACCCAATTTGGCTTCTTATCTGCAGCTTTTCCTATCTTATGATGTCTGTCATTTCAGATTTAAAAAACAGTTCAGTCAACTGAGCTGGGAAATGGCAAGTTACATTTTCTTCTGATAAAAGTTTTCAAGTTGCTGTTTTATCAGATTGGGTTGAAGTTGTATGTGTTTCTGTCAAGGTCTGCCATGACCTTTTCAGATATTTTATCAGGTATTAGCTGGGGAGACCTTTTTTTTTTCACTTCTTTCTTCGACCCAGCAGAGAATGACCTGACTTCCAAGATCATAAATCAAACCAGGTAAAGAGAGGCAATAATACAGGTTACCCATCAAAATTGAGTAGGCGGGGAAAACAAACAACAAATAAAACCTTTCCCTAGCATATAGAGAGAACTTAACTTGACCCTAAATAAAGAATGTGGTTCTCTCTGAGCGTACATTTAATAGGGAAATACTGCTTATTTGAGAAAAGAAAATATTTTCCAGGTCAAAGATGGCTTCAGAAAAAGTTTTTTTTTTTTCCCGAATAGTATCAATAAAACTTAATTATTTTTATTTTATTAAACAGTGTGTATTTACTATGGAGAAATGAAAAACTGTTATAAACCAGTGCACAGAGTTTGTAATCTTACCGTCCAAAGATAACCACTGTTAGGCATTAATCCTTGACTTCTTAGTTACCATATACAGGCATGTGCATATCTATATATTTAAACAGTCATAAAAAGTTACTGTTTAGTTATTTAAACATTGAAGAAAGTTTTTATAAGATTAGTGACCCAGACTGGCTCCTAAAGACTGATCCCTTAAATCAGGGGTCCCCAACCTCTGGGATCTCATACCTGATGATCTAAGGTGGAACTGATATAATAATAACAGAAATTATTATTTCCATAAGAATAGAAATAAAGTGCACAATAAATGTAATAATGCGATTGAATCATCCTAAAACCATCCCCCTGCACCGTCTGTGGAAAAACTGTCTTCCACGAAAACAGACCCTGGTGCCAAAAAGTTTGGGGACTGCTGCCTTAAATAGAGGAAAACTAGGAAAATGACTGAAAGAATGGGCAGTAATAAATAGCCGATCAAATGGGAGCATAGTTTTCAAATCTTACAGTATGTTATGCATAGCCATTTTAAACCTAGGGCATTTTTCTAAGTTTTAAGTGGTTGCCCTCTTGCAGGGAGGTGACCAGCTACAGGATGTGTTGATTTTCGAGGCTCTGACATGCGGGAATTAGGAGTGTGCTGCTCTCGACCCACTCTTTAGAAGGGGAGGTCACGGAGGTGAAATCACAGTCTGGCGCCAAGAGTCCCTGTGGTCCTGCCTCATGCTCTCGTCTTCCTGCTCTGTGGCTTTGCACAACTTACTAAGCCTCTCTTAGTTTGAGCATCTGCACTGTCAAGGTGAAGAAATCAGGCCAGGCAGAGAAATAGTGAGAAAAGGGCATTTAAAAAAATCCAGGGTCTGGGGAACTCCCTGGCAGTCCAGTGTTTCGGACTCCACGCTCCCAGCGCCTGGGGCCCAGATTCGATCCCTGGTCAGTGAGCTAGCTTCTGCACACTGCAGCTAAAAGCCCACGTGCCACAGCTAAGACCCAGCACAGCCAAATCAAAAAGGCAAAGAAACCCTCGTCAGGGAGCTAAGACCCTGCAAGCCGCAGGGTGGAAATAAATCAATAACCTTTAAAACCCAGGGTCTGATGGCATCGCCCACGACAATGGTTCGCTGGCTTTGTCTTTCCTCACGGCAGTGGTACATGTAATGTAATGGTTCTGAGCTTGCTGGGCATCCATTCGATTTCATTCATTCTGGGCAGTGTAGGTTTCCATGACTGCATGTGTGTGTGCTAAGTAGCCTCAATCGTGTCCCGCTCTTTGTGACCCCATGGATCATAACCCACCAGGCTCCTCTGTCCATGGGATTCTCCAGGCAAGAATACTGGAGTGGGTTGCCATACCCACCTCCAGGGTATCTTCCCGACCCAGGAACCGAAAGTTCCCCTACATTCTCTTAGGTTCTCCTGCTTTGGCAGTCAGGTTCTTTACCACTAGCACCACCTGAGAATCCCATTTTGAGCAATGGTATCTGAAATTTCAGGTTTGATGGGTTACTTTTTTAAATTTTTCTTGTACAAAATAAAATACTTTAGGAAAAGGTAAAAAACATCTGTGGGGAAGCATGGGTTAAATGACTCCAGTGTTGGGGTCTCAGTGTGTTGTCCCTTTGGTTTTGTTTTTCTGTTGTTAACTAAACCCATTCAGTGCCTGAGGTTCTTGGAGACCTGCAGAGGGGAGAGCTCTGTTACCGATACCAGTACAGACACATCATTCGTCTCAGCCAACCAGCCAACGGATTTTTTTTTTCCCTGCTTCCTGGGAGCTGAGCACTTGTTAGGCTTTGGAGATTGAAAATGAACAAGGTTGTCTCTTCATCCCGACAGCTTACCATCTGGCAGGGGAGTTAAAAAAGTGAGGGTCTCAATGTGTGGAGAGCACACTGAGATTTACTCAGATTTACTCAGCGGGGTAAATCTGGGTTCCTCGAGAGCCCAGGATGCTTAAACTGGTAGAGGCCCGCTTCCTGCAGGCCTGGACTCCTACAGAGGGTCTGAAAAGAAGTTTAGGAGTTTGCTGCCTGTGGGGGAAAGACATGGTAAGCTGAGGCTCTTGAGTTGGCTTTCCTGCAGTGTTGGGGGTGAAGTGTGGGGAGCATGCTGCCAGCAGAAGCATCTGGAGAGTTCAGACTTGGCCTCGTGAAGGCAAGATTTCATGGAGGGGCAGGATTCAAGTAGCATTTTGGATCCATCACTTTGGTTATAGTGTAGACAGGTTAAAATTTGTGGCTCTTGTTTGTTTTGTTTTTGCCTCACCCTTACAAGGTGATGACAACTTTCCTCTGCATTTCTGTGTGTATGCATGCTCAGTCATGTCTGAGTCTTTGGGATCTCATGGACTGTAGCCCGCCAGACTCCTCTCTCCATGGGATTTCCAGGCAAGAATCCTGGAGCAGGTTGCCATGCCCTCCTCCGGGAGATCTTCCCGACCCAGGAATCCAACCTGAGTTTCCTGTGTCTTCTGCATTGACAGGCAGATGCTTGACACCTGAGCCACCCAGCTGTTCCCAATTAGAGAAAGATCTCATATGGAAAGGAGGAGACACAGTATAGGATGCTGAGGAGCTGTTGTCTGTTTATGCGTGCTTTAGAGTAGGGCACAGTGTTGCTATGTGGCTTGTGTCCATGACGAGGTGGAAGAAGGGGCAAAAATCCAGGTTGATTCTAGTTCCCAAACCCAGATTCCCTGCCCTGGGAAGGATGGGGTGTGGCTAATCTGACCTCAGAGATGGAGTCCCACCCTCTTTTGTAACCCCACTTCCTTCTTAGTGATTCTGCCTCTCAAAGGGGGGTGTAGGGACCAGGAGTGTCCTGAATAGGAATACAGATAAGGACAGGGGAGATTACTGTTTATGCAGGTCTGCAAAGCCAGATGCCGTAGCGCCTACTTCCCGGGGGGCTAGAGGTGAAGATGAAGATTTTTAAGCTCACTTCTTGCCTTTCATACACATTTTTAAAAATATGTTAATTTCCAAACATATGCAAAATTGAGAGTAACTACTCATCCCTCTAGCTTCAACAAATGTTGACTCAAGACCAGCTGTATTCATCTGTACCTCCTCCATCCCTCATGCTATGTTATTTTGAAGGAAATTCTAGACAACTTATCATTTTATCTCTAAATACTTTGTAAATATCTCTAAAAGATATGGGGACCCTGACAAAAAGGTAGCCTGAGGATCAGCATCACTCTGATACAAACTAACCATCACACCTTAATATTAAATATCCAGTTGGTGTTCAGATTTCCCATTTGTCTAGTTTTCTTTAACAGTTTGTTGAAGTCCGGATCTAAATAAGGTCCATTCGCTTCTTTGTTAATATGTCTCTTAAGTCTCTTTTAACCTTTCGCTCTTTCTTCTTGGAGTATATTTGCTAGGCTTCCGTGGTAGCTCAGGGATAAAGAATCTGCCTGCCAACGCAGGAGATGCAGGTTCAATTCCTGGTCTGGGAAGATCCCTGGAGAAGGAAACGGCAACCACTCCAGTATTCTTACCTGGGGAATCCCATAGACTGAGGAACGTGGTGAAATGAGTCCATGGGGTCACAAAGAGCTGGACACGACTTAGCCAATGAACAGCAGCAATATTTGCTAAAGAAACTAGTCTTTTCCGTTAGGTTTCCCCACAACCTGGATTTTATTGATTACATTCCCTTCATCTAATGAGTTTCTCTGTCCCATGTTTTTTGTAAACTAACTGTGTGTTTGTTTCTGGTTGTGCTGGATCTTCGTTGCAGCGAGCAGGCTTTCTCTAATTGCGGAGAGTGGGGGCCACTCACTTTTGCAACGCACAGGCTCTAGAGCACACAGGCGCCTGTAGTTGTAGCCTGAAGGCGTAGCGGTTGTGGTGCTTGGGCTTAGCTGCTCCGAGGCATGTGGGATCTTCCTGGACCAGGGATTGAACCCGTGTTCCCTGCATTGGCAGGCGGATTCTTAGCCACTGCACCATGAGAGAGGACCCCCATCCCGGGTCTTTTGTGTAAATCTGTGATTGGAAAAATTGACTAGATTGCGTTCAGCAGCTGACGGTCCTTGCCTAGATCTGTTATTTCACTGGGGGTTGCAAATGGTGACATTCTAATATTCTCATTCCTTCTTCATTTATTAGCTGAAATACATCTATGACAGCAAAAAGACTGTTTAATTTATCAAATATTTGGTTACTCTGAGATGCAGTTTATATAAGAAAAGTAGGATAAATGCTTGCTTCTTTCACTTTACTTTTCAGTGTTCAAAATAATGAATTCATTCACTAGCATCCTTTCCAAGATTACCAGTGAAATAAAAGCTTTCTAGTATAATTAAGAACTCATGGATTTAAACATACTTGATGTGTTTTAGTCTGTTTCCTTGCTATCCTAATTGATGCTCACACTGTCCCGTCTTTGCCAGAGGGAACTTGTTCAAATTGTCTCCTGAGTTCTTCTGACAAAATCTTGGCTTGATCCTTTCCTGATTTGCATACTGTGAAATGTTCCAAGTTCTTACGCACTTCCTCCTCCCAGACCTGGGTTTGGCCATGTCTCCAAGAAACACTGGCTCCATTTAATGAGAAATGGTGTTTGGACACCACTCTTAGAGTTGGCTCTGCTAGTTGAGCTCTTTGCTATTGGATGAGTCATTCAAAATGGAAAGATAGGAAATACTTCCCCTGTCCACCTGAAGATAAGATAAAATACATCGTGTGGTGAAGCTAATACTTCCAGCTCAAATTTAGGACTGAAAGGCTTTCACTTCCCTTTATGCACCTTTTGTAATAACTGTTGTAAAATACACACAGCATAAGATTGGCCATTTTAACAGTTTTTAGCTATCATTTCAGTGGCACCAAGTGTGTCTACATGTTCACACGTCCATCACCACTTCCATCTCCAGAACTTTTTCATCCCCCCCAAATGAAACTCTCTATACATTTTTCCTCCTCCTCCCAGCCCCTGGCAACCACCATTCTCCTCTCTGTCTCTAGTAATTTGACCATTCTAGTTACCTCATGTAAGTGGAATCATACAGTGTTTGTCCTTTTGTGTCTGGATTGTTTCACATAGCATATGTCCACAGGGCCCATTCATGTTGTAAGCCTGTGTCAGAATTTCCTTCCTTTTTTGGCAGCACCACATGGCACGTTGGGTCTTAGTTCCTTGACCAGGGATTGAACCCATGCCTCCACATTGGATTGCCCTGGTGGCTCAGAGGTTAAAGCGTCTGCCTCCAATGCGGGAGACCTGGGTTCGATCCCTGGGTTGGGAAGATCCTCTGGAGAAGGAAATGGCAACCCACTCCAGTATTCTTGCCTGGAGAATCCCCTGGACGGAGGAGCCTGGTAGGCTACAGTCCACGGGGTCGCAAAGAGTCAGACACGACTGAGCAACTTCACCTCACCTCACCTCACCCCCACATGGGAAGTACAGAGTCTTAACCACAGACAACCAATGAAGTCTCTTTCCTTCCTTTTAAATACTGAATAATATTCCGTTGCACGGATAGGCCACATTTTATTTATCCATTCACCTGTTGATGGACACTTGGGTTATTCTGCCTTTCGACTGTTGTGAATCATGCCGTTTGCCCACAGATGCACCAATATCTATTCAAGTTCCTGCTTTCATTTCTTTTGGGAATATACCCAGAAGTGGAATTGCTGGATCCTGTGGTAGTTGTGAGTGGCTTTTGAGGTACTACTATACTGATTTCCATGACAACTGCACCATTTTACATCTCTCATGCATCTTTACATCTTTAAATCCTTTCATCCACATCAAGAATCTCATTCTCAGAAAACCCCAACAGAATTCCTCGTTTGCTTTATGCCGTCCGTAGAGTCTGAGCAAAGCAGTATCGATGCGAACACTGAAGCTTGGTTACTGAGACCTGCTCTGTCTGTTTTGATTTGGGGGTTTACCTCCAGTGTTTCCAGCCCTGGGCTCTGGGCTCTTGAGCAAGTACGTGAGCTGGTTGCTCACAGCGACGTCCCCTGCCTCTTGCTCCCTGATACAGTTTTCCACCCTGCAGGACCACCTGGGGCATCTTGGATATTCCCCCCCCACACACATCTTGGACCTTTTCCAGGTGCTCCTGCAGCCTGGTTCTCCTTTTGGGGTTGCCCAGGTTGACACCTTGGGGCCACATGTGGAGGGCCTTGAAAATCAGGCAGAGGAGTTCAGGGCTTTGTGAACAGGGAAAACATGACTGGAAAACAATAAACTGAGAACACGTATACACAGACGTAGGGTTTCCCAGGTAGGCTCAGTGGTAAAGAATCCATGTTCAACGCAGGAGACACGGTAGATGCGGCTTTGTTTCCTGGGTCAGGAAGATCCCTTGGAGGAGGGCATGGCAACCCACTCTAGTATTCTTGCCTGGAGAATCCCATGGACTGAGGAGCCTGGCGGGCTGCAATCTATGGCATCGCAAAAGAGTCGGACACGACTGGGCGACTAGGCATGCATGGCCTCATTTTTCCTTCTACCCTAGTCATTTCATTCTGGCTTTTTAATGCAAACACATTTGTTTCTTCTTACTCACCTGACCATGGAAGAAACAGAAGCAAACAAGGAAGAATGAAAGAAATCAGGTTCATGCTGCCTCTCGGTAGCCCAGAGGGAGCAGAGCTGGATCTTGTCATGAATGCACGACTCGCCCACAGACAGGATTCCTGAGACTTGTACACGACCAGCGTTCTCAACCTGTACACACCTGTCTATCCTTGGTGCTGCCCTTTAATCTGGATTATAGTTCTACTACATAGGAAGTGTTTCCAGGGTAAGAATCCCACCTCACTCATTTTGCCGTACATGATACAGTTACAGGGAAGATACTAAGTGAGCGTTCATTATCTGAAAAGATAAAATCAGGAATTCATCAGAGTCTGTGGCCCCTTCGGCTCACATTTTCATACCTGCAGTCTGGCCCCACTGAGACTTTGTCTGAGAGGAGGGGATCATCCTTGGAACCTGAGAGGCAGAGGTCCAGGGAGGAGCATGAGCAGTTTGACAAGGAGAAGGACCTGGTGGGACTGAGTGTGGGAGGGGAGGAGGCCGAGGAGTTGTAAGAACCATGCTCAGGGGCTCCCCTGTTGGTCCAGTGGCCAAGACTCTGCACTTCCGATGCAGGGAGCCGGGTCAGGGAGTTACAGCCTACATGCTGCAACTAAGACCCAACGCAGCCAAACAAAGATTAAAACAAACAAAAAAAAGAATCAGGCTCAGGCAGCCCAAACCTAGCAGGCCAGGGGAGAGAGGAGAGTGTAGAAAACTCCAGTGATGTGCTCTCAGAGGTAACGAGGCAACAGGGGATCTAGGGGAGGGTCAGGGTATTGGACATGGTGGTCCTGAGGCATGGGGGAGGGACAGGTAGGTGGCAGGAGGCGGATGAGCCAGTCTGGGATCATCACTCTCTTTGAAGCCTTGAGAACAGGAGAGAGCCCCCAGGTTGTGGGGAGAGTTGGTGGGAGAGTGGGGGTGGGGGAGGTGGCTAGGCAGCACTGGCCTCTAGTGGAGGTGGGAGTGATAACAGGTAAAGAGATGCCTGGCAAGAGGAACCAAGGAAGGAAGCTGGAAAAAAATCGATAGTTATGTGCAGAGTAGGCGATGGCACCCCACTCCAGTACTCTTGCCTGGAAAATCCCATGGACAGTGGAGCCTGGTAGGCTGCAGTCCATGGGGTCGAGAAGAGTCTGACATGACTGAGTGACTTCACTTTCACTTTTCACTTTCATGCATTGGAGAAGGAGATGGCAACCCACTCCGGTGTTCTTGCCTGGAGAATCCCAGGGACGGGGGAGCCTGGTGGGCTGTCGTCCATGGGGTTGCACAGAGTCGGACACGACTGAAGTGACTTGGCAGCAGCAGCAGCAGTGTTCTCCACGTTCACCTTGTAAAATTCACTCGACCTCATTCCTTGATCTTGTGATGCTCTGCTGGGCCCTGGTGGTGCCCTCTTTGACTTTCTAAACTGCCGCGCCCCCCACCTCCCCACCACACACCAAGCCTTCGCAACCTCTCAGGACTCTGGCCCTGGAGCCAGAACCATACCATCTCCCCCTGCCAGCGTATGGAGACTTGCAGCATTTCCCTTGGCAGATTTGTCCTTTGCAACTCACTGAGTGTCTGAATCTCTGCTTCTCCCTCCTTCTCACTGCAAATAGATTCCTTGAGATCCTTTTTAGAGAGCCTCTTAAGGCACCCAGGAGGGTTTTGTGTATACGGGTAACCACCTCTCAACCTCATCATAACAAACGGGCTCAGGAACTCCAAGATTCTCTGTAGAAACAAACTCTCCCATCAGACTCTGTTTAAAGGGCGTAAGTGCCTGTTGATTTGGAAGGCTGGTCTCTGCCTGCCTGAAGTGCTTCACAGAAGTGACAAGACACTCTCCTTCAGGGAATGTTGATATTAAGTTTCCTGCCCTGTGTAAACACATCTCCAGGAATGGCATTAATAAAGGGGACCGTTTTCCCAAGACAAAGCAGAAGGGGCAGTGGGGGGAGACGGACTGGGAGGATATATCTGCTGGGCCAGGGAGAGCTGGCCGAATGCACCGTCTGACCAGCTGTTCCCGGTGAAGGCAGAGCCCATTAGCCAGACCTTTTTTTGGCATGTTCGGAACTCTTGCTTATATTTCGTGTTGGGACCTCCATCTTTTTATTATTTGGCAGCTGATAACAGAGCGGCAGAAGAGGCTTGTGGTTGAGGGCACGAGTCTGGAGTCAAGACACCTGATTTAAAATTCCAGCTCTACTGCTCACTGCTATGGAGAAGGAAATGGCAACCCTCTCCAGTATTCTGGCCTGGAGAATCCCATGGACGGAGGAGCTTGGTGGGCTACAGTCCACGGGTCGCGAAGAGTCAGATACGACTGAGTGACTTCACTCACTTCACTTCTTCACTGCTCACTGCAGTGTTCTCCACTGTTCACGCCCATTGTGCATAGAAGCCACTTCATCAGGTTATTGAGAGTAACAGGAATAATGTTCTTAAAGCATAGCACCCTTAAGTGTTAGGCATCAGTCACCCATTAATAAATAGTCACTATTATCACTAAGCAGATATTATTTCAAATAGGAATTTTTCAGTTCTACTAATGAAAGATTAGGTTGCCAGGTGGAATTACATGGGGGCTTTGTAAATATTTGTTAGGAGTTACCTTCTTTCTCAGTATTAGTGTACATTTAGGGATATAGTTGGACATATCCAGCTTAACATCTGATTTTTTTTCTACATATGGGGGCACATGTATGCAGTGAAGTGAAGTGAAAGTTGCTCAGTCGTGTCTGACTCTTGCGACCCCATGGACTATACAGTCCATGAGGGAAAAACAAACCCTTTGGGTTGCATTTCGAAAGGAAGAGAGCACATGCCCTGAGGAGGCCCAGACAGGGTCTGTCTCTGGGAATCTGGGAGTAAGTGAGACCCCCTTCCTCACTGAGCCTCTTCAGTGGACTCTTCCCTAGAGTTCAAGTCCAGCATCACTTGGTTCATACCATCATGGTGCTAAGTTGTGTTCGCCAGAAAGCAGGGGGCAGGTCGCCTGCATGGTGGATTTCTGCCAGGAAGTGTACCTATCCCATGGTGGCTGCTGGATTCTCAGTGGATTTGGATAAGAATATGAAGAAAAGGAGGAATTGTGTGTGTGTTTTTTTTTAATTTATTTAAGTAACCCAATATATGCATCTTCCTGGACATTCCTCCCTCTGACTGGTTTGGGGGGCTGGAATTGGGATCCAGGGTTCTCTGTACCTCTGTCTCTATTATGGGAGTGGTGTGGCCTTGGTGTCCATCTCAGAGGAGGTGATCAGGCTGTCTGTAAGGTGAAAACTACATTGTCCATATGGGCTTCCCTCAGCTTCTGATTCCTTTGTAAAAACAAGTGGATTGGAACCATATGCCTCATGTCCAGCTCTGACCCTCTGAAAGTCAGTGAGGGTGAAGTCTTGGGGTGTGTGTAGGAGGGGGTGGATTTTAATGACTTTAGCACAAATAGAAATAGAGTGAAAAAGATAGGAACCTCTGAAGGATGACTTATGCAGCTAGGGGCAAAAGCAGTGTCTGAGGCCCTTTCCGTAGGGTCTGAGGACAACAGGCAACGAGCAGGAATATGAAGCCTGGGTCCCCATCCTCATCCATGTCCAATCTGTCCAGTTGGTGAGCCATTTGGAGGAAGTTGTGACATTTCTTGGTGGCGCTGAGGCCCAGCAGACACTCTGAGAGTGAAAAAAGGAAAAAGAAAAGAAAACTAATGCAATAAATGAATATAAAATATGGTCTGATATCCATGTGCTTATATCTTGGTTTAGGAACAAAATGTCTTCACCTCTAGTGAAAAGTGGGAAAAAACGCATTGCCCCACCTTTAGAAATACTCTCAAATATGATGGAAATTCAAACCACGTTGAGGGAAAGACTTTGAGAACTAGTCCATACCCCTCAGATCTCTAGCCGGTATAAATTTATTTACTTGGTAATAAAATAAATGAGACTGGAAGGGAAGAGGCAACGTTTTCATTATTTGCAGATGAAAGAATGGTCAGCTTTGGTAAACAAACATGTAAGATCACTGTGGAGAAAGCTATAAAACTTAAAGACATATAAAAAAGACATGGATAAATGGGAAAAGATATTGTGTTCTTGGATTGGAAAGCTTAGCAGTATCCTTTCTTCCAGATTCCCCCTCAAAGAAAATCTATAAATTTAATGCAGTCCCAGCAAACATCCCAACAGGATTTCTTAAATACAACTTATCAAGATGATTATAAAATTTATATGGATGAGTTATTGTGCAAGAATAGCCAAGATAGCTTTTATGAATAAGATGTAAGAAGAGAGAACTTGTCCTGCCAGAAATCAAAACAGATTAAACAGGTACTGGCACAGAAATTAAGGCAGTGATGTTCATTACAGCCCTGCTGTATTTGCAGTGAAAAATTGCTTGCTGAAAGACAGCCAAGGCATTGGGAAAGGGGAACCCATGGTCTAAAAAGACTGGCAATGAGCAGTGCATCCTTTCAGATATCCAGGTGCAGCTAAACAACTGTGGGGATTATGGATTAAAATGCAAATGTACTTTCACCATGTAAAACTAATAAATACTCTTCAAAGAGTGAGATAGGTCTTTGCTGACAGTGTGTGCTTAGTTGGGCAGTCGTGTCTGACTCTTTGCAACCCCATGGACTGTAGCCCGCAAGTCTCCTCTGTCCATGGGGATTCTGCAGGCACGAATGCTGGAGTAGGTTGCCATGCCTTCCTCCAGGGGATCTGACCGACCCAGGGACTGAACGCATGTCTCCCGCATTGCAAATGGATTCTTTAGCATCTGAGCCACCAGGGAAGCCCCTCTTAAGGCACAGGAGGAGTTATTTCCTAAGGGCAAGGATTCTTACAGAGAATTTTTTTCAAGCTTTCTCTGGAGTCTAAAGAATATTGTGACCGCACTGTCAAAAACCTTATTTTTCAGGGGGCATAGTTTTATAACCAAAATTTAGACCAGATAGCGCTCAAAATGGCTCTGATAACAAGGGCAGATTGATACCAGCAGGGATTGTCCCTCTGCAGGAGTGGGGATCTGAGTTTGATCAGCCCCAGGCTGTTGATTATAAGAGAAAGTCCTGGGCATAAGCGAACTTCAGTCCATTTTCCTATCCTATGTCAATAAAGATCTAATATTTTTAGGCCTTTTTGGGGGGGAGGGTGGAGGGAGTGTCCAAATACATGTGCTTCCATGAAGAAACTAGGCTGCAGAAAGGTCTGTATGGTGTGATCCCATTTGTGTTCAGGGCCGATGGCACTGTTCTTCCAGGGGGAGGGTTACATCTCCCACCCTGATAACAGGCTTGCCTGTGAGACTTGCTTTGATCAAGGCCATGTGACTACAGGTCACTTGTGCAGATTCCAAGCACAAGTTTTAAGAGTCATTATGTAGCATTGGCATCACTTTTTTGCCCCTGCCATGAGACCAGCGTGACTCAGGTAGAGGTTGCACTGTCAGCCTGGGTCTCAGATTGAATCGAAGCACACGCATACAACAGGACTGCAGCCAACTGAGGTGTAGTGTGAGCAGCAGAAAATAACACTTCAACATAGTAAACCACCGAGATTCTGGGGATGTTTACTACAGCATCACCTAGCAAAAGATGTTTGCTACATTGTTAAACAGCACGGAAGCCAAATGTAAGTGTTTGTTGAATATATATATTTCTCTTTAATGCATCTATATTTGTTACAACTTTTAGAGCAGATGTAATTTGAGTACTACATTTCCATTCACAAAACTTGCTGCGCTACTTTTCAAAGGTTTTACAATGTGCCTTAGTAGGCTTATAATTTTGCTACTCTATTTCAAATCCTGAAAGATGATGCTGTGGAAGTGCTGCACTCAATATGCCAGCAAATTTGGAAAACGCAGCAGTGGCCACAGGACTGGAAAAGGTCAGTTTTCATTCCAATCTCGAAGAAAGGCAATGCCAAAGAATGCTCAAACTACTGCACAATTGCACTCATCTCACACGCTAGTAAAATAATGCTCAAAATTCTCCAAGCCAGGCTTCAGCAATACGTGAACTGTGAACTTCCAGATGTTCAAGATGGTTTTAGAAAAGGCAGAGGAACCAGAGATCAAATTGCCAACATCCGCTGGATCATGGAAAAAGCAAGAGAGTTCCAGAAAAACATCTATTTCTGCTTTATTGACTATGCCAAAGCCTTTGACTGTGTGGCTAACAATAAACTGTGGAAAATTCTGAAAGAGATGGGAACACCAGACCACCTAACCTGCCTCCTGAGAAACCTGTATGCAGGTCAGGAAGCAACAGTTAGAACTGGACATGGAACAACAGACTGGTTCCAAATAGGAAAAGGAGTACGTCAAGGCTGTATATTGTCACCCTACTTATTTAACTTCTATGCAGAGTACATCATGAGAAACGCTGGGCTGGAAGAAGCACAAGCTGGAATCAAGATTGCTGGGAGAAATATCAATAACCTCAGATATGCAGATGACACCACCCTTATGGCAGAAAGTGAAGAGGAACTAAAAGCCTCTTGATGAAAGTGAAAGAGGAGAGTGAAAAAGTTGGCTTAAAGCTCAACATTCAGAAAACTAAGACATGGCATCTGGTCCCATCACTTCATGGCAAATAGATGGGGAAACAGTGGAAACAGTGTCCGACTTTATTGTTTGGGGCTCCAAAATCACTGCAGATGATGACTGCAGCCATGAAATTAAAAAACACTTACTCCTTAGAAGAAAAGTTATGACCAACCTAGATAGCATATTCAAAAGCAGAGACATTACTTTGCCAACAAAGTTCTGTCTAGTCAAGTCTATGGTTTTTCCTGTGGTCATGTATGGATGTGGGAATTGGACTGTGAAGAAGGCTGAGCGCCAAAGAATTGATGCTTTTGAACTGTGGTATTGGAGAAGACTCTTGAGAGTCCCTTGGACTGCAAGGAGATCCAACCAGTCCATCCTGAAGGAGATCAGCCCTGGGATTTCTTTGGAAGGAATGATGCTAAAGCTGAAACTCCAGTACTTTGGCCACCTCATGCAAAGAGTTGACTCATTGGAAAAGACTCTGGTGCTGGGAGGGATTGGGGGCAGGAGGAGAAGGGGACGACCGAGGATGAGATGGCTGGATGGCATCACTGAGTTGATGGACGTGAGTCTGAGCGAACTCTGGGAGATGGTGATGGACAGGGAGGCCTGGTGTGCTGTGATTCATGGGGTCTCAAAGAGTTGGACAGGACTGAGCGACTGAACTGAACTGAACTGAACTGAAGCAATGTTTTCTTTGGAAAATAAGTCCTGTGGAAAGTTACTCCCATCAAGTTGGTTCAGTTTAACATGCTAGTTTCTAGAGGTCTGACACATGCAGTGAATAACTACAGGGGATGGACGGTTTTGAACAAGCCTAGTACATCCTGTCAGAGAAGGCAGTGGCACCCCACTCCAGTACTCTTGCCTGGAAAATCCCATGGACGGGAGAGCCTGGTGGGCTGCCGTCTATGGGGTCTCACAGAGTCGGACACGACTGAGCGCCTTCACTTTCACTTTTCACTTTGATGCATTGGAAAAGGAAATGGCAACCCACTCCAGTGTTCTTGCCTGGAGAATCCCAGGGACAGGGGAGCCTGGTAGGCTGCCGTCTATGGGGTCGCACAAGGTCAGACATGACTAAAGCGACTTAGCAGCAATACATCCTGTAGATAAGTACAAAGATTCCTGTTGCAGTGATTATTGTGGCAAAAATTGAAAACTACCTAAATATACATCAATAATGAAATTGACAAATTAAGTATGCCTTGTTAATGTAAAGAAAAACTATAAAGCAACTCAAATAAAGTAGCTCCATATGTGTCAACATAATTAAAACTCAGAAACATAGTAACAGGCAAAAATAAAACTTACAGAAAGCTACAAATATCATGTTATTTCTATGAAGCTTAATGAAGCTTAAGACATGCCAAAATACTATGTATTTTTTTGAAAAACTGTGCACATATATTTACCAAAGTAAAAGCATTCACATGAATTGTAAACATATTCAAGATCCACTGAGGGAAAGAGGAGACTGGGACGATAGGAATCAACCATCTGCAGCGCTTTATTTCTCTAAAAAACGGGAAGGAAATATGGAAAAATGTTAAGACTTAGCAAAGCCAGGTGCCGGCTTCAAAAGTGGTGTCATAGTCTTTTCTTCTCAATTACTGAAATATTCCACATTTTTAAAACAGCAAATTTGTAAACATGATGTACAGTATGAGGGTATTCGTGTAAAGTGAAATTTCAATTTATACAAAGCCATGCCTGTAATGTTCAGAGATGCATATCTGTGTGTGTAAGAGGAGAAACAGGAATTGGAAGAATATACAGTGAATTCAAAACAGTGATTGGATAAGGGATGGTGATAAAGAATAAAAGGAATTGTTATGTTATTTTTGATACTTTTTGTAATTTCTAAATATGAAAATTATAATTAAGAATATAGAAAGTGTCTGGAAATAGAAAAATCGTTCACCTCCGTTGCTTCTAGGGAGCAGGATAGTGGTAATGGTGGAGACTTTTATCTTTCATGTGCCATCTTTCTGTACTGTTTGTATTAAAGCGATAATGATTTATACAAGTTAAACATAAATATAGGGATAAATGCAATACATATATACGTGAATGGAAAGAGTTCCAATGTAGTGCCAAGTCAGATGATTCAAAAAGTAGGGAGTGCAAGGGGCTTCCCTGGTGGTCCAGTGGTTAAGACTTCACCTTCCAGTGCTTGGGGTACAGGTTCAGGGCCTGGTCAGGGAGCAAAGATTCCACATGCTTCGTGGCCAAAAAAGCAAAATATAAAACAGAAGCAGTATTGTAACAAACTCAACAAAGACTTTAAAAGTGGTCCACATTAAAAACAACAACAGCAACAAACAACCCAGGGAGTTAGAAATCATCTTTTCCAAATATTTTATTTCTGAGTTTTGGAGACCAAAGCAAGAGAGGTAAAGCTGCTGTTGGTGAATGTTTTGGCTTGTAACACTTCTGGAGCTGGTCCTCGCTGCTCCCAGCATATAAGTTTGGTAAATGTAGTTTGTGGTATTGAAGCAGTAGATGGCTCTCATTCACATCATTGGTAGAGAGTCCTAGGTAACACTCCTGCAGCTATACTTCTGCGTACTCTGGTGGTTGGAGGACCCCCACAAGGCCACTGTGTGAGTTTAAATATATCAAGGGGGGATCTGGGAAAAGTCTGGGCCATCCTTTCACTCAGTCAGCTGCACTTCTCTGTCTTTATTTCACAATCCTAAATAAAATTTTCATTGAAGAAAGGGTTATGCAGCTTAAAAAAACCCCAAATGACAGAAAAATCACTGACAGTCATTTATACATTTGATCTGGTATTAATCTGGATAATTTTTGAACTAGGAAGGACCTTGGTATGTGGTCTAACACTTCCATTTTACGAAGAAGGTCCTAAACATAGGTGCATAGAATGTGTGCTCTCCGGGTCCATTGCCGGGGAGGAACAGTCTCCTGGCCCTACTGTAAGTGATCTTCATCCTTCTTTTTGTTTTATGTTAAGTGAACGCAAAGCTAAACAGAGCCCTCCTGACTCTCCTTAGAATCCACGTTTCATGCAAAAAGCTTGCAGGATAACTAGGTGGATTAGCGGCAGAAGAAAATATAAACTGCTGGTGATTGAATTTAACCTGGGTTTGATTAAATAATCCCTAAGAAACCCCCAGAGGAGGAAAGTAGTCCCATGTATACAGTGCTACACCTTAGCTCCCCTCCCCTTCCAAAAGGCGTAAATCTCCTTGAAATGCCTCCCTAGCATTCAGAGCAATAAAGAGGTCACATTATATCTCCATAAATCTCCCCGGCTGGCTGGCTGGCTGCTGCCATTCCAGGAGGTGAAAGGGAAGTTGTTTCCTTTGGACGGCCACTGGGCTGGAAGGAAAAGGCTTTTCCCTGCAGACCCATTGTCTGGATCCCTGAGGGAGCTGGTCTGGCAACTTGTTCGGTATTTCCTTTCCGTCCTTCCAACCTGTCACAAACTTGAAGAGAGGTTGCAGAGTCAAACGGGCCCAGACTGGCCTGGTATAAGTCTCCTCCAACGGCCCTGATAAAGGGCCTGGCCATAGCACCTTCTCAGTCTTCCTAATTAATAAAAGGAACAGGATCTAAACGGGCAGTGTGCGTGGGTATAGCCTAGCATTAGAAACCAAGCAGGATTCGCTAGGGGCTGGGACCTGAGCTGGTCGAGAAGACTGGACTTGGGGGCACCTCGGGATAAGAACTGGGGTGCTCTGAGAGATGACAGTGGGTCAGTTAGACTGAGAACCTACTTGGGAAGTGGTGGGAGATAAGATGCTCTGATGGGAAATCAGAAAAAGGAATCTTCCCTGCCCTAAATTAAACACATCACTACACGAAACAGTGGTGATGCAGGTGGGGGCTGATTATTTGCTTTATTTATTATTGCTTTATTTAACCTATAAAAGAATTATTTAATTGCAATGAGGAGGTAAGTTAACATAGTTCACTATTCAAAAGGTTCACAAGGGAATACAGTTGAAAAGTACTTCTGAGCCACCAGATTATAGTCTCCCTAGAAGCAGTCAGTATTATCAGTTTCTTGTCTGTCCTCCTAGAGATACTTGGTGTGCGTACAAGCAAATGTGATAGTTTCAGGTGAACAGGGAAGGGCCTCCGCCTTGCATATACATGTATCCATTCTCCCCCAGACTCCTCTCCCATCCAGGCTGCCACATAACACTGAGCACAGTTCCCTGTACTATACAGTAGGTCCTTGTTGGTTATCCATTTTAGATACAGCAGTGTCAGATGCCTCTTCTTTTTTAAAGAGTCGTCTATACCCTGTTCTTACCTTCTAATATTTCATAGCATATTTTGTAAAGAATTCCTTGCTACTGCTGCTGCTAAGTCACATCAATCGTGTCAGACTCTATGCAACCCCATAGATGGCAGCCCACCAGGCTCCGCCGTCCCTGGGATTCTCCAGGCAAGAACACCGGAGTGGGTTGCCATTTCCTTCTCCAATGCGTGAAAGTGAAGTCGCTCAGTCGTGTTGGACTCTTAGTGACCCCGTGGACTGCAGCCCACCAGGCTCCTCCATCCATGGGATTTTCCAGGCAAGAGTACTGAGTGGGTACTGAGAAGGTACCAGTGCCTTCTCCGAAAGAATTCCTTATCAGTGTATAAAAGGTTTTCATTCTTCATGGCTACACAGCACACCCTCATTGAGTTAATAACAGTTCCATATTGATGAACACATAAGTTGTTTTCCGAATCCTCTGCTGTTGCAGGAAAAAAGTGCCACTGTAACTATGCTTGCACGTGCAGCGTTTTATGAAAGTGCCAGCGCATCCGCAGGATAAACTCCTGGAAGTGGGGTTTCTGGATCAGATGCGCTTGTGTTTATCCTCTTGCCAAGATAGCCTCATGTTGCCCACCTCCCTGTCCCCATCTGCTGCTCTCCATCAATGTCCGGTCTGTGTGTTTACCCACAGTCCTCTCCCAGGGCACAATTAGGTGACTGAGGCAGGCTGGTGGGAGGCTTGGACTCTGCAGAGCCAGAACCAGCGCCAGACTTTGTCGACAGCGAGATTGGCAGGCAGCTTTTGAGTAGCTTGTCACGTACATGCCTGCACTTATTGGTCCTGCCCACTGTGGAAAGGACCTTCCTCCCCCTTCTGTGGGGTGGGAAGACTAGCCTGTGCCTTAGTGGCTACCTGAGTCCTGAGAGGGAAATCTGAGCCCTGAGGTCCATGTGCAGAAGGCATTTGGTCATTGGAATGGGAGGATCCTGGGAAACCAAAGGAATGAAGTCGACATCTCCAATCCCCTGGTGCCTAGGCAGAGATGCTTTTGAAAATTAAACATGATATTAGTTATTTTGCAATAGCCTTATTAATATGCATTATGCAAGTAATATGTAATGTACAGGCTGTAAATTTCACTCATTGAAAGTGTACACGACAGTGGATGGTAGTATGTTCACAGAGTTGTGTGTCTGTCTCACAGTCAACTTGAGAACACTTTCATCACTCCATGAAGAACCCTGTACCTATCAACAGACATTCCCATTCCTTCTCCCCCAGCCCCTTGCAACCGCTAATCTACTCTCTGTGGATTTGCTCGTGGATTCTGAACATTTCATATGAATGGAACCATGCCCTCTGATCTTTGTGACCGGCTTCTTTCACAGTATTAATGTTATTTTTAACCATCCATTTCCCCTGAGCTCAGGGATTTCACACTGCTGTTCCCTCTGCCTCCAATGCCGTTCCCCCAAATACAAAGATGCTTGCTTAATTAGCTGCTGATTTAATGAATTTTGAACTGTGTTACAGGAAGAGAAAATTCTTGACATAGTCTACTAATTGTCATTTAAAAAATCGACTCGTTTTCTTTTTTTAATTTTTTTACTGTATCTTAGTTTTCTTACTCATTCCCCTACCAGTGAATATTTGAGTTGTTGCTAGTGTTTTGCCATTAACACCTAACATATAAATATTTCTCCCTTCTTGTCTGTCTCTCTCTCTATCTCTGGGAGCATTGGGGAGTCTTTTTGATATATCTTAATGAATTATTAGAGCAATTTTATCGCTAGAGTTGGCTGATTTTTAATGCATTTCGTGGAGTACTTTCCCATATCCATCTATCCACACACCCAGATGGGTGTATAATATATACACACACACACACACACACAGATGGGTGTATATGTACACTATGTGTATATGTGTATTTATAGCTAGGAGAACTTGTGGCCCTGTGTAGATAATTCCCTCACCTGAATTATGATGTGTGTCCAGGAACATGGATCTCAGTGACCAGGCAATCAGGTAGGGCAGGAGCAGAGCCTTCAGATGTACACTGTCCTACTGGTGTGACTGCTGCCTCACTGAGTGCTTATAGGGCGCTGGATTTTGAAATCTGTTCAGTCAAAATGTTCTGAGTTTCTGTTGTGTGCGGAGCACTGCAGATGAAGTGAACCAGCCTCAGAGCAGCATGGGGCTGGTGAGGGCAAAGATCAGGTCACAGAATGTTCTGGAAACTTAAATGACTTACTCACCATCTTTGGACCTTGGTTTCCTCCACCAAATGTCCACATAGTCACCCAGACATCTCTTCCAGTTTTCAAGACTTGTGTGCCCACCCTCCAGGAGCCAGCACCAGGATGAGGAGCTGCTCAGAGCTTACCAGGCACAGAGAAGGAATGAGGGTGTGTTTGGGCTCAGTACCCAGAGTCCAGGAAGCAGCAAATATTTTCTGTGGCCGATGCCCACCCAGGGCTCCTGTGGCTGTAGCTGAGCCAAAGGCTAAACCCAGCCTGAACCCGGGGAGCTGGGAGACGTCAGTGGCCAACTAGAGAAGCCAGCGTTCAGAGCAGTTTGGGGCACCTCTCTCCTTGCATTCTGCATACACCTTTTCTGGGAGGTGGTGACACTGGGGAGGAATGAGTGTCCGGGGGCCCCCGGGGGAGTAAGTGTCAGGGTTGTAGGTCTTATACCTGAGTTCTGCCAAGAGTGGCCATACATCTGATGTTAAGCCAGTTACCTGATGTGAACAGCCAACTTATTGGAAAAGATGCTGATGCTGGGAAAGATTGAAGACAAAAGAAGAGGGTGGCAGAGGATGAGATGGTTGGATGGCATCACTGATCCAATGGATGTGAACCTGGACAAACTCAGGAGAGAGTGAGGGACAGGGAGGCCTGGCGTGCTGCAGTCCATGGGGTGGCGAAGAGTTGGACACGACTTAGCAACTGAACAACAAAATGGTAACCCAGAATAATTAGTAACAAGCACCTTTCCCTCAGAAGTGTTCTACTGTAAATGACGAGTTATGTGGTACCCTAGCCAGTCCAATGGAGTGGGCGGGGGGGGGGGGGGGGGTGCAAAGAGGAGGAGCCGCTAGTTCCAGGTTTAGAGGCGGAGGGCTGCAGGACAGGGTGTCTCTTGGATGCCGCAGCTGACAGAGTCCTCACTCATGTCTGCAGGGTTCTTCCCCAGGCCCCTTGGGGAAGCCTCTGGGCAGCTCATCCACTGGGTAAAAATGGACAGGATGTGGGAAGGGGGAGCCCACAGAGGACCAGGAGACCACTTGGCAAAACAGTGTTTGTAAAAACATTTATTGTTAGAAGGATAAAATATCAACATTAGGAAGAGTTTTAAAATCGAAATTAAAACACAACACAATCTTTTGAGTGTCTCTTTCTTTGTTTATTTGTCTACTTTGAAGACAGTTTCCCAAGCCCATGCATCACAAGTGGAAAGGGGCCATGGGGATCCTCTCCCGGGAGTCTACATGTGTTTCGCTTATAGATACAGCAAGCAAAGTAAATATGCTCAGAACCTAACGCCGCGGATAACCATGAGGCGGTCTGTATCCTTCATGGACTTAACCGTGCACAATGCGGGAGGCTCAGGACACCATGCTCACCAAGGATCAACTGTGAGTTCTAAAGCACCCAGAGGGCTTCCCTGGTTGTTCAGTGGTAAAGAACCCACCTGCCGGTGCAGGTGGTGCAGGTTTGATTCCTGATCCAGGAAGATCCCGCAGGCCATGGAGCACCTGAGCCCACAAGCTGTAACTACTGAGCTTGTGCTCCAGGGCCCAGGAGACAACTGCTGAGCCCGTGTACTGCAGCTAGATGAGCCCTCGCGCCCTAGAGCCCGTGTTCCTAAACCAGAGCAGCCGCCGGGGTGAGAGACCTGAGCACTGCAACTAGACAGCAGCCCCCGCGCCGAAACTAGAGGGAAACTCGCACAGCAGCAAAGACACGGCCAAGTAAACAAATACAAACCTAAAGCTCCCAGAAATTTCTCCCACGTCAGCGACTACCCCTTCAGTCATGGGGAAATCTTTACACGCTAATTATATCCCTATACCTGGGGACTCTTGAGGGTCACAGAGAGGCAGGCCAGGAGGCATTTCCCAAGCTGGTGTGCTGAACGGCATTGAAACGCACATGCCTTGAGATGCTTCTGTGATGCAGGTGAGCTGGGTAAACAGGCATACGTCGGTGCTGGACTTCTTGTGGTCCTCGCTGCTAACATGTCATGTCACAACTGTCTTGCACATAGTGATTTTTTAATTGCTCATGTTCAAAAATCACTGTCTGCTACTGGGAGGAGAATCAGGCCCCCGGCAAGATGGTCAAGCCATCCATCTGCCGGCAGGACCTGGTGGAACTCTGGGCCCACGGTTAAGAGACTGGCCAGTCTCTCTGGGTTGAAATCTGAGCTCCTCTATTTACTGGACAAGACTTAACTTCTCTGAACCCCACTAACATACCTCTTTCGGGCCTCCCTCCCACTCTGTCCCTGCTGTGAATGCAGACCAAACAGGAATGGAGGTGGATGCTTGGGAGCCTGTAGAGCTTCAAGAAAGGATCAGTTGGTCCACAGAATGGAAAAGCTTGTCTCTTCCCACAGCTGCTTCTGTGTCATCACTGGTTGCCCCACGGAGTCTTTCTCTGTGTGACGTGTCATTTTTCTTAACATATTCAGTTCAGTCACTCAGTTGTGTCTGACCCTTTGTAACCCCATGGACTGCAGCATGCCAGGCCTCCCTGTCCACCACCAACTCCCAGAGCTTGCTCAAACTCAAGTCCATCGAGTCGCTGATTCCATCCGTCTCATCCTTTGTCATCCCCCTCTCCTCCTGCCTTCAATCTTTCCCAGCATCAGGGTCTTTTCCAATGAGTCAGTTCTTCACATCAGGTGGCCAAAGCATATGAGGTGGTATTAATTCTTGGCAGCATGATGTCCTTTCAGGATGTCCTTGCTTACTTGTGATTATTTTCTTAACCTGACTCATTCTTTAACTCTCACCTCAAGTCCAAAGCCAGGCTCCTCGGTAAATGCTACTGGAGTGTGTGTGTGTGTTGGTGGCCAGGTTCCTCGGTAAATGCTACTGGAGTGTGTATGTGTGTTGGTAGACATCTATTTCCAGTACGATTACAATAGTCATCTGAATAAAAGTTTAAAGGTCTCTCATATCGCTCAGTCGATATTAAGAAATGTAGTTCAGGGACTTCCCTGGGGGTCCAGTGGTTACGGCTCTGTGCTTCCACTGCAGGGGACATGGGTTCGATCCCTGGTCCAGGAGCTAAGATCCTATAAGCCACATGGTGCGGCAAAAAAAAAGTAGGAAGAAAGGAAAGAAAGAAAAGGAAATGTAGTGGGTCTCATGTTTCATGCAGATTCTTCTCAGCTTCCTTGTTTGTAAATTGCTAAAGCTATCCCGCCCCTCGTGGGTCAGGGTTGGGATGTAGTGGGTACTCTCTGTGCATCTCCCACGTGCCCTGCCGGGCGCTCAGAGGCAGGCCCCCAGCTCCCGCTCCGCAGGGCAGCTCCAGCCCGGCCCAGCAAGAACCGCTTCTGTTTAGCAGGAGCTTCCAAAATAGGTGCTCTAATCCTGCCAGCCAGCCGGTCGCTGCCTGAGCTGTGTCTGCCCTCCCCGCCCAGCTGCCTGTCACCGGCCGGGCCTGACGAAGCCCAGAAGACCGAAGGCTCAGTCGCTGCCCAAAAACCTTGGGATTTGTTTGCTGCTCGTGCCTCAAACCAAGGCGCCAGCCCAGGGACAGAGCCTGGCCTGTCGGGAAATCGAAGCACAGTGTCCGCTGAACTTTGGATGGGACTCGGGGCTGGGCTTCAGCAGGGGACATCTGAGTGGGGCTGGACGTCCTGAAGCCCCTTTGGCTCTGTCCCATCTCTGGGCAGCCCCTCCGCTCTGTTCACCCGGCCTGGCCTCGCACCCACTCTGGCCTTGATTTTGCACCACTGAATTAGTGCTCTGGGCATGGGTAATTTCCATTGTGTTTGTGTGTCTTCCCTCCCCAGATAGACTGCAGAGTGACCTGGGACAGCTGAGGATGTGCTGGGGGTGGGCGTGAGGGGTGGGGCTTGGTGATGAAGCCCAGGCTTCATGGCAATTTGCCGCATTTAATAAAATTATTTGCTTTGAGTTGTGCATCCCCAGCTAGATCAAGACAACTTAGGGCAGAGATTTTTGCCCCAGTTTTGCCTAATATGGGCTTCCCTGGTGGCTCAGACAGTAAAGAATCTGTCTACAATGCAAGAGACCTGGGTGGAAAAGATCCTCTGGAGAAGGGAATGGCAACCCACTCCAGTATTCTTGCCTGGAGACTTGCCGTGGACAGAAGAGCCTGGTGGGCTACAGTTCTTGGGGTCACAAAGACTTGGGGATGACTGAGCAACTAACACTTCCACATTTTATGCTTTGCCTAGTATATCTCTATGTCCAGCACTTGCTTCAAAGGCAGGCAGAGCAGACACATACACGGCAGGTATCTGGGCTCTGGTGCCCCCACCAGAAGCACAGGCACCTGGTGCACTCAGCATCTGAGGACTGGGGGAGAGGAGGGTCTCTTCTCTCCCAGCTCTGGCTCAAGACCCAGCAAGTGGTAGCCCCCCTGAAGAGGGAAGGCATGAGGGGCACCTTTGCAGCACAGCAGAGCCAGCTTTGCTGCTCCAACCCAGCGGCTGGCATGAACATGGCCAAGTCCATCAGCCTGAGCTCGCGCTCTCTGTCTGTAGGGAGACAAAACAGCTTTCTCGCAGTACCCAGTGGATGCTGCCAACTGTGATCCCGGCCTCTGAGTCCTCTCACTTCTCCCCCACCACCTCCCCTCTCTTCCTCTCCCATCAGCCCCTCTCCCAGCCCTGACTTGCTGGCCAGCCTGTGGGTGGGTTCCCCAAGATTGATGGAGGCGGCCGGGAGAGGTCAGCTCCCAGCCCGTGTTTGCGTCAGCTAGCCATGGGGGAAGTCAGGGTGGGATCCTTCAACCTCCTGGCCCACATTTTTCTTGCAGGCACTTGGGTGGGCGTAGTCTGCCTTAATTCCTAGGCATATCCGTACTATTAATAAATTGGACACAGAACAAACCAGGCTGGGTTTGTGCCCCTCCTTTAAAACATTTTTTAAATTGGGCATGGATGGAAGTGAGGAGTTAAATCCCCAGTCCTGGGGTGAGGGCTCAATTCATTTTCTGCTTTTGGTTGCTAAAATGATCATGAATTAAGAGTTCCCATGAGGAGCAGCCCCAGACCAGTCAACCTGCCTGCAAGTTCACTCTGCCTATGAGTCTCAAACTGGGTCAAGTCTGAGAGTGATACACCTTACAATTGAGAAAAGGTCAGATTTCCAAATCTAGCTCTTCTGTCTGTTCCTTCTCCCCAAATCCCAGCTCCCAGTTTCTCCCTGGTTGTTCCCACTCTCTCCCAACCCCTCCAGCCCTGACAATAACCCATCACTGTTATCTCATTGGGTGTTTGCAGACCTCTTTACAGCCATTGTTGTGAGTTTTTTTTTTTTCCTTTTATTTGCAAAGTACTTTACAACTTTTATTACAAGTCTTTCCTCTGAATATGGGGTAATACTGACCCACTTCTGAGAGCTGGATTCCCATTGCCTAGGTGGTTGGTCTGGATCCCAAGATGCCCGGCACTGGGTGGGTGGGGCTTTTGATGGCCATGGCCTTCCTCGTTAGAAATCCGGCTGCTGCCCACTTGCCCTCGGGAAGTCCCACCCAGGGCACGTCTATGTAATGAGGCGGTTGTTACCAAGGTTCACACAGATGTCAGTGCTGGTTTGGGGCTCCCAGCCTGTCGCCTCCCACCTCCCCCAGCGCGGGAGCTCAGCAGCAGTGTTTGAACTTGCTTTCCCTTCTTCGGCCCATCAGGATCCTGCTTGTGTCAGATGTAAGAGAATAAAAGGTCCCTTCCCCCATGGCATAGTGGGAGTTGCTGCAAATGATCAAAAATTTTTGTTTTCTGATTTTTTCATCATATTTAAAAGCTAAGCAATTATAACATTTCAGAATGATGCTTTGAAAAATGAACAAGCCACACAATTTATTAGCCTAATTTAAGAAGCCCCTTCCTGGCGGTCTCAGCTGCCCTCACAGTGTATAGGATGTTTTGCAGGTTGCATTTTTTATTTAGCATGGGAGGTAGGCATTTTTCTCTATCATTGGGTTGTCTCATTTACGTCTGTGTAACATTCCATTGGGTAGGTCAGGTGACAAGACCTGGTAGAAGACTTGGAGACTTTGCCCATTTGGAGGTGTGGGTTGTAGGCAGACATAGTGTGTTTATGATGCTTTTAGGAAGCTCGCCCTTAACAGCTTTCCTCTGGCTGCTTAACGCCTGACTCTTCACTCTGGGTCAGACTTCGGTGCCTTCTACCTCAGACAAGCAGTCTCTGCCACCATAATACCCAACTTGCTTCAGATATGTGTCCCAGGGCCTCCCTGGTGGCCCCATGGTACAGAATCCACCTGCCAATGCAGGAGACACGGGTTCCATCCCTGGTCTGAGACAATCTCATGCCGTGGAGCAACTGAGCTCATGTTCAGCAACAAGAGAGGCCACCGCGATGAGAAGCCCCTGTATACCCAGAGCACTGCAACTAGGGAGTAGCCCCCACTTGCCACAACTAGAGAAGGCCCTTGTGCATCGATGAAGACCCAGCACAGCCCCCCCCCCATTTTTTTTTTAAAGATACATGGCCCAAATGAGTTCATTTATACTGTTATTCATTGCTGATACTCTGGCCCAGTTTGCCCAACCAGGGCATTGGTGTTCATAGCTCCTATGACCTCTATCAGAGTGCTTAAATAGCAGGTACTCAGTAAATATTTGTCAGTGACAAATACATACTTGCCGACCTCCAGTGCCTTTCCCCAGCCTGTAAAATAGTTGCTTGACTGTGTAACCCATTCCGTGTGGCAGGTGAGAAGGTGTTTCTAACACAAACCTTGGTGTTGGGTTCTCAACGCGTCAGGCTAGTAACCAGCAGAGAGACTGGAACTGCTGGGGAGGCTCCTGGGATGAGACCTTGTCTGGGATGTAAAACAGTAAGGGTGAAGAGAAAAGGGAATGTTCCCTCCAAAAAAAGAGGAATGGATTGAGAAACCTCTGTGCAGCCTTCTTTAAATGAACCGGAACATAGGAAAGAGGTTGGTTTGCTCATCTTTAAAAGGAGAAGACTGTGACTCTTTATCTGTGAGAGGCACGTTCTGAAATATTTATTAGTGAAATGGCAGAAAGTCTGAGTTTCTTTAAAAATAAAATCAGGTAGGGAAAGTGGGTAGAGGTATACATGAGACAAGATTGGCCACAAAATGTTGAAAGCTGGATGGTAATTAAATAAGAGTTCGTTTTCCCATTTGGGCCACATTTGGGCCTGAAAAAAAAAAAAGAAGAATTGAGTTGTACTGGGTTTGGAATGGGAAGGTGCTGTGGAAAGCCTCTGTCCGGAGTTAGACCCGAATGCGGAGTATGTATTTTGAGGCTGTAGCGCCATCTAGTGTTGATTCCAAACACGCTACAAATGAGGACATTGCAAGCGCCTCTCCTTGGTCTGAGGGCCTTTTATGAACTCCCTTGGCCTTTCCAGCCCTCTCACCAAAAGGCTGGGTCAGGGCAGCAGGGCAAGCAGGCAAGGATGGGGTGGCAGTGGTGGGTGGAGGGTGACGTGCAGGTTGTTGACGCCTGCCCCAGGTTTGGGAAAGGAAAGCTGAGTACAGGAGTCGTCATGCCATGTGGGGCTCTGAAGGCCAGTGACCTTGCTGGAGGGTTCTCAGTGTGACCTGGGTGCAAAAATAGCCTCTCTTGTGACTGTGTGTGCTCAGCTCCCCAGACTGAGCAAACAGCCCCTCACACCTGCACACTATTGACTCACAGTTACTTGTTTGCAGGTGCAAATGACTGTTTGTGTACCCAGACTTGAGGGGAGGGCCCCCCACCATCCTTTTCTCTCTTAGCTCATGTTCCCTTAGAGCAGGTAGTGGGCCCACAGAACTGGCAGAATGTGAGACCTTAACCCCCAGGGCAAGGGGGCTAAGTCCTGATGGCAGAGAAAGGTGTTACCCTCCTCCTCAAGTCTCCCCGTGAACTAGAGAAAAATCCACTCTTGCTTCTCGTAGTAGGATGAGAACAATCTGGACACCAGAATGGCTGTATTTAGGGACAGAAAATTAGAAAGTACATAAAATTTGCCAAAATAGGAAGCAATACTGTGGAGTCAGAGAGACTTCTGGGAGTTCTTAACCAGGCTTTATATAGATAACAGGGAATAAGAAAACTGGCCCAACCTATCTCAGCAGGATGACATGAGTGAAATATGTCAGTTGTTACATTCTATAGACATTAGGACTTCCTTGGTGGTCCAGTGGTTAAGACTTTGAGCTCCCGATGCAGGGAGCTTGAGTTCGATCCCTGGTCAGTGAACTAGATCCCACATGCTACAACTAAGACCCAGTATGGCCAAATCAGTCAATCAATCAATCAATAAGTAAATATTTAAAAATTTCTATAGACCATGGAAGACAAAGGGGATGGGGAGGGAGGGGCATGCGGGGGAGGGAGGGGCATGTGATCGAGTGCAGGGGAGTGGCAGGGATGGCCACGTTCCTGTGGACGGGTTCCACTCTAAGGCATCATTGCTCATAATATGCACCTTTATTTCTTTGTTCCAGTAAGCAAGAAAAATGTCAGACTTGGACATAGCATAATCATACAGATATTGAAATGAGAAAAATGAATTACAACCTTCTCATGCAGGGAAGTTTGAAAATTTCAAGAGCTTTCAAAAAAGAGAGTCCCTTTGGCTCAGTAATTCTATATCTAGGGGAATATCCTGAGAAATAACCAGAAATGCTAAGAGTGGTTTACCGAATGAGCTGTGTCTACAAAAATCAGAAACTGGGTAATGGCTTAGTAAAAATTCAGTGAGAATAAAGGATGGTGCATTTCTGTGATGGAATAATCTACACTAAAGTTTCTGAAGAATTTCTAATATGGGAAAATGCTTTGATATGAACTGAAAAGACAGGCTCAAAATGACATGGCCTGACCTCAAGTAGGCAAACCTATGTCAATATATAAAGTATTACCAAGGATGTAATAGAACAAACTTAATAACATGGTGATCTTTGAGTTATAGGATTACATGTGTCTCCTATATTCTTTTCACACATTTCAGCATTTAACTTTCTTGAAGTAAATATTTATTATCTTTTTACTGAAAAGAAACTGAAATCTCAATTCTGAAAGGAAAAAAAGAGAGAAAGAAGGTCTTGAGTGGAACTCAGTGTCGGGTGAGACCCCAGCTCTGAAGGAGCGGGAGGTCCAGGTGCTGGTGGTTTCTGCCGCCCTCCCTTCCTGTTGTTGCAACCAGGGAGAGCCCTGCTGTGTCTGTGATGTCGGCGCTAAAATGTCCACCCCCCAGGACAGGCCTCGGAGCCGGTCCTCCAGGGTGAGGGCAGAGTGAGGAAGAACATTGCAGCCCAAGGTGACCCGTCTGCCCCTCCTTGCAAGGAAAGGCCATTGTTACTGTGGTCTCTGGGTTGTCCGATGTGAGATTTCCGGGCGTAAGCAGAGAGCTAATCCTCTGTGTTGCTTCCCACCCAGTAGACATGTTTGATGACTTCTCGGAAGGCAGAGAGTGCGTCAACTGCGGGGCCATGTCCACCCCTCTGTGGCGGCGGGACGGGACGGGACATTACCTGTGCAACGCCTGCGGCCTCTACCACAAGATGAACGGCATCAACCGGCCCCTCATCAAGCCCCAGCGCCGCCTGGTAAGCCGGGGCCTGGTGCCGCGGGGCCAGCGCAGGGCGCAGGGGGCTTGCGTCTCTGCTTCTCTCAGTTCCTGGCTTCGGGCTCAGCCTCGGTGGGAAGCTCCTGGTTTCGAATCTGGGGGTTTCAAGTTATCTGTCAAAGAAGGTGCAGGTTGAAGGGTTGGGTGGGTGGCGAAGAGTCACTTCTTCCACCTTCAGTGTTAGTTTGAACTGTGAGGATGATCCAGCCGTTTAGTTCAACCCCTTAGTTATGCAGAAGTGAAAAGTGAGGCTATGCCTTGCCCGCGTTGTGTGGTGTGTCTCCTGTGCTCACGTCAACCCCATGAGGAAGGCCGACTCTTCCTTTTTATGTTGTGACTTCCTCCGTTTTCAGTTGATCTGCTGACAAACCCAAAGATTATGTGAGGGTGTGCTGGGCCCTGTGGCTGGGGAGGAGATAGAAGCAAGTTTTGGCTCCTAATTTCCTGGTCATTCCCACCATGATTTAATTTTGACCAATAGCTTTCACAGATACTAGGGAAGGAAGAACAGAGGGGATAAACCGTGGAGCTTGCTTCCCTCTCTTGAAGTCAGTGTTTGAAGTCTCTGGGATACAGTAATTGTCAACTCCCACCCCTGAGGCCCAGGTTAATTCAACTTTGGGGAGAAGTTTTACTGCCTACAGTGCCCAGTGGTTGCTGGGCTCTTCCCTGACGTGAGTGACTGATAGTGTCGCTGACGCAGCAGGAATGACCAGGATTTGCTGTCTCCGGCAGCCCAGCCCTCGGTCCCATGCACCCGTGAAAGGCTGGGGCACCCGATTCCCAGCATCCGGGCATCGCAGCACCGGAGCATCCCTTGCAGTGGCCCCGCCCCGCGGTTGCTCCTGGTGAAGCAGATGCCGCGGCACCTGCCTTGGGCCTGAAGGGTCTGTCTCCTGTGTTGCAGTCTGCCTCGCGCCGAGTGGGCCTTTCCTGCGCCAACTGCCAGACCACCACCACCACGCTGTGGCGCCGCAACGCCGAGGGCGAGCCAGTGTGTAATGCCTGCGGCCTCTACATGAAGCTCCATGGCGTAAGGCTCCCTGCGCACCACGTCCCGTACTCCACAGCTTGGGTCTCATCCCTCTTCTTCCCCACAGATCATAATTCATTGTCTCCTTCTTACATATACTTCAATCTGGAAGGTCCAGAGTCTATTAAGGCTGCTGAAACAATGCCATAGCCTGGGCAGCTGGGGTTTCCTGCATTGCAGGTGGATTCTTTACTGACTGAGCCCCTGGGAGGCCCACGGGGCAGCGTGTGTGTGTGTGTGTGTGTGTGTGTGTGTGTGTGTTAGTCATTCAGTCATGTCCGACTCTTTGCAACCCCAGGGACTGGAGCCTGCCAGGCTCCTCTGTCCAAGGGAGATTCTCCAGGCAAGAATTCTCCAGGCAAGTTCTCTGGAGTGGGTAGCCATTCCCTTCTTCAGGGATCTTCCCTACCCAGAGATCTAACTCAGGCCTCCTACATTCCAAATGGATTCTTTACTGTCTGAGCCACCAGGGAAGCCCTCCTGAGCAGCTTAACCAACAAGAATTAATTTCTGTGGTTCTAGAAGCTGGAGGTCTGAGATCAGAGGCCAGATCAAGGGAGGACCCCCTGTTTGGTGGCAGACTTCTTACTGTGTCCTTACATGGTGGAAGGGGCAAGGATGCTGTGGGGTCTCCTGTATAAGGCCACTAATCCCATTCATCAGGGCTCAACCTCATGACCTCATCATCTTCCAAAGGCACCACCTCCTAACACAATCACCTTGGATTACAGGTTTGTGAACATATCAGTTTGAGGAGGATACACGTTCAGACCATAGCAGAGACATTGCTAGGGAACATCACTTCCATCTTTAATACTACATAAGTCTAATTCCTGTTTTACTGATGGAGAGACTCAAAAGTAGTCTGTATATGTGGTAGTATGATATATAACAAAGGTAACAATTCAATGGATGAAGAATAGGTTTTTAAGAATGCTTGTACTGACACAGTCTGAAACACAAAAATGAAACTTGGCCTCTACCTCCTACCAAAACCAAAAATAAACTTGGGTGTATTAAAGATATAAAACGTAAAACTTCTTTAAAAAGGGACAGTAAAAATACTAGAAGAAAATGTAGAAGGTCAGGTTATGTAACCTGGGGGATGGGAGGAGAGCTCTTCTTCAGCAAGTTTTCAAAGCTCTTAAGCCATAAAAAGATCTATTTGATTGTATACCGACTCATATTAGTATATGGGAAAAGATACCCCAAGAAAGTACAACCAGGGGGTAAGGGGAGAGGAAAATAAGGAGTTCCTGTTTAATGAGCAGAGAGTTCAGTTTTGCAAGATGAAAGCGTTCTGGAGATGAATGGCGGAGACGGTTGCATAGCAGTGTGAATATGCTTGAGTGTTGAACTATACATTTAATAATGCTTAAGGTGGTAAGTTTTATGTGGCTTGCATTTTATGACAATGTTTTTAAAGTACTAATATGGGTGGGGGTGCACATGAGGGCAGGATTCTTCTGAAGTCAGGATGGTGTTCAAGAAGGCTCCAGGTGGGCGGAGGGGAGGAGGGCTGGGTGGGAAGGACGCTTTCCTCCAGAGGTGGAGGTGCTGTCTCATCTGACTAGGTTGACCGGAAGGCAGTTCAAGTTCACGTATGCTGCTGCCGCCTTTTATTTCTCAGCCACTCTGGTGGCTTAGTCCTCTGACCACAGAATGAACCTGGGCCCTTGGTAGTGAGAGTGCAGAGTCGTAACCACTGGACTCTCAGGGAATCCCCCACACTTCTTTCTTTAACAATTCCATGTTCATATCTGAAAAGTGGTTGTGGCTTTTCCTTTGGTATTTGCAGGTGTGGCCTGTATTAGTCCCATAGGAGAGACTAGCATAGACCAGGGACTGAACGATTTGGTTGGCCAGGCCTGAAAGAACCCAGATGTAGGCAAGGTACACTATTTTAAAATACTAGAAAGAGGACCCTGCCAGTCTGCCACTTTCCCTCCCCCAGTCCAAGGCAGAGTTCAGTGTTTTTATTTTTCTGTTTTCCCACATCACCTATAAATCTGGTTATTTTCTATTTGTCTGTCTTTCCCAACACACTGTGAACTCTACAGGCAAGGAACTGTGTCTTTAAGTCTGTTTCCCCAGGGTCTAGTACAGTATCCCAAAATGTAAGTGTTCAACTCATCTTTTTAATAGAATTGATTTCTTGCTCAAAAGGAATTCCAGGCCTGATTCACTTAGACTCAGTGCCAGAGTTTGTAGAGGAATTGTACAGATCTGGCCTTCCTAGTGTGTATTTGTGTGAGTGTGTGTGCGTGTTGTGTAAATACTGTCACAGATCATGTACAACTGGAAAACCATGTGTGTTGACTTGCAACCTCCTAGGTCCCCAGGCCTCTTGCAATGCGGAAAGAGGGGATTCAAACCAGAAAACGGAAGCCCAAGAACCTTAACAAATCAAAGACACCAGCAGGTGAGAAAAAGATCTCTGTGTAATTCTATGAATAACTCAGTAGCCCTCAGGGTGAATGAGCATCGTGTATGCTCATGCGGGCCAGCCCAGGCTGCAGAGGTGTGATGATAGCATCATCCATTTCTCGCCTTTCAGGACAGAATGAATAACTTAATGCAAAAGTAACACTGCATTGGAACGTATTGGGAGCTTTTAAAGCAAGCTCAGTTCTTGTCATGGCCGGATTTTTGCCAGTTGCAAAGATTGCGGAGGTCCAGCTAGACTGGTCTCAGAGGAAAAAGGAAAATTCCTCAGTCCCTCCATCTTTAGTGCTGCAGCTACTCAAGAACTCAAGTCCTTTTGGTTCGCTTTGGTTCGCTTTGGTTCGCTTTGGGGTCAAGAAACACAGGGGCCATGAGTTGTGTTCAGTTAGATTTGGATATTGATTTGAAAGCTAGTGTATAATTGACATTGTGTGTACTTTGTGCTCTATAAACCTCCTTCACAAATACTGTCTCCTTGATCCTTAAAGACCCTCACTAGACCCCATTTATGATCCCCATTTTACTAATGAGCAAGCTGAGGCTCAGAGAGGGCAGTGACTTAACAAGGGTCACATAGCTGTGAATGGGTAGAGCTGGAATTAAAACCCCCTGTGGTTTCACTTAGGAAATATGGATATTCTGTTCAATATACACTCTGCCTCTCAATTTCTAGATTTCAAGATGAGGACTACTTGGGTCCCCTACCAAGAGCATTCCCTGCTTGACTGACATGTACACACAGCTATATTTAAAATGGATAACCCACAAGGACCCACTGTGTAGCACAGGGGACTCTGCTCAATGTCATGTGGCAGCCTGGATGTGAGGGGAGTTTGGGGGAGAATGGACACATATATATGTATGATTGAGCCCCTTTGCTGTCCACCTGAAACTATCACAACATTGTTAATCAACTAAACTCTAATACGAAATAAAAAGTCTAAAAAAAGAGCACTTCCTTCTCAGTCAGTACCACTGTCAAAGATTTTACTGGAAAATGTGGCAGGGGCAGAGAAAATAAGTCAGCTGATCTGATGGAAATTTTATCTTCTAATGTAAGGCCTGACAAGTTCGGATGACTTTCCCTGTTCCACTACTGAGAACATGACCGAAGTGCTCCTTTTCCAGATTCCACAGTGGCTTGCCCCTTCTGGCAGTCACGTATTATTAGAACGTGCAGTGTCTCATAGCTGGTCCCCGGCCTTTCCCCCTCCTCGCACACTGTGTGTATGCCCAGCACCTTCCCCTGGGAACTTCATCTCTTTACATGGTGGAGTCCTGGAGGATCAGGTGTACGATCCCCCATCAGAAACTCCAAACCTAGGGAGCTAGATTTGGCAGCAAGACGTAATCTGAACTGACACAGGCTATTTATAATCTTTATTTATCCCATGTGTGAGTATTCACATTTTGCTGGAGAACTATTAATGTATTTAATTACTGGGTGTTGTCCCAGACCCTGCCACAGGTATTCTATAATATACAGGTCTTGCCCCATTTAAAATCCAAAAGTTTTGAATCCTGAGACATATGTGGCCCCAAGGATCTGGGATAAGGGGGGATGAGCCAGTCACCTGAAGAAGTTCCCTTGAAATTCTGCTGCTCCTGCTTCATCATGAGAATGACCACCCTGGCCTGATGAAGGGCCCTGCTTCTTCTCTCCCCAGCAAGTGACACAGAGCCATTAGCGCTGATCTGCCCCAGCTGGCTCCAAGGGCCACCATCCATGTGTCCCGGGCCCTGGGCTGGGTGTCCTGACTCTGCCTTGTTCCAGGTCCCTCAGGCAGTGAGAGCCTCCCTCCCACCACCAGCGCTTCCAGCAGCTCCAGCAGTGTGGCCGCCAGCAGCAGTGAGGAGATGCGCCCCATCAAAACAGAGCCCGGGCTGTCATCCCACTACGGGCCCAGCAGCTCCCTGTCGCAGGTACTGCCCATGGGGAAGTAGACTCCAGGTGGCCAGGCCCCCAGCCAAGGCAAGGGGCTGTCCACACAGGGGTATATTTCAGCATATCTGATCAAGCTACAACGATTTGGAAACACAACCGTGATACACTCTGTGCCACGCTTCCCTGGTAGCTTAATGGTAAAGAACACGCCTGCCAATGCTGAAGACGCAGGTTTGATCCCTGGGTTGGGAAGAACCCCTGGAGAAGGAAATGGCAACCCACTCCAGTACTCTTGCCTGGGAAATCCTGTGGACAGAGAAGCCTGTCCAGGGAGTTGCAAAGAGTCACACACGACTTAGTGACTAAACAGCAACACCTGTGCCAGGGCCAGTGAAGACGGGCTGGCACACAGCATGACTGCAACCCGAATTAGACTGTGGGCTCGCTAGGGGAAGTGGCAAACCCATCCCAGGCTGTGGGAAGCAGAATGGGGCTTTCTAAGCAAGTCTTTCTCCTCAGTGAGGGTGGCTTGACCTTGACGGTAGGTAGATTTTAACAGTAGGATGAGGTCCCTCCTGGCCTGTGGAAGCTGCAGCGGGCAGGGTGGGAGGCTTGGGGTTGATGAGGGATCACAGGCAGGATGCTATTGTAATGAGAGCTGGCTGCAGGTCCAGCTTCACACACGTGTCCAGAGATGGGCCAGCGGGACCCTCATGTCCCTCTGTCAGATATGATGGCAACCCTACTCCTCCACCCTCTTCCCTCTGTGGCTCCCCAATTTGGGACCAGAATCCCTCCAAACTTGGTCATAGTCTCCCATTAATTGATCTCTTCTCCTCCTGTACTTGAGGTGAGCATGTCCTAGTGAGCTTTCTGCTGTCAGAGTGAAGAGAAACTGGTCCTGTGGGGCCAAGAGAGCCAGGAGCCCCTTCTGGGCAGGGGGGAATGGCTTCTATTTGGAAAATAGACATTGATGGTGCTAAGATTATAGAAAATGTCTGATGCGATCATCAAAGGCGTCTGAGAAACCAGAAGTTACTGGGTCAGTGCTCAGAAGCAGCTGGTCAGTCAGGAAGATCCCTTGCCTCTCATACCTCAGGGGTCAGGGGGCCAGCAGTGCGGCATGGTACCTCTCCCGCCCTTGTCTTTTGACCCTGTCCTCTGGTCCCCTTCCTGGGGTGGGAGTCAGCCTGGGCACAGCTACAGAGCAGGGCTCTTCTCTGCGGTAGGAAGGATCCCGCTGATAGTATCTTATACCTTTCACTTTCAGACGTTCTCGGTCAGCGCGATGTCCGGCCATGGGTCCTCCATCCACCCGGTCCTCTCCGCTCTGAAGCTCTCCCCGCAAGGCTACGCGTCCTCTGTCAGCCAGTCACCACAGGCCAGCTCCAAGCAGGACCCTTGGAACAGCCTGGCCTTGGCTGACAGTCATGGGGACATAATCACTGCATAATATCACCCCTTCCCTCTTCGGATTCCTGCCCGGACTTGGGGACACGGGGGACAGCAGAGATGAGGCTCTGGGCTCCAGGGTGCCGGCCTGCTCTGTCTGGGATGACTCCAGACAACAACTGGGAAGAAACTTGAAGTCAATGATTTGCTTAGGGGATTTTAGCGCATACCTTTTTAAGGTGGGGGACTGGAGAGCTCAGACTCTGATCAGGAGGAGCCCACCACCCCCTTCACTAGGAGCACACCTCAGCCCCTCCCACGGAGCTGCAGACTTTTCTCATTTTCCTGCCCCGTCACCCCCGACAAGAGACGAGAAGTCCTCCCCTGTTTCCACCACTGCACCCAAGCTGGTGGCCTTTCCACGGTGCTGCGGGCACCGGGGATCCCAGGGCAGGTAGAGCGGGCATCTGTTGTTGGACCGCCCCGCGGCCGGTCCTGCCCTCGGCCAACACTCCCCTTCGGGCTCAGTGCGCCCGCATCCCTCATATTGAATCTTGACTCCAGAAACACTGCGTGTAGGGCCAGTGTTACCAGATGCTGCGTGGGGAGAGTGGCTTCCGCAAACTCGCTACCTGGCAACCTCGACTCCCTGCAAGTTCCTTCCGCGGCTCAAATCGCTCCTTCTCTTCACCCCCGCCCTCCTCGAGGCCTCTGCAAAGAAACTCCCCTCCGCTGCTCTCGGTGATTCTGCTCAGCCTGCAGTTTGAACTAGTCCCCGAATCCTGCTTCCGCCCGATCACGCTCAGGGGGGTTCCTAAGAACAAAAAAGGTTCTGCTGCTGGAGCGAATTTGACTAGCAGTCATCTAAGACTTGAGATCCTTCTGGACAGGATGTCTGGTGGACGGCCTCCCCCAACCAGGCTGGGGCTGCGCTGCGTGGGGCGGGGTTGTTGGCCTGGAACTTGCGGATGCGCTGTGGTTCCCTGGAAACACACGGGTTGCCTGGGCCGCGGGCCGAGTCCATCTGAGGGGCGCGCGCTGCCTGCACCCGCGTCCTTTCTCCAGCAGAAGGCGTCTGTCCAGGAGGCAAAAATGCTAGGGATTTTCCAATATATATTTAAACAAACACAACACAACTCATGGAAGAAAGACGACGAGCGATGAGAGAAGATACAAGGGCGCGAGGGGGCGCCTGCCGCTCCCTGGGTTCGGCAATCGGCCTCCTCTCCGCGTTCCTGTCTCTACTCTTCTACCCGTGACCCGGGGCTCGCGAAGTCGCTGCCTTCCGTGCCCTGGCTGCCCGCAGAGTGTAGCTGACTGGCCTTCCTCTGTGCTACTCCACAAACACCCAGCCCCCGCCCCGCAATCCTCCCGGCGGTAGCAGGGTTATCTTTAAACCCAAGATCTGTTTTAATCATCATTTACATCGGCTTTCTTTTACGAAAGCCGCCCCCCACCCCTTGTATACCCTTCCCTAACCCACAAAACTGCTAACGTTGTCTTAAGGTGAAATGGCTGTAAAATCAGTATTTAACTAATAAATTTATCTGTATTCCTCTTTCCCTTCTCCTCCTCCCTCCGCGGTGTTTTCTAAGAAGTTCACTGCTGCCCGTTGCAAAGCAATCCTGAGCCACCGAGGCCCCTTTGCTGAATCACTTCTCTGTCCACTCCTGTTGACAGTTGGCCGAGACTTCCTCTGTAGGTGCCGGGGGTTAGTGACAAGGACATGCATCTGAGCCCTGCTACTGACTAGTCTGTGACTCGACAGGTAACCTCTAGGTTTGGTTTCCTAGGGTGGGTTGAACCCAGCCCTTAACTGAAGTTCCTGTGGCCTTTTAGAAGTTGCTGCCCCAGGAAGGGGGCCATTTCTAGAGCTGCTGGCAAACACTGGTAGCTGAAGTGTGAAGGAGAGCTTCGAGGTAGTACTCACCAGTCCACCTTATTTTACACTACGTACTGGAGGGTCACACTGAGTTGTTTGCCATCTTCTCCATTATGGTTTAATCCAAACAAGCCCCCCAAGGGTTCCATACCAGTAGGAGAGGAGGGGAAAAACCTTTCCTTTGTCCATTTTGTCTTCACTTAGGCTTACAGACTTGCTTACTTGCTTCATCTTAAAAGTGGAGTGGGGTTGAGGGGGGTGACTCTAAGGTTTGTGGAAAAGAACCCAGACAGGCAAATCCGCTCCCACTCAGAACTGTTGGTAACAGCTTCCTGCCTCTCAGATGGCTTATACCCAGTTGGTAACTGAAGGTCTTTGACCCTTCACAGCACCCGCGTTATTTTTTGAGCAAGTGAGGATAAAAAACTATAACAAGCATTCGATATAAAATTGGAAAAGCCTTTAAACTGGCTATGAAATAGCCAAAGCTATTCAATGCATCTACCATCCAGAAAGATGAGTAATTGATAACTCTGGCAAAGAGTAGCAAAAAAGATTCAGAAGCAAAAATAAACCTACCAGGATTTATATTAGCCTTGGGGAAGATGTGTTTTCTGATGATGAAGTCTTAGCTGAAAACACTTTTGCCACTTCCCTTTAGGAATGGCTTTCAGAGAATGGATATATATATATACCTTCACACACAGTTCCAGAAGATTGACCTCATTCCTTATATGGTCATAACTTGTGCTTCACCCCAGATGGTAAAATCCAGCTTTATTTCATCCTCCTTGCTCACCAGACTGGGTTGATTTTTCAAATCAAATGTATCCTTAGAAGAGGTCAATAATAATGTTAGTTGCTCAGTCGTGTCTGACTTTTTGCGACCCCAATGTCTGTAGCCTGTCAGGCTCCTCTGTCCATAGAATTCTCCAGGCAAGAATATTGGAGTGGGTTGCCATTCCCTTCTCCAGGGGATCTTCCCAACCTGGGTCTCCTGCATTGCAGGCAGGTTCTTTTACCATCTGAGCCACCAGGGAGGCCCCAGGAGGTCAAGAGGAGGTCAAGTTGCTACCAATCAGGATATTTGAAAGGAGGCAGTTCCCAGATGGTTGGAAAGTGGCTAGAAGAAGGATGGGGAGGTGGGGGTGGGAAATGGACTCACAACGAGGGTGTCCTTAGAATAAGTGTCTGCCCTAATATGGTGAGTGCAGCCCCTGGGGGGTGTTTGTTCAGGCTGAGACATCCCTCACGGTCCCTTTCAGGCTCACCCCTCACTATGACAAAAATTTTGAAGTGCAGATCAAATCATTTTAACACTCAGGAGCATCAGTCCTTAATATTTGACTTTTCTATACCTTTAGGGGGTAAATAGTCAGACATGACTGTGTGACTTCACTTTGACTTTTCACTTTCATGGATTGGAGAAGGAAATGGCAACCCACTACAGTATTCTTGCCTAGAGAATCCCAGGGATGGGGGAGCCTGGTGGGCTGCCATCTATGGGGCTGCACAGAGTTGGACACAACTGAAGTGACTTAGCAGCAGCAGTAGCAGCAGCAGCAGCAGCAGCAGCAGCAGCAGATTTAGCCATGATTTTGTGCTTCACCCCAGATGTTTGGTTTGGGATGAGAGTAGTGAACATGAATTTATATTCACTGAACGTGCACCAATTAGACCTGGGCTGGGGGTTATTTGATGCCCCCTCTTCCAAGCCCCCAGAACTTACTGATGTGGACACATAGTGCACAAGAAATTTGGTCATTTGGCAAGCTGCTGGTGGAGTGGAGGTGACTGGTTTTCAGTTTTTAAAATCATTTTCTGACATTGGAGACTACTCTTCAGATTACATCCTTGCCTTGCTTGAAGCTGGAACACAAACAGGCCTCCATCCTTAACAACACAAATAGTATCTTCCCAGAACAAAGGACGAGGCTCAGAGCTTCCAAGTGTAGCCCAGGAAGTGGAATCTGTGCTTCTGGGGACTCCGGGCCCTGGACACTGTTCCTTTCTGTCCAGTAACTGAGCCTCTGTTCTGTAGCCTCCTGGGAGCACAGCTGCTCTGTGCCACCCTGGCTCCTGTGCGATTCTTATCTCCCCTCCAGTAGCTGCGGCAGTCCAATTTGCAAAAAGGCATCGGTGACAAGGAGAGCTAAATAATCCAAGCCAAGATGGCACTAAAGCAGACCGAGGTTCTCAAGGTCCAGTTTTCTTTGGGTCTGTGCATGGCTAGAACACTGGCTGAAGCCTGGGAAATTGTGGTCTCAGCTGTACAGAGAGAGGGGCAACCACATACAGCTGTGCTCTGGGTTCACAGGAACAGAGGACACAGAAAAATCCTGTAAGGTGCCTGCTGGTGCTCTTAGGCCCTGACTTAGGTCTTCAGAAGGATCCAAAGAGGGAGCATCTCCAGTGAAGGCTGATAAATGAGAACCCCCATCGCCCCCCACGACACACACTCACACTGCATCCCCAAGCTGTGTGGTGACTGCCTTCTGTCTTACAGCTGTGGTTCCCCTGCTTCACCTGAGCAATAAACATGACCGCATAGATTTTAAACCAGATGCACCTGAACTTCAAATCACTGGGTGGTTTCCGTTTCCAAATCACTGAATCTCCGACAGCAAGAAGTTCATCCAGATGAAGTTCAATACTAGTAAATGATACCAGTGAACAATACAAATAGACCCCTCTTACCACAAAGATATTGTAGTCTCTTGTGCTGCGTCTCTTTTAAGATACGTTTAGTCCTTGCTAAAAAAGATTTAGTCCAATGAAATGGATTGTAATTAGAGACGTGAAACATTTAGATTTTTCGTTCCTCTGTCCTTTTCCTTTACAACTCATGAAATGAAAATTTCATTACTTCTACGGTTCTTAAGACTTTGGGGCTGGGATGCTGGACAAAAACGGTAAGACTGAAATAACAGAATCCTAAATAGGATTGTTGTTCTCTGCCAAACAAAGCAATGAGTGATGCTAGCTAATGTGCTTTAGAATGTGAAGTTGTCGCTTCGTTATTCAAAGAATCCCCAGACTTCGCTGTAGGGATGTGACCTGGAAACACTTTCAGGAAGTCTTCTGGTCCAGCCCCCCTCAATGACATCCTTGCAGAATTGCTTAATGTGGCTTCCAGGCTGACCACAGCTAGTTTCCCCATTCCACCCTACCCCTGAAATAGTGCCCATGTTTTGAAATTATTTTGCTTGCATAGTTATTGTGTTTCTCCTCACTTTAGATCAAAACCATAACCACATATAAATTACACTTCAATTTTTAAAGAAAAAAAGCATAACTGCTCACCTCTGCTGACAAGTACTACCAGATCACACAAGGGGAAGTGTGAGGAATTCCTGGTAGCCCCTTCCTTACAGGAGGATTAGAGTCTGGGGTCTGTGGGAGTACAAGACACAAGCTGCCAAAGAATCGGGATAGTATAGCTAAGGTTTCCTTCCAGTAGCTGGTTCAGTTCAGTTCAGTCACTCAGTCAGGTCCGACTCTTTGCAACCCCATGAATCGCAGCACGCCAGGCCTCCCCTGTCCATCACCAACTCCCGGAATTGACTCAAACTCATGTGCATCGAGTCGGTGATGCCATCAAGCCATCGCATCCTCTGTCGTCCCCTTCTCCTCCTGCCCCCAGTCCCTCCCAGCATCAGGGTCTTTCCCAGTGAGTCAACTCTTCGCATGAGGTGGCCAAAGTAATTTGGTTGCTGCTGCTGCTAAGTCACTTCAGTCATGTCCGACTCTGTGCGACCCCATAGACAGCAGCCCACCAGGCTCCCCGGTCCCTGGGATTCTCCAGGCAAGAATACTGGAGTGGGTTGCGATTTCCTTCTCCAATGCGTGAAAGTGAAAAGTGAAGGTGAAGTTTGGTTAGGGAGAGTCAAATGGAAGGAAAACAACCCAGCTAGAAACAAGGATACCTGGATTGGGAGACCCTGTCTGATGCACTTACAGATCATGAGGGGATCTGAGAGATCATTTGGTGCAAACCTTTTTGTCCCACCATCATCCAAAAAAACTCACCCAAGGTCACAGAGCCGGCATGAAGAGGGGTGCTTCCTGAGCACCCACTCTCAGTAGGCATAAAGGTTACCCCCCTTGCAGTTAACACACTCACCATGTAGGGGCGCCAGCGTTCTCTCTCTTGTGGCCTCCAGAATGCAACAGCCTGATTTTCGAACATTCCATCTGAGACCAGCCCAGAAATTCGACTTTAAAAAGTACCTGCCACTTATTGAGCAGTCCTGCACGTCAGACACTCTAGCAGCTGTATATACTTATTCAAGTTTTCCGAAATCCTTATAAGTACGTTTTACACATGAAGAAGGTAGACATGGACTTTCTTAGATATATTTTTTTTAACATGGATCATTTTAAAACACTTTATTGAATTTGTTACAATATATTGTTTCTATTTTATGTTATGGCTTTTTGGCTGCGAGGCATGTAGGATCTTAACTCCCTGAGCAGGGATCGAACCCGTACCGCATAAGGCTGGAAGGCCAGCCTTGGAATTCCTCAGCCGAAGGATTTTAAGTAGCTTGCTTAGTATAGAACTAATACAGGCAGAACCAGGATTCAAATCTGACTCCAGAATCTGGACATTTATTACAGCCCACCCCCGCCACTCCCAAAGAGTGGAAACCTAAGAGCTGGAAACCCTGCACAACCTGGGTCTAGGTACCACTCCAAGATGAAGTCTTTCAACTTCTCTTCAAAAGCTGGGGAGAATCCTTGGTTCCAAATTCTGCAACTGAGACATGATAAGAGGAGGTCCTAGAACCACTGGGGAATACGGCTCACTATCGACGGTCACAAGTCCAAAGAAAGGGACAACTGGAAGAGACCCCTGCCTGGAGCCTCACTCTCCGCCCTCCAAGTTTCCCAGGTGCCCCCGGAGACACCTGGAACCTCCTCGATGTCGTTCAGGACCCCCAGCTGTTTCACTGCACCTGTTTGGACTGAGGAGCCCGGAACCCCAACCGCCCCGGGCGTGAGCCCCGCCTCCTACGCTCAGCAGGGGGCGGAGCCCCGAGCGACCCCGCCCCCGAGGGAGGAGCCTCGCCCTACGCGTCCTGGTCCCCCGCCTCGCGTCCGCCTCTCCCCGAGGCTGCGTGCGGGCCTTTGAGGTCCCGGGGTCTCGGGGCCCAGAGCCGGTGAGTCCAGCCGCGAGCCCCGCCAGCGGCGTCGCAGGACCTGCGCGGGTAGCGGCCTCCCCACCCCCAGTTGGAAATGCAGGGCTTTCCCAGCTTTACCCTCATCACCTGTTAACCGCATGAAAACTCAGTTACTGAACATTTTAGAAGCATACCTCATGGAAACCCGTACCCCGGGTCGAATTTTTCTTTCTTTTCGGCTGTTTACCACTTTTTAACCTACCGCCTTCCCCCCCCCGCCCCCACCCTCGCGCTCCTGCAGTGACCGCCTGCTCCGTCTTTGCACCCGCCTCTCCCGCACAGCAGCCGGAGGAGGCGTTGGGAAAGCGGCCATTTTAGACTTCTGGGGAGTGGGGGAGGGGTGGGGATGGGGGAGGTCGATCTGCAGAGGAAAGGGGACTCCGGCGACGCCTCTTCCTCTCCTCCTTTCTTTGTGGTCCACAAGCCGCGCGGTTCACCGTTCGGGGGAGGGGCTGAGGGTGGGCGGGGTGTCCCCTTGGAACCGGTGTCCCTTCGGCTTCTTGTCTCTTAAGGCTGTAACTGGGCCCAGCTTTCCATCTCCATAAAGTGAAGTGAAGTCGCTCAGTCGCGTCCGACTCTGCGATCCCATGGACTGCAGCCTACCAGGCTCCTCAGTACGTGGAATTTTCCAGGCAAGAGTACTGGAGTGGGTTGCCATTTCCTTCTCCAGGGGATCTTCCCAACCCAGGGATCGAACCGGGGTCTCCTGCACTGCAGGCAGACGCTTTACCGTCTGAGCCACCAGGGAAGCTCCATCTCCATAAGTAAACCTAAAAAACACATGCAAGATCTTAAGGATCAGATGCATTTCAGATAGGAGCTTTTCCAGAAGCTTCCTCTGTTGGAGAGGACTAGGGCTCAGAGCTGGCAGAAGTTCAGGTCGACTTAACTGCGGCCCGTCTCCCTGCAGTCGCGCAGGTTTGTCAGGATACTCTGTCGAGTGTCTTGAAGGTCTGATTAGGGGCAACCACACTACATTTTAGGGCTTCCCTGGTGGCTCAGAGGTTAAAGCGTCTGCCTCCAATGCGGGAGACCCGGGTTCGAGCTCTGTGTCGGGAAGATCCCTTGGAGAAGGAAATGGCAACCCACTCCAGTATTCTTGCCTGGAGAATCCCATGGACGGAGAAGCCCAGTAGGTTACAGTCCATGGGGTCACAAAGAGTCAGGACGCGACTTTCACCTACACTACATTTTAGTGAGTCTAAAGCACCATCAAAATAAAAATACCCGTTAATGTTTTGGAATGTGGTGCTAATTAAACAGCGAGAAAACATGGATTGTAAGAGGCACGCCCATTCTGAGATTTTAAAATTCTTTTCAGAGTTACTGAAATGCAGTAGCTACCACCATGCCAGGAAGCTGCTTAGTTCCTTGGGTTTTCATCATCATTTGCAGGCTTGTGCAGTTGAGGAAGCCGGTGAATAAGTAGTATAAGAGTTGGGGGGATGCCTTCAGTGTCTTAGAAGCTGAGGTGCTGAGCACTTAGACTCAAACATGTGGATGCCCCTCACACATGACCCCAGTGGAGTGCGATGATTTGGGGCAGGAAGAGATGGGGGTCCCAGGTGACCTTCATCAGGGTTAACATGAAACCCCAGCTGTTTCTCAGTTACCAGGGGTAATTTTCTCCAGTTAAGCTGGATGTGGCCTCTCCCTGATCTGACCTGACATGACCCTGAGACTTGTCACTTTCCTTGTCACTTTTCTGCGTGGTGGTCGCATACACAGTGCTCCTGCCCGCAGGACGGTCCGGGCAGGCTGAATCGGCGTCTATGTCTGTGTCGCTTACAGCTTTCTCTGTCCCAGCCATCTCTCCACTGAAATAGGGGAGACAAAGTACCAGCAGTGGGCTGGGATGATTTGGGAGGGCAGACAGAGGAGGACAGAGGAAACATGGAGATGAGTTAGGGCCGCAGTCCAGGAAAAAAGTTAACAAGGGCTGGCTCCCGTTCAGTCTGCAGGGTCACAGTGGAGGGCGCTTGTCGTGTGGTACCTGGCATGTTGTTGGTGCTGCCTGGAGAAAGGTGAGGGTCTGGATGAGGCAACCATCCTTGGGAAACTGGCTGACACCCTGCTGCAGCTGGACTTTCTTTTTAAAAATTTTTTGGGGACATATTATTTATTTTTATTATTTTTTTGGCTGTGCTGGGTCCTTGCTCCTCATGGGCTTTCTTTATTTGCAGTGAGCCGGAGCTTCTCTTGTTACAGAGTACAGGCTCTAGGCACTCGTACATTAGTAGTTGCAGCTCTGGGGCTCAGTAGTTGTGATTCACGGGATTCACATATGCTCCGTGGCCTATGGGAGCCTCCCAGACCAGGGATCGAACCCATGTCCCCTGCATTGGCAGGGGGATTCTTATCCACTGCACCACCAGGGAATTCCTGGGGTTTCTCTTCGATCTGACCACCTCCCTCCCCAACCACATTCCCTTTGTGGCTGTATATGCTCTTAAAGTTGATGGCAAAAACAGTGGCGACTTGAAAGCTTGGAACCCACCAGAAATGATGGAGAAAACAGCTAAGCCAGCAGCTTCTTTCCCTGTTTCTGCCTGCAGGGATGCCAGAGGGGCCGTTGGTGAGGAAGTTTCACCATCTGGTCTCCCCCTTTGTGGGGCAGCAGGTGGTCAAGACAGGAGGCAGCAGCAAGAAGCTAAACCCCACAAGTTTCCAGTCCCTCTGGCTGCAGGATACCCAGGTGAGTTCACCGTCTTCCAGCTGGTTCATTCCACACCTCACCGCAGTGAGCCAGCTCCATCAACACAGCTTGTCCCTCCCCTCAGTTTCTCTTAAGACTTTCCATGCTGTCATTTCCTTTTTCCTGAGGGTAGCCACGCTGGGACTCCATGCAACTCCTCCTCTGGCGTTTCTCAGCCTCAGGTCAGCGGCACAGTGGCCCATGGAACTGTGCATGAGCTGGATATTCACATTCAGGGTCTGAAGTGACTCTGGTGACTCTAGCTGAGTCCACTGTGCACCTTTGGTTGGGAACAGTATGTGATTCTCTGGGGCCAGCAAGGGGGTGAGGAAAGAGCATAGCCTTAAAAAAATGTTTTTTTAATTTACTTTTTAATCGGTGGAGAATTGAGCGTAGCCTTTTGTTCTAGGTTTCAGCCTGGCTCATCTTTGCCCTCAATATCAGTCAGTATTCCCTAAAGTGCTCATGTGGCTGCTTGCCAGTCTGATTCATGCCTTCCCCTCTGGCCTGCAGCTCACCCTGCCTTAGATTTCTCCCCAGTCATGTTGAACTATTTAGAGCTCCTTTCACAGCCCTTCTTGCTCTTGGTTTGACATGCTGATCTTCCTTTTTCTCCCTACTCCACCCCCATTCCTGTACCTTCATGTTACCATGGTAATTCCTAGTCTCCTTTGGATTCCGCCTTGCCATCACATCCTTTGGAGCCCAAGCCCTCTAATCTCCTGTTCTACCTGGTCTGGGTTGGGGGAGAGACCCTGATGTGCTTCCAGGGGACCTTATATGTCCTCCTGTTGGCCCCTCATTCCTGAATTTGTCCTGCCTTTTGATTGGAGGAGACAAATAAACAGGACAGGGGCTGTGGCCTCAGCATCATTGTATTCCTAGCACTTAACTGAGTGTCTGGTACTTAGGAGACTTATAGTCATTAATGGTAGAGAAACTAATGAGCTCTGCTGCTTCTTAGCTGTGTGCTCCTAAGCAAGGTACTCAATATCTCAGCTCCAGTGTCTGCTTGAGTTGTAAAATGGGGTAAACCACCTACCAGTTAAAATTGAATTAAGTAGATTTTATGCCTGGCACATAATAGGGGCTCAGTAAATACTAGTTCTCTATCTTCCACCTTGCCCTCTATCTCTCTTTCCTTTCTCTCTCTCTGTCTCACACATACATCCCAGGCTATAAAACCTCAGTTAGAACTGAAAGTTGTCTGTGAGAGGTCTGCTAGACCTTCACATGTGTTTTCTGCATTTGAAGGAGGGGCTCAGGGAAGGGAGAGTGGTTAGCCCAAGCTGACATAGGCTGGCAAGGGACAGAGACTGGAGCCCAAGCCCTCTAACCTCCAGGTCTGCACGAGAGCACCTGTACTCTTTGTCCACACTGTCCTGCAAAGTTTGCAGGACACGATTAATGTCCCTTTGTCTCTGGATCCCAGAGGCCTGCATCTTAGCACCTGCTGTCACAGAGCTGGCTTGTAGAAAATAATTTTTCATGACAGACTCAGAAGACTGGCTCATCCATGAAAAAATTGGAAGTATTTCCTCTTGGGCATTCTAGAGTGGCTCTGCATCCAGCGTGCATCTCTTTCATTGCTGATACGATTGTTCCGCTTGCTTCTAATCATTTTGAAAACTGTATACTAAGTGCTCATATGACTGGAGCAAAAAGCAAAAGGCAAGTCCCGAATACTCAAGCTGCGAAAGCTTCATAGAAGAGGCAGGAGGGGAGACATTTATATTAGGATAAATGGCTGGATGCACCTCTTCCAGTCTTCCCCTCTCTGGGTCTAAAAGGCTCAGTCTTTGTGGACTGCAGTAACAGAACACCTCATACCAGGTGGCTTATAAGCAACAGACATTTATTTCTCACAGTCTGGAGCTTGGGAAGTCCAAGGTCAAGGTGTCAGCAGATTCACTGTCTAGTGAGGACCAACTTCCTGGTTTGTAGACAGCTGTCTTGCTGTGTCCTCATGTGGAGGAAGGGGTGGGGGAGCCCTCTGCAGTCTCTTTTATAAGGGCACTTATCCCGTGTAGGAGGGCTCCATCCCCATGACCTAATCATCTCCTGGAGGCCCCACCTCCAGACACTATCATATTGAGGGTAGAATTCAACATACGAATTTGGGGAAGACACAAATAATTCTATACCAAGCCTTAGATCATGTTCATCTTTTTCTAGGTCCATGGAAAGAAATTATTCCTTAGATTTGATCCAGATGAAGAAACTGTGTCCCTGCACAATTCCCCACTGTCAGAGCCTCTGCGAAAAGGAGAGCAAAAGGACAAAGCCAGGAACCACCAGGAAGCCTCTGACCCGTCCTCCCGGTCCCCGGGAGGAGACAGTGCTGTCCCCAGTGGAGACGATGGTCTGCAGTGTATGGGGGGAGACACCCCTGCAGGAGGTGCTGAGAGGTGGCTGCAGGTCAGCTTTGGTTTGTTTGGCAGCATTTGGGTGAACGAGTTCTCCAGAGCGAAGAAGGCAAACAAGAGGGGTGACTGGAGGGACCCTATTCCCAGGTGAGGCATGGTCGAGTAGGCCATGGGCTGTGACTGACTGTGGCTGTGCAGGGTCTCTGGGCTTTGCCTGGGCCAGGCTCTGCAGACACGCTCGGTGGTCTCCACGTGCCCTCTGGCAGCCCATTTCTGGGGGAGAGAACCCACTTCCCTGGCCACTGTGACGGCAGGGAGACAGTGGTCTACACCAGGAGAGGGGCGGGAACCACCTGGCAGCTTGGAGAGCAGGGATGATTTTCCCAATGAACATGGCCTGAGTTATATCTACTTTCTTTGAGTGTTTGGGGTCATTGTTTTTAATTTTTTTATTGGATTATGATCAGGACAACAGCCTGTACGTTTTCTACTTTTGGCATCAAAGTTTGCAGCCAAACACATAATTGATCTTTGCTTACATTTTATATACATAAGTGAAGATAAAATGTTCACTAAAAGTAAAACATTCTGATAAAAACCAACCAAACAAAAAAAGTAAAACACTCTGTAAATGTTAAGAACAGGTAGTTGTTTTGATCGCTCAGATTTTCTCCGTTCTTGCTTATTTTTTGCTTATTTAATATGCCAAACTTGGGAAGAGGAGCATTGAAATCCCCCACAGTAGTTGTGTTTTCATAGTTTCTCTTTGTCTTTCTTTCTAAGCACTTTAGTGGCTTTGTTTTGCGGCCCTGGGTCGCGGGCATCAGGGTCCCTGACTCTCACAGTTTCTTTGGAGCTCCATTATTAAATAATCCTGTTCCCTCTGTCTGCCTTTAGCCCTAATTCTGTTTCTCTTGATATTAACAGTGCTGTTCCATGTTTGGTTGGCTCACTCCCTGTACTTTTTTTTCCACTTGTTTATAAGTTCATTTTTTTTTCACTTATTTTAGGTATGTTTGTTATCAACAGTGAATAGTAGGCTTTTGTATCTCTTTAAACTCAAACTGAAACTGCTTGTTTTGAAATTGGGTAACTAGGCTGTTTGGATTTTCTTTCATTTGCAGTCTTACTGTCCCTTGTTTTCTTCTGTTGGATTTATCACGTTTCTTTTCTTCCCCCTTTTTTTTTAAACCCCTGTTAATTTGGAAGTACTGCTATTCATCTTCATCCTATTGGTGGTAATCTTATCTTTAAATAATATCTGTTCCCCCCCCCCCGGGTTAATAGCTATCAATTTTTTTGATAGCGTTAAATTAATAATCTTCTCCCTTATTATTAACACTGGTGTTTCACTCTCCTGCCACCCCTCCCTCCTAGTTGAGACTTTTAAAATATTAGTATTTCTACTTCTATACTTTTCTGTCATTTCTACCCCATCTTCTGTGTCTGCTGAGCTAGTTTAGAATTTTAGTTCCAGATTGCTAATTAACTCAATTGTTAGTTATGTATAATTAAATTAAGTGATATTAAAAACGTACGAAGGGTGTCCTTTGTTGGGCGCCTCCTTGCCTCACGTTTGGTTCACATTCTCAGGTGCTCTGCATGCCTGTAGGCCTCAGATCACACAGGAGCTGTTGCAGGGTCCTGTGCTGGTCTCTTCGTCCATCCTTCCCATCTTCCTCCACCTTGAATCCTGCTGATTTCGTTTCCATTTGGGATGTATTTTTCCTTGAGTAATTACCTCAGATACCATGCATAGGTGTTTTTCTGAGTCCTGTTCCTCTCAAATTGTCCCTTAACTTTCACATAAGATGCATGAGTCTTGGAGTCCAGCTGCAGGCTGAGTCTCTCCCCTCACAGAGTGACCCACTGTTGCTTATCGGGGTTCATGGAGGTTTCTCCTCTGCCTGCAATTCAGGAAGCCCAGGGGAGTGAGTGTGATCTTGCCCAGGATGGGAGAGGTGCCTCCTTAGCATCGGCTCTCTGCCCTCCTTCCTAACAAGCCCTGCTTTGTGCCGTAGCCACGCCTCCTGAACTTGAGACTCTTCTGTACGTCCCAAGTTGTCGTCTAAGTATTGTTTTGATCAGGAAAAAGAGTATATATGTTTTCTTTTAATTACTCCATTTGGCTGTGAGAGTTTGACGGTTCTGGCAGAGCCATCCCTTTCGTCCTGCGGGACCTGAGCTTCCCCAGGTTTGTCCTGCGTGGAGTGGGAGCCGTGTGTGCACGTAGGACCAGATGCTTCTGGCATCACCCTGTGCACTGTGGCCTCTCCTCTCTTCCCAGGCTGGTCCTGCATTTCAGCGGGAGCGGCTTCCTGGCCTTCTATAACTGTCAGATGGCATGGCGCTTCTCTTCCCCTGTGGTCCGTCCCACCTCTGACATCTTGTCGGAAAAGTTTCACCGAGGACAGGCCCTGGAGGCTCTGGGCCGGGAGCTGCCCGTCTGCTATACGCTGTTGGACCAGCGATACTTCTCAGGCTTAGGTACGGCTGATGGCAGAGGGTGGGCCGCTTGACGGACCTAGTGAGAAAGTCCCTTGTCCGGGAGGTGGGACACTGGGACCCTCCGCACCTGTCAGGGCTCCTTGGCTCTGCTTCCCTCTCTTTTTTTTGCCTTGTGGCATGTGGTGTCGTCGTTGCCTGACCAGGGATCAAACCCATGCCCCCCGCATTGGAAGTGCAGCATCTTAACCACTGGGCAACCACAGAAAGTCCCTTCCCTGTTTTTTAAAATGAAGGAGTAGATCAGGCTTTTCTGACCTGTCTCCTACCCTGATTATATTGTTAGTCATAGTTGGCCTGGCAGCCTCCTGGAGTGTGACCTTCTAGAGAGCAAGGGTCATATCTCCATCCTTTTTTTAAAAAAAAAAAAATTTAGTTTTTAATTGTCACAGACTTCTAAGAGCAGTGTTTAGGGTAATTTAGCAAGAGAAATATTCTACAACTAGCTGCTAGTACGGACAGTAATCATAACAGCTGACGTTTTTCAGGTGACTGACTCCACCTTGCCAGGCACACGGGTCCATCCTTACTGCTCTTCTGCAGGATGGCCACTTACCAGTATTTCCTTCATTCAGTTGAAAAAATTAAAGCAAAAGACCCTTTCACCCATCCATCGCTCCACACATGCTAAACGTCTGCCTGCCACTAAGCCACTGTCTCTCCTGGAGGAGGGTGTTAATAACCCAGCAGACTTGGACTCAACTTCCTGGAACTTAAGATAGACTGTGATAAATGCCTAGTGGAGGTTAAAGAAAATACACTGTTGGGACATTTTGAAGAAACTTACTGATTCTGAAAGGAAAGGTCAAAGTTGACTTCACAGCAGATGAGACAGGAGTAGAAAAATAATGAAATAACACCTTCTAATCAAACCAATATTGTAAAGCAATCATCAATTAAAAATAAGTAAATATTTTTAAAAATTGCAAAAAATAACACCTTCTGAACACTTTCTATATTTCAGGCATTAAGCTTGACATTTTAAATAATAATAGCAGCTAGTATTTATTATTACTCTCCACATACCAGCATAGTGCTCAACATTTGTTTGTATGTGTCCATTTTATGCCCACGAAAACCAGGTAACCCACCCCCATTTTAGAGAGAAGGAGACAGAAGCTGAAGGAGGGCAGGGAACTCGGTAGGGTCAGGTAGCTGGGTCTGGTTGGGCCAGGATTCACAGCCAGGCACTCAGATCCAAGCCCCTTTTGTTAATCTGTTTGCTATAACCTGGGCCACGTGTGAGTTTTATGTCACTTCATCTTTACAACCACCTCTGGGGTATGTGCATGCTAAGTCCTCAATTGTGTCCAGCTCTCTGCAACTCCATGGACTGTGATCCACCAGATGGATGTTAGCAGATCCTTCGCAGATGGGGTGACCAGCTCAGTGCAGGGACTCCCTTGAGAGCCCCGAGGATGCATGGTTCCTCCTGAGGCGCTCCCTATGCTAGCTTTGCTCCGTTTAATTAATTTTGTGGTCAGCTTTTCTTATGGACGTGTCCTTTTGCCTTCCCTCGTCCCCTCCCCACCTTCTTGCAGGGAACATCATTAAGAACGAGGCCCTGTTCAGAGCCAGGATCCACCCGCTTTCTCCAGGCTCCCTCCTGGGTCTTCCACGCCTCGAGGCCCTCGTGGACCATGTGGTGGCCTTCAGTGCAGACTGGCTGCAGGGCAAATTCCAGGGCACACAGCAGCACACGCAGATCTACCAGAAGGAGCAGTGCCCTGCTGGGCACCAGGTGGTGAAAGAGTCCCTGGGGCCCCCAGGGGGCTTCCAGAGGCTCACGTGGTGGTGCCCCCAGTGCCAGCCCAGGTTGTCAGCAGATGAGCCCAAGCAGGTGCAGCCCTCATAAAGCGTCCAGCCTCCTTCTACATGGAGCTTTGCCCTGAAGGGACTGTGATGCCTGAGCATTGCAGACAGAGGTGTGGGCAGAGATTGGGACTGGGCACAGGAATTGGGTGGTTGGGATGCGAGTACTATTGATGTCCATCTCACTGGAGTTCAGTCTAAGGCAGTTTTCACGAAGTTCGATTTTGTTCTCTGCTAGTTTTGGTTAATTCTTCCTATCTGATCCCCATTTTGAAAGGTGAGACAAGTTACAGTGGCACTCCCGAAATGACAGTGTGGCAGAGAAAATGAGAGCCAGTGGGAGACAGACAGGCCCAGCACTGCTTTGCAGATGTTTTATTTGGTTTGGTTTTGAAACACTGGCTGCAGTTAAGATCCTCCATTTGAGAACCAGGAAAAGGGAGTTATCATTCTTCTTTTGTCCTCAAGAGGGATCCAGGGCTGAGGAGGAAGCAACAGGAGAGTAGTGCTCCAATTTAGCCTCCTGATTGGACCCTTCCCGTGGGACAGAGACACCAGGAGAAGGAGAGACAGGATCAGGGAGCTGGCCGCCTTCCTGGTGTGTGCAGTGGGTTATAGGAAAAAAAAAACACAACAACCTGCTTGTTTCCTCCCCAAGGTGATGTATTTGTGACTGTTGACATGCTCACCAGTACAGGGATCACAGTTGTTAGCGAAACCTCGAAGAAACCAGGACACGGAAATAAAGCTGTTCATCACTTTGTACTGTCATCTTTATTTGGCTGGAAAGATTCTCTCACCGTACGTAACTGAGCTCTTTGTGAAGGTTCTGTGTGAGACATGTTGAGTTGGCCAGGTGGGTCTACTCACAAGGAGCGGGGCTGGGAGGAAGGCAGCCATGCAGTCTTTACTCTTGTCTGTCTGAAGTCACTGAGTCGCCCACGGTGGGGTGGGGAAAGCCATTTGATGGCAGGCACTGGCTGGGGGCCAAGGTGGTATCCACACAGGCCATTTCCTATAAGTCAGTGTCTGTGAGGGGCTGGAGTACAAGAAGGGCTGGGCTGGGCAGACATCACAGCCTGCATGTGAGTGGACACTCACTGAGATTAATAGAAAAGGGAAAATGCTGTTGGCAGTTGTTGAGAAAAGAAGCCACAGAACTAGAAACAGCCTTGGAAGTGGAAAGGAGGGGAGATGGGAGGGTCACCGTGGTGATGGATGTCAGCTGACTGGCTGTGGAAACAGCTGGGGAGGGGCTGAGGATGGCTGAGGCCTGGCAGCTGAGAGCTCGAGGAAGCCACACCCACCTTGCCCTTGAGGTAGAAAGTCAGGGGAACTGAGCAGGTTCCATGAGGAGACAGACCTTGTGCGCTGAGCTTGGGGTACCTGTACCTAAGCAGGAGGACAACAGTCAGGAAGCTCGCTGCCAGTGCAGGCTTGCAGACATGGATTTGGGAGCTTTCCTTAGAGCTGAGGGTCAGTTCAAGAAGGTTAACAAGGGTACTCGTGTGGCCTGAGAAGGATGGAGATCACAGGAGAGCCTTAAGATCTTTTGTAGAAGAAGCAAGAGATGACAGAAGCCAACTGGGGATCAGATGGAACAGGAGGAGAGAACTTTGGGGGCAGCCAGTGGTGCACGCAGCAGAGAAGAGGCCTCTGCATTGGACAGTAGGGCAAATTTGAGGTCATGACCTTCGAGAGCCAGTTGTGCAGAATGGCAGCCAGTCCTTAGGGGCTGAGGACTGGGTGGGAGCCCAGTGAGCTGTGAGGGAGCCCCACTCTTCAAGAAGGTGGTCCCTGAAGGAAATGAGAAAGAGGGTCACAGACGGAAGTGATGTGAGGATGTGTGTATGATTGGGTGAGGGGGAAACCAGGATGAAGGGAAACACCAGTGCCAGCATGCAGAGAAGCCTGGGCTCGAGTTGGAAAAGAAAAATAGACACGGAGAAAATGAGTGGGAGGTGAGGTCTTTTGAGGCACAGAGTAGGAGTTAGGGAGCTTTTGTAACAGCTGTGAGGGGAAGTTAGAGCTCAGGGGAAGGTTGTGGAACCATGCTGGAGACCAGAGTAGTTGCTCCATTTCCCGACCTTGTCCAGCAGTGTCTGTAGCTTAGGGTCAAAAAGAAGAGCTATGCTGGATGAACCCGCAGTAGAAGGTTGTCAGGGTGTGAATGGTAGAAAGCCAAGAGGGCAAAGGAGATTCCTTATTTTATCATTAAAGTTGTTAAAATTCAAGCCACATAGAAGTTTATAGAGCGAAACCTGGAAGAGTAATTCTCCGTCTACTCTGTCCTCTCAGGAACTGACTTAGCATCTCTCTGACTTCAGTCTGTAATGAGGAAAATAGTGGCATCTAGTAGCTGAGTTGTGAAGGCTGATGACCACATTGTCAGTTCTTCAGCAGAACTGCCTGGACTGGGTTCCATGTGGAGGTGACAGGGAAGCAGAGACATGAAAGAAACAGAAAACTTGGTTGCTGTGCCCTCTCTGCTCATTCATCCTGGCAGGAGCTTCTTGGCAGAGAGTCTCAGGTTAGTTCTGCGAGGAGGAAAGGAAGGGCCAGGAGAGGCGGACTGAGGATGAGGGAAGATGGTGCTGCAGAACCTGCTAGGCCAGGGTGGGGTGGACAGTGGGAATGACCCCTGTTGCCTGTGTGCCTGTTGGATGTGAGGCAAGGCTTTGCTTGACAGGCTGCAGGTGAGCGGGGGGAGTCCAGGTTTCACTTAGAAGTAAAGGTGAGATATTTGGAGTCTGCAGGTGTTAGGGAAAAGATTTACTTAAGAGCTGGAGTTTCATGATGATTGGCATTGTAAAAAGCTTGGCATTTAATGTGAGGCTTCAGTGGCCTTCAGTTCAGTCGCTCAGTCGTGTCTGACTCTTTGTGACCCCATGGACTGTAGCACACCAGGCTTCCCTGTCCATCACCAACTCCCGGAGTTTGCTCAAACTCATTTTCATCAAGTCCATGATGCCATCCAACCATCTCATCCTCTGTTGTTCCCTTCTCCTGCCTTCAGTCTTTCCCAGCATCAGGGGCTTTTCCAGTGAGTCAGTTCTTCACATCAGGTGGCCAAAGTATTGGAGTTTCAGCTTCAGCATCAGTCCTTCCAATGAATATTAAGGACTTATTTGCTTTAGGATTGACTGGTTGGATCTCCTTGCAGTCCAGGGGACTCTCAAAAGTCTCTTCTCAGTGGCCTTAGCCATTCAATAATTGTTTCTTTCTTTTTCTTTTTAAATTTTTTGACAAGTGAATAGGAATTTATTAAAGAGAAGGAAAGTACAAAGCTCTCAGCATGGACACTGAGGGGGGTAAAGAGTCCCCCAAAAGGTGGGGATTATAGCAGTTTTATATCTTTACTAGTAATTACATTTTTGGTTGCTTCCCTGGATCTGATTGCTGATCATTTATCAGGCCAAAGACACATTGAAAAGCAGTGACAACCCTAGACAGCATACTGAAAAGCAGAGAAATCACTTTGCCTACAAGGGTCCATATAGTCAAGGCTATGGCCTTTCCAGTAGTCATGTACAGATGTGAGAGTTAGACAATAAAAAAGGCTTAGTTCTGAAGAATTGATGCCTTTGAACTGTGGTGCTGGAGAAGACTCTTGAGAGTCTCTTGGAAAGCAAAGAGATCAAACCAGTCAATCCTAAAGGAAATCAACCCTGAATATTTATTGGAAGGACTGATGCCGAAGCTGGAAGGTCCAGTACTTTGGCCACGTGATGCAAAGAACCGACTCACTGAAAAAGACCCTGAACGCAGGAGGAGAAGGGAATGACAGAGGATGAGATGGTTGGAAGGCATCACCAACTCAATGGACATGAGTTTGAGCAAACTATGGGAGATGGTGAAGGACAGGGAAGCCTGGAGTGCTGCAGTCCATGGGGTCAGAAAGAGTCAGACATGCCTGAGCGACTGGACAACAAAAGGACGCATTCCAAGAATTCAGGACAGAATTTAGGCTAACGGAGTGAGATGTTTATTGAAAACAAGACCGAGGTCTCAGAGCCCTACCCTGACTGCCTAACAGTTTCTACCTCAATCCCCACCTCTAGAGATGGAGACTCTCAATGCCATTATGGAGAAAGGGGCAGTGACCAGTCTGGCTTCTCCAAGCTATGCAGGGGCATCATGAAGGGATGGCAGTTAGATCTTCACCACTGGGATGATCTAGTGAACCTCGGTATGTCATCTTAGGCTCTATTTCTGTAACCATTTGAAGCTTGATAGCTTCAATGTGAGACATTACAAAGCGAGAGAGACAATTTAGAATACAGGGGCCAAAAAACAATATGAGCAAAATAAGACTTCCATTCAGGACCAGGGGTTTCTACCAGGTGAAAGTTGATACCCAGTTCCATAAGATGGTCCCAAAAGGAGGAGTGGAATCAGCCATTGCCTAGACTTGACTTTTCGGATCTTACATAGGTGTTGAAGGATCCTGGATGAGCCCCCAAAAGATGAAATGAGAATCCGAGTTCTTGTTCACAGAGCTGAAGAAGGAACTTCATGAACACGCAGACACCCATGGTACCAAGTGAACAGGATTTATTAAAGAAAAGGAAAGTACAAATCTCTCAGGATAGACACTGAGAAGGGATAGAGTCCCCAGTTATTATTTCGTAAATGCCTCCTAAATGCTAGGTCTGGAAATACAATGATAAACAAGACAAGGAAACTTACACAGTAGTAGGAGGAGGCCAACTTGTTACGACAGAGTGTTGGAAACATTTCAGTAGGTTACGAAAAAGTGCTTTATGTGTCAGGGTGGGGGCCAAGTGACTGCCTATCCGTGGTCTGTAAGTTCCAATACAGTCTCTCATTTCAAGCCTTGGTATTCAATAAAAAGTACTGGAGACGTGTTACGTGGCAAGTACTGTGCCAGGTGCCCTGTTTAGACACAGTCCCTGACCTTGAGGGGTTCAAGGTGAGGTGAAGAGTCAGACAAAGGATAATTAGCATAAAGTTCAGGATGAGAGTAACCAGTAAACAAGATTGAAGTAATGAGGTTTGTGGAAATAGAAAAGTCCACCGGAATAAAAAAAAGCAAATGAGGCTTTTTATTCAGAGCTTGCTATAGCAAGGGCCTTAGCCCCCATCACTGGCATGTGGCTGAAACTCAGAGGCAGGCAGGGAGTGGGAAGACTTTATAGTCCAAAAAAAAAAAAAAAAAAAAAAATCATCATTTTGCTCTGATGGTAGGAGGTTGGCAAGGGGATGCTGGAAGCAAGCTAATTAGAAGTGGGGGTGTCGTGTGTGACTGGTTTGGGAGTATATTTGGCTTTCTGTGGTTGGTCCTGAGTTGGAAGCAGGGACAAAAAATAGAGAAGTAGTTGATCAAGTCCTGACCATTTCAGGCCGACTAGTGCAGAGGTTATGGGTAAGAATTCTTTTATTTGGTCTGGCCACTATCCATTTATCTATACTGTTTCTGGTTGGGCACCTGGATCAGACTGGGGGAACTGGATGAGGCTCCAGGTGTGTCTAGAGAACAGCAACATCACGTCAGACACATCTGTCTCTTACTATGGACTGGACTTCTTCCGCCTCTCTGTCTTTGGGGTAGAACCTCATCCACCTTGTCTTCATTATTCCCAGTATGGGCCACGTTGTCGGTGTTTAATGGATGCTTATTAAATCTGAAGAACAGACAGGCCAGGGAGCTTCAAAAAAGGTTTCAAAGTAGTCAAGTGACTGAATAGGAGGCTGAAATCCAAAGGGAATTTAGGTGCCAAATGATGAGGGAATTTTTATTCTATGCCAGAATCCTTGATTTTATCTTGAAAGCATTTCCTCTGTGGAATTTAAAATTGAAAGAAGGGAATGTTTCTTACAGGATTCTTTTAACAGGGAAACGGGGGAGTGCTAAAACTCTTAACTTTGTGTTTTCTGGCCAAAAGCAGTATGCAAGTAGAGATACGAAGTTACAAGTTGACAAGAGTTTTTGTTACTCTTGTTCAGTGGCTCTTGTGTCCGACTCTTTGTGACCCTATGGGCTGCAGCACTCCAGGCTTCCCTGTCCTTCACCATCTCCCAGAGTTTGCTTAAACTCATGTCCATTGAGTTGGTGATGCCATCCAACCATCTCATCCTCTGTCATCCCCTGCTCCTCCTGCCTTCAATCTTTCCCAGCATCTGGGTCTTTTCTATTGAGTTGGTTCTTTACATCAGGTGGCCAAAGTATTGGAACTTCAGCTTCAACATCAGCCCTGCCAATGAATATTCAGTGTTGATTTCCTTTAGGACAAGAGTTTTAAGCAGGACCAAACATCAGGTTTGGCATCACCAACTCAATGGACATGAGTTTGGGTAGGCTCTGGGAGTTCGTGTTGGACAGGGAGGCCTGGCGTGCTGCGGTTCATGGGGTCGCAAAGAGTCAGACACGACTGAGCGACTGAACTGATCTGACTGAAACCCCAGGTAAGACGAAACTAAATCGTGGGTACATGAGTTCTCCGTGAAACTCCCTTCAGTCTTTTTCTGTGTTGCAAGACTAATTCATGTAACCAAAGTCTAAAAGCCCACAGGGCCTCACCTTAAGCTGATTAAAATCACAGTACCTTATAAAATGAAATGGAAAGATGGTAGGCAAGAGAGTAATATAATCAAATATATGTTTTAGATACACTACTTAAACTGTCACATGGGATTGGATGGAGAGAGAGAGATGGGAAACTGTCCTCAAAATAGTTGGAGAGAGAAGATGGGGCTTGAACTTTGATGGAGCAGAGATTAAGATGAAAGATATGTGTTTCTTGGACTCCAGAGACTTGATGAATGACTGGATGTAGGGAGAGCAAGGAGGACTTAGGGATGACGTGGATTTTGTAATTAGGCAACCGGGAGGCTGTTAGTGGAGAAGAAGGAGTTTCAATGGGCAAGAGATTCCAGTTAGGGGCAATGTTAAGTTTGCAGCGTTCAGGGGACATCAAAGAGTTGCATTGTAAGACTTGAGGCTATGTTAGTGAACGAAACAAAGGTCTGTCATCATTGAACTTAACAGTTTACAAGGAGAAGCCGACACTAAACATCATAAGTAAACAATATATATCAGAATGCAATCAGTACTGAGATAGGCTGGGACCTGGACCCTTAACTGTAGTGCCTAAACCTGGACAGATGTCTCCCCGGGCAGCAGAATGCACAGAGACTAGAAGGGACTAAACATAACTTCATGTTTGGGCAGTTTGGGCAAATTATGGTCCGTGCATGGGTTGGAAAAGAATTTCCAGATATGAGGAGGCAGAATGAGAGGAGAATAAAGTTTATTAGAGTGGGAGACGCTGTGAGAACAGCGGGCTGGCTCAAGGGAGAACCGAACCCTTTTACAGCTTAGCAGCCAACTTTTATAGCCTCAAGACAGAGAAAATTCCTACTGGAATGGTGGCATTAGGTGATTGGTTACGATGCTATAGGCTGGTTAATAGGGTGCACATTTTACATAATACGGGGTCAGAGAACTGGCTGGTTTAGATCTGGAGGCTGATGGCAACAGTTGCTATGGGGTTTGGTCATTTCCAGAGATTTTTATCCTGTGACCTTGGTACAGGGTTCCACATGAACAACAAGATACAATAAGACCAAAACTGGCAGGAGGTGCCAGAAACAAAAGCAGGTACTACATGATCCTTGCAACAGCACCACCAGAGGGGTGAGCCAACCACCTAAGCCACCCCCTCCCCTTCCACCCACCACCCACTGATCTGCCCCTACCCTCATCCCATTTAAGGGACAAGCTCGGCCCCCATCAGAGAGTGAGCAAGGGAACCTACTACTTGTTTTCTCTCCCTTGTGTCGCAGTAAAGCCTTGCCTGAATTCCTGGTCTGGCCTCTTATCAATTTCTATACTTCAAGAGATGGGAATACCAGACCACCTGACCTGCCTCTTGAGAAACCTATATGCATGTCAGGAGACGACAGTTCAACCTGGACATGGAACAACAGGCTGGTTCCAAATAGGAAAAGGAGTACGTCAAGGCTGTATACTGTCACCCTGCTTATTTAACTTATATGCAGAGTACATTGTGAGAAACGCTGGGCTGGAAGAAGCACACTGGAATCAAGATTGCCGGGAGAAATATCAATAACCTGAGATATGCAGATGACACCACCCTTATGGCAGAAAGTGAAGAGGAACTAAAAAGCCTCTTGATGAAAGTGCAAGAGGAGAGCGAAAACGTTGGCTTAAAGCTCAACATTGAGAAAACGAAGATCATGGCATCTGGTCCCATCACTTCATGGGAAATAGATGGGGAAACAGTGGAAACAGTGTCAGACTTTATTTTGGGGGGCTCCAAAATCACTGCAGATGGTGACTGCAGCCATGAAATTAAAAGACACTCCTTGGAAGCAAAGTTATGACCAACCTAGATAGCATATTGAAAAGCAGAGACATTACTTTGCCGACTAAGGTCCATCTAGTCAAGGCTATGGTTTTTCCAGTGGTCATATATGGATGTGAGAGTTGGACTGTGAGGAAAGCTGAGGGCCAAAGAATTGATGCTTTTGAACTGTGGTGCTGGAGAAGACTCTTGAGAGTCCCTTGGACTGCAAGGAGATCAGCCCTGGGATTTCTTTGGAGGGAATGATACTGAAGCTGAAACTCCAGTACTTTGGCCACCTCATGTGGAGAGTTGACTCATTGGAAAAGACTCTGATGCTGGGAGGGATTGGGGGCAGGAGAAGGGGATGACAGAGGATGAGATGGCTGGATGGCATCACTGACTCGATGGACATGAGTCTGAGTGAACTCCGGGAGTTGGTGATGGACAGGGAGGCCTGGCGTGCTGCGATTCATGGGGTCACAGAGGGTCGGACATGCCTGAGCGACTGAACTGAACTGAAAGAGTCCAAGGACCGTATAAACGATACTACTAGAAAAACTAGAGCAGAATGGGGCATCAGCAGTGGTGGAGGAGGAATCAGGGCAAGCTGCCCTGTAAAACAGGGTGACCAGTGTGGGCCTAAATGAGAAATCAGCAAAGACTTGAAGGAGTTAGCCAACTGCATATCTGGGGTGGGAGGAGATAGTGCAGGAAAAATGAACTGTAGACAACAGGCCCTGGGGCAAAGGAGGGAGGGATAGAAAATAAAGGTGAGAGAGGTAATGAGAATGGGGCGCTACTCATATATATAGCTTTTAGACTCTCATAGGAACTTTGGCTTTTATGAATGTAATGGAGAGACACTGCAGGTTTTTAGGCAGTGATCTGATCTGCCTTAAAATTTTAAAAGGATCACTGATTGCTGTTAAAATAGATATGGGCGTTGGGGGCTGGGACAGCAAGTACTTTTCAGGGCTTATGAGAGCCCTTTCCATATCATCTTTGGATAGGGCGTAGAAATTCTTCAAATCCTTTTCTGGTACTAAATTTAAGTGTGTTCGGCAGCCTCAGGCTGATCCCACCCAGCGAGGTGCGGCTGCGCCGAGTGCGTCCGGGAAGAGCTAAACTGGTCGGCAGGACGAACACTTGGAGGGCTTGTTAACAAAGTCATATTGGACTCTCCGCGGCTGGGCTTTCAGAGGAAGCCAGCCCGGGGCCGGTCTCCAACGCCATGAACTCTGCCTCGGTGTTTCGCAAAGCGAGAGTTCACTGCCCCAGATCCGCGCAAGGCTAGCAGAGGAAAACGAAGGCCCCTCCTTCATTACGAGCACCAATCCCGCTCGCCCGCCCCCTTTTCACCCTCCATTTAGCCTCTAGGATGTGGTCCTCACGCCAGACTCATGCCGCCGCCGATTGGCCAGCGTCTTCCTGGTGCGAGCGGCCCTAGCCAATCGACAGCCGTCAGTCCACCCCGCGCGCTCACCGGGAGCCGCGCGAGAGCTGGAGGCCCGTTGAAGTTGGTGGGGAAATGGGCGTGGCGCCGCCGCGTTGGGTCCGCCTCCGCCCCGCCCCTCCTCGCCGCACCTCCTCAGCCTAATCCTTGAGTGCGGGAAGGGGCCAGGCTGAGGTATCGACGAGGTGAGCTCAGGGATCCGACTGTCCGCTGCCGCCAGCATGGAGTTCGTGAAGTGCTTGGGACACCCTGAGGAGTTCTACAACCTTCTGCGCTTCCAGATGGGGGGCCGGCGGAAGGTGATACCCAAAATGGACCAGGTGGGCTGAGCATCCCTGCATCCCCGCGGAGTGGGGAGGCTGCGCGCGGCCGCTGACTTCTGGGTCTGACCGGCAGGGCCCAGAATCGAGCGCAGAGGTTGCGGCCAGCGAGTGCCAGACCCCTCGAGCTCCCTCCTTCCCTCCGGGGAACAGACCCCTATCACGTCAGGCGGCCCCACCTGCCAAGTTTGGTTCACCTTCCGTTACCCCAATATTCGGCCCGGCTGCCCTTGGTCTCCTAGGCATTCCCCTAACCCCCAAGTTGTCTTGCTGCTTAAAATGTTTCTGTTCGTTCAAGACATTGGTTTTCAAGTAGTTTGGCTTCACATTTTGTTCTGTCCCTGAGATTGGTTTTTTGTGTGTCTTGTAATACGTGGGTTAAACAACCGAGACTACATGGGTAGATTAAATGGGAGAGGACGTGTGAAAGAATTTTGTTGAACATAATGAACTATGCAAATATCGTCAGGAATACCTTTTCTGGAATGAAACCTTACTCATTCTTACAGTTTTCAGTTACAACACCTCCATACTCTTCTCCCCCACTCTTTCCTGCAGTCTGAGCAGTCCCTTCGTCCTCTGTGCTCCCTGAGTTTTTTAGAACACTTATCTACTCTCGCAAGTTCTAATTATTTGTCTGTTTGTCCCTCGATTAGCTATACTGTTGGCTCTTTGAAGGCCAGACTTGGGTTTGTTTGTATTTCATCTGCCTCGCTCCTGTACCCTTTGCTCAGTGAATTTGCAATGAATAAATATGGTATTTGTTCCAACAAGAAAGTCATTAAGTGATTTTTAAATGAATAGACACATTCAACTGAAGTAATGGGGTTATATCAAAAGTTATAAATTCTTTTCCCCAATGGAAACATCACAAATACTGTCCTTTGTTTAAATATACTCTTAGTTGTTGTCCTTTAGTAAAACACTGTAATTTTCCATCAGAAAAATTTTCCCTTTGTGATGTAACTCAGAATCCTTCTTCACAGTCTAGCTTCTGTGACTGCTACCTCTGTTGACCACTCAGGAGACATTAAACATCTGTTCCGTTTTAGGCTTTATGCCTGGTGCAGAAGGGCAGGATAACCTGTAAACAAATTAGACACCCAAAGAGCTCATTGTCTTGTCCGGTCGATAAAATGTTATAAAATTGTTCATAGAAAACTTAGGCAGGCACCATAATGAGATGTCTTTTCATGTTACCTCTGACCTTCCCTCAACCATTTTCTCTAGCACTGTTTAATCTTGTATCAGCCCCGTAGTCTTGTATCCTGGTTATTTGTGGATGGATTTTATGTTCCCAAAGTCCCTTTCAGGGTTAAGAATCTGTTTGATTCCAGATTTTAAGCTATTTGAAAACAGGAGCCTTGTTTGATGTACCTTGATGCAATGCCCTCAAGAAACCTCTAGCTTTGTAAACAAAAGAAACTTAAGTAACTGGCAGAATATATATAGTACATGAGGTAAGGAAATTTACAGAAGGGAAAAGTCACCTCTGCATGGGATAGGGGATTAATTTTTGAAGGGATGCCTAAAGGAAATACTGGAGAAGGAAATGGCAACCCACTCCAGTACTCTTGCCTTGATAATCTCATGGTCGGAGGAGCTTGGTGCAGGCTACTGTCCATGGGGTAGCAAAGAGTCGGGCATGACTGAGCGACTTCACTTTCACTTAAAGGAAATACAGCCTTGAATTGCTCCTATACCTTGATTGATAGATACTCGTTTAATTAGGAGATTCTGGCTAAGAGCTCTTAGGTGGTCCTTTACTGAAATTATTTGGAAATATTTATTTTATTGTATATTTGTGTGTTTTGAGGGGGTAGAAAAATTCTGTTCCCTATTATCAGATGGTGCCAGGGATCTGTGACCCAAAACGGAAAAATAGCCACTGGTTTACAATGCAAGATGTACAGTTTCCTGGACACTTCCTGGAGCAGGTAATTCACTACCTCTGGAGACTGGCCCCCTCCAGACAGTTCTGGTTTTTACGGAAGTGTTTCTTAACAGTGAGTTGAAGTTTTACTCTTTGTTTACCCTCTGGAGTCAAGAGAGTCGAATCTTTGTTTTGTAATATGCCACTTGAAATTTTAGGACAAGTCTCATTCTCTCCAAGAATACTGATATACAAGCCAAATATTCTGTGTTCTGCCTGAGTTATTCATTATGTGTTATTATATAACACTTATTCTGTGTTTGGGGCTGAGGATTCCAAGTTAGAAGTACATTGTAAAGGGACTTCGCTGGTGGTCCAGTGGCTAAGACTCCTTGCTCCCAATGCTTTCCAGGTCATTAACCAACCTTTTCTCTCTCCCTTTAAAGTCTAGTATTCAAAACTGAACAATATTCCCTAGGTGTGATCTGGTTATTTCAGAACTTTAAATTCCTTTCTTATGGATACTGTATTTCTAATTAACTTGACTCATAATTGCTTTAATTTAAAAAAATGTACTCATTTATAAAATGTTTTATTTATTTTTTTAGGCTGTGCTCTGCAGCCTGTGGGATCTTCGTTCCCCAACCAGAGAGCAGGCCCATGCCCCCTGCATTAGGAGCCTGACGTCTTAACCACTGGACTGCCAGGGAAGTCCCTAAAATATTTTAAGCGAAGACAAAAATACTGAAAATACTATAACAAACCGTTTTTGATTCCATCATGCTGACAGTCATTAAGGTGATGAGCAACAGGGTCACATTAAGCAGAGGGTGGTACAGATTCAGCTGAAAGCTGAACACACTTTGTGTGATGGACACAGACAGGAAACTGTGTACCCTCAGTTCATCCCTGATGGAGAACAGGTGTACAGAGGTTAACCTAGGGAACTTTCCTGGTGGTCCAGTGGCTAAGACTGTGCACTTCCAGTGCAGGGGGCGAGAGTTTGATCCCTGGTCGGGGAACTGGGACCCCAGGCAACCGTGTAGTTTGGCCAAAAAGAAAAAAAGTTAACCTAGGAAATGTCAAGTCATCTCAAGTTCATTGATATTTCAGGAAAATTTTAGTGAAGTAGAACCCTTTTACAGCAAAAAGTTTTCAGAAAACACAGAATAAGTGCTTTGTAATGTGTAGGGCCTTGAAGAAGTCTTAGGTTTAGATTAGTGGTGAGGCTCGTCCGTGTGTAAAGACAGTATGAGCCAAGTTATTTGGTAGGACTGTGCACAGTGTGTGGGGCTGAGGCTTCCAAGTGAGAAGTACACTGTAAAGGGACTTCCCTGGTGGTCCAGTGGCTAAGACTCCTTGCTGCCAATGCCGGGGTCCCAGGTTCCAACCCTGGACAAGGAACTAGATCCCACATGCTGTAATTAAGGTCAAAGATCCCATGTACTGCAGCTAAGACCAGGCACAGCTAAGTAAATAAATAAATGCTTTAAAAGGGATTTAGAAAAAAAAATTTTTTTTAAGTACATTGTAAAGCAACTGTACTCCAATATAAATTAATTAAAAAAAAAAAAAAGAAGTACAAAGTGCAGTGGGTGCATGTGGGAATCCTGGAGCTGAGCTGTATTCATGGAAGCAGGCAATGGTCAAATGCACCCATGACGTGATGAAAGCAGTATTTGGGGAACAGTAATTTGGCAGGTGAATGGGATTAGGGGATTATACTGTGAGTTAAACTAATCAAATTAATAATAAACAGCATTTGAGTTCTTCTATATGCTAGACTTGAAGTCTATTATCAGTTAGCTTTCACTGGGTAGCCACCCCAAAACAGGGTGGCTTAATTCTGGAGTTTGGTTGCACAATAGTATGACTACACTTAACAGTGTTGAAGTGCCTGCTTACAAGTGGTCAAGATGGGCAATTTCCTGTTACGTATATTTCACCATGGCTTGCCTAATTGCTTAGTGGTAAAGAATCCACCTGCTGGTGTGGGAGACACAGGTTAGATCCCTGGGTCTACACCATCCCCTGGAGAAGGAAATGGTAACCCACTCCAGTGTTCTTGCCGGACAGATCCCATGGACAGAGGAGCCTGGTGGATGACAGTCCTTGGAGCTGCAAAAGAGTTGGACACGACTTAGTGACTAAACAACAATATATTTCACCATAATTAAAAAAACCAAACTCAGTGACTTAAAATAACACCTGTTATTTAGTTCCTAGTTCTCTAGGAGAGCTGGGAGGTTCTGGTCTGGGCCAGCTTGTGGTTGATTTCTGCTGAGTTTGCTCAGTTGGCATGTGGCTGGACCATGTGTGATTTACAGGCTATAAGCTGGGGGCTCTGTGTGTTACATCCAGCCTGTTAGCCTGAGAACTCTCTGCTCTTGACTAGAATTGTGCAAACCCTAGGGTGCACACACTCTTGAGCTTTATGCTTAACTCACAGTTCCTACTGTCTTATTGGCCAAAAAAAGGGGAGCCCACATGCAAAGAGGTGGGGAAAGACTCCATCTTCTGATGGAAAGAGCCACAAACTTTATGGCCATTTTGTAATTTACCACACTTAGTTGATCTTGACAACAACCCTAAAGACATAAGAGCTATTGGTACTACCGTTTTACAGGTTATAAAACTGTGACATAAAGTGGTTGAATTTTGAAGCTCTCAAATGGTGGTTCCGGGATGCTGACCTGGGCCTGTTTGAAGACCTTCCTGCTCTCACTCTGAAGGTCACCCCGGGATAAAGGGCTTGGACTGGCCCCAGACAGCGGATCACATCCCAACACTGTCGTGTGTGCTCCGGACACATCGCAGGCATGCAACAGTTGCTGGTTTCTTCCCTTTCCAGTTCTTTCCAATTCTGCTGTATAGTCCCTCCCTCCCTTACTCCCTTCTTTCCTTCCTTCCTATATTCATCTAGCAGACATGGGACCACTGGTTGCATGCTTGATATTGTTCTTGGAACTTGAGATTAAACAGTGAACAAAGTAGGGGAAGACCTTGCTTTTACAAACCTTACATTCTTATAGAAGAGACAGAATGAAAAAGAAAAAAAAGCAGATACACAGTATTTCATGTGGAGAGAAGTACTACAAAGAAAAAATGAGAGGAGACCAAGGGAGCTGAATGTTTGAAGTCAGGGGGCATCATTTATAAGGTTGTGATTTGGGTCCAGACACTTACCTTTGCATCTTTTAAATTTTTTGAAAAGTGAGACCTGACTATTCCCTCTTCTAGCTCTAAGGTTTGGTGAGCACAGAGTACAATATTTTATTGTGCTCAGTGACTCAGTGTCCAATTCTTTGTGGCCCCATGAACTGTAAATGAAATTCATGGGATTTTCCAGGCAAGAATACTGGAGTGGGTTGCCATTTGCTTCTCCAGGGATTATTTTGTTAGTTTTAGGTTTTCTGAGCCAGTTTTAATCTGTATGAAGCATTTTTTAAAATGGCCGAGTATACCTCTAATTAGAGAAAACATAGGAACACCTATGGGACAACGAAAAACCAAACTGAGGTGGGCAGTCTCCAGAGGTAGTGAATTACCTGTCCTGGGAGGTGTTCCAGAAACTGTGTATCTTGGATTGTAAAGCAGTGGCTATTTTTCTATTTGGGGTCACAGATCCCTGGCCGCATCTGATAATAGGAACGGAATTTTTCTCCCCCCTTCAAAACACAAGTATATAATAACGTGTGTGTGTGCTTAGTCGCTCAGTTGTGCAACCCCATGGACTCTAGCCCACCAGGCTCCTCTGTCCGTGGGGATTCTCCAGGCAAGTATACTGGAGTGGGTTGCCATGCCCCGCTTCCAGGGGAGCTTCCCAACCCAGGGTTCTAACCCAGGTCTCCTGAATTACAGGCACATTCTTTACCATCTGAGTTACCAGAGAGGCCCATTAATATTGGAGTGGGTAGCCTGTCCCTTCTTCAGGGGATCTTCCGGACTCAGGAATCGAACCAGGGTCTCCTGCATTGCAGGTAGATTCTTTACCAGCTAAGCTATCAGGGAAGTCCATAAAATTAATAACAAAATATTTGCAAATAATTTCAGAAAAGGGACACGTAAGACTTCTTCACTAAACATTATCTTAGTTTCTCTCTTAGGTAACAAAGACTCCAGAGAAAAAGATTTATACTTAGCAGACATGGAGGGCTGAGATTATTTTAGTCATAGAAAGATTTGGCTGTAGGAGTGCAGGGTTCCCTAAACTTGATTTATCCTGAATTTTTAGAAGCATATCAATAAATCTGGCGGCATACTGCCAGCTGCAAGCTGTGTGACATCACTTAGCACAAAATGGAAAAAGTGTTTTCTAATCATGAAGTTCTGGCTTCCATCAAGTCTAAATCCTATTATTTAGACTAACATCTTCTCTATTAAATCAAATCCTGACTCTATTACTTGTGGTCACTTAACTTTCAGCAACAGTTTCTTCATCCATAAAATAGAGATAGTGGCTCACAATCTCTCAGTCACAGTTTCCCAACTCCAAAATGGTCTAAAAACAGGTTTTTAATAAGTCTGGCTCAAAGTCATTTGGCGGTACAGTGTGCTTTGATTTAAAGTCATCCCACTTAGGGTAATTATTCACTGTTGAAAAAATGTTGATAATCCCAGTTACAGGGAGCCACTCCACAAAGACAGGATATGTATGCTTTTTATTGCCTGTCTTCTAAAACACTGCAGATTCTGAGTTCTGCTACACATATGGCCTTGAAGTCCTTGGGTGGATTGCAGGTCTGTATGATATCTTTAAAGGATTGTGTGAGGATCAAGGCTATTGTTTGTATATTGTGCTTGGCGTATAGTTGCTGCCCAGTAAGGGGTAGTTTTTACACTGGTGGTTTTGTAACTTCAGTTCTCAAGTTTGTGGGGTTTTCCCTCCCTGCTGAGGAAACCCGTGCTGCGTGAAGTCTGAACGAAAGGCTGTGGGGAAGGTTGGTCGCTGTCCACTGTGGGACTGCTTTTCAGCTGGAGCCCCAGTCCTGGGAGGACAGTCCTATACTTCTCGCCACTGCACGCTCTTCCCCTCAATGCCCTTCATCCCTCTTCTCTCTCGCTGGAGAGTTCTTGGGAGCACGCTCATCTCAGCAAAGGGAAACAACAGGAGGCTCAAGGGACAGGCTGCAGTAGCTTTAGCTTCGAGCTCCCTCCCCCAATCTCCCTTAGCTCCTGGGAAGCAAGCAGTGGAAATGTTTCTAACAGTGGTGTTTTCCATAGTGTGGTTTTTAGTTATTATCTTCCCTGTATCTTCTTCGTAATTTGAGGAAATTGTTACAGATGTATTGAAACAAATAGGTGCCAAGAAAAAGACTGAGGGCAGAAGGAGATGAGAAGTGATTTAGTGACCTGGGTCCCTTTTAAGATTGGAGAGGGCATTTTTGGAAAGGAGGGGCATGTTCTTAAAGATTGTTACTCTTCAGAAGGAGTGCAATCTAGCTCTGACGTCAGCCCCCAAACCCTTAGGTGTAGCTGAGGATGAAAACATTTGGCAGAGCAGGGAAAGGAATCAAATTGTATGTGCAGAGCTGGCTCAGAGCTCAGAAAAGAGTTGTTCCTTTTATTTATTGTGAAGTCTTTCCTCTCCACATTTTGAGAGAGGAGTTGATGAATTGCTCTTAAAATACTCTCTGAACTAATTAATTTATTCATCAGTCCTTCACTGAGTATTTTTATATGCCAGACTGTATGTCCAAAATGATATTACTAATATATGGTGCTTAGTAAATATTAATTTTTACTAATAATTTTAAATTGAATTTCACAATAAAATGAAATTCTTATGGTTAAAAAAAAGCTTTATTCTCTTGACAAAATATGTATTTATGTAAATTTAGGAAATATACACAAATGAAAATAACATAGTTCACCTGGACCCCAGCAAGGTCCCCAGTTTCACTGTTAACATTCCAAAGTGACTATAGGATTTACTTTTATATATATATATATAAATATACTTTTAAACCATCCCCTTCTTGTTAGATATTGCAAATTATTTCCTGTTTCTCTCTTAAAAAGGGAGTGCGGGGAGACTGGTGAGGGAGTGGTATATGGGAACTCAATTCTCTTTGAACGTAAAACTGCTCTAAAATATAAAGTCTCCATAAAAATAAATACAAAACAGCAATTCTTTCTGATATGGTTGTGTATTAAAATATGGATTTTTTTTTAAGAAACAGTTTTTGTTTTCCTTAGGGAAGAGTAAATATAAAGTTCATAAGGATCGTTATGGTTCATTGATTTGAAAGGGAAAGATGATTAGAAATCTTTATAAAAGGAATAATTTGCTTTCCAGAGGATAATAGAGGTTTGTGTGTGTGAGTGCTCAGTCATGTCCCAACTCTTTGCGACCCCTTGAACTAGTGTACCCTGCCAGCCTCCTCTGTCCATGGAGTTTTCCAGTATACTGGAATATAATATATATTAATTATATGTAAATAATATATAATATAATATATAAATAACATATAATTAAATATAAATAATATATAATATACTGGAATATAACAGTATAATACTGGAGTGGGTTGTCATTTCCTCCAGGGGATCTTCCCGACCCAGGAATTAAACCCGTTTCTTTTGTCTCCTGCATTAGCAGGCAAGAGTTTTTACCACGAAGCCACCTGGAAGCCCCTAAATAGAGGTTTAACAGGTGCTAAAATAAAACCAGAACAGGACAGCAGTTAAAGAGGTCAGAAAAGATCTTATTCAGAAAAGTGTTTGCAATAGAGGAAGAGATTCAGCATAGAACTGGGCTCCGTTCCGAACAGAGTGTAGGGCGGGTGGGTGGAAAATTACCAAGAGGAAACCTATGGGGTAAAGAGCATTCTACCTGGAGGCAGGGCCGGGGCTCTAGGATAAGCGGGGGAAGAGGAACCCGGCCGGATAGTGAGGGTGATCATATATGGGTTATGGGGGATTCTGGCTAAAACAATTTAACCGCGTTCTTGGCTAGAGCTGAGCGATGCAAAGATAAGCACTGAAGTACAAAGCTTGAGGATTCAGAGGAGCCTGGCTAGTTTGGCCGAGGGGAGATCCGTTGCAGGAGAAAGCAAACTTCTCAAAAAAGGACTGGGTTCCCTTAAGCAGCCTATGGGTTCTGGGGAGAAGGGGAACTCATAGAGGAAGGCGCAAGGTGGCAAAGTTTTGAGCCAGAGGCGGCGGGGCGGGGCGGGGCGGGGCTAGCATCTGGGCGGGGCTTACATCTGGGCGGGCGGCGGGCCGGGTTGTGGGGTGAGAGGGGCTGGCCGCGGGGTGGGCGGGGCCCGCAGGGGGCGGGCGGCGGGCGCCTGCTCGGTGCGCAGGAGCCCCAAGCCTGTTGCGGGTGAGGGAGAGCCCGTCCCGCCCCGCGGAGGGCGCCTCTCCTCTCGGCTCGGGTCTATGGAGGAAAAACCGCGCTGGCCCTGCGATTCCCATGGCCGCAGTCGCCTGCAGCACCAAGGCCATGTCTCTCTTCAAGAGGACTTTGGTGCTGAGTCCCGGCGCGGCACCCAGGGGCGCGGGCACCCCCTCGCGCGGCTGCCCCTTGCCTCCCGCCGCCTGGCCGTCCAAGGACCGGCCGCGGGGAGAGGGCGTGTGCGGCCGGCTGCGGAGCTCCGCGGTAGCCGGCCGCTCGCCCCAGCCCCACTCCAGCACCTCCGCGTCTCCCACCGCCGTGTGTCTCCTCTCGCCGCAGGACTCGCTCAGCAGCAGCTTGAAAACTTGCTACAAGTACCTGAATCAGACCAGTCGCAGTTTCGCAGCTGTTATCCAGGCGCTGGATGGAGAAATGCGGTGAGTGGCAGAGGCTGCAGTTTTTGACTTGGGGGAGGAAAACTTTGCTAGAGGCCTGCAGAGTCATTCGAAGCTACTTTTTGACACAGCTCCTCGCGTTGCAGTCTCTGTGCTTGTGGCTTTGCCAGAACGTGCCCCAGTGGGTGAAGGAAATGTTGGCGGTTGAAACGCGCCTGTGTTTACTTTGGGCTCTTCCAGGCACCTGGCCATCTCATCGTGTCCCTGCCCAGTTCTTTAGGGGGGGCGGGTGCGGGGAGAGGATGTTTATTAACTTTTTTTAGTCCTGGCCGGTGGACCTGTCTCTGAGTGGCTCATGTATTTTCCTTGGCTTCATTTAGGCTACCTTGCATTTCTAGTATATTGGGTTAATTCTTCTGAAGTTGCCTCTGTGCAGATTATATACATGACTTAGACCAGTTGCCTTTAAGTATGCTGCGATTCATGGGGTCGCAAGGAGTCAGTCGGAGACGACTGAGCGACTGAACTGAACTGATGATACTATTTGGGCTTCCCAGGTGGCGCTAGCGGTACAGAATCCACCTGCCAAGAGACTCAGGTTCAGTCCCTGGGTGGAGAAGATCCCCTGGAAAAGGAAATGGCAACCCACTCCAGTATTCTTGCCTGGAAAATTCCATGGGCAGAGGAGCCTGGAGTCCATGAGGCTGCAGAGAGTCAGACATTACTGAGCCAGCCAGCCATACATGATAGTGTTTAGACTGGGACGTTATTATGTCTTTTGACTTTATCTGCAAAATAATAGTTCTGTCTACACATTTGGTCTTTCTACAGTTTTTCATTAGTTAAATGTAGCTCATTCTGGGAGTGGTAGTGACATCCAGCTGGTACATTTTTTATTTTTTATTTTATAAATTACAGAAGTCCATTGTTCCCAAAGGAAAACTAAGAAGTTGCCTTAAGTAGGAAAAGCTTTGGATAGCCTTTCATTGGTCTGTAGAGTTAAGAGTGTAGGAGGGCTTTCAAAATGGCCTGGCAGAAATGGAATGTGATTTTGGAACAGTATCTTTGAGTGTTTGCTCCAGCGTATTGGTAGTTCTTCCTTTCTTACAGCCACGCAGTATGCATATTTTATCTGGTTCTCCGAGCTTTGGACACGCTGGAAGATGACATGACCATCAGCATAGAGAGAAAAGTGCCGCTGCTACACAACTTCCACTCATACCTCTATGAGCCTGACTGGCGGTTCACGGAGAGCAAGGAGAAGGACCGGCAAGTCCTGGAGGACTTCCCAACGGTAGGAGGAGGGGGTGCATGATTGGTGGGGTGGCTGTCAGTCAGCTTGTGTGCCTGGTTGCCATTGTTTAGTGGCTGAGTTGCTTTTGCGACCCCCTGGACTGTAGCCCCCCAGGCTCCTCTGTCCACGGGATTCTCCAGGCAAGAATACTGGAGTGGGTTGCCATTTCCTCTTCCAGGGAATCTTCCCAAACCAGGGATCAAACTCGTGTCACCTGCATTGGCAGGTGGATTCTTTACTACTGAGCTGTGAGCCTGCTGCTGCTGCTGCTGCTGAGTCGCTTCAGTCGTGTCCGACTCTGTGCGACCCCATAGACGGCAGCCCACCAGGCTCCCCTGTCCCTGGGATTCTCCAGGCAAGAACATTGGAGTGGGTTGCCATGTCCTCCAATGCATGAAAGTGAAAAGTGAAAGTGAAGTCGCTCAGTCGTGCCCGACTCTTAGCGACCCCATGGACTGCAGCCCACCAGGCTCCTCCATCCATGGGATTTTCCAGGCAAGAGTGCTGGAGTGGGGTGCCATTGCCTTCTCCGAGTGAGCCTGCAGGGAACTGCAAAACCAGCAGTCTCAGGACAGCATAGCATGATGTGGCGATGGTTCATCAAGCCAGACTTCAGGGTTGGCGGCCCCACACTCTTGCTCACTAACTGGTGGTGCCTGTGATCACATAGTCTGCCTGTGATTCCATTCTTTGGTCTATAAAACAGATTAAAAGTCCCTGCCTCCTAGTGTGGTTTCGAAGATGGAAAGAGTTACCATAGGTGGAGCTCTTAGACAGATGTTATTTGCTGCTATGATTGATTACCAGGATCTTGTTGGTAAGTCCAGCCTTTCTTCCTATGGAAAGAGCTCTCAAATGCCAGTGTCCTGAAAGATGCTGTGTCCAGTTTGTGCACCCAAGAAAGCAGCCTAGGTGTGCCACACCGCTGGCCTCTGGAGCATTCCGAGTCTGGTGGCAAACCGTGCAGCTCACAGTGGGTGGCAGTTGTGGAGTGGGGAGTGGGCTCTTTGCACCTGGACTGAGTGAGGACTGAAGCAGGATGACCTCTGTCATCCGCAGCTGTGTGAGCTTGGATGCGCTCATTAACTTCCTCGTGCCTGAGTTTCCGCCTTTGTAAAGTGAGAGCTGTGAGGCCTGAATGAGTTTATACATATAAAGTACTTAGTGTCTGGTACATACTGAGTGTTCTGTAAATATTAGGTATGTAGTCCATTCTGTTGGAGTAAAGTGGGTTCTAACTAAAATCTTGAGCTTTAGAAATTTTCAGATTTCTTTTATGCATGTGCCTAGATCCTACTTTTCTAGGATTTTATCTTAGAAAAGTCATATCTTTATCATATCACATAAATAGGCGATTCTTCATACCTTATAAATAAAGGTTCGATTTGGCAACATCTCAGTATTCCCTAGGGGCTTCCCAGGTGGCTCAGTGGTAGAGAATCCACCTACCAGTGCAAGAAACACAGGGTTTGATCCCTGGGTCCAGAAGATCCCCTGGAGAAAGAAACGGCAACCCACTTCGGTATTCTTGTTGGGGAAATCTTCCGGACAGAAGAGTCTGGTAGGCTACAGTCCATGGGGTCGCAAAGACTCAGACACGACCGAGTGACTGAGCATGAGCACCAGAGGCTTTCTAGAACAATCACTGTATGTGATGGGTGAAATTAGAGTGCATCTTTTTCACCTGGTGCTAGTGGAGACTTGTAGTCTTAGAGATCTACCTCCAGTCATAGCTTGAGGAATAACAAAGGGTTACTTGTAAATGATACTAGCAGTAATAGCACTCATTTATTGAGCTATGAGTTATGAAATGCATTTCATTATTGATTCATCATCTTATTTTATATTAATGGAGTTTAACATGTAATGTCTATGATACACTGTTCCCCATGTTTTGTATAGATGAAGAAACTGAGGCACAGTTTTAGTTTTAAGCCCCTTGCCTGAAATTACCTGTGAAGTTTAAGTGGCAGGACCAGGATTCAAATCCAGAAGGCCTGCCTCCAGAACCCTGGTACTCAATTCCTGGTACGCTTTACAGTCCCTTTAAAACATGGTTAAAAGGAAAATGTTGTGATTTGAGATAGTAGCATTGAAACATATACATTACCACATGTAGAACAGATGGCCAGTGGGAATTTGCTGTGTGAGGCAGGGAGCCCGAAGCCAGTGCTCTGTGAGAGCCTAGAGGGGTGGGATGGGGAGGGAGGGGTCACACGTTTACCTATGGCTGATTCATGTTGATGTATGGCAGAAACCATTGCAATATTGTGAAGTAATTACCCTCCAATCAAAAGTAAAAGAAAGTTTTAAAGAAAGTAAAACTTTACATATAAGTGTTTTGATCATAACATCCCAAGGTTTATTATTAGGGAGGTTTCTGTTTACATGCTCCTGTCACCCCTCTTGGGAATCTGGCCTTTCTCCATGATACTAGCGGACTCTCTTCTCATACTTAGGATCACTAGAGAGTGGCCCGGGGACCAAAAAGTGTGCTATAGGTGGGAAACAGAGTTACTTGGAGGCACAAGAGAAAGCACCTCCTGGCTGACCTTGCTGGGCAGAGGTCCCTCCCTCAGATTTCTGGGGAAATGGAGAGCTCTTCATTGTCACTCTTTCCTAGACATTGTTTTCATGCTCTGTACAACGACGTAGTAAGTACCAAAGAGCTGAAATTGGTTCACATTCGGCAGTGAAGTGTGTATCTTGGAGGGTTTGTTTTCAAGCCTCAGCTGCCCCTCCCCCAGCTGGCTGGCCTTGCCCCTTTTATAAATAGAACTGACCCAGCCCTGTTAGCTGTTGGAAGACCAGGTCCTCGCGAGATTCAGGGATTCAGATGACCTTTGGTAGAGTCACTGATTTGCTTCAGTCCACGTGCGAATTGCCTTTGGCCTTTGTCTTGGAACAGCTGTTCTGGAAAGAGCAGTTCTGGAGAGATGGGATTGATTTTACTGATTTTAGGGATTTAACAGTCAATGTTTATCAGAATAATCCTTAGTATCTTAGGCTTCTGAGCTCTTTCAGTGCCCCACAACCAGCTGAGTTTCCCTCAGGTCCTTACATTCAGGTGTTTCCTGAGGAAGTTTTTCTAACCTTTCTGTAAATGTAGACCAAGTCTACATGAGACCGAGATCTCACCCTTCAGATCCTTAGCAAAATCTGTTCACTACTTTCTGTGTTTTGTGGATAGTATATTATTTGAAAAGTTTCATGGTATTTAATATTTTATTTCGGCAACCTACAAAACACTTCTTTGAACTTCAGCAAGATACTTATGCAGGAGCGATGAATTTTAAAAGCATCAATAATACTTTTTTGACACTAAAGCTTGGGCTATGGAAAAAAAGACAAGCAAACATTGGATAGGCTGCCTCAGGGTGAACTAAACTGAGTTGTTTAAGAAGTTAGAAAGTGTAGCCTTTATAATGGGGAAGACACTATAGCTTCCTGGCATGAATTCAGAACCTGATGGTGGAAGATGGTTGTCTGGTCTCCTCAGTGGAATATAAGCTCTTAGGGCAGGTCACCTGCCGGCTGTGCGTCCCAGTGCCCTCAGCCGTGCTTGTTGCATAGGGAGCGCCCAAGTCTCCACAAATGAACCATCATTATACTGAGGCTTGTCTGGAAATGAGGTGTTCCTCCTAAAATGCTTACACTTAGGTCCAGTTTTATGTTGAAGCATCTCATTTCTCATTAATTGGGAAGGTGTGCATATAATAAGACTTTGAATCTTGAGTTTAGAGACTAGCATTTTGATACCCTTCTATTCTAGCATTTGTGAAGTTTGCTGAGCTTATTATTCAGTGTGTAGAAACAGCATAACTTAGATTTAGGCTTACTGCTGGATCATTTGAGGGTCTGCACTACCAAGTTCTGTTACAGCTTTGCTTTACGATCCGTAGGTACCATCTTGTTTCCCAGTTTTAATACATGTTTCATATTTTCTGTTTTTTTACGACTTCCATTTCAGATCTCCCTGGAGTTTCGAAATCTGGCTGAGAAATATCAAACAGTGATTGTCGACGTTTGCCAGAAGATGGGCTTTGGGATGGCAGAGTTTCTGGATAAGCGCGTGACGTCTGAACGGGAGTGGGACAAGGTTAGTGTCCCTGTGGAGCATTGTCGGTGCGGGTGGCACCAATGAGCTGGCAGTGCCCACCGTGATGTTTAGGATGAAGAAGTGGTGTTTTTATAACCCAGTGGTAATGTCTCCTCATAAACACTTAACAGTCTTATGATGTTACCACTGGGTTGTTTCTGAGGACTTAATACACAGAGCTTAAAACACATCCTCATTATGTTAAAAAAAAACAAACCAAAAAACAAAGTACTACCATGACATTCTTTTACATAATGAAGATTTTGAGACGCTGCAAGATCTTAAATGTCTTCAAGATTAAACTCTACTTAGTATTCTAGTTTTTGTTAGAATATTCCTTATTCCCTCAGGGTCCCCAGTTTCAGATATCAGAAAGTTTACTGTACTCGGTTATTTTTCCAATAACCTTTTATTCCAAAAGCAGTGTGTGTGCATTGTATATATATATAAAGATATAGAAAATATAGTAAAAAAAAAAAAAAGAGAAATATCACATGAGCTAGAGACCACAGATCTCTGAGCCAGAGATCATTTTTGTTAAATCTTTTGTGTTCATCCTTCTTGGAATGTTTTTTACTCCTTACATGTACATGGTATATAATGTGTGTGTGTTTTTAAAGCGAAATGAGATCTTTTACACTCTCTTTGGAACCTGGTTTTTCGCAGCTAATGATTTCTAGTGTTTCCATTTTAGTAGAAGTTTCATTGTTAAAGTACTCTAAAAATTTTCTTACAGTACTGTCACTATGTTGCTGGGCTAGTGGGAATTGGCCTCTCCCGTCTCTTCTCGGCCTCAGAGTTAGAAGACCCCTTAATTGGTGAAGACACAGAGCGAGCCAACTCTATGGGCCTTTTCCTGCAGAAAACAAACATCATCCGGGATTATCTGGAAGACCAGCGAGAAGGAAGAGAGTTTTGGCCTCAGGAGGTAACAGCTTCAGGGGGTTTGGGGAGAAAGAATTTTGAACGCTCTCTGACAACAAACCATTACATCCTCTTGGTTGCAAGTGACAGAAACACAAATCAAGGTCCCTTAGACAACACAGGAGAATGTGTAGACTAGGTTAGGAATTAAGTTGCTTCAGGGAGACTGGCTGCATCCATCTAGGAGTTCAGGCTGTGTCCCCTTTCTCTTGGACAGGCTTTCTCCAGTGGTGGGTATAACTATGAGTGGGTGTCCCACTCAGAGGCTTGGCTCCTGTATCATAGTTTTTGGATTTTTCCAGATTTTCACTAAAGGGGGGTAAAAAAAGATGAAAAAACTCAAGCTATGCCCAAAACCTAGCTCATGGATAACATGTCCAAAAGCACAAGTGACAGAACATCCCCAGGAACTCCAAACCACAAAAGGGTGCAGACGAAACACCAGCTCCGCAAACGAAAGCAGCAGAATGTGTGCAGGACAAAGCCAGAGCAGCTGCAGAGTAGCTCAGCCCAAACGGGTGCTCCTTGTCAGACGGTGTGAGTCTGCGAGGGCCGTGGCGAAGCCTAGAGCAGCTGGAGAGCACTGGCCCCTTGAGCTGGACGTGGACACTGACCAGCCAGGCTTCTCTTCCTGGACTGGGCCACACTGAGGAGTGAAATAAAAACTGAGCACCTGGACCTAAGAGGGACCTAAGTGACATCAACCAGATACAGCACATGGACCTTGCTTGTTTACGATCCTCATTGGAGGAAACTAAGTGGGGAAAAATCAGACACTGGGACAACATGGCTGCTAACTGGAAAATCTGTATTAAACATTTATCTTTAGTTAACTTTTAGTTGTGATAAGATATATGTGCAAGAAAGGGTCCTGGTCTTTTAGAAATTTATAATAAAATATTAAATGATAACATATCAGGATAAAATGATAAATACAATGATTATTGGGATTTTAAAATAATTTAGGGGCTGGAGTGGTGGAAGCCAAGCGTCAGTACTGCTGAAGCTGGCGGATGGTTACATAGGCACTCATTAACATTTTTCTCTAGGTTCTGCAGGATAGTTGAGTACCATCAATCAGAGTGAGTCTAGGTGCAAGTTAAGAATAGAAAACAAATTTGATTTTCCATTAAATCTGTTAGTCCTTTTAGGCCCAGTCATTTCTTTTGGGGAGTGTATAAAGTTATAATAAGTGTTATTCTTTAGGAAGTTTAAGAATACCTAAGAATAAAAGTAAGTTATTTGCTAGCTTCAGAGAACCCCCTAAATAACATCATTCAGTTCAGTTCAGTTCAGTCGCTCAGTCGTGTCTGACTCTTTGCGACCCCATGAATCGCATCACGCCAGGCCTCCCTGTCCATCACCAACTCCCGGAGTTCACTCAGACTCACGTCCATCGAGTCAGTGATGCCGTCCAGCCATCTCGTCCTCTGTGGTCCCCTTCTCCTCCTGCCCCTAATCCCTCCCAGCATCAGAGTCTTTTCCAATGAGTCACCTCTTCGCAGGAGGTGGCCAAAGTACTGGAGTTTCAACTTCAGCATCATTCCTTCCAAAGAAATCCCAGGGCTGATCTCCTTCAGAATGGACTGGTTGGATCTCCTTGCAGTCCAAGGGACTCTCAAGAGTCTTCTCCAACACCACAGTTCAAAAGCATCAATTCTTTGGCACTCAGCTTTCTTCACAGTCCAACTCTCACATCCATACATGACCACAGGAAAAACCATAGCCTTGACTAGACAGACCTTTGTTGGCAACGTAATATCTCTGCTTTTCAATATGCTGTCTGGGTTGGTCATAACTTTGCTTCCAAGGAGTAAGCGTCTTTTAATTTCATGGCTGCAATCACCATCTGCAGTGATTTTGGAGCCCCCCAAAATAAGGTCTGACACTGTTTCCACTGTTTCCCCATCTGTTTCCCATGAAGTGATGGGACCAGATGCCATGATCTTCGTTTTCTGAATGTTGAGCTTTAAGCCAACTTTTTCACTCTCCTCTTTCACTTTCATCAAGAGGCTTTTTAGTTCTCTGCCATAAGGGTGGTGTCATCTGCATATCTGAGGTTATTGATATTTCTCCTGGCAGTCTTGATTCCAGCTTGTGTTTCTTCCAGTCCAGCGTTTCTCATGATGTACTCTGCATCTAAGTTAAATAAGCAGGGTGACAATATACAGCCTTGACGTACTCCTTTTCCTATTTGGAACCAGTCTGTTGTTCCATGTCCGGTTCTAACTGTTGCTTCCTGACCTGCATACAGGTTTCTCAAGAGGCAGGTCAGGTGGTCTGGTATTCCCATCTCTTTCAGAATTTTCCAGTTTATTTTGATCCACACAGTCAAAGGCTTTGACATAGTCAATAAAGCAGAAATAGATGTTTGTCTGGAACTCTTGCTATTTCCATGATCCAGCGGATGTTGGCAATTTGATCTTTGGTTCCTCTGCCTTTTCTAAAACCAGCTTGAACATCAGGAAGTTCATGGTTCATGTATTACTGAAGCCTGGCTTGGAGAATTTTGAGCATTATTTTACTAGCGTGTGAGATGAGTGCAATTGTGCGGTAGTTTGAGCATTCTTTGGCATTGCCTCTCTTTGGAATTGGAATGAAAACTGCCCTTTTCCAGTCCTGTGGCCACTGCTGAGTTTTCCAAATTTGCTGGCATATTGAGTGCAGCACTTTCACAGCATCATCTTTCAGGATTTGAAATAGCTCAACGGGAATGCCATCACCTCCACTAGCTTTGTTCATAGTGATGCTTTCCAAGGCCCACTTGACTTCACATTCCAGGATGTCTGGCTCTAGGTGAGTGATCACACCATCATGATTATCTTGGTCTTGAAGATCTTTTTTGTACAGTTCTTCTGTGTATTCTTGCTACCTCTTCTTAATATCTTCTGCTTCTGTTAGGTCCATACCATTTCTGTCCTTTATCGAGCCCATCTTTGCATGAAATGTTCCCTTGATATCTCTAATTTTCTTGAAGAGATCTCTAGTCTTTCCCATTCTGTTCTTTTCCTCTATTTCTTTGCATTGATTGCTGAGGAAGGCTTTCTTATCTCTTCTTGCTGTTCTTTGGAACTCTGCATTCAGATGCTTATATCTTTCCTTTTCTCCTTTGCTTTTCGCCTCTCTTCTTTTCGCAGCTATTTGTAAGGCCTCCCCAGACAGCCATGTTGCTTTATTTGCATTTCTTTTCCATGGGGATGGTCTTGATCCCTGTCTCCTGTACAGTCTCACAAACCTCCGTCCATAGTTCATCAGGCACTCTATCTATCAGATCTAGTCCCTTAAATCTATTTCTCACTTCCACTGTATAATCATAAGGGATTTGATTTAGGTCGTACCTGAATGGTCAAGTGGTTTTCCCTACTTTCTTCAATTTAAGTCTGAATTTGGCAATAAGGAGTTCATGATCTGAGCCGTAGTCAGTTCCTGGTCTTGTTTTTGTTGACTGTATAGAGCTTCTCCATCTTTGGCTGCAAAGAATATAATCAGTCTGATTTCGGTGTTGACCATCTGGTGATATCCATGTGTAGAGTCTTCTCTTGTGTTGTTGGAAGAGGGTGTTTGCTATGACCAGTGCATTTTCTTGGCAAAACTCTTAATAGTCTTTGCCCTGCTTCATTCCGCATTCCAAGGCCAAATTTGCCTGTTACTCCAGGTGTTTCTTGACTTCCTATTTTTGCTTTCCAGTCCCCTATAATGAAAAGGACATCATTTTTGGGTGTGTGTTTAAAAGGTCTTGTAGGTCTTCATAGAACCGTTCAACTTCAGCTTCTTCAGCATTACTGGTTGGGGCATAGACTTGGATTACTGTGATATTGAATGGTTTGCCTTGGAAACGAACGGAGATCATTCTGTTGTTTTCGAGATTGCATCCAAGTACTGCATTTCGGATTCTTTTGTTGACCATGATGGCTACTCCATTTCTTCTAAGGGATTCCAGCCCACAGTAGTAGATATAATGGTCATCTGCATTAAATTCAGCCATTCTAGTCAATTTTAGTTCGCTGATTCCTAGAATGTCGACGTTCACTCTTGCCATCTCCTGTTTGACCACTTCCAGTTTGTCTTGATTCATGGACCTGACATTCCAGGTTCCTATGCAGTATTGCTCTTTACAGCATCGGACCTTGCTTCTGTCACCAATCACATCCACAGCTGGGTATTGTTTTTGCTTTGGCTCCATCCCTTCATTCTTTTTGAAGTTATTTCTCCAGAAATAACTCATTAAATAATATCATTAAAGATCATCAAACCAATCCCGTTGTTCAAGTTGAGGCTGTTATTTCACTTCCAAGTTACTAAGATCAAGGAGGGTAACGTTCTTATGGTAGACACTCCGCTCGTTTCCCCGAGATAATTTGTTCAGCCATATTCTTATCAGAATTGGGAACATAACGTTAATCATTAATTATTTTGAGGCCTGGCCACCTTGCGAATGTTTAACGTTTATCTTACAATGCCGTTGTAGCTGATTTTGTTATAGCTGGTTATTTTTTCAGAGGTAGACCATTGCCTTGCGAAAATCAGGAGGCCTTTTTGGCCTGAGGTCATCAAAGTATTGCTCCATCTGTGCTGAACTAATTGTCCCAAAGGGACACTTTCCCATACACTGAACTTATTCTGGGTTGTGGTTAGAGTGTAGTTATAATAGCCTTTGCATGGTGATTAAAACAGATTCAGTCTTGAAAGGTGAGGCAGCGGCAAGATGGACTTTGTATATCATTGTTCTTATTTGCAAAGGTCCTTTCATGTGGCTCACACATCGCTCCCTTGTGCCCATGCTGACTTGTCTTTAATCTGCTTATCTGTCCAGACTTGGAGCAAGTATGTGAAGAAGCTGGGTGACTTTGCTAAGCCAGAGAACATCGACTTCGCTGTGCAGTGTCTGAACGAACTCATCACCAATGCACTGCATCACATCCCCGACGTCATCACCTACCTGTCACGACTTAGAAACCAGAGTATATTTAACTTCTGTGCTATTCCACAGGTACGGAGCGAGGCGCCCGATGAGGAGAGGGCGGGATGCTGGGGGTGGGGATGATGGAAGGCATTTACTATTTGGTCTGTGTATTTAGGAATGGAGAGTTCCTTAAAAGATGACTCTAGTGTATTTTCTCTCTTTGCCCCACAACCACCACACTCAGCTCAGCCTTGACATTAATTAAGTCTATGCTTTTCCAAAAAATTCTAGAACCTATTTTCCCATCAGCTACTCTAAACTAGTTACTTTGATTCTTAGCCTCACTATTTAAATCGAGGGCTTCAACTCCAGATTTTCTGAGTGCTGGGTGAAACACAGGTGAAGCTGTTATTAAAAAGTCAACATTAAGCACTTAACTTTTGCTGTCCTTTTCCTAGATCTTGGGGTAACAGAACATGAAACCTGAGCCTGTGAAACCTAGGAACTTAATTTTTAAATCCCGTTACCAGTTATTTCCGTTTTTAACTCAAAGTGAAGAAAGTTACAGGATTTAGCTGACTTGGAAACTTGGTTTGGTCTGATTCTAATGACCAGCCTTGCCCAGTTGATGGAACTAAAATCTCTGTGCTGGACTTGCATATGGGCATGTGCTTAGTTGTGTCCAGCTCTTTGCGACCCTGTGGACTGTAGCCCACCGCGCTTCTCGGTCCATTGGATTTTCCAGGCAAGAATAACAGAATGAGTTGTCATTTCCTTCTCCAGGGGATCTTCCCAACCCAGGGATTGAAACCAGGTTTCCTGCATTGCAGGTTCTTTCTTTACCACTGTGCCACCTGGGAAACCATATGCTGGAATCTAGGTTTCCATATATCCTAGAAATAATTTTCCTTTTAAGCATGGGAGACCATACCCCCTCGCACCCTACTTTTGTCCCCCACAACCCCCTGTACTTTTTAAAAAATGTATAATGATTATGTTCATTGTAGGAAAAATAGGGAGAAAAAACAAAATAGTGAAAATTTTTCAGATACTATTTTGGAATATGTGTTTTTCAGATCTAATAACTCATTGCCTTAGCATGGAAAATGTTACATTGGATTGTGTGTGTGTGTGTGTGGTTTTATTTTTTTCAAATAAAAAGAAACTTTTGTGACTAAATTATAGAATTATTGAGAACTGCAAAGGGCGCTTGATTCTGTATGTTGCTGAGAAAGGGAAGTGTGGGAGCTGGGGTCGTCCTGGCGTGCTTTCTGTGTGGGTGTTTTCTCTTGGCTAGCTGCATCTTAGCCCTTCGGTGCTTTCTGCCCGTGCTCCCTTCCCGTCTCACGATGGCTGGTTACAGTGCGGTTTCTCGCGTGTTTTCGTGAGGTGAGATGAACGTGCTTTCTGTCTCTCGTTATCCTTAGGTCATGGCCATTGCTACTTTGGCTGCCTGTTACAATAATCAGCAGGTGTTCAAGGGGGTGGTGAAGATTCGGAAAGGGCAAGCGGTCACCCTGATGATGGATGCCACCAACATGCCAGCTGTAAAAGCCATAATACACCAGTACATGGAAGAGGTGGGCTTTATTTAATAATGTTACTATTTAAACATCGGAGAAGGCAATGGCACCCCACTCCAGTACTCTTGCCTGCAAAATCCCATGGACGGAGGAGCCTGGTGGGCTGCAGTCCATGGGGTCACTAAGAGTCAGGCGTGACTGAGTGGCTTCACGTTCGCTTTTCACTTTCATGCATTGGAGAAGGAAATGGCAACCCACTCCAGTATTCTTGCCTGGAGAATCCCAGAGACAGAGGAGCCTAGTGGGCTGCCATCTATGGGGTCGCATAGAGTCGGACACGACTGAAGTGACTTAGCAGCAGCAGCATTTAAACATTCCTTCATATTGGGATATTAGATGATCTCAACAACTCGCAGTGTTACGGCATAAAGACACGGGTTGATGTCCTTTATTCCAGAAGAATAAGCACAGGGAGCCTCCTGTTGGGAGCTTCCTAGTGCCCTGGTCAGAGGGGATAAAGGAAGCCAGGTCTTACGATGGCGCTCCTAGGAGAATCATATTTTTTGAGCTGGAAGATGAAGTTAGAGGCCAACCAGGCTTCTCCTTTTACAGCTGAGGCATGTGAAGCCAGGCCTGGGGCTGATGACATAGCATCTGAGGGGATCCAGGATCGCAGGCCACACTTCCTGACACCCCGTCCAATACTTCATATTATGGCAAGGGCCTCAGTGGAGAATCCATCGTGGGGAATTTTGACAAAGGAAAACCAAGAGGCTGCAACTGTTTCTAAATTTTGTAATGTCAGTCTCATTTCATATGCCAAAATGCATCCCATAAAACAGAGCATGCCTGTTCTAGAACTTTTTCTTAGAGGTTGGGGTTCTCTACTTGGCAGGCCCTGAGCATTACTTCTCAAGTGAGGTGATTTAGCTTCCTCCTCTTCCGAGGACATTTAGTAGCGTCTGGAGACATTTTTTATTTTCACGGGGGGTGTGGGTGGTTGCTGCCTTCCGCTGCGTAGAAACCCGAGAGGCTGCGGTTTGTTCTTACTGAAGGCTGCACTGCAGAAGTAGATGGAAACATAAGACCTCCCTCCCCACAGGCCACCACTGCCCCTGGTTTTCTGATCCCTCCAGTCCCTGTGCTATGTTTTGACAGGGATAAGATTTATACGAGCAGTTTTATCTAAAAATTCTATAATACAATGATTTCCTCCGATTTCCATTGCATATTGCACATTTTTCTTGTATTTCTTTCCTGTCTTCCATCTGCCAAGTTTTAGATCCCTGCATTTCTGTGTGAGGCACTTACTGAAGGTATAGAGATCAGGTTTTTTAAAAAACTCCCAATTCTTTTACAGACTAGATGAACATGTCTAGCTATTGACCAAAAAATAGCTACTGATGAGTTTGGGGACATTGGGGTTCACTGTTTAGCCAGCACTTACTTGGGACTTACTCTGTACCTGGCATAGCAGCCAAATAGGTGGGTACTATTAATATCAAGGAAATCTGAGGCCCTAACACCATGGCTAGGGCCATAATTTGGACCCAGGTCTGGCTGACTTCAGAGCCACTGTTCACCACAGTTCTAAGGGCTTGAATTACCCTTTCTAAATAGTGACATTTTAGGTACTGTTCCCATTTTATATAAATTAGCAACATGCTGTGTAGTTTATAGTTCAGAGAATAGTTTTAATTTTATTCTGATCATTGATTTTAGAAAACCATGTTTTTAAAATGTAGGCAGTTCCATTGCTGATTTAGAATTCATAATTTATTAGGTATTTTCCATCACTACCTGAATTAAAGCCTAGTTGGGATTCACAGTTTGACTTAGGGCAGGGCAGAGCAGAGCAGGCCGCACACAGCTGGCTGACCCCCTGATTTCATAAATGACTTTACATTAGGACACAGCCCCATCCATTTGTTTCTGTTGTCGTCCACGGCTCCCAGGGTTCTTGAGCAGCGGGCTGAGCAGCTATAACTGACAGGGCCCACAGTGCTGAAAATACTTTTTTAGGCCCTTTAGGAAAAGTTTCCAGGGATGTCCCTGGTGGTCCAGTGGCTGAGACTCTGTGCTCCCCTTGCAGGGGGCCCAGATTTGATCCCTGGTCAGGGAACTAGATCCCACATGCTGACCTATTGACTTGCCACAACTAAGACCTGTTGCAGTCAAATAAATAAATATAAAAAAGATTAAAAGTTTGTCCTGGACCTTTGATCCAGGACATAGATTATTTTATTTAAAATTACTCTAGTGAAACTTAAGGTATTTTAGAGGAAATATTAATAGCCATAACTTTATTTGACTTAAACTGAAAATTTCTAAGTCTCAAGGAATGGAATGTGAAATGGCTTTAATGCCAGCCTTAAGGACATTTTGTCAATAAAGTTTCAAGGGAGGACTTTTAGTATGAAGTCCGCAAGTTGTTGGGCATTTTGCTGGTGGCCAGATGTTAGCTCGCATCCGGTCTCTCCTCGCTGAGCACGTAAGTCAGGAAGACACTTACCCCTGGGGTCCCTGGTTGCAGCAGCGGTGCACGTGCAGGGAATTAAGGGCTCTCACAAGCCTGAAGTGGGAAGGACGAGGTGACGCGAAGCCCATACCCCCTGAGCAGGGCAGCTGCTCCTCAGGGCCTCGTCCTCTGGAGCCGCCTCCACTGGAAGGCAGTCTGGGTACCTGGCAGCTGGTGAGAAGCTCCACCAGCTATTTTGGGACAAAAACAAATGCTCAGGCAAACAGCCAGAAACTTTTGCTTCCTTCTCTGCTAAAGATGATTCCTTGGCAAGGACCAACTTTTTCTAGCAGGTGGAGCTTCCTGTTTGGCTGTGGTCTGTGTTCCTCAAACCCCGTGGATCCTCTTGACTCAGAGCGTAGTCCTGTGCCCCCGCAAGTGGGTTAGCATTTTGGTTCTTGAGTCAGAATGCTTCTATTGCAGGATGCCCAGGTGGCGCCCGTGAGCACAGTCTGAAGAGCAGGCAGGGGATTGGACGTCTGAGTTCTTTGTGTCCCTACCCCCATGCTTGTGCTCTTTCCCTCCTGCCCTCCCTGGCTACTCCACCGCAGCAAGTGTGATGGGCGAGAAGGGACCCGAGGAGGCCCTTGGCCAGACCTGGGCGTTCGGGGCGGGTGTTCCAGAAAAACTTAAGCCGAGGCTTGGGCAGGAGGGGGTACTCAGGCTGAGGACAGGACATGGGAACAGCATTCCCGGGCAGAGGGAATGGTATGAACAAGGAGGGGAACAGGAGCGGCATCGCAATATCATTTCCCTCCACCACGTCACTCTGCTTCAGCCTCAACAAAGAATGTGGATGCCACTGGCTCTTTGAAGTGCTGGGATAGAGCCCACTGGGATGGCCCTGCTGCTCCGGGATGGGCTAGGGGATCACCCAGACTAGGCTGATATCCTGCCTTATTAGTGGAGTGGTTTAGGGTTGTTACTTTTGTATTCTGTGAGCCTCAGTTTTCTCACTGGTCAAATGGGCATAAAATGCCTGGCTGTTGCAGATTGTCGCAAGAAGTGAGCACAGATATTTATAAGGTTTTTAGGATTTACTGTGTTTTCCTCTTTCTTCAACAGATTTATCACAGAATTCCCACCTCTGACCCCTGTTCCACTAAAACACGGCAGATCATCTCCACCATCAGGACACAGAATCTCCCCAACTGTCAGCTGGTCTCACGGAGCCACTACTCGCCCATCTACCTGTCATTTGTCATGCTCCTGGCGGCCCTGAGCTGGCAGTACCTGAGCACCCTGTCCCAGGTCACAGAGGACTACGTTCAGACGGGGGAGCACTGACTGGCTCGGTCTGGAGACTGAGCGCCCCACCTCCCCAGCCCCCATCTGGGAAACAGACTGACCTTCTCTTCAAGGATGGATGTGGGCTCCTTCTCTGTTTTCCCCTCCTGTTTTAATCCCTCAAAGAGTTCTGTGGGCCTGGACCTTTAGAAACTGTGACCTGTGGTGGAGAAAAAGATAGGATTAAAGGGAAAGGACACTTAGCCACCTGTACTCACCTGTGCAGGGTTCACGGCTGCCATCAGGGAAGGGGCTGCATCCGGGCCTGCAGAGGAGATCACAGTGTGAATACAGCCTAGAGTTACAATTAAATGTATTTAATGCAAAACAACTTTTGAATACCTATCGCAGTAGAAAGTGAAGTTAATTTTTTTTCCATTCGCTTCTTTTTTCTTTTTCATCGTTTTGTTTCTTCCAGTGGACTTGAATGTAGCAGGTGTGAATATCTGTAGAGTTCTAGGAAATATTCCTAAGAATGCAGACTGTCTGCTGCACGTGAAGCCTGGGAGGCAACTTCTGGTGAAGTTGGCATCATTTCCTCGTTTAAAGGGAGTTTAGGTTTCAGGATTGCCGTTGGTCCCTTCGTAGCAGGTAAGTTTCTAGTTGAAGCTAATGTTTTTGAGATTTTTATAATAAAGAATTGAATTATTCAGCGTTTGTCAAGGGTAGTTCACTTGAAGCCTGGACAGGCATGGCAGGTATGGAACTCCAGGTAAGGAGTTGGTGGTTGAGGCACGGTGGCAGGCTGCTGTCCCCAGAAAGCTGGAACCACCCAGCTGCCCAGCTCCACACTGTTCCTGCCAGGAAGGGAGCAAGGCGTCCCTTCTACTGGCCTGCTGTGCTTCTGGCCAGTTATATTAGCTGTGTTCAGACATTTGATTGAATTCAGAGGTTATTTTGTTTCTCAAGAAAGGCAGATGTTTTTCTGGTGACTGGCTTGAACGCCGAGTGGCACTTAGCCCCATTCCCCCAGCACAATGGTCTGTCTCCCTTTTCCCCCAGGCATTGCTGAAGTTTGGGCCGTGCCCACCCAGTGACTCCCTGAGGCTCAGCACAGAGCCCGAGAATCCCTGTTGGAGGGCATGATAGAACTTTCCAGAAGCCAGGCTCTTGGTGTATATAGTGCACAGTCTGTTTTGCTTCGGCTCTTTACGTAGTGAGTCACCGAAAGAGGTTTGTTCCAGCAATAACTGGGTTCACACTGCTGTACTCATACCGACACAGATTCTGGTCGTGTGGCCGCTGCTGGCCATCTGATAACAGACTGATGGTTAGTTTGACAATAGACTTGGGGTTCATGGAGGTTTCAGGTCCTCAGTTTATTTGAGACTAAAACCAGTCACCACACTGACCCAAAGTTACTTGCCACTTGGGAGCACAGCTCTAAGCCAGACTCAACAGATTTTCCAAGTATTTGTAATTTAAGCATCAAAACTTAGTCTTGATATTCCAAGGTAGGTTGTTAAGATTTATATGTTGAAACCTATTAGTTCTGCTAAAGTTCACATCGGACACAGGACAAGCTGGTGGCAAACCTTGGTCTGAGGATGCACTGGAAGGTTCTCTCCTCGCTCAGCCGTGATCTATGGGGCTTTCTGAACCTCTGGGTGGTGTGGGTCCCTCCCAGCTGTAAAGCTGTTGGGGCTCTTGGCCCTGGTACACACTCCTAAGCTCTTTGGAAGAACATTTGCCTTCTAAATGTTTCTCTACTATTGATATAATTGCCAGATAAATACAAGATGTACAGTTAAATTTGAATTTCAGATAAACTTTCTTCTAGTATAATTATATCCCAAATATCACACAGGACATATTTATACTTTAAAAAGGTGTTCTGGGACTTCCCTAATGGTCCAGTGGTTAAGAATCTGCCTGCCAGTGTAGGGGACACAGGTTCAATCCCTGGTCTGGGAAGATCCCACATACTCGGAGCAACTAAGCCCGTATGCCTAGAGCCCTTGCACCTCAACAAAGAGGAACCCTCCCTCCCTCACTGCGACTAGAGAAGGCACAGGCATAGCATCTCCGGAGACCCAGCATAGGCCAAAAAACAGATTTTTTAAAAAGGACTTCTGAATTCAAGTTGGGCATCCTGTACTTTTAGTCTCTAAATCTGTCAGCCCTGCCCTCTACTCTGCACTGTAATTATATGTATAGCATCCTTGGTATAGTCTACTTGGTTCCTACTTCCAGTGAGAAGTTTTAAGTTGTCCTCACAGGAGTTTCTGACAAATCTGAATCTAGGGCTCTAATTCAAGAAGCTCACAGAGCCCAACCCCATTTGGGCAGCTTTCTGGAGTTGTAACTAAGACCTGCACCCATAAACACACCCACCCTTCCCTGGGAAACTGCTCCGAAGCCCCCATCTTCTATTTACTGGGCCCCTTCTCTGGGGCTGGGGGTGTAGCGGAAGGAGGAGGAGGAGGAGTGGCTGGATGTCTGATAATTAACAGGCATTCTAGGTTCTTACTTTGGGGAACAGCTCTAAGGCTGAAGGTGAACTGGCCTGAAGGTTCCAGATTACTAGGACCATGCTTTCTCATAGATTTTTCCTAGTCATGTATGGATGTGAGAGTTGGACCATAAAAAAGGCTGAGTGCCAAAGAATTGATGCTTTTAAACTGTGGTGTTGGAGAAGACTTGGACTGCAAGGAGATCAAACTAATCAATCCTAAAGGAAATCAATCCTGAATATTCATTGGAAGGACTGATGCTGAAGCTGAAACTCCCAATACTGTGGCCACCTGACTCACTGGAAAAGATCCTGATGCTGGGAAAGACTGAAGGCAGGAGAAGGGGACGACAGAGGATGAGATGGTTGGATGTCATCACCAACTCAGTGGACAAGAGTTTGAGCAAGATCCAGGAGTTGGTGATGGACAGGGAAGCCTGGCGTGCTGCAGTCCATGGGGTCACAAAGAGTTGGACACAACCGAGTGACTGAACTGAAGCTTTCTCAGGAGACCTGGGGAGGTGCCTCAAAACCTGCATTTTTAACAGGTCCCCTGTCAGTCTCAACTGCGGACTCAGGTCTGCCCCAAATTCTCCATGTCTTAGAACCTTGGAGATGGCAGTGCTGCCGGCCCATGGGCCAGTCCTGAGTAGCAGGGCTCTTCAGTGTAGTGTTCTGATGCATGCTCCGAGTGGGATAGACTGATCGACCTTTGCTCCCACTTCTAACAAAAATATGCCCTCCTCCACTTGAAGAATGAAAAGGCACTATCACTTCCAACCGTCCCTTTGCTTGGAGGCACCCAAGAAAAAGTGAGCCGAGGTGACAAGGTGGTATCAGTGTGGCAGTTTTTTTTACTGAAGTAGTGACATCAATCCCAACCCTAAATGCTGCTTTTTGTTTCCTATCAACGATTCCTTAGGCCGAGCATGAAGATGCCCTAAGGTCCATTTTGGTCCACTTAGAGCATCTCTGCTAGCTTCCGGGTAAGGATGGAGGTGCCGGTGGGTACATAGCATGGATTGGAGAAAGTAGGAAATGGGATTATTCAACTCAAGTTTAGGAGTGGGTAGAAAATGTTAGAACCGAGGTTATGCATGTTTCCTAGCTGAAATTGTACAAATAATGCAATGATATATTTACAGCTTTAAACTTCATTAAACATTCCATAAGTACTGGGTTCCACCAGTTTTTCCTACAATGTTAACGAGAAGTTTAAGAGCTTGCATGAGGTAGTTCTGATCCTAACTTCTGAAGCACATCCGAGGTCCAACCTCCCCGCTTCTCAGAAGAGCACTGGTCCAGCCCCCAGTCGTGGAAGGGAAGTGAGCTGTGGTATCAACAGGGCGGTGATGGCGGGAGAGGGGTGGATGTTGCCAACTCTAATGGCCTCCTGATCCCTCAAGAACTGGAGTCCTTCCTTTGTGTATGTATGTTCCTGTGATGTTGGGAAAGATCGGGGGCAGGAGAAGAGGACGACAGGATGAGATGGTCGGATGGCATCACCGACTCAATGGACATGAGTTTGGGTGAACTCCGGGAGTTGGTGATGGACAGGGAGGCCTGGCGTGCTGCGGTTCATGGGGCCGCAGAGTCGGGACACAACTGAACTGAAACTGTTCCTGCGTGTTATCTAGGACAATGCAAAAGAATACAAAGGAATACGTAATTAAAAAAACTTATTTGGCTGCACTGGATCTTAGTTGCAGCATGTGGGATCTAGTTACCTGCAGGGACTGAATCGGGCCCCTGCACTGGGAACACGGTCTCAGTCACTGCGCCACCAGGGGACTCCAGAAATAAATAATTCTTAACCAGCAATGTAAATCCAAGAGACCAGGAGCTCATAAAACCACACGTGGACTCGGCCTCCACCCAGTTCCAACGCTGGAGGGCCCCAGGACGCTGGCCTTGTAGAAGGGCTGGTCACACCACCACCACGCACGCCTGCAGGACTCCAGGTCACTGCTGGCATATGGTTGGTGAGAGAGGTGAGCGTTCTTCCCTCAATAAAACAGGGACAGAGCTGCTCAATCAACAGAAGAGGGCCGATGAGAATAACAGGAAAATAAGAGATGAGGCACCATGGTTTGAAAGTACAGCAGCAGCAATGTAGTTAAAATTAGGTGTTTATTTGGTTCCACTCAACTGAGGCAAGACATTCCTGGTTAGAGGTTCAAGGGCACCCAGATTCATGGGAACACGATTCTTTCTAGGGGATGAGGAGAGACAGCAGCTAGAAGTCCACAGACAGTGACACACAACCCTGGAGCTGCCACCAGAATGCAGGCTTCACGCGGAAGGAGAGGCTTTTTACTGGCAGGCAGCATTCCTTGTGTTTAACAGGGGGAAGCAGTGATTGTGAAAGGTACAAGTTGGCTTCCTGCCAAACTAGTTTCGCTGTGGATTAGAGGGCAGCAAGGTCAGTCAAGTCACAACCGCCTAGTTTGAAGGAGACAATCCATACAAGTAGTACAGCTCTTCCATCTCATTCACATGATTAGCCGAGGTGCACAAAAAGAAAACTTAAAAGGATCACAGCAAGGACAGGACCAGAGAGGGTGAGCCGTGCTGCGAAGCTCGACAGATGCGGGGGACCTGGGAGAACAATAGGGCTTTCTCCAAAGGGCTGCCCCACGGTCTCGTCTCAGATCTGTCCTACTCCAGATCCAGAAAGCTGCCTGCTTGTGCAGGGACCTAACTAGGAACTCTGCTTTCCACTCTTGGAAATTACAAACCCTTCAAGGTCTTGCTCCCTGGTGATGCAGAGGTAGGGGTGGGGGGCAATACAGAAGTGGTCAGGGCAGAAGCAGGGGCAGCGGGCACTACACAGTTGGTCTACAGGGGAAGGTCCGCCCTGCTGCGGCAGCGGCTTGTATGTCTGTGTGTGCGCGCTGGGGCAGCAGTCTGTCCCTGGGCAGGCCTGGCTGTGTCCCTGGAAGACAGACCCGATGGCAGACACACAGCTTGGCCCAACCCAGTCTTCTTCAGACCCTGCCTAAGATCCCTTATATCTTATCATAATTCAAAAAATAAAAGACATCCTAACACCCGCCCCCCACCCCTCCACCTCAGCCCCAGTCCAAGTGGCTGTATTTAGGGGAAGACTGGCCCTGGGTCAGCAGACAGACCCCTCACGCAGATCAGATCTTCTAGTGCTGATGAGCGCACGGCATTCCAGCCACAATTTCCGACTCGATTCCACAGTGGTCCTGTCCTCTGAGGATTTTGAAAAAGCCTGGAAAGCAGGAGTAAGACGCATTTAGTCTGCTTGGATTGTGACCTTTGCCGACACACCTAGCGTGCATGCTCAGTCATGTTTGACTCTGTGATCCCATGGACTATAGCCCACCAGGCTCATCTGTGCATGAGATTTCCCAGGCAAGAATACTGGAGTGGGTTGCCATTCCCTTCTCCAAGGGATCTTCCTGACCCAGGGATCAAAACCGCATCTCCTGTGTCTCCTGAATCAGCAGGCGAATTCTTTACCACTGAGCCACCTGGGAAGCCACAGACCCACCCCTGAAAGACAGGGGAATGGAAGTCACAAACCAGCCCCAAAGCTGTCACCAACTGGCACACACGGTGATCAGCGGGCTTCCACTTAACCTCCCACTCAGTCCTACATCAGACTTCTGGATGGTATGGCCCCCTGCCCCCTGCACCTGTTGCCCTGAGGAACCAGGATGAGCACATCTGGCTTGAGGCTATGCCCCCATCCACACACCTCTTGGGATCAGAGGCTGCCCTTGTGGCAAGGGGAAGCCCCAGCACAGCTGGCGGACACGATGCCCACTGTGCCCTGGCTTGGGTGCCCTCCTAGCGGGCACTGTGCTCACCTTTGTCACCCCAATCAGTGTTCCAGGAGTTGCCGACCAGCCAGTAGGGGGTGTCGTTCTCCACTCCCCAGCCTAGGATGCGGATGGCGTGGCCTCCCATCATCTCTCCGGAGACGTGCTGGTACACCCCTGAAGGGGAGGACAAGGCCCTTCAGGCTCAGCCTGGGCACCGCTGGTCTCCCACAGCAGCCCACCCGCTCAGCTGGCCAACCCCACAAAGGACAGATGGAACCAGGACAGGCCCTGGTGTTTCACGGGAAGACTCCAGGGATTCCCATAACATCTGGGAATTATTTAAATATATTTTTGAAAGCCCAGCACACTTGAACATGGGGGATAAATATTAAGATGGAGGGCAATACAATGTGCTTGTTGGCTGCCTTTTAAGTTAGAAACTCTGACACATTAAAATATCAACGATTATTTTTTGTACATACTAGGACTCCATGCAATGACTTGTCAAAGGCATTCTGTGGCTTAAGAGTTTTAAATTGCTAATCTGGGGCACACCATGCAGACTGGGTGCTAAGGAAGAGGGCTGGGCTGGCAGCTGCAAGTCTGACTGATGGGAAGAGATACCCGCTAAGGTGCTCAGAGGACCACCAGGTTACTGATGAATGACTGTCCAATTGGAAATGTGTTCTCTTTTATAACACTGGTGGAAGTTAAGAATTGCCAGGTTTAAAATTTTTTTCTCACCAGGCAACTCGGTCTTTTTTTTTTTTTTTTTCAAATGACTGGAGAGCTTTGAGTTTTTGAACAAGCAGAATACAAAATGAGACAGAAGTCCTCAGCACAGACTGTTTGTCTGGAACGGGGGATTTCTAAGACAGCTCTTGGGTGGGGACCATCCTGCCCCCTTCCCCCTTTGAGTCCCCACAGGAAGATGCTCCCCGTTTCCTCACCCACTGGGGGCTGGGCACAAGGCTAAGACTTTGTCAAGACAAAGATGACGGAGGAGGTCACTCAGTGCAGACACGGGAAACCTGCGCATGTGCTGGGGAAGTGATGGAGCTGGAGAGATGGGGCCAGCGGCTCCAGAAGGAGCAGAAAGTAGGAGACGCTTGGGAGGAGAGGTGTTGGCCATGGAGAGGGCGGGTGCGAGGGGCTGAGAGAGTGGCCAGCGGCATGCGGCACTGCTGGAGGCCCAGCGCACCCCCAAGACGTCCTGCCAGCCAGGAACCCATACCTGCCTCCCCGGGTGCCGTCAGTGGGGCTGGGGGGGATACACACCAGACTTGTATAGCAGGAAGTCGGAGTACACAGAGAAGGCCCCCTCGACTGGGCCATTCTTGTAGATCTCTGCCATGATCTCCTTCTCGTTGCTGGAGACGCTGTAGGAACTGCATCCTGCGAAGAAACCAACCAAGTGGGGCAGGCGCCTCCGGCAGGGGGTGAGCCACTCCACGATTCATGGGGTTCCAGCAGGCAGGACCTTGGTGTGTGTGCGTGTGTGCATGAGGCCCTGGAAGCAGGGCAGGAGCAGGAGGCTCCTAGGCCAGATCACTCCCCTGTGACTGAGGGGTTTGGTCTCTTCCTTCTGAGACTGAGGGTCTAAGACTCCGTTCAGGGTGGAGACACGCAGAGAACACTGTGCTGCTCCCTCCCACCAAAGAGGCACTAACCGCATCGCTTCTCCTGACCTATGACTCCAATGCCTGGCCTCCTCCTTCAGCTTTCCTGGGCCCAGGGGCGGGGGTCGCCCATCCCACTTACCAAAATGCTTGTCGTCTTTGTAGGACGGGCTGTAGCCAGGCTCACAGATCTTGCTGCACTTGGGGGTGTCCCCCTCACCGGTGCACGGGGGCCGGGAGCCGTTCACATGGTGCTCACAGGGAGGGATGGAGTACGGTCTGCAACCTGGGGGGCCAAGGAGAAAGGTGGGTGTCAGCAGGAAGCCCCTCAGAGGCCAGAGAGAAGAATCAGGGCGATAGCTCATGAGAACAGAGGTCACCCAGAGTCTGTGGCGCCAGCACTGCCCTCTTCCAGTTGCTGACTCTGTGTACACAGAGCTGCCCCGTCTTCCACCTGAGTTTTCAGCCCAGCGTTCAATGTACCCTCAACCCTGATCTTCACTTAACAGGAGAAAATGAGACCACTATTACTCCTGCTTATAAAATCCATCTGGCTGGATGGGATTTAAAGGCAGACACTCACCTACATGCGAGTCATAGAGGCCCCCGGACACTAAGCCTTTCTTTGTCCAGAAGTTCCAGGCTCCAGAGGGGAAGCCACCGTTACAGCTGAGAAAAGAGCCACTCATTAAACAGTGTGAGAATTGTCCTGGCTGCTCCCAGACCACCACCCACTGCACCCATCACCGCCTCAGCAGCTGGCCTGTCGGTTCTCCCAGATCCCCAAAATTCCCCAATTCTCCTCCTGATAGTCACTTCCTGCTGGGAATCACCCAGGACTGCCCACAAAGTACTTTCATAATCAGAAATACTTTCTGAATCATGTGCTCACCAGGAGGCTGTGTCTTCTCTCTGCACAGGGGTTCTCAAAGGGCAGCACATGATAATCCCTGGGGCTATGTTACAAATACCAATTCCAGGAATTTCATTGCTGTGGGCTGAGACCTACACACTCCCTTTTTACTTTCTTTTCAGGCCCCAGGTTTTTCTAATCTGCAGCCACATCTGAGAACCACTGTTGCAAAACCAAGGCCAGAACTGGCAGAAAACAGGGAGCTGTGTCCCTAATGTGGCTTATCTAGGAATCCATCAAACCTCAGTCACAGAGAAGAAGACAGGCCCCAAGCTGTTCCCCGAGGAAAAGGAAAGGAGAAGCAGCACAATAAAACCCAGAAACTAAACCAGGAACATCTGTTTTCCCCCGACCCAGCCCCAGTCCAGCCCTGTGGGGACCCAGCCTGGTTTCAGGAGCCTCCTAAAAGCAGTATCTCCCAGGGCTGGCTTCCAGATGCCCTGGGGCCCCATTGTGTCTCGGCAGAGACATCGTCCAGCCCGAGGGAGTATCATGCCTGTCCCCTACAGGGAGCCCTCCAGTCCACGTCTACCCACAGGTCTCCTGGGGAAGCTCCCAGGGGCTCCGGCTCACCCGTCCCCACACTCGCTGCCACAGCAGGTCAGCATGTCCTCAGCAGACACCTCCACGTTGACACGCCCCTTGCTGTGGATGCAGATCCGGTCAGAAATGGCTTCCACAGCCCCGAACGCCTGCAGGGACAAGGCCCCCCGAGGTGAGCCCCACTCCACGCTGCAGTCCCTCTAGCCCGCACCCAGGAGACCACAGCTGACACCTCGGGCCTTTCTGGTGGCTTGTTTCCCTCAAGGCTTGTCCTGGGGCTCAAGCTGGGCTTTAAAGCAAGAGACCAGTTCACCCCAGACCTCTATCTGGGCATTCTGAAACATGCAGTTTTTGGATTTTTAACATAAAAGTATAGCTTGCACAAAGGACAAATACTGTTATGATGCCACTTATATGAGGTACCCAGACTAGTTAATATCATAAGAGCTCCCCTCCCCAAAATAAAGAAGTCAGGGGTGGAGTGTACGACTGTTAGCATAACTGATGCCATCTTGGGACCCTACAGTTTCTCTGGTCCCTTTGCTGATGTACCCTGACTGCACGATGCAGTGAATCACTTCTATGTCATCAAAGGCTTTAGTATTTAACAGATTTGTTTCCTAATCATTAGGACCATGTAGCCTCTATGTTCTGTTAGTCCCCAACGATGAAAACTTTCGCTGACATAATGCCTAGTTACCATTCATGAATCTTGACTTAAGAATGTACTTCCCATTTTCAAGCTTCTAACTACCCACCCCCATACCCTAGGTTAGCTATAAAAGTCCAGAGGCTCCTCAGTGGTGTGGAGTGCAGCTGCAAATGCTTCTAGACTCTTGCTCCCACTCATATCCCCCATCCTGATCCTACCCTGTGAGTCACCCTATAATAAACTGATTCACTGATTAAAAAAAAAAACCCAGAAAAATCATAGCACAGGGAACTTTACTAAGTGCTCTGTGGTGACCTAAATCAGAAGGAAATCCAAAAATCGGGGGGTATATGTAGCTGATTCACTTTGCTCTACAGTGAGAACCACCACAACCTCGTAAAGCAATTTTGTGTACGTGTGTTCAGTCGTGCCCAACTCCTTGCAACCCCATAGACTGTAGCCCGCCAGACTCCTCTGTCCTGGGAGTCTCCTGTCCCTGAGAGTCTCCAGGCAAGAATACTGGAGTGGGTAGCCATTTCCTTCTCCAGTGGAGCTTCTTGACCCAGGGATTGACGGGTCTCCCACACTGCAGGCAGATTCTTTACTGTCTGAGCCATCACTCCAACAAAAATTAAAAGAAAAAAAATAAAAGTCATGAGAAACAGAAAGCAGAAGAGTGGTGGCTGGGGACTGGTGGAGGCGAGCAGGAGTTTCTGTCTTGTGGGGATGGAGTCTCAGCTCTCCAAGGTGACGGGTTCTGTGGACTCAGGTGGTGATGGCTGCACAGCAACGGGAATGAACCCGATGCCGCTGGCTGGCACACTGAACGACTGAGATGGTGACATTTATCTCACGTATTTTACCCGCACAAGCACAGTTAGGGCAGCTCATTGACACAGATGCACGGCTACTTCATGAAGCAGTGTGTGCGTGCTAAGTCGCTGTAGTCGTGTCCAACTCTGCGTGACCTTTGGACTGTAGCCAGGCAGAGCAGGGGTCAAAGCTAATGGTGTCTGCTGATGGCCCAGGACAGGGTGTTCAGCAGAAATCAAAACTGCTTCACAACCCATATGTGGGGCATGCCTTGTACAGGACACTCTGCCTGTCAATTCTTCCATCTGGTCCTGCAACGATCACGACCGCCAGGGATCTTTCTTTTACACTAGGGGAGACTGAGCCTCGAGAAGTTTATGTGACTTGCCTAGACTCAACCTGTCTAACCTTAGATCCCCTGGTTGATCCCACCCTTCCTCAGCCCCTCGCCCCAACCCTCCCTTCTGGCCGGCAGGGCCTCACCCAGCAGGAGCCACAGGATCCCTGGTCTCGGATCTCTTTGATGGTTGGGCAGTTTGGCCACTGTTCCCGGGCATCGAAGCTGTCAGGCAGAACCATATCTGCAGCAAATGCGTCCCTGAAAAACGAAAGGTCTCCATCTCAAGTTGTCACCTTACAGTCCGCACCCCCAACCCTGTGGCCTGGGCTGTCACTTGGCAGGGAGAAGCATGAAGATGTGTGGAGGGGGCCATGTGCAAGGACCATGGGCAAGGACATCCCCTTAGAATTTTATTAAATTTTTTTTTTTTTGCTGCGCCATGCAGCATGCAGGATGCTGGTTCCCCGACCAGGGACTGAAATCATGCCCTGAGGAGTAATAGCATGGAGTCCTAACCTCTGCACCGCCAAGGAACTTCCCACTTGGAGCTTGATAAAAACAAAACTGGGTTCTACTCCAAATAACCTACCGTTCTGTATACTTCTGCCTAAATTTATTTTATGCAGATTTTTAAAGGGTTTTAACCTCAGGGTCCAGATAATTACATCTCTTGCTTTCCCCACGCCATCCTGAATCAACATCTGCCAGATGTCCGTCACTTTTCAAACATCTTCACAACAATGGTCCCATCACTTAACTATCCCAGCCTCACAGATTTTTCTAATGCTTTCTTCAAGGAAGTATCTGCGTGAAAAATGCAGACTTTTCCAGAAAAATAAAACATTAATGGCAGATCACATGGTTTTTTTCAGGTTTTCCTTATTCAAGACCATTCAGACCTGAGGCCTCGCCCTCTGCAGCTGGGACCCCTGAGAAGCACAGGAGGAAACTCTGGTGCTGGGAGCGGGGCCCTGTGCCTCAGGCAGGGTCCCTGAAGCTCGGGGGGGGGGGGGGTGCGGGGCGAGTGAGGCCTCTGGATGCCAGGGAAGCCTTCCTGTCTCCCCCTTGCCCCTATGCCAAGCATAATCTCTGCCCACATGGCAGCAGTCCTGGTGCAGTCAGGTGCCCTACCCAGGAGCGGGTACGCACCTCTGGGGCAGCTTGGGCCCGCCCAGGATGGCACCACACAGCTTCTTCACGTAGCTCAGGTCCACGTTGTAGAAGTTGTGTCCAGCCTGGAAAAGAGCCCCACCCAGAGCAGTCACCCACCAACTTGGGGGGGCTGGGGGTGTGGCATGTGCACACCACCCACACAGGGCCTGACAAGGCCAGGGGTTCCCTCAACCCCATAGAGCAAGGGTGCTGGGGCACTGCTTCAGAATGATGTCTCTCCCCCAACCAATTCATGTTGAAACCTAACCCCACTGTGATGCTGTTACCCAGTGGGGGCCTTTAGAGATGATCGGGTCATGAGGGTGTAGTGCCCTTTTATAAGGAGACCCCAGAGATCAAGCTTGCTCCTCAGGCCAAGTAAGGACACAAGAAGTCACCACTTGCCACCTAGGAAAGGGCCCCGACCAGAACCTGGCCACGCTAGCACCCTAATCACATCACCCCAGCTGTGAGCTCCACGGGAGCTGGTTTACCCCCTCATGCAGCTGCACACACTCGTACTCATACTCTCACACACACAGACAACACACACACACACAAGGAAGGGGACAGGGCAGTGGGCACGGGCCTACGCAATCCAGGACCATTAATCAGATCAGCTGTCCAGGACACACCAGCCCCTGGGCCACAGCTGCAGCCCCTCCCTCAGGAGTCAGAACACACAGTGGGGGGCCCCCAGCCCACCTTCCAAGTGGTGTTTTGCTTGTTAACATAGTTGACCATCTCATCAGACAGAGGTGGGAAATGCAGGCTGCTCCGGGCACTGGTCAGCACCAGCAGGCAACTGAGGGTGGCCAAGAGCTGCCACATTTTGAAAACTGGATTGGAGATTCACCTGGAGAGGAAAGGACACAAGACATCGTATGTTTCTTCCTTCAGTTCAAGTGCTCAACACACACAAGGCATCACCTCAGGATGCACTGTTCTGGGGGCCTCGTCCCATCCTCTTTCCGCCGTCTGCCCCCTCATGCTCCTTGGTTTCCCCTTCCAGAACCAGGGTGTCGGCAGAGTGCCTGCAGGGACCTTGGCACCTGTGGGCTCTCATGCCTTGTCTCAGAGTCCCAGCCCGTGCTCACAGCACACAGGACTGCACGATGGACTGAATGTGTCCCCTGCCCACAAATTCAAGTTGCAATCCTACCCCAGAAGGTGATGGTGTCAGGAGGTGGGGCCTTTGGGGGAATGGTAAGGTCATGAGGGTGGAGCCCCTATGAGTGGCATTAGTGCCCTGATTATAAAAAAGATGCTACAGAGCTCCCTTGCCTCTTCCTCCATGTGAGGACACAGGGCAGTCTGACCAGGCAGGGTGACCTCAGTGGACCACACTGGCCCCTGATCTTGGACTCCCAGTCTCCAGATCTGAGAGCAGTAAGTTTGTCTGGAAGCCACTGTCTGTGGCATTCTGCTGCAGCTACCTGAATGGCTAAGAGAGACTGTGTGGTCCAGGAATACAAGACAGCAAGCCAAGGAAGGGCTGTGCCATATGCATAGGCCCCACCGATGTGGGCAGGACACCGTGCCACTTAAGTCACCAAAAGGGCCAGGTAAGGGCTCACTGTCTGAAATGGTGCTGGTCACTGCATGGTTTGTGAACCAACTATCTCGTGAGCTATGAGGTTGGGGCAAAGGCAGCCTGCTGTCTGTCAGAACCCACCCCAGGGCCCAGGTGACAAGCAATGCCAACAAGCCCATCCCAAACAAACAGATAAAGCCGAATCTTCAGGCAAAGTCAAGTCTACGGCCCCTGCTGCTGCGGCCAACCTGCCTCGCCACGCACTACTGGAGCAACGTTTGGGACTGTTCTCAAGTTTGAGCTCCCAAAGAGTAAACCCCTTCCCCTGTGATCACATCTCAACTGGAAGCCCAGTGAGAGAGAAAAAAGGAAACCAAAGATAAATCTCACAAGCCACATTTTGAACACACAAGCAAACACAAGTCCACCTCCAGCTCCGCATGCCTTTCTCGAGAGCCGTGGCCTAGAGCTGGTTTAGCCGGTGGCACAGGTCTCCTGGGACTACCTGTGGTTTTTCCAGTCGGACGAGGACTGTGCTTCAGAGACGGGGCTCCCGAGAAGGCAAGCCGTCCCATTACCACTACGGCCTCAGATCCTGGACTGGCCTGCAGGTCAAGAGACAGGCAAGTTCTAGCTAGGCCTCTGAGTCACACTCTTAGGCAAGAGGCTCTGATGAGAGCAAGAAATATGACCCAGGTGCCACAGCACCGCCGGGCCTGGGGAGATGCCCTCTCAGTGAGTGTGCGTGTGTGTGTGTGTGACGTGGGTGAGAGCGCTGAACACGCTGCCTCCCACACAGTGAATTATATTTAAGCAAAAACAAATCTAAATTTATCTGTTGCTTAAGCAACAAGCCACTGGGAAGAATCCATGTGTGAGGCTGGCCAGGCAGTTCTAGAAAACAGCAGTGACGGAGGCCTGAACCCCAGCGTGGCAAAGGTATGATAAACCCTGGGGGACGCCAGCTCAGGAAGGGGTCCATCAATACAACAGGCCACTTGGAGGCATAGCCTGTGTGTGGCAGAGGCGCGGGAGGAAACACACATCTCAGCGGATGGTGTCTGCACACCTGGTTGTGCATTTACAAAAAGGAAAAACAGTGAGACTGAATCTTTACCCTCAAGTTCTCACACACACAAAAACGCTACATGGGACAAAGGTCTTACATAAAAACACAGAAGTTGTGTGAGAAAATAAGCACACTTTAAAAAAGTAATATTGGGACTACCCTGGTGGCTCAGGGATAAGGAATCTGCCTGCCAACGTGGGAGACGCAGGTTCAATCCCTGACCTGGGAAGATCCCATATGCCTCAGAGCAACCAAGCCCGTGTTCCCCAACTACTGAGCCTTCTCCCTAGAGCCCGGGGACTGCAAATGCTGAGCCCGTGTGCCACAGCTAGACAGTAGCCCCTGCTTGCCAAAACAAAAGAAAGCAGAGACCCAGCAGAGCCAAAAATAAGAATCTTTAAGGTTATCAAAACAAGCATAATATTGGAGTAAGGAATGCCTAAGATTGACATAAAACAGAGCCCTTAAGGGGAAAATGTTCGATTACATGAAAGTAAAGCCTCCCTTCTAGAAAAAAAAAATGACAAAATAAAAAACAAAAAGCAAAGTGACAGACAAAAAACAGCCCTTACATATACTTAAGGCTTTGTTTCCCTAATAAGCAAAGGACCCAAAACCAGAACAGAAGCAGCATAACAGAAAACTAGCCAAAGGATATACACAGTTCATGTACAGAAAAAGAGCTACAGAAGGCCAACAGATATTTAAAGATGCTCACTGAAGAGATATTTATCTTCCACCACACTGGCAGAAACTGCAGTGTGATCATTTTCCACTGGGGTTAGAGGTGGGGAATCAGATGCTGCTGCTGCTATTTACCCATCAGTAGGTACCGCCCAGCCTCTATCAGCTCTTCAGTCCACACACCCTTTGACTCAGCAATCTGAGCTTTAGAAATGTATCCCACAAGCCTCAAAACATGAAGACACCGGTACATGGGTATTCACTAAACATTCTTGGTGTTCGCAGAAGACCAAAAAGAAAGCGTCTGTAACAGTAGCTGTTAAGTTGTGGTAAATGGTTATGAACTACAAAAGCAGCCATTAAGAAATGAACCTGCGGAAGTGAACCACACTGTACTGATAATAACGTGTGTGTGTGTGTGTGTGTGTGTGTGTGTGTGTGTATACACATACAGTAAGTGAAAGAAAGCAAAGGAGCAGGTGAGTCATGGCAAGTGTGAGCCCTCAACCCACGTACATGTTTATTCCTGTCACTACACGCAAAATGTCAAGAAAACCATACTCACACATAACTGCTCACACGCGCTATACGTGTGCACGCTCAGTCGTGTCCAACTCCGAGACCCCACAGACTGCAGCCCGCCAGGCTCCTCTGTCCATGGGACTCTTCAGGCAAGAATACTGGAGTCTGTTGCCATTTCCTCCTCCAGGGGATCTTCCCGACCCAAGGATCAAACCCATAGCCCCCAAGCCTCCAACACTGGCAGGCAGATTCTTTACCACTGAGCCACTAGGAAGCCCACGTTCACTATAGAGCCTTCCCTCTTTTTTTAAAAAATTATTTTTTCTGGAGTGAACATGCTATATGCTAAGTTTTGTTCCTGTAGGAGGAATAATACTGGTGCTACCAAAGCCCGAAAGCAACCCAACTGAAAGAACATGTTCTGATGAGGCCCGAGATGCATTTCCAGTCAGAGGCCTTCCCTCCAGTGACTTTCTGCTCAAAACGCTTACCCTTCCCTCCAGTGACTTTCTGCTCAAAACGCTTACCCTTCCCATGTTCAGTGACTCACAGGAAGGCTGCTGCTCACATGACCCCGAGTCAGGGAGTCTCCAAACTGTTAGGAAATATTTCACTGTACATGCATGGGCCAGGAGGGACAAAGGAGCTCTCCAGGGCTTCTTTTTAAAAGGCTTCTAAGCAGAGAAGAAGAAGGTTCCTATCGATACCCTGACTTACACTTGTCATCTCAATGCTGCCCTGAGAAGATGTGTGTGCTCCCCGCATGCAGACCCACCCCTGCAGCTGGAGGCCTGGCCGACAGGCCCATGAGAATCATAGCTGGAAGGGTCGCCATCCTCGGCCCTCACCACAGCCTGTCCAGGTCACAGGAACACAGCTGAGTCCCCAGGAAACCAGAGGCCATCCTCGTGAATGCTCCCTGTGTGTCAAAGTGGAGTGTCCCCAGGACCTCTGGGGGCTTAGCCAGCTGCTCAGTGTGCAAAATGGGGTGCTTTCATGCAAGCCGGACCACATGTAAGATTTCTCTGGTTTCCTGGTGGCAGGGAACGTGGGCAGCTCCCAGCCTGGGCCCAGGATCCCACCCTGCTTTCCTGCTCTATGGGTCCTACTCCCTGGCTCCTATCAACTGTTCTCCCAGCTCAACCCCGGCCTCAGTGAGAACAAGACCCGTGAACCTGGGGATTGCAGCAAAGCACGAACCACCGGCCCAACTCGCCCACTGGAGCGGCAGCATCACATAAGAGCATCTGGGTTGCAGCTCAAGGATGAGCTCCAAGCGTGTAGTCCGGAGACCTGGATTCTACTTACTTCCTAAGTGTGCATCTGCCTTCACTTAGCCTCAGTCTCACCACCTGTAACATGGGGCTAATGACCACTCGTGTCCCGCAGTGGAAGTCCAGAGTGAGAGGAGGGTGCCTGCCACAGTCAGAAGGCAAACAAAGCCTCCTCCCTCTTCTCTTCTCTCCTTTCTCCATTCACAGCCCGTGCCAGACAAGCCCAGTTCACACAAACCCACCTACCTACATCCACGTCACAAAGAGCCCGACATTAAAACAGGTGTTAACTGCAGCTGACCTCCCAGTGGGCCTCCCTTTCTGGCTGTCCGGAAGCTACTGAGATCCCAGAGAATATGGAGTCAAGTTTCTCCTCCCAAAGGGACAGACCGATGTCCAGGGCAGTGGCAACTGCATTCCAGCGGGTGCTGGCCTCCGCAGACACCGTGAACAAGGGACAAACTACGCACAAACCGCTGGAGGCCCAAGCTGTGCTGTTAGCTGGTGCCATGGCCTCAGCACGGAACACAGCCAGTTTTCACTTCCCCTCTTTCGGGCAAACATTTCCCTTTTCTCATTCTGTGGGGGTATTTTTTCCCCCTTAAAAACTGGGGAGAAAGAATAGAAAGTTCTTACTTTGAGTCAAGAGGGCTCCCATACAGGATTACGACACCTGCAAGTCACAAGACCACGTCAGGGTGTGGACCGAGCAGAAGCAGCTGTGGGCAGATGTGAGTTCCAGCCCTCGGTCAGCTGACTTCCTGGGAAGACAGATCACAGGCTCCACTACGCCCTCTGGCCCTTTTCCAAGCTAATCTCTAGCATTTAAAAATAAGGGCTGCCTCCTGTCTTTCCGCTCCAGACCCCCAGAGCACTTTTGTGTCCAGCCTCCCCCAAGAGCACAGCTGCTCGCCATACCTCCCTGCTGCCAGCTATGGGCTCCGTGGACTGGGGATCAGTAAGGAAGGAAGGGACTGAACACAGGAGTCCTGACATCCCAGGGACATGTAGCCAAGCCTGATTTTTTGTTTATTTTTAAATTTAGTTTTATTTTTGTTGGTGTTGAAATGCATGAAGTCATTTATTCATGATTACAGCTGTGCAAACAGCTGAGCAAATAGCCATCCCAGGGCTTACAGAAGCACCCTCTGCCCTGGGTTCCTGCATGAGAATGGGGAGCTGGTGGAGTTGGAGGCGCACAAAAATGTTGATAGAACACAGGCCTTTAGGACAAGAGCCCAAGCTCGATTTTTTAAACAGCTTTCTTATATGGTTAAGAGCTCTCTGCAGACTGGATTCTAAATCCTAAGGAGGCAAGACATATATACCTGAAATTTCCAAACTGGCCACCTGCAATCCACCGGCTAATCCAGAAAAAGATGGATGCATGTCCAACCAGCCTTTCATCTGGTCCTCTGCTCTTCCTTATCCCTTGCTGTTGTTTTGTCTCTAAGTCGTGTCTGACTCTTTGCAAACCCAAGGACTGTAGCCCTCCAGAATTCTCTGTCCATGGGATTTCCCAGGCAAGAATACTGGAGCGGGTTGCCATTTCCCTCTCTAGGGGATCTTGCCAACCCGGGGATCGAACCCCTGTCTCCTGCATTAGCAGGCGGATTCTTTACCACTGAGCCACCAGGGAAGCACCCTATCCACTGCTGCCACTCAAATACTGTTGACACTTGGCTCTCACAGTTGGCTTAAAAGAACTGAGTGCCTACACTCTGCCAATAGCTACAAATTGAGGCTGTTTCTTATGCAGCAGAATGGCTCTAGGTAGGGGTAAGGTAGGAGGTTTGGAGGATTGTGAACATTCAGTGGGACCATGTTAGAGCTCGTGTTTCTTTCTCTTCCACAAAGACCACTCTTGCCTCTCGCTGTCGCCATGAGCACTTGTACCCTTGAAGCTGGGGCCATTTCAGGGCACCCACACAAAACCAGGCACCCCTTCGCGTCCCCTGGATGCCAGCTGCTCACCGACACCTCCATGCTGGAGCAGCAAGCACCTTGACTTCAAATGGGCTCTCACTGAACTGAAGGACACCTGGGCCCCCTCCTCTCTCAATCTGAATCATAGCCTCCATGTGGTCTTTCTGTTGGATGTCTTGGTTCCTAACAGAAATGTGTTCAGCTGCTTTGAATTCAAACTGGAGCTCAGTAACAACCTAGAAGGGTGAGATGGGGAGGGAGGTGGGAGGGAGGTTCAGGTGGGAGGGGACATGGGTAAACCTATGGCTGATTTATGCTGATGTTTGGTAAAAACCAACGCAACACTGTAAAGCAATCATCCTTCAATTAGAAATAAATACATTAAAAAAAAAAAAAAGGCAAGCAGAAAGGGTTGCCGGTCTTCATCCTCAGTGCTGAAGAGATAGATAGCCGGACATGAGCTGGTTATCTGGCCCCTAGAGCCAGGCTCCCTGCAGCTGAATGCCCCCCAAGCAAGTGCTGCGAGACCCAGAAAAGGCATCTACCGCCTCACTGCAGGCTCCACGAGATCCAGGAGCCGTGAGACAGATCCCACCACCCTCACCCACCTAAGCTCTTTAGGACACTCATGGGGACTCACCCTGCTCCCCATCTGCCAATCGTCTGCCCGGAATGAGTGACTAATTCCCACCAAGTTCTGCAGTGTGGCTTCCTCAAGCTGCTCTCCCCTGGTGCCTGGAAACCGCGTGGCTGCAGTGCCCGCAAATGGAACATCAGTTAACACACTATTGGCCAAAGACGCATTATGGTCACGGGTGTCAGTTTCTGCAAAAATTCCCCAGTCAGCAACGTGTTAAGATCAGTCACAACAGCTCGCACCCTACAAAGAGTAGAAAAATACTAGCCTAGGGCCAAAACAGGCTTTCTAGGTGGCTCAGTCTTAAAGAATCCACCCACCAATGCAGGTTCGATTCCTGGCTTAGGAAGACCCCCTGGAGAAGGAAATGGCAACCTACTCCACTATTTTTGCCTGGGAAATCCTATGGACAGTGGAGCCTGGTGGGCTATAGTCCATGGGGTTGCAAAGAGTTTGGACACGACTGAGCCACTAACAGGCCTAAAAAAATGGACCCCCACGAAGGTCCTTGGTAGTCAAAAAATGTTGTTTTTTTAAAAAGCAAGACCATTTGGGCAAGGTTCTGGAAAGTTGTAGAAGCTTTTGCTTGCCAGCTTGCTCCCAGACTCAGATGCTGACTTACTGAGATGCTGAAGGGGTCACTTCGTCCCCACTCGGTCTCAGTCAATAAAACGGGCATGCTGCCTGGATTCTGAAGGACCTTGAGGCCACTTTATAAAAGCTTTCAGAAATCCTTGAAGATTCAGATGAGATTAGTGTTCCAAGCCTCTCCAGCCAGCAGGAACACAGCAGCTCCTTAATTTAACTTGAGGCTAGATGACATCTCCCTGCTGGCTGGGCACTGGGGGCACAGAAACATAAGCAGATACAAAAGCAGGCAGCAGAAAGGCCTCACCTCTCTTATGTGGTCCTGGTTTCCCTGCCTGGGCCCCTGAGAAGATACATGCCCCTCATCAGGGTGCCGCCTGGCTCGGAGCAGACAGCCCTACAGCCACGCAGGAAAACAGTGTCTCAGGGACCACGTGAGACAGTTTCTCACAGAACACATCTCCCTGTGCACAGGCCGGTTAACTCCTCCCTCCCCAGGGTAATTCCTTCTGTCCTCAAACTTACCCCAGTGGGCAGCGGTTGTAGGGGAGGAATCAAGATCTTCCTCAAATGATGGTTTGCGTGTGTGCCTGCATGCTCAGTTGCTCAACTGTGCTCGACTCTTTTGACCCCCCTGGACTGTAGCCCACCAGGCTCCTCTGTCCATGGGATTCTCCAGGCAAGAATACTGGAGTGGGTTGCCATTTCCTCCTCCAGGAGATCTTCCTGACCCAGGGAACAAACCAGTGTCTCCTGCATTGACGAGTGGATTCTTTACAACTGCACCACCAGGTGAGCCCAAATGATGGTTTATTTTGCTCTTAACCACCAGAACATAGCACCCCCTAAATATCTGCAGAGTTAAGTAGAGGCAGAAGGGGCGGGGGCTGGAGGCTCCCCGTGGATGTGTGACAAAGCCTCAACCCTAAGCCACGGGACTTGTTTGTTCCAATGAACATATCTTGCCCAACTCCAGGTCAGCAGGTCATGGAGAAGCCCAGCCTCGCTGGGTCTCTTGGCAGAATAGCTGGTCTCACTGTGCTCTATACGGAGTCCTTTCACTATCTAGATATTTGTCCCATCCTCCTTCCTGTACCCTTGCTGGTAATTCTAGGTTATCCTGATGGCCACACTGAGTGAGTTACTGGCCAGGTAAGAGACATGTAACCACAGTCAGACTGCAGGCACATCCCTCCTAGCACATTCATAACACAGTAACGCTGGAAAAGGACCCCTGGTCCCGATTAAGGTTTTTGTTTCCCAGGTGAGGGGACCTGGAGCTTGAGAAAAGACTGAGAGCAAGCTCTGGATGGTGTACCTGGATGTGGACAGAACTGCCAAGAAATGGAACTGGAGAGATTTCTCCACAATCATCTGGGTGGCGTGCGCCCCCCCCCCCCATCATGTCACAAACCTGCGGGTGCCTCAGTTTTCCCATCTGTAAAGTGGAAGATTCAGACTGCTAGCACCCCGAACCCACACGTGTCCTCAAAGTTAAAAAACACAGAGATTATTACCTAACTGAAGACAAGTCCAGATGCCTAGCTTAGGATCAAAAGAAACCTTCTTAAGTTCCAGCTGTTGACAAACATACTAAAGCCCACAAATTACCACTGATCAACAACAAAATAGAAAAACCTCATCAACAATTTCCTAGGGCAAAGAATTAAACTGGAATTCCCAACCGTGCCAATTAAAACAAGGACAGCTTTTCAAACACATCAGATGGGCAGAAATCAAACTCTGGCAATACCTAGTGTTGGTAAATATGAGGAACAAGAACCCTCAAGGCCCTGAGACTACGTTGGTGAAACTTCAGTGGGCAGCACTGACATCCAGAAAACAGATGGTGCACACACCTTAGGACCGAGCACCTTCCCGACTTCTGCTTCTCCCCCAGAGAAACCCGTGCAACTGTCTGAGAGACTGGATTCTGTAGCCTTGTGAGGACAGTGAAAAAGCAAAACCCACCTAACTGTCCCTCAGGACAGAAATACACTGTGCGTTTAAAATGAATGAACTGGGTCTGTATGGATCAATGTAAATCAATGTCACAGACACCACTGGAAAAGGATACATGTGGTATAATTAAAGTCATATGCATTTCAATAACATTATTGATAAATTGACACAGATACAAGGATTAAAAGAACAATAAGGGGATTAAAAAAAAGTCACGCAGGAAAATTAGAAAGAGAAGAGCAGGGACATTCCTGGCAGTCCAGTGATTAAGACTTTGCCTTCCAATGCAAGGCGGTAGGGATCTGAGATTCTTGGCTGGTTGGGGAGCTAAGATCCCACATACCTAAGTGGCCCAAAAGCCAAAGCATAAAACAGAAGCAATGTTGTAACACACTCAATAAAGACTTTAAAAATGGTCCACATCAAAAAAAAAAAAGAGAGACAGAGAGGAGAAAGCAGATAGGAGTTACAATGTCCCTTAGGAACTAGACACAGACTTGCAGAAAAGAAGCTGAAAGTTGCTGCCTGCAGAGGGGGCCTGTGACCAGGAGGGAAGGCCCTGACTCCACCACCCACCCTCCTCCCCACCCAAACACACAAGGCTGAGACAAGGAAGCTGTGGGTAGGGCAGAAAGCAGGTGGGGATGAGGCTTGGGCTTTAAAAAGAGACTGAAGCCAAATATTTATATGATGTTTGATCCCTAGATCCCCCTCCTACCCAAACTAGGGTAGAAGGTAAACATATCAGCCATGGAGGGACTCAGGAGTCATTTCTCAAGCACCTGGCTTAAGCAGCTCTGGAGTGGGCCCTAAGTGTTAACCAAGAAAGATGAAGACCCAGGGCACTGAGTGTAAACCAAGAAAAATGAAGACCCAGGACCAGGGGCAGAGTGACAACTGCCTCCTAATACCCAGTGAGTCCAACAAACACCTGCATGTTGCTTAGCTAGATCCATCAACCTGCTGTCAACCCCGACCACCCTACACCCGAGCCTGAACTCTATCAAGGTGCCCGATCTCAATGCTCCTTGACCTACAAAAAATCACCATTTCATACAGTTCAACCTCTCATATTTCCAATACTTGCCTTCTGCCAAACTGTCAAAAACAAACAGACATTGTGGGTTCTCATCCCGAAACATTTCAGTCCTTCTCTCCCAAGGACGGGGATATTCAACACAATCACAACTCATCACCACATTTAAGAAAACCACCCAACCAACTTTCCCAGGTTCACCTGAAAGCACTCTTCCTTCACTCCCCAATGCAGCTGCCAGTGGAAACAAAAGAAATCTTAAGCCCTAAAAGGCATGCAACTTCCTACTCCCAACTCCCAAGGCCAGCAGTTGGGGAAACAGCCAGTCCATAAGGAGGGCCTCGGCTCAAGCTGCTGAGTCAGCAACACACAGGCAGGTGCCTCCTGAAGACAAAGGGCTTCCACCTTCCGAAAAAGGGCTGTCCTGACCCAGCGGCAGCAGAGGTAATTGGAATCAGGGCTCTCGTCTGGTCCAAGTTGCCTCCCCCTGGGCCTGTGAAACCCCCAGATAAGGGATCTGCACCTTTCCACTTGGCAGCACCCCAGCTCTAGGACAGATGCCCCTAAGAGATTTGAGTGAATCCAGGGCACCTTCTTTGGGAAAGCCACAGAGTGGGGCAGCCCAACCTGTTTCTCCACAAAGCTTAAGGGTTACCATTACCAGCGCCAACAGGAAACAATCTTCCATGAAGTTAACAACGTTATGAGAGAAGAAAAGGAAAGTAGCCTTTAACCAATCCAGACACACCGCTAAGGCTCTTTGTCTTATCACCCTGCATCTAAAGATTCAACTGGATGGATGTACCTTGGCAGCTATGCCCCTAGTGAAGGCGCCTGAAGGGTTGTTTTTCCAAGGTAACCAAAGGGGCTAGGTCTCCCTTTGAACCCCATGCCCCTCCAACTGGGTATGGGTCTCAGAGGGATATGGGGCCTATCCTTCTCTCTGTGTCTGCCTATTGGCTTCCTCAGTGCCTGGGGAAGGGGTAGACCAAGGCCCATAAAGCAAGCAAATCCAATTCACATCTACCAGAACGGCCTGGCTGACTCCCAGATTCAGTCACCTCACAATGCTCCCTCTCCCAGACCTCCAGAGTCATCAGCGGAGGGGCAGGCGATGCCCCAGGGACTCTGCCCTGCATCCCCGCTCCCACAGCACCCTGGGCCCAAGCCTGACTCCCTTCCTTAGCAGTGCAGGGCTGGGGCCGCCATTCCACTCCCCTCACACTCCCAGGGAAGAGGCTGGCACCCCGGGCCCTAAAGCCCCCTGTCCTCCCTCTGCTTAGCTTCTCCTCCCTCCATCTGTGGATTTAACTCTTCCTGTAGGTCCCACCCCGTTCCACCCAGTTCCAGGTCCCTGTTTCCCAGCTCCTGTCTTTTGGGGTGCCTGGAACTGTGTGACTGTGTGCAGAAAGTTGCCCAGGAAAATCATTTACAGAAAGAAAACAACTAAGACAGATGTTGATAGTATTTCCTATCAATTCAGCGATCTTCTAAGAAAACCGAGGAACAGAAGCTCACACGGGGCTGGGGAGTCAGGCTGAGGTTTTCCAAAGTCAGCGGGGATCCAGGCCAAGCTCTTCCTCTCAGACTCCTCCCTCGGGTCCGCCGGCAAACTCCCCGCCTCCAGCTCTGGAGACGGCGGACCGTGGGGTCGGGTGACCCGGCCCGGGGTCCGAACAGCACCCGAGACGGGGCACGAGCTTCCCGGACCGGCAGTGCAGCCCGGCAGCCCGCGCGCAGAGCTTGCTTTTTTCATCACAACCACGTCCGGGAGGGCGCGATGCCGCTCGGTTCGCCTGGCTGCGACTCCCCGAGGGTCCCCGCTTCCAACGGCCCGGGACGCCGGCTTCGGCATCCCCTCGCCCGCCCGCACTCACCGCGCTCCGCCGCCGCCGCCGCCGCCGAGGGCCTGGGCCTGCACCCTGAGTGTCCGGGGAGCCGCTGACGCTGGTGCCTGAGCAGCCGCCGTAGCTGCCCGCAGCCGCCCCCGAGCTAAGTACAGCGCCGGGCCCCGCCCCGTGCCCGGCTGACTCGTCACGTGACCACACACTCCCCGCCCCTACTGGAGCGTCACGTGTCCTCCCGCGCCCAGCTTCGCTGGGGCTCTGCTTATACCCGGCGTATCTCCAGGCACCGGCTCGTCGGGGCGCCCGGGAGCAGGGTTTCTGAGTTCCTCCTGTCTACCCCCGGCGCACTGGGACCCTTGCAGAGAAGAAGGGGACTGCAGGCGGCCCTCGGGGCCTCACCCCGCCTGGCGAAATTCCCCGGGGCCGCCCTGGACAGGACGCAGCGTATCAAAGCCTCGATCCCTACTTGTGGGAAGAGGATAGTTTTTCCTTATTTCATTGATCTAGAAACCACTGCCAGAGATGGGGGCAGCGAACCAGCAGGCTTCCCAGAAGAGCCTTAAAAGGCTGTTAGCTTTAATAGAATGTCCCTATCAGATATGTGAGAATTTTTTTTTTTTTAAAGTAGTCCTCTGTTCATGGAATTCTCCAGGCAAGAGTACTGGAGTGGGTAGCTGGTTCCCTTCTCCAGGGAATCTTCCCAACCCTGAGATCAAACCCATGTCCCCCGCATTGCAGGCGGGTTCTTTACCATCTGAGCAACCAGGGAAGCCCAACAAGAATACTGGTGTGGGTTGCCATGCCCTCCTCCAGGGGATCTTTCCAACCCAGGGATCGAACCCAGGTGTCTCACGTTAACAGGTGGATTCTTATTTACCGCCTGAGCCACCAGGGAAGCCCAAGAATACTGGAGTGGGTAGCATATCCCTTCTCCAGGGGATCTTACTCGGGAATCCAGCCAGGGTCTCCTGCACTGCAGACGGATTCTTTACCAGCTGAGCTTCCAGGGAAGCCTGAGTTATTACCACGGAATACTAATTTCAAGAGGTGCATCAGAATTTCTGTAAAGGCATGACAGGCAAAAATCCATTTCGAAGAAGGGGTGCCAGGTGGCCTGTCCCAAAGAGGATGTACATAGCAAGCACAATGTTATATCTGGAGTTTACTTCAGGGTGGGGATGCCTGGAGAGCCTGATGGAGATGTTTGGGTGGAGGGGTCAAGTCCCACCCTGCTCCGTGAATCCACTGATGATCTAATGCGGATGACAACCTTGCAAGTTTGGTAGCACCCCAGTTTTGTTCAAGGGACTGAGGAAAAGTCTGACATTTTATCCTGGTGATCCTTCAGTAAGAGAGCTATGAAAGGAAAGTGAAGTCGCTCAGTCGTGTCCGACTCTTTGCGACCCCATGGACTGTAGCCTACAACGCTCCTCCATCCATGGGATTTTCCAGGCAAGAGCACTGGAGTGGGGTGTCATTTCCTTCTCCAGAGGATCTTCCCAACCCAGGGGATCAAACCTGGGTATCCCGCAATGTAGGCAGATGCTTTACCATCTGAGCCACCAGGGAAGTCTAAGAGAGACCTATGCTACTGCTGCTGCTGCTGCTGCTAAGTCGCTTCAGTCGTGTCTGACTCTGTGCAACCCCAGAGACGGCAGCCCACCAGGCTCCGCCGGCCCGGGATTCTCCAGGCAAGAACATTGGAGTGGGTTGCCATTTCCTCCTCCAACGCATGAAAGTGAAAAGTGAAAGTGAAGTCGCTCAATTGTGTCCAACTCGTAGCGATCCCATGGACTATAGCCTACCAGGCTCCTCCGTCCATGGGATTTTCCAGGCAAGAGCACTGGAGTGGGGTGCCATTGCCTTCTGCAAGAGAGAGCTATAGGTCTGACCAAATCCAAGAGGCCTTGACTAGCTGTTGCGTCTTGCAGGTGCCTGGCCATAAGCTGTGACACAGTCCCTGTGCCTTCCAGGGTCCTTCAGACAGCTTTGTGGACACATGTGCTCGCACCTGTTTGGTTCCAGGTAAGGGTAAGAGCGGAAAGAATAAAAGACTCATGTATGGATGTGAGAGTCGGACTGTAAAGAAAGCTGAGCATGGAAGAATTGATGCTTTTGAAATGTGGTGTTGGAGAACACTCTTGGGAGTCCCTTGGACTGCAAGGAGATCAGTCCTGGGTATTCACTGGAAGAACTGAAGTTAAAGCTGAAACTCCAATACTTTGGCCACCTGATGCAAAGAACTGACTCATTTGAAAAGACCCTGATACTGGGAAAGATTGAGGGCAGGAAGAGAAGGGGATGACAGAGGATGAGATGGTTGGATGGCATCACTGACTCAATGGACATGAGTTTGGGTAGGCTATGGGAGTTGGTGATGGACAGGGAGGCCTGGCATGCTGTGGTTCATGGGGTCACAAAGAGTAGGACACAACTGAGCGACTGAACTGAACCCATGGTTGGTACACCCGCCAGTGCGTGGAGTATCTAAGGAACTTACCAACAACAGTGGAGATGAAGAATCTCCAGCCTTGGGCTCCAGACTGCAAGTCAGTGTTTTGCCAAGTCACATTCATATGACATCAGTCCTTCTCGAATTCCATGGAAGTGCTCATAAGAGGAGGCATGAATAAGGAGGACACACACATGATGGTGATACATCTCTCTCTCATTAAGAGGTAGAAATTCCTTTTGAAATAGAACAAAAGAAAAATAAACAAGTACTGCAAGAGTAGAATTGAACCCTTCCTGGGAGATCCAAGAGTGCTTCATGGAGAAATACACCACAGAATTTATTTTCCTTTTCTCTTTGCTCTCACTGGCTGTTAAACTCCATGAGGACAAGGAGTTAGCATGTTGTTCCCTCACCATCCTAAGCACATAGCAGCAGGCTTGACATGTAATAGAGGATGTACACATGTTCAGTGAGTGAATTCATAAATGAATGAATAATAGAGGGATTAGTACAATTTTGGCTTAACTTGCTAGGTCTGGGGCCAGGGTAGAGCCCTCAGAACTTACAGAGGGCCTTGGCCTGTATGTGCAGAAGCTATTTGACTTCTGAGTTGCTGGAAAAGAGGCTGGGGTCATAGCAGAAGAGATGGAAACACGTCCTCACAAAAACTCAGATTCAGATGCTCATTGCAGCATTATTCCCGGTAACTGAAAGGTAGAATGACCCAGTGTCCATAAGCCCAGTATGGCAGATTGGTACACAATAGGCCATGTGCCCATACAATGAACTGTTACTCATTTATAAAAAGGAACAAAATACTGGTACATGATACTCATTTATAAAAAGGAATGGAATACCAGTACATGTTACAGCATGGAAAAGTCTTGAAAACATTTATGATAAGTGAAAGAAGCCAGTGAGGAGTACTACATGGTGCCTGATCCCACTTACATGAAATAGGCAAGTCTGTAGAGACAGAAAGTTGATTAGTGTTCGCCTCAGCCTGGGGGCACAGACAGGGAGATGGGAGATTTGGGAGGTGGTAGCTGAAAGATTCGGGAAAGACTTCCCTGTAGGTCAAAGGGTTAAGACTTCACCTTCCAATGTAGGGGGTGCGGGAGCTAAGAGCGCAGAAGCTTGGAGGCCAAAATTCTGAAACATGAAACAGAAGCAATATTGTAACAAATTCAATAAAGACTTTAACAATGGTCCACACGCACACACACAAAATCTTAAAAAAAAAAAGTATGAGGTTTCTTGAGTTACAAAAGTGCTGTAAAATTGACTGTGGTAATGGATATATAGCGTGCTGTGCTGGGCTCAGTTGCTCAGTGGTGTCTGATTCTTTGAGACCCCTATAGCCCGCCAGGCTACTCTGTCCGTGGGGATTCTTCAGGCATGTATCTTGTGAAAGTAAAAGTCGCTCAGTCGTGTCTGACTGTTTGTGACCCCATGGACTATACAGTCCATGGAATTCTCCAGGCCAGAATACTGGAGTGGGTAGCCTTTCTCTTCTCCAGGGGATCTTCCCAACCCCGGGATTGAACCCAGGTCTCACCCATTGTGGGCAGATTCTTTACCAGCTGAGTCACCAGGGAAGCCCTGAGATACATTTGTATCTTGGGAAGCCCCAAGGTACATTTCTATGTATCTTGTAGGCATCAGTTCAGTTCACTTCAGTTCAGTCGCTCAGTCGTGTCTGACTCTTTGTGACCCCATAAACTGCAACACACCAGGCCTCCCTGTCCATCACCAACTCCCGGAGTTCACTCAGACTCACATCCATCGAGTCAGTGATGCCATCCAGCTATCTCATCCTCTGTCGTCCCCTTCTTCTCCTGCCCCCAATCCCTCCCAGCATCAGAGTCTTTTACAATGAGTCAACTCTTCGCATGGGGTGGCCAAAGTACTGGAGCTTCAGCTTTAGCATCATTCTTTCCAAAGAAATCCCAGGGTTGATCTCCTTCAGAATGGACTGGTTGGATCTCCTTGCAGTCCAAGGGACTCTCAAGAGTCTTCTCCAGTACCACAGTTCAAAAGCATCAGTTCTTCGGCGCTCAGCCTTCTTCACAGTCCAACTCTCACATCTATACATGACCACAGGAAAAACCATAGCCTTGACTAGACAGACCTTAGTCGGCAAAGTAATGTCTCTGCTTTTGAATATACTGTCTAGGTTGGTCATAACTTTTCTTCCAAGCAGTAAGAGTCTTTTAATTTCATGGCTGCAATCACCATCTGCAAAAAACATTGTTCACTTAAAATGGATAAATATTATGGTATGTCAGTTATATCTCAATAAATCTATTACAAAAAAAAATTTAAAGTGGATTGATTAGGGAAGTACTGGAAAAGACCAATCCATTTTGCCCATGCTTTTTTTGGCTATCCTTTAAAAAAGTCCCATTTCTGAAGGAATGCCTGATCTTCCCCCCCCTTATTTGAAATTTTGTTTTCCTCTGATGTCTTTCTGCCAGCTTCTAAATCCAGAGGGTTAGGCTGGTGGTGGAGAGATTTTTAATGGATGTTCTGTTGATATTTGCTGGGTTCTTTAGTAGCTGACTGGAGAAGGGAATGGCAACCCACTCTTGCCTGAAGAATTCTAGCCTGGAGCATTCCAGGGACAGAGGAGCCTGGCGAGCTATTGCCCATGGGATCCCAGAGTCGGACATGACTGTGCAACTAGCTTTCACTTTTTTTCAGGTTGGAAGGAGAACGAAAAATGAATGGTCAATCATCTATTTAAAAAAAATCAAGTCTTCATTGAATTTGTTACAATATTGTTTTTAAAATATATATATATATACATATAGGCTTTTTGTCTTTGAGGCATGTTGGATCTTAACTCCCCAACCAGGGATCGGATCCACACTCCTGCATTGGAAGATGAAGACTTAACCACTGGACCACCAGAGAAATCCCTGGATCACTCATTACGTAGTACACACCTTTTAAAGAAAATTCTCAACAGCCTTGTGATACAGAAGAGTTTCCTCCATGAAGAAGGAACTCAGAGAAGTCCTGATACATCCTGTTACCCTGGCTTATTAAGTAAGAGCTAAGCAGCAGTTTTAACAGGACAACAGTACAGTGTGACCCTGAAGCCCTGGTCCCTCCTCCTTCCTCAGGCAAACAGTCAGTCAGTTCAGTCGCTCAGTCGTGTCCAACTCTTTGCAACCCCATGAATTGCAGCACGCCAGGCCTCCCTGTCCATCACCAACTCCCAGAGTTCACTCAGACTCACGTCCATCGAGTTGGTGATGCCATCCAGCCATTTCAACCTCTGTTGTCCCTTCTCCTGCCCCTAATCCCTCCCAGCATCAGAGTCTTTTCAAATGAGTCAACTCTTTTCATGAGGTGGCCAAAGTACTGGAGTTTCAGCTTTAGCATCATTCTTTCCAAGAACACCCAGGGCTGATCTCCTTCAGAATGGACTGGTTGGATCTCCTTGCAGTCCAAGGGACTCTCAAGAGTCTTCAACACCACAGTCCAAGAGCATCAATTCTTCAGCACTCAGCTTTCTTCACAGTCCAATTCTCACATCCATACATGACCATTGGAAAAACCATAGCCTTGATGAGACGGACCTTTGTTGGCAAAGTACTGTCTCTGCTTTTCAATATGCTGTCTAGGTTGGTCATAACTTTGCTTCCAAGGAGTAAGCGTCCTTTAATTTCATGGCTGCAATCACCATCTGCAGTGATTTTGGAGCCTCCAAAAAGAATGCCTGACACTGTTTCCACTGTTTCCCCATCTATTTCCCATGAAGTGATGGGACCAGATGCCATGATCTTTGTTTTCTGAATGTTGAGCTTTAAGCCAACTTTTTCACTCTCCTCTTTGACTTTCATCAAGAGGCTTTTTAGTTCCTCTTCACTTTCTGCCATAAGGGTGGTGTCATCTGCATATCTGAGGTTATTGATAGTTCTCTCGGCAATCTTGATTCCGGCTTGTGCTTCTTCCAACCCAGCATTTCTCATGATGTACTCTGCATCTAAGTTAAATAAGCAGGGTGACAATATACAGCCTTGATGTACTCCTTTTCCTATTTGGAACCAGTCTGTTGTTCCATGTCCAGTTCAACTATTGGTTCCTGACCTGCATATAGGTTTTTCAGGAGGCAGGTTAGGCGGTATGGTATTCCCATCTCTTTCAGAATTTTCCACAGTTTATTGTGATCCATACAGTCAAAGGGTTTAGCATAGTCAATAAAGCAGAATTAGATGTTTTTCTGGAACTCTCTTGCTTTTTCCATGATCCAGCAGATGTTGGTAGTTTGATCTCTGGTTCCTCTGCCTTTTCTAAAACCAGCTTGAACATCAGGGAGTTCATGGTTCACGTATTGCTGAAGCCTGGCTTGGAGAATTTTGAGCATTACTTTACTAGCATGAGAGATGAGTGCAATTGTGCGGTAGTTTGAGCATTCTTTGGCATTGCCTTTCTTTGGAATTGGGATGAAAACTGCCCTTTTCCAGTCCTGTGACCACTGCTGAGTTTTCCAAATTTGCTGGCATATTGAGTGCAGCACTTTCACAGCATCATCTTTCAGGATTTGAAATGGCTCAACTGGAATGCCATCACCTCCACTAGCTTTGTTCATAGTGATGCTTTCTAAGGCCCACTTGACTTAACATTCCAGGATGTCTGGTTCTAGGTGAGTGATCACACCATCGTGATTATCTTGGTCTTGAAGATCTTTTTTGTACAGTTCTTCTGTGTATTCTTGCCACCTCTTCTTAATATCTTCTGCTTCTGTTAGGTCCATACCATTTCTGTCCTTTATCGAGCCCATCTTTGCATGAAATGTTCCCTTGGTATCTCTAATTTTCTTGAAGAGATCTCTAGTCTTTCCCATTCTATTGTTTTTCTCTATTTCTTTGCATTGATCGCTGAGGAAGGCTTTCTTATCTCTCCTTGCTATTCTTTGGAACTCTACAGTCAGATGCTTATATTTTTTCTTTTCTCCTTTGCTTTTCGTTTCTCTTCTTTTCACGGCTATTTGTAAGGCCTCCCCAGACAGCCATTTTGCTTGTTTGCATTTCTTTCCATGGGGATGGTCTTGATCCCTGTCTCCTGTACAATGTCACGAACCTCATTCCATAGTTCATCAGGCACTCTATCAGATCTAGTCCCTTGAATCTATTTCTCACTTCCACTGTATAATCATAAGGGATTTGATTTAGGTCGTACCTGAATGGTCTAGTGGTTCTCCCTACTTTCTTCAATTTAAGTCTGAATTTGGCAATAAGGAGCTCCTGATGTGAGCCACAGTCAGCTCCTCAGGCAATAGGAGGCACCATAACTCATATCTGTGGTGGGGTTTTAGGAAGGAAGAGTGGCATTTTCCTGCTTAAGGCAGTTGTCCTCAGGAGATTACAGTTAAAATGCACACAGACCACTTGGAGAAGCAGCCCAAGCCACGGAGAATCCCTCAGTCCGCTGCAGCTTTGAAGTTTGTCTTGTGTCACTTTGCAGAACAGCTCTTCTACTTCAGGCTCTCGTCCCTCCTAAGACTGCTTGGAAAGTTCTCTCTTTTCTCAGATCCAAGAGCTTCGGCATTTGTCTCGGAGGTGGCAACTTGACACAGAGTGGGTATGGTTGATGCTCAGGTTGCCTTGTTGAGAAAGTGTCTTGGCATGAGGGTTTCTCATCTAGGTGGGAGCACTCTCAGTATGGATCACAGCTCTGAGCCTGTGATCATGTAGCCCCTGCATCAGTGCTTTTGGCTGGGAGGAGACAGAGTTTGGAGCCTGCCACGTGGAACTGAGTCCAAGCTCGTACTTCTTGCACAACAAGCCAGTAGTTCAATAAGTCGAGAGCTGAGTTGTGGGGGCAAGAAATAGGAATTTTATTCAGAAAGCCTGCAGGCCCAGAAGATGATGGATTAGAGTCCCAAATCAGGTTTCTTTTATACTAAAAGGGGAGATGGTACAGCCCTGGTTCTGGAGGGCCTCCTGAGGGGATGTGTTAAATGTGTTAATTTCTTCCTGCAGCGGTTCACCGGTGGATCTGGTCAAGGTGTGTCTTGGGAGCTAAACAACATCATTTTTAGCTTAATGCTCATTACCTGGGAGAACGGGTTCCAGAGAAGTACTATTATAATTTAAGCTTATAGGCAACATCCCTGTAGTGATTAACTTGTAATATAATAGAATACAAAGCTTCTTCCTTATTGTTTTACTTGTTTAAGTGACTCAAACCCTCTGTTCTTCAGGTTCCCCTTTGGCTAGTACGAAGGTTGTATTTACTGCATACAGTTGTGAGGACTAGGTGAGTAGGGCTCCATTCATTCCCTTAGGATTTATATCCCAGCCCCGATGCAAATCCCTCAAATAAATCTGGGTGCTCCCAATGGGCAGATTTAGCTCCCAGTGGGTCAAAAAGCCCATTTGAGGGATATTATTTAAGCCAAGCAGAACTGTAATTGGAATTTGTGTGGCAACCAGCACCCTTAGCCCTAGAGGTCCCTTTCCTGGGAGGCTGACAGCACAGATACATTCTTCCTTTAGGGCTTTTGTGAGCCTGAAAGCTTAATCTCCTGAAACCTCTAGCAAGTGGAAGGAAGGGTTTGAAGGAGGATTCTTTTCCCCACTTAGGCCCTGTCTCCAATTCATCCAAACCTACAGTGCAGAAGCGGTGGGTTCTACCATGAACCAGAATCTTTTGAGCTTCCCAGAGGGCCCTGACTGACGGGAAGAGCTGCTGATAGTCTCCTGCACAGAGATCTTGTTACACGAAAACTAGGTTCCCCTCCTGGTGGATGTGGAGCCCATAGACACAACCAAGCCAGAGATCAGGAGAAGGGTGTGTTATTACTGAGTCAAAGGTGAACACAAGGGATCTTTCCCAAAGTGGTGTCTCCCAGAGCAGCAAAATCGGTACATGCATATTAATGAAGGGGCTTGAGCAGAGGTGAATTAGTGTAGAATCAGAGCAAAGGTTGACAGAGTCCAAGTCTTAGCAGACTGAAGTCAGGAGGAGGGTCACCATTACCATTCCACTCCTACCTCGTGGAGGCCTTAGTTCCTGTAGAACTCAAAGATTTATTATTGTGTATTGCTTAGTATCAATATATTATATCATTATGTATGATTATTGATTATAATTAATACATTGTATTATTAGGTACCCTTTGAGGAAGAACTGGGACTCTGCTTTATCATTGCACTATTGTTGACTGCCATTTCTCTGTTCCTGGATTCCTTTTTTTCCCTTAGAAATAATTAATTACTGAGACCTGTTCAAAAGCAAGCATTGTGGCCAGGCTTAGATCACAAAATGACTTAGGCCAAAATGGGTTCTCTTATGTCAGGAAGGCCATTCCTGTTTCTCCTTCTCCAGGAGCCCCTAGCCTATCTGTTCACAACCTGCCTTCAAGACACTTGGAGGATATATGCTTCACATTTGTACATTTCATCATCGTAGCTATTAATACATTTTATTTATATATGTGTGTTTAGTTGCTGAGTGTTGTCTGACTCCTTGCAACCCCATGGACTGTAGCCTGCTGGGTTCCTCTGTCCATAGGATTTTCCAGGCGAGACTATTGGAGTGGTTGCCATTTCATCCTCCAGGGTATCTTCCCAACCCAGGGATTGAACCCTCATCTCTGGCATCTCCTGCTTTGGCAGATGCATTGTTTACCACTGAACCACCAGTGAAGCCCAATACCATAGATAGGGATGCTTAAATAAAAGGACTTTATTTCTCCCTGTCCCGGAGGCTGGAAGTTAAACTCAAGGTGCCTGCAGGGCTGGCATCTGGTGAAGCGCTCTCCTTGGGTTGCAAATAGTGAAGTGAAAGTTGCTCAGTCATATGCAACTCTTTGTAACCCCATGGACTGTCCATGGAATTCTCCAGGCCAGAATACTGGGATAGGTTACTTTTCCCTTCTCCAGGGGATCTTCCCAACCCAGGGATTGAACCCAGGTGTCCTGCATTGCAGGCGGATTCTTTACCAGCTGAACCACAAGGGAAGCCCAAGAACACTGGAGTGGGTAGCTTATCCCTTTTCCAGGGGATCTTCCCGACCCAGGAAGCAAACTGGGGTCTCCTGCATTGCAGGCAGATTCTTTACCAACTGAGCTATCAGGGTTGCAAATGGCCCTTCTTTCTGTATCCTCTGTGGTCTCTCCTCCACACAGGTAGGTAGAGAGAGAGGGGAAGCAAGCTGTCTGGCTTCTCTTCTTTTAAAACTTTTTTTAAAATTAATTTATTTTACATTTGGCTGCGCTTGTCTTCATTGCTTTGTGGGGGCTTTCTCCAGTTGTGGCGAGAGGGGCTACTCTTCATTGCGGACCTCGGGCTTCTCATTGCTGTGGCTTCTCTTGCTGCGGATCACGGCTCTAGGGACACAATCTTCAGTTGCAACTCACAGGCTCTAGAGCTCGGGCCCAGGAGTTGTGGCGTACGGGCTTAGTTGCTCCATGGCACGTGGGATCTTCCTGGGCCAGGGATTGAACCCTGCACTGGCAGGTGGATTCTTATCTGCTGCATCAGCAGGGAAGCCCCCTGGTTTCTTTTATGATAAAGGCATCATCATGACCTCATCTAAACCTGACTACTCCCCAGGGATCCCATCTCCAAATACCATCCCACTGGGGGTCAGAGCTTCAACTTGTGAAATCTGGGGTGACACGATTCAGTCCATGGCAGGAGTTAATACACGGAAGACACTGAGCAGCCAGCACCAGAAAAATGATCAAATCCAAAAGTGCTGACAACACACGTGAGCGTGTTTGTGCTCATATAGCTCCTTGGGGTTTACAGCGCACCCTCACCCTCAAAACTTTTCTACCTGAGGCCTCTTAGCAGCCCTGTGAGGTAGGCTTTTTCCAGATGAGAAAGCCAAGGAGAGGCTGGGCGATTTGCCAAAGTCACGTGCACTTGAGCAGTTGAGCCTCCTGACTCAGCCCACGCGTTTCCTGTCTCTTTTTTCTGAGGTCACCCGCACCACCATTAGTACACTATGCCCCCTGGACTCAGGCCACAGCTGCCGAGAAGCTCACAGAGAGGTCTAAGTTAGAACTGACCGGTCTGCTTGGGCTCCCATACTTGGGGGTCTCCTGGACTGCGTCAGACTGCTTCTGTCCTCTAAGTTTCCCCTAGAGATAAATCAGTTGACTTCACTGTCTGTGAAAAAGCAACCCCATGCCGTCAGCAGGCAATATGGAACGTAGTCAGTGAAGTCATCGGGAAGAGTGACCGCAGGGAAGTACCCAAGTTCAGGGTTCTCCATCACGTGGGGGTCAAATGGGAGAGAAGTTTTATTTCCGTACGCCAGCAGAAATCGTTTCTGAGATTGTTTTTGCTAAGAGTAAGTAAAGAGTAAACTGTTCCCATATAAATGCAGAGTCATTGCCCTGGCTGGTGTTAGAGGCCAGTGAGATCACCATGGAGGATGGTCTAAGCTTTCTATGGATTACAGAAGGCTTGCTTGCTATAGATGCCCGATAAGTACTTTTCAAAAATCAACTAATCTTCCGAGAAGATCTTTTTTTAAAAAACAAAATTTTTTTATTTGGCTGCACCAGGTCTTAGTTTTGGCATGCAGGATCTTCAGTCATGACATGTGGGATCTACTTCCCTGACCAAGAGTCAAACTCGAACTCTCTGCATTGGCGTCCTAGCCACTAGACCACCAGTGAAGTCCCCAAGAAGATCTTTAATTTCTCATGAAGTATTCTTTTGCTTGAGAAGGTCTTCAGATATTAGAAATCCGTGGTGAGAAAGAGTCCTTTGTTTCCTCCAGATGTTGACCTGTGTGAGCCCTCCAACCTCATCTGTTTATCTTGGGTTCTGCGTAGGTGAGAAAACCTCCTCTAATTGGCACATGTGTGTGTGACTGGATGAATAAAGTATCTTTTGATTGTTAATCATCTAATTTGTGTGTGTGTGTGAAGGAAAATAGTGGGTCAGTCATCAGGGAGGATTTTGCAAATTTTGAATTTGCAACAAGAGCTGAGGAGGGCTTGAACATTTGTTGGGGGCAGGATATACAGCCCAAATCCCAGCTCAGTTTTCTGCCTTCCACTCAGCCAGGAGCAAGTCTCCCTTGATATGCTCAGAGGGTAAAGAATCTACTTGCAATCAAGAGACACAGGAGATGGGATTCCATCCCTGGGTCAGGAAGATCCCTTGGAGGAGGAAACTGTCAGCCGAGTGCAGAGAAAAAGAGAGCGAGCCGCACAGTCAGACAAGAAAAGGGAAATTTATTAGAGGGAAAAGAGAGGGTGACTGGCTCTTAAGGAGAACCAGCATCCTCCCTTTCTGACGGAGTCCTTCTTATACCCCACCAATGAAAAATCCTCTGAAGGGATGGTCACGTAGCTGGAGGTCTGGAATCTGGTGGTCTTGCAGCTTTGAGAAGATAGGCACCAGTGAGATAACAGGATGCCATTTGGGCAGTTTGGTCAGTCTCAAGGATCACTGTGATTTATTCTTTATTTGCAAGGTCGACATAACGAGCCATCTCATCAGTGAGACCCCATGTGGACCCTATCATTCCAGCCTTTTTGATTTAGGATAAGGGCCGAAGGTCAATCTTCTGTAACTACTTCCTGCGGAACAGGGGTATCATGGCGGGTGAGATAAGAAAAGGCTGGAATGTGGGTCAAGAGGATTTGTGTGGGGTCGAAGTTTTTGATAATCTGAGTGACTTAGAAGTAGCTTGTGGATAGTTCAGTTGGTGAAGGCTTGTAAGCGATCCTGAAGAAATTTTGAAAAAAGATGCATTAAACATGGGCTGAAAGTTAGAATAAGGGTGAGTAGAGGAGAGGGCCTAGAAAAGATAGGACCTGGAGCATCCAGTTCCAATTGCTTAACCAGTTTTCCCATGAATTACTGAGGTGTTGGGGTGTTCTCGAGGCCTCATTTGTCAGATTTCTTGCTGCTTCCTCTAGAACGCCTGATTTATTCGTGTAGAAACAGCAGACTTCCTCCAAAACCAGGCATAGGCCTCCTTTTTCTGCTGTGTCGAGGTCTAATCCTCGTCTGTTTTGGAGGACCACGGCTGCCAGGGTTTAGCTGGTTTAGAATAGTGATAAGGCTGTTAGCTCTTTCTTCTAGGCTGTCAGTGAGGTCTTTAGAAAGGCTCTTGTAGTAATTTAAAGAGGTTGTGAATCCTGTGGTCCCTGCCCCAATCCCAGCAGCTCTTCCTAAAATGATTAAGAGAAGAATGAACTGAATTGTCCGTCTGGGTCAGTTATGAGTTAGTGGATGGTTACTGGGTAGTCAGTTATGAGTTAGTCTGATTGTTAGGAGCCAGATATACCAGGGTGTATGTTCCTGTCCAGTTAGTGGGAAGACATCGGACTTCCCTGGTAGCTCAGATGGTTAAGTGTCTGTCTACAATGTGGGAGACGCGGGTTCAATCCCTGGGTCGGGAAGATCTCCTGGAGAAGGAAATGGCAATCCATGCCAGTACTATTGCCTGGAAAATCCCATGGACAGAGGAGCCTGGTGGGCTACATGTAGTCCATGGCGTCACAAAGAGTCGGACAAGACTGAGCGACTTCACTTCACTTCACAAAAGTAAGTAGTGGTTCCACACAAGAAAAATATTCCAGGAGTGAGAAGTCAACAGCTGAAATCGAAAGCAAATAGGAGTCTTTCTGGGAACTTGTTAGTAGTCTCTGAAACTGACTGTGAAGTCGCCAGTGTAGCCCCTACAAGAGGAGTATTTACAGGATATGCAGAAGGGAGTCTCCCTGAGAAAATAAAAGAATGCCCTGCAGTTCCTGAGACATGATAGAGATCGACCTGAAGGGAAGGAGAGAGATGAAGTGTGATTACAGAGGTGTGGTGGTATAGTTCCTAGTTGGGGGTAAGAATTGTTTATCGAGTTTTGTCTGGAAAAACAGAAAGAAGTTAATGTTGTTAATGTCAGAGGGGGTGGGTGTGAAGGTGCAGTAACCAGGCTGGATCAGAGGGTGGGCTTGGGATAGTAATAGAGGCTTTGAATTTTGAGAGAAGGTCTCTCCCAAGAATAAGAGTGGGGCATTTTGGGAGTATGAGAAAAGAATGGGAAAATGGAGTATCTTGAATTGTGCAAGGTAGAGGTTTGGAGAAGGAAATGGCAACCCACTCCAGTGTTCTTGCCTGGAGAATCCCAGGAACGGGGGAGCCTGGTGGGCTGCCGTCTATGGGGTCGCACAGAGTCGGACACGACTGAAGCAACTTAGCAGCAGCAGCAGCAGAGGTTCGGTTATTTGTGGCATAGATATTAAACCATCAACCCCCATAACAGAGGCCTGGGAGACCTTGGTTTTTCTGGAGTAGGCAGGCATAGCAGAGCAGGTGGCCCCTGTGTGAACGAGAAAGGAGGTCGGTTTACCTGCGACTGGAAGAGTTACCCGGGCTCTGCAGAGGGGATGAGAGTCGGGGCCTAGGGCTCTGGGCACCTTCAGCGCCCCACCTTCTTCAGCGGCGAGTCCGAGGAGGCTGGGCACAGCTGGCTCGGAGGACTCCGTGGGCCTTCTCTAGCTTTGCCTGCTCTTCCCGGTGATTGAAAATCTTAAAGGCTAAATTTTAAAGGTCTTGTTGAGGGGTTTGAGGGTTTTCTTCTGCCTTTCTTAGTTTCTTGCCGATATCTGGGGACGACTGGGAGATAAAATGGGTGTTAAGAACAATGGTGCCCTCTGCTGAAGTGGGGTCTCATTTTGTGTATTTTTGTAGCGCTTCCGCTACCCTGGCTAGAAATTGTGCCAGGTTTTCGTCTAGTCTTTGAGTTATTTCCCGGAGTTTATCAACGTTGATGGCTTTATGCCCTGCCTTTTGAAGGCCCACAATGAGGCAAGCAACCATACGGTTACGGGCTGCTCGTCCGGGTCTCCCTGCCTGATAACCCCAGTTGGGGTCATCTCGGGGGACAGCTGTGGCCCCTGCAGGCTTAGTGTCGTCAGTCCTGTGTATCTCATCAGCACGTGCCTGAGAGGCTTGACATACTCATTCCTTCTCTTCTGGGAGCAGAGTGGAGGAAAGGATGATGTAAATGTCACGCCAGGTTAGGTCGTAAGCCTGGGTCAGAGACTCGAATTCTTTTCGATAATTATCAGGGTCTGGGGAGAAGGAGCCAAGACGCCTTTCAGTCTGACACAGATCTGTGAGGGGGAATGGGACATGGACCTGAACAGTGCCCCCCCGGCTGCTTCCTGTAAAGGGGGGTAGGGGAAGGAGAAGGGTCCTGCTGTGAAGTTTCCTGTTTTAAATTTGTTCAGGACCCATGGCGAGGGGATCTAGGGAGGTCAGGGTAAAGCCTTGGGACCCTGAGGGTAGACAGTGGGGCTGAGGTCTCAGAGCTTATATCAGGCACAGCTGCGGGGAAGGGGTGGAGGCCTGCACTTCAGAAGGAGGGGGTGGGGTGTGCTCTGTAAGGAGGAGGTTTGGAACTGGATCTGGAGCAGCAGCAAGGGGATTGGGAGCGATGGGGGTGTGTGGGGGGGGTGTGTTTGGAAGGGTCGAAGGAAGACGAGAAGTCTCAACAGGGATCAGGAGACATTGTATTAGGAGGATGTGGTCCAGAGTGGACTAATAGTATTTGAGAAGTAGAACAGAATTCACAGTGAGTGAACAGCAAAGAAAGCCCGAACATTAAAGGATTTCTAACCACTTGCCACTGTGGTGGCAGAAGTTATCGAGGTCCTGTAGAGTATTATAATCAAGAGTTCTGTTTTCTGGCCATTGGAACCTGTTATCAAGTCTGTATGGCGGCCAGAAAGTGTTAGAATAGTAAATAAGTCTTTTTGGTCTTATCTCCCGTTGGAAGCCTGAAGCTTTCAGGTTTCGGAGAAGGCATCCTAAAGGAGTAGATTTTGAAGGCTGGGATTGAGAATTTCCCTTTGCGGCCGAATAGGGAAGTTAGATATGGGCGAGAGAAAGCGAGGAGAAAGGTCCGAGAGAAAAGGCGTCCCCGTCCCCGTGCTCAGGACTTTCTCAGAGTTATAATAGTCTGCTTTGAAATGGATGTCCCCTATTTCAAAGTCTGGCGGGGTGCAAGGCCGAGGGCCGAGGGCCGTGGGGATCTTCCCACCTAGTGCTAGGGCTTGGAAAGCGAGAGAGAGGATCCAAGAGAATGGGGTTTCACTCACCCTTGTAACTGATGGATGAAAAATGGGCTGGGGCGTGGATGTCAGTCCAGCAAGGCAAGTGGAGAGTCCCGCCCCAGAGCTCGTCTCAGTTTCTCGGCAAGGTCCACGGCAGGGGACCGCCAGAGGTGGGCTCGGGAGGGGAGCCCACCCAGTTGCGGTGGATCTTCCCGCACCAGTTTCGGCACCAGAATGTAAGGCGAATGCAGAGAAAAAGAGCGCGAGCCGCGCAGTCAGACAAGAAAAGGGAAATTTATTAGAGGGAAAGAGAGGGTGACTGGCTCTTAAGGAGAACCAGCGTCCTCACTTTCTGACGGAGTCCTTCTTATACCCCACCAATGAAAAATCCTCTGAAGGGATGGTCACGTAGCTGGAGGTCTAGAATCTGGTGTTCTCGCAGCTTTGAGAAGATAGGAACCAGTGAGATAACAGGATGCCATTTGGGCAATTTGGTCAGTCTCAACGATCACTGTGATTTATTCTTTGTTTGCGAGGTCGACATAACGAGCCATCTTATCAGTGAGACCCCATGTGGACCCGATCTGAAACAACCCACTCCAGTATTCTTGCCTGGGAAATCCCATGAACAGAAAAGCCTCGAGCGCTACACTTCACGGGGTTGCAAGAGACTTGGACATGACCGAGCAGCTAAGCACGCACAAGCACAGCTAGGAGTGGCTTTCAGTCCAGGAGCAGGAAGCTCATGGAAGACTGACTGGGGTAATGGGCTCCTAAACCCATAAAACCGTGGTGCCTCCTGCCAACAGAGGGAGCAGAACCTGTGGGAGGCAGGGTTCTGGCTGCCATCAGTTTGCTGATAGCACTGGGCCAGATGTCAGTCAGGAAGTCGAGGGCAGGAGGATGGGTTGAGCTTAAGCCTGGAGCCTGCTGTCGCTGTGAACCAGCACATCAGCTCAACACCAGGGACAGGGGCTTTCCTGGAGGTCCAGTGGTTAAGAATTCACCTTCCAATGCAGGGGACAAAGGTTTGCTTCCTGGTTGGGGAACTAAGATCTCATATGCCATGGGGCAACTGAGCCTGCATAGCGCAACTAGAGAAGCCTGAGCTCTGCAGCAAAACCCCAGCGCAGCCAAAATTAAAAAAAAGCCGGGGTAGAAGAACCAGGGTCCTTGTGTCTGAGACAAGCGTGAGTTAATCAAGGCAAAAATACCTGTGCTCTGTTGACTTGTCCCTTTTATACTTAGTCACTTTTTTTTTTTCACTTTAGGTTTTCAATCGGGGCGTCCTTTCCCTTTAGATGCAGGTAAAATGGATGGAAACCTTCCACTGTGACGATCTTTGGATGTTAAAGGTGTCCCTAGATGTTACAAATCCCCAGGTAAAGGAGGATGCTGGGGGAAAAGGTTGTGCTTGCTTTCTGAAGACATAAAGCTCCACCATTGTTTGATTTCTTGACTGCTATTATTTTCATTTATTTATTTGGCCATGCCATATGGCATGTGGGATCTCAGCTCCCCGACCAGGGACTGAACCTGCACCCCCTGCAGTAGAAGAAGAGTCTTAACCACCGGACCACCAGGGAAGTCCTGCCACCCTTGTTGATTTTTGAAGCTCCCAGTGAACCTGGTGAGTTTAGTAAACCCACCTGCAGATTTAGGAATAGACGGTGAGGATGGCAGGAGAAGCCACAAGGTGGAGGATGGCTCTGCTTTGCAGAAAGTCACCCAGCACATAGGGTTTCTTCTTCCAGAAGATGTTCTTTGCTGACCCCACCATGCTGGATTTCATGTCGACCCCGACCCCTCCCTTCTCCTTCGATTCTGTCTCTCCTTCCTTTCAGTGGCAGGACAGCAGCCTCCCCCGCTGCTCTGATGTCAAGGTCCTTGCTGACATTCATTCACCCCACAAGGTCTCACATCCCTGGTCTGAGCTAACTCAAGATCCTTCCTGTATTGGTTGGAATTCTGGGTTCAGCTGTATTCTCTTTTTAATCTCATTTCTCCAGAGAGGTTTCATTTGGAAATTCCAACCTTGCTCAGCTGGTATAAGGGAGTCACAGCAGGACTGCTGTGGGATCATCCTGGCCTCCCAGTTCTGGGTGCGCCTGGGGAGAGGGGGGGTGCACCCCAGGGGAGCCCTGTAGCTGCTGGGAGGTGGAGACGGCTCCTTGGCCCTTGGCATAGCGGAGGTTCTGGTGCAGCAGAAGCCCTCCCAGCTGAGGAAACATGTTCTAGACACTCCGACCAAGGTTGTCCTGAAGCTTTCTTTAGTTCTTTTTAAATTTATTTTTTATTATTTTTTTGGCAGTGCCGTGTGGTTTGCACGCTCCTGGTTTTAGGGCTTTGGACCTGAGCTGAATTACACCGTGGGCTTTCCTCATTCTCCAGCTTGCAGACATCAGACTGTGAGACTTCCTGACCTCTGTAAGCATGGGAGCCAGTTCCTAGAATAAATCTCCCCTCCTCTCTCCCTCTCTCTCTGTTCGTATGTATATCTCTTGGTTTATTCTCCAGAGAACCCCAGTGATTATGTGAGCTGTACACTCACTCCAGGCTAGAGATGAAATCTAGCAAATGGAATCTAAAATGCTGGTCTTTTAATGATCTTCAGAGATGACGTGGCTGAACCCATTAGTGGGGAGTAGAGGAGGGTGAGGAGAAATAACATGGACCTGAGCTCATCTGGACTAGAGCTGATTGGAGCCTGAGTTTCCGAAGCACCACAGACCTGACCCCAGTGCCTGTGACGCCCGTCCCTCCAGGACCCACATGACTGACATCGCCACTTGGTGCAGGTGCCAACAAAGGATGCGGGCATCACCTGCGGGGGGTCATCGTCACGCTGGTGTTTCCAGGGCCAGAGTTAGCAAATGCCACGGTGATAATGTGCTGATGGCTGCTTCCCCACGCCCCTGGCTTCAGGTTGGAGTGTGGGGCCAAGAGAAACAAACAATTTGTTAGGAGCCAGGGAGATGGCTGGGCAGGAATGAGCTATCTGTAAGCTGCCTTTGGTCTCTTCCCAGCTGGTCCCCCTCTTTTTAGTTGATCAATTATTTAAACAATTTACTTGGCTGCACCGGTCTTAGTTGGGGCATGCAGGATCTTTAGCTGTGGCATGTGAACTCTTAGTTTGGCATAGGGGATCCAGTTCCCTGATCAGGTCTCAAACCCAGGCCCCCTGCATTGGAACCACAGAGCCTTAGCCGCTGGACTGTGAGGGAAGTCTCTGGGTGCCCATTGGAAATAGGTGGGTAATGGGCTTGGCCTCCCTGGAGTCCCTGGCTCCTGCAGTGGTCCCTGCATGGAAGGCACTTCAGTGGTCTCCGGGGGGAGGGGTCTTCCCAGGGGTCCCAGGAGCAGCACTGTGAGGTGCACAGGCGTGCCTCTGTGTGTCCCTTGACCTTCCCTGGTGTGAGGCAAGGCAAGGAGAGGAAAGACAGGCTTAGGCTTTGGGAGCTGGAATTTGCCCCTGGCCTTTAGTTGGTGTGTGAAGTCATTGGGCTTTGATAAGCCTTGGTTTTGTCCTCTGTGTCGCCTGAGAAATGGGGATGGTATTTGCCGGAGGTCTGAAGTCAAGACATCAGCAGGGTTCATCTCTCCTGATACTACTCTCCTTGGCTTGGAGGTGGCTGCCGTCTCTCCCTGCCTCGACTTGGTTTCTCCTCTGTGCTTGAGGACCACTGGGGTCTCTCTGTGTTCAAATTCCACCTTCTTTACACAGGTCAGATTGGATTAGGGCTCACCTGTAGACCTGACTTCATTTTAACTTCTTTTAAGTTAAAGAAGTTAGCTTTAAAGACTGTCTCCAAACACAGTCAGAGGTCATGGGGCTTAGGGTTTTGACATATGAATGTTGCGGCGGGGGCTGGAATTCAGTCCATAGGGCTTCCCTGGTAGCTCAGCTGCCAGTGCAGGAAACACAAGATTTGACCTCTGGGTTGGGAACATCCTTTGGAGAAAGAAATGGCAGTATACAGCTCCAGTATTCCTGCCTGGAAAATTCCATGGATAGAGAAGCCTGGCAGGCTATAGCTCACGAGGTCACAAAGATATCTTTCTGTCATAAGGGTGGTGTCATCTGCATATCTGAGGTTATTGATATTTCTTTCGGCAATCTTGATTCCAGCTTGTGCTTCTTCCAGCCCAGCATTTCACATGATGTACTCGGCATATAAGTTAAATAAGCAGGGTGACAATATACAGCCTTGATGTACTCCTCTCCTGATTGGGAACCAGTCTGTTGTTTTATGTCCAGTTCTAACTGTTGCTTCCTGACCTGCATATAGGTTTCTTAAGAGGCAGGTCAGGTGGTCTGTATTCCCATCTCTCTCAGAATTTTCCACAGTTTGTTGTGATCCACAGTCAAAGGCTTTGGCATAGTCAATAAAGCAGAAAGAGATGTTTTTCTGGAACTCTCTTGCTTTTTCCATGATCCAGCGGATGTTGGCAATTTGATCTCTGGTTCCTCTGCCTTTTCTAAAACTGGCTTGAACATCAGGAAGTTCACGGTTCATATACTGCTAAAGCCTGGCTTGGAGAATTTGAGCATTAGTTTTGCTAGTGTGTGAGATGAGTACAGTTGTGCGGTAGTTTGAGCATTCTTTGGCATTGCCTTTCTTTGGAATTGGAATGAAAACTCACCTTTTCCAGTCCTGTGGCCACTGTGGACTTTTCCAAATTTGCTGGCATATTGAGTGCAGCACTTTCACAGCATCATCTTTCAGGATTTGAAACAGCTCAACTGGGATTCCATCACCTCCACTAGCTTTGTTCATAGAGATACTTCCTCAGGCCCACTTGACTTTGCATTCCAGGATCTCTGACTCTAGGTGAGTGATCACACCATCGTGGTTATCTGAGTCATGAGGATCTTTTTTGTACAGTTCTTCTGTGTATTCTTGCCACCTCTTCTTAACATCTTCTGCTTCAGTTAGGTCCATACCATTTCTGTCCTTTATTGAGCCCATCTTTGCATGAAATGTTCCCTTGGTGTCTCCAATTTTCTTGAAGAGATCTCTAGTCTTTCCCATTCTATTGTTTTCCTCTATTTCTTTGCATTGATCGCTGAGGAAGGCTGTCTTATCTCTCCTTGGTATTCTTTGGAACTCTGCATTCAAATGGGTATATCTTTCCTTTTCTCCTTTGCCTTTAGCTTCTCTTCTTTTCTCAGCTATTTTGTACGGCCTCCTCAGACAACCATTCTGCCTTTTTGCATTTCTTTTTCTTGGGGATGGTCTTGATCACTGCCTCCTGAACAATGTCACGAACCTCCATCCTTAGGTTTTCAGGCACTCTGTCTGTCAGATCTAATCCCTTGAATCTACTTGTCACTTCCACTGCATAATTGTGAGGGATTTGACTTAGGTCATACCTGAATGGAAACAGTGAGAGACTTTATTTTCTTGGGCTCCCAGCACTGCAGATGGTGACTGCAGCCATGAAATTAAAAATGCTTGCTCCTCGGAAGAAAAGCTATGACCAACGTAGACAGCATATTAAAAAGCAGAGACATTACGTTGCCAACAAAGGTCCATCTAGTCAAAGCTATGGTTTTCCAGTAGGCATGTATGGATGTGAGAGTTGGACTGTGAAGAAGGCTGAGCACCAAAGAATTGATGCTTTTGAACTGTGGTGTTGGAGAAGACTCTTGAGAGTCCTTTGGACTGCAAAGAGATCCAACCAGTGCATCCTAAAGGAAATCAGTCCTGAATATTCATTGGAAGCACTGATGCTGAAGCTGAAACTCCAATACTTTGGCCACCTGATGTGAAGACCTGATTCATTGGAAAAGACCCTGATGCTGGGAAAGATTGAAGGAGGGAGGAAAAGGGGACAACAGAGGATGAGATGGTTGGATCGCATCACCAACTTTATGGACATGAGTTTGAGTAAGCTCCGGGTGTTGGTGATTGACAGGGAAGCCTGGGGTGCTGCTGTCCATGGGGTTGCAAAGAGTCGGATATGGCTGAGCTACTGAACTGAACTAAACTGAACTGAGTAGGTGATGCCATCCAACCATTTCATCCTCTGCCACTTCCTCTCCTTTTGCCTTCAGTCTTTCCCACCATTAGGGTTTTTCCTAGGAGTCAGCTCTTTGCATCAGGCAGCCAAAGTATTGGAGCTTCAGCTTCAGCAGCAGTCCTTCCAGTGAATGTTCAGGGTTGATTTCCTTTAGGATTGACTGGAAACAGTGAAAAGCCTGCTCAGCATTGCTTTGCCAACAGTCTATCCTAAGGGACTTCCCTTGGGCTAGTCTTACTGAGAAGTTGTCTGCTGGTTCTGAATCTGTGGAAGATGCATTGCTCCCAAGTCAAAAACATGCTATGATTACAGTCCACCTATTGTGCCTTTTGTGATGGGATTTTTTGCTGCATAAATGAAGAAAGGGTGTTAGTGGATATATATATATAAATATTAGGGGAGCCTTTTTGGCGAGAAATTTTCTCTCAGTAGAAATATTATTATTATTTAAAAAAACTTTTTTGACCACACCTATTGGCATGTGGGGGCTTCCCAGATGGCGCTAGTGGTAAAAGAACCCACCTGCCAATGCAGGAGACATAAGAGACGCTGGTTCAATCCCTGGGTTAGGAAGATCTCCTGGAGGAGGGCACAGCAACCCACTCCAGCATTCTTGCCTAGAGAATCCCATGGACAGAAGAGCGTGGTGGGCTATGGTCCATAGGATCACAAAGAGTCAGACAGGCACTCATGCTCATGTTGGCATGCGGCATCCTAGCTCCCTGACCAGGGATCAAACCCTCATCTCCTGCTTTGGAAGCTCAGTCTTAACCAGTGGACCTCCAGGGAAGTCTCGCATTATTATTTATTTCTATAGTGCTTGAAAGAGTCTAAGTAATCTTATAATTGAAAGGCACCTAGACATGATGGAGGGCCTTGTAAGGCGAGGCGCTGTTCTGGGTGTTGAGGATACCGATGTGAAATGAAAATGTCTCCTGCCATAGCAATAAACAAGAAATGTCACAGCCATCAGTGGTTTCTGGCCTCCAACATGAATGAGGCCTCCCCAAATTGCCATCTAGCAGCTGCAGCCACCCCCCAAGGTGACCATAGAGGAACTGGGGAAATGCAGGAAGCAGCCTTCGGCCGCTCCTTAAGGTGAACAAGGAAACTGGATGGGCCCCAGACAGCTGAGGTGCATATGAAAGGAAAGAATTCAGTGAGCCCAGAGGCTTGCATCTTCCCATACAATGTTGAATTCCTTAACTAGATACCTGATCTTTGAAGTTCAGACTGCCTGCTCCCTCCGTTGTGTACACTGTGTGCAGCCGGCTGCCCCTCCTCCATTCTAGGAGCAGTCTCTCAGAGCTGACTGTGCTGAGGTCTTCCTGGGCTGCAGTCCCCATCACGCTCCACATAAAGCTTAACTTACAGCTCTCAAGTTGTGCATACTTTTAAGTTGACACAGAGAAGGTCTTGACAGGCTCTTTGCTCTCCAGGATGTCAACCTTCTCCACTGTTCTGAACATCCACTGCCGAAGGTGAGTAGCACTTTGTAATGGGAACCCTGGCTCGTGGTCACTAGCCGCGGTCTGGGAGAGTGAGGCTTCCTGGTCACTGGCTACTGCACCAGGCACCCTGACGTCTGAATGAAGAGTGAGCTCTCTGCCCTACCTGTCCCACCCTACAGGTTCAAATGTCACCTTCTGTACACGTGAGGCTGCCACATCCCTTGATTTGGGTCGGAGGCCTGCATTCCACCAGCTCATGCTCTTGGGATTCCGTTCCCAGACCTGACCTCCCCCCTGCCTGGTTGGGCTTCTTCCTGTTAGCTACTCTCTTCCTGAAAGCATGGCCTCTGGAGAGGACCCAGTGGAGAGCAGCGCAGTGCCTGGGGTGGCGGTGGGGAACACTCCTCGCCAAAGAGACCCCAGTGCCCTTTCCTCTGGAGGCAGTGGGTCATGGCTGGTTTTTCTAAAGGCAAGACTCTTTTTTTCTCAGGTTACTAATGTTCAGACTCTACATGAAGCCACTTGACTTCTCCCTATGCTGCATTAAGGTTGGGATCAGGGGTAGGGCAACAGAATGGAATCATGCCTCTCACCCCTTTTGTTGTTATGAATGATAATATTCATTTATTTATAGTAACGTTGGCCAGCTATGGAAAGTCTGGTGTACCAAAGTGTGCCTTAAATATTTTATGGGGTTCTAAAAGCCTGATCTGTGGTTTGAGCTGCAACGAGGATGACAGGAATGCCTTCATCTTTCCAGAAAGAGCCCCGGGTTGCTGGGAGCCCCAGGCCAGTGCCCTTTGCTCAACTGCAGTCACTTCACTGAAACAGATTCTTATCATTGCATTCCCAGTGAAATGGAGTTTGGAATTCTCAAAGACAGATTTTAAAATGTCTGTTATACATATATAACAAGTAAATACAAATATTAATAAAAAGGAATTCGCTAGTGGCCCAGTGCTTAGGACTCCACTCTTTCACTGCTGAGGGCCCAGATTTAATCCCTAGATGGGAAATAAGATCCCTCATGCCTTTCGGCTTTGCCAAAAAGACCAAAAACCACTATAACATTTGTCCCATGCACTTTCATTGCACAATATCATTCAGTCTTTACATCAGCCCTGTAAGATCTTTTAACAGATGGGGACCCTGAAGTAGGGCAGTGAGGTGATCTGTCCAGGGACCCACAGCCGGTCAACACTTAAGCTGGGACATGAACTCAGCTCATTTGGCTGCAGTTCAGCAAAATCTGTCAGGAGTAGTGACCAAAGCCACTCAGGGCAGAGATCCTCCTAGAGCCAGGTGCTGGGAGAATGAAGTCAGCAGAAAGCAGAGGAGCCCCAGAGCCCAGCCAGCGAGGGCTGGGATTTTACTGAGGGGCCAGATGAGCTGCACTGCAACACACACAAGTACATATGTGTACACATACACTACAAATACACATGTCACACTCAATGCACACACTCCACACACAACCACACACACCACACACAACCACACACACACCACACACACCACACACAACACACACACTCCACACACAACACACACACTCCACACACTCCACACACACTCCACACACACACACACACAACCACACACACACCACACACAACACACACACTCCACACACAACACACACACACACACACACACACTCACACACACCACACACACACCACCACACACACACACACATACACACACACACACACACACACACACACAACACACATACACACACACACACACACATGCACTACACACATACACACACCAGACACACAGCACACACAACCACATACCACACACACACACCACACATGTACACACATCACACACCAGACACGCACCAGACACACACCACACATACCACATACACATGCCACACACACCACAAACGCACACCACCACCGCCACCCACCCCCACAAGCCTTGTGGAACAGAAGTGGAGAGAGACAGAACTAGTACTGTGATGAGGAGAATCTGGGAAGGCTTTACCCAAAGAGACCTCTGAGTGAGATTTTGGAGATGTTGGCAATAGGAGGAAGAGCCTGGGGTGGGCGGGGGAGCAGAGGCCCTGGATCCCTCTGGGCAAGGGCAGAACGAGGCTTCCCTTTGCCCTGGGGGAGGGGTCTGAGCAGGGGAAGGACTGGGTAACCAGGAGACCCAGCGAGGCTGCTGTTTCGATGCTTCCCGAAGGCCCTAGCCCAGCCAGCCAGCTGGGCCTTTGGAATATAGAGTTTGTCTTTGCAGTGCCCTCCGCTTCCCAAGCCCTCCAGCTCTTCATCTCCACTTAAGCTCCAGGCTAAGAATAAATGCATCTCTTCCCTGAAGCATGTATTGACCTGTCCTGGAAGAGACCTTGCCCTGTCCGCCCCCAGTGCTGGAGCTGATGCCTTGTGGTCACTCATGATAAGTGCCCTGGGAGCCCCCCAAGGGAGGGATGGCACCCTGCTCACCTCTGTCCCTTTTCAGACCCTGTTTCTGGCCCTGCCCGTGGTGGTCATCCCAGGCATTCCTCTGAATTAGTCCATAGACTTGCCCTGGGGGGCCCTGGCCGCTCCCCACGACCCCAGGAGGCCTCAATACTCACCGTGCACTCAGCTTCTCTTCTCTGGGGGGCAGATGGCACTAAACTGTGACCCTTGTCAAGTCCTGACCCCCCACCCCAGGGTCTGTGTTCCTCTTTCCCAGAAAATGTGCCAGGCAGAGAAGGGGAAAGCCGCGCCTCCAGCGGCAGGACCTCTTGGGGAAGCCTCTCTTGAGTCTGCAAAGGATGCTGGCAGTTGATTGCTTCAGCTGGACAGTTCCCACCCAGGACGCCTGCCCTCCATGACTACAAATGCAGAGCACCTCAGTGGGCCCCTGCCTGTCCTGGCGGCTGCCCCAGAGCTTGACCACAGTGCCCTGGCACCCCTCAAACCTCACCCTGTGGCCCGGGGAGGGCCTGGAGGTCAGGAAATGAAGGGAACACAAAACCACTTGGTCCCTGTCTCTCAGTGTCTGGAAGCTTGTCTCTCACTGCGACAGCAGGCATGGACAGCAGGCCTCTCCTCCCGAGACCAGGGTCCCCCCAGGCCCCAGTCCAGCCACTGCTCTGGTGAGCGCAAGGTGCACGTCGCTCATCCTGGATGTCAGAGGCTTCCTGGTGTTTGCTTTGCTGCCTCCCCTCTGAGGGTCACGTGCTTTGGTGTAGACTAAAGCTGAAAGGAGGTAAAAGTTTTTGTTTCCTGCTTTGCCATCACAAGGGATCCCAAGCCCTCCTTGTTCCTCTTCTTTCTTCTCATACAGCTGAATGGGCTCCTTTGTCAGCCTTAGTGTGCTTCCCCAGTCCCATCTGGGGCCATCATCTGCCCGCCTCATCTGTGTCTTTCTTGTGCCTCCGGAATGCACTGAACAGTTGTGTAGCTTGCTCACAGCACAACCCCAGGGGGCACCCTTCACAGAAATGAGGAGGTGAATGGCACACAGGTCCACAGGAGCCTCATGGGGCCCCTTCTGCATTTCATATCCTGTCTTTGCCATGTTGGAGTCCATGAGAGACTTCCTTGAGTTGGTGGCCCTGAGGTTCTTTTCCCATTTGGGGGAAGAACCGTTAGAGAACCATTTCTCTATTTTAAGAAAAAAAAAAAAAAAACAGCTCAGGGATTATGAGCAGTGGTGATTAATACTTGGCCTCTGTGTTGGAGAGAAACTAAGAGAGTGGTGAGGAATAGGGAGAAATAGAGCATATAAGCCTTAAAGAAAGGGATAACTTCTGCTCAGTTCTGGAGTAGAAGTTATCTACTACATAATATCTACTACATATATCTTCCCTGGTGGCTCAGAGGTTAAAGCGGCTGCCTCCAATGCGGGAGACCTGGGTTCGATCCCTGGGTTGGGAAGATTCCCCTGGAGAAGGAAATGGTAACCCACTCCAGTATTCGTGCCTGGAGAATCCCAGGGACAGAGGAGACTGGTGGGCTACTATGCATGGGGTCCTAAAGAGTCAGACACAACTGAAGCAACTTTGCTTGAACGCATGTGTTCCTTTCTAGATTCATATGCTGAAGCCCCAGTATCTCAGAGTGTGACTGTATTTGGAGATAAGGTCTTCAAAGAGGTGACTGAGCTTTTTTTTTTTTTTTAAATTAATTTGCCTCTGCTGGGTCTTAGCTGCTGCATGTGGGTCTTAGCTGCTGCATGTGGGATCTAGTTCCCTGACCAGGGATCAAACCCGGGCCCCCTGCATTGGGAGTGCAGAGTCTTAGCCACTGGACCACTTGGGAAGTCCCAGGACATGGATTTTTATTTTAAGTGAGATGGAAGCCATCTGCAGGATGACGTGATCCTTCGTAGGCTTTGAAAGGATCCTTGTGGCTGCTTGAATTGTGGAGGGCTTTACGGTGGGCCTTCATCCAGTCAGATCAGGGTCCTTATAAAAGAACTGTAGAGACCATGTGGAAGGGACAGAGGACGAGAGACCACATGAGGACGTGGTGAGCAGGTGACTGCGATAACGTGATTTATAAAAAAGTATGCTTGGTCATTCAGAGGACCAAAGTATGTCTCTCATATATATCATGTCTCACTCTGTACCCCATGGACTATAGCCCACCAGGCTCCTCTGTCCATGGAATTTTCCAGGCAAGAATACTGGAATGGGGTACCATTTCCTACTCCAGGGGATCTTCCTAACCCAGGAATCAAACCTGTGTCTCTAGCATCTCCTGCACTGGCCGGCGGATTCTTCACCACTGCGCCACCTGGGAAGCCCCTCCTGTATATTTGGTCTCTGTCCACAGTTCCTGGCTAAAAGCTCCCCGAAGCCTTGGAATTTCCTGTGAGAGTGATAAATGTTAATGTGATGACTTTTGGATCCCACCTAAGGATGGGGGCTGGTTTCCTTGGAGAACAACCAAGTGTCTGGAGGGTTGGAAGTTTTCAGTCCCACCCCGGACCTCTGGGCTGGAGGTGGGATCAACTTCTATCAACCAATGATTTGGTCAGTCATGCCTATATAATGAAACATCCCCCAAATCCAAACAGGTGGAGTTTGGCAAGCTTCCGGGTTTGCGATCACATGGAGATTCAGGGAGGGCAGTATGCCTGGAGAGGCATTGTTTGCGCTGTGTGTCTCTTCCACCTGACTGTTCCTTGAGTCACATCCTTTTGTAGTAAACCAGTCATCTAGTAAGTAAAATGTTTCTCAGAATTCTGAGAGCCGCCGTAGCAAATTGACAGCATCTGGAGTGGCAAGGAGGAACAATTTTGTAGGACCAAACCCTTACCCTGTGGGCTTTGGTGTACTCTCTGGGTAGACAGTGTCAGAACAGAGTTGAATTGTAAGAGTCCTTGCTGGTGTCTGAGGGTTATCTGTTGGTCTAGGGGAATACCCAGCCCCGCATTAGAATTGGGTTCAGGAACCTAATTTAGTAACCATCTGTAAGCCAAGGAGAGAGGTCACAAAAAGACCAAGGTTTCTGACACCTTGATCTCAGACTTCTAGGCTCCAAAATTGTGAGAAAATTAATTTCTATTGTCTAAAATTAATTTCTGTTGTCCAAGTCACCCAGTGTATGCGGAGGCCCACATGGCCAGAAACGAGGGTGGCTTCCAGCCAAAAACTAGCTAGGAACTCAGGCCCTCAGTCTAGCAGCCCCACAGGAAGTGAATCCTGCTGACAATCACATGATTGACTTTGGAAGTGGACCCTCCCTGAACCGAGCCTTCCGATAAGACCATTATCTTGGCTGAGTACAGCTTTGTGAGAGACCCTGAGCAGAGGATAGCAAAGTTATGTCCAGATTCCTGGCTCACAGAAGCTGTGTGATGATAGACGTGTTTCTAGGTGCTGTGTGCTAATGTTACTCAGCAGTATATAATTAATTCAGTCCAGAAAAGAGCTCTTTGAGGTGGAGACTGGAGTTAATCCTAGGCCCAGTCAGCACTGGCCTGAGGCAGACTCCTCGACTGTACCTGGAAACTTGAGGCTCCTGGGATGAATCTCAAACTCCCCACTAATGAGCTGAGAAGTTTGGACAGGTCTCCAAGGTCTTTTTTGGTGCCAACTTTCTACAACATGATTAAGAGCTCACAGCCAGCACACCTGGGTTGGTTGGCTGATGGCCGCCCATTGAGGCTTCATTTAAAAACCAGCATTTGAGGCGCTTCCCAGGTGGCTCAGTGGTAAAGAATCCACTTGCCAATGCAGGAGACACGGGTTGGATCCCTGGTCCAGGAAGGTCCCGTGTGCCAAGGAGCAGCTAAACCTGTGCATCCCAATGGCTGAGTCTGTGCTCTAGAGCTGGGGAATCCAAACTGTTGAGCCCACAAACTGCAACTGCTGAAGCCTGAGCGCCCTGGAGCCTGTGCTCTGCAACAAGAGAAGTCACAGCAACGAGAAGCCTGCTCATGGCAACGAGGGAAAGCCCGACTGGCGATGAAGACCCAGCACAGCCAAAAATAAATAAATTAAAAAAAATTTTTTTAAAGCAGTGGTTGACTTCAGAATTTTGCAGACGGCAGCCAGTGTCAAATACTGTCTCCCCAAATTCATGTCCATCTAGAACCTCAGATATTCATTGGAAAGCTTGATGCTGAAGCTCCAACACTTTAACCATTTGATGTGAAGAGGTGACTCACTGGAAAAGATCCTGAGGCTGGGAAAGATTGAAGGCAAGAGGAGACGGGCACAGCAGAGGATGAGATGGTTAGAGAGCATCACTGACTCAACCCACAAGAATCTGAGCAAACTCCAGGAGATTGAGATAATGAAGGACAGGGGAGCCTGGTATGCTGCAGTCTGTGGGGACACAAAGAGCTGGACAGGACTGAACAACAAACAAATGTTATACAGAGGTCATCGAGACTCTTGGATTTCCATGAAGTGTAAATATGTCACAATGCAGCCATGAGGAACCATGACTTTGAAGATTTTAGATAATGCTATCCACAGTTTTCCAAATTAAGAACAAAAAGCAGAAGTATGTAGAGTGTGACTATGACTTAGTGAAAAGAGAGACCCACTGCAGAGGGAAAGCTGAAATACAGATAAATGGTAGGACTGCAGCGGATTTTCTCCCTGTTAATTTTTCAGAATTCTTTGATATGTTTATATGCACTTCTATGGAAAATACTATAGGAGATTTTGTAAAAGGAATTCAGATTTTAAGAGAGACTGCGAAACATACTAGTGAAATGAATTTGTGGCACCATTACCCACCTCAGTAACAACACTGTCAGCATGAACGTGCGTCACTTTTTCCCTGTCTATCTCCTACCTCCCAGAGGGAACAAACACTCAGAATTGAACTTCCATTGGGACTTCCTGGTGGTCCAGTGGTTAAGACTTCACCTTCCAATGCAGTGGATATACGTTCCATCCCTGGTCAGGGAGCCAAGATCCCACATGCCTGGGGCCAAAAATCCAAAATGTCAAACATCAAACAAGAAGCAATATTGTAACAAATTCAATAAAGACTATAAAAACGGCCCACATCAAAGGAATGCTTTAAAGAATTGAACATACATCAGTTTGGCCAAATATATCGTATTTGGCCTTTAAAAATATAGTACTGTGAATTACAAATCTGTAAATGGTGATTATTTGGTTCTACTTATTATAAGGTTTATTAGAAAGGTTGTACATACTAGTTCTGTGACTTTCTTCTTTGATTCAGTATTACCCAGCCAACTTTCATCGATATTCATTTCTCTAGGTGTCCTTCATTCACTCTCGTTGATGGATGTTGGGCTTAGCTGCTCAGCCGTGTCCGACTCTTTGTGATCCCATGGACTGTAGTCCACCAGGCTCCTCTGCCCATGGGGATTCTCCAGGCAAAAATCTTGGAGTGTGTTACCATGCCTTCCTCCAGGGGATCTTCCCAACCCAGGGACTGAACCCAGGTCTCCCACAGTGCAGGCAGGTTCTTTATCGACTGAGCTACCAGGGAAGCCTTTCGTTGATGATAGCCTTGCTTTTAAAATGTATTCATTCAGGGCTTTGTCCAGGTATTTTGGAATACAGGAATGGGCGGGGGGCGGCAGGAAATTCAGATTTTGAGAAAACATTTTCAGAGAGTTAAGACTTGTGGTATGATTTGACTAAATCATGGCCATTTTCTTTCCTCTTTCTCTCTCTGGTTTGTGCATTTCCCTGTCTGCTGCTGGGATGTGATTTAAGAGGGTTGTTTGTTTACCATCCCTGAGCCCTCCAGGCCATTTCAGCAGGACCCGAGGGCAGGATGGAGGTAGAGGGCAGAGTCCCTGGATGACTCCAGGCAGGGAACAGAACTCACAGGCTAGCGAAACTCCACTGTTTTCTTCAGAGTGGTTCAGTTCAGCTCAGTTCAGTCGCTCAGTCATATCCGACTCTTTGTGACTCCACGAATCACAGTACCCCAGGCCTCCCTGTTGGTTAGGAAGGATTTTTTTTTTTTTTTTTTTTTTTGGCATTTTTGCTTCCTCTGGGCATCTTTGGCCCACAAAATGACCTCAGCATCTCCTGACTGTGGAATCACATGCTTTTCTCTACTTTGAAGTTTGAGCTTTTTAAAATCCCTAGCTTTGGCAATAGGTAAGGTGGGGGTGATGTCAGCAGTGGGGACAAGGCTTTCAGCTGCTCGCCATCTGTCCACGTGAGTGCGATGAGTCCTAGGAAGCCCCGATTTGACCCTCCCTACAGGAAGCCACAGTGCACATCGTCCTGAGACAGGCCCTGACCAGCTAAGGACAGCACCCACATGATGCGTTAGTTGACAAAGCCTCTCCGAATACACTCCCATCTGACTTCTGAAGCAACCCTGGGGGAAGACACATCAAGTGCATTTTATGGAGAGGATGGTCCATTGCTAAGTGGGACAACAGGGAAAATGTGGTTAGAGAAGATGCTGGCATTTTTTAAAGTCGCTTCTCTGGGTCTCACCCTGCACTGGTGCTTTGTACATGCTTGACCCTTCAAATAAACTAGATTGCCGTCCTGAGTGAAGCAAGTCAAACAGGTGAAGGCTAACATTGTATGGAATCCCTTATATGTGAATCTAAAAATAAATGATACAAACGAACTTATTTACAAAACAGAAACAGACTCACAGACTTAAAGAAGGAAATTATGATAGCGGGCAGAGAGGGGGACGTATGGAGGAAGGGATAGTTAGGGAGTTTGGGATCATGGTGTACATTAAAAAAATGTACTATATTTAAAATGGATAGGCAGCAAGGTCCTACTGTACAGCATAGGGAATTCTGCTCAATGTTAAGAGGCAGCCTGGATAGGAGGGAATTTGTGGGAGAATGGATACATGTATATGTATGGCTGTGTCGCTCAGCTGCGCATCTGAAACTATCACATTGTTAATCAACTATACTCCAATTTAAAATTAAAAAGTTAGATAAAAGAAAAAAGAAATTTTACTTCTGTGTGGGCTTCCCAGGTGGCACAGTGGTAAAGAACCTGCCTGCCAGTGCAGGAGACATAAGAGACACAGGTTCGATTCCTGGGTCGGGAAGATGCCTAGAAGGAGGAGTGGCAACCCACTCCAGTGTTCTTGCCTGGAGAGTCCCACGGACAGAGGAGCCTGGTGGGCTACAGTCCATGGGGTGGCACAGAGTCGGACACGGCTAGAGAGACTTAGCACCATGCACACACAGTAGTGGCTCCTGGCCCAGACTGGTTGGCCTGTCTTAGAAGGTGATACGAGACCAGGTCCTTCTGTCCCAGGAACTAACACAGGACTTTCTAACTGATTCACATAAGGAGGGTGAGCCGGTCCAAAGCTTCCTGAGCCCCAGTGTCTGGGAACTGAGGCCGGATGGTAACTGGAAGGGTGGAGGGGTGGGTGTTTCGGCATGATGGCTGAAGCAGCTAGGACAGCTCTGGAGCAGCATATTCTCACCCGTGTTCCTCTCTCTTCCTATGTAACAGATTCTCCCTCAGGTTTCATTACCGTAAGGTGACAACTGTCAGACCTCCCTGCACCCTGATGTGATAGCACAGAAGCTTTCACACAGAGGATTGCATCGTTCTTCATCCTTCACAGAATAGCTCCAGAGCCATTCAAAGACCCCCGGAAAATGATCGCTAGCAGCTGATTCTCTCTAACCATTCAAAGGATGCCTTTTTGCCTTGGCATCAACCAAGCAGGCTGAATTCTGTGATGGGCTTTTGGTGATTTTAGGAACCAAGTGGAAGCGTTCTCTTCTCCCCGGGAAATGTTCCACTTTAGGGTAGGAACAGACAATTTTTTTTTGTGTGTGTTTGTTTTGTTCCTTTCCTCCATGTGACATCAGTCTGTAAATGGAGAAACGGTTCTGAAGCAGAATGAAATGAGGGACTTCCCTGGTGCTCCAGTGCTTACGACTTAGCCCTCCACTGCAGGGGGTGTGGGTTCTATCCCTGTTCGAGGAGGTAAGATCCCACATGCCTTGCAGCCAAAAAACCAAAATAGAAAACAGAGGCAGTGTTGTAACAAATTCAATAAAGGCTTTAAAAAGTGGTCCACAGGAAAAAAATCTTTAATTAAAACAATGAAATGAGAAACCCGTTTGGTCTTGGGGTTTTATCTCTCCCAAGAACCATCCACTCAGCCCCCATGCTGGTGAATCCTCAGCCAGGACAGTGACACAGGAGATGCAAAAGGTGTAATTAACACAGAAGGGATGGCAGTACACAGTGTCCCAGACAACCCTGCCTAAACCAGACGGATTCTATTCTTTGCAGCCAAAGATGGAGAAGCTCTATACAGTCAACAAAAACAAGACCGGGAGCTGACTGTGGCTCAGATCATGAACTCCTTATTGCCAAATCAGACTCAAATTGAAGAAAGTAGGGAAAACTGCTAGACCATTCTGGTATGACCTAAATCAAATCCCTTATGATTATACAGTGGAACTGAGAAATAGATTTAAGGGCCTAGAGCTGATAGAGTGCCTGATGAACTATGGAATGAGGTTTGTGACATTGTACAGGAGACAGGGACCAAGACCATCCCCATGGAAAAGAAATGCAAAAAAGCAACATGGCTGTCTGGGGAGGCCTTACAAATAGCTGTGACAAGAAGAGAGGCGAAAAGCAAAGGAGAAAAGGAAAGATATAAGCATCTGAATGCAGAGTTCCAAAGAATAGCAAGAAGAGATAAGAAAGCCTTCTTCAGCGATCAATGCAAAGAAATAGAGGAAAACAATGGAATGGGGAAGACTAGAGATCTCTTCAAGAAAATTAGAGATACCAAGGGAACATTTCATGCAAAGATGGGCTCGATAAAGGACAGAAATGGTCTGGACCTAACAGAAGCAGAAGATATTAAGAAGAGGTGGCAAGAATACACAGAAGAACTGTACAAAAAAGATCTTCATGACCCAGATAATCATGATGATGTGATCACTAATCTAGAGCCAGATATCTTGGAATGTGAAATCAAGTGGGCCTTAGAAAGCATCACTATGAACAAAGCTAGTGGAGGTGATGGCATTCCAGTTGAGCTGTTTCAAATCCTGAAAGATGATGCTGTGAAAGTGCTGCACTCAATATGCCAGCAAATTTGGAAAACTCAGCAGTGGCCACAGGACTGGAAAAGGGCAGTTTTCATTCCAATTCCAAAGAGAGGCAATGCCAAAGAATGCTCAAACTACTGCACAATTGTACTCATCTCACACGCTAGTAAAGTAATGCTCAAAATTCTCCAAGCCAGGCTTCAGCAATACGTGAACTATGAACTACCTGATGTTCAAGCTGGTTTTAGAAAAGGCAGAGGAACCAGAGATCAAACTGCCAACATCCACTGGATTATCAAAAAAGCAAGAGAGTTCCAGACAAACATCTATTTCTGCTTTATTGACTACGCCAAAGCCTTTGACTGTGTAGATCACAATAAACTGTGGAAAATTGTGAAAGAGATGGGAATTCCAGACCACCTGACCTGCCTCTTGAGAAATCTGTATGCAGGTCAGGAAGCAACAGTTAGAACTGGACATGGAACAACAGATTGGTTCCAAATAGGAAAAGGAGTACATCAAGGCTGTATATTGTCACCCTGCTTATTTAACTTAGATGCAGAGTACATCATGAGAAACGCTGGACTGGAAGAAACACAAGCTGGAATCAAAATTGCCGGGAGAAATGTCAATAACCTCAGATATGCAGATGACACCACCCTTATGGCAGAAAGTGAAGAGGAACTAAAAGCCTCTTGATGAAAGCGAAAGAGGAGAGCGAAAATGTTGGCTTAAAGCTCAACATTGAGAAAACGAAGATCATGGCATCTGGTCCCATCACTTCATGGGAAACAGATTGGGAAACAGTGGAAACAGTGTCAGACTTTATTTTTTTGGGCTCCAAAATCACTGCAGATGGCGATTGCAGCCATGAAATTAAAAGACGCTTACTCCTTGGAAGAAAAGTTATGACCAACCTAGATAGTATATTCAAAAGTAGAGACATTACTTTGCCGATTAAGGTCCGTCTAGTCAAGGCTATGGTTTTTCCTGTGGTCATGTATGGATGTGAGGGTTGGACTGTGAAGAAGGCTGAGCGCCGAAGAATTGATGCCTTTGAACTGTAATGTTAGAGAAGACTCTTGAGAGTCCCTTGGACTGCGAGGAGATCCAACCAGTCCATTCTGAAGGAGATCAGCCCTGGGATTTCTCTTGAAGGAATGATGCTAAAGCTGAAGCTCCAGTACTTTGGCCCCCTCATGCGAAGAGCTGACTCATTGGAAAAGACTCTGATGCTGGGAGGGATTGGGGGCAGGAGGAGAAGGGGACAACAGAGGATGAGATGGCTGGATGGCATCACTGACTCGATGAACGTGAGTCTGAGTCAACTCCGGGAGTTGGTGATGGACAGGGAGGCCTGGCGTGCTGCGATTCATGGGGTCGCAGAGTCGGACACGACTGAGCGACTGAACTGAACTGAACTGAAACCCCTTGCGGAGATCCTAACAGGTACTGTGGCCACACATTGCTAGAATAAAATATCTTCGTCTCCGTCATGGGTTCATAGCTATAATCAGACCACTTAGCCAAAATGCACCCCAGAGGACATTCTTTAGGGATAGTTAAAATATTCCTCAATTTTTAAAGACACAAACAACGCACGTGAGTGCCATCATCCAAAGAAACAAACGAACTGGCTCACAAATCAAGTAAAAGGCCAGTGACTCATTCTCTCCAACAGGATACTCAACTCAAATACCAAGCAAATTGGCTTATTCTGGAGAAAAAGCCCCAAACAGAGAGGAAATAACGTTTCTGGCTGTTCACTAGAGTGACTTTATTGAGCCTGTCGGCTGGCTCCCAGATGTCAGTTCCTTGTTCTGATTGCCAAGCTGCAGGCAGTGCTGCTTCAGGGAATTCTGAAGGGAAGATTCTGAGGACAAGTGGTCCCAGCATTTGCTCAGGCCTTGCTGGACAATTCCCCAATCTGGGGGCCTCTGGCCACGAGCAGCAAGGCTCCTGGTTGGTTTCAGATGGTGGGCAATTTGTGCCCTAAGGAGCCATCTTCCGAAAGGTAGAGTTCAGACTTACTCTGTACTCAAAGGGGAAGGAGTAAAGCCCTGGTTCCAGCCGGCTTTCATAAGGGATGGGTTAATTTCTTCCTTCCTGCAGGCATCCATGGGTATGCCTGATCAGGTGCTTCCTGTGAGCTAAACAAGATATTTTAGCTTAATACTATCTGGGAGGCAGTGTTTCAGAGATGGTCCTTTATGTATCATTTAAGCTTATGGGCAGCATTCTTTCAGTGATTAACTTGTAACAGAAAAGCAAGATTCTTCCTTATTGTTGATAGGCAGCCACCTTCATGAATGATCGTAACTGGGTCTCCTGGGTAACTTACTGCAGCTTCATCAGCACCCACTGCTTCACTTTGCATTTCTACCTTAGGCAGATGACTTCTTTCCTTAAACCTTATGAACCAAGTTCTGCTAGCTTCACTTTTCTTTGGCAGCTTCCTCACCTCTCAGTCGTGTCTCTTTGTGACCCCATGGACTGCAGAACTTCAGGCTTCACCATCTCCCGGAGTTTGCTCAAACTCATGTCTATTGAGTCAGTGATGCCATCCAACCATCTTATCCTCTGTCGACCCCTTCTCCTCTGCCCTCAATCTTTCCCAGCATCAGGGTCTTTCCCAATGAGTCAGTTATTTCCATCAGGTGGCCAGAGAATTGGAGCTTCAGCTTCAGCATCAGTGAATACCTCCATTCCCCCAAAAGTTTCCTTATGCCCCCTTGTAACTCATCCTTGCTTTCACACTTGTCCCCACTTAACCACTGATGTGTTACTGAGAATTAGTTTCCATTTTTAAGCACCACACAGTGCATTCTCTTTTATGTCTGGCTGCTTTCATTCAACATAATGATTTTGAAAATTACCCGTGTTATGTGTGTCGATACTTTGCTCTTTTAAAAAAGTTGAACAACTTCTTTTATCGAGCTATAATTGGCACACAGTAATCTTCATGTTTTTAAATTATACGCTCTGATAAATTCTAACCCGTGAATATGCACCATGAAAACCGTTACATTAATCAAAATAATGAAAACACGCCTCGCTCCAGGATTCTCGCCCAGCCCCAAGCCGCCTTTCCAGCCGCTGCTTGTCCTTGGCGCCCTCCATTAATGCCGACGGCGCCACCCAGTGGCCCACCTGGGAACAGTCGCCACTACCTGGAGAAAGGGAGGGGTGTTCTGGGTGTGGAGAGGCGGGGAGCGCCCCGCTTGGGTCCGGATCGGATGGATCAGGTGGCAAACCACCCCAGGCCGGCCGGGGGGCCTCCCCACATGGAGGTCTGAGGGCGACACACAAGCCAGCTAGAGCCACCTCCGCTGCTTCTGCTGTCTTGACTTTAATTTTTGAAAATGGGGTAAGAAAAACTAACCCAACATTGTAAATCAACTATACTTCAATTTTAAAAAACGAAAATGAAAAGTACGGCAAGAAAGACTTTATTCAAAACTATTGCAGGGCTTCCCTGGTGGCTCAGTGGTAGAGAATCCGCCTGTCAATGCAGGAAACGTATGTTTGATCCCTGGTCTCGGAAGACCCCACAAGCTGCAGAGCAGCTAAGCCTGTGCGCCACAAAAAGGGAAGCCGGTGCCCGGCACATTATAACTAGAGAGTTGCCCCTGCTGGCTTCAACTAGACAAAAGGCTGTGCAGCAATGAAGACCCAGCGCAGTCAAAAGTAAATAAAATTATATTTTATAAAAAGACTATTGCAAAAGGGGGCCATGACTGTAGCCGCAGGAGAGAGAGAGGACGCTCAATTGCTGCTACAACAAGGACAAGGGGGTTTCTACCCAAGGGGCAGGGTGGGGGTCATGAATGGAAAATGACTAAGAGAAGACATCAAGGTTAGGGGGATTCTTGCTAAACTGATGTAACGGGATTCTTGCAAAATAGAGACAAGGTCTTAGATAGCAAGGGTGGGGCATGAGGAGCCTGATCAGACACCCGTGGTGATTGATATCAGGGTGCTCAGTTATCAAAAACGGGGGGATTCTTGCTCAGCTGGGTCAGGCAGCCTGAGGACAGGATGGGGGCCAAGCTGGAGACCCAGTTGAGAGGAGGGCTCGGGGGATCCTGACTATAAAGTTTGGTCAAGGAGAGAGTCTCGGTCACAAAACACAGCCATTGAGTTTGCGTGTATTGAAGTCAATAGCATATATGAAATTAAGCCCCTGCATCTTTTAAGCTGTCCTCCAGAAGAACAAAACTCATATTTTCCTCTCTAGAGTCTGCAAACTTGAAAAAAGGAGTTTGGCAAGCCCTCTGTAGAACAGAGGAGCTTAATGAAGACAAGAACCCCCCAGTCTGGCTTCTATTCTGGTATCGCATATTCCCCAAATCCATTATTTATTCAGCAAACATTTATTGAGCACTTGCTATGTAAGTACAGAGAATATCATTGTAAGTACAGAGAATATAACTGATCGAAACAGATCCCTGCCTTCTTTGGGGATCACACTGTCCTGGAGGGAACCAAATAATAAGCCAAATAGTAAAATATATTTAGGGGCTTCCCTGGTGGCTAAGTGGTAAAGAATCTGCCTGCAAATCCAGGAGATGCGGGTTTGATACCTGGGTCAGGAAGATGCCCTGGATGAGGAAGTGGCAACCCAACCCAGTATTCTTGCCTGGGAAATCCCATGGACAGGGGAGCCTGATGGGCTACAGTCCATGGAATCTCAAAGAGCTGGACGTGCCGGAGTGACTGAGCATGCACTATATCATACCACAGGGGAAAAAAAAGAAGGGAGGGTACAGTCGCATCCCTAGAATGAGCAAGAGGGACCCCTGCCCTCAGGTCCACACTTTAGAGGCCAGCCCTGCCTCCAGAGGAGTTGACCAGGCAAGGGGATGCACCCTTAGGAGACTGAACCCCACTTTCAGACCACACTCTGGTTACCAAGAACCTCAAAAGTTCCTGCCCAAACGGCGCAGTGTCCACGTCCAGGACCTGTAGGGATTTCCCTGAAGTCTGACCTTAGCAGGTAGAATGGAACACAGATGTGTGTACCTCTAAGCCTGCAGTGTGACCAGAGGCCACTTGCTGGATACTCATGTGAGTGTGTGAAGATCTTGAGGGGGAAATGGGTGTGGGAGGAGAAAAAAGGGGCTATATTTTGGAGACCACCATTATACTCTTTTCTAGCTTCCCTGCTGCCTTAGTTGGTAAAGAATCTGCCTGCAAGGCAGGAGATCCCAGTTCCATCTCTGGGTTCCATCTCTTCTCCCTGGAGAAGGAAATGGCTACACACTCCAGTATTCTTTTTTTTTTTTAATGTGTTTATTTATTTATTGGAGGCTAACTACTTTACAATATTCTATTGGTTTTGCCATACATTGACATGAATCCGCCACGGGTGTACATGTGGTCCCAATCCTGAACCTCCCTCCCACCTCCCTCCCCATCCCATCCCTCTGGGTCATCCCAGTGCATCAGCCCTGAGCATCCTGTATCATGCATTGAACCTGGACTGACGATTCGTTTCACATATGATATTATACATGTTTCAATGCCATTCTCCCAAATCATCCCACCCTTGCCCTCTCCCACAGAGTCCAAAAGACTGTTCTATACATCTGTGTCTCTTTGCTGTCTCTCATACAGGGTTATTGTTACCATTTTCCAAATTCCATATATATGCATTAGTATACTGTATTGGTGTTTTTCTTTCTGGCTTACTTCACTCTGTATAATCGGCTCCAGTTTCATTCACCTCATTAGGACTGATTCAAATGTATTCTTTTTAATGGCTGAGTAATATCCCATTGTGTGTATGTACCACAGCTTTCTTATCCATTCATCTGCTGATGGACATCTAGGTTGCTTCCATGTCCTGGCTATTATAAACAGTGCTGCGATGAACATTGAGGTACATGTGTCTCTTTCACTTCTGGTTTCCTTGGTGTGTATGCCCAGCAGTGGGATTGCTGGGTCATAAGGCAGTTCTATTTCCAGTTTTTTAAGGAATCTCCGCACTGTTCTCCATAGTGGCTGTACTAGTTTGCTTTCCCACCCACAGTGTAAGAGGGTTCCCTTTTCTCCACACCATCTCCAGCAATTATTGCTTGTAGACTTTTGGATCGCAGCCATTCTGACTGGTGTGAAATGGTACCTCATTGTGGTTTTGATTTGCGTTTCTCTAATAATGAGTGATGTTGAGCAGCTTTTCATGTGTTTGTTAGCCAGCCGTATGTCTTCTTTGGAGAAATGTCTATTTAGTTCTTTGGCCCATTTTTTGATTGGGTCTTTTATTTTTCTGGAATTGAGCTGCAGGAGTTGCTTATATATTTTTGAGATTAATTCTTTGTCAGTTGCTTCGTTTGCTATTATTTTCTCCCATTCTGAAGGTTGTCTTTTCACCTTGCTTATAGTTTCCTTTGTTGTGCAAAAGCTTTTAATTTTAATTAGGTCCCATTTGTTTATTATCACTCCCATATTCTTGCCTGGAGAATCCCCTCGACAGAGGAGCCTGGTGGACTACAGTCCACAGGGTCACAAAGAGTCAGACATGACTAAATAATTAATACTTTCACTTTCAGGCTCTACAGATGTCAGGGGCCCAGGGGGTGACATGATAGGATCTTTAGGCGTGTGTGTGTGTGTGTGTGTGTGGGGCGGGGGGCAGTGCACCACTGCAATTGTAGATTGGACGGCATCACAGAGAAGGTGACATTTTACTGAAGACCCGAGGAAGATAAGGGAAGGGATGATGAAAGGTGGAGAGCATTCCAGACAGAGGAAAAAGCAAGCACAGAGGCCCTGCGGTAGGCGTGTGCCTGGCATGTTCGGAAAAAGTCACTTCAGTCCCCGGGGACCTGCCACGTTTGTGTCTGTGCAAAATGTAACAGGCATAAATGTCTTTTTTTTTTTTTTGCCATGGTGCATGGCATGTGGGATCTTCGTTCCCTGGCCAGGGGTCGCAGCCACACCCTCTGCAGTGGGAGCACAGAGTCTGGGCCACCAGGGATGCCCCTTAGAAGTCACACTGAGTAAGCGAGAGCCAGGTCTGCCTTCCTGCCCGCCCCAGAGTTCCTGGGCCAGCTCTGCTGTCCCTGCCGACGACCAGCAACAGCTACTCTTCAGGCCAGGATTTCTCCAAACCTGCTGGTTTTTTTTTTTGTTGTTGTTTTCCCCCAGTTCCCTCAAGACTCTCTCCTTATCAGCCCACCTTCCTGTTTTCCTCTCCCACCCATGCCCTTGATCTCCCAAAGGTCTCCCCACACATCTGCCTATCCTTGGGGACACCCGGGGGTCGGATGTGGCTGCAGACACAGGGCTGAGAGAGGGGTGGCCGGGGCCGGGGAAGGCTGGGGCTGAGGAAGGAAAGACTCAGGGGTCGCTTGACCTGGTCTCAGTTGCGGGTATTTACACAGATAAGTTATTATTGTTGGTTAGTTGCTCAATCATATCCGACTCTTGCGACCCCATGGACTGTAGCCCTCCAGGCTCCTCTGTCCTGGGATTTTCCAGACAAGAATACTGGAGTGGGTTGCCATGCCCTCCTCCAGGGGATCTCCCCACCCAGGAATCGAACCTGTGTCCCTTCCGTCTCCTGCATTGGCAGGTGAGTTCTTTCCCACTGTTCCCCAGCTCCTCCCTGCTGACCCAGGCAGCAGGCACGACCTCCTGGGACGACATGGGAAGTGCTAGTCAAATGCAAGCCCCGTCCCAATTTCCTTTCTTTTAATGTACTTATTAATTTGGCTGTGCCAGGTGTTAGCTGGGGCATGACTGAGACACAAGAATAAATAGAGGGACTTCCTGGTGGCTCAGTGGTGCTGACTCTGCACTCCCAATGCAGGGGATCCAGGTTCGATCCCTCTCCAGGGAACTAGAGCCCGTATGTCGCAACTGAGTTCTCAGGCTGCAACTAAAGATCCAATGCAGCCAAATAAACAATTAAAAAAAAAAAAAGAACAGAGATCCAAGTGAGTGAGCGAGTATGTAAGAGTGAGTGAATATACTCTATAAAACAACAGCCGTAGTTATTGGTCTTTGAGACGCACAGCAGCAGCGAAGCAGCTGGAGGGATGAGCGGAACTGAAGTGCTATAGGCTGTTACACTCTCTGAGAGTGGGATGAACAAATTGTTCAACTGCAGACTCTGGTAAGAATTTAATCCTGCATGCTGTGATCGCCAAGGTAATCATGATAAAAACAGGGCTTATAACTTCCAAGGTGGTAGAGGGATTAAAAAAAAAGGAATGATACAATTAGTCAAGATCAAGCGATGCCAAGAAGAGAGAGAAAAACAGACAGAGAGGAACCAAGACAAAAGGGAATCACAGAAGAGGAGGTAGATGTAAACTTGGATATGTTGGTGATCACGTTAGATGTAAATGCACCAAGTGTTTCTTTTTACCAAAGGTTTAAGACTGTGTAAAGTGACTCTCTGTGAACCAGAGAGAGGAAATTAATCTGCCCAAGTTCTCAGCAAGCTGGGGAGGTGGAGGGTGGGCTGTGTTCTTCCAGCCCTCCCCAGTCCAATCAAACCGAGTCCCTGTCTACTGAGCAGCCCACTGTGTGCTGGGTGGCGTCAAATTCTGGAACAAGCAGATGAGTAAAAAACAAGGTTTCTACCCTTACAGTATTTTCCTCAGTGAGGAGCAACTATGTTTTAGGACAAATTTTTCCAGGGGTTTGTGGTCACAGCAAGACTTCACAGGGGTGGGGACAGTTTTTAAAATTTATTCATTTTTAATTGAAGAATAATTACAATACTGTGTTGGTTTCTGCCATACATCAACATGGATCAGTCATGGGGCGGGGACAGGTTTGAGGCCGTGTCTGAGAAAGGCCCAGCCTGTGAACCTGAATGCTCCTCAAAGTGGGACCACGTGAGCACAGAGGGGAGGGGAGGTGGGGGGCACTTTTCTCAATGGAAATTCATCAGTGCGTTCCTGTCTGCCCCAGTTATCAGCGTTGCTATTTCAGTGAGCAGCCATGGAGCCTCCACCAGGCTCTGGCCAGACGCTGGGGGCGGGGGTGCAGGGCCATGATACGGCAGGGTCCTCTCTGTCGTCAGAAAACATGAGCTCATGCCAGGGTTTCTGCAGGTCACTGAGATAGCACGGACTCTCTGGAGACAGGCGTGACCCTCAGGTCGGCTCCTAGTCATTGAACTAAGTGGACCCAGATAAGGGCCAGATAATGGTAGCCAAACTCCCACGGCCTGGACAGGCTTTCCCCAGGGCCCCCGAGGCCAGAAAGGGGGCAGGTCTGGGAGGGGTCAGCCAGATGGAGCCCGAGACCTGGGCAATGCCACCGGGGCCCAGGCCTCTTGGGGCTTAGAGCCCTACCCTTGGTCCATGACCCTGTCTCTAGGCCAAATCATTGTTAGGAGAAGCGGGTGTCTGCTGGGAAGACCACTGGCCGCAGTAACTCCTGGAGGGATGTCAAACTGGCAGCACTCTCTTCCCTGGACTTTCTCTTGCTTCATCACCACTCGCTGTATCTGTCGGCAGATTTTAGTGTGTGGGGAAGTAGACTCGTGCATTCAGAGGTCTTCTGTGGATGGGGTGAGGGTGGGGAGGACACGGGTTAATCTGTGCAGTGGTTTCAGGGAAAGCCAAGATCTGACCACGGTCCAGTTTCTTAGTCTCTGTCGTTGCTCAGTCACTCAGTTGTGTCCGACTCTTTGCAACCCCATGGACGGCAGCATGTCACCTCCCTGTCCTTCACCAGCTCCCAGAGCCTGCTCAAACTCATGTCCGTCGAGTCGGTGATGCCATTCAACCATCTGATCCTCTGCCATCCCCTTCTCCTGCCCTCAATCTTTCCCAGCATCAGGGTCTTTTCTAATGAATCGACTCTTCACATCAGATGGCCAAAGTATTGGAGCTTCAGCCTCAGCATCAGTCCTTCCAATGAATATTCAGGATTGATTTCCTTTAGGATGGACTGGTTTGATCAGCCTCTGTGCTCTGACCCTAAATTGGCCACCTGAGGAGGCTCCCTCTCAACTAAGCCATCCTGGGACTTAAGCCACAATCGCTTCAATGGTAAAATGACGCCTGTGTAACCAGGATGGGAGATGGTCGCAGCCCAGACCTGCGAGTCTCTGGGGGCTGCTAGACAGCACCTGGGGAGTGTGGGAGGTGGATTTAGAGCCGGGAGGACCCCGCGGCTCGGTCTCCTCCAGGGATGGCAAACCTCAGGCTGCGGGTTCCCTTCTTGTCCTTGTGGATTTAGGGAAGCTTTCTTTCCTTTGCCCAGAGCAGCTTCCAGGGAGCTTCCATCAAAGGGCCAGAGTGCCTCCATGAGATGCAGCGACCCGTGATTCTCTTGGGGGAAGGCTTGGGTTGGAGTGAGGGGACCGGACACCCAGGACCGGGATCGAAACCTGCCTGCCCAGGTTGGCGCAGCTGAACGCATCCTCTGAACCCTGGGGCTCACAGGTCTTTCTTCTGGGGAAAGAACTCAAATAAATCATCGGAGGCATCACTGCTTAACGGTGCTGCCACTCCGGTATCTTGCCTGTAGACAGCCTCCAACTGCAAACTTGCAGTTAAAACTTGCACGGACGGAAATCCCAAGCAGGTCAAGGAGAAAGGAGAAACCGGATCTACAAGAGTGGAGTTCTAGCGACATCTAGCGGCCACTGAGGCACTGCAGGCGCGCCGGACAACTAATCATCCTTTGATTCTAACACGTTCTATTGTGTAAAAAACTTAAACGCATGCAATTCATATGCTGTTTACGAATATAAGCACAAGCAGAAAAGTATAAAATATGCTCGCAAATGACAAACAAAGCTTCAAGATAGAAGTTACCTATGGGGAGGGTAGAGATGTAGAATGTTTTTTATTTTCTTTAGAGAAATCTGAAGCCAATATGACAAGGTACATCTATTAAATCCTGGAGGTGGTCATATTGGAGCGTTTTTCTGCACTTATCTCTTTGTTTAAGAGTTTATAATAATAGTAATGATTATTATATTTATATAGTTTAGTATATAAATATAGTATATATTTAAAATACATACTACAAAATAAACTATAAAATATAGTACAATATATACTATATATTATATAGTATAATATGTATATGTATTATATATTTTTATTGTACTGTATTATGTGGTATAAGTTATATATTCATTATGTACGTTACATATATGTAAACACAATACAAAATAAGAATGAAAAATTTGAGGTCCAGGTTTTGGGCCCTGATGGCAGCAGTGCAGCTTAAGTGGCAAGGTGTTGATATTGGCTGGTTGCTATTATTATGATTAATAGGTTTACTGGAGTTGATGCAAATCACTGAATAGCAACCAAGGAGTCATGCAGAGGCTAAAAAGGAACAGCACTCTTCAGGAGAAGTGACAAGATGAAGATGAGACATGCGTTTGCTATTAATAGCTTGACACTGCACAGACTCATTTCTTTTGTTGAGAAATGGTCCCCTCCCAATAGGAAGAAGTGGTGTGGAACCGCAAAGGGTTAGTCTCATGTAGGAGGCTGAAGGTGGTTAGTTTAAATCCGTAGTCAATATTCCCTCCAGATGAAAGTTACAGTCTAGGTATGATCACAGACCACAGCTTCTCACGGCTGGGACTATAACTCAAAAGCCGCCTAGCAAAGTCCTCAGGACTACTGCGGAGGTCACCAGAGTTTGATAATTTGGGTTCACCGCCATCATTTTTCACATAGTCAGGTACTTCTCGTAGTTTGTTTACATAGCACAATTTTAATTAAATAAACTCACTTTTGACTGCCAGAGATTTGAATGTGATTGGTTTGGGTTGTGTGCTGGGATTTTAAAAATGTCCCCAGTTGATTCTCATGTAAGCCAAGGTTGAAAACCACTTCTCTAAAGCAAGAAAGGGAAAGCCTGAGTTTCTGGGGGTGAAGAGGGAATTGAAAGCCAGAGTGTTGGTGTGAGAGCTGATATCGTGGGCCCTGGAGTCTGACTGGGTGGATTCTGACCAGGAAATGGATCCGGTTGGTTAGAGGCTTGTTCCACACAGGGACAGGCTTGTGAAAAGGGGAAGCTGCACTGAGACCCCTGTTCAGGGAACGTGGGAACTAGAAACCCCCTACCCACTCGTGAGGGAGACTTTGTGTGTCTGGGGCCTTAGGTGGGAAAACGTCTCCCAGGATAACCCTACCCTCAGCTGAGAAATACGCTTAACAGTCAGTCCCAAACAACTCAAATGCCCATCCATGGATGAATGGATAAACAAAATGAGGCATATACATACAGTGGAATATTAGCCAGCCTTAAAAACAAATGAAATTCTCTTTATTTAAAAATGGAGATATAATAACAGATAACATTTTATTAACTTTAGAGTGATATCGAAAAATTCCTAAATCCCTAAGAATTCTTTTACAAGGAATGAAATTCCGACACGTGATATATAAACCTTGAAGACGTTACACTGAGTGAAATAAGCCAGTCACAGAGAGACAGCTATTGTGTCATCCCACTAACACGAGGTGCCAAGAGGAGTCAAGTTCAGAGAAAGAGTCACACTCACAGAATGGTGTCTACCTGGGGCGAGGGGAAGCGGGGTGTAGGGAGTCAGTGTTTAATGGGGATGGAGCTTCAATCGGGGATGATGAAAAAGTCCTGGGGATGATGGTGGTGGTGGTTGCATACCAAAGTATGTGCTTGCTGCCATTGCACTGTACACTCAAAAATGGTTACATGGTGAACTTTACGCATATTTTATCACCATGGGAGAATTGGTCCCAAGTTTATGGCATCCCTGGAGGGTTTGGCAGAATCAAATAAAATACTGCCTGGAGAAAACAATCCTCTTCCTAGAGAGTATTGGTTCCCCCAGTAGAGTGAGGAGACGGGGTGGGCTAGGGTGAATTCTCACTGAAAATAGCTTCATAGTAATAAATTACAAAACACAGGGAAACTGCCTCCCATGATAGAGAATAGCACAGAGAAAGAACAATGCACACACAGACACAGGGGAGGCATAAATTTACACACACACGCACACACATGCACAGACAGGGGAGGCATAAATGTACACACACAGACACAGGGGAGGCATAAATTGACACACACAGACACACACACATGCACAGACAGGGGAGGCATAAATGTACACACACACACAGTCATAAAAAATGAAATCTTGCCATTTGTAACAACATGGGTGAATCCAGAAGGTCGGATGCTCAGTTAAGTAAATCAGGCAGAGAAAAGCAAATACCACATTATCTCACTGACACACAGAATCTAAAAAACAAAAAGCAACAGAATGGAAAGACGCAGAAAGTAGACACGTGGTTGCCAGCAGCGAGGGTGGTGGGTGTGTGCCATAGGTGTAGGGCAAGAAGAGACACGGATCTCACACAATACAGCGAATCAGTCATGGGGACGCTACCATCCAGCACAAGGAATATGGGCAATAATACTGTGATAACTTCGTATGAGGATAGAGGGTTACCAGACTCATGGTGCTCATTTCAGGATGTATGTGAATATCAAAACCAACATTTTACTGTGTATCAACTATATATCAGTTTTAAAAATGATAACAGTGCCTATTTCTTCCTCCTTTCACCAAAACTGGTTGTTTCCATCCTCCTTTGAAAACCATGGTTTGGCCTCCTTGGGTCTTAGTTGCAGCGCGTGCGAGTTTCCTTGAGTCATGCATGATTTTTCGCTGAGGCCCATCAACTCTTGGTCTGCAGGCTTCAGAGCACGTGGGTTCTACAGTTGAGGCCTCCTTGCTCAGAGGCGTGTGGGATCTTAGTTCCCGGACCAGGAATCGAGCCTGGGTCCCCTGAACTGCAAGGCAGATTCTTAGTTACTGTCCCACCAGCGAAACCCGTTTCCATCTTTTTAATGTTTTCTCCAGCGCTGTTTCTCACCAAGCTCCCCCTTGTCTCCCTTTGTGCCATCAACTTCTCTTCTGACACACCACGCCCAGACACTCTTCAGAGGCTCACGCCCTGTACTCAAGTCACAAAATCACACGGACATAATCCATATGGTCAGAAGTCAGGGACTGAACCTCATGCAAACAGGCATCCACGGAGTTTGTAAAATTGCACACACACACACACACACACACACACGTCTTCACACACAAACACTGTCTTCTTTCCAGCTAAGATAAGACAGTGGTGGGAAAAGTGCCGCCAAACTATCTCATTTCCCCTGTGTGGGCGTCCCAGATAAGTGGCCTCCCAGATCTGGACAATAATACCCCAACTGACAGCTCCGCCGCCCTCCGCCTCCCCCACCTCCCCAGAAGTCACCATGGTCACGGCTGTGCCGGGGCGGGGTCAGGCCAGCAGCTCTGAGCCGATGGACCAGAGACAGCGAGGAGGACCCAGAAGGTGGGGCCAGGGCCATGACTGGGGCATGGCCGCAGATGTGGGGTGCCTGCATCACCTGGGCATGGGGGCAGCCGCTCAGAGTAATGAGCGTAACCCCTGGGGGGCCCAGGTCATCACTGTGGCCTGGAGGTGAGGATGCAAAGTGGCCAGGCTTGAGGGGGTGCATCTAACAGGTGTGTAAGCTTCCCTTTGCTCTGTCTACCATCCCCAGGTACTCTGGGCAGGACAGTCTTGATAGCGCAGCTCCCTCTGACCTGTGTGAGGTGTTGCCCCACTGTAGTTCCCATTTGCTTTTCTCTAATAATGGATCACTGCAGATGGTGGCTGCAGCCATGAAATTAAAAGATGCTTGCTCCTTGAAAAAAAAAAAATGATGACCAACATAGACAGCATATTAAAAAGCAGAGACGTTACTTTACCAACAAAGGTCCATCTAGTCAAAGCTGTGGTTTTTCCAGTAGTCATGTATGGATGTGAGAGTTGGACTATGAGGAAAGCTGAGCGCCAAAGAATTGATGCTTTTGGAGAAGACTCTTGAGAGTCCCTTGGACAGCAAGGAGATCCAACCAGTCCATCCTAAAGGAAAGCAGTCCTGAATATTCATTGGAAGGACTGATGCTGAAGCTGAAACTCCAATACTTTGGCCACCTGATGAGAAGAACTGACTCACTGGAAAAAACTCTGATGCTGGGAAAGATTGAAGTCAGGAGGAGAAGGGGACGACAGAGGATGAGATGGATGGACATGAGTGTGAGTAGGGTCCGGGAGCTGGTGATGGACAGGGAAGCCTGGCGTGCTGCAGTCCATGGGGTCGCAAAGAGTCGGACACGACTGAGCGGCTGAACTGAATAATGAGCGATGTGAGCGTCTTTTCACGTGTTTATTGGCCTCTGTATGTCTTCTTTGGAGAAATGTCTGCTTAGGTTTTCTGTCCATTTTTAAAATTGGGTTGTTTGTTTTTCTGGTATTGAGCTGTGTGAGCTGATTAAATACTTCGGCGATTACTCGTTTGTCAGTTGCGGACACAGCGGGGGGAAGGAGAGGCTGGGATGAACTGAGAAAGTAGCATTGCCATGTGTACATTACCATGTGTAACATAGAAAGCTAGCGGGAATTTGCTGTACAACACACGGAGCTCAGCTCCATGCACTGTGATGACCTAGAGAGGTGGGGGAGGGGAGGGAGTCTCAAGAGGGAAGGGATTTATGCACACATAGAGCTGATTCACACTCTCGTATGGCAGAAACCAACACCACATTGTACAGCGATTTTCCTCCAATTAGAAAATAAAAAAAAAAAAGACTCCCTCCACCATCAACGATCAACGTTCCTCCCCTTCCCACGCCTCTCGGCCTTTACCCCGTGGCTTCTGCCACAGGTGAGTGCCAGGGACTCTGCTCATCCTAAACGATATGAGACACAGTAAGGACCCACCTCAGCCCTCAAGGACCTCATGGCCTGGAGATGATCCCGCTGGTACCACAACCACATTATCATCCTCGACCACGTTTCCCCGTCCCACGCTCCTCCGTCCCACGCTCCTCGCTGCTGTGTTTGATGTTCACCGTCTTGATGCCGCTGAGCTAGCAGCTCGTGATAACTCATTTTGAGTCCTTACTTCTGTTAAGTAAAGGCATAGAGACAGGCACACAGGGGGCCAGCTGTGATGGACCTGCGGCCTGAGGAATACGCTCGCCCAATATTCCCCCGTCCGGGGCTGGGGATGAGAGGCTGGAAGCCTGGAGACCGTGTCAGGCTCTGCAGAGCGTGAGGGTGGCTTGCCCAGCGGATGTCCTCTGGTCCTCCCACCTGGGAGGAAGAGGCAGAGCTCCTTAATCTGCTACGGAAAAGGAGAAACTGAAGGCTATGAAGGTTAAATGACCCCCCTCAGGCTACACAGCTGGGGAACAAAGAACCCCGTCTCTGGACTTGAAGAAGATGGGCCCAACCACGGGTTGTGTCCGAAGGGGCTTAGCAAGCCAGCTCCACACAGCAGTGCCCCCTCAATGAGTGGAGGAGGTGGGGGCATTTCTCTGGTTTCCTCTCACCCCCCTGCCACCCAGTCCCCTGTGGGCATCCTTAGGGAGGGGAAGACAGCAAGTCACATTTACGTCCTACGCAGCCCCCAACATGAGCCTCCAGGTGTGATGGTTAAAAACGGGAAACGAAATATTGATGGTGGACTTACAGGTCCATCACAGTCTGGAAGGTGGGTTTACGGGGGGCGGTGAGTGTACCCTGGTGGCTCAGATGGTAAAGACTGTCTGCAGTGCAGGAGACTCGGGTTCGATTTCTGGGTTGGGAAGATCCCCTGGAGAAGAGAAAGGCTACCCACCCCAGTATTCTTGCCTGGAGAATTCAGCCTAATATTTTCCAGCACTAGCTGACGAAGCTACTGGCTGTTGCCTTAGAAGCAGGCTGAGCCTTTTGTTCTCCAATCAGATTGAGACCTCGCAAACCTCAGACATTTTCACTTGCCTATTTACTGAATGTTGATATCCTGACCACAGTCACAGCCACGGGCCCAGGGCCCTGAGCTCTGACGTGAGGGCTGCAGCTTGAGCCAGTCCAACCAGAGCCTGTCTGGACCAGAAAAAGTCACACGCGTGGGTCCAAGGCGGAATTTTGTAAAGAATCGAGGGTTAAATATCAGACAGTGGGAAAACCAAATGCAAAAAAAAAAAGTGAGCCACGAATAGGAGTGAAGCTTTAGTGTGGAGCTGGGGTTCAGAGCTTGATCAAGAAGAGGTTTGCGATGAGAAGGGAAGGTCAGGGAGAAGAGACAGAGTGTTCTGAGAGCATGTTTTGCTTTTTAAAGAGTTTTTGATGTGGAAATGAATGGTCTGGGGGGTGGGGACCCAGGACCAGGAATGGACTTTTATTTCAAGTGATAAAGGGAGATTCCCTTTGCTCTCCTGTGCCTGGTGAAGTGGTGGCTCTGGTCGCAGCTGCGCTTGTCCCCAAGTGCAGCTCAGAGGAGGTGGAGGCTGGGCTGGGAGACATGGCCATGTGCTCTCACGGCCAGGGCGGCCCTGATTTGAAGACTGTGACTGACAGTCCACAGAGCCCCAGGCTGCGCCAAAGTAACCATGGCTCAGGCTGTCCGCTGCCTCCTGGCCCCCTCCCCGCTCCAGTCCCAGGGAGGCCAGAGCTGATAGGAGCTGGGTCCTGCCATGAAGTCATCTGTTATGGTGCCAGGGAAGGGAAGGGCTGGGGGCAGCAGGCGGAGGGGCCACAGGGCCCCCGCTCTGTCTGCCTTCCCCACGCTGGCGCCGTAGGTTGGAAAGCTTGAGTCTTATCTAGGGAGTGCCCACCTAGGGCGGGGGGTTCGGGGGAGGCAGTGGTGGGCGGGAGTGGGGGCCCTTGGAGGGCAGGGGCTGGTGGGGAGGGCCTGTGCATTGTCAGCAAATCTGGAAGAGAAAATGAGAGTTTGGTGGAAATGCCAGGGATAGGGGCATTTGTAGGTCTCTGCAAAGTTTGTCTAGCTGATACTGGGAATGATTCAGTCATGATTGGATGTACGCAGTCCTTTGACCATGTGCCATGCTACAGCAAAAGGAAAGAACCTAAAGAATATTCCAAACTGCCAAGGTGGGGGTGGGTGGTGGGAGTGGACCAATCCAGCTTTCCAAGGGGGGGAGGGCCATGCTGGAGGGATTGTGCTGAAAGTTACCTCCTTCTGCCCAAAGGAAACGACAGAGAACGCTGCAGGGCAGAGAAACAGGGGTGACAGAGGTGCGTGTGGGCCCATGCAGGGCAAGGGCACCCGTGGGCATAGGACCCGACCACCCAAGCATCAAAACGTCAAGACCAGGGGAAGGAGCATCTAGGCCCAGGGCCCGGGAACAGGGAAGGATGTGTCTCTTGGGGACAGAGAGGCTGGAGATCAGCTCTGGACGGGAGGTGAACAAGAGTGGGCAGAGCCTCGGAAAGTGGAAGCAAAGAGCCCCAGAGGAAGACTCACTGTGTAAGCCACTGTTCCTGATGAGCAGAAAATGAGGGAAACGGAGTCCAGTGCTGGGTGGGTCAATTGGGCTGGACCGAAGGCCCATCTCTGGGTTCTTGGCAAGACAGAGGAAAATGTTGTGCTCTTCCTCAGGTGTGGGATATGACTTGAATGCACTCAGTTAAGGAGTCAGAAATAGAGGGAAGTTGAAAGACAGCAAAAAACAGGCTGGAACCCAGAGCCTCATCCCCTGTGCTGTGGTCTGAATTCTATGTCGCCCAAATTCTCCTGCTGACACCCTAACCCCCAGAGGAGATGGTGGTGGAACAAGCAGCCTTTGGGAGGTAGTCATGAGGGTGGAGCCCCCTGGGGGTTAGTGCCCTTAAAAAAGAGACCCCAGAGAGCTCCTCAGCCCCTCTGCCGTGTTAGGACACAGCTGGGACTTCCCTGGTGGTCCAGGGGCTAAGGCTCTGTGCTCCCAATGCAGGCGCCCAGGGTTCAATCCCTGGTCAGGGAAGGAGATCCCACATGCCTCAACTGTTTAATAAGACCGGGTGCAGCCAAATACATACATGGAATAAATAAAAATAAATGTTAAAAAAAGAAGACACCAGATGTAAGTTAGAAAGTGAGCTCCCAGTCTGCAGGCACCTTGATCTTGAACTTTCAGTCTCTAAAACTATGAGCAGTGAACTTCTGCTATTTGTAAGCCACCTGGTCTGCGGTATCTTGTTAGAGCAGCCTGCATGGGCTAAGACATCAAGTTGATGGCCTTAGGCCTGGACTTGGGCCAGTATAGCTTTGTCAGGATACTGGGCAGGCTGGGGTTTCAGAATCCTGTTACGCGCCCCCTGTGGGCCTCCCAGATCCAGAGCTGGCTGCTTTGTGTTAGTACATAGAGCCCAGCAGGAGAGAGACCCCATCCCTGATGCCTAGCTGAGCTGGGGGCAATGGAGAGGGCAGGGTTGCGGGCACCCCAGTGCCAGGTGCCCTGCTAAGATGTGGCTGGTAAATGGTGGGAGGGCAAGGCTTTAGGTGGCTGGGTGGTACTCAAAGGTGAGACTCTGAAGCTGCCTTTACCTTTTTCAGCTGCTCTTGACTCGTTGCAGCTGATACGCTCTTTATGTAACACCCAGCCAGCTGATGGTGACTGTTCTCAAGTTAAAGCTTCGTTATTTTGAATCACACCTTCAAAAATCAGAGCATCATTCTTTTGAAATATTTCCTACAGATTCAAAATCCATTCTCACTGTTATAAACTAGTTGAACAATATATTTGTTAGTAAAAGAAAAGGAAGAAGTATACTGAAATATAAAAATGGAATGAAAAATAAATATTCAGAGAACTTCAAAGGTCTTGTTAAAATTGGAAATATTATATAAGAAAACACGAATGTGCCTTGGAACAGGTCTCTTCTCACCTTTTGTCCAACAGATCTGGGTACAGACCTGACCTATCCCATTGATACTTATCGGTGAATAGATTCCACATCTGTTGACTCATACCGTGACATGGTGCCAACCGCATGAGCTTATTTATGGCCTCCTGAGTGATTGTTATTTTCCCTTTACAGAGGTCAGTAACTAAAGTTGAGAGTTTTTCTTCACACCACCTTTTTGGGCAGCCGCATCCAAGACCGTAACCCTTCAGTGCTGTTCTCATCACGGGCCCCCTACTACGCTTGCTCTGCCTTCCCTTTTTTCTCCAGATTAGTTTATTTCCTTTTATATATGTTTTCAGTTCAGTTGCTCAGTTGTGTCTGACTCTTTGTGACCCCATGAGCTGCAGCACGCCAGGCCTCCCTGTCCAACACCAGCTGCCGGAGCCCACCCAAACTCATGTCCATTGAGTTGGTGATGCTATCCAACCATCTCATCCTCTGTCGTCCCCTTCTCCTCCTGCCCTCAATCTTTCCCAGCATCAGGGTCTTTTCAAATGAGTCAGCTCTTCGCATCAGGTGGCCAAAGTATTGGAGTTTCAGCTTCAACATCAGACCTTCCAATGAACGCCCAGGACGGATCTCCTTTAGGATGGACTGGTTGGATCTCCTTGCAGTCCAAGGGGCTGCATGTTTTATATATGTTTTATATATTTAATATATGTTATATATATGTTACACATGTGTTTATATGCTATATGTTATATATGTTTGTATATATTATATATACATATATGTTTTAATATACAATTAAAAAAACAAACTTCATCTCCAATTGAAGCATCAGTTTACATTTGCTAATGATTTCCATGTCTTAAACATTCAGCAATTGATTTCCTTCACAAAACTGGAATAAAGACTCCTTCCTCGTTCTGTTCCCAGCCAAATCCCCAGAACCAAACAATATACTATTTAATTTCTCTGGTTCCTATTGTGTGATGTGAGGTTTATATCCAAATTCACACGCATCCAGTTTTTTGTTCTACTCTTCCAAAAGTTGTTGAAAGTTGCCTCCTACAAGTGGAAAAATGGCGAGACAGGTGGTTTGGGCGCTGCAAAGACCCCCCCTAGGATGCGAGAAGCGCGGACATCCTCGCTGTCCGCCGGAGAGAGAAAAGCAGGCAGGCTGCGCCCTCTGGTGGTGAGAACAGGCTATAGCTGCTCGCCGGAAGCGCGGGGCTTGCCTTACTGCCGGGCGGTCACTCTCACCTCTCACCTGTGCGGAACAAAGGCTCTTAGCGGCTTTTCAGCGATTCGAGTCCCTTTTCAGCGATCCGAATCCCATCATCGGATTGCATTTAATTTCTATCCCATGTCTTTTGAGTCCTACACAAGTTGGCACATCTCCAAGTTCCCAAACAGGCAAGGTTAAAAAGATCGTAAACATTTAAAGGGTGGTTTGATCCATCATTTTGAGTCGCTCCCTCCCTAAATACACGTGGTGTGGAGCACAGAGCTGCCTCTCAGGAGACCTGAGGCCTTTTCTGGGTTCTGGTCTCACTGATGAGTGTGGTCTTGAGCAGTTGCTTCCCCTCCCCGGCCCTCTGATTTCTCACTTGTGGTGATGATATCTAAGGGCCTTTCCAGACCCAGACGTGGGTGGTGTTTTCAGGTGAGCGGGCTGCCTCACTGGCCCGCGCTTGGGTCAGACACAGCAGTGCCGGAGTGACCCCTTTGTTACAGCCTGGTCCCACCTTGCTCCCTTCCCCCAGCCCATGATTAGGGATTAGGACTCTAGTCGTTGCGGTCCTTGGCTTCAGTTTTCATGTAGGGGCCTGACTCCCACTCTCTGTGTACTGGCACCACGGCTTTAACCTGTCTGTGCCCTTATTTCTGTAAACTGTCATATTCTGTAAACAGAGTCCGTTAAAAGTGGACAATATTGTGGAGAAATCACAGCCCAGGGGAAGCTCTGCTTTTATTCATCGACTTTGCTTTTGATTGTCGCGCTGATCACGAAGACCTCAAAGGAAAGGAAGCAGCTGGTTATTAAGCAGGGCATTGGAGAAGATGCTGGGCAGCGGTCAGGGCGTGCGCCCAGTGGGCTCGGAGTCTTGGGAAAGCTGCGGAAGGAGGAAAGCAGGTAGAGTCTGCCACCTGGTGGCAGGGAAGAGTATTGCTCCCTAAGGGATGTTCCGTGTGCTGCTGCTGCTGCTGCTGCTAAGTCGCTTCAGTCGTGTCGGACTCTGTGCGACCCCATAGACGGCGGCCCACCAGGCTCCGCGTCCCTGGGATTCTCCAGGCAAGAACACTGGAGTGGGTTGCCATTTCCTTCTCCAATGCAGGAAAGTGAAAAGTGAAAGTGAAGTCCGTGTGCAGCTCCTCCCAAAACATGCAGGGATGAAAATAGAAGAGCTGACTGGCCACGCACCTGGTACAGAGAGTGGGAGGAACTGTTCCCTAAAGGAAAATGGGTTTTGCCTTGGTATGGCTTGGTTTCCCTTAATCTTCTGATCTAAACCTGGTCTCTATGACAGGTCAAGATTATTCATTTATGTAATCATAACGAGACGTGTTAAGCGAGTTACCTACGTCTTCCAGGACCTAGTCTAGGGTAACAATTCAGCTGTTCATTGTTTTTAAAATGAAAAGATTGACAGCATTTTGTGGCCCTCATTTCCCCCCCGCCTTCCCTTTCATCTTCGCCTGTGTACATGTTACAATATGTTAGGGAATAGGAGACATGGTGTAATGGAATTTTAGGAAACCCAAGCTCTTGTCTGGGCTCCTCTGTCTTTAACTTAGTGATGGGCTCATGACTCAGCTGTGGCACCAGGACTGTGGAGCTCAGTTTTAAAGCAGACAAAGATCAATTCATTACCATAAATATATTTGTCAACTCAAATGTATTAGAAGTCCTACACACCAGTAAAGAAATGACAAATAGCCCAATAAGATTGGGGAAAGGTTTGAACAGATGTTTCATAACTGAGGCTCTCCAGATGGCCAATAAGCCCGTGAAAAGATGCTCTATATTACGTTTATTAGAGGAATACAAGTTAAAATAGCAAGACAGTAGACAAACACCAGAATGGTGAGACTGTGAAAGACGCTGCTAAGTGTTTGTGAAGATACGAGGCAACCTGGACTCTCACACACTGCTGTTGGAGTTAAATTGGTACACCCAGTTTGGAAACTGTCAGCATTCCCTAAGAAATTGGTATACAGATACGTCGTGGTATGTACACGGTAAGAAAAAAGAACGAACTACCATGACAGGCAACATAACAGATGACCTTTATTTTTATTTTTTATTTTTAACAGATGAACTTTATAAACACAGTATTGAATGAAAGAAGTCAAACGCGTAAGACTGCATGCAGTGAGTCCATTTCCACAAAATTCAGTCATAAGCAAAACTAACTGATGGTGATATAACGTAGATTAGTGGCTCCCTCTGGTGTGGTTATTGACGTAGAAGGGGCAAGAGAGAATCTTCTGGGGGTGGTGGAAGTGTCCTATATCTTGGTCAGGGTGTGGTTACACGGATTGTGTGTACAAATGCACCCTTATGTATATATGTACGTACACACGTGTATAGATTGATGTGCCCCTGCACCTTCCTTCAAAGCAATTACCATTTGTGTGATTTCTTATAGACTGAGTAGATAGTTTCACCATCATGTATTTTATTAATACAAGGCTATCATAATTTCCACTTTGCTTTTATGAGAATTGGTGAAGTCATATAAGTGAAAGTGAGGTCGCTCAGTCGTGTCCGACTCTTTGCGACCCCGTGGACTGTAGCCCACCAGGCTCCGCTGTCCATGGGATTCTCCAGGCAAGAATACTGGAGTGGGTTGCCATTTCCTTCTCCAGGGGATCTTCCCGACCCAGGGATCGAACCCAGGTCTCCTGCATTGCAGGCGGATGCTTTAACCTCTGAGCCACCAGGGAAGCCCCTAAGCTCCATTAAAATGTATAGGGGAAAAAAGAAAAAAAATTGTTTAGGGGAATAGGTTCTTATAAAGACAATTTTATTGTGATTTTTCCTACAGACTGTAATGATTAATGCAGCATTTAAAAATAACCCAATAAACATTGGTACAACCCACTCCAGTATTCTTGCCTGAAAAATCCCATGGACGGAGGAGCCTGGTGGGCTACAGTCCAAGGGGGTGGCAAAGAGTCAGACATGACTGAGTGAATGAACACAAAAATCATTTAGAAAGATGTGGAAAGTGACCATTTTTATGATCATTGATTTGTTTGCTTTTCTAATTCATTTGCTTTTGGTTTATCACTTCTAGTGTGCTATAAATTCAATGAAGATGGCGAACACAGGGTTTTTTTTTTTTTTTTTTTTTGGTGCCTATTCCCATAGTAGCCATGAATTATATTTTTGTTAGATGAATAAATGAGTACAAAAAACAAATGAAGACAAGAATGAGTTTTTTGCATTGCGAATGCTTTGTTTTTACCTTGGAAGGAATAAACATAGCTCAGAACTGCATAGAATGGTCAGAAATAGTGTTTATAAGGAAGGCTTTTTTGAATCAGTATAGGTATGATTTATTAAGCATCTAATATATGTGAGGCCTTGCAAATATCTCACTTAAGCTTCACAACAATCACTTGAAAGAAATATTATTATTTTCTCTCTTTGTTTGACATCAAACAATTTTTAATCCCAAACTGACGTTTTCAGCACACATGGAGCATTTGTTACGCTTTAGTATTACAGTGCCAAGTTTTTCTTTGCTGAATCTTTCTGACTCCATTGTACCTTAATATTGATTTTTTTAAGAGGAGAAGCTGAGGTTTGGAGTTTAGTAAGTGGTCCAAGGTCACAATGATGGATAAAGAAGTCTGGGGTGACTTGGGGGGCCCCACTTCTTGCTGTTGTCCTCCACCTTCTCATCCATGTGCTCCCTGACATAGCCCTGGGGTCAATGTCCCAGAAGCCTTGCTCACACAGCCGGTAGTGGGAGCAGGGGTCCCCAGGGCAGAGCTGGGGCTCTGTCTCCATGTCCCCCACAGGCCAGGGCAGTGCCTGGCACGCAGTGGGTAGGCAACTGATATCCAAGGAACAAAGGAAAGGATAGCGGTGATACTGACGGATACCAAGACATGGGTCCCTGTGTGTGCTTATGCATCTGTCGTGGCTCTGTGTAGATTATAAGCCCCTTGAGGGCACACACCCTGGTCCAGGCTCTATGGCTTCGGCACTTCCTGTGACTTCCACAGCTAGCCAAGGGGCTGAAACATCCCCTGGAGCAGAGGTTGGCAAACCCAGCCCTGTGGGCCAAATCCTGCCCACCGCCTGATTTTTTAAAATATTTTTTTTAACATGGAAAAATAATTTAAAAAAAAAAGTTAAAATCTTAATTGAATTTGTTAGAATATTGCCTCTGTTTTATGGCTTGGTTTTTTTGACTGAGAGACACGTGGGATCTGAGCTCCCCGAGCAGAGGGAGCTTCCGGGCTCCTGGGCCAGGGCTTTGCTTGCGAACCACATGGTTTCCTAGGAGGAAGCGGTGAGGATGGGGTGTGGCCGTGCCTGGGGTGGAGGGACATACCAGCTGGGGGAGCTTCTTCCCAGGAGCTGGACCTCAGTGCCGTCCTCTCCAGCAGTGGCTACCTTTAGGAATAGGTCATCGTGTTAATGCACCTAGATTGTAGGGGCTTCTGGGAGCTGCTGCCCTGGCGGTTTGCCCCATCACAGTGAGGAGGGAACTTGATAAAATCAGGGGGCAGCGGGCCAGCTCCAATAGTACCACCAGCAGCAACAAGTACTAGTCTGAAAAAAAAAAACACAACTTGTTTGTATTGAGTACTGGGCTTCCTAGGTTGCGCAGTGGTAAAGAATCCACATGCCAAGCAGGACATGTGGGTTCAGTCCTTGGGTTAGGGAGATCTCCTGGAGAAGGAAATGGCAACCCACTCCAGTATTCTGGCCTGCGAAATCCCATGGACAGAGGAGCCTGGCGGGCTATAGTCCACGGAGTCCATAGAGTTGGACGAGGCTGAGTGACGAAACACACATACGCACAGTGAAGGCTCACCTGTGAGTCAGCAATTACCCAGGGCTGCTGTGTGTCAGGCTCCGTGCTGATCACTAGTGAAGGCTCACCTGTGAGTCAGCAATTACCCAGCGCTGCTGTGTGTCAGGCTCCGTGCTAAGACATGGTTCTGGAAGGACCTGAATTTGAATCCAAATTGTCTGATACTGAGGCCCATTCTGAATGAGTACACGGCTCCGCTCCCATTAATGAGTCCTGATGGCATCAGGGCCCCTGATCCGCGCCAGGCGGCCGGCAGCCCAGGGAACATCGTGAGTCCTTATGCTTCAGTGGGTCCCGCTGCTCCTCAGCCGTTCTGTCATCAGACTCTTATCAGGTCCTGCCCCAGGTGTCCTCCAGGCCCCGACTGAAGGTGGGCAGAAGCAGCCCTCACGTGGTTGTTCACTGCTGGCACGAGCAGAGCAGCTCCAGGGCCAGACCTGGCCTTAGGTGACCCCAGGCCGGCAGAATCCAGGATTTATTAGTCATTACCTTCTTGTATCCTCCCAGGTTCTACTTTACTTTGGAGAGAGAGACAGAGACAGGCAGAGACAGAGTGGAGGATCTGGGACCCTCTCCATGACTGCTGTGGGACGGGGAGCCCGGACGGGGTGCTTTGGTTTTCTGAGTGGGTGGCCGCCACCTCTAAGTAACACCCATGGAACCCCTGGTGAATCCATAAAGGCCTTTGTGTGTGACAGTTTACTCGTTTCACATGCAGTTTTCAGCAAGAATGACTCTGAACTTTCCAGTCTTATCTAAGCTGCAGGGCAGAAAAGCAAAGACAAGGTCACGTCTTCTTTGATGTCTTTTTTTGCCAAGTGAGAGCTGTTCCTCCCCTCAGGCTGGTGGAATGATGGCCTTAGGAACCGCAAGAAAAGGGTAGGGATTTTTAGTCTTTTTGGGGTGGGGATGGGGTCCTGTGGACCCTTTGGAAATTTGGTGAAAGAATATTTGTTTTTTTTTTTTTCCTTCATCTAGTTGTCTGTCTTATTTTCTCCTTTTGTGTTAATTTCACTGCATTTATAGGCATTTGTGAGCTACAAACCTCTTCTCTCTTTTGGTTAGTGAGTGGGCTTAAGAGAGCAAGCATAATAGCCCAACACCTGGGACCCTCTCTAGACAGAATGCAATGGGCAAGCTAAAATACAATATCCTGTGCACCAGGGATGACTTCTGGCTTTTTTTTTTTTTTTTTTTTCTGAAATGTTGAGGATCAGAGGCAGGAAAGAGTCTGAGCAGATATGTTTCCTTCAGGCCTATCCTTGGAGAAGGGAAAATCTGAAACTCAGCTGCTAAGTTTTATTTTCCTAAGCAGACAATGATTAAGGTCTTTATTTATTAAAAAAAAAAATTCTTGGGGTATAGCTAATTAACAGTATTGTGATAGTTTCAGGCGGATAGCAGAGTGACTCAGCTACACATACACATGTACCCATTCTCCCCCAAACTCCCCTCCCAGCCAGGCTGCCACATGGCATCGAGCAGAGTTCCATGTGCTGTACAATAGGACCTTGTTGGTCATTCATTTTAAATACAGCAGTGCATACATATCCATCCCAAACTCTCTTGAGTATCCCCTTCCCCCATCTTCCCTCCCCCTACCCCCCAACCCCTGCGGAACCCCAAGTTCCTTCTCTAAGTCTGTGAGCCTCTTTCTGTTTTCTAAGTAAGTTCATTTGTATCATTTTGAGAGTATTAATAGCCGCCATAGGGAGGCCAGAGGTCCTCAAGCAGGCAGGAGGAAATAGAACTGCAAGGGGCAGGCGTTTTAATTTCTTTTTTCTCTTATAATGCTGTGTTGTCACAGTGGACCCTGGTTCCACCTGAATTTAACTTTATATCAAACCTTGAGCTAACCAATGCGTTTTTCTCATGGAAATATCTTCCTTCAGCTATGTTAATGAACTATGTATTTGCCTTTCGATTCATGTCAATTGTTTTGTGGCCTGGGATGACTCACCTTGTGCCAATGCTATCTCAAAATGCATGTTGTGGGTGAGGAGCCTGGTGCAACTCTCTTAGTTTTGAGGTGTTTCCTTTCTTTAATTAGCAGCTTGCTGATAGGTATATAACTCTTTGCTAAAAACTAGCAAGGGGGCACTCTTTCTGTCCCCGTCTGATGTCTATGTCAGAAGCTTTCTCTATCTCTTTTATACTTTAATAAAACTTTATTACACAAAAAGCTCTGAGTGATCGAGACTCATCACCATCCCTGGATCAAATTCTTCTCCTCCAGAGGCCAAGAATCACGGCATTGTTCTTGGCTTGTAGCAGCCACCTTTCAATTTCTTTTTAGATTCCACACGTAAAAGTTGTCATACAATGTTTTTCCTTCTCTGTCTGTCCATCCATGTTACTGTAAATGGCATTATTCCATCTTTTTAATGCCCGAGTAATATTCCATTGAATTTATGTAGCACATCTTCTTAACCCATTCCTCTGGATGACAGGGGTCTTGATGAAGATCTGTGATGTCTGCCCCTGGTCAGAGGTGCTGGAGGGGAGGTGAGGAAGGGCTGCTGGACCAGCACCCCCCATAGAGAGCTAGAAGTTTCGTGTGGGTGTGGATGGGCCATTGCTTCCACTGCAGTGGTGAAAGCAGCAATGTCTGGCACATGAAATCTTAAGGCCACACTGGTCTTGAATCATGAAAGTTGCGAGTAGCCTCAAAAATACAACTTAACAGCCAGAGGCATTATAGCCTGAAGTCATGGGAAGTTTTGAGGGACTTGCTATCGGATCTAGTTGGATCCTTGATTCCTCATTGGACTATAATCTCCAATCAATACATCCAGATGGAAGTTACTGGTGAAATGCAAATCAAAACTGTATGAGGTATTGTCTCACATCAATCAGAATAGTTATCATCAAAAAGTCTATGCACAATAAACACTGGAGACAGTATGGGAAACAAAGAACCTGTCCCCAGTGTTAGCGGGAATGTAAATGGCGGCAGCCACTATGGAGAACAGCATAGCTGTTCCTTAAAAAACTGAAAATAGAGCTACCATATGATCCAGCAGCCCCACTTCTGGGCATATATCCAGGAAAGATGAAAACTCTCGTAAGAAAAGATACTTGCATTACCCAGTGTTCACTGAAGCTGTATTTACAATAGCCAGGACAAGGAAGCAAGTAAGTGTCTATCCACAGATGAATAGATAAAGGAGATGTGAGATATATATATATATATATATGTAAAATTGTATATTACGTAGCCATTAACAAGAATGACATAATTCCATTAGCAACAACATAGATGGACCTAGAGATTATCATAGTAAGTGAAGTAAGTCAGATAGAGAAAGACAATTATCATATGATATCACTTATATGTGGAATCTAAAAAAAATGATACAAAGGAGCTTATTTACAAAACAGAAAAGATTCACAGACACAGAAAACAAACTTATGGTTGCCAGTGGGGAAAGGGACAGAGGGATAAATTAGGAGTTTGGGATTAACTAACACACACTGCTGCTGCTGCTGCTGCTAAGTTGCGTCAGTCGTGTCCGACTCTGTGCGACCCCAGAGACGGCAGCCCATCAGGCCCCCCCGTCTCTGGGATTCTGGAGGCAAGAACACTGGAGCGGGTTGCCATTTCCTTCTCCAATGCAGGAAAGTGAAAAGTGAAAGTGAGGTCGCTCAGTCGTGTCCGACTCTTAGCGACCCCATGGACTGTAGCCCACCAGGCTCCTCCGTCCATGGGATTTTCCAGGCAAGAATACTGGAGTGGGGTGCCATTGCCTTCTCCAACAAACACACACTACTATATATAAAATGGATAAACAACAAGGGCATAGCACAGGGAACTATATTCAATATTTTATAATAATCTATAATGGAAAATAATATTAAAAATTTGTGTATATATATAATGGACTTCCCAGGTGGTGCAGTGGTAAAGAACCTGCCTACCAATACAGGAAACACAATACATGGGTTCAGTCCTTGGGTTGGGAAGATCCCCTGGAGAAGGAAGTGGCAACCCATTCCAGTATTCTTGCCTGGGAAATCCTGTGGACAGAAGAGCCTGGTGGGGTACACTCTATGGAGTTGCAAAGAGTTTAACATGATTTAGTGACTGAGCACACACCTACACACACACACACACACACACACACGCATAACTGAATAATGTTGCTGTATACTTGAAACTAACACATTGTCAATCAACTATACTTCAATGAAAACATACATTCAGTTATATTCCTTTGCTTCATAATTGAGAAGTGGCATTTCACGCAAAGATGGGCTCAATAAAGGACAGAAATGGTCTGGACCTAACAGAAGCAGAAGAGATTAAGAAGAGGTGGCAAGAATACACAGAAGAACTGTACAAAACAGATCTTCACGACCCAGATAATCACGATGATGTGATCACTCATCTAGAGCCAGACATCCTGGAATGTGAAGTCAAGTGGGCCTTAGAAAGCATCACTATGAACAAAGCTAGTGGAGGTGATGGAATTCCAGTAGAGCTATTTCAAATCCTGAAAGATGATGCTGTGAAAGTGCTGCATTCAATATGCCAGCAATATTAGAAAACTCAGCAGTGGCCACAGGACTGGAAAAAGTCACTTTTCATTTCAATCCCAAAGAAAGGCAATGCCAAAGAATGCTCAAACTACTGCACAATTGCACTCATCTCACATGCTAGTAAAGTAATGCTCAAGATTCTCCAAGCCAGGCTTCAGCAATACGTGAACCGTGAAATCCCTGATGTTCAAGCTGGTTTTAGAAAAGGCAGAGGAACCAGAGATCAAATTGCCAACATCTGCTGGATCATGGATAAAGCAAAGGAGTTCCAGAAAAACATCTATTTCTGTTTTATTGACTATGTCAAAGCCTTTGACTGTGTGGATCACAATAAACTGTGGAAAATTCTGAGAGAGATGGGAATACCAGACCACCTTACCTGCCTCTTGAGAAATCTGTATGCAGGTCAGGAAGCAACAGTTAGAACTGGACATGGAACAACAGACTGGTTCCAAATAGGAAAAGGAATATGTCAAGGCTGTATATTGTCACCCTGCTTATTTAACTTATATGCAGAGTTCATCATGAGAAACGCTGGGGTGGAAGAAGCACAAGCTGGAATCAAGATTGCTGGGAGAAATGTCAATAACCTCAGATATCAGATATCACCCTTATGGCAGAAAGCAAAGAAGAACTAAAAAGCCTCTTGATGTAAGTGAAAGAGGAGAGTAAAAAAGTTGGCTTAAAACTCAACATTCAGAAAACAAAGATCATGGCATCTGGTCCCATCACAAATAGATGGGGAAACAGTGAGAGACTTAATTTTCTTGGGCTCCAAAATCACTGCAGATGGTGATTGCCGTCATACAATTAAAAAAGGCTTGCTCCTTGGAAGGAAAGTTATGACCAATCTAGATAGCATATTAAAAAGCAGAGACATTACTTTGACAACCAAGGTCTGTCTAGTCAAGGCTATGGTTTTTCCAATAGTCATGTATGGATGTAAGAGTTGGACTATAAAGAAAGCTGAGCGTCGAAGAATTGATGCTCTTGAACTGTGGTGTTGGAGAAGACTCTTGAGAGTCCCTTGGACTGCAAAGAGATCCAATCAGTCCCTCCTAAAGGAAATCAGTCCTGAACATTTATTGGAAGGACTTAGGCTGAAGCTGAAATTCCAATACTTTGGCCATCTGATGCGAAGAACTGATTCATTGGAAATGACCTTGATGCTGGGAAAGATTGAAGTCAGGAGGAGAAGGGGATGACCAAGGATGAGATGGTTGGATGGCATCACCAATACAATGGACATGAGTTTGAGTAAGCTCCAGGAGTTGGTGATAGACAGGCAAGCCTGGCATGCTGCATGCAGTCCATGGGGTCACAAAGAGTTGGACATGACTGAGTGACTGAACTGACTGAAACCACTTAAAAATGGGACTGGCATGTGGTCAGCTATTGTTATTAGGCGTGTGTGTATGCTCAGTTGCTCCTCTGTCCATATGAGTTTTCCAGGCAAGAATACTGGAGTGGGTTGCTATTTCCTACTATAGGAGATCTTCTTGACCCAGGGATAGAACCCAGGTTTTTGCAATTGGCAGGCAGATATTTTACTACTGTGCCACCTGGGAAGCCCATTATTAGGTTCAGTGGATGTCTTATACTTGGGCCTGTTCAGTTCAGTTCAGTTCAGTCGCTCAGTCATGTCTGACTCTTTGTGACCCCATGAATTGCAGCACGCCAGGCCTCCCTGTCCATCACCAACTCCTGGAGTTCACCCAAACTCATGTCCATCGAGTCAGTGATGCCATCCAGCCATCTCATCCTCTGTTGTCCCCTTCTCCTCCTGCCCCCAATCCCTCCCAGCATCAGAGTCTTTTCCAATGAGTCAACTCTTCTCATGAGGTGGCCAAAGTATTGGAGTTTCAGCTTCAGCATCAGTCCTTCCAATGAACACCCAGGGCTGATCTCCTTCAGAATGGACTGGTTGGATCTCCTCGCAGTCCAAGGGACTCTCAAGAGTCTTCTCCAACACCACAGTTCAAAAGCATCAATTCTTTGGCGCTCAGCCTTCTTCACAGTCCAACTCTCACATCCATACATGACCACAGGAAAAACCATAGCCTTGACTAGACGGACCTTTGTTGGCAAAGTAATGTCTCTGTGTTTCAATATGCTGTCTAGGTTGGTCATAACTTTCCTTCCAAGGAGTAAGTGTCTTTTAATTTCATGGCTGCAATCACCATCTGCAGTGATTTTGGAGCCCCCCAAAATAAAGTCTGACATTGTTTCTACTGTTTCCCCATCTATTTCCCATGAAGTGATGGGACCAGATGCCATGATCTTTGTTTTCTGAATGTTGAGCTTTAAGCCAACTTTTTCACTCGCCTCTTTGACTTTCATCAAGAGGCTTTTTAGTTCCTCTTCACTTTCTGCCATAAGGGTGGTGTCATCTGCATATCTGAGGTTATTGATATTTCTCCCGGCAATCTTGATTCCAGCTTGTGCTTCTTCCAGCCCAGAGTTTCTCATGATGTACTTGGGCCTGTAGTCATGTATTAATCAACTGATTTTGAATTGGATGTAGGAATTACTTATTGGAGATTGGAGGGCAGAAAGGAGAGTAGGAAAGCATACTGCCACAATGCCCCTTTAAGAAAGCACGTCTGAGATTTTGCCAGTAAATTGGTTATAATCTGGCCCCTTTTTGTTACCCAGAGCCCAGTTAACCATCCTTACACACAAATTGGAGGTCTCATCCATTTAGCCATTTGTGTATCTTTTTAATTGCACACATGAGGTGAGGGTCATGGTAAGTTGACCTGAGGGGGTTTATTAATCTTCAGTTCTATGCAGCAAGACAATACATTGTGACAGAAGGCGACCCATTTCCATCCCAGTTTACAGCCAAAGTAACAGTTGCCACCACGTCGAGTGCAAGTACGGACTGTCGCTCCATCATTTCTAAACACACTGTTCCCTGAAGGAGAAAAACACGTACACATAAAAGAAAAATCAGTCTTCAGGAGCCTAGGGGAAATCTTAGGGCTGTCCTCTCCTTTCTGGTGAATTGCTTCTCAGTTTGGGGTTTTCCTTCTACACTCCGACCTCTCATCTGCTGTTACATTTTGGCGAGGGCCACTGAGTCCAGCGCTAATCAGAGGAAGCTGAGGGAAACAGGATTGTAAATATCTGGATAGTGATCTATGCATGTGGTGAAAAGGGCTCCCCTCTCTTAAGCTGCGGCAGACTTTCAGGAGGTAGCAACAGATGATCAGGGCAGGGGCTGAATAACACGCAACCACCTCTTGCCTCTAGCCCCTCTGCTCACTGATACCGTGGTCTCCCTGCTGGGCTTATACCAATGGGGCATTTCAAGTGCCTCAATCCTCAGAAGACCCTCAATTTTCATGACCCACACCCATCCTTACTTACCTGAAGGCAATGAGATCACCAGGAGGAAGAGTAACCCCGAGAGACGGAGTCTCATAGTTGATGAGGACACAGAGCTACAGCCTCCTGGGGGTGGCTATCTGGGAGGCTCCTTTATAGTGCTGGGCAAGGCTGGGTGGGGCTGGACACTGGCCTCATTCTATCTGGAGGGATACCCAGGGGAGACAGGCTTTCTCAGGATTACAGGAAAAGGAATCCCTGGGCCATTCTGTGCGGCTTCCTCTTCTACAAATCATGGGAGAGGAAAGGACTCAGTCCAGGTAGAAGAAAGGGAGAGACTAGGCACCACCATGCTCAGGACTGAGCACTATGCCTGTGTCACTTCAAATGGACACTGATGGGAAAATGGCAGGGAAACGTCTGCCTGTTCCTCCCATTCTTTGCCATCCCATTGAAAACACGGGAGCCCAGAGAGGCGATGTGATAAAACAGGCTTAACTGAAGGCCGGAAAGGGTGTCAGCAAGAGTTTACAGTGTTCCAAGAAGCAAAGGATCTCAGGGTGTCAACTGTTGGCCTGACCAAGAGTTAGGTAGGTGTTCAGACATAGTGAAGAAGGGAAAGCTTATTTGCCTATTGGAGGCTTGCGCTGCAGGGAATCTCATCCCCCCAGAACAGTTCACTGAGCCACTTTGTTTTCTAGATGGCTGATGTAGAAAGTCAGCTGGATTTGGGGAACCAGCTCTGGGGAAGGTTCTGTTTTTGCAGTGGGTGAGTTCGAATTCTCTTCTGGCCCCTGAGAGCAGGAAGAGCTGGTTCAGGGTTGGCTGCCCTCTGTTAGGAGTAGAGCAGAACAATGCTTCCCTGGAGCTAGAGGGCCGCGGTTCCCGGGAAGGGTCATTAGGTCTGCCTCCCTGGAGGGATGGTGGGAAAGAAGAAGGCATGAACTTAGGCTTTATTCTTGCCCCTGAGCCAGGCTTGTACCCGAATGATCCAAGACTGTAGGATTCTGAGTCTGTAAAGCGGCAGCAGAGCATAGTTTTATTGGTTACACCCTGTTTTGCTGTCACAGGCCCTTGGATGAATTATTTAGCATCTCTGAGTTTCAGCTTCCTCTTTTCTTTTTCTCTTTCTTTCCCTCTTTTTTTATTTTTAGGATTAAAAAAAATTGAGGTAGAGTTGCTGTACAATATTATGAAAGTTACAGGCATACAATATAGTGATTCACAAATGTTAAGGGTCCATTTCTAGTTATTACAAAATATTGGCTAGATTTGCTGTGTTGTACAACATAGCCTTGTATCTGATTTTATACCTGTTTGTACCTTGTAATTCTCTACCCCTTTATTGCCCCTCTGCTCTTCCCTCTCCCCACCGGTAACCACTATATATATTCTATCTGTGAATCTGCTTTATTTTGGTCTATTCACTAGTTTGTTGTATCTTTTTATAAAGATTCCACATATAAATGATATCATACCATATTTGTCTTTCTCTGTCTTATTTCAGTTATTATAATACCCTCCAAGTCCATGTTGTTGTAAATAGCAAAATTTTGTTCTTTTTCATGGCTGAATAGTATTTCATTGCACGTGTATATATTTATATTTGCATATAGCGTAACTTTTTTAATCTTTTTTTTTTTGTTGTTGATGGGGCTTTGCTGGTGGTTCAGCAGTAAAGAATTTGCCTGCAATACAGGAGATGCAGGAGACACAGGTCCAGTCTCTGCGTTGGGAAGATCCTCTGGAGCAGGAAATGGCAACTCGCTCCAGTATTCTTGCCTGGAAAAATTCCATGGACAGAGGAGCCTGGTGGGCTACAGTCCAGGTGGGTTGCAAAGAGTCAGGCATGACTGAGCACACAGGAATGTTCTGTTGATGGACACTTAGGTTGCTTCCATAGGGCTGCTATGAACACTGGGGGGAAATATATCTTTTTGAATCAGTGTTGTTTTTTTTTCCGATAATCTTCCTTTTCTCTAAAAGTGCACTGTAAGAGGCTTTTTTTGAGGGTGAAATGAGATAAAGCTTACAAAATACATTGTGCTCTTTCCCTCTCCTCTTCCTTATCCTTTCTTAAATTCGGCCACTATAGCTGTGTTTCTTTCTCTTCTGTGGACCCTCTCCAAGAGACTTCTTAGTGAATGCAAGACATCACTGGGAAAGTTTTATTCTGGTTTACAACAGTGGGTATGGTTGAGGACGTGGCTGCAGGTTGGAATGGGGATGGGAGAGAGATGGTGGGCGAGTGGACTAGAGGCACCTAGGGCAGTGCTAGTTCAGGGCTGAGGATGCCCTTGCAAGATCCCAGGAAAGGCTCCCAGGAGACCCTTCAGTGGGCATATGATTCTGGCCCATAGAGCCCAGGCCGTATGCTCACCATCTGCTATCGTAGACATAGTGTAGACCATAGCATAGACACAGCCACAGCATAGACACCTCATTCTCTCAGAGAGGGAGGAAACAAGGCTCAGATTTGTGAGTGGACTTGCACAAAGGAAGGAAGCAAGCCGTGGGCTGTGCTGACATCAGATAGTCAGCTGTCTTGATACTCAGTTCAGAACTCTGTCCTTCATATATTTTAAATTGTTCAGTTGTGCTTTAGGGAAGATGGGAAGCATGAACCTAACATTTTCTAAATACTTCTGAGTCCCTCCTACACACAGTTCTGGAAAAAAAGCAGATCTAACATGTGTCTGGGAATCAGTATATGTTCAAGACAGACCCTTTCCTTTCTATCCACAGATGTCTTATTAAATCACCATTCCAGCCTTTGGGAAGGAGTTTCTCCTAAGTGAGCTAAGTGTTCCCACCTTTTGCTTGAAGTCTTGTTGAACAAAGCTGCCAGGGAAACAGAACGGCTTCCTTCTCTTCTCTTTAGTATTGCTGTGTTGGTGCTTCCTTTCTCTTAGTTTTCTAGAATTCTTATGCTTGCCTTACTATTGTCTTTACCTTCGAGAAAAAAATGTCCACTGCACATCCTCCCGAATCTTAATGAATTACCCTGTCAAACTGAATTATGCTTCCTTTTCAGCTGTTTCATTTTACTAGTCAGACAGTTCCTGAATGCAGTGACTTCACTGTTTATTTTTCTGCATGGGCAAATTTATTTTCTCCCATGGTTTTTTTTTTTTTGAATTTTATTATTATTACATTATTACAACTACATTAAAAATTATTAAGCTATTAACATTATACTTTTCTTTTCCATTATTGTTTATTACAGGATATTGTATATAGCTCCCCATTCTATACAGTAGGACCTTGTTTATTATCCATCCTATAGGTAATAGTTTGCATCTGCTAATCCCAAACTCCCAATGCGTCTCTTCCCTCCCTCTTGACAATCACAGTCTGTTCTATATGTCTGTAAATCTACAGACTCCATCTTTTTTAGGACAGTTTTAGGTTCACAGCTAAATTGAGTGGAAAGTTCAAACAGCTTCCTCCTGTCAATCACCCCTACCAGAGTGGTATGTTTGTTTCAAATGATGACCCCCCACAGTGACATATATTATCACTCAAAATGTGTACTTTATGCTAAGGCTCACCTGTGGGATTTATGTTGTCAGCTCTGACAAATGTGTAACATTTCATCCCTCTTGTAGTATCATACAGAAACCTCACACCATCCTAAAAATCCTCTGTCCTCTGGCTGGCTCTTATTCTTAAACTTTTAACATAAAATATTGACAAAAGATGAAATTTAATACACATAAAGAAAAACACATCACAGACTTAGCTCAGTGACTGAACATACAGCAAACACTGTGTAACCACCTCTCAGATCAAGGAAACAAATGTTCTCCAGCACCAGGGACGGTCCCATGCCCCACTAGTGACTGCAGCCCACTCCCTCCCCTTGTGGGGGACAGCTCAGACGCCAGGTGTGCGGACAGGTGATGTATGGACACGTGGCGTGTGCATGCCTGGTGTGGGACACGTGGTGGGCAGATTCGTGACGGGTGTACACGTGGTACACAGACGCCCGGTACTCAGGCATGTGCTGTGTGCGGGTGAGGACGGCCCGCGGAGGCACGTGGACCCAGGCGCGTGGACGGCTCTGGCTCGCGCCAGACCTAGGGACTGGGACCAACAGTCACCCAGGTGTGGGAAGCATGCCGAAGTGACATCCTCCTGGGTTCTCTGAGGAGGATGCTCCGGCGCCCCCGACCTTGCCCCCTGCTTTGTTGATTTTAAAGGATTTTCAGGCTTTTAAAAAGTCTTCCCGCCCTTCTTTTTACCCCTTCTGGCCGCTAGGCCCGAAAGTGATGGAGCCTGCGGAGACGGGGCGGAGCGAGCAAAGACTACATTCTTACCAATTATTCTTCTCAAATATTTGCTTTTACTGCTTGCTACAGAGCTTGGCCTTTATTAGAACTATGCATCACAGAGTAGTCAAGCTATCCAGGAACAGGAGAAGATTTTCAAGACAGGTAAGCGCTAAAAGGGCTTCCCTGGTGGCTCAGTGGTAAAGAACACGCCTGCCAGTGCGGGAGATGCGGGTTCCATCCCAGCGTGGGGAAGATCCCCTGGAGGAGGCATGGCAACCCATGCCAGTATTCTTGCCTGGAGAATTCCATGGACAGAGGAGCCTGGCGGGCTGCTCTTCATGGGGTTGCAAAGAGTGGGACGCGACTGAGCGACTGAACAACAACAAGCAGGTAAAAAAGTAAGGCACAGAAATGAAAGGTGCTATCAGAGTGGCATTAGTTTGTGCCATGCCAGAGCTTGAGGTTTGTGAGAATCATGGAAATGGGAGTATGTTTGGCTGAAAAAGCTTACAAAAGACTCTGTATATGGGATCCAAGCTCAGGTACTTCAGCTCAGCTCTCCAAATGGGAATAAATGAATGAAAATGGTTTCTTTGACAATTCCCACCAAAACTTCTCTTCTGAGGTACAGGCAGGCTATGTGTTTTAGTGCAAAGAACCCAGACCTTAGCTTCTGATAGATTCAAGCTGGCCTCTGTGCGCTGCTACTTCTGAGATATGTGATATTGGATGAGTCACTTCATGGGTCATAATTTCAGGTCTTCATCTGTAAGATGAGAATCAGTGTACCTCTTTATAAGTTGTTGTGGGACAAATGGAGATGGCACACAGAAAATACAGGGACTGTGGGTTCTTGGTGATTGTTCTTTTCTCCCTCTTTGTATGAGGAGAAGAGACAAAAGTGAATGGAAAATGACTTGGCCGTATCTGTATAATATTATAAGTCAGAAGAATTGTGAGAGGAGAGGGATGGGAAGACAGCAGGAGAGACTTTGGCAGGCTGGCACTTCCCTAGTGCCCTGTGGGTTTTCACTGAGACTTGTAGAAATTGGGTGTCTCTGCAAGATGCGTCCTTGGTCTCCACTTCCTCGTCCCTGATGGAGTAACTGAAAATCCGGTTGTTCAGGAAGGCACACAGAACATTTTTTGACTGGAAAAAATTTAGATGAGGGTCAGGGGTGGATGTTCAAAAAGTAATATTTTTCCCAGGCCTGTTTTCTGAGGGTACTGCTTTGCCAGGTCTCCCCAAGGAATTTTGTCCCTCTTTCCAAACAGAATCATTATGTTGCTACAGCCTTGATTGTTGGAATGTTCTCTTTTGTGATATGCAGTCTGTTGTACGCTTGCCTTCATGGACTGCATAATACTCAGGATATTCAAGTTATAATAAATGCTTTACCTAGAAACAAGTTGGAAGAGATTCTGTTTCCTATATGAAAACCCCTGGGATTAAAATAAGGTCTCCCCATCACACCAATCCTGGAAGATATATCAGTGGACAGATCTGTTCTACCTTCTCTTCTGTGGTTAATCTATGAGGCTTGGGAACCTGGGAGTACTGAGGGCTAGTGCCCCAGGTTCTGACCAGGAATCCAAGGTCTCACAACAGATCGCAGGATCACAAGGTCTAAAGATGCATTTGCCTAGACCAGTCCTCTTGTAGGGTCTTTGTTCCCATGCCCAGCTCATCCCTGGAAAACCTGAGGAGGTGTCAGTCCTGGGGAAGGCCTGAGGCATATTGGCATGGCCCAGCTTAACATACACCCATCCCCTTAGGTAGAAGCACTCTGTCAAAAGGAAGATCGAGGTCAATGAAAGGAGGAAGCCTGTAAGGTGTGATGAAGGGACATGTTTCTGATCCTAGAACTTCCCAGCGGAAGATGGGAAGAGCCTTGTTTCAAGCTGGGGTAGATATTGGGGTTCAGTGTGGCCCATTCTGCCATATAGGGCTGATGGGAGAATCCATGGAAGTCAGAGGGTAGGAGTACATTGCTGCCATCTGCTTAGCAACTGGGGGACATCAGACCAGAGGAGCAAAGGGTGTGAGCACAGCAGCTTCTCTGATCACTGGGAAACTTGACCTAAACCTTGGGTCTTCTAAGGCATGATCCAGAACCCTCCACTCTTTCACCAGATTCCTCTAACTGCATGTTGGGGTGGGACTTAGTGTGAGGATTAAGATCATAGTTTCAGTGTGTCTAACAGCCTACAAGCTCTGAGCAAGAACTTCCGACCAAAGCATAAGTCCAAACCCATGTAGAAAAGAAACTTTAACCAGCTGGTTACATATGACCATGACATGAGGATACTAAAGAAATTCCTGTTTGGACCTGGAGAAGTTCCGAGAGGAAAGTGGGGTCTGGTTGTCGCAAGCGATCAAGAGACACTTCTGCCTGGAAGGGGCTGTGTAATCAGGTGAATCCACTATTGCCTTCAGCAAGATTTGATTATGTTTGGAGTCTTAGGACATTCTGTGAGGAGATGCTGGCTTGGAACTGGTCCCTGGCCACACGCAAGGAAGAATGTTCTCAGTGCTTTCTTTCAAGATCAGATGCCCTTATGCCACTGGCCAGATGCCCAGAAGGCCCCTGGGCTAGTTTACCTTCTTCCTTAGCTTCAGACAGATTGTCTGTAGAACATGGTTTTTTCCTTTGGGCATTTGAGTCTCTTCCTGGTCCTTGAGTTTCCTAACACAGTTGTAGCAAGCAGGGCTGTCCTTGTCTCCATGGGTTTCTGTGAGGGCTGTGAGAGAGGCAGTTCTGCAGCACTGGTCTTGGACCTGGTGTGTGCCAAATCCTCAGCCTTACTCACGACTCTGAGCAGATCAGCAGCCCACCCTGTCCTTACTCAGACTCGTGTCTGTAAGAAGTGAGTTACAGACCCACGTGGGGAAAATACAGAAGGGCCATGATCACTGTGAGCACGGAGGGGAAGTCTAGCATGGGGCATGGAAATGGAGAGCTCTAGAGAGCAGGCAACCAGGAAGGTTCCGTTCAGTTCAATTCAGGGTGGCCAACATTAGTGGCACTTTATGCCAGGCCCTTTGCTGGGTTCCAGGGACACAGAGAATAGAGAAGATTCCTGCCCTCACTGGTGCATGGCCCATAGGTTATAATTTTCATATAATGAGGTAAAAGTTGTGAACAAGAATTAAGTACAGGATACTATGGAAACCTGGGGCACCAAATTGAGCTTTGAGAGAAGCAGGGAAGGCTTCTTGGAGAAGATGAATCTTTTAGGGTAAGTAGGGATTATCCAGGAAGTATAGGAAAGAGGGCTGTAGGAAAAATCAATAGATCTATACCTCTGTGCAGATCAGGGCACAGAGGTATAGAAAAGTCTGGTGTGTGCAAGTATGAAAACATATTTAGGTGTCACTGAAAGGTAGGATGTGGTTACAGATGAGGCTGGAGACGGAGGTAGAGCCAAGTTACAAAGGGTCATGAGTGAAATTTTATTAATTTATTTAATTCTATTTTTCATTGAAGTATAGTTGATTTACAGTGTTTTGGGTATACAGCAAAGTGATTCGGTTATACCTAAATGTATTTCTATCTGTATATCTGTTCTTTTCAAATTCTTTTCCATTATAGGTTATTAGAAGATATTGGATGTAACTTTCTGGCAATTTGATCTCTGGTTCCTTTGCCTTTTCTAAAATCAGCTTGAACATCTGGAAGTTCTCAGTTCATGTACTGTTGAAGCCTGGCTTGGAGAATTTTGAGCATTACTTTACTAGCATGTGAGATGAGTGCAATAGTGTGGTAGTTTGAGCATTCTTTGGCACTGCCTTTCTTTGGGACTAGAATGAAAACTGATCTTTTCCAGTCCTGTGGCCACTGCTGAGTTTTCCAGATTTGCTGGCACATTGAGTGTAGCACTTTCACAGCATCATCTTATAGGATTTGAAACAGCTCAACTGGGATTCCATCCCCTCCACTAGTTTTGTTCATAGTGATGCTTCCTAAAGCCCACTTGTCTTCACATTCCAGGATGTCTGGCTCTAGGTGAGTGATTATACCATCGTGGTTATCTGGGTCATGAATATCTTTTTTGTATAGTTCTTCTGTTTTCTTGCCATCTCTTCTTAATATCTTCTGCTTTTGTTAGGTCCATACCATTTCTGTCCTTTATGGTGCCCATCTTTGCATGAAATGTTCCCTTGGTATTTCTGATTTTCTTGAAGAGATCTCTATCTAGTCTTTCCCATTTTATTGTTTTCTTCTATTTCTTTGCATTGATCACTGTGGAAGGCTTTCTTATCTCTCCTTGATATTCTTTGGAACTCTGCATTCAAATGGGTATATCTTCCCTTTTTTCCTTTGCCTTTAGCTTCTCTTCTTTTCTCAGCTATTTGTAAGGCCTCCTCAGACAACCATTCTGCCTTTTTGCATTTCTTTTTCCTTGGGGATGTTCTTGATCACTGCCTCCTGTACAATGTCATGAACCTCCATCCACAGGTACTGTGTCTATCAGATCCAATCCCTTGTATCTATTTGTCACTTCTACTGCATAATTGTAAGGGATTTGACGTAGATCATACCTGAATGGTCCAGTGGTTTTCCCTACTTTTTTCCATTTAAGTCTGAATTTGGCAATAAGGAGTTCATGATCTGAGGCACAGTCAGTTCCCAGTCTGTTTTTGCTGACTGTATAGAGCTTCTTCATCTTTGGCTGCAAAGAATATAATCAATCTGATTTTGGTGTTGACCATCTGGTGATGTCCATGCATAGTCTTCTCTTGTGTTGTTGGGAGAAGGTATCTGCTAAGACCAGTGTGTTCTGTTGGCAAAATTCTGTTAGCCTTTGCCTTGCTTCATTTTGTATTCCATGGTCAAATTTGCCTGTTCCTCCAGGTATCTCTTGACTTCCTACTTTTGCATTCCAGTCCCCTGTAAAGGACATCTTTTTTGGGTGTTAGTTCTAGAAGGTCTTATAGGTCTTGATGGAACCGTTCAACTTCAGCTCTTTGGCATTAGCGGTTGGGGCGTAGACTTGGATTACTGTGATATGGAATGGTTTGCCTTGGAAATGAACAGAGATCATTCTGTTGTTTTTAAGATTGCACCCAAGAACTGCATTTCAGACTCTTTTGTTGACTATGATGGCTGCTCCATTTCTTTTAAGGGACTCTTGCCTTCAGTAGTAGATATAATGGTCATCTGATTAAAATTTGCCCATTCCAGTCTTTTTTAGTTCACTGATTCCTAAAATATTGATGTTCACTCTTGCCATCTCCTGTTTGAGCACTTCCAATTTGCTTTGATTCATGGACCTAACATTCCAGGTTCATATGTAATATTGCTCTTTATAGCACTGGACTTTACCTCCATTGCCAGCCTCATCCACAACTGGGCACTGTTTTCGTTTTGGCTCCGTCTCTTCATTCTTTCTGGAGTTATTTCTCCACTCTTCTCCAGTAGCATATTGGGCACCTGCTGTTCTAGGGAGTTCATCTTTCAGTGTCCTATCTTTTTGCCTTTTCATACTGTTCATGGGGTTCTCAAGGAAAGAATACTGAATTTGTTTGCCGTGCCCTTCTCCAGTGGACAAGATTTTGTTAGACCTCTCCACCATGACCTGTCCATATTGGGTGGTCCTACATGGCACAGCTCATAGAGTCATTAAGTTAGACAAAGCTGTGGTCCATGTAATCAGTTTGAGTAGTTTTCTTTGATTGCAGTTTTCATTCTGTCTGCCCTCTGATGGATAAAGTTAAGAGGCTTATGGAAGCTTCTTGATGGGAGAGACTGACTGAGGGGGAAACTGGGTCTTGTTCTGATGGGCAGGGCCAGCTCAGTAAATCTTTACTCCAGTTTTCTGTTGCTGGGCGGGGCTGTGTCTCTCCCTGTCGTTTGACCCGAGACCAAACTATGGTGGAGGTGATGAAGATAATGGTGACCTCCTTCAAAAGGCTCCATGCACACGCTGCTACAGGCAGTGCCCCCACCCTGCAGCAGGCCACTGCCTACCCACGCCTCCGCCAAGACTCCTGGACTTTCACAGGCAAGTCTGGCTCAGTCTCTTGTGGGGTCACTGCTCCTTTCTTTCGGGTTCTGGTGCACACAGGATTTTGTTTGTGCTAACAGTCTGTTTCCCCAGTCCTGTGTAAGTTCTAGGAGCTCTATGGTGAGATTAATAGCGACTTCCTCTAAGAGGGCTTATGCCACACCCAGGTCTGCTGCACCCAGAGCCCCTGCCTCTGCAGCAGGCCACTGCTGACCCGTACCTCCGAAAGAGACACGCAAACACTCAAAGGCAGGTCTGGCTCAGTCTCTGTGGAGTCTCCTGGTGCACACAAGGTTTTCTTTGAGCCCTCCAAGCATGTCTGGTGGGTATGGGGTTTGATCTAAATACAATTTCGCCCCTCCTACCATCTTGCTGGGGCTTCTCCTTTGTCTTTGGAGGTGGGTTATCTTTCTTTGGTGGGATCTGACATTCTCCTGTCAATGGTTGCTCAGCAGCGAGTTGTAGTTTTGAAGTTCTTACACGAGAAGGTGAGTGCATGTCCATCTACTTCACCATCTTGCTACTTGTAATGAGGGGTACTCATTACACTTGTGTGTTTGTGTAATTCAGGGTCTGTCTCTTGGTTTTCCACTCTCCCAAAGCTTATCAATCCCCCAGGGACCAGATTCACATAAACCAGGCTCATCTGATTTATTTGCAAAGCATATCTCACAGTATATTGCTTTATGATGAGAAACAGTTATCATGGGGTTGAAATATTCTATGTCAGCTGAGTTGCAGCACGGGTACATTGAGCCCCTCATGCACTGCTGGAGGATGAACATGGTTGGATTATTTTATGATTATGATTACACCGGTAAGGGATCGGCCAGAGAATGATGCTTTTTATTGCTATGAGTTTGAAGTCTGCTTGTCTTACATTGGTTTTCCTTGGTTTGTGTCTTAATACATACTTCCTAAAGTTGAAATAATGTTTATGTTGAGGCTTATCTGGTAGTTGGAGTACATGTATAAACCTTGTATCTGTCTTTTAAAGACAGAAAGGCTCCTCACAGTGCCCAGCAGTTTGGTGCTGTGTGATACAGATGGTCTCATCCTAGGCTAAGCTGAACATGATTTGCTGGTGGCATCAGAGATAGGAGGGTTTTTAGTATTTTTCCCATTACTCTATATGGTGGCCATTTCAGCTTCCTTCTAGGTCTCTTTATATGAGAGAGAATAAAATTCCATCTTATTTAAGTCACTTTTATTTTGGGGTTTCTCATTATTTACGTTATACCAGATCCTAACTGCCACCACAGGCAAATTATATTTAATAGAAAGCTGGCCAAGCTATGTGAACATTAGCAAAAAGAGGAAACCAAAAAATATAACAGTGTTTACAGGCAAAAAAGGAAAGAATGTCACTATGTCACAAGCAGTTCATTTGAGAGCTAACTGGTTCTTGTGGGGGTGGATTTAATCCACCTAGTTGGATTTAATTCATTTGTTTTATAGGGTAAATTTTACCCTATCAGGGAATCAGTTTGTCTACATGCTTCAGTGCTGGAATCTGTGGTGTTTTTGTTGGAATTTTTCAGGGTCTTTTGTGTTTTGGCATCATAAAGCTTATAAAAATGGGAAATTATCTCATCTATCCTGAAGGAAAGCTCTTTGGGGTTCATATTAGATATGTTAAGATCAGAAGAGCAATGGTCTCTGAATGACTCACAATTAAGCTGGCAGTCAGATGCGCTTTACAAAGGAGAGGAACACTCTGATAATGAACTGCCCTGGGGGCTCCCTTGGACTTGAGGCATTCAATTCTAATTTCCTATACAGGAGCTCTGGAGAAGGAAATGGCATCCCATTCCAGTATACTTGCTTGGAGAATTTCCTGGACAGAGGAGCCTAGCGGGCTACAGTCCGTGGTGTGAGGGGAGTGTGTGATTTCCTCATTTTTGTCTTGCCACAGCAAAAATTTAGGGTGATGGACGAAGCAGTGTTATAGCTCAGTTTTATTAGGAAAAACAGAGGACAGTACACCCTCGAGGAGTGAGGACAGGTTGACCCAAAAGACAAGAGAAGAGAGGCCTCAGTCCTTCTAGGCTTCTTCCTTTTACACATTTGTCTCCTCCCCCCGAGCCTGCCCTGTGTAAACTGGGCTAGCCAGGAGGGCTGTTTGTTTTACCTGAGGTCCTCACTCTGGTCCTCGGAACCTCCTTTGTTCTATTTTCCCGGGCTTTTCCCTTCTTTGCCTTCTAGCCATCACCATTTTGGACTCCTTTTTCCTATTCTACCTAACCCTCCCCCCTCAAGAGATGGGAGGCCCAATTCTTGGGGAATAGGAACATCACTATCTCTCTGGCTACTTCCTGCTGAACTGGGACGGTGAGGGGCATTGGGCCTCCCCCTCTGGCTAGTCTCAAGCCTCGCGTCTTTATGGTGGTGTCCATCTATGGGTGAGTGATATTTTCCGTGGTCAGCTGTAGTTTTATATATTCTTGTTAAACTGGCACTGCATGTTGTAGCCTGTTGACCTGGACAGAGACAAAATGGGTTAGACAACTGATAATACATGGAGCCATCATAAGCAGCATCAGTATGGTGATAACAAGGATTAGTAGGGGCGTCAGGAAACTCCAAATTCCCCCTCACTAGGAGAAGGATTCCCTAAAGAGACCGTAGCCACCCCAAGACCTCTCCAGCTCATTTTTTGAGATCCTATTAAAAGACGCTTACTCCTGGGAAGAAAAGTTATGACCAACCTAGATAGCATATTCAAAAGCAGAGACATTGCTTTGCCAACAAAGGTCCGTCTAGTCAAGGCTATGGTTTTTCCTGTGGTCATGTATGGATGTGAGAGTTGAACTGTGAAGAAGGCTGAGCACCGAAGAATTGATGCTTTTGAACTGTGGTGTTGGAGAAGACTCTTGAGAATCCCTTGGACTGCAAGGAGATCCAACCAGTCCATTCTCAAGGAGATCAGCCCTAGGATTTCTTTGGAAGGAATGATGCTAAAGCTGAAACTCCAGTACTTTGGCCACCTCATGTGAAGAGTTGACTCACTGGAAAAAACTCTGATGCTGGGAGGGATTGGGGGCAGGAGGAGAAGGGGACGACAGAGGATGAGATGGCTGGATGGCATCACTGACTCGATGGATGTGAGTCTGAGTGAACTCCGGGAGATGGTGATGGACAGGGAGGCCTGGTGTGCTGCGATTCATGGGGTCGCAAAGAGTCGGACACGACTGAGTGACTGAGCTGAACTGAGGGACTGAATGTTTTTCTTGAGGACTGTGAGACTTTCTTTAATTTAGCTGGAGGTATTTACCCAGAAACAACACATCTCATTCAAGATGGGTCAAGTCCCTCCTTGTTCAGGGATCAGGAGGTCTATCTCCTGTCTATTTTGGAGTACAACCCCTGCCAAGCTGTGTTGGCTCTTTAGAGCTGTCCTGAGAAATCTTATCCCCAGAAACTTTATTTTGGGGGTGTTCATTAGAATGACACCCATTTGTAGTCCTGAATAGGTATCTCTGGGCTCACAGGGTATTGAGTGTCCTCTTCTGTTTCTTCCATGGCTTGATTAGTGAGTGGTGAATCCAGGAGTCGTGTCCTGGCACCTTGACTGCTGTGGGGGTAGAAAGTATTACAGGGAAGGGGCCCTTCCATGTGGGCTGGAGTTGAGCCTTTGGGGACCCATCTTTCCAGACTTTAATTAGGACTTGAGTCCCCAGAACATATAGTGGTGGCCCTTTAGAGTCTTTTGGGTCCTGCTTGACACTCCACAAGCATATATTGGAATTGTCCAATGACCATGGTATAAGACCAGAGGGTCTGAGCCTCTGGATCTAGGAAGAGGTCACTGACATAAACAAAAGGTCTCCCATATAACATCTCATAAGAACAAAGACCAACCTGTTCCTTAGGGGCCATTCGGGTGCAGAGGAGAGCTATTGGTAAAGCCTCCTTCCCTCCTGGGGAGGTCTCCTCGGTTATCTTTTTTATCCTTAATTTTAAGAATTGATTGGCTCTTTCTACTTTTCCTGAAGACTGAGGCCTCTAGACACAATGGAGATAATAAGTAATGCCCAATGCTTTAGCGACTCCTTAAGTGACCTTAGAAGTAACTGATATCCCATTGTCACTTTGTAATGACCTGGGCAGGCCAAATCTTGGAATGATTTCAAGGAGCAGTTTTTTTATTTTTTATTTTTTATTTTTTACCACCTTCTCAGCCTTCTCTAGTGGCTCAGATGGTAAAGTGTCTGCCTACAACGTAGGAGACCCAGGTTCAATCCCTGGGTCGGGAAGATCTCCTGGAGAAGGAAATGGCAACCCACTCCAGTACTCTTGCCCGGAGAATCCCATGGACAGAGGAGCCTGGTAGGCTACAGTCCAGGGGGTTGCAAAGAGTCAGACACGATTGAGTGACTTCACCTCACCAGGCTTCTCAGTCTGGGTGGGAAAGCCTTCAACCCATCCTATGAATGTATCATGACTAATAGGTATTTATACCCTTGAGAAACTGACATCTGGGTGAAGTCCACCTGCCAGTCCTCTCCTGGGTGGGTCTCACGTCACTGGTTGGGCTGGGCCAGCTGGGGTCTTCAAGCTCTTTTGGGGTTGTTCAATTGGCCAGTGGGAAGGAGACTACTTGCCTTATAGTCATTTGGAGGCCTGTTCTTCTGAAGGATCTTTCTAGTAATCTTTGGAAGGGCTTTTCCCCTAAAGTAGTGGTGGCATGTAAGGAGTTAACCAACTTCCATTGGAGGTTCCAGGGAGAAAAAGGAGTCCCTCCTTGTGGAACCCCCCCATATGATCTTCTTGAAAGCCTTCACTCTTAGCTTTAAGAGTCTCTCACCTTCAGTATATGAAGGAGTTTCTGGCATGTTTGTCTGTGGAACTAAGGAACCCCTATTAGGTCATGGTTCTGTCATGCTGCTCAGAAGCTGCCTGATCAGCTGCTTGGCTCCCTTGTGCCACTTCCATGCTCCCTTTTTGGTGTCCTTTACAGTGGGGACTGAAACCTCAGTGGGCAGATGAACTGCCTCCAAGAGCCTAAGGATTTGACCACCATATTTGATTGGGGATCCTCAGGTGGTCAAGTGGCCTCTTTCTTTCCAAATAGCAGCGTGTGCATGAAGCACCAGAAAGGCATACTTGCAGTCAGTGTAAATGGCTACTTTTCTTTCCTTTTCCCAGTTCTAAAGCTGGAGTCAGGGCTATGAGCTCAGCTAATTGGGCTGAAATACCTGGTGGCAAAAGTTTAGCCCCTATGGTCTCAAAATTGGAGACTACTGAATATCCAGCTCTTCTTTTTCCTCCAAGACAAAACTGCTTCTATCAGTGTGCCAGATTTTCTCAGGATTGGTCAGAGGATCTTCTGACAGTCCCTCTCAGGGTTTTGTCCAGTGGTCCAAAGTTTCTAGGCAAGATTGAAAGGGGAGAGAGCCCTCGGGGGTATGCAGGAAGGTAGCTGGGTTAAGAACTTCACAAGGAGATATTCTACGACTGGATTTTCCATCAGCATTAGTTGATATCTGAGGCTCCTTTGATAAGACATCCATAAGTGGCTTCTCCCATTCAGAAGTTGTTTCACTCAGTGGCTGGTAAAAATAGCTAGTTTGCCCCCAAAAGAGAGTTTTAAAGCTTATTCTAAATCAGGACTGCAGTAGCTGCAAGGTTTCAATGTCAGGGGGAGATTTCTTCCCAATAAGGGAGGAGGACAATCAGGAATCACTAGAAACTGGTGGGAAAATATATGTCCATCCCAGCAACAAAGTGCTCAAGTGAATCTTTGTGTAATTGTTTTTCCTGTAGCACCCAGAATGGTACAGGTTTTGGGGGAGAAGGTTCTGGAGCAGGAGGTCAGGACAGAGTAGGTAGTCCCTGTGTCAACTAAGAAATTCCTGGATTTACCTGCCACATCCAGTTGTACCCTTGGCTCTAGTCCCGTGATGGTTATCTGTGACAGGTGGGCCGCTTCAGTCCTGTTGAACCATCGTGAGGGAAGGCTTGGTGCTTGACCTTGAGGCTTTTGGGTCCCGAGGGCAGAGTGCCACCCAATATCCCAACTGATGGCATTTGTAGCAAGCCGTTTTAGGAGACTTGTCATGGTTTGGACACTCTTTGGCCCAGTGTCCTGCCTGTCTACAGATTAGGCATTTGTCCTGTGCCTTGTCCTTTAAGGACTTGGAGTTTGCCATAGGGCTTCCCTGGAGGTCAGCCAGCACCTGGGCATGCCTTGTCTTTTTCCTTTTCTCCCTTTCCTGAGCCATGGTCTCCTCTCTCATTCTCTGTTATAAAAGGTCTGGACCATCTCATCTAAAGAGGCAGCAGAGTCCTGCTGCTGTAGCTGTTGTAACTTATCCTGATGTCTAATGCACACTGGGACAGGAATTTGTTCTTTAAAATCACCTGTCCCTTGTAAGAGTCTAAGTGCAGATTGGTTAACTTTTAGAGGGCCTTTTCTAGACTTTCCAGAAAGGCAGTGGGGTTCTCGTTGGGCTCCTGAGTTATTGCTGAGACTGGGCATAGTCCCACAGCTAATAGGCTTCCTTCTATTTTCATGGGTGAACTTCCTTAGGGGTGAGTCTTTTTGAAGCCTATCTTACCCAGTACTGTTACAACCTGAGAGCCAGGCGCCCCCGAGTCAGGGTGCAGATCCCCAGGCAGACTGAGGTGTGACAGTCTCCTGGAGATCGAATCCCCAGTCACGTTGAGGCAGGTCAGCCTCCTGAGAATTGGGTCCCTAGGCAGGTTGAGGCATGTTGACCCCCTGGGACCCCTGGACTGGCAGATCCCTGAGCAGGTTGAGGCATGACAACCTCCCGAGGACCAGATCCCTAGGCAGGTCAAGGCAGGTCGACCTCCTGGGATGCCTGAACTGGTGGGTCCCTCAGCAGGCTGAAGTGTGACAGCCTCCCGGGGACAAGATCCCGAGGGAGGCTGAGGCAGGTTGACCTCCTGGGATCCCCGGGCTGGAGTTGGGTGTCCCCGAGGTCTCCAGTGTGACCAGGGCTGGGTAGGATTCAGGGGTTGTAATCTTAACTCATTGCTGGTTTGTCCACGGCAGATGGGAGTAGTATCATAATGTAAAGCAGTCCAAGTCTGTGCCCTGAGACTGGGAACCTGGTGCAACAGTCATACCCCGTACCCTCTTATTGCTCTGACAGGATGTAAGTCACTGATTTCCTCCTCTCCTCCTCCATAAGAGGAGCTTAGGATGTTTCCAATGGTAAATATTTCATTGTCGTAGATTCACTTTAGGTAATAAAAGAAGGAATGACAAAGGAGTGGGTTATCTGGTCCTGTTGGGGGGATTCAGTACAGCTCAGCTGCTCACCACACTGTCCTCTGTGATGGCCCACACCTTGTGGAATGTGCTTCTCTCTGAATCTGAACAAATCCCCCTCATACCTACTGCTGTGTCTCTAACTGAATTCTTGCAATGAGACATCAGAGCCTGAGCGTCATTAGGTCCTGAAGCCAGACGCCATAGGTTTCGGCTGGGCTCAAGTCCTGGGAGAGAGGAGTTGAAGGATGGGAGGATATAGCAGGGGGAAAAAAGTGCCAAGGAATCCCCTTCATAACCAGCCAGAAAATCTGCTAAATACCTGACCTGTGCTCACAGTTTTCATTGGCCTGATTCTTGGCACAAAGAAGATTCAGGACAGAAGAACCCTCACTCACTTGGACAACAGCTACTGGGGCGCAGAGGATAGTGGAGCCGTCAGGACATGCTGGGGAGTAGCCTCTCCAGAATCCCTCAGTTGCGCCCACTGCTGCTCTCCTATTCACAGGGGATTTGAGGAAACAAGGAAAGAGAGATTGTAAAGGAATTAAGAATTTTTTAAACATATGTCCTTCCAGTCATAGAAGTGAGGACCTCCTACCTTAACGGGAGGCCTTCTGGAGTCTGAGACCTTGCCACGTGAGCTTTCTGCTGTTTGTTGTGGCTGTCCCATTTGCCAGCACGCTGGGCATCTTGTCACTTGCACTGCGCTGGGTTTTCTTCACGTTCAGCTTCTGCCACAGAAGCTTTCGCCGAGTTGGACTTCTGCTGTGTTTCACCTCCGCCTTGCAGGGCCGAACTGAGGTTGTTTCAGCTGGGTTAAATCTGAGAAATGGCACCATAGATGTTGGGGCAGCATGTAATTTCCTTGGTTCTGTCTTGCCACAGCAAAAATTTGATGCGATGGATGGAGCAGTGGTATAGCTCAGTTTTATCAGGAAAAACAAAGGATAGTACACCCTTCATAGTACACCCTTGAGGAGTGAGGGCGGACCAACCAAAAGACAAGAGAAGAGAGGCCTCAATCCTTATAGACTTCTTCCTTTTCTACATTTGTCTCCTTGGCCCTGAGCCTGCCCTGTGTAAACTGGGCTAGCCAGGAGGGCTGTTTGTTTTACCTGAGGTCCTCACTCTGGTCCTTGGAACTTCCTTTGTTCTATTTTTGTGGGCTTTTCCCTTCTTTGTCTTTTAGCCACCACCATTTTGGACTCCTTTTTCCCATTCTAACTACTTAACAATGAGATTGCAAAGAGTTGGACATGATTGAGCTACTAAAATTTACACTTACTTACACCAATGATGGACTTCCCTGGTGGCTCAGACAGTAAAGCATCTGCCTACAATGCGGGAGACCGGGGTTCAACCCCTGGGTCAGGAAAATCTCCTGGAGAAGGAAATGGCCGTCCACTCCAGTATTCTTGCCTGAGAAATCCCATGGATGGAGGAGCCTGGTAGGCTACAGTCCATGGGGTCGCAAAGAGTCAGACACGACTGAGTGACTTCACTTCGCTTCACACTAATGATAAGAAACAGGAAGATGTAATAAGCCTAAACTTGTTGTTTAGACGCTCAGTCATGTCCAACTCTTTTTCGACCTTATGGCCTGTAGCCCACCAGGCTCCTCTGACCGTGGGATTTCCCAGGCAAGAATACTGGAGTGGGTTGCCATTTCATTCTCTGGGAGATCTTTCTGACCCAGAGATCAAACCCATACCTCCTGCTTTGGCAGGCGGATTCTTTACCGTTGAGCCACCAGTTGTAGGTACCCACTCTTCCAGCGTCAAAATACAAAGCTAAAGGACACAGCCAAACATATATCAGAGCCCTAATCTTTGTAAACCAGGAGGTATTTCTGCCCAGCTGTGCACATCTACTTTCTAGGCCTCAGTATTTATGTCTGCGAAGAGATATGGAATGATAAAGCCCATTAGTGAATGGACTGCTGAGCTGCATCCATAGAGTTGAGAGGCTTCAGGGACCCTGCTGAATTACTAAAGAAAAATAGGCGAGGAGTATACTGGGGTATACAGTAAGCAGTCTTTGCTAGAATTGACATATTTTTTCCATCTTTTATGTCCCTCCTTCTTTGTCTTTAGGTGTTGTCACTCTTATAAATAGGTTATTGCCAAATTAAAAATTCAATATTTAAGTGTGTTTCTGTACTTACCATTTTACTGATTGATCTATTGATTGACTTTTGCTTGCATTGTTTGTGCTTCCTTTGGTTTGGAAGTTACATATTCTGTTTTTATTCTTATAGCAATGATCTATTTTTAATCAGTAAACCTATCTTTAAAAAATCTCTAAAATTAATCATTATCTTCATGTTCCTCCAATAATACAAAGACTGTGGAATGTTTTCTTGTAGTAATTTTCTTCTCCCTTTTCATGTTGTTGTTTAATGTTTCAACTTTATTTTTATACTTTTTAAAATTACTCATGCTGCTGCTAAGTCTCTTCAGTCGTGTCCGACTCTGTGCGACCCCAGAGAATGAGACAGCAGCCCACCAGGCTCCCCCGTCCCTGGGATTCCCCAGGCAAGAACACTGGAGTGGGTTGCCGTTTCCTTCTCCAATGCAGGAAAGTGAAACGTCAAAGTGAAGTCGCTCAGTCATGTCCGACTCCTAGCGACCCCATGGACTGCAGCCTACCAGGCTCCTCCGTCCGTGGGATTTGCCAGGCAAGAGTACTGGAGTGGGGTACATACATTTTATTTTTAATAGTCCTTGCTTATTTGTATGCTCTAATGTAAATGATTAACTTATTGCATGCTTATTACTGCTTTTTCATCTTAATTCTTCTCTCTTTGCTTAATTTACTGTTTTATGAAGAACATCTTTTAGTAATTATTTTAGTGATTATTATAATGGCAATATAGTTGATGTACAATATTATCTGAGTTTCAGGTATACAACATAGTGATTCAAAAATTTTAAATGTTATACTCTTATAAATGTTATTTATAAGATAGTGGCTTTATTTCCTGTGTTGTACAATATATTCTTATAGCTTATTTATTTTCCACATAGTTGTGTGTACCTCTTAATCCCCTACTCCTGACCTCCCCTTCCTTCCTTCTCCCTACTGGTAGCTACTAGTATGTTCTCCATATCTGTGACTCTGTTTCTTTTCTGTTATATTCATTGGTTTGTTTTATTTTTTAGATTTCACATATAAGTAATATCATACAGTATTTGTCTTTCTTTGCCTGATTTATTTCACTTAGCATAATACCCTCCAGATCCATCTATGTTATTGCAGATGGCAAAAGCTCATTCTTTTTTATGACCAAGTAATATTCCATTGTATGTATTTGTGTGTATACACACACACACACATATATAGCATTGTTTATATATATATATGTATGTATATGTATATGTTTATATATATATATATATATAAATAAGATGTGATAAATACACACACACACACAATGGAATATTAGTCATAAAAAAGATATCACTTTACACCTGATCAGATGGCTGATTCAAATAGGTGTGAAGTGATATCTTATTGTGTTTTTTAATTTGCATTTCACTATCTTTTCCCCACTGTGTGTTCTTGGCGCTCATGTGAAATGAATGGGATTAGAGATGACCTGGAGTGATTATGTCCTTGATCATATGTGCATAAGCTTATTCTGGGCTCTTATTTCTGTTCCATTGATCTATGTGTATGTTTTTATGCCAGTACCATACTGTTTTGATTACTGTAGCTTTATAATATAGTTTGTAACTAAGAAGTATGATACCTCTACCTTTGCTCTTCTTCAACATTGTTTTGACTCTCTGGGATCTTTCATGGTTCCATATGAATTTTAGAATTGTTACTTCTATTCTGTAAAAAATGCTGTTGACAATTAGAATATCACCTTTATTCAACTCTTGATGAATGAATGTCTCTTGCCAGTAAGTATTAAGAGAGATACAGGTTCTCGCTCTTGCTTTGGAGACCACTTTCCTAATGGGTCTCTAATGGGTCTCTAACATTGTTCCCTCATCCAGCTGAAAAGAGAGGCTCTTCAGATAGTCAGCAGGCTGGGATATTTTCAAGTTTTGGTTTATCTCTATGTATAAAGAATGCACATCTTAAGTGAAAGAGTAAAATGTGAAGCAAGCCTAAGGATTGTGGAGTATTTTGAGGACATTTCCAGAGGAGTCAGTGTGCTCATATAAGGATCCCCTGCTTCCTTCAGAGTCTGAGAGTTTTCTTGGGTCCTGTCTAGATGCCTTCCTTACTCTGGATACTGAACCATGGTTATCACTCCAGGTCATGTCTAATCCCATCTCTTTTTAATCTCCTGTTCCCTAATGACTCCACAGGAGAATTTGGGGATTTTTAGTATCTTTCCTGCTAAAGACACCAACACTGGATTTTATCAAAGGTTGAATAGTGTCTGGGAATGTGGAACCCCGTACAACCCTTCATTCATTTCAACCTCTGTTATCCTTTTGTCTTTTCTCAGTACCAGTGAGTAGCTGGAAAGGCAGGGCTGTCATTCAGGCCAGGCCTTGGGCACAGTTTTCTCAGTCCTATTCTAGGTCAGTGATTGGTTCTCTGCAGTTAGAGCCCTGTCCTCTCAGAATCACAAGAGAGTCTGAGCTGAATTCAGCAGTGAAGCTGAAGAAGATTGCTGCACACCCAGAATCTGCCCCCTTCCATCACTGCACCGCTTATCCTGAGCAGCATGTGCAGAACTCATTGGTGCATCTGTACATGGGTTGGTGACATTGAACAGTGAGGCAGATATGCAGCAGCACCACAGTAGTCAGTGGGACAACCAGCGCGCGAATGGAAGTTGCCAGGTTTGCCTGTCACACGTTTTTTTCCTTTTGCTTTCTGTTTCTTTTTTGGCCACACTTCAGGGCATGTGGGATCTTAAGTTCCCTGACCAGGAATTGAGCCACCAGGAATTGAGTGGAAGCGCAGAGTTAATCACTGGACTGCGGGGGAAGTCCCTACCTGTAGTACTTTTGTAAGGTTCACTGGTAAACAAAGCGATGAATTCTAGTGGGACAGTTTGTTACTTAGACACAGCAAAGCAAGACCAGCAGGTGTGTTAGCTCCTAGTCTCACAGGATGGCACTCCTCCAGAGTGGCCAGATGGCAAATGGCAGAGGTGGTGAGCCACTCAGCTGTGGAGAAGCCAACTCTGAACCATGGCCAAGTGGTCTGATGGCTGAACCCAAGGGGGTTGAGGCGGAAAGTCTCATGATTTCATTCTCTGAAACCAGGGAGGTGGATGAGAACCTGCTTGGTTACAGCCTATCGTAACATAGCCTTTGTCCTTGTGTTTCAAGACCTGCAGGGTCAGACCCAGTCAAGACTCGTGCAGCCTTAAGTGAAGTCAAAGTGGTCCATGTGAGAGATATACAAGGTCATTAGAGGCTGGGGTAGGTCTGTTCCTCTACAGCGAGAGGCTCAAAGAAATGGTGACTGGGGAACTGAAGGTATGGTAGGGTAAAGCCTAGGTGTAAAAAGATGCTTCTATAGTTTTGGGGCCTCTATAAATAATGTAGACAACCGTTCTATGAGTAAAGATAAAAATAGGCACTGAGGAGAGTGTGAATATCACTTTGAAGTGAGGAAAAATATATTATAACCTGTTTTCATGAGAACCTTAAGTGTCTTTAGGAAGACATCAGCTCAGCTTTTCAAATCTAAGATTATAAGATTTTGATGTTCTGATGGCTTATGGCAACCCACTCCAGTACTCTTGCCTGGAGAATCCCATGGACGGAGGAGCCTGGTGGGCTGCAGTCCATGGGGTCACGAAGAGTCAGACATGACTGAGTGACTTCACTTTCACTTTTCTCTTTCATGCATTGGAGAAAGAAATGGCAACCCACCCCAGCATTCTTGCCTGGAGAATCCCAGGGACGGTGGAGTCTGGTGGGCTGCCATCTATGGGATCCCACAGAGCTGGACACGACTGAAGTGACTTAGCAGCAGCAGATGGCTTATAAAAATGCTGAAAACCAACAACTGTGGGCACATCACAGTGTCAGAGTTCAGTTTAAATTCTCTGTCAAGTTAATTGGTATTTACTGGCTTCTTAAGTCAGGGGTCAGGGTTTCCTTTGAGACAGCACTCCAGCTGAAACATACAGTAGGAAACTAACATTTCACTTCCAAAGCACTCAAGTCTGCAGGTACCATTTTTATAACATCTTCTGTATAATTCTGATGATAATGGATTCAAGCCTGGAAAGAAAATGAATGGGAAAAAAAAAAAAGAAAATGAATGGAAAGATTATTCATTATAGACCTTTCTGTACTATAGAATGACTAGTCCTTCCATTTTTGTCAAAGTGGATTCCAAGAGACTTGTTCATAGTCTGATACTATAATTGAAAAAATTTAGAAAGGTATGGATTGAACTGTGTCCTCCACAGGTTCGTATATTGAAACCATAATCCCCAGTGTGACTGTTCTTGGATATAGGGATTTTAGAGGTGACAGTAAAGTTAAATGAGGTTATAAGAGAGGGGGCCTGGTCCAATAGAATTGGTGGCCTTTTTGACAGAACACACAGAAACAAGATGGCTGTCTGCAAGCTAGGAAGGTAACTCATATCAGAAACTGGTCTTCAGTTGCTCTTGGACTTCCCAGCCTCTGAAAGTGTGAGAAGATAAATTTTGTTTAGGCCTTGCCACACATGATATTTTGCTATGGTAGCCTGAACTGACTGAGACAGTTAATAACTTGGAACTTTGCCCAAATTGGTCGAATAATAAATTCTATAAACAAGTTACCTATATATGTAGTCATTAACAAAATACTTAATTATTTGTTCATTCTTAAGCTAGTTTTTTATAAATCCAGGTACTGTTTAGGTACAGATTGAGTATGATACCGCCAAGAATTTTTGGTCTTGGCTAAAAAGGAAGCACAAAAAATGCATGAGAGAGAAGAAAATATTACAAGTCCAGTGAGGTATATGCAACGTGGAGTGGTGGTGTGAGTTCAGAGGAGGATGGAAGTGATTCTGAGGATGGGATGTATTATTGAAGCCCAAGGCGTTTGAGCTGGACCTACAGTTTAGTGGACATGCAACTCTATAGAATCATCAGAATATGAATGTTTCTTTTCACATGTAAGAGAGTGTTGAAAGAAGAAAGAATGCTAAAATTTGGCCATCTGTGGAAATTTTGAGTAAGCGTTTACCCCATTTATTTTGCCTGGAGCTTCCCTGGTGGGTCAGACCATAAAGAATCCGCCTGCCAATGCAGGAGACCCAGGTTCAATCTCTGGGTCAGGAAGATCCCCGGGAGAAGGGAATGGCAACCCACTCCAGTATTCTTGCCTGGAAAATCCCATGGACAGAGGAGCCTGGCAGGCTATAGTCCATGGGGTTGCAAAGAGTCAGATGTGACTAAGCGACTAATGTACACAGGAAAAAAGGAGGAGGTCAGGGTTACTAGGTTAGCAAGATGGATGCCTAAGAAGATGTGGAGTATAATGGTCTATATGTGAAATGTGTAATGATCCCTATAGAGAAACAAGAAGTTCTTATAAACGTAATAAGCTGTGGGCATGTATACAGCACTGAATGGAATATTGTAGACTGTGCTGTTGTTCACGGTCTAGAGCCCATGGATTCATTGCCATGAACCGTAGTGGATTGCAGTGGCCTGCAGAGCTTCTCAGAGAAGGCGGTGGCACCCCACTCCAGTACTCTTGCCTGGAAAATCCCGTGGACGGAGGAGCCTGGTGGGCTGCAGCCCATGGGGTCGCTAAGAGTCAGACACGACTGAGTGACTCCACTTTCACTTTTTATTTTCATGCATTGGAGAAGGAAATGGCAACCCACTCCAGTGTTCTTGCCTGGAGAATCCCAGGGACGGGGGAGCCTGGTGGGCTGCCGTCTATGGGGTCACACAGAGTCGGACATGACTGAAGTGACTTAGCAGTAGAGCTTCTGGAGGTCTGGACTCTATAGATTCTTTTTTTTTTTTTTTTCTATAGATTCTTAAATCCAGCCTGTTGAGCCACATGATATGAACACCTGGTTCATCTGCCTAGAGAATACATGAGAGGTTGAGAAATTAAGTAGCACCCTTCAACATATGGATGTGAACTGATTCAGTAACACTAAATGAAGAGAATTCTCAAGATGAGATCTTCAAAGTCAGTAATGGATGCGGTCAGTATGAGGCTAGCTGGTGCTCTCCCTAACATTTCTCCAGCTGCTACCTCATCTAATCAGATATTTCTCATTTCACATGAAGCCCATCAAATCTCTTGGATTTATGGCAGTTCCTAATCTGTTTCCCTGTGTACCTGAAGGATCTACAAATGATAAGTTAACTGTGAGTAATTTGAGTATATTAGAGAGCTTTAAAAATTAAAACTTTAAATTGACTACTATACCTAGGCATGTTCCTGAGTAGACATGCAACAATAGTAGCAAAACAAAATGGACTATTACTAATAAAAATATAATGATAACTCTTATAAGTCAGGAACTGTACATATGTATATTCTATACATTAATTTATTTTATCCTTGCAAGACTCTGGAGTTATTATTATTTCCATTTGGTAAATGAAGAAATTACATTTCAGAGATGCTCAGACTTTTGCCTCAAACTGTACAGCTGCCGTTTGGAGAGCCAAGATTCAAGGTACTTCAAAAATTACAGTTTATGGTGGTAGGACATTCATAGGTTTGCATAGTGCAACTGCTGTTCTAGACGAGGATTCTGCTAGGAAGAGTCCCGTTTTACCTGCTAGTCCTGTATCCCAGAAGACGAGGAACACAAGCACAGTGAAGGGCGACACCATGGCTGGCCCCTTCTTGTTGAGGAGGCTCCTGGCAGGGTCTGATGCAGGCTGTCCTAGAGCAGAGAGGGAAAGATGAGCATGCCATTCAGCACAAGCCTCTCAGGTCTGGGGATGATCTGCTCCAGGCAGATATGCCTCACTGACCTCCCCTGAGGCAGCTGAGCTGGCAGTGCTCATATGAGGAAAAAACATCCAGCCGTGTCCTGTTTGACAGCTTTTCCTATTGGCAAAGGCACTGCTCACCACCTTGGAAAACCTGGATTTTCCAAAAGACGAACAGAGACCTGTTTTTTTAAAAATTTCTTTTATTTTTATTTATTTTAAATAAATAAAGTTAATTGTTTGACTTTTATGTTACAACAGAAATGCAATTTTAGCAAATTCATAAAATATGGAGAATTACAAGGAAAGAAGTTACACTTGAGCCCCACCTCTGCAGACACAACATGTGTGTTTCTCAAGAAAGTTGATTGTGTGTCTAGTTTTTTGTTTAATATTTTATCTTGTGTAGTTACAGACAGGATATACCCATATTTATGTATTCTGCTTTTGTAAGGTGATATCAGCTCATTCAGTCACTCAGATGCATCCAGCTCTTTGCAACCCCATGCACTGCAGAATGCCAGGCTTCCCTGTGCATCACCAACTCCCGGAGTGTGCTCAAACTCATGTCTATTGAGTCGGTGATGGCATTCAATCATCTCAATCTCTGTTGTCCCCCTCTCCTCCTGCCTTCAATCTTTCCCAGCATCAGGGTCTTTTCCAGTGAGTCAGTTCTTCGAATCAGGTAGCCAGAGTTTTGAAGTTCGGCTTCAACATCAGTTCCTCCAATGAATACCCAGGACTGATCTCCTTTAGGATGGACTGGTTGGATCTCCTTGCTGTCAAATGGACTCTCAAGAGTTTTCTCCAACACCACAGTTCAAAAGCATCAATTCTTTGGCACTGAGCTTTCTTTGTGGTCCAACTCTCACATCCATACATGACTACTGGAAAAACCATAGCCTTGACTAGATGGATCTTTTCGACAAACTAATGTCTCTGCTTTTTAATGTGCTGTCTAGGTTTGTCATAGCTTTTCTCTCAAGGAGCAAGCTCTTTTAATTTCATAGCTGCAGTCACCATCTGCAGTGATTTTGGAGCCCCCCAAAATAAAGCTGTCACTGTTTCCAATGTTTCCCCATCTATTTGCCATGAAGTGATGGGACTGGATGCCATGATCTTAGTTTTCTGAATGTTGAGTTTTAAGGCAACTTTTTCACTCTCCTCTTTCACTTTCATCAAGAGACTCTATAGTTCTTCTTAACTTTCTGCCATAAGGGTGTTTTCATCTGCATATCTGAGGTTGTTGATATTTCTCCCAGCAATCTTGATTTCAGCTTGTGCTTCATCCAGCCTGGCATTTCACATGATACATGCAACATGATAAGGTGATGTGTACATAAATATTTTGTGTTATTTTAAACTTCATAAAACTAAAAAAGCCGTGCAATGTTTTATTAACATCATTTTAAAATAGCTGTCACTATTTTAAAAAACATCTTTATTGAAGTAGAGATGACAAAAATGCAGATATTAAAGTGTAGTTTGATAAATTTTGACACATACCTTCTTGAATGTGAAACCATCATCATATTCAAGATAATGGACATATCTGTGTCTTCCAACCATTGTTCATGATGTTTTCCTCGCCAGTTTTATTGAGGTGTAATTAATGAGGAAAATTGCATGTATTTAAAGGAGTGAAATGTGATGATTTTAAGTATACATTGCAAAATGATTACCACAATCAAGTTAATTAACACATCTCTCACCTCTGATATTTACCATTTTGTGTGTGTGTGGTGAGAATATTTAAGATTTAGTCTTGCAGCAAATTTTAAATATTCAATCTAGTGTAATTAGCTAGAGTCACGATGCTGTACCTTAGATCTCCAGTACTTCTTCATCTTGTGATTGGGAGTTTGTTCCCTTTGACCAACATGTCTCCCCACCAGACACCTGGAAACTGCCAGTTTTACTTTCTGGTTTTCTGAATTGGAGTCTTTTGAGATTTTACGTCTAAGCGAGATCATATGGTATTTATCTATGTGGAGTGTTTTTTCACTCAGTGTGATGTCCTCTAGGTTTATCTATGTTGTCACAAGTGGCGTGATTTCCTTCCTTTTTATGACTGAATAGCATTCAGTATGTATGTACATACTGAATAGTATGTTTGTACATTTTCTGAGATATCATTTTAATTTACTTTGAATATGTACTGAGAAATGGAATTGCTGAATCACATTGCAGTTCTAATTTTGTTTTTTTTTTGAGGAACTTCTGTATTGTTGTCCATAGAGGCTATATCAGTGGTGCTCAAATGTTCCTTTTTCTCTACATCTCTGCTAATATTTGCTATCTCTTGTCTTTTTTATAATAAACATCCCAACAGGTGTGAAAATACTTATCATTGGATTTTAAAAAATTATTGGTTGATTTATTTGGCTGTGCTGGGTCTTCATTGCTGCAGGAGCCTTGTCTCTAGCTGCAGGGAGCGTGGGCTACTCTCTCGTCATGGTACGTGGGCTTCTCATTGCAGCGGCTTCTCTTGTGTGCAGCATAGGCCCTAGAGTGTTCAGGCTTCAGTGGCTGTGGCACACAGACGCAGTAGCTGCAGCCCCTGAGCTCTGCAGCACCGGCTCAATAGTTGCGGTGCGCCAGTCTCCTGTACTTACTGCTGAGCCACCGGGGAACCCTGTCCTTGGACTTTGATTTGCATTTCCCTGATGAGACTAGGGATGTTGAGAAACTTATCTGCCCATTGGTCATTTGTATGTCTTCTGTAGAAAACTGTCTGTTCAGGTCTTTTTGCCTATTTTTAATTAGCTTTTAAAATTTGCTGTCAAGTTGTGTGAGCTTTCTTGTATATTTTGGATATTCATACCTTGTAGATCTATGATTTGTAACCATTTCTCCCATTGCATAGGTTGCCTTTTCATTTTGTTGATAGCTTCTTTTGCTCTACAGAAATTCTTTAGTTTGATGTAGTCCTACTTATTTTTGTTTTTGTTGTGTGTGCTTTGGATTTCATGTTAAAAACATAATTGCCAAGACCAATATCATGGAGTTATTTCCTCATGTTTTATTCTAGGAGTGTGTGCTCTCAGGTCTTACATTTAAGTCTTTAATACATTTCGAGTTAATTACTGTGTATGCTGTAAGATAAGGGTCCAGTTTCATCCTTTTGCATGTGGCTATCCAATTTTCCAAACACCATTTTATTTTTTATAGAAGTATAGTTGATTTACACAGTTATGTTAATTTTGCTATACAACAAAGTGATTGTTATATACATATATATATATACATTTAAAAAAAAATTCTTTTCCATATGGTTTATCTCAGCATATAAAGTATAGTTCCCTGTGCTACACAGTAGGACCCTATTGTTTATTCACTCCATATATAATAATTTGCATATGCTAACCCCAGACTTACAGATGGTTATATGTCCAGGATTAGGATTGCTCAGGACTATTTATTAAATACATCATAGATTTCCTATTGTGTATTCCTTGGCAACCTTGACAGATGTTAGTTTAATGAATGTATTTGGGCTTAGCTGGGCTCTTCATTCTGTTCCACTGGTTTGTATCTATTTTTATGCTAGTTCCATACTATTTTGATTACTGTTTTGATTGTATTTGGGAGATGATTAGGTTGTGAAGGAGACAACCTAATTCCATTCCATTCCTTCTTGAATGGAATCTGTACCTTTACAAAAGAAGCTCCGGAAAGATCTTTTGTCCCTTCCACCATGTAAAGTTACAGTGAAAAAACAGACCCTCACCCAACACTGAATCTGTTTGCACCGTGGTCTTGGACTTCCCAGCCTCCAGAACTGTGAGAAATCAATGTCTTTTGTTGACAAGCCACCTATTTTAACCAGCTCATCCTTAGAGATCTCACTCCTGGGGAAGGCCTGAGGCATACTCCCATGGCCCAGCTGAACTTACACCATCCTTTTAGCTGGAAGCGCACATGTCGAAAGGAAGATCGAGGTCAATGAAAGGAGGAAGCCTGTAAGGTGTGATGAAGGGACATGTTTCTGATCCTAGAACTTCCCAGCGGAAGATGGGAAGAGCCTTGTTTCGAGCTGGGGTGGATATTGGGGTACAGTGTGGCCCACTCTGCCATATAGGGCTGATGGGAGAATCCATGGAAGTCAGAGGGTAGGAGTACATTGCTGCCATCTCCTTAGCAACTGGGGGACATCAGACCAGAGGAGCGAAGGGTGTGAGCACAGCAGCTTCTCTGATCACTGGGAAACTTGACCTAAACCTTGGGTCTTCTAAGGCATGATCCAGAACCCTCCACTCTTTCACCAGATTCCTCTAACTGCATGTTGGGGTGGGACTTAGTGTGAGGATTAAGATCATAGTTTCAGTGTGTCTAACAGCCTACAAGCTCTGAGCAAGAACTTCCGACCAAAGCCTAAGTCCAAACCCATGTAGGAAAGAACCTTTAACCAGCTGGTTACATATAACCATGACATGAGGATACTAAAGAAATTCCTGTTTGGACCTGGAGAAGTTCCGAGAGGAAAGTGGGGTCTGGTTGTCGCAAGCGATCAAGAGACACTTCTGCCTGGAAGGGGCTGTGTAATCAGGTGAATCCACTATTGCCTTCAGCAAGATTTGATTATGTTTGGAGTCTTAGGACATTCTGTGAGGAGATGTTGGCTTGGAACTGGTCCCTGGCCACACGCAAGGAAGAATGTTCTCAGTGCTTTCTTTCAAGATCAGATGCCCTTATGCCACTGGCCAGATGCCCAGAAGGCCCCTGGGCTAGTTTACCTTCTTCCTTAGCTTCAGACAGATTGTCTGTAGAACATGGTTTTTTCCTTTGGGCATTTGAGTCTCTTCCTGGTCCTTGAGTTTCCTAGCACAGTTGTAGCAAGCAGGGCTGTCCTTGTCTCCGTGGGTTTCTGTGAGGGCTGTGAGAAAGGCAGTTCTGCAGCACCGGTCTTGGACCTGGTGTGTGCCAAATCCTCAGCCTTACTCATGACTCTGAGCAGATCAGCAGCCGACTCTGTCCTTACTCAGACTTGTGTCTGTAAGAAGTGAGTTACAGACCCACGTGGGGAAAATACAGAAGGGCCATGATCACTGTGAGCACGGAGGGGAAGTCTAGCATGGGGCATGGAAATGGAGAGCTCTAGAGAGCAGGCAACCAGGAAGGTTCCGTTCAGTTCAATTCAGGGTGCCCAACATTAGTGGCACTTTATGCCAGGCCCTTTGCTGGGTTCCAGGGACATAGAGCATAGAGAAGATTCCTGCCCTCACTGGTGCATGGCCCATAGGTTATAATTTTCATATAATGAGGTAACAGGCTTCCCTGGTTGCACAAATGGTAAAGAATCCTCCTGCAATGCAGGAGACCTGGTTTCCATCCTGAGGTCTATGAGTGAAATTTTATTAATTAATTTAATTTTATTTTTTATTGAAGTATAATTGATGGACAGTTTTCAGGTATACCATTATTTGGAATCAATTTTAGGTCTATAGCTCTCCCAGTGTGAACAACATAGACCATTGAAGTAATTGTTTAAGAACACAATGATTGGTGGTAAATAATTTGTAAGATTATTTTGTTAGGTAAAATTTGTCTTTTCCCCATAAAAGTGAAAAGGAACAAAAGAAAAATACTTAAAAAATCTTGTCGAGAGAACAGCTGAAGGATGTTAAAATTTTGGGGGTGCTCTTATTTCTGTTCCATTGATCTATTTTTATTCTGGTACCATGCGTTTTGATTACTATAGCTTTATGATATAGTTTATAATTAAGAAGCATGATGCCTCCAGCTTTGTTCTTCTTTCTCAGCATTGTTTTGAGTATTTGAGATCTTTTCTGGTTCCATGTTAATTTTAGAATTGTTATTTCTATTCTGTAAAAATGCCATTGGAAATTAGCATATGAATGGTTCTTGGCATTAAGTGTCCATAATTACCAAAGGCACAATCAGAGACACAACCAGATATTATGAAGTTTTGATGAAACAAGAAAACTTGTAGTTCTTTTGAAGGGATTGAACCTGAGTCTGATCAAGCCTGTGGATCCAATTGCCTATCTTCAGGAAATATGAGGACAGAGGCACAAGTTAAACCTCACCATGAGTGAGTACCCAGTCAGCAAAATCCAGGTTGTGGGTAAATCTACAGGCCAGGTGTCCTAGGCTACTTAACAGGTAAATTGTAAGAGAGCAGGAGGGAGAACACTCAGACAAAAAGAGACGAAAAGATATATCAAGGAAAAAATAAGCAAGAGGAAATTTTATTTTTGTAAGAATGGTGAGTTGTCTGGTAGAAATAGAAGTTCAAGGACATGATTACAATAAAAGTCAAGGGTTGTGGTAACTTGAGGGGGTTATGACTGGGATGGGGTTGTATGGAGGTGTTTCTGGGGTACTTCAGAGTTGTGCTTTTTTATATGAGTAGTGTTTACTATGGGGTTAAGCATATAATAATTTGTGAAGCTCTACCTTTGTCTTGGGAATTTTCTATATATGTGCTATATATTTTACAACAAAAAGTTCTTTTTTTTTTTTTTAAAAAGGGAACTAATGAGAAAGCAGGTTGGAAGGATGAGATGTGGCAGGAGAATTGGCACTTATTCCTCCAAAGAAGAAAGTAAAGAAGGAAAAAACATACATTACAGATTTATGCTTGCTTATTGAGTGAGTAGGCTAGGAATAAGGTCAATGGTAAATCGTTTAAAACCCTCTGACATCTCTTTTTACTGAACTAGAAACCAAGTTACTTGCTGAGAGTAGGAGGGGCTGTGATGGGTGGTGAGGTCAAATAGCCTCTGAAGTGAGAGGAGTGACCTCATGTCTAAACTCAGCTTGCTTGCAGTGTTGTGTGGTATTCTCCAGTGGCTTTCAGAAGCCCAGGAGTTTCTACTGGGCAGATCTGTGGCTGAATCTTCTTCCATGCCATGTGATAGAAGGAAAAAACCTTAGTGTCCTGGAAAAAAATTGTTTGTTGTGATGCCATTTGGGTCCTAGAATTACCCAGGAATATGAAAGATGAAAAGTTAATGTTTGCCATGGGTTAAATTGTGATCCTCCAAGGATGTTGAAGTCCTAAACTCTAGTACCTGTGAATGTGACCTTATTTGGAAATAGGGTCTCTGCAGATGTTTGAGTTGAAAATCATTTGGATGGGCCCTAATTCAATATGACTGTTTCCGTATAAGAGGGCAAAATTGGACACAGGTACAAACACATACGGAGGGAAGACAATACGAAGACCTGGGGAGAACACCATCTACCAGCAATGGAATGCCAGGGGCTGCCAGGAGCTGGGTGAGGGGCTTGGAGCATATCCTTCCTTCACAGGCCTCAGAAAGATGCAGTTCTAAAGACAGCTTGATTTCAGACCTCCAGCCTCCAGAGCTGGGAGACAATACAATTCTTCTGTTTAAGCCCCAGGTTATGGCAGCCTTAGGACTTACTACAGTGCCCTAGAAAAAATATTGGGTTTGGTTGCTGTGATGTATATGTGATGTACATGGTCCATGCTCTCATTGAACTTGTAGTCAAGTGATGAAGCAACTACTAAATAAAAAAAAATATATACACAAATTCTAAGATTTTGCTAATAATAATTCTAATTATTTGCTAATAATGAAAAAAGCTCCTATGAGAAAATTTAACAGGGGAGAATATAATTTAGGTAGGGAGTATCCAGGAAAATTTATTCCATGGAGAACACTGAGAATACCTCTTTAAATGAGTAAATGTTAGGTGAAGACTGGGGGGCAGGGATGTAGATTTCCAGGATGTGTACACAGCATGGGCAGAAGCTGTGAGGTGAGCTTGTTTCAGAAAAGTAAAGTCCAGTCAGGTGGACCATGTGAGACAGTGGGCACATGAGACGGGTAGGGCTGCAGGAGGCAGTTGGGCCAGATGAGGGGGCACGTTGTCCATGTAAGCAGTTTCTACTTTAGCCCAATAGGAAGACAGTGAAAGGTTTTACTTGTGGCAAATGCATGATCCAATTTCAGTTCTATAAAGGTCATTTGATAACTGCATGAAAGAGAAGCAATAAATATGTGAAAATGACATGGGACACCAGTTAAGAGGCCATTTCCTTAGTCTTACAACAAATGCTCCTTGCCTGTTCCATGGTGCGTGGAGCCTCAGCAGATGAATGACTCGTCACCAGAAGCTCCTGGGAGGCGGTACCCTTCAGAGTACAAGCCAGCATTTCGCTGGGATGCAGGCAGAAAGGTGTGCTGGGAGAAGGTGTAAAGCAGCAGGAGCTGGGGTTCTGCAGGGCAGCAAGAGTAGAGTTAGAGGCCAAGAAGCTTGGCTAGAGAAGAGCAGATCAGAGCCAGATGGGGTGCATGAATGTATTTCTGGCTGCACTTGCTCCAGGCTGGAAAGTGGTTTTCATATCCCCAAGTGCATCCATGCTCACTTGGTCATGTCCCCAAATTTGTGTCTTTCATGAATTTTCTTTACATATTTTTTTTTTGTTCTGCAGTTCTTTTGAGGAGTCTTCCCCAGCTCTGTAATCAAAATCATATCACACACTTCCTGAAGCCGGAATGCATGAAGCCAAAGTGGTACCTGTTTATAAATTTTCATGGACGTGAAAAGCACACAGGAGGGAGTGATGGAAGAATTTGTTCCTGTCCTGGGTCTTTTGCTCTCCTGTTAGAGGAGCCCTATTTCTCCCATCTCCGGTTTTTTCTTCTCTAGCTTTAAATGTCTTCTTCTGTTCTCTGGGTCTAACCATCCTTGAAGTGTACATTTTACAAAGGACAGTTTACAAGAATTGCGTTGCTTGGCCCCACCAGAAGCCTCTGTTATAGGAAGCATCAATGGTGTACAGCCTGTTTTACAGGGGAGAGAACTGACATTTGGAAAGGCAAAGCAAGTGCCTTACTGAAAGCTCATCAAGCTGAGTCCAGATCTGAACTTGGATTGCCTGATTCTGGGTTCTGTATTTATATAAGGTCAAACGAAGGTTTTGTAAAGCTTAAAATGCACTGTAAACTGTCAGGCACTCTTGATCTTCAGTCCTTCAAAGCAAGAGTTCTAACACAAATTCTTTGTATATCCCACATTGCCCAGCATGGAAGACTCATGTTGATGGTGTTATAGGACTTTGCCCTGCTCTGTGGGAAGCTCTGATTTCCCAAAATAGATTGCAGCCAGATTAGAACTGGGGTGGACCATTCTTAATTATTCTCTATGCATGAGCCATGTAAGTTGTGTTGCTGCCATTTGTGATACGTATAAACTCGAGAAAGTCCTTTTTTCTACCCAAGCTTCATGTTCTTTGCATTTTAAAACAAAGAGTGATATCTACCTGGCATTTCTTTTTTTCAAGGTGAGAGATTGAAGACAGCTATCAAAAACACACTGTCAGCTAGGTAAGGTAGCCTTACCATTCTCTGTATACTATAGGCATTTGTTAAATGAATGTACAGTGAGGATACAAAGAAACCTACATAACATCCTACCAGGCCATCAGGGCTGTTCCCACAGTCCTAAGTAATGCACGTTGCAAGTGGTACTCAAGAAGTGTATTTTAATGGTAAGACATTATGTTCAAAGACAGACCTTTATTTGATTGAACTGTTCAGTGGAGCAAGCAGATGTTCTTGTTCCTAAAAGGTTCACTAGTCACGCAGCTCACTATTGCTCAAGACCTACATATAGAGTGACTCTGCCCTGCTCTCAGCTGTCCCTTTACTGATTGGTTCAGCTATGAGGAGCTTACTCTTGGTCCTTGTGGTCCTTGTCTTGCTCTCCTATGTTCCACCAGGTAAAACGGAATCTCTTCCCTGTGGAATTATGAACCATCAAGGGAAAGAGGGTACGAGGTCCTACAAGAGTGAGGAGGAAGCTGGACTTGGATGAAGAAAATTGAAACAGAGAGGCAGAGATGGATGCTCCAGGCTGTTCCAGGGAACAGAGATAAGATGCTAAGGACACATAGTAGTTTCAAAGAAGACATTAGTTCTGGATTTTGGTCTAGGGAATCTGTGAGTTTTGTGGGGGAACTGAACTGATGGCATTGGCAGAGCAAAAGCATGAGACCTTTTGAGGATACATAGCGGGTGGGGAGGGACTGTTCCTCTAGGACTGTTAGAACTTGCACTTCGAAGTCAGAAACCAAGGCAAATTTGATGCTGGGCAGAATCAATCAATAGAGCAAGTTGTTCAAATATATTAACTTTAAAGCCTGATAGGAGCATATGGAACATTGGTTTGAGGGGTCAAAATTTGTGTTCTATGGAAAGAAATCAGGAACTTGATACTGAGAAGGGTCCACTTAAGTCACTGAAGCGTCGAGTCAACAACTTTGCTTGTGGTTTGCTGAAGTCAGCAGAGAGCTTTCACCCTTTGTCTGAAAGCTTCACATTCTAAAGGTATCATTTAAGGGCCATAGGTAAGTATTCGAGAGGCAAATGAGAATTGTGGGATTTCTGTCATTGTTCTTGATGGCAGGACCTTTGGACTCATGATGTCTCCCCTGGACTCCTTTGTCCCCAGGGGGTGCCCCAGGGATAATGGGCTTGTGAAAGGCAAATTAGCTTGCCAGTGGCCATTGGTCAGACCACATTGGTTACTTTTACACTACAAAGGCCCTTGGGCAGGCTGGGTGGAGAGACTGGTAAGGTTGACACAAGAGTGGGGAATTCAGTAGAATGACTCAGAGCCACTCTCACCCTCTTAAGCTGCCTGCCTACCACTCCGGATCCCTCAGCCTCCAGAGGCACCCAGGTCTTGAGGTGAGGAGAAAGACTACTCACTGATTGAAATCTAGGCATCAGGTCCTCCAGACCCATTCACACTCACCAGCCACCAAGACTTTCCACTGCTTTGTGATTAAGCCTGGGCAGGCAGGCAGGCATGCAGGAAAAAGTCAATGAGAAGCAGGCCTAGAACCAGGGGCTTCTGTACTTCTGTGTCGGTGATCTTTCCTTATTTAAACGACACTTGATAATCAGACTGTTATCTGTTCGAGATCCTGCCTGTCTCCTGCCATGGGGCCTTGACAGACTCCTGGGGTCTAAATGTTTTCCATTGCAAATAGTTCCAAGCAAATCTGCGGGGCCCTGTTACCTGTCTATAGTTGATGAGTGACTCACATGCGTTGGGACTGTGGAACCTAGTGACTCATAATACATCTCTGGGAAATAACTTAAGAGCAACTGAAAAAGGGACACCCAACCGTAACATGACTGGGGTCTTTGGAGCCTGTTCAATTTACCATTAGAAAGTTGTAAAGTGTAGTCTTCAGTCTTATCCAAGGCGTTATGACCCTGCGTGTTTAATTCTGTTTTTGTTGGCAGTTAAAAGTGGAGCAAATGCATTCATAAGAAGATTCTTTAACACATGCTGGCGAACGAAAGGTATTTGCAGGAAATCATGTTATAAAAGTGAAATATATCATGTATTCTGTGACGTGACAATGCTTTGCTGCATTAATAAAAGGGATTTGCCTTCAATGGTTGGGAAATAGTTGTATCTGAGGTTCCTGCTGACTTCCTCTGAGGACCTTCTGAGATGTACCATCCCATTAAAATGATGGCTTTAACCTATCAATATTTCTGTGTTGGCTGTATTTCTCTTTATTTAGAGGAGTTCATTGTCTCTCCCATGGAAATAATCTCTTAGTCGAATTCCTTGTCTTCAATATTTTTATTCTTTGTTAATTTTTCCTATTAAAATTTTCCTAAAAACTTTTTTTTGAAATATACCATGTACTCAGAAAAATGTAAAAATCATAAATGACCCTCTTAACAAATTTCACAAATTTAGCACATCCATGCAACAGTAGTCTTGCTTGGGAAATTCTACAGACAGAGGAGCCTGGCAGGCTACAGTCCATGGGGTCACAGAGAGTTGAACATGACTGAACACACACACACACATATACACACAATTCATGTAATTTTCACAACACTATGATGTAGGTACCACGGTTATCCCATTGTATAGATAAGGAAACAGGATAGAGACTAGAGAACTTATCCAAGGTCAAATAGTTTGAAACTGGTGGGGCTGGTGTACGTACTATAGATGAAATAACAATGTGGTGGATATAAGTTGAGGAAATTAATGAAAAAGTGCACACGTGAAAACAGTGTGAGCTTTTATGAAATATTTACTTTAACTTGACCATCTACATATATAATTACCACGAGTTTCCTTTATCCGTCATATTAATTATTCTTATATAGACAAGGGAGTTTTAAACATCTTTAGATTTCTGAGGAAGATGGAGTTAGACTCTTCACCACTTTTTTTTTTCCTTGAATTTTTTCTTCTCTTTGCAGCAGATGGTCCAGTCGGCACAGTATCTAACTGCGTATTCGTTAACATTGCACTTCATTCTGCAGTTATAGTACCCTGGAGGACATCCTTCCTGAAAAAGGCTTCTGGCTTTAAAAAGAGAAAACACTGTATTGTGTGTTTGTATATTTTAATATTTGAGCACTTTAATATTTGAAGTGTTTCATAATAAAACAACAACAATAAAGAACTTTCCAGAAAAAATGACACACACACAAAAAAAGAATGGTGAAGAGAAAACTGGCAGTACTGAATAAAGATAAATGAGAGTTTCTTTTCTAGAATAGTTAGTGAGCTGAGGCTGAAAACGGGCAGCGTTTCTGATAAGAACTGTCACAGCATATTTTTGGCTATGCTAAAATTAATGATCCATTTAAGTGTGGGGATTCATGATTCAGGAAAGGGTGTTTACTTTTAGAAGTGAAGTGTCTGAAGGTGAGTGGGGATAAAATCTCATGTACAGGTGAAGAGGTTGGCCTTAGGTCGGAGTATGAAGTTTAGAAGGCAGGGTGAGATAAAATTAGGTAAGGGTTCATGGTAGTGGGGAAATGGGGATTTTGTCACTTGTTGCTTTTCCTGTCTTGGTGAAAAAACAAATCATCAACTGAGAATGAGAATGGGATGGGGAAGTTGGGTCTTGGTTTCCGTTTTCCAGTGTGTTTAAGCTCAGAGCCGTTGCATCTTTACTGAGGAGGTTTTTGAGACCTGCACAGGGTCCCACATGCCATGACCTCTCACCCTGGTTTCTAGTTCTGGATCTTAGGTGTTTCTATCTATCCCTTTACCCCAAGGAAGCCTAAGTTTTATAGGAATCACTTGCATTCATTTCCTTACTTAAAAATAGTGTTAGTACTTGAATTTCATCCCTATATACTGTAATTTAGTTTTTTCTTTTTATAATTTTTGATATTCCTTCTAAACCTACAGATTTTTCCCAAATCCATTTTTTATAGTTTTCTTCCGGTTCTTATGTTGAAGAACTTGGGGTGTTTAACCTGTAGTGTTTCCTACAGTTTGTATTTTTCTGATTGCTTACTCTTAGAGAAATCAGCATGTTCCTGCGTCCTCTGCATTTTCAGCAAATTGGCAACTGAATTCAGACGCTTGACCAGACTCATGTTGGATTCCTTTAGCTGGCTGTAGTGCAGCTGGTGGTGATGACTGTGTGTGTGTGTGTGTTTTATCAGGATGCCCTTAATGTCTGGTTGTCTATCTTTTGGAGATAATGGCAGCTTCTGATTCCCAATGACTACATTCATTAATAATGGGGGTTGTATGTTGGTGACACTGTAGTTATATATCTTTTTCATTGTTGAGTTGAAATGTACACAACTCAGCAAGTTTGGTGACTATTTACACTTGAGCGTCTTCACTTTATCACTTTACACCTGTGAAATCATCACTACTATCAAGATCATAAGACACTTTAATCACATATGAAAATTTCCTCTCACTTCCTCTATTATTATTATTGTTGTTATTATTATTTGTGGTAAGAATGCTTAGCATAAGGTCTAGACTGTGAAAAATCCAAGTATACAATTCTGTATTGTTAACTGTGGGTACTGTGTGTAGTAGAGCTTCAGAACTTTTCTGTCTTGCATAAATGAAACTTTGTAGCTTTTGGCCAATGTCTCCCGGTTTCTTCCACCCATCAGGCCCTGTTAGTATGAGTGTGCCATTTTTGGATTCCGCATATAAGTGAGATCACACAGTATTTGTCTTTTTGTGTTTGACATTTCATTTAGCATAGTACCCTCCAGGTCTACCCATGTTGTCACAAATGGCAGGATTTCCTTCTTTTTTAATGCTGAATTTATCATATATATATATATATATATCTATATATATCTCACATTTTCTTCTTATGTGTGTATATGTTTTTCACTTTTATTGAGGAATGACTGATAAAAATTGTATACATTTAGGGTATACAATGCAATATTATGTAATATATATTGACTTGATACCACCGCAAGATAATTAACATGTCCAACACTTCATGGGTCATCCTCTTTTGTTGTAAGATCACTTGAGATCTACTCTCAGCAAATTTCAAGTGTATAATACATTATATTAACTATTTTTATTAACTATAGTCACCGTATTGTACATTAAGTCTCTGGAACTTGTTCAATTTATAACTGGAAGATTGTACCCTAACATCTCTCCGTTTCCTTCCCTGCCCATCCAGCCCTTGGCATCCACCATTTGACTTGCTACTTCTTTGACTTTTACTTTTTTACGTTCCACACATAAATGAGATCACACAGTATTGATCCTTCTGTGTCTCACTTACTTGACTTAGCATAATGTCCTTCAGGACATTTGTTCATGTCAATGCAAATGGTATAGTTTCCTTCTTTGTAAGGATGAACAATATTCTGTGGTATGACCACACACACACACACACACACACACACACACACACACACACACACACAAGACATTTTCTTTACTCATTCATACATTGACAAGACACTTTGGTTGTTTCCTTATCTTGGCTAGTGTGAATAATACTGCATTGAACATGGGAGTACACTTATCTCCTCAGCATCTCTATTCAATATCATTTTTTGAATATATACTCAGAAGTGGAATAGCTGGATCTTATGGTGGTTTCTAGTTCTAATTTTTAAAGGAGCATTCATATTTTTTCATAATTACTTTTTCAATTTATATTTCTGCAAAAGTGTACAACGTTTCTCTTTATATATCTACCAATACTTATCATTATTATTATGATAATAGCTATTTTAACAGGTGTGAGGTGATATCTCATTGTGGGTTTGATTTGCATTTCTCTGATGATAAGTGACTTTGAACACCTTTTTGTATTCTTTTTGGCTATTTGTATATCTTTTCTGGAAAAATATCTGTTCAGGTCCCTTGCCCGTTTTTAATTGCTTTATTATTATTTGGGCTATTGAGTTGTGTGAGCTCCTCATGTGTTCTGCAAGGAATTTGCAAACCCTTATTGCAATGGCACCCCACTCCAGTACTCTTGCTGGAAAATCCCATGGATGGAGGAGCCTGGTAGGCTGCAGTCCATGGTTTCGCTACAAGTCAGACACGACTGAGTGGCTTCACTTTCACTTTTCACTTTCACGCAATGGAGAAGGAAATAGCAACCCACTCCAGTGTTCTTGCCTGGAGAATGCCAGGGATGCGGGAGCCTGCTGGGCTGCTGTCTATGGGGTCACACAGAGTCGGAGGTGACTGAAGTGACTTAGCAGCAGCATTGAGTATAGGCTTGCAGATATGTTCTCCTATTCCTTAGGTTGTCCTTTAACTCTGTTGATTGATTGTTTGTTTTGCTCTGCAGAAGCTGTTTAGTTTCATGTAGTCCTCCTTATCTCATTTTGCCTTTGGTGCTTGTGCATATCCAATAAATCATTGCAAAGACCAGTGTCATGAAGCTCTTCCTTCATGTTTTCTTCTAGAGATTTTACAGTTTCGGGTCTCCTGTTTAAATCTTTAATCTATTTTGAATTGATTTTTTTCTATAAATGTACTCTGCATATGGCTATCCAGTTTTCCTAACATCATTGGTTGAAGAGACTCTCCTTTCTCCATTGTGTAGTCTTAGTACTCTTGTTGAATATCAGTTCCCTCTGTGTTTTTTTTTTTGGGGGGGGGATTATTTCTGAGGTCTCTATTCTCTTCCACTTTTCTACGTCTTTTTTTTTTTAAAATTATTTATTTGGCTATACCACGTCTTAGTTGCAGCATGCAGGATCTTTGATTTTCATTGTGGCATGCCAGATCATTAGTTGCAGCATGTGGGATCTAGTTCCCTGACCAGGGATGGAATTCAGGCCCCCTGCATTGGGAGTGCAGTCTTAGCCACTGGCCCACCAGGGAAGTCCTTCCATATCTGTATTTATGCCAGTACCATACTTTTACAATTTTTATAGCTTTGTAATATATTTTGAAGCCATGAATTACTACGCCATCAGCTTTGTTCTTCTTGCTCAAAATTGCTTTGCTATTCAGGGAATTTGGTGGCTGCATAAGAATTTTAGGACTCATTCTTTCTTCCTTCTCTCTTTTCTTTAAACAAAATTTTCAGCTGTTTAAAAGTTTTAAAAAGCTGTTCTAAATTTTTTTTTTCTATTTCTGTGAAAAATAACATTGGGATTTTCACAGGGATTTTACTGAATTCATTATTTGCTTTCAGTTTTATGAACATTTTAGCAGTATTAATTCTTTCAGCTGCTAAATAAGGGATAGCCTTTTATTTGTGTCTTCTTTAATTTCTTTCATCGATATTTTGTAGTTTTCAGTGTACAGGTCTTTTACCTCTTGGGTTAAGTTGTATTCCTCAGTACTTTGTTCTTTTGATGCTGTTATAAATGAGATTGGTTTCACAATTTCTCTTTTGAATAGTGTGTTGTTAATATGTAGAAATGCAACTGGTTTTTGCTTATTGATTTTGTTTTCTGTAACGTATTGAATTTTTGTACTAGTTCTAAGTTTTTGATGGTATCTTAGGGTTTCTACATATAAGATCATGTCATCTGCCTACAGAGGTAACTGAGTCTGAGTTGTTTCTAACTTGAGCCTGGAAGCATATTCAGTGATACAGCAATGCCAGTCAAATATATATATATTTAAAAAGAAACAGCTTAAAGAATGGGAGAGAATATTTGCAAACCTTTATCTGCTAAAGGTTTAATGTCAAAAGTATATGAAGAACAGACTAGTGAAAAACAACTAAATTAAGAAATAAGTAAAGAATTTGAGTAGAGAAATATACACATGGTCAATAAAACACTTAAAAGATGCTCAACATCATTAATGTTGCAAATTAAATGCAAATTAAAACTACAATGAGATTTCACTTTATACAGTTAGTATAGGATGACTATAATAAAAGAAACAGACAATAACAACTGTTGGTGACTATGTGAAGAAATTGGAATCCTCAGGCACTGCTGGTGGGATTTTAAAATAGTGAAGCTATGGAAAATAGTTTGACAGTTCCTCAGAAATTTAAACAGTATAACCATAAAACACAGGTATATTTCCAAGAGAATTAAAAATATATCCACATAAAAGCTTGGATGTAAATGTTCAGAGCAACATCATTGATAAAAGATCCAGACTAGAAACAACCCAAATGTCCATCAACTGATGACTGGATGAATAAAAGGTATATCCATTTACTACAATACTATTTATTAGTTGAAAAAGATTAAGTACTGATGCATGCTGCAAAATGGATACATTTTGAAAAACCTGTTGCTAAGTGAAAGAAAACAGACACAAAGTGTTACATGTTATCTGACTATGTTAAATATCCAGAATAGGTAAATGGATAGAAACAGAAAGCAGGTTAATAGTTGCCAGGGTCTGGGGGGAGGAGGAAGATGGTGAATGACTGCTAATGAATATGGAGTTTCTTTTTTGGAGTCATGGAATGTTCTGGAATTGGATAGAGATGATGGTTGAATAACTTTAGGAATATACAGAAAACCACATAAGAGGTACACTTTAAAAGAATGAATTTTATCTCATAAAGGAAACAAGAACAATAAAGGACTTGAATTTCTTGAATTTCTTTAGGAATTAAAAGGTGATCTTAAAGTAGTAAGTGCATCATAAAAGATGTCAATTGATAGTAATGTAAAACCCAGTGATAAGCCCAATGATTAATATATATTTAACACATAGTATTGATGGATTTTAAAGTTAATTTGGGAGGGTTAGATTGATTATTCAATAAGTAGGCCCTGTAATTGGTTACTTGGTTAAGTGTTAAGATGGAATCTTAAGTCCCACCATACATAAAGTAATTTCCACATAAGCCCTTACCTAGATCGGAGTGTTGTGTAAACCACAGATTGTGATGGAGCAGCCTCCTCTTCACCTGGGCCCTTCTAATCTCCACTCATTTTCCATTTTTTTCAGTTCCCCAAATTTCCTCTGTTCTGTAACCTCCTTTCACCTTCTTTAGATCAAACACAATCTTCAAGTAAGAGTTTATAGGTTAAATCACTGGAGGGTGCCACCTTACAGCTGTTGCCCTAACCACCAGCTCTCCACTACTCTCCCATTCTTTGTTATATGGTACAATCTGTTCTTTTTCTAATTTATTTTCAAACTCTTGAAAGACCTTGTATTCTCTTTCACTTATATTTTCATAACTTTGGAATGAAAGGTTTCCATCTTACCTTGAGGAACTATGGACAGTAAGGCAAGAACCCCAAGGAGGGAAAGCAAGATCTTCATAGTTGAATAAGAGAGAATCTGTAGCTGGGATGGAGAAAACTTCTTTCTACATTCAGTACTCAAGAAGTGAGTTGCTGTATGATTATTGAACCTTTCAGTGGTGAGAACATTTCTGCATTCCAATGAGCCTTCGTATCAGGAGATGCCATGCAATGGACATGACCATCAGTCATCCACAGGACATTTGTCAAGTGTCGGCAGGGTGTGGGCCGTGACAGAAGAATGTACAGCTCTTACAAAGAAACAGCAGCCACGATAAAGGCAGAAGGGGATACTCTGTTGAAAAATCATTGTCTTATGGTTCCTGGAGGTTAAGGCAACATTTACAGAGTAAAAACATCCAATTTGTTTCCCCAGTAACACAATAAGAGAAACACTAGATATAATAACATACCTACTTTTTAAAAAAAAATATTTTGAGGAATGTATGTTAGCAGACTTCAGCAATGGAATTGTTTTTGAAACCATACACAGGCTTGTGAGATATACAGAAGCTTATGTTTGATTGTCTCTTTGCCCAGCCAACTAATGAGATCAGCTTATTTTTATATCTAGAATCTTAGTGAACGCACATTGTTATACATCACTGTCATATGCAATGTGAGGGAGACCAAAAAGGAAGAAAGGGACTGAGGTGCATTTGGGAAAGCAAATAGCACAGGAATGACGATGGCAATGCAGTCTGAGCATGTGTCTGAGAAAGTGGCACAATTACCTTGCGTGTGTGCATTTTCAGTCGTGTCCAACTCTTCGTGACCCCATGGACTGTAGCCTGCCAGGCTCCTCTGTCCATGGAACTTTCCAGGCAAGAATACTGGTGTGGGTTCCCATTTCCTTCTCCAGCAATTACCTTGCAGACACTAGGGAATGAGCACAGAGGAACCCTGGAGTAGTGTAGATGACCTAGGGAATGGTTAAAGAAAACATGAATAAGAATGCCAGCTTTAGAAGCTGCAGAGTGCATTCACATTCATGATCTAATTTGGTCTTCACAATTTCTTAGACATTACCTTGCCAACAAAGGTCCGTCTAGTCAAGGCTATGGTTTTTCCTGTGGTCATGTATGGATGTGAGAGTTGGACTGTGAAGAAAGCTGAGCGCCAAAGAATTGATGCTTTTGAAGTGTGGTGTTGGAGAAGACTCTTGAGAGTCCCTTGGACTGCAAGGAGATCCAACCAGTCCATTCTAAAGGAGATCAGCCCTGGGATTTCTTTGGAAGGAATGATGCTAAAGCTGAAACTCCAGTATTTTGGCCACCTCATGTGAAGAGTCGACTCATTTGAAAAGACTCTGATGCTGGGAGGGATTGGGGGCAGGAGGAGAAGGGGACGACAGAGGATGAGATGGTTGGATGGCATCACCGACTCGATGGATGTGAGTCTGAGTGAACTCCAGGAGTTGGTGATGGACAGGGAGGCTTGGCGTGCTTCAATTCATGGGGTCGCAAAGAGTCGGGCATGACTGAGTGACTGAACTGAACTGAGCTGAACTGAATTTCTTAGATCCTCTTACTCTACATTGAGTAACTTCCTTCTGGTTGTCAGTGTCCAAAAGGAAGCTCCTTTCTTCCATGGCTTCCTCTGGATACCTCTTCCACTCCTAATGAAGTATGTAGTCACACTATTTGAGCAGGTCCTCCATGGCTATGGAGGCCTTGAAAAATGACATCAGGAACTAAATTAGGGAGGGAGGGTTGGTGGAGAGATAGGGATTGAGGTCCTGGAAGAGGCCAGTTTCACAGGCCTTAGCCTAGGGGGGGCCAGTGAAGGGGCCAAAAGCTCTGGGGATGGCTTTTCCTAAGCCTGGGCTCAGGGTTTTTTCTCCTCTGAAGTTGCTGTGACAATGGAACCTGGGGACAAGCACCTATCAGCACCCTAAAAACTCATGGAGGCATTGTTCAGGTCAGGGGAGTATGCTGGTTACTGATGACTATTCCATTTACTTAAATCTGACTGGCTGGGAATCTTTAGCCCCTTCAATCATGAAAGGCTTTGAAAGTATAGTTTACATTGCAAAGGAATCACATTTATGAACACAAATCGTTGAGTTCCCTAATGGAACACTAAGGGTGAATCTTCAATGATATTTTGTCATTTTCTATAAAATTTGTTTCTCGTCCAAAAAGATTTGGAGCCAGGGGATGGGCTTGGAAGGCTGCCCAGGAAGCCCAAGAACATTGAGTGATCCATGGGTTGGTAGTCAGGGACATCATCAAAAGGAAGGTCAGAAAGCAGTTCATTACATTCTGGGGGTGGATTGGTGGGCACCAGTGAGTGTTGAAAGGAGGCTTATCACCAGATTGCTAAGGGCCTTGGCACAGAAAGAGAAAACACTTTGACAAAGGCCTTTCCTTAGAAGAACACAGAAGAAAATCAGCTATCAAGCTATCAAAGTACAGATGGTCACAGCAGGAGAAAGGAGTTAATTTACCATGAGATAATAAATTAGACTTAGGAATTATTTAGTTTTATTATTGAATTTAGCTCTCCAGAAGGACAGTAGATATTCAGATACTTTATAATCAAGGGTTCGTTGTTTATCTTCCTTTTCTGTACTCAGTAGTATCGAAAGCTTATTATTTAAAGCAAGTTCCTGGGCTTTAAAAGCAACAGATACAGTAACCTTCCTTTCTTTAGTTTACTTTTTATGTGAAACTCTAACTTTTCCCCTTTTGTCTCAGGAAAATAATAATATGTTCTCTATTTCCAGTTCTTTTCATTTACTTCTTACCCTGAAGATTTCTGACATCTCTTTGCACTGAATATACTTTTGGTAAATCACTAACAAATTTTCCCCTGTATAAAATCACATATATATATATATATAAAATACATATACATATAAATATGTACATAGATACCTATATACTATATGTGTTTATGTTTTTATTCTGATTCCTAAATATTACATTTTTATTTTAAAATTGGAAAACTCATAAAATTATTAAGATGATAATAAACATATTGCATTATTCTACCACCTAAAAGACCATTCATTACTATTTTGGTTAGTTCTAGTCAGTCAGCAGCAGCAGCAGTCAGTTAAAATAACACGTAGAGAAGAGTTTAAATATTATTATAGAATACAATGAACTCCCTATACCAAATATATGAATGAAATGGACACTTGTAGGGAATTATATGTCAGTAGCAGATGACACCACACTTATGGCAGAAAGTGAAGAGGAACTAAAAGCCTCTTGATGAAAGTGAAAGTGGAGAGTGAAAAAGTTGCCTAAAGCTCAACATTCAGAAAACAAAGATCATGGCATCTGGTCCCATCACTTCATGGGAAATAGATGGGGAAACAGTGGAAACAGTGTCAGACTTTATTTTTTAGGGCTCCCAAATCACTGCAGATGGTGACTGCAGCCATGAAATTAAAAGACGCTTACTCCTTGGAAGGAAAGTTATGACCAACCTAGATAGTATATTCAGAAGCAGAGACATTACTTGTGCTGACTAAGATCTGTCTAGTCAAGGCTATGGCTTTTCCTGTGGTCATGTATGGATGTGAGAGTTGGACTGTGAAGAAGGCTGAGTGCCAAAGAATCGATGCTTTTGAACTGTGGTGTTGGAGGACTCTTCCCTTGGACTGCAAGGAGATCCGACCAGTCCATTCTGAAGGAGATCAACCCTGGGATTTCTTTGGAAGGGATGATGCTAAAGCTGAAACTCCAGTACTTTGTCCACCTCATGCGAAGAGTTAACTCATTGGAAAAGACTCTGATGCTGGGAGGGATTGGGGGCAGGAAGAGAAGGGGACGACAGAGGATGAGATGGCTGGATGGCATCGCTGACTCGATGGATGTGAGTCTGAGTGAACTCCAGGAGTTGGTGATGGACAGGGAGGCCTGGCGTGCTGCGATTCATGGAGAGTCGACTGAGCAACTGAACTGAACTGAACTGAATGTTGGCCAATAAAATAAAATTGCAAGTAGTTGAGGTTCTGTCCTTTCGTATTCAAAGGATGCTAGACTTTATACACAATCTTCAAGGACTAGATAATTTCTGTTTTGTGAGAGGAATTCAGATGATAGAATAAGCTAGATAGCTACTCAACACCTTTTATTAAATAGAGTGGTCACAACATAGATAGATCACAAGGGAACATATCAGTTGTGTGTCACTACATGACAAATATCCCAAGATGTAGTGGCTTAAACCAACGAATGTTTGCTGCCTCACCATTTCTGTGGGTCAGGAATCTGGGTGTGGCTTAGCTGGGTGCCTTTGGCTCAGAGTCTCTCCTGAGGTTGCAGAAAAGGCTGTCACTGGGCTTGCATGTTCCTTTGAAGGCTGGGACAGGTCTCTTTCTAAACTTATTCACATGGTTGTTGGCACACCTCAGTCCCTTGCCACATGAGCCTCCCCATAGAACTTCTTATGGCTTTGCAGCTGTCTAGCCTAACAGCCGGAGAAGGCAATGGCACCCTACTCCAGTACTCTTGCCTGGAAAATCCCATGGATGGGGGAGCCTGGTGGGCTGCAGTCCATGGGGTCACGAAGAGTCGGACATGACTGAGCAACTTCACTTTCACTTTTCACTTTCATGCATTGGATAAGGAAATGGCAACCCATTCCAGTGTTCTTGCCTAGAGAATCCCAGGGACGGGGGAGCCTGGTGGGCTGCTGTCTATGGGGTCCCACAGAGTCGGACACGACTGAAGCGACTTAGCAGCAGTAGCAGCAGCCTAACAGCAGGTGATCTCAGAAAGAATGAGAGATTAAACCCAAAATGAAACACAAAGCCTTTTATAATCTAATTTCTCATACCGTATGCTATATTCATCATATCTAAGTTGTTAAGTCCAGGTCACATTCATCTGGTGGAGGTTTTAATATCTGCAAAACAACTCAGGAATGTGTGTCAGATACACACAGATATCCATGTCCTTCAGGGTGGAACTAATGATTCTGTGATTGCTGTGTGGCTGATCTATTGTTTAAATTGTTACTAGTTTTCTTGGCCAAATTGCAGTTTTTTGTTCTGACATGTTCACATTCTCCTAATCATTAACTCTTGAGCAAACCTTTTGTCACAAAGGGGAGGCCTGGGAACAAGACAGGTAGAGAACACAGTAGAGTCTGTCTGGGGAAGACCCCATAGAGCACTGCTTGGTTACAATGTGAACATGGGGATGCCTGATCTCAAAACAGCCATTTTGAATTTTTTATCATCTGAATCACTCAGACAGTAAAGAATCTACCTGAAATGCAGGAGACCTGGGTTTGACCCCTGGGTCAGGAAGATACCCTGGAGAAGGGAATGGCAACCCACTCCAGTATTCTTGCCTGGAGAATTCCATGGACAGAGGAGCCTCATGGGCTACAGTTCATAGGGTTGGACATGACTGAGCGATAACAAACACACACACACACAAACACACACACACAGACCATAATACTCTATGGATGTGAGCTTGGTTGTTGAACTATCATTTTCTTTTTGGTGATGACATATTTCCTTGATTATTTTAGAAATATACCAGTTGTCTTAAGATGGGAATATACCAGTTGTCTTGAGATGGGAACTGTTCATTGGTGCAGCTGTGTCTGGGGTTGTCTAGGATTTTTATGGGCAAACATGTCCACGCTTCCTGCTCCCTCATGTGGCAGAATAGTAAAACCTTTATATTTTCTCTCTTTTGTTTAAACTACTCACCAGGCTGGCTGCTGGAGACCTGCTTTTGCTTTCCAAAAGGTGGTGCTAAAGCTCCAGTTTGTGCTGGTCTGCATTTCTGTGAGCACTGTAATTGCTGACCTGCTCTTGCCACTGAGCACGTGGGAGCAAGCTCATGGATCTGGTTGCAGTGTGGTGGGAGATGTGTAGGTTCATCACTCAGGGTTCGGGAATCCCATGATCCTGGTGGGAAAGAGCCTTAGGTGGGGAACTCCCAGAGGCTTGTGTGCTGCAGATATCCGGCTCAAGTCCTGAAGCAGCCAGAAGGGATGGTGTTCCTTTACTGCCCTTTCAGATGCTTTTCTGCTTCCTTCCCTCCTTCCTTCCTACATGCGTGAAGCAGCAAACACCTCCTTGGATCTTTGCTGGTTACCTTCAGATGGGGTGTTCTGTTTGTGTTGTTATTAACTTCGGTTTTTTTCTCTTGGTCTTTGTATTGGCAAAGTTTTTCTACCTTCTTGCTTTCTCTTGTGGTAGAATGCTCAGATTTTTGTGTCTTCTCTGGTTCTTACAGAGGGGCTTCTCTTACAGCTTATCAGGCTGGCTGCTGGAAACCTCTCTTTGGTTTTGCAGAAGGTGGTGGTATAGCTGGCATTTATGATTTCTGCCCGCAAACTGTGGACTATTTTCTGAGCACACCCCCATCTATGGTTTTTGCATTTTCATATGTGTGTGCAGGTAAAAGCATACACTAAAGAGAAAAAATGCATGTACTCTTCTAAACAAAAGGATTGGCAGATAAAGAGTTTTCAGAAGAAGGGAAAGGTAAAGTTAAGTTTTGTAGTTTTCCCAATTAGACAGTTCAAAATTATTTGCAATAAATGCCCAAGGAATGTCTCAAGCAGACAGAACAGTGACCTTGATATGATATGATTCCCATCAGAGCTTTAAAATGGCTCTGTGTTTAATTCTAGGAACTACATAACTGAAGCGTTAACCACAGCCAATGTTTTCTCTTTTTTAAGAAACCAATCCCAATTGCTAAGCTAAACCAACAGTGAGGATTAAGGCTAGCTCACAGGAATTGTGAGCTAAATCCTAAAAGATGATGCTGTTAAAGTGTTGCACTCAATGTGCCAGCAAATTTGGAAAACTCAGCAGTAGCCACAGACTGGAAAAGGTCAGTTTTCATTCCAATCCAAAGAAAGGCAATGTCAAAGAATGCTCAAACTAGTGCACAGTTGCACTCATCTCACATGCTAGTAAAGTAATGCTCAAAATTCTCCAGGCTAGGCTTCAACAGTACATGAACTGAGGACTTTCAGATGTTCAAGCTGGATTTAGAAAAGGCAGAGGAACCAGAGATCAAATTGCCAACATCCGCTGGATCATCAAGAAAACAAGAGAGTTCCAGAAAAGCATCTATTTCTCCTTTACTGACTACACCAAAGCTTTGATTGTGTGGATCACAACAAACTGTGGAAAATTCTTAAAGAGATGGGAATACCAGACCACCTGACCTGCCTCCTGAGAAATCTGTATGCAGGTCAAGAAGCAACATTTAGAACAAGACCTGGCATAACGGAATGGTTCCAGATAGGGAAAGGAGTATGTCAAGGCTGTATATCATCACCCTGCTTATTTAACTTATGAGCAGAGTACATCATGTGAAATGCTGGGCTGGATGAAGCACAAGCCGGAATCAGGATTGTAGGGAGAAATATCAGTAACCTCAGATATACTGATGAGACCACCCTAATGGCAGAAAGTGAAGAGGAACTAAAGAGCCTCTTGATGAAAGTGAAAGAGGAGAGTGAAAAATCTGGCTTAAAACTCAGCATTCAAAAAACTAAGATCATTGCTTCTGGTCCCATCACATCATGGCAAATAGATGGGGAAACATTGGAAACAGTGAGAGGCTTTATTTTCTTGGGCTCCAAAATCACTGCAGATGGTGACTGCAGTCATGAAATAAAAAGCTGCTTGCTCCTTGGAAGAAAAGTTATGACAAACCTAGATAGCATATTTAAAAGCAGAGACATTACTTTGCTGACCATGGTCTGTCTGGCCAAAGCTATGGTTTTTCCAGTAGTCATGTATGGATGTGAGACTTGAGCCATAAAGAAAGCTGAGCACTGAAGAATTAATGCTTTTGAACTGTGGTGTTGGAGAAGACTCTTGAGAATCCTTTGGACTGCAAGGATATCCAACCAGTCCATCCTAAAGGAAATCAGTCCTGAATATTCATTGGAAGGACTGATGCTGAAGCTCAAGCTCCAATACTTTGGGCACCTAATGTGAAGAAATGAATCCTTGGAAAAGACCCTGATGCTGGGAAAGACTGAAGACAGGAAGAGAAGGGGCCGACAGAGGATGAGGTGTTTGGATGGTATCACCGACTTGATGGACATGAGTTTGAGCAAGCTCTGGGAATTGGTGATGGACAGGGAAGCCTGGCATTCCTGCAGGGAAGACTGCAGGAATTCCTGCAGTCCATGGAATCACAAAGAGTCAGACAGAACTGAGAGACTGAACTGAACTGAACTGAACACAGGAATGGAGCCCCAAATACCAGGCAGGTCTGCAGGTGTCAAGGTGACACCTTTGACAGTGATAATGCCAGGGAGTGACATGGCTGCACCCTGGCAGCTCATGTCATTTATGCTTTCAGCAACTTAAAGAAGCTTCCTTCTATCTCTGTCTGATTAATGGTTTTGTTAAAGGAACATATGCTGAGTTCTATCAACTGCTATTTCAATACATTTTGAGATGATCAGAGATTTCTCTCCTTTAAAATCTTGACATTCATTCGTCAATAGGTGTCTTAATAAACTTCAGTCATCTTGTGTTTCAAGGACAAACTCTTTCTTGGTCATAACACACTGGGCTTCCAATATAGTAACTGAGTGGCTCACTTTGCTAATGTTATTTAGGAGTTTTGCCCTTGCTTTAATATTCAAATGAATCATTTTTTTTCTTCTTTGTGTGCTTATCCTTTGGGATTTTTCCTTTCCCTAATTTTTGAAATTGTGTTAAAATACACATAACATAAAAACATACGATCATAACCATTTTTATGCATATAGTTCAGTGGTATTAAGTCCATTTATATTGTTTTGAAGACATCTCCATAACTCTTTTCATTGTGTAAATTTGAATTAAAGGTGAAAATAAACCTCCTAAAGAATAACTCCTCATTCTTCCCTATCTACCCTTAGTCCTGACGATTACATTATACATTCTGTCTTTATGATTTTGACTATTCTAAGTAACTCATATAATATAGGTATATAAAATATATTTATCTCCTTTTGTTGACAGTATGTAAAAAAGGTTTTGTTTTTCACTTGGCTCATTCTTTATGATGTTATATAATTCAGTGTAGCAAGATACTATTTCTAGTAGAATATTATTCCCCTCCTCTTAAAATTTCCTGTATACAAGAGTCAACAAAGTCATTATTAAATATTATCTATTTTATTTATTTGGCTGTGCCACATGTTGGTTGCAGTATGCTGGGTCTTCAGTTGTAGCATATGGGATCTATTTCCCTGAAACAGATCCTGTGCCCCCTGCATTTGGGAGCTCAGAGTCCTAGCCACTGGATCACCAAGGAAATCCCAACAAAGTCAATATTAAATCTGAAAAAATATGTTCTACAAATGTAATCACTATGCAGAAACCTCAATTTAGTTTCAGTTATGTTTTCTCTTCCCAAGTTTACTTAATCTAAATAAAAAACAAAGTTTCCACTTAGTTAATATAAATAAATAATATGTGATTTTCATTTTCTTAATTTTCTGCCAATATAACAAGAACTTGAAATTTAGGAATGTTGTAATTTTAACTACTTCTACATCCTACATTATTTAATTTGAGTCTTTACCTAACATTATACTTATATCATAAATGTTTTAAAACCATTCTTCCATATGGGTACTACTATTTAATCTTCTCTGCTTGTCTTGTAAGGGTTTGGGACTTGACAATGTATGTCTATAGCAGATACTCCTTGCTAGCTATTAAGAAAATTGACATTGAATTTTTCCTGAGGCTCATAATTAGATCACACACCCTACTCTTCCATGCAGTTCGGCAAGGCTATGCTACTGAGTTCCAGTCAGGAAATGAGAACAGAAGTGATTAGTATCCCTTCCAGGGCTGGACCGTAAGAAACTTCTATGTATGTTCTTGCATGTTCTTTGTCCCTTCATATTTAGTGGGGTAAAGATGACCTCTGTTACATTGGAAGCCACATGCTGAAGATGATAAAGTCTCTGTCAGCCAGGTTATGGAATGACCACAAGCAAGTAAACTTTGACTACCAGAAACACCTTTCTTTCCTAGACTGTGAAGTAGGCTTTTGGGCACTGGTGAAATTTTGCAGCGTGTTTATCATTCTGTGTTACTATAACTGGTGTTACCAATCAATGTCTGGATTCATTGCTTGAGGTGAGACAAAAGGAGACAGCACAACAGATGATTTAGAAATAAGGCACCTTTTACTATTGTTGTCTCCATACTTATTATGAGAGGGGTAAAAACTTGGCTCTAAAGTGATTAGCAATGATGAGTCTAAGTAATCCTGGCTAGTAACTAAACCATAATATAAGAAAATAATTGCAAGCAGTTTCACAGGATGAAGTATGATTCTACAGGAATTTCTCTTGCCATTCAACCTAAAGAAATAATTATGTGTAAATGTTTCCCAAAACCTTTAGGACAATAGTCTTATAGTGTTTCAAAGACTGTTTTAATAATCCCCAATATATGGCGGTGCTTCCCAGGTGGTGCTAGGGGTTTGATCCCTGGTTTGGGAAGATCCCCTGGAGGAGGGCACGGCAACGCACTCCACTATTCTTGGCTGGAGAATCTCATGGACAGAGGAGCCTAGTGGGCTGCAGCCCATAGGGTTGCAAAGAGTCAGACACGACTGAAGGGACTTAGCATGCATGCATGCATGCACATATATGGTGATGTCATGATACTGGAGCTCTTGGACCATGGTAGTACTTTGTATATGTGGAAGAAATTTATACAGCTTAGTGTTTGAGGATGGTAGTAGAAATAGGTGTTTTCAAAAATTGGCATAGATAATTTTTTGATGGTCAGAGACATGTAGCAGTTAAAGTTGGAATGTTTCTCATCTTCAAAATGAATGTTAAGGAGGCCAACATGACATTCCACAGTGATGGAATCCTGAAACAGATAAAGCATAGGTATAACAATCATTTTCATACCTCTAAGATCAAGGCAAAAGTTTTAAACTTTTAAAATCAATGTAGGAGGTGTTCCTAAGATGGTGGAGGAATAGGATGAGGAGACCACTTTCTCCCCCACAAATTCATCAAAAGAACATTCGAACTCTGAGTAAATTCCACAAAACAACTTCTGAATGCTGGCAGAGGACAGCAGGCTCCTAGAAAAGCAGCCCATTGTCTTCGAAAGGCGGTAGGAAAAAATAGAAAAGATAAAAAGAGAGACAAAAGAGATAGGGACAGAGATCCTCTCCCGGGAAGGGAGTCTTAAAAAAGAGAGGTTTCCAAACACCAGGAAACACTCTCACTGGCGAGTCTGTGGCGAGCCTTGGAACCACAGAGGGCAACATAACTGGGAGGAAAAATAGATAAATAATTAAACCCCACAGATTGCTTGCCCAACGGTAACTCCCAGTGGAGAAGCAGTGCAAACGCCTGCACCTGCCACTAGCAAGCGGGGGCTAAGCAGGGAGGCGCTGGCTGCATTGCTTAGAGTAAGGACCAGATTGCTTAGAGTAATGCCCCGAGGGCAATCTGAGGGAACTAACTTGAGATAGCAAACCAGACTGTGGGATAGCTACCTCGCGAAAAGCCCTAACCTAAGACACTGTCAGGCCCGCTCACAGAACAGAGGACTGAACAGAGCTAGCCGGCTGCGGACTGGCCCAATTCCTTCCGGAGTCAGGGAGGGGAGGGCAGCCAGAGCTGGAAGGGGGCAATCGCGGTTCCAGAGAGACATCATCTACCTTACTGCGAGCAGGCTTCATTGCTAAACAAGACTTCTTGGGATTCTGAACTGTCAACATGCGCCTGAGAAGGTGCACCAATTGTACACCCAGAAAACAGTGGCAGGGACAGGGGAGGCACTAAGTTGTGCAGCACGCGCGCTCGCCAAGCACCTGGTCACCTGAGCTGCTCGGACCTGAAAGTGAAAGAAAGTGAAGCCGCTCAGTCGTGTCTGACTCTTTGCGACCCTGTGGACTGTAGCCCACCAGGCTCCTCCGTCCATGGGACTCTCCAGGCAAGAATACTAGAGTGGGTTGCCATTTCCTTTTCCAGGGGATCTTCCCGACCCAGGGATCAAATTTCGGTCTTCTGCATTGCAGGCAGACGCTTTAATATCTGAGCCACCAGGGAAGGGCAGAAAACGCAGGCCCAACCAAGTCTGCACCTTTGTGGAGTATCTGAGTACCTGAACCTGAGCGGCCTAGACCTGGGAAGTGCATACAACTCAGGGCCGCCCTCAGACAGTTCCTGGCAGAGCAACCTAGAGTCTAAGCAGTGTAGACTGGGAAAGCACACATTCCGTGAGTGGGGGCAAACCAAGTGTGGCTGAGCGAGGACACACCAGTGACATTTGTTTGCAGCGTTCCTCCCTCCCCACAGCACGACTGAACAAGTGAGCCTAAAAAAGTGTCCACCACTGCCCCCTTGTGTCAGGGCGGAAATTAGACACTGAAGAGACCAGCAAACAGAAGAAGCTAAAACAGAGGGAACCCGCCTTGGATGTGACAGGTGCAATAGATTAAAACCTTGTAGTTAGCACTGACTACATAGGAAGGGGCCTATAGATCTCGAGAAGTATAAGCCAGATCAAGGAACTATCTGAAAAATGACCCCACACTGTCCACAACAACACCAAAGTCTTAGATATATTTTTACTATTATTATTCTTTAATTTTTTTAAAAAAATTTATATTTTTAAATCCTCTATTACTCCTTTAATTTTCATTTTTAAAAAATATAAATTTATTTATTTTAATTGGAGGTTAATTACTTTACAATATTTTGTTGGTTTTGCCATACATCAACATGTATCTGCCACAGGTATACACGTGTTCCCCATCCTGAACCCCCCTCCCACCTCCCTTCCCATACCATCCCTCTGGGTCGTCCCAGGGCACCAGCCCCAAGCATCCAGTATCATGCATTGATAACCTACTATTACTTTGCAAAAAAAACCAAACACCCTATTTTTAAAGCAAACTTCATATATATATATATCTTATAATTTTTGTGACTTTTTTTCTTTAATATTGTATTTTTGAAAATTCAACCTCTACTCTAGATTTTTAATCTTTGCTTTTGGGTATTTGTTATCAAATTTGTACCTTCAAGGAAACCAATCTTCAGTGCCCATTTTTACTAGGGAGAGAGATTACTGGCTTGACTGCTCTCTTCCACTTTGGACTCTCCTTTTTCTCCACCAGGTTGCCTCTATCTCCTCCCTCCCCTTTCTCTTCTCTACCCAATTCTGTGAATCTCCTTGTGTGTTCTGGAAAGTGGAGAACACTTAGGGAACTGATTACTGGCAGGATCTGTCTCTCTCCTTTTGATTCCCCCCTTTATCCTCCTGGTCACCTCTATCTCCCTCCTCCCACTTCTCTTCTCCATGTAACTCTGTGAACCTCTCTGGGTGTCCCTCACTGTGGAGAAACTTTTCATCTTTAACCTAGATGGTCTATCAATGGTGCTGTATAGATGGAGAAGTCTTGTGGCTACTGTTAAAATAAGACTGAAAACCAGAGGCAGGAGCCTTAAGTCCAAATCCTGAGAACACCATAGAACTCCTGACTCCAGGGAACATTAATTGATAGGAGCTCATCAAATGCCTCCATACCGGCACTGAAACCAAGCAACACCCAAAGGCCAACAAGTTCCAGAGCAAGACATACCATGCAAATTCTCCAGCAACATAGGAACATAGCCCTGAGCTTCAATATACAAGCTGCCCAAAGTCACACCAAACCCACTGACATCTCATAACTCATCGCTGGACACTTCATTGCGCTCCAGAGAGAAGAAATCCAGCTCCATCCATCAGAACACTGACACAAGCTTCCCTAACCAGGAAACCTTGACAAGCCACCTGTCCAACCCCACCTACAGGGACAAAACTCCACAATAAAGAGAACTCCACAAATTGCCAGAATATGGAAAGGCCATCCCAAACACAGCAATATAAACAAGATGAAGAGGCAGAGGAATACCTAGCAGGTAAAGGAACAGGATAAATGCCCACTAAACCAAACTAAAGAGGAAGAGATAGGGAATCTATCAGATAAAGAATTCTGAATAATGATAGTGAAAATGATCCAAAATCTTGAAAACAAAATGGAGTTACAGATAAATAGCCCAGAGACAAGGATTGAGAAGATGCAAGGAAGGTTTAACAAGGACCTAGAAGAAATAAAAAAGAACCAATACATAATGAATAATGCAACAAATGAGATCAAAAACACTCTGGAGGGAATCAACAGTAGAATAATGAGGCAGAAGATAGGATAAGTGAAGTAGAAGATAGAATGGTAGAAATGAATGAAACAGAGAGGAAAAAAGAAAAACGGATTAAAAGAAATGAGGACAATCTCAGAGACCTCAGGGACAATGTCAAGTGCCCTGACATTCAAATCATAGGAATCCCAGAAGAAGAAGACAAAAAGAAAGACCATGAGAAAATACTTGAGGAGATAATAGTTGAAAACTTCCCTAAAATGGGGAAGGAAATAATCACCCAAGTCCAAGAAACACAGAGCGTTCCAAATAGGATAAACCCAAGGCGAAACACCCCAAGACACATATTGATCAAATTAACAAAGATCAAACATAAAGAACAAATATTAAAAGCAGCAAGGGAAAAACAACAAATAACACACAAGGGGATTCCCATAAGGATAACAGCTGATCTTTCAATAGAAACTCTTCAGGCCAGGAGGGAATGGCAGGACATACTTAAAGTGATGAAAGAAAATAATCTACAGTCCAGATTACTGTACCCAAGAAGGATCTCATTCAAATATGAAGGAGAAATCAAAAGCTTTACAGACAAGCAAAAGCTGAGAGAATTCAGCACCACCAAACCAGCCTCTCCAACAAACGCTAAAGAATCTTCTTTAGACAGGAAACACAGAAAGGGTATATAAACTCGAACCCAAAACAAAAAAGTAAATGGTAACGGGATCATACTTATCAATAATTACCTTAAATGTAAATGGGTTGAATGCCCCAACCAAAAGACAAAGACTGGCTGAATGGATAAAAAAACAAGACCCCTATATATGTTGTCTACAAAAGACTCACCTCAAAACAAGGGACACATACAGACCGAAAGTGAAGGGCTGGAAAAAGATATTCCACGCAAATAGAGACCAAAAGAAAGCAGGAGTAGATAGAAATAGTCATATCAGATAAAATAGACTTTAAAACAAAGGCTGTGAAGAGAGACAAAGAAGGCCACTACATAATGATCAAAGGATTAATCCAAGAAGAAGATATAACAATCATAAATATATATGCACCCAGCATAGGAGCACCACAATATGTAAGACAAATGCTAACAAGTATGAAAGGGGAAATAAACAATAACACAATAATAGTGGGAAACTTTAATACCCCACCCACACCTATGGATAGATCAAGTAAACAGAAAATTAACAAGAAAGCACAGTTTAAATTATACAATAGACCAGTTAGATCTAATTGATATCTATAGGACATTTCACCCCAATACAATGAATTTCATCTTTTTCTCAAGCACACACGGAAGCTTCTCCAGGATAGATCACATCCTGGGCCATAAATCTAGCCTTGGTAAATTCCAAAAAATTGAAATCATTTCAAGCATCTTTTCTGACCACAATAAAGTAAGATTAAATCTCAATTACAGGAGAAAAACTATTAAAAATTCCAATGGAGGCTGAACAACACGCTGCTGAATAACCAACAAATCAGAGAAGAAATCAAAGAAAGAAATCAAAATATGCATAGAAACGAATGAAAATGAAAACACAACAACCCAAAACCTGTGGGACACTGTAGAAGCAGTGCTAAGGGGAAGGTTCATAGCAATACAGGCATACCTCAAGAAACAAGAAAAATGTTAAATAAATAACCTAACTCTACACCTAAATCAACTAGAAAAGGAAGAAATGAAGAAGCCCAGGTTAGTAGAAGGAAAGAAATCTTAAAAATTAGGGCAGAAATAAAAGCAAAAGAAACAAAAGAGACCATAGCAAAAATCAACAAAGCCAAAAGCTGGTTCTTTGAGAGGATAAATAAAATTGACAAACCATTAGCCAGACTCATCAAGAAACAAAGGGAGAAAAATCAAATCAATAAAATTAGAAGTGAAAATGGAAAGATCACAACAACAGACAACACAGAAATACAAAGGATCGTAAGAGACTACTATCAGCAATTATATGCCAATAAAATGGACAGCTTGGAAGAAATGGACAAATTCTTAGAAAAGTACAACTTTCCAAAAGTGAACCAGGAAGAAATAGAAAATCTTAACAGACCCATCACAAGCACGGAAATTGAAACTGTAATCAGAAATCTTCCAGCAAACAAAAGCCCAGGTCCAGACAGCTTCACAGCTGAATTCTACCAAAAATTTAGACAAGAGCTAACACGTACCCTACTCAAACTCTTCCAGAAAATTGCAGAGGAAGGTAAATTTCCAAACTCATTCTATCAGGCCACCATCACCCTAATACCAAAACCTGACAAAGATGCCACAAAAAAAGAAAACTACAGGCCAATATCACTGATGAATGTGATGCAAAAATCCTTAACAGAATTCTAGCAATCAGAATCCAACAACACATTCAAAAGATCATACACCATGACCAAGTGGGCTTTATCCCAGGGATGCAAGGATTCTTCAATATCTGCAAATCAATCAATGTAATACACCACATTAACAAATTGAAAAATAAAAGCCATATGATTATCTCAATAGATGCAGAGAAAGCCTTTGACAAAATTCAACATCCATTTATGATAAAAACCTCCAGAAAGGCAGGGATAGAAGGAACATACCTCAACTTAATAAAAGCTATATATGATAAACCCACAGCAAACATTATCCTCAATGGTGAAAACTTGAAAGCATTTCCCCTAAAGTCAGGAACAAGACAAGGGTGTCAGCTTTCACCACTACTATTCAACATAGTTTTGGAAGTTTTGGCCACAGCAATCAGAGCAGAAAAAGAAATAAAAGAAATCCAAATTGGAAAAGAAGTAAAACTCTCACTGTTTGCAGATGACATGATCCTTTACATAGAAAACCCTAAAGACTCCACCAGAAAATTACTAGAGCTAATAAATGAATATAGTAATGTTGCAGGATATAAAATCAACACACAGAAATCCCTCGTATTCCTATACACTAATAATGCGAAAGTAGAAAAAGAAATTAAGGAAACAATTCCATTTACCATTGCAACGAAAAGAATAAAATACTTAGGAATATATCTACCTAAAGAAACAAAAGACCTATATATAGAAAACTATAAAACACTGGTGAAAGAAATCAAGGAGGACACTAATAGATGGAGAAATATACCATGTTCATGGATCGGAAGAATCAATATAGTGGAAATGAGTATACTACCCAAAGCAATCTACAGATTCAATGCAATCCCTATCAAGCTGCCAACGGTATCCACAGAGCTAGAACAAATAATTTCACAATTTGTATGGATATACAAAAAAACCTTGTATAGCCAAAGCAATCTTGAGAAAGAAGAATGGAACTGGAGAAATCAACCTGCCTGACTTCAGCCTCTACTACAAAGCCACAGTCATCAAGACAGTATGGTACTGGCACAAAGACAGAAATAACGATCAATGGAACAAAATAGAAAGCCAGAGATAAATCCACACACATATGGACACCTTATCTTTGACAAAAGAGGCAAGAATATACAATGGAGAAAAGACAATCTCTTTAACAAGTGGTGCTGGGAAAACTGGTCAACCACTTGTAAAAGAGTGAAACCAGAACACTTTCTAACATCATACACAAAAATAAACTCAAAATGGATTAAAGATCTAAACGTAAGACCAGAAACTAAAAAACTCCTAGAGGAGGACATAGGCAAAACACTCTCCGACATACATCACAGCAGGATCCTCTATGACCCATCTCCCAGAATATTGGAAATAAAAGCAAAAATAAACAAATGGGACCTAATTAAACTTAAAAGCTTTTGCACAAGAAAGGAAACTATAAACAAGGTAAAAAGACAGCCTTCAGAATGGGAGAAAATAATAACAAATGAAGCAACTGACAAAGAATTAATCTCAAAAATATAAAAGCAACACCTGCATCTCAATTCCAGAAAAATAAATGACCCAATCAAAAAATGGGCCAAAGAACTAAACAGACATTTCTCCAAAGAAGACAGACAGATGGCTAATAAACATGTGAAAAGACTCTCAACATCACTCATTATCAGAGAAATGCAAATCAAAACCACAATGAGGCACCATTTCACACCAGTCAGAATGGCTGCAATCCAAAAGTCTACAAGCAATAAATGCTGGAGAGGGTGTGGAGAAAAGGGAACCCTCTTACACTGTTGGTGGGAATGCAAACTAGTACGCCGTTATGGAGAACAGTGTGGAGATTCCTTAGATAATTGGAAATAGAACTGCCATATGACCCAGCAATCCCACTGCTGGGCATACACACTGAGGAAACCAGAATTGAAAGAGACACGTGTACCCCAGTGTTCATTGCAGCACTGTTTACAATAGCCAGGACGTGGAAGCAACCTAGATGTCCATCAGCAGATGAATGGATAAGAAAGCTGTGGTACATACACACAATGGAGTATTACTCAGCCATTAAAAAGAATACATTTGAATCAGTTCTAATGAGGTGGATGAAACTGGAGCCTATTATACAGAGTGAAGTAAGCCAGAAAGAAAAACACCAATACAGTATTGTAATGCATATATATGGAATCTAGAATGATGGTAACGATAACCCTGTACGTGAGACAGCAAAAGAGACACAGATGTATAGAACAGTCTTTTGGACTCTGTGGGAGAGGGTGAGGGTGGGATAATTTGGAATGGCATTGTAACATGTATATTATTATATGTGAAATGGATCACTATCCAGGTTCAATGCATGATACAGGATGCTCGGGGCTGGTGCACTGGGATGTCCCAGAGGGACGGTATGGGGAGGGAGGTGGGAGGGGGGTTCCGGATGGGGAACATGAGTACACCCATGGTGGATTCATGTTGATGTATGGCAAAATCAACACAATATTGTAAAGTAATTAGCCTCCAATTAAAATAAATAAATTATATTAAAAATAAAATCAGTGTAAACCAATCCCTATTATTTTTATATCCTGAGAACAGGACTTTTTTTTACCTTAGTCGAAGATTACACCTGGCAGCTGCACCTGCCTTAACAGTCTGCTTCATCCACTTGTGGTTGATTTTGTTTCATAGAAAGCCACCATTACAATTTCTTTTTCTTCTCCCAAGATTTAAAAAACAAAAGTCAAGCACTATATTATTGTTGTTTAGTCACTAAGACATGTCCAACTCTTTTGCAACCCCATGGACTATAGCGCCGCCCCCCCCCCCGCCCCCCTTCTCCCCTCTGCCCCCCTTCGGGCAGGCTTCTCTGTCCATGGGATTTTCCAGGCAAGAATACTGGAGTGGGTAGCCATTTCCTTTTCCAGTGAATCTTCCCAACCCAGGGATTGAATCCATGGCTCCTGCATTGGCAGGCAGATTCTTTACCACTGAGCCGCCAGGGAAGCCCCAAGCACTGTATACAGATACACAAAGGCCTACACCAAGTAACAGATGAAAAATATAACTTGAAATCATGTATGCACCCTGACAGTACGTACAGTGGTGTATTCTACTCAGCAGGAAGCTAGAGGGCTTACAAACAGGTGATGTCAGTGGTTTCCAAGGAACACTCGTAATCAGACCTTTAGAAGGTCCTGGAAACCTCTGTTTTTATCAAGAGCCCCAGGTCGTTGTAGGTTTTGGTCAAAAGTGGTTTGGAGAACCATTTTTAATCTTCATTGTATGTTAGATTACATATATAATAAAATTAAATTACAAATCATGTAGTTGAACAAAAAGTAATTTTCTTATATAAACTGTTGATGCTTAAACATAATATGGTTTTTAAAATGAGATGATATGTGATAGTTGTATTCTTAAAGTTGAAAGTGAAAGTCATGTCCAACTCTTTGTGACTCCAGGAAGTCCATGGAATTCTCCAGGCCACAATACTGGAGGGGATAGCCTTTCCCTTCTCCAGGGGATCTTCCCAACCCAGGGATCAAACCTATTGCAAGTGGATTCTTTACCAGCTGAGCCACGAGGGAAGTCCAAGAATACTGGAGTGGGTATCCTATCCCTTCTCCAGCAGTTCTTCCCTACCCAGGAATTGAACCTGGGTCTCCCGCATTGCAGGCGGATTCTTTACCAACTGAGCTACCAGGGAAGCCCTTCTTAAAGTTGAGGATGCTAATAAAAAAGCTATACAACAAAGAAACTCTGACAGCAAATCCAAGTACAAATGATGTTCCTCTGAACTCCATGTTTCATCTAGCATCAAAGCCCACCAATCTTTTAGTACATCTCTTGTACATTATTCTGTATCCGCATTCTCTGCATCTGATTTTATCACTGCATTTTATTTTCTGTGACGTACTTTCTACAGAGAGGGTTTTTCTACCTGGCACTAGCGGTAAAAGAATCTGCCTGCCAACGCAGGAGACCCGAGTTTGAGCCCTAGTTTGGGAAGGTCCCCTGGAGAAGGGAATTCAGTATTCTGGCCTGGAGAATCCCATGGACAGAGGAGTCTGGTGGGCTACAGTCCATGGGGTTGCAAAGAGTCTGACACGACTGAGAGATTGAGCACATATTCTCCTCCAAACAGAAATCCTTCCTTTTTAATATTAATAGGTTAGTTGCTAAGGAAACTGGCTTAACATTATCTATTTTCCGTTAGTCTCATTGTTTCTGATGTTCTACACTAAATTATCACTATCAAGTCTTTGTCTTTTCTAAAGACTGACCAGCTTTCTATATACACAAAACAAAGTCTCTTTTTAATGTATTTGGTTATAGTAGAGTATATTTAAGTTGAAATAAACATTTGCATCGTGACAATTTTGTTTTTTTCTTTTTCTCTTGATGTTGAATTATTTTGACTGCTTTTAAAGGGCATATAGCTCTAGCTGTCTTCATTTCTGCTATGTCAAAAACATCATTGTCAGGGTTAGACAGGTCACCAGTGCACTTTATGTGTTGGAATGGTTTGTTCTCCAGGTTTGGTACACTGTGGAACACAGACTTGGAGTTCTAATTCTGATAAAAATTATTTGCTATGTCCAAACCCCAAAAGGACAAAATGTGATTTGGAGTCTGGTAACATGCTGAAATGGGCCTTCCCAGGTGGAGTTAGTGGTAAAGAACTCACCTGCCAATGCAGGAAGCATAGTGAGACATGGGTCCCATCCTGGGTGGGGAAGATCCCCTGGAGAAGGTCATGCCAACCCACTCCCACTTTTGTCTGGGAAATTCCATGGACAGAGGAGCCTGGCAGGGTGCAGTCCATAGCATTGCAAGGAGTCAAACACCACTGAGGCGACTTAGCACACATGCAACATGCTGAAAAAGAGCATTCATACATTTATATTTGATATCCAAACACCCAAAGATGGATTTTGACATAAAATTTAGCAAAATTGAAATAAAAATATGACATTTAATATTAAATGATTAAAAACTTTATTCTTTAAAGTCAGGTACGTGGTAATTTCCAGTTAAGATGATAGTTTTAGTGTTTGAAATTGCCTTTTGACATATGTCACATTATATAATCTAATTCCCTTTTACAGGAAAAAGAATGTTAAGCAACATTAAGAGTTTTAGCCATCAGAAAAAGATTGCATTATGTTACTTGTATCCCTGGGAATAAAAGAAGAAGATGTGGGAATAATAAAAAAAGAGTATTCCCATAACTGAATTATAAAAATGTGATAAAGTAAATGAATTTTAAGGTAATCTTTATATTTAAAAATATATTGATATATTATTATCTTAAAAAAATCATGTTGGTTTACTCCTAGGGAGTTTATTCTTTTTGATGTGATGGTAAATGTGATTGTTTCCTTAATTTCTCTTTCAGACCTTTCATAGTTAGTGTATAGAAATGTAACAGGTTTTTATATATTAATTTCATATCCTGCAACTTTAATGAATTCATCAGTGAGCTCTAGTGGTTTTCTGGTAGCATCTTCAGGATTTTCTATGTATAGCATCATACATACGAGAACAGTGACAGGTTTTCTTCTTTTCTAATTTGGTTCTTTTTATTTCTTTCTTCTCTGCTGTAGCTAGGACTTCCAAAAATATGTTGAATAAAATTGGTGAGAATGGACATCCTTGTCTTGTTCCTGATCTTAGAGGAAATGCTTTCAGCTTTTTATTGTATGATGTTAGCTGTGAGTTTGTTGTATATGGCTTTTATTATATTGAGGTATGTTCCCTCTATGCTCACTTTCTGGAGAGTGTTTATCAAAATGGCTATACTACCCAAGGCAGTCTACAGCTTCAATGCAATCCCTATCAAATTACCAATGGCATTTTTCACAGAACTAAAACAAAAAAATTAAAAAAAAAATTGTATGGAAACACTAAAAGGACCACAAATAGCCAACTCATTCTTTAGAAAGAAAAACAGAGCTAGAGGAATCAGAATCCATGTCATTAAACTATACCACAAAGCTACAGTAATCAAAACAGTATGGTACCAGCACCAAAACAGAAACACAGATCAATGAAACAGGATTAAAAGTCTAGAAATAACCCCACACACTATGGTCAATTAATTTATGACAAAAGAGACAAGAATATACAATGGGGAAATGACAGCCTCTTCAATAAGTGGTGCTTGGAAAACTGGACAGCTACATGTAAAATAATTAAATTAGTACATTCTCTAACACCACACTCAAAATAAACTCAATAAAGATCTAAATGTAAGGCTAGATACTATAAAACTCTTGGAGGAAAACATAGGCAGAACACTCTTTGACATAAATTGTGCAATATCTTTTTGGATCTGTCTCCTAGAGTGATGGAAATAAAATTTTTGAGTCTGTCTCCCTAAAGTGATGGAAATAAAAACAAAGATAAATGGGACCTATTTAAACTTAAAAAGTTCTGCATAGTAAAGGAAACCATAAACAAAATGAAAAAACAACCTATGAAATGGGAGAAAATATTTGCAAAATATGTGACTGACAAGGATTTAATCTCCAAAATATACAAACAGCTCATACTGTTGAGTATCCAAGAAGCAACACAATTAAAAAAAAAAAAGGGGGGGCAGAAGATGTAAATAGGCATTTCTCCAAAGAAAGCATACAAATGACAAAAGGTACATGAAAAAGTGTTCAACATCTGTGAATTATTATAGAAATACAAATTAACATTAAAATGAGGTATGATCACACTCTGGTCAGAATTGCCATCATTGAAAAATCTAGAAGTAATAAATGCTGGAGAGGGTGTAGAGGAAAAGGAACCCTCCTGTACACTCTTGGTGGGAATGTAAATTGGTATAGCCACTATGGAGAACAATATGGAAATTCTTTAAAAAACTAAAAATATAGTTTCCTTATGATCCTGCAATCCCACTCCTGGGCATATATCCAGAAAAGATACATGCACCTCAGTGTCCATAGCAGCACTATTTACAGTAGCCAAAACATGGACGCAACCCAGATGTCCATTGGCAGTTAAATGGATAAATGAATCTGTGGTATATTTACACAATGGAATATTACCCAGCCATAAAAAGAATGAAATAATGCCATTTGCAGCAATGTGAGTGGACCTACAGATTATCATACTGACAAACCAAAGATGCATATCATGTGATATCACTTATGCTCATGCTCACTCGGTGTGTCTGACTCTTTGTGATCCCATGAACTATAGCTGGCCAGGCTTCTCTATCCATGGGGTTTTCCAGGCAAGAATGCGATATCACTTATATGTGGAATCTGAAAAAAAAAATGATACAAATGAACTTATATGTAAGACAGAAATAGATCCACAGAGATAGGAAACAAATTTACAGTCACCAAAGAGGAAAAAGGTGGGGAAGGAGAAATTAAAAGTTTGGTATTAATATATACACACTACTATATATGAAATAAAGGTAACCAACAAAGACCTACTTTGTAGCATGGAGAGCTATTTCAGTATTTTGTAATAATTTTTTTTCTCCTAATACTTGCAATAAACTTTGAGGGAAAAGAATCTGAAAAAAAAGATATATAGGATGTATAACAGAATCACTTTGCTATATAGAAGAAACTAATACAATACTGTAAATCAACTATAATTCAATAAGTTCAGTTCAGTTCAGTTGCCCAGTCGTGTCCGACTCCTTGCACCCCATGAATTGCATCATGTCAGGTCTCCCTGTCCATCACCAACTCCTGGAGTTTACTCAGACTCACGTCCATCGAGTCAGTGATGCCATCCAGCCATCTCATCCTCTGTCGTCCCCTTCTCCTCCTGCCCACAATCCCTCCCAGCATCAGAGTCTTTTCCAATAGTTCAATAAAAGAACAAATTAAAAAAATTTGAAAAAAATGTAATGATGTCCACTGAACCCATCAGGGGTAAAATTTGCCTTCCCCACATTTACATTAGAACTGACTGGCCTAATAGCTTTATGCTAGTTAAAGTAAAAGATAGCTTTTCATTTCCTTGGTAGACATAAAAATTCCTATATGTAAGTAAATCAATTGTGTGATTTTATAATTTTTAAAAATAAAATAATTCTAAATATACTTATTCTATAAAAATTAAATTCACTTAATTTATAAAGGGTAAAGCATCATTTAATGATAAAGGAAAGTCCTATTTAAGCATATTTGAAAAAAAAGCTCACTGTTGGGTTTGAAGTTTTTGATCAAAGCTTATATGTTGATGTGTTTTCTTAGGGAATAGGAGTGGAAGGCTTTGTTAATTGTTGACATCAGCATACTGTTTCAGAAATTCTTGGAATCACAGTAGGCACTATTTTAGGATTAGTTTTTTCTTTTTCTTTTTTTTTTTATAGTATTCAAGGAAGACTGGTTCCAAATAGGAAAAGGAGTACGTCAAGGCTGTATATTGTCATCTTCCTTATTTAACTTATACGCAGAGTACATCATGAGAAACGCTGGGCTGGAGGAAGCACAAGCTGGAATCAAGATTGCTGGGAGAAATATCAATAACCTCAGATATGCAGATGACACCACCCTTATGGCAGAAAGTGAAGAAGAACTAAAGAGCCTCATGATGAACGTGAAAGAGGAGGAGTGAAAAAGTTGGCTTAAAGCTCAACATTCAGAAAACAAAGATCATGGCATCTGGTCCCATCATTTAATGGAAAATAGATAGGGAAACAGTGGAAACAGTGTCAGACTTTATTTTTGGGGGCTCCAAAATCACTGCAGATGGTGATTGCAGCCATGAAATTAAAAGATGCTTACTCCTTGGAAGGAAAGTTATGATCACCTAGACAGCATATTAAAAAGCAGAGATGTTACTTTGTCAGCAGAGGTCCGTCTCATCAAGGCTATGGTTTTCCAGTAGTCATATATGGATGTGAGAGTTGGGCTATAAAGAAAGCTGAGTGCCGAACAATTGATGCTTTTGAACTGTGGTGTTGGAGAAGACTCTTGAGAGTCCCTTGGACTTCAGGGAGATCCAATCAGTCCATCCTAAAGGAGATCAGTCCTGGGTGTTCATTGGAAGGACTGATGTTGAAGTTGAAACTCCAGTACTTTAGCCATCTGATCCGAAGAGCTGACTCATTTGAGAAGACCCTGGGATGCTGGGAAAGATTGAGGGCAGGAGGAGAAGGTGATGACGGAGGATTAGATGGTTGGATAGCATCACTGACTCAATGGACATGGGTTTGGGTGGACTCTGGGAGTTGGTGATGGACAGAGAGGCCTGGCGTGCTGCGATTCATGGGTTTGCAGAGTCAGACACAACTGAGTGACTGAACTGAACTGAAGGAAGAAATGACTTGAAAATATGAGTTTCATTTCATATCTACCTTTAAGGACTATGTCATATTTTCTTTATAAATATTTTTGTCTTATTAAATACCACCAAATTTTAAAAATATTTGGAAGCTGATAATGTTTATATGAATGTTTATAATTATTATATCAAATGCTACTTAGCATATAATGGCACAGAACTGCAGTGAAAAAGGGGCTAAGGATAAGTCACTACACCTCTGACTGGTTGAGGTTACCACAATTAATAACAGACTGACTGAGGTTACCACAATTATTGCAAAGGTGATATTATTATCAGAGTATATGTGAAACTAAGGAAGTCAGGCTTCTTGACAAAACAAGAGTAGATACAAATTGGTCCTAGTGAGTAAGAAAGGAACCTCAATGCAACCTAATTATAAAAATTAGGATGTAATTGTTGTCTAGTCAATAAGATTTAATTTGTACTTACTCTATGACTTAGTGTTCCCAGAGAAACAGAGTCAATAGGATGTAAGTATGTATAGAAAGAATTCATTATAAGAAATTGGCTTGCACAATTATGAAAGGGGACAAGTCCCAAGATCCACCACATGAGCTGGCAGGCTGGAGGCCCAAGAGAGCAAATTCCAGTCCAGGTCCAAAGGCCTGAGAAGCAAGAGAGCCAATGGTGTGCTTCTTGTCTCAGGTCTGGCAGACTTGAGACCCAGAGAGAGCTGATGTTTCAGCCTGAGTTTGAAGGCAGGAAAAAGGCTGGCATCTGCATTTGAAAGCAGTCGAGCAGGAAGAACTCTCTCTTACTTGGGAGACAGTCATCCTTTGTGTTCTATTCAGGCCTTCAACTGATTGGATGAGGCCCACCCACATCAGGGAGGGCCATTTGCTTTACTCAATCTGCTGACTAAAAGGTTGCTCATCTAAAAATGCTGTCACAGAAACACCCAGAATAATGTTTAACCAAATATCTGGCTTCCTTGTGGCCCAGTCAGGTTGCCCCATAAAATTAAACATCACATGGTAATAATGAACTTTCATTACTTAGATAATAAAAAGGGAAAATGTGTACAAGACAAGAATGTTTCTCCAATGGGCATTCAATATCTCACCTCTATAAAAGCCAGTTGCATAATAGTAGTGTCTGATACTTGCTGTACATTTAGTTATAAGAAGTTTTCATGGGTCATTGCAGAGATACTAAATGTCAGGTCTTATTCCATGTGCTTTAGATAAAATAAAGCCTAATTCTCGAAGTAAATCTATGATACAGGTGCTATATTCCACCATGTAGATCAAAACCTAACAAAGGCCACACATTTATTAAAGACACAGATCTAAGACTAAAGCATAGATCTTTCTGACTCCAGGTAAAGAACTTTCCAGCGCACTTGCTTCCCAGTTGTGCTTGGATAAATTAAGGTCAACCTCATCAATGTAGGGAGAGAGAGTAGAACTAAGGTAATTCTGTGATCGAGGTGTGATTATGAAGTAGATAATCTTTATGTTTTTATTTACCACTTAATTTGCTTTCATTACCCTTTATTTTGGTCAAGATGGATTAACAACTTAAATATAAAAAATAAAATATCTAAAATTATAAGAAAATAATTGACTTCAGTCAGTATTTCTCTGACAACTAGATGAGAAAGGAAATTAGAAGTTAAAAAAATAAGTCACAAAGGAAAATCCATATATGTTTCAAAAATTGAAAGCTAATTGTAAAGAAATGATTGGGAAAAATATGTCACTAATATGGCTGCATACCCACGTTTATGCATTAGTGTGTAATCAGTAAGATGTGTAATACACACACATACTCACTAATGCCAGGATCTATTTGACATTCTACTTGTTAGTATTTTCCTGTTTTTTGAGTTTCTACTTTTATTTTTATTATTTTATTCTTTATACTTTCCTTATTAAATCTTTCACATAATATTACATGATATAATTTCATTTTTTTTAAAAAATTATTTTTTAATTGAAGGATAATTGCTTTACAGAATTTTGTTATTTTCTGTCCAACATCAGCATGAATCAGCCATAGGTGTACATATGTCCCCTCCCTCTTAAACCTCTCTCCCATCTCCCTCCCCATCTCACCCCTCCAGGTTGATACAGAGCCCCTATTTGAGTTACCTGACCCACTGGCTATCTATTTTACATATGATAATGCAAACTTCCACATTACTCTCTCCGTACATCTCACCCTCTTCTCCTCTCTCCCATGTCCGTAAGTCTGGATGTCTTTTTGTTTTATTTGGAGTAGATTTTTTAACGCTTACCAGAAATGAGTGTATTTTCCACCAACTTTATACTTTTATCAATATTTTTAGAGAACTTTAGTGCTAGCTGTCACTTGTCTGAAGATGATAAAAATGAACAAGTAACAAAGGAAAATTAGTAGAGAACCTAGGAAGAAAGATAATTATTTTGTTGGTTTGTTTGTGGGAGACATGCTTATTATTAGTTTGCATGGTGAAAACATGTGTATGTCATTTTACGCTATTAAAAATTTTGAATGTGATACAGAATTAAGTGTTGCAATACTTCCTCACATTTCTTGGACTATCATGATTTTGAAGTGTTTTGAACTATACTGTGTTATACCATGTTGAAAAATCAATAGACAGTTTAAAACATGTAGGTAATTCTTGGCTTTGATTTTCAAAGATAATGTATCAATACCGTAATATGATGTGTTGTGTTCTTGACAGCCACTACTGAATCACAGTTACAAGTAAAAGACAAAAAAACTTGAATACTTATGAAGCTTTTAAAATTGCTTATTGAATTATTATATTTTTTTCTGCTGACAATGTTATATTGAGTAATTTTGTGGTAAAAATCTCATGAACTGCTTAAAAATATTTAACATTTTAAATTCCATACTGAAGGATTAAATTCTAGCAACAGTATTTTGCCATGCTTATCTCCTTAATGTACTAAATTATTTTAGGTGGTAATGAGAATTTAATATGTTAAATGAGAGGGACATAGGTTATAACATAATTAACCTGGAGTAACACAGTGATTGAATTGAAAGATAGTTTGGAAATAACCTAGTTCAACCTTGGGGGAAAAGATTTAGCAGATGATTGGCATACAGTTCTAACCTAGGGGACATCTGAGGAGAAATGACTGATCAAATCACCTTGCAAACATGTCTGCTAATGCTGTGTACTGCTGGAAAGATAAAGGGCAGTTTTTATCTACCGATAAGAACTTCTTTTTTAGTGGGGGTATACATGGCCTGTCTGGGATTTCTTTGTTTGTTTGTGGTAAACAACTAGAAAGTGAAAGTGAAAGTGAAGTTGCTCAGTCGTGTCCGACTCTTTGTGACCCCATGAACTGTAGCCTACCAGGCTCCTCCCTCCATGGGATTCTCCAGGCAAGAGTACTGGAGTGGGTTGCCATTTCCTTCTTCAGGGGATCTTCCCGACTCAGGGATCAAACCCGGGTCTCCCGCATTCCAGGTAGATGCTTTAACCTCTGAGCCACCAGGATTTATGAGTCATGATCCACTGGAAAATGTCAGTGTGAGCTGTGCATTATAGCATTATAAAATAGAAATGTTTTCTATTGAAAACATTCTAATGAAAAGAGCTTTCATTATACAAGTGATGTGTTGTTTTGCTCACCTGGAGACCAGATTTAATAAAATATGGGCCAGAGTATGTTTCTAATGCATCAAGAAAAGATCTGGGCAGCTACTTTAGCAATTCCAGAGGTTTTCATATTTGCCTGTGTCTCGCAACCACTATCATCCACTGAATCATTAATAAAAAAAAATGACCCTGAGTAAGAGACTGATAACCCCAAAGTACTCTATCCACAGGCCCTAATAACAGCGTGTGCCCCAGGTCCTGCGCTCTCTGCCTCTCCTGACTCGGCTTCACAATGTTCCCTCAAATTATGCTATGCTCCTCCTCCAGGACGTGTGAATAATAAACCTCCCTATTTCAATCTCTCTTGTGGCCTTTTGTTGAACTGCGGCTCACCATCTGACACAGGAGCACTTAGTAAATGTTAATTCAACAAAGCCACTACACAGAGGGAAGAAACTAGGTGAAGACGGAGGCCAAGGAACCTCTGGGTCTATACAAGGGCTCCCTGCCAGGGACTTTGAATTCTCTCACAGGTTCCAGAACTGTGAGAGAATACACTTTTGTTGTTATAAGCCATCCAGTTTGTGATCTCTTGTTGTGTCAGCCCAGCCTATAGATAGGCCACTCTTTTGGTTTTGACAAGCTTGGGAACCACTGTTTATTCTTATGCTTTAATTTTGGCCACCCTATAGGATGCTGACAAAGTGACATTACTGAGAAAGTAAGATTTATAGAATTTGTAGAGTATAGGACTTAGGAGTAACTTTGAATCTCAATATCAAACCATTCATAGACTTAAGGGAGAAAAACCTTTTCATAAAATTGATGTTTCTGCCTTGATCCATTTTACTGGTCAGAAAGATGGAGTGGCTTTTTAAAATTTCAGTCTGTTTTTGTTAATCTGTTTAATTATGCTAATAAAGGGTTTAAATATATGATACATTTAAACACCTTATAAAGGGTGTTTCTGTTCATGTTTAACTATAGGAGAGTTGATTAAAGCAAATGTTTCTTTGTTGTATAAAGCTAGAAGAGATATCTTCAGTTTCTAGATGTTGGACAGTTAAATCAGTCATGCAAAATAGGTTATATATCTGTGAACAATCTCTGCAGATGAGAAAAACATCTCTGTAAGACATCACCTTGCTTCCTAAGAAATGCTGGAGTGATTCTACCTGTGCTCATTCTAAGCTGAGTTCAGTTCAGTTCAGTTCAGTTCAGTCGCTCAGTCCTGTCTGACTCTTTGCGACCCCATGAATCGCAGCATGCCAGGCCTCCCTGTCCATCAGCAATTCTCGGAGTTTACTCAAACTCATGTCCATTGAGTCGCTGATGTCATCCAGCCATCTCATCCTCTGTTGTTCCCTTCTCCTCCTGCCCCCAATCCCTCCCAGTATCAGGGTCTTTTCCAATGAGTCAACTCTTCGCATGAGGTGGTCAAAGTATTGAAATTTCAGCTTTAGCATCAGTCCTTCCAATGAACACCCAGGACTGATCTCCTTTAGAATGGACTGGTTGGATCTCTTTGCAGTCCAAGGGACTCTCAAGAGTCTTCTCCAGCACCACAGTTCAAAAGCATCAGTTCTTCGGTGCTCAGCTTTCTTCACAGTCCAACTCTCACATCCATACATGACCACAGGAAAAACCATAGCCTTGACTAGATGGACCTTTGTTGGGAAAGTAATGTCTCTGCTTTTTAATATGCTATCTAGGTTGGTCATAACTTTTCTTTTCCCACCACTTCATGGGAAATAAATGGGGAAACAGTGGAAACAGTGCCAGCCTTTATTTTTTTGGGCTCCAAAATCACTGTAGATGGAGATTGCAGCCATGAAATTAAAAGATGCTTACTCCTTGGAAGAAAAGTTATGACCAACATAGATAGCATATTAAAAAGCAGAGAAAATATTGTATTGGGAAGTAATTAACCTCCAATTAAAGTAAATAAATTTATATTAAAAAAAAAGCAGAGACCTTACTTTGCCAACAAAGGTCCGTCTAGTCAAGGCTGTGGTTTTTCCTGTGATCATGTATGGATGTGAGAGTTGGACTGTGAAGAAAGCTGAGCGCCGAAGAATGGATGCTTTTGAACTGTGGTGTTGGAGAAGACTCTTGAAAGTCCCTTGAACAGCAACCAACCCATTCTAAAGGAGATCAGTCCTGGATGTTCTTTGGAAGGACTGATGTTGAAGCTGAAACTCCAATACTTTGGCCACCTCACGCAAAGAGTTGACTCTTTGGAAAAGACTCTGATGCTGGGAGAGGAGGAGAAGGGGACGACAGAGGATGAGATGGCTGGATGGCATCATCGACTCGATGGACATGAGTTTGAATAAACTCTGGGAGTTGGTGATGGACAGGGCAGCCTGGCATAGTGTGATTCATGGGGTCACAAAGAGTCGGACACGACTGAGGGGCTGAACTGAACTGATACTGTATTGGTGTTTTTCTTTCTGACTTACTTCACTGTGTATAATAAGCTCCAGTTTCATCCACCTCATTAGAACTAATTCAAATGCATTCTTTTTAATGGCCGAGTAACATTCCATTGTGTATATATACCACAGCTTTCTTATCCATTCGTCTGCTGATGGACATTTATTTAAAAGATATTTAGCATTCTAGAACTATTGTTCAAAGTATAGATATCACTTGAAGAGCCATAAATATCTATTCAGGTAATGATTTCTTGAATCATACATTTCAACCCTTTTTAAGTCTAATTAAATAGATTAACCAAAACAGAATGAAATTAAAAACACTCCATCTTTCACTGACCAGCTAAAATTGGTGAAGACAGAAGAAGGGAAGGACCAGTCATGATAAACATGAGCATATTACACCCCCAAGACACAACCTTCCTCCTCCTCTGAAGACTAAATATCACAAATTTCTGCACAGATTAGCTCAGGAGCTCAAAGATGATCCTTTAAGTTAAAATGCAGGTCACACAGCAATTCCTACAGCCCTGCACTGGCCTTCCTCTGCTGTCCTTCTTTGGTTTTCTGTCTTCTGTTAAGCTCGTCCTGAGCAGGTTTACCATGTCCCTTTCTGGCAGAAGCTGTGGACTTGAGGTAAATGTGATGGAAAAGAAGTTCTGACATAGGGAAGGACTTGCTTATTTAGTTTTCCTTTTATTACCATTCCATAGTTTTTAATATTCTTCCCAACTTCCAAGCATTGAGATTTCAATAAGATTTCCTGGTGAGCCTGTGAAAGCATGACCCTGTGACATAAAGCACTTGTTAAAATCAATTGAGTAAGCAAGGTATTCAGGCTTCATTTTCTTTAAAATATAGAAGCTACTGGGAAGGCCCATCTGTAAGAGATAAAAGTTTTTACTTCCTCTGGATCAAAAACTCAAAAATGAATTGCTTATTAAATATGATATAAAAATAATGGACTTTGCAGCACTGTAATTCTCTGACATAAAAAAGCAATCAAATTGGTATAGTTACCACTGAAGGCTGAACAATGTGAGTTATTATGTGAACTTGGAAGGAAATGTATGATAAATTACGCACTATGCACTTGTGCTTGCTAGAAGCAGAAACCCTTTCACTCTGTTCCCTTAGAAAATAAGCTTTTGCATGGCTGCAGCTTTATATACTTTCCTTTCTGTATGCAATTCCAATACTCTGTGTGTGCGTGTGTGTATGTATGTATGTGTGTGGCTGGCTGGATAGGTAGATAGATGATAGATAATCGATAATAGATACAGATCAATAGTAGGAAACCACCTAATGCAAGAATAAGAGCTTAGAAATCATGCCACCACTACTACATCATACATCAAATTAAAAAAAAAATTCTTAGTGTAGAATTCTTTAAAAATGTTTGTGAGTGCTTTTGTACCTTAATTTTCTTTCTGTCAAATTATATTCAGCGACAGTTGTACCAATTTATATTGTCACCAACAGTGGCCAAGAGTGCCTTATTCATGGAACTATTATTAAAAATTTTAAAAACTTTGACAATTTGAAAACATGTAAGTAGTACTTTATTGTTTTAATTAGTGTTTCTTTGATAGTTTCATTATTTTAGTGCCTATTCAGTAGTCATTTTTGTACCTTTTAGGGGGTAACTTTGTTAGAATTACTTTTTATGCTTTAAAATTGTGTTTAAATTTTTTTTCTTTAACTGATTTGGTAGAATGCTATAGTAGTTATGTATCTATAGTAGGTTTGTATCTATTTTAAACATATATTATGTTTTCAAGTCACTTTTTCATGATTTTTTTTTGTGATTTCTGCTGTGTTGACTCATAAATTTTTATATTTAAAGCATCAGATTATCCATTTCTCCCCCCCACCTTTTTTTTTTTTTTTTTTTGCTTGTATGACTTGTGGAATCTTAGTTCCCTGACCAGGAATCAAACCCTGGGTCCCCGGCAGTAAAGCCCCAGAATCCTAATCACTGTACCACCAGGGAATTCTCATTTCTCATTTTTTATATATAGAAAATACCCAACTCAAGAGTAGATCAATGTCCATGTATATATGTTTCAGTTTTTAATTAAAAAGTCACTATTAAATCTTTTTGTAATTCATTGTAGACATAAGAATATTTTTTAATAAACACTTGTCCATTTACTGTATAATCCTCTTATCACTGACTGAAATCTTATCATTGAATATATTCCATTCTGATAAGGTCAAGCTTTGTCACATTGCCTTATGCTGCAATGATATATCTATTCTTAACTATAGAACAAGATCACTACTTAATGTGTTTCATAATAACTGGTGGTAAAATCAATCTCGATTTTCCTTCCAAATCAAAGCATTCCTAACATTCTTAAAATATAATTTACAATTAGTTTTTAAAGTTAAAAACATGTGTTGGATATTTGTTTGAAATTGCTTTCTGTTTATTGGTTCATTTCACTAATAGTTGGTTCATTTCACTAATTGGTTTCATAGCATAATATTAAGAGCCCAGAGCCAGGAGACAGACTGCTCTGGTTCAAATCCTGGTGTGCTATTTCCTGCCATTGTGGTCTCAATAGAGTTACTTAGCTTCTCTGTATCTTAGTTTTCTATCTATTAAAAAAAATGCCAGAATAAAATATTGGCTTTTATGACTAATAACATTTTAAATAAAAATAAAGGGATAAAATTTTGAAAAAAGCCAGAATAATAAAAGTATCTACTTCTTTGGCCAGTAGTCAGAATTCAGTTCAGTTCAGTTCAGTTCAGTTCAGTCGCTCAGTCGTGTCTGACTCTTTGCAACCCCATGAATCGCAGCACGCCAGGCCTCCCTGTCCATCACCAACTCCTGGAGTTCACCCAGACTCACGTCCATCGAGTCAGTGATGCCATCCAGCCATCTCATCCTCGGTCATCCCCTTCTCCTCATGCCCCCAATCCCTCCCAGCATCAGAGTCTTTTCCAGTGAATCAACTCTTTGCATGAGGTGGCCAAAGTACTGGAGTTTCAGCTTTAGCATCATTCCCTCCAAAGAAATCTCAGGGCTGATCTCCTTCAGAATGGATTGGTTGGATCTCCTTGCAGTCTAAGGGACTCTCAAGAGTCTTTATTTCTTTCCTTTTATTTCTTTGCTTTAGCTTTATATAGTTATTTTTCATCTTTTTAAATTGAAAATTGGTCAAATTATTATTGTTGGTCATTTTTACATGAACTGCTGTGAATGTGAATTTCTGAGTGCAACTTTGGCTATATTTGTTTATTTATAGTAGGCACATTCTTATTTTTCTTTAGCCTATAATTTTGTTGACCAAAATTTAGTTTGACCAAAAATAGTTTTTAAGTTCAAATTCACTCAAGCTTTAATCTGTGCATTTGTAAATATGTAAATTTTTAATGCTAATTGGAATTCTGCTATGACAAGTTAATTGACATATCACTTTCCCATTCTGCATTTAGTTTCTTTTCTTCTTCTTCTTTTTTTTTTTTACATATTACTTGCTTTCATTCACAGTGTTTGCTTACCATTTCACTGTTCACTTCTTATTTCGAGAAGACTGACATTTTTAAAGTTTATGGTAACAAACTCATTTTATTTATTTATTATTTATTATTATTATTATTATTTTTACTTTACAATATTGTATTGGTTTTGCCAAACATCAACATGAATCTGCCACAGGTGTACATGTGTTCCCAATCCCGAACCCCCTCCCACCTCCCCCCGACACCATCCCTCTGGGTCATCCCAGTGCACCAGCCCCAAGCATCCTGCACCCTGCATCATACCTAGGCTGACGATTCATTTTTAAAATAAATGTTTTTATTTTTCAAATGTGTGCATTTTATCTAAAAGTTGAATCATGTATGCTCCTTGTTTTAAGGAGCTCTGTATTGTCACAGACCTATCAATCTTTGAATTCATTTGAGCAGTCAGAGATCTATCTGTTACTACTTTTGTATCAAAAGCAGAACAGAGTCATTTCCAGTTTCTTTTAGTTGCTACCTTCCACTGTTAACATCATCTTCCAAGGCATTAATAAATAAGCCCAAGGCCTGCCTGATATGCACAGACTTTGGCCAGCTTCTAGGTATTTTATTGCCATTTAGTAACTACTGGTCTGAAAATACATTTCTTGGCCTTAATAATTGTTTTTCTATGAATCATAAAATGTATTCCTAGAGACTTTAAAGCAGTTTGTACCATTTCTTTCACCAGAAAGTGTAATTAAAATATAAAATTTCCATGGTGATTTTCCCAAATACTCTTTTTTTCTACTGCCTGTATTCCTTTTTTTTCCCATAACAAAGTATTAACTCTTGTCTTCCATACAAAGTTACTGGAAATGTAGGCTTATAATGAATATACTACTGTGAGACTTACATAGTCATTCAAAGACATATGATAAAATGAATTAGCTAATACGTACAGACTGGTTAGTGCCCTAAATAGTAATGTTTGGGATTACCCGTTTGGTTGAACAGAATAGTGCAAGATAACATGTGACTTCAGAATATCTGAGGTCTACTCAAATAATTTGCAACAAAGATACACATAGGTGACTTCTATATAACTAAATAACCCTTGAATTGTTCTCAAATGCCCCATGTCACTTGCAAACATAATTTAAAAATACATATTCTATAAAAGTTTTTGCAATAGCCTGCTGTATCTAATGACATAATAAGCTTTCCAATATAAACATTCAAATGAAAACTGTTTGAAGAGACTAATATCTAGCAGAAATCCTTACAACTTCTGACTTGTTATGCAACATGTGTGAGAATACTGCATACATTAAATGAAGGAAAAGAGAATTCCTGCAACAACAACAGCTACCATTTATTAGTCTAATTATCCAAATTTGGCAACATGATAAATGTCTTAATATATTTTTACCATCCTCACTACAACCTTGAAGTTAGGAATTATTTATACACAGTTAACAGATGGCAAACTAGGATTCAGAGAGATTAAAAGTCCTTGCTCAAGAAAGCAAAAAAAGCAGATCTGAATTAAATTCCATCTGTCTCTAGTGTTCATTTTCTTGCTACTTTACCTTGATGCTTTTTTTAACTGTGGCTTTTTTCTTTTGCTATAAAACCTTTGGAAGAACTGGGGCTGAAATTATTTTATACGTGAATGATATTTTTATCTCCTGGAAAATAGCACTTAAGCAGCCAAGGAGTAATGTCATAGTAATTGATAATAACATTGATATTTTTTGAACACAAGCTTCTTTCCAGTTCCTGTGTTGATTATATAACCTGTATCATCTTATTCAGTAGTCACAATGGTTCTGTATGAAAGACAATTTCAAATCATTAATGCTGGCATCTGAGAGTAGACTTTGACTTAGGCAAAAAATAAATGAATTGAAATAATGTTGGAGAGCTAATAGAATTCCCCAGATGCCTAGAAATCCAGTTTTGGAGGACATGTGTGAAAGAATGAAGCTTTATGTAGCCTTAATTCTTATGGTCATAATTGGTAACTGGTCCGGTGAGAAAATGCCACACAGACGCTACTGCAAATTGTATGACTGAGGCTCTGAGCCCCAGCAGCGTTAACCACTGCTGTCCAAGGACTTGGTCAGAAATGCCTTCACTCCCAGAGACGATCATCTGAAGTCCTTAGCTCAGAACAGGTGTCTGATGGAAACAACCTAGATGTCCATCAGCAGATGAATGGATAAGAAAGCAGTGGTACATATACACAATGGAGTATTACTCAGCCATTAAAAAGAATCCATTTGAATCAGTTCTGATGAGATGGATGAAACTGGAGCCGATTATACAGAGTGAAGTAAGCCAGAAGGAAAAACACCAATACAGTATACTAACACATATATATGGAATTTAGAAAGATGGCGATGATGACCCTGTATGCAAGATGGTAAAAAAGACACAGATGTGTATAGCGGACTTTTGGACTCAGAGGGAGAGGGAGAGGGTGGGATGATTTGGGAGAATGACACTGAAACATGTATACTATCATGTAAGAATTGAATTGCCAGTCTATGTCCGATGCAGGATACAGCATGCTTGGGGCTGGTGCACGGGGATGACCCAGAGAGATGTTATGGGGAGGGAGGTGGGAGGGGGGTTCATGTTTGGGAACACATGTACACCCATGGTGGATTCATGTCAATGTATGGCAAAACCAATACAGTATTGTAAAGTAAAATAAAGTAAAAATAAAAATTAAAAAAATAATAAAATAAAAAAAAAGAAAAAAAAAGAAAACACAAAGAACAGATGTCTGTTGTGGGGAGGGCCTTTTCTGACGTTTGAAGCTTTTGCACTGAGAGGAGGGCTCTGTCTTCCATCAGGATCACATGGTGGAGAATCTTTGTCAGGCTGGGAAGATTTAGATACTGAGTGGTCTAAAGGAAAAACTGCTGCTGCTGCTAAGTCACTTCAGTTGTGTCCGACTCTGTGCGACCCCATAGATGGCAACCCACCAGGCTCCGCCATCCCTGGGATTCTCCAGGCAAGAACACTGGAGTGGGTTGCCCTTTCCTTCTCCAGTGCATGAAAGTGAAAAGTGAAAGTGAAGTTGCTCAGTCGTGTCCGACTCAGCTAACTAGTGACCATTTTACAGGTAAGAAAATTGAAGCCCAGAATTACCATATGATTTTCAGAATGACATACATGTTAATAACTGGCAGAATCTTGATTGAGCCCAAATTTCTCAGATCTCTGCTCCTTGCCCCCTTTTGTTCTGGTAGTTTCTGTCTGTGTTTGGCTTTGGTCAGCTGTTACCCTGGAGAAGGCAATGGCACCCCACTCCAGTACTATTGCCTGGAAAATCCTTTGGATGGAAGAGCCTGGTGGGCTGCTGTCCATGGGGTCGCTAAGAGTCGGACACGACTGAGCGACTTAGCAGCAGCAGCAGCTGTTACCCTAGCCCTCATTTTTGTTTCTTTCACTTTCCTGCATTGGAGAAGGAAATGGCAACCCACTCCAGTGTTCTTGCCTGGAGAATCTCAGGAATGGCGGAGCCTGGTCGGCTGCCGTCTATGGGGTCACACAAAGTTGGACATGACTGAAGCGACTTAGCAGCAGCAGCAGCTGTTACCCTAGCCCTCATTTTTGTTTCTTAGAAGTCACAAGTTTATTACTTTCTCTCTGCCTGGCTACTATATCTCTATTTCATTTTAAGGACCAAAAGAATCACCCATCAGAGTTAGCCCATATTACTCATTCTAATAGCAACATATATGGATATGAGAGTTGGACTATAAAGAAAGTTGAGTGCCGAAGAATTGATGCTTTTGAACTGTGGTGTTGGAGAATACTCTTGAGAATCACTTGGACTGCAAGGAGATCCAACCAGTCCATCCTAAAGGAGATCAGTCCTGGGTGTTCATTGGAAGGGCTGATGTTGAAGCTGAAACTCTAATACTTTGGCCACCTGATGTGAAGAACTGACTCATTTGAAAAGACTCTGATGCTGGGAAAGATTGAAGGCAGGCAGAGAAGGGGCTGACAGAGGATGAGTTGGTTGGATGGGATCACCGACTTGATGGACATGAATTTGAGCAAGCTCAGGGAATTGATGATGGATAGGGAAGCCGGGCATCCTGCAGTCCATGGGGTCACAAAGAGTTGGACATGACTGAGTGACTGAACTGAACTGAATAGCAACTCTCAACACTTTGAGATTCTTTACACAGGAAATTTGCACATACCTTAACCTCAACCATGAAATATTTTATTTTTAAATGGGAGTTTTTAATACTTTTTGTATATCACTTTCTATGAAGCTATATACAGATTTAAATATTCAGTTGTAAATATTTTGAACATTGAATAATAACTAAATTTTATTTTTAAATTAAAAAAATTATTTATTTTAATTGGAGGCTAATTCTTTACAGTATTGTGGTGGTTTTGCTATACATTGACATGAATCAGCCATGGGCATACATGTGTCCCCATCCTGAACCCCCCTCCCACCTCCCTCCCCATCCCATCCCTCAGGGTCATCCCAGTGCACCAGCCCTGAGCACCCCTGTTTTATGCATTGAACCTGGACTGGTGATCTATTTCACATATGGTAATATATATGTTTCAATGCTGTTCTCTCAAATCATCCCACCCTCGCTTTCTCCCACAGAGTCCAAAAGTCTGTTCTTTACATCTGTGTCTCTTTCGCTGTCTCACATATAGGGTCATCATTACCATCTTCCTAAATTTCATATATACGCATTAGTATACTGTATTGATATTTTACTTTCTGACTTCACTCTGTATAATAGGCTCCAGTTTCATCCACCTCATCAGAGCTGATTCAAATGCATTCTTTTTAATGGCTAAGTAACATTCCACTGTGTATATGTATCACAGCTTTCTTATCCATTCTTCTGCCAGTGGACATCTAGGTTGCTTCCATGTCCTGGCTATTGTAAACAGTGCTGCGATGAACATTGGGGTACACATGTATCTTTCAATTCTGGTTTCCTTGGTGTGTATGCCCAGCAGTGGGATTGCTGTGTTGTGTGGCAGTTCTATTCCCAGCTTTTTAAGGAATCTCCGCACTGTTCTCCATAGTGGCTGTACTAGTTTGCATTCCCACCAACAGTGTAAGAGGGTTCCCTTTCTCCACACCCTCTCCAGCATTTATTGTTTGTAGACTTTTGATAGCAGCCATTCTGACTGGCGTGAGATGGTACCTCGTTGTGGTTTTGATTTGCATTTCCCTGATAATGAGTGATGTTCAGAATCTTTTCATGTGTTTGTTAGCCATCTGTATATCTTCTTTGGAGAAATGTCTGTTTAGTTCTTTGGCCCATTTTTTGATTGGGTCATTTATTTTCTGGTATTGAGCTGCATGTGTATTTTTGAGATTAATTCTTTGTCAGTTGCTTTGTTTGCTATCTTTTTCTCCTATTCCAAAGTCTATCTTTTTACTTTGCTTATAGTTTCCTTTGTTGTGCAAAAGCTTCTAAGTTTAATTAGATCCCATTTGTTTATTTTTGCTTTTATTTCCATTACTCTGGGAGGTCGGTCATAGAGGACCCTATTGTGATTTATGCTGGAGAGTGTTTTGCCTATGTTCTCCTCTAGGAGTTTTATAGTTTCTGGTCTTACATTTGGATCTTTAATCCATTTTGAGTTTATTTTTGTGTGTGGTGAATAACTGAATTTTAAAATAAAAATTTTTGAAAAGATTAATGTAAAAACTGAAATATTTGTAGACTGTAAATACTTTTGAAACAGAGGGAAGAAACTTTTAGGCATTGTCAGTTGTTAGGAAATCCTATCTTGGTTACATAGTTTCAGAATTGCTGAATGTCTCAAGCCTCACTTTAGGTTCATAGGGTACTAATAGAAACAAAAGAAAATTGGATGCAATAAAATGCTTTTCATTTTCAGTGTTTAAAAAAGATGACTACCAAAACAATTTATTGAAGAAAATGCTGTACCGATAATAAAGTTCAAATCATATATTGTCCATTATTTGCAGACCTGAGCTTAAATTATTATATATTTGTGAAGCTATGAGGGCTTCCCTGATAGCTCAGTTGGTAAAGAAGCCGCTTGCAATGCATGACACCCTGGTTTGATTCCTGGGTCAGGAAGATCTGTGGGAGAAGAGATAGGCTACCCATTCCAGTATTCTTGGGCTTCCCATGAATCTATGAGGATGTGAATTAATTATGTATATTTCTGGAGGATTAGGATCACCATTTTAGAATTATATGTATTATTAACTATTTCACAAGGTTTTCATGTAAAATCAAAAATAGCCATATATACCATATAATATGTATACCATATTTTTGTATACCATATAATATGTATTTAGCATATAGTATCTGAATCAGAGATACATTTATTTTGCATATATTCAGTCTTGATGAGTTCTCATGCAGCTTTCCCTAATCTGCTCCACCATTTCTCAATTGGCTTATGGCAGCAGCCTTTTGACTGGTATACTGGTCAACAGTTTCTTTTTAGAGTTAGCTGTCTTTCTTAAACAAAAGCCTCATCCTCTGGGGAAATATAGTCACATAAAACAAATCAATAAACTTTCTTCCCTAGGATTCAATAAGTTGGAAAAAAAGTAGGAGCAGTAGGACACGAAAGGAGGGGTACAAGTTTTTCCCATACATTTTGAAAATTGTCATCCATAGAATTGTTCATAAATTACTGATTCCAATTCCTTCTGAAACAGGATAGTGGGAGAAAAATGAGTGGACACATTTCTGAAAGCTTCTAGGGATAACAGAAATCTAGAAGGAAGAATCTACAATAGGGCTATGGGATGGCAGTAAGTTGGCAGAGCAGCAACAAATGTGAAATGTAAGCCACAGACCACCAACCAGTTCAGGTGAATAGCCCTTAATGTGGGTCAAGGAATTTCAGGGCTTGTCAAATTCATTCTCCTTTGAAAAGGAAAAAACTGGGAAAGGCCTGGTAAATTTCGAGGTTCCTACCTCTCAGAACAGAGACTTCAGAGAATGGAGACAGTAAAGACAAAGGGAATAAGGAAATTAAGAACTGGTGGAGGTATTGATGGCCAGAGGAAAGATGAGCAGAAATCTCAGCTTAGTGTTGTCTTCTGCTGCAGATAAACAGTGTTGTATCTGAAACTAATCCTAAGGTTTACTGAGCTTTGTCCTTGAAATATTAGTCAACAATTGACTTACAAACAACTTAGAAAAGAGAATAAGGTGAATGAGATAAATAGTGAAAACCCACAGGAAAAATACAATTACCAGCAGGTTATATGGCAGGACACTTTGAATTCCAAGAGACCCCACCAAAAAAATGGGACAATAACCCCAGAAATGTAATTAACATAGTTACATTGACAATGTATCAAGATCAAAACATTGCTAGAACTAAGCTACTAGGAAAATACGAACAAGTATGTATTATATTCACACTAGGAACATGAGCAATATTATGCCTAGTGATGAATGTAGTAAGAACTGTGTAGAGCTCATATATACAAATATCATTTGAAATAAGCGGAGGCACTTGAAGACTTGAATGTGTTGAAGAAACTGCTTCATTCTTGAAAACTCCATATTTTAAATTGACGAATTTTCCTTTAAAGGGTCTGTAGATGAGATGTAAACTCAACAAAAGAAAGAGTTTTTTCAAACTGAGGAGTGAAACTTCATAAAAGTTTTCTAAAGTTCATTTGAAGCATTAAAATAAGTGACTAGCCATTGAGGGCGAGGAGAAATGGACCAACAGAATAGAGAACAGTGAATACAACCTGCTGGTAAATATATCATGACACTAAAATAATGGGAAGGAAAAAGAAGCTCTGCTTAATTCCTTACCCCAGAATATTTTCAACATATAATACAAAAATTCAAAGCTTGCAAGTCTGAGAAGAATTATGTACATTAGTATTTTAAGCAAGAAAACATTTTTTGACTATGCTATGAAACCAGGAAATCCAAAAATAAATGACCAGAGTTTGACCTATGAAAACTTAATCTTCATTATGACAAAAAGTGAAAACAGTAAGCCTCCATAACATCAGTGCCAAAATAAAGAGAAAGAAAAATGGAGTTACTTTGGGGAAGAGTGCTTGTTGCATGCAAGAAACCAAAAAAAGTCTAATATCTAATGGGTTTATATATCAGTGGGGGCATTTGGAGAGTTGGGTTGAGCAAGAAAACCTTCATAGTAGAGCAACATCTTAGCTCCTTTTGAAGATGTGAAGGAGGACGATCAAAGAGGAAGGGAGTGAAGTTGACGAAATTACAGATATGTAAATTTTGAGGCAGAGAATAGCTTGAGATGAGGCTGAAAGTATAAATAGGGATCGGATGATAGATGGGATGATAAAGGGCTCACATTTTGTGCTGTAGATCATGAAAAGCCAAACAGACATTTTAATCTTGAGAATAACATTGTTTCTGCATTTGAAAAGATCAGTTGAGTTTTGCATGAATTTGAAGGGAACAAAACCAGATGCTGGTGAATTCACACCCTATTTTAATAGCTCAGGCAATGGCTTGCGAATGTTGACACTTAAGAAACAAATAGCCTTGGGAGATATTTAGGTAGTATCTTGTGAGAAATTGGATGTGAAAGGTGAGAGAAGGAAAGAAATGAATTATAGCCCCTATTTTGCCTCTGTACTCTTGAAGTACAACAAAAGAGGGAAAAAGAGTGAGGGATAAGTGAAGAACTTTGGAGGACACTGAACATTGAAAGTAAAACAGAAATTGGTTCATTCTGAACTTGGAAGCATCAAATGTTAAGGGGGTCAGAAATTCCACATTTTCTCTCTTTTCTCATTATCTGCTTCTTTAAAAAATTGAATTCTAGCTATCTGCAGTAAGATCAAAATAAGAAGAATCATTATTTTTGAGATCAAGATGTTGATATTGAGAGAATGCTAACTCTTACCATGTTAAAAAGTATTTACTTAAAAATATAAACTTTTCAGTTATTGTATTCCCCCTCACCAGCCTATACTGGTACACTTTTTAAAAAGTTGTGTATGAGCTGATGAAATCTAAAGAAGCTAAAAATTATTCCGTACAAAAAATAACCCACCTGTTCAGTGAATTCACAGCTGTTAACACATTTTACTGAGATTGGCCCACATCAGTAAAACAGATTTCTGCTTACTTCTGATTTTAGAACATGCATCATCCAGCCTTCTTATAAATTCTGTGCTGTTTTTATATCAGTTGCTTCCTTAAGAATAGTACATAGATCAATGGAATCAACTAAGAAGATCAGAGTTATATCAGAATGTTAGATTGGATCAGTGGTGAAAGGAAAACAGTTCACTAACTGTTGCTTGAATGCTGGGTTATCATGAGGAAAAAATTATCCCTATTATCACCATTATTAAAAATTAAATCCAATAATGACCCTAGTCTCATACATGAAAATAAATTCCAGGGGTATTAATTAAAAAATAAATGTGGATATATTTTTAGAAGAAAATTAGGAGATTATGACATCAAGGCAGAGAAGGGAAACAGCACAAACTACAAGGCTAAATATTCATACATTCTAATGCATTAATTCTAATCCTTTTAAAGAGGAGACAATATAAAGACAGTGAAGAGATAAGCTACATTTTGATAGAAGACATCTGCAGAATACCCAGTAAAATGGGCAAAATGACATTATTTTTACAAATAAGGAACCAAAAATTTTTCATAACAAAACATTTAAAGGTGGAAGAAAAAAATTTCCGGTGAGATCTGGAACAATAGGAACACTCTTTCTCAACTGGTACAAATGTACATATGTTTTTTGGAGAACATAGGGCATTACCTAATAACACAATCACTGCAGATGGTGACTGCAGTCATGAAATTAAGACTCTTAAACTCCTTGGAAGGAAAGTTATGACCAACCTAGACAGCATATTAAAAAGCAGAGACATTACTTTGCCAGCAAAGGTCCATCTCATCAAGGCTATGGTTTTTCCAGTAATCATGTATGGATGTGAGAGTTGGACTATAAAGAAAGCTGAGCACTGAACAATTGATGCTTTTGAACTGTGGTGTTGGAGAATACTCTTGAGAGTCCCTTGGACTGCAAGGAGATCCAACCAGTCCATTCTAAAGGATATCAGTCCTGTGTGTTCATTGGAAGAACTGATGTTGAAGCTGAAACTCCAATCCTTTGGCCATCTGATGTGAAGAGCTGACTCATTTGAAAAGACCCTGATGCTGGGAAAGGTTGAAGGCAGGAGGAGAAGGGGACGACAGAGGATGAGATGGATGAATGGCATCACTGACTTGATGGAGATGTTTTTGAGTAAACTCCGGGAGTTGGTGATGGACAGGGAGGCCTGGCGTGCTGTGTGTGGTTCATGAAGTTGCAAAGAGTTGGACACGACTGAGCAACTGAACTGAAGTGAACTGAACGGACTTAGTTTATTTTCAATTGATTTACATACATTCCAAGTAAACATAAACTTCTCATGCTCTCTGTATTCTTCATGACCTTCGAGGGATCTCAAAATATTTTGGTCTGAGACTCCATCAGGTTTAAGTAAGAAGTCTCTTACAGAAAACAGTTGAAAACAAAACTGTTATGTCCTTTAGTGCTGGAATACACTAGCTAGGATCTCAAAACATTTAATTACTGAATTAAAAATAAATACCTTTGAGAGGCATTAATTATGTGAATTGTATGTTCTATGTAATTTTTAATAAAAATTATGGTGAGTGTGATTTTGAAAAGAAAACCCAACAAACTGCCTTTCAGTAAGAAAGTTGAATAGAATTATGGTTCATTGTACCAAGCCATAATGAAAGACCACAGTTTGTATCAAGTTACTCTACATATTCACCAGATGAAGCTGCTACTGCCCTTTAAATATACCATATGCACAAATTGCTCATCTTAAAATTGTTGCTATATTTTATTGAGCTATATGATTGTGTAATCAGATTACTTTTATTCTAAGAACCCTGTATTATTGATGAATATGTGTGCATTTTATCATTTGGGCATTTGTTTCCTAAGGCCACTTCATCTATCACTGTCAGAGGTGTTGGGATCACATGTTTCAGATCTGCTAAGATATAATCGAATACCTTGGTATGAATAAAACATAAATATTGACACACAAAAATACATGCTGTTTTATTATTGTTTTATATTTGTCCCCTGCATACATAGGAATTCTGACATTGTTTCATGTGATTCTCATAAACATACGGAACATTTATAATCATTTTTATTGCATTATTAAGTATATTTCCATCTGCATTCAATTCCTGCTCTAAGTATTGCTTTTTGAATTGAAATATAATTTATGTACAATATCATGGTAATTTTTGGTATATTACATAATAATTTGACATTTGCCTCCTTTATGAATTAATCAGCACAACAAGTCTAGTAACCCACTGTCCCTATAAAATTTCAGTATTACTGACCATATTCCTTATACTGTATATTATACATCCCTGTGGCTTACTTATTTTATTGGACATTTCTACCCCTCATGTATTTATGTATTTCACTTTCCACACCCTTTTCCTCTCTGTTCACCATGCCATTTGTTCTTTGTATCTATGAGTCTGTGTTTGTTTTGTTTGTGGTTTAGATTGCATGAAATTGTATAGTATTTGTCTTTTTTTGTCTGACTTGTTTTACTTAGCATAATCATTATCTTTGAATGTGCTGAGAAATGATCAAGGGTAAATACTAATCTCATCCAGTGAAGATCCTTCCAGTATCAACTTTCCTCACATTTTGCTGCTTTTGTTCTTTATCTATTGCTTTCAAGCTATTTTCTTCTTTTAATATATCAACATCCTGGAATTTTTAATTGTTTTTTTTTTTTTTTTTCTGGGAGAGTTTGTTGATGCAAGTTCTGCCTTTTTTTTTTTTTTTGTAGATCAGATTATCTGTTTCTCCATATTGCATGTGATAGATGAAACATGAAAAAATTGCAAAAAAATTAGAAAATGTTTCAGGTACTACCTAGACTTTTTCCTTAGCTTGCATTTGGTGGCTCTTCTCTTGTTGCCTCTTCACATTGTTGTCCTTTTTTGGAAATGTACACACCTGGTGTTTCTCTTTTGTGTTCAAATTTCCTGTTCTCATGAAGACACCAATCAGATTACCTTGATTCAGATGGGAAAGAATCTGCCTCCAGTTTAGGAGACTGGGCTCAGTCCCTGGGTTGGGAAGATCCTCTGGAGATGGGAATGGCTGCCCACTCCACTATTCTTGCCTGGAGAATTCCATGGACAGAAGGGCTTGGCAGGCTATATTTCATGAGGTTGCAAAGAGTCTGACGTAACTGAGTGACTAACACACACACAGCACACAGATTACATTAGGGTCCACCATAATGGCCTCATTTTAACTTATTAACATCTTTAAAGGCCCTACCTCCAAATACAGTCACATTCTGAGGTACCTGGGTTAGGACTGCAACAAATAAATTTTAGGGGGACAAAATTCAGCTTGTAACACTCTACTAGATTCGAATTCAGGAAACTGTAGATTGTATCTGTTATTGCTCATCAATATATTCCCAGCAACTAATATGCAAAATAGAAATTTAGTAAATATTTATTAAAGAAAGTGAACAAGTGGAATATTGAAGTAGTCTTGGAAAACTTATGTTTTGGGGTCTTTTTATGTTGTATAAATAGTATTATGTTATATAATTCATTTCTGATTTGACTTTTTTAAACTCTGTGCTTATAAGATAGATCTATGGACATCTATCCAGTCATTCTAACTGCTACACAGTTTTTCATAGTACATAACTATTGTATTTTATTTTCCATTCTCTTTAGGATAAACTGTACAGTTTCCACCCTCACAGCACTGCTGTGATTGATTTATGTCTTGCGTTGTCAACTCATGATTGTATGAAAGTATCTTGAGGGTTGTGGTTCAGTTGCTTAGTTGTGTCCAACTCTTTGCAACCCCATGGACTGCAGCACTCCAGGCTCCCCTGTCCTTCACCATCTCTCAGAGCTTACTCAAACTCATGTCTATTGAGTCGATGTCCTCCAACCATCGTGTCCTCTGTCGTCCCCTTTTCCTCCTGCCTTCAATCTTTCCCAGCATCAGGGTCTTTTCCAATGAGTCAGTTCTTCACATCAGGTGGCCAAAGGATTGGAGCTTCAGCTTCAGCACCAGTCCTACCAATGAATATTCAGGGTTGATTTCCTTTAAGATTGACAGATTTTATCTCCTTGCAGTTCAAGGGACTCTCAAGAGTCTTCTCCAACACCACAGTTCAAAAAGCATCCATTCTTTGGTGCTCAGCCTTCTTTATGGTCCAGCTCTCACATCCATACATGACTACTGGAAAATCATACTTTGACTACATGGACCTTTGTTGGCAAAGTAATGTCTCTGCTTTTTGATACACTGTCTAGTTTAGTCATAACTGCTAGTCATAAGCTGTTTCCCTCATAGTTCAGTTGGTAAAGAATGCGCCTGCAATGCAGGAGACCCTGGTTCAATTCCTGGGTTGGGAAGATTCCCTGGAGAAAGGATAGGCTACCCACTCCATATTTTTGGGCTTCCCTTGTGGCTCAGCTGGTAAAGAATCTGCCTGAAATGTGGGAGACTTGGGTTTGACCCCTGGGTTGGGGAGATCTCCCGGAGAAGGGAAAGGTTACCCACTCCAGTATTCTGGCCTGGAGAATTCCATGGACTGTATAGTCCATGGCTCACAAAGAGTCGGACACGACTGAGTGACTTTGACTTTCTTTTCTAGGATAGTCATAGCTTTTCTTCTAAGGAGTAAGTGTCTTTTAATTTCATGGCTGCACCCTGTGCAGTGATTTTTGGAGCCCCCCAAAATAAAGTCTCTCACTGTTTCCATTGTTTCCCTGTCTATTTCTCATGAAGTGATGGGACCCGATGCTATGATCTTAGTTTTTTGAGTGCTGAGTTTTAAGCCAGCTTTTTCACTCTCCTCTTTCAATTTCATCAAGAGGCTCGTTAGTTCCTCTTGGCTTTCTGCCATTAGGGTGGTGTCATCTGCATATCTGAGGTTGATATTTCTCCTGGAAGTCTTGACTCCAGCTTGTGCTTCATCCAACTCGGCATTTCGCATGATGTACTCTGTATATAAATTGATGACAGGGTGAAAATATACAGCCTTGATGTACTCCTTTCCCAATTTGGAACAAGTCTGTTGTTCCATGTCCAGTTCTAACTGTTGCTTCTTGACATACATACAGGTTTTGCAGGTAAAGTAGTCTGGTATTCCCATCTCTTTAAGAATTTTGCAGTTTGTTGTGATCCACACAATCAGAGGCTTTAGCATAGCCAATGAAGGAGAAGTAGATGTTTTTCTGGAATTCTCCTGCTTTTTCTGTGAGCCAACAGATGATGGCCATTTGATCCCTGGTTCCTTGGCCTTCTCTACATCCAGTGTGTACATCTGAATGTTCTCGGTTCATGTACTGTTTAAGCCTAGCTTGGAGGATTTGAGCACTACCTTGCTAGCATGTGAAATGAGTGCAATTGAGAGTACAGAGTGGAACTGCCGAATTTTAGGGTTTCAGTTCAGTTCAGTTCAGTTCAGTACACTCACTCAGTCATGTCTGACTCTTTGCGATCCCATGGACTGCAGCACACTAGGCCTCCCTGTCCATCATCGAGTCCCAGAGTTTACTCAAACTCATGTCCACTGAGTTGGTGAGGCCATTCAACCATCTTATCCTCTGTTGTCCCCTTTTCCTCCTGCCTTCAGTCTTTCCCAGCATCAGGGTCTTTACAAATGAGTCAGTTCTTCGCATCAGGTGGCCAAGTATTGGAGTTTCAGCTTCAACATCAGTCCTTGCAATGGATATTCAGTCCTTTAGGATGGACTGGTTGGATCTCCTTGCAGTCCATGGGATGCTCAAGAGTATTCTCCAACACCACAGTTCAAAAGCATCAGTTCTTCAGCACTCAGCTTTCTTTATAGTCCAAGTCTCACATCCATACATGACTACTGGAAAAGCCATAGCTTTGGCTAGATGGACCATTGTTGGCAAAGTAATGTCTCTGCTTTTTAAAATGCTGTTTAGGTTGGTCATAACTTTTCTTCCAAGGAGCAAGTGTCTTTTAATTTCATGGCTGCAGTCACCATCTGCAGTGATTTTGGAGCCTCCTCAAATAAGGGATCATTCTGTCGTTTTTGAGATTGTATCCAAGTACTGCATTTCGGACTCTTTTGTTGACTATGAGGGCTACTCCATTTCTTCTAAGGGACTCTTGTCCACAGTAGTAGATTTAATGGTCATCTGAGTTAAAGTCACCCATTCCAGTCCATTTTAATTTGCTGATTCCTAAAATGTCTATGTTCATTCTTGCTATCTCCTGTTTTACCACTTCCAATTTGCCTTGATTCATGGACCTAATATTCCAGGTTCCTATGCAATATTGCTTTTTGCAGCATTGGACTTTACTTCTATCACCAGTCACATCCACAACTGGGTGTTGTTTTTGTTTTGGCCCCATCTCTTCATTCTTTCTGAAGTTGTTTCTCCACTCTTCTGCAGTAGCTTACTGGGCACCTACTGACCCGGAGAATTCATTTTTCAGTGTCCTGTCTTTTTACCTTTTCATACTGTTCATGTGAGGAGATACCCCACGTCCAAGGGCAGAGAAGCTCCAGAAAGATGGTAAAAGGGGCAAATTCGTGTTTAGAATCAAACTCCATACCTTCCAGAGATGCTCAGAGGGCTCAAACAAATCTTGTGCACACCAGGACCCAGAGACCCCACAGAGACTGAGACAGAACTGTGTTTGGGAGTCTCCTGTGGAGGTACAGGTCAGCAGTGGACGGCTGCAGGAGCAGGACTCTGGGTGCAGCAGACCTGGGTATGGCATAAGCCCTCCTGTAGGGCCACCATAGAGCTGCCAGAACATACACAGTATTGGGGAAATCGACTCTTGGAGGCACAAACAGAAACTTGTGCACACCAGGACCCAGGAGAAAGGAGCAATGACCCACAAGAGACTGACCCAGACTTGCCCAGGAGTGTCCAGGAGTCACCAGCAGAGGCGTGGGTCGTGGTGGCTTGCTGCAGGGTTGAGGGCACTGAATGTAGCAGTGCATGCAGGGACCTTTTGAAGGAGGTCACCATTATCTTCATTACCTCCACCATACTTTGGCCTCTGGTCAAATAACAGGGAGGGAACACAGTCCCACCTTTCAGCAGAAAATTGGATTAAAGATTTACTAAGCATCCTGAAAAATGATGCTGTGAAAGTGCTGCACTCAATATGCCAGCAAATTTGGAAAACTCAGCAGTGGCCACAGGACTGGAAAAGGTCAGTTTTCTTTCCAATCCCAAAGAAAGGCAATGCCAAAGAATGCTCAAACTACCACACAATTGCACTCATCTCTTATGCTAGTAAAGTAATGCTCAAAATTCTCCAGGCCAGGCTTCAGCAATACGTGAAATGTGAACTTCTTGATGTTCAAGCTGGTTTTCGAAAAGGCAGAGGAACCAGAGATCAAATTGCCAACATCCGCTGGATCATGGAAAAAGCAAGAGAGTTCCAGAAAAACATCTCTTTCTGCTTTATTGACTATGCCAAAGCCTTTGACTGTGTGGATCACAGTAAACTGTGGAAACTTCTGAGAGAGATGGGAATACAGACCACCTGACCTGCCTCTTGAGAAATCTGTATGCAGGTCAGGAAACAACAGTTAGAACTGGACATGGAATAACAGACTGGTTCCAAATAGGAAAAGGAATACATCAAGGCTGTATATTGTCACCCTGGTTATTCAACTTATGTGCAGAGTACATAATGAGAAACGCTGGGCTGGAAGAAACACAAGCTGGAATCAGGGTTGCCGGGAGAAATATCAATAACCTCAGATATGCAGATGACACCATCCTTATGGCGGAAAGTGAAGAGGAACTAAAAAGCCTCTTGATGAAAGTGAAAGAGGAGAGTGAAAAAGTTGGCTTAAAGCTCAACATTGAGAAAACGAAGATCATGGCATCTGGTCCCATGACTTCATGGGAAATAGATGGGGAAACAGTGGAAACAGTGTCAGACTTTATTTTGGGGGGCTCCAAAATCACTGCAGATGGTGATTGCAGCCATGAAATTAAAAGACACTTACTCCTTGGAAGGAAAGTTATGACCAACCTAGATAGCATATTCAAAAGCAGAGACATTACTTTGCCAACAAAATTCCATTTAGTCAAGGCTATGGTTTTTCCTGTGGTCATGTATGGATGTGAGGGTTGCGCAGTGAAGAAGGCTGAGTGCCACAGAATTGACGCTTTTGAACTGTGGTGTTGGAGAAGACTCTTGAGAGTCCCTTGGACTGCAAGGAGATCCAACCAGTCCATTCTGAGGGAGATCAGCCCTGGGATTTCTTTTGAAGGAATGATGCTAAAGCTGAAACTCCAGTACTTTGGCCACCTCATGCGAAGTGTTGACTCATTGGAAAAGACTCTGATGGTGTGAGGGATTGGAGGCAGGAGGAGAAGGGGGCTACAGAGGATGAGATGGCTGGATGGCATCACTGACTCGATGGACATGAGTCTGAGTGAACTCTGGGAGTTGGTGATGGACAGGGAGGCCTAGCGTGCTGTGATTCATGGGGTCACAAAGAGTCGGACATGACTGAGCAACTGAACTGAAGCATGGCTCAGATGGTAAAGCATCTGCTTGGAATGCGGGAGAGCAGGGTTTGACCCCTGCGTTGGGAAGATCCCCTGGAGAAGGAAATGGCAACCCACTCCAGTACTCTCCCTGGAAAATCCCATGGACAGAGGAGTCTGGTAGCTATAGTCCATGGCATTGCAGAGTTGGACACGACTGAGCGGCTTCACTTTCACTTTTAAGCATGGCCCTACCCATTCAAACAGGACCCAGCTTCCCCCTCAGTCAATCTGTCCCATCAGGAAGCTTCCATAAGCCTCTTATCCTTCTGCTTCATTTTTGGGTGTTAGTTCTAGAACTGCTTGTAGGTCTTAACAGAACCAGTCAACTTCAGCCTCTTTAGCATTACTGGTCAGGCAGAGACTTGAATTACTGTGATAATGAATGATTTGCCTTGGAAACAAACAGAGATCATGCTATTGTTTTTGAGATTGCATACAAGTCTATGCCCTGACCAGTAATTCTGAAGAAGATGAAGCTGAATGGCTCTATGAAGACCTACAAGCCATTCTAGAACCGACACCCCAAAAGGACATCCTTTTCATTATAGGGGAGTGGAATGCAAAAATAAGAAGTCAAGAAACACCTGGAGTAACAGGCAAATTAGGCCTTGGAGTTCAGAATGAAACATGGCAAAGTGAGTAGAGTTTTGCCAAGAGAATGCACTGGTCATAGCAAACACCCTCTTCCAACAACACAAGAGAAGACTACACATGGACATCATCAGATGGGGAATACCCAAATCAGATTGATTATATTCTTTGCAGCCAAAGATGGAGAAGCTCTATACAATCAACAGGAAAAAGACCAGGAGCTAACTGTGGCTCAGATCATGAACTCCTTATTGCCAATTTCAGACTTAAAGAAAGTAGGGAAAACCACTAGACCATTCAGGTATGACCTATATTGAATCCCTTATGATTATGCAGTGGAATTGAGAAATAGATTCAAGGGATTAGATCTGATAGACAGAGTACCTGAAGAACTATGTTCGGAGGTTAGTGACATTTTACAGGAGACAGGGAGCAAGGCCATCTCCAAGAAAAAGAAATGCAAAAAGGCAAAATGGTTGTCTGAAGAGGCCGTATAAATAGCTGAGAAAAGAAGAGAAGCTAAAGGCAAAGGAGAAAAGGAAAGATATACCCATCTGAATGCAGAGTTCCAAAGAATACCAAGGAGAGATAAGAAAGCCTTTCACAGTGATCAATGCAAAGAAATAGAGGAAAACAATAGAATGGGAAAGATTAGAAATCTCTTCAAGAAAATTAGAGATACCAAGGGAACTTTTCAGGCAAAGATGGGCACCATAAAGGACAGAAATGGTATGGACCTAACAGAAGCAGAAAATATTAAGAAGAGGTGGCAAGAATACACAGAAGGACTATACCCAGATAATGATGGTGTGATCACTCACCTAGGGCCAGATATGCTGAAATGTGAAGTCAAGTGGGCCTTAGAAAGCATCATTGCGAACAAAACTAGAGGAGGTGATGGAATTCCAATGAATCTATTTCAAATCCTAAAAGATGATGTGAAAGTGCTGCACTCAATATGCCAGCAAATTTGGAAAACTCAGCAGTGGCCACAGGACTGGTAAGGGTCAGTGTTCATTCCAATTCCAAAGAAAGGCAATGCCAAAGAATGCTCAGCCTACTGCACAATTGCACTCATCTCACATGCTAACAAAGTAATGCTCAAAATCTTCCCAGCTAGGCTTCAACAGTCCATGAACTGTGAGCTTCCAGATGTTAAAACTGGATTTAGAAAAGGGAGAGGAAGCCGATATCAAATTGCCAACATCTGTTGGATCATGAAAAAAGGAAGAGAGTTCCCAAAAAACATCTATTTTTGCTTTATTGACTATGCCAAAGCTTTTGTGTGGATCACAACAAACTGTGGAAAATTCTTAAAGAGATGGGAATACCAGACCACCTAACCTACCTTGTGAGAAATCTGTATGCAGGCCAAGAAGCAACAGTTAGAACTGGACATGGAACAACAGACTGGTTCCAACTAGGGAAAGGTGTCTGTCAAGACTGTATATTATCACCCTGCTTATTTAACTTGTATGCCGAGTACATTATGGGAAGTACTGGACTGGATGAAGCACAAGCAGGAATCAAGATTGCTGGGAGATATATCAATATCCTCAGATATACAGATGACACCACCCTTATGGCAGAAAGCGATGAAGAACTAAAGAGCCTTTTAATTAAAGTGAAAGAGGAGAGTGAAAAGTGGACTTGAAGCTCAACATTCAGAAAATTAAGATCATGGCATCTGGTCCCATCACTTCACGGCAAATAGATGGGGAAACAGTGGAAACAGTGTCAGACTTTATTTTTTGGGGCTCCAAAACCACTGCAGATGGTGACTGCAACCATGAAATTAAAAGCCATTTGCTCCTTGGAAGAAAAGTTATGACCAACCTAGACAGCATATAAAAAAGCAGAGACATTACTCTGCAACAAAGGTCTTTCTAGTCAAAGCTATGGTTTTTCCAGTAGTCATGTATGGATGTGAAAGTTGGACTATAAAGAAAGCTTTGATGCTTTCGAACTGTGGTGTTGGGGAAGACTCTTGAGAGTCCATTTGACAGCAAGGAGATCCAACACGTCAGTCCTAAAGGAAATCAGTCCTGAATATTCTTTGGAAGGACTGATGCTAAAGCTGAAACTCCCATCCTTTGGCCACCTGATGCAAAGAACTGACTCATTTGAAAAGACCCTGATGCTGGGAAAGATTGAAGGTGGGAGGAGAAGGGGACGACAGAGGATGAGATGGTTGGATGGTATCACTGACTGAATGGACATGAGTTTGAGTCAACTCCGGGAGTTGGTGATGGACAGGGAGGTCTGGTGTGCTGCAGCCTATGCAGTTGCAAAGAGTTGTATATGACTGAGTGACTGAACTGAACTGACTGAACTCAATAAAGGAAAGAATAAGTATAGAAGAATAATATTTTCACCATTATTTTGCTACAATTGGTTATTAAAGTGTTTTACCTTTTTATGACATATGGTAAAAAAAAAATCTACATTTCATTATTTTAGCTCAGTTTTCTATGAGAGATGGTATTTTTCTATTATTAACATAATCATGTATAATTTTCCTGACATTTCTATAAATAGAAATATTTATATTCATATGTACACCTTTATGTATTTATAATTATAATTAAGATATTACAGATTTTCCACCAAATTTGTATGATGGAGAACTTTAAATTCTAAAGTCTTGCTTTTTGCAATACCAAAAAAATTTGTTGCAAATAGTTGATATTAAGCTTTGAGACTTTCAAAATATTCTTCATAGGTTGTGATTTACATGTCTAGGTAGTTTATGTCATTAGGATCTTTTCTAAACAGAGCCATCCAGTCCATCATCTTCTGAAATAACTATTCTTTCAATTACACTTTAGTAAGTAATATTTAATTCATTTTTTAAAGTTAATTATTTCATTCATTGTTGAGACTCTGCTTTGCTGCTTGACACTGTTCTTTCTTGGCATCTTCAAAAAGGGAATAATTTTAGCTTATTGAGCTGTTTCTAGATAGGGTGAAGAGAGGTGAGTGCAGCCCAGGGGATTAGCTTCTAGCCAGGCTTTTCTGGATCACTGAACATTACCTTATAAACAAACATCTGACTGCTAAAAACTCAAAGTCTATTTTCACATTCATTTTATGAATTTCATTCATGTCATTTCTTTTCACTTATTCTTTTTGCAAGGTGAGGATGCATTCTCAATTTGATATTTTCGTTCCAGAGAGTAGCTCTAAAAGTACTATTAAAATAATGCATGCTTGCTTTTTATGCCTTTCATTTTCAGTTTTGTAGGATTTTGAACAGAGTGATTGTTAATACACCATGGCAACATTAGTTATGTTTGCATGTGTGAAAAAGTAAACATTGGAATATGAAAATATTGAAAATTCTTGGAAAGAAAAAAATCTATCTCAATTGTTTTGCTAATGCTGCCTCAATTCAGTTTGCAGTTATTTACTCTGGTTCAGTGAATATCTAGAACAAAAATCCAACTGAACTTATCCTAGTAAGTAAGGCTTTTTTAAGAAAGGTTAATGCACATTGCTTATGACTTTTGTTCATGAGATGAATTTTTATTTTTCATACTAAAGCCACAAGTAAATCCAGGATTCATGAACTGAATTATGTAGACATAAAGAATTAAATTAGATTTAACATATGCATGTTCCTAATCTCATGCTCTGTGTCAACCATGTCTTCAGTTACAGCAATTACTAACAACAACCGGGAGAAATATCAATAACCTCAGATATGCAGATGACACCACCCTTATGGCAGAAAGTGAAGAGGAACTAAAAAGCCTCTTGATGAAAGTGAAAGAGGAGAGTGAAAAACTTGGCTTAAAGCTCAACATTCAGAAAACAAAGATCATGGCATCTGGTCCTATGACTTCATGGAAAACATATGGGGAAACCGTGGAAACAGTGTCAGACTTTATTTTTTGGGGCTCCAAAATCACTGTAGATGATGATTGCAGCCATGAAATTAAAAGACGCTTATTCCTTGGAAGAAAAGCTATGACCAACCTAGATAGCATATTCAAAAGCAGAGACGTTACTTTGCGAACTAAGGTCCGTCTAGTCAAGGCTATGGTTTTCCTGTGGTCATGTATGGATGTGAGAGTTGGACTGTGAGGAAAGCTGAGCGCTGAAGAATTGATGCTTTTGAACTGTGATGTTGGAGAAGACTCTTGAGAGTCCCTTGGACTGCAAGGAGATCCAACCAGTCCATTCTAAAGGAGATCAGCCCTGGGATTTCTTTGGAGGGAATGGTGCTAAAGCTGAAACTCCAGTACTTTGACCACCTCACGTGAAGAGTTGACTCATTGGAAAAGGCTCTGATGCTGGGAGGGATTGGGGGCAGGAGGAGAAGGGGACGACAGAGGATGAGATGGCTGGATGGCATCACTGACTTGGACTTGATTGTGAACTCTGGGAGTTGGTGATGGACAGGGAGGCCTGGCATGCTGCGATTCATGGAGTCGCAAAGAGTCAGACACGACTGAGCGACTGAACTGAACTGACATGCTACTTATCAGTGTTCTTTGCTAGGTGGGAAATATTGAGGGCGTTTGCACATCTGTATTTTCAATATGGTATCCCCAGTGCCCAGTGTGTAACAGTGGATGCTCAGTAAGTTCAATCAAAGGAAGGAAAATATAGTTATATAGTTAAGTTCATTAAAATCAATTTAAACAAAAGTCAACGAGTTAAGCACACAGGAATTACCCACATAAAACTGTTTAGAAAAATAGAGCACCTTTGGCTAGAGACAAGTAAGTATCAGTGTAGGGTGATATTACAATAGATGGAGTTTTTATTTATACTATTATATTTATATAAAGTTTATTATTTATACAAAGTTTGTATTATTCTAAAGACAGGAGGAAGTACAAAACTAACAACCTACATGCTGAATTTTATTGGGTGCTTTTGAATTGGTTTGAGCTGCCAGCACAGCTTGTAGACCTAATCGAGTTTTGATCTCCTAGTTTTCTCCTGCTTATCATGTCATTTTTAGCCTAAGATGTAACTTCTGCTAGAGGGGTCAGACTTGGTTTGGAAGAATTGGTAATTGCAAAACTCTTTGTTGCTGAATTAGAAGGAATGATTGTTAGAGTCATTTTGTTTTATCTTTATAAGCAGTTTCTAACCTTGAATTTGCCATTTTCACAAGGGTTCAGCAGGCATTTTCCACCCTTTGCAGTTTTGATTTGCTGGTCTGTGTCAACCTAAGGTTTTAAGCGACAGGTCTATTAGAGGACAGCAGATTGTGATGGGTGGATAAGCTTCGTATCTGAGTATGTTCTGAAAAAGTGTTTAGCTACTATGAAAAGTTCAAATTTTCAAATACAGAGGCCCCAACACATGTCCTAATTTGAAAGAGTTTAAAGGAGCTTTGAAGGGTCTTCCTGATGGCTCAGTTGATAAAGAATATGCCTGCAATGTGGGAAACCTGGGTTCGATCCCTGGGTTGGGAAGATCCCCTGGAGGAAGGCACGGCAACCCACTCCAGTATTCTTGCCTGGGAAATCTCATGGACAGAGGAGCCTGGTGGGCTACAGTCCATAGGGTTGCAAAGAGTTGGACATGATGAAGCGACTAAGCACAAAGGGGCTTTGAGGAACTTTACCCTCATCCACAATGGGATTCACGCTTGAACAGATGAGGTTGTAAAGAAAGTCATACTGTGGGGATAGGAAATTAACCTTGTGAGGAAAATACTCCAGGGAGTCATTATTAGTAGGGACAAAGGAAGGCGCCATGGAGACTGGGTTAGACGGATCAGCATGGTCTCTCCCACCAGATGCTGCCTCTCTTTCCAAATGTTGATGGTACTGGCAAGATGAGCTCTGTGGAATGGATAAGGGCTTCCAAAACCTCTGCTATGAGAAGCCCCCTTGAAAGTAGAAGTTGCTCACCACTAGAGCAAGAAGAATCAATAGGATAAAGTGAAGACCTGGGGAGGGCCTGGGGGAGCTCAGTTACAGTGCTGGCAGTGACTAAAATTAACTCGATATTTTAACTTGTGTTGGTGATTGCAAAAGAAGAAGAATGCAAATGAAAGTAAATGAGATTTGTTTCCTTATACTGACTACTTGTTTTTAGTGTGGGCAAATCTAAATGTCAAAAATGAAAATGATCTGATCTTTTTTTAAAAAAACTTTTTATTAGAGTATAGTTGCTTTACAATGTTGTGTTAGTTTCTGCCAAACAGCAAAGTGAATCAGCTATAATGTGTATGTATATCCACTCTTTTTGGAACTTCCTTCCCATGTAGGTCACCACAGAGCATTGAGTAGGGTTCCCTGTGCTACAACAGTAGGTTCTCATTAGTTATCCACTTTGTACCTAGTAGTAGTGAGAGAGAGCCAGAAACTCCTACAAGATCAATCATAAGAAATAAGTTAATACTGTAGTCATGGAAATGCATATTATATTTTTGAAGCTAAATATGTACATTTGACTCTGACAGGGAAACTGGGACCTATGTTGGGTTGTATCTACAAGAACCTGTTTTAAAAAAATGTGATACAGTTTTCTTCTTCAGCATCAGCTGGGAATGATCTTGGAGCATGAAGTTTATCAGAGAGGAAGAACCTTCTCTAGCAATTATCCTCTGGGGTCAGCTCTGCAAGTTGCTCCCACATGAATAGCCTTTCCCCTTCATCCTGTTCTGACTCAACCCGTTCCTTAATAGCTTCAGACTTTATTCCCTGCAGCTCTCATGAGAGCAGCATTTGTGGACAGATGGTAAGGCAGGGTGGTATATGTGGGAAGCCTCTGTCTTTGTACAGGATTTACTTTTTGAATCTATTTATTAAGAGACCTTGGGAAAGTCTGTTGTTGCACAGCCATCTGAGTGGCATCTTGTTGGTAGAGTTTATTCAAATAGTTTTCCTGCTCTTTATGACACAGACTGATTTGGTTTTCTGTTTATTTGCTTACTATTATTTTCCATTACAGCCTCTGAAGAATAGTGTCTTTACTAACACTCTGGAATTGTACTACTCCTAAACAAATAAACAAGTAAAACTATTTGCATCAAAATTCTTTTATCCTTAAAGGTCAGCTCAAATTGTGCTTCCCTTTGGTGGTTTTTCTAGATTTCTCCTGAGTCAGAAGTGTCTTCTTTATTTTGTATGATCCTTGAGCACATTGCCTCATTTAAAGAAAACAACATCTTTTTCTGTTAATGGCATTTGATGGCTGGGAAAAGTACATCCCAAGTCTTTAAAGAACAATCTAATACTGGTTTCCTTTAAAAAAAAAAAAAAGAAACTCAGCTCTTAGATCAATGCCTTATATATAACCAATGTTTGCAAGAAGAATGTTTGGTGGATTGGTCATAAGAGAACGTGTTTTGAGAGAAGGGTAGAGGGCAATAGTTAAGAAATAGTGCTCTGAAATCAGATAATACCACGGTTTAGGTCTCATAATTTATATTCTGCTATTAGATTTATCTCCTTGGACAAATTGTTTACTGTATGAAAATTTCAGAAAAGTTCATCCACAAAATAGAATAGAAGTTGATGTATACTTTTCAAAATTCTCATTAGAATTAAATTAGGTAATATATTCAATTTAACCCTATCACTAATAGGCATTCAACAGAGAACTAGTTGTTATTATTAACTTTAATTATGATCGTTAATCTACTAGTTTTATTTTCCATAAAGATATACAAGAAAGGGTATGCTTAGGACGTATTAAACAGGCCAAGAACTAACAACAGTGGTAAGTAGCAAGTATTCTTTAGTGAGGCCAATCCTTTTGTGAGGGTGCCCCAGACAGAAGAGTGTGCATGCACCTCTAGTAACTTAAAGGAAACACAATATTATCTGGTTTTGAAAAGTAGAAAGACATTAACATTGGACATAGAAACCTTTGGAATAAAATATTGTCTTAGCTGATCATTAAGAAAAATCTTTTCATGATTTCAATAGGTCTTAACATACGAAATAATTCTATTCCAAATATTTGGTGACCAGGAGAAAATTACTGCTCTCTCTGTTTTGTCATTTAGGGTTCCACTAGGAATGCTACAGTTATTAATGACAAGTGGTTCCTGTGGAGAGACTTTTAAAGGCTCCTCTCTTGCTTGAATCCTGGCCTTTCACAGCGATGCCACAGCAGTCTCCTTTTACTGGGATTTGGGGATTCTTGCCCTCAATACTATCAACAAAAAATTACATTCATCTAACTCCGTTGCTCCCAAACGTAACCAGTTTTTGTGCTGAAACTCATGGAAAAATGAGTTCATAAAAGAACAAGATCTTTCTGGATAAAGACAAGACGCTTCTTGAAACAATAAACAGTTATGTAATACAACTGCTTCTGTGATCGAATATACTGTATAATAAAAGACTAGAAAATGTCTTGCTTATTTTCTACTAAAGATCTTACTTGAAGGCATGACTTGAAAGGCATAACTGATCTTCTAAGTTACAATTTCAGTCTAGGAATGTGCTGAAGGTGTTAAGAGTGGTGATGATTCTTATATACATTTTGTGTCTACAGTTCCTTAAACTTAAATTGTATCAGGAAAGCTCATTGTGAGATGCATTTCTGTCATTCAAGTGAATTTCTACAAAACTGGGATCAGGATGCAGAGAAAATGGCACTATTTTTAAGGATTCAAATTTCTCTTGAAATACTTAAAAATTTGTTGAGTGTCTTGAAGCACATCTAAGGGTTTTGAAAGACTCAGGTTTTGATGGCCAATTTTTTTAATCCATTGATTTCACCCACCTCTGTCATCCATCCATCCTACAAAAGGCCCTTGAGACATCAATATGTCTGCTGCGGAGATGGTCGACATTAAACAGCAATTACCCGTATGACCAGAGTTCATTTGGGAGCACTACTGAAGGAAAGTCTAGTATAGAATAAGGAATCAGAAATGGCTTTGGAAGGGTAATGCACCTGTGTTAAAACTTGAAGAAGAGGAAGATTTTTTTTTCCCCTGGTGATCTAGCAGGGGAATATAGAATGTTGCACTACTAGCGTTTTAAGAAATATTAGAAGTCAACCATTCCTCAGCTTCTCCCTGTATGTCCCTTGTCTTAGAGGGACTATTAAATACTAATTTTTTCTCGTCTCAAAGATCATTTATACAGTGATTAATATATGCCAAGCAGTTTTAAATTTTTCATATGAGTCCATTTAATCTCAAACTTATAAGGTAGGTACTATCATGATTCCCTTTTTCAAGAGGAGAGAACAGTGATACAAGTTAGATAGTTTGCCAGCTAACACAGCTGGTCCATGGTGGAAGAGGCATTCCATTGGGTTGCAGAGCTTAACTCTCACCTCCTGCACTCTGCTTGTGATAAGCAGGATGATGGCACCCTAAAGAAGTCCAGGTCCTAATTTCCTCCAATCTATGGGTATATTTACCTCAAGTAGCAAGAGACTTCACAGATGTAATTATGGATTTTGAAATGAAGCAATAACCCTGGATTACATGGGTGGGCCTGTTGACAAGTGTCCTTAAATGTGAGGAGGGAAGCAGAAAAGTTAGAGGTTTGAGGAGGGAAACAGGGGTCAGAACAATGCTATGTCTGAAAGGACATAGATAAGAAACTCAAGTGGCTCCTAGAAGCTGGAAATTTATTCCTTATATAAATCCTCTCCTTGGAGCCTCTGGAAAGAACCAGTGCTGTCAACACCTAGATCTTAAACCAGTGAACCCCATTTTGGACTTCTCTCCCCAGAACTGTAAGATAATAAAGTTGTGTAGTTTTACCACTAAGTTTGTGGTAATTTGTTACAGCAGCAGTGAGAAACTAATATAACTTTCTTAAAATAGCTTCTTTTACTTTCATACCAAATAACTACATTTATTTTTTAATTATCTCACATTCAGGGTCCTTAAGGGAAGGTATCTGAGTGATACCTGAGTATTGGTTATTTTTCTTAGGAGGCAAGATTATTGCCCAGGCAATCTTAAAAACCTTTGTCTACCCTATGGATTCCTGCTTATAGCCTGGGCTGTAATCTCTGGTCTATTTATCCAGGGACACAAGAGAGTCCCTTATGTTCACAAGGATTCCTTGTGGTGCTCAGTGACCAGGAGGGCATGGGAGTCAGTTGGAGCATCACAGATTTCTCTTCAGTGTAGCATGGCTATTATCAATTTGCTAAAAAATGAACTGTCCACTGAATGCAAGCCACATCTCTTTGCATTTTGCATGCACTGATCTAGATGTGCACTGTTATAAATTACAGTACATGTCCTGTGTCATCTGACAACTCTGCTTTATTAGCTTTTGTGTAAATGAGGTTACATAATAACAGGTGATTTATAATTGTTGTGACAGTTTTTAACTTCATTCTACTGAAGTCTAATTGGGTTTGAAAAGCATACTCTTGACTCTTGGTCTAGTGGTTGCGATCACAGACTCGGTTGTCGTATTTTCTGGGTTTGAATATTGGCTCCCATGTCCTGGGAATGTTTACTGATCTCTTCTCTCCGTTTTCCCAACTACAAATAATAGATGGTAAAAGTACCTATCTCACAGGGTTATGATAAAGACTAAATATCTTAATACATATAAAGTAATTCAGGCAGTACACAAAATACAGGCATACTTCATTTTATTGTTTTATTGGGCTTCACAGATACCATGTTTTTTACAAATTGAAGGTTTGTGGCAATCTTGCATTAAGCAAGTCTATTGGTATCATTTTTCCAACAGCATTTGCTCACTTTGTGCCTCTGTGTCACATTTTGGTAGTTCTCACACTGTTTCAAACTTTTTCATTATTATTATATTTGTTTTGGTGATCTGTAATAAGTGACCTTTGATGTTACTGTTGTAAAAAAAAAAAGACAACCCATTGAAGGCTCAGATGATGGTTAGCACTTTTTTTCTTTCTTTAGTAACAAAGCATTTAAAAATTAAGGTTTGTGCATATTTGCGCAAAATGATATTGCACACTTAACAGACTCCAGTATAGTGTAAACATGAATTTTATATGCACTGGGAAACCAAAACGATTTGTGTGACCTCCTCTATTGCAGTATTCACTTTATTGTGGTAATCTGGAACTGAACCTGCAATATCTCTAAGGTCTGCTTGTATGTGCTGAGCAAATAGTAACTATTATTATTACTAAACATTCAAAAATCACTTGGGAAAGAAATTGGTCTTGTTGAACTTATTTTCATATACTGTAGAGCCTATGATTTGTACAAACGAACTCTTTGTTTCCTGCTATAGATTTTTGTGCATGTTGGAGCTGCTCCTTGTTATAAATGATAAAGTTCAGTAAAAAGGCACTGGGGTAGATATACATTATGACTGGAACACATATGATGTCCAGTTAGTCCCCACATGGTTGACTCAGTGCCACTGTTTAGACTGCACAGTTCTACAATCTAGGCAGTAGTGACTTGACAGTGTTTTTTAGTCTGTCTTTTGAAATTAAAATCTTTGAACTTGGATGGCTTTAATGAGAAGTATTTCCCCAGAGAGGTAGGATCAAGATGGCAGAGTAGAAAGATTCTGGGTTCACTTTCTCCCCGACACATACCCAGACCATAATTACATGCAGAACGACTCTCTCTGACTTGAAGACAAACTTAACGACTCTCCTACAGTTAAGGATATAAAGACAAAACCACATTGAGATGTGTAGGAAGGGCAGAGACAGGAGTTAGTCAGGACACACACTAATGGCACAGTGGCTCACAAGCAGTGGCTGATATTACAGACTTGGAGGTCTCCTCCAAGGGGCAGGGAGTTCAAGCCCCACACAGTGTACCCCCAGCCCTGGGAACCAGCATTAGAAAAGCTGAGCCCCTATAACCGACTTTGCAAACAAGCAAGGCTTATGGAGAGAGTCAGAGGGTTAGAGGAAATTATGGGCTTATGTACAAACTCACTTGTTCTGAGTCCCAGGTCAGAGGCAGCAGATGAAAAAGAAACTGGCATTCTAGCCAGCCTGCCATGACCACCCTAGCATGCCCCACTGGCCCACACCTGGCTCTTGCTCTAGCTCTTCTGTCAAGGTGGCAGCCCCTCATGTGCCCCAGGAAAAGACTTGACCCATGTCGGGCTTCAGCTCCAGTCCTCTAGTCAAAACCACTGGGCGTGTACAGTCTACACAAGGATGCACCTGCACAAGGCCATACCTTCAAGACTGGGAGAGGCAACTGTATTGCCTAATTCACAGAGACAAACAGAAAGTCAATCAAAATTAGAAGACAAAAGAATTTGCGCCAAAGAAAGAACAATAAGGGAAAAACCTCAATAGAATGGAGATAAGTACTTATCTGATAAAGAGTTAAAAGCAATGGTCATGTCTGATGCTCAGTGAACTTGAGAGAACAATGGAGGAACCAATGAGAACATCAACAAAGAGAAAATATTAAAAAGAACCAATCAGAGCAGACATATGCAATAAATGAAATGGAAAATACACAAGAGGGAGTCAGCAGCAGATCTGTGGGCCTTTGGTTCACTCGTATAAATGGACTGAGACTTCAAAGCATAAAACAAATGACTGGGCAATGAATGAACTGGGAAACAGAGCAATAAACCAAATGTAAGTATGGACCAGAGATGAATGGATGCAGAAACAGGGCAGTGAAGTGGCTTTTGTTTGTAGAGGAAGCTGAAGCTTCCATGTGACATGGTTTTTTTTCTGGGTGGCCTCCCTCCCTATTCCTATACAGTAACATGTATGTTGTCTGAATAGATTAAAACTAATCTGATGGACTAGAATTCACAGTTGTAAAGTGTAAGCACAGCTGAGACCATTTTCCTGGGTGAACCCTATACTGTAAGTGAGTTTTCAATGAGGGAAAAGTGTTTTTTGGCAAAAGAGCAGATAAAGAGCAAGAAAAATGCTTTGTGTAAAAATTTAGAAATACTGCTTCATCATGAAGCTAAAATTGTGACTATTTGCTTATGGAAATGCATTTTTACTTAAAAACACAATGACTGAAGTACATATTTTCTTTTAAAGTTTGTATATCTGTTAATGTCTGTGTCACTGAGCTTGCTAAGGATTTGTCTTCTTCAAGGTTTATCTTGACCTACCTGATTCTAAATTCCTTCAGCATTTGGTGACCACTAGATTGTTTTCATCCTGCTGAAAACTTCCCTGGTGTTTTTGTTAGTGTTGATCAATGCTGAGTAAAATCAGAGGGAAAAAATGGAAGGCCCACTCATTCATTCATTTATTTATTCAGTAAATATTTTTTGGATACTGAACACGGTGCTCTGGACTGAAGATATGGCAGTTACTACAACAGATCACAAGGTGAAATTTCAGATTGCACCTGAAATTTACTAAACGTCTAGAAGGGTATACATTTAATTAAGAATTTGGACTTATATGCTTAGTTCAGAACAAATGAAGATTAGTAGGGAACACTGTCTTCCTTATAACTTAAGTAAAGATTCTAAACAGGGTACTTTACATATATATGGTAGTAAGTTAGTTTCTGTTTTGATGTGTAAGAAGTGATGTGAATTCTAAAAGATTTTTATAATTCACAAAGCCTAGAAAAATAATGTTTTAAATGATCATTTTATAGATAAGTAACTTGGCAAATAACATAAGAAGTAAAAGTATATTTGCAATGAATCAAGTGTATACCTCCTTAATTCTGGAGTGAAAGAAAATACTAATGTACTTGGCATATGCTGTTAATAAAACTTTACGAATTTATTAATATGGAGGACACATCATTTAATTTTTGATACATCCTGTTTATTTTGTAGTAAGATCTGGCATTCTCGCCCCATTAGAATTTAGCATAAACAGAGACCATGAAAAAATATTTTCTTCCTGCTGGCAAACAAAACCAGAGATGGAACATATTGTGCTCCTGCAGATTCAGAGGAGCCACAGATAATAAGCACATTTGCAATCACCTAATAGCAAGGCTGAAATTACCCTGTTCCTATTAAGCTAAAATATAATGAAGAGTGGTAGGTGACACATGGTCACACTCCCATAGTCACCATGAGAAAATGATATCTCTGGTTAAAATAATGAGGAGAGAAAAGAAAAGACTCTTCTTTATGAGATATGTCTTTTTTAAAAAATATAAATTTATTTATTTCAATTGGAGGTTAATTACCTTACAATATTGCATTGGTTTTGCCATACATCAACATGAGTCTGCCACAGGTATACACGTGTTCCCCATCCTGAACCCCCTCCCACCTCCCTCCCTTTACCATCCCTCTGGGTCGTCTCAGCGCCCAGCCCCAAGCATCCAGTATCATGCATCGAAACTGGACTGGCTATTCGTTTCATACATGATATTATACATGTTTCAATACCTTTCTCCCAAGTCATCCCACCCTCGCCCTCTCCCTCTGAGTCCAAAAGACTGTTCTATACATCTGTGTCTCTTTTGCTGTCTCACATACAGGGTTATCATTACTATCTTTCTAAATTTCATATATATACGTTAGTATACTGTATTGGTGTTTTTCTTTCTGGCTTACTTCACTCTGCATAATCAGCTCCAGTTTCATCCACCTCATTAGAACTGATTCAAATGTATTCTTTTTAATGGCTGAGTAATACTCCATTGTGTATATGTACTACACCTTTCTTATCCATTCATCTGCTGATGGACATCTAGGTTATTTCCATGTCCTGGCTATTGTAAACAGTGCTGAGATGAACATTGGGGTACACGTGTCTGTTTCAATTCTGGTTTCCTTGGTGTGTATGCACAGCAGTGGGATTGCTGGGTTGTGTGGCAGTTCTATTTCCAGTTTTTAAAGGAATCTCCACACTGTTCTCCATAGTGGCTGTACTAGTTTGCATTCCCACCAACAGTGTGAGAGGATTCCCTTTTCTCCACACCCTCTCCAGCATTTATTGCTTGTAGACTTTTGGATTGCAGCCATTCTGACTGGCATGAAATGGTACCTCATTGTGGTTTTGATTTGCATTTCTCTGATAATGAATGATGTTGAGCATCTTTTCATGTGCTTGTTAGCCATCCATATGTCTTCTTTGGAGAAATGTCTGTTTAGTTCTTTGGCCCATTTTTTGATTGGGTCATTTATTTTTCTGAAATTGAGATGCAGGGGTTGCTTACATATTTTTGAGATTAGTTGTTTGTCAGTTGCTTCATTTGCTATTATTTTCTCCCATTCTGAAGGCTGTCTTTTCACCTTGCTTATAGTTTCCTTTGTTGTGCAAAAGCTTTTAAGTTTAATTAGGTCCCATTTGTTTATTTTTGCTTTTATTTCCAGTATTCTGGGAGGTGGGTCATAGAGGATCCTGCCGTGATGTATGTCAGAGAGTGTTTTGCCTATGTTCTCCTCTAGGAGTTTTATAGTTTCTGGTCTTATGTTTAGATCTTTAATCCATTTTGAGTTTATTTTTGTGTATGGTGTTAGAAAGTGTTCTAGTTTCATTCTTTTACAAGTGGTTGACCAGTTTTCCCAGCACCACTTGTTAAAGAGATTGTCTTTATTTCACTGCATATTCTTGCCTCCTTTGTCAAAGATAAGGTGTCCATAGGTGCGTGGATTTATCTCTGGGCTTTCTATTTTGTTCCATCAATCTATATTTCTGTCTTTGTGCCCATACCATACTGTCTTGATGACTGTGGCTTTGTAGTAGAGCCTGAAGTCAGGCAGGTTGATTCCTCCAGTTCCATTCTTCTTTCTCAAGATTGCTTTGGCTATTTGAGGTTTTTTGTATTTCCATACAAATTATGAAATTATTTGTTCTAGCTCTGTGAAAAATACCATTGGTAGCTTGATAGGGATTGCATTGAATCTATAAATTGCTTTGGGTAGTATACTCATTTTCACTATATTGGTTCTTCCGATCCATGAACATGGTATATTTCTCCATCTATTAGTGTCCTCTTTGATTTCTTTCACCGGTGTTTTATAGTTTTTTATCTTTAGGTCTTTTGTTTCTTTAGGTAGATATATTCCTAAGTATTTTATTCTTTTCATTGCAATGGTGAATGGAATTGTTTCCTTAATTTCTCTATTTTCTCACTATTAGTGTATAGGAATGCAAGGGATTTCTGTGTATTGATTTTATATCCTGCAACATTACTATATTCATTGATTAGCTCTAGTAATTTTCTGATGGAGTCTTTAGGGTTTTCTATGTAAAGGATCATGTCATCTGCAAACAGTGAAAGTTTTACTTCTTCTTTTCCAATTTGGATTTCTTTTATTTCTTTTTCTGCTCTGATTGCTGTGGCCAAAACTTCCAGAACTATGTTGAATAGTAGCAGTGAAAGTGGACACCCTTGTCTTGTTCCTGACTTTAGGGGAAATGCTTTCAAGTTTTCACCATTGAGGATAATGTTTGCTGTGGGTTTGTCATATACAGCTTTTATAATGTTGAGGTATGTTCCTTCTATTCCTGCTTTCTGGAGAGTTTTTATCTTAAATGGACGTTGAATTTTGTCAAAGGCCTTCTCTGCATCTATTGAGATAATCAGATGGCTTTTATTTTTCAATTTGTTAATGTGATGAATTACATTGATTGATTTGCAGATATTGAAGAATCCTTGCATCCCTGGGATAAAGCCCACTTGGTCATGGTGTATGATCTTTTGAATGTGTTGTTGGATTCTGATTGCTAGAATTTTGTTGAGGATTTTTGCATCTATGTTCATCAGTGATATTGGCCTGTAGTTTTCTTTTTTTGTGGCATCTTTGTCAGGTTTTGGTATTAGGATGATGGTGGCCTCATAGAATGAGTTTGGAAGTTTACCTTCCTCTGCAATTTTCTGGAAGAGTTTGAGGAGGATAGGTATTAGCTCTTCTCTAAATTTTTGATAGAATTCAGCTGTGAAGCCGTCTGGACCTGGGCTTTTGTTTGCTGGAAGATTTCTGATTACAGTTGAGATATATCTGTTTGTTTGTTTTTTTTTTTTTTTAGAAAAATTTCTTTTGCTTTCACATAATGAGAAGAGACAGAGAATGACTTATTTTTCTTAAATTTGCCATTGCAACTTCCAGGCAATACAAATACAACTTCTCTCTCCCATACTCAAATTCTTTAGAGCCTCTAGGAAAAGTCTAGGGCATTTAAAATGGATTTTATTCTTCTCTTTGTAATTTTTCTATCTTATTTCTGCATACGCCATGGTAAAACAAGCAAGCAAATTAAAGAATAAAACAAAACTAGCTGAATTTGGGAAAGCAGCACATTATTTTGTAAACAAGTTAACAAATGGATAAAAAAACCATGTATTAATTGCTTAAATTTAATCCTTTGGGCAGATTTTAGAGTAATTTTTGTGTAAAAACTATTATGCATATTGGATCACTAATTGAGCAAGAAAAATGTTAGAAAATTCTAAGAAATATCTAAAAACCAATTTCCCGTGATCCAAGAGTTTGTGTTTACTTGGAAAAATAAAATAAGAGAAAGTCAAGGAATTCCACTGCATCTTAGAGCAATGAACATTTTGAGTATATTCCTGATATTTTAAATCTTTCCATCCATTTTGAATTGGAAGACATGGAAGTGGAGGCAAATCTGCAGCACAGTCATGGCCATGATACTGAACCTTAAGGCTGTGTTTCTTCAAAGTCAGGAGTGTTATCCAGGCTGAAGCTGACACTGATACATATCCTTGAGATTTTCTGTTCACCTCTTTGATTTGGGGTCTGTGTTATGGACTGAATGTGTTCCCTCCAAATTCATATGTTGAAGCCTTAAAGCCCAGTGCAGCTATATTTGGAGATAGAGCTTGTGAGGAGGTGATAAATTAATATGAGGTCATAGGATGTGCCCTAATACACTTGGACTAATGCCCTTATAAGAAAGGGGAGAGACACCAGAGCTTGCTCTCTCTGCTATATGAGTACACACTAAGGTGGTGTCTGTCTTCAAGCTACAAAGGGAACTCTCACTAGGAACTGCACTGGGTCAGCACCTTGACCCTGAATTTGCCAGCTTCCAGAACTTTGAGAAAACAAATTTCTGTTGTTTAAGCTACTCAGTCTATGATAGCTTGTTATGAGAGTCTTGAGCAGAACTTGGAAATTAAAATACCCAACCCTATTCAAAACTCAAGATCCATACACATACATTGTTAAATGTGGTAGATTGCCTTAGGAAGGGGAGTTCAGGGCCCCCATTAGGAGAGACATTGGAGGAAGTTTATAAAGCTCAAACTCAGGCACTGACTTAAGTCACATATGAGAATTCCTGCTAGCTAGCGGAGATGTTTTTTAAACAGAGATTTAGCAACAGAGCTGCTTACTGCTGAGTTTCAGATATTAATGTAGAAGTGACTTATTCATGAAAAACAAATATGCAAGAGGCCTGCAAAACTGGCCCAAACTGTGGCTCTTTCAAGTATTCGTTATAAGAAATTGATGAACAAATTATAATTTTCTAGACTTCATTTTCCACATCTATGAAATGGGGATGCTACCTATGATTGTTATGATAATTATATGAATTAATGCATATAATATACTTAGTACCATGTCTGAATGTGAAAGTTGCTCAGTTGTATCTGACTCTTTGCAACCCCATGGACCACACAGTCCATGGAATTCTCCAGGCCAGAATACTGGAGTGGGTATTCTTCCCCTTCTCCAGTGGATCTTCCCAACCCAAGAATCAAACCAGGATCTCCTGCATTGCAGGTGGATTCTTTACCAACTGACCTACCAGAGAAGCCCAGTACCATGTCTGGCACTTAGAAATTCTATATGTAAATTTAAACTAAAGAATAGTAGTAGTAATTATGATATTATGTCCTTGTTTACTTGTTGAAGTATCTCTCTTATTTTTACTTGCAACTTTTTGGAAAAGTTTTTTTTTTTTCATATTTTTTACCTCTCAGCTTTTATTCAGCGTATATCATCTTACTGATTTGAGGTGTTGGAAAAGAGCTAAGGCTTTCTTTAGGGTATGCAAGAGTCTTCTCCTTTCTTATTGTCATTATAGGTTTTCTGGTATTTTGGCAAGCTTTCCACAAAGCTTTCCAACTTCTTAGTCTTCTGCAGCAGAGAACCCACTGGTGAGAGGTTTTTTCCTCTGATTTTAACTGAAGGACAGAACCAGTCTTCTGGGGGTGAGGGTGTGGCTTTGGGCAATTGGAGTGCTCCTGATGATTGTATTTGCCTACTGGACTACCCTTGACCTACTTCCTTTTCACCTCTAATTGCTCCACCCCCTTGCAGTATTGTTGTAACTGCACCGCAGCTTTCTAGGTCTTCCAATATTGATTTGGACTTAATTTTATTTTTATAAAGACCTGTGTCATTTCAATGAATTTTTTGAAGGAGTGACTATTCAAAGCTGTTTGTAGGCTAACCATATTTAACTGAAAAATAATTACTTTTAAAGATAAAATAAAAGCAATGATAAATAACAACAAAAAATGTAGTCCTGCAATCCTTCAAGTTAATGGTTTAAGGTGTTGGCAAGTAGAGCAAATAAGTGCTGTAGGAGAAGGGGAAATGAGGCAGATGAAGTTGTAGCACAGAGAGGGAACCAAGACTAGGAGTATTCATAGCCTGGGCTGTGGTTTGCGAGCCTGAGGTGAGGATTATGTGTTAAATAACTGGAAAAGGTCTGTGGGATGGATGTTTTTGGATACTTGGAGAAGTGAGCCAGGTGCGAGAAAGTGGTGAAGCGGCAGCTCTGAAGCTTTACTCTTCTTTCTCCTCCCCCTGTCCCGCCTCACGTAGTCTGGATGGCTTCTGAGTGAAAAGCAGATACAGCCTTGGAACAAGGAACGGTATAATGGCAGCAGCTAATGGAAAAAAAAAGATGACAAGGTCAAGAAGAGCAAAGAGAAATGGTGTTTCTGAGGCTCCCTGCTTGAATGAGCCAGGTTTGGGAGAATTTGAGGATACTTAATTAAAAAAGAAACATGGTAATATATCCCTACATAATTACTGCTAGTGTTTTTCTTTGTTTGAGAAAGGCATAGATCATCAAAGGCATAAGATATAATTTACGGAGATGTAATTATTTAGTACACAACACCAGTCATTTGAGCAACACTTTTATACTTCTGTTTTTATGAATCACTCACATAGAACTGTATTCCAAATATGTGTACGTTACCTTTAATATTTTCTAAGTTGGAAAATGCCTGCTTTTAAGATGCATCTAAATTTTTTGAAGTATCCAAAAAACACATAGAATCATATATATACATATATATATATATGTACACACCTGATATAGCAAAATTTCACACATATCTACTCTTTTATTATAGAGAAAAATGTGAAATACTTGTTGATTTCTCATAAGGAGGTAAGAATAAGAATTAAAATTTTTATTACCATACTGGCCTTGAACTGCATTAGGTATCTAAAGATGCTTACTCCTTGGAAGAAAAGTTATGACCAACCTAGATAGCATATTCAAAAGCAGAGACATTACTTTGCCAACTAAGGTCCGTCTTGTCAAGGCTATGGTTTTTCCTGTGGTCATGTATGGATGTGAGAGTTGGACTGTGAGGAAAGCCGAGCACCGAAGAATTGATGCTTTTGAAGTGTGGTATTGGAGAAGACTCTTGAGAGTCCCTTGGACTGCAAGGAGATCCAACCAATCCATTCTGAAGGAGATCAGCCCTGGGTGTTCTTTGGAAGGAATGATGCTAAAGCTGAAACTCCAGTACTTTGGCCACCTCATGCAAAGAGTTGACTCATTGGAAAAGACTCTGATGCTGGGAGGGATTGGGGGCAGGAGGAGAAGTGGACGACTGAGGATGAGATGGCTGGATGCCATCACCGACTTGATGGACCTGAGTCTGAGTGAACTCCGGGAGATCATGATGGAGAGGGAGGCCTGGCGTGCTGCAATTCACGGGGTTGCAAAGAGTCAGACATGACTGAGCGAATGAACTGACTGAACTGACTGAACTGAACCCCCCGTGTGAGAGGTTTATTATTTCTATTTTGCAGACATTGAGTAGAAAACTCAGAAAAATTAATTAACTACTCTCAAATTACAAAAAGTGAATGTTGGTGAATGGGAATATGCATTCAGACTTATCTGCAACTAATGCCTCTGCTATCACTGCTATATTATATTATACTCTCTTCTTCTCTCTTCTTTTTTGGCATTTGGATGCATTTATCTTGATGGTAACATCATCCTAAATATGTAATTCCAATTGTTTCATAATTTCCCTGAATTATGAGAAAAGAAAGAAAAATGAAAGGGAAATTCGAAGGAACAGAGGAGAAACTAGAGAGTGAGATCAAGAGAGAGACTGCAAGCTCCTTTGCTTTCCAAAGGGAAAACCAGGACAGTTGGTTTTATTTTTATTTTGCTTTGGGCAATGTCTTTGGTCATTTTGAGAAAAAACAAAACAAAACAAAACCACAACTTAATTCCCACCTATTTCTGATGCTTTTGAACTGCAGTGTTGGAGAAGACTCTTGAGAGTCCCTTGGACTGCAAGGACATTATGAGAAGCTGGTGTGCTTAGAAATTCTCAACTAGTCTGAGCCACCTAGTAGTTCTTTACAGCTCTAGGAGAGAACTAACATGGGGGAAACATAAAAACGACCATTTCAACATGCACTGTGGGGCAGGATTTTTCTATTTGGTTTTCTTTACAAAGGTTAGCTTTCCCCTGGTTACTATGTTCTGTTTCTTTAACTAGCTGTAAGGGACTCAGACATAACTATAGCTTCCTGTAATTTCTGTTTTCCTCCTCTCTTCTTGGTTGAGGGAGTAGGGATAGTGAATTATTAGGAAGGAGCGAGCTAAGAAAACCACATGTAGATGGAGTTCCTTACCTGGGGTTTGCAGAGCACCAGCACCAGTGGTTCAGTTCAGTTCAGTCGCTCAGTCGTGTCCGACGCTTTGTGACTGCATAGGATGCAGCTCGCCAGGCCTCCCTGTCCATCACCAACTCCCAGAACTTACTCAAACTCATGTCCGTTGAGTTGGTGATGCCATCCAACCATCTTATCCTCTCTCATCCCCTTCTCCTGCCTTCAATCTTTCCCAGCATCAGGGTCTTTTCCAATGAGTCAGTTCTTCACATCAGGTGACCAAAGTATTAGAGTTTCAGCTTCAGCATCAGTCCTTCCAATGAATATTCAGGTCTGATTTCCTTTAGGAATGACTGGTTTGATCTCCTTGCAGTCCAAGAGACTCTTAAGAGTCTTCTCCAACACCACAGTTCAAAAGCTTCAGTTCTTTGGCACTCAGCTTTTTTTATGTTCCAACTCTCACATCCATTTATGACTACTGAAAAAACCATAGCTTTGACTAGATGGACCTTTGCTGGCAAAGTAATGTCTCTGTTTTTTAATATGCTCTCTAGGTCGGTCACAACTTTTCTTCCAAGGAGCAAGCGTCTTTTGATTTCATGGCTGCAGTCACCATCTGCAATGATTTTGGAGCCCCCCGCCCCAAATAAAGTCTGTCACTGTTTCCATTGTTTCCCCATCTATTTGCCATGAAATGATGGGACTGGATGCCATGATCTTACTTTTCTGAATGTTGAGTTTTAAGCCTTCTCTGTGAGGGGTGGGCGGGGTCCAGAGGCACAGCCTCCTTTCTTCTTTCCTTGCCTTCCTCCACCCTTCTCTCCCTTCCTCCTCCCCTTCCTCTTCCAATCCTTCTATTCCTTCCTTCTTTCCTTTCTGCCTTTTCTGTTTTCTTCCAACTTTCTTTCTTTTTTTTTAATTTTATTTTTTATTTATTTATTTTTTTAATTTTAAAATCTTTAATTCTTACATGCGTTCCCAAACATGACCCCCCTCCCACCTCCCTCCCCACAACATCTCTCTGGGTCATCCCCATGCACCAGCCCCAAGCATGCTGCACCCTACGTCAGACATGGACTGGCGATTCAATTCTTACATGATAGTATACATGTTAGAATTCCCATTCTCCCAAATCATCCCACCCTCTCCCTCTCCCTCTGAGTCCAAAAGTCCGTTATACACCTCTGTGTCTTTTTTCCTGTCTTGCATACAGGGTCGTCATTGCCATCTTCCTAAATTCCATATATATGTGTTAGTATACTGTATTGGTGTTTTTCTTTCTGGCTTACTTCACTCTGTATAATTGGCTCCAGTTTCATCCATCTCATCAGAACTGATTCAAATGAATTCTTTTTAACGGCTGAGTAATACTCCATTGTGTATATGTACCACAGCTTTCTTATCCATTCATCTGCTGATGGACATCTAGGTTGTTTCCATGTCCTGGCTATTATAAACAGTGCTGCGATGAACATTGGGGTACATGTGTCTCTTTCAATTCTGGTTTCCTCGGTGTGTATGCCCAGAAGTGGGATTGCTGGGTCATAAGGGAGTTCTATTTGCAATTTTTTGAGGAATCTCCACACTGTTCTCCATAGTGGCTGTACTAGTTTGCATTCCCACCAACAGTGTAGGAGGGTTCCCTTTTCTCCACACCCTCTCCAGCATTTATTGCTTGCAGATTTTTGGATCGCAGCCATTCTGACTGGTGTGAAGTGGTACCTCATTGTGGTTTTGATTTGCATTTCTCTAATAATGAGTGATGTTGAGCATCTTTTCATGTGTTTGTTAGCCATCCGTATATCTTCTTTGGAGAAATGTCTATTTAGTTCTTTGGCCCATTTTTTGATTGGGTCGTTTATTTTTCTGGAATTGAGCTGCATAAGTTGCTTGTATATTTGTGAGATTAGTTGTTTGTCAGTTGCTTCATTTGCTATTATTTTCTCCCATTCAGAAGGCTGTCTTTTCACCTTGCTTATAGTTTCCTTTGTTGTGCAGAAGCTTTTAATTTTAATTAGATCCCATTTGTTTATTTTTGCTTTTATTTCCAGAATTCTGGGAGGTGGATCATAGAGGATCCTGCTGTGATTTATTTCTGAGAGTGTTTTGCCTATATTCTCCTCTAGGAGTTTTATAGTTTCTGATCTTACATTTAGATTTTTAATCCATTTTGAGTTTATTTTTGTGTACAGTGTTAGAAAGTGATCTAGTTTCATTCTTTTACAAGTGGTTGACCAGTTTTCCCAGCACCACTTGTTAAAGAGATTGTCTTTACTCCATTGTATATTCTTGCCTCTTTTGTCAAAGATAAGGTGTCCATATGTGTGTGGATTTATTTCTGGGCTTTCTATTTTGTTCCATTGATCTATACGTCTGTCTTTGTGCCAGTACCATACTGTCTTGATGACTGTGGCTTTGTAGTAGAGCCTGAAGTCAGGCAAGTTGATTCCTCCAGTTCCATTCTTCTTTCTCAAGATTGCTTTGGCTATTCGAGGTTTTTTGTATTTCCATACAAATCTTGAAATTATTTGTTCTAGTTCTGTGAAAATGTGGCTGGTAGCTTGACAGGGATTGCATTGAATTTGTAAATTGCTTTGGGTAGTATACTCATTTTCACTATATTGATTCTTCCGATCCATGAACATGGTATATTTCTCCATCTATTAGTGTCCTCTTTGATTTCTATCATCAGTGTTTTATAGTTTTCTATATATAGGTCTTTAGTTTCTTTAGGTAGATATATTCCTAAGTATTTTATTCTTTTCGTTGCAATGGTGAATGGAATTGTTTCCTTAATTTCTTTTTCTACTTTCTCATTATGTGTGTTGATTTTATATCCTGCAACTTTACTATATTCATTGATGATCTCTAGTAATTTTCTGGTGGAGTCTGTAGGGTTTTCCATGTAGAGGATCATGTCATCTGCAAACAGTGAGAGTTTTACTTCTTCTTTTCCAATTTGGATTTCTTTTATTTCTTTTTCTGCTCTGATTGCTGTGGCCAAAACTTCCAGAACTATGTTGAATAGTAGCAGTGAAAGTGGACACCCTTGTCTTGTTCCTGACTTTAGGGGAAATGCTTTCAATTTTTCACCATTGAGGATAATGTTTGCTGTGGGTTTGTCATAGATAGCTTTTATTATGTTGAGGTATGTTCCTTCTATTCCTGCTTTCTGGAGAGTTTTTATCATAAATGGATGTTGAATTTTGTCAAAGGCCTTCTCTGCATCTATTGAGATAATCATATGGTTTTTATTTTTCAATTTGTTAATGTGGTGAATTACATTGATTGATTTGCGGATATTGAAGAATCCTTGCATCCCTGGGATAAAGCCCACTTGGTCATGGTGTATGATCTTTTTAATGTGTTGTTGGATTCTGATTGCTAGAATTTTGTTGAGGATTTTTGCATCTATGTTCATCAGTGATATTGGCCTGTAGTTTTCTTTTTTGTGGCATCTTTGTCAGGTTTTGGTATTAGGGTGATGGTGGCCTCATAGAATGAGTTTGGAAGTTTACCTTCCTCTGCAATTTTCTGGAAGAGTTTGAGGAGGATAGGTGTTAGCTCTTCTCGAAATTTTTGGTAGAATTCAGCTGTGAAGCCGTCTGGACATGGGCTTTTGTTTGCTGGAAGATTTCTGATTACCGTTTCAATTTCCGTGCTTGTGATGGGTCTGTTAAGATTTTCTATTTCTTCCTGGTTCAGTTTTGGAAAATTGTACTTTTCTAAGAATTTGTCCATTTCTTCCACGTTGTCCATTTTATTGGCATACAACTGCTGATAGTAGTCTCTCATGATCCTTTGTATTTCTGTGTTGTCTGTTGTGATCTCTCCATTTTCATTTCTAATTTTATTGATTTGATTTTTCTCTCTTTGCTTCTTGATGAGTCTGGCTAATGGTTTGTCAATTTTATTTATCCTTTCAAAGAACCAGCTTTTGGCTTTGTTGATTTTTGCTATGGTCTCTTTTGTTTCTTTTGCATTTATTTCTGCCCTAATTTTTAAGATTTCTTTCCTTCTACTCACTCTGGGGTTCTCCAACTCTTCCTTTTCTAGTTGTTTTAGTTGTAGAGTTAGGTTGTTTATTTGACTTTTTTCTTGTTTCTTGAGGTATGCCTGTGTTGCTATGAACTTTCCTCTTAGCACTGCTTTTATAGTGTCCCACAGGTTTTGGGTTGTTGTGTTTTCATTTTCATTAGTTTCTATGCATATTTTGATTTCTTTTTTGATTTCTTCTGTGATTTGTTGGTTATTCAGAAGTGTGTTGTTCAACCTCCATATGTTGGAATTTTTAATAGTTTTTCTCCTGTAATTGAGATCTAATCTTAATGCATTATGGTCAGAAAAGATGCTTGGAATGATTTCGATTTTTTTGAATTTATCAAGTTTAGATTTATGGCCCAGGATGTGATCTATCCTGGAGAAGGTTCCATGAGCACTTGAAAAAAGGTGAAATTCATTGTTTTGGGGTGAAATGTCCTGTAGATATCAATTAGATCTAACTGATCTAATGTATTGTTTAAAGTTTGCGTTTCTTTGTTAATTTTCTGTTTAGTTGATCTGTCCATAGGTGTGAGTGGGGTATTAAAGTCTCCCACTATTATTGTGTTATTGTTGATTTCCCCTTTCATACTTGTTAGCATTTGTCTTACATATTGCGGTGCTCCTATATTGGGTGCATATATATTTATAATTGTTATATCTTCTTCTTGGATTGTTCCTTTGATCATTATGTAGTGGCCTTCCTTGTCTCTTTTCACAGCCTTTGTTTTAAAGTCTATTTTATCAGATATGAGTATTGCCACTCCTGCTTTCTTTTGGTCTCTATTTGTGTGGTATATCTTTTTCCAGCCCTTCACTTTCAGTCTGTATGTGTCCCTTGTTTTGAGGTGGGTCTCTTGTAAGCAGCATATAGAGGGGTCTTGTTTTTGTATCCATTCGGTCAGTCTTTGTCTTTTGGTTGGGACGTTCAACCCATTTACGTTTAAGGTGATTATTGATAAGTATGATCCCGTTACCATTTACTTTGTTGTTTTGGGTTCGGGTTTATACACCCTTTTCGTGTTTCCTTTCTAGAGAATATCCTTTAGAATTTGTTGGAGAGCTGGTTTGGTGGTGCTGAATTCTCTCAGCTTTTGCTTGTCTGTAAAGCTTTTGATTTCTCCTTCGTATTTGAATGAGATCCTTGCTGGGTACAGTAATCTGGGCTGTAGGTTATTGTCTTTCATCACTTTAAGTATGTCTTGCCATTCTCTCCTGGCCTGAAGAGTTTCTATTGAAAGATCAGCTGTTATCCTTATGGGAATCCCCTTGTGTGTTATTTGTTGTTTTTCCCTTGCTGCTTTTAATATTTGTTCTTTGTTAATTTGATTAATATGTGTCTTGGGGTGTTTCGCCTTGGGTTAATCCTATTTGGAACTCTCTGTGTTTCTTGGACTTGGGTGATTATTTCCTTCCCCATTTTAGGGAAGTTTTCAACTATTATCTCCTCAAGGATTTTCTCATGATCTTTCTTTCTGTCTTCTTCTTCTGGGACTCCTATAATTCGAATGTTGGAGCGTTTCATATTGTCCTGGAGGTCTCTGAGATTGTCCTCATTTCTTTTAATTCGTTTTTCTTGTTTCCTCTCTGATTCATTTATTTCTACCATTCTATCTTCTATTTCACTAATCCTATCTTCTGCCTCCGTTATTCTACTAATTGTTGCCTCCAGAGTGTTTCTGATCTCATTTATTGCGTTATTCACTACATTTTGACTCTTTTTTATTTCTTCTAGGTCCTTGTTAAACCTTTCTTGCATCTTCTCAATCTTTGTCTCTAGCCTATTTATCTGTGATTCCATTTTGATTTCAAGATTTTGGATCATTTTCACTATCAATATTCGGAATTCCTTCTCCGGTAGATTCCCTACTTCTTCCTCTTTTGTTTGGTTTGGTGGGCAGCTCTCCTGTTCCTTTACCTGCTGTGTATTCCTCTGTCTCTTCATCTTGGTTATATTGCTGCGTTTGGGGTGGCCTTTTTATATTCTGGTAATTTGTGGAGTTCTCTTTATTATGGAGCTTCCTCACTTTGGGTGGGGTTCTATCAATGGCTTGTCAAGGTTTCCTGGTTAGGGAGGCTTGTGTTGGAGTTTTGGTGGGTGGAGCTGGGTTTCTTCTCTCTGGAGTGCAGTGGAGTAACCCGTAATGGGTTACAAGACATCAAAGGTTTTGGGATAATTTTGAGCTGCCTGTATATTGAAGCTCAGGGGATTGTTTCTGTGTTGCTGGAGAATTTGCATGGTATGTTTTGTTTTGGAACTTGTTGGCCCTTGGGTGGAGCTTGGTTTCGGTGTAGGTATGAAGGCATTAGATGGGCTCCTATTGCTTAATGTTCCCTGAATTCAAGAGTTCTCTAATGTTTTCAGGCTTTGGATTTAAGCCTCCTGCTTCTGGCTTTCAGTTTTATTTTTACAGTAGCCTCTAGACTTCTCCATCTATACAGCACCGATGATAAAACATCTAGGTTAAAGATGAAAAGTTTCTCCACATTGAGGGACACTCAGAGAGGTTCACTGGGTTATAAGGAGAAGAGAAGATGGAGGAGGTAGTTAGAGGTAACTGGAATGAGATGCGGTGAGATCAAAAGAGAAGAGAGCAAACTAGCCAGTAGTCACTTCCTTATGTGCGCTCTATAGTCTGGACCGCTCAGGGGTATTTACAGAGTTATACGGGGAAGAGGAGAGGGAGGAAGTGGACAGAGGTGACCAGGAGGATCAGAGAGAGGAATGTGTAGGAGAGAGACAAATCCTGCCAGTAACCTGTTCCTTAGGTGTTCCCCACCGTCTGGAACACACAGAGATTCACAGAGTTGGATAGAGGAGAGATGGGGGGAAAAGAGACAGAGGCCACCTGGTGGAGAAAAAGGAGAGTCCAGAGGAGGAGAGAGTGGTCAAGCCAGTAATCTCGCTCTCAGGTAAACTGGGGTAGTGAAGTTTGGGTTTTTAAATGTACAAAATTGGCAATAAACACCTAAGAGCAAAGATTAAAAATCTAGAGTAGAGGTTGGATTTTCAAAGATACAATATTAAAGAGAAGCAGAAGGAAAAAGGAAGAAAGAAAAAACAAAGAAAGAAAAAGAATTATTAAAAAACAAACAAACAAACAGACAAACAATCAAAAAAAAAAAAAAACCATCAACAGCCATCCAAAGACTATATTTGGTGTTTGCCTTAAAAAAAAAAAAAAGTCTTAAAAAAAAATAGTAATAATAGGTTATAGAAATAAAAATTAGAGGAGAAATAGAAGACTTAACAATTAAAAAAGTTAGAAAAAAAAAGCAAAAAAAAAAAGGAATGCTTTTATTTTATTTTTATTTTTTTATTTTTTTATTTTTATTTTATTTTTTTTATTAGTTTTTATTTTTTAAATTTTAAAATCTTTAATTCTTACATGCATTCCCAAACATGAACCCCCCTCCCACCTCCCCTCCCCATAACATCTTTCTGGGTCATCCCCATGCACCAGCCCCAAGCATGCTGCATCCTGCGTCAGACATAGACTGGCGATTCAATTCACATGATAGTATACATGTTAGAATGTCATTCTCCCAAATCATCCCACCCTCTCCCTCTCCCTCTGAGTCCAAAAGTCCGTTATACAGATCTGTGTCTCTTTCCCTGTCTTGCATACAGGGTCGTCATTGCCATCTTCCTAAATTCCATATATATGTGTTAGTATACTGTAAAATATTAAAAAAATATATATATCTGTCCCTTTCTGGTGTTATGGGCCGTGTGGGATCACTTCCAAGGTGGTTCCCTCTGATTAACTTCTTCTGTTTGCTGGTTTTTTAGGATTACTAGTTCAGTCGCGCTGTGGGGATGGGGGATGCTGCAAACAAATAGCACTGTCGTGTGCACACAGTATCTCTGCCCCGCTTGACCTGTCCTTTCTCGCGGCGCACAAACCGCTCCGGCTCTACGATGCTCAGCCGGGAACCGTCTGGGGCCGGCCCTAGGCTGCGGGCACTTCCCCGGTCCAAGCCGCTCAGGTTCGGTGCTCAGGCAGCCCTCAGAGGCACAGATTCGGCTGGGACTGCGCTTTGTGCCCTTCCCAGGTCCGAGGAGCGCAGGAGTTTGGCGAGCGCGATCGCCGCGGCTTGTCACCTTTTCTGCCGCTGCTGCTCAGCTTTCTGGGTGGACTGCTGGTGCACCCCGTGAGGCAGATTGTGACTGTCCAGCACCCCCAGAAGTCTTAGCATAGGAGCCTGCTTGCAGTTAGGTACGTAAAGTCTCTCCGGGTCTGCAATTACCCCTTTCCAGTCCTTACGGCTCTGGCTGCCTGTCCCCGGCGGGGGATGGTCTGCAGCCGGCTTTTTTCCGCTCCGTCCTTTGTTCTGTGCTCGGTCCTGGCGGTGTCTTATGTTCGAGCTTTTCGCGTGGTAGCTATCCCACAGTCTGATTTGCTAGCCCAAGTTAGATCGTTCTGGTTGCGCGTGGGGCGCTCCTGCCCGATTCTTACAAATCTCTGCAGCCCGCGCCTCCCGCGCGTCCCTGCCCTGCCCCCACTTCCCAATGGCGGATGCAGGCGTCTGTGCTGCTTTTCCGCTGGGGGAGTTACTGGTGGGCTTGTAATCTGTTGGTTTTAATTATTTATCTATTTTTCCTTCCTGTTATGTTGCCCTCTGTGTTTCCAAGGCTCGCCACAGACTCGGCAGGGAGAGTGTTTCCTGGTGTTTGGAAACCTCTCTTCTTAAAATTCCCTTCCCGGGACGGGCTTCCCTTCCCGGGACGGAGCTCCCTCCCCACCTCCTTTGTCTCCTTTTTCATCTTTTATATTTTATCCTACCTGTTTTTGAAGACAAAGGTCTGCTTTTCTGGTTGCCTGATGTCCTCTGCCAGCCTACAGAATTTGTTTTGTGAAGTTTGCTCAGCGTTGAAATGTTCTTTTGAGGAATTTGTGAAGGAGAAAGTGATCTTCCCATCCTATTCCTCCACCATCTTTCCCTCCCTCCCAACTTTCTTTCTTTTTAAAAAATATTTCCATTCCTCCTTTGCTATTTGTTCTTGGAATTCCTGTGAGTTAGAAAATTCTATGTTTCTGACTTGTGTATTTTTACCTTATTCTTTGAGACTCTAAATAATAAATTGAATTAAGAAGGAGCTGTTCTAGGATCCTGAATACCCCCATAACTTGATTATTGTCTCGGTGTCTTGAGAGGTACACTTCTTCAATGATGTGAAAACTCAAATAGGAAATACATAGCCTAAAATAGTGTGCATGGTGGTGTTTTAATGTGCGCTTTTAGAGATTTTATTTTTCCTATCTAGAGATAAAGAAAAGCTTTTCCATTTTTTTTTTCTTGAAAAGTACAATTTTTTAGCAATTGTTGATGGCACATGTCATGTATTAAATTTAACAAAAAATAAATGTGTTTAATCAATAAAATGTTTCTCCTTTTTTTGTAGGGATAGTTCTTTCTGATTTTTAAGTTACAGTTACAGTTTCAAGTTAAAGAAGTAAAATTTTCCCTTGGAATCTCTAATTTTCTTGAAGAGATCTCTAATCTTTCCCATTCTATTGTTTTCCTCTATTTCTTGGCACTGATCACTGAGGAAGGCTTTCTTATCTCTCCTTGCCATTCTTTGGAACTCTGCATTCAGATGGGTGCATCTTTCCTTTTCTCCTTTGCTTTTCACTTCTTTTCACAGCTATTTGCAAGGCCTCCTCAGACCTTTTTTTTTTTTCATTTTTTTTTTCTTGGGAATGGTCTTTAGCTCTTTCTCCTGTACAATGTTATGACCTCTGTCCATAGTTCTTCAGGCACTCTGTCCATCAGATCTAGTCCCTTAAATCTATTTCTCGCTTCCACTGTATAATCATACAGGGATTATACAGGGATTTGATGTAGGTCATAACTGAATGGTCTAGTGGTTTTCCCTACTTTCTTCAATTTCTGTCTGAATTTGGCAATAAGGAGCTCATGATCTGAGCCACAGTTAGCTCCCAGTCTTGTTTCTGCTGACTGGATAGAGCTTCTCCCTCTTTGGCTGCAAAGAATATAATCAATCTGATTTCAGTATTGTCCATCTGGTGATGTCCATGTGTGTTTGCTGTATTCACATTTGCCCTGCTTCATTCTGAACTCCAAGGCAAAATTGGCCTGTTGCTCCAGGTGTTTCTTGACTTCCTACTTTTGCATTCCAGTCCCCTATAATGAAAAGGACATCTTTTGGGGGGTGTTAATTCTAGAACGGCTTGTAGGTCTTCATAGAACCGTTCACCTTCAGCTTCTTCAGCTTCTTCTAGCTGGTTTTGAATGATTCAGATGTTAATTCACATTATTGTCATGTCCATTATTTATAGTTGAAAATTTCTGCAGCTGTCCTTTCTAATGCTTCCCTGTTTCCTAAAGAAATAAGTCTGATGTAATAGGTATTTGTCAGGGAGGCAATGTTTTTGCCTGTGATAGGATAGGAATGAATCCCTTTCTTTTTCAGAGAGTGATTCTCATTGTGCCATTTCTTCTTCTCAGGTGGTCTCACACGCACCCACAGCTTCAGTTGTTGTTTGCCTGTTTATATATTTATGTGTCTCCACTGTAGGGCCCATTTAACATCTTTCTGTTGGTGTCTCATTCAAGCTTTTACAACACACATGATCCTCCCTCCTTCCCCTGACATGCCCAGAGCCAGTTTCTCTTTCAGTATTCCCTGTGTCTGTGTCGGGTTCCATCTTCCATACACATAGATAAGCCAAAACTGGGTTTGTTGAGCAGACCTTGACATTTCTCTTTTACCCCCTCCTTTTTTTTTTTTATCATATGCATCATTAAGTGCTGGTCATTTTTCTTTCTACACTTTCCTCAAACCTACATTCTTTCCATTTACAATATGACCATCCTAATTCTAATTTTCAGGACAATTACAGCTGTTAGTTGGACCCTCCATTCAGTTTTCTTCATGAAGACCAATCTCTGCAGTTATTTTTTTCTTCAAAACATGTATCTGCTAATATCAATTATGTCTGAAGCCTTTTATGTCTGCCCCTAATCCTAAAGAAAAAGTCCCAGATTCTTTTTATAGCTTCCAAGACACAGCATGATTTGGTCCTTGCATGTTTCTCCAACCTCATTTTTGGCTCACTTTTTTCCATGCTTTAAGCTTACAGACTTTTAGTTTTTCTTTTCTTTTCTTTTTTTTTTTTTTTTGAGTATAGGGATTCCACATAGAACTGTGCAGGAGTTTTTTTTTTTTTTTTAACCTCTTGTTTTTTCGAGATGAAAACAATGCAACAGGTACATCAGAATTATAAGAAATATTTTAAAAATAGATACTTCTGAGTTCCATTCCAGAACTACTGAACCACAGTTTCTGTCAGTGGGACTGTATTTTATTTCCCAGGGAAATTTTATAACACAAAAAACTGAGAACCCTTATTCTATATGTTAAGTTCCTTTAAAGCTGATATTGGGTCTTCTCTTGCAGTCAGTACTCTTAGCTTCGGCAGTTTTATCCATTCTCCAACTTAAAACATTATCAGTATGCCACAGGAACCCACAAGCCTCAATTTTGAACTTTTGACTTAGATATTTAGTTCTCCCTCGACAGCTCTACCGGATGGCTCACAGGAATTTCAGATTAATAAACAGAGATGCACTCAAGTCATCATGATGCCCCTGAAAATCTTTGCCTTCTCCAACGTCCTTCCTCAAATATGCACCCATCCACTTGCTCTTGCCAGAAACTTTTCTTCCACCTCTCACCAATCCATAGCTGTTTCCTGTCTTCACCTCAAAAAGTTCTGGCTTCTACTCACTTTTTTTGTATAAAAAACTTGGCCATCTCCCAGGAGATTTCATCTTTACTATTTTCTACTTGGTTTTTCCCACTTGCACATTACCTCCCAGACCCACCTTAACAATTTGATATATTACCGCCACAGGGAACCTACTGCTCCACTATTTTAAGACCCTTCAGAGCCTTCCCATTACACTAGTATAAAATTTAAAATCACTAATACAGCCAATAGGGTTCTGCATAATCTGGCCTTGTACTCCATCCTGGGCTTACCTCCTGTGGGCTCCTTCTGTGCTGCAGCCACATCGGCCTCTGTCAATTCTTTCTGACCTGAGGCCTCTTTCATATCCTGTATCTTTCTTCCCCTCTCTTCTCTCCACCTTGGCTCATCCAACTCCTACTTATTTTAAAGTATCTATGTGTGTGTACATAAACATAAATATACATACTTATATATATGATCTCTATGTATCTTTATATATATACACACACAAATATGTACATAAAGACCTGCAACAGGGGTAGGAATCACCTGTTTGTGTGAAACTTTCCCTGAACCCTAAATTTAAACTGTCCATTTTATTTTATTGTGATTTATTTTTCTTCTTAGAATATATCCATGATTTTAAATTATATACTTGGTTTGAAGAGTTAGTGATTTACTGCATGTGTCTAATTAGATGGCAACTTCAGCTGCATTTAGTTCAGCACCAGATCCCTGATACCTAGTCCAGTGTTTGGTGTGTAGCAGGCACTCAACAAATATTTACTAAATAAGTGAACAAACATGCAAATAGAATAAAAAATGGGTCATCTCTCATCTGATTTTTTCCTCTTGTGATTTAATTTTTTAAGTTTTAGGGGATGGGGTGGGAAACTTTTTGTGTCAAAAATTCAATGCACATTTTTGACATTTAGAAAGCTGTGGATCAAGACGTTTTCAGGTTTCTTGGTACAAATGTATTCATTCTGAACAGAGCTTTATGCTGTGGAAAAATATCAGGAAACAATAGCAACAACAGTGTTGATGATCAACACTGCCAAATGCCAAAGTTAAAAAGAAGGAGTAAACAACTGGTAAGATATTTAGTACAGTAGAATCATTACGATGCTGTAAGTGTAAGATCAAAAGTGTTTGCTTCATAGTTAAACATATCCCTTAACTATCTAGCATGAGTATATAGTTGATGAGTACACAATTTCTTTCATCTAAAAAGGTTTACTGGTCAATAATATGAGTATTGAGGAAGGCACAACTACATAAAATTTTATAGTATTTATGTGGGAAAGTAAGCCGTCAGTCATGGTGTCATTGACTGATATAAAACATCCCAAGTAGACAGAAAACTGCATGTGGTTTTGTATCACATCAGATAATTATAATTACATGGCTCAGTAACCCCAGAATCAACTCTGCTAAAGATGGTCAGATATTGGTTTTACCTTTCTCTCCATCTTTATTGGTATAATAAATAGGGGACAACTGTAAGATTTAATGCCAGCCTAAAAATGGTCCACAGCTACTGTTATCACACCTTAAAACAATAGAAAGACAATCTAAACCTTTATTTTGCTGAGTATCAGCTTAGGAGAATTGGATTGGGGGATCTACTGACTTAAAATATAAAACCATAATATGATCTTCGCTACTTTCTCACTATTAAAGCTGATGCATTATGGTTCTAGCCTTAAAAGTGTTACCCTTGGACTATGTTAAAAAAACAGGTAGCACAGAGACAATATCCAAATATTGCATATCTGTCAAAATAGAAAATGTTGTACCAACATTTTTGTTAATTCTTTTGTATGTAATTTATGAAAGCTTTCTTTCTTGGCATTTTCATTTTTTTTAGTAGTATAAATTCTATCCCTCAAGCTGAGATAAGGCTGTTCAGAAAGTAATGGAATAAATAGAATGTCGGGGGAAACTTAATTTACAGATGAGCAAAATATAAATTTTTTAGTTAATTTCATTATTTCATCTGAAAGAGAAGTTGTTACCTAAAATGATTTTCAGTTTAACATGGTATTTTATATAATTTGTTTATAACTTTACTTCCCAAATCCTGAAGAGATATAGTGATTACATTTTTTTTGTGATTACATTTTAAATTAAAATTATTTCTATGACATTGTCTTCAGTCTTGTCTATTATCAAATGTACATTTTTATAGTTTTATATGACTTGGGTGTTAGTTAGTTCAGTCTCTCAGTCATGTCCAACTCTTTGTGACCCCATAAATTGCAGCACACCAGGCCTCCCTGTCCATCACCAAATTTTGGAGTTCACTCAAACTCACATCCATGAAGTCAGTGATGCCATCCAACGATCTCTAAGTTAGTGTAGTTAGAGTGAAGTTGAAATTAGCATTTGTGTAATTATTATTCCTTTCAGTTTTTAAAAATGTAATGTGCAAATAGTCTCATAGTGTTGTGGTAAGAAAAAATGCTTTATATGATTTCAGTCTTCGTAATTTCACTGAGGCTTGCTTTGTGGCCTAGCAAGTGATCTGTCCTGGAGAATGTTCCATGTGTACTTGAAAAGAATGTGTATTCTGTTGCTTTTGGGTGGAATGCATAAAAATCAAGTATGTCCATCTGGTATTATTTAAGACCAATGTTTCTTGATTTTTTTCAATAATAGGCCCCTAAAATTATTGTGTTAGTGTCAGTTTCTCATTCTATGTTTGTTTCAAATCATAACTAATGTCTTAAAACATAAATTCTGTTTATATGGAGGCATTATTGTCACTGCTAGTTATGCTGTCATGATAAGCTTTGAAATTTAAGTTTCAGTATTTATCTAGCTCTGTCTGTCCAATATGACAGCCACTAATCACTCATGTCTATTTAAACTGAAACAGAAATTAATCAGAATTAAATAATATTAAAAAATCACTTTCTTAGTTGTACCACCAACTACATTTCAAGTGCTGAACAGCAAGAAAATAGAGCTATCTATAGGCTAGAATTTCCAAATAATTGAAAAAAATAACTTCTAGCTAGGGGAAGATGTGGAGCTGCTTATTTTTTACTTTTCTTTTTAAAGTGGGAGGAAATTTGAAGATTTTAAATGTTAATGTGAAGCAGCTTATAGAGTGCAAGAGGTTATTTAACACAGGAAAGAGGGAGAAAAATCAATATAATAAAATTTTTGAGAAGGTGAAAAATGATAGAGCACAGATAAAGCTATTAGGTGTCAAAAATAGAAGGGGGACTTCATTGTAAACAAGGAAAGGTGGAAAGATGGATTTTAAGATCAGTAAGAGGAATTTGAGGGAGTTTTTGTCCTTTGGTTCCTATTTTTTTTGTCAGCTTTGAGTCAGAATCTTCTGGGCCCCACGGGGGAAGCAGGGAGGTGAGAACTTGGATATGGGGGAAAATATAAACCAGGTGATGATGGCTGAAATAGCAGGACTAAGGAGGAATTAGCAGGGTTGCTGGCCATGCTGATGGTCTGGCTGAGGCTGGTGGTAATCAAATTATAGTTGCAAAGCTTTGGACAGTGTTGTGCTTTAGCTGCCAGTAGCCCTGTACAGGCTCTGGGGAGGAAAACTGCTGGATTTCAGGATTAATTCTTTTTTAAAGTTTTGCTTTTCCCAGATGTTCTCTAATACTTAAATAACAGATTTGGGAAGGATTACAAAAGAGTTGGAGCCTAATGTTATCAGGAGCTCTGCTGAGCTGGAGAGGTGAGCTGCCAGGTGCCAGAGGAGCCAATTAAAAGTAAGCCAACAAGTGAAGGTAACAGTCAAGACTTTAGTCATTTACTGTGACAGTGTAAGCAAGAGGCTAACCCGGAGAAAGCTTCAACTCTCACCCTGCTCCCTCTCCCCCGTATTTGAGAGTCCCTTGTTTAGAGCAGGTGTGTGCATGCATGCTCAGTCTCTTCAATCATGTCTGACTTTTTGCAACCCTATCTACCTTTGAACCTATGTACCTTTGACCCTATAAACCTTTGTAGCCTTCCAGGCTCCTCAGCCCATGGGATTCTCTAGGCAAGAATAGTGGAGTGAGTTGTCATGCCCTCCTCCGGGGGATTTTTCCAATCCAGGGATTGAATCTGGCTCTCCTGCACTACAGGTGGCTTCTTTACCACTGAGCCACTGGGGAAAAACCTTAGGGCTGGTAGGTTAGCACAAAAGTAAGGATCATCACACTGATGAGGGAGCCTCAGACAAAAGGTTCCAAAGGTTTTCTTACTGTGAGGGCCCAAGGGAGAGAGGGGATAGTGTTAGCAGTGCTGAGACCTGAGGTAGAATAGAGAGAAAGAAGTGTCTTCAAGTTTTCCCCCTCCTCCTGTAAGGAGATTTTCATGACAGTGTCTAAGCAAGTCCTCTGTGGATGACCCCAAATAAAGGGGCTTTCAAACAATGACACTGGGCTAGGAATACAGATTTGCAGAAGCACAAGGCCAGCCAAGGAGGCCTGCCACTCCCTCCAGAGCCTGCAGTACACAGGCTGTGCAGGGAGCCTGGTGGGTGGAGGGCATCTCTCCTCTGTGAGGTCTGACAGGAAATCTTCTACAACTGCCTATGTTCAGGCTTGGAAAGTCACACAGCTATTCTGGCCAGGAGTTGGATTCCTCGTGAGCTGACTATGAAAAGGGTGAAGAGCAGTCTATGTGCTGGAATTTCCAACAAAAGGTAAAAAAGACATTTATTATGAATAGTTATTCAAAGTGAAGAAAGAATATGTGATGAGGTTAGATGAGATCAGGTAGGTCGAAGGACAGGTCAGAGAGAGAAATTTGGTTTCTAAGCTACAGTAAAAATAATCTCAGGATTTGTTATGAAGCATGGTTCTCAGTCCCACTCTCAGAGAGTTAGATTCAGTCATTTGGGGATGAACACATAAATACCCACTGAAAGCAAACATCTGGGTGATTCTGCTGCCAAAAGTCATGATTACAGCTTTAGAAAGACAGACAGTTTTAAGTATGGGTGGCTAAGATGGAGAGAAAGTGAATATTGTTAACATGAGAGCATCACATGTATGAGAGGTGTAAACTGATAAACAGAAACCAAAGGAAATGAAAGAAGCTTCTCACCAACAAAGAGGGAAAAGAGAGAAGAGGAGTTTAGCTGTTGATGGTATTAAAAAGACTAAGTAATATTCTCTAGCTCTTTTCCTGCTTCCTAACTCAAACCTAGTAACAATGCTATTGGCATCCTCTAATGACCACGTTTTATATCCACATATACCCCTCCCCCCCCTTTTTTTCAAATTAGGCCATTGAGACTCAGAGAGTTTGAGCAGCTTGTCCAAAATTGCTGTCGTCAGTAGGGAAAAATGGGGTTACAACAGAAGCCCTCATCTTTGCCTGATGTGTTTATTAATACAACCAACCTTGTCTCTGTGTCACCAGTAAGTACATTTGGCTTCCTTCTCTGTCTTTCTGCTGGAACAATTCTCATAGAGTAGAAACCTAGAGGTGTAATTTGAATCATCCCCAGTGATTTGGCTCTGCTTTCCTTCTTTTTCTTCTTGCCTTCCTTTTCTATTTTCCTGTGAGCTCTGGGGCTGAAGTAGCACTCAGTTCAGTTCAGTTCAGTTCAGTCACTCAGTCGTGTCTGACTCTCTGCAACCCCATGAACCGCAGCATGCTAGTCCTCCTTGTCCATCACCAACTCCTGGAGTTTACCCAAACTCACGTCCATTGAGTCGGTGATGCCATCCAATCATCTCATGCTCTGTCATCCCCTTCTCCTCCTGCCTTCAATCTTTCCCAACGTCAGAGACTTTTCAAATGAGTCAGCTCTTTGCATCAGGTGGCCAAAACATTGGAGTTTCAGCTTCAACATCAGTCCTTCCAATGAACACCCAGGACCGATCTCCTTTAGGATGGACTGATTGTATCTCCTTGCTGTCAAGGGACTCTCAAGAGTCTTCTCCAACACCACAGTTTCAAAAGCATCAATTCTTCTCTGCTCAGCTTTCTTTATAGTCCAACTCTCACATCCGTACTTGACTACTGGAAAAACCATAGCCTTGACTAGACAGACCTTTGTTGACAAAGTAATGTGTCTGCTTTTTTAATATGCTGTCTACGTTGGTCATAACTTTCCTTCCAAGGAGTAAGCGTCTTTAAATTTCATGGATACAGTCACCATTTGCAGTGATTTTCCAGGCCTCTCTGTTCATCATCAACTCCTGGAGTTCACTCAGACTCACGTCCATCGACTCAGTGATGCCATCCAGCCATCTCATCCTCTGTTGTCCCCTTTTCCTCCTGCCCTGAATCCCTCCCAGCATCAGAGTCTTTTCCAATGAGTCAACTCTTCGCATGAGGTGGCCAAAGTACTGGAGCTTCAGCTTTAGCATCATTCCTTCCAAAGAAATCCCAGGGCTGACCTCCTTCTGAATGGACTGGTTGGATCTCCTTGCAGTCCAAGGGACTCTCAAGAGTCTTCTCCAACACCACAGTTCAAAAGCATCAATTCCTCAGTGCTCAGCTTTCTTCACAGTCCAACTCTCACATCCATACATGACCACTGGAAAAATCATAGCTTTGACTAGATGGACATTTGTTAGCATAGTAATGTCTCTGCTTTTCAATACGCTATCTAGGTTGGTCATAACTTTTCTTCCAAGGAGTAAGCGTCTTTTAATTTCATGGCTGCACTCACCATCTGCAGTGATTCTGGAGCCCCCCAAAATAAAGTCTGTCACTGTTTCCGCTGTTTCCCCATCTATTTCCCATGAAGTCATGGGACCGGATGTCATGATGTTAGTTTTCTGAAAGTTGAGCTTTAAGCCAAGTTTTTCACTCTCCTCTTTCACTTTCATCAGGAGGCTCTTTAGTTCTTCTTCACTTTCTGCCATAAGAGCAGTATCATCTGCATATCTGAGGTTATTTATATTTCTCCCAGCTATCTTGATTCCAATTTGTGCTTCATCCAGCCCAGCATTTCTCATGGTGTACTCTGCATAGAAGTTAAATAAGCAGAGTGACAATATACAGCCGTGATGTACTCCTTTTCCTATTTGGAACCAGTCTGTTGTTCCATGTCCAGTTTTAACTGTTGCTTCCTGACCTGCATACAGGTTTCTCAGGAGGCAGGTCAGGTGGTCTTGTATTCCCATCTCTTTCAGAAGTTTCCACAGTTTATTGTGGTCCACACAGTCAAAGGCTTTGGCATAGTCAATAAAGCAGAAATAGACGCTTCTAAAGTAGTGCAGAAGTAGCACTAGTTTAGCTTTTGTTCAGTCCTCCATCAGTTCAGTCTCTCCCAGTGACATCAGCTTACTCTTATAATGTCTTCTGCCAACAGGTTTCAGTTCCTTACATTGAAGTAGGAAATAGTAAAACACACAGTAAATTAAAATACTAAAGGCTAAGATTGAAAAAAGCTTCAGTGTTTCAGTTTGATTTTTTTCGTTTATAAGAGAGATTGCCCGCTGGAAACAGAAGACTAAACTGAAACCTTTGATAGCATCTCTTTAGTCCTTGTTTAAAATAACATTCAAGTGCATATCTCAGCGGAAGCAATCTTGAGAAAGAAAAACAGCTAGAGGAATCAAGCTCCCTGACTTCAGACTATACTACAAAGGTACAGTATAGACAGAAAGGTACAAAATAATCAAAACTGGAACAAAAGTAGAAATATAGATCAATGGAACAGGACAGAAAGCCCAGAGATAAATCCAGGCACCTGTGGTCACCTGATTTATGACAAAGGAAGCAAGAATATACAATGGAGAAAAGACAGTCTCTAAAATAAGTGGTGCTGTGAAAACTGGACGGCTACATGTTAAAGAATGAAATTACACTACTCCCTAACACCATACACAAAGATGAACTTGAAATATACCAAAGACCTAAAAATAAGGCTGGACACTATAAAAATCTTAGAGGAAAACATAGGCAGAACACTCTCTGACATAAATCATGGCAATATCTTTTTTGATCCATCTCCTAATGAAAATAAAAACAAAAATAAACCAATAGGACGTAATTAAACTTAAAAGCTTTTGCACAGAAAAGGAAACCATTAGCAAGACAAAAGGGCAACCCTGAGAATGGAAGAAAATAGTTGCAAATGAGGTGATGGACAAGGGATTAATCTCCACAATATACGAATAGCTCATGCAGCTCAATATCAAAAAAACAACCCAATCAAAAAAATGGGTGAAAGATCTAAACAGGCATTTCTCCAAAGAAGACATAGAGATGGCCAAAAAGCACAGGAAAAGACATTCAACATCACTAATTATTAGAAAAATGGAAAATCAAAACTACAATGAGGTATCACTCACTCTGATCAGATTGGCTATATCAAAAAATTAACTGACAGATGTATAGAATGGACTTTTAAACTCTGTGGGAGAGGGAGAGGGTGGGATGAGTTGGGAGAATGGCATTGAAACATGTATACTATCAGGTAAGAAATGAATTGCCAGTCTATGTTCGATACAGGAAACAGGATGCTTGGGGCTGGTGCACGGGGATGATCCAGAGAGATGAAATGGGGTGGGAGGTGGGAGGGGGGTTGAGGATTGGGAACTCATGTACACCCGTGGCTGATTCATGTCAATGTATGGCAAAACCAATACAGTATTGTAAAGCAAAATAAATTAAAAATAAAAATAAAAATAAATTAACTGACAGCAAGTGCTCAAGAGGGCATGGAGAAAAGAGAACCTTCCTAAACTTTGGGTGGGAATTTAAATTGGTACAGCTACTATGGAAAACAGTATGGAATTTCCTTAAAAAACTAAAGTTAAAGCTACCATATGATCCTGCAACTCCAGTCCTGGGCATATATCCAAAGAAAACCGTAATTTCAAAAGATACATCATCCTAGTATTTATTGCAGCATGATTTACAGTCGCCAGGACATGGAAGCAACCCAAATATCCAATGGTGGATGAATAGATAAAGATGTGGTACATATATACAATGCAATATTATTGATCCATAAAAAAGAACAGAATAATGTCATTTGCAGCAACATGGATGGACCTAGAGATTGTCATCCTGAGTGAAGTAAGACAGAGAAAGACAAATATCATATATCCTGTGTATGTGGAATCTAAAAAGAACTGTACAAATGAACTTTATTTAGAAAACAGAAGTAGAGTCACAGATGCAGAAAACAAAGTTATGGTTGCCTGGGTAGGTAGGGGAAAGGGAAAGGGAGGGATAAATAGGGAGATTGAGATTGACAGATACACACTGCTATATGTAAAACAGGTAACTAATAAGGATCTACTATATGGCACAGGGAACTCTTTTCAATACTCTGCAATGATCTATATGGGAAAAGAATCTGAAAAAGATTATATATAAGTTATATATATGTATATATATAACTGATTCATTTTGTTGTACAGCAGAAACTAACACAACACTGTGAATCAACTATATGCCAATAAAAATTTGAAAACAAGAAAAAATATGTATCTTTTTTCAACTTATATAACTTTAGCAGTTATTTTGAAAAAGTCACTTTTTTAACTCTGAGATTTCATGGCAATCTACCATCCACTTAGTGATCTATAAGCACATTTTATTGGATAGTTTTGTGAAGACTTTAACAAGAAAAGCAGGCTGTTTCTTTCAGAAAGAAAAGAAAATTGCTTAGTCATGTCCAACTTTTTGCAACCACATGCACTACAGCCCGCTAGGCTACTCTGTCCATTGAATTCTCCAGGCAAGAATACTGTAGTGGATTGCCATTCCCTTCTCCAGAGGGTCTTCCTGACTCAGGGATAGAACCCAGGTTTTCCTCATTGCAGACAGATTCTTTACTTTCTGAGCCAGTTCAGTTCAGTTCAGTTCAGTCGCTCAGTCATGTCCAACTCTTTGCGACCACATGAATCACAGCACACCAGGCCTCGCTGTCCATCACCATCTCCCGGAGTTCACTCAGACTCATGTCCATCGAGTCAGTGATGCCATCCAGCCATCTCATCCTCTGTCGTCCCCTTCTCCTCCTGCCCCCAATCCCTCCAATCATCAGAGCCTTTTCCAATGAGTCAACTCTTCACATGAGGTGGCCAAAGTACTGGAGTTTCAGCTTTAGCATCATTCCTTCCAAAGAAATCCCAGGGCTGATCTCCTTCAGAATGGACTGGTTGGATCTCCTTGCAGTCCAAGGGACTCTCATGAGTCTTCTCCAGCACCACAGTCCAAAAGCATCGATCCTTCGGCGCTCAGCCTTCTTCACAGTCCAACTCTCACATCCATACATGACTACTGGAAAAACCATAGCCTTGACTAGACGGACCTTAGTCAGCAAAGTAATGTCTCTGCTTTTGAATATCTGTCTAGGTTGGTCATAACTAGTAAGCGTCTTTTAATTTCATGGCTGCAGTCACCATCTACAGTGATTTTGGAGCCCCCCAAAATAAAGTCTGACACTGTTTCCACTGTTTCCCCATCTATTTCCCATGAAGTGGTGGGACCAGATGCCATGATCTTCGTTTTCTGAATGTTGAGCTTTAAGCCAACTTTTCCACTCTCCTCTTTCACTTTCATCAAGATTATAGGGGACTAGATTAATGTTTCTGTAGATGCTACTAAATCAGATCCATAGTCTACACATTGAAATACAGGTTGCAGTAACTTCAACAAACAGAGATTTAATTTTCTTCCTCAATAAAGGGAAAATATTTGCAAAATAATATTTATAGGCCTTCACAATCAAAATTAGCATCACTGGCCCACTTACCATTGATGTTATTTGCTTTCAGCTATTTTTTGAATTATGGGAAGGATTTGTACCAATTCAGACGTTGTCTCACTAATTCCCTACTTATCAACAAAAAAATCCTCTATGATCATTGTGAAGATTAGGAGATTTGGCAGGCTTATACCAAGCATAACTAACTTGGATTTTGGAAATGAATTTGGCTTTCTCTAACCAGAGCATTGAGAGACCCTACTTGGCTTTCAGGATGCAATGCACACTAGGTTTTTTCCTGGATGGCATTCTAAGATATGCTGAGGTTATTAAATTCATGATTCTGAAGCAGAAACTTCATTTCATACCTTGGAGTTGGTAAATAATAACTGAAGTTCAGAATATTTAAACAATCTTGTTGGGCTTATTTATCTGTCAGCAGTTCACAGAAAAGTGTGGAAAATAAAATGACAACAGTGCTTTCAAGGGATTCTCAGATGGAAAATGTACAATGAAATATTGAGACTTTGATTATTTTAGTACATAAATTTGGCTGCTTCCTTGGTTGTAATTATCCTCTGCATTCCTGTACCCTTAGAAAACAGTGCACAAAAGAAAACGGCAAAACACAGTGAATGCCAACATATCAATATTACCATGAAATGCACTGCGATAGAGAATCTAAAAGCATTTACTCATGACGTAAAAAAAGTAAAAATTATCAGTCACAGTAAGCCTTTAAATAATTGCAAAAGCAAACTAATAAACAAAGCCACTTTCTCCATAGTAAGGACTTGAGTACTAAGCCCAAGTGATTACCTCTGCTTTCGGTCATGACATCTTCCTTACACGTGCTCCACACTCCATGAGCTGCTTAGATAGTACAGAGTAACCAAAAAGCTAACCATGTCATCTCCTTTCTGTTTGGGTGTTCTTGACAACATCTGATAGGCTCTGGAAGGGAAGTGTATTTCAGATAGGACTTTGATTTACATAAAATGGATTTAGTTATTTATATGTGATAGCCAAGAAACTTGATGAGATTTAATCCCTTCTAAATAACATATTTCCTTCATTGTTCCTGTTCTGCTTTCCTCAAAAGCTATTAAAATATATTTTGCCCTCTGAGAGCTAATGCTTGTCACTCATCAGAGTACCATCCATTCCTCATCCGTGAATGCACATAAGCTATGAAGAAAGCAAGGGTGCAGGTATCAGCATTGTTGAGAGGTTATGAATTTGGATGTGGTTTCTGTACTTATACTTTCCAGTAGGTAAATGGGGCATGTTTTCTTGACTAAGTCATTTGAAAAGATCACTTCTTTTTCCTGCTCTCGTTTTATTAATATGAAATAACATGAAAAATTTAATTGCAAAAGTACATTTTATCAAATGTACTTCAAATGAGACGTAAGGCATAATTTGATGGGATAGTGGTGATCATATTGGGAGGCAGGAATGTTGAAGCATGCGTACAGAAGAGAGGAAGCATTTGGAACTTGAGGGAAAAGAGAGAAACAGAGTTTTGGAAGCTCAAATAATGATTTTACATAATGCTGAAGAATGCTCAAGCTACCACACAATTGCACTCATCTCACATGCTGGTAAAGTAATGCTCAAAATTCTCCAAACCAGGCTTCAGCAGTACGTGAACCATGAACTTCCAGATGTTCAAGCTGGTTTTAGAAAGGCAGAGGAACCAGTGATCAAATTGCCAACATCCACTGGATCATCGAGAAAGGAAGAGAGTTCCAGAAAAACATCTATTTCTGCTTTGTTAACTCTGTCAAAGCCTTTGATTGTGTGGATCACAATAAACTGTGGAAAATTCTTAAAGAGATGGGAATACCAGAGCACCTGACCTGGCTCTTGAGAAACCTATATGCAGGTCAGGAAGCAACAGTTAGAACTGGACATGGAACAACAGACTGGTTCCAAATAGGGAAAGGAGTACCTCAAGGCTGTATATTGTCACCCTGCGTATTTAACTTCTATGCAGAGTACATCATGAGAACGCTGGGCTGGAAGAAGCACAAGCTGGAATCAAGATTGCCAGGAGAAATATCAATAACCTCAGATATGCAGATGACAACCACCCTTATGGCAGAAAGTGAGGAGGAACTAAAAAGCCTCTTGATGAAAGTGAAAGAGGAGAGTGAAAAAGTTGGCTTAAAGCTCAACATTGAGAAAACGAAGATCATGGCATCTGGTCCCATGACTTCATGGGAAATAGATGGGGAAACAGTGGAAACAGTGTCAGACTTTATTTTGGAGGGCCCCAAAATCGCTGCAGATAGTGACTGCAGCCATGGAATTAAGAGGTTTGCTCCTTGGAAGGAAAGTTATGACCAACCTAGATAGCATATTGAAAAGCAGAGACATTACTTTGCCAACAAAGGTCCATCTAGTTAAGGCTATGGTTTTCCAGTAGTCATGTATGGATGTGAGACCTGGACTGTGAAGAAAGTTGAGCGCCGAAGAATTGATGCTTTTGAACTGTGGTGTTGGAGAAGACTCATGAGAGTCCCTTGGACTGTAAGGAGATCCAACCAGTCCATTCTGAAGGAGATCAAGCCTGGGTTTTCTTTGGAAGGAATGATGCTGAAGCTAAAACTCCAGTACTTTGGCCACCTCATGTGAAGAGTTGACTCATTGGAAAAAACTCTGATGTTGGGAGGGATTGAGGGCAGGAGGAGAAGGGGACAACAGAGGATGAGATGGCTGGATGTCATCACCAACTCGATGGACGTAAGTTTGAGTGAACTCCGGGAGATGGTGATGGACAGGGAGGCCTGGCGTGCTGCAATTCATGGGGTCGCAAAGAGTTGGACGTGAGTGAGTGACTGAGCTGAACTGAACTGAACTGAACACTTCAGTGTAAAACAGCTGATAGTTTAGACAAAACAATCTTTTGCCTGACTGAATGTTATACTAATGTAAATACTGTACTGATACAAATAATTTGGATTTAAGTAATCCAACATGGATTTTATTCCATACATAATCTTCTGTAAAATATTATTTCCTGGATCAATATTTCTGTTGTAATTTTCTTCAATGTAATTTTCAATATAAATGTGCAATATCTGGGTAGACCTCAAGAATTTGGTGGCTGAACTATTTGCCTTCTGCTAATTTTATGTTACTGTGCATACAGTATTTAAGAGCATAGCTAAATCTAAGCATGATTAACTATCTGGAAATTTTACAAATAACAGATTTGACTTATCTAAGTGAAAATGCTCCTTTGTTTTTCATAAAGATAATTTGGCCAGTTATTAGCAGACTAAAAATGCTACATTGAAAGGTCTATCAGTTTGAATACACTGAAATCTTCATTTTCCCGGTCATACCTGAGCTTAATCTTGTGTGAAGGAAAACTTTTTAAATATACCAGCTCCTTTCCTTTTTCTTTTTCTTACCTCCTGTCCTGACACAGTACCTAGTAGAGTAATGCTCTCAGGATATACTGATTCCATAGGTGAGACATGGTAGCATTTGAAGATATAATTGTAGCAGTCAGGAGAAGGGAGCATGACTCCCCCATGGGAGAGGCAGTGACAGAAATTAAGGCGATAGAGGAACTACTCTGCCTCAGTATGCCATTAAAAGGGGAACTTGGTCCTGGAAGCAGCGGTCTCAGTTCCCTGGAAGAGTGCAAGCTAGGCTTCTTCTGAGGTCATCAATATGACAATTGCTGTCTGGATGTCTTTGTACAACGTTTTTCTACCCTTTTTACTGAGGCTCTGAGAATTTGAGACATATTCAGTATAACTTGTTCAAGTGAAAAATAAAGGATAATGAGTGACAATGTTTAAATAGAGCAATGTTAGTAACAATTGTTTATTTTTCTATGTTTGGCCAAATATAATCTCTGAGAACCCCATTCCTCAGTATTGAAATGTGAAAACTAATTAGTATTAATTTAGGCAGGAAGTCTTCATTTCGAATCTCTGATGATATCTATTATATTGCTTAAAAATGATGAACTGCTTGCTAGTTACGAGAAGATAGATGTTTTCAAGCATTTTAGTTTTATGAGATCATCTATCTTATAAAGCTTTACCTGTCACTAAGAAAGGAAACCTCATTGACAGTCACTTGGTTAGCATAAAAGGGCAGCAAGTAATTGGGAGCTGAATGTTTTTTACTCTAAAGAATACTTAGGCTAGCCAGAAAGAAAAACACCAATACAGTATACTAACACATATATATGGAATTTAGGAAGATGGCAATGACGACCCTGTATGCAAGTCAGGAAAAAAGTCACAGATGTGTATAATGGACTTTTGGTCTCAGAGGGAGAGGGAGAGGGTGGGATGATTTGGGAGAATGGGAATTCTAACATGTATACTATCATGTAAGAATTGAATCGCCAGTCCATGTCTGACGTAGGGTGCAGCATGCTTGGGGCTGGTGCATGGGGATGACCCAGAGAGATGTTGTGGGGAGGGAGGTGGGAGCGGGGGTCATGTTTGGGAACGCATGTAAGAATTAAAGATTTTAAAATTAAAAAAAAAAAAATAAATAAAATAAAAAAAATTAAAAAAAAGAAAAGAAAAAAAAAAGAATACTTAGGCTGACAAAAACAAATTATTAAATTATTGGAAAATAATCAAAGCCTAATTGAAGTCAACATCTATACTATTCTGACTCAACAGGCATGTCTTGGGTCTTTATAATATCTGGAGTATATTAGTGGCAGGTGAAAAGGCATGGTAGTGTTTGTGAAACAGAGAGAAAAGGCTCACACAATGAGTGTGTCTAAACCTTCAAGGCAAATCAATTTGAGGATTTATCTAGGGGAAGGTAGAATGAAGGAGGGAGAACTCATTAGGAAAGTGTGGATTTTCTAAGCCATGCTTATGTGAAGGATGAGGTTCCATGGGGTGTTTTGGTCAGCTTTTACAGAGGAATTTGCATCTTTAAGATCTTTCCTTATCTGTTTATCACATCTCATTTTTCTACCAGTTTTGTAATGTAGGCAAGACATTCTATTTGATGGATGGTCACATAATTTTCTGCAGCAGAGCAAGGCCTAAAAATAAGCTCAGTCACCTCCACGGCCCTATGCTCTTCTCTCCACCAAATAGGATGTTGTGCATGCTCCGTCTCTTTTTAGGAATGGAACACATTCCCTGTCCTTAGTTCAATGTGCACTGCAGTTTCTTATTCAAGCAGCAAAGCACTGATACTAACCCTGAGTTGAGAGAGTGCAGAAGCTTTGTTCTCCTCCAAACTTGTATAAGCACGCTCCTCAGCAATCTAGAAACTGCTGAGTAGATGCTGTATCTCCTGAGCAAAATCCAGAGGTAACATGAAGGCCAGAAGACGTGCTGCTTTCTAAGAAGCTGTGGTGGAACATTTGCCTAATCTCCCTTGAAGTAATTTCCCTCCTCTATTTAGAAATGTCTGTGTTCACTATAATTAAAAAGAAGGCTAATACTAAAAAGAAAACAATGGATCTTCTGGATATGTTTAGGTAGATATTGTTGCAGTGACTGTAAAGGAAGAGATGAGATAGCACATCAAACTGATATTCTGGTTTATTGAAAAATATTTATCACATGAATTCAGATCAGTTCAGTTCAGTTCAGTTCAGTCACTCAGTTGTGTCTGACTCTTTGTGACCCCATGGACTGCAGCACTCCAGGCTCCCCTGTCCATCACCAACTCCCGGAGCTTGCTCAAACTCATGTCCATTGCGTTGGTGATGCCATCCAACCATCTTATCCTCTGTCATCCCCGTTTCCTCCTGCCTTCAATCTTTCCCAGCATCAGGGTCTTTTCCAATGAGTCAGTTCTTTGCATCAGGTGGCCAAAGTATTGGAACTTCGAAATTACCAACTTTCGACAAAAAATAGACTTTCGAAACTTTCTCAGAAGTGTTTATTATAGTTCTTTAATGAGCCCAATTTAATCTTTACTTGGCATATCCAAAGAAACCTGAGTATTTTGCTGCATACTGAAAATGCCATCATTATACAATGTGAAGACCCAACTTCTGGCTCTCTGTATTATCTGTTTCTTTGGGTTCTGGATTAACTTTAGTTTTTTTTTTTTTTTTTAACACTCGCATTTTTATTTATGTATTCATTCCATTTTATATTTACTGCCCTATTTTCAAACAGTAGCATTTTATTACTCTGGAGAACAAATTACACCTCTTATGTATAATTCTGCCTAGTTCAGGGTACATTTCAAGTAACAAGGCACACAGAGAACGCTGTCCCTGTGCAGACCACCAGCTCAGATAATTCTCTTAAAATGCTTTCGCTGAGTGCAGTTTCCAGTTTTTATCTTTGGAAAAGTATGGTATTGAATATTAATAAAGATATGAGTTCACAAAAGCTAACCCTAATCATTAGCTTCATGAGACCAAAGTTAAAATCAAGATAGAAAAATCATGACAAAAGTGAGTGCTCTACCCTCTGATAGTTTCAGGGAAAAAAAAACTTTCATTTTTATTTTTCAAGTACTTAGTGTGTATATTTAGTTGCTCAGTTGTGTCTGACTCTTTGCGTCCTTATGGACTGTCGCCTGTCAGGCTCCTCTGTCCATGGGGATTCTTCAGGTAAGAAAACTGGAGTGGGTTGCCATGCCCTTCTCCAGGAGATCTTCCCAACCCAAGGACTGAACCCAGGTCTCCTGCATTGTGGGTAGATTCTTTACCATCTGAGCCACCAGGGAAGCCCATAAGTGTTTAATAGTCAGCATCAATTTAAAGTAACCTTGACTGAGATCTCAATTTAAATACTCACTTAATTTTCTAACTGATAACAGTAAAGTTGCTAAATACATGGCTTGCAAGTTGTACTTGATCTGTAAATTGTATGACCGGTAGGTCATAATTATCATTTACTTCTCCTCTCCCTGACATTAGCCTGGGGTTTGGTGAGGCAGACATGCTTAAATGTTTCTTTAGTTTAATGATTAGTGACATCTGATAGCAAAACGATAAGAGAATCAGCCATAAAAGGACCGAGTTAGATATCTAGGAGATTTTATATAATTCTTATGAAGAGTTGCAAATAAATCTATTTAAAATTAAATCCACGTGTCTTTTCTCTTTTTAAATATGCAGGCCAGGAAGCAACAGTTAGAACTGAACATGGAACAACAGACTGGTTCCAGATAGGAAAAGGAGTACCTCAAGGCTGTATATTGTCACCCTGTTTATTTAACTTCTATGCAGAGTACATCATGAGAAACGCTGGACTGGAAGAAGCACAAGCTGGAATAAAGACTGCCGGGAGGAATATCAATAACCTCAGATATGCAGATGACACCACCCTTATGGCAGAAAGTGAAGAGGAACTAAAAAGCCTCTTGATGAAAGTGAAAGAGGAGAGTGAAAAAGTTTGCTTAAAGCTCAACATTCAGAAAACGAAGATCATAGCATCTGGTCCCATCACTTCATGGGAAATAGATGGAGAAACAGTAGAAACAGTGTCAGACTTTATTGTTTGGGGCTCCAAAATCACTGCAGATGGTGATTTCAGCCATGAAATTAAAAGACGCTTATCCCAGGGATGCAAGGATTCTTATCCCAGGGATGCAAGGATTCTTCAATATCTGCAAATCAATCAATGTAATTCACCACATTAACAAATTGAAAAATAAAAACCATATGATTATCTCAATAGATGCAGAGAAGGCCTTTGACAAAATTCAACATCCATTTATGATAAAAACTCTCCAGAAAGCAGGAATAGAAGGAACATACCTCAACATAATAAAAGCTATCTATGACAAACCCACAGCAAACATTATCCTCAATGGTGAAAAATTGAAAGCATTTCCCCTAAAGTCAGGAACAAGACAAGGGTGTCCACTTTCACTGCTACTATTCAACATAGTTCTGGAAGTTTTGGCCACAGCAATCAGAGCAGAAAAAGAAATAAAAGAAATCCAAATTGGAAAAGAAGAAGTAAAACTATCACTGTTTGCAGATGACATGATCCTCTACATGGAAAACCCTACAGACTCCACTAGAAAATTACTAGAGATCATCAATGAATATAGTAAAGTTGCAGGATATAAAATCAACACACAGAAATCCCTTGCATTCGTATACACGAATAATGAGAAAGTAGAAAAAGAAATTAAGGAAACAATTCCATTCACCATTGCAACGAAAAGAATAAAATACTTAGGAATATATCTACCTAAAGAAACTAAAGACCTATATATAGAAAACTATAAAACACTGATGATAGAAATCAAAGAGAACACTAATAGATGGAGAAATATACCATGTTCATGGATAGGAAGAATCAATATAGTGAAAATGAGTATACTACCCAAAGCAATTTACAAATTCAATGCAATCCCTATCAAGCTACCAGCCACATTTTTCACAGAACTAGAACAAATAATTTCAAGATTTGTATGGAAATACAAAAAACCTCGAATAGCCAAAGCAATCTTGAGAAAGAAGAATGGAACTGGAGGAATCAACTTGCCTGACTTCAGGCTCTACTACAAAGCCACAGTCATCAAGACAGTATGGTACTGGCACAAAGACAGACATATAGATCAATGGAACAAAATAGAAAGCCCAGAGATAAATCCACACACCTATGAACACCTTATCTTTGACAAAGGAAGCAAGAATATACAATGGAGTAAAGACAATCTCTTTAACAAGTGGTGCTGGGAAAACTGGTCAACCACTTGTAAAAGAATGAAACTAGATCACTTTCTAACACCGTACACAAAAATAAACTCAAAATGGATTAAAGATCTAAATGTAAGATCAGAAACTATAAAACTCCTAGAGGAGAATATAGGCAAAACACTCTCAGACATAAAGCACAGCAGGATCCTCTATGATCCACCTCCCAGAATTCTGGAAATAAAAGCAAAAATAAACAAATGGGATCTAATTAAAATTAAAAGCTTCTGCACAACAAAGGAAAAATATAAGCAAGGTGAAAAGACAGCCTTCTGAATGGGAGAAAATAATAGCAAATGAAGCAACTGACAAACAACTAATCTCAAAAATATACAAGCAACTTATGCAGCTCAATTCCAGAAAAATAAACGACCCAATCAAAAAATGGGCCAAAGAACTAAATAGACATTTCTCCAAAGAAGACATACAGATGGCTAACAAACACATGAAAAGATGCTCAACATCACTCATTATTAGAGAAATGCAAATCAAAACCACAATGAGGTACCACTTCACACCAGTCAGAATGGCTGCGATCCAAAAATCTGCAAGCAATAAATGCTGGAGAGGGTGTGGAGAAAAGGGAACCCTCCTAAACTGTTGGTGGGAATGCAAACTAGTACAGCCACTATGGAGAACAGTGTGGAGATTCCTTAAAAAATTGCAAATAGAACTACCTTATGACCCAGCAATCCCACTTCTGGGCATACACACCGAGGAAACCAGAATTGAAAGAGACACATGTACCCCAATGTTCATTGCAGCACTGTTTATAATAGCCAGGACATGGAAACAACCTAGATGTCCATCAGCAGATGAATGGATAAGAAAGCTGTGGTACATATACACAATGGAGTATTACTCAGCCGTAAAAAAGAATTCATTTGAATCAGTTCTGATGAGATGGATGAAACTGGAGCCGATTATACAGAGTGAAGTAAGCCAGAAAGAAAAACACCAATACAGTATACTAACACATATATATGGAATTTAGGAAGATGGCAATGACGACCCTGTATGCAAGACAGGGAAAGAGACACAGATGTGTATAACGGACCTTTGGACTCAGAGGGAGAGGGAGAGGGTGGGATGATTTGGGAGAATGACATCCTAACATGTATACTATCATGTAAGAATTGAATCGCCAGTCTATGTCTGACAGAGGATGCGGCATGCTTGGGGCTGGTGCATGGGGATGACCCAGAGAGATGTTATGGGGAGGGAGGTGGGAGGGGGGTTCATGTTTGGGAACGCATGTAAGAATTAAAGATATTAAAATTTAAAAAATAAAAAACTAAAAAAAAAAATAAATAAAAGACACTTACTCCTTGGAAGAAAAGTTATGACCAACCTAGACAGCATATTGAAAAGCAGAGACATTACTTTGCCAACAAAGGTCTGTCTAGTCAAGCCTATGGTTTTTCCTGTGGTCATTTATGGATGTGAGAGTTGGACTGTGAAGAAGGCTGAGCGCAGAAGAATTGATGCTTTTGAACTGTGGTGTTGGAGAAGACTCTTGAGAGTCCCTTGGACTGCAAGGAGATCCAACCAGTCCATTCTGAAGGAGATCAACCCTGGGATTTCTTTGGAGGGAATGATGCTGAAGCTGAAACTCCAGTACTTTGGCCACCTCATGTAAAGAGTTGACTCACTGGAAAAGACTCTGATGCTGGGAGGGATTGGGGGCAGGAGGAGAAGGGGACGACAGAGGATGAGATGGCTGGATGGCATCACTGACCTGATGGACATGAGTCTGAGTGAACTCCGGGAGATGGTGATGGACAGGGAGGCCTGGCGTGCTGCGATTCATGGGGTCAGAAAGAGTGAGACACGACTGAGTGACTCAACTGAACTGAACTGATGTAGAGTTTTCAGAGAGACAGAAATGGGAAAAGAAAAACAGTTAAGAGTGCATAAGAGAACATGTGAAGCAATGATGAAGGGAGCCACAATTGCTGTGATCAAATATGAAAGCTGGCACTAAGATTTCTAGCAGCCAAAGCAAGAGGTTAAGTGCTTTGCTCTGACTATCAAAAGGGAAAAATGTCAATTTTCAGAGGAAAGCAAGATGTTTTTGGACTGTATCTATGCATACTGAAAGCTGGCTATAGCTGGTATCAGTAACAGATACAGTAGAGGTGGGGAAAAAAAACAAACTTCTTTTATAATTTTGTAAATGACTTTCCCGCAATTTATTTTTGTGCTTTTTGGTGAAATGTTAATGATAATGGACAGCGGTGTTTTCCATCTGAAAGGAGCCTCTGATGTAACTGAATGGAATAATTTTAAGTTGTTTTAAGGGATTTTTGTTGTTGATTTTGCCATTGTAATGACTGGTTAAGTTCCCTGAAGAAGTCTCTTAACTAAGCTCACGTGCGTGCTCAGTTGTGTCTGATTCTTCACAACCCCATGGACTGTAGCCTTCGGGTTTCTCTGTCCATGGGATTTCCCAGTCAGGAAGACTGGGGTGAGTTTCCATGCCCTCCTCCAGGGGCTCTTCCCAACCCAGGGATCAAACCTGTGTCTCCAGCAACTCCTACTCTGTCCGGCAGATTCTTTACCACCTGGGAAGCCCCTCTTAACGATATATACACCCAAATTTAGACTAACATTTTCTGCGGTGCTTAACTGTATAATACTTATATCTTGTTTGGAGATGTGAGAATAAATTAAAAAATAAATGCACATTTTGATAAACACTGATTATCCTGCCCACTTCTCACCAGAAATTTTTCTAGAGATACTGTAGGATTGCTTCAGCAAGAGCTACTCCACTGGGAATACCTCCCACCACACTATGAAAATCAGGGAAGTCATTAAGCTGAAAAGAGGGAGGAAACGGCTGCCTGAAGGGTAGACTTAACAGAAATGGAGCATGAATTTTTCAGTTATTTTTATTTCTGTCCAAGGTGTTTTCCCTGTACAGAGCCATCATGGCTTAACTGAACATAACAAATTAAGCAATGGCGACAGCCATAGGTATAATATTGAATAAATACATTTCAAGAGGAGGATAGGGCTGGTATTTTTATATTCTCTAATTAATGTTATATAAGGAAAATCTCTATAGGATAACCTTGTACAAAATAAAAATAACTATCAATTGGGGTTTGTTTTAATAAGAAAAGTGTATCCTCAAGTGTCTTTGCCTATGTTTGAATCAAGGAAGTCTTAAGTGCTGTTGGAGAAAAAAAAAAGAAGGCCCAGCACTCTGCATGTCCTTGGCTGAACACAGTAGTTCTTAATTTCTTAGATGATAGTCCTCTGGGATGTGTAAGGTCTGCCTTTCACATGGTACTTCAGAAAGTCAGCTTCTTTCTCTCCCATGATTTTGCCATCTCCTGGAACATTGCAGTCCTTTGCTCTTAGCTAGCAAAAAGAAAAACAGAGGATGGATGAGGCAAATTCTCTTCTTAACCATGTCAAAAGTGTAACATGTAACTGGATTCACAGTTCACTGGCCAGATTTAATTACGTGGCTGCAATACACTTCCCCCAGAAGAGGAGCTGGGAAATGCAGATGGGCTGAGCAGTCATTTTGTAGACATAGCCCTACTCTGCTGAAGGAGAGTAGGGATTTGTAGTGGACAGCTAACTGACTGAAAGCTCAGAATTACCTGTTTCAGATTGACATTCTAAAGTCTTGGAGGAAGATCAGAGTGTATGAGAGGGAGGGCTCTGTCTCAGGATGCTACCATTGAAAAACACAAATCTTTTCTCTGAGTACAGGAAGTCAGTAAAGACAGTAAAGTTAAACATGTATTCCTGTAGCCCAGACACTAAGTTACCTGTCCAGCCATTGCTAAACATATACTTCATAAATTGATTTTACTTTGAAAGTGAAAGTGAAGTCGCTCAGTCGTGTCCAACTCTTTGTGACCCCATGGACTGTAGCCTATTAGGCTCCTCAGTTCATGGAATTTTCCAGGCAAGAGTACTAGAGTGGGTTGCCGTTTCCTTCTCCGCGGGATCTTCCTGACCCAGGGATCGAACCCAGGTCTCCCACGTTGCAGGCAGACACTTTACCGTCTGAGCCACCAGGGAAGTCTAGCTGTATATAAAACCACACATAGAATCAAGAAAGATTTATTGGATTTTCTTATAGAATTTCATAACCAGCAATCTCTTTCCATTTCTTTAAAGGGCAGCAGGAAATCCTTGATCTCCATGTAAACAAACAACATGTGACTAAGCCTCTAGTGTTACTTTCCCTGCCTCATTATGTAAATTGAATCATTTGCAGTGGATCAGGGTGTTCAGGCTTATTTTCTATGACGTGTTTTCAGAGTGTTCAAATTGGGTTTATGCTCTTCAGTTTTCTGACTTAAAATACATGGTATTAAACTAGGAAGTTTTTCTTTCTTTTTTTTTGAAAAGACACAGTCCAGCGTAACTTTCTTTACAGGTAAACTGAAGTTTAGACGAAGCGTATATTTGCCAGATATTAAACAACTAAGTAGTGCAGAGCTAACATTGGTGTATACAGAATCATGCCTTCTCGTCTGGGGCTGCTTTATAATAGTTTTTCTTCCTCACTGGTGAAAATATATGAATATTGACTTTGTTTTGCTTAATTAACTATCAGCTAAAACAATAAATCTAGACAATGGCATGGTTTTTCTTCATTATGAGCACATTCTATGAAATGTAATCCACAAATGGATACCAGAATGAAACATTGAGATCAACATGTAATTGATTTTTCTCAGCCAACTGCTGAAAGGAGTTTTAACTACCAGAGAAGAAATAATTAGAGCTATTCTTATAGCATGGAATGGCTACAAGTAAAAGTAATTTATTTCTGAAATATTTTGTATACATTTATGCAGAGTACATCACGAGAAGCAGCTGTAGTTTGTACTTAAGTCATTCCATCTTTCACTCAGGATGACTGCGAAAAGTGACTGTTCACAGACCTCAGTGATGTGAGCACTGTTGCTCGGAATTGATAACGTCTTAACCAGGAGAAATATCAATAACCTCAGATATGCAGATGACACCACCCTTATGGCAGAAAGTGAAGAGGAACTAAAAAGCCTCTTGATGAAAGTGAAAGAGGAGAGTGAAAAATTGGCTTAAAGCTCAACATTCAGAAAACGAAGATCATGGCATCTGGTCCCATGACTTCATGGGAAATAGATGGGAAACAGTGGAAACAGTGTCAGACTTTACTTTTTGGGGTTCCAAAATCATTGCAGATGGTGATTTCAGCCATGAAATTAAAAGACGCTTACTCCTTGGAAGGAAAGTTATGACCAACCTATATGGCATATTGAAAAGCAGAGACATTACTTTGCCAACAAAGGTCTGTCTAGTCAAGGCTATGGTTTTCCAGTAGTCATGTATGGATGTGAGGGTTGGACTGTGAAGAAAGCTGAGCGCTGAAGAATTGATGCTTTTGAACTGTGGTGTTGGAGAAGACTCTTGAGGGTCCCTTGGACTGCAAGGAGATCCAACCAGTCCATTCTGAAGGCGATCAGCCCTGGGATTTCTTTGGAGGGAATGATGCTGAAGCTGAAACTCCAGTATTTTGGTCACCTCATGTGAAGAGTTGACTCATTGGAAAAGACTCTGATGCTGGGAGGGATTGGGGGCAGGAGGAGAAGGGGACGACAGAGGATGAGATGGCTGGATGGCATCACTGACTTGATGGACGTGAGTCTGAGTGAACTCTGGGTGTTGGTGATGAACAGGGAGGCCTGGCATGCTGCAATTCATGGGGTTGCAAAGAGTCGGACATGACTGAGTGACTGAACTGAACCGAGAAAGTAAAAATTGTGTTTAAACAAGAATGGCAAAGAACTTACCTCCAAAAGTGAAAACAGAGAATTTTGGGGTGAATACTTTACTATTTCTAGCACATCACACAGCAAATGGCAGTGGGAAAATTGTATTCATCTAGTTTGTTCATATTTTCATTGAATACTGACTGCTAGAAGGATGTAAATGTATGTATGAACACACAATGACAACATAAACTCCATGGTAGACTGTTTAATTTGTGAGTTTACAAGGAAACCTCAACAGGCCTAAGGTAATCAGCACGAAAATGAAAATCTTATTAGAAATGGAGGTTTTGAAGTTAGTGTTTACAATTTCTGTTCTAGGAGATGTATAAGAGATGTGTAAGAATTGTATAACTTCCTGAGCTTAACAGTTAGTTATATAAACAAGAGATCCACCCAGCTTGAGGGGAGCATTTGTCTCTTTAAGTAAATAAATAAAATTTTAAAGTTCTGGCAAAAATTATAAAGTGGGAAAGGAATCACAAAATGCAAATCTGTAGTAAAAATATGAAAAACAAAAACTTGATTATAGTAAAATTTTGTGCTCTGATTTGATTAAAAGGGAACTTCTACCTTGGATCTATTACACTAGTTGGACAGGGGCATTTTATAGCTGTTGATCATCTTTCTACCTTTTGTAAATATTGAGAAATATAAAGATGGGATGTTATCTGGGATTAAGCAATGCTGTTTTATTATAGAAGTCATGCTTTATTCAAAAATATGTGCTGTGGGAAGAGACTTTCCATATTTCTGTATTTTATAAATGTTAAGTTACCTATGTACTTACATGTTATGAATTGAAAATAAGAACAGAAAAATATGATACTTGAGAATTCCTAGATATACCGAGACACACAGCAGTAATATTTGATCTGGGGACTTCTCTTTGTCGTCACAAACCAGAGGGTTTATAAGTTTGACTTTATGTGAATAATTGTACTTTAAAAATGAATATCACAATGATTTCTTCCTAATTGTGATCTTTTGTGATGTATTATATTCAGTCATGTCTTTTGCTCTGTGTATCTCTTTACTAGGTGGAATTATCCATTTGCAACAGAAACCCAGTTATTTTGATTAGACTGTGAATTCTTGCATTGAAAGTCAGTGCTTGTGGACAGATTGTAGGAAGGAGAACACTTAAAAACTGAGAAATGTCTGTGCTGTTCCAGTAAAAGGATATTAAGATAGTTTCATATTTATGCAATGGAGGTACTTAAACACTGCCAATTGTTTGTAAACAACAAGAACTTCAGTGGATGCTGATGTCCTTGACAATAGCTTTTGTCAAAAACAAAACGCTACAGCATGTAATTATTTTTTAAGAGTTAGCTCTGGGAAAGACACTAATTTAAAATTACAAGCACACCATGGACCTGTATTCTTATATTATTTTCCTATTGTCAAGAGAAGTGTGGAATCTGTTTTATTAATGTACAAGTTCTTAAAATTAAATTTTTGAGAAAGGTGTCATTTAGTATTCCAGGTCAATTGGTAAGGTCTCCCAATGCATGTGTTCTCCATGTTTGCAGGGATGGAAATCACTGGGGGCAGAAGTAATTTCAATTAAATCATTAAGTTGAAACTATACTGTTCCATTTTGCTGAAAATGCATGATTTGAGTATACTTGAAAATTGTGAGTTCAGTACTAAAGAACTGTAATAGAAAAGGAATTAATATTGACTACTCTGAGAGACTGTTGTGACAAAAGATGAAAGCTCTAATCTTTGAACTGAGTGCACTGGTAGTTAAAAAGTTTCTTTTGAAATGAACCCATCTTATTTCACCTAGTTGCTGTTTTGAACCCTAAGTCTCTCATACCCTTTCTTTCCTATTAGAATAATGCTGGGATAGAAACAAATGTTGTTTAGCAGATACTAAAATTTGAATGGAAATCCAGCCTAGCCTCTGATATCATAGAGTTCATCTTATTTTTCCTACTTACTCTTTCTGGAATGCTGCCAGTTTCTGTTTACCATTTCCTGTTTCTGTGCCTGTCTACTTCTGTGCTTCCTTATTGTCTACAAAATTCTCCATGTGTTTCACATTTAGAGGATTCACTTTACATTGAGTTTACCCTGGACTTTGATCCAGTTACACATAGCCAGACAGCAGGACCATGTGGGGCAAAGTGTGGCCTCTTGATGAGGCAAGAATCTTGATCGAACCTCATAGTATATTCACAACAATTTGGAGACCATAGTTAAAAACTTTAAAGATTATTTTTTACCGAAGTTATCCCTTTTCAACCAGTTTACAATAATCAGGCACATCTACTTACCATATCCCATTGCATATCATGTCATTCTGAAGAAGAACAAAGGGTAATAAAGACAATTAATTCTTCTTTTTTTTTTTTTTTGTAGAGAGCATGAAAGATCAGAGCAATAGAAGGCTTGTCCTGTGCTGCACTGTGAGATACTGTGTAGAGCTGGAGATGTAGACCGGATCTTCTTACTTCTGGCAAGGAACATGTCTAATTGCATATGGACACTTATACTTTTAAAGACTTATAAAAAAATTAATGAACAGAAACCTCAATTAAATAGAGTTGGGAGACCAGAAGGGGGCTATCTCCTGTCTTGCTACATAGCAGAGCCCAACATGAAGAGAGACGTCTCTTTGCTGGCAAAGGCTCACTAAGTCAAGGGCTCTTTGTTAACTACAGCTCTCACCACTTCCTTTTCCTCTCTGTAAAAGTCTTGTCCTTCCCTTGCTGTGTGGGGACTTGAATGTAGTTCACCATGGTTACAGACCCCAAACTTAAATTCTCTGCTAATCCCTGATATACTCATCTTTCCTGGGGAAATATCTGGCAGTCTGTTTGTTTCAGGTAAATATTTTGGTGGCCCTTATGGTGTTGTGATCCACACAGTCAAAGGCTTTGGCATAGTCAAGAAAGCAGAAATAGATGCTTTTCTGGAACTCTCTTGCTTTTTCGAGATCCAGCAAATGTTGGCAATTTGATCTCTGGTTCCTCTGCCTTTTCTAAAACCAGCTTGAACATCTGGAAGTTCATGGTTCACATATTGCTGAAGCCTGGCTTGGAGAATTTTGAGCATTACTTTACTAGCGTGTGAGATGAGTGCAATTGTGTGGTAGTTTGAGCATTCTTTGGCATTGCCTTTCTTTGGGATTGGAATGAAAACTGACCTTTTCCAGTCCTGTAGCCACTGCTGAGTTTTCCAAATTTGCTGGCATATTGAGTGCAGCTCTTTCACAGCATCATCTTCCAGGATTTGAAACAGCTCAACTGGAATTCCATCACCTCTAGCTTTGTTCGTAGTGATGCTTTCTAAGGCCCACTTGACTTCACATTCCAGGATGTCTGGCTCTAGGTGAGTGATCACACCATCGTGATTATCTTGGTCGTGAAGATCTTTTTTGTATAGTTCTTCTGTGTATTCTTGCCACCTCTTCTTAACATCTTCTGCTTCTGTTAGGTCCATACCATTTCTGTCCTTTTTCAAGCCCATCTTTGCATGAAATGTTCCCTTGGTATCTCTAATTTTCTTGAAGAGATCTCTAGTCTTTCCCATTCTGTTGTTTTCCTCTATTTCTTTGACTGTGTGGATCACAATAAACTGCAGAAAATTCTGAAAGAGATGGGAATACCATATGAGAAACCTATATACAGATCAGGAAACAAAAGTTAGAACTGTACATGGAAAAAAAACTGGTTCCAAATAGGAAAAGGAGTACATCAAGGTTGTATATTGTCACCCTGCTTATTTAACTTCTATGCAGAGTACATCATGAGAAACGCTGGGCTGGAAGAAGCAAAATATCAATAACCTCAGATATGCAGATGACACCACCCTTACGGCAGAAAGTGAAGAGGAACTAAAAGCCTCCTGATGAAAGTGAAAGAGGAGAGTGAAAAAGTTGGCTTAAAGCTCAACATTCAGAAAATGAAGATCATGGCATCTGGTCCCATGACTTCATGGGAAATAGATGGGGAAACCGTGGAAACAGTGTCAGACTTTATTTTTGGGGGCTCCAAAATCACTGTAGATGATGATTGCAGCCATGAAATTAAAGATGCTTACTCCTTGGAAGAAAAGTTATGACCAACCTAGATATCATATTCAAAAGCAGAGACATTACTTTGCCAACAAAGGTCTGTCTAGTCAAGGCTATGGTTTTTCCAGTGGTCGTGTATGGATGTGAGAGTTGGACTGTGAGGAAAGCTGAGTGCCGAAGAATTGATGCTCTTGAACTGTGGTGTTGGAGAAGACTCTTGAGAGTCCCTTGGACTGGAAGGAGATCCAACCAGTCCATTCTGAAGGAGATCAACCCCGGGATTTCTTTGGAGGGAATGATGCTGAAGCTGAAACTCCAGTACTTTGGCCACCTCATGTGAAGAGTTGACTCATTAGAAAAGACTCTGATGCTGGGAGGGATTGGGGGAAGGAGGAGAAGGGGACAACATAGGATGAGATGGCTGGATGGCATCACCGACTCGATGGATGTGAGTCTGAATGAACTCTGGGTGTTGGTGATGGACAGGGAGGCCTGGCGTGCTGCGATTCATGGGATCGCAAAGACTCGGACACGACTGAGCGACTGAACTGAACTGAACTGATGGTGTAGCCACGCGTTCTGGGAAACAAACTCACTCAGAAGGACAATGCAGATAGTGGAGTGCAGTTTATTTCACCGATGGGCCCAAAGCAGAGTCTCCTCTAAGCCAAGGACCCTGACCAGTTTGTGTGAAACCCTTATATACCCTAAATATACGTGCCCAAACCCACCTCCCCAAATTCCCTGAAACTAGTCTGAACAAAGGAAAAGAAAGATACAATCAAAGCTAACCCTTGATTCATATGCCTTAAGCCTAGGTAGTTAATAGTGGACAATTATCAATAGGCCTGTGGTCATACCCCAATAGGCATAATAGAATTTGGGTATCTATTCGGTACACAGATAATTAGGGTATTCTTTTTGGCTACGGAGAGCCTAGGTACGAGCCCTGGGGCTCTTCCATCCGGGGGGTCTGGTTTTCCAGTTGGTATGCCATTTCCATAGATAGTGGGCATATAGCTCAAAGTCCACAGTCCAGCCCAAGATGGAGTCCTGCTTTCAAGATGGAGCCTGTTCTGTCTGTTTCTTCCTTTAATGGGACCCAGAGAAGACTCTGACAGTGAACCAACAGGTGTGTACTCCAAGTGGAGCCCACGGTTGCTCACTGCTTTTCCTGCCATCCTGGAATTTGAAGGTGTATCTTTCTCCTGGATCTGAGAGCTCACACCTTCTCTGCTTTTGAAGCTGAAAGGTTGTTGCTGAACCACAAATGACTCTGGGATTCTTGGCCTCTGGAGGAGAAGAATTCAATCAGGGGCCAGAGATGAGGCTTGATCGCTCAGAGCTTTTGTGTAATAAAGTTTTATTAAAGTACAAAAGAGAGAGAGGAAGCTTCTGACATAGACATCACAAGGGGGCAGAAAGAGTACCCCCCTGCTAATCATTAGCTGGATGTTATATAGCTACTGGCAGTCTCCTAATTAAAGAAAGGAAATGTCTCAAAACTCAGAGAATGGCACCAGGCCCTTCACCCACAGCATGCATTTTGAGACAACATTGGCACCAGGTGAGTCATCCTGGGCCATGAAACAATTGAAGAAAGGCAGATTTCCATACAAATATAGAGTTCATTAACACAGATTAGGAGAACAATGTATGAGTATAACATACTGGTTTGTCAAGTCATGTCTAACTGACTTGAAGACAGAGTCTAGGGTAAATACACAGTACAGTAAGATAGCTTAAGACAAACATTTCCATAAGAAAAATGCATTGGTTAGCTCAAGGTTTGAGAAAAGTTAAGTTCAGGTGGAACCAGGTATCATTTTAAGAGAAACCTCTTTGTATAGAGAAGGAGAAAAAAGATAACACTAGTTGTTTCCTCCTGCCATTTAAGAGAGAGATAAAAAATGTCTGACACTTGAAGCCTATTTCCTCCATTTGGAGACCCCTGGCCTTCCTGCCTGTTACTCTCTCAAAGCTCTCAGGCTTTATTCGGATTCCATTTAAAGGTTTGTCTGATGAAGACCCCTGTTCTGTATGCAAGTCCTCATTTGGCACTTAGGTCTGATTTTGAGATTAGACTGTTTCAACCGAAGCTGGCTGAAAATGCCTTGGACCCAGTTTCTTCAGGAAGGGTTTGCTTAAAATGAAACTGTACTAGCTTTTCAGCATTTGGTTTTCCCTTTGGAAGAGCTTCCCTCTGAAGAATGGCTAAAAACAAGCATTTGACCTGACTCCTCTGGGACTAAGCTGACTCCTTAGGCATGGCTCAGATTGGCTTGCTAAGTTATTTAAGTAGTTTGTGCTGTAAGCCATTTGAAAATTGTTCACTCCTCTAGAGCAGTGGTCCCTGATCTTTTTGGCACCAAGGATGGGTTTTGTGCCAGGTAATTTTTCCACAGACCAGGAAAATGGGGATGGTTTTGAGATGATTCCAGTGTGTTGCATTTTTTGTGCACTTCGTTTCTATTATTACTGTAACGTGAGTGTATGTTCCTTGGTTCTTTGTCTCATCACAACAAAGATTTGGAGTGATGGACATTAAAGCCCCCTCAGGGTGTCACAGCTCTCAGGTCTTGGATAGACCATGTTATAGCTCTCAGGTCTCGAATGGACCATGTTATAGCTCTTAGACAAATCAGTGTTACAGCTCAGTGTTACAGCTCTATTTTATTTAGAAGATAGCAGGAAAATCCATCTTTGAGGCATGAGGGTATGTCAATCCAAAAGACATGAGGAGAAGAGCAGCCCCAGTGTGTGTGGGGAGAGAGAGAGAGAGAGAGAGAGAGAGAGAGAGAGAGAGCTAGCTTTGACTCCTCTATTTATATGTTTTTCTGTCCCTGGGCCTGTCCTACGTAAATCGGGCCAGCCAGGAGTGTTGTTTGTTTTACCTGAGGGCCTCACTCTGGTCCTCAGACCTTCTTTTGTTCTATTTTTGCAGGCTTTTCCCTTCCTTGTCTTTTAGCCACTGCTATTTTGGACTCCTTTTCCCTATTCTGCCTACTTAACATTCCCTCCTCAAGAGACGGGAGGCCCAATTCTTTGGGAATAGGGGTGTCGAGGTCTTTTTGGCTACTTCTTGCTGAACTGGGATGGCTAGGGGTATTGGGGCTCCCCATCTTGCTAGTCTCAAGCCTCAGAGAGTCCTTATAGTCCTATATCTATATAGATAGAGTCCATCTAAGGGTGTGTGGTATTTTCCGTGGTTGGCTGTAGTTTTATATCTTTGTTGAACTGGCACTGCATGTTGTAGCTTGTTGACCTGGGCAGAGATAAAACAGGTTAGACAATTGACAGTACATGGAATAACGATAAGAATCATCAATGTAGCATAATAAGGACTAGTAGCGGCATTAGTCAATTTTAAATTCACATCGCCAGGATAGCTCAAGTCCCTCCTTCCTTGTTCAGGGATCAGAAGATCTAGCTCCTGTCTGTTTTGGAGTACAATCTCTGTCAAGCTGTGTTGGCTCTTTAGAGCTATCTTGAGAAATCTTATCCCCAGAAACTAGATTTTGGGGGTATTCATTAGAATGGCACTCACTGGTAGTCCTGAATAGGTATCTGAGATCTCCCAGGGGCTCACAGGTGTATTGAGTATCCTCTTCTGTTTTTTTCCATGGCTTGACTCGTAAGTAGTGAATCCAGGTGTCATGTCCTGGTACCTTGACTGCTATGGGGGTAGAAAGTATTACAGGGTAGGGGCCCTTCCATGTGGGCTGGAGTTGAGCCTTTGGGGACCCATCTTTCCAGACTTTCATTAGAACTTGAGTTCCTGGAGCATATAGTCTTGACTCCTTAGAATCTTTTGGGTCCTGGTTCATATCCCACAAGTGTATATCCTTTTGGAATTGCCCAATGGCCATGGTATAAGACTGGAGGGTCTGACCCTTGGATCTAGGAAGAGGTCATTGACATAAACAAAAAGTCTTCCATATAGCATCTCATAAGGACCAAGACCAAGCTGTTCCTTAGGGGCAATGCGGGTGTGGAGGAGAGCTATCGGTAAAGCCTCCTTCCATCCCAGGGAGGTCTCCTGGGTTATCTTTTTTATCATTGACTTTAAGAATTGATTGGCTCTTTCTACTTTTCCTGAAGATTGAGGCCTCCAGGCATAATGGAGATAATAAGTAATGCCCAGTTGGAAAAGACTCTGATGCTGGGGGAGATTGGGGGCAGGAGGAGAAGGGGACGACCCAGGATGAGATGGCTGGATGGCATCATGGACTCGATTGATGTGAGTCTGAGTGAACTCCGGCAGATGGTGAGGGACAGGGAGGCCTGGCGTGCTGTGATTCATGGGCAAAGAGTAGACACGACTGAGCGACTGAACTGAACTGAACTGAATGCTTTTGAGACCTCTTGGGTGACCTTAGAAGTAAATGGTGTCCCATTGTCACTTTGTAATGACCTGGGCAGACCAAATCTTGGAATGATTTCATGGAGCAGTTTTTTTTACCACCTCCTCAGCCTTCTCAGTCCATGTGGGAAAGCCTTCAATCCATCCTGTGAATGTATCTATCATGACTAATAGGTATTTATACCCTTGAGAAACTGGCATCTGGGTGAAGTCTATCTGCCAGTCCTCTCCCGGGTAGGCCCTACGTCGTTGGATGGGCTGGGCCAGCTGGGGTCTTTGAGTTCCTTGGGGGTTGTTTAATTGGCAAGTGGGACAAGAGGAGACCACCTGTCTTATAGTTGTTTGGAAGCCTGTTCCTCTGAAGGACCTATGAGTAGTGACATGTAAGAAGTTAAGCAACTTCCACTGGAGGTTCCCAGGCAGAAAAAGGAGTCCCTCCTTTTGGAACCATCCCATATGATCTTCTTGAAAGCCCTTGCTCTTAGCTTTAAGAGTCTCACCTTCAGTATATTAAGGAATTTCTGGCAAATTAGTCTGTGGAACTAAGGTGGCAATCCCTATTAGCTCATGGTTCTGTAATGCTGTGGAGAAGGCAATGGCACCCCACTCCAGTACTCTTGCCTGGAAAATCCTATGAATGAAGAAGCCTGGTGGGCTGCAGTCCATGGGGTCGCTAAGAGTCGGATATGACTGAGCGACTTCCCTTTCACTTTTCATTTTCATGCATTGGAGAAGGAAATGGCAACCCACTCCAGTGTTCTTGCCTGGAGAATCCCAGGGATGGGGGAGTCTGGTGGGCTGCCATCTATGGGGTCGCACAGAGTCGGACACGACTGAAGTGACTTAGCAGTCTGTAATGTTGTTCTCCTAGCTGCCTGATCAGCTGCTTGGTTCCCTTGTGCCACTTCTGTGATCCCTTTTTGGTATCCTTTATAGTGGGAGACTGAAACTTGAGTGGGAAGATGGACTGCCTCCAGGAGTCGAAGAATCTGATCATCAGATTTGATTGGGGACCCTCGGGTGGTCAAGTGGCCCCTTTCTTTTCAAATAGCCGCATGTGCATGTAGCACCAGAAAGGCATGCTTGGAATCAGTGTAAATGGCTATTTTTTTTTTCCTTTTCCCAGCTCTAAACCTCGAGTCAGGGCTATGAGGTCAGCTAATCGGGCTGAAGTACCTGGTGGCAGAGGCTTAGCCTCTATGGTCTCAAAATTGGAGACTACTGCATACTCGGCTCTTCTTTTTCCATCCAAGACAAAGCTGTTTCCATCAGTGTACCAGATTTCCTCAGGATTGGTCAGAGGATCTTCTGACAACCACTCTCGGGGTCTTGTCCAGTGGTCCAAGGTTTCTAGACAAGAGTGAATGGGGAGAGAGCCCTCAGGGGTAGGCAGGAGGGTGGCTGGGTTAAGAACCTCACAAGGGGATATAGTGAGGCCTGGATTTTCCATCAGCATTACTTGATATCTGAGGATTTTTTGATCAGACATCCATAAATGGCCTCTCCCATTTAGGAGTTGTTTTACTTGGTGGCTGGTAAAAATAGTTAGTTTGCCCCCAAAGGAGAGTTTTAAAGCATCTTCTATCATGATTGCAATAGCTGCAAGATTTCGAAGGCAGGGGGGCCAGCCTAGGGTAGTTGGATCGAGCTTTGTGGATAAGCAAGCTACAGGCTGGGGCTCAGACCCCAACCTTTGAGTTAACACTCTCAAGGCTATTCCCTCTCTTTCATGGACAAAGTTGGAATGCTTTTTCTGGGTCTGGCAGCCTCAAGGCAGGTGACTAAGTTAAGGCCTGTTTTAGTGTAGCCTCTGCCTTCTTTTAAGGAGTTCCCCACATCAGTGGGATTGAACCATCTCGTCCCTTTAAGCTTTCATATAAGGGCTGGGCAATTAGACCATAGTTGGGTATCCAGATTCTACAATATCCAGTTAGCCCCAGGAAAGTTCGTAATTGTTTTCGAGTAGTGGGGGAGGACAACTGGAGGATTCCTTGTACCCAATCAGAGGACAGCCTCCTGGACCTGTGTGTAATCTGAACTCCCAGGTAAGTGACCTTTGTCTCGACCATCTGTGCCTTAGCATGGGAGACTTTATATCCCCTTTCTGCCAAGAAGTTTAGAACCTGAATTGCATGTCGTTGGGCACTTTTCTCATCTGGAGAGCAGATTAGTAGGTCATCTACGTATTGTAATATTTTCCCATTAGGTCCCAGGTCCAGATCTAGGAGATCCCAGCTAAGGGCCTGTCCAAACAGGTGGGGGCTATCTCTGAACCCCTGAGGTAATACTGTCCAAGTCATCTGTTGGTGTTTTTCTCCTGGGGCCTCCCACTCAAAGGCAAAAAGATATTGGTATTCTTTAGCCAGTGGTATGCAAAAAAATGCATCTTTGAGATCTAAGACTGTAAACCACTTGGCACTGGGTGGGATTTCTCCCAAGATTACATAGGGATTGGGTGCTGTGGGATGGAGGGGGACTACAGCTTCATTTATGATCCAGAGATCTTGAACCATTTGCCAAGTTCCGTCTTTTTTCTTTACTCAGAGGATTGGGGTGTTCCATGGCAAACTGGTGGGGACCAATAGCCCACAAGCAAGGAATTTATTTATTAAAGGCTGTAGTCCCTCCCGAGCTTCTCTTTTGAGAGGGTATTATTTCCAGTTAGGAAACCAAGTGGGATCTCGGAAGACAATGATGACCGGTTCAGCTTGGTGGGCTCATCCAGGAATGCCCTGGTCACACACCTGGGGGTTAATTTTGTCTTGCCATAGTTTTTGGTCCCTCTCTATTGAAGGTGTAATGGGTTCTTCAGTAGTAACCAGGAGCTGCAGGGCTCTAGGGGCCGAAAGACTTCCCATCACAAGAGTGGTCCCCAGTTTAGTGAGTATATCTCTTCCCAATAAGGGACCACCAGAAACTGGTAGGAAAATATTTGTCCATCCCAGCAACAAAGAAGTGCTTGGGTGAATCTTTTAGTAGTTGCTTTTCCTGTAGCACCCCAAATGGTACAGGTTTGGGAGGAGAAGGCTCCAGAGTAGGAGATCAAGACAGAGTAGGTAGCCTCTGTGTCAACCAAGAAATTCTCAGACCTACCTGCCACATCCAGTTGCACCCTTGGCTCCAGCCCCGTGATGGTTATCTGTGACAGGTGGGCTGGCTGGAACGGGCTGCTTTGAACCATCGTGAGGGTAGGCTTGGCGCTTGACCTTGAGGCTCTTGGGTCCCGAGGCCAGAGTGCTGTCCAATGTCCCAGTTGATGGCATTTGTGGCAAGCCATTCTAGAAGACTTGTCACGGTTTGGACACTCTTTGGCCCAATGCCCTGCCTGTTACAGATCAGGCATTTGTCTCGTGCCTTGTCCTTCAAGGACTTGGTATTTGCCATAGGGCTTTCCTGGAGGGTGGCCAGCTTCTGGGCATGCCTTGTCTCTTTTTTTCTCTCCTTCTTCTGGGCCTTGGCCTCCTTCTCCTGTTCTCTGTTATAAAAGGTATTGGTGGATGTCTGGACCATCTCATCTAAAGAGGCAGCAGGGTCCTGCTGTTGTAGCTGTTGTAACTTAATTCTGATATCTGATGCACATTGGGACAGGAATTTGTCCTTTAAAATCACTTGTCCCTTGTAAGAGTCTAAGTCCAGATTGGTAAACTTTTGGAGTGCCTCTTTTAGCCTTCCCAGAAAGGCAATGGGGTTCTCATTGGGCTCCTGAGTTATTGCTGAGACACAGGCATAGCTAATTACTTTTTGTTGGGCTGCTTTCAATCCTGCCTTCACACAGATTAGAAAATGATCTCTTTCCCAGATGTGCTCAGGGTCATTATAATTCCAATTAGGATCAGAGGAGGGGACTGTAGTTTCCCCTACTGGGTATCTATCACTGGACATGTGAAGCCCTGTTGCATACCTCCGGGCCTCCTTTAAGACCCTAGTATGTTCAGGGTCAGATAAAGTTTGACTAAATATGACCATAATGTCTTTCCACATCAAGTTAAAGGCCAAGGTAATATGTTGGAATGTATCTATATATTTGCCTGGGTCATCTGTATAGCTTCCCAGGTCTTGTTTGATCTGTCTTAGTTCTAAGAGGGAGAAGGGCTTATGGATCCGGGTTGGTCCGAATTCTCCTCCAGTTTCAACTAAGGAACACACTCTAGCTGGCTTTTGTGGAGGGGGTGCTCCCAGATATGGGGGCACGTTTGGATACAAGGAAGGAGCACCAGGCAACTCGGGAGCTGTGGGAGGTGAGTCTTCATGAGGGTGTTCCTTTTCTTGGTTGCCTGTGCCTAACACCATTTGCCTAGTGGGCTCACTTTTAGGGCGTACAACAATCCCATACTTAAGACAGAGTTCCTTCATATCTCTTAGCTGGAAGAAATTTTGGACATAAGGGATCTTTGTCTATTTCCCTGTCTTTTACAGAATAATTCTAATTGTAGGATGGTATTGTAATGTAAAGTCCCATCCTCCGGCCAGTGTTCCTCGTCCCCCAGTGGATACTGTGGCCACACAATGGCACAAAAGAATTTCAAGTGACATCTCCTTAAAGCTAGAGGGTCGAACAGCTTCCAGTTATCAAGGATGCATCTCAAGGGCGTCTGCTGGGAAGTGGACTGCTTATTTCCCATCTGAAAGACAGTCATGACAGGGAGAAAAGAAAAAGATCTCTTTTGATTTTTATGGGTGGACTTCCTTAGGGGTGAGGCTTTCTGAAGCTTCTCCTACCCAGAACTGTTGCAACCTGAGAGCCAGGTGTCCCCGGGTCAGGGTGCAGATCCCCAGGCAGGCTGAGGCGTGACAGCCTCCTAGAGATCGAATCCCTAGGCAGGTTGAGGCCTGACGGCCTCCTGAGAATTGGGTCCCTGGGCAGGTCGAGGCGTGATGACCTCCTGGGACCCCTGGGACTGGAGTTTGGGCATCCCCAAGGTCTCCAGCATGACCAGTGCTGGGTAGAATTAAGGGGTTTGTAACTCATTGCTAGTTTGCCCACCATGGACGGGAATAGATATGATGTAAGCTCACCCTGCCTAGCACTGTTGCAACCTGAGAGCCAGGCATCCCCGGGTCAGGGTGCAGATCCCCAGGCAGGCTGAGGCGTGACAGCCTCCTAGAGATCGAATCCCCGGGCAGGTCGAGGTGTGATGGCCTCCCAAGAATTGAGTCCCTGGGCAGGTTGATGCGTGATGACCTCCTGGGACCCCTGGGACTGGTGGATCCCCGAGCAGGTTGAGGCGTGACAACCTTTAGAGGACCAGATCCCTAGGCAGGTCAAGGCGTGATGACCTCCTGGGACCCCCGGACTGGAGTTGGGCATCCCCAAGATCTCCAGTGTGACCAGTACTGGGTAGGATTAGGGGTTGGATATTATAGAGTATTTCCCTCCCAAGGCCAGCTATTTTCTGGTTGTCTCTCCAGAATATTGTAGAGGCAACCTTGTGGGTCTGGATGGGGCTCAGGAAAAGAGCATGAAACAGGAGGGAAGGGCAGAGCACAACCTTTGAAAGAATGACATAGCACAAGGGTATAATGTAAACCAATTAAAATCAGTTGGGTCCAAGATGACAAGTCAAATTCAAGTAAACCTTAATCTCCAAGCTATAAGCCAACAGACACACCCAGAGGTGGCAGGACAGCTCTAAGGCACTGTCAAAAGATGGAGGAGTGGGTGGTTCCCCAATGACTGGGATGATCCTCTCACTTATTAGCATATGAATTCACCCTACTCGCAAAACCTAGCCAGGCCACATTCCTTGGCCAGTACCCTGTAGAGTGGGCGCTTCTCTCTGAATCTTAACAAGTCTACCTCTTATCTATCGCTTTGACTCTTAATGAATATTTGCAATGAGACCCCAGAGCCTGAGCTTTATTACCTGAAGCCATTCTGGGTTTTGGTCGGGCTCAAGTCCCAGGAGAGGGCTGAAGGAGAGGAGGAAAAAGCAGTGGGGAAAATGTGCCAAGGAATCCCCTTCATAGCCCGCCGGAAAATTTGCTAAATATTTGACCAGTGCTCAGTTTCATTGGTCTGATCCTTGGCACAGAGAAGAGAAAGGACAGAAGAATCACCACCGGCTTGTGTAACAGCTACTGGGGCTCAGCAGATAGCGCCTTTGGGACATGCTGAGGAGTAGCCTCTCCAGAGTCCCTCAATTGTGTCCCCTGCTGCTGGCCTGTTCGCGGGAGGTTTGAGGAAACAAGAAATGAGAGATTGTAAAGGAATTAAGATTTCGTTAGGCATGTCCCTCCAGCCATAGGAGCGAGGACTTCTTACCTTAACTGGAGGTCTTCTGGAATCTGAGACTGGGCTGCGTGAGCTTTCTGCTGAGTTTGTTTTTTGCTGTCCTGGTTTCCAGCACGATGGGCCTTCCCCTGCACTGGATTTCCTTCGCGTTCTCCCTCTACTGTGGGAGCTTCGCTGAGTTGGGCTCCTGCTGTGCTTGGCCTCTTCCACACAGAGATTGTTTCAGCCAGGTTAAATCCGAGTCACGGCACCATAGGTGCCATGCGAGTGTATGTTCCTCGGTTCTTTGTCTCGTGACAACAAAGATTTGGGGTGATGGACATTAAAGCCCCCTCGGCATGTCACAGCTCTCAGGTCTTGGATAGACCATGTTATAGCTCTCAGGTCTCGAATGGACCATGTTATAGCTCTTAGACAAATCAGTGTTACAGCTCAGTGTTATAGCTCTGTTTTATTTAGAAGATAGCAAGAAAATCCATCTTTGAGGCGTGAGGGTATGTCAATCCAAAAGACATGAGGAGGAGAGTGCCCCAGCACATGGGGGAGAGAGAGAGCGAGCTAGCTTTGGCTCCTCTATTTATATGTTTTTCTCTCCCCTGGGCCTGTTCTATGTAAATCAGGCCAGCCAGGAGTGTGTTTGTTTTACCTGAGGTCCTCACTGTGGTCCTCGGACCTTCTTTTGTTCTATTTTTGCAGACTTTTCCCTTCCTTGTCCTTTAGCCACTGCCATTTTGGACTCCTTTTCATTATTCTGCCTACCTAGCATTACTATTACATCAGCTCCACCTCAGATCATTAGGCATTAGATTGTGAAGTTTTGGGACCCCCTTTCTCTTGATGAAAGTGAAAGAGGAGAGTGAAAAAATTGGCTTAAAGCTCAACATTCAGAAAACAAAGATCACGGCACCCAATCCTATCACTTTATGTCAAATAGATGGAGAAACAGTGGAAACAGTGTCAGACTTTATTTTTTGGGGCTCCAAAATCATTGCAGATGGTGATTGCAGCCATGAAATTAAAAGATGCTTACTCCTTGGAAGAAAAGTTATGACCAACCTAGACAACATATTGAAAAACAGAGACATTACTTTGCTAACAAAGATCTTGTCTAGTCAAGGCTATGGTTTTTCCTGTAGTCATGTATGGATGTGAGAGTTGGACTATAAAGAAAGCTGAGTGCCGAAGAATTGATGCTTTTGAACTATGGTGTTGGAGAAGACTCCTGAGAGTCCCTTGGACTGCAAGGAGATCCAACCAGCCCATCCTAAAAGAGATCAGTTCTGAACATTCACTGAAGGACTGATGTTGAAGCTGAAACTCCAATCCTTTGGCTATCTGATGTGAAGAACTGACTCATTTGAGAAGACTCTGATACTGGGAAAGACTGAAGGTGGGAGGAGAAGGGTATGACAGAAGATGAGATGGTTGGATGGCATCACTGACTAAATGGACATGAGTTTGAGTCAACTCCAGGAGTTGGTGATGGAAAGGGAGGCCTGGTGTGCTGCAGTCCATAGGGTCACAAAGAGTCAGATACGACTGAGCGATTGAACTGAACTGAACTTCCTCTAAAGAAAAAAGCCTCTGGGAAAAGGGATCTCAGTTATCTGAGTATTATGAATGCCCCCACCTTTTACGGGGACTGATGCAATTATAAATGTTACTATCTGAAGATATCTAGGGCTTATTCTTCATTCACCAGTGTGTGCAGACATAAAGTTAGGATAAATTTGAGCAGGTAGCTTACAGAAGTGTTGTTTAAATGAGTTCTTTGTATAATGAAGTTCAATAAGTTATTTGGTGTCTTGATTTAGTGAGCCAACATGCTAATTAAACACTTTGGGATTTGTTTTGACTACTTTCCCTTAGCTTGGCATCATTTATAACCTGATTATTTTGTTCAAACTAAGGTTGGACATGGAAAACTGCTTTTGTAGATGAAGAGAATCAAGAGAACATTTAAAGCTTTTATTATAGAATGTAAAGTATTTAGTGTCTATAATCTTTGACATTGCTCACTCCTAAGGAAATTAAATTAATTTGGTTGATATTTAATAACAAGTAGATGCTTATATTTTCTACCAGTTATAATATTTTAATCTGCATAAAGACCTTTATGTTTAGTCTCTGCTACTGCCAATATCAGATTTTGTGTTCAGAGATAGCTCAGTGGTACAGTCTTTGTAGCCATGTATATAAAGAATCTCAATTAAAAAAACCCCAACAAATCCACTTATCTAACGTTTTCTTACTTTTCAATATTCTGCTACATGTTAAAAGTCTGATTTCCATGTTTGTCTTGGCTCTGTAATTTATAGTGTTCATTAGGCAATATGATTAAATAGCACTCAGTGAGCCTTTAAATATTTCTTAGTTTTAGCCTTTTGTGGAAGGTCATCCTGTGTAAAGTCATTTGCAAATGATAGGTGACATCATTATTGTGTTTATTCTGCTGATACAAGCATCAAATTAAGCATTCTTATTATGAGATGGCCTGTCATAATATTGCCTAAAGAAAATGTTATAATGATCTCATTTGAGAGAGCTGACTCTGAAATGAGAATATCACCATTTGAGAATATCACTGATGGTAATATTCTCATTTCAGATTTTTTCAAATTTCAGTTTAGAAAGTGATATTTCCCTTCATTTATTTTAACCTATTTGCATGTCTTTAAATATTATTTGAAACTATGAATGGTATTTTTAGTTTGTTGACCTGAGTCTATACAAAAACAAATTATAATAGACTCCTATTGACCTAACAATAGACAAAATTAAGACCTATCAGATAAAAGGGCTTCTCTGATACTTTACAGACTGACTGAAGGCCATTTTTAAACTAATTGTAACTTAAGTATGGAACATGACAAGATTAAGATACTATACAGATCATAATCTGTTTCAGTTGGTTTTTAATAGTAAATAGGACAGATTCAGAGGTGAAGAAATAAGTAATACTAGCTCTCTTCTGTGCATGCATGTTAAGTTGCTTCAGTTGTGTCCAACTCTTTGTGACCCCATGGGTAGTAGCCTGCCAGGCTCCTCTGTCCATGGAGTTCTCCAGGAAAGAGTACTGGACTTGGTTGCCATTCCTCCTCCAGGGGATCTTCCCAACCCAGAGAATGAACCTGTGTCTCCTGCACTGCAGGCAGATTCTTTACCACTGGGCCATCGGGGAAGCCCATATTACCTCTCTTGGTAAAAGCTAAATCTCAAATCAAAATATGTTATTTAAACATATATTGTTTGGAAAAACTTCAAGTTATGTAATTTCTTATGGATATATAGTAGCCAGTTGGCAGAAAGAGGATCTGATGTACCCCTAGGACATGTGTGAAAATAAACTTTGTTATGATATTTCCACCAAATTCATAACTAATCATGGATTTTTACATCCACAGACCCAGTTACAAATATTTATGTTTTGGTAGTTTGATATATTATAATGATTTGTGCTTTAGGAGATAGAGAATGCACTTTTGAAGATAATTTAAAAATAATATGTTTTTCAAATGATAATTTTTTAGAGTGCTGTGATATTCTTACTGAAATTAAACCTAAGAGTTGCAAGAACACTTCAGGATGATTTAATCAGGTCAGTTTCATCATGGCTAATGTTTAAAAAAAAAAAAAAAACCCAAACCACATAACAGCAACAACCACAAAATTTCCCAACATTGTCTGAAGATTTAATAGATTTTTGATATTCATTCTAGGTTTAGGAGTCCAGGAGAATATGCTGACAACTTGTATTAAAAAATAAATACAGAAAGAAATGAAATTACCCTGAGTGTTTTTAAAATTAATTTTTAAAATATATAAATTTATTTATTTTAATTGGAGGTTAATTACTTTACAATATTGTATTGGTTTTGCCATACATCAACATGAATCTGCCACAGGTATACACGTGTTCCCCATCCTGAACCCGCCTCCCTCCTCCCTCCCTGTACCATCCCTCTGGGTCGTCCCAGTGCACCAGCCCCAAGCATCCAGTATCATGTATTGAACCTGGACTGGCGACTCGTTTCATATATGGTATTATACATGTTTCAATGCCATTCTCCCAAATCACCCCACCCTCTCCCTCTCTGACAGAGTCCAAAAGACTGTTCTATATATCTGTGTCTCTTTTGATGTATTACTCAGCCATTAAAAAGAATACATTTGAATCAGTTCTAGTGAGGTGGATGAAACTGGAACCTATTATATAAATTAATTTTTATTGGAGTATATAGTTGCTTTACAATGTACTAATTTCTACTGTACAGGAAAATGAATCAGCCATACATATACATATATCCTCCCTTTTGGATTTCCCATTTAGGTCACCGTAATGTATTGAGTAGAGTTCCCTGTACTATACAGTGAGTTCTCATTAGTTATCTATTTTATACATAGTATCAGTATTGTACATGCGTCAATCCCAGTCTCCCAATTCATCCTATCTCCCCTATCCCCCTTGGTATCCATATATTTGTTCTGTACATCTGTCCTGATATTCTTACTGAAATTAAATCTAAGAGTTGCAAGAATACTTTCTGTCAATTTTTGTCCAAGTGTGGTTTGAAAACTAATGATATATTTTCAGTACTGTACTGTAAGAATATTGAAATGGCAAGAAAACTATGTTACTCCTGAGGGACATTCTCTGACATTTTCTGACAGTAGCAGATTTCCTGAAATTTATATTCCCTTAGCTTCTGATCATGTCCACATCATACTTTGTTTGTTTGTCCTTATAGATTGAGAGTTTAAGAATGTAGAACTCCCAGATCTAGCATGCTGATGCCCTATTCATTTAATCAGGCTAGAATGGCCTTGAATGTTTGCTTTATTTTTTTAAATTAAATTTTTATTTTTACTTTATTTTACTTTACAATACTGTATTGGTTTTGCCATACATTGACATGAATCCACCAAGGGTGTACATGCGATCCCAAACATGAACCCCCCTCCCACCTCCCTCCCCATAACATCCCTCTGGGTCATCCCTGTGCACCAGCTCCAAGCATGCTGTATCCTGCATCGGACATAGACTGGCGATTCGATTATGACAAATAGAAACTATCTGAAATAATCCATAAGAATTAACAGAGGTTTTTTATATCTTACAGTCCACAGAAAAACTCTGTATTACATGTGTAATATAGAGCCATTTCTCTTACATATCATAACTGGAAATTTTTATCTTACTCTTTTCCCTAAATACATTAGAATGTGTATTAACCGTTTTTTCAATAAGAAAAAAATAATATGTAGGGAATATCATGAATTTTAGTCATCTAGGTTATCCTGAAGTACTCCAAGAACATCATCATATTTAAAATTCTTAAAACATGTCTTTTGCATGTAGTAATAAAACTTGCCTATATTTAAGAATGTTGCTGTTTTAGTCACTAAATCATGTCCAACTCTTTTGCAATCCTATGGACTATAGACTACCAGGCTACTCTGTTCATGGGATTTTACAGGCAAGAATACTGGAGCTGCCATTTCCTTCTTCAGAAAATCTTCCCAACCCAGGGATTGAACCTGCATCTCCTGTAGTGCAGGTAGATTCTTTACCTCTGAGCCATGCGGGAATCCATATGCAAGTATAACAATACTGAAACAGTGAACTGGAGAAGGAAATGGCAACCCATTCCAGTATTCTTGCCTGGAGAATCCCATGGGCAGAGAAGCCTGCTGGACTACAGTCTGTGGGGTTACAAAGAGTCAGACATGACTGAATGACTAGGCACAAATAGTGAATAAAACATGCCATACAGTTTTTTTCTACTCTCTTTCCAAGTATTATCATACTGTTAATACCAGTAGGTAGGTACTATTGTTAACCTGAGAGGAAGGCCTAAGAGTAGGGCCCAACAGTAGTGCTGAGGGAAAGTCTTTCAGAAAGTTTAATAGGAAACAAATCATGTAGCAAATTAGGGAAAGAAGAGAGTTTTAACTTACTGTTTGAACCTTTTTTTTTTTGCATACCATTACTAATCTCTGACCTAATAGAAGCAGAAGATATTAAGAAGAGGTGGCAAGAATACAAAGAAGAACTGTACAAAAAGATCTTCACAACCAAGATAATCACGATGGTGTGATCACTCACCTAAGCCAGACATCCTGGAATGTGAAGTCAAGTGGGCCTTAGAAAGCATCACTAAGAACAAAGCTAGTGGAGGTGATGGCATTCCAGTTGAGCTAATTCAAATCCTGAAAGATGATGCTGTGAAAGTGCTGCACTCAATATGTCAGCAAATTTGGGAAACTCAGCAGTGGCCACAGGACTGGAAAATGTCTTTCATTCCAATCCCAAAGAAAGGCAATGCCAAAGAATGCTCAAACTACCACACAATTGCACTCATCTCACACGCTAGTAAAGTAATGCTCAAAATTCTCCAAGCCAGGCTTTAGCAATATGTGAACTGTGAACTTCCAGATTTCAAGCTGGCTTTAGAAAAGGCAGAGGAATCAGAGATCAAATTACCAACATCCGCTGGATCATCGAAAAAGCAAGAGTTCCAGAAAAACATCTATTTCTGCCTTCTTGACTATGCCAAAGCCTTTGATTGTGTGGATCACAATAAACTGTGGAAAATTTTTCAAGAGGTGGGAATACCAGAGCACCTGACCTGCCTCTTGAGAAACCTATATGCAGGTGAGGAAGCAACAGTTAGAACTGGACATGGAACAACAGACTGGTTCCAAACAGGAAAAAGAGTATGTCAAGGCTGTATATTGTCACCCTGCTTATTTAACTTCTATGCAGAGTACATCATGAGAAACGCTGGGCTGGAAGAAGCACAAGCTGGAATCAAGATTGCCAGGAGAGATATCAATAACCTCAGATATGCAGATGACACCACCCATATGGCAGAAAGTGAAGAGGAGCTAAAAGCCTCCTGATGAAAGTGAAAGAGGAGAGTGAAAAAGTTGGCTTAAAGCTCAACATTCATAAAACAAAGTTCATGGCATCTGGTCTCATCACTTCATGGGAAATAGATGGGGAAACAGGGGAAATAGATGGGGAAACAGTGGAAACAGTGTCAGACTTTATTTTTTAGGGCTCCAAAATCACTGCAGATGGTGACTGCAGCCATGAAATTAAAAGACACTTACTCCTTGGAAGGAAAGTTATGATCAACCAAGATAGCATATTCAAAAGCAGAGACATTACTTTGCCGACTAAGGTCCATCTAGTCAAGGCTATGGTTTTTCCAGTGGTCATATATGGATGTGAGAGTTGGACTGTGAAGAAAGCTGAGAGCTGAAGAATTGATGCTTTTGAACTGTGGTGTTGGAGAAGACTCTTGAGAGTCCCTTGGACTGGAAGGAGATCCAACCAGTCCATTCTGAAGGAGATCAACCCTGGGATTTCTTTGGAGGGAATGATGCTGAAGCTGAAACTTCAGTACTTTGGCCACCTCATGGGAAGAGTTGACTCATTGGTAAAGATTCTGATGCTGGGAGGGATTGAGGGCAGGAAGAGAAGGGGACGACAGAGGATGAGATGGCTGGATGGCATCACTGACTCTATGGATGTGAGTCTGAGTGAACTCCGGAGTCGGTGATGGACAGGGAGGCCTGGTGTGCTGCAATTCATGTGGTCGCAAAAAGTTGGACACGACTGAGCGACTGAACTGAACTGAACTAATCCTCCAAATGTGTGGGTTGTATACATATGACTTTCCAGAGTGAACTCTAGGTTTTTCAGCCTCCAAGCAGCCACATATAGCTGGCCATGTATAACTGTATCCTGACAATGAGACAGAAGAGGAAGCAACCTGTGATAGTTTTTGATCGACTTTCTTAAAAGATAGCTAGTATGTATGTTTGGTATTTTTCTCCTCATTTTTTCAAGGTGATGCTGGGAATAGAAATTAATAGCTGGAATTCCATATTGGATCATAATAAGTTCTAAACCATGAGCTTTACCTGGTAAGGCTAGTCTTAAAATACTTTGGGTACTTTATTCTAACTCTCAATTGCTTAATCCCCAATATTTCATGAAAAAGAAATTTAACTTATGTCTTGTTTCACTCCCTATTTTCATCTCTGTATTATTTATAGCTGAATGGAATCCTTACTGATAAATTCATTGTTATATTAAATAATATGAAGTTAAAATATTTGAGAACACTGGTTATATATGTTTATATTCACTGTATTAAAATTAAAAGGAAGGAATTAAAAGCATGTATTAGCTAATTTTAAATGATAGTAATAAAACATTACATGTTAATATACTTAATGAAGAACAATTATATTTTCCAAAGCAAAAATGTAAAGAGAAAAGTGACAGTTTTTAATGTCAGGTTTAATAAAAGAGATGTTGAATGGATTCTTATATCTGATGTTTGAATTTAATTTTTTGTCATGTGATTTACTGGTTAAAGTATATGAACAAAATTTAGCCTCATAGAAATAAAACTGCTTTTGGAAAAGAGAGGAGTATCAATATTTTTGGGTAATTATGGATATTTTCGTCAAGTACTATTTCAAAACTCAACAAATGGTAATTTCTTAAATGTTAGCTGCAATCAATGAAACTGAAAGCACATCAATAATAATTTTATCCAGTTACATTTAAAATTTATTGGCATATCTTACTTTTTGGATGAATATTTTACCACTTTGGAAAATTACTAAGTAACAAAAAGCTTCCACATTTGATACATTTCAACAAAAGAAGAAAAAAATTAAAAAAAGTCACAGCTAATCTCATCAGGAAAGACATTGTTAGAAAATGTGGTGGTTCCAAATTTTTCAAAATTCTAATATTTGAAAGCTTAAATGTTATCATTAACAAAAATAACTGTCAGTTGCTGTCACAATAGGCTTTGTTCATTTTAAAAGAAAATACCCTTCAGATAACTAGAACTGAATAACTATTGTTAATTGGTTGTTCTTTCTAGTAAAAATTGAATTCTGTAAATGTAGCTAGTTTAGTTCTTGTTTAAGACAATCTCCATATCTCAGTGTTCACCGAAAATGCTTTACATGAGCTCCCCATTTTATCACTTATAATAATAAAAAGATGTGTCCTGAAGTGTAACAGAGCACAGTGAGCTCGGCCTTTAGCACGGCAGTCATTGCTGCGCATCATTACTCTGCACCCTGTTACCAGGCAGTGGATCCTGCTCAGCCATTGGGCAATGCAGCAGTGGGCCCTGCCCAAGGCAACCAACTAAGAAACCACAGTTAGTGAGGGGATTCAGACAACAGCGGAGTGGTGGTTGTGAGGTGGGGAATGAGGTAAGAGGTGAATCCTGGCCTTCCCTTCCAGGCCCTTCAGGTCACCCAGCCTTAGGCCAGCAGATGAGCTGGGGACCCTAGAGAACATGTTTGGGGCTGTGTCCTGCAGGGCTTCAGAGCCCTCACGAAAGTCACCCACTAGCCTCAGCCCAGGCCTTGGGGCAGCAGTGAACCTCTCTCCCATTCTGCTCTCTGCAACCTAATAGCAGTGGCAGTCTGCTGGGTCGCAGTCTGTGGGACCTAGTCTCCCACTTTGGGTGTCATGAGAAGCCTGAGAGCCAGCTAGGTTGGGCCCCTGGCTTCTTTAGAGAAGACAGCTGGGTGGAGTCTGGGGACCCAGCCCTGAGGGAGCTGCCAACTGAGCTCTGTCTCCTCTTAGCCAAGATCAGGACCTTGGAGGGTGAAAGTTGTACCTTGGGACCTTGCCCTTTCTTGTCAAGTCAGAGAACAAGATTCATTTGGTAGAGATTTACAGAAACATCATCGCCTGGCCATGACCTGACCTCAAGAACCAAGGATCTAAGCCAGGAGATTTGCAACAACTAACCTCATCCCTCCCTCACCTTTTTTTGCTTTCAAAAGGGCTTTGATGAGAGCTTTCAGTAATTTGCGGGGTTTGTAGAGCGTGAGCCCTCATCTGTTTACATGGCCCTGTAATAAACCTTTCTCTCTTCCAAACTCCAGTGTTTTAGCATTGTTTGGCCTCACTGTGTGTCGGACACTTGGACTTGCATTGTTCAGCAACACAGGGAGAAATATGCAATAAGATTAATGCTACTGTTTCATCAGGCAGAAAGCGGCTTTTTAAAAAGTTCTGAGTGAGTCACCCCATCATGTAGAGGTCCTGGCCAAAAGAGACATCAGCTGAGGGCAAAGAGAACAAGAAATGGAAACAAGGAATCTCTGTCATCCTAATACACATACATAGCATCTGTTTTATATATCCTTGCATATATTATAAATTAAGCAGCATTATCATTTTTTCCTCCTTGCTTTTCTCTCTTACTTTGGGATATGGCAAATTGGTGTTGGTGAACTTTATAATTTGGTACTTAGAACACAGACTATCAAGGTGAGATTATAAGTGACTTAGAAAAGGAATGAACATTATTCAAAGATAGAGACAACAGGCAGATGGCATATTTGATATTTCTTTCTGAAGCCACCTTCCTTCCTCATGGAACTGCCAGTTGGGTTCCCAACTGGAAGTTACCCCTGCCTACAGCTCTTCCACTTACTTTTTGGTTTTCCAGTTTGCTGCCTACAGATTTTGGGGCCTCTCAGCCTCCCTACTCCGGTGACCAATTCTGAGCTCTGTCATCAAGGAACGCGTGAAATGGAGAGCAGGAAGTGTAACTTCCTGTGGGAAACAGGTGGGCCAAGTTCTGAGGAGAGCTGCTGTTTCACTTCACTCTGAAGGTAGGCCTACCTCAAAAATAAAAAAAAGTTCAGGTATTCCACTTATTGTCTCTGTCTCAAGAGGACCATTCATTTCTTTTCTGGTTCACTCATATTTGTATCACCTCTTGGTTCTGTTTCTCAGGAGGACCCAGCTTTATGATTTTGGTCTATGAGTCCTTTCAGACTCAAGTTTAGAGTCTCTTTCTCTAGCCCTTAGTGTGAATTTTGTACTCAACCAATTCCCAGTATTAAATCTTCCTTTTTAATGTGGTGGAGGGGTTTTTCTATTTTGCAGTGGAAGCCAGGCTGATGCAAATAAATTAGTTGAACGTCACTCCAAATTGTAATTACTTCTTTGTGATTGTTTCCAGTAAACATAATTTTAGGTTGCTTATTACCCTGGTCAAATAATTACTTGAAATCTCAGTAGGAATCAGTTCAGTTCAGTTCCGGCACTCAGTCGTGTCCGACTCTGCGACTCCATGAAATCACAGCACGCCAGGCCTCCCTGTCCATCACCAACTCCCAGAGTTCACTCAAACTCATGTCCATCGAGTTAGTGATGCCATCCAGCCATCTCATCCTCTGTCGTCCCCTTCTCTTCCTGCCCCCAATCCCTCCCAGCATCAGGGTCTTTTCTAATGAGTCAACTCTTCGCATGAGGTGGCCAAAGCATTGGGTTGCAACTTCAGCATCAGTCCTTCCAAAGGAATCCCAGGGTTGATCTCCTTCAGAATGGACTGGTTGGATCTCCTTGCAGTCCAAGGGACCCTCAAGAGTCTTCTCCAACACCACAGTTCAAAAGCATCAATACTTCGGTGCTCAGCTTTCCTCACAGCCCAACTCTCACATCTATACATGACTACTGGAAAAACCATAGCCTTAACTAGATGGACCTTTGTTGGCAAAGTAATATCTCTGCTTTTGAATATGCTATCTAGGTTGGTCATAACTTTTCTTCCAAGGAGTAAGCGTCTTTTAATTTCATGGCTGCAGTCACCATCTGCAGTGATTTTGGAGCCCCCAAAAATAAAGTCTGACACTGTTTCCACTGTTTCCCCATCTATTTCCCATGAAGTGATGGGACCAGATGCCATGATCTTCGTTTTCTGAATGTTGAGCTTTAAGCCAACTTTTTCACTCTCCTCTTTCACTTTCTTCAAGGGGCTCTTTAGATCTTCTTCACTTTCTGCCATAAGGATGGTTGTCATCTGCATATCTGAGGTTACTGATATTTCTCCTGGCAATCTTGATTCCAGCTTGTGCTTCTTCCAGCCCAGCGTTTCTCATGATGTACTCTGCATAGAAGTTAAATAAGCAGGGTGACAATATACAGCCTTGACCTACTCCTTTTCCTATTTGGAACCAGTCTGTTGGTCCATGTCCAGTTCTAACTGTTGCTTCCTGACCTGCAAATAGGTTTCTCAAGAGGCAGGTCAGGTGCTCTGGTATTCCCATCTCTTGAAGAATTTTCCGTAGTTTGTTGTGATCCACACAATCAAAGGCTTTGGCATAGTCTACAAAGTAGAAATAGATGTTTTTCTGGAACTCTCTTGCTTTTTCCATGATCCAGCAGATGTTGGCAATTTGATCTCTGGTTCCTCTGCCTTTTCTAAAACCAGCTTGAACATCTGGAAGTTCATGGTTCATGTATTGTTAAAGCCTGGCTTGGAGAATTTTGAGCATTACTTTAGTAGCATGTGAGATGAGTGCAATTGTGCGGTCATTTGAGCATTCTTTAGTATTGCCTTTCTTTGCGATGGGAATGAAAATTGACCTTTTCCAGTCCTGTGGCCACTGCTGAGTTTTCCAAATTTGGTGACAGATTGAATGCAGCACTTTAACAGCATCATCTTTTAGGATTTGAAATAGCTCAACGGGAATGCCATCACCTCCACCAGCTTTGTTAATAGTGATGCTTTCTAAGGCCCACTTGACTTCGCATTCCAGGATGTCTGGCTCTAGGTGAGTGATCACACCATCATGATTATCTTGGTTGTGAAGCTCTTTTTTGTACAGTTCTTCTGTGTATTCTTGCCACCTCTTCTTAATATCTTCTGCTTCTATTAGGGCCAGACCATTTCTGTCCTTTATCGAGCTCATCTTTGCATGAAATGTTCCCTTGTTATCTCTAATTTTCTTGATGAGATCTCTAGTCTTTCCCATTCTGTTGTTTTCTTCTATTTCTTTGCATTGATCGCTGAAGAAGGCTTTCTTATCTCTCCTTGCTATTCTTTGGAACTCTGCATTCAGATGCTTGTATCTTTCCTTTTCTCCTTTGCTTTTCACTTCTCTTCTTTTCACAGCTATTTGTAAGGCTTCCTCAGACAGCAATTTTGCTTCTTTGCATTTCTTTACCATGAGGATGGTCTTGATCCCTGTCTCCTGCACAATGTCAATGAACCTCTGTCCATAGTTCATCAGGCACTCTATCAGATTTAGTCCCTTAAATCTATTTCTCATTTTCACTGTAAAATAAGGAATTTGGTTTAGGTCATACCTGAATGGTCTAGTGGTTTTTCCTACTTTCTTCAATTTGAGTCTGAATTTGGCAATAAGGAGTTCATGATCTGAGCCACAGTCAGCTCCTGGTCTTGTTTTTACTGACTATATAGAGCTTCTCCATCTTTGGTTGCAAAAAATATAATCAGTCTGATTTCGGTGTTGATCATCTGGTCATGTCCATGTGCAGAGTCTTCTCTTGTGTTGCTGGAAGAGTGTGTTTGCTATGACCAGTGCATTCTCTTGGCAAAACTCTATTAGCCTTTGCCCTGCTTCATTTCGCACTCCAGGGCCAAATTTGCCTGTTAGTCCAGGCATTTCTTGACTTCCTACTTTGCATTCCAGTCCCCTATAACGAAAAGGACATCTTTTTTGGGTGTTAGTTCTAAAAGGTCTTGTAGGTCTTCATAGAATCGTTCAACTCAGTAGGAATAATTCCTTTAAAAATGATGAAATTAGTTCAACTTATCAGAAAATGTATACATCTCCTATATTTCCATTAAATGTTTACATTTTACGACATTGTCTTCTCTATTCACTGATTTTTAATATATATGACAACTGTTATTTGTATTGACCTGTAAGAATCCTTTACTTATTGATTAAAATATTTTGTATTTTCTAAACTTTTTTTCTTAGCTTTTAGAACTTTTATAGTAGAATTTTATATGTAGAAATTCATGTAAGCTACACTTAATGACAGTTTTTATGTTTATTTTTCAGTTCCATAATTTTTAATTCTCAATCTAATTTTTCTGGGTCCTGAAATAAAAAGTTAATATGAATAGTGACATTCACGTTGCTGTACAGCCGAAACTAACAGATTGTAAATCAACTATACCTCAATAACAATTTAAAAGTGGTGACGAAAAACAACATTCATGCATTCCTTTTCACTGTGAACTTCATTTTAAAGAATGTTCAATGATTAATTTTCAATGACATTTATTATTAGGTCAGGAAAGCTTGCTTTTATTCCTACTTGGCTATGAAATACTTTTCATTGTCAGAAGAGTTGAAATGTTATTTAACGCTTTTTTTTTGTATGTGCTGTGATGAGCATATGTTTTATTTTTTTAATATCCAGTAAGAAATTATATAAACTATGCTTGCCTTTAAAAAAAAACCCTACTTTATGAAAATGTTATTTTCTTCCTTCTGCTTAAGATGTTATTTCCTCATTTTTGCTGAATTTGATATACTTGTTATTTGTTACTTTTGCTCAATCTCTGTACATGAAGTCAGTATTTCTTTCTTGTATTGTTTTTGTCCAGATTTTTACTGGATGCATAATATTAATGAAATACCTTATCCTTTAGTTTTATCCTATAAAGTAATTTCTGCTTGTGAATAACTGAGATCTGTTCCTTAAGGTTTAACACTCAGCAGCTTACCTTTGAGGACTACTGTTTGCGGGTAAAATGTAGGGAAAATTATACATTTGTTATTAATTTCATTTTGTTAATCAGATGTTTACTTTTTATAAATTGATATTATTCATTTATAGTTTTACTTAAAATGACACATCCTATGTATGTTTCTTAGTAATTTTTTCATATGTTTAAATATCTGCTATGGTGGCTCAGAGGGTAAAGAATCTGCCTGCAATGCAGGAAATCCAGGTTCAATCCCTGGGTCACAGAGATCCCCTGAAGTAAATGGCTACCCACTCCAGCATTCTTGCTTGGGAAATCCCATGGACAGAGTAGTGTGGCAGGCTACAGTCCATGGGGTCCCAAAGAGTCAGACATGACTGAGCAACTAACACTTTCAACTTTCTTTCACTGTTGCAAATAGTGGAGGTTTTGCTGTCCAGCATTTGAAAGTGGACTGCCAGCTTTATGACTCTAATAGCAACAAACATAATAACAGTCCCTCAGAAATGTAACACTGAGACCAAAGAAGGGCACAGCTAAGAAAATTCCTCCTGGGATCAGAGTCATCAGCATGTGTCTAGAAGGCTATGCACACGTGCTAAGGAGTAACTATCCACTTAGAACAATGGGAGTATGGTATGGGCAGACTTGAAACATTTCCAGGCCACAGTGAAATTTATTAAAAAAGGGTGAAACTCTCATTGGCTACTGGGAGTCAAGCACATTTTGACCAAATACTAGCTGTAGAAAAGGCCACTCTGAATATCAGTGAAGGCATAGAATAAAAATGAATATTTCAGACCAAATGGAGAATCTTAAACTGAAGTAGAATAGCCAAAGTTAAAAATAAAATTAAACTCCCTTTTAAAATCAAAGGGAAGAGGTAGTCTTCTTGGGATCTTTACAGTAGGTCCTGTGGGTCTAGTATGTGATCCCTGAGGAAAGGGTTAGCCTACCTGGTACAGGAAACTCAGGGATTTGGTGAAGATTTAGACCTGGGACTCAAAACTGTGAGGCTACAATGCTTGGTAGCAGTGCCAGTGTGTCTGAGACTTATAGTCTTGCTGGTTCTGAGTGTAACCGAATATGTATATAGCAGAAATTATGGTTGATGCTAAGGCAAAAGCTGTTAATGAGGCAATTCTGACATGAACACAAATCAAATTTTCCCTGGGTTTCAAATCTTTCTCTAGTTCCTGCCATTGGCAGAAAGGAACAGGAGAGGATTGTCATATAAGACATATAATTTGTAGGTTACCAGTCCTTGTGCGACAAGGCCAGAGTACAAAGAGGAAGGGCATGTGGGATAGAGGAACAGTAAATCAGTCACACACACGAACACCATCCACTGACTGTCTCTGCTTAAGACACACACGGAGAATAATTCCATAAAAATTGACCACATAAAATCGCTTAAAATAATGGAAAGTAGAAATAGGCTAGGGATTAGCAAATTTTGTTTACTGGTTGTTTATGGTCCCAAATGATTAGAAAAAGTTGGAATTTTCCACCAATGATCTAGGACAAATGTTATATCATTGTTACTTCCAGGAGATTACAGTTTAATACTTGGGAAAGATCATTAGGCTTTGGTAGTCTCTTGAAATAGGAGCTATTGGTTTTTCCTTCTTTGTTGTTTTTCCAGTGGGGCACACTCTGTGTTTCTTCCTTAGGTAAAGTTAGAATATTCTGTGCTTACATCCTAAGTGAAACCGTAACACATGTCTATTCTTTACTCAGTTTTAGGTGGAACAGGCGTCTCTGCTTTAGCATCTGTTGGAACAGGCGTCTCTGCTTTAGCATCTGTTGGAACAGGCGTCTCTGCTTTAGCATCTGTTGGAACAGGCATCTCTGCTTTAGCATCTGTTGGAACAGGCTTCTCTGCTTTATCATCTGTTGGAACAGGCTTCTCTGCTTTATCATCTGTTTTTTTTCGTCTCATGAAAAGCAAAAGCAAAAGCAACAGACATAGTAGTAGAAGCAAAAGAGGAATCAGTAAATATGGCAGCGGGTTACTCTTTTCTACCCTTTCTTCTGCCTGGGAGGCAGGGGGTGGGCCACTGTCCACACTGCCCCCTCTGCCTTTTTGCTGGCAGGTGGGAGGGTCCCACTTGGGGTCGCAGTGGCAGTGATGTCTGTTGTTGCAGATTCCCCTCAAAGAGCAGAACTGAGGTGAGCAAAAACGTGGAAGGGTGGAAGAAGAGACACACTTCCTGCTGATGCAGATGTTTTGGGGACCACACATTGTACCATCTTTCACGTCACCAATATCAGCTGTTCTTATCCCATGGTGGTAGTCTACACCCCAGCAAGTGTTATTATTGATTTTAGTCCAATGCAGAGTAGTATGACCGCGCATTAGAGGAAGTCCTTTCACGTTCTCACACTGAATCCTCCCACACAGGCTGTCTGACATGTTGCATTTTTCGTATGAGCTGGCTGTGATACCGCAGTTACCGAAACGGTCACCTCGGGTATTCACTGCCCTGTAGCAACTCACGTTTGCACTCCTGGCCTCTTGGCCAAAGATTTGCCTACACTGTTCATTGCGCTCATTGCATCTCTTTTCATAGCAGTAACCACCGCCTGTGCAGGAGGTCCCATCCTGCATGTACACATCTTCTGGACACTGAGAGGATGTCCCATTGCACCACTCTGGAAGATCACATTCATTTTCTACTTTCCTACACACGGTGCCTGATGGCATGAATCTGCAGTTATGGCAACAAAGCCCCGAACTACAGTTTACACCAGCTGTCATAGTGCAGTTTAACTGACAACAGGGATCAGCGGTACACTTCTTTACGGGTCCACAGTCACACTCTTCTCCTTCTTCAACCACACTGTTTCCGCAGCGTGTCTCCCTGAGGACTGTAAGTGGATCTGGTGCTATGTACAAACAATGTCTTCTATGAACGAGGTTCCAATAATCAGCATAGCTGCAGTTGGTGTATTTAGTTGTTACTCCTACATATGGGAACATTATGCACCTTGATGCGGCACATTTACATAGATTGGTATTATCATGATTCATACCCAAAACATGACTCGTCTCATGAATCACAACATGAGATAAAGTAGAAACACCTTCATTGTGGAAAGACTCAATTCCGCAGCTATAACGATCTGAACACACTGTTCCAATAAAGCTCCAGCCAATAGTGTTACCATAATGCCTTTTTACAAAAATATGCGCCAGATCATGGGGCACACGGTTTTGGAGGCCGTTTTCCTTCCATTTGCAAAACTCGTCCAAGGCCTTCCTAATACCTCCTCCTAAGGCAACAAGGCTTCTTTCAGTCCATATCTCTATTCCCATTAAAAGTAACTCCAGATCCAGTGTTTTCAAAACGTCACTTACTACATTTAAAACAAGGAACACTTCTTTCTGCACAAGCGAAGCATTACTTCCATGATGAAGATATCGACTGTGATCTACGACCACTGCAACTTCAAGAAAATAGCTGTGGGTCCACCAGCCTGCATAGCTACTTTGCTTCAAAGTGGAGTTAATGCTTTCTTGAAACTTCAATTGGCCTGCTATTTCTTCATCTGTTAACCCACATCTAAAATATGAAAAATTTGTCTCCTCATTGTCTAGCTTATATATTAGATGCTCAAATGCAGTAGAAAACCTTTTGGGTTCAATTTCATAAACAATGTCATTTGTCTGTAACATTCCCTGAAAGCCCCCGAAGCAGTTATTGAGGGAAACCAGAGACTCTGGGTCCCCTTCCACATAACCACGGTAATAACAGTCATCCTGGACAAAAGGTTGGTCTTCCAGGAGAACACCCGTGTCTGCATAGGTGAACACTGGGAAGTTTTTGGACAAAAAATTCTTCTTGACCTTCATATGAACAACATGTCTCTGGCCCCCAAAATGCAGTTTGTAACACAACCAGCCTTGAAGCTTCATGCCTCTGCCAGTGGGTGTAACCCTCAGGGGAATCACCACTTCTGGGGGGCCAACTCTTTGGGAGTGCCCAACCTGGGGCCATTCAGGAAGGAAGAGGAATACTTTCAGCCAGAGAAGCATGAGAGTAACCTTCATATACACCAGGAACTCACCAACACCTATTGCGGAGCCATCATATTTAGCCATTGGTAGAAAAAGAGGGCAGGACAGGATACATCAAGGTTCGGTCTCCTCCATCTGAGCTGATGTATTCAATGTTAACCTTTAGTTTGTTCTCTGGCAAAGTCATGCAGTCAAAGCAGCAGCACTAAAAGAAAAATAAATAAGTAGAACAGGGACTGGGTGGGAGTTATGAGCAAACCAAGATAGAGGAAAAAGGAAGGGTACAGGTTTGAGAGTTTGGGATGAATTTAGTCCAATGCAGAGTAGTATGATTGCTCATTAGAGGAAGTTCTTTCACGTTCTCACACTGAATCCTCCCACACAGGCTGTCTGACATGTTGCATTTTACGTATGAGGTGGCTGTGATACCACAGTTACCGAAACGGTCACCTCGGGTATTCACTGCCCTGTAGCAACTCACGTTTGCACTCTTGGCCTCTTTGCCAAGAAATTCCAAATGAGAGTCTGGCTTAAGGCATGCCTGACATGCTCTTAAGTTATGGTGAGGCAGAGTGAGACTGTGAGTACACAGGAATGGTGACTGGCCTACGATGGCATTTGTTGAATCTAGAGGAAGGGCACATAGTGATTCGTGATACAGCTCTTTATATCTATTAATATGTGCAAAATTTCCACAATATATAACACAAGAGAGTCTTACTGGAAAGATGAATGAATATCATATACTGATAAAGGAGTCTTGTGTTACACATTTGGATGTTATGATAATAAACTATAGGTCTTCCTTTTACTTACAAGTGAGAATTATTTAATCATAATACTCAGGAGACATATAAATTTTATTCACAGATATTATTTTTTCTCATTGTCCATATAATGCATTTCCATGTAACAAGTTAGTATTTGTCCTAAGTCCTCTGCATTTCTCTTCATCTAAATCTACGAAATTGCAGGAGTCCAACATTGCTAACTTTCACAGCTTTGAGGATCTACTGTAATGCTACCTAATTCAATGATCAGTAGACCAAGGTGGCCTTGGGAGGGGGAATATGTTGGGCTGTTGATGGATGAAACTCAAATGTATTTATATTCTATTATACTGTTAAGAAGAACAGCATTTAAAAACCTGTACCCTTATGGAAGGGAATCAGTGCAGCTGGGAGGGTAGCAACTGAAAATTGGAATGTACTGAATGCAAAATAACCTTCAGAAGTAAAAGGGAAATCAGTGGCTCCTTGAAGGAAGAAAGCTTGGAGTAAAGAAATATTGTCTTAGAGTGGCAAAGACATCAAAGTCTCCACATTATAGGATTTTAAGGTCATCAATTCCTGAGTGCAACCCCACAATGTATTATTTCATAATAAAAACAGATAATACATATACCATATGAAAATACCATCTATGATGATCTCCATAATACAAATGTGTTGTCATATATTTGTTAGCATGAAATCTGATAACATGCCTGGCTGGCAATACTGATGTTCTGCTTTCTTCTTTGAATAAAGCATTTCAAAGACATGTAATGTTCATACATGATGGTATACACTTAGAAAACATACATGAACACACAGATCAAGATTATTAACTGGTCTAGAGCTCTAATTTGAACAGAGGTTTTAGGGGAAACAGCACGTTTGGAATTTTTAAAAGTGCTTTCAATACTTTATATTTAAAATGCTTGCTTTAACTTACCTAGTGAAGTATCCACTGTCTTTATCAGATCATGAAAATAATTCTGTTGCTTACAGTCAGAACCCTTGGCCTAGTTGAAAAAAACACAGAAAAGCTAGCTCTGAGGATTCTAATTCAGGTTGATCTAGTCTACTTCCCACACTAGGTATAAAAATGAAAGATGCGTGATTAAGGAAGGACCTACCATCTACTAGATCCTGTAGTAATTTCTGCTTAATTAGAAAATATTTCATTTCTATGTTCCTTGACTTCCTTTCTCTGGAATTGTTTTCCTGTCATTTATAGAATTTTCATTTCATAAAAGGAAGAAACAATGTCCTGTGTGCTCACACTTCTTCACAGAAAGCCTCTTATTCCTAGTTAACTCTGCTAAACCTTTAAATCAAAAGGATAAGGGGACAATGTGTAGCCCAGCAGAGAAGATTTCCAGTCTCAGAATCACCATGTGCCATACAGACTAGACATTTGTTAGTAATTTGCTTTGATGATCAAACATACTTCCAGACCTCTAAACAGCTAGCCATCTCATTAAGCTGTGCTGTGCTTGATCATCTAGTTATGTCTGACTCTTTGTGACCCCATGGACTGTAGCCCACCTGGCACTTGTCCATGGAATTCTCCAGACAAGAATACTGGAGTGGGTTGCCAGGCTCTCCCTTCAGGGGATCTTTCAAACCCAGGGATTGAACCCAGGTCTCCTGCATTGCAGGCAAATTCTTTACTGTCTGAACCACCAGGGAAGCCCCTCACTAAGCTACCATTTACAATACATTCTTACTCTTAGACCAATTCTCAAATCAGTCCTACACAAACCTCTAAGAACTGGGCATCTGATTTACTAAGGTATTATCCACCAATAATTTCACTTATCTTCTGGGTGAACGTTTAGGTTAATTTCATAGCTCATTTTCAACAATGCTTAGACATTGACTTAAGGACATGGCCTGTATCTTAATGTCACCTTAACTGCCCTAACTCCTACATATTATGAAACTGAGTCGAACACGACTGAGCAACTTCACTTTCACTTTTCACTTTCATGCATGGAGAAAGAAATGGCAACCCACTCCAGTGTTCTTGCCTGGAGAATCCCAGGGATGGGGGAGCCTAATGGGCTGCCGTCTATGGGGTCACACAGAGTTGGACACGACTGAGGTGACTTGGCAGCAGCAGCAGCAGCAGCAACCACAACCTTACTCCTAATAAAAATTCAATCCTCAGATTTATAAAGGATGAAGATAACTTTTCATCATTTCTCCCCTTTTCAGGGCCCTTTATTTGACATTTTACTACTGTAGTCTTGTTTTAGATCCCATCAATTCAACCACTGTTGAGTAAAATCCTCGACCCAAACTAGTGCAGATTTTTTCACTTGCTTTCACACTCTTAACAAAAACGGCAGAACTCATCAGGAAGTAAATCACAGAGTATGTTTGTGGTAATTAATGAGTAAAAGGCAGGCTAAAACTGGCATGAGGAACCTGGTGTGTGTGCTGTGTGCTGAGTCATGTCCAGCTCTTTGCCATCTGTGGACTGTAGCCCACCAGGCTTCTCTGTTCATGGGATTTCCCAGGCAAGAATATTGGAATGGCTTGCCATTTTCTACTCCAGGGGATCTTCCTGAACAGGGATTGAACCTGTATTCTCTTTCATCTCCTGCATTAGTAGGTGGATTCTTTACCACTGAGCCACCTGGGCCTGAGATCCCTGATATTTCAATCAAAATGATGATATAATGAACTGATACTTTCTTCAACACTTTGTTTTTAATACATTGAGCTTTTTTGCCTGCATATATAATATTGTTGAACTTGCTAGTTTTCTAAATTTTCTTTTCTGCCTGGATATAATAATGTTGTTTCTTAACACGCTAGCTTTCTAAATTTTCTCTTCAGTACCTACGACCCTCAGCTTAGCAATCTACTGTCTTTATTTCCATGAGTAGTTATTATTGAATTTAAAGAATGGTACTTTAAACCATAAAGCCACAAAATTTTTATTTTGTGTGTGTTTAATGCAGAATTTGATACTTCTGTCCTTTATTGTTGCAGCTAGTTGGTGGAGGACTTAACTTTTTAGATTATTATTTTTTTTTTCACCATTTAAGTAACCTGAGATCCTGGGGTATTACGGTACTTTTCTTGTGCTAAAGAGGAGCATATTTCACAAAATATCAAGGCTCCATAATGAAGGAAGATCCTTAAATGGACTCCTTAAATGGGATCTTTTTTAGGACAGCAACCTCTAAAGTAGAATCCTTGCAATTTTCACCTCTACAGTCTACGTATGGGAATACATGGGATGAGAATAAGGATGATAGTCATTATATAGTCCTAGTCAGGGACTCTGGGGGCTCTGCTCATGAGGGAATATAACACTCTCACTAGTAATGCGGTACAGTGCCGTATACTAGCACTCACACTCCAGCCTAGACTGCCACGTTATCTCATAGATTCCTTTTTTCATCTTTTCCATAGCTTCATCAAATTCAGTCATCTTGGTATCATAATTATCACCTGCTTCCTCCCTTTCATTTACAGCCCAATTCAGTATTTCCCAAATTGCAAAAATGCATTTTTACACTATTTTTCAACTCTCAATCAAGTAGAATAGAGCAGAATAGGACATAATATAGGTCATAGATACCCCTCTAGTTTCGAAAAATTCACAAAGAATCATGTTGTGTTTGTGAATTCATGTATGCACAAATTCTAGCACTTTTCCCTTCACAGTTAAATTCTTGAAAGACTTACCACAGGTAAAATTAACGGTTACCACGGTATTTTCTAGTTATAACTTTGTGATAGTTTGTGCCGCCAAGGTCTGTGAACAAAGATTTAAATTGAAACATCACATGGCAAAGAACAGTAAAAATCTCTCCCCTTTCATCTCTTCATTCTTTATGTTCCAGATTGAAGTGCTTAGCAACAAGGCTCCTCCAGTTCTAAAAACCGTGGCAACTGGATAAAGGTCTTCCACATTCCGGCTTTGCCTTCTCCATCATACTCTAATGACTCCTCAGTGTGACTAAACCTGACTATAGACCTTATTCCCATCCCATGTATTCCCTGCTCATGGTATACGTGTTTCGTGTTTTTTATTCATACTTCAGTGCTTTTGTTCATGCTGTTTCCCTCATCTCAGATTATTTCATCAGCACAGAACCTCATAATGAAACAGTTGAATTGCATCAAGTTCCAGAAATACGTTTGATCTGGTTTAAACCATTGCTCAAGGATTGAGGCATCAGTAACCATCTATGACTTTCACTCTAAGGTTAAGGATAACTTAGAGACATTTCACATGTGTAAATAAGTGTGCCTCATCCATTAGCAAGAACTGTTGTCAGTAAAGAAGTGGCACAAAGAGATTACAAAGAAGAGAGAGATGAAGAAAGTAGAGTGTGGGTGGTGATGCTAGCATCATAGTGGCATAGGTTGCTCCCATTTTCTCTGTCTTCATTTTACAGTTAATTTGACACTCTTGTATTAATAAGACTGCTTGATTCCAGGAGGGATTTGGGGAAACAGTCATCATTTGTGCATCAGAAAATAAACAAGAACTTGTTAAGGCCTTGAATTCCTTGGAATTGGATTAATAGTACCCACGGGGCTTCCCAGGAAGCTCAGTGGTAAAGAACCCGCCTGCCAATGCAGGAGATTTGGGTTTGATCCCAGGGTCAGAAGATACACTGGAGGGGAAAATGGCAACCCATGCCAGTATTCCTGATGGAAAATCCTGTGGACAGAGGAGAGTGGGGGGCTACTGTACATGGGTTCACAAAGAGTCAGACATGACTAAACAACTGAGCACACACACATGGTCTTTTCTAGCTTTAGCCCTATCATAGGAGAAGGCACTGGTGACCCACTCCAGCACTCTTGCCTGGACAATCCCATGGATGGAGCAGCCTGGTGGGCTGCAGTCCATGGGGTCACTAAGAGTTGGACACAACTGAGTGACTTGACTTTCACTTTTCACTTTCATGCATTGGAGAAGGAAATGGCAACCCACTCCAGTGTGCTTGCCTGGAGAATCCCAGGGACGGAGGAGCCTGGTGGGCTGCCATCTATGGGGTCGCACAGAGTCAGACAGGACCGAAGCGACTTAGTAGCAGCAGCCCTATCATAGGGAGTAGCCATAGGAAGTAACTTGATCGCTGAGCAAAGATTTTTATTTGAGATCTTACATGACATAAGAGAATAAAAGGCACCTTTAAAATATTCATGGGAAGAATAGATGCTGAAGCTGAAACTCCAGTACTTTGGCCACCTGATGCGAAGAGTCAACTCATTGGAAAAGACCCTCATGCTGGGAAAGATTGAGAGCAGGAGGAGAAATGGGTGGCAGAGGATGAGACGGTTAGATAGCATCACTGATTCAATGGATCTGAATTTGAGTAAACTTCAGGAGATCACGGAGGATGGAAGAGCCTGGTTGGTGCAGTTCATGGTGTCATAGAGTTGGCCATAACTTAGTTGAATAACAACACCACTCATTCTGCTATTCATTCTTTATATAATTTTTAAAAAAATTCAATAATTGAATTATCCATGTCTGATTGCATAGTTTTTATATCTTCTTGTTCATTGTTAAAACAGGCACTGCTTAAATCATTTTTCTTAATTCAGTTAACATTTTTACCACCAATATTTTGAATTCTTTATCTGATAAATTGCTGATTTCTGTTTCATTATTTTCAGTGGTTCCTTTTTTTTTTTTTCCAGTTGAGAGTAGTTTCTCTGCCTTTTCACTTTGCTTAACTTTCTCTGCCTCTAATAATTTGGGTAAAACAGTTACCTTTTGAGGTTCTTACACGTGAGCTTCCTTATATGGGCTGTGTGTGTCCAGCAGCTTTGATGATAGCACAGACTTGATGTAGATACAGGTCTTTGCTGCTTACTACAGCCTTGGCAGGTGATGGGGCTGCATATGAAGGGGCTAGAGCCAGTGCCTTGTGTGAGGTAAGACTTCATCTCTGCCTAGCAGTCATCAACACCCTGTCAGAGGTGGGGGTCTGATAGCAAGTTTCAGGAGCAGAAGCCCTGAGAGCCAGAATTGATCTGGCTCTGTTCCCATCAAGTGTGTGTTTTTCTCTCCCTCTGCATCACCCCAGGACCTTTGCCTACAAGGAAGAGGATGTGAAGCAAGTAGGACCCATGAACAGATGGAGGCCCAGTGTATTGATTGTATAAGCATCTATGTCTCTGTTCAGATGCAGCCATGATCACAAGCCCCTTTTGTCTCTCATAGCCAAGAACTGCACCCCTGTCTCTAGCTCTGCCCCTTGCTCCAGAACTGTTGTGGAACTGCTCCATGGGCTTGGCAGGTGTCTGTATGGACTCTCAGCATGAGTAGGGAGGTCAGCTGTGGTGGAGACATGGGAAAAAATGATTATGATTTAGCGGCCCCTCAATGTCTAACTTGTGAATCTAGCCCTGGCTAGTAACTAAGAGCACTGGGTGCTTCTTCCTTCAGCCGATGTCCTTTCACTGGGCCAGACCGAATGCTTAAATCACATACAGTATCAGCAAGGGCTCAGGGGAAAACATAGCTAGCAAGTGTCCAAATTTTCAGAAATTCTTTTTGATGCCTGAAGTTTTAGTTTTTTTTTTACTCTATGTTGTTGCTTCAGCTCTCCGATGTCCTTAAATTTGGTTCTTAAAATACAGTTGGTATTATCTAGGGTTGTTCTAGAGGAAAGATGGCTGCTATGACTTACATATCCTAAAGAGAATTACAAGCATGTTCTTCATCCATTTTAGAGATAAAAGTTATGAAGTTTGAGTGGCACATATGATTTTCCTCTTTTTTTCTGATTTTAAAGTTATTCTAAGTTTAAATTATGTCCCCAAGATGGTAAGCGCCGTAGTGTGAATATTTTGAATCTTCTGATGTCAGACTCCTTTCTGTGTTCTCCATTATGCCACATACTGTATCACTCAGAGTTCAGAGAGGAATGCACACCATGGGGATAGCAATGAGTTATGAAGAAGATGTAGCTGTTACTGCTTGGGCTGGGGCTTGAAGGGAAGAGGTAGTATTAATAAACCTACATGTTTTGAATAGGACCCATGAATCTAGGCCTCCCTCTAGGACTCAGGTATTTGATAACTCAAGGACCTGGGACTGAAAACAAAGAAAGGTAAGATGCCTGGTGGCCATGCCAGTATCTCTGAAGCTGAAAAGTAATGTCTGTTAAGGAATCACTAATATATAAATATAATGTAATGTACTATTATATATAGATATGAAAACTCAGTATATGTTTATTTGAGTATATAGTAATAAAACACAGACTGAAATTTATCTTCTTGTAAAGAGAGAGCTATTAATGATACAACACTGACATGAACAGTGCTGAAAATTTTCCCAGGTGTCCAGTCTGCCCAGGCTCCCTCTAGCTCTGTTAGCAGAAATGAATGATAAGAGGACTGGCAAAAAGAAATGAGATTCGTAGGTTTCCATTCACTGTGTGACAAAGCAGAGTACAAAGGAGAAGGATGTTTAGAATTCAGAGACAGCAAATTAAAAGTACACACACATACACACTGTGTGGGCTGTGCTTTTGCTCAGGAAACACACAGGTAATTTTATGAAAAATTAACCATTAAATTGCTTAAAATAACAAAATGTTCTGGAATTAGCATATTTTTACTCATTGTTTAATTGGTAATATTTATGATCCAGAATACTGAAATATCTCGGGTTTTCTATGATCTCTGACACATTCTGTAACATGTCTACTAACCTAAAAACAAAAAAGTGAGAAATTTCAAAGATTTTGAATTTTTTTTTTAAATCACAAATCTAGGCTTTTATTTCTAAGATGAAGTTGGAACTTTTTCCCTTTTTCCTTAGGTGAAATCAGAGCATTTGGTACTTTTTCCTGAAGTATTGTCTCAACATATTGTCCTTCTCACTGAGGTTCAGCTGGAGCACTTTTCTCTTCTTGCCCAATTAATTCTTTTAGTTTCTTCAACAGCCAAATTAACAAACAAAATAACATAAAAAAGAAAGGAGTCAAGCGAAATAGCAGCAGGTAATGGTGGTCTTGTGCTTCTCTGCCTGGCGGTGGGCCACTGTCCACACTACCTCCAATACCTTTTTCCTGGCAGTGGGGAGGGTCCCACTCGGAGCTGCAGTGGCAGTGCTGTCTGTTGTTGCAGACTCCGTTCATATTGCAGGTCTCAGGTGAGCAATCATTTTGGAAACTGGGCATAAAAGTACACTTCCTTTCGATGCAGATATGATTTGCACCGCACTCTGTACCGTCTTTCACTTCACCAACATCAGGTATGGTCATCCCGAGATGGTAGTCTGTACCCCAGCAGTTGACTCCGTTTATTCGAGTCCAATGCACAGTAGAATGATCTCTCAGGAAGGGGATTTCTGTCACATTCTCACACTGAACCCTCCCACACAGAATATCTGGGATTCCACATGGTATATACGACCTGGCTGTGAGACCACAGTTACCAAAACGGTCACCTCGGCTATTTACTTCCCTGTAGCAATTCTCATTTGCATTCCTGGCCTCTTTGCCAAAGATTTTCCTACACTGTTCATTGCGCTCATTGCATCTCTTTTCATAGCAGTAACCACCGCCTGTGCAGGAGGTCCCATCCTGCATGTACACATCTTCTGGACACTGATAGGATGTCCCATTGCACCACTCTGGAAGATCACATTCATTTTCTACTTTCCTACACACGGTGCCTGATGGCATCAATGTGCAGTTCTCACAGCAAAGGCCAAAAGCACAAGTAGCCCCAACTCTCAGAGCGCAGTCTGACTGACAGCAGGGGTCTTTTGCACATGTGTATGTGGAACCACAGTCACACTCTTCTCCTTCTTCAACCACACTGTTCCCGCAGCGTGTCTGCCTGAAGATATTCTCTGGATTTGGTGAAATGCGCATGCAGCTCACTTTTCCAACAACGTTCCAGTATGAAGCATAACTGCAGTTGCTGAATCGAGTTGTCACAGTTTTACTTGGAAACATTATGCATTTTTTACTTCCACATTTACATATATTATCATCATGTCGCATACCCAGATTGTGACCAATCTCATGTGATACAATATATGCAAACTCTTGCACTTTGTCATTCAGAAAGCTGTCAACCCCACAGTTATAAAGTTGATTACATACAGTTCCAACATAGGCTAAGCCAAGAAGGCGACCATAATTTTCCTTTATGAAAATATGTGCAATATCATGTGGTAAGCGGGTATTAAAACTATTTTTCTTCCATTTGCAAAATTCTTCCAAGAGAATACTTATGTTTGTTGTTGGAAGGAGGTTGTCTTTAGACCAGATCTCGATTCCAACCAAAACCACATTAACATCCAGTGATTGTAAAAAGTTATCTATTCCATTGACAACCATGCATACTTCAGACTGTACACTTGAGGTATTACTTTGGTGATAAAGATACCGACCATGGTCTACCAGCACTGCCAGTTCAAGAAAACGCCTGTGAGTCCACCAGCCAATATACCCACTTTGCTTCAAAGTATAATTAACACTCTCTTGAAGAAATTTCAGTTGTCGTGCTATGTCTTCATCTGTTAATCCACATCTCTTGGGTGGAAGTTCTGTATCATCTACCATCTTGTATAGCAGATGTTCAAATGAGGTAGAAAGACTTTTGGGCTTGATTTCATAAACAACATTATGTATCTGTAATGTTCCTTGAAAGCCCCCCAAACATGTGCTGAGGGCAACCAGGGATTCTGGATCCCCTTCCATGTAACCCTGATAGTAGCAGTCATTCTGGACAAAAGGCTGGTCCTCTGTTAGCCCGTGCTGGTCTGTGTAGGTGAACACTGGTAGGTGTTTAGAGAACAAAAGCTTGTTGACTTTCACGTGAAGAATGTGTCTCTGGCCTCCAAAACGCAGGCTGTAAGAGAGCCATCCAGGAGGCTTCACGCCGCTGCCATTGTATGTTATCTTCAAGGGTACCACCACCTCTGGAAGACCATGGCGTTGGGAGTGCTCAATGTAGGATGATCCGGAAAGGAATAGAAACACCTCTAACCAGAGCAGCAGGAGACTGATCCTCACATACACCAGGGTCTTACCCCCAGCCATTTATGACATCATGTGGAGCCAGTGGTGAGAACCTAAGAACAGAGCAGGCCACATCACTGTGAGCTGGTGGTGTACAGCACAAGCCTTTGATCTGTTTTCTGTCAGAGTCACCATGCCAGAGCCATAACACTAAGGAAAAAAAAAAGACAAGAGCAGAGACAGATCTGGGAGTTAGGAGCAAATTAAGGCAGAGGGTGATGAGAAGGGCACGGGTTAAAATAACTACAAGTTTGGCTAAAGGCATGGCTCATGATACTGCATTGCATTGCCGTCAAGTAAGGTGAGGCAGAGTGAGGCTGTTGGTGTCCAAAGCAGTGGTGATTGGCCTAGGGTGACACTTGTTGAACCTTGAGGAAGGGCAGATAGTGCTTCATTGTTCTGTCCTCTAAATATATGACACTGTGTGGACATGTCTGCAGAAATAAGTAAGACAAAAAGGCCTTAATGGAAGGAGGATATAGATCTTCTTTTCATTTATAAAAAAATAAAGGGAATTTTTATTTATACATATTGACTGAGTATAATTACCACTTTATAGTGATTCTTTTCCATTTCAATGGTAAATTAGTCACATTACTTAGGACAGATATTAAAAAAATACATATATCATTATTTTCTCTCATTCATGTAACTAATCATTACCTGTCCTACCTTCTGTTTTCCCTTTTTCTCTTCAGTTCAGTAGCTCAGTCATGTCCGACTCTTTGCTACCCAGTGGACTGCAGCTCACCAGGCCTCCCTGTCCATCACCAACTCCCAGAGTTTACTCAAATTGATGTTCATTGAGTTGGTGATGCCACCAGCCTCTGTCGTCCCCTTCTCCTCCTGCCTTCAATCTTTCTCCTTCTGCCTCCTCCTTCCCCTTCTCCTCCTGCCTTCAATCTTTCCCAGCATCAGGGTCTTTTCAAATGAGTCAGTTCTTCACATCAGGTGGCCGAAGTATTGGAGTTTCAGCTTCAGCATCAGTCCTTTCAGTGAATATTCAGGACTGATTTCCTTTATGATGGACTGGTTGGACCTCCTTGCTGTCCAAGGGTCTCTCAAGAGTCTTTTCGAACACCACAGTTCAAAGGCATCAATTCTTTGGTGCTCAGCTTTGTTTATAGTCCAACTCTCACATATATACATGACTACTGGAAAAACCATAGCTTTGACTAGATGGACTTTTGTTGGCAAAGTAGTATCTCTGCTTTTTAATAAGCTGTCTAGGTTGGTCATAACTTTTCTCCCAAGGAGCAAGCATCTTTTAATTTCATGGCTGCAGTTACTATCTGCAGTGATTTTGGAGCCCAAGAAAATAAAGTCCGTCACTGCTTCCACTGTTTCCCCATCTATTTGCCATGTGATGGGACCAAATTCCGTGATCTTAGTTTTCTAAATGTTGAGTTCTAAGCCAACTTTTTCACTCTCCTCTTTCACTTTCATCAAGGGGCTCTTTAGTTTTTCTTTGCTTTCTGCCATAAGTGTGGTGTCAGCTGCATATCTGAGGTTATTGATATTTCTCCCACAATCTTGATTCCAGCTTGTGCTTCATCCAGCCCAGCATTACTCATGATGTACTCTGCATATATGTTAAATAAGCAGGGTGACAATATACAGCCTTGACTTACTCCTTTCCTGATTTGGAACCGTCTGTCATTCCATGTCCAGTTCTAACTGTTCCTTCTTGACCTACATACAGATTTCTCAGGAGGAAGGTCAGGTGGTCTGGTATTCCCATCTTTTGAAGAATTTTCCAGTTTGTTGTGACCCACACAGTCAAAGGCTTTGGCATACTCAATAAATAAAGTAGAAGTATATATATTTTTTAAAACTCTTGCTTTTTAGATGATCCACTGGGTGTTGGCAATTTGATCTCTGGTTCCTCTACCTTTTCTAAATCCAGCTTGAACATCTGGAAGTTCATGGTTCATGTACTGTTGAAGCCTGGCTTGGAGAATTTTGAGCATTACTTCGCTAGCGTGTGAGATGAGTGCAATTGTGCAGTGTTTGATTCTTTGGTGTTGCCTTTCTTTGGGATTGGAATGAAAACTGACCTTTTCTAGTCCTGTGACCACTGCGAAGTTTTCCAAATTTGCTGGTATATTGAGTGTAGCACTTTCATAGCATCATCTTTTAGGATTTGAAATAGCTCAAGTGGAATTCCATCACCTCCACCAGCTTTGTTCATAGTGATGCTTCCTAAGGCCCAGTTGACTTCACGTTCTAGGATTTCTGGCTCTAGGTGAGTGATCACATCATCGTGATTATCTGGGTCATGAAGATCTTTTTTGTATAGTTCTGTGTATTCTTGCCACCTCTTAATATATTCTGCTTTTCCTTTTAATTCTGTCCAACTCTAAGGATCAGAGAATCAATTGTCTTACACATAGAGTAGTGGGGTCACTTGATAATAGGCAGTTTTATATTTGGGATGGGAGGACCATGCATTGTGATGGGTGTTGTTCAGTTATTTTTTTTTTTAAGGAAAAAAAATTAAGGCAGTTTTATTGGATATGTTCAAAAGATCTCTGCAAAGTTTATGCCATTTTGGAATTTTTTCGTATAGTTCTGAAATAAATATTTTCATCAAGCATACAGATTTTATTTATTAGAGGATGGCCCCTTCAACCAGGAGTGCTGTATTGACTCTACTAAGGTTTAGCTAGTTGAAGGACATTGGATACACATAAGCCTGGTTCAGACCCTAACACTCTCACCTACTCCTTGCTTGGCCCTGGGTAACTCACTATGCTCTTTTGTGTCTCAGATACGTTTGTATTTGATTATTCTCTAAAGAAGGACAACATTTTCTAATCATCTGGAAATATATAATTGAAGGAAATCCAACTTGCTCAGAATGTAAGAGTTAGAGATGGGAGCACAGTGGCTTTCTTTATCTACAAAGTTCAATTCTCCAGATTAAACCAGTTGTGAACCAAAAATATGTAGGAAAAAAATCCAGACAGTTCTGAAAAGCAAGACCTGAGCTGCACACTGACAGAAATTTATGTAACATTTGCATCCTATCTAAAACTTTCTACATAACATTGAATTCGTATTAGTTAGTTTAAGTAACCTGGAGATGATTTGAGGTATATGGGAAGATGTGCATAGTAGCTTATACGCAAACACTGCAACATTTTACATAAGGTCATGAGCATTTGTGGATTTTGGTATTCAAACCACTTCCCCAAGGGACAACCATATACTGAAGGCCAAATAAATGCAGAAATGCAAGGAAAATCAGTCAGTCACTAAAAGAGGGAGGAAAATGTTGGGGCAGGTATTATTTTCTACAAGGGCAAAGGCATCTAAGTTCCCTCATTTTTGGGATTACAAGGTAACCAACTCCCAAGTTCAACCTTCCTATGTACAAATTTTATAAAAAGTATGTACCTATACGAAGAATACCTATACACAAAGTTTTACAGGAATATCACACATTTGTAAAAATGAGGAAACTGGTACTAGCACAATGCCTGTTTATCAACACTGATGTTACATTCTTCCTTGAATAAAATATTAATAAAACACATAATCTGCTGACATTGTTCTACACACTTAGGAGACATAAGAGAACTAATTAAGCCTAAATAATTTGATGGTCTTGAGTACAAATTTAGACAGAGGGGTTGAGGCAAAGATGCACAGTAGGTATTTGTAAAATTGCATTCACCATTTCACATAAAATGTCCACTTTTATTTATCTAATGAGTATCCAACCGTCTTTGTCAAATCATTAAAGTACACAGACTGCCTGAAGTAATGATATCAAGAACAGCTGGACAAACTGGAAAAACAGAAGAAAATGAAGTCACCTTTGAGGGTCGTAGAACACCCTGACCAAATACAGACTTCATAGTAGGTCCTGCTGCTGCTGCTGCTGCTGCTGCTAAGTCGCTTCAGTCGTGTCCAACTCTGTGCGACCCCATAGATGGCAGCCCACCAGGCTCCGCCATCCTTGGGATTCTCCAGGCAAGAACACTGGAGTGGGTTGCCATTTCCTTCTCTGATGCATGAGAGTGAAAAGTGAAAGTCAAGTCACTCAGTCGTGTCCGACCCTCAGCGACTGCGTGGACTGCAGCCTACCAGGCTCCTCCATCCATGGGATTTTCCAGGCAAGAGTACTGGAGTGGGGTGCCATTGCCTTCTCTGATAGTAGGTCCTATAGAAATGTTAATTGCCTGATTCTGCTGCTGCTGCTGTGGATAAGTTGCTTCAGTCGTGTCTGACTCTGTGCGACCCCATAGACGGTAGCCCACCAGGCTCCATCGTCCCTGGGATTCTCCAGGCAAGAACACTGGAGTGGGTTGCCATTTCCTTCTCCAATGCATGAAAGTGAAAAGTGAAAGTGAAGTTGCTCAGTCGTGTCCGACTCCTAGCGACCCCATGGACTGCAGGCAACCAGGCCCCTCCCTGCATGGGATTTTCCAGGCGGACCTGTCATATCCTGGACCATGTGCCCATTTCTGCTCAATTTTTTAAAAACCTTGGTTCTACATTTGATGTCTTTTCTCTAGAATCAGTTTTCTTTTCCTCTTGGAATTTTATTTTCATGAAAAGAAACAGAAACCTCCTCTCTCCTCACACTTCTATACTTATTCCTACCCAATTCTGTTAAACCTGTCAACAATGTGAAGTCAGCAAAAAAGAAAATTTTTGTGTTTAGAATTCCTGAATGATACACGCACTAGTGTTCTGGTTGCAATTTGCTTGGATTACCTAAGCCACTTTCAATCCACTGAACCAGTAGCTGTCTCATTACACTGCTATTTATCTTTCTTTTTCACTCTTACATCAACTAACTCTCAATCAATCCTATGGAAATGTCAGAGTTTGGACATCTGTCTGATTTACTGATTTATTAGTCACTCAGTCGTGTCTGACTCTTTGCAACCACCTGGACTGTAGCCCACCAGGTTCCTCTGTCCCTGGGGATTCTCTAGGCCAGAATACTGGAGTGGGTTGCCATTTCCTCCTCCAGGGGATCTTCCCAACCCAGGGATCAAACCCAGGTCTCCTGCATTGCAGGCAGATTCTTTACTGTCTAATTTTAGCCATATCTTCTTTTAAGCAAGCATGCAGACAACCCATACAACACTCAGGTTATTTTACCACTGCAACTCCTTTTCACCTCTGACATTATCTTATTAGCACCCATGACTGTATTGATGCTTATATAAAAAATCGTAACTATTACTCAATATGTTTATTTGCTATTCAATCTTTCTAATTTTCTCCAATTTTTTTTTTCCATTTTACTTTTAATCTTCATGGTTACCTCTAGGCTCCATCACTTTCAACCACTGTCACCTAAAATCCTCAACTCAAACTAGATTAAACCTTTTTGCTTACTTTCCTTATTCCTACAACAAACTGTCAACACTGCTGGAAAATAGAGTTCTAGTGAGGGGATGCGTCAAAGGAGGAAATTACCAATCGGGATGACATAGTCTGATACTTTAGACTAAAGAATGAAGTAAAAAAATATTTCAACTCTTTATGCTTGCAATAATTTGAGTTTTGTTTTTCATATTCTTCACTTTCTGATTCTAAATTCCTTCATCAATACATAGGGCTTTCAGTTGAAAGCTCCATTTTCTTTGTTTTCTCAAGTTGTAATTATTACATTTCAAAAATGTTAGTTTTGACTGTAATTCCAATAATTCTGCATTTTGTGGTGTTTAATACAGGATCTGGTATGATACTTTGTGTTTGCTTTTTTGTTGCAAATTCTTGGTGGGAGACTTGTTTCAGGCCAAACACTATTGTCACCATTAAAGTGACCTGAGTTCCTAGGGTACTTGGATACTTTTCTAGTACTAAATGGGAGGAATATTTCACAAAATCTTAAGAACCCAGGAGAAGAAAGCATGGTCACTAAATGAAATTTTCGAGGCTGGTATTTCTAAACGGTAACTATAGTCCTAATATGCTGGTTTATTCTCCATGTCTCTCTTGGTATATATTTTAGAATTGTTATGGAATATGAATTACTGTGATTAAAAAATGAAGTATTTATGAGTATTAGGAACAGATAGAGTACTGTTGAGCATGAACTTAAGTAGCATCATATCATCAGAATTTATTCCTAATATCTCATCTTACAAGCAGGCAGCAGGAGAACAAATTCCAAAGGATATTTAAGCAATACTACATTTCCCCCATTACATTATTTATACAGTGAGTAGAGAGGCCACATCTTCTGAGAGAATATAACAGTATCATTAATGACGCACTGAGGTGTACAGTGGTACAGAGCCTGCCAAGTAGGCTGTTGTACATCATTTTTCATAAATTCTTTTTGTCTCCTCACAGTTTGACCAAATTCATCTATCTTTTGTACCCCAGTTACCACATCCCTCCTCACTTTCATGTATAGCTTAATCTACTCTTATCCAGAATATGAATAACATAGTTTTGTGGCTCTCCACCAAACGAACCAGAGTAAAATATGAAATAATCAGTGCCATAGTTCCCTCTCACGATCTAAATACTTGGTAAAGACTCATGTGTGTGTGTCTTCAGACGTACATAAATGCTGGTGCTACTGATCTATACAATCAAATTCTTTGTATGACTTATCAGATGAATTAGTAATTCCCGTGGTCTTTTCTAGCTATAGCCATGTCCATAGAGTTTGTAAAGCTTATTTCTATGGACAGAGTTTTTTTTTTTCAGACCTCATGTGACAAAGAGAAATCTAAACCCCTTTCTGTTTTGACTCTGATTTGATTAAATTCTGGATTTAGCTGCTCAGTAGCAAGAGTCTCCTAGTTCTACAGATGGTGACAACTAGCTAAAGCCCATCCTCACTGTGGCTCCAACATTTCTTTCAAACTTTAATTTTAATTACTCTTCAGTATGAATAAATTGGTATGTATTCCTGACTCTCAACCACTGAGCTCCAAACATACATTATAAGCACTTTAGTTTCAATACTTTGATCATTCCCCTACTTCTTTTTAGGTCACTGAATAACTCAGAGACACTTCATGTGTGCGCATAATTAATCTCTTATGGAAACATTGTCATTAAAAAGGTCAGCTAAATTTAGAAGAAGAAAGAGTTGAGTAAGGGAACAATGTGGGAATAAATTTAACAGGCAAATTTACTAAATGGCAGTTAAAACTTGATGTCATAAATTACTGGTAAATAGCAGGTTGGCTGGAGTAAACAAGGGAAGCAAGATTATTGATAATCCTTGCGATTTTATGTCTGGGACCCAGAGAAGGTCATTGGCAGGTCTACAAGTCTGGAGTCTGCTGGTTTCTTTCTGGTACCTTTCCACATTAGGATGTCTATATCTGTACTATTTCCAGTATTGGAAAATTTCACTTTCTCTCTGGCTTTCATCACAACTACTTTTAAAAATGGCCAAATTGGCTGTGACTTTGTTCATCTCTCTATTATTTCACTAGGTCTGCTCTAACAAAGTATAGCAAAATGAGTGATATAACAGAAATTTATTGCCTTACAATTCTGGAGACGAGAAGTCCAGTATCAGTGAATAGTCCGATATCAGTATCAACAGAACCACAAAGTTCTATTCCTTCTGAAGGCACTAGGGAAGGCTCTATCCTACCCTTCTCTCATAGGTCCTGGAATTTCCCTGCCTTGAGGCTGCATAATTCAGTTTTCATATGATGCTCTCTCCTGGTCCAAAACCATTTCTTTAACTAGGAAACCAGTGATATATACAGTCTGTCAGCTTACAGCTATTCATCATATTCTCTTATAAGCCTTTGTATATCTGTGGAAACTATTGTTATTTCTCCTCTTTCCTTTTTTAAATGATGAAAGTATGGTAACACATTTACAGGAGACTTGGAAATGCAGAACAAAATTACATATAATTCCACTATATATTACAATTATTTTGTAAGTAGATAAATTAATATTTTTAGTTGGAGTTTTGTTATCAAACTCTCAAAAATTAATAGAGTGGATATACAGAAAGGTAGAAGGATACATTAGACATGAAAAGCACCATGAACCAATTCAACATGATTAAGATTTATACAATTTTCACACAACAGTAGGATACACATTCCATTCAAGTTCCCATAGATTATAAACTAGGAGACATTGGATCTTATTCAGGGACATAAAACAAGGTGCAAAGAGTTCATGGTCTAAAGGTGTTGAAATCATACAGAGTTTGTTCTCTTATCGTGAAATTATGTTAGAAATCAATATCAAATGATGTTTGAAAATAACCCACATATTTTCGAGTGCAATGTGACATTTACTAAGAGAGATCTTTGACTTAGCCATTGAAAACCTCAATGAAGTTAGAAGACTGGAAAAACAGAGGGTGATGGCAAAGAAGAAAGCATTTACGTGAGAAATTAATATCAAAATGAGAAATTAATATCAAAGGTACTTAAAAAACCCCATGTATTTGGAAATTAAATGTCCACCTTTAAATGATAAGTGTACTTAAGAAACCCTAACAAGGAAAATCAGAAAATATTTCAAGCAGAATAAAAATGAAAGAAGAACTATGGATGGAGGTTTATAACATTGTACAGGAGGTGGTGAACAAAACCATTTCAAAGAAAAAGAAATGCATGAAGGCAAAAGGGCTGTCTGAGGAGGCCTTATGAATAACTGAGAAAAGAAGAGACGCGAAAGGCAAAAGAGATACAGCCAACCGAAGGCAGAGTTCCAGAGAATAACGAGGATAGATAAGAATACCTTCTTAAGTGAAGAATGCAAAGAAATAGAGGAAAGCAATAGAATAAGAAAGACTAGAATTCTCTTCAAGAAAATTGAAGATACCAAGGGAACATTTCATGCAAAGATAGGGATAATAAAGGACAGAAATGGCAAGGACCTAGCAGAAGCAGAAAAGATTAAGAAGAGGTGGTAAGAATACACAGAACTACACAAAAAAGGTCTAAATGATCGGGATAACCATGATGGTGTGGTTACTTACCTAGAGAGCCAGACATCCTGGAGTGCGAAGTCAAGTGTGCCTTAGGAAACATTAATATGAACAAAGCTAGCGGAAGTGACAGAATTCCAGCTGAATTATTTAAAATCCTGAAAGATGATACTGTGAAAGTGCTGAACTCAATATGTCAGCAAATTTGGAAAACTCAGCAGTGGTCATGGGACTGGAAAAGGTGAGTTTTCATTCCAATCCCAAAGAAAGGCAATGCCAAACAATGCTCAAAGTACCTCACAATTGCACTCATTTCACATGCTAGCAAGGTATTGCTCAAAATCCTTCAAGCTAGGCTTCAACAATATGGGAACCGAGAACTTTCAGATGTACAAACTGGGTTTAGAAAAGGCAGAGGAACCATAGAAAAAGCAAGAGAATTTCAGAAAAGCATCTATGTCTGCTTCATTGACTACACTAAAACCTTTGACTATGTGGGTCACAACAAAATATGGAAAATTCTTAAAGAGATGGGAATAACAGAACACCTTATCTGTCTCCCAAGAAACCTGTATGCAGGTCAAAAAGAAACAGTTCGAACCCTACATGGAACAACTCTCTCCTAGCCTGTAGAATTTCTGCTGAGAAATCAGCTGATAGCCCAGTGGTAGTTTCTTTGTAGGTTACTTTCCTTTTCCCCCTGACTGCCTTTAAATATTTTTCTTTGTCATTGACTTTGACAGCTTTTAATCTGAGGTGACTTTGCCATTGATTTTAACAGTTTTTAAAATTTTTATTTATTTATATTTTTAAAATTTTTTATTAAAAAATTATTTTATTTTATTTTTTTACTTTACAATACTGTATTGGTTTTGCCATATATTGATATGAATCCGCCACGGGTGTACATGAGTTCCCAATCCTGAAACCCGCTCCCACCTCCCTCCCCATATCATCTCTCTGGGTCACCCCAGTGCACCAGCCCCAAGCATCCTGTATCATGAATTGAACCTGGGCTAGTGACTCGTTTCATATATGATATTATACATGTTTCAATACCATTCTTCCAAATCATCCCACCCTTTCCCTCTCCCACAGACTCCAAAAATCTGTTCTATTCATCTGTGTCTCTTTTGGTGTCTCGCATACAAGGTTATCATTACCATGTTTCTAAATTCCATACATATGTGTTAGTATACTGTATTGGTGTTTTTCTTTCTGGCTTACTTCACTCTGTATAATCAGCTCCAGTTTCATCCACCTCATTAGAACTGATTCAAATGTATTCTTTTTAATGGTTGAGTAATACTCCATTGTGTATATGTACCACAGCTTTCTTATCCATTCATCTGCTGATGGACATCTAGGTTGCTTCCATGTCCTGGCTATTATAAACAGTGCTGCGATGAACATTGGGGTACACGTGTCTCTTTCAATTCTGGTTTCCTTGGTGTGTATGCCCAGCAGTGAGATTGCTGGGTCATATGGCAGTTCTATTTCCAGCTTTTCAAGGAACCTCCACCCTGTCCTCCATAGTGGCTCTACTAGTTTGCATTCTCACCAACAGTGTAAGAGGGTTCCCTTTTCGCCACACCCTGTCCAGCATTTATTGCTTGTAGACTTTTGGATCACAGCCATTCTGACTGGTGTGAAATGGTACTTCATTGTAGTCTTGATTTGTATTTCTCTGATAATGAGTGATGTTGAGCATCTCTTCATGTGTTTGTTAGCCATCCACACACAACTCAATTCCAGAAAAATCAATGATCCAATAGAAAAATGGGCCAAAGAACTAAATAGACATTTCTCCAAAGAAGACATACGGATGATTTTAACAGCTTTTTAATGCAGTGTTTCTTGCAGAAAGAAGGTCTTTTTGTATTGAGGTAATAATTAGCTGTTTTCTTAGCTTCACAGACCTGAATATCCAGTTCCTTCCTCAGGATTAGGAAGTTCTCAGTGTTTACTTCTTTCGTTTCTCTGCTCTCTTCTCCCCACCTTCTCCTTATGTACTAATGTTGCCCTTCTTGATAGAGTTTGATTGTTATAGAATTTCTTCATGGTTTTTAGATCTTAATTCTCTCTCCTCTACAATCTGTATAATTTCTAGATTTCTATCTTTTAGCTCATTAATTCTCTCTTTCATATGGTCTGTGCTATTTCTAATGTTTTCTAATGCATTCTTTATTTTAAAACGTTTATTTGCTTATTTATAGTCTGCACTGGGTTGTCACTGCTGCGTGTGGGCTTTCTCTAGTTGCAGGGAGCAGGGGCTACTCTCTAGTTGCAGTGCATGAATTCTCACTGAAGTGGCTTCTTTTCTGAGGCACAGGCTCTAGGGTGCGTGGGCTGCAGTAGTTGTGATGTATGGGCTTATTTGCTCCACTGCATGTGGGATCCTCTTAGACCAGGGTTTGAACCCACGTCCTCTGCATTGGCAGGCAGACCACCAGGGAAGGCCTCCAATGCATTCTTCATCTCACGTATTGAATTCTTCAGTTTCCAAATTTCTGTTTAGCTCTCTTTTCTAGTTTGAGTCTCTTTAGTAAAGTATTCCTTCTGTTCAGTAATTTTATCCTTGAACAAAATTTCTGAGTTTTCTTGTAGCTCTATGATTTTTTCTTTTTTCTTTTTTTTTTGGTGACAGCTACTTTGAATTCTCTCTCAGATTGCAGTATTCCATGAGTTTAAGCTTAAATCTGGTTTCTGGAGAATTGTCATTTTCTTTTCTGTGACACTGTGTTATGCAGGTTCTTCATGGTGCTCGATGAGTTGTTCTTCTGCCAGCACATGTGAAGTAGTAAATAATGTTCTTTTAAAGTAAATCTTTTTTTTAAAACTTGCTTCTACTGAGTCAACAGATTAATAATTAGATGCCTTTTTTGTTTTCCAATAGGTGGTGCTATTGAAGAATTGATCTGATGCTTTTGAACTGTGGTGTTGGATAAGACTCTTGAGAGTCCCTTGGACAGCAGGGAGATCCAACCAGTCCATCCTAAAGGAAATCAGTCCTGAATATTCATTGGAAGGACCGATGCTAAAGCTGAAACTCCAATATTTGGGCCACCTGATGTGAAGAACTGACTCATTTGAAAAGACCCTGATGCTGGGCAAGATTGAAGGCAGGAGGAGAAGGGGATGACAGAGGATGAGATGGTTGAATGGCATCACCGACTCAATGGATGTGAATTTGAGTAAACTCTGGGAGTTGGTGATGGACAGGGAAGCCTGGCATATTGCAGTCCATTGGGTCGCAAAGAATCAGACACAACCGAGCGACTGAACTGAACTGAACTGAACTGAACTGAGGTGTGCTGTATAGTACAAGCTTTTATTTTCTCTTACCCGTGCTGCCTCTGGTTACATTTTAGAATTGGCATGTTTTACCCTCTACCACCTCTGTCAGATGTGTTGCCTGCTGCCCTCCTTGCTGTTTGTGCCCCCAGGGCCAGTGATGCCTCACCACAAATGGTGTCACTGACTGGGCTACCAGGATGGTGGTTTTTCCCAGCCACATCTGGGGTCTACTTGGTCACAGACTCTGCCACTGCAAGGTGGGGAATAGAGGGAGTGGAAACAAGTATTCCAGGTGTCTCAGCCATGACCAGGATTTTCGGGCTCAGAAACTGCCGTGATGAGCAGCAGGGGTGGAATCATGGGCACCTCCACAACGGGCGGGGCAGAGTTGCAGGCTCCACCACGCCTGCTGTCAGGCTTCCCGCGGCTGCAGGCGCCACTCGGCTGTACACTGGGTGTGGTGTGGGTGGCTTGTCCTAACGCTGCTCGGCTCGCTGGGACTGTAGGCTCAGCCACCATTGCTGGGGGTCACCACTTCCACTGTTTTGTGCTTCCAGCTGTTTTGTATGGTCCAGGTCACCTACCTTTAGATACACGATGTGTAGGATTTTCTCATAATGGGGTGTGTGGGGCAGAGGCGCCTTTGTTGAGTTACAGATGTTTTACTGCTTATAGATAGAAGAGGAGAGACAAAGGGAACATCTCATGCCACCAAGATACTGACATCACTCCTGTATTTTCTTCATTTTGATATAATTATAAGTGGTATTACTTCTTAATTTCTGTTTCTGATAGTTCATTATTACTGTATAGAAATACAACAGATTTCTCTATCTTAATTTTGTATTCTGCAAATTTACTCAATTCATTAGTCCTTAGGATTTCCTGTGTATAGTATCATATTACCTGTAAACAGTGATGGTTTACTTCTTCCTTTCTGATTTGGATGCCTTTTATTTCTTTGTCTTGCCTATTTTCTCTGGCTAAGACTTCCAATACTATGTTGAATAAAAGCAATGAGTGTGGGCATTCTTGTCTTGTTCCTGATCTTAGAAGAAAAACTTTCAGCTACTCATTGTTAAGTGTGATTTTAGCTGTAACTTTGTCAAAAATGGCCTTTAATATGTTGAGGTACATTCCTCCTATATCCATTTTTATCATAAATTGACATTGAATTTTATCAATAAAACTTTATCAGATTCTTTTCTCACATCTTTTGAGAGCATTATATTACTTTTAAACTTTGTTTTGTTAAGCTGGTATATCACATTGATTGATTTGCAGATGTTGAATCACACTTACATCCCTGTAATAAACTCCACTTTAATCTTGGTGTATGAGTCTTTCGTGTGTTGTTGAAGTTTGCTTGCTAATGTTTGTTTGTTGGCCTCGCTACATGGCATATGGGATCCTAGTTCCCAAACAAAGGATTGGGCCTGTGCCCCCTTCTCAAGAGCCCCAGCTGCTGGACCATCAGGGAAGTCCCACTTGCTAATACTTGGATGAGTAATTTTGCATCAGTGACATCAAAGATATTGGAAATTTATATATATAATAAATTTATTATGTATAATATATCTTCTATAAATGGTCTCCTGAATTGCAGGCAGATTCTTTACTAACTTGATTTTGTTATCAGGATAGTATCAGTCTTATAGAATGAGTTTGAAAATCTTTCTTTTCAGTTTTTTGGAATAGTTTGAGAAGCAGAGGTATTAATGCTTCTTAAAATGTTTGATATAATTCACCTGTGAAATTATTAATATCTAGTCCTGGACTTTTGTTTGTTGGGATTGTTTTGATTACTGATTCACTTTAATTACTTGTATTTGCTCTGTTCATATTTCCTATTTGTTCCTGGTTCAGTTTTGGAATTTTGTGTGTTTCTAGAAATTTATCTGTTTTTTTCTAGGTTTTCCAATCTGTTGTATAACTGTTTGCAGCCGTCTCTTATGATTATTTTATTTCTGTGGTATCACTTATAACGTCTCTTCATTTCTGATTTTATTTGAGCCCTTTCTCTTTTTTCTTTATGAGTCTGGATAGAGATTTGCCTATTTTGTTTATCTTTTCAAACAAAGGGCAGGCTTTTAAGCCAGTTTCATTAATATTTTCTTTTTTAGTGTCTATTTCTTTTATTTCTACTTTGATTTTTATTAGTTCCTCCTTCTTCTAAAGTTGGGCTTTGTTTATTTTTATTTTTCAAACTGTTTAAATGTAATGTTTGATTGTTTACCTGTGATTTTTCTTATTCTTTTGAGATAGGTCAATATCTCTATAAACTGTCTCTTTAGAACCACTTTTGCTGTGTCCCATTGATTTTTAGAAGATTGGATTTCCATTTTCGTTTGTCTCAGGTATTTTATTTGGGTGCCCTAGGTAGGGTGGGAGCCACCTTGAGAGGGGTCCAGTCCTAGGTAAGGTTACCTGCCTTGGGAAATAAGAGCTGCTTTGGAGGCACGTTGACTAGCCTGGGCTGTCTGCTGTGTGGGGCTGAGCAAGAGGCCATGCCAGTTCCAGCTGTGGTCACCCACCAGAAATGGTGGGATAGGAGCGTCTTTGACCACACACTGTATGTGTCTGTGTGGATGCTGCTTTGGAGAGGTGGTGGTCAGGTCAGGGAAGTCTACAGGGGAACACCAGGGTAGAGTGAGCAGTGCTAGCAAGGTAGATGATGAATGTCAAAAGTGGTGCCCACCAGTGCCAGGCCGTAATAGCTGTTTCTTGATCTCATGTTGAAGTTCCTGAATATTCCTAGCAAACCACCCTTGTATGCTGACCACACTCTATTTTCCTGTCTCTGTCTCTTTTTATTCACTAGTATTTATTGTTGTGGCAACTTAGTAGCTCAGTTGTGTCCGACTCTTGCACTCTTGTGGACTGTAGCCTGTCAGGTACCTCTGTCCATGGGGTTTTTCCAGGCAAGCATACTGGGGTGGGTTGCCATCTCCAAGGGATCTTCCCAAGTATTACAATACACCAGACAGTATCCCTACTTCACAAGACCCTTGTGATAATTAGATATAACTGTTACAGAGTGCCTGGTGTATTGTAGGTACACAAAAATGACATAAAAATTTGCTCTACTTCTGAGGGGACCTGTGTTCAGTTGGTCCGTGAATGGTGGATTGGAGTCTCTTTCTGGCCAGGAGTTGATGCTGCCTAATCTTAGCTCTAGCAGATATGACAGGTGTTTGCCAGGACCCACAATTACTTCTAGAAACAACAGTAAATACAACCAATTATTCCCATTTCTTGGCTCAAGCAGCACCATCTTTGTATAATAATAACCCTGCACGAGGACTAGGACAATCTCTGTGAAATCTGACTCCTTCGGTTGAGAGGCAAAGTATTCACACAGGTGAAATCTCCTAAAGGACTGGATCAGTCCTTGTTGGTCAGTATTCACACAAATATCTTGTCTCTCTTCTGTGAAATCAGGAACAAGGGAAGGTATTTCTGGTAACTTGAACTTGATCCCCGTGACCACACTCTGTCTCAGTATGACATCATCAAGGCCTATGCCAGGACTTTCAGATTTATGTTTTCATGCCTGATCTTTCACTTAACCTCTGGAATCATTTTGGCTGAATATCTCACATCTCCTTTTAAATATTTGTTAGATGTAAAAAAACAACACCCTAATAAGTTAGAAAAATGAAGATGTCTCTCAAAGGATGAATGGATAAATAAAATGTGGAGTATACATACAACGGAAAATTATTCAGACTTTAAAAGGAATAAAATTCTGACACATGCTACATGGGTAAACTGAAGATATTACACTAAGTGAAATAGTCGCCCTTGCCGGAGGAGACAGATGCAAAAAATAATGCCAAAGCTGTGTCAAAGAGTGTACTGCCTATGTTTCTTCTAGAAGTTTTACAGTTTCAGGTCTTATATTTGTCTTTGATCCATGTTTATTTTTATTTATAATATGATAAAGTAGTCCAGTTTTTTTCTTTTGCATCTAGCTTTCCAGTCTTCCCAACACCATTTATTGAAGGGACTATCTTTCCCCCACTGTATGACCTCCTTTGTCGTGGATTAATTGCCTATATAAGTGTAGATTCATTTCTGGGCTCTATATTCTGTTTCATTGATCTGTGTATCAGCTTCTTTGCCAGTACTATACTGTTTTGATTACCACAGTTTTGAGTATAGTTTAAAGTCACGGAGTGTGATAACCCCTGTTTTGTTCTTTTTTATGGTGTTTGCTGTTTGGGATCATTCATATTTTCATACAGATTTTAGAATTATTTATGTGAAAAATTCTATTAGTATTTTGATAGGGATTACATTTAATCTCTAGATTATTTTGGAGTGTATCATCATTTTAGCAATTTTAACTATTCCTTTTCATAAAGTTCTTGTGAAAGTAATGGTATATATTTCTTATGTTTTTGAAGATTTCACTGAGAAGACTATTTGACCAATTCTCTGAAACACTAATTAAACCTCTTTAATATATTTATTTCTAATGTTGATTTGGTAGTTTGACTTGTACAATAAACTTTTTTATTTATCTAAATTGTCAAGTTTTCATTTTTTCATTATACATGTTCATTTGTGATGTCCCCTTTCTATTTATGCTCATGGTAACCTGTGTTTTTTTCTTTATTTTCTTCATGAGTTTTGATATTTTAAGTTCATTTAATGAACCAAATTTTCTGCTTGCTGAGTTTCTCCATGTGCATTTGTTTTAATTTCATTGATTCCTTCTGCTGATTTATTATGGCTTTCTAATTGCCTTAAATCTAAAGTGTTATTTTTCTAACTTCATGACATATAAGGTTAAATCAATGCATCTTCAGTCTTTTCCTTTTTTTTTTTAAATTCAGCATGTGTATATAAGGCTGTGAAAGTGAAAGTTGCTCAGTCGTGTCTGACTCTTTGTGATCCCATGGACGATACAGTCCATGCAATTCCCCAGGCCAGAATACTGGAGAGGGTAGCTTTTCCTTTCTCCAGGGGATCTTCCCAACACAGGAATCAAACTTGGGTCTCCTGCATCAGGCGGATTCTTTAGCAGCTGAGCTATATACTACTGTACCTCTCCCATAAAACACTGCTTTAGTGTAAATACTGTGTAATTTACATATATTGTAGTTATTTGGATTTCAATTCAAATTATTCCTTAATTTGTTTTAATTCCTCCTTGACATATAATTATTTGGAAATATATAGTTTATTTCCAGTTGTGATATTGTGATTTGTGATAAGACATATATATTTGAGCTTAATTCCCTGTTTCTGTCACAGAGCTACTAAAAACCTTGGAATTTTTTAAGGGTTGAGAGGAATAAAGTTGCCCTTTGTTTCGTTAATGAGGGCGACTTTCAGAAAGCAAACCTTGTGATTACCAGGTAGAAATTTTCAATCTCCCTCGCCTCTCACCTCCATGGAAGGGAAAGGGACTGGGGCTTGAGGTCAATCATCAATAACTAATAATTTAATGAATCATATCTAAGTAATGAAGCCTCCATAAAACTCCACAAGGGTGAAGTTCAAAGAGCTTCTGGGTTGCTGAACGCATAGATTCAAAGAGAGAGGTGCACTTGGAGAAGGCATGGAAGCCTTTCACCCTTCACATGTATCTTGCCCTATGCATTTCTTCCATTTGTCTGTTTCTAGTTATATCTTTTGATCATAAGCTGGTAATTTAGTAAGTGAAATTTTTATCTAAGTTCTGTGAGCTGTTCTGACAAATTAACTGATCTCAAAGAAGTGGTCATTGGAACGTCCAACATATATACAGCTGGTTGGTCAGAAACACAGGTTACAGCCTAGACTTATGATTGGAATCTGAAGGAGGGGAGAGCAATCATATAGGACTAAGCCCTTAACCTCTGGGATCTGACACCATCTCAAGGTAGTATTAGAATTGAGTTGAATTGTAGAACACCCAACTGGCCCAGGAGAATTGCTTGATGGTGTAAGAAACACCCCACCCTCTACACGCATTGAAGTTGGGTGCAGAATGTTAATTGAGGTCAGATGTGGGATTAGAGTCAGAACTGTTTCAGACAGTTGGAGTTTTTCTAGTTATCTTTAAAGCTATTAGGGGCTTCCCTGGTGGTGCAGAGGTTAAAACGTCTGGCTGCAATGTGAGAGACCCAGGTTAAATGGCAACCCACTCCAGTATTCTTGCCTGGAGAATCCCATGGACGGAGGAGCTTGGTGGGCTAGAGTCCATGGGTCGCAAAGAGTCGGACACGACTGAGCGACTTCACTTTCACTTTCACTTAAAGCTATTGACTTTCAGCTTAACTATAATGTTTAGAGAAAATATACTTTCTAAAATTAAAACCATGTGAAATTTGTTGAGACTTTCTCTTTGGCCCATCATAAGGTTGACCTTGATAATAGCTCATATGCAGATGAATTAAAGTGAATTTAGCCATGTTTGGTTAAATTATATCAAGTTTATATAACTATTATATCAAGTTTGTTAACTATGTATTGAAAATGTCCTGATCTTCATATACCTATTTTATCAAGTTTGTTTTTGTGTATCTTTGTGTGCTTGCTCGGTCATCTCAGTTGTGTCCAACTCTTTTCTGGCCCCATGGACTGTAGCTCACCAGGCTCCTCTGTCCATGGGATTCTCCAATCAAGAATACTGGAGTGGGTAGCCATGTCCCCCTTCAGGGGATCTTCTGGACCCAGGGATCGAATCCATCTCTCCTGCGTCACCTGCATTGCAGATGGGGAAGCCCTTGTACAACTTTGTATATCTATCATATCAAGTTTGTTAACTATGTATTGAAAATCTCCTGGGCCTGCAGGGTTTATTTTCTACTCTTTTTGTTACTATTGAGAGAACTGTTTGAAAAGTGCCCCTGTTGGTGATTGTAGATTTGCTTATTTCTGTACTTCCCTGTCTTTATTAATGGATGCATATACATTTAAGACTGTCATATCTTCCTGTTAATTTACTTTTTATCATCACAAAATATTGCCCTTTCTTTGTCATAATGCTTTATGCCTTAAAGTCTTTGTCATCAGATATTAAAAGAATTGTTATTGTTGTTGTTTAGTCGCTAAGTCATGTCCGACTCTTTTGCAACGCCATGGACCATAGCCTACCAGTCTCCTCTGTCCACGGGATTTCCCATGCAAGAATACTGGAGTGGGTTGCCATTTCCTTCTCCAGGGGATCTTCCTGACCCAGGGATTAAACCTGCGTCTCCTGCTTGGCAGGTGGATTCTGTACCAGTGAGCACCTGGGAAAGCCCATTAAAAGGATTATACCAATTTAATTTGGTTAACATGTGCATGAAAATTTTTTAAAGTTTTACACTCTATGTCTTTGCTTTTAAATTGTTTCTAATAAACTGCATAATGCTAGAAATTATACTTTGTTCACTCTGAAATATGTCAATCTTCTGTTTGGTTGGTGGTGTGGTGGTTTCGTCTCTAAGTCATGTCTGACTCTTTGTGACCCCATGGACTGTAGCTTGCAGCGCCTTTGTCCATGGGATTTCCTAGGCAAGAATACTGGAGTGGGTTGCCATTTCCTTCTCCATTTCTACCTGGTTAATGTGATCCATTTTACACAGATCTTGTATCCACCAGTCATCTATTTTTTTATTCCACGTCTGCATTATGCTTGTTTTCCCCTCACTTGCCTGTATTTGTAGAAATAAATGTCATTTATTATGCCTCTTGTTATAATACATTTCTTAAGTGTATAATCCTTTTGAATGATTACCCTAGATTTGCAACATGCATCTACACATCATATAGTATAATCCACATCCTTAAGTTACCTCTTCCCAGTACTGCTAGAAGCTTAGACCTTTTATCTCTATTTACATACCTCCCAACTTTTGCTCGGAGAAGGCAATGGCACCCCACTCCAGTACTCCTGCCTGGAAAATCCCATGGAGGGTGGAGCTTGGAAGGCTGCAGTCCATGGGGTCACTGAGGGTCGGACACGACTGAGCGACTTTACTTTCACTTTTCACTTTCATGCATTGGAGAAGGACATGGCAACCCACTCCAGTATTCTTGCCTGGAGAATCCCAGGGACGGGGGAGCCTGGTGGGCTGCCGTCTCTGGGGTCGCACAGAGTCAGACACGACTGAAGCGACTTAGCTGCAGCAGCAGCAGCAGCAACTTTTGTGACAAATATATTTGCATCTACCTCAACATTCATGTTTCTTTCTGGTATCATGTTTCTCCCGACTGGAAAAACAAAACACCCCAAAGTGGTATTTCTTTGAGTGTTAGCCTGCTGGCAATGATTTGTTTGCCAAAGGAAAGTTTTGTTTTTCATTACTGAACAGTATATTCACAAACAAAAGAATTGCAGTTTAGTAACTTCTCAGGTGGCTCAGTGGTAAAGAATCTGCCTGCCAATGTAGGACACACAGGAGACGTGGGTTCAATCCCTGGGTTGGGAAGACCCCTTGGAGGAGGAAATGGCAAGCCACTCCAGTATTCTTGCCAGGAGAATCTCATGGACAGAGGAGCCTGGTGGGCTGCAGTTCATGAGGCCGCAGAGGATCAGACATGACTGGATGGCTGAGCACAGCAGCACACACAATTGCAAGTTACTGAGTAAATATGTTATTTCAGTGTCTTCTGCACTCAATCATTTTTGTTGAAGTTAATAATCTCTTTTATTGTCATTTAAGATACAGATTTTTAAAAAATCTCTGGCTGCTCTTAAGATTTCTCAGTGCCTCTTGTTCAATAGTTTTATTATGATATGGTTAGGTGTGTATTTCCATGTGCTTGTTCTGCTTGAAGTTCATTGATTTCCTTAAAGCAGTAGGTTAATATATTTCCAAATATATTTTCATACTTTGGGGAAACTCTCCTTCATTATATGTTTTTTATTACCTCAATTCTTTTTCCTCAAATGATGCTCCTTTTTAGTGTTTTCAGATTTATTGATCTGTTTCACACATCATTTCTGTATTTTAATGTTTTTTCTATGTTGTTAGTCACTGATTTTTTTTACTAACTTTTTTTTTTTAAAATTAGTTAACTAATTTAGGTAATTTTACAATGCAGTCTATGATTCAAACTGTCCACTGATTTTCTGAATTTAGATATTTTATTTTTAAGCTCTAGAATATGTATAGAACAAGTCTGCATAGATGCCAATTTTCTGGTGAAATGAATCTACCGTCTTTCATGTGGTCTTGTTCATTTTTCTTCTAGTTTCTCTGAAATAGTAGTCATAGGTATTTTTCTTCATTATCATCTTTTCCACTCTTTGGGTCATTCTTCAGCTGGCTTCTATCTTTGTTTTTACTCTTTGTTGTTGTTTTCCCTTTATTATTGACCTTTTTTCCTTTTATATATGTAATAATGCTTTATTGTATGCTAGGAGGAAGGCATGGCAACCCATTCCAGTATTCTTGCCTGGAGAATTCCATGGACTATAGTGTTGCAAAGAGGCAGACACAACTGAGCGACTTTCACTTCACTTCACACATGTTCCATATATAAGGAACCACAGGAGTTCAGAGTAGACGTACCTTCAACTTGAGAAGTTTATATTTTTTCTCTGTTTGGAAGATAGGCTGAATGATAACTTAATACAACAGAGAATTGACTTTGGTCAGAAATAAGTGTAGCTTTGGAAAAACATATATACCTTACTGTACTTTCTACTGGGAACCCATAAGCCTGTATTTTCTCAGCTGCAAAACCAATGGGTGACTATGTTCTAATACTTAAATCTTCAAAACTAAATTCTCTAGCTTATACCTCAAGCTCCTTCAAAATCAGCCAAATGTTTTAAAGGGAAGAACTTACCTGTTCTTGAGTCAAACTCCATTCCACTAGGCCTTCTCTCCCTAACTACAATAGACTGCAGATAACGCTGTCCTTAAAGACTTCAACCTATTGCCCAGCAAATGAATCTAAACTCAGCAAAAGTGATGTGGGAAAAACTGATTGTTAGTTTGATGCCCTTAAGTGCCTAATTTACGAATCTAGTGTATTCCACACATCAAGAGTTTTTCAGGTTTCTTTTTCTTCAACAGAGGAATTAGAACTGGATAGGTCAAACTTGATCATTAATTAATATTCAAAGTCATCAAGTTACATGGAACAAACATTTCTGTTCCAGGGAAAAACGTACTGACAATTCAAATTGTTTTCTCTTCCTCGTAATTTTTAAATCTTCTAATCTTCATTTCCTCCACATTTCTGTGACTGTTTCAAAGTACATGTCATTTTCAGAAATGTACTTGGCATTGTACGGGTGTTATTTTCAGAAAAATTGCTTGTCTACAGAGACTTACCTAAAATTGAAAGTATCTTTCTTATTCCATTTTATAATTACAGAAACCCAGAAATTTAGAGGCAACTGTTACTACCATTCTGTAATTTTAAAAATTTTGTTGGAAACTTGAGGTAGATTTCAGTAATTTCCCCAAAATAGTTGAGGGCAGTGGTAAAGAAAAACTTAAGCAAACAAACCAAAAAATGGATATTTCTTCAGTCCCACTTTTTTCATTATACCAAGATGAGTTCAGATCAGTCACTCAGTTGTGTCCGACTCTTTGCGACCCCATGAACCGCAGCATGCCAGACCTCCCTGTCCATCACCAACTCCCGAGTCCACTCAAACTCATGTCCATCGAGTTGGTGATGCCATCCAACTATCTCATTCTCTCTCATCCCCTTCTCTTCCTGCCCTCAATCTTTCCCAGCATCAGGGCCTTTTCAAATGAGTCAGCTCTTCGCATCAGGTAGCCAAAGGATTGGAGTTTCAGCTTCAACATCAGTCCTACCAATGAACACCCAAGACTGGTCTCCTTTAGGATGGACTGGTTAGATCTCCTGGCAGTCCAAGAGACTCTCAAGAGTCTTCTCCAACACCACAGTTCAAAAACATCAATTCTTTGGTGTTCAGCTTTCTTTAGAGTCCAACTCTCGTATCCATACATGACTACTGGAAAAACCACAGCATTGACTAAACGGACCTTTCTTGGCAAATTAATGTCTCTGCTTTTTAATATGCTATCTAGGTTGGTCATAACTTTCCTTCCAAGGAGTAAGTGTCTTTTAATTTCATGGCTGCAGTCACCATCTGCAGTGATTTTTGAGCCCCCAAAAATAAAGTTTGACACTGTTTCCACTGTTTCCCCATGCCATTAAGTGATGGGACCAGATGCCTTGGTCTTAATTTTCTGAATGTTGAGCCTTAAGCCAACTTTTTCACTCTCCTCTTTCACTTTCATCAAGAGGCTCTTTAGTTCTTCTTCACTTTCTGCCATAAGGGTGGTTGTCATCTGCATATCTGGGGTTATTGGTATTTCTCCCAGCAATCTTGACTCCAGCTTGTGCTTCTTCCAGCCCAGTGTTTCTCATGATGTACTCTGCATATAAGTTAAATAAGCAGGGTGACAATATACAGCCTTGACGTACCCCTTTTCCTATTTGGAACCAGTCTGTTGTTCCATGTCCAGTTCTAATTGTTATTTCTGACCTGCATACAGGTTTCTCAAGAGTACCAAGATGAGTACTGTAACAGAATTCAGTCAGAAAAAGCATACTTAGTGATTGTAGGGGGATAGAATTGAATATAAGAAATTAGGTACCAAAGCTACTTAGGAACACAGCAAGTAAAGGGAGGCATTGTGCTAGTAACTGGTTAATAGCCATAAAATGCCAATTAAAGATGGTGATTTCATTCATGGAGCCAAAGAGTAAAGAGAAGAGATTGAGATACTTGAATCTAGAGAACTGTAGGACTGGCTCCATGGATCTCAAAAATGAGACTCAAAGCTCTTCCTGCAGGTACTGTTAGGCTAATGCAAAGAATTTGAGACATTGGTAGAAAGATCAAAGACCTGGGGCTCAGTCCTAGCCAGCTCTGCTAGCTTGTTTTAGACCCACAGTAAGGTTGGTCTGGATTGAATTTTGTTTTATTTTCCCTTTATTTTGGATTGAATTTTTTAAAAGGATATTGAAATGAAGTATAATTTCCACTGTAAAATCTGTTATTGAGATAAGACTGACATACAGGAAGCAGGCCACCCAGATTTCCAAGTCCCTGGCATTTACCCTACCACAGATCTGAGGGCTGATACTGCAGAAATGTGGTTCCTATAATGCAGAATACAAAACGGGAAGCAGCTTTGGAGCTGAAAAGCAGTAACTTAAAAACTGGTAAACCATCCATGTGTCATGCCTTTTTCTAGAAAATATACAGAAATAAATGTCAAGAAAAATAAAATTTCTAATTGTTTAAAATAAAGCAGAATAAGTAGGAACATTATAGGAGTTAGGTTTTTTAATGCATATCTATTCAGATACATTTTTTGGGTAGTAATTGTTTTTATTTCCCACGATGACTTGGAGTTTTTTGCTTCAGATTTTCCTCTTGAGGCTGATTTTTCCCCTTAGGCTTTTTCCTCATACAAAGCAACAGAAGACAACATAATAAAATTAACAATGAAATAAATAATGCTATTGCCACGTAAATCTTGGGTATTTTCTTTCTCTTAGGCGGTGGGCCGCTGTCAACACTACCTCCATCGCCTCGTTTTACGCAGTTAGGAGGGTCCCACTTATAGTTGCAGTGGCAGTGATGTTTATTGTTGCAGATCCCCCTCAAGTTACAGAACGTAGGTGAACAATTACTATCCAAGCGAGAGATATGGACACACTTCCTTCCAATGCAGACATGTTCTGGGCCACACTCTGTGCCATCTCTCACTTCACCAATATCAGGCAAGCCCATCCCAAAATGGTAGTCTGTACCCCAGCAGGTGGCATTGTTAAAGCGAGTTCCATGCATTGTAGAATGCTCTGTCAGAAGAGGAATTTCTGCCACATTATCACACTGAATTCTTCCACAGAAGATGTCCGACATATTGCATTTTAGATAGGTAGGGCCTTTGGTTCCACAATTACCAAAACGGTCACCTTGAGTGTTTATTTGCCTGTAGCAGTTGTCGTTTGCATTCTTTGCTGTTTGGCCAAAAATCTGCCTACAGTGTGCATTGCGATCATTACATCTCTTTTCATAGCAGTAAGAAATGTCATTACAGGGAATTCCATCCTCTACATATACATCATCTGGGCACATATGGGATGATCCATTGCACCACTCTGGAAGATCACATTCATTGACCTCCTTTCTACACATTTCTCCTGATGGCAAGAACTTACAGTCCTTGCAACAAAGCCCAAAAGCACAGACAGACCCAAAACTCAGACTGCAGTTTGTCAGACAACAGGCATCTCTTGAACACTGCTGAAAAGATCCACAGTCACACTCTTCTCCTTCTTCAACAACACCATTTCCACAGCGCTTCCTTGAAAATATGTCCTTTGTGTATATAGTGTACCGCAAACATTTTGCCTTCTGTACACCATATCCCCAAAAAAAAGAATAACTACAGTTGCTAAACTTCGCTATTGGTGGGTTGTCATGACGCATTATACATCTATTGTAACCTGCTGAACACACACACAATATAGTATCATGAGTCATTCCCAAATTATGACCTAAATGATGAGCCACTGCAATTCCAATAATGGCCAAGGTTTTGTTTGCAAAAGTAACAGCTGCGCAACTGAAGTGTGGTCTGCACATTCCTGCGATAAAGCCTATACCACTTAGTCCTCTTAATGTCTTCTGCATAAAAATATGTGTAGTATCATGTTCTATGCGAGCATCAATGTTATTAGCCTTCCAGACGCAAAAATCTCTCAGAGCTCTCTGAACAGCATCTATTTCAACAAGGTTTCTTTGAGTCCAGAACTCCAAACCGATTAGTAACACCTTCATACCAAATACCTGATAAATGGAATCCACTATATTTACAATAGCAAATAAATCTTCCTTTACCTTTGAGACATTCTTTTTAAAATAATTATATAGAGTATAGTCCACCACCACTGCCATTTCAACAAAGAATGAATGGATCCACCAGCCTTCAAAATGACTTTGTTTCAGAGTAAAATTACCAGTCTCTTGAAACTCAAAATGCTCTTGCACAAAACCAGGTTTCATAATTGGGAATCGGGTCTCTTCACTCTCCATTTTATACACCAGGTGTTCAAATTTGGTAGAAACAATCATGGGCTTAATTTCATAAACAACATTATTTATCTGTAATAATCCTCGAAAGCCACCAAGACAGGTACTGAGAGCAACAAGGGATTCTGGGTCCCCCTCCACATAACCATGATAGTAGCAGTCATTCTGGACAAAAGGTTGGTCCTTCAGGAGAGCACCCTCTTCTGAGTAGGTGAACACTGGGAGGTGTCTGGACAGCAAATGTTTCTTGACCTTCATGTGGAAAACGTGTCTCTGACCCCCTAAATGCAGGCTGTAAGAGAGCCGACCTGGAGGCTTCATGCCTCTGCTAGTGCCAGTTATCTTCAAAGGAATGACCACTTCTGGGGGACTGTGATATTGAAAATTCTCGGCCTGAGTGTGTCCTGTAAAAAACAGAAACACTCCAAGGCAGTGTAGCAGGGGTACGATCCTCATACACAACAGAGATTTGATCACAGTCATTATGAAGCTACCATTATTGGTTCAGAGAGGAAGGAAGGCAGGGCTGGGAGTCACAGTTGGTCTGGCTCCTTATTCTGAACTGTAGAACTAATCATTAAGTCTTTGTCTTCTGGAAGAGTGGAATCATTAGAACATCGGCACTATAAGTAAAACAAAATACAACATATGGATGGGGATGGTTAGAAAAGGGCCTGAAGGAGAGAAAAGGAAACACATACAATAAAAGTGATTACTGTTTTCATCACGGAATGACTCTAGAAACTGCACAGAATTTGTTTCTAAAAATTTATAAGGCAGAGAGGCACTGGGGGAGTCTATAAGACTGAAAACTGGCCATAGATTTATAGTTATTGAACTTGGATGATGGGCGATTAAGGATCCATTATACTATTCTCTAAATATATGTATATATGTAAATATTTCCACAATAAATAGTTCAAAGAAAAAAATTTTAAGGATAAGGTGACCATAAGTCCTGGATTGCTGGGATTATCCTAATTTACATATGTTAAATTGATATAAGTAGTAACACCTGTTTTTTTCAGCCTCAAGCTATAAATTACTCAATTACCTAAGATACATATTAAAAGCAACAACAGCACAAAAACTCAGTAAATGTCTCCTGTTATTTTAAAATCTGTTCTATAGTACCTACCATTCCCTCCCTACAATAAAATGTTTAGTTTTCTTTTATCTTTCCTACATTACTCTCCTCACTAGACTTGTCATATTAGTAATACTCAAGAGTATTATCTATGTCTTTCATAAATGTTAGTATCTCCTATAAAGCCTAACTAAATTCTTTATATAGTAAATAATGGTCAACTTGACTTTTATTGTTCCTTGGAGTGTTACTGAAAAGCTATTTACATTTGATCACATTTTAATGTAGAACACTGTTCGATATCTGTAACCAATTTTGCTTTTGGAACAAAGTGGTGTAGGCCCATGTTTTTCTGCTTACTTTCTCTAAATACAACTGAATACTCTGGATATAATTAAACGGAAGACAAAAAATACCTCTGAAAGCTAAAAAGCAAAAGACAGACTGACTAGAGCTCTCCAGACTTGAGGAATGGCAGTAGGGTGCCATAGTTCATATTTATCGCAAATTAAGTGCTAGAGAGGTCTTTAATACAGAATCACCATTAGGCATAGACAAAAGCAGGAAAAAAGCCTCAAAAATAATTTTCCTCTCTCTTGAAAAATGACAGAGAATGAAAACCTCAACAAAGAACCAGTAAGATGCTCCAGCATCTACTCTTGAGCAAGTCAAACGTGACTGATTCACCCAGAGTGACAACTTCAGGTATTTGTAGGCCAACTCAAAACACATTCCACAATCAGAGAACTAGTGGGCTGTCCAGCCCACTTGCACTGGCAATATAAAGCCTTGGCAGGCCAGCCTAACCCTCATTCAACATCTAGGTAACAGATCTGCCTTCAGAGGCAGCAGCAAAATCCCAACAATTTGATCCAACCTCAGCTCAACACTATGACAGAGAATGGAACCCTATATTAAACATAGCAGCATCATTCATAAAGCCTGAAATATCCCACCCCTTCACAAAATGACATAGGTGACATAGCCTATTGGCTTCTGTTCTTCACATCTCCAGATCTGAATATGGCCTAGTGACAACAGTTAAATCCAAAATGAAGATTCATTAAAACTGTGCAAAGTCAAAGACAAGAAAATTTGAAAGTGGTAAGAGCAAACATGTCACATACAAAAGAACCACCACAGAACTGTGAGCAGCTATTTCAGCAGAAATCTTGCAAGTCTAGAGGAAGTGGGGTGATGTCAAAATGTTGAAAGGAAACAAACTATCAACTAAGAATGCCATAGTTGGCAAAACTGTCTTTGAAAAAAATAAAGAGGATACAAAGACATCACCAAACAACAAGCAAGAGCTGAAGGAGTTTATCACTGCTACAATTGCCTTATAAGCAGTGCTAATGGGAGTTTTCCAAGTTAAAAGAATGCTAAAGAACAACATGGTAGTAAAAAAAAGTATGAAATATACATACATATTTCATACAAAAACACATAAATGTAAACTAATCTATAGCAAAACTAGAATACATTATTAATTTAATTACGGTGAGTGAACATATGGTGTTCATATGTTGGATATTCATACAGTGGGTGTTCATATGGTGAACACTTTTAATTTTAGAATCAAAGTCAATCCCCTGGAGGAGGGCATGTTAATCCAATCCAGTATTCTTGCCTGGAGAATCCCATGGACACAGGAGCCTGGCAGACTATGGTCCATGGGGTCACAAAGAGTTGGACACAACTGAAGCAACTTAGCATGCATGCATCAAAGTAAAAGATGAAAGAACTATAAGTAACTAAAGCTAAAAAACCTACACAGTAAAAACTGATATCTAAGTTATAACAACAATAACATAAAATGTGAGCTGAAGAGAAGTTACAGTGTAGAGTTTTTATATGCAATTGCACTTACAAACATTGCATACTTTACCAGCGATATTTTATGTAAGCCCCAAGTTAACCACAAAAAAATATAGCTATAGAAGTTACATACACACACAAAAAAACCCAGAAAGGAATTACTATATGTAAAATACCAAAAAATCAACAAAATGTGACATGGAAGGCAACAAGGGAGGAAGACAGATAAAAGAACAAAAAAGACTAATAGAAAACAAAGAATAAAATGACAACATCAAATCATTCCTTATCAAATAATAACTTAAAATATAAATGGATTAAACTCTCTAATCAAAAGACAGAGAGTTACTGAATGGGTATAAAAAAATTAGACTCAATTATATGCTGTCCAGTGGAAAAAACATTTACTTTAGATATAAGAAGACCTCAATCAAATCCTTTATGACTATAGAGTGGAGGTACTGTGGAGGTGATGAATAGATTCAAGGGACTAGGTCTGGTAGACAGAGTGCCTGAAAAACTATGGATGGAGGTTTGTACCATTGTACAGTAGGTGGTGACTAAAACCATCCTCAAGGAAAAAAAATGCAAAGTGGCAAAGTGGTTGTGTAAGGAGGGCCTTACAAATAGCTTAGAAAAGAAGAGAAGCTAAAGGCAAAGGAGAAAAGGAAAGATATACCCATCTGAATGCAGAGTTCCAAAGAATAGCAAGGAGAGATAGAAAGCCTTCTTAAGTGAAGAATACAAAGGAATGAAGGAAAACAATAATGTGAAAAAGACTAGCAATCTTGTCAAGAAATTAGAGATACCAAGGGAAAACTTCATGTGAAGATAAGCACAGTAAAGGACAGCAAGAACCTAATAGAAGCAGAAGAGATTAAGAAGAGGTGGCAAGAATACACAGAGAGCTATACAAAGAAGGTCTTAATGACCTGGATAACCTTGATGGTGTGGTCACTTACCTAGAGACAGACCTCCTGGAATGTGAAGTCAAGTGAGCCTTAGGAAGCATTACTACTAACAAAGCTAGTGGAGGTGATGGAATTCCAGCTGAGCTATTTCTAATCTTATAAGATGTTGCTGTAAAAGTGCTGCACTCAATATGTCAGCAAATTTGGAAAACTCAGCAGTGGAAAAGATCAGTTTTCATTCCAATCCCAAAGAAGGGCAATGCCAAAGAATGTTCAAACTGCTGTATAATTACGCTCATTCCACATGCTAGCAAGGTAATGATCAAAATCCTCCAAGACAGGCTTCAACAATATCGGAACTGAAAACTTCCAGATGTACAAGCTGAGTTTAGAAAAGGCAGAGGGACCAGAGATCAAATTGCCAACATCTGCTGGATCATTTAATAACTAAAGGAATTCCAAAATAATCTACTTCTGCTTCACTGATTACACTAAAGCCTTTGACTATGTGGATCACAGCAAACTGTGGAAAATTCTTAAAGAGATGGGAATACCAGGCTACCTTATCTGGCTCCTGAGAAACCTGTATAAAGGTCAGGAAGCAACAGAACAACAGACTGGTTCAAAATTGGGAAAGGAGTATGTCAAGTATCATCACCCCACTTATTTAATTTATATGCAGAGCACATCATGAGAAGTGCAGGGCTGGATGAAGTACAAGGTGGAATCAATATTGCCAGGAGAACTATCAGCAACCTTAGATATGCAGATGATACTACTTTAATGGAAGAAAGCAAAGAGGAACTAAAGAGCCTTTTGATGAAGGTGAAAGAGGAGAGTAATAAGCCTGGCTTAAAACTCAACATTCAGAACACTAAGATTACGGCCTTTAGTCCCACCACTTCATGGCAAATAGATAGGGAAAAAGTGGAAACAGTGGCAGATTTCATTTTCTTGGGCTCCAAAATCACTGTGGACAGTGACTGCAGCCACAAAATTAAAAGACGTTTGCTCCTTGGAAGAAAAGCTGTGACCAACCTAGACAGTGTATTAAAAAGAAGAGACAACACTTTGGTGATAAAGGTCTATATAGTCAAAGCTATGGTTTTTCCAGTAGTCATGTATGGATGTGAGAGCTGGACCATAAAGAAGCTTGAGCACTGAAGAATTGATGCTTTCGAATTATGTTGGAGGAGACTCTTGAGAGTCCCTTGGACAACAAAATCAATCCAGTCAATCCTAAAGGAAATCAACCTTGAATCTTCACTAGAAGGACTGAGGCTGAAGCTGAAGTTTCAATACTTTGGCTACCTGATGTGGAGAGCAGACTTGTTAGAAAGACACTGATGCTGGGAAAGATTGAGGGCAGGAGGAGAAGGGGGTGACAGGGCATGAGGTGGCTGGATACCATCACTAACTCAATGGACTTGCTGCGCTGCGCTGTTGCTTCAGTCGTGTCCGACTCTGTGTGACCCCATAGACGGCAGCCCACCAGGCTCTCCCGTCCCTGGGATTCTCCAGGCAAGAACACTGGAGTGGGTTGCCATTTCCTTCTCCAATGCATGTAAGTGAAGAGTGAAAGTGAAGTCGCTCAGTCGTGTTCGACTCTTAGCGACCCCATGGACTGCAGCCTACCAGGCTCCTCCGCCCATGGGATTTTCCAGGCCTGAGTTTGAGCCAACTCTGGAAGATGGTGAAGAACAGGGAAGCCTGGCACACTGCAGTCAATGGGTCACAAAGAGTCAGACATGACTTAGTAACTAAACAACTGGAACAACAAAGCAACAGATAGTTAGTGGTAAAGGCTGTATAACTGTGAATATACTCAAAACTGCTGTATCCTACACTTTAAAGGCTGAACTTAATGTGAATTATATCACATCAGCACTATCATAATAAAGAGAAATACAGGATGATGAACTTTATAATTATGACCCTAAACAATAAACTGTGGAGAATTCTGAAAGAGATGGGAATACCAGACCACCTAACCTGCCTCTTGAGAAATCTGTATGCAGGTCAGGAAGCAACAGTTAGAACTGGACATGGAACAACAGACTGGTTCCAAATAGGAAAAGGAGTACGTCAAGGCTGTATATTGTCACCCTGCTTATTTAACTTCTATGCAGAGTACATCATGAGAAACGCTGGACTGGAAGAAACATAAGCTGGAATCAAGATTGCCAGGAGAAATATCAATAACCTCAGATATGCAGATGACACCACCCTTATGGCAGAAAGTGAAGAGGAACTAAAAAGCCTCTTGAAGAAAGTGACAGAGAGAGTGAAAAAGTTGGCTTAAAGCTCAGCATTCAGAAAACGATCATGGCATCTGGTCCCATCACTTCATGGCAAATAGATGGGGAAACAGTAGAAACAGTGTCAGACTTTATTTTTTGGGGCTCCAAAATCACTGCAGATGGTGACTGAAGCCATGAAATTAAAAGACGCTTACTCCTTGGAAGAAAAGTTATGACCAACCTAGATAGTATATTCAAAAGCAGAGACACTACTTTGCCGACTAAGGTCAGTCTAGTCAAGGCTATGGTTTTTCCTGCGGTCATGTATGGATGTGAGAGTTGGACTGTGAAGAAGGCTGAGCGCCGAAGAATTGATGCTTTTGAACTGTGGTGTTGGAGAAGACTCTTGAGAGTCCCTTGGACTGCAAGGAGATCCAACCAGTCCATTCTGAAGGAGATCAGCCCTGCGATTTCTTTGGAAGGAATGATGCTAAAGCTGAAACTCCAGTACTTTGGCCACCTCACGCGAAGAGTCGACTCATTGGAAAAGACTCTGATGCTGGGAGGGATTGAGGGCAGGAGGAGAAGGGGACAACAGAGGATGAGATGGCTGGATGGCATCAGACTCGATGAATGTGAGTCTGAGTGAACTCGGCGAGTTGGTGATGGACAGGAGGCCTGGTGTGCTGTGATTCATGGGGTCGCAAAAAGCCGGACACGACTGAGCGACTGAACTGAATTGAACTGAAAGAATGGTATGGTAGGCATGCATCTTCTTGATTTTCTGTAATTGAACTAATATCTCTAGGATTTTTTTCTGCCTTGTGTTAGAGAGAGACTTGTCAGCAACTCAAATTACACTTGGCCTTCTCAGTGTTTTCTCTCAGCTTGAATTTACACTCAGAGGACTCAATATTTTGCCCCCTTTCTTTTCTCTGGAAATTTCTCCCATTTTTAAGGGGCTTGTATGTCTTCTAAGCACAGTGAGGAGAGAACAAAGCCTGGGTTCTGTGAATGAGTTTTGTCCTTTGGTGGCTGCTGTTCTCCTCATGCTCACGCAGAGATCACCTGGCGTATAACCCACTAACCCCAATCTGGCCACTAATTTTATATGAATCGATGTGCTTTGTTCTCTTGACTCTTCTTCAGACCATGTAGGATGTAACTGTGAGGATGCCCCATCTTCTTCACTTCATTCACCTGTCAATGAATGATGTTTAAGTTTTGTCTATGTTTTGCTATTGTAAATAGTGCTGCTATGGATATAGGAATGCATGTATCTTTTTGAATTATACTTTTGTCTGAATATATGCCCAAAGTGGGATTGCTGGATTATAGGGCAGCTCTGGGCTTCCTGGGTAATGCTAGTGGTAAAGAACCTGCCTGCCACTGCAGGAGACATAAAGAGATGCAGGTTCCATCCCTGGGTCGGGAAGACCCCCTGGAGGAGGGCATGGCAACCCACTCCAGTATTCTTGCCTGGAAAATCCGATGGACAGAGGAGCCTGGCAGGCTACGGTCCGTGGGGTCACAAAGAGCTGTACATGACTGAAGTGACTTAGCATGTATGCATGGCAATCCTATTTTTTGTTTTTTGAGGAATCTCCATACTGTTTCCCATAGTGGCTCCATCAATTTACATTCCCACCAACAGTGCAGAAAGGTTGTTCTTTCTCTACACAATCCAGTATTTATTTGTAGACTTTTAAAATGATCGCTATTTTGGCTGGTGTGCAATGGTACCTCATTATAGTTTTGATTTGCATTTCTCTAATAACTAGTGATATGAGCGTCTTTTCATGTGCCTATTGGCCATCTGTATATCCTCTCTGGAGAAATGTCTGTTTAAATCTTCTGCCCATTTTTTGATTGGGGTTGTTTGTTAGAAAACAGTTTTTAGATATAACAAAAGCTTGGTTGTAAAATAAAACAAAATACAATAAATTGGAACTTAATGAAATTAAAAACAGTTGCTCTAGAATGTCTTAAGAGAATGAAAACACATGTCACAGATTGATAGAAAATATTTGCAAATAATTGCTAAAGGATTTGTACCTGGTTTATATAAAGAACTCTTCAAACTTAATAATAAAAAACAAACAAACAAAAAAAAACACCCCAGATTTAAAAAATATTCAAAATGTTTCAGCAGACATTCCACCAAAAAGATATAGAGATGACAAATAAGCATATAAAGATAGTATCTTTATTCATTGGTAAATGCAGTGGAAAATGAGATTGTTTTCTTAACCTCTCATTTTGATAGTTCATTATTAGTATATAGAAATGCAACAGATTTATGTGTATTGATTTTCTATCCTGAAAATTTACTAAATTTATTAGTTCCAACAGTTTTTTGGTGGAGTACTTAGGATTTTTTATATATATAATGTGTTATCTGCAAATACGATAGTTTTCTTTTTTCCTTTCTTATTTGGATGCCTCATTTCTTCTCTTGCTTGTTTGCTCTGGTTTAGACTTCTGATACTAAGTTGAATAAAGGTGGAAAGACTAGATATCCTTGTCATGTTCCTTATCTTAGCAAAAATACTTTTAGCTTTCAACTTTTTAACCTTGAGTGTGGGAAGAGCTGTAGGTCTGTCATATATTGTGTTGAAGTGTGCCTTTATTGTGAAGAGTGTTCTCTATATACCCAATTTGTTGAGCATTTTTATCATGAATAGATGCTGAATTTTGTCAAGGGATTTTTCTGCATCTATTAAGTTGATTGAATGATTATTGGCAATCATATTATTTTGTTATCATTTATCATTTATTATCGTTATCATTATTAACTGGTAATAATGATAATTAGTGTTTGTTGAATCACTCTTACATTCTGGAAGTAAATTTTACTTGATCATGACTTATGATCCTTTTAATGTATTGCTAAATTCAGTTTTCTGATTTTAATATTTTGTTGAGGCTTTTGACATCTATCTTAAGCAGGCGATATTGACATATTGGTCTTATATGTCATTTAAGTCCAATGTTTCCTTTTTGATTTTTGGCTTGGATAATCTACCCATTGATAAAAGTGTGGTGTTGGAGTCCTCTACTATTTTTGTGTTGCTCTTTTTTTCTCCCCTTAGGTCTGTTCATGTTTGCTTTATACATTTATGTGTGTGCATAGAAAGAAAGTGACGTCGCTCAGTCGTGTCCAACTCTTTGTGACCCCGTGGACTGTAGCCCACCAGGCTCCTCTGTCCATGGGATTTTTCAGGCAAGAGTATTGGAGTGGGTTGCCATTTCCTTCTCCAAGGGATCTTCCCAACATATATATCTACAAATTTATATCCTCTTTGGTTTGAAGCAAAGCTTCTGTAGGCTAAGTAACCTATGACTAGGAGGCAGTGTTATAAAGTGGGTATCAGTCTGAAGCATTGTTGCTAGGTTGTAGTACCAGCACTTATGCTCACTAGATGTACTGACTAAACTATCACAGAGTTGGTTTCTTTTTTTGTAAAATAGAAATGAAATGTATACTTCCTAGGATGGTTTTGGTGGTTAAATGAGATAACTGAAGTTAAATATTTTGGACAATGCCTACCATGTTAAATATTTGCTAAATAATAGTTTTATTATTTTTAAATAAAACCAACAATGTTTTCACAAGTTTCCAGTTCATTCTGTTTAATGATCTACAAAAGATGCTTTCTTTTATACTAAACAGGAAGTAATTTTCTGAAATGGATTTGGAGGGAAGTTGATTTTCATTAAAGAGTGTCTTTGAAGCAGTGTTTCTATTGTGTGATTCCATATCTTTAGACACATCTGCACCTTAATACTTTGATTCTATTTGTTTTTCAGCAAGCAAGAAAACAGAAATATGAACTAAGAATTTTCAGCTTTTTTCTAAACCTTTCAAAGTAATTTTTGTCATCAATTTTCTTCTAATATTTTATCTTCCGTTTGGTTCACTTCTCTGTTTTTTTTGGGAGCACAAGATTTTGCATAATGAATTGAACAGCCACTTCCACTTTCCTTTGAAATGGATACTTTTCCTGGTTCCTTTTTATTGGCGTAAGTGCAAGAGGTGTGAAAACTCTTTCAGATTTAGTGATTTAAAACAAAATATTCCTGTGAACATTTGAGTTGAACAATTTAAACACTTGAGTTGAACAGTTATAAAAGAGAAAATTGCTTAAAGTATTCTGCCCTCCCCCACCCCCATCTCATTGTGAGGTATTTCCCTTCATCTTATTTTTGACTGAAGATTCATTTAGTTAATTTAATGATATATTTTTTAGCCTTGGAGGCTTGAACATAGGAAAGGAGCAAGATCACCATGATATTTTAGTAGCAAAAAAGAAAAAAAGCAAAACTGCTTTTTAGAACAGTTTTAGATTTACAGAAAAATTGCAAATATATTACATAGTTCTCATATACACTCATGCCCATTTTCCTCATAAGTAACATCTTATATTAAATTTTCTATGTTTTTATTATATTATATACTTTTATATAATTATATCTTATATATTAATAGATTATATAATTATATGTTATATTACCCTTTTCACAGTTAACAAACCAGTATTGACACATTATTAAAGCCCACATTTATTTCAGATGTCCATATTTTCTACCTAATGCCTGTTTTTATATCTGAGACCCCATCCAGGACACCACATTATGATAAGCCATTGTGTCTTCTCAGGTTCCTTTGGCTATGACATTGTTGTTTTTGATGACCTTGACATATTGAGGAGCTCTGGGCAGTTGTTTTGCAGAATACCCCTCAATTGAGGCTTATCTGATTTTTAAAAAACGATTAGATTGAGATTATAAGTTTTTGTAAGGAAGGTCACAGACGTAAATTTCCATTTCATCACAATATATCGGGGTGCCTACTAACAACTGATATCACTGTTGATGTTGATCATCTGGCTTGGTTGTTTTTGTTGTTCATTGCTCAGTTGCTAAGAAACATCTGACTGTTTGAGACCCCCATGAACTGTAGGACACCAGGCTCCTCTGTCCTCTACTGTCTCCTGGATTTGCTCCAATTCATGCCCATTGAGTAGGTGATGCCATCTAACGGTCTCATCCTCTGCTGACCCTTTCTCCTTTTGCCTTCAATCTTTCCCAGTCTTTTCTGGCTTGGTAGTGTTGTCCAATTTCTCTACTGTAAAGTTACTCTTTTTTCCATTTTTTCATATTGTACTCTTTAAAAAGATGTCATTTTGTGCAGCCCATATCTAAGGAATGGGGAATTATGCACTTACCCTAGATTTTTAACACACGCTAGTTCTTTTATTGCCTTTTCATTACATTTTCCAGAATGTCATGTAACTGAAATCATACTATGTAGCTTTTTAGATTGTTTTCTTTCACTTAGCAGTATGCACTTAAAGTTCATGCATGTTCTTTTGCTGTTGTTGCTTCCTGTGTCTGTGTGTTTGCTCAGTCATGTCCAACTCTTTGTGACCCCATGGACTATAGCCCTCCAGGCTCCTCTATCCATGGGATTTCCCAGGCAAGAATACTGGAGTGGTCTGCCATTTCCTTTATAGTTCACTTCTTTTCATTACTGAATGTTATCCCAATGTGTTAATAAAATCAGCATGTTTATTTATTCACATATTGGAAGTCATTTTGATTTCATTTTTTCTGATTGTGGATAAAGCTGATAATAATTTTTTATTATCAAAAAAAGTTCTAGTTTTTGTACAAACATAAGTTTTCAAATCATTTGCATAAATACTGAGGAGTATGATTGTTGGATTTTATGGTAAAACTATATTTAACTCTGCAGGAAACTTACAAGCCATCTTCTAAAGTGTTTGTACCATAGTGCTTCTACCAGTAATGAATGCTCTGCATCCTTAGCAGGAATTTTTATTGTATGTTTTTTGGATCTTACTCATTCTAACAGGTATGTAGGAGTATTTCATTGTTGTTTTAATTGGCAGTTTCCTAATGAAAAATGATTTTGAGGATTCCTCCTTCTGCTTATTTGCCATTTATATATTTTCTTTGATAAAGTGTTTGTTCAGATATTATTTTGCATTTCTAAGTTGAGTTGGTATTATTATTGTTGAGTTTTAAGGGTGATTTGTTTTATATTTTGGCTCAGATCCTCTATCATATATATATATACTTTGCATATAATTTGTCCAATCTGTGACCACTTTTCAAATTTTCCTTACAATGTTTTCCACAGAGCAGAATTTTTAATTTAATAAAATCCAGTATATCATTTTTATTCTTTTATGAATCATACTATTGGTGTTAAACCTAAAAAATTGTTGTCAGAGCATCCAGACATTGTTTTATGTTTTCTTCTGGAAATTTTACATTTTCATGATTTATATTTATGTCTATGACCCATTTTGAGTTAATATTTATGAAAGTTATGATTGTGTCTTTGTTCAGTATTCAATCATTTGTCCAAAGATCATCTTTCTCTGTTGACTTGCCTGTATTACTTCAACAAAAATCAGGAGATTATATTTGTGTGGGTTTGTTTCTAGGCTCTCTATTCTGTTTCATTAATGTGCACACTTTCACCAGTGCCATGCTTTTTTTTAAAAAACAATGACTTTATACTGAGCCAGATAGAATAGTCCTCCAACTTTATTGTTGTTTAAAATTATATGGGTTATTCTAAGTCTTTGGCCTTTCCTGAAAACTTAGAACCTGTTGATAACTATCTATAAAATAGCTTCCTGGGTTTTTGATTATAACTGTGTTGAATATATAGACCAATTTGAGAAGAACTGATACTTTAATAATATTTAGTTTTTCAATCCATAAACATATTTATCTTTTTATATCAATGTTCTTTGATTTTTTTAAATCAGAATTTTATAATTTTTCATACTTAGATTCTGCATACATTTTGTTCTACTCAAACTGATGTCTTTTTTTCCATAGTTTTGAACTACTGGCAAATTTTTATATTTCCAAATATTTGGAAATTTTCCGGTTCATGTTCCAATGTATTTTTTATTTCTAGCTTAACTCTGGCGTGGTTTGAAAGCATGCTTTATTTGAGAAATTGGCAGTCAGAGAAACAGTAAAGTCATAGAAGATGTGAATGATCCTATAAAACATCTTGATCTGCCTCTGGTAGGACACTGTGCCCTATTTGTCTAACACATACATTCTCTTCAAGTGTGCATGGAGCATTCGGTAAAGTATACCACACGCAGGATCATAAACCAAAGCTCAGTAGATTTCAAAGTACTGAAACAGTTCAAAGTATGTTATCTAACATAACAGAATCAAATTAGAAGTTCGTACTAAGATATCTAGAAAAGCCTTTAACATTTGTAAACTGAGCGGTACACTCCCATATCGTCTATATGTTGGAAAGAAATTTCAAGAGGAATTAAAAAACTGTTTCAAACTGAATGGTAATGAATAATAAAACATCTAAATTAGGAGTTTGTAGCTAAAGCCATTCTTTTATTGGGAAATATTAAACATATGCTATTAGAAAAACAGAAAATGCTATCATTAGAAATTTTCTAATAACAAGAAAGACAATCAGGGAAGAGAAAGAGCAAATTAAATCTAAAGTAGGCAGAAGGAAAGATATAATAAAGAGTAGAAACCAAGGAAACAGAATTAGCAAGGCAAAATTTTCTTCATTGAAAAAGCTAATAAAAATGGTGTGTCTCCAGTGAGAATAATCAGAAAAGAGAAAGCATACATTACCAATTTCAAGAAAGAAAAAAGTGATATCACTTCAGATCCTACAGACATTAAAGGGATGAAAGGGATATTATGAATAACTTCATGAACTGAATGATTTCCTGGAAAACATACAATTTAGCAAAAGTAATCTAAGATTACATAGAAAATATCAATTGCTATTAGTCTTTCAAAGAAACTGAATTTATAAATCTGCTCCGAGAAAATTTCAGGCACAGATGATGTCATTGCAGTGTTCTAAAACCATTTCGGGAAGAAATAATACCAGTGAAACTCCTTCTGCACAAGGAGGACAGAATGACTATCTCAACTTGCTTTATGAGGCAAACTGAACTCTCATATCAAAACCTTTCAAAGATATTAGATATCAGAAGTAAATTTATTAGTTATTATCAGACCTAGCCTCAGTCTGAACAAAATATTAACAATCAAATCTATAAAGTGGTAGTATGGCATGTCCCAAAAGGAGTTTATTACAAGAATCAAATTAGCTTACATTTGGAATGAGTACATGTAATCACAGGAATAAAAATTTGCAACCATGTGTGGGGGCAGGAGGAGAAGGGGACGACAGAGGATGAGATGGCTGGATGGCATCACGGACTCAATGGATGTGAGTCTGAGTGAACTCCGGGAGGTGGTGATGGACAGGGAGGCCTGGCGTGCTGCGATTCATGGGGTTGCAGAGTTGGACACGACTGAGCGACTGAACTGAACTGAACTGATGGCAACCGCTTTTAATTAGATTTATTGAGGTGATTATTTTTTAGAGTTAGAACATTACTTTGCCTACCTGAAACTAATGTTTTGTGTCGACTATATCTCAATTAAAAATAATAAAAATTTGCCTTGGGGTTTCCCTGGAGTCTCAGTGGTAAAGAATCCGCCTGCTAATGCAGAGGGCGTGGGTTTGATTCCTGATCTGAGAAGATCTCACATAGTGTGGAACAACTAAGCCCATGAGCCACATCTACTGAGCCTGTGCTCTGGAGCCTGGGAACTGCAACCATTAAACCCACTTGCCACAGCTGCTAATGCCTGCTCACCCTAGAACTCATGCTTCATAACAAGAGAAGCCACAACAATGAGAAGCCAGTGTGCCACAACTAGAGAGCAACCCTTGCTTGCTGCAACTAGAGATAAAGCCACACAACAACAAGACCTGGCACAGCCACAAACAAATGAATAAATAAAATTATTTTTAAAAGTCTGCCTTAATAATAAAAAAGGTCAAGAATATAAAATTGAAAAGTATTTGAGTATGACAATAACAGAATTTGTGCTCAGTTCAGTTCAGTCATTCACTTGTGTCCGACTCTTCGTGACCCCATGGCCTGCAGCATGCCAGGCCTCCCTGTCCATCACCAGCTCCCGGAGCCTACTCAAACTCATGTCCATTGAGTCAGTGACAACATCCAACCATCTCATCCTCTGTCATCCCCTTCTCCTCCCCCCTTCAATCTTTCCCAGCATCAGGGTCTTTTCAAATGAGTCAGCTCTTTGCATTAGGTGCTCGGTTTAGGCAATTTCAGGCTACAGAATGAGTCAGAGGAACACTTGGGGAGAGTCTTGGTTGCTCTATGGTTTACATTCGTTTCTAATAAATAATTTTTAAAACACAATTGCTACTTCTACAGGGACACGTATGTAGTTAGCATAATCAATAATAACTTTTATGACTTTGTCTTTTGATGTCACTCTCTTTCTATCTTTCAGTGATCAGTGGAACAGCACCATGTAACATATATTAATATGGAAAAGAAGTATTAAAGTTACATGTATAATAATGTAACATTATGTAAAAGTGAATTTTGAAGACCATTAATGATTTCTGTTTAAAGTGGATTCTGGAAGTTTAAAGTGGATTCTTCCCTGGTGGCTCAGACGGTAAAGCATCTGTCTACAATGCAGGAGACCCGGGTTCGATCCCTGGATTGGGAAGATCCCCTGGAGAAGGAAATGGCAATCCATTCCAGTACTATTGCCTGGAAAATCCCATGGACAGAGGAGTCTGGTAGGCTGCAGTCCATGGGGTTGCAAAGAGTCGGACACAACTGAGCGACTTCACTTCACTTCAAAGGAAATACAGATCTTCCTCAACTTACACTGGGGTTATGTCCTTATAAACACATTATGAATTGAAAATATGTGTGTCAAAACGCATTTAATACACCTGATGTACCAAGCATCATAGCTTAGCCCAGGCTGCCTTAAATATGCTCAGAGTACTTACATTAGCCTACAGTGAAGCAAAATCATCTAAAATAGTGTCTGTTTGTTGAATATTTCATGTAATTTATTGAATTCTGCACTGACAGTGAAAAACAGAATGGGCATATGGGTAGAGAATGGTGGTAAGTAGATTTAGGCTTGTTTCCCCTTGTGACTGTGCTTCCCTGGTGGCTCAGAAGGTAAGGAATCTGCCTGTAATGTGGGAGACCTGGGTTTGATCCCTCCGTTGGGAAGATCCCCTGGAGGAGGGCATGACAACACACTCCAGTATTCTTGCCTGGAGAACCCCCATGGATAGAGGAGCCTAGCAGGCTATAGTCCATAGGGTTGCAAAGAGCTGGACACAACTGAGCAACTAAGAACATTCACATATACACACATACCCTTGTGATTGGGGCTTCCCTAGTGCCTCAAATGGTAAATAATTTGCCTGCAATGCAGGAGACCCAGGTTTGATCCCTGGGTTGGGAAGATCCCTTAGAGAAGGAATGGCAACCCACTCCAGTATTCTTGCCTGGAGAATCCCATGGACAGAGAAGCCTGGTGGGCTATAGTACATGGGGTCCCATAAAGTAGGATACAGCTGAGTGCCACACACACACACACACACACACACACACACACACACTCTCCTGTGATTGCATGGCTGACAGGAAGCTGTGGCTGCCACCGCCAAGCATCACAATAAAGCATCAGACAAAATATTGAAAAAAGCTCAAAACTCTAAATTCAAATACAGTTTCTACTGAATGCATATGGCTTTCTCACTATTGGAAAATTGAAAAATCCTAAGTTGAATCACTATAAATCGGGAATCCTCTGTACTTCATTGCTGAATTTCATTCATTCAGATTATTCTAGTAATATTAAAAATGCCAGAGTTATTTTTAGGGATTCAAGCACAATATTTTTCTTGTAAAATCACATAGATTCACTCTGAAAGGCCAACATCATATCTAAAGTTACTCTGCTCTGAACTACTAACTACCTGTCCTCTTTAGTGACATTTTGGGCTAAGAGTTGGTGGCATTTTCTGGTTGGCCTTGACAAGTCTCTGAACCATAGCATGCAGAATTCACCCTATTTCTGATTGTTTTGTAAAACATGAAGAGGCTGAAGCAGAGGAAAAACTCCAGAATTCTCCTTAGGTGATTAGGGTTTTGGACCTAAAATCCAGGTCCAGATGATCTCACTTGAGAATTCATTTAACTAACTCTTTTGCCGAGAGTGGAAACTGACGGGTGGCAATGGGTGCTAGGTGACGGCCTCACCTACACCCTTAAGGCACGCATCAGTGTGAAAAGGTAACATATCCCTGTCCAGTTTTGGATAATAGCCAGTAGGCTTTTGTATTCCAAACTCATTATCAGTTGCTGGAGGGCACCCAGTGAGATTTTTTATCAAAACGCCCTTGTGGATTTGTCCAATAATATTTTAAAGTTTGGGTACCATTTATTAACAAAAGTCAATGAAATAAATATCTCCTCACTAATGTTGAGTGAGTACAATGACTAATTTATCCTAGATGTGTGGGTAATTAATATCATGTAAAAATTTTCAAGATTTTTATCTGAGGCTATAAGCAGCCACTCTAACTGTGGAAGGAGTTATTTCCATTAATAAATGTGTTTTTTCTTACTCTGGACTAAAGGCTGACATTGTATAATATTTCATAATATTGTCTTTGATATTCTCCAAAGACATGGTCTCTTTAGTATTGTGAGGTTTGGGGTCTTAATAGTGACTGCCTGTTTGGCACAATGATCAACAAGGTCATTTCCTTTGGCTTGAGTATCTCTTTATGAATGGGGTGTCTATCTTGAAAATAGCCAATTCCTTAAAAAAAAAATTAGAGCTATTAAAATGTCCCTAATATGCTGACCATTCTAAATCAGGGTTCCTCCGTAGATTAAGCATCTCTATTCTAAAGCTTTTAAAAATAGATTATTTCCAAAAGGTTTCTACGATTAGTGTCTGTATAAACACCCTACGTTTTTCATTTAGCCAGGAAGCTTATGGGGATCAGAACCAACTTTGTCATCTGTGCGAATTTTGTTTCTGGGAAGGGGTCATATTCTAGTGGTGAGTTGAGATCCATTATAATGTATCCTGCCTAATATTTTCTGGTTCCATTATTAAGATATGATCTACAAACAAGATTAAATCTAGGTTTCTAGGCATGTTTTAATAAAGTTATTAGGATTGTCTTGGTAAATCTATCAGATATTTGAATACCAGCAGTTAGGGACTAATGAGCTTTCCTTCTGTGCAAGAAAAGTAGACTCTATTACAATGGTGAATGAAAATACAGTAAGTAATATGACTTGATAGGAAGTAGCCTACCTACTGGCAAATACTGCATAGTTTTGGTGGGCAGCAAAATTCAGCAGCTTAAACCATTAAGTTTAAGACAAACCCTAAAAGAAATTATGTTAGCAGAAGCCTCTACGATGTGGCAGCTGTGGCAATCAGCTTTAAATGAGTAGAACTTTGATACTGGGTTAATGGAAAACAGTTGCCTGATACTGATCTGTGATAATTCCATAAAGTGGAGTCAGAACACTGAGGGCTTGTTCAGATCTCTTATGCATGAATAGGTAGTGAGATCAGTGACAAGGTAGGCCTATAGTGGGGCTTCCCTGGTGGCTCAGTGGTAAAGAATCTGCTTGCCAATGTAGTAGATGTGGGTTCATTCCCTGGGTTGGGAAGATCCCCTGGAGAAGGAACCCACTCCAGTGTTCTTGCCTGGAAAATTCCATGGACAGAGGAGCCTGGTGGGCTACAGTCCATGGGGTCACAAAGAGTTGGACACAACTTAGCCACTAAACAACAGTAACAAGGCCCTTTGTGAGAGGTTATTGAAGAGCTAATTTTTTAAAGCACAAAATGCCTATTCATGTTTAAACTCCCAGGTGAGAGATTTGGTTAACAAAGATGTGGTTAAGTCATACAGTTTTGGCAATTTCTGAAAATTGATGTGGTAGGCAGAATGCTTAAAAGAGCCCCCCAAATTTCCTGATATAACCCTGGTATAATTGTCTCCTCTTGTGTGTAGATAAGGGCCTGTGAAAATGATAAATAGCACTTGTGTGATTAGATTTTGTTACATGGCAAAGGTGAAAATATTTTACGGGTATAACTGAGATCCCTAATTAGTTGACTGAGTGATTCAAAAGAATTTGGGTAGGAATGACTTAATCAAATGAAAGCTGTCAAAGCAGGAAGCTCTCCTGCTGTCCTCAAAGAAAAAGAAACAGCCAAGTTGAAGGGCACCAGTGGAGAGCACCAGTCTCCAGAGCTGAGGACATCAATGCTATAACCACAAAAAGCTAATGATCTTGGAAGAGTCCTTCCAACTCTAGACGGGACTACAGTGTGGCAGATACCTTGATTTCAGCTGGTAAGACCCTGAGCAAAGCACTCATCTAAGCCATGCCTGGACTCCTGACCCATGGGCATTGTGACATTATAAATGTATGTTGTTTTGAGCACCTAAGTGTGTGCTAATTTGTTGCTGCAATAGAAAATTAATACATTTGGGGACCCATTGCCTGCTATAGCCAATGAGAGCCAGGAGTCATCTGATGATCTCTTAGTTACTCACCTGGAAAAATTCTGAATTGTTACAATTTTTCAGGAATGAGAAATGCACCTCCTTGATATAAATTATGCCCCAAGGAATACACTTTACTTTGACGAAATTTTGCTTCTCCTCAGAAAGTGTATAGCTTATTGGAGATAAAACAATAAGTAGAGAGATGGAGTCAGTTCTAGAGCTCAGCTGAACTTGAGTCCAAAAAAGATGGTCAACATATATGATAAAAACAAAATCTGGGAAGGTAACTCAGGTCTTGGTTGAGGACTTTACTGATTTTCCTAAGAGAAAGCAAAGAAATGACTGAATAAGAAAGATGTTAAATAACAGAAAACAGATTTATAGCTGTAAATTATGAACAAAAATAAAAGAATATTTGGGATTTGTATTGTATGCAGGGCAGGAAGCAACAGTTAGAACTGGACATGGAGAAACAGATTGGATTCAAATAGGAAAAGGAGTACATCAAGGCTGTATGTTGTCACCCTTTTTATTTAACTTATATGCAGAGTACATCATGAGAAACGCTGGGCTGGAGGAAGCACAAGATGGAATCAAGATTGCCGGGAGAAATATCAATAATCTCAGACATGCAGATGACACCACCCATATGACAGAAAGTGAAGAGGAGCTAAAAAGCCTCCTGATGAAAGTGAAAGAGGAGAGTGAAAAAGTTGGCTTAAAGCTCAACATTCAGAAAACTAAGATCATGGCATCTGGTCTCATCACTTCATGGCAAATAGATGGGGAGACAGTGGAAATAGTGGCAGACTTCATTATTTTGGGCTCAAAAATCACTGCAGATGTTGACTGCAGCCATGAAATTAAAAGACACTTACTCCTTGGAAGGAAAGTTATGACCAATCCAGACAGCATATGAAAAAGCAGAGACATTACTTTGCCAACAAAAGTCCATCTAGTCAAAACTATGGTTTTTCCAGTAGTCATGTATAGATGTGAGAGTTGGACTGTGAAGAAAGCTGAGCGCCGAAGAATTGATGCTTTTGAACTGTGGTGTTGGAGAAGACTCTTGAGAGTCCCTTGGACTGCAAGGAGATCCAACCAGTCCATCCTAAAGGAAATCAATCCTGAATACTCATTGGAAGGACTGATGTTGAAGCTGAAACTCCAATATTTTGGCCACCTGATATGAAGAACAGACTCATTTGAAAAGACCCTGATCCAGGGAAAGACTGAAGGCGGAAGGAGAAAGGAATGACAGAGGATGAGATGGTTGAATGGCATCACTGACTCAAAGGACATGAGTTTGAGTAAGCTCTGGGAGTTGGTGGACAGGGAGGCCTGGCATGCTGCAGTCCATGGGGTTGCAAAGAGTCAGCCACGACTGAGCAACTGAACTGAACTGAATTGAACTATTAGGATGTAGGAATTTATTATTAGAGTTCTACTCCTGAAATTGTGAACAAATCCATATCCCTGCCCTTTGGATTTTTTTTTCTCCTTTTCTTTCTTAGCTTAGAAAACAGAACTATTACGAAGAGTAATACAAGGTTAATGACTCATTTCTCTGTTTGGTTTTTATCTTGTTACTCATTTCAGTACTTCTTTTGGTTTTAGAGGGTGTGTTCCAAGCCTGGGGAGATGTTTGGGGAGTTCAGCTCAAATAATGTTGGAAAATCAGCATTATTTATACCCAGAAGTATGATCATTCCTTAGACATGTAACTTCTATTAAGAGTACAAGTAAATCAATGTTTAAATTATCTATGACCTGATAATGATTAAGGAGTCCTCAGGAATGTCCAGGAATACGCCATCAGGAGAGCATCTATTTTAGAGTAAATCCCCTACCCCACCCCATTTAGATAGTGGGTGTGATGTCACAAGGAGAGAAGAATGTTTCTCTCTGAAAGGTCTGAGGGTGACCACCTGGGCCAGGCAAAGTGTTTGAAGGTTATTAAAAGTACCTAGCACTTGACAGCTGTTTTCTCCCAGTGAGAGGTTGGATAAGAGTTTCAGGAAATATGACATGTTATGTGTTAGTTACTCAGTCGTGTCTGACTCTTTGTGACCCCATGGACTGTAGCCCTCTAAGCCTCTCTGTCCATGGAATTCTCCAGGCAAGAATACTGGAGTGGGTAGCCATTCCTTTCTCCAGGAGATCTTCCAGACCCAGGGATTGAACCCAGATCTCCTGCATTGTAGGCAGATTCTTTACTGTCTGAGCTATAGGGAAGTGCTGTCATACAGCCCATCAATCCAAAATCTACAAGGTTTTTCTTTAGTATTTAGAGAAATTGGCCCTTGAAATAAAAGAAAATTGGTCACTTGATCCCCCTTGGAGAAGCTTCATTAATTGCTCCACTTTATTTTTTCCCCCCTTTTGTGTCTTAGCTAAAAAAATCAGTGCAAGCCTTTCTGTTAAACATGTATACTATTGAGAAAGTAAGGAAGAGTCGATAAGAAAGATTTTTCAAGGACACTCTCTGGCCTTTGCTAAGCAGGATTTAATACAGTTTTACTGTCAAATTCTAGCTTTACTTTTTTTCTTTTTGAAATTTCACATTTTACTCTTCACTTTCCCTCATTTTTATTCCACCTTTATTTTTACTCAAATCTTGTGGTATGATGGTTGGATGTTGGGATTTGGGGGGCGGGCAGGAAGGTACAGTCTCTGAAGTTATCCCAAGCTGCAGTCTTAGGCAGGTAAATGCAGAGAGTGGGACCCAGATGTGAGGTCTGATTCACAAGCGATCCTGGCCATCCTCCAGGGGGAATGGCTGCTTAGTGTTAGATATGCATTCACCCTTCACAAGTGATAGTTGTTTTTTTTTTTTTTTTCTCATTTTTCTCCTAAGTACTTTGTGTTCCCATCTGTGTACCTGGGCATCAGAGTTTGAGGGCCTTGTGTATTAAGGCTTTATTTCCATAGGGCTGATAGGGAAGATGAGATTGGGTGGACATTAGGTACTTGGTATTAGCACATTGGTATCTGCCATTTCACTCCCAGACAACACCTGGAGGGAAACTTTCTTAGGACTTTTTCCAGTTTTCCCTGAAAGTACTTGTGGGGCGTTCTTGGGTGTAAACTTAATTTGCCTGTGTCTCTCTCAGGCTTACCTACTCTCAGATTTGGCAATTCAACTCTGGTTGATTCTTCCTACCAGCTTATATGCCACTCAGCCTCTTATGTCTTGGGTGAGCAGATTGGTGGATGCAGTGTGCTTTCACATTCCTGTTTTTATTTTCAATTTTTTTTCCCATGGAAGTTTTTATTATCTAATTGAAGTTATTAGTTTGCATCTTCAAGGTTTTTTTCCTATGGTGAGGGAGGGAGAAACTCTATTTCTCCAAACCTCTGAGAAGACATCAGAACACAGCAGCTGGTTTTTATGCAATTTTCCTTCTATTTGGGTTGAATCTAAAGCATTTTCCAGTACTGTGTCTTAAACACAGCCATTTTTCTCCGGAAAGTCAGCTGACCACTAGCTGAAATTATAATCAAGCAGAGAGTAAATTTAGAAAATAATGCTGAGTTCTAAGTTCCTATTTTCATCTTTGTAGGATTAGTGTAATCAATTTTCATGAACAGAATGCTTATAAATTAAAAAAATCTAACTTTTAAAAATTAATTATATGACTCATAACGCTAATTTCAAAAGTAATGTATTTGTTTAGACAGACCAGAAATAATAATTTTATACTTTAATTATGTATCCCATATTTTGCAGTGGATAATTTGTCAACAACGGCTCTATTTATGACACCATAAGTTCATATAATATTATAAATCAACTATTAAAATGAATGATACTATAAAACCAGAGTTTAACGAAAATCGTAAACTTAATAATTCATATTAGTATCAGAGGGGAAAGTGTCATTTCAGATCAAGACACTTGGCAAGACACTGAGAGGTATTCCCACTAATTCTACCAGTGATCATGTTCATTATCAAACTATGTGTCATGTCGTTTTGTGAAGGTGGAAACTGTTTAAGAGGTCAAATATTTTAGTTAATACTGTTATGATATTAAAAGATAGAGTTTATATAAAGTAGTTTCCTTGTTATAATATTTGACCCAGAGCAACACTGAGTTTAGTTAAGTGCTTATGATGTGTTATCCAAGAAAATTTTAACAACTCCCCATTTAAATTCCAGATGAAAGATCCTGGATTTCTTTCTTGTTTAAAATTCACTAGTGGCTATCCTACAGGAAGAAAGAGTAAAAAGCCTCCATATAAACACATTTTTATTATCAGAATGCAACAGATGCATCAATGATCAGTTGTTAGACTGATAAAAATACTACTCCCCTCAAAAGCCTCTTCTCAAACATTAAAATCCATCAAAAAAAGAAAAAAGAAACCATTTATGTCCAGGATCATCACAAAAATGGCAAGACTTACAATGAGGGGTGCATGATTTATTCTGTAGCCGCTCCAACAATTAACTCCTGTGACCCAATTTAACATTCCTCTCTCTTCTTCTCGACTGAGTTTCATCAGCTAATTCATGAGTTTGGTATTTAGCAAGGTCATTTCTCACAGGTCAACTCAGCTTCTACTTTATGGAGAAATTAAGATTGTTATAGAAAAAATTAATATCTTTTTTTTTTTTTCACTTTCAAAAAAATTTTTGAGCATCCAAAAGAGAGGACTTCAAGTGGAGAGGAAGGGAATGGAATTAAAACTCAGAGGAGGGGTTGCATATAACAGTACAAAAGTCTCTGACCTGGCCCAAGTTGCCTCAGAAGTAGAAAAATCTGGTTATCGTCAGGGAGCCCCAGTTCTTGAGTATGTGTACTGTTAAACATGGTTCCTGTAGACCTTTCTTTGTCAATCAAAAAGTGCCTGTTGTGTCCAGAGGCAAGGCAACCTTTTATGAGTTAGTCTTCCTTTTATCTTCAAGTGTAGGTATTCTAAGAACAACTTTCTGGATATTGACCTGGATTAGATCACCTAATGTAGCCACTTTCCCATTTTTCCTATGTAGATAGCTGAAAAATAAAGCTTATAACTCCTAGGTAACAGGGAACAGGGCTTTTATCTCAGAGAGTAAGTGGGAATATGGAAGAATAAACCCAAATATGACTTGACAGCACCAACCTGATCTGTTGGTTGTGATTAAGTCAACATGTTGGCGCAACACATACATGTATGTGTATATAATATTTATAATCCTCAAATTATAATTTAAAGTTAAGAACACATGTTGAGATAACAAAAATATTTTGGTCCTTATAATAGAGGATCTCAATAAGTATTTCAGGAACATAGTAACGAAAACTTTGCTAGCATGAAAAATATAGTAGTCATTATAGAAAGGGTTTTTAGTTTGCAGTTATGAGATAAAATGTCAAAAGTCAATTATAGGTTTTTGTGACAAAAAATTAAACAATTATACATTTATAATACAAAAGAGTAGTATTTATTGACACATTATGATCTATTTAAATTTATTACCTTCGTTAATTATAGCTGTTCAATAATTTATATGGTATTGAAGAGTAATAATTTACATCATTTAGAATAATTTTCTTTTTTTAAATTTTCATGTATAAACAAAGATAAACTTTCAAATTATAAAATGAACTTACAAAATGGACAGAGAAATGTAGAACATTTCAAAGTTTATCATTTTTTTCAGTATTAGAAATTGTTTACAAGGTCTAATTCAAATGAGTTTTATGGTATAGCCATGCTTTGTAATTTATAAGAATTTTCAATGAAGAATTGTTCCTTAAACATATTATGAGTAAGCTCAGTTTTATCATGTCAAGAAAGTACAATTATTACTAACCTAAAGTATTTATTTTCATTAAGTTTTTGAAAGTCTTATGTAATGCTTCTAAATTTATTTTAGAAAAAAAAATATATTTTTTCCACTTATAATGCAGTAGTCATGTATGGATGTGAGAGTTGGACTGACTGTGAAGAAGGCTGAGCGCCAAAGAATTGATGCTTTTGAACTGTGGTGTTGGAGAAGACTCTTGAGAGTTCCTTGGACTGCAAGGAGATCCAACCAGTCCATTCTGAAGGAGATCAGCCCTGGGATTTCTTCGGAAGGAATGATGCTAAAACTGCAACTCCAGTACTTTAGCAACCTCATGCAAAGAGTTGACTCATTGGAAAAGACTCTGATGCTGGTAGGGATTGGGGGCAGGAGGAGAAGGGGACGACAGAGGATGAGATGGCTGAATGGCATCACGGACTCGATGGACGTGAGTCTGAGTGAACTCCAGGAGTTGGTGATGGACAGGGAGGCCTGGAGAGCTGCGATTCATGGGGTCGCAAAGAGTTGGGCACGACTGAGACTGAACTGAGCTGAACTGATAATTTATGAGAAAATAATGTTATACAAGTTTTTAAGAGAATATTACAAAATAAATTCTAGATTTTCCCAACAGTACTAGTCAAAATAAATCAACCAATGCTATTGTAAAGTAAAATAAAGTAAAAATAAAAATTAAAAAAAATAAATCAACCAACGCACTGTAATTAAATCACAGAAACAAAATTGTGCCTTAAGCAGCATTCAATAATTAATGTGGCACTTAGCTTGTGTCTAGTGGTTTTCCCTACTTTTTTCAATTTAAGTCTGAATTTGGCAATAAAGAGTTCATGATTCAAGCTGCAGTCAGCTCCCAGTCTTGGTTTTGATGACTGTATAGAGCTTCTCCATCTTTGGCTGCAAAGAATATAATCAATCTGATTTCGGTATTCACCATCTGGTGATGTCCACGTGTAGAGTCTTCTCTTGTGTTGTTGGAAGAGGGTGTGTGCTTGACCAGTGCGTTCTCTTGGCAAAACTCTGTTAAGCCTTTGCCCTGCTTCATTCTGTACTCCAAGGCTAAATTTACCTGTTACTCCACATATTTCTTGACTTCCTACTTTTGCATTCCAATCACCTATAAAGAAAAGGACATCTTTTTGGGTGCTATTTTGAAAAGGTCCTGTAGGTCTTCATAGAACCATTCAACTTCAGCTTCTTCAGTTTTACTGGTTGTGGCACAGACTTGGATTACCGTGATATTGAATGGTTTGCCTTGGAAATGAACAGAGATCTTGGAAGGAAAGTTATGACCAAACTAGACAAAATATTATAAAGCAGAGACATTACTTTGCCAACAAAAGTCCACCTAGCCAAAGCTATGGTTTTTCCTGTTGTCATGTATGGATGTGAGAGTTGGACTATAAAGAAAGCTGAGCACCGAAGAACTGATGCTTTTGAACTATGGTGTTTGAGAAGACTCCTGAGAGTCCATTTGACAGGAGACACAACAAATCCATCCTAAAGGAAATCAGTCCTGAATATTCTTTGGAAGGACTGATACTAAAGCTGAAACTCCAATCCTTTGGCCACCTGATGTGAAAAAACGACTCATTTGAAAAGACCCTGATGCTGGGAAAGATTGAAGGCAGGAGGAGAAGGGAACGACAGAGGATGAGATGGTTGGATGGCATCACCGAATCAATGGACATGAGTTTGAGTAAACTCCAGGAGTTGGTGATAGACAGGGAGGCCTGGCACCTGGGTTCAGTCCCTGGGTTGGGAAGAATCTATTGAAAAGGAAATGACTACTCACTCCGATATTCTTGTCTGGAGTATTCCATGGACAGAGGAGTCTGGTGGGCTACAGTCCATGGGATTGCAGAGTCCACAAGCCTGTTGACTTCAAGTCAACAAAGCTGTTTATTGTCTCTGAAGGTTATGAACCCATCTGTGCCTTCATGAGTTATGTATTTCCTACTGTGAATGTCTTCTCTCTCAGTCGCTTCCAGTTCAATTCTACACTGGCTGTCATAGCATCTATAAAAGCTTCGCCACTGGAATTCTTATCTGAGACACAGTAAAACAAGCTTTATACATATATAAATATATATACATATTAATAAATATTCTGTTTATATCTGTACTTCTGTCTAGTTGTATTATGGGCAGTGCTGGTGGCTCAGTTGTGTCCAACTCTTTGCAACCCCATGGGCTATAGCCCACCAGGATCCGCTGTCCATGGGATTTCCCAGGCAAGAATACTGGAGTGGGTTGGCATTCCCTTCTCCAGGGGATCCTCCTGAGCCAGGGATCGAACCTGGGTCTCCTGCATTGCAGGCGGATTCTTTACCTCCTGAGCCACCAGGGAAGCCCAGTTGTATTGTAGAAAGGGAAAAATATTTTCCCAAATTGTTGTCTTTGCTTTCAATACAATTTATTTGTTTTGTATATACATACGTATACACTATGTATAAACACATATATGATATATACACATGTTATATATACATACATAACACAGATAAACATTATATATAATACATATATTCTACATATATATGTATATATTTTTAACATATTCATATAAACACACACACATATCATAATCCTAACAAGTTCACAGTATTTCTGAAAATGTAATAGTGTGCTCTTGCAAGCTGAGATGAGCCTGCCCAAGTACACAATTGATTCAACTACTTTGCTTCTGATGAGCTGCTGCTTCAGATTGCCTGAGTACCTCCAATTGATAAATATAAAAAATTCCTTTCCAAAAACAGTCCCTCGCTCTAGTACCCCCAGACTCGCAAAAATGGTGAGCAAAGTACGGTCAAACATGGTGATGCTTTATCCTACTTTATTCTGCTTGATGAACTAAGAAAACTCTGCATATGATGCAGGTAGAGGATAATGAATGAGAAGTTATGAGAGACACTCTATATACTCAATATTTAACATTTCTGAGTTTCCAGGACACCTCAGGTATTTCACATGATATAATCTGATTAATTATTACCTGGAAACTAAAAATTCTGTTTTTTTAAAAAAATTTTTTCTCTGTCTTGTATCAGCATCCCACAACTTATTTTATATAGCAGACTGACTTTTAGGGATAGATAAGTTCATTACTCTGTCATTTGTGCCATTTCTAGCTTTTAAAATGTCACTGAGTAAGTGTAAAAGTAGTTTTTAAGACACTCCTCAAGTGTTTAAGTAGTGATCCACTACTTACTGTGTTTAAGACAGTCTGGTTCTCCCACTGACTTGCTGTGTTACCCTGGCAATTTGCCTGACTCACTATTGCTCCTATCAACCAGACAGGAGATTTAGTAGGGGAAGCCAAGGAGTAAGTGTTTCTCTCTTACTACTTGTTGGTGAGAGGAATCTTTAAAGATAAAAGATAAACAATCTTTAAGTAAATTTTTATGTAAAAACAAAATAAAAAACCAAGCATATAAATAGAGTGTAGAATAGAAATTATAGGTTAAATTAAGGTCAGTAAAGTATATGTGTGCATGTGTGCTTGGTCGCTTTTATTGTGTCTGACTCTTTCCTATGGACTGTAGTCCACCAGGCTCCTAAATCCATGGGATTTTCCAGGCAAATATACTGGAGTAGGTTGCCATTTCCTTCTCTAAGAGTTCTTCCTGACCCAGGGATTGAACTCTTATCTCCTGCTTTGCAGGCAGATTCTTTACTGACTGAGCCATCAAGGAAGCCCAAAATATACATTTACTCCCCAAATTAGAACAAATAGAATAATACCAGGTTTTCTTTTAACTGTGTCTGTAACAAATGAGGAGGAAAAATAATTTCCTTGAAACAAGTAGATATTTTTATCTCTGACTCATAGTTAAGCATAACAGTAAAAAAAAAAAGCTCACTCATTATACAGGAAAATGCTAGCAATTAAAATATAAAATAGATCTTTAGACATTATTACTTTATATACATATGCATAAAAAGAAGATGTATGTAAGTAAAAACCAGGTATTTCATATGCTCATAAAGACCACTACAAAGAAATATCCCAATTGTTCTGATTATGGTCATCATCTTTATCTATTTGGGCAGCTAACCCAAAATACCATAAACTGGAAAGCTTGTAAACAACAGATATTTATTTCTTACAGATCCAGAGGCTGGAAGTCCAAGATCAGGGAGTCAATATGGACATATTCTGGTGAGTACTCTTCTGCCTGTTTTACCGTGAATACCTCTTGGCTGTGTCTTCATAGAGTGTAAAGGGCTAGGGACCTCTCTGAAGGCTCTTTTATTATTAGGGCAAAGCCCATCCAGAGGGCTTTGCCCTAATAACTTAAGCACCTCCCACTCTCTCCGTCTCCTAACAATATTATCTTTGAGGATTAAGATTTCAATGTATGAATTTTGTGGTGACATGAACACTCAGACTATAGCAATCATATTAATTTAAAATTTTTTTTCATAAACAGAAAAGTAATTAAAATATCACACACACAATCCCTCTCTCTCTTTACAATACATAGAGTGCCAGACCCATTTTGGTTATATTAAGCAGAAAATTTTGTGACACTTTGTTTAGTTTATTGGCAAGAATATTATAAATACTTGTTAAATGAGTGACATGCATTCATTGTTTTCTATTTCTGCATCACAAATTGCCATAAATTAGTGTTCTCTGCTCAGAGTCTCTGCAGACTGACAATAAGGCCTTTGCCAGGATTGGGTTCTCAGCTGGATGTAGGAGGTCCTTATCCAAACCATTCAAATGTTGATAGAATTTAGTTCCTTGCAGTTGCAGAACTGAGATCCACTTTTCTTCCTTGCTGTTGGCCTGGGGTTGCTGTTGGTTTGTAGATGCTACCACTTGGGTCATGTGATCTAGCAGCTTCAGTGATGTTATACAGCAGGAGTCAGTGAACTGTCCCTGCAGTCAGTCAGATGGTGAACATTTTAGGCTTTGAGGGCCCTTGGGTCATTTGATGCCACTGCTAAACACTGTTGATGTCTAACTATTCAACCCTGTTATTAAGCAGAATTACTTTACTCTATGGTTGTAGTACAGACACAGCCACAGACAATACATAAATGATATGACTGTGTCCCCATACAATTTGAATGATAAAAATGGGCCCTGAGTGAGATTTGGCCCATGGACTATAACATGCTGGGGCTTCCTAGGTGGCTTAGTGGTAGAGAATTCGCCTGCCAATACAGGAGACTTGAGTTTGATCCCTGGGTCAGGAAGACCCTCCAGAGAAGGAAATGGCAATCCATTTCAGTAGTTTTGCCTGGGAAATCCTGTGGACAGAGAAGGCTGGTAGACTATAGTTCATGGAGTCACACAGAGATGCACATGACTGAACGACTGAGCACACATATAGCACATAGTTGATCCACAATGTGGTCTTAGTTTCAGATGTGCAGCAAAGTGATTCAGTTGTACATACTCAGGGAAGAGTTTTTAAAGACGACATTTGGAGTAAGAGTTGGAGAATATGTGTTCAGCTCATGGACATTCTTCTGATTGGTTGGTGGTGAAGTAACACGGTGATGTTTAGAGAACTTTAATCATTGACTTTCTGGTTCCAACCAGTCTGAGATCTACATGCTTGTGATCTGCATGGAGTCACCATTCCCCACCAGGTGAGGGTCTTAGTTTCACAGAACAGCTCAAAGATCTGCATCAGATTGTTACTATATCCCTTTAGGAGGAACTAGGAATCATGTGACTATTGTTCAAGCTTCTGTTACATCTCTTGCTTGACTGCTTTCCTTTGTTTCTGCCTTTTCCACTTCTATAATCATCTAGTGTTTGCATCTGCTCTTTGAAGCTCCAGGAAAACCAAACAAGAAGTGAAGGGTACAGAGGGGCTTATACCTAAGTGTATATGTGTGTTAAGTTGCTCAGTCATGTCTATTTCTTTGCAACCCCATGGACTGTAGTCCACCAGGTTCCTCTGTCCATGGAGTTCTCCAGGCAAGATTACTGGAATGGATTGTCATGCCCTCCTCCAAGGGATCTTCCCAACCCAGTGATCGAACCAGAGTCTCTTATGTCTCCTGCATTTCAGGTGGGTTCTTTACCACTAACGCCACCTGAGAAGCCCTGGGAAGGCTCCATAATGTTCTGCTCAGTTTCATAGTGAGTTTGATATCCTTTATTCAAGGGAAAACAATCCATGGATTGGATGAGTACAGTGTCTCACAAACAGTGGAACACTTCCCAGTGGACGTGTTAGCCAAAATTTCAGAAACAGAGACCTGATTGAAATTAAAAGGTGTTTATTTGGGGCTTATCTAGGGCTGCAATGTGGGGAAACACAGATTCTAGGACTTGAATTGTGTTCCCTCGGACTACAAAATGGGGGAGGCTTATAAAGGCAAAAAAGTTGCAAAGTTACATTTAATTACATGACTTGTTAATCAAGAATTATAATTGGAGCTGGCAAGAATTGGGATGCTTGTTAAGTAAGGATTGGTTGGGATCCAAAAATGCTGCATAGTTACAAGGGAGACCTTAAGACCACAAGGTTGCAGCTGGCAGGTGTTCTGAATACACTTTTGCGATGTCCTTGGACCCAGAGCAGTTCAAAGAAAGTTCAAGTTCTCAGTGGTACAGAGACGTGTTTGAGACCAGATCCTCTATTTTTGTGTGCCTGAACTGTGATCACTCCATTATAATTTAAATTTGTCATTGAATATTTGGGAAGAGTAAGTTTTATAAAATGTTGGAAATAGCCATTTGGAAACAGGGCATGATTGGCTTGAAGGTCAGGAGTTTCCTTAAAAGCTAGCAGGTTAGTCGGGGAATAAGGAAAAGAGATCTGACTTAAGTTGGTTGGGTGGGGTTGTATATCCGACCTTGTTTAGAACCAGGAAATCTTCACAGATTATTGGCAATCGAGAATCAGCTGCCTGGATACACATACTACATTTCTGGTCAAGTAGACCATTTACAGGGACACTAAATTTACCTAAATTTCAGTTTTCTGACACAGCACACCAAGTAGCAGCAGCTCCATCTTGGACTTAGAAACATTTCAACACTAGGTTCTCAGTATACATGGAGTGTCTTGTAGTGAGTAAAACAGACATTAAGTATCAAAACAGTCAAATATTATAAATTGTCTTAAGTGGTCTTACAGAAAACAAGAGCACTAAGAGAGAAATATGAGAACTACTTTAAAACCAGGTTTCTGGGCAAAAGTATCATTGAGAAAATGTTAAGAAATATGAAAAATTAGAGGACGGGAAAAAAAGGAAGTAAGGGGAAAAAAAGGAAGTAAGGAGAAGAGGTCTTAAGGTTCAGAAGAGCTTGGCACATTCAAGGAATTGAAAGAAGGCTAAAATAAACTATCAGTATGCAGAGACAGGAGGGAAATTTGAGGTGAGAGAGGTGGGAATGAGACAGATACCAGTCTTATGTAGAGCACTCCTTCTTAACCAGGACAACAGTGCCCTCAAGGGGACAAAAATTGGTTTTGGGTCAGGAAGGAGGTGAATCTTACTGTATGAAGCACAGATACTTACAGTTAATTAATAGGTATAGATTATATCTATGGTGTTATAATTTAACGCAGAGGCCATGATTAGGAAAAAAATGTCTTAAATAAAAACTTTCTAAGGACTGAAAATGAGTATAAGTTTGAGAACCATCAACTTAGGGTAACACCAGTCCTGTTATTTCTTAATAATTCTCCAATTTCAGTGGCCTAACAGCAATACATTTCTCATTAATATGTTCATGTAGCTTTGCTTTCTTCCACTTGATTGAAGTACACACTGCTTCTAAATTTGGGTTCAGACAGTTCTCAATGCCTTAAAGTTGGGAACTCTGAGCTCAGAATCCAGGATCTTGCTGTCAGGTACATTGTCATGGTCTTATTCTCTATTAAATAAAAGATGATCATATGCTCTTGTCCCTTCACCCCTCCATTGTACAGTTACAAGATATCCATTATAAAAAATACCTGAACATTCAGAGAGGGGTAGATATGGGGGGTGAGTGGGGGTGGGAACACCATGAGGACCTGCCCTGGCAGAGATGGAAAAGTTACTTGATTAGATCCCAGTTCTCATCTGAGAACTAGCACCCGGGAACTTTGTCCTCTATGAACCTCAGCTGTATTCTGCGTGGTTTTTCCTACTTCATTTTCCTGGGTAGTCACAGGTAAAGTGGATGTTGGTTATACATTCCATGCTGGCTGTAAGGTTTTGGCCGACTGCTTTCTGCTTAGGCAAGTTTGGGGATCTGGTGGCAGTTCTAGCAATAAATGTCAAAGGTTTTCTGTGCCGGAATTTGGTTTCTTTGACAAGAAAATCCCTTACAACTTGGGTGGATTTCCCAGGTGGCACTAACGGTAAAGGAGCCATCTGCCAAAGCAGGAGATGTAAGAGACTTAGGTTCTATCCCTCAGTGGGGAAGATCCCCTGGAGGAGGGCATGGCAACCCTCACCAGTATTCTTGCCTGGAGAATCCCATGGACAGAGGAGGCTGGTTGGCTACAGTCCATGGGGTTGCACGGAATTGGGCACAATTGAAGTGACTTAATACAAATGTACAACTTGGGAAGGTTTTTGCTTCTAGCCAGTTCAGGGTACCAGGAACCATACCAAACTTCTTTCTTAGAAGTAGTTCTCAAGCCTGTCTTTTCTCTTGGTTCCTCTCCCCAACACCCTTCACTCTATGGGACTTTTAGGCTCTGAAATAACAGCTTATGTAACTTGACAGATGAATGAACAGAATAACTCCCTCTGGTGCCCACTAAAATGGACTGCCTTCTGCACTCAGTAGTAGCTGGTTTCCACAAATATTTCCAGGAATCCTCATGTGTGAACTGTCCAGCCACTCACATTTGTTCATCTGTCATTTTTTTTGGTCAAATTAAAGCACATCTCCCACCACTATCACAAATAAATCTCAACATTTCCATCAATATACTAAAAATTTATTTCTCTCTTATCTAACAGAATGGCTGGTTTTTCCACTTATCCTAAGAACTGTCTTCCATGAAACAATTCAGAGAAACAATTTCTTTCATTGTGTGCTTCTGGCTGATAGAGGTAAAAAATGGAGGCAGGAGGGGAGTGAAATAGGAAATGGCAACCCATTCCAGTATTCTTGCCTGGAAAATTTTATGAACAGAAGAGCCTGCTGGGCTATAGTTTATGGGGTTGCAAAGAGTCAGACATAACTGAGTGAGCACAAACAAGGGGCCACCCTGAATCCAGGGTGATCTCATCTCAGAATCCATAATTACATGTGCAAAAGTCATTTTTCCACATAAGGTCACCTTTGCTGGTTCTGGGGATTACAATTTGGACATACCTTTTGGGGACCACTATTAAACCTGGTACAATCTGGTAAGAAAAAAAAAAAAACCAAACCAAAACAAAACAAAACAAAGGTGGGGTGGGTGAGAGGACAGAACATGCATTTAACTTCCTCCTCTGTCTTGGTCCAAATGTAACATATATCACCTGTTGAGAACTAAAGGTCTGAGGGTTTTCACTACTTGCAGATCAACAGGTTAGACTGCCGTAGCTTCATGAATGCAGACAGAAGGCACAAGATTCCTGAGTCAGAAACTGTGGACAGTCTATCACTTACCCCAAAGCAGGTAAAGAGTTTCGAGCTGTCTTCTGCAGTTTCAATAGAGTTATCAAGGAGGTCGATGATCAAACTATATTTAAGTCACACAGGTGATGATTTGGAGACCCAGCAGTGACAAAAACTTTGCAAGCTGCGTGGCCTGAAGGATTTTAGTTCTGGACCATGGATTCTACTTGTGCACCTTGCAGGGGAAGCTCAGAGTCCAAACCCTGGAAAGTGAAAAATAGTGAAAGTCCCTCAGTCACGTCCTACTCTTTGTGATTCACTGGACTAGTGAGTAGGCCACCAGGCTTCTCTGTCCATGGGATTCTCCAGGCAAGAGTTCTGGAGTGGGTTGCCATTCCCTTCTCCAGGAGATCTTCCTGACCCTGGGATTGAACTCAGGTCTCCTGTATTGCAAGCAGATTATTTACCCTCTGAGCCACCAGGGAAGGCCAACCCTTGGGTCACCAGGGAATTTCAGCAGTCAATAAAATTTGGCATCAGTGTATACATGGGAGATATACAGGAAAGCTTGCGACCCCATGGACTGTAGCCCACCAGGCTCCTCCATTCATGGAATTTTCTAGGCAAGAGTACTGGAGTCGGTTGCCATTTCTTTCTCCAGAAATGGTCCAAGTGAGCAGCAAAATATCATCTTCAGCTAAAGACGAAAGATACCGAGGAGAGGAAATTCAATTCAAGGGAAGATGAGTGTAGAAAATGTTTGGTAAACAGAGGTTGCCCTGCCCTGCAGATAAGTCTCTCAGGTGAAAAGTTATCTTTGATAATAGGTCCCTTCCCAGGTGGCACTAGTGGTAAAATAATCCACCTGCGAGTGCAGGAGATATAAGAGATGCCAGCTCGATTCCTAGGTTGGGAGGATCCCCTGAAGGAGGGCATGGCAACCCAACTTTGGTATTCTTGCCTGGAGAATCCTTATGGACGGAGGAACCTGGTGGGCTACAGTCCATGGGGTTACAAGGAGTTGGACATGACTGAGCGACTTGGCAGGTACACAGGCCCCTTGCTAGTACAGGTTCCCTTTCTAATGTGAAATAAATGTAGATTTCCTTTAGTAAAGGGTAACCTCTCTGTTTTCAGAGTTTCTCCTATGTCTGCAGCTTTTTTTTTTTTTTTTTAATAGCTCAAAACGATCCTTATGCCAAGAAGGCCCACTCTCGGACCATGGAAGGGGTCCCCCTTCCTGCAGCAGAAGTGTGCTACCTTCCATGTTTTGGGGTGACATATTCTGCTGCCCTTCAATAGTCAAAAAGAGGGACACTAGGAGGTTCAAAGGGGTCACTGGGTCCAGCAGCTCTGAAATACAGCTGGTCACATGTTTCACATCTCTTGATTAGTTTTCAAAATCTGGGTTTAACCCTAAGTGTCATTCAGCTCCACTCTGGTTTTCGCCTTTTTCATGGAAGATAACACACTTCTGTTGCAGGAGGGGGGACCCCTTCCACAGTCCAAGAGTGGGCTCTTGTCGAACACTAGAAATAATCATATGAGGAGACACGGGCTAACACAGCAAAAGACTTGTTAGGAAGGGGTGCCGGGTTGGAGAGCAGAAGGGTAAGAAACCCAGGAGAACTGCTCTGCCACGTGGCTCACAACACAGCCTTGGGTTTCATGGTGATGGGATTAGTTTCCAGGTTGTCTCTGGCCAATCACTCTGATTCCGCATCCTTCCTGAGGGCGCTCCCATGGTTCAGTCATGGTGGATTCTAGTGAGGGGAATCCTGGGAGGTGGTAGGACATATGGGTTGGAATCTCCTCTCTTGAGTTTTCCTGAATTCTTCTGGTAATTTGTTAGTTCTGTGTTCCTTACCAGGACCTCCTTTTTAAGATAACTTGTTCAAGTGGTTGTGACTATGGTGCCTGTCCAGGGCGAGTGGTTTCAGTGTTTTCCCTAACTCTTCTAAAGCTGAATAATTTTATCAGTGCTCTTCCTGCCTGCAGAATTTTGGAGATCTGACAACTGCGTTTCATCTTGCACTCTGTCTGCCCTTTCAGTCCAATAAGCAGTGTTTCCCCCCCCCCCCCCCCGCCCACCCTTTTTTAAAAAAAATAAGCTAAGCTTTTCAAAAACTTTGTAGGGCTCCCCTGGACTTCAGTGGAATTAACTTCATTTGATAAAACCCATTTCTACAGATCTTTCCAAATTAATGCCTTCTCTGTTATAGCTTCCCACTGAGATGGATAAGGGTCAGTGCCCCTTAAACCTCCTAGAGGCCCCTGGTTTGATTAAGAGAATCTAACAGGCACACTCTTCATCTTTTAAAGGATTTTTTGTGTGTGAGTGAATACTTCTTTTTTTTTTTTCTGAAGTTTCAGCAGAAGTTTAAAAAGTCACATTTTTGGGTTTTTCTTTGCCATCTTAACACCTGAGGCTGTCCAAATTCATCAAGTCCTGGATCCTTTTTGTTTAACAGTTTACCCTCAATTTCTCCCTCTTCTAAGCAGAAGAAGAAACAGGTGGCATATTTACCCCTGGAAAATATTTACTTATTTATGGAATGCAAGATCTTAGTTCCCTGACCTGGGATTGACCCCATGACCTCTGCACTGTAAGCGCAGAGTCTTAACCACTGGACCGTCAGGGAAGTCCGAGAGCATTAAGTTTTATTCAGTGGGAATTTTTAGGACTTCAAGCCTCTGAGGCAGCATCTCAAGTAACCCTGAGAGAACTGCTCTGAGGAAGCGAGGGGAGGAGGAGTCAGGTTATTTAGAAGGGAAGGTAGTCTAAACATCCAAAAATGATTGTTAATTAAAGAAAGCCAGGTATCTCGAGTTATGGAATTTGTTGCTTTTATATTTATGGGAAGATACAAGAGTCTGGGCTCTTTGACATCATTCCTTTGATATGCACCTCAGCTATTTGGGGCCAGTTTCCTGCATTCTCACACCCTGAGTTTCCTCAGGGCTCAGCCTAGGGAGGGGCTTTCCTGGCGGCTCAGACAAAAGAATCTGCAAGCAGTACAGGAGACCCTGTTCAATCCCTGAATAGGGAAGATACCTGGAGAAGGGAAAGGCTTACACGCTCCAGTATTCTTGCCTGGAGAATCCCATGGATAGAGCCTTTATATTAGCTCCCTTGGACCGTCATAAAATATCACAAACTAGGTGGCTTAAAGCAAGAGGAATTTTTTCCCTCACAGCTCTGGAGGCTGGAGATCTGAAATCAAGGTGCTAGCAGGGCTGCATTTCCTCTGAAGTCTCTTGAGAAAGATCCTTCATTGCCTCGTCCTAATATTACTATTAATACTCGGAGTCCCTGCTGATTCACACCACTCTTAACCTCCATCATCATGAAGTCTTCTTGCCTGCCTTACACCTTCAGATGGTGTCCCTTTCCTGTGTGTCTGTCCAAATGTACTTTTTCTTACAAGGACACCAGCTATTGTACTAAGCCCCCCCTAAATCCCTTTGTGTGTGTGTGCTCAGTCGCTCAGTTGTGTCCAACTCGTTGTGACCCCATGGACTTTAGCCTGCCAGGCTCCTCTGTCCATGGAATTTTCTAGGCAAGAAAAAACTGGAGTGAGTTGCCACTTCCTACTCCAGGGGATCTTCTTGACCCAGGGATTGAGCCATGTTTCTTGTATCTCCTGAACTGGCAAGCATATTTTTTTTAACCAGTAATGCCACCTGGGAAGCCCTTTGAAGACCAATTCATTAGTCACTGAAATTCAAAAAGTGTGCAGTGCCAAGGTTAGAAGCAACTTTCCTACAACTCATGGGAGAATCCCTTGACACTATTGGGATGGGAGGTATACCAATATAATATACCAATTCCTACTATACATTAGATGTAGTGAAAGTGAAACTGAAGTCCTCAGTCGTGTCCGACTCTTTGTGACCCGTGGACTGTAGCCCACCAAGCTCCTCTGTCCATGGGATTCTCCAGGCAAGAATACTGGAGTGGGTTGCCATTGTAGAAGCAACCAAAAAAAAAAAAAGACATCAAATTGGTTCACAGGTCCCACCCACAAGGTCACATCAGCTTTCCTCACTTACTGTGCCCCCTATGAAAGTGAAAGTGAAAGTCGCTCAGTCCTGTCCGACTGTTTGTGACCACATGGACTATACAGTCCATGGAATTCTCCAGGCGAGAATACTGGAGTGGGTAGCCTTTTCCTTCTCCAGGGGATCTTCCCAACCCAGGGACATAACCCAGGTCTCCCACATTGCAGGTGGATTCTTTACCATCTGAGCCCAGGGAAGCCCTGACCCCTATGAACCCTATCCAACCTGTATTAACTGTATTTGGGCATTTTGTCTTCCCTGGGCACCCCTGGGCACCTCTTCTCACTTCCATGAAAGTGAGAAGGTTGGCCCTTTGGGTGGCTGATCCTGTAGAGTCACAGAAGTTTAAAACCCTCCATATCCCAAAGTTCAGAGTGTATATGGCCTTTGATCCTCCTTGGGACCAGAGAGACCTTGGCCCTACCACAGATTCTCTTTATCCTTACAGCCAATGAAATTGGAATAGAATGGGAGTGAGGGTCCAGTGGGTGAAGAGGGAGATCACAGCTTCACATTGGTTGGCAGGGCACATTTGTTTTTAGGTTCAGCTGTCAGCCACTCAGGGCTCAACCAAATGAAGTCTTTTTCTTCATTCATCTGTCTGCCCTGGGTCTTAATTGCAGCCTGTGGGATTTTGAGGTGGAAGTATGTGAACTCTTAGTTGTGGCTTGTAGGATCTATTTCCCTGACCAGGAATTGAACCTGGGCCCCCTGCACTGGGTGCAGGAAATCTTAGCCACTGGACCACCAGGAAACTCCCTCAACCAAATAAAGTTCTAATGCTTATACTACATGTAGAGTTCCATATTATATAGCAAGATCCTCATCGCCAACATCATTTCAGCTTAGGAGCTCCTCGGCTCAGGTGCCACAACTGCATCGTCTTTTGCATGGAGCTGTGGAACTGTGGAGAGGGCCACCCCATCTTCCTGATAATAGCTCTTCCTCTACTTACCCAGATAAGAGTGAAAATGACCAAGGCACCATTTGACCAGTTTGAATCATATTTCTCATCACTCAGCCTCTTTAACTTCTTTAACAGGCAGGGCACTGCTGCCCCCTCATCCTCCCACCGTTCAGTACATGGGTGACACCACTCACTAATGAGTTCCCGGTAATCAAGCCACTGATCTCAGAGTGTGGGGTCATTGTCCTTTCTCTTTCAGCAGCCCCTCGCCATAGACAGAACCATCAAGAACTGTGAAGAGTCTGAGATTTTACCTTGGTTGTTGTTGTGGTTGTTCAGTCGCTTAGTTGTGTTCAGCTCTTTGCGACCCATGGACTGCAGCATGCCAGGCTTCCCTGTCCTTCACCATCTCCTGGAGCTTGCTCAAACTCATGTCTATTGAGTCAGTGATGCCATCCAACCATCTTGTCCTCTGTTGTCCCCTTCTCCTCCTGCCTTCAATCTTGCCCAACGTCAGGGTCTTTTCTAATGAGTTGGTTCGTCACATCAGGTGGCCAAACTATTAGAGCTTCAACTTCAGCGTCAGTCCTTCCAATGAATATTCAGGACTGATCTCCTTTAGGATGGATTGGTTTGATCTCCTTGCAGTCTAAATGACTCTCAAGAATCTTCTCCAACACCACAGTTCAAAAACATCAATTCTTTGCTGCTCAGCCTTCTTTATGGTCCAACTCTCACATCCATACATGACTACTGGAAAAACCATAGCTTTGACCAGATGGACCTTTGTTGGCAATGTACGTCTCTGCTTTTTAATATGTTATCAAAGTTGGTCATAGCTTTTCTTCCAAGGAGCAAGCATCTTTTAACTTCATGGCTGCAGTCACCATCTTCAGTGATTTTGGAGTTTGAGAGCCACCTTCTGCAGTGAAGAGTTTGAGATTTTACCCTACCTACTGGTTAACCAAGGAAGGGGACCAGAATATGTGACCCTAAAACATACTACTTTTGCATAACGATTATTTTGAGTTGATGGCAATTGAGGAACATTGGACACAGGGAAAACTCTAAAGAAGGAAATTTATTTTTATAGAGAAAATTTAAATTTGTAAAGGTGTCTCCTCTTCCTGTGCCAGGAAGAGGAACTCTTCATCCTAGGAACACAATACCTGAGATGACTCTAGATTCTTATCAGCCATTCTTTCCAATGTGAAGAAATTCTTGCAAGGCTCTTGGCAGGTGAAATGGTACATTCTACTTCTAACCAATTAGCTTTAAGATTTTTAGTTCAAAAAATTATTTACAAAATCAGGAAAATATTCTTATCTTTATAGTCTCAATTTATTGATGCTATTTCATGATGTCAATGTATCATATGTAGATTATATTGAGGTGCTATCATTTATCTTGGCACTTCATAATGCTAAACACAATGGCTAGCTATGTAGTATTAAAACTCAATTGTTTAAAATAAAATAAAAATTGATTCATGAAGTTATTTGAACTACTACCATATTCTAGGACACCAGCTTTTGCTACTTTTTTTCTATTTTTTGGTGAGGGACCAACACTAATCCTCAGAGCTCCTTGAGACCAATTAAATGTGTCTGTGATTGGCTAGCCAAGGTTAGTAAAACATCCACTTGAAATGAAAATTTATTAGCAGCATAGTTGTAATAGCTTGCCTAACTCGCTATAGACTATCATACACATTGAATATGATTTTAAAACAGAAAATCAATTGAACCTCTCATGACTCTAAAGTATATTCAGAGGGTAAGGCAATATACCCTGTTGAAAGCAGCAAGAAATCAGGTCATCTTCCTTACGTTTCCACTCAGAGGTGGGTAAAATTTAATTACTATTCCATACATGAAAGTCAGTGTAATGTAGGTAAGAATATGGCCTTTGGAGTCAGACAGGCATAGGACTGAGTCACATCTGCTCTTTGCTGTTTGGCCATAAACAAGTTACATAATTTTTCTGTTAAAAAACAGAATTCAACTGAATAAAATTTGAAGATTTTTTTTGACTTTATTCAATGATTCATGAATGGGGCAGAATCCAATCTGGCTGATAGAAAGGGGTGCCAAGGAGCTTTCTAAAGTGAAGGACGTTCACGGGCAGAATGGAGTGGCAACAAGGAAGATAACAGGCCAAAAGCAGGTTGGTTATTGCAATATTACTTTCCTTTGGAGGCTGGAGGTGATCTGTCAGGTGGATTAACTAGTGATTCCTTAATCAGGTGATTCCTGATTTTCTGGTTTAAGATTCCATTACAAGCAGAAACTGTAGTTAGCTTAAATCTTAAGTTGGTGACATAGGGTTTAGCACAGGTAACTCCATTTTGGATCTATCATCTTGTTTTTAAAATCATTAAGTGTCAATTTCTTCTTCTATATTACATACATAAAATTGGCAACTCCTTTATCAGTTCTTGATAGAATTACAGGAGAGATAATGTGAAATTATACCTCAGTACCTGAGTACATACACAATTAATGTTTGCTTTTTAAAAAATAGTTTATTGTGTATGTGTTAAGACTATGAAGCTTCCCATCATAATGCAAATATCCTAATTTTACATTCAGTTCAGTTAAGTTCATTTGCTCAGTTGTGTCTGACTCTTTGTGACCCATGGACTACAACACACCAGGCTTCCCTATCCATCACCAACTCCCGGAGCTTTCTCAAACTCATGTCATATCCTCTGTTGGCCCCTTATCCTCCTGCCTTCAATCTTTACCAGCATCAGGGTCTTTTCAATGAGTCAGTTCTTCACATCAGGTGGCCAAAGGATTGGAGATTCAGCTTTAGCATGCGTCCTTCCAATGAGTATTCAGGACTGAATTCCTTTAGGATGGGCTAGTTGGATCTCCTTGCAGTCCAAGAGACTCTCAAGAGTCTTCTCCAACACCACAGTTCAAAAGCATCAATTCTTAGGTGCTCAGCTTTCTTTATAGTTCAAGTCTCACATCTATACTTGACTACTGGAAAAACCATAGCTTTGACTAGATGGACCTTCATTGGCAAAGTAGTGTCTCTGCTTTTTAATATGCTGTCTAAGTTGGTCATAGCTTTTCTTCCAAGGAGCAAGTGTCTTTTAATTTCATGGCTGCAGTCACCATCTCCAGTGATTTTGGAGCCTAAGAATATAAAAGACTGTCACTGTTTCCATTGTTTCCCCTTCTATTTGCCATGAAATGATGGGACTAGATGCCATGATCTAAGTTCTTTGAATGTTGAGTTTTAAGCCAACTTTTTCACTCTTCTCTTTACTTTCATCAAGAGGCTTTTTAGTTCCTCTTCACTTTCTGCCATAAGGGTGGTGTCATCTACCTATCTGAAGTTATTGATATTTCTCCTGGCAATCTTGATTTCAGCTTGTGCTTCATTCAGCCTGGCATTTGCATTTCTCATGATGCACTTTGCATGTATGTATATAAATTAAATATATGTATATACAAATGTATATATGTATATACATGTATGTATATAGGTTAAATAAACAAGGTGACAATATACAGCCTTGAAAGACTCCTTTCCCAATTTGGAATCAGTCTGTTGTTCCATGTCCAGTTCTAACTGTAGCTTCTTGACCTGCATACAGATTTCTCAGGAGGCAGGTAATGTGGTCTAGCATTCACATCTCTTGAAGAATTTTCCGCAGTTTGTTGTCCACACTGTCAAAGACTTTGGATAGTCAATAAAGCAGAAATAGATCTTTTTCTGGAACTCTCTTGCTTTTATAATGATCCAGTGGATGTTGGCAATTTGATCTCTAGTTCCTCTACCTTTTCTAAATCCAGTTTGAACATCTGGAAGTTCATGGTTCACGTACTGTTGAAGCCCGGCTTGGAGAATTTTGAGCATTACTTTGTTAGTGTGTGAGATGAGTGCAGTTGTGTGGTAGTTTGAGCATTCTTTGGCATTGCCCTTCTTTAGGATTGGAATGAAGACTGACTTTTCCAGTCTTGTGGCCACTGCTGAGTTTTCCAAATTTGCTGACATATTGAGTGCAGCACTTTCACAGCATCATCTTTGAGGGTGTGAAATAGCTCAGCTGGATGCTTCCTAAGGCCCACTTGACTTCGCATTCCAGGATGTCTGGCTCTAGGTGAGTGATCACACCATTGTGGTTATCTGGGTCATGAAGATCTTTTTTGTACAGTTCTTCTGTATATTCTTGCCACCTCTTCTTAGTATCTTCTGCTTCTGTTAGGTCCATATCATTCCTGTCCTTTATTGTGCCCATCTTTGCATGAAGTGTTCCCTTGGTATCTCTAATTTTCTTGAAGAGAATTTTAGTCTTTCCCATTCTATTGTTTTCCTCTATTTCTTTGCATTGATCAGTGAGGAAATCATTCTTATTTCTTCTTGCTATTCTCTGAAACTCTACATTCAAATGGGTATATCTTTCCTTTTCTCCTTTGCATTTAGTTTTTCTTCTTTTCTCATCTATTTGTAAGGCCTTCTTTAGACAACCATTTTGCCTTTCTTTTTCTTGTGGATGGTCTTGATCACTGCCTCCTGTACAATGTCATGAACCTCTGTCCTTAGTTCATCAGGCACTCTACCAGATCTAATTCCTTAAATCTGTCACTTCCACTGTACAATTGTTAGGGATTTGATTTAGGTCATCCTTGAATGGTCTAGTGGTTTTCCCTACTTTCTTTAAGTTTCAGTTTGGCAATAAGGAGTTCACGATCTGAGCCAAAGTCAGCTGCCGGTCTTGTTTTTCTGACTATATAGAACTCCTCCACTTTGACTGCAAAGAATATAATCAATCTGATTTCAGTATTAACCATCTGGTGATGTCCATGTATAGAGTCTTTTCTTGTGTTGTTGGAAGAGGGAGTTTGCTATGGCCAGTGAATTCTTTTGGCAAAACTCTGTTAGCCTTTGCCCAGCTTCATTTTGTACTCCAGGCACAAACTTGCCTGTTATTCCAGGTACCTCTTGACTTCCTACTTTTGCATTCCAGTCCCCTATGACGAAAAGAATATCTTTTTTGGGTGTTAGTTTTAGGTGGTCTTGTAGGTCTCCACAGAACCATTCAGCTTCAGCTTCTTCAGCATTACTGGTTGGGGAATAGACTTGGATTACTGTGATATAGAATGGTTTTCTTTGGAAATGAACAGAGATGATTCTGTCATTTTTGAGACTGCATACAAGTACTGCATTTTGGACTCTTTTGTTGACTATGATGGCTGCTCTATTTCTTCTAAGGGATTATTGTCCACAGTAGTAGATATAATGGTCATCTGAGTTAAATTCGCCCATTCCAGTCCATCTTAGTTCGCTGACTCCTAAAATGTCTACAAGAGACCTAGGTTCAATCCCTGGGTTGGGAAAATCACCTGGAGAAGGGAATGGCAACCCACTCCAGTATTCTTGCCTGGAGAATCCCATGGGCAGAGGTGCCTGTGTGGGCTACAGTCCATGGGGTCACAAAGAGTCAGACACATCTGGGTGACTAACACACATTTATTAATATGCCCTTGTGCTAGGTCACTTTAGTCATGTCTGACTCTTTGCAACGCTGTTGACTGTAGTCCATCAGGCTGCTCTCTCCATGGGTTTCTCCAGGCAAGAATACTGGAGTGGGTTGCTGAGCCCCCCTCCAGGTGATCTTCCTGACCCAGGGATCGAACCTGTGTCTCTTGCATCTCCTGCATTGGCAGGCAGGTTCTTTACCACTAGCGCCACCTAGGAAGTCCATTATAGATTAATATCTTATACTAAAGATTTTGAGGAAAAATTAAAGAAAGCTAAAGATTCATGTTTTAATGTGAGTATAGTTGAAAGGAAAGAAAATAACTTCATTATGTACTGTATATATATAAATATATAACTTATTAGATCTGTTAGATATGTTACTTTATAAATCCTCTATAAGTTACTTTATAAATATAATTCCTATTTTCTTTATATAAGAAACTGTATTCTTTTAGACAGTTTTACAAGAATATAAAATACATAATGTCATAAATTGGAGAGAATCCAATAATAACTATAATATATACCTGTTTTACCCAGAGCAACATTGGAGAAAAAAATGATTGAAAAATAAAAGGCATCATCTTTATTTTTAACCATCAGATCTCATCTCTAAGTTCATAAATGCCCTTTAGCTATTTCTAAATTGAATTCACTCTTGGATAAATGGGAAGATTGAACAATAAGTTTGACTTTAGTGTTCATCTATAAACACAAAATATAATTTTACCTGAAAATGTTTTAAGATTTTGTTAGCCCATAAGTTTTCCAAGAAAGCATGCAGTTTTAATACAACCTATATGCAGGTTGTAAGACTTGGATGAAAAATTATGACTAAGGATCCTGGACCTTAAAGGTAATGCATGATATTCAAGTACTGTTAAAATGATTATCTGTAGAGAGAAATGGTAGATTACTCTAACTATAAAGTCATTGTAAGAAACAATGTCTTCTATAGGATATAGATTAGAGTAAGACACAAGACAACTCACATTACTTACCAACTCACCACAAGAATTTACACAAAGTATGGGGAAAAAAATTCAAGAGCAGTGATCAAAGTGGATCAACTCAACATTTATTTGTGAAACTCTGTGATCAAGTTAAGATAATTTTCACAAGTATGAAAAGCTGACATAGAAAACATAGGTAACCACCAGTGCTCCATTTCTAGGGATGGAGACAGCAAAGAGCAATACTCACAAGACTGGGTTGCTAGAAATTTCATTTTGTGCTACAGGAAAGCTAAGTCACCCAAGCAAAGTGTTTCTATCAGCTTCTTCCTGGAAGAAAAATTACATAGCATGATTGGGATATGAGAAAATTTGGAATAATAATATTAGTTGTAATGTTTCCTGCATTGAGTTGGAGAGAACTTGGCTTTGAGCTCAAGGCAATAGAAAAAAACAATTACTCTAAACACCTATTTTCCCCCTAATTTATATGGCTAAAGAAAGAACAATTACTTGTTTTGTATTTTTATATTCTCTTGTGTACAGAAAATCCTTAGAGATAGGTGGTTTTTGTTGTTGTTGTTGTTTGTTTGGTTGGTTGGTTTCCTGATTTCTCTCTTGAAGGGACAAATAAGATTAATTACTTACTGAAGGAAACCTTTATTTCTTAGATGTCATTTGACAATTAGAAAAGATTAAAAGCAAGCGAAGTAAAATTTCTGTGGCCCTGCATGTTCTTATTTATTCTTCAGGAAATCCAGTCTCCCCCTAGATAATCTCGGGACGTTCCTGGAATTGTCATACCCACTGCTCCAAGAAATGAGTCGTCTCCATAGCTACTGCATGCATTTCAGCACTTTCCGCTTTCTTCTTTTGCTCACTGAGTATCTCAGCTCTTGCTCTTCCCCAGATGTCGACTGTGCTACCAACACCCACCGGAGACACGGCTGCTCCTGCTGCTGCTACAGAGTCACAACGGGGCCCAGGAGCTGGCCTTCGTGCTGACCTTTGCACCGGCTACTGGTGACTGACAGTGTTGATGAGCACAGCCTAGCCCAGGAGTACTCCCAAATTTGCCATCTTTCACCTTTATCTTCACTAATCAGCATAAATGTTGTCTCTGATCTGAGTGCTCAGATTTTTGTGTCCCACATTATAGAAAAATATCTATTTCCCTTCTCTCTGTCCTAGTCTGTCTCTTTTTTTTCATTGTCTTCCTTGCATGTTAGGACACAGGAAAATGCAGGTGAAAAGTCAAGGAGGGTATTTACCTCTTGGATCTTACCTTAGGGGAGGAGAGACAGAGAATACATACATACATACATACATACATACATACATAATCATTACCTGTGAAGTAAATAAAGTTGTTTATGTGATAGAAAATTACAGGAATAGTGTCTGCTTTACATAGTCAGGAAAGCCTTCCCTGAGACATGAAGGACAAGAGAAGTTAATAATGCAGAGAGTAAATATTCCATTTAGAGGCAATGATAAATTTAAATTCTTTAGGCAATAGAGAGCTAAGTCTATTTATGTATACTGAAGAACTAAAATGACACTAATCTATCACAGAATCTACATGACTTGACTTGACTTTAAAATAAGTTTTTTTCTCCCCTTGGTATTCACTTACACATGTACGTAGGCCCTACTGCCTTCTTGAAATGTCCTAAATATATTTACATCTTATAGTGAATATGATTTATTCTCAAGTGAAGTCTTCTCTACAGGCCAAAATATGCAGTAATTAAAAAGTCAAGAAATTCCCAAGATATGGAAATCCCCAAAACCTAAGATCAGGTCAGGCTTTTAAAATTCTTTAAAACTATAACAAACTTCAGGTTTCTTGTGCAGCCTGTCACTTAATCTCAACAATAAGTGAAAAGTTGAGCAAACTGAAAAATCAACAGCTCTTCTTAAATTCTTAAGAGAAAAGTGAAGTCACAGGGCAAGCCAGTGCCATCAAACTGAATAGACTAATAGGCAACTACAGAGGATCACAACGTACTCGAGCAGAAACCCACCAGCAGACACCATCACAGGAACCAGGGCCCGGGAAGGGAAACCTGAATTTGCTCAATGATGAACTGATGGAGACTCTGTGTAGAAAAGTCTGAGACAGAGAAACCTCAGAGGACCCAGAGTCATTGGCAGGGTCTCACACTTCTGTGAAGCTTACAACCTGCAGCTCTACCAGGTTCTTAGGGTGAATATCAGAGAAAAATCCTCTCCTGCTTTCAGCAGGGTGATGGGGAAAGAACCTTTTTGAAATACACCACAGCATTCTATACTTCTTATCAAGGTCTGTTCTCAGGAGACACTACTTAAGTATAGCCTAACTTAAGCTGCTTGGGTTTTATCAGAACCTAATTGATCTGAGGGAGGAGAGATATCCAGCTCCAGACCATTCTAGCCATCTTGTACCACCTCAAGGGTGAGTAAAGAAAAAAAGTGAGAAGCACTGGTGAAGTTCACCATCCACAGGCACAGGCTCATTAAAAGACTGAGAATGAGAACTAAGCATACAACTGAGATGTGTCCCCAGCTCATGACATTACTAGAGTTTTGTGCACAAGTAGTTCCACTATTGCAACTGAATTCGTTGTCATAATTGGAGAGTTCAGCAGACTTCTATCAGGAAATAGTGTCAGCAGGGAGAAAGTCAGCAAGAGCATAATTGAACTAACACCCCCATGAGTCAACTGTATATAGTGGATTCTATAGCCTACTTCATTTAACTTAAGCAAAATACACGTTTTTTTTTTTTTTTAAGTTCACGTGAAGCAGTCCTCAAGACAGACCACATTCTGGGCCATAAGACACTTCTTAACAAACTTAAACATAATAAAAACTGCATATCTCTTCTCATTGTTGTTGTTTCATCCTTAAGTCATGTACGACTCCTTTACGACACCATGGAATGTAGCTCACCAGGTCTCTCTATTCATGGGATTTCCCAGGGAAGAATACTGAAGTGGGTCACCATTTTCTTCTCGAGGATCTTCCCAATCCAGGGAGCAAATCTGGGTCTCCTGCATTGGCAGGCAGATTCTTTACCACTGAGTCATCTGGGAAGCCCTATTTCTTCTCATACCACAATGGAATTTAAAATAGAAATCAATAACAGAAAGATAATAGGAATGTCCCATGATACACGAAGATGAAACAACATACTTCTAAATAGCCCATGGGTCAAAAAGAAATCTTAGGAGGAATTAAAACCATTTTGAACTCAATGAAAATAAAAGCACAATTTATCAGAATTGGTGGAACACAACAGAAGTGATGTTTATGGGGAAAGTTAGAGCACTGAATGAATATATTAGGAAAAAAAGGTCTAAAAGGTCTATTCCTAAAGATTCCACTTTAGGAAACTAGTGAAAGAAGAGCAAATTCAATTCAAAGTAAACAAAACAGATGCAATAATAAAAATTAGAGAAGAAAATCAATGGAATTGAAAGAGTAGGTGAATGAATAGATAAACTATGGTATATCCAGGTGATGAAATATTGTTTGCTTCTAAAAAGAAATAAGTTATTAAGCCATGGAAAGACATGGAGGAAGCCTAAATGTGTATTAATAAGCAAAAGAAGTCATTCTGAAGAGGCTACATACTGCATGATGTGTGAAATTCTGGAAAGGCAAAACTAGAGACAAGAAGAGGTCAGTGTTGCCAGGATTTGGAGGCAAGAAGGGAAGAATGAATAGGCAGAGCATAGTTGATTTTTAGGGCAGTGAAGCTATTCCGTATAATATTATAATAGTGGATACTTGTCCTTAAGACATTTGTCCAAGTCCATACAATGTAATACCCCAACAGTAAACCTTAATGTAGGGACTTCCCTTAGTGGTCCAGTGGTTAAGACTTTGCCTTCTAATGCAGAGGGTATCTGTTCAATCCCTGGTCAGGTAGCTAATATCCCACATGGCTCACAGCCAAAAAGCAAAAACATAAAACAGGAGCGTTATTGTAACAAATTCAGTTGATCCACATCAAAAAAATATTAAAAACTTTTAAGGTAAACTTTGGACTTTGGGTGACAACAATTCTTAATGTGGGCTCAATTATAACAAGTATACTAGTCTGGGAATGTTGATGATGGGGAGGCTATGCACTTGTACGGGCAGGAGGTAAATGGAAAATCTCTGTGCTTTCTGCTCATTTTTGCTGTGAACATAAAGCTATTAAAAATAAACTCTATTAAATACAAACAAAGTCTATTGAATAAAAACAAATTAAGTCTATTAAATAAAAAAAGAGAGCCATAAGTACTTATATTTGCTCGACATCAAACTAATTTAAGATATCAGGGTCAATGTATTATATACAACAAATCTGAAAAACATTATGCTAATGAAAGAAATTAGTCACAAAAGCACACATCTTATATTATTTCATTTATATGAAATGTCTAGAATAGACCATTTTATGGAGGCAGAAAGTAGATTTGTGGCTCCCAAGGGCAGAAGACTGGGGAAAATGGGAAATGACTATTAATAGGTATGGATTTTTGTTTTGTTTTAGGTGGTTAAAATGTTCCAAAATTGGATTGTGGAAATGGTTGCATAGTTACATAAATACACTTATAAACCACTGAAATACACATAGAAGAATGTGCATTTTAAAGGGTATGTAATTTTAAAGGATGAATTTGTAAAATATGAATTATATTTCAGTAAATTATATTTACTTTACAATAAATTATATTTTAATAAAGCTATTTTTAAAAATATCAATAAAATGAAAATACCTTTAAACATTAAAACATTTTTAAGTAGATAAAATAAAATAGTAGCATAGATTTACAAACTTTTCAGTTAATAACTAGGCTCCTCTGTCCATGGAATTCTCCAGGCAAAAATACCAGAGTGGGTAGCTAATTTCCTTCTCCCTCTCAATCCAGGGATTGAACCTGGGTCTCCTGCACTGCAGATAGTCTCCTGCACTCTTCATCTTTACCATCTGAGCCACCAGGGAAGACCTTTTAAGTAGATAAAATCAAATAATAATATAGATTTACAAAAGTTTCTGTTAATAAGTATGGAAGTTTCAAGAGAAATTCTAAAGAAGTCAGAATTATTTGGAGAAACTGAAGAGTAAAGGAAAATATATAAAACATTATAACTTTAGTTTTATAATAAGTAACAAAAGGACTTTGCCCAAGATAACACAGAGGTTAAGTGACGGTCCTGGGACCTGAGTATCCATTGCTAAAAATCTTTTTTTGATCTTGAAGTTTCCTTAAAATTCCAGTGTCTCAGCAAGTAAATATCTTTTTCATATTAAATCATATTCTTAGGGGACTTCCCTGGAGGTCCAGTAGTTAAGACTTCATGCTTCCACCACAGGGGGCTTGGGTTCAGTCCCTGGTGGGTGGGTAAGATTCCAAATGCCATGCAGCAAGGCCAAAATGTGTAAAAAAAAAAAAAAAATCATATTTCTAGAAAACAAACAATAAAAAAATCTATAAGGTGTTAAAAATAAATCCTTTTAAAATATTTACACCTCTCACAAATTTCCTCCAGGGCATAAGAAAGGGAAAATGCATATATTAAGTATTTTAAATAATTAACATTTCAAAAATGTCCAGAAAATGACTAATAAAAATTCTTTGCACACAAATAGAATACTAACTATTATGATCATAGATCTAAACTGCAAGTGTGAAACAATTGTTTGGTTTTGTGGCATCAAAGCTCTGTTTCATTTGTTTTGGGCACCTAATTTAGGAACATCTGTTAAAATAGAATCTGTTCAATAAGAAAAATATCCTTTGATATGAGAATAGGCTGAATTGATATTTAGACCATTTATTAGTTCTGTTACTACTAAGTGAAGGCAAATCAGTCACCCTAGCTAAAATTCCAAATTACAAAAAAGATGCTATATAACTGTTAATAAAAACATATTTTGCTCATTCATTCATTTAAAATATTTGTTTACAGCCTCTATTCTGTGTCAGGTACATCAGTAAGTTTCAAAGCTGTGATGTAGACCAAAAAATATATTGAATATTTCCTTAAAGAGACTCGCAATTCAGCTGAAGAAGCAAGCAAGTAAATAAAAACTTGAAATACTTATGATAAATTCTATAGTAGGTTTAATTTACCAATTTCATTAAAAATGGTATAATGTTTTAATTTTAGCATAATATTTTCTGCAGCATATTTGGTGATATTTATTATATTCAAAAAAGCATACTGCTTTATTTGTTAAACTCAGAAATTTTATCAAATCTTGCCAAACTCGATTAATGATATGTTTTACTTCTTACATTTGCTGATAATTGATTATAAAGGCACATTTCCTTATACAGAAAAACCCTTGTCTTCTTCCTATAAACTCCACTTGGTTATAAAGAACTTTTTCCTTGGATAAATTAATGAGATCTTTATTTTTCTAATAGTTTATTTAGGTTTTTGCATTAGAATCTGAAAGCTCATAGTGTTTTTCTTCCTTGATTTTAAACTTATTTCTTGGTTTTAAGCTTATTAATCCCAGAATCAAGATTGCTGGGAGAATATCAATAACCTCAGATATTCAGAGGATACCACCATTATGGCAGAAAGTGAAGAAGAACTAAAGAGCCTCTTGATGAAAGTGAAAGAGGATAGTGAAAAGTTGGCTTAAAACTCAACATTCAAAAAACTAAGATCATGGCATCTGGTCCCATCACTTCATGGCAAATAGAAGGGGAAACAATGGAAACAGTGACAGTCTATTTTCTTGGGTTCCAAAATCACTGGAGATGGTGACTGCAGTCATGAAATTAAAAGACACTTGCTCCTTGGAAGAAAAGCTATGACCAACTTAGACAGCATATGAAAAAGCAGAGACATTACTTTGCCAACAAAGGTCCATCTAGTCAAAGCTATGGTTTTTCCAGTAGTCATGTATGGACATGAGAGTTGGTTGGACTATAAGGAAAGCTGAGCACCGAAGAATTAATGCTTTTGAACTGTGGTAGGAGGAGACTCTTGAGAATCCCTTGGGCTGCAAGGAGATCCAACCAGTCCATCCTAAAGGAAATCAGTCCTGAATAGTAATTGGAAAGACTGATGCTGAAGCTGAAACTCCAATACTTTGACCACCTGATGTGAAGAACTGACTCATTGGAGAAGACCCTGATACTGGGCAAGACTGAAGGCAGGAGGAAAAGTGGATGACATAGGATGAGATGGTTGGATGGCATCACCAACTCAATGGACATGAGTTTGAGCAAGCTCCGGGAGTTGGTGATGGACATGGAAGGCTTGTGTGCTGCAGTCCATGGGGTCACAAGGAGGCGGACATGAATGAAGTGAAACTTACTAATTATAGCAGAGTATGCCTAACTGTATTTTCTTTAGAAATCTGCCTCAAACTTAGACTCATCAATTTGATAATTTGGTGATAATTTGATTATTTATTCAACTCAGTTGGAATTTCCTTCATATATTTGTTACTTTCTTAAACTCTGTCATTTTTTTTTGTGGAAGTCCTTTTCCCCCTTAATTTTGGTCTTCCCTGGTGGCTCAGATGGTAAAAATTTGCCTGCATTAGGGGACCTGGGTTTGATCCCTGGGCCAGGAAGATCCCCTGGAGAAGGGAATGGCCACCCACTCCAGTATTCTTTCCTGGAGAATTCCATGGATATAGCAGCCTCAAAATGAAGAATTGTTTAGTTTTTTTCCATTATAATTTATGCCTGTTTACATTATTTGTCTGTGTTTGAAACATTTCTTTACAAGATCTTTTGTATCTATAAATGGGTTCACAGTTTAAGTATAATTCTATCAGTTTACCTACTGAAGTATTTAGTTGGAAAGTCATGTGATTTTAGTTCCAGAAACAGTTTGTGATTGGGATACACTTGAGTTTCCTTAAGTGTTTTGTTATTTGTTTGTTCAAGTGGCTTTCTCTCTCTTGCAGCAGCTCTACTTTGTTGGAATGAAATGTGTTTGTACTGACTGGATCTTCCTCTCTCTGGCTGTTAGAACCCCTTAGATAGTTTGTGTTTTCTATATTAGCCCTCAGATCTGGTGGAAGTAAACAAGTGGAGACAGTCTGATGAGCTTTACAACACTGAGCTAGTTGTGTGGCGCAGAAGGGCTGCAGGTCCCCTGCTGAGGACCAATAGCGGGATGAAGCTTTCCTGTTCCCAGAACTATAAACATATTCTCAACTTCAGGAGCAGAGGACCTAGTCTGGCTCCTCCCCTCGTCCTCAAGGTCACACTTACTGGACAAATTTCCAGCCATGTCAAAATTTCCTCTGAGAATCTCTGTACTAGGATTTTCCAAGACTGTGGCTAACTTTACTCTCTATCTCAAGCCTGGTGTGTTGCAATCCATGGGGTTGCAAATAGTCGGACATGACTGAACAACAACAACAACAACAACAACAACAACAACAAATCCCTTGCTTTGTAGAAACAAAGGAAGAAAGACTCTGTACCAGTTCTCTCCATCAAGATCTCCTCCAAGACTAAACCTTCATCTGTTCCACCATATAAACCAATTTCAACAGCAATTTGACTTGGAAAAGAGAAGTAGTCAGAAATTTGGAGAAAAGGTATAGGGAGTCACATTATTAGTTTGGTAGGGCTGTCATAAAAACATGATACAAATGGGGTGGCTTAAACAACCAGAATTTATAGTCTTACAGTTCTGGAGGGTAGGATTCCAGCATCAAGGTGTGAGCAGAGTTGGTTCTTTCTGAGGGCTGACAGAGAAGGATTGGTTCCAGGCTTCTCTCCTTGAATTGTTAGATCGTCATCTTCTCCTTGTGTCTCTTTACATCATCTTCCTTCTAAATGAGTCTAATCTCTGTGTCCAGATTTCTCCTTTCTAAAAGGACATCAGTCATATTGGATTAGAATCCTAAATGATTTGTTGTGACTTGATCATCTCTATAAAGACCCTATCTCCAATTAAGGTCACATTTTGAGGTGCTAGGGCTTAGAACTTCAACTATACCTCTCTTTAGGGGATTTAGTTCAGTCCACAATGGCCATGTTTAAGTCAGTTGTCTGTCCCTGATATTCTACTGAAGATATTAGTTAAGCTCTAGATTGGTGATGACCTCAGAAGCCGTTAAGGAGGGCAAGTTTCAGCATGAAATTCTGGAGATAGATAGAATAACAAAAGTTCTAGTCCAAAGGACCTGAGGGGATCGTGAAAACCATAAGATCATTACCATAAGAAAGTCTAAAATTTCATGTACATCCTATGTGTTACCAGTTGAAAAATAAATGAGCATTTATAAAAAAGTGACAGGCTCCAAAATCACTGCAAATGGTGCCTGCAGCCATGAAATTAAAAGACACTTGCTCCTTGGAAGAAAAGCTATGACCAACTTAGACTGCATATGAAAAAGCAGAGACATTACTTTGCCAACAAACGTTCATCTAGTCAAAGCAATGATTTTGCAGTAGTCACATATGGATGTGAGAGCTGGACCATAAAGAAGGCTGAGTGCTGAAGAATGATGGTTTTTGAACTGTGGTGTTGGAGAAGACTCGAGAGTCCGTTGGAGTGCAAGGAGATCAAACCAGTCCATCCTAAAGGAAATCAGTCCTGAATATTCATTGGAAACACTGATGCTGAATCTGAAACCCCAATACTTTGGCCACATGATGCAAAGAACTGACTCATTGGAAAAGACCCTGATGGCTGGGAAACACTGAAGGCAGGAGGAGAAGGGGACGACAGAGGATGAGATGGTTGGGTGGCATCACCAACTTGATGGACATGAGTCTGAGAAAGCTCTGGGTGTTGGTGATGGACAGGGGGAAGTCTGGCGTGCTACAGTCCAAGGGGTCGCAAAGAGTCGGACACGACTGAGCGACTGAACTGAACTAAACTGAAGGGATTGCTAAAGTTTTCAGTTTTTTCTAGCTTAGAAATTTAACACTATATATGAGTATTCATTTTCAAATTAAGTCAGAATTTTGGAGAAAATATTCTATGGAATTTTTCTGAAAGTAGTGTTGTTACTTCATTTAGAAATAACATATGGTAAAATACTCCAATCTGCAGCTGCCGGCCATAATCCATTTAGCGTATAAGACACATATATAATACTGAGAATGAGTATCAGACTCAAAATTCACCTCAGGTGAAAAATGAAAAGAACAGTCAAGGTTGTGGCATTTGGGGTTTTGTATATTTTAAAGCTCTTCTATTTTTCTTATATTTATATAAGAGGCCTGTGATGAAAAAAATCTACATGATAGGGAAACCTCTGCAGGAGTGCAGATATGAAATGGAGGTTTCATTGGTTGATGTATTAATAAGTGGCGGAGGAGGGCATGGCAACCCACTCCACTATTCATGCCTGGAGAATCCCATGGACAGAGGAACCTGGTGGACTATAGCCTATAGGGTTGCAGAGAGTCAGACACAACAGAAGTGACAGCACATATACACACATGCTAACAAGTGAATGAAGGTATCTCCTGACATTACAACCACATTCCCTGAGTAACAATCTTTAATTTTGTTCATCATTTGATCCAGTATCTACAGTCCTCCATGATACGCCTGAAACCCATTTCCTGCTATTTTCCTTCAGTCATCACTTTTTTCCCTACCAATAATATAAATTGTTTAGAAGTTAGATAAAATCTGAATGTAATTTCTGCCTTAACGTAATAATAGTGTGATATTGGAAAAGCTTCTGAAATTCATGGGAACACATGATTAAAACATGAATAGGATTATGTATACCTTAGAATCTTGGGAGCAGAAATAAGACGGAACGTATCCAATACAGTTAGGCTTCCCAGGTGACTCTGTGGTAGAGAATTTGCTTGCCAGTGCAGGAGATGCAGATTAGATGCAGACCCCCTTCCCTGGGTCAGGAAGATCCTCTGGAGAAGGAAATGGCAACCCACTCCAGGATTCTTGCCTGGAAAATCCTATGGACAGAGGAGCCTGGTGGGCTACTGCCCATGGGGTCGCAGGGAGTCGGTCACAACTTGGCAACTATAAATAACAACATCCAATAGTTAACTGCACAAACTACTAAAATCTTATTCACCCCAATTTTTTCTGCTTCTATGCTTTGAAGTTTTTTCACCCCTCTACAAAGTTTTCCAGTATATTTTTCATATATTCAAATTCTCAAAATGAACAGTGAACTGGTTTCAAAGCTTTGTTAAATATTCCCCACTCTATCCACATTTTCTAATCTCCTCATGCTTTCTATTCTGAAATAATGTTTTTGAATTCCCATCGCTTCTTTCAATACTTATGTTCTATGAGCTACTATGAATATTCATGTATATCTTACACACTATGTGGTATTGTAGTCTCTAAGACCAGATGTTTCCCATTCACATGTGTATCACAGAAAGCTCCTAAAATTGTGCACATTATAAACCTTGTATTGTTAGTGAAGAAACTACTTAAGGAAAATATTTGGAAGTACTTTTACAAGTTGTGTCTACTTCAAACCAAACATTCAGAGAAAGAATGAAATATCAAGGCAGTTCAGTTCAGTGCAGTTCAATCTCTCAGTTGTGTCCAGTTCTTTGTGACCCCATGAACTGCAGCACACCAGGCCTGCCTGTCTATCACCAACTCCTGGAGTTCATTCAAACTCATGTCCTTTGAGACAGTGATGCCATCCAACCATCTCATCCTCTGTCATCCACTTCTCCTCCTGCCTTCAATCTTTCCCAGCATCAGGGTCTTTTCAAATGAATCAGTTCTTCACATCAAGTGGCCAAAGTATTGGGGTTTCAGCTTCAACATCAGTCCTTCCAATGAATGCCCAGCACTGGTCTCCTTTAGGACGGACTGATTGGATCTCCTGCAGTCCAAGGGACTCTCAGGAGTCTTCTCCAACACCACAGTTCAAAAGCATCAATTCTATGGTGCTCAGCTTTCTTTACAGTCCAACACTCACATCCATACATGACTACTGGAAAAACCGTAGCCTTGACTAGATGAACCTTTGTTGACAATGTAATGTCTTTGCTTTTTAATATGCTGTCTAGGTTGGTTACAACTTTCCTTCCAAGGAGTAATTGTCTTTTAATTTCATGGCTGCAATCACCATCTGCTGTGATTTTGGAGCCCCCCAAAATAAAGTCAGCTACTATTTCCCCACCTATTTTCCATGAAGTGATGGGACCAGATTTCATGATCTTGGTTGTCTGAATGTTGAGCTTTAAGCCAACTTTTTCACTCTCCTCTTTCACTTTCATCAAGAAGCTCTTTAGTTCTTTCCTTTCTGGCATAATGGTGGTGTCATCTGCATATCTGAAGTGATTGATATTTCTCCCGGCAATCTTGATTCCAGCTTTGCTTCTTCCAGACCAGCGTTTCTCATGATGTACTCTGCATAGAAGTTAAATAAGCAGGGTGAAAATATACAGCCTTGACTGTACTCCTTTTCCTATTTGGAACCAGTCTGTTCCATGCCCAGTTCTAACCGTTGCTTCCTGACCTGCATACAGATTTCTCAAGAGGTAGGTCAGGTGTTCTGGTATTCGCATCTCTTTCAGAATTTTCCACAGTTTATTGTGATCCACACAGTCAAAGGCTTTGGCATAGTCACTAAAGCAGAAATGGATGTTTTTCTGGAACTCTCTTGCTTTTTTGATGATTCAGCAGATGTTGACTATTTGATCTCTTGTTCCTCTGCCTTTTCTAAAACCAGCCTGAACATCTTGGAAGTTCATGATTCATGTATTGCTGAAGTCTGGCTTGGAGAATTTTGAGCATTACTTTGCTAGCATGTGAGATGAGTGCAATTGTGCAGTAGTTTGAGCATTCTTTGGCATTGCCTTTCTTTGGAATTGGAATGAACACTGACCTTTTCCAGTCCTGTGGCCACTGCTGAGTTTTCCAAATTTGCTGGCATATTGAGTGCAGCACTTTCACAGCATTATCTTTCAGGATTTGAAATAGCTCACCTGGAATTCCATCACCTCCACTAGCTTGATTTGTAGTGATGCTTCCTAAGGCCCACTTGACTTCACATTCCAGGATATCTGGCTCTAGATGAGTGATCACACCATCTTGATTATCTGGGTCGTGAAGATCTTTTTTTGTACAGTTCTGTGTATTCTTGCCACCTCTTCCTAATATCTTCTGTTTCTGTTAGGTCCATACCATTTCTGTCCTTAATTGTGCTCATCTTTGCATGAAATGTTCCCTTGGTATCTCTAATTTTCTTGAAGAGATCTCTCGTCCTTCCCATTCTATTGTTTTCCTCTATTTCTTTGCATTGATAGCTGAAGAAGGCTTTCTTATCTCTCCTTGCTATTCTTTGGAACTCTGCATTCAAATGGGTGTATCTTTTGTTTTCTCCTTTGCTTTTTGCCTCTCTTCTTTTCACAGCTATTTGTAAGGCTTCCTCAGACAGCCATTTCGTTTTTTTGCATTTCTTTTCCACGGGAATGGTCTTGATCCCTGTCTCCTGTACAATGTCACAAACCTCTGCCCGTAGTTCATCAGGCACTCTTATCAGATCAAGTCCCTTAAATCTATTTCTCACTTCCACTGTATAATAGGAATTTGATTTAGGCAGTAGAAGTGGCGCAGGAGCGGCAGAGAGGAGCTACCCCACTCCCAAGGTCAGGAGCGGCGGCTGGGAGGAATTATCCTACATCCAAGATCTGGAGTGGCAGCCGAGAGGAACTACCCCAAGTCCAAGGTCAGGAGTGTGGCTGCACCTTGCTGGAGTAGATGTGAAGAGATACCCCACGTCCAAGGTAAGAGAAACCCAAGTAAGATGGTAGGCCCTGAGAGAGGGCATCAGAGGTCAGACACATTGAAACCACAATCACAGACAACTAGCCAATCTGATCACACGGACCACAGCCTTGTCTAACTCAATGAAACTAAGCCATGCTATGTGGGGCCACCCAAGATGGACGGATCATGATGGAGAGTTCTGACAAAATGTGGTCGACTGGAGAAGGGAACGACAAACCACTTCAGTGTTCTTGCCTTGAGAACCCCATGAACAGTATGAAAAGGCAAAAGATAGGACACTGAAAGATGAACTCCCCAGGTCAGTAGGTGCCCAATATGCTACTAGAGCTCAGTGGAGAAATAACTCCAGAAAGAATGAAGGGATGGAGCCAAAGAAAAACAATACCCAGTTGTGGATGTGACTGGTGATAGAAGCAAGGTCTGATGCTGTAAAGAGGAATATTGCATAGGAACCTGGAATGTCAGGTCCATGAATCAAAGCAAATTGGAAGTGGTCAAACAGGAGATGGCAAGAGTGAAAGTCGACATTCTAGGAATCAGTGAGCTAAGATGGACTGGAATGGGTGAATTTAAATCAGATGACCATTATATCTACTAGTGTGGGCAGGAATCCCTTAGAAGAAATGGGCATAGTCATCATAGTCAACAAAAGAGTCTGGAATGCAGTACTTGGATGCAATCTCAAAAACGACAGAATGATCTCTGTTCATTTCCAAGGGAAACCATTCTATATCACAGTAATCCAAGTCTATGCCCCAACCAGTAACACTGAAGAAGCTGAAGCTGAATGGTTCTATGAAGACCTACAAGATCTTTTAGAACTAACACCCAAAAAAAGATGTCCTTTTCTTTATAGGGGACTGGAATGCAAAAGTAGGGAGTCAAGAAACACCTGGAGTAACAGGTAAATTTGGCCTTGGAGTACAGAATGATGCAGGGCAAAGACTAACAGAGTTTTACCAAGAGAACGCACTGGTCATAGCAAACACCCTCTTCCAACAACACAAGAGAAGACTCTACACATGGACATCACCAGATGGTCAATACCAAAATCAAATTGATTATATTCTTTGCAGCCAAAGACGGAGAAGCTCTATACAGTCAGCCAAAACAAGACCGGGAGCTGACTTTGGCTCAGATCATGAACTCCTTATTGCCGAATTCAGACATAAATTGAAAAAAGTTGGGAAAACCACTAGACCATTCAGGTATGACCTAAATCAAATCAAGTCAATTAGGTGCTTCAAATATCTCAATATTTAAAGTCATTTAGGGGATTATGGCAAATTATCACTATAATTTGGAGAAAAGATGACAGTCTGAGAGTTAAAAAGTAAATATCACAATAGAGTGGGTTATATTGTCTTATTTATAAATAAGGCACTCTCAGAGTGAACCAAGGACACACATATAAACTCAAAGGTTACTTTTAGATGGCCAAAGAGTATGTCTGGCTGTATAATCTAAATAATTTTCTGGAAAAAGCATAGGTTAAAAGAGATTAGTAGGAATGACATCTAGAAAAGAAAGAACTAAGGAGCAGAGAAAGTGTCTGCCTTTGTTCACTCCTTCAACAAATAGTTCTTGATCATTAATATCTGCCAGACATGTGCCAGGCATAATACAAGTTCCCCATCTTTCAGAATTAAACAAAGACAAATTATAATTTGATCTGTGAAGGAAATAAATCCTGATATAAAAGTGAATGGAGGAAATTTTATTGAAAGGAGAGAGAAAGAGAGATATTTAAACTGTGAGTTAATGGCTAGAAAGAGACTGGACATAGGAAGTCCAAAGGAAGAAGTTTTAAGTAGAGAAATCATGAGATAAGAAACAGCTCATGTGACTAGTGCATTATGGGGAAAAAGAGCACCAGTGAACAGTGAGGCTGAGATTGTCAGCCTTTTAGAACCAGCTGTGAAAAGGAATGTGTATTTCAATCTGTAATGGAAAGGCGTTGCAAGTGTTTTAGGAATAGAAGAGGTATCATTTGATTTAGTAAAACCAACAAAGAGCAAACAAAAACCCCTTAGTATTCACAATGGAGGGCTAATCAAGGGGACTAAGAGATCAAACAAGGGAAACTATTTGGAGACTATTGCTGAGATCTATGTGAAAAAACTTGTGGACTGAACAAAAAAAAATGGATATAAATCAATGGATCTTTCTGGTAGTATTTCAGAAAAAAAAAGAGGGTCATTTGATCAGCTAGCCAGTCACAATTAGTCCGTTCAGTAGGTAGATCTCTATGCAAAGATAAATTCACTAGACACACATACTTGGAGGTGATATCTATTGCCACCATAAGATTAATTTCCCTCTACCTAATTTGTATTAAACAAGTGACTTTCTGATTGATTTTTTAAATTAAGACTTTTTAAATCTTCCCAGAGACTGTTAATTCAAAGAAATGACTGTTCTAATTATTCTAAAAGTGGCATTGCTTTTTATAAGTTTAAAAACTGACATTTCACTCATTTACAAGCTTTTGATGAGATGATAGAATGACTTAATCCTACTGAATATGATAAAATCTCAGTAAATGCTTTTAACCTCATACTACATTGAAAAATATTTATTATTTATTCAAAAACTAAAGTTTTCATTAAATAGGTCATTTTAGCAATATGTACAAAATATTATGTATATTTTAGCTCATTGGTAGTAACAAATGAGCATATGAAAAAAGCTTTATCTTTACATCAAAATCGATCTACTTTTCTGTAGTTAATAGTGAAAATACAACATTAAAGATAGCTCTGTGATAGTATGCAAAATAGTGGACAATGGGCCAGAAGCACCAATTTCAAGTTTGATATTGTCAACTTGCTGATTTCAAAGGTTAGTAACCATCACTTGACCACTTTAGGCTATAATTACTTCCTTGTAAAAGGAAGATATTAAATATGATTAATATCTCATTTAGTTCAAAAAGTCCATGTCTTGTCCAATGTGAAATAAAATCTGTTTGTGCAAGAAGGATATAATAAAGACTTGAAGAAGAGTAGAGACTTGGCCATATCAGAATCCAGCTTAATTTTACATGAATGGGCTGGTCAGTTACTCATCAGCCATAAAATGCTTTTTCTTTCCCCTGCAAACATACTCTGTCACCTACCCATAAAATCAGGACTATTTTAGTCTCAAAAGAGTAAAATTTACAAGAATAGCTATCACATATGTAGTTGCATAAAATTTATTTTGACTTTATAGAAATTAAGAATGAACAATATAAAAATCCATAGGCAACAAGTGAAATTGCTAAATAACTGGTAAATTAATCCTCAAATGTTAAGCAAGGCACTACAACCCACTTTGATTCATTTCTAATTATTTAATCAAAGTTAATCTACTAACCAATGTGCTGTAACAAGCTTATTTGCTTACTAATTAAAAGTATCATGTTTCTAATATGATCATGGATACATTTAGGAGAAGGCAATGGCAACCCACTCCAGTACTCTTGCCTGGAAAATCCCATGGATGGAGGAGCCTGGTAGACTGCAGTCCATGAGGTCGCTAAGAGTTCAGACACAACTGAGCGACTTCACTTTCACTTTTCACTTTCATGCATTGGGAAGGAAATGGCAACCTACTCCAGTGTTCTTGCCTGGAGAATCCCAGGGGCAGGGGAACCTGGTGGGCTGCCGTCTATGGGGTCGCACAGAGTCAGACACGACTGAAGCAACTTAGCAGCAGGATACATTTAACAAATATTGTTTATCAACTATATACTACTTGCTATACTAAATAACAGCCATTACTTCACTCTGGTGCAAAAGCCAAACAAATAAATGAGGGAAACAGTAGGTTGTTACAAGTAATTTGAAGGAAGTAATCATGATGATATGAAAAACAAGTAATATGGGGATTCTAGCCACCCTCTTGTATGACATTATATCCAATAAGCTGATTCACTACAGTTCAGTTCAGTTCAGTTCAGTCCCTCAGTCGTGTCCGAGTCTTTGCGATCCCATGAATCACAGCACGCCAGGCCTCCCTGTCCATCACCAACTTGCGGAGTTCACTCAGACTCACGTCCATCGAGTCAGTGATGCCATCCAGCCATCTCATCCTTGGTCGTCCCCTTCTCCTCCTGCCCCCAATCCCTCCCAGCATCAGAGTCTTTTCCAATGAGTCAACTCTTCGCATGAGGTGGCCAAAGTACTGGAGTTTCAGCTTTAGCATCATTCCTTCCAAAGAAATCCCAGGGCTGATCTCCTTCAGAATGGACTGGTTGGATCTCCTTGCAGTCCAAGGGACTCTCAAGAGTCTTCTCCAACACCACAGTTCAAAAGCATCAGTTCTTCGGCTCTCAGCCTTCTTCACAGTCCAACTCTCACATCCATACATGACCACAGGAAAAACCATAGCCTTGACTAGACGGACCTTAGTCGGCAAAGTAATGTCTCTGCTTTAAAGTAATTTTGACCCTAGTTGATAGTAAATAAAAGCCACTATAATGTTCTAACAACATGTTTTAATTATTAAAAATCCCATCATTTTGAGATGCATGAACAAACACAGAAACATGTGCACACTTACACACACACACTTGCATACATACACACGTGTGGTGTGTGTTCACAACACCAGTTCACACACACACACACACACACACACACACACACTCTTTCTCCTTCCAGTCTTCCAATCCAAGTTCCTATAAAGATAGTCATGGAGGGGAGAGGAAAGAGAAAGATGAGACAATAAAAGATGTACCATATGACCTAGTTGTCCCTTTCACTTGAAGTTAATGTTTAGACATGGAAAATGCATAAGAAAAATGGTGTGTAGCGTTGTTCCCCACTAGTAGCCATCTCTTTAGATTTCCCAGCTTCACCTTTTTTGGACCCTTATTGTGACTGAAGGAAACTCAACTGACAAGTCAGCAACGCTTCTCAGCCAGAAGCTGGCCAGGGTTGTGAGATGATTCTAGAAGCAACTGATTCCGCACCACGTTCTCTGCTCTTCCTTAGCCCTTTCCAAGGGTCTGGGTTTACTGCTGACTCTTGCATTTTGATGTAAGGTCAAAGAGACAGGGTCACATCCGAAAAGACCTTTTATTACTAAATTGTGCCTTCTCCCGGAAGGCAAAAATGGAGGGTCCCTCAAAGTGCGATTCTGCTACCCAATCCATAAAGGCTGCTGACTCCTTCAGTTCTCAGCGCTGAGGATTCCCTCCCCCAATTCCCTCCAGTCGCGCTTTAGGCTCTGCACCAGTTACTCAATGCTTTTTTTGAAGTACGGCTAGCTAAGCACCGCCTTCCGTCGTGAGTGGCCCGTCACTCTGCCCCGCTGTGCAGTTGTGATTGGCTGGCAAGGCGGTGTCGTTTGGCGCCGCCCCCGCTTCCCTTTGCCGCGCTAGTGGCTCGGGATTTACCCAAAGGTGGAAAGTGGGATTCCAGCGGGCGGCGCTTGGAGCAGGTGCAGACGCATTCCTGTTCCGCAGTTGCTGTTTTTTCTCCTCCAGTCGTTGAGTCTGAGTCAGGAAAGGACTAGCATTTTTCCTTTGCCGCTAGAGCTCCAAGGAACTGCTGCCCAGAACCTAGGCACCTCAGATATCTCTCATCCGTTATTGCGCGGTCACTGTATAAATCACCTGCACATTTATAATCCCGTGAATCTCCCCGCAGCTCAATGCTCAGAGAAGGTGTCGAAAGGGAATTTCAAGAGTTTGAAAGAGAGGGTCTCCTTGGACCGTGGGGAGCTGTCTCAGGTGCTGAAGCTTTCCAGTCGTTGGTCCCTGCCAACACGACACGGAGTCAGGCAGCACGCTCTCATTCCCGGCTCATTCACGGCTTCCCCATGCCTTGGATAAGACTCATTTCAGAGCCGTGAATATATCCCTCCGTATCATGGCCTACGTGAGACACTTTCGGACTTTAGTTTCGGGATTTTACTTCTGGGAAGCAGCACTGCTACTCAGGTGAGTCCACTTGTATTTAACAGTTGGAGAACTCATTCAAGCCTTACAACCACTTGTCATTGCTGAAACCAAGGATGCAACTCGAGGTTGACTTGTTGAAAGTGTCCCTTAAATAGTATTGTTTTCTATCCAACAGTCTGGTTTCTATCTAGCAGTCTGTCTCTTGAGACCTCTGAAATACGTAACTTTGCTTTATTTTCACTAATTAATGTATTTTATTAGCTGGCATCTTCTGTTATTTGCAACTGAGGTTACCCTAGGAAAAAAATATTTCCAAAGCCTAGGATTTTCCTTCTCAAATTGCGTTTATAGTTTCTTTTTTTTCTAAGTGAATTATAAATTCTGGGTGTTACTCTCGTTTTGAAAGTTAAAAACATTGAGTTATTAAAAGTGGAACATTACGTACATTTTAGAAGACAAAAATATCCAGAACATAAGCATTTAGTGGTGAGAGAAATTCTGAATATTATTCATATATCCAGAGGTTAAGTTTAAATGAATAAAATAATAAAGGCTTTGAAAGTACTGTTTCCTAAAGAACTTAGTTCATGGAGACAAAGTGATAAATAAATCACTAGGTATGTTCTATGCCAAGAAAAATCATTTTGTAGAAAGTAATAAAGCCTACTGAACAGCAAAATTGTTCTATGACGTGCTATTTTCTTAGCATCTCCAGTCATATTTGGTAGGCTGTTTTTCTTTTAATTAAAAGAGAAGAGACACTAAGCACAAGATCAGCTAATTTAACCCCATTGTTAATGAAACAATATATAAGCCAATGTAAAATTTATTTTACTATTATAATTACCTTAAAATTTCCATTTTATGGTTCACAAGCTTTCAAAAGATTGAAATAAAAAATTTGAGTGCTAAGTTACATGTATAATGATTTCCATTTGATGTATGTAAATATTCTCTCTGGGTTGCTATGTCAATTTTTCATCTTTAAGCACCTTGAAAATATAGCATATCTCACAAAAACTACCTTTAGGAACCAGGAACTAATTGTGAAGTCTACTATATTTCTGAAATTACTAATTTTTCCTGAAGTAAAGAGTTGAACCATTGTAAATGAGAATATTTTCAGTGAAAAATATTTTAACATAGTAAATTTTTGTAACTTTACAACTGGTACAAATTTCATATGTAGTGATAAAAGCAAAGAATGTAGAGCTTTTACATTTATGTAAAATTTATAGGAAAGAGTGGAAAATTCATGTCATAAGATAAGCTGATTATTTTATTATAATTATCTTTTAGTATCTGAGATGATAATATGCATACTTATTTTCTCAAAGAAATCTGAAGAGCCTAGTTGATACTTAGATTTAGGAAATTTAATGTTGATAACTAAAATATTTTGATTGATGAGGTCAAATTTGTATAATAGAAAATCACCATGATATTTGCTATAATATATTCTTAGAAAGAATTCCTGTTAATTAATATTAAGTAATTTAGTTTAAAATCCTTCTTATGAATACTTCAGAAATGTAATCACTCAAAAAAGATATATCCAGTATAGAAGTTTGTGCAATACATATATTCTTCATCATTTTCTTTCACAAATCAAATAAAAATTTTCTCTTTTTTCTCTTAGATAAAAGTAGCTCATCACTCTGAAGAATTTTTAATCATACATAAAAAATCAAATATTTTAATTTTTCAGTGATGGTCCTTGAAGGAAAATTTCCTATAGAAATTTCCTTTTGAAAGTAAAGCTCCCTCTACTGGAAATATCTTATAAAATACCGTTTCTACTCTGCTCACTGAGCCTATTTGTGAGGTATTGAGCAAAAAAGGAAAACAAGTAAAGGAAAAAATAATTTCAAACAAGTATTTTTTTAAGTTCACAAATATATCTGTTTAATTTAAAAATACTATTTCCAGGGAAACTTGGAAGAACAACAACCAGAAACCATAGATAGTCATAATTAAATAGCATACTAGTAGAAGTGTTTTTTTTTTTGTTTAGTTTAAAACTTTTAAATTGAGATTATGAATACATACAGAAAAGTACAAAAATAGCAAAGTTCTATATAAAGTGGTACAAACGTAGCACTCCCATGTAAAGAGACCATGGATCAAGAAGCAGAATTCTCAGTATCACAGAAGTATTCACCCTGCTCCCTCTTACCACCATATCCCTTCCTAAGCATTACTTTGCTTGAAGATAATCTCTATCCTGACTTATGCAACAATAAAATTTTTTCCTGCTCTTGAGCTTTCTATAAATACTTATTTGGGTCTGCTTTATTTTATGAAGTGTATGTGTTTTAGCTACGTTGTAGCACGTAGCAATAAATTATTTTCATTTCTGTATGGTAGTCCATTATGTGAGGGGTTCCCTGGTAGCTCAATTGGTGAAGAATCCACCTGCAATGCAGGAGACCCTGGTTCAATTCCTGGGTTGGGAAGATCCCCTGGAGAAGGGATAGGCTACCCACTCCAGTATTCTTGGTCTTTCCTGGTGGCTCAAATGGTTTTAAAGAATCTGCCTGCAGTGCAGGAGACCTGGGTGCGATCCTGGATGAGGAAGAGCCCCTGGAGGAGGACATGGCAACCCACTCCAGTATTCTTGCTTGAAGAATCCCCACGGGAGCCTGGTGGGCTCCAGCCCATGGGGCTGCAAAGAGTTGGACACCACTGAGTTACTAAACCCAGCCCAGCATATTCCATTATATGAAGACATAACAATTTATCCCTTGTCCTACTGAGGAATATTTGGGTATTTTAAAAAAGTTTTTGGTTAGTGCTGCTATGATCCTCCTTGAGATTGCTTTTTTTGGTGAGTACCTGTGAATATGTGCATTCTGGGGACTATGTGAGTTGGGTCCAAGAGTTTCACTGGGCAAAGAATTGCTGTAATATAGGATAGATATTCAGAGAAGGCAATGGCAACCCACTCCAGTACTCTTGCCCGGAAAATCCCATGGGCGGAGGAGCCTGGTATGCTGCAGTCCATGGGATGGTGAAGAGTCGGACACGTCTGAGCGACTTCACTCTCACTTTTCAGTTCCATGCATTGGAGAACGAAATGGCAACCCACTCCAGTGTTCTTGCCTGGAGAATCCCAGGGGGAGCCTGGTGGGCTGCCCTCTATGGGGTCGTACAGAGTCGGACACGACTGAAGCGACTTAGCAGCAGCAGCAGCAGGAGGAGGATGGATATGAGTATGTCTAGCTTTAGTAGATACTGCAAGTTTTCTGACACAGTTGTACCTAGTTACATTTCTGTTAGTAATATATGAAACTTCCTATTGCTATTACTAGTAAAAAATTTTATCAGTGAAGTATTATTATAAACATTTATAGCACTTTCTTAGACTATTATTGCAAACCCACAGATGCAATTGAAGTGTTTACTTTGGCATAATTTATACATTTTAGTAAATGAGTTTTATTAAGGCAATCAGCAGAACAAAAATATTTACTACTATAGTACAATTAGGTGTATTCATTATCAGAATACACCAGGTATTAGAAACATAGTGCTTAAAAGGGACTTATTAAAGAGGACAATTCTTTTAATAAATACAAGTCAGAAATAGACGTAAGAAATCTAAATTTCCTAGTAGTGAAGTTTTTAAAATTTTCACCCTTTGCTCAGATATTGCCGTTTTTGAAAAAAAATTTTCTTTGGCTTTTGAATTCTAGTTCTCATACTAGTGAAATAAAGAACAAAACACCAGTGTTCAGCTTTCTTTGAAATGTAAATAAGTGATGATTATGAAGAGCTTGCAGAGCAATTTCCAAAAGCAAGAAAAGTGCCAAAAGTATTCCATCTAAATTAATTATTTTCATAACATGCAATTTTGTTTTTCATCTTGGTAGTTTGATAGCAACACAGACTTGCTATTTGGATAAATTATGGTATATTGTGTCAAAAACTGAATGCATGAATTTCAGGCTTTATGATAATCACAAATAAAATATTTTCTTGATTGACTTCAAAGTCTAAGAAAAACATTTTGGCATAGAATGTCTTGTGTTTTTTTTTTTTTTTCTTTTGGTATGTTTTGGAAGATGGGGAAAATTCTTTTTAATGTTGGGTCTATTTTCTTCTGTAAGACTTTGAAGAAAAATGTACTTTAAGGAATAAACTCCTACTGTTATGATAATTTCTTGTATGTAGGTACTGTAGCAGGATTCTGTACATAATATATGCTTTTTTCCTTTGTTTCTATAAATAATCATACATTTTCCTAAGTATAGAAGGCTCATGGCCCAGTTCTTTAGTCAATGCCTCAAGCAGTTTGCCCTGCCGATTCAGGAAACAGCTTGTAAAATATTTCCTCTTGTATATAATTTTTCTCTCCCTTGATCCCTTGATATACTGAGGCCAGTCAATCACCAAGTATGTGTTTAATGTGTAATGTTAAGCAATTCAGCAAGATTTTTCACCACATTCTGTGCACACGTTTGTGCTAGGTACAGTTTAGCCACGGGTGATCAAGAAATTATCACCTTTCCATTGTGAAACTTAGACCCTAGAAGGAAAGAAAATACAAAGGCCCAAGTGACAAACGAGCAACAGAAGTGACAACATTTTAGGGACTGTGAAACAGGGAAGTTCTCCAGAGAACTGGTACTTGTGATGGATCTTATAAGATGCTTGTTCAATGGGCAGAAGTGAGATATAAAGAAAATATTCTATTTTCTATTCCATTTCCTATCACTAGGAAACGTATAGGAATGTAAAATCATTCCTATGATACAATCCTATAGTATGCTGAGGGAATGGTGATGGTCAAATTCAGTTGAAATATCTCCAGTTCATTGTTTAATTTCATATCTGCTAGCAACAACTATAGAGCTCACTACAATAATAAACCTGCTGAAAGGTAGAGGAGTTACAGCTTCCTTTCATAATGGAATATGGATAAAATTTAGAAGCAAATAATTTAATTATAACTGAATAGTTATCATTATAGGAATGGCCTTGTAATTTGGCTCAGAAAAGCTCTACAAATCCTTCTCTCTCAGAGGTAGTGTTTACCTCAAAATTATAATTAATCAGAAGATTGCTCATAACCATCAGGAATAGTAAAAACTATAATGTGTAGACAGAGAACAATGACAAAACTACTAGAAGACAATGACAGTCTGCTTGTTTTAGAATTTGGAGATCATGTTTGAATTTATCATCAAAATATGATCTCTCTTAAAACAGACTATCAGGTAGAGGATTTGGATTGTTGGAAGAAAGGATGCCAGTGAACTGGGTTTGGGTGTTTAGAGTCTGAGATGCTGGCAGTAGATCTGTTCTATCTTGCTGTCAGCTGAGAATGCAGAGACCCTGCTTGAACTGTAGGTTAAATAGTTAAATTGTTACAAAGGTGATCACACTGTGTGCAAAAAAGAAAAAAAAACACACAGAAAAAATGTTTATCTGAAATGATGGCAGAACATTTAGAGCAGGCACAGAGAAATACTCAGAGAGAGTTCTGAGCTAAACTGCGGTGGTGGGACTGATCATAAGTGACAAATAAACAGATTTATCATAATTTTATACTGTCGATCCCAAGGACTTGCTTTTATTGATAGCGTATATTTATCACTTTTCTATAGAGCCTTCAAATGCTTGGTAGATATGTTATTTACTCAGTCATATCCAGCTCTTTGTGACCCCATGTACTGTAGCCCTCCAGGGTCCTCTGTCCAGGGAAAATTCTCCAGGCAAGAATACTGGAGTGGTAGCCATTCCCTTCTGCAGGAGATTTTCCTGACCCAGGGATCGAACCCAGGTCTCCTACATTGCAGGCAGATTCTTCACTGTCTGAGCCACTAGGGAATCAATGCTCTAATTTCAACTAACCTCATAAACTAGTCCACAGTCATGTATGATATATTTTACCCACTCAAGTTCTCTGAGGAGATTTTTAAAGAAACTATTTTGATGAAGATGCATCTTTAACTTTCCCTTACTTCATGAAGGATATAACATGGAGCCTGTTTGATTTTCCCAGCAAATCTGTCTCTTAAACTCTTCTCCAAAACTCTTCTCCTATCCTGATACTTGGATTAACCGTACTTTATTGAAAATGAACTCCCGTGCATGCAAATGTCCATGTTGAAACATGGTTTGTCTTTCTCCACTAGAAGGAAGCTATAGCTTTGTTTTGCTTAGGAAAATACATCAAGGAGAGAGACAAGTGAGTCACCTTCAGAGAACTGGTTCTGGAGTGAAGGCAGGCATTCTAAGACAGGACCAACTGTTTGGTAACAAGCAGAAAGTGTATGAATAGAATGAGCTGTTCAGCCACAGAAAATGAAGCTGTTCTAACAACTGCAAGGCAGCCACACACACTTTAGGAAACAAAGTTTGAAATCCTTAGACGTTGGCAGAAGAAGAAACAATAGTAAAATAGTTAATAAGCAGCCTTACTATAAAGCATTCCTGAAATTCAGAATCTCCATACTAGAGATGTTTTTAGAAGGAAGTATTACCAGTTACCTCTCAGACAAGTTAATACACAGAGGCAATAACCTCAGTGGAAAATTTGAGAATATCATAAAATGGAAAATTATCAACATCCTCTGAAATAGTTTGTTGCATGGAATAAGTTCTAATGCGAATGATGAAGAATTCCTAGGAGTTCATGCAAAATTTGCATACAGACAAAAATAACTAATTAGGAATGATAAACTCAGATATTTCTGATCCTACTTTACAAACATTGCCAACATAGAATGGTTGGGCTAACATCAGAGATAACTAGTTCACTCAATATCCTACCTAAATTTGAAAATATCTCAAAAATATCTACAACAGGTAGTCATCCTGTGAACATTTAAATTTTGAGCAATAAGGGCCTCTTTACCTGAAAAGGAAAATATTTATCAAGCCATTTTAATAATAAATAAAAAACAAAATATCATTTTATTTTCTCCTGGCCATAGGAAACTTTTTCTTGCCACCTGTGGTTCCCCCTTCCTGCCAATATTTGTGTATTTTTTTCTTCTTCTTTTTTTAATGCTTGCCTCTTTACTGAAAATGACCTTTGGAGAGTGTGTTTTCTGTTTGAGGCATGTTTTGAATCGATAGCCTTTTCCATGTGGTTGCTCCTTGCATGATGCTTTTATGCTCCAGGTCTAGAGTGCCTATAGCTCTAGAATTTCTTTGTAGCATTATAAACATCTATTCAGCAATTACTACATTCTAGGAAGAGTGCAATGTGCTGGAGCAACAGAATCTCAACTTTCTATAATATACCTTTGTGCGGGTGTGTGTGTGTGTGTGCACATCACCTTCACATGTATGTTTTAGATTTTCATGCAGGTCTTGTCTCTCCCTCTAATTGTTAGTCCCATGAAGACTGGATTGTTTTTGATCTTGCTTTACTGCCATAATATTTAATTCAATGTCATGCATGGAGTAGATGCTCCATAAACAACAAATAAATACCGAGATGACACACCTGTCGTCTCTCTTTATCTATAATTTTAGATTTGAATTTTATTTAGATCTGTGTTATTACTTGGAGTGAGAAGGGAATCTTGTGTTTTAGACACCACAAAGGATATAAAATCAAATAAGATGGCTTGGAAGACATTACCTGCTCTGAGAAGAAGTTGTAAAACAGATAAAAATTGTCAGCACCTAGTGGAAAAATAATGGATTTACTTCTCCTTATTACCATGAGAAATTGAAATTTCTATTGTATAGTGCATTATTTCTCAACCTTTTTTTCCCATCACTGCCTCCTAAAGAGCTTTTTAAGAGATATTTTTAGACTTTCTAATTGACTGCATGAAATTATAATATCACTATGTATTATATATTTGCTCATGTGTGGTATATAGATACAAATACATAGAGATAGAGCTGTGCTTTACATGTAAGAAGAATAAAAATTTTCACCCTAGAGTCTGTTTGGAAATAAAAGAATAATCAGTAATATGATATCAAATGCCATAAAAACAAAAAGAAGTACAGAAGATCATTAGTCACCTTTTCAAGAACACTCTAGGTACAAAAGTACATGTGCAAATATGTTATCATAACATGAATGGTGAGTTAAAGAAAAAGGCAAAAGATTCCCTTTTAAAAATTAATTTTTATTGGCATATAGTGACTTTACATTGTTGTATTAATTTCTACTGTACAGTAAAATGAATCCGCCATACATATACACATATCTCTTCCCTTTTGGACGTCCTTCCCATTCAGGTCACCACAGTACCTTAAGTAGAGTTCCTGTATTATACAGTATGTTCTCATTAGTTATCTGTTTTATACATAGTATCGAGTGTGTAAATATGTCAATCCTTATCTGCAAGAGGCTATAACAAGGGAAAGTAACAGTGGACACAGTGAGATTGATAGTTCCTGATTTGTTTGTTTAATTTTGTGTTTACAGTGAAAGGGAATTTGAGCTTGCTTACATCTTGGAGAAAAAAGTCAGTAGATTAGGAAATACTTACAAAGACACAAGAAGGTTTAGAAGAGCAGAGGCGATGTCACTGATGAGATGAAAAGAAAGAGTTTTCAGAGCGGTAGTTGAAGGGTGGCTTTTCGCTGGGATTAGGTGCAGAATGTGACAGTAGAGACGGGAACTAAGATTTTGTAATTCAGCGGCTGAGCACTCAGTCCTCTCTTTGAAGTAGGAGACAAGGTCATTAGTCTGGAATAAAGATGAACAACAAAGCAGACAGGTTTAGGCTGATTTGGTGGTTACAAAACATAGACTAGAGCCAAGTCCGTGTTACTTCTGCTACAAGGCAGGCTGTGCTCCCAGCTCTCTTAGAAGGGTCGGTCCAGCCTACTACAGCAGAAGCCCCCTTCACCCTGCAGAAGAGGGGGATGAATTCTAGGACATGATCTTTATTTTTTTAATTGACTGATGATGGGCTTACAATATTGATTTCTGTCATCCATCAACATGCATTAACCATAGGTGTGCATATGTCCCCTCCCTCTTGAGTCTCCCTCCAACCTCCCACTCATTCCCATCGCTCTAGGTTATTACGGAAGCCCAGTTTGAGTTCCCCGAGTCGTGCAGCTAACTCCCATTGGCTGTCTATTTACCTGTGCTAGGGTGCATGCTTCCACGCTGCTCTTCATTCATTTCACCCTCTCTTCTCCCCTACCCTTGTCCGTAAGTCTGTTCTCTATGTCTGCATCTCCAGTGCTGCTCTGTGAGCAGATTCGTCAGTACCACCCTAGATTCCATTTACATGCATCCCCCACTTAGGACATGATCTTTATTCAGGCCTCATTCATTTAGGTGGCAAAGCCAGAGACAGAACCCACATCACCTAATTCAAATGAACTGCTTATTTTTCCAAAAAGCACAGTGATTTATGTTCTCCTACAGTAGAAAAAGAAAAGATCATACCCTTCTTTAAAAGGTGAAATGTGACTCATTCAGTTAAAATCACAGTAAAAGTTTTAACAGTTTCATAAAAAAAAAATCTAAGAAAGAGACCCACTTTCAAACTTTCTGCTCTTCTCAGAGATCTATACATGCACAGTGTAGGTGTGTACACTCACATCTCTGACCTTTTTCTTTTACATCTTTAAAATAGGTAGTCTTCTCCTATGAGGCATTATCTCCAGGGATCTTGTTATGCTTGATTAAAGGAAAACATATGTTCTTATGGGAAAAGGAAATCATGTCTATAATCCAGAAGCTTTTATAATCTTTTTGTTTCCTGAGAAACTGTAAATGTTTTGCCCAAAATGATTGATGGAAAGGGAAAGAAAGACTGGAGATGAGGCTGAGTGAAAAAAGGGGAGAAGAATGTATGTATACAACCTCAGCTGAATATTAGCTCTAACTAATTGATATAACTAATTAATTTAAGGTAACCAACTGATTTAAGGTACAATCACTGATTGTATCTTGCTAAGATCTTCCCTCTCTTAATTTTTTATTTTTTTTTTTAATTTTTTTTTTTATTTTTTTTTTTAATTTTAATTTTAGTTTTTTATTTTTTAAATTTTAAAATCTTTAATTCTTACATAATTAATTTAATTGGAGGCTAGTTACTTCACAATATTTAGTGGTTTTTGCCATACATTGACATGAATCAGCCATGGGTGTACACCCTCTCTTAATTTTGAAAAAAATATAATCCAATAAAACCTTGATATATAGTCTCATTTTCACTAGAGGGAATTGAACAACAACAGACTCACCACTCTATTTACCTTTCCTCACCACTTCCAATTGTAAACTCCTTTTGGCTGTATTGTTGATTCCCTTCTTCATTCTGCATCATTTCTCTGTCCTTAAAGGAATGTAACAATCAGGTAAATGTAGGGCTTCCCTCACCACGGAAGAAAAGTGTCCAATAATTCAGATATGCTTAAGTCAGAACACATTCCACTGAAAGATGACATTAACATAAACATCGGTAGTCACACAAAAGGGAATGGCTACCGTAACCTGAATAAGTCAGTGCTCTGCTGGTTCAATATTATTATGGAAAAACCTGAGTATGGCTCCGTTTTAATATTCTGTGTACGTTTATTTTCAGATTCAGAGACCCAGAGATTGATGCTTTAAAATATCATTCTTTTATGCCCTCAATCTGATTAATATGGGGATTTATAAAAACACATTTTATTAGTAAGCCTTCATTGACGCAAGCACGATCAGTTCAAAATCAAGCAGTACTCTTTCTGCTGTATCATTTCTTTTGTAAGTATAACTCAGTTAAACATCTCAAGTAAAAGGATGATTTCTGTATCACTCACTTCTGGCTGGTGGGATTTTATCCCTTACTTTTACGATATTTTTATGAAATTTTGGGTACCGTTGACATAGACTAAAATGAAATTTTATAAAACAAGTTTTATCCACATTTTAAAGGTCTAATAAGAGTTTTGTCAAATAAGATTCAGAAGAGAAATACAGTTCTTAACATTCCCCTACAATGGTTTGATGTAATCACTTCTTAATTATCACTAGAAAAATAGTTCTGAAACCACATGCAGTGATGTTTGGACAAGTTAAACTGGTTGAGGTATATTTGGAATATAAGAAACACTATACTCTTGGATTGAATTTCAGAATATTCACACTTTATCAAATTGAGCTGTTGTTGTTTAGTTGCTAAGTCATGTCAGCTGTTTCATGACCTCATGGACTGCAGCCCATCAGGCTCTTTTGTCCACAGGATTTCCCAGGCCAGAATACTGGAGTTGTTGCCATTTTCTTCTCCATGGAATCTTCCTGACCCAGGGATGTAACCTGCGTCTTTCTGCACTGGCAGGCAGATTCTTTACCACTGAGCCACCAGGGAAGCCTGTGAACTTGTGTATTAGTGTAATTGTTGATTTAGTTCCAGTGAGATGATGAGTGATGGGATCCAGTCTCTGCCTCAAACCCGAAGTTTCCAGCTAGCAGGGGAGATAGATCATGGCATGAAAGTGTCAGACGTCCACAGTGGAAACCAGTGATTGATAAGAACAGATGGCCTGTAAGAATCCAGTGGAGAAGAGACCAGTTCCCACTCAGTTAAGCTAATAAAGGCAGTGTGGAGGACATGGCATTTAAGCAAAATAACTAATAAACTTCTTTAAGACAAACAAGTGATTGGGGCACATTCTGGGTTTTGAAGGATTACCATTGAAACTCCTAGGGTGCCCTGAGTCTTTCCTGACTGAAGGAAAATTAAGTCTGTTCTTCCAAGGAGATTTTACCTTTCTAATTTTGGTTTTGTTGATGACTCAGTGTCTTTATTGGCTTTATCATCCAAGAGTGCACCATACTCCGGAGTCAGATAAAAATCCCTGGTCATTTTTCAGTTGCAAAAAATAATGTTTAGAGGTGGTGAAGTGCTTTATGCCTTCTGGGGGTGTGTGTGTGTGTGTGTGTGTTAAGTGGACACAATTTGAATAAGAGGGTTTCGAAAGATCGTTTGTAGAGATTAGGGTTTAGAATCAGGCTAAAGGAGGAAGTTTTTAGGATAAGTCAGAGTGAAAAGAAAGAATACTTATTCTCAGAAGGAAGAGAGGGTCAACATTATTTTTGAGATTCATGATTGGCTTGAACAAATCAAGTGGTATTTCACTGATTTGACAAAAGGTGATGTTGCTAACATATTTTCCATTGAACTTTGCTATTGGACTTTAGAATGTAATTAGCATTTTTTTTGAAATGCTTAAGTATGCAACTTCTGTAGCAATTGATGTTCAAAACCCACACATCTGTATTTATAATTATGAATTTAATCATTATAGACACTTAGTTAAAACCAGTTTCCAGGTGTTTATGTGAATTCATGTTACTTAAGTAATACATGCTTGTGTTTTCAGTGTGAAAATTCAAATATTTCAGGTAAATCAACACCCTCCCCCACCTTGGTCGCCGCTGCCCTTAGTCCTTTCCTTAGATGAATGACTGAAATGATTTGGTGTGTTTTTTTTTCCCCCAGATCATATTCCATATATTTATATAAATGTATGTGCGCAAAGAGTCGGACACGACTGAGCGACTGAACTGAACTGAACTAATGCGCACATAAAGAAACACAGAGTGATTTTTACATTTTTTAAAGAAAAAAGTTTTAATTAGAACAGCTATACAGTTTGCCCACTTTATGTGTTTTCTTTCAGGAGGTGAGAGGTCCCATCGAGAATTTGTTCTGACCTCTCACCATCTTCTTATTCATTCTACCCTAGAGGAGAAAACTGAGTCTTCTATCTGAGGAGTTTGGAAGGAAAATCTGGGCAAGTGTAGCCTGGTGCCCGTCTTTGTCCTTTTTACGTGGGGCTTTGAGTGATGTGGGACACGGAGGCATCATTTTCAATTCAATGTTAAGAAGCCAGTGTGTCTTTGGATATCAGATAATTTCCGCCAAGTCATCTTTGTAACATCAATTTGATCCCAATTTTTTTATTCTTTTGAAAAATTTCTTGAGTTGTTTCGTATTTTGAGGAGCTGAGGAGAGGATGCTAATTTGAAGTCTCTTGGATCCTGAGAGTTATTTGAATAATAACTATCATTTTGTACTTGCTATTTGCTTCACTCAATGATATTTCTTTAAACACTTTATGTACAATAACCTTATTTTTATTAAGGCTGTACAAATCTGAAGTGGGATTACATTAGAGATTTAAGAAAAAACACATTGATAGCTATCTAGGTGATCTTAAATTTTTATTGATGCCAACAACGGTACATCAGATAGTGGTGGCTCATAAGAAAGATGTGTCAGTAATTTAAGTACAGACCATGAAGTTCCCTCTTACAATGACTGTTTATGCTGCCTTTCAATGTATTGTATAGACTGCATTTAAACAGCATTGCTGTTTTCTTCTCTCCTTCCCCATCTCTTCTCTTTCCATTTGTACTTACTTCCTTGGTCACCTCGTCTAGTCGCAAGGCTTCACATATCATATATTTGTCTATAGCACTTTTCAACAATAAAAAAAAAGATGTTCTTACAAAATCAGTCCCCGGCGTCTTGCTGTAAACTTGCTTCACTCACTGTTTCCCCCATTTCAGTTCATCGAATCTCTTCAGTTGTGTAGGCCAAAAATATGAACTTCTCCTTGACTACTCTCTTTAATCTGTTAGAAAATCATCTTACCTCAAGCTTCAGAATACATCCAAAATGTGACCAATTTCCATCACCTCCAATATGACAACTTGGTCTGAGCCACCATCACCTGAATTCTGATGATAATCTGACTGAATCTCTGCCAAACATCTGGGCCCCGCTCTAGTCTGATTTAATAGATCAGTCATGGTGATTCTTCACAAATGAAAGGCAAGCCATTCCATGTTCCTACCCATTGCTTTAACAATTTCCATTTCACTCAGAGTAAAAGCAATTTCCTTATAAAGACTCTTAAGTTCACAAATGGTTTGTTGTTCCATTTAATCCTTTGATCTGATTTCTTGCTATTATCCCCTCCTTCTAACTTGATTCTGGTCCCTTTTGGTTCTGGGAATATATCAAGTGTGTCCCTGCCTTAGTTAGACCTTCGCACTGGTTGCTCTTTCTATCTGGAATAGATACTTTGCTTCAGGTGGCCACCTCCGTGATCTCCTTCAACACGTGGATAAAGCGACCCTTCCTCAGCGAAGCTTACCCTAACAACTCTATGTAAAATGTTCCCAGGTCCCCCAAGTCCTGTCACTTCTGATTATCTTTTGCTTTGCTCTAAATTTTCCTTCCTTTCAAAATAGTAAAGAATTTACTACTTTGTAATAGTTTTTGTTAATTATGTCCCAGTCTGCTGAAATATAAGCTCACGGAAATAAAGGATTTTGGTCTGTTTTGGTTTTTGCTGAATTCAAAGCCTCCAAACAATGCTAGGCATATTGTACATTTTTCAGCATCTAACAAAGAGAAAAAGTAAGTGTGGGTACTGAATGCATCAGCCTTCCTTTTTTGTCTTGCCTTGTCCATGACAAGTTTTAAACAGATTCTTGTATTTTTAAAATCCTTTACTATAATCTTTTTTTTCCAAATATAATTTGCTCATGGATTAAAAATCAGATGGGACAGAGAGCTGAAACATTGTTCATAGCCCATGTCCATCCCATCTTCACTGCAATTAATTGTCCTTCCTAAGAACAATCAGTTTTAAATGTGTTTTACTTATTCTGAAGGCCTCTTCCATAACCTGAACAATATTCTTCTATTATTACTGCTTTATGTTTTGTTTCCTTTGCCTTTAGTTACAAGAAATGCTTTTTGAAAGACTCACTTTCTTTTCCCTCACACTCTGAATTCTATGCACCTATTCTAAACTTCACGCCCCTGTGAGCCTGATAGCAAAACGACCTTCCTAAATTTCTTGCTTCCAATAAAAATGAGATTGTTTCCTGATGGTTTTCACAGAGAACTCATCTGAAGAAATCCCACAGCTCCTTTCTAAGTTGTGTCAGCTCCTTCCACGGTTCTGTTTCCTGGTTTACTCCCTCATTTCACTACAGTATCTTCTCCATGATTTTCTCAAGGGAACATTTATGCAGGTATACTGCTCCATTCCTTGAATTTGTGGCTGCTTAACAACTTCTCCTTTGATCCATAGATTGGCTGTAATACTGGATTGGGTATATGGAATGAAGAACAAGCCAGCAAGAACTTTGCTGGCTTTTTCTTGTTGTCTGGTAGCATATACAAATGCCCATTTGCCTAAAGCTAGTCTTGTCTCATTCTTTTGTGTTTTCCTTTTTCTTTCAAATTCCTTTGGGATTGTGTCTTAAATCTTAATGTTTGGCAATTTTTCAATAATAGGTCTACCATAATTCTCTATTTGGACTCAGTGGGCTCATTCACTTTGAAAATATATGTTTTTTAAAAATTTATTTATTTTAACTGGAGGCTAATACTTTACAATATCGTATTGGCTTTGCCATACATTCACATGAATCTGCCATGGGGATACATGCGTTCCCCATCCTGAACCCCTCTCCCACCTCCCTCCCCATCCCATCCCTCTGGGTCATCCCAGTGCACCAGCCCCTAGCATCCTGTATCATGCATCGAACCCGGACTGGCGATTCGTTTCACATATGATAATATACATGTTTCAATGCCATTCTCCCAAATCCTCCCACCCTCGCCCTCTCCCACAGAGTCCAAAAGACTGATCTATACATCTGTGTCTCTTTTGCTGTCTCGCATACAGGGTTATCATTACCATCTTTCTAAATTCCATATATATGCGTTAGTATACTGTATTGGTGTTTTTCTTTCTGGCTTACTTCACTCTGTTTTTATCTATTTCTGAAAATTCTCCCTCACCTCTGTCTCTCCATTTGTCTTTCTATTTATTCCTCTTTTCTCATCTTGCAGAACTTGTAGGAATCTCTTATTTGTTGATATCTCCTTCCTGTTGTCTTGTAATTAAAGTTTATACCTCTTTTGGTACATTTGGTATTATTTTAAAAAATATTACAAGAAAGCGGGAATAAATACACACACTTGCTCTTAAAACTATTTAAAAATATACATTTCATTATTTACATATTTATACTTAGAGCTTTAACCATCTGAAAGTAGTTTATATTCATGCTATGAAATAGATCAAATTGATGTTATTTTGCTAATAATATATGGTTGGTTGTTGCTGTGCTGGTGGTCTGAAGCTGTTCCTTCTGCCTGAGACCTCCTTGCCTTTGCTCCCACTCAGCTCACATTTCAGCCTCTCAGAAAGTCTTCATCCACCGTGCCATCCAGCATGGCTGCTCTCATTTATTTTGTTTTGTCATCCTGGCTAGTTTCTCTTGAGAACTTGGAGCAATCTCTAATCATCTTGATTACTTACGTGTTCCTTTCTTGTCTGTTTACATACATACATTTATATGTTACATACTAAATAAAATACAGAAGAACAAATCCTCTGTGTCTTAACTTGGCAAGCTGTTCATTTTACTCTTCTATCAAATTTTTGAAACTTTTTTGTTGATTTATTCTTAGATTCCTAAAAACGTGCTTTTGTTGTTATTTGGGAAATTCAGCGTACTTTTACTGAAACACTTATGCCTGCAGTGATTCGTGTAATGATATATGTGTATAAAACTAAAGATTTAAGTTTATAATTTTAAACTTAATTATTGTAAATGCCCGATTCACAACTTTGCACTTCTCAGGTTAAATAAAATGATTTACCAAGAGTATTTAAAGGGAGTAAGAGCATGAACTATAATCTTCAGAAATTTTTGCTGGAGCTTGCGCCTGATCTTTTCAAGGGACATATTTTTTTTTTGAAAGAACATACAAAGTAGCATCTGGACAAAGGCTCTATGTGCTCTACTTCCCAAAGAGACAGCAATATTCTAAATCAAATAAAGGGTGCTTTTATTGCTCTCTGGAGCTACAGTAAAGTTGAAAGAGCTGAATCACTGACTTTAGCAGATAGCATCGTTGGGAAAACATATCCTTACTTGAACTGCTCTCTTGAAGACCTAATGTCTGTGAAAATAATAACACATTATATGATTTATTGAAAGCTTACTGAGTTCCAAGTCTTCTTGGTTATGTATATAGTTTATCCATCTTATGACATATTTCAAGTACTATTTATTCATTTATTCCAAAAAAATTATATAATATCTCCTATTTACCAATCAGTGTTCTAGGATTTGGGGATACAGTAGTAAGTAAGCAAAAATTCCTGCTCTGATCCCTATGATGTTGTCCTCTAATAGAGGAAAACATTAAATTAAGAGGGAATAAATAGTAATTTTAGCTCATGATATATTTTATGGAGAAAAGTAAAAGAGAAACAGAAAGGCAAGAGAGACTATGTGAGAAGGGAAGACATTTTCTTTTTTGAAATGACTTTTTATTGGAGTATAGTTGATTTACAATGTTGGGTGAGTTTCAGGTGTACAGCAGAATGAATCAGTTGTACACATACATGTACATATGCATGCTTTTAAAGATTCTTTTCCCATATGGCCCATGACAGTGTATTGAGTAGAATTCTCTGTGCTATCCAGTAGGTTTTTATTGTTTGTTTTTCATATGTGTAGTATGCTTAGTCACTCAGTCATGTCTGACTCTTTGTAACCCCATGGACTGTAGCCTGCCAGGATCCTCTGTCTGTGGGATTTTCCTAGGCAAGAATACTGGAATGGGTTGTCATTTCCTACTCCAAGGTATCTTCCTGACCCAGGGGATTGAATCTGGGTTTTCTGCAAGTCTCCTGCATTGCAGGCAGATTCTTTATCCACTGACCCATCAGGGAAGCTCATGTAGTAGCGTATATATGCAGAAGGGAAGACAGTTTCAAGGAGACCTTTTGAGTGAAGACTTGAAGGTGATGAAAGAGCAAAATGGTAGATTCTAGATGAAACTGCCCTAGCAGAAGTGGCAAGTGTGAGGGCCCTTAGATGCCCGCATGCTTATTAAAACTCTTCAAAGGAACCATCCAGCAAAAATCATCCCAAATTTTTGTTTCTCAATGGAGATGACCTATTATACTGGGTAAGTTTTTCTTAGATGTTTTAAAACCATACTTTAATTCAACAGGTCCAAAATTGAACCCACTATCACAACTTTCAAAGTTGGTCTCCATTTACACACTATCTTATATTGGTGAATGGTGTTTCCATCCATTTGGTTGCTCAAACCAGAAAGCTAAGAGTTGATGTCACTTATCTACTGCTGTGTAACACATGATCCTGAAATGTAGTGGGTTGAAAGAAAAATGAATATTTAGTCCATGGGTCAGAAATTCAAGAACAGCTTAAGTATTAACAGATATTCTAGGTAAGAATCTTTCATTAGGCTACTGTCAAGATGTCAACTTTGGTTGTAGCTATGTGAAGGCTTGACTGAAGTAGAGAATCTGATTTCAAGGTGTCTCAGTCAGATAACTGGTGAGTTGGTGAATCCACTTGATAGAAACTCTTATTTTCTTCCATGTAGCTGCTTGAGTGGCTGAGGAAGAGTAAATAATCCAAAAGAGAGCTGAGTGGAAATAGCAACATATTTTATGATTGAATTACAGGATTCGCATCATCAAGCAGTTACTTTGCATAGGGAACATTCAAGAGGAGGAAGATTAAGCTCCACCCTTGAAGAGAAGAGTGTCAAAAAATTTGAGTAAACAGTTTGGAAGGTTGTACCAAAGGAGCTGAAGAAGATAGAGATGTGGTTGGATTACTGATAAAATTAGAAAGTAGGACAAACTGGATGGATATGAATATGATATGTGGAATCCAAGAACAGTCGAGTTATCAAAGGTTTTCCTCCCCCAAAATGTAAAGATGGAGTTGCCATTAGCAAAATCTGGGGAGAATGGAAAAGAAACAAGCTTGTGTGAGAATAGTAAGAGTTTGCTTTATGTTTGCTTTTATTAGAGAGCTAGGCTGCTGGCAATCTGTGACTATTTTATTCCAATTTCAGAAATAGTGAGGATTTCAAGGGATGGTTAGCTTCCTGCTAAGACCTCTGTACTTTTGATTCTTTCTTACTCAACAGTTGTAATTCTTTGTGCTTTCAAACCAACTCATAGGTATTCACTCCTTTTTATGTCCCTAAAATCCATAAAGCTTTCAAAATGTGTGCACAGATTGCTAACCACTCAGCTGATACTCTGAAGTTTGCTGCCATCACTAAAATACCTGGTTTACTTCTATGAGTTTACTTGGTCTTAGATCTTGTGCTGTGCTGTGCTGAGTTGCTTCAGTTGTGTCCGACTCTTTGTACTGGAGCCCACCAGGTCCCTATGTCCATGGGATGCTCCAGGCAACAATACTGGAGTGGGCTGCCATAGCCTCCTTCAGGGAACTCCCCACCCAGGAATCAAACCCCATCTCCTATGTCTCCTGCACTGGCAGGGAGATTCTTTACCTCTAAGTCACCCACCAGAGAAACCTGTCTTAGATCTTAGCCATATGATTTTTTTCCACTGTGTTTTTAGCTCTCTAATGCATGGTTTTGTTTCATTTTCTTTTGAACTGAGTCTAGTGTTTTCAGTGCAAAGTTTAATTTGACTTAAAATATTGGGTTATAAATTCAATATCTGACTGGCCTGGGGAGAAAACACCTTGCAGTTTCTTCATCTGTAATACACAAGTAATAATATCTTGCTAGAAAAGTTGTTATGAGAAAAAAAAATGATACCATAATTATATGAATCTTGTGCTTGAAAGATCAGGAAGCAACTCCATTTTTATTGTTCAGTTCAGTTCAGTTCAGTTCAGTCACTCAGTCATGTCTGACTCTTTGCAACCCCATGAATTGAAGAATGCCAGGCCTCCCTGTCCATCACCAACTTCCGGAGTAACTCAAACTCATGTCCATTGAGTTGGTGATGCCATCCAGCCATCTCATCCTCTGTCGTCCCCTTCTCCTCCTGCCCCCAATCTCTCCCAGCATTAGAGTCTTTTCCAATGAGTCCACTCTTCTCATGAGGTGACCAAAGTATTGGAGTTTCAGCTTTAGTATCATTCCTTCCAAAGAACATCCAGGACTGATCTCCTTCAGAATGGACTGGTTGGATCTCCTTGCAGTCCAAGGGACTCTCAAGAGTCTTCTCCAACACCACAGTTCAAAAGCATCAATTCTTCGGCGCTCAGCCTTCTTCACAGTCCAACTCTCACATCCATACATGCCTACTGGAAAAACCATAGCCTTGACTAGACAGACCTTAATTGGCAAAGTAATGTCTCTGCTTTTGAATATGCTATCTAGATTGGTCATAACTTTCCTTCCAAGGAGTAAGTGTCTTTTAATTTCATGGCTGCAGTCACCATTTGCAGTGATTTTGGAGCCCCCCAAAATAAAGTCTGACACTGTTTCCACTGTTTCCCCATCTATTTCCCATGAAGTGATGGGACCAGATGCCATGATCTCAGTTTTCTGAATATTGAGCTTTAAGCTAACTTTTTCACTCTCCTCTTTCACTTTCATCAAGAGGCTTTTTAGTTCCTCTTCACTTTCTGCCATAAGGGTGGTGTCATCAGCATATCTGAGGTTATTGATATTTCTCCCGGCAATCTTGATTGCAGCTTGTGCTTGATCCAGCCCAGGGTTTCTCTTGATCTACTCTGCATATAAGTTAAATAAGCAGAGTTAGGTTAATTAAAATATCCCAGGCCTCACCAAAATGCAGGGGGAAACAATATCACTTTAAAATGATAATCATATTTCACTGGCACATTGCTCACAATGGTAAGAATTAAGATCACAGTATTCTTTTAATTTTTATTTATATCTCTGAATCTCCAAAGATGTTCTAGAATCTGTTCAATCGTTCAGTTCAGTCGCTCAGTTGTGTCCAACTCTTTGCGACCCCATGGACTGTAGCACGCCAGTCTTCTCCGTCCATCACCAACTCTCGAAGCTTACTCAAACTCATGTCTATTGAGTTGATGATGTCATTGAACCACCTCATCCTCTGTTGTCTCCTCCCCCTCCTGCCTTCAATCTTGCCCAGCATCAGGGTCTGTTTCAGTGAGTTGGTTCTTTGCATCAGGTGGCCAAAGTATTGGAGTTTCAGCTTCAGCATCAGTCCTTCCAGTAAATATTCAGGACTGACTTCCTTTAGGATGGACTGATTGGATCTCCTTGCAGTCCAAGAGACTCTCAAGAGTCTTCTCCAACAGCACACTTCAAAAGCATCAATTCTTCAGTGAGCAGTTATCTTTATAGTCCAACTCTCACATCCATACATGACTACTAGAAAAACCATAGCTTTGACTAGATGGACCTTTGTTGGCAAAGCAATGTCTCTGCTTTTTAATATGCTGTCTACGTTGGTCATAACTTTTCTTCCAAGGAGCAAGCGTCTTTTAATTTCATGGCTGTAGTCACCATCTGCCGTGATTTTGGAGCCCGACAAAATAAAGTCTGTCACTGTTTCCATTGTTTCCCCATCTACATGCCATAAAGTGATGGGACCAGATGCCATGATCTTAGTTTTCTGAATGTTGAGTTTTAAGCCACCTTTTTCACTTTCCTCTTTCACTTTTGTCAAGAGGCTCTTTAGTTCTTTGCCTTTTGCCATAAGGGTGGTGTCATCTGCATACCTGAGGTTAGTGATATTTCTCCCTGCAATCTTGATTCCAGCTTGTGTTTCCTTCAGCCCAGAGTTTCTCATGATGTACTCTGCATCATGAGAGTATTTAACTCTCTTATATGTACTCTACATATAAGTTAAATAAGCAGGGTGACAATATACAGCCTTGATGTACTCCTTTCCCGATTTGGAACCAGTCTGTTGTTCCATGTCCAATTCTAACTGTTGCTTCTTGACCTGCATACAGATTTCTCAGGAGGCAGGTCAGGTGGTCTGGTATTGCCATCTCTTGAAGAATTTTCCACGTTTGTTGTAATCTACACAGTCAAAGTCTTTGGCATAGTCAATAAAGCAGAAATAGATGTTTTTTTTGAACTCTCACTTTTTCGATGATTCAACAGATGTTGGCAATTTGATCTCTAGTTCCTCTGCCTTTTCTAAACCCAGCTTGAACATCTGGAAGTTCATGGTTCATGAACTGTTGAAGCCTGGCTTGGAGAATTTTGAGCATTACTTTGCTTGTGTGTGAGATGACTGTAATTGTGCGCTAGTTTGAGCATTCTTTGGCATTGCCTTTCTTTGGAATGAAAACTGACCTTTTCTAGTCCTGTGGTCACTGCTGAGTTTTCCAGATTTTCTAAACTTCCTGTGTCATCACAGCAAACAGTGCTTTCTCTTTAGGACGGAATGACGCCTTAGTGCAAAATGCTCAAAACTCCACATGTTCTCAGATGTCTCAGTTTCTCTTTAGTTCTGCTGTAAAGAGACTAAAACCATAAAGAACTGGGAAGAACTGGCTCATCTCTCCCATTCTGGGTTTTATTTTTCAAACTGAGGCTTGAAGTGTCAATTGCTTGTTCTGACAACTCAGAAACTTCCAAGTAATGATGTGTGATATATTTTTTTTGCCCCCATTAAGAATTGTAATCCCATGGAACTGGTTTCTAAAGCTAAAGAATACATGTCCAACTGTCTTTCTCTTATATACCCCAAACCTTCTCTACTTGGGAGTCTGAGCATGATTTATTCCCCACAGGTCGCTTTTTCTTCTGTGCAAACCAACTCAGGAAAACAGATGCACAAAGATTTGTGACCCCAGCTGCCAAGACTTGTCTCAAACCCACATTACGTTTCCTAGCTACAGCTTTCACATTTTCCTCTCAATTTTAAGGTGCATTTTAGCAGGCAACTGATTGCAGCCATGAAATTAAAAGACGCTTACTCCTTGGGAGAAAAGTTATGACCAACCTAGATAGCATATTCAAAAGCAGAGACATTACTTTGCCGATTAAGGTCTGTCTAGTCAAGGCTATGGTTTTCCAGTAGTCATGTATGGATGTGAGAGTTGGACTGTGAAGAAAGCCGAGTGCTGAAGAATTGATGCTTTTGAACTGTGGTGTTGGAGAAGACTCTTGAGTCCTTTGGACTGCAAGGAGATCCAACCAGTCCATTCTGAAGGAGATCAGCCCTGGGATTTCTTTGGAAGGAATGATGCTAAAGCTGAAACTCCAGTACTTTGGCCACCTCATGTGAAGAGTTGACTCATTGGAAAAGACTCTGATGCTGAGAGGGATTGGGGGCAGGAGGAGAAGGGGATGACAGAGGATGAGATGGCTGGATGGCATCACTGACTCGATGGCCTTGAGTCTGAGTGAACTCTGGGAGTTGGTGATGGACACGGAGGCCTGGCGTGCTGCGATTCATGGGGTCGCAAAGAGTTGGACACGACTGAGCGACTGAACTGAACTGATACTCATCTTTAAAATATCTATATTTAGTGGTATTTAGTGGTTATTTCTGTTTTCCAAACTTGGATATATTTTACTTTCTTGTCTCATTGAAGAGGAAGGGAGGGAATACAAGAGAAGGGAAAGAGACTTATCTTTTTGATGAATTTTGATATTTGATTTTAATGCCTAAGAAAATAAGTTTCTGTCAGTCTCTAAGAAATTGAAGTCTCTGAACTTCAAGTGGCATATCATTATAAAAATAAGAATATATAAGATTCTTAAGTGAAAAAGTGTTCATTGATGTGAATGTGTATGAGACCACATAGAATTTCTGAGAAAGTTAATAGTAAATTTAGTATTTGGTACAGCATAGAAAAGATAAGCCAAGTGTGGGAGGCAGGCAGTGCAGAGATTTTTCATAAACAGAAGACTCCTAAAATATCCGGAGATACTTCCTTCAACAGTATTGATCATGAGTGATTTGCTAACAACTTAGTAACTTGCTGTAAATACAACAATTGTGTTGAAAGTATGAGGTTTAGACCAAAGAAAAAAGTTTCCTATCCAAAATTCATTCTAAATACATCTTAGATTTCTTCTTACTGCCTCCCCTTACCCTGAGTTTCTTTCTTTTTAAAAATATTTTTATTTCATATTGGATTATTTTGGGCTTCCCTTGTGGCTCAGCTGGTAAAGAATCCACCTGCAATGCAGAAGACCTAGATTCAATTCAGGTCTTGGGTTGGGAAGACCCCTTAGGGAAGGGAAAGTCTACCCACTCCAGTATTCTGGCCTGGAGAATTCCATGGACTATAGTTCATGGGGTCGCACAGAGTCAGACACTATTGAGCGACTTTCACTTTCACTTTTCATAGTTGCTTTACAATGCTATGTTAGTTTCAGGTCTACAACACAGTGATTCAGTTATGCACGTATGTATTCTTTCCCTTTAGGTTATTACAGAATATTGAGTAGAGTTCCCTGTGCTGTACAGTAGGTCTTTGTTGGTTATCTGTTTTTTATATTGTAGGATGTATGTTTATCCCAAGCTCCTGATTTATCCCTCCCTCATCCCTTTCCCCTTGGTAACCATAAGTTTTTTTTTCTACCTGTGTGAGTCTGCTTTTGTTTTGTAAATAAACTCATTTGTATCATTATTTAATATTCTACATATAAGTGATGTCATATACTATTTGTCTTTCTCCATCTGACTTACTTCACTTAATGTTATAATATCCAGGTCCAACCATGTTGCCGTAAATGGCATTATTTCATTATTTTTAATGGCTGAGTTGTATTCTGTTGTATGTATGTACCACGTCTTCTTTATCCATTTCTCTGTTGACATTTAGGTTGCTTCAACGTCTTGGCTATTGTTAACAGCACTGCAATCAATATTAGGGTGTGTATATCCTTTCAAATATGTGCCCAATAGTGGGACTGCTGGATCATATGGCAGCTCCCTCTACCCTGAGTTTTAATAACTTAAGAAGCATACTTTTGAATATGTACATAGAGATGATGTTGACTATTTAAAAATTAAACTAAGATCCCAGGTTGGTCATGTGGAGTGTCACACTATGCCTGCGTGTATTTATTACCATCAGCTCTCTTAAATGATTACAGTTCTTTGAAGACAGTCTGCTACAGTCTACAGTGCTGTTTCAGATATTACTATAATTGGAAGAAAGATCTAGAAAAAATATATCAGAGCAAGAATAGTAGGTGACTGGAAGCTGTACCCATATGCACAGCCTCCATCACTTTCAGAAGCGAAGGGATAGCCTGTGTAGAAATGCTTTTAAGCCAAATTAATCAATGTAATTTTGCTGATAATTCCTTTTGAGTTAAAACTATGAATCTTTAGAAGTAAAAGATTAAAATTAAAATGAATTTAAATTAATATTAAAAGATTAAAACAGTAATTTATTAATCTTAAAAGAATCAAGAACTATTTCATCTTATTCAAACAATAGTATTCTTGATTTCATTATTTATTCAAATAATTTCATTTTATTCAAACATAATATTCTTGGTTTTAGTATTCCGTTATTAAAATAATTTCATCTTATCCAAAGATAATAATCTTGGTTTTATTATTTAATTATTCAAATAATTTGAGATGGGTGAGAGCAGATAGTTCTTGGTAATAGAGTTTAAGATATTCCACCGGGAATTTGGGACAGTGCAGGTATAATGTGTGTGTATGTGTTCTGTGGAAGAGGCTCAGTTACTATCTGGTAAGATGGTGGTGAGTCATCTTGCTTCTATTCAGATACATACAGAGAGGAAGCAAGTAGAACACAGCATACAGTTGCTACTCTATATTTCTCTGTGTTAAAAGTCAAGTGCAGAAATAACCATTAGTGGAATCATACATTAACCACAAAAAATATTATACGCTGATTGTGTAATCCTGTTATCTTCCCCTAGGGGTGCAGAATTCCTGGGGTTCTTAAGTAATGTGATGACACACTATACAAACTACAACATAATATGTCTTTAGCATGTTAGCACTGACCACTAGCTTGAGTGTGGGGTAATAATTAGAGAAAAAAATATACAGTGGACATCTCTAACTACTGGGAAATATTCACTGTCTTATTCTGCACATTAGTCCAAATATGAAACTTTTATAATAACCCATTACAATCAATAAATGATTGCTTGATAGGAGATGAAAAGTTTTTTATTTAATGTCCTTATTCTATTCTAACCCTTAAACTTTTTTTTTTTAAGTGAAGGATAATTGTTTTACATAATTTTGTGGTTTTCTGTCATACATCAACAAGAATCAGCCACAGGTACACCCATGTCCCCTCCCTCCAAGAACTCCCTCCCATCTCCCTCCATACCCCACCCTCAGCCTGTTGCAGAGCCCCTGTTTGAGGTCCCTGAGTCACACAGAAAACTCCTATTGGTTATCTGCTTTACACATGGTATTGTAAATTTCTGTGTTACTCTCTCCATACATCCCCCCTTCTCCCTCCTCTCCTCCACCTTGTCCATTGGTCCGTTCTCTGTGTCTGTTTCTCCACTGCTGCCCTGAAAATAAATTCATCAGTGCCATCTCTTCAGATTCCATATATATGTCAGTGTATGATATTTATATTTCTCTTTCTGACTTCCTTCACTCTGTATAATGGGCTCTAGTTTCATCCACCTCATTAGAACAGATTCAAGTGCATTTCTTTTTATGGCCAAGTAGTATTCCATTGTATACATGTACCACAGCTTTTTAATCCATTCATCTGTCGACGGACATCTAGGTTGCTTCCATGTTTTAGCTATTGTAAATAGTGCTGCAGTGAACATCGGGGTACATGTTTCTTGCTCAGTTTTGACTTCCTCAGGGTATATGCCTAGGATTGCTGGGTCTTATGGTAGTTTTATTCCTAGCCTTTTAAGGAGTCTCCATACCATCTTCCGTAGTGGTTGTATCAGTTCACATTCCCACCAGCAATACAAGAGTGTTCCCTTTTCTCCACACCCTCTCTGGCATTTATAGTTTGTAGACTTTTTGACGTTGACAATTTTGACTGGTGTGAAGTGGTATCTCATCGTAGTTTTGATTTGCATTTCTCTGATGATGACTGATGTTGAGCATGTTTTCATGTGTCTGTTAGCCATCTGTATGTCTTCTTTGGAGAAATGTCTCTTCAGCTCCCTTTCCCACTTTTTGATTGGGTTGTTTGCTTTTCTAATATTGAGTTGTATAAGCTGCTTGTATATTTTGGAAGTTAATTCTTTATCAGTTGTTTCCCTTGCTATTATTTTCTCCCATTCTGAAGGTTGTCTCTTCACCTTGTTTGTAGTTTCCTTTTCTGTGCAAATGCTTTTAAGTTTAATTAGGTCCCGCTTGTTTACTTTTGTTTTTATTTCCATTACTCTAGAAGGTAAGTCATAGAAGATCTTGCTTTGATTTATGTCGTGGAGTATTCTGCCTATGTTGTTCTCTAAGAGTTTAATAGTTTCTGGTCTTAAGTTTAGGCCTTTAGTCCATTTTGAGTTTACCTTTATGTATGGCATTAGGTAGTGATCTAACTTCATTCTTTTGCATGTAGCTGTCCAGTTTTCCCAGCACCACTTATTGAAGAGGCTGTCTTTGCCACATTGTATATTCTTGCCTCCTTTGTCAAAAATAAGTTACCCATAGGTACGTGGGTTTATCTCTGGGTTCTCTGTCTTTTCCACTGGTCTATATTTCTGTTTTTGTGCCAGTACCATACTGTCTTGATGACAGTAGCTTTGTAGTATAGTCTGAAGTCAGGAAGGTCGATTCCTCCAGCTCCATTCTTCTTTCTCAAGACTGCTTTGGCTATTTGAGGTCTTTAGTGTTTCCATATGAATTGTAAATGTTTTTGTTCTAGTTCTGTGGCCATTGGTAATTTGAAAGGGATCACATTGAATCTGTATATTGCATTTGGTAGTATAGTCATTTTCACAATATTGATTCTTCCTACCTAGGAACGTGGACTATCTCTCCATCTGTTTATATCATCTTTGATTTCTTTCATCAGTGTCTTATAGTTTTCCATATACAGGTCTTTTGTTTCCTTAGGTAGATTTATTCTTTTTTTTTTTTATTTTTTTTCTTATACTTTCTTTGTTTGTTTCTTTTTTTTTTTTAAATTTTAAAATCTTTAATTCTTACATGCATTCCCAAACATGATTTATTCTTAGATATTTTATTATTTTTATTGCAATGCTGAATGGTATTGATTCCTTAATTTCTCTTCCTGATTTTTCATTGTTAGTATATAGGAGTGCAAATGATTTCTGTGTATTGACTTTGTATCCTGTGACTTTGCTGAATTTGCTGATTAGCTCTAGTAATTTTCTGATAGTTTCTTTTGGGTTTTCTATGTACAGTATCATGTCATCAGCAAACAGTGCGAGTTTTACCTCTTTTCCGTTCTGGATTCCTTTTATTTCTTTGTCTTCTCTAATTTCCATAGCTAGGACTTCCAAAACTATGTTGAATAATAGTGATGAGAGTGGACACTCTTGCCTTGTTCCTGATCTTAGAGGGAAAGCTTTTAGTTTTTCACCATTGAGAATTATGTTTGCTGTGGGCTTTTCATATATGGCCTTTACTATGTTGAGGTAGGTTCCTTCTATGCCCATTTTTTGAAGCATTTTTATCATAAATGAATGCTGGATTTTGTCAAAGGCTTTTTCTACATCTATTGAGATGATTATATGGTTTTTATCTTTCAATTTGTTGGTGTGGTATATCATGTTGATTAATTTGTGTGTATTGAAGAATCTTTGCATCCTGGAATAAACCTGACTTGCTCATGGTGTATGAGCTTTTTAATGTGTTTTGGATTCTGTTTGCTATAGTTTTGTTGAGGATTTTTGCATCGATATTCATCATGATATTGACCTGTCATTTTATTTTTTTGTGTTGTTTTTTCCTGGTTTTGGTATCAGAGTGATTGTGGCCTCGTAGAATGAGTTTGGAAGTGTTCCTTCCTCTGCAAATTTTTTGGAAGAGTTTTAGAAAAATAGGCATTGGTTCTTCTCTAAATGTTTGATAGAGTTCCCCTGTGAAGACATCTGGCCCTGGACTTTTGTTCTGGGGGAGGTTTTTGATCACTGTTTTAATTTCAGTGTTTGTAACTGGGTTGTTCAGAATTTCTATTTCTTCCTGGTTCAGTCTTGGGTGGCTGATCTTTTGTAAGTATCTGTCCATTTCCTCTAGGTTGTCCATTTTATTAGCATATGGTTCTCATAATATTCTGTTATGATCATTTGTATTTCTGTGTTGTCTGTTGTAACTTCTCCTTTTTCATTTATAATTTTATTGATTCAATTTTTCTCCTTTTTTTTTTGATGAATCTGGCTAGTGGTTTGTCAATTTTGTTTATCTTCTCAAAGAACCAACTTTTAGTTTTATTAATCTTTGCTATTGTTTCCATCATTTCTTTCAATTATTTCTGCTCTGATTTTTATGATCTCTTTCCTTATGCTGACTTTGAGGGTTTTTAGTTTTTCTTTTTTCAGCTGCTTTAGATGTAGGTTAGGCTGTCTATTTGATGCTTTTCTTGCTTCTTGAGGTATGATTGTATCACTATAAACCTCCCTGTTAGAATTGCTTTTGCTGAGTCTCATAGGTTTTGGGTCACCCTGTTTTCATTGCCATTTGTTTCTAGGAATCTTTTGATTTCTTTTCTTATTTCTTCAGTAACCTCTTTGTTATTTAGTAACGTATTGTTTAATCTCCATGAGTTTGTGTTTTTTGCTATTTTTTTCCTGTAGTTGGTATCTAGTCTCATAGCATTGTGGTCAGAGAAGATACCTGATACAATTTTAATTTTCTTAAATTTGGTGAGGCTTGATTTGTGGCCCAAGATGTGGTCTATACTGGAGAATGTTCCATGTGCACTTGAGAAGAAAGAGTATTCTGCATTTGGATGGGAAGTCCTGAAAATATCAGTTAGATCCATTTGGTCTAATGTTTCATTTAAGGTTTATGTTTCCCTATTGATTCTCTGTTTTGATGATCTGTCCATTGATGGAAGTAGAGTGTTGAAGTCTTCTACTATTTTGTGTTGCTGTCAATTTTTCCTCTTATGCCTGTTAGTGTTTGCTTTATGTATTGAGGTGCTCCTATGTTGGGTGCATAAACGTTTGCAATTGTTATGTCTTCTTGGATTGATCCCTTGATCATTATGTAGTGTCTTTCTTTGTCTATTAGGATATTCTTTATTTTAAAGTCTATTCTGTCTGAAAATAAGGATTGCCACTGCAGCTTTCTTTTGCTTTCCATTTGCATGAAATATCTTTTTCCATCCTTTGGCTTTCAGTCTGTATGTGTCTCTAGGTCTGAAGTGGATCTCCTGTAGGCAGCATATATATGGGTCTTGTTTTTGTATCCATTCAGTCAGTGCGTATCTTTTGGTTGGTGCATTTAATCCATTTCCATTTAAGGTAGTTATTGATACGTATGTTCCTATTAACATTTTCTTGATTGTTTTGAGTTTGTTTTTGTAGGTCTTTATTTTCTCTTGTGTTTACTGGCTATGTAAGTCCCTTTAGTATTTGTTGCAAGGCTGGTTTGGTGGTGCTGAATTCTCTTAACTTCTGCTTGTCTGTAAAGCTTTTGATTTATCTGTTAATTTTGAATGAGATCTTTGATGGGTATAGTAATCGTGGTTGTAGGTTTTTCTCTTTTAGTACTTAGTAAATATATCTTGCCATTCCTTTCTGGCCTGTAGAGTTTCTGCTGAAAGATCTGCTGTTAATTGTATGGGTTTTCCCTTATATGTTACTTGTTGCTTTTCCCTTGCTGCTTTTAATATTCTTTCTTTGTGCTTAATCTCTGTTAGTTTGATTAATATGTCTCTCAATGTGTTTCTCCTTGAGTTTAACCTGTAGGGAACTCTCAGCATGTCTTGGACTTGATTGACTATTTCCTTTCCCATGTTGGGGAAGTTTTCAACTATAATTTCTTCAAAAATTTTCTCAGTGCCTTTCTTTTATCTTCTTCCTCTGGGACCCCTATAACTTGCATTTTGGTGCATTTAATACTGTCCCAAAGGTCTCTGAGGCTTTATTCAATTATTTTCATTCCTTTCCCTTTATTCTGCTCTTCAGCAGTTATTTCCACCATTTTATCCTCCAGTTCACTTGTCTGTTCCTCTGACTCAGTTATTCTGCTACTGGTTCCTTCTAGAGTATTTTTAATTTCAGTAATTGTGTTGTTCATCTCTGCTTGCTTATTCTTTATTTCTTCTATGTCCTTGGTGATTGTATTAACTGTGTTAAATGCTTCTTACATTTTCTCCATTATATTTTCAAGTCTTTGGAGCATCTTTACTATCATTTTTTTTTTTTTTGGAGCATCTTTACTATCATTATTCTGAATTCTCTTTCAGGGAGATGACTTATTTCCTCTTCATTTATTTGGTCTTGTGAGTTTCTACTTTGCTTTCTCATTTGTGCTGTATTTCTTTGTATTTTAATCTTTTTTTTCTTTCTAACTTGCTCCACTTGGGGTCTCCTTTACCCAGGCTTTAGGGTTGTGTTACTTCTTCCTTTTGATTTTTGCCCTTGGAGGGAAACGTTGGTTGGGTGGTGTGTGTTGATTTCTTGCTGGGGGTGACTTGTGCCTGTGTTCTCATTTCAGGGAGCTTAGCCTGTCCCCCTGGAGGCCTGGGGTCTTCTGCTGTCACCTAGAGGTTGCTTTGTAGGAGTTGTTCTGTATCTTGATGAGTTTTTGATGTATTTGGGGGGAGGCTTGTGATTTCCCCATCTTACTCCTCTTCCATCTTCTTCCCAGCCTCTTATTCTAAGATTAATGTTAGATGTAACATTTGAAAAAATTATTTTATAAGTAGGTTAATAAAAGGTATTAGGAAAAGACAGACTTTTTTGGAAGGTAGGTACTGTATGAATGCAAGCAATTATCATTAAAATTTAGCATTTATCTGCCTAAAAAAATCAAATTGCTTCTATTTTGTTAAAACTGTAAGCATGCAGTATGAATCTTAATTACATTTGTTGCCCTTCACAGTTTTCTTTCTTTAATGTGCTATATAATACTTAATATATCTGAAAATATAGGTAGCCAAATTTTGAAAATGATCAATTAACATTTGTCATGTTGATATTTAACTCATGTTGATATTTCTCTCTTTCTCATTCCTCTTTCTTCTCTCTTATTGGTAGAATATTTACTGTTAGTTAATTAAAATTGTTGACTATTCATTATGGGGCAACCCAAAAGGTAAACTCTGTATCTTTTCTTTTAAAAACAAATCTTTACATTACTTACAAGAAAAGAGTTTTTAGAGAGTTCTGCAAAATAGTATTATGGGAATTAGCTGTTACCATGGGAGTAAACACAAGTAAGTACCAAGCAGAGAAAGATGGATTTAACTGTGAGCTCCATCCATGGTGGTTCTTTAACTCATAAATACAATAAAACAAATACAAAAAGAAATCTGCGAAGACAGTGTCAGAACAGTGATAGCAAAATTAATGGAATACCAACTTCTGTAAACTCCTTCCTCCATGAAAGCAATGAGAAAACTGTCAAAAAAAAGTGACAATCAGCTTTTTCAGAACTCTGGTAATTAATCAGAGACTTGCAGTAATCCATGAAGTAGTTTAATCAAGGAAAACGTCTGAACCTTGGTAAGAACAATGGGATTTCTGGCTTGTAACTTGCCGTATTCCCTTCCTTTTTCCTGAGCTCCTTAGTAGCATTGTAAGCCAATAGCACACAGTCACAGTCAGAACAGCAGCCTGGTAGTTACCAGAGGGGACAGAATGGAGTTTGAATTTCTTTAAAATCATATTCTTGGGAAATTGCCCTGATTTTACCTGTCTGGAGGTTTTCTGGGAGACTCCATTTGCTTTTTCCTGAAGATGTTTGTGTATTTCTTAACTTCACAGGTACCTGAGGCAGTAGAGATCAGTAAGTGTAAACAACAGCCTAACCAAGAAGCTTGAAAGAAAAAGCAGCGGAATGATAAATATCCCTAGGGGTTTTGAAAAGTCCCATATATTCCTGGGCATCTAGAAGTCCACACATATATCTGTGGTCATGAGATCCAGTATAGTGGGCTGAACTGCATCTTTCCAAAATTTGCATGTTGAAGTTCTAACTCCCAGTATCTCAGAATGTGACTTTATTTGTTGATAATTAAGGTGTAATGAGGTCATATTGGTAGACTCCAACCTAATGTGACTGGTGTCCTTCTGGGAAGAGATTAGGACACAGATACACAGAGAAGAAGGACCATGTGAAGACACGGAGAGAAGATGGCCACCTAGAAGCAAGGGAGGGAGACTCTCGAAGGAAACTAACCCTGCCAATACCTTGATGTTGGATTCCTAGCTCCCAGAACTGTGAGAAAATTAATTTCTGTTGTTTAAACCATTAGCCAGTGGTACTTTGTTAAGAGAGCCCTAGCAAACGAATACCAAGAAGACTCTGCACTCCCTCCAGGGTCTTTGGGTCTTTTGTGCAAATAGGAAGTAAGGCTACAGCAGCTTCATCAACTGCATGACTCAATGTTGAAGAATGGCCCCGTGAGCTTAGGGCCCCCAGAAAATACTGGGAGACTTACTGGCCCTAGGAGTTTAAAAAAATCACTGTCGAATTATTAGTTGGTCTCTAAGTGAACTAAACAGATATTCCCACAGTCATATATTATAAAGAATGTAGATTTTACCGAATTAGTTCAGAAAAGTCAATTAATAGCCAAAGACATAAAATCAGCTTTTTAAAGTACTTTCAAAGAACTAAAGGATACCATGCCCAAAGAACTGGAAAGAAAGTCATGACAATAGTATCTCACCAAATACAAAATACCAACAGAGAGATGGAAACTACAGAAAGACACAGATGTAGAGAACAGACTTTTGGACTCTGGGAGAAGGAGAGTGTGGGATGATTTGAGAGAATAACATTGAGAGATATACCTTGCCATATGTAAAATAGATGACCAGTGCAAGTTTGATGCATGGAGCAGGGCACCTAAAGCCAGTGCTCTGGGATAGCCTGGAGGGGTGGGGTGGGGAGGAGGGAGGGGGAAGGGAGGTTCAGGATGTGGGAGACACGTGTGTACCTGTGGTCAATTCATGGTGATGTATGGCAAAAACCATCACACTATTGTAATTATCCTCCAATTAAAACAAATAATAAAGAAAATGAATTGCAGGAAGAACAGAAGAGTAATTCTTCAGTTGAAAAGCAGAGTAAAAAAATTCACCAGAAGGCTTCTGTTAGATTCCTATGACTGCCATTAACAAGTCAAATTGGGTAGCTTAAAACAACAGAAATTTATTTTCTCACAGTTCTGGAGTCCAGATGTCTGCAATGAGTTCACTGGGCTCCAGACAAGATGTGAGTAGGACCGCCCACCCTCAGAGGCACTAGGGGAGAATCTGTGCCTTCCTCTTCCAGTCTCTGTTGATCACTGGAATTCCTTGGCTATGGGCACACCACTCTGATGTCTGCCTCTGTGGCCACACGGCCTTTCCTCTTCCACTCACAATCAAACATACCACTGCATTTCCCTTCTAAGGCTACATGTCACTGCATACAGAGCTGACCCAGATAACCTATGACAACCTTCTCCACAAATGCAAAATGTGAGTGCTTGCCAGTTCAGGGTATTATTTTTTAAAAGTTGATGGGCAGAGTATCGAGATCCAGGTAAGTTGGTTTGTTTGTTGGTAAAAAATGTAGAATTTTATTTTCTGACAACTGAAACAAAGGGTGTTGCAAAAGAAACCCAGGGAATAGTTTAGAAGCAGCAGTATGTAGTCAGGAGAGCCCCCAAAATGCCCTTTTCTGCCCACTGTTCTTGGGCTATGGAAAATGAGCAAATGCTGAAGGACAGGCAAAAGTTTCTTAAAGCCAGGTGGTAGTGGAAAGTTCTAGAATTATTGAGAAGAGAGTAGGTTTTTTATTTTTCTTTTCATGATGATTATTGTGACCTTAGAAAAAACTTTCCAGAGATCACCGGGGCAAGGGGTTCAACTGACCAGAAATGACCAGAGATAAAGGATTACAAAGTAATATGGAGGCAACAGAATAGGGAGAGAAGAAGCTTCTGTTTAGAGAGAAAGCAAGAGAGACAAGAAAGACAGTTATTGGGAAGATAACTGACTTAGACTGTCCAGAACTAGATACATCCTCTAGAACAGGACAAGAGTTAATAGGTGCTGTTAGCTGTGATACTATACTTTCATAAATATTATTCTCACATTATCATTGATATTAGATTTTACAGTTGTGCTTATTAATTACTGAATACAAACAATGCGGGAGACCCAGGTTCGATCCCTGGGTCAGGAAGATCCCCTGGAGAAGGAAATGGCAACCCACTCCAGTACTCTTTCCTGGAAAATCCCATGGACAGAGGATCCTGGTAGGCTACAGTTCATGGGGTTGCAAAGAGTCCGACATGACAAAGCAACTTCACTTTCACTTTTCATATGACTGTAGTAGGTAATTTAATGGTTATGGTTCTAAGCCCATTTTCACTACTTGTTGGAAATTCTGGCAGGAGGAATTTAATAACTTGATACTTCTGAGAGTGACCACAAAGGTTCAGAGTTTGATAATGCTCTGAGTGACAGAGCTGGGAGGATGTGATGACTGACAACCTCTAGGAAGTAACATCAGGTCAAATATATTTATATATATATCAAACATGTGTCCTCAGAAAGTCTGCTTCACTTTCAGAGCAAAGCTCTGTAAATAAAAAGATTCATTTGACACTAGCAAGCAGGCCCAGACCTTCTGGGGACTAGCCTAGGTAAACGAGGAGCTGGATGGGGGTGCAGTCACTTGTGGGCATCTAAGGAACATGTTTGAATGAAAAAAATGCAATAACCCTCTACCTTTCTCAGACACAGCTTCTCATTGGATAATAGCCAAGTACACAGACCACATTTATGGTAATTTCTCAATCTCCATGCACACATTCTAGACCTGAACAAAATGTATTGTATAAGAGAGACACAAAGTGAAAGCAGAATAAATTTAACTGAACATGTTACTAATGTAGGAAGCACTCATTCTGATTGATGAAAAAAACAGTATTGTTTAATATTTAGGGCAGAAGTTTATTGCTGTTAAGAAAAATTCTCAAAACCTAAAAGGTAGTATGTTTTCCCTCTATAAAAGCTATAGGAGCTGTATTTTACAGCTGAACATTCACATTTTCTTATGCTTGAATCACAAAGGGTAATTTTAGCTAAACATTGCAATCAGAAATAAAGTTTGGGTAAATACACATTTTGAAAGCCTAACAATTTGGAGTAGCTTTGTATCCAGACTTAACACAAATATTGTCACTGCTAAATACATGTGAACACTTGTAAATCCTGACTGTAAATCTATAAACACCTGTCATGATAATATTCATTCTACAGTATATGGACCTTTTTGGGGGTTTGATTTCAAAGGTACTTTTTGCTTTGCATTTTAATTTTACATTTTAAGGTAACAACTGTTAGGAAGACTTTTTGATAAAAATCTTTTTTTTTTTCTCTCATTTGCAGTTTGGTGGCAACAAAGGAAACAGACAGTGCAAGGTCTCGAAGTGCCCCAATGTCACCTTCTGACTTTCTAGATAAATTAATGGGGAGGACGTCGGGGTATGATGCGAGAATCAGACCCAATTTTAAAGGTAATTGTTCTGCTTACTACAATATATATGATTAAGCAAGACAAATTTCCAAATTGATTCCCCCCCGAATTCTAATACTTATTTCCAGTAATCCTCCAAGCACCATGTTGGTCAAAGAAGAAATATATTCTGGTGTTAATAGCTATCATACTTTGTTTTCTTTGGATTGTACAACATTACGTTGGTTTTAAGTGTACAGCTTCATGATTCTGTTTTTTATACATTATGAAGTGATGGTCACGGTGACATAGTTAAAAAAAAACCTTTAGAGAGTTTGTGGGGGAATGAACACATGTATTGAATATATGCATGGCTAAGTCCCTTCACTGTTCACGTGAAACTGTCACATTGTTAATCAACTATACCCCCATACAAAATAATTTTTTTTTAAAGCAGAAAGGTGACAAAAGAAAACTCTTAGAAAATACCTAGATAGATGATTAGGCAATAGGAAAATGTTTTTAAAATATAAAATTCTTGGGAAAAACTTGTGTGTTTGACCTCTCAGTAATTTATAAATTTTGTAAGAGGAAAACAAAATAATCTCGGTAGAGACATTCTCAGACAATTTGCAAAAATTAAATAAGAATATTCAATCTAATTAACAATCAATAAAAACCCTAGATGTAGACATTTTTCTTTAAACAAAATTGTGATACTTATTTGTATGATTTTGTGTAATTTCTCTAAGATATAGTACATTTAAAAATTTTTGATTTACTTGAGATTAAATATTTTAAATGTTATTAAGATGCATTACACAAAATAATTCTCTTAAATTACTTTAAATTGGTCCTGAGCACAGATAGGATGGTCTCTTCCATTGAAAATTATGTTAGTAAATAATTAAATATAAATGTTAGCTATTTGTAAAACTAAATATTTAAAGACATTAAAACACTTAGGCGTCTAACTTACTAAGATTATTATTTTTTTTCCTTCCATGGGTTAATCAACTATTCTCTTTCCCTCCAGGATAGTCATAATTCATCTTAAACCTTTCTGAGAATCAGGTTTCTCCAAGAAAGACTCTGTGCCTTTACCATAATTGGAGTATGAAATCTGTTATGTCTTAGACCTATTGAATATAATGATTTTGAACTATTATAAAGAATGCATTTAATAACTATAATTGGGTTTAGAAATAATCTGGGAGTCTGCTAAAAAAGAATTGGCAAATAAAGCTCCGTATCTCACTAAATTAATCATTCAAAACAAATCAGAGTTTTGTACAAATCATTATTTCAAAAATTTGGTCTTAGGCAGAAGAAGTGATGTGTATAGAAGCAGTTATTTCCATTTTGAAAAGCAAAAATAATAGGTAGATGCTAGTACTTCTTTCCTGGGATTTGAAACGTTTCCTGTAGAACTTTCTATTTAGGGAAAAGCAGAAATGGAAGAGGCACAGTTTATCAGGCAGAAGCCACACAAACTACAGAAAGATGGTGCTCCAAGTTGCTAGGCAGGTGCTACTTTATACGTTTATCTGTTTGTTGTTTTATGACAGTAGTAAATATCATGTACCTGAACTTGGTAAAAGCTAAATTGTCCAAAAATATTAGTGATGAATAGCTTCAACAGTCCTTTGGCACAATTCTACTTCTTAGAGGCAAACACTCCAAAAGGAAAATTGGTAATTTGCAGTGAGCATCTGTTTAATCTCTGATGGCTTTTTAGGCCTCTTACAAAGAAGGTGTTATGACCTTTCTTTGCACTAACTCGACTGCTAATTGGATGCCTCCGTTCTTGCATTCCGCCTCTTCTGTTTTGCTTTTTTTGGCCAATGATTTCTCTTCCTGCAGGAGCAATATTTATTCATCTTGTTCACTCTCTTTCGGTTGTTAGTTTTCTGGCATGTAATAGAAATGCTCTGTAGTTTAGGAGGGACCAAGTCCATTTGCCTGGGTGCTGATACGTGTTCTGTCTGCTGTGTGTGTGCAAGGAGGTGGCTTTGTGCTATTTCTCTCTCAGGGAAAGGACATGTGACAGAGATGGTTCTGCCCTGGGCACAGCTTTGTTTCAGCTGAGGGCTGAGTTGCTAGGCTTTGGTCTGGGGTTCTCCAAATGCCAGAATAGAGATGACTTTAGTTTTGAGGTACTGTCAGGAACTCTTTTTTTCCCAATCTTTATTTTTTTGTAAAGAGAAGTTGAATAAATTCTGGAAATCTAATGCATAACCCTGAGGTTATAGTTAACAGTACTGTATTATATACTTAAAATTTTTTTCCTGAAGTATATTCTAATTTATTAAAATTTTTTTTGAAGTATAGTTGCCTAACAATGGTATGTTAGTTTCTACTGTATAGCAAAGTAAATCAGCTGTCCATATAAGAATATTCCCTCTTCCTTGGATTTCCTTCCCTTGTAGTATACCACAGAGCACTGAGTAGAGTTCCCTGTACTATACATTAGGTTCTCATTAATTATCTATTTTATGCATAGTATCAGTAGTGTATGTATGTATATATGTCAGTCCCAATCTCCCAGTTTATCTCACCTCCGCAATCCCCCTTGGTGTCCGTGTTTTCTGTTTTGCAAATAAGTTCATCTATGACATGAAGTGAAGTGAAAGTTGCTTAGTTGTGTCCGACTCCTTGCGACCCCATGGACTATATAGTCCATGGAATTCTCCAGGCCAGAATACTGGAGTGGGTAGCCTTTCCCTTCTCCAGGGATTGTTCCAACCCAGAACTCCCACTGCTTTGCAGGCAGATTCTTTACCAACTGAGCCCCAAGGGAAGCCCAAGTTCATCCATACTATTTGCTAATAGAGTAGATCTTAAATGTTCTTACCACAAAATGAAGTAGTAAGTATGTGACATGATGGAGGTGTTAGCTAATACTAAAGTCATAATCTTATTGCAGTATATAAGTGTACCAAATCAACACATTGTATTGATACATTTTAAGTTTATACAATGTTGTGTGTCAATTTTATTTCAATAAAGCTGGAAAAGAAAACACTTAAAAGTTAGCATTGCTTACAGACTCATATTATTTCCAATCACCTTCATAAATTATGTCTGCAAAAGGAGAAAAAAAGTGCATCCTTCAAACCCATGGAAACCCCAGGCCAGCCCTGCTCTAGGGGACAATGGATGGGGGCAGGGAGCTTTTGGGACAGGTATCCATGCCCTCTGCTACTCCATCTAATGCCCCACCTCCTTTCTTGTTGATGGTGACTTTGAATTTTGTGCCTCTTAGCGTGTTCGCTTCCTTCTCCATGTTGTTCTAATCATCACTTATTTAGGCTTTTCTCTGTTTCATATCTCTTCTGCCCTCTATATTTTATATCATTCAACCAATGCTGACTTTCCTGTCATTCTCTTTGGTGTGATATGTCTAGTCTCATTTTTATTCACTAAGATCATTTTTATGTCCTCGGAAAGTAAGACAACCATGCTCAATCTTCCTTCTTGAAAGAGAAGCTTCCAGGAGTCGTTTGAAACTAGAAGCCAGTTTAACAGATAAAAAGCAATCAAATAGCAAATAAGAGGATGTCCATAGGCAATAAAATATTATTTCACCAGACTATTTTGCTTGCTTTTTCTAGATTTTATTTCTTTTCTTTGACTCTCTGGTTTAGGCCCTCAGTTGGTCTTTATAACCTTAAATCTAATCTGGATCCAGGCAGGAAGGACTGCCAGCAGTCACCTGTTTGTGTATTCCCCCTGGACATTTACCGCATTGGTGTTTTTTTATTGTTTCCAGGGACCACTCCCTTTATCCAGGAATAACACTGTTGCCTTCACTATGTCTTTGTGTTTTCTGTCTTTTCATCTGTGATATTCCTCTGTATTAATCCTTCTATCCCATTTCATAAACCCAATTTTCATATAGTCTATTCTGCTATAACACATTCTATCCCCAGAATGGTATACGTACCCAGTACTCATTTCTGCCCATTTTTTTTTTTTCAGGGAAAGTGTTAGAATCTCTGTATCCATTTTAATTATTCCTATCCATCCAGACACTACTTTTCTTGAATAAAATTCACAGTTGTTCTTTTGAAAAAGCTGTATTTTCTATTTGCATTTTTATATCATGCAAGGTCATTTTAACAAGAAAAATCCCTAATAATAAATCTTTCTAGAACTGTAGACTAACACCTGAAAGATTCACAGATTTAAATTCTGCACCATATGTTTTTAGATTTTGTTTGATTATTCTTTAATATATTCTTTCTGTAGTGGTTATTTCCCTTTTTTATTTTAAAACAATCTCAGACTAACAGACGATTTGCAAGTATAGCTAGCACAGACTATTTTTTCCCCAAACTGCTTGAAAGTAAGTTGTTGACCTGATGCCCCAATGGCTGGGTGTATCATACAGATAAGAATATTCTCTTAGATAGCCACAGTCTGATCACTGAAACAAGCAAATTAACATGGATATATTGTGCTCAGTCATGCTGACTCTTTGAGACCCCTTGGACTGTAGCCTGCCAGGCTTCTCTGTCCATGGGATTTCCCAGGCAAAGATACTGGAGTGGGTTGCCATTTCCTTATCAAGGGGATATATTGCTACCATCTAATTTAGAGCTCCCATTCAGATTTTATCAATTATCTAAATAATGGCTCCATAGCACAAGAATCCAGTTTAGACTCATGTCTTATGTTTCATGGGTCATTTCTCATTGTCTCCTTTAGGCAGAACAGACCCTCCTTCCTCTGTCACGATCTTGGCATTTAAAAAATATTATTCCTTTATTTAACAGAGTGTTTCTCAATTTGCAATAGTCCAATGTTTCCTCATGATGCAGTTTAGATAATGCATCTTGATAGGAATATCACAGAAATGATGCTGTGTTCTAATTGCACCTTATTAGATTGTGGACCTTGTAAATTTTTACCATGACTGAGGATGTTTGTTTTGATTAACTGGCTAAGTGGATTCCTGATAGAATGTGTCCCTATATACACACATATACATGTAAATATTCACACACACACATGTTAATTTACATCTGTGTATTTATATCTCTATCTATTGAAAACCATGTGTTCTCGCTGATAGCTATACTACCATACATTTATTCTAGTTTTTGAATTTCCATGCTTTAACTCCTTCATTTGACAGTAAGGCTCCCATTATTTTCTTTCTTTCTTTCTTTTTTTTTTGTTTTATTTATTTATTTTTATTTTTTTATTTTTTATTTTTTTTTAAATTTTAATATCTTTAATTCTTACATGCGTTCCCAAACATGAACCCCCCCCTCCCACCTCCCTCCCCATAACATCTCTCTGGGTCATCCCCATGCACCAGCCCCAAGCATGCTGCATCCTGCGTCAGACATAGACTGGCGATTAAATTCTTACATGATAGTATACATGTTAGAATGTCATTCTTTCTTTATTTTAATGCACTGGATCTTGGTTGTGGCGTGTGGACTCTTAGTTGCAGTATGTGAGACCTAGTTTCCTGACCAGGGATTAAACCTGGGCCCCCTACATTGGGAGCGTGGAGTGTTAGCCACCGGACCACCTGGGAAGTCTTGACTCCCATTGTCTTTAATATGATTACATGTTTGATCAGTACGTAACGAATCTCCTTTGTCTGTTGCCACTCCCTCTCCTGCCCGAGAGTCCTGTTCAGATGGTTACTCCCCTTGCCAGGATGCCCCCATGTGGACACGCTCCTCACCCTTCTCTGGTTCTAATATCCCACACCTGGCTGCCTCATTCAGGCTTCAACACCCAGTGCTGTGAAATCCTCCTCACCCTGCTCTAGCTGACCACACTCCCCGCAGCCATCCCCAGCTTGAAGCCTATTGTGCACTGCCCACGTGAATGGCTTTTGGCTACATTTTTTCAGGAATAAAAGGTAAGGGGAAGAATAAAAGGAATCCAGGCCATCCTTTTCAAACCTTTTTTCTAGTATCTGAAACATAATTGAAAATATGGATTTAAAGTCATCAAATATTCTTTTGTCAATCAAAATAAAATATCTTTCCTCATGACATGACTATTATATATATATATAATAAAAACAAACATAAAAACAAAATCTAAACAGATTTTTAAAAAATTTAATCTTTTGATTGCTTTCTTATATCTTTAATAAGGGTGAGGCTTTAATGCAACATTATATTAAAAATTTTTAGAGTCATTTTCATGAACACTTGGATTTTTTTTTGTGTGTGTGTCTATTTGTTTGCTCTGTATCTGCCTGGTGAACAATTTTTCCCCAACATGAATCACAATAATGTAACTGCCAAGGCTTTGCTTTGTACTTTGCCATTTTGCCTTGGTCCACCTCTGAGCTTAAAAGCCACATTCTATTTAAGAAACATCTAAAAGAAAACATGCTGCTGAAAACATCTGCAGCTACTGTCATTTGCTTTTCAGGCCAGTGATGGCTAATGTAGTGAACAGTTTTAAAGCGCAACTTGCCATATAGCAGTTATTTGTTCTGTTGCTAAACATACAGGTATATCAGATGGATGTAATAGCTTTTGCTTTGGCACAGAAGTAACAAATTGACCAACAACTGCTAAACAGGTGCTCTCTGTAATGGCAATAGAAGTTCTACAGTCTTCTCTGAGCATCATTTTCTATACAACATTTTAATGCTGTATATATAATCAGTTCAGTTCAGTTGTTCAGTTGTGTCCAACTCTTTTGTGACCCCATGGACTGGGGCACACCAGCCTTCCCTGTCCTTCACCAGCTCCTGGAGCTTGCTCAAACTCATATCCATCAAATCGGTGATGCCATCAAACCATCTCATCCTCTGTTGTCCCCTTCTCCTCCTGCCTTCAATCTTTCTCAACATCAGGGTCTTTTCCAGTGAGTCAGTTCATAGCATCAGGTGGCCAAAGTATTGGAGTTTCAGCTTCAGCATCAGTCCTTCCAATATATAATAACAGTGAAGGTAAAAAGACTTCTCCATGACCTGCCATGATCTGACATGGACCAGAAGCTTAACATGTAGAATATCTGCTTTATAAATATTATGGTAGTGTATCTATCTTGTTCTTGGTAACCTATCTCCATTGTCACTATCCTTGGTCAGGGTCATTCTATTTCCCATCTGAACAGTTACAATAAATCCCTGTTTTTTTCTGTCTCTAAGCTTTTGCTATCCATTCAACCATTCTCCATGTTGTATTGGTTTACTTCACTCTCATGATAAAGAATCTTGTAATGACTCCTTCATGTTCATGAAGTAAATTACAAAATAATGTGATTTTACTTTGTAGAATTTCTATGATCTAGCCTGAGACTATCTTTAGAAACAATAGACATTTTTCACATTGCTTCATATCTTATTTTTTAAATTAAAAAATTAATTCTATTATGGATATGTATTTCAGGCATATGCATATATACATATCATGTGGATATACATATGTATATCTTTCAAGGGAGTGCTCTATTTTTGAAATTAAGATTTGGTGCCCGAATCCCTTCACCTTTCTTTCTGCTGAAGAAGAGAACACATAACAAATAAGCAGTAAAAATAGAAACCAGATCTGCTCTTTTGTATGTACTAATAACCAGGGGAGGAACACGTCTGATAACTGATGGACTGGACAATAAAGCTTAGACATGAAAGCACTGGGATTTACTTTACTACACATCAAACTGAGCTTTTGAAGCCAGGTTGCCTTTCTGTTGTTAAGAAGATGTTATTGCATCTGGTGGGAGGCATACTGGAGAAGCAAGACCTAGAGTCTTGTTCATTCGATGTGAGGCATCATGCTCCCAACTGTTAGGGCCAGTCCTCAGTACCCGCTTCCCCTACGAGTGATCATGGCTTTTCTGTGGAAACATGCTATTTTAGAGAGAAAACGAATGTACCCCAGGAGCACTCCTCCCAGCACAGTGCTTAATACTGTTCCTTTCAGAGTTTTTCTGGAGTCATTAGGTGGTACTGAATAGCGCCTGGTCCCAAGGAATGCATCAGAACAGACTTTATTAACTTAAGGTTACTGAAGCCTACACTGAATTTTCAACTAATCCAGTTTTTCACCAATTTTACCTACAATTCTATGCATAATAATTAACCTAAAGGGTGAGACCAAATAAATAAATAAATAAAGCCCCTGGTCCTTGCTAAGTTAAAATAAGAAAATTGTCTTCCCACTGTGTTATTTATTCCAATTTCAGCCAAAGAGATTGCAGTCAGATTGGGCTGACAGTTCTGTAACAGCAGTTACAGAAGTTACATCCAATGTGGATGTTCCTGAAGCCGCATTTTATTGGAAGGTGAATTAACCCAGTACGAAAACATTTGTGTTTTCCTTCTTCCAATGGATTTGAGTCAATAAAGCACAACAGAATTTATCTTAAGTAAAAGGGTATCCCCCAGATTCACATTGCTGTCACCAGCAAAGGAAAATAGCAGAGTTTTAGAGTTCTCAAGAGAAAAAGAGAATAGCTTAGCTTCCTTGGTGGCTCAGAGAGTAAAGAATCTGCCTTCAATGTAGGAAATGCAGGTTTGATCCCTGGGTCAGGAAGACCCCCTGGAGAAGGAAATGGCAACCCACTCCAGTATTCTTGATTGGAGAATCCCATAAGTGGAGGAGCCTGGAAGGCTACAATCCATGGGGTTGCAAAGAGTCAGACACAACTGAACAACTAACACTTAGAAAGTATCAAAGATTGGTTTTTAGCTTTTCAAGATTTCAGTCAGCCGGTGCATAAAGCAGAGACATTACTTTGCCAAAAATGTCCATCTAGTCAAGGCTATGGTTTTTCCAGTAGTCATGTATGGATGTAAGAGTTGGACTATAAAGAAAGCTGAGTACTGAAGAATTGATGCTTTTGAACTGTGTTGGAGAAGACTCTTGAGAGTCCCTTGCCTGCAAGGAGATCCAACTAGTCCATCCCAAAGGAGATCAGTCCTGAATATTCATTGGAAGGACTGATGTTGAAGCTGAAACTCCAATACTTTGGCCACCTGATGTGAAGAGCTGACTCATTTGAAAAAACCTTGATGCTGGGAAAGATTGAAGGTGGAAGGAGAAGGGGACGACAGAGGATGAGATGTCTGGACAGCATCACTGACTCAATGGATATGAGTTTGAGCAAGCTCTGGGAGCTGGTGATGAACAGGGAGGCCTGGCTTACTGCCGTCCATGGGGTCGCAAAGAGCTCAGACTGAGCGACTAAACTGTAACTGTAACTGTGTATATATTTTAGAGTTTACCACCACTTACATTAAGTAAAATACATATATACATATTTAACTATATATATGTATCTTCTAACCATTAATTGTGACTTCATATGTCTCTTATGATGGGATAAAGTGACCATGGAATAAAATATCTGTGCTTTTTCTTCCCTTTAGTCAGTTCAGTCGCTCAGTCATGTCCGACTCTTTGTGACCCCTTGGACATTAAGCTTCCCTGTCCATTATCAGCTCCTGGAGTTTGCTCAAACTCATGTCCATTGAGTCAGTGATGCCATTCAACCATCTCATCCTCTGTCATCCCCTTCTCCTCCTGCCCTCAATGTTTCCCAGTATCTTTCCCAGTCAGTTCTTTGCATCAGGTGGCCAAAGTATTGGAGTTTCAGCTTCAACATGAGTCCTTCCAAAGAATATTCAGGACTGATTTCCTTTAGGATGGACTGGTTGGATCTCCTTGCAGTCCAAGGGACTCTCAAGAGTCTTCTCCAACACCACAGTTCAAAAGCATCAGTTCTTGGTGCTCAGCTTTCTTTATAGTCCAACTCTCACATCCATACATGACTACCGGAAAAACCATAGCGGTTACTAGATGGACCTTTGTCAGCAAAATAACAGAAGACTTTTGTCTGCTTTTTAATATGTTGTCTAGATTGGTCATAGCTTTTCTTCCAAGGAGCAATCATTTTTTAATTTCCTGACTGAAGTCACCATCTGCAGTGATTTTGGAGCCCCCCAAAGTAGAGTCTCTCAGTTTCCATTATCTCCTATAGGAGGATGATGGGAGAGCATGAATGACTGTTATGCTCCAGGACAATAAATCTAGAATGGAGGAAGCTTGAAGGAAGAGAGAGTTAACAGAATATGTGATGAGTCTGATATGGAAACACAGTTTAGACATTTCGGAACTTGTGGATAATCTGATGACACATATGGAAGAAACTATATGAAACACATAGAACAATTATCCACCTCAGGAACATGTTTTGCAGAAAAGAAACAGTGATCATAGAATATTATATGGTTAGTTGGGATACTATTTACCTTGTCAGAATAATGTAAAACTGGAGACTTCCCTGGTGGTCCAGTGGCTAAGACTCCATGTTCCCACTACAGGGGCCCCAGGTTTGATACCTAGTCAGGGAACTAGGTCCCACATTGTTGTTCAATGGTCCAGTCATGTCTGATTCTTTGTGATTCCATGAACTGCAGCATGCCATGCCTCTTTGTCCCTCACCATCTCACACAGTTTGCCCAAGTTTGTGTCCATTGCATCAGAGATGCCATCCAGCCATCTCATCCTCTGACACCCTCTTCTCCTTCTGCCCTCAATCTTTCCCAGCATCAGGGACTTTTCCGATGAGTCACCTGTTCATATCAAATGAACAAACTACTGGAGTTTCAACTTCATCATCAGTCCTTCCAACTAAATTTAGGGTGGATTTCCCTTAAGATTGGTTTGATCTTTTTGCTGCCCAAGAGTCTCTCAGGAGTCTTCTCCAGCACCACAGTTTGAAGGCATCAGTTCTTCAGCTGTCCGCCTTCTTTACAGTCCAGCTCTCACAACTGATTGAGAGACTCAATTATGTTTATATGAAAATAAACTAGCAAAAGAAATTTTTGGTTAGGTATCAGTTTTGGTGATTTTATATGACTAGCTTAGACAAGATGAACTGAATTATTTTAACTCCTATCACACAATATTTCAGTGTTTTTTGTTTATATAGCTATCAAGCCTAATAACAAGGCTTATATAATATCAAGCCTAATAACAAAGTTTGTAGCCAGATAATGAAATGCTTTGAATTCTTTTTTTAAAATGACATATCAGATACATGGAATTATTTAAAAATATTTTAGATAAGCATCCGATCAGCACTTCTGTTTTAATCTCTCTTTCAGGCCCTGCAGTTAACGTCACATGCAACATATTCATAAACAGCTTTGGTTCTATTGCTGAGACAACAATGGTAGGTAGGCCTGTTGACTTTATAACGAATTGCACACTGGAGTAATTTATAATAATGTTCATGTCAATTTTTTTCTGCTAATGTTATGTAATTTAAAGCTAAAATTCATATAATGAAATTTTAAAGGATACAATTGATTGTATAATTAAATTACAATCAAGGCAGGTAATAATGTTTCATTTAGAGATGATATATTAGAGAATAAATGTAAGTGAAAACACAATTGATCTCTCCCATTTCAGTAACTATTAGATCTCACATTAAAACTAAGATTTAAAAAAAAACTAAAATTTTGCCATATGAATTATTCATTTGCAATGCTCTTTAATAAGCAGAAATAAGCATAGGAGTCAATAATGTCATGTTTAATTATTCTGTATACTTAAGTGTGTTTAAAATGTTATTTTAAGTATTTTGATTACTTTTCTAAATGAATATGGTATCTGCTTAAATATCGTAAATATTTTGCAATTTGTGGTATGTGCTTTAATTTAACTAAACACACTGAACTGAGACTTCATTACTGCTTAATTGAGAACTTAATCAAGTTATTAAAGCCCAACAGATTATCATTCCAAGCCCAGCTTATTCTGATTTGGATTTTGTAACTTTTTGTAAAGATCATGGTGTGTCTTTTCTTTGTCCTATAGTTTTCATTGTGCATTTTAGGGAAAATGAAAATGCAGAGATAGACTCATGAACCACTGAATATCTGTTAAGATTATCAGGGACGTTTTTAAAAATTGAAACTATGTATTGTGCTTCTTAATTTACCTAGTTATACTTCATCCTAAATTTAGCAAATATAATCCAAACTAATTTTCAGAGTTGCTTTTAGCTAAAATATGATATGAAGAACTTAAAGATTTATTAGCTAAAACCATTATTAAGAGAATTATTCTTATTTTACGTGTATCAGAATGACTTGATAGCAAATTTTCTAAGGAAAAATAATCTAATATGTAAATTATTTTATGGGGAGCTGTGTGGAGTTGTGTGTGTGGACATATGTGTATATATGTGTATATAGAAGATCTTTCTCAACAGGAAGAGATTTTATTTAGGCACCACTTTTAAAAATGCTGTTTTGCTCATGTATACATTTAGCCATTTAGCACCATCTCTGTGGTTCTATTAAAACTCAATACAGTGTAATTACAGTAAAAGCATCACTGGAAAAGAACTGAATTCATTTTGGGGAAATTGCATAGAATTATCTTCATTGGACTATATAAGTTAACTCTTAGGTATGTACATATGTGTAAACACAGAGAAAATTATATTATTTGCTTGTAAAAGCGTACTGTGGTTCTGGTGTTATTTTGACCCTGAAGTCACTATAATCCTGATTCAGAAGTTGACCTATTATGGATTCTTATTGAATGCGTGGCCCTGATTTATAATCCTGTATTTGTCCATACCCAGTTCAAATCATATTCATAGATAAAGGAAACGCTACTGATTTTTTTTTCTAACTAGACTTTCCAAATTATATTTCTAGCCCTGGCGACTTTCTCATTTTAATTGCTATTATCCAACACTGTGTCATCCTGAAAGCTTGGACATATGTTTATACTTTATCTTTTGCAAGATCACTTCAGCAAAACAGTTTCAACAGCAATAGTTGGAAAGGTTTCTAGCCCGACTTGTTTTCGTGGGATGGAGTAAGGGATTTGGAAAAAAGAGAGAACATGGCCAGATTTCCTCATTAAAACCTCAAAAACTGTCATGTTCCTGAAGGTCTCTGCTTTTTATGACATAATTCATCAGTCTACCACCAAGTGGTTATAACACAAACTGCGTAGGATGACTGTACCTGCTAAATTTCTTACCCTTGATAATTTTAGGCAGATTTCTTTGCAGAATACTACTATACCCAAAGCTTTAAAAATATTACAAATACACCTTCTTAGGGACATTCAGTTTTATTTCCCTTCTCCAGTGTAGAAATCCTGTCCATTCCTTCATCTTCTATCATGATGTATCACTTTCAAATTATTTTTAGCATCTATCATCTTCCTCTTCAGTTATGAGCAGTGAATACTAGTGAAACATCCTAGAGGTAAAATATAAAATTAACTAAGTCCACCTTAGTATCTTTCCCTTTAGTCTCCAAGACCCCTGAATCATGTGACATTATTTTTATCCACATAATCAGATTAGTATTTTTTAAAAAATTAATGGCATTAAATATAGTATCTGAAATATGGTGTCGAACTTGTTGTTATATCTTTTACTTTAAAATCATAAACTATTTTGCTACCCCTAATTACTTTGATGTATTAATTGCATCATTTCCAACATCGCTGATTTGCAACTAAACTTTATTCCATTGCTTTACTTGCCATAATATTAACTTATTTTTACTCGTTCATCCAGTTTTACTCAACATTCACATTTTTTTATAAAAATGTGCTTTCCTTTTGTTCTTACAGTAAATAACTGAATTCAACTAAGACAATGTATTACATTCAAAGGATGGAATTTCAAATGACCTATAATCGTTAATGGATATCTTTGCATCTGAGAATTCCTATCTAAAATAAAACTAAATAATTCTCCCAATCTTTATGTCTTTGCTTAACAAAGACCTTAACCATGCTCAGTGTTTTTACCAACCAACTAGATGAAGCTCCCTTCTCTGATCTAGTCTCTAACCTATTGTATCTCTCCCCATTTAAGAATAAACATTAGTCCATTTGAGGTAATGATTTGATTTTTGAGAAAATTTCTCTAGCTGATATTCTGCTTATTTAGCCTTTTTTTTTTGGAAAATTAAGTTAATTCGAATCTTTAACTTATTTTGCATCTACTTCTTGCCCCAACTTCATTTTTCTTAGTATTTATGTGCATTTCTTCCCAATAGCATAAGTTTAAACTTCTTTTTAACTGTGAAGTTCATCCTTTCCCAGTGTTGATTCGTCTGAATAATACATTACCAATCATTCTCACTTGAGTATAATTTTATTATTCTTGAGATAGACTCATTGAAATTTTTCCATTTATGTAGTGGAAATACTGAAGTTCCTTATTTCCCTTCTGTTAGAGTCAGATGGGCTTCCCTGGTGGCTTGGCTGGTAAAGAATCCACCTGCAATATGGGAGACCTGGGTTCCATCCCTGGGTTGCTAAGATCCCTGGAGAAGGGAAAGGCTACCCACTCCAGTATTCTGGCCTGGAGAATTCCATGGACTGTATAGTTCATGGGGTCGCAGAGTTGGACACGACTGAGGAACTTTCACTTTTTCAGAGTCAGATGTCATTATATATAATGAGATTCTCTAAGGATTTGTTCAGCCTCTATTCTACCAAACTCACTTTCTTCTTCAGCAGGTAATGACTTAACAATTGTCAAAAACCATAGTTCTTAAAAAAGATTAAATTAAAAATATAACTTGCTTACTATCATGAGTCATCCTTCCATTTTACAGCATGGCCTTGGTGAGAGAGGTGCATTTATCCTGTCTTTTAAAATGGTGGTGACAAGAGGGGCTCATAATTGTTTTTTTTTCAATTCCCCAAATAATAATTTATTCTGTATTTATAGTAATTGTTTTTATTGTTATGATGAGGTGAAGCTTAACATCTTTGCATTAAGTGCATGTTGGTAAGCACATTCCTGCAAACCTGTGATGAGTTGTGCATAAGGATTATATGCCAGGATGACAGCATTTGTAAGTTGGGCTTTTTTAAAAAAGCATGCCTCACATATAACTCTGCAGCAGTTTGGGTGTGTATATAGCATAGTATTTCAAAGTTGATATATTGGTATAACCGCCTATCTTCAGCAAACAGATGGCTCTCCATCTTGCCACACATATGTTGGAGAGAGAATTGCTCTGCTATGTGCCTTAAGTCAATATTTACTCAGTGAACTGTGGCTTTTCACAAGAGCCCATAGAATAAATTAATTTTACAAAATAAAAACAAAAAGGGTGAGGTGTTTGGTATAATGCTTTTTCAGATGCCTGTCTACAGAGACGTATAGTGGGACTGGGTGAAAGCGTCTGATGGTCTGCTGTGATCTCACCGAATGGTCGGACTGTACGCCTTTTCCATTTTCCACACAAATTATAGGTTCGCATTTTAGTTGCAATAGTAATCATGCAGATGTAGGTGTTACTTCAAATCACTGAATCATTAGATTCCTCAGAGAAATCTAAGCTAATATTGCATAAAAAATTGATAGTGTCATTTACGTGTTCTTAATGGAATCTTTAAAACTCCTACACTGTCTTTTTTCCTAAGTGTATTTTTATCAAATAAAGTTATGCACTTTTTGCATAGCTATTAATAACATAATAATGCTCATGCAACTGTCACCATCTTAAGAAACTAAACATTACAAAGACAAATTGAAATTGACTATGAACTCTTGCCCAAAGCGCATTTCTCTACCTTTCCAAAGAAAGCTTTGTTCCTGAATTTAATATTAAATTCATTCTGCATGACTGGACATGTCAATAGGATCGCCATACTGTAATACTCACATATAACTTCATTTTTTTGGTTCAAATGTATATTTTTTGAGATAATCCTTGTTTTTAGGCTTACACTACTATATTCACTTTCATCTGAGCAAATATTCCATAATGTAGTTATCTGTTTTACATCTGTTGGACTTTTTGATTGTTTGTAATGTTTTGCCTCTATAAAAAACTGTGCCTTCAAAATTATTGCACGTTATCTTCCAATATGCATATGTAGGATATTCTGCAGGGTGTGTGTGAGTGGTGTGTGTGAGTGTGTATACACTCAGTCACTCAGTCGTGTCCAACTCTTTGTGACCCCATGGACTGTAGCCTGCCAGGCGCCTCTGTATATGGGATTTCCCAGGCAAGAATACTGGAGTGTGTTGCCATTTCCTTCTCCAGGGCATCTTCCCCACCCAGGGATTGAACCCGTGTCTCCAGCATTGGCAGGTGGATTTTTTACCACTGAGCCACCTGGGAAGCCCTCTTCTACAACGTATGTACCAATTGGGTACATACGCTCACCTAAGCTCACAAAGATATCTTCTTATATTTTCTCCTAAAAAGGCTTTTGCTTTCCTATGTAGGTTTGAATTCACTTGGAATTTTGTGCAGTATGATGTGCAGGAAGCATTAATTTTCATTTACTTCACAATTGAGTAATTATTTCCCATAATCCATAACTATACTTCTGTCATATATGTTCCTAAATTGAATGAGTCTGTTTCAAAGTTCTCAATTCTGTGCCAGTGACCAATTTGTCTATGCTTACCAATGTCATATTGTTTTTATTTTATATAGCGTTAAATTAGACTTGATATTTAATACCTCCTAAACACACCTTTGATTTGTACATCTTCCCTTCCAGTCTTTATGCTTTAAATCTCACTTCATTTTGCTCTCCTTCTCCTTTTCCTACTCATCCTCTCTCCATTTGTCCTCTTATCTTACTGTACTAATTCATAACTTACATATGATGCTAAAAAAATGGATGGAGATTAGACACCTTTGTCTTTTTTCTGATACCAGTTAGTTTGCATGTAACATTTCACAATGAAGAATAGTATTAATTTTAGGTTTCTCCTAAATGATCTTAATCACATTGAGGAAGTTTTTTCCCATTCCTTGGATGCTGAGGTTTTTTTCTTTAACTGTGAAGAAGCACTGAATTTTCTTCAGTACTACCTCAGCATTCATTTTTAAATGATTGCCTTCTCTCTTTTATTCTGTTAATATTATAGAATATATACAAATAAATTAATTGATTTTCAAACGGTATATCATCTTGTACTCCTTGGTTAAGTCCTACTTGATCACAATTGATTGTCCTTCTGTATATTGCTGGATTTAATTTTCTAACATCTGGTTTAAGATATTGAACTATGAATTTCTTTTTTCTACAGTGCCAAGAGAACAGTGTGGTAAAAATATTATGCTGTATTTCAGACAATTAGGAAGAGTTCCTTCTTCTACTCTCTGAAATAGTTTGTGTAAAACCAGTGTTATTTCTTCTAGAAGTATTTAGTAAAATTCACCAAAAATGCTTTCTGGGTCAGTCATTTTATTTGTTGAAAGATTTTAAATGATAGATTTCATTCTTTGAACAAATATTGGACTATTTAGTTTTTCTATTGTATACAGTTTGAAAAAGTCTTGTTTTTCGAGGAATTTGTCTATTTCTTTACATCTTTCAAATTATTGACATAAACTTATTTACTACCTCAATCCTTTACAATGTTTTCATCTGAGGAATATTTATACTGCCTTCATTTTCATTCCTCTTAATGATAATTTGATTTTAGCTCCTTTTTCTTCATAAACTCACACATGGATTTTTATTCTGCAAGGCAAAGAATGCTCAAACTACCCCACAATTGCACTCATCTCACATGCTAGTGAAGTAATGCTCAAAATTCTCCAAGCCAGGCTTCAGCAATACGTGAACCGTGAAATTCCAGATGTTCAAGCTGGTTTTAGAAAAGGCAGAGGAACCAGAGATCAAATTGCCAACATCTGCTGGATCATGGAAAAAGCAAGAGAGTTCCAGAAAAAACATCTATTTCTACTTTATTGACTATGCCAAAGCCTTTAACTGTGTGGATCACAATAAACTGTGGAAAATTCTGAAAGAGAAGATAATACTAGACCACCTGACCTGCCTCTTGAGAAACCTGTATGCAAGTCAGGAAGCAACAGAACTGGACATGGAACAACAGACTGGTTCCAAATAGGAAAAGGAGCACGTCAAGGCTGTATATTGTCACCCTGCTTATATAACATATGCAGAGTACATCATGAGAAACGCTGGGCTGTAAGAAGCACAAGCTGGAATCAAGATTGCTGGGAGAAATATCGATAACCTCAGATATGCAGATGACACCACCCTTATGGCAGAAAGTGAAGAGAACTAAAGAGCCTCTTGATGAAAGTGAAAGGGGAAAGTGAAAAAGTTGGCTTAAAGCTCAACATTCAGAAAACTAAGATCATGGCATCCAGTCCCATCACTTCATGGCAAGTAGACGGGGAAACAGTGGCTGACATTATTATTTTGGGCTCCCAAATCACTGCAGATGGTGATTGCAGCCATGAAATTAAAAGATGCTTACTCATTCGAAGGAAAGTTATGACCAACCTAGACAGCATATTAAAAAGCAGAGACATTACTTTGCCAACAAAGGTCCATCTAGTCAAGGCTATGGTTTTCCAGTGGTCATGTATGGATGTGAGAGTTGGACTATAAAGAAAGCTGAACACCAAAGAATTGAAGCTTTTGAACTGTGGTGTTGGAGAAGACTCTTGAGAGTCCCTTGGACTGCAGGAAGATCCAACCAGTCCATCCTAAAGGAGATCAGTCCTGGGTGTTCATTGGAAGGATTGATGTTGAAGCTGAAACTCCAATACTTTGGCTACCTTATGGGAAAAGCTGACCCATTTGAAAAGACCCTGATGCTGGGAAAGATTGAGGGCAGGAGGAGAAAGGGACGACAGAGGATGAGATGGTTGCATGGCATCACTGACTCAATGGATATGAGTTTGGGTAAACTCCAGCAGTTGGTGATGGACAGGGAGGCCTGGCGTGCTGCAGTTCATGGAGTCACAAAGAGTCAGACACGACTGAGCGACTGAACTGAACTGAAGGAATTTTCACTGCTTTCTAAATCTATGATTAAAGTTAATTTTCTGAGAATGCTGCTGCTAAAGTTGCTTCAGTCGTGTCCGACTCTGTGAGACCCCATAGACGGCAGCCTACCAGGCTCCCCCATCCCTGGGATTTTCCAGGGAAGATCACTGGAGTGGGTTGCCATTCCCTTCTCCAATGCATGAAAGTGAAAAGTGAAAGTAACTCGCTCAGTCATGTCCGACTCTTAGTGACCCCATGGACTGCAGCCCACCAAGCATGCCTCTCCCATGGGATTTTCCAGGCAAGAGCACTGGAGCGGGTGCCATCGACTCCTAAGAACAATGCTACTCAAGTTTCATTCCTTCCTTTCTTCTGTCTGTGAAATCTATTACCTTGGATATTCTGTTCCTCATTCTTTCCATCAGTTTCTCTTTTTATTTCTGTGCTGCATATTTCCTGTCTTTAAAGATTACAATTAGTAAGTACATTACAAGGAATTCATGAGTCCCAAATAAGCTGTAATTTCATATCAGTCCATTTTAGATTCCTTCAGTACCAATAACTCAACAACTTACACAAAGAAAATGTATTCACACACTACAATATGATTGTTTTTAATGCTACTTTGTCTCTGTAGAAAGTCATTTATCTCCTTGTACTGATTTATCAAATTGACTTCATTGACATCCTATATTTTATCCACTTTACTTTTATGTTTTATTCATCTTTTCCTTTTTAATATTTTGTTTAAATCTATGGGCATTAAAATTTTTTGTTATTGATTATAGGCTATAGGAGCACAGTCCACTCTGATAAATTAATAATTATATCATTAATAACTAGATTAATCTTAGCACAAAGTAGCTCTTAAATATATTTTTGAATATATATGTACACATATAAATGTCTTTGGGGTTTTACAGGCAAGAGACTAAATGGATAGCCATTCCCTTCTCCACGGGATCTTTCTGACCAGGGATCGAATCCAGGCCCCCTGCTTTGCAGGCTGATTCTTTGCCATCTCAGCCACCAGTGAAGCCCCATATATATGTGTATGTGTGTATAAATATATATATATATATGTATATAGCCTATATATGTGTATACACACACATATATATATATATGTATATAGCCTATATATGTGTATACACATATATAGGCTAACCAGAAGTATTGTTTCTAAAAAGAGAACTTTGCTATTGTGTACTTAACACAAGTGAATAAATTATTATTTTTTCCCTGTTTTGCAGTATGATCTGTTTTTACAGTCTGAGTCCTAGTCACCATCTTAAATTGGTGCTGAAGTTTCTAAAACAGAAGCTAAGTAACTATTGTACACAATGCTGGCTCTTACTGCCCAAATGAACTTGATGTTTTAATTCACATCTTCCCATGGAATTTTATAATCTTTTCTCAAAATGTATTTTTTAGCTGTATTGATAGATAAATTCATTAAGAATGCTAAAATACAGTGTGAGAAGTGAAGGGTTAATGCGGCCACAATAGGGAAAGTGGAGATGTGCTGCTTGCAAACAGCATGTTCTGCCAAGGAGACAGACACAGCCTTGAGATTAATGGTCGCTTGCAAATAAGGGAACATTCCCTTCTTGTGATAAGGGCTCTGGACAGACTCTGCAGTAAGCCGGAATTTCACTCCCTTTTGCTGTACGATAACATTTATGCACATGCCGTGTACTGAACAAGTTTGGTCATACAGTCTGGCATTCTGCCCGGGGCGGGGGGGGGGGGGGGTGGTGGTGCTATATAAAAATAAACCGTGAGCTTGCTTGCTGGCGCAGTTCTTATCCCTCTGGCCAGAGTGTATGTCTCTTGTGTGCGTCTCGTATGCCTTGTATGTTCTGTGTCATTTCACTCATAGTAACCAACAGAGAAGTTCTCTATGATAAGAAATAAGAGCTATTAAATAGTGTTTATGGTAATTGAAGAGTAATGTTTAAAAATAAAAAGTACCGGGATGCAATTATTTCAGGTATCAACTATGTTTCACAGTAATGTTTTCTTTGTGACACTAGGAATGAAGTGTGTATAATTTGAAAAGTCCATTTTTTCCTGTTTTTTTTTTTTGTGACCTTTCCCCGAATGAGTCAAGGGTCCTCTAATTTTTTTGCCAAACAATTCAGTTATTGTAAAAGAAGTTATTTAGTGAGTGCCATAATAGTGTTCAGTGACTAGTTCTATCTCATTCATATCTATAAATTTAATAATCTGAATATAACATATAATTAGACAAATGCTATTTCACTTACTTTAAGAATAACCTGAAAGCATCCGGCTATCTTTTCCACAATGTGTCTGCTAATATCTTATCCTCACTGCCTTTTTTTTCTTACTTTGAGAGATGGGTAAAGCCTCAACAGATACAGCAGTGGTATTGGTCTGAAAGATTTTTAATTTCAAGCATGAGTAACCAGTGACTGGCAGCATGAATGTGTTCTGAACTCTCATTTATAAGCATGAATCAGAAACAGGCAATATTTATGGGAGAGGTTGCAGAAAGATAAGGTATCATGAAGGTTACACATCCTGGTGACCCCATAAAAATAAGAATAAATCTCTGCCTAATGTAGTCATCTACAAACCATCCTTATAATTACTGTATCCCCCCAAAAGACAGTGTGCAATTCACCCAGGTAAATTTTTCTTATAAAGAATATCCCAAAGAATACAATTGTCCAGTTGTGCCACCATATTGTTAAAAGAAACACAAAGTTTGAAAGCATATTTTCAATTCTGTGGGGGGGAAGTGCCAAAGAGAAACTGATGCAAGAAAACAGAAAGAGTACTCTCTTCAGAGCGGGGAGTTGTCAGGCACATAATTCTGTAATTTCTCTCCTTCCTTTGAACATGTGTTCTTGTATTAATGGTTTCCTTTTACTGTGGTGGAGTAGATTGAAAGATTAATTATATTTGGTTTGAAATATTTGGGTTGGGAAAAATGAAGAAGATTATAGGGGTAAATGTAGTATCAAAGACATATGTCACTTAATTTAACTCCGCTCTCTCTGCCTTCAGTTCAGTTCAGTTCAGTCGCTCAGTCGTGTCTGACTTTTTGCGACCCCATGAATCACAGCATGCCAGGCCTCCCTGTCCATTACCGTCTCCCAGAGTTCACTCAGACTCGTGTCCATCGAGTCAGTGATGCCATCCAGCCATCTCATCCTCGGTCGTCCCCTTCTTCTCCTGCTCCCAATCCCTCCCAGCATCAAAGTCTTTTCCAGTGAGTCAACTCTTCGCATGAGGTGGCCAAAGTACTGGAGTTTCAGCTTTAGGCTCATCCCTTCCAAAGAAATCCCAGGGCTGATCTCCTTCAGAATGGACTGGTTGGATCTCCTTGCAGTCCAAGGGACTCTCAAGAGTTTTCTCCAGCACCACAGTTCAAAGGCATCAATTCTTCGGCGCTCAGCCTTCTTCACAGTCCAACTCTCACATCCATACATGACTACTGGAAAAACCATAGCCTTGACTAGACGGACCTTAGTCGGCCAAGTAATGTCTCTGCTTTTGAATATGCTATCTAGGTTGGTCATAACTTTTCTTCCAAGGAGTAAGCGTCTTTTAATTTCATGGCTGCAATCACCATCTGCAGTGATTTTGGAGCCCCCCAAAATAAAGTCTGACACTGTTTCTACTGTTTCTTCATCTATTTCCCATGGAGTGGTGGGACCAGATGCCATGATCTTCGTTTTCTGAATGTTGAGCTTTAAGCCAACTTTTTCACTCTCCTCTTTTACTTTTATCAAGAGGCTTTTGATGAAAGTAACTGTAATGGAAAGTGACTGTTATTTGCACATGGTCCTCTCTAGTGGAGGACATTCTATAAAATGAATGTCTATAATTCTATAGAATTTACTGTCACAAGATCAATTAAGCACTTTTGTTGGCCACCTAACAAGACATAGAAATGATCCGAGTTCAAGAACAGTTCACAACAATGGTGTTCCTCTTCATGGCATTTATATTAAGAGGTTTAATGAACAAAATTGATCTTACAACATATAGCAACACTAAAAAGATAAAGTGCAGATATTCACAAATCAGTCCTGGGTAGCCATCATCTGTCCAACCTATTCAGTTTTTCTGTAGATGATAGTAAAGTCTTATTTTTCACCTTGGGGTAGAGAAGACATTTGGGAGTGCTTGCTTCCTCCTTAAGTCTTCCAGCCCAACTAGGAATCTTCTTTCCATTCTTTTTTTTCCCCTTTGAATTAGTGAAGAATCCCCCCCCCCCCTCCACTTTAGCCTGCTGCTGCTGCTAAGTCACATCAGTCGTGTCCGACTCTGTGCAACCCCACAGACCGTGGCCTACCAGGCTCCTGTCCCTGGGATTCTCCAGGCAAGAATAATGGAGTGGGTTGCCATTTCTTTCTCCAGTGCATGAAAGTGAAAAGTGAACGTGAAGTCGCTCAGTCATGTCTGACTCTTCGCAACCCCGTGGACTGTAGCCTACCAGGCTCCTCCATTTAGCCTACTGAGCTCTTATCTCCTCTATCCTCTGGACTTGCCTCCATCCCTTTAATGGTGTTAGGCAGTGACATTGTTTCCCTTCCAGACTTCCTCTTCAATATGGCTTTGAAACTACTATTTTTGACCATTCACACTCCTTCCCTGTGTAGGCTTGTTACACGCCGAGGCTCTGCTCCCTCCATTCATCTATGATTTTGGCAGCTGTCCTCTGTCTCCAGGTCAGCCTTAGTTCTAAGTGGGTGCAGCATCCAACCCCTCCATCCCCCAGACCTCATCTTCTGTAAGCATCTTTTTCACTTCCATCACCCACCTGTATGGATACCCAGGAGTTGGTCAAAACTGAAATCTACTTGAAAGTTTGAACAGATTCAGACATCTCAACCTTTGATGTTAATTTCAAATCTCTTTTTGTCTCCTGTCTTTCAACATCAAATTGCATAAGAACAAAGCACACTCTAGTTATTTTAGGTTGAAATGGATACAGTGCAAAGATGAAAATTCTTGTAAAAGTGTTGGAAGGATTGGTAAAGGCAGCTGCAGGTTGATCATCACTCAGAATTAGCAGTCTCATGGTTACTTAATGAATGGCGCAAAACATCATACACAATGTGGTATGTGTTGCTGCCATGATTCAAAAGGACCCAGGCATATCATACAGCAACTATACTCCAGTAAAAATTAATTTAAAAAATGGCCCAGGCACATTGTAAAGCAATTGTACTCCAGTAAAAATAAATTTTAAAAACAGTGCAATCAATCAATATTGCTTCTCATTCTTCATGGGAAGGAAACAACTTGTCTTCATTTTTTAAAAAACTGGCTTTTACTGGGGTATAGTTGGTTAACAATGTTTTGTTAGTTTCTGCTGCTGCTGCTGCTGCTAAGTTGCTTCAGTCGTGTCCGAGTCTATGTGACCCCATAGACGGCAGCCCGCCAGGCTCTGCCGTCCCTGGGATTCTCCAGGCAAGAACACTAGAGTGGGTTGCCATTTCCTTCTCCAATGCGTGAAAGTGAAAAGTGAAAGTGAGGTCGCTGAACAGCAATGCATATACGTATACATATATCCTTTCTTTTTTGGATTTATTTCCCATTTAGGTCATCGTAGAGTGTTGAGTAGAGTTCCCTGAGCTATACAGTAGCTTCTCATTAGTGATCTATTGTATACATAGTATCAGTTATTTATATATATATGTCAGTCTCAATCTCCCAGTCAATCCCACCATCTCTCCCTACTTGGTGTTCTTGAATTTGTTCTCTTCATCTGTGTCTCTATTTCTGCTTTGCAAAATAAGATCATCTATGCCATTTTTTCTAGACTCCACATATATGTGTTAATATATGATATTTGTTTTTATCTTTCTGACTTACTTCACTCTATATGACAGTCTCTGGGTTAATCACCATCGCTACAAATGACCCAGTATTGTTCTTTTTTATGGCTGAATATTATTCCACTGTCCTTCATTTTTAGAGTTATCCAGTCATACTCTAATCCCTCTATGCCCTAAAACATTGCTGAAGTCTTCTGGGGCCTATCTTCCATTCTCTGGCTCTTCCAAAGGCATCTGCTCTTTTCTACTCACCTATTCTATCAGCATGGGATCTTCAATATAGCAGACCAGTAGGGTGTCTCGTGAAGTTGGAAGATCAATGTTCTCATAGACTTAGTTATGGCACAAGGCTGCAGGATTGGATCTATTCTGTTTTTGCAAAGCAGCAAAGATATCTCTACTGGATGCAAGCTGATGCTTCTGATGTTCTCTGCTGTAGAATGTAGAAAAAGTATATCCCATTCATCAATCATAAACCAGGTGCCAGTGAATATAAAATAATTTGGTCCAATAAAGAAATTAAATATAGAACAACAGCTATCATGGAAGTAATAGCTGAATGAAATTAAGATTGTCTGTTGTCATTTATCAAGATTTAAGTCTCTTCTCCATAGTCTGAAAGGAAAGTTAGATGGAGATGTGAAGGGAATCACTGCTGTACCATGATACAGACCTTTGAAGGAGTCACTCATTTCTTTGGCTCCCTCAGAAATTCCATGTTGCTTTTCCTTAGCTATACTGAGAAGAAAACAGCTTTAGAAGATTCCGTGTGCATCTTCTCATCTTAATAATTCTTACTTCATAGGTCAAAGAGATTATGTCAGGATTCTGCAGTTGATGGGGTTTTATATACATAAACTCTACAGCCATTCATTTAGGAAACAAAAACATAAAACGAAATGAATTCACAGAATCATTGAAACCAATGTGAGACAAGCTCTCATCAAAATTTAATGACTATCTGACTCTCCCATAACTTGCTACTCTGACCAGCTTACATAGTAATATTTTGTATGTCCAGGCATTGAGTTAACTAAGATCTGTCGCCCAGCATTTTCAGAAGCATTGATCCTTGTAGCTCCTGTTTCTCAGCATATATTCATAATATATTGCTTCTGAGTTCTGTAGAAGAAACACAGCATGCATTTGTGATGTACTAAAGGTCCTTCTCCAAGGGACCTTGACTCTGAATTCACTCACGTCTTCTAATTAAATGACATTTGTGTGTCTCAATAACTTGAATAAATTATCTATTTCTCAGCCTTAAAGTTCTTTTTGATTAATTAGGGCAAGTTGGATATTCCTTGGTAAGTTACCCATATATCTCAAGCTTATTGTCCTTGTGATCAGCCGTCTACTATCAAAGACCACTGTGATTCACCTGTTCTGAATAGGCACTCCAACTCTGCTCCAGTTATGGGAACTAAGTCTGCTTTGTCTCTGGGGTTAAGTGTAATAAGTAATACTAAGTGATACTTGTCACCCTGGCAACTATCTCACCACTAAACTCTAGGAGCCTTTTCAGTGGCCATATCTTATGACAGCAATAACTTTCAGAGCACACCCATCACAGTGCTTTTTAAAAAGATCCCGTTCTGAAGCTGAAGCTCAAATACGTTGGCCACTTCATGTGAAGAACTGACTCATTAGAAAATATCCTGATGCTGGGAAAGATTGAAGGCCGGAGGAGAAAGGGATGACAGAGGATGAGATGGTTTGATGGCATCACCAACTTGATGGACATGAGTTTGAGCAAGCTCTGGGAGTTGGAGATGGACAAGGAAGCCTGGCGTGCTGCAGTCCATGGAGTCTCAAAGAGTCAGACATGACTGAGTGACTGAACTAAACTGAACTGAACTGTTCTGAGGGAGGTGGGAGGGGGATTCAACAACGAGAGGGCATATGTATACATATGGCTGATTTATGCTAATGTTTGGCAGAAACCAACACACACACACACACACACGCACACACACACGCACACACACACAATAAACTTTCTAAAATATGGGAAAAGACCCTGTTCTGTCACTAATCAGTGAATGTTTCAAGGGTACAGAACTGACTACATCTCCATTCTTAAGTCTTTAGAGATCTTTGATGATTGACTAACAAATGTATAGCATACCAGCCTCATTCTGCACACATCCCTGCTGGTTCTAGCTTTTAGTTAACCAACTCAGCAAGCAATTGGAACCACTCCTAACTCCCTGAGCTCTAACACACTAAATCCAGAATCTCAGTAAGTGCACCCAGATCAATAAATTTAACCGATTCTAAAATTTCATTTCACGCTCCATGGTCTAGTACTCTCAGAATCCATTCCACATATAAATATTTATGCACATATAAATTAGGAGCATCTAGCAGTGCCTTGGGGTGTAAAACTTCTGGAATTGGTAGTAACTGATTGCTTTCTGAGATCTAATCTTAATTATAAGATCAAGGGGGAATGTTGGATGGTAGAGATAGAGTCCAGTGAGAACAGGCATACCCCTCATCACACTGGCCAGAAGAAGCTTTTGCAAACACAGGAGCAGTAGAGTTTTGTTGCTCAGCATACTTGGAGGTTTCTAAATCCTCCCAACCCATGCATATGCTTGAAGCTTCGCCCCTTCTCAGTCAAGGCCCTAACATTAGCGTCTGTCACTCTGCAAAGAAGTGAATCGTGTGTGCTTTCTGGTTTAGTATTCCATGGGTTCATCCTTTCCATCTATTTTTCAGCCATGCACCCCTCACCCATGAAGCTGTAGAAGATAAGATACTTTTTACGTGCCAGGTTTATTCACAGTAAATGTTTTACCTCAGCAAAAACAGACAAATAATTGAAATCAGCCAGGATTTGGGGTGGGCAGACCCCCAATATAATGCACACAGTAACAGATAAACTTCTCTGTAGCATTAATGGGAATAACCCTGGCAGACACCACTTACCTAAGTAATCCAGCTTAAAGTTACAAACACTGAGGTGTGGGAACATTGACTGTCCCTGATGGCATGCACTTGCGAAAAAAACAATATTCTTTCAGTGTTCATTTCTTGTTACAAATGAACAATATCAACCTAATTGTGAGACAGTATCAGACAAACTAAAATTGAGGGACATTCTATAAAACCACTGGCCAATATTCTTCAAAAGTGTCAAGGATATGAAAGCCTGGAAAAGACTGAAGGCCTCTCACAGACTGGAGCTCGTGGATAGCTGAATGCATTGTGGGATCTTGCAATGGATCCTAAGCCAGGGAAAAGCAAGACATTAGAGGGGAATTCTCGAAATTTTAAAAAAGGTTTGATAGTATGGTATCAAGGGGCTTCCCAGGTGGCACTAGTGGTAAAGAACCAGCCTGCCAGTGCAGAAGCCACAGGAGATGCAGGTTCGATCCCTGGGTTGGGAAGATCCCCTGGAGGAAGGCATGGCAACCCACTCTAGTGTTCTTGCCTGCAGGATCCCATGGACAGAGGAGCCTGGCCGGCTATCGTCCATAACATTGCAAAAGAGTTGGACACTACTGAAGTGACTTAGCACAGCACAGCACAGTATGGTATCAGTGTTAATTTTCTGGTTTCAAACACTATATTGTCAGAAGATAATAACATTAGGGGAAGGTGGATCAGAAGTGTACAGGGACCTCTCTACTCTTTATGTAAACCAGCAAGTCTAAAATCAGAAAGGATTTATTTCTGGATTTATTTATTCATTTCTGGATTTCCTAAGGAAGTGTTTTTATTCAACAACATATATGGAAGTTTGTACAATCCAACAGGTTGTTCTTTCTCACTGCTGTGAAATGAGAAAGATGCAGAAAAACAGGGAAGAGGCAGCAGTGTGGATCTCCGGTCATCTGCCATCTCTCCTATGTGGCATTGTTCCTTCCCATCAGCTCTGTTCCTTCAGACGGGATTGGGTTTCCTTAGGACTTGGTGTCTTAATAAGAGGATGTCTTCACAGAAATTCTCCTCTAGGAGTTCATGTCCTTCTGGGAAAGCTGATGAAATGGCTCTATGAGCTGTCATTCGTCTGCAGCGATCATGGGGACTTTACAACTTGCAAACAGCTTAAACTGCAAGTCCGAATTCCTGTCTAACATTTTTTTACTCTTGAAATAGAGAGGAAAAGTCAAACATTTCAAACAGGAGAGAGATACTTTACCTTCTTAAATTTCTGCATCAGTTGAAGCAGTATCTTGCCCTGTAAAAAGCCCAGTGGCTATTAGATTCAAAAGGCAATATATTTTGTAATCCTCTTTCTTTTCTGGGGCTTTGATTTCTTATTGCTTATTAGGGCTAAATTGTTTGCCCTTGACAATTTTTAGTACTACAGTTATTGAGGATTATGTAATAAAACTTAATCCATTCTGACCACGTCAACAGTTGAATCAAGCTTCACTGCTCTTACTTTTCAAATCATATTTCTCAATATATCACATATATATTAAAAACACTGAATGATTTGTCTTAACCTCAAATTATTTAGATATGCTTCTGGTCAATATGAATGCAGATATTGAACCATTGACTCAATTTTGGCTTCTAAGCTACCTAATAAAAATGTTTCTTAAAATTTTAAAATATTTTCTTCCTATTTTTCCTTTAAAAACAATGCAACAGTTCATTAGTTATATTTTCTGTTTCCCACATACTGAGATGACAGCATTACCAAACATTCTGCTGCTACAAAATAAAGGTTTTTTATTTCATCCTATAATAACAATTTCCTCCTCATACTTTCAGCCCTTGCATAAGTCTCCAAAACCCTTGAAACTTCTGCTTATTCTCTGGTTTCAAAGTCAATTGCATGTGCTTTACAGTTTTTCTCACCAGAGCACCCATTTCTAGTTACCCAACTGCGAGAAGATCAAACCACTCAATCCTAAAGGAAATCAACACTGAATATTCACTGGAAGGACTGATGCTGATGCTGAAGCTCCTATACTTTGGCTAACTAATGCGAGGATCCGACTCAATGAAACAGACCCCAATGCTGGGAAATATTGAGGGCATGGGGAGAAGGGGATGACAGAGGATGAGATGGTTGGATGGCATCACCGACTCAATGGACATGAATTTGAGCAAACTCTGGGGGATAATGGAGGATAGAGGAGTGTGGTATGCTGCAAAAAGGTGGACATAGCTTAGCAGCTGAACAACAACAAACTCCATTTCATGTACTGCTGCATGGCAAACTCTCCTAAAACTTGGTACAAAAACAATAATTTCATAATTTTGTAGGTCAAAGTTTGGGGCAGTTATTCTGGGCCTTTTTCACATGATTTCTACAGAAGTCACAGTGGGATGGTGCTGGTGGATGGCCCAGGCAGACAAAATAATCAGCCACCATAGAAGAGAGCCACCACCTTGGCTTTGAGGTGGTATTGTCTGTAGTAAGCCATAGACTGAGAATCACGCAGTGAGGGCTGAAGGCCTGAATGAAAACGAGGGAGATCTCAGCATTTGTTCTTGTCCTATAAAATGGCATCAGTGAAGACAATTTATTCCATGCATACTTCCAGTAAAAATAATTTTCCAGTTATGAGAGTATTCAAGAATCAGTAGCAAGCTAATTCAAAGGGAAAATAATACACCAGTAGATTAAAAAAAATGAGCCAGGAAAAAGCTAGATGTGGAAATGTAATAATCATAAATAAGTATTCCTAGAAGTTCTCACATCCAAACTGTGCTAAACCCACTCCAGAATTTGCATTTAATAAAGAATGTATGTCCTTGGGCTGACAAATTCAAATAGAAGAGCCTACCTACACGTTGCCAAACATTTTGTCAAAATTGTGAAAACACATGGAAACTTGGCAATTTATATTTTACCTGTGATGTTACTCTACACCTGAATACTTTTAAATATATAAGCATCATCCTAAATATTAGTAAATATAAAAATATTGAAATATATAGTGTTTTCTGCCCAAGAAGCAAAATACCTAGTGATTGACTACATTTTCTTTCTGATTTTTGTGGGTTGCATATGTGTTATAATATTTAGGTAGCTGCCTTAATAGTAACTTGTGGATTTTTTTTAAGGGATTGTTTCATTTGATACAGAAGAAGCAAACACTTCATCTGTTACTCTTAAGAACTATCCTAAATAAGGCTGTAATTGTAATCATTTCTAAAAGAAGTTAATTCCTCTACAGCTTTAAAGTGCAGTTAATAGCCTCTGCACAGCTTCTTGGCCAATCTCCAAATCATCAAACAGCTAGTGGAGAATTATCTGGATTGCTCAGAAGGAAAACATTGTTCTAAATATAATTTAATTTTGTCTTGAACATCTAATATATGTCTCACTAAAACTTTTCCAAAGTGAAACTTTTTTCTCTTAATAATCAACATCTACCATTTCAAAGTAAATAATGTACAACATAAGCCCTCACGAATCAAAAGATTCACCAAAGTTGTAGGAGCTTTTTCAGAAAAAACCACGAATATTTAAATATCCATTAAAATATAAAAGTATTATATTTTAAGCTTCAGTGTTAAGAACAATTTAAAATTACTGAAACTGTTTATTGGAATAATTTGTTTACATGACCAATTTTTTCTACTGAGGACAAGTGTAAAAACACAAAATAAAAATCCTTTGTCAATAAGATGTATTAGTTTTTATGTATCAGCCCAAGTTTTTCCCAAATCCAAGCTGTGTTCAAATTTCATTAAAATTCTGAAGGGAAGTGTGAACATTACTGCAAAATAATAAGTGTAAAAATTGTGTTGGTGTATAACTAAAAATCTAAATATACTTAAAGTAGGAATACCTTAAGGTAAAGAAAGGATTTGCATAATTTATCTACTTTGGTAGTGTTTAATGCTATATAGTTTCAGAATAAATCTTCCTTCCTTTGTTAGTCTGTTTTGTAACATTAGTCCCCAATTTCAGGTAGCAATAAAATAAGACCTGATTGTTGGGAAGTGACTAGGTAATGCTCTGAAAACATCAGACTCTGCTATCAGGAAAAATACTTGAAATGCAAGGTGAGACTGTTAGTCATTTCCAAGGTTAAATATATTCCTGAAGACTTGTGTATGCAAGGCAGATTTTAATCAGTATTTATTTTCAATTATAAATTTTATTTAAGGCATCTAGTTTCAAGCCTGAAAGTTAGTAATCATTCAGTTTACATAGTTGCTCTTTTCATCTTTTATGTTTATTGTGGATATATATATATATATATATATATATATATATATATTTATATGGCATTCATTTCCAGAAACATTTATATCTTTAAAATTATATCACCTTGCAAATATAATTATCTCAATGAGATTCTTCAGGTTTCTGTAAATTAAACAGGTGATTTCTGTGTATTTTTAAACACACTTTAAAACAGCCATATAATAAACCATGGTAATATTATGCTGAGTGAAAGAAACCAGATGCAAAAGACCATATATTGTATAATTCCATTAGTATGAAGTCTTCAGAGTAGGCAGAGCTGTAGACACAGAAAACAGGTTAGTGGTCACTGGAGGGAAGGAAGATGACAAGTGACCCCTTAGTGGACACAAAGGTTTCTGGAACTAGATAGAGTGATGGTTACACTATATTGTGAATATACTACATGGCATTGATGTCAAACATTGTATTATTTGACTACAATTTAAAGAAAAAGACACATAAAATATAATATAGTTTACATTAGGTGTTGAAGGAAACATGGAAGATCTTCAGAAAATTATTATTCTATGGTTCTGTTACCCATCTTTTAGACTGTGAAGTGTCGCTCAGCTATCCTCGGAAAAGTATTCTTCCTGTTAGCGGTTCCTTAGAATTTCTTGCTTGGTTTGAGGAGCTCTTAAAGTGTTGATTCCCCTGGAGAAGGAAATGGCAACCCACCCCAGTACTCTTGCCTGGAGAATCCCATGGAGGGAGGAGCCTGGGAGGCTACAGTCCATGGGGTCGCAAAGAGTTGGACACGACTGAGCGACTTCACTTTCACTTTCACTTACAGTGTTGATCGACAGTAGGATGTTCTGAAGACCAAATGATAGTTCATTTTCCAGGAGAATTTGATCTTTTTGTTTGTTTTTTGACTGCATCATGAGTCTTGCACGAACTTAGTTCCCCAACCAGGGACGGAACGCAGGCCCCCTGCAGGGGAAGCACGAAGTCCTAACCACTGGACCGCCGGGGAAGACCCAACTTTGATTTTTTTGTAATCCAAGTCATATTTCCAGTAGTGAAACAATTACTTAATGGAAGACCTGAAGATAAATAATAATAAGTCACTGCCAACATGCCATTCAATATACAAATTGAAAATTAAGAAGCAATATATGTAAAGGGTTCGGTTAATTTTAACATGCCAATTTCGTGATCAACATTAAGTAGAAATATAACAAACAAAGAGCACATTCTATGTTGGGTACAAATTTTGATAGAAAATTTGGGTCATGAATGGAAATGGTAGTGACAACATTTCTATGTCCATGTCACTTCAACCAGCAGAAACATATAAACTTCCTCTTCCTACTTGGTATAGTATAAAGTGGAGTGAACAAACATTTTAGGGGCTGATTTCGGCAGAAATGTAAGGCAGGAAATGATGCCATTTTCTCCCATCTGTAGATTTGTTGGTGTGACTTGCTGTGAAGGAGAGAAAACATTCTGCTTGACTGTCTGGCAGTTTGTGGGAAGGCTGAGCATTGGGCATACAAATTTGCAGATACCAGGGGTTAGAATAAGAAGGCAAGAGAACCCTGGGGACAGAAGGGCATTGCTGGATAAACGGAGCCTTGTGGAGCTATGAAGGCAAAGATTCCTCGTGACCTTACAACCAAAGATCAACGTAAATTACTGGTTTTCATAGGTAGGAAGCAACTATTGGAAGTACTAACTTTGTGCAGTCTTTTTTTAAAAAAAATTAGTTTTATTGTAGTATAAGTTGCTTTACGATGTTATGTTATTTTCTGCTGTACAGCAGAGTGAATCAGCTACGTGTATGCACATATTCCCCTCCCTTTTGGATTGCCTTCCGATTCAGGATACCACAGAGCACTGAGTAGAGTTCCCTGTGCTATAAAGTAAGTTCTCATTAGTTATCTATTTTATAATAGTATCAACAATATATATTTGTCCATCCCAATCTCACAATTCCTCTCAGTCCCCCTTTTCTCCTTTGGTATCCACATATTTGTTCTGTATATCTGTGTCTCTATTTCTGCTTTGCAAAAAAGATCAATCCCTTAACTTTATGTTTCCAGGATTGTATATAAGTAGGTTTCCTTAAAAATTATAATTTTAAGTAATTCTTCCCTTTTCTAGAGTATAACTAAACATATGGATAATGAAGAAGCCAAGGGGAGATTAGAAATAACCTTTCTGAGCCTCAAAAGGGTTCTTATGAAACTGCTTTCTTCCCTGTTGGTGTAGCAAGAGAGAATGGAGAAACATTTTCCCAATGGGCCATTATTTCAGAATCAGTGGCCCCAAATGACCATCCCCCTTGTGGTGAGGTTTCTAGAGCAGATGGTACAAGCAACAAGGGCTTATGTTAGGAGCAATTATTCCACTATTGCCTATTGTGTTCCAACTTTGTGAAGCATGGTAACCTATGTTGGCAATACTGAATTAGACAATCTTATAACACTAAACCAGAGAAACATTTGTTAGGGAGTTTGCTCTGTATCCTTGTTTCTTTTAGAAAGAAAAGCTATTTTCTGATTATTTGAAATTAGGGCCTCTGATTAGGGCTTTTATAAACAGAAAACATTCTGAGTTATTTCTTTCATTTGGCTATAAATCCAGGGATTTTTTTGCCTTACATGTCCTACCTTCTTGAATGACTAAGGAAACCACCCCCAAAAAACAAACAAAAAAACTTGTTCTAGAACTGTCTTCAAAAAGTGAGGATGAGAATGTATGGGATTTTAAGGGATATATATATATCTGTATCTTAATGCTGCTGTAATAAACTGCCACATACTTAGTGGCTTAAAACAACAAAATGTATTTTTTTATGATTCTGGAGGTCAGAAGTCCAAAATGGGTTTTACTGGGCTGAAATCAAGGCTTCTGAAGGGCTATGATTTGGAGGCTCTAGGAGTGAATTCACCCCCTTGCCTTCTCTAACTTCTGGAGGCTGCCTACATTCTTTGTTTCATGGTCCCATTCCCTTATCTTAAACCAATCCATTCTCACACTAGATCACTCTGACACTGACTCTGCCACTTTTTCACTCCTGTGGATCCTTGTGATTACATTGAGCCCACCTTGGATAACTCACCTCTAGGTTCTTAGTCACATGTACAAAATCTCTTTTGCCAAATAAAGTTAACACCTTGATAGGTCCTGAGGATTGAAATTCAAATGTCTTTGGGCTACCACTCTACGTACAAAGTAATATAAGATGTGCATAGAAAGATGTTAATAATAACATGTTATAAGTCATAAAATATGTTGCATTAAATATATATAAAGGGCTTCTCTTGTGGCTCAACTGCTAAAGAATCTGCCTGCAATGAGGAAGACCTGGGTTCAATCCCTGAGTAGCAAATACCTTCCAACAACACAAGAGAAGACTCTACAGATGGAAATCACCAGATGGTCAATACTGAAATCAGATTGATTATATTCTTTGCAGTCAAAGAAGGTGAAGCTCTATACAATCAGCAAAAACAAGACTGGTAGGTAACTGTGGCTCAGATCATGAACTCTTCATTGCAAAATTCAGACTTAAAGAAAGTAAGGAAAACCACTAGACCATTCAGGTATTCAGTCAGTTCAGTTCAGTCGCTCAGTTGTGTCCGACTCTTTGTAACCCTTTGTAACTCCATGAACCACAGCACGCCAGGCCTCCCTGTCCATCACCAACTCCTGGAGTCCACCCAAACCCATGTCCATCAAGTCGGTGATGCCATCCAACCATCTCATCCTCTGTCATCCACTTTTTGTCCTGCCCTCAATCTTTCCCAGCATCAGGGTCTTTTCAAATGAGCCCGTTCTTCGCATCAGGTGGCCAAAGTTTGGAGTTTCAGATTCAGCATCAGTCCTTCCAATGAATATTCAGGACTGATTTCCTTTAGGATAGACTGCTTGGAGTCCAAGGGACTTTCAAGAGTCTTCTCCAACACCACAGTTCAAAAGCATCAATTCTTTGGCACTCAGCATTCTTTATAGTCCAACTCTCACATCCATACATGTTTACTGGAAAAACCATAGCCTTGACTAGATGGACCTTTGTTGGCAAAGTAATGTCTCTGCTTTTTAATATGCCGTCTAGGTTGGTCATAACTTTCCTTCCAAGGAGTAAGTGTTCATGGCTGCAATCACCATCTGCAGTGATTTTGGAGCCCAGAAAAATAAAGTCAACCACTGTTTCCACTGTTTCCCATCTATTTCCCATGAAGTGATGGGACCGGATGCCATGATCTTAGTTTTCTGAATATTGAGCTTTAAGCCAACTTTTTCACTCTCCTCTTTCACTTTCACCAAGAGGCTCTTTAGTTCTTCTTCACTTTCTGCCATAAGTGTGGTGTCATCTGCATATCTGAGGTTATTGATATTTCTCCAGGGAATCTTGATTCCAGCTTGTGCTTCCTCCGGCCCAGCGTTTCTCATGATGTACTCTGCATATAAGCAGGGTGACAATTCAGGTATGACCTAAGTCAAACCACTTACGATGATAGTGGAAGTGACAAATAGTTTCAAGGGATTTGATCTGATAGAGTGCCTGAAGAATTATGGATGGAGGTTTGTGACATATTACAGGAGGCAGTGATCAAGACCATTCCAAAGAAAAAAGAAATGCAAAAGGGCAAAATGGTTGTCTAAGGGTGTCTTACAAATAGTTGAGAAAAGAGAAGCTAAAGGCAAAGGAGAGAAGGAAAGCTATACCATCTGAATACAGAGTTCTAAAGAGTAGCAAGGAGAGATAAGAAAGCCTTCCTCAGCGATCAACACAAAGAAATAGAGGAAAACAATAGAATGGGAAAGACTAGAGATCTTTTCAAGAAAATTAGAGATACCAAGGGAACATTTCATGCAAAGATGGGCACAATAAAGGACAGAAATGGTATGGACCTAACAGAAGCAGAAGATATTAAGAAGAGGTGGCAAGAATACACAGAAGAACTATACAAAAAAGATCTTCATGACCCAGATATTCACGATGGTGTGATCACTCATCTAGAGCCAGACATCCTGGAATGTGAAGTCAAGTGGGCCTTAGAAAGCATCACTATGAACAAAGCTAGTGGAGGTGATGGCATTCCAGTTGAGCTATTTCAAATCCTGAAAGATGATGCTGTGAAAGTGTTGCACTCAATATACCAGCAAATTTGGAAAACTCAGCAGTGGCCACAGGACTGAAAAAACTCAGTTTTCATTCCAATCCCCAAAAAAGGCAATGCCAAAGCATGTTCAAACTACTACACAGTTGCACACACCTCTCACACTAGCAAAGTAATGCTCAAAATTCTCCAAGCCAGGCTTCAACAGTATGTGAACTGAGAACTTACAGATGTTCAAGCTGAGTTTAGAAAAGGTAGAAGAACCAGAGCTCAAATGACTAACATCCACTGGACCATAGAAAAAGCAAGAGAATTCTAGAAAACCATCTACTTCTGCTTTATTGACTATGGCAAAGCCTTTGATTGTGTGCATCACAACAAACTGTCGAAAAAGAGATGGGACTACCAGACTACCTTACCTGCCTCATGAGAAATCTGTATGTAAGTCAAGAAGCAGCAGTTAGAACTGGACATGGAACAACAGATTGGTTCCAAACTGGGAAAGAATTATGTCAAGGCTGAATATTGTCACCCTGCTTATTTAACTTATATGCAGAGTACATCATGTGAAATGCTGAGCTGGATGAAGCACAAGCTGGAATCAAGATTGCTGGGAGAAATATCAATAACCTCAGATGCACAGATGACACCACCCTTCTGGCAGAAAGCGAAGAAGAAACAAAGAGCCTCTTGATGAATGTGAAAGGGGAGAGTGAAAATGTTGGCTTAAAACTCAAGATTCAGAAAATGAAAATACGGCATCCAGTCCCATCACTTCATGGCAAATAGGTGGGGAAACAATGAAAGAGTGTCAGACTTTATTTTCTTGGGCTCCAGAATCACTTCAGATGGTAACTGCAGCCATGAAATTAAAAATGCTTGCTCCTTGGAAGAAAAGCTATGGATGAACCTAGACAACGTATTAAAAGCAGAGACATTACTTAGCTGACAGAAGTCCATTTAGTCAAAGCTATGGTTTTCCAGTAGTCATGTGTGGATGTGAGAGTTGAAGTATAAAGAATGCTGAGTGCCAAAGAATTGATGCTTTTGAATTGTGGTGTTGGAGAGCACTCTTTAAAATCCCTTGGACTGCAAGGAGATCAAGCCAGTCAATCCTAAAAGATATCAGTCCTGAATATTTATTGGAGGGACTGATGCTGAAGGTTAAAGTCTCATACTTTGGCCACCTCATGTGATCTGACTCATTAGAAAAGACCCTAATGCTGGGAAATTTGAAGGCAGGAGGAGAAGTGGATGACAGAGGATGAGATGGTTGGATGGCATCACCGACTTGATGGACATGAGTTTGAGCAAGCTCCAGAAGTTGTTGATGGAAAGGCAAACCTGGCATGCTACAGTCCATGGGGTAGCAAAGATTCGGACATGACTGAGCAATTGAACTGAACTGAAAGTATATAAATGGAAACACACTACAATGTGTAGGGTATTTACCCTGAATTAACATGAGCATTTCCAGTGATTAATTTCATATTCATATATTAATATTTTGGTAAGTAGTTACATAAATCATATATGTGTCAGTGTATAATTTAATAACACACTGTTCTACCACCACCAAATTTCAAAACTGAAACATTACCAATACTAAGCATACCTATATAACCCTTCCCAAATCCTGTTCTCCTAAGGTCTCCCTAGGATACCACTGTCAACCATTTTGTGTTTATAATTCTTTTGTCCTCAAAATTTTATTAGAGAGATGGAAAGTGACACAGGTAGATAGATTGGTAGGTAGGTAGGCTGGTAGATGAGAGAGAGAGACATTGCTTGGTTTTTAATTTTACAAAAGTGGTGCTATAACATATCTTTTATTTTATTTTATTTTTTACTAAATTTAACATTTCTAAGATTTATCCTCATTGCCAATAGTAGCATTAATTCATATTCACTGTTATATTGTACTTGATTTTTTGGACACATTATAAGATACATTCTTCTGCCAATGACTATTTGAATTGGTTTCAGTTTTTGTTTTTTCGCTATCACTAACAGTGCTGCTATAAATATTTTGTTAATATCACCTGGTGCACAAGTGGAAGGATTTCTTTAAGATTTATACTTAGAACTAAAATTTTGGTATCTTGAGTATTCACATATCAAATTTACAATACAGTTTTGCAATTAAAAAATTACAGTGTCAATTTTTCCCACTTTTTCTTCTTTCAGCTGCAGTATATAAGCTATCATTTGGCTCTATGTTTTTGCCAAAATCTGTGTCATCAAACCTCTTATTTTTAATAACCCAGCAGGTTAAAATGGTATCTCAATATCTTAATTAGTACATCTTTATTTACAAATTAGTCTAAACATTTTTCACATATTTATTGGACATTTGTGATCTCTGTCCAGTGAAGCATTTCTTCTTCTGTCTGTATTCTGCTCAGTTGTTTGTCTTTTTCTCGTACATCGGTGTGAGACTTTTTATATTCTGGCAATGGCCAATCATAAGTTCTACCAGTGTGGCAATTATCTTTTTCCATTGTGATCTGTTTTTCATTATCCTTAAATAGCCTGTTGATGAATAGAATTTCTTAATTTTGACATCATAGAATTTATTAATGAATCTACCTCACGTCAAGGCCATAGAATATTCTGCTAGATTTTCTTCTATTTTTTCAGTTTTACTATTCTGCTTGAACTTTTAACCTACCCAAACTTGCTTTCTTGGGTGGTATCATGTAGACATAGAATGTGACCTTTTTGCCCTAGGCAGAATCAATTATTAAGCACCCAGCTCTCACCTGAAAATTTCTTTTCTTTTTTTTGTCAAATAAGGACTGTTTTCAGGCTCTTCCTTTAGTCCTATTAATCAGTTTATCTTTGCACCAATATCATAATCTCTTACAGTATTTTAGTCATTTTAAGCATCTATTACATGAAATCTCTCCATGTTTGTTCTTTATTTATAAGCATGTTTTGGCTATTCCTGGATCTTATAATCTATAATCATACAAATTATAAGATTTGCTTGTCAATTTCCTCAAAAAACTTGATGGACTTTGATAAAAGTTGCACTGGATCTAACAACTAATTTAGAAAGAATTGCTCACTTCATAATATTTAATCTTTTTTTTATAATCATGGCATCTCTCTCCATTTAAATATTTACATTGTCAAGAAATTATGAAATGTTCTGCATGAAAGAGTTTAACATATTTTAGAGGTATCTCTACATATGATTTTAGTCTTAGTATATGATAATATCTTTTCAATTTTTCAGTTCATTTGAACCCCATAAATTCAAAGACTAGTGTCAAATTTATATCCACTTGGACCAGTTCTCATTCATAATTTCTTTTTGCATTTCAGAACAGAATTCTGTGGATTTTGTACTGTCTTTTTAAAGTAAATTAATTAGAAGTCCATTTTGTAAATGTTCAAGATTAAACTGTATATTTTTCTTTACTGACTCACCTTCAATTTTGAGATTATATTACTGAGTACACTATTCAAAGTTAACTATTATTTCCTCTTAGTATTTTGAGTAAATTGACCCATTGTATTGTGAATTTCATTATTAATGTTGAGAAGTCTGCTGCCAGTCTAAGTATTTTCCAGTATAGGTGATAAGTGCTTACTGTACACATGCCAGACAGTTAATCTAGCTAAAATTGTATAGACTTAAATGATTTTTAGTATTCAAACAGTTGTGCAACCATCATCACAAAGATTTTTGGATATTTATTTTTCCCTGAAATTCATGTCACTTTCTACTTCCCCTCAACTAAGAAATTATTTTCTGTCTGTTTTAATGTGGGATATTTCTTTAGCTGTAGATTCAATTCAACTTCTATTTTCAACTGATTCTTACATGCGTTTACATATTCACTATATCTTTAATATCAACAATTGTATATTTTCATTCGTTTATTATTCTACTTGATTATTTTTAAAAATATATCTGGTATTATAGCTTCCTATTATCAACTTTTTCTTTTGTTTCTTAGAATGCATTTTACATGTTTATTTTCTATTGTTGATATGGTATTCCAACTGAAGTCCATGCATACCCATGTGTTTTCATCTTTAGTAAAATAATGTCATAATAAAATAGCTATCTCTTCCCTATGTTTCCATAGCTTGCTGTGCACTTCAACATAGAACTTTTAATGGAAAAAAATTATGTTTACACTTTGTCTTTTATAATAGAGGGAACAAATTGAGAGCAGACATTATCTTTCAATATTGTATCATCAGCCCTTAATTAAATTCCAGGTTAGCAATACATGATAAATAAATATTTATTGGACAACTCTAAATAACTGATCTTTTCATATTTTTAACTAGAATAAATTCTGTTGAGTTTTTGGCTGAAATAAATATATTCTACCTCAGTTTTTCAACATCAGTTCAGTTCAGTCACTCCATTGTGTCCGACTCTTTATGACCTCATGGACTGCAATATGCCAGGCTTCCCTGTCCATCACCAACTCCTGGAGTTTGCTCAAACTCATGTCCACTGAGTCAGTGATGCCATCCAACCATCTCATCCTCTGTCATGCCCTTCTCCTCCTGCCCTCAATCTTTCCTAGCATCAGGGTCTTTTCCAATGAGTCATCTCTTCCCAACAGGTGGCGAAAGTATTGGAGCTTCAGCTTCACCCTCAGTCCTTCCAATGAATACTCAGCACTGATTTCCTTTAGGATGGACTGGTTTGATCTCCTTGAAGTCCAAGGGACTCTCAAGAGTATTCTCCAACACCACAGTTCAAAAGCATCAATTCTTTGTTGCTCAGCTTTCTTTATGGTCTAACTCTCACATCCATACACAAATACTGGAAAAACCATAGCATTGACTAAATGGAACTTTGTCAGCAAAGTAATGTCTCTGCTTTTAATATGCTGTCTAGGTTCATCATAGCTTTTCTTCTAAGGAACAAGTGTCTTTTAATTTCATGGGTGTATCACCATCTGCAGTGATTTTGGAGCCCAAGAAAATAGTCTGTCACTGTTTCCATTGTTTCCCCATCTATTTGCCATAAAATGATGGGACTAGATGCCATGATCTTAGTTTTTTGAATGTTGAGTTTTAAGCCAGCTTTATCACTCTTCTCTTTCATTTCAAGAGGCTCTTTAGTTCCTCTTCACTTTCTGACTTAAGGGTGGTGTTATCTGCATATTTAAGGTTGTTTATATTTCTCCCGGCAATCTTGATTCCAGCTGGTGCTTCATCCAGCCCGCTATTTCTCATGATGTACTCTGCATATAAGTTAAATAATCAGGGTGACAATATTCAGCCTTGACATACTTCTTTCCCAATTTGGAACCAGTTCGTTGTTCCATGTCCAGTTCTGACTGCTGCTTCTTGACCTGAATACATGTTGTGGTCCTTTAATGGACCGGAACCTGGTGGTCAGGAGTTGACGATAAGAAAGTAAAGGAGAGAAAGAGGCTGATATTCCTTGGTTTATGCAGAAAGCCAATAAAGCCCCTGACATGGGGGTTGCTCTGTTCACAGAGGCCTCAGGCGCCCTCTCAATGGGGTGAAGGTGCAGAGTGCCTTCTCAAGAGGGTCTTAGAAGCCTAGGCAGGAAAGTGAACTCAGAAGGCCTCTGCGCTCCAAAGAAATAGCCTGAGAGAGAGAGAGAGAAAGAAAGAGAAAGAAAGACACGGAGACCAGAGCTCTGATGGAGCAAAGATGTTTTAATCAACATGGTGTGGGCATATATACTGTAGTTATTTTCAGCAAAGATAAAGATTAAAATTCCACACTTACAAAACATAAGCAATCCATATTAAAGAGAGAGAGAGTTGTAAATAATCACTTTTACCATATGGTTCACAAGAAGGAAGAGGGTACATATCACCGTACAGAAAAACTAAGGAAGGAAATGCCTGGATCTCTCAGCCCAGGGAGAGGCTTGCCTCTCCTCTTAATTCTTGAATATTCAGGAATTTATAAGGAACAGAGGATTCCTGACAGATCCAAAACAGCACAGAGGAAGCTTCCTGTTAAATGCTTCCTGACACATACAGATTTCTCATGAGGCAGGTAAGGTGGTCTGGTATTCCCATCTCTTTAAGAATTTTCCAGTTTGTTGTGATGCACACAATCAAAAGCTTTGCTGTAGTCAATAAAGCAGAAATAGATGTTTTTCTAGAACTGTCTTGCTTTTTCTGTGCTGCAGCAGATGTTGGCCATTTGAGCTCTGGTTCCTCTGCCTTTTCTAAGTTCAGCTTGAACATCTGGAAGTTCTCAGTTCACATATTGTTGAAGCCTGGCTTGGAGAATTTTGAGCATTACTTTGCTAGTGTGTGAGATGCGTGCAATTGTGCAGTAGTTTGAGCATTCTTTGGCATTGCTTTTCTTTGGGATTGGGGTGAAAACTGAGCTTTTCCAGTCCTGTGACCACTGCTGAGTTTTCCAAATTTGCTGGCATATTGAGTGCAGCATCATCTTTCAGGATTTGAAATAGCTCAACTGGAATTCCATCACCTCCACTAGCTTTGTTTGTAGTGATGCTTCCTAAGGCCCACTTGACTTCAGTCTTTGATGTCTGGCTGAGGGTGAGTGATCACACCATTATCATTATCTGGGTCATTAAGATCTTTTTATATTCTATCTCAACTTTTCAACATACAGAAAATAAATATATACCATCTCAACTTTTCAACATACACATGCTCAAATACATGTATGTACCGTTAAGTATTCACATCTTACTTTTTGCAGAATGTAACTGAATAATGATATGTTGGGGCAAAATTTTTATCAAGTTAAAAATTACATGAATGTAAAATAAATTTCCAATAATTTAATCAAGCTAAGTACCACTTCCTAACAACATTTTTGATAACATCATCAATAACTTTAAAAATAGGGATAGCAAAGCAACTGAGCTCTTTTACCTGGGAAAGAACATCCTTTTCAAAATTTAGTATGTGAATGTATAATTTGTCAAGCCAATCTCATTAAATCAAATTATAAATAAGAAAGGCAGTGATAATTGCCACTATAAACCCAACTTTAGATGATAAGTTTTACAGTCAATTGGGAAATATTCAAGTGATCCAGAAAAACATACCATTTGGTGTTTCTTGTTCTATTTTGTGTTAATTATTTTTACAATACCATTTTCAAAGTCTTGTTTTAGAAATATCTTTTTTTCAACATGTATAAGATTTATACAGTTTTCACACAACAGCAGAATACAAATTCTATTCAAGTTCCCATTGATTATATACCAGGAGACACTGGAACATATCCAGGGACAGAAAACAAGGTGCAAAAATTTCATGGTCTAAGGGTATTGAAATCATACAGAGTCTGTTCTCCTATCTCTGTGGAATTATGTTAAAAATCAATATCAAAAGATATTTGAGAATAACCCACATATTTTTAAGTGCAAAATGGCATTTATCAAGAGAGATCTTTGACTTAGCCATTGAAAGCTTCAATAAAGTTAGACTAAGTATGAACACTGGAGAAGGAAATGGCAACCCACTCCAGTATTCTTGCTGGAGAATCCCATGGACAGAGGAGCCTGGTGGGCTACAGTCTGTGGAGCTGCAAGAGTCAGATACAACTTAGCAACTAAACCACAACTACAACCACAAGTTTGGACAGAATGCTAGATTTCCAATTTATATTCACTGAAAATTTGATATAGTTCCATTTACTCTGGCATTTAATATTACTGCTAAAAGTGTAGAAAGCTTATTATTTTAGCTTTTTAAAAACTTTTTGTTTCCCAAAAGTAATTTTTTATTTAAAAAATTTTGAATAAGACTTGAAGCTTATAATCCAATTCTGAGAATATAAATACTATGTTGTTAAAAAAAATCCCAGGAAATTAATATGTGATACAGTATTATTAACTAAAGTACAGATTTTATTCAAATTTCACAAAATTTTATGCTTGTGTCCATTATTTGTTTTGATACCTTATTCAAGATTCCACACTGTGTTTAGTGGCATTGGGCAGCTTCAGCTGCATGCAATAAATTTTGATAAATTCTTTTTTCATTTTTATTCTGTTACAAATATTTTCTAATTTTCATTGTAATGGCTTCTTAGATAAACCCATCATTTAAAAGTGAACATTTAATTTCCAAATACATGGAGTTTTTAAGTGTCTTTGATATTAATTTCTCATTTAAATGCTTTCTTCTCAGAAATATTATCTTCAGATAATATGCTCCACAGATTCTTTATAAGTATTTTATACTACTAATTCTTGCTCAGATTTATTGAGACATAAAGCAAAAATTTATTTGGCTATTGAAAATAAATGAGCACTTAAGTTTTTTTCACAACTTTCATAATTCCATATGCACTAGATCCTATTCAATCATATGAAAAAGTATTTGTGTAAAAAAAGGGCATCATATAGTCACTGGAATGATGAATAAGAATACCAAGAAATGCTATAATACATTAAATGACACGAAAGATGCAAAAGTGCAGGTAGGAGAGAATTTCAACTATGTGACAGTGTGTAGGAAACAGAGAAAAAAAAGCAAAGATATCAAGTCATCAACAGTGCTAGCATTGTTTACATCTTTTTTTTTAAATCTATAACAATACAATGTAAAAACACCTGCACACAACAACAAAACAGAAACCTGGCAGCAGGTCCGAAAGAGGTAGTAAGATTGGGTGGTGCCCTGTGCGTGTGTGTGGGTGAGGGGCAGGCGGAGAAAGATGAAGGAGGAGACAGACACACAGAAACAGGAGTAGAGAAGGAAGGCAGGGAAGGGTTGGGGGCAGGCTTAGTTGCTGGTTAGAAATTTCCTGAAGCACCAGGGAATTTAAAAATGAACTGAATTATGGATCAAAGGAAAGACAAGCACTTAACTTGCTTTGTTAACATTAAGCTATTATTTCTCTCTACTATTTTTTTTTTCTAATTGGTCAATTCAGTTAGTTGCTAGCAATCATATACATCCCTATAAGGCAAAAGATGCTTACTCCTTGGAAGGAAAGTTATGAGCAACCTAGATAGCATATTAAAAAACAGAGATATTACTTTGCCAACAAAGGTCCATGTAGTCAAGGCTATGGTTTTCCGGTGGTCATGTATGGATGTGAGAGTTGGGCTGTGAAGAAAGCTGTTCAGTTGAGTTCAGTTCAGTCGCTCAGTTGTGTCCAACTCTTTGCGACCCCATGAATCACACACAGCACGCCAGAGAAGAAGAAAGCTGAGAGCCTAAGAATTGATGCTTTTGAATTGTGGACTTGGAGAAGACTCTTGCGAGTCCCTTGGACTGCAAGGAGATCCAACCAGTCCATCCTAAAGGAGACCAGTCCTGGGTGTTCATTGGAAGGACTGATGCTGAGGCTGAAACTCCAATACTTCGGCCACCTCATGCGAAGAATTGACTCATTGGAAAAGACTTTGATGCTGGGAGGGATTAGGGGCAGGAGGAGAAGGGGACAACAGAGGATGAAATGGCTGGATGGCATCACTGACTTGATGCACATGAGTTTGGGTGAACTCCGGGAGTTGGTGATGGACAGGGAGGCCTGGCGTGCTGTGATTCATAGGGTCGCAAAGAGTTGGACATGACTGAGGTACTGAACTGAACTGAACTGAAGGCAAAAGATGAAAATAGTATTCTATATGTCATTTTAGCTGATCTAATACATAGGGATATGTTTTCTACTAAATTTGTTCTCCCATCAGGGTACCTCTTATGGAGAAATGACAACGTGGCAACTATTATTTATTTCTGGGCACACTTAGATTTAGTGCTTGTAATTTCCCATCAGAGAGCATGTCAATCAGTAAACCCCCAAATTCCTTACCAAAAATCCCCATCATTAACCACATAGAGCAGAATCTGTATTTGTTTATAAAATGTTTGGTTTGCATGCAGGGGAATCATGAATGGCTGTGGATCACACAGTCAGTAAGTACATCATTAAAACTGGAAACACAACTTCTAGGCCTGAATTACAGCTCTGCCCTTGATAGGTCTGTAATCCTGCTGAAGTTCCTTAATGTGTCTTTGCTCTGTTCTCCATACCTGTGCAGTTAAGTACGCCTGATAACACTTACTTTATAGATTTTCTCTGAGGATGGTAGAAGTAATCCACAGAGCACCTAGTGTAACATTGGCACAACGTGAAATGTAAACTGTGCTTACTGTGATGGAAAAGGGCCTTATATACTCAAAACAGATTTAATATGTGTATATGTATGTATGTTTATATATAAAGGGAGAGGAGGGGCAATGGAATAAACACAGAAAACATAAAAATACAGAGATGTTGAAATACAAAAGTTAATGATGTTTATCATAATAGTCTTGCAAATTTTCAAAGGTATTATTCACCAGATTTCAGCATTACAGTTATCCATCCCGTATTCTTCCATGGCAAATTCAGTTATTCCAAATTCAAATAAAAATGCCGCTAGTACTTCAAAACTAATTTAGACAGAAAATATAAGCAAATTTCTATTTACTATGGCTGTTAATTTTGAGAGTCTAACATTTAGTGAGTGTGGTTCCAAGTACTTCACATAGATCAATCCAGTGCTCACAAGAGCGCTATCAGAGGAAGTGGTGTTATAATCATCCCCATCTCACATTGATCAAACAAGGGACAGGGGGAGTAGAAAGCCACTCACTAGATTTCATTCCTTTGTACGGCTGAGTAATATTCCATTGTGTATATGTACTGCATTATCATTTGTAGAGACACGGCTGGACCTCGAGACTGTCATAGAGAGTGAAGTAAGTCAGAAAGTAAAAACCAATACTGTATATGAAACAAATATTGCATATATGTGGAATATAGAAAAATGGTATAGATGATCTTATTTGCAAAACAGAAATAGAGAGAGAGATGTAGAGAATAAACGTATGGACACCAAGGGGGGAAGAGGTGGGTGGCATGAATTGGGAGAGTGGGGTCGACATAAACTAGGTAACTAATGAGAACCTACTGTATAGCTCAGGGAACTCTACTCAGCACTTTGTTGTGACTGAAATGGGAAGGAAATACAAAAAAGAAGAGATATATGTATATGTATGGCTGATTCACTCTGCTGTACAGCAGAGACTAACACAATGTAAAGCAATCATACTCCAGTAAAAACTAATTTAGAAAAAGAAAGCTATTCTCTGGGAGAGCTGACATTTGATAGCAAGAAGATTTACTTCTGAGCCTAGTGTATTAATCATTATAATATTTACCTAATAGAATTACTGTTTGCTTATATCTCATAATGTAAGATTTCAAATACTAGGAGAGAAAGTGTAGTGTGGTTCTATAATTATTTACTATGTGACATACATATGGACTTTAAACCACATTTTAATGGATGCTTCTTTTCAAATCCAAACGTGGTATATAATTTTACTTGGTCAACAGAATATTTTCCTGCACAATTAATTTAAAGTAGTTAGAATAACATGATGTACTCTATTCTAATAATAATAACTTTGAACTCCAAAATGTCAAAATTAGTTTTTATATATTTATGAAATAATGATAATGTTTCTATCACTTGTGTAAGATTAATACACTGGTATAACATTTAGAAATAACTCATTAATTATATAGCATGCAAAATGATGAAAAAATAAAATTAACTTCTGAAGAGATTGCAAGCATATATATATATTACTACACAAGACATTTCTAGGGAAAAAGAATCATTAATGTCTCTGTCCTAAAATATGATTCCAGGCATGTAAATGTCAATTCAGCTGCCTTATAAGACTTAGGAATGAATTTATTAAATGGGTAGATTTTAGAAATGTGAGATAAAAATATTGATTTTAGTCTCATGATGTATTACCTCATTTTTTTTTTTTAAACTCACATATGACCTTTCTACATTTTCTCCCTTAAAGAAGCAGAGCCAGGAGAACAGGGAAAATCCCATTAACAAAACACACCTGAAACTAACACAAAATTGTTAATAAAAATAAATAAATAAAACAGAAAAGCACCCAAAACACCAAAGATACTTAGTCTTTAAGTATATCCAAGGAACGACTGAATTTCTAAACTGACTTTAGTAAATCCATGTAACTTTTTTTTTCTCCGTAGGCTGCATACGCATTTATTTGTCTCTGTTTTGCGAAGATGTTTCCTTCTTTGATCTATGATCTTTTGTTATAAGCAATTTATTTCAAGTTGAGTTGCCTGTATAACAAGTTGAGTTACTCTTCTTTTAGAGTGGTGTTTTTTGAATATGTTGTTTTATACCCTTGTCTTTGCACATTTTCACATATGACCAGGATTCATAAGGGATTCTCTGGTGGCTCAGACAATAAAGAATCTGCCTGCAATGTGGAAGACCTGAGTTCGATCCCTGGGTTGGGAATATCCTCTGGAGAAGGGAATCTCAATCCACTCCAGTATTCCTGCCTGGAGAATTCCATGGACAAGAGGAGCTGGAGGGCTCCAACAGTTCATGGGGTTGCAAAGAGTTGGACATGACTGAGAGACTACACTTTAACTTCTTTTCGGAATTCAAAAATAATTAATATAATAGGTTGATGAGCATAGATGGGATACATTGGCTTGAAGATTTGGGCTTAAAAGTTTATTTTCAAGAAGCTGAAGTTGATTGTTTGATAGGGAAGCTTCCCATCACAACGGTCATTTGCAGGCAGGTCAAAACCTGAACTGTGTGGACTGTTAAAACCTAAGTTTCTGGGTTATAAAGAAATGGTCATTTTTCAGTTACGCTTTGGACTCTGGCTCTAAACCATAGACCTAGACATGTTAGTAAACAAAGATAGTTCTGGTTATTCACAGAAGGAGCACACTGGATGCCGGAAAATATTTGGCTGTGGTGACAGATGACAGTTGATGTTTTCCTTGTGTGATTTACAAACAAACTGAACGGTACTTGATGTCTTTTTTTTTCAGCTCATTCTTGGAGTAAAAATTGTTTCTGGAAGAAGCTGCAATTGTGTGTATCAAATTGATCACTAAAGCAATCACATAAAGATGAGGAGAGGCAATCAAATTGTATCACATATGGGCAGGCTAAGTCACTTCAGTCATGTCTGACTCTTTGCAACCCCATGGACCTTCCTCTTGTGACCCTCTTCTGTCCATGGGATTCTCCAGGCGAGAATACTAGAGTGGATTGCCATGCCCTTCTCCAGGGGAATGGGAATCTTCTCAACCCAGGGATTAAACCTGTGTCTCTTAAGTCTCCTGCATTGGCAGGTGGATTCCTTACCACTAGCACCACCTTATCACATAAACTGCAGCTTGAAAGTACTCTGAGCATTGCAGAGTACTCCATCAATAAATTAGTTACAATATAAAAATACATCAGCTTTTTAAAAAAATGTCTTAAGAATCTGTCTTAAGGGAATAATCAGTTATTTTTCCTGACAGATATCATCATAACTTGCCTTGTTTTAGTCTTTCCTTATAGATCAGGCAGAGGCAAACTGACTCTAGACCCATCACTGATGCGTTTGGTGGTAGTTAGGGTGGAGGCATGGATTACAGGACAGTGAGGGATATGGGAACTGACCACCAGCCATGAAACTGTACTTCTTGGGCTCTGAGCCCTATGCTAGGGGAGGATGACCCATCCTTGTGGCTTGTGAGATTTCCACATCAATGTGAGTTTTGTGGTAGAAAGTTGAAGTGATCTCTGCTCCATTGTCACTTTGGAAGATACATGGGGCAACTAGAAAGCAGAAAAGTACTATCTGGTGTGTAACCTCGGCTCCAGTTAGAATATAAGAGTCCCAGTGCAAAAATAATGATCAAGGGAACATATATATTTGTAACATGCACTTCAAACTCTGAATTTGACCTCATTTGCAAGATAAGCAATCTTTGGGACTAATATTATGGAAGCATTTTTTTCTGCTTGTTTGGTTATTCAATTCTGGTGACGTAATTTGGTATGTAAAGAATGATAAAATAGATGAAAACAGATATTCAGTTTCTCTTAATATCTCCAGCCTTAGCTATCTTCCATGGAAATGACGCTTTCTTAAAAATGTTCATTTTACTTATGCTCGTACTAACTCTGCATGTTTATTTGCTCATTTCAAAATTTTATAGTCATAGGTATTGCTTATGTATTATGTACAAATACAACACAAATACATGGTTGTCAATCTTTGTCAATTTATACCTTAGTCAAGGCTATGGTTTTTCCAGTAGTCTTATCTGGATGTGAGAGTTGGACTATAAAGAAAGCTAAGCACCGAAAAATTGATGCTTTTGAACTGTGGTGTTGGAGAAGACTCTTGAGAGTCCCTTGGACTGCAAGGAGATCCAACCAGTCAGTCCTATAGGAAATCAGTCCTGAATATTCACTGGAAGGACTGATGTTGAAGCTGAAACTCCAATACTTTGGCCACCTGATGCGAAGAACTGGCTCATTTGAAAAGACCCTGATGCTGGGAAAGATTGAGGGCAGGAGGAGAAGGGGATGACAGAGGATAAGATGGTTGGATGGTATCACCAACTCGATGGACATGACTTTGGGTAAACTCCAGGAGTTGGTGATGGACAGGGAGGCCTGGCGTGTTGTGGTTCATGGGGTCACAAAGAGTCAGACACAACTGAGGACTGAATTGAACTGAACCTTAGTCTGGAAACTATAAGCAAGAATTTGATTGGAATCTTTGACTTTTCTTTCATTAATAACTATGAAAGATCTAATTGGGAAATCTCATAAGTCAAATCTTAAAGGATTACTGGCAATAACGTTCCTTTATTATTCCAAAACCACCTTTTATTTTTACCACTCACCAGTTTCATAGAACCTTTGTGATATGTTAAATATGAGAAAATGGGGCATACATATGTTTATTTTTACAAAATTGGCAGCTTTCAAGAAAATTTTTCTAAATGCATTCTGAACAGATACATACTAAAAGAAGTGATTCTAAAATATTTTATTCTGAGTGTCCAATAGCAATTCAGTATTTTATTCGAGAGAGTAAAATTAGAATGGAACAGCAAAATATAAGCATGATAAAAGTATACTCTTCTGTGGCCTTTTCTTTGGAGGTATGTAGAAACATGGGCAAAGCCTCAGAACTAGAGACTCTTGGTGGTAATGACTGAGGATTGAGGGGTATGGAAATCTCACAAGGATGTCAGCAGTTTTTGCTATAATTCAGAGAAGCTGAAAGACTAACACATACAATTCAAAGCTTTTAAAAACAGGCCTTTTCCCCTCTTTCTTTGTTTTGTCACAGGATTACAGAGTGAATATTTTTCTTCGTCAGAAATGGAACGACCCACGTCTTGCATATAGTGAATACCCTGATGACTCCTTAGACCTAGACCCTTCCATGTTGGATTCCATTTGGAAACCTGATTTGTTCTTTGCCAATGAAAAGGGAGCCAACTTTCATGAAGTGACTACAGACAACAAATTGTTACGGATTTTCAAGAATGGGAATGTTCTTTATTCAATAAGGTGAGCATTTCAGTGAAACAGAGTAGTGGTTTGTTTGTTTTTTAGCTTTTAGTGAGTGTTTTGAAATGTTTGAGTAAGTGCTTTCATTGTTCCACTCAAGTTCCTATGATATACCATTTCCCAAATATATTTAATCAATATTAAGACACCAAGTTCCAGATCCAGGAACTATATGAGTAATTCTTGGAAATCCACTTTTTAAAATAAATGACCCAGGTTCTTACATCAGCCAGACTGGTGGGTGGTTTAAAGGTAAATTGAATGTAGTTTGAATCATATGTTGTGATTATATTTTAATGTATGCATACTTCCTTTAAATATTTATACATGAGGTAATATTTAGGTTTGCTTCTCTGGGATCCATTTCCCATAAATTATTTATCAGGTGTATGTATTTTTTAAAGATGTCCTTGAACTTCTGTGGTCAGTCTTTAGAAAAAGATCTAATTTACATTTTAGTTATTTACTATACATTTCTCAGAAGACCATGTAGCCTTTCAAAGCTAATACCAAAGCATAGCAATAATATCAAAATATAAACATTAATAGTAACATTTCTTGACAGTTGAACTTTAGAATTCATTCAAATTCAGTTTTGCTATTTATACCTAATATCAAATAAGTATAAATTCAGTAAATAGGTACTTACACTAAACTACTTGAAGAACTGTGCTCCATTTGAAAAAATTCTAAAATAAAATGAATCTTACTTATTTTAATTTTATCTTAATTTATCTCAAATTTCTTAAATTAATTTATCTTAATTTTCTCTTAATTTATCTTTATTTTCCATAATTATTTTTTGTCAGTTAATATTTTTAAAAAGAACAGAAGGTTAGGATCAGAATTCATATCACATTTCTTAGAAGAGATAATATGCTCTATTTATAGCAATAGGCAATTGCTTCAAAAATATATGTATCACCAGTAACATACTTTCAAAGTGTCAAGGTAAACTAGGCATTGGATCTATAGCCTGAAAGTTATTTCCTTAGATTTTTACCTGTCTATTTTCTATTTTTTAACATTTCTTCTCATCAGGAATGGATATACTTGATTTTAAGTTCATCTGCCCAATATCCGGGATCAGTTCAGTTCAGTTCAGTTGCTCAGTCATGTCTGACTCTTTGAAACCCCATGAATCACAGCACGCCAGGCCTCCCTGTCCATCAACAATTCCTGGAGTTCACCCAAACTCATGTCTGTTGACAGTGATGCCATCCAGCCATCTCATCTTCTGTCGTCCCCTTATCCTCCTGACCCCAGTTCCTCTCAGCATCAGTCTTTTCCAAAGAGTCAACTCTTCGCATGAAGCGGCCAAGGTATTGGAGTTTCAGCTTTATCATCAGTCCTTCCAAAGAACATGCAGGACTGATCTCCTTTAGAATGGACTGGTTGGATCTCCTTGCAGTCCAAGGAATTCTCAAGAGTCTTTTCCAACACCACAGTTCAAAAGCATCAATTCTTCTGTGCTCAGCCCTCTTCACAGACCAACTCTCACATCCATACATGACTACTGGAAAACCATAGCCTTGACTAGATGGACCTTTGTTGGCAAAGTAATGTCTCTGCTTTTGAATATGCTATCTAGGTTGGTCATAACTTTTATTCCAAGGAGTAAGCGTCTTTTAATTTCATGGCTGCAGTCACCATCTGAAGTGATTTTGGAGCCCCCCAAAATAAAGTCTGATACTGTTTCCACTGTTTCCCCATCTATTTCCCATGAAGTGATGGGACCAGATGCCATGATCTTCATTTTCTGAATGTTGAGCTTTAAGCCAACTTTTTCACTCTCCTCTTTCACTTTCATCAAGAGGCTTTTTAGTTCCTCTTCACTTTCTGCCATAAGGGTGGTGTCATCTGCATATCTGAGGTTATTGATATTTCTCCTGGCAATCTTGATTCCAGCTTGTGTTTCTTCCAGCGCAGCATTTCTCATGATGTACTCTGCATATAAGTTAAAGAAGCAGGGTGACAATATACAGCCTTGACGTACTCCTTTTCCTATTTGGAACCAGTCTGTTCCGTGTCCAGTTCTAACTGTTGCTTCCTGACCTGCATATAGGTTTCTCAAGAGGCAGGTCAGATGGTCTGGTATTCCCATCTCTTTAAGAATTTTCCACAGTTTCTTGTGATCCACACAGTCAAAGGCTTTGGCATAGTCAATAAAGCAGAAATAGATGTTTTTCTGGAACTCTCTTGCTTTTTTGATGATCCAGCGGTTGTTGGCAATTTGATCTCTTGTTCCTCTGACTTTTCTAATACCAGCTTGAACATCTGGAAGTTCATGATTCATGTATTGCTGAAGCCTGGCTTGGAGAATTTTGAGCATTACTTTACTAGCATGTGAGATGAGTGCAATTGTGCAGTAGTTTGAGCATTCTTTGGCATTGCCTTTTTTTGGGATTGGAATGAAAACTGACCTTTTCCAGTCCTGTGGCCACTGCTGAGTTTTCCAAATTTGCTGGCATATTGAGTGCAGCACTTTCACAGCATCATCTTTCAGGATTTGAAATAGCTCAACTGGAATTCTATCACCTCTACTAGCTTTGTTCATAATGATGCTTTCTAAGGCCTACTTGACTTCACATTCCAGGATGTCTGGCTCTAGATGAGTGATCACACCATCGTGATTATCTGGGTCGTGAAATTCTTTTTTGTATAGTTCTTCTGTGTATTCTTGCCACCTCTTCTTAATATCTTCTGCTTCTGTTAGGTCCATACCGTTTCTGTCCTTTATCGAGCCCATCTCTGCATGAAATGTTCCGTTGGTATCTCTAATTTTCTTGAAGAGATCTCTAGTCTTTCCCATTCTGTTGTTTTCCTCTATTTCTTTGCATTGATCGCTGAGGAAGACTTTATTATCTCTCCTTGCTATTCTTTGGAACTCTGCATTCAGATGCTTATATTTTTCCTTTTCTCCTTTGCTTTTCATTTCTCTTCTTTTCACAGCTATTTGTAAGGCATCCTCAGACAGCCATTTTGCTTTTTTGCATTTCTTTTCCATGGGGATGGTCTTTATCTCTGTCTCCTGTACAGTGTCACGAACCTCCATCCATAGTTCATCAGGCACTCAATCTATCAGATCTAGTCCCTTAAATCTATTTCTCACTTCCACTGTATAATCATAAGGAATTTGATATAGGTCATACCTGAATGGTCTAGTGGTTTTCCCTACTTTCTTCAATTTAAGTCTGAATTTGACAATAAGGAGTTCATGATCTGAGCCACAGTCAGCTTCCAGTCTTGTTTTTGCTGAGTGTATATAGCTTCTCCATCTTTGGCTGCAAAGAATATAATCAATCTGATTTCGGTGTTGACCATCTGGTGATGTCCATGTATAATGTCTTCTCTTGTGTTGTTGGAAGAGGGTGTTTGCTATGACCAGTGTGTTCTCTTGGCAAACTCTATTAGCCTTTGCCCTGCTTCATTCCATATCCCAAGGCCAAATTTTCCTGTTACCCTAGGTGTTTCTTGACTTCCTACTTTTGCATTCCAGTCCCCTGTAATGAAAAGGACATCTTTTTTGGGTGTTGGTTCTAAAAGGTCTTGATAGTTGTTATTTTTTCCATGAAATAATATAAAATAGAAACAACAGGAACGAAAATTTAATCTTAGTACCTTAGTGATTTTGAAAACATTTTTATACAAAGCTGTTTTGTAAATCATGCTAATTCCTTATCCCAATATGTATGATTTTGACATGTTTTTATTCTATGTGAAAGGAGGAAAGAACTAGTGAACTCTAAGAATAATGAAATTACACATTCTAAACAACAGAGAAATGATAGATTTTGGGCCAGTGGAGGACAGTGCCTCAGGGACCTGTGGCAGTATAACAAATGATCTAACATTCGTGTCATTGGAGTCTCAGATGGAGACAGAGAATAAGATATAGAGCTACAAAAAATATTAAAAGAATTGATGGGTGAAATGTATATATTTTGCAAAAGGCATAGATCTATGAATTCAAGATACTGCCTAAATCCCCAAAATATTAATACCAAATCACATCACACGCAAACTTCTGAAACTAAATAAAAAGACAGATAATATTGAGGACAACATAACCTTACCTGTAGGGGAAAAACAATTGAAATGCTAGCTAATTTCTGGTCAGAAATCATAGAAACCAAAAAGAAGACATGCATTTTTCAAGTGCTGAAGGAAAGGAACTGGTACCCCTGGCATCTCGTTGTTCAGTTGCTCAGCTGTGTCTGACTCTTGACGACTCCATGGACTGCAGCACACTAGGCTTTGTTTTCTCCTGGAGTTTGCTCAAACTCCTGTCCATTGAGTTGATGATGCCATCCAACCATCTCATCCTCTGCCACCCTCTTCTCCTGCCCTCACCCTTTACTTTCATCAGGGTCTTTTCCAGTAAGTCAGCTCCTCGCATCAGGTAGTTAAAGTATTGGAACTTCAGCTTCACCATCGGTCCTTCCAATGAACATTCAGGGTTGATTTTCTTTAGGATTAACTAGTTTGATCTCCTTGCAGTCCAAGGGACTCTCAAGAGTCTTCTTCAGCACCACAATTCAAAAGCATGAATTTTTCATGCTCCAACTCTCACACCCATACATAACTACTGGAAACTTCATAAGTTTGACTATACGGACCTTTGTACTTGGTGAAAGGCTTTCCTGGCAACTCAGTTGGTAAAAAGCCTGCCTGCAATGTGGGAGAGCTGGGTTCCATTCTGGGGTCGGGAAGATCCCCTGGAGAAGGAAATGGCAGCCCACTCCAGTATTCTTGTCTGGAGAATTCCATGGATAGGGGAGCCTGGTGTCACAAAGAGTCAGACACGACTGAGTAACCAACACTTTCACTTTCACCTGGTGAAAATGAAGGGGAAATTGAGACATTTTTGGATAAAGGAAAATTAAGAGAATTTGTCACAAATAGACCTCATGGCACTGCTGCTGCTAAGTCACATCAGTCGTGTCTGACTCTGTGCGACCCCATAGACCTCAGCCCATCAGGCTCTTCTGTCCCTGGGATTCTCCAGGCAAGAATACTGGACTGGGTAGCCATTTCCTTCTCCAATGCATGAGAGTGAAAAGTGAAAGTGAAATCGCTTAGTTGTGTCTGACTCTTCGTGACCCCATGGACTGTAGCCTACCAGGCTCCTCCATGGGATTTTCCAGGCAAGAGTACTGGAGTGGGTTGCCACTGCCTTCTCCCCCTCATGGCACTAGTGGTAAAGAACCCACCTGCCATCCTGGAGATGTAAGAGAGGCGAGTTGGAGGAAGGCACTTCAACCCACTCCAGAATTCCTGCCTGGAAAATTCCAGGGACAGAGCAGCCTAATGTGTCACAGTCCACGGCGTTGCAAAGAATGTGGGACATGACATGACTGAAGTGACTTAGCAGGCAGGTAGGTGGGCAGATCTCACCTGAAAGTACAGCTAAAGGAAGTTTTCTAAACAGAAAGGAACCAATAAGAGAAGAAGCACTGAAGCATCAAGAAAGAAGAAAGGAGACTGTCATCAGAAATATGAGCAAATATGATAGACTTTTCTTCTCCTCTTGAATTTTCTAAATTACGCTTGACAGTTAAAGCAGGAATTATAACACTGCTGTAAGGGAAAATGCCAAATAAGAAATAAGAGAACTTTTTATAATTACATTGGCAGAAATTAATGAGATGTAATATTTAGTGCTGTCGAATACCTGGTCAGGAAGCAACAGTTAGAGCTGGACGTGGAACAACAGACTGGCTCCAAATAGGAAAAGGAGTACATCAAGTTTGTATATTGTCACCCTGCTTATTTAACTTATATGCAGAGTACATCGTGAGAAATGCTGGGCTGGAAGCAGCACAAGCTGGAATCAAGATTGCTGGGAGAAATATCAATAACCTCAGATATGCAGATGACACCACCCTTAAGGCAGAAAGTGAAGAGGAACTGAAGAGCCTCTTGATGAAAGTGAAAGAGGAGAGTGAAACCAGAATTGAAAGAGATACATGTACCCCAGTGTTCATCGCAGCACTGTTTATAATAGCCAGGACATGGAAACAACCTAGATGTCCATCAGCAGATGAATGGATAAGAAAGCTGTGGTACATATACACAATGGAGTATTACTCAGCCATTAAAAAGAATTCATTTGAATCAGTTCTGATGAGATGGATGAAACTGGAGCCGATTATACAGAGTGAAGTAAGCCAGAAAGAAAAACACCAATACAGTATACTAACACATATATATGGAATTTAGGATGATGGCAATGACGACCCTGTATGCAAGACAGGAAAAAAGACACAAATGTGTATAACGGACTTTTGGACTCAGAGGGAGAGGGAGAGGGTGGGATGATTTGGGAGAATGGGAATTCTAACATGTATACTATCATGTAAGAATTGAATCGCCAGTCTATGTCTGACGCAGGGTGCAGCATGCTTGGGGCTGGTGCATGGGGATGACCCAGAGAGATGTTGTGGGGAGGGAGGTGGGAGGGGGGTTCATGTTTGGGAACGCATGTAAGAATTAAAGATTTTAAAATTTAAAAAATAAAAAAATTAAAAAAAAAGAAAAGAAAAAAGAAAAAAAAAAGAGGAGAGTGAAAAAGTTGGCTAAAAGCTCAACATTCAGAAAGTGAAGATCATGGTATCTGGTCCAATCACTTCATGGGAAATAGCTGGGGAAACAGTGGAAACAGTGTCAGACTTTATTTTTTGGGGCTCCAAAATCACTGCAGATGGTGACTGCAGCCATGAAATTAAAAGACGCTTACTCCTTGGAATAAAAGTTATGACCAACCTAGATAGCATATTCAAAAGCAGAGACATTACTTTGCCAACAAAGGTCCCTCTAGTCAAGGCTATGGTTTTCCAGTAGTCATGTATGGATGTGAGAGTTGGTCTGTGAAGAAAGCAGAGTGCTGAAGAATTGATGCTTTTGAACTGTGGTGTTGGAGAAGACTCTTGAGAGGCCCTTGGACTGCAAGGAGATCCAACCAGTCCATTCTGAAGAAGATCAGCCCTGGGATTTCTTTGGAGGGAATGATGCTGAAGCTGAAACTCCAGTATTTTGGCCACCTCATGTGAAGTGTTGACTCATTGGAAAAGACTCTGATGCTGGGAGGGATTAGGGGCAGGAGGAGAAGGGGATGACAGAGGATGAGATGGCTGGATGGCATCACTGACTCGATGGACTTGAGTCTGAGTGAGCTCCAGGAGTTGGTGATGGACAGGGAGGCCTGGCGTGCTGCGATTCATGGGGTCGCAAATAGTTGGACACGACCGAGCGACTGAACTGAACTGAATACCCTTTTGTAGGCAGAGGACTGCAAAATGATTTGTTGGGTTATAGAAAAATGTAAAATACATTTATCCTTCAACCCAACAATTCTGCTTCTAGGAATTTATGTTATTTATGTGTTCATGTGTACAACAAGACACATTTACAAAGATACACACTGCACCACTGAAACAGCAACAAAAGACCCTGTATGTTCAGTAATGAGAACAAAGCAGAACAAAATGATAGCCCCGAATCATGAAATACTCTTCAGGATCTAGACCTAAATGAATTAATAAGAAAATGCCTTCAAAATATCCTTAAGGTTAGAAATGTTTCATGCTTATTTTTGTTTAAAACATTCTATATATTTAAGCATAACAGTGTATGTAAAAATACACATATATCTGGGGGGAGTTGGACAAACTGGGAGAGCAGTATTGACATATATACACTTACTATATACATGTATAAAGTAAGTAGTTAGTGGGAAGCTGCTGTATAGCACGGGGAGCTCAGCTCCATGCACTGTGATGACCTAGAGGAGTGGGGTGAGGGAATTGGGAGGAGGCTCCAGATGGAAGGGATACATGTATACATATGGCTGACTCCCTAACACAACACTGTAAAGCAATTATCCTCCAGTTACAAATAAAAAACTAAAATTGTGCTCTTAACTGAAAAAAGTAAAAAAATATAAAAAATACACATATATCTAATTCCATATGAGAAGTTCAGAAGGATACCCACAATTTGTTAAAAATAACCAATTATGGAAAAGAACCTTAGAATTTAGGTAGAAATAAAGATGAGTTATAAATTTCCCTGTATGTAAGTTAATATTATTTGATTTTTTTAGTAAGAGTTATATTTTACTTATGAATTAAATACATTTATTTTAAGTGACAGAGGCTTTTAACCTGAATTCATGATCCTTGACTCCTCTGTGATGTGGCTTTGTGATGGTTACCAGGGGATCCATAACAGGTATAAACAAATCAAAATTACTTCTTTTCCCATTAACTTGAAAATAAACTTTGTGGAAGACATAATTTGTTAAATTGCAAGAATATATCACCAAGTAGCTTGGAAAATCATTTTGCAAAATTATAATATCTAGATTTCTTGAAATAACAATGTGTTATTGTATCCTGTATGATTGTGCCTATTTAGTTGTTTATATCAAGTCTTAATGGACTTGGAAAATGGTGCCATCCATTATACATTGCCCACATTTCTTCTAATATTTTGAGAAAAGTTATAGAATAATTCAGAATTGCGTCTTTCTTCTTTCAGTATGAGTTCAGATGAAACAGACAATGTCTCTTGGCATCTAGTTTTTGTTTGCTCTATCCTGGCTCTCATGATCAAAGACTAAATTCATGTTTTTTTCAGTTATTTTTGGAAATTTCACAGGACTTAGAAATTTCAAATGGCAAGCAGTTTCTTTGTTAACAAAAGTTGTGCTTGGGAAAAAAAAATCTTGTTTGATTTACAAATGGAGCACCTGTGATGTTTCATGAGCGATCTGCTTTCTTGCTTGTTCAAAGAAAGAAGAATGTCCTGGCAAACTTGACCTATTGAACTTACAATTTCTCTGTACTTCCTCCTTAAAGCCACTAAAACAAAGAAATAAACTGAATAAGGAATGAAATGACATTAACACACAGGAAGATGAGAGGAATGGGAAATAAGAGTGACAGATGAGTGATAAGATATTTTAGGAAGCTTGAAAATGAATGCAATTGTGAAAACTGACTTCACAGAGATAGGGAAAACCTAAGACAAAATGGGGGAACCTAAAAGGAAGAAAATAATGTCCTCAAATTTTTAGAAATTTGAGATAGCTAGGACATCAGAAAGAGGGGGCTAGAAAGGAGACATAAAAAACAAAGAGTTGAGGGACTTCCCTGGCAATCTAGTGGTTAAAAATTCTCCTTCTGGTGCAGGGCGTGTGGGTCCAATCTCTGGTTGGGGAGCTAAGATCCCACATGCCTCTCAGCCAAAAAACCAGAGCATAAATGACAGAAGCAATATTGTAACAAATTCAATAAAAGACTTTAAAAATAGTCCACATCAAAAAGTCTTTAAAAATTAAAAAAAAGAAAATCTAATGTAAACTTTACAGGAACAACAGTGAGCCCTTTATCTTCACTTTCTTGCCCATGTTTCTCAGACTAGGATCTACTTTTATGCCTTCTGATCTGGGCAGAGAGCAGGAGGACAGAAAACTCCAACAAGGTTGTTCCAAGAGCTTCTGGAGTAGGGACTACAGGCACAGCTTGGTCTGTCAGAAGCGTCACATCAAGAAAATGAGGATGGTGTGAGGTCTGCGCACTGAGTGGTGTAGCCTGTTCTCTGCAGAATGTCTAAGAGGAACGGTCTACAGACAGTTGGGGAACCACCAGTGAAAAATCTGAGCAGCCATCCTATGATGGATGAATCATGCCATCACTCAATGAATCATCTTCTGCTCATTGAATTCCAACTAGTTTTTATTACCTCATTCTTAAATATAAACAGACATTGGAGGACATCCTATAATAATAACAGTAATTAAAAAAAGAAGCAGAGGTCAGAATAAACATGGAGAGGAAATAAAGAGCAAAAAGAAGAAAATTAAAGAGAAAAACTTACTCAAGAGAAAATGCAAGAAGCAGAAGAGACCATGAAAAGAAATCTCTGGACAGAAATGAAATAGGAAACTTTCAGGAAAGGAGCAATGAAGTCATTCAGAGCATAAAAAAGTACAGATAGTAAACTGAAGTGGAAAAAAAAAAAACCATTACTGGAATATTTGAAAGATGAAATGGAGAATCTGCCAAGCAGCAGAATCGAGATACTGAGAAATAGGAAAGAAAGGATATGAAAAGTGGACTATCAATACGGAGGTTCGATATCTGACTTGAAAAGAAATAGAGACCTCCATGAAAAATAAGGAAGAGATCTACTGTCTGCTCTGTTTAATCACTGAGAAGGACTTGGTTCTGATAAGCAGTTTGTTGAGTTTGAAGTAATAGTAGGGAATAAAAACTGAAGTGATCATTAAAGTAAGACAATTATTAACACTAGGGTAAACAAGCACTGTCCAAGAGCTGTAATTATGGCAAACAACTAACCTTAACTATGAACACTAATTGCATATTCTGCATATCCACAACACATAAACACTGAATATTAATTTCACTGTTAATTTTTGCATAACTAAATTCTGAATTCTGCTGGAACGTTAAGTGTACATAGAGTGTGATATAAAGGAAATATACTCTTATTTTCCTTTGTAGCAAATTAATAGGAAACTTCACATATTTAAAAAATCCAGCATAATGTGATAGCAATTTAGATACAGAATGTAAGTCCCAAACAGATTTCCAAAGAAAGTTGCCTCTGAGGAGCTAGAACTGAACTGGGGGTAGGGATGGGTGGGGCAAAGCTCTTTTCCATATGTTTTATGTAATTGTCAAGCTTCTAAATGACATCTGTGAATTACATTGATAACTTTGAAGTAAACTATATTAATAACTTCAATTATAATTTTTAATTATGTTGATAATTTTTTTCTTTTTAAACATGATTTTTACTCATTTACTTGCAAGAGAAGAATTTTGCATTTATGTCAACTTTAAAAAAAAATTGGAGTATAATTGCTTTACGACTGTGTTAGTTTCTGCTGCGCAACAAAGTGAATCTGCTGTATGTAAACATATATTCCCTCCCTCTTGGAGTGAAATGCTTTTCAAGTGAAGGTGTTGGGACAAGACACATGATTTTGGATTGTCAAGTTTGGGATTTGACTTTATTCTACTTACAAAGTTAGCTTAGTATGTACTTCATGGGTACTGACTGCCAACACAGGTCCCTGGGATCAGAGACAGGAGTGAATTACTCACTGCAGCCAAGCAGCAGGTGCCTCAGCACATTGGCCCAACTTCTGCATGGTCCTCAGGTCTCCTGGGAACAACACAGCAGACACAGATGGACACAACACATCCAGGGATCTGCCACACAATTGTGGACACTGAGACTGGGGAATCCACTGCTTTCATAGCAAGCAGCAAGCAAGCCTTCTCTTTGTCCACGGGAATGTGATCTCATCTCTCAGAATTAGCAGCTACGCAAACAACCCTGAGAAATAAATGGTTCAGGAGAAAGTATCGTCAGAGCCTTCCATTCTCAATAGACCCAACAGGAGGTAAATTTACTTACCGGCTGTGGTTTGGGACAAGTCTCTTTACCTGTGAAAGGGTCATTTTTCTTCTTACATGCATGATGGTGAAAATATTTGCAATCATCTATGTAAATCACCTGGATAGTGCCAGGCATACAATTAGCACTAAAGCTTTTATTTTTATCTTTCTGAAGAGAAAATAAAACCCCCAAAAGTTTAAATTCTGGTCTTTTCCAGAATCCATAAATGAGCAAATTTGTGAACTTTTGTGAATTGTCAGTCTAAGCCTTGGTTTTATCACTTGTGAAATGGGAATGGTAAATCCTCATCACTAGATAATAAGCACATTATTGGCAGTTCAGTACTATCTACTGCTTCCTTTACTGCAAGTGCACACCAAGACATCCAGCTGTACTGTTTATACTGCAGAAGCATGATTGTATTAACCGTCAAATACCAGGAAGGAACTTTCAGTTCAGTTCAGTTCAGTTCAGTTCAGTTCAGTTCATTTCAGTAGCTCAGTCGTGTCCAACTCTTTGCGACTCCATGAATCGCAGCATGCCATCACCAACTCCCGGAGTTCACTCAGACTCACGTCCATCGAGTCAGTGATGCCATCCAGCCATCCCATTCTCCGTCGTCCCCTTCTCCTCCTGCCCTAAATCCCTCCCAGCATCAGAGTCTTTTCCAATGAGTCAACTCTTCTCATGAGGTGGCCAGAGTACTGGAGTTTCAGCTTTAGCATCATTCCTTACAAAGAAATCCCAGGGCTGATCTCTTTCAGAATGGACTGGTTGGATCTCCTTGCAGTCCAAGGGACTCTCAAGAGTCTTCTCCAACACCACAGTTCAAAAGCATCAATTCTTTGGCGCTCAGTCTTCTTCACAGTCCAACTCTCACATCCACACATGACCAGAGGGAAAACCATAGCCTTGACTAGATGGACCTTTGTTGGCAAAGTAATGTCTCTGCTTTTGAATATACTAGGTTGGTCATAACTTTTTTTCCAAGGAGTAAGCGTCTTTTAATTTCATGGCTGCAGTCACCATCTGCAGTGATTTTGGAGCCCCGCAAAATAAAGTCTGATACTGTTACCACTATTTCCCATCTATTTTTAAATAAAAAAGCAAACTTATTTCACTTGATGCTTTTAAAAATTTTTCTAAAAATTTGTTTTTAATTGAAAGATAATTACTTTACAGAACTTTGTTGTTTTCTGTCAAACATCAACATGAATCATCCATAGATATACATATGTCCCCTCCCTCTTGAACCTCCCTCCCATCTCCCTCCCCATCCCACCACTCTAGGTTGATACAGAGTCCCTGTTTGAGTTTCCTGAGCCATATAGCAAATTCCCATTGGCTATCTATTTCACATATGGTAATGTAAGTTTCCATGTTACTCTTTCCATACATCCCACGCTCTCCTCCCCTCTCCCTGTGTCTATAAGTCTGTTCTCTGTGTCTGTTTCTCCACTGCTGCCCTGCAAATAAATTCATGGGTACCATCTTTCTAGATTCCGTATACATGCATTAATATATGATATTTATCTTTCTCTTTTTGAACAAACCGCATATGTCTTTTACCTTAATAACATATAGTGTATGAAAATCATCATTTTTTATGTTACAGAAATGCACATTTTCAAAGTCATTAATTAGAGAACTCATTTTCATGAAAAGCATTCTAATGCCCTTGAAAGGCAGTAGACTTAAAGGTTAAAGGCATAGAATCTACAGCTAGACTCTCAGATCTATTGATTCAGCTCTATCAATTTCTGCTTTACATATCAGGAGAGTTAAGTCTTAATCTCCTCATCTCTCAGTAAAGGTAGCATCACTTACCTGTAAATTCATATTAAGAAATAAATGAATTAAGGCAGATATGAAGTGTTTAAAACAGTGCCTACCACACAGTAAGCAAAAAGTATTACCTAGTATGATATTACAGATAATATTTCAATGCTTATAGTTGAGGCAACTGTCCTTATAACAGTACATTTAGAAATATTAAAAACTAATAAAATGCTTATTGTTTGCAAATAAAGCCTAAAGTGGAGTCAAAAAGCCGTTTTACAAAATACTTAAATTAATGGTTGGGACCACATACTCTGGGCAAACAAGCAATGCTTGTTTGAAATTGGTAATACCTTGATTTTAATGAGGTGAATTGTTTAGAATAGATTACAGTCATAGTCTTTTTTTTTTTTTGACATTGCTGCTTAACTGAGCCAAGATGTTTTAAGGGAAAATGAAAGAAACACACATCCTGTTTGCGTGTCTTGTTTCAGAAAAGAGAACGCCATGTCCTCTCTTACACAGTATTTCCTAAACTGTAGAATGTGATTAATTACATCTTGACTTAGTTTTCTTTTGATGTGGTCAGGACAAATCTTTAATTTATATGTTTTAATAAAGAAATGCAGGATCACACTCACCAAGGTGACACATTTTTTCATCCCTGTGCTGTTAAAGAAGCTATTGTATTATACCTTAAACAAAAAGAAAGTCAACAAATGGATTTTTATTCAGGGTATGATTTATGACAGAAATCCTACAAACAGTGTTTTTCATTGCCAAATAATTCCTTCTAAGTATCTTTTTCTTTAAAAAAAAGAATTATGCAATGTCCATTTTTTATTTTACACCAGAAAAATACCAAAGATATGAATTTGACATCACATGCATGGTGAGAGCCTGGAAAAGATTCTAAGAATGCTATTTACTTCCATACAAAAGGTCACAGAAGTAATTCTCTAAGCCAATATTTGAAACTGGCTGGCTAGAGAGTCTTGGATGTTTGGGAAATTAATGAGTGTACGTTCAAATTGTACTTGTGCATATACTTTTAATAAACCCTTTCACAAGACAGAGAACATTGTGTCCAGCCGATTTTACAACTGCCTTTTGAAGAGAGAATTTTGCAGATGGACAATATCACAATGCAGGATCACTTAACCTAGCTGAGTTAGGAGAAAACTTGCTTTTGAAGAATCAATTCTGTGGGTTCTTTTAGTGTGCTGTGGACTCTAACTTGAATGAATTGTCAGATGATCCCCTGGGACTCTTAAAAATTCAGCAGCTTCACTCTCTATCAGCTTATGCCTCTCAAATGACGTCACTGGGACCCTACCAAGAGTATTCACTGTCAGATGTACATCATTATAGCTTTATGTCTATGGCCCACATAAAAATGCTACTTCAGAGAATGTGGTTGCATTTAGTAGAGCTGATGGTTATTTTTTGCTAAAACTTAATTTTTTAAATAAGTGATTTAATCCTGTCATCTTTGTGTGCATACTGTATAATTTGGGGGAGGAGGAAATGGGGAGGGGTAGTGAGAATGTACTAGTAATCCTTAATAACTAATGCTGATTGTTTACTAGGTGTCAAGCACTTGACTGAGCATTTCACAGATTAACTAATATATTGCTCACAACCTCTCTCCAGAATAGGTATTATTATTACCTTCCTTTTGGAGATGTGAAAACTGAAATAGAGTGAAATGACATAATTGGAGACCATAAATTCTTTGGTCACAGAGTTTAGATGAATGACTCAGCCTACAATGTCCACTAATACACTACATTTCAGTGGGAAAGCTTTTCAATAAAAGGGGCTGGCTAGATGGCACCCCACTCCAGTACTCTTGCCTGGAAAATCCCATGGATGGAGGAGCCTGGTAGGCTGCAGTCCATGGGGTCGCTGAGGGTCGGACGCGACTGAGCGACTTCACTTTCACTTTTCACTTTCATGCATTGGAGAAGGAAATGGCAACCCACTCCAGTGTTCTTGCCTGGAGAATCCCAGGGACGGGGGAGCCTGGTGGGCTGCCGTCTATGGGGTCGCACAGAGTTGGACACGACTGAAGTGACTTAGCAGCAGCCGCAGAGATTTCTTAGAAAAGAACTTCATTTGAATAAATTTGGATTTGTTTGGATGTGGACTTCTTTTTCTCATATCCAGAAACTACAAACTATTGGTAATCCATGAAGATAGATAATCCCTGAAGTCATGTACTCTTTAAAGGAAAAAAAAAAAATCGAGCAGTGAATTACCTGGAAAGTCAACATTATAATACATTCTGACATGAGGAAAAGTAGGGTTCACCATCATGTCATCTCACTTTGTGTGAAGTCACATCAAAAGTTTGTTTGCTGAACACAGAATATGTCACACGTGTTTGAGAGGGCTATTTTGTGGACCTAATACAATGTGGTGAAATGCTCTAATTCCACAACAGGGAAGCCCTAATAATGAGAATTTTGGAGTCCTCTAGATCCAGAGATTTTTTTCCTGCTGGATGTTCACTGAGAAGATCTTCAGTGTAGTTACAAAGACAGTAAAAGATGTCACATGAAATTACTTTCTGGCACTCAGTCTTTTCACATCCAGATTCCAAACCTTGGATCTATTGGGTTGGCCAGAAAGTTTGTTTGGGTTTTTTGGTAATATCTTATGGAAAAACCTAAATGAACTTTTTGGTCAACCAATACTTTCCTCAATGATGTTTTCTCTATGATATGGGGGAATTTTGTCTTTGGGGCTTTGGCATCAATTTTATAAAGCTTACTCTCAAATATCTTTTTAAAAAGGGTCTTTTCTGGAAATAGAGACCACTCTTAGATATCTCCAGTACTATCTAAAGGAAAGCATAAATATAAAAATAAATAACTGTGATTAGATGTTTATATATACAGCTTTTCTTCCCTCCAAAATTAGATTTATTTAAAGGATAGTTATTTCACACTATATATACAAGCTGGAGCAAATTTTCTTGAGTAGATGTTAGCCACAACCTAAACAGCATTGTTTTCCATTGTATCCTGAATAATAGAATATTAACATGATATAATAAATTTCTTTATAAAATGATTACTTTGAATTCTTTCAGGTTGACATTAACACTCTCCTGTCCAATGGATCTCAAGAATTTTCCGATGGATGTACAAACATGTATAATGCAACTGGAAAGCTGTAAGTAAGAATAACATAAGTTTTCCTTAATATTAAAAAACAATAGTAGATTTAGATTTCTCTCAGAATACTCGCTGAACATCATTCTCAGAATACCATCTTACCCTCCTTCTCTCAGAATTGCCTTATACTCTTTCTCATGGATAATGAAATCAAACCCTCCTTCACTCAGATATCCTTTCACCAAACTTCTCAAAGTAATTTCTGTTATCATTCTTCTAAAAATTACCTCTGATTCTTTCAGAATTCTGCAGACCCTCTTCTTTCTCTCAGAATTCCCTCACTCTGCTTACTCTCAGAATTCTCTTGGAATCTCCTTCTATGTCTCACATTTCCCTGACTCTCAGTCTTTCTCCCAGAATTACATGGAATCTCATTCTTCACAATAATATCTCAAATCTCATTTTCTCAAAATTCAATTTCAATTTCAAGGTGTAAAAATTCCCTCATACTCACCTATAAGCAGGATTCCTTTCACCAAAGGAAACCTGACAGAAAGACTGAAATAAGTATAAAATTCCTTCACTCAGAATTCCCTCCTACAAACCTCACTCAGAATTTACTCAGAAAAGTCCTACTTTCTCTCAGAAATCTTTCATTCTGTCAGATTTCCCTCGAAGACAAGTCCTTCTTTCTGTCAGAAATCTCCTATCTCTCAGGTTCCCCTAGAAGAGACTTTCTGTCTGTCTAAAGACAGAAAGAAAGACAGAAAGAAATCTCCGTCTTTCTGATAGGTTTCTATAAAATAAGTGAAAGTGAAAGTGAAGTTGCTCAGTCGTGTCCGACTCTTTGGGACCCCATGAACTGTGGCCTATCAGGCTCCTCCGTCCATGAGATTTTCCAGGCAAGAGTGCTGGAGTGGATTGCCATTTCCTTCTCCAGGGGATCTTCCTGACCCAGGAATCGAACCCCGGTCTCTTGCATTGCAGGCAGACGCTTTACCATCTGAGCCACCAAGGAAGCTTTTATGGATATCATCTTTCTGTCAGGTTTCTATCACAAAGAAATCCTTCTTTCTGTCAGAAATCTCCTTTTTTTTTTTCCTATCATGTTTCCATCAAAGAAAAGTCCTTCTTTCTGGCATATCTCTTCTTTCTATCAGGTTTCAATGAGAAAGGGTTACCCTGATATTCAGTTGGTAAAGAACCCTCTTGCAATGCAGGAGGCCCCGGATTGATTCCTGGGTCAGGAAGATCTGCCAGAGAAGGGATAGGCTACCCACGCCAGTATTCTTAGGCTTCCCTTGTGGCTCAGCTGGTAAAGTATCTGCCTGTAATGTGGGAGACCTGGATTTGATCCCTGGGTTGGGAAGATCCCCTGGAGAAGAGAAAGGCTACCCACTCTAGTATTCTTGCCTGGAGAATTCCATGGACTGTATAGTCCATGGGGTTGCAAAGAGTTGGACACGACTGAACAACTTTTACTTCAATCAGAAAAGTCCCTCCTTCTGTCAGAAATTGCCTTCTTTCTGTCAGGTTTCACTCACAAAGAAAACCTTATTTCAGTCAGAAATCTCCTTCTTTTAGTCAGCTTTCCTCAGAAAAGTCCCTCTCTCAGCCAGAAATCAGCTTCTTTCTGTCAGGTTTCTCTCACAGGAAAAATCTTCTTTTTGGAAGAAAACATCTTCTTTCTTTCAGTATCCCTCAGAAATATTCTTTCTGTCAGAATAGCCTTCTTTCTGTCAGGATTCTCTCCCAGAAAAGACCTTTCTGTCAGAAAACTTCTTTTCATCAGGTTTCCCTCAGAAATGTCCTTCTTTCTGTCAGGTTCCCCCCCCCCAAAAAAAAACACATTCTTTCTGTCAGAAATCTCCTTCTTTCTGTCAGATTTTCCTCAGAAACGTCCTTCTTTCTGTCAATAAAGAACTTCTTCCTGTCTGATATCTCCTTTCTGGCAGTTTTCCCTCAGGAACATCCTTCTTTCTGTCAGAAATTCTTTCTGTCAGGTTTCTCTCCCAGAAAAGACCGCATTTCTGTCAGAAATCACCTTCTTTGTGTCAGGTTTCCCTCAGAATCATCCTCTTTTTCTGTCAAAAATTGCCTTCTTTCTGCCACATTTCTCTCCCAGAAAAGACCTTCTTTCTGTGCGATATCTCCTTTCTGTTAGGTTTCCCTCAGAACACCCTTCTTTCTGTCAGAAATCTCCATCTTTCCATTAGGTTTCCCTCAGAAATGTCTTTCTTTCTGTCAGAAATTGCCTTCTTTCTGTCAGATTTTGCTCCCAGGAAAGACATTTCTGTCAGAAAACTCCTTCTTTCCATCAGGTTTCCCTCAGAAACATCCTTCTTTCTGTCAGGTTTCTCTCCCTCAAAACATACTCTGTCAGAAATCTTCTTTGTGTTAGGTTTCGCTCAAAAATGTCTTTCTTTCTGTCAGAAATTGCCTTATTTTTGTCAGGATTCTCTCCCCAAAAAAGACCTTTCTGTCAGAAAACTCCTTTTCATCAGGTTTCCCTCAGAAATGTTCTTTCTGTTAGAAGTTCCCTTCTTCCTGATAGGTTTATCCCCCCCAAAACACATTCTTTCTGTCAGAAATCTTCTTTGAGTCAGGATTCACTCAGAAACATCCTTCTTACTGTCAGAAATCTCCTTTTTTCTGTCAGGTTTCTTTCCCAGAAAAAACCTTCTTTCTGTCAGAAATCCCCTTCTTTGTGTCAGGTTTCCCTCAGAATCGTCCTTTTTTTCTGTCAGAAATTGCCTTCTTTCTGTCACATTTCTCTCCCAGAATAGACCTGATTTCTGTCCAATATCTCCTTCTTTCTGTTAGGTTTCCCTCAGAAACACTCTTCTTTCTGTCAGAAATCTCCATCTTTCCATCAGGTTTCCCTCAGAAACATCCTTCTTTCAGAAAGTGCCTTCTTTCTGTCAGGTTTATATTCCAGAAAAGACCTTCTTTCTGTTAGAAATACCCTTCTTTGTGTCAGATTTCCCTCAGAAACTTCGTTTTTTTCTGTCATGTCAGAAATTGCCTTCTGTCAGATTTCTCTCCCAGAAAAGACCTTCTTTCTATCAGAAATCCCCTTCTTTGTGTCAGGATTCCCTCAGAATCGTCCTTTTTTTCTGTCATAAATTGCTTTCTTTCTGTCAGGTTTCTCTCTGAGAAAAGACCTTCTTTCTGTCAGCTATCTCCTTCTTTCTGTTAGGTTTCCCTCAGAAATACCCTTCTTTCTGTCAGAAATCTCCATCTTTCTATCAGATTTCCCTCAGAGATGGCCTTCTTTCTGTCAGGTTTCTCTCCGAGAAAAGACCTTTTTCTGTCAGAAATACCCTTCTTTGTGTCAAGTTTCTGTCCCAGAAAAGACCTTCTATCTGTCTGACATCTCCTTCTTTCTGTCAGGTTTCCCTCAGAAACATCCTTCTTTCTGTCAGAAATCATCTTCTTTCCATCAGATTTCCCTCAGAAATGTCCTTTTTGTCAGAAATTGTCTTCTTTCTGTCAGGTTTATCTCCCAGAAAAAAAAAAACAAACCCTTATTTCTGTCTGGAATCTTCTTTCCATTAGGTTTCCCTCAGACACATCCTTCTTTCTGTCATTTGTCAGAAATCACCCTCTTTCTGTGAGGTTTCTCTCCTAGAAAAAGATGTTCTTTCTGTCAAAAATCTCCTCCTTTGTGTCAGGTTTCCCTCAGAAGCGTCCTTCTTTCTGTCAGAAATCACCTTCTTTCTGTCGGGTTTCTTCAAAAAAACATTTTCTTTCTGTCAGAAATCTCCTTCCTATCTAGTTTCTATCTGAACTCTCTCTTTTTTTTTTTTCCCAAAAAATATTCTAGGAAAAAACATGTAAAAAATTAGTAGATTTATAATAATGGATGATATATATTATTTGTTTTTTAGTTTTTTTCTGACATTTACTGAAAAGACATGTTATTTTGCACCTGTTATGGATTGGTATCTCTCTTACATTCTATACACTCTATATTGCCATTTAAAGTAAATTTCAAACTAGAAATGCCATTTTTGAAGATTAAGAAAAATCTATTCTCTTTATATTCATCAATGGTAAAATGGATGCTAACATTGAAAAATATGGTACTTTTTTAAATGAAGAGTGTGCTGGAATCCAAACATTGTTATGTGTTATTTCTCATACACACAACAGAACTGTTGTTATTGTCATGTTTTCACCTGTGTAAATCGTTACTTTGAGTATTTTTACCCCCATTTATTGAGGTGATAAGTACAAACTACACCTTCTTTCTGTCAAGTTTCTTCCCCAGAAAAGACCTTCTTTCTGTCAGAAATCTCCTTCTGTCAGGTTTCCCTCAGAAATGTCCTTCTTTCTGTCCAAAATATTAACACATGAAAATTTTAGGTCCTTTTCTTTCTTTAAGCTTATCTGTTTATTACCCCAAACTTGGTTGGTTTTAAGTTTTTAATGCCATGCACAAAGGCGACATTATGTAATATTTTTGTGAAAAATATTATTTGTGAAAAATGATTTTGTGAAAAATCATATTTGGAAAAAAATGCCTGTTTGACATATTCTTTTAGAAAAAAACTGCAGCTGGAACTTCAGAATTGGTGGCATGAGAGTCCAGGCCTGTAGTGTGGTGAATCTGCCACTAGAGGGCATGCCTACTTCGTAGGGGGACTTGCTGCCAACCCTGCACCCTGGTTTTCTCTTAAAGTAAGGAAGTGCAAATACCTATTTCTCTGATAATAAAATTTAGCAGGAATATAATATAATATCTTCTTGTTAAATTTAAATACATTACATAAATAAGTGGATTAATTTCATTAATATAAGTTAATTAATGTGAATATATTAATTTACTCAATTAATATTTACATTTTATTAACTTAAATATAGGGCTTCCCTGGCGGCTCAGAGGTTAAAGCATCTGCCTGCAATGCAGGAGACCTGGGTTCAATCCCTGGGTCAGGAAGATCCCCTGGAGAAGGAAATGGCAACCCACTCCAGTATTCTTGCCTGGAGAATCCCATGGATGGAGGAGCCTGGTGGGCTACAGTCCACGGGGTTGCAAAGACTTGGACACGACAAAGCGACTTCACTTTCACTTTCAACTTAAATAGTGATCACACCCATGGATAAATTAAATGAAAGGAAAATAAAAATTTAGTTTTAATTGGAAGAGCTATTTAGCAATAAGAATGGGAGGTTGGAGTTGGGAGTAGGAAGCAATACAGGATTCCTAGCAGTGTTGATTTCTAACTCTACCTTGAAGGCATTCTAAAGACAGGTATCTTTGTTGCAAAATTAGGTACATGGAGAGTATGGAGGAAAAAAAACCATATGAAAAATAGTCTAAGACAGACTGGTTCCCTAATTATTAATTTAAGAATACTAAATATTATCCAATAGTGAGAAGCTGTGGAAGATTTAGGAGCAAGAACATGAGTTGGTTAATATTATGCTCTTGAAGATTCTGTCATACAGATGAACCAAGTTATTTAAGAAGGTTCCATAATATTCCAATAAAAAGAATAAAAGTAGGAGCAAAGAGGAGCAGTATGGAAGGTATATACAATACAGATTGATGCTGTAGAGGAAGCAAAATGTTTTCTTTACCTTCTTAGGCTCCTTAGCCTTGGCCTGAAAATTAAGCAGAAATAAAACATGAACAGAAAAAAAGGATACACATTTATTTAATACAAGTTTTACAGAAGGAAGTGAATAGTCAAGGAAGTGGTAAAGCCTAAATTCTTTTATACCAGGTTAAACAAAGAAAAGCGAGAAGCAGTTGTGGAAAAGTAATGCTATGTGAGGAAGCGAAAGGAAGATGAGAATTATTTTAACAAGATCTGTACAGAATTCTCTTGGCTTTGATCCCCTGTTGAAGAGTGTTTCTTTTTCTCCTAGTACAAGGAGTACATCTTTACATGGAAGTTTTTAATCTACTGTTTTCAGAAAGAAAAGGAGAGATTAGAATGCCCTTCTCACACCTGCTGTTTTCCAGGTGCCTTTAGCTTAAAATCATTCTTCTGTCACAAAGTGGATGCAAAGTCTCTGATTGCCCAGTTAGTCAGAGACAAAGAGCTTAGATAAGTAGAATCATTTTGGAAATACTGACAGAGAAAAAAACAGAATGAGAAGTAAATGTTAAGAGGAATATTGATAAATCCAGTCTTAATATATTTGTGATTTGGGAAATGTACATAAAAAGCCAAAGGAAGGAGTTAGCACTGAAGATGTACTGTTTTTTGTAATATAATTTTAATTGAAGGATAATTACATTACAATGTTGTGTTGATCTCTGCTGTGCAACAAGGTGAATCAGCTATAAGTATACACATATTCCTTCCCTCTGGAGCCTCCCTCCCACGCCCCATCCCACCTCTCCAGTTCATCACAGACACAGAGCTGAGCTCACTGTGTTATGAAGATGTACTGTTATAAGCCATCTACAGAGTAGTTCAACAGGATGAAATTTCTAAAGGGGAGAGTATAGAGATGCAAGGAAACCCACAAAGAAGAACCAACTCTTAAGAAAGACCTACATTTAGAGGTTGCTGTTGTTCAGTTGCTCATACGTGTCCAACTCTTTGCTACCCCATGGACTGAAACATGGGGTAAAGACAGGCTTCCCTGTCTTTTACAATCTCCCAGGGTTTGCTCAAGTTCATGTCCATTGAGTCAGTGATGCTATCTAACCATCTCATCTTCTGCCATCCCCTTCTCCTCCGCCCTCAATCTTTCCCAGCATGAGGGTCTTTTTCAATGAGTTGGCTCTTTGCATCAGGTGGCCAAAGTAGTGGAGCCTCAATGTCCATCCAATGAATATTCAGGTTTGACTGGTTTGATCACCTTGCAGTCTAAGGGACTCTCAAGAATGCTCGCCAGCACCACAATTTGAAAGCATCAATTCTTCTTTCAGCTCTCACATCTATACACAACTACTTAAAAAAACATAGCTTGACTATATGGACCTTTGTTGACAAAGTGATGTCTGTGCTTTTTAATACACTCTCTAATTTGGTCATTGCTTTCTTTCCAAGGAGCAAGTGTGTTTTAATTTCATAGTTGCAGTCATCATCCACAGTGACGCTGGAGCCCAAGAAAATAAAATCTGGCATTGAGTCTACTTTTTTCCTCTTCTATTTGCCACGAAGTGATGGGAGCAGATGCCATGATCTTAGTTTTTAGAATGTTGAGTTTTAAGCCAGCTTTTTCACTCTCCTCTTTCATTCTCATCTAGAGGCTCTTTTGTTCATATTTGCTTTCTGCCATTAGAGGGGTATCATCTGCATATCTGAGGTTGTTGATATTACTCCTCGCAATCTTGATTTTAGCTTGTGGTTCATCCAGCCGGCATTTTGCATGATATACTCTGCTGCTACTAAGTCACCTCAGTCGTGCCCGACTCTGTGTGACCCCATAGATGGCAGCCAACCAGGCTCCCCTGTCCCTGGGATTCTCCAGGCAAGAACACTGGAGTGGGTTGCCATTTCCTTCTCCAATGCGTGAAAGTGAAAAGTGAAAGGGAAGTCACTCAGTCATGTCCGACTTTTCGCTGCATATGTTAAATAAACAAAATGACAATATACAGCCTTGTCCTACTCTTCACAATTTTGAACCAGTCAGTTGTTCCATGTAGGGTTCTAAGTGTTGCTTCTTGATCTGCATATAGGTTTCTCAGGAGATAGGTAAAGTGGTCTGGTATTCCCATCTCTTTAAGAATTTTCCAGTTTTTTTTTTTTTTTTGATCCATACAGTCAAAGGCTTTAGCATAGTCAATAAAGCAGAAGTAGATGTTTTTCTTGTATTCTTTTCCTTTTTCTATGATCCAATGAATGTTGGCAATTTGATTTGTGGTTCCTCTGCCTTTTCTCAACTCAGCTTATATGTCTGGAGGTTCTGGGTTCATGCACTGTGGAAGCCTAGTTTGAAGGATTTGGAGTATAACTTTTCTAGCATGTGAAATGAGCGCAACTGTATGGTGAGGAGGAGGGATTGGCAAACCACTCCAGCATTCTTGCTGCAGGAACCCCATGGAGAGTATCAAAAGGAAAAATGGAAACTTTACCCTTAGATTAACCTGAAATGCTGAATCCTATCACTGAGAATTCCACTGAAATAAAGGAAGAATGTGGTCCATTTATATGGCCCAAGTTCAGATGTTTCCTTTATGAAATCTAAAGGCCTGTCGCACAGTCCAGGGGTCCCCATCCTCCAGGATCTAATGCCTGATGATCTGAGGCAAAACTGATGTAATAACAATAGAAATGAAGTACGCAATGAATGTAATGAGCTTGAATCATTCCCAAACCATCTCTTCCTCCCCCTGGTCTGTGGAAATATTGTCCTCCTCAGAAATGGTCCCTGGTGCCCAAAAGGTTGGAGACCACTGCCATAGTCTACCTATTCCTCAAATCTCAACAGAGTTTTACCCAACTGCTTTTATTTACCCCAAATTTTAATATACCATTTTCTTCTGGTCTTGAATATCCTTCTTTCAACCTCAGAAGAGAATTCTGAAATAAATACAGTAAATGCTTGCTTTGGGTTGAAAAGAAATTGTGTTAGCTTATTTTTCCTTCTTTGTAGTAGTCATTTTTTTACTCTCCAAGTCCAGCCAGAAAATACAGGCCAATTACTTTGACAATTTGCATTTTCCAAAATTTACATCAGTAGAAGCCTAATAAAATATAGCATTCTACAATGAAGCCCTGCTTTTCACTAAGAGTTTTATTTAATTTTAAAATAAGCTATAATTTGCACCCCGATTTTTGCTGGCAATATATAAAACTGAGTGGCATTTCTAGTGAAGCTGAACTAAATATTAAAGTGATCACTAACTTTGCTTCTCAGAATGAGATGTACTAGTTTAGTTTACTGAAGTTCAAGATTCAATACATGATTCATTTATTTTTAATTGACTGTATGAAGTAAAACTTAGGGCTATCTTTAAAAATAATTTTTCATTGATATTGCTGTTTTACTTATAAAAGCATCTTACTTGTTTCCTTCATAAGTAGCTAATCTACAAGGGAAGGAAACACAGGTATTTTATAATTTAGACTACGCCCCTAAGGAATTTACAGTGCAAAGCAACGTGCAGAAATAGGGGTAAGGAAAAAAAAAAGATTTAGTTTTCAGCTTTCATTTATGTCATAAAGAAACTTTCTAAATGGGCAATTTTTTTCCCCTAGTTAAAAAAAGAAATAGAGGATATTTTTAATCTTGAAAGAATATTGGATAGTACTTTCTTTGAGTCATAATAAAGCTTTCTTGTTCATTAAAAGACAGTGTTGACTTTAAAAAATGTACAACATGAGAGTTGTGAGTTAAATTTTATTTGGGACAAAATGAGGACTTAGCCCAGAATACATATCAGATAGCTCTGAGATGCTGTTCCAAAGAGCCAAAGGGGCAGCGGGGGAATGAGTATGTATGTGATTTTGGTGAAGAGGAAATACATGCAATCAAACACATATTTTTTTATAGAAGGTTTCTGTTAGTCACAAGAAGCAGTCATCTCCATGAAGGATTGTAGTGCTTTTCTAGTTATGAGGAAATAAGAGAATTGGGCTCATAAAATCGGCTCCTGAAAATATCTATCTGCAGACCTGTTCTGCCAGTTTTTCCTTGAGCACAGATTGCCTCATTACCATTCTCCACCCTGAACTCCGTTCAATGGGTGTTGAAGATCAGCAGCTGCAGCAACACATGATTTAATCTTTGTAGAGGGCTTCCCAGGTGGCTCAGTGGTAAAGAATCCACCTGCCAATGCAGGAGGTGCAGGAGATACGGGTTCAATCCCTGGGTTGGGAAGATCCGCTGGAGAAGAGAAAGGCAACTCACTTCAGTATTCTTGCCTGGAGAATTCTGTGGACAGAAGAGCCTCAGCAGGCTATAGTCCATGGGGTCACAAAGAGTCAGACACGACTGAGTGACTAACACTTTCTTTCAGAGGTAAATAGCAAGTGCCTATATCAATAACCTCAGATATGCAGATGACACCACCCTTATGGCAGAAAGTGAAGAGGAACTGAAGAGCCTCTTGATGAAAGTGAAAGAGGAGAGTGAAAAAGTTGGCTTAAAGCTCAACATTCAGAAAACGAAGATCATGGCATCTGGTCCCATCACTTCATGGGAAATAGATGGGAAACAGTAGAAACAGCGTCAGACTTTATTTTTTGGGGCTCCAAAATCACAGCAGATGGTGACTGCAGCCATGAAATTAAAAGACGCTTACTCCTGGGAATAAAAGTCATGACCAACCTAGATAGCATATTCAAAAGCAGAGATGTTACTTTGCCGACTAAGGTCCATCTAGTCAAGGCTATGGTTTTTCCTGTGGTCGTGTATGGATGTGAGAGTTGGACTGTGAAGAAGGCTTAGCGCAGAATTTTGAACTGTGGTGTTGGAGAAGACTCTTGAGAGTCCCTTGGACTGCAAGGAGATCCAACCAGTCCATTCTGAAGGAGATCAGCCCTGGGATTTCTTTGGAAGGAATGATGCTAAAGCTGAAACTCCAGTACTTTGGCCACCTCATGCGAAGAGATGACTCATTGGAAAAGACCCTGATGCTGGGAGGGATTGGGGGCAGGAGGAGAAGGGGACGACAGAGGATGAGATGGCTGGATGGCATCACTAACTCGATGGACATGAGTCTGAGTGAACTGCGGGAGTTGGTGATGGACAGGGAGGCCTGACATGCTGCAGTTCATGGGGTCGCAAAGAGTCAGACATGACTGAGCGACTGAACTGAACTGAACTGAACTGATGGTAAGTGCCAATTTGTAGTTGGCGACAGTATGGCATAGGATACATAAGCTATCACTATATCCAATAAACAGTATAATTCTGCATTTCACATCTAAAGAACAATGTAGGTAACGAAAGAGGAAAACATCACAAGAGAAGTTAAAGAAATTTTAATTATTCAATTTGGAAAAGAAAATATGAGGAAAAAATTCACTGATGAAAGAATTCTTTCTGCAAAGGACAGCTTAAGTCCCTAAAATTACAGTAAAAGTTATTTATAAGAGTTAAAATGAATAAAAATTACTGACTGAAATTTTGAGAAGCTTTTGAAATATGCTTTCATGAGGTTTTCGAATAGATATATCTAAAATAGATTAGAGTTCTTTGCTATTTAATTTTTCAGATTCATTTCGAAACCATGTCTGATAAGATTCAGACTGGTTACTCTGGAATTTATGTTAAGACTAATTTTTAAAAAATAACTGGTTACAGTTATTTCCTAATAATCTCTATTGTTATTCAAGCTCTTTCACAATTTTAAAAAAGTGTGAATATTATTCAAAATAATATTATGCTTTTTGCCTGGCTAGTTAGAGATACAAATTGTTCTTATTTTCTGAGTAGTTATTACTTAAGCCTCTGTGGTTACAATGGTGGTTAGAAAGCAAGTTTTCGCAAGACAAAAATATTCACTAATGAACTGACTAGCTACTTGGAAAATCAGTTCCCACTTAAACATCAAATATTCCATTCTATTTAACACATTTATTTAACATATTCTATTTAACTCTTCTAATATGTCCATATATTTGTAATTTGAATTTTGCTAATTATTAGATATTCTGAGTGTTTGACAATATAATAAAGACCATGTAGTTACAAATCTTTCAAAAAGATAACGTCACAATGGCTTCATATTCATTCAGTTCAGTTCAGTTCAGTCGCTCAGTCGTGTCCGACTCTTTGCGACCCCATGAATTGCAGCACGCCAGGCCTCCCTGTCCATCACCATCTCCCAGAGTTCACTCAGACTCACGTCCATCGAGTCCGTGATGCCATCCAGGCATCTCATCCTCTGTTGTTCCCTTCTCTTCCTGCCCCCAATCCCTCCCAGCATCAGAATCTTTTCCAGTGAGTCAACTCTTCGCATGAGGTGGCCAAAGTACTGGAGTTTCAGCTTTAGCATCATTGCTTCCAAAGAAATCCCAGGGCTGATCTCCTTCAGAATGGACTGGTTGGATCTCTTTGCAGTCCAAGGGACTCTCAAGAGTCTTCTCCAACACCACAGTTCAAATGCATCAATTCTTCGGCGCTCAGCCTTCTTCACAGTCCAACTCTCACATCCATACATGACCACAGGAAAAACCATAGCCTTGACTAGATGGACCTTAGTCGGCAAAGTAATGTCTCTGCTTCTGAATATACTATCTAGGTTGGTCATAACTTTTCTTCCAAGGAGTAAGTGTCTTTTAATTTCATGGCTGCAGTCACCATCTGCAGTGATTTTGGACCCCCAAAAATAAAGTCTGACACTGTTTCTACTGTTTCCCATCTATTTCCCATAAAGTGATGGGACCAGATGCCATGATCTTCGTTTTCTGAATGTTGAGCTTTAAACCAACTTTTTCGCTCTCCTCTTTTACTTTCGTTATATTCATTACTTATCTGATTTAGCACTGCTGCTACTACTGCTAAGTCACTTCAGTCGTGTCCGACTCTGCGACCCCATAAACAGCAGCCTACCAGGTTCCCCTGTCCCTGCGATTCTCCAGGCAAGAACACTGGAGTGGGTTGCCATTTCCTTCTCCAATGCATGAAAGTGAAAAGTGAAAGTGAAGTCGTGTCCGACTCCTAGCGATCCCATGGACTGCAGCCTACCAGGCTCCTCCATCCATGGGACCTTCCTGGCAAGAGTACTGGAGTGGGTTGCCATTGCCTTCTAAGTTTTATTTCCATTTAAATATCAGCAAGTTAAGGCTTACAAAGCTTAAGAGACTTTCCCAAAGTCACACAATTAAGAAGTAGACAAAGCAAATTCATGTGAATTAATAGCCCACAAACTTACATTAAGCAGCATTCATTCAGTCACTTTGAACTCTATCTGACAATTTCAAAATATTTATAGTGTGTGACTATGGTATACATAATTTAGCTCTACAGTTAAATATACCCAGTAATTTTACTTGCTTTCTCAGATGAAAAGGCTTAGAGTTCCTTCCTCTGCCTATTTCTCCTCCCCTGAACGTCTTCCCTTGTATTACAATTGGCCTAAACCAAGTTGTGGGTTTCCCAGGTGACTCTAGCGGTAAAGAACCCACTTTCCAATGCAAAAGATGTAAGAGATGCTGGTTCGATCTTGGGGACAGGAAGATGCCCCTGGAGGAAGGCATGGCAACCCGCTCCAATGTTCTTGCCTAGAGAATCCCGAGGACATGGAGCCTGGAAGGCTACGGTCCACAGGGTTGCAAAGAGTTGGACATGACTGAAGCCTCTTAGCATGCACGTAAACCAAAGTGTACTCCTCCCCACCCACCAACGCGCATCCCTCCACCCCCCTTCCACCTTGGCTGACAATGCCAATCATTTTGTGACGTGCAGTCTAAGATCTGAGATCACAGGGAGCTGCAGAACACTCTTGACCCAGACCACATCTACATCAGCTACTGTGGATACCACAAGTAAGTTCTACGTATCTTGCTTCACGTCTACCCAACTGGATGACTTGACTAATTACAACTTTGCCTTTGCCCCAGTTAAACATCATTATGTTAGATTCAGCCCATAATCCTTACCTGATGATCTGTATCTTTTCTAGTTAATAGTCTAGAGAATTGAGCAACGTACCATTATACAATCTGAAAAGGGCTGGTCTGATAAAATGCTACAACAATGCACGAGAAATATTCTTCTAGATGGAGTACTACTCAGAAGAAAAAAATTAACAGTTGCTCTTTAAATCAGTTATAAATCACTTACACATATTGTCCTTAACAGTATTTTGAAATCCTTGTTCATAAGGATAACATAAGAATTCATTCAATATATACATTTGCCTTAGAATTCTAGCACACTTGGTCCTAAGATCATGACATGATGTTAATAAGCATGGCTTCTCCTTTATGACGCTATTGGCATCTGCTGACCATGGATGGCTTCCTAACTTACCTACTCACAGACTAAATTTTAACCTCTCCAGAATTTTGTGGGTTTGGTGTTAAGCTCCTTTATTTTTAATGCACAGTCTACCTGTTAATAAACTTGAATATATTCTCAGCTTTAATCTCATGATAGCTTTGCAATTCTTCAGGCTACTTCTGACCACCTTTTCTCACAAGTCAATCTCTATCCAATTATATTTTTATATTTCCTTAATAATAACTATCACTGTATTTCCTTAATAATACCTATTATATTTCCTTAATAATACCTATGAGTTCCACCCCTGCCACTACATCCAGGCTCCTTGAAATTGTCTTTTTTGTTTGTAATTTATTATTCTCAGAAATTATGATGAAAATTAAGATAATGTTCTCTTTCTTTCTCTTAACCACAGATAATCATGTGTGCATGTCTTGCCTAGAGCAGTTAAGGTGGCCCACTGTAATTATATTTAAACCATGGATTCTTTATTTTATTGGAATATAATTGCTTTACAATACTGTGTTAGTTTCTGCTGTACAATGAAGTGAATCAACCATACGTGTACATATATCCCCCTGCCCCTTGAACCTCCTCCTCCACCCATCCCTATCCCACCCATCTAGGTCATCACGGAGAACTGAGCTGAGCTCTCTCTGCTTTACAGCAGCTTCCCACCAGCAACCTATGTTACACATTGTTCTTGTGTAAGAACAGTCCTTCAGTCCTGTCCGACTCTTTGTGGAATGCAGCATACCAGGCTTCCTTGTCCTTCACTATTTCCCAGAGTTTGCTCAAAGTCATGTCCATTGAGTCAGTGATGCCATCCAACCATCTCATCCTCTGTTGCCTCCTTCTCCCTCTGCCCTCAATCTTTCCCAGCATCAGGGTCTTTTCAAATGAAGCAGTTCTTCACGTCTGGTGGCCAAAGTATTGTAGCTTCAGCTTCAGCATCAGCCCTTCCAAAGAATATTCAGGACTGATTTCCTTTAGGACTGACTGGTTTGATCTCCTTGCTGTCCAAGGGGCTCTCAAGAGTCTTCTCCCACACCACAGTTCAAAAGCATCAATTCTTCGGCGCTCAGCCTTCTTTATAGTCCAACTCTCACATCCGTATATAACTACAGGAAAAACCATAGCTTTGACTGCTGCTGCTAAGTTGCTTCAGTCGTGTCCGACTCTGTGCGACCTCAGAGACGGCAGCCCACCAGGCTCCCTCATCCCTGGGATTCTCCAGGCAAGAACACTGGAGTGGGTTTCCATTTCCTTCTCCAATGCACGAAAGTGAAAAGTGAAAGTCAAGTCGCTCAGTCGTGTCCAAATCCTAGCGACCCCACGGACTGCAGCCTACCAGGCTCCTCCGTCCATGGGATTTTTCCAGGCAAGAGTACTGGAGTGAGTTGCCATTGCCTTCTGCATAGCTTTGACTAGATGGGTCTTTGTTGGCAAAGTTAAGTTTCTGCTTTTTTAATATGCTGTCTAGGTTTGTCATAGTTTTTTTTTTTCCCAAGTAGCAAGGATCTTTTAATATCGTGGCTGCAGTCACCATCCGCAGTGATTTTGGAGGCCCCCAAGATAAAATCTGTCACTGTTTTCACTTTTTTCCCATCTATTTGCCATGAAGTGGTGGGACTGGATGCCATGATCTTAACTTTTTGAATGCTGAGTTTTAAGCCAGCTTTTTCATTCTCCTCTTTCACTTTTATCAAAAGGCTCTTTAGTTCGGCTTTGCTTTCTGCTTTTAGGGTGGTATCATCTGCATATCTGAGGTTGTTGATATTTCTCCTGGCAATCTTGATTCTAGCTTGTGATTCATCCAGCCTGGCATTTCCTATAATGTACTCTGCATATAAGTTACATAAGCAGGGTGACAATATACAGCCTTGGTGTACTCTAGTAGTATATATATATGTTAATCTTTCTCTCCCAATTTATCCCACCCTCCCCTCCTTGCTGTGAGCTCTTTAAGGAGATTATCAATTAGCTCTGTGGAACAAGTGCCCTCTCTACATACAGTGAATGCCTTGAGGCTAACCCATCATCTTACCCATGCTCTGCTTTTAACTCATGCCATGATGCCACTACGGTCTTCTGGAAGCTATGCTGTCCTCATTCTTCTTCTGCCTAAGACTTTCAGGAGTTTTTCTTTTGAACTTTTAATTTTTATTTGGTAAAATACACAAACATAAAGGCTTCCAAGATGGCTCAGTGGTAAAGAATCTGCCTGCCAATGAAGGAAACATAGGAGACATGGATTTGATTCCTGGGTGGGTAAGACCCCCTGGAGGAAATGGCAGCCCACTCCAGTATTCTTGCTTGGGAAATCCCATGGACAGAGAAGTCTGGTGGGCTCTAGTTCAGTGGGTTGCAAAGAGTCAGACATGACTGAGTGCCTAGGCAGGTATGCACATACACATACTTAAAATTCACCATCTTAACCATTTTCAAATGAACAGCTCAGTATTGTTAAGTATATTGCATTGCTATACAACCAGTCTCCAGAATTTTTTCATTTTGTGAGACAAACTTTGTACCCATGAAACAACTCAGTATTTCCTCCTCCTTCCAGCCCCTGGAAACCACCATTATATTTTCTGTTTCCATGGATTTGATTACTCTAGATACTTCATATATGTTAATCGTATAGTATTTGTCTTGTGAGTTAACATAATACCCTCATGGTTCATCCATGTTGTGGAAAGTATGAGAGTTTCTTTCATTTTCAAGTGTGAGCAATATCCCATTGTGTGCCACATTTTGCATGTGATATACATGCAATTCATTCATTTGTTGATGGATACTTGGATTGCTTCCACCTTTTAGCTGTTGCGAATAGTGATGCTATGAAAGTGAAGTCGCTCAGTCATGTCCGACTCTGCAATCCATGGACTGTAGCCCACCAAGCTCCTCTGTCCATGGGATTCTCCAGGCAAGAATACTGGAGTGGGTTGCCATTTCCTTCTCCCTGCTATGAGAGGGGAGTACAAATATCTCTTCAAGACCTTGCTTTTAATTATTTTGGCTATATATCCAGAAGTAGAATTTCTGAATCATAAGCTAACACTATTTTTAATTTTTTGAGGAACTGTCATCCCATTTCGGAGAAGGCGATGGCACCTCACTCCAGTACTCTTGCCTGGAAAATCCCATGGATGGAGGAGCCTGGTAGGCTGCGGTCCATGGGGTCTCGAAGAGTCGGACATAACTGAGCGACTTCCCTTTCACTTTTCACTTTCCTGCATCGGAGAAGGAAACGGCAACCCACTCCAGTGTTCTTGCCTGGAGAATCCCAGGGACGGGGGAGCCTGGTGGGCTGCCGTCTATGGGGTCACACAGAGTCGGACATGACTGAAGTGACTTAGCAGCAGCAGTCATCCCATTTTCCATGATAGCTGCACCATTTTATGTTTCCACCAGCAGTGCACAAGTGTTCTAATTACTCCCATCCTTGCCAATAGTTGATATCTGCATTTTTTTTTGATAGCCATCCCAATGGATAGGAGTTTCAGTAATCCTTTTAGAATACTCAAGATCAACCTAGAGGGATGGTATGGGATGGGAAGGAGGTTCAGGAGGGAAGGGACATATGTGTACTTATGTCTGGTGCATGTTGATGTATGGCAGAAACCAACACGATATTCCAAAGCAATTATCCATCAATTAGAAATAAAAGGAGTACTCAAAATCACCTTCAATTTAAAGTGTTATATCATTTTTCTGGCATCCTACCACTTTCTATTTATAGCTCAGAGTGTCACAATTTTCTTTCTTGCTTAATTAATTCCCCAAATAACCCCAGTTCCTCCAGCCCTCCTATTTGCCACCTACTCCAAATGATCTTTCCAGAGTATGCTTTTTCAAAACTTGAGTGTCCCTTCTCCAGAGGTTGTCCCATGTTTAATCTCAATAACTTCTTAAACTGTGCAATGCATTGCTACTACCTATATAAGAGAACAAATTCAGGAAAATTCACTGTACCTTTGTCTTTCATTAAGAAACTACGTAAACTATGTAGATCTATTATTTTTCCAGATATTCAGTTTTCAGTTTTGTAAGATAAGTGAACTGCATTAGAGGACAACAAAGGTTCCCTCAATTCTCGAATCCCATACATTTTTCAAATATGCAAGACCATAGATCTGACAGGTAACATTAAAAACATCACATCTACAAACCATGGTGTATCTATAAAAAGGAATTGAGAAAAAAAAATGAAAAAAAAATATAACTTGAATTATCTATAATGAAAATCAAGACAAAAACAAGCCAAACTAAAACACAAGAAAATGAAAATATGAAAGAAAGAAAACAATATGCAATGAAAGTTTGGAGAAAATAATCTTTTTTTTTTAATGGAACACAAGAATGTGATTAAATAGTTTACATGAATACACTGGTGAGATGGTCTTTAGAAGCATTTTTAATGCAATACTGAGGTCAAAACTCAGGACCAGTGGCGATGACAATGCCAGTGGCTGACAAATGCACACTTTTCCCTCTGGGACAGCATGGCCATAGGTTGCTTGTGTCATGTTGTACGTATCCTGCTCACATTCCAGGAAATTTTAAAGTCTCTAAGGCATTTATAGAATGCTTAATCAAATTTCTGGAATCTCTTAAGTCCCAAGTAAGCTTATGTCTTTTTCACGAAATACCCACCTGTGGTAGCCAGTCCCTAGACATTTGTTGATTTCTTTGCCTTCTGCATCAGAGTGGAAAGAGAGTCCATATGCAAATCTATAAAACAGAACAAAATGAAAAAAAAAAAAAGCCAAACCCACTATCAAATTGTTATCACTTGTTAGGAGTAAGGACTCATATCATTGCCAGTCCTTAGGTCTGCTGGAGAAGTTTTGACTTAAAATAATAAATACAGTTATAATGAGTTCATAAATGTGAGCAGTTTCTGCAATATGCTCTTTATATATTAATACGATACAAATATGCCATCAATAGGGGCTTCCCAGGTGGTGCTAATAAAAAACCCAGTAAAGAACCCACCTGCCACTGCAGGAGAGATAAGATGTGCAGGTTCGATCTCTGGGCCAGGAAGATCCCCCTGGAAGAGGGCATGACAATTCACTGTAATATTCTTGCCTGGAGAATCCCATGGAAAGGGGAACCTGGTGGACTGCAATCCATAGGGTCACACAGAGTTGGACACGACTGAAGCCACACACACCACCAATAGAATTCAGAGCATTGTCTAAGAATAGTGGGTTTTCCCCCCTAAGTTAACAGCAGTTTCATAAATTTTTCCAAAATTACTCTTGGAACTGATGTGAGTAGTCTGGACACACTTCACTTCAATCGCTCAGTTGTGTCTGACTCTTTGTGACCCCATGGGCTGCAGCACCCCAGGCTTCCCTGTCCATCACCACCTCCTGGAGCTTGCTCAGACTCATGTCCATCGAACTGGTGATGCCATCCAACCATCTCATCCTCTGTAGTCCCCTTCTCCTCCTGCCTTCAATCTTACCAGCATCAGGGTCTTTTCTAGTGAATCAGCTCTTTGCATCAGGTGGCCAAAGTATTGGAGCTTGAGCTTCAGCATCAGTCCTTCCAATGAAGTCAGGACTGATTTCCTTTAGGATTGACTGTTTTCATCTTCTTACAGTGCAAGGGACTCTCATGAGTCTTTTCCAACACCACAGTTCAAAAGCATCAAATCTTTCTTTATGCTCCAACTTTCACACTCATACATGATTACTGGAAAAACCATAGCTTTGACTAGATGGATCTTTGTTGGCAAAGTAATGTCTCTGCTTTTTAATATGCTGTCTAGGTTGGTCATAGCTTTTCTTCCAAGGAGCAAGAATCTTTTAATTTCATGGCTGCCATCACCATCTGCAGTGACTTTGCAGCCAAGAAAATAAAGTCTGTCAGTGTTTCCATTGTTTCCCCATCTATTTGCCATAAAGTGATGGGACCAGATAGTATGATCTTAGTTTTTTGAGTGCTGAGTTTAAAGCCGGCTTTTCCCACTCCTTTCACTTTCATCAAGAGGCTCTTTAGTTCTTCTTTGCTTTCTGCCATAAGGTTGGTGTCATCTGTGTATCTGAGGTTATTGATATTTCTCCCTGCAAACTTGATTTCAGTTGTGCTTCATCTTGCCTGGCATTTCACATGATGTACTCTGCATATAAGTTAAATAAGCAGGGTGACAATATACAGCTTTAATGTACTTCTTTACCAATCTGGAAAATCTGCCTGCAATGCAGGAGACCTGGGTTCAATTCCTAGGTCGAGAAGATACCCTGGAGAAGGAAATGGCAGCCCACTCCAGTTTTCTTGCCTGGAGAATCCCATAGACAGAGAAGCCTGGCAGGCTACATGGGGTTGTAAGAGTTGGACACAACTCAGTGACTAAACCTAAACCTTACCAATATGGACCCAGTCTGTAATTTCATGTCCAGTTCTAACTTGCTTCCTGACCTGCATACAGATTTCTCAGGAGGCAGGTCAGGTGGCCTGGTAGTCCCATCTCTTTAAGAATTTTCCACAGTTTATTGTGATCCACACAGTTAAAGGCTTTGGCATAATCAATAAAGCAGACATTTTTCTGGAACTCTCTTGCTTTTTCTATGACTCAACAGATGTTAGCCATTTGAGCTCTGATTCCTCTACCTTTTCGAAATCCAGCTTGAACATCTGGAAGTTCTTGGTTAACGTGCTCTTGAAGCTTGGCATGGAGAATTTTGAGCATTATTTTACTAGCATTTGAGATGAATGCAATTGTGCAGTAGTTTGAACATTCTTTGGTATTGCCTTTCTTTGGGATTGGAATGAAAACTGACTTTTTCCAGTCCTGTGGCCACTGCTGAGTTTTCCAAATTTGCTGGCATATTGAGTGTAGCACTTTCACAGCGTCATCTTTGAGGATTTGAAATAGCTCAACTGGTATTCCAGCACCTCTACTAGCTTTGTTCATAGTGATGCCCACTGGACTCTGCATTCCTGGATGTCTGGCTCTAGGTGAGTGATCACACCACTGTGGTTATCTGGGTCATAAAGATCTTTTTGTATAGTTCTTCTGTGTATTCTTGCCACCTCTTCTTAAGCACCTCTGTTTCTCTCAAGTCCATACTATTCTGTCTTTTATTGTGCCCATCTTTGCTTGAAATATTCCATGAGTATCTCTAATTTTCTTGAAGAGATCTCTAGTCTTTCCCATTCTATTGTTTTCCTCTATTTCTTTTCACTGATCACTGAGGAAGGCTTTTTTTATCTCTCTTTGCTGTTCTTTAGAACTCTGTATTCAGATGGGTATACCTTTCCTTTTCTCCTTTGCCTTTAGCTTCTCTTCTTTTCTCAGCTATTTGTAAGGCCTCCTCAGACAACCATTTTGCCTTTTTGCATTTCTTTTTCTTGGAGATGTTCTTGATCACTGCCTCCTGTACAATGTCATGAACCTCTGTCCATAGTTCTTCAGGCACTCTGTCTGTCAGATCTAGTCCCTTGCATCTATTTGTCACTTCCACTGTGTGATCATAAGGGGTTTGATTTAGGTCATACCTGAATGGTCTAGTGGTTTTCCCTACTTCTATTTAAGTCTGAATTTGGCAATAAGGAGTTCATGATCTGAGCCACAGTCAGCTCCCAGCCTTGTTTTTGCTGACTGTATAGAGCTAATCCATCTTTGGCTGCAAAGAATATAATCAATCTGATTTCAAATTTGACCATCTGGTGACGTCCATGTGTAGAGTCATTTCTTGCGTTGTTGGAAGAAGGTGTTTGCTATGACCAGTGTGTTCTCTTGGCAAAACTCTGTTAGCTTTTGTCCTGCTTCACGTTTCCTAGCTCAAACTTGCCTGTTACTCCAGGTATCTCTTGACTTCCTACTTTTGCATTCTAGTCTCCTATGATGAAAAGGATGTCTTTTTTTGGTGTTAGTTCTGGAAGGTCTTGTAGGTCTTCATAGAACCATTCAACTTCAGCTTTTTCGGCATTAGTGGTTGTGGCATGGAGTTGGTTTACTGTGATATTGAATGGTTTTCCTTGGAAACGAACAGAGATTATTCTGTCATTTTTTAGATTTCACTCAAGTACTGCATTTTGGACTTTTGTTGACTATGAGTGCTACTCCATTTCTTCAAAAGGATTCTTGCTGACTGTAGTGGATATAATAGTCATCTGAATTAAATTCGCCCATTCCAGTTCATTTTAGCTCACTGATTCCTAAAATGTCTATGTTCACTCTTGGCATCTCCTATTTGACCACTTCCAGACTGAAGTGACTTAGCAGTAGCAGCAGTATCTTCCCTAGTGGCTTAGAGGTTAAAGTGTCTGCCTCTAATGCAGGAGACCTGGGTTCAATCCCTGGGTCAGGAAGATCCCCTGGAGAAGGAAATGGTAACCCACTCCAGTATTCTTGCCTGGAGAATCCCATGGACGGATGAGCCTGGGAGGCTACAGTCCATGGCGTTGCAAAGAGTCGGACACGACTGAGCGACTTCACTTACTTCACTTAGTTTACCTTGATTCATGAACCTAACTTTCCAGGTTCCTGTTCAATATTTTTCTTTACAGCATCGGACTTTACTTCCCTTCCGTCACCAGTCACTTCCACATTTGGGTGCTGTTTTTGCTTTGGCTCAGCCTCTTCATTCTTTTTGGAGTTATTTCTCCACTCTTCTCCAGTAGCATATTGGGCACCTGCTGTCCTAGGGAGTTCATCTTTCAGTGTCATATCTTTTTGCCTTTTCATACTCCTCATGGGGTTCTCAAGGCAAGAATACTGAAGTGGTTTGCCATTCCCTTCTCCAGTGACCACATTTTTTAAGACCTCTCCACCATGACCCGTCCGTCCAGGGTGGCTCTACACAGCATGGCTCAGAGCTTCATTGAGTTAGACAAGGCTGTGGTCCATGCGGTTAGTTTGATTAGTTTTCTGTGATTGTGGTTTTCATTCTGTCTGCCCTCTTATGGATAAGGATAAGAGGCTTATCCTGGGCTTCCCTGGTGGCTCAGAGGTTAAAGCCTCTGCCTGCAATGTGGGAGACCTGGGTTCAATCCCTGGGTCAGGAAGATCCCTTGGAGAAGAAAATGGCAACCCACTCCAGTATTCTTTCCTGGAGAATCCCATGGACGGAGGAGCCTGGGGGGCTACAGTCCACAGGGTCGCAAAGAGTCGGACACGACTGAGCGACTTCACTTTCACTTTCAAGAGGCTTATCAGTTCAGTTCAGTTGCTCAGTCTTGTCCGACTCTTTGCTACCCCATGAATCGCAGCACACCAGGCCTCCCTGTCCATCACCATCTCCCGCAGTTCACTCAGACTCACGTCCATCAAGTCCGTGATGCCATCCAGCCATCTCATCCTGGGTCGTCCCCTTCTCCTCCTGTCCCCAATCTCTCCCAGCATCAGACTCTTTTCCAATGAGTCAACTCTTCGCATGAAGTGTCCAAAGTACTGGAGCTTCAGCTTTAGTATCATTCCTCCCAAAGAAATCCCAGGGCTGATCTCCTTCAGAATGGACTGGTTGGATCTTCTTGCAGTCCAAGGGGCTCTCAAGAGTCTTCTCCAACACCACAGTTCAAATGCATCAATTCTTCGGCACTCAGCCTTCTTCACAGTCCAACTCTCACATCTATACATGACCACAGGAAAAACCATAGCCTTGACTAGACGGACCTTAGTCGGCAAAGTAATGTCTCTGCTCTTGAATATACTATCTAGGTTGGTCATAACTTTTCTTCCAAGGAGTAAGCGTCTTTTAATTTCATGGCTGCAGTCACTATCTGCAGTGATTTTGGAGCCCCCCAAAATAAAGTCTGACACTGTTTCACTGTTTCCCATCTATTTCCCATGAAGTGATGGGACCAGATGCCATGATCTTCGTTTTCTGAATGTTGAGCTTTAAGCCAACTTTTTCACTCTCCTCTTTCACTTTCATCAAGAGGCTTTTTAGTTCCTCTTCACTTTCTGCCATAAGGGTGGTATCATCTGCATATCTGAGGTTATTGATATTTCTCCTGGCAATCTTGATTCCAGCTTGTGTTTCTTCCAGTCCAGCGTTTCTCATGATGTACTCTGCATAGAAGTTAAATAAGTAGGGGGACAATATACAGCCTTGACGTACTCCTTTTCCTATTTGGAACCAGTCTGTTATTCCATGTCCAGTTCTAACTGTTGCTTCCTGACCTGCATACAGATTTCTCAAGAGGCAGGTCAGGTCGTCTGGTATTCCCATCTCTCTCAGAATTTTCTACAGTTTCTTGTGATCCACACAGTCAAAGGCTTTGGCATAGTCAATAAAGCAGAAATAGATGTTTTTCTGGAACTCTCTTATTTTTTGATGATCCAGTGGAAGTTGGCAATTTGATCTGTGGTTCCTCTGCCTTTTCTAATACCAGCTTGAACATCAGGGAGTTCACAGTTCACGTATTGCTAAAGTCTGGCTTGGAGAATTTTGAGCATTACTTTACTAGCATGTGAGATGAGTGCAATTGTGCAGTAGTTTGAGCGTTCTTTGGCATTGCCTTTCTTTGGAATTGGGATGAAAACGGACCTTTTCCAGTCATGTGGCCACTGCTGAGTTTTCCAAATTTGCTGGCATATTGAGTGCAGCACTTTCACAGCATCATCTTTCAGGATTTGAAACAGCTCAACTGGAATGCCATCACCTCCACTAGCTTTGTTCATAGTGATGCTTTCTAAGGCCCACTTGACTTCACATTCCAGGATGTCTGGCTCTAGATGTGTGATCACATCATCATTATTATCTGGGTCATGAAGATCTTTTTTGTACAGTTCTTCCATGTATTCTTGCCACCTCTTCTTAATATCTTCTGCTTCTGTTAGGTCCAGACCATTTCTGTCCTTTATCGAGCCCATCTTTGCATGAAATGTTCCCTTGGTATCTCTAATTTTCTTGAAGAGATCTCTAGTCTTTCCCATTCTGTTGTTTTCCTCTATTTCTTTGCATTGATCACTGAAGAAGGCTTTCTTATCTCTTCTTGCTATTCTTTGGGACTGTGCATTCAGATGCTTATATCTTTCCATTGGAGAAGGGAATGGCAAGCCACTTCAGTATTCTCGCCTTGAGAACCCCATGAACAGTAGGAAAAGGCAAAATGATAGGATACCAAAAGAGGAACTCCCCAGGTCATTAGGTGCCCAATATGCTACTGGAGATCTGTGGAGAAATAACTCCAGAAAGAATGAAGGGATGGAGCCAAAGCAAAAACAATACCCAGTTGTGGATGTGACTGGTGATAGAAGCAAGATCCGATGCTGTAAAGAGCAATATTGCATAGGAACCTGGAATGTCAGGTCCATGAATCAAGGCAAATTGGAAGTGGTCAAACAAGAGATGGCAAGGGTGAACGTCGACATTCTAGGAATCAGCAAACTAAAATGGACTGGAATGGGTGAATTTAACTCAGATGACAGTTACATCTACTACTGCGGGCAGGAATCCCTCGGAAGAAATGGAATAGCCATGATGGTCAACAAAAGAGTCCGAAATGCAGTACTTGGATGCAATCTCAAAACGACAGAATGATCTCTGTTCGTCTCCAAGGCAAACCATTCAATATCACAGTTATCCAAGTCTGTGCCCCAACCAGTAATGCTGAAGAAACTGAAGTTGAATGGTTTTATGAAGACCTACAAGATCTTTTAGAACTAACACCCCAAAAAGATGTCCTTTTCATTATAGGGGACTGGAATGCAAAAGTAGGATGTCAAGAAACACCTGGAGTAACAAGCAAATTAGGCCTTGGAATGCGGAATGAAGCAGGGCAGAGACTAATAGAGTTTTGCCAAGAAAATGCACTGGTCATAGCAAACACCCTCTTCCAACAACACAAGAGAAGACTCTACACATGGACATCACCAGATAGTCAACACCGAAATCAGATTGATTATATTCTTTGCAGCCAAAGATGGAGAAGTTCTATACAGTCAACAAAAACAAGACCAGGAGCTGACTGTGGCTCAGATCATGAGCTCCTTATTGCCAAATTCAGACTCAAATTGAAGAAAGTAGGGAAAACCGCTAGACCATTCAGGTATGACCTACATCAAATCCCTTATGATTATACAGTGGAAGTGAGAAATAGATTTAAGGGCCTAGATCTGCTAGATAGAGTGCCTGATGAACTATGGACTGAGGTTCGTGACATTGTACAGGAGACAGGGATCAAGACCATCCCCATGGAAAAGAAATGCAAAAGCAAAATGGCTGTCTGGGGAGGCCTTACAAGAGGCTTATGGAAGCTTCTTAATGGGAGAGATTGACTGTGGGGGAACCTGGGTCTTGTTTGATGGGCAGGGCCATGCTCAGTAAAACTTGAATCCGATTTTCTATTGATGGGCAGGGTTGTGTACCCTCCCTGTGTTTGACTGAGACCACACTGTGGTAGGGGTGATAAAGATAATGGCGACCTCCTTCAAAAGGACCTGTGCGTGCACTGTTGTGTTCAGTGCTCCTGACCCTGCAGCCGTCCACTGTCGACCCACACCTCCACTGGAGACTTCTGGACACTCACAGGCTGGGTCAGTCTTCTAAAAATTGCTCTGGAAGTAGTTGACATTCTCAATGGTAATTAAACCTTCCTTCTCAGCCTGTAATGATCACTGTTTCTCTCATCTCCACTAGCAAATAGCCACAATATAATCCTCTGGATGCAAAAATCCTCAATTCTTAAAATTAGTTTTTCACGTTTACCTGAAATAATCAGCATTCAGCTAGCAACTAGTGACTTAGAGCACAAAAATACTCTGGTAGCATGGATTGCAATAAAATTGAATAATTTAACAAAAAGTTTTGTTAAATAACAAATATTAATTATCTAAAATAATATAGAGATATTGCTCACTGAGTAAAGCTTTAAACTTCTGGTTCATTTGTGATGAGCTATTTAAGACACATGCAACTTTAAGTTGTAAAGCCCTCAACACCTCTTGGTATGATGAGTCCATCAAAAGTCCATCCCATTTGTAAACATACTAATTTAGTTGAAATTTTATTATTGCAAGTTCTCACAACTGTATTTATGGCTCCTGTAAATCTATCTTTTATGAGTCAGTGCTGATTTTACTACATAATTTATCTGAGGAGAAAAAGAATAAAGTCATTTTCTTCCTGTTATTCAGATACTTTTCTGCACAAATGTCACTTTCATCTTAGGTAAATTTGATGTTATAGATATTGACCTAAGTAAAGAAGTAAACGAAAGCAAGCTCAAATGACCAGAAATTGAGTTTATTGGGAATAGCAGAGGAAATGCAATTTGAGAAATCCATGCTGTAGCAAGTTCCAAGCACGTCCATAGAGGTTTCTGTTCTTGGAAGTCTATTTATGGGCAAGGAGTGTAAAGAGGGACAAGTCCAGGCAGAGTCCAAGCAGGAAGTTCATTGTCTTGGGGATGGGGAGACATTCTTGGTGGATGTTTGTTGGTCAGGAGGTAAGTCTCCATCTCTGTAAGTCAGACTTTGGCAGAAAATCAGTCTTTCAGTTCTTAAGTTCCTTTCTGAGGATACATGCCTGAGTTTCTTCATTTTATATCCTCCAGTTTCATTTCATTTTAGATAGAAGTTTTTTTTCACATGTAGGCTTCTATTGCATATAAAACATCAGCTATCTTTTGCTTCATTCGGCAACGTTTAAAGTTCTAAAAGTAAGTAAAATGATTAAGAATAGGAAAAATATATAAATTCCAAGATACCTGAGAGGAAAAATGTAGTTTGTTTATATGGAAAATTGTAAAATAATAATTCTATTATTTCATTTTTGTTGTTCTATGTATTGGATATGAATTTCAACATTTGACATCCATTTATTACCATAATGCTAGTTATATTGTCTTGTGTACTGCAATGAATGTATTGTAGTGAGAGACATTTTATAATATTTCACCTTGAAGAGAAGTTGAACTAAAGTTTTTTAATTTTATTTTAGCCATGTTAAAATTTCTGCTATTTTGTAATGACACTCTTCAAATGCTTCTGGAACTAAGATCCTGAAATGGATTTTCTTGCTAATGTCATGTAAGACTTCCTTCTCTAAAGTTAACCTAGCTTTTGGTTCTTGTGAATGATTAGTTATACTGACATATCAGACATCAGGAAAACTTTGGTCCAATCAAAGGTTTATAGTGCCTTCCTATTCTTTACTCAAACCTTACACAACCTTTGCTGCTGCTAAGTCATGTCCAACTCTGTGTGAACCCATAGACGGCAGCCCACTCCTCTGTCCTTGGGATTCTCCAGGCAAGAATGCTGAAGTAGGTTGCCATTTCCTTCTCCAGTTACACAGACTATAAGTGTTGCAAAACTGATGTTGGCTCAGAGTCTGTTTGAATTGTTTGGGTCTGTGAATAAACTAATCAATTCATAAATTTGAGCAGATCTGAATCTCTAACACTCTGATAGGCAGACACAGTGTTTTTCCAAAGAGCCCTCTCATACTTCTCCCAGGCCAGAACCAATTATATACCTTTTCCTCATTAAAATGGGATCAAAATTAGGTCCTTTTCTGACTTTAGTTGAGATTTCTCATGAGAACTTTAAAACATGGTACATTCAATGTGTGATAATTTTGTGAGGTTTTGAAAAATGTGAACAAAGTTATTGTCATTTGAGAAGACAGATTAGGAGTCAGGAATTTTTTTCCCAACATTATCCTAAGAGAGAAAGGGAGAAAGGTTACACAGATGATCTGTGATAAAGTGTTTCAGGTCTTCAAAGACAAATGTAATCAAAATACTAGTAGAATAATGGTTATGCGTGCTAAGTCGCTTCAGTAGTGTCTGATTCTTTGTGACCTTATGGACTGTAGCCTGCCAGGCTCCTCTGTCTATGGGATTCTCCAGGCAAGAATAACTGGAGTGGGTTGCCATGCCCTCCTCCAGGGGATCTTCCCAACCCAGGGATTGAACATGTATCTCTTAAGTCTCTTGCATTGGCAAGTGGATTCTATACAACTAGTGCCACCTGGGAAGCCCAGAATAATCATTATAGGTTATTTATACCAGGGAAGTTTAGTGAAAATAATTTAACAAGCCTAAGAACTTAAAACCACAGGTAACAGTCTGGTTTATAGTAAAATTATTCAAATGAAATGTACACATTATGAATTATAATGTTTTAGTTAAATACATTTTGACATGGCAGTCACACATATCAGGTCAGTAAAATTTGCTGGAGTAACATCTCTTCTGGCCAAAGACTGCCAGCACCTGCCAAATGTGAGCACTTTCTTCCTTTCGTTTTTAAAATTCCAGCTGTTTGTTAAGAACAGGAGATTTCAAGCTGGATTACATCCAGCTCGATCTCTATCTTTCTCCTTATCATCAGGGTGACCCTGTAATTTATCATCAAAATGGGGGTGCTCATGAGGATAAATGAAGGGCACTACAAGTATTTAAATTACTGTATCTTTGTAATGTCTATTAACTGATGTCTTTTTTATTAGAGGATGACTATAGTTCTAATGTATAAAATAGTCATCTTCTAATATAAAAGACTTCCTAAAGAAATATACAAAGTATATAAAAGCAAATCAAAATAATTTGGAGCCATCTTTAAAGCTGCAATTTTTGTACTAAATTTGTAATTGTTGATGCCATTGGTGGACCCTACTGTATAGACTATAATGGTCTTATTGAGAAAATAATCTCCATATAGTTGAGATGGCTAAAGTATTTGATGATTTTAGAACTCAGTTTCTTTGTATTGAAATATTAATAGCTAACTAGTTCAACCCATATATATTAACAGATATTGCCTTTCTCTTCAATGAGTAACTGTCATCAAAAAAATTTTTGTAGGACAAAACTCAGTCAAACTAGTCGTTTTTATTTAGGAATCTTTTCAAATTCTCCACCTAATTTACTTGCTGGAAAATATGCCTTCTGAATTCCATTGAATTTCAATATAAATTATCCAGTTAAAAACAAACAGCCCATCAATATAATCTTCACATAACATGTTCCAAAATAGATTTATTACATACATAAAAAATAAATATTGTACAACTTTTGAGACCTCAGTGTTTCTCTCTTTCTGTTGTAGGGATTAATCTCAATGTGTTACTGTTATAAGCATCATATTTATAAACTTCCATTTGCTAAAAAGCTTCAGAATCTAAAATTTTAGTGTTACATTTGTAAAATAATTTGACTAAACATTACTGACTGATTTTGAATAAATACAACAAAAATTTGGAGAATCTATTTACTGAAAGTTTAATACCATTGCAGAATATATAAAATGATTTATAAAGTAACTCTTCAAATGTTCAAAATTTTAAAAAAAATTTAGCTGATGAAAAACAGTAAATAGAACAACATGTTATGCCTTGATGAAATACAATTTTTGGTTCAACATCAGCTTTGTCACACACACAGAATTATAGTTCAGTCACTTGGTGTTCATATAAAAATGAACAATTTAACAGCTACAACTTCTTTTAGAAATAGACTTTTTAAGAGCAGTTTTAGGTTCATGACAAAATTGAACAAAAATCAACAATTTCTTGTATATGTCTCTGACCCCACACATAAGTACATCCTCTGCCAGTATCAACACCCCACACCAGAGAGATACACTTATTACAATCCATGGACCTACACTAGGGTTCACTCTTGATGGTGTGTATTCTCTGAGTTTTGACAAGTCTGTAATGACTTGTATTCCATTATAGTATTGTATAGAATAGGAAATGGCACTATAGTATTGTATAGAATAGGAAACCCACTCCAATGTTTTTGCCTGGAAAATTCCAAGGACAGAGGAGCCTGGCATGTTATAGTCCATGGGGTTGCAAAGAATCGGACATGACTGACCGAGCATGCACACACACACAGAATAGTTTCGTTGCCCTAAATATGCTCTTTGTTCTGCCTATTCACTCCTTCCTTGCCCCAGGCCCCTGGTTATCACTGAGCTTTTCACTGCCTCCATAGTTTTACCCTTTCTAGAATGTCATGGAGTTGGAATTATATAGCATGTAGCCTTTTCAGATTGATTGACTTCTTCCACTTAGTAACAAGCATTTAAGTTTCCTCCATATCTTTTCATGATTTGCTACCTTGCATGACTTGGGTCTATGGGAGTCTTGAACCAAAATCTATCAGACTATTACTGATAGACTGACTATCAGTTGGCTAATAGACAGACTGCTAATAGACAATTACTCCTATGGGTATCAACAAACCACCAAACGCTGAACATTGGGCATTTTTGTGGCATTGCCCACTCTTGACTAGCCCCAGAGGTACCACTGAAGAAGTTCAGGCTCCAGAAGCTTTTTCTGAATCCCTCAAGATTACACCTATGTCTTACCCCAACCCACAGACATTCACATGGCTATGTTACACTTGATGCTCTAGACCCCCTACCTCTTACAGTGCTGCATGCAGGCGGCAGAACTTTTCATGTTTATACATGCTTAGATATCTTCCTAAACTTTATCTTTGTTTCCTTCGATCAGTCTTTCTGTCTCTATAACAGTTGTTGCTGTTTAGTTGCCAAGTTGTATCTGACCCTTTGCTACCCTATGGACTGCAGCCCACAAGGCTCCTCTGTCTAGAGGATTTCCCAGGCAAGAACACTGGAGTGGGTTGCCATTTCCTTCTCCAGGGCATCTTCCTGACCCAGGGATCAACCTGGCATCTCTTGCATTGGCAGACAGATTCTTTACCACTGAACCACCAGGGAAACCCTTCTGTAACAGTAATTAACCCTTTTCAATTTTTTAAATTTTTAATTGGAGGATAATTGCTTTACAGTGTTGTGTTGGTTTCTGCATTACAACAATGCAAGTCAGCCATAGTATAAATATATTTACATATATCCCTTCCCTCTTGAGCCTTTCTCCCCGCCACCTCCCCATCCCACCCCCGCTAGGTCATCACCAAGCACCTAGCTGAGCTCTTCTGCTTTTTCACACATGGTAGTGTATATATGTCAGTGAATATATATATATTCAAGTTCCTGGTACATGCTACATACTATTTTAGGTACTGAAAAAACATGCCAGTGATTAAAACAGAATAACCTCTGCTTCTATAAAGTTTAAATTCTAGGAAGTTAGATAGGAAACAAACCAAATAAAAAGTTGGTGACTATTTACCATGTCAGAGCTTCCCTGGTGGCTCAATTGGGAAAGAGTCCACCTGCAACGTAGGAGACCTGGGTTCGATCCCAGGGTTGGCAAGATACCCTGGAGAAGGGAAAGGCTACCCTCTCCAGCATTCTAGCCTGGAGAATTCCATGGAGTCCATGGGGTCACAAAGAGACACGACTGTCAGGTAGAGAAAAGATCGATGGAAAAAATAAGCAGGAAAGACTTACTGAATAAAAATATTTTATAAGATGGTCAGAGAAGTCTACTCTACTCACAGTCTATGTCAGCAAAGAACTGAGGCATAGCTATGTGTCAGTGACTTAGGCTTGAAATTGAAAAGTTCTATAACTTCTTATTCTCCCTTCTCTCTATATTTTTCCCCTATTTTGACAAAATAGTCTACTAAAGTATTACCTCTGACTTCCTGAAGAAACACTGAGGAAGAATGAGAGTTTTTTCTTCACCTTCTCAAGAATGCAAACATACCTTTTAAAATGTTTTATATTGTGTTTAGAACACTTTGCATGAGATCTCCCTTTTTAACAGATTTTTTAAATGTACAATACATTATTGTTGACTGAAGTACAATGTCATACAGCAGTTGTCTAGAGCTTATTCATCTTGTTTGACTATAACTTTATGCTTGTTGATTTTTCTCATTTCTCCATTCCTCAGCCCCTGGCGATCACCATTCCATTCTTTGATTCTATGAATATGATAATTTAAGATACTGCATGTATGTGAAATCATGCCCTATTTGCCTTTCTTTGACTGGCTTATTTCGCTAGACACAATATCTTCAAGCTTCATCCATGGGTTGCAACAGTGAAAAATAAGACTATCATATGATCCAGTAGTCTCACTTCTGGACATTTATTGTAAAAGTTAAAATCAGGATCTTGAAAAAATACTAGTACTGTTGTGTTCATTGCAGCACTATTCACAATAGCCAAGATGTGGAGACCACTTACATATCCGTTGACAGATGAATGGATAAAGAAAATGTAGTATATACATAACAATAGGGTACTAGGCAACCTCTAAAAAGAAGGCAATTCTGTAACATGGGGGAAAGTCTTTCAGTTTCTAGAGGTGGTAGTTTCTTAAAGGTTGGTTGCAATGTGAAATCGGAAACCCCTGCAGTGAATTCATTTTGTTGAAGTGCAGTTGATTTACAACATTGTATTAGTTTCAAGTGTACAGTAAAATTCAGCAAAATAATCTGAAAAAATGCATATATATTTTTCAAAGTGGTATGAATCATTTCGCTATATACTTGTAATGAACTCTTCAGACTCTTACAAGTTAAAATCTGTGTGTCCATCTTGAATATTAAATGGATCTCTTATCTATGCATGATTTTACTTATTTATTTATTTTTTATTGACGGATAATTGCTTTACAGAATTTTGCTGTTTTCTGTCAAACCTCAATGAATCAGCCATAGGTATACGTATGTCGCCTCCCTTTTTAACCTTCCTCCCATCTCCCTCCCCACCCCACGCCTCTAGGTTGATATAGACCCCTGTTTCAGTTTCCTGAGGCATACAGCAAATTCCCATTTGCTATCTATTTTACAGATGTATGGAAAGAGTAACATTACCATATGCATGATTTTTAAAATTATGCCTTGATCATTTGGAAAACAGTGGCTTAATGAGTTACTCAGATATTCCAAACATTAACACATAACATTATACAATATTGAAAAGTCACATTTGTTAATATCACCATTGAGCTCATCCAAAGAAAATTTTTAGGGGATGGAAAAACAATTTTACCAAAAGTCTAATGTTGAATAAAAAGCTCAAAATCCACCATTGACAACAAATAGTGTCTGTTTCCCTCAACATGCGAGGTTCACTTACTTCTTTTATTTTCAAGAAAATGTTTGATCACATAGCTAATTGTAATAACCACAGCTTTTAATAATTAAATTTATTTATTTTTAATTGAAGGATAATTGCTTTACAATATTGTGTTGGTTTCTGCCAAACATCAACATGAATCGGCTGTAGGTATACCTATGTCCCCTCCCTGTTGAGCCTCCTTCCCACCTCCCTCCCCACCCCATCCCTCTAGGTTAATAACCACAGTTTGCCAGTCATTTATTTTTTCAAGTAAAAATAGGATTTCAAGCAAAACCAGCCTACTTACTTGCAAATCAGTCACACCAGTGCTTTTCCTTAAAACAACCATTGTGTTTACAGTGTGCAGCTGAAGTGTTTTATCCATACTTTCCATTTTAAAACACAGAATATTGAAAGGACATTGACATAGGGGTCAAAGTTTAATGAGATTGTGATTGTTACTGTTTTTATCTAGGATTTAGGGGCATTCTTAAATAAAAGTGGTAATATTTATAATGCAAGATGTGGCCGTAAAGAATACAAAAACCGCTAGCACAGTTTGGTGCTACTGTTTTTAACTATGCTGAACACTAGGAGTTTTGCTTATCGTTTTCTTTTTTAATCATCTGGGCAAATGTCAATACAATGAAAAAGGCCAGATAATGTCTTATAAGTATGAAAGCAGTTTGAATCTTGTACATCCCATGAAAAGATTCTACTAGAGTAATGTTTCTAAAGCAGTTTTTGTCACGTCACTCCCCTGCTCAAAAGATTCCAGTTGGTTACCATTACCCACAGGAAATTTTTTAAAAAATCAAACTTTTCAACCTTGAGATTAAATTTTATATGATCTTACATGAATTCATCTTTTCATTCCATATGCTTCCTCATGCAAACTGTTTCTATTGCTATTCCTTTTATAAACCTTGGAAGTTTGTGGTTTCTTTCAACCAATCATACTATTTCCTTTGCATGCGTGTCTCACTTTTTCTCATGTTCTTTATATACAGGTCTTGCTTTTCTTCAAGGTCCAACTCAAATGAGGTTTAAGTGGATATCATAGACCCCTCTTCTGAAGGCACATAGCACATTGTACCTCAACCACAACACTTACTTTGTACCTGGTAATAATGCTCGACATTCCCAGTAGGATGCTTTTGCATATTGCCAGTGCCCAATAAATACTTGTTGAAGAAACAAGTGTTTGGTTTCACTGAGTCATTTGTTTGCATGCTTCCCTGCAAATCCCCTATGAGATTGTTGGCTGAATGTAGAGTTAATGTCTTTGGTCCCTCAGTAAAGTATTCCTTCTTGTGAAACTCATTATGATACAAGTCAATCCAACTCACAGACTTGAACTCATTGGCCAGTCTGTTCACCTTGGCAATTCCCAGAATTGTATAAAGTTCTGCCAGCCAAAAACATAAGGATGCTAAAACACTGTGAACTGTGTGGAAAAGTTTTGATCTTTTTAAAGTTACGTTTGAACGCTTATTGAGGCAAAATAACCATTCAGTTATTTTCCTTGAACACCCAGCAAATTACTCAATAAAAGTATTACCCCCCCAACCAAACTTGCCATCTCACTATTTTCCTTCTGACTTCAAACTTAAATAGTTTAAGGAAATAGCATACTCTGATTAGGATATGTGGAGAGTGTGTCTCTGTCCATGGAATATCCCGGGCAAGAATTCTGGAGCAGGTTGCCATTTCCTTCTCCAGGGGATCTTCCTGACCCAAGGATTGAATCCAAGTCTCTTGTGTCTCCTTTATTGACAGGTGGATTCCTTACCACTGTGCCACCTGGAAAGCCCCATGGTTAGGATATACCCAAGCCTTAAGTTACCTAGTGTGGCTGATTATTATAAGAGCGAGTTATGTGTGCTGCCTGTAAACTGCATCAGAGACTAACTAAAGCTTCTATTCGAGGGAATTTCAGAGAGCTACCTTCTTTTCACAGAAGACTCTAAGACAAATTTAGAATGTAAAAAACAAAACCAGGTTTCAGTTCATTTCTCCATTTATCTAAGTTGGGAAATGTATCACATATTTTGTCTTTAGGGATTGCATGTGTGAAAGAATAAGGTACCTGTTTACCTAGATAAGAATCAAGGTATATTTTGCTAACTCTTGATCCTTGAGAAACGTGCATCTATTTCCTCTCTAGGTAAAATGATATTTACAATGGCTATATCAAGAGACTTACAAATAAAATTGAAAGCCTTCTATTGTTATCCATCAAATCATTCATTGCAGGGTTCAGTGAAATATATCCCAGTGTAAGCGAGTCTTTGTTGTGCTAAGTCCAGTCATCTGGAAGACAGTCCCGCAGGTTCTCATGTGTGTTCGGGAACCAGAATTCGTGTATGTCCCCTTCAATCTGGAGGACTTGACAACCTCTACCAAATCACACTTGCTCCATAATAAGCTATCACATGGCGGCAGCTGCTGCTAAAAGTTTGATAGTAGGATCCCAGACAGTCTTCGCAGACTCTCTCACCACGGATGCCCTTGGTACCACCTTCCCCATGTCCAGTGGAGTGGATGCTCTGAGGGGTGCACACAGGTCGGGTGAGTGGGGTAGGTGTCAGGCTCCAGTTGCCACCACCACAGCTGGATGTAATTCAGCTCTTTCAGGGACATCCTATTCCAGGTATTGTGGGAGGAGGGAAGGTGATCAGTTTCCTTCCAGACACATCACTTTGTTCAGTCTAATCTGTGCATCACCAGCTATTTTTACTATTATCACACACACAGCCTCCTGTCTACAACATTAACTAGCAGAGAATTTGTTTGGGAGTTTCTCGTGTTTGCTGTTTTCATTCACCTAGAGTTTTGCTTCTTTTTTCTGACCCCCTTGACTTAGTTTGAGAAGGGAATGGCAAACCACTTCAGTATTCTTGCCTTGAAAACCCCATGAAGAGTATGAAAATGCAAAAAGATAGGACACTGAAAGATGAACTTCCAGGTCGGTAGGTGCCCAATATGCTTCTGGAGAAGAGTGGAGAAATAACTCCAGAAAGAATGAAGAGACAGAGCCAAAGGAAAAACAACACTCAGCTGTGGATGTGACTCGTGATGGAAGTAAAGTCTGATGCTATAAAGAACAATACTGCATAGGAACCTGGAATGTTAGGTCCGTGAATCAAGGTAAATTGGAAGTGATCCAATAGGAGATGGCAAGAATGAACATCGACATTTTAGGAATCAGTGAACTAAAATGGACTGAAATGGACGAATTTAACTCAGATGACCATAATATCTATGACTGCAGCAAGATACCTTAGAAGAAATGGAATAGCCCTCATAGTCAAGTCGAGTCAAGTCATAGTTCCTCTGCCTTTTCTAAATCCAGCTTGAACATCTGGAAGTTCATGGTTCATTTACTTTTGAAGCCTGGCTTGGAGAATTTTTGGGCTCCAAAATCACTGCAGATGGTGGCTGCAGCCATGAAATTAAAAGACACTTACTCCTTGGAAGAAAAGCTATGACCAACCTAGACAGCATATTAAAAAGCAGAGACATTACTTTGCCAACAAAGGTCCATCTATGCAAAGCTGTGGTCTTTCCAGTAGTCATGTATGGATGTGAGAGATGGACTATAAAGAAAGCAGAGCACTGAAAAATTGATGCTTTTGAACTGTGGTGTTGGAGAAGACTCATGAGAGTCCCTTGCACTGCAAGGAGGTCAAACCAGTCAATCCTAAAGGAAATTAGTCATGAATATTCTTTGGAAGGACTGATGCTGAAGCTGAAGCTCCAATACTTTGGCCAGCTGATGGGAAGAACTTATTCATTGGAAAAGATCCTGATGCTGGGAAAGATTGAAGGCAGGAGGAGAAGGAGATGACAGAGGATGAGATGGTTGGATGGCATCACCGACTCAATGGACATGAGTTTGAGCAAGCCCCAGAAGTTGGTGATGGACAAGAAAGCCTAGTGTGCTCCAGTTCATGGGGTTGCAAAGAGTCAGACACGACTAAGTGACTGGACTGAACTGATTGATTTAGTTCAGAGGCCTGCCTCCAGGGCTGTTGTGAATGCTGGCAATCATCTTCCCCCACAGGTTACATTTCACATTGACTCCTTCTCTGCAACAGCCTTCACGTGTACATTTCAACAGCTTCTCACTCACAGGGAAGAAAAAGATACTACTACTATAGACAGAGGGCTTCCCTGGTGGCTCAGTTGCTAAAGAATCTGCCTGCACTGCAGGAGACCTGGGTTCGATCCCTTTGATTCCTGGGTCAGGAAGATCCCCTGGAGAAGGAAACGGCAACCCACTCCAGTACTCTTGCCTGGAAAATCCCATGGACAGAGGAGCCTGGTGGGCCACAGTCCACGGGATCGCAAAGAGTTGGACACAACTGAACTACTTCACTTTCATTTTCTTTTCTTTCTACAGACAGAGGGCATTTTAATTTACTAAAACATTCTGGCTTACTATAAAATACATTATTTAATTCTGTTCTTAATTGATTCATTGCATGTACAAGAGTTTAATCCCTCCACAAACTTGTGGATTTTTTTTTTTTTTTTTGTACACTGGATAGCAAACATTTCTATCTAAAATACTCTTTTGTCCACTTTGGGACTCGGGGCAGAGAAACAGATGCGATAAGCAAAAGCAGTTAATGATTAAACCAAGAAAGGGATCAGCACTGTACATTCCCTCCCTGGATGTTACAGTTCAGGTCATTTCCTAACCAGTGACAATTTCAGCTTTTGTTTGAAAGGGCCCTGAATACTTTGAGGAAAGGTGAGGGAGACCTAATGTATTGGAAACAAAATGAATCATTGAGTGAATGCAGTATCTGCCTATCCTAAGGAAAGGATGTATATGCTATACTTATTATTAGCTTACTACATTTTCTTACGTTATTTGATAAACATTTCATATGAATAGACTTCAGTAGCCTGAAACTGTGCAGTGCATAGCTCAGTCACTAGAGTTAAGATGACACTATTTGGTCTTCTCATTCTATGGGAAATCTACTAGTGATTTGTTAAAATTTCTCATCTTTGAATGCCCTGTTACATCCTAAATATTTTTATTATGTTTTGTCTAGTTGGGTACACAATGAATGACCTCATATTTGAATGGCAAGATGAGGCACCTGTACAAGTGGCAGAAGGACTCACTTTACCCCAGTTTCTGTTGAAAGAAGAGAAAGATTTACGATACTGCACTAAACATTACAACACAGGTAGGGGTTGAGTGTTCTTTATTTCACCTATGACTTGTAGTTATATGCTCTCCAGATGCTTCTTATAGTGCTAGGCTAATTATTTCAGCAGTTTATAGCTGAATTTTTTTATAGTCATCGAGCAGAAAATGGACATCTTTGAAATTTGCAGAAGTTTTGACTCATTGCATGTTGCTATATAATTGCTTTGTATGGAACAAAAGAAATGCTTGGAATTCAGTTATATTTAAATAATTTCTCTTTTTGAAACACCTATAGTTAAATAATAATGCTCTTTTCCAAAAAGTTCCTTTAATTTCTATGTGAGCAGCAAAATGTACTTTTCAACTTTCCCTGGGTCATAAACATTGTGTTTGCTAACAAAAGGAAAGATATATATATATTTAAATATATATATATATATATATTTAAGGCTGCTCTTGCCTAATTTTTTATTTTGGCCACAATGTTGTGCATTTCAAGACACTTACTAAGCACTTACCACTCACACTGATGCAGTAGCCTGTTACCTTTGAGGATAAATATCAGATGCATTTATCAACATCAAGGACTGCAAAACTTGTACACTCATGTTATCTGTTCACCTTTCCCAGTTGGCATGGGATACTCCTGTAATATCTATTCTAACTCCTAACACTCTTACAAGTTCCCTTAAACTGCCCACATTTGAAATATTGCTCCCATGTGGTGAGTGAATGCCCTTCCACTAACATCCTTAGAGTAACTATGATTCCTTTCGGGCTCAACACTTTCAGAAATGTGACCTGACTTTCATTGTACAGCCAGTCCTCCATACCCACGGGCTCATATCCAAAGATTCCACCGACTGGGGAATGAAAATATTTGGAAAAAAATTCCAGAAAGTTACCCAAAGCAAAGTTCTTCCTGTACCATTTATTTCTTATTTTACTTTAGCCTCTTTTTTAAAAACATAATTTTACTTATTTATTTTTGGCTGTGCTGTGTGGGCTTAGTTGCTCCACAGCATGTGGGATCTTCCAGGATTGGAAGATTGGACCCCTGTCTCCTTCATTGGCAGGTGGCTTTTTATCCATTGAGCCACCAGTAAAGCCCTGTACCATTTATTAAAGAGATCATTCTTTCCCTATTGAATAGTCTTAATCCTTTTTTAAAAATCAATTGACCATAAATGATCATACAGTACCACACTTTGTAATTATTGTAAATTTGCAGCATGTCTTGAAATTACAAACTGTGAGTTCACCAAATTTGTTCTTTTTTTCCCTCAAGGCTATTTTGGCTATTGTAGGTCTCTTGCATTCTCATACTAATTTTAAGATCAGCGTGTCAATTTCTACATAAAAAACTAGGTGGGATTTTGATAGAAATTTCAATAAATTTGTAAATCAGGATGGGAAATATTGCAATTTTAACCATATAAGTCTTCTGATTAATGGCTACACAATGACCTTTTTTTATGATCTTTAATTTTATTCAACTGTTTTGTTATTTTTTATTGTATAAGTTTTGCACTTTTTGTTAACTTTATTTCTAAATGTTTTATTTTATTTGGTTCTTATATGAATGGAATTGTTTACTCAATTTAATTTTTGGATTGTTCATTGCTAGTGTACAGAAACACAACTGCTTTTCCTATATTGGTAGTGTATCTTTGTAACCTTGCTGAACTTTTCAGCTCAAATAGATTTTTAATGAGTTTTTTAGGATTTTCTAAATACAAAGTAAATGGCTTCTGCTTACAGAGATAGTTTTGCTACTTACTTTTCAATCTAAATGCCTTTTACTTTTTTGCCTAATTATCCTGGCTAGAACCTCAAGGTACAGTATTTAAAAGAAGGTACAAAAACAGACATGAATCACATAAAATCATAGACCTTTTAGTACCTAGACAACTATGAAGAGCCAATAAAATGTGAAATAATAATTTTATATATTATTTCCTGAAATAACACATTTTCCTATTATGTTGTTTCTAGGTGCCAACATAAAAAAATATTTTTCAGAAACCAATTTGCATATATGACTTAGGATCCCATTTCATTATAACATTATAGTGTTTAGGGAGAAACTATTGAGAAAGCAACATTGTGACCTTTGATGCAATAGTGAAGACCTCTTTTAACCAATTGCTGCATTTATTTTGCAACCAATTAGGAAAGTTTACATGTATAGAAGTGCGATTCCATCTTGAACGACAAATGGGCTACTATCTGATCCAGATGTACATTCCAAGCCTCCTGATTGTCATTCTCTCCTGGGTTTCCTTCTGGATCAACATGGATGCTGCCCCAGCCCGGGTAGCCTTGGGAATAACCACTGTGCTGACCATGACCACACAGAGTTCAGGATCACGGGCTTCCTTACCAAAGGTGAGTGCCCTGAAAGGGCAGACACACGTGCGTGCACTCATTTGTATGTGCATCATTATTTTTGCCAGATCTTTTTCAGTGCGTTTACAGTTGGTCTCTGATTTGTGACAGTTCGACTTAAATTTTTTGGATTTTTGTTTGGTGTGACAGTGACAAGCATTCAGCAGAAACCACACCTCCAGCCTCGAATTTTGATCTTTGCCTGGGCCAGTGTTGCATGGTATCTGCTCTCAGGATGCTGGGTTGTGGCATCTACAGCACCCATCAGCCATGTGATCAGGGGGGTAAACAGTGGATACACTCGCAACCCTTCTGTACCTAGATAGCCATTCTATTTTTTACTGACAGTACAGTATTCAATAAATTACATGAAATAGTCAATACTTTATTATAAAATGTTGGGAAGATCCCATGTAGGAGGAAATGGCAACTCATTCCAGTATTCTTGCCTGGAGAATCCCAAGGATGGAGGAGCCTGGTGGGTTACAGTCCATGGCATTGCAAAGAGTCAGACACGACTGAGCATCTGAGCACACAGGCTTTGGGTTAGATGATTTTGCCTACTAAGTGTTCTGATCATGTTTCAGGTAGGCTGGCTTAAGCTATGATGTTCATAGGTTAGGGGTATTAAATGCCTTTTCAACTTCAGGTTATTTTCAACCTACAGTGGGATTATCTGGAGGTAACCCCATCATAAACTGAGGAAGAACTGTATTCATCACCAGTTTTTAAAGTAATATATAATCAAGCAGAAAAAAAATTATAAAATGGAGACATAGGTGAAGGAAAAAATTCTACCAAACAATATCTCTTATCCATAGTTTGTGTTATGACCCCCAATTATTTAAACATCAATAATACTGTTATGCTCGATAGAATTTATTATCTACAGATTTTTAAATATTTAGAAGTATATCAAACTTGCATGTAAGTTGAATCTATAGAGTAACTAAAGGGCAGTATATGACTCCATTGTACAGATGTGCCATGATAATCTATGCACTCTCTATTAGGACTAACACAACAATGGATATTTATATAATGATTGTTATATACATGAATATATATGTGCAAGTGTGTACACACACATACACATACATGAATATATAACTCTACATGCATTTTGTATTATTTTCTTAGTATTAATTCTTAGAACTGGAATTGTTGCACTGATAGCTCTATGCATTGATCTGTATTGCCAAATTACCCTTGAGAAAAAATTTATAACAATTATACTCCCACAAGTACTGTATGAAGATGCCTGTAGTCAAATGCCCTACGTAGAAAATGCCCTGGGCCAAATACAGTGTTTACTTTTTTTGTACATGTGTTTGCTTTGGCTTTTGAGCAGCCATAGGTCAATAAAAAGAAAAACTTATCTAATACATAATATTTCAGTCTGTGCTGAGCTGCCAGAATTGAACCTATTCCTGTATGAGGTTTGTAAAAGACCCAGTACTGTTTTTTTAAAGATGTGGTGAAATAAAACATAGAAGTCCTTTTTATCCCTTTAGCAGCATAGCAACAGAAAATTATTTTCTTTTCCTAAGTGGTTCCTAAGAAGGAAATTTCTACTATCTAAATTAAGTAATCCTGTCTGGCCTCCAACAAGCTCCACTATTCTTTTCATTACAACGATGTACACTAATGTAATAAAATCGTATTAACTTTTCTTGCATGTTCGACGCTACTTTCCCACCATGCCAAGTAAATTATAAACCTGCTGTCACGGCTTCCTTTACCCCTTGCTATGAATTGCATCTCTAACTAATTTATTCAGCTAAATATCTAAATAAATAAAAGCTGATGGCAGAATATTTTATCATTAAAAATGTTACTTACGATTGAAAAAATTGATATTTAGCAATGCTCACTCTGCCTTGCTAAGACTGAATGGCTGTCTTTCAAAATAAGGCTTACTTTTATTAACATATAATTGTATTTTCAAAATGATCCATAGCAACTAGTGTTTTATAAAATATTGTCCAAGTGAAAACTATAAATCTGCTTGTAAGATTAGGTGCTTATTTATACACGTATAAATGTCTCAAGGGCTCTGAGTAATAACTGAAGTTTCATAGTCGATTTGTAAATGAAATTACCAGTTTACTCACTGATTTTCCTCACTGAGCTAAACAGAAATGAAAGCTCATTCATTCCATAAGTTGTTATCCAGAAAGTGGGGGTACTTAATGATCTGTTTAAGGAAACTACAGATTCTATGAGGCACAGCATAAACACATTTGGATAAAGAGATTAAGGCAGAATTAGGAGAGCATGAAGGGGTGGGTGGATGGAGCAGAAATAAAGCAAGCAGTAAATTAAAAAGAAACAGAATGGAGACATGAATTTTTTTTAAAGGAGAAAGGTCTGACATGACTTCATTATTTTTCTCAAGAAATTTTTTAAGGCATTAATTTCATCATGATCTCAAGGAAGGAATAAATTTTCAAGTATGAAGTCAGTTACATTACATACGTAGATGTATACAAAGTCTATCTCTCAGATCATAGAGACACTGGAAGTATGATAGCAGATTTATTTTTGACCCATAAAAAAGAATTGATTCACAAACAGATATCTTAAGAGTCAGTAATTATCTTAGCCTTTGTGGTATTTAAGGCACAGGTGATGTACAGCAGTTATGTACATTAGAATTCAGGATGGCATATGCTGAAGTCTGAGAATAAACAAAAATTTTCCTATTGAATGAGATCATTCAAAAGGGTAAAATGTCTCTTGAAAAAAATGCACTCCTGATATTGTGATTTGGAAAGGCAAAGGGCAAGGGCTCACACTGGATTTAGGAATAGAAGTGTGAAACCATGCCCCTTAAGACCTGCTATTCTCACCCTCCCAAAAGAACCCTCAGATGCCTGAAAATTTTGCCATGGAAACATCCACCATTCTCCTATTGACGAAATCTAGGAAGGAGGAAAACAAAATTAAATTCAGGAAAACAATAGGGGATTATCAGACATGGGAGGAAGAAATGATAAATCACTAATTTATGATCATCGCTAAGTGTTTTGTCAGGCGCTGTGCCAGTACATCTCCTGTAGATAAGAAAGAGCTTGGAAATATGTCAAGTAAAAGTCAAAGTAGAAAATCTCTGAGAATGTTCTTGAGCCAGCACCTCATGAACTATAGACCTGAGATTCCTCTCTGAAATTTCCTGTTGCACTGGTCTCAACAGTGTCATAAATCAGGAGTACGATAGCCCAAAGCAAGAAAACTCCTGTGATTCATTCTTGGAGCTTGGAGTAGGTGGCCAGAAGAGGTGACAATGCATCCTACTGCCAGCGATTTTTCAAAGTTAGAAAACTTTAGGAATACTTCCTAACATTATCTATTTGGAGTAGAATGAATGGGGGAAAATGGTGGTGATCACAGAGCCACGTCATGGAGGGTTTTATAAAACTTGGTAAGCATAACGCTTATTTTGGATGGCTTTTGGAAGGGTTTTATTGAGAGGAGTGATCAGTCTCATTTCTATGTGAAGATCAGATAGAAGAGGTAAAAATGGAAGCAGAGGAGCTACCATGAAAACGGTAGTTCAGAGCCGAGGATGATCTGGCGAGGTTGGTAGCTGCAGAGATGAAGCATCGCAGGTGGAGTTAGAAAGACGTAGTGTTTTTTTTTTTTTTTTTTTTTAAGAGAAAGTATATTTGCAGGTGAAAGAGACAGGATTTGCTTCTGAACTGAATTTTGAGGATTAAGGGAAAATCAGGAGTCAAAAGTGGCTTTCAGCTGGGTAATGGCATGTAGTCGTAATATTTACTCATGAGGAAGGTCAAAGAGGTCTATGCTTAAGCCTGTTAACTTTTAGATGTGTATGATAGCCACACTGAATTGTCAAAAAGTCAGAACTTTCAAAGTTCTGACCAGGGACATCCAGACCTAAGACTTCAAGGAGGGAACTACAGATTGATAGGGAAGCAGCCCAGAGATGATTCTTCTAAGAGCAAATGAAAGTCCAGAAAGAGGAGGAAGTATATTCAAAGTATATTTTAGTGTATATGCTGTATATTCAAAGTGTCTTCCCTCCTTTTTTTCCTCTAGGACTCTGTCTCCACCATGCACAAGAAAAGGTTATACAGCTTAGTTACAGCCTAGACCCACTTACCTCAAAACCCTTCTCACAAGCTCTTTGAGATTACCAACATTTTGTAAATTTTTTTTTTTTAGATGTGGAAAAGCAATACTCCTTGGGAGAATTAGATTTTAACCCAGGTGAAAGAGAGAGTAGTGTTAGTCATTAAACTATTTTTAGTATATATTTGATTAATATTAATATGTTGTTAAGATCTTGACACTGAGGGAATTATTCAATATATTTTTTATTCAGTATTGAGATGGGTAGAAATAGAGAAAATAATAAGAGGAACAAAATATAATTTTAATTTATAAACTGTGATTCTAGAAAGAATTGCTTTAGGAAACTCCAGGAAAGTCTAGGTATACAATGGTATCTTCCCTTCTCCGGTCTGTGAAACCCGCCGGGAGTAGCTTTTTGAGAGGATAGCCTCAAAATTTTTACATATTTTTATCCTCAGAACATGATATACGTCTATAGAGTAAATGTCATGCAGATATTTAAAGACAATGTGAGGTTTTAAGCTTTGCTTAGTAGTTAACTTAAAAAGCAAGAATATGCCATCTTTGGTCCCTCCAAAAAGAATGTAGAAACTCAGTTGAATTACTTTTTATTTATGAAGAATCAAATGTGCCCCTGAGAATCACCAAATTAATGAAAAAGGTATTAAATATTTGCATGTATCTACCTTGCAGTATAATAAAAATGATGGTTCTTAAAAAACATTACAATAGCTTTCATATTAACTTTTATTCTTGAAATCATCAACTATAGAAGTGATTATGATGATTACATAAAATAAATCTAACAGATATTTATAATTGGATACCGTGATTATGTGGGCACACAGAGGTCTATTGGCATTACACTGAAAAGACAGGGGATGGGAAGGAAAATGAAGTATTCGTATTCACTATTGCCATTTCTAATTAGTTCTCATTCTTCTAAAAAAAAAAATAAAAACTACCCTGCAGTTTTAAAGGAGAGTACATTGTAAATATCAGCAGTAATTAAATGGGGAGAGGGGTTGTATAGTAATCAGGTTTTCCTATTGATAACTATTACTGTCGATAATGTTTTGATTCTCACTATTTGAATATAAGATTCTAATATTGGGTCTTCCCTGGAGGTCCAGTGGTTAGGACTTTACCTTCCAATGAAGGGGATGTGAGCTCTGTCCCTGGTGGGAGAGTGATGATCCCACATGCTTTGGGGCCAAAAAACCAAAACATAAAATAGAAGCAGTATTGTGACACATTCAATAAAAACTTTAAAAATGGTCCACATTAAAGAAAAAAAATCTTCTGAAAAAAGACTCTAGTATCTATTCAAAGTATAGTTAACAAAAGTTACTTCAATCAAGTTCAATACAAATATGATACAAGTGGGCTCATTTTTAATTCATTAACATGACACAATAGTTATTAAGTATATTTAAGATTATAATACAGTATTTGATGTAATATATTTAATTTAAAAGTATTTTCATTGAATATGTTAATAGTTTTTTTTCCCTGCCTTATTCCTTAGGAAAAAGAGAAAGAAAAAAGGTGCAAAAATTTTAAAAATTATTTACTCCTGCCCTTTCTTTTAAAAGCAAAAGATATATCACATATGAATATTATTCAATTTTATTACTGCTTTTTCTGTCTTCAGTAAATAAGTAATTCCTCAACATAGGTAGATCCCAGAGTAAGAATAGAAATTGATAGCTGTCTCTGGTTCTATATTTGATCTTAGTGCCTACAATTAATAGGCTTACTAGGTCTCATTCAGTTGAATTTAGCAATTATCAAGCAGGTCCTCTGTGGATGACACAGAGACAGAGCCGTGACATAAGTTCTTAAATCTGATGGCACAACTGGGAGAAAGCACATGATCAAATCACAAAGTTTAAAAATGTTTGAAATGATATAATACAGGAGCTTTAACATCAAACTAAGTTTACAAACAAAAGGTGTTTATGCAACTTGGAGCCAATTTTACCCTATTTAATGTCTTAAACTCTCTTTACTGTGTTCACATAAATCCTACAGTCCATACCATGGCCCACCCTCCCCGCCGACAGATAAAATCTGATGTAAAACTCCCCCTTTGCCAAGGGAATAAAGAATTTGGTCCCCAAATCAGTGTTAGACATAGCTTACAAGTTTTATCTGTCTTCCTGATTTCTGGTTGAAGTTAAATATGAAAATGTCAGATCTTGAGGTGTTGGGAAAAGGGATTGGAAAGGTATTTAGGTATAATAAAGATGATGTTCTAGAAATACAAAACTTTCAGTGCAAGAATGCACAGGGGAGAGAAGTCACAAATGTAATTCGACTTTCCTTAAGCAGGTCACACACAAAAAAATATTAACAAATGTCAGTAACAATGTGCACCTAAGTAGCATTTCTAGCAACATCTAGATTTTTTTTGCTAGTCTTAAGAATCATGTCCTATAGAAAAGATGGCAATAAAGCTCCCTTAACTGAAGCAAAAGTCAGAGTTACCTTTCAAAATACCTTACCCTTTTTAATTGTGTTTTTCTCATCTGGTGATTGGAAAGATTTGTCAAGTTCATGACTTAGGATATAATGCAGTTCTGCCATTATGACTCTCTGATACATTTCATTTCTTAAAGCAAAAGCCTTTACATGGCAAATAAAGACTCTATGCAAAGCATCATTCATTTACTAAGTTTATGAGGATCATAATTAGTATGAACGTAACGTGTAGGATTCTGCAGTTGTGAATTGCCCTCCAGGATGATAAACATCAGAGTTCACAAAATCTGCGTGATTCACCACCTAGAATTCCAAGAACACAGTTCTGCAGACAGTTCATTTTTTTTTCCGTTTGCTTCATTTTACTTTAACACTTAAAAAAGTTATTTTTTTTCCTTCATCTCTCTGGTTTTTAGTCTTAAATGAAACTCAAAATAATTTTGAAACTAATATAATATTTTTTCTTATAAGCATTACAATATTCAAAATTCTTATACAGCTTTTACACTGGAAGAAATGAGGGATTAAGTGTACTACAATTAGGGTTTTACAGATCGAAAGATAAATAAATGCCAATGTGATCTGAAACACCCCCCTACTCCCCTCCTTGGATAAAAGCCATGACACAGGCAGGGAATTTTTCAGCATAACTCAGAAAAAATCCTTTGAGCCACTTGCCCATTCCACAGCCAGAATTACTCATCGATTCGACAATTCACAGGAACTGGGAGAATTTACCAGGTTTGGTCATCATCCAATGGAGAATGAATCACCCTACTGAAAGGACTGTTTTAGCTAATCAAAAGCAATATACTGTGATGTTTGTTATACCTCTTTCTCAAATAAAAAGCAAATTTGAACTGAGAGAAGAATTGAGAAAATGCTCACTGTCCTGGGATATTAACCCTGTAGAGTGCCTGTGTGTTGGTTTGCATTGGATTTGGAGATTCACACCACTTTCTGGTTTAATCAGTTTCTTATCCTTCAAAGCTGTGCTTCTTATAAGTGCACTATAAATTTCTATTTCTAGAAATTGTTGATTAATAGTAGTCTGGGTTATAACTTATAAATTAGTAAGTATAATTTGCTATAACTTAGTAGTCTGGCTTATAGTCTAATCAATATTTACCCATTCATGTCTTATCATCTACCACCAGGACAGTATTTGTCCTAAGGCTATCCATTTGATCATTTCTATGCATGGTAAGATAAAGTTATGTATCTTGACAAGAAGCCTCTCAACTACAGCAGATGGTGCCATTCATATAGTTTAGCTCAGTCAATGATCTTGTAAAGAAATATAATCTAAAATTGTTGCTACTTAATTATTTCACCAAAAACTTGCCTTACAAAATTGATTTATGAAGAATTGCCTGAGATACGTGCGAGCCATCTCTTCCTCTGAATCAAAGAGGAATACAGCCTGAGGTGTGGTCCATACTTGGAGGCACAGTCTTTTTCTTTTTTTTTTTGAGACCCTGTGTGGTACAAGCACACCATTCACATGCCTAAATTTACCTGGCAGCCTGCCTGTCTTTATAATCTGAATAATCTCTGCTAGATTAAGTAGATTAAATCAACACTTCAGAGCCCTATCTGGATTCTTTTGTAACCTGCTTATGACTAATTTTACTGAACTCTGACCTGACATGGTTTGAACAAATGTGGAGTTAAAGATCAGCACTGTTTTTTTTTTTTTTTTTCGCCCCCTCTGTCGTCTTCTCATTACTTAACAGCTGCTCTCTCTAAAGCAGTGAGTTTTGCCCTTTAACAGAGCTGCTCTGTGAGCTGACTGTGGCTCAGATCATGAACTCCTTATTGCCAAATTCAGACTTAAACTGAAGAAAGTGGGGAAAACCACTAAGACCATTCAGGTATGACCTAAATCAAATCCCTAACAACTATACAGTGGAAGTGAGAAGTAGATTTAAGGGACTAGATCTGATAGAGTGCTTGATGAACTGTGGACAGAGCTTCATGACATTGTACAGGAGACAGGGATCAAGACCATCCCCAAGAAAAAGAAATGCAAAAAAGCAAAATGGCTGTCTGAGAAGGCCTTACAAATAGCTGTGAAAAGAAGAGAAGCAAAAAGCAAAGGAGAAAAGGAAAGATATACCCATTTTAATGCAGAGTTCCAAAGAATAGCAAGGAGAAATAAGAAAGCCTTCCTCAGTGATCAATGCAAAAAAAAAAAGAGGAAAAGAACAGAATGGAAAAGACTAGAGATCTCTTCAAGAAAATTAGAGACACCAAGGGAATATTTCATACAAAGATGGGCTCAATAAAGGACAGAAATGGTCTGGACCTAACAGAAGCAGAAGATATTAAGAAGAGGTGGCAAGAATACACAGAAGAACTGTACAAGAAAGATCTTAAGGACCCAGATAATCACGATGGTGTGATCACTCACTTAGAGCCAGTCATCCTAGATTGTGAAGTCAAATGGGCCTTAGGAAGCCTCACTACAAAGAAAGCTAGTGGAGGTGATGGAATTCCAGTTGAGCTATTTCAAATCCTGTGAAAGTAATGCACTCAATATGCCAGCATATTGGGAAAACCCAGCAGTGGTCACAGAACTGAAACAGGTTTCAATCCAATCCCAAAGAAAGGCAGTGCCAAAGAATACTCAAACTACCGCAAAACTGTACTCATCTCACATGCTAGTAAAGTAATGTTCAAAAATTTCCAAGCCAGCCTTCACTACGTGAACCGTGAGCTTCCAGATGTTCAAGCTGGATTTAAAAAAGGGAGAGGAACCAGAGATCAAATTGCCAACATCTGCTGAATCATTGAAAAAGCAAGAGAGTTCCAGAAAAACATCTATTTCTGCTTTATTGACTATGCCAAAGCCTTTGACTGTGTGGCTAACAATAAACTGTGGAAAATTCTGAAAGTGATGGGAATACCAGACCATCTGACCTGCTTCTTGAGAAATCTGTATGCAGGTCAGGAAGCAACAGTTAGAACTGGACATGGAACAACAGACTGGTTCCAAATAGGAAAGGGAGTACGTCAAGGCTGTATATTGTCACCCTGCTTATTTAACTTATATGCAGAATACATCATGAGACAGGCTGGGCTGGAAGAAGCACAAGCTGGAATCAAGATTTCCGGGAGAAATATCAATAACCTCAGATATGCAGATGATACCACCCTTATGGCGGAAAGTGAAGACGAACTAAAGAGCCCCTTGATGAAAGTGAAAGAGTAGAGTGAAAAAGTTGGCTTAAAACTCAGCGTTCAGAAAACTAAGCTCATGGCATCTGGTCCTATCACTTCATAGCAAATAGGTGGAGAAACAGTGGAAACAGTGTCAGACTCTATTTTCTGGGGCTCCAAAGTCACTGCAGATGGTGACCAGCCTAGACAGCACATTAAAAAGCAAAGACATTGCCAACAAAGGTCTGTCTAGTCAAGATTATGGTTTTCCCAGTGGTTACGTATGGGTGTGAGAGTTGAACTATAAAGAAAGCTGAGAACCTAAGAATTGATGCTTTTGAACCGTGGTGTTGGAGAAGACTCTTGAGAGTCCCTTGGACTGCAAGGAGATCCAACCAGTCCGTCCTAAAGGAAATCAGTCCTGAATATTCATTGGAAGGACTGATGGTGAAGCTGAAACTCCAATACTTTGGCCACCTGATGCGAAGAGCTGACTCATTTGAACAGACCCTGATGCTGGGAAAGATTGAGGGCAGGACAAAAAGTGGATGACAGAAGATGAGATAGTTGGATGGCATCACCAACTTGATGGACATGGGTTTGGGTGGACTCTGGGAGTTGCTGATGGACAGGGAGGCCTGGCATGCTGCAGTCCATGAGGTTACAAAGAGTTGGACATGACTGAGAGACTGAACTGAACAGAACTGAAAGCTGCTCTAGTTCTCCCTTCAAGATATCACAGTGAGCAGATCACAGTCCACACTTGTCTTCAATGCTGGACTTATCAGAATCCTTTTTATTGTTTGTTTGTTTTCAGAAGCACAGAGTAGACCCTTCCCCACCTCCACTCACTTTGCCACCTATGAACTTTGTCTCCTTCCAGACACAGGATGAGGTTGCCCCTCCCAGGTCTGTTCTTGTCATGTTGACTGTAAATAGTTCTGGCTAATGATAAGGCAAGAGACTCAGTTTCATCCCTGGCTCTGGAAGATCCCCTGGAGGAGGAAATGGTAACCCATTCCAGTATTCTTGCCTCAAGAATCGCATAGACAGAGGAGCTTGGCCGCCTGCAGCCGATAGGGTCACAAAGAACCTGACATGACTGAGCATACAGGCACAAACACATAAACAATGAGTTTTGAGCCCAATGATCTGTGCCTCTTCTGGCCTGGAGTATTTATTACCAAATGTGAGATGACCTGTGCCCTAGTTTTCCTCTGCTGTGGTCACCACCAGTGTTCCAGAGAGTGACCACACTAGGAGCTGAGGTCACAGTGTGACGACACTTGTCCAGAGTCTCCATCAGCTCTGAGTGGACATAGATTGAGCTTTGCTGTTTCAAGCCAGTGAGATTTGGGATTGTTTGTTATTCTTATCAAATCCTAGCTTGAATCCTCCTATGCCCACTTCTTTGAATCATTGGAAAAAGATATAAAGAAATTCATGCTTAGGCAAGTTTCCTGAACATGAATGCTTCCCAAGGTCAAGGGGACTAGATCCCAATCCTTATAACCAGGATAAGTAATAATGATAAAATCCAATATGCATCTTTTCAGGACTCCAGAAGCAGATTTTCTCTGTTTTCTAATGATGACATTGCAAAGTATTGGGTTGGCCAAAAAGTTCATTCAGATTAAAATAAATAGACAATTTTTCTGGAAAAAAAAACACATGATCTAAGAAGTCTGTAGAATCAATGATGCTTATATATTCCTTCCTCACATTATAAAACATATTTTTTAACATGAAAAAGATAAGGCTTTGCAGTAACCCAGCTGTCTGTACATTCAAGTGATAATTTATCAAGCTGATCTCTTCCCAGAATATCACGTGGCAAGTAGACAACTGTCTCATAAAAACACTTCACCCAAACTAATGTAAGAATATTGTTGAGGGGACTCTCACTGTATTTCAAAGGATAAAATGTTTCCCTGATAGAGTTTCGCTTCTGCAGAGCAAATACTTGGTTTTTAATGTGGTAATTACATTCTCACAACTCCTTTTCTACGTTGTCTGCTAGGAAGTTTATTGTCAGATTTTAGGATCAGCAAACATACAGAACCCTCCAATGTGTATACTATGTAATGACTTAACCCTTAACTATCATGTAAAAATTGAAGAGCCTGGAATATTAAGATACAGATAGTTATTTCTATTTAGTGTGCTCACGGTTGTTAACTTATGGTGGTAGCTTAAATAGAAGGAGCCTAATAACCAGGTGATGTAGAATAGTAGTTGATTTACAGATTTTTTAGCCAGATGACCTGTATTCAAATCCTAGCTTTGCAACTTAGTAGCATCCTAAGTTTGTCCAGGTTTCTATGATAGAATATCGTAGATGAGGTGGTTTATAGACAATAGAAACTAGAGCCTGGGAAGTTCAAGATCAAGGTGCTGGAAGATTCAGTGTCTGGTGAGAGCCCACTGCCTTGTTCATAGATGGCAATCTACAGGCTGCGTTCTTTCATAATGGAAGAGGCAACACACACTCTGGGGTCCTTTTTATAAAAACACTAATCCCATTCACGAGGGTTCTACCCTCATGACCTAACCACTCCCCAAAGATCCCACCTCCTATTACCATCACCTTAGAGGTATATTTCAACATCAGGATTTTTGAAGGACCATATTCAGTGTATAGCAGTAGCTATGTGATATTATTTTTTTATTGGACTGTAATTGCTTTACAATATTGTGTTAATTTCTGTTGTGCAACAATGATTCAACAATGAATCAGCTATACTTACATATATATTCCCTCCCTCTTGAGCCTCCCTCCCACTCCACCCCTCCAGGTCATCACAGGACACTGAGCTGAGCTCCTTGTGTTATACTGCAGCTGCCCAATAGCTATCTGTTTTACACAGGGTAGTGTAAAGGGGACGACAGAGGATGAGATGGTTGGATGGCATCACTGACTCAATGGCCATGTTTGAGCAAGCTCTAGGAGTTGGTGGTGGACAGGGAAGCCTGTCATGCTGCAGTCCATGGGGTCACAAAGAGTCGGACATGACCGAGCTACTGAACTGAACTGAACTGAACTGAGTGTATATAATGACAAGTTATTTCACATGTCTCAGTCTCCTCACCTTTAAAAGAGGAATAGTTGTGCGGATTAAAAGTGTTACTTTCGGACCATTACTAAGAATGCTCAGTAGTTCTACAGACACTCCTAAGAACATTCCTGGCATGCTAGTTATTATAATTATTTCTCTAATAATAAATGGCCAGTGATTGCAAATCACTCCACAGGGTTCAATCAATTAAATATTATCTGAGAGCCCGTCATATAACTGGCACTGTGTTAGGTCCTTGAAACACAAAGGTGAATAAGACCTGGCCCTTGCCTAAACTCACAAGATACATTAGTCTAAAAGGAGAAAGATATGTAAATGGATAATGAGGATACAGTGGGGCAAGGCCAATAATAAGATTAATTATTTGGTGTTTGCTGTCAACACATAGTTTGCTAAAATATCAGTATAGATATTTCACCTTGAAATCCTCAGGGACATATTCATTTTTTCATTCCTCCACCCAAAGTTTTAGGAAAATGGCCCTTAGGGGCTGTGGAACAGAGTAATTAGCTGAAGCGGGGGTGGCATTTAAATGATGCTCTCCAGTAGTCACCTTGTAAGAACTACCCACAGATGAATATCTTTACAACTGCAATGAGTCATCTGAGAGATGGGTTCAAGGAGGAAAGTGGAGGTAAGAAGGTGAGAAGGGCTGAGCATTTGGAGAAGGTTTCCCTGAAATCACGGCTTTTAAGCCAAAGTCTGAAGGATTTAACAAGGTTTCCATAGAGGAAGGAGTGTTTCAGACAGAAGTAAGAGGGAGTTCAAAGCTGCTGAGGCAGGATGGAGCTTGTCCATTGGTCTCTTTGCCAAGAACTAGGGGAAGAAACATGAAGAATGATGGGCAAGTAAGAAAGTGGCCTGAGATGGTCGTTGTATCACACCCTCAGAGAGGCCTTCAGGAACTGTACCCACCTAACAGCCCCCGTCACACTGTCCCTTTCCCATGACCTTACAGGGGTTTCATTATTGCAGTTCTCTTATCTTTATTTATGTGATTATTTTCGCTGTTTATTTCCCCACTCTAGAATGTTGGTTCCAATAACACAGGGAACTCAGTTCAGTGCTCTGTGGTGACTTAGAGGGGGATGAGGGGTAAGAGGGAGGTCCCAGATGGGAATACATGTGTGTATACACATAGCTGATTCATTTGTTGTATATAGCAGAAACTAACACCACATTGTAAAGCAATAGTACCCCAATTTAAAAAAAGATATACCTTGTTTGTCTTACTATCTTTGTAACTTCAGCCCTAAGAGAAACTGAGAAACAGATTATGGTGGTTGAGATCAATATGCAATACGATGTCAGTAAGAAAGGACAGAAAACGATGAATTTCAGAAATAGCTAAAAGGTAGGATTCCCACTCCAGTGTTCTTGCCTGAAGAATCCCAGGGACAGGGGAGCCTGGTGGGCTTGCCGTCTATGGGGTCGCACAGAGTCGGACACGACTGAAGTGACTTAGCAGCAGCAGCAGCATCAGGATTCCCAGACTTGGTTTTTTGATGTGAGATTTGGAGATGAATAGATTCTAGCCTTTAATGAGGAGGAAGAGGCAGTTGTGTGTGTTTGCTGGTTGAGTCCAGTAGAGATTCCTAGCTTCTTTTTCAGTCAAATGAAGTGTGAAGCGCATGAGACATCCAAAGGCTACTAAAGAAACTGGCTAGGGGGAGGTTTAGTCAGGAAACGGAGATGGGAGGTCCTGAGTGCAAAGGAGAAATTGGATCCAAAGTAATAGTTAAGGGCTGAAAGTGAGAAGTTTCAGTGTGAGAACAGAAGGGGCCCAGGCCCTGTCTCTGAGGATCTCAGGAAGAAGAGGAAAGGCCTAGAGAGTCGAATCAGGTGGGATGGAGGGAGGAAACCAGAGAATGCAGATCAAGGAGCCAGGGGAAGAACGAGCTTCAGGAAGGAAGCAGTCTTCCACACATGGCTTTGGGTTGGTTTCTAAGACAACGGTCCTCCTGACTAGTGTGTCTAGTCAGCAAACATTACGCTTCCTTTTCTCATACTCCTGTACCCAAGGAATAATACCCAGGAGAGATTGTTACTTAAAATAAGGTCAAGTTTCCAATAGCACAGTGAACGATGGGGCCATGGCAAGGTGGTCCAGGGGGATTGGCTGGATTAGAATGAGGCTGCCACAAAGGACAGGGGCAGGAGTGGGTGGAAACAAGGTGGTGCCAGAATCACAGGCGATGAGTGTCGTATGTCATGAATATGTTGTCAACGTGTTGGTGAGGAAACTGCTGTTTTATTTTATTTACTTTTTTAAACAGGTAGAATTATTAAAATTATTTATTTATTTTTATTTCTTGGCCACACTTTATGACATATAGGATCTTATTCCCTGACCAAGGATCAAACCCATGCCCTTTGCATTGGAAACACAGAATCTTAGCCACTTAACCACCAGTGAAGGCCCACTGCTGTGTTATTTTAAAGTTACTAGTGCTAGAGTCCCAAGCCTTCCAGGGCCTGTGCTTGCTGGCTTTGGAGGGTCAGTGAGGATGGAGGAGAGAGAGAACTGAAGTTGGTGGGAGTCAGAGAAGAGGATGAGGAGAGTTGACTTTTCAGTCTCAGCAATCAAGTATTGATCACAAGAAGCAGAATGTGGGCTGCATAGATGATGTTTGCATAGTTCTATTGTCATAGGAAAACAGTTGTCAGGTTCATTTGAAAACCAAATTTCTTATTTGATCTCTTGGTTCATGTCATTATAGATCCAGGTTGTTGAAAAAAATGCACACACACTTTATGAGTCCTATTTTCCCAAGGAAAAAAACTGTATTACATCTTCTGGGATCATATGCATTTGAGAGCAGCCAGAAATTTCTGACAAAATTGCAGAACTCATGAGATTTAAATCTACACTTTACAAACATATGGACAATTAGCATAACCATGGAATAAATTGAGGGCATACATCTCTGCTTGGTAGAGTTCTCTCTGATCAGCAGAAATCACATTTAAGATACAGGAGGAGATGCAAAGGGCCTGCATGTTGGCACATCTCACATGTAAATTGACACCATTGGAAGTGGTGTAAGTTGACATTTCTTTTTAAAAGAAAATCAATTCAGTTCAAGGTATTAACAGAGCATCACTCGAGATAGTGAATTTCCACATGAATCAATATCTATGGCTCCCTCCTCTCTGGTGTTTTAACATTTTGCACCTTCATTTATCTGCTCATTCAGTCAGCAAATATGCACACATCGGTCAGACGCTACTGTGGTGGTGAACAAAATGAATGCCATCTATCTTCAAAGAGTTCACACTCTAAACAAAAAGAAAACAAGAAATAAGCAATTACAGTGCAGTGTGTTCAGGTAAGCACAGATGTCATAGGATTCTGCATCAGATTTTGGCAAAATTTATCCTGAGCCCTGAAGGGTCAACTGAGTGTGTGTAGGAGAGTGTCCTTTTAGAAAAACACATAGGTATCAGGGCATCATGTCTGCATATTATAGTCAGATAATTCAGGGAGAAAAACATGAGATCGAGATTAAGGGAGGGGAGAGAAATGTAAGTAAACATTAACAACTGTTGAACTTGGGAGTTCTTTTTACTCCCAGTTGTTCCATCAACATGTCTATAAGTTTAAAATTATTTCAAAGTAAAAAATAAATTTTACTTAAGAAAATATGAAGCTACAAGTTCAATAGTATTTTCTATATCTCAATATTGCTTCAGACTGTCTCAAGCGTTCTGCTACTCTGCAGGTATCTTTCAATGTTACTGCATACTTTTCAAGTATGATACTATCTTACCCTGAAGATAAAATTACATTTCATCTTATTTTCTTTCATCATATATTTGGTCTAGTGCTTCATTTGAAAAAAAAAATGTTAGCAAGAAATACACATTTTAATGTACAACTAATACATAAAACTTGCAAAAATTTTAAGTAAAAAATTACTAGTATATAAATGGTATAATTTAGGAACAGATGTTCATTTTTGTTCTCCATGGAGGTAACAAGTCACTTTTCTCACTCTCTCTTTCCTGATTAGGTCTCATATGTCAAAGCTATTGATATTTGGATGGCAGTGTGCCTCCTTTTTGTGTTTTCAGCACTTCTGGAATATGCAGCGGTAAATTTTGTATCAAGACAACACAAAGAACTTCTGAGATTTCGACGAAAGAGAAGGAGTAAGGTAAGTGATTAAATGCATGAAGTTCCTTGGGATACAATTCTCCCTGGAAAGTGAATTTGTTATGTTTAATAGGGATGTACAGAAAGAAAATGGAGACAGAAACTCAAAGAGATGACTGTTCTTTGATTTTGTCCAACTGAAACTTACGTTGTCAAAAATTGCTTCAGGGAGAAAATAATAACATCTAGCTGCTTTACAATACTTTACACAGCAGATCTGGTGACATGAGAGCTTTATTGACTGCTTTCTAATATCTGTCCTGGAACAACATCATTTTTTGCTTCAACTAGTAAAATCTATCATTTCTTATTTGCATCACTGTAATGTTTCTGATGGCTTTACTTGACACAAGTCATAAACTATTGCTATTACTTTTTTCTTTTTTTGAACTAATTCCTTGAATTTTTTTTATCAAATGTTATCTATTTATTTTATAATACTCTGATGTTCACATAAATCTATGTGGTCTCTTTTTTATATGTATTTTTGTATTTTGAGACATTTCTTCTGGATCCCCACTGGAAACACAGTAAGGTGTATTTTTGCCTTGCTATCACCTGATAAATCAGGAATATCCTTGGGAGACCACAGGAAACTGTAGAAACAATCTTCTAATTGGATTTGGATGTACAGGATGAGGTTGTTCCCCTCTAATAAGACTTATAATGTCATCTCTCTTTATATGCACATAATTTCAATCAACCCTTATCCTTTTCTGAAAGAGTTTCTATCAGCCAACCTATCTTTGAGTTTACGTTTAATGTGAATGTGCCAGCTGACATTTTAAAAAAGCAAATGGTCTCAAGTTATAGAGAAATGGCAAAGTCATATATTACAGGGAAAACTGTGACCAGAACCCAATATACTGAGATAGTTAAGTCGAAACATGCTCAAATCTTAAAATGAATAGTCTGGTTTATATATAGCATGCATTTTTAAGAATTTAATTTTTAAGGAATTTCTGAAGGACTGACTGTAATTTATATATTTATAAAATGTTTTAAAAATCCCTAAGCCATGATCTCTCAGTGCTGAGTCTACTCAATTTAAACATCTGAAGCAATAATTTATTCAGTAGTGTCTAACTGACTCCTCAGAATCATCACCTGCTCCAGTAAACATCCCGTGACTCTGTAGCATGGGAGAAATTTCAGCATTGCAATACTCTGGGTAAGACGGCTGACAGAAAAACAACGCCAGAGCTTGTATTTGACCATTTTTTTAAATAAACATTAAAGCACACCATTTATATATTAACATATATTTTCGTGGAGAGATTAACTTTATCTCCTGCCCCCAACCTCTCCTAGTCTGCGGGTGTCCTTACACTTTTCTCACTCTGCCCTCTCCTCTACCCCTCCACGTCTTTCTAACCTCCCTTACTTCTCATTTGCTCCTTTTTCTCATGATGCCTGGCACAGGCTGAAACACTGTGATAAGACAGAGCATTCCGTATCCCAGGAGTGAAGGTGTGGTCATTTTTTTCCCCACTGAATGACTCATCAAGACAATTTTTCCTTCCAACATCGTGAATCAAAAGTAAAGCAATACTTATTTCCCCCTCTCAGTTTGATTCACTTTTTCACATTTATTTTACATTTTTCTACCTTTCTTCTCCTTCCTTCAGTATAGGATGTATCAGCCACGTGCTGCCAACACCAGAAATGAGGAGTCGTACGCAGGTGGTGTTGCAAGGGGAGATGAGAGCTCAGACCTTTTCTGCCCCCACCAATGCTCTACAAGCTTAGACATTCATTTCTGGTTCCTCCTTAAAAAAATCCATACCAACTCTTTATTCAGTTTTACCACCTGTAAGTGTATTGGGATAAAGATATTTGACACCGTTTATTATTTAGCTCACCGAAAGACAGCAAGATTAATTTTTCTAGTGATTGGCACTTTTCTAAAGTGTCAAAGTGCAAAAACATTAACATCTGATTATATTTCTAATCACCATATGAAATACTCAGTGAACATATATTGTAATTAAGATATAGTGCAGTAAAGAAATTCATTTTTTTTTACTTCATACTCTGGGGCTGGATAGCTTGTGTATGTGAGAAACTATTAATTGATATATACGTTTGTTAAGATGATCTGTGCAATGAAAGCCAATTGTGCTATTATATTTTAACCATCTATGACTTGATTCTCTGGTTTCTCAATCCCTGTTGGTCCACTTTACCTTCCCACAGACAGAAGCTTTTGCATTGGAGAAGTTTTACCGTTTCTCAGACACGGTAAATTCATTTTCTTAACTCTAAGTAGAAGAATGCGGTCATCAGTTAAAAAAAAAAAAAAGCAGACAGCATCCTCTGCACTCAGGCAGTGTTGGGTGGGGAAACACAGACCCCTGCACACTTAAAGCTGAACAACCACCAATCCCCTTCAGCTAAGGATATTCTCTTTTTCTAACAATTCCCTTTGTCTCTCTTCACTCAGTAAAAAAAAAAAAATTGAAATGTTATCTTTCATTCTATGAACAGAGTTATTTGTTTGGTTAAAATAGTTTAAAAATATATATTAAACAGAAATATCACATGTATCTTATAATATTCTCTGCAGAGAAAATAATCATACACTTTGACAAAAGTAGTTGCAACATAGATGGGACATTTATTTGTACAAATAAGTTCTAAAAACAGCTCCTCTTGCCAGAAAATAGAGACCTAAAAATAAGTCAAAAATAAAATGCTTTATCCAATTTATGTATCTTTAGGAACTACTTTTAATGTTAATATATGTTGAGATTCTTTAGAGTAAATGAATGATTTTGGTTTTGATTTCAGCATTCTTAGAAATGTTTGATTTAAAATAGATAACAAGGACACACCTCCAATTAGAATGGCTGTGTTTAGAAATGTAATCTACAGTAGAGCATATTAGTAATTTGGCTTGGAGATCCACAATATTCACTCTAATTAAATTTTAAATATACCCAAAGCTGAGCATTTATCTTGGGAAATCATATCCAAACAGTACAGTCTACTAAATTAAAATTTCTGGAATAAAGTGTATTTAAAAATACCTCTCCAGACAATTTTCACCACAAATCTCAGTTAAGAATAGACATGACTAGGTGAATACGCAACAGACATACTGTTAGAGGAATAGTGAAGTGATCTTTATTTCATAACAAGTATCTAGACCAAAGATTATTTAAAGCAGTTATTAATTATATTCCTATATTATAATACTTCCTCAACTATTTTTCTTTTCTACTAAAATTTCATAGTTGTTCCCACTGTAGCTACCTACTTCTTCAATTTTCATCCCTGGGGGAAAAATTCACATGATCCAATTAGTTTTATGTGATTATCCTAACTCATTTTCTTTAAAAATTCATTGCCTTGAATTTTCATAATAACACATAGTTGCCTCTTTGGGAGAGGTGTATATTTAAATTTTCAGTAACTAAACAGTATATAAGGAATGTTAGTATGAAATATATATTCAATTAGATATTGCCTGACAAAACAGTACAAAAATAACTCTGATGAAAATATAGATTTCCTTTGCTAACAGTCAATAAATACTTATTTTTTAAAAAATAAACTAACTATATTATTTAAGAAAATGCAAATACATTTTACAAATACAATAAATGCAAATACATTTGATTGGAAATATATGCATCACATTTATTTTTATAACATTCTAATTATCGTTCAGGTTGATGATAATTAAGGTTGATCATTTTCACTTTTTGAAAACAATTTTTCTCAACCTAATAGTCCTCTGGGCCAAATGAATTCATCATTAAAAAAAAAAAAAGTATGTACTTTGCTTAATGACAGTCTAAGCAATCTAAATCATTAAATTAACTTAACCAAGATAAGTCTAAAAATTAATTGAATATCCTTTCTTTTCATAAGTACTGATTTGCATGTTTTTCATAGTATTTTAATTTGGCAGAAGAGGCAGTAAATAAAATTGCCCCATTATAGAAAACTTCACATAACAAAGGGCTTTACACTGATGAACATATTATTCCAGGGAAAGTTTTAACTTGGTTTAGCATTTGGCCTAGGCACTGCATGCGATCTTTTATGCCTTACCTTTTCCCCTAAAGGTACAAGGGATCCTTTTTGTACACTGTGAAAGAATACACGTTCGCACTTGTATCCAAATTTCCCCACCCCACACTGTTCTAGCCTGCTGTGTGCCAATCACACACCACTGCACCTTGCCATAAATGCTTATCCCTAGTGCTGTGTGTGTGTGTGTGGGTGTATGCATGATACAAAAGTATTTTGGTTAGAAGTTGCTCTTCCCATGTATGATATCATTACTTTAGTGCTAGAGGGTTTAAACACATGCCGAAATATTTCTGAACATATGTAACTTGTTGAGAAATATGGATGATATGGGATTGCTTTAATGCATTTCATACAGCTTTTGCTTTGCAGTGTAATAATGAAAGTTTGCTGAGCGAAAATACATATGCGTGGTGTTCTGGTATATATTCCTGCTTATTCTTGTATATTAATTGTTACTTGTGTATGCAAATGAAATAAGAATGGACCACAAATTCTAGATTCAAAAACTAATTGCCAAGTGTATATTTTTGCTTGTTTTCTTTTTAAAATAATTGACTACATATTGATTATCTGTACAAAAACTTATTTATGTATGTGTTTATGTCCTGTATTACTTTAAAAAATAACTCAAGGTAACTATTAAGAATAACAAATAATTGATTTTTCTGCCTTGTATTAATACCCTTTGTGAGGTCTAGAATATAAATATAAATATGAGGTATAAATTTAGGACAGATATAAATATGAAAAATGTGAAAAAAGTGTTAGTTGCTCAGTTGTGTCTGATTCCTTGTGACCCCATGGACTGTAGCCCACCAAGCTCCTCTGTCCATGGAATTTTCCAGGCAAGTATACCGGAGTGGATTGCCATTCCCTTCTCCAGGGAATCTTCCTGACTGAGAGATGGAACCTGGATCTCTTGCATTGCAGGCAGATTCTTAACCACTGAGCCACCAGGGAAGCCCAATTATAAGTATACTATTTTGTTTGAAGGGATGAGGCTTCACGGTTGGAAGCAATGTAGTACCTGTATACATGGAATTATTTTAGAAAGTTTCCATTGGAGGTCAGTTTATGCTATATTCTAAAATAGAAGATATTCTTTCAATAGGTAAGTATTTGATATATACTTGAAAAAAAGTAGTTTCTCAACAATTTCAAACTAAATTCTACTTGAATGACTGATGAACAGGGGTTAGAAATTTCTTCTTATGTAAAAGAAAAATTATAAAAATTTGATTATTTCCTGCAACAAGTATTCCGAGTGTATGTTAAATACAACTATTTCTTAGAGCTCTATCCCCTCTGAAATATCTGTGTAGGAAAATAATATTCAGTACAATAATATAGTCTCTACTTAAGTTCACATGCTGTATAGTGACTTCCATCACACAGTTAAATAAAATAGGCACACCGCTTTTTATATATGCTACAGTAAAATATTATCTTATGTCACCCTATGATGATAAGTTGGCACTGAAAGAATCTAGAACATTAAGTTAGAAACAGATATACAGATTTTTAAAAAATATTATTTCATTGACTTTTCAATTCCCCTATGTATGTATACATATCATATTTTCGTAAAGTTTCACCAAAAATATTCATCCTTTTAAGCTTATATTTTACCATTCAATAATCTCCAAACCATTTCTGAATCTAAATTCAATACACCAAGCATAAATTTGGCTAATTTATAACTACTTAATGAAAGTGGAAGTGTTAGTCGCTCAGTTGTATCTGACTCTTTATGACCCCATGGACTGTAGTCCACCAGATTCCTCTATCCATGGGATTCTCCATGCAAGAATACTGGAGTGGGTAGCCATCCCCTTCTCCAGGGTATCTTCCCGGCCCAGGGACTGAATGCAGGGTCTCCTGCATTGCAGGCTAATTCTTTACTGTCTGAGCCACCTGGGAAGCCCAGCTAATTCATATGTCATTTATAATAAATGCAAGGTTCTCCTGGGAGCTAAATTTCAAGGAGTTTTATATTGACAATTGACTTGTAAGTCTAAAGTATTTTTAACATCATACATAGTTGTCTTCTTTTAAGCCTTCCATATATGGGTGGGTGATACAGAAATGTACACAGATGTATTAAACAGGATTTTTGTTTTAGGCTGATACTTATTCTAGAGAACAACTTTTAAGTCATTCACATACTTCACCTTGCCTTAAAATTTTCTAAGTGATGCTTATTTCTCTCAACAAAAACAAGCCATTGTTTTGTTAATTAGCAATTTTCAAAAAAATTTAAAAAACATTTAAAAAAATCTACATACTTTGAAATCATATAAATGTGAATTAATATCAATTTACTTTTCCTTCTTCTATCATTTTCCTACTTGACAATTAAAAGTTACAGAAAGTTATTTAAACAAAACAACCTTTAGGATAATTTACTTAGCATCTTCATTGTATAAAGAATATCTCAAAGGTATCCACTAGAGGGAAAACATAAGGATGAAAATAACATATTTAATGCTGTTGTATCTCACAACAATTGTCATAATTAATCATCATTCAGGCTGTCGTATATGATTAATGATTTGTAATTACTCACTAGCAATCTTCATGCTTTCACCATGCCAGCAAACAAATAAGATTTTTTTGTTGCTATTTTAAAACTACGAAGAGGATAGGAAATTAATTCTTTTCTCATATATATGATAGTATATCATGTTTGATGATAAAGATGAAGAAATTCAACTGAATTACTATATCTGCCCATGAATTTTCTTTCTGTAATAATTCTAGTTATAATATGCATGTTACATGAGTCAATCTTTGGCATAATTCTCTAAATAAAGTGGAAAAGCACTGAGAATGTTTCACAGTATGGTATTGTTGCTTAATTACTGAAACATTTTTCTCATTTCCATATTTAGTGTAAACAGGTCCTTCTGTAGAAAGAATTATACACCAACAAAATGATGTTTTATATTTTTTATTGCCTATCCTAACTTGCTTGAAGCATATTGAGACAATTGACTTGTGGATAAACTAAGCTGTTTCTTCAATTTTACTTTTTGAATCAGCCATGTTCTTTAGTTCATTTTTAACTCATTCTGTTTAATCTTTATTATTGTCTATATTTTGAGTTGTAAAGGGGCTTAATTTCACGAACTTTAAACACTAGCTAATCTATAGTGAGTCAAAAGTTTTAGATGCTTGTGTAAACCTTGCTTTTGTGCCCTTCACTCTATTAGAAAGCCAAGCTGAAGGTAACTCCAGAAAATTGAATTATCTCAAAAAATATTTGAGTGCTAATTGGAATAAATAATATCACTGCACTTGTAAACATACATAAACACAGGATAATCTTTTGACTGAGTTTTACAAAGCAGAAAAATTAGTTGTCATAAAATAACTTGATGTACTTTTTAGTTAGGTGCTTAGTCGCTCAGTCATGTCTGACTTTCTGCAGCCTCATGAACTGTAGCCCACCAGGCTCTTCTGTCCATGGAATTTTCCAGGCAGGAATACTGGAATGGGTTGCCATTTCTACTCCAGGGGACCTTCTTTCCCCAGGGATCAAACCTGCATCTCTTGCATTGGCAGGCGGGTTCTTTACCACTGTGCCACCTGGGAAGCCCCCGGTACATGTTTGAATGACAGGTTTTAACAAGGGAAATATTTTTACTGAAATGGAATATTTCTATTTCTTCACCTCCAAAATTAATAGAAAAGCCACTAGTGGTATATTTGTTAGTGAAATCATATCCCAGATGCTTTTGAAAACAATGCAGCACCAAATCACATTATAAAATGTGACTGTCAAAATTCTATTCTTAAAAAATTCTTTGGTCCATCATAAATTTAAAAATGAATGAAGATATAGTTCACATAAATAGGCTCACATACAGCCTCTCCTAGACACAGCCTTACTTAAAAACAAGAATTGTTAAAAAATAATACCTCAGTACTAGCCCAAATGTCATTCAGTTCAGTTCAGTCCCTCAGTCGTGTCCAACTCTTTGTGACCCCATGAATCGCTGCACGCCAGGCCTTCCTGTCCATCACCAACTCCCAGAGTTCACCCAAACTCATGTGCATCGAGTCAGTGATGCCATCCAGCCATCTCATCCTCTGTTGTCCCCTTCTTCTCCTGCCCCCAATCCCTCCCAGCATCAGGGTCTTTTCCAATGAGTCAACCCTTCGCATGAGGTGGCCAAAGTATTGGAGTTTCAGCCTTAGCATCAGTCCTTCCAGTGAACACCCAGGACTGGTTTCCTTTATGATGGACTGGGTGGATCTCCTTGCAGTCTAAGGGACTCTCAAGAGTCTTCTCCAACACCGGAATTCAAAAGCATCAAATGTCATTACAGAGTATGTTTTTCATAAACTACCACTTTAAATTTAAATTAGAAAGTGTTAGAGGAATTCAAAAAATGTTACATTACCATGAATTCTAGCTAACTAGGATAGCTGCATTGTGTCTTTTGGGAATTTTTGTTTCTACATATTTGAGCATTATGATCACCTGGAGAATTTGGAAATGCAGATGACAGAGTCAACCTAAATGTTAATGAGTGCAAATCTGTGCACTCCAGATGATTCTGAGACAGCTGTTGCATGGACCTCAGTGTGAGAAGTCTTGTCCTGGCCTGGACTGTCATTATTGCATGCACATAAAATATGGTCATGTTACAAATTGTGGCCAGCTTTCATGCCAGGCCAGTGCTGCATGATGATGTTGAAGTTTCAATTTTTCAAAGGTGTCATTCTCTATTAAAATCAATATCCAAAGTAAAGTAGCTTTGTCAGTGCAGCTCCATAGCTCTGATTACAGGTTTGAGGAGGCATTTGTACTTTCAAGACAGAAATAAGCTTTGATCTCATATGGCATTTCCTCAGCTCTTCAATAGGATAAGAAGCAAGAGAGACAGCAGATGAAGTGTTTTCATCTAAGTGGGAGACTTTTCAGCTACTCAAGCACATAGGACGTTTAGATCCCTCTTCCACAGAGAGCATGAATGGTTTTCTAGTCTAAATAAATACATATAGTATGATGAGTAGAAATGAGCCGTTCAACTGGAAAAGACAGTTGTGGACCCAAAACCACGATATCAGGTGATACAAAAGGATAGAAAAGGGAAACCTGTGAGGTGGGACAGAGTTAAGTAATAGCCTTCCTATCCCCCGACCCCTCACTGCCAAACACATACATGTCCACTACCAGAAACCAGAAACCTTTCTAAAGGCGTTTGCTTCTTACTGTCACTGTGTGGTCTGCGTACTCATCCAGTGACCCAACCAGGCAACCGTTCATGTCCTGACCATCCTGTATTTAGTGATAATGGTGTTTCTTTCTTTCTTTTTTTTTTTTTTAGATTTTTATTTTTGTGCATGGGCCATTTTTAAAATCTTTATTGAATTTGTTTCAATATAGCTTCTATTGTTTATGATCTGAGTCTTATCCATTGGACTATCAGGGAAGTCCCTAGTAGTAAGGTTTTAATTTCTGTTTCAACCACTACTCTGTGAGCTGATGGAATTTGATATACTCTTACTATGTTGTGCTCTTGGGCCATTTTATACACTGACCATTTGTAAATATGCTCCTTTATCCAAAGAGATCGATTCTAGGGGCCCAGACTGATATGAAAGTACCTGTTTCAAGCCATAAATAGTATTTTCAGCTGTGGCTTTTGTTATAGTGTAAGCAAAGCCAAATATGGACTCTCTGTCTCAAAGTCACTCAGTTGTGTCCAACTCTTTGTGACTCCATGGACTGTAGCCTGTGAGACTCCTCTGTCCATGGAGTTCTTCTGGCAAGAATACTAGAGTGGGTAGCCATTCCCTTCTCCAGGGAATCTTCCCAATCCAGCAATTGAACCCAGATCTCCCACACTGCAGGCAGATTCTTTACCGTCTGAGCCACCAGGGAAGCCCTATTTTTTCTATAGTCAGTTGACTCCTCCAAGAGCCCTGGGCAAAGACCCTAGTGGCATTCCATCTGTCAGCTTTGTGTTAGCACTTGTCCTCGGGAGATTCAACCCAAAAGCAATCCCGAGCAATTTTTTTTAAAATCTTGTTAATATTCTGGACAAGTTCTGACTACATCAATGGCTTCAGTGGTCAACAGAGGGACATGTTATATCCATTGCCTCATGGTTTGGACACCACCATGACTATGTCAAAGGCCAATCTAAGACATCGCCTTGGCACATAGTTCCCTTCTGAGCCAGCAACTAGATGGGGACTCTATCACCTAATTAATTCTACCCTGGAATTCCTATAATGAAACTCCTAAACAGTTTTTGCCATGTCTATCCTGGTAGAGGCTGTTGGGGGGATTTCTTTAGTGAACTCAAGTGTTCAGCCATCAGAGAGCTGGATATGACTGCACACAGCAGGCACAAGGAACAATAGCCCAAGATTAGGCTCAAGACAGAAAATGGCCAGGTCCTTCATCCGTGGTCACATCCTTTCCAATTATATTAATACATTTAGTCTTTGGCTGATGCAACCTACTGGACATATCTTGAAAGGAAAAGTGAAAGTTGCTCAGTCATGTCCAACTATTTGCAACCCCATGGACTATACAGGCCTTGGAATTCTCCAGGCCAGAATACTGGAGTGGATAGCCTTTCCCTTTCTCCAGAGGAACTTCCCAACCCAGGAATCAAACCAGGGTCTCCTGCTTTGCAGATGGATTCTTTACCAACTGAGCTATCAGGGATATGTCTAGGTGGTGGTTGAGTCGCTAAGTCGTGTCTGGCTCCTGCGACCCCATCGACTGTAGGCTGCCAGGCTCCTCTGTCCATGAGCTACAAGGGAAGCCCAGTGGACATATCTTATTTCCTTATTTTCCTATCTGTGTGTCCATATCTGCTATGACCATGATGCCTACAAACCCAGCATCACTGTGCCCCACCAGCTTATCAATATTATTCTTAATATCATCTTCCCATTTTTCAACAGTCTGACTGCACATGGTACACCAGCTTCCACAGTTCCAAGAGCTGTGTTTACCACCCACGGCTATTCTGTGTTAACCATGGCACAGCCTGGGACCCCACTCAGAACTGGGCAAGGAGAACTTGGCCTTCGGACTTCTTTCTGTCTTTGCAGATGGAGTCAATTCAGCCACCCTGTCAGCCCCTTTTGTTTGCATTTGCATTGGCATCACTGGATTAACTTCTGAGATGAAAATAGCAGATTGAATGGGGTTCCTTAAGGGAAGCAGCTGCAGGAACTTGAAACCATTTCCTTCCTCCCGACTGGTGACAACCTGCCAGGAAACCTTTCATAGGAATCCTGTCAATTTTCATTCTTTTCAGTCTGAGTTTTAAAAGTCACCTCATGAGAGCTGATAGATAGATTCTCCTCTGGCCAAGGTCTTTCTTCTGAATGGCCCAGATTTTTTTTTTTTTTTTCCCATCAGTGGAACCCAGCATGTCAACTGCTAGGGTAAACCTCTCCACAAATCATACATACCCTCCTTCTTTGCCCAAATCATACATACCCTCCTTCTTTGCACCTGGGAACCCAGGCCTAGGGGAGTCCCTGAATCACCATGTCTACCAGAGTGTAGGTCAGAGGATAAGGCTTGAGGAATCTAATTTATTTTCCTTCTATTATTATTATTAATTTTTGTTTAGTCACTTAAGTCATGTCTGACTTTTTTTTCTTTGTTTAAAGTTTATTTTAACTGGAGGTTAATTACTTTACAATATCATATTGGTTTTGCCATACATCAACATGAATCCACCACAGGTATACACATGTTCCCCATCCTGAACCCCCCTCCCTCCTCCCTCCCCGTACCATCCCTATGGGTTGTCCCAGTGCACCAGCCCCAAGCATCCGGTATCATGCATCGAGCCTGGACTGGCGATTCATTTCATATATGATATTATACATGTTTCAATGCCATTCTCCCAAATCATCCCACCCTCTCCCTCTCCCACAGAGTCCACAAGTCTGTTCTATACATCTGTGTCTCTTTTGCTGTCTCGCATACAGGGTTATCATTACCATCTTTCTAAATTCCATATATATGCATTAGTATACTGTATTGGTGTTTTTCTTTCTGGCTTACTTCGCTATGTACAATAGGCTCCAGTTTCATCCATCTCATTAGAACTGATTCAAATGTATTCTTTTTAATGGCTGAGTAATATTCCATTGTGTATATGTACCACAGCTTTCTTATCCATTCATCTGCTGATGGACATCTAGGTTGCTTCCATGTCCTGGCTATTATAAACAGTGCTGCAATGAACTTTGAGACTCCCGTGGACTGTAGCCTGCCAGGCTTCTCTATCCATGGGATTTCCCAGGCAAGAATACTAGAGTGGATTGCCATACCTTCCTCCAGGGGATCTTCCTGATCCAGGGATGGAACCCGCATCTCTTATGTCTCCTGCACTGCAGTCAGGTTATTTACCACTAGAGCCACCTGGGAAGCCAAGTTGCACAGAGATTATCAGTTATCAGTTGTATCTTGAGCCACTTTCCCCTGTTTTATAACTTAGTTTCCCATTGGTTTTCTCTCAATGGTCACCCTCCTGCCAATTCAATGGGGCATACAGCTGTGTCATCCGCCTCCCAACAGTACAATTTATCCCCAGTATTTTCCCTGCAGGGTTTGCTATCTCAAACTCAGGGAGGATAGGGTCAAGTTCTCATCAGAACTCCCTCCCAGAAACTTGGGCCACATTGAGGCTGAAAGGATCTGAAAGCCAAATCACCTTCTGTCATCACCGCTGAGGTTTTGGGTTCAAACTGTCAGTCAGACCCTCCAGACACAATAGACTTTAACCTGATATTGTGTTTACTCAATCCTCTAGGAGCAGACAAGGCAGGCAACACACCAGACACAGCATCTCCATTTCGGGAGTGGGGCTGGGGGCAGCCACTCAAGAGCGTTTTTGGCCCCACACTCTTTGGGCCACCACACAGCTCTCCCAGGGCAGGAGCCACAGCACAGGGCACACACTCCTCATTCCTGTTACCTTAAGGCCATTGTTATTTCCAAGGAAATGATGCTGGAAGAACTAGTATTTCTCTGCAGTCCTCAACAGCCAGGCCTGGCATTAACCCCTTACTCACAGTTCACTGGAAAGACACAGATGAGAAACATATAGCTGTTCATGACATATGTTAAATCGGAAGAGGATTTTCTCTGTTTTGAGATTAGAGTCTATGTGGGGAGCTCTCTGAAGGTTTGAAAATACTCAGTTCTCTAGAACAGATGGTCAGTGGAGGAAGAGGGTTAGAAGGTAGAGACTTCCAGTTTTAAATATATAAGCCCTAGGGACATAATGTACAACACAACTGTAGTTAACACTGCTGTAAGATATAGCACATGTGACATATAGGAAAGTTTTTAACAGAATAGACCCTGAGAGTTCTCACCACAAAGATAATTTTTTTCTCTCTTTTAGTCTATATGAGATGATAGATGTTCACTAAACCTACTGTGGTAATCATTTCACAATATATGTAAGTCAAGCCATCACACAGTACACCTTAAATTTATACAGTTCTGTGTCAATTATTTCTCCATAAAGAAAAAGGAAAATCAAAGAAAACAGTTATTTACCCTTAACAATCCCACATAAGTGAAAACTATTGGCAGTATAAATGAACAGCCTTTATAAAGACTACTAGAAAATCAGTTTCCAGTTTTTTTGTAAGATTACAACAGCTATGTGTACATAGGGTCATCAGCATTCACTTCAGACTTATTTACTCAAAAGTCAATTACTTATACATCTTTTGTTCAGGTCAGTGGCTCAGTCATGTCCGACTCTTTGTGATCCCATGGACTGCAGCACGCCAGGCTTCTCTGTCCATCAACAATTTCTGGAGCATACTCAAATTCATGTTCATTGAATTGGTGATGCCGTCCAACCATCACATCCTCTGATGTCCCCTTCTCCCGCCTTCAATCTTTCCCAGCATCAGGGTCTTTTCAAATGAGTCCATTCTTCGCATTAGGTGGCCAAAATATTGGAGTTTCAGCTTCAGCATCAGTCCTTCCAATGAATATTCAGGACTGATTTCCTTTAGCATGGACAGCTTGGATCTCCTTGCAGTCCAAGGGACTCTCAAGAGTCTTCTGCAACACCGCAGTTCAAAAACATCAATTCTTTGGTGCTCAGCTTTCTTTAGAGTCCAACTCTCACATTCATCCATGACTACTAGAAAAGTCATAGCTTTGACTAGACGGACCTTTGATGGCAAAGTAATGTCTCTGCTTTTTAATATGCTGTCTAGTTTGGTCATAACTTTTCTTCTAAGGAGCAAGCGTCTTTTAATTTCTTGGCTGCAGTCACCATCCGCAGTGATTTTGGAGCGCTCAGTGTCAGAGTCTGACACTGTTTCCATTGTTTCCCCATCTATTTGCCATGAAGTGATGGGATTGTATGCCATGATATCAGTTTTCTGAATGTTGAGTATTAAGCCAGCTTTTTAAAAAAATTTATTTATTTTAACTGGAGGCTAATTACTTTACAATATTGTATTAGTTTTGCCATACATTGACATGAATCCACCATGGGTGTACATGTGTTCCCCTTCCTGAACCCCCCTCCTACCTCCCTCCCCATACCATCCCTCTGGGTCATCCCAGTGTGCCAGCCAAAGCACCCTGTCTCATGCATCGAAACTGGACTGGCGATTTGTTTCACATATGATAATATACATGTTTCAATGCCATTCTCCCAAACCATCCCACCCTTGCCCTCTCCCACAGAGTCCAAATGACTGTTTACATCTGTGTCTCTTTTGTTGTCTTGCATACAGGGTTATCGTTACCATCTTTCTAAATTCCATATATATGCGTTAGTATACTGTATTGGTGTTTTTCTTTCTGGCTTACTTCACTTGTATAATAGACTCCAGTTTCATCCACCTCATTAGAACTGATTCAGATGTATTCTTTTTAATGGCTGAGTAATATTCCATTGTGTATATGTACCACAGCTTTATTATCCATTTTTCTGCTGATGGACATCTAGGTTGCTTCCATGTCCTGGCTATTATAAACAGTGCTGCAATGAACATTGGGGTACACGTGTCTCTTTCAATTCTGGTTTCCTTGGTGTGTATGCACAGCAGTGGGATTCCTGGGTCATATGGCAGTTCTGTTTCCAGTTATTTTTAAGGAATCTCCACACTGTTTTCCATAGTGGCTGTACTAGTTTGCATTCCCATCAACAGTGTAAGAGGGTTCCTTTTCTCCACACCCTCTCCAGCATTTATTGCTTGTAGACTTTTGGATAGCAGCCATTTTGACTGGCATGAAATGGTAAACTGTGGTTTTGATTTGCATTTCTCTAATAATGAGTGATGTTGAGCATCTTTTCATGTGTTTGTTAGCCATCTGTATGTCTTCTTTGGGGAAATGCCTGTATAGTTCTTTGGCCCACTTTTTGATTGGGTAGTTTATTTTCCTGGAATTGAGCTGCAGGAGTTGCTTGTATGTTTTTTAGATTAGTTGTTTGTCAGTTGCTTCATTTGCTATTATTTTCTACCATTCTGAAGGCTTTGTTTTTACCTTGCTTATAGTTTCCTTTGTTGTGCAGAAGCTTTTAATTTTAATTAGATCCCATTTGTTTATTTTTGCTTTCATTTCCAATATTCTGGGAAGTGGGTCATAGAGGATCCTGCTGTGATTTATGTTGGAGAGTGTTTTGCCTATGTTTTTCTCTAGGAGTTTTATAGTTTCTGGCCTTACTTTTTGATCTTTAATCCATTTTGGGTTTATTTTTGTGTATGGTGTTAGAGAGTGTTCTAGTTTCTTTTTTTTTTACAAGTGGTGACCAGTTTTCCCAGCACCACTTGTTAAAGAGATTGTCTTTTCTCCATTGTATATTTTTACCTCCTTTGTCAAAGATAAGGTGTCCATAGGTGCATGGATTTATCTCTGGGCTTTCTATTTTGTTCCCTTGATCTATATTTCTGTCTTTGTGCCAGTACCATACTGTCTTGATGACTGTGGCTTTGTAGTAGAGCCTGAAGTTGGGCAGTTGATTCTTCCAGTTCCATTCTTCTTTCTCAAGATTGCTTTGGCTATTCGAGGTTTTATGTATTTCCATACAAATTGTGAAATTATTTGTTCTAGTTCTGTGAAAATATTGTTGGTAGCTTGATAGGGATTGAATTGAATCTATAGATTGCTTTGGGTAGTATACTCATTTTCACTATATTGATTCTTCTGATCCATAAACACGGTATATTTCTCCATCTATTTGTGTCCTCTTTGATTTATTTCACCAATGTTTTATAGTTTTCTATATATAGGTCTTTTGTTTCTTTAGGTAGATATATTCCTAAATAGTTTATTCTTTTTGTTGCAATGGTGAATGGATTTTTTTCCTTAATTTCTCTTTCTGTTTTCTCATTTTTAGTGTATAGGAATGCAAGGGATTTCTGTGTGTTGATTTTATATCCTGCAATTTTACTATATTCATTGAGTAGCTTTAGTAATTTTCTGGTGAAGTCTTTAGGGTTTTAGAAGATCATGTTGTCTGCAAACAGTGAGAGTTTTACTTTTTCTTTTCCAATTTGGATTCCTTTTTATTTCTTTTTCTGCTATGATTGCTGTGGCCAAAACTTCCAAAGCTATGTTGAATAGTAGTGATGAGAGTGGGCACCTTTGTCTTGTTCCTGACTTTAGGGGAAATACTTTCAATTTTTGACCATTGAGGATGATGTTTGCTGTGGGTTTGTCATATATAGCTTTTATTATGTTGAGGTATGTTCTTTCTATTCCTGCTTTATGGAGGGTTTTTATCATAAATGGATGTTGAGTTTTGTCAAATACTTTCTCTGCATCTATTGAGATAATCATATGGTTTTTATTCTTCAATTTGTTAATGTGGTGTATTACATTGATTGATTTGTGGATATTGAAGAATTCTTGCATCCCTGGGATAAAGCCCACTTGGTCATGATGTATGATCTTTTTAATATGTTGTTGGATTCTGTTTGCTAGAATTTTGTTAAGGATTTTTGCATCTATGTTCATCAGTGATATTGGCCTGTAGTTTTCTTTTTTTGTATGTGGCATCTTTGTCAGGTTTTGGTATTAGGGTGATACAATAGACCAGTTAGATCTAATTGATAGCTATAAGACATTTCACCCCAAAACAATGAATTTCACCTTTTTCTCAAGCACACACAGAACCTTCTCCAGGATAGATGACATCCTGGGCCATAAATCTAGCCTTGGTAAATTGAAAAAAATTGAAATCATTCCAAGCATCTTTTCTGACCACAATGCATTAAGATTAGATGCCAATTACAGGAGAAAAACTATTAAAAATTCCAACAGATGGAGGCTGAACAACACACTGCTGAACAACCAACAAATCACAGAAGAAATCAAAAAAGAAATCAAAATATGCATAGAAATGAATGAAAATGAAAACACAACAACCCAAAGCCTATGGGACACTGTAAAAGCAGTGCTAAGGGGAAGGTTCATAGCAATACAGGCTTACCTCAAGAAACAAGAAAAAAGTCAAATAAATAACCTAATGGCAACCCACTCCAGTACTCTCACCTGGAAAATCCCATGGGTGGAGGAGCCTGGTAGGCTGCAGTCCATGGGGTCGCTAAGAGTCGGACATGACTGAGCGACTTCACTTTCACTTTTCACTTTCATGCATTGGAGAAGGAAATGGCAACCCACTCCATTGTTCTTGCCTGGAGAATCCCAGGGATGGGGGAGCCTGGTGGGCTGCCATCTCTGGGGTCACACAGAGTCGGACATGACTGGAGCGACTTAGCAGCAGCAGCAGCAGCAGCTACACCTAAAGCAACTAGAAAAGGAAGAAATGAAGAACCCCAGGGTTAGTAGAAGGAAAGAAATCTTAAAAATTAGGGCAGAAATCAATGCAAAAGAAACAAAAGAGACCATAGCAAAAATCAACAAAGCCAAAAGCTGGTTCTTTGAGAAGATAAATAAAATTGACAAACCATTAGCCAGACTCATCAAGAAACAAAGGGAGAACAATCAAATCAACAAAATTAGAAGTGAAAATGGAGAGATCACAAAAGACAACACAGAAATACAAAGGATCATAGGGGACTATCATCAGTAACTATTTGCCAATAAAATGGACAAGTTGGAAGAAATGAACAAATTCTTAGAAAAGTACAAATTTCCAAAACTGAACCAGGAAGAAATAGAAAATCTTAACAGACCCCATCAAAAGCATGGAAACTGAAACTGTAATCAGAAATCTTCCAGCAAGCAAAAGCCCAGGGCAAGCTTCACAGCTGAATTCTACCAAAAATTTAGAGAAGAGCAAACACCTATCCTACTCAGACTCTTCCAGAAAATCACAGAGGAAGGTAAACTTCAAAACTCATTATATGAGGCCACCATCACCCTATGACAGCTTTTTCACTCTCCTCTTTCACTTTCATCAAGAGGCTCTTTAGTTCTTCTTCACTTTCTGCCAAAAGGGTGTTGTTATTTGCATATCTGAGGTTATTGTTATTTCTCCCAGTAATCTTGAGTCCAGCTTTCCAGCTTCATCCAGTCCAGCTTTTCTCATGATGTACTCTGCATATAAGTTAAATAAGCAGGGTGACACTATGCAGCTTGACGTACTCCTTTCCCGATATGGAACCAGTCTGTTGTTCCATTTCCAATTCTAACTGTTGCTTCTTGACCTGCATACAGATTTCTTAGGAGGCAGGCCAGGTGGTCTGGTATTCCCATCTCTTTCAGAATTTTCCAGTTTGTTGTGATCCACACAAGTCAAAGACTTTGGCATAGTCAATAAAGCAGAAGTAGATGTTTTTCTGGAACTCTCTTGCTCTTTCAGTGACCCAACAGATGTTGGATAACTTATTAGCCACATAGAATTTTTTCTTGTCCAGTTTATTTAGGTGGTCTGGCAATATGTAGAGAATACCGAAATATTTAGTTTTCCATTAAAACATAACACTTGAGAGTTTTATGGAATAGACTCATCTATGTGATACAGCAGGATAAATCATTAAAACTTGAATAGGAACAAAAGTCAACTCACCTTGATATGCTTTATCTTTTCATTATAATAATGTTACCATTTATCATTATAAAGCCTCAGTAATGGTTCTGAAGCACTTGTTATACATGCCTTGCCTGATTCTATGACTTCAGTGCTTCTATTTTTCTTATGACAGGATGATGAGATAAGGGAAAGCCGGTTCAGCTTCACAGCTTATGGAATGGGGCCGTGTCTGCAAACCAAAGAAGGTGTGACTCCAAAGGGCCCCAACCATCCTGTCCAAGTAATGCCGAAGAGCCCAGATGAGATGAGGAAGGTCTTTATCGACCGGGCCAAGAAGATTGACACCATCTCACGAGCCTGCTTCCCATTAGCCTTTTTGATTTTTAATATTTTCTACTGGGTTATCTATAAAATCCTTAGGCATGAGGATATTCATCAGCAGCAAGATTAAGTCTTGGGGAGTGTGCAAGTGTACAAATTCAGTGTGTCAACTCAGAGGGAAGGTTTTTGCCATAAGGGGGTGTGTGTGTGTGTGTGTGTGTGTGTGTGTGTGTGTGTGGTATACAAATGATGACCATTGTGCTCAAGTGACATATAGAAAGGTGTTATTATGACTTGCTATGCAAAGTCATGAGGCAGTTATGATTCCTTTAATGAATACAAAATATATGTATTATTGGGATTCTAGTTCATTAAGATTATCTGTTCTGTCACAGTAAATTTTACAAGTGGACATATTATTGTCAGTGTGTTTGTATGTAATATGATGTCACATAATAGTACATGTGAAAACTGCTTTGAAATTCTTTGATTTTTCAATTCAGTATTAAATAACACAAAAGTAAAATTTGCACAGAAAACTTTTAAATAGAAAAAACAGGAAATGTTGAAGATTTTTAAAATGTAGCTTCAGGCTTTAAAATATTTTCTTATACTTGTAGTTACAAAATAGAAAAATAGATAGTTAAGTGACAAATTCACTCAATAATAGTACGAAATTGTACATACGAATGCTATAGAACCAACTTAAGTAATAGAAAATTAAAATCAGAAGATTAAAGTAAGAAACTTTTATTGTTTATGTACTAAATTTAATTGTTTAAAATATCAAATTTTCCTCTTTGGAAATGTTTTTAATGGCCAAAGCAATCATATTATACATAAACTCTACTTTTCTTAACTTTATATATCTGTGAATGAATATAGATATACTAAAAACATAATTGTTTTTTAAAAGTGTTATAGCTATGTATTTTTCTTTGTTGCCAAACACTGAAAAAGTTCAAGCCAGCGTCTTTATTTTATTAGACTTTTAATAGTTGCTTAATCATCTGTAAGTAATTATGTTTATTGTTTTGATATAGTTGAACAAAGTTCAGTAAGACTTTTATATTTTAGTTTAGAATGAGACTTTAAAATTCAATGGGATTATAGTATTTACATTTTGGTAAAAATGAATTTAATAAAAGTGAAAATAGATTTAGGGAGATATTTTTAAAATAAGAACAGACTTCCCATCAAAGTTATATGCGTTCCAAATCCTAGCCCTAAATATAAGGAAGATTTTAATTCTAAATTATATAAATAAATCACTTCTATAAATAAGAATTGATTGTTTTGTATTTCTGAATTAATAGTTTCAATCTATAAGAGATCCACTAGTTGTGAATAATTCTAAATAAAAATTTTACTTAAAACTTATCAGCAACCCCATGGAATTATTTCAACTACAATGGGGCATTAACTCATTTCGTGCAGTGTAATTAAGTGAAAATATATGACAGAGTTTTGGGGTTAAATTAAACCAGACAGATTCTTTTCCAGTTTTGCTATTTTTTGGATTATTTTTGTCATAAATATTGTATTTTTTAAAAGCTCTATAATCCTTTTTAAAAATGTTTAATTACTGGTCAGATTCTCTAGATGGAAACTCAAGCCAAATTACTGAGGGAGAAAGGTTTAATCATGAAAAAAACAACTAACTCAGATTTAAGAGGGATAAATAAGGCACTTTTGAACAAGACACTACTATTTTCTGATCTTTAACTATTATTAAACTAAAAGCAAGAGCTGCCATTTAAAGCTAAAATGTTTCAATATTATTGGACTTTGGTCTACCTAATTGTACTTTTAAAAAAGTAAATTTAAAAATAATGCATATTTGGCATTTTTTGCTACTAAAACACCAAATTTTCTTACTTTGTAGGTACTTTAAAGTACAATTAGGGGGAAAAAAGGGTTTCCATTAAATGAAAATGCCACAGCAGAAGATACTACTATGTACTTTATTTTGAGGACTCTGCATCTCGAGGTTAAACATGTCCTTCTTCACCGAGTGTTTATGAACCAAAATCATGGAAATATATTCTTGTACTAAAGGTAGATTAAAGGTAGATATGTTGTCTGTGTTCTCTGAGGATAAGCTGGTGGGTTTGAATCGATGATAAACTATGTGTTGTCTCATATCTCTGAAATACTTGAACACATTTTTCTATACTTAATACATCTTATTTTTAAAGTTCTTCATCATTGCTTAAATTATATGAATTCTGCCAGAAGCAAATGTACAGTGTTTGCTTAGACATACATAGACATAGGCAATGAACCTATGCCCCTAAAGAAATTTATGAACATCACTTGTTTTTACATTTGAGAATATTAAAAGTATCTTTTTTTTAAAGCTTGAAACTTGGAATATAAAAATACTAGCCACAAGGGTGTTGATATGGTTGAAATCTCTCTTTCTCAAAAGAATTAAATTTTACTTAGGTATATATATTTAACATTGTCTCCCTATGCAGAGAAAATACTCTGAAAAAAATTTGTTTTAATTTAAAATGGAGTTCCCTGGCAGTCCAGTGATTCAGACTCTCTGATAGGGTAACTAAGATCCCACATGCCACATGGTACAGCCAATAAATAAATAAATAAAATACTCTGATGTTTCACTCATATGGTAACAGTGACATCGCAAATATATCTGAATGCAAAAGGTTTAAAGGAACCTGTCCCCTTCAATGAACTCCTCAATTCAGATCAGTTCAGTCACTCAGTTATGTCCGACTCTTTGTGACCCCGTAGAATGCAGCACACCAGGCTTCCCTGTCCATTACCAACTCCCGAAGATACCCTTTAAAATGAACTCCTAGATACCCTTTAAAATGGTGAAACTTTATTGTAATTAGCATCCTAAGGCAGTATTTGCCTAAATGAGCCCTGTGTCAAACCCTGATATTTCAAATTAAACCAATCGCAAATCTGTTAATGATGTGCAAATTAAAATGTGTGCATATGCCCTGAGTACCCACACATAGGTTGAAATTCTAATATGGATATTCTGAAGCATTTTGAAATAGTCACATTAGGAAGTTTGTTATTTTCCTACATGCAGTTTGCTTCACTTTTTTTCTAATTTTGTATCTCAACCACTGAAATCTGTGGTTGCATGTGAATTTTAGGAAACCTTGTATTGATACCTTGACATATACTGTATAACATCTTTTTCTTTTCCAGCTATTAGAATTGGAGTTTAATTATTGTGAGGACCTAGAGCTTTCTTTACTATTTAAAACAGATTCCAGAAAGTTGCTGTAGAAGCAGAAAGCCAAGGTTTTCTAAAATGTCTCCATACTTTTTGGTTGTTTCTCCAGAACACTTACTCACCTGGAGAGCCTATGCCACTCGCAGCTGCTGAATTTAAGGGACTGTTCTGACTACTTATCCTATAGTCAATTTCTATTCTATAGGTATATTCATTCTAACAACTTTAATTTTAAATTACAGATGCTTTCAATCTATATATCCCTAAAATATGGATACATGCATTGTGCTTATAAATTCCCAGGATCTTATGGAAGATAATGGAAATTTTAGGGCAAAACAGTGAGCAAATGAGGCTGCATGTTTGATGGAAGAGAGAAAGTTGTTAACTGTTTTAGCACTCTGTGCAACTCATGTAGTTTTTAAGATTTTAAGAGAAAAATAAGTGTATCCTCCATACTATACATTCCCTTTTCTGAATGTCTTTCACCCTGTTTTTAAGAATATACTTTTCTATTCTTAACATGATATACCTCAACCTGCTTCACTTTGGAAGACTGAGTTATATTGGCAGCTAAATCGTTCTTTCATCTACAAAGTACACATTCCATGAAAAGTACTCAAGGAAAGATGGGACTTGCCAATATTAAACATAGAAAATTCTTTCAATATTAAATAAATAGGAAGTGGGCAACACTGACATTCACAGATGTCCCCTAACAACCTGGTAGAGCCCTCTCAGAATGAAACTCAGAAGGCATATAAGCCACAGTTCTTAGACCAATGAATCATTATTAATCTTTGAGGTCCTGTCTCCAACTCTAAATAGATTTCACAGACCTTGAAACATAGATAACAGGAAAAGTTCTCAAAATTTACGAGCATATACCATCTGTATTTCTCATCTAGTTGATGCTGACCTAGTAAAGAAAAGCAAAACACCCTAAGGACACGGCACTGGCTTTTATATAGTCTGTCTGTCCATACTCATTAATGCTGACAAGGCAAAGACTTCAAGGTAATGAACTTGACTGAAACACATTAAGAGAATAAGTATAGGTTCCACCTCAAGGCATTTTAATTTTAACAGTCTATCCAAGGAAAATATCATCAATGAAACTGAGCCTATATATTAATATTTATGTTAGTTCATTTAAGGGATTAGTTGGAAATTGTTTCAGTGACTCAAAGAATTGTTTCTGCACCTGTGTAATTGTAAATTTGTCTTTTGGGTTATATTTACTTATCAAGCACAAATATGGTAATGACATTTTGCTTGTTCATTTGGGTATTCAGTTTTTAAACTAGATCATTTTATTGCCTGCCCTTGGCTTTTGGACTGAGTTACATGCGATTATGGAGGTATTGGAACTTTTAGCACCATCGTCAGCTCTGGCAGACTACAAAAACTTGCCACTGTTATGTGCGTTTCAGAGAAGAATTGAGTTGCAAAAATTGCGCAACTTTTTAGTGACAAATTTCAATATATCTTAAAGCTGTATCCTGAACTGTCTAATTTGCTGAAGCAAAACTAAAGGATTTTCTGGTGCAGTTTTTCCAATATTTTTTGACAAGCCCACTTTCCTTAGCTGAACCTTCCTGAACAATGGGCAGTGGAAAGGTAAGACCATGAGGCTTAGAATTCCAAAAAAGACTGAAATTTTGAATATAATGGCAACCAAATCTTATTCTCCACAATGCCTACGTAATTCCTTACTGTATCCTCTTCTTGGGACCATTCATAACAGTGCAGAAACAATCTTGTCCATCCCAGTGATCAGTGAGTAACAACCTTTAACTAAACAAACAGTCACCATCTCAGTTTCCATGGTGTATTTTAGACCTCGAAGTTCACCAACTCATCTCTTTAATGAAGGATGCTAAAAAATGATAAGAATTAAAGTTTGTGTCTGGAAAACAGTGGGGTGCTTTTCAATTAAATATTTCGTAAACTACAGTGTATATGAACACACAGGTTTCCCTTTGCTTGAATACAAATAAAAATACCCATAATATCTGATCTGCCTTCCTCAGCAGATGCATTGGTTTTTATTTTCTGGTTCAAGTACTACAAAGAGTGATGAAAAGTGAAGTGAAAATGTTAGTTACTCAGTCGTGTCTGACTCTTTGAGACCCCATGGACTGTAGCTTGCCAGGTTCCTCTGTCCACAGGATTCTCCAGGCAGAAATACTGGAGTGGGTAGCCATTCCCTTTTCCCAGGGATTGAACCTGGGTCTCCTGCATTGAAGGCAGAGTCTTTACCATCTAAGCTACGAGGGAAGGCCCAACAAAGAGTGATAAAATATAGCAACCTAGTTTTATTCTTACTGCTATATAAACTCTCTATGAGTAAATGACTAGGACACAGTAGGAAGGAACTGTGTCAATTTAATAACTTTAAAATTAAACTTTTATCCCAGCCACCATTCCTCTTTAAAAATATCCTCAACTTCCATAAGGAAACGGCTGTTGTTCTAATTACCTAAAAAAGTGAAGCACATGTTCTTTGATAACAAGGATGCCTAGAGTCCATGTGTAAAATATAGCCCCCAAGGATTTGAAAATAACTTGGGCAGGGAAAATATTCTGGAGAAGCTTCTATCAGAAATCAGCCTAAAAACAGAATCCTGAGCCAGTTGCTAGGATACTCTTACTCATTTTTCCTTCCACCATTTTTATGTTGCCCTCATCTCTTTCCTTCCCTTCTCACAAACACACACACACTTATCGTTGCTGCTGTGGGATAAATTGGAAATGCAAAGAAAGTCAGCTTTTCTAGGAAGATGCTCTTAATTCTGTGATGTGTTTCGTAATATCAGTGATTTCTGGTGGGAAATACGAACAGTGTAGTCATTTGATTTGGCCATCTCTTATTTATGAAACCAGAATATTTTGGCTCAACAACATAAGAACAAAGCTATGTGGGTCAAATTTTTCTCCGACTATTAATGATAGAGTTCTAAAACACTGCTTGGACTGTGTTTGAAGAATGACTAAATATTTGCCAAACAGTTCTTCCAAAAGACAATCAGTAATGACTAGTACTACGTATAAAACACACTAAAAGGGTTTTGATGGTGGTAGAGTATTATTTTAAAAAATAGTGATTTTGATTCCTGGCTGTACCTTAATATCCCTTACACACATTTTTGAACATGTATACATGCTGGTGTTCAACGTGAGAGTTTATAATTCAATCATTGGTTTAACAAACATTCCTGAAGTACCTTCTAGGTACCTGGCATTGTTGTGAGTGTTGAATTCAGTATATTCAGAGTAAGTATGGAATTCTGGGTTATTGACAAGAGTTCCACAAGTGAGAACAATTGACATGAACATACACAAACCTATTTTTCATATAATACTCAATTTATCACTGAATGTTTTATAATGTTTCTTTCTTCATATTCATTGTAATTATTTCTCATTTGTATCCTTATAATTAAAAATTAAAAATAAACCTTTGAGTTGTTTCAGTTCACCTTTCCTTCCAGTGTCAGAATCTTCACCATCTCTGGTACATTCCTGGTACAAAATTATCCACATTCTCGTGACACACTTAGAGCAGCAGAGAATTCATTACCCTGAATGCAGCCTCTTCCACTGTAACACAGCTTTAAGTGATTTAAAAAAAAGTTTATCAAGAAATGACTTTGACTTCATATATTCCAACTAAGTCTCCCCCATCCCCTTAAGCACAGTGCATCATGTGTCTTTTCCTATCTACTTCCTGTGTGGGGGCTTCATCAATATTCCTTTTTAATCCCCTATCACTAGCTTTATTCTAATTTAAGTAAATTATTGATACACTTGTGTTCAACAATGAGATGCTTCAGGTGCATAAAACAATGAAATTTAAAATTATCTTTGTCAATAAATAGAAATTGATAAAATTCTATGTAAATCATTTTAAATGTCTTCCTATAATGTGGCAATAATTTTCAATTAAGTGTTTAACAATGTATTTCATGATATGAATCTGTTTAGAAAAAAAAAAAAAGAACCCTAATGGGCTTCCCTGGTGGCTCAGATGTAAAGAATCTGCCTATAATGTAGGAGACCAGGATTTGATCCCTGGGTCGGAAAGATCCCTTGGAGAAGAGAGTGGCTACCCAGTCCAGTATTCTTTTCTTTTTTAAAATTTGGTTGCACCATGTCTTAGTTGTGGCATGTGGGATCTAGTTCCCTGACTAGGAATCAAACCTGGGTTCCCTGCATTGGGAGTCTTAACTACCAGACCACCAAGGAAGTCCCATACTCCTGTATTCTTCCCTGGAGAACCCCATGGACAGAGGAGCCTGATGGGCTGCAGTTCATGGGGTCTCAAAGAGTCAGACACAATTCAGTGACTAACACTTTCACTGTATCAGTGAAACATAATATTTTCTGAACTGAACTGAACTGAATATTTTCAGAGCAAAGCTATTAATATAATAAAAATTTAATGAATGAAGTTGTTTTAATTGTTGATTTTTTATTTTCTGGGATGGTTTTAGCCAAGGTGTCTTCAGGCAAACCCACTACATATTCATTATTCAGTCTGGCTTGTAATGTAAATGAAGAGTAAGACCCTGTGGATCAAAGGTCAGGAAAGGTTCAGAGTGAGACTGTAATGAACATGCTTGAATAATTTTGCACTCCTTCACCTTCATCTCTATGAATTATGCAATGGCTTTTCCTTAAATTTGTATTTTAATGTAAGATAGATTATGATACTTGGGAAAGATGGAACTAGACTGCCTTTCTATGAATATTATATAACCTGCTGTGGAAAACAAAATGAAAAGAAAATGTGCCATATATTTTCAATGTACTATTATAATGTCATATACAGTGGTTTATTATTCCTGAGCCAAGATGTCTAAAAGACTACCAAAAAAAGTACAGCTATTCTATGGTGTTATTTATTTTTTTCTGTAGATTTAAAATGCGTCTTCCTGAGTCTGATGTCTGTCTACTTTCCTGTCCAGATGATGTCATATTTTTCAGGAAACTATGCTGAAAATATATTTAAAATTGTATGCATTGTTTTATCAGCTTGTTCCTCTTTGTATGATCTTTAGTTCAATTCTGAAAGTTACAAATTCTCAAATCAGAGTCATTAACTCATGTACAATATATAATATTTATCATGTAAGTATAGATAATTTGATCAGAAACAATAAAAATTAACTCTTTTCAAGAATATGAATAACTCTTTTGTCCCATTTTTTTGAGTTTTATGAAAGGGTCATGTTTTCTGCATTTCTGATGGAAGTTATTATACAGAGATTACAAACTTGGTAATACACCATTCAGAGAAGACTGAATATATGTATATCATTACAGAAAAAGTACAGTAAAGAGGCTGGTGAATGGAACTTTTCAACTTAGAATAGAATGAGAGAAGATGTATGACTATATAGAAAAATTATTTCACATTATTTTTTAATAAGTTGTGTTTGTTTGAAAGTCTTTTCCTTAAAATCTCTTTGTTGAATAAACCACTTTTATTTAATTTGCCCATAGAGACCATTTCAGAATAAAATGTTGGTCTTTTCTATTTTTAGAATTTTGGTGTGGTGTTTTCCTCCATATGGTGATGCTAGAGTTTAGTGATAATACAATAGTTGGCAAAGAAATAAAGAAAATTAATGTGTCAGAAATTAAGAAATTATTGCAATATGATCTGTGACAATTGGTTTTTCGTTTTCGAAGTACTTGTAATTTAAATGTAGTTTTATGTTTATGGAATGCCCAAGGTTCAGGAAAATTGATGGACTGGAAATCGCTTGCTACTTTGGCATTGTGTTTTCCTTAATGACCTGGCCTTTACTAACTTCTTGAGTCGCAGTTGAATGGTTCATACCACAGTGTCAGTGGAAACTCTTGACTGAAATGCTGTCATTGTAGGAGACAGGAAGAATAAAAGAAAAGCAGGCCCCAGCAAGGGCTGCAAAATAAATTTATAATTATTGATAAACTGGATGCTATAAGGCATGTGACTCTTGGAACCAGTCCAGAGGGGACAGTTCATAATCTTGAAAACAAGATATGATCCTGGGGTCGGAAAACCGACCCCAGATGGTTTCTCAACTGGCGTCTCAGAGTGACATGTTTTACTTTTCTGGTGGAAAATCTATAGATAAGAGTATTAGTCTTAGTTACTGATTTGTTATTGATTACTGTTGCTTAATTACTCAACGGCTAATGATCATTTTGTTCTTTGACCCTGAAGGCCACATAAGTTATAGTTTAACTCCCTGTTTATTCTTTCATGTCATAGACTCAAGCAAGGTCATCTCTAAGTATTAAGTGCTAGAGATATACCTGGGTGAAAGACATTTAACCAAAATGTACATGAATAAGCATCATGTGCACAACTTATTGATAAACTATAACTTAAAACAATCAATGTGTATTTTCATGGTTTAAAATATTATTATTCTCTTAGATTTTCTATTTTCAGTACCACTGAATTGTTTGTTTATTCTTGGTATTTTATTCCAGTTTACTCTTGCTGACAGTTACTTTCCTGATCAACTTATTTTCCCTCTATATACGTATTTCTTGTTTCTAACTTTGTACAGTTTCCATTGCTAATTACCTGTTCATGGAAAAATTAAATTGGAATGAGACTGTCATTTACTGAACCATGGGACAGTGAAAATATGTAGCTATCTTGCTATTGTTTCCTTATATTTGACCCTGTGTGCTGTCTTACTAAGTTTTCTCAGTAAGTAGTCTTTACCCCAGTGGTGTGCTGCTCTGAAAAGCCCACTCAGGACACTGGGAACTTGGGGTTGTTCTCACTCATGGTCCCAGATGTAACAAGAGGCATTAGCGGCCTAAAGACTATTCTCCAAACAAGGTATACTAATTAGAAATCTAATGACAACATCTGCTTTTCTAGCTTCATGGCCCCTGGTCTTCCAAATGGGTCTCTGTTTAAGCCATCCAAAAAATAATCAATCATTCTTTTGAGATAATGTCAGATTCATTTTCTTCAGAGTAAATAAATAAATTAGGCTCTTTTAAATAGTTACAGAAGTAATCATATTTATAGATTTATAGGGTCTTTTTTGAAACAGTTACTTTTCTCCAAAAAACTGATTTTGTACAGAATGACCTAGCTTGAAATACTTATTCTATGAAAGATCATTCTTGTGAGTGCAAGCTTGCATTTATTAAGTGACTAGTCAAAAAATATGGAATGAAATGTAAATAAGAAAGCAAGGGAATTCAATTTCCAAATTATTTAAAACAGAGTAGAAACTCCAACAGTATAGTTTTTCTTTGTTTTTTTTTTTTGTTTGTTTTAGTTGCTAGGAAATTGCTGCTAGGAGGTTGACAATGGATTATTGCATCCCTTGAAAGAAATAATGTTTTAATTGGTTACTTCATATTTAGTAAATACCAGAAGTCTACCTGTTGGTAATATTATCTCTGAGTAATACTATCTTTCTTTGTTCCCATCATCATCAACAAATCTTCCTGAGTCCCTCCTGATTAGGCAGTGGAAACCCCAAGTGGCGGTGAGCAGGAAAGCTGCTTCCACATTCAGGAGCAAAACAAGAAAGAAAACATTTGCAGGAACCATGTGTCATGGATCAGAAGCTTATTTCATGCACACTTCATGTCAGTACTGTTTATGAGCAATAAGTAATCTCTATACAAGACTAAACCTTTTCTAAAATTAAGGAAGTTAATGTGTTGCATTTAATAAATTTAAATACTTTTCTAATTCATATATTGATTCCATTTTTTCCACATTGAATGAAAAAGAGGAAGCATGAGAAATAACTAGAAATAATATAGTCTTTGTAATATACTTTGAGTCTGAAAAATCAGAACCTATTTGCTGATGCTAAATTGGTTATGTTAAAAATGTCTTTTTCATACTGTCTGCAAAGTTGACTAGTGGAAATACTGGGATATATAAAAAATGTTACTTTATTTATTTAAAGAAACACACCTAGGGAAAATATATTTATATTATTTATTCACCTGACAGACAATATAGTTTCTAAAAGGGAAATTTAAGAAGTAATATTAATGTGATAGTATTTAATATTATTAACATATTTGTATTACCTTTTATATTACATTGGTATTATTTATGATAAACATGTATGCCTTTTAATATGTGTTATACATTGTATTCTTAAGCAACAAAATATGACAAGCTCACATGCCATTATCAGCATAATTAACTCTCTGGTCAATGTGCTTGATTTTTATGACTCAGAAAAGTAATTACAGAATATAAAGGTAACTTATAATTGTCTGTTTTAATATCATTATTCTCCATTATTTCCTAAGTGAAATGGCCAAAACACCTTTGGCATCTTCAGTAAACATTACAACTACTAACTCAGTACATACCGACTTGTCTTTGCTAAATAAGAAAATAAATCACAACCATCTTGTACTAGGCCCTATGTACCCTTGGTTTCAAATAAGTTCTCAGAATTGTTTAAAGAATAATTACTCCATATCCAGAATTTTCTTTAAATTTCCTGTAAATGAAGACTTTAGATTATGTTCATAATGTACTTATTATTATACATATATATATATTTGTTATTTATTATATTTTCAAAGAATATACATTCTTTCCGTTTATAAATGTAAGCTGCTCTGGGTCTAAGCCACAAGATGGCTCCCTCCCATTGGCTTGGGAATTTTAAATGTCACTTCATTGAGTATTTAGGGCAAGATTTTCATACAAGAGTGTATTTATATAGACTGAAAATAAATTGTACAAATCAGTATAATCCTGCTCTTTAACAGCTTTACTAAGCAGAGTTTTGAGGGATAACTTATTCAAAACCCTTATGTTGCAAGTGATGAAATGGAGCCTAAAGATACAGGTAGTTTTGCTCCATGCTTCGGATCCCAGTAACTACAGAAATGGCTAAATTTCGGATCCCAGACCGGTCCTCTCAGTTGGTCCTTGTTCTTGATCTTCACATGGAGATAAGAAGACCCTGGTTTGCTCTGATCAGAAGTTCTAAGATAAACATTAATATCTTTCTGGAGTGACAATTTCACTATAGAGTCTGAGACACCTATATCATGAAAGAAATTTAAAATTAAAATGAGTATCAGATGCTAAAGAGAAATTCCAGAGTCACAGAGAGAAACCTTATTTTTCTTTCTTTTTTTTATTTTTTATTTTTTTAATTTTAAACTCTTTAATTCTTACATGCATTCCCAAACATGAACACCTCTCCCACCTCCCTCCCCATAACATCTCTCTGGGTCATCCCCATGCACCAGCCCCAAGCATGCTGTATCCTGCGTCAGACATAGACTGGCGATTCGATTCTTACATGATAGTATACATGTTAGAATACCATTCTCCCAAATCATCCCACCCTCTCCCTCTCCCTCTGAGTCCAAAAGTCCGTTATACACATCTGTGTCTTTTTTCCTGTCTTGCATACAGGGTCGTCATTGCCATCTTTCTAAATTCCATATATATGTGTTAGTATACTGTATTGGTGTTTTTCTTTCTGACTTACTTCACTCTGTATAATCGGCTCCAGTTTCATCCATCTCATCAGAACTGATTCAAATGAATTCTTTTTAACGGCTGAGTAATACTCCATCGTGTATATGTACCACAGCTCTCTTATCCATTCATCTGCTGATGGATATCTAGGTTGTTTCCATGTCCTGGCTATTATAAACAGTGCTGCGATGAACATTGGGGTACATGTGTCTCTTTCAATTCTGGTTTCCTCGGTGTGTATGCCCAGCAGTGGGATTGCTGGGTCATAAGGTAGTTCTATTTGCAATTTCAACTCCATTCCAGTTTTATCAGGGATTCTTGCTGGAAGCCATGCAGTTGCTCCTGAGCTAATATAAGGAGTATAAATACAGAGTCAGCACCACTGGGGATATATATTAAATCTGAAGACAAGAAAACATATGTAGGGGTCTGACATCATCTACATTTCAAGTTCCACTTCTGTGTGCTTTGTTTCATGTCATCTCACTCTTCCACAATTGGTTGGATGCCAGACAGTTGGAAATGCTACATGTGTGCTCAGTTGCTCAGATATGTCTGACTCTTTGCAACCCCATGGACTGTAGCCCGCCAGGCTCCTCTGTCCATGGGATTTCCCAGATAAGAATATTGGAGAGGGTTGCCACGCTCTCCTCCAGAGGATCTTCCCAATCTAGGGATTGAACGCATGCTTCTGGGTCTCCTGCTCCGGCAGGCAGATTCTTTACCACTGAGCCATCATGGAAGCCCCATGTAGCACCGGGAAATGGTACATGTAGAGACAAAAAAAAAAAAAAAAAAAAGGAAAGAAGACGAAAGCTCTTACTCTGTCTCTATACTATCCCAGCATATGAAGCAACTCCATCTTAAAACACTGACATGATTGGTTTAATTTCTTTGAGTGACCTGGCCACTCATACTGTAGAAGTCATAGGCCCACATATCACATATTTAAGAGAAATGATCTATGGAAAATTAAAATACATTTTCAAGATGACCTAGTTTTAGTTCAATCATGAGTCATATTATTTGTCTGTTTCAATGCAGGATTTAAAATCTATACTTTCAAAAAAGCAACAGTGTCCCAATCATATTCCTTAAACTGCAAAAACTTGTTAATTTACATCTTTCCTTTTACTTTTTCTCTCTAGCTTTCAATATATGGATACATTTCATTTGTAATTTGTTTCAATTTAATAATAAAAAGGAGGCTATTTTAATTAGACATTAAAAACGTTCATCTCATGCAAAAATCCCTGGGTTTGAAAAGCATTTAGATAAAATCTCTTTATTCATCTCTGCTCTATGACATCCCAAAGAAAAATAAATACATTGCAAGTCAACTTTTTACATGGTGAATTTTTAATTTAAGGAAAAAATTATAGGTGACTTACTCCAATTTCAAAATAATTTAAAAACATAGGAATTGACAGCAGCCTTGAAATACCATGCTAAACCTGCTGAAACTGTAATATGTAGAAACATGCATCGGAAAAAGAAAGCAAACATGAAATTATTTGAATTGACGTAATGTTTGAAAGTTAAACTAGGAACCTCTTTGCTTTTTATTACTCACCTTTATGTCTTTCTTTAAGTATGTATTATTCTTCAATAAATCTATGACATTTTTATTGCTTGTTTGATGGTCAGCATAAAAGCTGAAACTATGAGTTTACTCTTACTTTCTGTACATTTACTAAGAAAATTTCCTTACAATATTGTTGCTTAGCTGCCATTTCCAAAACCTGAAAAGCAAGCACATAAATCAAGCCATAGTCATGGCTGAAATAAATCACAAGAATTTTCAATGAATATAATATTTTTCATATGACTTCTTCTGGCAAGTTAGAAGCCATCACAATAAAGTCGGATTGAGTTTCACTGAAATATTTCAAGATAAATACATTATCTGCTTCTTCAAAATTTATACCTGCCTATGTCACCACCACGTTTTAGAATCTAGGGGAGATTAATGAGATTCAGGTTTCCTGCTTTATATGTACCACACGAAAAGAGATCATCGACCCATGTAAAAGCTACCTAAACCTTGGGAGTGGTCAAGAAGCAGTCCAGTTGCCTCTGAGCCAGATTAATTTTCTCTAGTCATTGCTAATGAAAAAACGAACAACAACAACAACAAAAGAGGTGTGGAAAAAAGAGTACTCGAGGCCCAAACCGTGTGGTTTGGCCTTTGGTATAGATGCTAAAAATCACAGCCTACTGCCTAGTGTTAGATGTGTCTCTCTGCACCTTTCTTTAATCTTAGTGTCACTCCACACATGAAGCCATGAGCAAGCTGTTCCTTATATACAAGACTAATATTTTTAAAAATCTATTGATGGAGTTAAAAGTCTAGAAATGAAGATCAGGATCAACAGAACACACACACATTCTCCCTAATTCATATCTCTAATACCACGCAACTATAAATCTTCTAATATCCCCAATAGAACTGCATTCTTAAAAGTAGAGACTTTTTTTTAATTGGAGTATAATTGCTTTACAATGTTATGTTAGTTTCTGTTGCACAATAAAATGAATCAGTTATATGCAAACATATATCTCCCCCCCCCAACTTAAGCCTCCCTCCCATCGCCCCATCCTACCTCCCCAGGTCATCACAGAGCACTGAGCTGAATGAGCTTTACAGCAGGTTCCCACAAGCTCTGTATTTTACACATTGCAGTATATTTATGTCGATCCTAATCTCCCAGTTCATCCCATCATCCCCTTCCCACTCCCAGGTCCACATGTTTATTTTGTATGTCTGCATCTCTATTCCTGCCCTGGAACTAGGTTCATCTGGACTATTTTTCTAAAGTCTACGTACATGTGTTTACATATGATATTTGTTTTTCTCTTTCTGACTTACTTCACTCTGTTTTTGTAACCTTAACATCAAGTACTTATCTAGTAAGTGATCAACCAATATATAATTGCTTTATAAATAAATTAATGAACTATAGCAAAGTACCAAACGTTGGCTACTGTAGAAATTGAGGCATATAATGAGCTTTCAGAATGCTCCTAACCTGGCTTCCCTAATAATTCCCTTTAAAAATTAAATATAAATATTCAGAATAGAAATAAGCACCAATCCAGTCTATGGCAGTTAATTTGCTTTATGCTTGTTGCTGTTGTTCAGTCACTAAGTTGTATCTGATTCTTTGTGACCCCATGGACTGAAGCACCCCAGGTTCTGTGTACTCCACTGTCTCCCGCAGTTAGTTCAAATTTATCAGTTGGTGATACAATCTATCCATCTCATCCTCTACCGCTCCCCTTTCCCCTTTTGCCTTCAACCTTTTCCAGCATCAGGGTCTTTTCCAATGGGTCAGCTCATCACATCAGGTGGCCAAAGTATTGGAGCTTCAGCTTCAGCATCATCCTTCCAGTGAATATTCAGGGTTGATTTCCTTTAGGATTAACTAGTTTGATCTCCTTACAGTCCAAGGGATGCTCATGAGTCTTCTCCAGCACCACAATTCGAAAGCATCAATTCTTTAGCCCTTAGCCTTCTTTATGGTCCAACTCTCATACCTAGAAACAACTACAGGAAAAATATTTATGCTTTATGCTTATGTCCTTCTTATTAGCTGGAGTTAAATTATGTTTTTGTAGTTGATAAAAGAAGGCATTTTAGTGCTCTAGATGTCTCTCACGTTCAGAATTTATGGTCCCATACATACCTTGAGTTTGGGAAGTTGAGAGTAGAAGAGAATCTGACCCACTAAATATAATAATGAATTTTTTATAGTAAACAATGTAATAGAAAAACACTTAAAATTTAAAATAGTTTTCTATTTGCCCTCCCCAAATAATATTATTATAAGGTGAACTTTAATTCATACCTAGTCTGTTAATCACACTGTTCCCCAAATTATCAACAATCATTTGCCACTATCCAGATTATTTAGTATGATTTAGTTTGTATATCGTTACCACTACAATTGCTGAATTTGTGTTTCCTTTTGGTTTATTCTAAATTCCTTCTGACTCTATCCAGATTTTTTCAATCAGTGAAACTATTCCTAATCAATGTGATCCTCTATTTATTGTTTTCTCACAGAAAATAAAACCAGGAGAATTTTCTCCTAGACAGTTGTACTTAGTTCTTTGGGGGGGCTATAATTTATTCATAAATATAGCAGGATAGAAACTGTCAGCAGCACTCTACAGAATGTGCTTGGGGTATATACAAACCAGGGGAACAGGTGAAAAAGCAACTCAATAAGACATTTACTACCATTTGCAAGAGGTTGCCTTGGAAACAAGTTCATACCTCAGGGAATAAATCTGAAAGCCACCTGCAGCATTTTAAACATTTTAATCATTTTGCACTAGTGAATTTCAATGGGATTTGTTCATCTTTAAGTTTCAACAAACGTTACTCCAAGGGCCTCCTAAGTATATATCAAAAACATCTGTGGTAACTTTGGGGATCTTGGAGAATTCCATCAAAATTCAATAAACTGAAAGAAAAATGAGAAGACAGATGATATTCAAAACATGTATGTAAGTAATTTACTGTGAACATAATCCTCTGTGTTCTGTGTCAGCACTGTTGTAAATTGAAGAGACAGTGTGAGGTCAACTGGTATTGTGTATGGATTTCAATCATTTGCATATTTTCAACCATTTTGCATAATTCCACAGAACAAAACAATCTAAAGGAGATGCAAAAACATAACTGTATCTGAGCCAGTAGAGATTTACTATGTAGCAAAGGTGAGAATCACATGAAAAACTTTCTTAAAGGTGTTATATAACAAACAAGTCATCTTTCAGAGGAATTACCATAGTACCCAGAGGCTAGCTGTGATATGTCCATTCGCCCCTATGACTCAGAGCTTCTGATGAATAAAAGAAATTAATATGCACTTCCCTCTGAGAATTACTGTGATTCACCATGATGTTACTATGTGTGACAATGTGTGCTTCTATAGTGATTGATGGTTCTGGGAAGATTTCAAGGAAGAAAAATGATTACCTTCTGATATAATTGGCGACCAACATTACTAACAGTACTATCACTTCATCCTCCCATAATATTTATAATACCTTATGTAGAGATACTTGTGAAGATATGTATGTTAAAGACTGAATAGAAACCCTGTGCTCCAGAAAATTAATGAGATACGAGGTGAGTATTCTTTGAGAAGGATCATATCCATATAAATGTAGTTACTCAGACACAAAGGGTATTCTACCACAGATGTTTTAAAAGGTAGCAGAAAAAGTAGCTAAGACACAAACACTGGAGCCTAACTATCTGATTAAAAACTTGGCTGCACCATTTAGTGGTTGTCCGTGGAACTACCAGCACCATCTATCTTAGATGAAAATTTTAAACTTTGCTTTCCCCTTATTTCCTCTTCTGTAAAACTTAGATATTTTAATAGAATTATCATGAAAACTTAATGCATCATTATTTGTTAAAAAACTTTAAATAATGCTTATGAAAATGAAATACAAAGGTCTTAAAAATTTATTTTCATTTTCCTTCCTATTTGCTATAATTTTAGAGTTTACTTTCACATGGTTTTTATATTTTTGTAAGTAATTTATGATTTTAAACTGTCAGTTATCTGCAGGAATAGGGCTAACCTGTATAATCAAAGTCCACTGATAACCATAATGCTTTGTTTTTTAACTTTCTATTTTATATTGAAGTATAGCCAATTAACAACGTTGTGATATTTTCAAGTGAATAGCACAGGAACCCAGCCATACATATACACACATCCATTCTTCCCCAAACTCCCCTCCCATCCAGGCAGCCACATAATATTGAGCAGAGTTCCCTCTGTGATAACATGTTTTTAGACTCCTTCAGACTGAAAGGAAAAAAGGCACATTTGTATTAATTCAGGTGACACAGTTTTGTTATAAAAATATGGAGAAAATTATAAAAATAATCCAATGCTGCTGGAATATAAATCCACAGGGCTAAGAACTCTCTCCTGTTCATGCATATGCACTTGGCACAGAAGCAATTGATAAGTATCTGTGGAATGAGAAATGAATACTGCTGCTGCTGCTAAGTCGCTTCAGTTGTGTCTGACTCTGTGCGACCCCATAGACAGCAGCCCACCGGGCTCCCCCGTCCCTGGGATTCTCCAGGCAAGAACACTGGAGTGGGCTGTCATTTCCTTCTCCAATGCATGAAAGTGAAAAGTGAAAGGGAAGTTGCTCAGTCGTGTCCGTCTCTTAGCGACCCCATGGACTGCAGCCTACCAGGCTCCTCTGTCCATGGGATTTTCCAGGCAAGAGTACTGGAGTAGGGTGCCATTGCCTTCTAAATCAGTATTCCCAGACCTTGAGAAGCCATCCAAAACACACACTGGAACACTGGTAATTGTCACCAGCTGGTCACACCCTCACAGCTTCCTCATTGCTTCCTACTCTCCGTGGCTCACTATTCCAAGGCTCTGGCTTTCAAACATACTCCTAATTTATTTCAACTGCTTCCATGAATAATGACTGAGTTATTCTCCCCTTGCTTTTTCTCCATGTGTAGTAGCTGCTTCAAACTTGTCATGTCTCTACACGGCCAGTTTCTGTTCCCATTATCAACTGCTAATCTCCTTATTTGGCCTCCTGGTTGTCATTACCAATTACTAAGCTCCTCAGTCATTGTTGTTCAGTTACTCAGTCATGTCCAACTCCTTGCGACCCATGGACTACAGTAGACCAGGCTTCCCTGTCCTTCACTATCTCCCAAAGTTTACTCAAACTCATGTCCATTGAGTTGGTGTTGCCATCCAACTGGCTCATCCTTTGCTGCACCCTTCTCCTCCTGCCCTCAATCTTTCCCAGTATCAGAGTCTTTTCCAGTGAGTCTGTTCTTTGCATCAGGTGGCCAAAGTATTGGAGCTTCAGCTTCAGCATCAGTCCTTCCAATGAATATTCAGGGTTGATTTCCTTTAGGATTGACTGGTCTGATCTCCTTGCAGTCCAAGGAATTCTCGAGAGTCTTCTCTAGCACCACAATTTGAAAGCATCAGCTCTTCCCTAACATTCATATATGACTGCTGGAAAAACTGGCTTTGATTATACTAGATTTTTTTTTCCCCTCTTAGTTTTGACTAGGTCCCCTAGTTAAACTCCACAAAACCAAGAATTTAATGGTTGGGACCATCACATTCCAATATAGTCTGCTTCGAGTGGGCAGAACTTTGCATCTCTGTTAGGTCTTAATCTGTTATCCACTTTATTACATTGGCCAAATTTGGCTTGGGTAACCACTTCCTGTTTCATTAGCTGTGGCCAATATAAAAGAGTCATCTAATATAGTGATAGGAATGCTAGAACATATAATCTGTGTGTAAGAAAAGTTTAAGGAGACTGTAAGAATAACAGTCATTTGGAGTTCTCCAGAAAAGGACCCAATATACAGCAAAATGTTTACTTGTCCTATCCAAGACAAATTCATAAAATATTAAATAAAGTCCATGGACATTTAGGTTGTTTCCATGTTCTGGCTATTGTAAATAGTGCTGTAATGAACACGTGAAGTGTGTGTCTTTTGAATTATGGTTTTCTCTGGGTATATGCTTACTAGTGGGATTGCTGGGTTATAAAGTAGCTCTATTTTTAGTTTTAAAGGACCCTCCATACTGTTTTCCATAGCGATAACACAACACGGTAAAGTAACAATACACCAATATAAAAGTAAGTGAAAGTGAAAGTCACTCAGTTGTGTCCAACTCTTTGTAACCCCATAGACTATACAGTCCATGGAATTCTCCAGGCCAGAATACTGGGGTGGGTAGCCGTTCCCTTCTCCAGGAAATCTTCCCAACCCAGGGATTGAAATCAGGCCTTCCGCATTGAGGGCAGATTCTTTACCAGCTGAACCACCAGGGGAAGCCCAAGAATACTGGAGTGGGTAGCCTATACCTTTTCCAATGGGTCTTCCCAACCCAGGAATTGAACCAGGGTCTCCTGCCTCCAGGCAATTTCTTTACCAGCAGAGCTACCAGGGAAGTCACAACAAGTAAGACAAGAAAACATTAAGGTTTATTTTAGGAAAGGGGGTGAAACCCGAAAGTATTCTAAATGATGAACAGTGTCACTGGTGAGATGCAACCATTTATGCGTAAAGGAAAAGTTTATAAATCATTCCATCACCAGTTTTAAGAGAAGTAAAACATTCATTTAGGAGGACTTATCCTGTTTTTCACCAGTCATGTCACCAACATAAAACGGGACTAGGTAAAAACTTTTGGAAATAACATCAGACGTCAGGGATTGCATGGCCCTTTGCTGATCCAGTCTCGTACATATGAAGAGCCTTCAAACAGAGTTAACTGTCGAATTTGGAGCTGTATTTCCATAGATGTGGTACACAAACCAAGTCTAGCTCTGGCACGCATTTGTCCACTAAAACTCCCACCTCGGTCGCTTCAGTAGAGCACTTCTATTTTTTTCACCATACATTACATCTTTCATAGCACTTATTGAAACAGGTCCTGATAACTCAAAACTACCACCAGTATCATTCTTGGGGTGCTCCTTAAGTTGAACTTTTCCTCAAATTGCATCTGTTACAGCCTGACCACAGGGTTTCCAATTCATACCACTTAAGTACTATGATCAGCACAAGAAAAATACATTCTTTTTGTTGTTGTTGTTGTTGTTGTTGTTGCTTTAATGTGCCCTGGATGTTTCTGATTTGAGCAGGGAAGTTGTTTTGTTTTGTTTTGTTTTAATATTTATTTGTTTGTCTGCATCAGGCCATAGTCATAGCAGTGGGATCTTTGTTGCAGCTCATGGCCTTTCTAGTTGCAGTGAGTGGGCTTAGTTGCTCCGTGGCATGTGGGATCTTAGTTGGCCAATCAGAAATCAATCCCATGTCCCTTGCGTTACAAGACAGTTTCTTAACCACCGGACCACCAGGGAAGTTCCTGAGTAGAGAAGTTTTAATATGAGAAAATAAAAGTGGTCTGCTGCTGCTGCTGCTAAATCACTTCAGTCGTGTCCGACTCTGTGCGACCACATAGATGGCAGCCCACCAGGCTCCACCGTTCCTGGGATTCTCCAGGCAAGAACACTGGAGTGGGTTGCCATTTCCTTCTCCAATGCATGAAAGTGAAAAGTGAAAGTGAAGTTGCTCAGTTGTGTCTGACTCTCAGCGACTCCATGGACTGCAGCCTACCAGGCTCCCGCACCCATGGGATTTTCCAGGCAAGAGTACTGGAGTGGGTTGCCATTGCCTTCTCTGAAAGTGATCTATGCTGTCATAATTAAGATGGCATTTTAGAAGCATAGAAGAAATCCCTAAATAATCTTTTATTTCCTTCATATATTACTTTTCACCAGGCTACTTACTGTTCATTTACCTATATTTTCCAAACCCTCTCTGCTCTGGCTGCAGTTTTCTGTCTTTCTTTTGTCTCATTAGATTGTTCTCCCCACCAGCTTTACTGAAGTATAGAAAGCCTATGACAGGATGATCTGATATGCGTATGCATTGTAAAAGGAGGTCCACGGTCGAGTTAACAGAGCTGCCACCTCACATATTTACCTTTAGGAAAAACACATTTTAAGGATAAATTGCAAAACAGGTTAAAGATACACTTGAGTGAACCAGTGCTTAATAGTCGAAAGGTAAAGCTCTAGCTAGTTTTTATAAAATTTAATTGAAATATCTTTCCCATACCACAGACTGAACTGTACAACTCAGTGGTTTTTAGTATATTCATAGTTATGTAACCACCATCGTTATCTACTTCCAGAACATTTCATCGCCTTAAAAAATAATCCCATACCTGCTATCAGTCATTCCCCCATTTCCTCCCACCATTCCCCTACCAATTGGCAACCAGTGATCTATCTCTGTGGATTTGCATATTCTGAACATTTTGTGTAAATTAAATCTTAGATTAAATTAAATCTTAGATTTAATTAACATAGACACCTTTGGTGTCTGAGTTTTTTTTCTAAGCACTGTTTTCAAGATTCATCCATGTTATGGAATGAATCAATATTTTACTTCTTTTTATGGCAAAATAATAGTTCATTGTATAAACAGAACAGCACTTGTTGATTTTTTATTATAGCATTTAGAAATACAATAAACAGAATTGCTGAGGCCACAGAGTGCAGAGTGCTTTTCAGTCCAAGAATAGCTGGTAAAAATGCCATCTACAAGCAAACACGGCTCAACTGTTTGGGCTAAAAAGGTCAGTCAATTCAGTTAACAAGAGGCTAAAAATAGCAGCTCAAAATTTGATTCAACTGAACACACATCTCAGAAATGCATTCAATATGGGTATACTGTGTTCAAAAGGTAAGATCTCTGATAATAGTGACTCTTAACCTTCTCATATTTTTGAAAATTATGTTTTATTTTGTTTTCCTTGTTAAATAGAGGCTTCAGCTGGACACGACTGAGCGACTTCACTTTCACTTTTCAGTTTCATGCATTAGAGAAGGAAATGGCAACCCACTCCAGTATTTGTGCCTGGAGAATCCCAGGGATGGGGGAGCCCGGTGGGCTGCAGTCTATGGGGTCGCACAGAGTTGGACACGACTGAATCGACTTAGTAGCAGCAGCAGTTGATGAGTACAATCTAAACTCTTGTGGATCTCACATGTCTTACCAGGGGTGATCTGGACATAATGCAGTCATCGTGCTCCTCATATTCTTTGGGATTGAGTCATATCTGCATTATTAGTCAAATTATAAGACTGTAATACATTCAGCTTCTTAAAAACGTATTTATTGAATCCTGAGGATGTACTAGACTTTGACCATGGTGTAAATATATCCACTGCTACTTGGTATGACCATTCTAAGGCAGTGAAATAAGATTGTCATGTATTAAAATTATTTCATAAATTACTAAACACGTACTCTATATACATGACATAGTTAAGTTGCAGGCAATTTTTATGCTTGGAGGATGAGATTTCTTGTTATTTAACTTTTTAAAGTTGAGCATTAATGTAAGAAAGGTCTTCCGTGGTGTCTCAGTGGTAAAAAATCTGCCTGCAATTCAGGAGGAGATGCAGGTTTGATCCTTGGGTCGGGAAGATAACCTGGAGAAGGAAATTGAAACCCACTGCAGTATTCCTGCCTGGAAAATCCTGTGGACAGAGGAGCCTGTGGGCTATAGTCCATGGGGTCTCAAAGAATCGGACTTGACTTAGTCACACAACAACAAGTATAATACCGTAAGAAAGCAAAATTATGTTGTTTGAAAATATGAGAATTTAGATACTGAAAGATAATTATCCTAAAATTTTTTTTTGTTGTTAGAGATCCAAAAGTATATAGGTCATAAACATAAATACTTAGTTTATTTTTCCTCTTGAACATTAAGTCCAGAAAAGTAAATCCAATTATTTCCCATTAATTAAGTCTTATTACTTAGTTACTGGTTACTTTAGGTTTTGATTTATTTATAAACTTTATACTTTAAATTTTTAGGATTCAATCTTTTGGTTTATTTTTGATCACCTTGCACTTTCTTGCCATGCTATTACAGTGACTGCAAAGGTTTTTTTTTTTTTTTTCCCTGTGAGAGATTTGTTCCATGTATCTGTTTGGATATAATATCCAAAATCAGAAAAACCAGAACAAATAAATGATGAAAGAGTCTAAGTATACAGAATATCCAGTGAGAAAATAAGTTTCCATGAAAACAGATACAAAAGTCAACTAAGAAAAGATATGCTTAGAACAAAGAATTAAAACATCAGGAAAAACACCCAAATGGAATAAATTAAGACTTTCAACACAGTTATTGCTCTTGGATGTTTCATGAAGAGAAATAAGAGCTGAACTCAAGAAACACATCAGCAAATAAATAAATAAACAAATAAAGAGAAATAAACACAATCAGCAATCCTACTCAAATTCTATGGTTTGAAAAAATAAAAGCCTCATCCACTAGAAAATCTATTAACTTTTTCATTGGTAAGGAACACTGATGAAACTTGCTGTTCTTCTGGGAAATTTTTACTTCCATTGGAGAAGAGACCTATTCCTCCCTAATCCCTAATCCTTAATCCTCCCTAATCCTCCATTAATACTAATCCTCCCTAATCTTGAGAACTCTTGGATTTTGAAGTAAGCTTCCTGCTGTAATATAGAGTATCTTCAAAACAGAGTGCTTGGTGCTCCTCAAATCAGCCAATGGTGAATTCACCACTCAAATGCTGATAAAAGTTTGGAAAACTTCTTGTTCCCATATGATGAATATTTTTTGAGAGTCATTCAATTACTTACATGGAGCATGACAATGATCTCCAAGACATAAAATAATAGCATTGCCATATTTATTCATAAATTTTCTCATTTATTAAAGTGGCATCAGGTTGCTTTAAAATAAAAGATATTAAAGAATGATTTTTATGTATCAGTAATTAATATCTATATCGCACTCATATCTGGTGCTAGCTCCACTTACTCTATCTAAATTTATCTCCCAAAGGCAATTTTAACATGGTCAAACCTAATAGACATTTTAATCCTTGATTTTCATGGACTTTTCAATGGCAGCTGTCTTCAATTGTAACTCTCTTTTCATCTCACATTATGTGTAATTCTCAGAAAATTTCATCCAAAAAAAAAAAAAAAGGACTATCACCCATGTGATAACTACTCTCAGATCATTGTTGACAGCCCAGTTCCCTGACCTGGGTTCCAAATTCATTAAACTAACATTAAACTCATTTCTAATGCCAGACTTGGGCATCCCAGGTAGTGCAAGCAGTAAAGAACTTGCCTGCCAAGGCAGGAGATGCAAGAGACCTAGAATCGATCCCTGGATCTGGAAGATCCCCTGGAGTAAGCAATGGCAACTGGCTCCAGTATTTTTGTGCCTGGAAAATTCCATGGACAGAACTGACAGACTACAGTCCATGGGGTTGCAGAGAGTCAGACACGACTGAACACACAGCACAATGCCAGACTTCACTAAACTATGCAACTTCTTGCGTTCTCTCTCATAAGCATCACTAAATGGTGCCCTAAATGTTCAAGCTATCGGAAATGTTTTCATTCTCACCATCCACTCTTTGATTTATTCATTTCTATGTGTTTTAGTTATTTTGTATCTATTCCCTCTGACATGATTATCATTCAGATCTTGATCTTTTCTCATATGGATTCTAAATCATTTCCATATTGCAGGTTTTAGTCACCCCTAAACCAGTCCCAAAGGTTAATTCTAAAAAAGAAAGATACACTATGATCATGTCACATCACTGCTTAAAATTCTCCACTGGAACTCTGTTACTGACATCCTACTACTCCAGCCGTCTCTCTCACCTGGGACCTACACACATCTTTAAATCTCCAAAAATATTAAATTACTTACAAATTTCCAAATATTACCAGACGTCAGGGCATTTTTATACCTGTCATTCTGAGTTTGGCATTCTAATATGTGCGGTTAATATCATGTCATTATCATCTTACAATTCTAAATTCCCCTTGGAAAATGATATCAGATGAATTATAGAAGCATGTTGAATATGTTTAATAGTAAACTCAGGCTTTTCTGAGTCTCTTTTTCTTGATTTCCGAAATACTCAATGTATACATCTGTTAAAACTGCTTTTCTCTATGTTATCATTATTTTCTTGACTATCTCGCCAAATTTCCTGAGTTCCTTAAAAAGTGAAAGTCGCTCAGTCGTGTCCGACTCTTTGCAAGCGCATGACTACACAGTCCATGTAATTCTTCAGGCCAGAATAGTGGCGTGGGTAGCCTGTCACTTCTCCAGCAGATCTTCCCTACCCAGGGATCACACCGGGGTCTTATACATTGCAGGCGGATTCTTTACCAACTGAGCTATCAAGGAAGCCTAAGTTCCTTGAGGTCAAACTTAATTTTTTTTTTATATCAGTATACCTGTGACTAAAACATCAGCTAATAGTTAGTTAAACTCCATAAATATTTCTGAACAAGTAAAATGGGGAACATATTTGAGACAAGCATAGTAGGCCCTCAAGAAAGGCAAAAGTATAATATAAAATGCCCACCTCATTCAGCCTTATAGCATATAATCTGTATGTTAAATAGATATATAAATACTTACATATCAGCCAGTCAGTCAATTTAGTCGCTCAGTTGTGTCCAGCTCTTTTCGACCCCATGGACTGCAGCACACCAGGCCTCCCTGTCCATCACCAACTCCTGGAGCTTACTCAAACTCATGTCCACTGAGTAAGTGATGCCATCCAACCATCTCCTCCTCTGTCTGTCCCTTTCTCCTCCCTCCTTCAATCTTTCTCAGCATCAGGATCTTTCCTAATGAGTCAGTTCTTCCCATCAGGTGGCCAAAGTATTGTAGTTTCAGCTTCAGCATCAGTCCTTCCAGTGAATATTCAGGACTGATTTCCTTTAGGATGGACTGGTTGGATCTCCTTGCCGTCCAAGGGACTCTCAAGAGTTTTCCAACACCACAGTTCAAAAGCATCAATCCTTCAGTGCTCAGCTTTCTTTATAGTCCAACTTTCACATCCATACATGACCACTGGAAAAACCATAGCCTTGACTAGACAGACTTTTGTTGATAATGTAATGTCTTTGCTTTTTAATATGCTGTCTAGGTTGGTCATAGCTTTTCTTCCAAGGAGCAAGTGTCTTTTAATTTTCTGGCTGCAGTCACCATCTGCAGTGATTTGGAGGCCCCCCAAATAGAGTCTGACACTGTTTCCACTGTTTCCTCATCTATTTGCAATCAAGTGATGGGACCGGTTGCCATGATCTTAGTTTTCTGAATGTTGAGTTTTAAGCCAACTTTTTCCACTCTCCTCTTTCACTTTCATCAAGAGGCTCTTTAGTTCTTCTTCACTTTCTGCTATAAGGGTGGTGTCATCTGCATATCTGAGGTTATTGATATTTCTCCCGGCAATCTTGATTCCAGATTGTGCTTCATCCAGCCCGGCATTTTGCATAGTGTACTCTGCATATAAGTTAAATAAGCAGGGTGACAATATGCAGCCTTGATGTACTCCTTTTCCTATTTGGAACCAGTCTGTTGTTCCATGTCCAGTTCTAACTGTTGCTTCTTGGCCTGCATACAGATTTCTCAGAAGGCAGGTCAGGTGATCTGACATACTCATCTTTTGAAGAATTTTCCACAGTTTGTTGTGATCCACACAGCCAAAGGTTTTGGCATAGTCAATAAAGCAGAATTAGATGTTTTTCTGGAACTCTCTTGCTTTTTCTATGATCCAGCAGATGTTGGCAATTTGATCTCTGGTTCCTCTGCCTTTTCTAAATCCAGCTTGAATATCTGGAAGTTCACGGTTCATATACTGTTGAAGCCTTGCTTGACATATACTTATGTATATTTATATTAATTTTACTATAACACTGATCATAAAGTTGAGCAAGATAGGCATTTTCATACTGTATTTTGTATTTGTATTATACATTTGCCTTTACTCATAATATTTATGAATATTAATATTTGCAGCAGAAACATCTTTCCATATGTTTGAAGCAATGTGTTTCCTTTTAAGATTTAAATCAGTATATGCAAGCACTAAACAGGCTAAAAGTGTGTTAATAGCATTTGTTTAACTTTCTAGCAGCATGTAGACCAAATTAAAGAAGAGTATAACAGCAGAATAAATTGTAAAACCAATCTTCCTGCGATGGTACCTTGGCAACACCCAACCTCTATTGGTAAAGATTCATTGTACTTTCATTAGGCATTTCCTCATCATTAGGACACACCCAGTGGGTGTAAGGCTCCAGAAGCTCATTACTTAAAGCAAGGTGACAAATAATTGTGAAATTAACTGTGAACCTGTTTGAAATTTAAAGTAAGAACATTTTGTACCCGGTTGAGATGGTCTCAAGAAACCAATAACTCTGGTCTACACCTTAAGGGAGCTTTATCACACATTCTTTTAAACTTTATTTTATCAGCATATAGATGATTTACAATGTTGTGTTAATTACTGCTATATGGCAAAGTGATTCAATTATACACATATATATATATTCTTTTTCATATACTTTTCCATTATGGTTTATCACAGGATATTGGATATATTTCCCTGTGTTCTATAATAGGACCTTGTTTATGCACTCTTGTTTTCAATATTTAAAATGATTTGTGTGTTTAGTAATATAACATTCCATGTTCCTTTTTTCTTTCTGAGATGTGACATTTCTTCTTTCATAAAAAATCACAATACATTAGATGAGTATTAGGCCGCTTGAGATTTAACGTACATACATGACAAAGTACTTTGTTTTCAATAGTTCCAGTGATTACAAAGAGAGACCAGAAGAGGGGAAGAGGGAGGCAGAGGATGAGACGGTTAGATAGCATCGCCGACTCAGTGGTCGTAAATCTGAGCATCTCTGGGAGATAGTGAAAGACAGAGGAACCTGGTGTGCTGCAGTCCACTGGATCGCAAAGAGTTCGGCAAGACTTAGTGACTGAACAACAGCCAGAAGACATCCTGGAGACAACTGAGAGAGCAAAAGACTGCGATCTCAGGAGCTAAAGTCTTCTGTAAGTGGCCACTTATACCTTGGCTTCCTCAACTACAGAATAAGGGTAATAGTGCCCTTTTTCAGAGGGCTGTGAAGTATAAATGAGATCATACACGTATGAGCACAGTTCAGGACCTAAATGATAGTGTTTGTGTTTGTTTTTGTCTGTTTTATCAAATTGATTAGAAAGACATATTAAATACATAATACAGCTGGAAAAAGTATTTTTAACTTTTCATTTTGTATTGGAGTACAGCTGTTTAACAATGTTGTGACAGTTTCAGGTGAACTATCAGTCAAGGGACTCAGCCATGCATTCACACGTATCCGTTCTCCCCCAGACTCCCCTCCCATCCAGGCTGCCACGTAACATTGAGCAGAGTCCCCTGTGCTATACAGTAGGTCTTTGTTGGTTATCCATTGTAAATATATCTGTGTGTACATGTCCATCCCAAATGCTCTGAATATCCTTTCCCCTCATTCCTCCTACAGGCAACCATAAGCTCATTCTCTAAGTCTATGAGTCTGAGAAAAAAACTTTTTATTTTAAAAACTCCATTAACTTCTTTGGTTATTCTTGCCAGGAATATTTCTGGCAATCTATTCTGTGGGCTCTACTGTACTGAGTGTTACTGAAAATGTGAAAACAACAGGTCAATTCCTGCCCTGCAAGTAGTTTACAACTAGTGGCAGACAACACGTAATAAATGATGAGTTGCACTGAAACTGTGAGCTCCTTGAGGATGGGGATCACAGGCTTCCATTTAACACACCATCTGGCAGAGCACATGCTCCAAAAATATCTGTCATTATAAAAGCAATTTGTACATTTTAAGGTATGGGGAACTAATTTTGTTTTTTAATGATTTAATTTGAATTTTTAGCTAACTAAAATTGCCTTTTTGTGGGCTATCAAATATACATTGTACCCCTACTTTAATTAAAGGAAAGAGTGCATTGACCAGAAGTAAAGAATGTTCCCTGGTAGCTCAGACGGTAAAGCGTCTGCCTACAATGTGGGAAACCGGGGTTTGATCCCTGGGTCGGGAAGATCCCCTGGAGAAGGAAATGGCAACCCACTCCAGTACTCTTGCCTGGAAAACCCCATGGGCAGAGGAGCCTGGTGGGCTACAGTCCATGGGGTCGCCGAAGAGTCGGACATGACTGAATGACTTTACTTTCACTTTTTCAAAGAATGTTCATGTTAAAAATAAAAATTAAATGCTTCCCTTTCTGGGTCACTAATGCTGGTCCTCCTTCAATGATAAAACTCCCTTCTCATATGTCATACTGGTCTTACTGACTCGCTGTATATATGCTTTTTTATTCTTATGAAAACTTGAAAGAATGTACACCTGACTTGTTTGATGTTCTGTGTTCTGACAAGATCTAAAACTGTGCTGAAAACCATGCTTCTCCAGAGCAATTCCTCAGAGTTATCTGAGAGGCTGTCTTCCAAACTATAGTCCTCAGTTTGACTCAAATAAAACTCATTTCTATTCCTATTATAATCAATTATAGATTGACTATTTTTGTCAACAGTTGAAAGAAAGAAATGGCAAGGAAGAAAGAGAAGGATGAGAAGGATAAGAGGGTGAGAGCAACTGTCAGAGAAGGTATGAAGAAAACACAGTAAATGTGAATAAATATTTCAAATAGTTAGTGCGGGAAGAAGAGGCGATCTTTGAGCTTTAAAAGATGAAGTGAAGGACTTCCCTGGTGGCCCAGTGGTTAAGAATCCACCTGCCAATGCAGGGGACACGGGCTCAAAATCCCCAATCCAGGAAGATCCCACGTGCCACAGAACAACTAAGCCTCTGCACCACCACTACTGAGGCTCTCACTCCTAGAGCCTGTACTCCACAACAAAAGAGTAGCCCCTGCTCTCCACAACTAGAGGAAGCCCGAGAGCAACAGTGAAGACCCAGTGCAGCCAGAAATCAATCAGCAAATAAACATAAGGGGAAAAAAGATGAAGTGAGGAAATAGAAGAAAGCTATCCTGGGTTTAGGGAACAAATGTGATGTTGAAAGATTAGAAACTAGCACAAGTGGCCTGGAGAAGTTCTGTTGGATGCAAGTCCAAGTCCATGGAGTGGAAAGAAGGGTGATGGATTTGGTGAGATTCCAGGTTGGAAGGCTACCCTGATAGCTTAGTTGGTAAAGAACCTGCCCGCAATTCAGGAGACCTGGGTTTGATCCCTGGGTTGGGAAGATCCTCTGGTGAAGGGAAAAGCTACCCACTCCAGTATTCTGGCCTGGAGAATCCCACGGACTATATAGTCAATGGGTCTCAAACCACTGGACACGACTGAGTGACTTTCACTTTCACAGGTTAGAAAGATGGTGGTGGGGTAAAACTGTGAAGATCCTGATAGTCAAGCTTGGATTTCATAGAGATAAGAGGGTTTTCTCTTAGATAATGGAAAGCAAGTAAAACGTGTTATTGGAGGAGAGCCACACTTGCTTTGTTTTTAAAAAAAAAAAAAACCATCAGGCTTCTTTTTGATAGATGAATTACAAAAAGTGGTCACAGAAAGGCCGCTTAGGAGGATAATGCATGAATTCAAACAAATTATGATCAGCCAGGCTGGATTTGGATAAAAGTACGTAAGAGCCAAAGGTTTTGGAAAACAGTTACTTTCCCCCTTTAGCAGAAGCTTCTCCCTTTCATCCACCCCAAGGGCCCTGCACACTACTTCTCAGTTCCTCTGACTGCCCACTGCAGGGTTTGAAAAATCCACCTATCCTTGACCCATGATCCAGGAAATGAGTCATCACACAGACAAAACTTAACAGGCTGAAACGGGCATCACAGGTCACGATGAACAGGAAACCCACATCCGGATAAGCATCGGAATAAAAGAAAATGAGAAAAGTCACTAAACTGAAAAGCAGGAAATAAAGTGAATGAACAAGAAAAGACCAGGAGAAAACGTGAAATTTGTGATGAAGATACATCAAACCCTTATGCAGTAGGAAAGCACCCAAGTGGCTAGAGATAAATAAGGATAAAAAGAAAAATAGGAAATCCTAACTTTGGAAAATCAAACAATAGGTGCATAGCACCAATGACAGAACTTACAGACCGATAGCCCCTATACACTTCGGTCTGACTTCCTTTATTTGCTTCCTGCTGGTATGTCTCTGTCATTCTTGCAATGCACACTTTGTGTGTGTGTCTGTGTGCATACTCAGTTCATGCCCTACTCTATGTGACCCCATAGACGGTAGACTCCCAAGGTCCTCTGTCCATGGGATTTTCCAGGTAAAAATACTGGAGTGGGTTGCCATTTCCTCCTCCAGAGGATCTTCTCAACCCAGGGATAGACCACCTGTCTCCTGCATCGACAGGCAGATTCTTTACCGCTGGTCCACCTGGAAAAACAACAAAATCTGTTTTGAGGAATAGACTGGAACATCTTAACCTGCTTCTCTGATTGTCTCTGTTGTCCAGCAGGTCTTTGCTCTGAAGCTAGGCCTTCGATACTGTGTGCCTCTCTAGCTTTTGGTTCCAGGTATTTTTCACCTTCCTGTAGGACTTTCACATCCAGGAAGGTCTCCCTGTAAAATTGATATCCCATGATGATATCTCATCCCACTGGATGAACTCCCTTTTCAGCCTACTTTTATGTCTTCATTTGGAAAGTTCTAGAAGGGCAAAGCTAAGTGGTGAATCTGGGAGCAAGAATGTATCTGGCTCAGGTGAAGGAGTGGCCCCTCCAAAATGAAACTATCCATTAAGCAGATTCGGGCAGCTCAGACTATTGCTGCTACTTGGAACAATTTGCCCTTGTTTTTGTTTGCTATTTTGCTTGGTATTTTTAGATGATGCTACATGTAAGCCAATATCTTTAATGATAAACCCATTTAATATGTTGATTTGTTAATGATAAACCCATTTAATATGTTGATTTGTAATAGCCCTAGAAAACATTTTATGAGCCAGATGAAAGGAATGACATTTGGATGATGGGAAATGGAAATTCAGTTCCTAGTATCCTGTCCTCCACCACCCACGTGAACATCCAAATTCCCGAGGCCTGAATGCCTGCCACTGAGCACTGACATCTTAGAATAAAATGACCCCAACTCTTTTTTCTCTTTTCTGCTTAGTCATCATGTCCTCTGCAATATGATTCTTAGTGCTCAGTTTGCAGCACATATACTAAAATTGCCATATAAAAGAAGCTGTTAACCTAAATACAAAGGATTATACCAGAAATGCTATATATATAAGCATTATACTTGCCAAAGATTATATATCAAAGATGGTTTATGTGGGAAGCCACCTCTATCATGGTTGAAACAAATTATACCCCCCAAATACACAATATATCAAAAGGCAAGAAACAATTACAATAAGAATGATCATTAAAAAATCCCACTATTGCAAAGTATTGCACTTAGTTTTTAAAAATACATTGTTTTATTTAATCTTCATGATATTCTATGAAGTGGGCATTAAGACTCCATTTTTATAGACATGACAATGAAGGCTTTTAGAGAAGTTAGCATACTGAAGATAACAGCAAGAACACATATACGTAAACACATATATTTAAATATCTGCGTTTAAAGCAAGATATAGTTATAAAAATAATAAAACTTAAAAATTATGCATGTAGATCAGCCTTTCATTTATTCAAGTTCATGGTGACAGTCATAGCTCTCCTAGGCCAAGAGTGGACATCTAACTGTCAACAGATTATCTTTCAAAAGAGAACCAAAAAGCTAATGTTCTAATTTCTCTTGTTTATCAACTTAAAAAAAAAAAGAAGACTAAAATATTGAGTCATCTCAGTATTAGAAGGTTATTCTCAATTATAGATTCAGAAGACTAAAATATTGAGTCATCTCAGTATTAGAAGGTTATTCTTCTCAATTATGGATTCAGAAGACTAAAATATTGAGTCATCTCAGTATTAGAAGGTTATTCTTCTCAATTATGGATTCTTATTATTTAGAGTTAAGTCATTCTTTTTGCACTGATCGCTGAAGAAGGCTTTCTTATCTCTTCTTGCTATTCTTTGGAACTCTGCATTCAGATGCTTATATCTTTGCTTTTCTCCTTTGCTTTTTGCCTCTCTTCTTTTCACAGCTATTTGTAAGGCCTCCCCAGACAGCCATTTTGCTTGTTTGCATTTCTTTTCCATGGGGATGGTCTTCATCCCTGTCTCCTGTACAATGTCACGAACCTAATTCCATAGTTCATCAGGCACTCTGGCTATCAGATCTAGGCCATTAAATCTATTTCTCACTTCCACTGTATAATCATAAGGGATTTGATTTAGGTCATACCTGAATGGTCTAGCAGTTTTCCCTACTTTCTTCAATTTGAGTCTGAATTTGGTAATAAGGAGTTCATGATCTGAGCCACAGTCAGCTCCTGGTCTTGTTTTTGTTGACTGTATAGAGCTTCTCTATCTTTGGCTGCAAAGAATAGAATCAATCTGATTTCGGGGTTGACCATCTGGTGATGTCCATGTGCAGAGTCTTCTCTTGTATTGTTGGAAGAGGGTGTTTGCTATGACCAGTGCATTTTCTTGGCAAAACTCGATTAGTCTTTGCCCTGCTTCATTCTGCATTCCAAGGCCAAATTTGCCTGTTACTCCAGGTGTTTCCTGACTTCCTACTTTTGCATTCCAGTCCCCTATAATGAAAAGGACATCTTTTTTGGGTGTTAGTTCTAAAAGGTCTTGTAGGTCTTCATAGAACTGTTCAACTTCAGCTTCTTCAGTGTTACTGGGTGGGGCATAGACTTGGATTACCGTGATGTTGAATGGTTTGCCTTGGAGACGAACAGAGATCATTCTGTCGTTTTTGAGATTGTATCCAAGTACTGCATTTCGGACTCTTTTGTTGACCATGATGGCTACTCCATTTCTTCTGAGGGATTCCTGCACACAGTAGTAGATATAATGGTCATCTGAGTTAAATTCACACATTCCAGTCCATTTTAGTTTGCTGATTCCTAGAATGTCGACGTTCACTCTTGCCACCTCTTGTTTGACCACTTCCAATTTACCTTGATACATGGACCTGACATTCCAGGTTCCTATGCAATATTGCTCTTTACAGCATCAGATCTTGCTTCTATCACCAGTCACATCCACAGCTGGGTATTGTTTTTGCTTTGGCTCCATCCCTTCACTCTTTCTGGAGTTATTTCTCCTCTGACCTCCAGTAGCATATTGGGCACCTACCGACCTGGGGAGTACCTCTTTCAGTATCCTATCATTTTGCCTTTTCCTACTGTTAATGGGGTTCTCTAGGCAAGAATACTGAAGTGGTTTGCCATTCCCTTCTCCAGTGGACCACATTCTGTCAGACCTCTCCACCATGACTTGCCCATCTTCAGCTGCGACTGGCGCACTAAGTGTGGCTGAGAGGAGCTACCCCACGTCCGAAGTCAGGGGCAGAAGCTGGAGGACCCCATGCCCGAAGGGCAGCGGCCAAGAGGAGTTACCCCACATTCGAGGTCAGGGGCAGCAGCCGAGAGTGCCAGGCTGCAATGGCACAGGAACGGCCAAGAGGAGCTACCCCGCATCCAAGGTCAGGGGTGGCGACCGGGAGGAGCCAGCCCACGTCCAAGGAGCAGTGGCTGCATGGGTGCAGGAGGGCCTAGAGGAACTATCTCATGCTGAAAGTCAGGAAGGGCGGCAGTGAGGAGATACCCCTCATCCAAGGTAAGGAGCAGTGGCTGTGCTTTGCTGGAGCAGCGGTGAAGAGATACCCCACGCCCAAGGTAAGAGAAACCCAAGATGGTAGGTGTTGCAAGAGGGCATCAGAGGGCAGACACACTGAAACCATACTCAGAAAACTAGTCAATCTAATCACACTAGGACCACAGCCTTGTCTAACTCAATGAAGCTAAGCCATGCCTGCGGAAGGGAAACAACAGAATGGGAAAGACTAGAGATCTCTTCAAGAAAATTACAGATTCCAAGGGAACATTGCATGCAAAGATGGGCTCGATAAAGGACAGAAATGGTATGGACCTAAACAGAAGCAGAAGATATTAAGAAGAGGTGGCAAGAATATATAGAAGAACTGTGTAAAAAAGATCTTCATGACCCGGATAATCAAAATGGTGTGATCACTCATCTAGAGCCAGACATCCTGGAATGTGAAGTCAAGTGGACCTTAGAAAGCATCACTAGGAACAAAGCTAGTGGAGGTGATGGAATTCCAGTTGAGCTGTTTCAAATCCTGGAAGATGATGCTGTGAAAGTGCTGCACTCAATATGCTAGCAAATTTGGAAAACTCAGCAGTGGCCACAGGACTGGAAAAGGTCAGTTTTCATCCCAATCCCAAAGAAAGGCAATGCCAAAGAATGCTCAAACTACTACACAATTGCACTCATCTCACAAGCTAGTAAAGTAATGCTCAAAATTCTCTAAGCCAGGCTTCAGCAATACGTGAATCATGAACTTCCTGATGTTCAAGCTGGTTTTAGAAAAGGCAGAGGAACCAGAGATCAAATTGCCAACATCTGCTGGATCATGGAAAAAGCAACAGAGTTCCAGAAAAACATCTATTTCTGCTTTATTGACTATGCCAAAGCCTTTGACTGTGTGGATCACAAGAAACTGTGGAAAATTCTGAAAGAGATGGGAATACAGACCACCTAACCTGCCTCTTGAGAAATCTGTATGCAGGTCAGGAAGTAGCAGTGAGAACTGGACATGGAACAACACACTGGTTCCAAATAGGAAAAGGAGTACGTCTAGGCTGTATATTGTCACCCTGCTTATTTAACTTAGATGCAGAGTACAACATGAGAAACGCTGGACTGGAAGAAACACAAGCTGGAATCAAGATTACTGGGGGAAATATCAATAACCTCAGATATGCAGATGACACCACCCTTTTGGCAGAAAGTGAAGAGGAACTAAAAAGCCTCTTGATGAAAGTGAAAGAGGAGAGTGAAAAAGTTGGCTTAAAGCTCAATATTCAGAAAACGAAGATCATGGCATCTGGTCCCACCACTTCATGGGAAATAGATGGGGAAACAGTGGAAACAGTGTCAGACTTTATTTTTTTGGGCTCCAAAATCACTGCAGATGGTGACTGCAGCCATGAAATTAAAAGACACTTACTCCTTGGAAGAAAAGTTATGACCAACCTAGATAGCATATTCAAAAGCAGAGACATTACTTTGCCAACTAAGGTCCGTCTAGTCAAGGCTATAGTTTTTCCAGTAGTCATGTATGGATATGAGAGTTGGACTGTGAAGACTGCTGAGCACAGAAGAATTTGAACTGTGGTGTTGGAGAAGACTCTTGAGAGCCCCTTGGACTGCAAGGAGATCCAATCAGTCCATTCTGAAGGAGATCAGCCCTGGGATTTCTTTGGAAGGAATGATGCTAAAGCTGAAACTCCAGTACTTTGGACACCTCATGCGAAGAGTTGACTCATTGGAAAAGACTCTGATGCAGGGAGGGATTGGGGGCAGGAGGAGAAGGGGACGACAGAGGATGAGATGGCTGGATGGCATCACTGACTCAATGGACGTGAGTCTGAGTGAACTCCGGGAGTTGGTGATGGACAGGGAGGTCTGGCGTGCTGCGATTCATGGGGTTGCAAAGAGTCAGACATGACTGAGTGACTGAACTCAACTCACGGAAGTCATTCTTTTTCACAAAAGATTTATTGAGTTCATCCCATGTAGCACCCATCAGCACATACCCTGGAGATGCAACAGGTAACAAGGAACTCCATGTCCCTTTTGTCATAGAGCTTACATTCTAATCCAGGTCATATGCCTAAATTTAAATTCCAAATCAGGACCAGTGATATATAGGTCATAAAGATCTTAGGGAAAATGAAAGTGTTAGTCGCTCAGTCATGTCCAACTCTGTTGACCCCATGGTCTGTAGCCCACTAGGCTCCTCTGACCATGGGATTCTCCAGGAAAGAATACTGGATTGCAGTGGTCATTCTCTTCTCCAGAGGATCTTCCAGATTCAGGGATTGCTTAGGGAAAAAATTAAAGGATGAGCTGGTGTCAGGAAAGATACCTCTGATCAAGTTTAGTGGACCTCAGATATCTTGGTCTATCCAACATGACTTGTGAGCTATTTATTCTTGGTGCTGAAAAATTTTGGACAGACTATTTGCCAAGGTGCCTATTCCACCTACCATGGAGATAGGATGGGATCTCTTCCCCTGTAACAGTCATTGGCTTGGGGATGAGCACCTAATCCCAAAGAAGGCAATCAGAATCAGATACCTTAACAGAGAAAAAGTTCCCATCTCAAGGAGCTGGTAAACGTAAAAAGCAAGCTGCGGTCATGTTTACAACCCTGAACTAATTTGTTTAAGAAATGAAAGAGAATAAGAGGAAATCTTTAATACCAGTCTGAGTAAAGCCACAATCACCTCTGTGGCTTTCAGGTTGAGGCCAATACATGACCCCTCAATTGATTAAGTTACTTAGTTCTTATCATGGGTTCCTGTATTATTATTCATGGAAGAGTCATGAATTATTCACAGGTGAGATTTCAGCTTTGGCATGGATGACCCAAAAGAAAGAATTGAGAAGAATATGAACAAAACAGCATCCTTGGCAGTGGAAATGGTAGGTGAAAGTTTCTTGAAGTAGATAATTTTAATTTTTCTAGGAACTAATAGCTATATCACCCATTAAGAGAAGAATGAGCAACAATGTCTATTGTGATTATATCAACAAAAATCATCAGATTGGAATTCCTCACCAGTTAAAAACAGAAATTCTTTAATTAAAGAAATAAAAGGTAGGCGAGAAGAAAGGAAGAGACAGAACTGTCAGAAGTAAACACTTGGTTTCATAGAAAAATTTTGAAAAAATATGTAAACCATCCGTTAAAACAAACTAAAGGGTTTTGCATGAATTCTGAGGAAAAGATCAATATGGAGAAGCGGGTGGTGTTTTACACACCAGCAATAACCCATTCAGTTCAGTTCAGTTCAGTCACTCAGTCATGTCCGACTCTGCGACCCCATGAATCGTAGCACAGCAGGCCTCCCTGTCCATCACCAACTCCCGGAGTTCACTCAGACTCAGGTCCATCGAGTCAGTGATGCCATCCATCCATCTCATCCTCTGTTGTCCCTTTTCCTCCTGCCCCCAATCCCTCCCTGCATCAGAGTCTTTTCCAATGAGTCAGCACTTCGCATGAGGTGGCCAAAGTACTGGAGTTTCAGCTTTCGCATCATTCTGTCCAAAGAAATCCCAGGGCTGATCTCCTTCAGAATGGACTGGTTGGATCTCCTTGCTGTCCAAGGGACTCTCAAGAGTCTTCTCCAGCACCACAGTTCAAATTCTTCTGTGCTCAGCCGTCTTCACAGTCCAACTCTCATATCCATACATGACTACTGGAAAACTATAGCCTTGACTAGACGGAACTTAGTTGGCAAAGTAATGTCTCTGCTTTTGAATATGCTATCTAGGTTGGTCATAACTTTTCTTCCAAGGAGTAAGCGTCTTTTAATTTCATGGCTGCAGTCACCATCTGCAGTGATTTGGAGGCCCCCAAAATAAAGTCTGACACTGTTTCCACTGTTTCCCCATCTATTTCCCATGAAGTGGTGGGACCAGATGCCATGATCTTCGTTTTCTGAATATTGAGCTTTAAGCCAGCTTTTTCACTCTCCTCTTTCACTTTCATCAAGAGGCTTTTTAGTTCCTCTTCACTTTCTGCCATAAGGGTGGTGTCATCTGCACATCTGAGGTTATTGATATTTCTCCCAGCAATCTTGATTCCAGCTTGTGTTTCTTCCAGTCCAGCGTTTCTCATGTTGTACTCTGCATCTGAGTTAAATAAGCAGGGTGACAATATACAGCCTTGACATACTCCTTTTCCTATTTGGAACCAGTGTGTTGTTCCATGTCCAGTTCTCACTGCTACTTCCTGACCTGCATACAGATTTCTCAAGAGGCAGGTTAGGTGGTCTGGTATTCCCATCTCTTTCAGAATTTTCCACAGTTTATTGTGATTCAATAACCTGTTAGAAAATGCAATAATATAAAAAGATTCTATTTGTGATAGTAGCAACAAACATGGTGTTTCTATAGGAAAAAATTATTAAAAGAAATGTAAAACTGCTATACAGAAAAATTACAAAATCTCACAGATGGACATAAATAAAATTTAGATAATTCAAGAAAGCCATTAATAGAGTGGGAAGATTTAATGTTATATATATTTCCATTTCTACTCACTATATCTACAAATCAAATGTAACTCCAATCAAAATATCCAATGAATTATTCACGAAGCTACTGAAAGAGGGTGAAAAACTTTCCCTGGACCCTCTTAGAGTTTTAGACTGGCCCTGAGAAGACAAATTCACAGGAGAAAAGTATTAATATACAGATATTTTCATGTACATCACAGTCCCATAAGAAAATAAAGACCCAAAGAAGGAGCAACGAGAACCAAACATGTATGTATTCAGTTCAGTCACTCAGTCGTGTCTGACTCTTTGCGACCCCATGAACCACAGCACACCAGGTCTCCCTGTCCATCACCAACTCCATGGGTGATGGAGTCCACCCAAACCCATGTCCATTGAGTTGGTGATGCCATCCAACCATCTCATCCTCTGTCATCCCCTTCTCCTCCTGCTCTCACTCTTTCCCAGCATCAGGATTTATTCAAACGAGTCAGCTCTTTGCATCAGCTGGCCAAAGTATTGGAGTTTCAGCAACATCAGTCCTTCCAGTGAACACCCAGGACTGATCTCCTTTAGGATGGAGTGGTTGGATCTCTTTGCAGTCCAAGGGACTCTCAAGAGGCTTCTCCAACACCACAGTTCAAAAGCATCAATTCTTCAGTGCTCAGCTTTCTTCATAGTCCAACTCTCACATCCATGACCACTGGAAAAAACATAGCCTTGACTAGACAGACCTGTGTGGACAAAGTAATGTTTCTGCTTCTTAATATGTTGTCTAGATTGGTCATAATTTCCTTCCAAGGAGTAAGTGTCTTTTAATTTCATGGCTGCAATCACCAGCTGCAGTGATTTTGGAGCCCAGAAAAATAAAGTCAGCCACTGTTTCCACTGTTTCCCCGTCTATTTGCCATGATGTATTAAACAAAGAGTAGCAGCCAAAAACAAAAAGAAAGAAGTAGCTAAAATGTATAGGGAGGTTAATGGAAAATAAGAATTATGCTTCAAAGTCTATTTGCACAGATTTTTCTAGGGCTCAATTCAGCTTCTCTGGTGATAAGAATGTTTCTTTTCTCCTGTTACAGAGAAGGCAAACCTCATATCGGAGTTTTAGCTTCCAGTTTCAGGCAGAAAGAGGATAACTGCTGTTTTTCAAGTGCCTTTAGCTCAAAATAATCCCGATGCCAACGGGCATATTTTAGGATAGCATTTTCTGCCACCTTCACTACATAATCTAATTCTAAAATTCATTTGGAAAAATGCAAGTCCAAAGACACCCATGACAATTTTGACATCCAGGTAGGCCAATTAAGTCTCTCCAAGAGCTTTTCTTCAGCATCTTGTTCAAAAGTCATCTATGACTAAGGCCATCAGCTTATGAGAAATGCAGAAGCTCAAGCCCTGCCCACACCTACCAAACCAGAATCCACACTTTAACAAAATCCCAGGTGATTCGAACTCAGATGAAAGCCTTCAACACAATCATTCTGGTATTCATCATTATACTTTCTCCCCATGGATCAGTCTTTTGACTTTCGATTTTAAATTTCAGCATAGGCTTTTAGGCTCAAAAGTCTAAGACATAGAATTTGTTTTGCTTTCATTCTATTGCATATGCTTATTATTAGTTAGTGTTTAGTGTTAGAGGCTCAGACTCTTTGTAACCCCATGGACTGTGGCCCACCAGACTCCTCTGTCCATGGAATTCTCTAGGCAAGAACTCTGGAGTACGTAGCCATTTCCTTCTCCAGGAGATCATCCCAACCCAGGGACTGAAGCTAGGTCTCTTGCGTTGCAGACAGATTCCTTACCATCTGAGCCACCAGGAAAGCCTTTGCTATGATCAAGACCTAATCTAAATTTTGTCAATGTGCTTTCCTTATATAAAGACCAGAAGAGATATCATCCCAGCTAGCAATGTATACCTTTCGTCCTACCATCTTTAAGGAGTATCATACATATATAGTGAAGTCGCTCAGTTGTGTCTGACTCTGCGAACCCATGTAGCCTGCCAGGCTCCGCCATATGTGAGATTTTACAGGCAAGAGTACTGGAGTGGGTTGCCATTTCCTTCTCCAGGGGATCTTCCCAACCCAGGGATCGAAACCAGGTCTCCCATCCTTCAGGCAGACTCTTTACCATCTGAGCCTCCAGGGAAGCCCAAGGAGTACCATACCATCTAATTATTTTCTCTCATAAATCTTTCCTCCGATGAAACACAGAGAAACAATTGAGTAATATCATTGACTGATTGTAAAGGAAGCTAAAGTATTCAGGGAAGTTGTGGGTGCCTTTAGTAATCCTGCTCTGACATTGCCCTTCCTGAGCTTCTCAGTTAAATTTAATGTTTCCTTTTCATGGTTGACTTTCTTGCTCTGCTTTATGGCAACAGCTCCAGGCCCTTTCTGGTTTTGAAGTATTTCCTGCTATAGTTCCACTCTGTTGTTCCCTCATGAACTTCCACCTCTATTATCAAAAGGTCAACACCCTGGGACCTTGTGCCCTTCCTCCCAGCACCACAGCCTCGTCAGCACAGCTTGGTAAGATGTACAGGATGGGATGAATGTGCTTTGCTTCCTTCGCGTTTCCTTCTACTCACCTCATCTCTGTTCTGCCCACGACATGATTTTGCTCCAGGGTAGTTTAGCATTGGTGGCAAACAATGGAAATGTAAAGTAAGTGTTGTTGTTATTGAGACATTTTAGATTTAAGATTTTGGAGATCCCAATAAGCCTATAGACTTAAATAAAAAACCTTTACAAAAGAAGCATTTTCCAAAGACTTCCTTGGTGGTCCGATGGTTAAGAATCCACATTACAAAGCAGAGAATGCAGGCTCGATTCCTGGGCAAGAAACTAAGATCCCACATGCCTCAGAGCAGCTAAGCTCACATACCACAGCTACAGAGCTTGAGCACTCTGGAGCCCATCTGCTTACAGCTAGATAGTCCATGGACCACAACGAAGATCCTGCATGCTGCAACTGAGACCTGACTCAGCCAAATAAATAAATTACTTAAATACTAAAAAAAAGAAGTATTCTCCAAACAGTTTAATACCTTTCAAATACAACAAAGCCCAGTATCTGGGCAAGTTGACTATTGAGATTCCTAAAATGGAAGCAACCTAAATGTCCATCGACAGATGAATGGATAAGGACTATGTGGTACCTACATACCATGGAATATTACTCAGCCATTAGAAAGAATGAAATAATACCATTTGCGGCAACGTGGATGGACCTAGAGATGATCATACTAAATGAAGTAGGTCAGACAGAGAAATATCATATAATATCATTTATATGTGGAATCTAAAAAGAAATGATATAAATGAACTTATTTACAAATCAGAAACAGACTCACAGACTTAGAGAAGAACTTAGGGTTTTCAAGGAGAAAGAATGGGGGATAACAAAGTGGAAGGATGGGAGATAGAGATAGTTATAGAGTTTGAGATGGACATGTACACACTGCTATATTTAAAATGGATAACCAACCGTGTTAGTCAGTCAGTTGTGTTCAACTCTTTGTGACCCCATGGACTGTAGCCCTCCACACTTCTCTATCTGTCCATGGAATTCTCCAGGCAAGAATATTGGAGTGGGTTGCCATTCCCTTCTCCAGGGGACTTCTCCAACCCAGGGATCAAACCCAGGTCTCCTGCACTGCACAAAAATTCTTTACCTTCTGAGCCACTAGGGATGCCCTTCAGGTACCAATGGGAGGAAGCAGAAAGATGGGGATGAGAGGGGTCCCAGTGATAAACAGTGACGTGACACTGAGAGAGAGGTCGTGAGGTCTGGATGTCACACTTAAGGCTGTGGAAAATGTCATGAACATAACAGGAAGCCTCACAACAATTTCTCAGCAGAATAACTTAGGTAGATTGTGGTCCGACTTCCCCAGTTCTCCAGCTCCAGTTGCACTAGCCATGCCCTACGTCCCTGTCATTCTTACCATGTTTAAATTTTCCATACACTTCACACCACCTTGTATTTGTGTATTTTTCCATTTCCTGAAAATTTGCTCCCTTTCTGAACTGGCCAGGTGTTCTGATTCCTTAAACTCATCTCAGGCATCATCACCTACCAGAGTCTGCCCCCTCCTCATGGCACACCCACTACCAGTCACAGCATCCTCCATCTGGGGACTGAATTTCTCTCTTCTTGGTTCCCAGATCCCTGCAATTATCCTCAATATTCCTTTCTCACACTTACAGCAATGCATTGTAATTGTGGTTCTCCTCTGTCTGCCCTGGACTGAACTCCCTGAAGGCAGAAGTTTAGCATCTAATTAATGCTTGATAAACAATTCACACTCAGTAAAGCGTTCTTGAAATAAAAGCAATGAAGGCACAAAGGTGGCCAAGCAGACCCACCTGATTAGAACTGCCTGGGAAATCAGAGTAGACTTTTTCTTGAGAGGTGGAAAATAGGTCTTAGAATGTTTAATTCTGATAAAATATTTTATATTTTTAATAGCATAAAATTAAAAGTTTATTAGTATGAATTTACATTTTAAAAATTTTATATTGGAGTATGATTGATTTACAATGTTAATAGTTTCAGGTGTACAGCAAAGTGATTCAGTTATACATATATCCACTCTTTTTTCAGATTCTTTTCCCATATAAGTTATTACAGAATATTGAGTCTAGTTCCTTATGATATACAGTATATCTTTGTTGATATCTATTTTCTATATAGTAGTTTGTATATGTTAATCTCAAACTCTGAATTTATCCCTCCCCGCATTAGTATCAATGCTTGATTAAACTATGATATATAATTCCTAGCAAAGTTTATTGCTGCATGAATGCCCACAAATAAGTTGGTATCTTCTCAAAAATGGGTACTTATTGTAAAAATGGGTGTTTGTTGTAATTCTAAGTGCTCATCTAATCTATAAAAAAAGTATTTTCAGCTTCTCATTGTAAAGAGGTCTGTCAAATTTTATCCATTACTGCTGTTAAAAACGTTTTGCTGCCCTAAAACTCTCTGTTATGTCTAGATTGAACAGGAATCCATTTTATAAGAAAGGTGTTTTCACATAAGCTTACTGATTTCTCTGTTTCATATGTCTTTTCTTTCCTATGGTCCTGTACTTTTCTTCTTTTCCAAGCAAAATAGAAAATCAAGGACACAATAACTGAATATCCAAAATATCTGGTCTACTTTCACCAGCTTTGCTAATCAGTTAATTTTTTTCTTTTCAATTAGCCATCTCAATCTCTGTACACAGATGTTAAATATTGGTTTTGAACATTTCTTCATTTTTGCAACTTTTGTAGCTTCATCTAAGGCAGAGGTTCTGGAATTTCTTTCAAGGTCTGGCAAAAATCATAGACCAGCTCACAAAAGAAATACATGTAGATATACAGATATACCCACAGATACATATATACACACAAGGCATATATATATATATATATATATATATATAATTTTGAGAAGTCAATTAACAGAACTTATTTTTAAGACAACTTTTTTTTCTAACTATTTAAATAAGTGTTTGATAAAAAAAGTCTTCATATATGGTTTTTCATTAACTTCCTCATAGAACAACAGATATTTATGCCAACTTTCAGAAGATGTATTTGATGCTGGGAGGGATTAGGGGCAGGAGAAGAATGGGACGACCGAGGATGAGATGGCTGGATGGCGTCACTGACTCGATGAACGCGAGTCTGAGTGAACTCCGGGCGTTGGTGATGGACAGGGAGGCTTGGCATGCTGCGATTCATGGGGTCGCAAAGAGTAGGACATGACTGAGCGACTGAACTGAACTGAACTGATACATTGCCATCATTAAAAACACCTAATCATTACTTTTTTTTGTAGATTTTTATTGCACTTGCTTTAAAAGTACCATTCAAGTATCAGAATATTTCTCTAACTTGGATTTACTTAAAGGTAACTTAAGAAAATTGAGCTATTAATACTACCGTATAATAATATTTTTCAAAGCACAGTTTGTTTGTGTTAAAACCTGGTTAAAAGAACAGAAATGAATATTTCATCTTGTATTAAAAGTTAGATAATAATTCTCCTTTATTATAATCTAAATTTAAAACAATTTTGATTGGCTTTCTGAATTTCTAATATATAGAAATTCAGCACATTTATTGTGTAGAATACAATGTAATAAATGGGAATTGTGATCTTAAGATTTTAAATTTCAAATGAACATTGAGAAATACAAATTTTAGAATAAACAATCATATCCATCTTCATGTTCCTTACTCCAAGTACATAGCTAAAATATGAATTCTCAAGTAAGAGAAAAATAAATTTTCTATCATCTTTAATTATCAACAACTTCTAAGAGGAAATGACCATCTACTTCAAATGTGACATCTTGAAGAAAGCTAAAATGATTTATAAAATGAGTAATAGAGTACCTGTTCTCAAGTAGCTCATAATTTAATGAAGAAATAGCAAATAATAAGCATACAGTATAAATATGTATATGCATAAATTCACATAATATGCTGCTGCTGCTGCTGCTAAGTCGCTTCAGTCGTGTCCGACAAAAGCAACATATATGTTAACATAGCAACTAGAATAAGAAGAGCAACTCACCTCTGACAGAATTAGATCTAATACTCTTATTCAAATAATTTTAAGACTTGATTAATGAAAGCCAAAATAATCTCACACTCATAAAGAAGGCTGAGCACCAAAGAACTGATACTTTCAAACTGTGGTGTTGGAGGAGACTCTTGAGAGTCCCTTGGACTACAAGGAGATCAAACCAGTCAATGCTAAAGGAAATCAACCCTGAATATTCATTGGAAAGACAATGTTAAAGCTAAAGCTCCAATATTTTGGCCACCTGATGCGAAGAGCTGACTCACTGGAAAAGACCCTGATGCTGGGAAAGATTGAAGGCAGGAGGAGAAGAGATGGCAGGGGACGAGATGGTTGGATGGCATCATCGACTGAATGGACATGAGTCTGAGCAAGCTCCAGGAGATGGTGAGGGACAGGGAAGCCTGTTGTGCTGCAGTCCATGGGGTTACAAAGAGTCAGACTCAACTGGGTGACTGAAAAACAATGAGAATGCAAAACCAGTATCACTGAATACTGATATAGTAGCCCAGAAGACCTGAAATCTACATAACAAGGGCAGCAAATAGATGCAAAAAAAATTGGTAAGAACACAATCTAACTTTCTTGTGTTGTTCTTCAGATAAAAACCCAGCAAGGTTTATTGAAATTATTGAAATTTCATGGTGTGCTCTCCAGAGAATTCTTTGCAAATAGTTAAAGCAGTTACATTAGTAATAAGAGTAAGTTGCTAAAAAAAAAAGTATATATTATTCTATGGTATTGTAAATTTCATGAGGTAGAGAAAATATTTTATCTCCATTACTAGAAGAATTGATGCTTTTGAACTGTGGTGTTGGAGAAGACTCTTGAGAGTCCCTTGGACTGCAAGGAGATCCAACCAGTCCATTCTAAAGGAGATCAACCCTGGGTGTTCTTTGGAAGCAATGATGCTAAAGCTGAAACTTCAGTACTTTGGCCACCTCATGCAAAGAACTGACTCATTGGAAAAGACTCTGATGCTGGGAGGGATTGGGGGAAGGAGGAAAAGGGGATGACAGAGGATGAGATGGCTGGATGGCATCACCGACTTGATTGAGGTGAGTCTGAGTGAACTCCGGGAGATGGTGATGGACAGGGAGGCCTGGTGTGCTGCAATTCATGGGGTTGCAAAGTGCCAGACACGATTGAGTGACTGAAATGAATGAAATGAATGAACCTAGATAGTAGGGTCTCAGTAAATACTGGGTTGGCCAAAAGTTTCATTTGAGATTTTCTGTAAGATTTTATGAAAAAACCACAATGAATTTTTTGGTCAACCTGATAATACTGAAAGAATAAAATGTTAGGAAGATTAAATGTAAAGTAGTGCAATGCAGGGCTTCCCTGATATCTCAGTTGGTAAAGAATCCACCTGCAATGCAGGAGACCCTGGTTTGGTTCCTGGGTCAGGAAGATCCCCTGGAGAAGGGAAGGCTACCCACTCCAGTATTATTGGACTTCCTTGTGGTTCAGCTGGTAAAGAATCTGCCTGCAATGCAGAAGACCTCGGTTCAATCCCTGGGTTGGGAAGATCCCCTGGAGAAGGGGACTCCAGTATTCTGGAGTATTCCCCACTCCAGTATTCTTGCCTGGGAAATCCCATGGACAGAAAAGCTACAGTCCATGGGATCACAAAATGTGACTTAGCGACCAAACAACAATAATATAATATGCTGGATACTTTCCTAGGAATTTTATAAGACTTCTCATTTTAGCCTCATAGAAATTCTATGAAGTAGTATTCCTGTGCACATTTCACACATAGGTACAGTAATTTCCCTAAGAAGGCAAAAAAATAAAAAAAGTATTGACCCAGGTGTACAAGCTTCAAGCTATTCCTTCCCATGGGTGAGAATCAAGCAGGTGATGAGCAGGGTTGGGCCGTTAAAAATTTTCCTATGAGTAAAAGGGAGAGGATTAGCAAGAAGGAAATGCAGGATGTGAGTTGAAGAGTAAGTGAACCTGTCAAGCTGGAGACTGAATAAAATCAGGATCGCCCGACAATGTGTGTGTGCATGCCCTTCACCTTATCACCAGAATTAACTTCCCAAAGTGTGTATTTGTTCTCTTATTTACCAAATATTTCCTGAGTATCTTCTCTGAACTATGCATGTACTGGCTATGTGGAAGCATTTTTAAAACTCAGACAAAAAATTTTTGTTCACACTAAAAAACAGAAAATAAACATAGTACATAAATAAATTGCATAGTCTTTTACAGGCAGCAGAGTTTTGCCAAGAAAGTGCACTGGTCATAGCAAACACCCTCTTCCAACAACACAAGAGAAGACTCTACACATGGACATCACGAGATGGTCAACACCGAAATCAGATTGATTATATTCTTTGCAGCCAAAGATGGAGAAGCTCTATACAGTCAGCAAAAACAAGACCAGGAGCTGACTGGCTCAGATCATGAACTCCTTATTACCAAATTCAGACTCAAATTGAAGAAAGTAGGGAAAACCACTAGACCATTCAGGTATGACCTAAATCACATCCCTTATGATTCTACAGTGGAAGTGAGAAATAGATTTAAGGGACTAGATCTGCTAGATAAAGTGCCTGATGAACTATGGAATGAGGATCATGACATTGTACAGGAGACAGGGACGAAGACCATCCCCATGGAAAAGAAATGCAAAAAAGCAAAATGGCTGTCTGGGGAAGACTTACAAATAGCTGTGAAAAGAAGACAGGCGAAAAGCAAAGGAGGAAAGGAAAGATATGAGCATCTGAATGCAGAGTTCCAGAGAACAGCAAGAAGAGATAAGAAAACCTTCTTCAGAGATTAATGCAAAGAAATAGAGGAAAACAACAGAATGGGAAAGACTAGAGATCTCTTCAAGAAAATTAGAGATACCAAGGGAACATTTCAGGCAAAGATGGGCTCGATAAAGGACAGAAATGGTCTGGACCTAACAGAAGCAGAAGATATTAAGAAGAGGTGGCAAAAATACACAGAAGAAGTGTACAAAAAAGATCCCCACCACCTGGATAATCATGATGGTGTGATCACTCATCTAGAGCGAGACATCTTGGTATGTGAAGTCAAATGGGCCTTGGAAAGCATCACTATGAACAAAGCTAGTGGAGGTGATGGAATTCCAGTGGAGCTATTTCAAATCCTAAAAGATGAAGCTGTGAAACTGGTGCACTCAATATGCCAGCAAATTTGGAAAACTCAGCAGTGGCCACAGGACTGGAAAAGGTCAGTTTTCATTCCAATCCCAAAGAAAGGCAATGCCAAAGAATGCTCAAACTACTGCACAATTGCACTCATCTCACATGCTAGTAAAGTAATGCTCAAAATTCTCCAAGCCAGGCTTCAGCAATATGTGCATTGTGAACTCCCTGATGTTCAAGCTGGTTTTAGAAAAGGCAGAGGAACCAGAGATCAAATGGCCTACATCCGCTGGATCATGGAAAAAGCAACAGAGTTCCAGAAAAACATCTATTTCTGCTTTATTGACTATGCCAAAGCCTTTGACTGTGTGGATCACAAGAAACTGTGGAAAATTCTGAAAGAGATGGGAATACCAGACCACCTAACCTGCCTCTTGAGAAATCTGTATGCAGGTCAGGAAGCAGCAGTGAGAAGTGGACATGGAACAACAGACTGGTTCCAAATAGAAAAAGGAGAACGTCAAGGCTGTATATTGTCCACCTGCTTATTTAACTTATATGCAGAGTACATCATGAGAAATGCTGGACTGGAAGAAACACAAGCTGGAATCAAGATTGCCAGGAGAAATATCAATAACCTCAGATATGCAGATGATACCACCCTTATGGCAGAAAGTGAAGAGGAACTAAAAAGCCTCTTGATGAAAGTGAAAGAGGAGAGTGAAAAAGTTGGCTTAAAGCTCAATATTCAGAAAATGAAGCTCATGGCATCCGGTCCCATCACTTCATGGGAAATAGCTGGGGAAACAGAGGAAACAGTGTCAGACTTTAATTTTGGGTCTCCAAAATCACTGCAATGGTGATGGCAGCCATGAAATTAAAAGACACTTACTCCTTGGAAGAAAAGTTATGACCAACCTAGATAGCATATTCAAAAGCAGAGACATTACTTTGCTGACTAAGGTCCATCTAGTCAAGGTTATGGTTTTTCTGTGGTCATGTATGGATGTGAGAGTTGGACTGTGAAGAAGGCTGAGTGCCAAAAGTTCAAAGATGCTTTTGAACTGTGGTGTTGGAGAAGACTCTTGAGTCCTTTGGACTGCAAGGAGATCCAACCAGTCCATTCTGAAGGAGATCAGCCCTGTGATTTCTTTGGAAGGAATGATGCTAAAGCTGAAGCTCCAGTACTTTGGCCACCTGATGCGAAGAGTTGGCTCATTGGAAAAGACTCTGATGCAGGGAGGGATTGGGGGCAGGAGGAAAAGGGGACTACCGAAGATGAGATGGCTGAATGGCATCACTGACTCGATGGAAGTGAGTCTGAGTGAACTCTGGGAGATGGTGATGGACAGAGAGGCCTGGTGTGCTGCGATTCATGGAGTCGCAAAGAGTTGGACACTACTGAGCTACTGAACTGAACTGAACTGAACCAAGGGCTTAAGAAAAGAGCGTGTTTTTTTTTTTTTTTTTCAAAGTACAGATTTAATCGTATCATTCTCCTCATTCTAGATATTTGATGATTTTTCTGGAGACAATGGAGTAATGTCTTAACCTCTCAGCATGTTTTCAAGGCTTTTTATAACCAACCCAAAGCAAGAAATATTTCTCTTTACCCAACCTCTACAACTACCTTGATAACAAACCATACCAGGAAACTTGATATCTTGACAAAACGTCATACAATATTTGCTCATATAGTTTTTCACACCTGGGATAGTACTAATCTACTTGGAGTTACTGAAATTTCAGTCATCCCTTAAAGACCAATTTAAGTGCCCCTTCTTTTTCTTAGTCAACCTGAGTTAGGTTAATCTCTATCTTCTGTTTATATTTATCCATCTCCTCAAATGTACAGTAAATTTATCTGTAAGAGAATTGCTAAAAAGATGACAAAGTGGTGTACATTATATTTTGAAGGTCCTTAAAAGCTCTACTTAGGTATCTAAGTATTTCCCTCCTGCAAAGTCACTTTATATAATTAATAATTATTCCTTTGTGGTCTATAAGACTGCATTTGTATGAAATCTGAGAGCATAAAGTCAAATATATCCCACTGAATAAAATCCAGAAATAAGTATTGGAAAAAGAAGAATATATATATATGTGAAGAAGACCTTAAAAAAAAGAGAAGCTTTATATAACACACTGTAAACAAATCGCATTATTCTGCAAAGGTGGAGAGAGAAGAAATAAGAAAGCTAGAAAATGAGAGGGGGAAGGGTTGAATTGGGAGATTGGGACTGAGGTGCTGGAAAAGACTCTTGAGAGTCCCTTTGGATTGCAGGGAGTCAAACCAGTCAATCCTAAAGGACATCAACCCTGAATATGCATTAGAAGGACTGATGCTGAAGTTCCAATATTTTGGCCACCTGATGAGAAGAAATGACTCATTGGAAAAGACCCTGATGCTGGCAAAGATTGAAGACAGGAGAGAAGGGGACAGCAGAGGATGAAATGATTGGATAACATCACTGACTCAATGAACATGAGTGTGAGCAAGCTCTAGGAGATAGCCAAGGACAGGGAAGCCCAGCACACTGCAATCCATGGGTAACAAAGAGTCCACACACTGCCCAACTAGGGCTTTTAGACCAGGGCTTGTTTCTGTTTTTGAGAAACCACAACAATGAGAAAGTTTAAAAATAAAGTTGTCTTCTTTAAAATATGTTTACATATAACTTCATAGGACAAGGAAAGTAAAATAAGGTCAAGGACAGGAGGGACAAAAGTCAAGAGCAGAGATAATTGAGAACATTTTAAGTAATCAAGTTAGAGGACCCAGCTAATTTTTATCACATACAATGCTAATCCTGACTTCTTTTAGTTATAACGTGTGCTGAATAAGAGAGCAATGAGAAACAGGACAATTGGGAGAACTCTTCAAGATGAAATTAGATTCCTTGAGGGAGGGAGGGGACAAAGTCAAAAGTCCAGAAGACATTAACATTCAATGTACTTGAAATATGGGCTTCCCTGGTAGCTCAGACAGTAGAGCATCTGCCTACAGTGCAGGAGACCTGGGTTCGATCCCTGGGTCAGGAAGATCCCCTGGAGAAGGAAACGGCAACCCACTCCAGTATTCATGCCTGGAAAATCCCATGGACCGAGGAGCCTGGTGGGCTACAATCCACGGGGTTGCAAAGAGTCAGACGTGACTGACAGACTTGTGTGTGCGTGTGTGTGTGTGTGTGTGTGTGTGTGTGTACTTGAAATATATTCAAAAAGTGTCGAGATGGGGAAAGGAAAGAAATAAGGAAAGAAGGAAAGAAGTGAGCAGAAGAATGGAGAGAAGGAGGCAGAGAAAGGAGGAGGAAGGAAACAAGACTGAAAAAATAACCTTCTTGGTAGTGGAAATTATTTCAGCTTTTTGGGTTTTTCACCATGAATGATATGATTTCAATTTAAAGGTTGATTAGAAAATACAATAAGAAGATACAAAGCATGAGAAATTTAAAAAGCATTTGATGAAGAACTATGAAACTAAGCAGAAGCTTCCTATTAACAGAGAAAATGAAAAAAATATTTTCATACAAGAAGCAAAAAAAAAAAAAGTGCAGTTATATTTCTTGTCTCAAACCAAAGTTAGACATCCAAAGCCAAGCTGCCATGATGTCCATGAGTCCTGCAATAAAGAACATTGACAGATATAAGACTCCCTCATCAGTCATTCTACTGCTCTGCCTTTATGTGCAAAAAGATAAAACAACAACCAATAGGATTTTCTAGGTTATTTAAAGAGATTGTTGTTGTTGTTTAGTCAGTAAAGACCCTGATGCTGGGAAAGATTGAAGGAGGGAGGAAAAGGGGATGACAGAGGATGAGATGGTTGGATGGCATCACCGACTCAATGGACATGAGTTTGAATAAACTCCGGGTGTTGGTGATGGACAGGGAGGCCTGGCGTGCTGCAGCTCCATGGGTTTGCAAAGAGTCAGACATAACTGAGTGACTGAACTGAACTGTACCAGAATATCCCACCACAAAATTTGCCTCTGTAGCATATAGATTTTTTGAGCCAGGGCTTCCCTGGTGGCTCAACAGTAAAGAATCTGCCTGTAATGCAGGAGACTCAGGTTTGATCACTCGGTCAGGAAGATCCCCTGGAGAAGAGAATGTCTACCCACTCCAGTATTCTTGTCTGGAGAATTCCATGGACAAAGGAGCCTGGCTGTCTACAGTCCATGGAGTCACAAAGAGTTAGACATGAATGAATGACTAACATTTTCACATTTTCACTTATTTTCAGCTTAAAGCCAATGAGAACCATGAAACTGGGGAAGAGCTGTAAAAATGGGGCACAAGTTTTCCCTGTGTAAAGGAAATTTCCATTTGTAAAGGTATATTGCTTTCCTGTACCAGGAAAAAGACAGCTCAACTCACCAGTAGACTCTGACGGGTCTGCGTTACAAGTGCTAAATGATCCTTGTTCACTATACTTTTCTTGGGTGTCTTCCCATGACTTGTGCTTACTCAGAATTCCCAACCCTCAAAACCCATTTACTTCCTCTAGCCTAGGATGGTGTACAAACACAACTTCTGGGACTTCCGTGGTGGTCCAGTGGTTAAAATTTCGCCTTTCAGTGCAGGGGCTGAAGGTTAGATTCCTGGTTGGGGAGCTAAGACCCCTCATGCCTCAGGCCCTCCCACCCCAAAAAGAAACCATCATAAAACAGAAACAATACTATTGCAACATTTTCAATAAAGATTAAAAAAAAAAAAACACCAAACTTCTAATCACTCCTTTGGGTTACTCTCACTGAGTGTTCTCACTCTCACGCACCTTACTAAAATTCTGTTCATGTTTTCTCTTAGCAATCTATTTTTCACCAGTTTAATGTATAGAGTTCCAGATGATGAACCTAAGACGGCCGATGAAAAACAAAGGCCAAAATGAGAAATTCCACAATTGTGCTGAATTATGTTTAATTCTAAAGTCTAAGAGAGTTCTTATTAGGGATTCTAATTTTAATATGATCTTTAAGATTAAGTCCCATCTAGTGGTCTCATCTAGAAGCCTTCAGAGATATAAAATTCAGTTCCTGACTTGAAAAAAATGCTTATGTCACGCTTGACCTTAGAAAGTTATGACAAACTCTGGTATAATATATATTTTATTCATAAGACTAGTAATTCTTTGGATAAGACAACTTAAAAAAAATTGAGTTGTTTCTTATGTCTTTCAAGAATATTTTATTTGCGTACCTATCTATTTATTTATTCTGGCTGAACTGCTGCATGGGGACCCTAGTTTCCCCACCAAGGATTGAACCCACACTGCCCGCAGTGGAAGCACAGAGTCTGAACCACTGGATCACCCCCAGGGAAGTCCCAGGGACAGCTTATAGCAAACTATTTTTTTATTAGGTGTGGAACATTTGTTACTGCTCTCAGTATGTTAGTGAAGTTTAACTACAGAGACGTGTAAGCCACAGCAGAGGCAAACGTAAGTAATAACACACTGGGAAAAAAAAGGCAGAGTTATTTGTACTGTAGCACCATATCTGAGAAGAAAATAAATTACCGACCATAAAAGAGTCAAAACTTAACAAGCTGAATATTTAACTTCTATTTATGGATGATATTTTTGTTTTTATTTTATTTTCTCACCAATTTCCTTTGGCACAGCTGTCTTTTCCTTTGTTTAATTTTAACATGCCTCTTAGGAAAGTTCTTTGCAACATTAAAAAATAGTATACAACATACTCATTCTATGTGTGCAAAACAGCCAAGTTTTCACCTTTCTCCACAGTTGTCTGGATTTCTAAATCTGGAATAAACAGTCATCATAGAATGTAGTTAAATTATTTTTTGAAATTATTCTGGCTCTGTTTGTTAAGCAACAGCTAATAAATGCTTTTTTTTTTTTTTTTTTGTTCCTAAGTTTGAGTCAGGGATTTCCCTTTATAGTTTTTCAATGTTGTGGACTCTGCCAGCAAGTTCATGAGAACAGTTCAACAAAAAGTTTTTACTTTTCAAACTACTGACTATAGGTTAGTCCGGAGGGATAGTAGAAAGAGTACAGATTTAGGTTTAAATTCTTTACTACAAGCCTCTCTTGTGTCTCACTGCCTTTATTTTGAAGTTGGAAAAGTGCTGCCTACTTTTCTGTTGTAATGACTAAGTATGATGTACATAAATGTATATAATATACTCACAGTATAAAAATAATGAATAACATCTGTTATTATGGTAAATCTTAAAGCTTAACAAGTTCTATTCTGCTTACCTCCTCACTAAAGCAAAACACACTCAAACATACAGACCTACATACATACTATATAGATATATTTTTCTTGGGTCATATTAAAAATTGCAAAATACATGTGTTTATGTTAGCAGAACAAATCTCCATTGATCACATTAGCAATAGTTTCCTATTGGGTATCAGACATGAAATAGTCACTCTAATTACCACATAACTGCAACAAATAATCTGCATATTTTGAACACAAACAATTGGCTTCCAAATGAGGAAGTATTTACCAATCTTAAAGCCATGTGCAGAATAACTCAATTCTGCTGATCACTAAAGGGGAGAGAAAATATTTTTACATCCAATAGTTGAGAGTTCTACAAATCTATAACTAGAAAGATTAACTAGACTAGTAGTGTCTGAATAGTAGTGGTAAGGTCAGATTTAAAACTGTGCTAATTGTAAACAGTATTTGCAAGACTATGAAATACATAGAGGGCAAAAAGTGGACTCTCAGTGGATTGTACAGTTAACCATACAAAGCAATTCAGCAAAGTATTTTCCGCAAGCTGCACAACAGCTGCCTGTCAAAGACAAAGCCAGATACTAGTTAAAGATGGTAAAAATATCTTCGATAGTGATAACTCCTGCAGTTGGAAAGACTGAAGAGTAAGCTTAGCTCTACTTGGATTGGTGAGGAGGTGACTGGGGATTTTAAAGGAAGAGTGAGGGAGTGGAGTAGGGATAAGCAGAGACCCAAGCGGAGTCAGGGAATTGAAACATTATTTAAAAATGGGTAAGAGGTCAATGTCAAGGCTGCCTTGAGGCCAGCTGTGCCTTCCAGCTAGCACTTATTGAAGTTGAGATTCTGTCTTCCCACAAAGAGCAGACAGGGGCCCCATCCTTCCTGATGATTACATTTCAAAGGAATGGCTTTCAAGTCCTTGAAAACGACACCTGTGGTTGTAGGGGAGACATATATATATATGTATCTCAAAGGGACAGAGGAAGACTTGACTATAGTCAGTTTGTTTGTTTTTGTTAATAAGTGCTCTGGGGGCCTATCCTCAGGTGTGAGCTGGAACAAAGATAAATTGTTTTGGTGGCTTTAAGCTTTTCCAGGCAGGAGCTCCAGGTGGTGCCGGGGGCTAGGACAACTCGAGACAGTCTTCCGCTTCCAAAAATCATATTGGAGTTTAGTCAAAGACAGAATTTCTGTTGCAGTTTTCCTAACTATGACACAGCAGCTCCATCTGTTTAAGGACAGACCATTATGCTAAAGTCCAGTTTTAGAGGGCTTCCCTTGTGGCTCAGTGGTAAAGAATCTGCCTTCCAAGAAGGAGATGCAGGACACTGGGGTTCGATCTCTGGGTTGGGAAAATCCTTTGGAGAAGGAAATAACAACCCACTCCAGTATTGTTGCCTGGGAAGTCCCATTGACAGAGGAGCCTGATGAACTACATTCCATGGGGTTGCAAAGAGTCAGACACAACTTTAGTGACTAAATAACAATGGCAACAACCAGTTGTAGATGCTATGTGCACAGCCTGCCTCCCTCTGAACCACGGCACTATCTCACAAACTATCCAACAAATAAATTCAAGCCAGAATTTATAGAAAGAATTATAGAATTTATAGAAAGGAATATGCAGGAAAAGATAGGTATAACCACAGTGAAACAAAAACCATCTGGCCATCCCTGGAAAAACACAAAAACCAAACTATTCAGTGCATTGAATTTCTTCCTTTGTATAAATTCTTTTTCTGCAGCAGTGGGGCACCTAGAGTTACACACATATAACCCTGCCTTCAGGAGCCTAACATCCAAGAAGTGGTATATGATTGGTGTCTTTTAATTGGTAGAGATTACTTTTGGCATTGAAGTCCCAGGGAAGATTTGAATAATTCAGTAAGGCTTCATGACAGAGGTTGAGTAAGCCTTGAAGGAACAGTCAGATTTCAGAAGTTAGAGGAAACAGTCCTCTTTGGTCCTCAACATGAGAAGACTCCATCATCAGGGAAGAGGAAATTGCAAAAATATTTGAAAACCTGTACCCAAGCAGAACCCTAGGGGGACAGACCTCCTCCCCCATATCCTTGGCTGTAGCTCCTCTCTGAAGTACCCACCTAGTAGTATCTGATGCACATTTCCTGAGTTGTTTTACAGATGCTCAAATTCCCATCCAATGAAAGAAATTAACTACTTGATGACCATGAGCAGGTAGCCCCCAGGCCTATGGGAGATTAAGGATTGATAATGTTGACCCCAGTGTGACACTGTCTTGTTACCACATCTTCCAACCAATCAGAGAACTGTGCATGAGCTGATCATATACCCTGAAACCCCCCTCCCTCACCTGGCTTTAAAAAATGCTTTGCCATATGGTAATGAATCTGCCTACAATATGGGAGACTCAGGTTTGAACTCTGGATCAGGAAGATTCCCTGGAGAAGGAAATGGCAACCCACTTCGGTGTTCTTGCCTGGAGAATTCCATGGACTGAGGAGACTGCTGGCTAGAATCCATGGGATTACAAAGGATCAGACACAACTGAGAAACTAACACTTTCACTTTCATCCTCACTGGGAGGTGAGCATAGGGGAGAATGGATACATGCATGTGTCAGTTCAGTTCAGTTTAGTTCAGTCCAGTCGCTCAGTCGTGTCCAACTCTTTGCGACCCCATGAACTGCAGCACGCCAGGCCTCCCTGTCCGTCACCAACTCCCGGAGTTCACTCAGACTCACGTCCATAGAATCAGTGATGCCATCCAGCCATCTCATCCTCTGTCATCCCCTTCTCCTCCTGCCCTCAATCCCTCCCAGAATCAGAGTCTTTTCCAATGAGTCAACTCTTCACATGAGGTGGCCAGAGTACTGGAGTTTCAGCTTTAGCATCATTCCTTCCAAAGAAATCCCAGGGCTGATCTCCTTCAGAATAGACTGGTTGGATCTCCTTGCAGTCCAAGGGACTCTCAAGAGTCTTCTCCAACACCACAGTTCAAAAGCATCAATTCTTCAGCACTCAGCCTTCTTCACAGTCCAACTCTCACATCCATACTTGACCACAGAAAAACCATAGCCTTGACTAGATGGACCTTAGTCAGCAAAGTAATGTCTCTGCTTTTGAATATGCTATCTAGGTTGGTCATAACTTTCCTTCCAAGGAGTAAGTGTCTTTTAATTTCATGGCTGCAGTCACCATCTGCAGTGATATTGGAGCCCAAAATAATAAAGTCTGACACTGTTTCCACTGTTTCCCCATCTATTTCCCATGAAGTGATGGGACCCGATGCCATGATCTTCATTTTCTGAATGTTGAGCTTTAAGCCAACTTTTTTACTCTCCTCTTTCACTTTCAAGAGGCTTTTTAGTTCCTCTTCACTTTCTGCCATAAGGGTGGTATCATCTGCATATCTGAGGTTATTGATATTTCTCCTGGCAATCTTGATTTCAGCTTGTGTTTCCTCCAGTCCAGCGTTTCTCATGATGTACTCTGCATAGAAGTTAAATAAGCAGGGGGACAATATACAGCCGTGACACACTCCTTTTTCTATTTGGAACCAGTCTGTTGTTCCATGTCCAGTTCTAACTGCTGCTTCCTGACTTGCATACAAATTTCTCAAGAGGCAGGTCAGGTGGTCTGGTATTCCCATCTCTTTCAGAATTTTCCACAGTTTATTGTGATCCACACAGTCAAAGGCTTTGGCATAGTAAAAAAAAAAAGCAGAAATAGATGTTTTTCTGGAACTCTCTTGTTTTTTCCATGATCCAGCAGATGTTGGCAATTTGATCTCTGGTTCCTCTGCCTTTTCTAAAACCAGCTTGAACATCAGGAAATTCACGGTTCACGTATTGTTGAAGCCTGGCTTGGAGAATTTTGAGCATTACTTTACTAGCATGTGAGATGAGTGCAATTGTGCGGTAGTTTGAGCATTCTTTGGCATTGCCTTTCTTTGGGATTGGAATGAAAACTGACCTTTTCCAGTCCTGTGGCCACTGCTGAGTTTTCCAAATTTGCTGGCATATTGAGTGCAGCACTTTCACAGCATCATCTTTCAGGATTTGAAAGAGCTCAACTGGAATTCTATCACCTCCACTAGCTTTGTCACACCTTGGTGATTATCTGGGTTGTGAAGATCTCTTTTGTACAGCTCTTCTGTGTATTCTTGCCACCTCTTCTTAATATCTTCTGCTTCTGTTAGGTCCAGACCATTTCTGTCCTTTATCGAGCCCATCTTTGCCTGAAATGTCCCCTTGGTATCTCTGATTTTCTTGAAGAGATCTCTAGTCTTTCCCATTCCGTTGTTTTCCTCTATTTCTTTGCATTGATCTCTGAAGAAGACTTTCTTATCTCTTCTTGCTGTTCTCTGGAACCCTGCATTCAGATGTTTATATCTTTCCTTTTTTCCTTTGCTTTTCGCTTCCCTTCTTTTCACAGCTATTTTAAGTCCTCCCCAGACATCCATTTTGCTTTTTTGCATTTCTTTTCCATGTGTATGGCTGAGTTATTCTGCTGTTTACTTGAAACTATCACAACTTTGCTAATTGGCTACACATCCATACAAAATAAAAAGTTAAAAAAAAATGTTTTGCCAAAGTCCACTGGAGGGTTCAGGCTTCTTGAGCACCTAGCTATCCTGGTCTCCTTGTATTCATACCTGCAATGAATGCTGTACTTTCCTTCATCACAACTTAAAATGTCAGTACATTGGCTTTACTGTGTGTGGGCGAGCAGACCCAAGTTTTGTTCACACAAACCCACAGATCAAAAGAGAATATAGGGATTTTCCTCTTCATTAATAAGTTTTTTGCAATTGACTGTTAAGTACAGTCCTTCCATATGTATTTGGCAACTAAATGAATTCAGGTATTGATCCACTCTCCAAGAGAGATTTTTATAAAGAGTCAATGTTAAATTGGGAAGGAACAAGGAGTTATCAACTCCTACATCTGACATCTCTTGACTTTGTACCACATTACCTTGTTAATATGTTTTACTCCAGGTCCAGTGAAGGGTAATCCTCAGGGAAATAGCTAAAAGATGCTGAAAATTATTAGCTTAGGGAAGTTGTTGAAGCCATGAATTGGCTTGGGGACACTAGACCCTGAAGAATGATTGGGAGGAAGATAGCAAATTCCACATTGGGCTCATCTGGTGTGTTTCATAAAGAATGGAAGTGAAATTTTCCCTTTGTCTGCAGGACTGATAAGTGTAGAACTTGAGAGAAGCAGAAATTGAACATACAGATTGTAGAACAATTAGCTTTTATGTGGTTCATACAACCACACGAGTGGAGCGATCACTCAAAATCCACATCTCTTTTATTATTAAAGCTGCAAAACACATCAGATTTATTAATGAAAACACTAGATTTTACTAGATGTACAGTTGAGGGGTAGAAACCTTCATCAACATAATTTCTACCAATAAGTAGGCCTTTATTAACAAAGATTAAATTAGATAATTATCAAAAAGCATTAGTAGCATAAGTTCAGTGCATTATTCAGAATAAAGTCATATTTTAGGGCTCCTATCAAAACATGGTTTTCTTGGCCAATGACCCCTGACATTTTATTGTATATCCCTATTTTAAATTTACAGTTTCTAGTTCACCATTTGAAGGAAACCAGGTTAGGATCATTCCATGAATATTTACTGAATTGCTACCAGATGCCAGGTAATGGAGGTAAAAAGATGAAAACAAGAGCACTTGAGTGTTATTCTTTGTGTTCTTTTTTAAAAACTGATTTTATTGAGTGCCTCTTAGTTTCTAGACAGTGTCCTGGCACTGATGTTGCAGTGATAAGAGAAACCAAACCTTCAACTGCTTACAGTGTAGTCGTTTTGGTGGTTGAATACATGTTGAATCAACAGTGGGAAGATGGATGTTTCTTATGTTTGCACATCATTTAGACAATAGTAACAGTTAATTATGTTAACTTAAAATGATATATATTTATATAAATATAATAATATTTATATAAATATATATTATTAAAAACATTTAATTACATTTCTTATGGCAGAAAGCAAAGAAGAAATAAAGAGCCTCTTGATGAAAATGAAAGAGAAGAGTGAAAAAATTGTCTTAAAATTCAACATACAGAAAAGTAAGATCATGGCATCTGGTCCCATCACTTCATGGTAAATAGTTGGGAAAACAGTGGAAACAGTGAGAGACTTTATTTTTGCTGCTGCTGCTGTTAAGTCGCTTCAGTCGTGTCCGACTCTGTGCGACCCCATAGACGGCAGCCCACCAGGCTCTGCCGTCCCTGGGATTCTTGAGGCAAGAACACTGGAGTAGGCTGCTGTTTCTTTCTCCAATGTATGAAAGTAAAAAGTGAAAGTAAAGTCGCTCAGTTGTGCCCAACTCTTTGTGACCCCATGGACTGCAGCCTACCAGGCTCCTCCGTCCATGGGATTATCCAGGCAAAAGTACTGGAGTGGGTTGCCATTGCCTTCTCCAATTTTTAAGGGCTCCAAAATTACTGCAGATGGTGACTACAGCCATGAAATTAAAAGATGCTTGCTCCTTGGAAGAAAAGCTATGACCAACCTAGACAGCACATCATAAAGCACAGACATTAGTTTGCCCACAAAGGTCCATCTAGTCAAAGCTACGGTTTTTCCAGTAGTTATGAATGGATGTGAGAGTTGAACTATAAAGAAAGCTGGGTGCTGAAGAATGAATGCTTTTGAACTATGGTGTTGGAGAAGACTCTTGAGAGGCCCTTGGACTGCAAGATAAAATTAGTCCATCTTAAAGGAAATCAGTCCTGAGTATGCATTGGGAGGACTGATGCTGAAGCTGAAACTCCAATACTTTGGCCACTGATGTGAAGAACTGACTCATTGGAAAGGACCCTGATGTTGGGAAAGATTGAAGGTGGGAGGAGAAGGGGGTGACAGAGGATGAGACGGTTGGATGGCATCACTGATTTGATGGACATGAGTTTGAGCAGGCTCTGGGAGTTGGTGATGGACAGAGAAGCCTGTTGTGCTGGAGTCCAGGGGTCTCAAAGAGTTGAACGTGATTGAGTGACTGAACTGAACAGTTAATTAGGAAACATGACAGTGTTAAACTGCCTTTCTTCCTCAAAGGGCATATTGCTTAATGACTTGAATATTTGTGTCCTCCAAACAGGAGAAGACTGTTGTTATGTCTGTATTATATAATGCTGACAAATTCTTAGTAAACATTCATGTCCTCCTGCTGCTGCTGTTGCTAAGTCACCTCAGTCGTGTCCAACTCTGTGCGACCCCATAGATGGCAGCCCACCAGGCTCCCCTGCCCCTGGGATTCTCCAGGCAAGAACACTGGAGTGGGTTGCCATTTCCTTCTCCAATGCATGAAAGTGGAAAGCGAAAGTGAAGTCGCTCAGTCGTGTCCTCCTAGACAATATGAAAACCATTCTTTGGTTTGCCTTTGAAAATGTCATATTGCAATTCCCAATATTATACTTACAGTGACTTATCACTTGCAACCTAGATTTGCATCTTCCTTGAAATATGAATATTTTTCAAATTTTAGTGGTAGCACAAGTTTCTAAATTCTCTTAGGTGGAAGTCTTCCCAGTCTATTTTATGTAAAATCTTGTTGTCCTCATCTGTGTGATATTTCCTCTTGATATTTCCTCTTGAATTTTAGTTTCAGTATCAAAGTCTTTTCTGGCCATTCTTTTAATATTTGGTCTGGATTTTCATTGAGAAAAACTCGGTACCACTGTTAGAAAATATTTGGTATTTATTTCTTTTAATATAAATTTATTTATTTTAATTGGAGGTTAATTACTTTACAATATTGTATTGGTTTTGCCATACATCAACATGAATCTGCCACAGGTATACACGTGTTCCCCATCCTGAACCCCCTTCTCTCCTCCCTCCCCGTACCGTCCCTCTGGGTCATCTCAGTGCACCAGCCCCAAGCATCCAGTATCATGCATAGAACCTGGACTAGCGATTTGTTTCATATATGATATTATACATGTTTCAATGCCATTCTCCCAAACCATCCCACCCTCACCCTCTCCCACAGAGTCCAAAAGACTGTTCTATAGATCTGTGTCTCTTTTGCTGTCTCGCATACAGGGTTATCGTTACCATCTTTCTAAATTCCATATATATGTGTTAGTATACTGTATTGGTGTTTTTCTTTCTGGCTTACTTCACTCTGTATAATCTCTTTAACAAGTGGTGCTGGGAAAACTGGTCAACCACTTGTAAAAGAATGAAACTAGAACACTTTCTAACACCATAGACAAAAATAAACTCAAAATCGATTAAAGATCTGAACGTAAGATCAGAAACTATAAAACTCCTAGAGGAGAACATAGGCAAAACACTCTCCGACATACATCACAGCAGGATCCTCTACGACCCACCTCCCAGAATATTGGAAATAAAAGCAAAAATAAATGAGAACTAATTAAACTTAAAAGCTTCTGCACAACAAAGGAAAATATAAGCAAGGTGAAAAGAAAGCCTTCAGAATGGGAGAAAATAATAGCAAATGAAGCAACTGACAAACAACTAATCTAAAAAACATACAAGCAACTCCTGCAGCTCAATTCCAGAAAAATAAATGACCCAATCAAAAATGGGCCAAAGTAAATAGACATTTCTCCAAAGAAGACATACAGATGGCTAACAAACACATGAAAAGATGCTCAACATCACTCACTATCAGAGAAATGCAAATCAAAACCACAATGAGGTACCATTTCATGCCAGTCAGAATGGCTGCGATCCAAAAGTCTACAAGCAATAAATGCTGGAGAGGGTGTGGACAAAAGGGAACCCTCTTACACTGTTGGTGGGAATGCAAACTAGTACAGCCACTATGGAGAACAGTGTGGAGATTCCTTAAAAACTACAAATAGAACTGCCTTATGACCAGCAATCCCACTGCTGGGCATATACACTGAGGAAACCGGAATTGAAAGAGTCACGTGTACCCCAGTGTTCATCACAGCATGGAAGCAACCTAGATGTCCATCAGCAGATGAATGGATAAGAAAGCTTTGGTACATATACTCAGCCATTAAAAAGAATGCGTTTGAATCAGTTCTAATGAAGTGGATGACACTGGAGCCTATTATACAGAGTGAAGTAAGCCAGAAAGAATATTTGGTATTTAGTATCTAGTAACCATGACATATCATGGAAGAAGACGTCCATTTCCTTAAAGCACAAAATTTGTTGTTGTTCACTTGCTAAGACATGTTCAACTCCTTTTGACCCCATGGACTGCAGCACACCAGGATCCTCTGTCCTTCACTCTTCCCCCAAGTTTGCTCAGATTCATGTCCATTGAGTCAGTGATGCTATCTAACCATCTCATCCTCTGCTTCCCCCTTCTCCTTTTGCCTTCAATGTTTCCTGGCATCACAGTCTTTTCCAGTGAGTTAACTCTTTGCATCACGTGGCCTAAGTATTGGAACTTCAGTTTCAGTCCTTCCAATGAATATTCAGGGTTGATTTCGTTTAGGATTGACTGGTTATGCGGCTCTAATCTCATTCATGAGGGCTCTACCTTATGATTTAATCACCTTGGAGATTAGGAATTCAATTTCTAAATTTTGAGGGGGCACAAACATTCAGACCATAGCAGTACTAAATAGTAAATCCCTTTCAGTCTGCAAACTATAAAGTCATCTACCATTCTGAGGGATTATTGGATGACTCTGCTTCATGATTCTTTTTAGAGGGGAGAATTGTCCCTCATCAAGGTGTATTGGAATTCATTTTCTAATTTTTCAAAATTCTGTAAGGATTTATTTCTTTTTCTCTTCATGTCTATAGCACTGGAAAGGTTTGCAAGATTCCTGCTTCACAGGTATTAACTTCATTCAGTGAGGCAAAGTCGAAATTCTTCAGTGGGTTATTCTGACAGAGGGGAGAGGGATGGCTTGTTTTCTGATATTTGCTGTCTCATGTCTTTGCTTTTTCCTCCTTCACCACTGAACCCTGAAGTGCTGTTTCTGCCTTTGGGTTTGACATTTTTCCTCTCTAGAAGCTGTGCTTCAAAGGCCACTTTACAACATGCTTATTTTCTAATTTTATTTTTTTCATGCATATGTTTACGTCTCTTCCATGTCTGGTCTACCAGGAAATGCCTTCATTTTTAAAAAATAAAGTAATTGCATTAATTAATTACTTTATTGGCCACATCATACAGTGTGTGGGGTCTAGTTCTTTGACAAGGGGTCAAACCTGTAACCACTGGACCTCCAGGGAAGTCCTGGAAACTCCTTCATTTTGTATTTTGATTTTCTTCAGACTCAGAGTACATTCCTCTTTTTGGTGATGGTTAAGGTCAATTCTAGGACCATCTCTTTCTCCCTGGTTTCTTCCCACAGTTTCTTGGCCTGCGTTTTCTTGCCACAAAACTTTAAAGCAGGATAAGCAAAGGACAGACTGTTCACTAGAATTTTACTATTTTGCATTTAAATTCTCCAGTTATGTTGTGGGATAGCATTTTCTGTCTTCAAGTTTGAGAGGAGGTAGTTTTCTCAAATCCTTTTATTTTTCTGTGGTATTTGAGGAAGAAGTATTGGAAGACAGGGACCAAAGCAGCAACTGCTGTCGTCAGCTATCCTGAAATTATAGAAACTTTTAATCAACAAATAGTGTTGAAATACTATCCTCTAAGGATAGTAAAATTAAAAAAAAAATTACTTCACCTCCACCCTCAGGCATCATACCAAGCAGAAAAAATTAATTTGGGATGGATCATAGGCCTAAGCATAAAGGCTAAAGACACAAATCTGGAGAAAACCATAGGAGAGTGTCTTTTTGACTACAGGTAGGTGAAGATTTCTGAAGTATGACATAAAAAGCAGTAAACATTAAGCAAAAAATGATTTAAAAACTATTAAAATTAAAATATTTTCATCAAAATGTTCTATTAATCAAATGAAGAAGCAAGCCACAGAATTTGTAAACATAGTTATAAAATTCAAAAGTGAAAAAAAAATTATATTCAGACTATAGAACCCCTGTACTGTGTGTGCTAAATCACTTCAGTCATGTCTGACTCTTTGAGACTCCATGGACTATAGCCCGCCAGACTCCTTTTTTCTATGGGATTCTCCAGGCAAGAATACTGGAGTGGGTTGCTATGTTCTCCTCCAGGGGATCTTCTGGACCAGAGATCGAACCCACACCTCCTGCATTGCAGGTGGATTCTTTACCACTGAGCCTTTGGGAAAGCCCATAAAGAACCTCTACCACTCAATAGTTGAAAAGACAAGTAATTCCATTTTCTAAGCCTTCTGATAGATATTTCAGAAAGAATTTATAAATGATTAAAAGGCACTTAGGAAGGAGTGAAAATTATTACTTATCAGAGAGATACAAATTAAAACCACAGTGAAATATCACCATGCACCTATGAGATTGGCTAAAATGGAAATCCTGACATCTTATGCTATGTTGCAAGCAATCAGAACTTTTCTACATGGCTGGTAAGAATGTAAAATGATACAATAAACTGGGGGAAAGACCTGGCTGTTTCTTATACAATTAAATATGTAGAGTATGACCCAGCCATTGCATTCCTATATTTTTATCCAAAAGAAATGAAACCACACATCCACAAAAACTGTTCGTGGCACGCTTATTCATAATAGACAAATGCTCTTAACAACCCCAATGTCCATCAACAACATATTGCACCAGCAAATGTTAGTATCTTCATTTAATGGATGGTTTCTCAGTAATAAAAAGAAACGAATTGCTGCTACATTCAAAAACATAGAAGACTCTCCAAAATATTATGTTAAGTGAACACTAGATACAAAAGTGTATGTACTATATGAGTCCATTGATTTGCAGCTTTAGAGCAGGCAAAATTAGTTAATGGTATAAACAACAACTGAGTCAAGCAAACATAACATTGGTTGCCTCTGGTTGTGAGGAGAGGTGGTAACTCTCCAAGAAGAGGCATGTGGGAATTTTCCAGAAATGGTAACATTCTACCTTGATAAGGTTGTGGTTGCATGGGTATAAGCATTTCTCAAAGCTCATGAAATTGTATACTTTTACCTTTGGGGTATTATATACCTTTTTGTATACCTTTACCTTTTACCTTAAAAAATAGGTGGCAACTGACAATAGGTTACAATGCACAATTTGTATACACTACAATTTCTGTAGTGACTGCAAAACACCCCAAATTACATATTCGGTGGAAAAGAAATTTTCCATAGAATGGAAATCCCATAGAATGAAACGACTTTAATTATATATTTGGCTTAGTCTCAAGCATGTTATACAGGCTACAAGCTCTTGTGCTAGCTTGTATTCTATCAAATAGGATCATGATAAAGCTGTTTGGAATAATTAAAGAAGCGTCAGCAGAGACCACCAAACTTGCTGCAACAAAAATTGTTTTTCCTACAATCTAATCTCATTTCACACTTTCAACTTGTGATTACTAAAAGTCACCAGATGGAGCTGAGAAATTACTCATGAAATTGGTTCTTCTTAACCATGCATCTCTCATCCCTGGGAAGAAAAGAAAAGGTGCTGGGTCAAAGCCTAGAATTCCATTATCCACTTTAGTTGGTTGGCACTTGCTTGATACTAAATGCTGTAAACTGGTTCCTGATGAACAATGGTACAAAACCAAAGCATAATTGGCAGAGAAAGCTGAGAAAGCCCAAAGAAAGGGCCTAAGGCATCTATGTCTGATCCACTGGCTGAGCAATTCCAGAAAGGAAGGCGCGAGGCCAGCATCTTGGTCTGAGCAGTCCTATCGTATCATCGTTTCATGAGAACTTGGCATTATATCATGAAAAGGCTAACATCTAAAGTTGGAACTTGTCTTGGTAGGCAACAATGTTCATATACTTTGAAAGATAGAATTGCACCGTCTCCTCTGAATTAACTACTTTTGTTTTCTCTTATTAAATATTTTAAGAGATCTGGAATTGTCTAAGGTCTTACCATATTTTAGCGAAAGCAGGCTAGCAGGAAGCAGCTCTTGCATGGGACCAGCATGTGAGTGGAGAGGGTTTTAGGTCTGGTTCCCCAGAAGCACATGCTGAGACCAGGATTCACTTGCAAGGGATTCCTTAAGGAGGGACACCTGGGGGAGATGGGTAGATAAGGAGATGAGGGAAACAGGTCAGAGTAAAAAAGGGGAAGCCAAGCACAGAGGGGACCACAGGCATGAGTCCCACCACTGGATAAGCTTTAGCCTGATCCCAGAGACCAACAGGAATGAAAGTGACACCTCAAAAGGTATTCCAGAGGTGAGGAAGCCAGGCTTTCATGAACTCTCCTACTCAACAGCCACTGTTACCAGTAGTCTGGGTGAAGAGTAGGAAGCTTCCAGGTACTTCTGCTCACAGCATCTGCTGGCAAATCTGCTCCAGAGGCCCCAGAGCAGCTCTCTGATGGGGGACCCTGGCCATTGAATGCAGATCTCAGGGCACAATCCCCATCCTCAGAGAAGACTTAAAAGGGTATCCAAGAAATCTGGGGGAATAGCAACACTGCCCACTAAATCCAGGACATTTACTACCAAGATTGTCCACGAAAAAGTGGACAGATTGAGAGATAAATGGTCATCAATTAGCAACTTCTCTTTTGTCCTTAAGCAGTAGTTCCAGCATTTATTCTCCCAGTCCCCAAAAGTATATATCATAGTTTAGCCACTAAGTCGTGTCCAACTCTTTATGACCCTATGGACTGTAGCCCACCAGGCTTCTCTGTCCATGGGATTTCCCAGGCAAGAATACTAGAGTGGGTTGCCATTTCCTTATCTAGGGGGATCTTCCTGGACCAGGGATCAAACTGTGTCTCCTGAATTGGTAGTTGGATTCTTTACCACTGAGCCACCAAATATATATATATTTATTCTAAATATATATATATATATTCTATGTATTTATGTGTGTGCATTTTCAGTACAGATAGATCTACTTATTTTCTTTTTAGTGATTAGAAAGTATTCTACAGTATGTATTGATTAAACTTATTTTCTCATTCACCCACTGATGGACTGCTGCTGCTAAGTCGCTTCAGTCGTGTCCGACTCTGTGCGACCCCATGGACTGCAGCCCACCAGGCTCCCCCGTCCATGGGATTTTCCAGGCAAGAGTACTGGAGTGGGGTGCCATAGTACTATATATAAGATAGATAAGCAAAAAGGACTTACTGTATAGCACAAGGAACTCTGCTCAATATTCTGTAATACACCAAATGGGAAAATAATTTGAAAAAGAATAGATACTTGCCCATATATGTATATAATTGAATCACTTTGCTCTACACTTGAAACTAATGTAACACTGTAAATCAACTTTACTCCAATATAAAATAAAAAATTTTTTAAAGGATCTGAAAAAGAATATCTAATATCTGCCTTGGAGAAGGCACTCGCAACCCTCTCCAGTACTCTTGCCTGGAAAATCCCATAGATGGAGGAGCCTGGTAGGCTGCAGTCCATGGGGTTGCTAAGAGTCGAACATGACTAAGCGACTTCACTTTCACTTTTCACTTTCATGCATTGGAGAAGGAAATGGCAACCCACTCCAGTGTTCTTCCCTGGAGAATCCCAGGGACGGGGGAGCCTGGTGGGCTGCCGTCTATGGGGTCACATAGAGTCAGATATTACCGAAGCGACTTAGCAGCAGCAGCAATATCTGCCTATTTCCTGTGCTTAATTGCTCAATCGTGTCCAACTCTTTGCGACACCGTGGACTGTAGTCTGCCAAGCTCCTCTGTCCAAGGGGATTCTCGCTGGATTTTCCAGCAAGAACACTGGAGCCGGTTGCCATGCCTTCCTCCAGGGGATCATCCCAACCCAGGGATCAAACACAGGTCTCCCTCATTGCAAGCAGATTCTTTACTATCTGAGCCACCAGGGAAGCCTCTGTGTGTGTGTGTGTGTGTGTGTGTGTGTGTGTGTGTGTGTGTGTGTGTGTGTATATATACACATGTATGTGTATAACTAACTCACTTTGCTGTATATGTAAAAATTGTAAATCAACTATACTTCAATTTTTTAAAACAGGTTGAATTAAGGAAGACCAGACACCTGAATACTTCTACAATCATGAGCAATAAAACAATGAAATCTTTTTGGTCAAGGTCAGAGATATGAATTGTGCCATCTGCATTACCTAGAGAATAATACTGATACATGCATTTTATCATGAGCTTTTATATGCAAATAACAGTGTCTTTCAAGGCTTAAAGTATAGAAGTGGCAAATGTCCTTGAATACAACAGATAACTAGTAATTTTCCAGGAAACTATTTGTAATTAATATTAATAAGATGATTCGTTATTACATATAGCCAAACATGAGTAGTCTTAATGTCTTTTGAAAATTAATGCCTTGTATTTTAGAGGCACTGTAGGGTAAAGAAAAATATCTCAAATAATACAATTTGTCTTATGAAAATTGTAGCAATGTGGATGTCAGCTGCAAACAGAGACTCAACATTTTGTAATTACAAAAAAGACTGATAATGCCACATGTCTCCTTGTCTCAAACTGCCTATATTTTAGTACTCTGGAGAGTGTCTCCTCTCTTGTTAACCCACACAGATGCTGAGCTTTAATTGGCAACTCATTCTGAAATCTCTTGGGACTTTTGGGCACTCTAATGTTGACATTTGCAGGATGGAAAGTTCTAGCAACAGAATGACCATCAGCTAGTGACACACAACACAGCTTTGTGTCTCTAGTCATGCGCTTAAAATAAAAACTAGAAGCTGACCTGGTGGTAGGTCGTAGCCGCAGCCCCCTGTCCAGGTTTCTTCCGTTTTGCTAGAGAAACATTCTCCTGGATTAGACCCTCAGTCTGGGGAGGAATATCACTCTGAGCCAGGATTCCTTAAATAACTTACAATCAGATAACAGCTTACTAGAGAAGAAAAAGTACTGTTCATTTTTATTCACTCATAAAATGTGAACATGACAAATTTTAAAAATTGGAATAATAAAAAAGATATTAAGAAGCTCATCATCTTATCATTTGACTGATTATCCTTCTTAGCACCAGCTTTCAGCTAAGACTCTGCGTGCTCCTTTTCACTTCAATATGTTAAATTTTGAAGGAAAGTAATTATTGTGGAGTTGAGGCATTAAAATGAGACTAGAGACATAAATGTTCTCTCTTCAACCATAAGATCTAACCCAGATGCTTTTCTTTAATTTTGTAAAAAGAGAAACTTTTTCCATACCATTTCTGGTTTTTTTTTTTCGCCCCATGTAAATTACTGTGTGTATTTCAACTCTTCCTCTCTATTTTCCTGTACAACTTCTTCGTTAATTTCTTAACTCTACATAATTATGGATTAAACTGAAACAAACTGCTTAATTTCTCTGTATCACAATTTCTTTTTGAAGCAAAGATAATCACAAAACTATAGACTGCTGTGCACAAACCCCTGTAAATATTAATGAAGAAATATATGCAAATTCTGGAAAACAATTCCAAGCTCAATTCTAATCAGTTCCTTCTTCATAAGATGCTAACTTCTGATTCAAACCCTGAACTCTGGAGCCATGTGAGGATTGGTTTTGGTCTGAATCAATGGATTTCTGAAAGGATCTCCATGGGGAAAGGACCTGGGATTGCTCTGGTTGTCTTGGAACAATCAGGGCTCACCCCTAGAGTTGGAGAGAGGATGAGTAGACTCAAATTACATAGCAGCTGCACAACAAAGGAAGGGCAGGATGGAGGCACAGATGGGGAACACAGTCTCCACTATAACTCGGAGCCATCATTTCACACAAGTCAGCTGAGTAAAAGGAGTCTTTACATATGGAACCTGCTATAACTGTAAGATTTGCTGTTGTTGTTGTTGAGTCGCTAAGTCATGTGTGACTCTCTGCAACCTCATGGACTATGGCACACCAGGTTCTTCTGTCCTTCACTGTCTCCCAGAGTTTGCTCAAATTCATGTCCATCGAGTCAGTGATGCTACTTATCCATCTCTTCCTTTGTTGCCCTCTTCACCTTTTGCCTTCAATTTTTCCCAGCATTAGGGCCTTTTCCAATGACTCAGCTCTTCACATTAGGTGGCCAAAGTGTTTGAGCTTCTTCCAATGAATATAATTGTGAGACACACTGCTAATACTAACAGATGAGAAATTAAACAGTAATGTCACCCATGTTATTGCTCTACTGTTCTATTAAGAAAAAAAAAAGTCAATTTTCATTGTCTGAAAGCTAACCAATATGTTTTCTATCATTCTTTTCATGCTTACTGTCAAATATTCAAATTTTGATCTCCTGTTTCATATCAATGGCTTAGATAAATTTCAACAAACTCTAAAACACTTGTTTTTGGGTAAGAAAACTCTCACTAATTTAGGAGAGGATCATTGTGACCTCTAGTCCCTCCACATGCTCCAATAGCCTTCCCAAATCTGCCACAGATAAACATGAAATGTCAGTAAAATCAAGTACTTTCCAGGCACACATAGCTCCAAGATAAATCCCCTAGTTACTGCCTTCAAAAAGATGACTGCCGTGAACCTTTCTTACACACACACACACACACACACACCTGTAATTGTGCAAAACTATGGGTCCACAATTGCACAAAATGCTTTCACATACATTATCACAAATATAAGTCTTAAAAATGAAGGCTGGGGAATTGACCCAGATTAGGGGAAGGTCAGAGTCCTAGAGAACAATAAGGATGGACAAATAAGAGTAGCCATGGACACTTGGCTGGAGATCAAACTAGTCAGTCCTAAAGGAAATCAACCCTGAATATTCGCTGGAAGGGCTGATGCTAAAGCTGAAGCTCCAGTAGTTTGGCCACCTGATGTAACTGTTGCAACTGTATGCTGAGAAAGATTGAGGGTAGGAGGAGAAGGTGGTGAGAGAGAAAGAGATGGTTGGATGGCATCACTGACTCAACGGACATGAGTTTGAGCAAACTCTGGGAGATAGTAAAGGACAGGGAAGCCTGGTGTGCTGCAGTCCATGGGGTCTCAGAGTCAGACACAACTGAGAGACTGAACAAAAACAACACAACGGAGTGAGCAAACAACAGCAACAATAACAACAATGGACACTTAGCTAGGAGACTGACAAGGGCTGCAGGAGGAGAACCCCAGGGATGGAGGAGCCTGGTGGGCTTCTGTCTATGGTGTTACATAGAGTCGGATACGACTGAAGCGACTTAGCAGCAGCAGCAGCAGGAGGAGGAGGGACTTGCTCAAAGGAAAGAAATGTCTTCCCAGTTGGTTGATAGTGTTTGCAATTTCCTGATCTAGAAAGGAGAGAAAGGAGATGAAGAGAATTTCCTACAAGATAACAGACTTCAGGTAAATATTATTTTTAAAGATAATTTCTTTCTTTAGAGAGAAACATTTTATCTACCTTAGGACTTCTTATTGCGCTTAGCTATTCATTTACTTTGAACCCCTAAAATCTCTGCTAATTTATATTAGGGAAGAGTATCTAATAACTTGAAAACCTTTAGACTACACAAGCATTTAGATACACAGGAAGATTAAGATGGAAATTTGACTGTTTGCAGCCATTTGCTATGAAATTTCAATGTATTCTTCCTTAGAATTGATGAGGATTTCATGTGCGCTCTTCTCCTTCCTCTGTGACACTGGTGTCTGTTACTGCACAGTCACATAGAGATGATGGCCTATGGAAGGTATCACAGGACATCCCAGGGATTTTAAAGTGACAAGGTCCACATGGGTTAAACTGTCCTGTATTACCTTTTGCCTCCCTGAGCCACATTTAAATTGTGGTAAAGTTTGGAACAATGTTTAAAATCATGAGCAGGGCTTCCCTGGTGGCTGGGTGTTAAAGAATCGGCCTGCCAACACAGGAGACTCAAGAGAGGTGGGTTCCATCCCTGGGTCAGGAAGTTCCCCTGGAGAAGAAATGGCAACCCACTCCAGTATTCTTGCCTGGAAAATCTCATGGACAGAGGAGCCTGGTGGGCTACAGTCCATGAGGTCACAAAGAGTCAGACACAACAGTGCACACACACGTGTGGATTCTAGAAAAACGGTGCTGAGGAACCTATTTGCAGGACAGGAATAGAGATGCAGGTGTAAATAATGAGCTGCGGTTGTGGTAGGGAAGGAGAGGGTGGGATGAACTGAGAAAACAGCATTAACATATATACACTGCCATGCGTAAAATAGATAGGTGCTAGGAATCCACTGTATAATACAAGGAACTCAGCTTGGTGCTCTGTGACCTAGAAGGGTGGGATGGGTGGCATGGAAGGGAGGCTCAAAAGGGAGTGTATATATATATATATATACATACATATATATATATATGCATATATACACACAGAGACATATAGCTGATTCACGTTTGTTGCACAGCAGAAACTGGTACAATATTGTAAGCAATTATTCTTCAATAAAAAATTAAAAACTACATTTAGGTAACAAAGTGGTGTTACTTAATATTATGTTAAATAATATTATTGCACTTTACTAAAAATTGTATATATATGTGTGTATGTGTGTTTGTGGCTGTGTGTGTGTATACACGTACACGCAGCCACACACACAGCCAATTAGAGTACCAAACACCCTGTGAAGGGATCAAGTATTAGCTGATGCTAAGGATAAGACGTAACTCTGGAACATCTCATTCAAAATCAGTTTTCCATGGCAGCTGTTTCAGTGAATGTTTTATTTGTGATGATAATTGGTTTTGGAGTACATGGCAAACACCATGGTACAAGGGGTCAAACTAAGTTTCAATTTTTGTTTTGGAAAGAGTAAAAGGAGGACCAGGAAGAATATCTTACTAATGTCCTATTTTTGTGGTCACATTTAAGTTTATTTTCAAAAATCCATGGAAACCCTTCTTGGAAAAACCTAGTCTATAAATTCAACTTATCTTAACAAATTCAGTTACTGGAAGATTTTTTTAAATATATATGAGGCATATGTATTTTATAAATAAGACCAAACTGAGGTTCAACAGATGTAGTATGTTTATATTTAGCTTAGAGTTGAAGTCAACCAATAAAATTCATAAAATAACATTTTTGCAATTTGATTCAAATTGAGCTAGTGAAAAATTGGGAAAAACAGATTTTGTTGGTCTCAGATCACTATGAAGTAGCCAGATGTCTGTCTTAAATAGTCCCCACTGAATCAAAATTAATTTCTCTTGGACTTAAGACAGAATAGACTTCCTTTCTACACCACATACTTTCATGGCAGTTGGAGATGCTAAAATGCCACTAATAATGTCTTCTTCCTTTTCTTCTTTGTGCTTCCTTTCACACCATTCTGGTCATGAAATCTAAAAGTCTCTGAAGAAAAACGTCCCAGAATTTGTTTTTCTTATCTCAGGTTCTCTCTACCTTCACTGGAATTTCTTGAGGTTCATTTTCTTTATCTTTCCAAGTCACCTTAAGTTTATTCAATGAGCCTACTAGTATCCCATCCAAAATAACCACCATTTAGACTCCACCCCTCCCCCAGTTCTCACACCCACCCCCACCCCCCCCCCACCCCCACCCCAGCCCTATTTGCAGTTTCCAAGGTGGTCAGTATTCCAAGGGCTCCATGAAGCAAATGGGGGAACTATAAAGAGTTAGAAACTGAAGCTGAGAAGTAGAATCTGCCTGAAGTGACTCCTGGTTTTGTCCTATAATTCTTTCAACTCATATTTTTAAAAGCACCAGGTCATTTAATGAAAAATACATTAGAAATTATAGCTAACATATATATCCTATGTATAACATATATATCAGTTAATCCCATTACTACAGTAATGTTTTCCAAGCCACAGCCTTTATTTCCATATAGGACTTTCATGTTTGCTGTCTTTGGTAACAAGTAAAAACTATAAGCCCCAAAAGTGAAAGAATAAAGGCTATTATAAACAGTGCTGCAATGAATATTCGGGTATACATGTCTCTTTCAATTCTGGTTTCCTCGGTGTATATGCCCAGCAGTGGGATTGCTGGGCCATAAGGCAGTTCTATTTCCAGTTTTTAAAGGAATCTCCACACTGTTCTCCATAGTAGCTGTACTAGTTTGCATTCCCACCAACAGTGTAAGAGGGTTCCCTTTTCTCCACACTCTCTCCAGCATTTATTGCTTATAGACTTTTGGATAGCAGCCATTCTGACTGGCGTGAAATGGTACCTCATTGTGGTTTTGATTTGCATTTCTCTGATAATGAGTGATGTTGAGCACCCTGTATGCAAGACAGCAAAGGAGACACAGATGTACAGAACAGTCTTTTGGACTCTGTGGGAGATGGAGAGGGTGGGATGATTTGGGAGAATGGCATTGAAACATGTATAATATATAAGAAACGAATCGCCAGTCTAGGTTCGATGCAGGATACAGGATGCTTGGGGCTGGTGCACTGGGATGACCCAGAGAGATGGTATGGGGAGAAGGGTGGGAGGGGGTTCAGGATTGGGAACACGTATACACCGTGGTGGATTCATGTATGTATGGTAAAATCAATGCAGTATTGCAAAGTAAAATAAAAAAAAGGATAAAGGTATTTGTAGAACTATTGTTTCTAATAGAAACAAAATGGAAGCTTTGTTTACTAACAAAGACTATTTAAATTATAGCCTATAATTATTATAGAATATATCCTACATACACCATAGTAATATATATAGTTATGGTATATGTTATATAGTCATTAAATTGAAATAAATTTTTAATTCAATAATTTATAAACTACTAAAATAAAATTATATTTTCACCAAGATTTCTGTTATACGAATATGTATATGAAAGTAACTTGGAGAAAATCAACTAAAGAATAGTAGATTACTTTCTGGGTTTGCAGGTGATTTATTTTCCCTCATTTTTATGCCTCTGTCTGTGTAATTTTACTATAAATAAGCAAATAAAGAAATAAGGAGAAACACAATTCACTTTATATGTTTGTAGATCAGATATAGAGAAATAGCTAATAATCTCATTTAAGAGGGCTCATGAGTCACACAGGTTTTCAATAAGTAAAATACATTTTGCTGACTTGCTTCAGATAACCAGCTGCTGGTCAGGCCTGACATTTATGTGCTTGTATTAACTTATACATTCCCTGATCCATGTAATCCTACCCTCCTACTTGGATTTCCAAAACCTGGATAGAGTTTCTTGATAATTTCCAACCAGGAGCCAATGCTTGATCATTGATAGGTTAGCAAATAGAACATTCAATTATAGAAGGAAAGCTTGAATCTTTCCTAGCTACTCATTGTCTTTTGACCCTGGGGTTTGCTCCTTTTCTCACTCTGGTTTTGGGACAGTGGTGGGTGGTCTGCTCATGGACACAAACTGGCACAACTCAAGACCTCTTCATTCACGTATTGTATTGAGAACAAGTGATGCCATACCGTGCATCTGTTAATAGTTTATAAGAGGATACTGATAACTCACTCTGCCAGTAACTGCCGTACAGTTGTTGCAGAAACACCATATTATGTGTGCTGACTGTGACTTATAAGATCTCAAATGAAGGAGCACTGAGAAAGATTTAATAAGACAAAGATTAGTTTTACGTAATTCCAAAAAAAATTAAGCTTTCACAAAGTACTACTATATAAATGCTTTTATTATTTTCCCAGCATTCTATTTCTCTATCTCTCCATCTCTGGATTTGTGAAATGATAGCTCTAAGTATAGCCTTCTTCTTAAAAAAAAAAAAGTGGGAAACCATCTTATTTAGCTCAGATGCTAGAAAAAATGTATAGCATTGCAGATTGCACTATATTTTTATTCTTTGTTGTTGTTCAGTCTGTCAGTCATGTCTGACTCTTTGTGACCCCATGGACTGCAGCATACCAGGTTTCCTTGTCCTTTACCATCTCCCAGAGTTTGCTCTGGGAAAGAATGAAGGTGGGAGGAGAAGGGGACAACAGAGGATGAGATGGTTGGATGGTGTCACCGACTCAATGGGCATGAGTTTGAGTAAACTCCGGGAGTTGGTGATGGACAGGGAGGCCTGGAGTGCTGCAGTTCATGGGGTTGCAAAGAGTAGGACATGAGTGAGCAACTGAACTGAATTGAGAGTTTGCTCAAACTCATGTGCATTGAGTTGGTAGTGCCATCCAACCATCTCGTCCTCTGTTATCCCCTTCTCCTCCTGCCTTCAATCTTGCCCTCTATCAGGGTCTTTTCCAATGAATGGGACCTTTGCATCAGGGGACCAAAGTATTGGAGCTTCAGCTTCAGCATCAGTCTTTCCAATGAAAATTCAGGGTTGATTTCATTTAGAATTGATTGGTTTGATCTCCTTGCATGGAACTCTCAAGAGTCTTCTCTTCCACTATAGTTCAAAAGCATCAATTCTTTGGTGCCCAATCTTCTTTATGGCCCAGATCTCATATCCATACACGACTACTGGAAAAACCATAGCTTTGACTATATGGGCCTTCGTTAGCAAAGGAATGTCTCTGTTTTTTACACGCTGTCTAGGTTTGTCATAGCTTTTCTTCAAAGTTGCAAAAGCATCTTTTAATTTCATGGCAGTCACTATTGCTGCAGTCACTATCCACAATGATTTTGGACCCCAAGAAAATAGTCTTTCACCATTTTCATTGTTTTCCCATCTATATGGCATGAAGTGATGGGACCAGATGCCACAATCTTAGTTCACTGAATGTTGATCTTTAAGCCAGCTTTTTCATTCTCCCCTTTCATCAAGAGGCTCTTTAGTTCCTCTTCGCTTTCTGCCATAAAAGTGGTTTATTCTTAACCTGGATTTAACTATAAAAATGAAAAGCCAAAGAGGATAATCACAGCTGCAAATTCACATTCTCTCTCTGCTCTACCTGCCCTACCATAGCCACAGAACACACCCCACCCCCCACCCCAGAAGACCAGAGGCTGAAATGTCAGCTCTTTCTCAGAACCCGGAATGTGGTGCACATCTCAATGTGTACTGATAAGTGTTTGCTCATTTTTTAACGGTTATCTCATTTATATGTTATTTTTCCTTAACCAAACATCTTACTCCAGGACTTGCTCTCTTATGTTTCTCCCCTCTGCAGGTTTGCAGAGGTTTTGCAGCCTTATTCCTACGTTGTTAACTTTGTAATAAATGGTACTCCCAAGATGCTTCTTTCAGCTTTCTGTGTGCTCTGTTTCCTGTTCTTTTCTTAACACATGATGGGCTATGTTAACTGTCAGAGAAAAGGTCATTCTAACCTGCCTTTCAGAGTCCTGTGACCTAAAATTCTTTCCCAGAATGGTAAGCATTCTCAAATCCAAAAAATTTGATCATGCCCTTCAAAATACCAAAATATGACAAATTAAGGCTAAGTCAGCCACTTCCTTGGTGGCTCAGATGATAAAGAATCTGTCCCCAGTGCAGGAGACCCTGGTTTGATCTCTGGATCAAGAAGTTCCCCTGGAGAATGGAATGGCAACCCACTCCAGTATTCTTATCTGGAAAATCCCTTGGACAGAGGAGCCTGGTGGGCTATAGTCCATAGGGTTGCCTGTAGTTGGACACGACCGAGTGACCAACGCTTTCTTTTTTCAAGGCTCAGCCAAGTAGGGCACAGTGCTGAGGAAACTGCAGCTGCAGCCTCTGTCAGATTCTGATCAAAGCAACCCCTTTCCATATGTTCTTCAATAATTTCTTACAGCATCTTGGTCACTGAGGTGGACTGTTTGAGAGAGTAAGACTGAGTCTGAGAAAATATAGCACAATCCCTGGAAGACCGTATCAGAAAGCCAATGGTATAGGCTTATAAGTGAGTAAAATATCACAGTGATTTCAATTAATGACTGTCAGTTGTAAGAAGCTCCTAGATTTCTGACATCCCAGACCACAGAATTCCTCTGAGCCAATGAGTGTAAGAACATTTCCCCACTTTGGATTTCTCCCTAAAAACATTTTCATTCATTGCTTCATTTCCAAACCATCAAATTTTAATAATTTCTTTCCAATGAGGTGGAACATTTTCTGCTATAATTGTCTACTCATGCCGTCATAGCAAAATACTATAGATAGGGTGACTTATACAAGAGAAATTTATTTTCTCACAGTTTTGGAGGCTGGGAAGTCCAAGATCAGGGTGCCAGCAAGGCCAGTTTCTGGTGAAAACTCTTCTTGGCTTACAGACAGCTGCCTTCTCTCTGTATATGCACATGGCAGGGAGAGAGAGCAAACTCCCTGTGTCTCTTCTTAAAAATGTACTAGTTCTAGAATGAGGACCCTTCATGATACCATTTCACCTTAATTACCTCCCAAAGGTCTCATCTCCAAATCCCATCACACCAGATGTTATGGCTTCTACATGTGAATTTGGGGAAAATGCAATTCAGTTCAGGGAACCCAATGAAACTCCTAATTTTAGTTTTGCCATTTTAATCTTCCGAACTTTAAAAGGTGTTATACTTTCATATTTTACATGCCTTAAACTATACAATGCAAACTTAACCTAAAGTTTTCTACACATTAATAAATGTTACCTCTCTGACCCTTTTTTGTAGTAGGCATCTGGCCCTTCATTTTCTCTTTTTAAAAGTATTTTCACTTGCATTACCCTTTTTAAAATTTATTTTTAATTGAAGAATGCTTTGCAATGTTGTGCTGGTTTCTGCAATACAATGTTTATTTTCAATAAAGAGAATATGATCATATTTTCCGTGACTGCCTTTTTTAGATTGCCCCTGCCAAGGTCCAGTCCAGTGAAAGAAATCTCACCAGTTATTTAAAGGGAAAATAATTTAATATACAGAATTGCTAACTAGATAGAAAGTCATTAACTAGTTAACAAAAGGATAAAAAGGGAATTGGAAGGTAACCACAGAGGAGATAACTGGAAGAAACGCCTTATACCTTACTGCTGGGGAAACAAGAAGAAAGGTTAAGCTTTTTGAAATGTAGAGATTTACAGGAGGAGCTCTATGAAGCAACACTTCTTAAGAAGAGGAACTTGCTGACAGCTGATGGTGGTTCCCTGAGCTTGGCGAACTCCTTGGAGGGTGGATAGGCACCCCAATTCCTGGTGGATCAGTTAGTGATACGAGATGTGATGGAGCTAGTTCTGCAAGTTCTGGAAAAGCTGCAAATGGGATTCAGTTGCTGTTACGAGGAAGAACTAGTGCCAGTAGGGGAAGGCAGTCCTTAGGGTGACGCTCACAGGAGAGGCAAGGGGGCAAGAAACACGGGCTTGGCGCCACGCGGAACTGACAGAGAGCGGGCTCCCAACCGGTCAGTCTTATGTTTACAAGATAGTTGAGTTCTCGTCTGCACACAAAAGAAATGAAAAGTCATTAACAACCCACGGCAGGTTCACTTTGATGCATGGCAGAAACCAACAGAATATTATAATTATCCTCCAATTAAAAATAAATGAATTTTTAAAAAGGAAAAAGCAATGCCATAAAGTTATAGAACATCAGAAGAAATGGGACATGGTTTCGGTCCAGACTTCCAGATAAAAATTACCAATCAACCATCCTAGTAAATACAATTAAAAAACAAAAACACTAGAAAAGATTCTCATTAAATATATCATTTTGAGTAAGGCGGCTTCAGATTGAATATTTCCAGTGGCTTAGACTTTCATGTGCTATAAACAGAAGTTACTTCAAAGCATGATTATCAGAGAAATAAAAATAGAAACAATAAAATACCATCTTCATGTGTGAAATTATTAAAATTTGAAAAGCAATACTCAATCTAGTCACTGTGGTTCAGTCTCTGAGTTCTGTCTGACTCTGCTACCCCATGATCTTCAGCACACCCGACTTCCCTGTCCTTCACAGTCTCCTGGAGTTGGCTCAAACTCAGGCATATTGAGTAGTTGATGTCATTTAACCAACTCATCCTCTGTCGCCTCCTTCTCCTCCTGCCCTCAGTCTTTCCCAGGATAAGGGTCTTTTCCAGTGAATCAGCTCTTTATATCAGGTGGCCAAAATACTGGAGCATCAGTTTCAGCATCAGTCCTTTCAATGAATATTCAGGGTTTATTTCCTTTAGGTTTGACTGGTTTGATCTCCTTACTGTTCAAGGGACTCTCAAGAGTCTTCTCTAGCACCACAGTTTGAAAACATAAATTCTTTGGTACTCAGCCTTATGGTCCAACTCAATCTGGTAGGGTTCGGCATTAATGAGACTCATATGTTGCTGGTGGAATCTAGAAAATAAATTAAACATGTGTATATTTTAAGAAGCTCAAAAATGTTCACAGCGCTTTGATCCTCAATTCAGCCAGTGTAGGTATACATTCTAAGGCAATGATAATAACTATATATATTGATTTATGTGTAAAGAAATTTCTTGATGTGCTTATTATAATAAAACCTGGGAACTATATAAATGTTCAATAATAAAAACGTGGTACCGTATTACAACTCAGGGTCTTCCCTAGTGGCTCAGTGGTAAAGAATCCACCTGCCAATTCAAGAGATGAGGGTTCGATCCCTGGGTCATGAAGACTGCCTGAGAAGGAAATGGCAACCCATTCCAGTATTCTTGCCTGAGAAATCCCATAGACAGAGGAGCCTGTTGGCTATAGTCCCAGGGGTCGCAAAGAGTTGGACTCAACTTAGCAACTGAACAATAACAAATTACAATTATATCATAGATTTTCTTCCATCATTAAAATATTTTGGGTAATAATGTTCCTTCTCTACGTGGTGATACTTTTAGTTTTACTGCATCCCAGAAAGACAGCATCCCAGGGCACAGGATGGAGGAGGGGTGTAGGTATCAATTCGGATTACCCTAAGTACTAACAAGAATGAGTTATGAAGCCAAGGCAGACAAAAGGGAACCATTTAAGCCTCAAAGCGAAGCCAAAGCCCCAGCCAACTGCTAGGAACTCAGACAAAGGACAAGAGCTAGAGAGAGCACACCAGAGAGGGAGTAAAGTTTAAGATAGACTGAAGGAGACAGATTTACAGTAGAATGACCTGAACCTGTGGAACAGTTATTTTCCACAAGCTGACACGTGCATCTGTGAGTGTTTGCCCAGAACAGCCACTTCTGCTTCTCTTCCCCTCACCCTGCTGGGACAGGAAGAGTGTGAGAGCCCTCTCTCACAGAGGGTCAAGTGCTTCCCAGCGGCTCACCTCAAAGACATCATCACAATGAACCAGGTAAATCATTTGTCAAGTGTATGACAAATAATTTTCTACCACTCAAAACAAATTGTTAACTTTGTGAATGATTAAAAAAAAAAAAAAAACTTTTTACTGATGAAGTAACCTGTACAAAGAAATGGACACAAGTTAAAAGGCTCTACATGCTGCGCTGTTTGAAGTTGCTTTTAGTCGTGCCCAACTATTTGTGACACTGTGGACTGTAGTCTGCCAGTCTGCTCTGTCCATGGGATTCTCCAGTCTAGAATACTGGAGTGGGTTGCCAAGCCTTTCTCCACAGGATCTTCCTGACCCAAGGATCAAACCTGAGTGTCCTGAATTGCAGGCAGATTTTTTACTGCCTAAACCACCAGGGAAGCATACGTATCTTTATATTACTATATTAATATAATTTATTTGTCTATTGTATTATTAATAAACATCTATTTGTTTTCCTTTTTGAAAATAGTTCTGATACAAAGAATGGCGTGGTGAATGTTCATGTACATATGATTTTGTTTTCCTTAGAGAGGGATTGCTGAGTCCTAAGACTTACTGGGTTTGAATTAAATACATAATTCCTTATGAGTTTTCCCAAGAAGTCTTGCACCAATTGCCACTCCACACAGCAGTGTGGGAAAGTTCCAGAGGCTCCACATTGCCATCAACGATTGATATGACTAATCATTTATATTTTAGCCTTTCTTATTAGTGTTATCAGAGAAAACACAGGACTTCCATTTACATTTGAAATATGTGACTTCCCAGGTGGCGCTAGTGGTAAAGAACCCACTGGCTAATGCAGAAGATGTAAAAGATGCGAGTTCAATCCTTGGGTTGGGAAGGAGGAGGGGATGGCCACCCACTCCGTACCTGGTGGGCTACAGTCAATAGGGTCACAAAAAGTTGCATAGCACACATGCAAGGGACATACGTGCATCAAAAATGTTATTCACTATTTATCTAAAATTAACCTACATCTAGGAATTCTATATTTTATTTGCTAAATTTGACAACTCTATCCTGGTATGTGTGTCAGTTCAGTTCAGTTCAGTCGCTCAGTTGTGTCTGACTCTTTCCGACCCCATGAATCGCAGCATGCCAGGCCTCCCTGTCCATCACAAACACACAGAGTTCACTCAGACTCACGTCCATCGACTCAGTGATGCCATCCAGCCATCTCATCCTCTGTCGTCCCCTTCTCCTCCTGCCCCCAATCCCTCCCAGCATCAGCGTCTTTTCCAATGAGTCAACTCTTCACATGAGATGACAAAAGTACTGGAGTTTCAGCTTCAGCATCATTCCTTCCAAAGAACATCCAGGGCTGATCTCCTTCAGAATGAACTGGTTGGATCTCCTAGCAGTCCAAGGGACTCTCAAGAGTCTTCTCCAACACCACAGTTCAAAAAGCATCAATTCTTTGGTGCTCAGCCTTCTTCACAGTTCAACTCTCACATCCATACATGACCACTGGAAAAACCATAGCCTTGACTAGACGGACCTTAGTTGGCAATGTCTCTGCTTTTGAATATACTATCTAGATTGGTCATAACTTTTCTTCCAAGGAGTAAGCGTCTTCTAATTTTATGGCTGAAATCACCATCTGCAGTGATTTTGGAGCCCCCCAAAATAAAGTCTGACACTGTTTCCACTGTTTCCCCATCTATTTCCCATGAAGTGGTGGGACCAGATGCCATGATCTTCGTTTTCTGAATAGAGCTTTAAGCCAACTTTTTCACTCTCTTATTTCACTTTCAACAAGAGGCTTTTTAGCTCCTCTTCACTTTCTGCCATAAGGGTGGTGTCATCTGCATATCTGAGGTAATTGATATTTCTCCCAGCAATCTTGATTCCAGCTTGTGTTTCTTCCAGTCCAGTGTTTCTCATGATGTACTCTGCATAGAAGTTAAATAAGCAGGGGGACAGTATACAGCCTTGACGTACTCCTTTTCCTATTCGGAACCAGTCTGTTGTTCCATGTCCAGTTCTAACTGTTGCTTCCTGACCTGCATACAGATTTCTCAAGAGGCAGGTCAGGTGGTCTGGTATTCCCATCTCTTTCAGAATTTTCCACAGTTTCTTGTGATCCACACAGTCAAAGGCTTTGGCATAGTCAATAAAGCAGAAAGAGATGTTTTTCTGGAACTCTCTTGCTTTTTCAATGATCCAGCAGATGTTGGCAATTTATCTCTGGTTCCTCTGCCTTTTCTGAAACCAGGTTGAACATCAGGGAAGTTCATGGTTCACGTATTGTTGAAGCCTGGCTTGGAGAATTTTGAGCATTACTTTACTAGCATGTGAGATGAGTGCAATTGTGCGGTAGTTTGAGCATTCTTTGGCATTGCCTTTCTTTGGGATTGGGATGAAAACTGACCTTTTCCAGTCCTGTGGCCACTGCTGAGATTTCCAAACTTGCTGGCATATTGAGTGCAGCACTTTCACAGCATCATCTTTCAGGATTTGAAATAGCTCAACTGGAATTCCATCACCTCCACTAGCTTTGTTCATAACGATGCTTTCCAAGGACCACTTGATTTCACATTCCAGGATGTCTGGCTCTAGATGAGTGATCACATCATCATGATTATCCGGGTTGTGAAGATCTTTTTTGTACGTTCTCCTGTAAATTCTTGCCACCTCTTCTTAATATCTTCTGATTCTGTTAGGGCCAGACCATTTCTGTCCTTTATCAAGCCCATCTTTGCATGAAATGTTCCCTTGGTATCTCTAATTTTCTTGAAGAGATCTCTAGTCTTTCCCATTCTGTTCTTTTCCTCTATTTCTTTGCATTGATTGCTGAAGAAGGCTTTCTTATCTCTTTTTGCTATTCTTTGGAACTCTGCATTCAGATGCTTATATCTTTCCTTTTCTCCTTTGCTTTTCACCTCTCTTCTTTTCACAGCTATATGTAAGATCTCCTCAGACAGCCATTTTGCTTGTTTGCATTTCTTTTCCATGGGGATGGTCTTGATCCCTGTCTCCTGTATAATGTCACGAACCTCATTCCATGGTTTATCAGGCACTCTATCTATCAGATTCAGGCCCTTAAATCTATTTCTCACTTCCACTGTATAATCATAAGGGATTTGATTTAGGTCATACCTGAATGGTCTAGCGGTTTTCCCTACTTTCTTCAATTTGAGTCTAAATTTGGTAATAAGGAGCTCATGATCTGAGCCACAGTCAGCTCCTGGTCTTGTTTTTGTTGACTGTATAGAGCTTCTCCATCTTTGGCTGCAAAGAATATAATCAATCTGATTTCAGTTTTGACCATGTATGTGTGTAGTAATATCTTATTGTGGTTTTCATCTGCATTTCCCTGATGGTCAATAGGCTGATTATTTTTTCATAAATATTTTGGCCATTTGGATAACCCTTTTTGTGATGCTCCCATTCAAATTTTTTGCCCACTTTCTATTAGGGATTCAGCATTTTCCTACTGATTTCTTGGATAGCCAATATTCTCTCTTTGTGTTCTTTGTCAGATAAATAATTTTCAGATCTTTTCTGCAAATCTGTTTCTAGTCTATCCAATCTAATAAAAATGCCCTTAAATCTTTAATTTTAATATAGTTCAATTTCTCAATATTTTTCTTTATGCACAGTGGATTTTGTGTCTTGTTTAAGAAATCTTTTCCTCTACCAAAGATGTGAAAAAATTGTGTTGTATTTTCTTTCAGAAGTTTTAGTGCATTGCCTTATATTTAGATTGACAATCCATTTGAAATTAGTTTTATTTTTGATATAAGGTAGGTAGTAACCTTTTCCCTCAATGGACAAATTATTTAGCTTAAGGCACAAATTTTAATACATTAAATTTATTAATAATTTTACTCACAATCATTTCCATTTAGATATGCTTTCTAGGGTGAGAGAGAAAGGGGTAAAATTCTTGCTATTTTCAGGATAGTGCAAATAACTCTAAGTTTGCACAGTGGAGTGTTTTATATGTCTGTTTTATTAATGGGATTTCCCAGGCGGTGCAGTATTAAAGACTACGCCTGCCAATGCAGGAGCAGGGAATTCAATCCCTGGGTGGGGAAATCCTCTGGAGTAGTAAAGGGCAGCCCACTCCAGTATTCTTGCCTGGAGAATTCCAGGGATGGAGAAGCCTGGTGGGCTACAGTCCATGTGTGTCACAAAGAGTCAGACCTGACTAAGCACATGCGTATTATGCCCAGAGTCCGAGTCCCCAAAACTGAGAGAATAAGACCTCCACAGCAATGCAAAAGCATGAAGGGGTTTTATTTCTAGCTCGAGCTAGGGCTCGCACCACATCCAACACAGTGGAGTGGAGCAAGGAGCCCTGAGCCCAGATTTACAGCAGTATTTATAGGTTTTAGAACAGAGAGTTGGCAAGGGCTGATTGGCTGCAGGAGTTTCCTAGTATTTACTAAATGGCTAATTTTTTTTGGCTGCAGGGGTTTCCTGGCATTTACTAATCAGCTATTGGCTGCAGGGGGATGTCTTTTACATCCTGATAAACTCAAACCAGGTTACGGGGAGTATGCTGATTAGACAAGTCCTGGCATCCTCGGGGATGACCTCACTAGGCAATGACTCAGCCTTTCCCGTGAGTCCTACCTTAGTCCCTGAAGCCTATCATGGCGTTTGTTAGGTCCCAACATTTCCCCCTGTCCTTTGATCAAGGAGAGGAATCCTCCTCTTCATTCTGAGACATTGCCTGATAGTGTTGTCTCAAGCATCATCACTTGAACTGTACTGATATGTTCTTTTTACAAAGGTCCAAGGTCGAACAATAAATCTGGCCACCAAGTATTGGGGGGATTCCAGTAGCCGAATTGAGCACCTCATGGGTTAGCCCATTACGAAGCATCCAGGTGATCTTAGCAGGTTGATGTGGGCTAGCACCAGCAGTTCCAGAGTGGAGGAGGGCCACCAACAGGAGAGTCAGGGGGATTCGTCTGGGGCCAGCTGGCGGACGAGCTTCATTTTTAAGGGGTTGGTGGGATGCGGCGTCGCCTTCCATTCTTTTTGGGCCTTTTCTTGTTCCTCTGGGGTGGCACGACGCACGTGGTTGCAGTGCACCCAGGGTCCAATTCCATCCACCTTTAGGGCAGTGAAGGTGGTAAGGAGAACAACATAGGGGCCCTTCCATCTTGGCTCTAAGGTTTTTGACTGGTGTCTCTTAACCCAGACCCAAACTCGTAGGCCCATATCATGGGACGGGATTGTTCCTTTACTCTGGCCCTCATGAACTTCTCGTATCAGTGACCACATATGTTTATTCACTTTACTTAAAGCCAGCATCTCTTGTTGGAATGTGCATAGCGAGAGAGATGGTTTAGTCTTTCCCTCAGACACTGAACAAATGGGGAGTAGACTTCCATATACAATTTCAAAGGCAGTCAAACCTAGTTTATATGGGGTATTGCGTGCCCAAAAAAGTGCAAAGGGAAGGAGGGTTACCCAGTCCCCGCCAGTCTCTATTACCAGCTTTGTTAAAGTTTCTTTTAGGGTCCGATTCATTCTTTCTACTTGTCCTGAGCTCTGGGGACTGTACTCGCAATGTAGCTTCCATTTGGTCCCCAGGGCTGAGACCAGTCCTTTAACAATTTTGCTCGCAAATGCAGGTCCAATATCAGAGGCAATAGATGCCGGCAGCCGGTATTATCTCTTCTAGGAGCTTCTTAGCCACTATTATTGCTGTCTCCTTTTTAGTGGGGTAAGCTTCTACCCACCCAGAAAATGTATCAACCAAAACTAACAGGTAACAATAGCCATACTTGCCTGGCCTTACCTCTGTAAAATCTATCTCCCAGTGCTGTCCTGGCCTTTTCCCCCCAGTATCTTACACCTGTGTGCTGTCCTTTTCCCGGTCTCATCATCTGACAGGCCTTGCAGGTGCAGACATGTCCTGTATGGTTTTCTTTTGACGGGGAAACCGCAGCTGCGCTGCTTGTAGAAGCGTCAAAGTCTTTTTCTCTCGTAAATGGGTGGTTTGATGTAAATGGGTACAGAGATGTCTGCCCAGGTTGCCAGGAAGCAACAGGTTGTCATCCTGGTCCCGATACCATCCGTCCTTGCCCGCAGGGTGGTTGGTGTTATCCTGCATCCAGCTTAAATCGGAGGGGGAGTATATGGGGCTTGGGGGGAGAGTCCCCATCCCCGGCGGTGGTAATACTACAGCCAGCACATGAGCTTGGCAGTACCCAGCGGCCACCTTGCGGGCTGCTGCATGAGCAGCATGGTTGCCTCGGGCCCTGGCATCTTCTCCTTTCTGGTGTCCTGGGACATGTACTATGGATACCGCCCAGGGCAAGTGGACCGCTGCCAAGAGTCTGCGTATTTCAGGTAGGTTCTTAATCTCTTTTCCCTCTGCCGTCAAAAGCCCCCGTTCTTTATATGTAGGGCCTTGAATATGCACGGTGCCGAATGCACACCGGCTGTCAGCGTAAATTGTGATCATTTTCCTTTCGCCCTCTCTAGTGCTTGTGTCACAGCTATCAGTTCTGCTTTTTGGGCGGATGTTCCAGGGGGCAATGCCTCAGCCCAGACAGCCCTCCCAGTGTCATCTACTATGGCTGCCCCCGCTTTTCTCTGCCCATCCTTTATATAACTGCTCCCATCTGTGAACCATATCAGCTCACTGTCTTTAAATGGTATGTCACTGAGGTCTCTTCGTATGGCAGTTACCTCAGCCAAAACTTCAACACAGTCATGGAGGGGCCCATCCTCCTCCGGGATGGGCAAGAGAGTAGCAGGATTTAGAAAACAAGGTGTCTGAAAGTGTATCCGGGGAGCATCTAACAGCAGGGCTCGGTAATGGGTTAAGTGAGCGTTAGAAATCCACTTACCCGGTGGCTGTTTGAGGATCCCCTCTGCGGCATGGGGAGTGTAGACCAGGAGGCGCTGTCCATAAGTCAATTTGTCAGCGTCATGGACAAGGAGAGCAGCGGCCGCGATGATACAGAGACAGGGCGGCCATCCAGCAGCTATCAGGTCCAGCCATTTAGAGAGGTATGCCACAGGCTTCCTCCAAGGTCCCCATTGCTGTGTCAGGACTCCCTTTCCCACTCCCTGGCTTAGCCAGGTCAGGGAGAGCTAGGGCCAGGGCTTCTAGCAATGCCCGCCAGAGTTCCTGAAATGCCCGCCTCATTGGCTCAGTCCAAGTCCAGTTCTTATTTTCTCTACTTCCTTCATATAGAGGCTGGGCCTTTTCAGCAAACCCCAGGATCCATAGCCTGCAGTACCCAACAGTCCCTAAGAACTCCCTCACTTGCCAAGGAGTCGTTAGCTTGGGGATCTGTAAAATAGTCTCTTTCATAGCCTGAGTCAATCATCTTTGCCCCTGTTTTATTTTGTACCCCAAGTAAATGACTTCCTGTTTAGCAATTTGGGCCTTCTTTGCACTCGCCCAGTACCCCAATGTCCCCAGAGTCTGAAGGAGGTCACCTGTGGCCTCTAGGCATACCTCCTTTGTAGTAGCAGCCAGCATGAGGTCATCCACATATTGCAACAGGACAACGTCGGGGTGGCTACTCCGGTACACACAGAGGTCCTCGCCTAGAGCCTCATTGAACAACATCAGCGAGTTTTTAAATCCCTGTGGAAGGCGAGTCCAGGTCAGCTGTCCTACAGTTTGACTGTCTTCGTCAATCCATTCAAATGCGAAGATCTCTTGGCTCTGGGGGGACAGAGGCAAACTGAAAAAGGCATCTTTTAAGTCCAAGATTGTATACCAGATGTAGCCTGGTGGCAAGCCGCTCAGGAGGGTGTATGGGTTAGGGACAGTGGGATGAATGTCACTCACCCACTTGTTGACTTCATGAAGATCTTGGACAGGTCTAAAGTCCATTCCCCCGGGCTTTTTCACAGGCAGCAGGGGAGTATTCCATGGGGGCTGGCACTTTTTAAGAATCCCTACCTTCAGGAGACGCTATATGTGTGGCGTGATTCCTTGCCGGGCCTCCTGACTCATGGGGTACTGCTTTATCTTCACAGGGGTAGCATTTGCTTTTAATTCAACAATGACAGGAGGTTTTTGTTTTGCCAGTCCTACTCCTGCCGTATCGGCCCAGGCCAGAGGGTATTTTTGGATCCATTGTAGCATAGCCGGGTCCACAGCTGCAGGGGGTTTTGGTGAATATATTCTGTATTCATCTCTCAGTGCCAGGGATAAAACATGGATTTTTTGTTCAAGCGCGTCTGTGACTGATATCCCTCCAGAGTCAAAGTGAATTTGCGCATTGACTTTGGATAATAGGTCTCTTCCTAATAAAGGGCCCAGATATTCTGGGATCACCAGAAATGAGTGGGACACCGGTTGGGCTCCCAAGTCCACTTTTCATCTAGTAGTCCAGTAATATCTTTTTGTCCCAGTGGCTCCCTGGACCAAGCTAGTCTTCTTGGACGTCAGCCCGAATTTTTGATAGAGGACCGAGTATTGGGCTCCCGTATCCACCATGAAGCTGACTGGTTTCCCCTCCACATTAATAGTTACGCAGGACTCGGGGAGGGGTGCTGGGCCCTGACCCCCCCTAATCACTATCTTCTCCTGCATATAAAATGTGGGTACCCAAGGGAGACTCTTCTTTTCTTACAGTCCTTTTTTTCAGGTTTCTCTTGGGGCACTCATTTTTCCAGTGCCCTTGCTCTTTGCAATAGGTGCATTGGTCTCTCTTTAGGGTTGGTCTGGCTGGTTTCTCCCTTCCTTTCGGCTGGGTGTCTTGACTCTTCCAGGAATCAGGTCCCAGTCTCGTCCCCGCAAAGAACATTTGAGCCAGCTCTTTCTGATTTCTTCGGTTTTCCTTAGCTCTAAATTCCCTTTCCTCCCATCTAATTCGTTCCTCCCTCTCCTCAGGGGTCTCTCTGTTATTAAACACTTTCTCAGCTGCCCTCACCAGATCCTGTATTGACTGTTCTCCTAGCCTCTCTGTCCTCTGTAACTTCCTCCTGATATTCGGAGCTGCCTGATTAACAAAGGCTAGCAAGACTGCTGCGCGTGACTCATCAGCCTGAGGGTCCATGGGCGTATACTGCCTGAAAGCCTCCATTAACCTCTCTAAAAAGGCTGCCAGGCTCTTATTTGGCTCCTGCCTTATCAAATTTACCTTAGACAAATTCGTTGGTTTCCTGGCGGCTGCCTGGAGGCCAGCCATCAGAGTCTGGCGGTACACTTGGAGACGCTCCCTACCTTCAGTGCATTCAAAGTCCCAGTTCGGTCGCATCAAAGGAAACACCTCCTCGATTAGGTGGGGCTGCGTGGTGGGTCTTCCATCCACTCCTGGAACATGTTTTCGTGCTTCCGATAGAATTCACTCCCGTTCCTCCGTGGTGAAGAGCACCTGCAACAGCTGCTGACAATCATCCCAAGTAGGATTGTGAGTAAACAAGATAGAATCTAAGAGATCAATAAGACCTTGGGGTTTTTTGGAAAAAGAAGGGGTTTGAGTTTTCCAGTTATATAAATCACTCGTAGAAAACGGCCAGTACTGGTATGTTTGCTCCCCACCGGGATTTGCTGGCCCCACTCGGACAGGGAATGCCTGAACAGTGGATGAAAGAGCCTCCCGGCTTCCATCCTCAGACAAGTCTCTGCCCCTTCAAGTCCTTCCACGAGCTCCTTGGGCCGGCCCCCCTTCCCGTGGTGGAGCCAAGGGTTCTGGGTCCCTCCTTTGTTCTATGGATGACACCTGCAGTACCTGCAGGGGCAAGGGTGGCTGCATATATGGGGGAGGTGAGATTTCAGTGTCTAAGTCAATCAGGCTAGGATATAAAGAGGATTCCTGGAGTATCGGCTTCTTCTTCTGACTCTCCCGATCTTCATGGTCAGTTATTACAGACAAAGGGGTGGAAGAGCTTTGACTCATAATGATGGAGCTCACAATGAACACACAAAAAACAAAAATGGCGCCGGCACACAAAGAAAGGCGAGAGACAGAAGACAAACAAATATCGGCCGAAAACACAGAACTAGGTCTATCCCAGGTTACTGCTGTCTTGCTTCCCAATGTTATCTCACCGAAGGGCGTCCACTGCCCACCAGATTCGGAGTCGGGAGAGATGTTCCTTCCCAATCCATCACAGAACCAGCTGCCTTCCAGCGTGAATGCTGGGCCCCGGTCTTATGATGGCTGCCAGTTGCCTTCCAGCTCGCTCACTGGGCCTCAGTCTTACACTGGCTAGGACAACTAATTCACCTCTGATTAGGCCTAACAAGAGCCAGCTGCCTTCCAGTGCGTATGCTGGGCCTCGGCCTTATGCTGGACTTAATCAGACTTAACACCGATGTTCAAATATCTTTCCTCCTAGTGAGGAAACCCCTTCTACTGGGAGAGTGTTATTCTTCCAGTTAAAGGGATCCCGGATGAGCCCCCAAATGTTATGCCCAGAGTCCGAGTCCCCAAAACTGAGAGAATAAGACATCCACAGCAATGCAAAAGCATGAAGGGGTTTTATTTCTAGCTTGAGCTAGGGCTCCCACCACATCCAACACAGTGGAATGGAGCAAGGAGCCCCGAGCCCAGATTTACAGCAGTATTCATAGGTTTTAGAACAAAGAGTTGGCAAGGGCTGATTGGCTGCAGGAGTTTCCTAGTATTTACTAATTGGCTAGTCTTCATTGGCTGCAGGGGTTTCCTGGTATTTACTAATTGGCTATTGGCTGCAGGGGGATGTCTTTTACGTCCTGATAAACTCAAACCAGGTTATGGGGAGTATGCTGATTAGACAAGTCCTGGCATCCGCAGGGATGACCTTACTGGGCAATGACTCAGCCTTTCCCGTGAGTCCTACCTTAGTCCCTGAAGCCTATCATGGCATTTGTTAGGTCCCAACAATGTACACATTTTATTAATGATGTGTTGGGCACATGGTGTTTAAATGGTACAGATTCTTCACTGTTGCATGCTAGTTCAGTTCAGTTCAGTTCAGTTGCTCAGTTGTGTCCGACTGTTTGTGACCCCATGAATGGCAGCACACCAGGCCTCCCTGTCCATCACCAACTCCCAGAGTTCACTCAGACTCACGTCCATCGAGTCGGTGATGCCATCCAGCCATCTCATCCTCTGTGGTCCCCTTCTCTTCCTGCCCTCAATCCCTCCCACCATCAGGGTCTTTTCCAATGAGTCAGCTCTTCGCATGAGGTTGCCAAAGTACTGGAGCTTCAGCTTCAGCATCATTCCTTCCAAAGAAATCCCAGGGCTGATCTCCTTCAGAATGGACTGGTTGGATCTCCTTGCAATCCAAGGGACTCTCAAGAGTCTTCTCCAACACCACAGTTCAAAAGCATCAATAAACAAAAGTACTAGAATTATTTTTCTCATTTTCTCTTTCAAATTAATCAGATACTAGATGTTATATAACAGATCTAAATCCCTAATATCACAAGGGGAAGTCAGTATCTGTTGTCTCTCTCACCCTTAATATCAGCTAGTATAATATATATGAATAAGCTCTTTTTTTTTTTTGAAAGTCACTCAGTCCGTCTGACTCTTTGCGACCCCAAGGACTGTAGCCTGCCAGAATCCTCTGCCCATGGAATTCTCCAGGCCAGAATACTGGAGTGGGTTGCCAGTCCCTTCTCCAGGGGATCTTCCCAACCCAGGGATCAAACTCAGGTCTCCTGCATTGTAGGCAGATTTTTTTACCATCTGAGTCACCAGGGAAGCCCATGAATAAGGCTAAAAATAGCTAAACGATTTGACAATACATTCCTCTGAGGAAAAGAGTTGGATGCCAAACTGGAACACTGGAACAAGAAGCTGTTTATAATTATTCATTACTTTCTCTATTTTCTAAATTTGTGCACGTTCATCACTTTGACTAAGATGATGTTAACATTTAAAAAAGGAAATCCTAGCAATTATCTAAATAATACAATTATTATTTAGATAATAAGCAATTATCTATTAATACAGCATTCCTTGCAAAAAGCTTAAACCTAAATAAATCTTAACTTTTACTTTTTCCTTAAAGTCCAGTGCACTGCATTTCATCTTATTTACCCTGATTAAACAAAATGTTTTTCTAGGTTTTATATTAAATATTTGGAGGGGGTCTTCTCTCTGCTTCTATATCACTGATAAAATAATACCTACATTTAATGTTTCCTCAAAATGCACTTAGAATCAACTAGGAGTCAACTGGAAGATAGAAGAGGATTTGTGAAGGGTGTCCTGATATCAATTGCTTCCATCTACCCCTCATCATCTTGTTTTAAATACATGCGCATGTCCTAAGCCGATTCAGTCATGTCCAGCTGTTTGCACCCCTAGGGACTATATCCCACCAGACTCTTCCATCCTTAGGATTTCCCAGGCAAGAATGCTGGAGTGGGTTACCATTCCCTCTTCCAGGCGATCTTCCTGACCAAGATCAAATCCATGTCTTCTGTGTTAGCAGGTGGGTTCTTTACCACTGAGCCGCCTGGGAAGCCCTTTAAAATGCATATGCAAATCCAAATTGCATTTTGGATTTTAAGAATTACACTGAAAAGTAATAGTGTCTGAAATTTTCAGGGAGATGGGGACATTATCTATTATGAAATAGTTAAATCTTTTTTTTACCTAAATGCCTAGAAAAGGGAAAACAAATGGCTTATTGAGATCAAAACATGAAACAAAGGCAAAAAAAATCTTCTACCCTATCCTTGAATAATTTGGCACAACACCTTTCCCAAGATTTCCTTGGCTAAAGAGATTGTTCATGGTTCCCCTTAGTATATTTGAAAAAAAAATTTTTTCTTTAAAAAAGGAGTTTTGATTTTGTAAAAACATAAAGGCAATATAAATCAAATTATTGCTATTCAATGCCAAGTAGTACTTAGTGGCCTAAGGAGCTATTTTCACTTATTATTGGCTCCCACTTATAGTGGTTGACTTGGCTTGGTTTCTAGAATTCCTTGGATTTATGTGGAGGCGCCACAAATCTATTTCCATTAATTGAGCCATACCCTTGAACTCTGGAGCAAAATGTAGCCTGTGGTCAGTTCGGTTAGCTACAACTCAATGGGGCTGAAACTAGTAAAAACTCCACCGGAAGAGAAAACATTAAGATACAATCAAATTTATAACAGATCTCCCAAAGTACTGCAATCTCTGGTGTCTACCCAGAGACAGAGACTCTGAAAATAAAAATAAGAACACAGAGCTATGCGTTGACTGCATGGCATTCTCTGCCTGACATATCTCAACATTCAGCCTGTCCTCCCTTTGTCCTGAAATGCCTGTTACATTCCTTGTTTTAGGGATACTAAATGTGTGGATCTCTGACCAAAAGCTGCCAAGGGAAATCAATTATTTCTAACTCCCCTAGACCCAGTTTTTTGAGTTCCACTCTTCTTTCCCCTGCCAAACCCCACTGTCCTATCTGTCTTCTACCCATTAATCATCTGAAGTATCTGGGAACTCACATTGGTTCTAAACATTGAAGATGAATAAAAGGTAGATTTTTCACATTTCTATATATGCATGTGTTAATTGCTCAGTCGTGTCCAACTCTTTGCCACCCCATGAACTGTAGCCTACCAGGTCACTTTGTCCATGGAATTTCCCAGTCAAGAAGACCGCACTGAGTTGCCATTCCCTTCTCCAGGGGATCTTCCTCACCCAGGGATAGAACTTTGGTCTCCTCTATTGTAGGCAGATTCTTTACCGTCTGAAGCCCTTATAAATGCTGCTGCTACTGTTTAGTTGCTTCAGTCCTGTCCGACTCTGTGCAGCCCTATGGACTGTAGCCCGCTGGGCTCCTCTGTCCATGAGTCCAGGAAAGAGTACTGAAGTGGTCTCCATGGCCTCCCCAAGGGGATCTTCCCAACCCAGGAATCAAACCTGGTCTCCTGCCTTGCAGGTGGATTCTTTACCAGCGGAGCTACCAGGGAAGCCCCTTACTTGCCGGGGTCCAGCCCCGGTGGATCCAGGGAATTCGAAGGGTGGACGGCGTCGGCATGGAAAGACTTGTTTATTTATTAATGTAAGATTAGATTAAGAAACTATAGTGTAGTAAGAAGATTAAGTGGAGGAAGAGGGCTGAATAGCTTGGTTTACGCGGAATGCCAATAAAATTCCAGACAAGGAATTCGCACCATCTACGTTGGGCCACCGGCGCCCGCTTGAATATCTAAGGGTGCCTCGCCTTAAGCTCCCTTTCTCGCGGGTCTTAACAGCCAGGGCAAGTAAGTAGACCTGGTGAGCCTCCGCGCCCCAGGTGGAGATTCAGCCTGAAGTTAAAGTAAGGAGCAGAGAAAAGGAAAGGGAGAGAAGAAGAAAGAGAGAGAGAGACACGGGAGGAGCCAGAGCCCCAAGAAACCAGGCTGGGAGACTAGTTAGAGAAACTGGTCCAAGAAGCTGGCCCCTGGCCCCAGAAGCTGGCCCCATCCTTTATTGTTCAGAAGGCCTTTTATACTTTTGATAAAACACAGAGATCAATGGGTAACACAAGATTATGTAGCGTTCGCAGCTCAGGCTCTTTCTATACATCATTTTGTATACAAAAAGTCTCAGGTGATTTACATTATCTTCTGGCCAAGAGGCTTGTTTAACACTTTTTGGCTCTCTTCCTTAATGAATGTTAATCTTGTTTCCCCTGAAGTGTTTTTCTTTAATCTACATCTCCTTAAAGCATTAACATTAAAGTTACATCTCTATAGAACAAAGGTGCAGTGGGATATAACAAAGAAGGTACTTAACTCAAAGATCTAATGTTGCTAATATAAGGTCTACTACTTGTTTGTCTGTATACCAACTATATCTACAAATAAAGGATGTGAAAATTTGGCAGCAAACATTGACTCAACAAATGAAACCTTTAATCAGTCCTATTCTAAAGATTTTGACTCCTCGGAAGCTCCTACATTCCTGGGATGTTTTAAGCTTCCTGTGCCTCCTGCGGTCAGGAGGCCTCAAACAATCACACGCGCAGCTGTACGAGTGCTGCAGGCAGGCTAGAAAGCCATCAGAGGGTTATTTGGATTGAAACACTCTTTCAAATGCAGAAGACTAAAGCCCTGAATTGACTTTTTCCAGAAAATGTCAAAAGAGTGGAAAAGCAGAGCACAAAAGCCGGCAGATTTTTGTTGGGGTACATGCTTAGGAATTTCCAGAGGGGTCCCTGAAGTCTGAGCATGCCTTGCATATGTCAGCTTCCTTCCTCATGACCTTGTCACGGGCAGGATTCCTCACACTGGCTCCCGGCACTTACTTCTGTATATTGCTACTTTAAATGTATGAGAGTACTGTTATGAGTTGTAAAAATATTGATTCACTTAAAATGTTGTTTGGATTCACAGTAAAAAATTGTCACAATTTGTTTATTTTTAGGCAGTTGACTCTACAATGTTTTGCATACATGAAAAGGTTCTGAAACTTACATTACTACCGTGTTCAGACTATCTCACCCTAACAATATTTAAAAACAGTGAGGGAGAGTTTAATATAATATTTGAAGTTTGTATCAAGAGAAAAAGGCCAATTTATTATTTACAGTGGTTGTTTTAGTCTCGGGTAAAATAATATATTTGATCTGTATTTTAGTCTGTCTCAGTTGAAATTTTCAACAAATATCATATTACTCTGATTATGAACCACACTAAATTTAGCAACCTAGTTTGACTTTTATTCAAAGTACCATGAGAAAAAGAAAACGTAACTACTTATTACCTTTACACACATCTTCTTATTACTCAATCAGGGGTAATTGCTAATTATTCATGACAGAACTGTTCATAATATAAGCGGAAGAGTTCTTTAGACACAAATCATTCCATAGGTCATATTAGAGATTAGTTTCAAAAGACTGGAGTTTTTGTTAATAGAGAGATTTATATAAACTATATATTAAATGTAGACAGCTATACAAGTTAATAAAAATCCAAAAAAGCATTCCAATAATCAAAATGCAGTTAAGTGATAGAGTTGTTTAGTCGCTAAATTGTATCTGACTCTTTTGTGACAGCATGTATTGTAGCCCGCCAAGCTCCTCTGTTCATGTGATTTTCCAGGCAAGAATTCTAAAGTGGGTTGCTATTTCCTTCTCTGGGAGATCTTACCAACATTGGCAGGCAAATTCTTTACTGTTGAGCTATCAGGGAAGCCCAAACTGAAATTTGGGCTTGCAAATTTCTATAATTGAAATTTTATATACTTGAAAAATATTTCTATACTTGAAAAAAAATAGAGCAATACTTGATCAAAAAAAGCAAGCATATACTAACTAGGCATTAAGATAAAACTCTATAGTCAAATGTTTGAAAGATTATAGAGAATAAGCAATAGGTTTGTAGGGAAAATTGAAACGTGTTCAGGAACATGTGTTCTGAGATCCCATAGTTAATTTAGGAATTATTGTATTTGAAAGTATTTGGGTCAACAGCTGGGTCAAAGAAGACTGAAGTTCAGTCAGAAATATTATTTCACCTTCTTTAAAGGGTACAAACAAAGCTGATATGGTGGGAAAGAAAGTTGTTTGTTTTAAGACCAATGAGGAACCTACTTAGAGAGGAGAATCAGAAGTTCAGAGCTAAAGATGGAAGAATAGTCAACAACCAAAATAAATGATATAGGAAGAGAAAAAAATATCAAGGAGCAATATTTAGCTAGAGAAAAACACAGTTTTCTTTGAAACAGTAGAAATTAACTTTGAAACAGAAAGGTGAAAAGGAAACATGACTGGGAATTCAGAAGACTGGATTTTACTGTCTCTAAACCTTGACTAGACTGAGCGACTGAACTGAATTGACTGACTGAAACCTTGACTCAGGGGCTTCCCTGGTGGCTCAGGGGTAAAGAACTCACCTGTTAAGCAGGAGACGTGAGTTCAGTCTCTGGGTCAGTAAGTCCCCCTGGAGAAGGAAAGGACAACCTGCTCCAGTATTCCTGCCTGGGAAATCCCACAGACAGAGGAGCCTGTGGGCTACAGTCCATAGTGTTGCAAAGAGTCGGACAAGACTTAGCAACTAAATAGTAACAACATAACAAACCTTGACTCAACTATTTACCCATAATACCTGGGTTACCTAATTAGTCAGTGTTCTCTATAGAGTCATCACTGTGTGCGATAAAATGGACTCACTTGCATTATAGAAGTTGGACAAAATGTATGTTGATAGCAAGGCAGGATTTTAGGAAGGGACACAGGAATTCAAAAAAGTACTAAGAGGTCACCGTCCCACCCTTGATTAGATCATAGTGAAGGGGAGAGTAAGTTGAACAATGAATGGATGTTGTCCCCCTACAGAGAAAAGCCTAAGAAGTAAAAGCAACTGAGTTGTTTACACAAAGAGAGTTAACTGCAAGAAATAATGTCATAGAAAACCATCATATATATTTAAATGATATGAGACTGAAAATAGGTGTCAGTGTTGAGCATAGGCAGAGATCAGGGATAAGGAATGAATAAAGGGGTTATTCAGTTCAGTTCAGTTCAGTTCAGTTCAGTCGCTCAGTCCTGTCTGACTCTTTGTGACCCCATGAGTCGCAGCACGCCAGGCCTCCCTGTCCATCATCAACTCTGGGAGTTCACTCAGACTCACGTCCATCGAGTCAGTGATGCCATCCAGCCATCTCACCCTGGGTTGTCCTCTTCTCCTCCTGCCCCCAATCTCTCCCAGCACCAGAGTCTTTCCCAACCAGTCAACTCTTTGCATGAGATGTCCAAAGTACTGGAGCTTCAGCTTGAGTATCATTCCTTCCAAAGAAATCCCAGGGTTGATCCTTCAGAATGGACTGGTTGGAACTCCTTGCAGTCCAAGGGACCCTCAAGAGTCTTCTCCAACATCACAGTTCAAACACATCAATTCTTTGGCACTCAGCCTTCTTCACAGTCCAACTCTCACATCCATACATGACCACAGGAAAAACCATAGCCTTGACTAGACTGACCTTAGTCGGCAAAGTAATGTCTCTGCTTTTGAATATGCTATCTAGGTTGGTCACGACTTTTCTTCCAAGGAGTAAGCGTCTTTTAATTTCATGGCTGCAGTCACCATCTGCAGTGATTTTGGAACCCCCAAAATAAAGTCTGACACTGTTTCTACTGTTTCCCCATCTATTTCCCATGAAGTGATGGGACCAGATGCCATGATCTTCGTTTACTGAATGTTGAGCTTTAAGCCAACTTTTTCACTCTCCTCTTTCACTTTCATCAAGAGGCTTTTTAGCTCCTCTTCACTTTCTGACATAATGATGGTGTCATCTGTGTATCTGATGTTATTGATATTTTTCCCAGCAATCTTGATTCCAGCTTGTGTTTCTTCCAGTCCAGTGTTTCTCATGATGTACTCTGCATAGAAGTTAAATAAGCAGGGGGACAATATACAGCCTTCACTTACTCCTTTTCCTATTTGGAACCAGTCTGTTGTTCCATGTCCAGTTCTAGCTGCTTCTTCCTGACCTGCATACAGATTTCTCAAGAGGTAGGTCAGGTGGTCTGGTATTCCCATCTCTTTCAGAATTTTCCACAGTTTCTTGTGATCCACACAGTCAAAGGCTTTGTTATAGTCAATAAAGCAGAAATAGATGATTTTCTGGAACTCTCTTGCTTTTTCCATGATCTAGTGGATGTTGGCAATTTGATCTCTGGTTCCTCTGCCTTTTCTAAAACCAGCTTGAACATCAGGGAGTTCACGTTTCACGTATTGTTGAAGCCTGGCTTGGAGAATTTTGAGCATTACTTTACTAGCATGTGAAATGAGTGCAATTGTGCTGTAGTTTGAGCATTCTTTGGCATTGCCTTTCTTTGGGATTGGAATGAAAACTGACCTTTTCCAGTCTTGTGGCCACTGCTGAGATTTCCAAACTTGCTGGTATATTGAGTGCAGCACTTTCATAGCACCATCTTTCCGGATTTGAAATAGCTCAACTGGAATTCCATCACCTCCACTAGCTTTGTTTGTAGTGGTGCTTTCTAAGGCCCACTTGACTTCACATTCCAAGATGTCTGGCTCTAGATGAGTGATCATACCATCATGATCATCTGGGTCGTGAAGAATTTTTTTGTAGTTCTTCCGTGTATTCTTGCCACCTCTTCTTAATATCTTCTGCTTCTGTTAGGTCCAGACCATTTCTGTCCTTTATCGAGCCCATCTTTGCATGAAATGTTCCCTTGGTATCTCTAATTTTCTTGAAGAGATCTCTAGTCTTTCCCATTCTGTTGTTTTCCTCTATTTCTTTGCATTGATCGCTGAAGAAGGCTTTCTTATCTCTTCTTGCTCTTCTTTGGAACTCTGCATTCAGATGCTTATATCTTTGCTCTTCTCCTTTGCTTTTTGCTGTCTTCTTTTCACAGCTATTTGTAAGGCCTCCCCAGACAGCCATTTTGCTTTTTCACATCTCTTTTCCATGGGGATGGTCTTGATCCCTGTCTCCTGTACAATGTCAAGAACCTCATTCCATAGTTCATCAGGCACTCTATCTATCAGATCTAGTCCCTTAAATCTATTTCTCACTTCCACTGTATAATCATAAGGGATTTGATTTAGGTCATACCTGAATGGTCTAGCGGTTTTCCCTACTTTCTTCAATTTGAGTCTGAATTTGGTAATAAGGAGTTCATGATCTGAGCCACAGTCAGCTCCTGGTCTTGTTTTTGTTGACTGTATAGAGCTTCTACATCTTTGGCTGCAAAGAATATAATCAATCTGATTTTGGTGTTGACCATCTGGTGATGTCCATGTGTAGAGTCTTCTCTTGTGTTGTTGGAAGAGGGTGTTTGCTATGACCAGTGCATTCTCTTGGCAAAACTCTATTAGTCTTTGCCCTGCTTCATTCCGCATTCCAAGGCCAAATTTGCCTGTTACTCCAGGTGTTTCTTGACTTCCTACTTTTGCATTCCTGTCCCCTATAATGAAAAGGACATCTTTTTTGGAGTTTATAACTGAATCTAATAAAAACAACAACAAAATCAGTACAGTTAAAAAAAAAAAAAAAGGAACTCTTTTGTATGGTTAAATGATGATACCAGAGAATAAGCTTAAAAGAATTGAAAAAAAAAAAAACAAAAAACCTGAAACTAGAAAACATGAAAAACGTCAGAATCAGGTACAGTGTTAGGGTTAAACCTGCTCACTGGAGTCCTATGTCAATACAGCTAAGATGTATTTTATAATGCTAAAAAGAGATAAATTTAGGTCAAACAAAAATAAATAATATTTATACAATGTGCATGGTATTCCACAAATATGGAGATTAACCCCCAGGAGTCTATATGGGTTAAAATATAAACATATTTAAAAATATTTAAACAAGTCACTCAACTTTCAGAATGATGGTTTCAACATGCTGTGGCTCCTCTGCTTAAAATTCTTTAATATCCCCTATTGCTCACAGGAATAAGACTGGTTATCTTCCAGGAGCACCAAGATCAAGGGCTAAACACATATCTGTGTTCTTAATTCTCATGCCCAGTAATGACTTCCAACATGTCAAACCATAACTACATATTTCTTTGAATGTTTAATCCTAACTCACACCCTAGTAAATTTTCTTTTGTCTCTGAGCTCACTTGTTTACCTAATGTTCACATGTTTACCACAAGAGTCAGAAGAAAAATTACCTTCTATTCAAAATTTTTCTCTGAAACTGCAGGTAGAATTTAGTAGCCTCTCCTTTGTGGGCTCATAGGCTTATTGTAATTACTGGTTTACATGTTTGTGATCTGTGTGTAAATTAAAGAAGTTAAAGAAATCCTAAATAAACAGAGAGACATATCTCATTCATGGGTTGGAGTCTCAGTATTGTTAAGATGTCAGTTGTCTCCAAATTGCCTAAATTTAAGGCAATCGCAAACAAAACCTTGATAGAAAAGTTTATTAACAAGAAACTTAAAGAAATTAACAAGCTGTTTCTAAAATTCTTAGGAAATGCAAAGGACAAAATAACCAAAGCAACTTTGAAAAAGCAGAACAAAGTGGAGCATGAACACTATTAGATTTCAAGACATATTAACCAACTGCAATTAAAACATACTTATGGAAGTAAATAGAGATAACTAGATTAATAGTCCGTAATAAAGAATCCAGAAATAGACTCACACATACAAAGACAACTGAGCTTTGACAAAAGTATGAAGGCATGTCAGTGGTCAAAGAACATGCTTTTTCAAAAAATGGTGCTGGAATAACTAGATATCTATAGGCACAAACAAAAACTAAAGTTTAAAAAAAAAGCCAGAAAAACCCCACTTTGCTTGATATCTTATACCATATGCAAAGAATTAACTCAATGGGTTTAGTGCTAAATGTAAATGTTAAAACTATACTACTTCAAGGAGAACACATTGGAGAAAACTTTTGTGATTTTGTTAGTAAAATTGTTCTTAGATATGACACTAAAAGGGGCTTCCTTGCTGACTCAGTGGTAAAAAATAAATCTTCCTACCAATGCGGGAGACATGAATTTGATCTTCCCAGGGTTGGGAAGATCCTCTGTAGAAGGAAATAGCAACCCACTCCAGTACTCCTGACTGGATAATCTATGGACGGAAGAGCCTAGCAGGCTACAGTTCATGGGTCACAAAGAGTCTGACATAGTGACTAAACAATGACAACAATGACACTAAAAGTACAATCCATTAAAGAACAAACTAATTTAAAAAAATTCATCAAATGAACCGCTTTTGCTCTTCAAAAGTAACTGGTAAGAGAATGAAAAGATAAGTCACAGGCTAGAATAAAACTTTTGCAAAACGTCTGTCTGTTAAAGGATTTATATAAAACTATGTAAAGCACTCTCAAATCTCAACAATAAGAAAGCATGTAACCCAGTTAAAAGTAAAATTTGGCAGTCCAGTGGTTAAGACTTTGCCTTCCAATGCAGAGGGTACGTGTGTGATCCCTGGCTGGAGAACTAATATCTCACCTGTCGCATCAGTTCAGTTCAGTCGCTCAGGCATGCCCAACTTTTTGCCGCTCCATGGACTGCATCACACCTGTCCATCACCAACTCCAGGGGTTTGCTCAAGCTCTTGTCCATCGAGTCAGTGACGCCCTCCAACCGTCTCAATCCTCTGCCATCCCCTTCTCCTCCTGCCTTCAATCTTTTCTAGCTTCAGGGTCTTTTCCAATGAGTCAGGTCTTCACGTCAGGTGGCCAAAGTATTGGAACTTCAGCTTCAACATCAGTCCTTCCAATGACTATTCAGGACTGATTTCCTTTAGGATTGACTATTTTGATCTCGTTGCAGTCCAAGGGACTCTCAAGAGTCTTCTCCAACACCACAGTTCAAAAGCATCAATTTTTCAGTGCTCAGCTTTCTTTATAGTCCAACTCTCACATCCATTCATGACTAGTGAAAAAATCATAGCTTTGACTAGATGGACCTTTGTGGGCAAAGGAATGTCTCTGCCTTTTGATATGCTGTCTAGGTTCCTCATGACTTTTTTTTTCCAAGGAGCAAGCATCTTTTAATTTCATGGCTGAAGTCACCATCTGTAATAATTTTGGAACCCAAGAAAATAAAGTCTGACACTGTTTCCATTGTTTCCCCATCTATTTGCCATGAAGTAATCCAAGTCTTTGCCCCAACCAGTAACGCTGAAGAAGTTGAAGTTGAAGTGTTCTATGAAGACCTCCAAGACCTTTTAGAACTAACACCCCAAAAAGATGTCCTTTTCATTATAGGGGACAGGAATGCAAAAGTAGGAAGTCAAGAAACACCTGGAGTAACAGGCAAATTTGGCCTTGGAATGCGGAATGAAGCAGGGCAAAGACTAACCAAATTTTGCTAAGAAAATGCACTGGTCATAGCAAATACCCTCTTCTGACAACACAAGAGAAGACTCTACACATGGACATCACCAGATGGTCAACACCAAAATCAGATTGATTATATTCTTTGCAGCCAAAGATGTAGAAGCTCTATACAGTCAACAAAAACAAGACCAGGAGCTGACTGTGGCTCAGATCATGAACTCCTTATTACCAAATTCAGACTCAAATTGAAGAAAGTAGGGAAAACCGCTAGACCATTCAGGTATGACCTAAATCAAATCCCTTATGATTATACAGTGGAAGTGAGAAATAGATTTAAGGGACTAGATCTGATAGATAGAGTGCCTGATGAACTATGGAATGAGGTTCTTGACATTGTACAGGAGACAGGGATCAAGACCATCCCCATGGAAAAGAGATGCGAAAAAGCAAAATGGCTGTCTGGGGAGGCCTTACAAATAGCTGTGAAAAGAAGAGGTGAAAAGCAAAGGAGAAGAGCAAAGATATAAACATCTGAATGCAGAGTTCCAAAGAAGAGCAAGAAGAGATAAGAAAGCCTTCTTCAGCGATCAATGCAAAGAAATAGAGGAAAACAACAGAATGGGAAAGACTAGAGATCTCTTCAAGAAAATTAGAGATACCAAGGGAACATTTCATGCAAAGATGGGCTCGATAAAGGACAGAAAAGGTATGGACCTAACAGAAACAGAAAATATTAAAAAGAGGTGGCAAGAATACACAGAAGAACTGTACAAAAGAGATCTTCATGACCCAGAGAATCATGATGGTGTGATCACTCATCTAGAGCCAGACATCCTGGAATGTGAAGTCAAGTGGGCCTTAGAAAGCATCACTACAAACAAAGCTAGTGGAGGTGATGGAATTCCAGTTGAGCTATTTCAGATCCTGAAAGATGATGCTATGAAAGTGCTGCACTCAATATGCCAGCAAGTTTGGAAAATTCAGCAGTGGCCACAGGACTGGAAAAGGTCAGTTTTCATTCCAATCCCAAAGAAAGGCAATGCCAAAGAATGCTCAAACTACAGCACAATTGCACTCATATCACATGCTAGTAAAGTAATGCTCAAAATTCTCCAAGCCAGGCTTCAGCAATACATGAACCATGAACTTCCTGATGTTCAAGCTGGTTTTTGAAAAGGCAAAGGAACCAGAGATCAAATTGCCAACATCCACTAGATCATGGAAAAAGCAAGAGAGTTCCAGAAAATCATCTATTTCTGCTTTATTGACTATGCCAAAGCCTTTGACTGTGTGGATCACAAGAAACTGTGGAAAATTCTGAAAGAGATGGGAATACCAGACCACCTGACCTACCTCTTGAGAAATCTGTATGCAGGTCAGGAAGCAACAGTTAGAACTGGACATGGAACAACACACTGGTTCCAGATAGGAAAAGGAGTAAGTGAAGGCTGTATATTGTCCCCCTGCTTATTTAACTTCTATGCAGAGTACATCATGAGAAACGCTGGACTGGAAGAAACACAAGCTGGAATCAAGATTGCTGGGAAAAATATCAATAACTTCAGATATGCAGATGACATCATCATTATGTCAGAAAGTGAAGAGGAGCTAAAAAGCCTCTTGATGAAAGTGAAAGAGGAGAGTGAAAAAGTTGGCTTAAAGCTCAACATTCAGTAAACGAAGATCATGGCATCTGGTCCCATCACTTCATGGAAAATAGATGGGGAAACAGTGGAAACAGTGTCAGACTTTATTTTTTTGGGCTCCAAAATCACTGCAGATGGTGACTGCAGCCATGAAATTAAAAGACGCTTACTCCTTGGAAAAAATGTTATGACCAACCTAGATAGTATATTCAAAAGCAGAGATATTACTCTGCCGACTAAGGTCCATCTAGTCAAGGCTACGGTTTTTCCTGTGGTCAGGTATGGATGTGAGAGTTGGACTGTGAAGAAGGCTGAGTGCTGAAGAATTGATGCTTTTGAACTGTGGTGTTGGAGAAGACTCTTGAGGGTCCCCTGGACTGCAAGGAGATCCAACTAGTCCATTCTGAAGGAGATCAGCCCTGGGATTTCTTTGGAAGGAATGATGCGAAAGCTGAAACTCCAGTACTTTGGCCACCTCATGTGAAGAGTTGACTCATTGGAAAAGACTCTGGTGCTGGGAGGGATTGAGGGCAGGAGGAGAAGGCGACGACCCAGGATGAGATGGCTGGATGGCATCTTGAGCTCAATGGACGTGAGTCTGAGTGAACTCTGGGAGTTGGTGATGGACAGGGAGGCCTGGCGTGCTGCGATTCATGGGATCGCAAAGTGTCGGACATGACTGAGCAGCTGAACTGAACTGAATGGGATCAGATCGCAGAAGGCAATGGCACCCCACTCCAGTACTCTTGCCTGGAAAATCCCATGGATGGAGGAGCCTTGTAGGCTGCAGTCCATGAGATTGCTAAGAGTCGGACATGACTGAAGGACTTCCCTTTCACTTTTCACTTTCATGTATTGGAGAAGGAAATGGCAACCCACTCCAGTATTCTTGCCTTGAGAATCCCAGGGACGGGGGAACCTGGTGGGCTGCTGTCTATGGGGTTGCACAGAGTTGGACATGACTGAAGTGACTTAGCAGCAGCAGCAGCAGCAGCAGCAGCAACAATGCGACCAGATGTCATGATCTTTCTTTATTGAATGTTGAAGTATAAGCCAGCTTTTTCATTCTCCTTTTTAACTTTCATCAAGAGGCTCTTTAGTTCCTTTTCACTTTCTGACATAAGGGTGGTGTCATCTGGATATCTGAGGTTATTGATATTTTTCCCTGCATTCTTGATTCCAGGTTGTGTTTCATCCAGCCAGGCATTTTGGAATATGTACACTGCATATAAGTTAAATAAGTAGAGTGACAGTATACAGCCTTGACGTACTCCTTTCGCAGTTTGGAACCAGAACATTGTTCCATGTCCAGTTCCAACTGTTGCTTCCTGACCTGCATGCAGATTTCTCAGGAGGCAGGTAGGATGGTCTGGTATTCCCATCTCTTTCAGAATTTTCCAGTTTGATGTGCTCCACACAGTCAAAGGCTTTGGTGTAGTCAATAAAGCAAAACTAGATGTTTTTCTGGAACTCTCTTGCTTGTTCAATGATCCACTAGATATTGGTAATTTGATCTCTTGTTCCTCTGCCTTTTCTAAATTCAGCTTGAACATCTTAAAGTTCTCAGTTCACATACTATTGAAGCCTGGCTTGGAGATTTTTTAGCATTGCTTTGCTGGTGTGTGAGATGAGTGCAATTGTGCGATAATTTGAACATTCTTTGGTGGTTTTGTTGCTAAGTTGTGTCCTACTCTTGGGACCCCATGGACTGTAGCCCACAAGGCTCCTTTATCTATGAGATTTTCCAGCCAAGAATACTGGAGTGGCTTGCCATTTTATTCTCCAGGGGATCTTCCAGATCCAGGATTCAAACCCTGGTCTCCTGTATTGCAGGCAGATGCAACAATTTATTGATTAAATGCTGAAGATGTTAGAAAAAAAAATGTCACATAGCTTGGCCAAAAAAAAAAAAAAGTAAAAGTAAAATTTGAACAGATGCTTCACCAAATATATGGATGCTGTGGGGGAGAAAAGCCTTTATCTCCATCCTCTTCAGTACAGCATCTAAGGCATAAGTATCACACTGACCAAAGACAGATGAACAGAGGAAAAGGTACATACATTTTATTGATGCTTTTAATTTTACATGCATGGAGAATTCACAGGAAAGAAGTGAAAACCCAGAGGTGGCTTAACTCAGAGCTTATTTATCATTTAACAAAGAGCAATACCTTGTAGAGAGGTGAAGAGATAGCAGAAAAGAAGCTCTGGGCTCCTGGGGGTGGAAAAGGTGACTAGGAAACTGGCATAAGGATTGTTTAATAAGGTGTGTTAAGCAGATAAGAGTTGTTCACCCTTTCCTGGTACAGGAGAGGGGAACGCCTTCATATATGGACATTTATGTCATCTTTATAAAGGGAAATTTATGTCCTGCTTTTCAGGCAGAACAAGAGAGGACAGAGAGTTCTTCCTGTGTCTGCTGCTTCTCAATTACCTTCAATTCAAAGTAACTCTTATGCCAGAGCGGCATATTTGGAGTGGCCTATTCCAGTGCACTTCATAGAATATCATAATGTGTTCAGTATCATTATAATTAAGAAAACACAAATTAAAACCATAATGAGATGTCACCGCAAAGCTATTAATCTGGCTTAAATTAAAGGAAAAGAAAAAAACTAAACATATTATACCAAATGTTGGAGTGGGTGCCATACATTGCTCATGGATATTTAAAGTAAAAGTGAAGTGAAAGTGTTAGTCACTCAGTCACTCCCAACTCTTGCGAGCCCATGAGCTGCAGCCCACCAGGCTCCTCTGTCCATGGGAGTTTCCCAGCAAGAATGCTGGAGTAGGTTGCCATTTTCTCCTCCAGAGGATCTTCCTGATCCAGGGATTGAATCCAATCTCCTTGGTCTCCTGCATTGCAGGCAGATTCTTTACTGCTGAGCCACTGGGGAAGCCCAGGCCTCCTATAGGAAAAGAAAAATAATTTTCCTTCCTAATTTCCTTCTACCTTTCTGAGCTTTTGGCTGAGAATCTTCTCTTAAAAGACAATTAACATGTATATCTCAGGCATACAGGGGAGTTACCCAAGAAAAAATGAGTAACTCTCCAAGGAGGCTTAGAACTCCAGTTTGAATATCATCAGCTAAAAACAAAAGAAAAGAAACTGTGCATTGGGTGGCAGGTACAGTTATGGGGAGGTACCTAGAAAAGCAAGATAAACAAGAATGTTTGTTAGGCAGGTTTAAGTCACTGACTTCACCAGTGATAAATTTTTTTTGAATTTTAGAGTCATCCTTCCTTCCTGGAAGAGAAGGGAGACATCCATACCAAAGGAGATTTCCTTTATAAATGTAAATTTCACAAATAAAGGAAATCCTACACTGTTTTCAGAGGTTCTCCTGTGTCAGCTCTATATTAAAAAACAATCACTCAAATTAATCCTTATGCTAAAGAGGCATATTTTTAGGGTGGCAAACCAGTCGATCCCAAAGGAAATCAACCCAGAATATTCATTGGAAGGACTACTGTTGAAGCTGAAGCTCCAATACTTTGACCACCTGATGTAGAGTCGACTTATGGGAAAAGACCCTCATGTTGGGAAAAATTGAGGGCAGGAGGAGAAGTGGGTGACAGAGGACAAGATGGTTGGATGCCATCACTGATGCAGTGGACCTGAGTTTGAACTGAGTCCGGGAGACAGTGAAGGACAGGGAAGCCTTGTGCGCTGCAGTCTATGGGGTTGCAAAGAATCGGACATGACTGAGTAACTGAACAACAACATCATCATTCAGCTACTCTTTACTCCCATATAGTTCAGTCATTTCTCTAATAGGTATTTACCCAGGAAAATAGAACATACATGTCTATCCAAGGACCAGTCACATACTGTTCACTGCAGTTTCATTCGTAATAGTCAAAAACTGGAAGCAAGTCAAATGTCTATTAATAGATGTGTGCATTAGCACACTTTTAGTATACACTTTCATTGCTATTTAGCAATGAATAGAAATACCTATCTAACTTGTGAAAACATGGATAAGCTTTGAGATACTACACTGAGTGAAAAAGTAGACCTACAAAAGTGCCTAATGAATAATTCCATTTATATAGCACTCTAAAACATGAACTAATTTATAGTGATGGAGAGTAGAACAGTATGTGCCTGGAGAAGGGAGGAGTGGGAGTGGTGGAGAGAAGGAATTAGAAGCGGGAGAAAGCGTTCAAGGATGATGAATAGGTTCACTGTCTGGACTGTGGTAGAAGGGGTTCAGAAGGAGCCTCCCCCAGATTTGCCACTTTGGCACACGGGTTATCTTGAGCTGAAGACAATCAAGGCTTGAAAGACTCAGGAGGAGCTTTTTAACCTCCTCTTTAACTGACTAAAAGAACTAGGATGGAGGGTCTAGTCCAGGAAGAGGGCGATCACCAGGGACAACTACAGAGAGGGTGAGTGGGCTTTGGGGAGCTCAGGCAAGCTGGTTTGTTCAAATTCCTCTCTGGGCCGCATGTCTCCAGATGGCACTACAAACATTTGTTTGCCAAATATTTGCCTCTCCCATCTTCCTGTAAATTGTCTTCCTCCCTCTTTGAAGTCCCAGACCTTTACATATTCTCCATAGCTCAGGATGGTGTGTAAACCTCACTGCATGACTGCCCATGGGTCTTGTATTCTCATGGGGCTCTCGTACATATGTAATTAAATTTGTTTTTCTCCTGTTAATCTGTCTTATGCCAACTTAATTATTCAAACAGCCAAAAGAACCTAGAAGAGTAGAGGAAAGCTTTTTCCTTCCCAATGTTGTCATAGTTTCACAAGTGTGTATATATGTCAAATATAACTGTACACTTTAAATGTTGCAATGGATTATATGTCCCTGTCAGCTACACCTTAATGAAGCTGTTTCAAAAAATAGGTAGCACCTGAAGAAAGCTCTCCAGGTGATTGAAAAAGGAGGAAGGGAATTATAATAAATTTAAAACACTATTTCTCTATTCCTTCACATGGTATCAAGGCAAATATGAATTAAAAATAAGATTATATCAACACAGAAATGGTTAAAAAGATCTGGTACATACATACAGTGGAATATTACTCCACCATAAAAAGGAATGAAACTGTGCCATTTGCAGAGATGTGGATGGACCTAGAGACTGTCATACAGAGTGGAGTAAGTTAGCAAGAGAACAACAAATATTGTGTATTAATGCATATATGGGAATCTAGAAAAATTGGTATAGATGAACTTATTTGAAAAGCAGAAATAGAGGCACAGACATAGAGAACAAATGTATGGCTACCAAGGCGGGAAGAAGGGGGTGGAATGGATTTGGAGATTAGGATTGACATATGTACAGTACTATGTATGAAACAGATAGCTAGTGAAAACTGACTGTGTAGCTCAGGGGGCTCTAGTCAGTGTTCTACAGTGACCTAAATGGGAAGAAAATTTTAAAAAGAGTGGACATATGTATACGTATAGCTGATTCACTTTGCTATACAGCACAAAGTAATACAACATTGGAAGGCAACTATATTCCAATTTAAAAAAATGATTAATTCTCCCTCTCTCCTCCTTTGGCTCTAGAATTTTCTGTCCTTTTCAAATGTTTGTAAATCTTTATAATGACTAAATTAGTCTCTGCCAGTTTCATAGCTAGGGAATGTTTTCACAAGGTTCTGTGAGCCATCTTTTTGAAAGGCAAACGTTGAGGTAGACAGCACTCCTATCTCCTCAGTCCTTCGGGAAAGGAAGAGTCTAACTTGCCTGTATGCTCTTGAATTTAGTAGATTTTTTTTTTCTCTTCTAGATAGATAACACAGGGGGTCTCCCCAAATACCATGATAAAGTTAGGATGAATCAGTGAGACAAAAAGTGCTATCAGGTTCACTTCCTTGTGAACTAGTGATGCTTATTTTGAGAACATGCATGTAATGGGTTTTATCTGCTTGGATATACAGAAAGGTGAGGTTTCTTTCTGATTTTGCAGTCTCTTAACCAGTTGTGATGTGTATCACATTCTGGTTTCATTTTTGATTATGAATAAAACTGATTTATTTTCTACTCTCTTTGTAAAAGGTTTTCTGAGTTAAAGGTTTTCTTTTTAATTACATTTCAACAATTGAACACTGATTTTTTTTTTAATTTGAATTTTTATTTTATTTTATTTTATTTTATTTTTTACTGTACTGAGTGTTGATTGCTGCACAGGTTTTTCTCTAGTTTTGGTAAGCAGGAGCTGTTCTTTGATTTGGTACCTGGCCTCTTCATTGCAGTGGACTCTCATGTTGCTGGAGCTTAGGCTCTAGGGTATGTGGGCTCAATAGTTGCAGCTCCCGGGCTCTGGAGCACAGGCTCAATAGCTATGGTGCACAGGCTTAGTTGCTCCACAGGATGTGGGATCTTTCTGGGTCAGGTATCGAACCCAGGTCTCTTGCATTAGCAGGCAGATTCTTTACCACTGAACCACCAGGGAAGTCCCTGAATTTTTAACTTTATTAATTAGAATTAAATCAAACAGTCTTTGGAGAGTTTGTCTTCCAAAGTTAAAATTAGAAAGCAAAATGGAATTGTATTCTTTTCCCATAGAATATTACTGCCAAAGAAGAATCAGATCCGTTTTATAAAGCGTGGTGATAGTTTTGAAGATGTGTAAACACATCCCCTTTATCAGTTAATTGCACTCCGTTAGAGTCAAAAGATTCATAGAGCCCTGTTATCTGATTTCAGCAGTTTCCAGCCAGTGTTTTTACTTGATATATAAATAGTTTATAAAATAAAATATTATAGAGATGTTGAGTTTATTTTAGTTCACTTAATCTTTCTACTTCATTTTCTCTAAAATAAATCAAGTTCTGTATAGAATGAGGTCTTTTGAACAATTGTTATTAGAATGATTGATGCTGAAAAGTTATACTTAATGGATTTGCTTGATTTCACACAATTGCTATATGTGTCTGACAGATTTGATGTAAATTTCAATTGAATTTTGCCTTAAAGTGAAGACTGGATGGTAACTAAATATAGGTAGCTAAAGCTCAAAACTAAATTTTAAAAACAAACACAATATCTATTAAATACTATTGAAAAAATAAAAATAAATTCATTCTAGTCAAATCACATAATATAAAACATATTATTTTAACCATATTTAATTGTACAGTTTAGTAGCACTAAGAACATTCACATTGTTGTACAACTCTCACCATCATCCATCTCCAGAATTTTTCACCTTCTTAAACTGAAACTCTGTTCCCATTAAACATAAACTCCTCATTCTCCCTCCCTCTCACCCACCCTCTGACCCATGGCATCTACCAGTGTACTTTCTGGTTCTATGAATTTGACTATTCTAGGAGCTTTTTTGGAGAAGGCAGTGGCACCCCACTCCAGTACTCTTGCCTGGAAAATCCCATGGACAGAGGAGCATGGTAAGCTGCAGTCCATGGGGCTGTGGAAGAGTCGGACACGACTGAGCGACTTTTCTTTCACTTTTCACTTTCATGCATTGGAGAAGAAAATGGCAATCCACCCCAATGTTCTTGCCTGGAGAATCCCAGGGACAGGGGAGCCTGGTGGGCTGCCGTCTATGGGGCTGCATGGAGTCGGACACGACTGAAGTGACTTAGCAGCAGCAGCAGCAGGTACTTTTTGTATCAGTGGAATCAAACAGTATTTGTCTGCACCTCATGTATATTAGAACTCATTTTTTAGGTTAATAATATGAAATTACTTTTAAAGCAATTGTAAAAAAACTGGGACTGTTCTTTGTTTATATACATGTTTTCAGAAATAATCTCTCACCATTGACAATAATTATGTAATCAGTTTCCTAGTGGCGGTGTGTATCAAGCTTCTAACTGAGTAAATCCCCTGATAGGATTGGAGAAAAGCTGAAGAATAGATTTCATGACTTAAATTCAATAGCAATTCTTCATTGGTAAGTATCATAGTTAATATCTGCATTAAAACAACCACTTGAGAAGGGGAACATTCAGTCAAACAGTAATTGACTATTTCCTCAAGTTTGATGACATATTAAATTCCTTTAAAATCTAAGAGTCTGAATATTACTGTTAAAGAAACATAGGACATAAGAATTAAAGCATAGAAAAACAGATTTTATTTTCTATTGTGACAGATTTCACCATAGTTACATTTATTTAACCATGAACTTCAAATGACTGTCCTAATTCTCTATGCTGCATTTTAATTAAATTAGAATAAAACTATTTTTTTTCAATCCATGCAAATAATTGGATTAAATTTAGAAAAAAATATAACATTTAAACATTTGCCTTCCTTTCAGGCAACATAACATTCAGTTCAGTTCAGTTCAGTCACTCAGTTGTGACCGACTCTTTGTGACCCCATGAACCGCAGCATGCCAGGCCTCCCTGTCCATCACTAACTCCCGGAGTCCACCCAAACCCATGTCCATTGAGTCGGTGATGCCATTCAACCATCTCATTCTCTGTCATCCCCTTTTCTTCCTGCCCTCAATCGTTACCAGCATCAGGGTCATTTCCAATGAGTCAGCTCTTCGCATCAGGTGGCCAAATTATTGTAGTTTCAGCTTCAACATCAGTCCTTCCAATGACGCCCAGGGCTGATCTCCTTTAGGATGGACTGGTTGGATCTCCTTGCAGTCCAAGGGACTCTCAAGAGTCTTCTCCAACACCACAGCTCAAAAGCATCAATTCTTCAGTGCTCAGCTTTCCCTATAGTCCAACTCTCACATCAATACATGACTACTGGAAAAACCATAACCTTGACTAGACAGACCTTTGTTGGCAAAGTAATGTCTCTGCCTTTTAATATGCTGTCTAGGTTGGTCATAACTTTCCTTCCAAGGAGTAAGCGTCTTTTAATTTCATGGCTGCAGTCACCATTTGCAGTGATTTTGGAGCCCAAAAACATAAGTCTGACACTGTTTCCCCATCTATTTCTCACGAAGTGATGAGACCAGAGGCCATGATCTTAGTTTTCTGAATGTTGAGCTTTAAGCCAACTTTTTCACTCTCTTCTTTCACATTCATCAAGAGGATCTTTAGTTCTTCACTTTCTGCCATAAGGGTGGTGTCATCTGCATATCTGAGGTTATTGATATTTCTCCCAGTAATCTTGATTCCAGCTTGTGCTCCCTCCAGCCCAGGGTTTCTCATGATGTACTCTGCATATAAGTTAAATAAGCAGGGGGACAATATACAGCCTTGACGTACTCCTTTTCCTATTCAGAACCAGTCTGTTGTTCCATATCCAGTTCTAGCTGCTGCTTCCTGACCTGCATACAGATTTCTCAGGAGGCAGATCAAGTGGTCTGGTATTTCTAGCTCTTGAAGAATTTTCCACAGTTTATTGTGATCCACACAAAGTCTTTGGCATAGGCAATAAAGCAGAAATAGATGTTTTTCTGGAACTCTCTTGCTTTTTCCATGATCTAGTGGATGTTGGCAATTTGATCTCTGGTTCCTCTGCCTTTTCTAAAACCAGCTTGAACATCTGGAATTTCATAGTTCATGTATTGTTGAAGCCTGGCTTGGAGAATTTTGAGCATTACTTTACCAGCATGTGAGATGAGTGCAACTGTGCGGTAGTTTGAGCATTCTTTGGCATTACCTTTCTTTGGGATTAGAATGAAAACTGACCTTTTCCAGTCCTGTGGCCACTGCTGAGTTTTCCATTTGCTGGCATATTGAGTGCAGCACTTTCACAGCATCAACATATCATTAGAGTTCATTCAATCCAATTCTACAAATGTACATTCAGTTCCTACTTGCAACAAGCAAGAGTTGGTTAATACTAAAAACTCACTGTACAACAGCTCATACTGTCCAGTGAACCTAGGTCAGAATTAATTATCTCGTTGTCATTACATTTTCTATTATTTAGCTTTTATAACAATTAATCTGTCATAATTTTCATATCTTCCTGACCACACTTTATTGAAGAAGCAGGAGTTATTAAAATAATCAATAATTTTGTTCAAAAAGCACATTTACATCTCTTTTCAGAGTTAAATAAAAATATTGCTATTAGTGGCTCCTTAAAATTCCCATTTAACATTCAATGAAACATGGAGGAAAAAAGTCACATTATTCAGTGAAATTAGCCATTCTGAAAAGGCTCTGCACTGTGTGATTCTAATTATATGATATTCTAGAAGAGGCGAAACTATGGAGGCAGTAGAAAGATCAGTGGTTGCCAGAGGTTAGTGGTTGAACGGGTAGAACATGGGATTTTCAGTGCAGTGAAAGTGTTCTGTATAACATCAATACAATAATGGTAGACACATGTGTTTAGTCATTTGTCAAAACTCATAGAAATTATAACACAAAGAGTGAGCCAAATACAAATGGTAAACTTGGGGTGATAATTTTGTATCAATGTTGGTTCATGGCTTGTGAAAACATGCTATCTGGTGGGAGATATTGATAATGGGGGAGCCTGGGAATGGAAAGGACATATGGAAATTCTCCTTATTTTCTGCTCAAATATAATTAAGTAAATAAATGCATAATTTTTTTAATTATTAAAAAATTGAAGTGATGGAAGGAAAAAGAAGAACCACAGTCTATGTGAGTGGACATGCACTAGAATATGGAAGAATGGATTAGAAAATGTTATATCTAAAAAAAATGTTCATTACTTCTTATAAATATTGAACTTTGTTTTCCTCCTAATGAGAAAAAAATTAGAAAATTGGAGGTGAGAAATTAGCTATTCAAATGCCTATGCTTTATTGAGTTGAAATATTAATATATATTTTAGACCTTGGCTCTACAGACAGATAGTACAAATGTTAAAATAACTACCAATCATGAGAGAGAATATGGTAATCCATACAGGAGTTAGAGGTTAAAAGATATGACAGTTCAGAATAAGGACCATGACAAGGAAGATGTAATGGTACCCAGTTAACCTACTCCCTAACTTTGGAACCCGATGACCATCTCATCCACATGCATAGATGTGACTTCACTACATCTCTTGTCATCTTCATCTTAACACTGTTGACGTGAATAAAGCTTACTGTGAAGACAGAAATACAGTAAAAATGGACCAATTCATTACTAGGAATTACCAATTCATCTCCAGTTCATTAGTAGGAATTCCATGTCTGTCTTAAAAGAAGACCGGTTTGAATGGACAAACGTTCACATTATAGATCTTGCCTTAGTTTTTTTCTTTTGTCTAGTTTAGTAGTTTTCATATTTTAGTGTATGTATGAAAATAATAATATACTCAAACTTTTGAGGCACACAATCGTGTTCAGTGTATTTCATGGGCTCTTTAAAATAGTCTCACTGATTTTTTAGCATGTGTGAGTTTTGCTCTGTAGACTAATTCCAGAACATACCACCCACTTAAGGTATAAATAACTATAATTACGAATTGAGAAGAATCCGTGATGAATTCCCACAATCACCTAAGCCCAGTGGCTATAGGTTATAGCAGCAACATCACTTGAAGACAGGTTAGGAGAAGAAAATCTATGCAAAATTTCCAAATCCATCTCAGAACAAAATAGGTCAGACCCGAGAGTAGACTTCTTTGTGAAACAGGCTCTGAGCTGATCTATATAGCAACAATTACATCACTATGATATTACAGATACTCTATTTGTTAATAACAGTCAGCTGGAAATATTCTGTATAGTGGATGTTTTCTAAGGTAATGAAAGTCTTGTGATTTAGGTCTCATATTTTGCAAAATAAGGAATAAGCTGTCTTTCCATTCTGGCAGTATAAAATCTCAGTAGTGTATGAGCTTTCTCTTTAAAAGCACTCAAGCTTTATTCCACCCCATTTGAGTTAATGGTTGACATGTACACACTGGTACATTTAAAATGGATAACCAACAAGTTCCTACTGTACAGCACAGGGAACTCTGCTCAGTGTTATGTGGTAGCCTGGATGGAAGGGGAGTTTGGGAGAATGGATACATGTGTATGTCTAGCTGAGTCCGTTTGCTGTCCACCTGAAACTATCACAACATTGTTAATTGGTTATACACCAATATAAAATAAAGAGTATAAAAAATTAAAAATAAAGTAAAAGCACTCAGCTTTAATCCACACTGAGTTCATTCACATTTACTTTCTTGTCCTAATATCTTAGAAGATGCAAAGAAAGAAGTCATAAAATAATGAGGCCAGTAGGTAGAAGTAGTTCAAAGGTATCATAAGAAGAGAAATCTTATCAAGAAAACCATAACAAGGAAATCAAGGTGGCCATTTATGTCAGTGATAACTAGGCTTAGTTTCCAAAGCTGAGGAGGACTCTGAAAAGGCATAAAAGAAAATCATCATGGTGATGAAAGATTTGATAAAAAATTCCAGTGATGGCCTCCAGCAATTATAGTTCACACTGCTGCTACTGCTACTGCTGTTAAGTCGCTTCAGTCGTGTCCGACTCTGTGCGACCCCAGAGACGGCAGCCCACCAGGCTCCCCCGTCCCTGGGATTCCCCAGGCAAGAACACTGGAGTGGGTTGCCATTTCCTCCTCCAATGCATGAAAGTGAAAAGTGAAAGTGAAGTCGCTCAGTCGGTTCTTCAACCATGGTCTGCAACCAACCATGCTCCTCTGTCCAAGGGATTCTCCAGGCAAGAGTACTCGAGTGGGGTGCCACTGCCTTCTCCATTAGTTCACACTACTATATATCAAATAGATAACTAACAAGAACTGCTGTGTAGCACAGGTAACTCTACTCAATACTCCGTAATGACTGTTATGGGAAAAGAATCTAAAAATGAGTGGATATATGTATATGTACAACTGATTCACTTTGCTGTACACATGAAACTAATACAACATTGTAAATTAACTATACTCTAATAAAAATGATTAAAAAAAACCATATTTGGAGGATAGAAAAAAACAATAGTAATTCTTCACCCAGAGGAGAAAGAGAAGAATCAGCCATCTTGGTCAGAGAAACATCTGGCATAAGTTAGTGGTGGATTCATGTGACCCAAACCTGGGGCAGAGGAGAAAGCAATAACATATCATGACTTACAGAAAAAGGAACATGATCAGAAAGGAAGGACGAATGACTGGGCAGTGCAGTTGCACAGCTGAGCAAAATAGAAAGTTGCTGAGGGAGTGCATAAAATTCTCTCCTCATTTCTTTTGCACAATTGTATTTTTTCTTACTTCAGTTTATTTCAGATGCGGTTCTTCCTAAAGGAACCAAGAGGAAGCTTCCAGAGTCACAATTCTTTTATGACATTTATTACACCAACTAATATCCTGGTAACTCAGTCAGTAAAGAATCTGCCTGTAGTGGAGGAGACCCGGATTTGATTCCTGGGTCGGGAAGATTCCATTGAGAAGGAAATGGCCACCCACTCCCATGGACAGAGAAGCCTGCTGGGCTACAGTTTATGGGGTCACAAGAGTTGGACACAACTTAGCAACTAAACTAAGAGAGTTACTGACATGCTTGAGATCAACACAAAGAAAGCTATTTAAAGATTTTCAATATTTATTCAGTGTTTGTTTGCTTTTTATTTTGCTTTTATCATAGCCTGTGACATAAAGCCACTTCCTTTACCTTTCTGAGTTCAAAGATTTTGAGGCACTTCAAACTATGACCCTTCTGGAAATAATGTCCAAAATTCTAAATAAGAAGAAGAACAGAATAATTAATGTAATTCACTGCAGAACAAAACTGCAAACTGGAAACTTATTTGCTACAACTCCAAACAAGAAAATCATGTACCATGCATGACAAATCTAAAGGTCATGTGTCAACTTCAAGCGACTGTGATGAAACACCTGACAACCTCTTTTTATTATTTAAAGAAAACATGTTGTGTCTTACATGACACTGAATCCATGACATTTTTCTTTCTCTGCTGTGTCATGGTAGTTTGTATATATTCCTTTTCTCTTTAAATAAGGACATCTATATTTGAGGGTATCATCATTTAGATAAAATTATTTACTACTATTAGCTTATTTTCTTTAAGTAATTATGCTGGCTAGAATAATCAGCTTGGTGATTTTTACTTCACTATTTTTATACTAGAATGTTTAATGTACTTTAAAAATGTTCTGAGAATTGAAAAAAAACACAGGTAGCTGATATTCATCTTTACAATTTAATTCACCCTATAGAATGAAAAAGCCCTAATGTAATTCAAACCTCAGCAGAACAAAATTCCAATACATCTAGCCTACTCTCATAATGTCTTAGGGTCAAAAAATAAAGCTGAAATAAAAGGATACAGGCCCTTATTCTTTAGGAATTCCAAGATTAAATGTGACTAACTGTTCAATTCAAATAGAAAATTAAATTACGCTTATTTCCTTAATAATGAAGAAGTAGAAATTAAAACTCCATCAGGTAACAGAGATATTGCGTAAATGATATTTATAATCCAGATTAATAAGCATATTATTAACTGAATAGAAATCAGATGTAGTTTTTTAAAGACTGAATTACATAGACCTCATGATCCGGTCTCCATTTTTACTCTTCCTGCACAGCAGTGCCTCAAAGTTAACTGTATGCTAATTTCTGGAAATTAAATGTAGTCTGATAATGAACTCTTGGAGATTTTGCATTTTTCACATCTATGCTCTCATATAAGTTTATTATCAAACTATTTTACCATCAGTGCCTGTAGAGATTTTTCAATAAAGTAGAAAACACAGTATCTATTGATATCTATTGTACTAACATTGGTCATAGTTTATAACTTCTGCTTGATTATTACTTTTATTTTCATCTGGTCTTTTTTCCTTGTCTATAATAATAATAATAAACATCATAGTAAATATGACATTTTTAGAACAAGTTTCTTTTATTGTTATTAAATCACTTCTAATGGATAGAGGTAGTCCTGTCAAAACCATCATTCAAAATATCCTCTGTCTTGGGGACTTTCCTGACAGTCCAGTGGTTGAGACTTTGCCTTCCAATGCAAATGGTGTGGGTTTGATCCCCAGTTGGGGAGCGAAGACCCCACATTCCTCATGGCCAAAAAACCAAAATATAAGACAGAAGCAATACTGTAACAAATTTAATAAAGACCTTAAAAAAATGGGAAAAAAAATCCTCTCTCCCAGTTTTTAATGGGAGTCTTTGCCATTATCCACACAATTATTTACTTTGTAGGTTAGCCCTGCAAGGTAACAATCCCAGCCCTGGTTAGTGTTAGTCACTTGGCAAATTCTCTGCTCTTGAATGGCAAAATCAATTCAATATTATACTAAGCTAAACATAATTTTTAAGGTAAATCTAATTTAAAAATTAAGGTCTTGTGACAAATCACAAAGTCAGGAGAATACTTCTCTGAACTGTCTGCTTCTCCACCCCACCTGCCCTGGTGGATCAGTGGTAAAGAATGCACCTGCACTGTAAGAAATGCAGGAGATACAGGTTCTATCCCTGGGTCAGGAAGATCCCCTGGAGGAGGGAATGGCAGCCCATTCCAATATTCTCGCTGGGAAAGTCCCATGGACAGAGGAGCCTGGTGGGCTACAGTCCAAGGGGTTGCAAGAGTCATATACAACTGAGCAACTGAACAGGCACACTGTCTCACCCAAGCCACTTATTATCTTTCTTGCTGTCAACATAACACTTAACACCTTTCCTCCTGGTTCCCTTTGTAAAGAAAGGAGATAAATAGGGCCTACGTCACTGAGAAGTACAATCATTAAAGAGATGATCTATGAAGTCTGTTACATGGGTCTTGAAACACATCAACCACAAAATACTATCATGTTATTATTTTATTATATTAAATATATATGTCTTATAAATAGTACAATTTACATTATACATAATAAAAGATGTATTAAATATATAATATAATGTAATATATGCATTATAAATATTAAATGCAGTGTATGTAATATATAGAAATAGTATATATCAAATATTACAGGAAATATTGACATTTATTATGAAGTGATTTTTTTAGTATTATTTTACTCATTGTTATTTCTCTTCTCTGTATAGTGCCATCTGTCCCATCTTAGTTAAATATTTGAGAATTGTCTTTGCAATCATGTGAAATATTTTTAGACATTAATAATGTTAACTGAGTTCTATGTCATGAGAAACTCTGGCCTGGAAGAAGTACAAACTGGAATCAATTTTGCCAGGAGAAATATCAATAACCTTAGATATGCAGATGACACCACGTTTATGGCAGAAAGTGAAGAGGAACTAAAGAGCCTCTTGATGAAAGTGAAAGAGGAGAGTGAAAAAGTTGGCTTAAATTTCAACATTCAGAAAACGAAGATCATGGATCTGGTCCCATCACTTCATGGGAAATAGATGGGGAAACAGTGGAAACAGTGTCAGACTTTATTTTTCTGGGCTCCCAGATCACTGCAGATGGTGATTGCAGCCATGAAATTAAAAGATGCTTACTCCTCGGAAGGAAAGTTATGACCAACTTATATAGCATATTAAAAAGCAGAGATGTTACTTTGTCAACAAAGGTCCGTCTAGTCAAGGCTATGGTTTTTCCAGTGGTCATGTATGGATGTGAGAGTTGAACTGTGAAGAAAGCTGAACACTGAAGAATTGATGCTTTTGAACTGTGGTGTTGGAGAAGAGTCTTGAGAGTCCCTTGGACTGCAAGGAGATCCAACCAGTTCTTTCTGAAGGAGATCAGTCCTGGGTGTTCTTTGGAAGGACTGATGCTAAAGCTGAAACTCCAATACTTTGGCCACCTGATGTGAAGAGTTGACTCGTTGGAAAAGACTCTGATGCTGGGAGGGATTGGGGGCAGGAGGAGAAGGGGACGACCGAGGATGAGGTGGCTGGATGGCATCACCAACTCGATGGACGTGAGTCTGAGTGAACTCTGAGAGTTGGTGATGGATAGGGAGGCCTGGCGTGCTGCAATTCATGCGATTGCAAAGAGTCAGACATGACTGACCAACTGAACTCAACTGAGTTCTATGTTTATTTTAAAACTTAAGTCACAAGGTAATGTCTAGGAGAATATAAAATAAATTATTTCTGATTAAGAATATTCTTCTATTATGATCCTTTTTAAATAAATTTTTTACTTCAACTATAACGTGGTGATGGAGAAGGAAATGGAAGCCCACTCCAATATTCTTGCCTGGGAAATCCCATGGACAGAGGAGCCTGGTGGACTACAGTCCATGAGGGGCGCAAAAGAGTCAGACATGACTTAGCCACTAAGCAACAATGACAACTTGGTGAACAAACTCCATGTGAAGAAGAATGTGAAATAAAGAGGAAAATAAAATCATAAGACTGACATACAGAACAATGATTTATCATTTTCTTGTTTCATAATTTATATCCACATTTCTGTTATTATTATAGCAATTTATCTACTGTTGTTTATTATTGGCTTTATAATGATAAACTCGTTTTGAATATATATGTTATAATCTGGCATTTATAATATATATGGAAAGAAATTCAGAATTATTATCGCATCTTGCCTTCCTTATTTCCAGTGTCTCTAATTATTTGGTACAATTACAAAACTGTAACTCTAGCTGTCATCATATAGTGATGAAAAGTGTATTTAAAACTTTTCCTGAACAGGAAGGCTGAAGTGGAATAAATGAGGAAATCCTCCTTTTTAAGAATATTTATATAACTCCAAACAAATAGAGTGGACCTTTCTTCTATCTTTTTCATTAAATAAACAATCTGCCTGGGAAAGGAGCACGTCTTAGTGATAGCAGATCCAGCACCTTCTCTGTGTGGAGCTCTGAAGGCAACAGGAAATGAAAACAAATGAGAAGTAAGCATTGGCTTCTGGCAGGAAAATATTGTATCCGGATTCAAAACTGCACGCACGACAAAGATTGATAGACGATAGTCACGGAGAAGCATAGAGCTGAAAACAATGTATTATTTTACATTTGTAACAATATTGCTTCTGTTTTATTTTTTGGATTTTTGGCCACAAGACATGTGGGATCTTAGCTCCCTGACCAGGGATCAAGCCTGCACTCCCTGCTTTGGAAGGCGAAGTCTTAATCACTGGACTCCAGGGAAATCCCTAAGATTCAAATATTGAGTAAAAAGAAAATTGATTGTTTTTTAAAGTACAATACAGAGAAAGAGGTAAGATAATGTATCTGAAAAATAGTTGACACTTTCATTTAATTATGTGCATCATAAGAATCAAACCATCTGATACTCCCCCCCCCCATTATTACACACAGCACACATATTATTAGAATTTAGTGTTCAGATTGGGATATTGTCTAATTTGAAATATGGTCAGAGGAAAAAAAATGGAAAAGACTGTAAAGAGACTTAAAATCTCCTAATGAATAAACTATAAATAGCTGTGATGAAAACAAGAATATCTAGGCAAAATATCATGGTCACTTCCAAGTATTTGAGAAAATAACACAAGGAAGGGGGAAGCCGAGTGGGTCTCTGTCATCCCTGGGGATAGAATTAAAACAATAGACCTTTTTCAAGTTAGGAAGTATTTTGCTGCTCAACATAACAAACTTCATAATGGACTTCATAATGGTCCATGCTATTCAACAAAAGCGCAGATGCCCAGGATGGGGGGAGGGGAGGTACGTTTTAGGACTCTGAAAGTGTGAAAGGAAGCCTGGTAGATAGGAATGAGAAATGTAATGAGGAATGTAATCCAAGGCATGCAAACATTGGATGAGGACTCTTACAAAATGGTCGCATTGGGATGGTGACAGTTGTGCAGATTTCTTGCAGCACAGACTGAAAGCAGAGGTGTGAGCTTGTTTGCCTTTCAGCTGGAGGATTCCTAAGGAAGGCCTCTTAAAATATTCAGAGCTGCTTCTGAGAAACCAGCGGGGCCTGTTAGTTGTTTTCTTTGCTTTCCTGCTTAGTCAGTAGCTATACACATGAAACCATTTCTGAACATCTTGCAATGCCTGTTTAAGTTATTGCTAAACAAGAAACAAGGAGTCTGTAATATTCATCATAATTTGTCCTGATTCAGAAATAGGTTCTTACATAGAAACGTACTTATATATGCCTCAGGAACTATCTTGATAGATCCTAGAAGAAAAGACAGCATGTTATTTTAGGTTTTTAAAGAATTTATTAGCTTTCATTTCTTTTTTAATTGAAGGATAGTTCTTTTACTATATCGTGTTGGTTTCTGTCTTACATCAACATGAATCAGCCATAGGTGTACATACATCCCCTCCCTCTGGTACCTCCATCCACCCCCCACCCCATCCCACTGTGCTAAGTGGTCACAGAGCACTGACTGTGGGTTCCCTGCCTCATACAGTAAATTCCCACTGGTTATCTATGTGGGATAGATAGGGGTTCTATTTATCTATGTCCTGCCAGACTCCTCTGTCCATGTCAACCCTAATCTCCCAATCCATTCCTCCCCTGGTGGTCCAGTGGTTAGGACTCTGCACTGTCACAGCCAAGTGCTCAGGTTTGATCCCTGGTTGGGGAACTGAGGATCCCGAAAGCTATAAGTGGCACTTAGTTTAGAGCAATTTGCTATGGAAACCTTAGCAAACAAATACAATAAACTGCTATTATTAAATTCTCTGCTTTTATCATGTAGGACCTTGATCCAAAAATTGCTACATTTTATTGGTTTACTGGCATCAGAATAAGGAAAGACTTTCTATGGCTGGTTGAGCTGGAGAAACATAACTGTTACTAATTGGGAGCTGCACAAAGTTAGAGGGAGCTCCTGTCTCTGAGTTAGGCACTACCTTCATTCTTTTAATCTCTATAGGATAGTACATTTATGATGCTGAAAGAAAGAAATTGGCCCATGGGCTTCATGTGCTCATTCATTTCTCATTACACATTTATAAATGTAATGTTCTATGAGTATTTAGGTTTTATCCACAAAGCTTCTGCCTTCTGCTTGAAGGTGAAAAATTCTGTGGGGGGTGGGAAGGGTTGGTGACAGATCCCATAGTGAAACTACTTTGAAGAATTCCCTGGCTCTCTACTACAGAAAAATAAGTGTTTTGAGTCATTATTACTTTCTTAAGAGGCAGAGGGGCAATTGTATAATTGATGAAAAGAAAACTGCCCACAGACTCCTTAGGTGGGTCCTTAAAAAGAAACACATTTCTTGTTAAGTATATGAGAAAGAGTTAGAATGACCTAGCATGGTCCCTGAGCAAAAGACTTCAAGTCCAGGAATCTACAAATATATACATCCTTCTTTAACACATAAATTCAGATATCTTAGAATAAAAGATGGCTGCAAACTTTGATGATATACTAAAGGTGGCTCAGTGGTGCAGAATATGCCTGCCAATGCAGGAGGCACAGGAGACATGAGTTCAGTCCCTCAGTCAGGAAGATCCCCTGGAGAAGGAAAGGGCAACCCACTCTAGTATTCTTGCTTGGAAAATTCCATGAACAGAGGAGCCTGGCAGACTACCATCCATGGGGTTGCAAAAAGTCAGGCATGGCTTAGTGACTAAACAACAACAAATACTGAGTGTTATCAACTGAAAAACCCGTGATTGCCTCAATAGCCACTAAGATCATCATAGAAGTACCTTCACAGTTTACAAGGACACTACACAAAATGTATTTTAAAAAGAAGGCCCCTAAAAATGTGAGGACCTTTTAGGAATCTGAAACAGGATAAAATTTCTGTTTCATACAGCAGGAATTCTGGAAGAAAATCTAATCTTTTATACCAAAGAAGTGAAGCAAAGTGAAGTCGCTCAGTCATGTCCGACTCTTTGCGACCCCGTGGATTGTAGCCCACCAGGCTCCTCAATCCACGGAATTCTCTAGGCAAGAATACTGGAGTGGGTTGCCATTTCCTTTTCCAGGGGATCTTCCTGACCCAGGGATCGAACCTGGGTCTCCCACATTACAAGCACACACTTTACTGTCTGAACCACCAGGGAAGCCCTTATACCAAAGAGGCTTCTTGAGGCTTCTTGCAAATGAGGTCTGGCAATGGTCACATTGAGTTCACCACAAGGAAATTACTGCCAACCCTGCTACATCCCTAAAGTTACACTAAGGGAAATATACCCACTGGCTATGGCCAGAGTAAGTTCTTAAGAGAGTGGTTAATGGAAAAAATATGCAAAAAAACGAAACAAAAAACAAACAAACAAAAAGAAACCTGACCAGCCTTCCCAGAAACTCCCAAGGTCATCAAAAACAAGGAACATCTGAGAAACGATCACAGCCAAGAGGAGACTAAAAAGATATTGACAACCAAATGCAGTGGAGCATCTTGGATAGACTTTGGTAAACAAAAAACCGCCTTAGGTTAAAAACTAAGACAATATGCGTAACATTTAGACTTTATTAATAATAATAGGTGGGACTTCCCTGGCACTCCAGTGGTTAAGACTCTGCACTTGTAATGCAGGGGGTGCAGCTTTGATTCCTGGTCAGGGAGCTAAGATCCTATATGCCTCCTAGCCAAAAAACTAAAACATAGAAGAGAAGCAATATTGCAACAGATTCAATAAAGACTTTAAAGTGGAATGCATCAAAAAATATCTAAAAGCAAAACCGAAACTAACAGTAATAGGTAGCATTGGTACATTAACTGTAACAAATGTACGCTAGTCACTTAAGATGTTAATAATAGTGCAAACTGGATGCAAGCTATAGGGAAACTCTCAGTACTGTCATGATCGTTCTCTAAACCTGAAACTGTTTTCAAAAAATGAAATTTGTTTCAAAAACAGCTGTTTATATACAGGCATAAATGATCCCTTAGGAAACTATGCATCTGAAATCCTACTTATATTAAGTTTAATTCATATTAAAGTACACACACCTATGCACACGCCAGAGCTGTAGGATGCCTGGGCTAAAGAACATCTCTTTGTTCTTTGGACTATGAGAGAAGCTGCTTTCTAAAACCCAAGACTCTTTGTTAGCAAGGGAGTAGCTTGCAATTTCTCTTCAACATGTAGTTCATTAACACTAGAATAGCTGTTTTGTAATCACAGAAATAGCTGCACAAGGGCTTCTGGGCTCATGGGATATATCCTTCCTAGCTAGAGAGAAAAGAAGTACCCAAACCTGGGAAGAAATTTCTTACAAACTGATGTGTGTATGTGCGTGTGTATGTGTGTGCATGTATGTCCAACTTTTTGTGACCCCATGGACTGTAGTCCACAAGGCTGCTCTGTCTATGGGATTTCCCAGGCAAGAATATTGGTATGGGTTGCCATTTCCTACTCCAGGGGATCTTCCTGTCCCAGGGGTTAAACTCGTGTTTCTTGCATTGGCAGGCAGATTCTTCACCACTGTGCCACTTGGGAAGCCCCATTAAGAAACAATACTTGGGGCATATCAATGGGAGTTCAGGTTGTAGGGGAAGCAAACATGTCTTTTCCTTCTACCCATTTTAGGTTATCTGGCTAGGGCTCTGTAAGTCAGATTGACAAAAAACTAACAAGCAAAAGACAAGCAGAAGTTTATGAACACGTTTATTGCACATACAAATGGAAACACCCAGTGATGAGTAACTTTAAAAGGTGGTTAAAATTTGGGTTTATATAGCATCTTAAAAAAAAAAGAACGATGTTATAAAGAAATGGCAAACCAGGAGAAAGACTTTGAGCTTCTGGGGTGTGCTTCAGTTCAGTTCAGTCGCTCAGTCATGTCCGACTCTTTGTGACCCCATGAATCGCAGTACACCAGGCCTCCCTGTCCATCACCAACTCCCGGAGTTCACTCAGATTTGCATCCATCTAGTCAGTGATGCCATCCAGCCATCTCATCCTCTGTTGTCCCCTTCTCCTCCTGCCCCCAATCCCTCCGAGCATCAAAGTCTTTTCCAATGAGTCAACTCTTCTCATGAGGTGGCCAAAGTACTGGAGTTTCAGCTTTAGCATCATTCCTTCCAAAAGAACACCCAGGGCTGATCTCCTTTAGAATGGACTGGTTGGATCTCCTTGCAGTCCAAGGGACTCTCAAGAGTCTTCTACAACACCACAGTTCAAACACATCAATTCTTTTTGGCACTCAGCCTTCTTCACAGTCCAACTCTCACATCCATACATGACTACTGGAAAAACCATAGCCTTGACTAGATGGACCTTAGTCGGCAAAGTAATGTCTCTGCTTTTGAATATACTATCTAGGTTGGTCATAACTTTTCTTCCAAGGAGTAAGCGTCTTTTAATTTCATGGCTGCAGTCATCATCTGCAGTGATTTTGGAGCCCCAAAAATTAAAGTCTGACACTGTTTCCACTGTTTCCCCATCTATTTTCCATGAAGTGATGGGACCAGATGCTATGATCTTCGTTTTCTGAATGTTGAGCTTTAAGCCAACTTTTTCACTCTCCTCTCTCACTTTCATCAAGAGGCTTTTTAGTTTCTCTTCACTTTCTGCCATAAGGGTGGTGTCATCTGCACATCTGAGGTTATTGATATTTCTCCCAGCAATCTTGATTCCAGCTTGTGTTTCTTCCAGTCCAGCATTTCTCATGATGTACTCTGCATAGAAGTTAAATAAGCAGGGTGACAATATGCAGTCTTGATGTACTCCTTTTCCTATTTGGAACCAGTCTGTTGTTCCATGTCCAGTTCTAACTGTTGCTTCCTACCCTGCATACAGATTTCTCAAGAGGCAGGTCAGGTGGTTTGGTATTCCCATCTATTTCAGAATTTTCCACAGTTTCTTGTGATCCACACAGTCAAAGGCTTTGGCATAGTCAATAAAGCAGAAATAGATGTTTTTCTGGAACTCTCTTGCTTTTTTCTTGATTCAGTGGATGTTGGCAATTTGATCTCTGGTTCCTCTGCCTTTTCATGTCCAACTCTTCCCAACCCCTGAACTGTAGCCCGACAGGCTCCTCTATCCATGGGGATTGTCCAGGCAAGAATACTGAAGTGTGTTACCATTTCCTCCTCCAGGGAATCTTCCTAACCCAGAGACCAAAGCCAGGTCTCCTGTATTGCAGGCTGATTCTTTACCATCTGAGCCATCATGGAAGCCCAAGAATACTGGAGTGGATAGCCTATTTCTCCTTCAGGGGATCTTCCTGACTCAGCAATAGAACTGGGGTCTTCCGCATTGCAGGCAGATTCTGTACCAGTTGAGCTACCAGGGAAGCCCCCCTTTGAGCTTCTAAGGGAAGCGAATTCTGGGAAGGCAAACACAGGAGGTCCCCTCCATAGGAACAAGTTCCATTTTGAGAGCATACTTGTGAGTCCAATTTGTTCTTAAGTCCAATAAAGTTAGCCTAGATACCCAACTAACATAATCAGCTATATAACACTGTACTGTAATAGGTCTGTAATACTTTTCACATAAATAATGCACAACAAACACAGAAAATAAGGAAAACATTTTTACTCTTATGGTACAGTACCTTGAAAAGCATAGCTGTACTAGCCACATAATCACTGCTTTTACCCTTGCTTTCAGACATCCTGGGCTTGAAATAAAGATACTGTATTACCGTACTCTATATAGGACTATACAGTAAAGTACAGAAAAGCGCAACCACTTGTAGAGGATTCATGCACATAGCAATGTACACCAGACACGTGATCTAACTTACCGGATTCGACAGGTCAATGACCATTCGCATCTTTGAAAGTCTGCTAAGTTCGTATGTAAGGGACTTAATATATTGGGGAACTTGATGGTAGATCAGAGCTACTTTAAGCAATGTTTGTTGTATAGATTCTTCTAGTGCTGCCTCTGGGCTGACACAAGTCTAGCATTGTCTCAGGTAATTATCATCTGGTCTTCCTGGTAGGAAGGAGATAGGAGACACCTACACAAATTTATATCCTGATCTTGGGCAAATAATGAGAGAGCAGAGAGCTTTTCTTACATCTACTTCTCATTTACCTTCATATTAAAACAATCACTATGACAAAGGGACATATTTTGGAATAGCATCTTCCACCTTTGACAATCATCACAAACTGTCTTCAATAATGTAATTCAGGAAATGTGTTTCTTCATTTTATTAAGGGGTGTTTTTTTTGCATGAAAAAAAAAATTTTATTTTGTAGATGTTCAATTCATACATTTTAGACTTAAATGAAGAAAAAAAATTTTTCCCTACCTTGTCTACAAATAAATTAATTTTACCATATCATTACCCTAGAAGGCTTTTGTAAGTTTTGTTTTCCCGTATGTTTAAGGATTGAAAAAGCCGGTAATAAAGCAAGATATCTCGTGATTAGCATATGCCCTATGGAATAGCAGATGTTACAATGCACCCTAAGGACAAAAGAAGCTGCCAAAATAGAACAGGCCAGCTTTAACAACCCTGGAATTCAGTTTTGCCAAATGTTTTAAGTACAGGAAATGACTGGAGCCACTCTGTATTTCTTTTTATTTAAAGCATGACTAAAGGTTGAGTCTTCCAGATCTGAGGCAAGTAGCCAATTAAAGCCATGTCCATCACCTGCAAATTTCTCCATGAGATTGCTGTGCCCAATAACCCAGGGAGTTATTTACTTCAATTATCTCAAGTAATAAGTCAATGCTAAGACCCCCAACCCCATGTTTTCAGAGTTATTTGCAATGATCCAGACTATATGGTCCAAGTAGATGGTACGAATAAGGAATTGGAGGAAATATGTTAAAAAAAAAAGTTAAAATCTTAATGTGATATTTACTTTCCCATTTTTTATTCTCTGGATCATAAATCTTGTATTTATGTTTTCATCCAACATATATTTATGAGTTTTTTTCTAACCCAATTCACATTTATAATTACAGATACTCAAAGCATACTAAAGGGGCATGGAAATTAATAAAAATACTTAAAATAGTCTATCATGATTCATTGGATTACTTTTGTGAGAAATTGTAGAGTTTTGTAAATTTGTAAGAAGTTGACTAGAGGAAAAATCAGGAATATTTTTGGACATATATTGTACATATATTTATGTTTGAACAAACAACCCTTAAGCCATTTAACAGTTTATTCTGGCAGAGGGCTGAAGGTCATATGCTTAGCCTCTTTGTGTGACAGATGACTTTCTTTTATAATCTCTGACATCCTTAAAGGATTACAGCTGTATTTGTCACAAATTTATCATCAACGACAGAAAAACAAGTCAAAGTACATGCAGATTGGGCCAATAACATCATGCTTTGCATATGTGCTGCAAGACTTTTAAATCCTGCTCTCTTGTTTCAATTTTTCATGTGTCCAGGTTACACTGTCACTATAATCCTAGATTGCATCAAGGATATACAGAAGGGGTGTGGATATACAAGTCGTGGTGTGTGTGAAACATAGTATAAATGGCTCCTGGAATTGTCAGAGTAGAAGAGATGGATGACTCTTTCGTTCTGGCAAAACCCCATCCTCTCAGAACCCAGCTTAAAAATCATTTCCTCTGGGAAACACTGAACTACCCTCCACTTATCCACCTCTTCAGATAATTTGTTTCCATTGTGCTACACGGGAATTCTACTTCCTGTTCAATTTTTTTGCAAACCTGAAAGTGCTCTAAAAATTTAAATCTATTCACTTAGAAGATGTCCTGAAAAATAGAATGCGTAGGGGGTCACAATTTTGTTTCACATCCTTAATTGTGTTAAATTTTTTTCTTAAACTTTATGACTGCCATCAGAGTATTTAAAAACTCTAGGGTCAGCATATTAAGGTTAATTTGACCAAGCTATATTTTGACTATCTCAGATTCTTTACATTTCTGACACACTGCCAATAATCATTACTTGGCAAAGCAAGTCTCTCCTTAGGGAAACTTCCCTACTTCTAAACATGCTTTTCTGCCTGTCAGCAGCCTGCTAATGTTCACAGTAGATGTTTTTGCAAGGGAAGAGTTCCATGTTCAGTTGTAGTAGTATTTGTTTGAGGATTCTATGTGAACTTTTTAATAAACTGTATGATGAATTTATTATACTAATAGATTATATTCAAATGATATGTATGCCTATATTTATTTATTTTTGACTGTGCTGGACCTCTGTTGCTGCATGGGCTCTTCCTCTAGTTGCAGTGAGCTGGGGGCTGGGGTTGAGTGAGGGTTTTCTAATCTCTATTGCAGTGCATGGGCCTTTCATTGAAATGGCTTCTCTTGTGTGGAGCACCAGCTCTGGGGCGCTCGGACTTCAGGAGTCACAGCACATGGGCTCAGTAGTTTAGGCTCCTGGGATCTAGAGCAGAGGCTCTATAGTTGCGGCACACAAGCTTAGTTGATCCGCTATATGAGGGATGTTCCTGGACCAGGGTTTGAACCCATGTCTCCTGCATTGGCAGGTGGTTTCTTTATCACTGAGCCATCAGGGAAGCCCCTCAAATAGTGTGTGTGTATATATACATAGACTCAAATCTATAGTGCTGAAACTATTTCCTCTATCAAAATAAATCTTTAAAATCTGCCCCATATACACTTTCAGCTGTTATGTACTTCATTAAGCTCAAAAATACTGAAACAGTTAAATAGGATTATAATTTTCCAGTGGTCATGTATGGACGTGAGAGTTGGACTGTGAAGAAAGCTGAGAGCTGAAGAATTGATGCTTTTGAATTGTGGTGTTGGAGAAGACTCTTGAGAGTCCCTTGGACTGCAAGGAGATCCAACCAGTCCATTCTAAAGGAGATCAGTCCTGGGTGTTCTTTGGAAGGACTGATGCTTAAGCTGAAACTCCAATACTTTGGCCACCTCATGTGAAGAGTTGACTCTTTGGAAAAGACTCTGATGCTGGGAGGGATTGGGGGCAGGAGAAGAAGGGTACAACACAGGATGAGATGGCTGGATGGCATCACTGACTTGATGGACATGAGTCTGAGTGAACTCTGGGAGTTGGTGATGGACAGGAAGGCCTGGCATGCTGCGATTCATGGGGTCGCAAAGAGTCGGACATGACTGAGTGACTGAACTGAACTGAATAATTTATCTAGAATCTCTTATCCTTCCAACAAATGTTTTTAACTACATAACTTCCAGACTAGGTGTGAGAAGCTGGGAATATAAAAGAGAACAATCTTACCACTAAGGAATTTACACTTTCTTGAGTGAAAGGGACCAATGAACAATTATACTACAGCATAATAATTTCTGGACTTCCCTGGTGGCTCAGATGGTAAAGCGTCTGTCTGCAATGCGGGGGACCTGGGTTCAATCCCTGGGTCAGGAAGATCTGCTGGAGAAGGAAATGGCAATCCACTCCAGTACTATTGCCTGGAAAATCCCATGAACAGAAGAAGCCTGTTAGGCTACAGTCCATGGGGTCGCAAAGAGTCGGACATGACTGAGCGAATTCACTTACTTATAATAATTTCTACAATAATGGGTAAATTTAAGATCGTTAGTGAGTAAAAAAGTATTCACATACCTATTGCTCTTATTGTCATTCTGAAAATATTGCAGAGTTGAATTGACTGGAGAAGAAAAATGATTAGGAAAGGGAACAAGAGATGAAGAAATAGTAAGGATATCACAATGATTTCTGATTTGGGGAAGTGAGATAGAGACACAGCACAAATGAGCAGGACCTAATTCTGGAGTCCGTTCCAGGTGAGAACGGGAGAGTGATCTATATAGATGAAATTTCAGGTTCAAGAACTGGACTTTAGATTTGAGAATGGTCTCAGTTCAGTTCAGTCACTCAGTCATGTTCGACTCTTTGCAACCCCATGAATCGCAGCACCCAAGGTCTCCCTGTCCATCACCAACTCCCGGAGTTCACTCAGACTCACGTCCTTTGAGTCAGTGATGCCATCCAGCCATCTCATCCTCTGTTGTCCCCTTCTCCTCCTGCCCCCAATCCCTCCCAGCATCAGAGTCTCTTTCAGTGAGTCAACTCTTCACATGAGGTGGCCAAAGTACTGGAGTTTCAGCTTCAGCATCATTCCTTTCAAAGAACAACCAGGACTGATCTCCTTTAAAATGGACTGGTTGGATCTCCTGGCAATCCAAGGGACTCTCAGGAGTCTTCTCCAACACCACAGTTCAAAGGCATCAATTCTTTGGTGCTCAGCTTTCTTCACAGTCCAAGTGTCACATCCATACATGACCACTGGAAAAACCATAGCCTTGACTAGATGGACCTTTGTTGACAAAGTAATGTCTCTACTTTTCAATATGCTGTCTAGGTTGGTCATAACTTTTCTTCCAATGAGTAAGCGTCTTTTAATTTCATGGCTGCAGTCACCATCTGAAGTGATTTTGGAGCCTCTCAAAATAAAGTCTGACACTGTTTCCACTGTTTCCCCATCTATTTCCCATGAAGTGATGGGACCAGATGCCATGATCTTTGTTTTCTGAATGTTGAGCTTTAAGCCAACTTTCTCACTCTCCTCTTTCACTTTCATCAAGAGGCTTTTAGTTCCTCTTCACTTTCTGCCATAAGGGTGGTGTCATCTGCATATCTGAGGTTATTGATATTTCTCCCATCAATCTTGATTCCAGCTTGTGCTTCTTCCAGCCCAGCGTTTCTCATGATGTACTCTGCATATAAGTTAAATAAGCAGGGTGACAATAAACAGTGTTGACGTATTCCTTTCCTATTTGGAACCAGTCTATATTTAGATAAAACCGATGCCAGAAAATACATATGCATAAGCAGGGAGTCTGCATAATGTGTGAAAACAAGAGAAGGTTTTAACATTTAGAAGTTGACTTCAACAGATTAATAAAAAGACTTTGCAAATAACCATGAAAAGACTCAAAAATTAGAGGGGAAAAATGCAGAGTGCAAGTTCAGGAAAATTCAGGACAAGAAAATGTTTCAACAGGTAAGTTATAGAAAGGGTCAAGTGGGTAAGATAAGTAAATGTGATCAAGATTGAAATGTGCACGGGCCTGTGGTGTGGGTACAGTTGTCACCTCAAGGGAAATTTAACACAGTTCTGTTTCCTCTCCCCACTCTCAGTGGGGAATCTAGCTTGGGATCCACCATCATTTGCTCGCTCAAAAAATATTTGTTGAGGGTCTGTTATGTCCCATGGAGAAGGAAATGGCAACCCACTCCAGTGTTCTTGCCTGGAGAATTCCATGGATGGAGAAGCCTGGTGGGCTGTGGTCCATGGGGTCGCAAAGAGTTGGACACAACTGAGCGACTAACCCATTATGTCCCAAGAAATGGAGTTTTTTTGAAAGAAAAGAGCTCTTTTTTGCTCTTTCAGGCTTGGGCTACATCAGAACCAAAACACCCAAACCCTTGCCCTTGTTGTGCATCCCTGCCAGAATTAGGTAAGATGGACAATAAAGATACTTTTTATTGTAAATTAATAATTTTTGTATTTATTTTTATAAACATAAAAAGAAATTTTATATTCTTCAATCCATTTTAATGGATTAAAGAATAAATAGGAAGTGATAGATTTAAGATGATTAGTATGTACCGATATCAAAATTGTTGTTGTTGCTGTTTAGTTACTAAGTCTTGTCCAACTCTCTTGCAACCCTAGGGACTGTAGCCTACCAGCTCCTCTGTCCATGGGATTCTCCAGGCAAGAATACTGGAGTAGGTTGCCATTTCCTTCTCCGGGGGATCTTCTGGACCCAGGGATTGAACTGAGGTCTGCTGCATTGCAGGCGAATTCTTTACCGCTGAGCCAATGTGAAAGCAACAGATTTTTTTTTTTCTAAAGTGTTTCCATAAGATTGATGCCAATGGAGAAAGAGAAACTGAATATAAGGGGGAAAAAAAGCAGATAAATGGTGAACTAACATTGCCATGAAGAGGAAAGGACTGGATTTTAAAGTACAGATGGAAAAATTAGAGTTATGCCAAAGATGTGACATTGCTAGTGTGGTCTAGATGCAAGGAAAAAGGAGGAAAAAGTCATGGGTATGATAATAATAAAGAGAGATAATAAGATAATAATATTATGATAATAACACTTTATGCTTTCAGGGAAATTATAAGGTCTCCTCCTGACAGTAAAAGGAAAAGTATAGAGATAGAAGGGCTAGTAGAGACTTTGAATCCTTGAATTATTACCCCTGAGTATGAGAGGACAGCAAAGAGTTGGGCATGAGAGAGAGGACTGCCAAGAGGGTCACTCTTATCATTAGAGTTAATGCCCTCGTAGGACCCGAGGCCTGAATTTGAAAATAGAGAAGTTGGGTAGATTTGTCATTATAGTTCATCCAGTATATGAACATTGGTGCTTAGGTCATTGGCAAGAAGGTAGTGCACTAATGGGTTGTGGATCCTAGAGAATATGTGTGTGTGCTCAGTTGCTCAGTCATGTCTGACTCTCTGTAACCCTGTGGACTGTAGCCCACCAGGCTCCTCTGTCCATGAAGTTTTCCAGGCAAGAATACTTGAGTGAGTTTCTATTTCCAATTCCAGGGGATCTTCCTGTCTCAGGGATTGAACCCATGTCTCCTGCATTGCAGGCAGATTCTTTACCACTGTGCCACCTGGGAAGGCCACAAAAGATGAGGATCAGAGAAAATGAGATGCCAGGTAGGCAAGGAGAATGCCTGAAGATATGGAGGTGCAAGTTTAAAAACCTCATATGTTCAGCTAAGCAATTCTTTCATGCTGGATGTACAGATTTACTATCAAACCCAAAGTCAACCTACATATCCACCTATTTTACCTTCCAGGGATTTTATAGTTTTGCATTTTACATGTAAGCCTGTGATCCATTTTGAGTTAATTTTTGTGAAGGGTCTGTGCCTGTTCATTATTTTGCACATGAAAAAATGTGTTCCAGCTGTCCCAGCACTGTTTGTTGAAAAGACTGTCTTTACGCCATTATATTGTCTTTGCTCCTCTGATGAAGATCAGTAACTACACAGATCTCTCTTGACTTATAATGGGGTTGTGTCCTGTAATTTGAAAATATCAAAAGTCAAAAACGCATCTAATATACCTAATCTACCTCTTAGGAACAGCTCGTTTCTCCTTTCTGACTAGTTAGGACATGGTTCTGACCCCATTTTGGAAAACAAGACCCAGACTGGATATTGCTGGCAACTTGCAAAAAACTATGTTCTTCCAGTTTCAATCTAATTTGAGTTGCTGACAAACCCCACCTAGAAAAGATTACAGGGCTCTGTGGTACTATTTTGTGTTCTGGATGCCATGGTTTTTTGAGGGTCCAGAGGTTGCCCTGTGGAGGAGGAAGCTGTGACAGTCTCTAGTGCTTTCAGGAGAAGGATGAATTGATTCTCTTTTCCCCAGGGGATGTCACATAACACCCAGCATACAGGAGGAGAGCTGTTCCCAGGTACTGCAAAGGAGCGTGCAGAATTTGGTTTGCTAGAATCACTTGTGGTAAGTTGACAGGGGCCAAGCTGAAACCATAATTGGTGCAGCACACTGAGGAGAAGGCAATGGCACCCCACTCCAGTACTCCTGCCTGGGAAATCCCATGGGCGGAGGAGCCTGGTAGGCTGCCGTCCGTGGGGTCGCGAAGAGTCGGACATGACTGAGTGACTTCACTTTGACTTTTCACTTTCATGCACTGGAGAAGGAAATGGCAACCCACTCCAGTGCTCTTGCCTGGAGAATCCCAGGGACAGGGGAGCCTGGTGGGCTACTGTCTATGGGGTCACACAGAGTCGGACACGACTGAAGTGACTTAGCAGCAGCAGCAGCAGCAGCAGAGACACTGCGTATGATTAATAGGGTCTGGAGCTGACTGCCCTGAGTTAGAGAGAAGGTGCCTTTTCTGAAAGTGCATCCACAGATGTCCCAGTGACAAAGTCTATAAGAGATGAGTGTGTACACCCCATACTAGGACTCTTCCTGGAACTGAGGTCATTGTCAGAGCAAATAAGGGTTTGTTTACTCCCACAGCCTCCAGACTGTTCACCTTAAGGCTATTGCTGCACAGTCAAGAAAATGAAGATAGAGGAGAGAGAAATCGTATAGTCTTTTATCATGCAGCCAGAGTTTTGTTGACTCAGATAGAGATGATTTTTACTGCTTGCCAGTGTGGCCAGCTACTAAGGAGGGCTGCTCTTCCCAAGGCATGGAGAGACAGAAGGTCAAGTAATTATAAGCTTGCCAAAGCCTCTGGTTTCTGGAAAAAATATAGATAGAAACTTTTACTGATCATTTTTTAAAAGTTCTATTGACATCTGATATGCTATAGACTGCATATAATTAAAGTGTACAATTAGATTTGTATGCTGCTGCTGCTGCTCAGTCACTTCAGTCACGTCCGACTCCGTGAGGTACGTATAAATCCATGAAACCATTGTAACCATGCTAATGAACACATCCATTGCCCCTATGTTCACCCTGTGTCCTTTATAATCTCATCCTGCCCTCACCAGCCCTCTGGGAATTCACTGACTTACTTTCTTTGACAATAAACTCATTTAAATTTCCTAGAATTTTCCATGACTGGAATCATAACATTTGCTTTAAAAAAAAAATCTGGTTTTCTTCATGCTTCATAATTATTTTCAGGTTCAAAAACAGTGTTTATGTGAATAGTTTATTATTTCTGTTGTTGAGTAGTATTCTACTGTTTGGATATACCACTACTTGTTCATCTATTTAGCTGTTAATGGACATTGGGGCTCCTTCCAGTTTGGGGCTATTACAGAGAAAGCTGCAGATTTTAAATGTATAATTTGATGTTTTGATACATGCTTAAATCTTTGATACCAAAAGTCTCTTTTCAGCCTTTTTACATCCATCCTTTGTGACTTGTAAAATTATTGGTGCAAGGACTCTGAGAGTGGATATTCACTTGCAGTGGATATTGATATGGCCATACAAATGGTGAGGGCCCTGTTATGAAGCCCTAGTCCTTCGCTGACTGTCTTCTCACAGCTATTCTTGCATCATCAGTCTCCACCAGATTACAGGGTTATTTTACTTATAAGTTCAGACAGCCTGTCACTTAATGCATAACCTCTTCAGAGTGTATTTCTAAAGTGTAATTACATAGCCTTAATAGCTATCACACAAAATAAAAATATTTAAACTATGACCAAAAATGGACAAGGTGAAGGAGTTTACAATTCACAGAATAAAAAAATTAAAATTGACCAATAAACATACAACAAATACCCAACTACACTAGCAATCAAGATATACACATTCAAATACAACCAACAACCAGCTGTATAATTTTTTTTGCTCAAATTTAGCAAAAATTTAAAAGTATGACAGCATTAGCTGGTAGGAAAATGGTCACTTTTATACTAGTTGGTGGGAGTATACATTGGTATCACATTTTTGGAAATTTAATCTGGTATATCCTAACTCAGAACTTTTACTTTTTGGAATTTAAATTAAGGACATAATTGTAAAGGGTTTTTTAAAGTAAAAATGCAAATAATTGAAATATCCCACAATAAGATATTTCCTTTCATGGAGTAATATGTGTCATTTAAAATAATGATGTTAAATAAAGAAGATGGGTACATAAATACAATGAAATATCACTCAGCCATTTAAAAGAACGAGATAATGCCATTTGCAGCAACATGGATGAACCTAGAGACTGTCATACTGGTTGAAGTAAGTCAGACAGAGAAGGAGAAATAGTGTTTGACATCCCTTGTATGAAAATCTAAAAAGAAATGATACAAATGAACTTATTTACAAAACAGAAACAGACTCACAGATTTAGAAAATTAACTTATGGTTGCCAGGGGTAAGGATGGGAGAAGGGTGATTAGGGAGTTTGGGATCGACAGGTACACACTGCTGTATTTAAAATGGATAACTAACAAGGTCCTACGGTATAGCACAGGGAAATCTGCTGAGTGTTATGTAGCAATCGGGATGGGAAGGGAGTTTGGGGGAGAATGGATACATGTATATGTATGGCTGAGTCCCTTTGCTGTCCACCCAAACTATCACAAGTTGGTTAATTGGCTATACTCCAATATAAAATTAAAAGTTTTAAAAAATTAGATAATGCGGTTAATAGGATAGCAAATGTATTTCAATTCATGTGCGAAGTCTAAAATATGACTTTCCTTTATGGATCACATTGTTATGTAAATATAAGTAACACTGATTTGTTTGTGTGTTTAAATGTTGACATTTTATTAGCAAAGTCATACATGTGTTGGAAATAGTGTGTCCATGGCAGTATAATCCAAGCGATCAATATTCAGTTAATAAATGCTTTGTAGACCACATGACTTTAGTACAACAGAAAGACATTTGAAACATATAATGTTCACAAAAATATAATAAAAAAAGAATTACAAATATATATGTACAGAAACATTTATCAAATGATTATTAATAATAACAACAATAATAAAGATGATATAGTATTTGCAGCATGGAGTAACAAGAAAGCATTGTCTGGCATTATTCTGCAACTTACCCATTATATCTTTCATCTTAACTTTTAAATATAATGCTTATTCTATACTTATGTAGGATAATGTTCTTGTTTATTGACCCAAAATGTTATGGGGTTATGGGGCAATGTGTTGATAACTTATTCTCAGATGGTAGTGGGGAAAAAGTTCCTTTTATTATAATTTGGATATTTTTCCAAGTTTGAGATTATTCCAAAATAAAGACTAATTTAAAAATCTTACCAAGTGAATTCATTCATAAGTCACATGTGTAGCATTATGACTCACTAACACACCAGGCAGACAATACCTCTGTACATAATTTTATTTATCATTGATTGACATGTATTATTTAACTCCACATCTTGATGGGAGATTTTCACTTTCAAAGCATAAATAAACTCAGTGTTTCATAGGGTCATATACTGTTTTACCAGATGTAGATACAGCCACATATTCATTATAAACAGATTTATCCTGTCTTTTAGTCTTCAAAGGCAGATTTGGAATTTGTTAGTTTATTACAAAGCAAAAATGGGTATTTTATTTACTGAAAACACTTTACCATTTACCTTGCGCATTTTATTTGGAATGTAAATCACTAAGATGAAAGAGAGTGAGAAAGAGATTAATAACAAAATTACATGCTATGTTACTACCAGCAAATAAAACTGCCATTTCTAATGTAGCTATGCAATTTTTGAAAATAAAGGAAATTTGAAAATTTTGCAAAATAACTTTAAAAAAGCAAGCTATTAAACCAAGCTTTTTCCTCATATGCCTTTCTCAAATCTAGAATTGTTTTGCCTACTAAACTATTGGGTGGAAATTATATTGGGTTTGTTTGACATGAGGAATTCTTATGGAACCCAGGCTGGCTCCTAGTGTTAACCATCCCAACTCCCTGAGAGCTTAAAAAACATTGATTCATGTTAGAGCATAAAAGTATGCTGGAGATGGATGTCAAAGTCATCCCACTACAAATTCTGGAATGTTCCTATGCTAACTTCTCCCCGCAACTTGCTTCCCCGCCCTCATTTTGACTTGTCCTTTGAAAACATAGCCATTTGTGCATTCTGGTCATCTGACACCGGGCACAGTCCCCTCCAAGAATCTTAGCAGATCTTCAATCATAAAAGAAAATACTTAGACGTTGAAGAATGTCATCTGTTTGGATTAACAAGTAACTCATTTTAAAACTAGACCTTTCAATCTTCTAAAGTTCTTGTGATCTTCAGACCACATTTGTTTTGTTCTTTTTAGTGTAAATAATGCTCTCAAAGATGGCTACAAATAAATAGCAACACCACAGTGTTATGGATATTCAGCTATTCATGATCATTTGTTACATCAGCCAGTCTGTAAGCTCCTTGCCATATATTTGTGTACTTGCATGCTGTGGGTTCTCAGTCGCTTCAGTTGTGTCCAGCTCTTTTCAACCCTATCGACAGTAGCCCGCCAGGTTCCTCTGTCCATAGGATTTCCCAGGCAAGAACACTGGAGTGGGTTGCCATTTCCTTCTCCAGGGCATCTTCCCAACCCAGGAATCAAACCCACTTTTCTTGTGTCTCCTGTAGTGCGGGCAGATTCTTTACCACTGGCTGGAACCGGGAGCCCATATTTGTGTGTGTGTATATATGTGTGTGTATATATATATGTATGTATATGTACATATTTTTGTTTTTATACATTTCACATACATTTATCTATACATAAACATACACACATATGTGTTACTTTTTTCACACATTTTAAAAAGCATTTTGTAACCCATCCACAGTTTAGAAATCTCAGTTCAGGAGAGGCTTGGAGTGTTAGTCACTCAGTCTGGTCTGATTCTTTGCAACCCTATGGACTGTAACTTGCAAGGCTCCTCTGTCCATGGAATTCTCTAGGCAAGAATACTGGAGTCAGTATTCCCTTCTCCAGGAGATCCTTCCAACCCTGATCAAACCCAGGTCTCCTGCATTGCAGAAAGATTTTTTATTGTCTGAGCTACCGGGGAAGCGTGACCGTCATAAAACTCTTCTTCAAACCTTGGACTTGCTTTTTTTCCACCAACCTTCACAAAGCTCCTCTTCCTTGTTTCCTCTCAACTCCCGAGGCACTTCCTCAGATGCCTCCTTTTATGGCTGGATCTCATGAAATCCTTCCACTTCTCCCACCCACATCACCGGAACTTAGTCCTGATTTATTGTTTTTGTACCACTTATTCCTACCTGCAATAATTATTTTTCGGTCTTCTTCAGCTAGAAGGTGAGCTTCATGAAGGCAGGACAACTACTGACACCCTAGGGCTTAGTCCTGACACAAGCACACAGTAAATATCAAATAAATATCTGTTGAATACAGTGCTGATGCCCCAAACATTAACTGGTACAGGACAGACACTGGACAATCAGAACAGGGATGAGAAGTGAACAACTGGGGGTGCCCTCCTGGCCTGAACAGACTGAACATTGGCCTTCCTTAAATGAATGAGAGTCTCAGCTGATGTCATCTGCCTTCTTTCCACAAATGGAGTACGGCTTTCCTCATTGGCTTCTTAGGAATGCCTCTCAAATTTGTACTTATAACAGTGACCACTTGTAGTTATAAAGTGGAATGTTATTACTGCAAACCTCACAGATATTTCCAGTAATATTTCTTTATATTGACATCTAGTCATGGGATCGTTCTCATACTTTCTCAGAATTTTCCATAATCTGGCTTTTGAAAGACTAATTCTTTTTTAAAAAGTTTGTTTATTAATTTGGCTGCCCTGGGTCTTAGTTGCATCATGTGGGATCTAGTCCCCTGACCAATGATGAAACATGGACTCCCTACATTCGGAGTTCTGAGTCTGCCCCTGCACCACCAGGGAAGTCTCAAGACTGATTCTAATTCTAGCATTTCTTTCTTTGTCCAATGTGAACACAAGACGCCCAACTTATTACAAAATCTCAGTATACAAATCAGTTCTTCCTTTTAGATTAGAATGCAACATTGTTGCACTTTTCCTTTTATTCCTTCATCTCTCTTGAGATTGAGAATGAGTAAAATCAAATATATTTCACATGCTTTGCTCTTTCAGTTGAAAAGAGACACAGTCCACTGCCCCATGATCCTGTCTTCCTGTCTTCCTTCTGGGAGAGTGTTGTCTGCTTGCTCTACTCACAGCTTCCAGGGAGTAAGTTATTTTAAGTCATGACTCGCTCATTCCTTTTTTCAAATCCTCACCACTAGGCAGCAGAGTCTGACTATAAATGGGAACAACAGCTTTAGGTGAAATTGAATTGAATATTCCTTTTCTTTCTTTCTTGGCCCAATAATTTCTTCTTCACCTTCTTGGAATTTCAATTATGGACATGCTGTCTACTCCCCTGTCCCTGTTCTTAGAGATCTAATACAAGGACGCTTTTAGCCTGCCATATTCCAGTCTTGACTGTCATCTCACTAGTTCCCAGTAATAAGAGAGATCTAGTTTACCTCTTTCTGGTTAGTTTAAATGTCATTTTATTCATTACTCCAAATCAGTCACATTTTCTTATTCATTTTCCTGTTGCTTTCATTTAAGAGTTACCAGGACCATCCATGTTGCTGCAAATAGCATTATTTCATTCTTTTTAATGGTTGAGTAATATTCCAATGTATATATGTACCACATCTTTATCCATTCATCTGTTAATGGACTTTTAGGTTGCTTCCATGTCTTGGCTATTGTAAACAGTGCTGCAGTGAGACGTGGGGTGCATTTATCCTTTGGAACATGTGTTTCTTCAGATATATGCCCCTGGAGTGGGATTTCTAGATCATATGGAAGCTCTATTTTTAGTTTTTCAAGAAACCTCCATACAGTTCTCCATAGCAGTTGACCAAATTTACATTCCTACCAAAAGCGTAGGAGGGTTCCCGTCTTTCCACACCCTCTCCAGCATTTGTTATTTGTAGATTTTTCTTTTTTTTCGATGATAGCCAGTCTGGATGAAAGTGAGGTTTGAGGGAGAATGGATCCATATATACGTATGGCTGGATTTCCCAGGTGGCACTAGTGGTAAAGAACCCGCCTGCCAATGCAATAGACATGAGATATGGGTTCAGTCCCTGGGTTGGGAAGATTCCCTAGAGGAGCGTATAGCAACCCACTCCAGTATTCTTGTCTGGAGAACCCCATGGACAGAAGAACCTGGTGGTTACAGTCCATAGGGTTGTAAAGAGTCCAACACTACTGAAGCGACTTAGGATGCACACAGAGCACATATGTATGGCTGAGTCCCTTCGTTGTTCACCTGAAATTACCACAACATTGTTTAAAGTTTGAGAAAAAAAATTTTTTAATAAGATTATCATTCTGTAAAAAAAAAAGTTACTGGGAAACCCAGCCAAAGTATTTGGATTTTAATTTTATCTAATTATGTCCTCCTTCTTCTGAAATTTTTTCCTTCCATCCATCTTTTCTCCCTCCTTTCTTCCCTTCCTTCCCTCTTTCCTTCCTTTCTTTCTTCCTTCTTCGTTCAGCTTCTGCCTCTGTCCTTTCTCTCTCACATTCTAAGCCAGACTATTGACTCTAATTCCACAAGATACCCAGGTTACTTGCATAGTTACAGTTAAAACCCCTAGTGCCTGTCAGCAGGAATTTTTCCATCATTAGCTTCCATTGTTATTTAGACAGCATAATATAAGGTCTCACCTTATCGGTTCCAAAGTTTGACAGCAATTAAGAAAACTAAATTCCAAAGCAGAGGGAAAGCAAGCTAGCATATTTTCCCAAAGGTTAAAGTCTTGAAAAGACAACCTCAGTATCAGTTTTCAATTAAAGAGCCTGACTGTTTGAGTTATTTAGGTGTGTCCAGATATATTTTAAAACAAAATTAAACAAAGTACAACATTTTAAGGGGTGTCTGGAAAAATACACTTGCCTAACTTCTCCAATTATTTATGGCCTTTTGTGAGTCAAAGAGCAAATGAGAAAGTAAAAGTCTTCTTTGGTCAGATAGAGCTCCAGAAATTCCACTGTGTTCCCAGATCAATGAGAGAATGTTCCTGAAATGTAACCAATAAATTATACAGCACATAACTAGCCTTTATTTGTAGGTCACCTTGAGGAAGTCAGTTCTTAAATATTAATGGCTCTGGATCAAAGATAATAACTTTATTATTTTATTTATTTATTTATTTTTCCAAACTAAAGGTTAACCTAGTTGTCCCTATTTGAAATAGATGTGTCTGATCATGGGCCTCCGGTATAGAGATGGCTAGTTCTGATTCCATATCCTAATATATGTTATGTGTTTGTGGTATTAGATCCAAGATAACTGAGACATACACTTCGAATTTCATAGTACTTGAAAATGCTACATCTAGTCCATCATATTTTTTTTTCATTCAAATGACTCTGTGTTATCATGTGTCACTGATCTTCACCAATATTTCAAGAGCAGAGAGCATGTGGTAGGTGGAATGGACATATGTGAACCCCTGAAACTTGTCTGCCCCACTCTCCACGATGCCTTCTCCCATCTTCCACCTTCTCCCTCTTCCACTAGGACTCACGGGACTCAGAGGGGCCTGTCCCGAACATGCACATGCAAAGCCTCCAAACCAAGGAAGAAGTCCGCTTGATACCCAGTTCCCTGTCCTGCTTACATTCTTTGTTCCCTATTTTTCAAGAAATTCTAAGCCTGAATTGGAGGACAGGGCAAAGCGGAGGAAAGAGGCAGAGAGAGAGAAGGAAGAAGATGGGAGGTTAGGGAGGAGCTCTCCCATCTCCCCAAGCCCTAATCTTCAGGACCAGACAACTGAGGATTCACTTGGCAAATACCCACAAAGCCTGCAGAGGGGCAAATTCTCCAGGATTCCAAGTCATAGATCCTAGCAGTTTCTGAATTTGGTTTTCTGTTGCATATTCTAACTCTCAGAACCAAAAATAGCTTCATTGAGGAACATTTTTCAACCTTCATGTATAAAGGCCATTAAATCGATTGCCTTAATGCCCTGCCCCAACTTATACAAAACATGGAAAATCATGCATTTTACAAGTTCCTTGCAAGTCTAGGCACTAGATATCTCTGAAAGTTGTCCTCTACCATTACTAGAAGGCTGACCATCAAAGAATTGATGCTTTTTTTTTCTTTTTTAAATTTAAATTTATTTATTTTAATTGGAAGCTAATTAATTTACAATATTGTATTGGCTTTGCAATACATCAGCATGAATCTGCCACGGGTGTACACGTGTTCCCCATCCAGAAACCCCCTCCCACCTACCTCCCCATACCATCCCTCTGGGTCATCCCAGTCCACCAGCCCCAGGCATCATGTATCCTGCATTGAACCTGGACAGGCGATTTGTTTCGTATATGATACTATACATGCCATTCAATGCCATTCTACCAAATTATCCCACCCTTGTCCTCTCCCACAGAGTCCAAAAGAGTCTGTTCTATACATCTGTGTATCTTTTGCTGTCTCACATACAGGGTTATCGTTACCATCTTTCTAAATTCCATATATATGTATTAGTATACTGTATTGGTGTTTTTCTTTCTGGCTTACTTCACTCTGTACAATAGACTCCAGTTTCATCCACCTCATTAGAACTGATTCAGATGTATTCTTTTTAATAGCTGAGTAATACTCCATTGTGTATATGTACCACAGCTTTCTTATCCATTCATCTGCTGATGGACATCTAGGTTGCTTCCATGTCCTGGCTATTATAAACAGTGCGGCAATGAACATTGGGGTACATGTGTCTCTTTGAATTCTGGTTTCCTTGGTGTGTATGCCCAGCTGGGGGATTACTGGGTCATAAGGCAGTTCTATTTGTAGTCTTTTTTAAGGAATCTCCACACTCTTCTCCATAGTGGCTGTACTAGTTTGCATTTCACCAACAGTGTAAAAGGGTTCCCTTTTCTCCACACCCTCTCCAGCATTTATTGCTTGTAGAATTTTGGATCGCAGCCATTCTGACTGGAGTGAAATGGTACCTTATTGTGGTTTTGATTTGCATTTCTCGGATAATGAGTGATGTTGAGCATCTTCTCATGTGTTTGTTAGCTATCTGAATGTCTTCTTTGGAGAAATGTCTGTTTAGTTCTTTGGCCCATTTTTTGATTGGGTCATTTATTTTTCTGGAATTGAGCTGCAGCAGTTGCTTGTATATTTTTTAGATCAGTTGTTTGTTAGTTGTTTCATTTGCTATTATTTTCTCCCATTCTGAAGGCTGTGTTTTTACCTTGCTTATAGTTTCCTTTGTTGTGCAGAAGCTTTTAAGTTTAATTAGATCCCATTTGTTTATTTTTGCTTTTATTTCCAATATTCTGGGAGGTGGATCATAGAGGATCCTGCTGTGATTTATGTCGGAGGGTGTTTTGCCTATGTTCTCCTCTAGGAGTTTTATAGTTTCTGGTCTTACATTTAGATCTTTAAGCCATTTTGAGTTTATTTTTGTGTGTGGTGTTAGAAAGTGTTCTAGTTTCATTCTTTTACAAGTGGTTGACCAGTTTTCCCAGCACCACTTGTTAAAGAGATTGTCTTTTCTCCATTGTATATTCCTGCCTCCTTTGTCAAAGATAAGGTGTCCATAGGTGCATGGATTTATCTCTGGGCTTTCTGTTTTGTTCCTTTGATCTATATTTCTGTCTTTGTGCCAGTACCATACTGTCTTGATGACTGTGGCTTTATAGTAGAGCCTGAAGTCGGGCAGTTGATTCCTCCAGTTCCATTCTTTTTTCTCAAGATTGCTTTGGCTATTCAAGTTTTTTTGTATTTCAATTCAAATTGTGAAATTATTTGATCTAGCTCTGTGAAAAATACTGTTGGTAGCTTGATAGGGATTGCATTGAATCTGTAGATTGCTTTGGGTAGTATACTCATTTTCACTATATTGATTCTTCTGATCCATGAACATGGTATATTTCTCCATCTATTAGTGTCCTCTTTGATTTCTTTCACCAGTGTTTTATAGTTTTCTATATATAGGTCTTTAGTTTCTTTAGGTAGATATATTCCTAAGTATTTTATTATTTTTGTTGCAATGGTGAATGGAATTGTTTCCTTAATTTCTCTATTTCCTCATTATTAGTGTATGGGAATGGAAGGGATTTCTGTTTGTTGATTTTATATCCTGCAACTTTACTATATTCATTGATTTGCTCTAGTAATTTTATGGTGGAGTCTTTAGGGTTTTCTGTGTAGAGGATCATGTCATCTGGAGACAAGGATTGAGAAGATGCAAGAAAGTTTTAACCAGGACCTAGAAGAAATAAAAAAGAGTGAATATATAATGAATAATGCAATAAATGAGATCAAAAACACTCTGGAGGCAACAAACAATAGAATAACAGAGGCAGAAGATAGGATTAGTGAAGGAGAAGATAGAATGGTAGAAATAAATGAATCAGAGTGGAAAAAAGAAAAATGAATTAAAAGAAATGAGGACAATCTCAGAGACCTACAGGAGAATATTAAACACCCCAACATTTGAATCATAGAAGAAAACAAAAAGAAAGACCATGAGAAAATACTTGAGGAGATAATAGTTGAAAACTTCCTTAAAATGGGGAAGAAAATAATCACCCAAGTCCAAGAATTGATGCTTTTGAACTGTGGTGTCAGAGAAAACTCTTGAGGGTCCCTTGGACTGCAGGGAGATCAAACTAGTCAATCATAAGGAAGTCAGTCATGAATATTCATTGGAAGGACTGGTGCTGAAGCTAAAGCTCCAATACTTTGGCCACCTGATGCAAAGAACTGACTCATTGGAAAAGACCTTGATGCTTGGAAGTACTGAAGGCAGGAGGGGAAGGGGACAACAGAGGATGAGTTGGTTGTATGGCATCACAGACTCAATGGACATGAGTTTGAGCAAGCTCTGGGAGATGGCAAAGGACAGAAGCCTGAAAAGTTATGGTCCATGGGGTCACAAAGAGTAGGACACGACTGAGCAACTGAACAATAACACAAAAACCATTACCAGGTGCTAAAGAGCAGGGACTTTTTTGACAACCAAAAAAAAAAAAAAACCCTCAGATCACCAATGGCACATGAGCAACATATACACTTCTGAATTCTTAAATCTTTCCTCCAAAGAAGACTTTGCTTGTGTATTTGAGCATAGTGAGACACAGGCCAGTTTCGCTAAAACCTTTCATAGTCTCCCTGTCTGGTAAGTCCTCTTACTGGAGAACCTAAAGAATGGGGAAGTGTTTTGGTAATCTGTGCCATGAAGTTTGAAAACCACCAAATATCAAGGAAAATTTTGTGTTCAGTTCCTTTTCTGGTGTAATGTTAAATTGTATAGATTATTAATGCATGTCCACTGAACATAAGCCTGGTTTTATGATATAACTGCTTAGATTTTATTGGTGATATTAGATTAGTGGTTGCATTAAACAATTAAATTTCCATTGTGATTATTAATTGAAAAAAAAAAAGAATGGGGAAGTGTTTTCTCCACGGTGCATGGGAGGGTCTAAAAATTGCATAGAAAACCTTCAGTGCAGGAAACTTGCATCTCATTTTCCCCATCATACTATGGCACTAGAAAAGACTAATCTGATTACCTTTCTGTGACTAGAATGGTTAAATTTCCAAATAAAAACATACAAACCACTAGGTATAAAATATGGGTATGTTGTACAATGCAGGGAGTATACCGCCAATACTTTATAACTAATAAATGGAGAACAATCCTGAAAGTTGTGAATCACTATATTGAACACCCGTGGCTTACATAATATTGTACAGCAAATATGCTTCAATAAAAATAAATAAGAAATTTAAGAAAAGGGCTAGTGTTAAAGAATTTTCTAGGACACTACCTAAAAACTCAAAAAGAATAAATAACATTCTAAAGATAAAGCAGCTCAGCCAAGTACCAAGAAAATTTCCTTCCCCAAGATTAAAAACCAGATGTATAAGCCCTAACATCCAGCATTATACATAAAAAAAACCAGATGTATAAGCCCTAACATCCAGCATTATACATACACAACATATTTGTTTTTCACTTATCAAGAGTGCTACAAACTCAAAAACAAGAAACAATTCAATGGAAATGTGACTAAGTGGCTGTCCCAGGAAGTTTCACTGACAGGCATCCTCCTGATTCTATCTTGCTTGGTGGATTCTTGTGGTCAGTGTGGTGAAGGAATCTTCTCTTCTCTTGCTGTCCCCACCAGAACCATTCCTCCCAAACCCCTAGACTCTGTCAGTGTAAAACAAGATAAATACAGTTGATCTTATTCCCTTGCCCTCAACTCCAACTCATTCTCCAAATGGAATCAAGATAAACTTTTTAAAAAATGCTTAATGAATCTTTTATTTGGACTATATTCCACTACATAAAATCATAAGGCAATGAAAAAGTATTTCAAATTGTTTATATATATATATATATTCTCTTTAGTAGACAGCATGGTAAAGAAGGAAATAGCAATTACCCCAAATCTCACCACTAAAAAACTGTCACCATTAAAGCATTGATAGATTTTCTAACAGTTCTGTTTTCACAAGCAATATACATAATTTTTAATCAAGATTTTGGTGTTGTTGTATTTTGAGTTTAGCATTCCATTCCATTAGGATTTCAGCTTACTGCTATATCAGAAGATTCTCTAATTTTTCAGCATTTGTTGTCTAATAATCTTTATTCACTATACCATTAACTGAAAAGTAGAGATGAATTTAGCTTTCAACAGCTAAGGAATTGCTAGTACATCATTGTACATCCTCTCCATCAAACATTTAACCAACATTAAAAATAATTTTCTTAAAGATAAACTTTTAAACACTTAAATCTGAGAGCAATCTCTGGTTTTTTAAGGCCATTCAGTGACTTGTTAATGTCCGAGAGTGAAATCTGATGTTCATTTTGTTAGTTACAAGGTTCCTGGGATCTGGTTCTTGGCTTTTTCTCCAGCCTTACCTTCTGCCATTACTTCAACCCCCACCATCATCACCAAGTGAGGAATTTCTTTTTCTGCTCCCTATACCCCCATCACAGATCACCACCAAGTGAGCATTTAGCAGCTGTGACCTTGACCATTTAACTCTCCTCCCATTTCCTTTGCCTTCCAGGTCTTAATGCCCTCAGGAAAATGTGATGCCTTGTCAATTACAAGTCACAAGACCAACTCAGCCTCAAATGCCATGTAGATTACAAGGTTCTCCAGTTTAGTAGAGTCAATAAATGGAATCCCATTTTCAAACTGGAAAACCTGCTATGGGATGAACTCTCCTCCCACCAATCATAAATTCATCTGTTGGAACCCTAAACCCTAGGACCTCAAAATGTGATTGCATTTAGAGATAGGGCTTTTAAAGGAGGGGTGAAGTTAAAGTAAAGGCCATAATGATGGGGCCCTAATCTAATTATTATCCTATAAGAACCAGAGATTGGGATACACAGGGTAACACCAGGTAATGCACAGAGAAAGACCATGTCAGGACACAGAGAGAAGGTGGTCCTCTGCAGGCCCAGGAGAGAGGCCTCAGAAGAAATTACTCCTGCTAACACTTTGATTAATCTTGGACTTCCAGCTTCTAGAGCTGTGAGAAATAAATATCTGTTGTTGAAGCCACAGAGTCTACGGTGTTTTATTGTGGCAATCTGAGCAGACTCGTACACTATGAAAAGTTAGAAATATTTAACTTGCATTCTGGAGCTGAAAATCTATCTATATCATCATTAATTTTCCATTTTCAACTGTCTTTACCTCTAAATCTAGAAATAAATATGAACATTAAAGAAGAACCTAATAACAAGGATTCATTCATTGGTCAACATGTACAGGGCAGGCCCTATAATGGGTGCTTCATGAATGCCAATTTATTCTCCACATAACAGCCCAGGACACTTAGGACCACACAGGTTGAGTAACCAGCCCAAGATCACACCATAAGCACAAAGTTAGAGATGACATTTGAAAGTGCATCTCTGTGAGAACTGAGTTTGGTAGGAGCAAAGGCTTGAACCCAGAAGTGTTGCTAAATATCCAAGTCTGATCTTAAATCAGATTATTTGTCTTCCATGAGCTCAGTTTCTTCATCTGTAAAATGAGGATAGTGTGATATTTACTTTGCAAGATTGGAGAAAGGATTAAATGAGATAATATGCAGAAGAATAAGAATGCAGTAGATATTCAAAAGTGGTCAACCCCTCTATTGTAGTTTGTCTCAGAGGCAAAGCCAAGAAAAGAATCCCTGATGCCAATATCAGCAGAAATTGCCTTGTTTCAGCAAGGCCCTTCAGTTTCAATTTAAAAAAAAGCTTATTTCTCTATTGATTTATATGTGATCATTTATAAATTAAATAGGCTTTTAAGTGACTGATCTGCCTCCGTCTAAACTGGGGCCTGTGACAAGGTGCTTTTGGGATGTCTGTGCTCACCTCTAGAACAGGACAAAGGAAAATCAAGTGAAGACTGGCCCATCTCGACGAGTCAGAGCTGAGCTAACAAAGTCTAGTGGCTGTGTGAAAATATAAAGTGAACAAGGAAATCTGATTTGAATTACAGTCTATTTGTGTTTTTTAAAGAAATCACTATTCAATCATGGTGACGAGTACTGCTCAGCTATAATACTTTCAAAAAAATATGAAGTTTAATTGAAAAAAAAAAAAAGAAGCACCACTCAGGAGTCAGCCACACTTAGAGTCAAAGTCACCTCCTTCAATTTTCGAGATAAGTGACCTTGGCCAAATTCCCTAACCTCCCCAAACTGGTTTTCCTCATCTGTAAAATAACCACAATAATAACTGCCTCATGGTCTGGTTGTAAATAATAAATGCAATTATATATGTATAGTGCTTCATGATAATAGCATTTACATAACACTTGCTATGTGTCAGTCATTGGCTTAAGCACTTGACTTACATTTATTCAATTTGGTATAGTCTTCATAACAATTTTTTGAAATAAGTACTATCATCAGCTTCATTTTACTGAGGAGGAAGCTGAGATTCAGAGAAGTTAAGTCACTTGCCCAAGGTCACACAGGAGTAGTTGGTGGAGCTGGATTCCAGAGGCTGTACATTTAGCCTTTATGGAATGCCTGCCTCTGAGTAAATACTTAATACTTCAGTTCAGTCGCTCAGTCATGTCCAACTCTTTGTGACCCCATGGACTGCAGCACGCCAAGCCTCCCTTTCCATCACCAACTCCCAGAGTTTACTCAAATTCATGTCCGTTGAGTCGGTGACGCCATCCAACCATCTCAGCTTCTGTTGTCCCCTTCTCCTCCCGCCTTCAATCTTTCCCAGAATCAGGGTCTTTTTTCCAATGAGTCAGTTCTTCGCATCAGGTGGCCAAAGTATTGGAGTTTCAGCTTCAGCATCAGTCCTTCCAATGAATATTCAGGACTGATCTCCTTTAGGATGGACTGGTTGCCTCTCCTTGCAGTCCAATGGACTCTCAAGAGTCTTCTCCAACACCACAGTTCAAAAGCATCAATTCTTCAGTGCTCAGCTTTCTTTATAGTCCAACTCTCACATCCATACATGTCTACTAGAAAAACCATAGCTTTGACTAGATGGACCTTTGTTGGCAAAGCAATGTCTCTGTTTTTTAATATGCTCTCTAGGTTGGTCATAACCTAATACTTACAATTGCATTAAAGAAAAACTAATCCTTTTTGACTCTTAATTTTTGTTTTTTATTTTAAGAGGACTTTGTACAACAAACTAAAGCATAACCTATCAGTAGGAATGCTTTCAAAAATCATATGAATATGGTTTGTTTCGGATTTAGCCTAGTTTTAACTAAGAGTTATGTTTTCAATTACATAAATTACATTGATGATAGAATCACAGTAAGTTAATGTAAACGAAATTAATGTTAGGAGCACAGAAGATGAGAAATGTTTATCAAAAAGTCATAGAGGAATAGAGGATTTGTTTACTGAATAAAGAGTACCTTTTTATGATTTTCAAATATACTGTACATAATATCCTGTAGATAGTTTTAAGTGAAAATATACCTTTCATATAAAATATAATATGATCTCAAAACATTCTTGTCCAAAGATATAACACCTATGCATTTTTTTTCCAATCTTATGTTTAAGTTGTGTAAAAATGTAATCACAGTATATAGGAATTTTCACCATCTAATTCAAATTCAGGGACTTCCCTGGTGGCTCAGAGGTTAAAGCGTCTGCCTGGAATGCGGGAGACCCAGGTTTGATCCCTGGGTTGGGAAGATCCCCTGGAGAAGGAAATGGCAACCCACCTCCAGTACCCTTGCCTGGAGAATCCCATGGAGGGAGGAGCCTGGTAGGCTACAGTCCATGGGGTTGCAAAGAGTCGGACACAACTGAGCGACTTCCCTTCACTTAATAATTCAAATTTTCTGTCTTTTCTTGAACACATATCTTACATTTATCTCACATATCATACTTATTATTTTTCTTCATTCAATCCTGCTGGCTCAAATGGTAAAGAATCTGCCTGCAGTGCAAGATATCTGGATTCAATCCCTGAGTACAGAAGATTCCTTTTGAGAAGGGAAAGGAATGGCTATCTACTCTAGTATACTTGCATGGAGAACTCCATGGACAGAGGAACCTGGCAGGCTTCAGTCCACAGGGTCCAAAGAATCAGACATGACTAAGCGACTAACACTAAACTACTAACATTTACTAAGTACTCACTTTGGGTCATCCTGCCCTGAATGCTCAGGACACAGCTGTCCTTGGAGACACTCAGAGACAGGAAGGTAATTATAATAAGGCGAGTGGTGTTTCCACTGTAGTTCTTCAGCTCAGTAGGAAGACGAGTGAAGAAGGTAGGAGAGGACTGTGCTCGGGTAAGTAGATACTGTACTGGTATGCCAAAGCCTGAGCCTGGGCAGTGAGGTCAGTTTTAATGGATGCAGCTTCCCAGGCTGCAAAGCGGAGCTACAAGAAAGATAAGGGATGTGGAATGCCTCCCATGCCATGCCAAGGATTGAGATAATTTAAGGGTTTTAAACATAAGAATGTCTAAACATAATCGGATTTGTGTTTTAGGATTTTTATTGGAAGGAGTGTGGAAACTAAATTTTTTTTTAATTGGAGGATAATTGCTTTACAGTGTTGTATTAGTTTCTTCTGTGCAACAATGTGAATCAGCTATATGTGTACATATATCTCCTCCCTTCTGAACCTCCCTCCCACTCCACTCCCCATCCCACCTCTCTAGGTCACTGCAGAGCACTGAGTTGAGCTCCCTGGGCTATACAGCAGGGATAGTTTTACACATGGCAGTGTATATATGTCAATGCTATCTGGAGGCAAAGAAATAATTCGGGAGTCTAACTGCTTTTTGTATTGGAAGAGAAAGTATAAAGGGTCTGAACAAAGACAGTCACCATGGAAACCAAGGGGAAGGAAAGGGGTGGGGGTTACCAACTGTGCTCGAACTCGCAGTCTTTCCTTTCTACGAATAAAACTATTTCTCACATTTTTCTCCATCTCATGTGAAGTAAAATTGTTATCAATTTATGCCAGACCTAATTTCATTGTCCCTAAAGTCTGATAGGAACTGCTACTTACCAATAAGGGCTCTGAAAACACAAAGCTGAAGCAACTAGCTCAAGGTCACACAATCAGGGCAGGAGCAGAGAGACAAGACCCAAACCTCTGAATCTGCAGCTGATGTACCCCACCCCCACCCACGCACCCACCCACCCCCTTTCTGCTTCTATTCCCCTGTTTTTCACTCGCACTGACTGGCTTTTAATCTGAATCCATCCCTGTCCTTTCGTAAAAGAATAACTCATCTGTTTGCTAGTCTTTTCAACTACCGTGCAATCTCTTGCTTTCCATGTCATGTTAGTCTTAAACCTCTGCAATGTTCACCTTGTCATCATTTTTTTCCTTAAATTTCAGCATTTGGTTTCCGTGCCATCTAAATGTACTGACGCCAGGACTTCCCTGGGGGTCCAGTGGTTAAGACTTTGTGTTCCCACTGCAGGGGCATGGGTTTGATCCGTGGTCAAGGAACTAAAATCCCACAAGCCACAGGATGTGGCCAAAATATAAGTAAACATAAACATTGATTTAAAAAAAAAAAGCCATGATGAACAAAAATCAAATTTAAAAAGCAAATATACTGACACCAATTATTGTCTGGAAAATTTTAAAGTATTTCTTCATCCTTCTTTCCCTGTGCTTATCAGAGTGCTTTGCATTAGTAATAACTCCTTTATTCCCTGAAACTCTTTTCCCATATGCTTTTGAACATGTCCCTGTGTCACTCCAGCGGCTCCCTCTCTGGCTCTTATGTTAGTTCTTTCCTGATAAAGAAAAGCATTTCCTTTCTGCTATGTTCTGTACGTGCTTCTAGAGGTTTGGGTTTTCCTTTGCTTCCTTTTAATTTTTTTTTTAATTCTCTGCTGTTCTCTTTCAATATAAAGACCTCTGTTTCAGTGGTGTGCTGACAACATATATTTCACACAACCTCCCCATACGTGCCTGCGTGCCAGTTACCTCATCTGCTGCCTCTTGGGAGCAACAAAGAAGTACACAAAGGATTCATCCCCTGTTGTGTAAGCTTTCTTCCCGACCTCTGTCTCCCCAATACTTGGATTTCTTTGATCATGAAAATAAATGCCAGGCAGGTATTCAGTTTACAGAACTAGAACTGAAGCCTGCAGATGATAACAGGAAAGAGAGAAAGACAAAGTCAGCGGAATACCCCCAACTGAATGCATCTTAGTGCAACAGCTCAAGCTCAAGTTCCTGGAGGACCAGGAACCTCTGTCTCATACTTAACTGGAAGCCTCCAGAACTAGTATGACTCAACCAGCAAACATTCCATTGAACCTGCGCCTCACCAGGCTGACAGCGAGGCTGGAAGCCCAGTGCAGTCAGTGATGACAGTTCTTGCTAGGCACTCTCAGAGTGACCCAGAATTGACACTGATCTGAAACCCGGGTGTCAACAAGACTGCTAAAAGTTCCAGCCTTGAAAGACAGGATCCATGGGTTTCTGTTCAGAGCACAGTGCACTTTAAAGCACAATTCAGTAAGAAAAAAAAAAAAAAAGAAACCTAAAAACGGTGTTAGTCACCTCTGCTCCCTCCATCCCCACTTCGATGTCCATGAGATAAGAATTAAAAACTTAGATCAAGACAAAAGGGCAGCCCCTAAAATCGTGCTTTACTGTTTTTGTTTTTTGTTTTGTTTTTTCTTCTTCTATTATTTGGAGGGTGGGGGTGTGGGGGAAGAGTGGGGTGGGGAGGAAGACCTGGGCACAGAGGAGGATTCCAAGCTCTTCAGCTTCTCCTCTGCCCTCCTTTTATGGGGTGGTCTTCAGCACACGGAAGGGATCTCTTCTTGGGGAGTAACCTTTCTGCGTGCTCTTTAACCAGCCAGCCTGCGTCCAAATCATCATCTCCCCAGCTAGCTTAGGTTACAAGCTCCACAGAGGCAGAGATGTTTATTTACCGTATGTCTCATGCCCTAGTGCAGGAGGAGGCTCCCAGGTTTGGCTACGAGTCAGGAAGGCAAAGATCGCCGGGCCGGAGCGCTCAGGGCCAGGTGACACAGTCCTGGGTGCAGGCGCTGCTTGACAGCTTCATCCCCGCCCACTGGCAGGCGAGCGCGGCCCGGCCACACATGCGCGCGCGCAGGGTCCTTAAAAGCCGCGGCCGCGCGGAGACGCCGAGCTCGCCCACCGAGCGCAGGCGGCGACATGCACGTGAACGGCAAAGTGGCGCTGGTGACTGGCGCGGCCCAGGGCATCGGCCGAGCCTCCGCCGAGGCGCTGCTGCTCAAGGGCGCCAAGGTAAGCGCGGCGAGGCGCACGGCCCACCCGAGACCCGCTCTCCAGTCGAGGCCCCGGGGAGTGAGCGCCCCAGGCTGCGCCCCCGGTGCTCTCCTTGCCGCCTCCAGAGCTGTCCAGGCTGGCGCACTCCAGCGGACTTCGAATGCGCTGACAGAGAACCCGATCTGTAAACTGCCCGATCTCAGGTCCAAACGAGGAGCTTCCTGTTGTCTCTGTACTGTCGGTCTGTCTGCCTGTTTTACCAGGCGCGAAGGATCTCGATTCCTCTCCTTTTGTCCGTAGGTAGCGCTGGTCGATTGGAATCTCGAAGCAGGTGTCAAGTGTAAAGCTGCCCTGGATGAGAAGTTTGAACCTCAGAAGACTCTGTTTATTCAGTGCGATGTGGCCGATCAGGAACAACTGAGAGGTAAGCGAGGGGAAAATCAATCCATCAGCGCAGAGCGCGCTTTGAGCAAGTAGCAACCTGAAGGCAGCCTGCGCCAGAGAGCTAGCTTGGGGTGGCGGAGGGGCTACCTCCTGCAGAGTAACTACCTCCGAGCTCCAAGAGATAGCCGACTGCTACCTGACATCCCAATAGACATTAAAAAACTAAGGAGGGATATCTGACATCCCAATAGACATACAAAAACTAAGGAGGAAGAAAAGCCAAGCATGTTTGAGAAATCCTTTTCTTTTAGTCATTTGGCAGCGCATAATGTAATCAAAATTCCTTGGTGTATTCCAAGATAGTGCTGCTTCAGTAGTTATTAAATGATTGAACTTGCAAATGGAACTTAGAAAGATAAAGTAGGCTAGGGGATTACGGCAGACTGCTTCTCCCAGAAAGCTGGAAGACGGCAGAATCCAATGGCAGTCAAATGTGGCAATGTTTCTCCTTGGAACATGCTAGAATGCAAGGTCAAGGGTTGTCGTCACAGCTGTGCTGGATGCTTTTGACCAGATGTTCTCCCTGATTTTTCCCCTATGAAATGCTTTAAAAACAATAATAGTTGTATTGCAGAAGAAAAGTTCCTGTCAGATTTTCCTCAATGCTTTCCTGTTTCTGTCTACTCGCTTAAGACAGACGGATCTACTTGACCAATCCAGAGACAGTGTTGGTGTAGACAAAAAAACAGATTTGGTCATTTAGAAGTCCAACAGATCGGTATGAGAAAATACATGTATTTCGAGGAAAAATGAGAAAATAGAACATTTGTATTTCACAAAGTTTTTTTTTTTTTTTTTGAAAAGACTAAGTAAAAAAAATTGCTAGGCACATCTTTAACGGGCCAAAAAACTTCCATGAAAGTCATTTTAGTACTTCTTAACATGGATGAGTCTGTGTGTGATTTTTTTTTTTTTTAATGTTGGAGTGTTCTGTGAAAGAGTGAAAATGGAGTGGTATGTTAAAAGGAAACAAATTGTTCAGGGAAATTGTTTTAAAGAAAATTATGTAATTAAACTGAAAATTTTATAAAGATCCATAACATGGATTATAAGTGTGAGCAGAAGAGACCTGTAAACACAGTGCCAGAGCTATGTATTTTGCCAGAGGATAAAGTTTTGCTGATTGCACAGGGTATTTTTCTTCAAGGGTAAAGTCATGTCAAATCCCAACAGCCACGATGATAGAATAGGGAACAGTAGAGGTCATCTGAAAGCTATTTCTGTCTGAATTTATGTAGTTTTTCACATGACATTTAACCTTAATTGTTTTGCTTCCAGTATTTAAAATTAGTACCTTGGCTGTAAACACGTTCCTTAAGGATAACTGATTGTGGAGGAGGAAACCAGACACATAATGAGTGACCAGGAGAAGCCATGATGGTCAATGAGAAAGCCACATGTTTTCTGGACATCAGTGTTTATTTGCATTTTAGGGAAACTTGGCATTGACTCTTCCAGTTTCAGGATTTAGTGTGGCCTACAACTCTTAAAACTATGTAGACACGTGGCCCAAGAGACGTCATTGAAATCATAAAAGTACAGAGGTGAAAAAGTTCTTGGAGATGACCTACAGATGAAAAAAAAAAAAGGCAACAGGAAGAGTTTAGGCAAATTATAAAGGATGCCACAGCATTTAAATGTCAGCAAAACCTAGATTGTAAGTTGCTTGAGCCCAAAAGTGAGACGCCATTAGTATTTGACAACCTAATTTCCTGTAAGGTGGTTGTGGAGTTCTGAAGAGTGTGTGTGTACCTGCTAAGTCACTTAAGTCATGTCCAACTCTTTGTGACCCTGTGGACGGTAGCCCTCCAGGCTCCTCTGTCCATGGGATTCTCCAGGCAAGAATGCTGAAGTGTGCTATCATGCCCATCTCCCCATCGAACCCGCATCTCTTGTGCCTCCTGTATTTACAGCCAGGTTCTTTACCACTAGCACCACCTGGGAAGCCTACTAGGTACTAGATGCACTGAAAAGGTCATAATGGATCTGAATACACAAGTGTTTAATATGACACCTTCTGAAGATAATATGGCTTATTTTTAAAAGGATGTTTGTCATAGGCTAAGCCACAGAACTTTAGTAACTTCTCAGGGACAGAGATGCTGGCTGCCCAAACTGACTTCCGAGAGCACTTAGCACAGGGTGCTCAGCTCTCTAAAATTTACCCCATTGAGGTACTGCTTACAGAACTTTAATGTGCATACAAATTGTCTATGGATCTTACTAAGGTTAAGATTCTGATTCCGTAGGTCTGTGGTGACCACTGATTCTGCGTTTTTGACAGGTTCCCAGGTAATTCTGATTGATGGTGCTGGCTTCCAAACCACACTGAGAAGCAAAGCAATAAGCCACAGTCTAAGACTGTAATTTTCACCAGAAGACTGCAGAAGTTAAAACATCATTTCAGGGCATACGCTGTGATAAATGTGTCTGGGCAAAGTAAGAACGGATCTATAACGTCTTCTTTTTTTACTAGATACTTTTAGGAAAGTTGTAGACCACTTTGGAAAGCTGGACATCTTGGTCAATAATGCTGGAGTGAATAATGAGAAAAACTGGGAAAAAACTCTGCAGATTAATTTGGTAAGCTGTCTAAACCATGTTCATTCTCTACAATTATTTCATAAAAGGATGTCTTAAAAGGAAAAAAGAGTTTTTTTCATGGAAACAATATAATGACCTACAATTTAGAAAAAGAGAATTTACAAAAAGCTAGGGGAAAAAGCACTTCCGTTCACAAATAGGAAGACATTTGAGATTTTCAATTATGAAAATAAATCTGTCTTAAAATATTAAAGGAAATAGGAAAAAAACATCATTTATTGAATAACTTAATAGTTGTCAAGCTATGATCTTCAGCCAAACTAGCCTGCCACCTGTTTTTGTATGACCTGCAAGCTACAAATGGGCTTTACATGTTTTAATAGTTGAAAAAATAGTATGAAAAGAAGAAAAAAATGAAATGTATAAATATATGAAATTCCAATTTCAGTGTCTGTAAAGCCTTATTGGCACACAGCCAAGGTCTTTTATTTACATGTTGTCTCTGGCTACTTTTCTGCTACAACAATAGAGCTGCATAATTGTGAAAGTGGTCCTGTGATACACAATGCCTAAAATGTTTACCATTTGAATTTTTTCAGAAAAAAAAATCTTTCCAATTTCTGCCTTACATTATTTATTTAAAAACTAGATTTAGTTCCAGGACTACAATAGAAAACAAGGCTAAAGTGACCATTGTACTTTGTAATAATTAAGATTTTTATTATTAATGCCAGTGTATGCGTGTGTGTGTGCATATACGTGTGTCATTTCTACAATGTTTGATGGTTATTTAATTCTTTCTTGAATTGTGAAAATGTAGAATTAGGAAATAAAATTTGTTTTCTGCATTGTATTACAAGCTTACTGATTATCCCATTTTATAAGCACATGACATAAACCATTGGGGTTTAGAAATACTGAAACTTTAGCTAAAGCCAGATGTCAGAGCTGGGCTGGGCATGGGGTCACCATGCCCTTGGTAATTTCTTTTATTTGGTAATCTTTTTTATTAGTCTTGCAAAGCAAGCATGTGTAAAGTGCAGAGGGGCTACGGTGTGTATATAAACACATAGGGAGTGCTCCCTACTTCACCATATCCAGCTTCTTAAAAACAAGTACCATGTGATGTTTTTCTTTGTTCTTCTCTCAGTAATCAACACAATATCCTGAAGATAGTGCTTAGTCAATAAATATTTTACTTGAATTGACATTCTCATGAGTAATGACTTAACTGTAACAACTTGATAGAATTGATGAGAATTACCCTAACTCGAAAAAAAAGGTGATATGTGAGCACTACTTTTTTTAAGGTACAGAGTTGCACCCCAAGCTTGACAGATATCTAAAATCCTTTGACCCAGATCAAAAGGTACTATTTTAAAATGCAAACACCCTCCTTCTAGTTCTATCTAAAATTTGTCTCAAGCATTCCTGGGTATCATATTTCAAAATAACTTTAAAAGGGTTTGTCAAATGTCTCTCAAAATGTTTCTGATGTGTGTGTGTATGTTTAGAGACCTCACAACTGCTGTTTCTGAGTTGAGACAACTCTTTGATTTTCTTCTACTTTACACAAATAGTATAGATAAGTAAAATGAAATATTTTCATTCTGTGAACCATAGTTACATCTCTTGGCTAAATCTTACTATATTACGGTATATCAATGTCTAATACCGTTGACTTTGCTTAGTTAACACCTAATTTAATTTTATATTCCTGTCTCTGTTATGAATGATAAGATCTTATCATTTTCTGAAAATATTTCTATTTGATTTGGCTGTCAGTTATTCCTTTGCTTACTTTATCTCCTTCATTTTTCTGTTTCTGAATAGAATGTAGTTATATCTCAAATGACAATTGTCAATTTGCCTACCTCTTTCAGTCATCCTGTCAGTTTTAATTCTGCATAAATGGCTGGTGATCATAATTTATCTACTATTGACTTTTTAAAGTTGTAACCCTATTGCAACCTGGGATTTTTTATTTGTTTTCTATTTCCAGATATAAAATTGGCATCCATGTTTTCTTTTGATTCTCATTTACCTAGGCATACTTTTTTCTGTTTCTTTATTTTGAAAATGAAAATAACCTTTTATGTTAATTTTATCTCTTGCTAACAGTATAATGTAAAATCTTATTTTTCAAATCACATCCTAGAACTTCTTATATTTGTGAATTTAAGCCACTCATATTTATTTTTACTCTTCTGTTAGGATTTATTCCTTTTGCTTTAGTTCCTACTTCATGTTCACTAAATTTTCTTTTTGTCTATGTTCTGTTTCCATGCTTATCTTAAAGTCCATTGGATAGCCTTAATTTTCTTTGGCTGGTAAGAAAATAGTACATTTTATGCATACTTTTTGGTGGTTATCCCTGACTGATTATGAACCATACTTCAGTATATCCTTTGGTTGCCAGACTTAAAAACATATTGGTTTTGAACATGCAACCAATTGGAAACTTCAGGAATTTAAAGAAGATATATTTTTATGAACTTATGCCACTCTCTGAAACCACATAAACTGACCAGATTTTTTTAATTGAGCTATACTAATAAAAAAAATTACACAACAGTTCTTTCCCTTGTGTATCACTATTATTTTCATTTCATCAGTAAAACTCCAGATATTTTATAGATAGAGGTCCCTAGGATGTAAATTTTCCATATTCAGTTCATTCATAATGGGTAACTACTGTGTCTTTTCTCTGAGAAATCAGCTGTCAGAAAACATGTGCAATGATTAGAGTTAATATAAAGAAACGTGAAAATAGTGAAGAGATATCACAGGGGGAATAGGTTGGAGTCTAGTGATCTGTTTTCATCCAGCAGAGCAGGCATGTTTGCTTTATTTTAATAAATACACAGGTGAATAAACATCTGCTCCAAGCTGGGAAGTTCTTGCATTATCTTCAAATAGAGAATTCTGGAAGATGGGAATTTTATTTGTCCCCTTTGGTTATAGCTCACTCTCCAGGATTCTTCCTCACTGAAACTCAACTGGCCTTTACTTTGCTTTGAACTCTGCTGACAGAGGCCACTCCTTAGCTTAACTCTAGAGACTGATGACATTTGTTTAATGTTACAGAAAGAGAACAAGCTATAACCTTTGTCACCCATATATAACTTAAAAACAAGTTCCTTCACTGCTACCTACAATACTCATTGCAAGAGTAGATTAGAGTCTGACTAATCATTGTCCTCCTAGCTGGATTACCTCTGGTGGTGGAATGCAAATATTTGTGTGTGGTTTGTGTATAATGTTTTTTTTTCAATTCTGCTCTGGATATAATTTGCTTCCTTGAATTATACAATTTCGTGTCTGGTCTTTTCCATGTTTTTCCATGTTCTTGTCCATGTCAGAGTGTCACCAGTTAGTTAAAGAACCTCACCACATATCATTCCCACTTCTGAAAGCTTATATAACATAACTTATCCTCATAGGGCTTATTGGTTTTTGAAATTTTGTTAGAATTATTTTGAAACGTGTACAACCTATGCTTATATGCTGTAAGTTCTTTCAAGGCAGAACATTTTTGTTTTGCATGCTTAGTAGATGTTCAATTAAAATGTATTAGAAAAATAAACTGCTATCCTGTGATATTTTGCAGACATGGATATTCGTTTTAGTGTTTCAGTACGATGTTTGGATGGTTTCCTATTACATCAGTGTTGCAGACAGTATCGTCTAGCCTTCACTTTTATTCCTTACCAAATTTATCCCTTCTTTATTCTTCAGACAGTGGTTCTCACCGTGTGTCCCACTCAAGAGCTCCAGTAAACCTCTTCCCAGTCTTTTTTTCCCATGAGACTTCTCTGTCCTTCCTTTTCAGTCTGAAATCAGCCACAGGAGCCTGATTTGTAGCTGCTCAGACTCACAAGGAACATTCAGGAAAGAAATACTTTTTACATAACTATCGGTTGGTCTGGCCATTGAGCAGAGGTAGACTTAACTTTGAATACTGATAAAGTTATTTGGTAATGTATTTACTTCACTACTTGAAACTTTAATAAACCTAAATAACTCATTCACACTTGGGTGGGACTTACGACTTAATTTGGACATATGACTAACTTGTATTGACTCCATTAGTATATTCAAATAAAAAGTAAATAAAATTGATGGCTATCACTGGGGACTCTTTAAAAGGATTTGTTCCATACCTGAATTTAAAATTCATGAACTTTTGGGACTTCCCTGATGGTCCAATAGGTAAGCATCCATGCTCCCAATGCAGGGGGCCCGAGTTTGATCCCTGGTCAGGGAACTGGAGCCCACATGCCATAACTAAGACCCAGCACAGCCGAAGAAATAAATAAAAGTAAAATAAATAAGATATTTTTTAAAGTTTATGAATTTTTATTTCATTTTTCTGATTTTGTATTTCCCAGATTGGAAAAAGATGAAAATAATCCTTTTACCTCTAAGGTTGGTTAAGCTTCAATAAAGCATAATTTGTATGAAGTCACATTTTCTTCATTCCCACCATCCCATTTCTAAATGAGGTAGACTTTTCTGCTCTACTCTGCCTCTAATGAAGAGTTGAGAAAACAGATAGAAACACTGTTGTCAAGCATACTCCTTTTTCTTGGCTCCCAAGCATGCTGATTACAACTTAAATTAATAACTACTTTCTGTTATTGCAACTCTATCATACCTAAAGACCCTATAGAACTATTTTAGTTAGTTAGGCAAGGCTTCCTGAATTATAAGTAGCTTCTGCAAGGGGGAACACAATCATATTTACCCCCTAAATAAGCAGAAATGTTGAAAGATTGAACATGGAAGAAAAAAAAGATGAAAGTAGATTTCAGGAAAAAAATGATCATCTCTATTAGTATCCCTTGAAAACTGACTGGAGGAAAAACAAGATCCTAAAAGGCAGAGTTTTATGATTATATGACAGAATTTTTTATAATTGCTTTAGTTACTATGTGGCACAACAATCATAAATAAACTGAAAGCAACTCCAGAGTGGAGGGAAATGGGATAAAGGAAATAACAGATTAGAAAATTTCAGTAGTAAACACACACACACACACACACACACAAATATAAACAGAACATATATACATATACGTGTGTGTATGGTGCTCTGTTGTGTCTGACTCTTTGTGACTCCGTGGTTCCTCTGTCTAGGGAATTCTCCAGACAAGAATACTGGAGTGGGTAGCCATTTTCTTCTCCAGGGATCTTCCCAACCTGGCAATCAAACCCAGATCTCCTGCATTGCCGACAGATTCTTCTTTACTGTCTGAGCCACCAGGAAAGCCCATGCTCTCCTCCACGGGATCTTCCTAAGCCAGGGATTAAACCCATGTCTCCTGGGTCTTCTGCGTTGTACGTGGGTTTTTTTTCTGCTGAGCCCCCAGAGAAGCCTGTCTATACATATTTGTGTGTATAATAGAAGACATGATGCTTAATGAGAGGAGCTAAGTTCATTTATGCATTTATCTTTATTACTAGAGAATCATTTCCAGGATAGGGGAATTTATGAGAGTGATTTTTAAGTTACAGAATGCCTTAATTCATGAAAAAAACTACTTTAAGATTTGGAATACTAAACAATTGTAATTTCAGTATACATATAAAAATTCTCTCATAACCAAAAATATTGAGTAAGCCTGTGTTCATTAGATTATTTTGTCAATAGTCAAGTTTTTATTTATTCTCACTGTGTAAAATTAGGGCTTCCCTGGTGGCTCAGTCAGTAAAGAATCCACCTGCAATGCTGGAGACCTGGGTTCGATCCCTGGGTTGGGAAGATCCTGTGGAGGGCATGGCAACCCACTCCAGTATTCTTGCCTGGAGAATTCCCATGGACAGGGAACCAGGCTGGCTGCAGTCCATGGGTTTGCAAAGAGTCGGACACAACTGAATGACTAACCACATGTAAAATTAGACATTGAATTTTCCTTAATATATGATCTGGGATGTGGAAGAGATTGTCATAGTAAAGGAAAAGAGGTGAAAATATCGTATATGTTCAGCTAAAACATTAGAGATTTTTTCTTGTAGATTTATTTGAAGAATACTTTCATTTGAAAAAGTATGCAATTCTTAACCTGATAATAGATAGCATGACAATTACTTTTCCTCCTCAATCAAAAAAAAAAAAAAAACAACCCAGGAAATAAATATAGCTTTAAAAAAAATTGGAAACATTCCTCAATCTTCTATCTGGCTGTATCATGTAGATGTTGAAAACCCAAAACAGGTGTCAGCAAAGCTGTAAATTAACCTGAGAATAAAGGAGTAGTGCCAATACGCATAAACAGAAATCCTGTTCAGACATGCAGAGACCTGGACAGAAACACACAGAATCTGACTTCAGTAATTCCAGTCATGTACATTTTTTAATCCTTCTTATATAAACCACTGAAGGTGGTTTTTTTTTTTTTTCCTTTTAAAAGGGAATCATGTGCAAGTTTTATTCAATCTCCCTGAGTTTGCTTAATATCACACTGATACATGGCTTGAATCTTCAGTTTACTTCTTTGAGTTAAAACTACTGTTAGGTATAGAGTATACCTGAATGCTTGTCAAGAAAACTCCAAAAGGAATTTTTAAAATAAAAAGAAGGTAACCATCAATATATGCCCTCAGGTTCAGACTCGTTATCTCATTCTCTGTTATATTGTTTTCTTTCCAGTATTGTAAAAAATGAAAGTCATAAGAATTAAGATGTCAAAAGGAAATTTTCTATTAGAAGTCTGAGTTGGAAGGGAGAGGCGTTCTTAATTCTAAAAGGGAATGCTGCTGCTGCTGCTGCTGCTAAGTCGCGGCAGTCCTGTCCGACTCTGCGCGACCCCACAGACGGCAGCCCACCGGGCCCCCCCGTCCCTGGGATTCTCCAGGCAAGAACACTGGAGTGGGTTGCCATTTCCTTCTCCAATGCATGAAAGTGAAAAGTGAAAGGGAAGTTGCTCAGTCATGTCTGACTCAGCGACCCCATGGACTGTAGCCTACCAGGCTCCTCCGTCCATGGGATTTTTCCAGGCAAGAGTACTGGAGTGGGGTGCCATCGCCTTCTCCGAAAAGGGAATGTACGGTTTCAAATACGTTGCATGTCACAAGTTGCTTTTAATAGTGGTTAGTTCTTATTTATTTACTTTTGCTTGTGCTGGGTTTTTGTAGCTGCACTCAGGCTTTCTCTAGTTGTGGAGAGCAGGGGCTATCTCAGGTTACAATGCACAGGCTTCTCTTGTCATGGAGCACAGGCTCAGTAGTTGTGGCACATGGGTTTAGTTGCTCTGTGGCGTGTGGGATCTTTCAGGACCAGGAGTCAGACCAGTGTCTTCTGCACTACAAGGCAGATTCTTAACCACTGGACCACCATAGAAGCGCCAATTCATTCTTAAACGTTAGAATACCGAAAAGGGGCCTATGTGTGGGTGTCAGTAATAAAACAGAATTAGCTATCAAAAAGGTAGCTGGAAGAATGATGAACAAAATTAAGTGGTTTAATTACTGAAGACCATGTGTCCAGGGAACAATAATCCCCCACTCAGTCTAGGTGAAACAGCTATGTGATCTCACAGGACACTGAGTTCAGGGCTGCTTGATGCTGCAGCTCTGTGATATCATCAGGACAGTCCCTGTCATCTTTCCCATCTGCCGCCCTTCATGGTGGTTCCCTCTTAAAGATGCTATCTCTATAACTTCATTCCAGCATTGTTGCTCAGTCACTCAGTCATGTCCAGCTCTTTGCCACCTCGTGGACTACAGCATGGCAGCCTTCCCTGTCTGTCACCAACTTCCAGAGTTTGCTCAAACTCATGTTCATTGAGTCGGTGATGCCATCCAATCATCTCATCTTCTGTCACTCCCTTCTCCTGCCTACAATCTTTCCCAGCATCAGGATTTTTTCCAATTAGTTGGTTCTTTGCATCAAGTGGCCAAAGTATTGGAGCTTCAGCTTCAGCATCAGTCCTTCCGATGAATATTCAGAACTGATTTTCATTAGGACTAACTGGTTTGATCTCTTTTCAATCCAAGGGATTCTCAAGAGTCTTCTCCAACACCGCAGTTCAAAAGCATCAATTCTTCAGTACTCAGCCTTCTTTATGTTCCAACTCTCACATCCATACATGACTACTGGAAAAGGTCAGTTTTCATTCTAATCCCAAAGAAAGGCAATGCCAAAGAATGTTCAAACTACCACACAATTGCACTCATTTCACATGCTAGCAAAGTAAGGCTCAAAATTCTCCAAGCCAGGCTTCAATAGTACGTAAACCATGAACTTCCAGATGTTCAAGCTGGATTTAGAAAAGGCAGAGAAACCAGAGATCAAACTGCCAACATCCGTTGGATCATAGAAAAAGAAAGAGAGTTCCAGAAAAACATCTACTTCTGCTTTATTGACTATGCCAAAGCCTTTGACTGTGTGGATCACAATAAACTGTGGAAAATTCTGAAAGAGATGGGAATACCAGAACACCTGACCTGTCTCTTGAGAAATCTGTATGCAGGTCAACAAACAACAGTTAGAACCAAACTTGGAACAACAGACTGGTTCCAAATCGAGAAAGGAGTATGTCAAGGCTGTATATTGTCACCCTACTTATTTAACTGATATTCAGAGTACATCATGAGAAATGCCAGGCTAAATGACGCACAAGTTGAAATCAAGATTGCTGGCAGAAATATCAATAACCTCAGATATGCAGATGACACCACCCTTATGGCAGAAAGTGAAGAAGAACTAAAAAGCCTCTTGATGATAGTGAAAGAGGAGAGTGAAAAAGGTGGCTTAAAACTCAACGTTCAGAATACTAAGATCATAGCATCCGGTCCCATTACATCATGGCAAATAGATGGGGAAACAATGGAAGCTGTGAGAGACTTTCTTTTTGGGGGCTCCAAAACCACTGCAGATGGTGACTGCAGCCATGAAATTAAAAAACACTTGCTCCTTGGAAGAAAAGCTATGACCATTCTGGATACATATTGGAAAGCAGAGACGTTACTTTGCTGACAAAGGTTCATCTAGTCAAAGCTATAGTTTTTCCAGTAGTTATGTATGGATGGAGAGTTGGACTGTAAAGAAAGCTGAGCACTGAAGAATTGATATTTTTGAACTGTGGTGTTGGAGAAGACTCTTGAGAGTCCCTTGGACTGCAACGAGATCCAACCAGTCCATCCTAAAGAAAATCAGTCCTGAATATTCTTTGGAAAGACTGATGCTGAAGCTGAAACTCCATTACTTTGGCCACCTGATGCTAAGAACTGACTCATTGGAAAGACCCTGATGCTGGGAAAGATAGAAGGCGGGAGGAGAAGGGGATGACAGGGGCTGAGATGGTTGGATGGCATCACTGACTGGATGGACATGAGTTTGAGCAAGCTCTGGGTATTGGTGATGGACAGGGAAGCCTTCTGTACCGCAGTCCACGAGGTTGCAAAGAGTCAGACATGACTGAGCAACTGAACTGAACCTTTGTTGGCAAAATAATATCTCTGCTTTTCAAAGTAATGTCCCTGCCATTCCCTGCATACAAAGCAATGAAAAGAGAGTAATGCAATCATTTGGTTTTCTTAAGAGCACTGAAAATTTTCTCTGTAGCGTACTCTTTCATCACCCTCCCCAATCTGGACCCGACTTGCAGCTGACTCCTTCTCTGGTCTTACTGGCTGGGAAATGGGTCACTTTCATCTCCTAAACCAGTCACAGGCAAGGGGAATGGGATTTCTGTGACTCAATTAGATTAACCACTGTCAGCACTAAAGCAAGAGAGATCACCTTCCTTTGTATTACATGAAGAAGTAGATACCAATGCAAAAAAGAAGGAAATGAGAACTGTACAGGCAATCAAGGGTATCCACTATGATATATTCCAAGAGGCAAGAGATGAAACACAGCAGATAGATGTAGAATACTTGGGCAAGAGAACTATGGGCTAAACAGGGTGAATAAATTTTGGCCAGTATTTAGAAGACAAAAAGAATACATAGAATTATTGAAGGTGCTGTGAATTAATGAAAGTTAATAAGATACTTTTGCAATATAACATTTATCATAAAATCTCAGAAATTGGGCAACTAAGTGAACTTTTGCAGAAATGTGATGAGCTCTACAAGTTTAGGCAAACAAAAGAGTTAATGACTAACTTAAAACAAAAATACAGCCATTTCATAACCTTTCATTGATAACTTTTGCAGGAATCTCCATCAGTGTCTGGGATAACAATAGAAATATTGGGGTGTGGCTATATCATAAAATATAATTATTCTGTTGCTTTTCCTATTTCTGCCCCTGGACTAGGTTTCTGTGATCAGTGGAACCTACCTGGGCTTGGATTACATGAGCAAGCAAAATGGAGGTGAAGGTGGTATCATTATTAATATGTCCTCTTTAGCAGGTAAGGACAATTATGATGTCAATGATGATTTCTTATTGGTCATTTGGACTACAAAAGTATCTCTTCAAAGTGCATTAATTACCAACTCAGGTTTGAGATAGCAACTTGGTTTACTTTTCTTTTTACTGGTTCTGTGGGATTTTCTGTTTCATAATATCAAAAGTTTGAACTCAAAGTTTCTTTCTTTTGTTTTAAATTGTGACTTTAAAGTTACCTAATGCGGTACTGTTTTCAAGAAACATGTTGTTGTTGTTCAGTCATTAAGTCCTATCTGACTCTTTCAAACCCAAGGACTGTATCACACCAGACTCCTCTGACCTCCACCCTCTTCCAGAGTTTGCTCTAATTCATGTCCATTGAGTCAATGAAGCTATCTAACCATTTCATTCTCTGCTGCCCCCTTCTCCCTTTGCCTTCAATCTTTTCCAGCATCAAGGTCTTTTCCAATGAGTTGTCTTTGTATCAGGTGGCCAAAGTATTAGAGTTTCAGCTTCAGCAGCAATCCTTGCAATGAAATTTCAGGGTTGATTTCCTTTAGGATCCACTGGATTGGTCTCCTTGCAGTCCAAGGGACTCTCAAGAGTCTTCTCCAGCACAAGGTGGAGAAGATCTTTTTCTCCAGAAAAAGGTGAAAGCATGGGCAATACTTAAAAGACATATTTGATCCTAGAGAGGGCTGAAGTTTAGATTCTCAGAGACTGGAATCCTAATTCGACAGCATCAATTCTTTGGCACTCGGCCTTCTTTATGTTTTAATTCTTACGTACAAACATGACTACTGACAAAGCTATAGCTTTGATTATACATATATATTTTCCTAGCATTGCTATTTGTCAAAGGTTATTGTGAGGTTCCTAAACAGTAAAGTTTGTAAAAACACCTTTGATGAACTGAAAAGGACTACAATGAAGTTAAGGTATCTCTACTCATGTGTGATGGTACTAACTGTATAATTTTAAAATATGGCATATATAGTTAGTTGGGATGTGCTATAGGGGAAACCAAACTTTATCTCTTTCTTGGTGTCTCTAGCCCAGTGCGAGAATTAAATTGACATAAGATAGATCAACAGAGGAACAAAGTATACAGGTTCTCACATGTCCATGAGAGCCCCCATGGGAAAACGAAGATCCAAAGAAATGGTGAGACCTCAGTGTTTGTAAACTAGGTTGAATGAAGCGAGGCATTTGTGGGAAAGTAACTAAAATATATAAGGAGACTCAAGAAAGATAAGAGTTATTTTAACAAGATCTGCATAGATGTCTCTTCTTGACACCAGTCTCTGATGATAAAGTTTCCTTCCTCCTGGGACTGGGACAGCATCTTTTGCATGGAAGTTCTGTGTCCTGTTTTCAGGAAGAAAAGAGAGATTAAAGTGTTCCCTTGCACCTGCTGTTTTACAAGTGCCTTTAGCTCAAAAGTCACCCTTATGCCCAGGTGACATATTTTGAGATGCCATACTCCACCTCCTTCCAGTGCTAAACTTCTTTCATAAATAGACCCAAACGGGTAGTGGCTTAAATATAGCATAAACTTGTTCACCACTCATGGATCAACGTAGGGCAGGATGCTCGCTGCAGGAAACCTTTTCTGTAGGCAACCTTTTGGGAAACCAGGCTGGCTGAAGCTGGGAGTCTGGGAAATGCAGGCTAGTTGTGTGCCTAGCCTGCACACAATGATCAGCAGAGAGCTGATCATTCTTTCCACAATATGCCATTCAAATTGTGTTTTATTCAGGGCTATGTGACTTGTGATCAGCTGGTATCATTTTGCTTGGTATAAGCCATAAACCTTTAGGGTTCCCCAGGTGGCACAGTGATAAAGAACCCACTGCCAATGCAGGAAACGCTAGAGATGCAGGTTTGATCCCTGGGTCGGGAAGATACCCTGTAGTAAGAAATGGCAACCCACTCCAATATTATTGCCAGGAGAATTCCATGGACAGAGGAGCCTGGTAAGCTACAGTCCATGGGATTACAGAGTCGAGCACATCTAAGCACAGCACAAGCAGCAGCTATAATCCTTATGGCAGGAGCTTTTGGAGCAAAAGATTTCACTTTGAAAATTCTAGGAAAATCGTCATGAATGGTTCTTGAATAGTTCAAGCGGAGTCATGAAATTTTATAAACCTGACCAATATTGACACCAAGTCTAAACTATCTGTGTCTAAAAACAATGAGACTTTCTTCAGTCATCAGACTGGTTTCAGTTATTGTGGTAATGGCAGAATCAGTGTGCCCACTTCCTGTTCTCCACCCCTCAGCTCCAGTAACATTGCAAGCATCAGCATTAGAGGTGCCTGTGATTATGTACATGTCTGAGGCTCTGCGTTTTTCTCATTCCATTGGGAATCATTGTCAGATAGTGCTTAAACCACTGTGAACTTCACCCGAGTAGAAATGTAGACATCTCCTTTCAGTTCAGTTCAGTTCAGTCACTCAGTCGTGTCCGGCTCTTTGCGACCCCATGAATCACAGCACGCCAGGCCTCCCTGTCCATCACCATCTCCCGGAGTTCACTCAGACTCATGTCCACGAGTCTGTGATGCCATCCAGCCATCTCATCCTCTGTCATCCCCTTCTCCTCCTGCCCCCAATCCCTCCCAGCATCAGAGTCTTTTCCAATGAGTCAACTCTTCGCATGAGGTGGCCAAAGTACTGGAGTTTCAGCTTCAGCATTATTCCTTCCAAAGAAATCCAAGGGCTGATCTCCTTCAGAATGGACTGGTTGGATCTCCTTGCAGTCCAAGGGTCTCTCAAGAGTCTCCTCCAACATCACAGTTCAAAAGCATCAATTCTTCTGCACTCAGCTTTCTTCACAGTCCAACTCTCACATCCATACATGACCACTGGGAAAACCATAGCCTTGACTGGGCAGACCTTTGTTGGCAAAGTAAAGTCTCTGCTTTTCAATATGCTATCTAGGTTGGTCATAACTTTCCTTCCAAGGAGTAAGCGTCTTATAATTTCATGGCTGCAGTCACCATCTGCAGTGATTTTGGAGCCCCAAAAAATAAAGTCTGACACTGTTTCCACTGTTTCCCCATCTATTTCCCATGAAGTGATGGGACCAAAGGTTCTCAAAAATAAACTAGCATTTCATTTTCTGGGTTGCTTCAAGACAAAAATGACATCTCTAGAGTTATTATAGATGTAGTTATATAAACTGTTCAGGGTAATCTGGTTAGTTTTCCTAATGTGACATCTACTTACAAATTATAATACTTCAAGTCCAAGAAAAAGGTGAAAGCATGGGAAATACTTAAAAGACATATTTGATCCAAGAAAGGACTGAAGTTTAGATTCTCAGAGACTGGAATCCTAAAGGGAAATTGTCAAGGCTAAATCTATATACCTTTGAAATAAAATCCTAAGAAAAATATATAAATGATTGGAAAATTAAGAAAAATGTTTAATAGTTTATTAAAATATAAACATGGAAAAGAACCTATGAAGGCAATCAAAAGGTAATTCCGTGCATTCCCTCTTAAAGTTAAAAGGTCTCATAACACTTGGAGAAACATGAATGCCACATAGTGGGAGACCCTTGACCTTGTATCATTGGAGGCACTGATTTCAGTCTCAAGAAGACTAGAAGCCCTCAGTGTTGAATCAATATAGGATTCTCTGGGAGAGATTCTATAGCAGAAGAGGCTCAGTTTCCCCCAAGAGCATGAACAGAGAAATGCAATGTAGTACTGCCTCATATCCAGTGAAATTATTTAAACATGTAACAGCAATTAACTTTAACTGAGCACTCACCATTCACAGGATACTCTTTTAAATACTATGGACACCTTGTGCTGTGCTTAGTCACTCAGTCGTGTCCAACGCTTTGTGACTCCATGGATGGTAGCCCACCAGGCTCCTCTGTCCATGGGGATTCTCCAGGTAAGCATACTGGAGTGGGTTGCCATGCCCTTCTCCAGGAGATCTTCCCAACCCAGGGATCGAACCTAGGTCTCCCACATTGCAGGTGAATTCTCTGCCGACTAAGCCACCAGGGAAGTCCTTATCTCGTTTAATTTTCTCAACAGCCCTGTGCAGTAGTTTCTATAATATCCATCTTGAAGATAAGGGAGCCTAGTCTGGAGAGCGTAATAAGTATCTTGCACAACCTTATATGCAAGGAAGCTGGGGAGTTGGAATTCTCATAACAGCAGCCTGATAGGAGATCCCCTATGCCTTAACCGCAAGATTTTCTATCTCTTCTGTCTATGAGTTTGTTAAATCTGTGTCTGTTTCCATGTCTATCTTAGCCTAACTATAAAGAAAGAGAAACTGAAGTCCTGTAACTTAATTAAGCCAGTGTGATGTCCCAGTATATTCAGGACTCCTGGGCACTATTTTAATCTCAGGACTACTTACTCAACCTTCAGTGAAAGCTTAAGCTTTTGCCCTGTTTGACACACACAGAGTAAAGCCCTGGAACCATGTGGGGAGATTACCAATGTCACAAGTCAAAACATGCCAAACAGAAGAGCAATTTAGATGTCCACTCACCTTAGATGTCCACTCGCCTTTCTTGGCTAAGAGCTTGGTTTGTCACACTTCCCATCCTGAGTGTTAATTAGCTCTTCTTCATTATCCCAGAGTTAATATTGGGAACCATGCGTGAATCTTTTGCTAGTCATGTAGATAAAGCAATGAATGGATAGAAATTCAATGAGGAGGCCATTCTGGCTTTGAGTTACTTTCTGACACTCTTACAATCTAGTGAAAATCAGAGCAATCCAAAATGATTCTCCCTCTGATATTCCTCCTGATAGGCAGGGTAATTCCACTGATGATGGTTCATTAGTTCATCTCTGTCCATTACACTTGACTGGGTACCTTCATAATGCCCATCCTCCACACCTGCAACATCTAACACCATTTCCTTGTTGCCTCTGGCCCATCTGGGCAACCCCTGCTAGCTCTCCTCTGACCCTTGGCTTTGACACTGAGGTTCTCTCATCTCAGAAAGAATATTAAAATGTACTGTTTTGTGTCTTATCCACTCATTATGAGCCTCTGATCTTCCCTTAATGAAATCAGTTTGGTAAAAATACAAGATTTTGTAATAGTATAGCAGAAAATAAATTGTGGCTATCTCACATCTTCACATTTTCCTCAGAAATAATATCGAAAATTTTGTACCCTTGAAGTCAGAGCATGTTGGCAGACGCCAGATGACCAAAAAAGTCTTTGGGAATTACCAGAGTCAAAGTTTGTTTGTTTGTTTGTTTGTTTGTTTTTACTTCTCAGCTTATATGAGATATAACTGACAAATGAAATCGTAGGAAAACTAGTTCTAGTACTTCCTTCCTGTGTTTTCCGGATGTTTTTTCCCTATAGACCTTTCCTCTTTTCCCCTACTGCTCTCTCTGTTGAAGGAATAATGGGTACTCTTCAGTCCAACCAGAGTCCATCCCATGATCTCGTGCCCAGATCCAGTGGAATCATTTAGTGTCATAGAAAAACCTCAAGTTGACACACTGGTTTGGGCAGAGGAGTTAATGAGTAATGACCACTGACGCAGACAGAGTATCAGATGCAATTAATAAGTTTAACAAACAGAGGAGTAGCTACAGTAGAGAGTGATTCTTTGCTGTGTTGAGGGAAGGGTGTCTCCAGTCTGGAGCCAGGGAAGTTGTTCCAAACTCTGTTAACCACATAGACTCTTCTGGATGAGCTTTTGTCTGTAAATGTAATATATAAACCTGCACTCAGTTTGCCACATTCATCCTTAATTATTAAGCAAGAAAACGTTGAACAACAGAGAAGAGCAAAGTCTGGTTTAATGCAGATAATCAAACAGCTCTGCTCCCATAAGACATCCCATATATGTGTGCATGAGTGCTCAGTCGTGTCTGACTCTTTGTGACCCCGTGGACGGAGCCTGCCAGGCTCCTCTGTCCATGGGATTCTCCAGGCAAGAATACTGGAGTGGGTTGCTATTGCCTCCTCCAGAGGATCTTCCCAACCCAGGGATCAAACTCATGCCTCCTGCACTGGGAGGTGGGTCTTTACTAATGAGCCATCTGGGAAGCCCAAGACATCCAATAGGAGTCAAGTATGCTTCTTTATACTTAGTTACTCAAATAGTGGGAAAAGGGGAGAAGTCGTCATAGGAAAAGGAGTCTGCCCACCAAACCTGTTCCCAGCTGCTCAGCTGCTGCAAAATTGGTGTTTGCTGCAGGTGATCTATGTGCTTCAGAAATAAGGCGTTTAGTGGCATTTTGTGAGTGACACTGTGAAGGTCATATCCCTGAATTGAAAACATTAAGAGTCCTGTGAAAATATTTGGATATCCCAGAATTTTTTGTAGTTGAATACCAGCCCCGTGACATACTCATTTGAGCTATGTCATATCTAGAACAATATGATTTGTTGTGTTACAGTAAAAGTGCTAAGGTTACCACTTTAAATGACACATTCAAGTTAACCAAACATGCTGAACATCTACAGAAAGGAAGTTATATGTCAGGAGCTGTATGTCAGTGTCTGTTGTAAGTTTGCAGCACTAAATATTGGGTTGGCCAAAAATGTTCATTTGGGTTTTTCTGTCACATCTTATGGAAAAACCCAAATAAACTTTTTTTGGCCAACCCATTAGTTATCATGGCATAGATGAAGCAGAAACATAATAAGCAGTGAAAGTCTTTAAGACTCATGTCACCCAAAGAGAAGCATTTGGGCTGCAATGTCACAACAGACCAGAAATTTCAGGTTATCACATGGTACAACCCTCTGTAACTCTTCTTGCTTTAAAGAAGGGGGACTAACATATTTAGCAAGTTCCAGGCATTGTGATAAACCATTGGCTGTATGATGTTACATTTAACTTTCACAGTTCCCTACACTAGAAGTCTGTTTAATTATCTCCAATTTATAGTTGAACAACTCATCTTGAACAAGTTGCATAACTTGGGTAAAGTGGTGAGAATTAGTTAAGAAAGCAATGGACATGAGTTTGAGCAAACTTAGGGAGACAATGAAGGACAGAGAAGCTTGGCATGCTGCAGTCTCGCAGAACTGGACATGACTTAGAGACTGAACAACAATGATTTAGTGTATCTTGTACAATGGATGACTCTGCATTATCTGAAGCTTCATTGGTCCAAAGAGCCACCTCCCTCCTTTAGTACCAAAGAACATTCTCATGGTGCCATTTTGCTGTCTTATGACTTAAAATTACTAAGAAGACACATACTAAAATAAGGCAGTAGGAAAGGTCAAATATTTTATTGGCCTTTGAGAAATGGATAAAAAATTTAGCATTTCCTAGCCGTGTTGGGGGTTAGGAAGACTGTTAAGGAAATGAATAGTCTTTCAGAATTCAATATGAGAGATATTACCTTTGTTTAGAGGTAAATTCTACTCTGGGGAAGGTCCTGCCATTATGATGCCAGTCCTTGGCCCCAACTTTGAGGAACAGGCTCCTAAAGTTTGCACAGGGACATTCTTTGAGTGGTTAAAAAAGCTCATCTTGGTTTCCTCTAAACCCAGCATAGGCAATAACTGAACTTTTAGGAAGGGGTATTTTGATGGTATATTAGGGGCAACTTTCTGAGAATTAACAATCCCTGGAAAGTGCTACTGAAGTTACCTACTGGAAAGATTTTTATTACGAAGATGTAGTCGTTTTGTGAAAATTTAAGCCACTTTTTACATCATGGCACATTTCAAAGCATACTTTGTTAATGGCAGGCATGAGACTGAGAGGGGAAAAAGCAGCATCAGATAAGGTGTTCTACTGTGTGAAAGATCATATAATGAAGACATCCACCAGTTACTTCAGTTAGCTTTCTGCATAAACACAGATAAACGCATTCTCGCTGGCTCTCTCTTCCCCCTCTGTTAGAGAAGAGGTGGTCACACGCAGAGAGATGGGTAGACAGTGTGAGATGGGTCGAAACTGTGCAGAGTTCCAATTCCTGCTTTTGGGCACAGCTGCTGAGCCCAAGTTTATCACACAAAGAAATCAGTAAGTTTAGACTCTCAATTTACTTTCCTAAGTCGAATTTCTTTCACACTTCTGTGTAGTTTATTTTACGTGGTTTCTATCCACTTAAAAGCAAGTATGTTCACAGATTCAGTAAAATTGCCATCTGAGCGTATTTCAGTTTTTTGCACCAAAACTTTTTGAGCTTTTTACTGTCAGTGAAATGTAGATGTTGAAGCTATCTTTTGTAAATATGGGTAGAAAGAATGTTAAAGGTCGAAGAACTAATGGAAATGGAAATGATATTTTATCTTTCTGAATGACTTTATTCTTTAATTGCATGTTTAATTTTCAAGTATTTAAACGGGTTTTGATAGTTGTTCCACCAGTTTGTATCATTTTGTGTTATTATCCTGAGCGGTTGTAGAAAATATTTCTCTGTTTCATGAGTAGGATGTCTCGCTCTGTTGATATTATTTCTCTTAATCTCAGTTATGACAGACATAAACCTGCTACTAATTAGACGTGTTCTATTTTGGAGAGAGCCATTTTGCAATTCTTTAAGTAAACTTGCACAGTGCTGGGCCTAGAATAAATAAGCATTAAAAGTTACCTCCTAACTTTTTTATAATTTAAGGCATCTATTTTTAAGCACAATTGAGGCTTCCCCACAACGTCCAACAAAATGACATTTCTTTAGAGACCGGTCTCTCCTGGTCACAATCCTTGTTTTGTTTTTCTTAAATCCTTTAACATGAAGACAGTAGAATTTCTCTGTGCCTATGGGAATTAATTTGCAAGATTTTAAAATATCTAAATTCATTCCAGCAACTGCGCCTGCAGTCATTATACTGGCAGAATTCCCTGTGAAGTCAGATGGGGTCATCTGGCTGGTTGAATATCAAAGTTCTACCCTACCCCTGCACAAGGGGCCCTCCGGTTTGGTTTACACATTTCAACAGAGCATATTTTAAATACTACTTCATTATCCTTTGTATTTAAAGTTGCTGAATACATAGTTCTTAAATGAAGACACTCTGTAAAGACTTTCGAATTGGGATTAGCAACAGTCCACAGTTGGCCAAGGGTTAGAAACCAAATCGAGTTAGGATGCTGTACCAGATTTGTGGCATTTTTAGTCTAAAAGATACATTTTCGTAAAAAGGTACACTGTGGATAAACAGGTAAACTAATTAATAAAACAAGACTTTGAGATGTTTCATCTTAAGAAAAATGTTTAATTTGCATTTATAGAAAAATAACAGCAAATGATAGGTAGAGCTTATTATGTGGTACGCACAGTTTTAAGTATTTTGTGTAAATTAGCTCAGTTAAGACGCACAATAGCTACTATTACTCCTCAAGTTCCCACAAGGAAAACACCACGATATCCAGAAGTAACCCCTCCAAAGGTAGAGCTCACAGTGGTAGATTCAGAATTTGAGATCAGCTAGTCTGGCACCCCAGATCCAAACTCCTGTAATTCCTCTCAACAAATTCAATTAAAAGGACATTTTTAAATGGTTAAATAATATAAGAGATGGCATTCTGGTCAAATGGTGATCCTCCCCTTGGTTTTATACATTTTTAACTAACAATTTAAAACATGTTTTCATTCTATTTGGCACCTAATTGGTACCAAACACATATTTCTAAAGTGAATTCACTCCTATAAAAGCTTTTGAATTAGCACACACTGTGTTTTAAGGGAAGAAAACTAATGGGAAGTCTCGAGACAGAGGAAGAGATCCTGGCTGGAAATGTGGAATTTAAATTTAAAAATCATGTGTGTTTCTGTGAGAGGGAGAGGATGAAAGAGACATTGAGAGAATGAACTGCATCCACAAGACTGGATAAAGTCACATAGGGAAAGAGTGTGCATGGAAAGACAGGGGACTTCTTTGGTGGCTCAGTGAGTGGTAAAGCATCTTCCTGCCAATGCAGGGCACACGGGTTTGACCTCTGGCCTAGGAAGAATCCCACATGCCTTGGAGCGACTAAGCTGTGCACCACAACTTTTGAGCCATGCTCTAGAGCCCAGGAGCTGCAACCGTAGAGCTCACGCACCAAGATCCAATGTTCTGCAACAGGAGAAGATACTGCAGTGAGAAGCCTGTACGCTAGATGGTAGCTCCCACTCTCTGAGTCTAGAGAAAGCCCACGCAGCAAGGAAGACCCAGGACAGCCAAAGAGAAATAAATCAATTATTTAAAAAGGCAGAGAGGGCCAAGGTCAGCTCTTGGGTCCTCCAGCCTATTCCTAGGTCTGGTTGAGGAGGAGGAGGAGCTGCTGGCAAGGGTAAGGTGGAAGGACACCAGTGAAAGGAGGGAAGTACTTCAAGGAGAGCTTAATTCACTGTGTTGGTTGGTGCTGAGAAAAGTGTCCAGCAAGATGAAGGCTTAGCCTTAGCAGACATAGGTCACTGGCAACCTCCACAAGATCTGTTTGACTGGACTGGTCAGATGAAAGCCTGATTAGGGTGAACTATGAGCTATGCAGAGGTAGCTGGAGAAAGAGGTGAAACCAAGAGGGCTACTATTTTTATTTATTTTTTTAAGTTTGATTTTTTTTTTGTTGTTCATCATGGATTTTCTGGCACCAGTTTTTAATTTTTATTCACTTTTGGGTGACAGCTACAATTTTTAGATGAGAGATTTTGAGACTTGTTAATATCTCAAAGAAAAGAGATTCTCTTTTGATTCTGCACTTGATAAAAGTAACCAATGTAGGCTTCTTAAAATATTTCCATCTTTAATTTCTATGACACGATGCTTAACTTGTTTTCTTCCTACCTCCACTGGTTCATCCTCCTCTACCGTAGAGGGCTTCCATGTATGGTTGTGCAGGTTATAAACTGCAGGAACTCTGTGGGGCACAATTTCTACAAACTACCACGTGAGTGGTGATCCCAGAGTTATATTGCACACACCCTGAACAATTCTCTGTGCTGACCCTTATTTCTAGCCTCAGAACAGATTTTTATCTGAAGCATGTGGAAACCATATATGAGTATATGCTAGTACTGTGAGTCTAAGTTCAGTAACAGAGTATGGCTAACCAACACTGAAGTTGATTGCGACAGAAATAATGTTTATACTTGGATCGTGAGATCCAAGAGAAAATGTTGGATTTCTGAAACATTTCAACCTCAGTTAAAGTCATTGTCAAGAAAAGAAAAACACTTTTCTCTCTCCCTTTAACCTTCCTTTCCAAAGCAGCAAACTTAGGGAGAAAGAGCAAATGTCTACATTGAAAGTCAGTTGGCAAGCTGGGGACAAAATCCTGTAGGATCTTTAGCTGTTCAAAATGTAAGAAGCAATAGTTAAAATCTGCATGTAGTGGGGAGATAAAGAAAAACTATTTAACTAAATTAACTACAACTTGCCTAAATAAAATAATTGAAAAAATAGAATTTTCTTTCTTTTATCATCCTCCAAACTGAATATATCTATCAAAAGAGCAAGGTATATGCAATTGATAGGTATATCCTTACAGTGTAATACTATTCAGAAAAAGAAAGAGAAATGACTTATTGATAGACGTTACAACATGGGATGAATCCCATAAGAATTATCCTGAAAGAATCCAGATAGAAAAGTTTACGTTGTGTGCTTATATTTATATAAACTTCTAAAAGAGGCAAACTAATCTATAGTGACACAGAACAGATCAGTGGTTGCTTAGAGGGGAGGGAAGGCAGAAGGAAGGGATGACTGAGTACGAACAAGGAAACTTTGGGGGGATGTTTGTGTTCGTATCTTGATTGTGGTCATGGTTTCGTGAGTGTCGATGTATGTCAAAGCTTATCAAACCACACACTTTAAATATGTGCCCGTTTATTTTATGCCAGTTATACCACCCAGCTGTAAAAATATCTTAAAAGGATGTTTGGTTTTAGAATGTCTGAAAAGGATTTATGCAGCCTTTGATCTAATACCAGAAAGTGAAAGCAGAGCAAGAGGAAACATTTTGCGGGATCATAGTGAAAATATCACTGGAACGCTAGGGGAGTTACAAGACCAAGCGCCACTTTAAAGATGCAGACAAATTCTGATTGCATCTCCAATATACCTTTAAAGGAAAGTGCATTGATTTTGTAGCTTGCTGCTTAGAAGCAACACAATATTAGATCTCCTTCTCTGCTGTGACACTTTGAACTAGTTTGGGTTCAGAAGTTCATTGCTCCCACATATGTAACAGAAATTCATTCCACCTTCATCTTTGACAACATCTGTGAACAGTGTCCTTCTGGGTTTTGTGCTGTCAACTAGCTCATCTCTGATTCAGGTTCACTCTGCATTTCCTGCAGTCTGTGAACACCACCTTCAACCATTGCCTTGGCCTCATAAACAGTGAAGGAGACGATAGAACAGTAACTAACTTATAAGAACAAGAAGCAGCAGTGTCTGGCTGTACCTGTTTATTTGCTTTATCTTGATCTCTTAATACACCTGTATACCTAATACATCTGTGAAAGAATCATTAATTCTTTCTTGTTGACTGACACTGAAGACCTTAATTAACTTGCACATGTTACTGAACAAAAACAAAATGAAAAGGAGAACCACATGTTCCATGCTTTGAGATCACTGGGTGGATGTACTCTGTGTGATCTACCATCCCAGGGATTTAAACTGCTCTTGAGCAAACACACTTCATAAATTAAGACCTGGCAGGCACCCAGGAAGTGGTTAAGGTTCACTGAACTTTGGCATAACCGGCTCACGATCCATCCGTAATGTTCTCGGACTAGTTAGCTGGGTGGAGGTGAGCACATCTCAGCAGAATCATTTAGTAGTATTAGCATGATAGTAATAACATTATAGAATCAGGGATTGATTGCTGCTTCCTGATTTGGAGAAGGCACAAATTTTAAAAATGATAGAGCATGTTAACTCAGGAAGTTAAAAGCCAAGATGGAAGAATGGCTGTAATTAAGAGTTTCACTGTTGATTGAGATAGAGAATTGACAATTAGGAGAAATAAAAGTGAACTTACTTACAAAACAGAAACAGACTCACAGACATAGAGCACGAACTTGAGGTTGCTCAGGGGAAGGATGGGAGAAGGGACAGTTAGGGAATTTGTGATGGACATGTACATACTGCTATATTTGAAATGGATAACCAACAAGGACCTACTGTCTCTCCCCAAAACCCCTCCCATCCAGGGGAGTTTGGGGAAGAATGGATACATGTATATATGTATGGCTGAGACTGTTCTCCTGAAACTGCCACAACATTGTTAATTGGCTATGCTCCCATTAAACAGAAAAAAAAAATTAAAAAAAAATAAGCTTGATAGTACAAATATCTACAGTAAAGTTTGTTTTTCTTGATTCATTTCTTTAGGTGGGAGGTGCTGTTGGGCTGGGAAGTAGGCAAGAAAAGATACTATATATGCTACAATACTACTTTTCCTGGACTGTGAATTTAATTATATATTTGAAGAGTTACTATTGCATGCCTATGGAAAATTAAGCCAACTGTAAAATTGCTTGAATTCTGTTGTTGAGTATGTAATTATGAAAGGAAATAAAATAGGATCAAATATTTTTGTTTCTGGTTTTCTTTTCCTAAGTCATGGAATGAGAAGATATAGGCATCTGCTACCTCAGAATCAAAAGAAGTTAATTTTTAATTTTCTTCAACACTTAGAGGCATCTTTCAGGGCAGGGCAGAGAAATGCTGACCAACCTAAAATGAAGACAAATAAAACCCTCCAAATCCTGCTTAAGCTATCTAAATTCCTTCCGCCTTAAAAAATGTAAAATATACACTTTTAAAAAATCCAGGCTTAAAAACTGAAAATTAGATAATAACTTACTGGATTTCAAGATGATTCTTTTGGTGTTTTAGATAAGGTCAACTTTTCTTGACTTTGTCAAGGAGGCAGATAAACTTTTATATCACCCTTGCCTGTATCCCTAGGCTGTAACTTACCAACTGTAAATTCAGAACAATAGAGCAGAGGTCATGCTAGAAATATATGATGCTAGGACCAGTGAGTTTTACAAAGTTGTCCAGTGATGACCTTAGAGTATTTTCTAAGATTAATCTTAAAATGGAACACGCACAGATTATGTATTTTCATGGCAATTGTTGGGGTTTGTCTGCTTTTGTTAAATAAAATTGTTTTGGTTTTTATTTGTCTGTTTCAGGGCTCATGCCTGTTGCACAGCAGCCTGTTTATTGTGCTTCAAAACATGGCATAATCGGATTCACACGCTCGGCAGCGGTGAGAACACAGCCACAACATCTCTCTTTCTCTTTCTGGGCAAATGTGACAGATGAGCTCTATAAAGTAGAGGGGAACAGAGTTAAAATTCAGTACATTTATGGACTTCCCTGGTGGTCCAGTTGTTGAGATTCCTCGCTTCCAATGCAGGGGTGCGTGGGTTCAATCTTTGGTCAAGGAACTGAGATCACACATGCTCCGTGGTATGATTAAAAAAAAAAAAAAGCAGAAAAGTAAACAGTGCAGGTAGAGTGCATTGTATGTTTACATTTTTATGAAAAAAAAAAAAAGCCAAAATTTGCTTTAAATTTTTTTGATACATTTAGATTAAAGATAGAAAAATAAATTATACTTCAGAGTTGTTGTTCAGTCACTAAGCCGCATCTGACTCTCTGTGATCCCATGGACTGCAGCATGCCAGACTTCCTGGCCTTTCACTATTTCCCAGAGTTTGCTGAAATTAATGTCCTTTGAGTTGGTGATATTAGCTAACCATCTCATCCTTATTTATTATTAAAAATAGTTTCCAGGTAACATAAAGGACCAACTATAGAAGGCAATGCCAACCCACTCCAGTACACTTGCCTGCAAAATCCTATGGATGGAGGAGCCTGGTAGGCTTCAGTCCATGGGGTCGCAAAGAGTCAGACAGACTGAGCGACTTCACTTTTACTTTTCACTTTCCTGCATTGGAGAAGGAAATGGCAACCCACTCCAGTGTTCTTGCCTGCAGAATCCCAGGGACGGCAGAGCCTAGTGGGCTGCCGTCTATGGGGTCGCACAAAGTCGGACACGACTGACGCGACTTAGCAGCAGCAGCAGCATAGAGTAGATTGTTTTAACATGAGGTAGATTCTAAACACAGGTTACTGAAAAAATCTTTAAGGATTAAAAAAAGCAAAAAGATAGTCTTTATTTTTGAAATTGACTCCAAATTTAAAAATCATTAACTATAGACTTCCTTAAATGCTCAAGGCGTTACTTATCTTGACGATACGGTAAAAATGACTCAGAGCCTGGAGGATGGAGGAAGGGGTGAGGCTAGCTTTTACCTGGTAGCATTGTCAAGGATTCTGTCTCCATAGAGATCTAGGGTAAATGTGTGCGGAGATTAGAAAAATATTTTAGCCGTAACTGACCACATTCGTTGATAGTATGATGTACCTTAATATAATAACTGAAAAAAAGGTACAGCTTAAGTGGAGCCTGATGAACAAGGGTAAAGTAGAAGGATGATTGATTGGAGGTGTAAGCAAGACCAGACCAAAGGCGACTTATGGGTCAAGGTCATGAACTTGGACTTTATTCTAAGTATAGCCGTCATTGGGTCTTTTCTGCACAGGAGTGACAAGATTACATTTCCATGTGAAGAGGACCATTCTTGCTACTATTTAGAGAACGTATGGGAATTCCCTGGTGATCCGGTGGTTATGACTTTGCACTCTCACTGCCAGGGGTGAGGGTTCAATCCCTGGTCAGGGAACTAAGATCCCTCAGGCTGTGTGGTGCTCCCAAAGACCAAACAAAGAAAATGTATGAGAGAGGACAAAAGTAGAAGACAAAAGAGCAGCTGAGAGACCTCTGCAGTGGTTAGTCTAGTTGAGATGGAGAGAGGGGCCTGATGATGAGGAAATCGTTAATTGCAAGCAATGATAAGCATAGAGAAAGCAGATGGTGACTGGTAAATGTTCAGTCAAAAAGGAAGATGAGCAGCTGTCACACTCGTAATTGAAACTGACTGAAAATTTTAACTTGCAAAGTCTTAATCTTTAAATCAACTTTTAATGAACACATAACACTATTACAAAGCAAAGTGCAATCACGCGTGCACACTAAGTTGCTTCACTGGTGTCAGACTTTGCGACCCCATGGACTGTAGCCCGCCAGGCTCCTCTGTCCATGGGATTCTCCAGACAAGAATACTGGAGTGGGTTGCCATGCCCTCCTACAGGGGGATCTTCCCGACACAGGGATCGAACCCATGTCTCCTACAGATCCTGCATTGCAGGTGGATCCTTTACTGCTGAGCCACCAGGGAGGCAAATAAATCAAAGCAAAGCCCAGAAATGCTGCATTTACAGTTACAAGACTGGAACTTGTATAGTTGATGCTCATTATTCATTAGTTATGTTCTGTAAAATCACTTGCAAAGACTGAATTAGAGGATACTGAACTATTACTTCTAAGGGAAATGTGTGGTTAAGTTCCTGCAAGGAACTTGTCACAATGTCTTGTTCAACTGATCCACATATAGCATAGTTTTAAGTATATTTCTATTTAAAGACACCTTATTTAATATGTATTGTGTGTAATATGTATTGTATTATTAATAGCATGGCCAATAGCATTTATACCTCACACCTGAAGGAAGCTCCTCTAATGTATGTATTTTCCCCCATAAGACACATTGCAGTCTTCTTGCACTTAGAAATACTAGACAGCACTTCAGCACTATGCTTTGAGGGCATTTCAAATAGTAAAATCGCCAACAAAAAGCACAAAGATGAGAAAAACCTGGGCAAGTACCCTGAAAAGGATGCGTATTTATGGTAGAGGATCTGAAACAAGAAAGCAGAGCATCGTTTTGTTTGACCTTAGTCCACATCAGGCAACTCAAATTTCTTATTACTCTCTATCCACAGATAAACTTGAAAGCACTATGAGTATTAATTTGAGGTCTTACGAGTAAATTTTAGTAAGGAAGAAAAATGAATCTACAAACAATTGACTTACATTTTGTTTTATAAATAGTTCAGATAAAACCTATAGGTTGAAAATTAAGCCAAAAGTTGTTAGTCTGAAAATACTTAAAATTGTCTTCCTGCTACTACGAGGTCACTTCAGTCGTGTCCAACTCTGTGGGACCCCAGAGATGGCAGCCCACCAGGCTCCCCTCTCCCTGGGATTCTCCAGGCAAGAACACTGGAGTGGGTTGCCATTTCCTTCTCCAATGCAGGAAAGTGAAAAGTGAAAGTGAAGTCGCTCAGTCGTGTCTGACTCTTCGCGACCCCATGGACTGCAGCCTACCAGGCTCCTCCATCCATGGGATTTTGCAGGCAAGAGTACTGGAGTGGGGTGCCATTGCCTTCTCCGAAAATTGTCTTCCAGATAGTGCCAATTACTAAATGTCTTTAGAATAATCAAAGTCCTAAAATTTTCCACTAAAAGTATTTTTAAGCAAGTAAGAATACTTTAATACAACCCATTGCAAAGAAAACTTTGGATACCAATTCTAAAGCCTTAGCTTCTTTTTTTATTTTATTTTAAACTGTGTGTGTGTGTGGTGGGGTATAGCTGATTAGAACATTGTGGTAGTTTCAGATGGACAGTGAAGGAGCTCAGTCCTACATATACATCTTTCCGCCTAAGCCTTAGCTTCTTACCTTCAGCTTCCTGCAATGTTCAGTAGGTAAGAGTACTTTAGATAATCAAGTATTTTCAGAAGTGCCCAATACTGAATTTTTTAGAAAGTAATCAAGTGAGGCTTTGGGGAATTAGTTTACCATTTTAGTTTTGTATTCCTTTACTTTCTGCCATCAGTCAGCCTTACCATAGCCATCTTTACAGAGCTAGGATAGCTGTTTCGTGATTTTCACATCAGAGTCTTTTAACTAGCTTTAATTATCAGTTTACCCTACATGACACGTTTATGAAACTCCTGAAACCTGCAACCTTCTACTTCCAATCGACAGATGGCTGCTAATCTCATGAACAGTGGTGTGAGACTGAACGCAATTTGCCCAGGCTTTGTTGATACACCCATCCTCAAATCCATTGAAAATGAAGAAAACATGGGGAAATATATAGAATACATGGGTCCTATCAAGGATATGATGAAATACTATGGAATTTTGGAGTAAGTAAAGCTATACCTATCTTCCTTTAATATGACAAAGCAAAGGGCTATCTAGACATACGCAATCAAAAGGGAAAAAATAGCTTTTATATCTGAGAAACTCACGCGAGCTTCAAAGTTTAGTTTGGCAAAATCTCTGCAAAAAAACTTTTTTTCTGGGTTTCTGAATAGACTGTATTTATATATCATGGATTTTGTTTTTAGATGTAGAGAATGCATTATTAATACCTTCAGCCATAAGGAAGTATTTTTTTAAAAGGTGATGTTTAATTGTCTTTCAAAGAAGCGATACCTTATTTGCCTAAATTCCAAGCAATGTTTAAATATACCCTTCGTGACATTTCATGTGGCCCTTAACTTCATCCACTTTCCTAACCATGTCTGAGTTAGAGCAGTTGACATTTCACAGGATGGAGTCATTGGTATCAAATCCTGACTCCACCACCAACCACAAACTTATCCGTCAACCTCTGGGAACTTCAATTTTCTCACATGTAGAATGGGAGTGATAGTAAAACAAGCTTATAGGACTTGGAGAAGTCTACAAACAAGTTGATAAACGGAAGGTACTTAAAACAGCAGCAGATAAATAATAGACATTCAGTAAATGTTGGCTACAATTCTTTCTCCTTCTAAAATTCTTTCTCCTTCTACAATTCTGCCTCCTGAGAAATCAGTACGCAGGTCAAGAAGCAACAGTTAGAACTGGACATGGAACAACAGACTGGTTCCAAATCAGGAAAGGAGTATGTTAAGGCTGTATATTGTCACCCTGCTTATTCAACTTACATGCAGAGTACATCATGAGAAATGCTGGGCTGGATGAAGCACAAACTGGAATGAAGATTGCTGGGAGAAACATCAATAACCTCAGATATGCAATGACACTAACCTTATGGCAGAAAGTGAAGAGGAACTAAAAAGCCTCTTGATGAAAGTGAGAGAGGAGAGTGGAAAAGTTGGCTTAAAACTCAACATTCAGAAAACTAACATTGTGGCATCCAGTCTTATCACTTCATGGCAAATAGATGGAGAAACAATGGAAACAGTGAGAGACTTTATTTTTGGGAGCTCCAAAATCACTGCAATTGGTAACTTCAGCCATGAAATTAAAAGACACTTGCTCCTTGGAAGAAGAACTCTGATCAACCTAGACAGCATATTAAAAAGCAGAGACATTACTTTGCCAACAAAGGTCCGTCTAGTCAAGGCTATGGTTTTTCTAGTAGTCATGTATGGATGTGAGAGTTGGACTATAAAGAAAGCTGAGCACTGAAGAATTGATGCTTTTGAACTGTGGTGCTGGAGAAGACTCTTGAGGGTCCCTTGGACTGCAAGGAGATCCAACCAGTCCATCCTAAAGGAAATTAGTCCTGAATAGTCATTGGAAGGACTGATGCTGAAGCTGAAACTCCAATACTTTGGCCACCTGATGAAAAGAACTGACTCATTGGAAAAGACCCTGATGCTGGGAAAGATTGAAGGCAGGAGGAGAAGGGGATGACAGAGGATGAGATGATTGGATGGCATCACTGAATCGATGGACATAAGTTTGAGTAGGCTCTGAGAGTTGGTGATGGACAGGGAGGCCTGGCATTCTGCAGTCCATGGGATGGCAAAAGTCAGACATGACTGAGTAACTAAACTGACAATTCTTTAAATTTCTACTCTAAGAATATTTCTGATAGGTCTAAATTCTGCTGATAGGCTAAAGGTGGGAAAATAATCATTTAGTCAATGTAAATAATAAGGATAAATTTATGAATCCTTCCTATCAAAATAACAAGGTTAGGTGTGGACATCTACAGCAAATTTATAATTCAGTAAATATTGAATTAAAAACTCAGGTAGCAGTGCTTCATAACATACATTTCTCAATTATTTGTTAAAGGTAATAGATACTTCAAAAATAACTCAAAGTGATGTGACAAGTATGCCTTATTCTTTAATTTTAAAATATTGATTTTCCCTTTATATTTAGCCCTTCGATGATTGCCAATGGATTAATAACACTCATCGAGGATGATGCTTTGAATGGTGCTATTATGAAGATCACAACTTCTAAGGGAATTCATTTTCAAGATTATGACACAACCCCATTTCACACGAAAATGCAGTGAACATCTTAAATGTCAGCTTTAACTGAAAATAAGCGCAAATGGCATACTCCATCTTCTATTGAATATAGCTTTTTAAGTGAAATGTTACTGTTTTAAGCCTTCCTTTCACGCATGTGATGTTCATTTTCTCTAAATGATTAGTTAAATATATAGACTTTAAAAAATGAGGAACTATAAAAAATATGACATAGACCAAAGCTAGGTTTTGATCTTTATAGTCTAAACAAGGGATATTCCAGGAATATTCTGCCTTTCAGAAGATATATTTAAATTTGTGATTCATAAATGTTCATTTCTTCATAACTTCATTTTAAAACAGATACTTGAATTGTTATTTAACTCAAAGCAGATGTAAAAAGCTCATTTTGTCTCTATGTTCACACTTTAAAAGAAGGAAGCTACCTACAATGGCAAATATTTAGTAGCAATAACTTTTGCTTATGTACCATCTTTCAGCTGACTATTTCAGCTCTTTGAGAACATGGCATATTCAGGGCCCAGTAGGTAAGGAGTAAATTATTGTATGAATATATCCCAAATGAAAAAGCTAATGCATGGAAAAATGACAAAAAATAACTGGCTGAAGTGTTGATCTACTTCACCCTTCCATCTGGTGAAAACAGCTTTTCCTCTGTGCTTGCTTTAAAAATTTTGACTCCAAAAATCTCAGGAATGAAATTTTTAATAGCTACAGCAAAAAAGCATAGTTAGTAAGTGTTGTATTTAAGACACGCTTGTTAAGAAAGAAATACAAATGTATTTTTTTTTCAGATTCCTTCATTTGTGCCAATTTCAAAAATGCCTGCTTTTCAGTAAAACTATTTTTTTTCTAATCTTCATGAGTTACTCAGTGTTCTATGTATAGATGTAGAGAAGAAACCAATTTTGTGACAGCCTCAACTGAAGATGTTTTTGTGTTTTTAAAGCCATAATAACAAGAAGTAAAAATAGCTGTGGTATTTTGCCATTTTCCCTGTCAGGTATTTTAAGACAGGATCATTAAATGCACCTGCTTCAGGTAATGCTATTTGCAAGCAATAATTAATGCTAATAATAATGACATGAAAGATTTCCAAATCAATCATTTCCTTGTAGAAATTTTGAAAAGTAACTCATTCTGCCTGCTAGCTCCTAAGCTCCCAGGTGGAGCAAAATCCATCCATGTGAGATTAGTATGGATTTCTTAGAGATATTGGTGAGTTGTCAGATTATGGCTGTTTTAATTCTGCCATAGAGATCTATTACCTTCACTTTTAAGGAGTGGATTGAATATGAGGAACTGTTGTCTAAATGTCCACATACTTGAAAAACACCAAGACGCGAACATCAGTGAAAATCTAAGAAAAGTTAAGTTGTATAATTAGGCACAAGCGTGTTCATAACTTGTGGTGGTAACATACCAGTTAGTGATGTAGATATGAGGAATACCATTTATCTTACTCTGTCTTCCACTGTAATGCTCAAAGCTATAGCTTAAGCTTTTAATTTATGGAGAAGTCTTTGTACTGGTGGCCTTCACTATACATTGTGCTTTGAATTATTGTTTTTAAATCAATAAAGTATGCAGACATTTAAACCCAAATACTGAGTAAAACTGAAAAGAATGTGTTCTATTTTTTAAGATTATTTTTACATTAAAATGTTTATTCTATTAAAAAAACTTTAAATAAATCATAATGTTATATGCTGCTGTATATACTGGTTAAGAAAACTAAATAGTAAATTTTCAGGAAAGGGAGTGGTGAAATCTTAAATGGATTTTTTCAGTGAAAACCCTAATGTAAATAATTTTTTGAGCCAATTTTTCTTATTCTGTGAAGTAGGGGTCCCAAGATAGCAAAACTAAAAATATATGGGTACTGAAAAAAGATTAAAAGATTGGATAATGACACTGAAATGTCTCACACACTTAGTTGTCCCATATGAACATAATTTTATATACTTATAATAACATTTAAAATAGAAATGATTATGTGATAATTTCTAATGTTGCCCTGTGTATAAGTTTAGGACAGTGAAGAGGTCTGACAGTGTACATATTTAATAAAAATTTAAGTCACTTCACAAATTAAGTATCATTTATGAATAGCTTTTTCTTGCATGTGGTTTGCAGGGTCAGCCCCTGGTGATACAGAACTGAGCAGTGTAGTGGAAAGGAATGGATTTGAGAATAAATAGACAAATGACAGGCATGACATACATTTGATATTTTTCCTGATATTGTCCCTGCTGTAGACTTGCGCTTGTCACTTCAGTTCAGTTCAGTCGCTCAGTCGTGTCCGACTCTTTGCGACCCCATGAATTGCAGCACGCCAGGCCTCCCTGTCCATCACCAACTCCCGGAGTTCACTCAGACTCACGGCCATCGAGTCGGTGATGCCATCCAGCCATCTCATCCTCGGTCGTCCCCTTCTCCTCCTGCCCCCAATCCCTCCCAGCATAGCACCAACTAAAAGTTGTTTTTAAGAGCCATGAATAAAGTGAAAGTGAAAGTGTTAGTCGCTCAGTCGTGTCTGACTCTTTGCGACCCCATGTGCTGTGGCCCACCAGGCTCCTCTGGCCGTGGAATTCTCCAGGCAAGAATACTGGAGCAGTTTGCCATGCCCTCCTCCAGGGGATCTTCCTAACCCAGGAATTGACCGTAGGTCTCCTGCATTGCAGCTGGATTCTTTACCATCTGAGCCACCAGGGAAGCCCCCAAGGATACAATATTAAAACACATTGCTGGCCTTATTAAATCCTATCACATTTTTTTGTGTTTAACCTCTTGGGTTTAAATTAAAAGGATAAACTGGTAAATTCCTAGATTTAGGTTGACCTGAAGTAATTGCATGCTAGTCAGGCACCATTTTCTAAAATCTAAATGTATAAATTTAAGTAAATTTTTATTTCTTTGTCCTTAAATTCATATGTGTGTGAAATATACAGAGAGAGACATATAAATATATATTTGCTCCTATAGCCACAAAATAATTTTTAGAACTATGTGTCCATTGTAATTATCTAGTATGAGTAGCAGAGGATTCAGATAAACCTTGAAACTCATGATTTAACATAATAGAATTGTTTTCCTTTGGTCACACAAGAGTCCAATGCTGGTATTCAGTAAGCATGTTTCCAAAAGGTGGTTTAGACTGCTTCTGCCTTGTAGCCCCACCGTGTAGGACTCTGGAGTCATTCAAATCCAGCCAGTTGACTGGAGAAGAAAAAATGAAGAAGGTATACCTGCTTCTTAAACATTTCAGCCTGGAAATAACAGTCATTATTTTTACTTATAGCCCATTGATGAGAGCTAGTGTAAAAGCCCTACCTGAAAGCAAAAGATGCTGGGAGAGGCAGACACATACATGCCTCCCAGAAACAACTCTACACCATAGAAAGGGAGCATGAATTTTTAAGAGACAAATACATCTTTTGTCTTTGCCACATCAGCTATGTCTGTAAACCCCTCGTTCCTCACATTGAATACATTCACTCCCATTCCAGAGAAACATCCTAAAATTCCATTCAGTTACTGTACGCAACTCGGATCCAGATCTCCAGTAGCTGCACGGACCTCATTAAGATTCTGTGGCTTCTCATGATCCTGGGACAATTTATCTGGCCTGTGCATACACTCTATTGTCATAAGCAGAGAGAAAATCTACAGTCAAATCTCCCGTTTAGAAAAGGGAAGAATGGGATCACTGGTAAACCCTACAAGCAGGCACTGTGAAATCTCTGCCCCAAAGTGGGGAACTTTCTTGACTTTACTGCAGTCTTCAATTTGAGAATAACGATTAAAAAAAATTTTTTTTTATTTTTGTATTTGGGTAGAGCTGATTAACAATGTGATAGGATTGAGGGGACTCCGCCGTACATATGCATGCATCCATTCTGCCCCAAACTGCCCTCCCATCCAGGCTTCCACATAACACTGAGTAGAGTTCCATGTGTTGTACAATAGGTCCTTGTTGGTTATCCATTTTAAATATAGCAGTGTGTACATGACCATCTCAAACTCCCTAATTATCCATTCCCCCCATCCTCCCCCCCTACCCCAAAACCACAAGGCAATTCATAATTAAATGATTTTATCATTGTGCTGGAAGAGGGGGAGAGTGAGGTGGACTCTGGCTTTGCCCTAAGGGGAGTTCTTTTTACTGTATTATCCTCCATGGTTTGTTTTTTGGCTTCTTGGTTTTTCTGTTTTTGCTACCAGATCTTTGAGGAAGTGGTATCGTTTTCACACATCTATCCTGTCAATGCAAGTTTCAAAACCTGAGGGATTTTTTTCAGTCTTAAACAGTTAAAGGCTGAAAAAGTCTGGCTTATGATTTCTTTAGCTGAACAATTTGAAAAAATGTGTAGGCTTCTGATTATTTGCTTCCAGTTGATTTAAGTTGCATGAAAAATGCCCAAATATATTGAATATTCATAATTAATAATCATAATTCTTCAGCCTGATAAATTTTTTTTCTCCCCATTCCATCTCTTCTTTCAATATAAGTGCAACTACATTGAGGTAAGCCAGCTTGGAGGGAACTCAACACTTACATTTTGTGGCAGAACTCTGCATTAATGGATCTTTAATGCAGAAAACATTTCTGAATTGGACCTTTGCATTTTCAGAGTCTACAACTAGTTGAGTTTTCAACCCAAAAGTCTCCACATTTTTGGATTCTCTCTTCTCCTTTTATTTTCGTTTTTACCACAAACTAGCCTAAACCAGCCTCAACTTACCTCCTAGTTCTATTCCTTGCTAAGTGTAACCAGAGAGCACCAAAAGATATCACTAGCATTTCTTCTTCCAACCTCTTCATCTAGAAATCGGCCTGAGGAGTCAGGGAAGACAAAATACTTGTCAGATGCTTCATCTTTGCTTCACAGGATTTTTCAGCTTTGTAGTCTTAAGTATCCGCCTCCTGAGGGCTTCCCAGGTAGTACAGTGGTAATGAATCCACTTGCCAGTGCAGGAGACACAGGAGGCACGGGTTCAGTCCCTGGGACGGAGGAGCCTGGCAGGCTACAGTCCATGGGGTCGCAAAGAGTTGGATACAGCTGAGCACAACTGAGCAGCAGCACCATCTACCTGCTAAGTCAATGACACGTTTTAGGGTTGTTTGATTATTGTTGTTGTTGTGTTTGGCAGCTCTAGTTCTGGTACTGAGTGAATTAGCTAAGGTAGTGTTCAGAGCTATAAGGGATAAATCCCAAAACTGCAGGGGGTTAATAAGATAGAGTTCCTCTCAGAAAGATTTAATACAGATGTGGAGTGGGCAGCCTTCGAAGGGGCTGAGTCAAGGATTCAGCTTCCTCCCTCCCATCCTCCATCTCTAGCATCTTTTGGAGCCTCAGAGTCTACTCACGGAGTAGCCAGATGCACCTGCTTCTTATGCACTCCAACCCACAAAGCATTTGAAGACTCGCTCAGACACCCCCCTCCAGATGCAAGAGGTGGGGGTGCAGTGCTGAGAAGTGTAACCCCGGCCAGAGAACCCACTTTCCAGCAAAACACTTCTCGCTGGAAAGGGAGGGTATAAATCTTTGGTAAAAAGCTAGCCATCTCTGCCATACTGCTCTCAGTTTTAAGTTAAAACATCTGATGTATGGCTTCCAGGTTGAACACATGGAAATGTGAAGAGAGAAGGCTGGAGAGGTCACAACAGCTGTGCACTGTTTTCTCTTTCCTTGTCCTGTGCATTGTTCCATCTAGCTGTTCCTGAGTTATATCTTTTTATAATAAACCAATTCTCTTAAGTGAATAAATATACAAGTTTAAATCACTACAAAGTATGTACTTTTGCATATTTTAAATATTGGCATTTAAAAATATCCAATGGGAAAAATAAGCACCATGACCACTTTATGCATATCATCTGCTCTAAAATTCAAGAATAAATATTTTTGGAAATGTCAGAATTTTTATGTTTTTTTTAATTGTTTAGCTCATACTCATATCTTCTATAGCATTTTATCCTAAAGAATGCTTTCCTGGGAATTATTGTATGACCATCACTCTTTGCAACAAGTGTAAATACACACAAATTAAAAATTAATTTTTGTTTTGCATATAAGGCTCTAGATGGTAAAAAATTTCCTTTGGATTTGGTAACATTAAAATGAGTAATAACAAGTATATTAAATTTTTATAAGTGATAATTATTCTTAAAAGCACAATGCATCATTATTAATATATATAATCTTTTAAAAATATTAAAAATCCAAGTCCGCTTTCAAAAAATACAATACATTAGAAATGTATATGGAAACTGAGATTTTCCCCCAAATTATTCATGTATTCAAGAATAGATATAAATAGTACTTGTAGATAAAATAAGCATCAGTATCAAATCTATTCCTATTATAACTTCAAGATTTAAGAAACTTTGTAAATAAATAGCTGGGAATAAAAGGAGTTTTGTTGTCTTCTTTGAATTCTCTCTGAATTTTATTTCAAAAGCATACAATAATCTGTCCTCAAAAAGGTGTTGTTTTTGAAATCTATTAACTGACAACTCAGTTACTTCCTCCTTCAACTCTTATTGAAAGTAAAGAAAGGTCAGTTTTCCTGCCAAAGGATTTGTTATCCTTTATTTGGGGTCTGTGAGTGTCCCAATTGCCGAGAAGTGTAACAGAATGGCTATCCAAAATGTGCTGAATATCTGGTTTGCCATCCTAGGTTGCTGATATATATAAAGACTAACTACCCCTTTGCCTGTTAGCACCTGATTTGGTCTAGTCAACAGGAGGCTCTCAAAGCAGGCTGGAAGACTAAAGAAAGTGAGGTTAGGCTACTGTTCTTTGGCTTCATTCCTGAGCTATTGGTGTCAGCATCTGTCAGAGAGTCCTTCCCCACCACCCCACCACCCCCCAGCTCCACACAATGCATCGGTCCTGGTGACCATTCTCTCCTTTTCTCCTCCAGGTCCAAGGGTGGTTGTTATGTACTGCAGTTCCTACCCCTTGTGGTTTCCCTGAACACCACAGATAACTTTATAAATAAGGTTTTACTAAACTCGCTTCAAACTGCCCAGTTTGAGAGAATGCCATTTCTTTCCTACCAGAACTATTACTAATAAACTGAACTTATCAAAAGACTGTTAGCTATAGCTGTTACTCTTTCACTCAATAGCACCCTGTCGATGAAGTTTAAATTAGGTGAAACGGGTAAAACACTTCACACTATTAAAAATAAAATGAAAATTCTTGAATAAAACTTTAGGAATAAAAACAGGTTCTTTAGAAAATGAAAAGATAGTACAAGGATATTATTAACAAATTACAATAGTAAGTTGGAATATTTACATTAAATGGGAAAACACCTAGAAATATACAACTTATTCAAATGGACTCAAGAAGGGAAAGAAAATTGGATTAGTTAGATAACTACTAAAGGGATTGCAAACTAGCCAATTTATTTATCTATAATTAAATAATTCCCATAAAAAAGTCTTTACCCGGATGGCTTCACTGGTTAATTCTCTCAAATATTTAAGGGGGAAGCAATTCCAACATTACACTGATTTTTTCAGAGGTCAATTCCAACTTATAACCTTGATTTCAAAATATTGATCTTAAAAATGAAACAGCTGATTATTTTACCAGCAAAAATGGGTTTACTCAGGAATATCAAAGAAACAGCAATTTGGGAAAAACAAACTATGGAAATAGCTGTTGGCAAGTCCAAGACAATGAAAAGGAAAGTTGAAAAAGGGCAAGTTGAAAGGGATTGTTTTGAACAAAAGTCTATTGGAGAAAAGTGAGTGTTTAGGGTGATGATGGTTTCTCACTAAAAGTTGGCTTAAAGCTCAACATTCAGAAAATGGAGATCATGGCATCCGGTCCCATCACTTCATGGGAAATAGATGGGGAAACAGTGGAAACAGTGTCAGACTTTATTTTTTGGGGCTCCAAGATCACTGCAGATGGTGATTGCAGCCATGAAATTAAAAGACGCTTACTCCTTGGAAGAAAAGTTATGACCAACCTAGATAGTATATTCAAAAGCTGAGACATTACTTTGCCGACTAAGGTCTGTCTAGTCAAGGCTATGGTTTTTCCAGCAGTCGTGTATGGATGTGAGAGTTGGACTGCGAAGAAAGCTGAGCGCCAAAGAATTGATGCTTTTGAACTGTGGTGTTGGAGAAGACTCTTGAGAGTCCCTTGGACTGCAAGGAGATCCAACCAGTCCATTCTGAAGGAGATCAACCCTGGGTGTTCTTTGGAAGGAATGATGCTAAAGCTGAAACTTCAGTATTTTGGCCACCTCATGTGAAGAGTTGACTCATTGGAAAAGACTGTGTTGCTGGGAGGGATTGGGGGCAGGAGGAGAAGGGGACGACCGAGGATGAGATGGCTGGATGGCATCACTGACTTGATGGACGTGAGTCTGAGTGAACTCCGGGAGTTGGTGATGGACAGGGAGGCCTGGCGTGCGGCGATTCATGGGGTTGCAAAGAGTCGGACACGACTGAGCGACTGAACTGAACTGAGTTGCTGAGATTGTCAGTTTGCTATAGGAGACACACATCTCTCCCTGTTGGGGCCTGTGATTGATGGCTCTTTCCTGTTGGTGATTCTTCTGTTGGGATGCGTGATTGACAATTCTTCCTATAATAGACATCAGGTGGTACTGCCTGAGAGTTCCCCCTTCTGGCTTCCTGACTGTCTTAGTGAGGTTTTTCTTTATGTTTTAATTTAATTTTTTTAAATAGGAGGTTTTGTTATTGTTGTTTTATTTATTTATTGGTCATACTACATAGCATGTGGGATCTTAGTTCCCCAAGCAGGGACTGAAACCTTGCCCCCTGCATTCCTGCATTGGAAGCATGGAGTCTTATCCAGTGGACTACCAAGGAAGTCCCTGAGGTTTTCCTTTATTAATTTTCACCAAAACCTGCCAAAGATATTATCTTAAAAAGCATAGACCATAACACTTTTTCTGTAATAAACATAAACACAAAAATTCCAATGAGTTAGCAAAACAATTCTTCCACATCAAAACAATAGCAGAAATCAAAAAGTTGATTAGTATGGTAATTAAATTTAGTCTAATATTTAAATTAAATCAGTGAAATTATCATATTAAAATTGTAATGAAAATATATGAAAGCACAAATGTTAAAGAGTACACAGTTAAGGTATTTATATTTTCTAAAATTTGCTGAAACCACTAATTAATATTAGATATCAATAAATCAAGCATGCCTAGGGTAAAATATGATAAATCATATATAGTTCAGTTTGCTCGCTCAGTTGTGTCCGACTCCTCACAACCCCATGAATCGCAGCATGCCAGGCCTCTCTGTCCATCACCAACTCCCGGAGTTCACTCAGACTCATGTCCATCGAGTCTGTGATACCATCCAGCCATCTCATCCTCTGTCATCCCCTTCTCCTCCTGCCCTCAATCCCTCCCAGCATCAGAGTCTTTTCCAATGAGTCAACTCTTCCCATGAGGTAGCCAAACTACTGGAGTTTCAGCTTCAGCATCATTCCTTCCAAAGAAATCCCAGGGCTAATCTCTTTCAGAATGGACTGGTTGGATCTCCTTGCAGTCCAAGGGACTTTCAAGAGTCTTCTCCAACACCACAGTTCAAAGGCATCAATTCTTCAGCGCTCAGCTTTCTTCACAGTCCGACTCTCACATCCATACATGACCACAGGAAAAACCATACCCTTGACTAGACGGACCTTTGTTGGCAAAGTAATGTCTCTGCTTTTCAATATGCTATCTAGGTTGCTCATAACTTTTCTTCCAAGGAGTAAGCGTCTTTTAATTTCATGGCTGCAGTCAGCATCTGCAGTGATTTTGGAGCCCCCCAAAATAAAGTCTGACACTGTTTCCACTGTTTCTCTATCTATTTCCCAGGAATTGATGGGACTGGATGCCATGATCTTCGTTTTCTGAATGTTAAGCTTTAAGCCAACTTTTCACTGTCCACTTTCACTTTCATCAAGAGGCTTTTTAGTTCCTCTTCACTTTCTGCCATAAGACTGGTGTCATCTGCATATCTGAGGTTATTGATATTTCTCCCAGCAATCTTGATTCCAGCTTGTGCTTCTTCCAGCCCAGCGTTTCTCATGATGTACTCTGCATATAAGTTATATAAGCAGGGGGACAATACACAGCCTTGACGTACTCCTTTTCCTATTTGGAACCAGTCTGTTGTTCCATGTCCAGTTCTAACTGCTGCTTCCTGACCTGCATATAGGTTTCTCAAAAGACAGGTTAGGTGGTCTGGTATTCCCATCTCTTTCAGAATTTTCCACAGTTTATTGTGATCCACACAGTAAAAGGCTTTGGCATAGTCAATAAAGCAGAAATAGATGTTTTTCTGGAACTCTCTTGCTTTTCCATGATCCAGCGAATGTTAGCAATTTGATCTCTGGTTCCTCTGCCTTTTCTAAAACCAGCTTGAATATCAGGAAGTTCACGGTTCACGTATTGCTGAAGCCTGGCTTGGAGAATATTCAGCATTACTTCACTAGCATGTGAGATGAGTGCAATTGTGTGGTACTTTCAGCATACTTTGGCATTGCCTTTCTTTGGGATTGGAATGAAAACTGACCTTTTCCAGTCCTGTGGCCACTGCTGAGTTTTCCAAATTTGCTGGCATATTGAGTGCAGCACTTTCACAGCATCATCTTTCAGGATTTGAAACAGCTCCACTGGAATTCCATCACCTCCACTAGCCTTGTTCGTAGTGATGCTTTCTAAGGCTCATTTGACTTCACATTTCAGTATGTCTGGCTCTAGATGAGTGATCACACCATTGTGATTATCATGATCATGAAGATCCTTTTTTTAAATCATATATAACTGGTAAGCTAACTGAGAATAAATTTTAATAATAATTATTTGATAAGTACAAACAATTGAAGAAAAAAACAGTACATTTAATGGTGAACCCAATAGAACGATATTAGGTGTTTCAGTGTGCAAATCCTAATATGTCATCCTACACTTCTCTTTATAACCTCCATTGGTTTCCCTCTGAGGTTAAGACAAAATTCTCACTTGAGTTATTGTCAGGAAGATAGAATAGACAAAGTTTTCTCCAGGAAACAGAACTGTAAATAAGTGGAAGTCCAACGGTTGCAATTTAAGGTACCATCAGAATTAGGATACTGGAAAAAGTCAGTTTTCATTCCAATCCAAACAAAGGCAATGCCAAAGAATGTTCAAACTACCATACAATTGTGCTCATTTCACATGCTAGCAAGGTTATGCTCAAAATCCTTCAAGCTAGGCTGCAGCAGTATGTGAACTGAGAACTTCCAGAGGTACAAGCTGGGTTTAGAAAAGGCAGAGGAACCAGAGATGAAATTGCCAACATTCATTGGATCATAGAGAAAACAAGGGAATTCCAGGAAAACACCTCCTTCTCGTTCATTGACTACACTAAAGCCTTTGACTATGTGGATCACAACAAATTAGAACGTTCTTAAAGAGATGGGAATACCAGACCACCTCACCTGTCTCCTGAAAACCTGTATGTGAGTCAAAAAGTAACAGAACCAGACATAGAGCCAGTTTGAACTTGAATGGTTCAAAATCAGGAAAGATTGAAGGCAAAAGGAAAAGGAGATTGTAGAAAATAAGATGCTTAGATAGCATCACTGACTCAGTGAACATGAATTTGAGCAAACTCTGAGCGATAGCAAAGGCAGAGGAGTCTGCCTTGCTGACGTCTTTGGGTCATAAAGAATCAGACATGACTTAGTGACTGAACAACAACAATGAAAAATCGAATGCATTTGCCCTGGAAGCAGACAGTTCATTGCTCAGTGAGATGATTGAAGCTGATGCCCACTAGCCCCTCATTAGAAACCTCATGCACAGCATTTCTACCTACGTGAGAAATTGAACCAAAAGAGCTCTATATCTCTTTTAAACTTTATTTCTATTCTGTGCACTACGTAATGGTCTTTGCAGTAAAGTTTATACAAAGTAAATATGATCCATGGTAATACTTTTCTTAATCACAAAATATTGTTATGAGATTCCTGCACTAGTTTGCTTCCTTTCTATCTTTTTTTAAATGTCTGGTTTCCCCTGTCTATCTCACATATGGAGGCTTTCCAAAACTCTGTGGCCCTACACAGGCTTTTCTGTGGCTTCTAACCCCATCATACAGCCAAGCGTCTACTTTCAGCCTCTGGCAGGACATTCTTAAATGAACATCATAATGGCCACCTAACAGGATAAATCCAAAGATTATTTTATTCAGATTTTGTGGCAAAAGGCTCACAAAATGTTAGTTGATGAATGGCCTGCTCCATTCTTCCTGCCCATGGGAATGGGAGGGTTCCTTGAAAGAAGGATGTTTTGAGCATCGGTTTTCTTAAGGAAATTTTATCATCCTTATCTGATGGCTGCTCAAGTATTATGGCAAAAATGATCTTTTTTGGTTGCTTCCTCTTCCTGTATCTTATCAATGAGGGGATGTTGTAAGTTTGTAGGAATAGCACAAACAGACACCTAGGGTTTTATATGGATGAATAAGCTGCTTTATATGAAATTGAGTCAGAAAGTGGGATCTTTCTAGTCTATGATATTTTGTTTCTCTCATCCCTCTGATTCACTTCCACTGCCCCAAATCAAGTTCTCATAACATCTTACATGTGCTAATTTACTTTTATTTTTCTCATTAACTGCTCTCAAGTCTTCAGAGTCTTTCCTAGTCTATTAATCCTAAATACTGAGTTAGTGTAACATAACACACGTTCCATTTAGGTCACCTCCCATCTCAGACTCTTCTGCCTCCTATTTCCAGAGGCACAAAATCCAGATCTTCAGCTGAACATTCCAGATGTTTCTCAATCAAACCACTGCTAATCAGTCCTGCTTTATCTGGGTTCATCCTTATCAAATTATAGGCTTCCTCAAATCCACCCTGACCCCACCCTGGCTTTGGCTTCTTATCGTTCCTTTTTATCCTCATTTATAAATCTCCCTCATATTGAAGAGAGTAAAAGAATATGCCAGGGGTATGCTTCAGATAGAATTCCTGCAAGTGAAAGAATTTTAAAATTGGGAAAAGGGGGAGGGAATAATGGAGGTCTTAAGGTAATTTGGGTAAAATTTTTGGATACATTTCATAAAAATATGGTTTCCATATTTAGCCTAGTATAAAAACATAAGGAACAGATTTCTGAATCTAATTGTCTGCCTACAGATGTTTGCCATCATTGTGAATTCACATTCAACTGAACAATGAATAAGATTTTCTTATAATCACAGCATTAAATACCTTCATGTGGTTCCCAATACCTCACTGGTTAAATGCTTATCACATAAAGTGCTTATTGTTAATACTTGCTGGTTTACCTGAACTGTTTAGTGACGGGGGCTTATCAGTCATCATCCAATATATTCCATCCAACATAGGACTTGATCCCTGACTATTCCTTCTTCTTGTGTTCTAAAACATCTAAAACAAGCCAGGCACCACTGCTGTGGGGTTGCTCTGTCACCCAGCATCATTTCACACACAGACGACAGAGCCCTGTGTGATCTCTGCTTCCCATTATCTTTTTCATCTTATTATAAGTTGTGGTGAGTGACTAACAACAATTACTAAATTCCAAACAGTCCTATTTTTTTTGTCATTGCTGTAAAATATTTAAAACTTAAAAAAAAAAACAAACTAAGAACAGTAACACTATTTGTCAAGCTCTTCATGCACAGACACGCAAATGCACGGCTTGATTGGGTAGAAAGAAAGAAGAGAAATGGCAAACTTCCAATAAAACTTTCCTTTTCAAAAATAATTTTTATTGGAGTGTAGTTGATTTACAATACTGTGTTAGTTTCAGGTGTACAGCGAAGTGAGTCAGTTTGCATATATTCACTCCCTTTAGGATTCTTTTCTAATATAGGTCCTTAGATGCTTGAATAGAGTTTCCTGTGCTATACAGTAGGTCCTCATTAGTTATCTATTTTACGTGTGTTAGTGTATATATGTTCATCCCAATCTCTCAATTTATCACTCCCACCCCCTTGGGAACCATAAGTTTGTTCTCTACATCTGTAACTAGTTCTAAAATTTTCTCTTTTATTTATTTTTTTAAATTGCATTTACTTGGCATTTGCTGCTGACAAGAATCTACACTTAGGAATCTTAGGGCTTCTTAGTGCTGCAAATTAGTGTGCCATCCCAAGACTGCTGCCTTTAGAAGACAAGACAAGTGGCTAAAACTTCTGCAGGAAAAGTGGTAAAACTTAAATTCCTTTCATCAAAACCATTAAAATAGCTTTGTATGTCTGGAATTTGTTGTAGTTGGTCTTTCAAAATCTTTTACAATACTGTGTTTTAGCGTTGAGATCAGGTGTCCACTGAGCATGAAGTTGTACTTGAGGTAGCAGTCTGTGCATCAATTTTATTCATCCTTCTGCAGCTTTAGGAAATTCTTCTTCTTTAGACTCCATCCTTCTAACTCATTTGTAGAGGTTTCTAAGGCAAATGCTAGTATCTTTGTTTCATTGAGGTAGTTACATGCATTGACTGGCGATTCAATTCACATGATGTTATACATCTTCAAATGAATTCTTTTAACGGCTGAGTAATACTCATTGTGTATATGTACCACTGCTTTCTTATCCATTCATCTGCTGATGGACATCTAGGTTGTTTCATGTGTCTCTTTCAATTCTGGTTTCTCGGTGTGTATGCCCAAGTGGGATTGCATTCAGTGTAGCATTTATTGCTTGCAGATTTTTGGATCGCAGCCATTCTGACTGGTGTGGTCTGAGAGTGTTTTGCCTATGTTCTCCTCTAGGAGTTTTATAGTTTCTGATCTTACATTTAGATCTTTAATCCACCAGCATTTTATAGAAGAGAAGAGGCTGAGTCAGCCCCAGAGGAATTCTTAAAGCTTCCCTAAGTCCATCCCTATTGATGTTCTCCCATTTTGTTGTTGTTTTAGTCACTAAGTAGTGTCTGACTCTTTGTGACCCCATGAACTGTAGCCCGCTAGGCTCTTCTGTCCATGGGATTTTCCAGGAAAGAATACTGGAGTGGGTTACCATTTCCATCTCCAGGAGATCTTCCCAGTCCAAGAATCCAACCTGCATCTTATGCACTGGCAGGCAGATTCTTTACCACTGAGCCACCAGGGAAGCCCTTTCTCCCCTTCTACAACAAAACTGAATGTCAATAAAGCAGAAAACTTATCTTTTTTTAACTCTCTCCTGTTTAACTTATAGTCAATCAATCCTGTTGTGTTTCAGCTTGTGACAAATCTTACTTTAAAGATGTTTCGACCTGCATGTTAAACATTAAAGCAGTAAAGGACCTTTCTATTTTTCCCTGTCCTTCTATCTCAAGAAAGAGACAAATTTGCTTTACTTTAATATAATGCTCTGTTAAAGAGAAATTTGTAAGGAAAACTAAATAATTTTCTCTGAAAATTCAGGGCTCTGAAATGGGATATCCACTGAGTGAATTTTTAAGTTTAAATTACATTTAATATTGTAAATGCCAAGAATATAAATAGATCTACTTTCAGATACATATATTTATTGGATAACTTCCTTGTTTCAAGCACAGCCCTAAAAACCAAGCCGGCAAGGATGAATAAATGTGTTTGCCTTCAAGGAGCTCACAATCATGTTTGGAAAACAAGCATGCAGAGGAAAAAATTACAATTCCAGATTATAAAGATTGTAACAGATTTATGTACCAGATAGATAAGGAAGTTATAATGGAAACTCTGTTTAAAGGAGCGACTTTGTAAAAAAAAGGAGACTCTTGAGCCCAACTTTAATAGATTTTCATGAATTTGGCAAAAGATGTTTCAAGGAGAGGGAAAGTGCATAGAGTTGGTTCAACAAACTGTAAGCAGTTCCTTATGAGTTCAGGATGAAATGTAGGGTTGAAAGCTGGTGTGAAGCATCCTGTCATTCTAAGGGATCTACAATTTATTTTGGCAGTAGGGGACCTTTCATGAATGTTGAGTCAGTCCTAATGAGGTGAATGAATCTAGAGACTATTATACAGTGAAGTAAGTCAGAAAGAGAAAGACAAATATTATATATTAACGCATGTGTATGGAATCTAGAAAGATGGTACTGATGATTCTGTTTGCAGGCCAGCAATGGAGATGCAAACGGAGAACAGGTTTGGGGACACAGTGCCAGAAGGAGAGATTAGGACAAACAGAGACAGTATCACTGAAACATAAGCATTCAGTCAGTTCAGCCGCTCAGTCGTGTCCGACGCCTTGCAACTCCATAACTGCATGAGGCTAGGCTTCCCTGTCCATCACCACCTCCTGGAACCTGCTCAAACTCATGTCCATCCAGTCGGTAATGTCATCCAAACCATCACATCCTCTGTTGTCCCTTTCTCCTCCTGCCTTCAATCCTGCCCAGCAACAGGGTCTTTTCCAATGAGTCAGTTCTTCACATTAGGTGGCCAAAGTATTGGAGCTTCAGCTTCAGCATCAGTCCTTCCAGTGAATTTTCAGGGTTGATTTTTTTTAGGATTGATTGGTTTGATCTCCTTGCTGTCCAAGTGACTTTCAAGAGTTTATCCAACACTGCAGTTCAAAAGCATCCATTTTTCAGTGCTCAGCTTTCTTTATGGTCCCACTCTCACATCCATACATGACTACTAGAGAAACCATAACATTGACTAGATGGACCTTTGTTGGCAAAATAATGTCTCTGCTTTTTAATATGCTGTCTAGATTTGTCACAGCTTTTCTTCCAAGGAGCAAGTGTCTTTTCATTTCATGGCTGCAGTCACCATCTGCAGTTGCAACCCAAGAAAATAAAGTCTGTCACTGTTTCCATTGTTTCCCCATCTATTTGCCTGCCGTCAATGGGTCACACAGAGTCGGACATGACTGAAGCGACTTAGCAGCAGCAGCAGCAGCAGATAGCATATTGAAAAGCAGAGACATTACTTTGCCAACAAAGGTCTGTCTAGTCAAGGCTATGGTTTTTCCTGTGGTCATATATGGATGTGACAGTTGGACTGTGAAGAAAGCTGGGCACCGAAGAATTGATGCTATTGAACTGTGGTGTTGGAGAAGACTCCTGAGAGTCCCTTGGACTGCAAGGAGATCCAACCAGTCCATTCTAAAGGAGATTAGCCCTGGGTGTTCCTTGGAAGGAATGATGCTGAAGCTGAAACTCCAGTATTTTGGCCACCTCATGCGAAAAGTTGACTCATTGGAAAAGACTCTGATGCTGGAGGGGATTGGGGGCAGGAAGAAAAGGGGACGACAGAGGATAAGATGACTGGATGGCATCACCGACTCGATAGATGTGAGTTTGAGTGAACTCCAGGAGTTGCTGATGGACAGGGAGGCCTGACATGCTGCGACTCATGGGGTCGCAAAGAGTCGGACATGACTGAGTGACTGAACTGAACTGAATGGGACCAGATGCTATGATCTTCGTTTTTTGAATGTTGAGTTTTAAGCCAGTTTTTTCACTCTCCTCTTTCACTTTCATCAAGAGGCTCTTCAGTTCCTCTTTGCTTTCTGCCACTAGGGTAGTGTCATCTGCATATCTGAAGTTATTGCTATTTCTCCTTGCAGTCTTGATTCCAGCTTGTGCTTCATTGCCTGGCATTTCACATGATGTACTCTGTATATAAATAAGCAGGGTGACAATATACAGCCTTGACATAAACCTCTCCCAATTTGGAATCAGTCTGTTGTTCTGGTTCTAAGTGTTGCTTCTTGACTCACGTACAGGTTTCTCAGGAAGCAGGTAAGGTGCTCTGGTATTCCCATCTCTTTCAGAGTTTTCCACAGTTTGTTGTGATCCACACAGTTAAAGGCTTTAGCTTAGTCAGTGGAGCAGAAGTAGGTGTTTTTCTGGAATTCTCTTGCTTTTTCTGTGATCCAACAGATGCTGGCAATTTGATCTCTGGTTCCTCTGCCTTTCTAAATCCAGCTTGAACATCTGAAAGTTCTCAGTTCACGTACTGTTGAAGCCTGGCTTGAAGAGTTTTGAGCATTACTTTGCTAGCATGTGATAGGTGTGCAGTGGTACAGTAGTTTGAAAATTCTTTGACATTGCCTTTTTTGGGGATTGGAATGAAAGCTGACCTTTTCCAGTCCTTGGCCACTTCTGAGTTTTCCAAATTTGTTGGCATATTAAGTGGAAAACATCATCATCTTTTAGGATGTGAAATAGCTCAACTGGAGTTCCATCACCTCCACTAGCTTTATTTGTAGTAATGCTTCCAAGGGCCACTTGACTTTGCACACCAGGATGTCTGACAAGTGGCAACTTGCTGTGTGACACAAGGAGCTCAACCCAGTGCTCTTTGACAACCAAGAGAGGTGGGATGCCGTGGGAGATGGGAGAGGGCTTCAGGAGGGAGGGGAAGTATGTACACGTGTGGCTGATTCATGTTGATGTATGGCAGAAAGTAACGCAATATTGTAAAGCGACTATTCTTAAATATTTAAAAAGAAATAGTACAGGTGTTTTTGCATTTGAGAAGATGATTTTGAGATGACTTCAGAATGGAATAGATAAAAGTTGACCTGAAAGCCTGGGTAACTAAGTGGGAAAACTAAGTGGGAAAACTCCATAGGATAGATGATAGCAAACTCAGTACATCCAGTAACCATGGAGATGAAGATATAAACACAGACAGGGCACAGTTAGGAATCAGAATAGTGGTGCCATGTGGGAAGTGAGCTGTGACAAGGGGGACAACTCAAAATTTTAAGACCACTAAGTTAAAGAAAGCATCCACAGCATCATTAAAATGCAACAGTATTATTAGCAACCTTGAACCAGAATCACTTTTTTTTTTGACACATTTTGAAGTTATTTCCTTCGCAGCCACCTGAGGCAGGGCTCAAATATCAAATCTGTTTTTAATAAACAGAGAAATTGACACATCTGTGATAAAAGCATGGCAGGTCAGGAATAAAACTCTCAGTCTCATCACTCCCATCCTGGAGAGTTTTTCTAACTCTCCTGTGTGTATGTGTGTGCGTGTGCATGTGTGTGCACCAGCGCGTGCCCAGTCGTGCCCAGCTCTTTAGCCACTCCATGGACTGTAGCCTGCCAGGCTTCTCTGTCAATGGGATTTTATAGGCAAGAAAACTGGAGTGGGTTGCCATTTCTTCCTGCAGGGGATCTTCCTGACCCAAAGATCAAACCCTTATCTCCAGTTTTGTAGCAGATTCTTTACTGCTGAGCCATCAAGGAAGTCCTTTGTCTCTCGTAGTTAGTATTGTTAGAGATGAGAGTGTCTCTAGTCTGTGTTTCACAAACTACATTTCTGCACAAGAGATTCTAGGGAAAAACATGAGTTCACCCTCTTGGTTTCAAGAGAAAAAAATTATAAGGACACTAAGATGTATTTCATAACTTATGGGCAGCTGATGACAGGAGCACTTGGGATCAAGACCTCAAAGTATTAGCACTGCCCCTTTTCCTCATCTATTTGAATCTTCTTTGTCTCTCTCTCTCTCTCTGAAGATTTGCTTTTATGAATGTCAGGCTTCAGTTTCTCTGAGAGCACTAATTTTTTTTTTTTAAAGAAAGAACAAATAGTAACTATTGGGATTCTCTTAAATTGATATTTAATTTATTAAAGTAAAAAATCCTAGGGAAATTCCCTGGCAGTCCAGTGGTTAAGACTCTGTGCTTCTAATGCAGATGGTGGGGGCTTGATCCCTGGTTGGGGAAATAAGATCCTACAAGCTTGTGGTGCTGCCCCCAAAAAAGTAAATATTCTAAAATTTAGTTTCCCTTAGGCTCTTAATCTTATTGTTTATAGATAGATAGACATAGAGAAATAGATATATAGATAAACATCATAAATTTGTATTTATACCTTCAGAAGTTAACAATGACTTTCAAACTGGCCTTTGATTGATGTTTGGATCCCTCAAGTTACAGAACTCACTAAACAAGGTTTCTTACAAATTCAGTTCAGTTCAGTTCAGTTCAGTTGCTCAGTCGTGTCTGACTCTTTGTGACTCTGTGGATTCCAGCATGCCAGGCCTCCCTGTCCATCACCAATTCCCAGAGTTTACTCAAACTCATGTCCATTGAGTCGGTGATGCCATCCAACCATCTCATCCTCTGTCATTCCCTTCTCCTCTTGCTTTCAATCTTTCTCAGCATCAGAATCTTTTCCAATGAGTCCATTCTTTGCGTCAGGTGGCCAAAGTATTGGAGCTTCAGCTTCAGCACTGGTCCTTACAATGAATATTCAGGAATGATTTCCTTTAGGATGGACTGGTTGGATCTCCTTGCAGTCCAAGGGACTCTCAAGAGTCTTCTCCAGTACCACAGTTCAAAAGCAACAATTCTTCAGTGCTCAGCTCTCTTTATAGTCCAACTCTCACATCCATACATGACTAGTGGGGAAGCCATAGCTTTGACTAAATGGACCTTTGTCAGCAAAGTAATGTCTCTGCTTTTCAATATGCTGTCTTGGTTAGTCATAACTTTTCTTCCAAAGAGCAAATGTCTTTTAATTTCATGGCTGAAGTCACCATCTGCAGTGATTTTGGAGCCCCCAAAAGAAAGTCTCTCACAGTGTCCCCATCTATTTGCCATGAAGTGATGAGACTGGATGCCATGATCTTCGTTTTCTGAATGTTGAGTTTTAAGCCAACTTTTTCACTCTCTTCTTTCACTTTCATAAAGAGACTCTTTAGTTCTTCACTTTCCACCATAAGGGTGGTGTCATCTGCATATCTGAGGTTATTGATATTTCTCCCAGCAATCTTGATTCCAGCCTGTGCTTCATCCAGCCCAGAATTTCTCATGATGTACTCTGAATATAAGTTAAATAAGCAGGATGAACATATACAGCCTTGATGTACTTCTTTCCTAATTTGCAACCAGGTGCCTTTATCATTTTAGACAACATTCATAAGATTGGGGTATTTGTTGCCTAATCCGACCTGACTTGACAAGCAAAATTTCCTCCAGGTACTTTCTCAAGTATTTAAACTACTTTAGTAAACCCAATACTATATCAAACTCATAAATATGACAAACCTGAAATTCCCTCAAGAATTTCAGAAGTCATTAAAGTTTTAGAAAAAAAGCCTTTCCTATTGTAAGGTTGCTGCTGAACCACGAAAGACACCAGGATTCTTGGCCTCCGGAGGAGAAGAATTCAATCCGGGGCCAGAGATGAGGCTTGATCACTCAGAGCTTTTGTGTAATAAAGTTTTATTAAAGTATAAAGGAGATAGAGAAAGCTTCTGACATAGACATCAGGAGAGGGCAGAAAGAGTATCCCCTCACTAGTGTGAGCAATGGAGTTCTATACTTTTTAATTACTTATTACAGTGAATCAAAAAAATGTCTGGAGGTTGTAAAGACCTCACTAGACCCACTCCCATAATTTACTTTTTAAGATAACAGGATTAACCAGAAGGTTTTTTTCCAGATACTGTCCTCAAGAAGGATACATTATTGTTATATAATCCTAAGGAATGTAGAGGGGAAAAAAAACATTTGTCCTTTCTTCCTCCTTAAGAATTTCAGACCCATCTCTCCTTGGGGACCCCTGGACTTCTTATCAACCTGCCTAGGAATTGACTCTCTCACTATTTGGCCACATACACCACAAGTTCAAATCAATTGTTTAATTGTAATTTTAAAGTTGACACAGGGGGACAGAAAGGGTGGGATAAACTGACAGAATAGTACTGACATATGTTCACTACCATGTGCAAAATAGATAACTAGTGGTGAACTTGACTGTATAGATCACAACAAACTGTGGAAAACTCTTAAAGAGATGGGGATACCAGACCACCTTATGTGCCTCCTAAGAAACCTGTATATAAGTCAAGAAGCAATAGTTAGAACCAGACATGGAACAACAGACTGGTTCCAAACTGGGAAAGGAGTACATCAAGGCTGTATATCACCATCCTGTTTAACTTATATGCAGAGTACATCATGCGAAATGTTGGGCTGGAAGAAGCACAAGCTGGAATCAAGACTGAAAAGAGAAATATCAATAACCTCAGATATGCAGATAACATCACCCTCCTGACAATGCAGGAGACTCGGGTTTGATCCCTGGGTCAAGAAGATCCCCTGGAGAAGGGAATGGCTACCCACTCCAGTATTCTTGCTCGGAGAATTAAATGAACAGAAGAGCCTTGTGGGTTACAGTCTATGGGATCTCAAAGAGTCAGACATGACTGAGGGACGAACACTAGAATTTTTTCCCTTTTGGCAAGTTGCACTCAGATTCTCCTTACAAAAGCGCATCCCATAATGTGCCAACCACCATGAGCTCCAGATGGATTGACTCCATCCCAGCTCCAAGCTATATTATTTTTCCTCACTTAAAACAAAGATTAGTTCAATAGAACCTTTCACCCAAACCTCAATCAATCAGCATTTGGTTTCTTCCTGGCCACAGCGATTGGCCCAATCACAGTAAATCACAAGACTTTTATTAAATGGTTATAGAAAGTGACACTCTCTCCTTGGCTATGAAACAAGTATACATGTTACCCTGGTTGCTATTGGCAGCCATTTTGAGAACGTGATGAGAACCAGAGTGAGAATGAGGTGAAGCCAGAACGCAGAAGAGGGCATAGCCAAAGAAATCACAAAAAAACTGGGAGACTGCCTCAATCAAAACATGCCCAGACTTTTCAGACATGGGAGCCAGTATATCTGGTTTATAATTTATGCTAATTTGTGTTCGAGGTCTGTTATTTAAAACCAAAAACATCCCAACTAATATATAAATCATCTGGGAAGGTGAATTTATCTAGGGAGTGAACACTAGACTGTAGCAAAGGTTAAATGAATCACTACTGTTTATTTTCACTCACTATAAGATTTCATGGATTCAAAGCATTTCCTGGAAAAAAAACAAGTACTAAGTTTACCAGAACCAAGCACTCCTTTAAGAATATATACATGGTCATCAATTCAAGTGCTTTTTAAATAAATGTTGGATGCCAACTTTGAAAGTTCTGTTTGAAAAACATGCCCAGAAAGGTGAATGAGCCATTGGGAGATTGCTTAATCTAAAATGTTTTCTCTACTAACCAGTTACTCTATTATATAAAATGCCCAACATTAGTCATGCTTACAAGATAAAGGTTTGAAAGATCTTATTATTCGAAATTATAATCTTAGATGGGCAAAGAAAGAGCAATTATTTATTACTTAACAACTCAGCAGGCACTAGTTTATCAGAAGCTTGAGCAGAGAAACAACCCTCAGGAAATAGAATACAAACATTATTAAGTGGAGGAATGGGGTGGAAGAGAGTTCTGGATCATTCTTCACTAAAGAGGAAGGCAAATCTCAGTGGAGACCAGATCATAAGGTAGGGATGAGAAAAGAGTAGTAAAGAGACAGAAGATTATTCAAAAACCTAAGCTCACTTTCTGTTCTTTCCTCAAGAGCCAGTCTATGTAGAGAACATTTATAAATTATATCTTAATATTTGGACTATGCATGACTATATCTGAATATGAACCTTGAAACCAACAATTGGCAAAGTCCTAAGAACTTGTCCTTGAACTAGAAGAGGGTTCAAGCTAGAAATCTACTGTGAGCAAACTGAATAGATGCCACATTCTAAACCTTAGGATTTACCTTCCTCCTCCCTCTCTCCACCCCCTCACTTCACGGATCCTGCCAGTCAGTGATTTTCTTGGCAGTGTGTCTTTACAAGATATTTACATGATTTCTCTGCTGCACTTTCCATCCAAACTGGAAAGGAACCAGTTTTATGACAAACTTCTACTTGTCTCACTGGAAAAAAGGCAATGATTAACTACTAGAATTGCATCCAGACATAGCTAAAAGCTGGTTCAGCTTTCATTCAATAAACTTTGCTTTTTCAAAAAAAAAAAAAATGGGGTCCTTCTTTTTCTTTCCATTTGTTATCTATTCACTCCATCTTTAACTGCCTTTTCCCTAACATATCAGATAAAAGGTCATTTGATTTAAGGGAGGTGTCCAGATACTTATGGAGTGGCTTGAAGGAGTAATGTCTATATGATCAGTTTGGGAAGAATATATTTTTTTTTACCCTACAGAAAAAATAAGACCTTAAAAATATGTTTTAATTTCTTTTTAACCAAAAGAGAGAGAGAAAGACAGAGACACTCACACACACACACACACACAGACACACACACACAGGTATTATATTAAGGTATAAAACTACAACCTGACCACCTGGTATTGAATTAATATTTTATAAAGGAAAAAACTGATAATACTAATAAAATTCTCTGGTGTGTAAAATTTCAAATTAAGAGAAACTAATGTCATGTACAAAGTGAAAACTTCTGTCCTGTATATCTGGTTTATGGTTTGCTTTCGGGTAAAAAGGAGCACCATTCAAGCCTCATGGTACCAATTTACCAGTAAATTACTGTCATATCCTATTATTTTTGAGATTCTGACCTTTCATTTTGTTTAATCAGGAAATATTTAAAATTACAGTGCTTAGGTTCAGCTTCTACGTTTCACAGCAGCTCTTTTGCCAGCAGTCTGTCCTCCTCCATAGGGTTTCTGGTAGAAGCTGTCTATGCCTGGTAGAATATCAAAGTTTTATCAAACCATATGATCCACAAAGTCTTAATTTTTCCTCATTACTCCTCAACCCACACACCCAGTTCCACCCTAGAAATTAGTAATGCAATCCAGAAGGGAACTTTGGAGTTGCTAAATCAAGTACAGTCTAGCAGAGAATCCTAGACTCAGTAGAAAGATCTATTTAAATGGGTTTGTTGTTGTTCGGTCCTAAGTCAGGTCTGAATCTTTGCTACACCATAGATGGCAGCACACCAGGCTCCCCTGTCCTTTACTATTTCCGAGTTTGTTCAAACTTAGGTGCATTGAATTGGTGGTGCCATCCAAACATTTCATCCTCTGTTGCCCTCTTCTCCCCCTGCCTTCAATCTTTCCCAGCACAAGGGTCTTTTCCAGTGAATTGTTTCTTTGCCTCAAGTGGTCAAATTAAATGGATTTATAAATCTCTAAAAAAAAATTCTAACTGTGGTGCTGAAAAATGAAAATTAGCGAAGTCCATTAGCACACCATTCTCACGATGGCCATCATGATCAGTTGATAATATAATTTATTCTCATAGCCAAAGAGTCTGAATCCAACTTCTAAAAAATACATGAAATACTTATCAGAAGGAATTTGAAATAATGGCAAAAGGCAAACTTGGAAGCTTAGTTTGTATTTTCCTCTGAAAATGTCTGCCTTAATGATAGAAGTTCTGATTGTGTAAATCCCAGCCTTAGATGTGACATTTGCTAAAATCTTAGGTAAAGTCTTCAGTATGACGTCTAACCTTCAGTATCCTGGCATATTTCCTAGAGGGGAAAAACAAAAACAAATGAAACTACAGAAGTCATGAGATTCTATATAGAGAAAATACTGAATATGTCTATATTAAAAAAAAATAATTTATTATTCTTACCTTTCTAGCTACCCAAACATCAGAAGACAACTTCTAAGTCTTAAAAAGAATCTATAAATAATAAACATAGTTCAGTGGCAAACTTTAGATTTTGAATATCTAAATGCTCCTATATTTTCCTATCGTGTTATTCTTGGATAATCCAGGGCCCCACCTTCTTCTACTTCTCCTCTGGCCTTCTCGCACATTTGCAAGGAAATGGACCAAAACATTCATTAAATACTGGGAAAATTAAGCTCCAGAGGAAATATTTTAGGGCTATAGCAATGGGCTTTATTTTCTTATTCTAAGTACAATAATGATAATATCTTGTGTTTAAAATGTCTTTCTTTGAAAGCATTTGAGCATGTTGCTTTTGTTTGTGCTGTTAATAGGTTACCCAGTGTTCCCATGACATACTTTAAGCCACTTGACTCACTGGTAGAGGGTTAGAAATTAGAAGTTTAGAGTCTCAGCCTCCCCAATGCAGGTCTAAAGTTCTTCTCTTTTATATGTTAGTTACATATTGGCTAATTCATCAGGGACAGGGACAGACTCCAAAGGCTTCTGAGTAACAGCAGAAGGTCACACCAATTAAGGTTACTTTTTTTCCCTTTGGGTATGAGCTCTGTTCTTTTGTGACAGAACTAATTTTGATTTTTAAAATCAACCCCTTGCTTTTTCCTGAATAATCATTATCTAAAGAAAGAACTGTCTGAGCTGTTACCTTCGGGTCTAACTTCAGGTCTGCCACATGCCAAATAAATCTTAGCACATTTCTTCCTGCACAGATCAGAAAGAGGACCTTAACATCATCCAAGCCAGGAAGCCAGGTCTGATTAGCCATAAATGGAAGAATCTCCATTTACTAACTCCATTTACTAAGAATCTCCATTTTACTAAGTAACTAACTTCTTTCTACTTTAATTTTTTTAAAATAGAAAATTGGGTTAACAAAATTAATAGTAATTATATCACTGGATTCCTGTAAGTTTTAAAGAGAAATTACGTAATTAATATATCATATATGAAAGTGAAATTGCTAGTCACCTAAGTCATGTCTGACTCTGCAACCCTGTGAAATGTAGCTTGCCAGGCTCCTCTGGCCATGGAATTCTGCAGACAAAAATATTGGCGTGGGTAGCCATTCCCTTCTCCAAGGGATCTTCCTGACACAGGGATTGAGCCTGCTGCTGCTATTGCTGCTAAGTCGCTTCAGTCGTGTCCGACTCTGTGCGACCCCATACACGGCAGCCCACCAGGCTCCCACATCCCTGGGATTCTCAAGGCAAGAACACTGGAGTGGGTTGCCATTTCCTTCTCCAATGCATGAAAGTGAAAAGTGAAAGTGAAGTCACTCAGTCATGTCCGACTCTTTGCGACCCCATGGACTGTAGCCCACCAGGCTCCTCCGTCCATGGGATTTTCCAGGCAAGAGTACTGGAGTGGGGTGCCATTGCCTTCTCCGGGGATTGAGCCTAGGTCTCCCATATTCCAGGCAGATTCTTTACCATCTGAGCCACTAGGGAAGCCTAGTAGATTACCTATAATTATCTATGTATGTGTTAAGTAAGTGCTTGAGTAATTTTATTTTATTGTGTGAATTGTATCAAAATTTTTATCTTTACTCAATTAGTAAGTATCCCAACAGGTCCCATATTGAGCTCAGAAACACCAGCTGACCAGAAGGTTAAGGTCTGTCAAGGCCTCATTGCAGCCTGCACAGTTTTACTTCCACCTGCACCCCAACCCTCCCAAAAAATGACTAGGAAAATTCAACAGGATTGCTTTGGTCATCCAAGCACAATTACTCAAAGCTGAAATTATTTGAATAGCCTGGTTGTTCCTGAATCTAAATATATATAAATTGTTTTAAAACTCATTCATGAATTTTTCAATCGAATTCTCAGAATATTCAGCACTTTTCAAAATATTGATGTTTATAGATTGGGTGAATATATACATGAATATATATATAATATGTGTATATGTACTGCTGCTGCTGCTGCTGCTAAGTCGCTTCAGTCATGTGTGACTCTGTGCAATCCCATAGACGGCAGCCCACCAGGCTCCCCTGCCCCGGGATTCTCCAGGCAAGAACACTGGAGTGGGTTGCCATGTCCTTCTCCAATGCATGAAAGTGAAAAGTGAAAGTGAAGTCACGAGTCGTGTCCAACTCTCAGCGACCCCATGGACTGCAGCCCACCAGGCTCCTCCATCCATGGGATTTTCCAGGCAAGAGTACTGGAGTGGGGTGCCATTGCCTTCTCTGGTATATGTACTACATATATATACGTGTGTGTGTGTGTGTGTGTGTGTGTGTGTGTGTGTGTGTAATATATTCAATAAAAACATGCAAGGAATCTCCATGTATTAAATTGTCAAACATTAAGAATATTCAGTAATAAGATAATGAGTATGCTTAAATTATTGCATGCAGATGATTATAAAAGAAAAGAAGCATTTTTCCAAAGATTAAATGGATTTCCTTTCAGTATTTCAGTTTTAAATATGGCCTCAAATATAATGTATACTGTGTGATACTGAACTTTTTAGTTCTCCATCTAAAATCCATGTATTTAATATTTTCCATTCTATTTTTTTCTCTGAAAACACTAGCTTGTTGTTTTTAAATTGTTGATAGAAACAAGATGGAATTCCAAGATCTTTAAAGACTTTTTCAATCTTCCTTATTTAAAATGGACTTTGTAAAACAAAAGAGCAAGTCTATGAAATTCTTATACATCCTTTTGCTTAAAAACAAAGTCAAGAGGCTTTAAATATACCAAACTTCATACTAAAAAGGAAAATCTTAATTTTTAGGGGTTATGGAATTTTATGTTTATAAATTAAACTTACTCCAAGTAGTATATGTCTAGATTGATGAATATCTGCCTTAGGTAAGCCATCATAGTCTTAACCTGCTTATTCATACTGTTTCTCTTTTCTTTTTTAGTTTCATCTTTAAAGAGTTTTATTGAAATGTATCGCAAAGACTCTAGGACATGAGCTGTGTACAAATATATTGGATTGGAGAGGATCTCAGAGGCCAGAGCTACATATAATTCAGACTGTGCTAAATCATATAAACATTTCGGCCTTTGTTTTATTTTTTAAGTCATTTTTATTATATGCTTTTTTTTTTTTTCTGGGCAGAGTGCCTTCAACTTGTCCTGTTTTCTTCTCTTTTATCAATCTCCTTTATTTACATAACAGTTTCCTTTGACTTATAACTTACAAACTGACATGAAGCTGTTTCTTTCTGGATCAGAAAAAGAAAATAAGTTATGTATTACTCTTTTTAATTAAACCATGTGGACATCTGGAAGCAGAATCTAAACCTGTCACCCTCTCATGATATAAAGCAAATATGTATTATTCCGCGGAGGAAACTAAAACAGAGGTGTTCTTTCCTCATCTCCCCACCTCATGGAAATAAGTTTAATTTATGGGAATTTCTGTGACAGGCAGTCTGTACCAGAGAAGAAGGGCACAGCAATTACCTTGGAAAACAAAACAGAGTTTCATCAAATACCTCCTAGTTCCTGGAGAATTTGCTCAAACTCCATTTAATTTTTGACAGAGGGTTTAGCTCTATAGAAAGGGAAGGATAAACTTCCAAGCCAAACATTCTAAATAGATGCCAACTGCAGGAGAAACAATGGCATGTTGTTTCCTCAGTCATTCAGTCAAGTTTGTACTGTAAGACTTTATATACAAGGAAAATGTTTACAACACTCAGTGGCTGTGAGATGTGCCAGCTGGTGTGTTAAATGCACTCACAATTAGCTAAGGTATTCCATTTCCTAATCTCTGTGTCTCAAACTAACAGGGTCACACATTGGTGTAGTGCTCTGAACAATTAAAAACAAGACAGACACTGGCAGCAACAGGATTCAACCTATTACAGTGTATTCAGTGAGCTGAAAAATTACACAACTGAAAAAAATGCATTCTTGGGTCATCTGAGACCTAAAGGGACATAATGTACCTGAATTGTTTAGCCACTAAATCCACAGCTCAACTATCGAGGAGGTATTATAGAAGCAGTCATAGGAGCTGAAATAGAGAGTGCTATTTCAGTCTTTGTTAACATAGACTTATTGCTAGTCTGTGCTAACATAGAATTATTCTCTATGAAATAATCACATCCAATCTTAAAAACACAGCATTTTAAAATATAAAGCTAATGCCTCCAACTCATGAACAGTGTTTCCATAAACAATCAAAGTAGTTTTACTTTGTACAAAGCAGTAGGTGTATAAAGCATTGATGTCCACGACTGTAGCATACATGAACAGTGATCTGCTACCTGCTGCTGCTGCTGCTAAGTCACTTCAGTCGTGTCCGACTCTGTGTGACCCCATAGACGGCAGCCCACCAGGCTCTGCCGTCCTCGGGATTCTCCAGGCAAGAACACTGGAGTGGGTTGCCATTTCCTTCTCCAATGCATGAAAGTGAAAAGTCAAAGTGAAGTCACTCAGTCATGTCTGACTCTTAGCAACCTCATGGACTGCAGCCTACCAGGCTCCTCCGTCCATGGGATTTTCCAGGCAAGAGTACTGGAATGGGGTGCCATTGCCTTCTGCTACCTAATGGTCTTCTAAAAATGTCATTCAACTCTATTATATGGACAATTCTATGATTCTTAGAGTCGAGCCAGAATTATTACTCTAGTCTACCTACTGTCACTCATATAGAATGATAGTGCACACAAAACTCACCTTGAAGATGCTTCTCTTGACCTCTTGGACAGATTATATTTTCCCACTTTTAACCTTGATCAAGAGACTGGTTTCTGCTCTGCTCTTCTCTCACTACCATTTCTAGCATCAAAGAAGGCTTTGGGATTCTCTGGGCCCATTCTGCAGATTTATATGTTTTATGTCACCTTTCACTTGTGAAAAGCCTTTGTGGCTGCAGTTCTGGTGTTGAAAAAAAAAGACTCAAGTTTAGAGGAGCCTCAACACATGCTAAAATCTCTTGCCAATATTTTAAAAATCCCCTCATTGTTGTAGCTTCCCTTGATAGCTGGACTCATGCCTGAGTGGCAGGTTAAGTCTTGTAGATCTCTGAGATTTTAGGCTCCCTCAGGCTAGATTTCTAGAACTTGGAAACAATTTTGAGAAAGCAATTTCAAACCTTTGCTCTAAGCAAGAACTGACAGAATTTCCCATTATAACAATTCCAACATGCATCTTTAAAGAACCAGAGCCAATGGATTTTCATCAGACTCAAAGAAAATATTGGCGCTTTTCAAAATCCATCAGAGTTCCTTTACAACCCAACTCTTTTCATAGGCAAAGTTATCTGGCTTATATTCAGAACTTCCATAGACAGATATTTAAACCACAGGTAGATGTGTTTTCACTTAAACAATGACTTCCCACATATGCTATAGAAGACTTACCATTTTCATTGGATGTCTGCATATGAAAATTAGCTTCAGTTTAAGCCACATCTTTCTGTGAAGTTTGACAAAAGAAGGCAGCCAGGTTTGGAAGATTATGAATTCTGAGATGGAACTTGATTCATGGCTTCTAATAAAGATATTTTAATGCTCCTGCCAAATTCAGCAACAAGCTTGCCAGAACGTAGAATCTCAAGTAAACGTATCCTTTAATCTTGTGTGAGAAAAGAAAACAAGCCCAAGAGCAACAAGGGCTGGATATAAGGGTTCGTTTCTATTACTTTTCCCAACAAAAGTCAGCTGCTCCCCCCAACCCCCCAAAAAGAAAAAAACACATCAGTAATATCTGGTATTGTTCACAGTCGTTAGCAAGAAGAGGGGACTCTTATCAGTTGAGTATCTCTACGGAGGAATGCCCCTTGTGTGTTACCTTCTTAAATATATGCATTATCCCCAATAAACAGAGACAGTTTTGATAATCCAAATTAGTAGAGGTGAGAAGCAGCAGGGAGGGAGTAAGTCCAATCAAAATGACTAGCAATATACTCAACAGGGGTTGGCTTTCGATTTTGTTTTTGTACTTGCATTGGAATATGGGTGTGTCTGGCATTCTGGGAATTTGCATTTCAGACAAAGTAATAAAAAGACCATAGAACCTAACTCAGAAAAGCTGGAGAGTCACTTTAGCTCTTCATCTGCTCAACTTCTGGTTACCACATTCCCTTCTGGGGGTAGCAACACATCCACTTCTCCAGTTATTATCTTAATTAAGTGAAGTGTTGTATTTTTTGTTTCTCAGCCGGAAAGTGAAAGCACAATTTTGCAGGGAATGATGATGTAAAACTTGAGCAGTGGAGATGTGATTGTTTCCTTAGAAAATCAGTAGAATAAAATCAATCTGATTCTTGAGAAATTGTAACTTGTCACCCATTTTCAGAGATATTTAGCCTACTGCATTTGACAATTGCATCCATTTTGCAAAACAAGACTGCTTCTGGAAATTTTACCTACACCCCCCACACACACACCCACAGTCACATCACACACACATCCCTCATCTCTGAGACTGAGACAGGGACAAACATCTAGGTAGTGATCCAGAAGAATAAAAATCCAAGGAAGACCAGTGGGAGAGGCGTTGTCTAGCAACGAAACAGGGAGAGACTACTCAAGAATATCTTTCACCTGGAAGAGAAACAACGTCCCCCCCCCGGCCCCCCAATACCGGGTCAATGACATTACAAGACAAAAATATTTGAAAATTTATTTAACCTATACATTCTATTTTCCAAGAGGTAAACATTTAGGTATTTGGCAGGTAGATTAAACCATATGTTCACTTGCACAGATAGTGCCATTTTGTGGCAGCTTAAAAACATTTTAATATATGATTTTGCTGTTTTACAATAATTTTCCTAATTCTAATTCCTTTGAATTACTGATTGAGATGAAAGAAACAGAGTGCACAGATTCTTCAAGCTTGAAAAGTTGTTTACCACAAAATGTTTCATTTTTCTCAGAGTTGTCTCATAAGGACAGATATCTGTAAACAGTGAGAATTTGGGGACTTGGCTGATACACTGGTTATGGAAAGTTGTGCTCTGTCGCCAAGTTCCAGAGATGTTTGCACAGTGTCTAGGTGATTGGATTATATACATGGCAACGTGACAAATATTAGTTACACAAATCAAATTCTTAAAAGTATCCAATGATGGGACATCCTAAGTTAAAAATTAGAGATTCATCCCTTTTCTAAAATGAAAACAAAAAGTTAACATCACTTCTTGTTTTATCAATCCATGCAAAAGCAAATAAAATAAAATGTTATTAAATTGTTAAATCCCACAATTGATGCTTTTAACTAACATCTTTGTTGTAGAAAGTGACAGCATATATTAGTAGAGCACTCACAAGGTCATCAGTAAGATCTAGCTTAACTCAATGTGGCATTTTTACTCAATGAAGAGAATTTGTTCTGGAAAAACAGGTTAAGAAAAACAACAGAAATGGGGAAATATAATTGCATATTCATAAGCCACACCAAACAGAAAAAAATAGAAAAGAAACATGAGTGCCGTTTGACATAGTTGGCGTAAATAATGACTGAAATTATGAGTTGTAAGTACAAAGTCAAAATAGATGAACTAGTGTGTATATAAAAGAAGGCTATTTCTTCTATTATGCTTCTAGAACTTATTGCGATAGACATCAGAGAAACATGATATATAACAAAAAGGAAAAAGATGGTCATTATTTTTCAAGGGATTTGCATTTAGCCATCCAAAGGTTGTGGCACAAACTATAGATTATATTAATATTCCATCTATTTTTTTTTAACAAAATGCCAGTTTGGATGATTCTTATATCCTTCAGTCTCATTACACTGGAATAGCTGCACTTAAGCTACAAATTTACACAGTAATAGAGCAACCAAAACTATATGTAATTTCAGGGGGGAGAACAAGATGGCGGAGGAGTAGGTGGATGTGGGGTACATCTCTCTCCACGGATACATCAGGAATACACCTTCAGACAAGAAAGTGCATGCAGAGCACCAGCTGATAGCGGACTGGTGTACCTGATGAGTGGAAAAGAATATATAGACCCATGAAAAACTCCGTAGGATGAAGGAACTAGGGGGGAAAACAGGAGTATTAGTAGGACTGGGCCTTCCCTCGGCAGGTGGGGGAACTGAAGCAGGGGTCCAATCCCCACATAGGGGCAATTGTCTGAGTCAGGGAGAAACATTTAAGGCTGAGAGTGAAACAGCTGATCTCTGGCAGCCTAAATGGAATGAGAATCAGGCAGTCCTTGCCATAGCCATACATACCTTAGAGAGGGACACAGATCCCCTAGAAAATGCAGCAGCTGGGAGCTGGAGTTTAGGGGTCATAGAGCAATCCCTGGGTGAGGACTGCTGTTGACTGAAAAGAGACAGATCGAGGGGATGTTCGAGAGAGGAGACTATGGTGGGAAATGCCTGTGGAGGAAAGCTGAGCAGCCCTGGAAGCAAGGCGACACTGCTGAGTCATGCATAGGGGGTGGAGCCATCACCATAGCCACTCTTCCACCACACACCATCATTGGCAGCTGAACAGTAGACAGGCTGGCCCATCAAATGCCTGACTCACTGAACTGCAGAGTAGGAACCCACCCAGGGTGCCCCTTTAAGTCCCTGACCCGCTATCTACAGAGTAGGACCCCAGCCAGGGAGGCCCCCTCTATGTGCCTGACATGCCGAACAACAGAGAAGGACCCCAGGCAAAGAAGCCCTCTAAGTGCCTGAATGGGCAGAGCTATGGAGAAAGACTGGCCAAAGAGGTCTTCTGATCACAAGCTACAAGATGCTCGAAAAAAGACGGATAAGACAATAACTCCCACGCGGTGGAGGCAGTCCATGTCTCTGCACACTTGGGGCCACCAAGGTCCTCACAAGCCAGGCAGCCGTGCCATCTTCACATTCAGTTCTCACTGGGGCAAGAGCTGCCACAGGCAAATAAAGTCTGCTTCCCTGGTGGCTCAGAGGTTAAAGTGTCTGCCTGCAATGCGGGAGACCTGGGTTCAATCCCTGGGTCGGGAAGATCCCCTGGAGAAGGAAATGGCAACCCACTCCAGTATTCTTGCCTGGAGAATCCCAGGGACGGAGGAGCCTGGTGGGCTGCAGTCCACAGGGTCCAAAAAGAGTCGGACACAACTGAGCGACTTCACTTTCACTTTCTTTCTATACGTGCAGGGTCACTTTGGTAGTGTTCAGCTCTTTGCGAACTTGTAGACTGTGGCCTGCCAGGCTTCTCTGTCAGGAAAGGTGGGTTCTCCAGGCAAGAATACTGGAGCATATTGGCCAATATTTGTTACCATACTCTTCTAAAGCACTATATTTCCTGCTGCCCTAGCCATCAACTCCCCTGAATACCTGCCACCCAAGCAGCTGCACCACCTCCACACCTGTCCCTCACAGGGGCAAACCCAAGTCCTCCAGGTCAGCCTCAGGAGCAAACCCCAGTGGATGACCCAAGTGCAGAGGTGGAAATAAAACCACAGTTGAAACTCAAGGGCAGTGTGACTAAGGAAGAAGACCCAAAGCCTTCCCACCAGCTGTACAAGCTGCAGATTAAATCCACGTGATCAACTAGCCAGACTCTGTGTCTACGGAATATACAAAAGGTCATTGAGAACTCCCACAAAAGGAAACACTAGTTCTGATAGCTGTGGACATTGGAGGCAAGAACACAGGTGAGTAAGACCAGATTAGACACTGAGCTGCCCCCACAGCAGGTCCAGAGACCAGCACAGTGTTAGAGGGCATCCTAGGAAGGTGAGGGGGACTGAGACACCCAGCAAAGGAAAGGACTCTGACAGCAGTGACTCAAGAGAAACAGTTATTATTCTTATGTTTTGACTTGTTCTGTAGATTCTTCTGGATTTTTTTTCTTTTTCTTTTCCTACCCTCCCCTGCCCCCCCCCCCATTGTAGTTGTTGAGTTTATTGGCACTATGAAATCTAATTAAGCTTTTGAGCTTTTTCTCTTTTTCCTCAGTCAGATTTTTTATTGTTGTTATTAATCTCTGCCTCTACATTGGGCTTTTGCAGTTCTAGGAAAGTTTTCCTTTTTTTCTCTCTCTCTTTTTTTTAATTTAAATTTTTTAAACCTATTAGTACTTTTTCTACATTTATTTCTTTGTTTGCTTTTCCTACTGTTCTTTTCCCCTTGCAGTTAAATCTTTCATATATATAAATCTTCTTTATCTACCTCTATTTTACTTTGCATATATATTCTTTCTTTCTTTCCTTTCCTCTCAACATATTTGTTATTTTTATTTTCATTGCTTTATTCCCCAGTTGGCACCTTGCTTTAGTTTTGTGTTCCAGTTTATGCTTTAGCTAGTTTTGTTCTGGTAGACATAATTTTTTGTTCCCTTTGTTTGCTGGGTAAATCTATTGTCTTTTATTTTTGTTGGACAGTTTTGATTTTGCTTATGAGCGTATATGTATATGTGTGTATTCAGTTACACTTTTTATTGTTGTTCTAAACCTCTGCCTCTATGCTGGGCTTCTGTAGTTCTGTGGAGTTCTCCTTCTTTTTCCTTTTCTCTTTCTTCTTCCATTTTTTTTCTCTTTTTTATAATTTTGTTTTAATTTTTTAAACCTATTATATTTTTCTACATTTATTCCTTTGCTTCCCTCTCCTACTGTTCTTTCCCCCTGGCAGTTAATCTTTAATGTATATAAATCTTCTTCATCTACCTCTATTTAACTTTGCATATCTACTTGTTCTTTCTTTCTTTTTTTTTCTCTCCTTTCCTCTCAACATATTTGTTAGTTTTATTTTCACTATTTTATTCCCCAGTTTATGCTTTAATTTTGTTTTTGAGTTTGTGCTTTACTTAGTTCTATTCTGGTAGAAAATTTCTTGGTTTCATTTGTTCCCCAGGTCAATCTATTGTACTTTATTTTTGCTGGACTGTTTTGATTTTGCTTATGGGTGTATATGTATATGTGCATATTCCATTATTTTAATTATTATTTGCCTGATTTTGTAACTGCCATTTTTCTGGGGTTCTCTTTGGTTTCTCATTTTTGGATATGTGTTTTAATCTCACTTAATGCCATAACAAGCCACTTGTGGAATCTTCATTCCTGATCAGAGATCAACCCCTGAGCCTTTGGAGTGGAAATACTGACTCCAAGACCCTAGACTACCAGAGAAATAACCCTAGGAGGTATCACATAGTGAGAACTCATACAAAAGAAACCACTGGAATATAAGACCCAGCAACACCCAACTACGAGTAGCACCCTGTGCAGGATGCCTCATCTAAACAAGAAACAAAACAAAAACACAAATCCAATCAGTAGACAGGATTACCACCTCACTCAGCATTGCCCTTCAGAGAAAAAACAAACAAACAAAACTCAGCACAAATCTCACAAAGCTAACACAAACCACTGGACCAACCTTAGGAGGGAAGAAACCAGAGGGAAAAAAGAATTCAGCCTTGAAGCCTGGGAAAAAAAGACCTCAAACACAATAAGTTTTAAAAATAAATAAATAATGAAAAGGCAGAGAAATACTACACAAATGAAGGAACAAACTAGAAACACAGACATCCAAATAAATGAGGAGGAAATAGGCAAACTACCTGATAGAGAATTCAGAATAATGATAGTAAAGATGATCAAAACCTTGAAAACAAAATGGAGAAAATGTAAGAATCAATTAACAGAGACCTAGAAGAATTAAAGAGTAATGATGCAGAGACAAACACAATTGCTGAAATTAAAACTACTCTGGAAGGAATCAATAGTAGAATATCTGAAGCAGAAGAACGCATCAGTCAGCTGGAAGATAAAATGGTGGAAATAACTTCTGAAGAGCAAAATAAACTAAAAAGAATGAAAAGAACTGAGGACAGTCTCAGAGACCTCTGGGACAATATCAAACACTCCAACATTTGAATTATAGGGGTCCCAGAAGAAAAAGAGAAAAAGAAAGGGTATGAGAAAATTGTTGAAGAGATTATAGTTTCCTTTCCCCAACATGGAAAAGGAAATAGTCAATCAAGTCCAAAAGGCACAAAGAGTCCCACACAGGATAAACTCAAGGAGAAACATGAGAAGACACATACTAGTCAAACTAAAAAAGACTAAACACAAAGAAAGAATATTAAAAGCAGCAAGGGAAAAGCAATAAGTAACATACAAGGGAAACCCCATATGCTTGACAGCTGATCTTTCAGCAGAAACTCTGGAGGCCAGAAGGGAATGGCAGGATATATTTAAAGTACTGAAAGGGGAAAATCTACAACCAAGATTACTGTACCTAGAAAGGCTCTCATTCAAAATTGATGGAGAAATAAAAAGCTTTTCACACAAGCAAAAGTTAGGAGAATTCAGTACCACAAAACCAGCTTTATAACAAATGTTAAAGGGACTTATATAGTCAAAAAAACACAAGAGAAGAAAAAAGATCTACAAAAGCATCCCCCAAAATTAAGAAAATGGCAATAGGAACATATATATTAATAATTACTTCAAATGAAAATGGATTAAATACTCCAATGAAAAGACACAGACTGGCTGAATGGATACAAAAACAAGACCCACATATATGCTGTCTACAAGAAACCCACTTCCGACCTAAAGACACATATAGACAGAAAGTGAGAGGATGGGAAAAAATAGTCCCTGAAAATGGGAAGCAAAAGAAAGCTGGAGTAGCATTCTTCTTATCAGACAAAATAGACCTTAAAATAAAGAAGATTACAAGAGATAAGGAAGGGCACTACATAATGATCAAGTGATCAATCCAAGAGGAAGGCATAACAACTATAAATATGTATGCACCCAACATAGGAGTACCTCAATACATAAGACAAGCACTAACAGACATAAAAGAAGAAATTGGCAGTAACACAATAATAGAAGGAGACTTTAACACCCTACTAACACCAATGGACAGATCATCCAAACAGAAAATTAGTAAGGAAACACAAGTCTTAAATGATATATTAGATGAGATGGATCTCATTCAAATCTTCAGGACATTCCATCCAAATGCAGGAGAATACACCTTCTTCTCAAGTGCACATGGAACATTCTCCAGGATAGACCATATCTTGAGTCACAAATCAAACCTCAGTAAATTTAAGAAAATTGAGATCATATCAAGCATCTTCTCCAACCACAACCCTACCAGAGTAGATATCAATTACAAGAAAAAAAAAAAAAAACAGTAAAAAACACAAACACATGGAGATTGAACAACAAGTTTGTAAATAAGCAACAGGTTACTGAAGAAATCAAAAGGGAAATAAAAAAATTTCTAGAAACAAATGCCAATGAAAACACGACAACTCAAAATCTATGAGATGCAGCAAAAGAAATCCATAGAGTTTATAACAATAAAATCCTACCTCAAGAAACAAGAAAGACATTGAATAGACAACCTAACAACAACCTAACTGTACACCTAAAGCAACTGGGAAAAGAAAAACAAAAAATTCCCAATATTAGTAGAAGGAAAGAAATCATAAAGATCTGAGCAGAAATAATTGAAAAAGAAATGAAAGAAACAATAGTAAAGATTAATAAAACTAAAAGTTGGTTCTTTCAGAAGATAAACAAAATTGACAAGTCTTTGGCCAGACTCATCAAGAAAAAAGAGAGAAGAATCAAATCAACAAAATTATAAATGAAAAAGGAGAGGTTACAACAGACAATGCAGAAACACAAAGGGATTATAAGAGATTATTATGAACAGCTATATGGCAATAAAATGGATAACCTGGAAGAAATGGACAGATTCTTAGAAAAGTTCAATCTTCCAAGACTGAACCAGGAAGAAATAGAAATTATGAACAACCCAGTTACAAGCACTGAAATTGAAGCTGCGATAAAAAATCTCCTAGAAAACAAAAGCCCAGGACCAGATGGCTTCACAGGAGAATTCTATCAAAATTTAGAGAAGAGCTAATGCCTATCCCTCTAAAACTCTTTCAAAAAATTGCAGAGGAGAGGAAGGAACACTTCCAAACTTATTCTACGAGGCTACCATCACCCTGATACCAAAGCCAGACAAAGACAAAACAAAACACGAAAACTACAGGTCAATATCACTGATGAACATAGATGCAAAAATCCTCAACAAAATTTTAGCAAACAAAATTCAGCAACATATCAAAAAGGCTCATACTCCATGATCAAGTTGGGTTTATTCCAGGAATGCAAGGATTCTTCAATATATTCAAATCAATCAATGTGATACACCATATTAACAAACTGAAAGATAAAAACCATATGATAATCTCAATAGATGCAGAAAAAGCCTTTGACAAAATTCAGCACCCATTTACCATAAAAACTCTTGAAAAAAGGGCATAGAAGGAATCTACAGTAAAGGCCATATACAATAAGCTTATAGCAAACATTATTCTCAATGGAGAAAATCTGAAAGCATTCGCCCTAATTAGGAACAAGACAGAAGTGTCCAATTTCACCACTATTATTCGACATAGTTCAGCAAGTCCTAGCTACAGCAATCAAAGAAGAAAAAGAAATAAAAGGTACCTACATCAGAAAAGGAGAAGTAAAGCTCTCACTGTTTGCAGATGACATGATACTGTACATAGAAAACCCTAAAGATAATATCAGAAAATTACTAGAGCTAATCAGTGAATTTAGCAAAGTTGCAGGATACAAAATCAATTCATAGAAATCACTTGCATTTCTATATACTAACAATGAAAAATCAGAAAGAGAAATTAAGGAATCAATCCCATTCATCATTGTAAGAAAAAGAATTAAATATCTAGGAATAAACTTACCTAAGGAGACAAAAGAACTATACACACAAAATTATAAGACACTGATGAAAGAAATTAAAGATGACATAAACAGAGGAGAGATATTCCATGTTCCTCGGTAGGAAGAATCAATATTGTGAAAATAACTATACTACCAAATGCAATCTACAGATTCAATGTGATCCCTATCAAATTATCAATGGCATTTTTCACAGAACTAGAACAAAAAATTTCACAATTCATATGGAAACACAAAAGACCCCAAATAGCAAAAGCAGTCTTGAGAAAGAAGAATGCAGCTGGAGGAATCAACCTTCTTGATTTCAGATTATACTGCAAACCTACAGTCATCAAGACAGTACTGTACTGGCACAAAAACAGAAATATAGACCAATGGAACAAGATAGAAAGCCCAGAAAAAAACCCATGCTCCTATGGGTACCATATTTTTGACAAAGGAGGCAAGAATATACAATGGGGCAAAGACAGCCTCTTCAATAAATGGTGCTGGGAAGAATGGACAGCTACATGTAAAAGAATGAAATTAGAACACTTTCTAACACCATACACAAAGATAAATTCAAAATGGATTAAAGACCTAAATGTAAGACCAGGAAGTATAAAACTCTTGGAGGAAAACATCAACAGAACACTCGATGACATAAATCAAAGCAAGAGCCTCTATGACCCACCTCCTAGAGTAATGGAAATAAAAACAAAAGTAAACAAGTGGGACCTGATTAAACTTAAAACGGTTTGCACAGCAAAGGAAACTATAAGCAAGGTGAAAAGACAACCCTTAGAATGGGAGAAAATAATAGCAAATGAAACAACTGACAAAAGATTAATTTCCAAAACATACAAGCAGCTCATAAAACTCAATGCCAGAAAAACAAACAGCCCAATCAAAAAGTGGGGAAAGGACCTAAACAGACATTTCTCCAAAGAAGACATACAGATGGCTAACAAACACATGAAGAGATGCTCAACATCGCTCATTATTAGAGAAATGCAAATCAAAACCACAATGAGATATCACCTCACACTGGTCAGAATGACCCTCATTAAAAAGTCTACAAACAATAAATGATGTAGAGGGTGTGGAGAAAAGGGAACGCTCTTACACTGTTGATGGGAATGTAAATTGATACAGCCAATATGAAAGACAGTATGGAGATTCCTTTAAAAGCTAGAAATAAAACCACCATATGACCCAGCAATCGCATTCCTAGGCATATACCCTGAGGAAACCAATGTTGAAAAAGTATCCCATTGTTCATTGCAGCACTATTTACAGTATCTAGAACATGGAAGCAACCTAGATGTTCATCAATAGATAAATGGATAAAGAAGTTGTGGTACATATACACAATGGAATATTACTCAGCCATAAAAAGGAATGCACTTGAGTCAGTTCTGATGAGGTGGATGAACCTAGAACCTATTATACAGAGTGAACTGAGTCAGAAAGAGTAAGATAAATATCATATTCTAACACACATATACGGAATCTAGAAAAATGGTACTGAATAATTTATTTACAGGGCAGCAATGGAGAAACAGACATAGAGAATAGACTTATGGACATGGGGAGAGGGGAGGAGAGGGTGAGATGTATGGAGAGAGTAGCATGGAAATCACATTACTAAATGTAAAATAGATAACCAGTAGGAATTTGCTGTATGGCTCAGGAAACTCAAACAGGGCCTCTGTATCAACCTAGAGGGGTGAGATTGGGAGGGAGATGGGAGGGAGGTTCAAAAGGAAGGGGATATATGTACATATATGGCTGATTCATCTTGAGGTTCAACAGAAAATAACAAAATTCTGTAAAGCAATTATCCTTCAATAAAAACATTTTTTAAAAAAGTTACAAACCTCTTTTTCAAAAAAAAAAGCTACATGTAATTTCAAATGACTTATTCTGGACTTTAGAATGTATTGTAGGATTTTAAGCTGGTTCACAATCCCCATCATACTTTATATTTATGAAAGAAGGTTATGGGCAGAACAAGTCAGAGGTAAGAAGCAGGGAAAAGATTCCAATGCTTCCTTTCTGGCTTGAAGATGAATAGGTCATGTGTCAAGAAATGCAAGTGGCTAGTTGATGAACAGAGTAATACTTTAGTGACTTTGCCTGCCGACACAAATGGTATGGGTTCAATCCCTGGTCAGGGAACTAAGATCCCACACACCTCAGGGTGGAAAAAACAAAACATAAAACATAAGCAATATTGTAACACATTCATTAAAGACTTTAATAATGGTCCACATCCAAAAAAAAAAAAAAAGTTGCCAGTGAGACTTGTGATTGACTCTGATGTGAGTCAGGAAATATTTGTCTAAGGAATCACAAGTTACTTTAGGATAGAGGTCTGTTAAGTAGATAGGCTGTTGCAAGTTATTTTAGATTACAAGATACTTAAAAGCACCATGTCATAAATGGCCTCTTGGCTCCATTTTAGAGAGTCTTTTTGCAGTATCAACTCCATTTTTATTTTGCTTCCACAATTTTTTTGTATCTCAGGCCCATTTTTTTTCTGTTGTCTCAGCCTAGCTTTTAGAGTGGAGAAGGCGATGGCACCCCACTCCAGTACCCTTGCCTGGAAAATCCCATGGACAGAGGAGCCTGGTAGGCTGCAGTCCATGGGATCGCTAGGAGTCGGACACCACTTCACTTTCACTTTTCACTTTCATGCATTGGAGAAGGAAATGGCAACCCACTCCAGTGTTCTTGCCTGGAGAATCCCGGGGCGGGGGAGCCTGGTGGGCTGCCATCTATGGGGTCACACAGAGATGGACACGACTGACGTGACTTAGCTGCAGCAGCAGCAGCGTTTAGAGTAAGTCAATTCAGTGATGTTCATAAACAAATATAGATAGACTTATTCATTTCCCTGGAATTTTGTTATACCAGCAATGATAATCCCCTCTTTGGGGTTAATCCTATGGTTTCCATGTTCTCTGTTCTTGTACCCAGTACTGTTGATTGTAGTCATTCAAAACCATGTTGACTGAATTCAACAAAGCTTGAACTAGTTAGCAACCTTTTCTTCATTATTTCCTTTAGAGGCTAGTTTAAATCATTTTCATATTCCTCAAACTCTTAATGTGTCTTTTACACCCAAATGCAGAGGCTATTTCATTGAAAAGATTTAAGTCATTAATAGTAAGCTTTGTTGACTTTCTTTTCTAATCTGAAAATATTACCTTATTTTCTCTTATTCACTTTTCCAGTTTTGTCACAAATATCCTGCTCCCATTTTCAAAACTAACCCTTTCACCTGTCCTAACAACCCCATTTTGGTTTCAAGCCATTGCACTGCCTTACTTTTACACTCTCTGGATTGTATTTCTCAGTTTCCCTCACAGCCACATATAATAGATATCAACAACATGGAAGCATACAAATCTCAACAAGCTAGATTATTTCTCCATAACATTTTTTATAGAGGAGTATTGTTGCTTTAAAATGTTGGGTTAGTTTCTGCTGTATAACAAAGTGAATCAGCTGTGTATATACATACATCCCCTCCCTCTTGGACCTCCCTCCCACTCCCCCACCTCACCCATCTAGGTCATCACAGAGCACCGAGCTGTGCTCCCTACCTTATATAGTAGGTTCCCACTATCTATTTCACATGGTAGTGCACATACATCAATCTCAATCTTCTGTAGCATTATTAAGCACAAGAACATTACAGAGAGAAGATTGTCTGCTTTTCTAAGAATTTAGGCAAGACTGGGAGCTATAGAACTACCTGCCATGTTTCTCAAATTTCTAGGGAAATAAAAAGAAAGAAAAGTGGCCAAAGCAAAAAATATAATAATTCAGTTTTATTTTTTAAGTCTTTCCACTGTACATTTCTAAAATTAACAGAACTATTTCTATAATTCCCAGGGTATGACAGGAATTGCAAAATTATTTACTGCAACCCTGGAATTGGCTTCCCAGGTAGCTCAATAGTAAAGAATCTGTCTGCCAAGCAGGAGACATGGGTTCAATCCCTGGATCAGAAAGATACCATGGAGAAGGAAATGGCATCCACTCCAATATTCTCACCTGGGAAATCACATGGACAGAAAACCCTGGTGGGCTAGAGTCTTTGGGGTCGCAAAATGTGTCAGATATGATTTAGCAATGAAATAACAACCCTAAAATTGATGAAGAAAAAGAAAGGTGTGGTAATAATAGTAGAAGTAGGAAAAAGAGGGGGAAGGGAAAAAAGAGAATGTAGGGGAGGAGGAGGAAAAACAAGGGGAAGGAGGAGGAGAAGGAAGAGATTAAAAAGTAGATAGAAAGTAAAGGTTCTTTTGTTTGTTCTCTTGGCATGCTTCCAAAGGTAAGTTCAGAGGACAAATAAGAGAGCAACAGTCAACTCTATGCTCTAGCTAACCATTATATAGATTCAGAATCATTATCCAGGTTCTGCCAAAATCTTGGCTTCTAGTTCTAATCAACAAGCTTGTGTATATTGGAAACAAAACTTGAGCATTCTGAAGGTGTCTGTTACCTCTTCCCTATAATCACTTGTTTCTTAGGATAGAAATAGAGCATTTTTATGGTCAAACACTTAATGGAATTCTGCACCAAACACTATTAGAATTATACAAATAGAGAAGGCATAGTGTCCATTCTATGGACTAGGTGGTGAGTATAAGATTGAACTAACAGCTGTGGTCCATTCCCTGGAGACAGAGATAAAAATTAAACACTAAATCAATGATTCCTTATTTTGAAAAGTGCTAAGAAGAAAAGCATAATTTTCTAATGTCTATGTAATCTATGGAAAATTCTTAAAGAGACGGGAATACAAGATCACCTGACCTGCCTCCTGAGAAATCTGTATGCAGGTCAAGAAACAACAGTTAGAACTGGACATGGAACAACAAACTGGTTCCAAATCGGGAAAGAAGTACCTCAATGCTGTATACTGTCACCCTGCTTTTTTTAACTTATATTCAGAGTACATCTGGAGAAGGCAATGGCACTCCACTCCAGTACTCTTGCCTGGAAAATCCCATGGATGGAGGAGCCTGGTAAGCTGCAGTCCATGAAGTCAATAAGAGTCGGAGACGACTGAGCGACTTCACTTTCACTTTTCACTTTCATGCATTGGAGAAGGAAATGGCAACCCACTCCAGTGTTGTTGCCTGGAGAATCCCAGGGACAGAGGAGCCTGGTAGGAGGCCGTCTATGGGGTTGCACAGAGTAGGACATGACTGAAGTGATTTAGCAGCAGTAGCAGCAGCAGCAGAGTACATCACGAGAAATGCTGGGCTGGAGGAAGCACAACCTGAAATCAAGATTGCCGGGAGAAATATCAATAACCTCAGATATGCATACGACACGACACTTATGGCAGAAAGTGAAGAAGAACTAAAGAGCCTCTTGATGAAAGTGAAAGAGGAGAGTGAAAAGTTGGCTTAAAACTCAACATTCAGAAAACGAAGATCATGGCATTCTGTCCTATCACTTCAAGGCAAATAGATGGGGAAGCAATGGAAGCAGTGACAGACTTTATTATGGGGGGTTCCAAAATCACTGCAGATGGTGACTTCAGCCATGAAATTAAAAGACACTCGCTCCTTGGAAGAAAAGCTATGACCAACCTAGGCAGCATATTAAAAAAAAAAAAGGGAGAGAGAGAGACATTACTTTGCCAACAAAGGTCTGTCTAGTCAAAGCTATGGTTTTTCCAGTAGTCATGTATGGATGTGAAAGTTGGACTATAAAGAAAGCTGAGCACCGAAGAAATGATGATTTTGAACTGTGGTGTTGGAGAAGACTCTTGAGATTCCCTTGGACTGAAAGGAGATCCAAATAATCAATCCTAAAGGAAATCATTCCTGAATATTCACTGGAAGGACCAATGCTGCAGCTGATGCTCCAGTACTTTGGCCACCTGATGCAAAGAACTGACTCATGGGAAAAGACACTGATGCTGAGAAAGATTGAAGGCTGGAGGAGAAGGGGATGACAAAGGATGAGATGGTTGGATGGCATCACTGACTTGATGGACATGAGTTTGAGTAAATATGGGAATTGGTTTTGGACAAGGAGGCCTGGTGTGCTACAGTCCATGGGGTCACAGAGTCAGACACGACTGAGCGACTGAACTGAACTGATGTAATCTACAAAACTGTGATTCCCTGCAATGTTAAAGACTCTTGCCTATCATCTTCCTCTTTTTACAATCAAGCACCTCCATAGAACATATGTGTTGTATATATTTACTGTGATAGAAAAAAAAATACGACTTACTAGCAGGTTTCTTGTATTTGCTGATAAATATTAAAGGATCCTGAAACGGACAGATAGATAGATAATAGATCAAAAATGTGTGAGGTGGATAACTTACTGCTCAGTATAACTTAGCTCACAGGAGAAAAGATTATGGTGGGGCAGGGGGGAGGGAAATGGTAGAGCATTTAGAGAACTCACAGTAGTACAGTTGACATGGAATTAGAACTAGATTGTGACTGTGGAAAGAAAAAGATAAATCTTGAGGATATCTGCAGAAAGAATGAGTCAGACATGATGATGGGGTGAAAGGCAAGAATAAAGATGTAAGAGATGGAGCTGCTACCACTAACAGTCTAGAAAATCATGCCCTTGGAGAAAAGGCTTCAGGCTTACAATGATACAGTCTCTAGCACTGTTGTTGTCTACTAGAAAGATAGGTTTGATGGCATTTGCATTGGAATGTGTGTGTAAGACATTCTGGGGCTGAAAGGAAAAGCTAACATGGAAATCACTCAGCTGTCCATGAATACCAACCAGCTCGACCACCATTCATTTCCTTTTAACCTCCAAATAACAACTTGTTCTATTTTCCCATGTGTCTAAGGACAAGAATTCCCTAGCTTTCCAAAACCAAACAAATTTCAAGTGTCCTGTTGGCAAACTCCCACTGAGAATAATAAAAGTATTCAGAAATTTTGAGGAAACTCCCTTCTTTGCTGCCAAACTCTCCCCTCCTCCCCGCAAAAACAAAACAAAACACATACAGCTCCTGAAATGATTTCAACATGATGCATTGAATCTACAACCAAAAAGCATGAACTCTAACATATTGGCATTCCAAGCAAATTTGTCTTCTCAGGAACATTTTTTGAAAAATATTAACATATTGTGAGAAGTGAGAGCACCCACCCATTTATTTTGTCTGCAAAATAAATGATTCAACCATTCCTCAAGCATTCTCACAAAGGAAATGCAGGCTTATCACATTAAATAAGAACACATGAAGAGACTTCAATGTGTTAGAATTCCAGACACATTCAGGTATAGTGATATCATGGGCTACCCTTTCATATTTATTCCAAGATTGGCTTTGAGGCTATTTGTTTTGAAATCCTATAAACATTAGTGCTCCGAAATTATACTGGGAAAAGGCTTTCTTATTCCATATCACATTTAATCCTAGAATTTTGTTGTTGTTTTAGTTGCTAAGTCATGTCCAAATCTTGGTTACCCCATGGACTGTGGCCCACCAGGCTCCTCTGTCCATGGGATTTCCCAGGCAAGAATACTGGAGTGGGTGGCCATTTCCTCCTCCAAGGGATCTTCCCGACCCAGGGATCAAACTCCTTCATTCCAGGCTGATTCTCTACCACTGAGCCACCAGGGAGGCCCTAGTCCTAGTATACTAGCATTAAATATTTGATTGGCCAAAAAATTCATTCAAGTTTTTCATATGTATGGAAAAACCAAAGTGAACTTTTTAGCCAACCCAATACATAGATATTTAACTCAATTAGGGCCTTTGAAATTATGTATTCTAATTTTGTTGATTTGTGTGTTGTCAGTGATTTTTGAATACAGGCTTCTTTGGAAATCTGACATTATCTCTGAACTCTCTGCTTAGAAAACTGCATGTGTTCCACGTGTCCTGCAGAAGTTCAGACTTGTAAAGAACCCAAAAACTCTTCATGAATGACGCAACTTCCATGGTGGGAAGGGAGGGCTTCCTGGATCCCAGGTGAGACATATGTGATTTGGCCCAAGCACCTTACCTATCAAGGAAGAATGAAACCCAGAGAAGCTCAGTGACAAAAGTCATACAACGAATGCGTGGGGGAACCATCCCAAGTGGAAGTGGAACTTCCTAACTAATTCTTACCCCTACACATTCCTACCTACTGGGAATTTAAATTACCACAAACAATCACAGTTTGGGACGTCTATCTCTGCCTCTCCTCTCCAAGACTGGAGTGTCACCGTCAAGAGAGAGTGAGGTCAGAGGTTGGAGAGACTTGGTTTTGCTCCTGATGGATGAGTTGATTATTGCATGACTGGTCGTAAATGTTTTGTCCACATCAATTTATCTGCAAAGTAAAAACAATTACTTCTGGCCAATTCAACCACTTTGGACTAATGCAAGAATCAGTGGGATAATATCTATAGCATATTGTTGTACCCCTGAAACTAACGCAACACTGTAAATCCAGCATACGTCAATAAAATAAATAAACAGTAAAAAATAAATACAAATGATTTTTGAATGTTTTCTATGGTGGTAAAAGTTTCATGATGTAAAACATACTATTTTGACCATATTTATGTTTATTTCAGTGATACTGTTGTGCAGCTCTCACCATCATCCATCTCCCGAATTTTTTACCTTCCTGAACTGAAACTCTGTCCCTATTAAACACCAACTCCTTATTCCGTCTCCCCATCACCCCATCCTGCCCTCAGCCCCTGTCATCTATCAGTGTACTTTCTGACTCCATGAATTTGATTAATCTGGATACTTCATATACGTGGAACCAAACAATATTTTTCAGTATCTACTGTATATACTATGACCACCTGATGTAAACAGCAGACTCATTGAAATAAACTCTGATTCTGGGAAAGATCAATGGCAAAAGAAGAAGTGGGCAACAGAGGATGAGCTGGTTCAATGATATCACTGACTCAGTGGACACGAACTTGAACAAACTCCAGGAGATAGTGAAGGAAAGGGAAGCCTGGTGTGCCACAGTTCATGGGATCTGGAAGAGTTGGACACAACTTAGTGACTGAACAGTCACAACTGTATATTAGAATGTATTTTTATAGTTAACTTAATATATGTCCTAAAAATCATATAATTAAAAAATATCAATAACATATAATCAAAAGCATATAACTTCAGAGGGAAACGTCCTGGAAAAACAACAACAACAACAACAACCACCAGTATAATCATCTGTGTTTTCCAGAGTCTTACAACATAGCATTTCAACTGGGAAGTAACAAGTTTGGTACAAAGAAGTTTACCCTGATTCTTATGTTCACTGGAAAGATGAGTGGCACATTAAACTGGTTGCTCCTCGAAGTCTCAGCTGTGTCCTGGTTCTCATATGAAAGTTGTCTCTGCTACTGGACCCCCACCCTCCTCCTTAGGGTCTAGAATCTTAGAGGTAAGCATCTGAAACCCAGATGCTTTAAACCTGTTGCTGCTGCTTCCTACTTACAACACCTCCCACCAAATTGTTCAACACCGTTCCGTGATGGGGTGGGACTGGCACTATTTTTACTGAGATCCCAACAACGTGGCCCACTGTCACTTACCCCGCTCTGGATTCACCCCATTGAAGAGCAGACCACACCTATAAAATTTATCTCAAGCAATACTATGTAGCATTCCTAATGCCCCACAGAGATTTTTATATTTCTGGTAACTGGTGCATACTCGGTCTCAAATAAATGCTGATGGAAATGCATTTTGAAGAACTCTGACTCTGCAATATTATTATTATTTCAGTCTGAGAGTGTAGTCTCTGAACTATGTTGCCAATTAAGACATTGAGTCTCGATCTTACTGGTGAAATAACACAAAAATGCCAGACCTCAAAATAGATTTATCTAATAGATGGGGAAACAGTGGAAACAATGTCAGATTTTATTTTTTGGCGCTCCAAAATCACTGCAGATGGTGACTGCAGCCATGAAATTAAAAGACACATACTCCTTGGAAGGAAAGTTGTGACCAACCTAGATAGCATATTCAAAAGCAGAGACATTACTTTGCCAACAAACCTCCATCTAGTCAAGGCTATGGTTTTTCCTGTGGTCATGTATGGATGTGAGTTGGACTGTGAAGGAAGCTGAGCACCAAAGAATTGATACTTTTGAACTGTGATGTTGGAGAAGACTCTTGAGAGTCCCTTGGACTTCAAGGAGATCCAACCAGTCCATTCTAAAGGAGATCAGCCCTGGGATTTCTTTTGGAAGGAATGATGCTAAAGCTGAAACTCCAGTACTTTGGCCACCTCATGTGAAGAGTTGACTCATTGGAAAAAACTCTGATGCAGGGGGGGATTGGGGGCAGGAGGAAAAGGGGATGACAGAGGATGAGATGGCTGGATGGCATCACCACGTCCTATGGACGTGAGTCTGAGTGAACTCCGGGAGTTGGTGATGGACAGGGAGGCCTGGCGTGCTGCGATTCATGGGGTCACAAAGAGTCGGACACGACTGAGTGACTGAACTGAATTGAACTGAACTGAAAATGACATTTAAATGTGTCTGCTTATAAAAATATTTGTTCATCTCTTAAATTTCAATTTCTGAGAAATTTCCTTCAGAAACTGTGATGAATACATATAATTATTTAAATTGTGAACTTGGCTTCATGCTAATAAATACAGTAATAGATATTTTTACTCTGTATTGTGGACCTTTTGGACAAACTGGAAAAACAGTGGATATTTCACAATGAAAGTCATTGAATAAACTTAAGAAGGACAAAGGGAAAGTCATTTGCAAAGGGATTTAAAGATAATATTCACATTTAGAAGTTCCTTTCAAGTTTCTTAATTGAGGTGATCTGACTTAAGCCGGGGAAAAATCTAGAAAGCTTTTTACTACTCCAATTTATTTCTCCAGGGTATTATTAAATGCTTTACCCATTTATGGAAAAAATATAAACAGAAATAGGTATTAGATACTGCTGTACACAAAAAAAAAGACAGTGCTAGAAAGGCAAAAAATGCAAACCACACTTGCAGGCAATTTGAAGTCACATGGGAAATAGAAATATACAATTTGTTGTTGTTGCCATTGCTGTTGTTTAAGTCATATTCCACTCTTTTGTGACCCCATGGACTGTAGCCCGCCAGGCTCCTCTGTCCATGGTATTCTCCAGGCAAGAATATTGGAGTGGGTTGCCATTTCCATCTCCAGGGGAATTTTCCTGACCCAGAGATTGAACCTATATATCCTGCATTGGTAGACAGATTCTCTTCCACTGAGCCACCAGGGAAACTAAAATATCCTGACCATAAAAAGAGGAGCCTAGGATGTGGATGGTGAATGGTGGAGAAGGGGACAAAGCAGCCATTCTTTGGAAGGTAACCTCTTTTTTGTGCCATTTTATTCACTAGTTTTCAACTTCAAACTGCACTGCAAAATTATGTTTTACCATAGAAACCACGTTGACAGCAACAAAATTTTGTATTTAAAGGACAGAAATGGTGCATGCATAGAACATACTCACAAGTCACCCCCTGCCCTTCAGTGTATGTAAACAGAGAGCAATTCTGAATTCACCTAAACATTGTTCTATCTAATATTCTATATAATATTCTCAGACTCTGCACTGTTGTGTCATCTCTTGATGAATATGTCTTTGCCTGAAAACATAATGTGAGAATATTCCTTTTCGTAGTATACATCTTTACCACACTTGAGGAGAAAATTGTACTAAAAAACAAAGGACTTACTCACAAAGAGATAAACTTTTTAAGCAATGTCTGACAGAAAGTTATAAAGCAACAACTGTAAGGAGGAAGCTCTGTAACCTTTTTGTCTCCTAGGGTGTAAGGCTTTGTTCCCAGCCTGTAGAATGAGTGAAGTGCATGAATACAAAGACTGGGGGTAAGCAGGACCGATCTGTTGTCACTAGGCAGTCTGTTGAAGAGAAGAAGGGTTCTGAAACAGGACTTCAGGACTTCTCTGGTGGTCCAGTGGCTGATTCCAAGCTGTTACTGCAAGGAGCCCAGGTTCGATCCCTGGTCAGGGAACTGGATTCCACAGGCCGAAACTAAGAATTCAAATGCTGCAACTAAAAGATCTCACATACCGCAATGAAGATCAAAGATCCTGAGTGCCGCAACTAAGACCTGGCGCAGCCAAATAAATAAATATTATTTTAAAAATAAATAAATGTCAATTAAAAATAAATAAATTTTAAAAAGAAACAGGACTTGCATTCCCTTTTTCCAGAGGAGAAGCTGAGACTTGAAGATGAGAGAACTGGGCATGGAATTCTCTGGGCTCCTGGTGAAGGCAGGCCCACAGAGCTTCAAGGATGTACACAGAGATGCATGAAAGAATATTCACCATATGTCAGTGTTAGTGCCAGGGAAAGGGTTTTTGTTTTATTTTTACTTCCTGCTTATGTGTATCTACAGTGGTAATTTTTTTTTTTTAGTTTTTTATTTTTACATTTTAAAATCTTTAATGAAAAAATCATAACCTTATTTCATTTGGAAATAGAATTTAAACAGAAAAAAAAATTGACTCATCCAAAAGTTTAAAAACCTAAATTCTTGGTTCATCTCAAAGATATTCAGAAACCCGGGGACTTTCTTAAACCATTCAAAATGATTCTTGAGCTCAGGCAGCTGCAGGGCAGCAGCGGCCAAAGGTTTACCCTGTGGGTTGTCAGATCGTAATACATCTGTTGAATTCTCTTAGCCAAGTCTCATAATGATAGTCATGGCTGGCACTTAGAAAAGCCTATGTTCAAAGCACTGTGCTGAGTACTGTATTTGTATCATCACATTTAATACTCAGAGGAATCCTTTTAAGTATTACTGTCTTTATTTCAAAAATTAAGAAAAGAAGACACAGAAAAGTTAAGTAAATGGTTATAGATCAAATACCAGGCAATGGTGGTGTGTGCATCCTCACTCAGCTGTGTTCAACTCTGCAACCCCATGGACTGTAGCCAGCCAGGCCCCTTTGTCCATGAGATTTTCCAGGCAAAAATACTGGAGCGAGGTGCCATTTCCTGTTCCGGAGGATTTTCCTGACACAGGGATCAAACTCGTGTCTCTTGCATCTCCTGCACTGGCAGGCAGATTCTTTGCCATTGCGCCACCTGGGAAATCTACTCCTTAGCTCTTAGAGCCATCAAATATAATATGATATATATTTTATTTGTTTCTCATGGGTATTATATGTCTCTTCCACTCTAATGAAATTTCCATGAGGATGGGGATTTGTAATCATTCTTTCTTATCACATTTCCATTTCTGAGAGCAGTACCTGGCATGGAGTTGACATGTCCTAGTTGTTGAATTCATAAAAGGATACTCCACAATGTCAGTTAAAGAATCAAACCTCACAGTGTGAAAAGTATATTTACTGAGGACATCTCAACCTTTGAAAGTCAGGCAAAATTGCATTAAGCCCTTTATCCCATCTTCTATGGGGAGTCTAGCGCCCTCACCAAGATTTCCAAGAATTCCCTGGTGCTAATGTTTTCATGATTACTCTGGATTGCCTACCTGCCTCCCTGGACTGTTAATGTCATTGGCATTTAGACCCCTATAACTATTCTCTGTATCCTGCTCTGTGACAAACTAAGACACAGAAATCAGCATCTTTCCTTCCAATACTTCTACAAACTCTGGTCCATTGTGTCTGTATATATAGTATATTTAACTTATAATTTGCAATTACAGAAGTGTATTTACATGGCTTCAAAAAGTTAAAATTTCATATTACACATCCTTAATCTTTACATTGCTTTGACATGTCTTTAACACTGTCTTACTATACATTTTTCTCCATAGACGTCTGTCAAGTTGCTTGATCATTTCTCCTCAATTCTCTCTCTCTTTTCACCATTTCTTTTCCTAATATCTATTCATCATTTTTTACAGAGAATATTGCCTCTTCTCTTTTATTTTATGTTCCATGCTACTAAATTTTCACACTGTACTAAGAAATAACTTCTCAAGTTTTATCATTTTACACAAAAGGCAATTCCTCCTCATCAAAGGAAATTCAATGTCAACTTTTAAAATTATTTGCTTCCAAGAGCCCTGGGCAGTTGGACAATGACAGCTACCTAACCAAAATCTTTTCCAACAACCTCCAAATGACAAGAAGAACAAATAAAACCACACAAAACTCATCCCATTGGCATAATTAGAAGACAGAAAATTTTATACTGCAAATTACCTATAAGTGAAAAACAAGTACCGATTTCCAGCAGAGCCAACTTCAGAGTGCAAAGAGTTTCTGAAAAAAATACACAAGAAAGATAAGAAAGGATAGAGATAAAGCCACCTTCAGAAATTGTATCCTTCAGTGTGAAAATATTGAAAAAAGAATTCTGATGTTGGTGGTAACAGATTCAATGAATACACTGAATTCAATAAGAATCCATGAATACAGTAAAAATCCTTGAATCCATACAAATACCAATCAATAAATTAAAGCTAAATGAATAAGAGGTGGGAGGGAAGAATCTTACTCCTTCAGCTAGACTATCAACTAATAAATAAGGGTGGAATTATAGAGTCGGAAAAATCATTTTATTATAATCACCATTATAATAAAAATTTATTTAAGCAAAATTATTGATGAATGCTTAGCATAGGTGAAAGTTTTTACTCTGCCTAAAAATACTTATTTTCCCCTTGGTATTAATTACCAAGGGGAGATAGTGACTTGACAGTAGAGAAACCTGGCAGAATCATCATAGCCATATGATTATAGTAAAAAACACCAAAAATGTGACAACATAGACTGCCTCCTGATGTGATGGCCTGAGGAGGACACAATGTCACATCTGTTTCCCTGTACAACATCCATAACCTGAATTTAATCAGAAGAAACCTCAGGTAAGTTCAAATTGATGGATGTTCTATAAATAATAGGTGCTCTTTGAAACTGCCAACATTATGAGAGAAAAGGAAAGAATGATCAGCATTATTCCAGATCCAAGGACACTCAAGACACAAGACTACAAAGTATAATTCATAACCATGGATATATTTTTTTTAACTTTTTATTTTATGTTGGAGTATAGCTGATTTAGAAAGCATATTAAAAAGCAGAGCCATTACTTTGCCAATAAATGTCCATCTAGTCAAAGCCATGGTTTTTCCAGTAGTCATGCATGGACATGAAAGTTGGAATATAAAGAAAGCTGAGCACCAAGAATTGATGCGTTTGAACTGTGGTATTAGAGAAGACTCTTGAGAGTCCCTTGGACTTAAGGAGATCAATCACTGCAACCAGTCAATCCTAAAGGAAATCATTCCTGAATATTCATTGGAAGGACAGATGCTGAAGCTGAAGCACCAATACTTTGGGAAGTACTGACTTATTGGAAAAGACCCTGATGCTGGGAAAGATTGAGGGCAGGAGGAGACGGGGATAGCAGAGGATGAGATGGTTGAATGGCATCACTGACTCAATGGACATGGGTTTGAGCAAGCTCTGGGAGTTGGTGATGGACAGGGAGGCCTGGTGTGCTGCAGTCCATGGGGTCACAAAGAGTCAGACAGGACTAAGTAACTGAACTGAACTGAATAGCTGATTACCCTGAATATTTATTAGGAGGTCTGATGCTGAAGATGAAGCTACAATACTTTGGCCACCTGATGTGAAAAACTGACTTATTGGAAAAGACTCTGATGCTAGGGAAAATTGAAGGTTGGAGGAGAAGGGGATGACAGAGGAGGAAATGGTTGGATGGCATCACTGACTCAATGGACATGAGTTGGAGCAAACTCCGGGAGATAGTGAAGGACAGGGAAGCCTAGAATGCTGCAGTCCCCTGGGGTCATAAAGAGTGGAACACAACTGAGCAGCAGCAATAACCAATTAACAAAAATGTGATAGTCTAGATGGACAACAAAGTTGTGATAGTTTTAGATGGACACCACAGGGTCTCAGCCATACATGTATCCATCTCTCCCAAACACCCCTCCCATCCAGGCTGCCAAGTAACATTGAGCAGAGCTCCCTGTGCTGTACAGTACGTCCTCGTTATATAACCCTGGATATCTCAAGCCAAGAAAAATGAATTAGCTGTACAGGGCATTATTGAGATAGTAGATAAAATTCAAATAGGAACTCTGGACAAATGAGCTCTCTGTGTATCCTGGCAATAAGGCAACTGAGATTAAAAAAGAATTTTAAAATAGACTTTTAATATCCTAGCAGAATCCACAGTGTAGGAAATCCAGAAATAGCTAAGAGTAATTAACTCTAAAGAATTAAAAGGATGGACTAGAGCAGAGGAATGAAACCTCCAAATACTACATATTTGATTTTGAAGTTTAGGCTTTTATTCTACGTCAATGAAAAAGATCTCATAACAAAATTCAAAGATCGAGAAATCAAATCCTTATAAACAGTCTTTGTTTTGAAAGTCTTTGAAGTTGGCTTTCTTTCTTTTTCAGTTAATTAGTTGATGGGGGGGGGGGTGGCGGGTGCTGTGATAGTTGTTCCTGGCTGTGTGTAGGCTTTCTCTAGCCATGGCAAGAAGGGGCTACTCTCTAGTTGTGGAGCTTGGGCTTCTCATTGCAGTAGCTTCTTCTCGTTGTGAATCAGGGGCTGTAGGGCACTCAAGCATCAGTGGTTGCTGCGCGCAGGCTCAGTAGTGGTGGTGCATGGGCTTAGTTACCTTGCAGCCTGTGCAGACCAAGGATCGAACCTGTGTTCCCTGCTTTAGCAGGTATATTCTTAACAACTGGACCACCAAAGAAGTCCCTAAAACTGGCTTTTATATTGAACTGTCAGGAAGGTAGCTGGCTACCCATCACCTTCAGACAGAGTAGCTCTGTTTACCTGGCCACTGCCAACACATGAGTCATGGAATCAGACTGCAACATGCCTACAGCTTGTCTTATTATTTAACCCATCACTTAAGAAAACACACATATGGAGAAAAGTACACTCTCTACTAGCCAGTCATTTTAGCATCAGTGCCGAATTGCATACAACAGACATAGCTGCATTTCTTAAGCAGTCTGACTAGCAACTTCAGTGATTCTATGCAAGGCTGTAACATGTTTTTGCTATCAGTTATTTCAATGGAATTTTAGATAACAATCCAAAATTAACTGTGATCTATGGGTATTGTAATCACAAACCATTCCAATATTCTTGCCTGGGAAATCCCATGCACAGAGGAGCCTGGCAGGCTACAGTTATGGGCTTGCAAAAGAGTCAGACATAACATAGCAACTAAGCAACAACAATAAATGGGTACTGTAGCATTTATCTGGAAAAAATGCAAACCTAGAAGTGGTTTGACTGGGCTCCCCACTTGATGAAAATCTAGATTCTTCTAACTTGTCAAAGAGATAGAGGACTACTAAAAGTGTCTAAATTATGGAAAGGACCAATTTAGCAGTTTTGTAAAAAAGAAATGAAAGTAACTATGTCATAATAAAGTCAAAATATTTAATCATTCATTTGTTGAAATTGACTTCTCTCCTAAAATTAAAATTTATTTGTTTTCTTTTCTTCTTCAAAAACTGAGTTTAGTTGAGGTCCTGGAAATGACTTAGTAGTTTACTTTAGACTAAATAAGCTGAAAATTCACTAAATATCAGCATTAAATCTATTAAAAACTAGTTTGTATAGGAGCATATTTTTAAATTCCATAAATTTAATCTACTAAAGTCTAAAATTCAGCTCAGAGATTTTTTTTGACAGATTAGTGTAGAGAAAAATAAAAGCAATGAGCTTATTTCCTTGCACATCTATAAATGTACCACTTTTGCACAGTACATCATGAAGTCTGTTACATTCACATCTGAGAAGGAAAAACAATTGGTAATTATAATTATATTTATGTTTGATGAATGAAAATATGATCATCAAATAATTTATCACAAAATAATTTAGAGGATTTATTTGCACACTGCTTATTGTATATGTGAACCAAGTCAAACACAAGAAACATGATTTCCTTTCTCTGGAAGAATAAATAGAATATAAATAAACATAGAACAAATAAAAAGCACAGAGATGATCTCGAGAGATGATATGGGGTGGAAGGTGGGAGGGGGGTTCAGGATTGGGAACTCATGTACACCCGTGGCTGATTCATGTCAATGTATGGCAAAACCAATATAGTATTGTAAAGCAAAATAAAGTAAAAATAAAAATTAAAAAATAAATAAATATTTTCTTATTTGAAATGAATATATAATGATAAATATAAAAGAAAACAGTATGCAAGAAAAATACTTCTTTACTTAAGCACATCCTCTGGGCAATATTGTGAAAAATTTCCTCACTAAACACAAGGAAGAGACTGCAGAAAATGAAGTATTAATGTCCATTTCCTGTGCACTGATTCAATGTGCTCCGTTGCTCAGTTGTGTCTGACTCTTCTGGCCCCAGAGACTGTAGCCTGCCAGGCTCTTTTGTACATTGGATTCTACAGGCAAGAATGCTGGAGTGGGATGACATTTCCTTCTCCAGGGGATCCTCTCAGCTCAGGGATGGAACCCAGCCTCCTGTGTCTCCTGCATTGGCAGTTAGATTCTTTCTGTCCATACAGTGATCCCCTTTCCCAGTTACCTTCCCTTGTGCCCCTTCCTATCTGTCAGCCACCACTGTGTTCTCTGTGTCTATATTTTTGTTTTGTTTCAGTTCAGTCACTCAGTCATATCCAACTCTTTGCAGCCCCATGGACTGCAGCATGCCAGGCTTCCCTGTCCATTACCAACTACCGGAACTTGCTCAAACTCATGTCCATTGAGTTGGTGATGCAATCCAACCATCTCATCCTCTGTCATCCCCTTTTCCTCCTACCTTCAATCTTTCCCAGATTCAGGGTCTTTTCCAATGAGTCAGTTCTTCACATCACATGGCCAAAGTATTGGAGCTTCAGCTTCAGCATCATTCCTTCCAATAAATACTCAGGACTGATTTCCTTTAAGATTGACTGATTTGATCTCCTTGCAGTCTAAGGGACTCTCAAGAGTCTTCTCCAACACCACAGTTCAAAAACATAAATTCTTTGGTGCTCAACTTTCTTTTTGGTCCAACTCTCATATCCATATATGACTGCTGAAAAAACCACAGTTTTGACTAGACAGACCTTTGTTGGCAAAGCAATGTCTCTGCTATATAATAAGCTGCCTAGGTTGGTCATAGCTTTTCTTCCAAGGAACAAGTGTCTTTTTCATTTCATGGCTGCAGTCACCATCTGCAGTGATGCTGGAGCCCAAGAATATAAAATCTGTCACTGTTTCCATTGTTTCCCCATCTCTTTGCCATGAAGTGATGGAACTGGATGCCATGATCTTCGTTTTCTGAATGTTGAGTTTTAAGCCAGCTTTTTCACTCTCATCTTTCGCTTTCATCAAGAGGCTCTTTAGTTCCTCTTTGCTTTCTGCCATTAGGGTGGTGTCCTCTGCATACTTGAAGTTTCTCTTGGCAATCTTGCTTCCAGCATGTGCTTCATCTAGCCCAGCATTTCCCATGATGTACTCTGCATGCAAGTTAAATAAGCATAGTGACGATATACAGCCTTGACGTACTCCTTTCCCAATTTGGAACCAGTCTGTTGTTCCATGCCTGGTTCTAACTGTTGCTTCTTGACCTGCATATAGATTTCTCAGGAGGCAGGTAAATTGGTCTGGTATTCCCATCTATTTAAGAATTTTCCACAGTTTGTTGTGATCCACACAGTCAAGGCTTTAGCATAGTCAACAAAGCAGAAGTAGACGTTTTTCTGGAATTCTCTTGCTTTTTCTGTGATCCAACAGATTTCATCTCTAGTTCCTCTGCTTTTTCTAAATCCATCTTGAATATCCAGAAGTTATCACTTCACATCCTGTTGAAGCCTACCTTATAGAATTTTGAGCATTACTATGCTAATGTGAGGCTTCCCTGGTGACTCAGAGGTTAAAGTGTCTGCCTGGAATGCGGGAGACCTGGGTTCGATCCCTGGGTCAGGAAGATCCCCTGGAGAAGGAAATGGCAACCCACTCCAGTACTCTTGCCTGGAGAATCCCATGGAGGGAGGAGCCTGGTAGGCTACAGTCCACGGGGTCGCAAAGAGTCAGACACGACTGAGCGACTTAACTTGTGAGATGAGTGCATTTGTGCGGTTTGAAAGTTCTTTGGCATTGTGTTTCTTTGGGATTGAAATGAAGACCAACTTTTCCAGTCCTGTGGACACTGCTGAGTTTTTCCAAATTTGCTGGCATATTGAGTGCAGCACTTCCACAGCATCATCTTTTAGGATGTGAAATAGCTTAACTAAAATTCCATCAGCTCCACTAGCTCTGTTCATACTGATGAGTCCTAAGGCCCACTTGACTTCACACTTCAGGATATCTGACTGCAGGTGAGTGATCACACCATCGTGGTTATCTGGGTCGTGAAGATCTTTTCTGTATAGTTCTCCTGTGTATTCTGGCCACCTCTTCTTAATATCTTCTGCTTCTGTTAGGCCCATACGGTTTCTGTCCTTTATTGTGCCCATTTTGCATGAAATATTCCCTTGGTATCTCTAATTTTCTTGAAGAGATCTCTAGTCTTTTCTATTCTATTCCTTTCCTCTACTTCTTTCCATTGATCACTAAGGAAGGCTTTCATATCTCTCCTTGCTGTTCTTTGGAACTATGCATTCAGATGAGTATATCTTTCCTTTCCTCCTTTGCCTTTCACTTCTCTTTACTCAGCTATTTGTAAGGCATCCTCAGACAACCATTTTGCCTTTTTGCATTTCTTTTTCTTGGAGATAGTTTTAATCATAGCCTCCTGTACCATGTTGCTATGACCAGTGCATTCTCTTGGCAAAACTCTGTTAGTTTTTGCCCTGTTTCATTTTGTACTCCAAGGCCAAACTTGTCTATTACTCCAGATATCTCTTAACTTCCTACTTTTGCATTGCAGTCCCCTATGATGAAAAGGACATCTTTTTTTGGTGTTAGTTCTAGAAGGTCTTGTAGGTCTTCATAGAGGCATTCAACTTCAGCTTTTTTGGTATTAGTGGTTGAGGCTTAGACTTGAATTGCTGTGATATTGAATGGTTTGCCTTGGAAACAAAGAAAGATCATTCTGTTGTTTTTGAAATTGCACCCAAATACTGCATTTCAGACTTCTGTTAACTATGCTGCTGCTGCTGCTAAGTCCCTTCAGTTGTGTCCGACTCTGTGCGACCGCATGGATGGCAGCCCATCAGGCTCCCCTGTCCCTGGGATTCTCTAGGCAAGAACACTGGAATGGGTTGCCATTTCCTTCTCCAATGCATGAAAGTGAAAAGTGAAAGTGAAGTCACTCAGTTGTGTCCGACTCTTAGCGACCCCATGGACTGCAGCTCACCAGGCTCCTCCATTCATGGGATTTTCCAGGCAAGAGTACTGGAGTGGGGTGCCATTGCCTTCTCTGTCTGTTGATTATGAGGACAACTCTATTTCTTCCAAGGGATTTTTGCCCACAGTAGTAGATATAATGGTCATCTGAGTTAACTTCACCCTTTCTGGTCCATTTTAGTTCATTGATTCCTAAAATGTAGACATTCATTCTGCCATCTCCTGTTTGACCACTTCCAATTTGCCTTGATTCATGAACCTAACATTCCAGGTTCCTATGCAATATTTTTCTTTACAGCATCAGACTTTACTTTCATCACCAGTTATATCCACAGCTGAGTGTTGTTTTTGCTTTGGCTTGGCCTCTTCATTCTTTCTGGATCTATTTCTCCACTCTCTCCAGTAGCATATTGGGCGCCTACCAATCTGGGGAGTCCATCTTTCAGTGTCCTATCTTTTTGCCTTTTCACACTGTTGATGGGGTTCCCATCTCCAGTGGACCAGGTTCTGTCAGAATGCTCCACCATGACCTGTCTGTCTTGGGTGGCCCTACATGGCGTGGTTCATAGTTTCACTGAGTTAGGCAAGGCTGTGATCCATGTGATGAGTTTGGTTAGTTTTCTGTGATTGTGGTTTTCATTCTGTCTGCCCTCTAATGGATAAGGATAAGAGGCTTGTTGAAACTTCCTGATGGGAAGGACTGGCTGTGGGGGAATCTGGGTCTTGCTTTGATGGGTGGAGCCATGTTCAGTAAATCTTTAATCCAATTTTCTGCTGATGGGAAGGGCTTTCCTGGTGGCTCAGTTGCTAAAGAATCTGCCTGCAATGCAGGAGACCCAGGTTCAATCCCTGGGCTGGGTTAATCCCCTGGAGAAGGAAATAGTAACCCACTCCAGTGTCCTTGCCTGGAGAATTCCATGGGCAGAGGAGCCGGGTAGGCTGCAATCCGTGGGGTTGAAAAAAATCTGATACTGAGCAAATTTCACTTTCACTTTCTGTTGATGGCTAGGGATATGTTCCCTCCCGGTAGTTTGACCTGAATCCAAACTATGGTAAGGGTGATGCCCCGCAGCTCCCAGGACAGTTATATTCAGTGCCCCACACCTTCACTGGACACACACAGAAAAGTTTGGCTCAGTCTCTTGTGGGCCTTAGAACTTTTGCAACAGTGTGAGAACTTCTTTGGTATAATTGTTCTTCAGTTTGCGGGTTGTTTGCTTGGTGGCTCTGTGGTGGGGCTAATGGTGACCTCCTCCAAGAGGACTTATGCCACACACAGCACCTCCTCGGTCTGCTGCAGCCAGAGCCCCTGTCCCCGAGGCAGGTCACTGCTGACCTGTGCCTCAGCAGGAGACACTCAAACTCAACGGCAGGTCCAGCTCAGTCTCTTGTGGGGTCTCTGGGTCCTGTTGTGCACAGTGTTTTCTCTGAGCCCTCCGAGCATCTCTGGCGGGTATGGGGTTTGATTGAAAATGTGATTTCACCCCTCCTACTGTCTTGTTGGGGCTTCTCCTTTGCCTTGGATATAGGTTATCATTTTCTGGTGGGATCCAACATCCTCTCGATGGCTGTTCAGCAGCGAGTTGCAATTTTGGAATTCTCGCAGAAGAGGATTCACACAGTCCTTCTCCACCATCTTTTCACAAGTCTACTTTGACCCTTGTTTTGTTTAGATCGTTCAATTATTTCATTGTATGTTTATTCTTTTATACTGTACATATGAGTGGAATCATACAGTATTTGTCTTTCTCACCCAGCTTATTTCACTTTGTATAATATCCTTAAGCAAAGAGTCAGACACGACTGAGCGACTGAACTGAACTGAACTGAATATCCTTAAGATCCATGTGTGTTACTGCAAATGGAAAGATTTCCTCTTTTATGGCTGAATAGTATTCCATGATGTCTGTGAATGTGTGCGTCCACATAAAGCTTAAAGTGACACAGTCCCTGCATTCCTAGAGCTTGCACAGTTCAAGAGAGAGGCATGCACACTCACAATACACCAGTATAAGTATGTGAGTATGACGACTGAGGTATTGTCAGGGGCTATAGGATCACCAAAGTGGAAATCTTATCTTGCCTGGAGAAGCCACAGAACATTTCATGAAGCAGATACATTTTAGCTGAGTAATAAGCAAGCACAAGGAACTCCCTGTGCAGTTGCCTGAAAAACCCTTGCAAAGGTGTAGAAGAGAAAGCACATACCATATTTTGAAAAGCTAAATGTTTCAGTGGTGCTAGAGTATGAGAGGGAAAAGTTAACAACATACCATTATATTAACAGTATTTAGGAATCACTGAAATATTTTTATTGATTTTTTTGCTGTCAAATTAATTCATGTTCATCAATAGATGTTTTTAAATGGAGAAAACATAAAGAAGAAAATTAAGCCTACTTTACATCCTATCACTAAATAATCATGTGATTTATACATTTTATACCATAGCTCTGCTTCTCATAGCCTTTCCAGGCTACTGATCAGAGAAAGGGGATGGTAAATACTGCCTGAAATCTCCTGAAATCAGTTCTCCTGAAATCAATCATATATCCCACATTTCTCACCAGAATCTTCTCCACTTATTTTCCACATCAGTCATTTCTTCTCTCAGTTTTGGTTCCTTTGGGTTGATTCAATTTCCCTACACTCTGCAGACATTTCTTGAATCTTGTGATATGAAGTTGCCATTTTCTTATCTTGGTACACTAATAAATATAGGGTGGGGTTTTTTTTTTTTTTCTGTTATCAATGTTTCCTCCTCTTGTTTTTCTTGTATAGATTGATCAGTAGCTGAGAGGGGTTTTTAGAAGTTTGCTCACAGACACAGCTGTGCTGGGAATCCAGATCATACTGTCTGGTTTCCGTTCATAATAAGCACATATTAGTGGCACTACTGGGCTAACAAGTACTGTTGAAAGTTGTCTTGTCCACAAGGCAAACCGCTTTCTGGAGAAATAGCAATATTCAGTTCCATTGGTACTGGATGAATGCTATTATCTGGCGTTCCTACTAACTCTACGTGTCATCTTTAATCTTTGCAGGCAGTTGAAGAATTTCAAAGAGTGATGCTATCAGGACTGTCTTTCATTCTTATCGCTTTTCCTGCAGTGTCGGGGACAGATAGGGGGTGCAGGGGTGTGGTACTGTTGTAGTCAGGAAGACAAGGAAGTTAGTGAAATAATCTATGAGAGAAATTAACCAAGGAAGTGACAAGAAGAAAATGAGATAAGGAAACAGATTTGAGAGATAAAAAATAAGAAAGTACAAGCATTGTTACCAAGAACATGTTGCTAAGGGAGAAATGAAAAATCATTTTGAAAGCGGCCATTGTCTATAAGACATGTGACATACTTGGGCGTGTGTAAATCTCACAACAAATTTAGGAAATCAGTTTTATTATTCTGATTGTTTGGATTTATAAAATAGGTTAAAGTATACATTTAGGAAGTTTCTTTGTGAGGATCCCATTGGTGACTAAAACCCACGTTCATGTGGACGATATCTCCCCACACCACACTGGACCACACTGGCTTCTGAAATGAGGCCTACTTTGCTAATGTGAGTGCCTGGGTATTGAAAGAAATTTCTACCTCCAACTCCACTTCCATTGGAAGTGCCTGCCTTTCCTTAGATTTCAGGTCAGTCTGCCACCCTGCTGTCTCAGTTTTATAATGCAGCTTAGCATTTACCAATTGTAAATTTTTAAATTTCCTGTTCTTTGGGGTAGAAGTCATGCTCTTGCCATGGCTTCCCCAAAGGCTCAGCAGGCAAAGAACCTGCTTGTCAATGCAGGAGACGCAGGAGGTGCAGGTTTGATCCCTGTGTCAGGGTAATCCCCTGGAGAAGGAATGGCGACCCAGTCCCAAATTCTTGCCTGGAAAATCCCATGGACAGAGGAGCCCGGCAAGCTACAGTCCATGGGGTCGCAAAGAGTCAGACACAACTGAGCGACTAAGCACAAGCATGGTGTTCTTTCTACATCATAAGCAGAAGCTACTGTCTCTCCATTGATTTTTCAGGCTCTGCGACTCTTCAAGGGCCTAGGGCTATGTTCATCCTCCTTATTATTTACGTTTCCTCTTGTATTTCCCACAACTTTGCCCATGCAAGATGCCTTCTGGGAGAGTTCCGGGAACTAATTTTCCCCATCATGAGTTCCTGTGAATGCAAACCCACCCCTCTATCCCAGTTCCCGCTCTTTTCTAAAGATTCCTCATTTTTTTCCTCTATTTCCTTTTGTTGTTGTTGTTGTTCTGTTTCACAGTCTTATTCTTTAATTGTAATCTCATCTGTGGAGAATGGCAGTTGTGAGAAGGAAGGATAAGGACCTGCTTGGGGTCCCACTGACCTGCCTGCAGGGTTCCCTGGTTCAGCAGTCTCTGGCTTTCCTGGCTTCTGAGCAGTAAGACAGGCAGCCATCTGTCTCCAGAGTGACAGCTGGAAATACAGACCTGGTGTAGCCTTCTAATCCTGTTAGCCACTGTGCCAGGTCCTCTCCTGTCCTAGGCTTTGAATTCACACACACACACTGGGAAGGAGTCCCAGATGAATATTCTTTGACTTTATGTTTCACTTTCTGATCAGCTCGCCACCTTCTCACTTTTGTGATATTTCAAGAGTTCAGGAAAAAGAGATGTTTGCTCTTGTTTATAGATCATATAATACTTTTAAATAACAGTGAAAAAAGGCACTCTTCCACAATATGGTTTTTACATTTAAATGTATATATAGTGCCTCACTTTAGCACCCAAATGCCAGAGGAAAATAAGTCAGAAATGTAGCTTTAAAATTCAGTCCCAACAGTAAATAAGTGATTTTGATAAAGCAACAGAAAAATCTGGCAGCCTACCCAGGGAAACAATTTCTATCATGTAAGTGTGTACCAAAAGACCAGAGCATCAAGCTAAATACCTAGGCATATGCATCTTTGCCTAGGTTCTAAGGCTAGTAATGAACCAAAAAAAGATTTTTAATAGTGATCTGGAATTTTGATGTTGATTAAATTTGGTAATCTAATGAGTGAATACCAGTATATTCTGAGGAACCAATCTGACGGAAGGAATCGAACCATCAGATTTTTGGATCAGTAAGCAATAGTTTGGTTTGACTTACTTTCTACTACATTAATATTTTACTTTATTTTATTCTTCTCAAGTTTTTCGAATATAACCAGCAAGTCAGACATTTGACTTGCCATTTGCTTTAAAAAAGCTTGTTTCATATATGAAAATATGTAAAATCAAACCCATATAAGTCAATGTTCCTTTTATTGACAATTTATCTGGAGTCAAATCAGCTCTAGCCAAAGCAGCAGCAGGCACCCGTGCTCAGTCATGTCTGACTCTTTGTGACCCCATGGACTGTAGCCCATCAAGCTCCTCTGTCCATGGCATTTCCCAGGCAAGAATATTGGAGTGGGTTGCCATTTCCTCCTCCAGGAGATCTTCGCAGGTGAATGCTTTATTACTGAGCCACCTGGGGCGCCAAGAAGTAGCAGCAAGTAAACGTGTTCCCCTGCATCAAAGACTCAAAATGGCAGCTGGGCTTACCCTCTATCCTTTGGGAAATATTAATTTCCTACAAAATGTGAAAACTCACTACAGTTTGTTATATTTCTAGAGAAACGAAAATATTACAAGACTTTCAAAAATAAATTGAAATGCATATACTTTTAGGGAAAATAAAATGTTTTTAAGTTTAGGTGGAAAGGATGAAACTGAGATCATTCCCCCACCACGTTTCACAAATACCGCATCCCTCACATTCACCGATGGAAAAGGCAATGGCACCCCACTCCAGTACTCTTGCTTGGAAAATCTCATGGATGGAGGAGCCTGGAAGGCTGCAGTCCATGGGGTCGCTGAGGGTCAGACACTACTGAGAGACTTTACTTTCACTTTTCACTTCCATGCATTGGAGAAGGAAATGGCAACCCACTCCAGTGTTCTTGCCTGGAGAATCCCAGGGGTGGGGGAGCCTGGTGGGCTGCCGTCTCTGGGGTCGCACAGAGTCGGACACGACTGAAGTGCCTTAGCAGCACATTCACTGAAGACGGGGGAACCCAAGTCGTTCATTCAATGTTCAGTCAACCTGGAAGACTCCAAAATTAGAAAACCTGATTAAAAAACAAGTTCCAGTTGCTTTACAAGTTACTTAGTTCCAAGTGCATTAAAATTTAAATCTTGACTATTTATACTAATAAACAATTTACCAGATAACAAATAATAGAAAAATCATAGTTACATCACCACGGATTTGATCCTTTCAAAGGGAAGCCTGAGATTCACGACCAGACCCAGCTGTGGTTTGACATGAGACCCTATCTCTTTATTTAAAATACTATTAACTCAAGAACCAGAGAACAGTCTTATTAAGGCAATTTAAGGTATTTTTTTGACAAATGATCACCTCTAATTCTGACGCTTAATTTGTGGGATTGAATTTTTTAACCACTGCATTTTACTACTCAGAATCTGTAGACTTCTGAAAGCAGAGTCTCTGATGTACAATAAATTAGGACCTAAGGCCCACATCTTCAGGCACGTTAGTGAATTATGAGACAGAAGTACACTTCAAAGTTCATCTAGTTCTGTGCCCTTGGTTGTGTCTCAGTGATGACTGTTAAGATAAAAAGAGGTCTATTTCTCAGCTTTTTAACTCAAGTAAGTAACTTAAAAAGAGTATCAACTTCATTTCAGAAACTTTCAAAGTAACTTCAAAAATAATTTAAAATTTAAATAATCAACAAAAACTAGGCTATTGAAGGTAAAACATGCTGTAATTTTATATCTACATTTAATTATTGGACAAAACTAGCCTTTATAGAATGGAAAATAATACTTATATTAAAAATTAATTTAAGAAAAGTAAGTATATAGTGTTTAAATATTTTAAATATCTATATTTTTATTGTTAAAATAATCACAATTAAAAACATAATGTATATATTTCTAAATTACACCATATATAAAGTATTAAAAACTGGAGTATAAGTGTAGAGGTATTTGTTGTCATTAAGTCACTCAGTCGTGCCCAGTTCTTTGCCATCCCATTTACTGCAGCACACCAGGCTTCCTTGTACTTCACTGTCTCCCAGAGTTTGCTCACACTCATGTCCATTGAGTTGGTGATGCCATCCCATCTCATCCTCTTCTCCTCCTCTGTCATCCCCTTCTCCTCCTGCCTTCATCTTTCCCACCAGCAGGGTCTTTTCCAGTGAGTCAGATCTTCGTATCAAGTGGCCAAAGTATTAAAGCTTCAGCTTCAGCATCAGTCCTTCCAAAGAATACTCAGGGTTGGTTTCTTTTAGGATTGGCTGGTTTGATCTCTTTGCAATCCAAGGGACTCTCAAGAGTCTACTCCAACACCAGAGTTCAAAAGCATCAATTCTTCGCTGCTCAGCCTTCTTTATGGTCCAACTGTCACATCCTTACGTGACTACTGGAAGAACCACTGCTTTGACTATACAGACCATTTGCAGCAAAGTAAAGGCATACCTTTAAATAGAAATTGGACCAAAATCTACATACTGTGTTGTATCCTGTTTCCTTCACTTAGATGACATTATGAACATTTTCCCTGTTAAAAAGTCAGTTCAGTTCAGTTCAGTTCAGTCGCTCAGTCATGTTTGACTCTTTTCAACACCATGGACTGCAGCACACCAGGCCTCCCTGTCCATCACCAACTCATTACTCAAATTCATGTCCATTGAGTCAGTGGTGCCATCCAACCATCTCATCTGTCTTCCCCTTCTCCTCCCACCTTCAATTTTTCCCAGCATCAGGATCTTTTCAAATAAGTCAGTTCTTCACATCAGGTGGCCAAAGTATTGGAGTTTCCAGCTTCACCATCAGTTCTTCCAATGAATATTCAGGACTGATTTCCTTTAGGATGGACTGGTTGGATCTCCTTGCAGTCCAAAGGACTTTCAAGAGTCTTTTCCAACACTACAGTTCAAAAGCATCAGTTCTTTGGTGCTCAGCTTTCTTTATACTCCAACTCTCACACTCATACATGACTACTGGAAAAACCATAGCTTTGACTAGACGGACCTTCGTCAACAAAGTAATGTCTCTGCTTTTTTTTTTTTTAATTTTTAAATTTTTTTTTATTTTTTAATTTTAAAATCTTTAATTCTTACATGCGTTCCCAGACATGACCCCCCCCTCCCACCTCCCTCCCCACAACATCTCTCTGAGTCATCCCCATGCACCAGCCCCAAGCATGCTGCACCCTACGTCAGACATGGACTGGCGATTCAATTCTTACATGATAGTATGCATGTTAGAATTCCCATTCTCCCAAATCATCCCACCCTCTCCCTCTCCCTCTGAGTCCAAAAGTCCGATAGGCAAAACACTCTCAGACATAAATCACAGCAGGATCCTCTATGATCCACCTCCCAGAATTCTGGAAATAAAAGCAAAAATAAACAAATGGGATCTAATTAAAATTAAAAGCTTCTGCACAACAAAGGAAAATATAAGCAAGGTGAAAAGACAGCCTTCTGAATGGGAGAAAATAATAGCAAATGTCTCTGCTTTTTAATATGCTGTCTAGGTTGGTCATAGCTTTTCTTCCAAGGAGCAAATGTCTCTCATGGCTGCAGTCACTATCTGCAATGATTTTGGAACCCAAAAAAATAAAGTCAGCTATTGTTTCCACTGTTTCCCCATCTATTTGCCATGAAGTGACGGGACCAGATGCCATGATCTTACTTTTCTGAATGTTGAGTTATAAGCCAACTTTTTGACTCTCTTCTTTCCTTTTCATCAAGAGGCTTGATAGTTTTTCTTCACTTTCTGACATAAGGGTGGCATATCTGGGGTTATTGATACTTCTCCCAGCAATCTGGATTCCAGTTTGTGCTTCAGCCATCCTGGCATTTTGCATGATGTACTCCGCATATAAGTTAAATAAGCAGGGTGACAATACAGCCTTGACATACTCCATTCCCGATTTGAAACCAGTCTGTTGTTCCATGTCCAGTTCTAGCTGTTGATTCCTGATCTCGTACAGGTTTCTCAAGAGGCATATCAGGTGGTCTGGTATTCCATCTCTTGAAGAACTTTCCACAGTTTGTTGTGATCCACACAATCAAAGGCTTTAGCGTAGTCAGTGGAGTAGAAGTAGATTTTTTTTCCTGGAACTCTCTTGCTTTTTTGATGATCCAACAGATGGTGGCAATTTGATCTCTAGTTCCTCTGCCTTTTCTAAATCCAACTTGAACATCTGGAATTTCATGGTTCCCATATTGCTGAAGCCTGGCCTGGAGAATTTTGAGCATTACTTTGCTAGCATGTGAGATGAGTGCATTTGTGCGATAGTTTGAATATTCTTTGGCATTGCCTTTTTTGGGGACTGGAATGAAAACTGACCCTTTCCGGTCCTGTGGCCACTGCTGAGTTTTTCAAATTTGCTGACCTATTGAGTGCAACACTTTCACAGCATCATCTTTCAGGATTTGAATTAGCTCAATTGGAATCCCATCACCTCCACTAGCTTTGTTCATAGTGATGATTCCTAAGGCCCACTTGACTTCGCATTCCAGGATGTCTGGCTCTAGGTGAGTGATCACACCATCATCATTATCTGGGTTGTGAAGATCTTTTTGTATAGTTCTTCTGTGTATTCTTGCCACCTCTTCTTAATATCTTCTGCTTCTGTTAGGTCCATACCATTTCTGTCCTTTATTGAGCCCATCTTTGCATGAAATATTCTCTTGGTATCCCTAATTTTCTTGAAATGATCTCTAGTCTTTCCCATTCTATTGTTTTCCTCTATTTCTCTGCACTGATCACTGAAGAAGGCTTTCTTATCTCTCCTTGCTATTCTTTGGAACTCTGCATTGAAACTGGTATATCTTTCCTTTTCTTCTTTGCCTTTCACTTCTCTTCTTTTCACAGCTATTTGTAAAGCCTCCTCAATCATTTTTCCATTTGCATTTCTTTTTTCTTGGGGATGGTCTTGATCACTGCCTCCTGTACAGTGTCATGAATCCCATCTATAGTTCTTCAGGCACTCTGAAAAACTATAAAAAAAAAAAGTATTTACTTACAATATCCTCTATGGCTCTAAATAGACCATTTAATATATATCCCATAGTTTATTTAACCAGATTCTTTATTATTGGTGTTTTAGAGATTTTTCATGCTTATTTAGTATAACAATTTCTTGTGTTGTGTGCTTTATATTTAAATCATCAGCTATAACCTTAATAATTTAAGGTTATTTAGAATGATTTTGAAATGAAGGAATTGATAGGGAAAAGTATATTTTTAACTATTTGATATCTAATTTTGCCTAAGCACAGGTAATAGAAATTATTCCAACTTCATTTACCAAATTCTATGTTAATCTACCAGAGAAAGAATTTCTGAGAAATGTGGATAGTTTGACATCAGTCTGACAGAGAAAATAATTAGAAATAGCATTCTAGTTTTTATTTGGAGAGTTTTGATTTATTTCACTCTTACCAGGTAGAGAAAAGCCACTTTAGGACACACCATCTTTTTCTTCCTCTAAATTTGTTCCTTTTTTTGTAAAGAAATTACCACTTATGAAAGACAACCAAGAAGAATGAAACTCAATTTTTTAATTGTTTTTAAGCCCCTTAAATGTCAAGTCTGTATGAATTATCTGACTAGGGATTGAATGATATTAAAATTGAAAATATTTTCTTTGAAAGTGAATTTGACCTTATGAATCAATGCTTCATTAGCTCTTTCCTGTCTCTATCTTTACACACTCACCTTTCAACTATTGCTCTTCATAGGTTTCACTGCAGTCAGAGAAGGCTGATTGATAAGTTATGTCTTTAGTAAAGTTATGACATAACTTTAACTAAAGTTATGTCTTTAGTCGCATATGCACAATTATAAATTAAGCCCTTTGCATTTGCTATTTGCTTCAGCATATCTTCATAAGCAGGGAAAAAAAGAACTTATAGAAATAAAGCTTTTAAAAATTAAACTGATTCATTGAACTAGAAGGTTGGAAATTTTTTTTCTCTAAAAAGCCAAATAACAACTATTTTGAACCTTAAAGTCCTAAAGATCTCTGCTACAATTACAAAACTTCACCCTAGCCATACCCAAGACATTAAAAAAAAAAAAAAAAGGTGAAGCTTTGTTCTAATAAAGTTTTATTAGCAAAAACTAGTGGTGGGCTGATTTGTTTAACCTATCTGCACTGAACTCTCCATTTCAAACTTTCCAAAAACTTACTCACGACAGTTTCCATTATTGGACCAATAATCATTTTCATTTTTCATTTTATTTTCTGGAATAATTTCCACAACTTTATCTATAAAAATAGGAAAGAAAATGTGGACAAGGAGAAAGTAACATTCAGCTATTCTTTTTTTTCTTTTCCAATGATCCTCATAAGAGCTCTCTGTGATTTTTACCCACCTTGTATCAGAGCTTATTTGTGTTTGTGCTGTGCTGTGCTTAGTAATTCAGTTGTGTCTGACTCTGTGACCCCATGGAGTCTCAAGTGGAAAATCTTCACCAACTGCACATCCTGGTGGAATTTGTCATGTCTTGAGATCTTCAATGGTGGCCCCTGACTTTTCAATTGGAACCTCCAGACCATTCCAAAATCTCCAGATTTGTTCAATCTGGATAGTCATTGAGGATTCTGGTCCCGCTGGGCGGCAGAATCTGTCCAAGTACAGCATATTCCTGGCCCTTTATAGACTCAACAATGATACACTTTGCTACTCTGATGCAACATTTCATGTGTGGTAGAAATTACATCTCATATTTTTCTAGACCTACCAGAAATGTGTCAAGGCTAATTGTGCACTAATGAGAGCCTACTGTATAGCACATGGAGTTACACTCCGTGCTCTGTGGTGACCTAAAAGGGAAGGAAATCCAAAAAAGAGGGGATATTTGTATATGTATAGTTGATGCATTTTTCTCTACAGCAGAAACTAACATAACATTGTAAACCATCTATACTCCAATAAAAATTAATTTAAAAAACATTTTTTCTCTCAGTAATGTAAGCTTCTCCAACACCACAGCCAAAGAATTGATGCTTTTGAACTGTGGTATTAGAGAAGACTCTTGAAATTTCCTGGACTGCAAGGAGATCAAACCAGTCAATTCTAAGGGAAATCAGTCCTGAACTTTTACTGGAAGGACTGATTCTGAGCTGAAGCTCCAATACTTTGGCTACCTGATGTGAAGAACCAACTCACTGGAAAAGATTCTGATGCTGGGAAAGATTGAAGGCAGGAGGAGAAGGGGACAACAGAGGATGAGATGGTTGGATGGCATCACTGACTCGATGGACATGAGTTTGAGCAAGCTCCGGGAGTTGGTGATGGACAGGGAAACCTGGTGTGCTGCAGTCAATGCAGTCGCAGAGAGTCAAACATGACTGAGCAACTGAACTGACTGAGTGTAACCTAAATAAGTATTTTATACCACAAACTTTTGCACTTTACCTAAAACAAGGAGTTTGCATAGCTTGGCACTCTTTGGCTGTTTAATATAATGCTGAACACTGTTACTCAGAAAGTTGAAGACTCACTGTGAAATGGGTAACAAATGGATGGCTAGGCTTCAAAATGTCCAATTTCAAACATCTTGTCAACAATTAAATCCAAACTAAGCTTATATTAAGGATATTATGAGCCAAAATAAATTTCATAGCTTGGAAGAAAAATTATGACCAACTTAGATAGCATATTCAAAAGAAGAGACATTACTTTGCTGACTAAAGTCCGTCTAGACAAGGCTATGGTTTTTCCAGTAGTCATGTATGGATGTGAGAGTTGGACTGTGAAGAAGGCTGAGCGCCGAAGAATTGATGCTTTTGAACTGTGGTGTTGGAGAAGACTCTTGAGAGTCCCTTGGACTGCAAGGAGATCCAACCAGTCCATTCTGAAGGAGATCAGCCCTGGAATTTCTTTGGAAGGAATGATGCTAAAGCTGAAACTCCAATACTTTGGCCACCACATGTGAAGAGTTGACTCATTGGAAAAGACTTTGATGCTGGGAGGGATTGGGGGCAGGAGGAGAAGGGGACGACCCTGGATGAGATGGCTGGATGGCATCACTGAGTCAATGGACGCGAGTCTGAGTGAACTCCGGGAGTTGGTGATGGACAGTGAGGCCTGGCGTGCTGCGATTCATGGGGTCGCAAAGAGTCAGACACGACTGAGCGACTGAACTGAACTGAAATGAAATGTTCTAGTGTTTGACAGATCATGGAAACAGCACGGAAATATAATACTACTGTCATACTTAGCAAAATTTCCTGATATTTGATTTTACCCACATGTCAGACTGTCACATCTATTTCAAAATATAATGATTTGAACATTTTCTTCAATTATGCTGGTGCCTTCAACCACTCACTTTCTAATGATTGTTTTGTGTAAGTATGAAGCATGTTTGAGCATCTCCTACATTAACAAGTTAAAAAAAAAACCCAACTTCAAACTGCACTTTCTCTTCTAGCTACCCTTCTGTTGAGAGAAGCACCTCTTCAATGAAGCATCTTTAGGTACTTTCCTGGTGGTCTAGTGGTTAAGACTGCACTCTTCCGATGCATGGGACATGAGTTCAATCTCTGATTCAGAAGGAAAAAAGTGAGTGTTTTGATCCCCATTCCCTGGTATCCCACTGCAAGCCAGCCTTCTTCCTACCAAAACCACTACTGTCAAGGTAACTGGTGAATTTCTCTTTGACAGATCTGCTGAGGACTTTTCACCACTTGCGGACCATCCTTTCTTGAAACACTTTCTTCCATTGAGTTCCATAATTCTAACCTCTCTTCTTCTCAGATATTTTTTCAAGTTCCCCTCTTCTGCTTGCCCTATAAATATGTACTATTTCCTCACAGTTTAGTCATACTGAGACCATCTTCTTACTCTGTACATGTGCTACTGGTGATTTTTAACTCCATGGCTAAAATCTCAAATCTTGGTGCCTGCTTCCCCTGTGAGGCTTCTGACCTGCATGCATGCTTGTCTACTGGACAAAGCTACTTGGCTGGCTTCTGGGCATTTTAAACTCAGTACATACAAACCAGGGCTACCCAGGTGGTGTAAGTGGCAAAGAATATGCCTGCCAATGCAGGAGACATGGATTCCATCCCTCAGTCAGGAAGATTTCCTGGAGGAGGGTATGGTAACCCACTCCAGTATTCTGGAAAATCCCATGGACAGAGGAGTCTAATGGGCTATAGTCCATGGGGTCACAATGAGCAGGACACAACAGAGTGCACACACACTCACACACACACATCCAAAACCAAATTTCATCATCTTCACATCCCCTCCAACAAGCTTCTCCCATGCCAGAAATTCAAGGTCTCCTTTGACTCTTTTCTGTCCTTTGCTCCTACATCTGGTCCAAAATCAAGGCTCATTTAACCTACTTTCTAATCATTTTTAGATTTTTCTCTTTCCCAAAGGCCCCACCTTTGTCTGATTCCAAGTCACCCTAGCTACTGACTTGGGTTACTGAAATTGTCTTCTAACTTGCTTACCTTCATCCTTTCTCCCAAGTCTTTCTCAACAAAGAACCCCAAGAACCTGGTTGGGTTTCTGTGATCCTTTCAGGCCTCATTTATAGCATTTCAGTGGCTTTTCTGACATTCTTAAGAGTTCATAGATGGATCAAAATAATCTTCCTAGCTAGTCTCTTTTTTGCCATTCACCTCACTCACCAAGCGCCACCCACCTTGAACCATATCACCAGCATCCGCAACATAATTCCTTTTACCATCTCTCCCCTCTTCCAAAAAAGTTCTTAGCTATCTTTACTTCCTTGTTAGCTTTGGTTCATCTCTCAAGTTTCAGCTTACATATCACTCTTACACTAGAAATTCTTTTCTACCTAATGCAATCCCTCAGACTGGCAAGCTCTTCCTGCCTTGCACCTCCATGGCATTATTTTCTCTAAAACAGCAGACCATACTTTATGCTATTACTCGTTTGATTTTTTAAAAAATTTCCTACTCACCTATAAGGTCCAAGTATGCAAGAAATATTTTTACCTTGTTCATGCTGTATGAATAAAAGATAATGGATGGATAAATGGATATGGTCTCTGTCTTCATGAAACTAATAGTTCAACAGAAGAAACAGATATCAAGTGAAGAAACCAATGACTGAAAAAAGTTCTATCAGGTAATGTGTACTTTGAAGCGCAGAGTCCTGGAACCACTGAAGTATTTAGTTAGGGGAATGGTATGAAATGGCATCATTGAAAAATTTCTAAGTCATTCTTTTGACAACATTAAAAAGAAAGAGAAAGAACAGTGGAAATAAGATCATGAAATAAAAGGTTGCCTTACTGCAGTTGATAGCAATGGAAATAGACACGTGCCTAACATTTCATCTTTAAGGGTGAGGTTAAAGTAAGGTAAGGATATTGATTTTTAGCTTAAAGTAAAAAGAAATGTGTAATTCTTGGGAAATCTTGGAATACCTGACAATGTTCGTTTTAGGAGTTAGTTCCATTTCAAGTTTCCTTATTCCTAGAGTTCAAAACTTCTGTCTTAAAACAAGAAACCAAGCGACAATTTATTTCTGCTTATTTCCCATTTTCTCTCACCTGGGACCACATGTTTTGGTGCTTGTTATGATTCTGAAAAAGCCCCAAGGAAGGACTAGCCCTCTCTAGTTGACCAAGTGGACTTCAAAGTCACAGTAGCCTAGTGACTGAGTATGATAATCCCCTGACAACATGTATTGCAATAGGCAAGCAATTGTTTTCTGTGAAACCCCTGTTACAAATATTTACTTAAGAATTGGAAGGGAAAGAGACCTGAGAAAGTCTGTGATCATTAAAGTAAATACTTGGAAATAAAAGAGGAATGAACAGCAGAAAAGAAGATAGAAAAGTGGTAAGTAAATAATTTTATTGGTACTGTCTGCTTGCCACCAAAAGGATGAATGACAGATCAGGTAGTGAAATACAAGATGCTTGGGGATGATGGGCACCTACAGCTTTCACATCAGGCATTGCAATATTAGGCTGCTATATCTGCATTTTTCAGTGCCTTCTAAGGAATAGAGTAAAACAAAGACTAGTTCTGTACTCAGAAGAAGGTATACTACAGAACATCTTGTCTGTTATTACATGAACCGACAACTTTACCACTTTAATTATGTAATATATGCATGCTGTTGTTGTGTGTTCGGTTGCTCAGTTATGTCTGACGCTTTTGTGACCCCGTGGACTGTAGCCTGCCACACTCCTCTGTCCATGGGATTTCCCAGGCAAGAATACTGGAGTGAGTTCCCATTTCTTCCTCCAGGAGCTCTTCGTGACCCAGGGATCAAACCTGTGTCTCCTGTACCTCCTGCATCACAGGTTTTTAATTTATTTATTTTAATTGGAGATTAATTTCTTTACAATATTGTGGTGGTTTTTGTCACACATTGACATGAATCAAGTATGGTGCACATGTGTCCCCCTGTCCTGAACCTCCCTCCAACCTCCCTCCCCATCCCATCCCTTTGGGTCGTCTCAGTGCACTGGCTTTCAGTGTTCTGTTTCATGCATCAAACTTGGACTAGTCATCTATTTCACATATGGTAGTATACATGTTTCAATGCTATTCTCTCAAATCACTCCACCCTCGCCTTCCCCAACAGAGTCCAAAAGGCTGTTCTTTACATCTGTGTCTCTCTTGCTGTCTTATATATAGGGCCATCATTACCATCTTTCTAAATTCCATATGCATGCAGTAAAATACTGTATTGGTGTTTTTCTCTCTGACTTACTTCACTGCGTATGATAGACTCCAGTTTCATCCACCTTAGAATCGACTCAAATGTGCTCGTTTTTATAGCTGAGTAGTATTCCATTGTGTATATGTACCACAGCTTTCTTATTCATTCATCTGCTGATGGACATCTAGGTTGCTTCCATGCCCTGGCTATTGTAAACAGTACTGCAGTGAACATTGAGGTATATGTGTCTCTTTCAATTCTGATTTTCTTGGTGTGTATGACCAGCAGTGTGATTGCTGGGTCATATGGTGGTTCTATTTCCAGGTTTTTAAGGAATCTCCACACTCTTCTCCATAATGGCTGTACTAGTTTGCATTCCCACCAACAGTGTAAGAGGATTCCCTTTTCTCCACACCCTCTCCAACATTTATTGTTTCTAGACTTTTTGATGGCAGCCATTCTGACCAGTGTGAGATAGTACCTCATTGTGGTTTTTATTTGCATTTTTCTGATAATGAGTGATGTTGAGCATCTTTTCATATATTTGTTAGCTATCTGTATGACTTTTTCTGAGAAATGTCTGTCTAATTCTTTGGCCGTTTTTTTATTGGGTTGTTTATTTTTCTGGAATTGAGCTGCATGATCTGTCGTATATTTTGGAGATTAATTCTTTGTCCGTTGTTTCGTTTGCTATTATTTTCTCCCATTCTGAAGGCTGACTTTTTACCTTGCTTATAGTTTCCTTCATTGTTCAAAAGCTGTTAAGTTTAATTAGGTCCCATTTGTATGTTTTTGCTTTTATGTCCATTACTCTGGGAGGGGTGTCATATAGGATCTTGCTGTGATTTATGTCAGAGAGTGTTCTACCTATGTTTTCCTCTAGGAGTTTTATAGTTTCTGGTCTTACATTTAGATCTTTAATCCATTTTGAGTTTACTTTTGTGTATAGTGTTAGAAAGTGTTCTAGTTTCATTCTTTTACAGGTCGTTGACCAGTTTTCTCAGCACCAATTGTTATAGAGATTGTCTTTTCTCCACTGTATATTTTTGTCTTGTTTGTCAAAGATAAGGTGTCCATAGGTGCATGTATTCATCTCTTTGCTTTCTATTTTATTCCATTGATCTATATTTATGTCTTTGTGCCAGTGCCATACTGCTTTGATGACTGTAGCTTTGTAGTGAAGTCTGAAGTCAGGCAGGCTGATTCCTCCAGTTCCATTCTTCTTTCTCTAGATTGCTTTGGCTATTCAAGGTTTCTTTTGTTTCCATACAAACTGTGAAAGTTTCTGTTTTAGTTCTGTGAAAAATACCATTGGTAGCTTGATAAGGATTGCAATGAATCAATAGATTGCTTTGGGTAGTATAGTCATTTTCACTATATTGATTTTTCCAATCCATGAACAAGGTATATTTCTCCATCTACTGCTTAACAACTGGGGAAGCCCAATATATGAATAGCAACTTCTAATTAACTTGCCCAATATTGAGGCCACTGAATTCCAAAGAGTATTTTCCTGATGCACATTTCTTCCTGGCTATGTGGGATGACTAAATGAACTGCCATGATCGGGAGTTATGGAGTGGGTGAAAATACTTGAGAATTTGAAGACTTCACTGTGTACATCTTCAGTATTTATTTAGGACAATCCTAGGATTGAATAACTCTTCACCAGCAAGGGGGCTCATTGTCATTACATAAGTGTAGCAGTCAATAACTGACCAGATCTTTGAAATATGGTATTTTTCAGGAAATTAATTCCCAACATCAGAGCCCATTTCTAATTAAAATATTATAGACATATCCCCCTCCATGTACCTCCTTGGAAGTTTAAGTTCACTTGGATAAGAGTCCTTCCCATTGCTCCCCTGTTTGTTGTTCAGTCGCTCAGTTGTATATGCCTCTTTGTGACCCCACGGACTGCTGCATGCTAGGCTTCCCTGTCCTTCACTTTCTCCTGGAGTTTGCTCAAACTCATGTCCATTAAGTCAATGGTGCCATCCAACCATCTCATCCTCTATTGTCCACTTCTCCTCCTACCCTCAATATTTCCAAATATCAGGGTCTTTTCAAATGATATTTCTCCCCTGAGAGTCTCATTATTTTTTTCCAGCCTTATAAATTTATTGCAAGAATACAATAGTATAATACACTGAGAACAGTTCCTAAACCTGCAGCAAGGGTTGGATAAAGGTTGCTGTTATTGCGCTGTTTGGTCTAGAGATGGTTGCTATTGTTATTAGATGTGTGGGTGATGGAGTCCAGAGGAACCACATGAGAAAGTTTCTTTCCTCTCTGGTCTGCTCTCCCATTCTGTCCAGACACTCATCATCCTCTCTCTGTCATACTGGATCCCAATTCCTGGAACACAGACTTGTTGCTCTCCTTCAGCATTTTCCCATGAGCTTTGGTTTCATGTTCAGGCTGGGAATATTGAGATTCTCTTTAGATAAATTAATGGACTAATCCTCTCCCAACCTCTATACCATCCACCGACTCATCAGCACCACCTCCACAATCCAATTTCCAGATAAGGTGAAGCTGTCAATGAATTACTTCTGCCCCAACTTAATGGCAGGTGATGTCTCTTTCCCAACTATATGGTCTATGTTGGAAAGTTTCCCCTCCTGAATATCCAGCCTTCATGTGGCAGTTGGTTTGGTTTTTGAATTTTCCCTCTGTTGAGGTCACTTGGTCTGAAAAATCTATCCTCTTTTCTTATCTCTCTTTCCTCTTCTCTTCTAATTCACAGGGAAGCAGCAAACACATTAGACTTCTAAAACTGTCAGCCTAACATATGGCAGATGAGTGAAAATTGAAGACTTTCCTGCAGCAGCTGAGAACACTTATAACACCCAATGTCAAACTGACCATTCTTGATAACTTTCAACAGCTAGTAGAAGTGATCAGATTCTAATTTCACTAGCAACATAACTTTAAAAATGATAATGTCAATTCCTAATTATGTTTGGGAAGGAGCTCATCTTAGATGATATGGTCTTTATGTTGTTTATAAGAATATCTTGAAAAGATGGGTTTGTTTGATAAATTAAACCTTCTTAGCTGAGAGGAATTTTATCACATAACACTGTCACTCACCACTTGACATCTGAGCTCCATTCTTGCCTTTGATCATAAATGTCTTCAAACTTTCCTGAAAATTGTTCATCCATTGGAATGGTAAAGTAAGTGAAACTTTCCTGTAATGAATTTAATTTTAACAATTTCTTTTTGGGATTAATCATTGATTAAAACACTTGCTATGATCTTTGTATGTTCTTTTTTATTTCCTTATTATAGAAAATCAGGAAACATTTGTCAAAAAGTTATTTTCCTTTAGGAATCATCCCACATCAAGAATGATCATAATATCAATAATGGCTTAATTAAAAGCACACAATCTTATAACTAACAAATGACCAGTGTTGACAATATCCATCCACCCTAAACTCCACCCATAATTCCTGTACAATCCACATACAAGACTTCTGCAGAAATAAACAATCTAGACTTAAAACTCCAATTTTATAGTCTCACAGTCCATGTTTTTCATCAAAACCTATGAATTCTCAAGGGCTTGTTCAGTCGGGTATTTTAGTGAAAAAGTAGGATTTCTCCCTTAGAAGAATTTTCATATCGACTATTAAGAATACATTTTTTTTACTGGAATCTTTTAGATAACTCTATTAATCATAAGTCCTTATATGCCACTTTGACTCTCCAATAAAGACAGGATCCTGTGTCAGGAGCCACGTTAGGCATTACTAACAAAATGGAGACACGGCACCAATTCCCTCTCCTTGTCCCACAGGCACAGACCTGGGATGAAGGAGTTAGGCCTTGTGATTCTGACTTGTTTTTTCCTCTCCTCGGCTGAGTTGACTGAAAAGAATATTAAGGTGCTTATTGTTCTTGAGAGGAGCATGAGAAGGCACAAAGCCTTCTGCAACTGTGCTCAGAGAATATTTCATAAAGTTAATCATTGACATTCATTCAAGGACCTTTACAAAAGAGTGTTCCAGGTTGAGCATGTAGGCTGCAGCTTGAGGCCATGGGAGGGATTTCTATCTGAAACCTATTTGTGAGGGAAATGTTTATGGCAAAGGAGTTTGCTGAATTTAGGGCTTAGGAATAATTAAAATAGTTAGAAGTTAAAGATTTAAGGAATGTTGTAATGTTCACATATTTTACTATAGCTTATAGAGATAGGAATTTTAGAGATATTAGTAGTTAGAAGCCTTTTTAAAGAAAGTGAGCTCAAGATACTAGGGGCAAACAGGATTTTAAAATATAAGAAATAAACTGAGGAATGTGGTACGCAGTGCAGACATTAGCATGAGTTACAATGTATTCACAAGGACACATGAGAAGAAGTAGATAAGAGAATCGCTGAGGCAGGAACTCCTTTTGAGGGGCAACAATGATTTATGGAGACAAAAAATCTGGGTCGGGGGAACTGAAAATGTCAAACCTCTGACCTAATGCTTTTGTAAAAATATAAAAGAGAATCTTAGTGAGTGAGTGAAGTCGCTCAGTCGTGTCCGACTCTTTGCGACTCCATGGACTGTAGACCCTCAGGCTCCTCCGTTCATGGGATTCTCCAGGCAAGAATACTGGAGTGGGTTGCCATTTCCTTCTGAAATAAATATGCAGTCCAAGAAAACTGAGAGGCTGCATCATTTCTCGCTGACACCGCCCATCCTTTCAGGCTGATTCCCTGGCTGCTGGAGCTGGAATCTGGCAATCCTGATGAAATATTTCATAGCAGTAGAAATCCATCCTCCTGAATATCCAAATCTGGGAAGAAGGAAAGTTTCATTTGCTCCGTGTCTGAGTGCATTCCTCCAGTTTATTATCAGATAGAGTTAAAAGCTAATCTTTCCACAGCCAAGAACTCACACAGCTAATGCTTATAATACAGACTCTTGCATTTTTAATAGGTTTTTTGTAGTAAAAGTCACATAATATAAAACATACCATTGTAACCATATTTAACTGTATAGTTCAGTGACACTAAGTGCATTCACATTTTTGTGCAACTGTCACAATCATCCATCTCCTGAATTCTTCACCTTCCTAAACTGAAACTCTGTTCCCATTAAATACTAACTCCCTATTCACCTTCCCATCTGCTTCCACCTCCCAGCTCCTTATATCTACCCATATATTTTCTGACTCTATGAATTTGACTATTCTAGGTACCCTGAATAAGTGAAATCTATTTCTCTGTACCTAGCCAGGCTTCAGCTATACGTGAACTGTGAACTTCCCGATGTTCAAGCTGGTTTTAGAAAAGGCAGAGGAACCAGAGATCAAATTGCCAACATCTGCTGAATCATCCAAAAAGCAAAAGAGTTCCAGAAAAATATCTATTTCTGCTTTATTGACTATGCCAAAGCCTTTGACTCTGTGGATCACAATAAACTGTGGAAAATTCTGAGAGATGGGAATACCAGACCACCTGACCTGCCTCTTGAGAAATCTGTATGCAAGTCAGGAAGCAGCAGTTAGAACTGGACATGGAACAACAGACTGGTTCCAAATAGGAAAAGGAGTACGTCAAGGCTGTATATTGTCACCCTGCTTATTTAACTTCTATGCAGAGTACATCATGAGAAACGCTGGGCTGGAAGAAGCACAAGCTGGAATCAAGATTGCCGGGAGAAATATCAATAACCTCAGATATGCAGATGACACCACCCTTATGGCAGAAAGTGAAGAGGAACTAAAAAGCCTCTTGATGAAAGTGAAAGAGGAGAGTGAAAAAGTTGGCTTAAAGCTCAACATTCAGAAAACGAAGATCATGGCATCTGGTCCCATTACTCCATGGGAATAGATGGGGAAACAGTGGAAACAGTGTCAGACTTTATTTTTCTGGGCTCCAAAATCACTGCAGATGGTGACTGCAGCCATGAAATTAAAAGACGCTTACTCCTTGGAAGCAAAGTTATGACCAACCTAGATAGCATATTCAAAAGCAGAAACATTACTTTGCTGACTAAGGTCCATCTAGTCAAGGCTATGGTTTTTCCTGCGGTCATGTATGGATGTGAGAGTTGGACTGTGAAGAAGGCTGAGTGCCGACAAATTGATGCTTTTGAACTGTGGTGCTGTAGAAGACTCTTGAGAGCCCCTTGGACTGCAAGGACATCCAACCAATCCATTCTAAGGAGATCAGCCCTGGGATTTCTTTTGGAAGGAATGATGCTGAAGCTGAAACTCCAGTACTTTGGCCACCTCATGAGAAGAGTTGACTTGTTGGAAAAGACTCTGATGCAGGGAGGGATTGGGGGCAGGAGGAGAAGGGGACGACAGAGGATGAGATGGCTGGATGGCATCACTGACTCGATGGAGGCAAGTCTGAGTGAACTCTGGGAGTTGGTGATGGACAGAGAGGCCTGGTGTGCTGCAATTCATGGGGTCGCAAAGAGTCGGACATGACTGAGCGACTGAACTGAACTGAGTGTATACTAGTGGAGAAGGAAATGGCAACCCATTCCAGTATTCTTGCCTGGAGAATCCCAGGAACAGAGGAGTCTGATGGGCTGCTGTCTTAGGGTTGCACAGAGTTGGACATGACTGAAGTGACAGCAGCAGCATCAACAGTGTATATTGGAATGCATTTTAAAGGTTAACTTAATATATGTCCTACAAACAGATTTAAAAAAAAAAGACTCTTGTATTTTTAAAATAACACACAAAAATGACAGATTGGGTACTGCTATGACACAGAGGGAACAATTCTAGGGCAAAGTGTGTGTCATCTCTAAAACTGGCCTCATAGTTCTACAACACAAAAGAGTCCTAGGTGCGGAAGAATCAGGATGGAGGGAAAGCCATTCCTTGTCAACTTCACTGCTCCCATGGAGAGACTTTGCTTCCCTGAATCCCTCCTCCTAGAACAGTTACCCACAGATCTCTTCATGGCTCACTCAAATTACACCTTTTCAACCAGACCCACATTAACTTCCTGTGAACATTTAAAACCCATTTAATCCGCCATTGCATCCCAACTTCTCTTCTTATGCTTTCCCCTCTTTTCACACTCCTAAGTAATTTATTCATTCATTGAGGTCATGAGTTCTGAGGACCTCTCTTTGCTAGGTTGTGAGCTACACAAGGCAGGATCTGTTGTCTACATAAATTGTTTTCTGCTTCTCCTTTAAACACAACCATTTCCCACTCTAATCACGACATTCTGACATGGCATTTTCCATCCCTTCATTTTCTTGGTCTTCTTGTACCCCTGGAACAACAGCCAACACCTTAATCCCTCCACTTTATCTAGCTCATCAGGGCTTTTATGATGTCACTGTTACCCGCTCAACCTGAAACTCCAATCAGCAAACTTAAACTGCTTTAATAAGGGTTCTGGGCAACTTTTGTCACTGAATATCCAGATCTACCCATCCATAGACCTGAGAAACCTAGTTTCTGCAATCATATTGATCACTTCCAAACATTAAACTGGAATCCTGCGTGTTAAGGACCCATAAGAATTTTCACATCCAGGGCTCATTTCTGAGCTGTTAACTACACCCTCCTAGCCACTTATGAACAAAAATCATCTTCTTTCAAGCAGAACTCCATCAGAAATCTCCTTCATTCTGTGTGAACTCTCTCAGAAATAGCCCTCTTCTGTCACAAAGTACTGCAGAAACCTCCTATTTTATATTAGAATTCCCTCAGAAACTTTCTACCATCTCTGACATTTTCCCTGAGAAACTTCTTATGTCAGATTTTCCATGAGAACGTCCATCTTTCTGTCACAGTTTATCTCAGAATGCCATTCTTTATGTCAGATTCAGCTAACACTTCATTTTTCCGTCAGAGTTCACTTGAGAATCTGTGTGTTCTTCTCAGAACCTCCTTCTTTCTATAGGATTTCACCTCCTATTTTCAGTGAGATTTTACTTCAAAAGCTTCTACTTTCTGTCAGATTTTAATTCAGAAGCTACTAGATTCTATAATACTTTGCATCAAAATCACCCTCCTTCAGTGAAATTTTACAACAGAAGTTCCAAGTTTCGGTCAGATTTTTACACTAGAAACTGCAAGTTTCTTTCAGATTTTACTTCAGAAACTCCTAATTTGTTTCAGATTTTACCATAGAACGTCCTAGCTTCCCTAAGATTTTACCTTAGAACCTCCAAGTTTTCATCAGATTTTACCTAAGAACCTCTGAGTTTCTGTCAGATTTTACCTCAGACCTAAGACTTACCTCAGAATCTCTAAGTTTCCATCAGATTTTACCTCAGGACCTCCTGATTTCTGTCATATTTTACCTCAGATGTTACCTCAGAACCTGCTGATTTCTGTCAGATTCTATCTCAGATATAACCTCAGAACCTCCTGGTTTCTGTCAATATTACCTCAGATCCTCCCAGTTTCTGCCAGATATTACCTCAGCACCTCCTGCTTTCTGTCAGATTTTACTTCAAACCTTCTGGTTTCTGTCATATTTTAGCTCAGAACCTCCTGGTTTCTGCAAATTTTACCTCAGAACATCTTGGTTTCTATCAGATTTTACCTTAGATCCCTCTAGTTTCTTTCAGATTTTACTTCAGAATGTCCTAGATTCTGTCAGATTTTACCTGCGAACTCTGTAGTTTCTGTCAGATTTTACCTCAGAACCCTCTAGATTCTGTTAGATTTTACCTCAGAACTCTCTAGATTCTGTCAGATTTTACCTCAGAACACTCTAGTTTCTGTCAGATTTTTACCTCAGAACCTTCTAGTTTCTGTCAAACTTTACCTCAGAACCTCCTAGTTACAGTCAGATTTTACCGCAGGATCTCCCAGCTCCTATTGTATTTTACATCAGAACCTTCCTGTCCATTTTTTACCTCAGAACCACACAGTTCCTGTCTGATTTTACCTTAAGACCTCATGGTTTCTATCCTATTTTTACCTTGGCATCTCAAATTATACCTCAGAGCCTCCTTCTTTGTCTGATTTTATCTTAGAACTTTCTTCTTTTCATATTTTTCCTCGGAACCTCCTTCGTTCTCTCAAAATTCCCCCAGTCTCCCCTTCTTCTCTCAGCATGCCTTGTCACTCTCCTTCTGTGTCTCAGAATTCACTCTCCTTCTTTCTTTCCAAATTTCCTGTCACTCCCTCTTTCTCTAAGAATTCCCTCTCAATCTCATTTTCTCAGAATTTTCCCATACCCTCATCACTCAAAATTCCTCTCACCCAAGTTCTCTCAGAAATCTGTCACTTTCTTTGTCTCAGAATTCCCCCATACTACCCTTACTCAGAGTTCCCTCAGACTCTCCTTTCTCTCAGAATTCTCTCAGACTCATTCTTTCTCTCAAATTCTCTCAGTCTCCTTCTTTCATAATGTCCTCTCAAATTCATTTCCTCATTAATTCCTCTCAATCTCATTTTCTCAGAAATTTTTTATACCCTCCTTCATGCAGATTTCAACTCACCCACCTTCTCTCAGAAATCCTCTTAACCTCTTCTGAGTAGTCCATCAGAAATCTTCTTTTTCTGAGAATTCACTCTCACTCCTCTTCTTTCTCTCTGAATTCCCTCTCACTCTCCCTGTCCTCAGCCACTCAGTCTTTGTCTTGCGTCTATATTGACTCAGAAGATAAGTCCTTTCATCTATCCTTTTCTCACCTCACTCCATCTCTGTGTCTGTAACCTCCACCTCCACGTTTCTCTGTGTTTTCAGTTTCCTACTTCTTTTTATACTAATTTTTTTCAGAGGAAAATGTGCCCTTCTTTTTGTCAAAAGCATACTCTTTATCCATAGTAGAGTTACTTGCCTTTTCTAGAACTTCATTACTTCAGACATATCCTCTTCCCAAATATTCAATCTTGCATCCTTCTCTGCCTACAAACATGCTTACAAGGCCCTAATCCCACAAACCTTTCTTCTCATTCTAACAATTTTTGAACTACTGCTCTCACTGTTTCCCCCTTTGAATGTCTATTTTCTTGTAAATAATCTACTCCTCAACCCCTTTTCCTCTGTACCTCCTTTAAATCTTTGTAAAATTTATTGTTAAGTCTCATGGTCATATCTCAGTCCCCACCTTGATGTCTATGGCATGTTCCATTTTTTTAAATTTTTAAAATTCTAACAAAATTACATTTTTAAATTAAATTTATTGTAGAATAGTTGCTTAACAATGTTGCGCTAGTTTCTGTTGTACAGCAAATTGAATCAGCTATACATATATATATATATATATATATATCCCCTCTTTTGGGGGGTTTCCTACCCATCTAGGTACCACAAAGCACTGAATAGAGTTCTCTGTGTTATACAGTATGTTCCAACTAGTTATAAATTTTATACACAGTATTAAAAGTTTGTATATGCCAATACGAATCTCCCAATTCATCCCACTTCCCACTTTCCCCCTTTGGTGTCCATACATTTGTTCTTTACAAACATATGTGTCTCTATGTCTGTTTTTGGCCTTTGCCATTTTAGTCCAGCCTGCTTCTTCTCCTCTTTCAGCTTCTGCCCCAAGTCCTTTCCTATTCCTCTCCTTCTTCACTACCCATTTATTTTCTGTGGGTTTCCTTCATTGTTTCTCCTCTTCCTCCCCCAATAAATATCAAGATGCACCATGAAGCTTAATTATTGGCCTCTAGTTTTCTGCCAGCTTTCCTGTTCTGTTGGGATTTCTCCTTGGGATTTTTTGTTGTTGTTGTTCTGGTTAGTGGTATCATTATTCTCCCAGGAACTGGCTCTTCTTGGGATTGGAATTGGTGATTCCAGAATCTTTCAGATTAACTGGCCTTTGGTTTTCACAAGGCCCTTCAAGATAAATACCAGGCACAAGAATGTTCTAATCATGGAGAGGAAGCATTGATCTTAGGGATCTTAAACATCCTTAAGCTAAAAAAATCTATCCCTTTAGCCATGATGTTCTCCTGAGCTCACATGAGAGAAACAGACTATCAGAGCTGGAGGGATGTTGGGGATTACCTTGTCCTACATTCCCATCAGAGAGGTGGGAAATTAAAGCCCACTGACACCAAGGGGTGAGAACTTGGGATTGCTAGTACCTCCAGTGTAGATAAGTCACAAGTAGTAGCCTTTGGGGGACTACGCTGATGGTCCAGTGGCTACGGCTATGCTCTCCCAATTCAGGGGCCTGGGTTCAATCCCTTGTCAGGGAACTAGATCCTGCATGCCACAACTAAAAAGATCCCACATACCACAATGAAAACTAAAGATCCCACATGCCACAACTGAGACCTGATGCAGCCAAATAAATTTAAAAAAAAATTTTTTTTAAAGTAATACCTTGGTGAAAGGAATTGATTTTCTTATTCCATCTCTATAACTTACATTGTGACATTTGTAAAACATTAAACTTCTCTAAATCTTACTTTCCACTATTCCTCAGATAAGAAATTTTTAATACAGTAGCCTCTAATGTCCCTTCAAATTTAAATTTTTCATTGATTTATGTGTCTTTGATAGCTGCTGCAGGATGTCACCTTGGGATAACAGCCAAGTGTGTAAAGGCAAATGATTCATTTTCCTTTTCAGGGAAATGTCAGTATCTCTTTAGGATTTTCTTGTCCTGGTCAAGGGCATCATCATTCTCCCAGGAATTGACTCTTCCAGACCAAATTTTGCTTTTCTTTGGGTTCACTGGCCCATTATTTCCATATGTCCCCCCAAGGATAAGAATCTAGCATCAGCATGTTCCTGTTACTACAAAGGAGCCTCTCCATGGATCCATGAAAGAGGATCGTTGAGCACTACTTCCTTCATAACAGAGGCCAGTCCACAGAGCATCACCCGTTTCTAGTCCCCAGGTCTCTCGAGAGGTACCCTAGGTGCACTTCATCCTATATCTGTTGCTGCACATCCGTAACCTCCCACCTGTGCTCTTTTGTTGCTCCCCAGTCAGGGGACGTTGAAGCATTGATCTTAGGGATCACACTTTTTCATCCTTCCAGACCCTGAGGCAGGCAGGAGGTGCTCTCTAACCCTGAGCCCCTGAAACCCATCTCAGGGTCCTAAGATCAGGCTTCCCCAAAAGCTGCAGAGGGCAGGGGAATGAACGCCTTGTAGGGAATGAACTTGGACCAGTAAGAAAAGGGAGAAAGCATGTGATTGGCAGATAAAATCGACTTGCTTCCTCCATCCCTTCATCAGACCCCTGAAGTCAAAGTGATGCCACATAGCCTTCCCAGAAACATCCCATGTGTCTGAGCAACCATTTGTGCTTCCTTAAAGCTGTGATCACCTGGATTTTCTTCCTCCTTTCTTCCTTCCTATTTTTCCTCATTTTTCCTTTAATCATGCCCCCCAAAAAGAGTCGCCATAGAAGTTCTGCCTCAGGCTTCTACTTTCTAGGAAAACCAAGTTGAGACAGGTACTGGATAAGCCTCGATCCCTATCTCAGCTCTGAGCCAGTCAGTCAATTATTCACACATAAAATTAGCCATCACACTTGTATTTCCCCTCTGGTCTCTGATTCCCCAAATTCTGTCCACACTATAGCTAATATAATCTTCTTAAACACCCTATCTCCATCTTTCCAATACTTTAGCAACTCCTCTTTATTTTTAGTATAATGCTGAAATACCTTTACTTAGGATACAACATTATTCATTTTACACTACATATTGTCACCCTGCTTATTTAATTTATATACAGAGTGCATTATGGGAAATGCCAGGCTGGATGAGGCACAAGTTGAAATCAAGACTGCCGGGAGAAACATCAATAACCTCAAATATGCAGATGACACCACTCTAATGGCAGAGAGTGAAGAGGAACTAAAGAGCCTCTTGATGAAAGTGAAATAGAGTGAAAAAGCTGGCTTAAAACTCAATATTCAAAAAACTAAGATCATGGCATCCAGTCACTTCATGGCAAGTAGATGGGGAAACAATGAAAACAGTGATAGACTTTATTTTCTTGGGCTCCAAAACCACTGCAGATGGTGGCTGCAGCCATGAAATTAAAAGACGCTTGCTCCCTGGAAGAAAAGCTATGACCAACCTAGACAGCATATTAAAAAGCAAGACATCATTTTGCCAACAAAGATCCGTATAGTCCAAGCTATGGGTTTTTTCCAGTAGTCATGCATGGATGTGAGAGTTGGACCATAAAGAAAGCTGAGCACTGAAAATTGATGCTTTTGAACTGTGGTGTTGGAGAAGACTCTTGAGAGTCCCTTGGACTGCAAGAAGATCCAACCAGTCCATTCTGAAGGAGATCAACCCTGGGATTTCTTTGGAAGAAATGATGCTAAAGCTGAAGCTCCAGTACTTTGGACACCTCATGCAAAGAGTTGACTCATTGGAAAAGACTCTGATGCTGGGAGGGATTAGGGGCAGGAGGAGAAGGGGACGACAGAGGATGAGATGGCTGGATGGCATCATGGACTCGATGGACGTGAGTCTGAGTGAACTCCGGGAGTTGGTGATGGACAGGGAGGCCTGGTGTGCTGCAATTCATGGGGTCGCAAAGAGTCGGATACGACTGAGCGACTGAACTGAACTGAACTGAACTGAACAGGTAGGAAGGCTAGAGGTCCCCAAGCAGCAGGAGGAAATAAACTGCAAGTGGCAGATGTGTTGTTGTTGTTGTTTCCCCTCCTCTACACAAAATTAAAAGAGGCTTTTAATTCTGTGTTGAGAACACCTAGTTCTGCCTTGAGCTAACCAATGTGTTTTTCTTAAGCTATATTAATGAAGCCATGTATTTGCTTTGGAATTTGCCTTTCTTCAAAATGGTTGCACCTAAAACTAACTTTTTTCTTTTCTCAAACCTTGGGATGATTATGGCTCAACAAACCAGTATTCCTGTCAACTGTTTCATGGCCAGGGAATGACACACCTCATGCCATCCTATTTCAAAAATGCATATTGTGGGAGAGGAGCCTGGTGAAACTTCCCCAGCCTTGAGGTGTCTCTCTTATCTGATTAATAGCTAACAGACATGAAACACCTTGCTAAAAAAAACTAGCAAAGGGACACTCTTTCTGTCCCCTTCTGATGTCTGTGTCAGAAGATTTCCCTATCTCTGTTATACTTTAATAAAACTTTGCTACACAAAAAGCTCCAAGTAGTCAAACCTCATCTCTGACCCCGGATTGAAACCCTGTCCTCCAGAGGTCACAATCGAGGCATAACACACGGCTCTCAGCAGCAACCTTTCAAAATCAACACTGAATATTCATTGGAAGCAGTCATGCTGAAGCTGAAACTCCAATACTTTGGCCACCTGATGTGAAGAGCCAGCTCATTAGAAAAGACCCTGATGCTGGGAAAAATTGGAAGCAAGAGGAGAAGGGGACAACAGAAGATGAGATGGTTGGATGGCATCATCAACTCAATGGGCATGGGTTTGAGCAAGCTCCGGGAGATAGTGAAGGACAGGGAAGCCTGGTGTGCTGCAGTCCATGGGGTCACAAAGAGTCGGACACAACTGAGTGACGGAACAACATCCCCACCATCATTTCTGTTTGATTTCGCTCTAGAGATACTCACGGAGTATTCATTTTTAGCTCATAAACCATCTACCCTTATACATCACTGTACACATCAGTCTTTCTCCTGGATGTTCCTTCCCATTGTCTGTTTTGTTTAACCTCACACAGAATGTAAACACCTTAAGGGCAGAGGCTGCATCTATCCTGTGCCCCTTTACACAGCACTAAATATCCTTAATTTGATAATTACCCTCTGGCTTGAAATCTTGTGTGGACCCAAACCATGGGACAATATAACCTGGCACAGCACTGATTTCCTTACTCCTGGATGGAGTGGACCCTGGAATGCCAATGTGGATTGTTATAACCCACATCGCTGCAAAAAGTGCTCACCTGACTTGGTGGATTTCTCATTTTTTGTGAGCTGAAAATCAGCAACCTCTCTGGAGGAACTAAAGAAGGCATAAGGGAGCCTCAACCACTCATGTCTGTTCATATTTATTCTTAGCCTCACGCCCAATCCTTACCTTGCTTCTTCGCTGATATGGAAAAGTTTGAAGTAAAGGCAACTAAACTATGTCTAAGTAGTCATTATTACCTGTCTTTAAACCCAGAGCAAACTATGTGGTCTGCATTATGTCCAATAAATAACTAATAAATATTTGAAACAAAAACGAAGAGAGGCAAAGTGAGTGAATGAGCCCCTATCTTTTCTAAAGGTCTTCCCCGATGGCCCAGATAATAAAGAATCTGCCTGCAGTGCGAGAGATCAGGTTCAATCCCTGGGTTGGGAAGATCCCCTGGAAAAGGAAATGGCTACCCACTCCATTATTCTTGCCTGGAGAATCCCATGAACAGAGGATCCCAGTGGGCGCCGTTCATGGGCTCACAAAGAGTTGGACACCACTAAGTGATTAACAAACACACACATCTTCTCTAAAAGAACAGCTTAAATCCTACCTCCTTCACAAAAGCTTTCCCTGCTGCCTTTTTACTGTAGACCAAAATGAGCTCTGCTCAAGTTCAGCCTGGTGTGCTGCAATTCATGGGGTTGCAAAGAGTCAGACACAACTGAGCAACTGAACTGAACTGAACTGAAAGTTCTCTGGAAGGTCTGTGTGCTACCCTTATTGGCCCTTGACAATTTGCTTCCTTGTATTTGAAATAATTTCTAGGGGAATATATTTGGCCTATACAACCATACAACAAGCTCTGTGAAGGCAAATCCATGTTTTATATCTCTTTGGTTGCTCATAATTAATACAATGTTTGCACAAAGTAAATACTCAAATGCCTTGCTCCCTTTTCCTTTCTTTGTTCCCTCTTTCTTTTAAAAACAATGCCAGTGTAGTGGCCCTGGAACTTAAGAATAGTGGAAAGCTGATGCTGACACAGATTTCATTTCTGAACTTCTATAAGCAAGGCAATTTTGGCTACTTCTTCTCAGGCTGCACAGAACCACATGGAAGATTTGTAAGCAGTTTGGTAAAATAAGGCTGGTGGAATAAGAAAGGATGGGGTGAGGGGAAAGCAGGATGCTAGGAAATGCCAATTCCTTTCATATCATCCGAGAAGTGATTATTAGCAACTAGAGAGAAATATAAGAAGAACTTAACTATGAGCAAAGAATCGTGGATGATTTTAATTCTTCATTAAATTTTTAAAATAAATTTATTTATTTTAATCAGAGGCTAATTACTTTAAAATATTGTATTGGTTTTGCCATACATTGACATGAATCTGCCACAGGTGTACATGTGTTCCCCACCCTGAGCCCCCACCACCTCCCTTCCCATACCATCCCTCTGGGTTATCCCAGTGCACCAGCCCCAAGCATCCAGTATCATGCATCGAACCTGGACTGGTGATTCACTTCACATATGATAATATGCATGTTTCAATGCCATTCTCCCAAACCATCCCACTCTCTCCCTCTCCCACAGAGTCCAAAAGACTGTTCTATACATCTGTGCCTCTTTTACTGTCTCGCATACAGGGTTATTGCCACCATCTTTCTAAATTCCATATATATGCGTTAGTATACTGTATTGGTGTTTTTCTTTCTGGCTTACTTCATTCTTTATAATAGGCTCCAGTTTCATCCACCTCATTAGAACTGATTCAAATGTATTTTTTTAATGGCTGAGTAATACTCCATTGTGTATATGTACCACAGCTTTCTTATCCATTCATCTGTTGATGGACATCTAGGTTGCTTCCATGTCCTGGCTATTATAAATAGCGCTGTGATGAACGCTGGGGTACACGTGTCTCTTTGAATTCTGGTTTCCTTGGTGTGTATGCCCAGCAGTGGGATTGCTGGGTCATAAGGCAGTTCTATTTCCAGTTTTTTAAGGAATCTCCACACTGTTCTCCATAGTGGCTGTACTAGTTTGCATTCTCACCAACAGTGTAAGAGGGTTCCCTGTTCTCCACACCCTCTCCAGCACTTATTGCACGTAGATTTTTGGATAGCAGCCGTTCTGACTGGCATGAAATGGTACCTCATTGTGGTTTTGATTTGCATTTCTCTGATAATGAGTGACGTTGAGCATCTTTTCATGTGTTTGTTAGCCATCTGTGTGTCTTTGGAGAAATGTCTGTTTAGTTCTTTGACCCACTCTTTGATTGGGTCATTTATTTTCTGGAATTGAGCTGCAGGAGTTGCTTGTATATTTTTGAGATTAGTTGTTTGTCAGTTGCTTCATGTGCTATTATTTTCTGCCATTCTGAAGGCTGTCCTTTCACCTTGCTTATAGTTTCCTTTGTTGTGCAGAAGCTTTTAATTTTAATTAGGTTCCATTTGTTTATTTTTGCTTTTATTTCCAATATTCTGGGAAGTGGGTCATAGAGGATCCTGCTGTAATTTACGTCAGAGAGTGTTTTATAATTGTTTTGACAGACTATAATTTAACAAGTATTCCCTTAATCATCAAAAAGACAGCACGTGTTATTTTCAAAAGAAAGAAGTTTTAGATGGGTTTTTACTATGTGTTCAATCATAATAAGCCTTTAGGGCAGAATCTACTCTGCAGATCTAATTGAAAACAATTAAAGAATCAAGGAGTCAGGATTCTTGGCATCTAGTCTCAGCATTCCTATGACTGAAGTCAACATCTGGGGCCATGATTCTTTCTTATTTGACAAGAATTGAGTAATTTCATATCCAGCACCCATATCCAATTCAATCTTATTGTCTTTCTTTAAAATGATTTGGTGAGGCCCACAATGCATGCTGTGACTATATTCTTTGCCCTCAGTTCCAATTAGTTCTAAAATATTGGATTTTATTTTGAAAGAAAGAATCTAGGAGAATAATTTAGGAATTTTCTGATCAGGGCCCACATCCCAGAACAATGTGAAATAAACAGCTGCTGTCATTTCTTAGTGCCCTCCTATTTGGAGGAGAGAATTATATTTAATATTACAATAGTATTATGAATGAGCACATGAATGAGTTTTAAATGCATAAATGAGAACATGAATCAGTTTTAACTGCAGTGCTGTCTTGGTTAAAAAAAAGATTCAGCCTTCTTTGTAGGATACTATTAAAGACCTATGAATTAGCATTACACTATCTAAAGCCGTGTGGCCCTGGGAGCAAATCTGTGACTCATGCTCTGTAATAAACAAATGATACTAATAAAACATCGTTTCCTAGGAGTTGTACACCCTGAAGCAACACATGGTCAGAATGAGCTGGAATTAAAAATGAGCAATAAGAATATGGGTTCACAGCTCCCAGAAAAAGCAATGACAGAGATGTTCTAACTCAGTTCTCCTTGTGTCTGGATTAATTTTCAAAGACTCATGTCAGGCTTGTGGAGGATTTCAAAGTTATGCATGCTCTTCAGTGATTGCAGCATGAGTAAGAGTGACTGGAATTGCTCAGGAAAAGTAAATGGAAAGTCGATATTCACAATTCCATCAATGCTGTATGCAGAACAATGGCTTCCCAAAGATGTCCATATCCTGAATATTGGATCCCATGACTATGCTATATTTCAGGGCAAGGGGGGGGGGGGATTAAGGTTGCAGATGGAATTAAGGTTGCGGTTGACTTGGAGATGAGGGGCCATCCTAGATTATCTGGGTTAGCCCAAGGTAATAATAAGGGTCCTTCCAAGTGCAGGAGGGAGTGAGAAGAGTGAGTGTTCATGCAATGTGACGTGACAATGTGATGTGGCTTGTCCAGCCATTGCTGGCTTTGAGGATGGAAGCACTCATGAGCCAGGGAATGCAGGCAGCTCACAACACTGGAAAAGGCAAGAAAATATTCTCTTCTAACCTCCAGAAAGGACCATAGCCCTTCCAACACATCGATTTTGGAATTGTCAAATGTTTACTTGTGATGTTTTAATCCAAAAGTTGGTGGACATTTGTTAAAACAATAGTAAGAAACGAATAAAATCAGCAAATATTTTAAATCCCCAAATCCCTTTCTTTTAATACAAGTTTCATTTGCTGCTACATAACTGTTGAACTCATGTTATGTATTCATCTAAAAACATGGCCACACGTGTTAAGAAACAGGGATGTGATTTGTTTTCGTATCCTTAACAACTTATGCATATCCGGTCACAGAAGTCAAATAAGTTGGTAGCCTTTTGCTTATCTCATGTGGAAACAATGTGCCATCAATCAGCTGACAATCATGAATAGTTCCACTCTTATGTGTCTTGAGAATCTGTTCCAGAGAGTTCTAGTGTAATAATTTTTCTCAAGCATCACCTAATTTCTCTCTGATTTTTACTCTAATCATAGTGGTTCAGATGGTAAGGAGTCTGCCTGCAATTCAGGAGACTCAGGTTCAACCCCTGGGTTGGGAAGATCCCCTGGAAAAGGGAATGGCTACCCACTCCAGTTTTGCCTGGAGAATTCCATGGATCCTGGCAGGCCACAGTCTATGAGCTTGCAGAGAGTCAGACACAACTGAGAGACTACTCTTTCACTTTCATAGAATGGTAGAGCTGAACATGCTAAACTGCATCCACTGCCCTCAATTTAGATTAGGGCACTGAGACAGATTGGTGAATGGTTCTATTTATTATTGGTTCTATGTAGTATTAGTTCATGAATCAGACTTTTTTCCAAAAAAGATGCTGATTCTATGCACTGAAAATTGTCTCGACTGGCAAGTGAGAGAACACTAAGAATATTTCAGGTCCAGACAGCCACTATCCAAGTGACTTATTGAATATTCATAAAATCACAAGTTTTTCATCAAAAAGGAGAAGCCTAATTGGAGTAGGGGAGAAATCTTATAAATGTGACATGCCAAAGCTCGTCTTGTCTGGAGTAAGTATTTACATGAAGAAAGAGGAGTAAGAAGACATTATAAATAATCTGGTTATTACATAACAGATCATCTCCAAGTGATCTGGTTTAAAACATTTACTTTCAAAGCTAAGATAGTGTGCCACTTTTTCTGATTCCATCTTCAAGCTGTAGGAAATAGAAATTATCTTCAAATACCTGTCTGTTCACCAGGAAATTATTTGAAAGAATGGGCTATCTAAACTTACCATCAAAATATGCCTTCAAGATGAAGTGTGTTCTGTCTCTGTAAACCTCAAAATCAGTTCTCATATATCAGGTATTTGTGGTCACTGTCAAATTCATTTTTCTGTTCCTGGGTTGAGTCAGGAAGAACAAAATAGATTCACTAGGCATTTCTTGAGTTCAAAGATTGTTTTCTAAACAATAAAATAAAAGTTTGCAGCTGGTCTTGGAATGTTGTCATCCACTTGAAATGTGTACACATTTTCCTCCTTCATTCCTCTCTCATCTTAGATGCTTTCAATCTCTTCTATTTTCATCCTTCTCCCTTTTTTATTACTGACCAAGTATGAAGAAGGTTGAGTTGACAATTGCTGTGTCTTTAATAGTCATAAAATATCCAAACCCAATTTGACCCTGAAATAAGCTGACATGGAAGATGGGAGTTGGGAAATTGTGTGTGTGTGTGTGTGTGTGTGTGTGTGTGTGTGTGTGTGTGTTTAAGATGGATGGAGGAAGATTGTTTGGGGTTTTGTTTTTTAAAAAATGCTCAGAGACTTTTTTCTACTCTTTCACATCCTCACCATCAGAATGTTCTCATCTTCTATAGCGAGAATTAGTTATCTTATATAACTTATTTTATTAGTTTTTTTTTTTTTTTTCGGCTGCTCCGTGTGTCATGTGGGATCTCAGTTGCCCAACCAGGGATCCAACCCTCATCTCCTGCACTGGAAGCATGGAATCTTAACCATTGGACTGCCAAGGAAGGCCCAGCATTTTTGCACTTTCATATAATAATTAACTAATGCCTAATCTTGATGGCTTGCTTTTAAATGAAGTGGAAAATATTTCACTGCAATATTTTATTTACATCTTTTCATCACAATAGTTTAATTATCTTAAAAGCAAAAGGAATTCCACCAAATTTCAGATAGATCACAAATATGTAACATAAATAAAAATCTAGGTTAAAATAAAAGAATCATGCTTTGGAATCATTCTTTCAAAGTCAGGCAGCCATCAAAGCCATCCAGTCAAGTTGTACTGGATTGCAATTTTAAAAACCAGTACCCAGTTTTCAATGAGGAGCTAAAGCTACAAAATTAGTTGGAAGCAGAAATGGAACTGAAGTCTCTCCCTCTCACTCTCAGGTTGATGGAATGTTAATCACAGAATGTTGATCATAGTCTTTGTTGCTGAAAGAAAAAAAAGCAAGAATCCATAGTTTCACAAAGCGCTAGGTATAATAAGACAAATTTCCAGTCCTCCAGAATGTAACTCCAGAGGAACAGCAGGCATCTTAGCTCCAGAACAATCTTTCTCAACTTTGGATATTCCCATCTCCAGTGAAATTCCTTAGATAGTCTTAAAGGCATGCAATTTCCACCCTCCCTCATGGGAATAAGCTGCAAAAAATATATAGTCTACCCAGCTTCTGCTGCTGCTGCTGCTGCTAAGTCGTTTCAGTCATGTCTGACTCTGTGTGACCCCATAGACAGCAGCCCACCAGGCTCCTCTGTCCCTGGGATCCTCCAGGCAAGAGTACGGGAGTGGGTTGCCATTGCCTTCTCCAAACTCAGCTTCTAAACATTTTCAACTATGACCCATCTATGGCTTAGATGGTAAGGAATCTGTCTGCAATTCGGGAGACCCAGGTTTGAACCCTGAGTTGAGTAGATAGCTTGGAAAAGGGAATGGTAATCCATTCCAGTATTCTTGCCTGGAGAATCCCATGGACAGAGTCATCTAGAGGGCTACAGTCCATGGGATCACAAAGAGCCTGACATGACTGAGAAACTAACACACACACACATTTGAAGAATATAAAAAATGAAAGAAATCAGGGCCAAATAGGAAGCAGGCTACAGTCCAGGGGGTCACAAAGATTCAAACACAACTGAAGACAAGCAGAACAGCAACAGGAAGTCCACGGAGCAGGCAGCATATTCATGATGACTCGGTGCATTTCCCTGCACAAAAGGGGCTTCTTAATTCTTCAGTCTGTCTACATACAAGTAATAACAGATGAGACTGCTTTGGGGGAACTCTCCCTGACTTTCTTATTTCAAATATAGACAACATTGTAGATGGTTACTCAAGCTATGCTCCTGTCCATATAGACACCAGAGGGAAGATGATTTATATGCATTTTATACAGATGGAATGCAAACGTAGGAAGTCAAGAAACACCTGGAGTAACAGAAAAATTTGGCCTTGAAGTACAGAATGAAGCAACACAAAGGCTAATAGAGTTTTGCCAAGAGAGTGCACTGGTCATAGCAAACACCCTCTTCCAACAATAACTCTACACATGGACATCACCAGATGGCCAATATCAAAATCAAATTGATTATATTCTTTGCAGCCAAAAATGGAGAAGCTCTATACAGTCAGCAAAAACAAGACCAGGAGCTGACTGTGGCTCAGATCATGAATTCCTTATTGCCAAATTCAGACTTAAATTGAAGAAAGTAGGGAAAACCACTAGACCATTCAGTTCAGTTCAGTTCTGTCGCTCAGTTGTGTCCACCTCTGCGACTACATGAATCGCAGCACACCAGGCCTCCCTGTCCATCACCAACTCCCAGAGTTCACTCAGACTCACATCCATCAAGTTGGTGATGCCATCCAGCCATCTCATCCTCTGTCATCCCCTTTTCCTCCTGTCCCTAATCCCTCCCAGCATCTGAGTGTTTTACAATGAGTCAACTCTTTGCATGAGGTGGCCAAAGTACTGGAGTTTCAGCTTTAGCATCATTCCTTCCAAAGAACACCCAGGACTGATCTCCTTTAGAATGGACGGGTTCGATCTTCTTGCAGTCCAAGGGAACCTCAGGAGTCTTCTCCAACACCACAGTTCAAAACCATCTATTCTTCAGCACTCGGCTTTCTTCACAGTCCAACTCTCACATCCATACATAACCACTGGAAAAACCATAACTCTGACTAAATGGACCTTTGTTGGCATTCAGGTATGACCTAAATCAAATCCCTTGTGATTATACAGTGGAAGTGAGAAATAGATTTAAGGGACTGCATCTGATAGACAGAGTGCCTGATGAACTATGGATGGAGGTTCCTGACATTGTACAAGAGACAGGGAGCAAGACCAAAAAAATGCAAAAAAGCAAAATGGGTGTCTGAGGAGGCCTTACAAATAGCTGTGAAAAGAAGAGAAGCAAAAGGCAAAGGAGAAAAGGAAAGATATAAGGATCTGAATGCAGAGTTCCAAAGAATAGCAAGGAGAGATAAGAAAGCCTTCTTCAGCAATCAATGCAAAGAAATAGAGGAAAACAATAGAATGGGATAGATTAGGGATCTCTTCAAGAAAATCAGAGATACCAAGGGAACATTTCATGCAAAGATGGGCTCGATAAAGGACAGAAGTGGTATGGACCTAACAGAAGCAGAAGATATTAAGAAGAGGTGGCAAGAATACACAGAAGAACTATACAAAAAAGATCTTCACGAAGATTGATGGTGTGATCAATCACCTAGAGCCAGACATCCTAGACTGTGAAGTCAAATAGGCCTTAGGAATCATCACTACAATTCCAGTTGAGCTACTTCAAATCCTAAAAGATAATGCTGTGAAGGTGCTGCACTAAATATGTCAGCTCAAACTACTGCACAATTGCACTCATCTCACACGCTAGTAAAGTAATTCTCCTATCTAAAATTCTCCAAGCCAGGCTTCAGCAATATGTGAACTGTGAACTTCCAGATGTTCAAGCTGGTTTTAGAAAAGGTAGAGGAACCAGAGACCAAATTGCCAACATCCGGTGGATCATCGAAAAAGCAAGAGAGTCCCAGAAAAATATCTATATCTGTTTTATTGACTATGCCAAAGACTTGGACTGTGTGGATCACAATAAACTATGGAAAATTCTGAAAAGATGGGAATACCAGACCACCTGACTTGCCTCTTGAGAAACCTGTATGCAGGTCAGGAAGCAACAGTTAGAACTGGACATGGAACAACAGACTGGTTCCAAATAGGAAAAGGCGTATGTCAAGGTTGTATGTTGTCACCCTGCTCATTTAACTTCTATGCAGAGTACATCATGAGAAACTCTGGGCTGGAAGAAACACAAGCTGGAATCAAGATTGCTGGGAGAAATATCAATAACCTCAGATATGCAGATGACACCACCCTCATGGCAGAAAGTGAAGAAGAACTAAAGAGCCTCTTGAAGAAATTGAAAGAGGAGAGTGAAAAAGTTGTCTTAAGGCTCAACATTCAGAAAACTCAGATCATGGCATCTGGTCCCATCACTTCATGGCAAATAGATGGGGAAACAGTGGAAACAGTGTCAGACTTTATTTTTTTGGGCTCCAAAATCACTGCAGATGGGTGATTGCAGCCATGAAATTTAAAGACGCTTACTCCTTGGAAGGAAAGTAATGACCAACCTGGACAGTATTTTAAAAAGCAGAAACATTACATCAACAAATGTCCATCTAGTCAAGGCTATGGTTTTTCCAACAGTCATGTATGGATGTGAGACTTGGACTATAAAGAAAGCTGACCACCAAAGAATTGATGCTTTTGCACTGTGTTGTTGGAGAAGACTCTTGAGAGTCCCTTGGACTGCAAAGAGTTCCAACCAGTCCATCCTAAAGGAGATCAGTCCTGGGTGTACATTGGAAGGACTGATGTTGACTGAAACTCCAATACTTTGGCCACCTGATGCAAAGAGCTGACTCATTTGAAAGGACCCTGATGCTGGGAAAGATTGAGGGCAGGAGCAGAAGGGGACGACAGAGGATGAGATGGTTGGATGGTATCACCGACTCAATGGACATGTGTTTGGGTAAACTCCAGGAGTTGGCGATGGACAGGGAGGCCTGGCGTGCTGTGGTTCATGAGGTCACATAGAGTAGGACATGACTGAACTGAACTATACAGATGGAAAGACAAGAAGTAACCATGAGCTCTGACCCATGGTGACCCCTGGCCCCGGATTCTCTCTGACAATGGCATCCAATAGGGCACATCGTTGTTTTTTTCTGTAAAGAGTCAGATAGTAAATATTCTAGGGTTTGTGGGCTACATAGTCTCTATATAAACTGCTTACCTCTGTCATGTATTACAAGAGCAGCCCTAGACCCTAAGTGAATGAAGGAGTGAAGCTGTGTGCTAATAAAACTTGATTTATAGACTTGAATTCAAATACTTTTCAAGTGTCATATAATATCTTTCTTCTTTTGATTTGACAATTTAAAAATATAAAAACATAAAAACACCTGGTTTACTTTAACTGTTTTTTTTTATAGTCTGTTATGCACTGTGGTTTCAGATGTGTAGTAATTTGTACAATTGTTTATTTTCAAGTATGCCTTAAGCAGGACAAATGATTTTTTCTATATAATTCCTTGCCTTAATAACTTTTACTTTGTATATTTGTAAACTACAAAGTAAAAAAATGAACATTTTGTGAAGTTTGTGTTTTACATACTCAAGGTGAGAAGTAAGTTTTAAATAAACCTATAATATTTTATCTGAAAAAAAAATACATATATATAAACAATTCTTAGCTCCAAGGCCATTCAAAAACAGGCAGCAGTTAGATTTGACCCACAGGCCATGGCTTGCCAACCTCAGCATGAAAGGACATTCTGTCATTTGTATTGGGTAATTATTTTCTGTGCTGTAATCCAAATATCTCTATCTGGAACTTCAACAATTCCTGACCATCTGGAACCTGTCTGTGCTTTGAGCATTAATATCTTTATTTTCTGGGGTGATATATAATCAAAATCAAGAAACAACTCCCAAGGCCTGGACATCTGAGATCTGATAGAGAAATTCCACTCTCAGGTTAGTGATGTACTGTGACAATTACACTTTTGTATAATAGCTGGTTTGTTCAGAGAAGGTGTCCTGAAGAATCATCCTGGGGCAGGGGCGTGGTGTGTATCATCTGGCTCCCAGAGACCCTTCCCCATCTAAATACCCATTTGGAACAAATGCTGTAGTAAATTCTAATCATATATACTGTATGGAAGAATATTAATGTGGATATACCAATGCTAAAGTTTAATATATCATGTACAGGGACTTCCTTGGTAGTCCAGTGGTTTGAACTCTGTGCTCTCACTGCCAAGGACACAGGTTCAATCCCTGACTGGGGAGCTAATATCCCACAAGAATATAAGTGGTTGGAGCATAGAAGCTTTTTAGGGCAGTGATATTGGTGATTTCATTTGTCTAAACTCATAGACTGCACAACACCAAGAATGGACTTTAATGTAAACTATGGGCTTTGGGTAATTATTTTTTGTCAGTGTGGTTCATCAGCCGTAACAAATGGAGGAGGCTATACATGTGTGTAGGTAGAGGATATATGGGAAATCTCTGCATTACTTACTCAGTTATGCTGTGAATCTAACACTGATCCTAAAACAAAAGTCTTAAAATAAAAAAAGGTATGTTAACTTAGAAATCAAAAGTACAAATTAAAACTATTGTATCATTTCACATTCATTACGAGTGAGTGAAAGTTGTCCAGTCGTGTCCTACTCTTTGCGATGGCATAGATGGTAGCCTGTCAGTCTCATTTGTCCATGAAATTCTCCAGACAAGAAGACTAGAGTGGGTCACCATTCCCTTCTCCAGGGGATCTTCTTGATCCAGGGATTGAACCTGGGTTTCCTGCATTGCAGGCAGATTCTTTACTGTTAGAGAATGGCAAATGTTAAAAAGAATCCAATGATGCCACATACTACCAAAGAAAGCATCTATTGGCAGTAGATGTGATGGCAAGGAATTGGAAACAAGGAGTTGGAACTATGTCCATTGATAGATTAATGGATGCATATATTTTATTTTGGTGAATGTGATCCCATTCAACAGTAAAGCAAATGAGCTAATCCTACAGGTATTAGTATGGTTGATTCTCACAAACATAATACCAAAACAGAAAAATACAGTACAATTGTATTGCTATAAATGTGCAAAATTGTTATGTATTTTCAATGGCACCCCACTCCAGTACTCTTGCCTGGAAAATCCCATGGATGGAGGAGCCTGGTGGGCTGCAGTCCATGGGGTCACTAAGAGTCGGATATGACTGAGCTACTTCACTTTCACTTTTCACTTTCATGCACTGGGGAAGGAAACAGCAACCCACTCCAGTGTTCTTGCCTGGAGAATCCCAGGGCTGGGGGAGCCTGGTGGGCTGCCGTCTATGGGGTCGCACAGAGCCAGACATGATTGAAGTGACTTAGCAGCAGCAATACTTATATATTTCCCAATGCAGATGGAGAAGAAAGACAGCCACAACAATGATAAGTATTGTTTCCTTAAGTTGGATGATCTGGGTGTGAATATTTACTATATTACTTTGTACATATGCTTGGAATATTTCAGTTCATATTACTAATTTTCTCTACATTAAATATAGAAACTGAAACATATATATATTTGTATATTTTTCATAATGTATCTTTTAAATAAATTAATGAAAATTGTAAATGTCAACATTGTGACTTGCCTTAAAAATCATTACTGGAGATTTTTGGCAACAGAAGCTGGCTAAAACCTCTTTTGCATTTAAATTAGACTGCTCATTTTCTCGATTTTTCTGACTTGCAATCAGAGTCAAATCTGGACACGTGCATCTTAGTTCTCCACTGTCCACTTACAATTACTGGTGAACCACTTCTATCCTCTGATGGGTTTTAAATGCTCATGACGTAGCAGGCTGACTTTCTAAACTGTTTCCTCCAACTGATTCTCTAAGAGTCAAGGACACATAGCCAGAAAATGAAATAACCAGAAATTCTCCACTTGAGCACTTGCAGAACTAAAGCAAGCTTCCTATCTTTCTCTCATCCCCCAGCTGCCCCCGCCCCATCCCTCTACTCTTTCTCTCCCTCTCAGTCCCTTTTCTTCACCTAGGAAAGGGGATGCAGGAACAGGAGCTCTTCAATCCTAGTCTCCATCACATCTTTCTCCAGGATTTCAGTCAACAGTGCATCTGCCTTGGATTTTACTGTTAGCCTCCAGGAACAAGCTGATAACTGATTGCTCCATGGTTATTCAACTGAGGATCTCACAAAAAAATTAATCATAGTCCACTGCGACATACAGAATTTAGTCATTTTTTTACATAAATGATCATCTTTTTTCCCAATAAATGTCCACAAGTTGAGCTTTCTTATTATTTTTCCAGCTGATTTAGACATATTATGACTCAATGAGACATATTATGATTCAATGATTCATTGGCTCTTAGCAGGCTCTCCTCCTAAATGGAACTGCATCATAGAGCTGGTTGTGCACACCTAATTAGTCCTGCTGAGGGTTTGAAGATGTATACTGGCTTACCAGGTAGCTCAGTGGTAAAGAATCCACCTGCCAATCAAGAGACACAGGAGACAATATATTCAATCCCTGGGTTGGAAAGATGCCCTGGAGAAGGAAATGGCAACCCACTACAGTATTCTTGCCTTGGAAATCCCATGGACAGAAGAGCCTGGCAGATTACAATTCATGGGGTCTCAATGAAGTGACTTAGCATGCACAGTATTTTCCATGATCAGGAAAATGGCAACAGGAGGAAATCTGTGAAAACAATTGGATTTATTAAAGTATCCCAACTAATCTGAAAGAAATATTAATGACATGTACAAAAATATAGCTATGTTTGTGACATTTGAATTCTAAAAAGGAAAGAATTGGAAATTTTTATTATCTCACTCATATATGACATGCATAATTTAAAAAAAAAAAGAAAGAGAAGAAATCCATTGGATTTCAATCCACTTAAAATATTGAATGATGCATTCAAGCCAAAATCTAGTTTTGTTTCTTAAAGGTGGATAAGCACTTTAAAACTGTTGCAACCTCAATTTTCTTTCTTCAATAAACACATGACAGAATGCTTACTGGTAATTAAGAGCAAAAATTATAAGAAAAATCTTTATGTCAGCCTTTTTCCAAGGTAAGATTTACAAGATAGAGTCAGGTAAGGAAGTACTCGGAGGGATTAGTCATATCAAGCAGCTACTAATTAATTCAAGGACCAGTCTCCTTATCACTTCAAATTACCTACCATCCAGAAAACGTGAATCCAAAGAACTTCATAAGCTGCCTCAGTCGTTAGCAGTGGGATTGGACATTTGAGCAAGCCTGAGACAAAGTGGGGCTTCTAGCCTAAGGAAAAATGTTTATACATGTCTTGGTATACAGTTATTTTGACGGATTTTTACTTCCTTAACTCCATGGTCTTAGACAATGATATGCTCTGATGCAGGTAGTAAGCTATTTACTGTTATTGACGCAATTTTTTTAATTTCTTGGAATAGGTAATTCTCTGAGAAGAGACAATAAAATAGTGGCTTGACATCCAAAGTTCAAGTTTTTGTAGTAAAAAATATGTATTATTTTTATAATCAGGAAAAATAATAAAACTATTTTCATCTTGGAAATAAATAGTGGTGACTTCCCTGGTGGCTCAGATGGTAAAGCGTCTGTCTACAATGTGGGAGACCTGGGTTCGATCCCTGGGTCGGGAAGATTCCCTGGAGAAGGAAATGGCAACCCACTCCAGTACTCTTGCCTAGAAAATCCCATGTACAGAGGACAGGCTCCTCTGTCCATGGGGTCGCAAAGAGTCGGACACGACTGAGCAACTTCACTTTCACTTGATGTCAAAATGACTGGGCATTTATGGGAAAAAAAGTTTACCTTTCTTCTAACATTATTTTATTGGTAGCGCAATCACCTTGGCACCTCATGATGGTGGTAAAATCTCTAGATATAAACCCAGTTGTTTAGTCACTCAGTTGTGTCTGACTACTTTGTGACCCCATGGACTGTGACTGACAGGTTCCTCTGTCCATGGGATTTTCCAGGCAAGAATACCGGAGTGGATTGCCATTTCCTTCTCTGAGAAATATTGTAGGGATTACAATAAAAATATTTTATTTTTTACAGTATATTTTTAATTTATTCAACTTTGTATGTGTCAAACGTGAATAAAACAAATAACAAAACAAAGATTACACACAACACAATGTAATGGGTTGATCCTATTTAATTACATTAATTTTAAGGAAAAAAATTATACCAACATATTAGTCTTTCACAGAAATGAATACTATGTTATACAAAAACTGGGTTCACAGTTGAAAACTAGGTTTGTTACTTGGTGGGTTTTGAGCCAATAGATACAACCAAGTCAAAGATCTGGAGAAGAAAGGATTTATTACTTGCAGTAACTAAGCTGAGCATTGGGGATATTTCCCAAAGTAGTGTCGCCAAAAACCTTTGATTTATTGGCATCTGATTTCTTTTCCAATCAGGTTTTATGTTCAGTACTATAATAGTCTCTGAAAAGACTCTAAGCATTCAGGCACTCACATTGGCTGAAATGAATTTTTGAAACCCAAAACATCAATCATGCCCCTTCCCTCAACCATACTTTAAAACAATTTCAGTTGGCACCTTTTGTTAAAATAGATTCTTAACCTTGATATGAAGTTGCAAATTTATTCATGCTCCATTCAGATGTGCAAAAAAAGAAGGAAAAAAACCCTCTTTTTTGTTTTCTATTAACTGCTCTGATCTTAAACACTCTCATCCTGAGAGATAACAAAGGGAAAAAAAATAATCTGAAAAGTCAAATGATGGGGAAATTTTGGTGCATGCCCACACAAGCAGTTTCTAGGCAATTCAGATTGAGACAGCTAAATGTCAAACCGAAGTTTTATCTCTGCTCTTAACCTGCCTCCTGGTGATAATCAAGTTCAGGAGGGAAGCTGAGTGCTGAAGAATTGATGCTTTTGAATTGTGGTGCTGGAGAAGACTCTTGAGAGTCCCTTGAACAGCAAGGAGATCAAGCTAGTCAATCCTAAAGGAAATCAAACCTGGATATTCATTGGAAGGACTGATGCTAAAGCTGAAGCTCCAGTACTTTGGCCACTGGAAGAACATTGCAAAAGACCCTGATGCTAGGAAAGACTGAGGGAAAGAGGAAAAGGGGGCAACAGAGGATGAGATGGCTGGATGGCATCACAAACTCAATAGACATGAGTTTGAGCAAAGTCTGGGAGATAGTGAAGGACAGGGAAGCCTGGTGTGCTGCAGTTCATGGGGTTGCAAAGAGTCTGACAGGACTTAGTGACTGAACAACAACAACAACAAGGAAGTGGATAGTGGTGGGAACTGTAGGAAGGGAGAGAGAAATGAGGGTATTAGAGATGTTAAGTTTAGACTTCCCTGGTAGTCAAGGTGGTTAAGAATCTGTCTTTCAATGCAGGTGACACAGGATAGATCACTGGTGGGGGAACTAAAATCCCACATCCCGAGGGGCAACTAAGCCCAGATGCCACAAAGAACAGCCAGTGCTGCCAAAAAAAAAAAAAAAAAGATGTTAAATTCAACAATAATGATGATGATCACTAAAACTGATATACTCACATTCTCTCTCTATGAGAATTCAAGACATCAATAAGTATGTATACAACAACGATAATATTTAAAGGCATTTCTACAACTTCTAGAAAATAGTTTAAATACAGACAAGAGATTATTTATTTTCCTGATTGTTTGATAAACATTTTGCTAAACAATTTTTTTAAGGTATTGAGTTTCCCTAAAGCTATCTTTTCTAAAAACTATTCTCTTCATCAGACAGCATGGTTTAAAATTTCAGGCATGATCAAAAAATTTTTTTTTATTTTTGCATGAGATACTCTGACTATATGCTTCCCCACAGTGATGCAAATCAAAGGACACTAAATCTGGCCATCTTTTCAAAACCTGTTTTAAAGTATTTAACAGGAGGATACTGAACTTGACAGTACGGTTTCTGGAAGTTATCAGCCTCAGCTTCTGTACAAATTCTGCCTCTTCCAGGCACCCCTGGTTGTGTCAGAACTTTCCCACCACAGCAACTTTGTGGTCGATTGACACAGTCATAAGGACCCGGACTAACAAGGCATGTCTGGAAGAGGGAGCGTTTGACTAAGCTGGGAATTCCAGGAAAATTACCAAAAAAACAAAACAAAACATTAAATGTTCATTAATTCATCCAATATCTCATGGACACCAACGTTCTGGAAGACTTTTTGTTGTGCTTAACAGTAAAAATGAGTAAGATATCCCTCCCACCCTTGAATAAGTGGTACTTCATCTACAGACCAGAGAGAATGAACTAGGAGCCTTAGTTGTTGTTGTTTAGTTGCTAAGTTGTGTCCAGCTCATTGCAATCCCATGGACTATAGCTCACCAGGCTCCTCTGTCCATGGAATTTTTGAGGCAACGCACTGGAGTGGATTGCCATTTCCTTCTCTGCAAGGGGCAGATCTTCCCAACCCAGGGATTGAACTCAAATCTCCTGCATTGACAGGCAGATTCTTTACCACTGAATCACCAGGGAAGCCAAGTGTAGAGCACACATCAACCCTTGAAAGTACTTCAGAAAAAGGAAATGCTAATTTTTCTACTCAGGGGCCATTATTTTATATTTTGATTTCTCCTAATATAAGAATGTCCATTAGACATTATCTAGGAAAAAAATAGGTTTATTTCTCTGAACATATATTATTCCACTTTAATTTTTAGTAAACCCTTAGCCTTCACTAGGTTCCAAGTCTCAGTGTAGTTACTTTTTGAAAATTAATCCATTACTTATTAAAACAATCGTGAGAAGTATACATTATTATTTTCCCCAGTTTTATAGATGAGGAAATTAAGGCTCAAAGCCTGTAAGTAGCCCACCCAGGTTTACACAGATAGCAAGTAAGTTACCTTTAAGTAAGATAATCAAAGATTTAAAAAAAATTTAAGTGTATCAAAATAAAAAGGAAAAAAATCACATTCCATATTCAGGGTTTAAATTAAATCAGAATGGGGTTCTTTAAGAGATTTTTCAGTGCCACACTAATTAGGACAAAATGTTCTGTCCTTGATATCTAAAGATATCTAATATCTCATGCAAGATAGTCTCTTACATAAGATAATAAAATATGGAAAAATAAAATATTCCTCCCCATATCAGGTTATCTTACTATCCTCTTCAGACTGGGTAAAAAACAATTAATTAAATTATATGAACCTTCCTTGGATATATTTAAATGTTTGGCTTATGCACCCTCTATCAGGGAAAACATTTAATCACAGGTTCACATGGTAATTACCACTAGAATATGGTTTGCTCATCTGAAAAGTGGGGATAAGGATAGTATGTACAATGTAGGATAGTGAAAGGATATCTCCTTTTATGGTGCGATGGCATAGCATCCAGGTAGATTACATAGGAACTGAAAAAGAATGTTCTTCAGCATGGCCCTTATGCTTTGCCATAAACAAAATATAGCTATAAAGAAAAAGGAAACTTAACATCCACACAATCAAAAGTAAATGCTGGAACTTCCCTAAGTGGTCCTGTGGTTAAGAATTCACCTTCCACTGCAAGGGACACAGGTTTGATCCCAAGTTAGGGAATTAAGATCCTTTATACAGTGGAAACAGTGTCAGACTTTATACTGGGGGGCTCCAAAATCACTGCAGATGGTGACTGCAGCCATGAAATTAAAAGACGCTTACTCCTTGGAAGAAAAGTTATGACCAACCTAGATAGCATATTTAAAAGCAGAGACATTGCTTTGCCAACAAAGGTCCGTCTAGTTAAGGCTATGGTTTTTCCAGTAGTCATGTATGGATGTGAGAGTTGGACTGTGAAGAAAGCTGAGCATGGAAGAATTGATGCTTTTGAACTGTGGTGTTGGAGAAGACTCTTGAGAGTCCCTTGGACTGCAAGGAGATCCAACCAGTCCATTCTGAAGGAGGTCAGCCCTAGGATTTCTTTGGAAGGAATGATGCTAAAGCTGAAACTCCAGTACTCTGGCCACCTCATGCGAAGAGTTGACTCATTGGAAAAGACTCTGATGCAGGGAGGGATTGGGGGCAGGAGGAGAAGGGGATGACAGAGGATGAGATGGCTGGATGGCATCATGGACTCGATGGACGTGAGTCTGAGTGAACTCCGGGAGATGGTGATGGACAGGGAGGCCTGGCGTGCTGCGATTCATGGGGTCACAAAGAGTCGGACATGACTGAGTGACTGAACTGAACTGAACTAAACTGATGCCATATGTAGTGGCCAAAATAATAATAATAAAATTGAAAGAATAAAAATTAAAAATACAAAAACTGCAAATTGGCTTCTCAGAAAAAAAGTAAATGCCAACACATAAATCAACCAATAAACTAACATGGGCTCAGAAACTTCCTTCCTCAGACTTCCTCAGCCCACCAAAAACGTTCCTTTACTCAAGTTAGCAAATGGGCTTCCTTATCTTTCTAGTATTAAAGGTTTAAAAAAACAAATAAAAAACTTTATGCTTCAAAGCAATATGAAACAAAGTCCTACTTATGTTGGAAGACCTTACGGAACTTGTTTATGTACTTCTGATCTCTTGGTAAAGTGATTAAATCAGTACTTTTATGATAAATGATTGGGCTATCAGACACAGAACAATCAATCCAAGAATCACATCTTTGAGGGAAGCTCAAGTTTTTAGCTGTATTATGTCTTGGGCTAGGAAAGGAAAGTCATCCACATGTCTGATTATGCTATCTCGAAAAATAAGCATTAATTAACAAGTTTCACTTCGTGTGCTGTGCTTAGTCACTCAATCATGTCCAACTCTTTTGCAACCCCATGAACTGTAGCCTGCCAGACTCTTCTGTCTGTAGGATTTTCCAGGGAAGAATACTGGAGTGAGTTGCCATTTCCTCCTGCAGGGGATCTTTCAGACCCAGGGATGGAATTTGAGTCTCCTGCATCTCCTGCATTGCAGGTGGATGCTTCACTGTTGAGTCATTCAGGAAACCCAAGCTTCACGTTAAGAGATTGAAATTCTAGTATTTTAGTGCAGATTAAAAAATAGGATGTAAATTGAATCCTCTGTTGTAAAACTGATGGCTCCCTTGAGCTTATTATCAGAGCAAACAATGTAAACCAAATTGCTTCAAGAATTGAGTCAACTGTTTCAATTGATTTCCATCAGATTCACAGGACTTCTGAACTCATGGAAATATATTTTTAATTTTACAAGAATTCTCATCAGACCTTCGCACTGGATACCTAGGATGACCTCTTTGTGTTGGGCTCCCTATCTCATTGACTTTCTGGTCTCCAGTTCTTTCGGAAACCCAGACCAGTCTTCAGTCCTAATTTCTGGCTCAGCCCTTTCCCTAGTCCCGTGATCCTGTGGATGGTGCATACAGGACCTTCTCTTGGACAATCTGCAGTAACGTCTCCTGGTAACTGCTGGTGTGCTAAGGTGCATACTTTTGTTTTGTTGTGCGTAGAACCTTACATCCTAAAAAGTGAAGCATACCACCTTCTGACACACCTGTTTACATTATGTCTAAGAACTGTGGTCCCAGAAACTGTAGATATCTACAAAGATGACAAAATCTTTCTAAAAACAACCCAGGCCATTATGAGAAACATTCCAATTGGACAAGACTATTTACGTAAGAAGTGAACTCAAAAGCAAGGACTCCCAAATCAAACATACTGAAATACCTATTTTAATTGGCATGCAGAAGCTTCCAAAGACTTAAAAACTGCAAAATAGCTTCATGTAAAGATTTGTCGCACATGGTAATGTATAAATGGCAACCCCAATCTCCCAATTCATTGTACCTCCCTTCCTTGCCCCGTGTCCGGAAATCCATTCTCTATGTCTGTGTTTCTATTCCTGCCCTGCAAATAGGTTCAGCTGTACCATTTATATGCATTAATATGTGGTATTTGCTTTTCACTTTCTGACTTACATCACTTTGTATGACAGTCTCTAGGTTCATCTATGAATGATCAAAATTTGTTCCTTTGTATGGCTAATAATCTAGGGGGTCCAAGAAGGAGGGGATACATGTATACATATAGCTGATTCTTTTTGTTGTACAGCAGAAACTAACACATTGTAAGGCGACTATGTACCAATTTAAAAAATGTTGCAAAAAGTTAGTGAAAAATTAAAGACTGTGGTGCCTAAATCAAAAGACTGAGTAACATAACTTTTACTGCTCCCCTCTGTCCTCCTTCAGGTGTCTGTCTGCCTGCAGCACCCAGTCCAGACAGAAAATTAAATTTTCCATTGTTCCCTCCTTTCCAAATCCAGATCCATTGTGAAACTGAGTCCCCCTAAAACTGAGCTCCTCTCCTGAGTTTATGATTAAATTCTCTACCCATTGTCCCCCTTCTCATCCAACACTTATTCTTCTCATGACTGATGAGTATCGAAGAAAAGGGGGGATTGAAACCAAGCAGGACCTTGTGGGTATGAATCCTTTTCTTGTTCCTCATTTTTCTGTTTGGTCTGTTTTCCTGTCTCTGGCTAACACCCCAAAATTAGTGAACTTTGCTTCCAGGCTCTGTAAAAAAGAAAAGGAACATGAGACAACATGAGACAACATGAGAACATGAACACAACTTCTTGTGTTGTCTACAGACACTTAAAATTAGACTGGCATCCATGGCTGTCACTTTTTTCACCCTGATTCAAACACAGATTCCCAAAATTAGTGAACTTTGCTTCCAGGCTCTGTAAAAAAGAAAAGGAACATGAGACAACATGAGACAACATGAGAACATGAACACAACTTCTTGTGTTGTCTACAGACACTTAAAATTAGACTGGCATCCATGGCTGTCACTTTTTTCACCCTGATTCAAACACAGATTCCCAGGAGCCATTCGTGATTCAGCACTCACTTCCTCTGGTAAGGTCCTACTTCACTGGCCAAGGCTATCTGCTTCACCCAGATTAACACCTCTAGGGAAGTAGAAACTTTGTCACATAAGATCACTGAATAAGCACTGGGCTTAACAAGGTGGCTCCATCAATGGAGTCTTTCTTTGATTTATTTGATTTTGACTGATTTGGGTCTTGGAGACTACAGTTCTGACATGAACCCCAGACATTGGGAATTACCCTGTGTATAGTAGTTACAGAGTCTCCCTGGCATGCTCTGTACTCTCAAAGGTTTTCAATGCCTGTCCACAGCCACTTACCACCAAGCACATCATCTTCCTGAGACTGAAACATCAAAAAAAGGGACAAAGAGAAACACTGACTTAAATATTGTGAACCTAAAGTCGTGGCATGTGAATTTCAGAGAAATTAAGGTCACAAAAACATTATGACCAATGACTATCACACAAGGATCAACAAAAACTGCAAGAACTTCAGAATGGGAGCTGGAAACGGCCCTCATGCCTTGCAATTTGATTACATTTTTCAATGAAGCTGAGTGTCTAATCAAAAGGGGAGAATTGTTTTTTAAAAAAAGGAAAGAGAAGCCCAGAATGGGGTCACTTGCTTCACATAACAGCAAATCAAGATTTAATATCTAACCTAATTACAGTTTCCACCTCTCCCAGAAATGTGACCTTTAACCAGTTAATCTGGAATTACCTGATCAGTACTAATGAGGTCACCTGCAGGATAGAACCCCACCCATCTCCCAAAATTTGACCTTGCTGGAAACAACCCACTCTTTGTTAGAAACTTTCCTTTCCCACCCCTTTCTGCCTAGAAAACCCTGCCATTTTGACAGCTCCTCAGAACCCCTTTCTGCCTGCTAAATGGGATGATCCCGGGTTCACGAATCATTAAATAAAGCTAATTAGATCTTCAAATTTGCTCAGCTGGGTTTTGCAGAGACATCGCTTTGCCGACAAAGGTCTATAGATTCAAAGCCATGGTTTTTCCAGTAGTCATGTATGGATGTGAGAGCTAGACCATAAAAAAGGAAGAGCACTAAAGAACTGATGCTTTCAAACTGTGGTTCTTGTGAAGACTCTTTAGAGTCCCTTGGACAGCAAGGAGATCAAACCAGTCAATCCTACAACCCTGAATATTCATTGGAAAGACTGATGCTGAAGCTGAAGCTCCAATTCTTTGGCCACCCAATGCGGAGGGCTGACTCATTGGAAAAGAGCCTGATGTTAGTAAATACTGAAGGCAAAAGGAGGAGTGGCAGAGGACGAAATAGTTAGATGGCATCACCAACTCAATGGACATGAATTTGAACAAAGTCTGGGAGATAGTGGGGGACAGGGAAGCCTGGTGTGCTGCAGCCCACGGGGTCACAAAGACTCAAATATGACTTAGTGACTGAATAGCAACAGCAACAAATCCCTCAAAAAAGTGCACCACGGAAAAGGCAGTAATTTGCTTCATGATGAGTTCTATGCTAAGTACTTCAGATATCTTTTCTCACATCACACTATATTTATTCATTCATCTGTTAACAGATATCAAAGTTATTTTCATATACTGAGTGTTGTGAATAATGCTACAGTGACCTTGGAAGTGCAGATACTGCTTTGAGACACTTCTTTAATTTCCTCTGGGTATGTATTCCAAAGAAGGACTGCTGGATTACATGGTTAGTTCCATTTTTGGCTTTCTGAAATATTTCCACACTGCTTCCCATAATGGCTATACCCATTTACACTGCCACCAACAGTGCACAAGTGTGCTAAAAAGGACTAGGTCTTGAGGTAGACAAATCAGGGCTTAAAACCATGATCTGCGAACTTATAGACATTTTTGCCAAGGGGGAAGGTTGGAGGGAAGGGACAGTTAGGGAGTTTGGGATCGATGTGTACACACTGCTATATTTAAAATGGATAACCAATGAGGCCCTACTGTATAACACAGGGAACTCTGCTTAATGTTATGTGGCAGCCAGGATGGGAGGGGAGTTTGGGGGAGAATGGATATGTGTGTATGTATGACTGATTCCCTTTGCTGTCTTAAACAATCATACTTAAAACTATCATAACATTTTAAATCAGCTATACTCCAACACAAAATGTTTTTGGTGTTAAAAAAAAATTAAAATTAAAAAAAAAAATCTTAAAAAACAGTAAGAAGCATGTTCTACCTTTTTCAAGCTATGTGATCAAAAGTCATCTCACCTCTCTAAATTCTAGTTTCCTTGTATGTAAAAAGAAATTTTCATCCTAGGGCTGTAAAGATTTGATGATAAAAAGCAGTTTTATAGTGCTTAGCACAACACCCATCACATACAAGGTGTTAAAACAATTTTGGATCTTTCTTTTTTTTCCTACCTGCCCTGATTTCCACTCAGTTGTGAATTTCATAGCATAGATTAATTGCCTGCTCACAGAAGTAAACTGTATTTTCATAGGTACAGCCAAATGCTTCTCAAGTGTTGGAAACCATCTTCCCCAGCATCTTCTCACTCTCTGCTTTAACCTTGGCACTAATGAAAATGGAGTAACTGCCTCTTGCTACCTTGCTAAGAAGGCAGAGATGAGGTTGCATGTAATGCTGCTTAAGACGAGATCTGAGCATTTAAAAAAAGTTTCCATGTAAAGGACAAGGGATGCCAATCAGGTCAGCTGTGGGCAAGCTTGGAGGAAACTCTCTGACTTATTTATTACTATTTTAAAGCATGAAGTATTAAAAATTTCAGTGAGATTTATTCCAAAAGGTCTCTTCTTTATGACTTAGTGGACAATTTCTTTCCTACAAAGATTCAGGCAATTTTTCAGGAATGTGAATTATTGGGTGCCAATACTGAGCACAGGAATCAAATTAACTCTCACAGTAAAATATTCATCTGTTCCCCTGGTGCTTTTCCTGAAAGTACTAGAAATAAGCCTCTTAAAAACTGTTTCTAGGAGGTTCTAGAGACCAACTTCAAGAAACAAAATAGGTAAGGTCAAAGCTTTATCAGAATATGATGGTATTTAACCTGACAGGACAATTTTGATATATATTCATCTTAAAACATAACACCTGGATTTTGAGGTCCAGAGCCATATTCTCTGAATGCCTGTCTGTAGCTATCTATATTACATATATTCTCCAAAAGACTCATTTGGATCAAGGATAGATTTTTCAAGGAGAAACATCATCAGCAAAGAAAAAACAGAAAAACGGAGGTGTTGAAAGGATTGAAGACAGTAGAGTGAAGAGACAAAAATACATGTTATGCAAGATTATCAGGTGCCTGCGCCTATGCCAGGTTTTAGAGAAAAATGAAACTGAGGGAAGACAAGATCAAAAGTATAGAGCCGAGAGGATTTGAGGGACTCACTTTTAATTATTGATCTCTCTGCGTTAGCCTCAGAAGCCCCAGAGAATTTATAAAATTCTCCAGAAAGCAGGAATAGAAGGAACATACCTCAACATAATAAAAGCTATATATGACAAACCCACAGCCAACATTATCCTCAGTGGTGAAAAGTTGAAAGCTTTTCCCCTAAAGTCAGGAACAAGACAAGGGTGTCCACTCTCACCACTACTATTCAACATAGTTTTGGAAGTTTTGGCCACAGCAATCAGACCAGGAAAAGAAATAAAAGGAATCCAAATTGGAAAAGAAGAAGTAAAACTCTCACTGTTTGCAGATGACGTGATCCTCTACATAGAAAACCCTAAAGACTCCACCAGAAAATTACTAGAGCTAATCAATGAATATAGTAAAGTTGCAGGATATAAAATCAACACACAGAAATTATGGAAAAAATTCCATTCACTGTTGCAATGAAAAGAATAAAATACTTAGGAATATATCTACCTAAAGAAACTAAAGACCTATATATAGAAAACTATAAAACACTGGTGAAAGAAATCAAAGAGGACACTAATAGATGGAGAAATATACCATGTTCATGGATCGGAAGAATCAATATAGTGAAAATGAGTATACTACCCAAAGCAATCTATAGATTCAATGCAATCCCTATCAAGCTAACGACAGTATTTTTCACAGAGCTAGAAAAATAATTTCACAATTTGTATGAAAATACAAAAAAACCGCGAATAGCCAAAGCAATCTTGAGAAATAAGAATGGAACTGGAGGAATCAACCTGCCTGACCTCAGGCTCTACTACAAAGCCGCAGTCATCAAGACAGTATGGTACTGGCACAAAGACAGAAATATAGATCAATGGAACAAAATAGAAAGCCCAGAGATAAATCCACGCACCTATGGACACCTTATCTTTGACAAAGGATGCAAGAATACACAATGGATTAAAGACAATCTCTTTAACAAGTGGTGCTGGGAAAACTGGTCAACCACTTGTAAAAGAATGAAACTAGAACACTTTCTAACACCATACACAAAAATAAACTCAAAATGGCTTAAAGATCTAAACGTAAGACCAGAAACTATAAAACTCCTAGAGGAAAACATAGGCAAACACTCTCTGACATACATCACAGCAGGACCCTGTATGATCCACCTCCCAGAATACTGGAAATGAAAGCAAAAATAAATAAATGTGACCTAATTAAACTTAAAAGCTTCTGCACAACAAAGGAAACTATAAGCAAGGTGAAAAGGCAGCCTTCAGAATCACAGAAAATAATAGCAAATGAAGCAACTGACAAACAACTAATCTCGAAAATATACAAGCAACTCCTACAGCTCAATTCCAGAAAAATAAATGACCCAATCAAAAAATGGACCAAAGAACTAAATAGACATTTCTTCAAAGAAGTCATACAGATGGCTAACAAACACATGAAAAGATGCTCAACATCACTCATTATCAGAGAAATGCAAATCAAAACCACAATGAGGTACCATTTCACAACAGAATGGCTGTGATCCAAAAGTCTACAAGCAATAGATGCTGGGGAGGGTGTGGAGAAAAGGGAACCTTCTTACACTGTTGGTGGGAATGCAAACTAGTACAGCCACTATGGAGAACAGTATGGAGATTCCTTAAAAAACTAGAAATAGAACTACCTTATGACCCAGCAATCCCACTGCTGGGCATACACATGGAGGAAACCAGAATTGAAAGAGACACATATACCCCAATGTTCATCGCAGCACTGTTTATAATAGCCAGGACATGGAAGCAACCTAGATGTCCATCAACAGACGAATGGATAAGAAAGCTGTGGTACATATACACAATGGAGTATTACTCAGCCATTAAAAAGAATACATTTGAATCAGTTCTAATGAGGTGGATGAAACTGGAGCCTATTATAAAGAGTGAAGTAAGCCAGAAAGAAAAATACCAATACAGTACACTAACGCACATATATGGAATTTACAAAGATGGTAATGATAACCCTGTATGTGAGACAGCAAAAGAGACACAGATGTATCGAACAGTCTTTTGGACTCTGTGGGAGAGGGAGAGGGCAGGATGATTTGGGAAAATGGCATTGAAACATTTATAATATCATATATGAAATGAATTGCCAGTCCAGGTTCAATGCATGATACTGGATGCTTGGGGCTGGTGCACTGAGATGACACAGAGGGATGGTACGGGGAGGGAGGAGGGAGGGGGGTTCAGGATGGAGAACACGTGTATACCTGTGGCGGATACATGTTGATGTATGGCAAAACCAATACAATATTGTAAAGTAATTAACCTCCAATTAAAATAAATAAATTTATATTAAAAAAAGGAAACTGTCTAATTTGAGAGTCTAAGATCCTGTTTGTTATCAAAGCTAAAGCAAAAGTAAAAAACTGATAAATATTCGTTGAGGTCCTTTAATGGACCGGAACCTGGTGGTCCGGAGTCAACCGATTAGAAAGTAAAGGAGAGAGAAAGATGATGATATTCCTTGGTTTACACAGAAAGCCAATAAAGCACCTGGCACAGGGCTTGCTCTGTTCACGGAGGCCACATGCGCCCTCTCGATGGGGTGAAGGTGCAGAGCGCCTTCTCCAGAGGGTCTTAGAAGCCAAGGCAGGAAAGTGAACTCAGAGAGCCTCTGTGCTCCAGGGGATCAGCCTGAAAGAGAGAGAGAGAAAGCAAGACACGGGGACCAAAGCTCTGATGGAGCAAAGGTGTTTTATCCAACATTGTGTAGGTATTTATACTGTCTTACAAGATAGCTATTTTCAGCAGAGATAAAATCAAAACTTACAAGGAAACATGAGGTCATCCATATGAAAGAGAGAGGGTTGTAAATAATCACTTTTACCATATGGTTCATAAAAAGGAAGAGGGTACTTATCACCATATAGAAAAACTAAGGAAGGAAATGCCTGGATTCCTAAGCCCCCGGGAGAGGGGAAGAGGCTTGCCTCTACTCTTAATTCCTGAATATTCACGAATTAATAAGGAACAGAGAATTCCCGACAGATCCAAAACAGCACACAGGAAGCCTCCTGTTAAATGCTTCCTGACAAATATCGCAGTTGTGAAAAATATTTTAATTGCTTCATCTCATTATCAATTATAGCAAAATTATAGTATAGAAGAATTAACTATCTTTATTACTCACTTATAGAAATACAGAGAAAATAAACAACCTTATTCTTCTGGTAAAAAATAGACCTTACATGCTGGGGGAAAGAGTTAGGGAGTTTGGGATGGACATGTACACAGTGCTATACTTAAAGCGGATAACCAATAAGGACCTATTGTACAGCACATAGAACTCTGCTCAGTGTTATGTGGCAGCCTGGATGTGAGGGGAGTTTGGAGGGGAATGGATACATGCATATGTACGGTTGAGTCCCTTTGCTGTCCACCTGAAACTATCACATTATTAATTGTTCAATATGAAATAAAAATTTAAATTTGAGATAACAGTAAAAAAAAATAGACAAAGACACCCACATTCCTTGAAAAGCTTGTTTTCCTATTTATACCAAAGATGGATATACAGAAGTATTATTATGTCATGAAAATCAGATTTCTTAAGGTTTGCTGATGTGGATAAAGTAAATGAGAGAATATCAGATATTTCTCTCTGCTGCTACTGCTAAGTCGCTTCAGTTGTGTCCGACTCTGTGTGACCCCATAGACAGCAGCCCACCAGGCTCCCTCATCCCTGGGATTGTCCAGGCAAGAATACTGGAGTGGGTTGCCATTTCCTTCTCCAATGCATGAAAGTGAAAAGTGAAAGTGAAGTCACTCAGTCTTGTCCGACTCCTAGCGACCCCATGGTCTGCAGCCTACCAAGCTCCTCCATCCATGGGATTTTGCAGGCAAGAGTACTGGAGTGGGATGCCATTGCTTCTCTGATATTTCTCTCTACTAAAGCATTAAGAATACTTGTTTATTTTTAAAGTCTGTTGTGCCAAGAAAGTACCATGAATTAGCATCTTCTTATCTCAACCAGGTTCGCAGCCAATAGGATTTACTGATCACCTGCTCTGGGGTGGGAAAAATGCCAGCCCCACCCACTTTTTTTTTTTTTTTTTAATATGGCTATGCTGAGTCTTCCTTGTGGTGCACAGGCTTCTCTAGTTGTCAGTATGTGGGCTTAGTTGCTCCAAGGCATGTGGGATCTTAGTTCCTGACCAGGGATCAAACCCTGATCCCCTGCATTAGTAGGCTGATTCTTAACTACTGGACCACCACAGAAGTCCCAGTGCCAGCTCTTTCTTTCCTTGCACTTTCATCCTCAAACTCCAGGATGGTGCTGTTCTGTGTTACCATCCCAGCCTCACCATTGAAGTCTCATTATGGTAATTTCATCCTCTTTCAACATCTAGCGTCCATAAGGTTTAGATGGCATTGTAGAAGGCAGACTGAAAGGTGGACCATTTTTCTGTAAAAATTGTTCTGATGCCTGACTCATGTGGAAATTTGCTTCAACAATTCTGTGAATTTTCCACTGAGATTTTCAATGTGTCTCTCCTACACAGAGAAGGCCCAAACATAATACTCATTGTTTCATTTTGTCTGACATTAGGATGACACAGAGGAATAGTAACATATGCAAATAAATGCCTCAGAAATATTCCTGATGACAGAATATAGTTAGAGTGAGAAGCATGAATGGGTTAACCTTATTAATTAACCTCTAGGAAGAAAAGCATAGGATCTCTTTCTCTCTCTTTTTAACCTAGAAAGCCTTTCATTAAAGACTAGGATGGAACCCTCATGGGCCTGTCAACCTCCACTTCCTCACTTCCCCATTGCAACCCCCATCTCTTGAACCTTAATATTAAGACAATGCTTCAATTTGTCCCTAGCAAATAAATTTCACAGAAAATCCAGCAAGTGATATAGAGATTTTTCAAGATGAAAAGATACTGAGTATTTTGAAATGTGATAACACAAAAACAGCAGAATTTTTTTCCTCTGCTTCATATGGCTTTAATCTGTAATCTAAAAGAGGAAGACTTTTTCCCAGTTATGAAATGATGGAGTGGAGATGGAGGATAAATTAAGAGTCTGGGATTAATATATATACATTACTATATATAAAATAGATAATAAGCAAAGACCTACTGTATAGCACAGGGAACTCTACTCAGTATTCTATAATAACCTAAATGGGGGAAAAATCTGAATAAGAATAGATATAGTGGCTTAGATGGTAAAGAATCTGCCTGCAATGCAAGAGACCTGGGTTCAGTCTTTGGGTCAGGAAGATTTCCTGGAGAATGGAATGACTACCCACTCTAGCATTCTAGCCTGGAAAATTTCATGGACAGAGAGGAGCCTGGCAGGCTCCAGTCTATAGGATCACAGAGTCAGACACTACTGAGGGACTAACACTTTCACTTCATTTTTTCTTTTTCATAATTGGATAAGTTTGCTGTATACCTGCAATTAATACAACATTGTAAATCAGCTATACTCCAATACAAAATTTAAAAATAAATTAAGTTAAATTAAAAAGAAATGACAAGCAGCAGCTGAACTTTGTATAATCATTAGTGAGAGGAGGCAGAAATAAAAGAATAGCTTAAAATTTCTGAAAGATATTAAGATCTTGAACCATAAAATCTCACTTGCCATCACAGAGCTCAATGCCAAATTTTTTTTCTCTGAAGTTGCTCATTTTCATCCAGACTGTTATCTCAAGATTTATTTTACAAAGTTTACTCTGCCTGTGATCTTTCAGTTTGTTATTTTTTGCAAGTTTATTTAACTTACACCATACTGATTATTTTTTAATGATAGCATTTGCAGCTTAAACCTTGCTAATTACAAATAATGTTTATCATTGCAAATATGTATTTATTTTTTTATTTGGTTCTGAAAGCAGAACCAAATGTGTCCCTTATTTTCTCAGCCTTCCCCTGCCCCTCTCTCCTCCGCATATGCCAGGTAAACAAAAAAGCAAACCTCTACTGCCATCCAGTGGTGCCTCTGAATTTTTCCAAATAAAACCTGTGGTGCAGCAAACCATGACTAGAACTTTAAAAGGATTCTCTCTCTTAAATGGCTAGAATGTTTTAGATATTTTAATCTGAAACAACTAGATATAAAAAATTTTTCAAATAAACTGTGCATGCCTATTATATGTACCTTATTATTGATAATACCATTTCTATCATTACAATAAGATCATGAATGGAGTGATGGCCCATTCCCATCTTACCATGTTGGACATGTGATTTCTTTAACTTCTTATTATAAAACAGAGATTCACATGAAACTAACAAAAATAGCATATAGACTCCCATGGAAAAAGTGCCAAATTCTTTCCAGAGTAGTTGTACCTTTTTAGACTCACATTATAATTGTGTGAGAAATTTAGGTTCTCAGCATCCTTGATAGCATTTGGTCTTATTACTGTTTCTTATTGTACATACTGACACATATATAGTGATGTCTTGTTGCAGCTTTCAGGTTTATTTCCCTAATGGCTAAAGATGCTAAATTTCTTTTCATGTGCTTACATGCTGTCTACCTCTTCTCTTTGGGAAATACTTGCTTGTACCTTTTGCCCATTTTCCATTTTTCTTTTTTTGCTGCTGATTTTTGACAGTTCTCTATATTCTAAATATAACTTTTTTGTCAGATAAGCAGTTTGAAAACACTGTCTACCAGGATATAGCTTGTCTTTTTATTCTATTATTAACAGGAACTTTCATGGAGCAAAAGATTTTATTTTTTTATTGAAATATAGTTGATTTACAATGTTGTGTTATTTGAAGTGTATATTAAAGTGATTTTTATACATATATACACACACACACACATATATATATATGTAAAACATCAAAAGGGTGATACATAAATATATATATAAGGTTTTTATTTTGATGAAGTCTAGTTTAGCAAAAAAATTTTATGTCACTTTTATCATACTTTTGATGTCATGTCCAAGAGTTCTACCCAGGTCTACCTCCTAAAGATATTCCCCTCTGTTTTTGTTTCAAATGTTTTATAGTCTTACATTGTATATTTAAATCTCTGATCCATTTTGAGTTCACTTATGAATAAGACATGAGGTTCTGGGTGAGCTTCACGTTTTAGTATGTTCAATTGCTCCAGCACCACTTGCTGAAGACTGTGCTTCCTCCATGGAATTACTTCTGTACTTTTGTCAAAAATCAGTACATAACATAGGATTTTTCTTTTGCTTTATAGTTAAATACATTGTATGAGGACTCCCAACCACAATCCTTTGGTGAAACTAATACAGAAAAATTTTAAAGAGATAATTTGATAAAAATGAAAATGAAAGCTCAATAACATGAAATATTATTGGCTAGAAATACACAGAAAATTATTTAAGATGAGAAACAGATCCATATATATAATCTTAACCTCACTCACTGAATTCAAACCTAACTTTAATGAAAAACTATATAACACATCAGATGAAAGTGGGTCCTTACAATGGCTTCCATGGCTTAAATCCTGGAGGAGCCCTCAGCAACAGGACCTTGGAGCCCCAGCAACTAAAACTTTGATTTCTGCATTTGTCATCTTTGAAATATAAGTAGTAATTCATGTCTCTCTTTGAATTGCTATGAGGCTGAGTTAATAAACATGAACCGCTTTACATACGAGAAATGCAGTCAAAGCCAGCTATCACAGTCAAATTCAACATAAAAAGCCTGATAATTCCAGTGACAGCTTTATGTCGAATCTGTTTGTTAGCGTGAGCTATATTCATCTTAAACCTTAAGCAGGTTCTGTGCTCTAAGTTCATTTCCTGCTTGTAAAGTAGGAACAAGTGAGCAGGAGATTGTATCACCATGGTTGGTTCAGTTCAGTTCAGTTCAGTCGTGTCCGACTATTTGCAGCTCCATGAATCATAGCACCCCAGGCCTCGCTGTCCATCACCAACTCCCAGAGTTCACTCAAACTCATGTTCATCAAGACGGTGATGCCATCCAGTCATCTCATCCTCTGTCGTCCCCTTCTCCTCCTTCCCCCAATCTCTCCCAGTATCAGGGTCTTTTCCAATGAGTCAACTTTTTGCATGAGGTGGCCAAAGTATTGGAGTTTCAGCTTCAGCATCATTCCTTCCAAAGAACACCCAGGACTGATCTCCTTTAGGATGGACTGGTTGGATTTCCTTGCAGTCCAAGGAACTCTCAAGAGTCTTCTCCAACACCACAGTTCAAAAACATCAATTCTTTGGGGCTCAGCTTTCTTCACAGTCCAACTCTCACATCCATACATGACTACTGGAAAAACCATAGCCTTGACTAGACAGACCTTTGCTGGCAGAGTAATATCTCTGCTTTTCAATATGCTATCTAGGTTGGTCATAATTTTCCTTCCAAGGAGTAAGTGTTTTTTAATTTCATGGCTGCAGTCACCATCTGCACTGATTTTGGAGCCCCCAAAAATAAAGTGTGACACTGTTCCCACTGTTTCCCCATCTAATTCCCATGAAGTGATGGGACCAGATGCCATGATCTTAGTTTTCTGAATGTTGAGCTTTAAGCCAACTTTTTCACTCTCCTCTTTCACTTTCATCAAGAGCCTTTTTAATTCCTCTTCACTTTCTGCCATAAGGGTGGTGTCATCTGCATATCTGAGGTGATTGATATTTCTCCCATCAATCTTGATTCCAGCTTGTGCTTCTTCCAGCCCAGCATTTCTCATGATATTCTCCATGGTCGGTTACTCTTTTAATAAAAACTACTCCTAAAATTTAAAATACTCTTTATCACCATTGACTGTTATCAATAACATCAAATGTTTCTGGAGCCCTGATATGTACAGAAAGTCCTGTGTTGGATACTAGAGTTAAAAAGCTATAAAAGCAGTTGTTATGCAAGATTGCATGTTACAGTCCACAAGCAAAAGTAGGCCATTCAAAATATAAAAAGGAGGAAAGTGGCTCCCAGAGGCTTATGAGACTAATCAGGTTCAGTATCCATCAAGCCCAAATGTAGTTAAAGGGCTGGACAATTTCAACTCCAACAACTCTATTGACCTAGCTTTTAACGACAGAGCCAACTTCACAAAAACTCATACAAATCAAGTTTCTCAGTTATCCTAAGAGAAAGAAACAGAGATTAAGGAAATCTTCAGCTACAGAAGAATAGCAGACTTTGGTCAACAATTAGCATACGTGAGAATTAACCATCAACAAACAAAATTCCATATGGTACATTCAAGCATCACAGTTATTTATTTCTCATGAAGATAATGATCTACTTTATAATATTATTCTTTATATTTACATATTTATATTATATTACTATACTATAATAATATTATATTTAAAGAATAATATTATGAAGTACTTACTATTTGGACTTCCATGGTGGCTCAGTGGTAAAGAATCCATCTGCAATGCAAGATACACCAGTTCAATCCCTGAATTCGGAAGATCCTTTGGAGGAGGGCATGGCAACCGACTCCAGTATTCTTGCATGGAGAATCCCATGGACAGAGAAGCCTGGTGGGCTTCAGTCCATACAGAGTCACAAAGAGTCAGACATGACTGAAGCAACTGAATATATATGCAGTTAATATTTAATAGCATTATTTTGAAAGAAAAGTAGCACAGGCTGCTTGTTTGCAAGATCCTGGAACCTCTGTTAATATTCTAGAGTGCACCAGATCACTGCCCACATCACCACTGCCTCCTGACAAGGCACCAATTTTCAGCAAATACAGAGTGACATCTTGTTTATTCAGCTCACTTTAGTGACAGCAAATACCTCGCTTGCCCAGAGAAGCACGATGACTCAGAAAAGTCATCTGAGCTCACTATAAGCAAAGCCACAGCCTGCACAGGGGAGCAGTTGCTGGAACAAAACCACAAGTGGCTTAGCAAGTTTAGATTGAAAAAGAAAATTTATTCATATTCATGTGATAAATAAGTAGATGCAACTTGGAAATCAAAGTCTCCTCTTGATTTTATAATATCACTCTCTCCATCCTAGTCTATTTCTTTTTTTTTTTTTTTTTGAAAAATCGTAACAGCATTATACTTTTCCTTATGGATTACTTTGTTGAATATTTAACATTTTGAAGACAGAAAATCTTAGCATTGTTATTTATTTATTCATTCATATATCTATTTTCAGGATCATGTCCATGTCTTTTCAAGAAAGATAAGAGTCCCAGTAATGTAGCCAAGATCTGAATGGCTCACTAAAGCTGAACCATTTCTGCCAATGGGAGCAGGAAGGAGAATTCACTTACTGATGCCGTGCAAACAATGAACCATTCTGAAATGCTTTGGTCACCTGAAACGCCCAAGTGTCTGCTTCTTTTGATTTGCAACAGCCTGTCTCTCTGTTTTCTTGCGACCTAAATGTAGTTCATGAACCCAAGGAAGTGTGATCCTAACCAACTCAGAGCAAGAAGGGATGTAGGAATTGAGACCAAGATAACTTGTTACCCTGTGAGGTGAAGGGGTACTGTTTGTTTTGGTCATTTTGAAGAGGGCTCAGAAAGGAAGAGAAAGAACCAGTTTCAACTGAGGGACTGTGGGTGTTTTATTTCAGTAGCATCCCAGGATCTCCCTGGTGATTCAGATAGTAAAGAATCTGCCTTCAGTGATGGAGACCTGGGTTCGATCCCTGGGTTGATCCCTGGGAAGATACCCTGGAAGAGGGCATGGCAACCCACTCCAGTATTCTTGCCTGGAGAGAGGAGCCTGGCGGGCTATAGTCCATGGCGTCGCAAAGAGTCAGACACAACTTGGCAACTAAGCATACACAGAGCCCAGGGCTGACCACAGGTAAATTTCCATGGGTCAGTAAGACTTACGTTCTTGCTCCTGGCTCCATCTGGAATTACTCTGATTGTGAGTTTCTCTCAAACCTCCAATTCTAATTACAAAGACTATCAGAGAAGGAATAGGAAACTGGGGCAAAATTCACTGTGGAGATCTCAGAGAAGAAGGGAGGAAATGGCCCAAATGAAAGACATAATGTCACTGGATGGCAGAGGAAAAGTTATCTCTGAAGAAAAAATTAAAAATTGACAACACTTGACTTTGTAGTTGAAGTTTCAAAGAAGAGACCTATGAAGTATAACTTTAAACATACCTGTGTGAGAAGAACGGTACATAAATAGTTTCATAATTTATCTCTATTTAAAGAATATGGATAAAGAAGATGGTGCTACATATACACAATGGAATATTATTCAGCTACTAAAAGAAATGAAATAGGGTCATTTGTAGAGATGTGAATGGACCTACCAGAGAAGGCAATGGTACCCCACTCCAGTACTCTTGCCTAGAAAAATCCCATGGATGGAGGAGCCTGGAAGGCTGCAATCCATGGGGTCGCTAAGAGTCGGATACGACTGAGCAACTTCAGTTTCACTTTTCACTTTCATGCATTGGAGAAGGAAATGGCAACCCACTCCAGTGTTCTTGCCTGGAGAATCCCAGGGATGGGGGGAGCCTGGTGGGCTGCTGTCTCTGGGGTCGCACAGAGTCGGACACGACTGAAGTGACTTAGGTAATGGACCTACAGTCTGTCATACAGAATGAAGTAAGTCAGAAAGAGAAAAACAAGTATTGTGTAGTAACACATCTATGTGAAACCTAGAAAAATGGTTCAAACAAACCTATTTGCACGGCAAGAATGGAGACACAGATGTAAAGAATGGATATGGGTACATGGGAGGACGGAGCATGGGGGTGGGACAAACCGGGAGATTAGAATTGACATACATACACTGCGGAGAAGGCAATGGCACCCCACTCCAGTACTCTTGCCTGGAAAATCCTATGAAGGAAGGAGCCTGGTGGGCTACAGTCCATGGGGTCGCTAAGAGCCGGACACGACTGAGCGACTTCCCTTTCACTTTTCACTTTCATGCATTGGAGAAGGAAATGGCAACCCACTCCAGTGTTCTTGCCTGGAGAATCCCAGGGATGGGGGGAGCCTGGTGGGCTGCCGTCTCTGGGGTCGCACAGAGTCGGACGCGACTGAAGTGACTTAGCAGCAGCAGTAGCAGTACATACACTGGATCCTCAGGTGGTGTTGTGGTAAAAAATCCTCCTGCCAATGCAGGAGATGCAAGAGATGCGGGTTTGATCCCTAGGTCAGGAAGATCCCCTGGAGGAGGAAATGGCAACTCGCTTCAGTATTCTTGCCTGGAAAATTCCATGGACAGAGGAGCCTGGAAGACTACAGTCCATGGGGTTGCAAAGAGTCAGACACAGCTGAACAATGAACACACACACACACACACACACACACACACACACACACACACACATATATACACTACCGTGTGTAAAATAGATAGCTAGTGGAAAGCTGCTGTATAGCACAGAGTTCAGTTCAGTGTTGTGTGATGAACTAGAAACATGGGATGGTAGGGGCTGGAGGAAGGTGCAAAAGGGAGGGGTTATATGTATGCTTATAGCTGATACACTTCATTGTACAGCAGAAACTAACACAACATTGTAAAAAAATTATGCTTCAATAAAAATAAATAAAGTGAAACAAAACTAAAAGCACATTTTGTCATTATGATCTTCGGTAGAGCAATTTTACTTTCTGTTCTGATGACCATGTAAGCAAGAGTCGTAGATGCACAGGGATGTATTTGGCTTAGGAAAAGTCAAAGCTGAGGCAGCACAGGTGAACGAAGAGGGCATGGAATATGATTGATGTAAACAGAAGGATTTAACCTAAAGAATCTCATTCTATGTTAAAAATAAATGCCTAGTCAGGGAGCCAACTTTGAAACAGTGTGAACTCTTTTCTGGTGTCTTTATAAATTGGTGTAAGTCATGTGTCATATGAGAGCTCATCTGATCCTTGGTGAGCAAGGTAAACCTGGACTGAGCCCCGTACTTCCCCTTGCTGCTGAAATTCAAAGCCATTCTGGGACCCTTGGTGAATACCTAGACACAGCTTCCTCTACTTCCTGGGCTCCACACAGACTGGGTGCCACCTCTCATCAATCTGGTTATAAACACAGTTCCTGTATCATCATCCTCAAATGATGAATTAGAACTAAAGCATTTGTAAATATGTGTGATTTTACTGATAATTGGAAAGGTGGAAACAAAAACATATTACTTTTTTAAAGATTTTTTTCATGTGGGCCATTTTTTTAAGTCTAAATGTGTTAGATTAGTGTTTGTATTTTATGTTTTGGTTTTTTGACCATGAGGAATGTGGGGTCTTAGCTCTCTGGCCAGGAATCAAACCTATAACCCCTGCAGTGGAAGGGGAAGTCTCAACCGCTGGACTACCAGGGAAGTCCCCACATCACTTATTATATTGCCCTGTTCTCTGGTCCACTCAAGACCAGAAGTTTCTCTCCTGGCTTTTTCTCTGAAGTACCTGTTATTCTGTTTTGCTGGCTTATGTCTGCTCTTCTCTTAAAACTTGTCTCTCTCTCCCCCCTGGCTTCTTGGTAGAAAACAATACATTCCTCCTCTTACCTCACCCATAGCATCCCCTGTCCTCTGAAGTCACCAGCTGAAACTTTCCAAGCACTTAGGAACTTGTTTTCTGAGCAGAAACAGCTCATAGAGAAGAATTCTGGCCCAAATGTTAGGCTGATTTTCTAACCATATTATGTTATGTCTGCATTTGAATGAAAGAAATCTGGTGTGATGATGCTGAAAATCATTAGACTGGAACAAATGACTTCTCAACAGTTAATCTCATTTAATCCTTACAAGTATAGGGATGGAGAAACTTTTCCTCTATCCTTTTGGGCTCAGTACGAAGAACTTGAGAATTAAACAAGCAAGAGACACATTAAGTAGAAAAAGAAAGGTAAAATTTATATTGATGTTAATATTTTTACATGTACAGAGGCATCACAGAAACGTGAGAAACCTCAAGAAGTGGTCAGATTAAGGGGTCTATGGAACATTTCAACAAGGGCCAATAAATTGTAGGGGTGTCACAGTTGGTAAGAATCCATTTTCCAATGCAAGGTGTGGGTTTGATCCTTGGCTCAAGACAATCCCCTGGAGAAGGGAATGGCAACCCATTCCAGTATTTTTGTCTAGATAATTCCATGGACAGAGGAGCCTGGTGAGTTACAGTTCCTGGGGTTGCAAAGGAGTCAGACACAACTGAGTGTGTACATGCACAATAAACTCTGAAGTAAGTAGACAAAAGAAGAGGGATTTGGGTCTTCTAAGGCTGATAAATTATGTGAGAAAAAATATATATGAGAGAAACTGATGCTAAAAACTTGGCCTCTGTGCACCAGTGCCAAACCAAATCTCAGAGACAGAGTTTTGCGTGAGGTAGAAAAGAATAGTTTCATTGCTCTGCCAGGCAAAGGGGGACACAGTGGCTTGTGTCCTCAAAAATTGTCTGTCCCAACCTGGAGGGATTTGGTGAAACATTAGGAATGTTTCAAGGGCAGGGTTATTGATGAAGATCACTGGATTCCTTTATCTGGCTTTAGGTGGTCTCCTGATGAGCTGTGGTTCCTGAGGTTTTGGATGCTTCCTCAAGTAGTTAACATTTTCCATTTGCTGATGGTTTTATTTCTGCAGTTGAGCTCAAAGATATTGTTATGTGTATCCCTTCAAGAAAAGCTATGACAAACCTAGACAGTGTATTAAAAAGCAGGAACATTACTTTGCCAACAAAGTCTGTACAGTCAAAGCTATGGTTTTCTAGCATTTATGTATGGATGTGAGAGTTGAACCATAAAGAAAGCTGAGCACAGGAGAACTGATGCTTTTGAACTGTGGTGTTGGAGAAGACTCTTGAGAGTTCCTTGGACTGCAAAGAGATCAAGCCAGCCAATCCTAAAGGAAATCAATCCTGAATATTCACTGAAGGACTGATGCTGAAGCTGAAGCTCCAATATTTTGACCACCTGATGTGAAGAGCTGATTTATTAGAAAAGACCCTGATGCTGCGAAAGATTGAAGGCAGGAGGAGAAGGGGACAACAGAGGACGAGACAGTTGGATGGCATCACAGACTCAATGGACATGAGTTTGAGCAAGCTCCGGGAGATGGTGAAGGACAGGGAAGCCTGGCTTGCTGTAATCCATGAGATTACAAAGAGTCGGACACGATTGAGTGACTGAACAAAAAATCCCTTGAAGGGGAACCAGGACCTTGCCCCAAGGTTGCACAATTGTTTCTCCACTGCTCCTCCCTAGTCTCTGCATACCCTCCCTGATTAGCAACTGTTTGAACCTGCCCTTTGGAACTAAAGCACTCAAGGAAGTTCAAGAAACAGGGGACACAGAAAGAATTTCAAGCCCAGGAGCCCCATAAGGTTCTACTCAGCTTCAGAACTAATGGAAGCAAAGTGTTATTTTAGTCAGGTTTTTCTTTATGTGGACTCACCGTGGTGCCAGCTCTCCAACTCTGAGGATAAGAATTGCTATCCTCATCTTGGTACAGGGTTTTTGGGAGGGAGTAGTTTGTGTGTGTGTGCTCAGTCATGTCCAACTCTTTGCACCCCCTACAGCCTGTAGCCCTCCAGGCTTCTCTATCCATGGGATTTCCCAGGCAGGAATCCTGGGAAATCACTCTGGTGAGTGGGTTGCCACTTCCTCCTAAAAGGGATCTTCCTGACCCAGGGACCAAACCCATGTCTCTTGGGTCTTCTACACTGTCAGGCAAGTTCTTTACCACTAGCACACCTGGGGGGAAGTTCATACTCTACTTTTAGGTAGAAGGGTGAGGACAAAGGACTTTTCTTGGATGTGCTGTTTCTCAGTTGCTTTCAGTTCAAAAAAATCAATATGTCAAAGTAGCAAATTTGGGGTGGCGTATCCTGATCCCCTTCACAAAACAGTGAAGTGCCTTTATGCTCACTTTATAGATGAAAGCTCTAAAGCAATAAAAAGCTAGGAAATTTCCTCAAGATGGCTCTGGAACTATCTGGAACCAGGATTTAAACAAGATGAACAAATATTTGAGTGGAAGTATTTGGAAGCATCATCACTTGGGATTAAACTTTAGCAAAATGTTGTGAAATGCAGTTTGACACATATAAATCAGACAATCTCATTTTCCCCTATTGTTGTTTTGACCTTTCCCAGGAGCTCTTTTTTCCCAAGGTTATTTACTTTAACCCTTCTATCTGGAGCCACGCGTCTCATTAAGCCCTTCTTTCTATCTACCATATTAGTCAAGGGAATTCCTTGATGGTCCAGTGTTTAGGACTACACACTTCCGTTTCAGGGGCATAGGCTCTACCCCTGGTCAGGGAACTATGATTCTACGTGCTGCTAGATGAAGCCAAAAAAATGATATGAGTCAAACAAAACTATGCAGTTAAACAGGATTAAAAAAAGAAAGGAAAGAAAATCAGGTTTAAGATATGAGTTAATATAAATATCTAACCATTCATGGTGGGTTCTGATGTTATTTCATTTCTCTTTTTTCTTCCTTATCTTTCTTTTTTTTCGGAGAAAGGGGAAAGAAAGAAGAAAGAGTGCTGACTGAATGTTAGAAATATTATATCACTAGTTAACTAGAAAAATTTTTGATTTCCATTATGTCTATCAAGCCCTCATCCTATACATAGCCTTCAAACTTTCTATTCCAGAATTGATACATTGTAGTGCACTGGTTGCTTCAGACCTCTTCCTCTACTAAACTGTAATCTTCTAGCACAATTGTTTTTCAAAAAATATTTTTGGAATAAGGCAGTAAGTATCAATGCAATTTTAGTGAAATTACTAAAGGAAGTTCCTCAGTTTTCCTCTAGAGGCTTGATATTCAACCAAAGTAGTGGATTGAATGAATCAAAATGAGTCAATCTTGAATTGGAGTTATTAACATCTAGCTTCAAATGGAGGAGGAATTCTATCTCACAATGTTTCATTCATGTTTCATTAAGTGTTATCCACTTACCCACAAGGGATATGAACTCTCATTATTTGATAACTTTTTCTCTAATATTGTTATATGCTCCAAGAGCCACAAAAACTGTGTTGGGTGGGTTCAGTTCAGTTCAGTTGCTCAGTCGTGTCCGACTCTTTGTGATCCCATGAATTACAGCATGCCAGGCCTCCCTGTCCATCACCAACTCCTGGAGTTCACTCAAACCCACATCCATCGAGTCAGTGATGCCATCCAGCGATCTCATCCTCTGTCGTCCCCTTCTCCTCCTTCCCCCAATCCCTCCCAGGATCAGAGTCTTTTCCAGTGAGTCAACTCTGCATGAGGTGGCCAAAGTACTGGAGTTTCAGCTTCAGCATCATTCCTTCCAAAGAACACCCAGGACTGATCTCCTTTAGGATGGACTGGTTGGATCTTCTTCCAGTCCATCGGACTCTCAAGAGTCTTCTCCAACACTACAGTTCAAAAGCATCAATTCCTCAACGCTCAGCTTTCTTCACAGTCCAACTCTCACATCCATACATGACCACTGGAAAAACCATAGTCTTGACTAGATAGACCTTAGTCGGCAAAGTAATGTCTCTGCTTTTCAATATGCTATCTAGGTTGGTCATAATTTTCCTTCCAAGGAGTAAGCATCTTTTAATTTCATGGCTGCAGTCACCATCTGCAGTGATTTTGGAGCCCCCCAAAAATAAAGTCTGACACTGTTTCCACTGTTTCCCCATCTATTCCCATGGAGTGATGGGACCAGATGCCATAATCTGAGTTTTCTGGATGTTGAGCTTTAAGCCAGCGTTTTCACTCTCCACTTTCACTTTCATCAAGAGGCTTTTTAGTTCCTCTTCACTTTCTGCCATAAGACTGGTGTCATCTGCATATCTGAGGTTATTGATATCTCTCCTGGCAATCTTGATTCCAGCTTGTGCTTCTTCCAGCCCAGCATTTCTCATGATGTACTCTGCATAGAAGTTAAATAAGCAGGGTGACAATATACAGCCTTGACGTACTCCTTTTCCTATTTGGAACCAGACTGTTGTTCCACATCCAGTTCTAACTGTTGCTTCCTGACCTGCATATAGGTTTCTCAAGAGGCAGGTCAGGTCGTCTGATATTCCCATCTCTTTCAGAATTTTCCACAGTTTATTGTGATCCACACAGTCAAAGGCTTCGGCATACTCAATAAAGCAGAAATAGATGTTTTTCTGGAACTCTCTTCTTTTTCAATGATCTAGCAGATGTTGGCAATTTGATCTCTGGTTCCTCTGCCTTTTCCAAAACCAGCTTGAACATCTGGAAGTTCACGTTTCATGTATTGTTGAAGCCTGGCTTGGAAATTTTTGAGCATTACTTTACTAGCATGTGAGATGAGTGCAATTGTGTGGTAGTTTGAGCATTCTTTGGCATTGCCTTTATTTGGGATTGGAATGAAAACTGACCTTTTCCAGTCCTGTGGCCACTGCTGAGTTTTCCAAATTTGCTGGCATATTGGTTGGGTTAGAGTAGTTTATTTTCACAATTTCCTTGATGGATGCGTAGCTCAGAGAAGTAAAGTGAGCTGCCCAGTTCATCACAGTTCATCACCATGATTATCAAAATCATGCTCAGGTTTTTTAGAAAGAGCATCCGTGCTGCAAGCCAGAGTACCTGAAGCATAGCTGATGAGTAACTGAAATGTATTGAATTAATAAATCAACAAGTTAAAGCACAAGGGGTTTAAGTCCTAAAAATACACATAATTTCCCCCTTTATTTAAGCCATTGGCTTTATCCTCCCTGAAACAGTGGTAAGAATTTGTCAATCAGAATCAACCCCCATCTTTGACCAGATGTGCAGGAGAGGAATGGGTACTTCTCTGAGAGACTTTTTCTAAAACAAAGGTCAAAACATTATCTACCTGAGGTCCTCCCCACCTTGCCTTTTTCATTTTTATTATTTTTTTTACCTGCATGATTGGGCCTGAAGGATCTTAGTTCCCCAGCCAGGAATGGAACTTGAGCCCCTTCAGTGGAAGTGCTAGAGTCTTAACCACTGGACCACCAGGGAAGTCCCTTAGCTTATCATCTTTAATTGTTGTCAGTTTCTTTGATTTGACTCCAGGTTTCTCATCAGCGAACACTTGTCAGTAAGTCTCGCTCATGGAGAGACTGTTCATCAGAGGAGGACATGTAGTTTCTCTACCTTCCGCAGAGCACCAAACAACACCTGGGCCACCCCAATGATTACAGAATCACAAGGAGGTCTCTTACCCTCTGTTGAGGTCCTTTAATGGACTGGAACCTGGTGGTCTGGAGTTGACTGATAAGAAAGTAAAGGAGAGAGAAAGAGGCCCTTGGTTTATGCAGAAGCCAATAAAGCCCCTGCACAGGGCTTGCTCTGTTCACAGAGGCCTCAGACGCCCTCTCGATGGGGTGAGGGTGCAGAGCACCTTCTCGAGAGGGTCTTAGAAGCCCGAGCAGCAAAGTGAACACAGAGGACCTCTGTGCTCCAAAGAAATAGCCAGGGAGACAGAAAGAGAGAGAGAGAAAGCAAGACACAGGGACCAAAGCTCTGACGGAGCAAAGGTGTTTTAATCAACATGGTGTGAGCATATATACTGTAGTTATTCTCAGCAAAGATAAAGATTAAAACTCCAGACTTGCAAAACATAGGCGATCCATATCAAAGAGAGAGAGAGTTGTAAATAATCACTTTTACCATATGGTTCATAAAAAGGAAGAGGGTACTTATCACCGTATAGAAAAACTAACAAAGGAAATGCCTGGATTCCTCAGCCCCCGGGAGAGGCTTGCCTCTCCTCTTAATTCCTGAATATTCAGAAATTAATAAGGAACAGAGAATTCCTGACAGATCCAAAACAGCAGACAGGAAGCCTCCTGTTAAATGCTTCCTGACGACCCTCAACTGATTTTCTGGGCTAAATTGCAAGGGAGGCAGAGTGATTGAAGAAAATGACAAAGCTATTGATTAGAACTTTCGCTCCCACTTCACAGCATGGGTGGCCAACTTCAGCTTCCTCTGAGCGCTACTGCCTTCTCCCTAGGGTGTGCCCTTGTCTGCATAACACGCCCTCCCAAAGCATGACCAGGAGAAAATGAATCAGAGTAGGATTCTGAGCTGATGTTGTTCATCACTGTGTGATGAACCCTTTCCAAGGCTGGGAAAGACAACCAGGAGCCAAGGTTTCTCCAGAAGAGGAGAAGCTGTGCTCTCCTTCCTTCCCATGAAATCTTAGCCCAGCCCTTACCTCTATTTTTTAAGGTTTAGAATGATGTTGATTCTTGTCCTGCATCAGAATGATCATATTAGATGCATCAGCATAATAGGCAAAATTTGAGGCAAACGTTTGGCTCTGCTCAGAGAAGCCACATTTATGAAAGCTCAGTTAACAACAATTGGCCATTGGAGGAGGCAAAGAAAGCAAGTGAAGAGGCCCCTGTGGGATGAGGCTCTGTCTGCCTTTGACAGAAGGATGAGGAGGCTTCAGAGTCTGCAGGGAAATAAGTGCTGTGCTATCCAGCCTCAGAGGCCACCCCGTCAGGTCCAGACACATGGGCAACATGTCCGCACTTCCACCTGTCTCCAAAGGCACCCTCTTCACAGATGCTATAACTCCAATCACTTCAGTTTTTATGTGTTTCTTTAAGAATAGATGCATTGTTATTACCTTGTAATGGAACACCAGAAACACATCACTTTTACATCTCTCCCTTATCTAGAGTTCAAAGTATTGCAACAGAGTTCTATTTTTTTTTTTTTTTTTTCTGTAAGAAACCACGGCAGGTGACCCAGAGGTTTCCCCAGTGTGAAGAGTCAGGGGTTTGAAGATTTAGCTCATGAACTAAACGTTCACATTAACCATCATGTCGGTTTGAAATGACCTGCTGTTGGAAAATGAACTGCTCTAATAGTTCAGAGCGAACACTGAGTTTTGTCAAAAATCTGTCACTTTCAGTGAGAATGAGGATGACATTTAAGGAGTCATTCTGCTCCTTGCTTTGCAGATGTAGTTTCCGACACTGCCTATAAAATGAATCTGTGGAAGTAATCAAGACTGTCTAATACCCAATGATGAAATAAAAGAATCACTCAAGAATTATTAGTTTGTTTTGCTACATACTCGTCAAAAAACAGGTTCCAACCTACTTTATTGATAATGGATGTCATCTATTTGGACTTAACTCTTTAATTTCATTTCTAGGAAACAAGGCACATGATTCTCTCTGTGAAAGTTCAATTACCAGCTGAAACCGCATTAGGTTTTTAAGCTACTGAATTAAATTAGGTGCTTTGAAACAGTCATTGACTGAAGAGTTTAACATCAAGCTTTGAGAACACAGAGACATTTGCAGTGAATCAATAGTATTGGCAAAGCCATCTCCTGGCTTGCCTGCAAATAGTGAATTGCAGCTCCTATTCTTTGAAAATTAATGTGTTCTCACACTGGGAGTAAAATTGCCTCTTTTTCCCCTCAAATGTTCGTCTTAAGAAATTAAATCTGAGAACAGGGAGAGGGCTATATTTTAGGGAAAGATGCCGCCAAACAGCCTCCAAACCCTGAAGTAGAGGCAGTGAGGCCTTCTTTGTTCAGTTCCTTTTCTTCAGGCTCCACCCCTAAGCATGCAGACCTTTCTGCTCTCAGGACCCACAGCCCCATTCTCCTCTCCCTCAGCTTGGGGACCCTCTGTGTCCTCTGGAGGAGCATGTGTTCCTTGATGGTTTTCCTAGGCATTCTGTTTCTGTTTTCAAATTATACCCCGCCCCCACCTCACTTTCTGCTTCCTCCTAAACCTAACTTCCCTGAAGGTTTGAGCCTTTGAAGATACCAAAGAATGATTTGCAAGCCAGTTGCACTTTCTGCCCTGCCTCTAAATTGTTTAAAAGCAGAAAATACAAAGGGATAATATGCATTTACACACACACATCATATGCCAGCATATACACCACACATTTTACATATATTGGCTCATTTAAACCTCCTACAACCACATGAGAGAGTATTATCTCCATTTTATAAGTGAGAAAACTGAAGCTAAAGGATATTAAATTATTTGTCCAGGTTTAAAAAATAGTTCAAAGTAGAAGTAAGAATTCAAGTAAAAAAACCTCATCCCCAAGTCCATCTAATTAATCACTTGACTAAGCTTTGCCTAATGATAAGTTTTCTGAAGATAAAATAATGTGGTTCTTTATTTTACACAGATCTACTGAAACAGCAAGGGACTTCAGAAAGACCTGCCTTTTATTTATAGTTACGTAGAGTTTAAAGACATGATTAGTCCTGTTTCCCAGAGAAATTTAGGAAAAAGGACTTTAACGTGGATATAATAACATCCAATATTTTTTTTGAAAATTAGTCTTGAGACTTTTTGAGGACAGGGTTAACACTCCCCTTAAAAATGCTTAACACATCCCCTGTAAATAATAAATAGTAATCTATATTCCCACCTTTAAATAGATCTGGGCAATTGCTCAGTGAGGCTCATACAGGGCTCAGGGAGGAGGTACAATAACTATCTTGGGAAAGCAAATCTTTAAATATTCACTGCCAGAAAACCTTGTGCCTATCTTGAGGCACTAGTGCTTTTTTATTTTAGGAGGCTTCTCAACTATGCTGTTGATTCATAGGTGGCGCTAGTGGTAAAGATCCCACAGGAGACATAAGAGACAGGTTCGATCCGCATCAGGAAGATCCCCTGGAGGAAGGCATGGCAACCCACTCCAGTATTCTTGCTTGGAGAATTCTGTGGACAGACAAGCCTGGCAGGCTATAGCTCATAGGGTCACAAAGAGTCAGACAGGACTGAAGCAACTTAGCATGCATGCATGCATGCCTTGTGGTGTAGGTACCCCCACTACCTTCCTGGGGTAGGTAGTCTGGTATCTATCCCAGGAAAATTCAGGGATAGAGTGGCAAAGCATAGAAAATTGTGACAACCCTTTAGAAAAGGGACTTAAATATATGTATCAGATTTGGGGGTGCTTCCCAGGTGGTGCAGTGGTAAAGAATCCACCTGCCAATGCATGAGATACAAGAGACCTAAGTTCAGTCCCTGGGTCAGGAAGATCCCCTGGAGAAGGAAATGGAAACCCACTGCAGTATTCTTGCCTGGGAAATCCCATGGGCAGAGGAGCCTGGTAGGCTACAGTGCATGGGGTCGTAAAGAGTAGGACACATATCAGAATTTATTTTTAAAATCCATTTCCTTTAACTCAGTAATTCTAAAAACTTTAGCCCTGATGGTCTTTGTTGTTGTTGTTGTTGATGATGATGGTCTTTTAATGAGTCAACTTTGCTAAGCTGCTGCTGCTGCTGCTAAGTCGCCTCAGTCGTGTCTAACTCTGTGCGACCTCATAGACGGCAGCCCACCAGGCTTCCCCATCCCTGGGATTCTCCAGGCAAGAACACTGGAGTGGGTTGCCAGTTCCTTCTCCAATGCATGAAAGTGAAAAGTGAAAGTGGGTCAGTCCTGTCCGACCCTTAGCGACCCCCTGGACTGCAGCCTACCAGGCTCCTCCATTCATGGGATTTTCCAGGCAAGAGTGGGTTGCCATTGCCTTCTCCTGCTAAGCTGCAGTCCTCAGTTATTCATAAACACTTATACAAATGTTGCCATGAAGGTGTTTTGTTTTTTTTTTTTAAGATGTGATTAAAGTAAAAACAATCAATTGACTGTAAGTAAAAGAGATCATCTTAGTCCACGGGGTCACAAAGAGTAGAGCGTGACTGAATGGCAAACACTTCACATGTTTTATCTGGTGGGGATTTTTAGGACTTCCCTGGTGGCTCAGATGGCAAAGCGTCTCCCTACAATGCAGGAGACCTGGGTTCAATCCCTGGGTCTGGAAGATCTTCTGGAGAAGGAAATTGCAACCCACTCCAGTACCCTTGTGGTAGACTATAGTCCATGGGGTCGCAGAGTCGGACACAACTGAGTGACTTTCACTTCCCTTCCCTTAGGACTTTGAGCCCAGAAGACAGCATCTCAAGTAACCCTGAGAGAATTTCTCCAAGGAGATGAGGGGAGGAGCCAGGTTATATATTAATAGAACTTTTGCAACAAAGGGCAGGTTATTGTTAACTAAAGAAAACCCAGGTTAAGGAATTTAATACTTTATCATGTATGGGAACATGCCAGAGTTTGCACTTACTGAAATCATTCCTATATGAACCTCAACTCTCTGGTGCCAGTTTCTTTGTGTTTTCACATCCTGAGTTTTCTCAAGGCTCACCAGCTCACCATCCATGGTGGCTAATAATTGCTGATGAATGTGACATCCTTTGTTTACTCGTATGGCAGGAAATTGTCCATTTCTCACCTGCAATTCCATACTGCGCTGGCTGGCCTCCACGGGGTGAGCCAGATCCTTACAATAAATCCCTTGGTAAACATGTCCTACTGCTTCTGCTTCATATGGTAAGCCCTGACTGATACTATAAAAGAAATAATCTGAAATTTGTGAAACTTTGACATACTAAAGTTACCATGAGATCTTTTTTATAATAGCAAACTTAAATGTGCCCTAGTGGCTCAGATGGTAAAGAATTTGTCTGCAGTGCAGGAGACCCTAGGTTTGATCCCTGGAACAGTAAGATCCCCTGGAGAAGGGAATGGCTATCCTCTCCAGTATTCTTGCTTGGAGAATTTCATGGACAGAGGAGTCTGGCGGGCAGCTACAGTCCTTGGTGTCCCAAAGAGTTGGACATGACCTAGAAACTAAAACTTTCACTTCATTATGAATTCAACTACAGTAATTATGGCACAGTTACTTGTTGTATTTACATGTCTGAAATTGTGATAACATCATAAGAAAACATGTTTAATTTTAAGTTTAAAATGCAGGATAGAAACTATAGGGAGTATGGTCCCAGTTATGTAAAAGTGTATCCAAAAAAAAAAGTAAAAGAGCCTAGAAAAAAACTTGTATTAAGAGAGGCTGTCTTTGGGAGGTAGAATTATTTATTTTATTTTAAACTGAGACAAAAACAGAGAACTTTTAATCCTTTAAAAAAAAATCTAGCAGTTTATGCTATGCATTCTTTCAGAATTAAGGATATATTCAAATATACATAATTTTTAAACTAGTGCTTTAAATTCATGGGCATTTTTCCAAGAAATCTAGTGCTTTAAGATTTTATGCAATGTTAATATATTCTTACATAATACACAAACTTGGATAACTTTACTGTAAATCTGGTGGGGTACTTGATTCTAGAACCAACAACATAAATAAGATGAAACCAGGAATCATTGTAAACAAAGGGATGAGGGCTCTAAAGTTTCAAATGTTAACAACTTGCTTTTATTTAAGTCACACATTGTGATACATTCTGTAGAGTGCTAGGAAAGGCCTACTATAACTAGCACAACCTGTCAGAAGAATATACACATAAAAAGCACAGAAAAGATTGTTACTACAATTCTGCTTGCTGAATAGTTGCCTGAAATTAAATTTTGAGCTAGATATCTTTCTGTCAAAATGAACCATAATTTTAGCAGATGTTATAATAAGAATATATTTTAACACTTGTGTATCTGTTTCTAGGCAAAAATGTATATATGACGAATGTTTCTCACAAGCCCATGCCCCCCTCACCCCACCGTCTGTGTGTGCACACGTCTAAATATGTCTTCCCTCTCTTAATCTGTCTCTGAAAATCAACAGTTTTTGTTAGAAAAAGAGTCAGGAAAGAAATAAAAAGAGATAGATGGAATCATGATTATACATCCATGAGATTTTTTTCAGCTGTTTAATCTGATTGTGTACAGAAATGAGGTATAAAGAGAATTTTCTGTCTTCTAGGATTTTTCCAACAGGGATAAAAACTCAGCAACATGCCTTAGTTCAAGCTTCCACATTCAGTTATTGATCATCTAACCTCTTAGCATGTCTTAAACATGCTTTATGCATACATTTAAATAGACATTGAGTCTAACCACTACAGCAGAAACCATTGTTTTATGTTATGTTGCATTTTATGTGTAAGAACCCATCTTTTCTATCGTGAATGTATGTACTGTGAAAATACACGTGTATATTCAGAAGGATAATGACATTTTGATAGGTTACCTTTGAAAATATATACTTGAAAGTCACAAGAATGTGGATGCCAAATACAGGGTCAATGGCTTTCCTTTTCTGCTTGCCTTGTGTCTCTAGATCTGGAGTGCCTCCAGATTGTCAAATTTGAAAGGAAGTCAAACTTCGGAGATTCTGAGGTCAGATGGCAGGGTTTACATGAGGGACATCCTCCAATATGTGTGTGCACCCCCCTTCCCCACCCTCCAGGGGGTAAGAGCTTCTTTGGAAAAGGAGAACATCCTGGGGAGGCATGCTCTTTAGCCAACAGTCCTGAGTGCTATGAGGTCACAATCATAACTTCATAAAGAAATGCTGGAAGAAGTCAGTAAGGTTTGGCAATGTGCTGTGGGCATATGAGCTTGTTAGGGAAAACATGTAGTGACTGTGAAGAGTTGATGACAATTCTGGATACTCTTCTTCGAAGCATCTGTTTTCATTTATATTCAGTTGTTCATCTGCTATTCATTCAGGAAGGATTTTTAGTAGCTTAGATATATATAAAAACAGTTGAACAGTTGAATCTATCAGTTCAGTTCAGTTCAGCCGCTCAGTCGTGTCCGACTCCTCGCGACCCCATGAATCGCAGCACGCCAGGCCTCCCTGTCCATCACCAACTCCCGGAGTTTACCCAGACTCATGTCCATCGAGTCAGTAATGCCATCAAGCCATCTCATCTTCTGTCGTCCCCTTCTCCTCCAGCCCCCAATCCCTCCCAGCATCAGAGTCTTTTCCAGTGAGTCAACTCTTCTCATGAGGTGGTCAAAGTATTGGAGTTTCAACTTCAGCATCAGTAATTCCAATGAACACCCAGAACTGACCTCCTTTAGGATGCACTGGTTGGATCTCCTTGCAGTCCAAGGGACTCTCAAGAGTCTTCTCCACACCACAGTTCAAAAGCATCAATTCTTCGGCGCTCGGCTTTCTTCACAGTCCAACTCTCACATCCATACATGACCACTGGAAAAACCAGAGCCTTGACTAGACAGACCTTTGTTGGCAGAGTAATGTCTCTGCTTTTTAATATGCTATCTAGGTTGGTCACAACTTTCCTTCCAAGGAGTAAGCGTCTTTTAATTTCATGGCTGCAATCACTGTCTACAGTGATTTTGGAGCCCCTCAAAATAAAGTCTGACACTGTTTCCACTGTTTCACAATCTATTTGCCATGAAGTGATGGGACCAGATGCCATGATCTGAGTTTTCTGAATGTTGCACTTTAAGACAACTTTTTCACTCTCCTCTTTCACTTTCATCAAGAGGCTGTTTAGTTCCTCTTCACATTCTGCCATAAGACTGGTGTCATCTGCATATCTGAAGTTATTGATATTTCTCCCAGCAATCTTGATTCCAGCTTGTGCTTCTTCCAGCCCAGCGTTTCTCATGATGTACTCTGCATAGAAGTTAAATAAGCAGGGTGACAATATACAGCCTTGACGTGCTCCTTTTCCTATTTGGAACCAGACTGTTGTTTCAAATCCAGTTCTAACTGTTGCTTCCTGACCTGCATATAGGTTTCTCAAGAGGCAGGTCAGGTGGCCTGTATTCCCATCTCTTTCAGAATTTTCCACAGTTTATTGTGATCCACACAGTCAAAGGCTTCGGCATACTCAATAAAGCAGAAATAGATGTTTTTCTGGAACTCTCTTGCTTTTTCCATGATCCAGCAGATGTTGGCAATTTGATCTCTGGTTCCTCTGCCTTTTCTAAAACCAGCTTGAACATCTGGAAGCTCACAGTTCACATATTGCTGAAGACTGGCTTGGAGAATTTTGAGCATGACTTTACTAGCATGTGAGTGAGTGCTATTGTGTGGTAGTCTGAACATTCTTTGGCATTGCCTTTCTTTGGGATTGGAATGAATACTGATCTTTTCCAGGCCTGTGGCCACTGCTGAGTTTTCCAAATTTGCTGGCATATTGAGTGCAGCACTTTTACATCATCTTTCAGGATTTGAAATAGCTCAACTGGAACTCCATCACCTCCACTAGCTTTGTTCATAGTGATGATTCCTAAGGCCCACTTGACTTCACATTCCAGGATGTCTGGCTCTAGAAGAGTGATCACACCATCATGATTATCTGCTTCATGAATATCTTTTTTGTATAGTTCTTCTGTGTATTTTTTTGCCACCTCTTCTTAATATCTTCCGCTTCTGTTAGGTCCATACCATTTCTGTCCTTTATTGAGCCCATCTTTCATGAAATGTTCCCTTGGTATCTCTGATTTTCTTGAAGAGATCTCTAGTCTTTCCCATTCTGTTGTTTTCCTCTATTTCTTTGCACTGATCGCTGAGCAAGCCTTTCTTATCTCCCCTTGCTATTCTTTGGAACTCTGCATTCAGATGCTTGTATCTTTCCTTTTCTCCTTTGCTTTTCACAGCTATTTGTAAGGCCTCCTCAGACAGCCATTTTACTTTTTTGCATTTCTTTTCCATGGGGATGGTCTTGATTCCTGCCTCCTGTACAATGTCATGAACCTCTGTCCATAGTTCATCATGCACTCTATCAGATGTAGTCCCTTAGGGATTTGATTTAGGTCATACCTGAATGGTCTAGTGGTTTTCCCTACTTTCTTCAATTTAAGTCTGAATTTGGCAATAAGGAGTTCATGATCTGAGCCACAGTTAGCTCTTGGTCTTGTTTTTGCTGACTGCATTGAGCTTCTCCATCTTTGGCTGCAAAGAATATAATCAATCTGATTTCGGTGTTGACCATCTGGTGATGTCCATGTGTAGAATCTTCTCTTGTGTTGTTGGAAGAGGGTGTTTGCTATGATCAGTGCGTTCTCTTGGCAAAACTCTATTAGCCTTTGCCCTGCTTCATTCCATATTCCAAGGCCAAATCTGCCTGTTACTCCAGGTGTTTCCTGACTTCCTACTTTTGCAAGTTAATAATATAGTCAATGAGAAAAAGGTAAGGCAGAGTTCACTGTATATGTATGTGTATCTGTGTGCATATATATAAATATATTTGGCAATTTTCCCTTTTAATTGTAACATTACTTTTATTTATACTAAAACTAATTATGAATAATAATGTTGTTGGTTTCTGAGGCAAGTCGCCATTCAGGTCTTTGATTCTCAACCTACAGTTTTTACGTTCTGAAGGTGCACAGTTCTGTGCCCAGAGAAAATGTGGCTTTTTTATCCTGAAGCATTAGATAAACTCTCTTTTATCTAAGGCACTGTTTTTAATGTGAAGACAAATAAGGTTACTGTATTAAGTAGAATTCAAAATTCATTTTAAATAAAACTCTTGGACCACTTCAAGTTACACCCTTAGACTCTAGGGTTACACTTGTCATTCACTCATTCATTCTTAAACAGAATACCAAAGGCACAAAACATGGAAAGAAAATCATTGGTAAATCGAACTTCATTAAAATGAAAAGCATTTGTTTGTTTAAAAAAAAAAAAACCCACTAAGAAAATAAAGGAAAGCCAAAAACAGGAAAAATATATATATATTCATGACACACATGCCAGAGGAAAAACTTGTAACCAGGATATAGAAAGAACACTTACAATTTAATAATAAGAAGATACACAACTCAAAAAGTGCCAAATTGTTTCCCAACTTGGTTGTACAAACCCCCCACCCCCACCCCACAGTGTATGAAAGTCAAGTTACTTATTAACTGTGTGATCTTTGGTCAGTCACCACACCTCACTGACTCAGTGATAAAAGTACAATGCAAAAACAGTCACCATGAAGCTACCTCCGAGAAGTGAGGTCTTTCCCCCAAACTTTGGAACCTGGCAGGCATTGTGACTTGTACTGACCAACAGAAAGCTCTAGAAATAAGCCTAAGCTAGTTCCCAGCCTGGGCCCCAGGAGGTCTTGAAGATTCCACTCTGCAGTTTTGGGGACTCGAGGGGTTCCATGAACAAACCTGAGTTACCAGGTTAAAGAAGAGCCCTGATATCTCAGCTAAGGCCTTTCTAGACCAGGAAGCTTCAGACTCACTTGTGATCACAAGTTCATGTCTCTGTCGGATCACCTAGACCAACTTAAGATCAAGAACTGGGCAGTGAAGTCCTGTCCAGTTCACCATGTACAGAATCACATTTGGAGTTGATAGTATACGCTGATAATTTTGGAGGTGGTTTGTTAATCACATAATTGATTGAGATACCTCACAGTGAGATTGGATAACATAAGCATCTATCTAATAGGACTGTGAAGGTGAAGGTGAAAGTGAAGTTGCTCAGTCGTGTCCGACTCTCTGCGAGCCCGTGGACTGTATCCTACCAGGCCCCTTTGTCCATGGGATTCTCTAGGCAAGAATACTGGAGTGGGTTGCCATTTCCTTCTCCAGGGGATCTTCCCAACCCAGGGATCGAACCCAGGTCTCCCGCATTGGAGGCAGATGCTTTAACCTCTGAGCCACCAGGGAAGCCCAATAGGACTGTAGGAAGATTTTTTAAATTAACTTTTTTATTGGAGTATAGTTGATTTTATAGTATTGTGTTAGTTTCTGCTGTACAGCAAAGTGAGTTAGTTATGCATATACATATATCCCCTCTTTTTTAGACTCTATTCCCATATAAGGAATAGAGTAGCAGAGTATTGGCTAGAGTTCCCTGTGCTGTACATTTCAGTTCAGTTCAGTCGCTCAGTCGTGTCTGACTCTTTGCAACCCCATGAACCGCAGCAGGCCAGGCCTCCCTGTCCATCACCAACTCCCAGAGCCCACCCAAACCCATGTCCATTGTGTCCGTGATGCTATCCAACCTTCTCATCCTCTGTCGTCCCCTTCTCCTCCTGCCCTCAATCTTTCCCAGCATCAGGGTCTTTACAAATGAGTCAGCTCTCCACATGAGGTGGCCAAAGTATTGGAGTTTCAGCTTCAACATCAGTCCCTCCAATGAACACTCAGGAGTGATCTCCTTTAGGATGGACTGGTTGGATCTCCTTGCTGTCCAAGGGACTCTCAAGAGTCTTCTACAACACCACAGTTCAAAAGCATCAATTCTTCGGTGCTCAGCTTTCTTCACAGTCCAACTCTCACATCCATACATGACTACTGGAAAAACCATAGCCTTGACTAGATGGACCTTTATTGGCAAAGTACTGTCTTTGCTTTTTAAATACGCTGTCTAGGTTGGTCATAACTTTCCTTCCAAGGAGTAAGCGCCTTTTAATTTCATGGCTGCAATCACCATTTGCAGTGATTTTGGAGCCCAGAAAAATAAAGTCTGCCACTGTTTCCACGGTTTCCCCATCTATTTCCCATGAAGTGACGAGACTGGATGCCATGATCTTAGTTTTCTGAATGTTGAGCTTTAAGCCAACTTTTTCACTCTCCTCTTTCAGTTTCATCAAGAGGCTCTTTAGTTCCTCTTCACTTTCTGCCGTAAGGGTGGTGTCATCTGCATATCTGAGGCTATTAATATTTCTCCCAGCAATCTTGATTCCAGCTTCTGCTTCCTCCAGCCCAGCGTCTGTTGTTCCATGTCCAGTTCTAACTGTTGCTTCCTGACCTGTATACAGGTTTTTCAAGAGGCAGGTGAGGTGGTCTGGTATTCCCATCTCTTTCAGAATTTTCCAGTTTATTGTGATCCACACAGTCAAAGTCTTTGGCATAGTCAATAAAGCAGAAATACTGTGCTGTACAGTAGGTCCTTATTAGTCATTATTCTTGGGAGTTATTTTTTCTTTTTCTTTTTAATTGGAGTATTCTTGGGAAATTTAAATGAGATCATACATGTAATCCTCTCTGCCCAGTCAGAGTCACTCAACTATGTTAGCCACGATAATTGCTATTATCATAATCTTTATCTTGTGTGGGAGGGAGCTTTTTCAAAAGTCTTGGCACTTTTGTGACTCATGTTATAACCTAAGAAACTTCCCACTTTGAGAAAAAATGTCATTATGAGCTATGGTGTAGCCCTTGTATAACACTAGCTGAAAATTAGTCTTCCTGACAAGGAAAGTGGAGGCACTGCTCCAGAAGATGGCTGTTTAACGCAAATATGTTGCTGGTTAAGAGAGGAAGAAACATTGTGGTTCTTCTCCCTGTTAATCTATCAGCTTATGCATGCATGCTAAGGAGCTTCAGTCGTGTCTGACTCTTTGTGACTCTATGGACTGCAGCCCACCAGGCTCCTCCATCCATAGGATTTCCCAGGGAAGGATATTGGAGTGGGTTGCCATTTCCTTCTCCAGGAGATTTTCCTAACTCAGGATCAAACCCTGGTCTCCTGCATTGCAGGCAGTCTCCTGCATTGCTGGAGTATTCTTTACTGACTGAGCCACCAGGGGAGCCACAATAGAGGCTGATCAAACACTAATTCTTTTTAAATCTTCCCTTTAATTTTTTTGCATCATTTCCAAAATTTTACAAAGTCTTTCTCAGAAGTACATTAACTGCTATACTAACAAGTGTTAATGTAGTTCCTGTCTTTCCCCGAAAGGACTATAAAAACTTGCAAGGCTTTTAGGATTTAAGGCATGGATAGAAATACTCAACCCAGGTGTTTCTAAATCAACTTCCACCATCTCAAACGATGCTGTACTTGAACAGGTCTGGCAAAATGTCTTAGAACGTCATCTGTGTTTGTATCAAGTTATGTTACGTCCAGAATAAATGCATAAAATAAAGCAAAGCCTGCTGACATATTTATTTTCAGGACACTTCTGTCATATGAACTTTATAATCATATTTGAAAATCCAGCTGTAGAAAGGTATGTGTACTAGATGAATGGCTGTTGGTCATTTGCCAGACCACAAAATTGAACTGCATATAGTAAAGAAAATTACAAACCAATGTTGGAGCAGTTCATCCTTTCAAGTCAAATTCTTCAATTAATCACCTAATTGCTGTCAATATCAATATAATAACCCTTCTAACACCTATTAAAAATAAAAAAAGACTACAACATTTTTCTGAAATCTTGCTAAAAGTGATTTCTGGCTTTTAAAAGCCTTATCTAAAGTGTTTATATAAATATAAATGTCCTCTGTGGCCAATGTAATCAATTTTCCATTTTCAGTAAATTCCAGAGAACTCTGCCCTCTGCAAGAAGTGTTGGCTGGATATCCTGGTGGACTGGTTTTACTAGCAAAAGTGTTCGTTACAGAGGAATGTCTCCATGTGGGATAGACTTCAATTCCAGGAAGGCGACAGGTTCAAGCATAAGTATTATTTCTACCCAATTAAGAACAAAATTGTGTTTATTACCCCCAAAATACATTGCTTGAGCCGGGATTTATGGATCTGCATAACTGGAGTAATTTTCTTTTTTAGGCTGAGACACTTTCTGGTGGTAGCCCTATGCTTTGAGCAAACATATGAACCAGAACTCTAAGTGGGTTATGGTTAATGCATACATCGCCGGAGATCTTTGGCAGTTCAAACATGAAACACATAAAATCTCTGCCACTTTGAGACCCAAGACCACTTGGGGAGATATTCTCTGTTTTAAATATGGTCATAAAAATGAAAGTGAATTTTATTTGATGAGAATGACGTGAAAAAAAAATTATACATTAGGTATTTGAGGAGTCAATAAATGGGCTGAATGGAGCCAAGGCCTATTACATGTGGTCTAAGGAAATGTGTTTACAAGATGTGAGTGATGCAATTAATAGAATGGATCTAGCCCTGCCAATGCTGCAGGCTCTCAGGCTAAGCAAATGGTATCCCCGTTATATTCCCCTTCCATCCTTTGCCACTGCTTTCTCCTACTCCACTAAAATAAATGCCATGGTGCAGCTCAGAATATATTACCACACCAGGAGGAGCAATCTTAGATACAAGGACTCAATCTGTTTTCTCCTTGTTGCTCTAGCTTCTGTGAATACTACCAACCCTACGTGTGTGCTCAGTGGCTCAGTCTTGCCCAACTCTTGGTAACCCCATGGACTGTAGCCACCAGGCTCCTCTGTCCATGGGATTTCCCAGGCAAGAATACTGGAGTGGGTTGCCATTTCCTCCTCCAAGGGATCTTCTCAACCTAGGGGTTGAACCTCCATCTCCTGCATTGGCAGGCGGGTTCTTTACCACTGAACCACCTGGGAATCTTTACCAACCCTACAGAACTATCCTATTTGCCCTGCCCAGCTTTTTCCTAGTCTTCACTGTTGAACTACATTTTAATTCCTACTTCTTCAGCCTATGTTTGTCCCTTTCACTATTCTGGTTACACAGTCCTTTACATTTGTGTGGACTTAGTTGAGGATGGGAGGAAAGTAAGGATGGGTGTTTTGTCATATCTGAATATTTTTCTAGCAATCTTGCCCAAATTTTGTATTTTTGTATTGTAAAGTCAATGAAAATATGTGAGTGAATGAAGCACTTTTTCTATTCGAAGAAAGCATGTATTTCCTTGCCTGTGGGGCCTTCCACCCCGTTCACCACAACAAAGGTATAGGTAAGTTATAAACACACATGATGAATATGGGTGAGGGGCCATCAGCAGGGGTTTTCATGAGCTGGTGGAAAATGGAAATCAGATGGACAAGGATGATGCTGCAGGAAGGAAAAGCGGAGGGTGAAGGTCCACCTACTGAGAGACTTACTGCTGAAGAAGGGGCTCCGGGTTTAGTGGAGGAGCTCCCCTAAAACATCCGAGTGCAGCAAGGGAAGGGAGACATGGGTTCCCAGAAATGAAGAGGCAACCCAGGAGAGGGACCCGGGAGAGTCCAGGACGAGCTGGATGGAGGAGGCCTAGAACGCAGCCGGCCGGGGTGGGAACAAGAGGATGGGACACTCCATGTGGGAAGGTTCTAGGAAACAGAAAACACAATACAAGAGATTAAAATAGTGTATAAACAGATTAGCAGGATGGGTACATAGCACTTAAGAATGCTAATTCTTCCTATTCCATAATAGGTGGTCGAGTGATAAAATCAAAAGTAGACCAAATGAGCAAAAACTAACCTGATTATTTACAAATACAGTTAAAACACCGGAGAAAGACTTAAAATGGTCAAGATATTTTCCTCTGGGGAGTGGGGCTCAGGTGAAGAGCTGTAGGGATAAGAAGCCTCAGCAATCATTTTAATCTAATTAAAAAATAGTAAATACAATGATGACATCATAATATAATAGTATAATAATATAGGTATTGATACTAATTAGTAGAGATCTACAAAGTGAATATATTCAATTAAGGCAAGTGTATACTTAAAAACTCCTATAGAAAATATAACTTTTGTGAACATAAAGTCAGAAATAGATACCAATTACCGTAATCACTGCATATCTTAAAAACTTATCCCAAGGAAATAATATGTACCATCAAAGATGTACATGTAGGAAGGCTTATATGGGCACTTCTTCTATTTAGGAACTTTATAAACCAGTAAAATGGACAATAGAGAAATTATTTAAAAGATTATGGTATCATGCCCAGCACATTGAAGGTCAAATGACTGTTAAACTTCTAGGACAGAATAGTGTGAAAAATCCATATTTTATATTCAGAAATATAATAACATGGAAAATGATCACTAGTCCCATGAAAAAATTAAAATTATATCTGAAATATAATCTCCATTTAATAACTCACACAATTCACATGAATGTGCACATAGAAAAATAAAAAAGATAACACCAAAATATTAACAAAGTTTAAGGTGCTCTTTGTACTTTTTTTTTAAGGGCATAAATTTATTTTTTTTCTAATTTTATTTTTTTTTTACTTTACAATACTGTAATGGTTTCAAAATGAGGAGAAAATGAACATGTGGTACTTTGAAAATGTGAAAATCAGAGAGTGCTATATAGTAAAATAAAACCATAAAAGATTGTATTTCTTACATAGTCATTTTAATAAGAAGCATGAAAGCTGAAACTATAATAAGTTTTCTTATCTAAAAAATTTGTGTTTGCATATTCTTTTTGACCTCAGGGTAGAGGATGTTTTTTGTAACTCATCCAAACTCATCTTTTAAAGTTTAACAAGACAGTTCAGTAGTCTATTTTTACTATAAATCTATCTTGAGCAAGAATGTTGATAACCTGAAGGTTAACATATATTCATTAGCATTTTTTTTACTAAGTCAGAGAACAACATAATCCAAACAGTCTTATCCTTTCTCTAAACTTAAAAAAAAAAAAAAGGCAAAAAGTCATGGACTACCTTTTGAACTTTTCCCTTTAGTTTCTCATAACAGCTTTCATTTTCCCATGAGTACAGTACATTCTTAAAGCTATAAAGTGTGAGAACATTATCCTGAAAGCAAAATGTTATTGTTAAACTACCAGATATATTTTAACACTGACTACTTTATAACTTTGAAGATACACTGAAAACAATTTAAAAACACATGTCTCCTTTAACTTTAGCTTTTACAACTTAAAATCAACTAAAACTGGACCAAGAGGGGAAGAGGTAGCAACTTATCTGAACATTCTTAGGACCAGCTCTTTTTAAAATGTAATTTTTTTGTGTGTTTGAGAAAAGTGCTTTCCTGTGTATTCTCCTACTCCTCCTGATTTACTTTCCTGATAAAATGGGAAGTATAGTTGTCACAGGGTTTCCCCAGTGACTCAGTGTTAAAGAATCTGCCTGAAATCGAGGAGATGCAGGTTCAATCCCTGGATCGGGAAGATTCCCTGGAGAAGAACCCACTCCAGTATTGCAACCCACTCCAGTATTCCTTCCTGGGAAATCCCATGGACAGAGGAGCCAGGCAGGTTACAGTCCATGGGGCTGCAAAGAGACATGACTTAGTGACTAAACAACAACATAGTTGTAATAATTCTTTACATCCTAATCTTAAACGTTAAAGGCTCACTGTTGTTATTGTCCTTAAATGATGGTTTGGACCTGAAAAGTTAAGAACAATTGATACCTTCCATGTTGAAGCTAATCTGCTTGAGTTGTGTAACTGTATCTTTTACATGTGTCAAAGTATTAGGGTTAAGAAATCATATATATCAAATAGTTCTTGTCATGAGAAAATAAAGAAATGAGGTTGATTTTTCAAAAGTTACACATAATTTTCTGGGTACGTCATTACACCCATAAGGTCTCTAATAATAGCAGTGTACTGTTTCATGGCAGTGAAAATCCACAAAGAGACCTGGCTTTGCAAGAAGCTTCCTTCAGCATCTTAAATGCTGTGAACACATACCTTCCTCTGTGGGTTCCACATGGCAGCTTTTCACTCAGGCACAAGCAAGTATATCAACTCCAGAGCCACACCCTCACATCACACTGAACAGAGTTAAGAGTCTTTTCTGGTAGCTATGGAGGCAAGGGAAGGAAACTCATCTTCCCCAGAAGACCAAGTTCTTTGCCTACAGTTGAGTGGCCTGCTCATCTGTCAATCAGTGTCTGGGAATCAGTAGAATGAGTTATAAGGCAAGTGGGCTTATACCTGAAGTCATTTTGCTTGAGGCTTAGGGCTTCCCTGGTGGTTGTATGATAAAGAATCCCCTGCTAATGCAGGAGACACAAGAGATGCAGGTCAAGAATACCCCCTGGAGAAGGCAATGGCAACCCACTCCAGTATTCTTGCCTGGAAAATCCCATGGACAGAGAAGCCTGGCAAGTTACAGTCCATAGGGTCACAAGAGTCAAACATGACTTAGTGAGTAAACAACAACAACACATGGCTCAGAAAGGGAAAGTATTGTTACCCACTAGGAAATTTGGGTAAATCCCCCAAAGAAAGTTAAGCGTGAGAGCAGACAGCAAATGTGTCTGCAATCCCCACCACCATTAAGTAGATTATCCCACATTAATAATTATACTTATTCACTTTTCAGAGAAAACAAACAAAATGAAAAGACAAACAAAAAACAACAACAAAAACCCCAACCAATTTTATGGTCTTTAATTCCAAAACCAAAATGAACAATGCCATGGTTTTGACTTGAAGATAGGCCCCAGTTGATGAATCCATGCACAAAGGTTGCCTTTTGATATCACTGGGAGAACAGAGGAAACAGGGCCAGTCCCAGGACATAGCAGAGACCATCTTTAAGTAGTTCAAAGAAAAAGGGCTGTAGTTGAGTCTTTTAGAACTTTGTAAAACCACTGCCAGAAAACTGATTGCTACTATGAAGCAACTAAATCACTGAGGTAGACATTATACTAAATTGGTATCAACCAGTATAAGGGAGCCCAGTCAACAAATCAAAATATTTATCTGAAGTGATCTGTTGGATGTTATTTATCCTGCTGGACCCACTGGAGACAGGGCGCTTTAAAGTGACTCCATGGGACTGCTGTCAAAGCTGTCAGGTGATTATCACCTATCCAAGGCAGAAACACCCTTTCTTCCTTATCCAGTCAGTGTCTCTCTCTTCTGTCCCCTCTTCATCTCCAATGCTCTTTCTTTACCTTCAGCCTCGTTTCTCTCCTGGACCCTGTAAGCATTCTCTAACTAGTCCCCCAGCCTCCAGCTTTGCCCTCTCCTTGTTCCTCCTCAAACACTACGAGGGACATCTTCCTAAAATAATATTCTAGTCCTCGTGGCTTCCCATTGTTTCTCAAGATAAAGCTCCTTAGGATAATATATAAGATTCTACCTCTTCAGCCTCAGTTGTCACCAGTGGTTACTATTTTTGTTGGCAATTTGATGAAATGCTACTATAAATACTATGAATATCCTTATAAATTCTGTCAATACTTATGAGGGAATTTATCTAAGGTATATGCTGCGGGGCAGCATTGCTACTTCATAGGACACGCACATCTTACAAGTTTTTTGCCAAACTATCTGCAAAGTCATTGTACTGACTACACTTCAATCAGATATTTAAGACTTGGTTGACCACACCCTTAATAAAACTTAGTAATGACTTAAAATTTTGCACATTGACTGTATTTTTTTATTGTATATTGCTCATTCAGGATGTCTTTTCTCAGTAACTCATCTTTTGTATTCTATTGGAATATTTATTTAGGGATGTTCCTTTTAGATGCTGAATACTAACTTGTTGGTTATTCCTACTAAAAAAAATTCTGCTTTGTCATCTCACATCTTATTTTGATAGACTGAAATATTTTTAAGGGATTCTCAAATTTGTATTTCAGTGGTAAAAATCACATTTGTAAGAATAAAATTTACAAATGGAGACAGAGGCATCAGCTGGGAGTCATGGGGGACGAGTGCTCAGATTTCCTGGGGCTCCTCTCACGGTTTCTGCGCTTCCTACCAAAGTCTTCCAGGAACTTCTGGAACCTCCACGGGTTCCATAGTGCCCAGTTTGAGAACCAGTACCCTAGGGCAAACTTCCCTTCACAGGAGAAGAAACCAAGCTCAGAGGTTGAGCTATCTGCCCCAAGAACTCTGATGGTGGCTTCCTCCACCACAGCTATCAGGAAGGAAAGGCTGGGGAAACATGCCTGCACAGTGGCCTTGGTCTCAGAGGATCGCCCTCCTTCTCCAGCACGGTCACTCCTGTAGTTTGGCTTCCAGGTGTGTGCAACCTGAGGGCTTCAGGCAGTGCTGCTCCAGAGTGACCCTGCACCCATGGACTCTGTATGGCCAGCTCACCTCTGCAATCTCAATCAGCTCCACTGTAGACATTTTATGTGACATTAAAGAAGAAATGTGAGTGCTGGAACCACTGTCTTCGCACACTCTGTTGGGGAAGATCAGAGCTCACAGAGTGGGTGAGGTGGAGAAGGAGAAAGTAGAAAATACAGATGTGCAAAGATCTGGCCATTCTCCATGACCCACCGTCAGGTCTCTTGCCATTGAGGTGGAAGGGGCGCTCCAGGTTGCAGGTGCATCTCCAGTTGGTATGAAGCAGCTGAACAAGCCCTCTGGAGATGGACACTGGGCTTGACAGTCAAGCCAGAGCCACCAGCACTAACTCATGCCTCTGTGAACTCATCCTGTGTTTCATCCATATGAACATCTATATCATCTTGAGAGGCACAAAGGGTATTGGTTTTGGAACTGTTAAGGCCCTTTAACATTGACAGCATTTCCACAGACAGGTTCAGACAGTTGCCCCTCAACATACATACCTGGGCTTTGTGGGCAGACATCCTGTGGGATGGCAGGGAGTGGAGAGATGGGATAGCAGGGCAGTCATGAGCCCCATCCACCTCTCCTGCACACACACCATGGCTGCCCGCACTGGCCCAAGCCCCAGTGCCCGATTCTCATTCCCTCCAGACTGGAATGCCTGCAGAGCTGTCTCCTCCTTCTCAGTGAGATTTCTGGGCTCTGCCATGTCTATGGTTCTCTTTACCCATCACATCGTTTCCTGTTTTGGCTAGTTTAAGCCACGCCATTTGTGCAGGAGGTGGAGGATGCTGGGGGTGCTCAGCCAAGTACCTTCCAGCCAACAGATCTGCAGGGAGGGCTACCTTCTGCATGAACAACCAACCCTCCAGGAAGCCACCATCTTTCTAGTTAGTAATTCAACTCCCATATGTCAATTTTATGTTTTCTTTTATGACCTGTGCAATTTGAGTTAAGAACTATTTCCACAAAGATCATCTTTTCCAGTGCTTCCCTAACGTTCATATGCATATTTTTAAATGCAGATTTAGTCTGCACTTGATGCTGGTGCTGCTGCTCACAGACCTCACTTTCATTTCTATTTCCATATTTATGTCTTTAATCTACCTTTAAATGACTGAATGGTATAAAATGAGGCTCTAATTTAATCTCCCCCACCCCATGACAGTCAGGCCTTCCTAAAACTATTCACTGAATGTAGTGTAACACATGCTCAGTCGTGCACGACTCTGAAACCTCATGGACTGTAGCCCTCCAGGCTCCTCTGTCCATGGGATTCTCCAGGCAAGAATACTGGAATGGGTTGCCATTTCCTTCTCCACAGGATCTTCCCAACCAAGCGATCTAACCCATCTCCTGCATTGGCAGGCAGATTCTGAGTCACCAGGGAAGCCTGTATTCACTGAATAGTCCATCCTTTTCCCACTAGTCAGTAATGCAGTTCATCATAATCGTTATTCTGTGTTGAGTCTGGTAGGAAGCTCTGTACTCTGCTTATTGCAATAGCCTATTTTTCTGCCCTGCAATACCATAACTACTTAGCAATCATAGTTACTGTTATAATTACAACAGTTTTATAATAATTTCAAATACCTTTTAGGAAACCTCTTTAAAAAATAAATAAATGTTTAAAGCCAAAATAATGACAATGTTTTGTGGAATTAAAACATGTAGAAGTAAAATGCCTAACAAAAAAGGCATGAGGGGTGAATGTACATGTAGTTATAATGTTCATATACTATACTTGAAGTGGTATAATATTACTTGAAAGTAGCCTGTGGTAAGTTAAAGATGTATCCTACAAACCTGTAGCAACTACACACATAAAGTATAATTAGTAAGTCAAGAGATAAAATAGAAATATTAAAAAATACTCAACTAATGCAAAATAATGCATGAAAAGAGGTTAAGAAAAGAATTAAGAACAAATGGGAAATAAGAAAACAAATAAGGTGGTATATTTAAACCTAACCATGTCCATAATCAAGTTAAATGTAAATGATCTAAACACTCCAGAGATTTACAGACTGCATGAAAGAGCAAGGACAGAGTATATATTCTCTTCAGGAAAACCACTTCAAATACATTAAAAGTAAAAAGATGGGGAGTAACACCATAATACTTTCTAAAAGAAAGTTGGAGTGGATATATTAAATCAGACAAAGTAGATTTCCAGATGAGAGAATATTACTCAAGATAAAGAGGGCCATTTCATAGTGATAAAGAAATAAATTTATCATGAAGAAATAACAGCCCAAAGTGTTTATGAATCTATATAAGAACAGATTCAAAATACAGGACAGAACTGAAAGAAATGAGAATTTTTTGCAGCCTTCAACTACAGTTATAATTGAGATTTCAACACTCCTGTTCCAACAACTAATAAATTGATCAACTGAATGTCATTAAAATTTAAAACTTCTGCTCTTTAAAAGTACCTAGTTAAGGGAAATGAATTTGAGAAGTCAGAGAGTAGGAGAAAAATCTTTGCAAAACAGGTATTCAATAAGGGACTCCTACAACTCAGTAGGAAGACAAACCACTCAATATAAAAATAGGGAAAAGAAGAAACTTTCACCAAAGAATATACACAGACAGCAAATAAAGACATGATACTCAACATCTTAGAGAAATGCACACTAAAACCACCATGAGAGGGACTTCCCTGGTGGTTCAGTGCTGGAGAAGCTGTCTGCCAATTCAAGAGGCACGTTCAGTCCCTGACCTGGGAAGATCCCACAGGCCACGGAGCAACCAAGCCTGTGCGCCACGGCTATTGAGTCTGTGCTCTAGAGCCTAGGAGCCGCAGCTACTAAGCTCACTTGCCCTATAGCCCATGCTCTGCAACAAGACAAACCACCACAATGAGAAGCCTGCGCACTGCAACGAGAGAGTAGCTCTCACTCGCCACAACTAAGAGAAAAGCCAGAACAGCAATGAAAGTCCAGTACAGCCAAAAACAAATAAAATTGTTTAAAAAAAAAACACCATGAGGTACCATGTTGTCACCTCCTGTTTACTAATCACTGGTGAGGAGGAGTGTCCTACCTTAGGGTGACGGAGATGATCTCAGGACAGGTGAGATCTCTTAACAGTTTCTAAGTTAGGTGTGCTCACCACCTGTAGGAAGAGAATGCTGCAGGCCAAGCGGAGCCATGTGAGGGTTGCGCTTGGAAACTGACTAGCCGGGGTCACACACCCACCAAAGGACTGACAAAACCAAGTGTTGGTGAGGATGTAGAGCAAGTGGAACTCTCAGACTGCTGGTGGGAAAAGTAACGGCACAGCCACTTTGGAAAACAGTGTAGCAGTTTCTCATAAAAGTTAAACATAACCTATCACATGACCCAGCCATTCCATTGCTAGGTATTTACCCAAGAGAAGCAAAAGTGTATTTTTAAATAGACTTGCATCCTAATGTCCACAGCAGCTTTCTTCATAACATTCCCAAACCAGAAATAACCCAATGTCCATCAACTGATAAGTCATCTAGAAACTGTGGTATTTCCACACAATGAAATATGGCTCAGTGATATAAGGGAAAGAACTTGCCCTTATACAACATGTTGCTCCTGCTGCTGCTAAGTCACTTCAGTCGTGTCCGACTCTGTGTGACCCCAAAGACGGCAGTCCACCAGCAGCCTGGTGGCTCCCCCGTCCCTGGGATTCTCCAGGCAAGAACACTGGAGTGGGCTGCCATTTCCTTCTCCAATGCATGAAAGTGAAAAGTGAAAGTGAAGTCACTCAGTTGTGTCAGACTCTTCACAACCCCATGGACTGCAGCCCACCAGGCCCCTCCGCCCATGGGATTTTCCAGGCAAGAGTACATGAGTGAACCTCAAAAGGAAAATACTGTATAATTACATTTATGTGAAATTTTAGAAATGGCAATATTAAAATGACTGAATGCAAACCAATGGTTGTTAAGACAAGGGTGGAGGTGGAGGAACACCCTTGGTACAGAGCAGCATGTTCTAGATCTTGATTAGGAAAGTAATCGCATGAACATAAAAACTCACTGAATTCTGTTAACTGGTGAATTAATTTAAAACATTTGTATGTAATTAAAAAAATTTTAATTTTTGGCTGTGCTGGGTCTTCTTTGCTGAGCACGGGCTTTCTCTAGTTTCAACGCATGGGCTTTTCATTGCAACGGCTTCTCACTGCAGCAGCGGCTTCTTTATTGCAGAGAATGGCCTCCAGGGCATAAGCTTCAGTAGTTGTGGTACTCCGACTTAGCCGCCCTGAACTTCCAGACCAGGAATGGAACCCTTGTCCCCTGCATTGGCAGGCGGATTCTCAACCACTGGACCACCAAGGAAGTTTTATTATATGTAAATTATTCCACAATCAGGCTGATGAGAAAACAAGAAGGAAAAACCCTCAAGGCCTTAGGTTCCTACTGTCAACAAACTACCCCAAGTCAGCTGCAAGCCCTCTGAATTTTTGCTTCCTCTTCTTTAGGTCCGTAAGAATTTCTTTCAATTTCTTGTGATAAATATATAGTGCATTTCCTCCAGAATGTTTGATGGTTTCTTGCAGGAGTTTAAAAAATTCTTTTAATATCTTGTCATATTGCTGCAAGCAGAAATCTCACTTTTTTTTTTTTTTTCCGGTAAAAATTCTCTGGCTTTTAGTGCTTTAAATTAGACCTACCTAGTTTTGTGCAAGCTTTTAAAATTATGGTAGTTTCTAAAAATTGCTCACCTTTTTTATTGGGAGAAACTTACTGCATTAAGGCTCAGAAATATTCATGCTTTAAGTATGGGAAATTATGTTAAAAATAATCAACTTATAAATTCATGCTACATATTATTTTCCACATTTAAATACATTACCAGATATAGCAAGATGATATAACATCTAAATGGCTGATGTTAAATTGAAATTAAGATGTCAGATTCAGAAATCAGTAATTATGACACCCTCCTTTATCTTCATACCCATCCATAATATATAACTCAAATTATTTATGCATCTGGGATACTTATTGAATAAATGCTTTTTTTTTGGCTATACTGGGTCTATGTTGCTGCCATGGGCTCTTCTCTAGTTGAGGTAAGCAGAGGCTACTGTCTAGCTGTGGTGTGACAGCTTCTAATTGTAGTGGCTTATTGCAGAGGACAGGCTCTAGGTGCTCAGACTTCAGTAGTTGAGGCATGTGATTTCAGCAGTTGTGGCTGCCAGGCTCGAGAGCCTATAGGCTCAGCAGCTGTGGTGTACAGGCTTTAGTTGCTCTGCAGCATGTGGGATCCTCCCATCAGGGATCGAAGCCATGTCTCCTGCAATGGCAGGTGGATTCTTTACCACTGAGCCATCAGGGGAATCCAAGTGTTCTATCCTTAATCTTAAAATGTTGAGTTGAATATTTCATATTAAAATTTTTTAAATCAAATAATTTTTGTGATTTGTGAACTTTAGAGACAAATAAGACATTCATACTACTACAAGTATTAGATATAAAAACCATAATCAAATGAGTATGGATTGTGAAAGATCCCCTCCCATCCCAATAAATCTGCATGTTCTCTGTGTCACTACTGCTGTCTTTTATCACTCTGAGTGAGCAGGGTAAGAAACCTGACATTTTCACTAGATGACCTTGGGAATTGTTAAAAAGTAAAAATTAAACCTATAATGTTATTGGATCTCAGAAAGTGTTGTAGTTTGTAAAATTGACAAGCTTCATTTACTTTTTAATGCCTCCCCAAGTGCCTGTCAACGATGTAAAGCTGTAGGAATGAGTAGCATGAAATGCAGCCTCCAAAGTCTTGAAGTTTTATTTTTCAGGGAATGTATTACATGTTAAAACACGACATTACAAAGTGTTAGAGTGAAACAAACAAACAAATGTAGAGCCATTTTTTCCAACTTAATATTCCTCAGCTATGCCTACAATTTTCATAGAGTTGACATTACTTCTTCCTTCACCTTATGAATTCTCAGTGTTTCTATCTGATCTCTATCCAGATGTATTCAGAGCACAGCATAGGTAGGGCCACACCAGGTGCTGATACCTTTGTGAGCAGTATAATAAATACCTTTCATCCCACTTAGGGGAAAATTAAGGGGATGGAGTTCGTGAAAATTCTAGTTAACTGCAGGTTTAATTATGTAGCTCCAAATAATCTCACCAGGAGTCCCCTTCCTTACTTTCTTAAGAACTTCAAGTGGCTGGTTTATGGTTTCAAGCTACTCACCAAATCACCTAAGAGGAAAAAGTTTTCTACCATTTCCAGGAGAGTTAAAAGAATAATAAATAACTTCAATGAAGTCAAATTTGCTTTCTTTTCCCCAAAAAATTACATTGTCAAAGTAGTAAGATTCTTTGTAAGTATAAATGCATGGTGTTCTTATGAGTTGTTTTCATTAATTCCTGTGTAAGTTTGTTAGATAAAAGTATGAAAAAATTTGGATTCCAAATTCTACTAGACAATATGACATCTTTTATTATATTTTCAATAGAAATTTATATTTGGCACACTTAATGTATATCAGGAAATTTAAAATGTTTAAAATCTTTTAATTGGTATTCATGGCTTCCCTGGTGGCTCAGTGGTAAAGAATATACCTGCCAATGCAGGAGACGCATGTTCTATCCCTCTGTCAGGAAGATCCCCTGGAGAAGGAAATGGCAACCCACTACAATATTCTTGCCTGGGAATTCCATGGACAGAGGAGCTTGGCGAGCTACAGTCCATGAGGTCACAGAGTGGACACAACTTAAGAGCCTAAACAATAACAATTGGTATATGTGTATACTACATAAAGGAGAGAGAGGGGAAAAAGAGACCATGAGAAAAGAAGATAACTTCTCTTTTGTGCAAAAAAGATTCCAAAACATTTCTTTTTAAAACTTGAATCTGATTTTTCAAAGGGAAAATAAGATCCTATATTTTACAGGAAACCACATATCTTAATGAAAGATAAAATACCAGCATATAAACCACAAGGTGGTGCTACAATTCCATGCCTACAGATACTAAATTTTTAGAAGTTTCATTGATAAAGGTGGTTTTTCATAATCTCTTGGTTTATAACTTTTTGCAAATGAAAGAAATAAAGCTAAATGAATTCATTAATTCTAGAAATATTTACTGAAGCTACTAAACTCAAAGTTGTATGCTAACTTCAAAAGTTCATAATTTTAAAATATGATGACTCCACATGTCCCTGTATTAGAATAATTAAAGTATTTTTTAGGTTACTTATACTTAGAATTTTAACTTACTATTAATGTTTCACATGTGGCAAATATCAAATTACATTATATAAACATATGAGTAAATAAAATAATTCATCTAGTTATTTAAAATGAATTCCACTTTTCTCTAAGTTCATCTAAGATTATTTTCTCTCTCAAAAAGAATATAACTTCCCATCATTTAAAAAAACAAACAAACAAAAATACTCATTGTGTATCTTGTAATACTGAACGGCCACCATCTGTGTCTGAGCTGCTGTTCTTAAAATGTGTTACAGAATAGAGTACTAAAACACTCAACACATTTTTCACAACTGTCCAACTTGCTGCCAAACACAAAAGGAGAATCATGCCGTGACTTCCTCAACATTAATTGAAAATGTGTTGCTGCCTTTTGACTGCACATGAAACAGTTGTATATTTTAAACTTCAATTAGTATTTTCAAATTTTCATTACAACATATTCATTAGTACAGATGGCAAGATGGTAGGTATGAGAGCCTCCTAGGGACAACATGCAAGTCCCAGGTGGAGCGTTTCCAACAGGATGTAAACCATGGTCCTCAAGCCTGTACTTTAAAAAACATATTATTCACCACACTGCCAACAAATGTCGACACAAAAATATAGTGCTGGAATGACTTCACGCTCTAAAAGAAGTGTACTGGCACCTTAGCTGTCCTAATAGCAAAACAGTAAAGCAGTATAATCAAAGCGCAAAAATATTTAAGTATTTATTCAATATGGAACCAAAAAGCAAATATACCAAATGGAATTCAAGTTCTAATAAGAACATTCCAGTGTATTGAAATGGCATAGAGAACTCTTTAAAATATACAACATGTACAGTAGCCAAAGTCCTAGAGAAGTTCATGCAGACAATTCTATAATTAGTGATTTGGACATTTCAGTAACTCTGCAGTTTCTTCAAACCTGAAATATAATAAATAAATAATATATTAAGTAAATAACTAATCCATAGTGAGGTGTAGGATTTAGGTTGCTGAAATTATGCTTTTGAGCCTTAAATAAACTTCAGTGCCTATTTATAGGTACAAGTACTGTTAATAAGTATACTGGGGCCAGAAGGGAAAGTAAAATAACTAGAGTCAATTTTAAGTCTTTAAATCGTGGAGCATAAGTTATTTCAGCACATTTCAAATTTCAAAAAAATATATATATAGTTTTTTAAAGTAGTAGGCTGCATGATAACCTTACATAATTTCATATTTTATTTCAACTTCTCTCTAAAAAATACACATAATTTATATTAGATCAAAGTATCATATTCAGTATTATCATACCAACAACTTTCTGAAAAAGACTAGCAACACTTTAACAATACTTATATGCCCCCACACCATTCATCTACATACATAAAATTTAACAGTTTGACAAACTAGTTATCAAAAATAGATAATTCCTTGATTAACTATTAATATCAACCAAAAATATCATCACACTCTTTAATCTGCAATTAATTTCATTAACAATGTTTTACATCGCTTGTTGGAAACAAAAACAGTGACTCATCTCACAAACACATAACTGTAGATGGATTTATTATTCACTGGAGTCTTGAAGGAAATTCCACACCTGATTGAGAGACCTTCAAGGTTTAAAACACACATGTACATTCTTTATATACTGTAATCCAACACAATTCCCTGTAGAGAAATGAATCTCTGTTGCCCTTTTCTGGTTACTTACATTTTTTTCATCCTTTCCATTTTCTGCATTGTTGTTTCCTTTAATTTAAAAAGCAACAAATTTAGGCGATTTCTCAAAGTAAACCATAATCCAAGATGGACCGTGAACATATAAAACACAGTCTAAAACACTGCACTAAGTACTGTTTATTTATCACAAAGAATTTTTATGAGATTGAGATTTATAGTTTCACTATTTGTCTTGCCAATGGCATCTACAACTAAATCGAATGCTTACTTTTTCTGGCATTACAAAGGAAATCATGTAAGTGGTTGCCAGATTCTTCTTACCTCTGAGATCTCTTTCAAACCACAGTAATTAACAGTTGAGGTTCTGGGAGTTGAATTTGATGACACCGTACTATAACCAAAGGATAAAGGAATATTTGCATGCCTTTCCTCTTTGCTTTTTCTATCTGTGGAGAAATTAATTTTTAGATTAACTTTTCCTTTCATGGGAGAGTCAAATATCTAAAATTTTATGTATAGAGGGAAGGAAAATAAACATCTCAATATAAAATGGCTACTGGTATAGGTCTAGATGAGTCTTTAATATTCTTTTAGGATAATGACCTGCACATGAAGATCTAGATGTTAAAAACTGGCCAATAAAAATCAAGAAAAGTAATATTATCTTTATCATGATAGCAATCAACTGAATATACAAGTTAATGTATTTTTAAATATAGGCTACCGACCCATGAATTTTCTTTTCTTAAAATAGTGGCAATTATTACTAAAACTGACTGTATATACTTCCTAAAAATCAAGAAACATTCTACCCTTAGTTGATATGTATGGAAAAAATTGCTTAAAATTCAGGGTTCACAGATTCATTTCTCTATATAACTGAATAACTTTCCTTTTCCAGTATCCTGATATTATTCATTCAGCAAAATAATGGCAAGTCTTTCCTACAACTGAATCAATTATAGAACATCACAGAAAAGACAAGTGTCTGTCCAATCAACCCCATAAGCCCTGCATTTTCAGTCATGGTACATATGCAAAAACAAGGGCCCCCCCCAAAAAAAATCAGGTACCCATTTAAACTATTTTACACAGTTTACCATAAGCCTACACAGACAATCTTTGTATTGTGGAACAGAATATTACCACATGAGAACTTTAGGCTCTCATCAAGCCACAGTCTCTTGCCTGTTGGCTCCATTCCTCTACTCACTCATCAGCATGAACTTCACAGAAACCACCCCCAACCCAACATGATTCTAAGATCAGATTGGTGAACTGCTACTCTCAGCATCAAAAGAAGTCAAACCCTCTTCTTCCAGGTAGCATGTATAGGTAAGATATAATGTAGAAACTTCATAAATTTGACTCTTAATTGATCAGGGTCAGACTAAAAATTTTTTGAGACAAGTATTCACCTCATTCCTAATCTATAATCCATGTCAGACAGTAGTCTGTCTGCTCATCACTCTGAGTCCTAGCGCAGGTCTTAAACTTGGTTCTGTGTTTAACTAAGGGGTTAATAGTATGTGCTGCAATATGTTATTTAAAAAGTTTAAGCCCAAACAGGCAACAATGAACTTGGCAAAGACAATGTTTGCAAATAGCAGGCATTCAGTATTCTTGCAGGGCATGAAAACTTGATGTCTACCGTAAATATTTACTGGGGACAAAAATACAGACATTATGTGGACAGACCATAAGATAAAGTTCTTGCTCTCAAGGGTCTTGGAACTGAGCTTAGAAATTTGTTGAGTAATGAATAATAAAGAGAAAAAAAGCCAACTTTTACCAAATCTGAAACTTGTAGTCTATAATAAATTTAGTGCCAGAAACAGCATCTCTAATAACTGTACCTAATAACCTAAATATTGAAATTGCTCTCTGTGGAATGAAACTGGCATGTACACTAAGTATGCAGTGCTGAGAAGAAAACGTCAGAGCTAATTTGCCTCAATTCAAACACGTCCGATCATTCAGTAGCTATGCAGCTTTTGGCAGTTAAATCTCTCTCTTCCTCATCTGTAAAATGTGGATAATAGAGCACTTGTATTGTCCGAGAATTAAATTTTTATTACTATAGCTTGATTATGAATTCTCAGTTGGAAAAATATCTCTTCTGCAAATATGATTTACTTATAATGTGAGATAAAATTTAGACCTTTGTCTTTTCAAAAAGTGTAAGAATCGAAAAAAAAAAAAAGCTATCACTGAAAAGCAGCTTAGAAACCTTATCCCTGCTGTTCAGTCACAATGGAAATGCCAGTAGCCAAAGAAGTTAAGGGACATGGCGACTGCCCCAATTTTAGGTCCTTCACATTCTATCATCATCGGTGAACTGTTGAAATATAAGAGGTTTTTAACACATTACACGTTACTGACAAATGTGTTTTTTTCTTCTACATATATTATTCACATATGTGAAAGTTATTATGTGTTAGGCACTCAGTCATGTCCAGCTCTTTGTGATCCCATGGACTGTAGCTGCCAGGCTCCTCTGTCCATGGGATTTTCCAGCCAAGAATACTGCAGTGGGTTGCCATGCCCTTCTCCAGGGGATCTTCTGACCCAGGGATTAAACCCAGGTCTCCTGCATTGCGGACAGATTCTTTACCATCTGAGCCACCAGGGAAGCCATTCCTGGTGAAAGTTATTGTTAAATTTAAATGAGAAACTACAGAGGTCCATTTATTATTCTAAAGCACTTTGCAAATAAAAGAATAAAATGCCTCTACAAGTTTGCAATTTTGTACATTAGAATTTATTTCACTACTATATGTAAGTTGGCTTTTCTAGAAACTCTTGACTTGTCTATAAGTTCAGTATTTTCTTTCTTCTTAGGAGTTTTGCAATTTCTAAAAAATAAGGTTTCAGGGATTAAAATAATCAAATACTATAAAAACATTTTTGTGAGATCTCCTAATCATATCACCAATTCCAATACACCAAGAGCTCACCTGGATTGAGACTGTCCATGTCACTACTGGAAGCATAGTCTTCACTCATCTCATTAAACTCTATATATTCATTATTCTGAAATAATGCAATTTAGTATTTAGAATAAAATGAAAACATATGTTCTCAATTTATATTCTTACTGCTAAGCATAACATATATATGCTTACTTTTATCTTATTTATAAGCAAAACATAAATATCTCTACATATAAAAATTGATCTTTCTGGTAATGATAACCCTGTATGCGAGACAGCAAAAGAGACGCAGATGTACAGAACAGAACAGACTTTTCGACTCTGTGGGAGAGGGAGAGGGCAGGATGATTTGGGAGAATGGCACTGAAACATGTATAATATCATATAAGAAACAAATCGCCAGTCTAGGTTCGATGCAGGATACAGGATGCTTCGGGCTAGTGCACTGGGATAACCCAGAGGGATGGTATGGGGAGGAGGTGGGAGGGGGGTTCAGGAGTGGGAACTTATGTACACCCGTGGTGGATTCATGTTGATGTATGGCAAAACCAATACAGTATTGTAAAGTAAAAAAAACAACAACAAAAAAATTGATCTTTCAAATATGGAAGGAGATAGAAACCTTGAATCTACTTTTTAAGAAGATAGACTAGGACCAGAAATTGATACAAGTTCATCAGATTTTCTTACTGGATAAAGGGAAAAGCAATAGTCACAACAGGCACCACCAAACAGGCTGTGTCCTACTAGGACTTCATTCCAACTAAATATTTCCCAAGACCCAAAACAGTCTCTTATTTAGCATCCTGAAGAATACACACATAATAATGAATAAAAGTTCTTTATTATATCTGAGACACTCTGTAAAAGCAAAGGAAAGAAAATACCTTTTTAGATAAAAGCATTTCGGTTTCAAGAAGAGTGACACGACTCAGAAGATTAGCCCAGGTTTTTTCATTCACCATCACTTTCCCTTTCATTTTTTCTTCCAAAGATTCTAATCTACTCTCTATGCAAGTCAGTTTCTTAAGCTTTTCTTGGCATTCAGCAAGCATAGACTGTAATGCAGCAACCTCAGGATTGACTTTTATATCCTAAAATGATAGAATAGTATCAGTTAGGAAAATAAAACTATAACTAATAGCTTCTTATAATTAGGAAAACTAAGAGGAAATGACCAACAAATGAAAGTATACTGAGCTTGTTCTGTTGCTATAAACAGGAAATAAGCCTAATGGATATCTGGTAGCTTTTACATATCAACTATATAATAAGAGGTAAGTCTCAAGGCATAAAAGACATAAAAAGAAGTTTTAACAGAAGCAGTAATGACCAGACATTATAACAGGGGTCTGTGACTACAAAGTAATAGAAATAATACTCATGGAAAGAGAGGGAAAGAGGGCACAAAGGACAGCAAGGGCCCCAAAAGGAAAATGAAAGGGCTGTAGTGCATCATTTTTTTCCATTCATCAATATAGGGAAGAGGTGGAAAAGAACCTTCACGACAAAGTAGTCTATGTCTCTCACTAGACTGTAAAGCGTGAAGAAGTCCTATGTCTTATTCGTCTTTGCATCATCTCTCCTAGTACCCTAAACATGAAGAGCAAATAATATCTTTTTAATTATATTCAGTAAGACTTAGTGATTCTTAAGTAATGGTAACATGTCATGATCAATAGTTTAAAAGACTAGAAATGTTACAAAGGTTAGACACTTAAATAATTATGTACATCAAAGCAAGAAATACTGGTTCAAGAAGCCCCAAATTCTTACTTGTTGTTCACAGTTAATGTCAGGAACCTGTAATTCAGGAATTGTTATTTCAGCAGCCTTTAAGTCACAAACATCAAATGCTTCGTTAACATCTGTTACTGTATCTTCAGAAATGTCAGCACCATCTTCATTGTACAGATGTCGGATCACCACAGCTTTCTTCTGCATAGAGAAAAATACATCAGAGATGCTTTCATGTTCTCTTCCACAATTATTTTAAACACACACATAGTAATTTTTCAAAACAAACATCCTATTTTCCATTTAAGATTTATAGAAGTATAAATTACCATATATGGATACACCAAATATTACAAATTTATTAATATTTTATATGTGATGATAAAGTTGTGGTCATGATTTTTAAAAAGTATTTTTATATTTTACAAAATATTGAAATAATCTATTCAACAATGTCTGTGACTTGTTTCAAAAGGTTTCAATTTGGGGGAAAAGATGTTGAGAAAAGTGATTACAATTAAGATAAAAGAAGATTAGCAAAGAGTTGACAAATTGCTAAAACTCTGAATGGATACTTTGGTAAATATTTGAGACGGTCCATAAGAGGAAGTTGTTTTTAAAAGGTTAACACACTATTCATGCATATAGATAATTGAGGTGGCTTTATGAGTAGGACTCATTACAATGTTTTTTTTCTATTAAATAAACCACAAAACATCAGACCCTCCTCAATAACAATTACAAAAGGAAAGCATTGAGAGGAAGGCTTTAGGTGAAACTGCATTTATGCAGGACTCTTCTGTCAGTTCCTTTTCTACAGACAATCTGCATATATACAATGAAAACTCAGCACACACTGACACAGAAGTTACACTAGCACTCCAAAACAGCATGGGAGAAGGAGACAATTCGCTTTAGCACTGACTCAGCTTCTCATGTAAACCAGGGTACTTACTGACTCCAACTTCTCTAAATTGGAAGAATTTTAATACCTACCCAAGTTTCTGATAATTTTGATATAATTAATAAAACTCTGATGGATAACAAAAGAAATTTTAAGAAAATTAAAAATAAGTCTAATGTCTTAAAATTTTGTATCTTTTTCCGTTAAGACAATTTAGATCATTTCTCAGCCCCACACTGAAATAGAAGATTGAAAAATGCATTTGGTTATATCAACTCAGATTCATTAAGTCCTTACAGTGTACCTAATACTGTGCTAAAAAAGCACAATGAAGATCTGAAAAATCTGGAATAAGAAATTCCCTGTTTAGATAAATTCTAGTTGGGAAAGGATTCAGGACAGTTACATTTGTTTTCACAGTGCCCTCATTACCTGAGACAGAACAGGCACAGTTTTCTTTTTAAGTTCCTGACATAGCAGCCTTTTTAGTATAGTTAAGTGTCACTACATTTTATAATGGAGTAAAGTATAAATAAATTCACAGTTATATAAGCAGAATAAATTCATGAGTTATATAAGCAGAATCTGTGAATTTATTTATACTTTACTCATAATATAACTCATATTATGAATTGGGGAAAAATAACTCCCTGAATCTTACTCAAATATACTCAAATCCTATATCTAATGACACATTGATTATTTGTCTGATAGTCTATCCTTCAGTCTCGATGGGTTTGCCCCATGCGGAAGACAGCTGAAAGCATATTCACCATTATAAAATAATATTATGGTTTCATTTTCCCTTGGAGATAGAAAAACTATCCCTAAATGCATTGAACTCATTCAGCCACAGCTTCTTGAAGCAGACAAGGACAGGGAAAGTATCGGCCAACGAATAGAAAATATTCAGAACACCATCCCCAAACCAGATTACAGATTTAAGGACTATCAACCATTGGCTAACCTATATTCCTGGTACAAAAATATAAATGTATATAAATCCAGACCTAGAACTAAAGCGAAGGCCTTTAGGAAGATTAGATACATAATTAAGAGTAAATTTTCACCATCACAAGAGGCAGAATTTGGGATTAGAAATATAAAGAGAAAACATGTTCAACTGTACATTTCTACCCTCTTCTTCTAACTTTAGGAATGTTCCCAGAAAATACACGATATGTATTGTGAAAAATCCTTACACTCTACTGTTTGAATAGAATGTTTTTCTAGATGTTAGGCAGAAAAGTGAACCTTGTGTGTTGGATCAGTCAGGCAGGTAATTCTTAACGCGACACACTGTCTTTGTACTGTCCCACCTTTCCTGAAGTCACATATCTGCCAGTGACATCAATGCCCACAGGTTCAGTAGATGTCTTCTCAGCACTTGAACAAGGTTCTGACTTGGCAGAACTGGTCTTTTTTCTTTGTTGTGATGGAGTCTGAAAAAAAAAGGTATTAAGATTTCATAAACTATGTGCTTCCCTGGTGGCTCAGATTTTAAAGCGTCTGCCTGGAATGCAGGAGACCCGGGTTTGATCCCTGGGTCGGGAAGATCCCCTGGAGAAGGAAACGGCAACCCACTTCAGTACTCTTGCCTGGAGAATCCCATGGAGGGAGGAGCCTGTTAGGCTACAGTCCATGGGGTTGCAAAGAGTTGGACATGACTGAGCAACTTCACTTTCTTTCTTTCTTTCTTTCTTTCTTTCTTTCTAAACTATGTGGGAAGGTAGCATATATATATTAAATTCCTCTATCATTTAAATTTTCATGAAATTTGACTGCCAAATACTGCAAGTCTGAGACCACATGTTTTTTGAAAACTACAAAGTGATGAAAATGCATTATGTTAGTTTGTTATATTAGTTTAGGACTAGTAGCTTCAAGTCACAAATGTGTCAAAACAAATGACTTGTATTTAAAGCAAACATCTGGCATTGTAAGGCCACTCAAATCTGTGAGTAGCACAGTAATTGTACTGTGCATTAATTTGCTGACTAGGTATTGATTTTATATATTAAAATATAGCCACTTAACATAAGTTAAAAATCTATTAATAAAATTACCTTCTCAAGACTACTCAACTCCTTGTGCTTTTTCATCACGCAATTCAAAATATCACATATAATTTGGATTTTCCATTCTGCAAATCCACACTGGATAAACTGCTTTTTTGTCAAGATTGGTTTATAATTAAATTGATCACGAAGAAGCTGTAAAGAGGAAATAATAGACCAGCATAATGGTTGGGAGCAATTTCTTTCAAAAATCTAAAATGGTAAGTGACCAGGGATGTACTACCATTTTTAAGAGATGGGAGAGGATTAAGCCACTATAGAAAGGGCACTAAAGAGATTTGTAGGGGCGCTGAGATCGGATCAAGTAGGAAACAGGTAGAAAACAGGTAGCTAGGAATGTACCAGATAGCTATCCAGAAAGATGGAAAAGATAATCATCAAAAGCTTCAAATATTCTCATAGGAACTAGAAAAACTCCTTTGCTTGCTAATACCAGGTATCAGAAAACCATAGTTCTCTTTGTTTATAGAAATTATGACAATTTTTAGACAAGTCAGTAGGCTACTCAGTTTCAATTTCTCATGTGTAAAATGAAAGAAACAGATTAAAAGAGTAATTTCCAAAATCTCTTCTGTGTAACCTCAGATTTCCTAGAAGTCCTTTTAGGCTGCCATGGATGCTTTCTGAGGTAAGAAGCAAAGAAAGGGAAGATTAAACAGAGACTACATATAAAAGCTACCCTCTCATCAAACTCTTTACTTAAAAAAGAAAAAAAAAGCAATTTGATTTGATAAATTGGCTTTTACTATTTTTTTAAGGTTACATAAATCACAGTACATAAATAAAATTAATGATACAAAGTAGGGCTTTGAAAAATCAAACAGAGATTAAGTCCAGGATACATGTAGTACAAGTGTAGATGCCAAAGTAGATAATAAGACACGGTTTCAGATCTCAAGGAACACAAGTTGTTCTAATATAAGTTGCAGTTCCTTCTTACAAACAACTAAATTAATAAATTAACTCACAATTCTATGAACCACAAATTTTACTTAATAAAACTACATTCACTCTAACTTCTGCCAGTATACCAAACTTTACTAAAAACAGACATAAAATAGACAAATGATAATCAATGATAAATGTTTACCAGTCATCATATTTATTAGAGTATGAAACATAAAAGCAAACAAATTGCATCTTGATTGTAACAGAGACTTCATTTACATAAGATAAATACATACGAAAATACTATCAACTATATATGTAAGGAGTTATAAAAATATTGATCTAAAAAAATCATTCAATGACTTCTAAAAGAATTATTGTTTCATAAACTCAAAATACCTTATAGACAGTATCTATGAAGCGTAAGTCATTCTTTGCTAGGAGCTCAACATTGGAGTCGACCAGAAGTTCTGCTACATAGGGTGAGTATGAGGTAAGGGAATAGCTGATGATGGGCAGAGAGGCTGCTGTATCTCCCTTTACCAAACTGTATGGAAAAAAGAGAAAAAAGATTTTTAATATGCTTAATTCCACAATGAAAAGCTGTTAAAAACTCATAATTTAACACAACAGCCATAATAATTAGGGGATGCACGAGACCCTTCAGATTCCACCCCCTACTCTAAACCAGTGCAGCCAAATTACTATGAAACAAAAACTCTTCAGCATCAATACCAACAGTCTGTTTATCACAGTATTTATTGATTTTCCAAAGACTGGCCTTACTTGATCTAGTCTATTTTCTCCTACCAATACAGCAAATGTACCTCCTTAGAGTACGCCACTAGGCTTTATGGTTTTGCAAATATTCTCATATCACCTCACTTACTCTTTATCATAAACCCCCAAGAGAAAAATACTATGAATTCTAAGTTACAGATGAGGATACCAGGACTGGAAAAGGTATCACTGCTAACAAGGCTGACCAGTTTACGATCTTCCCCTGACATCAGGTGCATTTGGAATCTACCTTGTTAGATTATGCTAATTCTTCTAGCCTAGACAAGTATGTCTTTCTCTTCAGTTATGTGTCATTCATTCTGTATGAATAAATCCATCCAATCTCAAGCCTTCCATGAAGCCATCTTTCTGACCCACAAGGATCTCTCTAGAACAACTCACCAGGTGTTCAGGACCTGATGCCTCATGCCCTTGTCTGGTACTGTTGTCTAACTGTCTCCACACATGCATCTTTCTCACCAAGAAGTGCCTTCACTGACTGTCTCTCAGCAAAGCACAGCAAGTATTTGTTCAACTGATGTAACAATGCACTTACTTCAAATGATTGTTTTCCACAAAATTCAAACATGTCTATAAATCTCCCCATCCTGCCCCCAATTTTAAAATAAGGAAGAGAACAAATATAATAACATTACATTTTGTTTTTTCAGGACAAAAATAAATTGTTTCTCTTTTATTTTTATGGGTACAATTATAATTTATTCAATGAGAAAATTGCTCTGGCAACTCTGTCTCTCTGTAAGACAGTTCAAAACAGAACATGAAAAAGTACTTTTTATAGAAAAATCTGTCTATTTTATGAACATGATAATAGAAAACAGTCAGTCTGTAATGAATACCTCTTTTGCTAAATAATCTCAAAAATCTTGGTCATCCAGTTTCCATAGACTTAGACTAGAAACAGTAAGAAAAACAAATACTATAAATTGGCAAGCCAACACAAAAACAACAGATGTCAGGATAAAATTTTAAAAAGGGAAAAAGTATAAAGAAACCCAGAATACATGGGGGGGGGGGTGGGTGGCAGGGGAGGTATATGTGTGCGTGTGCGTGCATGCGTGTGTGTGTGTGTGTGTGTGTGTGTGTGTGGCCAAGGAGAGCAATCTGAAGCAGCAAGATAGTGTTACCTCCCCCAACCCTGTGTCAATAAACCCTGCAGACATTACTACATTATAAAATAATCTAAACTTGTTCTTAATGATAAGCTTAGGTCAATAAGAAAAATCAAATGTTTGAAAGCTATACTCAGAAGAGAGGAGAATAATCAGTACATTTCAGAATTATTTCTATCCAAAATGCCTTTTAAAATGTTAATGCTTAAAAGTGGGAAGAAGAAAATGTGGTTACTCAAACTGATTAGTCCCTGCAAGTCTGGATAGCAGAGATGTCCTTGTTTTGAGAAACCAATATATGACCGGAACATAGTACGGGAGCAGATTAGGGAATAACCTTCTGCTTCTCACAGATGATGGTCGTAATAACAGTCATCTGAGCTAAACTTTCCCTTGTCTCTTCACTACTCTTTCAATGGCAGCCTTCTCTTAGTTAGTTTTCCCTGATTCACAATGAGAATATCTTGGATGCTACTGAGTTGGTTTAACTCAGGTTCACTCACTACTTGAACACATACCTAATATGAACTTGTCCCTCAATATATTCATAGAATAAATGTCTAATTAGCTTCTAAGATGTTCCATGCAGTTCTAGAAAGGGGGAAACAGCAGTGAATTGAATAAAAGCACCAGACGTCAAGCTGCATTCTCCTGGGAGAAATATTTAATCAGTCAGCAACCCCACATAGGAAGGAAAAGAGGTATCAAAGGCTAAAGAATGATAGGAGTGTATATTAGACTAGCAGAATTAGAGAAGAAACATATGTTGCTATATTTTATAAAGGCAAGTCAGTCATATTTGGACAATGGAAACTAAAGCAAATGGTTCAAAGTGGGGCTATTAAGTGAGATAGCTTAATAACAATCTACAAGTGTGATATAAATTGTCATAAGAAATCTGTTAACTAGAATCTTCCAAATCAAAAAGGAATACCACCCAACTAAATGTGGGAGGCTGGTAAACTAAAGAATTAATGAAATCCATTATACTTCTATGAGATTAAAAGTTGTACAGAGACCATACTTACAATATCGTGCTTCTACTTCTAAAAGCTGTTTCAAATCTCTTGAGTTGGAATTTTTCATTAATTCCTACTTAGAAACAAACTCCTAACTGCTTTCTAAAATATCTCAGTAACTTCGATGAAAAAAATTAAAGGACCTATATAAAATCTGTATTTTTATTTAGATATTCCTCCCATGTCAAATGTTACCTCACATCATTAGTGAAAATAATACAAAGAAGTTCAATATTGCAGCTTACCCTACACAATCCACCTCTCTAGGATAATTTAGCGAGCGAAGCACTTGTTCTAAGTTCCGTAAGCTTCTTTTTAAATCACCTGTTGCCATTATTTAACGTTTGATTCAACTCCAGCTTTGAAAATCATCTAATTTTTCACCTGAAAAAAAAAAATCCATGAGACATTGTTTAACTCTTTGTATTTCTGAAGCTTATTTAATCTCTTTTGTTCATAGCTCATACACACTTAAAGTATTTATTTTAGCTATTTTTCCCCAATTTATCTTCCCTATTGGTCTGGTATCCTCTATATATTCCTGAATGTCATGTGCACTTTTCCCTTCAGTATTTTTTCATTAAAAGAAAAAAAGTAAGTTTGCCAGATGCTCATCTTCTTACAGTGAGTCTGATATCACATGTGTGTGTTCTCAGTCATGTCTGACTCTGTGATCCCATGGACTGTAGCCCATGGGCTCCTCTGTCCATAGCATTTTCCAGGCCAAGAATACTGGAGTAGGTTGCCATTTCCTCCTCCAGGGCAGCTTTCCAACTCAGGGATTGAACCCACATCTCTTGTGCCTCCTGCATTGGCATGCAGATTCTTTACCACTGATATCATATGACACTTTTGCAAATACTTAAATTATGGTACAACAAAGTACCATTTGGGAAGACATATCCCCCTAAAATAATCTCTATCAATGACTATTTTGGCTACTTTTTAAAGGGTACATAATAAAATCAGTAGGAAATGGAGACAAAGAAATTAAGCACAGGTTTAGTCGGTATTCCCAGGGCTCTGAACTTACATAGCTGTAAATCAGATGGCTTGCTTAAAAAATAAAAATAGATGAGTTAAAAAAAATTCAGGATTCGGCTAATTACGTATGGCAGATTAAAATGTATGTTACCTTTATTCCCTTTTCTAAACTCCAGTAAAATGAAAGTAAATGATTAGCAACCATATATACTCATTAGGAAAAAGAAAACCAGAGGGGACTCCACATGACAAAATTTTGGAAGATGGAAAACAGATGGATGAGTTAACAACCAACCTAGCAGAGCAAAGTTAGATCAATCCCATCCACCTATTTAGGAGGAAACCGACAACAGCAAGACAGGTTCAGAAATGAGGGTCCTTGATTTTCCTGAGGGGTACAGCCAGGGGCTTGAAATAAGAATGATTATTTGAAGGTTGACATAAGAAGCAACTAAACCCTAGAGATTCACTGTTCCTCTGCTTCCACTCCCTCCCTCCATATATAACCTGCTCCGATAGGCAACTACCTCTGATCCCCAGGTTTAACAATGAGTTTTTAGAAAAATCAGCACAACCCACAAAATATTGAGTTGGAATTCATTAAAATTTAAAACTTCTACAAAATACACTGTTAGAGAATGAACAGATAGGTCACAGATAGAATATTTATAAAATACATACTAGATAAAAGACTTATTTCCAAAGTACACAAAGAACTCTTAAATGTTAGAGTAAGAAAACAACCCTATTTAAAAATGGGCCTAGTATCTGAAAGTCTCATTAAAGATGTGGTGGTGGTGGTTTAAGTGTGTCTGACTCTCTGTGAACTCATGGGCCAGGCTCCTCTGTCCATGGGATTTCCCAAGGAAGAATACTGGAGTAGGTTGCTATTTCCTCCTGCATGGGATCTTCCTGACCTAGGTATCAAACTCCCGTTTCCTACTTGGCAGGCAGATTCTTTACCACTGAGCCACCTGGAAAGCCCCAAAGAAGATATAGATGGCAAATAAGCATGTAAGATGCTCAACATCAAATGTCATTATGTAATTATACATTAAAAAATGACACCACTGCATATCTTATTATAATGGTTAGAATCCAAAAAACTGACAGTACCAAATGCCTATGAGAATAGCAACAAGAACTCAAATTTTTGGTAGGTGGGAATGCGAACTGCATAGTCATGTTGGAAGATGGTCTGGCAGACTCTTACAAAGCTAAATGTCACACAATCAGCAGTTGTGCTAGTATTTACCCAACTGACTCAAAATTTTAAATGTACATACAAGATTCTGCATGGAAATGTTTATAGTAGCTTCCTCTTAATCATCCAAAACCAAAAGATATTAGGATGTCCTTCAATAGGCAAATGAATTAAAAAAAAAAACAACTAATACATCTATACAACAGTATATCATTCAACAACAAAGAAAGGCAACCAAGACAGAAATGAACCTTAATGCATCTTGCTAAGTAAAAGGCTTCCCTGGTGGCTCAGAGGTTAAAGCATCTGCCTCCAATGCAGGAGACCCAGGTTTGATCCCTAGGTCAGGAAGATCCCTTGGAGAAGGAAATGGCAACCCATTTCAGTATTCTTGCCTGGAGAATCCCATGGACTGAGGAGCCTGGTGGGCTCCACAAAGAGTCGGACACGACTGAGTGACTTTACTTACTTGCTTACTTAAGTAAAAGAAACAAGTTTGAAAAGACTACATATTGTTTGTTTTCCATTTTATGACACTCTGGAAAAGGCAAAACTGTAAAGACAATAAAACTAGAGATTATGGCTGCAAGGATTCAGAAGTAAGAAGAAAGATCACAAACAGTTAATGTGCAAAGCAACCCCAAAGAAGGGGAAGGTGAAAAAGTCGAAAGCTAAGTTAACTTTGGAAATGAGAGGCATCTAGAAGACTAAAGGAAAAATGAACTGCACATAAACACTGTACTCTAAGTATAAAGTCGTTTTCCATGTACATCAGAGTTATGATGCTTCTACACATATACGCTGGAATTGAACAATTAGGTAAATGGATGGCTGAACAGTAGAAGGTATGATTCTCATTGCTGGAGTGGGAGTTTACAGAGAAGCAAAGGGAGGCGACTGGAATCAGCCCTGCCTTGCGGATTAGTTCAACATATCAGTGTGAACTCATGTTTAGCTTAATATAGATACAGAAATATGTGCAATGCTGGCTCCCTGGAGAAATGGCCAATTCTCAGACTGGGGCAGGAAATATACAAGATGAGCCTGAGGCTCGTTTTATCATTATTATCATTCTAGAAAGTAAAAAAGTACACACAAAACAAAGAAACCAATCCCACACTGATAGGAGTATGTCATAGGGAATGAAACAGCTTCCAGAGATCAAAGCTGAAACTATCTGAACAACAACAAAAATCAGCATAACTCACTGTGAAAAAATAAAGAAAAAAAGTCTTATAATGATTTCAATATATGTAAAATAAGCATTTGATAAAATTCAACATTTACAATACTTAGGAATAGAAGGGAACTGCTTGCCATCATGTACAGGATATTTACAAAAAATTTACTGTAAACATCATATGTAAAGGTGAAATATTGAAACCTTTCTTCCTGAGATGGGGAAAAGGCAAGTTTATTCTTACCATTTCTATTCAATATTGTACTATGGGTCTTAGTACAAAAAAACAAGAAAAAGAAATAAAAACTAAAAAGGAAGGAAATAAAAATGTTACTACTCACAGATTGTATTTGAAAAAATTCAAAAGAAATAAAACGAATTTAGCAAGGTTGCTGGACTGAAGGTCAATATACAAATATCGATTGTATTTCTCTGTTATTTCTCAAATAATTTAGAAAATATGTTTAAAATTATATGTATAAATAATTCACTAGCCTTAAATATCATAAATGTGTGAATAAATTTAAAACGGATCTGTAAGACCTCAAACAAAACAAAAAAACAGAAAACTTTATTGATATAAAGCCCTAAATAAGAGGTCTACATTCAGATCAAGGATTTAAAGACTCAATAAGTTGATCTCATAAGTCAAGGAATTCCCTCCAGCACATGCCCCACCAAAACACACTATAGTTTTTTAAAGGTGGAAATTCACAAGCTGATTCTAAAATTTGCATAGATATGCAAAAGATAAATGGGAAATAACACCATGGTGAAGATGATTAAAATTGGAAAATTCAACCATTGGATATGGAGAGTCATTATAAAGTTAAATTTAGAATCTACCAACACAACAATGAAACAGAAAAATGCACAGAAATAGACCATGCATATATCAACACTAGACTTATGACAAAGTTGATGGAGAATAGCCCTGGAGAATGGATGCTCTTTTTCAATAAAGTGTACTGTGTCAACTGAATACCCAGATGGGCTAAATAAATGTTGACCTCCTTGATGTAAAGGGAATTTTATATCCTTTACAATCAATTACAGGTTTGTCAAAGATCTAAATGTGAAATATACGACAGATAGGCTTTTTGGAGATTACAGAATAGAATACATGATTCTTCAAGTACAAAAAGATTTAAGACTGATAAAATGAGCCACAATAAACTTTCTATCTTCTGTTCATCGAAAGATACCATTAGGAGAATGGAAAGATACGTCATTGAGGGGAAGCTGATACTGTCAATATATATAAGCAACAAAAAGATTTTTTTTAAAAATCCTACAAAGTAATAAGACAACTCAACAGAAAAACAGGGAAGAGATCTGAACAGGAACTTTACAGAAAAGTAAACGTGAAAACAACAAAAATGTGAAAAGATATGCAACCTTATTAATCATTATGAAATTACAAAGTAAACCCAAAGGCAAGGTTGCAAAGCATCTGAAACAGAGCACAATGCTGTGAAAGTGTCAAGTCGTACAATGATTTTGGGGAACTTATTAGTGATATATACTAACATACTCAGGGTCCATGAAACAGGAGTATGAGGCCAATGGATACAAATAACAGAATATGTATGTACTTTTATGTGCACAAAAAGATATGAACAATATTTGAGATTTTAAATGGTTCATTTTTTTAAATCTCAAAGAAAATATCATGGAATTACATTTTTAAATGACTCATTTTATTGCATGGGGCAGGGCTTTCTTTAGACTAAAGGAGGTTATTCCCAAGGGAGGTACCTAAACAGGTAAACAAATGGTTAAAAACTTTTGCAAGAAAAAGACAAAGGGCTTCTAAACTATAACCAATGAGGCAAAGCTCAGTAACACACTTCAAAATATCTAGTATTTATAACTGTCCAAATATATAACAATACCTTGAGTACTGAATCCTCTGGGAATGCTGCTCCTCTCAAATGAAGTCACTGACATTAAAAACAAAACAGAACAATCCATAAATCAGGGGAACTAGAGTCAGCATGATCATGTCCCCTGGTCAACATCTCAGCAGTTACCTAGGGTACAAATCACCTTCTCACACACCTTCCCTGTATCTATATATAACCTGAGATGGGGTACAAATGTGCAAAATCCTAGATTTAGCAAACTTTCTATATTAAGCCACTGGCCGCAATTCTGTACCCTTTCCTTCTCTTAAACGTACTATCTTTTTCTTTATAGCTCAGCTGGTAAAGAATAGTCTGTAATGCAGAATACCCAGGTTAGATTCCTGGATTGGGAAGATCCCCTGGAGAAGGGATAGGTTACCCACTGAAGTATTCTTGGGCTTCCCTTGTGGCTCAGTTGGTAAATAAGCTGACTGCAATGCAGGAAACCTGGGATCGATCCCTGGGTTGGGAAGATCCCCTGGAGAAGGGAAAGGCTGCCCACTCCAGTATTCTGGCCTGGAGAATTCCATTGACTGTATAAGTCCATGGGGTCACAAAGAGTCCAGCGCAACTTTCACTTTCACTTCCTGTTCCAAGTCTCCCCTCCTTTATCCACACGGTAAAGAATACATTATCGAATATACTTTTAAATGCTCATATGTGAGTTTTAGTCAATATTTTCCAGCCAATCAACCACCTCAACTAAGCATTTACATTTTTAAGCAGAGGAAATTTCAAGTGCAAAAAAAACTAGAAAAAAAAGGAAGTCATTCTAAACTCACTTTCAACAATATATTGGCCAAGAAAGATCAACCTTATTTAACATCTTTCAGGATAACTGGCGGAAAATATGTACATAGGGAAGCGGTTAAGGATGACTTCCCAAGACCAGCCTTAATTTTCCTGGAAAAGATGAAGTAGGAATTAATCTGGCTGTTGACTGCAAAAAATATATATATTTTTGGGTGTTGTCACTGGCCAATATAGTAGGTCTTAGTCTGTTAAGTTCCAGACCCAGGTGCAAGTGCTAAGTTGCTTCAGTTGCCTCCGACTCTTTGCAACTCCGGTGTGTAGTCTGCAAGGCTCCTCTATCCCTGGGATTCTCCAGGCAAGAAAACTGGAGTTGCCATGCCTTCCTCCAGGGAATCCTCCCCACCCAGGAATAGAACCTGAGTCTCTTACCTTCTCCTGTATTGGCAGGTGGGTTCTTTACTGCTCGTGCCACCTGGGAAGGCTCCAGACCCATGTACCTTAATCAATTCTTCTAGGGGCACATTTTCTCCTAAGACATTCTATAATTTAGTATAAATTTTATCTCTTTCCACAGATTTCTTTTAACCCTTTTTGAGGTATATTCCATCTCTGTGATACATGAAATTTTGTTTTATTTAACACTTTATAGTATCTTTCTTTTCTCTTAAGTCCTGTAACATATATTAATGTCTCATTATTTCTACCTCTGCTAATGGAGTTTCTGACAACAAAGTATGTCCCTGGAACACATCCTCTTCTGTACCAGTAGAATAAATATTCTGAAGAAGAGTATGATAAAAGTACAGCTGGGATCTGTAGGTGAGGAAGATAAGTGATAAAATAGGAAAGAAAAAAATTAAAGGATCAAAAAAATTGAGTATTACAGAAAAAAATTACAGCTACTGCTCTACATTTTCATGGAAGGCTCTACAGTTTATTATAAAACTGAAAATCACTAAAAATCAAGACATTAACAAAACGCCAATGTAGGAATTGTGCACATTTTAACACAGTAGTTTCAGACATGAAAAATAACTTTTTAAGAAGTCACTTAACATTTTCACTTTATAACACTTATAAAAAGAAATTAAAAGACAAGGCATATACCACTCAGCTTGTAGCACAGATTCAATCACTAAATGGTCTCAATATTGCTGCCTAGCTTCCTCCAGAGTTCTCTGCTACGAGTTAGATCTGCCCCACTGTATTATAGGAGGCATCGTGAAAACGGTATAAAATAGCAGTTTAAGACGATTAATCTAATTCAGTCTCACTGCCACTAAAGGTCATTAAATGACACCTCCCAATGGAATGCCAATGAACTCAGTGATTTTTGTTCAGAATGAAGCAATTAAACCGATCGCTGTAAGGACTATGGTTGATGACTAAGAGTTTGTGACAGCTATTGATATCATCTATTAAAAATAATAGAAAAGAAAATTGGGGGAAAGGGGGAGTAAGGGTCAAGTATATAACTCTGCGGGACAGCTGTGTTCATATATAAAACCGTGTAAAGGTCTGCGGGTAATTTTAGAAAAAGTCTACTACAGCCCTGATTCCAGAATCCAAATTTCAGTATTTTTTTTCCCCCAGTAACGAAAAAATCCAGTCCTGTAACAAAGTGAAGTACTTTTTCTTTCCCCCTGAAATACTCGGGAAAAGTAAAACAAGGAAAACATCAACTATCCTCAGCTCTTCCCTCTCATCAGTATTTGCGAGGAACCGGATTGCTTAGCTCAGAGGCTCCAGTAAGAGGAATCGGTCCGTCCAGGACCCTAAGTCATAACCTTTCTGAGAGGATGAGCTCTTCCCACTTGGACGTTATCAAAAGGATATCCCAGTCGGGTTCATGGGCAAGGCACATCTAGGGCTCTCCTCCTCCCACTTAATTTAAAAGTATAAGACAGAGCTGTTTCCCAGGGCTTCGGTTAGGGCAGGGAGGAGAGGCGACCCCCGCCAAATCCCGGGGGCAGCCCCGTCGGCTCCTCCGCGCTCACCCAGAACCGCCCAGCAAAGAAAGGGCTCCGAAGGCCTCTGGCCCCGCACAACGGGCAAAGGAGGTGGTAGCATATGCAGCCCGAGAACCCCGGGAGCCCAGCCTCCAGCAACGAGTCCTTGCGGCCCGACGCCGCTCCCGGGGCGCGCTTCTCGCGCCGACCGTTTGTATTCGGAGCACCGCGGCAGGACCTTCAAAGCTGTCGGCTCCCCCATGTCCCTGGATTCTCCGCCGCAGATTCCACAGAATGTCTATCCAGAGCCCTTGGAAGACTCGTCCTGCCGAGAGGTTTTTCTACATTCTGTCAGATCCCAAGCTGCAGACTGGAAGTCTGCCCAGTTTTGAGACTCAGAGGGGCTCGAATTGGGAAATGAGAAGCCGAGACCCTGTGACGAATCGTAGACCATGGAGATGAAAATACTTTCTGAAGCCTCTGAACCCTAACGTCACTTCCGGCAACAATAGGAAACGTCAAAACTCGGCCGCTGAGTGGGCTGCAGCTTGAGGCTCTCTGAGTTCGGAAGGATCCGGTGCTGTTTTTGGGATTCTCCCTCACCTCACCTCCACCAGCGTGAACAAGTGAAGTTTGAACCGGCTTCTCCATGGCCTGGGCGCCCGTTCCCGGCTGAGTCGTTTTCTTTTTGGCTTGAAAGCCCCCGCCCAGAGGCCGATTCGTCGCGGCGGCGGTTGGATCGCAGGTCGCTCAGGTAAGGGCGTCACCCTACATATTGCATAGCTCTTGAGTCTCTTCCCTGTACACCCCTACTTAGCTTCTCGGAAATAATGACAACGGATGCTTACCAGTTGGCAGAAACTTGCCAACCTGTAAGACTTTGGGGCCAATGACAGTGCAAAACATCTTGAGTGACAGCGGTGCTGGCTAATTAAAATGAGGAATCCGTGTCAGGAGGCGGGAGTAGGTGTGTACTTGTATTCCTAGGTCACTGGGGTGTAGGTCAACTTGGGACCCCAGGTAGGAGCCGGCTTCAGTCTGAAATAAAGCCGTGAAAAAGCAGAGGTTACTCTTCTAACCTAGATGTAGCTTTTAAGTAGAGTGGGTTTGGGGGGAGTTCATAAGCACAGTTTTCGATTTTTTACATGCTTTCCAGTAACATGAATGCAAAACACTCACATACAGGTAATGTTACGATGGATTGCTAGTTGCTTTAGCTGTTAAACTTTGATTATAAACTTGGAAAATTCTTAATTTGTCGTCTCGTTTGTTTCTCTGTGATTGGGCTCTAGTTTCTTACATGGTGGCTGCTCAATTAAATATTATTAAAAGTGGATGAAATCACAAATGGATCCCAATCCTCAGTCAATTAAGGGTTTTACTTTAGGTTTTGTGTATATTTAGCAATTTAATCTTTGAATCTAGTTCTTTTAACAAGTGGAGTTTTTATTTTCAGGAATCCCAGATGTTTCTCTCCATATCAATAGGTCATGAACTTTATTACTGCCAAGTGAAGCTAATTTAGTTTTCCATTTCAGCTTTCCTTGTTTTGTTTTGTTTTTTTTAAATTTGGAGTTGGTGACCATATTTCTGGGATAGGAGGGATTTTTTACCACCTAAGAAAATGGTTTACAACATTGAGAAGATATCAGAATGAGAAATGTTTTATTCTATTTTCAGGTTGAATAGGAAGCTTGCAGGTTTTATCCAGATAACTTGACAGTTTGTCTGAGGTGTTGTACACAGTGTGGCACCTGGCTTTCCCTCAAGTGAGCAATCTAAGAGAGCGAGCACCCAAAACTCTCTCTAGTCTTTTATAACCTAGTATCAGAAGTTGCCTCCTCTCATCACTACTGCCAACTGCCATATTCTTTTGTTAGAAGTGAGTCAGTAAATCCAGCTCAGTCATTGTGGAAAGGATTACACAAGGGCATAAATCCCAGAGTGCAAGGGTCTTTAGGAGCCATCTTAGAGGCAGCTTAACACAGTTACCCTGGCTGATAACTTTTAGGAGTTAATAGGAATAACTGAGCAAAATTATATCCAAGAGAAATGCCTGGTTGTAATGAAACAGGCCAACTTAGACAAGGATTTTCCTCCTTGAAAAGAGTTTTTTTTTCCAAGGGGGGAATTGTGTAGGGGGTCTTTTTTCCTACTGATTACATAAAGAAAGGCTTATTGTTTTTCTTGGAAAACTGCTTGAGAAATGGCATGTGTGAGAGGAAGGTTTGTGTTTTAAGGATATATATGAGCAGAGTACCTCATAACTGGAGATTGTGTATTCCTTACCGATTGCCATTTTTCATAGTTGAAATGATTTCAAGATAAACATGAGCAAAGATAGTTTTTAAGGTGGAAAGAAGTTAGGAAAGGCTAGAGGTAAGCCTTTCTAGTGTAGAAAGAATATGGCTTCTCTATGTTGGTATGAGAGCAAATAGAGATAGGAGAGGTGTGTCTGAGAACAGAAACACATCTGTGTGTTTGTCTTTAAGCATTATTAGATGTCAGATTACATTCTTTCAGCACTACTGGACACATATCACCAGCACAGTTTTTGTCAGTGAACCAAATAACCTTATTAGACATGAAAGGTATAGGCTTCGGGGTTTATTATTTTGGCTTTGAGTCACTATAAAATTGCCTATGCTTCTTCCAGTTTTGAAAGATGTTGTCAATCCTTAGTAAAGCATTGTTCAAGTTTATCTTTTAAACTTCAGGTGCTTAACACTAGCCATTGTAAATTTTCAAATTGTAGATTTGGCCTTTAAAATGGTGCTCCCTATCAAGTTAACATACTTCATTTATAGTAGGATATAGCCAATTAACTAATATACTTTCAGCCCCTTAGATGTCTGCCAAATTTTAAAGAGGTGCTTGCAAAAATAACACAGTTGAAATACTTCATTCATAAAAATATTTTATGGTAATAACTAGATAAGCTAAACCATGCATCATAATTTCTTATACCTATGATCAGTTTAATAGGGAATATTTTGTGTGTTTATTGTGCCTTTGAATAGGTTAAAAATAGTTATTTTCCTTACTTCACAGTATAAAAGCAATGAATTACCAAGAAATTATCTTTTCTTTGATCACAGAGCATTGAAGTTAGTCATTCAAATTTACAAATTTATCGTTCATTACTTAACCAACGGCTATATACAAGTCTGTCTTTTTCCCCTACATTTTGATTCAGATTTGAAAATTGAGGGTAATCCATTGGCTGATATGATAACGTGTCAAAATCATTAATATGAAGTCTATGAATTATTTGTCTAACTATGTTGCATTTTCAATGATTATTTTACTTAATATTTTAAAACAACTTTAGTGAAATACATCCACTTCTAGAAATTTATGTTTTCCATTTATTTTTTTTCTCATGGTTTTGTTTTTCTGATATTTATTGACATGGATTCTATGGTAAAACTTGAATGAGTTTATATTCTATTTAGGGCAAATGTTTTTATGATGGAGAGATGAAAAAAGATATTTGATTTCAAGTTTAGGCAGCAGTTTGGTTTAGGTCTGTGATCAGCAATTTGTGTATTCTGCAAGAACAGGTTGCAGAGGATTTCATAAGCTATTTGAAAGAACGAACACAATTTCAGCAAGTGAGCCATGCTTGAAGAACCCCTATTTGCTTATGCTGAGCAGTAATTTGTAGAAGTCACGAACATAGGGAAAAGAGACAGAAAGGACTAATGCTAAATACACATGTACATGCACACACTTCCATCTCTATCACCTCTTCATTTTGTTTTAATTTTTCAGATTTTCTCATATTTAGAGGATCACAGAATTTTATAGCTAAAAGAGAATTTAGAGATCGTCAAGTTTGAAACTCTCTTTATAGGTGAGGAAAGTGAAACTTTGAGTATGTGCCTTGTAGTCACAAGTTGAAGGAGCCTGAATAAAGCACACATTTTGTGTTAGTCTGTTTTCACTGTTAGATGTTTTCTCATCTTACTTCTGACTTTTCTATTGGCTGCTGTCAGTATTTATTTTATTTTAAGGGCTTCCCTGGCCCTCCAATGGTTAAGACTTTATGGACCCAAATGCAGGGGTCACAGGTTGGATCCCTGGTTGGGGAACTAAGATCCCACATGCTGCAGGGCATGGCCAAAAATAAAATTAAAAATATATTTATTTTATTTGATACTTTGTCTTTATTTGTATAAAAATATGTCAATGACAATGACAGTTGTTGTTTTGTTTTTTTATTTCCACAACTCTGATAAGAGTGGCCTTGTGGTCAGCGGGCATGGAGTGTGCTGTGCCCTGAGGGTTGGGAATGTGCTGCCGTGATCACTGCTGATACAACTGGGTCGAGTAAAGGGTGCAGTTAAACAATCAGTGCAACTAAAGGATAATTCTGGTGAGAAATTCAATAAATTTATTTTACTCTAAAGTTAAAACAGACAGTGGAACATCTCTCTGCAAAAGAAGCTGAAGAAATAAGTGAAATTGAATAAGCCCCCAATTCTCTGCTTTTTGGTTACATTTTAAGTGACGTATCTTAATTTTTACACTTGTTTAGATACCATTTGGTAACATTCATTACAGAATCAAATTAAAGAGCAGGAAAAAAAAAAACCTTCAGAAAACAGTGATATTGTAAATCTTTTTTGAATTAAAAAAAACTACAAATGGTATGCCTTTTACTAACAAAAAACTGCTCTTGCAGGACCAGATCTTTAAATTTAATGAGTGGTTTTTTTTTTTTTTTTATGTGTTTAATGTACCCTGTGACCTCTTAGTACTTAGCTATTTCCCTTTTCTCCTTAGAAGGACCTCCTTGTGGACTTAGCCTCCTTCATTTCTCTACAGTTGTTGCCTTTCAAATTTAGAAGTGTGTTTGGTTATCAGGTTTTTTTTTTTTCTTTCCTCTTTTTCCCCTTCTCCTCAGTCTGTTTTAAACTACCTTGGTGGTCTGTTCTTTTGGAAAAAGAGAAATAAATGCCGGGGCTGCCAATTTGGTTATAAATGTGGAAAATATTTTCTCACAGAATCTCCCATGTTCTTATGCAATCACATGATAACACTTAGAAAGTAACTAAAAATCTAGTTACTTCCTTGTTGGAAAAAAAATTGAAAATTTCTAAGGCAATATAAAGGAGTGAATTTCCTCATCTTTAAGTTTTAGATGTGTGTTAAAACAAGATAACTCTTTTGGTACACAGAGTTTTAGATCTTTATCTGAGATAGGAAATTTCTTATTTGTAAATCCAACTATTTAGACATTTAGGAAATATTGAAAACTAATGATTTATAATGAGTATTTAAAGTAGCTTATTCATGTCACTCACCACAGACTGGTGATTTAACACTGCTTATTCAGGAAGACACTTTATAGAATCTCCTTTGCGTCAAATGAAAGTGTTTAAAGCAGAATGCTTTTCTGAGACCTCCAGACTCCTTTGTTCTCTTCCCATCTTCCCCTGTGTGTCATCCATCCATCTAAATGGTGTATGAACCATTCTTTATCACGTGTAGTTGTTTCCACAGCGTGTGCTATTTGAATCCTTAGTGCCATAGAATTACTGAAAGCAGTAGAGCAGTGTGTTCCTTTAGAATAATACTTAATTTGATGTTTAACTTGTTGCATAGGGATGTTTTGATTAAAGATGATTAATATACTTTACAGATAATTTTGTATTAGATATACCAGTAGGTATTAATAAAACAATCTTTAGCATTCTTTTGTGGAAAAGTTCTACTCTTTTGAAAAGAGAGCAAGATATTATAATAACAGAAAAGTATTGTTCTCATAAATGTTAATAATTAACTTGATAGAGCTTTTGGTAATTAATATAATCTATGCAAAGAGTTGACTCATTGGAAAAGACTGTGATGCTGGGAGGGATTGGGGGCAGGAGGAGAAGGGGACAACAGAGGATGAAATGGCTGGATGGCATCACTGACTCGATTGTCGTGAATCTGAGTGAACTCAGGAAGTTGGTGATGGACAGGCAGGGAGGCCTGGCGTGCTGTGATTCATGGGGTCGCAGAGTCAGACACGACTGAGCGACTGAACTGAACTGAACTGATGCTGCCTTCTAAGTGGAAATGCTTTTGTGCTGTTACAACAGTTACGTTTAGACTGCCACTGTATCTCTTTTTTTAAAAAATGAAAATTATATCTAAAATATGTCAGAAAAGTTTCTCAGATTTTTGCAAGAGAAAAGGGAATGAGTCAGGATATACATACTGCTTGACAATTAAAAGATGCCTTTATATATTCAATATATTATCTCAGTTAAGACTTATAGCAATCCTGTAATATAGATAGGAGTGATTTCCTCCATTTTACAGGAAACCAAAGATCAGAAACCTTGTTTGAAATATCTAAGGTCACACAGCATATTGTGTAATTGGAACTCCAACTTTAAATTCACTCTCCAGAATAGCTGTGTCAAGAAAACCTACACAGTTCTCTCATGCAGACCTCATATAGGCCACATTCTCTAGTCTCAGCATAATAAAACTAGACATTAATTTTAAAAACCAGAAGGCCTTTAGATTAAAAAAAGAAAGAGCTCTTTTAAATTATTTGGTCAACGTGTAAAAAAAAAGTACTATTGTTATTGTCACTGTTATTTTAATAGAAATAAGGATAGTAGTTAGGAGATTAAACAACTGATGATTTTTTAAAATATTTTTAAAATATTTTAAAGAAACTAGATCATTCTCACAAATTTGAAATATTATAAAATTATTATATTGTAACTTTTAATATTATTAACATTATAAAATTATCTCCAGCAATCAAAATTAAATCACATTATTTCCTGTACTTTGATTTTTAATGAGTAAACCACTTTTAATGTAGTTTGCATTTATGCTGTTTCTTTATTAGACCCAGGAATAGGCACACATCAATTCTTCTGTATTTATACCTCTACTCGATTATTGATACATCCTAAGTAAACAGTCTACACATTATTATAACTTGTATGCTCAAAGATTTGTATTCCTTGATTCTCTCTTCTTTGATCTGTATAGTGTGTTCCACAAAGTCAGAGGTGATTCAGAGGTCATAGATTTTTAATATGGATTTCCTTAAATCTAAAATAGTTCAGTTCAGTTCAGTCGCTCAGTCGTGTCCGACTCTTTGCTATTTGTCAGATGTCACTAGACTTGCTGTGTCCTTGGTCACCCTCTTTAGAGTGTTATTAGAGTGTCTAGTTATTTAAAGAACTTTATTGTGACATCATTTATATATTATAAAATTCACTTGTTTTAAGTGTACAGTACTCTGCCTCCCACCTTTTTTAGTTAATTGTAGCTACACATGCAGTTGTGAGGAATATAGCAAGAGAGCTCTTGAACACTTTGCTTAGTTTCCCTGAGTAACGTGCCATATTACAAAATCATAATATACTGTCATAACCAGGATATTGAAATTAACATTTCTCACCTATCTTACTCAGAATTCTGCAGTTTATTTTTGCTCACATGTGTATGTGCATGTATGAGATTCTGAGCAGATTCACATATCCAGTACCACAGTCAAGATACTGAACAGTTCAAACACCACTGGGATCCCTGGTGCTGCCATTTAAAAATACAGCCACTTCCCTTCTGGGTAGTGATGCTGAATATCTATCATGTGATTATGTACCATTTGTGTATCCTCTTTGGCAAAGTATCTGATCATGTCTTATGTCCTTTTTTAATTGAATTGTTTGATTTTTTCTTTTTTTTTTTTGGCTGTTGTGTTTGAGATATTTTCTCTCCATCTGTAGCTTGTGTTTTTGTTTTCTTCATATGGACTTTTTAAAGAGCAAAAGTTTTTAATACCGATGAGACTGACTTTACCAACTTTTACTTTTATAGATTGTACTTTTGATGAACTCTTTGCCTAGATGTAGACCCCTAAGATCTCCTTCTCTATGTTTTTCTAAAAGTTGTATTATTATGTTTTGCATTTAAGTCTATGATCTATTCTGATTATTTTTTGAAAGATGTGAAATTTAGATAAGGTTGATCTAATTCAGTTTTGCTTGTTGTTTACAATTTAAAGATTCATTCAGTCAACAAATATTGCTGAGTGCTTTGTAGGTCTGAGGCACTGTGTTTGGTACTGGATTTTTCCTTGTAGCCTATTGTGTTGAATCATTCCCCCATCTTAGTACTTACAGGCAGTTCTTACTCTACATGGTACCATATAAACTGAAATGTGTGCTTTTTAGAACCATGGCCTTGCTGTATAAAGTCTCATAGAACTGTTATTAAGTAGTTAGCATGGTCCTGTACAAGGACTACCTGTGTATATATTTTAATTTGTATTTCTTACAGTAATAAAGCACAATATGATAGGTGAGTCCCAAAATTATTGTTGTTTTAAGGAACATATGTTTGAGTAATTCATATTTTATAATCAAGAAATATGCTTAAAAATACAGATCTCAACAGTTGTAAATTGATTTCAGAGATCTAACAAATTAGCATTCTATACATAAAGCTCTTTATAATTCAGGTTCCTAGAGATGTGAAAATGTCATAAAGATCTATAGTAGAAATTTCCTGTTAATAAATTTAGTTTGTGATACTGCAAAAAGGACTTTTGATATGTTGAATCTTCCCATAAAGTCATAAAGTTTCCATTTCTAGAAATATATCTGTAGTGATTAAAGATGATGATAGTACTGATACTGAATTGCCAATATGGTCTCTCTGTTATCACTGACTGATGACTCTATACTTGACTTTATTTGCCAAACTGTGTCAATCTAAGCAAAGTTAGTTTCTTCTAACTTTATATATTTACTAGATGTTATTTTTCTTTCTCCTAGCAAAAGTAAATGGCATCTCCAAATTCACAGATCCTAAGTTCATGAAATTTAGAACCAGGATTGTAACTGTTCAGATCATTATGTCCAGAATAATCAGGTATACTCTGAAATGGAAGAACCAAAATAAGAGTTATCCTTTAAAGGTGGTTGAATGGTGACTACAAAACTACCTGTGATGGTAAATTACCTATGTGTTAGGTTCTCTTAACCCCTCTAAGTTCTTTGGAGTAAGAGTTATTCACTGTTTTCCTGATGAGGAAAATAAGGACCACAGACTATAGTCCAATCAGATTCTGTGTAGGAGTTTGAAGTAGATCTTTTTTCACATCAAAGCCTATGTGCTTTCCACAAGAACAGTAGCTTGAAAGAGAAACTGCAGCTGGAAGCAACGGTGGAGGTAATAAGCAGCTGCAGAGGTAAAAGAGATGAGAGTTAGTGATGAAGAAACAGATGGTAAATTGTCTTTGCCAGTTCTGCACATAGGGCTCAGTGGTTAGGAATAAAAGCTTTGGACTCAGACCTGAGTTTGAATCTCTAGTTTTCCACTTGTCAGCTCTGAGATTTTGGGCAAAGTTGCTTAACCTCTCTGAGTCACTATTTCCTCAGCTATAAAATAGGTAGAATAATATCTAATATCTACCTGTTAAGGTTGTTTTCAGGACCAAAATGGCATAATGTAATTAAAACTTCCACAATGCTTGGCACAGAGTAAGTGTTAAATAAATTGTGGTTTATAGTACAAAAATAATATTATTGTTTAATATTTGTTATTAAATATATTCAAAATATTGTGTACATAATATTACACACAAAAGAAGGGAACACAGCCAGTAATCCCAAGCCTTAAATCTGCACACACAAAATTAAAGTGTTTTCCCCTCTACTTTCTTTAAGAAACATTTCTTCTCCCTTTAAATAAAAATTTTTATCACAAATGGCAAAAATAATTCTTACTGTTTTAATGTTTGCCTTGACAAGGGTTGCTTACTACTCTTAAACCGTGATGCTGAACTTTTATCTCCTTAGTGATGGTTTTCAGTCTGTATGACACTAAACTCAAAGAACAGTACTTCTTAAACTTAGTGCACATCAAACTCAGTTATTTTCCAATTTCACATGCTTGGATTCCTCAATGAGAAGATTTCTGTTTACAGAAAGTTTGTGAGATTAATAAAAATGATTGGTGCATACCTTTTATCCTGGTAGCTCAGACAGTAAAGAACCTGCCTGCAATGCAGGAGACCTGAGTTTGATCCCTAGGTCAGAAAGGTCACCTGGAGAAGGAATGGCAACCCACTCCAGTATTCTTGCCTGGAGAATTCCATGAACAGAGGAGCATGGCAGGCTACAGACCATGTGGTCACAAAGAGTCAGGCAGGACTGCCAGACTAACACTTTTCACCTTTTACCCAGATTCACAAATTTTAAACATTTTACAATATGCTTTAACATTCTCTCTGTGTGGAGATTGACATTACTGTTTTTCTGAACCATTTGAGACTAGGTTTTATACGTTATGCCTTAACAATTCAGTATTTTTCCTAAGAACAAGAATATATTAAAAAGTTCATTTGGGTTTTTCTTTAACATCTAACATTACAAACTTTTTGATCAACGCAATATTCTGGCAAAGCCATTACACAGTTATCAAATTCATTAAAGTTAACATTCATGTAAGTATTTTTACCCAATCTTAGGCTGTATATCTAGTTTTTTAGTTATTCCAATAATGTCCTTTATAGCACTTCTTTTTGCAGTATATTATCCAGTCCACACATTGAATTTAGATGTCATGTTTTTCAGTCTCCTTTAATCTGGAATTATTCCTTTCTTTAGCTTCATGGCATTGGCAATTTTGAAGGAAAAAAAATGATTGTAGACTTGGGTTTCTCTGATATTCCTCATGATTAGATAAAGATTATACATTTTTGGCCAAAATACCGTATAATTGTTATGTCCTTCTCAGGATCCAGAGGCACGTAAGTTCAGAGGCACATATGTCTGTTTGTCTTTTATTGATAAAAGTTAAGTTTGAACACTTGGTTAAATACTATCTGATTTCTTAATTTCTTTTTGTAATTAATGAGTAATGTATAGAGGCAGATACTTTGAGACTCTGTAAACTTTCCATTCTTTATCAAACTCCACATTCAGCACTCATTGATAATTCTTGCCTGAATTATTTTTTCTATGATGATAGTAAAATGATAATTTTTCTAACTCCATATTATTCAGAATTTTACTATAATGAAGAGCTTTGCTTTCGTCTGTATGTGTTTATTGATCATCAGTGCAGACTCACTCATGGATTCTTCTTTATGTGATAATTGGAGTATCATTCTATAAGTTTTATTACTAAAGTGAAAGTGAAAGTCATTCAGTATTGTCAAACTCTTTGCCATCCCATGGAATTCTCCAGGCCAAAATACTGGAGTGGGTAGCCACTTCTCCAGGGGATCTTCCCAACCCAGGGATCGAACCCAAGTCTCAGGTCTCCCACATGGTAGGCGGATTCTTTACCAACCGAGCTACAAGGGAAGTCCAAGAATACTGGAGTGGGTAGCCTGTCCCTTCTCCAGCAGATCTTCCTGACCCAGGAATTGAACCAGGGTCTCCTGCATTGCAGGCAGATTCTTTACCAACTGAGCTATCAGGGAGCTATTTATTATTGTTTATTATATAAAGAGCTATTTATTAACAAAGGGCTCATCATTTTCACTCTGTAAAAATATGGTTTTGTCAAAACAAATGAGCTAACATTTTATAATTATCTGTGAAGTGAACTTTATATGTAATATTTAATATACCAGCCTTTTGAACTGTGTGTATTACTATTATAGTATATATAAATTATCACCTTAAATATGACAAAACCAGAGCTTAGACTGTATGTGTGTGTTAGTCGCTCAGTCATGTCCGACTCTTTGCGACTCCATGTAATTTCCTTCTGGAGTGGGTTGAACTGGAGTGGGTTGCCATTTCCTTCTCCAGGGGTCTTCCCAACCCAGGGATCAAACCCAAGTCTCCTGCATTGTGGGCAGGTTCTTTACTGTCTGAGCCACAGGGGAAGTAAATTCCCCAGAGTCCTGTAAGTGCTGACCAATGGAGTCAGGACTTGAACTCACGTGTCTGTTCAGCGTCAGAGTCCTTAATACCATGCTCCCTCTGTGACGTGCTTCACAACTTCTGCAATGGATCTCATGTCTTTTTTAGTTTAATCACTTTTCTGACAGTTTCATCCACATGCCACACACCTGTTACCCTAAGGAAGACTGGGAGTAGGATGGAACACTGTGGACACCCTTTCCTTTCTCCAAAGGAGAAATTTATGATATTAATCCTTCTCAAGTGATTTATCATGCTGCGTTCTTCCCCCGAATCCAGAACTGCTTTAAAGGGAAAAAGACATCCCACAATGGTAATTTGCAATATTATTTAGCAGTAGAAGATGCAGTTTTCTTTGTCTGAATCATGTGTATAATGTGCCTCAAACCTCCACCCTCCCCATTAACTTTTTTTTAATCCTAAGAACCATCTGCTGGCTTTACCTCTTTTCTACCTGCTGGATGCTTTCTGAGTCCCTTTATCCAGTGCTCTATTTAAATGATCCCATTTAAGTCCAGAGCCTAGGGAAATCACCCTGATTCTGCGTTCCCTAGCAACATCCCTGAGAAGAATAACAGCTGCCTAACCATATGCCACCATAAAGAGGTAGGGAAGTACGTACAAATTGACATTAGATGCCTTAAATCTCCAGACTTCAGACATCATAGTCATCATATTTGATTATTTACCTTTGGTAGTGCAAGTGCGAAAGAGAAGAATAAATAAAATTATCTAAAGTGACAACAGATATACTGTGGATGAGCTTAGCAATCAATTCAATTTCTAGATATGTTCTTGCTAAGATCAGCAGAGAAATGGCTATGATAAAATTTTTTAAATGTTTATGAGTCTTGTGTCAAAATTAAGCTGTACTTATGTTGTAATATGACAGCATATTTAAACCTTAAGGAAACTTAAAGTTCTTTCCAAGTTTTTTGTTGATATTCTGTACTTTTTTCATTGTTAATTTATTGTCCGTGGTTTTGCTTCTTCCAGAATGTCTTATAATTGAAATCACACACACAATGTAGCTTTTTCAGATCAGCTGCTCTTACTTAGTAATATATATTTAAGTTTCTTCTGTATCTTTTCATACCTCATTTCTTTCTAGCACTAAACATTCCTTTGTCTGGATATATCACTGAATTTATCCACTCACCTACTCAAGGACAATTTGGTTGCTTACAAGTTTTGGTAATTATGACTAAAGCATGTGCAGGTTTTTGTATGAACATGAGTTCTCCACTTATTTGGGTAGATACCAAGGAGCATGAATGCTGAAGCATATGGTAAAAGCATGTTTATTTTTGTAAAAAACTGTCAAACTGTCTTCCAAAGTAACTGTATTGTTTTTGAGTTTCCACATCTTTCCAGTATTTGGTGTTATCAGTTTGGGATCTCAATCATTCTGATAGAAAATAAGAATTTAATTATTATAGCTTAAGTACTACTTTAGGAACTGCTACCATAATGGTAATATGTGTTATAAGGAGGAAAAGTTACTACCTTTTTTAGTTTCTTTGCAAAAATACATTATCCTACATTTAAAAATTATTAATATGTTCCTTCTCTCTTTACCTCCCCCTTCCTCCCCCTACCCCACCCAATCTCTTTATAGCTTAAGCTTTTGGATTTCCAAGGACGAAGAGTGAAAAATTATCCTGGACTGTTTTTCCTGTTTTAATCAACAAGTAGTCATTATCCAAATAATAACCAACAATTCAGTAAATATACATGCTTTTTTAAATATTGAAAAAATAGCCTTTGATCTTCTTTCAAATTCCACTCAGTTTTCAAATTTATTTGAAATATTTCCATTTTCAAAAATTATTCCTGATAATTTTCAGAATTTCTGGTCACCAGTAGTCTGGGGGAGAGGTTGCTTTTTTATATTTTGATTACTACTCTTTATTGTAAACAGCCAATTAAAACAAAACCATATTTTAAGGTTAGATCATGCAATGAAATTTAATGATTTTGAACAAAAACCAGTTTCTTCCTCCAAACTTTTTGGGTTTTTAAAACAGGAATATTTTATTTGTAAAAGAAATCTTGGAAATAATTTTTTATGTTAGTTAAAAATACTTCCTGTTTTCATTTTTCTCAATGAATTTATTTGCCCTGGAAAAGTTACTTATTTGCAAAACCAAATGAAATGGAAAGGCTAGACCAGTAGCCTTCTAAATATTTGCATATGAGGAAGTCTGGTATTTGTAACAGATAAATGTAGAGCTGCTCTGGTGGGAGGTGGAGTGGAGGCAAGAGAGACTGGAGCACCCCCTCCCCTTCTGCCTTTTCCCAGGGACCTCTGAGGAGTCCATAGGACCATGTGGAGAAGAACTGGAAAATTGATTTTAAGATTTGTATTTAAAGCAGCAACAGAACCAAATAGTCATCACTGAGCTCTTTATGGTGGAGATCTAGGTGTCTAATTTATAAGGTTTCTGAATTAGACTTCAGGGCCTATGTTACATTTTATTACAGCCAACAACTTAAGAGCAGACTGGCAAGAATTAAACGAAAAGCCTGTTTCACAGCTGTTATGCATCTGGGAATTTGGTTAAAAGGGGCTAGCTTAGCTTAGCCTGGGTTGTGATAAAAAGCAGTGTGTAGGACCTTTTAAATGAAGTCCTGTGCTCTGATCAGAGTTATATTTAATACTGGCCCATAAGTCCACATAATTATAATTTTGTAAGAGTCTTTAGGACGTCAGTAACTTTTAAATCTTACCTTGTGAAAAATGATTATGTCACCTGTGGATTTTAAAAGCAGTTAGCAAACCGAGATAAAGGTGATAATCAAACCAAATAGTTCTCCATATCCAAGTTTCATACTTACAATGTTCTGACTGTTCTTTGTAATTTGCTATTCCATTTAATATGTTTTAATGAGGCATGTTAATTCTGATAAACGAATGCTTCGTGTAGACCTGTCGTACTGCAGGGAAAGGTGGATTACTTTCTTAATGGAGCCTTACTCCATTCTGGCTTTTCTCCCAGGCTTGCAGATGGGTCAGGGGCTGTGGAGAGTGGCCAGAAACCAGCAGCTACAGCAGGAAGGCTACGGTGAGCAAGGCTACTTCAGCAGAGAGCAGAGCAGGAGGGTGGCTGCCAGCAACATGTCTCACACCAGTCATCGCAAACACGTCCAGGGGGGCATTGACATATATCATCTTCTGAAGACAAGAAAGTCTAAAGAACAGGAAGGATTCATTAATTTGGAAATGCTGCCTCCTGAACTAAGCTTTACCATCTTGTCCTACCTGAATGCGACCGACCTCTGCTTAGCTTCTTGCGTTTGGCAGGACCTGGCCAATGATGAACTTCTCTGGCAAGGGTAAGTTCAACTCACCATATTTGACCCAGATATCTCTAAGTATAACCTTGCCTAAATGCTTTTTTTTTTTTTTTTTGGAGGGTGGAGTGCTGCTTTTTTCCATTGTAATATTCCCATCAAACTTAATTTATGGTCCTATATTTGAACTTTGTAAAAAAAAAAAAAAGTTTATTTCTATGCTTATCAGAACTCAGTCAGAATATAGTTTTCATTTGGGATTTAAATCTAGATTGTTCATTTCTAAGAGAAACGCTTCCTTTATGCCTATATCTCTGACTCTTGATTTTTTTTTCCTTGATAAATTTAAAGGCTGGCTTTTTGGTTTTTAATTTAGGAGAGGTTCTGTTGCCTTTACATAGCTTAGTAATAAAAGTCAAAAGCTATGGGAATAGAGTAAAGAGGCTGTTAAAATATTGATAATTTTCTAAACAAGTTACTAAACTCCCTGTTGCAGAATCATCTCATTTGGCTGGGGAAAAAAATGCAATGATATAAATTAACTATGAAGAAGATATTCCCATGTAAAAGTGAATATTCTACCCACTTTCCTCAGAAATTTTGGTGTTACAGGCTGAGATAGTAACTTTCTTATTTTCCTGTAAGCTCGCTCTCTCTCTCTCTCTGTGCGTGTGTGTGTAAAAGAGAGAAAAGAAGGAAATTTGGAAGTTTGAGTCAAAAATCAATAATATCAGAAAGTGAAACTATGGTATCCATCCAGAATTTCTAGGAATTGTAACAAGATGAAAGGTTAGCTTTCAAATAATAACCAGTAGCTAATGCCCTTGAACAAAATTGGAAACAAGTGTCCCAATGTGTATTAATAGAAACAGTGTGTTTTGAGGTATTTTAAGTATTACAGATTTTGTAAAAAAGTCATGTTTAGCTCTGATAGTAAAGAACCAGTGTTTTAAAGCAATATCCTAACATATACTAATCTTAATGTTGCAACTTTTCATTTAAGTATTAAAGTTACAGCATTACAGTTTCTCCCTCTGTCCAGCAGTTCCCCCATCCCCCGCTGAGTTATATTTCACAATGGAGCACATAATTGTTTAATTCTGTTTAGACTCTTGGTTAGTACTGCAAGCTTGAGAGTAAGTTCCTTTGATTCAGATCCTGCCTCTACACAAATTAGCTGTGTGACCATAGGCAGCTTTTTTTATGGTGTCTGTGTTTATCTGTAGTGCCAAATCATAGGATGGTTGTAAAAATTAAGCAAATTAATACTATTACAATGCTTTAAATAGTGCCTGACATCTGTTAAGCACTTGGTAAATGTTAGCTGTTATCATTGTCATCATTAATGTTTAACTTCAGTGGGACTCGAATATTACTAATCTTTTTAATTCACATTTATTAAGTGTCAGAATTTGAAGATGTTTGTCTGTTTTACTCTAGTAAATAAATAAAACAAGCATAAAATTAAGCAGTTTATACTTCAGAGCTGTAAAATCCAATTTTATATCATTTCATATCACTGTTTTATCATGTATTACATCTTTAACTTAGAAGATTCAATCTGGTCATGTTTTCTCATTTGACTTTTATCATACTTCCAGGCTGTGTAAATCCACTTGGGGTCACTGTTCCATTTACAACAAGAACCCACCTCTAGGATTTTCTTTCAGAAAATTGTACATGCAGCTGGATGAAGGCAGTCTCACCTTTAATGCCAACCCAGATGAGGTAAGTGAAGAATTTGAACATTTGTAACTGTTGAACTTAATTGCTCCAACATAATACATTTGCAAGTAAAATTATAAGTCTCTGAACATGACTTTTGAATCACTGTGAAGCCCAGTATTTGGAGTAATTGCTGTATGACTCAGTCATTTCTTTCTTCCTTACTGTGTCAAGTACAAATCTTGCTATCTGCTCGCTCTGTATGGCAGCTTCCATGACGCACACGCAGCCATCGCCTACATTTGGTTGAGATACCACTGCATTATCAGTTGAGAGCACAAAATATATTCATCAGACTTTATCTGCAGCATTTTCTTCATTTCCTCATTTCCACTTCGTTATGATTATCAGAGGATACAAAGGATATTTTTCTAGTTCGTGACACATCAAAATATCTTTAAATAATGCCTTTAAAAATCTTAATCCCATGATAACATAGAAACAACTTATAGATTGTTATAAAAATTGCATAATTTTGCATTAATTCTCTGATTTTTTTCCTTAAGACAATAAGCAAATACAAATAAAGAAGAGAGAGAGTGGGAGAATCAAAAAGAACTTCTTGAAATGAATTAATTATTTAATCATTTCTTAAGATATGAGTGATCAAAATATGAAGACAGTTCTATTGCTGGCTCCCCTTCTCCCCTATTCTTATTTCAATATATTCTGGAAAAGTTCAGATTTGTAGAAATGTTTCCTATTCTTATAAATCTAATAGAAATTGTATAACACTCAGAACTATGACTTTTGGGTGGATCATTTAAGTCTTAGCCCCACGAATACAGCAAAGTATATATGTTATAAAGCAAATATGTTATAAAGAACAGATATGTTATATTTGTTCTCTTCTTTCACCACTTTTATTTTCAATGAATAGAAGACATACTTTTAATGAAAGTAGAATGATTTATTAGAAGTTAAAGCTCAAAGTATACATTTAAAACCAGTATAATATTGATGTTGTCAGTTTAAACAGGCATATGACTAGTGTTACAATAAGAAATATTTTGCATTAGTATCTTGAGTTATTCGAATGATGATTACTAGAAAATTGAGGCAGAGGGATATGGTGTTTTACTCTAGATATGTGGGAATCAGGAAAGGCAGCTATAACAGGCCTGTCTTATTAGGACTAATTTATCACGTCATGCTGGCTCCAGTCATGAATTATGCCAATGTTGAGCAAAACTGTCATCCCCAATTCATATCAGTTGCAAATATTACATTCTAAGGAAAGTGTAACTTGGTAAGTACTGAGTTGTAGCTTTTCAAAGTCAGAAAAGTTGGATGTAATTGCTCATATTGATTATGGTAAGTAGTCATTCCTTGCTAAAAGAGTACCATTTTTAAAATAAATTATAAAGCATCCTTTTTATGCAAAAATGAAACTATAGATAGGTCCTTATATACTAGAATATTATATGGGTAGTTTTAAATATCTAAATTGGAAAAGTTAGATGTCAAAATATGTTTCCATCTTTGCAGCTACATATATCAGACTGTAGAGTTCTTTTGTACCTCCTCTAGAGTGTTTGGAGGGGGGCAGAGAAAAGAGGTAAGATTAAAGTCCTCTTTATCTGACAATAAACTATAAAAGTCAAATGTTTGCTTAAAGAGGGGATTCAAGTTACTAATTAAAAATAAGATTTTTAGATCTTCAGATTTTTACTTATCCATCCTACCTCCCATTGTTATTGAGAGTTGGCTGTATTTTCTTTCTTTTACTCCCTGACCTGATTCAAAGATATCCTGGAGCATTCCAGAAGTATTGAATTCACTGTTCTGAAAGGGGCACATACTGTTGTCAGGGAGCATGGAACTAAACCATTCAAAGTGACTTTGGTTCCAGAATTCTGCTTCTGTACTTTTATGAACATCACCCAGGCTCTCAGCAAGCAGCTGTTGCCTAATAACAAAATCTAATTCTCTCTTTACCAGAGTACCCTTAGGACATAAGTAGGCATGGAAGGACATTGAACTACACTTGTAGGTGCAGGGAAATGAGGAGAAGTATATTTTAATTAATATTCTACACTTGCTTTCATTGACTGATAAATAATCAATGTCAGTTTGGTTGTTTAACCAACGAAAATATAATCAAAAGAGCATCCTAGTAGATGTTTTTATATAGAACTCACCTACATGAGTCATATTTCAGCCAGGTCTTAGAATGACTCTTGCCATGATTTTTTAGTGCTAGCAATCAGAAAGTACCTATGGAGGTTGATTATTTTTTCCCCCTCACTGGAGCACTGTCATCAGATGTATTATTTGGGTTTATTTAAGCCTGAGAAGTAAATTAATTACGTTCGATGTTATGTTTAAATGTAAGCGGTGTTTATTTTAAGTACCTGAGATAAGATGTATATAATTGTTCAGTATTGTAATAAATCTACTTTTCCATAATTTCTAGTTCTGTACTTAACATTTTGATAGCAAGCATCATTAAAATATTATAAAAATAAGAATACTTACAGCCACAGGGAGCAAGATTCTCCAAAGGACATCGTTCATGTCACGGATATGGGTAACCAAACTCCACAGCAGCTGCTGGCAGTGGCTCATGGGGTGGGGGAGAACTTCTGCACAGTTTGTGGTACGATTGTCTAGCACGCTGCTGTTATATGCATGACGTTGTGATCTCAGCTGTATGTAAAGTCTTGATCTTGTGCATGAGCTTGTGTACCTTGTGGCAGGTGACCACATTCTAGTAAAGGAATGTGCTAAAAACCATCTGTTTATATTAGGCCATATTTCCCCTGCATGTACAAGTTACGTGTGTGATTTTATTCCCCAGCATTATTATAATAAAGTAATTTTACTTATAAACCAGTAACTTATTCCACTGAGTAATAAATGTTTTCTTGACATAGTTATTTGTAAATTTAGAGGCTGAAATTGGTAGTGAACATGGTTTAACTTTATGTTATAGGCTTATTTTTGTTTCTGTATATGTTTATAAATTTTTAAAATAATATCCTCATTAAAGTGAAGTCACTCAGTCATGTCCGACTCTTTGCAACCCCGTGGACTGTAGCCCACCAGGCTTGTCTGTCCGTGGAATTTTCCAGGCAAGAGTACTGGAGTGGATTGCCATTTCCTTCTCTAGGGGATCTTCCTGATCCAGGGATCAAACCTAGGTCTCCCGCATTGCAGGCAGACGCTTTACCGTCTGAGCCATCAGGGAAGCACCAATATCCTCACTGGGGTCAGGTAAAGAAGTCTTTTTAAACACTATATAAGCACATTTTTCCTGTGTTCATGTAGAAAGGGCCACATGCATACAGTTATATGTATTTTATTGGACAGATCTGGGATAAAATCTATTATAAGAAACATTTTAAATTTTACCTACGCATATATTTTAGATGTAAATGTGTAAGCAAATTATTTTCAAGGGATCATCTTTTTGTTGTTGGACCAGGTAAAATATAAACAGGAAATTTGGAGGAGTTCTCCATTATAGAAAAGGACTTGGGTGTTTGTACTCAATTTTTACATTGTCTCATGTATAAAATCTTACCTTTTTGTTCCAATATACAGCACCAAAATGTTCATTGCCATGACTTCATACCATAGAAGCAGTGATGAACAGTAACTATTTTCCTGGAGGTAGAAAACTCTGATATCATCAGGAAGTACACATTTCCCAAATGTATTTTTTGGAATAATTATTCCACAAGATAATGGACACAGTCAAGAGATTTCCCAAGTCTAATAAATTTGATCATGATAAGTTACAATTAGTTGGCTTATTTAAAGAATAACTTTTCAAAGACTTTATAATATATTGATGCCCATTGTGAATATCTAAGAGGAAAGTGTTGTGAGTGAGATTTTTTGTCATAGTCTCTTTTTGGCGAGGTGGGGTGGAGGGCTATAAAGTAACATTCTGGGGAACACATTCTGAGGTATGCTAGGGTAGATTATCTGTAGTCTTAACTCTGTGTGAATGTGTTTCTAAATGAATTAATAAACCTGGATTAAATGATGGAAATACCCTATTATTCACTGACAGCTATATGATGTTTGTTTTATCTGTAATCTCCTTTCCTATTTAAAGTCTATGGATCTATAAGTTTTTGTTCTCTTTCCTTTGGTCTGATAGTATTAATTACAATAATAATAATAATAAAACAGAGTTGAGTCTAGACAACCAAGAGTTTTATTCATGTTCTATATTTTGATTGTAGTCAAACATGTTAAGTGTGGAAAATTAAGGGTAGGACATCAAACCTGTTAGCAATATTGTATTCAAATAACTACCTCTAGACACTGATTAAGTACTTGTGTCAATAACTTGGAACAGATCATTCATCAGCATACCCTTGGTGTCTCATTCTCTATACTAACTCTGTTAAATCTCCTGCAACAGGGGTATTCCCAGGGAAGATTGACAGGCCACAAAAGATGCTTTTTAGTTTGGCAAATGTGCCGCTTTTTGGGGTTTTATCCCAGCTCTGCAGGCCTTGAAGTTTGACTTTATCTTTTCACTGAAGTTAGAGCAGTCTCTTAGGAATAAACTTAAGCCATATAGTAGAACCTGAGCCAGTTTGACAGTCAGATGGGTGTACTTTAAACAGTGCCTCATAGCACAGAGAGAGAATGCCTAAGCTCTTAGCTAATGTCACAAACTAAAATGTGTCTAGGAATGATTGGGTCCTCACTCCCCTTCACTGTGCTGCTCTACTCAGTACCACATTTTATGATGTACCTTTAGTACCCACTTTCCCTGTATGGTTCATCTAGGTGTTTTTGGCTTGAAAGAACAAAGACCCTAATAATGGTTTAAGCCGTATAAATTTATTTGCTTCAGAAGACACCCAGGATGGGTATCCCAAAGTTGTTTCAGTGATACAGTGGGAGCTCAATGTGTTGACTGGCTACCACTACTCAAGGCATCACATTCTCATATGAAAGTACCCTCAGCACAAAGATCAGCGGCAAACTCCTCAAATTCCTTATGCTGATTAAGGAGAAAAAATTCTTTTCTGGAGCCTTCAGTATGCTTCTGCTCATGTCTTATGACCCAAACTGAATCACATGAACACCTCTAGACCAGTGGAGAACAGAAGAGAAAGGGTTATGCAATTGGCTTAGACTTAACATGATTTAGAAACTGTGGCTGAGATGCTAGAAGCAGTGAAAGAGCAAAACGGCCTTTGAGCAGGCTTCCAAGAGTCTGCAGCAGTGTTTTCACTAGTGAGCCACTCGAAAAATGTGTGATTCTGCTTCCCTTGTTCCTGGGGCTTTGCTGGTTTAGAGACATTAATAGTCAAGGCAAGAGTATCGACACCAGAGACACAACAATTCAAATTGCTTACAGAGACCACCCTCTTGCTGTTTTAGGTCCTCCTGCCACTGAACAAGTAGACCTAAAGGGAGGAAGAAAAGGTACAAGCGTAGATAATTATTCTGTGGTTGAAGTGACTATACTTAATTACCAGAAGGCAATAGTTACTGCTACACAGTGTGGAAAAACGAAAGAATATAAGCAGAACTCAGGAGAGTTCCTTCCAGTTCCACTATTGTGAAAGTTATTTTTTTTTAAATCCCTATAGTCCTAAATGGGTAGGATTTAAATCCCATCACTTAGATACCTCAATAGATAAAGGCCCTCAACAGCCAGCTCCATTCTTCAGGAGTTGAGTATAGATTATCGCAAGCTAATCATGTTGCTTTCATTCCCTTTGGCTTCCATGACATCCATGTAATGCAGCGCCAACCTATGAGATTGGAAGAAAGAATACTGTGTGCTGTCTGTGCACACGTGTACTTCTGGACATGGGTGTATAGGGATGGAGTGATAGAAACACCTCTGACCACCTTGCAGCCATGTAGGTTGTTAACACACCCAGAAAGACACACTGGAAAGAAAGAATTGGGTCTGTGTTCTGTGTGTGAGCCTAAAAATCCTAGAGCCTTAGTAATTTGGGACTTCTTATACGAGGCAATAAATCACTGTACATTTTTTGAATTGAGGTTCCTGCTCTTTGTAGTTAAAACCTACTAATGCTACATAATCATCATCACCCAAACTCATAGGAGTTTGACATGTAATTCTGAGCCAAGTTTTTTCAGAAAAAATAGACATTGCTGGTTCTCATTAGCAAATTAATTTTATCTTCAGTTTGCTGATGAGAATTTATTTAGAGCAAAAAGAGCTTGTTGACAATGAGAGGAATCCCTTACCATATATACCTTCTCTATAAAAAAATATATATATACTCAAAAGACCTAAAATGCTCTCATTCATTAGCAAAATCCCTTTACCTTGATCATCGTTAGAGTCAAAGTACAAAAAAACTCTGCCTCTCAGACACTGAATATTAATTAACCTCTGTCTAGATAACTTAATAACCTTCTACCTGGTACAGCTAGTCAAGTCATACTAAACTAAAGTTAGTCATACATAACTAAGCATTTAGTCATACTAAACGTTAAAACTGTCTTAAGGGCAACATGATGTATATGTCGGTATGTGCGTATGTATGTATGTTTCTGTCTGTTTCAACCGGATCTGTCATGTGTTGGTTTTGTCTGGTGTCTACTAGGTCAACTTTATTTTACACTTTGTCCTGACCCTGCTGTATCTTTGACCATCCTCCCATACCCTCCCCTGTCTCCCAAGTCATTCCCACACGTGGTTTAGAATCAGTCTGCAGAAGGACATTTATAGACTTGGCATAAACCTTTCAGAAGCTTCAGAGAAAATTAGTTTCCCAGGCCCCTTTCTAGTCTGTATCTAATTGAAAAAGATTCAGGACTAGAGTATTCCATAGTTTATTCATCACCCAAACCACCTGATGGGCTTTGCTTTTGTTTTCCTCTGTATGTTACGTCGCTCAGCTGTGTCCAACTCTTTGCGACCCCATGGACCATACAGTCCGTGGAATTCTCCAGGCCAGAATACTAGAGTGGGTAGCCTTTCCCTTCTCCAGGGGATCTTCCTGACCCAGGAATCAAACTGGGGTCTCCTGCATTGCAGGCACATTCTTTACCAACTGAGCTATGAGAGAAGCCCTCTGTATGTTATAGGAAGTACTAATTTGCTACTGGAGTAAAAGCATACTGAAATTAATGCACAGTGTACTGAGGACTAAGAATTAGAGGAAAGAATAAAATTAGTATATTTTAATTAGAATATTTTTGACACCACAGCACTCATACTTCATATTTTAAAATAGGAAATGCTAAAAATTAGGGAGATTTTTTTCTTTGTATGAATTTAGTTACCAATTTAGATAAATGTTCCTAGAAACTGCAGTATTGTATTTATAGTTTAAATACATTTCCAAGAAAATTCTGTTTGTCTTTTATTTCCTAATTATACCCTATCTGACCAGCTTGACACCTCTCCAGTGTTCTTCTTTATCTGATGTAATCACAGTTTCAGTGAAACTTGACATCGCTTTCTAGATTTAAGTTCTCAGCTTTACCATTAGAAGTAGTTGTCTCCCCTGAATGTCTTTCCTGAATTTGAAATTGTTGCTACCAGTGTCACAGTAGATGTCACTCAAATATGACGGCTTTATCAGAAATTGAAAGGACAATATTTCCTCAATTATTGGATATCATCAGTTGCACACCATCTATCAATTTAATTGCAGCTTTGAAATATGGAAGTATTAAAGAAACACTATGCATTTTCAACCAGCTAGTTATAGTGTACATTTATCCATAAGATTATGTAACGTTTTTCCCTTTCATAAGATTTTTAGAGATACCTTCTATATAATAAAAGTCTTAAGCTCTTTCTGAACCACTTATTAGCAAAAATATAAATATAATTAAATATATCATTAGAATGACATGTCGCTTTTTATTTTTGGAATAGTGATTTCAACCTTTATGAGTTTATAATTTGAGGTGTTCATGGTGCACCTATCTAACTCATAGGTTTTAGATATACTTTTTTTTCTTTTTTATGTTACAATTGTCTTTTCTCCCCGCTGTTTGAATTATATAATCCTTATAAGTTTACAGTTTCTCTTGAAAGTTACCTGGAAGCTTTATACAGAAAGAGTTGAGCATTCATTCAACAGATATTTATTAAGTATCTCTGCACTTCCTAGGCATATAACTTTGGCCTCTGGCAAATTATTTACACCTTCTGTGCTTCAATTTCCCCAACTCCAAAATGGGAATAATAGTAGTATGTATATCATGGAGGTGTCATGAAGATTTAATGAAATAGTATGTGTTAAATGCTTAGTGCTCACCAAACTGTAGCTTTATTTTATACTAGAAGCACAACTGCACACACCATAGTATCAGCAGCAGGTACTGCTCTAGGCTTAGGGGTTCTTTGTCTCCTGGAACTTTTCAGTTGTAGTAGATAAATATTTTACACCTGAGTAATGGTCCTTCATCAAGTATGTATCAGAAATACCAGCATCTTCCAGCTTTAGATAGTGATAAACTTTGCCTTTAATTTTGTTTTCTGACATGTGATGAGCAGTTTTTGCATATTTTAATAATAGTGTTATTAACCAGTAACTTTTTGGTTCAATGGTAATGCTTAATCTTTTAAAAGACATTTTAAGCAATAAATCAAGGTACATACAGCATTATGCTCAAATTTAAACATGTTTGGCTGAAATAGTGGTAGGATGAACAGAGACTTCAGTTACATGAAAGAGTATGCACATGTGATGACAACAAAACTACCATTTAAACCCCAACTTCTCTAGTAATAAGATTTGGGTTTTTGAAAAATCTTTTTTTTTTTTTAATGTGCTTTTAAAAGTATTCATTTGTTCCCAGTCAGGAAAGCATTTAAAAAGTCTTGTTTATTTGAAAATTGCTTCAGAGCTGGTAAAATATATTTATAAATGTATATTCCAGATAATATAAAATTGTAAGTTTTATTTATCAAAGTCTGTCATTTAAATAGCTATATATGTATGTGTGTATGTATATTTCTGTAAATGCGCATATGGCAAGTGAAATGTTTGTGTGTGATTTTTATAAAGCAGGAATTCTAGACATAACGTTAGTGCTTAAATGTGTCACTTTGTCATTAGTTTGAAGTGTTAGTAACCATACCTTAACCTAATAGAGATTTATCTCCATATTTTGATTAATGCTATCTTTTTCTAATTTACAGACAGATTAGAGATAGCTTTTCTAGAAACTTACATAGCCTACCAGCAATTTTGTCAATATAATTACAATAATGATTGCTATATTTAACTTTTAGTAGTAATTTATCTCCTCTTAGGACAGAAAGCAAAGAAGAACTAAAGAGCCTCTTGATGAAAATGAAAGAGGAGAGTGAAAAAGTTGGCTTAAAGCTCAACATTCAGAAAACTAAGATCATGACATCTGGTCCCATCACTTCATGGGAAATAGATGGGAAACAGTGGAAAACAGTGACAGACTTTATTTTGGGGGGCTCCAGAATCACTGCAGATGGTGACTGCAGCCAAGAAATTAAAAGACACCTAAGTCCTTGGAAGAAAAGTTATGACCAACCTAGAGAGCGTATTAAAAAATAGAGTCATTCCTTTGCCAACAAAAGCCCAGCTAGTCAAGGCTATGGTTTTTCCAGTGGTCGTGTATGGATGTGAGAGTGGACTATAAAGAAAGCTGAGCGCCAAAGAATTGATGCTTTTGAACTGTGGTGTTGGAGAAGACTCTTGAGAGTCCCTTCGACAGCAAGGAGATCCAGCCAGTCCACCCTAAAGGAAATCAGTCCTGAATATTCATTGGAAGGACTGATGTTGAAACTGAAACTCCAATACTTTGGCCACCTAATGTGAAGAACTGACTCATTTGAAAAGACCTTGATGCTGGGAAAGATTAAAGGCAGGAGAAGACGGGGGCGACAGAGGATAAGATGGTTGGATGGCATCACTGACTCAACAGACATCAGTTTGAGTAAACTCCGGGAGTTGGTGATGGACAGGGAGGCGTGGCATGCAGTCCATGAGGTCACAAAGAGTCAGACATGACTGAGGGACTGAACTGAAGTGAACTGAGTAATTTATCACTTTGGAAGTAACGTCATCTTCATGCAGTGGTCTGTCCCAGTGACGGGTGTGACTCCTGGTGACTCTTAGAACTCACAGATACAGCTTGCTTTCTGTTTGAAGCTGTTAGAACCAATGAATAGGAACTTTGTAGTGTTATTTGAAACCTTAGACAACGAAGTTCATGTTATTTTTGTCTGATGGCATTGCTTTCTCTCCTATGAAAAAGAAACAGAGAGATCTGTCCTCCACCTCGCCTCCATTTTTCCTGGACTCCATTAGAGATGATTTTCCATTTTTCTTTTTATTTTCTTTGAACTATCCCTGCTTTTTTTGAGTTTCCTGTTGACATTTTCTAATAGCCACAAATAATTTAGGGTGTAGGTGTGACTGTTCTTAGCAGTTCCTCAGCATTGTGTACTTTCATGTACCAAAAGCCCTCCATAAATTGTTTTCGGAGACTAAAATCCTTGCCAACTCAAACAGGTCCATGAGTAAGCTGACTTCAGTCCATATTCCATACTCATGACTTTTCATCATCTTCCAGACAGAATATGGGGTTCTGACCAATTCCAGTTAGAGAACTTTAAAAATTTGGTCAGAGCTTTTCCTTTAGTCTTTTCAATCTATTGACTAGATTAACGATAATTAAATTACCATGAGTAAAAGTATTGTGTGACATTTCTGAAGTTACATGCTGAAGGACAGTGTTGTACACCAGAGAGTGGCATAGCTAAACTTAGTGGGTAGAATGAAACGAAATGACAGCATAAAAACATGGATACCTAGCTTTAAAACTTGCCCTTTAAGTAATATAATCTTTATTTTACTTCAGCTAAAATACAAAGTGTTGATATTTTAATTTGCAGAATATATATCCCTAGAAGAATTTTTCCATTTTTCCTAGTGTTTTTTCCATTAACTATAGTGCCCATGTTCTCTAAATAAACAGGAAGAATGAGAAATTCTGCGCTGGCTAATATTAATAGATTTTACATTTTTATTGGCAATTATGATAGCACTAGAAAAAGGAAAAATAGTGTCAGAGCTGTCATCTTAGCCACTGCTGCTGCTATTTTCAAATAAGACAATGGGAATACTCTGACTGGGGGAAGGGCTTCCCCTGATGTGCTAACTTTTTTTAGAAATAATTAAAATTTTAAAATTAAAGCTTTTATAATATATCTTATTCTTATGTTTTTTTTTTGTATGAAAATGTTACATTTCAATTGCTCATTTCCCTGTGATTAAAATGTACACTTGACTATTAATAGATCAGTTCCATATTGAAACAAAAATTAGAAATCTAGATTGAAGTATTTCATTTTATAAATATTTATTGTTAAAATTTAAGGATTGTTATTCTAAAAGCTTTCAAATGTCCTTTTAAAAAGGAAATCAAATACGGTCTCCAGTTTGCTTTCTGTTGTAATGCTCAAAGGACAGATTTATTACCTGAAAAGTAGTAGCTGTAATACTTGTTTTTTACATTTTCTACAACAGCAAGTTTGAACAAAGCTAGTTAAAGCAAATTTTTTCACTAAATTTCTTTCCTAAGTTGTTCTTTAGGAAAACACATTAAAGATACTCCCTAGTATGTCAGTTTTGTTTTATTAGTAATTTTTTCTATTGATACCAACTGTTACACAATGTTTCTGCCAAGTGTCTGGGCCAATTGCCAGTACTTTCAGTACTAGTATTCAGCACTTAAAAAAATAAAATATTAAGACTTTATCATTTAAAGCAGTTTTAGGTTCACAGCAGAAGTCAGTACTTTACATGCCTAGTTTCCTAGAATTCACTTTGTCCCCAGATATATATTTTTTGGTTCTGAACATATATATAGTAGATTTTTGCCTTTGAAGTACACTATGGGTAGTAATGATTTTATTTTTAAAAATAGAGAAAAACATGTCGCTCGCTCAGTCACTCAGTCGTGTCCGACTCTGAGATCCCACGGACTGTAGCCTACCAGGCTCCTCCCTCCACAGGATGCTCCAGGCAAGAGTACTGCAGTGGGTTGCCATTTCCTTCTCCAGAAATAGAGAAAAACATGAGTTTAATACAATAGAAGAAAAGCAAAGGATGTATATCTTAAAACAGAAATGGCTGTGTGAAAGAGCCATTCTTACAGTAATAAGAAAATGGGGACTGAGCTTCATTCAACACATCGTTCTTCAGTCTGAATGCCTTCTTAATATTGGTTTTAGCTATTTGCAGATGTTTTCTTAACTTACTTGTTTTTGCTACCTAAATAAACCTTATGTCTAAACAACTTACCACTCTAATTATATTGTTTAAGTCTTGGTGCTGTCATTTGCATAATAAATTTTAGTGACATACTCCAGGGAGGATGCTTTACAGAATTTCTTGATATATATATATGTATATAATCTTTGAATCACTGAAAGCATGTATTCTATTGAAAGCTTTAACATGAGATGAGATGAATTCACCTTAACTGCTCTTGGGTTTTCATTGCTGCTTACCATTCCTTTTGTTTGTTCCTAACGGATTTCCTGTTATACCCTCCACCACTGTTAATAGAAATCTTTACCATTTTGCTCAAGGAGCCAAGAGTTTGCTCTTGTCCAACTCTTTCTGGATGGCTTATCTTCCCTAAAAAGAAAACCAACATGCACTCTGTTTTTGTCTTTTAATGCTTTCTCCAAACACCTGTCTCTGAACCAGTACAGCCATCCTGTCCTCCAGACTGAGAAAGTATCTTAGACCCCACCTGTATTTTCGATCCTTTCCCCTGTTCTCCTCTACTTGCAGCTCCAATTATGTCCTCTTACTTTTTTGCCATTAATTTTGCCATTTTTTTCTCCTATGGCAACCCATTCCAGTATTCTTATCTGGAGAATCCCATGGACAGAGGAGCCTGATGGGCTACAATCCATGGGGTCACAAAGGATTGGATATGACTGAGCGACTAACACACACGTACTACTACGTTAAGTCAGTAGATTTGTATTCAATTTTCTCACCTTGCTCATGCCTTAGTTTTCTACTTTTCCCATTACTATGTGAAAAGGGACCCCTTGAAAGTCACTATTTTTATATATTCTTAAAGTGAAACTCTGATACTTGTTACTTTCTATCACTGAAAACCTAGCAGTATGTATTTGGGGGGGCAAGAAGTTCTAAGTTTCATCAGTTTAAATCAAACCACACACTGTTTATTTTCTTTGTGACACAGATGTCACAAGTCTTAACCTCTTCAGATGTCTCAATGTCTTAATCTTTTCTTCTTTCCTAAATAGCTTCATCTTTAGACCTAATATCTCTATCTCCCTTGGTTCTTCCTTATTTAACATAAAGTCTAACCTTCCTACAACCCACTCAGACCCTGGTTTCCTTTATTCGGATGGTTCTAGTTTGTCAATATGTCCCATAAAACGCAACACCCAGAATTGAACACTTATTTTACTATATCATGTGGATGATAATGAGCTACACCCTTCCTTTTTCTGGAAACTGTATTAATTTAGACTAGTACTGGGTCATGATTTCCTTGCTACCTATAAGACACAGACTCACAGAAGCACATATCTATACTGCTGAGAGTTCTAGTCCTGATTAATAACTATCATTAATGCTATAGAGTCTAGCATATTCCTCTGTCTATGGAATTCTCCACATTACCTACCATCTGAGAAACCTGTATTCAGGAAGCAACAGATTGGTTGCTGACATGAAACAACAGACTGGTTCAAAATTGGGAAAGCAGTACGTCAAGGCTGTATATTGTCACCCTGCTTATTTAACTTATGTGCAGGGTAAAAGTGAAAGTGAAGTCGCTCAGTCATGTCTGACTCTTTGCGACCCCATAGACTGTAGCCTACCAGGCTCCTCCCTCCATGGGATTCTCCAGGCAAGAGTACTGAGAGTGGGTTGCCATTTCCTTCTCCAGGGGATCTTCCCGACCCAGGGATCGAACCCTGGTCTCCTGCATTCCAGGCAGACACTTAAACCTCTGAGCCACCAGGGTACATCATGTTAAATGCTAGGCTGGATGAAGCACAAGCTGGAATCAAGAGTACCAGGAGAAATATCAATAACCTCAGATACACAGATGACACCATTCTTATGGCAGGAAGCTAAGAGGAACTAAAGAGCCTCTTGATGAAGGTGAAAGAGAAGAGTGAAAAAGCTGGCTTAGAACTCAGCATTCAAAAAATGAAGATCATGGCATCTGGTCCCATAACTTCATGGCAAATAGATGGGGAAAATGTGGAAACAGTGTCAGATTTCATTTCCTTGGGCTCCAAAATCACTGTGGATGGTGACTGCAGCCACAAAATTGAAAGGCTCTTGCTCCTTGGAAGAATAGCTGTAACAAACCTAGACAGGGTATTAAAAAGCAGAGACATCACTTTGCTGACAAAGGTCCGTCTAGTCAAAGCTATGGTTTTTGCAGTAGTCATGTACGGTTGTGAGACGTGGACTATAAAGACAGCTGAGTACCAAAGAATTGATGCTTTTGAACTGTGGTGCTGGAGAAGACTCTTGGTGATAGAATCCTTTGGCCAGCAAGGAGATCAAATCAGTCAATCCCTAAAGGAAATCCACCCTTTTGATTGATTTCGGCACCATTCTGAAGCTGGAGCTCCGATTCTTTGGCCACCTGATGCGAAGAGCTGACTCACTGGAAAAGATTCTGATGCTGGAAAAGATTGAGGGCAAGAGGAAAAGGGGGTGACAGAGAATGAGTTGATTGGATAGCAATCACCAACTCAATAGACATGAGTCTGAGCAAACTCTGGGAGATAGTGAAGGACAGGAAAGCCTGGCGTGCTGCAGTTCATGGGGTCGCAACTTAGTGATTAAACAACACCTCCAATATGGTCTAGGGATTCTTCTGTAACATTCTTCTGAAACTTTATTTAAAAATCAACAATACTTATACACGTATTAAACAAATGTATAGTTACTCAACAGAGTTCATGCTGTAGTTTCTTTTGTATTTACTGCTTACAAAACAAGATAGTTTTGGATGGTTGCCAGCTTGCTTATTGAAGACAATTGTAATCTGGTCCTATGCCTTTTTATGTTGTGTCATCTCTTAACCCTTCACTCCAACAGCCCTTCTGAAGTAATCTTCCTTTCCAGAGGAATCCCAGGCTTGAAACTGAGGCTGTCTTTCCTCAAAACCAACAGTGCTACTGGTTTCAAGTTTGTGTTGCTGGTTTTCAGGATTGTGTTTAAAACCATCTGCTTCCTCCTCTGCGTTTAATTGATTTTGGAGAACTCAAGTGAGATTATATGTTAAATTTTCAAACATGTAGTCCATAGAAAGAGGAAATGACCAATAATTTTATGATGCTTGCATAAAGCAAAGGCCAGTGTTTGTTTATAAGTGAGGAGCATCAAGCAATATTAAAAATGGCATATATCATATAATTAGAGAATTATATACTATTTAATAGATCACATTAGTTTTTTTATATTTTGTAAATTTTTAGAAAGTAAATTAGAATTAGTTTTGTATCTCTTAAATACTGATTTACAAGTAAGCTTGAATAAAGAACCTGTTCATTACTACTTAACTGACATGCCTTTGTCTTTGAATCACTTGGATTAAAATTAACACTGGAAATAACTTCTAATATTTTGTTACACTTTTTAAATGGATGAATTTTGGAAAAGAAATCAAACCTGACTTAATCTTGCTAAGTAGATTAATTAAATATACAGTCAACTCTCGATTGTTCAAACTAATGGAGGGAAGGATGGAAAACTCATTCCTATTTCCCTGGTTCCTACCCCCTCAGGCTATTGCTGAGAGCCTTACTGCAAACAGGTTCCTTGGCTTTCCTTTCCATCTTGACCATATTACATGCTCTAGCCTCCTATCCGGGTACAGTGCAGTCTGAAAGATGGCTTCCCACTGAGTTGACAGAGTCACATGTTCTCACACTTTGTTCTTTTTAAAGTCAGTGCTTTTTAAAATCAATGCTTTTAGGATTGCTTTTACACTTTTAAAATTCTCATGAAAATTTGATAACATTGCTAATATCCTATTATCTTGATGGCTCATAAAATTAATTTTGTATAAAAATCTTATCTTTTTGAATTACATTCTATAGATAATTATAACCTTTCAAAAGTGTAACCTCATGGTACCAAATTGCTCTAAAAATGTAATATAAAAATTTTATGGGAGTTTTTATAAAAATTCTTCCAACTCTTTGAGTTCCTAATGTATGCAGTGTTTCTGAGTACTGTGTCATTGTTTGTAAAGGGAAGAAATGCTGAAGGAATTTATGTGTGAAAACAGTATGTTACGTGTACATAATATGTCATTTTCTCTACCAATTAACTGCACACATTGTGCTATTATCCAGACATGAACATTCATGGGAATGCATGTATCTGGATAACTGTGAGTTGAAATAAACACACCTGCCTTTTATTTCAATAACTGCACATTCAAATCCACATGAGACATTTATTTGAATGTGACCTTCATATACATGAGAAAACATTGGTTTCAGTGTTTGATTTTTTTGTTGTTGCTGTTTTGTTGTTGTTGGTTTAAATCTAAAGTAGGGCACAACCTTATGGATAATGCTTCTCTGGGAGATTTGGCATGCAGAGAAAAGGAAATTCAAAGATAAACCCTATGAAAAACATTGAAATTGTTTTGTCTTACTATGTTTTGCCTCAGTGTGTATTGGAGCCAAATTCTTACAGAACGTGACAATACTTAAAGCCAAACTATATACAACCCATAAACTAGTCTAGGATTCTGCCCATTTTACTTTAAGTTAAATAACTTCACTATTATTCTTCCCCACCCCAGCCCCAAAAAATGCTAGTCTGTGATTTGGAGAATCCTTTTGTCTCAAGAATCTGTTTCCTTGAAAAGTGTGTTAGAATGTGTATCTGAACTTTCATGTTTTCCATTAGGCAATTGAAGTTTTCATTACAAGGCTTATTTTTAAAATCTGTGTAATAGTTATTCGTTACCCCTACCCATAACCCAGTTTAGGTGATATTTTTGGATACTTTTTTTTAATTGACATAAGTCAGAAAATTGAATCAGACTTTCTTTAGAAGTCTTAACTTTGAATTTCCTACTTTTCATTGCATGTAAACTGTCAACCATAAATAATAGTGTCAGTTCAAGTTTTAGCTTGTATTTTGCATGCAAAAGCTATGAACAGTCTGTCGATGCTGGAAAGACTCTATAGCTATTGTTTTGCTATTGCCTAATTGTTAAATTTATAAATGAAGACTGATTTTATTTATGTAGACTTGTCTTTCTGTCTTAGGGAGTGAACTACTTTATGTCCAAGGGCATCCTTGATGATTCACCAAAGGAAATAGCAAAGTTTATCTTCTGTACAAGGACACTAAATTGGAAAAAACTGAGAATTTATCTTGATGAAAGGTAAAAAAATGAATTTAATTTTTCATGAGAAAAGAGTTGAGGAATGCTTTTAATTAGTTAAGTTTTACTTTAAAAATCACAGTCATCTAGTTGTAAAATTGAGTGAAGACGGAAAAGATTCCTGTACCTTGCAAATCATTACTCTTGTGGACCTGAACTTGCCTGTGAGTTTACTGTTTACTGTTGTAAACATTAAAAAAAAGCCCAGGAAGTCCAACATCTTTGTGATAGCAAAGATCACAAAACCAAATATTTTTGAGAAAGTTGAAGCCTTTTTTCCTTAATAACTAGCCCTAAGATCTAAGTGTTTGGTAGCTAAAAGTTCTGAATTTTGAAATTGCCCATGCAAAAATCAAATAGACAAATTGTACTCATAAACACAAATCCTAGAGGTATAAGAGGTATATATTTGTGATACAGTACATGAAAAGTGTCATGTAAAAGTCTGAAAATTTGGAAAGTATGATTTAATAGTGTACTCTCCAGAGGCAGTGTCTGATGTGCTGTCCTGACTTGATAGTTATTCATTTATAATCTTGAATTCTGGGTATCAAGGACATAAAAATATTGTGATAATATTTTGATATGATATCACCATAAACTATGATTTTTAAAATTATAGATCACATAGTAATCTAAAGAATGTTGCAAAAATAGGTTTACCTTTTCATTATGATTCTCATTTTTGTTTAATTTCTCAGGATTTTCCAACAATTTGTATTTATTATATGCCAGGAACTTTGCTAGAATTTGCAGTGGGAAGTTGGTTAAAACATAATCCCTAGCCTTGAGGGGTGCACAGTCCAGCATATTGGTCACTGAAAAAAATTTCTTACATAAAGATGGTATCATTAACTCTTTTTGTCCTGAAATGCTGGGTACCGATGGATTGGCAGGTTTTTTTTGTTTTGTTTTGTTTTTTGGAAAAACCTGATTTTTCTGTAAATATTTTAGACTTTGAAGGACATATGATCTCTGTTGCAACTACTTATAACTATGCCATTGTGTCATCAAAGCAGACATGGACAATAAGTAAACAAATGAGAAAAGCTATGTTCTAATAAAGCTTTATTTAAAGAACAGCCCATGGGTCTCTGTTGTATTTGGCCCACTAGCTGTAGTTTGCCTGTCCCTGCCATAAGCAACTGGTAGAAATTAAGATTATGATCATATAATCACTGTTGAGTTTAATGAGGATTGAAGCATAATGTAACAAAGCATGATTGTGCTGTGCTTAGTCAGTCATGTCTGATCTTTGTGACCCCATGAACTGTAGCCCACCAGGCTCCTCTGTCCATGGGGATTCTCCAGGCAAGAATCTTCACAATCCAGGGACTGAACCCAGGTCTCCTGCATTGCAGGCAGATTCTTTATCATCTGAGCCACCAGGGAACCCCAAAGCATGATTATTGCAATGCTATTGATAATAAGTATATATGCACATATGTACACAAATTGTAAACAACCTAAATGTATTTCATTAGAATTATGTCCTTAGGATGGGATACTGTGGAGCCATTAGAATGAATGAGTTAGATCCATGTATAAAAACACAGAAAGCTGTTCATATTATACTATATGAAATAAGCAAAAGCAGATTCTTAAGGTATAGATAGACACTTTAAGAAGCTTCACATCAGCAGTTGTTACCTCTGGCAATGTGGATTGGTACAGAAAGTGTAGATTCTCCTTATTTTCAGAATTAAAAAGGTAAAGAATTCTGTTGATCATATGAAGTTAGCCAAGAAGAGTCTTGAAAAGAAGTTACATTTTTAATTCTGAAAAATTCATTTTTTCATTTCAGAATTAAAATTTCTAGTTTCATCTTGTTTTTTGTTCTATTCATGAAAGATTTTTTAAAATTGTTTAACTTGATAATCATACTTTGATTTTTTTTAACTTTTAAGACATATATGCTTTATAAGACTGGTAATAAATAGTAAAGTATTTTTATCCAAAAAGTAAATAATCTATGATGTTTCCCATCTTTTTTTAATAGAGAAAAGTTAACTAAAGCTGTACCTTTTCCTTTTTCTACTAGGAGAGATGTCTTGGATGACCTTGTAACACTGCATAACTTTAGAAATCAATTCTTACCCAATGCACTGAGAGAATTTTTTCGTCACATCCATGCCCCTGAAGAGCGTGGGGAGTATCTTGAAACACTTATAACAAAGTTCTCACATAGATTCTGTGCTTGTAACCCTGATTTAATGAGAGAACTTGGCCTTAGTCCTGGTAAGAATATATATAGTGAATTCCTTCCTTCTCCCATTCCCATCTCTGGGTAAAAATAGTAGTAAATGAGACATTTTCCTCACTCTGGGGAAAAAATGCTTCCCATAATTACAAATAGTTGTTTCATTGCTTCTAGCAGTGACTAGTTTGTCAAAGCTATTATTTACATGTAGTAAATATACTGTTTTAGGAGGAAAGTTACACTTAAGTATGTAAATTCTTACTTAAGCATTGGAAATTTTTTGCTAGTCTAATCAAAATCTTGAGGATTTATTTGTAAAGCTTTTAATAATACACATATTACATAGGTAACACCTAGAATTTTTCTACTAAAGTTTATTTTTGATATAACAGTTTTCACTCTGTGTGTGTATATGTATGTGTGCATGAGGTAGGCTGAGTCACCTATATATTTTTTCATGTGATGCAGCTTTATTTCTTTCTTCCTATCAAGAATGTTGTTCTTATCTTATTACAGAGATTGCCAAACCTTTTCCTAGCATACGAAATTTGTTGAACATGCTTGTGCAAGACAGTCTTTATTAAGACTGCAAGATTCTGGAAAAATAAACACCATAGTAGTAGTAGTAAGCAGTTGTAGCAAGAATCATGAGGATAACAATAAGCTTCAACTATTGCCCTGAAAATATATAGAGAAGAAAATTTTTTGCTGCATGGGCTCATGTTTAGCAATCTAAAGATTTACTTTTGAGATTAATACGTAAATTCCATAGAATTTTTTTAGACCTTTTATACATATCTTAAATAAGAATAATAATAATTTATGAGATGTTTACATTTTATTTTCTAATACCAAGTTAATACATTTTCTTGTTGTGTAAAATGCTTCCAAATTAGGTTTCTGTAAAAGCATATGTAAATAAATATCTTACTTTGTTTTAATAGGATATACTGAGAGTACAAATATATTTTATGGGTAGTTGAATGGGAATATCACATTTGAAAGCAAGAGAGAAATAAAACCAATTGTGAAATTTTTAAATTTAGAATGACTTTTCACTAAAAATTCCTAAATAATTTGAAGAAAATGCTCAATGAATTGGTGTTTGGATAATTGACATCCCTGTTTGCCCAGAAGACGAGGTTTCTAGGACATAAGACTTTCATCACCAAATTGGAAAAGGCCCAGGCAGTCCTCTTTAATTTTAATCTAAATCTTTTGGAATTATGAACACTTTTCCTTTGGGACCACTGTTTAATAACCAGCTAATAATTGGAGGTGTTTCTTTTTCCTTCCAGATGCTGTCTATGTACTGTGCTACTCTTTGATTCTACTTTCCATTGACCTCACTAGCCCTCATGTGAAGAATAAAATGTCAAAAAGAGAATTTATTCGAAATACCCGGCGTGCTGCTCAAAACATTAGTGAAGATTTCGTGGGGCACCTTTATGACAACATCTACCTTATTGGCCATGTGGCTGCATAAAGGCACAGTTGCTGGGACTTCAGCTTTTAACTGCAAACTAAAGCTACCCAAGGACCTATTTAGCAGATATGGGAGTGACATTAGTGCTGGTCATTCTAGCCTCTGTATACAATCAAGCTTGAGTGTACAACTCTTTTTCTTTTACTCTTTTCTTTTTTAGTGACTTCTTTGGGGAACTAAAGAATTTTGCAGAATTTTTCTTAATTTTGCTTATCATGTTTTGCACAAAGCAGAGCCATTGTCTGACACAGCTGTTAAGAATGTTAAACTGACGTTATATTCTAAAAAAGATGGTATATTTGTGCATTAGATTTTGCCTGAAAACTTTATTCATTTCCATTCTTTTTTAAAATACCATGTAATATGTACATATTTAACTAAAAATTTATAATCATAATTATTTTATTGTAAAGATTTTGACTAAAGCCTTTCCTTTTTCTCTCAAACTGAGTTCTGAGATTTATTTGATAAGAAATTATGACTGTCTTCATAAAAGTTGCATCTAACCTGGATAGAAACCGTACCAGCTTCACTTTCCAAACTTTGAAGAGTATATTTGTCTCTTGGCAAAATGGGCACTTATTTTTAAAACATAAATTCATCACCTGACTTCATTTTTAAAATTTCTGCCTTATTTAAGTCTGAAGTCCTTGAAACCATAGCAAAACACATTAAAATCTAAGGTCTCTACACATAAGAACAAAATGCTATTAGAACTTATATCCAAAATAATTAGTCAGATCTTACTATTCTTCTAATTGTGATGATTTCAGCTCAGAATCAGTTGGGAAAGGAATGTCGTGAATGATAGTAAACTGTCTTATTCATTCATTCAGTAAATATTATCAAGGGCCTTCCATGTGCTAATATTGTGCCAAGTACTCTTGGTACCTGGACAGGGGCTCTGCCTTCACAGATGTTATGAGATTGGGTAATGAGAGGAAAACTGCTGCTTGGTGCTAAGTCACTTCAGTCATGTTCGACTCTCTATGACCCCATTGACTGTAGCCCGCCATGCTCCTCTGTCCATGGGATTCTCCAGGCAAAAATACCTGAGTGGATTGCCATTTACTCCTGTAAAACTACTGCTTAATGGAGAGCAAAGGTATGAAGTGGATCTTAATTAACATCTTAATTAACAGTTATTTAATCATTAAAACACTTAGCATTGGAGTGATAAAGAACAATGCATTTATATGATAAGTCACAAATGCCCTGGAAATGTCTCTAGATGAAAAGCATCAGCTTTGGCATGATACAGCTGCTATGTTTAGGGGGAGTCAGTTGGGGGAGGGGGAGCCCCTTGCAAGAAGTGTAGGATCCTGACTTACAGATCTTGCCCTACTATTACAACTGAACAATGGACTACAGAATTCTCAAAAACGAGATAATCAAAACAGCTTTTGAGAGTCAAAGGGACTTTTAGGCTGGTAGTAAACAATTTCTAGGGTCTTCCCAGGTAGCACAATGGTAGGATTGGCAGGTAGCACCTGCCAATGCAGGAGACTTGGGTTTGATCCCTGGGGAAGGAAATGGCAACCCACTCCAGTATTCTCGCCTGGAAAATCACATGGACAGAGGAGCCTGGTGCGTTACAGTCCATAGAATCACAAGAGTCTAGCATGACTGAGCACATAGCACACACACACACACACACACACACACACACACACAATTTCTAAGATTCCAAAGCAAATATCTAATTATGTTTCACAGGTACATAAATTTGAATTCCATGACAAAATAATTCTAACAAATGTCTTTATAAATCCCTCACCTATGTAAACCAAACCCATATCTGTCTTTTTACAAGCTACTCTTTCTGATATCCTTAACTCTTTTTTGTATCTAAGGTCCCCCTAATATCATCTAAGATCCACTTCAAATATAATTTCTTGGTCACAGCTATCAAAGACTATCTCTATCATATCATGTATACCACTGGTGTTAATTAATTTTCTACATGTCCAACTTCTTTATCAAACTGTAGTCTTACTAAGGTCAAGGATTACTGCTAGTCTGTCTATTCTATTAGATTCTATTCTAAGGCTTGAACTAGGCAAGTGGTGGAGGACTTAGTGAGGAAGAAAAAGTTTTAAAAACACACAACTGAAAATTGATAGGATTTAGTGATTTGGAAGAAAAGTTTCTAATATGAGGATCTGCTTATTCTATTATCAAAGGTAACTAGTAGGAAAAGCAACCAGTGGAATGAAGTGGAAAAGATAATGATTCTAATTTGGGGATGTCTTGAATTTGAAAGTATCAATAGAACATTGAAGCTAAAGAATAACACTAGACACGTAAGTTTGAGGGTGATTAGAATTTGGAGTATGCTAACCGAGGTGAAGCATGAAGTCTGAAAACAAAGGTTTGTAAAAACTATAGAAGGACCAGGGGATAACAGAATCCCGAGAGCTAGGGATTGCTGAGCTTTGCATGTGTTGCAGCCCAAGTAGATCTGTTTTTCCATTTATACTCAGGCCTTTTTTGAGTATACCTTCTCCACTTGGGGCTGAGTTGTTTGAGGCTAGAAATGATGGTAGTGCTAATGCCTTTTATATTGTCTCTGGCCAAATACCTCCTTGTTCTGTGTATAATCTGAACTCTGCTGAAACTCATAAGAATGCTTACGGTCCTCTGCAACTCAGACCTGTCTACACTTTCCTTCCCAGAAGGGGCTCTGCTGTTTCAAGCCCAGAACACACCATACCAACTATGTGCTGCTAGTGCCTCCTTCCTATACACCATCACCACTTATGCTTTAATATACAGTACAAGTTACATTAAGAAAAGCAAAGGGAAAATATGCTTGGAAACTTTTAGAGCCTCCAAATTTATCATCAACAGGGCTTTTTTCTAACAGTATTCTGTCCAAACTAATACTCTCTAATCTCATCTGTTCTACTTTCTCTCTGGAAAGCTTGTAATCCCTGTTTACCTGTTGAGATGTTATTTTCCCTTCAAAGTCCCCTCAGACTCTTTTGCCTCCAGGGCAGCTTTCTAAATTCTTACAGGTGGGGAATTGTATTCTTAGATCTCCCTCAATACCTAACATAGACCTTCACCTGGAAGCAGTTTCCCAATAAACCCAAAATAGTATTATTCTAGCCCTGGTTTAGTTTCTATCTAAGTATACAGAAAGATGGCTTTACTATTTGCATTTCAAAAAAATACATCCAGACCTTTCAGGTATACCCATTTTACAAATTAGATGTATTAGAGTTAACTCAAAATAATGCAGATTCAACCTATATATTATTCTAGTGAACATTTTCTTAAATATTACTATTAATAATATAACTAACTGACTATGGTTTCTTTCCAAGCGTTGTAAGCAAATATGTCTACTTTAGGAAACCATCCTAAGGAAATAATCCAAAATAGAGGAAGGGCATTAGGTACAGTCTTTGTCACATCATTGTTTTAATAAAAAAGAAAAAGAAACAATTGGAATGCCCCAAACTTGGGGCTGTTCTAACAAATAATAAATATTTGAGTTTATACTTGACACCAGAAACTAAGGACTGGTCAACTAGACCAGAACACATCGTCATGACTATGATGTCATGATGTTAATAATGTGTTAGCAGTTGTAAATTATGGTAAATATTTAAAAGGATATTGAATTACATATCTACACACACATTATAATTGCTATGTAATACAAAGCAAAAGCCTATAACTGGAAAGAACAGATTGGCACACAATATACCAAAATAGTATGAATAATGAAATTTTTAAAATTTCTTCTTTCAAATGTTCTTAAGGGTCATGTATTTTAGACAGAACAAAATTAATTCTCTGAAGTATTCAGAAAATGATAGAGTGTTCCTAAGTTAGCTAGCAGAGTTTCCCTTCATAATGTTTCCATGCATTTTTATTCAAAGCTTGTTTTATTTTTAAAAGACACTTGGTTGATCTGTTAAATCATATCTGGATAAATGTTTTGTTTTCAAGCTTAGAAAAGTGGATTGTTTTGTTTTATTTTTGTCTCACCAAATTAAAGACCAACAAGAGAAAGATACCAAATCTTTACGGAGGAAATTTTCATTTGTTAAAAAAAAAAAAAAATGACTTTCTTCTTGGCCTGGTCGGACAGGAGGGTTGGATTTAATTTAAAATGATTAATGAGATTTTGTCAGGCTTCTTGACTTTACCCCACTGCAGTTTGTCAATGCAACAACCTGGGAAGCCAGGACGCCACTCTGTCGCCCAAAACCACTCTCTGGGGAAAAAATTAACTGGCAGAACTAGTGCCAGGCACAGATCAATGGCATCGTCTCTCGGGCATTGACAGTTTAAAAGTCTCAATTGGAAAATGTATGTTTTAGGAACACACATACCTGGGATATTTTCAGTCTCTTGCAAGTGGTTAATCGCTTTTTAAATATTTAAGTGTTGATGTTTTCCAAAGGAAACTATTTAAAGACAAAATCTTTACTAATATATCTCTTTTCCCTAAATTATTTAAAAAATTCGAGAAACAAGGTATCCTACGATCTTGGATCACTTTTTGTTTTTGTTTTTGTTTTTTGACTTAAAGAATTAAGGTGGAGCTTTAAAAAAAAAAGTGAAATGATTTTTCACTTTTGTGGGTTTTTTTTTTTTTCACTTTTGAAAATGGTGTTTTTAACCATTAGCATGACCAAATTTTAGCATCAAGTTTTTATAATAAGCTATAAATTTATGATCTGACATAGTACACTGCTCTTTTACTTGAGTACTTTTATTTTTAAATAGTCAATGATATGACTAGCCAAAACAAAGTTGCTGAATGTGGCTAGTTATTACGGGGTAAATGCAATATGTATTTTTGCTTTGTTGTTTAATTAATCACATAAGGAAACAATACTAATGTTGGACTCTCTTCTTTAGAAATAACATAATGTCTACTTGCCAATTTTTAATCAAAGCAAAAAATTAGCAAAGAGTGCTTTCCTATTCACAATATCAAGATGGTGATCTGTTCTGAACTGTGTGCCTGTAGACTATCTGAGGGAAAAAATTCTCAGCCAGAGCCAGGCTTCCAGTGACTGTCGGCTTCATTCCCACAGTAGGAAAGCTGAGGAAAGTACAGAGAAGTGGAAATGCCTTGAGCAGTTGATCAAGGGTGCTGCTCTTACTAAGAGAACAGTAAAAAGCAGTATGTGTGATCTTAGTTCTCTGACCCAGGGATCGAACCCAGGCCCCTTATTTGGGAGCATGGGATCTTAACCACTGGACCACTAGGGACATCCCATAAATATTAATACATAAATAAGTTTTGTTAACTGAAGTCACTTTCTACCAGATATTACCAGTATTAGCTGCTTGTTTCTCTTTCCGTTATGCTAAGTGGAACAATAATTTTCCCTTCTCAGTAGTTTCTCTTTTTATTGACTCAGAATGTTTCTAATACTTTCATGATTATTACATCAAGTTATTTAAAACTTTACTATAGCTAATCACTTGGGCATGGTTTGCTCTTCTAAAGTTATTCTGATGCATTTTTTTGTTTTTCTATTCAAGGAGAAATTCATTTCTCACATATTCAGGATCACTATAGCTCCCCAGTATGTATAATATGACATGAGTTTACAGCAGTACATTTTACATGACAGTGAAATTTTCATTTAAATATTTAAGTAAGCATTTAAATATGGCTCATTTTGTGCAAGGAAGGATTTAACGAGGTGCTGCAAAAGAAAGCAAAAACAAACTATGCCCTGCCATTGAGAGCCTTGCTGGGAGGAAGACAACCATAATCACATACAATTCTACAATACTTTATATCTACCATTGCAACTTTGCAGGGGTCTGGAGATGTTATGTGAGTTTTGGAGGTTCATGTGACCATTTATAGAGATCAGGAGAGACAGACCCTGAATACATTTGGTATATTACTAACCATAAAAAACTTTGGAAGATGTGTTAAAAAAAAGCTTTTTTTAAAAAAAAAAAAAAGCCCCCCTTAAAAAGACAAAACAACCATATGACCCAGCAATCCCACTCCTGAGCATATACCCTGAGAAAATCATAATTCAGAAAAGCACATGCACCCCAGCGTTCATAGCAGCACCATTTACCATAGCCAGGACAATGGAAGCAACATAAATGCCCATCAATAGACAAATGGATAAAGAAGATGTACATATATACAATGGAGCATCACTCGGCCCTAAAAAGGAACAAATTGGGTCGTTTGTAGTGATGTGGATGAACCTAGAGTCTGTCACACAGTGTGAAGTAAGTCAGGAAGAGAAAAAACAAATGTTATTGCATGTATGTGGGCGCTAGCAAAAGGGTTCAGGCGACCTTATCTGCAGGGTAGGAACAGAGACCCAGAGCACAGACGCAGACGCAGGGAGGGAAGGGTAGGGTGAGACGAACTGGGGGATTGGGATCGAATAGACACACTGCTATGTGTGAAATAGATAGCTAGTGGGGACGTGCTGCACAGGAAGCTCAGTTTGGTGCTCTGTGATGACCTAGAGGGGTGAGATGGTGGGGGCATGAGGGAGGCTCAAGAAGGAGGGGATATGTGTATACTTATACCTGATTCAAGTTGTTTTATAGAGAAAGTAACAACATCATACAGTAATAATTCTCCAACAATAAAATAAAAATTTTTTAAATATGGGGAAAAAAGTAACAGAATTTGTTATGGAGTTAGTTAATAAAAACACTATAGAAAAGGCCCTATGACTTTATACAGAGAAGAGTGAGCAATTAGTACTGGCTTACCTCATAGCTCAGTCAGTAAAGAATTTGCCTGCAATGCAGGAGACCCAGGTTTGTTTCCTGGGTCGGGAAGATCCCCGGGAGAAGGAAATGGCAACCCACTCTAGTATTCTTGCCTGGAGAATCCCAGGGACAGAGGAGCCTCACAGGCTATAATCTATAGGGTTGCAAGGGTCAGACATGACTGAGCAGCTAAATGCACAGCCAAGTATTAAGGAAGGAATGTGATATCAGCAGGTATACTGCTGGATGGGGCAATAGCTTGACCAAAAGTTTGGAAACATACAAATGTCTGAGGTCATGGAACAGTGAACAATTTGCTGGAATTGGAGGGCAAGTTCTCAGCAGTGATTTAATGGAAGAAAAGGCTGGAAAATACAGATTGGACAAACAGAATGCTATAAGGGAGAGTTGGGACTTTTTGTAAGCAATTGGAGATATGAACACAGATGTCATTTCTGATCTATGATTTAGGAAGCTCTTTTTAAAGCCAATCTAAAATGTTAAACAAAAACGCACTAGAATGTTTTATAAGGCAACTAGTGAAAATGCTTCTGGAATTCTGGCAGTGAAATTTGGTGCAAATCTGAAGTTTAGCATGGCTATTGGAATGGAAATGATAGAGGAAAGATTTGAGAGATATTTCAGAAATAAATCTTCCTGGCACAAGACTGAACATTGGCCATTAAGATGAAGGAGTTAAAAATGATTCTGCATGATCTGAAGAAGGTGTTGCTGCTATAAACAGAGAAAACCGAAGTGACCAACAAGTTTATTTGGGTTGGAAGTAGGCAGCGAGGAGAGAGAGAGGATGAGTTCTCTTTGTGTGTGTATATGTTAGCCACTCAGTTGTGTCTGACCCTTTGCAACCCCATGGACTGTAGCCCACCAGACTTCTCTCTCCATGGGATCTCCCAGGCAAGAATACTGGAGTGGGTTGCCATATCCTTAAGTACAGAGAGGACAATTATGCGAAAGAATTCAGCGGTTAGTTTGAAAGGTAATCTAATGCAAGAATTGGAGATAAAAGCTAAGATTACATTTTGAGAGAGTCCTCTGCACAAATATGATAGAAGAAAAAGAAGAGATACATATGTTAAGGTTGTCAAGATCATTTTGCACAGTACGTGGGGGTTAAATGAGCAAGTTGACATTGATGAGTGTTCTCAAATATCCAAAAATCTCAAAGTATTTTAATAATATGCCTTGGATAGAGAGGGAAAAAAGCACCCTGTTACATCTGAAAGAACCTTTCACAACCCAGTTTAAAAACTAAATAACTGAGGTAGATCTGTTCAGAAAAGTGTTTCCTCTTGACCATCCACGTCTTTGCCAGGATATGAATGTACTGTAGCTCATGGCCTGCAGCCCACCAGGCTCCTCTGTCCATGGGATTTCCCAGGCAAGAATGCTGGAGTGGGTTGCCATGCCCTCCTCCAGGGGATCTTTCCAACCTAGGGATAGAGGCCAGGTCTCCCTCACTGCACGCAGATTCTTTACCATCTGAACCACCAGCGAAACCCAAGGGCTCTATTATCAAATAGCCTTTTTTTTTTTTTTAATAAATGGAGAAACTCCAATTGACCCTATAGTTGGAATACTCAAAGCTAAAAATGATAATAAACCAAATCTTGCACTGATGATTAAGAACCATGCAAATCCACTACTCCCATCCCCACACCCAAAACACCCAACCTGACTATTTCTGAGTCCTTGGAAACTCAAGTTGAGTTGCCTTCATGGCATGCTGAGGTTCAAAGGATCTTTGGGTTATGTCTTATTGCCCCACTTCCTTCACCAGGATGCTGTTCCTGATCTACGTGTAACTAAGCTCTAAAAGAGCCAAAATGATGCTCTTCTCTGCAGTCTCCTCATCTTAGGATATGGTGTGTTCTTAGCAGAAATGGGAAGGCAAACTCCTCACAGGGCTTATAGCACAATCTCTGAGGCCCTCTTGACTCTCCTCCACTGACTGCCTTCAGCCTCCAGAGTTTCATTTTCCCCTCAAAGCCCTGCTCTATGTGCAAATCGGCCAGACATCCCTGGGTCACCAGCCTTGCCAATTTCTCCAACAGACCCACCCACGGCTGAGGACCACCCCAGTGCTCCTCAGCCTCTCCAGCCAGGCACCTGCCTCATAACCTGGGGGTCTATAGACTTTATTGTCCACACCAGGATACTTCTGAGAGTGCTAAAATGCTAAACCAGATGGTACTTCAAGACAACATGCGTCAACTAGGAAGTGTGGTCGCCCTACCCGTGACTATAATACAATGTGATAAACATAACAATAAAAGTTTAAACACTTTGCAGGGCGAACATTGTGAATGTAACACACCGATGGGTCCAAATTTGTTTCCAATCAGAAACATCTCTAAATTATTTTTCAATCAGCATCCATGATAAAAAACCATGCCATTAAGCCAGGGTTATTTGCACCAAGCAGCACAGCAGAGCTCAAGCTCCAGAAGGAAATAATGTTTCAGCTTGTTGGAAACACATTTGGTAATTTAGAATCCCTGGAGAGGAGCTTGTTTGGTAGTTTGGTCAAAATCCTAAGGAATTGAGTCTCAGAAACCTCTGGAAAGATTATGGAGATATTTAACTGACAATGATGATAATAAAATAAAAATTACAGATAATGTTTCTCTTATTTAATATTCACAAGTGCACACGGAGAACATAAATGTGACTTAACTTACAGGTCATAGGCTTCTGAGTCCTGTATACACTGACATATTTGTCTGTCTGTATCTGTCCAAATATTCCATCCACCCTTGAGCAGATCTGGAGAAGAGTCTGCCAAAGCACCATGCATGCATGCTAAGTCGCTTCAGTTGTGTCCAACTCTTTGTGACCCTTGGACTGTAGCCTGCCAGGCTCCTCTGTCCATGGGATTCTCCAGGCAAGAATACTGAAGTGAGTTGCCATGTCCTTCTCCAGGGGATCTCCTCAACCCAGGGATTAAATCCATGTCACACGTCTCCTGCATTGGCAGATGGGTTCTTTAGCACCACTTGGGAAGCCCCTGCCAGAGCAGAGAAAACAGCAAATAAAAAGACTGTGAGGCAAAAACAGTCTTTGGTACATGGGCTGGTCCATGTACCATAGAATGAAAGCTTCAGGAAGGAAATACTTTTGTTTTGTTTTTCAATTTACCTGTGCAGGATGCAGGTCTTAGTTCCCTGACCAGGGTTAGAACCTGTGCCACCTGCATTGGAACAGCAGAGTCTTAACCTCTGAACCACCAGGGAAGTCCCAGGAAGACACTGCTTTATTCACTGTTCTATTCCAAGCACCTAAAAATGTCACTGAAACATAAGAAAAAGTCAGTACATATTTAAGGAAAGTGTGAATGAGTGAATGGATGGATGGAAGAACCCCTGATGATGGTTTTCTAACGTAAAGTCCCCAGTTTCCCTATATTTCACTTTTTCTTGTTTTGGTGTTGATGGGAATGGATTACCGTGCACTGCCAGCTTCAGAGAGAAGTATTTCATATACTTGCGCACCTTCTAATTATCCCTTCTTTTCTTCTGGGCTTCCCTTGTGGCTCAGCTGGTAGAGAATCTGCCTGCAATGCGGGAGACCTGGGTTTGATCCCTGGGTTGGGAAGATCCTCTGGAGAAGGGCAAGGCTACCCACTCCAGCATTCTGGCCTGGAGGAATTCCATGGGCTGTATCAAGTTCATGGGGTTGCAAAGAGTCAGACACAACTGAGCAATTTTCACTTTCACTCACTTTTCTGCAGAGGTAAATCCTGTTACTCTTATAAGCATGTTAAGAATAGATTACTCACAACACACCCTTAGCTTTGCTATGCAGAGAGTTACAAACGGACTTTTTTTTTTTTTTTTTGCCATACCTCACATAAGGAACTTCCTCCACCACAGGACCATGAGGGAACCCCCTACAAATGGATTTTATAGAAATGATTTCTGCATGAAATTATCCTCATTGTCAATAATGAAGTTGTTACAATTCAGCTTACTGTGGGGCCCCCAGCAAAACAGGGCAGGTATAAATCAGTGCCTTCTTCATATACATATTTTCACTTTCTATCAAACAAATGACCCTAAAACTCCACAAACTCAAGAAGAGCCACATCTGCAAGAAAACTTACCCACATTTCCAGTTTCTGTATAAAATCATTCTTCCTTTCTTATTCACAGCTTTTATCTAATCCTATGACCAAACTGATAAACTCGACTGTGATCCATGCTTTTCAAATATATGAACTACCAAAGCTAGTGTGAAAATGCAAGAAGAAAAATTTTCAACAACTAAAATGTGAGTGTTCTACTAACTCTGTCCTTAGGAAAAGAACTCACAAATTGGTTGATGAGAGCATCTTTCCATATAGAAATGTTTCTCTGTAACATTTCATTTTTAGGTTGAAAGAACACTCCTCCGGAAGCAAAGATTCACACAGTATACAAGCAGAGAAAAATCTCAAATTCTTCATTTAAACCCCTCTACAAGTATTCTTACATCATGTATAAACCTTTTTTTTTTTCTTTTCTGGGAAGGGAAGATTCTTTTAAAATGTCTTTACTAGATCTAAAACAAATGCAGATCCCAATTTTATTGGAGACTAATATCTTCATTCTGTGCCAGAGAGATCTGATTAGATGAAGTAATTTTGTTTCTTTGGTGTTTCCCTGGTGGCTCAGATAGTAAAGAATCTGTGTGCAGTGTGGGAGACCAGGGTTTGATTTCTGGGTTGGGAAGATACCCTGGAGAAGGGAATGGCTACCCACTCCAGTATTCTTGCCTGGAGAATTCCATGGACAGAGGAACGTGGTGGACTACAGTCAGTGAGGTGGCAAAGAGTCAGACAGAACTGAGCAACTAACACTTTCACTTTGTTCGATGTAAGTATAAGATCTTACTTAAGGGACCTCTGAATACAAAATATATACATGACTGTACGAATGTATACATTAGCATATGTGTTTGGCTACTCCACAGCATGAATGCTGCTCTAAGGTGTTAGTGTTTTTGAACAATTTCTCCTCAAATTAGCAAACTGACGTCTAATGACTGAATTTCTCTATGTAAATTTGAATAAAATCGACCCAAGCCTTCGTGAGGCCCTATGCAAAGCCAGATATTCATATCCTTAGACAGATGTCTATACCCTGCACACCTAAGGGTACAGAGAAATAAGGTAAGGAAAGTACAACAACGTCTTAAAATAATTTTGGGATTCTTGCAGACAGGACTCCAGGAAAAGCAGCTGGCAATGCTTTATAAACTAAACACTAGATGTAATCCGACCATTCGCTGTTAACTGTAGTGCTCAAAAAGAGACGGTTTAAGCAAAATATAAACGAGATTTTCAAAGAAATACGCTATTCTTTGCACCAAATTTTGCTCCCCAGTAGGCGGTCAGTTTTTCACATTTTGCCACCTAGTGGACAACCGGAGAACTACAGTCTTCCCTCGCCCCTAATGATTAATTTTCATACACGTGGGAAAGAATTGCGTAGGAAGAGGATTTTATTTGTTTTGTTCATTGATGATACTCCTGCTACAGGGCCTGGCACTTAGTAAGCCATCACTATAGAGCTGTTTAATGGAGGATGACTTACCATTGGAGGTACTCTCCATTTAAAGATTATTATTATGGAGAATGTCATTGAAAATAGTTACAATATGATGTTGGCAAAATATGTTTCCTAACTGAAATAAAAGTTCTCAATTATTTCAAAAGTAAATGGTGCTCTATATTCTCAGGTTAGAGAAATGTCTACATAGCTCATTAGAATAAGAAATGTCTCATTGCTCTATGTAGACAGATTATCCAGTTGACTTAATTTAGAGAGTGAGCACCTACCTCTTCTTCACCTTAACTGCTCCAAATAAAGCTAAATTTACCCTGGAAAATGCCCTTTCTCCTTTACTTAAAAAATTATGACTGGCTTTCTTCTCGTTTGGTCTGTGATACTTGCTATTCCTTTTTTATTGCCCAAAGTTAGGAAGCTTCTTTAGGCCTCTTTTTTAAAGAGTACATATGCACATGTATGAATATATAGACATATATATTTATTTTAAAAATAACATTCTGTGCTTCTCTTTCAATGAGCCTACAATGTTAATGACTCCTAAACATATTTCTCCTGGCATAAAGATTGGTAATCTTAAAGAGTAGAATGATAGCTTTTAAGTTGAATATTCCTCTAACATTTTTTTTATTTTTAAGACTTTTGAAAATATTTTAAAAAGCAAAACATATGACTGTGTTTTAGTACCTTAACAATAGGCTAAAGATAATTCATTAGGTAATCACCTCAAATTTCTTTCTCAGGAGAATGAGTTTCCATTTTAAAATCAGCAAAATAGGTATACATATAACATAGGCTAGTATTTCATTAAAATAACTTATTCTTTTATTTATTTTAATTAGGTTGATCTTAGGCTGACAATATCCTAACACATTTTAATAATATATTGTCAAGATACAAAGCCTGTTTTTTTTTCAGCTGAAACATATATATTCATTATATAAAACTCATTTATGTCACGTAGAATGAAAACTCTCCAGAGTTCATAGTCTTAAATGGATTTGCACACACATCCAAATAAATATTAAATGCAAAGCATTTTGACAGAGTTAATGGGAAAGGCAACCCTACATGCCTAGCCCACCAAACCACAGAAAATTTTTAAGTGCCAGCTTTGAAGAAGCCTAACATTTTTTAAGATGATAAGGATATAAGTTGTAAATTAAAATATTCAAATTTCAAAGGCTTTAAGCAACTGCTCTCTGAGGTGATTTTTGCCCCTTTGAAAACAAAAGGTTTAAGTAGTATTTGTATCAGTAAAATAATTTCTTTCATATTTGTGTGAATGAGGATAATGTTCATATGTACATACAAAAATATTCAAGAAAAACAAGTTTAGAATAACATGATAATTATTTTTTAGTGCATGTGAAATATTGGTTTTCCTCAACTCTGTCCCAGCGTCAAGGTCTCTAGCTTTTATTGGAACCAGCTATCTCATTTTCATAGGGTCCCAGGAGGCAAGAGTCATACATTGTTACTTCAGCCTTCAAAGAGGCAAAACAGTACAGAGCCTTGTACTGTAATAGACAACACAGAACAGTCCCAATTTCAGTTCCTGTTATATTGACAAGCCTCCTTTCAGGTAAGAGATGGAAACATTCTTTTATCATTATAAGGTTAGTGACCATTTTAATGGAATAAAAAGATTATTCTTACTGCGTCAGGGATAAAAGTTTAGGGTGTGGATATGTGGGGAAGATGTCTTTTCCCTTTCATGTTTATGTTGCTCAGAAATCCTCTTTAAATGGTATAAAGCTAGCTCTATAATCTCAACGTTAATACTGGAGATCAAAACTATTGAGGACACGTTATTAATATATACAGAGCCTAACCAAAGAATTCAGTGTACTTTTTTTTTTTAATCAAGAGAAGATAGGTCGTTGATGTTCACAAGCTGAGAGGTTTTCTCTTTTAACATTAATGATATAGCATTCCTTACATTTGCTCTATCATTGTGAAAAAATATTGTAAATTTAGTTTACTTACCTCATACATACAATGTATAACATTTTTAAAATAAATATGAGTCTCAAAATTAACTTTTCCTTCCTGATATACATGACTTACGTGGGGAAAGATAGTGAGTTACACAAACACATATTCACATATGGAAATTACGGAAAGGAGCGAGAAAGAGAAAAAATACCAACACATATACTCTCCAAAGTTATCAAAAAGACTTTAAAATGGCCAATTCCTTTAGATTTTATATTTTGACATAATTTGCTGCTTAAGGAAAAGATCTTTCATTGGGGAGAGGGGTTTTTCAAAGATAAAGGAAAATAGTAATACTGTATGTGCTTAAACTAAACAATAAGGCTCCAATTTTGTTACCAAATACATTTAACATAAGTGAATTATGTTTCATAAGAGTCTAAAATTTATAAATGACAGTTTCATACAGTCAGGTGAAATTTATATAAATTTTATTTTCTAGTATGTTTATGTTTTATTATATTTTATAATCTAGGAAGATTATACAATTTTTAATCTTGCTTTTTAATGATTTCTTAAAAACAGTCATTTATTACTTTTCAGTCAACATTTAGGAACTAAGAAGAAAAAGTTGTTGAAACCAAAGAGTTAGCTATTTATTCTTGGTTTAAATAGGTAAAACTCTGATCTCATAGAGGAGGAGGTATTATGATAATTCCTAAAATATGTTTTTAGTGTTTTGTGTTTGTGCCAGATAGTTAAAGACATTTTGTTTTAAAATAACTATGTATGTTTAAAAAGCCAAAGGTACTAATTTTTCTGCAAAGTCAAGTTTTATAATAAAATATCATCAATTTTGAAAGTCTGTTGAAACCACCAAAAGAACTAAATTTTAGTACATTAGAAAATGTATTTTCTTCATTGTAACTGGCCTCATAAAAGTTATGTGAGCATTTTGTATGTGATTATCTTAAAATGTTACGTGTGTCTTTTTAAACATTCTTAGTTCCCTTTCCCCTTTCACTTTAACAGTGTTCTGGCGCTTGACTAGCACAAACAGTACCAGATCCCCTTCAGCGGAGACTGCAATCGGAATAAAAAATCACTTGAGGTCTCTAATACATTTGCAGTAATATTTATGAATGAGAGAGGGTTGTCTCCTTTTGAGCTTCCTGCGTCGGACCATTCCTGTGTCTTCTCATCTTAGCATCTTCTTAGCATCATCTTAGCATCTGTCTTAGCATCTTCTGTGACCTCCACCAGAACTGGGCAAATCGCGTGGCCTTAGAAGAGTCTGATCTCCTGGTGGGTGGGAGCGTCTCTCCAGCCTCCTCTCCATCCATTTCCCCTCCCTCCAGGTGTGTGTGTCATGAGGAGGAGGTGGGAGATATAAAGGAGAGGAACAGCAGGGAAGCAAGGCCCAACTCCTCAGAGATCTCCACACCTCACCCCTGCAGAGCATTAAGGCCTGATCCATGGCCTTCTGGTCTCACCTTCTTCCTGCTGGTGCGTAGAGATGCTTGCTTCTCCGCGTCCCTGCATCCAGGGCGGGGTGGGCTGGGGATGGCAGTGGGTTCGAGATTACACACCTGAGCCAGGGAGAGGAGCCCCACTTTCCGCCCCGCCTGGTTTCACACCGTGTCCACATCGCTTCTTGTAACCAAGCAGAACACAGAGTTGGAAGAAATGGGGTGAATGAATCGTAAAGGGGCACAGCCCCCCTTGTCCCAAGCTCAAGGGAAAAAAATCTCCCCGAAACGTGGGTGCCTGACTTCAGTTTAATTCTTGGCAGTCTTTCTTAGCCGCGCGTTGTTGTTCAAAGACGATTATAAAATGAATGTTTGAACCCCTGGGTCGACAAGGGAACCGCGGAGGATGGAGCCAGCATCCCCCAACACCTCAGAAGTCCCGGGGCCCCGCCCGAGGCCTGCCGGGCGGAGGCGTTCGCTTTGTGGTCCCGGGAGGCGGCCTCCAGCTTCAGTGAAGGCAGCTGCCGTGGACTTTGAACCGCGAGGGACGTGCGGCCGTGGCCGGTGGCTGTAAAACAAACAAACAAGCAAAAAACTATTTGCAACCGCATTGATCCAGTCTCGCTGCTTCCGGGAGAGCGCGCTTGCCTGGTGCGGGGGCTATAGCCGCAGGGAGGCTGGGCTCTGGATCTGGAGGAGTGAATGTCTTAAAATAAATGACCAGGGACAGTTCTTTCCCGAGGCAAAGCATCCACCCCGCCCCCCTCCCCCATGAAGGCAGATGGCTTTGAACTCTAGGACAACTCTCTCACCGTCGGCGCGAGACCTGCACCTCGAGTTCGGTCCAGAGCCCAGGGCTCGAGGGCGACACATCCAGGAGTGGAAATGCCTTCGGTTAACCGAGAAGGTTGACAATCCAACTGAGCAGGAAAATCTGCCGCATGCGCGCGCTGGAGCTGCGAGCACCCGAGAGAGGCCGTGCAGGCTGCAAGACCTTCCTCAGCGCCGCGCTGAGCGGTCCTGCTTTAACTCCGTGCAGCCCCCGAGAACCGTCCAAGCATCCAGGTTCACGGCCGCTTGTGTCACCGGCGCATAAATCACTGTCAGCCCGGAACAGAGCAGGCCGAGAGAAAGCTCGCTCGTCCTGGCCACGCGGGCTCTAGGCAGATTAACTGTCCCGGCTCAGAGCGAATTGCCCGCTAATTTTCCCACCCCAATCTCCTGGGCTCCAAGGGCGAGCTTTTCTCAGACGCTCAGAGGGGGCCAAGGAGATGGTTCTAGCCACCTACAGCCTCTTCTCGCCAGGGCCTGATTACTGACCTGCAGTCAGAGAGGTCGAGAGCGCACCATCATCAGATCTCATTTTGTGTACGGGGATCCCTGAGCCCATTAAGATTAAAGAGACATTCCCAAGGTCATTTAAAGCTCTAGGAAACCTGCTTGACCCGAAGTCCCTTGGTTCCCGCTATCACTGCCTGGCCCCTCCATCGTGTCCTGCCTCTCAAGCTCATTGTTTTAGAGATGTCAGGATGTAAGGATGCTAATAAAGGGGAAATCACTATATGCTGAATTTGCAATGGACCAGTATAATTTTCAGCGTGATATTTCTAGTCATCGTACCAGAAACGTACTTCAGATCTTTCCTCATTCTACCTCGCAAATTCAGATACGCAGAATCTTGGGCGATCTTAGATATCAGGGTGCTAGACACCCAATCCACCTCCCGACAATTTGCCCCCCCCCCCCACACCCCCACCCGTCAGTGGGTTCTGGGCGCTCATCCAAGTCAGGAGAAGGAATTCCGAGCAGTCAGAGGACTGGAGGGGTGGGGGACCTGGGGAAGGCGCGGGCTCAGGGAAATGCCGATCCAGGCGAGTGGTTAGGCAATCAGCTTTCACCTTCCCATAAACTATTAGAGAAGGGACTGGTTTTCGTCCAGCAAACTCTGCCCTTAGGCGCTCTGGGCTTGACGCTATCTTACTATTGCTCACTATTCACATTAATTATTCTAGGAAAGCTCAGGCACACCTCTGCACTCTTTGAGTAAAGGCAAGCCATTTCGGATTCTTTCTCCTGGTGGCATTCTTTTTTCCCCCCCAATCATTCATGCATGCATTCCGTCATTCAGTTAAATCTGGGTTGGAAGTTGGTGGTCCCTCAAAGCATTTATTTCTGTAAGAGACCACAGTGATGATCTCTTCCCTTTTATTCTCAAATGACTCCCTCCCTGTCCCCCCTCCCCTCCCCGTTTTAGTCCTACTGTAGAAAAGAGAGAAACCCCAACCTTCAACTGTCAACTGTTTTCCAAACACGAGATTAATGTTCCCCAGGACTCAGGGGGTAATGTGACCTTTCTGTTTTCAGATGTGTTTTTCAACATGTAATCGTTTGTTTGTTATGTCTCCCGGTGTGGACTTGGGAAAGCTGGGAAGGGGTGTGGGTTGCCAAGGGGGGAAATGAATTTGGAGACATTTTATTCCCTTTTCAACACAGGAAAACTCAGAGCATTTTATTTTTATTTACCAGAAGATAATCCCCTGGAAAAAGAAAAATCCACAATACTGATACTGAAAAGAAATCTGAGCACGTGATGAGCAACTATTTTAAAAAGCATATCTCCAAACCAAAAGCAAACCTATTTTTCTTTTACATAAGGGGGACTTCTTGGATGTTGGTAATGTTTTTTTCTTGATCTCAGTAGTTACATGGGATGCACTGTTTTTAACAATTTATTGAGCTTTCAATGTATTATTTGTGGCTCTTTTTGCATTGTTAAACTTCCATTAAAAGCTTTAAAAATCTAAAAAATAGGAAACCTCTGGTATGTGTGTATGTCACTAAATCTCCTAAAATCTATTTCTAATGAATTTCCAAAACAATATATTTGTTAAACTATATTTAAGAAATTTACCAATAACTTGGTTTCTCAGTAATAGGTTCTGAATCAGACTGAGAACAGTGCACTTGAATTAGTTATTAGAAAACCAGTATAAAAATTGGATGGCTTTCTAATATAGTAAAACATCAAATAAGCAGTGAGAGTTTAAAGCTTGTCTAAGAAAATACCTAAAGAAACAAAATAGCTATTTGGTTGAAAACAACAACCAGACTTCATACTTTAAAACGGTATTTAATTGCTTGATACTAACTCCTATTCGAAAATGTTTTATCCCAAACGAGAATTTTAAAAAGGGTCTCAGCCATACTCAAAAGTTAATTTCTGTCACTAAAAAGAAGGCAGTTTGAAACGTGTTTTCCCCCCATAAAATATTGTTAGGTTCCTTTCCTGATTGGTCACTTCGTATGTCACCAAGAACCAAAGACTAAATTGTTCTTCCCATTTAATCAATAGCTTTTATTGCTGGCATCAACAACCCCACTTATGACTTTAAGCTGTCTAATTTTTCTGCTACCCTGTTCCATTCAAAAAAAATCGTGATTCTCAAAAATCTAGTAAGTGATTTTCCGACAAATGGCTTTGTTGTTGACTCCACGCCACCCCAAACCCCTTCCCCCCCTCTCTCTCTCTCCCTCTTTCTCTCTCTCAAGGACCCTTCGTCTCCAGGAACGGTCACTGAGCCCTCGCTGCTCACACCAAGGCTTACTTTACAGGCCCTTCCTCGGTTTTATGATTGGTTGCTGTGGTTGGAATGTTTATAGATAATAAACAGCTAATCGGCTTCTTGCCTAATGAATTGCCCCACGCGTACCAGTGGAAAGGCTGTAACTTAGCTCCAGAATCGAGAGCCAGTGATAGCCGGGACCGAAACGACCCAACATAGCCGCAGCTCAGTATCAAAGCCGAATGATCCAGGGCCAGCAGAAGTCTATTTCGCATTTTCTAGTTCCTCTGCTCTGGAGCCCCTAGACTCCACTCGGGCTTTGCTCCACCCGCTCCTCTCCCCATCGCTTTGAAGGATGTATTCCAATGAACAGAAGCTTTCTGAAAAGCGTGCGTCTGAAAACCGGGGCAGCGATGTGGAGCCTGGTCGCAGGCACAGGACCCGCACTCCCGGGACCGCGGCGCTAGGTCGGCAGCAGCTCTCATTTGGCCGCACGGGCCCCTCAGTCTTCCGGCGGCATATGGCAGTTTAAATCGTCCTGACTGAATCAGATTTTGCACTCGAAGATGCAAAAGGCTGGGTCTGCCAGGTCTCACGCCTTCGAGTCCCCGCGCTCCCGGGGCTGGCAGGGACGAGCGCACGGCTAGGAGGAGGAGAGGGGTAGGAAGCGCTCAAGGTAGTGAACACTCTGTAATCTAGTCTGAAATAAAGAAAATGTGTGTTTAGACTCCCAAGAGACCCGGGAAACGGGGGGAATCTGCCAAAAACATTCCAAGAACAGAGGAAACCAATGTCTGGGAGAGGTTATTTTATACACATTATGGCAGCTGCTCAAGGCCTCGGTCAGTAGCTGGGCGGTGGGTGGGGGTAGGGGCTGTGACAACGGGGGTTGGGGGCCAGAACCTAAGGTCTCTGAGCAGCGAAAGGGACATTGATTTCGGGCTTGGAGCATCCTCTTTCCGTAAGGACCCACAAGAAGGAAGCGGAGAAAGAGTCTAAACCAGAAGCTCCAAGATTAACGCTTGAAAAACAAAACAAAACAAAACAAAACTAGAGCCATTTCCAAAACCCGTTTTCCAGTTACCTGCAGTTTGAATGAATACATTTCCTTTACGTAGTAGTTTGCATTGATGCGTTTGATGTTCTTGCCATCTTTCATCTGATCACCCAGTACCCAGGATCTCTTTTCTCCAAGAATCTCAGGAAAGGTCGTTAGGAGTGCTCAGGCCCCTCCCCATGCCAAGGTCCTCAACACACGTGTGGGTTTGCTTCCCTTATTCATAAAGAGTAGGTGAAGATGGTGTTGAGTCAGAACTTATCTTCCTGGGTGGCCAGTTCTTCCCCAAACTGTGGTTAGAAAGCACTTCTTTCTACCAGCGGCTCCCTTTTTCACTGGCTTTGGTTTATAAATCCTGTTGTTCCATGGGGTTGGGGAGGGAGGAGGACATGGAAAACTCTATCTGTCAATGAGCAAATATGCACTGAATGCCTGCCTGTTTAGGTGATGGGGACACACAATTAAAAATCAAAACAACAACAAAAACAAAACCCTTTTCTAGAGCTTTTACTCTAACGGGGAGTGTCAGTTTTATATTAGGACTCACTTTGGGCTGGACACACAGAGGATGTGATTTTTAATAGAAGCATAAGGTACAGTCCTAGCCATCTGGTTGAGACCTCTCTCCTTGTCACCTAAGAGGTTTCTTTATTGTGTACAATCCTATTACATAATAAATCAAATTACACTGCCTGTCTTTCCCCAGTCTTTCTACCAGGTACCTGCTTCGACACAAAGCAGATAGCAGCACCCTCCATCCTTTTCGCCTGGCTCACACCATTTCCATCTGTGTGGCGGTGGGTAAAGGGCTCTCCATACCCCTCTCAAACTAGTGTCGGTCTTGTTTCAAGCCATGGAGTCAACAATTCAGTATACTTGGTGCCGTTTATGGGATCTCGGCCCCATGGATCTTCAGTGACACCAGGCCAAATTCAAAACGAAGAACAGGTCACATCTCTCAGGGATAGAGGGGGTTTTCTCCCTTTACCTACCTGGGATCTCACTGCCCTCTCCTTTCTGGGGACAGAAGTGTTGCCTGGGGAAAGCTGAGCATCTTCTCAACAATAGCCAAAACTGGCTGGGTTTCCAAGTAATGTCTGGTTTTGCAGAAAGGTCTCCCAGTGTCTCTGTTTCTCCACTGAAAGCCTCCCCTTGGGAAGTTGCCCATTGAGTACCAAGACACGGTAGCCATCAGGGTCTCAGTGATTTTGCCTGAACCTGGGGCTACCACCTGCCCTGGGGGCAGGAAACCTACTTAATTGCCCTTGATGAAGAAGAGAGTTGAAAACGATCAGTGGAGGAAAATTAGAACAAACACAAAGGCAAAAAGCCTTCCACGAGCTGTTTGATTATTTTCTCGGACTTTGCTGTTTGATTTGAACCTGCCTCATTAGAAATAAAATAAATAAAAACACAACATGTTCACTGGTTCTCCAGCGCTGAATGTGTGTGTGGTTGATACAAAGAGGAAAGAAAAGAAATCCTGGTTGCTCATTAAAAAGAAGTAATTTGTGTAAATACGGGCTTCCCTAATGGCTCTGTGGTAAAGAATTTGCCTGCCAATGCAGGACACTTGGGTTTGATCCCTGGGTCACGAAGATCCCTTGGAGAAGGAAATGGCAACCCACTCCAGTATTCCTGCCTGGAAAATTCTATGGACAGAGGAGCCTGGGGGCTACAGTCCATGGGGTTGCAAAAGAGTTAGACATGGCTTAGAAACTAAACAACAACTTGTGTCGATAGGGCTTTAGAAAAGGAAGAGTCAGCCTGTTAGCATCCTACCTTTCACAGGTCCTTCACAGACAGAGGAAGACTGGGAGGCTGTATTATGAGTGACCAGCAGGGCTCCCTCGCTGGACGTAGCTGAATTATCAAACAGCAGTGGGGATCAGGGCTTGATTTTATTCATCATCAAAGGACTGGGTAAATCAGCAAGACATCTCTGTCAGCATCCTAGGTAGCACGGAGAGTTTTCAAAGGGTGTTTGGATGTGGGTGTGGCTTCTCAATGTGATGGACAGTAGATTGTGCAGGAGAGCTCTGACCTGCAGAAAGAAGGTGCGGTGGTTCCTTGTGTCTTGACCCTGCCCCGTGCAGTAGAGACAGTGTGCACGCAAACACACGCATGGTCCTGAGACCCATGGACCTAGGGGGTACCATGGGGTGTATCTATCCACAGGTGGTGCCTGAAGAAAGCTGAGGTCTAGAAGGCTCTTCTTTAGCCTCCAGCAGCATCCTGGATGACTGATTGATGTTCAAGGCTCACAGCCTGCCAAGAAGGGAAAACACACACGAAAGCACTTTATCAGTTGTAGACTATTAGCTGGCAGTGTTACTAGGTGTATCTGAAATGTTCATGTGTCTATGTGGGGACAATTGGTATGAAAATTCTTGGTGGAGATCTGTTTTCATTTCAGTCAAGTTCTCTGCCACCTCTCTTTCACTTCCACTCTCATCTGAGGTTGACTTCTGCTGAAACTTGACGCAGTCTTTGTAGAAACACAATCCTGTTTCCTTCTTCTATTGTACAGTGACGCAGCCTGCCAACTTGGCTTTCGAATTTACCTCAGCTCGCTCTCCATTCAGAAGCATGTTTCTCTGGAGCCTGTTTCTTCAGAGAAACGTCCTCCAGTGCAGGCCGGGAGACGTGGGATGGTAATTTGCAGAGAGTGAGACATGGCTATAACTCAATTTTACTTATCACTTCAATGTAATGTAAAAACTAGACCCAGTAGGCTTTTCCTTCTGCCGTTTTACAAATTGTACAAGTTAAGTAAAGACTCTGCTCATACCTTGCTGCAAGGAGAGTGTAATTTAAGGAACCGACTGCATACATCCTCCCTTTGTACCCTAGGTGAGCTTTTATCCATCACTTCTTGTGCCAAAATGGGAGACCTAAACATCAGTGTGTATAACCAGTTCTGTGGATAGATTTGAGAAATTTGTGGCTTGAATTTGGAAAAAAAAATAGGCAGGCTTTATGAAAGTAGCAAAACTCAAGATGAATATCGGTTAGGCATTATTATTGGTACTGGTGACAACAGGACCGTTCGTTTATTTATGTTTAACTTTCTATTAGAGTATTTTTGCTTTACAATGTTGTGTTGCTTTCTGCTGTATAGTACAGTGAATCGGCTATGCATATACACATATCCCCTCTCTTTTGGACTTCCTTCCCATTTAGGCTACCACAGAGCATTGAGTGGAGTTCCTTGTGCTATAGAGCAGATTCTTGTTAGTTATCTATTATATGTATAGTAGCGTATATATGCCAAACCCTATCTGCCAATCCATCCCAACCTCCTCCCTTTCCCCCTTGGTGTTCATAGGTTTGTTCTCTATGTCTGTGTCTCTATTCCTATCTTACAAATGAGTTCAGCTATACCTTTTTTCTAGATTCCACATATATGCATTAATATAACTATTTGCTTTTCTCTTTCTGACTTAACTTCACTCTGTATGACAATCTCTAGGTCCACCCATGTCTCTGCAAATGGAACAATTTCATTCTTTTTTATGGCCGAATAATATTCCTTTATATATATATATATATATATATATATATATATATATATATATACACACCACATCTTCTTTATCCTTTCCTCCCAACAGAAGCCTTTTAGAGTAAAATTCAGTTAAGCAAAAATATTTATATTAATAGTTGACACAATCAGAAGAATCAAGTTCTTGTATTAGAGAAGAAAAACTCTATTGATCTGGAGATAGGAGCTCTGCTAACCAAGATGGGATTGGGGAGGGTCAGGGAGCAGTAGGGGGTAAATGAAAACTACCCCCCACCCCTTACCAGCCGCCAGCTCTCCACTCTCCTTGACTCATGGGTCTCAACTTTCAGAACCTAGGTTTCCTATTGTTGCTCTTTTTTCGCTCAGGTTTCCAGTCCTTTCCTTCTTGTCCCCTCCACAGAATGAGATGGTTGGATGGTATCACTGACTCAATGGACATGAGTTTGAGTTGGTGATGGGCAGGGAAGCCTGGCATGCTGCAGTCCATGGAGTCGCAAAGAGTTGGACATGCCTGAGTGACTGAACTGGCTGACTGGGGAGGTAAGATCCCACATGCCTTATGGCCTAAAACACAAAAACATAAAACAGAATCAATATTTTAGCAAATTCAATAATGACTTTAAAAGTGGTCCACATAAAAAAAAAAATCTTAAAAAAGAAATTAAAAAGAACTACCCTGGTTGACAGAAAGGTGCTGGGCAGCAGCCTGCCACTTGGATCTCTTCCATTCATCCCCCTGGACTCTTGGGAGTACAGTTTGAAAATGATTATTTTGCCTGAGGTTGATAGGAAGATATTGGCATAAAAAACAACTAGTTGGAAGGAGAGAGAAATTGATTGCTTAGGATTCTCAGAGACTATGAATGGGAACAACCACATGTGTGTACTATGTATAGAATGAATAGGTTGCATATTCATAGGTTCATAAATACATTCATAAACAGCGATTACTGGAAAGGGTTCACTTTTATATCTTTCTTGAACTCAGGGTCTAGTATTGTCCCCATCTGTGGTGAGGAATAAATGCGAGAAAAGCACAGCTTGCGGTCTGGGAAGAGAACCACAGGAATGAGACGCTGTGTAAGTCTTGAAGATGATTTTCTCTGGGATCCTCATCTGCAGCAGGTCAGACTACACTGATAGCAGCTGCAGAAACAATTGGGGACCTTATTCATAAAATAAAAGGCACACTGCCAGATGGCAGGCCACCAAAGGCACGGCGGATGGAGGAGATTACAAAACGCTGGTGAAACAGGGAACGAGTCCTTTGGGGAATAAACATCCCTGTGTTTTCTGCTAACATGTAGAAATCAATTTGTGTGTGTGTGTGTGTGTGTGTGTGCAAAATCACAATAGGGTATGAAATAAAAACAATAAGTGTTTGTTAATTGGAAAGTTTATCTGGGGAAAAAAACAATTTTCTTAGTGGAAAGTTTGATGGGCTGTTTAGGCTCCTCTGTCATTTTTCTTGTCTCTCTTCATAATCTCTATGTAACCCAGAAACAGCCAGTAAAAGAGGAGAATCTTTGGTTCTTTAATTGCTTCCTGTAAATTTGACAACTGCTACCTCAGTCTCGTCGGTTGTTCTGCTTATAAATAGGCCACTCTTTCAAAGAGAGCATAATTATTTGGGGACACTCACTTCCCCAACTATATATCATGCCTATCAAAGCTAAGCCTTTCCAACCTACCTTCGGTGTGTCTTAACATCGAACATGAGCATTCTGTTGAATTGTTAAATTTACTTAATTTCTTAGCTAGCAAATGTCCAAACCATGGATGAGAACAGATACTCCCATTCTGAAATAAAACCCCAAACAAAATGTATCCCGGTGTAGGATAACACAAATCTGAAATATTGCAAGAATTACCAAACTGTGACACACAGACATGAAGTGAGCAAATGCTGTTACAAAAATGGTGCTGATTGACTTGCTTAATGCAGGGTCGCCATAAACCTTCAAGATGTAAAAAAAAAAGAAGTGCAATACCTACAAAGCACAGTAAAGTAAGCCTGTATGGCAGCCCCTCTCCTCCAAAAAACCGGAAACAAACAATTCCTCCAAAACCTTCAGTCTTTGTGAGGATGAATGAACTATTGAATCTCCTTTAATCTCACTCACACTTACTGTGAATTTTATACTTAGAGGACTGCCGTAGGTAGAAGGCTCGTAGGAATAAAAATAAGCCTATGACCATTTATGTTATTTAGTTGGGAAGAACAGATGCCATTAAGAAAAATAACATAAACCAAAAGTATGCTGCAATTATGGTGATTTAATGAGTTACTAAAATTCTTAAGCCTAAAATACTAGTGTTTTCCATAGAGTTCTGTGGGAAAATTTTTCCAACTTTAAAAACCATCAGTACTAGTAGAGATAAAACTCATTTAGGTTAACTTTTTGAAACTAGAATTTTATTTGTTGGTTCAAGACAGTTCCCCCCACCAAGGAAAATTGAGGCTTTATAATTAATATTTAAATCTTGGAGATGGATTTAAATACAAGATTAACCAGCAAGAAATATCATAATTCCAGGAACAAGTGTGGGATATACCTTAAAGTTCTGTTTGGCATGGTGTGAAGTGAAGACAGTATTTGGAACTATCTATTCAGTTTCTTCCACTAAAACAGACAACTTCATAAAGACTTTTTAACTAATGGATTTTGAGGGATTCTGGCTTATCTGCTTTGTTTCTTTATTGACCAAATAAACCGTTTGATTACAAACACTTACTCATATACTAGGTAACACTTTAAATTAATATGACTGGGTGCAATGTTTAGCTATGAATGAAACTTACTTGGATTCCAATGCTTCACTCCTAGGTATTATTTCATGACTTTATTAAACAAAAAATTGGAAGGTTTATCATTTCACAGTTTGGTATATACATTTAAAATGATTATAGGAAACTGTAGGGTACTAAGAAGCAGTAACAAGGTGGGTGGGCTTTCACGTCATTTCTGATACATGCAACATGAAATGGAGATGGACTCAATTACGAAACAAAAATTTCAATGCAAACATACCTTGGGCGAACTTGGAATGCTGCAGGAATGAAAGATTTCTAAAATGAAACAGAATCGTCCATTACAAATCAGTGATTTTGTTAATCTTTGTATCAGCAGATGTATCAGAACCAAAGGAAATATGGTAATGCATGCTTGAATCTGGAACGCATTAAACTATCGCGGGGAAACAATGCACATCTGCATATGTGATTAGTCATGCTGTAGTTTCCCTTTAATGGTGCTGGTGGATGGGGAGGAAGTGCTTGAGAAAAACTTACTGCTTACATTTTTATCCTTAATTGAGGAGGTGCTGGAGATTCAGTCTTCCCATTGCATACTCTATCCCAAACTTGAAAGGAAGAATTGCACAATCAAGCAATATTTGTGTGACAGCTTTTCTTTCTTTTTTTTTTTTTTTTTGTATAAAGAAGCCAAGACATACAGTCTCCATAAGCGGGAAGATAATATGTAAGTATATAAAATGTTAAATATCTAGAAAAGGAGATATGTAGATACATAGCTGTTTGGTACAAAATGTGAAACGTATTAAAAGGCAGTACATTTTATTTACTTCTAATAAATAAATCTCTAGGATACACAAGAAGCTGACAACACTGGTTATTACCAGGAGGGAACCTACCTGGTTGAAGGATGAGAGGTATTTTTAAAAATATATATATATTTATTTATTTGGTTGTGTTGGGTCTTAGTTGAGACATGTGGGATCTAGTTCCCAGACCAGGAATTGAACCTGGGCCCTCTGCATTGGGAGCACAGAGTTTTAGCTACTGGACCACTAGTGATGTCCCTGGCATTTTTTTTCTGGTATATACTTTTTTGTACCTCTTGATTTTTCAATACCAACAACGTATTACAAAAGTACTCCAAATGAACAAAATAAAAAGAAAATCAGTATTTAAGTACATGGTTACTTTCCAAAACAATGGTGCAAATGGACACCATTATACTTGAAATATTTAAATTATGAATTCTTCTTAATGAAGAAATAGGAATCTGGACTGAATATTAAAAGATAGATACTATTTGGATACTCCAAAAGGAGGTAGAAGCATTCTGAATTCAACTGACATTGAGCAAAAGCCCTACAGAGGAAAATAGACAACATTTATGGTCCTAATAAATAAGTTGGGATGACTGTAAGTAATTTGAGCTGGAGAGATTAAGGGATAGATTATAAAGGGCCTTGAATGCCAGGATAAGGAGTTTAGATTTAATAATAATATAAACAGAGAGAAGCTTTCAAAATTTTGAACAGGGATAGTAAAGCCCCTAATAACTTTCAGTGTGGATTGAGACGGGAGAGGCTGAAATCAAAGACAGCATCCCAGGCAAGGAGATTGGGGTGGAGGTGGTGAGGTGAGTTTGTAAAATTTATTTTTAAATTTCTTTATCTTGCTGGCTGTGCCATGCAGCTTATAGGGTCTTAGTTCCCCAATCAGGGATCAAACCCAGGCCCCTCCAGCCATGAAAGCAAGGAGTTCTAACCACTGGACTGTCAGGAAACTCCCAGAGTTTGCAAAGTTTAGATGAAGGAAACAGAGATGAATTCCCAATGATTGTAACGTGAGGAGAGCCAGTGGCCTGGAAAGTCACCAAAAAGAGTCCTCGTGTGTGGGTGCTAAATCACTTCAGTTGTGTCTGACTGTGTGACCCTATGCACCCCACCAGGCTCCTCTGTCCTTATCAGCCTCCAATTCTTAAGGGTCAAAAACAGTGAGGGCTGAGACAATGCTATTGTACTTACTGACCTGTAAGTAAGTGTTGAGAAAGTATAAACCATGTATTTTTGATGAGCGTACATTTTCATGTGAGTGGTGGGGTGGAAACCAGATTTTCAGAAATGACAGTGACATTGGTAAGAAAAAGAAGAAGTACTTATTAAAATTAAATAATCGAATATAATCAATGGTTTTTTTGATCACTTATTATGTGCCAGAAACAGTATTAAGTGTTGAGGGAACAGGCTGGAACAAGACAACTTAATCTCTGCTTTTATGGAGTTTATAAATTGCTTGTGAAAATAGACAGGAAACAAGTCATTAATGATGTATAGATTATGTGTCATAGAAGGAGAAAAATGAATGCTTTGGAAGTTTATAGCAGTGAAAAGAAGGATAGAAATGGAAAAATAGCTGGACGAATGTGGTAGGGACACATGAAATAATTTTGTTTTTCCAAATGGATCCAATATGGAGGCATATTGGGAGGAGTCAGTGAGGAGGTCAAGGGAGCAAAGTTCTTGGGGAGGCAAGAGAAGGTGAAATTCAGCACAGATGGAGAGGTTTACTTGTGGAAAAGAAGGACATTGTTGTGTTTTTTTTTAAGGCAAGAGGAATAAGAGAACACTATAGCATAGAGATAATGCTGTTCAGAGCTGGCAAGGTTCAAGACTGGGTGCCTTAGCCTTGAGGTGAAGCTGAGGCACGGGGAATGTGAGTGTGGAAAGCCCTTGTGGTCTCATGCTGGAATTGACTGGCCTTATTGTGTTTCAAGGGTGAAGGCCACACTCTCAACCCCATGTCAGCCCAGGGTGGTGGAGAGGTTCTGATTCATAGACCCTGGGGGTGTGAAACGCTTTGATACCCATCAGTACAAATCTACCGCAAAGCATGCCCTAAAAGGAAACTGTTAGAATCTAAAGAACTCTATTTCTTTCTCATATTTTATGAAAATAGGATATATTATTTACTGCTATGTATAAAGCTTCCTTATACTCAGCAGTCCCTGAGTCCCTGTGTAGGGGGAAAAAAAGTAATCATTTACAATAGAATGGATGAAGTCAATAAAGAGACTTTCAGCTAGCTTGGGCATCTCCCTCCTCCTGGGACATGATCCTTACCTGCTGATGGCCACGATCCTCTGGATGAAAGGATATGGTTAAGAGTGCCTTCTGTGGCTTCTGTCTGGGGAGTCTTTGTGACTCATGTTTTCCAGTGATGGATGAGATAGGGGTACCTAGAAGGGCCTAGCTTCCGCTCTGGGGCAGCCAGTAAAAGGAAAAGGGTAGAGAGCCCCTGGTTACCCTGCTGTCTGCTGTGAGGATGCTCCTCTCCCGATGAGGGGAGCATACTCTTCCTCTCCCCTTCAGCCTGAAAAGAGAGCACACCTCTCAACAAGCCTGGGAGAATGCAGCATATAAACCCCTAGCTGTGCAGTGGATAATTGGCATTTATATTAGTACACCGAACACACTGAATAGTTCGAGGAGTGTAATCCAAATTTATGAATCCGAAAAAAGAAAAGGATAACTTCTGGCTGGAGACTGGACAGTATAAATCAAGCAGTTCACTGGGCATACAGTGTTGATAAGGTCTCGATAATTCATGAATAGATACATTAATGAGAAAAAAAATGACGCTTTATGTTCTCATAACACTCCCTGCAAAAATATCCCTTTGCCCTGTAGTCATGAATGCATTTCCATTTTATTCAAAAGTGTTGCCTATCATTTTTATATCATGTGATAAATTGCAGCTAAGTTTAAAGAGTTAGTGGCATTTTAAAATAGATACAATTCCATTATTGTCACATTTTATAGGTATCACAAGTCAGTCTACCTTTGTTATTTTTTCAAATTAAATCTGTCTATCAGATAACCTAAGCCTTTAAAGCCATATATCCTATTTTAATTAAAAAAATTCTGGTTGTGATCATTGCATAGAATTAAAGTCCCATGTAAAATATGGGAAGAAGGGAGGTAAGGGGAGGTCATATAGTGTTACCTGATAAAAGGAGACAGTAATATTTAAAATGAGGTAAGTGTTGCTCGGATTTATGATGTATTTTATCTTCAGGAGAAACCATAGTTTATCGTACTGTCATTCAGCTTGAATCGTCAGCTGTATATCTTTGACTTTTTGAATGTAACTGTTGAAAGGAAAAGACTTTCAGCCATGTGAGCTCTGAGACAGATCAAAAGCTTAAAGCAATTTTGCTTTGCTCTTTCAAATATATTTTTATTGAAACATATTTTGTTGTCATGCATGCATAAATATTCTATAGCATCAGTTAAAGAGAGTAAGTCTCCCCTCCAAAAAAAGAGTAAGTCCCAGAGTTGCTGGGTGTTGTTAACAGAAAAGAAAGTAAGAATTAAAATGTCCTTCTAACTTCTAGAATCTCAAACTCTTTGCTGTCTCTATTTTTTTCTTTTCTTCCTTAACATCTAATTTTACAGTAGCAGCTCTTATCCACAGGGAATTGCTATTGAAGAAAAGAGAAACAAATTTGTGATGTTAGATTCCCAGACTCAATGTAACAGTAAATTTAAGGAACATAAATCCTTATGAAAAAGCAGTAAACACTAATTTGAGTGTCTTAGGAAGTGGATTATAGTTCCACATTCTACATGAGCCAATAAACAAATCTGTTAGTTTTTGTTTTTTAAATTTATTTTTTCCATCATTATGTTTATATACTTTTCTAGCTTTCAACTGGTAACACTATAAATAGTCATGAGACAATGAAAGCTTATAAACAATCAATGCTTTGATAACAACTTGCCCACTGGAGTTAGGTTCAGCTTTTTACTTTAGCTTCAGATTTTCTCATGAGGTTAACATTTCCTTTAAGTATTTTTAGAAAGCAAGAAAAATATTTTTTATTCAACTAGTGGCAGAGATTTTTAAATAATTTTTGACATTTTCTTTTTTAGAAGTTGGTTTTAGTTTATAAGTGAATGATAAAAGTACACCGTGAAACAGGGTCACTAGGAATAGGGCTGAACTAGCATTACTACAGTCTGAAGACAGGATTGGGACTCAGTTCTTCAAACAGTCTTTGTGGCAATTAATCCCCCCACATTTAAATGATTTGATTCAGAAATATTTAGTAGAAATGATAGGAGAGAACAAGAGAAGATAGTCTCATATTTGTTCTAAGCTTTAAAAATCTAGGGTCCTTTCATTTTAGATTTTTAAAGATTTTTCCATATCCTCTTACCAACCTCTTTCTTAAGAATCGATGCCTAGAATGTGCTTGTGGTCATGTCACCTCCCTCAACAGAGCTAACGACATGAAGTTTTAGGGGAGGGAGGAAAGAAGGCTCATAAATTAAATGCACTGACCAAAAAGCATGAACATCGTATAAAATGTAGATTCTTCACTGCTGTGTTATCACCTCTCTGTAAAGTGGAAGAATAACAACAGATTTTCTTAAAAGGATTTAAAAAATGATAAAGCAGCCGAGTGTTTTGCGTTGGTGTAGGAATTTACACAAATAACTTTGAGACTCTTATAGAATTCTTAGTGTTATTTAGAGCACAGCAGCTTGAAAGATTCTGAAGTCCTGTATATCTTACCCAGACTTTATTAGAATGTTTACAAAAGGACTCACTTCATAATTCACATCCTTCCTTAAAGCAGTAACTATAAAGCAGCAAACATATGACAGATGTATGTCTGTGTGTCTTTTCTGCCTGTTTAGGCTTTATAGATGGTTTCTTTTTTTTTTAAGAAAATCATTAGTGGAGGATCATTTCACGTTAACATGCATTTATTTTGTATTCTTTTTTGCAGCTTGCTTAAAAACTGTATTTTCATTAGCTCCGTCAGAGAATATATTGTATAAGTTTCTGCATTTAATTTAGGTCACTCTATGCTGAATTCACATTTATTACACCCTCTGGTAATAAAATACCTTTCAACATTTTCACCATATTTTATACTGTGCTTGTTCAAAGACTTTTTTTTTTCAAAGTCTCTTTGTTTTGTTTTGTTTTTGGTGGGGGGTGCAGCACTTCAGCTAGGTGAACATCTGATTACATAACTTTTTTTAAAATCAAAAACATTTCTTATGAAAACTTTAAAAAAATGAGTCCCTGAATTTCTTGCATTTAAACAGGAATTAGCTGATGGATCTATCTAATCTATATACTGAATGAAAACAATGCCTGAGAATAGAGTAAGTGGGAAAATAAATCCTGAATACTAGACTTTGTAAACAAAAACTCATTTATTAAGAACAGATTTATTTATTCATGATATTTGTAAACAGTTGTTATGTGGCAGATGTTGCATTACATATTTGAATTTTACAGTGCTATCAAATTATTTTGATTTTTTGTTTTCCAGAAAGGAATTGAATATACCACATATGATAAAGTAGCACTAATTCATATTCTACTCACTTATTCAAGATCAATTTAAGTGGCAATTAGTTTCACTAATTAACACTACTAGTGAAATTAATAACAATTCAGAGCAAAATAAGTTTATTAAAATGATTAAAATAGTAAAATAACCCTTAACTTTCTATTTTATGAAAATGTTTGAGTTCCTAGAAAAAAGAAAGAAGTAGAAATTTTTAAATAAGAAATTTCTAGAGTATATTCTTGATGTTGGGCTGTAACATATATTCTTTCTTTGTAAAAGCTTTTCTGTTATATTGGTTATATGCTAAATTCTAATGAACTAAAATATTTTATTATAGAATAATTATAGTATCATTATAATATTTCATTATATATTTCAAACTTAAATCTAATTATATTGTAGTTATATCATATTTTGATATATACTGTATTTTCAAATCATAAAAACCATTTCTTAAATCATGATATGATTTTTAACTTAAGATAGTGCTTTTAACTCTGCCTCTTTCTTCAACAATCTGTTTTATTTCTGCATTCTCCATTTTCTAGGAAATATAGCTTTCATCATTTTCATCATCGTGGTTTCATTTATGTCTGTCTATTCCTTTTCAGATATAATTTAAAGTTTTCTTTCAGTAAATTCTTCCTGGATAGAACAACAACAACAAAAAAAGCCAGTTTGTATTTTTGGCAGTGCTTGATGGTTTAGGAAGAAATTTTTCTAGATTTTTCCCAAGTTCATTAAGTACCTTCCAATTAACAGGGGCCTCCAGGCTTCTGATAGCCCTTTAGCCCAAGGGAATAGCATTTCCTGGATGAGCTCATTTAAAACAAACAAACAATCAGCATTTTAAATAGTAAATTTTGTTAATAAAAATAACAAGATGATTACAATGATTATAATGATCACAGTAATGTGTTTCTTTACTAATTTATAATTATCTTATGGAGTATTTTCTTGAGAAACTTCCATTGTAGCTATTTGAGACATATAACTTAGTTATAGCACATGCACTAATACTATAATTTGTTGAGAGCTTCTTTGTAATTAAAAGAAAAAATTCTATCCATGAAAGTAATTTTTCCTTTTCCCCTGATGGATTATTTATTTAATAGTAAACAAAATTTTAAAAAATCACAATCATATTATGAAACTGAAATAAAATGATGAATCTCCATAGAATGTTTTTAAGCATATCTGATTTTGGAGAATATCCTCCGATACTTCTTTTGTTTAATTGTTTTAAAATTTGTAGTCATTACGCTCTAAAAATACAGAAAGAGAAAATAAAACCACGATGAAACACTCCCATCTTTATCTATTGCTATCACCTATTTATGTCTGTCTACCAATTCATACATTCTTCCATTCATCACCTACCTTGCTGTCTATCAAAATCAATCATTTGCACATATGAAAAAATGATTCAAGGTCTTTCAAATGTCATAAAACCTGATTATTATTTGCATTTTATTTCAGTAGTGCTACATTGGTGAGAAATATCACTAGGCCCTCATAATTCAAACCCGTTAAAAAAGTAAAAATGTTTCTGTTTTAAATCATATTAAAATGATTAAGTTTTAAAATAATCAGTATTAAAATATCTGCATTAACTAAGTGTGATTCCAATTAAATTATTATTAAATTTACAGTTAGTACCTGACATGGAAGCAAAATTTCATGTCTATATGACACAAAAGTTACTTAAAGCTAAACAGCTGATAATCATGGGACTTACTGTATTTTCCTAGAAGCAGAAAGTCATCATGTTGACTGTATTATTTTCTTATTATGTATATTTTTCTGATCATTAAACACAGATGCTTTGTAAGGAACAGTATTTTATGAATTAATATATATCATTGGTAAAAGGTGAAAGCTATTATCGACTTTCAGTCTATTTAATAGTTGGGAACAATTGTAAAAGTGTATTATCATTTTGAATTTTGATCATGAGCCTGTTGATTGCTATTTAAAAAAAAAAGAAACTAAGCCTTTCTGCCTGCTACAATTCTTCCATCGGAAGACAGGGCTGTGAAAATCTGCAATAGGCTTCTATGTGACTTGATGAATAGCAAGAGAGCTTAGTGGAAATGTTGAAGTCCTTCATGATTAAAAAGCAAAGCTTTAATGTAGTTTTTGTTTACCATGTCATAAGTGCAGCGTTGCAAGTTATTGCCAAAGAGTCATTGGAACAGGCATCAGTGAGGCAATGTCAGCCAGCCGATGCTTTGAAAATGATTCAGTTCCTCTAGCCTTATGACTAAAATAATATCCAGTGGCTCCAGCCCCAAGCCTGGTTAATGCATCTGTCCAGAACACATAATTACTCGGTCATAACATTCCCCCGGCCACCAGCCAACAAACCAATCAGCATTTCTTCCTAACTTACCAGAATTTTTGCTGTGTCAAACTGTTTGATCTCTAGGTAGTAAAAATGCAAAAAATGGAAGGACACTGCACTGGAAGGTTTTAATTTAGAATAGTTTCTCATGGAAATTAAATTTGAAGAGAAACATGTTTTTGTTGTCATGACTGAAGTTGAGATGTTAATTTGGTGTCCCTTTGCAAATGGCATCATTTATTTTTTCATCAGAAGCTCACATTTTTAATCATTTTAGTGAGGAAATATTTTAACAACAAAAGAACAGCAAATATATCTCCAGTGACTATTACATGATTTTATTTCCCAAACATTAACAAATATAGTGACAACCTTTTTTGGTTAACAGTAATATTGTATGTATGTACATGTGTATATATCACGTACATGCCTATATTTATGTACATGTGTATATGTAGAATTCTTGATATCACCTTCAAAGATATTAATTCATAAAATACTGTGTGAGCATAATCTAGGTTTTATTTTTTTGCAAGCTCATTATGTTTGGATAACTGTTAATTCTTAAAATTATTCTGAGGGGGAGGGATAAATTAGGAGATTGGGACTGACATGTACCTACTACAATATAAATACAAAATAGATAACTAATAAAAACCTGCTGTAAACACAGGTAGTTCTACTCAACACTGTAATGATCTATGTGGGGAAAGATTCTAAAAACAAAAAAAGAATGGATATATGTATATGTATAACTGAATCACTTTGCGGTACATCTCAAAACTAATACAATATTGTAAATCAACTTTTCTCCAATAAAAATTTAAAAATAAATGAAGTAGAATTTTAAGAAAACTATTCTAGATTGAATGACATTATTCCTCCCTGTTTCCCACAGTCTCACCTATAAATGCTTTAAAATGGATTTAAAAAATCATTTTTTATGAGGTGAAGATTAACTGAGATGTAAAGTTTGAGTTTCGTTATATGGAATAAATAGGTTAAAGTCACCAGAAGAAGTGAGGAAGAACATTCCACATAGAGGGGAAAGCATGTAGGCAGAAGCTTAAGAGTGAAAGAAAATGACACGCCCAGGAAAGTAGCAGAAAGTTGGTCTTTCTGGAGCGCAAAGACAAGCGGGAGGGTGATGGGGGATGAGGTTGACATGGTAACCTCAGGTTGTGAAGGACCTTAATATGCAAAGAAGAAGCACAGATCTTAGGACTCCTAATTTGAAGAAATGACATTGGACTACTTCAGTGGGTTAATTTGTGGGCACATGAAAATATTTTCTCAATTACTTCTCTCCCCTCAACTTCTTCCTGTATCAGGCTTAGATGGTGATGTGCATATTGGATCATATTCCTGGCTTCCTGTCTGCTATGAATTGAAAGACGCGCAGAACTATTACACTTTGTTCCCACAAACAGTTGGTAAGATTTCTGTAGCATCGTTTCTTTTTCTCAGCACACACTGACCTCCAAGCGAACAGGGTCTGGAATGAAGATTAAAAAAAAATAATAATAATGTCAGGGAACCAAACTGCCTTTCAAATAGCTGATTCCTGAGCACTCTGTGAGGAAAGCACATTCGGTGTCCTTCCTAAGTCACAAGAGGAGATTTGTGTATTTACATAATACACATATTCCCACATATATTCACGGAGGGCCATCTGTCTGCTTTCTGTGCGCTAGGCTGTATTATCACAGGCTTGTGTGTGCACACTCACCATCACAGTTTATGGGCTGGTCTTCATTTCTCCTTTCACTTCCCATGTGCTGTTCACATGTCAAAACCTTGATGTATTTACCAAGAAACTGTAATAAATAAGAAACACGAACCATCCCTAAGTCATAACCGCTTTCCTTTTTCAGTGATTGGATGTCATATAATTCCAGAGGCGATGGGAGCTTCCTTCCGTGTTGATACGGTGAACTGCCCCCAGGCAGGGCGATTCCAGGGAGACATAGTGCTGAGGCTGCCGCTACCATTGCAAATCTTCACGTTCCTATCCAGCTACATCCTCACGAGCAGATCTGACTTGTAAACGATTCTTGTTTGAAGAACAGATGTAGCTCTCGAAGTGATGAATAAATTTAAGAAATGACTTTATCTTAGAGGAGAGAAGTCATAGTATTCATGAATTGCTATGTCTCTGCTATGAATATAAACTCCCTACAGGGACTTCGGAGAGTAGATACAGGAAACTTTCCATTTTGAAGGAACAGAATTCATGCTCTAAGGCAGCATTACCCAATAAAAACACCATGAGAGCCATATATGTCATTTTGAAATTTGTAGCAGTTTGTCACATTAGAATAAGCAAAAAGAAAGTGAAATTTCAATAACATTGTATTTAATCAAATGGATACATATTATACCAATATTTAATCATTGTAAATATTAATAGAATATTTGTATTTGAAAAAATTAAGTTCTCTAAATTCTTACAGTCTATCTCAATTTAGACTAGCCATCTGTGGCAACTGGCTGCTATATTAGCAGTGTACTCAAGAGAGAGAGGGCCTCCCTGGTGGCTTAGTGGTCAAGAATCTGCCTGATAATGCAGGAGATGAGGGTTCCACCCGTGGGTGGGGAAGATCCTCTGGAAAGGAAATGCAACCCACTCCAGGATTCTTGCCTGGGAAATTCTGAAGACAGAGGAAGCTGGCGGGCGACAGTCCATGGGGTTGTAAAAGAGTCAAGACACAACTTAGTGACTGCTATTGCTAAGTCGCTTCAGTCGTGTCCGACTGTGCGACCCCACAGACGGCAGCCCACCAGGCTCTGCCGTCCCTGGGATCCTCCAGGCAAGAACACTGGAGTGGGTTGCCATTTCCTTCTCCAATGCATGAAAGTGGAAAGTGAAAGTGAAGTCGCTCAAGTCGTGTCCGAATCTTCACGATCCCATGGACTGCAGCCCACCAGGCTCCTCCGTCCATGGCATTTTCCAGGCAAGAGTACTGGAGTGGGGTGCCATTGCCTTCTCCGAACTTAGGGACTAAACAACAAATGAGAGAACAGAATTCATGATCACGTGTGTCGGCCTAGAGGCACATATGAAACTGATGTACGCCTCTAGGTTTTAGTCCTTAGAGAGCAACATCATAAAAACATTCATCAGATGCTAAATTCATTTAGATTTACCTACATAATTTTTGTGTTTTAGTCTTTATTTCTTCTTGAATTTCTGACTGTCCCTCCGATAAATTGTAGTCAGCCTGGAAAATAGTTTAAATATAAGTCTGCTGAAGATAAATTTTCTCAGTTTTTGTTTTCTGAAAAATGTCCTAATTTCATCTTTATTTTTGGAAGGTATTTTTGCTATGCATATAATTCTAATTTAAACTATAATTTTATCTAAATACTTTATAGCTGTATGGATTTTTTGTTTGCTTTTTTGTTTTTGCTTATACTGTTTCTGTTGAGAGGCAGTTGTCAGTCTAATTGTTGTTTCTTTTTTCTTTTAACTGCTTTTAAGATTTTCTCTTGGATTGATTCTCAGCATCAGCTTTATCATTATGTGAACAGATACCAATTTTTTTCTTTTTTTAGCTATTTCTACTTGAGATTTGTGTGGCTTTTTGAATACATGGTGTGGTTTATTCCATTAGTTTTCAAACATTCTCAGTCATTTTCTCTTTAAATATAACTGCTGTTCCATTCTCTTTCTGCTCTTATTTGGGACTTCCATTTTATTTATATTAAGCTTTTATACTATATCCCTTTATAATTCTTATTTTCTTTTTCATATTTTCATTCTTAATTTCTCCATGCTTTATTCTGAACATTTTGTTCTGACCTATGCCTCAGTTCACTAATTCTCTCTTTAATATTTTTAATTTACTATAAAACCTTCTCAATGAAAATTCTTTGTTCATTTTACAATCTCATTGTAATTGTTTTGTTGTTGTTTTGGAATTCTATCCTTTAAAAAAACTTGATTTTTAGTTTCTGCTAAAATTTGAAGTCTTAATCTTTTATGCCCTTGTACACAATAAGCTTAACTCCAAATTTGGAGTTCCTGTGGGTCTGCTTCTATTGTTTGTTTTTGCTATTTTTCAGTAGTGACATTTTTCTGTGCCTGCTCACTGCCTCACCCCTGCCACAATATTTATTATTAGACTGCTTTAAACATTTTCTGGAAAAGGGGATACTGTTGTGATTTCCAGAGAGGATTTACCTTTCCCTCTATCAGGTACCTGGTGAGGGGGGAATCATCTGAATCCCGTTTCACTTATTGAGATGTTTTAAGGTGAGCTCTGGGTCCTGCGAGTGCTACATCCCACACCTCACTCTTAACTTATATTTCGTCTTTATCCTTATCACCTGAAGGTGCATTCCTTCCAACCAAAAGGGAAGGGTTTCAACTGGGAACTCCCATTGACAGGCTGTGGACTGTTTCTATTTTCTTTGTCAAAAGCACTTGCCATGCTCTCATCCTTCCTCTTTCAAATTAAGGGGAAAAAATGTGAAGAGTGGTCAGAGCTGGACTCAATTTTCTGCTTCCCTTTTATACCTCAAGATGCTGAAGCAGTAACACTTCACGAACATGCTAGCTCTCCTAGGCCTTAAAATCAGGTGTTTTGAATATTTGATCCAGTTGTTTCAGTACATGGCAGAGAACCACTTTAAATAATCTAGTCTACCACTTTCCCTTTAATTCATTGTGCTATAAAAGATGTTATTTATGTCTATTTTATGGTCAAACTTTCCTTGATACAGTGGCAACTTTGGTTGAAACTGGTTCAACAGATTGAAGCAGAAACATATCTTCCTGGTTTTCTCTCCTACTTTCCTACTTTTCCTTCCATTCAGATTTTCTCAAATTTTTAAATTTAAATTTTTTACTTATTTTTCTTATTTTGTTCTTGCAATATAGTTGAATCACATTGCTGCACAGCAGAAATTAACACAACATTGTAAATACACACACACACACACACACACACACATATATATATATATATAGGGCTTCCCTGATAGCTCAGTTGGTAAATAATCTGCCTGCAATGGAGGAGACCCCGACTTGATTCTTGGGTCAGGAAGATCCCCTGGAGAAGGGATAAGCTACCCACTCCAGTATTCTTGGGCTTCCCTTGTGGCTCAGCTGGTAAAGAATCCGCCTGAACACAGGAGACTTGGGTTTGATCCCTGGGTTGGGAAGATCCCCTGGAGAAGGGAATGGCTACCCACTCCAATATTCTGGCCTGGAGATTATAGCAGTCTGTGAGGTCTTACATATATATATACACACACACATATACTTTAAGAAATTCCTTTCCATTATGGTTTATCCTAGGATTTTTTTTAACATTTGTATTTTTTCCAAAGTGTTTATTTATTTATTTGGCTGCATTGGATCTTAGTTGCATCCATCATGTGGGATCTTTCATTTTGGCACACTGGTTCAGTAGCCCTGAGGCCTGTGGGATTTGACCTACCCACTCAGGGGTCAAACCTGCATCCCCTGCATTGCAAGGTGGATCCTTAACCACTGGACCACCAAGGAAGTCTCTATTATGGGATATCAAATATAATTCCCTGTTCTATACAGTAGGATCTTGCTATTTATCCATCCTATATATAATAATTTGCATCTGCTAACCCCAACCTCCTACTCCATCCTTCCCCACCCTTCCATTCAAACTTAACCAGAATATACTTCAAAGTTTTCCTATCATTTTACAGTTTCTTTGAGGTAAAGTAGATATTTTTCAGTTATATGAGGTACTTTCAAATAGTTCTGGCATGCATCTTAGGATCCTAGTATCTCACTAAAATATATGTCAACTATTAACTTGTATGGAAGGCTTACCTTTGTCTGTTGTTCTGTTGCTCAGTCACGTACGATCTCGTGGACTACAGCACACCAAGCTCTTTTGTCCTCCACTATCTCCAGGAGTTTTCTCAAATTCATGTCCCTTGAGTCCTTTGTCTACATTTGATTTAATTGGAACAATTTTTAGCGTCACTGTTGAAAACAGTAATCTGCAAAGTTTTTGTTCTTTGCGTGTAGCATGTTTCCTAGCTGTGCTGCTATAGGCAGTTTCAGCTAATTTGGTTTTGGTTTGTGTTTGACTTTTTGCTGCTCTGCTCTTTCACAGGCTGGAGAATGAAGTGGCATTTGAAGAGGCTGAAGATCAATTACAGTAGCAGAGTTTCTTGGAGTCTAATAGGGATAGTCATATATAGTTCACTTGTGAGTGTTTTGGGTATTCAGAGTAAGTTGATATGTTTCCTTCTCCAAGGGATCTTCCCTGGCCCAGGGATCAAACTCATGGCTCCTGCCGTGTCTCCTGAATTGCAGACAGATTCTTTATTACTCAGCTACCATGGAAGCTATAAGTGTCTGCTGGAGATATGTCGTGAAAATGAGCAACCAGCTCATGGTGAAGCTGCATCCTGCATTATTTGCAGTTGATCTTCCCACGCCTGCCTTTCTGGATTGCTCTCTTCAACAAACATCAGCACATCTGTTTTGCCTGGAGCTCTGTTTCCAGGAAACTGGGCTAAGGTAGGGTGTGTCAACAACACCATGAATATTTATGATTGTGATATTGCTAACTTAGTAGATTCTTGGTAAACACGTGCAGAATATTTATTAAAGACTTACGCTGACCAGAAGAGATTTTAATTAAGATGTTTAGCCAGTTGAAGTCTAAAATGATAGTGATAGAAAACATTTAATGAGTATTTACTCTTTGCCAGATACTATGACAAACGCTTTGTAAATGTTCTTTCTTTTGGCTTTCCCAACTGGTGGACACTATATACTATTAACCCAGTTTTTACATATAAAGAAAGTGAAGCTCCTAGTGGTTACACAACTTTCCTGAGATCATGAGGCAGTGTCAGAACTGGATCTAAATTATACAATTACAGAATTTATCTTCTTGAACACAAATTATACGGCCTATCCAAAGTTTTACTTTTGTTCGTATACTTCTACTTCTTTTTGTTGGTCAAGTTATTGGAAAGTTTAAAAAATCTATTCCATCTCACTTATTGGACAGCTGAGAGATATCTAAAAGTGATAAATGTTGGTATCACAGTTGAAAAATTAGACATCTATTAATCAGGTTAAGTATCACAATCAGCAAACTGATGTTTTTTCTGAGGGGAAAAACATGTGAACGCAAGTGGAGGGTTAAAAGAAATTCCTCGTTCAATATCGTAATCATCCCAAGAAGTGCTGTATTATTTCATCAGATTATCTAGGAAATCCAACTTGGTTTTCCCCTCAAGTCATCTTATTGAAACAGATAATTTTTTCGAAGTATAAGCAAATTTAAAAAATAAGTTATTTTTTGAAGCTATGAAAGCAGTACAGTCAGATGACTTTATTTTGTATTTTTCCTTTAGTTAGAAATATGATTAAAAATAACATTATATTTAACTAAATGCCTATAATTCAGGAAATGGATGATAGTTAAGTTATAAGTAGCAAATACTCTCGGGGTCCATTTGTCTTGAAAATAGATTCTAAGTAGGTAGACATGCCTTTCAGTAGGAAGTCTGACAAATCTAGTATTTTCATAATTAAATTATAACATTCAACAAATACCTATCTTGTGCCTACTAACTGTTAGGCACTATTTTATTTGCTAGGAATTTGGAAACAAAAAAGATTAAAAAATCCCTTCCCTCATGAAGCCTACATGCTAGTAAGGGAAATAAACAATAAACAAAAGTATTTTTTTCAGATTTCAGATTGGGAAAATTACTGCAAGAAATCAGAAATCAGTGTGAGATGACAGCCTTTGATTAGGTGGTGGTGGTAGTGGTGGGAACCAGCTGTTTTAGCCGAGGGGCTCATTTTTAAAGAGTCCAGATTCTCAGGTACAGAACTTTATCGATGAGGAGGAGCTGAAGATTTACTTGGACTTTTGCAGGTGTGGATCATCATGGATTCTCAGAGGCAGGAAGGCCTTTATGGTCTATCCCCTTCCTGTTGTAGACCACACTGAAAAGAGGAAATTCCAGTTGATTGCACCCTAGTTTACACAGATTGTCAGTGTAAATGACAATGCTGGCCTAGTTTTCAGTCAAGTATTTTTTTAGCAATCTTTTATTATTGCTGTTTCTCCATGAATAAGAGAGAATGATACAATTCCAGATATTCACAAAGCCACTTTTAATCTTATACTGCTCATGTCTTTATTCCAACTTCTCAGTCTTTCCCTGTCACTTTAAAATTGCAACTGCCTCCATGTTAGGGCTCCCTTGGAGAACTATCACCCTGTGCTATGTGGCCTGTGTAGGTTCCACTTGGAGATCTCGGACGTTTGCAAACAAAACTTCCTTTCCATGCACCACTGGGAGAGATGCATACTTATTGTGTAAAAGTCAGGCATTAACTTGCTTCTCTCCTCTCCAAATGGTAAGCTGCATTATCAGGGTGATCATACGTAAACTTTAAGGGTTTGAAGAAACATCACTAGTAGATTATGTTGCCATCAGAAGACAGTGAAAGTCTCTCTAAACAAGATGACCCTTTCTTGAAAGGTATCCTGGAGGGATAACCTACTTATTATGTGCACCTTGAGGGAAGTTATCTCAACCTTAGGAATCATCCATTTAGAAAAGGTGGTATGGAAATAGTTAGCTAACTAACTCTCATTAAAGTGATCAGTGATGAAGGTTCTCAGGCCAGCCTCAACTTGATGATCTGGTGGTTATGCTCTCAACCTCCTGTTTGTATCTGAATCAATACCTTGGGTGAACTGGAGAGATCAATATAAAACCTTCGGAGAAAGTCACCTGTCTTTCCTGGGTATGTCTTGATGTTTTATGGGATTTGTTGCATTTTGTTGGTGATATAATGAAATGCTGTAGTGCAATAAAATGTTGGTAATATAGAAAAATGCCTTAATAAAGAAAGAGAATTTGGGAATTGCCTGGCTGTTCAGTGGTTAGAACTCCACACTTCCAATGCAGGGGTCCTGGATTTGCTACCTGGTGTGAGAATCCTGTAAGCACCTTCCCCCCCCCCCAAAAAAAAAACAGGATAAGCGGCATCCTGAGGATGTATGAGGATGCAGTAGGTGGTGAGCACAAAGCAGGAAGCAGCTACTCCTATTAGGAGCGGACCTCATTGAGAAGAGAGTCCCACAAGGGCTCATCTCCTTTTCCTCTGTGTCATATTCCTTAGGGAGTTCACCCACTTTAACTTCCATGACCAGCACCTCTAGGTTGGCCATCTCCCAATCTATGCATCTCGTGCTGTCTCTCCTCGAGGTGGTGCTATTGCTGATTAGTCGCTAAGTCATGTCAGACTCTTTTGCTACCCCATGTACTGTAGCCTGTAAGTCTCCTCTGTCAATGGGACTTCTCAGGAAAGAATACTAGAGTGGTTTGCCATTTCCATTTTCACCCAGGGATCTTTCCAACCCAGAGACCAAACCCACATCTCCTACGTTCCTGGTGGATTCTTTACCACTGAGTCACCAGGGCTTCCCCCCTTGAGATGTAGTCCTGCTTAAATCTTAGCATTCTTCATTGCTTAAACAGAGTTTTGGGTATCATCTACTTTGTGCCAAGATTGCAAAAGTGGTGCAATGATGAATAAGTCAAGGCCCTCAAATTCAGTGTTGTAGGATATACCCTGATTAGCAGCATCATTTCAGTGTCACCGGAAAGGGCTTTTAATAGCAACATGGGAGGACTATGAATGGCGAGGGAACTCAGTCTGGGGATGGAGTGAAGGAAGAATTCCCAGAGAAGGTGACCCCTGACTTGAGACTGAGCAATAATAGGGGTGAAAAGGGCCAAAAGGGGGTGTCTTATGGTCCTATGACCAAATGTCATGACTTTTTAATTCCATCTCAGTTGGATAGTACCAGTCCTTTCTTCTATCCTCATCTCCAACCCAATAACACTCTATTTATAATTTCTTTCCTTTCATAAGAGGAACATCTTATTCTACAATGTACCATAGTCATCACTGTACTTCTCTCTACCAGACTGTAATGGCGGGTCTATGACTTACTCATATTTGTATTCACCACATATGCAAATTGTGGCTTGTTTTTGAAAAAACAAAACAAATCCTACAATGAAATAGGCAAATGAACTAAATGGAAAGTGAAAAATTATCATGTACTTTTGATTTGTTTGTGTCAAGGTCCAAATGTACTGAAATGCAAGGAATCTTATTTAATGCAGACAAGAGTGTAAGTGAAACATTAGAGTTAGAATCCTAAGCAAAGACTTTTCCATTTTCTCATCTCTCAGTTCAGTCTCCTCAGATATCCCATCACCACAGAGTAGAAAGACACTCTTATTTTTTGCTGAATCCTTGACTGTTCCATGGGTCTGCCTCTGTGACAACTGCTTTTATGTGATCTGGCAGTTGAAAATTGTAAGTTAGGTTTCTTTAGGTCAGAATGCTGTCTAGGATAATTTGCATGGAAATCACTGTGATTATACAGCTTGATTTCAACTGAAAAATTCCATGTCATGTAACAGTTATTGCTATTCATATAGAGAGCATGAAAGTAATTCCATGCTGGCTTTAAAATATTTAGATGTGAAAATTATTTTAAAAGGCATATTTTATATGAATAAGAATCTGTATAGAATGAAAACATTAAAAACAACCAACAACTATTAGTCACCAGCCAGAAACCCCTATGTATCACTTTCTCCCCCACCCCAACCCTAACCCCCCTCTAAAACACGTGCAATACTGTGGAGCACTGTTGAGTTGCAGTGACTTTTTCCAAAAAAATTATTTATTTATTTTTTTACTGCACTGAATCTTTGTTGCTATGAGCAGACTTTCTCTAGTTGCAGCAAGCAAGGGCTGCTCTCTAGCTATGATGCTCGGACTTCTCACTGTAGTGGCTTCTCTTGTGGCTCGGGGGTTCTAGGGGGCGTGGGGATCAGTACTTACAGTGCTCAGGCTTAGTTGTTCTGTGTCTGTGGAATCTTCCAGGACCAGAGATTGAACCCATGTCCCTTTCATTAGTAGCCAGATTCTTAACCACTGAGCCAACAGGGAAGTCCTGCAGTGACATATTAACTCCTGGGACTTATCCATCTCCTGGACAGCCTTCCCCTTGGCCTGCCTGGATATATGTCAGGGTTCTTTACCTTCAGCACTTCAGAGTTCACATGACCCAGAGACTTTTCCTACTGTACAGGCAGAATCTTGGGAGTCTATATGTCAAAGTTATACATTGTGCTGAACTTCAGTTCAGCTCAGTCACTCAGTCGTGTCCGACTCTTTGCGACCCCATGAATCGCAGCACACTAGGCCTGCTTGTCCAGCACCAACTCCGGGAGTTCACCCAAACTCATGTCCATAGAGTCAGTGATGCCATCCAGCCATCTCATCCTCTGTCATTCCCTTCTCCTCCTGCCCCCAATCCTTCCCAGCATCAGGGTCTTTTCCAATGAGTCAACTCTTCGCATGAGGTGGTCAAAGTATTGGAGCCTCAGCCTCAGCATCAGTCCTTCCAATGAACACCCAGGACTGATCTCCTTTAGGATGGACTGATAGGATCTCCCTGCAGTCCAAGGGACTCTCAAGAGTCTTCTCCAACACCACAGTTCAAAGGCATCAATTCTTTGGTGCTTAGCTTTCTTCACAGTCCAACTCTCATATCCATACATGATTACTGGAAAAACCATAGCCTTGACTAGATGAACCTTTGTTAGCAAAGTAATGTCTCTGCTTTTGAATGTGCTATCTAGGTTGGTCATAACTTTCCTTCCAAGGAGCAAGTATCTTTTAATTTCATGGCTGCAATCACCATCTGCAGTGATTTTGGAGCCCAGAAAAATAAAGTCTGACTTGTTTCCATTGTTTCCCCATCTATTTGCCATGAAGTGATGGGACCAGATGCCATGATCTTAGTTTTCTGAATGTTGAGCTTTAAGCCAACTTTTTAACTCTCCTCTTTCAGTTTCATCAAGAGGCTTTTTATAGTTCTTCTTCATTTTCTGCCATAAGGGTAGTGTCATCTGCATATCTGAGGTTATTGATATTTCTCCCAGAAATCTTGATTCCAGCTTGTGCTTCTTCCAGCCCAGTATTTTTCAAGATGTACTCTGCATATAAGTTAAATAAGCAAGGTGACAATATACAGCCTTGACCTACTCCTTTCCCAATTTGAAACCCGTCTGTTGTTCCATGTCCAGTTCTAACTATTGCTTCCTGACCTGCATATAGGTTTCTCAAGAGGCAGGTCAGGTGGCCTGGTACTCCCATCTCTCTCAGAATTTTCCACAGTTTACTGTGATCCAAACAGTCAAAAGCTTTGGCATAGTCAATAAAGCAGAAATAGATGTTTTTCTGGAACTCTCTTGCTTTTTTCCATGATCCAGTGGATGTTGGCAATTTGATCTCTGGTTCCTCCAACTTTTCTAAAACCAGCTTGAACATCTGGAAGTCCACCATTCACGTATTGCTAAAGCCTGGCTTGGAGAATTTTGAGCATTACTTTACTAGCATGTGAGATAAGTGTAAATGTGTGGTAGTTTGAGCATTCTTTGGCATTGCCTTTCTTTGGGATTGGAATGAAAACTGACCTTTTCCAATCCTGTGGTCACTGCTGAGTTTTCCAAGTTTGCTGGCATATAGAGTGCAGCACTTTCACAGCATCATCTTTCAGGATTTGAAATAGCTCTACTGGAATTCCATCACCTCCACTAGCTTTGTTGGTAGTGATGCTTTCTAAGACCCACTTAACTTCACATTCTAGGATGTCTGGCTCTAGGTGAGTGATCACACCATCGTGATTATCTGGGTCATGCAGATCTTTTTTGTATAGTTTTGTGTATTCTTGCCACCTCTTCTTAATATCTTCTGCTTCTGTTAGGTCCATACCATTTCTGTCCTTTATTGAGCCCATCTTTGCATGAAATGTTCCCTTGGCATCTTAATTTTCTTGAAGAGATCTCTAGTGTTTCCCATTCTGTTGTTTTCTTCTATTTCTTTGCATTGATTGTTGAGGAAGGCTTTCCTCATCTCTCCTTGCTATTCTTTGGAACTCTGCATTCTGATGCTTATATCTTTCCTTTTCTCCTTTGCTTTTCGCCTCTCTTCTTTTCACAGCTATTTGTAGGGCCTCCCCAGACAGCCATTTTGCTTTTTTGCATTTCTTTTCCATGGGGATGGTCTTGATTCCTGCCTCCTCATGAACCTCCATCCATAGTTCATAAGGCACTCTATCTATCAGATCTAGTCCCTTAAATCTATTTCTCACTTCCGTTGTATAATCATAAGGGATTTGCTTTAGGTCATACCTGAATAGTCTAGCAGTTTTCCCTACTTTCTTCAATTTAAGTCTGAATTTGGCAATAAGCAGTTCATGATCTGAGCCACAGTCAGCTCCCAGTCTTGTTTTTGTTGACTGTATAGAGCTTCTCCATCTTTGGCTGCAAAGAATATAATCAACCTGATTTTGGTGTTGACCATCTGGTGATGTCCATGTGTAGAGTCTTCTCTTGTGTTGTTGGAAGAGGGTGTTTGCTATGACCAGTGCGTTCTCTTGGCAAAACTCTGTTAGTCTTTCCCCTGCTTCATTCCATATTCCAAGGCCAAATTTGCCTGTTACTCCAGGTGTTTCTTGACTTCCTGCTTTTGCACTCCAGTCCCCTATAATGAAAAGGACATCTTTGGGTGTTAGTTCTGAAAGGTCTTGTAGGTCTTCATAGAACTGTTCAAGTTCAGCTTCTTCAGTGTTACTGGTTGGGGCATAGGCTTGGATTACCATGATATTGAATGGTTTGTCTTGGAAATGAACCGAGATCATTCTGTCGTTTTTGAGATTGCCTCCAAGTACTGCATTTTGGACTGTTTTGTTGACCATGATGGCTACTCCATTTCTTCTAAGGGATTCCTGCCCGCAGTAGTAGATATAATGGTCATCTGAGTTAAATTCACCCATTCCAGTCCATTTTAGTTCGCTGATTCCTAGAATGCTGACATTCACTCTTGCCATCTCTTGTTTGACCACTGCCTATTTGCCTTGATTCATGGACCTGACATTCCAGGTTCCTATGCAATATTGCTCTTTACAGCATCAGACCTTGCTTCTATCACCAGTCACATCCACAGCTGGGTATTGTTTTTGCTTTGGCTCCATCCCTTCATTCTTTCTGGAGTTATTTCTCCCTGATCTCCAGTGGCATATTGGGCACTTACTCACCTGGGGAGTTCCTCTTTCAGTATCCTATCATTTTGCCTTTTCATACTGTTCATGAGGTTCTCAAGGCAAGAATACTGAAGTGGTTTGCCATTCCCTTCTCCAGTGGACCACATTCTGTCAGACCTCTCCACCATGACCTGCCCATCTTAGGTGGCCCCACTTGGCATGGCTTAGTTTCATTAAGTTAGATAAGGCTATGGTCCGAGTATGATTAGATTGACTAGTTTTCTGTGATCATGGTTTCAATGTATCTGCCCTCTGATGCCCTCTCTCAACACCTATGGTCTTACTTGGGTTTCTCTTACCTTGGATGTGGGGTATCTCTTCACGCCTCTCAAGCAAAGCCCAGCTGCTGCTCCTTACCTTGGACAAGGTCACCTCTCCTGACCTTGAACATGGAGTAGCTCCTCTAGGCCCTCCTGCGCCTGCACAGCCACCGCTCCTTGGACGTAGGGTTGCTCCTCTCTGCCGCTGCCCCTGACCTCAGATGTGGGATAGCTCATCTCGGCCGCTCCGGTGCGGTCGCAGCCTGGTGCTCTCAGTAGCTGCCCTGACCTATTTGATGAACTTTAAAAAAGTAAAGAAAGAAGCTTGTAATAATTTCTGTGACAACTTTGGTTTTCAGAAATTCATGTTATTTTGTGCCTTAAGTAAAATTCTCGATTCTTTTTTTTTCTTTTTTTTAAATTTAAATTTGTTTATTTTTTTATGGAGGCTAATTACTTTACAATATTGTATTAGTTTTGCCATACATCAACATGATCTTGAAGTGATTAAAAGCATTTTGAATTCCTTGGTGTTATCACCATGAAGTACCAGCCAGTACAGAGATCAGAAAGGTTTCTAGAGGGTGAAATTGTCTTTCATCAGAAAATCAAAGTAATGTCCAGGATCTTTGACTTCGGACAGAGTTATATTTGAATCTCCAGTAGGCTATGCACTAGTGGAGAACTTTGGACAAGACACTTCACTTCACTAAGCCTTAGTGTTCTCATCTGAGAAATGGGAGTGTTAATGGGACCAGCTTCATAAGGCTGTTTTGAAGATGATATAACTATGATGCTGCTTAAAAAAATCTAGACTTTCCATTCTGAAGTACTTATGGATGAAATCATATGAAGTTTAGGACTTACTTCAAAATAATGCCGACATGAGGAAATGGGTAGGGGTATAGAAATAACTAGATTGGCCATGACTTTTTGATTGTAGAGAATGGGTTATGAGGTACATAGGAACTCATTATGTCATTTTATTTTTGTATATTATTGAAAATTTTCACAATAAAAAATTTAAAATGAAAAAAATAATGCAAGTAAAGCTGTTAGCAGTGTTTGGCACATAGTATATACTAAAAAAATATATGTCAACTAATTATTATAATGATAATCTTCACAGAGTAATAGTTAACATCACGGACATGGTGAAATATTGATGTAAGGATGTCATTTTTTAAAATGAATGGTTCTAATTACAAGTTATATTTTTTAACAGTTCAGTTCAGTTGCTCAGTTGTGTTCTACTCTTTGTGACTCCATGAATCGCAGCATGCCAGGCTTCCCTGTCCATCACCAACTCTGGAGTTTACTCAAACTCATGTTCTATATATGATTTTTTTTTTCTGTTTTAATTGAATAGAATATAACTGTTTTATTATTTATCACAAATAAAGGACCTACTAGTAACTATTTTTTTCATCTTTTCATATCCAAGTCATTATAATGAGTAAAAAGGAAAAAGATTACACAATTTCTGAATGTTTTGACATGATATCAACACTTGCAAAATTTTAAGCAAATTAAGAACTATTTCTATTTGTTTAGTTAATAAAAAAGAAATCCAATAATCATATAAGTTTTAGCAGAACAACAAAGATGTCATAACTTGTAAACAAAAATATTTAAATCAACCCTCTTTCATTAAGCCTGTTTTTTCTGGTTCTTTTGGGACTAGGGGCAGCCCTCTGCCCACAGCAGGACCTACTTTGCACATGAGACTTTTCCATATGCAGGACAGGTTTTGTGCTCCATCTCAGGATAGCCATGGAGCTCTCCAACTCACTGGAATGAATGACTGCTGAAAAGCATGCCTCCTGCCATGGTGGGATTTCCTGACACATAGTAGATTTCTCATTCTCTAAGACCGAACCTGAATGTAAAACACATACTTCCTGTAGAATCTCACTAATTCCTCTTTTGGGGGATTTTTCACTTATGCTCACGGTCTGAAAGTCAAGCAAATCTCTAATGCCCATGTCCTGCAATGGTCCTGCTTTTTTCAAGGACTTCTGGAAATAATTATCTTTGCACTTCAAAGATGAAAGCTTTGTTAAATATGTGAGACAGCAAGCAGATGTGGCAGGGCAGATCACACTGCACATCGTCTTGTGTCACAGCTGTACAGCTGATGGAGAGCTTGCCTGAAACGGTGTCATTTAGAGACGCAAAAGAAAATGGTTGTTTGGAGGAAGAAGATTAACATCCCTTGTACTACATGATTCAGCAATGAAACCCAGAATAGATGCATCCAAATGATTTTTTTCTCAAAAATTCATATAATTAAAGCATGGACACAAAATAAAATAGATCATAGACAGTAAGTACATAGAACACTTTCTTTGTTAGTATCCATAAACATATAATAATAAATTCTTTAATAACAAATCTTTGTGCCATTAATTTTCTGTTGTTGTTGTTCTGTATTTTATTTCTTATTGTGTGTGTGCCATTAGTTTTATAAAGAGTAGCATGTAGCCATTTTATGCACATTTACTCTCATGATCAGATTATTTTATTTTTATTATCAAACCTATGACATGAGAGTTTTAAGCTTTTGCTTTTTATTTTAAAAAATGATTTAATATATATATATATTTATTCTAAAAGTGATTTAAATATATATATCCTTTTACTCTAAAAAATGATCTAAATATATATATACTTTGCTCTATATTTATAAAAAGTTGTGTGTTGTGTGTTAGTCGGTCAGTCGTGTACAACTCTTTTTGACCGCATGGACTGTAGCCCACAGGCTCCTCTGTCTATGGGATTCTCCAGGCGAGGATACTGGGGTGGATAGTCATGCCCTCCTCCATCCAGGGGATCTTCCCAACCCAAGGATCGAACCCAGGTCTCCCGCATTGCAGGCGGATTTTTTTATTGTCTGAGTCACCAGGGCTGAATAGGATACTCATGAAAGGCTCACTGTAGAGGTCATGGTGGCCTGAGACTTGTTGGGGGTTTGCAGAATAGATCTTTATGATAGTCCCTTGGGGGATGGGTCATTCAGAGTTTCTCCAGGACCCAGGGCTTCCCTGGTGGCTCAGAGGGTAAAGCCTCTGCCTGCAATGCAGGAGATCTGGGCTCAATCCCTGTGTGGGGAAGAGCCCCTGGAGAAGGAAATGGCAACCCACTCCAGTATTCTTGCCTGGAAAACCCTATGGATGGGGAAGCCTGGTGGGCTACAGTCCATGGAGTTGCAAAGAGTTGGATGCAACTTCAGTTTTACTTTACTTTCAATTTGGCTGCAGCACATCACATGTGGGATTATATTTCCCTGACTGGGGATCAAACTTGGGTCCAAACAGTGAAAGAGTTGAGTCCTAAGCAGTGGACACCAGGGAATTCCCTAAAAATATTTTTTTTTAATGTGATGAAGAGTAAAAAAGTATTCCACATGTGCCACCTCTCATGTCACAAAGCACACATCAAACTTGAATTCATCATTCCCTGATAGATGCTATGAAATGAAATGAAACGGGGGTTGTGAGGTAAAAATCTGAAAGAAACTAAGGGGCTCTGAGGTAAAATTTAACATAAAGAAGAGGATTCTGAGGTCAAATCTGACAGAAACTAGAGAGATATGAGTAAAATCTGACAGAAACTAGAGAGATCTGATGTAAAATCTGACAGGAACCATGGAGTTCTGAGGCAAAAATCTGACAGAAACTTGAGCATTGTTAGGGATTAGGGAGTCTTGTAAATTCTGACAGAACCTAGAAGGTTGAGGTAAAATCTGAGACAGCTAGGATGTTCTGAGGTAGAGTCTGACAGAAATTGAGGGATTCTGAAGTAATATCTGACAGAAACTGAGATGCTCTGAAGTAAAATCTGACAGAACCTAGGACATTCTGAGGAAAAATCTGACAGAAACTTAAGGGTTCTGAGGTAAAATGTGACAGAAACTAGAGAGTTCTGAGATAAATATGACAAACTAGAGGTCTGTGAGGTAAAATATGACAGAACCTAGAAGGTTCTGAGGTAAAATCTGACAGAACTTAGGATGTTCTGAGGCAATTTCTGACAGAACATAGGATGTTCTGAGGTAACATTTTATAGAAACTAGAGGATTCTTCAGTAAAATCTGACAAAACTGGAGCATTTTGAGGTAAAATCTGACGGAAACTCGGGTTCCTGAGGTAAACTGACAGAAACTTGAAAGTTCTGAGGTAAAATCTGACAGTACCTAGGACTCTCTGAGGAAAAATCTGACAGAAACTTGAGGGTTCTGAGATAAAATCTGAAAGAAAGAAGGGGGTTCTGAGTTAAAATCTGGCAGAAACTAGATGGCTCTGCAGTAAAATGATAGAACATAGGGGTTTCTGAGGCAAAAACTGATGGAAATAGGGGGTTCTGAGATAAAATCTGACAGAAAGAAGGCAGTATACTGAGGTAAAATCTGACAGGACCAAGAGAGTTCTGAAGTACAGAAACTAGGGAGTTGTGAGGTAAAATCTGACAGAAACTAGGGGTTTCTGAAGTAAAAGCTGACAGAATCTATGGGGTTCTGAGGTAAATCTAACAGAATCTAAAGGATTCTGAGATAAAATCAGACAGGAACTATGGGGTTCTGAGGTACAATCTTACAGAAAGAAGGGCATTCTGAGGTAAAATCTGACAGAAACAAGAAGGTTTTCAAGATAAAAACTGACAGAAATTTTAGCATTATGAGGTAAAATGTGATAGAAACTAGGGAGTTTTGAGGTAAATTCTGACAGAATCTAGTACCTTTTGAGATAAAATCTGACAGAACCTAGAGGGTTTGGGGTTAAAATACGACAGAACTTAGAGGGTTCTGAGGCAAATTCTGACAGAAGCTAGGAGGCAATGAGGTAAAATTTGACAGAAACTTGAGGTTTCTGAGGTAAAATCTGAGAGAATTAGGATATTCTGAGGTAAAATCTGGCAGAAATTGGGAGATTCTGAAGTAAAATATGACATAACCTGGGATGATCTCAGGTAAAATCTGACTGAACCTAGAGGTTTCTGAGGTAAAATCTGACAGAACCCAGCACATTTTAAAGTAAAACCTGATAGAACCTAGAGGGTTCTGAGGTAAAATCTGAAAGAAACCCAGGATTCTGAGATAAGATCTGACAGAAACCAGGAGATTCTAAGGTAAAATCTGACAGAAACTAATGCTTTCTGAGGTAATATCTGACAGAAACTAGGGCATTCTGAGGCAAAAACTGACAATCTAGGGGATTCTGAGGTAAAATCACATAGAAAGGGGAGTTCTGAGGTAAAATCTGACATAAGGAATGGATTCTGAGGTACAATCTGACAGAAACTAGGACATTCTGGGGTAAAATTTCACAGAAATTTAGGGATTCCGAGGTAAAATATGACAGAACCTAGGATCTTCTGAGGTAAAATCTGATAGACCTAGGGCAATTTAGGTAAAATGTGACAGAAAGAGGGGAGTCTACCTAGGAAGACCTGATGTAAACTTTGAGAGAAACTAGAGGGTTCCAAGATAATATCTGACAGAAACTAGGGGTTGTAGGAGGTTTTAGGTAAAATCTGACAGAAACTAAGGTATTTTCTGGTTTGATGAACTTTTGTTCAGTATTTAGTGGGCATTGCAAATTTAATGAAAAGGTCATCTCTGATCCCTGGGTGATTTTCATGATGGATCTTCAGAGGTTTCCTGGAAGCAGGACAGAGCTCCATCATAATGGAAGACATGTTCTAGGAGGCTTCTTGTAGTCGCAGGAAGACCCTTCAGCACATCCAGACACATATTCACTGCTTGTCTGTTCTCAAAAAAGGAAAGGCAAAAGAAAAGAGTCAGTCATCTCTGTGTGTGCTTGTTTGTGTCTATGAAAACTGAAGCATGCAAGCATCAACTTTCTCATATAACTGTGCTACCAAATAATAAATTTTTGAAAGTGTTTTTTTTCCCTTTGAATTCCATTTTCTTTAGTGACCTCAATAACCACCAGTGACCCCAAAACCACTAGACCACTAGAAAATAGGGAAAACCCTTAGACCATCCAGGTAAGACCAAAATCATATCCTTTATGATTATACAGTGGAAGTAACAAATAGATTCAAGGGACTAGATATGATAGAATGCATGAAGGACTATGGATGGAGGTTTGTGACATTGTATAGGAGGCAGTGATCAAGACCATCCCAAAGAAAAATAGATACAAAAAGGCAAAATGGCTGTCTGAGGATGCCTTAAAAATGGCTGAGAAAAGAAGAGAAGCAAAAGGCAAAGGAAAAAAGAAAAGATATATCCATCCAAATGCAGATTTCCAAAGAATAGCAAGGAGAGATAAGAAAGCCTTCCTCAGTGATCAATGCAAAGAAATAGAAGAAAACAATAGAATGGGAAAGACTAGAGATCTCTTCAAGAAAATTAGAGATACCAAGGGAACATTTCATGCAAAGATGGACACAATGAAGGATAAAAATGGTATGGACTTAATAGAAGCAGAAGATATTAAGAAGAGGTGGCAAGAATACACAGAAGAACTATGCAAAAAAGATCTTAATGACCCAGATAACCACAATGGTGTGACCACTCACTTAGAGGCACATATCTTGGACTGCAAAGTCAAGTGGGCCTTAGGAAGAATCACTACGAACAAAGCTAGTGGAGGTTGATGGAATTCCAGCTGAGCTATTTCAAATCCTAAAAGATGATGCTGTTAAAATGCTGCACTCAACATGTCAGCAAATTTGGAAAACTCAGCAGTGACCACAGGATTGGCAAAGGTCAGTTTTCATTCCATTTCCAAATAAAGCCTGTGCCAAAGAATGCTCAAACTACACACAATTGTACTCATCTCACAGGCTAGCAAAGTAATACTCAAAATACTCCAAGCTAGGCTTCAACAGTATGTGAATCAAGAACTTCCAGATGTTCACGTTGGGTTTAGAAGAGGCAGAGGAACCAGATATTAAATGGCCAAGATCTGTTGAATCATAGAAAAAGCAAGGGAGTTCCAGAAAAACATCCACTTCTGCTTCACTGACTATGCTGAAGCTGTTGACTGTGTGGATCACAACAAACTACAGAGAATTCCTAAAGAGATGGGTATACCAGACCACCTTAACTGCCTCCTCAGAAATCTGTATGCAGGTCAAGAAGCAACAGTTAGAGCCATATATGGAACAACAGACTGGTTCCAAATTGGTACAGGAGTATGTCAAGGCTGTATATTGTCACCCTGCTTATTTAACTTATATGCAGAGTACATCATGAGAAGCGCCAGGCTGGATGAAGTGCAAACTGGAATCAACATTGCTGGGAGAGATATCAATAACCTCAGACATGCAGATGACACCACCTTAATGGGAGAAAGCGAAGAACTAAAGAGCCTCTTGATGAAAATGAAAGAGGAGAGTGAAAAAGTTGGCTTAAAACTCACCATTCAAAAAACTAAGATCATGGCATCTGGACCCATCACTTCATGGCAAATAGATGGAGAAACGATGGAAACAGGGGAAGACTTTATTTTCTTGGGCTCCAAAATCACTGCAGATGGTGACTGCAGCCATGAAATTAAAAGATGCTTGCTACTTGGAAGAAAAGCTATGACCAACCTAGACAGCATATTAAAAAGCAGAGACATTACTTTGCCAACAAAGGTCTGTATAGTCAAAGTCATGGTTTTTCCAGTAGTCACATGTGGATGAGAGAGTTGGACCAACAGAAGGTTGGGCACTGAAGAATTGATGCTTTTGAGCTGTGGTGTTGGAGAAGACTCTTGAGAGTCCCTTGGACTGCAAGGAGATCAAACCAGTCCATCCTAAAGGAAATCATTCCTGAATATTCATTGGAAGGACTGATGCTGAAGCTGAAACTCCAGTAGTTTGGCCACCTGATGGGAAGACCTGACTCATTGGAAAAGACCCTGATGCTGGGCAAGATTGAAGGTGGGAGGAGAAGGACTACAGAGGCTGAGGTGGTTGGGTGACATCACCGACTTAATGGATATGAGTTTGAGCAGGCTCCAGGAGTTGATGATGGACAGGGAATCCTGGTGTGCTGCAGTACACGCGGTCGCAGAGTCAAACATGACTGAGCGACTGAACTGAACTGAACAAGCACAGGATAATGTTGGAGCAGGTTTATTTTTATTTTTTGCCACGCTGTGTGGCATATGGGATCTTGGTCCCCTAACTAGGGCATGGAAGCCATGTTCCCTGCATTGGAAGGATGAAGTCTTATTCACTGGACAGCCAGGGAAATCCCTGAGGGAAGTTTTATTATCTCCTGCCTCTAGGTGAGACTCAGAGAGTCTAGTAACTTTCATGCAGTCCCTCAGAAGATAAATGGCAGGATTTTTATTATAATTGTCTACTGACCCTCATTCATTTTACTGTGTTCATATTCAAATGTACATACGTGACTTCTTGTGCTTGGTGGTGAAGTCAGAAACTTAGAATAGATTTGTGTGTTATTGGCTTTTATTTAAACAATTGATACAGGATACTCAGGTATTTAATTTTCATTTTAAAAAGGCTCTCCCTTGTCATAGTACTTGAAGCAGATAAAAGGCAGATAAATGGCAGGATTTTTATTATAACTGTCTACTGACCCTTGTTCATTTTACTATGTTCATATTAAAACGGACATATGTGACTTCTCATGCTTGGTGGTGAATTCAGAAACTTAGAGAAGATTTGTGTGTTATTGGCTTTTACTGAGACAATTGATACAGGATGCTCAGGTATTTAATTTTCATTTTAAAAAGAATCTTCCTTGCCATAGTACTTGAAGAATGTGTCAGCTTTTGAAGATTTTGTGATTTGGGGCCTTTGGTGTTTTCTGGATTAACCATGTCACATTTGCTCTCCTTCCTTTTCAGTTCTTTTTACTGGAAAGGACCTGCTATGCTCCATTTGATCACAATCCTGACCCATTTGGAGGTCCCATGAACTGGCACCTGCTATTACTGATGAACACAGACGTAAAAATTCTCAACAAAATTTTATCAAACAGAGTCCAACAACATATTTAAAAGATCATACATCATGACCAAGTGGGCTTTATCTCAGGGATGTAAGGATTCTTTAATATCTGCAGAGCAATCAATGTGATATACCACATTAACAAATGGAAAGATAAAAACCATATGATTATCTCAATAGATGCAGAGAAAGCCTTTGACAAAATTCAACATCCATTTATGATAAAAACCCTCCAGAAAGCAGGCATAGAAGGAACATAGCTCAACATAATAAAAGCCATATATGATAAACCCACAGCAAACATTATCCTCAATGTTGAAATATTAAAAGCATTTCCCCTAAAGTCAAGAACAAGACAAGGGTGCCCACTCTCATCACTACTGTTCAACATAGTTTTGGAAGTTTTGGCCACAGCCATCAGAGAAGAAAAAGAAATAAAAGGAATCCAGATTGGAAAAGAAGAGCTAAAATTCTCACTGTTTGCAGATGACATTATCCTCTACATAGAAAACCCTAAAGATTCCACCAGATAATTACTAGAGCTAATCAATGAGTATAGTAATTTTCAGGATATGAAATTAACGGAGAAATCCCTTGCATTTCTATACACTAACAATGAGAAAACAGAAAGAGAAATTAAGGAAACAATTTCATTCACCATTGCAATGAAAAGAATAAAATACTTAGGAATAAATTTACCTAAAGAAACTAAAGACCTATATATAGAAAACTACAAAATACTGATGAAAAAATCAAAGATGACACAAATAGATGGAGAAATATACCATGTTCATGGATCAGAAGAATCAATATAGTGAAAATGAATATACTACCCAAAGCAATCTATAGATTCAATGCAATCCCTGTCAAGCTACCAATGGTATTTTTCAGAGAACTAGAACAAATAATTTCACAATTTGTATGGAAATACAAAAAAACCTCAAATAGCCAAAGCAATCTTGAGAATGAAGAATGTAACTGGAGGAATCAACCTGCTTGACTTCAGGCTCTACTACAAAGCTCCAGTCATCAAGACAGTATGGTACTGGCACAAAGACAAAAATATAGATCAAAGGAACAAAATAGAAAGCCCAGAGATAAATCCATGCACCTATGGACACCTTATCATTGACAAAGGAGGAAAGAATATACAATGGAGAAAAGACAATCTCTTTAACAAGAGGTGCTGAGAAAACTGGTCAACCACCTGTAAAAGAATGATACTAGAACACTATCTAACACCATACACAAAAATAAACTCAAAATGGTTTAAAGGTCTAAATGTAAGACCAGAAACTATAAAACTCCTAGAGGAAAACATAGGCAAAACACTCTTTGACATAAATCACAGCAGGATCGTCTATGACCCACCTCCCAGAGTAATGGAAATAAAAGCAAAAATAAACAAATGGGACCTAATTAAACTTAAAAGCTTTGGCACAATGAAGGAACCATAAACAAGGTGAAAAGATAGCTTTCAGAATGGGAGAACATAATAGCAAATGAAGCAATTGACAAAGAATTAATCTCAAAAATATACAAGCAGCTCCTGCAGCTCAATTCCAGAAAAATAAACTACCCAATCAAAAAACAAGCCAAAGTATTAAATAGACATTTCTCCAAAGAAGACATACAGATGACTAACAAACACATGAAAAGATGCTCAACATTACTCATTATCAGAGAAATGCAAATCAAAACTACAATGAGGTACCATCTCACACCAATCAAAATGGTTGCTATCAAAAAGTCTACAAACAATAAATGCTGGAGAGGGTGCAGAGAAAAGGGAACCAACACTCTTACACTGTTGGTGGGAATGCAAACTAGTATAGCCACTATGGAGAACAGTGTGGAGATTCCTTTAAAAACTGGAAATAGAACTGCCATACGACCCAGCAATCCCACTGCTGGGCATACACACCGGGGAAACCAGAATTGAAAGAAACACATGTACCCCAATGTTCATTGCAGCACTGTTTACAATAGCCAGGACATGGAAGCAACCTAGATGTCCATCCGCAGAGGAATGGATAAGAAAGCTGTAGTACATATACACGATGGAATATTACTCAGCCATCAAAAAGAATGCACTTGAATCAGTTCTAATGAGGTGGGTGAAACTGGAGCCTATTATACAGAGTGAAGTAAGTCAGAAGGAAAAACACCAATACAGTATAGAATGATGGTAATGATGACCCTGTATGCAAGACAGCAAAAGAGACACAGATGTAAAGAACAGTATTTTGGACTCTGCGGGGGAGGCAAGGATGGGATGATTTGAGAGAACAGCATTGAAACGTGTATATTATCATACGTGAAACAGATCATCAGTCTGGGTTTGATGCATGGAGCAGGGTGCTCAGGGCTGGTGCACTGGGATGACCCTGAGGGATGAGATGGGGAGGGAGGTGGGAGGGGGTTCAGGATGGGGAACACATGTCCACCGAGGCTAATTCATGTCAATGTATGGCAAAACTACTACAATATTGTAAAGTAATTAGCCCCCAATTAAAATAAATTAATTTTAAAAATTAAAAGAAAAATAAAATCCTCTTGATACTCTTCAGGCTAAAAGTATGTGTTCCTTATTTTGAACTCAGATAAAATTTTGTCTCTGCTGCAGTTTTTTCAGCTTTTCCCTTAAAATGGCCTCCATATTTTATTTTCTATGTTTTCTGATGGCTGTACTTTCTTATATTCTCCTACAGAATTTATCATCACTTTAGTAGGTGATCAACACATATTTGTATTCATTGCCTGGATATACAAGAGAGGTCATGGTTAATGTATGTTAAAGAACAGAAAGATCAACCTTGTCTTTGCTGTTAACTCCAAAATATTATAAAAATAATATGTTATGGATCAATAATCCATTACAAAAATAGCAACTAAATTGTTTGGGGAATTTAAAAACACTTGGGGAAGTGTTTAATTACAGGATCAGTCTTTATCTGTCTTTCAGTTCAGTTCAGTTCAGTTCAGTCGCTCAGTCGTGTCCAACTCTTTGCGACCCCATGAATCACAGCACACCAGGCCTCCCTGTCCATCACCATCTCCCGGAGTTCACCCAAACTCATGTCCATTGAGTCAGTAATGCCATCCAGCCATCTCATCCTTGGTCGTCCCCTTCTCCTCCTGCCCCCAATCCCTCCCAGCATCAAGGTCTTTTCCAGTGAGTCAACACTTGGCATGAGGTGGCCAAAGTATTGGAGATTCAGCTTCAGCATCAATCCTTCCAAAGAACACCCAGGACTGTCTCCTTTAGGATGGAGAATTAGGCCAGACTCATCCTGGAAGTATCCTCTTTGGATGGTAAGTTATGTCTACTCTGGAAGATTTCTTAGCACTGAGATACTGAACATACCCTACAAGTAAGCAATCACATTTCTGATAAGCGTTTTAATGTTCTACTATTTGACAAACACTGATAGCAATATTTTTCTTCGGTTTGCGGCTTTTCAGCTGTTTAGAATGTCCTTTTTGAAATCCTAGACCTTCTTTTTTACCCCTTCTTTCAAAGATGAGGACGCAAACCTGTGGGCAGGTGTAGAAGAAGGGAGAGATGAACTTTAAAATGACAGTTACAATAAATGATTTAAAGAAATTATTAGTTTTGATAACCATTGTATAAAAGTACCTTTTTCTTTCTAATTTCCTTCTTTCCCTTTTTCTGTCTGCATCATCATCCCATTTTTAAAATGTAAACAGTGTCACAGTGAAAGAGGCAAGAAGCAGGCTCTGAAGATGAGATTACTAGGTAAGACAGCACTTGGCAAATGATATAACGCATGTCTAAAATCTCATTCTATTCACTTACTAAAGAGAATGTAAGTTCTGCATTAAAGCAAAATGCATTTTTGAGATTTCATTGAACTAATGTTAATCTAAAAGAGTTGATATCAGCTTACATTTAGTTTGGCTGGCTTTTTCAATTAATTAACTTTTAAAACAATTTAATGGATCATTGTGACATTTGCAGACACACCATTGGTAATTATAATAAAATGAGGGAAATAAAAAACACTGTATATAATTGTAATACATCTGTATGTTCTATTCTGAGGTGACTATTTATTATATGATGTAAATTTGGGGTTTTTTAAGGGGTTTTTAGTAGTAACGCCTTTCTCTGGGAATAAATTTGTCTTGATTATTTTTAATTACCTTAGACATTCTGAAATACTGTTATTCCTTTCTGAGTAAAGCACTAAAAATTTATTCATAGAAAGATGTAAAAACTGAACTGCCATAATGTTAACTCACAGTTAGGAAATTAAAATCAAAGAGACACTTAAATGCTTTAAATATACTCATTACAATTGTCCTCAAGTTTCTTTTTATATTGTTCATCATGGAAAACAGTTGTAGCAGAATAATGAACCTGAGATACTAACAATGAGATTTTTTTTTTCCCTTAGACTTACTGGACTTATAAGACTTCCTCTCCTCTTTCCTCCAAGTGAAAAAAAGATTTGCTTCTTCACTGCCTTTGGGAATTTTGGAAGAGATTCTTGAAACCCAAGATACACTTTGTGAACATTTGGAAATTTAGGTTTGGGCATGAGACATCAAAGCTTTGAACTTGAAGTTAAATCTGAGCAGTTTCTCTGCCCTGGACAGTGTGGGGTGGGTGTGGAGGCAAGGTCAGAGAAGGGCATAGCTAGCTGGGTGTAGCGCAGGAACCCCACCCTGCCCCACCCTTGTTCCAGGGCAGTAGTGCAGGGCAGAAGACAATAGAAGCACCTATGAGGTGTAAGGACTTGCGAGCAGAGGTCTGGTTCCTCACTCCCCAGACAAACAGGAGGACAGAGGGTCTCACTGAGAATGTCCTGGCACGGCTGTAACAAGGTGATTTACATGTGAGAGGCGGGGGTTGCCGCTCACCTTTCCAGAGCTCAGATATCCTAGGGGCCTGTGCCTGCCTCAGATTAGGGTATAGGAGAAGGGGGAGGAGAATAAGTGGGAGAAGAGGGAGACGGGGACCCCTGAGGATTTTTCTGCTGATGAAGGGACAAGCTAGCAAAGGATGAAGAGTGACTCTGGCTGGTGCTGGATGAGTCATAGTGACGCTGTGGCTGGTGGCAATTCTGGGGTTTGGGGGAGGGTGGGGGAGTAGTGCTGATGGAACAGATGACAGAAGATGCCAGCAGAGGATGGCTGAGAGGTAGAGGGTCACTCCTGTACATCAGTGAAGGAGAGGATCCCCCATAGTGTTTATCATGAGTCTCGGGAAGATTCAACAGGATTGGAGTCTGTTCTCAATTAGTTCAGATTTAGGCCTGAAATGATTGAAAAATACAACCAATTGAGTTTACTTAAGAAGGATAACCAGGTGAATTTTTCTACATCAAGTAAAATGACACCCTGTTCACTGGAGTCATACCTTTTTCACTCTTCACTTTGTGGCTGCATTTTATACCTGGTCTGTATCTATTCTTTATTTATGGATCAGATCAGCTTTTGCTCTTTGAAAAGCAGAATAAAAGAGAACTACAAAACTAGATCACACACACACACAAAACAATAGAAAAACACTGAAACTAATTGTTTAAAATAATCTTTTCTTGACATATTTCCCTTTAACTTGAAGTTCAAAGCCAGTTTTGATCCATAGAAAATGTTAGACTTGAAATATTATTCTTTCTTTGATTTCATTTTATCATCCATTTGAAAATTGCTCCAAACACTGAAAAGTATTTTCTTTATAAATATATTAAATAAAATCAGGTGATTCTTTTTTCAATAGATGAAATAAAATGATGCTTTCAGAATGATTTAAATGGGTAATATCAAGAGTAAAAAGCTAAAAAAAATTAGTCATATTTATTGTTCTTCAAAAAGATGCATGTTTCTGTTTATTGTGGTTAATCTGTGAATTGCTACAGTTGTTTTGATTAATGGCTAGACATGATGCCATCAAAGCATAAGCCCTGTTTGGTTGTAAAACTTGTCCATAAACTTGCTACTAAAAATGACAAAAACAGAAAAAGCCATCAAGGGTTTTAAAAAAAACCGAATGACAAAAACAGAAAAAAATAGAATATTTGAGCTAAAGGAATCATATATATTATACAATAAGTGCATATGAATATATAGTATACAAATATATACATATATACATGTTGTATTATATATAATACTAACATATTATAAGTATTATACTAACACACATATATGTCACATTATATTGCTAATGGTAGTTATTTAGTATATGGGAGATAGAGTTTCAGTAATGTTAAAACTGGATAGCAAGTTTATGAAATTAATTTAAAACTATAATCAGTACAGTGAGAAGAAATAGCATTATGAGATCAAAGTGTTAGTCATCAAAAAAAGAAAACGTAATTTCAGTGATGCTTTGCAGAGACTAATACACTGAAAGCCTTGATGATAAATGTCTAAAATAGTACTTTTTAAAAACCAAATCAATAGTCATATGATTAAAATAACTTACGTGAATCTCATCTATATAGATTTAGTTAAGAGATTATGAAAAAATAAAATTTTCACTTTAATCCTAAAATGTGCAAAAAAGAAAAAGAAAAAAAAGCTTGTTAAGAAGCTACTTTCTCCTTGATTATTTATCAAGACCATTATGGCTTCAAATTATCTTATATAAGAAGGAAATTAGAACGGGAGAGGCTAAAATGGTAGTTTTGAAATATATTTCACTCCTTTGCATGATAGCTTTAGTGAGGGAATTTAAAACTTGGATGTGAGTATTTTAATGTCATTTCCTCGTTTTCACTATTGTGCTGACTTGAGAATATTTGTAGCTGCATCTGCCAGAGGTAAGAAAGGTTCAGCTATTTGATTTATGAACCCTGCAAGTGGAGTGTCTCAGCAGGGGCTTTTAGTCCCCAGAAAAAGTCTTCGAATTCATAAACATCTTGCAAAAATCTTATTCACATACACAGAAAAATGTATTTAATCAACCTTGGTGTGCAGGAAGTGGAGAAGGGTGAAAGCAGGGGTGGAATATTGAGGACTCAAATGCTCAGAATTGGGCAATGTTGTAAGGTTGAGATCTACTGAGTATTTTTTCATCCAGACTTTCTTTTGAGTTAACTTGCCTTAAGGCAAACACTTATCAAGTTTGCTACAGAGATTCTTAGGATAAGAAATCTGATGGTCCTAATGACTCCTCAGCCAACTGTGGAGCTTATCTTATCATGGGTTTTGTGTTTTATGAAGGCACACTGTACCATTGCCACTGGATGCCCCAGACATGTCTAGATGTCAGCAAGTGTTATAAATCTGCAGGTGAACAAACACATTTGTGCAAGTGGGAAGTTGTTCTATGGATGAAGGCACCTCTGTGGTCAGCTGGTGGTGGCTTAGCAGAAATAATCTCAGAATCTGTTAAATACAAAGTTGGTTGGAGCTGGGGCAGCTGAGGTTGTAAGAAAAAGAATGATTTAGGGTCTGAGAATTAAGTCAGGATGTTTGCCCATACGTGAATCAGACCTGCATCCTATATTTGGATGGAAAAAGTCTCATGGCAGTCACCTGGACCAGGGTTTAGAGGATGGGTTAGGTCTTGTGTCTTTCACATGCCTCCTGTTCCCTTTGCTTCCTCCTGTCTCGGTTCTCTATCTTAACTGGGTAGCCACCCCAGCACATGGCCCTGACTCCCCATCTTTATTAGTCAAACATTTCACCACCCCTAGTTCATTGTCTTAGAAACTTGGGGTAGAGTAGAATGGTGATGGGCACAGAATCTGGATGAAGACAGATCAAGGCTGATGGATGGCTTGCCCAGTCATGTCTGCAGGTTGTCTCAGCCACAGAAATCAGAGTCTGGGAGAGATAAATAAGTGAAAAACAAAGCATCTCTTGATATTGCCAAAGTAGGTTACATGTACAAAACAGCAATGCATTTTATTTTTAATTTTTAAAATAAGATTCTTCTTCTTCTTTTTTCTTTTTTAAGTATGAGTGATCTATGGTGATCTTTTATTCGCTTATTTTTTGCCAAGGGGCACATAGGATCTTAGTTCCTCAACCAGGGACTGAATCTTCACTCCTTACATTGAAAGTACTGGACTGCCAAGGAAGTCCCAGCAACATATTTTAAATTCCTTTTCCCACTCTCAGCCTCCTGTGAATATGGGCCCTCCTCTGTATCCTTGCTCTTCTTTGATTCCAAGTATTCCCTGCCTGAGGACTCATATTATTTTTGTCTTTCTCTCATTTTCCTAGCTGATCCTGTTGTCCTGTTTTCTTCTTCTGTTAACTATCCACCTTTTCCGATGTAATCAATGTTTTTGCTCTATCTTCTCAGTTAATTGTCATAACAAATAAGTCCTAGAACCAAGTATGCAAAGTATGTGGGGAAAGAAATAAGACTTACATCTCTAGTTTCCCTCCTCTCATTGCCAGGGGCAGAGCAGATGTCATTTGATATTGTTGATAAACAACTGTTTCAACAACTGTTTGAGAATATTTGTACAGGATGCTGACCTGGTTGATAAATCTTCCTTTGGGAGAGTCTGTCTCTGGATAAAATCAAACTTATAACTACTGTAAAAGCCATTCCCATGTTCAAAGAAAAATACAGCTGTACTTGCTCTCCATTTGACTTCTTAGAAGAGGAAAATCTTAATATTTAAGTGAAAACAATTTAAGGAGGAAAATAATGCTTTGAATTCAAATTACTGCTTTATTTTAAAATTTGTGTTAAAGCACATGTTATTTTGCCACCAAATGTAAATTGGGAATTTTGAAGATTATTTTCCTCACCCTACTCTGTTTCCTTCCCCAACAAAAAATAAGCCACCCAAATTCTAGATTTGCATCAGTATTTTAAAAGGTTTCCATTGGGTGTTTTGACCTGAGTTACGTGGTAATTGGCTTCCCTAGTGGCTCTGCTGGTAAAGAATCTTCCTGCAATGTGGATTGACCTGGGTTCTATTCCTGGGTTGGGAAAATCCCCTGAAGAAGGCAAAGGCTACCCACTCCATGGCCTGGAAAATTCCATGGACAGTCCATGGGGTCGCAAAGAGTCAGATACAACTGAGTGACTTTCACTTTTCGCTAGGCAATTTTATAGTTTTTATACTGACAATTCTCATATCCACAAAAAATACTTTCTGCCAAATCTTGTGTCTTGTGCTCATTTATCTATTCTATAGACTCTTGGTCAAAAATTGAAAAGAATTTTAAAAAATCAAGGCCATTGTTGGGCATTATTTACTATTGTTTGTATTGTAGTAGTCAATACAATACAACGTCCATGGGATTTCCCAGGCAAGAATCCTGGAACAGGTAGCCATTCCCTTCTCGGGGGATCCTCGCTACCCAGGGATTGAATCTGCTTTTTCTGAATTGACATGCAGGTTCTTTACCACTGAGCCACAAGGGAAGCCCTAAATTCAGCTACTTGAGTCCTTTTTTTTTTTCTAAAAGTTTAATGCAAAATGCTTTTAATATGTGAATTATTTCCAGTCTCTAAGGTAATTTTAACTTAATTTTTTCCATCAAGCACCTTTAGAACTAGAGTATACCCTTTTCTGTTTGGAGGGATTGTTTCCTAAATTCTTTTTGGCCTTTTGTTCTTGGGGGAGGAAGGGAGGGATGCAAGAGCAAAGAACATATTGAAATACATTCCTGGGGGCTGATCCATCTAGGTGCACTTGTGAGACCCTGTAATGTTCTAGCAGTGTCCTGCATGTCATGGGCACTAAATTAGCACAGTCTTTTCTTGGATAGCCTTAACCTTCTTCTCCGTGGCTTAACTGTCCACTTAGTTTACTTACTTCTGCCCCTTTGGTAGTCGATGGCCTGAAATAGAACTAGATTCTTGTTGTCACCTCCTTGCCCCAGTCACTTGGCCAAACTTTCCCCAACCTGGTACTCGGGACTCCGGGTTTTGCTACTAAATGTGGAAAATAGAACTGTTAAGACAGATTGAGGATAATAGGATAAAAATCAATCTTTGTTTGTTTTTTTTTTAATTTTTATTTCTATTTTATTTTTTTTTTTAAATCTTTAATTCTTACATGCGTTCCGATTTCTCTGCATACAAAAATCAATCTTTGAAATACCTCCTCCAGATCAATCTGATGCAAGTAATTCACTTAGTGGGCTTGCCTGGTGGCTCAGTGGTAAAGAATCCGCCTGCACTGCAGGAGACTTGGGTTCCATCTCTGGCTCAGGAAGATCCTCTGAAGGAAATGGCAACCCACTCTAATATTCTTGCCTGGGAAATCCCATGGACAGAGGAGCCTGGTGGGCTACAGTCCATGGGGTCATGAAAGAGTCAGACAGGACTTAGTGACTAAACAACAAAGACAATTCACTGAAAGCTGTTCACAGGATAGGCAACAGCCATGCAGTTCCTACTTGTGAAGCTTAGGGAACTATACAAGTTTTAAAACATAAAAACACAAAATGATTAATATAGATAAAGGTGCAATTCTACAGATTTGTGTGTATAGTGTGTGTGTGAGTATGCTAATGCAACGTTTGACCTATGTGTGCCCCTTATTGTAAGACCTGGCAAACAACATCCAGACAAGACCAGAAATCATATGGTCAACAGTGTACTTTGAGAACTAATTTTTAAAGAGGATGAAAAACTTTTTTTATATGAAAAGAAAGGCACTACCACATTCTAGCAGTACTTCTCAGACCTCCCACATGGTTCCTCTGACCGACAGGTCTGACATCCCTCATATTCCCCCGGCATCCCAGCTAATTACTCAGAACAGACAAACCCACCAAAAGCCAACGTGTAAGTAGGAACGTATGTGAGGAGTGATCTCATTCTGGGTTTCTCGAAGAGACAGCACAGGCATGGAAAAAAGGAAGGAAAAAGTAGTAATTGAAGGTTTTTATTCCAACCATCCTCCCATGATTTCTTTCCTCCCTGCTTCTGCAGTTTTTTGTTTGTTCTTTTTTAAAATTAATTTTTACTGGTATATACAATGTTCTGTTAGTTTCTACTGTACAGCAAAATGAGTCAGCTCTACCTATACATATATCCCCTCTTTTTTGGATTTCTTTCCCATTTAGGTCACCAACAGAGCACTGAGTAGTGTTCCCTGTGTTATACAGTATGTTCTCATTAGTTATTTATTTTATACATAGTCTCACCCTGTATATTGTCACCCTGCTTATTTAACGTATATGCAGAGTACATCATGAGAAATGCTGGGCTGAATGAAGCAAAAACTGGAATCAAGATTGCTGGGAGAAATACCAATAACCTCAGATATGCAGATGACACCACCCTTATGGCAGAAAGGGAGGAGGAAATGAAAGGGAGAAGGAAATAAAGGAAATGAAAGGGGAGAGTCAAAAAGTTGGCTGAAAACTCAACATTCAAAAAACTAAGATCATGGCATCTGGTCCCATCGCTTCATGGCAAATAGATGGGGAAACAATGGAAACAGTGAGACACTTTATTTTCTTGGGCTCTAAAGTTATTGCAGATGGTGACTGCAGCCATGAAATTAAAAGATGCTTGCTCCTTGGATGAAAAGCTATGACCAACCTTGATAGAATATTAAAAAGCAGAGACATTACTTTACTGACAAAGGTCTATATACTCAAAGCTATGGTTTTTCCAGTAGTCATGTGTGGATGTGACAGTTGAACCATAAAGAAAGCTGAGTGCCAAAGAATTGATGCTTTTAAGCTGTGGTGTTGGGGAAGACTCTTGAGAGTCACTGCAAGGAGATCCAACCAGTCAATCCTAAAGAAAATTAATCCTGAATATTCATTGGAGGGACTGATGCTGAAGTTGAAACTCCAATGCTTTGGCCGCCTGATGTGAAGAACTGACTCATTGGAAAAGACCCTGATGCTGGGAAGGATTGGAGGCAGGAGAAGAAGGGGAGGACAGAGGCTGAGATTGTTGGATGGCATCACCGACTCAGTGGACATGAGTTTGGAAAAGCTCCAGGAGTTGGTGATGGACAGGGAAGCCTGGCATGCTACAGTCCATGGAGTCACAAAGAGTAGGACATGACTGAGTGACTGAACTGAACTGATACGTAGTATCGGTTGTGTATAGGTAAATCCCAATTTCCCAATTTATCCCACCCTCCACCCCCCTTCACCGTTGGTGTCTACATGTTTGATCTCTATGTCTGTGTCTCCATTTCTGCTTTGTAGATAAGAGGATCTGTACCATTTTTCTAGAATCTACATTATATGGGTTAATATACAATATTTGCTTTTCTGTCTGACTTACTTCACTCTGTATGATAGTCCATCTACATCTGCATGAATTGATGAATTGCCTCTCCATTTTAACCTTCAGTATTTCCCAGGAGGTGCCCATCTATGGATAATATTAATGTATTTTAGGGTTCACTGCACAGGTGTTTGATTTCACAAAATCACAGTACTTTGCCAGAAACAAAAGCATCAAAAATTTTATAGACATTATCCTGGAATGATATTTACAATATTGGGGATATCTATGGAAAATTAATAAATCTTAACTGTAGGCAGTTGTTTAAGGAAAGGTTTTCTTAAGGCAGTGGATAGTCGGTTTTAAGACTTTTTAACATAAAAGCTTAACAACAACTTTTCTCTATTTTTTGTACCTGTAGAAATTCTTTCCTATCTGGATGTGTCATAAAGATATTCTTACATTAACTTAAATTTTGGGCTTTTCTTGCACTTTATAATCTACAATGTATTTTTTGCCTGTGATGTGTGATACTTTTATTTTCTTTTCCAACCAGAAAGAAAATGGTTTCATTAGCATCATTGCTACGATGACTTGTTATGCCAGAGTTGTGTGTCATTAAGCAATGCCTCCATACACATGGGGCTCTATTTCTGGATTCTCCAGGTTGTTACTCATATACCTGGAGGCAGACAGCTAGAAGTCACATTTCAGGACCACTACTTTCGAGCAGTGTGATCAGCTGGTAGTTTTCAGAGAGAAACTCGACTGGATTCTGGTTTACAGGTTGAATGCTGCTGGTGGAACCACCAGGGGACTGATTTGATATCCTCTGTTCTCTTAAGAAAAGATGCCTCCGTTATATATCTGTGGGATGCTGTCTGACATTAACCCTTGAGGCAGGACCCTCAGTTCTGCAGGAGAGTTTCCCAGGAAAGGCTACTATAATACCATCTGTCAGCTCAGTTACAAGAACACTGCATACTTCTCACATTTTCTTTCCCAAATTCATGTTTAAATTTCCCCATTTGTTCCCTGAATGTCTCTTTTAGCAGTTTCCATTTTTTATATCTTGGTTATATGTCGCTGTCTTTATAAACATCGAGGATGCTCCCTTGTTTTTTGAGATCACAATGAATTTGCCATTTTCTTCCTGGTCAGAGGTGACATTTAAGACTACATCTCTCATTTTAATATTTCCATTGGCAAATTGAACAAATCCATGTTTATATCAGTGAAAATGGATTCAGTTTCAGAACAAAACTCTCTGCCCCACCAACAGTGTAAGAGGGCTCCCTTTTCTCTACACCTTCATTTAGTGTTTGTATATTTTTTGATGATGGCCTTCTGACTGTTGTGGGATGATACATGAAATCCAAAAAAGAGGAACATGTGTATACATATGGCTGATTCACTTTGTGGTATAGCAGAAAATAACACACCGTTGTAAAGCAATTATACTCCAATTAAAAAAAATCAACTCTCCGCCTCTATAAGCCAAACATACATCTGCACAACTGAAATCTAATTCTGCCATTAAAAAAATTCTTCAGCATGATAAGTATTCTAATATTTGTGGTCATATTTCTTGTTTAGAATTTCTTTATTCTTATATTCGCATACTTTTGTTAAAGCATGTAATATCTGGATGCTTTTAAAGATTGTACAAAAATTTGTTTTCTTGTTCTGCAGTGGGAAGGGCCAAATGGCTCATTTGCTAACGGTATTTACCAGGATCCACACAAATGCTATATAATACATGGAAAAATGATCGTCATTATCCTCCTCATAGTCTTTGGCTAGTTTTGATCTATTTCTTAACTTGATTAAGGACTGGAGATAATGACTTATTTTGTGTTGTTTGGGTGATAGTGGCATCTCCTTCGAATATTAGCTTCCTTGTCTCTAAAATGGTGACAATAGTGACTCTGTAAGGTCCCTTGAGGATTAAATGAATTAATATATAAATAATTTAGCAGGACCAGACTTGCCACAGAATTGATAGTTAAAAATGGAAGATATTGGTACTGGTAGTACTGTAACTTCTCATTTCTTACAATGATTAGTATTTGAAACTTTTGTGTTTTGCACTAGTTGTTTAATTATAGAGAAATATTTATAAATGTTATCTATACATTTCTATATTCTAAATTATTAACACGGGGAGTCCAATATCTCTGGAAGTCATATTTTCTCTATCAAGTACTTTATTTGATTTACTAATCATGCTATTGACTTTTTAAAAGAGAACAAATTGTTAATAGAATGGCTAGACTTTTTAATAACTGAAAATGACTGAACAATTTCATGCAATAAATGAGACAAGATTGGATAGGAAGTGGGAAGTTTGGAGAAAGAATAAAGTAATGTTCTTTCTTGCTCCTTCCTAATGCCAGATCATGTAATGAGTTGAGTGCAAGTATAGCTCAAAAAATATAATATTGGCTTAATTTCTGAAAAATATCCAGGAAGGGATTAATGTATACTTAAATACAGTTATGGAGATACCCTCACTATTAACCTCACTTGTCCTAACTGTTCTCTAGCTAAAGCAATAATACCACATTGGCTGATTTTACAGAAGGCAAGTATGAAGCTCTTTCCAGGAGTTTACTTTATTTCATGTGGATTTATACTTTCTCCTCTGAAGCAGGACTCATGTATCTTCTTGTAACCGGATGAAACTGGGCTAAACTAAGATCAGAAGAAAGGAAGAAGATAAACTTATTCAAAGACAAATGTTTCAAGACTAGAAGGTGATCCTGAGGTTCTTTCAAATCTCCAAGAAATATGTCTGTTTTGGCAGAGATACTTGGGGAGAATGGAAAGAAAGAAGCTTGCAGGAGCTCTAAAGTGGTTCTTGACCCTAGGCTTTGTAAAATTTGAGCAATCCTAGTTTAGAATCAAAAGGAAGCTCTCATGACTTGGTCACTTCACTTCCTTGCTGAAGATGGCCCCTGTAGGTTTCTACTACTGTCCTTCAAGCTTTTTCTGCACAGATCTTACATTTATACTCTTGCAAAATGAAGGGCTTTCAAAGAGGAAGAATGAAGAACTAAGAAAAACAAGTAACTTATGTAGCAGAGACAGAAATAGTCACACAAGATTTTATAGTATATCTCCCCCTCTGAAGGAGCAAAAATGGAGAAGAAATTTAAACAGGAAAGAGCACATTTAAAGGTAAAGTTGTGTGACAAAAATCAATCTCTTATCCATGCCAAAACTTGAAGAGACTGAAAATAATCAGGTTGACGTAACCGTGAAGATATGATTGAAGAAGTAATGTAAGAAAAATTGAAGAGAAAAAAGGCGGAAGAATTAGGAAGAAAAGGAATAGCCAGGTATCAGGAAGGGGTGTGCCTGGGTTAGCTTGTCCTCTCAAGTCAGAGTGTCTCATGAAGACGCCACAAAGGCAGGTAATCTTTATTAAGGCAGAGGACCACATTTTTCAGAGCTGCCATTTGGATAAGCTAATCTTTTTCCAATGAACATGGTAGCAGGTGATACTGCATAAGAAATGATAGCTTTATATGACCATTATCCAAAGAATGGTTCAAAATTGACAAAGGAGTATGTCAAGGATGTATATTATCACTAAGCTTATTTAACTTATATGCAGAGTACATCATGCCAAATGCTGGGCTGGATGAAGCACAAGCTGGAATCAAGATTGCTGGAAAAGATATCAATAGCCTCAGATAAACAGATGATACCACCCTTATGGCAGAGAGTGAAGAGGAATTTAAGAGCTTCTTGATAAATGTGAAAGAGGAGAGTGAAAATTTGGCTTAAAAGTCAACATGCAAAAAAAAAAAAAAAAGATTATGTCATTCAGTCCCATCACTTCATTTCAAATAGACGGGGAAACAATGGAAACTGTAACAGACTTTATTTTCTTGGGTTCCAAAATCATGGAAGATGTGACTGCAGCCATGAAATTAAAAGATGCTTGCTCCATGGAAGAAAAGCAATGACAAACCCAGACAATATAAAAAGCAGAGACATTACTTTGCCTACAAAAGTCCATATAGTCAAAGCTATGGTTTTTCCAGTAGTCATGTACGAATGTGAGAGCTGGACAATAAAAAAGTCTGAGCAGCGAAGAACTGATGCTTTTGAACCGTAGTACTGGAGAAGACTCTAGAGAGTCCCATGGACTGCAAGGAGATCCAACCAGTCAATCCTAAAGGAAATCAACTCTGAATATTTATTGGAAGGACTAATGCTGAAACTGAGGCTCCAAAATTTGGCTACCTGATGTGAAGAGATGACTCATTAGAAAAGACCCTGTTGCTGGGAAAGATTGAAGGCAGGAGGAGAAGGGGATAACAGAGGATGAGAGGGTTGTATGACATCACCAACTCAATGGACATGAGTTTGTGCAAACTCCAGGAGACAGTGAAGGGCAGGGGAGCCGGGTGTGCTGAAATCCATGGGGTCACAAAGAGTTGGACATGACTGAGTGACTGAACAACAACATCCAAAGAATAGGACTATAAATAGGATGCTTAAAATTTAATGGATTATCTAGAAGAGTTATAGTATTGCTCAGACATACTTGCTAACTATAAATTTAATTTAAAAGTAGTTCAATGAGGTAACTGTGTAACTACAAAAAAAAAAAAAAATGAAATGGCATTAGAAGAGATAGCAGGATGAAGCCTGAATTTGATTTGAGCTAGCCAGAAAGAAAGGAGGAAACCAAGCTGAGAAAGATCTTAGATAAACTATCTTTGTTTTATGACATTTTCTTCCAACTAACAAGTAGTGTCATCTAGAAAGAAGTGCAGCATAGTGGGCTTTTAGCTTGACACAAAGATCTATAGGAAAAAAAATAATGGAGATTTTCTTAGGAGAAGCCTAAGGTTAAGGAGCAAAGAGACACAAGAAACTTTTCTAGCAGAGACAAAAGTCGTCAAATAAGATTTTATATCTATTTTCTCAGAAAGCTGGGAAAGAAAAAACTTAAAGGTAAAATTGATGCTTTCAAATTGTGATGCTGGAGAAGACTCTTGAGAGTCCCTTGGAGAGCAAGGAGATCAAACCAGTCAATCCTAAAAGAAATAAATCCTGAATACTCATTGGAAGGATTGATGCTGAAGCTGAAGCTCCAAAACTTTGGCCACATGATGCAGAGATGACTCACTGGAAAAGACCCTGATGCTGGGAAAGATTGAGGGCAGGAAGAGAAGGGGACGACAGAGGATGAGATGGTTGAATAGTATCACTGACTCAATGGACATGAACTTGGGCAAACTCATGGAGATAGAGAGGGACAGGGAGGCTTGGTGTGTTGCAGCCCACGGGGCACAAAGAGTTGGACACTGCTTAGTGACTGACCAACAGCAGCAACATTGAATGATGAACATCAGGTTCTTCACGCCTTGGGCTGGGGATTAAGGATAGCTAGGTTACCACAAATAAATGGTTGGAATTGGAGCAAGAGAAAGAGTGAGGGAAACGAAGTGAAGAGTTAATAATTGTGTCTGTAGGAAAAGGAACATCCAGGGATCACTAATCTTAGTCAATGTTCAGTATCCTCAATCCAACTCAAATTCCTAAACTTTTTAAAAAATAACTTGAAACATAGCAAATTTAAAAATATGTCTTTTCTTACAATCTGGATAGCTTCTTCTACAATCATGAGAAAACTGATCACCATTTAGTTTGTATATTGTCATGGAAAGTATTTTCCTCAAGAGGACTTTTCAATGCTGGCTTCCACAAATGTATTTAGCACAGGTTTTTTGTTTTTTTTTTTTTTTTTTTTTAAATGAGAAAAGCCATGTTGTTGTACACGCACAAACCACTTTCTAATGGTCTTTAACCTTACGCCATTTGGACTTGCCTCTCCAAAGAGAGATATTTGAGTAAGTGGCCATTACCGTGACATAGAGGAAGAGCCTCATTTTTCTCCATAACCACTGAACTCCTTGTAAGACATCTCTGGAGTCTGTAATGATACAGCAACTATGGACTCTTTAGCAAACGGCAGCTCAAAACCAGTGCCAGCCCCAACCCTCAATCATCCAATCCCAGCTCACAGCAGACATTGTTTACACAGTTGTAATCAACAGGGTAAATTTAGAATATCCTAGAATAAATGATGATAAATTTCCTGCTTTGAGATGATAACTTAATGGAGCAGACAGTGACTATCTCCGATAGAGAGGGTGAATTGATGAGCATTCCCTTTAGTGAACAATTAGGATAGAACTCTTTACAGTTGTGGAAGTCAGACTAGATCATTTTTTTGAAACTAGTTTGCACATGTTTCTTTTTTCTTCTTTTTTAAAAAATTTCAAGTTCATGTTTTAAAAGCAAAGAATAATTATCGTCTTCTGTAGGTCAAAGAATAAACTGTTTATAGCAAGGTCTTGTTGAGAAGGAGATCTTTTCTGGAATCCTTCTCTTCCTCCCACCAGTGACCTGCTGATCTCTGGGAAGAGTCCTGAAGACTGTGCCAGACATGTGATGCTTAAACATTCTTTTTTCCCTCTTTATAGTTGGGGTGACTGGCTAATATCCCTTCAAACCTATCAAAGCAATTTTTTGTGTCCTCCTTGGAATTTTATTTCCACATGTGAGGTTGGAATAGTCTGTATGGAATACAAGGCTCACCTTTGATTTTAAAATCAGCACCAGCAGCTGCTCTGAACAAAAGAGCAGCCTAATAGATAGACCTAGTTCATTTCCACTCCCATCCGCCTTTGACCTTTTTCAATTCCCATCACTTCAGCTTAACAACTTCATTTTTCACTCTAATGCCTTCTTCCATTTGAGCAGAGATTACATTTTCCAAGCTGTACACATTCTCCAGTTGAGTTTTTAAGGATTGAGATCATGAAACAATGCTTTCTTCAATTTCAGTTCTTAGTACCTCAAATCCTGGTTGTTGGAACAGAAACCAAGGGGGATAAAGTCCATATTAATTAACCACGTCTTCTGTGATAACATGTACATTCATTAACCTTGGAGATTCCTGCCCTTGCTGCTCCTCCAGGAGTTTCTCAACCTCCAGGCCCTTCTCTCTGTGGGCAGGACAGCAGCCTGACCTCGTGTTTAGACAGCCTGATTCTGGACTCCGGCAAGAATGGGTTTCATCGCTGCCCCCATACTGACAAGCTGTGTGGTCTTGGTTGGTCTCTAAACTGTTATCTGTAGAATGGGATTAATAACATTGACCTTAAAGAAATTCTTGAAATGTAAATGAAAACAGTAAAGCTAAAGAATCTGGTGGTTCATGAGCCCTCAGTAAGTATTAAATATAACGACTATTCTGTTTTTAACCCACGATGATCTTATTCAGGGAAGTTATTCACGGCCTCTTTGAACTGGTTGCAATGGTTGTGGGCTGGTTAGAAGAAAAGTTTAGTTTATTGAAGAGGTGAAATGTACAAGATAGGGGTTTCTAATGTGAAAGTGAAAGTGTTAGTCACTCAGTCGTGTCCTACTCTTTGCAACCCCATGGTTCCTCTGTCCCACCAGGTTCCTCTGTCCCACCAGGTTCCTCTGTCCATGGAATTCTCCAGGTAAGAATACTGGAGTGGGTAGCCATTCCATTCTCCAGCAGATCTTCCCAACCCAGGGATTGAATCCAGGTCTTCTGCATTGCAGATTCTTTACCATCTGAGTCTCCAGGGAAGCCTTTCTAACACGAAAGTGCTTTGTGAACCATAAAGTACTATATAAATGTCATTACTATGATCTTGAGAATGCATGTTTTCTTGCTAAAAGGTAAAAGTTATAACCCATCTTGAAATGTAGATGATGAAGTGTGGCACCAATATAAGTTACAGGAGGGCTGGCAATGCTCACCTGGAAGTGACAGAATGGTCCCAGAAGAAACATGAACTTGGACCAATGAAGCGGGCTTGCTTTTGTTTATACATCTGACTCACACCGCCTCTGCACTGCTCTGATTCACCAGAACTGGGTCAAATACTCACTCCTGGAATAGGTGGTAGAGTCAGGTTCTCCAGCACTACATAGGTTGAGTTTAGAGGAGCAGTCAGTTTCCAAGGAGAATCCGGGTGCTCTTTCTGAAGCAGGGAGGATGGAAACTCCACCAGGGGGGTCTACCTAGGAAATTGCCATCTCACAGAGAGTCCTTCCTGCCCCCAGTAGGGTTCCGACAGCAAGACATCTGCACGGTTGCAGATACTCTTCCTTCAGCTGTGAAACAGAAGGAGCTGCATTGAGGTCTGAAAAGTCCACTTGCCACATTCATGATGCTTTATATAGCGAAGAGCTGAGAGTGATTGAAATTTTTCAGGTAATTAAAAAATCACCGCTCAGCAGCCAAGTCAACACCTTAAGAAAACTGGTGTGGGGGAGGGGTGGGTGGAGAGAATGGCTCGTTATTAAGAAAAATGAATAATGTTATTTGAGGCAATATGGATGGGCCTAGAGATTGTCATACTGAGTGAAGTAAGTCAGAGATGGAAAAATATAGTATGATGTCCTTTATATGTGGGATCTGAAAAGAAATGACAGATACAAAGGGACTTATTTATAAAACAGAAGCAAACTCGCAGACTTAGAGAAGAAACTTATGTTGTCAGGTTGGGGGAAGGATGAAGGCAAGGGATAGTTAGGGAGTTTGGGATAGACATGTACACACTGCTCTATTTAAAATGGATAACCAACAACCTGTAAAGAACAGGGAGCTCTGCTAAATGTTATATGGCAGTCTGGATGGGAGGGAAGTTTGAGGTAGAATGGATACATGTATATGTATGGTCGAGCCCCTTTGCTGTTCACCTGAAACTATCACAACATTGTTAATCATCTATACTCTAATATGAAATTAAAAGTTGAAAAAACAAAGGGGCTGGGGACATCCCTCACGGTCCAGTGCTTAACACCTTGCCATCCAATGAAGGGCATGTGGGCTAGATCCCTGCTTGAAGAGCTAAGATCCCACATGCCTCAGGGCCAAGAAACCCAAAACAGAAGAAATATTGTAACAAATTCAATCAAGACTTTAAAAATTCAATTAGGACTTTAAAAAAAAAAAGAGTAGCTGGGGAAGCAAATTAGAACTATATTTTACATTTATATGAAAAGATACAACTTCTAATTGATGAAGTTACCTCTCTGAGCAATTAAATGCTGTGAAATGATATTGGCAAAGAAAACAATGCCTCCATCAACATGCAAAGCTGTGGTACTGTTTTCTGGGAAGGCCTTTTCTTGGGCAGTGGTTCGTAATACTTCAGGGATCATAGAAACTTGAGAATCCAGTGAAAGCTATGGATCCTTTAACTTGAAATGATCCACACGCACAGACCTTTCCAAATAGTTCCTTCGAACTTTGAGACCACAGGAACCTACTTATGGAGTAGGAGTCCCTTGGATTTGACAGCACTTGAGCTAATACAGGGCTTACTTTCATATATTGGAGAAGGTCTCTGAGATGCGACAACCCCAGGAAACTTCAGAGTCCTGGGCTAACTGTTGTTCACCCACTCATTCATTCATTTATCTATTCAGTTATTCATTCCTTCACTCACTCTGCCAGTTAGATAAATAACACCACTGCGGAAGCCCAGTAGTAGGATACAGCATGACCAGGAAGAGCCATTCCTTCCATAGAGCGTACATTACATGACATACACTTATTTTGTCCAAAAATTCAGGATGTCTCAATTTTGGAAGAGAGATACACGAATGTCAGCCTTCCTCAGGAACTGAGACAGAGAAAAAGGGAGAAAACATAGTGAACTACATGAAGTATCTTACCTGCCCTTTCTCTTTTGATCTTATAAGAGATTTGGGAAGTTGACATTCTTTTCCCCATTTATCAATGACCAAGTTGATAAGGACAGGAGGAGAAGGGGGTGACAGAGGATGAGACTGTTGGATGGCTTCATTGACACAATGGATATGAGTTTGAGCAATCTTCAGGAGATAGTGAAGGACAGGGAAGGCTGACATGCTGCTGTTCATGGGGTCACAGAGTTCTGTCAGTTCAGTCCCTCAGTCGTGTCCGACTCTTTGAGACCCCATGGACTGCAGCACGCCAGGCCTCCCTGTCCATCACCAACTTCTGAAGCTTGCTCAAACTCATGTCTATTGAGTCGGTGATGCTATCCAACCATCTAATTCTCTATCGTCCTCTTCTCCTCCTGCCTTCAATCTTTCTCAGCCATAGGGTCTTTTCCAATGAGTCAGTTCTTTTGCATCAGGTGGCCAAAGTATTGGTGTTTCAGCTTCATCAGCAGTCCTTCCGATGAATATTCAGGACTGATTTTCTTTAGGATTGACTGGTTTGATCTTGCAGGCCAAGGGACTCTTAAGAGTCTTCTCCCATAACTTTATGACTGAACAACAAACAAAAGGCTGATAAGGGTAAGTTGATAATGTTGAGGGTTTCCCTAGTGGCTCAGATGGTAAAGAATCTGCCTGCAGTGCAGGAGACCAGTGTTCAATCCCTCAGTCAAGAAGATCTCCTGGAGAAGGAACTGGCAATCCATTCCAATATTCTTGCCTGGAGAATTTAATGGACAGAGGCATATCTGAATATCTCTATTCTTGCCTAGAGAATCCCATGGACAGAGGAGCCTGGTGGGCTGCTGTCTATAGGTTCGCACAGAGTCAGACACAACTGAAGTGACTTATCATGCCTGCATGTATTGGAGAAGGAAGTGGCAACCCATTCCAGTGTTCTTGCCTGGAGAATCCCAGGGACAGAGGAGCCAGGGTGGCTGCCGTCTATGGGGTCACACAGAGTCAGACACGACTGAGGCGACTTAGCAGCAGCAGCAGCAGCAGCAATACAGAGGAATATTGGAATATCTCTCATGATACCTCTCATGGATAACTTTGAGAGAGACTAAATAACTTGTTTAAGGTTGTATGTAGCAGGACCAGGATGTGAATCCAACTACCTGGATTTCTAAATTTCAGACACTCTGCTGCCTCCCCAGGGTCACACAAACTTAGGTTTATTCAAATGAAAAAGTCAAGTGAAAACTTCCTGCCTGATTTTATAGAAGGCATCCACTATGTGTATATAGGTGTATGTGTGTGTGTATTGATATATATATTAATATATAAGCATATGTGTATATATGTATATATATGTATGTATATGTATATATATATATATTTCTTTAAAAAAGACCAGGCATGTTATGGAGAGATAGCCTGTCCAGAGCAAAGTACACTGGTTCAACAATCAAAGTCCCTCAAACTGAGTTTTAGTTTTGTTGCCATGTGATCTGGATGCAGCCTTCCCCATCAGCTCAGTGGTAAAGAATCTGCCTGACAAGCAGGAGGCAGGAGATGGGAGTTCAGTCCCTGGGTTGGGAAGTCCCCTGGAGCAGGAAATGGCAACCCACTTCGGTACTCTTGCCTAGAAAAGTCCATGGACAGAGAAGCCTGGCAGGCTACAATCCAAGGGATCACAACAAGCTGGACACAATTGAGAATACTTGCATGTGGCTTGGATAAATAATTGAACTTCTGAAGTCTTTAATTTCTGAATCTATAATTGGTATTGCATCCGGTGATCTTTCAGATTTTTTGAGCTTGAAATTTTTGTGATAGATCCACTCAGATTATCAAGCTATCCAAAAGTTCAACAATTTGAAGTCTTATTAATAGATTATATCTGCGCACACATGTTCTTTTCCTCAACATTTTTCTCAATTACAAAAAGCACTGTTTATGTTAGTGGGCCTTAACATATCAGAAACACTAGAGGAAAATGAAAGGCAGAGAGGATTCTCATAGACAAATAATTCCCTGAGAAGGTTCTACTTAGAAGTCTCTGTCACTTAATCAAGGGATCACTGAGGTGTCGTTGAATTTAGTAAAGGAACTATTATAATATCAAAAACATTTTATTTTGGGGCCAGAAACATCAATAGGAATATAATCTAATTATTTTTAAAGAGACATAATTAGGTAAAATGATAGACTGTAAGATCTAAAAATCATTTTGTCCAATTTTCTCACTTTACAGGTTAGAAGAGTGTCAAAGAGAAGAATAGAGTTGCCCAAGTTTGCAATAGATTACTGACCCTGAATGGGGCCTGAACCCAAATGCTGCTTTTTGATTTTCTATTCCTGGAGCTCTTTTCTTAGCCATCCCCCAGCTTCAGATCTTTTCTCTCCCCCTGGTGACTTGCTCCCTTGCTCTGTCTGAACAAAGGCTCCCATCCATCTTTATTCTGTCCCTCAGCACCCAGACAACCTTCCTCAAAAGATTTCATATCTCTGTTGCACTGTTTACACCTCTGATTCCCCTCACTGCCCACTGAGTACAGTTTATGTGGTTTAAACATTCCTCTTCCTTCAGGAAGCTTTCCTGGATTCCCTATAGCTAGAGTCATGATTCCATGCTTGGAAATTCTCTAACATGATAATTCTCACATAAAAATTTTTATGTTTACCTTATACCATAGTTCTTGGTGTATTTTGTTTCATTTTTTTTCTTAATTTTTATTGGAGTATAGTTGCTTTCTAATGAGAGTTTCTACTGTATAACAAAGTAAATCAGCTATACGTGTGTGTGTGTGTGTATATATATATATATGTATATAAATCCTCTTTTTTGGATTTTCTTCCCATTCAGGTCAAGCATAGAACACTGTTTAGGGTTCCCTGAGCTATACAGTAGGTTCTAATTAAAAAGCTAAAAATACAGCTATCATATGATCCATCAATCCCACTACTTCATATATACCCAGACAAAACCCTAATTCAAAAGGATGCATGCACCCCAATATTCATAGCAGCACTATTTACAATAGTCAAGTTGTGGAAGCAACTTAAATGTCCATGGATGGATGAATGGAAAAGAAGATGTGGTGCATATACACAATGGAATATTACTCAGCCGTAAAAGGGAACTAAACTGGGTGATTTATAAAGACATGGATGGACCTAGAGACCATCATTGGTGTGGTTTTTAAAACATTTCTTTTATTATAATGCAAACTTTTAAGGTATGGAGTCATGGGTAAGGCAATTAGCATAAGGCTGGCTGCCTTGAAGAGAGTTGTTAAATATGAATTCTTCTCATTAGACATTTATGTTTTTCTTGTACCTCATCCCATCTCTCAGAAAGAAATCAGTGAGTTTCATTTTTTTGAATGAGTAATGTGGTCTGACAGCCTCTGGGAGAAAATGCCTGTCTATGCAGCCTTAAGCATGCTGCTCCCACCGCTTCCATGACCTCCCCTCTCACTCCCACTGGTCTACAGGCTGATGGCTTATCAAGGTCAGCTTAGACCTTGACTCTTTTCCACCCATAACATGGCTCTTTCCACTGCTGGCTCCCCTTCCTCTGACCTCTGTCAGCATGTGTGATTGGTTTTAGTGAGTTAACATTTCCTCCTCATTGCTAGGAAATTTTCAATTGTCCGTGAAATTACAAAGCTATGTAGTCTAGTCAAAGCTATAGATTCTCCAGTAGTCATATATGGATGTGAGAGTTGGACTATAATGAAAGCTGAGCACCAAGAATTGATGCTTCTGAACTGTGATGTTGGAGAAGACTCTTGAGAGTCCCCTGGACTGCGAAGAGATCCAGCCAGTCAATCCTAAAGGAAATCAGTCCTGAATATTCATTGGAAGGACCAATGCTGAAGCTGAAGCTCCAATCTTTTGGCCATCTGATACGGAGAACTGACTCATTTGAAAAGACCCTGATGCTGGGAATGATTGAAGGCAGGAGGAGAAGGGGACGACAGAGGATGAGATGGTTGGATGGCATCACCGACTCAATGGCCTGAGTTTGAGCAAGCTCTGGGAGTTGGTGATGGACAGGGAGGCCTGGAGTGCTGCAGTCCATGGGGTCACAAAGAGTCGGACACAACTGAGTGACTGAACTGACTGGTGACATTACAGCATGAAACCTGCTTTATACTACTTGTAGTTTTCAATACATGTGCATAGGTGAAATGAGTTCAACTTAGTTAATTTAGAATATTTTAATAATACATTGAGACTACAGATGCACAACTCATTGTTCTGAGGGAACTTTCTGCTCTCCTGAAATTTAGCTATTCAAGCTCCCCAAAGCTTCTCTGGTGGCTCAGTGGCAAAGAATCCACCTGTCAATGCAAGAGGTGTGGGTTGGATGGTCAGGAAGATTCCCTGGAGAAGGAAATGGCAATCCACTCCAGTATCCTTGCCTCAGAAATCCCATAGATAAAGAGTCTGGTGGACTACAGTCCATGGGTTCATAAAGAGTTGGATACAACTTAGCAACTCAACAGCAGCAAAGCTTTTTGGTTTCCGTTTGTACATAAAGCACCAGAAATTTCATTTTCCCTTCATTTCAATCTTATTTCTCAGCATTTCAATAAATCCCCCCACAGGAGTCACTGGGATATAAACCACCATCTAATAGGGCAAACAAACATGAGTTAGCATCTCTAGGACTCTATTCTCATTACTTTTCCATAGCCAAGTCCCTTTTAGAAATGTGGGTTGTTTTATTTCTATCATGTGCAGCACCGAACACTGTGATATTCAGGCATGGACCTCCCCACTGAATCCTAAATCTTCTCTAAGTCTTCACCCCCTTATATCAGCAGAATAATCAAGGTTATAACGGACCAGGCAGTCTTCCAGGGTCACCTGTATCTCTAACTTTGATATATTTGGCCTAGAAGTTCCCCTTCTTAGAGCTTGTCCCCTCTATGAGTTTTCAAGATGGAAAATTCTGATTTTATTGTTTTAAACTTTTTATTTTATGTTGAAATATAGTTTCAACAGTGTTCTATTAGTTTCAGGTGTACACCAAGGAGAAAATATTGACTTTAAGAGAAATTATGAGATGGAAATAATTTCTATGGTTTACGAGATTGGGGAACACACAGATGACATTTAGAAGTCAGTAACTGCACAAATATGTGTGTTGGGGGTGATTGTCAAAAGATTAAGAAAACTTGGTAAAGAGTTGTTTTTATGAAATTAAACGAAGAAAACAACTTTTTTAGATGTAACTATGGCTTAGATGTAATCATGAAGCTTAATTATTACCAGGAGATCCTACCTGCAGTATCTTATTCAGGCCTCTGGAAATACATTTGTTTCCATTTTTCTCTTTCATTTTTTACACAAAGAATTAGCTTGGTTCCATTTTCTTTCATCTTTCTGTAACACTTTTTCTCCCCATTTCTCTGCTACTACCTTCACACATAAACATTTATTTTAAAAAATTATCAGTCTATTTTACTGTTGGGCTTCCTGGGTGGCTCAAACAGTAATGAATCTGCCAGCAATGCAGGAGACCCAGGTTCAATCCTTGGGTCGGAAAGATCCCCTGGAGAAGGAAATGGCAACCCACCCTAGTATTCTTGCCTGGAGAATCCCATATTTTAATCAATATGCTTGCTGGTAATATAGGCACTCATGACCAAAGGAGTGACAAATCAAACCTGATTTTGTGAGTCATTGATAATTCGATAATGAAAGACTGTAAGCCTCAGAAACCATGTCTACAAGGTCTTATGTTATTACAAAGTCTCAAGAAAATAAATCACCACATTTAAAGGAATTAAAGGCTCACATTCTTATGCGGTGCAATTCAGAGAGAAAAGTTATTATTTGAATAACACAAGAGTATCTCTCTACTTACCCATCCATCTATACAATAGAGAGCTCCTAAACTTTACTCTTGCTATTTTTTTTTCCATTCCACAGCACTCTCTACCCCCAGGGGGAAAAACACACACATAAATGGAGCAACCATGGACATGAAGGAAGACTTTACAAGCAGATAAGTCTTCCACCACTGAAACCCTGCCAAGAGCAGACTGTGCAGCTCATGTTAAAAGAAGGAGAAGTTGGTTATGATTTGCATGGACCACTCTGGCTTGTCTCATACTAGATAAAATTAATGGTTGAAAAATTCAACTAGACTTTAAAGCAAAATCTTAGATACTAAAACCTGATCTTGGCCATTATAGCAGCAAATAATATCTCTATACCAAATACAGATACCTATTTATAAAAGAAAAGAGTTGGACTTAGACAGTCACATCTCAGACCAATAAAACACCTATTTAAACTTCCCCCTAGACAATGTAATCTACATGACTGCATGATACCCAGGACATGAAAAGGAAGAGAAATACATGACTATTCAAATGTATGTTTATTGGATCAGTAGATTGTACTTATGTTGGGGCATATCTCTAGCCACTTTTCACTAGAATGTCTTCAGGGCACTGTTGAAGCCAAAAAGCTGTTCCTTGGGTTTCTTGTTTCAGTGAACAGCTGGACATTTAGAGGGGAAATAGACATAGTTTCCAGTGAGACAACAAACTATTAAATTTCTAAAATCTGAGTTTATTTGTCAAATGAAAAAAGTCTTGGGGACATAAAATATGTTATCGATTGTTTTTACATGAAGTAAATGTAAAATAGGAAAAAAATAATTAGCAATATTTTAAGTAAATATCAATGGAATAAAGTTGACAGATACTAATATATTTGTGTTATTGTGGGGGCTTCCCTGTTGGCTCAGATGGTAAAGAATCTGCCTACAATGCAGGAGACACGGGTTCAATTCCTGGGTCAGGAAGATCCCCTGGAGAAAAGAATGGCTACCCACTCCAGTATTCTTGCCTGGAGAATTCCATGGGCAGAGTATACTTTTAAAAAATATTTATACTCATAAAAAATAATAATAAAGTCTTCTATAAGTATAAATTAAATATTATATGTATATGTTTTTAATATAAATATGCTCATCAAAATAATCAAATATTATAAATTACAAATATTAATTATTAAAATATTACAAATATTTATGCTCATCAAAAATAATAATAAAATCAGTTTTGAATGCAAATTCCCATCATTATATATACGCAAATGATCTTCATGAGTATTATTCTTTAATATGGGATATTTTTGATATTGTCATGTACAGAATAATTTTTTATGACAGTTAACTGACTTTAATAAAAAAGGAGGCTAAGAAATTTTTTGACTGAAAAGTGTTGTAGTTACTTTTCCCGTCTCCACAGATCTGTTCCAGGTTATGCAACTAATGTCATGCTGTTCAAACACGGCTCATTATAAAGTTAGACACTAGGTGGCAATACAAACCCCCAAACTGGAGGGTCTTTGTCTATGGTTTTTAAGTCTGAAATCCAGTCTATCTCTGATTTTGAGTTTCACATAAAAATTAGAAATAGAAAAACTGCAATATTTCCATTACTTGTCTATCACCACAACGGCTCCTTTCTTTCTGATGAACACTTAGCAGTTTAGGCAAACCAAAATATTTCATATGTTAATGACAGATTTGGAAAATAACCTGAGTACATGTATTAATTTAGTTGTCATGTATATATTTTGCTGTAAAAAGGTATTGAAGATAACACATTGTTTATCAAAGGCTGAAAAATATATTATCATTTTATTGTACCAAGATATGTGCTTTTACACATGCACATATCTATGGGTGAGATGCAAAATTCACTTGTAACATATCTCGATACTGATGATTTAGAAACCCTTTTAGCACTCCATTTCTAATAGAATGAAGATTTCCTCCCAAAGGGAAAAACAAGCAGTAATCTTGTTGCCAATAAGGATGTGCTTTCCTCAAAATATGTTAACTGTGAGGAAGAGGAATATTCTGATAAGGAACCTAGATTTAATATAATCGTATTGGTCAGTAATATTCATAAAACTGCTGTTAACAATGTGTTCAAATTCTCGTGTAAATGATGCAGGATTTCGGTGAGGAAGGAGGAAAGACAGAGTGTTTGAGAAGTGAGGTACCAATTAAAATGAACATTTATTGTGTTGGCTGTGCTGTATCTTCAATGACCTTGTCCTAAGCTGGGCTGATCACCAATTCAGTTCTGGGTTCGATTCAAGATGCTGACTGCCATGGACAGGGTCTGTGTGGCTGTAGCACCTGGTTACTTTCAAATTTGCTTCCAGTATTCTTAACCCTACATGAAGTGAGTTGAATTTGGAAGGAATTTTTCTAGTGAAGTAATTATAACACCTTTTTTAAGTTCAGTACCAGACCAGGTTTTTGAAGTTAATTTCATAATTATGTGCTACCAGTATTAATGGATGATATTCCAGAGATTGAGTAGTTTTGAAAATATGCATTTTCACTTTATCAGATTAAAAACTCATTCCAGATTAAAGGAATCTAGAGATACAGCAGCTAAATACAGTGTGTGATTCTTGCTTGAATCCTGGATCCATAAAGTAAAGCGTTGAGGGCTATAGAACACATTCTCCAGTGTGTTTGACATTGTGGTGTTGCAGGAAAACATTCCTGCTCTTAAGTGACAAAACTGAAGTGTTTAAGAGTTGAAGAGTTATATTATTTTTCAAAGAGATAAGCATGAAAAAGCATATCTATGCGTATAGAGAGGAGAAAATAAGCAAATAAAGCAAAGTATTTAAAAAGGGAAAACCTAGGATAAATTAGTGTTCATTCTGTTCTTTTAACTTGTAGGTTTGATATTTTTCAAAACAAAAAGTTGGGAAAAATGAATTTTCCCTCTGAAAATATGACACCATAGAAAATAAATAATATCAATATTCTTTTCTACTTACCCAGGATAGGCCATTTTCTCTAGATGAAATGTGATCTAGACATTTCAAAATTAAGATTGACTTGATGTAACTGACAAAAATTTTTGTCTTATAGATAAGAGAGGAATGATGATAATTGATAGATCATAGGGATAAATTTGGGGAAAAAATCTGATTTTTTTATAAGAAAAACTACCATCTCTACAGTACTCCCAATTGCCCCAGGCTGAATCTGGGCATTTGATACACAATATTCCATGGAGGCTGAATCACTCCTGCTCAGCAAATCGAAACTATGCTTCTAAAAATAAAATTTTCTAACCAGAACCAGAGCCTCAGCCTCCTAAGTGATGTATCTCTCACAGTGTTATCTATCTAAAGAATTTCCTCACAGGATATGTGCTTATAATCATCTCAATGTCAGTAAACAATTCAAAAGAATAAAGGATTAGGAAATATCAAATATGGACTATTAGCAACCATATTTTGTTATTGAAACTGCTGGGAGATCTGGCTTCGGGGACATTGTGTAAATGAAGAAAGCTGTTAAACTTGTACTACAGTTTTAGTTAGCAAAACAACCATGAAATGCTGTTTATTTATATGTGCTCCACATTGTTCAAAACGATTGAGGCAAACACACAATAAAGGAAAAATTTAAGATGTGAATGGCTTAAAAAAGGGAATTACATCCATTTGTTGCCTTGGCACATGTTAAGGTATAAAACTAATCTAAATCCATGTGTCAGGCTTTTTAACAAATGGGTAGAAATTTAGTTTCATCTAGTTTTCATGTATCTTCTGAATGGAACTATATATATTTCAAGCTTTGTTGAGATACTAGGGTTTAAAGTGGATGCTTAAATATAATTGATGTATTTTATTTTCATTATACATTTGCTTAGCATACTTCCACAAATGTAGCAATTTTTTAAACAATCTGGTTTATAAACACATCTACCTTTAGAGCCCTTTAAAGAATATGGGACTTTATCTCTGATAACCATTTTTCCAGAATAAAATGACTAAAATGCCTTTCTCAAATCATGGTACTTTTACCTGTATTTTTTAAAATAATTTAATTATTTACTGGATTTCTTAAAAATTGGAGATAGCCCCCTTCCTAGTTTCAAAGTACGGTCACATTATTGGTTTCTTGAGGCCCTAAATCTCTTTCTGAATGGCAGAGTGTGTTTACTTATTTGCAGTTAGATCTATCAGATGAAAAAATTTTTAGGAGTGAAACGTTTATATATTATTACATGTCAAATATATGTATTATCAGGTTATGTGGGACACAAATGATAAGTAGGAGAAAAAAACTTTAGGATAAAACTTTAAATAATTTTCAGAACACGCTTTCAGTCATCTAAAAGCATGCATAAAAGAACCTGGGTAAAAAACTTCAGCATTTTACAAGCCACAATGTATACCTTACACTGTAATACTTACACTTATTCTTTAAAGCAGTTCCACTAGACATGTGGGAGGCTGAGAAAAGGGGAAAATATCACCTTATCTCTAAGGAGGAAAAAAAAATCCCTATTTTATAGTTAGGAAAAAAGTTTGTTAAGCAGAGAGGACATTGTAATTTAAATTTCTTAATGGGAAGACAAAATTCTAAAGGAGAACAGCTTAATTTCTTGGTTCTTTTATTCTGGAATCAACTTCTGGATCTTGAGACAGGGTGTGAAAGTTGTTTGCTTTTGGCCAACTTTAGACTGCCTGTGCTGTCCTCAGTGGTTAAAGAGAACACCCCCGCCCCCACAGCACCCCAGGTCCAGTTGCTGCTTCCTGCCAGGTTTGCTACGTAGGAAACCAAGAGTGAGGACAAGCCGCTCTCCTAACCCAAAACATAGGCGCAGGTGGGCAGCACATTGGGAACTTCTGGGGGCGTCTCTGGATGAGGGACTGAGCCCTGGATCCCTAGAGACTTTGCGCAGAAAGACAGTGGATTTTCAGTTGAGTCAGGAGATTCAGGCTTAGCTCTGCCTTTTCTTTTGATAACACAGAATTTATCTTCTCAATTTCAAAACCCAGTTCAATGACAAGCAGAGAGTCGTGTAAGTAAAAGCTAGGTTCTCCGCAGAAAGCTTTTCTCTCTCGGCACCCCTCCTTTTTTTTTTTTTTGGTTTGTGTGTGCTGCTTTGACGTTGAGATCATTGTCACTTCCCATGGGCTCTGGTTTTCCTCCTTACAGAGCAGAAGCCAGCTTTCATACATTCATAGCAAAAATGAAAGAAAAGGAAGATTTTCAAAAGAGAGACTGACTTGCTTATAAAAAGCCTGAACTCTTTTCAGATGTACCCATCTTGAACGGCTCATCGGGCTGAGAGGTGGTGATGGGTCAGGAAACTGACAGGCACCTGGGGAGGCTGAAGCTTGTGGTTAGTTGGGAGGCATGGTCAGCACGGCCACACACCTTCCTGTCTGATTTTTCCCAGGTTGGCGCTCAGCTGGCTTTTAGGCTTGTTCTTCTTTTCAAGCAACGTTTATTGTGCATGTACTATGTGCAGGTTTACAAGATACCCTGGGCTCACATTTTCTAAAGAGCGATCTGGATGATCTTTCCACAATCCTCTACACTACTGAAGATTTTCTTCCTTAATTTTGATAAATATCATTTTAGTTAGGACCACGGTACCATACTTCAAAGGGATGATCTGAAAGGTAACTTAAGACATCATGTTATTGGGGTGATAATTACTTTTAGTCAAGTCAAAATTCCACTCTTTTTCAGTTGAAATACAAAGAAAACTTTCTGTTAGGCTCCCTTCTACCTTTCAATTTTGACTAAGGAAAGCGCTAATTATCAACCAGTCAAAGATCACCGAATCTTTGTTCCAAGTGTCTGTTTATTTCTTGGTTCAAGAATCATCTTCTTTCATTGTTATCAACTGGACAGTGAGATGAGTTTTTTTTTTTTTTAAGACCATGTCTTTAAATGAATACTGTCCTCATGCCGGTGCTTCTCTGCTCCTTGAAGTGAGAAGCTACCCCAAAGTTGAGGTGCTATTTGTATAGGAAACCAGAAAATACTGCATTACATAAAATAAGAATTTTTTTTGTGCTAGCAGAAAATCTGACATATATAAAGTAGAATTGGCCCTCCATATCTGTGGATTCTCCATACAGTCAACCAACTGTGGATCAAAAACATTTCTTAAAAAATTCCAGAAATTTCCAGAAAGTAAAACTAGATATTCACAACTATTTATATAGCATTTACATTGTATTAGGTATTGTAAATAATCTAGAGATGATGTAAAGTAAATATGAGAATTTGAGTAGGTTATAGGCATATAGTACACCACTTTTTATTTTTGATGTCTGCAAGTGGAGAGGATGCCCAGTTACAGCCTTCACTTTGAATCCATAGAAATGAGTATTCTTATGCCGAGTTTTTAAGCTGATGTTTTTGTGCTGGTTATTTATTTTGTCTTTTGCTGGTAGACAGTTGTATGTTCTAAAAGATGAAGAAAAGTTTATGTAAATAAAATTTGAAATCGAAAACATGTTATCCACAAACAGTAACTCAGTATCTCCTGAGGCATGGAAAAAAGCTGCTGATACTTTATCAGTAGGAAACCTGTGGCACCTTGGTTGCCAGTGTCCTCAGAGGCTTCCTTGAGAATTATTCACCTGGATGGTTGTTAGAATGTGTTTATATAGATAGATAGATAGATAGATAGATGATAGATATAGATGTAGATATATATAGCTATGAAAGAAATCAATAGCTTTTTTTTCCTGTCACCTTTCTTATTATCTTCTTGATAATTTCTTTTTTTTTTCCTTCTTCTAATTTTTAAAGTTTTGTTTTAGGTTTTCCTCGATTCCCCACATTGATGAACCAAAGGAAAAAAAAATTCCATTTTCAAAACATGAAAAATGAAGCAAAATGAACAGCCATATGCCTCAGATATATACTAGGAATAGTTTCCTTTTACTATTGTTTAAATTACTTTCAATTGCACTCATTCTCCTTTATATTTATTTTGCATTGTTTTTTATATAATTGTCCTTCCCCCTATATTATCCCTTCCCCCTATATTATCCCCCTATATTATCCCCCTATATTATCCCCCTATATTTTCTACTCCATCCCTGCTCAAATGTTACCAGTGATCACAAACTAATGCCACTAAACAGGATATAGAACATTCATTCATTTAATTCTCTGACGTCGATTTCCTGTTCCTTTACGTCATAAACAATCATCACTTTCATCTTTTTAAAAAGGGGAAATGAATGTTTTAGTAAAGTTGAATTAAAAACCCTGATATTTTCAGTGAATGGCTGAACTCAATTTCTAGCTTTCCCTTTCACTTAGGAAATCCCGAGTGCATTGAGGGACCAGTTTAGGCTTCAAACAAAATACAAAAACTCCTCAGTGCCTATTTGAAGAAGTTGCATTGAAAGCAGTAGCTGGGCTGTTGCCAGTGTAATGAACCCCTGATCAAAAAGGATTCAAGAGAGTTTAAAAAATGAGCTTGACTTTAAAAGACAATAAAAGCAGGGGAGATGAAGGTTGCAGGGTGGAGGAGGAAATGACCAAGAAAAGAAAGTATTTTAACTTTTATGCCTTGTAATTCTTTGCCTTATGAATCATTGTATCAAAATTTTAAAATGAGAGAATGCCATCACTCAGATTTTTGCAATATTTCCCCCCTTTTAATTTCACTAAGAACCTTCTAGAGTTTCACATTGGAAGCATTTACTATCCAAAAAAAAAAAAAAAAAAAAAATCCAGCATGTACTTTTAAATGAAGATGGAATTAAAATGAGTGGACTCTAATAGGTATGGTGGTTGAACATAGCTTTACTTTTCACATGCTTTTCATCCTATCATATTTGGGGGACTTACTTTGTCTTTTTCACAATGTCTTTTGATTTTATGAAGATTCTTTCCTTTAAGCCTACCCTTCCAGTTCATTCTGTAACAAGCTGAAAACGCTCAATTAATGTCAGCTATTAGAAGAAGGTGGCGCTAGTGGTAAAGAACACACCTCCCAATGCAGGAGACGTAAGAGATGCAGGTTTGATCCTTGGGCTAGGAGGATCCCCTGAAGAAGGAAATGACAACCCACTTCTCTGCTTGGAGAATCCCATGGACAGAGGAGCCTGGTGGGCTATGGTCCGTAGGTGCACAAAGTTGGACACGACTTAAGCGACTGAGCATTAAGCATGGATGCATTAGATGACTTTCATAGCATTTGTGTGTTGTGCTTAGTCACTCAGTTGTGTTCACAGCCTTTAAATTTAGTTTTGTACCTTGGGAGGGACATGAACACACACACACACACACACACACACACACACACACACACACAGCAAGCTCTAGTCACTAACAGAATTTTAATTTGTTCATCCTTATGGTAAAGAAAAGCAATTGTTTTGCTTATCTTTGTAGCCTTCCAAGAGAACTTCCTTCTCTGCAACTGAAAATGTTGCATGTAGTCTGGGTGCAGAGACTGGTAGCTGTAACTGTGGAAACTTTAGTATTTCCAGCAATACACAAAGCTTAGGACGGAGTTCTTTTCCATAATGCGCAACCTGAGAGATACTCTCGAAAAATCATTGGAGTGAGTGATCAAGCATTTGTTCTCTCGTGGGCCTGAAGAGCTCTGTGTCAGTGGCATGTGTGCCTGATCTAGAGTTGGAGGGATAAGCCTACCTTTGTTGTCTTAAAGAGCTTAAAATTTCACCATTGACTGAAGTGTCAAGAGGGTTTGAAAACAAGCAAGTTCTACAAAAGCTCAACATCCTAAAAAAGAAAAAAAGGAAGGAAAAGAAATTAAATGATCACCCATAAAGAGACTCTTAACAGAGATGATGATTCAGATTTATGTTGATGTAAATCTACTATAAAATAGAAAAATTTTAAAGGAAGTTTTGTGCTGAGAAAGCATGGCAAGTCACTCATATTATGACTGTCTTCATGATTATCATTGACAGCTATGTTTATGACCAAATTAAGCAGATGGCACTTCAGTTTATTATCAGACAGTCAACCAAAGGGAATTAAAAATGCATTATTTAAACAGTCATAAACAAGCATCTCCACTTAATAGATAAGAAGGACCAGAGAAGGAAGACAGTGTTCACGTGGTCAGTGAATTTAGGAACAAGCTTTTTTGACTTTAAAACAGTGAACTTTCCAGATATGACTTTGATTCCATGAGTATGAGTTTAAATCTGAACAGAATATACTTCTTTGTGTTTTGCTTGAGTGTTCATAATGTACCAGACTAAGCTAATATACAATTTACAATGTTGATCAGTTCAGTTCAGTTGCTCAGTCGTGTTCCCATGGACTGCAGCACGCCAGGCTTCCCTGTCCATCACCGACTCCCAGAGCTTGCTCAAACTTGAATCAGTGATGGATCCAACCATCTCATCCTCTGCTGTCCCTTTCCCCTCCTGCCTTCAATCTTTCCCAGCATGAGGGTCTTTTCCAGTAAGGCAGTTCTTAGCTTCAGGTGGCCAAGGTATTGGAGCTTCAGCTTCAGCATTAGTCCTTCTGGTGAATATTCAGGACTGATTTCCTTTAGGGTGGACTGGTTGGATCTCTTTGCTGTCCAAGGGACTCTTAAGAGTCTTCTCCAACATTACAGGTCAAAAGCATCAATTCTTCAGCACTCAGCTCTCTTTATAGTCCAACTCTCACATCTGTACATGACTACTGGAAAAACCATAGCTTTAACTAGATGGACCTTTGTCAGCAAAGTGATGGCTCTGCTTTTTAATATGCTGTCTAGGTTGGTCATAACTTTTCTTCCAAGAAGTAAGTGTCTTCTAATTTCATGGCTGCAGTCACCATCTGCAGTGATTTTGGAGCCCAAGAAAATAAAGTCTGACACTGTTTCCATTGTTTCCCCATATATTTGCCACGATGGGATGCCGTGATCTTAGTTTTCTGAATGTTGAGTTTTAAGCCAGCTTTTTCACTCTCCTTTTCACTTTCATCAAGAGGTTCTTTAGTTGTTCTTCACTTTCTGCCTTTAGGGTGGTTTCATCTGCATATCTTAGGTTATTGATATTTCTCCCTGCAATCTTGATTCCAGCTTGCCCTTCATCCAGTCTTGCATTTTGCATGATGTACTCTGCATATAAGTTAAATAAGCAGGGTGACAATATACGGCCTTGACGTACTCCTTTCCCAATTTGGAACCACTCCGTGTTCCATGTCTGGTTCTAACTGTTGCTTCTTGACGTGCATACAGATTTCTCAGGAGACAAGTCAGGTGGTCTGGTATTCCCACATCTTGAAGAATTTTCCTCAGTTTGTTGTGATCTGCACAGTCAAAGGCTTTGGTATAGTTGATAAAGCAGAAGTAGATATTTTTCTGGAACTCTCTTGCTTTTGCTATGATCCAACAGATGTTGGCAATTTAATCTCTGGTTCCTCTGCCTTTTCTAAATCCTGCTTGAACATCTGGAAGTTCTCAGTTCACTTGGAGAATTTTGAGCACTGCTTTGCTCGCTTGTGAGATGAGTGGAACTGTGTGTCAGTTTGAACATTCTTTGGCATTGCCTTTCTTTGGATTGAAATGAAAACTGACCTTTTCCAGTCCTGTGGCCCCTGCTGAGTTTTCCAAATTTGCTGGCTTATTGATGCAGCACTTTAATTGAATCATCTCTTACGGTTTGAAATTACTCAGGTGGAATTCCATCACCTCCACTAGCTTTGTTCTTAGTGATGCTTCCTAAGTCCCACTTGACTTCGCATTCCAGGATGTCTGGCTCTAGGTGAGTGACCGCACCACTGTGGTTATCTGGGTCCTAAAGATCTTTTTTCTATAGTTCTTCTGTGTATTTTTGCTACCTCTTCTTAATATCTTCTGCTTCTGTTAGGCCCATACTATTTATGTCCTTTATTGAGCCCATCTTTGCATGAAATGTTCTCTTGGTATCTCTAATTTTCTTGAAGAGATTTCTAGTCATTCCCAATCTATTGTTTTTCTCTATTTCTTTACATTGATCACAGAGGAAGGCTTTCTTATCTCTCCTTGCTATTCTTTGGAACTCTGCATTTAGATGGATATATCTTCCCTTTTCTCCTTTGCCTTTAAATTCTCTGCTTTTCTCAGCTATTTGTAAGGCTTTCTCAGACAACCATTTTGCCTTTTTGCATTTCTTTTTCTTGGGGATGGTCTTGATCACTTCCTTCTGTACAATGACACAAACCTCTGTCCATAATTCTCTAGGCACTCAGTCTATCAAATCTAATTCCTTGAATCTATTTGTCACAATGTTCATGTGTGGCTCAAGTCAGGAAATTTTCCCCATTTTTTATAAGTACAAGCTGTGTGGCTCTTAGCAAATAATTTGGTGGTAATTTCCCACAGTCCCTATAGAAATTAATAACATTTCATCTTCTTTCCTGTAAATCTTATCAATTTAGGCTCCAATACCGGGAGATCTTTAAACAATTGGTAAGACTTATGGGAAATAGATGGGGAAACAGTAGAAACAGTGTCAGACTTTATTTTGGGGGGCTCCAAAATCACTGCAGATGGTGATTGCAGCCATGAAATTAAAAGACACTTTCTTCTTGGAAGAAAAGTTATGACCAACGTAGATAGCATATTCAAAAGCAGAGACATTACTTTGCTGACTAAGGTCCGTCTAGTCAAGGCTATGGTTTTTCCTGTGGTCATGTATGGATGTGAGAGTTGGACTGTGAAGAAAGCTGAGCACTGAAGAATTGATGCTTTTGAACTGTGTTGCTGGAGAAGACTCTTGAGAGTCCCTTGGACTGTGAGGAGATCCAACCAGTCCATTCTAAATGAGATCAGTCCTGGGATTTCTTTGGAAGGAATGGTGCTAAAGCTGAAACTCCAATACTCTGGCCACCTAATGCGAAGAGTTGACTCATTAGAAAAGACTCTGATGCTGGGAGGGATTGGGGTCAGGAGGAGAAGGGGACGACAGAGGATGAGATGGCTGGATGGCATCACTGACTCCATGGATGTGAGTCTGAGTGAACTCCGGGAGTTGATGATGGACAGGGAGGCCTGGCGTGCTGCGATTCATGGGGTCGCAAAGAGTTGGACACGACTGAGCAACTAAACTGAACTGAATGGTCAATGCTAAGAAAACTCACACTGAAGATTTTATGTGCATATAATTGTTCCAATCCTTTTCTTAGTTATCAATTTCTTTTAGGTTGATAAAAGAACTGCACCTATGTAAGACAGTCACTTCTGAAATAACACTTTATCAGCATTTGTGACATCCTAATATATGTTAAATTAACCACCCTAATTATTTATCAACCTGAAATGTGGATTTTGTTTCTGTCTTAAAAAACAGATGAACTAGTGTGAGAAAATCAGAACATTATGGGAACCACTTTCTGGGAAACAATACGGATGGAAGAGGACAATGTGCTTTTGATATCTGTCTTTGGCTTCCCCTAAAAAGTGATTTGCCAAAGAGCTCTGTGGATGGATGGCATAGACTTACTCATTTTACTTAACAGATAAAATGAAAACCAGTAACACAAATGATAGGAAGAAGATGGTTTTTGAAAAACCAGTTACTTCTTATTGTGTGTGTATGTGTTAGTTGTGTGTGTGTGTATGTGTGTGTGTGTGTGCTCAGTTGTGTCCAACTCTTTGCAAACCCATGGACTATAGCCTACCAAGCCCCTCTGTCCATGGAATTCAACAGGCAAGAATACTGGAGTGGGTTGCCATTCTCTTCTCTGGGGCATCTTCCTGACCCAGGGACTGAACCCGCGTGTCCTTCATTGCAGAGCCACCAGGGAAGCCTTCCTTCCTATTATCTATATTTTAATGTTGAATCTTCAAAATTGAGAGTAGAAATGGAAACACAAAACCTGCCAAATCCTGGTCACTTCAGAAAATAAATGGCACATTGAATTGAATCCATGAGTATCCAATAAATGTACAGGAAGAGAATAATCAATGGATTATTGGTAAAACAAACAAACAAACAACCACTTATTGATTTGTTTTCTAAGTTTAAAAAATGATCCAAATCATAGGGAAACTCTTTAAAGGAAAATGCTAAAAATATTCTTTAAAAACACATGGTAAAAGCTGACATTTCAGACTCAAAGTAACATTTGGCAAGGGCCTACTCTCATGATGTGTTAGTTATGTTTAACTCTGGTTTTTTTTTTTTTTTAACAAGTGACTAAACCTGGACCTCAGGTTCCCTGGGCCAAGACATCATCTTTTATGACACATTTCTACACAAACATACTCCCCCAAGGTCATCACTCACCTTCTTAAACACCAGGGGAGCATAAGCCAACGTTTTAATTTACAGAGCAAATTTATACACAGTACTAAAGACACAGGCTCCTATTGGGGGCTGCCACCAAGGTACAGAAGCATATGGAGTGGCTCAGGGCGGCCAGAAAGTCTTTTATATTTTGCCCGTGCATTTACACTCACATTCTTACTCTCTCTTAACCTCTTTTTTTTCTGTAATAGTTGTAACCAGCGCCAGCACCCTGCTTGAAAAAGTACAAGGAGTCATGGTTCAGAAAGAACAGGGTTGAAATAGTGGGTTCTTACTATAATAGGAAGCAAAAAGGGAAACCAGCACCAGGAAGATGAACAAACGAATTAGTGGCCAGGAGTCTCTTTTGTGCCCCTCCAGATGCATGACCCCATGAAATTAGCAAGCAAATAACAATCACTGCTACTAGGTTTTAAATTTAAGAATATTTCTGGCACGAATTTTATACTACATATCATATTTCACTTCTAATGTTTATTTGGAAATCTCTTCCACCAGAAAAATCTTTGCTCCATCCCCCCATTTTTCTGAATTCTTTTTTTTTTTAATCACTATGTTTTCTTGGTAAGACAAGGAAGAGAAAATTGAGAAATAATCAAAATATGTCATGGAGAAGGAAGCAAGGAAGGCAAAGTTTTGTAGAGATACAAAGAAAGGCATATTGGAGAAAAACAATTCATGAGTCAAATGACCAACTGTTCCTCCCCATTCCCCCTTTTAAAAATCAGTCTTGTTGTCCAAAATAAATTTGACTTGTGGATGAAAAATTCAAAACCATATCAAAATCTATATCACACATGCTCTCTTGCCTTTAGTCATGTCTGCTTAAACATTGTTTGCTTCAGTAGAATCAGGAAATTTTGCTAAAGGATGTTTGAGATTGGTGTGTGTGTGTGTGTGTGTGTGTGTGTCTTCTTTTTTCTTGAGGTTCTGGTTCCTTGACTCTGTACTAGCATCCCTTTCATAAATAATCCTCCTCCTTCTTCTGAGTTTCTCTTTATTTATTCCTTCATCAAATATTTATTAGATGAATGGATAGACCACCTTTAAAAACTTTTGCCTAATTTCAGTAAAGACACCAACACTTTGAAATGCTTTGTCACTTCTTCTTTCCTTTTTTTTTCTATATCTTTGATTCCACATAGGATGAGGGGAAGAAATAGAGATGCATTTTCTTTAAACAGAACAACTGACTGGTTTTCATCCACTCGTCATTCAACATGAATTCACTGAGTTTCTACAAGAAACTGGGAATGGTTCTAGCCACTGGCCTGTGACGGCTACTTTTCTAAGTGTCTCCATGAAAATGCTGTTCTTTGGCTGGTGGATTCCTCCTGATAATCTAATATTTGTGTTTACTTGTTCTCAATTTTTATATACTTCTTCATTGTGTCTCATCATAAAGAAAAAGTAAGAATTTTCTAAACCAAGGTCTGTTGAACACCAGTAACTTGTAGATATTAATGGGCAAAAATTTTAAATCCTGGAGTAAAGCACATTTTGGCATAGTTACACGCTCTGTAACCTCCTAGGAGACAGACAGAAATACTGAAAGTTTTGCAGAAGTTACGCTGCAAAGCAACAATTTAACTTTGTCTAATCTTGTATTCTTCAAACATTCCTGATGACAGAACTGATTTTCAGAGAATGTCTATTAATATCTTGCTGGATACCCAGTTTCAGAGATGCCACTTGTTATGGTTAACAAGTTCCCAAGAGTTCAAACTAAGAAGAACACAAGTGTGATGATTATGATAAGATGATTCACTTGATAGAAAGTGAGTCAGTTCAGTTCAGTTCAGTCACTCAGTCGTGTCCGACTCTTTGCAACTCCATGAATCGCAGCATGCCAGGCCTCCCTATCCATCACCAACTCCTGGAGTTCACTCAAACTCATTTCCATCGAGTCAGTGATGCCATCCAGCCATCTCATCCTCTGTTGTCCCCTTTTCCTTTTGCCCCCAATCCCTCCTAGCATCAGAGTCTTTTCCAATGAGTCAACTCTTTGCATGAGGTGGCCAAAGTACTGGAGTTTCAGCTTTAGCAGCTGATCTCCTTCAGAATGGACTGGTTGGATCTCCTTGCAGTCCAAGGGACCTTCAAGAGTCTTCTCCAACACCACAGTTCAAAAGCATCAATTCTTTGGCGCTCAGCTTTCTTCACAGTCCAACTCACACATCCATACATGACTACTGGAAAAACCATAGCCTTGACTAGATGCACCTTAGTCGGCAAAGTAATGTCTCTGCTTTTGAATATACTATCTAGGTTGGTCATAACTTTCCTTCCAAGGAGTAAACGTCTTTTAATTTCATGGCTGTGGTCACCATCTGCAGTGATTTTGGAGCCCCCCAAAATAAAGTCTGACACTGTTTCCACTGTTTCCCCATCTATTTGCCATGAAGTGATGGGACCAGATGCCATGATCTTAGTTTTCTGAATGTTAAACTTTAAGCCAACTTTTTCGCTCTCCACTTTCACTTTCATCAAGAGGCTTTTTAGTTCCTCTTCACTTTCTGCCATAAGGGTGGTGTCATCTGCATATCTGAGGTTATTGATATTTCTCCTGGCAATCTTGATTCCAGCTTATGCTTCTTCCAGCCCAGCATTTCTCACGATGTACTCTGCATATAAGTTAAATAAGCAGGGTGACAATATACAGCCTTGAAGTAATCCTTTTCCTATTTGGAACCAGTCTGTTGTTCCATGTCCAGTTCTAACTGTTGCTTCCTGACCTGCATATAGGTTTCTCAAGAGGCAGGTCAGGTGGTCTGTATTCCCATCTCTCTCAGAATTTTCCACAGTTTATTGTGATCCACACAATCAAAGGCGTTGGCATAGTCAATAAAGCAGAAATAGATGTTTTTCTGGAACTCTCTTGCTTTTTTGATGATCCAGCGGATGTTGGCAATTTGATCTCTGGTTCCTCTGCCTTTTCTAAAAGCAGCTTGAACATCTGGAAGTTCACATATTGCTGAAGCCTGTCTTGGAGAATTTTGAGCATTACTTTACTAGTGTGTGAGATGAGTGCAATTGTGCGGTAGTCTGAGCATTCTTTGGCATTGCCTTTCTTTGGGATTGGAATGAAAACTGACTTTTTCCAGTCCTGTGGCCACTGCTGAGTTTTCCAAATTTGCTGACGTATTGAGTGCAGCACTTTCACAGCATCATTGTGAGTAGATGGACAGATAACTTGCTCTAAGTTGAGAAGACACACATATTATCCCTGTCACTGGTTTTGGCACATTTTGGCCTGAGAAATGAAAAAAAGCCAGATTTAGAAATGAACCAAAGCATGGGAAAGGCATAATCTTTACAACTGTTTTTTGGGCCACTTCTATACCTTGTTGGCAAGTAGGTCATCTTCTGTGATGTTGTTTTCTAATTTTTAAAAACATGGATACTCTTGCCCAATTCATAGGGTTCTTTGAAAGATTAAATTGGAAAATTGATGTAAAACATCTAATACATCTGGGTTCATTGGAACTATCCAATAAAAGAGCATTTTCCTTCCTTCCTTCCAGCCTGGTTTTCTGACTTCCAGAAGACAACACAGATACCTATGGCAAATCTTTTTCCTTAAGGAAAGCTTCATGAGGAAAGAACTCAAACTAGGAAAAGTTTAACTATAACAATATATTTATTTTAGTTAATACATATTTTTGTCATTGTTATTACCTGCTGTGCAATGTACTAAGTATTTTGGAAAAAATGAGTTCATTTAACTCTTGTCACAATCCACTGCAAAGGTTACTATTATTAACCCATTTCACAGATGAGGAAACTGAGGGGTGTCATTTGCATGAGACCCTACAAGGGATGCAGCTAGAAGATTGTTCCCATAGGAAATATGCAGCATAGCTTCAAAGAGCAAGCAGGCATGGAAAGAGGCAGCACATACATCCTGGTTACAATTTAATATGAGTATCAAACTACAAAGAAGCTTTAACCTTAAATATAAAAGTCTCTTGATGAAAGTGAAAGAGGAGAGTGACAAAGTTGGCTTAAAGCTCAACATTCAGAAAACGAAGATCATGGCATCTGGTCCCATCACTCCATGGGAAATAGATGGGAAACAGTGGAAACAGTGTCAGACTTTACTTTTTGAGGCTCCAAAATCACTGCAGATGGTGATTGCAGCCATGAAATTAAAAGACACTCCTTGGAAGGAAAGTTATGACCAACCTAGATAGCATATTCAAAAACAGAGACATTACTTTGCAAACTAAGGTCTGTCTAGTCAAGGCTATGGTTTTTCCAGTAGTCATATATGGATGTGTGAGTTGGACTGTGAAGAAGGCTGAGCACCGAAGAATTGATGCTTTTAAACTGTGATGTTGGAGAAGACTCTTGAGAGTCCCTTGGACTGCAAGGAGATCCAACCAGTCCATTCTGAAAGAGATCAGCCCTGGGATTTCTTTGGAAGGAATGATGCTAAAGCTGAAACTCCAATACTTTGGCCTCCTCATGCAAAGAGTTGACTCATTGGAAAAGACTCTGATGCTAGGAGGGATTGGGGGCAGGAGGAGAAGGGAACCACAGAGGATGAGATGGCTGGATGGCATCACTGACTCAATGGACGTGAGTCTGAGTGAACTCTGGGAGTTGGTGATGGACAGGGAGGCCTGGCGTGCTGCGATTCATGGGGTTGCAAAGAGTTGGGCATGACTGAGCGACTGAACTGACTGACTGACTGATGTCTACAGGGAGGAGGACTTGAAGAGACCAGGTGCCTACTGCATATTCTTGAGTGTGGGTATGTGAGAGAGAGAGACAGAAAGAGAGAGAAAGAGAGAGAGAGAGAGAGAGAGAGAGAGAGAGAGAGAGAGAGAGAGAGAGAGAGAGGGACAAACAGATAGACAGAGCCTTCACTATATAAAGCATTTTCGCATATGCTGACTATCTCATACATGTGCATGTTGCGAACCCATGGACCATAGCCTGCCAGGCTCCTCTGCCCATGGGATTCTCCAAGCAAGAATACTGGATTGGTTGCCATGCCCTCCTCCAAGGGATCTTCTTGATCCAGGGATCAAGCCCGGGTCTCTTACATCTCCTGCGTTTGCAGGATTCTTTACCACTAGTTCCACCTGGGAAGCCCGCCTCACACATAGTGCTCAACGTTACTCCATTCCCTGTGTGTCCTGGTTTACCAAGATCCGTTATTCTGGGAATTTGGGAGACACGTCTAAGTGCAGAGGCTTTCTTTTCCCTTTTTCGGAATCTTAACTATTTCTCTTCTCAGAAACTTTCTCAAATTCCTCAAAGATGATTCCTCCATCGATCATGATCCTTTAATGGGTGAGGTAATTGGCCATAATTACCCAGCTGGAAAGGTGCAGGCCAGGATTTTGTACCCAGATACCTATTACTAGAAAGCAGACCAAGCAAACCCACCTCATCCATCACCATTGATGTCTTTCTTTAGGGCTGGTTCTCCCCTGAGTACTCATTCTCACTTGCAAATTTGAGAACAACAGGATTATGGAACACTGATGGGTTTTCATGACTGCAGCCAAGAAATTATAAGATGCTTGCTTCTTGGAAGAAAAGTTATGACCAACCTAGACAGCTTATTAAAAAGCAGAGACATTGCCAACAAAGGTCCTTCTAATAAAGCTATGGTTTTTCCAGTAGTCATGCATGGATGTGAGAGTTGAACTATAAAGAAAGCTGAGTGCCAAAGAATTGATGCTCTTGAATTGTGACATTGTAAAATACTCTTGAGAGTCCCTTGGACTACAAGGAGATCCAACGAGTCCATCCTAAAGGAAATCAGTCCTGAATTGGAAGGACTGATGCTAAAGCTGAAACTCCAATACTTTGGCTACCTGATGTGAAAAACTGACTCATTTGAAAAGACCCTGATGCTGGGAAAGATTGAAGGCAGAAGGAGAAGGGGATGACAGAGGATGAGATGGTTGGATCACATCACCGACTCAATAGGCATGAGTTTGGGTAAACTCCAGGAGTTGGTGATGGACAGGGAGGCCTGGTGTGCTGCAGCCCAAGGGGTCACAAAGAATCGGGCACAACTGAGTGACTGAACTGACTGACTGATGATGGGTTTTCAACAGAAGACACCTTAGGGATACAGTGACTGTCCTCCTCCTTGACAGAATGGACACAGAAACTGGGAGGTTAAATCTCACAAGGGCAGAAGTCACTCTTTCTTTCCAGATTCAAGGCAATTAGTCTCACAGTGCCACAAGCTTTTTTTCCCCCCTCTCTTTTAATTAATTTATTTTTTAAAATATAAATTTATTTATTTTAATTGATGGCTAGTTACTTTACAATATTGTAGTGGTTTTGCCATAAAATGACATGAATCTACCACAGGTGTACATGTGTTCCCCATCTTGAACCTCCCTCCCAACTCCCTCCCCACCTCATTAATTTATGTGAATTATGTGAATTAATTTATATGAATGGTAAAATGTTCCAATCACATATAATAAACCTTATATGATACTTGCTACATACATTTGCGTACAATTTTATAAACAAAAAAAGGCCTTAAGTACCTTAAAATTCTGGCCTCCAGTTTTTCTCATCTGTCTTTAGCCTCCAAATCTCATCTCATTATGTTGGGCAGAATTCAAATGCTCTGATGGCTCAATACTGTCATTTTTTAAAAATCCTTTAGCAATTTTATTTATTTATGTATATTTCCACTTTCAAGCAAGCTTTGTTTGCTTGAATGTTTATTGTAAAGCACCAAGTACAATGATTTCCACTTTTATAATTAATGAGAAGATCTGGAAAAATAATTCTAGTTGGTAAGGCAAGAGCAATTACTATGTATTCTCAAAATTTTGTCAAAGTTCTTAGGTATCATACCCTTTCATGAACACACTTTATTTAGAATAGCATCAGTAATGTCTTGATCTGTCTTGACAGTAACCTGTGTATCTAGTTTGAACCAAGTTCCAAGTAGAAAATAGCATGGAGATTACAATCATGGGGATACTAAGAGTTTCATAACTAGGTAATCTCTAAATAGCTCATCCTATATTTGGCCCCTCAATTGTTTTCACTCACAAGGCATGACAGCTCTCTTTTCTGCCTTTTCTGTCCTTCTCAATTTAAACATTGCATAAATTAAAAGAATGTCTTCTGTGTTTGAAATCTACTCAGTTCAGTTCAGTTCAGTGGCTTAGTCGTGTCTGACTCTGCAACCTCATGAATCGCCGCACGCCAAGCATCCCTGTCCATCACCAAATCTGGGAGTTCACTCAGACTCGCATTCATCGAGTCAGTGATGCCATCCAGCCATCTCATCCTTGGTCATCCCATTCTCCTCCTGCCCCCAACCCCTCCAGGCATCAGAGTCTTTTCTAATGAGTCAACACTTCGCATGAGGTGGCCAAAGTACTGGAGTGTCAGCTTTAGCATCATACCTTCCAAAGAAATCCCAGGGCTGATCTCTTTCAGAATGGGCTGGTTGGATCTCCTTGCAGTCCAAGGGACTCTCAAGAGTCTTCTCCAACACCACAGTTCAAAAGCATCAATTCTTCAGCACTCAGCCTTCTTCACAGTCCAACTCTCACATCCATACATGACCACAGGAAAAACCATAGCCTTGACTAGACAGACCTTAGTTGGCAAAGTAATGTCTCTGCTTTTGAATATACTGTCTAGGTTGGTCATAAGTTTCCTTCAAAGGAGTAAGCATCTTTTAATTTCATGGCTGCAATCACCACCTGCAGTGATTTTGCAGCCCCCCAAAATAAACTCTGACACTGTTTCCACTGTTTCCCCATCTATTTCCCATGGAGTGATGGGACCGGATGCCATGATCTTCATTTTCTGAATGTTGAGCTTTAAGCCAAATTTTTCACTCTCCTCTTTCACTTTCATCAAGAGGCTTTTAGTTCCTCTTCACTTTCTGCCATAAGGGTGGTGTCATCTGCATATCTGAGGTGATTGATATTTCTCCCGGCAATCTTGATTTCAGTTTGTGTTTCTTCCAGCCCAGCGTTTCTCATGATGTACTCTGCATATAGTTAAATAAACAGGGTGACAATATACAGCCTTGACATACTCCTTTTCCTATTTGGAACCAGTCTGTTGTCCCAGTTCTAACTGTTGCTTCCTGGCCTGCATAGAGATTTCTCAAGAGGCAGGTCAGGTGGTCTGTATTCCCATCTCTTTCAGAATTTTCCACAGTTTATTGTGGTCCACACAGTTAAAGGCTTTGGCATAGTCAATAAGGCAGAAATAGATGTTTTTCTGGAGCTCTCTTACTTTTTCCATGATCCAGCAGATGTTAGCAATTTGATCTCTGGTTCCTCTGCCTTTTCTAAAACCAGCTTGAACATCAGGAAGTTCACGGTTCACGTATTGCTGAAGCCTGGCTTGGAGAATTTTGAGTATTACTTTACTAGCATGTGAGATGAGTGCAATTGTGCGGTAGTTTGAGCATTCTTTGGCATTGCCTTTCTTTGGGATTGGAATGAAAACTGACCTTTTCCAGTCCTGTGGCCACTGCTGAGTTTTCCCAATTTGCTGGCATATTGAGTGCAGCACTTTCACAGCATCATCTTTCAGAATTTGAAATAGCTCAACTGGAATTCCATCACCTCTACTTGCTTTGTTCGTAGTGATGCTTTCTAAGGCCCACTTGACTTCACATTCCAAGATGTCTGGCTCTAGATGAGTGATAACACCATCGTGATTATCCCGATCGTGAAGATCCTTTTGTACAGTTCTGTGTATTCTTGCCATCTCTTCTTAATATCTTCTGCTTCTTTTAGGTCCATACCATTTCTGTCCTTTATCGAGCCCATCTTTGCATGAAATGTTCCCTTGGTATCTCTAATTTTCTTGAAGAGATCTCTAGTCTTTCCCATTCTGTTCTTTTCCTCTATTTATTTGCATTGATCACTGAAGAAGGCTTTCTTATCTCTTCTTGCTATTCTTGGAACTCTGCTTTTCACTTCTCTTCTTTTCACATCTATTTGTAAGGCTTCCTCAGACAGCCATTTTGCTTTTTTGCATTTCTTTTCCATGGGGATGGTCTTGATCCCTGTCTCCTGTACAATGTCACGAACCTCCGTGACAGTGTACTCAGGCACTCTACCTATCAGATCTAGGTCCTTAAATCTATTTCTCACTTCCACTGTATAATCATAAGGGATTTGATTTAGGTCATACCTGAATGGTCTAGCAGTTTTCCCTACTTTCTTCAATTTGAGTCTGAATTTGGTAATAAGGAGTTCATGATCTGAGCCACAGTCAGCTCCTGGTCTTTATTTTGTTGACTGTATAGAGCTTCTCCATCTTTGGCTGCAAAGAAAATAATCAATCTGATTTTGGTGTTGACCATCTGGTGATGTCCATGTGTAGAGTCTTCTCTTGTGTTTTTGGAAGAGGGTGTTTGCTATGACCAGTGCATTATCTTGGCAAAACTTGATTAGAGTTTGCCCTGCTTCATTCCACATTCCAAGGCCAAATTTGCCTGTTACTCCAGGTGTTTCTTGACTTCCTACTTTTGCATTCCAGTCCCCTATAATGAAAAGGACATCTTTTTGGGGTGTTAGTTCCAAAAGATCTTGTAGGTCTTCATAGAACCGTTCCACTTCAGCTTCTTCAGCATTACTGGTTGGGGCATAGACTTGGATAACTGAGATATTGAATGGTTTGCCTTGGAAACGAACAGGGATCATTCTGTCGTTTTTGAGATTGCATCCAAGTACTGCATTTCGGACTCTTCTGTTGACCATGATGGCTACTCCATTTCTTCTGAGGGATTCCTGCCCGCAGTAGTAGATATAACAGTCGTCTGAGTTAAATTCACCCATTCCATTCCATTTTAGTTCGCTGATTCCTATAATGTCGACGTTCACTCTTACCATCTCCTGTGTGACCACTTCCAATTTACCTTGATTCATGGACCTGGCATTCCATGTCCCTATGCAATATTGCTCTTTACAGCATCGGACCTTGCTTCTACCACCAGTCACATTCACAGCTGGGTATTGTTTTTGCTTTGGCTCCATCCCTTCATTCTTTCTGGAGTTATTTCTCCTCTGACTTCCAGTAGCATATTGGACACCTATGAGCTGGGGAGTACCTCTTTCAGTATCCTATCATTTTGCCTTTTCATACTGTTCATGGGATTCTCAAGGCAAGAATACTGAAGTGGTTTGCCATTCCCTTCTTCAGTGGACCACCTTCTGTCAGACCTCTCCACCATGACCCGCCCATCATGGTTTGCCCCACGGGCATGGCTTGGTTTCATTGAGTTAGACAAGGCTGTAGTCCTAGTGTGATTAGATTGGCTAGTTTTCTGTGAGTATGGTTTCAGAGTGTCTGCCCTCTGTTGCCCTCTTGCAACACCTACCATCTTACTTGGGTTTCTCTTACTATGGGTGTGCGGTATCTCTTCATGGCTGCTCCAGCAAAGCACAGCCGCTGCTCCTTACCTTGGATGAGGGGTATCTCCTCCTGCTGCCCTTCCTGACCTTCAATGTGGGATGGCTCCTCTAGGCCCTCCTGAGCCCGGGCAGTCACCAGTCCTTGGGCGTGGGGTTACTCCTCCCGGTCGCCGCCCCTGGCCTTGGACGTGGGGTGCCTCCTCTTGGCCTTCGCCCCTGACCTCGGACATGGGGTAGCTCCTCTTGGCTGTTGCCCCTGACCTCGGATGTGGGGTAGCTCTTGGCCGCGCTTAGTCGCCGCCGCCTCAGCTTAGTGTTCCGGCCACCTCCACTGCCTGCAAAATGTACTCAAAGACCCAGGAAACCTGGATGAGCAAGTTAATGCTATTCAGTTGAATAAATTAGTAAAATGTGTTTTTACCAGGAGAATCTTGCAAGTAAAATGTAGCGTGGAAACCTGTGTTCCTGACTTTTACTTAGTGATGTGAGAAATGTCACATGTAGGCATCACTCCCTGTGGAAAGGACGAGTAATGTGACTATATACATGGCTAAGGACTCTTCACTTCTGAGAGTCTGCAATTCTATTCTGTGTCTGTAAGAGTTGTCTGGTTGTCTTTACTGTCTTGAATAATTTCTCTCCACAGTAGGATATTAACTATAAAAATGTAGGAATAAATGCAAATGTATTTTTCAAATATTTTCCTTTGAATATTCACTGTGTATTGGATTTTATTCCTTTGGTTATAACAAAAATTTCCTAGACTCAGTACTTCCAATGGAAAAAAATCAGAAACTTAAAGAAAACCCTGAAATCAAATCCTAGCTCTAGTTCTTAGGAGCTGTGTTGCCTTGATCTCTTACTTACTTTTCTGAGACTCAAGATCTTCACTGATAAAGAAAAAGAGGGTAGTTAAGTGAGACCTGCCTGGTAAAACAGTGAGGATGGAGTGATCTAGAAGTGATCTGGCACCAGATGGTTCTGGGTTGATCTTCCTCAAATATAAATTTCTCAGTGTTAAGGAGAGAAAACTGAAATATGTGAAGCAAAACTGAACTATGCAAAGGCTTGAACAGGTACTTCACAAAGGACTCTGTCTAAATGAGCACTATCTCTATGAGGAGCTGCTTTTGTTGTCATTGTTCAGTCACTCAATTGTGTCTGACTCCTGCTATCCCATGGACTATAGCTTGCCAAGGTTTAGTCCCTGGACTAAATCCTCGGTCCATGGGATTTCCTAGGCTAGAATACCGGGGTGGGTAGCCATTCCCTTCTCCAGGGGATCATCCCAACTCAAGGGTCAAACCCGGCTCTCCTGAATTGCAGGAAGATTCTTTACCATCTAAGCCATCAGTTCAGTTCAGTTCAGTTGCTCAGTCATGTCTGACTCTTTGTGACCCCATGAACTGCAGCACTCCAGGCCTCTGTGTCCATCACCAACTTCTGGAGCTTACCCAAACTCAAGTCCATTGAGTCAATGATGCCATCTAACCATCTCATCTTCTGTCGTCCCTTTCTCCTTCTGCTTTCACCTCCTCCTGCCTCCTGCCTCCTTTCCCAACATCAGGGTCTTTTCAAATGAGTCAGCTCTTCACATCAGGTGGCCAAAATATTGGAGTTTCAACTTCAACATCAGTCCTTCCAATGAACACCCAGAACTGATTTCCTTTAGGATGTACTGGTTGGATCTCCTTGCAGTCCAAGTGACTCTCAAGAGTCTTATTTAACATATGTGCAGAATACATCATGAGAAACGCTGGGCTGGAAGAAGCACAAGCTGGAATCAAGATTGCCAGGGGAAATATCAATAACCTCAGATAGGCAGATGACACCACCCTTGTGGCAGAAAGTGAAGAAGAACTAAAGAGCCTCTTGATGAAAGTGAAAGTGGAGAGTGAAAAAGTTGGCTTAAAGCTCAACATTCAGAAAATGAAGATCATGGCATCTGGTCCCATCACTTCATGGGAAATAGATGGGGAAACAGTGGAAACAGTGTCAGACTTTATTTTGGGGGGCTGCAAAATCACAGCAGATGGTGATTGCAGCCATGAAATTAAAAGACACTTACTCCTTGGAAGGAAAGTTATGACCAACCTAGATAGCATATTGAAAAGCAGAGACATTACTTTGCCAACAAAGGTCCATCTAGTTAAGGCTATGGTTTTCCAGTGGTCATGTATGGATGTGAGAGTTGGACTATAAAGAAAGCAGAAGCCACCAGGGACCAACTCTTACTTCCATAAGAGTTTAATGATAATAATAAACACTCTAAACATCATAGGCTTCAGATTTTGCAAGGCAGAGTAATGACAATGCCCAATGACCAGTAGAATATCATTGATTTCACTTCCTTCATTGTTTGGGTTCTCAATAAGGGTACTTTTTCTATTGCTTGTATAAAGTACTCCCTTTTTGGTGCTATTAAGTCCATCTCTTATAAACTCTTTAAAGCAATATTCCCAGGATCTCAATGGACATGAGTTTGAGTAAGCTCTGGGAGCTGGAGAAGGACAGGGAAGCTTGGTACGCTGCAGTCCATGGGGTCAAAAAGAGTTGGACATGACTGAGTGACTGAACAACAGTAGCATCTCTAATTTTTTTTCATATTGCAATTCTTACCAGTTGCCTTTGTAAGATTAGCCAGTCCCTACTGAAAGTAACTCCGTGGCTCTTCTGTGGTCCATATTACTGGCAACCAGGAAGAGTTTAGTTGTTTTGGAAGCAAAACCTGCTGCAATGAGTGATTTACAGACTTCATTTTTGGAAAGCAGTTTGTTTTATTCTTTATATCATTCTATTATTTATATATGGCTTCAGAACAAGTGAAACATATAGTCTGGTTATTGTCAGGATGTGGAGGAAGCCAAAACAGTGTGGAAATGTAACTTTGTGGATTCTTTCATGTGACAGTTGTAAGCATGATTTTTTAGAGTGTGTATACAGTATGCTTGGATATCCTGCCTCAGGGAAGAGGTGCTGTCACCTAAAAGGAAGGAGAAATAAAATCAGATCTGGAATTATGCCTAATTATGTTATTGCCACCTCTAAGTGGTGCCAATTTATTCAGTTTAGAATCTCCAGTGATTCTTAAGAGAAGATGTCAGGAAAATTGACCCTGGCATTCTGAAAGAGAATTCTGCTTACAGAAAAAAAAAATTCTGAGTTTTCCCCTCTTTGATTATTGGTGACATGAAACAGTAGAAATAAGGGTTTTACTGGGTTGATTTTCCAATGTGGCACACAATCAAATATTTAATAAATTGCAAAATACTACAAGTTCAAAAATATCTTTGGAGATAAGCCTTTTTAATTGGCTCATGACATTCATCGAATTTAAATCACAATTCATCAAATGGGTGTCTTGTGGACAATTCATGGGTGGTTAATACTATTTCATTTTATTAATATTTCTTGTCATATCCTAAATAACTGTCCTTCCAAGAACATTTTTTAAACTTGGCACAGACCTCCATTATACAAATTGACAGAAATTTAAAATCAGCTAAGAAAATTATTAATAGCTGGCACATTGATTCTGACTTAAAATCTTATGTGAACATAAAAAAGACCCAAGGTTTTGAGAGCACAGTTTGAAAACAAACCACCTCCAAACAGCCTGGCAGGTCTGCACCTTTCTGTTGCTTCCTTTTGCCAGAGGCACCACAACTATGGGCTTAACATAAACATTCAGTTTCCTTAAGAAATCATTTCACTGTCAACGTTCCCAGTAGATGCAATGAATTTCCATTCCTTAGTGAATTCTAAATAATGAGCCCAGGTAAACCTTTGAGGTTCAGCTTGGCTTGAACCCGGATCCACATGATTAAATGCTTATTCAAAACTCTTTCATCTGGAAGTCGTACAAGAAGGCTTGTTTTTGTTTTACTGCCTTTCTTAAAGCGTTTCAGTATTTCCAGTTTGACTTCCATCTCATACCAGAAGGTGAAAAGACATTGGAAATGATTGCTCTCTCAGAGAATTTCAAAAGAAGCTCTGGGTTTGATTTGGAGTAAACATTTGGCTTTGTTTTCAATTTTCTGACCTGAATGGCTTAGCCTTTTGAGGTCTCTTTATAATAGATATAATTTTATCATTCTGGTGGTGACTACATTTGCACAATAAATTGGAGAATTGAGCCAATTATCCACATAGTTCAAGCTAGAATGTTTTTTTTTTTTTTGCCTTAATTTTATAGATACTTCATGAAAGTAAGCATTTGAAGGAGGACCCTTCTTTTGATACTTTAATTCCTCACAATTTGTATTGCTGATAAATTATTTAATACAACCTTAGTTATATTTTCTCACATGTGGGCCAAAAATACATAAAAACTTGGAAAATCTTGAGTAATAAGCCATTTTTCTACTTAAATATACTCTCCTCTCCCATATCTTTTAAAAACTTGGAAATTTTTTAATTTTGAGAAGGTAGGTGAACTGATTTGATGTAGATTATTTTATACAAAGTAAGAACATTCTAAGGAATCATCTACGTGCAGCTTGAAATGATGTAGCACAGCAAATACTCTGTGATCAAATGCCTACAATGTATGAGTGATTTCTTACTGAAAACTTAAAAAAAAAAACCTCTCACATGCAAGAGATTTCAACATTTATTATTGTATTGAAATTATTAATTATTAATAACTCTTAAAGAAGACAAACTCTTAAACTCATAAACTCTTAAAGAAGATAACACATCAAAACATAGATTTTTATGTTTATTAAAACATAGTTACATTAGATGAAGGTGAATACTAGGTTTGCCAACTTCTTAGCTGGCTCTGCCTCCAAGAATGGAAACCCATTCTTAGTTTAAGAAGTTCAGAGACTTCCCTGGTGGTCCAGTGGTTAAGACTTTGCCTTCAAATGCACGGGGTCTGGGTTGATCCTTGGTTGGGGAGCTAAGATCCCACATGACTCAGGGCCAAAAACCAAAACATAAAACAGGGTCCATATTGTAACAAATTCAATAAAGATTTTAAAAATGGTCCACATCAAAAAATCTTTAAAAAAGAAGTTCAACCATCCAAAATAAAATTCTTTCAGTAATAATGTCCCATAAATAATGCACCACAATCACATTTCATATGATTAAATGTCATTGTAACATGTAAATTGGTTATACTACCTAAAAATTCTGAGTGGAATCAGAATTTTATCAATGCACTTAGTCAATATTCCCCTTTAAAATTCATGAAATATGATTCATTTCATGTTTAATTTCTTCAGATCAACTCAAACATGCTCTTATTTAGCAGGCATTTTTCCTCTTCTTGTTATTTCATTTTTTAAAAATACATTTTTTTTTCAGTCAAATACTTTCCTGCCCTAAAATCTCTGAAGTTTTTAAGTTTCAGTTTCATCCTAAGTGATCTTTGTCACTATTTCAATTATTAATAATTTCTCTTACCTAACATTCAGTACTCTGATATTTCAACATTTCAAGACAAATATCTTCAACTTTGTTCAACTTTGACAGTGAAAATATATAAAATAATAGAACTTAATTTCTTAAAAAATAAAAATTATAATAAGCTAATCAATGGTTATTGCAAGTACAAATAACTAAGAGAAATGTCTTGATTAAGAATCTGAAAAAAAGATAAGCAAAATTTTGTATCACACAACATGTAAAGTAAAATCCTTATTTCAATCTTGAGAAGTTCTGAGAAGTTCTAAGAATTCCAATCAGAAAATTCCTCAGTGTTGAAACCTAGGTGGAGGTTCTGATGGATTCCACTGGTGATATGAACTCTCAAATGTAAGGATAAACTGTTAGCTTTAAAACCTCTAGAGATGATGAACCAGTTAGGCATTCAGACTAAATAAACACTTTGATGATGGTTGAAGAATGCAGCAATCAAAATGTTCCCATTGCTTCCCTTGGGAGTTGGATGTCCTTTCAGGAATTGTGAAGAGAACTGCTTGCAACCATCATATAAATCAACCTATTAAGTAAATTCCTCCTTTCTCCCAATTATGGCTGTTAATAGTTGTCTGTTATTTTGGAGTTATACACATTGTTTGCTCAGGAAAGCAAGGAGAGTTATACTTGGAATCCTTTTTATGGTGTTATTGATGGAATAATAGTATCCATCTATCCATCTTAATAGTATAAGTACAATTAATCATAGTAATTCCTTTTGTAGCTTTTATGCTTTGCCTTCACAGATCTGAATGCTATGTATAAGATGATAACAAGAGTTAATATTTATTGAGCATTTACATTTTCCAAATGCTATGCTGAGTACATTGTTTATTTCTTTTCATTTAACTCTCATAGCACTCTTACAGATAGGTACTATTATATACCAGAAAATGTAAGTAGCATCTCAATAGTACACCGTGTGTGTGTGTTAGTCACTCAGTCATGTCTGACGCTCTGTGATCCTACAGACTGTAGCCCACCAGGCTCCTCTGTCCGTGGAATTTCCCAAACAAGAATACTGGAGTGGGTTGCCGTTTTCTTCTCCACAATAATACACTATAGATGGTAGCAGAACCAGAATTGGAACTCAGTGTATGAGATTCTAACACCTATATTCTCAATCACCAACTCAGTTGCCTCATAACCGTACCATTTTGGCCATTAGAAAGTGGTGAAAGTGAAGTGGCTCAGTCGTGTCCGACTCTTTGAGACCCCATGGACCATAGCCTACTAGGCTCCTCTGTCCATGGGATTCTCCAGGCAAGAGTACTGAAGTGGGTTGCCATTAGAGGACCCAACCAAGTAAGAAGGGTTAGGAATTTTATCAGGAGGGCTGAAAGCTTGGGAAGAAGGAAGGGCGGGAACACAGAAGAGAAAACAGAAGTAGTTTCCCTATCTCCTGTGCTCTGTTAGAGATTTCTGCTCATCCACGGCTGAGATGTCCTAGTGTGATCTCGGTGCAGGAGTCCTTTCGGATCTTCCCTAAACCACTTAGGAGATGTGTCAGCACTTGGAATACAGACAGAGGCACAAGTTGCCTCCTGCCCTGGAAGGTGTGAAGGGAGCAGAGTGATGATTAGATGTTGGCATAGCTGGATCTCTCCAGGCTTAGGACACATGGTGACGAGAAGATGGGAGCTCCAGATTGTGTTTTCTTTTTCGTGGAGGCTTAGTGGCACCCCCTTTACTGGTGCTCTTTCTAACATAAATAGAATAAAAGAGGTGCTCATCCTCTGAGGTCTTTAGTTCCTTCTATTCTGTGGGTCTTCACTTCTTTCGGTTTTTCATTTATAAAACTCTATGGAAAACCACACAAACCAAATGAACCTCTCTGATAAACATTCAAAGCCTTTACCAGTGCCTGTATAATATAAATTATAAGTGAAAAAGTCAATTTAGTAGAGAGGGCTTTTATTAACCTAAAAGTCTGTAAAGCCATAAAAGCAACATCTTCTGGTGCATGCCTTTAAAAACAAAATTTGAATCCACATATATTTTTTCCTTCCTACATTTCTAACAAAGATGTAAAAGATTTTGGAAAGACATTGCTAGAGATATTAGAATTGTAGGTTCAAGAGAAATACTGATTCTTATCTAACACTGTAGCAAAGTGATTTAGTAAATAAATCTTGTTTGATTCATTAATCAGTACAATGAAGGTAATGACCCAGGTTGAATTATCAACAAACTGCTCAAAAATCAATAAAAATAGTACATAATATGAACAATCTCTAATTATGCAATCATTTATACTGTTAATGGGATTGCATGCATGCTCAGTTGCTTTGGCTGTGTCCGACTTTGTGACCCTATGGACTGTCACCCACCAGGCTTTTCCGTCCATGGGATTCTCCAGGCAAGAATACTGGAGTGGGTTGCCATGACCTCCTCCTTCAGGGGATCTTTCCGATCCAGGAATCGAACTCACCTCTCTTGCATCTCCTGCATTGGCAGGTGGATTCTTTACCCACTGAGCCACCTGGGAAGTCAGTTAAAGGAACTATTTTGAACCCAGTTTAACTGAGACTTTGTATTAGTTGACTACAATTCAATGCAGAAATTTTCTGTTCAGTGTGTGTTGCATCTATGTAATATATATAATTTTGAAGTGATTGACTTTAGATATTGTAGCTTAATATTCTTTTGCATAAAGCTGGAGAGATCAACGAGGGGTGAAATTTAGGGCCCTGTTCGTTATCCTAAAAAAAGATCTTTTCTTTAATTGGGTAGTAAAATGTCTTTGTAGTTATCCTTGACTTATCAGGACCACCAGGGGATAAAGACAATTAGGGTTGCCAGTGTCATGGGATCAAAACAAAGATAAAAGGTGTCAGACACGTGAAACTACATTTTCCAGAAGAAAAAAAGAAGAGATGTGACCAGAGATATTAAATGGCTAATATCAAGTAGTAAGAGCATCATCCTGGTGTGATACCTGTATACAGTACACAAAATGCTGTAGAAAGTTGTGACTTCGTATTTTGCAGCCTGAAATATTTGGATAGTTTATTTTAAAAAGTTTTGTTTTTTCCTACTCTGGTTGTTTAAATTATCTGGATAATTGATAAAACTATTAGCTCTGCTTTTATGGGAAGAGGCAATCCATCAGCTGAGATAGAAATGCTAATTTGGGACCCTCCATTAGAAATAAAAGTTCCAAGATAAAAAAAAATATGAAAGCACAAGCAACATTAAGAAGTTTATACTTTGGCAGAGGGACCTGACTGTAATCTGTTTTAAAACAAATAGATTGTGTTCAGCTGTCCCCATATTCCTGGCAGAATGATGATTTAATGTTGATTAAGAGAGAAAACCTTTGAAGTGCAGCAGGCAGCAGCTCTGAGTAAGTCTTTAGTGATCATTATCAGTCTTCCCTGAAGGATGCCTTGGTGCCAAAAGCTCTTTTCTCCAAACTGGTTAAGGTGGATTCGGGAGCGAAGGCTTTGTATGTCTGAAAAGGCCTTCTCATTCACAGGCCTCTGGTGTCTTATTCCTTTAGGATTGTGAATGTCTGAGAATAAACAGATGCAGTCCTTTTCACAAGCAAGGCAAGGTCCACAACTCCACAGCATCCTGGCATTATTTATTCATCATGAGGAGGGCGCATGAACATGGATCCTGCAGAAAAATCAAATCAGTGTTCATTCTGTCGAGCAGCTGCCTCTGGAACAGAATAAGCCTTTGGATCTGACTTTGGTAACTGGACAATTAGAGATGTTATTAAATTGAAGATGCAAATGAGTAACGCTGTTTTCTTCTGAGTTTGCTGTGTTTCACTTGTAGTGCTTAAATTAAAACCAGCTCCAAAATTTGTAAGAGCTGACTCCTGACAGCTCAGAACAGTTCTGGGCTAGTTCATGTATCAGTAATTTCATTGAAAATATTTACATATCAGTTAACCTCAAAGGACCAAATCTGTACTTTTTCACATTCGCAGATTAAATGGATTTAGTGACAAAGTTATCATGTTTGTGGTGCCTTGCACTGAAGATTTGTCCACAAGCAGAGATTCAGATAGTGTGAAACACAAGCTTTTACACCTATAATATAAGTTAATGTGTTAATAAGTGTAAGTATGGTAAGAATATCTATAGATAATTAAAAGTCTCTGTAATTTGAGTGTGTGTATATATATGTACATATATGTACATAGAGCCTGATTTGTGAGATAGACCAATATTACATTATATTCTCCAAACTTTTCATAAATTGCTTGTTGTTTTTTTTTAAACCTGATCCTCCATTTACAAGTTCTGGGAGCTTGGACAAGCTTTATCTCTGTATCCTCAATACAAAATGAGAGCAAGAATAGCATCTATATCCGAAGTTGTCAAGAGGATTAAATAAGCTTATATTTATTTATTTATTTATATAATATATATAAAGTGTTTAGAATAATATATATATTATTTATAATATAGAATTAGAATAATTCTATGTTATGTATGTGCGTGTATCAATTTAATAGTTTTGTCAAAAGATAGGTTGGCATATAATAATGACCTCTCTCTCTCCTATTCTCTATCAATCACCTGCCTTTTCCTCAAAATTTCAGTTTAGTACAGTTACTTTTGAGAAAATGCTGTTCACATTGTAGTTCACAATGTTAATGAGCTTGTGTTTATACAAATTACAAACGTCCATTTTGATGTACATACTGTAACTTTCAAACTGTAATCCAAAGTCTGTCCTGACCACATAAATCCAAAAATTAAAGCTAGAAAATTTTTTACAGTGTTTTATCCATACATTCTCACCCTTTTTAGTCCATTACAATATGTAAAAAAAGAAAGAAAGAAATAATTAAATAATGATGAAATTATAGCAAAGTAAGCCCACTGAACCAGACAGCAGCCCCAGGCTCTTTGCCTGCTTCCCATGGGTGTCCACTGGCACGGCTGACCTCACCAAGTTCCAGGAATAAACCCTCACCAAATTCCTTTAAATGACTGGTTCCTTTAGTCTAGGCGCTGAGCTGGTGCATAAATCTCTCCTGTAGCATCTAAGGATTTTCAATGACTTTGCTTTTCCCATGGTTTATTTCTTATCCTCAACAACTAATCACTCTTCTTTTTCTTCCTTTCATTTGCAGTCATTTGGGTCTCATCTCTGAATTTGCCAGGACTATATTTTACTTTCACTTTGAGATTAAGCTTGAAGCTATCAGCATGGAAAATCCCCAATAAAATGCTCAAGAAAGTGTATATTATAGAGTTGACTCTAAGATGTCCTTAAACAAGGGAATGCAAAGCATTTATGTACAAATGGAAATATTTTAGAATTGTACACAAATTAAAACAGAGCATCTCAATCCCTTTGTGGAGAGGTGAAAAAAGGCTACTGCTGAAATGTGCATCCCAGTGTTGGCTCATATTTGTGATGGTCTAGCTCTGAACATCTCTTAAAAGTGCTGTCCATACTGTTACCACTTCGTGTGATTTTCAGATTTCTCAGTGATTTCTCTTGGTGACCAGATAGACTTTTGTATTTGCATATGTGCCCCATGAAATGTGAGTTTATTTTATTTCCTAGTTTCAGTTTGCATTTTAGAAATTAATTTAAAATCAAAATTGTTTTATTAAGCCCCTTTATGTTTTTATACTTTCCAAAGAAACCCCAAAAAATTATCTAAAAAAACACACATTCGATCTAGAATGAAGGCTTATTACCTCAATAAATATATTTCATTTAAGAGATGGATGTTGAAAGATGATTCAGATCTTTTTTAAAAACTAGATGTTGTTGCAGATAAAGTGATATTTAATTGTCAAGTTATTTTTTAGAAGTCCAGCAATACAAATTCCACATCTGCTTCAACTGCAGACATATAAAACCAGTGTGACAAAAAAGGATCATTAAACAATCTGATTTTCTTGTTGGGAGGGTTTAAAGCTGTTGGGTATAGTATTAAAATGTAGAATTTGATAGCATGTCTTAAACTTTTAATGATGTGTCCATGAATATAAAACATGCTTCTCCCAGTAACTTTATGACTTCTCCTCTGCATAATTAGTGGTATCTGTTTTATGAGCTTACTGTTGTTTCCTTGATCCCATGAAAATGTGAAACCACTGTAATGATTTACACCATTCCAGAGTTTAAAAGTACGAGCTGTTTCTTAAACTAAATAACCAAAAACAAAAGAAAAAAATCAAAAAGTACAATACTAGAATTGAAGTCATAGTGGGTTCTTGAATGTTAAAAAATGCACTTATGATTTGGAAATTCATTCTTGACATTTTCTTTAGTAACATTTGATTTTTACTAAACAGTAATACAAAATATTTTAGCTTTTATTGTTTACATAAAGCTCTCCTCATATTATATATGTTTTCCTTTCTCACAGTTGAAACATTTAGGGACAATTTCCTTGAAAAATGTTCGAAAAGTGATTGTTTAGATCATTTGTAACCTTAAGAATTGTTAATTGTATAATGGAGAAACATTTCTACTAAGCATTAGTGAAAGTCGCTCAGTCGTGACCGACTCTTTGTGACCCCCTGGACTCTACAGTCCATGGAATTCCCCAGGCCAGAATACTGAAGTGGGTAGCCTATCCCTACTCTAGGGGATCTTCCCAACCCAAGGATTGAACACAGGTCTCCAGCATTGCAGATGGATTCTTTACCAGCTGAGCCACAAGGGAAGCCCAAGAATGCTGGAGTGGGTAGCCTATCCTTTCTCCAGTGGATCTTTCTGACCCAGGAATGGAACTAGGGTCTCCTGCCTTGCAGGCAGATTCTTTACCAACTGAGCTATCAGGGAAGACCACTAAGTAATAGAGATCCACAATATTTGCAGCAAATTATATTATTCATTAAAAAAGAATTATAATTAGTAGATGCAAAAATTGGTGTTTCTATGCCTTTGACTTTTAGATTTAATCTGGTTATTTTGCTTTTCACTGTTGTTTGGTTGTTAAGTCATGTCTGACTCTGCAACTCCATGGACTGCAGCACGCCAGGCTTCCTGTCCTTCACCATCTCCTGGAGGTTGCTCAAACTCATGTCCATTGAGCTGGTGATGCCATCCAACCATCTCATCCTCTGTCACCCTGTTTTCTCACCCTTAATCTTTCCTAGAATCAGGGTATTTACCAAAGAGTTGGCTGTTTGCATAAGGCAGCCAAAGAATTGGAGCATCAGTCATCAGTCCTTTCAATGAATAGCCAGGGTTGATTTCTTTTAAGATTGACTGGTTTGATCTCCTCGAAGTCCAAGGGGCTCTCAGGAGTCTTCTCCAGTACCACAAATTGGAAGTACCTATTCTTCGCTGCTCAGCCTTCCTTGGGTCCAGCTCTCACATCTGTATATGACTATTGGAAAAAAACATAAAGCTTTGTCGTCTTGCCTCAAAAAATGAGATAGCATGGCTTTTGTATTTCTTTTTTTTGGTAAATTTTATTATTGTTTAGTAACTTGAAGTGTAATTTTCCTTCAGTTCAGTTCAGTTCAGTCGCTCAGTTGTGTCCAACTCTTTGTGACCCCATGAATCCCAGCACGCCAGGCCTCTCTGTCCATCACCAGCCCCCGGAGTTCACTCAGATTCATGTTAATCGAGTCAGTGATGCCATCCAGCCATCTCATCCTCCGTCTTCCCCTTCTCCTCCTGCCCCCAATCCCTCCCAGCATCAGAGTCTTTTCCAATGAGTCAACTGTTCTCATGAGGTGGCCAAAGTATTGGAGTTTCACCTTTAGCAACATTCCTTCCAAAGAAATCCCAGGGCTGATCTCCTTCAGAATGGACTGGTTGGATCTCCTTGCAGTCCAAGGGACTCCCAAGAGTCTTCTCCAACACCACAGTTCAAAAGTATCAAATCTTCGGTGCTCAGCTTTCTTCACAGTCCAACTCTCACATCCATACATGACTACTGGAAAAACCATAGCCTTGACTATACGGACCTTAGTCAGCAAAGTAATGTCTCTGCTTTTAAATATACCATCTAAGTTGGTCATAACTTTTCTTCCAAGGAGTAGGCATCTTTTAATTTCATGGCTGTGGTCACCATCTGCAGTGATTTTGGAGCCCAAAAAAATAAAGTCTGACACTGTTTCCACTGTTTCCCCATCTATTTGCCATGAATTGATGGGACCAGATGCCATGATCTTCGTTTTCTGAATGTTGAGCTTTAAGCCAACTTTTTCACTCTCCTCTTTCTCTTTCATCAAGAGGAGTTTTAGTTCCTCTTCACTTTCTGCCATAAGGGTAGTGTCATCTGCATATCTGAGGTTATTGATATTTCTCTCAGCAATCTTGATTCCAGCTTGTGTTTCTTCTAGTCCAGCATTTCTCACGATGTACTCTGCATAGAAGTTAAATAAGCAGGGTGACAATATACAGCCTTGACGTACTCCTTTTCCTATTTGGAACCAGTCTGTTGTTCCATGTCCAGTTCTAACTGTTGCTTCCTGACCTGCATACAGATTTCTCAAGAGGCAGGTCAGGTGGCCCGGTATTCCCATCTCTCTCAGAATTTTCCACAGTTTATTGTGATCCACACAGTCAAAGGCTTTGGCATAGTCAATAAAGCAGAAATAGATGTTTTTCTGGAACTCTCTTGCTTTTTCCATGATCTAGCAGATGTTGGCAATTTGATCTCTGGTTCCTCTGCCTTTTTCTAAAACCAGCTTGAACATCAGGGAGTTCATGGTTCACATATCGCTGAAGCCTGGCTGGGAGAATTTTGAGCATTACTTTACTAGCATGTGAGATCAGTGCAATTGTGTGGTAGTTTGAGCATTCTTTGGCATTGCCTTTCTTTGGAATTGGAATGAAAACTGACCTTTTCCAGTCCTGTGGCCACTGCTGAGTTTTCCAAATTTGCTGACATATTGAGTGCAGCACTTTCACAGCATCATCTTTTAGGATTTTAAACAGCTCAACAGGAATTCCATCACCTCCACTAGCTTTGTTCACAGTGATGCTTTCTAAGGCCCACTTGACTTCACATTCCAAGATGTCTGGCTCTGGATTAGTGATCACATCATCATGATTATCTGGGTCGTGAAGATCTTTTTTGTACAGTTCTTCCATGTATTCTTGCCACCTCTTCTTAATATCTTCTGCTTCTGTTAGGTCCATACCATTTCTGTCCTTTATCGAGCCCATCTTTGCATGAAATGTTCCCTGGTGTCTCTAATTTTCTTGAAGAGATCTCTTGTCTTTCCCATTCTGTTCTTTTCCTCTATTTCTTTGCACTGATCGCTGAAGAAGGCGTTCTTATCTCTTCTTGCTGTTCTTTGGAACTCTGCATTCAGATGCTTATATCTTTCCTTTTCTCCTTTGCTTTTCGCCTCTCTTCTTTTCACAACTATTTGTAAGGCCTCCCCAGACAGCCATTTTGCTTTTTTGCATTTCTTTTCCATGGGGATGGTCTGGAACCCTATCTCCTGTACAATGTCACGAACCTCATTCCATAGTTCATCAGGCACTCTATCTATCAGATCTAGGCCCTTAAATCTATTTCTCACTTCCACTGTATAATCATAAGGGATTTGATTTAGGTCATACCTGAATGGTCTAGCAGTTTTCCCTACTTTCTTCAATTTGAGTCTGAAATTGGCAATAAGGAGTTCATGATCTGAGCCACAATCAGCTCCTGGTCTTGTTTTTGTTGACTGTATAGAGTTTCTCCATCTTTGGCTGCAAAGAATATAATCAATCTGATTTCGGTGTTGACCATCTGGTGATGTCCGTGTGTAGAGTCTTCTCTTGTGTTGTTGGAAGAGGGTGTTTGCTATGACCAGTGCATTTTCTTGGCAAAACTCTGTTAGTCTTTGCCCTGCTTCATTCCACGTTCCAAGTTCCAAGGCCAAATTCGCCTGTTACTCCAGGTGTTTCTTGACTTCCTACTTTTGCATTCCAGTCCCCTATAATGAAAAGGACATCTCTTTTGGGTGTTAGTTCTAAAAGATCTTGTAGGTCTTCATAAAACCGTTCAACTTCGGCTTCCTCAGCGTTATACGTTGGGGCATAGACTTGGATAACTGTGATGTTGAATGGTTTGCCTTGGAGATGAACAGAGATCATTCTGTCGTTTTGAGATTGCATCTAAGTACTGCATTTCGGACTCTTTTGTTGACCATGATGGCTACTCCATTTCTTCTGAGGGATTCCTGCCCACAGTAGTAGATATAATGATCATCTGAGTTAAATTCACCCATTCCAGTCCATTTTAGTTTGCTGATTCCTAGAATGTCAACGTTCACCCTTGCCATCTCCTGTTTGACCACTTCCAATTTGCCTTGATTCATGGACCTGGCATTCCAGGTTCCTATGCAATATTGCTCTTTACAGCATCGGATCTTGCTTCTATCACCAGTCACATCCACAGCCGGGTATTGTTTTTGCTTTGGCTCCATCCCTTCATTATTTCTGGAGTTATTTCTCCACTGATCTCCAGTAGCATATTGGGCACCTAATGACCTGGGGAGTTCCTCTTTTGGTAGCCTATCATTTTGCCTTTTCATACTGTTCATGGGGTTCTCAAGGCAAGAATACTGAAGTGGCTTGCCATTGCCTTCTCCAGTGGACCACACTCTAGGGAAATTCTACAAATATATAAATAAACAAACACATATTATATATTCACATAAGAATTTTGTACAAAAGAGGAAAACAAACAATTGGCTTAGTTTGAATATATGTTGGATTATTGTTAAACTTTTTCTGTCACTGTTGAAACTAGCTGTGTGTCTATGTCTCAGGGAAATGTGTAATCAACATGCTTTTGCTACTGTAAGACAATTGATTTAGATTATTTTTATTTGATTTTTTTAATGTATTGATCAATTATTTGATAACTCATGCAACCTATTTAATAGTTTAAAAGTTTTATAGCTATTGTAAGTAATCCTTAAGGTGGTATTTATTTTTTCAGATGAAATCTACAGAATAGGCTTCAAGTGGTGGGTTTTCATTACACCCACCAAAATAAATATAGCATTCTAACTCTTAATTTTAAATATTGAGACTTCCATCAACAGGTATTCATATAATTGCAAGACCTGTGCACCTTTGGTCCCATCTGTATAAATAATTTGTCAGTGTTATATTGAAACATTTGGTTGAAACAATCACAATTGTAAGAAGTAGGGTACCCCCTGCTTTCAACAATACAAATGTTCCAGCAAGAATGATTGTAAAATAAATATTGGAAACGTGAATGCATTTTCTATTTAATTTCCATTAAGGGTATTTCTATTTGAAAAACAACCTCCAGCAGATTGGCTTAAAAGCTTTTTGATGTAAAAGTCTTTAAGATAGAAGTATTGGTTCATTTATTCTAGTTTCATGTTCTTGGAAGTCTTAAAACATTTGAGGGGATCATTTCTTTTGTCTTTGCTCTGTATCAGCCAAGGCAATATTCCAGTACCTGGGGTCACAGGAATCTCCTGCTTTTAAACTAACAACTGTTCCCACTCATCATTTATTTGGAAATTTACTATCATTGCTCATTTACTAATAGCCCATCTGAAAATGCCCCCTTTGAAAATTAAAGAGATTAGTGTTTTACATTCATTCAAAAGAAACATATCCAAATTTGGTGACGTGATGATCAAGGAGATTTGTATGAGCTGTTATTTTTTGGCTCCAACCTCAAGAATTTATTTCATTATGCCTCACTCCCTCTTTTACAAGAACATTAAATGACCATTGTTCAGGTTCACTATAACCTACCTTCAATCTATCCAGGTTCTGAGTTTCAGTCCTGAAGTCTGTCTTTATGACTGGAGAAACAAGAAGAAAAGAAAATTCTAATGACTATGATACCAAATTCAAATGAATTTTAAGTGAAATTTGGGTTCCATTGAAGTGGGCTGAATTTTATAATAAAGAAGTTATCCACCAATTTCCGGCATCCTGACTTCAAAATGCAAATTTAAATGATAGAAAGGAGTTATATTTTTAGCACCTTACAAGGTTTTCATTCTAGCCAATCGTTATATTGTGTTACCATAATCTGTGGGCTTCCTTGGTGGCTCAGCAGTAAAGAATCTGCCTGCAATGTAGGAGAATCAGATTTGATCCCTGGGTTGGGAGGATCCTCTGAAGAAGTAAATAGCAATCCATTCCAGTATTCTTGCCTGGAGAATCCCATGGACAGAGGAGCCTGGCAGGCTGCAGTCCACGAGGTGACAAAAAAGTCAGATACAACTTAGTGGCTAAACACAAACAACCACATTCCTACATTTAATTGTGTTAAAATAGACTAAAGAAATATATTTTGAGCTAATTTCTGTTCCAATATACACAAGCTATACACACTTCTGATCTTCAAATACCAATTATGCTTCTGACAAAGTATATATGTAATAAAAATGTACTCTTCCATTAAATACATGATTTTTAAACTTTTTCTAGAAGAACCTGGTGGGCTACAGTCCAAAGGGTCATGAAGAGTCAGACACGATGAGTGGACTGAGCATGCAACCCAACAATTAATTTTGGAACCCCTCTTACATTCAATTTTCTAGGTACTGAAAAAGCTGTTGCAAGAGATATAGAAGTAACTCTTTTGTCAATATAGATCTGAGGTTGTAACAATTAGCTTCAGCTCTCTGTTCTCCAAGCAGCAGCCTAATGAAAGGTACCCTTGAATTTCCCACCTGTAAGGGGACTGGGACCATGTTTATTTATCCTCTATTGGAGTATCTGGCACAGTGTACACATTCAGCACATATCTGTCTCATTAGTGTGTGAATGACTTCATTGGTTCATCTTTGTATCTCCTGAACTGAACGTCACACACATAGTGGTTCATGATAAATAATCATACTGACAGAGAACTATCTCCTGGGACTTCATACCATTTTATCTGTGTGTTCTTTATCATCCCTCCTAGAAGAATGCTCTTTTTAATGATGGGTGAATTTCCAAACACCATCCCACTCACTCCTTCCAGTTACCTGAAGATTTACCATCTGTGTGAAGACATATTTTATTTGAAGAAAAATTAGAAAATTAAGCTTATTAATTGAGAAAAATTGCCCTAGACTGAGAACCAGAAGAAAGTGCAACAATTGATTGAAATGGGCAATTTATTCAAATGACAGATTAACACAACAGAACCAGAGATAGATAGTAGTAGACTCTTAAGGGTACCTAATATTTGATCAATGGGAAAATTATATTTTGGAATAGATGTCATAGTACCTGGAAATGGCTGATACTAACCTGACTTTCCATCTAGTGAATCCAACAAGCCCAACACTTGGATTGCCATTAGAGTCTCATCTTCTTGCAGATTTTCTCCCAGATTTGGTCTTTCTTCCTGTGATTGTGTGACCTTCTTTTATATGGATGTTTCCTGATTGCTAGCTCTATACAGTCAGCAAAAATAAGATTGGGAGCTGACTGTGGCTCAGATCATGAACTGCTTATTGCCAAATTCAGACTTAAATTGAAGAAAGTAGGAAAACCACTAGACCATTGAGGTATGACCTAAATCAAATCCCTTACGATTATACAATAGAAGTGACAAATAGATTCAAGGGACTAGATCTGATAGACAGAATGCCTGAAGAACTATGGATGGAGGTTCATGACATTGTACAGGAGGTAGCAATCAAGACCATCCCCAAGAAAAAGAAATGCAAAAAGGCAAAATGGTTTTTTGAGGAGGACTTACAAATAGCTTTGGAAAGAAGAGAAGCTAAAGGCAAAGGAGAAAAGGAAAGATATGCCCATTTGAATGCAGATTTCCAAAGAATAGCAAGGAGAGATAAGAAAGCCTTCCTCAGTGTTCAATGCAAAGAAATGGAGGAAAACAATAGAATGGGAAAGACTAAAGATTTCTTCAAGAAAATTAGAGATACCAAGGGAACTTATCATGCGAAGATGGGCACAATAAAGGACAGAAATGTTATGGACCTAACAGAAGCAGAAGATATTAAGAAGAGGTGGCAAGAATACACAGAAGAACTATACAAAAAGATCTTCACAACCCAGATAATCACAATGGTGGGATCACTCACCTAGAGCCAGACATCCTGGAATGCGAAGTCAAGTGGGCCTTAGGATAAAACGAGTGGAGGTTATGGAATTCCAGTTGAGCTATTTCAAATCCTAAAAGATGATGCTGTGAATGTGCTGCACTCTATTGAGTGCCAGCAATTTTGGAAAACTCAGCAATGGCCATAGGAATAGAAAAGTTAAGTTTTAATTCCAATCCCAAAGAAAGGCAATGCCAAAGAATGCTCAAACTACTGCACAATAAATACAGTGGCAGACTTTATTTTTTGCGGCTCCAAAATCACTGCAGATGGGGGCTGCAGTCATGAAATTAAAAGATACTTGCTCTTTGGAAGAAAAGCTATGACCAACCTAGACAGCATATTAAAAAGCAGAGACGTCACTTTGCCGACAAAGGTCCATCTAGTCAAAGCTATGGGTTTTCCAATAGTCATGTATGGATGTGAGAGTTGGACCAAAAAGAAAGCTGAGCGCTGAAGAATTGATGCTTTTGACCTGTGATGTTGGAGAAGACTCTTGAGAGTCTCTTGGACTGCAAGGAGATCAAACCATTCAATCCTATAGCAAATCAGTCCTGAATATTCACTGGAAGAACTGATGCTGAAGCTGAAGTTCCAATCTTTTGGCCACCTGATATGAAGAAGTGCCTCATTTGAAAAGATCCTGATTCTGGGAAAGATTGAAGGTGGGAGGAGACAGGGACGACAGAGGATGAGATGGTTGGATGACATCACCAACATGGACATGAGTTTGAGTGAACTCTGGGAGTTGGTGATGGACAGGGAGGCCTGGCATGCTACAGTCCAAGGAGTCACAAAGTCGGACATGACTGAGCAACTGAACTGAAATAAACTGAACTTCCTGATTGCTACTTCAACACCTTTGTTTAGTGCCTGGCTGAAGACCATGGCACTTCCTATGGACTATGGGGTTTGAATTAGGAAGGGCAATTAGGAGGGTATTTCATTCACCGAGGCAAAAGACAATGAACATGCATTATGGGAATGAGAAGAGTGGACAGGATTGAGAGCATCTATGCTTAGGAACTGGTATCTACCTGATATGGTATGTTTTAGACCATATTACACTGATCTTCCCTACAGCTCAGATGGTAAAGAATCTGCTTACAATGCAGGAGAGCTGGGTTCAATCCCTGGGTTGGGAAGATCCTCTGCAGAAGAGAATAGCAGTCTACTCCAGTGTTCTTGCCTGGAGAACCCCATGGACAGAGGAACCTGGTGGGCTACAGTCTGTGGGGTCACAGAGTTGGACACGACTGAGTGACTAACTCTACACACTGACATTAACCAACTCTTGAGAAAGTCAATATTTCTTTCATAAAGTTATTATTCCAAAATATTTCAAATGAAGATAAATATCTAGAGACTAGAACAATGAGCCACATGGAATATATTTCCCAGGTGCAGCAGTTGTCAAGATTTTGCAATATTTGTTTCTTTTTCTTTTTTTTTTTTTTTGGTGAAGCATTTTTTGTAATTTCCAACATTATGTCGTTTTATTCCCAAATTTTATTAGGTGTGATTATGCATAATCACACCTAATAAAATTAACAGTAATACCTGTGTCATTTAATATGCAGTCTGTAATCAAATTGAAGAAAGTAATGGCAACTCACTCCAGTATTCTTGCCTGGGAAACCCATGGACAGAGGAGCCTGGCAAGGGCCCCATGGGGAGTCCATGGAGTCACAAATAGTCGGACACATGGCTGAGCGATTGAACAGCAAGGATCTAGGGCCTTAGTTACTTTAAAAAGTAGACAGTCTCTTTAAGTTATTTTGAGGTTTTTTTGGTGGTAACACAACAAACTTATTTTTTAAATATTTATTCCATTGATTTCATTTACTTTTTTTGTTGTTCAAATAGCTCCTACTTTGACCAATGAAAGCAGTATTCTTAATTCATGTTTATTGCATGATTATTTCCCTTTTGTACAAATGGGTTGAAGCAAATATAAAACATGTATTCTTCCATACAGCTATCATAATACTCAGTTCAAGAAGAAATAATAGCTTTTAAAACACATGATCCACCATACTGTGTAATCATCATTTGAGCTTCAAAACTTTGTCAAAATTTTGATAAAAAGTTAAATAATTTAAGCCTATAGAATAACCAAATTAAAGACGGATCAAAGTGAAATAACAAAGGTCTGAGTTCACATTACGGAGTTTGGTCTCTATCCTGAGAACAAAGGCAAACATGGGAAAAAAATATGTTAAAATGTTAAAATCAATAGCGATAGGATTTTTGTTTGTTTGTTTGAAAGTGATAGCATGGAGAACAGATTGGATGGGTGCCAACCTGGAAGCAAGACCATCCCAGGGGCTGAGCAGTAATGTGAGTTAAGGAAGTTGGGGGAAGTGTCCCTGATCAAACCAGGGAAGTGGCCAGGCCAAGGTATAAAGTGAAGAGGCTTAGGAAGTGTGCAGGAGGTGCTGTAAATTGGGGTTTGAGGTTTAGGTAGAGATGGGTGGAGCAAAGAGAAGAGTTCAAAATGATACCACATGTCTGACTTGATCCATTTTGTGGATGGTGGTGCCTTGAAACACTGGAGGAAGGGCAGGTTCTGGGGAAGAAGATGAAATTTCTTTCAGAGATGTTAATATTTAGGCATCTGTTTGGGATAATGTTAGGGGAGTAGCAGGGAAAGGGAGAGAAAGGATGAGAGAGGATGAAAGAGAGAAGAGAATGTTGTTAGTTCTGGGCTGGAGACATAGATTTGGAATTAATTAGCATCTTAAGATGGCATATAGGACTTCCCGGGTTGACAGTAGAGGTAAAGAACCTGCCTGCCGATGCAGGAGATGTAAAAGACATGGGTTCAAGCCCTGACTTGAGAAGATCCCCTAGAGAAGGAAATGGCAACCCACTCCAGTAATTCTTGCCTGGAGATTTCCATGGACAGAGAAACCTGGCAGTTACAGTCTAAGAGTCGGACATGACTGAAGTGATGGAGCACACAAGATTACCACATAAGACGCTGAGCATCACTGGAATCATCACATAAGAAGGGTATATGGAGGGACTCTCTTGGGGTCCAGTGGTTAAGACTCTGGGCTTCCATTGCAGGGGACACAAGCTTGATCTCTGGTCAGGGAACTAAGATCCCACATGACGGCTGAAATAAGAAAGAGAGAAGGGTACATGGAGAGAACAGAAAAAAGAGCAGAGACCTGGAAACTCAGCAATACCGTGGAGGACGGGAGGACAGAGGGACACCCGAGATGGAGCAGAGAAAGAGTGCCAGAGACACAGAGGGAGAAGGTCAGACCCATGAGGCACCCACCACCATGAGCAGTAGTAAAAGGTGCAGCTCAGGTTTGACTTGTGAGATTGCCTATCCCTTCCTTCAACCAAAACACTCAGGAAAGTGGAGAAGAAGAGGACATTCGATTGGGGTGGGAAGTTGGTGCTTTGTTTGGGACCAATGAGTTTGAGGTTCCATCCAGGTGGAACCAGTGAATATTTGCTTCCCCAGAGGAAAAAAGTCTTGATCCTTATGTGAATAATGTGGCAAAATAATATCCTTGATGTAAAAATATTTTGTTGAGAGATACTGTAACTCTATTGTAACATTTCTTAAGTCATTGTGAGTAAAACCACAACTCCTCTCACAAACATGCAAAAAACAAATAAGCAGGACAGCCCCTGTGAAGTGTGAGAAGTGCTTTCTGGGGCAGAGCTGAAATCAGGAACATGGGGTCTGGTAGGTCTGGGTGTGTGTGCTGACTGATCACTTACTTTCAGGGTGACCTTGGACAAGTCAGTCTCTGCAAAGTTAGATTATTTTCATCTGAAAAATCAGGCTAGTAAAAGCTAATATTGTTCAGTGTTGATGAAAATGAAATTAGATGATATATGAAAATATCTTGTATAGTAGTTTGCACCTAATCAGAGCTTAGTAAACAATGACTTTATAATTATTGAAAATCATCAGGCATAAAAAATTTAACTTCTCACCCTTGCCTTAATGATTTCCACATTTCTTCATGACATTAACTTTCTCTCTCACCTAGAAGTAGTTTTAGGCTCCTTCTAGAAATAGCCTCATTCCATGCAAGATAAACTCAAGATTTTGTCACTCTTAGAACTTGTTTTGGGGAGAAATTACTACTTGTGGGTGATGGTGTGAAGGGTAAGATAGAGGAGACGTGAGGAAACAGCAAACAGCACCACTGCCTCTAACGTAAGCTGCCTCCACCACCTTTAGGTATAAACCTATATATGTTCTTAATAAAAGCATACCCCAGTTTACTGTTTCTTCATTTGTGTCTAGACTGTAGCCATGATTTTCCTCCAATGTCTGGAAGGATGTGGGTACAGACCAGTATTAGAAAGATGATTTTGCTTAAAAAAAAAAAAAACCTTTATATTAGTCTAATATAGAGGTTCATTAAATCTGGAGGCTGCTGCCAAGTATTAGGTTGGCCAAAAATTTCATTTGAGTTTTTTCTGTAGCCTCTTATGGAGAGAACTTTTTGGCCAACCCAGTATTTCTCCATCATGGCATCTTCTGGTTCACACAGGGTTAACTTCCAATAGAAATATGGAAGTAACCTTCCTATGTTTTCTGCTCATCTGCCCTTGTGTGTGTGTGATCAGTTGCTCAGTTGTGTCCGACTCTTTTGCAAGTCCATGAAGTGTAGCTTTCCAAGATCCTCCGTCCTTGGGATTTTTCCAGGCAAGAATACTGGAGTGAATTGCCATGCCCTCCTCCGGGGGATGTTTCCAATCCAGGGAGCAAACCGGCATTTCCCACATCTCCTGCATTGGCAGGTGGACTTTTTACCACTGAGCCACCTGGAAAGCATCTACCCTTATCCTACCCCCTGCTCCAAGCTCCTGGCTTCCCTTTAGCAACATGTCAAGATGGAAGCCTCTGGCTCTATTTGTACAAACTGATGGATTTCTTGTAGTAAAAAGCTTAGGTTGTTTTTTGAGATTTCTCCAGAGGGAACTATTTGCAAAACAAAAAAATCAACAACAATAAAACAATATCTTTCTCAGGCTAAGTTTTAGCATATCTAATGGTCTAACTTTAATGTGTTTTTATGCTAAAAAAGTCTTCTTTCTATAGGTAAAGAAAAGAAGAAATGAAATATTTGATGGACACTTAAAATTTCATCCTATTCCATAATATTCTGAAAATGGAAGGAAGAACTTCTTAATTCTTGCCTCTGACCTCATTCAAAGAGACATCCTATTCATTACCCCATCAGAAGTGTTTAATAAAAGTCAGAAAAAAAAACACACAACAAAAAATGTCAATAAGGGACTTCCTTGTTGGTCTGGTGGTTAAGACTTTGCCTTCCAACACAAGGGGTGTGAGTTAGATCCCTGGTTGGGAAGCTAGGAGCCCACATGTCTTGTGACCAAAAAGCTAAAGCATAAAACAGAAGTAATGCTGTAATAAATTCAATAAAGATTTTAAAAAATGATCCACATAAAAAATATTTTTTAAAAAAGACAGTAGAAAACTTTGTTCTCTATACCCTGAAAATAATACCAAGGAAAGTGGTATTTTCTAGTAGTTCCAAATGGGATAGGAGAATACTCCATTTATGAAATGTGCTATGGAAAATACACATCCCCTTTGCAATGAAAAGCAAAGAGTAAGATAGAATCATCTGGTACCTATACTGAAGGCACAGTTCAATTTCATCAGTGTTTTCAAAATGCCTATTATATGCCAGTGTTAGTGGTAGGTCCTAAGTTTAGTAAAGATTAGTCTTGGTCTCCTATAATTAACAATCTAGTGAGACAGGCAAGTAAACCTACATTGTTAAGGACTGAAGTCTTAAATAGAAGCATTACAAAGATACAGGGGGGAATAATGAAGCTCTAGGTACAATTGTGTGCATGTCAGAGTGTCTACCAAAGGTAAAGAAGGGAATTGAAAAAATAAACTAATAAATACAGTGATAACATGCTTGAGAAAATGACTTCTCATTGCATTAGCAATACTCGCCACGACTCTTATCTCCAGTCCTTCTGTGTGTTTTTGGAGGGCTAATGTAGACACTATTCCCTGTTTCCCCTTGTCTCATATATTTTCTTTTATTTATTCTTTTAATTTTTTTGCAGCTCTGTGCAGCATGGAGAATCTTACTTCCCTTACCAGGGATCAAACCCATGCCCCTTGTGGTGGAAGGTGAAGTCTTAATCTTTCTAATTTTAATTTTCAAAAGTCCTAATTTTAAGTTTTTCATTGAAATAGGGTTGATTTGCAATGTTCTAGGTGTATAGCAAAGTGCTTAGGTTATACAAACACACACACACACACACACACACACACACATATTCTTTTCCATTGTAGGTATCACAGTATATTGAATACACTTCCCTATGCTATACAGTACTTCCTTGTTGTTTATTTTATATATAATAGTGTGTATCTGTTAATTTCAAAGTCGAGATTTATCGTAAATTTTTTTATTCTCTGGTTTGAAGGAAATACTGATTTTCCCCCACACTTAATTTCAGATATGACTTGCTGTGATGTCAATAGTGACCACAGAAAGCAAGAGTATAATCTCCAGGCCGGCTTCTCAGAGCAAATCAACATGTTCTTGCATGAACCACTCATGCTCTCTAGGAAGCTATCTGCTACTCCTGCTGATGCTGGAGGCAGGGATGAGGGGTAAGGCTTTGGTATGGAAGAGGCCAGATTTCTAAATGAAAAGCCTTTCTGCAGATGACTCTTGACACTGTTCAAACAATGGTTTGAAGAAATGGTACTGTCTTTCCATCACACTTGAAACAATTCATATATTAAGAAATTTTTCTTCCTTTTGTAATTAAAAAACTCTTAACATTCTTATTTCTAGCTATGAAAAGTAGGGAAGCAAAAAGCAAAGGAGAAAAGGAAAGATATACCCATTTGAATGCAGAGTCCCAAAGAATAACAAGAAGAGATAAGAAAGCCTTCCTCAGTGATCAATGCAAAGAAATAGAGGAAAACAATAGAATAGGAAAGACTAGAGATCTCTTCAAGAAAATTAGAGATACCAAGAAAATATTTTATGCAAAATGGCCTCAATAAAGGACAGAAATGGCATGGACCTAACAGAAACAGAAGATAGTAAGAAGAGCTGGCAAGAATACACAGAAGAACTGTACAAAAAAGATTTTCATGACCCAGATAATCACGATGGTGTGGTCACTCACCTAGAACCACACATCCTGGAATGTGAAGTCAAGTGGGCCTTAGGAAGCATCTCTACGAACAAAGCTAGTGGAGGTGATGGAATTCCTGTTGAGCTATTTCAAATCCTGAAGGATGATGCTGTGAAAGTGCTGCACTCAATATGCCAGCAAATTTGGAAAACTCAGCAGTGGCCACAGGACTAGAAAATGTCAGTTTTCATTCCAATTCCAAAGAAAGGCAATGCCAAAGAATACTCAAACTACCGCACAATTGCATTCATCTCACACGCTAGTAAAGTAATGCTCAAAAATTCTCCAAGCCAGGCTTCAGCAATATGTGAATCATGAACTTGCAGATGTTCAAGCTGGTTTTGGAAAAGACAGAGGAACTAGAGATCAAATGGCCAATATCCCCTGGATCATGGAAAAAGCAAGAGAGTTCCAGAAAACATCTATTTCTGCTTTATTGTTTATGCCAAAGCCTTTGACTGTGTGGATCACAATAAACTGTGGAAAATTCTGAAAGAGATGGGAACACCAGACCACCTGACCTGCCTCTTGAGAAACCTATACGCAGGTCAGGAAGCAACAGTTAGAACTGGACATGGGACAACACTGATTTCAAATTGAGAAAGGAGTACGTCAAGGCTGTATATTGTCACCCTGCTTATTTAACTTATATGCAGAGTACATCATGAGCAATGCTGGGCTGGAAGAAGCGCAAGCTGGAATCAAGATTGCTGGGAGAAATATCAATAACCTCAGATATGAGGATGACACCACCCTTATGGCAGAAAGTAAAGAGGAACTAAAAAGCCTCTTGATGAAAGTGAAAGAGGAGAGTGAAAAAATTGGCTTAAAGCTCAACATTCAGAAAACAAAGATCATGGCATCTGGTCCCATCACTTCATGGCAAATAGATGGGGAAACAGTGGAAACAGTGTCAGAATTTATTTTTTGGGGCTCCAAAATCACTGCAGATGGTGACTGCAGCCATGAAATTAAAAGACGCTTACTCCTTGGAAGGAAAGTTATGACCAACCTAGACAGCATATTAAAAAGCAGACACATTACTTTGCCAACAAAAGTCCGTCTAGTCAAGGCTATGGTTTTTCCAGTGGTCATGTATGGATGTGAGAGTTGGACTGTGAAGAAAGCTGAGCACCGAAAAATTGATGCTTTTGAACTGTGGTGTTGGAGAAGACTCTTGAGAGTCCCTTGGATTGCAAGGAGATCCAACCAGTCCATCCTAAAGGAGATCAGTCCTAGGTGTTCACTGGAAGAACTAATGTTGAAGCTGAAACTCCAATACTTTGTCCACCTGTGTGAAGAGCTGACTCATTTGAAAAGACCCTGATGCTAGGAAAGATTGAGGGCAGGAGGAGAAGGGGGTGACAGAGGATGAGATGGTTGGATGGCATCACCGACTCGATGGACATGGATTTGGGTAGACTCCGGGAATTGACAATGGACAGGAAGGCCTGCTGTGCTGTGATTCATGGGATCGCAAAGAGTCGGACATGACTCAGTGACTGAACTGAACTGAACTAAAGAGTAGGCTGCTTATTAGGAGATTAAGTGGGCTTCCCTGATGGCTCAGTGGCAAAGAATCTGCCTGCCAATGCAGGAGACTTGGGTTTGATCACTTTGTCGGGAAGATTCCCTGGAGAGGAAATTGCAACCCACTCCAGTATTCTTGCCTTGACAAGAAGAGCCTGGTGGGCTACAGTCCATCGGGTTGCAAAGAGATGGACACAACTGAGCATGCACGCAGGAAACTAAATATTCGAAACAGCTCAGATGAACTGCTGGTTTTATTTTTTGTTTTTATAGGATTTTCTTTTTTTAATTTATTTTTTAATTGAAGGATAATTAACTGCTGGTTTTTAATTTCTTTCCTAATTATTATTAACTGGGTCACCCCTGGATATATATTATTAGTAAAAGTGGGATAAAGGATAAATTACATTTTACAATATCTGAGAAATACTGCAACATAATCTGAAACTACACCTCTCTTCCTCTTTGAGGAATAGTTTACTTGATTTCAAAGGGAAAGGGGACTATGTGAATATTTATGGAAGTTAGAAAAATATATTACAATTATTACCACTGAGGTTCACAGAAGTTAAGAATTGTCATCAAGGGCCTATTTACAGCAAGCATCTGATAATGTGAAGTAGCAGGAAAGAAGGGCTTGGAATGGAAGTGGAGTCTGTAAAATGAGACTGGAAAGGGATCAGGGGTGTGGAAAACATACTATGTCATCGAGCATTTGGTTAGCAAAGTTGGTGGTTTGACTTTGCCAGAAAGGGCTGCATTTGATAAGAGTAGCCTTATTACCTGGCATGTTGCTTACTCTGAAACATGGGATTTCAGAGCATAACAGCAGCTTAAAGCCCATGTACCCTACCCCTTTATGGAAGAAACTGATCTCTAGGTTGGCTGAGCCACCTGGTTGAAAAGAGAGATGGAGTCACTCCAGCTCTGACTCCAGGGCTCTTTAAACTCTGCCCTATTTCTTAATGCCATTGGTAGGTGAGAAATTCAAACACAAGCTTGACATTTAAATTTTGACTATTGTGCAATTTGCCAAACCAAGATTCCACTAGGTGAATGAACTCATTTGATTTTCTGAAAAAGCAAACTTGCTTTGTGGGATTAAAAGAAATCGACTTATTTTCTACCACTAGGTGGCATGATACGTGTTTTTTTTTTTTTTTTTCCTGACACTGAAAAGGAATCCCTCCTTTCCCTTAAATGCACGCAAGCACATACTTCATTCTTGGCAGACTTATGTCATTTTTACTGCATGAAATTTGACTTGGGGCATCTGTTTATAGAATACTTACCTACAAAATTAAACTCATTTCTTTCCATTACATGGTTTTTGCTTCATGCATACGTATCTGTCTTTCCACTCTACATGGGAAGAGAACCCAGGTTTGGTTTCAGTTCTTGTTGATGCTTTGTTTCATAACTACTGAATTCCTGGTGTAATAAAAACCTCTTCTCTTTTTGCCTGTTGGAGAGAAGAAAAGAGACAAAATTCTAGTTGATTCTTAAGTGGCCACTTATTCATTCATTAGGTATAAGGAGCTAAGTATTCAACAGGTGATTAACTAGTAATAAGATTTAGCTAGTTACATAGCTCACGATGTTCTTTTTTCCTATCCCAAAGAATGTTGAAAACTTGAGGTAGAAGCCATAGAAGCAGCTCCCAGTTTAATTGAACGTCACCAAGCGAGGTTGGGAAAAGGCACTGAGGTTTCAGCTGGGAGATGAGACTGAAGGGAAATTCAACTACTTCAGAGTCAGCTTTGCCATCTTCTACATTTTCTGTCATCAGAAGCTTCAGTATGTGAAGAAAAGAAAACAAACAGCAGGAGCAGGACTTACAGAATATCCTTTACAATTTACCCTTAGTGGCTTCCCTGGAGGGCCAGTGGTTAAGACTTCCAGTGCAGGGATCATGGGATTCAATCCCTGGGTGGGGGAGCTCAGATCCCACACCCCCTGGGATCAAAATCCCAGACATAAAACAGAAGCAATAGTGTAACAGATTTAAAGAAGACTTTGAAAATAGTTCACATCAAAAAATACACATATAAAAAGTTAAAATTCATCCTTAATAGATTTTTACCCCATTTTTATTCCCCTCACTCTCTGCATTAATTTTCAACTGCAGATTATTAAATGCCACCATGTTGAAGTTTTCTGCATAATGTTTCATATTTTTATTAACAAATAGAAATATCTTTTAGAAATAGTGTCCTGGACCTTCCATTTTTGTGGAAGATCCAGACGTTTGAAATCAAGTCTATTCTGCATGAAAATCGTTGGGAGGAAGGGGTTTTAAAAAAACACTGATGACAGAATTCACACACGACCAGTTGACTCATAATCTTCTTTCTGGGTGCTTATTTTGTTTTTCTTCTTTGCTCCATAGACTAGTGTCTTGGGGCTTCTCAGGCCTATGTGGTATTAGATAACTACCCTCTGCTCCCAAAGGAGCAATCAATGAAGAATTCACTGACAATCACCTTTCTGGGGACAGAATCTAGTTGACCCAGGTTCAACTAGACCAGTCAACTATGGTCAAATCAGCCCCAAGTTCATGTGGTGTGACTATAGCTGCTGAAGGTCCACCCATTATGAATGAGGATCCTCAAAAAAGGAGAGTCGAGGTAAGTGTGCAGATACCCCAAAGGTGTCTCCTACACTGACACCCAGTAGGGATACAACAGGTATTTAGAATACATAAATGAATAAAAGAATAGATGCGTGAACTAAGAAACTCTGCTAGTTTGGAAAAGTCTAATAAACTCAGACTGATGGATACAGAGCAATTAATTAAGGATGTACTTTGTACCAGAGACTGTGCTGAGTACTGCAAGGAATAAAAACTGAAAAAGAAAGAAGTTCTTGACTTTAAGGAAAAAGTCAAGAAGAGGTATCATTAATATATAAGAAAAATATAGGCAGTGACAAGAACACCACAAAGCATTAATTATGGATATCCAGTCAATGGAGAGATCATACTTTGGGCTATCTTAGTTAAGGCAATACCAGCTAACTGACATTAGCGTTACCATGTATAAAATAGATAGCTAGCGGGAAGTTGCTGTATAGCACAGGGAACTCAGCTTGGTGCTCTGTGATGACCCAGAGGGGCAGGATGAGGGCACTGGAAGGAGGCTCAAGAATGAGGGAATCTATGTATACCTATAGCTGATTTCACTTTGTTGGACAGCAGAAACTAACACGACATTGCAAAGCCTTTATACTCCTATAGAGAATAAAAGGTAACACCAGCTCCTGAGAAATCCAGAAATCTCAGAGGATAAATGCAATAGAAGTTTATTTGTTGCCATGAAAATTTCAATTGACAACAGACGATGGGGGATGGGAACGGCAATGGGCTCAGCTTCACAGGGTCTTCAGGAACCCAGCTCTGCCACCAGCAACATGACGGTGATCATGGTGGTTCTACTGAGAGTCAAATCCAACCAGCAGTAGAGAGAGGATCTCTCACCCAGAAGGAGATAAGGGCTTCTGCTGATAGTCCATCAGTTCCCCCTCCATCACATGACTGCACATCATTGAAGAGGAGGCTGGGGGAGGTAACCTGCTATGCTCGGGAAGAAAGGCAAACACATTTTGAGACTTGACAGCCAGTGACTACCCTAACAGCACTATAGTCATGGCAGTGGAAGGGAGGAATAATCAGAAAAAAATGTGTGAAAAGAATACTATGTGAGATCATCTTTGAAGCATAATCTTCACTGTTGGAAAGAGAAAAGCTGTTCTTGGAAAAAAAAATAATAGCAAAAATCTGAGGTTGGGGGAAATAACTGTTTGGGGAGTGATGAATATAGAGTAGAGTGAAAGTGTAATAAAAACTGAAAAGATAGTTCATTTTATTTGGCTCTTCTTTTCAAAAAAACTTTCTATTGATCTGAGAACATCAGTTTCCCAGACAATGAATTCTGGCTAGAAATTATGCTGCTAATTAAATAATGAGGAGGAACTAAAGTTAGAGAATGAACTTAAAGTTGTTGAGGAAGGAGATGGGGAAAAGGATAGTCAGGAAATTTAGGATGGACATGTACACACTGCTACATTTAAAACGAATAACCAACAAGGACCTACTGTATAGTACAGGGAACTCTGCTCAGTGTTATGTGGCAGCCTGGATGGGAGGCGAGTTTGGGGGAGAATGGATACATGCATGTGTGTGGCTGAGTCCCTTTGCAGTCCCCCTGAAATTATCACAACATTGTGAATCAGCTATACCCCAATACAAGATAAAAAGTTGAAAAGAAAAAAGCTTTCTATCTACTGGAGAACATCAGTTTGGATTTTGGCTAGAAATGATGCTAATAATTAAATAATGAGGAGGAACTAAAGTCTGAAGGAAAAGTAATGAGCAAAACCTGATTAGTGGTTAAGACTTCACTTAACCAATGCAGGCGACACAGGCTTGATCCCTGGTTAGAGAGCTAAGATCCCACACACCTTGGGGCCAAAACACCAAAACATAAAACAGAAACAATATTGTAAAAATTCAATAAAGACTTTAAAAATAGTACACTTTTTAAAAAATCTTAAAAAATACCTACTTTGATGATATGTTGTTTTCCTCTACTGACCTCCTGCATTCTAAATGGGAAGAACCACCTTCATTTGCTCTTTAAAATATCCAGTTGACTTAATAAAGGCGTATGAAAGCAGTACAAATTTATTGATCTGGATGAGGGTTTAAAACAGTCAAGATCAATACTGATATATTTTTAATTTTTAGCCCATACATCTTCTTACTTAAGTTAAATATATCCATACAACTGAACTAATATATAAATGTTATTTTTTCCTTGGATGGTATTAGTCTCAACCACATATTTTAGAATAATGGGAGAGATTTTCTTTTTTGTTCAGAATTTCTTTTAAATCAGACATCTGGTATTTGGCACTCGACTTTTATTAGACCGGTTGAGCACTTTTAAAGGGGGATAAATCATGTGACTTTCATTTTAATTTTTTACTGTATAGCCAACATATGCTGAGTAATAGCATTAAATAAGATCAGTAAATGAAGGATTATGATCTGTCTGTGTCCAATTTTGCAAAGAAACTAATTAGAGAAAGGTTTTTCAGATCAGAATTGAATTAGCCGGCAATTTTTAAAAATTGTAGTAATAGAATGAGAAATGCTTGGATTTTAACATGTTGCTGGTGAGAAGGAAAAATTACAAGGAGCATTAACACTTTCACTCTAATTCTGGCTGAAGGGAGACGAGAACAGGGCAACTCTTTGGCATAAGCCTCTCCCCACTGCCAGAAGACGTTTAGACCAAAAAAAAAACAAACAAACAAACAAACCACCTCAAGCCTTTTCACAGCTATCTATTTTAATTAGAGATATTAAGTTGGAACCTGGAACGTTGAGAGCTAACCTACGGATAATGCAGCATTCTCCACATCCTGGGGAGCATTCATTTTAATTGTCTCATTTCACTAACTTGGATATGAGAAAGGCTTTCTATCCCACTCTTTAATATTTGGCAGGCAGCCAGCTCTTTTCTATGGTTACACTTATTGAGGTACAGAACTGCGTTTGGAATTAAGTTGGAATTTTATTTATAGCTTTGGAATGTCTTGCTAAATGTCTCTAACTATGGCAACTTCTCTTTATAAACTGGAATGAAAACTCCATCGTTTTTACAAAAAAAATGAGCAAAAAGAATATACAGCAGGGCTTATTAGTTTCTTTAAATTCTATCAGTTATGGGTAGCATAAATAAGAACATTAAATGAATTAGTCTTACCATGGCAATCTTAATTATAAATATTTTAGATTCATATATTTGACTAGTAATTCAAAGATTTTGACATGTAATCTAAACATGACAAATCACGCTATAAGATATAATTTTATGATTTGTAAAAAAATTTTTTTTATGAGTTTCCGATCCTGAACCCCCCTCCCACCTCCCTCCCCATACCATCTCTCTGGGTCATCCCAGTGCACCAGCCCCAAGCATCCTATATTTTGCATCAAACCTAGACTGGTGATTCATTTCTTACATGATATTATACATGTTTCAATGCCATTCTCCCAAATCATCCCACCCTCTCCCTCTCCCACAGAGTCCAAAAGACTGTTCTATACATCTGTGTCTCTTTTGCTCTCTCGCATACAGGGTTATCGTTGGAAAGATGCTGTTCTAATTAAAAGAATAAAAGGCTTTCTGCTCAGTGAAGTATAAAATCAAGCATTCATTTCAGTATTGTGACTAGGACAAATACATATTATGCTCATTTAGTGTTTTTCAATGGCTAAGCAACATGATTTGTTGTACTTTGTCATTTTCAGGCATTCACTATGGTCATAATTTCTTTACATTCCTGAAATCCAAAACAGGGTAAACAGAATCACTGGCTCAATTGCTAAATTTGCATATTTGGCATTTGAAAAACACGAAGAGCCTTCAAAATCCAAGCATGTCTGTACACCATTTATCCCCTCAAACTAGTCTCCCATTCTTCCCCAATTATCCTAAATCTCAGTGTCATGTTTTAGCATTCACTTTCTGTTTTCTCTTTTTCTAGATAATCCCAAGCAAAGTGGGTAGTACAGGGAGAAATTCCAAAGAGTACCACAAAAAATGCTCAGATAAAGACTACTCTTCTGCTGTTGGCCCATTTGATCTCTTTTCTTCTTATTTGGACAGTAACTTTCATGGGTAGTTGGATTAGAAATTAAGCAATAGAGCAAGGGAATTACTTTAAGAGATATAAATATGTGCATGAGAAAGAAGGTACTGAGTCTAGCGCATTCTTTCAGGCTTTCTATATTATTTTTCATTTGTATATTGTTCTTGGTGAAGCAAAAATACCATAATATATATTTTTATATTCTTAAAGGGTTTATCATGAGACAATCAATACCCCTGAAACAATCTATGAGCAATTGAAAAGAACTAATAAAAAATTGAAACACTAATTATTTCAAATGTGTGATACAGTTAGTAGTCAGGACAAGGGAGTTCTTAATGGGTGGAGAATAATGTCTACTTTACACATGGAAGTACCTTGAGTTTGGGCTTTGGATTATTGTATAAAGGAAGAGTGAGAGCCCAGAGATTGTCACTGAACAGATGTAACAGAGGAGAAATTCCGAGCCTGGTAGCCAGGAATATGCAGAGATAAACTTGAGTGTGTTGGATCATGAAAGAAATTCCTAAGTGTTCCTACCATCCATCAGAGACCCTCGTGAGGAAGATTGGGAAAGGTGCATGACTATAACCAAAAAAACAGAATCAAAACATTGATATTTGGGTCACTTTAAAATTTTGGTTTATTCTTTGGATAAAGAAGACGTGGTACATATATACAATGGAATATTTCTCAGCCACAAAAAAGAATGAAGTAATGCCGTTTACAGTAAAATGGATAGACCTAGAGACGATCATCCATTCTTCTGGCCTGGAGAATCCCAGGGTGGTGGAGCCTGGTGGGCTGCCGTCGCACACAACTGAAGCGACGCAGCAGCAGCAGCAGCAGAAATGGCCATATTAAGTGAAGTAAGCCAGACAGAGAAAGACAAATATCATGTGATATCACTTGCATCTTTCATGCTGCGGGGAATCTAAAAAAACATGATACAAATGAAATTATATACAAGCCAAAAATAGATGAATAGACAGAGAAAATAAACTTGTGGTTACCAAAAGGGGAAAGAGGGGAGGGATCAATGAGGAATTTGGGATTAACAGATACACACTACTGTATATAAAATAGATAACCAACCATCACCTACTATATAGTGCAGGGAACTATACTCAATATTCTATAATAATCTATAAGGGAAAAAGAATCTGAAATACAATTTATATATGTGTATGTGTTTGTGTGTGTCTATGTATATAGCAAAATCACTGCTGTACACCTGAAAATAATATATTGTAAGTCAACTATATATTAGTAAAAAGGTTTTTTTTTTAAAATTCAAGGGCTTCAAAAATTTTTTTTAGCTTATTCTAATGTTGGTCCAAGTGTATTTCTCTCTCTTCGTTTCTACTTCCCAAGTTTAGAGACTGAGTCTGGTGACACAAAATAAGATCAGATGTTTTTCTAAATCTTCTAGGTATTCTGCTATGTTAATTACAGCTCAGCAGAGATGTCCATAGAAAGAAAGGATGGAGTCGTAACATCTTTCCAACTGCCGAGGTAGTTCTTGCTCACTGACAAGAGCTTCATGGACTCCTTTATACCTGTCAGTCTTCACACCTGCCAGAGATTTGGAACATGTGGAGATTTTATTAAATGACTCCAGCTTTCTTCTGAAAAGGCAACCATGAGTAGCCTCTAATAAAAACTATTCCCATGTGTAGGTATATATTTTGTTTAGATTACTTGAACTACTTTTTTTCTTCTCAGACATGTTCTTATTACACAGCAGTTAGTTTCCACATATCTAAATAAGTATCTTCTGTCCCTCATTTATTATCCCTTTAGTCTCCTTATACTTGCTTTTCTCTTCTCTATTTTTTTTTTTTAAATTTTGAGGAGACTTTGAGAATAGCAAGTAAATAGAGGCATTTGACATCACGAAACCACTGGGGTTTCCAGTCAGGGGGAACCATGGTGTCATAAGGGAATCAGACATATGTTCATTTTACCCTGTATTCACCTAACCCTTGTATTGCTTCTTTTTATCCATCAGAAAAGCTTTCCTTTCTCTAGTTAGATATAAATGAGATACATAACAAAAGAAAGCTTAAAGAATGATAAGTACCCCTTTAATGCACATTTTCTTCTATATTAGTTTCCAGGTTTTCTATCCTAGTTGTTACCAATTAACTCAGAGTGTCCAGATTAGCATGACATTGAGGAAAATTGAAGTTATTTTTTAGAAAATGTTTTATTTTATATTGGAATGTAGCCCATTAACAATGTTTTGAAAGTTTCAGATAGACAGTGAAGGGACTCAGCCATATATATATACACGTACCCATTCTCCACAGGCTCCTCTCCCATCCAGGCTGCTGCATAACATTGAGCAGAGTTCTCTGTCCTATACAGTATGACCTTGTTGGTTATCTATTTTAATTTTTAAATATAGCAGTGTGTATATCTCCATCCTAAACTCCCTAATTATCCCTTCTCCCCATAATTCCCCCTGGTAACCATAAGTTCATTCTCTAAGTCTGTGAGTCTTTTTCTGTTTCATATATAAGTTTGAGGAAAATTGAAGTTTTGATTACTGACTGACAGTAATTATTCAGTGATAAAAAAGATTGGTTCTTTTCTCTGGGTAATGTTCTAGGTTAATGGCTCTAGCAGAGAATATGATGTTATTCTGTTTTCAATAACAGCCCTTACCTGATTTGACTCCTTGCAGTACAATGATGAACATGAACCATCATGAAATAGAATTTTCCTTATTCACTATACTCACATATTCAATTTAGCTTGAACAAAATACCACTACATATCCCAGGGCTACCATTTCACTCTCTCAGGCTGGAAGAACTGACAGAGATTTGCCATCAGAATTTCCTTCATAGACTTTCCCAAAAACCCAATAAAAGGAAATAGAAGTGGCTGAGCCTATTTCATTGACTGGAGGCCCACTGCCTGGTTTCTGTTAAGTTTGACAGTATTTATTTTTGAGGCTAGAATAATGTTCGAAACTGTGGTTGTAAATATTTCCCCCCACCTAAATCAAATATCTAACCTGCAAAAATGAAATAATAATGAAAAGGGTGGAAAGTGACAGAACTGAATTTCTTCTCCCCTTTGATAAGCACCAGAAATTCTGCTGAGTGGACAGAACCTGACACTTCTTATCTCTGAAAAGTCTGTTTTGCTTAAATCTGTCTTCATTTTTAGTCCATGGTGGCATATATTACTGTTTCAATACACTGTGTCATCAGTTAAAAAATTAGGGCATATTTTATGAAGCAATGAATATTTTAAGAAAATTCTAGAAAATTTAAAGGAGTTGTTTTTTCCCCCTCTCACAGTCTAGGTTATGATATTTTCAGTGTAATAGTAAACCTGTCTTCAAAAACTAATCACTCATAAACACTTTCCCTTAGGATATACCAAATTCTAAGTCCTGTCCAAAATTAACATTTTTATCGTACTTTTTTTTCCTTTTCATAGCCACTCATGTGAAAAACAAAAAAGCTATTATGTTTCCAGTAGGATGATTTTCCTACTGAATAAAATTTCAGTCTAATGTTCCTCAGAGAAGCCTGAAGAAGCAACCGTTTTTGTATTTGTTACAGAAGTCTTAGGGCCAAAATTTCCTCAAAAATGTAGCAAAATCATTGTTCTTACTTTTCAGCTTTTTAAAAAATTTTTCTAAATTTTGGACTTGAAACTACTAAATCTAATTTTTTTCTTATGAATTGTACTTATTTTACTACATGGTTTAAAACATTAAGTTTTGGAGTGACTCAGTGACAGTTACCTCTGATACTACCTTTTAGGAAAATGGTCTTCATTTAAATTTGGGTTCTGTGACTTTTTGATTTTATAAGAACCCTTTGACTTTGGGAGGAGAGTGAGAATATCTCTGGATCCTTTTCCCATCTTTAACCATGGTGTTCCATATACTTTCAGTGGAGCGAGTGAACATTGTCGAGTAGGTGGCATAAGTGATAGGAAAAATCCCTGAATGTTGCATGGCCAGAATAACTGCACACAAATGCATTCAGGAATCCTATGGAAAATAGAGTGCTGTTAACTGGCATGGTTACAGCACAATTTAGCAAGTATGTTAGAACAAATTACCCCCCGTAACCGTAAGCCATTCTGTTTCACGCTTTTTAATGAAGGCCTGTACCACACACTAGAATCCTTCTCACCTCATTACTACTCATAAAAAGCAATGATCCGTTCAAAGGCTCCTCATCTCTCCCATATGAGCGGTAAAGAGCCTCGCCTCTCCTTCTGGCACAGAAGACAGGAAAGCTTCTTCCCCGGCTGCCTTTGAAGTCCGTCATTAGCATGTTTGCTAGATAAAAGAGAAGCAAATTTATCTGTGCAATCTCACTGTTGTCACGTGTGTTAATGTTTCATCCTGCCTGTAGACACAAAGCAAACAAAACAAAATAAAATCCGAAGACATCTCTGTCCTTGTTTAGAGAATACAGATTTGCAGGACTCTTAGTGCAATTGCTCCTGCCCTGTTCACGAGGTATTTTCAAAGAAACTCGAAAACATGGGAAGAATTTAAGGGGCCACTGAATGTAAGGTATGGAGTCAATGAAAAGGCAGGCAGAGAAGTTAGATGATTGGTCCACGCAGAAGAAACAGTTCAATTGTGAATTAAAATACTTTTTCTCTCTTCCCAGAATATCATTTTAAAAAATTGATTTTCTTTGAAAATATAGTATTTTCATTTTAGTTACTGATGAACAGATTTAGCAGAGACTGGCATACTTACCTTTCTCTCTCTAATTTCAGAGACAATATATAATATTGAAGATACACTGAGTACATTCAGTAAAAGTTGAGGTGAGTGAATGTACGCTCTTCAAAAAGAGGTGGTGATACACACACACACACATATGCATATATATAAAATTGGGGAGGAGATATTACAAATCTAATTCAGCAACAAAATTTTGTACATTTTTTTAAGTTCTACATAGTAGGAATGAAAAAGCTTCTACAAGAGAAAGAACATATTCACAAATATTGTTTACACACCATAACTGTGTTTGAGCCAGCAGGAAGAATAGTTGTTCATCTCTATTACATGAGGATTTCCAGTTCAGGCCATTCTGTTGAAGAGTGTGCGACAGAATAATCACGTTTGCATTTCAAGCAAGAGTCCATACCCGGTACTCAGATAATTTGAAAGCGGAGACCGGGCATCTAAATTCTGTAATGTAACAAAACCCTGGAAGCTGGCACATGTTATAAATTTAAATGATGGTTAAAATCAATTCCGTTGCAGGAAAAATGCATTTAACATAAACTTTTGGGTGACGTTTCTAGCTTTTTCTGTAGTAGCTCGGAAAATATACTGGATCACCTGATGCAATGCTGTCAAACCCTAGCAAACACTTAAGCGGGGCAGTTTCTAAATGAAATTGGTATTCTCCAGGCGCTGTCCCGAAACGCAAGCCCTGGGCGGCTCACACTCTCAAGCTACAGGAGAGAAATGCTGGTACTGTACTTTAATAGGGTCGGGGAAGCACATGCTTGCAGAGACTGAGCGACCCTGCAATAATAACAGCACAGCTTTGTTTCATTTGAAAACATAAATCTGTACACACATACTTAGTGAGACATATATCCATGTATATAGAAAAAAGTTCAGCTAATAATAAAGGAAAGGATGAACATTGGCACAGGGAGATGTTGACAGCATTATGCAAACTTTTCAATATTTCCTTGCATGCTCGACTTTAACTTTTGTTTATAAAGTCCACTTAGACATAATTTACAACTTCTGTTAGCTTAAGCTGGGTTCTGTAAAATCTGTCTAAAAAAATCAACCCAGAGTGCTTTGAGATGTTACAAGTATATCTAGATATCAAACACTGAGCCCTGCAAATTATAGCCATTTTGGAAACTCTGGGTTGGTATTCATGTACACAGTGTATTTTAGTTCTGATGTTTTAACATGTTGAAGCAAGTCTTGCTTTTCTTTTCTTTTTTTCCTTGCCTTTTCCAACTCTTGCTCTAGTATCTGTGAAAGAGACTTAGAAGCCCAAGCAAAATAAAATGAGAAATTCTGAAGGTTATTATGGTTTAACAGATTTTTGAAATTCAGACTTTGTCAGGTTGGCGAGGAAAAAATACCCAGGTCAGGCAAAACTTGCCAATTCCCTGAAGTCTGGAATTTCTACTATAATTTTGGACTTCAAGACTTAAAAATGTTATGTAACTTATATTTATTTTAGCCAGGTACAGCTGTTATGAAGCTTCCCTGGTGGCTCAGTGGTAAAGAATCTGCCTCAGTGCAGGAGACATGGGTTTGATCCCTTGGTTGGGACGATCCCCTGGAGAAGGAAATGACAACCCACTCCAGTATTGCCTGGAGAATTCCATGGACAGAGGAGACTGGACAGCTTCAGTCCATGGGGTCACGAAAGAGTGGAACCCAACTTAGTGACTAAACAGCAACAGCTGTTTGCAGACATTTGATATCGTCTCCTTTCTGAGTAGTTAGAACTGTCAGTCAGTCAAGATTAAGAGAAAAGGATAAATCCCATCTCTTTATTGACTCTTGCAATGTATATTGCTTTGGGATTAAAGACAGACTGAAGTTCGTCTTCGTGTCCACTTCTAAAATAGCAGAACAGCAAAACACACAGCTTCATTTTTGCTCTCAATGGAAGAACAGCCTATACTTTTTCCTCCCTAGTGGTTGTGAAGAGTGGGGTGCCATTGGTGGCGCCCCTTTAATGACATGGCTACAAAGAGTATGTTTCATAGGCAGCCCAATTTACTCTAAGCTTTGGCCAAAGTGAAATATTTCTAACAGGATGGGAACTGAAAGGATGAAATGAAAGGCAAAATAATGGAGAATAAAATATCTTGATAATATATTAGTGAATTAGTAATTTTTGACTTATGACAATATGGATGTAAATCAAGTATTAATATAACAGGGACCAGTTCCATATCAAAACACAGCTGGGTGCCCCCAAGGAGACAGTCTTATGGGGACTGTCAGATTCGTGCTTCACTTTTTCCAGTAGGAGGTGCTGGGGAGAGTTGGAGAAGAGAGAAAAGGCCTGATCCTGCTGGTTCTTCATTATGTACCGATAGTTTTTCATTCCTACAGCAGTGCATTCAAGCCTCCAGCATTTTCCCATATCCAGTCTCCTTGTGTCCTGTCAGATGTGAGTAGGATCAACTGTCCAGAGCCCCTTCAACTGAGTCTAGATTCCAGCTCTAGGATAGGGGGTTCCTGCTTCTTTCAGTTAATAACTCTTGTTTCCCAATGTTTGGAAGCAATTCCAACTTCTCTTTGTTAGAATAACCAGCATGGATTCTGTTTTCTTCTGGACCCTGGCTGATACAGTCTCTGCTTCAGATTTCTTTTTTTCAAAACAAACAGCTTTTTAGTCAAAGTTTAGTGAATTCACAATGTTGCGTCTTTGAAGATGCTAATCAGATTTTTCATTTTTCTAGCGCCTATAATAATGCATTCAATGTATATGTTGTTTCGTTGCTCAGTTGCACCTCACCCTTTGAGACCTCAAGAACTGTAGCCTGCCAGCCTCCATCCATAAAATTCTCCTGGCAAGAATACTGGAGTGGGTTGCCATTTCCAATTCTAGGGGATCTTCCTGACCCAGGGATTGAACCCATGTCTGTTTAAGCCTCCTGCAGATTCTTTAACACTGAACCACTTATACTCCAATAAAAACTAATTTTAAAAAATTGCAGGGGACTTGCAGTACTTCTGAAGAGCTTGTACTTGATGGATCAAATGTAGCTTCAGAGTCTCAGATTTAACTTGCATTTCTTAACCCAAAGGAGAAGTCCAATGATGGTGGATGTTTTTGTTTCTGTTTTTAGGTGTTTGAGGCCTGAGGTATTCTCTGGAGTTGGTGCTAATCTCTGCTTAATCTGCTTTGAATTAAACCAGCCAGGAAAAAATCTTGAGTGAATATGAATATTTATTCTCTAATAAGTTCCTGCCTTAGTCTCCACAAATCTGAGTAGGCAGAAGAGAATACATTTTCATAATACAATTACTGATCTGCTACCTTATTCCAGGTAATGTACAGATACTAAAATTGTCACTTAGTTAAGTGGCTTGACTGGAATTTATATCTTAGCCCTCGTTGACTACAATCCTCGATGCTCTTGCTCTTTCCATATTACATCTGTTTGTTTTTCAGGTGTAAAGTTTAATTCATAACTAAATATATGTCTTATTTGTAGGTATCTTTTAACTCAGCTTTCTTACGGGATTCAAGAACACATGATGGAATTTTGGCCAAACTCTGATCTGCAAATCCAAGTATCTTGCTTACATTCTTGAAGATGGGGCTTTAGTAATTTTATAGGCTCTGGTGTTTTATACTATAAATAAATTTTGTTCTAAATGGTTTCAGTGAGACTAAGCAGACTATTTGCTTGCTACTTTTATTCTGATCACTGTAATCTGTTACAGAAACAAAGAAACAGAAAATCTTAAACCTATATAAAATATAAACCCATGTAAATCCTCTATTGTTCTTCTGTGGTGTGTAAATACACATTGGTCTAAGATGTTTCTATCTGTTAACAAATTGACTTTCAGAAGTGTTTGCCAAATTTGAACTTATTTACGAAGTGGTGTATTCTTAAGTCGCTTCAGTCACGTCCGACTCTGTGCGACCCCGTTGACGGCAGCCCACCAGGCTCCCCCTTCCCCCAGATTCTCCAGGCAAGAACATTGGAGTGGGTTGCCATTTCCTTCTCCAATGCATGAAAGTGAAAAGTGAAAGTGAAGTCGCTCAGTCTGAAGTTGGAATTTGAGGCATGGGTGTGCTGGAGCTGGTCCACACTGGCTCCTAAGAGCAGACTGTTACATATTAGTGAATTTTGTGAGCTGGTTGTGAAACACAGCCACTATTAAAAATTGGATTACATAAACTTAAAATTAAATAAATTGCATTAAAACAAAGGTAATACATACTCAAAATTTATTACTTCCTACTTAACGTTTTTAATTTAAAAATTTTTATTAAAGTATAGTTGATTTACAATGTTGGGTTTAATTTCTGCTGTACAGCAAAGTGACTGAATTTTATGTATATATATATATATATATATATATATATATATATAAGCTTCAATTTTCTATTATGGTTTATCACAGGATACTGAATATAGTTCCCTGTGCTATACAGTAGGACCTTGTTGTTTATCTATCCTATATGTAATAGTTTGCATCTGCTAATCTCAAACTCCCAGTCCTTCCTACTTAACTTACTGCATTGTAGTATCACCCACGTCTATGGGGTCACACAGGGTCGGACACGACTGAAGCGACTTAGCAGCAGCAGCAGCAGTATCATCCATGCTCTTAAGATAATTCATGTCTATTGATTCTGTTACATGGGATTGGAAATACCACATAACAGTGTGCTGTTGAATATTTCTTCCCAACTTTGGGAACATATCCTGGTAGCATGATTTCTATCATAGAAAAATGTTTAAACCACAGAAATTGGCAAAAGCTAAGAATTAGGGCTTTACTTATTGCTTTTTTTTTTTTTGGTCTAGACTTAAAATAATAAGGAAATATTAATAATGCAGATCAACTTTAAAAGTGCATTATATGAGGTGGGAGGTGGGAGGTGGATTCAGGATTGGGAGCTTGTATACACCCGTGGTAGATTCATGTCAATGTATGGCAAAACCAATACAGTATTGTAAAGTTAAATAAAGTAAAAATAAGTAAATAAAAAAAAATTTTTTTAAGAATATTAAAAAAAAGTGCATTATATCTACAGCTGTTACGTAATGAATAGCGCAAAATTTAATGACATATCTTCTTAGTATTTGCAAACTGTTATGAGATTCAGCAAAGGTAATGCTCATGTCATTGAGAATGAGTGGTTTCAAATTATTTCTTTGATGTTTTTACTTTCATCTTGTTTGTGAAGTTAAATGAGAATATTAACCTATGTTCATGTTAGAATTATAGTCATCAACTGTAACCAGAGATCAATTATTAATTTAAGAGTTTGGCAAAAAGCAACCAAAGCCTCTGTGAGAATAAATTAATTGTGTGAACTCCTGGGTGCGGTGGGGGGAGAGGTTTTACGTATTTTATTACTGTTTGTAATTTGTGTGCTATATATTCTTTATATCAGTAAAAGGTATAATAAAGAATAAACGTAGACACACACATTTTTCTTCTTCCGGAGAGCCTCTTGCTAAACACGGAGCATCACACCTCTCATAGGTGTGCAAGCCTTGAGATTCCAGTTTATTCTTTGTGAATTGTATAGATACTGTCTGCTGTTATAGAGCTGAGGACGGTTCCTACAACAGCCAATTAGTTTATTAGTACAGTTAGTTGAAAAAAAAAGTAAGTGCCACAAAGGCTACTGCTAGAATCTATCATGGCATATTTTAAAGTCTTCTAAATGTCAATGAATGATGTGTCCAGAGACAAAAACCTAATCCTGCAAATTTCTGATGAACTTCCTTCCTCCTGAAACACACATAAGGTGTGGGGTGTCTATGACATCCAGGAGAACTTTCAAATTCCTGTTGAATTTTGTTTCCCTTTGGGGATAATTAGAGAATTAAAGAGTGTGTGAAATTTTTCAAAATACTTATCCAAGCCTTAGAAGCTGTTGTCCCCATAGTCAATGTCAAAAATTTGAAGGTCTAGAAGGGATGTTCATCATTATATTAAAAATGTTAAATTCCTTCCTTTCTTCTTTCTTTCATTTCTTCCTTCTTCTCCTGTAGCTTCTCTCTTTTTTGTATTTAATTTTTTTCATTAATTGATGAATTTAATTGGGAACAGAGGTATTAATGACTCAGAGATACCTAAGAATTCATGAGAAGTTACAAAAAAACAGAGAGAAAGCAAAGAATAATTTTAAAAATTATTCTTTTAGATATTTAAAAGGTGGGGGATTGTAAAAGGACATCTGAGTCATTGTTTTTGAAGTATTTCATAGAAACTTTGTTGCTTTAAACACTGTAGGTATTTCATGAGAAAGTAGGAGTTCTTCAGCGTTCTGGCCTGGAGAATTCCAAGGACTGTAGAATCCATGGGGTCACAAAGAGTCGGACACAAGTGAGCAACTTTCACGTTACTTTCAGTATTTATTCTCTCCTTGCTTTCTCTGGAATAACTCTTTCTTTTTTTTTTCTTCTATTTGAAGCTTACTAGATTTATAATATTGTGTTAGTTTCAGGTGTACAGCATGGGCAAACATTTTTACCTGAAGCTTGGTGTGTTTTAAGGCTCGAAACTGAAATTTATTTCTCCCAAGGAATGCCTACATCTCTCATTTAATTTTTCTAGTGATAGGCAAGTATGACAAATTTTTCACCTTTTTATTGATTGAAGTTATATATCTACTTTTTTTCTTCAATTATTCTACCTCTAAATTTTGTTAGTTTTGAGATTTGTGACATATGAATAAAACCTACCTTTTTATCTTCTAAACTGAATACAAAATTTGCCCCATTGTTTCCTCTTATAACAAAGGTGATTAGGTCCAGGATAACCCAGAATACCAGTTCTTGAGGGAAATGTTGCTTATAAGTCTCTGTGCTAGATTTATCTGGGATAGGCTTTCAGTATTATCTGAGTGTCTGTATTCCTCAATTTGCATACCATTTTGCATAGATTCAAAGAATTCTATGATTGTCAGGCATCCTAAAGACCAACAAACCCAAACACTTCATCTTTAATAAAGGAACTGACATCTAAAGATCTTAAGTGACTTGCCAACATCAAACAATAATTTGGGGCAGAGCACAGAATAGAATAGATTTTATATCTATGCTATTTTTTCCTACTTCATGTGGCTGCTTCTGAGGCCTCAATAATCCTCTTTGTGGTTACTCTTTAGAAACTGATTAAATGTAAATCGAGAAATTTCAGTATTTTTAATATTAATTTGCTTGTCTTAGTTCATAGATGGTTAGAACTTGTTCACAACCAAAAAGCACAGGGTGGTTTAAGTTACAATCAGTGGCAATAACAGTTGAGTTCTGATCCCAGAATAATCTTTCTGTGGGAAGAATAGAAATAATTGTAATTTCCCCTGGGTAGAATTAATTGTACATGACAAATTCCCAAAATAAAGAGGTATTTTGGTTCAATTTGGTTTATCTCCGTCTACCTCTCTCCCCCTCTTTTCATTCTAGTTAAGGTTCTGCCACCAAAACATTCAGTCCTTGAAGGATAAGCTCCTTAGGTCTGATGGCCTCCTAAGGACTATCAGAACATTAGAAATGGAAAGTACTGCTGCATGGCTTTCACTTTACTAAAAAGATCAAGGGAGATGAACTGGCTGGCCAAAACCACAGATACTGGTGGAGCCAGCGCTGAAGAGTCCTCCTGGGATTCCTACTTTATTACCCACTTCTTTTTCCATCCTTCCATGATATAATGAGGTAGTCCATATATTCTTCCTTTGTCTTCCCAGGTAGCTCAGTGATAAAGAATCTGCCTGTCAATGCAAGAGACACAAGAAATGTGGGTTTGATCCCTGGGTCAGGAAGATCCCCTGAAATAGGAAATGGCAACCCACTCCAGTATCTTGCCTGGAAAATTCCATGGACAGAGGACCCTGGTGGGCTACAGTCTCATGGAGTCACAAAGAATTGGACATGACTAAGTGACTGATCAGGAAGCAACAGTTAGAACTGGACATGGAACAAAAGACTGGTTCCAAATAGGAAAAAGAGTACGTCAAGGCTGCATATTGTCACCCTGCTTATTTAACTTCTATGCAGAGTACATCATGAGAAACACTGGGCTGTAAGAAGCACAAGCTGGAATCAAGATTGCTGGGAGAAATATCAGTAGCCTTAGATATGCAGATGACACCACCCTTATGGCAGAAAGTGAAGAAGAACTAAAAAGCGTCTTGATGAAAGTGAAAGAGGAGAGTGAAAAAGTTGGCTTAAAGCTCAACATTCAGAAAATGAAGATCATGGCATCTGATCCCATCAGTTCATGGGAAATAGATGGGGAAACAGGGAAAACAGTGTCAGACTTTATTTTGGGGGGCTGCAAAATCACAGCAGATGGTGATTGCAGCCATGAAATGAAAAGACTCTTACTCCTTGGAAGGAAACTTATGACCAACCTAGATGGCATATTAAAAAGCAGAGACATTACTTTGCCAACAAAGGTCAGTCTAGTCAAGGCTATGGTTTTTCCAGTAGTCATGTATGGATGTGAGAGTTGGAGTGTGAAGAAAGCTGAATGCTGAAGAATTGATGCTTTTGAACTGTGGAGTTGGAGAAGAGTCTCTCTTGAGAGTCCCTTGGACTGCAAGGAGATCCAACCCATGCATTCTAAAGGAGATCAGTCCTGGGTGTTCTTTGGAAGGAATGATGTTGAAGCTGAAATTCCAGTACTTTGGCCACCTCATGCAGACAATTGACTCATTGGAAAAGACTCTGATGCTAAAAGGGATTGAGGGCAGGAGGAGAAGGGGACGACGGATGATGAGATGGCTGGATGGCATCGCCAACCCGATGGATGTGAGTTTGAGTGAACTCCAGGAGTTGGTGATGGACCGGGAGGCCTGGTGTGCTGCAATTCATGGGGTTGCAAAGAGTCAGCCATAACTGAGCAACTGAACTGACTGACTGACTGAAGGGACTGGTCACAAAGAGTAGAAACAATGAAACTAAGTGATAACTTGTACATACTGTAGACATTCTTGTTTGAATTTTTTTAGAAACATGGATGCAGTTATCTGTGGGTTCATTTATCCATATGAATGTAAATATGAAAAGGTTTTTGAGTTTCACTTTATTATGTATGGAGTCATTTCTGTGGCAGTTTTTTATTATCTCAGAAAATGTTTAATGAGCTCCTTCTTCAATTGTAATAGGTACTAAGGAAAGTTTTTCAAAGAAGGCAATGGCAACCCAATCCAGTACTCTTGCCTGGAAAATCCCATGGACAGAGGAGCCTGGTAGGCTGCAGTCCATGGGGTCACTAAGAGTCAGACACGACTGAGCGACTTCACTTTCACTTTTCACTTTCATGCACTGGAGAAGGAAATGGCAACCCACTCCAGTATTCTTGCCTGGAGAATCCCAGGGATAGGGGAGCCTAGTGGGCTGCCGTCTATGGGGTCGCACAGTCAGACACGACTGAAGCGACTCAGCAGCAGCAGCAGCACCAAGGAAAGTTTTTAGCATAGAAAACATGTCTGTTATTAGGTTATGATTTAATGACAAGAAAAGCATAATCAATTAATTTGTACTTACCTTGCTCCAAAAAAATTTGAAGCAAGTAAAAATATGTAAATACCAAAGTAATTGACTAGATATGGGTTCTTCCCAGGGTCACTGAGGCATACACAATTGCATATACTCACTTGTTCTCTTTTCTTCCTGAACACACAGCTTAAGCACATCTTCCCAGATTTCTTGCCTTCAGATGGTGTCATAGTACTGAGTTCTGGACAACAAACTGAGGGCGGAGGCAAAAAACACTCTCAGACCTAACACCTAAAACCAATCTTGTGACCATGATACCGCCTCCGCAGGTCTTCCAGCTACACACAGAGGATACAGTGCAGTTAGAATGCCCTATAAAGGCAGTACAACAATGGCGATCAAAGACATGGAGTCTTGGAATGACAGCATAGAGAAGAACCATCCTTGTAAGAAGAACCATCCTCCTACTCCCTTCAAACTTCAAATGACTGTGGTTAGCAAAAGAAATCAACTCAATGGACATGAGTTTGAGCAAGCTCTGGGAGATGGTGAAGGACAGGGAAGCCTGGCATGCTGCAGTCCATGGGGTCACAAAGAGCTGGACACAACTGAACTCTGAACAACAACAACAGCATAAGGAACAAATGTCTCTTTTAATGAACTATTAGGCTGTTAGCTTGCATAATGTGATTTACAGCCTGTCTAACCCCAGAGAAATTATTTGTATGGGAAATTTCTAGATTGAGAAACAATTGCTTAAACCTGAAATAATCCTCATCAGAAATGTTGTACTGGATTAAACTTGCCTTTTAAGAAAAACTATTTTGTATGAAATGCTCTATGAATGAATAAACAGACTGATGACTGTATTGTATACAGATAAATCTGAAGGTGATGCACATATTTGAAATGGAAAAAGGATGGAGATACTATAGGAGATGGTAGTAAGTGTATATTTTACTTAAAAAAATTGCCAGCTTTTCAGGTTCAGTGGTTAAGACTCTGTGCTTTCAGTGAAGGAGAGTAGGTTCAATCCCTAGTCAGGGAAATAAGATTCCCCAAGCCATGGCACAACCAAAAGATTTCTTTTAAAAGTCAGTTTTCCAAAGTGGTTGTACCATTTTGCAGTCACTCGAGAAAGAAGAGTTTTCTTTCTCCAGAAAGTAAAGAGAGTATTCTTGTCAGCACTTGCTACCATCAGTAACTTAAATCTGAGCCATTCTACTGGGGGTTTTATATATTTCATTGTGATTTTCATTTGTATTTCCCTGACAAATAATAATATCAGACATCTTTTCATATGTTTATTACTCATTCACATATCCTCCCTGGTGAAGTGTTATTTTAAACCTTGTCTTTGTATTTTATTATAAGAATTCCTTATATACCCTAAACACAATTTTTTAAATCAGATATGTGTTTATCTAAATCAGGTATGAGTTTAAATCAGATATGTGTTTATGTGTAATCTGTAGTTTGTTTCTTTTTTCTTACAGTGTCTTTCAAAAAGCAGATTTTTTTTATTATATCCATTTTATCAATTTATTTTTTAATACTTTCTACTTTTTTGTGTCCTTTCTGAGAAATCTTCACCTAACCTAAAGTCAAAGATTTTCTCCAATGCTTTCTTTTGGAAGTTTCATAGACTCATCTTTTATGGATTAGGTTAGTCATCTCATTTGAGTTAATTTTTATATCTGCTGTGCAGCAAAGTTGAAATTCACTGCTTTGTATATAACTATCTACATGTTCCAGTACCATTTGTTGGAAAGACTATCCATTCTCCTTTAAATTACCTTAAGTTTGTTAACCTTTATGCTTCATTAATTCTACACTGTATCCCTGGTAGCTCAGATAGTAAAGAACCTGCCTTCAATGTGGGAGATCTCGGTTCTATCCCTAGGTTGGGAAAATCCCCTGGAGGAGGGCATGGCAACCCACTCCAGTATTGCCTGGAGAATCCCCATGGACAAAGCTGGCTAGCGTGCTGCAGTCCATGGGGTCACAAAGAGTCAGACACAATTGAGCAACAAAGCACACATTCTGAGATAATTCTTGAAATCAGGTAGTGAAAGTCATTTGATCTTGCTGTCCTTTAAAAAGTTATTTTTTTCTATTCTGGTTTCTTTTCATGTATATTTTTGAGTCAGTTTGTCACAAAAATATATAAAACACTACCCAAATTGCATTTGATTGCAATCATGATGAATCTACAGATTAACTGACAGCAAATTGATTTATTCGGGATACCAAAATTCCCAGTTTGTGATCATAGTATATTTCTCCGTTTAATTTGTTTAATTTCTCTCCAAAAGTGTTTTGAAATTTTCAGTATACAGATTTTTAATTATTTAGTAATTTAACTAACTTTAATTTGTCCCTAAATATTTTATGTTTTTTAAAATGAGTTTCCAACTGGTAGGTGCTAACATACAGACATACAATAGATTTTTGTATGTTGACTCTGCTAAAGACATCTATTGTTTCTAGTCATGTTTTGGTGGACTCCTTAGGATTTTTATCTTGATTATCATGTTATCCACAAATAAGGATGCAATTATTTCCTCTTTCCAAATTTGTCCTTTATTTTCTTTTTCTTACTTGTGCTGACTGAAATCCCCAGTACATTACTGAACAGAAGTTTTAAAATTAGACATCCTTGAGTTGATCCTAGTATTTAGTGGGAAGGCATTTGCTCTTTACCGTTACATGTGATAATAGCTGTAGGATTTTGGCTGATGTCCTTTACCAAGTTGAGGAAGCTTCCTTAGGAGTTTTTACTGTGCACCAATGACTTTGCGTGTGTGTGTGCTCAGTCACTCCGTTGTGACCAGCTCTTTTCGCCTCCATGGACTGTATGTTGCCCGCCAGGCTCCTCTGTCCATGGGATTCTCCAGGCAAGAATACTGGAGTGAGTTGCCATTTCCTTCTCCAGAGGATCTTCCCAATCCAGGGATCAAATCTAGGTCTTCTGCATTGGCAGGCAGATTCTTCACCACTGAGACACCTGGGAAGCCCAATGACTTTAAGTTTTGGCAAATAATTTTTCTCCATTTGTTGGGATGATAAAATGGTTTTTCTTTTGTTGTCTATTGACATAACAAATTACATTAATTGACTTTTACATGTTGAAACAAATTTCACATATCTGATATGAACTCTCTTTTGTCATGATATATTACTTGTATATTTCTTGAACTGATTTCATAAAATATTATGTAGGATTTTGGATTTATATTAATGAGAGATATCGGTCCTTAGTTTTATTTTATGTAAGGTCTTTGGTTTTTAATATGAGATAATGGTGGAATCTTTCATTTCTGGAAGAGTTTGTGTATAATTAATAACATCTCTTAAATATTCAGCAGAATCCATTAATAAAGCTATCTTTTAAAAAAAATCATAGCACTCTATTAAGGTTATTTTTTCTTGAATGAGCTTTGGAAGGGTGTGTCTTTCATGAAAACCACATGGCATTTTAGTTGCTTGTTTACTTGTTTGACTTCTCCATTAGCCTATTAAACATTCCTTGGGGGAAGGGGAACTGTATTTTATTTTTAAGACTTCAGATCTTAGTGTGCTATAAGGCACATAGTAAGTATTCTGTAAATATATCTTAAATAAATGAAGAGGTGGATGAATTTCCAGGGGGAGCACAAGGAGTTTCATAGGAGAAAAACAGAGGTGGATCAAGAGGTATTAAGACGAAAGAGGAAGAAGATGCCCACAAAGAAAGGACAGTCAGGAGGAGACAAGGACAGGGTTGATTAGGAAAGGCAGAGCAAACACCTTGGGATATTGAAGTAGAGGTTAAGCTGGATTAAGATAAGCTAGAACTAAGCCAAGGGATTTACTGAACTGAGGAACTTGGATATTGGTGTGTGTGCATGGGGAAGCCATCAAAGGCTTTTGAGAAGGGTAGTTCTTAGGACTGTTCTGGTCTTACAGGGGTGTTTCTGGTGGCACAATGTGGGATTCATTAGAGACAGTGGGCAAGAGATACTGAGAGCATCTCCTTCACTACTGCAATGCTATTGGTACCTTAGTGAAGACTAGTAATAGGGACTCAAGTTAGTATTGCTAAGAAGGCAAGAAAAGAAGATTTCTTTCAAAAGTAGAATTCCAAAGATTTTTTCAACTCTGTGGGTGAAAGAGATGAAGAAATGAAAGATAATACTGAGCTTGTGTGGATAATGCCATTAACTGAGATAGAGCAACAGGTGAAAGGACAAGTTTGATACCAACCAGGTTTGGGGTTTTCCTCAATCAAAAGAAATCCTTCGATAAACCAGTAGAAAGCCACCCCAAATGACCAACGCAAAGAAATAGAGGAAAACAATAGAATGGGAAAGACTAGAGATCTCGTCAAGAAAATTAGAGATACCAAGGGAACATTTCATGCAAAGATGGGGGTAATAAAGGACAGAAACGATATGGACCTAACAGAAGCAGAAGATATTTAGAAGAGGTGGCAAGAATACACAGAAAAACTATACAAAAAAGATCTTCCCAACCCAGATAACCAAGATGGTGTAATCATTCACCTAGAGCCAGACATCCTGGAATGTGAAGTCAAGTGAGCCTTAGGAAGCATCACTACAAACAAAGCTAGTGGAGGTGATGGAATTCCAGTTGATCTATTTCAAATCCTAAAAGATGATGCTGTGAAAGTGCTGCATCAATATGCCAGCAAATTGGGAAAACTCAGCAAGTGGCCATAGGACTGGAAAAGGTTGTTTTCATTACAATCCCAGAGAAAGACAGTGCCAAAAAATGTTCAACTACTGCACAGTTACACTCATTTCACATGCTAGCAAAGTAATTCTCCAAATTCTCCAAGCTAGGCTTCAATACTACATGAATCAAGAATTCCCAGATGTTCGAGATGGATTTAGAAAAGGCAGAGGAACCAGAAATCAAATTGCCAGCATCTGTTGGATCATAGGAAAAGCAAGAGAGTTCCAGAAAAACATCTACTTTTGCTTCATTGACTATGCTAAAGTCTTTGACAGTATGGAGCACAACAAACTGTGGAAAGTTCTTAAAGAGATGGGGATACCAGACCATCTTACCTGCCTTGTGAGAAACCAGTAAGAAGGTCAAAAAGAAACAGAACCGGACATAGAACATTGGACTGGTTCCAAATTGGGAAAGGAGTACGTCAAGGCTGTATATTGTCACCCTGCTTATTTAACTTCTATGCAGAGTACATCATGTAAAATGCTGAGCTGGATGAAACACAAGCTGGAATTAAGATTGCTGGGAGAAATATCAGTAACCTCAGATATGCAGATGACACCACTCTTCTGGAAGAATGCGAAGAGGAACTAAAGAGTCTCTTGATGAAAGTGAAAGAGGAGAAGGAAAAGCTATCTTAAAACTCAACATTCAGAAAACAAACATTGTGGCATCTGATCCCATCACTTCATGGCAAATAGATGGGGGAACATTGGAAACAGTGATAGACTTTATCATGGGCTCCAAAATCATTGTAGATGGTGACTGCAGGCATGAAATTAAAAGACACTTGCTCCTTGGAAGAAAAGCTATGAGAAACCTAGACAACATGTTAAGAAGCAGAGACATGACTTTGCCAAGAAAGGCCCATATAGTCAAAGCTATGGTTTTCCAGTAGTCATGTATGGATGAGAGAGTTGGACCATAAAGAAGGCTGAGAGCCAAAGAATTGATGCTTTTGAGCTGTGGTGTTGGAGAAGACTCTTGAGAGTCCCTTGGACAGCAAGGAGATCAAACAAGTCAATCCTAAAGGAAATAAGTCCTGAATATTCATTGGAAGAACTAACACTGAAGCTGAAGCTTCAATACTTTGGTCGCCTGATGCGAAGAGCCAACACATTAGAAAAGACACTGATGCTGGGAAAGATTGAGGCAGGAGTAGAAGGGGATGACCGAGGATGATATGGTTGGATGGCATCATCCACTCAAGGGACATGAGTTTAGGCAAGCTCCAGGAGATGGTGATGGACAGGGAAGCCTGGCATCCTGCAGTCCACTGTGTTGCAAAGAGTTAGACACAGCTGAGTGACTGAACAACAAGAAAGAAAAGTGAAAGTGAAAGAAAGTGCAAGTCGCTCAGTCATGTCCAACTCTTTGCAACCCTGTGGACTACACAGTTCATGGAATTCTCCAGGCCACAATACTGGAGTGGGTAACCTTTCCCTTCTCCAGAGGATCTTCCCAACCCAGGGATCGAACCCAGGTCTCCCGCATTGCAGGTGGATTCCTTACCAACTGAGCTATCAGGAAAGCCCCAACTGAACAACAACAGCCAATCAATAGAAATTGACTAAAAGACTGACAAGATATTCAGGCAAGGCTGTCCTGGGGCCCCTCCTGCAGTGGTGGGGAGGGATCAAAAGCGACAAATTACTCTTCCTTGTTTGCTGGCTCCCAGAGGGGAGGCAAGCTTTTTCTTTACATGGGATAAGGATTGGGGTGTGTCCAGTTCCTGGGCTGGAGTGGCGACTTAGGTAGATTGCCCACTCTCTTTTTAATGTTGAGTGCTGGGTGCATGGACAGTACCCTGCTTTTGCCCTGACACACAGTTTTTGCTCCAGCTCTTTAGAAGTGGTGGGCTTCCCTGTTGGCTCATTTGGTAAAGAATCTGCCTTCAAGGCAGGAGACCCAGGTTTGATCCCTGAGTTGGTAAGATCCCCTGGAGAAGGGACTGGCAACCCACTCCAGTATTCTGGCCTGGAGAATTCCATGGACAGAGGAGTCTGGCAGGCTATAGTCCATGGGATTGCAGAGAGTCTGACATGACTGAATGATTTAACATTTTACTTCAGAAGCAGTTCAGTTCAGTTCAGTTCAGTCACTCAGTCGTGTCCAACTCTTTGCAACCCCATGAGTCGCAGCACGCCAGGCCTCCCTGTCCATCACCAACTCCCAGAGTTCACTCAGACTCACGTCCATCGAGCCCATGATGCCATCCAGCCATCTCATCCTTGGTCATCCCCTTCTTCTCCTGCCCCCAATCCCTCCCCACATCAAAGTCTTTTCCAATGAGTCAACTCTTCGCATGAGGTGGCCAAAGTACTGGAGTTTCAGCTTTAGCATCATTCTTTCCAAAGAAATCCCAGGGCTGATCTCCTTCAGAATGGACTGGTTGGATCTCCTTGCAGTCCAAGGGACTCTCAAGAGTCTTCTCCAACACCACAGTTCAAAAGCATCAATTCTTCAACGCTTAGCTTTCTTCACAGTCCAACTCTCACATCCATACATGACTACTGGAAAAACCATAGCCTTGACTAGACGGACCTTAGTCAGCAAAGTAATGTCTCTGCTTTTGAATATGCTATCTAGGTTGGTCATAACTTTTCTTCCAAGGAGTGAGCGTCTTTTAATTTCATGGCTGCAATCACCATCTGCAGTGATTTTAAGCAGTAGTTCCTGTGTATGTGTGTGTGTGTGTCTTTTTGTGTCTTCTAGTCCAGAATTTGCCCCAACTGCACATGCACACAGCTATTTTTAGTTCCCTATAGTTTCTTTGTGTTTTGTAGCTTGAGGAGTGGTGTGTCCAGGTGCAAGTTTTGCAGCACTGCAGCAAAGGGTCCCAGGTCCCAGGTCTATCTCAGGTTTGCTACAGAGCAGAGTTTACCCCAACTGAATAGAGAGATTGCCTGAGCTCTAGAGAATCTAGGAAGATTTGGAGCCATGTGCACAGAAGTTAAAGTCAAAGCCAGTGAAATAAAAGAAAACAGTGGATGGGAAGAAGCCCTGGGGATGGACATAGACCTAAGGAAAAGAAAACTAGAAAAAAAAGCTGGTGAAGTTCTTACAAAAGGAAGAAGAGCCAAGAAAGCATGGAGATATGATTGTATTTCAAGAGTGAGTTTCAATAAAGTGCTAATGATGGAGGGGTGGTGTAACAAAATCATTGAGAGTCTGGAGCCATGAGTCAGAAAGATTTGCTACAGAATCTCTGTTTTGATATTTGTATAACTGTGAGCAAGTTATATTACCTTTATCTGTAGAGTGAAGGTAATCATGACATGTCTCTTAGGGCTGTTGCAAAGAATAAATTAGAAATAAAAATAAAAATGCTGCTCATTTTGTATGGCAAATAGCAAGCAATCAATATTATCTACTATGATCAATAGGAGTAAAAGATGCTTCAGGGAGGTTGAAAAGAACAAAGAAGGGGATGTAAGCTTTGCTTCTCTAGAAGGCAAAGCAAAGATTACAAACTTGTAGGATTTACTCTTGTCTGTGTGTTAGTTGCCCAATCATGTCCGACTCTTTGAGATCCCACAGACTGTAGCCCACCAGGCTCCTCTGTCCATGGGATTATCCCAGCAAGAATACTGGAATGGGTTGCATTTCCTTCCCCAGAGTATCTTCCCGACCCAGGGATCGAACTTGCATCTCTTACGTCTCCTGCATTGCCAGGCGGGTTCTTTACTGTTTGAGCTACCAGGGAAGTCTTTAGATGTGGGGTTTTTCAAGTCTTCTTGAATTACAGGCATATTTATAATCCTTATCAGTAGAATGTTTGGACAAGAGGTGTGTGTGTGTGTGTAAAAATATTTAATTCTAAATTGGTTTGATAATTTATATGAAAAGAGGCTCCAAGAAAAATATCAAGAAGGCTACTATTTCTTCTGGAAAGATTTATGGAAAAAAAGCCTCAAAGAAATGAATCAATGGCAGATACATGCTAATTTTGTTTTCTTTCATTGCTGAAAATTACTTAGTGTTATTTTATCATAGTGTATTATGCTTGTTATTTCTTTAAAATAAATAAATAATTTAGATTCTGATCACGATTTGAACTTAAGCCAGTTGGCTTATGAAACCAGCCATTAAATCAACACAGACCAGATGTTTCTGAATTTTAATGCTCAAGTGGAATGCAAAATATTAAGAATCATTTAGCACCTTGATTTATCTTGGATAGTGTACCAAATTAATGTTTAAAGAATTATCTATAGAGTTGGAAAGGAGATTGTGAAATATCAGATACAATCTCAAAAGTGTGAGCATGATTTTGAAATGTATTTTAAATGTTCTTGAATGTTAGGAAAGTCATTTTGGTAGGAATAGAGCAGCAAGTATAATAATAGAGTAGCATACACATAATATGTAACACATGCGTTATGGATTCAGATTCCCTTTGAGAGTGAATACCCATGCAGAATCCTGAACTGGTAGACAGCTTTCAGGTTTTCCACCCATTTTGTGATTTCTGCAAAGTAAACACCACTGCTTAGTTACCTCTTTTTGTTTGTGTCCACATTTATTTCAGGAGAGCTAACTGGCTGACTTTCCTTCAAGGCACCACCATCCTGCCTCCAAAACTGAAACCCCTGGTTTGATTGTTCTGGATGAAGAAGATATAAACAAAAGCTATTTTTAACTTCCTTCTTTGCTACCCTCTCCAGGCACAATCGCAGACCCTACCTTTGATTACTGATGCGGGTCTACGGTGGTCATTGAATATTACACAATCAACTGTTTACATAGCAGCCCTTTTTACAGGTTTTAAATCTTCCCAAGCTGCCAGTTTCTGAAGCAGAGCCTGCCAGCTGGCAGACAGAGAGGTGCTTGTGTTCTAGTTGATTGGGGTAATTAACAGCCCAAACTGTCAGAAGGTGACAGCAGGCAAAGACTTCTTGCCCTCAGGTCACAGCTGGGTTCCAACAACTTGCTCCTGATTTACCAGTAAAACTAATAATGTAAGTAATATTGGTATTAAATTGTAAAATCAAGGGTCAAGCTGAAATTCTGGTTTGTACCCCTTATTCACTGGCAGCAAATTAGTGATAATGTCTTGCGGTTACTGTGTCTTGTAGTGACCCTGCCCTCTTAAACGACCCCTGCAGAAATCAGCACGTGCCTGTTTGGGCAGCACTATGTGGATCTCCGTCACTTAAAGAAGCAAAGCCATTATCTTTCACTTTGAATTTTTCCACAAATATAGCTCTTAATAGGATATATATTTTTTTAATGCTTAAGAAAATCAACCATCAGACATAGCAGATCATGCTTAGAGCGAGGATGTATGTTCATAGGTATGTGTATGTATTTTTGATATAGAGTTTAGGTTTTAGTGTTGGGCGTTTGGCTGGATGCAAATATTAGATGATTAGCATTAGTAGTACTTCATTTTGCTTTGCAGTTCAGGTTGAGCTATACTCCTATTCACAGTGTTTTAATTTTCTCTGACAAGCCTACATCATAATTAGGGGTAGGGGATGCAGAGGGAGAGATTAGGTGTATCAATAGATGGGGAGAGATAGACAGACAGATAGATACAAGATATGATCATTATTATTAAAGACTCAAAATTTTAAGAGAAGGCAATGGCAACCCACTCCAGTACTCTTGACCTGGAAAATTCCATGGATGGAGGAGCCTGGTAGGCTGCAGTCCATGGAGTCGCTAAGAGTCGGAAACAACTGAGTGACTTCACTTTCACTTTTCCCTGTCATGCATTGGAGAAGGAAATGGCAACCCACTCCAGTATTCTTGCCTGGAGAATCCCAGGGACAGAGGAGCCTGGTGGGCTGCCGTCTATGGGGTCGCACGGAGTCAGACACGACTGAAGAATACAAGGCCTTGCTCATTTGAACTGAACCTTTCCTTTCCAAATTTTATTCTACTTTTCTAGCAAAGGTCACAACTGATGTTCCAGGGGATATAAACAATTACCACTTCATGTAAAAATTTTCTCTCACCCATAAATTCCAAGAGGATGTGTACCCTCATGAATTTATGACTCATCTAAAAAATAATTGTTAGATTTGTTTTGTTAATTTATTCATAAATTAAATAAAAACAACTTTGGGACTTAGAGAAATTACATGAAGATGAAAGTGTAGCTTTTCTGAAAATGAGTCTTGTGTTTGTTCATTGCTCTCACAGAGATTTTTACATGTGTTTCCAAACAAATGGGCTCCTTTGATCTACAGTCTCATCTCTGGTCTCCATCACGACGGAGAGTAAGGGTGGAAAGCCAGAATAAGAAACCCAACAGGTTATCTTGCTTAATCTCCTTGTCTTTAACACCTGAATAAAGTGAAGAACTAAGCTGAATCAAGTGAGCAAGTTTTTAAACCAACTAATTTGTTCACTACGTATTACAGCATTGTGCCAAGAACCCTGAAGAAGAAAAATAACTAAGATATGGCTTCTATTGTCTAAGAAGTTGAGTGTCAAAGTGGGGATAAAAAGATTAAATAAGTAAAAAATAAGCAATAATGTTATGATCTAAGATGTGCCATGAGGCTTGTTGGGTAAGGAGTCAGGAAGAAAAGACCAGGAGGTAGATAAGATGGGACATTTGCAGATGGGGATACATCCCCATTCCTGGAACATAGCTTGAAAGATGCATAGGTTACAGGTAGATATGCCAGATAATGTGACATTCTAAGGAGTTTTCAATTTACCCTGTGAGAATGACACACATTTGAAGGTGGATACATTGGTAGTAACATGATAATAGTAATATTTTAGGAAGGTTATTTTAGGAAAAATTTTGAGGAAAACTTACTGGAACAGTGAGTCTCAAAATGAATTTTTTCTTGAACTTGAGAAGTTATCTCACTCTGATCATGGTAAGGTGGTTGTCATGGGTCCTAGGGGTGCTTCTTGCTGGCTGTTGAAATCACTGATGTAGAGGAAGAAGAAGTTTCCATTACAGGCTAAAGTTAAGCACTCTACCAGAGGAAGAACGGCAGAAGGATCCTAACTAGAGGGTGGGGAAAGTGGGAAACTGGAATAAAATTCAAAGGATGAGCATAAGTCACTTGAAAGAAGGAAACAGCTCAAATCTGAGAAGAGTGTAGAAGATGGAATAGAAACCTGAAATTTGCAGCGATGAGTAGACACATGGAGATTGTTATAGCTGTTCAATGATGGATGATCTGGTTCTTTGATACAGTTGCTGTGCTGCTGCTAAGTCACTTCAGTTGTGTCCGACTCTGTGCGACCCCGTAGCCGGCAGCCCACCAAGGCTTCCCCGTCCCTGGGATTCTCCAGGCAAGAACACTGGAGTGGGTTACCGCTTCCTTCTCCAATGCATGAAAGGGAAAAGTGGAAGTGAAGTCGCTCAGTCGTGTCCAACTCTTAGCGACCCCATGGACTGCAGCCCACCAGGCTCCTCCATCCATGGGATTTTCCAGGCAAGAGTACTGGAGTGGGTTGCCATTGCCTTCTCCATCTTTGATACAGTATATACTCTTAATCATTTTATGCCACTTGGAGAACCAATCAGAACCTGCTAAGGTATATTCATGGAATTACTCTCCAATGGCCATATTCTCCCCATGAAATTCTACAGCCAGATTATGAATGGCCTTGAAGAACCTGATGGGTCACCCAGTGGTTTTCAGCAGCAGAAGGATGCATTAGCACTTTTAGAAGATCCCTTGGAAGAACAGAGGGGATAGTATTACAGAGGCATCAACAGATGTGTGAAGATCTTTTGGGAGCGTAATGGGACCCGGATAGGAAATGGTAGTTCAAAAGTCAACCTACATGGTAGCAGTAGTAGATACAGGGAAGGAGATATGAAGTGGGTAGGACTTCCTCACTCCTCCCACTCACCCGCCGATGTGTGTGTGAGGTAGAGGGGGGCAATGAAAGAAAAGGCTTTTGGCTTGGGCGGCTAGTTGGTTGGTGGTACACTAATCACTGAATAAGCCAGTTAATGATAATTTATAGAAAAAGCCAGAACATAAATTTTTGGTGTCTTGACAAAATATTTAGTGTCATGTACATGATGATTTAGGCCATCATCGGGAGCCAAGGTAGCTTAATTATAAGATGTTAACATTTAGTAGATAACTCTATCAGGTCATAAAGTTTATTTTGGCCTGAGATGTTTTCCCTAACAGCGTCACTTAATAATAGAACATAGAGGGACAGACCAACCACAGACGTCTGCTTGAATCCCACAGTCTGCAAACTGTCTTTCACATCTCTACTCTCCTAATGCCTTGTTAGTTCACAATCCCCAATAATACCTCTCCCTTGAGGATCTCTGTGAAAGTTTATTGGGAATTTCTTTTTGCAGAATTAGAATTGCCCAATATTTTGTTAATTTTGTGTTTGACAAACATGTCACAATACATGTCAGCTTCTACCAGTAGGCTAAAGAGGCAGTTTTCTACTTAAAAAGCTAGGCTTTCAGTCACCACTCATTGGCACTTATCAAATACAATATTTGTTTATCTCACAGTTTATTAAGAACATTCATGTCTTTGTGACTCAGACTAGACTATTGTAATTTGCTTTTTATTTGGCTTGCTGAGAAAATGTAGTAGGTAAAGAAGATAATTGCTCAGCTATTTAATGTGCTTTCATATAGAGCAGTGGTTCTCAATAGTTAAATAATAAGATTTCTTTATATTACTTTTTATATTCTCTAAATATTTCAAGTTTTAAAAAAATTCTATTAAACTTCATTGCCAAGTTACAACTTATTTTATATCAGAGTTTATATCAGATTAGCACAAAATTACCAATACTGCCAGACTCCATAAGATTCCAATCTAAATTAAAGGAACATGACATTAGAGTTAGTCTGTGAAACTTCATCTTAGGTAAACATAATATTTCAATTAAAAAATAATAGCAATGATTCACCAACTTTTACCAGTTAGGATCCAATTTTCTTGAATTAAAAAGGCTCAAAATAACAGTGGCTTAAAATAATTTATTTCTCTTTTACCTAACTTCTTAAAGTAAGGACTCTGAGGCTGGTGTGCAACTCTGTTCCACGCAGCTTGGAGGGAACCATACTCACCCCACTATCAGCCCTAGGCATGGTAGGCTGATAGCCCTCTTCAAAGATATCATGCCCTGGAATGTCCCTGGCAGTCCAGTGGTCAGGACTCCACTTCTACTGTAGGGGGCATTGGCTTGATTCTTGATCAGGGAACTAAGATCCAACCTGCTGTGTGATAGAGCTAAAATTTTAAAAATAAATAAATGAATAAACCAAAAACAAAGATCACACCATAACCAGGAACCGTAAATGTTACTTTATTTGGGAAGAGAGTCTTTGCAGACATGGTTAAGCAAAGGAGATGGGGGAGATTATGTGGGATTAAGGTCGGTCCCAACTGTTATTGGGCTTCCCAGGCAAAGAATCTACCACCGATGCAAGAGATGCAGATTTGATCCCTGGGTCGGGAAGATACCTTGGAGAATGCCAGCACACATATCCTTATAAATGGAGGCAGAGGGAGATCACACACACACACACACACACACACACACACACACACACACACACACACACACGAGAAGGTGATGCAAAAACAGAGATTCGAAGATGCTGGCCTTGGAAGTTGGAGTAATATGGCCACAGCACAAGAATTCCATTCTAAATTTTAAATTCACAGAGTGAACCCTTCCCTAGGCCCCTGGAAGGAGCATGGATCCAGACACCTTGATTGGATTTCTGGTCTCAGAACTGGGAGAGAATCCGTTTCCCTTGTTTGAAGTCATCAAGTTTATGATGTGTAATTTGTTACAGCAGACACAGAATACAAGTACACTAGAATTTGGTATATATTTTTGTGGTTCAAGATAAGCAAACCTCTCATTCATCTTCTAACTAAGGATGTGTAGAAAGAGAAATGTATGCATTCATTGACTCACTTATTTGTTCAACAATATACATGGAGAAACTGTTATATGCCAGGCACTGTTCCGGTTGTTTGGAATGCACCAATGGAAAACGAAAAGACTCCTTTCTTCTTTTAGAAGGAGAAGATCAATGAAGATAAATCATTAAAAGGAAATTAAATGTCATAATAGAAGGTGAAAGATTCAATGGAAAAAAGTAAACATATCCCGAAGTAAAAAGAATTGATAGGGTCATTTAAAAGTTGGTCAAGTTACAGTTTAAAATAGGTTGGTCATGGTCAGTCTCACATCATTGAAATGGTGGGATTTGAGAGGGTGAAATCAGCCAGAAGAGCTCTCCAGGAAGAAGAAATATCTAGAGTGAGGATTCTGATATATGAAAATGCCTTATGTGTTTTGGGAACAGTGAAGAGGCCAGCGTGGTGACGGAGGACAGTAGCAATGGCAGATGAAGTCAGAATGGGGACAATCAAGCGTGATCCTACAAGTTATAATAAGGTTTTTAATTATTCAAATAGGCAGTTATTGGAAGGCATAAGCTGAAAAGTGACATGATATGATTTAATTATTACAAGGATCATTCCAGCTGCCCTGTTGAGGATAGATTGTAGGAGACCTGGGATAGCCACCGAGAGACCTTTTAAGGGGATTATTGTAGTGATCTGGGCAAAACAGAACAGAGGTTCAGATTAGAGCAATACAGATAGAGGGAAATGATTGATTTCTAGAATTATCTTGAAGATGAAACAAACAGAATTTCCAACTGATTGAATAGGAGGCCGAGGGTAAAGAAGAGAAATGAAAGGTGACCCCAAGGATTTGAGGTTGACCAACTAAAAGGTTGACAATATTATCAAGTGAGATAGGAATGCTATAGATGAAGGAAGGTTTTGGTTGTGGGGAGGATAGTAGGTGGCCAGGGAAAGGCCAGGGTTTACACACTGTTGGAACTATCAACCACCTACATAGGACTGTGAAGTGTTCATTTGAGGTCTACCAGGGAGTGCTCCAGTCAGATTTCTGCTTCCTGAATCACAAAGTAGCTTATTTCAAACCAGTACTCTTACCAAGGGGCTTCCCAGGTGGTGCTAGTGGTAAAGAACCTGCCTGCCAGTGCAGAAGACAGAGAGAGACAGGTTTGATCCCTGAGTGGAGAAGATCCCCTGGAGGAGGGCATGGTAACCCATTCCAATATTCTTGCCTACAGAATCCCATGGACAGAGGTGCCTGGTGGGCTACAGTCTATGGTGTTGCAAAGAGTTAGACATGACTGAAGTGACAGCATGCATGCAGGCACTCTTACCAAGAATACCTAGAGAAATCTGGACAAAATTTAAAAATTAATTGTTTGAAGATATATGCAAGCTCCCAAAGCAGCAAAGGTTTGAGAGGATTCTTCAGACAGAAGTTAAATGATCTAGATGGGAGATACACTAAAATATTAGAAACAGTGGGTTTTGACATGCTTTCTGAGAATTGTTCAGAAGAGGGGAGAAAAGAAAAGAGATGGTAGTTGGCAAAGTAAGTGGGTTCAACAGGAAGATTCTTTTAAAAATGGATAAAATAAAATGTAAATTGGTATATCCCCTATGGTGAACAGCATGGAGATTCCTTGAAAAACTAAAATTAGAACTAACATATGACCCAGCAATCCTACTCCTGGGCAAGCCCATCTTTTTATTCAGAAAAAATAAAAACTAATATGAAAAGATAATGCTATTGATGCCCATAGCAGTACCATTTACCATAGGCAAGACATGGAGCAACCTAAGATAAAGATATGATAAAGATATGGAATAAATGTACAATGGAATATTATTCAGCCATAAAAAAGAATGAAATATGCCATTTGCAGCAATATGGATGGACCTAAAGATTATCATACTAAGTGAAGTAGTTCAGACAGAGAAAGACAAATATCAGATCACTTATCTGTGGAATCTAAGGAACATGATATAAACGAACTTAGAAAAGAGAAACAGACTCACAGACACAGAAAAAAGCTTGTGGTTGCCAGAGGGTAGAGAGGGGGAGGGATAAACGTATGGAGTGGAGTTTGGGATTAACATATACACTCTACTATAAAATAAACAGAGGCCTACTGTATACATAGCATAGCAGAGGGAAATATACTCAGTATCTTATAAGAGCCTATAGTGGAAAATAATCTGAAAAAGAATATATATTATATACGTATCATGTGTATGTGTGTGCTTAGTCATTCAGTCATCTCTGACTCTTTGGAACCCCATGGACTGCAGCCCTCTAGGCTCCTCTGTCAACGGGATCCTCCAGGCAAGAATACTGGAGTGGGTTGCCATTCCCTTCATTATAGTATCTTCCCAATCCAGGGATCAAACTTGGGTCTCCTGCATTGCAGACAGATTCTTTACCCTCTGAGCCACCAGGGATGCCTGTATGTATTATGTATATATATTAATAACTAACATGACATTGTAAATCAACTATACTTCAATAAAATAAATAAATAAATATGGACGAAATACAGTCATGCTAGTATGCTTTTGAAAATGAAAAGGAAAAGTGTTTCTTGTTTTAGAACAGTTGCTGCTGCTGCTGCTAAGTCGATTCAGTCGTGTCCGACACTGTGCGACCCCACAGATGGCAGCCCACGAGGCTCCCCGTCCCTGGGATTCTCCGGGCAAGAGTCCTGGAGTGGGTTGCCATTGTCTTCTCCATAAGAACAATTGAGGGGAGGATAACTAGAATGTAGTCCTGCAGAGGGCAGGGGGAGTGGGATGCCTGTCCATGTGGAGCAAATGGCCAGAATGACAGACATTAAGGAGGTTCTTGAGTGCTGCCCACAACAGTTTCCTTCACATCAAGGGCCAGAACTTCAACACGTGATCACATCTACTGACTGGAAGAGAGATGGAGAGCTTTGATCCTCATTTTCATTGGCTATCTGCCTCTGCCCAGCTTTTTTTTTTTAATTATTAAGAAGGAGCAGCAGACATAAGTTTAAGTGGGGAGGAATAAAGGGAGCAGCAGAATTCTCCGACACACTGACATTTTCTCAATGAAAAGAATAAATGCAAAAATATTTATTTCATCATATCTAGTTCCTTTTTTCAGAGGGACCTATATTATATGTTTTTAAATGGCCATTGACACAAATTTCATTTAAATTTATCCTGAATTGAGTCGTAATCATCTTATTCAGAAAGGTTAACATTGTTTGAGTTAAGTAGAGTGGTATATATATTTTATAGAAGTTTATTGCTTTATTTCAAAGTTTTTTTTAAAATTCTATTTTGAGTTTAAGGATGCTTATAATTTTCCTCTTCAGAATAGATCTTCACACAATTTTAAAGAAAACTTTCTCAAAATATGAAAAGAAAGACTGACTCCACTTTGTGTTTGAATGATGGAAAACAAAAAGAAGTTCTCTACAGACTAGTCTCCAAGGCGGAGAATGGAGTGGAGTGGTATGAGCTACAACAACATTTTAACAAACTTTGAATAGAAAAACTGCACTATTTATCAGGAAGGATACTTTTCTGTATTTTTGTGAATATTCAGCTGTAACAATCATGATTTGTCTGGCTCATTTAGAATCATAGATCTTTTGAGAGTAAGAAAGATTCCCCCAGAGAGAGATGAATCAACTCTTGTGCATTTGTAAGGAATGAATCCCAATTCCTCCAATTCCTTCTTGTTTCTGGGTTTTTTTTTTTTTTTTCCTTCCCCAAAATTGTATAAATGAGGAAGTATTGCCAAGGGCCTATTAGTAATGGTTATTTCCTGATTGCAGCGGGAAGCATCCTGCATGTTTAAATAAATATTGTTAACTCTGACCTCTCACTTTGCCAGGACTGATAAGGCCATTGTTTGGCCTGTGTGGAGCGCATACAGTATACATAGCGTGGAGAACAGCAGGAAAACAGGAAACAATAAATCAGAAATTAGAGCCCTGATTGTTGTAGCTAATTACATCAGGCTTCTGCTTAATTTCTCACTCTGTCATTCTAACCTGATTTTCTTGCCAACAGACTTTGCAAATTGCTGGTGTCACGTACATTCAGCAAACAATAATCCTTAGTTACTGTGACTGACAAATGAATGAGCAGGAGAAGATAGTTTATTATGCAAAGATGAACAGAGACATTCACCAGATACCTGCCTGGATGCTCTTTTAATTCACTTACCTAGATGTGCTGCATGATACATTTCTCCAGGAGCAGAGATTTTGGCATCAAGACAGCTTAATTAGATTTGTGGCTTGGTTTGATAATACTGAGCAAGAAGAAAAGATGGTCCTATAAAAGGAAGGGAGGGAAGAGATTGGCTTGGACAAAGAAAGAGATAAAGTGGTAACTTAGCTATTTAAGTCAAATCTGAAAATAATATGTTTAGGGTGAGTGAGATTAGTCAGCACATTATTGAATGCTAATCTTGTCTACACATGAATTTGGTGAGCTAACGTTAGCATTTTCAACTCATTATGGTCTGATGACTGAAATTCTAAATCACATGTGTTAAGGAAGAATGATAAAAATGGATATTCTTATTCAAAATTAATTGTTGGATAACTCCCAGATGCTATTTCTGCATGTAGATTATGCACATCAATTCAGTTTTCCAGGATCCCAGTCTGGTGTGGTTTATACAGTCTAAAATCAACTTTCCTTTCCTTTAATGATTTTACAAAATTTACATGGCTTCCATACTTTAAATAACTTTGCTACAGCCACTGAAGACAGAATAAGAAGATGTAATTGAGGAGAATTTCACTCGTTATTTAATATATTTTCATATTCTGGGTATATTTTCTATCTTTGTGGGAGTGTTTACTTATTAGATCATCCAACTGCTGACAGGAAGCAGAGCTGGCAACCAGCTTCACCCAGGTTTTTTGCTTCTTTGGTGCTTAATAAAAAATCACATTATTTTGTTTAACTGAAAGTACCGTGCATGCTAGTTATTTAGAATGAAACTGTTTTTCAGTTTAAAATTGGATTTACTTCATCGTTCCATTTCCCATGGGCTCTTCTTTTGCTGCTGTCTTGCTTTTGTGTCATTTTCAGGGAAAGGGAAAGTGAACTCCACATAGGGAAGTGGGGAGATCATGACAGACCCTTCCCCAAGTCACAAAGGATGGGGTAGAGTCATGGGGTGCCAGTCTTGGAAAGCACTGTTCCACTTGGGAAAGCAAGAGGTCAGAGTTAACTATTTATTTAAATATGAAGGTGAAGTTTTACATTCCAATGATGAAGTTGGCCAATTAAGCAGCCTGGAAATTGGTTGAAGGGCCAAAAAATAGAGTAGAGTGAGCTAACGTTGGTGCTGACCCAGAGAAGAGAGGAAGAGGACTATTTCATTCTAAGTGTCTTTGAATAATTCTGTACAACATGTTTAAACCTCTCTAACACCCAAGCTGACTTTCTAAGGGTCTTTCTTATATATTTTTTCTTTTACCTATACTCCCAGGCAAATTTTATAAATAAATGTTAAACACCCATTGTGTGACTGTTGTACCCTGCCGGGGAGAAAGCTTAATATAGGAGAAATGTGTCACAAAGTCATTGCTCTCAACAACAGCTTAAGAAGCCACATTTGAATTTATAAAACATACAATAAATAACACAAACCAGAACATAATCTTCTACATACCTAAATGTGTGGCATTGACAGGGCTGTGGAAATAATAGAAATCAAAGTTTTCAGAGGAGATAATGGAGAGAATAGATAATTTGGCAAGAACTTGGAAGGATAAGTAGCATTTGGAGAGCTAGAGAGGAAGGAGGGGTTATTTTAAGTAGGGCAATTTTTTTTTAATTTAATTGAAATATAGTTGATTTACAATGTGTTAATTACTGCTGTACAGCAAAGTGAATTAGTTACACACACACACACATATAGACTCTTTTTAATATTCTTTTCCATTATGGTTTATCATAGGATATTGAATATAGTTCCCTGTGCTATACAGTAGGACCTTGTTGTTTGTCTACTCTACATATGAAAGCTTGCATCTGCTAACCACAACCTCCCTCCCCATTCCTTCCCCAGCACCCCCTCCCTTGGCCACCAGCAGTCTGCTGTCTACATCTGAGATTCTGTTTCTGTTCCACAGACAGGCTCAATTGTGTCATATCTTAGAGTCCACATATAAGTAATATCATGTGTTATTTGTCTTTCTCTTTCTGACTTACTTCACTAAGTATGACAATCTCTAGTTGTATTCATGTTGCTGCCAATGGCATTATTTTGTTCTCTTTTTATGGCTGAGCAATATTTCATTGTATATATGTACTATATCTCCTCTATCCATTCATCTGTCAATGGACATTTGTTTAATTGTCTTGGCTACTGTATATAATGCTAAATGAAGAAACTCTATTAGAAGTGGGGAAAAGCGTAGTAAACTGGAAATAGGGAAATGAGTGGTAAGAAGGGGTGGGGATTGTGGTTGGATGGATAGAAAAGGTGAGCCAGATACTGAGCATCATGGGAAGGGTTTAGACTTAGTGTGATAGGTAATGAGACTTCTCAGGGATCCCATATTAGGGAGATGAGAGACTAGGACCAGAGTACCAAATTAGAAGACTATTCAGAGAATCCAAGTTTGATGTGATCAGGGTCTAGTCCAGGTGGTGACAGTGAGAGAGAAAAGAAAAACATGAATTTGAAAGCTATTTGAAAGCAGAGATGGGCAGACAGGATGAGATTCTGTGAAGAAGACAAAGGGGAAGGTGGAGTCAAAAATGACCAAGTTCTCTTTTGGTCTTAGCTGCCATGAATCTTCCAGATGCTTCATTCCTTATTGGTTGCATACCTGCGTATTAGCACAGACACACCAATTTGTCTGCGGACAGTGGGTGTGAAGACCATGTGAAATGCATCACACCTAGAAAGAAGTGTTGAGGGGTATGCGACAACCTGATGAAACATTATCAAACGCTACCCTTTGAATACCAGAAACAGTACCATACTCGGGGCAGGGGAAGGAACTACAAATAACGGCGCCTCTCAGCTGGAGATGTTTCTTAGTCTCCATGCCTCCTTATCAACTACGGTCAATTCTAGTTTTCAGTGTGCCCCAAGACTCTGGTTCTTGCACCTGCTCTGCTTGGGTTTAGCAAATTCGCTTGTTGACTTGTATGTGAGTAGCCTGTCTCTCACTCAGCTTTTGTTTTAAAGGGTAGGCTTTGGAGTCCAGGGTCTGACTTCATGCCACTCTCTTGTGATTGGCTTTGCAGCTTTTGAGTTACCAGTCTCCATCAGAAGGGAATAAGCATTCCAGAACAGTCTTTAGATAATCTTTCATTTTCTCTCACGTCTTTGACTCCCAAACCTATAGATTAGGTATAAAAGGCTGATACTTCTGCTCATCACTTCTTTTTTCTTTGTTTTTTTCTTTTTGCTTTTACTCCCTTCATCCTCACTGCCAGATGGCTTAGGGCCAAAAACCAAAGTGAAAGCATTTGCTCTCTTTGCATTTGTTTCTATGACAATTTCAGACTTTCGTGCAACAGAAAAGCATCTAAGTGTGATTGTATGACTTGATTATTTGATGTGAATACAATACGGAGCTCAACATAGATCCTTATCCAAGACAGTTCATATTAACCCAGATTCCATTTGGAATTACAGGGAGATTCTGAAGATTCAGATCATTAGCCAAAGGAGAGCCAAGCGTACCACCTTTGATCATAATAGGAGTGGTCCTTTCCAATTAAACCAAGACAAAATTTGAGGTTGAATTTTGTAGATGAGCCAGTCAGAGTTTTATGGAACCCAAGGCTTTGTTTGTGGTGGTGTTTAGTTTGAAGCTGAGACTTAAGGTAAGTCATCAATTCGGTTTTATTTTTTTATCTTTTGTAAAAGCCAGTGTTCGCAGAACTTGGGTCAAGATCAATGTATTGGGTGAAACTTTGAATGTAGAATGACAGTGGGTCAAGGCTGGCCAGATTGACATTCCGGGAAAACTTGTTTTACTTCTCCTTTCCTCATAGACTTTGAAACATTCTGTCTGTATGCAACTTTCATCAGTGAAGTCTTTGCTATAAATGAGGTACACTGTAATAGTTCAAAATTTTTATTTTAATCATGAGTCCCAGAATACGTAACTTTTGAAAGGGCCTAAGAATCTCCCCTTGTTCTTTTTTTAAAAAACATAATTGTAATATTCTTGCTTTCTTAGACCCTGATGACACCATAAATGAGAATGTAACTAGGGTCATATGCAGCTCATTACTGGAGCTCCAGCACACCTGTGCTGCACCATGTCTGTAAAAGACTGGGCTGACTGCCCGAGGAAGCACCTATGAATGAGATTGCTTCAGGCAAGATCCCTCTCAGGAGGAATATTGCTTTCTCTTAAAAAAAAAAAAATTAGTTCTATGAGTTTCTTCCTATAAGACCATAAGAACAGAAAGAAAAAAGCTAATAGGAGAAAAGAACAGTTTTACTAAAATATGCTTAATCCTCCTCATTAAAAAATATTAACAAGAATTGCAACCTTTGTTTTTGCTGACTTACTCCATGAGGGGAAAAAAAACCCAAAACCAACCAAAAAAACTCAATTTTAAATGTTGTGTCTGGAGACGTTAAAAGCATAAATGTTAGTAGTAGAGGTTCAGCTGAGGACTCTGGGGGCCTGCAGGACTCCATTCAATGGCTGCATCAACCACCTTCTGACCCCCACTTTGTACCCCCACTAGCCTTGCCATTTAAACAAAGCAGTGTACATGCTATGTACATAGGCTTAACAAAAATTACTAAAGGAAGTTAATTTCTGATCAGATTGTTACCGCAGAATCTTTTCTAGATAGGAATTCCAAAGCCATCACAGTCTAGAAAGGCAAACTCAAACTCAAAATGTAGGTCCCTCGTGGGATGCTGGGAACGGCAATCTTTATTGATAACCTGTTCTTGCTGGTTCCCAGCCAGGCTTTCTTCACTGTCCTCATCTTCCAACTAACAAAAGCCCACTCTTGCCCAAGGGGGCACACCCAGCCACCAGATCACCTTCCTGGCCTCTCTTGCTGTTAACAGATGTCATGCGACCCAATTATAGCACAGGAGAAGTTAACAGATACTTTTAGGCTTCTTCAAAAATTATTTCAAAAGAGGTAACTGACTTTTCTCTTTCTCTTTTTCATACCTAGACAAAAAATATAATGGTAAAAGTGGAGTAGTCACCTTGTGATCAGAAGTGAAGGGCTGCTGCTGCTGCTGCTAAGTCGCTTCAGTCGTGTCCGACTCTGTGCGACCCCACAGACGGCAGCCCACCAGGCTCCCCCTTCCCCCGGATTCTCCAGGCAAGGACACTGGAGTGGGTTGCCATTTCCTTCTCCAGTGCATGAAAGTGAAAAGTGAAAGTGAAGTCGCTCAGTTGTGTCCGACTCAGCGACCCCAGGGACTGCAGCCCACCAGGCTCCTCCGCCCATGGGATTCTCCAGGCAAGAGTACTGGAGTGGGGTGCCGTGAGGGACAAAACACCTGCTGAAGCTGGCTGGAGAAGAAGACAGAAGAGGCTCAGGTCCCTGAAAGCAACTCGAGTCAAAACCAGAAAGCCCTCAAACCTGTTCCAGAAAGGTGTAGTCTCAGAACTGATTTTTTTTTTTTTCAGTTTCATGTCATATTACCAGAATGATAAAAAGCAATTCTGCATGTGTTTATATGGAAGTACTAAATCTGTTCTTGGGATAAGACTATTAGGATTTATTGTGTACTTTTTAGATGTCAGATACTTGTTCTTACAGACTTCCCAGGTGGTGCCAGTGGTAAAGAATTTGCCTGCCAATGCAGGAGACAGAATAGACGCAGTTTGATCCCTGGGTCGTGAGATCCCCTGGAGTAGGAAATGGCAACCCACTCCAATATTACTTGCCTAGAGAATTCCACAGACAGAGAAGCCTGGCAGGCTACAGCCCATGGGGTGGAGAAGAGTCAGACACGACTCAGTAACTAAACAACAAACCCATCTCTGGATCTCTCCAGAGCACAAGGAATTTTAAGACAACATGGGCTGTACTAGCGATTTAGTGATGATAAGATGCCTTGAAAATGCAAAGCTACACAATTTAAATAAAGGTCAAGAATGGAGAAAACATGGGGAAAATCAAGCCTGGGAACAAGTTAGGAATAATTCCAGGAAAAGCTCAAGAGGCCAGGGCTCCCAGTACAGGCTTGTTTTGCACAGCAGCTAAGTCAATAGACCACCCTTAGAAGGGAAGGCTGTCTGAGGGACCCTGTGAACTTCGCATTGACTAAACACAAACTAATTCGGTACAGGTGTTTCTTTTGTATGCAGAGTGAGAACATTCTAGTGTCCTACTGTAGCCTTCCTTCTCCTGAGGTGGTCTGTGCTGAGGAAACACGAGGCTGTCATCTAAAACCTGTCAGGGTACCAGCTGGGTGTAAGCAGCTTGAGCCTTGTATGCTGACGTATGTTTGGTATTTTGAATACATTGAGAAGGGGTGTAAAATACTCAAGAAATATTTCAGAAGGATGAGAAGTTTTGCAGATCCATATTTCCTTATCCCCAAATCTCAAGGTCTCATGTGTTTCAGAATTTTGATTCTTTCTCTTTTTTTTGACTGTAGGGATCTGTCTTCCTACCTATATATCTACCATCTATCAATCACCTATTAACACCACCAGTGGAAACTAAGGCATCACTGTCTAAGCCAACACATTATCATCTTTGCCACATGAAAAAAGAGTGATATGAGTGGCACAAATAAACATAAATCATAAATAATCTCACATCAGGTCAAACTTCACTTGTAATTGATTTATTAAAACTTTGTTTTTGCTTTAAGAATCTGGCTCTGGCATATCATTATTGCAGAAAGGAGATTGGGATCTCTCCAAAAAATACAATTCTGAAGCTGAAATTGGAAACTTAGCCTTGTGTAGAGCAGCATGCCTTATGGTCTGCACTACATAATTTTTTGGGGGAAGCCTGTCTATTTAGATGGGGATTATAATTATAATTTAATGACTACAATTTATTTAGCTCACTATTAAATAATTTGGTGATTTTTCTTAATCTGAAATCCATGAACCCATATATAAGCTCCTGGGGGAACGTGAGCCCACTTAACTACTGACATAGTATGCACAGTCCTGTGTACATGTGCATTTTTCCAGGGAGATGGTCCATTCCTTGCCCCGCCCCCTAAAATCTCCAAGCATTCTCAGAGAAAAATCCAAAACTTCTGCTTTAGGTCACTAAAACAGATGTTAATGACGATAGTTTAAAAGATACCATTAAAAGGTTAATGACGATATTAGTACTTTTGTAACACATTTCAAGCTCTTTACCATGGCCAGATCCCCCACCTCCTCCCCCTTTCACTGGGCGCTAACCCCACAGTCATCTCTGTTTCTCATCTTCATTAAACCTGTCCTGTCTGCAATGCTTTTGTACTAGTTGCTGCACTGCCTGGTGCCCTTCCCAAGATCTTCTCAAGGCTGGATGCTGTTTGTCATTTAAATCTCAGCTCAAATGCCACCTCTTCCAGGAAGCTTTCTGTGACTATTTAATCAAAAATCACTCCTCCCTTCCTCTCCACTGCATTGTTCTGCTTTATTTTCTTCCTGATTCTCATTGTTACAACTTGCACGGGTAGACATGGTTGCCTCAGGGTACTTATATTTTAACGGAAATAATCTTGCTTATATATATATTGACTTTCTGATCCCCCACCCTAGAATGTAGCTTCACTCTATCCTGTATGCCTAGAATACTTATTGCCTTTTAGCAGGCCACCCATGAGTATTTGTAGAATGAAAGGATAAGTGAATTAATTACACTCATTCCAGTAGTAATGATGTTTACTGTAGAAAATAGAAACTTGGTAGGTAACAGTTACAAGTTACTGTGTTAACCAGGGCAGGTTACTTAAACTCTTTAAACTTGTTCTCCTAATCAGTAAATTAAACACAGTAGCACTCACCTTGCAAGTTTACTGTGATATTTAAATGATTTACTGCCTTTAAAATACTTGGTACATTAGAATATGCTTGTTAAATATTGTTGTCATTATTATTGCCGTCTTACAAAAATTAGAAAATGACTTAAAATGACACAAAAGGCATACATATTCAACAAAATTAAAATAGTTAAATACACAGTATATTTAATACAACATAATATAGTACATACATTTAATAGTTAAAATACATTAGTTAATATATATGAAATCTAAAAAACAAACTAGTAAATGAAACAAAAAAGAAGCAGACTCATAGAGAAAAAAAAAAAACAAACTAGTGGTTACCAGTGGGGACAGGGTGTAGGGAGGACTAGAGGATAAGAAAAAAAGTATTATTATGGGATTACAGAAAATCATTTGTATGAAATTTTTGAAAACTGTAAAGCACTATAGAATTTAAGGAACCTTTCATTCAATAAAAAGATTTAAGAAAACATCATTTTGAAAATTAAAATACATTAGCTAGGATTCCAGATGAAATTATTTAACACAGTGTCATGGTTATGTAAGTTTCAATATTGAAATGTAAAACCCTAAGAATTTTGGATTTGACTATAGAACATAAAACCATTTTAGCGATTTAAGCGCTAATTTTTTTAAAGATTAAATTCGGATTTTAATTTTTAAGAGTCAATAACATTTTAAAATTAAATACATGCTTTTTATTTTATACTGATACAATACATAAGCAGAATGCCAAGTAGTTAATCTTCATAATATCTAAAATGCTCCAGAATTTAACATTAGTAATTCTCTAGAGAATTTGTATATCTTGAGTATTCATTTATCTTTATAAAAGAAACACGCTAGAATATGCTGGCTGACTAGATACATGGAAAACATGATTTGAGGTTTCTACTCCCTGAAACTAATTTTATTTTGGAGAATTTTGCTATTACCCTGCCCGAGTAGAGTTAATGAGGAATTTTTCCATCTACTTAGCTCTAGCTAAAAGATTATTTCCACTTCAAATAGTATTTTCTCATTAAAGCTTTTGTCGACTAGTTCTCTATCTCATTATGCTGAAAAATGTGGTTATAAATCAAATTTCTGAAACTACTGCTTGTGTCCTAATCCAGTTCATTAAGTATCACACCCTAAATATTTCTTTTCTTTGGTTTTCCTTCTAGCAGTCCCTGCTCCAAGCTTCTTTATCTCAATTCTGAAGGAACTATTTTATAGCTTAATAATAGTTTAGAACTGAAATATTCATAGTCCCTAGAAATCATCTAGTCCAATTCTCCACATTTAAAAATGAAGAAACAAGCCCAGAAAGGAAGACATGTCCCAGATCATCCAGTGAATTAATGGAAGAGCAGAAGATATCTGACTTTCTGAGCTCTCCAACCACTAAATCCCCAAGTGGCAGTCACCCCCTAATGAGCTCAGCACAGGCTGTGGATGGGAGTAACTTCTTAGGTAAAAAGTCATCATCACGATTGCTCTTAGGTTGTCAGCGTTTCTTGGAGCCATCAGAAAAATACTGCCCTAGAAAAGGGGAGCCAATGCAGAGAAAAATGTTTTCAAATGGAGATAAATTCTCTAGGGTCTTGTCCTGCCCTTCTCGCGATGCTTCTTTGCTGTGTGAAATTCTGGGTTAGCCCGAGGTGTGTAATTATGTTCCTGCTTTAAATATTTTTTCTTCTTTCCTCTCCTATGAAAAACGTTGTTACCCTTGGATAAAGTCTAACAGGGACGGGACGTGAGATGGCTTAACAAATACATCCGGTTAAGCAGACTGTCTTTTCATAAATTTCATTTTAAAAACTGAGTCAATTATTTGGATAAGAAGTATAAAGAAAATGTCAAAAGCTGTTCTTCTAAAGCAACCAGAAGATTAAAATAAGAATTCCACTTTTACATAGATTGTGCAATAAGTCGACTCTAAATTGTTGTACCCATCCTGATAATACCTAATCCTTTGCTTCTTTAAAAAAAAAAAAGGGGGCAAGCAGAATAAACTAACAAAAACACAGGGCTTTCCATGAGTATCTGCAGAAGTCCTAGTAAAATGCTGCAAGTATATTGAAATACACCATTGACATTGTGTAAATCTTCCGTGTTTGTTCTCAGAATTTACGCCATCCTTTAAACCAGGGATTGTAATCTTAGTTTGCACACTCCGAAGGCAGATAAGATTCCAAGCATTTCTAAAATAGTTGGTATAATTTATTGTCACTGCAGCACAGTCAGATTTAAACTCTTCTGGACTCCGATGCCACGGAACAGCTATGCAAAGTTCAAAGGGGTAGGTCTACACGTACGATTAAGTTATCGCTAATGGAAGGACTATAACCCTTGCTGTGCTCTGCCTGCTCCCGGTGTTCCAAAGATTATGTGACACCCCAAAAGCCTTCAGATACCGAGTATGCATATTTTATTGTGTAAATCACAGGTGTCAAAGTAAAACACATTCAATGAATTACTTCCTGCCTTGTAACACAAAAATTATTTTTGAAATCAAAAATCTTGTTTCCTCCTGAATAGAACCTTCCCCTGACAGACCAAATGTGCCAAATGTGGTTTCCATTTGCTGTTTGGGGATTTATTTGACTGTGCCAAAGTTCAGGTGTGCCAGCTCTTCGTAATAAGCCATTTGGATGAAAGCTTGGCTAGCTCAAAGGATCCTGATGTATTTTATGGCTGCCTTTTAAGATTATTGTTCAGAAATACCAAGTCTAATTTTGAAATCAATTAGCCATTGGGTCTGATGAGGTGTTGGCCCAGCTCAGGTTCACACCCGCTGTCCACAGATTATTGTTCACTTGAGCTGGGTCCTTAGGACTGGCTTGCTCCCAGCATCTGGTGGACATATGTCTGATGTTCTTGCAGAATGGGCTGATGGTTTAAATAGCCAACCCTAACGAAGAAAGCTTTGTTAAGTTTGCTGCTGTTAGCCAGGAAAACAAACTTTTTATAATACTCTGTAAAAAAGAAAAAAAGAAAGGGAAAAGAAAAAGAAAAACCTTACTGCTTTCATAGTTTATTTCTCTATGACCTGTGTCTAGGGAACACAAGTCTTCAAAATACATGGTAGGTTGAAGAGATATAATGAGAAAGGAGTCAAATTATCTGTTACCTACTAGTATCTTTTTTGTTTTCCTTGGGTCCTCCCCACAACAAGACTGAAGGTGTAATATCTTTCCCAGAAAGCTGCTTCCGAAAGGGGACTTGTCTTTCCATCACAGTCAATCAGCACTTGTAAAGGTGCAAATTCTGCTTGGCAGGGCCAGTGCTCCCGGGAACAGTGCCAGAGACCCCCAGCACCACCCATGCTGTTCAAAAGCAGTGGTAGATAGTAAAATAAAAAGTTAAACTACCCTTTCCTTGGATTTCCCACTTGCTGGCCGCCTAACATTTTGGTAGAACAAGGGGATCTGACTTGTTCTCTTGTGAGATGCCATTGATCCCTTGAGTAAGCTCGTTACAAAGGTCTCAGATGCAGCCAAACAATAACGGGTTATTTGGGCATTTCCCATGATATCTTTTACAGACAAGAATGTTTCCTTATTCTTTTCCCAGCTCTGGAATAAATTCAGATCTGTGAACTTGCTTTTATAGAAAATGGAATTAATATACATTGGTACATTATTTGTATCGATGAGAGTAAAGATTTAGTGGGCTGATCAGAGATGAGATGGTCTAGAGAACTCTGTGCTACTTGCAGATCCTTGCCCTTCTTCCAAGTTTAGTGAGGCAGGATGGTCCGTAGGGCTGGCTTGTGCCTTCATCATTTTCATCACTCGCTGTCTCATAAACAAGGCTCATTGGTTACCATGCAGTCCATCAGCACGTGGTTATTGAATGCCTACTGTGTGTTAGGCACTCAGAAAGTAAAGAGGAGCAGAACACACCTGATCCCTGACCTCAAAAACCTTACAGTCTAGGGGAAAGAAAGATGTCAAAGAACTAAGTAAAACATAAACAATTGAATTTCTGCCTTCAAATAAGAAAAAAGAGGAAATGAAATAACTACTTCAATTATTATTTAGATCTTGAATATTCAAACAACTTTTCTTAGAAATCACCTCTTGCTCTAAATTTTTTTAAATGTTTGTTTATTTCGCTGCCCCAGGTCTTAGTTGTGGCATGAAGGATCTTTTAGTTGTGGTATGTGGGATCTACTTTCCTGACCAGGGATCAAACCTGGGCCCCCTGCACTGGGAGCTCAGAGTCTTAGCCACTGGGCCACCAGCGAAGTCTGATTTGAATATTTTTGATAGTAAGAGTACACACTCTCAGTAGACAGGAAGTATAAGTTACTAAAGTATTTCTAGTATATTTTAACCAAGAATTTAAAAGCCCACTCCCACTTCTTGAGTGTATATTATGTATTCATCACTCTAGTCTACTTTATCACGTTTAATCTCTGCCCCCAAAATAGCCAATTACTAATGAAGATACAGAGGGCCAGAGTGTTTCAGTAATTTGCATCCCATCACAGAACCTGTAAATTAGAGCTGAGATTTAATTAAGATCCTACTTGGCTCCAAGGTCCATATTCTTTGCAACATTAGTGATTGTCTCTGAACAGTCAATCTCAATAATAATAAGTCATAAAAACTCCTTTCATTATCCCTGAACTCATTATCATTGAATGTAATTATCATCACATGATTAAGGACTTAGCAAATTTGGTCTGAACTTGCCACCGGGCATGTAACACTAAGTCCTACCAAATGCAAATGGCAGATACACAAGCCTCCATCACCTTTATGTATAAAAAAGGCGTAGATGTCTGTAGAACAAATATGCTTACACTCTTCAAGCTGAGTACAATAGCAACATAAAATATATGTAACTGTGTTGAACTTATCTCCAAACTGTGGATGAGAGAAGCAGTATGTGGGTAACACCCAGAGGGAAATTTGTTTTCTTTCATGAAAATGCAGGGAGAAGGTGGAGAGGACAGCTCTGAATAGGAGGAGCTCAGTGAACTTTCTGTTGCTTTTGTTGAAAATACACTGATATTCTGGTCATCCTAATCACTCCCTGGGGAAGCTTTCTCTCAACTTCCCAAACAGACATGAAGTAATACAGTGATTTAAAGGGGAGAGGGTATTATATGGAGCCATAGAATGTAACATTTATTTCTGTTTTTTCCATTTTCTTCATTAAATAAATATACTTTAAGGTTGTAGTTATGGCTTGCTTAGTCTTTCTAAAAACAGAGATGACCAGATGTACCAGAGCACCAAAGTAGGTAAGACTGTAACTACCACTGTAAATACCACCCTCATATAAAGGATGATAAAAGTGAAATGGGTAATTCTTTTCCCCAGCATGGAAAACATCTCACCAATTTTTATTAAAGATAGACTATATAACTATATTCAACAAAGGTAAAATGTAAACCTTTCTAGATTTTTTGTGAAGTTGAAGCTTAAAAAACCCTCAGATCTTCAGAACTTAATTTCTATAATTCCGTATCTAAAAATGTACTTGTCAGAAATTTCTATGTCCTTGATTTTATTCTACCCCATGGAAGGCCCTCTGACCTCAAATATAAAAGGATTTTGGTAGATTATAAATGTCCACTAGAATTAATCTTTTCCCTTAAATATTAAAAATTCTTAAATATTTTCCTTTGATAGTAAAAAAAACTTTCCTTAAATAATAAATCAAAAACCATTAAAGGGACTTCCTTGGCATTCAGTGGTTAGGACTTCATGCTTCCATTCTGAGGGTTATGGGTTCAACCTCTGATTTGGAGACTAAGATTCTGCCTGCTGTGCAGTATGGCCAAAATATCTTTTTAAATAAAACAAAGAAATAAAAATAAAAGAATTTTAAACAATAATCTAAAAAATTAGGACAGTATAATGAAGGGATACATTTAATAATTTTTACAATCTTGTCACCTTATTGTCGAGGTGATGAAATTCAGTAGGGTGAAATGTTGTTTGCTATTGTTATTATTATTCCAGTTAAATACAACTGTTTCTTTTCTGAAGTACAGCAGTCCCACTTGTTCTTTCTGCAACATTACCATATATCACATTTATCCTATCTGTCCAGCTCATCTATCTTACCCCTTTTTAATCAGCAACTTAATAATTTTAACCTTCACTTTGGCTAGATACTAGCAGAGAGCAACGAGAGACTACCAAATACCAAGCCTTGTGAGACATTAACATTCCCTGGTTTCTGATTGAGAAACAGAATCCATCATGATCCAATGTTTCAGAAATAATGTATCAATGCAGATAATGCAGTAATTTATTTTCCTATTTTCCTTAATAATGGTGCTCACATTTCATAACAAAAATATCTAAACATTGTAGAAAACTTTCTTTTTCATGCTGACTCTCTAATTTTCTTTCAGTTTGCTTATATTTTATTAATCACTAGAGAGTATGAGCATTTTGCCATCAGCAACCATAATGTGGAAACTACAGTTAGAAATACCTTCCCTAATAATTCTATTGACTCTGATGCCATTTTTGATCTTTTGTCCCTAATTTTCAGAAAAGCATCAGAGATTAATCAGAAATGACCTCTTATTTTCTAAAACAACAAAAACAACTTTCAATATGCGAAATCCTTTTATTATTATTTTTGAGACTATTAAGCACATTAGATACCTGAAAAGCAGAGCTAGAATGGTGGGCACTTCGTAAATGAAATCCCTAAAAGACACACAGGTGCTTTCACATAGCTAGTGACGTTATGGTTAAACTGAATTTTACAACATTCTTGTCTTAAGTTAGAAAAGCAATATGCACTCATTTGTAGATATTTTGGAAAATTCAAAAAATGTAAAGAAGAAAATTTAAATCAATTAACATACAAGATCAATACTTAGCCCATATTAACATTTTGATATAGTTCAATATAGTCTTTTTCTGTGTTTGTGTCTGTGTATAATAACAAAATTTGAATTAGTGTATAGAGCATTTTGTATCACAATTTTCTTTTGATTATTTTGCAGGTCACTAAATTTCTTCAAAGATATGATTTATGGTTGTTGTTGGAGATTGCATTTAATGTATGTATTGCAATTTATTCAGCTTATCTTTTTTGGTTGAATTTTAAAGTAATTTCCTATTATAAATAAAGCTGGTATGACTATCTTTGTATATAAATCTTAGTATGTATCCCTCAATTAATTCCATATGATTAATCCCCAGACATGGAATTGTTGAACCAAGGTGCACAGACATTTTTAAGGATCTTGATTCATATTGACAACTGATGTTTTCAAAATGTTTTAATTTATACTCCTGTCCAGAGCATAGGAGTGTTTACTTTACCCATACAGCACTGAGTATTATCTTTTATTTTTTAGATTTTCCAAAGGGAAAGTGAGAAGTGTTATTTCGTGTTAATTTATATTTCTTAGATTAAAACACAATGAGCCCTATTTGATATGCTGAATGACTTATTTTTAAAAGTTCCTGTCTTTTGTGTATAATCTTATTTGTGTGTTTGGCTTTTTAAATTTATTTGTAGTTCTTTATTTTAGTTAGGACTGTGATCACTAATCTGCCATGTGTGGTACAATGTTGTTCTAATTTGTCATTTCCTTTCAATGTTCTTTTTGTTTGTGATTCAGGGATTTCTACTTTTATGTTTTGAAACATTCTTCTTCTGCCTTGTAAGTATGCTCCTTAGCTTCTCTGCTTAAACTCTTTCACACTTCAAGATTGAGTAAATACTCGTTTTTCTTCTTTGCCTCTTATAGTTTCTTTCTTTCTTAAATATTAAGATTGTTAAACCATGGTTTCAATGGTTAAACCATGCCATTCCCTGCTAGAAGTAGAAGAATAACTTCATTTTTTCTTGAAAAGCTGAATACATTAGTTAACAGCAAAAATCATCCTTTTCCAATTACTCTAAGTGCCATCTTCATGATATGAAATTTTTTTTTTTCTACAGGCTTTTCTGTTTCTTGGAACTCTAGTTTTGTGTGTGCGTGTGTGTGTCAATACCGCCATACTTTATTAAGTATAGTACCTTTATAACATTTTTATATTTTATGGCAGTTCCTCTCATAAGTCTTTTTATTTGTCTAGAATTTTCACATCATATATTTTTTAAAAATCTGGTTACTTCAGAAAGACAAATAGCATATGATATTGCTTATATGTGAAATCTAAAAACGGGTACAAGTGAACTTACCCAAAAAACAGAAGTAGAGTCACAGATATGGAAAACAAACTTATGGTTACCAAGGGGTGGGGCAGGGGGAGGGGGCGGTGAGCAAGGACAAATTGAGAGATGGGGATTGCCATATACACACTACTATATATAAAATAGATAACTAGTAAGAGCCTACTGTGTAGCGCAGGGAACTCCACTCAATACTCTACAATGACCTATATGGGAAAGAATCTTAAAAAGAGTGGATATATGTGTATAAATGAAAGTGAAAGTGAAGTCGCTCTGTTGTGTTCCGACTCTGCAACCCCATGGACTGTAGCTACCAGGCTCCTCTGTCCATGGGATTTTCCAGGCGAGAGTACTGGAGTGGGGTGCCATTTCCTTCTCCAGGGGATCTTCCGAACCCATAGGTTGAACCTGGGTCTCCTGCATTGCAAGCAGACGCTTTACCATCTGAGCCGCCAGGGAAGTGTATATGCACAGTTGATTCACTTTGCTGTATACCTGAAAGTAACAGTACTCCAAAAAGTTTTTGTTTTGTTTTGTTTTTTAAATAGCCAAACCATCCAAAAAATACTTTTGATTTTTATTCAAATTCTAGACTTTTAGACTCCTTTATCCAATGCTCTTAGAATGTAGATGCATGAAGCTTGTTTTATCTTTATTCAGTATTAAAACTTTTCCAAAGTTTTAATTGTCACACCCCAACTACACCATCAATTCAATAAATCAGAATAAAAGGGAAATGAGAATTATAGAATCAACTGAGATATGGATTTGAGTGAGTATATGTAAGACTTGGCCTCCCCCACCCAAAGCATTTATGTCATTCAACATAGAGCACCCATTTTTTTTTTCTCTTGAATTAGGGCAAATTTAATTGGTCCAAGTTGTCTAGATACAGAAAAGAATCAAGTAAACAGATAAAACATTTCAAGCGGACAAGGGGATTTATTTTCATTGTTTATTTATATCCATAGGTCTCCTCACAAGTTTCAAAGGCCGTATAAAGCTATAATACAGCCACCTTTCTGAGAAAACTTGTGTGTAAATACAGTTTATTTCACTTGAAGCCTTGCCCTCTTGACTGATGGAAATTGTAGTAAAACTTCCACCTGGGTTGTCAACTACGGGAAACTTTCTTATTTATTTTTATTTGTCACAGCAGGTTAAGCTCACAAATTCCAGGTGTTACGTGGCTTTAAATCTGGACACAGGCACAGGAATAGTCTGTTGAAGGTAGTTTATTTAGGATCCCTAAACATGAAGGGACTTAACAAAATGGATTTTATCCAGCTCTGTAGGTCAGGGTGTAAATTCAACGTACAACGACCAGAAATAGACCAATAGAAAAGCAGCGCCAACAGAATAAATTCTGGGTCATGCACTATAATAATTCTATATTTATTTCTGAAGATGGTAGGAAGGGAGCAAGAATGCAGAGAAAAGCAACCTCCTTCCTGCTAATTTACAACTTAGCTAAAAGTGACTGTCTCTCAGTAATTTTTCTCTCTCACAAACCTTTATATTGCCACCAGCAGATAAGAAAACTTCTTTCCTTCACTTAAACATAAAAATGTATAGATCTTAATTTTTCACTGAAAAGTGAAAGTGAAAGTTGCTCAGTCATGTCCAACTCTTTGCGATCCCATGGACTGTAGCCTGCCAGCCTCTCCTGCCCATGGAATTCTCCAGGCAAGAATACTGGAGTTGGTTATCATTTCTGACTCCAGGGGCTCTTCCTGATCCAGGGATAGAACCCAGGTCTCCTTCGTTACAGGCAGATTCTTTTTTTTAAGTGGAGTATCATTGCTTTACAGTGTTGTGTTAGTTTCTGAGCTATATGTGTATATATATCCTCTCCTTCTTAAGCCTCCCTTCCATCTCCCCATCCCACTCTCCAATTAATTATTTTAATCTTCATTCCCAAGGTTCTAAATTATATATTTACTTAAAAACACATTGTCTTCATGATCATTTTATTATATACTTAAAAAAAATTTGTTTTGTTTTCTAATGACTTTGCCCAAAATAAGACGGTCATTCTTTGGTTAACATGATCATTCACTGTATGGTAATTGAAAAATCTAATTTATTTAATTAGCTTGTCATATTTGCTGTACTTTCTCTGTTTCCTTCCTAAAGGAGCTAAAAATAAAATTATCTTTCTGCCTTTGCCTACACAACTAGCAGATGTCCACTCATCCATCCAAATGGACTTGTGAGTAAACAACTAATTTGGATCAAATTAATGCACAAGTAATTAAAGTTGATTTTTTGTATGTGATTCTAATTTTCATCACACAGTGCTTGTATTTCAATACTTTGGTATTTCATAAACTGTCAGCTTGTGATACATTCCAGTAATAAGAGACTTTAGTTGATCCTCATAGGATGTATATATGTGCATGTATCAAATTGACCCATCTGGACAGAGCAAAATTCCCAGACTAGTCCATTTGAACTGAACCACTTTCATGGTGTGCTGTCATAGTTTATTCTGTCCTGTTTTACATTCCTATTTGACATTTGATTTCTACTTCCTGAACATCAATACAAGAAATCAAGAATCTTTTTTTCCAAATGACCCCTTAGGCTGAGTCTACAATTTTCCATCCATACATATCCACCAAAATTTGGGAGTTAAAAAAAAAAAATGAGTTAAAAATTCTACTTTGATTCCACTCTTCTCAATTCACCTTAATTCAGTTATTGATTTCTTTAAGTATTTTAAACCAGTAATACATTACTATATTTCAAAGAAACTATTTGATAGTAAGCTAAGAATTGTAGAAAATTCTCCTATCATGAAACTTAAAAATTCAAGACAGAATTTTGTTTTGGACTTCTCATTCCAGATATCTGCAGAAAACAATTTTAAAGGGCAAGCAAGCAAGAAAAAAACAACTCTATAATGATATAAAGGAAAAAGTCATGAGAAAATATCAGTTTTATCTAACTAACTGCCAGTCTAGATATTCTATATTTGACAACATGCTGCTAAGTCACTTCAGTCGTGTCCGACTCTGTGAGACCCCATAGACGGCAGCCCACCAGGCTCCCCTGTCCCTGGGATTCTCCAGGCAAGAACACTGGAGTGGGTTGCCACTTCCTTCTCCAATGCATGAAAGTGAAAAGTGAAAGTGAAGTCCCTCAGTCGTGTCCGACCCTCAGTGACCCCATGGACTGCAGCCTACCAGGCTCCTCCGTCCATGGGATTTTCCAGGCAAGAGTACTGGAGTGGGGTGCCATTGCCTTCTCCGTTTGACAACACAGTTTCTTTTAAAACTATTCTACTTTTCATTTTACCTCTTCACTAGTTCATGCTGAATTGTGAGACATTGAATATATGAAATCATTTTTAAACAAATGAAAAAATATTATATTGGATTCGATAAGCTATTTTATTGATTGTCTATACCTCTTTTCCCTCACTTGTACTTTAAAAATTAGTGAATTATAGTGGAAAGTTGGAAAGATTATAGATATCTGTTTTCTTCTATTTGTCAACTGTGTGTTCTTAAATATATACTTAAATCTTTCCATTTGTCAATTGTTTTTTTCCTGATAAATGGGAACAATAAAGTCTCTCTCATATCTCAGATAACTAAGTCATAATACAGACATGCATTTATACCTAGAAATCACAGTATTACTATAAGATAAATGTCATTTATATCTCAAATTCATTTTGTTTTCTTCTTCTTGATATCCTCTGGTTTTCATTTCTAATGATGTAACTTAAACTGTAAAGGAGTTCAATTAATTTCTGATTGGCAATATCTAATTTGATATTTCTTAGCCTCTGGGCAGCATTCATACCTTCCTAAAAATGCTTTGTAATATGTATAATTAAAGGAGAATTGAATTGAAAGCATTTAACTTTGAAAATGTTGGGGTTATTTTATGATATTTCCTTGGGGAGGGGGGAACGTAACTAACCTGAGTGTTTCATAAAAACCATGATTTAGAATGAATGTTGCAGACTTTTTCTATCCCCCCAATCTCCACCTCCTTCCCACCCCCAATACGTCTGTAGATGGAACAGAAAGTCACACTGACCACTCACTTTGTTAAATCATCTATCATTTCCCTGGCAAGTTAAATTGGCCAATGAATACGATGAATTGGAGCTAAGGCAGTTGGTTCTCTTTGAAGCCCCAGGCATTTGTTTCCAAATAAACTGAATTAGTGAGTCCCCATGTAATTTATGATTTTTCATTTACTTGACTTATTTCCATGATGATTGGAGATTAGTCCATTTTAAAGGAGACAAAAGAAATTGGGTTTAAGAAACATTAAAACTAGACCAGGAAAGCATACGGAGATCAAGTAGTTCAAAGTTATGGTGACAGATTATCCTTAACTCATGCCCCACTTAAGAAAGAGAAAGACACACTCTTCTTTGCAAAAATATGTTCTTGAAGAATTTTTATTTTTATTTTATGCTTATGGGGATTAAAATCTGAGTTTTATATACATTGAACATCACAACCAAACTCTTGGTTATATGGGGTTTACAGTTTGAGATGTGAAAAACTCCCAGTGTTTATATTTGGAGTTGTGCCTACTTAGGGATTAAAGTTTGGAGGCCACAGTGATGTCACTGGATTAGAGTTAGGAAGATACATTTTGGTAAGACTGAAGCCAATGCCAAATTCATGACTCCAGAATTTATGATTGAACTCTAGACTGCCTACAAATTCATGACTTCTAAATTTATGATTGAACTCATGACTTTCCAGCTTACAGATTTAAGGGCATGCACTAATAAATAAAGACTCCTGAACCTCAAAGTAAATTCAGTGGACACCAATGTGCATTTTACAATTTAAAATACTGATCCAGGAATAGCCAATGCAATGACCTCGCGTCTTGGTAAGGTACAATGCCACTTTAGAGACTGTTTAAAATATTCACACCCATAAAAATTATATCAGTGAGAATTGGAGTAGACCCATTTCATGTTATAGACCATCTGATTTTTTCGCCATTTTGTCAAGATTTATTTTCTTAACCTTGATCTCTTTTTGTTTCAAGTCTCAAGGGATAGCAGTAAGTCTATTCCCTTTGGAAACAAATTCCAAAATAAAATTCAGATATTCCTTGACCTTTACCCAAGGATTATGTTCTCTTGATTTTTTTTTTTAATTTGAAAATTCTGAGTCAAGTGCTGGAATAATGCCAAGTATCTGGATAAAAAGATCAGTCATCCAGATGTTTTATCTATATAATACAAATATCTCTAGACTGGTCTTCTATGTCCTTCACCGCCTCGATGCAAGTTAGATTTTTCTTTATGTTTCCATTTTCCCCAAATAATAATCTATTGTTCAGCAAATCAGGAAAATTTATTTATTTTGCCTCCTTTATTCCTTACTTTTATTTCCCATATTGTCATCATGTTTCAGTTTTTTAAATTGTTTTATTGTCATTTATTTTTGCCCACCAGCACAAAAGATTTCCTCCCTATTCTTTGAGCTATCCTATACCATTACCGAGGTCTTCTCAATACTCTTCCCATGACGAGTATTATTGACCTTTTTCCGGAGAGCATAGGCCAGCATGCTTTCTGTAATCTTGTTACTCCACCCTGTATCTAGCATATAGAAAATGTTCAATTAATATTTATAAGATGTCCACTTAACAAATGACCAATCAAATATAGGCTGATTAGTCTATTGTTTTATCAATTTGTTTTTATGGGATAAACAATTTCAGACCTTATAGATACCTTCCTTTTTGTATCTGGAGAATATTACTAGGTAAACAAATATCTATATTTAAGGTATATAATATAAACAAATGCTACATTTGGCAAATCTGATAACTGGAAAGTCAACTAAAAAAGAATGCAAGGGTTTTAATTTAGTAAAGTTGCAGATAAAATTGTTATTTTTTGGATCATTACAATTTTATAAAACAAGGAGTAATTTACAAAATTGTAAAATGAGAAAGAAATTATCATTAACCTCTTTTGTTTTTGTTCAATCACTAAGTCATGTCCGACTCTTTGTGATCCCATGGACTGCAATATGCCAGACTTCCTTATCCTTCACCTCCCAGAGTTTGCTCAAACTCATGTCCATTGAATTGGTTACCTTCTTTGGTAATTTCAAACTTTCTTAGATATAAAACATTTTGGAAAAAAAATCAAAGTACTGCATATATCACAGCTGCATTAAAGCATAGTATACAAGTGTTCTAAAATGGGATTTGTTATCCTCCAAAATTTAATTCTAGTAAGAAATATTAGAATATTTTTTAGCTTCTATATTTCCAGGTGGTCTAGGTTTATCTTACTTAATCTGTGTAATAATTGTGCCCCCAAATGACCATCTGTCATCTCAAAATTTTTCATTTTCAATTCTATTTCTCCCCTTGCTTCACCTGTGGCCAGAAGCAAAGGAGTGTTGGAAGTTACACATCTGATGAGAAGTGACATGACAACAAGTTTCCACACAACCAGGAGCCTGCCACATATTCTATGCATTGCATCTCTCTTCTAAGAGTCAACATTCTCCTCCTTCTGAGGGTCTTTATTCCTTCATGATTTCCCCAAGTCAAGTCTCTAAGCTCAGTCTTGTCTATGAAAGGCAATATATGTGTCTCATTTTTTTAGTCGTGCAAGCACATCAGCAGTTAGCTGTTTTGCTTGGAAGTGGAAAGGCATTATGGGTTTAAAAGTTGGCTCTCTCTTTCTTTTTGGCACCATACATTGGGCAAGTTATTTCATTTCCTGGGGTGGCTCAGATGGTAAAGTGTCTGCCTACAACGTGGGAGACCCAGGTTCAATCCCTGAGTCAGGAAGATCTCCTGGAGAAGGAAATGGCAACCCACTCCAGTATTCTTCCCTGGAAAATCCCATGGACAGAGGAGCCTGGTAGGCTACACTCTCCATGGGGTCGCAAAGAGTCCTACACGACTGAGCAACTTCACTTTCACTTTCAGTCCTCTCAAACATTTCATTTGTCAAACATGGCTGATGAGAGTATCCATCTCATATGAGTGCTGGGAGAATTAAATGAATGAACACATGCAAGGTGCTTAGAATTCTGCTGAATGTTTGGTAAATGTTTGCATTAGGGATTAAAAAAAATTTTATAGGCACAATAGCAATTCAGCAAGATTAACTTGTTCAAAGACATCTTTGGGAGATGCAGCCCTTTGTTGTAAGCATCACCACAGGCAGAATGAGAAGATGCCAGTGGCTCTAAGAGTAAGAAATGAACAGGGAACAAGCAAAAAGTATCAACAAGTGGCTGACATTTCCCTCCATTTTCTAACTTGGTTCAACCTAAGTCTTACACTCTCAATTTTGGAAAGAATTTGTTTCATTATTTCAAATTTTAATTTAAAATCATGTCTTTGTAGTTATTTTCCCAGAGTTGCTTTGTTAAAGGGAGAAGAGTAAGTAAGTTCAGTGGCGTGAAGGCTGTTGCATTGTGCACTTTCACCAAATAATAAGCATAGAGGCTTTTAAAGCATACTGTATTAAAATTTTCTTATTTCTACATTATTTATGTCACGGTAGTTTAAATGTTGCATTTCATGTATTTAGTTCATCTCTCTACTTTGTAAAAAGAGTCTCTCTACTTCAGCCATGGTGCATTTATTGTAGACAAAGCTCCAGTTTACAGACCATTCCCCTGGGATCACTTATTTTGTGGTATCCATTGTATCTATTTATTTATTTCGTGACTGTCATAAACCTGCTGTTTTGAGGGAACATGGAGGCTAATATATACTTTGCAGCATCTGTGTTCGATGTGTATTTACCTTCGAGTGATTTGGTTCAAGAACTTCTTGCACGGAATGATTTTTGCCTATAATTTTATTCCTTTCGAGCTGGATCCATTTTAATTTTTAATACAGTCAGTGCTGACCTTATCCCTTTTATTTTCAGATTCTCACTGCTTATAACTGATGACAAGTCATCTCTCAAATCCCTGGAGAGAGAAAGGACTAATTTATTTGATGTATAATAGCTGGTTCAACTTCCCCTTCCTTCCCTCCTCCTACATAACCTCCTCTCTCCTCTTCATCCTTCTCATCCTCTTCCTTTTCCTTCATCTATTCCTCCTCGTAGACCCCTTCTTTCTTTAGTTGTGTGTGTTTGTAAGTGTGTGCCTTTGTGCATGTTTGGGTTCATTTAAGCATCTATGTTCCTGACACAATGAAACATGTTTTACTTTTATTTTCTCCTTATTTTTCTTTTTAAATAATTTTAGTTATTTATTTATTTTACTTTTTGGCTGTGCTGAGTCTTAGTTGCTGCACAGGTTTTTCTCTAGTTGTGGAGAGTAGGGGCTACTCTAGCTGTGATGCACGGGCTTCTCACTGCAGCGGCTTCTCTTGTTGTGGGTTGGGTTCCAGGGAACACAGGCTTCAGTAGTTGTGGCTCCCAGACTCTAAAGTCCAGGCTCAATAGTTGTGGCCCACGGGCTTTGTTGCTCCACAGCATGTGGGATCTTCCCAGCTCAAGGACCGAACCTGTGTCTCTGCACTGGCAGGCAGATTCTGTACCCCTGAGCCACTGGGGAAGAGCTTATTTTTTTTTAGTATTTGAATTCCTATTTTTGACCATGTCATCTTTTCAGGCCCCACTTGCAAGAAATCTTACCTTAAAGCCTTAATATCATATAGAATTATATTTTAAACATTACCTCTTATTTTCAGGTTCAAAACTCTTTGGCAATATTTACAGCAACTATGATCTCTGATAAATCAGTATTTGCCACTGTGCATGGTTGATAACTCTCTTGGATTTCATTTCCACCATATTATTGTAGATGACACTTTGATATCATAAACTTTTGTGGCATATGATGTTTGGGTAGAACTATATCTGTGTATATGTGTGCATGTATATCTACACACAGAAAAGTCTATAAGGTTACATACCAAACACCTGGGGTTGTGGAATGAGGTTGAGGATCCTTTCACTTCTAAAATGTTTGAAAAATATTCTTTCTCTCTACCCAGCATATACATCACTTTTTATTTTTTAAAAAATCGCAAATCTAAAATGAAACAAAATCCCAAACACCTAGAAAACACCTAGAAAACAAAATTCCAAACACCTCTATTTTCTAGGAGACTGATACATTTTCCAAATGGAATTTATTCTAGATTCATAGTTGGATTCATAGTGGGCTCCACTTCTAGGGGTACAGTGTATCCCAAGGAAATTAACCAGTTTCAGTGGATTTATTCTCCTTTGTGAAAATGTGTGGAATTAACACATACCAAATATCATCCCCCTTTTATATTGACTTTTAAATTTTATTATATGATTTTCATTCTTAAAACTGTTTTCATGTCATTAAGATATGCGTCTATTTCTTTTTCAATTTTAGTTGCTATCTTACCGTTTAAAAAATATTTAAAATACGCATTCAACTTTTCTCCCCTTTTTTATTCACTTCTACTTTCCAGTTTTTGTTGTTACATTATATTTTTACATTATTAAAGTTGGAACATTGATTTATAGTCTTTGACTTTAATCAAGTTTACGTAGCTCTGTACAAGTTAGCTCAGAAAATTGAAAACCTCTAAAAGATATTGAATTTGTATAGAAGGAAATGTACTTCTGTTGAAGCTTTGTGATTCCATAGCAACTTTAATAAGGTCAAAGCTGACAAGTTCTTTTTCTCTTTCTAAACATTTTCCTTCTCTCATCAGTCATTCTCAGTTGATATCGAATCTTGAAATTTATGCCACCCTTTCTTTAAATATATATACAAGTTAATTTTTTAATTAATAGACTTTATAGTAGTTTTAGGGTTACAGAACATTGAGCAGATAGTAGCAAGAACCATATACCCCTCTGATTCAATACTATCAAGCTATTCATATAGATAATATTATTATCTGCCTGGATTCTGAGAGGGCATTTGACAAAATAAGCATTCATTTTTATTAAAAACATCGACAATACAGGAATCATTTTATCCTTTCTTTCTTAACTTGGTTATCTATACATAGACATATAGCTAAAGGTCAAAAAGTCAGCATCATCCTGATGGGGAAATACTACAGATTCTCTCACCAAAGTCAAGGACAAGAATGAATATCCACTATCATTATGACAATTCAATATTTTCTGAAAGAGATGAAGCTATAAATCAGACAAGAAAAGAAAATTTGAGGTATAAATATTGGGAAGGAGGAGGTATAACTATTTGCAGTTAACATAGTGTTTTCCATGGAAAACACTAAGATATTAAGTAAGAAAGCAAAAGCCTGCAAGTATGAGATAATACAGTGACTTGGTGGAAAATAAATTAACATAAATAGAATTTATCTAAACATAAAACTGCAATGCAGGAGATGTGGGTTCGATTCTGGTTCACTAAAATCCTCTGGAGAAGGAAATAGCAACCCACTCCAGTATTCTTGCCTGGGAAATCCTGTGGACAGAGGAACCTGGCATGCTACAGTCCTTGGGCTTCCAAGAGTCAGACACGACTTAGCAACCAAACCACCAAACATGAAACTACCAGTTCAAAGATATAATGGAAGACCTCATTCTTACTAGCAGCATAAAAAATAAAGCCATACGTCTAAACTTAGCACAGTATGTGCAACTCTATATGAAAAGAAACTTCAAACCATTTCTACAGCACATAAAAGTAAACTTAAACTAATAGAAAAATGTAACACAGTCAGAGAGAGAAAGAGTCAATATCAATGGCATCTATTTTTCCTAAATTCTTTTGCTTTAATGTAATGTGATCTTAAATGGTACTGGGACCAGATGAAATGATTCTAGTTCACATAAAAATTGAGCAGTTTAGCTAAATAAACTTGGACAAAGAACAAAGAGCAGAAATGAATTCTAACAGATATGGAGTCTATTATAAACCTCAGTAGGTAGAATAGTGTGGTGCTTATGTGTAAGGAGACACAATCAAAAATAGTAATATCAAAAATAAAAATATATACAGGATTTTAATATGTGATAAAGGTGTCATTGGAAAATAGTGAGTAAAAATGAAGCTTTCCAATTTTACATGTCCTGAAGTATCAGTCTTATCTTTCCATAATTGCTGGATTACATATTATGGTTAGAAAAGCCTTCCCCAATGTGAAATTATAAATAAATATTAACCCATAGTTTCTGTTAATTCAGCTCAGTTCAGTCACTCGGTCATGTCCAACTGTTTGCAACCCCATGGATCACATCACACCAGGCTCCCCTGTCCATCAGCAAAGCCTGGAGTTTGCTCAAACTCATGTCCATTGAGTTGGTGATGCCATCCAACCATCTCATCCTCAGTCGTCCCTTTCTCCTCCTTTCTTCAATCTTTCCCAGCTTTAGGATCTTTTCCAGTGAGTCAGTTCTTCCCATCAGGTGGCCAAAGCACTGGAGTTTCAGCATCAGTCTTTCCAATGAATGTTCAGGACTGATTTCCTTTAGGATTCACTGATTTAATCTCCTTGCAGTCCAAGGGACACTCAAGAGTCTTCTCCAACACCACAGTTCAAAAGCATCAATTCTGGGAGAACAAGATGGCAGGGGAGTAGGTGGACGTGGAGCACATCTCTCTCCACAGATACATCAGGAATACACCTGCAGACGCAGAAGTGCATGCAGAACACCAGCTGAGAGCAGACAGGAGAACCTAAACAGTGGAAAAGAATATAAAGAACCATACAAAACTTGGCAGGACAAAGGAACTAGGGGGAAAAAACAGGAGTGTTAGTAAGGCTGGACTTGCCCTGAGCCAGTGGGGGCACTGAAGCAGGGGTCCGATCCCCGCATCAGGGCAATCATCTGAGTCAGAGGAGAAACATTTAAGGCTGAGAGTGAAACAGCTGATCTGTGGCAGCCTAAATGGAATGAGAATCAGATGGTCCTTGCCACAGCCATACGTACTCTGGACAGGGATGGAGGTCCCCTGGAAGGCAGAGTGGCTGGCAACTGGAGTTTAGGGATTGTGGAGAAATCCCAGGGCAAGTGTTGATGTTGACTGCGGAGAGACAGATCGATTTAAGAGGAGGCAACAGAGAAGACTGTGGTGGGAAATGCCTGTGGAGGAAAGCTGGGCAGCCGTGGAAGCACGGCAATACTGCTGAGTCATGTGTAGGGGGTGGAGCCATCACCATAGCCTCTCTCTCCCCACATGCCAGCATCAGCAGCTCAACAAAAGAGAGGCTGGCACATCGAACGCCTGACACACTGAACTACAGAGTAGGACCCCACCACAGTGCCCCTTTAAGTCCCTGATGCACTGATCTACAGAGTAGGGTCCTAGCCAGGGGGGCCTCTCTATGTGCCTGATGTGCTGAACAACAGAGAAGGACCCCAGGCAAAGGAACCCTCTAAGTGCCTGAATGGGTGGACCTATGGAGAAAGACTGGCCAAAGAGGCCTTCTGATCACCAGCTACAAGAGGCTTGAAAAAATACTCTGATAGGGCCATTAACTCCTGTGATGGAGACAGTCCATGTCTCTGCACATTTGGCACTCCAGGGTCCCCACAAGCCAAGCAGCTCTGCCACCTTCGCACTCAACACTCACTGGGGAAGAGCTGCCACAGGCAAGAAAGTCTTGCAGCTATACACGCAGGGTCACTTAGGTAGTGTCCAAATCTTTGCAACCCTGTAGACTGTGGCCTGCCAGGCTTCTCTGTCTGGGAGGGGGCTTCTCCAAGCAAGAATACTGGAGAGCATTGGCCAATACTAGTTGCCATACCCTTCAAGAGCACTATATTTCCTGCTGCCCTAGCTGCCAATTCCCCCTGAGTACCTGGTGCTGCCAGAACCCCTGCAACCCAAGCAGCTGCACTACCTCCACCCCTGGCCCTCACGTGGCAAACCCAAATCCTCGAGGTCAGTCTTAGGAGCAAACCCCAGTAGACGACCCACGTGCAGAGGTGGAAATAAAACCACAATTGAAACCCAGGGGCAGTGTGGCTAAGGAAGAAGACCCAAAACGTTTCCACCAGCTGTGCAAGCTGCAGATTAAATCCACATGATCAACTAGGCAGACTCTGTGACTATGGAATATATAAAAGGTCGCTGAGAGCTCCCACAAAAGGAAATGCACTAGTTCTGATAGCTGTGAACATTGGTGACAAGAACACACAGGAGCAGGACCAGATTAGAATCTGAGCTGCCCACACAGCAGGTCCAGAGATCAGAAGAGTGTAGGAGGGCATCCTAGGTAGGTGAGGTGGACTGTGACTCCCAGCTAGGGAAAGGACTCTGAGAGCAGTGACTCAAGAAAAGCATTTATTATTCTTAGTTTTCTCTTGTTCTATAGATTCTTTTGGATTTTTTTCTTTTTCTTTTTCCTTGTTTCCCTCCTCTGTTGTAGTTGTTGACTTTATTGGCACTATGAAATCCAATTAAACTTTTGAGCTTTCTTTTTTTTCCCCTAGTCACATTTTTTATTGTTGCTATAAACCTCTGTCTCTACATTGGGCTTTTGCAGTTCTGTGGAATTTTCCTTTCTCTCTCTCTCTCTTTTTTAACTTTAATTTTTAAGCCTATTATTATTTTTTCTACATTTATTCCTTTGTTTGCATTTCCTACTGTTCTTTTCCCCTTGCAGTGAATCTTTAATGTATATAAATCTTCTTTATCTACCTCTATTTAACTTTGCATATCTATCCTTTCTTTCTTTTCTTTCCTGTTAACATATTTGTTAGTTTCATTTTCATTGCTTTAATGTCCAGCTGGTGCCTTGCTTTAGTTTTATTTTCCAGTTTATGCTTTAGTTAGTTTTCTTCTGGTAGATATAATTTTTGGTTCCTTTTTTCACCAGGTCTATGTATTGTATTTTATTTTGGGGGGACTATTTTGATTTTGCTTATGAGTGTATATGTATATGTGTATATTCAATCACACTTTTTACTGTTGTTATAAACTTCTGTCTCTATTTTGGGTTTTTGCAGTTCTGTGGGATTTTCCTTTTTTTCCCCCTTCTTTCTTTTTTCTTCCCTTTTTTTTTCTTTTCTCTTTTTTATAATTTTAATTCTTAATTTTTTAATCTATTATTATTTTTTCTACATTTATTCATTTTTTTGCCTTTCCTACTGTTCTTTTCCCCTTGCAATTAATCTTTAATGTTTATAAATCTTCATCTACCTCTATTTAACTTTGCATAACTATTCCTTCTTTCTTTTCTTTCTCTTCTTTCCTCTTAATATATTTACTTGTTTTGTTTTCATTGCTTTATTCCCTATTTGGCACCTTGCTTTAGTTTTATTTTCTAGTTTGTGCCTTAGTTGTGTTCTTCACTGGTAAATATAATTTTTGATTTCCTCCGTTTGCCAGGTCAATCTACCTTACTTTATTTTTGTTGGACTGTTTTGACTTTGCTCATGAGTGTATGTCAGGGTCCAGCCCCAGTGGATTCAGGGAATTCGATGTGGGGATGGAGTCGGCGAGGAAAAACTTATTTATTTAGAAATATAAAGAGAGCTTAGGAAAGAGTAGTGTGGTAGGAAAACTAGTGGAGAAAAGAGGCTGAATAACCTGGTTTATGCAGAGAAGCAGTAAAACTCCGAGACAAGGAGTTTGCACCACCTACGTAGGCCACCAGCGTCTGCTTGAATAGCAGAGGGTGCCCCACCTTGGGCTCCCTCTCGTGTGGGTCTTAGAAGCCAGGGAAAAATTAGCAGGCTTGGCGAGCCTCCACCCTCCAGACGGGAATTCAGCCAGAAGGTGAGAGAAAGAATGACATGAGGAGACCAGTCTTTCCAGGAACTGATCCGTTTCTTTATTTTCCAGGTCCACTTTTATACTTTTAGTTGTACATAGAGATAAATGTGTTCTCAGCATATCTTTGTTCTTTCAAGGGTCTTACATTTGTTTTACAATATCTTCTGGTCTGGAGACCAATTAAAATTTTATGGCCCCACCTTTCTCTCTATTGATAAAGGTTAATCGATCAGAAAACTTGTTTCCCCTTAAGATCTATTTAGTCTTAAAACAGTGATAAATTTACATTTTTACATAGCAAGGACACAATGATTTATAACAAAGAAAGAGGAGTACAGTGATCTATAACAAAGAGAAAATTCATTAACTCAAAAGTTTAGTATTGCTAACATTAAAACTACTATATTTCTTTTTCTACATTCCAATTACATTGATTAACATACTCCCAGGTGCCTAAGGATATGGTGGCCTGGCAGCAATCATTAACTCAACAATGAAACCCCTCACCAACATAATTTCTAACTAACTCGCTAATACTATACTAATAATTTTCTAACTTCTCAAAATAATCTGTTTTTAGAAAGTTCAAAGCATCTCATGCCTCTCACAGTTTGGAGGCTGTAAACAATCACATGTGGCTGGATAATCCTGTCAGGCAGGCTAGAGAGCCATCAGAGAAGTTTTTGGACTGAAACACGCCCAGGAGATTTATTAACTGGAGTCCGAAGTTAACGCCTTTACAGAGAGAGGTGGTGGGGGATAGCCCCCCATAAAGTCAGAGGCGTAGGTAAGAGCATAAAGCAGTAAAGTAGGCAGACTCTGGTTTGGGGGGTAGATGCTCTGGAACAGGGGGTCTCCTGAGGCTCAATCCCACTTTGTGTATGCTGAGCCTCCTTCCTCATGACCTTTGCCACGGGTGGAGTTCCTCAGGCTGGCTCCCGGCAAGTGTATATGTGTATGTGTGTATTCCATTATTTTAATTATTATTTGCCCGATTTTGTTACTGCCATTTGTCTGGAGTTCATCTTTGGTTTCTCGTTTTGGGATATTTGTTTTAATGCCATAACAACCAACCTGTGGAATCTTCATTCCTGACCATAGATCAAGCCTTGAGACTTTGGAGTGGGAGCACTGACTCCAAGACCCTAGACTATCAGAGAACTAACCCTAGGGAGTATCAAATAGTGAAAACTCACACCAAGGAAACCACTTGAATACAAGACCCAGGATCACCCAACCACCAGTAGCACCCTGTGCAGGACACCTCATCTAAACAACAAACAAAACAAAAATACAAACCCAATCATCAGCAGACAGGATTACCAGCTCACTCAGCCTTGTCCATCAGAGGAAAAACAAATGAACAGAAAGTCAGCACAAATCTCACCCTATGTGAAGCTTACACAACCTCTGGACCAACCTTGGGAAGGCAGAAACCAAAAGGAAGAAAGGATTCAACCTTGAAGCCTGGGAAAAGGAGAACTCAAACACAATAAGTTAAAAAGAAATAATGAAAAGGCAGAGAAAAACTACAGAAATGAAGAAACAAATTAGAAACACAGAAGTCCAAATAAATGAAGAGGAAATAGGCAAACTACCTGAGAAAGAATTCAGAACAATGATAGTAAAGATGATTAAAAAAAAAACCTTGAAAACAAAATGGAGGAAAATCAAGACTTAATTAAGAAATAGCTAGAATTAAGGAATAAACATGCAGAGACAAACAACACAATTACTGATTTTAAAACTACTCTCAGTTCAGTTCAGTTGCTCAGTCATGTCCGACTCTTTGCAACCCCATGAATCGCAGCATGCCAGGCCTCCCTGACCATCACCAACTCCCGGAGTTCACTCAGACTTATGTCCATCGAGTCAGTGATGCCATCCAGCCATCTCATCCTCTGTCATCCCCGTTTCCTCCTGCCCCCAATCCCTCCCAGCATCAGAGTCTTTTCCAATGAGTCAACACTTCGCATGAGGTGGCCAAAGTACTGGAGTTTCAGCTTTAGCATCATTCCTTCCAAAGAAATCCCAGGGCTGATCTCCCTCACAATGGACTGGTTGGATCTCCTTGCAGTCCAAGGGACTCTCAAGAGTCTTCTCCAGCACCACAGTTCAAAAGCATCAATTCTTCGGTGCTCAGCTTTCTTCACAGTCCAACCTTCGCATTCTTACATAACTACTGGAAAAACCATAGCCTTGAATAGACGGACCTTAGTTGGCAAAGTAACGTCTCTGCTTTTGAATATGCTGTCTAGGTTGGTCATAACTTTTCTTCCAAGGAGTAAGTGTCTTTTAATTTCACGGCTGCAATCACCATCTGCAGTGATTTTGGAGCCCAAAAAAATAAAGTCTGACACTGTTTCCACTGTTTCCCTGTCTATTTCCCATGAAGTGATGGGACCAGATGTCATGATCTTAGTTTTCTGAATGTTGAGCTTTAAGCCAACTTTTTCGCTCTCCTCTTTCACTTTCATCAAGAGGTTTTTTAGTTCCTCTTCACTTTCTGCCATAAGGGTGGTGTCATCTTCATATCTGGGGTTATTGTTATTTCTCCTGGCAATCTTGATGGAATCAATAGCAGAATATCTGAAGCAGAAGAATGAATCAGTGAGCTGGAAGATAAAATGGTGGAAATAACTTCTGAATAGCAGAATAAAGTAAAAAGAATGAAAAGAACTGATGACAGTCTCAGAGACCTCTGGGACAATGTCAAAAGCACCAACATTCGAATTATAGGGGTCACAGAAGAAGAAGAGAAAAAGAAAGGGTATGAGAAAATTTTTGAAGAGATTATAGTTGTAAATTTCCCCAACACGGAAAAGGAAATAGTCAATCAAGTACAAGAGGCACAAAGAGTCCCACACAAGATAAACCCAAGGAGAAACATGTCAAGACACATACTAATCAAACTAACAAAGACTTAACACAAAGAAAGAATATTAAAAGCAGCAAAGGAGAAGCAACAAGTAACATACAAGGGAAGCCCCATACACTTAACAGCTGATCTTTCAACAGAAATTCTGCAGGCCAGAAAGGAATGCCAGTATATATTTAAAGTACTGAAAGGGAAACAACTACCACCAAGAATGCTGTACCCAGCGAGTTTCTTATTCAAAATTTATGGAGAAATAAAAAGCTTTTCAGACAAGCAAGAGTGAAGAGAATTCCATACCACCAAACCAACTACAAAAAATATTAAATAGACTTATATAGTCAAGAAATACAAGAGAAGAAAAAAAGATCTACAAAATCAATCCCAAACTATTAAGAAAATGGCAATAGGGACATATATATCAATAATTACTTTAAATGTAAATGGTTTAAATGCTTCAACCAAAAGACACAGACTGGCTGAATGGATTAAAAAACAAGACCCATATATATGTTGTCTATAAGAAACTCACTTCAGACCTCAAGACACTTATAGACTGAAAGTGAGAGGGTGGAAAATATGTTCCAATATTCCATGCAAATGGGAAGCAAAAGAAAGCTGGAGTAGCAATCCTCATATCAGACATAATAGTCCTTAAAATAAAGAAGATTACAAGATATAAGGAAGGACACTACATAATGATCATGGGATCATTCAAGAGGAAGACATAGCAATTGTAAATATCTATGCACCCAACATAGAAGCACCTCAATACATAAGACAAGCACTAACAGATGTAAAAGGAGAAATTGACAGCAACACAATAATAGTAGGAGACTTTAACACCCCACTCACACCAATGGACAGATCATCAAAAGAGAAAATTAATAAGGAAACACAAGTCTTAAATGATACATTAGATGAGATGGATCTCATTGATATCATCAGGACATTCCACCCAAATCAGAAGAATGAACATTCTTCTCAAGTGCATATGGAACATTCTCCAGGATAGACCACATCTTGGGTCACAAATCAAACCTCAATAAATTTAAGAAAATTGAAATTGTATCAAGCATCTTCTCTGACCACAACACTCTAAGACTAGATATCAACTAAAGAAAAAAACTGTAAGAAACACAGACACATTGAGATTAAACAACACATTTCTAAGTAACCAACAGGTTACTGAAGAAACCAAAAAGGAAATAAAAAAATTTCTAAAAACAGAAGATAATGAAAACATGACAACTCAAAACCTATGGGATGCAGCAAAAGCAGTTCTAAGAGGGAAGTTTATATCAATACAATCCTACTCAAGAAATAGGAAAAACATCAAATAGACAACCTAACTTTACACATAAAACAACTAGAAAAAGAAGAACAAAACATCCCCAAAATTAGTAGAAGGAAAGAAATCATAAAGATCCAAGCAGAAATAAATGAAAAAGAAATGAAGGAAACAATAGTAAAGATTAATAAAACTAAAAGCTGGTTCTTTGAAAAGATAAACAACATTGAAAAACCTTTATCCAAACTCATCAAGATAAAAAGAGAGGAGGACCAAATTAACAAAGTTAGAAATGAAAAATGAGAGGTTGCCACAAACAATGCAGAAATATAAAGGATAATAACAGACTATTATGAACAAATATATGGCAATAAAATGGATAACCTGGGAAAAATGGACAGATCCTCAGAAAAGTTCAATCTTCCAAGACCGAACCAGGAAGAAATAGAAATTCTGAACAACCCAATTACAAGCACTAAAATTGAAGCTGTGATTAAAAATCTCCCAGAAAACAAAAGCCCAGGACCAGAGAGCTTCACAGGAGAATTCTATCAAACATTTAGAGAAGAGCTAATGCTTATCCTTCTAAAACTTGTTCCAAAAATTGCCAAGGAAGGAACACTTCCAAACTCATTCTTTGAGGTCTCCATCACTCCGATACCAAAACCAGACAAAGACAACACAAAAAAGGAAAACTACAGGCCAATATCACATATTGAGTGCTGAAGAATTGATGCTTTTGAAGTGTGGTGTTGGAGAAGACTCTTGAGAGTCCCTTGGACTGCAAGGAGATCCAACCAGTCCATTCTGAAGGAGATCAGTCCTGGGTGTTCTTTGGAAGGAATGATGCTTAAAGCTGAAGCTCCAGTACTTTGGCCACCTCATGCGAAGTGTTGACTCATTGGAAAAGACTCTGATGCTGGGAGGGATTGGGGGCAGGAGGAGAAGGGGACGACAGAGGATGAGATGGCTGGATGGCATCACTGACTGGATGGACATGATTCTGAGTGAACTCCGGGAGTTGGTGATGGACAGGGAGGCCTGGCGTGCTGCGATTCATGGGGTTGCAAAGAGTTGGACACGACTGAGCGACCCAACTGAACTGAACTGAACATAGATTTAAAAAAAAAAAAAAAGATGAACATAGATGCAAATATCACTGATGAACAGAGATGCAAAATTTTAGAAAACAGAATTCAGCAACACATCAAAAAGCTCATACACCATGATCAAGTTGGGTTTATTCCAGGAATGCAAGGATTCTTCAATATATATTAATCAATCCATGTGATACACCACATTAACAAATTGAAAGATAAAAACCATAAGATAGTCTCAATAGATGCAGAAAAACCCTTTGGCAAAATTTAGCACCCACTTATGATTAAAACACTTCAAAAAAAGGGCATAGAAGGAACCTACCTCAACACAGTAAAGGCTATATATGATAAGCCTACAGAAAACATCATTTTCAATGGTCAAAAATTGAAAGCATCCCCCCTAAGATCAGGAACAAGACAAGGGTGTCCATTTTTGCCACTATTATTGAACATAATTTTGGAAGTCCTAGCTACAGCCATCAGAGAAGAAAAAAGAAATAGAAGGAGTTCAGATCAGAAAAGAAGTTAAGCTCTCACTGTTTGCAGATGATGTGATACTGTACATAGAAAATGCTAAAGATAGCATCAGAAAATTACTAGAGCTAACCAGTGAATTTAGCAAAGTTGCAGGATACTAAATCAATACACAGAAATCACTTGTATTTCTATATACTAGCAATGAAAAATCAGAAAAGCAATTAAGGAATCAATGCCATTCACCACTGCAAGTAAAAGAATAAAATATCTAGGGATAAACTTACTTAAGGAAACAAAAGAACTGCAGAAAATTAAAAGACACTAATGAAAGAAATCAAGGACAACATAAACAAATGGCGAGATATTCCCTGTCCCTGGGTAGGAAGAATCAATATTCTGAAAATGACTATACTACCAAACACAGTCTGCAGACTTAATGTGATCCCTATCAAATTACCAATGGCATTTCTCATAGAACTAAAACAAAAAATTTCACAATTCACATGAGAACCCAAAAGATCCCGAATAGCCAAAGCAGTCTTGAGAAAGAAGAATGGAGTTGGAGGAATCAACCTTCCTGACTTCAGATTATACTTCAAAGCTACAGTCATCAAGACAGTATGATACTAGTGCAAAAACAGAAGTATAGACCAATGGAAGAAGATAGAAAGCCCTAAAATAAACCCATGCACCTCTGGGTAACCTATTTTTGACAAAGAAGGCAAGAACATACAATGGGGCAAAGACAGTCTCTTCAATAAATGGTGCTAGATAAACTAGACAGTTACATGTTGTTGTTTAGTTTAGTTGCTAAGTTGTGTTTGACTCTTTTGCAACCCCATGGACTGTAGCTCACTAGCCTCCTCTGTTCACAGTATTTCCCAGGCAAGAATACTGGAGTGAGTTGCCATTTTCTTCTCTATTAGCTACATGTAAAAGAATGAAATTGGAACACTTTCTAACACCATACACAAAGATAAACTCAAACTGGATTAAAAACCTAAATGTTAGACCAGGAAGTATAAAATTTTAGAGGAAAACATAGGCAGAACACTCGATGACATAAATCAAAGCAAGATCCTCTATGACCCACCTCCTACAGTAAAGGAAATAAAACAAAAGTTAACAAGTGGGACCTTATTAAATTTAAAAGCTTTTGCACATCAAAGGAAACTACAAGCAAAGTGAAAAGAAAACCCTCAGAATGTGACAAAATAATAGCAAATGAAACAACTGACAAAAGATTAATTTCCAAACTATAAAAGCAACTCATACAACTCAATGCCAGAAAAACAAATAACCCCATCCAAAAGTGGGGGAAAAACCTAACAGACATTTATCCAAAGACATACAGATGGCTAACAAACATGTGAAAAGATGCTCAACATCGTTCATTATTCAGTTCAGTTCAGCTCAGTCGCTCAGTCGTGTCCAACTCTTTGCGACCCCATGAATTGCAGCATGCCAGGCCTCCCTGTCCATCACCATCTCCCGGAGTTCATTCAAAGTCACGTTCATCGAGTCAGTGATGCCATCCAGCCATTTCATCCTCTGTCATCCCCTTTTCCTCCTGCCCCTAATCCCTCCCAGCATCAGAGTCTTTTCCAATGAGTCAACTCTTCGCATGAGGTGGCCAAAGTACTGGAGTTTCAGCTTTAGCATCATTCATTCCAAAGAACACCCAGGATTGATCTCCTTTAGACTGGACTGGTTGGATCCCCTTGCAGTCCAAGGGACTCTCAAGAGTCTTCTCCAACACCACAGTTCAAAAGCATCAATACTTCGGCGCTCAGCTTTCTTCATAGTCCAACCTTCGCATCCATACATGACTACTGGAAAAACCATAGTCTTGACTAGATGGACCTTTGTTGGCAAAGTAATGTCTCTGCTTTTCCATATGCTGTCTAGGTTGGTCATAACTTTTCTTGGCTGCAATCACCATCTGCAGTGATTTTGGAGCCCTAAAAAATAAAGTCTGACACGGTTTCCACTGTTTCCCCATCTATTTCCCATGAAGTGATGGGACCAGATGCCACAATCTTAGTTTTCTGAATGTTGACTTTTAAGCCAACTTTGTCATTCTCCTCTGTCACTTTCATCAAGAGGCTTTTAGTTCCTCTTCACTTTGTGCCATAAGGGTGGTGTCATCTGCATATCTGAGGTTATTGATATTTCTCCCAGCAGTCTTGATTCCAGCTTGTGCTTCTTCCAGACCAGCGTGTCTCATGATGTACTCTGCATATAAGTTAAATAAGCAGGGTGACAATATACAGCCTTGATGTACTCTCCTTTTCCTATTTGGAACCAGTCTGTTGTTCCAAGTCCAGTTCTAACTGTTGCTTCCTGATCTGCATATAGGTTTCTCAAGAGGCAGGTCAGGTGGTCTGGTATTCCCATCTCTTTCAGAATTTTCCACGGTTTATTGTAGAAATGCAAATCAAAACTACAATGAGATATCACCTCACATCGGTCAGAATGATCATCCTCAGAAAGTCTTCAAACAATTAATGCTGGAGATGGAGTGGAGAAAAGGGAACGCTCTTGCACTGTTGGTGGGAATGTAAATTTATACAGCCACTGTGGAAGACGGTATGGTGATTTCTTAAAAAACTAGGAATAAAACCACCATGTGACTCAGCAATGCCACTCCTAGGCATATACCCAGAGGAAACCAAAATTGAAAGAGACACATGTATCCCAGTGTTCATTGCAGCACTATTTACAATAGCTAGAACATGGAAGCAACGTAGATATCCATCGACAGATGAAAGGATGAAGAAGTTGTGGTACATATACACAATGGAATATTACTCACCCATTGAAAGGAATGCATTTGAGTCAGTTCTGATGAGGTGGATGAACCTAGAACCTAATATACATAGTGAAATGAGTCAGAAAGAAGATAAATATCATATTCTAAACCAAAATCACTGCAGATGGTGATTGCAGCCATGAAATTAAAAGACACTTACTCCTTGGAAGAAAAGTTATGACCAACCTAGATAGCATATTCAAAGCAGAGACATTACTTTGCCAACAAAGGTCCATCTAGTCAAGGCTATGGTTTTTCCAGTGGTCATGTATGGATGTGAGAGTTGGACAGTGAAGAAAGCTGAGCACTGAAGAATTGATGCTTTTGAACTGTGGTGTTGGAGAAGACTCTTGAGAGTCCCTTGGATGGCAAGGAGATCCAGCCAGTCCATTCTAAAGGAGATCAATCCTGGGTGTTCTTTGGAAGGAATGATGCTAAAGCTGAAACTCCAGTACTTTGGCCACCTCATGCGAAGAGTTGACTCATTGGAAAAGACTCTGATGCCGGCAGGGATTGGGGGCAGGAGGAAAAGGGGACAACAGAGGATCACCGACTCGATGGACATGAGTTTGAGTGAACTCCAGGAGTTGGTGATGGACAGGGAGGCCTGGCGATCTGTGATTCATGGGGTCACAAAGAATCAGACACGACTGAGCAACTGAACTGAACTGAACCGAAAACATATATATGGAATCCAGAAGAACGGTACTGAAGAACTTATTTACAGGGTGGTAGCAATGAAGAAAGAGACATAGAGAATAGGCTTATGAACATGGGGAAAGGGGAGGAGAGGGTGAGATGTATAGAAAGAGTAACATGGAAACTTACATTATTATATGTAAAATAGATAGCCGAAGGGAATTTGCTGTATGGCTCAGGAAACTCAAACAGGAACTCTCTGTCAACCTATAGGGGTGGAATTGGGAGAGGGATGCGAGGGATGTTCAAAACGGAGGGGATATTTGTATACCAATGGCTGATTCATCTTGAGGTTTGACAGAAAGCAACAAATTCTGTAAAGCAATTATCCATCAATTTAAAAATAAATTTAAAAATGAACCCAACAAAGCAAACAAAAAAAGCATCAGTTCTTCAGCACTCAGCTTTCTTTATGGTCCAATCCTCACATCCATACACAACTACTGGAAAAACCATCCTTTTGACTAGACGGATCTTTGTCAGCAAAGTGATATATCTGCTTTTTAATATGTTGTCTAAGTTGGTCATAGCTTTTCTTCCAAGGAGCAAGTGTCTTTTAATTTCATGACTGCAGTCACCATCTGCAGTATTCTGGAGCCCCCCTCCCCAAATAAAGTCTGTCACTGTTACTATTGTTTACCCATCTATTTGCTATGAAGTGATGGTACCAGATGCCATGATCTTAGTTTACTGAATGTTGAGTTTTAAGCCAACTTTTTCACTCTCCTCTTTCACTTTCATCAAGAGGCTCTTTAGCTCCTCTTTGGTTTCTGCCATAAGGGTGGTGTCATCTGCATATCTGAGGTTATTGATATTTCTCCTGGAAGTCTATATTCTAGCTTGTGCTTCATCCAACCCAGTATTTCACATGATGTACTCTGCATATAAGTTAAATAAGTAGGGTGACAACATATAGCCTTGACATTCTCCTTTCCTAATTTGCCACCAGTCTGTGGTTCCATGTCTAACAACATGTCAACAGTTCTAACTGTTGCTTCTTGACCTGCATACAGATTTCTCCAGAGACAGTTAAGGTGGTCTGGTATTCCCAACTCTTTAAGAATTTTCCAATTTGTTGTGATCCCACAGTCAATGGCTTTGGTGTAGTCAAGATTTTTCTGTTAACTAAAAAAATATAAAGTTTTGATCAACAGTGTTAGATGGATCACCTGGCCATCTGGAGTCAGTTAACATTGCAAATCTTACACTAGACAAATTCTGAATGAATGGATAGTTGAAATTTTGAAAATGAAACTATACAAAAGGTACAAGAAAACATCATCAAGAAATTATATCCTTGAAATGGGAATGACATTTATTAATATAATGCAAAATTAAAGACTAGAATGACAATTTTTCCCAGAGAAAAGTCAAGAATGTTTTTCATGGAGTATAAAAACTGGAATATAGATTGCCAGGAGAAATATCAATAACCTCATGCCATACAAAAAGTCAAAGGATAAATGAGAAATGGGTGATGATTGGAAGGGAGGGATTGTAACTCATTCATTAACAAAGGCTAATTCCTTAATATATAAATCACTCTTAAGACACTGAGATAAAACAGGCTAACAATCCCAACAAAATGCAGTTAAGATTATTTGCAGATAAATAGCAATATGTCCTCAAACATAGGAAAGGAAGCTATACCTCAACAGTGGAAGTATGAGAAATGCATGTTTATCTACACTGAGATACCATGTTTTATATTTTTTGTTGACAAAAATCCTAACAGTTGACATATTCTTCTAGCAAAATTATGGGAAAACAAGTGTCCTTATACATTGTTCTGGATTCCAAGATGGAATGACATTTTAGGAAGGAAATTTGATATTATTTACCTAAGCGCATTTAACCTTATCTAGTAATACTGCTATAAAGTAATCATACAGATACATATGGATATTTAAGAAACATTTTAAAACATTTACACAATATTATTAATTGTGGGACTGTTTATAACACATACAAGCATGGAAACCATTCAAGTCCAGCAATAGGGGACTGAAAGCACGAACTCTGGTGTATCTATACAGCACAGTCCTAGGAAGTTGTTAAGAACAGTGATGTGACCAAGATTTTGGTACCAAAATGCTGAGACCTCCAACATTTTATGTTGTGATTAAAAAGCAGTAGAGCAGCAGTTTTAGTAAAGAAAGGGGGAAACATATATATTAGCATTTGCTTATATATTTAAAAACAAATATTAAAAGCATACACAAACAACAAATGAAATTGTTGAGGGAGGGGGTGGGAAGAGAGGTGGGAGTCTTCTCTTTGGTAGGTTATATACACATATATCTGGGGGTGGTGGTGAGAGGGAGGCCACGGAGGGAGGGGATATATGTGAACATACAGCTGATTCACTGTGTTGTATAGCAGAAACTAACAAACAATGTAAAGCAATTATGTAAGTTATATATATATATATATATATATATATATATAATATTGATTATTGCACCATTTGGACATCTTCAAAAATAAAACTGCACACATATATATGTATATATGCACTATATATAATTTTAAATCTAGATTAAAACATTTCCCACAGAAATCTAAATATCTGAGTAAGTTGTTTCATTGTTGTCTAGCATCTGACTCATAAAAATCTAATGCAGTAGGATTCTTGTTTCTCTGTGGACTCTCTGTCTCTCCCTCTCCCCTCACCCCTTCAGGAAGCTTGTAAAATTTTCCTCCATATTCTTAAAACTGCAAAATTTTTTCAAGATGAATGTGCTCAGCATTTTGTGTACTGTCCCTGTCTAAATATGAGGGAATATTTTAGAAGCTCAGATTAGTTTTTGACTCCCATAAATTTATGTTTTCTCTTTACATTCTGAGCTTCCCTGGTGGCTCAGACAGTAAAGAATCTGCCTGCAATATGGGAGGCCCAGGTTTGAGCCCTGAGTCAGGAAGATTCCCTGGAAAAGAAAATGACAACCCACAACAGTATTCTTACCTGGAGAATTCCATGGATAGAGGAGCATGGCAAGCTAGAGTCCATGGGATTGCAAAGAGTCAGAAATGACTGAGGGACTAACATTTTACATTCTGGAAGAACTCCATGTCTTTATCACCTGCTTCACCAAAACACAATTCTGATACATAAATATAGCTTAAACATGTGAATAAGTCCCAAATGGGCAATGCATTGCTTGGAGAAAAGTTAAGAAATCTAAACAAAGGGAATTGTATCCACATTATGGAATTTATAGCTGAGATACAGGTTCTTTTAAACTTCACAGTCCCTACAAGTCATCATCTCCTTTGCAAAATGCAAGTATCTCATTCATTAAAAGGTAATGAAAATGTAGAAAAATCTCCTAATAGCTCTGATGTCTTTCTCTTCACTGGCTTTCTCAGAGATCTATAAACTATAAATAGTATAAGAAAAATGCTTTCTCCTTAAACTTCAGATACCTCCTGGTTTCTTTTATTTTTATGTCAGTAATCCAAATTTCTGTCAGATTTTACCTCAGAACCTTCTAGTTTCTGCCATATTTTACCTCAGCACCCCCATATTCTGTCAGATTTTACCTCAGAATTCCCTACTTTCTGTCAGATTTTACCTCAGGATCCCCTGCTTTCTGTCAGATTTTACCTCAGAATGCCTTAGTTTCTTTCAGATTTTACCTTAGAATCTTCTGGTTTCTGTCAGATTTTATCTCAGAATCCTGAGTTTCTGTCAGATTTTATCTCAGAACCCTCTAGTTTCTGTCAGATTTACCTCAGAACCCTATTATCTATCAGATTTTGCCTCAGAACCCTCTACTTTCTGTCAGATTTTACCTCAGACCCTCTGGTTGCTGTCAAATTTTACCTCAGTGTGTTCTATTTTCCTCAGATTTTACCTCAGAAAATCCTAGTTTCTGTCTGATTTTACCTCAGAACCCCCTAGTTTCTGTCAGATTTTACTTCAGAATCCCCTACTTTCTGCAAGATTTTACCTCAAAACCCCCTACTTTCTGCCACATTTCACCTTAGAACCCCCTACTTCCTATCAGATTTTACCTCAGAATCCACTACTTTATGTTAGATTTTACCTCAGAACCCAGCTGCGTGGTTTTGACAGCCTTTAAAGACAGTTTTTAGTCCTGTGGTAGCAACTTAGTGTCTTGAAGGAGTTCTTTTCTTTGTTGGGTGTCTGAATTTCAGGTTTTGTTATATTAGTGCTGTCTCTTTATCTTTTTTCCAGAAATATTGAACATGGTAGAGATTAGTATTAAAATCTAGAAGGTATTTAACCCTTTTACTCACATGAGCTGTTTTTAAGTATTTTAACAATGATGTTATGAATATAAGAGCCCCTGTTCATGCGAACAGGGTGTCTTCACTTATACCAAGTCCTCCTGCAAGTCAGGATTTAAAAGTTTTTTTTAATGAAGCATTTAAATTTTTTAATTTTTTTTAAATTCTAGGATAATTGCTTTTGAATATTGTGTTTGTTACTGCTTTATGAGTTGGCTGTACACATACATATATCTCCTCCCTCTTATGCCTCCCTCCCATCCATTTCCATCCCACCCCTCTAGTTAGTCACAGAGCCCCATGCTGAACTCCCCGTGCTATACAGTAGCTTCCCACACTGTTAGTGTATTTATGTCAGTGCTACTGGGAAGAAATAGAGAAGCAGATGTACAGCACGGACTTGTGGACACAGCAGGGGAAGGAGAGGGTAGGATTTTTTTAATGAGACTTTTCAAAGGTCATTCAAAGATGAATCATTCATCTCACTGTCCTGGTATTTGTCCTGGTATCACAGAGACTTTTCTCGATATAGTCTGGCATCTCTGTTAACGCTTTGACATATATGCCTACAATATTCATTTCTTGTTACCTCCATACCAAAACTGAAACTGTGTACTTGCTTTTGGAAAATTTACTATGATGTTCATTTTTCACATATTATCTTCATATATTGAGGAAGTCTTTAAAATGTTTTTGGCTTTTCCCAAATAAATCAACCCAAACAAACCTTTAGAAAACCTCTTTATCACACATTATTCTCATGAAATAAGTCAGACAAAGACAATATCATATGATACCACTTACTGTTGGTGTTCAGTCACTAAGTTGTGTCCAACTTTTTGGTACCCCGTGGACTGCTGTTTGCCCAGCTTCCTTGTCCTTCACTATCTCCCAGAGTTTGCTCAAACTCATGTTCATTGAGCTGGTGATGGTATATGACCATCTCATCTTCTGTAGCCCCCTTCACTTCCTGGTCTGTATCTTTCCCAGCATCAGTTTTGAAGCCAAAATAAAAGTGTAAAAGTGGCACTCTAACACTGAACTAGTTTTGTGCTAGTTTTGTTCAGTCTGTTCAACTTAGTTTTCTATTAAAAGGTCACTGGTTAGGTCTTCTTTTAATATACTTATTTAAAAGTTTTTTTCCTAGTATCATTCTTTTAATTTTATGATCATCTGAGATTCTTTCAGACTGACTTAATACTCTATAAATGAAAAAACCACTGCATAATTGATTAATTTACTTTTATAGTATATGAATTAATGTACCAAATAGTATAATTACTCAAAGTACTCTCCCCTTTCCTCCCCTAATGAAGATGCTCACAGCTATTAAAAAGAATGCATTTGAATCAGTTCTAATTAGGAGGATGAAACTGGAGCCTATTATACAGAGCAAAGTAAGTCAGAAAGAAAAACACCAATACAGTATATTAATGCATATATATGGAATTTAGAAAGACGGTAATGATAACCCTATATGTGAGACAGCAAAAGAGACACAGATATATATAGAACAGTCTTTTGGACTCTGTGGGAGAAGGCACGGGTGGGATGATTTGAGAAAATAGCATTGAAACATGTATATTATCATATGTGAAATAGATTGCCAGTCCAGGTTTGATGCATGAGGCAGGGTGCTCAGGGCTGGTGCACTGGGATGCACCAGGATGCACTGGGATGCATCCAGAGGGGGCGCTGGGATGACCCAGAGGGATGGGATGGGGAGGGAGGTGGGAGGGAGGGTCAGGATGGGGAATACATGTCCACCCATGGCTGATTCATGTCAATGTATAGCAAAACCAATACAATATTGTAAAGTAATTAGCCTCCAATTAAATAAAAAGAATAAATAAATAATAAATTCTAACAACAGCAAAAAATGAAGATGCTCACAATCATGCATTTTCATTTGAAAGGATCTCAATCCAGTATCATTTTTTTTCATTTGGTCAAATGGAAGATGGTTTGGCAAGCAATAACATTAATAGCATTAATTAACTGTTGAAGGGAAATGCATTTATTTTACTTAGTGATTTTATTGTATCTCTGAGCCTACATTTTTTTTTCTTCTTTTTTTTCCAACACTCTGAGACTTGTGTGATCTTAGTTCCCCAACCATGAATTGAACCAGGACCCTCAGCAATGAAAGTACAAAGTCCTAGCCACTGGACTGCCAGAGAATTCCAGGAGTCTACTTTTTCATCTATACAACTTTGGAAACATTTATTTTGTATCTTAGAAAGTGTGAGAGGTTAATGATTCAAAAATCATAGTTTTTGTTTGTTTGTTTTTTACCCTGGAATAATTTATCACACTGTAGACTGAGCAACTGCACTTTCATTTTTCACTTTCATGCATTGGAGAAGGAAATGGCAACCCACTCCAGTGTTCTTGCCTGGAGAATCCCAGGGATGGGGGAGCCTCATGGGCTGCCATCTATGGGGTCACACAGAGTTGGACACGACTGAAGCGACTTAGCAGCAGCAGCAGCAGCAGCCTATTCTGAGCTCCTCTGGTGACTCAGTCGTAAAGAATTCATCTGCCAATCCAGGAGACACATGGAATGAAGGTTTGATTCTTGAGTTGGGAAGATCTGCTAGTGGAGGAAAGGCAACCCACTCCAGTATTCTCCCTGAGATAATCCCATTACAGAGGAGCCAAGTGGGCTACCATCCATGGGCTTGAAAAGAGTCGGACATGAATGAGCATGGACATATATGCAGCTTAATTTGCCTCTCTCTGCATCTCACTGGATTCTCCAGCCCTTCCCAAACCCCCTGACCCAGACCTTGACTCTGCTATCCAGATTACTCCATTGATCATGCCTCCAACTTATTCAGTGTGAACTGATGCTATAAATTTTCTTTCACTCACAGTGAATCCTCAGCCTGGAACACATTTCTCTCCATTCATCCATCCTCTGCCTCCTGCAAACTCTAGTTCCATCTCCCCAGGGTCTTCAAGGCCTCTAACAATATCTTCTTTGTCTTTCCTTTAAATAATAATAACACTGCCATTTATGAAGAGTTTATACCATCAGAGCTTGTAAAGCTTCTCCATCAATGTCTCCTTTTATCAGAAAAGAATGAATACTATTCCAGGAGTGGGAAGGAGTGGGGTGGGTCTTATGTATTTTTCAAACATTGTGTATTTATTTTAAAATAGTGTTTTAAATTTATTTCCTTGAAAACTGGATGAAGATGTGGATCATCTGGACAACTCTCTGGGGGAATACTTCTCTATGGCTGCCTAGAAGGAATCAGAAAGAGGCTAGTTGATAACTTAAGGTTCTTACCACCAAGCTACTTATATAATGAGTGAGATATAAATTAATACTTCTTCCCCTACAGGGCTTCTCAGTTAGCACTAGTGGTAAGGAATCCCCCTCCCAATGCAGGAGACACAGGACAGAGGGGTTTGATCTCTGAGTCAGGAAGATCCCCTGGAGAAGCAAATGGCACCCCATTCCAGTATTCTTGCCTGGAGAATTCCATGGACAGAGGAGCCTGCCTGGCAGGCTACAGTCCATGAGGTCCCAAAGAGTCAGACACGACTGAGGGACATTAAATTACACTAAATTACATGAGAAACATTGTCAAAACAATAATAAAAAATCTTCTAACACTATATTTTATAGTAAAATATTAATATAAAAGTTGTAGAAATTATATAAAGTACCTAAAATTTGAAATGTCCTGGTATGTTGTTGGTCATCATTGTAGCTATTATTTTAAAATGTATGTCACAGAAATAACCAAATTCTTTTAGGGTTTATTTTGTTTGCTACATTCTAATATCTCCCTTTCAGAAGTCTTATGACAATTTTGGCTCCTTGCTTATTGTCTAATGAGGGCTGAGTCCAAAGCTGTCTGAATCACCACTATAATCCCAGGGCTTAAGGTAGACATACAAGCATCACTGAAAAAATTAAGTAATATTCTGACACTTACTTAAAGGATGAGGTACTTGGAGCTTGTGTGGCTTAAGTAACTCACCCAAGGGCTTTACAGCTAATAGTAGCAGAGTGAGGCTCCAGCTTTTTCTGACTCCACATACAGGGGAATTAATGACCACACTGTATTAAAAAGTGGAGACATTATTTTGTCAATAAAGTTTCATCTAGTCAAGGCTATGGTTTTTCCAGTGGTCATGTATGGATGTGAGAGTTGGACTATAAAGAAAGCTGAGCACCAAAGGATTGATGCTTTTGAACTGTGGTGCTGGAGAAGACTCTTGAGAGTCCCTTGGACTGCAAGGAGATCCAACCAGTCCATTCTAAAGGAGATCAGTCCTGGGTGTTTATTGGTAGGACTGATGTTGAAGTTGAAACTCCAATACTTTGGCCACTTGATGCGAAGAACTGACTCATTTGAAAAGACCCTGATGTTGGGAAAGATTGAGGGCAGGAGAAGAGGACGACAGAGGATGAAATGGTTGGATGGCATCACTGACTCAATGGACATGGGTTTAGGTAGACTCCAGGAGTTGGTGATGGACAGGGAAGCCTGGCGTGCTGAGGTTCATGGGGTCGCAAAGAGAGGGACATGACTGAGCAACTGAACTGAACTGATAGAGCTAGAAAAGGAACAAAGCTTCCCTAAGTGATCAATTCAAAGAAATAGAGGAAAGCAATAGAATGGGAAAGACTAGAGACCTCTTCAAGAAAATTAGAGATACCAAGGGAATATTTCATGCAGAGATGGCCACAATAAAGAACAGAAACAGTAAGGACCTAACAGAAGCAGAAGACATTAAGAAGTGGCAAGAATAGGCAGAAGAACTATGCAAAAAAGATCATGATCCAGATAACCATATGGTGTGATCACTCACCTAGAGCCAGACAACCTGGAGTGCAAAGTCAAGTGAACCTTAGGAAGAATCATTATGAACAAAGCTAGTGGAGGTGATGGAATTCCAGATGAGCAATTTCACATCCTAAAAGATGATGCAGTTAAAGTGCTACACTCAATATTCCAGCAAATTTGGAAAACTCAACAGTGGCCACAGGACTAGAAAAGGTCAGTTTTCATTTCATTCCCAAAGAAAGGCAATGCCAAAGAATGTTCAAACTACCGCACAATTGCACTCATGTCACATGCTAGCAAAGTAATGCTCAACATTCTCCAAGCTAGGTTTCAATAGAACATGAGACAAGAACATTCAGATGTTCAAGCTGGATTTAGAAAAGGCAGAGGAGCCAGAGATCAAACTGCCAACATCTGTTGGGTCATCATGAAAACAAGAGAGTTCCAGAAAAACATCTACTTCTGCTTTATTGACTATGCCAAAGCCTTTGACTGTGTGGATCACAACACACTGGAAAACTCTTAAAGAGATAGGAATACCAGACCATCTTAACTGTTTCCTGAGAAATCTGTATGTAGGTAAAGAAGCAACAGTTAGAACTGGACTTGGAACATTGGACTGGTTCCAAATTGGGAAAGGAGTATGTCAAGGCTGTATGTTGTCACCCTGCTTATTTAACTAATATGCAGAGTACATCATGTGAAATGCTGGGCTGGATGAAGCACAAGCTGAAATCAAGATTGCTGGTAGACATACCAATAGCCTCAGATATGGTGGAAAGTAAAGAGCAACTAAAGAGCCTCTTGATCAAAGTGAAAGAGTAGAGTGAAAAAAAAAAACTGGCTTAAAACTCAACATTTAGAAAACTAAGATCATGGCATCTGGTCCCATCACTTCATAGCAAATAGATGGGGAAACAATGGAAACAGTGAGAGCCTTTATTTTCTTGGGCTCCAAAATCATGGCAAATTGTGACTGCAGCCATGAAATTAAAATATACTTGCTCCTTGGAAGAAAAACTATGACAAGCCTAGACAGCATATTAAAAAACAGAGACATTACTTCTCCTGACAAAGATCCATGTAGTCAAAACTTCGGTTTTTCCAGTAGTCATGTATGGATATAAGAGTTGGATCATAAAGAAAGCTGAGCACTGAAGAATTAATGATTTTGGACTGTGGTGTTGGAGAAGACTCTTGAGAGTCCCTGGACTGCAAGGAGAACAAGCCAGTCAATCCTAAAGGAAATCAGTCCTAAATATTCAAATAATTGGAAGGATTGATGCTGAAGCTGAAACTCCAATACTTTGGCCACCTGATAGAAAGAGCTGACTTGTTAGAAAAGATCCTGATACTGGGAAAGATTGAAGGCAGGAAAAAAAGGGTATGACAGAGGATGAGATGGTTTGATGGCATCATTGACTGAATGGGCATGAGTCTGAGCAAGCTCCGGGAGTTGGTGATGGACAGGATAACCTGGCATGCTGCAGTCCAGTGGGATGGCAAAGAGTTGGACACAACCAAGCAACTGAATTGAACTGATAGAGCTAGAATTGCCAAACCCTCATTACCTGCTCAGCATATGCTTCATCTCCTTTACTGCCTTATAATAATTTCCACACCATTTCTGTCCTACTTATACTGTTAAGTATTTTTCTATGCCCCACTTCTCCAATTAGAATGTTGCCTCCTCTCTTCAAGGAGATAGGCCATGTTAGTTTTCATTGTTGAAAACCATTCTTTTCTATTTTACATATTGCTGAAAAGAGTGCTCAGTACATACTGCTTACTCAGCCAAGATTTTAGTGAATGCTATATAGAAAGAAGGGGCTTCCCTGGTGACTCAGATGGTAAAGCATCTGCCTGCAATGCAGGAGACCCAGGTTCGATCCTTGGGTTGGGAAGATCCCCTGGAGAAGGAAATGGCGACCCACTCCAGTACCCTTGCCTGGAAAATTCCATGGACTGAGGAGCCTGGTAGGCTACAGTTCATGGGGTCGCAAAGAATCGAACACCACTGAGCAACTTCACTCACTCACTCACTCATTCATATAGAAAGAAATAATGTATTGTGTAGGAATGCAAACACTTAAAGTTGGAGGATAGAAAAATATTTTTTAAAATAAATGTTTATAATTATAAACATATATTGGTCATTGGTATATATTAAGATTATGAAATAAGGGTAAACTCTTTGCTCTTTGTGAGTCAAAGTTGAACTCTAATAGTAATAAGGAAGATTTTAATTTATTTAGTTTTAACAAAAAGGCCAAACTGCCATCAATTTACTATAATGTTTTGTATTTTGGTTGTTTATTAAAAGGTAATGATGTAGTGTTTAAAAAGTAAAATAAAATCCTCAGAGAGATAAAGATCTAGAACTCATAAAATTCTATATATTACTGATATAATATATACAGTATAAATTTTTATATATACACACATAATAGTATATATATATATATGACAGTATACGTGCATATATATATACACACTATTATCTTCCTCATTTTACAAGTAAAAATATTGAGATAAAATCAGTTTAGGAAACACAGGGACAGGCTTTGAGTTGAGCAGGAAATCTGACTACAGACCTCTTGCTCTGATCCCGATGCAGTATAGACACTTAGACGCTCACACTCCATATTTACAACTTTGCATGAGCCATACTCCTCCCTCAAATCTCTACCATCCTTACCACCAACTCAAATCTGGCTCTTTTCCCAAGACCCGCACTCTTCATAAAGTGAAGTTGCTCAGTCATTTCCGACTCTTTGCAACTCCATGGGCTGTAGCCTACCCGGCTTCTCTGTCCATGGGATTTTTCAGGCAAGAGTCCTGGAGTGGGTTGCCATTTCCTTCTCCAGGGGATCTTTCTGACCCAGGGATTGAACCCAGGTCTCCCGCATTGTAGGCAGCTGCTTTACCACCTGAGCCATCAGGGAAGTCCTTGAGGAATAAAGGAATCAGTATGATCAGCTGTGTTCAGAGGCGGGTTTATGAGGAGTGTGAGCTGTGGGGCTTCCCTGATAGCTCACACTCCTCATAAACCTACCTCTGAACACAGCTGATCATACTGACTCCTTTGTTCCTCAAACACTTATAATCTGTAGCATTCATTTCATCACTGGGTCATATCATTGGTTTGCTCCATCATCGTCGTTGTTGTTGTCTATCACTTTGTCCTTCCAATAAGATCAAATCCCCAGGGACAGAAACTCCTTAGAAATTCTTATCAAAATGCTAAGTACATAAGAATCCCTGCCTAAAAATTTGCTGACTGGAGTCTAACTAGAGCATTTACTGGATTAATATCATGGCTCCATACACGGAACATTCCAGACTCATAAGATCTACTTGACGAGAGTGCCTTGTTACTTCAGACATTGTGTAATTGATTTGTCACTATCACATGCTAGTCACGTCTGGCAGCAGTGGGGAAGAGAAAGTGCCTGCACACACCGAAAAAAAACAAGGGTGACCTGGATAAACAGGCATCAGTTACAACCAAAGTCTCTTTTAGGAAAAGAGAAGGTGCTTCTCCATCACTCTGATTTATTCAGACTGCATATGAACGGATGATCCTTGGTGATTTTAGGGCTTGACTTCTTTTACTGGGCCTTCCCTGGCAGCTCAGTGGTAAAGCATCTGCTTGCAATGCAGGAGACGCAAGAGTCTCAGGTTTGATACCTGGGTCAGGAAGATCCCCTGGGAGAGGAAATGGCAAACCCACTCCAGTATTTTTGCCAGGAAAATCCCAGGGACAGAGGAACTTCGTGGGGGTTACAAGGAGTCAGATACTGCTGAGCACACCTGCTTTTTTTTATCAGCAATTCATGGTATTCTGTATGCTGTAAGCATATCTCACTATCACTAATGGTGACTGAAAACCTAGAAGTCAAATACAGAATTCTATGTAGGAGTATATTAGAAAGATATTTTCCAGCAATCCACACAATTATTAAGTATCCACTTTGGATTTAACAGTATCCTAAAATCTGTAGTAAAATTATGCAAGGAGCAAAAGACATAATTTTTAAGCTCAAAGTTCATTCAGGTGAATTTATTTGTACTTTATAGGTTTAAAACGTAATTGAGAGTTAAAAACACTTGTTGAAAAATTAATGCAACGTGTCTTTTTTTCTTAAAATGAGTTTTTGGGGTAAGATATAAAAACTGGCTAATGTACAAAGCCTATACATAATTTTATCTTTTAAAAACTCATATATATGTGAATATATGGATATGTGAGTATGTGTGTTTGTATGTATAAAGAAATTAGAGATATAGGAGTTAGAGATATAAGATATCTTAGAGATATAAGAATAACTCAAGCAGATTTTTGTAGAGCATTTATTCATATTTATGCCTTTTGAAATACTGCCTAACATATGTATCTGAAAACCAAAGAAGATTTGATAGAGTCATCTTGGCTCCTCAGGAAATATTTTATGATTTACAGTTTTCCATTTAAGGAATGATTTGGGTTAGAAAATTATATGTTGCTCAAATGATTACCTAAAAATGTCAGTGAAGAATCAGATAACCTCCTTCCAATTCGATAAGTCAGTGTGATAGTGCTGAAGGAGCATCTTGCTTCTAAGGCCTACCTAAATCTATGTGTAGTAAATCTTATATTTTAAATGTATCATAAAGCATAAAATACTTTCCAAAATATGATCTCATTTTGACTTTGGTCCAAACAGATATAAATATATTTCTATTCTATATGCATGTACTAGATTACACATTTATGTCAACTCAAGATAAAACAGAAAATACTTACATATTAAGTCTCATTTGATGAAATATAACAAACAGAAGCATTTATTATTTTTCTGTTTACATGTTTTGTGTTTCCCTTAGCATTAGAGGTTCAAGGCATGATCATTTAGTGGTCATCTTCCTAATGTTTAATCCCCAAGGATTTGTGGATCTTCTTTAGTCTTCAGCTGAAAAGAACAACAGTTCTTGGAAATATCAGGTTTTCTCTATGATAGAAAACAGGCAGCCCCTCCTGTCTTATCTAGAATGACATTGCCAGAGCTAAATGCTACATTAAAATTTGGGTTCACTGTTCATAAAGGGAAGCAATGACAAATGTGGATCCATAGTTACCTGTGCCCTCACTTGGAAAACCCCTTACAAGCTCATGCCCCGTAGTGGGGAACAGGGCCATCCTCCTTCAAGTCTAACAATAATCGTGATAGTTACCAACAGTCACCAATAACATGATCACAGGAGATCTTAGAAACATAACCAGACATGGAACTATGGACTGGTCTCAAATTGGGAAAGGAGTCTGTCAAAGCTGTATATCGTCACCCTACTTATTTATCTTATATGTAGAGTACATCATGTGAAATGCTGGGCTGGATGAAACACAAACTGGGATCAAGATTGCTGGGAGAAATGTCAATAACCTCAGATATGCAGATGACAGCAATGTTATGGCAGAAAGTGAAGAGGAACTAAAGAGCCTCTTGGTGAAGGTGAAAGAGGAGCATGAAAAAGCTGGTTAAAACTAATTATTCAGAAAGTGATGATCATAGCATCCGGTTCCAATACTTCGTGGCAAATAGGTGGGGAAACAATGGAAACAGTGATAGACTTTTTCTTAGGTTCCAAAATCAGTGCAGATGGTGACTTCAGCCATGAAATTAAAAGACACTTGCTCCTTGGAAGAAAAACTGTTACAAACCTAGACAGCATACTAGAAAGCAGAGACATTACTTTGCTGACAAAGGTTCCTCTAGTCAAAGCTATGGTTTTTCTAGTAGTCAAGCACAGATGAGAGAGTTGAACCATAAAGAAGGCTGAGCATGGAAGAATTGATGCTTTTGAACTGTGGTGTTGGAGAAGACTCTTGAGAATCCCTTGGACTGCAAGGAGATCAAACCAGTCAAGCCTAAAGGAAATCAATCCTGAATATTCATTGGAAGGACTGATGCTGAAGCTGAAGCTCCAGTACTTTGGCCGCTGATGTGAAGAGCCGACTCACTGGAAGAGAACCTGATGCTGGGAAAGACTGAAGGCAGGAAGAGAAGGAGATGACAGAGGATGAGATGTTTGGATGGCATCATTGACTCAAAGGACATGAGTTTGAGCAAGCTCCGGGAGATGGTGAAGGACAGGGAAGCCTGGCATGCTGCAGTCCATGGGGTGGCAAAGAGTCGAACACGACTGAGCGACTGAAGAAGAGCAACAAATATTAAAAAGTGAAGATGACATTTAGCTTTGTGAAGCTCTAACATTGAACATTAAAGGACTAAGCAATCATTGACAAAATCTAAAAGAGAAGATTTCCTGGCTGAAACAGAAGCATATGTGAGCTGGGATTTCAAAGCCAAACTTAATATCCACCAACTGTTTCAAAGGAAACAGGAAGTGCAAATGACTCATAATTCTGAGCCTGCCCTACTGGTCAAAGAGACTTGGGATTTTGTGCATTACTGAAATGGTTATAGTTCAGTTGTTATTCCTGGTCTACAAGCCTCATCGGCATTTTGTTTCTTCATAACTTCCTGATGTATCACAGTACAAATGTCAAAGGAAAGTATAACTGGAAATGGATTAACAAGTGACAAATTTAGTTTTGGAAATTACAGATTTGATTACCTGGATAGTCTGTATTCAGTGATACAGCACACACATCCTTATACAAGTATTCTTTTCCTGGTGGTTCAGATGGTAAAGAATCTGCCTGCAATGCAGGAGTCCTGGATTTGATCCCTGGGTTGGGAAGATCCCCTGAAGAAGGGGAATGGTAACCCACTCCAGTATTCTTGCCTGGAGAATTCCACTGACAGAGGAGCCTGGTGGGCTACAGTTCATGGGGCCTCAAAGAGTCAGACATGACTGAGCAACTGATGCTTTCACTTTTTAATTTTTTACGGACTTCTGAACTACAGTGAACATTCATCCTGAAATGGAGAAAATATTAGGAGTTGAAAGTTGAAGTTTGTTTCCTCTTGTCTGTTAGATCCTTTCGGGTCATTATTTAAGGGAGTCAAAGACCATTACAGAAAGCTAATAGCCTTTAGAACTCTCAGATTATACTGATATTACTGATGGGAGAGTTAAGCCAAATTGCTTTCTCAAAATGGTTCTGGGAACACACCACTTCCAGTAATGGTCCTATCTGCCAGACCTAAAAGCAGGGAGGACAGAGATGCACTTAAAGGCAATTATCCATCAACACTGGAAAATATGCTTACTAGATTAAGAGAGTTGAGTTAGATGCAATATATCTTGATTGCAGCAAAGCAGTTGATATAACATTATTCAATTTACCAGCTAGATTAATTTAAATTGGTTCAGGCAGAAGTATAGTCAAATAAGCTATCAGCTATCCAGAGAGCCATAAATACTAAAAAACAATAAACACATTTGTTTTACATGCTACTGATTTAGTTATTTTCCCGCAGAACTCTTCTTGTGTTCAGAATATGACAGTTAGATAACATAGGCCACCCTCCAGCTATCTATCGTTTTCTAAGATCTTTTAGGAATCCCAGCTGTTCCATAAAGTTGCAAGGACCAATTACAGTACTAACAAGTCCCCATTAGTCAGGTCTGGCTTTATTTATTCATATTCAGTTTTCAGATTCCCCTTGTATTTCTTTTTGATGTCTGGACTTTCTCTTAATGTAAAATGCTGCGAGCAGAAGTGCAAGGCAGTGGGCAAAGGGCAAAGGGGCAAAACACCCTTTGCTTCCATACAAAAAAAGGTACTGACTGTGGATTCTCCAGGGTGCTTTGGTGGAGATGACAGTGACAGGAAAGTTCAGCAGAGGCAATGCTTTTCTCAGCTAGGAGAATTTCCTGTAACTTTCATGCAGTGAAATTGTCAGTTTCTAAAAATAAGGAATCCATGTTTGGTATATTAGAAGGAAGACAAAAATGCTTGATGTTATTGTTTAAACCACTGAAAGGAAAGTGTGAAAAACAAAAAATGCAGTGATTCTTAACAGGCATGTCTTCCATGGTGGATAAGGTGGGTGGTGGGAGAAATGTGAGAATTCCAAGAGAGTGGGAGGTGAGGGCGCTTGTGGAGCTGAGGGTACCACCCCCACAGGAGGCAGAAGGGGAACCATGAACATACTTACCTCCATCATATTCCCTTTTTTCTTTCCATGCTGATATTGCACAATTGGTTGCCTTGGAAAAGTAATACAATGCCATTCTTATATTTGTTCTTGAATGTTAGAACATTCACATTAAGGGTTTATCAAATGTACTAGGTCTACTTACCTATATTATTTGAAATGGCATATAACAAAAGATATACTTTCCTCTTTTCTATTTTTTTTTCTTACCACGCCATGTAGCATATAGAATCTTAGTATCTCAACCAGGCATCCAGCCCACATCCCCTGCATTAGAAATGTGGGGTCTTAACCATTAGACCACCAGAGAAGTCTCTGCCTTTTCTCTACCTGAGGGGGAAAAAGACAAAATAAATGTGGCAAAAACCTTGAGAGAGAACTATTGTAAATGAGTTTTAAATGTAGCTGAGAGTGGATACAGCAGAGCAGAAAAAAATTATTTCTTCATTACTTTTTTTTCTTCGAAGGCTTACTCATACAAATAAATAGCTGAAAACTCACTATTGGTGTGATTTTAGGCAAATTACTTAATTCTGAACAGTTTCCTCCTCTATAATGTATTCTTTCCATTCAACTGGCTAGCTGGGCTGTGTTTGTGTGTGTGTGTCTTTATGGTCTAAATACTTTCCCCTCTTTTGTTATGTAAATAAGGCATATTTATTATTTCAAAAATCTGAAAATATATAACATATAAAAGTAAAATTCAAATTCAATGCAATCCCTATCAAGCTACCAGCCACATTTTCACAGAACTAGAACAAATAATTTCAAGATTTGTATGGAAATACAAAAACCTCGAATAGCCAAAGCAATCTTGAGAAAGAAGACTGGAACTGGAGGAATCAACTTGCCTGACTTCAGGCTCTACTACAAAGCCACAGTCATCAAGACAGTATGGTATAGATCAATGGAACAAAATAGAAAGCCCAGAGATAAATCCACACATATGGACACCTTATCTTTGACAAAGGAGGCAAGAATATAACCACTTGTAAAAGAATGAAACTAGATCACTTTCTAACACCGCACACAAAAATAAACTCAAAATGGATTAAAGATCTAAGTGTAAGATCAGAAACTATAAAAACTCCTAGAGGAGCAGAATAAAGCAAAAATAAACAAAATGGGATCTAATTAAAAGCTTCTGCACAACAAAGGAAAATATAAGCAAGGTGAAAAGACAGCCTTCTGAATGGGAGAAAATAATAGCAAATGAAGCAACTGACAAACAACTAATCCCAAAAATATACAAGCAACTTCTGCAGCTCAATTCCAGAAAATAAACGACCCAATCAAAAAATGGGCCAAAGAACTAAATAGACATTTCTCCAAAGAAGACATACGGATGGCTAACAAACACATGAAAAGATGCTCAACATCACTGATTATTAGAGAAATGCAAATCAAAATCACAATGAGGTACCACTTCACACCAGTCAGAATGGCTGCGATCCAAACATCTGCAAGCAATAAATGCTGTAGAACAGTGTGGAGATTCCTTAAAAATTGCAAATAGAACTACCTTATGACCCAGCAATCCCACTTCTGGGCATACACACCGAGGAAACTAGGATTGAAAGAGACACATGTACCCCAATGTTCATCGCAGCACTGTTTATAATAGCCAGGATATGGAAACAACCTAGATGTCCATCAGCAGATGAATGGATAAGAAAGCTGTGGTACATATACACAATGGAGTATTACTCAGCCGTAAAAAAGAATTCATTTGAATCAGTTCTAATGAGATGGATGAAACTGGAGCCGATTATACAGAGTGAAGTAAGCCAGAAAGAAAAACACCAATACAGTATACTAACACATATATATGGAATTTAGGAAGATGGCAATGATGACCCTAGAGACACAGATGTGTATAACGGACTTTTGGACTCAGAGGGAGAGGGAGAGGGTGGGATGATTTGGGAGAATGACATTCTAACATGTATACTATCATGTAAGAATTGAATCGCCAGTCTATGTCTGACGCAGGATGCAGCATGCTTGGGGCTGGTGCATGGGGATGACCCAGAGATGTTATGGGAGGGAGGTGGGAGGGGGTTCATGAAAAATAAAAGTAAACCAAACTAAGTCTAAATAGCAAAAAATAAAAATAAATAAAAATAAAATAAAATAAAACTAATGAAAGCAATTGTGCTAATGTCTATTGTCAGGTTACCTTTTTGTGTATATGTTTGCCTTGATTTATGTGGATTTTATTTTCATTGTTTTATTCTACTTTTATCATCTTTTTCTAACGTCCAAACTTCCTTCCTTGGTTTCATTTTCTAAAACAATTTCATATTTTGCTCAGTTTTCTAGTCCCTAATTCTTGTTCTTAATCTATAATCCCACTAGGATTACTCTGTTTTAGTCTCTACTTAATGAGCTTTAAATGTATCAATATCCACTCTTCCTCTGCCTTAATGTTTTTATGTCTGTCATCATTTCCTAGCCTTGTGCTGTGCTTAGCTGCTCAGTCAAGTCCAGCTGTTTGTGACTCCACGGACTGTAGCCCACCAGGCTCTTCCATCCATGGGGATTCTCCAGGCAAGAATACTGAAGTGGGTTGCCGTACTCTCTTCCAGGGGATCTTCCCAACACAGGGATCAAATCCAGATCTCCCACACTGCAGGCAGATTCTTTACCATCTGAGCCCCGGAGGAAGCCCTCTGAGCTTACCAGGGAAGCCCACCAGGTGAGCTTTCGCCAACTCGGGCTTCTGCTGTGCTTGGCCTCCACCTTGCTGGGGCTGAACCAAAGTTGCTTCAGCCAGGTTAGATCCAAGTCACAGCGTATGTCGGGAGAATGTGTAATTTCCTCGGTTCTGTCTCGCTGCAACAAAAGTTTGAAATGGCGGACCAGTGTTACAGCTTGGTTACAGCTCAGAGTTTTATTCTGTAAACAAAGGATAATACACCCTCGAGGCAGGAGAGTAGGCCGATCTGAAGGTAAGCCTTAAATACCTTTTTTTCAAGTTGATTCTCTCTGTCTCTCCACATTCATTCTCTGCTCTCTTCTGCCTTTTATTTGTGCCCCCAAGAGAAAGAAGATTGGGGAGTGGAGAAAAGAAGCTCCTCTTGACCTGGCCATGCTGTTCCTTTCCTGGACTGACTCCTTCTGTGGAGGGTGGCCCTCAGGGGTTTAGGAGACCAAATTTTAAAGATACCTCCTCCCTTTTCAAGTCCAGAAGTGGTCATGGTCCCCACTTTTGACCAGTCCCTCTGGTTCTCCGGACTCTCCCCATTTCTCTGTCATTGATTCTTCTTTACAAGTCTTTCAGGTAAACATTTGGAGAATCCCATTTATTTCATGCTGAAGTGCTGATGGAAATAATCTTTATCCTGTTAATCTTTTTTAAAAATGTTAAAAGCCTTTGATTTTTTTGCATTGTAGTTAAATTTTCTTATGTCAAATAGTGACTTTTTAAAACAATGTTGAATCTTCTAATTTTACCATATGTTATTCTTATCTCACTTTTAGTTAACCATCCATTAATGCATTTTAATTTTTGCATCTCTGATATTGTGATTTATGCTTAACTTTATAATGACCTACAAAAAGCATGAGCACAGTTGGTAGATGCCAGGCGATGGGGTGTAATGGGAACTTAGAGTTTAATGGGAACAGAGTTTCAATTTAGGTGGTGCCAGTGGTAATGAATTCACCTGCCAGAGCAGGAGATGCTGGTGATGTGAGTTCAATTCCTGGCTCTGGAAGAGCCCCTGAAGGGGGAAATGGCAACCCACTCCAGTATTCTTGCCTGAAAAATCCCTTGGACAGTGGATCCTGGTGGGCTACAGTCTATGGAGCTGCAGAGAGTCAGATTTGACTGAGCACGTACCTGTTTCAGTTTAGGAAGATGAAAAATTCAAGAGATGGATGATGGTGAGTGTGGCACAGCAATGTGAATGTGCTCAGTGCCACTGAACTGAGTTAAATATGGTTAAAATAGTATGCTTATGTTATGTGATTTTTACCACAGTTAAAAAAAAAAAAACTTTAAAAAGACATGATTACAGAGGGTGACAGTAACAGAGAGACCTCACACATAAACAGGAACATAGACTTTTATCTACTTTCCTCAATCAATTGCTAACCCCTTTAACAATAATTTCCCTAAAAATATACTAACCCTGAGATACACAGGGACGCACAGATGTAGTCTCCATAGGGCAATTTATTCTCTTTATACAAGATCCCCACTTTTCTAACACTATATAGTTTCCATACTATGCAATCTCTGTATTTGGAACTGCCTGTTTTCATATCTGCAGTCTCTGACACATAGAACCAGTGGTTTTGGCCAAGTGTATCACTGTGTTACAAACAAGCACAGCTTGACATGAACCTTTATCCTCCAGGACTAGAGGCAGGATAAAGAACTGCCAGCAATGCACTGAACCAAGAAGCAGGCTGAAGAGGGAGTAGCACTTGACATTCTAAGATATGAAATCAGCCGCAGAACAAACTAAGCCTGGAAGAGCTGAAAGTGGCTCACATAGGGATTATGGATCTTCATCTGCTAATTCTGGCAGGAGAAGATGGAGGGCTGCTGCAGAACAACCAGAAGTGACCTCTCCCTCCTAGAGTACAGTGTCTGGGAGGTTCCTACAGCAGTCAGCAGAATCACAGAGAGAGGGAGTATCAACCTTCAGATAGTTGACTGAGGCAGTGTACACCAAAGAGCGCTTCAGTAGAAAGAATCAAAAGGAGTCCACTCAAACAGATCTGTCTTTCAAGAATACATAATTTTAAAAAAGCATCTCCCTGGGGCTTATTAATAGAAAGATGAGGCGATTGACTAAAGAAAGTTGGAGCAGGTATTGAAAGAATCAGCTTGATATTTTAAGTAAAGTCACAGAAAATAATGACTAGAAACAAACTAGGAAAGGCAAGAAAAGATAATATGTTGAGAAAGGATTCTTTTGGTACCAATCAGCCAAAAATAGAGATTATAGAGATACTGGAGCAGCTCGGGAACACCAGGTCTGGGGTGGACCTGAGCAGGAAGAAGACCTTGGATTAGCTCTGTGAAGACTGCAGCTCTCATCCTTCCACTCCTGACCCCAACCCCAACTGCAGCCCCCCCAACCCCCTTGCATCCACTTCATTCTGCTTGCAATGCATGTGGACCAATCCACATGGCATGGAAGGCTGCAGAAACGTGCAGGGTTCACAGTTTAAAGGTCCAAGGACCCAGAGATAGCCTAACTGATCTCTTACCCTCAAGGGGTAAAGGACTGGTATTTCCCACCTTTCGTCCTCTACAAACCAGCCAGCCTAGTGAAGGAATAAGTAATTCATGGAAAGGAATAGGCCTGGGATGCAAAAGAGTCCAGGAAAGATGATGAAAAAGGATGAATGAAAAGGTAGCTGAATGAGATCCAGAGAGAACAGAAAGGAATTCCATCACTAAATACAACTTTAGAAACAGTTTGCAGAAGAATGAGACTGAGAAAAAAATATAGTTATGACCCAAACTTGAGTTTGCTCAGTATGAATTAGAATAGAAAAGGGAAATTATAAGTAAGAGCAAAAAGATTTAATCTCTTTTCTTTGTCTTTTAGAATAGTTTTTTTTTTAATTAATACTTCATTTTCAGAAGTCCTTTCTTGCTGGTTTTCCTCAGTTTTTACATATCAGAACTTTCTGAGTTGAATAATTATTTATTTTTATTTTTCTTGTTTTCAAAATTTTCCAGGCTGTTAATTTGCTTCTATGTATAGATTTGGCTTCATCTCATAAATTTTGAAAATAAGTTCATCATTTGTTATTTGATTTCAGATGAAGATACAGTTAAAATTTCACAATTTTTCTCCTTGGAAATGCTTGTTAATTCTTTGATATATTAAATTCTAGACAAAGACAGTGACCTGTATGAGATCCAGCTTTTCAGATTTAATTTTCACTGGGATCTTAACATTTCGGTTTTGTTTATTAATTCTGAGCATGTAACAGGTTTGTAAGAAAAAACCAGAAATATACATGTACTCAACCTTGTTTAATTATTCAAATTCTCTGAGCTTTGTTTTTATTTTGTTAATTTTGCAGGGAGTGTTGGCCTTTTATTTTCTAAGCTCATCAAAGGCTGAAGGAGTTCTTTAAAAGACCTCTGTGACAATTGTAATTCTATTTTTCTTTGTAGAGTCTGATATAGTTATCTGTCTCATAAAGATCTATGACTGTTAATTTTCATGAAGAATATTATCTCTTAGAGTTATTATGAAGATTAAATAACACAATGCTTACAAAGCACTTAGTCAGTAATTGGTATATGGCAAATGCTCTATAGATGTTAACTATTATTATCATTTCCTAAATCAGTAATTTCTGCTTTTATCTTTATTAATTTCCAGCTCCTGTATTTTTTCTCTTTCTTAAATTGAATGGCTATTCCACTTGTTTTAAATCTTTCTTATTTAATAGTGAAATCTATTAAAGCTGTGGATTTTCCTTTAGCTATATCCTGTAGGTTTTCGTATAGGTTATTCTTATGTTTATTATTAATATCTCCAAATAACCAGAAATTTTATATTTTTCCTTGATTTTATTTCAGTCCAAAGTTGTTGCCATAAAATGTGCATTTCTTGGATCAGTTAAGATTTACTCTGTGACCAAATACCTATCCATTAAAAAAAATATTCTGTAGACATTAAAAAAATTACTTTTCTAAGTTTTTATGATGTAGACTGTTCATATATCACCTTGTATTCTTCAAGTCTTTATATGCATCTATAATTTTGTTGAGTTAATTACTCAATTTTGTGAGATAAGTTTTACATTCTTTCCCTCACCCCTGTGTTATATCTTGACTGCCTGTAGTGTCTTCAAATTCCTTAAAACCATAAATATTTTTTTACTCTGTTGCAGCTTCCTGAGTTGCAGTGGGAATATCTCTCCTGATTCTGACTCATTATTGATAAACTCTTCTCTCTGTGTGGAAGCTTGGAAGATTTGCTTTTTATCCTTAAGAGTTTCACGAAACTATGCAGCAGGTGGGCCTGAAGTTTTCTTACTTGGTCTGCATCACAGGAACCCAAAGACTGCAGACTTCAGTGATCAGTCTTCTTCCCTCTCATAATCCATTAGCCAGACATATGTATTACCTCAGTTGAGGGTTAAGAAGAGAAGAAATCAAACACTGTATCAATGCCTGTTTTCTCACATCCCATAGTAGTGTACAGGAAAATATATGATATGATTGCATGGTAATAAACTAGCGTGTCTGACTCTTTGCTATCCCATGGACTGTAGCTACCAGGCTCCTCTGTTCATGGGGTTCTCCAGGCAAGAATACTGGAGTGGGTTGCCATTTCCTTCTCTGGGGATCTTCCCGACCAAGGGATATAAACCTCCCCTCCTGCAAGTCTCCTGCATTAACAGGCAAATTCTTTACTATTGCAGCAACTAGGAAGCCCCATAATAAACTAGGACTAACCTCAAAAGATAACTGCTCTTCTATTTCTAGAGGTTTCTCTATGAAATTTCTATGAAAATTATCTATGAAAGCAAAACCTCTTGATTGACTCTTTCAAAGTCAGAGTCATAATTTTTCTTAGATGTGCCCCAACATTTAATTGGTCTCTTACTAGCATCTCTAAGAAATAGTGTTGTGCAGTCTTTGTGGCTTTGGTGATGCAGATGGGATCTTGACAGAGACCTGGTTTGGGGGAAGAAGAAGGATGAGGATCTCATAAGTGATTCTTAGGAAGCTGTTATTTAAAGATTCATTCAGTTATCTAGGGGTATATTTCACAACTACCTTATTTTGAAGGATTTACCATGAAGTTTTACTTCTATAAATCCTTGATGGATATCTTCCTGAAAAAAAAGTCTATAGCCACAGTGGATCCAAATGTTAGCTGATGCCTCATCTATGGCTTCTCACTGGAGTTTCGTGTCTTCCATGTGGCCAAAGGGTTTCCCAGTGGCTTAGCAGTAAACAATCCACCTGCAATGCAGGAGCCGCAGGAGACACAGATTCGATCCCTGGGTTGGGAAGATTCCCTAGAGGATGGCATGGCAACTCACTCCAGTATTCCTGCCTAGAGAATTCTCAGGGACAGAGGAGCCTGGCAGGCTACAGTCCATGGGGTTGCAAAGAGTCAGACCCAACTGAAGCAACTTAGCACACACGCACACACATGTGGCCAAAACTCTCCTATAGCAGCTAAGACTTTATGGAAAACAACCTCTTGAGATTTTTTAATGTCCTTCCTGAGAGGCTTTCAAGGCTTGTAAGATAGACTGAAAAATGGTGGGACCATACAATGGCTTAGATGTTGCCCTTCTTCCTTGAGTCCTACACACACTACCACTCCTCCCCTTCCACTGAACCAGCCAAACATCTACCATTTCCCAGGTTCCTGCTCAAACTACATGCAAATTTTCCCCCTTTCACATTAAATGTAAGTGAATATTGTTGTAGCTGTTATCTGCCAGTGAATGGAAACTTCACCCACCCAAGATGAATATTGGTCCTAGCTTGCACATTTAGGCAAACCTATGGCAAACGATCAGATGGGAGAAAAGCTCGCCTTTCCTGATTACGCCCCCTTCCCCAGTCATACAATCAACATGGCAATAAGTGCTGTCTTTCTTTTCATAGTTTTTTAATGAAGAGGAAGTAGAGATTGTATTCTGTCTTTAAGCCCAGTTCCCTGTGCTTGGCTTGCCGCCACCTCTCCAATCTCTCCTCATTAAAAAGCAGTGAAGAGAAGGGCACCATCTATTGCCAAATGGACTACTGGATTTGATACCTTTCATTTCTGATTCCCACAGACTTCTCTCCCCCCATTCCTGGCCTGAGAGGGTATCCTCCTGCCTTTTCCAGAATGTGCTATGTCTGTCAGTAGCTCATCCTCCTCGCCAAAATGGTCAAGAAATGAAGGATATGAGCTTTTATCAGACTTACAAACTAATAAGGTAGGCTGCTAGAGTTTCGTGGATGCTGGAAAAAGACACAATTCTGAGTCAGAGACAAAAGACTTTGTTGCTCAAGTAAAGAGCAAGAGCCAGAAAATCAATGTATGCTCCTGTTTCCTGAGCCCCTAGTCCTCTGGGGTGTCTCAAAGAGAGCTAGGAGATGCACGCACGTGCATGCTAAGTCATTCAGTCATGTCCAACTCTTTGCAACCCTATCGACTATAACCTGCCAGGCTCCTCTGTCCATGGGGATTCTCCAGGCAAGAATACTGGAGTGGATTGCCATGCCCTCCTCCAGGGGATATTCCCTACCCAGGGACCAAACCCACATCTCTTACGTCTCCTGCATTGGCAGGTGGGTTCTTTAGCACTAGCACCGCCTGGGAAGCCCATGAGATACACACAGTGGGCTGCATTACAGAGGTGGAATGCATGCTTAGCATATGTGCTCCTGAGGAAGGCACTGTCTCTAATTTCCAAGGCTGTCCTTCACCCAGACACCCTTAGAAAGATAATCTTCCACCAAGGTAGCAAGTACTTCTGCTCTCAAGATATACAGAAATGCAAGAAGTCACAGAGCATTTTCTCCACAAAAGGAAGTGATTAAGAAGAATTACTCTAATAAACACATTGTTGTGATGCTTTCAAAATATAAATCAGCTCATGTTACTTTCCTACTCCAGTGACTACCAGTCATGTTTAAGAATAAAATCAAATTCCTAACAATGGCCCTTGAGACCTGACAGTCCCTGGCCCTGGCTGTGTCTCAGACACCATCTTTCTGAATGTCAGCATTGTGTGTGCTAATTTGCTTTAATCACATCCGACTCTCTGTGACCCTATGGAATGTAGCCCACAAGACTCCTCTGTCCATGGGATTCTCCTGGCAAGAATACTGGAGTCGGGTGCCGCTTCCTTCTCCAGGGGATCTTCCCAACCTAGGGATCAAACTCGTGTCTCCTGTGACTCCTGCATGGCTGGTAATTTCTTTACCACTAGCGCCACCTGGGAAGCCCAAATGCCAGCATTCTCTTCTTGCAATACATGGACACCAAAACACTCTCCCATCTGGATGTCTGATGTTGCTGGATTTGCACGACTCTGTCCTTTCCTCATTGAGGTCACTGTTGAGATGTGACCTCCTTGGAGAAGACTTACTTGAACACTCTGAAGTTACAGTTCATTTTCGATAAATCTTCTCCTCATATTTTGCAGCACACTTACCTCTACCTGTCAAAGCCAAGTCCATTAATCTACTATCATCTACCCTTTTAGACTATAACCTCTCTGAAGCTAGGGCCTTTGTCTAGCATGTCCCCGCCTTAGGTCAGAGCCCACCAGTCACTTGACAGTCCCTCAGTTAATAATTGTTAAGTGAAATATGATATTGTCAACTTCTTTCTGTATTAAAAGGACTGTTCATTTGCTTATACTTCATAAGCCAAAATATAGTGAATTGGGCCCTAACATATCCAGAAACAGAGACATTTACAAAGATTGATTCCTTGTGAAAAATGTTACTTTCAGTTTCCCAGAGTGTGTTTATCACTGCAGATGGCGGTCCACGATGAAGCTCAGAGGACATGTCTGGACTACTGTAGTCACACCCGAGCTGGTCTCTCTCGACATTCACTCTTGCTACTCAACCACAGACTCCCTAGAGCATTGAGAATCATCTTATTGCTATAAAGTATGCATCATATCATGCCCCTCTTTCAAAATCTTCGATGCATCCCATCACATTTAGAACAGTTTCTAAAGTCTTATGATGACCCTCTAGACTATATCCTAGCAGCTTGCTGTCAAAAAGACATTGTTTAGGGTTGACAAAGCAGCTGGAAATTTAGGAGAGAAATCCTGGAAATGAGAGAGTTGCAGGAGGAATGACTCACAGAGTCTTAACATAAACTCCCTCCAAATCCCTGGATAACTGCAGCTACACATGTGTGGGGATTACTGTATGGGGCTTGGGAAACTGCAGACAGAAATGAGAGAGGAGTCTGTCTCAGAAAAACAAAGTCCACTGGGCAGAACTGTGAGCCTGTGGCTCCTTCAAACTTCAAGACAGGAGATTGCTATTCACAAAATGAGACATTTCATGTTGATTAAAGTGCCCATATATTACTAATATGGGCTTCTCAGATGGTGTAGTTGTAAAGAATCTGCCTGCCGCTGCTGGAGATACAAGAGATGTGGGTTTGATCCCTGTTTCGGGAAGATCCCCTGGAGAAGGAAATGTCAACCCCCTCCAGTATTCTTGCCTGGAAAATCCCATGGACAGAGGGTTGCAGTCCATGCAGACAACAACTGAGCACACACATACACACACACATATCACTAACGTATTACAGTTATAGAACAGCTTTAAAATATATGAAGAAACAGAAAAAAAGGAATGAATAGTTGAATCTACAATTATAATTAAAGATTTTAATCTTCTTCTGTTAGTAGTTGATAGACCAACCCTATAAAAAATCAGTAAGGACGTAGAAGATCTAAATGACTGACCTTGGATGGCCCTAGAGACTGTCCTACAGAGTAAGGTAAGTCAGAAAGAGAAAACAAATATTGTGTATTAATGCATATATGTGGAATCTAGAAAATGGTATAGATCTTATTTGCAAAGCAAATAATGAGAACCTACTGTATGGCACAGGGAACTCTACTCAGTGCTCTGTGGTGACTTAAATGGAAAGGAAATGCAGAAAAGAGGAGATGAATGCATACACGTATAGCTGATGCACTTTGCTGCTCAGCAGAAATTAACATAACATTATAAAGCAACAATACTCCAAGAAAAATTAATTTAAAAAATAAAGTAAAAGAAAATAAATGATCGACCTTCACCAAATTGACAGACATAAAACATCACACTTAATGACTAAAGAATACATAGTTTTTTCAAATGAATATGGAATACTTACCAAGTTAGGTCACATCCCGGACAATGAAATAATTCCCAAATTGATCTTAAAAGATGGGCATTTGCGAAGTATGTCCCCTGACTATACAAGAATTCACTTGGAAAGCAGTAACAACACCCTACCTAGATAGACATAAAATATTCACAAATTAAGTGTCCCACTTCTAATTAATTCATGGGGCAAAAATACGTGCTGTGTGCTGTGTTAAGCTGCTTCAGTCTTGTCTGACTCTGTCAACCCTATGGACGGTAACCCACCAGGTTCCTCTGTCCATGGGAATCTCCAGGCAAGAATGCTTGAGTGGGTTGCCTTGCCATTACCCAGGGAATCTTCCCAACCCAGGATTGAACCCACGTCTCTTAGGTTTCCTGCATTGGTAGGCAGGTTCTTTACCACTAGCACCATCTGAGAACTCCGGGGGCAAAAATATATCACAAGGTAAAAAAATGTGTATATTTTGAACAAAATGATAAGAAAAATGTGTCATCAAAACTGGGAGATGGGGCTAACATAGTGCTTAGAGGAACTGTGTAATTATAAATGCTAATATTAAAATTTTTCAGAGATCTCCATCTCTCTCATTTGCAGCATGAATTCCCAAATCCATGGTGTGATACATTAGGCTCTTGTGACCTGGCTGTGTCTCAGATATCTGATCATCCTCAGACTCTCTTAATGGAAGACTTATGACTCCTTCTCAACAACATACCTTTGTGGCATTCTTTGTAGTTATCCTCTGCATAGAAAGCTTGCTTTATTCTCTTATTTCTTTTGTTTTTAATAATTGTGGAGGGACAGCACTGCAAGGTATGTGAGAATCTTAGTTCCCCAACTAGGGACGGAACCCATGGCCACGGGCTGGAAGCTTGATTGGCTGTTTTATTTCTTAAACTTTTCTTGCAAAATTCAGCCCAAGCAATGTCTCATCCATGACCCTTCAGGCTTTGCAAAATGCCCTCTATTTCTTTATTTTTTTGCTTCAACTATAGCAGCAGAAAACTTTTTGTTTTCTTTTGCACTGCTGCAGAGATAGGATGAGCACCTCAAATTCACTGGAGAATTAGTCTTCCTGACATTAATTTTATATTTCCTCATCACCCTTTTCATACTTCCTTTGCTGTATGCCTTGTTTTTTTTTTCAACCTTTGTGCTTATATTAAAATATTTTGAGGTCTTATGTTATCACACATTGCAATCCAATCTGTTTGTACCTCCCTTTTTATTCTTGTCTGTGAGAATTGAATTCATGAAGGCTTCATAACTTCTTAAACATATTAGACTCTTTCAGAAATTCATGTTTGGTGGTCAAGTTTATTTTAGACTCTTTCATAAATTCGTGTTTGGGGGGGTCAAGTTTATTTTTCTCTAAATATTTTTGCACTCTCTTTTTCTAACATTTGGGGTACCAAGTGTAATACCTCTATATGTTCACTTGCTGATTATCAAGGACTCTAAGATGATCTTCAGCTCAGTCAGTTCAGTCACTCAGTTGTGTCTGACTCTTTGGCACCCAGTGGACTGCAGCACACCAGGCTTCCCTGTCAATCACCGATTTCAGAGCTTTCTCAGACTCATGTCCATTGAGTCAGTGATGCCATCCAAATGTCTCACCCTCTGTCATCCCCTTCTCCCCCTGCCTTCGATCTTTTCCAGCATCAGGGTCTTTTCCAATGAGGCAGTTCTTCGCATCAGGTGGCCAAAGTATTGGAGCTTCAGCTTCAGCATTAGTCCTTCCAATGAATATTCAGGACTGATTTCCTTTAAGACTAACTGGTTTGATCTCCTTGCAGTCCAAAGGACTCTCAGGAGTTTTCTCCAACACCACAGTTCAAAAGCATCAATTCTCCAGCACTCAGCTTTCTTTATAGTTCAGCTTTCACATCCACACTTGACTACTGGAAAAACCATAGCTTTGACTAGATGGAACTTTGCTGGCAAAGTAATGTTTCTGCTCTTTAATAGGCTGTCTAGGCCTCCCTGGTGTTTTAGACTGTAAAGCGTCTGCCTGCTATGCGGGAGACCCGGGTTTGATCCCTGGGTCAGGAAGATCCCCCTGGAGAAGGAAATGGCAACCCACTCCAGTACTCTTGCCTGGAAAATCCCATGGATAGAGGAGCCTGGTAGGCTACAGTCCATGGGGTCCCAAAGAGTCAGACATGACTGAGTGACTTCACTTTCACTTTCACAGGTTGGTCATAGCTTTTCTTCAAAGGAGCAAGCGTCTTTTAATTTCATGGCTGCAGTCACCATCTGCAGTGATTTTGGAGCCCCCCCAAATAAAGATGACCTTACTGCTGCTTTTTGTTTTCCTGAGATTTTAACATTTCTGTTTTGATAACTAAGCACGTTTTTCTTATTGATAAGAATTGCTGCAGAAATGTGCTTCTATTGGTTATTAAGTTCTAATTTCCAGGAGATACAAATGATACCAAAACAACTTAGCTTACCTTACAAGTTCATTAATATTGAGAGCTACACTGAGATATGGATTCCAAGCAGACCCACGTTTGGTATACTTCAAATTAACATTTGCTCAATATTTGTTCAATATTTACTTGGTTGGGGATGGGGTGGATGGGATGAATAAATTGACTTTATATGAATTAAAATGTCTCAATCTTTATATTCAAAATTACGTATTAAATGTGCCATCTATAAGCTGTTTTTTTTAACTTTTAATTTGGAAATAATTTGAAACTTAAGTGTTGCAAGAAAAAGAATCATACATAGAATGCCTGGACAGCCTCTACCCAACTTCACCTTTTCTTAACATTTAGCACCATTTGCTTTATTATTTACCTTTTAATCTATGTATTATCTATCACCGAATGCATCTAAAATCTGCCAATCTAATCTCTCCATCCATCTAATTACATAATACTTTCCTGAACCCTTTGAGAGCAAATTTCATACACTATGACCTCTTATCCCTAATACTTTAGGTGTATTTTTTTTTTAAGTACAAGGATGCTCATTTATGTAACCCCATACTGTAATATATTTAAAGTGAAAGTGAAAGTGAAGTCACTCAGTCGGGTCTGACTCTTTGGGACCCCATGGACTGTAGCCTACCAGGCTCCTCTGTCCGTGGGATTTTCCAGGCAAGAGCACTGGAGCGGGTTGCCATGTCCTTCTCCAGAGGATTTTCCCGACCCAGGATCAAACCTAGGTCTCTCGCGTGGTAGGCAGACGCTTTACCGTCTGAGCCACCAGGGAAGCCTGTAATATGTTTAACTGTTCAGTTCCTCATCTGTATTCCAGTCTGTCAACTGATCTAACAGTTCCCCATATGACATCACTTTTCCTCCAGCACAGGGTCACTCTAGGATCTCGTGTAGCATTGAGTTGTCATGTTTCTTTAGCCTCCTTTGATCTGAAACATTTCCACAGCTTTTCTTTATCTTTTAACAACATTGATATTTTTGAAGTATAATTCCCCATTTAAGAAACAGAGCACCCTTCATGTTTTATTTATCTATTATTTCTTCACTATTAGATTGAAGTTATACAGTCTCAGTTGAAACATCTCACAGAGGATGCTATATCCGTCTCAAGATGTCATATCCATCTGCCTTTCATTGGTGGTGTTAACTTTGATGATTCTATCAGTGTGTTGTCTGAGTTCTCCATCAAAGAGTTATTATCCTTTTTTTTCCCTTGCAAGTAATATCAATCTGTAGGAAAAATTTTCAAGTCCATGCAAATACCCACTTTTCATTAATTTTCCCCTCTTGATTTAACTCCCATTGAAGATTTTTGCCTGAATTAGTCTTTATTATGTTGGCTGCAAAATGATGATTTTCTAATTCTTAATCATACCGTCTACATTTACCAATTGACTCCCAGTATTCTCTAAGGGAGAGCTCTCCTTTGACTTTTCTTCCCTCCCTTTCTTCCTCCTTTCTTCTTGCCTTCCCTCCTGCCTCCGTCTTTCCTCTCTTCCTTTCTCCCTTCTTCCACCCTCCTTCCTGCCTTCTTTCCTGCCCCCTCCACTCTGTCCCTCCTTCCTTTACTTTGCTATCTACTTATTATTGTCATGGACTCAAGGCTTTCTACTTTTCAACTGTCTGTAACCTATTACTTTCCCTTTGTTATTATGTTGCTCCTATTTTTAAAGGTTTTTCTAGTTGAAGCCACTTTGTGTTGGGACCTGTGTTCTTATGACATGCCTCCTGGAGTGCTTTCTTACTTTCTGGAACATGGTTCTCCCTGTTTTTCACTTACCCATTCTGCCTCATTCTAGAATCAAACTCTAATATATCTATCTGGGCACTAGGTCAACCGACTGCTTCTGGGTGTCTTTGCTTCTAGGAAAACTAAAAAGCGTATGCATTTATATAGACATATAAACACACATATGTATACTGGGAGATATTGAGGGCACGAGGAGAAAGGGACAACAGAGGAAGATGGTTGGACGGCATTGCTGATTCCATGGACACGAGTCTGAGCAAACTCAGGGAGATAGTGAAGGACGGGAAAGCCTGGTGTGCTGCAGTTTGTGTGGCCGCAGATAGTCAGACACGCCTTGGTGACTGAACAAGAACAATAATTACACATACATGCATATATACACACAAATGTATGTGTACATATATATATACACACACACTCCAATACACACACACACACACGGGTTAGAAATCTTGAGTTCCTATGGGGTTGCCACCCTATTACTGGTTGGTGTGTCCCTTCTCTTACTTGAGATCACAGTCACATAAACATGTTTGATAACTTGCTCAGTCTTGCGATATACCTAATAGAATGGCTTCACTTATATCCTTACAATAAACAAATCTAGAGAGAGTTCAGAATTTGTTCACAGCTTTCTTTCTCACCTGACCTATCTCTCTGCCCGACAGGACATATATCAGATACCATGTTCATTAATAACTTAGATTAGTTCTCTTCCCTTTTCCAGTCTGACTGTGTTATTTATTTGAAATAGATCATTGTTCATTTATTTCTATTTTCTCTAATATTAGGAACTACTTTATTACGACTACTGATTTAATTTGACATTTCAATTACTAACAAACTGAACTTGCTTCCAGAAAGCCAAAATGCACAAAAACTCAGAGAACTGTCACTCCTTTTGGCAGCTCCTCCGCTTCAGTTCCCTCCATGCTTGAGGTAATCAACCTCATTCTCTGTTAGTTTACCAGTCCTGAGTGGGTAAGCTTTTTTAAAATGTAGAAATCAGTAATATGTATGCTTTCTTACTTCCTCTTTTTTCTTGAACAAAAGTAGCATACTGTCTATGCTGTTTTGCATTTGCGTTTTTCACTTCACAACATCTAGAAATCACTGCTTATGCTCTCACAAAACCCTTTATTTTCTTTTAATTTTTTTAAATTGTGAAATATAGTTAATTTACAATGCTGTGTTAGTTTTAGGTGTACAGCTAAGTGATTTTTGTCCATATATATCCTTTTCAAATTTTTTTCCATTATAGGGTACTCAGTTCAGTTCAGTCGCTCAGTTGTGTCTGACTCTGCGACCCCATGGACTGCAGCACACCAGTCCTCCCTGTCCATTACCAACACCCAGAGTTTATTCAAATTCATGTCCAGTGAGTCAGTGATGCCATATAAACATGTCATCCTCTGTTGACCCCTTCTCCTGCCTTCAATCTTTCCCAGTATCAGGGTCTTTTCAAATGAGTCAGCTCTTCACATCAGGTGGCCAAAATATTGGAGTTTCAGCTTCAATATCAGTCCTTCCAATGAACACCCAGGACTGATCTCCTTTAAGATGGACTGGTTGGATCTCCTTGCACTCCAAGGGACTCTCAGGAGTCTTCTCCAACACCACAGTTCAAAAGCATCAATTCTTCGGCACTCAGCTTTCTTCACAGTCCAACTCTCACATCCATACATGACTATTGGAAAAACCATAGCCTTGACCAGACAGACCTTAGTTAGAAAAGTAATGTCTCTGTTTTTTTTGTTTGTTTGTTTTTAACTTTACAATATTGTATTGGTTTTGCCATACATCAATGTGAATCCACCACAGGTATACATGTCTCTGCTTTTTAACATGCTATCTAGGTTGGTCATAACTTTTCTTCCAAGGAGTAAGGGTCGTTTTACTTTAATGGCTGCAGTCACCATCTGCAGTGATTTTGGAGCCCCCAAAAATAAAGTCAGACACTGTTTCCACTGTTTCCCCATCTACTTGCCATGTAGTGATGGAACAGGATGACATGATCTTAGTTTTCTGAATGTTGAGCTTTAAGCCAATTTTTTGTCTCTTTCACTTTCATCAAGAGACTCTTTTGTTCTTCTTCACTTTCTGCCATAAGGGTGGTGTCATCTGCATATCTGAGGTTATTGATAATTCTCCTGGCAATCTTTATTCCAGCTCATGCTTCATCCAGTCCAGCATTTCTCATGATGTACACTGCATATCAGTTAAATAAGCAGGGTGACAATATACAGCCTTGACATACTCCTTTTCCTATTTGGAACCAGTCTGTTCCATGTCCAGTTCTAATAGTTGCTTCCTGACCTGCATACAGAATTCTCAAGAGGCAGGTCAGGTGGTCTGTATTTCCATCTCTTTCAGAAGTTTCCACAGTTTGTGGTGATGGACATAGTCAAAGGCTTTGGCATAGTCAATAAAGCAGAAGTAGATTTTTTCTGAGACTATCTTGCTTTTTCCATGATCCAACAGATGTTGGCAAGTTGATCTCTGGTTCCTCTGCCTTTCCTAAAACCAGCTTGAACATCTAGAAGTCCACAGTTCATGTACTAGTGAAGCCTGTCTTGGAGAATTTTGAGTGTTACTTTGCTATCTTGTGAGATGAGTGCAATTGTGCGGTAGTTTGAGCGTTCTTTGGCATTGCCTTTCTTTGGGGTTGGACTGAAAACTGACTTGTTCCAGTCCTGTGGCCACTGCTGAGTTTTCCCAATTTGCTGGCATATTGAGTGCAGCACTTTCACAGCATCATCTTTCAGGATTTGAAATAGCTCAACTGAAATTCCATCACCTCCACTAGCTTTGTTCGTAGTGATGCTTCCTAAGACTCACTTGACTTCACATTTCAGGATGTCTGGCTCTAGGTGAGTGATCACACCATCATGATTATCTGTCACGAAGATCTTTTTGGTAGAGTTCTTCTGTGTATTCTTGCCACCTCTTCTTAATATAGGGTATTAAAAGATGTTAAATATAATTCCTTGTACTATATATTAGGTTCTTACTGTTTATTTTACACATAGCAGAGTGTGTATGTTTATAACTGCATAGTACTCCTTTGAGTGTTTGTGATATGGTTCATTAAACCAACTCTTATGCTTAGACACAAATTATATCCAATACAATAATATAATTACAAAGTACTGGATGTAATTTGTGTTTCTATAGTTTTGTGTTTAACTATATACATAACTATATTTGTGTATATAGTTAATTATAGTGAATAATCTTGTGCATATGTATATTTTTTATTTCTATAGTTGGAGGGGTATTTACAGTAATTCTTAGAATGTTAAATGAGTATGTGGTTTTGATAGATATTGGCTAATTCCACTTTGTAAGTATTTTGCCATTTTGCACTTCCACCAGGAATGTATGAGAATGTTAGCTTTTCAACATCATCATCAGAAGAGTGCATTGTCAAGCTTTGGTATTTTTTGCCAGTCTAATGGGTGAGAAATAATATTTTTGTGTGATTTTATTTGACTTTCTCTAACTTGAATTGTTAAGACATCTTTTCATATGTGCAAAGGTTATTTTAATATCTATTCTTGTGACTTGTCTGTTCATGTCATTTGACTTTTTTTCTGCGACATTTTCCCTCTTTTCTTCAATTATATAACTGTTTTGTATGTTAGGGAAATTATCTCTCTATATACCAATTTTGCAAATATTTTTTCCCTAGTTTGTCCTATCTTTTAGGTTTGTTTATGGTGTTTGGGCTTTGCTTTTTGTTTTGGGAGGTTTTGCCATACAATTTTTAATTTTATGCAACTTTATGTAAACTTATCATTCTGTTTTGTGGCATCTGGACTTTTGTTCATAGTGAGAACGCCCTTCCTTTCACTCAGATTAAAGAAGAATTTATCCACATTCTCTTTTGGTCCCTATAGTCATGTTTGCTTCCAGACCTATGATTAATTTGTTTATTCTTGTATATGATGCAAGAAGTGGATTTAATTTTATCTTTTCTCAAATGGCTATCCAGTTATCTCAATACATTTATTAAAAACAAAGCAAAACCTTTGTTCCAGTAAATGCAGAAGCGCTTGTACCAGACACTGGGATTCTGTACATAGCACTATTATTTCTGGATTTTCCATTTTATTCCTTTGGCTTTCTATCTATTGACATGCCAATATCATACTGCTTTAATTATAGATGCTTTGCTGTATGTTTTATTATCATTAGTCCTCCCCCTTCTCTTCAGTATTTTTCTAGCTAGTCTTTCATATTGCTTCACGTGAACTTAAGTACAAATTCTTCTAACTTAGTTTAGAAAAAAGGCCATTGGTATTTTTATTAGAGTCACACTAAATTTATAAACTAACAGAGAAGAGGCATATTAATATTGAAACAACCAATCCTAGAACATGGAATGTCTCTCATGTCTTCAAGAATACCTTGCTTTCAGTTGTATTTTATAGGTTTCTTTACATAGGATTGGAGTAGTTCTTGTTAAATTTATTTCTAAATATGTTTTGCTGTTGCTATCATAAATGGGATTTTCTTATCCATTAAAAAGATAACATTTTAAGAGTCTGGAAATTCTCTTTTATCTAAGTTTCTCCAACACTAACCACAGGAATCTGTATTGTGCATAGATACAATTATAAAGTCTAGTTACAAATAATGTGAATGTTTGTTTTCTCTTGGCTTTCATGTCTGTAAAAATTTTCTCATTTATCTGCATTTTTCAGTTTGAATTTTTGATTTTCTGAGGTAGACATTTTTGATAATAAGTCAGTGTTCTGGTAAAGCCTTGTATAATATCACTTGTTATGAACTTTAGCTAACTATCCCTGGCACTCCCTGCCAACTTGTACATCACAGCCAAAATTAATACTCAGAGATAGGCCCATGTGGGTGAGGAATGCTTTTATTTTCACCAACAGCAGGACCAAGTTACCATTTATCAGTTATGTACAATGTGTTCTGCAGAAACCCTTGTTTCTGGGCATCAGCGTTCTAATTTAGTGCAGCAATTTATATAGATTGCCAGCATATAGATTGCCTGATTTGCCTATTTTTAAAAATCTGGCTCTTTCTATGATCCTACTTGGATACATTTTAACCATAGAATGGTGCTCATACTTCTACTTCTCCATTTATCTACTAGCTGACATAATGAATAGTTTAAAAATAGTCCAGTACAGCAAGTTGGAGGGGATTGCAAACAGACTCACTCAGCAGTCTTGGTTTCATTATAAATTCTTCTGACAACCAGTTACATGAACTTAATTTTTTTTAAAACAATTTTTTTTTGCTATAAAAAAGTTATATTTATTTATTTTTTTTGGGGGGGGGGGGTGAGGGCCTCAGTCAGAACTGGACATGGAACAACAGACTGGTTCCAAATAGTAAAAGGAGTACATCAAAGTTGTATATTGTCACCCTGCTTACTTAACTTATATGTAGAGTACATCATGAGAAATGCTGGGCTGGAAGAAGCACAAGCTGGAATCAAGATTGCCAGGAGAAATATCAATAACCTCAGATATGCAGATGACACCACCCTTATGGCAGAAAGTGAGGAAGAACTAAAGAGCCTCTGAATGAAAGTGAAAGAGGAGAGGGAAAAAGTTGGCTTAAAGCTCAACATTCAGAAAACTAAGATCATGGCATCCAGTCCCATCACCTAATGGGAAATAGATGGGGAAACAGTGGCTGAGTTTATTTTGGGGGGCTCCAAAATCACTGCAGATGGTGATTGCAGCCATGAAATTAAAAGACCCTTACTCCTTGGAAGGAAAGTTATGACCAACCTAGATAGCGTATTAAAAAACAGACAAATTACATTTCCAACGAAGGTCTGTCTAGTCAAGGCTATGGTTTTTCCAGTAGTCATGTATGGAAGGGAGAACAGGACTGTAAAGAAAGCTGAGCACCGAAGAATTGATGCTTTTGAACTGTGGTGTTGGAGAAGACTCTTAAGAGTTCTTGGACTGCAAGGAGATCCACCAGTCCATCCTAAATGAAAGCAGTCCTGGGTGTTCATTGGAAGGACTGATGCTGAAGCTGAAACTCTAATACTTTGGCCACCTGATGCGAAGAACTGACTCATTTGAAAAGACCCTGATGCTGGGAGGGATTGAGAGCAAAAGGAGAACGAGGTGACAGAGGATGAGATGGCTGGATGGCATCACTGACTCAAGGGACATGAGTTTGGGTAAACTCCGGGAGTTGGTGATGGACAGGGAGACCTGGTATGCTGCGGTTCATGGGGTGGCAAAGTCGGACATGACCGAGCAACTGAACTGAAGCATCATTTAGTATCTTAATTCTCTGACCAGGGATCGAACCCACTCTCCCTGAACTGGAAGGTGGAGACTTAACCACAGGGACGTCTGATGCAGATCCAGTTAGGTGAATGTAAAAGAATTATTTCATCTTTTTTATTCTGTTTACAAAGCTGTTAAATAAAGGGATTGACTTGAAAATTACCAGTGTGGAGTGACATGCTTCTTAGATTGAAATCGTGAGCATGTTTATCATTAACAAATTCTCCTTTTGTCTTTGTGACCAAAAGAATATAAAGAGATAGCTCTTAACAAACTGGTGAAACTGTTCTAATGAGAAAGAATTAATTCATGCCTGTTTCATAATCTCTTAAGACTTATGGGCAGATTGAACAAATGAATTACTTTGGTGTACCAGAGTGAATCACCTCCCACTGCTCCATTTCCCTTATTTACACGCACACATACACACACACATGCACACACAGATACACGGAGAGTTAGCTTACATTCTTGTAGCAACATCAAATGAAACTATCTCTGCTGACATAGACTATTTCTCTGCAGGAAATAGACTTTTCTCAGATGAACAATGAATTTCAAAACTATATAATATGCTATTCAATAAAGAAAATCTAATCCTTATCATTCAACAAGTCTGTCAATACTGTTTAAAAGAATGATGTAGAAAAAAACCTTTTTATTGATATACTAACCTCCTCTGACCTTGGAGATGGAGATGGTAACCCACTCCAGTATTCTTGACTGGGAAATCCTCTGGACAGAGGAGCTTGGTGGGTTACAGTCCACAGGGTGGCAAAGAATCATATATGACTTAGCAACTAAACAACAACAACAACCTCCTCTGAAGTGTATAAAATGCATATTTTTTTCTGAAAGGAGACTTTTTAAATGCGCATCCTTCATAATTAGTAACTATTGTGAATCTCAAAGGTGTGAGAGACCCTGGCTATAGCATTCAGTCAAACTTCAGCATGTAAGCCAGGTCATGTTTGGTGCAGGCAAAATGAAAGGAATAATCAGTCTTTCCCAAAACACAGCGCCCTGTCACAGGAAGGCATCATCTCCAATCACTGTCTGATCTTATTTGAGAGCACCAGGCATTTCAGATTACCGGAGAGAGAGTTTATTTTTTTTCCCATAAGTCCCATTGCCAGAATTTAAAACCCAAATTGGATTATTAGAACATCACTGCAAAATCCTGGGGCTGCATATTTTGAAAGGAAAAACAACAGAAATAGAAAAAGCAACAGAGGGATGCCTCTTAATTCTCCTTACACACGTTAAATATCACTTTGCTTAGATTCCTACTTTGAAATAAGAAATAATGTCAAGGTACAGCTGTAGCCCTGAAAACTAGCTCTAAGGATTTAAGAAGGTTTTTACTTTTGCTCATGGGGACTTTTGTAAAGCACTTTTGGTAAAGTCTAAAAGACTTGATAGCATATTGAAAAGCAGAGACATTACTTTGCCAACAAAGGTCCGTCTAGTCAAGGCTATGGTTTTTCCTGTGGTCATGTATGGATGTGAGAGTTGGACTGTGAAGAAAGCTGAGCGCTGAAGAATTGATGCCTTTGAACTGTGGTGTTTGAGAAGACTCTTGAGAGTCCCTTGGACTGCAAGGAGATCCAACTAGTCCATCTTAAAGGAGATCAGTCCTGGGTGTTCTTTGGAAGGAATGATGCTGAATCTGAAACTCCAGTACTTTGGCCACCTCATGCAAAGAGTTGACTCATTGGAAAAGACTTTGATGCTGGGAGGGATTGGGGGCAGGAGGAGAAGGGGACGACCGAGGATGAGATGGCTGGATGGCATCACCGACTCAATGGACACGAGTTTGAGTAAACTCCGGGAGTTGGTGATGGACAGGGAGGCCTGGCGTGCTGCGATTCATGGGGTCGCAAAGAGTCGGACACGACTGAGTGACTGAACTGAAAAGACCTGATGCTGGGAAAGACTGAAGGCAAATAGGAGAAGTGGGCAACAGAGGATAAGATGATTGGATATCATCACTGACTCAATGAACATGAGTTTGAGCAGATTCCAGGAGCTAGTGAAGGACAGGGAAGACTGGTGTGCTGCAGTCTATGGGGTCGCAGAGCTGGACATGAGCTAGCAACTGAACAACAAAAATACAGGGGCTGTTGTATAATGAAGTAGTACTGTGTTACTGGCCTTCAGAGTTTTGTTTCTTTTTTAAATTAGGGTAGTTTCTTTTCAGCCTTGTGTTAGTCTCTGCTGTACAACAGAGTGAATCAGCTATATATATACATATATCCCTTCCCTCATGGACCTCCAGATCACATAAATGTTTCATCTCCAGAATCCTGACCCAGGTTATGTGCTCCTAACACTGTCGCATTCCAGTTAGAACCGCTACAGGCCACCAAGAATTCTGAGGCATGTTATAAAAACGGAGCCATCCACACATATCTGGAGCTGTGGCATAATGTCAACAAAATATGCCAACCTATGAACAAATGATTTAGTCTTTATCTGGACTATCTTGGTGTTTATCATAACCCATGGCAGCAGAGGAAGCTCGTCAAATTCTGAGATTTAAAAGTCTTCCTGGGTTCAACTAAAGGTGCTGTGGGATTTCCATTTCGGTTTCATTTTAACGACATTTTTGTGCCTTAAAAGAACTAAAACAGGAAACTTTCTGGGAAGGAAAGTATTTGACCGGGAGAATTTGTCTTTCGCTGTCACGGTCTTCGGCTACCATTCAGCTAAATGTTGTTTGGAATAATATGGCCTCACTGCCCTATCTCCTGTTGAATTGCTCAGACGGGTGGAAGATTAGAGAGGGGCGAGGTGCCGGTATTATCTGTGCGAGCCCTCCAGGGGTCACGCTATACTAACAAGGCCGCCCCAGTCAGGGTGACAGAAGCCAGCTGCTGCCTCGCCCAGCCTCCACCGTCAGAAGGTTCCACTTACTGCAGGGCTGTGTCTCCAGAGATTGTGGCTTCTAACCCGTTTTTTTTTTTTTCACCTCTAAAAGAGTAGCTAGCTCATCATCTTTGTCCTCGTGTTTTAGGAAGGACCTGCATGTGAAACCACTTACCTGTTTAACCCTCTGAACTTAAAGAAAATGTATAATGCCACTTAAAATACCTAACCTCGAGCTCTGCCTTGTCTAGTAGGAGGGTCCTAATGAGCCATTTATCAAGAAGGTAAATATTGGATTTTTTTTGAAAGAAGAGTATTATTTTATTTTTTTAAACTGAAATGGAAAGTTAAAACATGAAACAAACTGACATGTCATTTTCATTTCTGTCTGTACTGTTACCTGGGTCATATTTTGGTTTTCTAAATCCAGGTGTAAATGGCGAGTCTTTTTTTTTTTTTTTTGGTTATAAGAATGTGAATATTGGATTTTTCACATTTGTACATTCACAGCCATGAGATTTGATGTGACTTATTTTCCAAATTGCTTTGTCTCTATTTATCCTAGGGAAAAGACATACTCTGTGTGCACAGAGGGCTGTGCATCTTTACTTTAATCTTCAAAGACTGACTTGGCACTATTTTTTTTTTTTTAAGGAAAATACTTCCCTTTCTTCCACTGAGGGCTCTTTATTCATGATAATCACTTTTTTCCCTCCTAAAGATGGAAAGAAAATTCCCAGGCTTGTTTGGCCCAGGGCTGCTTCTGAAAGACCAGTACATGGCCAGAAATGCTCTCCTTGGTTTTCATCCTTGTTTTGGGGGTGGAGTGGGGTGAGGGAATGTCAGTCTTGGGTCAACAGAACTCAGAAACTGGGATGAGGATTCAGCCAGTAGAGGGAGCTAGGGCTACCTCACAGCTTTACAGGGTAGAGCAAGGACACAATAATTTTTTTTTTTTTGAATGAGGTTAATTCTTAATGTTACCCTGAGAGTAAATTTTTGTACATTGCTTTTCCTATAAAAGTGAAGAAGTAATCAAAACCATTCCGACCCTTTGAGGAGAATAAGAGATCTGAAAGTAATATATGTTTTATAGCCTCTAAAGAGTGAAGCATTTTTAAAAAGACAAATAGTTTTTATAATTATGTTCATTAGACTGCTATAATTTAAAATATTGTTATAACAAACTTACATTTATATAGAACTATAAGAAAGAAACAGCATTTATAATGGGGCTTAGCTCAAAGGAGACAACAGATTTGAATATTTGTTACATGTTTGGTATTTAAATGGTCTTGCCAGGTTAACACATGACGTAGATTTCTCTTCATCGGTGAGTGTATTTGCGCTGCAGGAAAAGGGCAATGAAAACATTTTTGGTGCCCTATTTTTTTAATTTATCAGCATTTGTAATTATAGTTAAGTGTTTCCAAAACAGGGCCTCAATCTATGAAAAGTCCTGCATTTATATGATGCTTTTAACTTTTCAAAGTATTTTTATATGTGCTATCTCATTTTAAAGTAGATTTGACCCAGCCCCAATCTATTAAGGAAGTGACCCTTTCAACCCAAGAACACTCTGGAAATTTTTTCGCTAGACTTCTTGGCTATCATTGTAAAATTTAATGAAAGTCATGGTGATACTAAAATTCCCATCATCGGTATAAAATTATCTAAGTAGAAGGTTTACAAAAAACTAGTATATTTACTATCCAGAAGGCTTTTTCAGTTTTATTTCAATGAATTTGAATTTATCCATTGTGTTTAGAGTAATACTGTCAAGAGTTGTAGTATGGTGACCACTGTTGAGAATTTCATAGAATCAACAAGTGTTGTGAGTATGTCCAGACTTGCCCAGATAATAGTAAAAGTTTGAGATGTCATTTTTTTAATTATAGTTTCTATTTCTTTTTCATATCAGTTTGTCATTTAACACTGTTGATTCTGCCTTCCCATTATTGAGATGTTGTTTCTAAGGATATTTTTTAGACTATGATAAATTCTATTCCCTGAAGACTTGTACCATGTTCTTTGTGAATGTGTGCGCCCTCCACGGTGTCTTAAGAAACAGTGGCTAGTCCAGCACTGTTTTTGATTGTGCAGATTGCTGTTGCTAAGAGACTAGGGGTGTCTCTTCTGGTTCTTGTCCATCTTCTGGAGTAACAAGGGCATTATGTGAAAGGCCAGCAGAGATATTAACTCTGTCAGAGCTGTCGATTCAATTCTGAATAACCATTCAGATGCGTGTGACTGGGCAATCGTGGGAGTAGCCAAAATTCAAACACGAGGATCCTGGATACAGTCAGTAAAAATCAGTTGGTTCAACTGGGCTCACATTTCCTGGGGAATATTTTTTCCAAAAGCTTGAGCCAAGTTTGAGATAAAAAAGCATTATTATCATCTTCTGAAACTAAATTAGCAGGAATCTGGGTTGTTTCCTTGATAATTCCAGACTCGGTCTTTATATTCATGATTTGCTTCTTTTTCTAAGTTTGTCACTCTTAACAAATATTAAAAACTTGTTTTTATGTGATTATGGGTAGCTAATTCATAGGAAAATATTGTGTTCTTTTTTTCTTTCTAATTTAGGAAAGAAAACTGGAGCTATGAACTGTGAAGAGCGACCTTTGCCAGGCACCGCATCTTCATCAGAGTATTGCTTTTTACATTTTAAATCTATCTGGACATTCTTCGTTGGTTGAACTTGAGGAAATAAACAATTGTGGAAGAAAGGTGAAGGGTGTCCTTGTAAGTAAGTACTCATCTTAGAAAAACAGATTTATTTTATATTTACATTTTTTTTTTTTTTGCTAATTGGGTTTTAGTGCCAAAATTGAAGTATTTTCAAATGATAAGATTATATTTATGTTATTGTTATTTTCATAAAGCCAGTGATAATCATATTCTATCTGTCTCTGTAAGTTTCTACTTCATAGGTCTGTTATAAGGATTTAATGTCATATGTAAAAATAGGTAATATACAGGAGTTGTCACTTACTATGGATATTTTATTAAACGTATTCAAGGAATCTTTGAGATTCAGTACAGCTGCAGGATAGAGACTGAAACACAAAATAGAAAAATACCTGTGTGCTTTCTTGCATACGCAGTTGTGTCCAACTCTTTGCGACCACATGGACTGTAATCTGACAAGCTTCTCTGTCCATGGGACTTTCCAGGCAAGAATACCAGAGTGGGTTGCCATTTCCTCCTCCAAAGGCTCTTCCCGACCTAGGGACTGAGCCTGCATCTCCTGTGTCTTCTGCATTGGTAGGTGGATTCTTTACCACTGTGCTACCTGAGCAGAGAAAAAGACTATTCTGTACAAATTCTAAGATAAATTGCTTGAAATCAGCGAATTGTTTGGTACCCTTTTACTTTAATAGAGGTCATAAATTTAAAGATAAATTATATGCAATACTTTTGAGATAGTGCTTTGCCTTCTACACATATTTGTTTCCAAGTCCCTATAAATCTGAAGTAGGCATTTAGGTCTTACTGAATTGAGAAACTTGAGGCAACTAGAGAGGAAATCAGTTGTTTCATTTCATGGGTAAGTTAGTCTCAGAATGGCTGTCAACGTAAAATTTCCTAACTTTAAGCTTCTGTTTCCTTCCACAGTTCATTCAATATTTAGTTCCTAATCATGAAACCTCACAGCATCAATTCTTATTATAAGATTGATTCCTTATATCCTGCTGAAAATTTATAAGAAGGCAGTACTTGCAATGGAAAGGCAGATAGATGCCTGGGGCTGTATGTTTTTCCCCTGTGATTCACTCCAAGGAATTTATTGAGCATTTACTATGGGGTCAGGGCGCATACATGGTAGAGAAACAAAACAGACAAAATATCTATTTTCCTGAGCTTATCTTCTAGGGAGAGGCGAGAAGGTAAATAAGGTAAAACAAGGTAAATAAGTAAAATTCCCCCAAACCTAGAAGATGCTGAAGATAAAAATAAGACAGGAAGGAGGATAGGGAGTGTTAGGTGATAGAAAAGCTGCAACTTTACACAGGGTGGCCTGTCAAGGTGTCTCCAAGAACTGCATTTGAATCAAGATGAAGGTGAGGGGGAGCCATGGGGAGCAAGAGGAAGAAAGCTTTGGGCTGAGGGACCCCATTTCCCCAGATGGGAGCCCACAAGTTGTGCTGGGTGCCAGGTGGCCCACTCTGTGGGTAGGAGCTGAACTCAGAAAGGAGCAAGGCCAGCCCATGCGTGTTACTCAGTGTGAGATGGGAAGCAACTGCAGGGTTAAGGGCAGAAAAATGCCACAATTCAAGTGTTGCTTTTATTCTTTTTACATTTCATGTGTTATTTTACTTAAAAAAAAAAACTTTTTGTAATTAGATTTATTTATTTTTAACTGAAGGATAACTACTCTACAATATTGTGCTAGTTTCTGCCAAACATTAGCATAAATCAGCCATAAGTATACCTATGTCCTATAGTACCATCATGGGCTATAGGGTACATCATTGTGAATGGACCTACTGAGATAAAAACAGAAGCAGTAAAGCCAGTTCAACGGGGTGATAGATGGAGGGTCCATGGAGTAGCGCAGAGGCAGTGTAGTAGTAGAGATGATAGATAATTGGTAATAAATTTATTTTGGAAGTGTAAGCTCGTGGCAGACATCACAGGCTATCCTTTCACATCTCCTCTCTCCTTCCAGGGCATATGGATACCCAGCTAGAAACTGCATCTGCAAGCTTCCTTTGCAGATAAGAGCATCCACTTGATGTGGCTCTCACCAGTGGATGGGAAGTTGAAGTGCTCTGTGCCAGCTCCTAGCTGTCCTCACCAAAATGGTAGCCCCACATTTGCCTCTCATCTTTCCTCCAGTCTTTTTGGAAACAGTGATGACTGGGCACCTTGGGACATGTTGAGCAAGTCAGATCTGCCGCTGTCTCAGAGCCCTGAATAATTACTATCTTTCTTGAAATTTTACATGGCAAAGAACCAACTTCTAAAGTCCTTAAGCCTCTATTTTTCAGTCTCTTTATTAGGGTAGCTTAGCCTACACCCTTGTAGAGGCTCATAGGATGTGCTGATGGATCAGATGTGGATTTGAGAGGAGAGAAGAGGCAAGGATGATTCCAAAGTTTGAACTTGAGTTTGGGTAGAAAGCAGTTGCCCTTTACTGAGATTTAGCAAAGCATGGGAGGAATGGGTTTCTAGGTGGCCCTAGTGGTAAAGAATCCACCCACCAATGCAGGAGACATAAGAGATGGGGTTTTGATCCCTGGGTCAGAAAGACCCCTGGGAGGAGGGCATGGCAACCCACTCCAGTATTCTTGCCTGGAGAATCCCTGGTGGGCTACAGCCCATGGGGTTGCAAAGAGCAGACACGACTGAAGAGACTTAGCACAGCGCAGCACACATGGGAGGAACAGGTTTGGCAAAAAGATTGAGAATATAATTTGGGGCATGGCGCATTAGAGATGTCTTTTAGACATACCTTTTAAAAATAATTTTTCATTAGCCTAATGAATGCTTTTTTAAAAAACTAAACTCTCTGAATGCACTAAGTATTGTATAAAACTAAAAAGAGATTCTTTTCTCTCAAGGGGTTTGCTGTTTAATGTAGGTCATTTATGGTCCATGTCAGATCAAAATTACGCCCCACATTAGGAATTTTTAGAGAGAAACTCATTCAAGTTTTAATGGTAGTGACTTTATTACTTAACCTTCTTCATATGAATCACTCTGCTAGAATCCCATTATGTTTGCAGTGATCTCAAAATACAAATATTTATCAAACATACACAGATAGAATACTATGTCTCTTTTTTATGCACAAGCCAATTTTATATGGCTGCATGATCTGACTTTTGTATAGCTGAGTATAAAGGTTTTTTTTTTTTAATAAAAAATAATTTTAAAGAGTTTCAGTCTACTCCAAAGAAGTGATATCACTGTTTTCTATGTTTCTCATCTTTGTCTTTTCTGTAATTGGCCTTACCCAACTGATAACAAAGTCAAAGCTGGGTGTCAACAAGCAACACAGGGTCAGCTAGGAAATGTTTTTGGCCATATTAGGCCCACTTCTTTTCCACATCCATTGATCTTCTTCAGGTACATTTCATTCCATTCCTGAGCAGAATTCTTTCAAAATCCAAGACTACCACCCAAGTCTTCTCCTTCATCCACTGAGCCCTGCTTGGAGCCTGTCTCTGGGCCTTTTGAAGCCAATTCTTCTATCTATCTCTTCTTCATGAGTACTTAAGTCAGATACTTCATCCCCTCTCACCATGCTCCTGTTTCTTCTGATATAAACATCATACAATTTGATAAGCTATGAGATTCCAAATCAAACTACATGATTAAAAATATAACTTATTTTTAGACTTATTATCTCTTTTTAAAAATCTCTCACCCAATTTCTATGAATGTGATAGTTACCTTCTCCATTTTCTGCTGAGGAAATAGGCAGTAAGAGATTGCTAAGAAATTTGCTTCAGGAAAAAAGGTGTGTGAGTGGAGGTTCAAACAAAATGAGGTTCCAGTTCTTCTCATGTCACCAACATCAGCTAGTTGAGGGGTGTTATTCTATGGTGCCCCCAAAACACAGCAAGCAGGTACCAGCCAACTCACCTTCCTCTTCATGCAATTGTTGTGAGATATATATATATATAGATATAGATATATGTTGTTGTTTTATATATATATATATATATATCATGTCCTATATCTTCTCGGTGGGACTGAAAACTCCTTGAAGACAAGGACTGTGTCTTCTAAATTTATATCACTTCATAATCTTTCAGAAACGGTTGATATAGCCAATACCTAGTAAATACTTGTTGGTTGAATGTTTAATAATAATCTGAATGATTATTAAGTTTTTAAATACTTTTCTTGGTCTGGTCTACATTTTCTGTGTTATTTCTCAAGATGGGCTAAAGCAAATAAACAAACAAACAAAAAGTTTACAAAGTCAGTCAATATATAAAGTAATTTTTTTCCTACACTTGTAGTATTTAGGATAAAACCTAAAATAACTGCAAAATAAAATCAGTAGAACCTGAATTATTATTTCCTTGGTTGTCAATGTCATTGCTCCAGGGTTGATCCACAGAAAGCGGGAACTGATCTGCATATTCCAGCAACATTCAACACACCTTTTGAACTATTTTAATGTTTTAGCTTCTCATTGGCACCTTCCTTTGCTGGGGAGCTTTTACAAAATGTGGTACTCATTGCATCTCAAGAACTTGCTTCCTGTGCCTTGATCCAGAGGTATTTTAAATTGTATTATGAGCCAGGAATAGAATGGTTTTGGGTCAGAAATCTGCATGGTCTGAAAGCACGGTGTGAGTAAACTGGAGTCCTTTTTGCCAGGATGGATGAACAGCCTCAGCACAAGGTTCTCAATAGAAGAAGCACTAAAGCTATGTTGGAGTCTATTCTTCCCTCCCCCAGTCATCCTTCTCATAGGACTGTTGATGCTGTTGTTATTGTTTTTAACCCAGTTCAGTTCAGTTCAGTCACTCAGTCGTGTCCAACTCTTTACAACCCCATGAACCTCAGCACGCCAGGCCTCCCTGTCCATCACCAACTCCCAAAGTCCACCCAAACCCATATCCATTGAGTCGGTGATGCCATCCAACCATCTCATCCTCGGTCATCCCCTTCTCCTCCTGCCCTCAATCTTTCCCAGCATCAGGGTCTTTTCAAATGAGTCAGCTCTTTGCATGAGGTGGCCAAAGGATTGGAGTTTCAGCTTCAACATCAGTCCTTCCAGTGAACACCCAGGACTGATCTCCTTTAGAATGGACTGGTTGGATCTCCTTGCAGTCCAAGGGACTCTCAAGAGTCTTCTCCAACACCACAGTTCAAAGCATCAGTTCTTTGGTGCTCAAAACTGGAGTCCTTTTTGCCAGGATGGATGAACAGCCTCAGCACAAGGTTCTCAATAGAAGAAGCGCTAAAGCTATGTTGGAGTCTATTCTTCCCTCCCCCAGTCATCCTTCTCCTAGGACTGTTGCTGCTGCTGTTATTGTTTTTAACCCAAGAAGGAGATAAATTTATTGTTTCCCACAGGGAGCTCTTGGTTAAAGTTTCTCTATCTCACTGCAATCCAGCTGGTTGAACTCAGCAATACTGTCGGAAACATTTTATATCCTTTTATATCCATTTGTTTAATGACCTCAAAGATATGAAATATTGCCATTTTCCATAAACTGGCACTGGGCTTTGGCCATATGTATGTATTAATAAAAAAATATCTTACACTTAACACTTTCTTGGGAACTTTGCTTCCTGGCTTTATTGTTATTTATTCAAGTTTATTCAGTTTAGCAGAAATAGTATATTCTGAGCAAATTAAAATAAAATGAACTTTGCACTTTAACAAATATTGTGATGAAAGAAAATAAACTCAGAGTAAAATGACAGATTTGAAAGCTACCATAATAAGATTAGAAAATCAGAACTCAGAAGTTAGGTCTGCAAACTGTTAAATGGGGAAGAAGGATGCATAATCCCCATCTTCTAAATTCTTGGGTCCCCCACCCCCATCCTCATCTGGAAGTTGTCTTCTCTCTAATCTTTGTGTTCCCACCTCCCACTCTCCTGGAAATCTAAGCTAAATGTCAGGAATTTTTCTCCCAGAGCATTAACATTTCTAAGAGTCTGACTGAAATAGCCCTAAAGCTTAAGAAGTATGGTGGTGATTTAGTTGCTAAGTTGTGTCCAACTCTTTGAGATCCCATGGACTGTAGCACACCAGGCTTAATTGTCCATCACCAATTCCTGGCTCTTACTCACTCAGGTCCATTGAGTTGGTGATGCCATCCAACCATCTCATCCTCTGCCATCCCCTTCTCCTCCTGCCTTCAATCTTTCCCAGCATCAGGGTCTTTACCAATGAGTCAGTTCTTCGCATCTGGTGGCCAAAGTATTGGAGCTTCAGTTTCAGGATCAGTCCTTCCAATGAATATGCAGGACTGATTTCCTATAGGACTGACCGGTTGGATCTCCTTGCAGTACGAGGGAATCTCAAGAGTCTTCTCCAGCACCACAGTTCAAAAGCATCAATTCTTCAGTGCTCAGCTTTCTTAACGGTCCAACTCTCACATCCACACATGACTACTGGAAAAACCATAGCTTTGAGTATATGGACCTTTGTCAGTCTTTGCTTTTTAAGCCTGTCTAGGTTTGTTATAGTTTTTCTTCCAAGAAACAAGCGTCTTTTGATTTCATGGCTGCAGTCACCATCTGCCGTGATTTCGGAGCCAAAGAAAATAAAGTTTCTCACTGTTTCCATTGTTTCCCCCATCTATTTGCTATGAAGTGATAGGACTGGATGCCATGATCTTAGTTTTCTGAATGTTGAGTTTTAAGGTAGCTTTTCCCTCTCCTCTTTCACTTTGATCAAGAGGCTCTTTAGTTCCTCTTTGCTCTCTGCCATAAGGGTGGTATCATCTACATATCTGAGGTTATTGATATTTCTTCCTGCAATCTTGATTCCAGCTTGCGCTTCATCTGGCCCAGCATTTTGCATGGTGTACTCTGCATATAAGTTAAATAAGCAGGGTGACAATATACAGCCTTGACAGACTCCTTTCTCAATTATGAACCAGTTCATTGTTCCGTGTCCAGTTCTAACTGTTGCTTCTTGACTTGCATACAGATTTCTCAGGAGGCAGGTAAGGTGATCTGATATTCCCATCTCTTTAATAATTTTCCACCATTTGTTGTGATCCACACAATCAAAGGCTTTAGCATAGTCAATGAAAATTATTAGGAAAGTTAAACACATAGTTACACGGAATTTCATAATCTCCTGCAGCAGGAGAGTGTTTCTGAATGGCTGTGCTTCAAAATTATCAAGAGAAATTTTTTTAAAATATGCATTACTAATTTCTACACCTTCCCCCACCCCTCTCTGAAACTCTTATTCAGTGGGTCCAGGAAAGTACTATTAATAACACGGATTTTTTTTTTTTTAATCAAGATCTTTCATGATGTTTCTCAACTATGGCCTGTCTTGGGAATCACTGAACTGGGGATATTTTCAAGACCTTGTATCTTGTTTGTTTGTTTGTTTTAGCACTTTCGTTCTAACATTTTCACACTATCTGGTGTAGTAATTACTTTCCTATATCTTGTCTCCCTGTTGCTTGTATGTTCCCTGAGGACAGAGTTGGATATTTCTAGTTTTTGTATACCATATAGTACCTTGCACAGTTTTTAGTGCACCGAAGATATTTAAAATATAAGGCAAATTTAATTCCTTCTGTCTTCCATGTCGGTGCATCTTGATATTTCCTACTCACTTATCACTTGACCCCAAACCATGAATTCAGAACAATATTCAGTTCTTTTCCTCAGACACCAAACCAGGATAAAGTTAAGGGTAAAGTGAGCTGTTTGCCAAAATGCTACTTAGAGAATCTTTTGCAGATGAAACAATTCAGCCTAGCTTGAAGTGTTTTAGTATTTTGGTAACTGATTTATTCCCTTTCCTGGACAAAAATAGTAAGCTTGGGCAAATCTGAATATATTTATGGAAGCAGAGTATTTGAAAATGGGGGTCTTACAAAGCAAAGAATGTGTGGTCATAAAGCTCAAAACATAGACATGTAAAATCTTCTGTACAGGTAAATACACACACACACACACACACACACACACACACACACACACACTCACAACAGGAAGTTTAAATCTAAAAGATTTTTGAAATACTGTTGATACAATCTCCCTTAAATACAGCAGAGTCTGTTGCCACCTTATAACACATTCTGTGATCAAAAGCATTTTGATAAATTTTTAATATCTATAAAACTCTCATCTAAAAGTAGTCAAGTAATATTAGAATACCAAAACTATTGACAAATACTGTCACTTCAGAGCCCACTGAAATATAATTACATCCATTTTATGAGTTATTTTTTAATCTCCTAGTTATAAAAATAAGCAAAAGTACATAGAAGAATATTTCACTTTTAACATGTAACTACATTACCCATCGCATATTTGAAAAAGTGTCATAGTGAGTATAAACAAACCATGTTCTATCAACATCCTTGGGGAAAATATAAAATGTAATGGAATTGTAGCTCTAAATATGTGCACTTTTGGCAAAATAGAAAAAATTTTTTTTAAATAAGTATGGCAAATCACACAGTATTTTCAAGGTTTAAAAACCTGAAATTGTATTACAATGTTACCACACTCTGCCTTAATTTTACACAACAGAGAAGTAGACTAATCACAAGAGTGATTTAAACAAAGTGTATATATTTTTTTCAGCTTAAAATACAATATACATTTTCTGGGGAAGGGGAGGAAAGTGGCAATTTTAAACTTCCTTAGCTCAACTTCAGTCTGGTTTAGGAAATGTAGCGTTTCTTTGATTTTTAATTGTTCCTGCATTACTTGCAAATGTGACCGCATGACTATAGTTTATGCTATTATGTTGTCAGGCTTCTGATAATGGTAAGGAATGTTTGTTTAGACTGTGTGGCTCTTCACTTTAATTCACTCTGGCTCCAGTGTGACCTGTTAAAACTGCTATCAATGGAAAATCCAAATTTCCCAGAAAGGCTTAAAGCAACAGCAACCCCTGTGAACCAAAATTATCTCCTATTGAGGCTAATTACCTTAGCACACTTAGGAAAGCACTGCTGTAGGAAATTTGCTGCCTTGCAGTCATTCCCCCTCTGTTAAGTGCTTTTAGTTGATATGAGGTCGTATATTTGCTGATTACGGCATCTTTTTAGTACCTTTGTAAGTGTGAGGCTGGATGCAAAAACCTGAAATGGCATATTACAGGACGTGTGCAGCTTTCCACGGTTATAAAACCTGTGCTTAGGGAACTGACCCCATTAGGGTGGGAGTTTTAAAGGGAAAAAAATTGCAAGACTTAAGTCATAAGGAATAAAGATAGATTTAGTAAATTTTAAAAGTTACTAATTTTTAACTTACATATAGCAAATAACATAAAATTTAATAAATAAGCAAGATGTGTTTCTTATCTTTTCTTACTATTTTGAACATAGCCTTACTCAATCCTTTAAAAAAAAGCCACTTGGTATATTATTTAATGTATAAAATGATAGTTATTTTAATGTCAGTATCAAAAGTGCTCCAATGTGAATATAGTTGAGATTGTACCTATGCAGATTTGAGTTATTTAAACATATAATAAATTTTAGTTTATGCATTAAAATGATAGATATTTTGTCATTTACAAAAACTTTCATAAAATGAAAAATAAAAAGTGAAAGTGTTAGTTGCTCAGTCTTGTCCTACTCCTTGTGACAACATGAACCGTAGCCCAAACCAGGCTTCTCTGTCCATGGAATTCTCCAGGCAAGAATACTGGAGTTGGTAGCCATTCTCTTCTCCAGGGTATCTTCCCAACCCAGGGATCAAACCTAGGTCTCCTGCATTGCAGGGAGATTCTTTAACATCTGAACCACCAGGGAAGCCCCACCAAACTATACAAAGAGATGGTACTACTGTCAAAAAATCATGCATGCAGTGTATATCTCTCTAATGAATGATGCTTTAGGCTGTGCTATGCGTAATCTGTTTCAAATTAAATTAAACATTGTTTCCTACAAAGATGAAGAATTATTATTTAGAGATACAACTATTTCAGTTGTCTTTTTAAGAAGTAAAACTACATTTGTCACAATTTTGATTGCTTTTAAAGAAACCCTATTTCCCATGGATTTATATTAAAACATTAACAACTCCCTGATATCCTGCGTAGTTGGCAGCAGAGAAAGGCTCTGAAGCTGGAGAGCAGGAATATGATTCAAACTCTGCCATGCTGGATGTGTGAGAAATTTTTTTTTTGAAGTATAGTTGATTTGCAATCTTTAATGTGTACAGTAAAGTAATTTAGTGTGTGTATATATATATGTATATATACATATATATATATGTATATATACATATATATATACTCTGTCCCTCTGCCATGTCCAACTGTTTTGCAACCCTATAGACCATAGCACATCAGGCTTCTTTGCTCATGGAATTCGCCAGGCAAGAATACTGAAGTGGGTTGCCATATCCTTCTCCAAGGGATCTTCCCGACCCAGGGACTGAACTCATGTTTCCTGCTTGGCAGGTGGATTCTTTACCAATGAACCGCCTGGGAAGTCTATATATATTTCAGATTCTTATCCCTTATGGGTTATTACAAGATATTGAATATAGTTCTTTGTGCTACAGTAGGTCCTTGTTGTGAATCTACCTTATATTTAAAAGTGTGTATCTGCTAATCTCAAATTTCCAATTTATTCTCCCCCTCTCCACTGAGTATGTGTGAGAATTTAAATTCAAGACATAACATCACATTCGTGGGGAAAAAAAGCATTGTTATTCATCCAAAAATACAAACCTGAAAATAGGAAGAGCTCTTCAGTCATAGCAGAAGATGAGTATCAACACCCTCTAACCTCTGATTCAACTCTTTCATGTCTTTTAATGTGACAAATATAATTCCAACAATGAGAAATATTGGTAGGATGGTAAAGCATCCAAGCAGGGAAGCCCACTGCATCCCACAGCTGTATTCTGCTTCCAGGGCGAGCCGTTGGAGACGTGAGTTTAACAGGAAAATCTCCACCTGAAAATGCAACTACTACACATCGCAACACATGTGTGACACTTTCCCATCTCTTTTATGTTTCTCCCCAGTGAATAAAAAGCAGGACTAATGACTATATTGCGCATGCTCAGTCGCTCAGTCATATCTGACTCTTTGCGATCTCATGGACTATAGCCTGCTAGGCTCCTCTGTCCATGGGATTTTCCAGGCAAGAATATCGAAGTGGCTTGCTATTTCCTTCTCCAGGGAATCTGCCACACCCGGAGATCGAACCCACATCTCCTGCATTGGCAGGCGGATTCTTTACCACTGAATTCCTATTCTTCACTAGGGAAGCCCCAATAACTATACAGCTGAAACTAAAATAGGAAACGAGAGACAGAAAAAGTAGTACATTGGGAGTAATCAAGATTTTCTTTTTTATGATTTTTTTTTTCTCCAGCATCATCCCAGATCGGAATGGTGGATGTTCTGAATTGTAGTTATTCAAGACGTAATAGGCAGATTAACTATTCTACTGGCAGGTAATAGAGTGGAGGACCAGGAGGAAGGACTATCCCCTTGATTCTGATTCTGATGAGTAAAGGAATGCTATGCACAGGGGCTGGACAAGAATAATGTGAGTAATTGCCGAGGTTGTCCCCTCACAAAAGATCACAGGAATCTCCTGACTGCAATAAATTCCATGGATATGAAAGCAGTTCATGGATAGAACTAGCCAAAATCCATTACTGGATTATGCTCAGGGCACAGTGCTAAAGAATTCACTTGCCAGTGCAGATGCAACAGCAGGAGATACGGGTTTGATCCCTGGGTGAGGAAGAACCCCTGAAGGAAATGGCAACCCACTCCAGTATTCTTGCCTGGGAAATCCCATGGACAGAGGAGCCTGGTGGGCTACAGTCTGTCGGGTCATAAAGAGCTAGACACAACTGAGTGACTGAACGCGCGCACACACACACACACACACACACACACACACACACACACACACAGTTCTCAAACACATCTATCCTTTTCACTAATAACTCAAATCCTAGAATTCTGCCTGGTACAATAAATATTAAATGAGAGAAAGAAAGAAATATTTTAATAAATTATCATGAATGCTAACTTGGAAAAAATAATTTTAAAAAAATGTTTAAATCCATTTTAAAACCAGACAAGTGGGGCATTCTTTGCAGCTGCCTTAAAGGTAACTGAATGAGAAATTTTATGAGCTGGTTCTAAAGGCCTTCGAGATTCATATCTTTATCAAGAGGTTTAAATGTAAACTTGTGATTCAGTGCATGTCATTTTAAAGATATTTAATTCATAGCTGTAATTTGCTTTTAAAAAGATGGAAATGGATGAGCTGCATTGTGGGGGGGCAGTTAAAATAGACTTTTGAAAGCTAAGGTGACTCCTCTTTTCATCTATTTACAGAAAAGTCAGAAAGAAATATCTTGAGATTTGCTCAGGGAAACAGTTAAAGCCGCAGGCTGTGAGTTGATGGGGTTTGGTTGTTCAGAGGGAAAGACATGTGTCGACAAATTATGAGGCTTTCCCAGCCCAAGTGCCACTTATTAAGAGTTTATGACCTGCCCACTGAGTGGCCAGATATAGTCCCCACCACCTTCCCCACACACTTGGTTATTGGCATTTTGACACCTTTTTTGCACAGCTGGAGGCATTCCTGACACTATCAATGTAATATAGCTGTTTCAGATCACAAATATTACTCATTAACCTTAGGGCAGAAATCTAACATAATCAAATATCCTTTGCTACCTAATTCAAGTCAGCCAGGGGCAGGATAGATAGGAAAAACATAATACAAACAATACATAGAGAAATGTTCAAGAAGTTTTTTTTTTTTTTTAAGAGTTTCTCTGTTTTCAGAATCTGCCATCTGTCACAGTCTTCGGGTTATGAATTATTTTGCGAGCCATGTGCTTAAAAAGTGTTCAGAATATAGATGCTGTGATTCAGGGGAATTAGCAGAATGACTCTTTAGCAGAATGACTTTTACTAGGTTTTTGTTTTACTTTGTTAATATATTTTATTTGTCAATATATCCAACATATTTCATTTCTATATTTAACCAATATCAACTTTTTTCTTTTCACTTCATTTATTTATTTTTATTGAAGTATAGTTGATGGACAGAGGAGCCTGGAGGGCTACAGTCCATGGGGTGGTAAAGAGTCAGACATGACTCATTCATTCACTCAGTTGATTTACAATGTTGTGTTAATTTCTGGTGTACAGGGAAATGACTCAGTTATACATAGGTGTATGCATTCTTTTTTATATTTTTTTCCACTATAGTTTAGCCCACGACATTAAATATAGTTCCCTGTGCTATACAATAGAATCTTGTTCATCCATTCTACTTTTGCATCTATTGGCTGGCCAAAACGTTTGTTCAGGATTTTCCATATGATGTTATGGAAAAACCAGAACGAACTTTTTGGCCAACCCATTACTAACCCCAAACTCCCGGTCCAAAAAAATATGGAACGCTTCATAAATTTGTGTATCACCCTTGTTCAGGAAATGCTGATCTTCTCAGTATCGTTCCAATTTCAGTATACATGCTGACAAAGTTAGCATTGACTTCTACCAATTTTTTTCCTTTCTCTAAGAAAATATTCACTATCTCAAGTACTACAAAAAGGCTTTTGGGAATTAAATATCCCTTTTCATCTCTCCTCTTTGACTTCCCAAAAGTTATCCTTTACAATCAAGTCAAAACTGAATGCCTTCTGTGTTGGTCATATCCCTCTTCTGCTTAAAACCTGAGTCTCCCAGCTTCATACTTTTCAGTTAACTATTAATAGATTTTGAAAGAATTACTTGAAAGGTTTAAGGGAGACTAGACTGTTCCTAGCATTTACCTGACCGTTTGATGACTAGGACCAGCATCATGGTATCTCACTCACCTTACCCTACCCCCTGCTTTGTTGATGACAAGCTGTGAATCTTTAATTTTTTGCCATGCCGCATGGCTTACAGGATCCTAGTTCCCTAACCAGAGTTTGAACCTGAGCCCTCAGCAGTGAGATCATGGAGTCCTAACCACTGGACTGCCAGGGAATTCCCCAGATGCAAATTTTTCATAAATATGTCCCTACTTGGTAAACCTGTACATATTAAGCAATCAGAATTACTAATAATATCGAAGTTTAAAATTCTAAAACATGATTGTATCTAAAACAACATTGTCCCTAAAGATGCCTCCTCACTTTTGATCATTTAAGATAACAAAAGTAGACCTGAACATTTCAACAAACTCATCCCCCAAGATGTTTGTAGAATTTCATTTTGATAAAAAGAGTTCACGTCATGTTCTCACCCATAGCTCTTCATGACTTGAATTATGTTTAAAAAGCAATTGTCATTATTCAGATATTTTTAGTACAAATAGGCTGTTTTCTAAGCAGAGAAGATAAACAGGAAAGATAAAGTTATGGTCCCAAGGCAAGCATAATTTTCTTATTTTTTGAAATTTCAACTATTAACGAGGCATCTTGTCTTAGGGGCTCTTTGGAGATTACATTCATTATGTTCATTATATATTATCATAATAAGCTTGTGTGAATGTTGCTGAAATCACACTAAAGGACAATTCTTTGTCCTTTCTAGTGAGATATAAGATATTATCAGCAGTGGTGACAAGATGACAGCCCCTAGTTCCTTCCACCAGGGAGGAGCAAAAAGGCAAAGAGATGGGTGAGCCCAAGAAATTCTGGGGAAGCATAGAAAAAAGCCAGATACAACCCAAATTCTCCATCTGCTCTCTACTGAGGGCCACACTGTTAACGGTAGTGGGATCATCTCGCTTTCACCAATGGAAGTCCAAGAACAGATCCATTCCTTGGCAAATCATCCACCTTCCCAGCTCCACCCAGGGCCCTGTGAAAATGTCTAAGAGGAGTCCAGGTCATTTGCAGGTTGAATCTAGAGCAGCCCGTGGAGGCTGAACAGTCAGGCTTCCCCTACCTGACCTCAGGGAGTCACCAATGAGGTCCAATGAGGTCATATTTCAAAGTGGTTCAGGGCAGTATATAGCATGATCTTTCTCCAAAAATGTGAATGGGAAACAGACAAAAAAAAAAAACCAAATATTTTTTTCTCTGTGCCTCAATTCCCATTAAGGACTCTTGAGAGACTAATTATAGACAAAATGAATTAGCTACATATTTTTCTGCACAATTAAATGGCAGTGTGGGTAAATTTGTGTAAAATTAGAGTGTCGATGAGTCTGCTAGGATAGTAACATAGCCAGTCTTCAGGATGGAGGCCAGAACATCTTTGGATTTTTTTTTCCCCAAAGGCTACCCTCATACCTGAAAGAATCCAAGTGGCTCACGTGGACTCCATGGAGATATTTAATTTCCTCTCCTCTTGCTACTGCTTGTAGAACTTCTCTTCACTCAACCTCCATGGCCATGACGGGTTGTTCATGTTCCAGTCAACCAGTGTAGACCTTCCTAGTGAGTCATATCATCTCCTGATCAAGCCCAAGTGTAGCTTGCGGTTGAGAATAATGCCATCTTGCCCCTCAAGTTCAGGCCTGCAGCCAGGTTGTGTCACCAGGGTAAACCACAGGGCTTCCCTCGGTCCTTAAAGCCTGTTATTAAAAGTCCCAGTGCCGTTGCTCAGTTGTATCCAACTCAGTTGTATCTTTGCAGTCCCATGGATTATAGCCCACAAATCTCCTCCGTCCATGTGATATTCCAGGCAAGAGTACTGGAGTGGGTTGCCATTTCCTACTCCAGGGGATCTTCCCAACCCAGGGATCAAACCCTCATCTCTTGCATCTCCTGCACTAGCTGTTTACCACTAGTGCCACTTAGGAAGTCCATTAAAGGTCTCAAAGTCTTCACAACTAAGTTCTCCCTCCCTGATTGTGAATCCTGGAAAGGTGGCCTCATCCATTTAGTTTCCTAATTTCCCTCATTCAGAGAATTTATTATAAGTTTTCTCCAGGATGAGTTGGGAGATGTTTGCTGCTGATGCTGCTGCTAAGTCGCTTCAGTCGTGTCCGACTCTGTGCAATCCCATAGACAGCAGCCCACCAGGCTGTTCCATCCCTGGGATTCTCCAGGCAAGAACACTGGAGTGGGTTGCCATTTCCTTCTCCAATGCATGAAAGTGAAAAGTGAAAGTGAAGTCACTCAGTCGTGTCCGACTCTTTGAGACCCCATGGACTGCAGCCTACCAGGCTCCTCTGTCCATGAGATTTTCCAGACAAGAGTACTAGAGTGGGTTACCATTGCCTTCTCCAGGGAGATGTTTGAGTAGACCCTAAAAGTACTCACCCAAAAGTGCAGTGTACTTTCAGTCTTCCACCCAATCAGCAGCCCAAGAAAAAAATATACACATCTGATTATTTCTTATTTCTTCATGAGCTTCCTGTCTATATGAGGTACTCCTGGAAAGCTTTTTATATTATCTTTTCAGATTTTTAATTCTTGTATCCTTTTGTTTGATCATTAACTCCCAAATCCTCTTTGATAGAATTCTTAGTGGGTCAATCTGGTCCTCATAGACATGAGATCTTGGGTCCTACCTCAACCCCACTCCCATATGTTAAGCATAAACTATATGCTAAACACTGCAGAAATTGTTGGACCTCCTAGGTGGTTCAGTGGTAAAGAATCCACCTACTAATGCAGGAGATGTGAGTTCAATCCCTGGGCTGGAAAGATCCCCTGGAGAAGGAAATGGCAATCCACTCCAGTATTCTTGCCTGGGAAATCCCATGGATAGAGAAGTCTAGTGGGTTACAGTCCATGGGGTCACAAAGAGTCAAACATGACTGAGCGACTGAGCATGCACACACTAGATATATATTAGGCTTTCACTCTAACTTGAGGGACTTCCTAGGACTGAGTGGGAGGCAAACACAGAACACTGAACTCCAAAAGCAATTTGTACCCTCACAAAATTAATGTTAGAAATACAAATTAATCCTCAATTCAGTGAGTGTGGGACACTTTAGTTAATTTGCTAATATTTTTCCCTTATTAAAATTAGAATAATCACCCCAAGTCTCTCCTAGGTCCTGCTCAAAGCTGTTAACAATTCACCAAATTGGTACAATTTCTGAGCTAAAGCTAAAGGTAGTTGGTCTCCTCTTTATATTTGGCCCATATTCAGAGACATCAAGAAACCAGTGAAGGGGGAAATATTCATGGCATCTATTGCCTCCTGGATTATCAACTAATGGTAGCATCGTTGATAGAACTAAATTAATTTGAAGGAATCAGAGACAAGTGGAGCTGAGGTCTGGTGTGTGAAAAATGAGCACTTTATCAGCTAAAGTACTCAGCTCCAGACTCCCCTACCTCTTAAGTACAAGTAATGTATGGCTGGGTTTTGGCATTGCTTTGCACAGTGCCCATCTTGTCATAATTAAAAATCTCTGAGAGACCTAAAAGCTGTAAATGGCCATCCAGACACTCACTAAATGAAATATTACCCACTAAAAAGGACTTTTGTGAATTATTCATTCTATAAAACACTAGATGGAATATGATTATCACATAGAGGCATTTGAAAGAAGAACTGTGGTAGAGATGATCTTCCATGATGAACACACACAAGGTTCCTTCTATCTCTTTTTAGATATTTCAGCCTACTGAATTTGATTATATTTTAAAATAGAGAGTTGAGATAGTCACATTTAACTCCTCTACTCTTGAAAAGGCTTGCCAGGTGTCTCAGTGGTAAAGAATCTGCCTGCCAATGCAAGAAACGTGGGTTGGATCTCTGGGCTCAGAAATTCCCCTGCAGAAGGAAATGGCAACCCACTTCAGTATTCTTGCCTGCTGCTGCTGCTGCTGCTGCTAAGTCACTTCAGTTGTGTCCGACTCTGTGCGACCCCAGAGACAGCAGCCCACCAGGCTCCCCTATCCTTGGGATTTTCCAGGCAAGAACACTGGAGTGGGTTACCATTTCCTTCTCCAATGCATGAAAGTGAAAAGTCAAAGTGAAGTCGTTCAGTCATGTTTGACTCTTCGCGACCCCATGGACTGCAGCCTACCAGGCTCCTCCATCCATGGGATTTTCCAGGCAAGAGCACTGGAGTGGGGTGCCATTGCCTTCTCCGATTCTTGCCTAGGAAATATCATGTACAGAAGAGCCTGGTGGGCTACAGTGCCTGACGCTGCAAAGAGCTGGACACAACTGAGCAACCATGCACATATGAACACTTGAAAAGAACTCACTTTGGCATGAGATGACATGATTTAAAATCAGTGATAGTGTTCAATTGTGAGAATTGGTAATTTTAACAACTTATTTTCAGGTCCTTTCTAATTTATGGACATGGCACACCAAAGCAGAAGCCAGAAATGGACTTAACCAGCCTGCCATCCAGTCGGAGCTGACATATGACCAAGGCTCTGCCATTCAGATCTATCAATGAAAGTCTTAGATTTAAAAGAAAATGAGGTGGGAGAAAAGATAGAAGGATACCGTGTCCAAGGACAACTTTGGAGTGACTGTCTTATGCTTCACTGGAGTCTTTGCTTTTGTCCATCTGATGGATGACTTCAAGGAAACTAGTGATAATTTTTCAGCTTAACTTCATTTATTTAGGATATTAGAAAGATCTTTTTGTTTCATGTTTCTGAAAACTCTTAAAAAAGGTCCTAAAGTGATTCTTGCAAATAAATATTTCATGATTTTATTAATGTTGGAAAAAGTGCAGTTTTTAAAAATCAATAGGAATTCATGTGGATTAACCTTTAAAGAATGTTGGAAATTAATAAAATGTAGTTTAAATACATTTTTTGTAATTTATTTATTTTTTATTGAAGGATAATTGTTTTTTACAGAATTTTGTTGTTTTCTGTCAAACCTCAACATGAATCAGCCATGGGTATACAAATATCCCTTCTTTTCTGAACCTCCCTCCCATCTCCCTCCCCATCCCACCCGTCTAGGTTGATACAGAGCCCCTGTTTCAGTTTCCCGAGCCATACAGCAAATTCCCTTAGGCTGTCTATTTTACAAATGGTAATCTAAATTTCCGTGTTACTCTTTCCATACCTCCCATCCTCTCCTCCCCTTGCCCCATGTCCATAAGTCTATTCTCTATGTCTGTTTCTCCACTGTTGCTCTGTAAATAAATTCTTCAGTACCATTTTTCTAGATTCCATATATATGCATTAGAATGCAATATTTATCTTTCTCTTTCTGACTTACTTCACTCTGTATTGTAGGTTCTAGGTTCATTCACCTCATTAGAACTGACTCAAATGAATTCCTCTTTATATTCCTTTTTATTCCATTGTGTATATGTACCACAACTTCTTTATCCTTTCATCTGTCGATGGATATCTACGTTGCTTCCATGTTCTAGCTATTGTAAATAGTGCTGCAATGAACATTGGGATACATGTGTCTCTTTCGATTTTGGTTTCCTCTGGCTATATGCCTAGGAGTGGCATTGCTGGGTCACATGGTGGTTTTATTGCTAGTTTTTTAAGGAATCGCCATACCATCTTCCAGAGTGGCTATATCAATTTACATTCCCACCAACAGTGCGAGTGTTCCCTTTTCTCCACACCCTCTCCAGCATTAATTGTCTGAAGACTTTTTGAGGATGGTCATTCTGACCGATGTGAGGTGATATCTCATTGTAGTTTTGATTTGCATTTCTCTAATAATGAACGATGTTGAGCATCTTTTCATGTGTTTGTTAGCCATCTGTATGTCTTTGGATAAATGTCTATTTAGGTTTTTCCCCCACTTTTGGATGGGGTTGTTTGTTTTTCTGGCATTGAGTTGTATGAGTTGCTTGTACATTTTGGAAATTAATCATTTGTCAGTTGTTTCATTTCCTATCATTTTCTCCCAGTCTGAGGGTTGTCTTTTCACTTTGCTTATAGTTTCCTTTGCTGTGCAAAAGCTATTAAGTTTAATCAGGTCCCACTTGTTTATTTTTGTTTTTATTTCTATTACTCTAGCAGGTGGATCATAGAGGACCTTGCTTTGATTTATGTCATTGAGTGTTCTGCCTATGTTTTCCTCTAAGAAACTTATGCTTTCTGGTCTTATATTTAGGTCTTTAACCCTTTTTGAGTTTATCTTTGTGTATGGTGTTAGGAAGTGTTCTAATTTCATTATTTTACATGTAGCAGTCCAGTTTTCCCAGCACCATTTATTGAAGAGGCTGTCTTTGCCCCGTTGTAAATTCCTGCCTCCTTTGTCAAAAATAAGGTACCCATAGGTTCATGGGTTTATTTCCAGGCTTTCTGTCTTGTTCCATTTGGTCTATATTTCTGTTTTTGTGCCAGTACCATACTGTCTTGGTGACTGTAGCTTTGAAGTATAACCTGAAGTCCGGAAGATTAATTCCTCCAGCTCCTTTCTTCTTTCTTAAGGCTGCTTTGGCTATTTAGGATCTTTTGTGTTTCCATATGAATTGAGAAATTTTTTGTTCTAGTTCTGTGAGAAATGTCATTGGTAATTTTCTAGGGATCACATTGAATCTGTGAATTGTGTTTGGTAGTATAGTCATTTTTACAATATTGATTCTTCCTACCCAGGAACAGGGACTATCTCTCCATCTGTTTATGTCATCTTTGATTTTTCATTAGTGTCTTTTAATTTTCTGTGTGCAGTTCTTTTGTCTCCATAGGTAAGTTTACTCCTAGATATTTAATTCTTTTTCTTGCAATGGTGAATGGGATTGATTCTTTAATTCCTCTTTCTGATTTTTCTTTGCTAGTATATAGAAATGCAAGTGATTTCTGTGTATTGATTTTGTATCCTGCAACTTTGCTAAATTCACTGATTACCTCTAGTAATTTTCTAATACTGTCTTTAGGGTTTTCTATGTACAGTAGCATGTCATCTGCAAACAGTGATAGCTTTACTTCTTCTTTTCTGATCTGGATTGCTTTTATTTCTTTTTCTTCTCTGATTGCTGTAGATAGGACTTCTAGAACTATGTTGGATAATAGTGGTGAAAATGGACACCCTTGGCTTGTTCCTGATCTTAGAGGGAAATGTTTTCAGTTTTTCACCATTCAGAATAATGTTTGTTGTAGGCGTATCGTATATAGCCTTTACTATGTTGAGGTAGGTTCCTTGTATGCCCATTTTTTGAAGTGTTTTAATTATAAATGGGTGCTAAATTTTGTCAAAGGGTTTTTCTGCATCTATTGAGATCATATGGTTTTCATCTTTCAATTTGTTAATGTGCTGTATCACATTGATTGATTTACATATAGTGAAGAATCCTTGCATTCCTGGAGTAAACCCAATTTGATCAACTTTTTGATGTGTTGTTGAATTCTGTTTGCTAAAATTTTGTTGGGATCTTTACATCTATGTTGTTCATTAGTGATATTGGCCTGTAGTTTTCTTTTTTTGTGTGTTGTCTTTGTCTGGTTTTGGTATTGGGGTGATGATGACCTCATAGAACGAGTTTGGAAGTGTTCCTTCCTTGGCAACTTTTTGAAAGAGTTTTAGAGGGATAGGCATTAGCTCTTCTCTAAATGTTTGGTAGAATTTTCCTGTGAAACCATCTGGTCCTGGGCTTTTGTTTTCTGGGAGATTTTTGATCACAGCTTCAATTTCAGTGCTTATAATTGGGTTGTTCATAATTTCTATTTCTTCCTGGTTCAGTCTTGGAAGATTGAACTTTTCTAAGAATCTGTCCATTTCTTGCAAGGTATCCATTTTATTGCCATATAGTTGTTCATAATAGACTCATAATCCTTTGTATTTCTGCATTGTCAGTGGCAACCTCTCCTTCATTTCTAATTTTATTGATTTGATTCTTCTCTCTTTTTTTCTTGATGAATCTAGAAAGGTTTGTTAATTTTGTTTGTCTTCTCAGAGATCCAGCTTTTAGTTTTATTAATCTTTGCTATTGTTTCTTTCATTTACTTTTCATTTATTTCTGCTTGGATCTTTATGATTTCTTTTCTTCTACTAATTTTGGGGGGTTTTGGTTCTTCTTTTTCCAGTTGTTTTAGGTGTAAAGCTAGGTTGTCTATTCGATGTTTTTCTTATTTCTTGAGGTAAGATTGTATTGCTATAAACTTCACCTTTAGAACTGCTTTTACTGCATCTCATAGGTTTTGAGTTGTCATCTTTTCATTGTCTTTTATTTCTGGAAATTATTTGATTTCCCTTTTGATTTCTTCAGTAACCTGTTTCTTATTTAGAAATGTGTTGTTTAATCTCAATGTGTTTGTGTTTCTTACAGGTTTATTCTTGTAATTGTTATCTAATCTCATAGTGTTATGGTCAGAGAAGATGCTTGATACAATTTCAAGTTTCTTGAATTTACTGAGGCTCGATTTGTGACCCAAGATGTGGTCTATCCTGGAGAATGTTCCATATGCACTTGAGAAGAAGGTGTATTCTTCTGCATTTGCATGCAATATCCTGAAGATATGAATGAGATCCATCTCGTCTAATGTATCATTTAGTACTTGTGTTTCCTTATTAATTTTCTGTTTTGATGATCTGTCCATTGGTGTGAGTGGGGTGTTAAAGTCTCCTACTGTTATTGTGTTGCTGTCAGTTTCTCCTTTTACATCTGTTAGTGCTTGTCTTATGTATTGAAGTGCTCCTATGTTGGGTACATAGATATTTACAGTTGTTATGTCTTCCTCATGGATTGATCCCTTGCTCATTATGTAGTATCCTTCCTTATGTCTTGTAATCTTCTTTATTTTAAGGTCTATTTTGTCTGATATGAGGATTGCTACTCAAGCTTTCTTTTGCTTCCCATTTGCATGGAATATAGTTTTCCACCCTCTCACTTTCAGTCTATATGTGTCTTGAGGTCTGAAGTGAGTTTCTTGTAGACAACATATATATGGGTCTTGTTTTTGTATTCATTCAGCCAGTCTGTGTCTTTTGTTTGGAGCATTTAATCCATTTATGTTTAAAGTAATTATTGATATATATGTTCCTATTGCCATTTTCTAATTGTTCAAGGTTGGTTTTGTTGATCTTTTTTTTTTTCTCTTTTATTTCTTGACTATGCAAGTCCCTTTAACACTTGTTGTAAAGCTGGTTTAGTGGTACCGAATTCTATTAACTTTTGCTTGTCTGAAAAGCTCTTTATTTCTTCATCAATTTTGAATGAGATCTTTTCCAGGTACAGTAATCTTGGTTGTAGATGTTTCCCTTTCACTACTTTAAATATACCCTGTCATTCCCTTCTGGCCTGCAGAGTTTCTGCTGAAAGATCAGCTGTTAAGTGTATGGGGTTTCCCTTGTATGTTACTTGTTGCTTCTCCCTTGCTGCTTTTAATATTCTTTCTTTGTGTTTAGTCTTTGTTAGTTTGATTAGTATGTGTCTTGGCATGTTTCTCCTTGGGTTTATCTTGTGTGGGACTCTTTGTGCCTTTTGGACTTGATTGACTATTTCCTTTTCCATGTTAGGGAAATTCCCAACTATAATCTCTTCAAAAATTTTCTCATACCCTTTTCTTTTTCTCTTCTTCTTCTAGGACCCCTATAATTTGAATGTTGGTGCATTTGATATTGTCCCAGAGAAAGGAATGGCAACCCACTCCAGTATTCTTGCCTAGAGAATCCCAGGAACAGAGGAGCCTGGTGGGCTGCTGTCTATGGGGTTGCACAGAGTTGGACATGACTGAAGCAAATTAGCAGCAGCAGTAGCAGAGGTCTCTGAGACTGTCATCAGTTCTTTTCATTCTTTTGACTTTATTCTGCTATTCAGAAGTTATTTCCACCATTTTTACTTCCAGCTCACGGATTCGTTCTCTTGCTTCAGATATTCTGCTATTGATTCCTTCTAGAATAGTTTTAATTTCAGTAATTGTTCTGTTTGTGTCTGCATGTTTATCCTTTAATTCTTCTAGGTCTTTCTTAATTGATTCTTTCATTTTCTCCATTTTGTTTTCAAAGTTTTTGATCATCTTTACTAACATTATTCTGAATTCTTTTTCAGGTAGTTTGCCTATTTCCTCTTCATTTATTTGGACCTCTGTGTTTCTAGTTTGCTCCTTCATTTGTTTAGTATTTCTCTGCCTTTTCATTATTATTATTATTATTATTTTTTTTTTTTTTTTTTAGCTAATTGTGTTTGAGGTCTCCTTTTCCCAGGCTTCAAGGTTGAATCTTTTCCTTCTTTTGGTTTCTGCCTTCCCATGGTTGGTTCAGGGGTTTGTGTAAGCTTCATATAGGATGAGATTTGTGCTGAGTTTTTGTTTGTTTGTTTGTTTGTTTTCCCTCTGATGGACAAAGCTGAGTGAGGTGGTAATCCTGTCTGCTGATGACTGGGTTTGTATTTGTTTTGTTTGTTGTTTAGATGAGGTGTCCGGCACAGGGTGCTACTGGTGGTTGGGTGATGCCAGGTCTTGTATTCAAGTGGTTTCCTTTGTGTGAGTTCTCACTATTTGATACTCCTTAGGGTTAGTTTTCTGGTAGTCTAGGGTCCTGGAGTCAGTGCTCCTACTCTAAAGGCTCAGGGCTTGATCTGTGTTCAGGAACAAAGATTCCACAAATGGTTTGTTATGAGAAACCAAAGACAAACCCCAGACAAATGGAAGTTACAAAATCAGGCAAATAATAGTTAAAATAATAAAATATACGCATATACATATACAGTCATGAGCAAAGTCAAAATGGTCCAACAAAAATAAAGTATGGTAGACTGACCCAATGAACAAAGGAAATCAAAAGTTACATTTACCAGTTAAGAACAAAACTAACTAAAGCACAAACTGGAAAACAAAACTAAAGCAAGGTGCCAATTGGGGAATAAAGTAATGAAAATAAAACTGACAAATATGTTGAGAGGAAAGGGGAGAAAGAAAAGAAAGAAAGAATAGATATGAAAGTTAAATAGAGGTAGATAAAGAAGATTTATATACGTTAAAGAGTAACTGCAAGGGGAAAAGAACAGTAGGAAAAGCAAACAAAGGAATAAATGTAGAAAAAATAATAATAGGTTTAAAAAATTAGAATTAAAAGAAAAAAAAAAGATTTTAAAAAGAGGAAAACTTCACAGAACTGTAAAAGCCCAATGTAGAGGCAGATGTTTATAACAACAATAAAAAATGTGACTGAGGAAAAAACAAAAGCTCAAAAGCTTAATTGGATTTCATAGTTCCAATAAAATTGACAACTACAACCAGGGTGGGGGGAAGGAAAAAAAGAAAAAAAAATCCAAAAGATTCTATAGAATAAGTAAAAAAAAAAAAAAATAATATATATATACATATTTTTTTTTTGAGTCACTGCTGTCAGAGTCCTTTCCTTCGCTGAGAGTCACAGTCCACCTCACCTCCCTAGGATGCCCTGCAACACTGTGCTGATCTCTAGACCTGACATGGGAGTAGCTCAGATTCTAATCTGGTCCTACTCCTCTGTGTTCTTGCCTCCAGTGTTCACAGCTATCAGAACTAGTGCGTTTTCTTTTGTGGGAACTCTCAATGACCTTTTATATATTCCATAGACACAGAGTCTGCCTAGTTGATCATATGGATTTAATCTGCAGGTTGTACAGCTAGTGGGGAGGTTTTGGGTCTTCCTTAGTCACACTGCCCCTGGATTTCAAATGTGGTGTTATTTCCACCTCTGCATATGGGTCCTCCACTGAGGTTTGCTCCTTCAGCTGCCCTGGAGGACTTGGGTTTGCCCTGTGAGGGCCAGGTGTGGAGGTAGTGCAGCTGCTTGGGTCGCAGGGGTTCTGGCAGCACCAGGTACTCAGGGGAGTTGCTGGCTAGGGCAGCAGGAAGTAAAGTGCTCTAAAAGGATATGGCAACCGGTATTGGCCAATATATTCCAGTCTTCTTGCCTGGAGAACCCCTCTTCTTGACAGAGAAGCCTGGCAGGTCACATCCTACAGGCTCACAAAGAGTCAGACATGACCAAAGTGACCCTGTACACATAGACACAAGACTTTTGCCTGTGGCGGCTCTGCCCCAGTAAGAGTTGAGTATGAAGGTGGTGCAGCTGCTTGGCTTGCAGGGACCGTGGCGGTACCAAGTGTGCAGGGACACAGACTACCTCGGTCGCAGGAATTATAGCCCTATCAGTCTTTTTTCAAGCTTCTTGTAGCTGGTTATCAGAAGGCCTCTTTGGCCAGTCTTTCTCTGTAACTCCACCTGTTGAGGCACTTAGAGTATTCCCTTGCCTGGAGTCCTTCTCTGTTGTTCAACGTGTCAGGCACATAGAAGGGTCACCCTGACTGGAATCCTACTCTGTAAATTGGCGTGCTAGGCACTTAAAGGGGCACCCTGGGTGGGGAGCTACTCTGTAGTTCACTGTGTCAGGCCTTTGATGGGCCAACCTGTCTATTGTTCAGCTGCCAATGCTGGCATGTGTGGGGAGAGAGAGGCTATGGTGCTGGGTCCACCCCCTACACATGACTCAGCAGTATCACCTTGCTTCCATGGCTGCCCAGCTTTCCTCCCAGGCATTTCCGCCCACAATCTCCTCCCTCACATCGACTTGATTAGTCTCTCTGCAGTCAACAGCAGCCCTCGCCCTGGGATTTCTCCACAATCCCTAAACTCCAGCTCCCAGCAACTCTGCCTTTCAGGGGAGCAGCGTTCCTTCCCTAGGGTGTGTGTGGCTGCGTCAAGGATTGTCTGATTCCCATTCTATTTAGGCTGCTACAGATCAGCTGTTTCACTCTCAGCCTTAAATGTTTCTCCTCTGACTCAGACAATTGCCTGGATGTGGGGATCAGACCCCTGCTTCAGTTCTCCCATCAGCCAAGGGCAGGTCCTGTCCTACTAACACTCCTGTTTTTCCCCATAGTTCCTTCATCCTACCAAGTGTTGCATGGTTCTATATATTCTTTTCCACTGGTCAGGTACTCCTGTCCACTCTCAACAGGTGTTCTGCAGGCACTTCTGTGTCTGAAGGTGTATACCTGATGTATCCGTGGAGAGAGACGTACTCCACATCCACCTACTTCCTTGCCATCTTGTTCTCTCTTCCTCTTAAATACGTTTTAAAACTTTTGCCTTATAATATCAAATTCTATCTCATTTCTCACCTGCTTGCTGCTTCAATTTTGCTGCAAATTTAAAAATTGTTAGACTTGGCATTTACTCTCTGTTGAACTGAAAATTCTCCAGAAGAAAGTGTGGAGGACTTCCCTAGTGGTCCAGTGGTTAGAACTTTGCCTTTCAATGCAGGGGATGCAGATTTGATCCCTGGTTGGGAAGCTAAGATTCCCATATGCCTGTGGAAAAAAAAAAAAAAAAGAACCAAAACACAAAAGAAAAGCAATGTTGTAACAAATTCAATAAAGACTTTTTAAATGGCCCCCTTTAAAAAAAAAATCTTTAGAAAACAAAAAGAAAAGAAACTATGGAAGGTCTATATGTTGAAAGTCAAGTTATCATCTTATGCAACCAAACACCGGTACCAATTGGATTAGATAATATGATCTTTCTCTAAAATCAAGTAAATTGAAAAACCATTTTTCCAAATCAAGAAATTGTCACTGAAATTTTCCCTTAGATCTCATAAATCACCAGATTCCATTTCCCCACTTGTATACTATCATCTTCAACAAGATTTTATCACCTCGAGGCTAAGTTACCCCAATTGTCTTCCAACTGTAAAACTGTATCATCACTCATAGTCCCTTTTGGCCCCGCAATATTTTTAATGTTTCTTTTCTCTTTTTTTTAACTGCATGCCTTGTGGGATCTTAGTTCTTCCACCAGGGATCAAGCTCAGGCACAGCAGTGAAAACAGAGTCTTAGACACAGGACCAGCAGGAAATTCCCCCTGCAATATTTTTAAATGCTTCCATCATTATGATAATTTTTTTAAATCATTAAGTCCAAACTTCCTCCCTACCCTTCCAGTTCTGATCAAACTGGTCATATGCCCTCACCCTCTCATAGCTCTTTGATTTGAGCATATCTCTAGTTGAGACTCTTCCTAGGTGATGCTAGTCATAAAGAACCCACCTGCCAATGCAAGAGATGTAAAAGATGCAGGTTCGATACCTGGGTCTGGAAGATACCCTGGAGGAGGGCGTAACAACCTGCTCCAGTATTCTTGCCTGAGAAATCCCATGGATGGAGCCTGGCAGGCTACAGTCCATGGGGCTGCAAAGAGGCAGACACAACTGAAGTGACTTAGCACTAGTAAGGGGACCTTCCTACCATCACCTGAATGCAGTATGCTGAGCACCACCTCCAAGCAGGTGATAGAGTCTGCCTCCTCACAGTATATTTCTACCCATCTTTCAGGTTTTATTCACATCTCTTCTAGGAAATTTTCCACAAATGAAAACCAACCTAGTTGTTTTTATGTCTGTACCATTGTGTGGTTATCGAAGATATGGTTTGTGTGTTTTCTCATTCCAATTAAATTCCCATCTTTGAAGATGGGAATCAGAGTTTTTATTTTCCCAGTGCCTGCCGTAATGGATTCACTGTGTAGGTTGTAATATTACTATTGTTGCTCAGTCACTCAGTCGTGTCTGACTCTTTGTGATCCCATAGACTGTAGCTTGCCAGGCTCCCTTGTCCATGGGATTCTCCAGGCAAGAATACTGGAGTGGGTTGACATTTCTGTCTCCAGATGATCTTCCTGACCCAGGGATCAAACCCATGTCTCCTGAGTCTGCTGCATTCGCAGGCGAATTCTTTACCACTGAGCCACCTGGGAGGCCCTACACTGTGTATACTCAATTCTTAGTAAATTTTGATGATTAAAAAAAATACTAAAAATAAGTAATATGCTTGAAACACTCATAAAGAAGACTTCTATATTAGAGAAACAGAATATTTAGTTATTTATACCAAGGATAAAATCTCAGCTCTTGCCCTTACAATGAGTACAATATCCTGACTTTCAACAGTTCCTTGGTTTCCTTATCTTTACAACTTAATCTCTCACATGCTTGTTACGGAGATTATGTAAAATAACTCAAAGAGTACTGCCTAAGATAGATGATCCAAAAATTATTTTCCTATCCATCATTTATTCCCACTTAAACACTTTTTAAAATTTTATTTGAATATAAATGTTCAAGTTATAATCTAGTATAAAGTCCAAAGTTTTTCTGAAAGCATATTATAGCAAACTTTTTGGTGGGAGTATCTTAAAAAAAGAGGTCAATTGTGTAAATGTAAGTATTTATTGTATTTATGCAAAACTTTTGAATGGCTCATACTTTTTGATAAAATCAGAAGCAGTTGATGAGTTTATGATATGACTAAAAATTTGCATTTGTTGGAAGGCAGGCAAACCATATCTCACTGAGTCAAAGTGAAGGATTGCTAACCCTTAAGGAAGGCCTTTAACAGTAGGTTCTAGAGGAGAAAAGATGCAGAAATAAATTTCTAATTAGAAGTCAAAGGGGCATGGGTCTCCTCTGGTGGTCCAGTGATTAAGACTCTGCACTTCCAGTGCAGAGGGTATGGATTTGATCCCTGGTTGAGGAGCTAAGATCACACATGCCTCATGGCCAGAAAACCAAAACATTAAAAAGAAAAAAAAAAAAGAAGAAGAAGAAGAAGAAGAAATGTAAAAAATTCAATAAGGACCTCAAAAATGGTTCACATAAAAAAAAAAAAAAGAAAGAAAGAAAGAAAGAAATCAGGATGTAAAGGTTTTCATATTGAACTATGGTACAGAGCCAGCATTATGCATTGTAAGTCAAAGGAGCATTTTTTTTTTTTAAACACAAATAAGAAGTTTCACTACAAGTTGATAGAACATCTCTCTTCAAGCTTGTTGGAAATCAATTAAGATGGGCTGTGATGAAGAGCAACTCAGAATTAATAACCAAGGTTGTTACTACAGGTGTTAGTGCTTCTTTAAATTGCTATTAGTTTTACAACTCAGTACACATTCCTCACTTTTAGAACCTCCAAAATGCTGATGATTCAGCCCAAAAGTCCAGATCAAGGTCTGTTTATCTTTCCAAAGTTCATCATACTTAGAATATGAGAATAAATAAATATTTTTAAACAGTTGAATGAACCTAATACAACTCTAAATACAACACAAGATGATACAGCTCTACAAAGGGGTTGGTATGCTGGGAAACAGCAGCAACAAGAATGGTGAGTGTGCATATTCCATCACTCAAGAAAGTAGGTTTTAAAACCATGCACAGCAAAATTAAACTATTTTCTTTCTCAATGAAAGGCTCCACCCAATCCCCCAGATTTCTGAGAAGGTAGATAATTGCCTCCATTAAACTCTTAGGAGAACAGCTTGAAACAAACCTTGAGGCGCTTGCGCAGTGTTTGCCATCTCTTATTTCTCCTGAAAGTCACTGGAGCACAGGCCTGACCCTCCCTGTGGGTAAACCAGGAAAACTCGACATTTCCTATGAAAACGCCACAGCTTTTCCAAGTGCATTATTAAGATGACTGGACTCATCAAAAATTTTATTAATTCACGTAAGATGTTTCATTCTCCCTTTCACACATGGAAAAGTGCACTAAAAGTCGTGCTGGGAAAGAATTCTCTCTACTAACTGTGTGTAGTTTCTTCCCTTAATGTTAATGGCAAATAAATATGTAGTATTTACTATGTACCAAGTAAGTCTGACCACCTAACCTGCCTCTTGAGAAACCTGTATGCAGGGTAGGAAGCAACAGTTAGAACGGGACATGGAACAACAGACTGGTTCCAAATAGGAAAAGGAGTACATCAAGGCTGTATATTGTCACTCTGCTTATTTAACTTCCATGCAGAGTACATCATGAGAAATGCTGGACTGGAAAAAACACAAGCTGGAATCAAGATTGTCGGGAGAAATCTCAATAACCTCAGATATGCAGATGACACCACCCTTACGGCAGAAAGTGAAGAGGAACTAAAAAGCCTCTTGATGAAAGTGAAAGAGGAGAGTGAAAAAGTTGGCTTAAAGCTCAACATTCAGAAAACGAAGATCATGGCATCCGGTCCCATCACTTCATGGGAAATAGATAGGGAAACAGTGGGAACAGTGTCAAACTTTATTTTTTGGGGCTCCAAAATCACTGCAGATGGTGAGTGCAGCCATGAAATTAAAAGACGCTTACTCCTTGGAAGAAAAGTTATGACCAACCTAGATAGTATATTCAAAAGCAGAGACTTTACTTTTCCAACAAAGGTCCGTCTAGTCAAGGCTATGGTTTTTCTTGTGGTCATGTATGGATGTGAGAGTTGGACTGTGAAGAAAGCTGAGTGCCGAAGATTTGATGCTTTTGAACTGTGGTGTTGAAGACTCTTGAGAGTCCCTTGGACTGCAAGGAGATCCAACCAGTCCATTCTGAAGGAGATCAACCCTGGGATTTCTTTGGAAGGAATGATGCTAAAGCTGAAACTCCAGTACTTTGGCCACCTCATGCAAAGAGTTGACTCATTGGAAAAGACTCTGATGCTGGGAGGGATTGAGGGCAGGAGGTGAAGGGGATGACCGAGGATGAGATGGCTGGATGGCATCGCAGACTCGATGGACGTGAGTCTGAATGAACTCTAGAAGATAGTGATGGACAGGGAGGCCTGGTGTGCTGTGATTCATGGGGTCGCAAAGAGTCGGACACGACTGAGCGACTGAACTGAGCTGAAGTAAGTCTGAGAGCTAATGAATCGATGCTTTCATTTGTGGTGCTGGAGAAGATTCTTGAGAGTCCCTTGCACTGCAGGGAGATCAAACCAGTCAGTCCTAAAGAAAACCAACCCTGAATGCTCATCAGAAAGACTATTGAAGCTGAAGCTGAAGCTCCAATACTTTGGTCACCTGATGCAATGAGCTGACTCGTTGGAAAAGACTCTGATGCTGGGATAGACTGAAAGCAAAGGAGAAGAGTGCGGCATATAGTTAGATAGCATGACTGACTCAAACGACATGGATTTGAGCAAACTCTGGGAGATAGTGGAGAATAGGGGAGCCTCATGTCCTACAGTCCATGGGGTCGCAAAGAGTCCAACATGACTTAGTGACTGAAAAACAACCACCACAAAGCATGTTTTGAGTAGCTTGTTGAGCTATTCTTCACAAATACCTGGTAAAGGTGTGAGGGTACTCTTATTATTCCTGATTTACAAATGAGGAAATTTAAAACACAGACATTTAGTCTCATTCAAGGTCACACAGCAGGATTCAAACCCAGCCTTCTGGACCCAAACTGATGCATGAGTGGGAGCATCTGTGCTCGTGTGTACATATGTGGGACTTTATTTGTTCACACATGTATGCATGTGTGAATGCGTGTGTGTGTGTGCATATGCTATACATATGTGTGAGTGGCAAAGCCAGGATTCAAGTCCAGATTTGTCTGATGCAAAGGATGCATTCTCATACTATAGTTTCAAAATTTAAAAAAAAGAGAATAGTAACTGATATTTCGGTTTGACTTTAAGGTCTGCAGAATTCTCCTATGTGCATTGCCTCAGTTGAATAAAGGAAAGATACAGCACAAAGTCTTCCATCTACAGATCCAAAAGTTTGCCTGGAAAGTGGAAATAAAGAGGGTTAGGAGTTGTGATAAGTTTTATGTGTGTAGCAGCTGACAGGCCAGGAAGAGGAGGGGGAGAAAAGAACACATTACAGAAATAGCACCTAAGTATATATATCATCCTTTCATCAAACAATCTCAAAACACATTTTGGTATTTTTCTATCCAATTTTCCCATGCATCAGTGAAGTATATAGAATTTCTCTTATTGTTTAAGGTAAATAAATTGACAGTGAGAGAGGGTGAGTCTGCAGAACCAGGTGGTGTGTCAAGGGCTCAGCCAAGTGAAAATTCGGCCTTTAGGGATAAAGGGATACAGCTGGTTTGGTTTCCTGGGACATCGCGGAGCATCCTTTCAGCGAGTCAGCTATTTGACCGCATTTGTACATAAACGTCACTGCAAGGTATCTGCACTCTTCAGATCATCTTTAGTTCTAATGCTGACTGAGATTCCTGCTGGGAGCTCCTCTTTACCTACTACAGACTCCATAAATAGCTTCAAAAGAGTCTCTTTTGAGGCTCAAAGGCAAGTCCAGCTGAAGTTCTCCAAAGGAACCTTGCTGCCGACGCCCTCACCTCCTGGTTTCTCTGACATTAATTTCCCTTTACCACCTCACTTCAAGGGGGAGTCTGGCACCACAGTGGCGGGGGCCCTAATCAGATACCAAACTCACACTGACCACGTCAGAAATGATGTCAGGGCAGACGGTCCCCCGGTCACTGCCTCATTTGGAGCAAACACTGAAACACTTGTTTTTCAGGCTACTTTATTACTTGCCTGAAAAATGACTGTTCGGCGTGGAAGGCCGCTAATGGATGAGGTGTTAGCCCTGAACTTTAGCACTTCTGCACACACGACCTGCTCTCACATGCAGAGCTGCAAGAACTGCGGCAGGATGGTCGAGCTGCTCCTGTTATCCAGGTTATGGATCGGGGAGGAGCACCACAGGCCTAAGGTGTGTTAATACTTCCCTGTGGATAAAATCTAGTAGAAAGCAATGTGAGCAAACGCGTGGGGAGAAAGCGTTTTTGTTTTATGCCATATGGTTTGACTTATATCGGATTTACACATTTGAAGTTTCTTATTTATTTTTAATGGTGGTCCTTCACCTCAGGTCCACGGATGTGGTTTGCACCTCTCCTCTTAGGGGACTGGGCTGCCTAAGGCTCTAGCCGGTGGCTCCTGAAAGGCAGCAGCCCTTCTGGTGGCAGATACCATGTTTCCTCCTGTCTCCTCACAAGAAGCTTGTGTCCTCTGACGAGTGGCTAGGTCCCTCCGACAGTCACACTTGTCCTGGGGCTGGAATGGGGAGATGGCTGCCTTCCTCCTGATCCCACAGCCCTACTCACTCTCAGCCCTGAAGAGATGCTGCATGGAGGCCATGCTTCTCCTCCTCGGGGCCTTCTGACCTCCATGCTGTTCCTGGAAACCCAGGCCCATGCTTTCTCTCCTTCTGGAAATTATTTTGTAATAAGAAACAGACCCACGGCGGTGTTGGGAGGTGAGGCTTTGACCCTTCACCTTCAGAGACCTGGGTCCCAAGACCAGTGAGAGGTTGGTGGTCTCTGCCTCGTCAACACCAGGTATTTCAGTCACAGCCCGATGGCATGTGGGGGCAACTTCAGCTGATCCCTGGAAAAATCAGCAGCAAGATGGGCAGGCCCAAGGTTGCAACCAATGGCCTCATTTTCCTGTGTCTCCACTGCTTCAGCACCAGAAGGCTTTCTGTTTTGACTTCAGTCATTTCTGTGCTGTGCTGTGTTTAGTACCTCAGCTGTGTCCAACTCTTTGCCACCCCGTGGACTGTAGCCCAGGCTCCTCTGTCCATGGGGCTTCTCCAGGCAAGAATACTGGCGTGGGTTGCCACGCCCTCCTCCAGGGGATCTTCCCAACCCAGGGATCAAACCCAGGTCTCCCACATTGCAGGTAGATTCTTTACCATCTGAGCCACCAGGGAAATCCTTTTGGTTGTGTAGAAAATAATGTATATAAGTCAGGTTGGTCTGGTGCAGAGAATAGATCAGTTTTTCTGTGCAGGTTGTGGGACTCTCACATTCCTGGTTCTGGGTTACAATATTTCTTTATACATTGAGATTCATCCAGATTCCAGTCCACTTTAAAAAAAATGATAATAAAACAAAATTTATTTATTCAATTCCACCAGTTCTTTCTTAGTTGCGGCATGGAAGATTGTTATTGTGTCATATAGGATCTTTCAGTGTCACATATAGACTCTCTAGTGTAGTATGTGGGATCTTAGTTACCTGACCAGGGATTGAACCCACATCCCCTGTGTTGCAAGGTAGATTCTGAACCTCTGAACCCCCAGGGAAGGCCACCTACTTACTTATATGAATACCATTTCTTTGATTTATACCTTTCAGTATTTATTTTGGTAGTCTCTCCAATTATATCCCAGGAACTTCAATGGATGTAGAACACAGTCATTTTAATGGTAATATGTAAGTTTCCACTTTATTTACCTTCAAGGACAACCTAAAGTATCCATTGTATTTATCAGAGACCTACATAATTGTTGCTTTATTTCCTTAAGAATTCACTCTGTTAGAGATTGGGAATATCAGACCACCTGACCTGCCTCTTGAGAAACCTATATGCAGGTCAGGAAGCAACAGTTAGAACTGGACATGGAACAACAGACTGGTTCCAAATAGGAAAAGGAGTACGTCAAGGCTGTATATTGTCACCCTGCTTATTTAACTTCTATGCAGAGTACATCATGAGAAACCCTGGGCTGGAAGAAGTACAAGCTGGAATCAAGATTCCCGGGAGAAATCTCAATAACCTCAGATATGCAGATGATACCACCCTTATGGCAGAAAGTGAAGAGGAACTTACTAAAAAGCCTCTTGATGAAAATGGAAGAGGAGAGTGAAAAAGTTGGCTTAAAGCTCAACATTCAGAAACTAGGATTATGGCATCTGGTCCCATCACTTCATGTCAAATAGATGGGGAAACAGTGGAAACAGTGGCTGAGTTTATTTTTTAGGGCTCCAATATCACTGCAGATGGTGAGTGCAGCCATGAAATTAAAAGATGTTTACTTCTTGGAAGGAAAGTTGTGACCAACCTAGATAGCATATTCAAACGCAGAGACATTACTTTGCTGACTAGCGTCCATCTAGTCAAGGCTATGGTATTTCCAGTGGTCATGTATGGATGTGAGAGTCGAACTGTGAAGAAAGCTGAGTGCCGAAGATTTGATGCTTTTGAACTGTGGTGTTGGAGAAGACTCTTGAGAGTCCCTTGGACTGCAAGGAGATCCAACCAGTCCATTCTGAAGGAGATCAGTCCTGGGTGTTCATTGGAAGGACTGATACTAAAGCTGAAACTCCAGTACTTTGGCCACCTCATGGGAAGAGTTGACTCATTGGAAAAGACTCTGATGCTGGGAGGGATTGAGGGCAGGAGGAGAAGGGGACGACAGAGGATGAGATGGCTGGATGGCATCACTAACTCAATGGACACGAGTTTGAGTAAACTCCGGGAGTTGGTGATGGATAGGGAGGCCTGGCGTGCTGCGATTCATGGGGTTGCAAAGAGTCAGAAACAACTGAGTGACTGAACTGAACTGAACTCTCCCCCAATGTGTAAGTGCCTGAGTAACATTTATGCAGCTCAGTCATGTCTGACTCTTGTGACCCCATGGACTGCAGCCCGCCAAAATCCTCTGCCCATGGAATTTTCCAGGCAAGAATACTGGGGTGGGTTATCGTTTCCTTCTCCAGGAGATCTTCCCTATCTGGGGATGGAACCTGTGTCTCCTATGTCTCCTGCATTGGGTAGGCAGAGTCTTTATCACTGAGCCACTTGGGAAACATTAAGTCTTGGAATCTTGGAATATATCTACCTAATAACATTAAGCCTTGGAATATACCTACTGGAGCTCAAGCAATCAAAATAAGTATGGCCAAAAAAAAAAAAAAAAAATTGTTACATGAAGATCTTTGCACCTTGGGGAATGAATAGAACAGAGATTTAGACAGATTCTAATGGTACTGAAGCTTTCAGTGGTATTTGACTGAAGAATTTCACTGTTCTGAAAGATGTTTAGACAAAGTGGAACTGTTTGCGTGCCAGGTTTCTAAATTATACCCCCAAACCTACTTCAAACCTACATGTCAGGTCTTAGCACTGAATGTTTCAATGTAAAAATGCTAACTTAAGAAAAGCAGATTCACAAATGATTTTTTAACTCATTAAAAATAAGAAAATATAATTGTTTTAAAATATCATCCCTTAAGCTATATTGTGCTTACATTTTGAAATTGCTGAGTGAACATTGGTGTATATCTTTCATATTTCAGAAAAGCAAAAATGTTTTAAATAAAACTTACAAAGGCATAAATGAAAATGCTAAGACATGCTCTCTCTAAGTATACATAAAATTTTTAAGTTGTTACAGAACTAACCAATTGACATACCAAACCTTGAAAGGTCCACTTTAAGATTTTATTTGTCCAGCTTTTTCAAATACTTTGTGATTTTTGAAAAAATAAAATATTCTATTTTTTCAAAATAAAAGGTATGTGCAATGATAAATATTGTATTCTAACACATATATATGTAATCTAGAAAAATGGTACTGAAGAATTTATTTGCAGGGCAGCAATGGAGAAACAGGCATAGAAAATAGACTTATGGACATGGGGAGAGGGGAGGAGAGGGCGAGATGTATGGCGAGAGTAACAGGGAAACTTATATTACCATATGTAAAATAGATACTGCTAACCTAAGTCACTTCAGTCGTGTCCGACTCTGTGCAGCCCCATAGACGGCAGCCCAACAGGCTCCCCCATCCCTGGGATTCTCCAGGCAAGAACACTGGAGTGGGTTGCCATTTCCCTCTCCAATGATGAAAGTGAAAAGTGAAAGCAAAGCCACTCAGTCGTGTCCAATAGATAGCCAACGGGAATTTGCTGTATGGCTCAGGAAACTGAAACAGGGGCTCTGTATCAACCTAGAGGGCTGGGATGGGGAGGGTGATGGGAGGGATGTTCAAGTGAGGGGATATATGTATACCAATGGCTGATTCATCTTGAGGTTTGACAGAAAGCAACAAAATTCTGTAAAGCAATTATCCTTCAGTAAAAAAATTTTAAAAAAGATATGTGCAATGTTTATGGCCATGATGCAAACACAGTATTTCTTATAAAAGTCAAATTTTGGTGCTCAGATTTCCCGCTAACAAGAACCAAGAGTTCTTAGAGAAATAATTGCTATTAGGTCCGTCTAGCAAATGTAAGATAAGCCTGGAAGGTTTAGGGCACTGGAAAACAAGAAGTCTATCAAAGAGAAATTGGATCATATCAAAAGGGCATAGGAGACAACTTGAAGCAGCTCCCACTGTCCTAAGATGTGATCGTTTTTGTGATATAAACAGTAACTGCAATGGATTAAAATATATCATATATTCATTCACAATAATACCCCAAAGCACCCCACTGTGGACTCCCTCAGGGTTGCTAGGGCAACAACACATTATTCTAGGTATCAATTTTTTGAAAAACAGTTCTTGTTTCAGGGTCACTAAATAATTGATGAGTCCTTTTAATAAAGGAATTCCAGAAATGACAAAAATAGGGAATCATTATTTTGTCAATGACAGTGAAATAATGGATTTATGCAACAGTCATCAATTAATGTTTTTTTAAAAGGTGAATGGGGATCATTACAAAGGAGAATCAGGCTGACCCCTTTTGATTCAGCCAGTCACAGTCTTAGCCATACTAAGAATAGACAGTGCCTGCTGACTGGGTTGGAGAAGGCGATGGCACCCCACTCCAGTACTCTTGCCTGGGAAATCCCATGGACGGAGGAGCCTGGTGGGCTGCAGTCCATGGGATCGCTGAGAGTCGGACACGACTGAGCAACTTCACTTTCATATTTCACTTTCACGCATTGGAGAAGGAAATGGCAACCCACTCCAGTGTTCTTGCCTGGAGAATCCCAGGGATGGGGGAGCCTGGTGGGCTGCCATCTGTGGGGTCGCACAGAGTCGGACCCGACTCTGGGTATAGAGAGCAAGCACTCAGTACTATGCATGAATAACTAAACCCGAGGGTCATCAAGCCTCTGTATCTACATGCCAGTTTATATGAAAAAATCAAAGAACAGAGACCACAGCAGAGGAAGCAACAGGCCAAATCTAGAACTTGGGACATTCTAGTCCCTCCGTAAGATCAATGGCAGGATGTGAATAGAGTGGAAGAGGACTTCACTCTATAGAACACAGACTTACAGAATAAGAGAGACTTAAGAGAGCAACAAGAGTACTCCATATTGATCTTACTTTTTCAGTTTTATTGAGTTATAATTGATAAAACTGTAAGACATTTACAGTCTAAATGGTGATTTGATATATGCACATAAATATTGTGAAAAGATTCCCCCCATTGGCTTAATTAACACAATCCTCTTTACCTATATTCTAACTCAGCAATTTCAATTATACAACACAGTCTTATCGACTTCTTGTTGTTTACTCACTAATTTTTGTCCCACTCTTTTGGGACCCCATGGACTGTAGCCCACCAGGCTCCTCTCTCCATAGGATTTCCCAGGCAAGAATATTGGAGTGGGTTGCCATTTCCTTCTCCAGGGGATCTTCTTGACCCAGGGATTAAATCTGTCTCCTGCATTAGCAGATGGATTATTTACCACTGAGCCACCTACAGTCACTATTTCCTACATTAGATCCTCAGACTTCATTCAACTTATAACTAACATTCTATATCCTTTTACCAATCTTTCTCTACTCTGGTTTGATTCCTGGGTTGGGAAGATCTGCTGGAGCAGGGAAAGCCTACACACTCCAGTATTCTTGGGCTTCCCTTGTGGCTCAGCTTGTAAAGAATCTGCCTGCAATGCGGGAGAACTGGATTCGATCTCTGGGTTGGGAAGATCCTCTGGAGAAGGGAAAGGCTACCCACTGTGGCCTGGAGAATTCCATGGACTGTATAGCCCATAGGGTCATAAAGAGTCAGACATGACTGAGAGACTTTCACTCACAACCTTTCTCTATTTCCCCCACCCGCCAGCCCCTGGCTTGCCTGGCGGTTCAGACCATAAAGAATCTGCCTGCAATGCAGGAGACCAGTTTTGATCCCTGGGTCGGGAAGATCCCCTGGAGAAGGGAATGGCTACCCACTCCAGTATTCTTTCCTGGAGAATTCTATGGACAGAGGAGTCTGGTGGGCTACCGTCCATATGGGTTGCAGAGTTGGACATGATTGAGCAATTAACTTCTGTTCTTCTTTCTGGGACCCCCTGGCAACCACTTTTCTATTCTGTTTCTATAAGTTTGACTTTTTTTTTTTAAGTTTCACATATAAGTGATACCATGTAGTATTTGTCTTTATTGATCATATTCAGATCCTTAATAGAAGTAGCCAGCCATAGAAAAACTCTCAAAGCAATCAAGGTAATTTGAATACAGATTGGAAATATGAATATGGATGATATTTAGCAATGGTTAATTTTGTTGGCATGGAGGAATTATGGTTAATAAAAACAAAGACCCTAGAAATTAAAGTTGCATGCAGACAATATTTACAGTTGAAATGACATGATGTATGGGATTTTTTTAAGACATTTCTTAAAACCTTGTAAGGAGGAGAAGATTCTAAAGGAAAAAAATAAGTGCTGTAAAACATTGGTCACCCTTGACATTCAAGGAGGGTATATAGGGCATATTGTAAGATTGTTTGTACCTCTGTGTATTGGAAAACTGGTTTTAAAATTAGTAGACAGTGTCTTGGTGATTACCTGAGTGTCCCCAGTCTGGACATCTGAATAGATTTTCCAAATTTGGATACCCATGTTGCATTGTATGGCATGTGAACTGTTGAATTTTGCCCCTAAAATTTTCTGGCAAGATTTCCAGGCTATATTTACATTGCTACAGTGTGATAAAAAGATCCCATCATCATTAAGTATTCTTGAGGTTTCACACTTTTCTGGTACTAATTTATTAGGCAAAGGTATGACATAAGCTGTACATATTTTAGGTATTTTCTCACTAATATCCTTGGCAATGGCTGAACACATGGGCTACTTCAAAAGTATTTACTGTAAAAATAAAGTTGATGTGAAAAGTGTGAACATCTTGATGGGGTATTCTGGGGGCAGCATCTAAATGTAAAACATGGTAGAAAGTCTTTCTCCCAAAACCCTGGGTCAGAGGCAGCAATGACATCTCAGGCACAACTCAGAAAGGAAGATATGAGAACACAGACTTTCACTTCAGGTTCACAGATACTGCAGGAGACACTGTTTGCTGCACTTGCTACTAAAACATCAGCTGTCTGATGCTCTGGGGTTGTCCTAGGACCAGCAGGCTCCCAATGTCCAATGCTCTTCCCTGAAAGACACAGTGTTAGTGAGATGGTCATAAGATTGTCAACACCAGTGACATCTGTGTCTGCACAGATTACAGTGCTGATATCATTTGTCATTTTGAACTTTGTATTAGGATATTATTTTTATTTGATGGAGGCTTCATGTCTCAATCTTGTAAATAAATAAATGCTTCATGGCAGTGTTCTGGATTTATTAATATCCATCTGAGACAAGCAAAGAGGAACTAAAGAGCCTCTTGATGAAAGTAAAAGAGGAGAGTGAAAAGGTTGGCTTAAAACTCAACATTCAAAAAACTAAGATCATGGCATCTGGTCCCACCACTTCATGGCAAATAGATGGGGAAACAATGGAAACAATGACAGACTTTATTTTCTTGGGCTCCAAAATCACTGTAGATGGTGACTGCAGAGATGAAATTAAAAGACGCTGGCTCCTTGGAATAAAAGCTATGACAAACCTAGACAGCATATTAAAAAGCAGAGATACTACTTGACCAACAAAGGTCTGTCTAGTCAAAGCTACAGTTTTTCCAGGAGTCATGTATGGATGTGAGTTGGGCCATAAAGAAAGCTGAGCACTGAAGAATTGATGCTTTTGAACTGTGGTGTTGGAGAAGACTCTTGAGAGACCCTTGGACTGCAAGGAGATCAAACCAGTCCATCCTAAAGGAAATCAGTCCTGAATATTCAAACAATTAGAAGAACTGATGCTGAAGCTGAAGCTTCAATACGTTGGCCACCTGATGCGAAAAACTGACTCATTTGAAAAGACTCTGATGCTGGGAAAGATTGAAGGCAGGAGGAGAAGGCGACAACAGAGGCTGAGATGGCTGGATGGCATCACCAATTCAATGGACATGAGTTTGAGCAAGCTCTGAGAGTTGGTGATGGACAGGGAAGCCTGGCATGCTGCAGTCCATGGAGCTGCAAAGAGTCGGACACGCCTGAGCAACTGAATTGAACTGAACTGAACCTGAGACAAACCCAATAATTGGCAAACTGCACCATTTGCTTGGCAGGAAATGATGCCCCATTGATGAGGCAGGAAATACAGTATGGTACATTTAACACTAGTTTCTATAAACTTACAGATTCTCTTTAGAACTTTAATCATTGATATTCAAGAATTGTAATGGAATTATCCAGCTTTAGTTTATCCAAACGACCAAAGCGAAAATACTGCTTGTTATGAAACACAAAGTGATTTAAGAGTGTGGATGGACCTAGAGACTCTTAAACAGAGTGAAGTGAGTCACAAAGATAAAAACAAACATTGTATATTAAAGCATATATGTGACATCTAGGGGGAAAGGTAATGATGAACCTATTTTCAGGGCAAGAATAGAGATGTAGAGGCAGAGAGCAGACATGTGTTGGGGGAGAGGGTGGTAGGATGAATTAGGAATGACATATGTCACTACTATGCGTAAAACAGATATCTAGTGGGAAGCTACTATATAGCACAGGCACTTCAGCTCAGTGCTGTGTGATGACCTAGAGGGGTGGGATGTGGGGAGAGGAGGGAGGCTCAAGACGGAGGGAATATACATATATATAGCTGATTCACGTGTTGTAGCAGAAACCAACGCAACATTGTGAAGCAACGATACCCCAATAAATATAAAATAAAAAGGATAAGTGGAAATGAATGTACATCTTACACTATGTGTCCACTGGCCTATCTGACTCTCTTAAAGTTACAGAATAATTTTAATTTTCTGGTTCACTTTGTGCTTTTAACAGCCTGTAGCTTAGACATAACTGTCGGTGGGTATGAGTTGTTTAAGAGAAGAAAAAGTCTTTGTGCTACATTGGGTCATTTTTCCCTTGCAATGTTTGAGCTAAATCATCTGTTCAAGGTTTAAACAGGGATAACTTGTGGAGGACAGCTGTCACTCCCACAAGGAAAAAGAGACTTGCACTGTGCATCTGGGAAGTGCTTGGAGGGTTTCCTGGCTCACATGGGGCCTCTGGATACTGGTGACAGGAAGTACCTGATGGCCTACTGGTGCTAAACTCTGAGTCCATCAGCTCCCACTTACCTGGCACCTCTCCAACTCCCTTTCCAAACCAAACAACGTAGAAGAGTTTAAAAAAAAAAAAAACCCAAAACTCACCCATTTCTTCTAAATCCTTGCCCTACTGCACCCACTGCCTGATATCCTTCCATTGTGAGATTGAATTTACTCAATATCATATATCAAGTGCAATTTAGTGGAGAAAAAGGCCCTTGAGATCTAGACAGAGTGCAGATCAAGCTAGGGGACAGTTTAATACATTATCCCACCTTATGTTTTATTGTAAAAACAGAATACTGGGGCGAATTCCTTGGTGGTCCAGTGATTAGGCATTCGACCTCCAATGCAGGGGATGCATGTATGACCCCTGGTTGGGGAACTAAGATTGCAGATGCCTCGGGGCAACTAAGCCCTTGTGCCACAACTCGAGAAGCCAGCATATCACAGCTCCGGAGTGCATGGGCTCCAGAGTCTGTGCTCCACAGCAGGAAAAGCCTGCATGCTACCACTGGAGAGAACTCCTCCTCACCCCAACTAGAGAAAACCCGGGTGCTGCAGCAAAGACCAAAGGCAGTCAAAAAAAAAAAAAACTAATTAATTAGTTAATTAATTTGAAAAAAGAACTTTATATAAAACAAAACAAAACAGAAAACTGGAATTCCCTGGCAGTCCAGTAGTTAGAACTCTGTGCTTTCACTGCAGAGGGCCCAGGATCAATCCCTGATCAGGGACTTAATATGCCACAAGCCAACCTAGCATGGCCAAACAAAACAAAGCAAAACAAACAACAACAACAACAACAAAAATGGATAAACAGAATACTTCCCACAGTAAAGTTTTTGGGATACAGCTTTGCCTAAAGAAGAAGAGACTTCTTGTTTCAGCCTGTTGCATTCTACCCGGTCCTCAACTGCCCAGCTCACCCCGTCTTCCATCACAGCAAGTTGCTGGGTTTGGCCATCCTGAGCGCACCCCAACCTATAAGGTTGCTCTTAACCCAGCCTTCATGCGTGCTCAGGCGTTCAGTCGTGTCTGACTCTTTGTGACCCGTGGACTGTAGCTCCTCAGGCTCCTCTGTCCATGGGGTTTCCCAGGCAGCAATGCCGGATTGGGTTGCTATTTCCTTCTGCAGGGGATCTTCCCAACCCAGGAATCAAACCTGTGTCTCCTCCATTTCCTGCACTGCCAGCAGATTCTTTATCGCTAAGCCACCTGGGAAGTCAGCCTACACTTCACCCCTTTAAAAATGTTCCAGTCTTGCCTCTGAGAATGTATTATTATCAGCTGGGTGAACTCTAGTTCAGTACTAAATTAAAAAATGTGAGTGTGTTAGTATAGAGTGATATGTTATAATCCTTCCACTCAACAAGATGAGTGATTTTGAGTAAAGTTAGTTTAAGCAGTTATTTTTAAAAAAGATATTTAACCTCGCTGGATTGTGGTGATTAAATTTAATGCCTAAAACACGTCAATGCTGCTCAAATACAAAGTCAACACCAAGCCTTTGCCTAATGTACCCAGAAGATACTCAGTTAATATAACATTTGATTGAGTCTGTATTTGGCTCTACATTCCATCCACATCCAATAGAGCTATTGCTCTATTGTATGTAATGAACAGATATCCTATTTCTCAGTATAGTACTTTTAAAACATGGAAAAGATTTTCAAAATAAAGATTTTTTTGAAAATCTCTCTTTTAAAGAGTACGTGTAAAACTTCTCTTATATGTTATAAACAATCATGTAAGTTTAGAGATCAACTATGTATATATTTGTACATAATAGTTACACATCTTATAACTAACGTGGAGTAATTCCATGCCAACTGACTCATTTGTTACCAAGTGGACATGAATCCAGAAGACCACAGCTATGTTAAAACAATCCCATGGGGATGTGATATCTTTCAGCAAGGAAAAAGGAACTGAGTAATAGGATTAGTCTAATTATACTAACTGGAGAAGGGAATGGCAGCCCACTCCAGTATTCTTGCCTGGAGAATCCCGTGGATACAGGACCCAGCAGGCTACAGGCCTTGGGTTCGAAAAGAATCAGACACGACTGAGCAAATAACACACACAATTATACTAATACACATATAAATAGATAAAAATAAGTACAAGATAAAGGTAACTTAGTTAAAAGGAAACAGCAACTCACTCTGGTAATCTTGCCTGCAAAATCCCATGGACAGAGGAGCCTGAAGGGCTACAGTCCATGGGGTCACCAAAGAGCTGGCTACCACTTAGTGACTAAACCATAGCAAACAACAACAATGACAAAGGTAAATAACTGCAAAAAACACTGCCAAAAAAAAAAATGAAAGTGAAAGACAGAAAGAAAGGAGGGTGGATGGGAGAGAGTAAGGAAAGGAGGAAGAAATAGAAGCATTAAGGAAGGAAAGAAAGAAGGAAGATTAGAAGAGGCCAAGCAAGACATGAAGTAAAAGGAGAACCGAAAATAACAAAAGGAAGCTGATGACCTGATTTCCTAAATCTAATGTTCCATCAGCCACATCTAAATTCAGGGGAGAGATAAAATTGCCACATTTCAGTAAAGTTTGGGTCTCTCTGCTTGCTAATGACAGGACCGTGCCCTTGGGAGTTAACAGTGACATCTGTTTTCCATGCCCAGTGCCAATGGGGAGATGCCAGCACGGTGATGAGAAAGCAAGAGCAAATATTTTCGCGTTGTGCTTGTTAGTGGTTAAAAAACCATTTGTGGTAAAAAGTGGGTAAATAAATAAAGTGCAAATATTTTTATAGGGAATCTGAACTGTTTTATAGTCAATTGTACAGCAAGAGGAAGCTTCAGAAGCACAGGCCCAGCTCTGACATCCTTTCCTCACTCCATTGATGTGTCGTGTAAATACAAGGAAAAATTTAAGAGCTTGCAACATGGGTTTTATTGAAGTCACCTAAAATGGAGAAGACCGATTTAAAATTAACCACAGTTTCGAAGAGGGCTACAAATTGTGGCTTATGAGGCAACATTGCAACTTCATGAGAGGTTTGAGCCAAAGAAAGTAATCTTTATAAAGGGAAATCATTGGATTTAAAAGGATATTTTAAATGTCACATTAAGAATGGGCCTGTGACTTTCATGAGGTTGTATATTGGCCTTTCAAAAAAGGAAGCTGCGAAAACATCTTTATAGCTTTTATTAAGGGAAAAAGGACATGTGTTATGGTAGATAATTGATTTATTTATAAGTAATTATTCAGTTCAGTTCAGTCGCTGAGTCATGTCTGACTCTTTGTGACCCCATGGACTGCAGCATGCCACGCTTCCCTGTCCATCACCAACTCCTGGAGCTTATTCAAACTGATGTCCATCAATTTAGTGATGCCATCCAACCATCTCATCCTCTATCATCCCCTTTTCCTCCTGCCTTCAATCTTTCCCAGCATCAGGGTCTTTTCTAACGAGTCCATTCTTCGCGTCAGGTGGCCAAAAGATTGGAGTTTCAGCTCCAGCATCAGTCCTTCCAATGAATATGCAGGACTGATTTCCTTTAGGATGGACTGGTTGGATCTTCTTGCAGTCCAAGGGACTCTCAAGAGTCTTCTCCAATACTACAGTTCAAAAGCATCAATTCTTCAGTCCTCAGCCTTCTTTATAGACCAACTCTCACATCCGTACATGACTACTAGAAAAACCATAAATTTGACTAGATGGGCCTTTGTTGGCAAAGCAATGTCTCTGCTTTTTAACACGTTGTCTAGGATGGTCATAGGTTTTTTTCCAAGGAGCTAGCATCTTTTAATTTCATGACTGCAGTCACCATCTGCCACGATTTTGGAGCCCAAGAAAATAAAGTCTCTCACTGTTCCCATTGTTTCTCCAGCTATTTGCCATGAAGTGATGGGACTGGATACCACTATCTTAGTTTTCTGAATATTGAGTTTTGAGCCAACTTTTTCACTTTCCTCTTTCACTTTCATCAAGAGGCTCTTTAGTTCTTCTTCACTTTCTGCCATAAGGGCGGTGTCATCTGCATATCTGAGGTTATTGATATCTCTCCCAGCAATCTTGATTCTAGCCTGTGCTTCATCCAGCTTGGCATTTCTCATGATGTATTCTGCATATAAGTTAAATAAGCAGAGTGCCTATATACAGCCTTGACATACTCCTTTCTCGATTTGGAACCAGTCTGTTATTTCATGTCCAGTTCTAACTGTTGCTTCCTGACCTGTATACAGATTTCTCTGAAGGCAGGTCGGGTGGTCTGATATTCCCATTTCTTTAAGAATTTTCCACAGTTCATTGTGATCCACTATATATTTATGTATTTGTTGTTGTTCAGTTGCTAAGTCATGGCCAACTCTTTGCAACCCCATGGAGCCCCCCAGGCTCCTCTGCCCATGGAATTTTCCCTGCTAGAATACTGGAGTAGGCTTCCTTCTCCAGGGCATCTTCCCTATCCAGGCACTGAACCCAAGTCTCCTGCTTCTCCTGTATTGGCAGGCAGGTTCTTTCCTGCTGAGCCACTAGAGAAGAACTCACGTAATAAGTTCAAATAAACCATTTGTTAGTAAATAATGGGTACATTCTGCTGTTCTTCTTCGTCTGGGAAAAATCCTTTTCCTTTCTTGACTGAACTTTCCCTGTATTTCAAATTTTGAGTGACCTGGCAGAAGTCTTTCTACATCTCCAGATCTAGGAAAAGTTGTCAGTTTCACAGCTTACAATACCCACTGCACCCTCGCAGCATTTTCTACGCTACATTTTTTTCAAAGCAAACAGTTTTTCACTGAAGTATAGTTGACTTACAGTGTTGTGTTAGTTCCATGTGTACAGCAAATTGATCTACTTATACCTATGTATGTATCTATTCTTTTTCAGTTTCTTTTCCATTATAGGTTCTGACAAAATATTGAATCTAATCCCCTGTGCTATGCAGTATGCCCTTGTTGTTTATCGACTTTGTACACAGTAGTGTGTGTCTGTTAATCTACACTGCATTTTAATTGTTTGCATCCATTAACAGACAGAGTCCCTGGGAAAGGAAGCAATCTCCAGTTCTCTATGCCCTGTGTCTATTTGACTGTATGATGTATCTGTTTGGTGCCCATATTCTCTCTTTTCGCAGAGGCCTCAATGATCTGACCCCTACACTTCTCCCTAGTCTCATCCATCCTGAAATTGTCTCCAGAGGGCATGGTCTACAGGGTCAAAAAAGTCAGACACAACTTACTGACTAATCAACAAGAAGCTGAGCTCTAGAAATAGTTTTAGGCAATGGGGAAATCCGTAGTGATCAAAAATGTAATTTTTTAAAAAAATTCTTGCTCTCCTACAAAGGGGTAAAATAAAGCAGGGGTAAAAGCCTGGAATATTCAGGGAACTTCAGGTACTTTCACACGACCTGTATAAGAAGTATCTGTAGAAAGTGGCAGTGGATGAAACCAGAATGGTAAATAGTAGCTTTAATGCTAAGAAGTGTGAATTTTAGGAATTTCCCTGGTGGTCCAGTTGTTAGAATTTTGCCTTCCAATGCAGGGGCTGTGGGTTTGACCTCTGGTCAGGAAGCTAAAATGCTGCATATCCGGCCGCCAAAAAAAAAAAAAAAAATACAAATGTAAAGCAGAAGCAATATTGCAACAAATTCAATAAAGACTTTAAAAAATGATCTACATTTTAAAAAAAAGAAAATTAAAGAAGTATGGATTTTATCCTGAAGGAAGCTAAAGGAGGGCTGTCACTGAAGAATACTCCTCAGGGAAAATGCATCGTGGGTTTTGGAGTCCAAGTCAGATACCAAAAAGATTATGCAATTGGGATAACAGGAGAGAAACTACCATTGTTTTCAGAAGATAGCTTCCAAAGGCCTTTTCCTCCACTTCTCTTGTTATGATGTTTGGAAAGAAAACACAACTGGAGGAGAAGATATTAGAATATATATATGTATGTATAGCTTGGGAGGGTTCACACTGTTTGTGATTCATTGCTATTCCCATCTCCATGGGAAAACTTCACTGTGAAACACTCAAATTCCTTCCCTGTAAAATAAAAGCTTAAAAATAATACCCATCCATCCTTGTAAAATGACAAGCCAATTTAAACTGGGGGGAAAACAACTTGAAATGGGCTGGGGAAGGGTAAGGAGGGCTTTCATTTTCTGACTGTGTTAGTCACTAGATAAGGACCCTCTGGGGCTTTTATGTCAGCTAATCCCCATTGACCCCCATAGCCATCCTGCAGCATCCATCACGAAGCAACAGGAGATTTTTGCTTTCTAATTGTTTCCACAGACATTGCTTTTCTCCCCGAAGATAGATGATCTACTTGGAGTTAATTTTCATTCTCTGAAGCCAACTTAGATTTTACTCAGAATCTGAATTCATGCTATTTATATAAAAGGTTTTCCTTTTAGATAAATTTGCATAGAGGAGTGTATGCAATCTTCATATTAATGCATTTTGTTGTTGTTGTTTAGTTGCTAAGTGGCATCCAATTCTTTTGCAACCCAGTGGACTGTATGTAGCCCTCTAGGCTCCTCTCTCCATGGGATTTCTCAGGTAAGAATATTGGAGTGGGTTGCCACTTCATTCTTCAGGGGATCTTCCCAACCCAGGGATCAAACCCATGTCTCCTGCTTTGGCAGGCATATTCTTTACCAGTGAGCCATCACAAAAGCCCAACACATTATTTTAGGTTTCAGGTATTTTTCTTAAATGTCAAGCATTCCCTTAAATTGTACTATTGAGACTGATTTTGTGCTTCCAAAAGAGTATCTCAGTTACAGTTAGGAGATATAGAGATACAGGCAGAGTGAAGTAAGTCAGAAAGAGAAAGACAAATATCTACAATATCACTCATATATGGAATCTTTTTTAAAAAAATGGTGCTAATGAGCTTATTTACAAAACAGAAGTAGAATCATAGATGTAGAAAACAAACTTATGTTTACCAGAGGGTGAGAGAGGGAAATAAGTTGGGAGATTGGGGTTGCCATATATACCTTACTACATATAAAAAAGATAACTAATAAGGACCTACAGCACAGCACAAGGAACTCTACTCAATACTCTGGGAAAACAATCTACAAAAGAGTGGAGATATATATATATATGTATCTGTATACATAATTAAGTTACTGTGCTGTACACCTGAATTGTGTATACAACATTGTGAATCAACCATACTCCAATAAAAAATTTTTAAAAAAGAAAAGAAAATATCAATCCTGAGGAGAAGCCTCCCCAGCCAGTTTATAGCCTCCAACTTCAGGGAGGCAAATGTGGGTATTTTAATGCAGCACTGCTAAGCTTCCCCAAGAGGTGAAACAAAGTTCTTTTTTATTATTTTGCTTTTTTTTTTTATTTTTTAAAGTATGAAAGTATGATAAAGCACTTATAGGAGACTTAAAAAAAAAAGCTACATACAGTTCTACTATATATTACCATAATTTTTTAAGTAGCTAAATTAAGACTTTTAGCTGGAGTTTCAATATCAAACTCTCAAAAATTAATAGAATGAGTAGACAGAAATGTGGAAGGATGGAATAGACCTGAAAAACATTATGAACCAATTCAACATAATTAATATTTATATAATTTTCACACAACAGCAGGATATACATTCTATTCCAGTTCCCATAGATTATAAACCAGGAGACACTGGACCATATCCAGGGACATAAACCAAGGTGTAAAAATTTCATGGTCTGAAGGTGTTGAAATCAGGAGTCTGTTCTCTTATTACTGTTAGAAGACAGTATCAAACGATAGTTGAAAATAATCCCATGTGTTCAAGTGCAATATGTTCAAATCAAAAAGATCTTTGATTTAGCCATTGAAAGCCTCAATAAAGTCAAAAGACTGAAAAAACTCAGGGTGGTTGCAGAAAATAAAGCATTTAAATGAGAAATTAATATCAAAGATATTTTTAAAACCTCATGTATTTGGAGGTCACTTTTGTGTCAAAGGTCACTTTTAAAGGATGGGTGCATCTAAGAAGCCATAACAAAGAAAATTAGAAAATATTTGCAGCAGAATAAAAATGAAAAGATAATTTATCAGAATTTGTTGCATGTAGCTGAAGCTGCCCAATGCAACTAAATACCATGTGGTGTCCTGAATAAGGTATGAAAATAAATAATGGACATGCATAAAATTTTGTGAAATTTGAGAAAGTTCTTTTTAAAAGTCATGGAGGACACTGCCTCCCTTGAGAAACCTGTGGCATCCGGGGTGATAACAGAACCAAGTCTTTTCAGGCTAGCTGCCCAACTTGCCTGAAAACTTAGTGACAGATAAAATATAAATCAGGGTCCTTATCATCCTGGCTTCCTTGCTCGCCAAATGGGGGGTGAGATTATCACAGACCTGTCGGCCCACTGATGGCTTTTCCCCTCAGCACTGGGCAGCAGGCAGAACGGCTGGAAGCGGGCTGGCTGCTCTGAAACGTGTTCATGTAAACAAGCAGCGTCAGACTTCCCTGAATTGCCTTGCCGCGTGGTGCCATCCATCTCACTAAACTGTACATTTGATAGGGCCATATCATCGATATCTCAAAAAGAAAACAAATAAAAAGAAAAAAACCAAGTTCCCTGCTTTAGGCTGGGACCTCTCCTGCTGATAAAAGTACTAAGAACTAAATTGCCTGGCCCAGACAAGGGCTACTCCTTGAAGGAAGGTGGGGGGTGGGGCTGGGAGGATGTTTTTTAGGGCATTTAGAAATATCATCAGCATCCTCCAAGAAAGCATGTGGTAGTCACCTGAATTTTCACTGTGTTCCAGATATACCAGCTGAAGTACCTTTTTCTAATATTTAAAGGAAAAATTCCATGGACCTGACGGAATGATGCTAATGTGTGTGCTATGTTTTTCATCTTTTCATATGGTTTGCTTATGGGAGCAACATGGTTTTCTAGGCAGCTATGCAAACCTCATAACCCAATCCAATTTATTTTTTTAATCACTCTAAAATATACTAACCTTTTATTTTTATTTTTTTAACTTTTATTTTGTATTGGGGTATAGCCGATTAACAAACAATGTTGTGACAGTTTCAGTCGAACAACAAAGGGACTCAGCCATCCCCAATCTCATTTATTGATAGATACCTGGAAAAAGTTAAGTCATCTTCCATACTGACACTAATACCATCACCATCACCATCGGCACACACAAAGTAACAACTTGACTGGCTCACTCTGGGACCCTCTTCCCTGAGGATACAAGTCTCTCACTTGGAAGAATGGATACACATGCTTTCTGACATAGCCAGGTAACTCCAGCTTTGAAAGAAAATATGCTACCTTTATGGAAGGCCAAATTGTGTGTTGGCACCAAAGTGAAAGGGACATGTCCAGCCAAAGGTGGTGTAAAAGTCTGGAAATTAACTCAGGCTGGCATTATTAAAAATGTTAGGATGTGAAGTTGATAGTTTGGGAAGAAAAAGAGACAATAGATTCTTTATAGAAAATCCAAATTAGAATTACTTTTCCTCTATAACAGAATAAGAGTAAGTCCAAACACATCCTGAGAAATGGTGGTTTTTACTGCTAATTTCCCGATGTGGCAGAAACCTGGGAGGCATATGGATGTGCAATATTTTGGCCACACCCAGATATGATAGCATGTGTCATGTGAACACTACTTGCTCACTCAAAATTGGCTCATAGCTGCTGGAAACTCAGATGTTTCCATTTAAAAATTGATGTCTGGATATAAATATAGAGAAAATAAATGTGATCAGACAAAGATATTAGCATATGAGTTTACTAAAAACACTATAAAAATGGAGGCAAGAAATATTGGTCTAAAATAATAAATACTGGTATAAAATAATAAACCCAAAGTTTTACAGTCAAGAAGTTATATTGAATGTAGGTAATACATCTTAGGTTTAACTTAATCAGGGACTTTTATTTCCATAGAATGCTTTTTTCCCCAGAGCTCTGTAGTTTGTTTGATTTTCTCATTTGGATGTAATTAGTGACCAATCCTTTACCTAATAATGAAAAGCCATACTAATGGAAGAATTTATCTCGCAAAAGATTTTAAACCAATAACACTTTTAGGGAAATTATTGATAACTTATTAAAACATTTTTAAAAATCCAAACTCTATTACACTTCTGTGCAGCATTGACTTAGCAAGGTTTTGTTGTATAAACATGTTGTATATAAACATGTAGTCCCCAGAACTGGGGACCTGGGAATTTTCTGCCATGCTTTAGCTATTTTTTTCCACCTAAGCAGTGGAAATGAAGACATTGGGGTTTTTTGTTGTTGTTGTTGTCATTGTTCGACATATATCTATCCATTCATAAAGTAGTTTTGAAAGGCCACCATGTCCAACTGCATATATATATTTATATATACATTTATTTATTAATATATAATAAACACCATAGGTGGCGCTAGTGGTAAAGAACCCTTCTGCCAGTACAAGAGACACAAGAGACATGACTTCAATCCCTGGGTTGGAAAGATCCCCTGGAGAAGAAATGGAAACCCAGTCCAGTGTTCCTGCTTGGAGAATCCCATGGACAGTGGAGCCTGACGGGCTACAGTCCATGGGGTCGCAAAGTGTGGACATGACTGAAATGACTTAGCACACACAAACACAATAGAGTTATATGCACACAGGGCACACAGTAATAAACAAGAAATATAATACATTGTTTCAGATCTTGAGGAGCTTTAAATCCAGCTCCAGATATAATATTTTGGTGAATTTTAAATGCAAATTATTTAAGAGAATGATGAGCTGTCACAGAATAGTGCATTTCAGAGTGAATTTCATGAACATCTGAGAGAAATTAAAGATGGTCTAACTTTAGGAAAAGGTCACTAATCTTGTCTTGTCTTGTCTTGTCACCAACTTTCAGAAGCACTCCTAGTATCTGAAGAAGTGCTGATATTGGGGTTGCTATCTTAAACTGTTTTCTACCATCTTATACTTATCTAGGACTTCAGAGGATCCACTACCTGACTATCATTGCCCTCCAGGAAAGGAAGAGTCACAACCTGTCTCAAGTGTTAAACAAACCTAACTCTTCAGAAATCATTTAAGTTAACCTCCAACCTTAATGGCATAGTTTTAACTTGTCACATTAGGTCCCCAAAGATGCTTATTCAATTGTACATTGTCATTCTCGCCTTCAAGCTGAATAATGCCAAATCCTATCTTCCCGGAAGCCATTCTTTCATTGTCAAGGATACTGTTGATGCTATTAGATTTATTTTCCATTTGGTATTGATTTGAAGCTAAAAGCTAGTTCTGGGACACAGCCTTGTTTAGGGGATTAGGATGGGTCAGAGAGTGGTTCACCTCTGCATTTACAGGATCATATCGGATCCAGGTCAATGATGATAGCAACAGAGGTGACTCTTCATTGGTCTATGTTGTCTTATAGGAATATAATGCAAGCTATATATGTATAATTTTAAATTTCTCTTAGTCAAATTTAAAAGAGTGAAAAGAAATAGGTGAAACTGATCTTCATAATATATTTCATTTAACTCAGAACAAAATATTATCTTTTTGACATGTAATCAATATATACAATTATCCATGAGATAGTTTGCCTTCTTTTTTAAAAAATTTTTTTAATTTATTTATTTGACTGCACCAGGACTTACTTGCAATGTACAAGCATGCAGAATCTTCAGTCTTACTTGCAGCTTGTCGGATCTACAACTGATCAGTTCCCTGACCAGAAATCAAACCCAGGACCCCTGCACTGGGTATATGGATTCTTAGCCACTTAATCACCAAGGAAGTACCAGTTTGTATTCTTTTTTATACTAAGTCTTTGAGATCTGGTATGTTTTTTATACTTGTAACATATCTCAATTTAGACTGGTCACCTTTTTATGTTCCACAGTGATAAGTAGCCAGTGAACTGCAAAATCCTCTGCAAAACTAGAGGGCAGTCTCAGTAACCTTGCTGCAAACATGGATATCTTCCTGCTGACAGGCTCCATAGGCATGAAATCTAAGTCCATTCTCCCTATAAGATGTGGTCCCTGTTCTCAGTCTCTGTGCTGTTCATTCCAAGTCTGAACAATGGTCATTATACTCAGTTTTATCAAATTATAAAATATTCAAAGGTTCTGCAAGAAGTCTGCAAGCTGAAAGGTATTCACCCAGTACTCTTCAGTGAAAAGAGATAACATGTGCCTTTTTTTTTTTTTTCTGTTTACCAGAGTTCTGTTTTCAGAGTCAGTCAGCCAGTCAAGCAATATTGATTAGGGCCAGGCATGTTGAGGTGTTCAGAATGTGCCTGGGGCAGGGGAGAGGCGGACAGAGTGCTAGTCTTCAAGGTGCCTCCATTCTGAAGTCCACTTGGGAAAAATCAGCCCACTTTTCACAAGTTTTATTTTTAGGTGCCTACAAGGATTTATCAGACTGCACAATATCCGCTTGGGTGTTAATAATAAAAACAAGAAAAAAAAAAAAACTTTAGTCATTTTCTTTTTGTTCTGTAACATTCAATTTAGCAAGTTTTCCAGGAAATAAAGACTCTCTTGCAAACAAATGAATCCAATTATTCCTTTCCATAAACACTTTGGTGTTTTTGTTCAGTCACTAAGTCGTGTCTGACTCTTTGTGACCCCCTGGCTTCTTTGTCCTTCACTATCTCCCAGAGTTTGCTCAAACTCATGTCCATTGAGTCAGTGATGACATCCAACCATCTCATCCTCTGCTGCCTCCTTCTCCTCTTGCCTTCAAACTCTCCCAGCATCAGAGTCTTCCAATGAACTCATCAGGTGGCCAAAGTATTGGAGCCTCAGCTTCAGCATCAGCCCTTCCAATGAGTATTTTGTAACTGGGTGTTATTTCCTCTTGTCTGTGGTAACAGAGCTCTTTCTTTTTAAAAGAAACATCAAAGGAAACAAAACAAAAATAACTGAAGTAAAAAATCATGAATGTGGTGTCTGGGGAGATACAAGTATCTGTAGGATGAACCAGCAACCTTAAGTACTCTGTGGGCAGTACTTACCTGCCCACAGACAGATGCCCACTAAGGAACTCACTGAATGACTTCCTTCCCACCCAAGGAACTCACAGTGTTTCTGATCTCAGCTGAAAGCTAAGCCTGAGTTCTCATTAGTTGTTCTACCAGCTTCTAACGAAGCAAAGCTCTCAGAACTTCCCCTGGCATCATACGCTTTTCCCCTCACTTATCAGCTGACTTTAATGTTCTCTCCTTTTAGCCTTCAAGTTTCTGTGACCTTATTATGACATTGGAGTTGGATGATTTATCGTTGTTAAATGGCACTGTGCTGATTAAACAAAGGTCTTGCTGGCCTCATAGTCAGTCACAATGCCTCGATTCAGTGTGATAAGCTTAAACACACACAATTAGATGGAGTAATATCCAATTTGTCAAAGCTCCTGTGGCTTAATTTTCAGTCACAAAGCTTGAAAGAAACAGTGACTAGACACAAAGCTCCAGATTTATTGCTTAAGTACCTTCTAGTAAATTGATCTTACCCATCGCATAATCTCATTTTTGGACATTTTGGGAGACAGGGCAGCTCAACAAGCCTGAAGTTCCCTTAAAAATGGGCCTGAGGGTTCTTGATCATAGAACTTGAAAGCTCAGCGATGAGATAGGAGTGTCTCTTCAGAGGCAGACAACCCATTTGCCTGGCCAGAGTTTCCTTTCAGGATAATTGCATGAAAAGAATAAATGTCAGCAAAAAGATGAAAGATTCATGTAGGGAAATAAAAATATATACAGAGTCCTGAAAACATCATTCTGAAATAGGCCACAGCTCTATTCTGTGAAGAATAAAACAGGAGCAGCTGACATTTCTTTCAAACGGGTTATTACCATCATAATTATCTTATCCCAGGAATAGTCAGTTTTTCTGGCATATGTTTTCAAGGCAGGCTACTATTTTCTAATTGGAAACAAGGTAGAAAACATCCTTCCCTTGCAATTTTTGGAAGCAACATTTACTTTTCCATTCAATGAATAGGAAAGAGTAAATATGAATCTTTTCTGCATATTCAATGTGGAAACCATTTGCTATTGTAGTAAAGACACAGAGTAAGGTTTATATTCAATGTGCCCAACTTTTTGTGACCCTTTGGACTGCAGCCTGCCCAGCTTCTCTGTCCATGGGATTTTTCAGGCAAGAATACCACAGTGGGTTGCCATTTCCTCTTCCAGGGGATCTTCCTGATCCAGGGATTGAACTGGCATCTCCTGAGTCTCATGCATTGCAGGCAGATTCGTTACCTGCTGAGCCATCTGGAAGGTGCTCTATACTCAAATATCCTAAAAATATTTATTGGCTAATTGAAGCCATTGTTCTAGGTGTCAGAGAGATAGAAAAATAAGTAAGAGACAGTCTTCATTCTGAAATCTCCTGAGAAATATATAAACATGCACATGATTATTTTATTAGACAAAAAATTTATGCTATGAGAGAAGCATAAAGCTGAAGAGGTAAAATTGGCAACAGACACTAATAGGTGGTATTTGAGCAAACGCTCGATGGAAAAATAGAATTTCTAGCCATAGATAAAGGATATCACAGGGAGAGAAGAGGGTGTGAACAAAGCCTGATGCTGTCAAGGTACGACTGAATTATTTCTTTCCCGAGAAAATGTTTTAAATAATTTACATGAATTTCCACACTTTCATATACATCAAAGTTGGTCTACTCAATCGGATACAGAGTAAGAGACTCCTCAAAGTACAGCCACCCAAACAAAAAGGAAGTTTTGTTCCCTCTTAAGGAGCAAGTTCCATGGAGTTGGCAGTGCAAGGCAGGGAAGGCTCTGTGCTCCACAAGGTCATGTAGGGACCAAGACTCCTGCCACTCTGTCACCCAGCTGGATCTGGGGCAGCAATATGTAAAATACAACACTTTGCTGTTGTTTAGTTCCTTAGCCGTGTTTGACTCTTCTGCAACCCCACAGACTGTACCTCGCCAGCCTCCTCTGTCTATGGGATTTCCAAGGCAAGAATACTGGAGTGGGTTGCCATTTCCTTTTCCAGGGAATCTTCTCAAATCAGGGATCAAACCCTCATTTCCTGCAAGTCTCCTGCATTGCAGGCAGATTCTTTATACCTGAGTTGCTGGGAAAGTCCAACACTGCTTCTCTTAAAAACTAGAATGAACAAATAAAATAAAGAAAAGCAAAACAAAAAGAACTTTTGAAGGCATGTATTTAGGACTTTTCTCTGTTTTTTAAAAAAGTCTAAGTATCCTTATCACAGGTAAGGATGTCATGAAAACCCCTTGGGAAGACAAAGACAATGCCAAGACACACTGGGGAACATTAAGAGCCGTAATGAAGGGAGCTTAGCTACCAGAATTGTTCAAAAGAGACATCAGAAAACTCTAGGGAACTGTCAGAGGGGAAAAAAAGAAAAGCAGAAGAATTGGAATGAGTCTGGAGAGACTGAAATTTGTCTGCATTGTACCTTTCTTTTGACAATACACATCCATCTTTAGCAGATTCACTGTTTATTCTTATTATGCCAGGTTTCCTTTTCTGGTCTGCCAGTTCTCTGGGGTCTTGTAGGCAAGTAGCTTGAGTTTTCCAGTTTCAAAAGCATTTGGAATTTTAAAAAGACAAAATATAAAGGCTCCCCAGCAGCCCAGTTTACTTAGGAAGTTTTAATCATAATAATCTGCATGGTGTATGGGAATTACTGCCTCAACTATCTATCTCCTTTCTCTTTAGTCTCTGGGGAGAAAAGCCAAAAGCCCCTCCCTCCAATTTAAATGCTGTAGAACATTTTGATGAAAGTGTTTTGTCCCAATCTATCTTCCTGATTCCTTTTTCAAGATAAGGAACCCTGTTAACTTAGAAGAGCCACCATGACAGAGTTATAAATTGGGTCATGGGGAGAAAGTCAAAGATTGCCTTAGGACTAAGCTGTCATTTCCTTAAGGGATTTGGCAAGTTCCCTTCCTAGGTGGTGCTAGTGGTAAAGAACCCACCTGCCACTGCAGGAGACAGATGCAGGTTCGATTCTTGGGTCAGGAAGATCCCCTGGATGAGGGCCTGGATACACTGGAGAATCTCATGAACAGAGGAACCTGATGGGCTACAGTCCATCAGGTCGTAAAGTGTTGGACCAGACAGTGTAACTTAGCTCAGGGTACACCATTGAATAACTCAATACAACCTGGGTTTGCATTCTAGCTTTTGAGCTCTCAAAGACTGACTGCAGCTGTGGCTGGGAATAAACTGGAAATGCTAACCCAGGGACCACGAGTGGAGTTGGGGTTGGTGATAAGAGGTGCCAAAGTTCAAAGATCACAACTTAATCTGAGCCAAAAGGCATTTATTTGCAAAGGGCATAAAGCGAGCTCAAACTCCTATAATCCACACAGAACACAGAAGTCACCACTAAAGGGATTCAACATCATCATGCCAGACTCTATGCAAGTTATTTGGCTCCTTCCCTGTCTCACCACGGCTTCCTCCCACTTGATCACACAGGATATGCTTTCATCTAACCTCAGCTAAGTCCCCTGGTCTTACCAGGAGATCTGCAACTCCCCACCATTGGAGCAGGATGGAACGCATATTTCTAATGAAAGAAGACTGACATTATTATTATTTTAATTAACTGATTAGCATTTAATTAACATTTAGCATTCTTTTTCTCCCTTTTCCCTCTCTTAAAATCATTCCCCAATCTATCCCACACTTTCCCGACCCCCCACAAAAAATTTAATTCAGTGAAAAATTATAAGTTTAGGATCTCAGACTCCACAATAAAATAGCTTTTTGTGCCATCTGCAAGTTGTCACAATACACTTGGCCTCACTAAAAGGCTGAACAAAGGATAGTATTGTCAAATGGAGGTCTTTAAGTATTTTGTGACTTTGCTAGCACTTAGACAATGGACAAGAGGTGTTTCCTTAAACACTTTGTCCAAATGAAAATCATGTTATTAATTTATTCTGTCTTTGTCAGTGAGGTCCAAAATAAAAATTTCTAGCATGTTTCATCAATGATAAACATATACACAGTTATGTTGTGTACAAAATAGGGTTGTAACTAGGTCTCAGTGGGTATTTTACACACATGTTATTTTTCAAGGACTGTGCATTTCTCTGTATAAACTGACTAAGATAATTTCAGAGACTTAATGAAAAGAGACAACACGAGAAGTTGTGATTTCCTCAAAGGTCCTTTTACACTTGTCAATGCATTTTTTTAAAGAAGGTTTTGACCACACACACATGCATTCTCTAACTTGGAAGAATAGTTTCCTGTTGTAATCAACACAGATGACTTTGGGGCTTTAAAAAAGTCAGACGAATCTTCTAAATTGTTGAACTCTTTGGGTACATGTATCTTCTGCCTTGTTAAGTTTATTTACTTTATCCAGTATCCCTTCTTTTCTTGCTTTAGAGCCTGTTCAGTATCACTGACTAAATTGTAGAAAGAACTCCAAGACGATCTGACCAAACCATCATCACTGAAGCAAGAGGTTGCTTATCTACAGAATCAGGATAAGTGGCAATCCCCTCTGTTTTGAAGTCACTATGTGGCCAGAAAATATAAACATTGCTTTAAATTATAAAATGGCTTCATAGGTTTTATAGATTTATCAGAATTTTCTCATCAGTGACTCATCTGAATACCATACTCTAATAATCATAACTGGTATTTTTAAATTTTTTTGTTTATCAGCCAAAGATTTTTATTTGCATAATTTAATTCTTTTACCTGTTTTTCTAATTTTACAGGACTTTAAAAATTAATAGACAATTTTTAGAGCAGTTTTACACTTATAGAAAAGTTGAGCAAGAAGTGCACAGGTTTCCCATATGGCACCTCTATTCACTTGACACTCAATTTCCCTTAATTATTAATATCTTGCTTTCCAAGAAAAGTGTCGAATAGATAGCCTAACTCTACCTCTAAAACAGCTGGAAAAAGTAGAACAAAAAACCCCCAAAGTCAGCAGAAGGAAGGAGATCATTAAAACCAGAGCAGAAATAAATGAAAAAGAAATGAAGGAAACAATAGCAAAGATTAATAAAACTAAAAGCTGGTTCTTTGAGAAAATGAACAAAATTGACAAACCACTAGACAGACTCATCAAGAAAAAAGGGAGAAAAATAAAGTCAATAAAACTAGAAATGAAAAAGGAGAGGTTATAACAGACAACACAGAAATACAAAGGATCATAAGAGAATATTATGAGCAACTATATACCAATAAAATGGACAACCTAGAGAACATGAACAGATACTTAGAAAAGATTGGCCTCCCAAGACTGAACCAAGAAGAAATAGAAATTATGAACAATCCAATTATGAACACTGAAATTAAAACAGTGATCAAAAAATCTCCCCAAAAACAAAAGCCCAGGGCCATATGGCTTCACAGGGGAATTCTATCAAACATTCAGAGAAGAGCTAATGCTTATTTTTCTGTAACTTCCCAAAAATTGCAGAGGAAGGAACACTTCCAAACTCATTCTACAAGGCCACAATCACCCTGATACCAAAACCAGAAAGACAACATGAAAAAAGAAAATTACAGGCCAATATCACTGATGAACATAAATGCAAAAATCCACAACAAAATTTTAGCAAATAGAATACAACACATTAAAAAGCTCATACACCATGATCAAGTTGGTTTATTCCAGGGATGCAAGGATTCTTCAATATATGCAAATCAATCAACATGATACACCACATCGACAAATTGAAAGATAAAACCTATATAATCATCTCAATAGATGCAGAGAAAGCCTTCGACAAAATCCAGCATCAATTTATGATAAACATGCTTTAAAAAATGAGCATAGAGGAACCTACCTCAATATAGTAAAGGCCATACATGAAAAGCCCACAGCAAACATTATTGTCAATGGTGAAAAACTAAAAGCTTTCCCTTTAAGATCTGGAGCAAGACAAGAGTGTCCATTCTCACCACTATTATTTAACTATTATTTAACATAGTTTTGGAAGTCTTAGCTATAGCAATTAGAGAAGAAAAAGAAACAAAAGGAATCCAGATTGGAAAAGAAGAAGTAAAACTCTCACTGTTTGCAGATAACATGATACTATATATAGAAAACCCTAAAGAAACTATTAGAAAATTACTAGAGCTAATCAGTGAATTCAGCAAAGTCGCAGGCTACAAGGTCAATAAACAGAAATCACTTGCAGTCCTATATACTAGCAATGAAAAATCAGAAAGAGAAATTAAGGAATCAATCCTATTCACCATTGCAACAAAAAGAATAAAATATCTAGGAATAAACCTACCTAAGGAAACAAAAGACCTGTGTACAGAAAACTATAAGACACTGATGAAAGAAATCAAAGATGACATAAACAGATGGAGAGATATTCCACGTTCCTGGGTGGGAAGAAGCGATATTGTGAAAAAGACCATACTACCAAATGCAATCTACAGATTCAATGCAATCCCTATCAAATTACCAATAACTTTTTTCACAAAACTAGAACAAAAAATTTCACAGTTCTTATGGACATACAGAAGACCCCAAATATCCAAAGGAGTCTTGAGAAAGAAGAATGGAGTTAGAGGAATCAGCCTTCCTGACTTCAGACTGTACTACAAAGCTACAGTCATCAACACAGTATAATACTGGCACAAAAACAGAAATATAGACCAATGAAACAAGAAAGAGAACCCAGAGATAAACCCACACACCTATGGGTATCTTATTTTTGACAAAGGAAGCAAAAATATACAACAGGGCAAAGACAGCCTCTTCAATAAGTGGTGCTGGGAAAACTAGACAGCTATGTGCAAAAGAATGAAGTTAGATCACTACCCAATGCCATACACAAAGATAAACTCAAAATGGATTAAAGACCTAAACTTAAGACCAGAAACTATTAAACTCTTAGAGGAGAACATAGGCAGAACACTTGATGACATAAACCAAAGCAAGATCTTCTATGACTTACCTCCTAGAATAATGGAAATAAAAACAAAAATAAACAAGTGGGACCTAATTAAACTTAAAGGCTTTTGCACAGCAAAGGAAAATACAAACAAGGTGAAAAGACAACCCTCAGAATGGGAGAAAATAATAGCAAGGGAAACAACTGATAAAGAATTAATTTCCAAAATATACAAGCAGCTTATACAACTCAATAGCAGAAAAGCAAACAACCCTATCAAAAAGTGGGAAAGGGAGCTGAAGAGACATTTCTCCAAAGAAGACATACAGATGGTTAATAAGTACAGGAAAAGACACCCAACATCACTCTTTATCAGAGAAATGCAAATCAACACTATAATGAAATACCACCTCACACCAGTCAGAATGACCATCATCAAAAAATCTACAAACAATAAATGCTGGAGACGGTGTGGAGAAAAGGGAACACTCTTGCATTGCTGGTGGGAAGGTAAACTGATAAAGCCACTATGGAAGAAGGTATGGAGACTTCTTAAAAAGCTAGGAATAAAACCACCATGCTGCTGCTGCTGCTAAGTCACTTCAGTCGTGTCCAACTCTGTGCGACCCCATAGACGGTAGCCTACCAGGCTCCCCTGTCCCTGGGATTCTCCAGGCAAGAACACTGGAGTGGGTTGCCACTTCCTTCTCCAATGCATGAAAGTGAAAAGTGAAAATGAAGTCGCTCAGTCGTGTCAGACTCTTAGCGACCCCATGGACTGCAGCCTACCAGGCTCCTCCGCCCATGGGATTTTCCAGGCAAGAGTACTGGAGTGGGGTGCCATTGCCTTCTCCATATGACCCAGCAATCCACTCCTAGGCATATACCCTGAGGAAACCAAAACTGACAAAGACACATGTACCCCAGTGTTCACTACAGCACTATTTATAACAGCTGGAACATGGAGGCAACCTAGATGTCCATCAGCAGATGAATGGATAAAGAAGCTGTACATATATACAATGGAGTACTACTCAGCCATAAAAAGGAATGCATTTGAATCTGTTCTAATGAGGTGGATGAAACTAGAGCCCATTACACAGAGTGAAGTAAGTCAGAAAGAAAAATATAAATATTGTATACTGACACATATATATGGAATCTGAAGAGATGGCACTGATGAATTTAATTTCAGGGCAGCAAAGGAGAAACATGGAGAACAGACCTATTGACAAGGTGGGAGGAGAGGAGGAAAGAAGGGGAGATGTACGAAGAGAGTAACATAGAAATATACAATGCATGTGTAACACCATGCAGAAGGCAATGGCAGCCCACTCCAGTATTCTTGCCTGGAAAATCCCATGGATCGCGGAGCCTGGTAGGCTACTATCCATGGGGTAGCAAAGAGTCGGACACAACTGAGCGACTTCACTCACTCACTCATGTGTAAAACAGATAGCCAATGGGAGTTTGCTGTATGACTCAGGGAACTCAAACAGGGGCCCTGTGACAGGCTGAAGGGTGGGTTGGGGAGGGAGATGGGAGGGATGTCTGGGAGGGATGTCTGGGAGGGAGGGGACCTGGGTATACCTATGGCTGATTCTTGTTGATGTATGACAGAAAACCACACAGTTCTGTAAAGCAATTATCCTTCAATTAAAACTTTTTTTAATCTTGCATTCCTATGGTACATTTGAAGCAAATTATATATGTATGTATTTTCTCCTTCTCTGATACTGTATTAAGTACTCTATTTTAAGGATTTTTTTATCCTCACATTAAGTTTTTTGTTGCTTTGCACACACATTTAGAATATCTGTTTATCAAGACCACACATGTCACACTGAGTCTATGCATCCAACCAAATGTTATCCTTCAGGGTTGGCATCTTAGGGGCAGTGAACTTACTACAGGCTTGTCCTGACTTCTGTAATGTCCATGCACAAGTGGCCCCTACTTTGGGTGGATGCACTTGAGTTGAAAAGAGAGGACTCTTTGAGAACAAGATCCCTGGAGTTGAACAGGGGGCCCCAGAAGAGCTGAAAAGTGGAGAGGAGATGAAGTGATGAGAATGGCTCTGAATTCTCACAGGACCAAGAGGATATGATGGCTTCGAGCTGCTGAGCAATGCAGAAGGGCAGCAGGTTTGGGCAAAAGTTTATATTATGAAGAAAAAGAAATGAGAAGCCTGGGTTTAAATCCCTAACAACCAAACAAATCACTTCTTTTTCCTCTCATTTCTTTTTCCATAAAATGAGATTAATGATGAATCTATTCAACTGGAAACCTTGGTGCACCAGACAGGAATCTGAATAAGCTTCTGTCATTTTTGTAATAGAACAAAAAATCATGTTTCATTATGGAATTTCCCACAGGTTGTCTTCTTGTTCCTGAATTACTTGTTAGATTTCAGAAAATAAATAACGATCGATTTTTGGCTACTTTGGCCACATTTGATTACCAATTATGTCATCTTCATCAATGAAATTCAAAATAAAGGATTGAGAGATTGTTTTGTAAATATAGAGCTACATAGAATTTAGTCTCCAAAGAATAAATCATCAAAGAGCTTCCCTGGTGAGGGAAGTCACACCTGCTGAGACTTCTGAGATGACAAAAATATTGCAATAAATACTTGAATTGCTTTCAAATGTGTTGCTGGTATACTAAAAGTTCTAGGTTGTTAAAGAAAAAGTTAACTGCTAAATCATTCAGGTTAACTACAGATTATATTTTTGGATTAGAATTGCAGACCAATTCTTTCCCCCTATAAAGTTGCAAAGTGGAATAACCATGTTATCATTCAGTTTTTATTTGGCCTCCACTGTGAGACTGGCTAATTTTCAGTTCCTTAGAACACAACAGTTTCTGTTTTCAGGGATCATAGGGTTTAACTGGGATGTGGAGGGAGCAGTGGTCATGGAATTCTCCAGGCAAAAATACTGAGTGGATAGCCATTATCTTCTCCACGGCATCTTCCCAACCCAAGGATCCAACCCAGGTTTCCTGCATTGCAGGCAGATTCTTTACCATCTGAGCCATCAGGAACGCCCCGTATGTAGACAATAGACTAAATACGTAATTCCAAAGCAAGGAGCTAATCTTACTCCACAAGTAAACCCAGACAGCTCTGGACTGAAAATATTCTTAAACTCTTCAAGAGTGTTTCCTGCAAGGCAAGTACAGAGCTAGGATTTTATATATAAATCTCTTTTAAATCTCATAACTTCATAGGTCCTATTTCCCATCCTAGCTAGAAAAACAGATTTGGTATTTGCCGAAAGTCACCTGATATTAAAAGTGATAGACTCAGAATTTAAACCTAGGTACTCTGAATGCAGGTGTTTTGTGGCACCTTCACAGGATTAAACTGAGCCTGAAGAGTAAAAAGTATCCTGTAATGGAGGGACTTCCCTGACAGACTAGTAGTTAAGACTTTACCTTTCAATGTAGGGTGTGCATCTTTGATCCCTGGTCAGGAAGCTAAGATTCTATATGCCTCTCAGCCAAAAAAAAAAAAAACAAAAAAAAACACAGAAACAATATTGTAACAAATTCAAGAGAGACTTTAAAAACTTTATCTGCGTTACAAAAAATCTTTTTAAAAAATTATCTATTAATGGAGATGGTAGTTATGGCAGGAAAACAGAGAAGATGGTGTGGAGAGAATTGACTCGGAGAAGGAAGAGAGCATGATGGAATAGGTGCTGGCATAGAATGGCTAAAACACAGAGTCCAGGGAGAGACAACAGAGGGAAAGCGATGGGACAGGCAGACTCACATCTGGCAGGACAGTTGTGTAGAAGCTGGTGGTTCAGACTCCTCCCAGCTGTAGAGGGGAGCCTGAAGCTGTGAAGTATAAAAGGTGGTTTCATCTGTTAAGCTTCTGGTCACTTTGCTTTTGGTGAAATAATGATGTCCCACTCAAAACTTTTCTTCTAGATTGTGAAAAGATGATACAGATGTCTTAATTCATATTTTATACAGCAGACTAAATTTCAGTGTGGTAAAGTGACTTGCCCAGGATTACTAGTTAGAGAGCAAATTCCAACTAAAACTCTTTTCTTCTGTCCTGGTGTCTTTTTAGTCTGTCTTGAAGCTATCTTATTATAATAATGTTGAACGCTTATCTTTGAAACATGATTACTGCTAAAAATGAACACAGATGATGCCAGATTAATCATCCTGAAGTTCTAAACATATTGCACCTTTATTTCTATGTAGTCATAAAATACACAATTATGAACAATAAAAATTCTTATGTTTGAAAAGTTCAGTTCAATTCAGTCACTCAGTTGTGTCCACCTCTTTGTGACTCCATGGACTGCAGCACGCCAGGCTTCCCTGTCCATCACCAATTCCTGGGACCTACTCAAACTCATGTCCATTGAGTCGGTGATGCCATTCAACCATCTCATCCTCTATCAGCTCCTTCTCCTCCTGCATTCAATCTTTCACAGCATCAGGGTCTTTTCAAATGAATCAGTTCTTTGCATCAGGAAGCCAAAGTATTGGAGTTTCAGCTTCAGCATCAGTCCTTCCAATGAATGTTTAGGACTGATTTCCTTTAGGATGGACTGGTTGGATCTCCTTGCTGTCCAAGGGACTCTCAAGAGTCTTCTCCAACACCACACTTCAAAAGCATCAATTCTTCAGTGCTCAGCTTTCTTCACAGTCCAACTCGCTCACATCCATACGTGACCACTGGAAAAACCGTAGATTTGACTAGATGGACCTTTGTTGGCAAAGTAATGTCTCTGCTTTTAAACATGCTGTCTAGGTTGGTTATAGCTTTTCTTCCAAGGAGCAAGTGTCTCTTAATTTCATGGCTGCAGTCACCATCTGCAGTGATTTTTGAGCCTCCCAAAATAAAGTCTGTCACTGTTTCCACTGTTTCCCCATCTATTTGCCTTGAAAAAATGGGACTGGATGCCATGATCTTAGTTTTCTGAATGTTGAACTTTAAGCCAACTCTTTCACTCTCCTCTTTCACTTTCATCAAGAGGCTCTTTAGTTCCTCTTCACTTTCTGCCATAAGGGTGGTGTCATCTGCATATCTGAGGTTATTGATATTTCTCCTGGCAATCTTGATTGCAGCTTTTGCTTCTTCCAGTGCAGCATTTCTCATGATGCACTCTGCATAGAAGTTAAATAAGCAGGGTGCCAGTATATAGCCTTGACATACTCCTTTCTCAATTTGGAATCAGTCTGTATATTTGAAAAAGTGTTATTTTTCTTTTTAAAAAGTTTAGTGAAGTAAAGTTGATTTACAATGTTCAGTTAGTGTCAGGCATACAGTAAAGTAATTCAGTTATATATATATATAGTATTCTGAAAAATCTGTTTTTTTAGGCATCTATAAAAAAGTAGAATATATGTTTTTTTGCACTGTTAATATTACATATTTTTTGCACTATGGCACTTTGTCACAAATTAGTTTTTATCAGAGAGTACAAAGAAAATAAGAAAACAAAGTGAGTCCATCAACAGGTCCAGTAATCTATTGTTCCATATTTTCCTTCTGATAACCGTCACCTATCAACTGACTCACCATTCAGTGATAGTCACCATTCATCTTATCGCTACAAATTTCCTTCACAAAAGAAGGAATCTGTTTGCCTTATAGATACAACCAGTTTTGAATGGAAAGGCAAAAGGGACGTACTGGCTCTTATTTAACATCTACAAACATTGACTTGATCTCAAGGAGACATTTGGAAAACAGAATAAACTATACATTTAAACATTTTAAGAATGATTTTATAACATCCTTAGTATTTAAATTTTGGCTTTGTCTGTTCTCACATCTTCCTTGATAGCATGTTGTCCACAATGCAAAGGTTTCGAAGGCCACCACTGAACTCTGTTCAGGGGCAGGTGCAGCCTGAAGATGTTAGGTGCCCTGGGGTCGTGGGTGCGGGGGCAGCAGAGCTCCCCTCAACATCCCTGCCAGTTTTGACTCAAAAAACCAAAGCCCACATGGACTGTCTGAAAGTAGACCTCAGAAGTCCACTGTCCCAACACAAAGTCTCAGAAATTTTGGAACTTGGTCAGTCGCCAATGGGTTTCATAGGCTGAAGGCACTTTTCATAATCTAATAAAATGAAAGCTATTGGACACCTCAGTGCCCTCCAGGAGCATCACAGAGGTGGACCTCTTTTCAGAGACTATGGAAGACAAGCAGAAAACGATCTTTCCTCTTCCATCCACCCTTATGGCTCCTCAAGGGCTGTCATTCACTAATGCAAACTTAAACAAGCAGTCACTGCTGAAACGGAAAACTACTGTTTATATGTGGTAAAACATTACGCATTTCATCTGTATAGAAGCTCTATGTGTATCTGAAGTTTACATAACTTCCAATTTGAGAGTGAGCTGAGACAGAAAAACTATGCTTATTTATTCATGAAACCTTATTTCTTTGTAATATCCTAGAATGCTGAAAGACTTAAAACCCGAAAGAGTTAAACTTACAAAGAGACTCATTCATTACTTTTCAGAAGAGAAAATCTTCTTAACGCGAAAACATTCAATTCTTGGTTTCAGTCCAAAGGTTCTGTTCAGTTGTTTTGAAGTTACAAGGAAAAAAATGTACTTTTCCTATCGTACCCAATTGACATTTTTAAACAAAAATAATTCAAAGATATTTAAACAGTACAACTTCAAATGTCTGCTGTTAATCCGCTGTGGGGAAGAATCTGTAGGGGAAAAAGAAAACTATGAAAAAATAAACTTGGAGTTTGATCATCCTTTCAAACACTGAATCCAATGAAAATCCTTCTAGGTTTATGATTCTACTATCACAGCAGGGTTTATTTTTAACTAAAAGAGAATACAGATTCCTCTATTGTCTCTTCTGAGTGTTTTATAATGGGAAAATTTTTTTAACTCGTTTATTTAGAACCATGGATCAAAATAGTATCACACCAAGAAGTTTTGTTTCACAAAGAAATGCTAAATTAACCAAATTAACCTACAATTTCAGAATTTTTTTGGTAAGGGCTACCCTTTATCTAGGACTTCCCTGGTGGCTCAGATGGTAAAAGCATCTCCCTACAATGCGGGAGACGTGGGTTCAATCCCTGGGTCGGGAAGATCCCCTGGAGAAGGAAATGGCAACCCACTCCAGGACTCTTGCCTGGAAAATCCCCTGGACAGAGAAGCCTGGTAGGCTACAGTCCACGGGGTTGCAAAGAGTTGGACACGACTGGGCGACTTCACTCACTTCACCCTTTATTTAAGATGATACAAAGTGGAATTAATATATGACCTTTTCTTCATATTTTTGTGTTATAATTTAAACACAAATTCTATTTTTAAGTGCCCCACGATGCATAATTTAATTTAAAGGAAAGAATATAAGGTACAGAACCCCAAAGATGAAAAAAGACACGGATGTGTCATTGTAAGTTCTTTGGCCTCTTGCAATTAAAGACAGTGGAAAACTGACAGGTTAGAATTCTCTGGTAAAATATGCTCTCTCTTGCAATTTGCTTTCCTTATCTGTAAAATAGAAGTAGTAAGAAAATTTGTGTAACAAAACAGGAGACATATGCAAAACAGCACAGATAATACTAACACTGTGTATACCAGCACTTGTTCATTTCCTCCCCACTACCTAGAAACAAACATTCATTAATATAATTAAAAAATATAAACTGCAAATAAAATGAAATGACCAATACTAAACAACTTTGTATAATAGATTAATAACTCTCCATTGAATCAGTGTTTTTCAAGTTGTTGCTTATACACCATTAGTGTTTGTGAAATTTAACTTGGTTCCAACCATAAAAGAAGAGAAAAAAAGAAAATATCAGAGTATGTCACACATTGAAGAGTATTATTTCAATAAACTTTAACTTCAGTTGCATTTACAATGGGCATATGTATTGTAAACTGGGTCACAAAGTAAAATCTAATTCTTACTGTGGGTTATAATTATTTTTATAAAAAAGTATCACTTACTTAATCTGTTCTTCCTATTGTGACATCATGTCTGTTTTTTTGAGTTCACAAAGTGTATAGGGAGATAACCTGGAACATGCTAGACTGAAAATTCACTGATGCATTTTCATCAACTGATTTTATTTTCCACACCCAAACAAAACCAAATGCGCTGGTTGTCTGGCCAAAAACTATTATTTATGGAGCAATTCCTAATGATGAGTCACTGGGCTAGATACATACTCTTCCTTAATCTGCAAAACTACCTCAGGAGATCTCCATTTTACAACAGTTTCCTCTTCTTAAAATGGAGATCTCCTGAGGTAGTTTTGCAGATTAAAGAAGAGTAAAGGAGTACGTCAAGGTTGTATATTATCACCCTGCTTATTTAACTTATGTGCAGAGTACATCATGAGAAATGCTGGGCTGGAAGAAGCACAAGCTGGAATCAAGATTGCCAGGAGAAATATCAATAACCTCAGATATGCAGATGACATCACCCTTATGGCAGAAAGTGAAGAGGAACTAAAAGCCTCTTGATGAAAGTGAAAGGGGAGAGTGAAAAAGTTGGCTTAAAGCTCAACATTCAGAAAACGAAGATCCTGGCATCTGGTCCCATCACTTCATGGGAAATAGATGGGGAAACAGTGGAAACAGTGTCAGACTTTATTTTGGAGGGCTCCAAAATCACTGCAGATGGTGACCGCAGCCATGAAATTAAGAGACACTTATCCTTGGAAGAAAAGTTATGACCAACCTACATAGCATATTGAAAAGCAGAGACATTACTTTGCCAACAAAGGTCCGTCTAGTCAAGGCTATGGTTTTTCCAGTGGTCACGTATGGATGTGAGAGAGTTGGACTGTGAAGAAAGCTGAGCACCGAAGAATTGATGCTTTTGAACTGTGGTGTTGGAGAAGACTCTTGAGAGTCCCTTGGACTGCAAGGAGATCCAACCAGTCCATTCTAATGGAGATCATCAGTCCTGGGTGTTCTTTGGAAGGAATGATGCTAAAGCTGAAACTCCAGTATTTTGGCCACCTCATGCAAAGAGTTGACTCATTGGAAAAGACTCTGATGCTGGGAGGCATTGGGGGCAGGAGGAGAAGGGGACGACAGAGGATGAGATGGCTGGATGGCATCACCAACTCGATGGACATGAGTTTGCGTGAACTCCGGGAGTTGGTGATGGACAGGGAGGCCTGGCGAGCTGTGATTCACGGGGTCACAAAGAGTCAGACATGACTGAGCGACTGAACTGAACTGAAAGGGACCCCAGGGCTTCCCTGGTGGCACAGTGGCAAAGAACCCACCTGCCAATGCAGGAGATGCAAGTTGGATCCCTGGGTTGGGACTATCCCCTGGAGGAGGAAATGGCAACCCACTCCAGTATCCTTGCCTGGGAAATCCCACCGACAGAGGAGCCAGTGAGCTACAGTCACATTGGATCGCAAAATAGTCGGACGGGGCTTAATGACTGAAACAACAGCAACAAAGGGACCATAGAGACAGGATGGATTGGATTCCAGTCTGGCCCCACTCTGCACCCCTGCTTTTCACACTAAACCATAACATGTTCTCAGGTGAAATAAGGTTAACTCACACTCTCAGTGGAGAAGTGGCTCCCAGGGCTAATACCTTCCTGCTCCTGTAGTGAACCACACAAAGGAAACTGCACATAGATGGCAAAAAACACTTCTCTTGGAGCAAATTGAGTCTATCAATGACTGGTTTAGTCATAGCACAATTTAGCCTTTTAAAGAGTCAGAATTGTATAAATACAGTACAGGAAGTTCAAAAAGTAATATTTTAGAAACTGCATTCTTTTCCCCAGAACAGACAGCACAGAAGGTTCCATTTCCCACATTAAAACACTCTGTCTTCTTGGGATGCAGGGAAACATTTACTAAGAAGTCTGAACAGCCAGGAGCATGAACCCTGATGCTTTCCACTGTGTTCACAAGACCGATGGATTCAACGGCAGTCAAGGATTCTGAAATAGCCCGTTCAGATTTCTTCACTCATGCTCAGTTAATATGAATCACTTTGACTAAGCATTGCCCTGCTTTGCAGAATGGTATTCTGACATTATTAATAGTTGGCTCAGTTCACTCAACCACAATAAGGGCTTTCTCCAGCCTGATACAGAGCCAGTCATGCCCTTGTGACTGTCAGCCTTAAGCTTGAGGATGGATTCAAATTCAACTTTTAAAATATAGTAAACATTCTCCAAAGATATATTACCACCGTGGACAAACTACTAAATACCAGCATAACAGGGCAATTGTGGAACTCCACATGAAATCTACACTTTTCATGTATCATATGAGAACATGTTACAGAATGGAACTTTTTTTTTTTTTTTTTAGTGGAACTACTTAAGGGGCTTTCTACAATACTTACTAAAGAATGCATTAGTCTACTTTTTCTTCTTCTTTTCTTTTGTTTGCTTATAGTTGCTCAGATCTATTCTAAAGTAACAAATTCTTATATGACATCAGATAGTCTCAAAAAATACCCTGGTACAGACTATGTGATCCTGTCCACCTACAAATGGCTGCAAAAAAGAAGAAATTAACACATACCCTCCTATTTTGTAAGATAAATGGCCTTTTTAATTTACATCCTCATTTCCTCTCTCTGTGTGTTCTATTAAAAGAAACTGGCATCCAGACCTCGATAAGATGGTTATTTTGAGACATTTGTCTGCCATCTTCTCAGGCTGCCAGCTTTCCGAATAAAGTCATTATTCCTTGCCTCAAAAAAAAAAAAAAATCCTGTTTCAAAAGTTCTCACTTATAAATGGTATGTACTCAGTCACAAGATGTATTAAAGAGAATTTAAAAGGGATTATGAGTAACACCAAGAGGTATGCTTCACTTGGCTTCACCAGGGACACTAGGAAAGATGCTCGTGGTAACTTGGAAAATTTATTTTGAATTATGTGAATGTGTCTTGAACTAATACTCTTTCTTAAAAACTTTTGGATGGAATTCCAATTAAATTGGTCAAAACCACTGTATTTAGACTAGAAGCAACCTCTTACATCACTTAATTCCTGTCCTTCTAAAACAGGGCAGTCATTCAATGAAGAAGCTGGAAAGTATCTTCTTTTTTGAAAAGCAAAGAAGAAAGAATTGATTTTTCAGTGATAAGCTTTTAGACTGTTTATAACTTTCTTTGAGCCCCACCCTCATTAGCTCAAATTTTATTATTTATAATTGCCCATTTAAAACAGTAATGCCACTCAGCCAATGTTTTAATGTGCTGTGTATGAATAAAGAATCATAACAGCTTAAAACATAACTATTACACTTTTATTATACTTTTATATTGTATTTTAGCAGCTGGTCCCAAAATCATTTCTATCAAATTTATCTGTTGATTATTTTTAACTGGTTCATTACTTCTTTATTTTCCAAAGTTCTTTTCTATTTTCTGATTGTCTGGGAATAAAAGCTCAACACAGATAGAAAATATAGAGAAGATAGAGATGAAAAAAGTTCCCTGAAAGCTGCCATACAAAAGCAATCACTGCTGAAATTAAAATTTTATTCTTCTAAATGTGGACTCAGAGACTTCCTTCGTGGTTCAGGAGTTAAGACTTCACCTTCCAATGCAGAGGATGCAGGTTTCATCCCTGGGAGCTAAGATCCTACACGCCTTATAGCCAAAAAAACAAAATGTAAAAAACAGAAGCTAAATTGCAACAAATTCAGTAATGACTTTCAACATGGCCCACATCAAGAAAAACAACAACAACAAAAAGTAACTGCAGATTTGGTGCATAGAGCATGCATTGTTTTATAAAACATAGTCTATAATATATACATCCTACTCTGTCCATGGAATTTTCCAGGCAAGAATACCAGAGGGGGTTGCCATTTCTTATTCTAGGGGAACTTCCTGACCCAGGGATCAAACTGGAGTCTCTTGTATCTCCTGCAATAGCAGGCGGATTCTTTAACAACTGTGTTACCTGGGGAGCCCATGCTGCTGCTGCTGCTGCTGCTGCTGCTGCTGCTGCTGCTAAGTCGCTCCAGTCGTGTCTGACTCTGTGCGACCCCATAGACGGCAGCCCACCAGGCTCCACCATTCCTGAGATTCTCCAGGCAAGAACACTGGAGTGGGTTGTCATTTCCTTCTCCAATGCAGGAAAGTGAAAAGTGAAAGTGAAGTCTTTCAGTCGTGTCTGACTCGTAGCAACCCCATGGACTGCAGCCTACCAGGCTCCTCCATCCATGGGATTTTCCAGGCAAGAGTACTGGAATGGGGAGCCATTGCCTTCTCTGGGGAAACCCATAAACATCCCCAGTAAACTATAAATCACAAGTAATTGTCTTTGTTATTAAAATTTTTTGATATTTAAGGGCTATAAATTTTAAACTCTTGGGATGTATAATTTATTTAGCTATTTTTATATTATTAGAAATTTAAGTTTCTTCCTATTATCCACTATTATAATTTATGTCACCATGAGTTTCTTTTACATATTCTTTGTATTGGTTATTTTTTAGAGATAGAATTGCCACGTCACAAGGGCCAAGAAGATGTTTAAAGTTTTGATATATATTGCATAATTGACTGCAAAAGAGATGGAAATAGTACCTTTACCCCCTGTTTCACTGCTCTGTGACCATTTTGGAGACTATTATTGTGTTCAATCCAGTTCAGTTCAGTCACTCAGTCATGTCTGACTCTTTGCGACCCCATGAATCGCAGCACACCAGGCCTCCCTGTCCATCACCAACCCTCGGAGTTTCCTGCTGCTGCTGCTGCTGCTGCTAAGTTGCTCCAGTCCTGTCTGACTCTGTGCGACCCCATAGACGGCAGCCCACCAGGCTCCACCGTCCCTGGGATTCTCCAGGCAAGAACACTGGAGTGGGTTGCCATTTCCTTCTCCAGTGCATGAAAGTGAAAAGTCAAAGTGAAGTCGCTCAGTCGTGTCTGACTCTTAGCGACCCCATGGACTGCAGCCCACCAGGCTCCTCCGCCCATGGGATTTTCCAGGCGAGAGTACTGGAGTGGGGTGCCATTGCCTTCTCCAACCCCCGGAGTTTAGGTAGCCTCTAAGACATAGTCTCCAATGATTCTCTCTCCTTCAGTGTGGGCTACACATAATGACTTGTCCTATTAAATAGAATATAGTAGACATGATAAGCTATCACTTCAGAGATTGGGTTATGAAAGACTGCTTCTTTCTTGTTCTTTCAACCTCTCTCTCACTGCTTGCACTGGGCAAATTGAGCTGCCATGTTGTTCCAAGCCCAATGGAAAAGAAGACATGGCATGAGTTTGAAGCAGGGCCCTTCAGCCTTAGTCTAATCTTGAAAAGACTGCAACTTTATAAGAAACCTTGAGCTAGAATCACTCAGCTCAGATGCCTCCAGATTCTTGACCCACAGAAACTGTGAGAAACAGTTTATTATTTTAAGCTACAAAATTTGGGGGTAATTTCTTCAATAGCAATAGATAATTAATACAATCATTTTTCCCACTCCCACTGGTTTTCATTTAATGGTTGTATCTATAGAAAATTAAACATTGTTATTCATTTGTTCATTAGTCATTCATGGTTCTTTTGTTGAGAATTATCTGTCATCATGTTTTCCTTTTTCCTTATGAGTTCATATTAGCTTGTTGTGTATGAAAGACGCAACTCTTTAATCTTTACATATGTTGCAAACTCTGTTTTCTCAGTTTGCCATTTTGTTTAAATTTCTGTAAACTCCAAGGCTGTTCAATATAGAGTCTTTCAAGCTGTACTTCTTTTGTGATTTTTCTTTTGTGTTTTTGCAGAGAAAAGTCTTCTTCATTCCTAAATTAGATACATATCTGCCTTTCTTCTAATAGTTTTAGCTAATAAAACCATAGATATGTAAATATTTAATCCATTAAAATTTTATTTATATGATATTAGGTAAAAATGTAGCTTGTTTCTTTCCAGATAAATCTCTGATAGTCCCAGCAATATTTATTTAATAATATTTTTCAAGCTGACTTAAATCCTGCCTTTACATAGTAAACTCTTACAGTACTGTTCTCAAAGTGTGTTTCATGGACCCCAGGAGTTCTATAGAAACTTTCATAGGCTCCACAAATAGTCAAACTATTCCCATAAAGTACTGAGGCATTGTTATCTTGACATTTGCATGGATGAAGCCAAGCCAATGGAAGGCGGCACTGTGGCTACCTTAGTGTCAATCATACGTTGTCTTCACTTTCACATACTTGCACTTGAAAAATAAAAAACAAATGTTACTTAAGAATGACTTTGATGAAGCAATAAAATGTTAATTTTATTAAACCTCAATTCTTAAGTGTACATCTTTTTTTTTTAATTAATTTATTTTTTTTTTTAATTTTAAAATCTTTAATTCTTACATGCGTTCCCAAACATGACCCCCGCTCCCACCTCCCTCCCCACAACATCTCTCTGGGTCATCCCCATGCACCAGCCCCAAGCATGCTGCACCCTACGTCAGACATGGACTGGCGATTCAATTCTTACATGATAGTATACATGTTAGAATTCCCATTCTCCCAAATCATCCCACCCTCTCCCTCTCCCTCTGAGACCAAAAGTCCGTTATACACATCTGTGTCTTTTTTCCTGACTTGCATACAGGGTCATCATTGCCATCTTCCTTAAGTGTACATCTTTTTAATATTCTGGGTAACATAATAGGAAGACAGCAGAGATATCACTTTGCCAACAAAGGTTTGCACAGTCAAAACTATGGCTTTTCCAGTGGTCATGTATGGATGTGAGAGTTGGACCATAAGGAAAGCTGAGCACCGAAAAGTTGATGCTTTTGAACTATGGTATTGGGCAAGACTCTTGAGAGTCCCTTGGACTGCAAGATCAAACCAGTCAATCCTAAATGAAGTCAACCCTGAATATGCATTGGAAGGACTGATGCCGAAGCTGAAGCACTAATACTTTGACCACCTGATATGAAGAGCTAACTCATTGGAAAAAACCCTGATGCTGCAAAAGATTGAAGGTAAAAGGCGAAGGGGCAACAGAGGATGAGATGGTTAGATCGCATTGCCAACTCAATGGACATAAATCTGAGCAAACTCCAGGAGATAGTGGAGGACAGAAGAGCCTGGAGTGCTGCATCCCACGGGGTGGCAAAGAGTCTAACACAACTTAATGACTGAACAATAGCAATGTAACAGATTAGAAGACTTCAACTATGTAGTGATAAATGGTAGTTCTTTCGAAGGAAAATACTAGTGCAATTGTTTGAATTAAGAGATATTTTCATGAAACACCATTCTACTTGAAAGAATGACTGACGGACAAAATAGCTAATTTTTCAGAAACAACCATGTGATAGGTTCTAGTTTGGTATCAGAGAAAAATACTGATACAGTTGCCTTATCCAACCGTATATCTGTGTGGGGCCAGATTTTCTCAATACACATTAACCAAAACAACGTAAGGCAACAGATGGAATGCAGAGGCAGCAGTGAGAACCCAGATGTCATCTATTGGACGTGATATTAAAGAGAATTGAAAAAAAAATTGAAACAATGCCACTCATCACTAATTTATTTTTATTTTGGAAGACAGCATTTTTTAAAATAAAAACATGTTATTTCTGTTGATATGTAATGGGTTGTTATGGCAGCTTGAATTAATACAAGGGTATCAATAATTTCTCAATATTAGTTTCTTACACAGTAAATAGCCTTAGAAACAACCCACATAAACAAGACCTCTCTGAGTACCACTTTCCTTCTCTCATCTATATTATGTCTTCTGGATACTTCCCATCAGCATTTAAAGATGCTCAAGTTCTAAAATACTCAACCCCATTACTTCTTCCCTTCTGCTTCTCACCGTCTCTTCATAACCAAACATTCTCTCTCTTGGCTTCTCAGTGAAAATAAACTGTCAATGTCTTCCTTGGTTAATGGCCCTTCATGCTCAGACTGCTTTGACAGCTCGTTGTCTTCTGTTCTGAGTCGCTCAGGGCTCAGTCCTAAGACTTCTAGTCTCGGTCTTTCTTTCCTTCATCAATCAGTTCACCAATTATGATGCTGGTATGAAACTCCATCAATAGTTACTTCATGATTGCATTTCATTTTATATAAGCACATGGTTTTCTCCTTTTTTGTTTTGCTATAAATATTGAATTGAAAACAACTGATGAAAAATGAGAATACTTCATCCATCTTCTCTGTAGATCTGTAAGTCAGAACACAGCTTTAGATAGACAGAAAGTGGATTAGATCCAACATTCTGCCAATTATTATACATTCCACCCTGACGTGGTTTTAATGGCTATACAAGGGCATAGACAAGAGTTTGGAAAGAGCAGGCACTTCTGATTTATATAAAAGACTTAAGCCGCTGTAGTAGAAATGGGTTGTGTAAGTGAATTAAAACACAGTCTACCAGGAAGGCCTAGACTTCCCTTCAAAAAATTTATAAGCTTCTATTATCAGTAGCATAAATCATCCGAACAACTACATCAACGAAACCAAATTATATAGATTATAATAAGGGGCCCAGTGGCTGGAATAATTTCAGAGAAATCTAACTTGGTTAGGTCTGGTATATTTTATACCAAAAGCCTTGCTGTATTCTTGTTTTTATAAATGGTCATTTCTTTGTTGTCAGGGACTCTATTGCATCAAATTCCAGTTAGCCATCAATTTAAGAGTGTTCCATCATTGGATCCACCAGATCTAAAGCTGAGGTTTGCCCAAGTCTGCTCATGTCATTCCACCACCACAAGGAGGAAATTTCATTTTCAGATTTGTGTTGTTACAGTCATTTGATATTTATGCATAATAACTTTTATAAAAATTATTGAGTCTATAAGCTTGTCCTTTAAAAGGTGGCTAGTTTCTCTTAGGACTTATGCAAATATATATATAGTTGACACAAATCTCACAGTTAGATAAGTTCAGACTGCTGAATCTCTCAGTACATCAGGCAGGCTTAGAACAATGCCATTGAGTTGTTTATTCTCTGCAAAAGGTACTAGAACATAGGATTTCAATATGGAGAATGATTTTATTTTTAAAAGAAGAATACCTGAGAAGCACTTAGAATTTTTTTTTTAGGATTTATTCATTTATTTTTGGCTGCACTGGGTCTTTGTTGCTGCACAGGGGCTTTCTCTAGGGCAGTGAGTGGGGGCTACTCTTTGCTGTGGTATGCAGACTTCTCGTTGCAGCAGCTTCTCTTGTTGCAGAGCACGGCTCTAGAACACACCAGCTTCAGTAGTTGAGGCACATGGGCTTCTTTGCCCTGTTGCATGTGGGATCTTCCTGCACCAAGGATAGAAGACTGGCAGGTGGATTTTTAACCACCCAGAGGAGCCTTGGAATATTTTTAATCTATTTGAAAAGCATACTGTTGGAAGGAAAAGGTATACCCAATTTCAAGAGAGACTTCTTAGAGCAAAGAGCGTGTCTAGGTACTTTAATAAGGGCCCTTTTGTTTTTCACAGCATAACTGTGAGGCAGGTATCATTTTGCCCTCTTAGCAGACATTTTAATAAAAAAGAAGAGAAAGTCAAGCATTGGATCCTACAGAACATGGGTGTTAGGGAGCTGATGAAGCCAGAGAAGCCTACAGAGTTGACTGAAGTTAGAGAGAACAAACTTGGGGAAGTTAAGACAGAAAAGAGCTTCCAGAAAAAGGAAGTGTCTAATAAGATGTTACCTGAAAAGAATTCATTAGCTTAAGGCTTCAGTTTAGTGATACTTGGTAGGAATAGCATTTAAAAGCGGAGGCAAAATTTAAGAAGGTGAAGGATAAGTAAAGATCAAAGTGTGGGGACTTCCCTGGTGGTACAGTGGTTAAGACTTACCTTCCAGTTCAGGGGGTGAGGGTTTGAGCCCTGGTTGGGGAGCTAAGATTGCACATACCTTGCGGCCAAAAAGCCAAAACAGAAACAAGAAGCAATGTTGTACCAAATTTAATCAAGACTTTTAAATGGTCTACATAAAATAAAAATATTAAAAAATAAAAAGATCAAGGTGTGAAAGTCATGGGTACTGACTTTCTTGCTTTGTCAGTCTTGGAATTAGAGTCTTGGGTCTACAGAGAAAGAGTGGTGAGAAAAGGGATAGCAGTGTTTATTGGTCAGAGTGCTCTTAGCAAGAGGACAGGACAAGGGTTCGGGGGTGGGACTGAAACTGGGGATCTGACCTTGACCATTCACGCCCTTGTCATGGTGAAAGCCAAAACGGATCCCACTGTTTTCCAACCCCAGCTGAGACCTGGTTGGGTTTGCCCTCCCAGCCCCTGTTGGACGCTCTGTGGACTTTGGGAATCCTTTGGACTGGAAAATCCCACAATCACATCTTTTAGCTTTGGGGTTATCAGAAGCCTTTCTTCTCTAATCAAGACGTATTATTCACTTCTATTAGAATCATAATAGCCTTTATCTTCCAGCTGTTGTGCACTTCTCACAAAGGAGGTCTGTATACTTCTTGTCTATTTCCAGCAGCCGTTTCACATCTGCTTCCTCATAAACAGTTATGTGTTTTGTTCTGACACGATCTTTAAGCTACCTTTCCTGTTGAGAAAACACCGCTCACAATTGATTCTTTTTACCATAACCCTAGTCTGTGTGAACACACTGGGTGTTCCTTAATGGAGTTGTACATGCAAGTTAAAATCTATTTGAATGTATTCCTGTGTGAACACAGAATGTAAAATCCCTGTAATGTGTACAATTTGTGAACACATCGTGCTAATTTCTACTTTGATTTTCCCCATACTGACATCCTTCAGGAGTATCATGGGCTTTTCTTTTCTACCCCAATTCTCCCGATGTTTGGAAGTCCTCCGCTAGTCCTCTAACAACAAGCTATTCCAGCACTCATGTGAAAACTGACTACTTGATCTTAGGCAGCCCTGACCTCTTGGAGCTTTGGTTTCTGAGTTTTAGTTTCTTATCAGCATAGCTTACATCACACACATATTCTGAAGTTCAAATCAGTTTATTTTGGGGAAATCAACTCTGCAAATAAAAAGCCTACTAAAAAGTAGTCCAAGTGAATACACAAACTGTCAATTATTTTAGCATAGCTTTCTGTATTTAGAAAGACATCTTATTCTTGTGGTGTGCTCTGTCCCAGAGAGAGTTTTGTTATTGCCCTCAAATAGCATGCTTTTTTGTTTTTTAGCTGATCGGTTGTTGCTATTACTGATTTGTCCAACAGTGGAGCAAAAAGCAGCCGTGAATTTCACAATCTGTACATTCGCACAGGAGAAACTGAGAGCAGACCACCAACTCACTTCACATGGAGACCAAACAGCTCTCAGATGGAAACAATGACTTTTAGTCATTAACAGCCCGATTAAACAGAAACCGTTGACCTAGAGGTGAAAGGCTCCCCAGCCCATTCCCTCGTCTTAGACCTGGGGGGACCTACTCGTTTGCTTTGCTTAATTACTTCACTCATTAATGGAATGCCAAGCTTAACTACAGCATATGTGCATACAAACACTCACACACACACGCAGAGGCACATATAGCTCCAGAATGGATTTTTATATTTCAATCGTCTACTTTTTCCAGCATTTTTTGAAGATAACCTAGGGGATTCCAGGGCTTTGCTTAAGCCATCCATATCACACAGGGAAATATCTGGAACACTGAAAGGATGTTTAAAAAGATCAGAGGAGATTATATTATAAAATAATATTTATACTACTCATGTATACCCACAGAGTCCTAAAATGATTAGGGCCATGTTTCGGGTTTCAGAGTGAGTCATGCTGGCAGGTATGAATTATTGCACTACTAACAGCTACGTGGCTGCTGGAAGTCGACCAGCCCACGACAGGCCTGTGAACCTTTAGGCTTTCTCTCCAGATGAGTGCTATCAAAAGCTTGGTAAGAACTGTCATATTTTGCTGTAGAACACTAAGGGGAATATATTCACATGAACCGATTATCTCTGATGTTTCTAGACAATCTAAAGATACATTACATTTTCCTAATAATACCTACCTTCTTTTTGATATGATGTTTTTAGAAGAACAGCTTGCACTTATAATCAGTACAATTTATCACCTATCCCCAAAGTACCCTGCCGTTGAAATGCCTGACATATATATTGGGTGTCATGGATTTAGCAAAAATTGAATTATAAATTGCCCTGCCAGTTTTTGCCTCTGGAAATAATGAAAAAGTAAGCTAAAGAAATGTTCTCCTGAAGGATTTACTTTTTAAGTCACTCTGAAGAAAGAAACAACCAGTATGGGTTGCCAAAACATTATCTCTCTGAGTATAGTTTATTTGGGCAACTAAGAAAATGTAACAGTAGAAATAGGAAAAAGTACAAATTCCACTTCCAGGAAAGGAAAGCAGTTGTGAGGTATTCATTTTCAACAATTGAAGGATTTAATGTCTAATAATCTTAGGGTCCTCCTAAAACCAAATAAAATGTCATACAATACTCCTTTGGAAATTTTAAATATTTTGTTCTTTAAAATGAAATGATGGTCTACTGAAGTTAGTTCCTTACTTAATTAATAGTCAGAATAATTATTTTGCTCAGCGTAATTCAATTTACTTGAATTTTGTGTAATATGCTTATGAGCAATTTTATTTAAGGTTTTTATTATATACCCTTTGTATAAAGCTTAGGAATGCAAAAGCTTATCAACAAAAACTAAATCTTATGCCTCCAAATTTAGTGGATTTTTGTCTAGTATTTTTTCTCTGCTATATACTTTGAAGCAAAGTTATGTGTATATATATTCAGTATGCATGTTTGTATAGTTGCTTTTTCCACCTTATTACAAGCCATTCTATTAGATAACATTCTAGAATATATTATTGTTAATACCTAAAAAAGCACTGTCATAGAAATTATACTGGTTAAAACACTTCTGTATTTTTGAGCATAGTGTTTTTCTAACTTTTGACTATGAAAAATAACAATGAAATGAATACTTGGCATATGTTTTATTTCTATTTGCTTAGAAATAGAATTAATGGACCAAAGCATATGAAACTTTTTAAGTTACTTAAGAATGCTTCCAAACATCTTTTCATAAAGGTTTTAATCTCCTTCCCCCCCCCCATCAGCAACAAGTCACCCTATAATAGAAAGCCTTACAAGGTTGAAATTTCTAAGCCTTTTTTTTTTTTTTTCTCGGCTGTGCCATGTGGCTTGTAGGATTTCAGTTCCTCCATCATGTATTAAACCCAAGCCCTTGCAGTGAAAGCTCTGAGTCCTAGCCAGCGGACTACCAGGGGATTCCCCAAATTTTCTAAGCCCTTGGTCTTTTGATGGGTGAAAATTTTTATCTCCTTTTCATTTGACTGTTTTGATAACAAGTTTTTCTATGAATTGCATATTAATGATATTTCCTTTAATTGAAATGAATAATTTCTTTGTGCTTCCTTATAGTTGAACTGATAAATAATGTTTTATTCCTCTTAGTAATATTTTACAATGATTGGTATAATTGATCATGTGGGGTATTTTTTCCATATTATATATTTTTAGTTTCCTAGGAACTCAGTTTTAATGGTCTGAAAGTTGCTGCATCATTATTTAAGTATGCTTATTACATTATTTTGCTATATTTGTAAAACAATCTTGCTTGATCTTTGCAAAGCTTAGTCATTTGGAGATTTATTTCAGTAGCATTCACTTGGGGTAAAGAAGATCTCACAATTTCAGGGATATTTTCCAGTAAGTAACGTAGGAGAAGAAAATGGCACCCCACTCCAGTACTCTTGCCTGGAAAATCCCATGGGCAGAGGAGCCTGATGGGCTGCAGTCCATGGGGTCCTGAAGAGTCGGACACGACTGAGCAACTTCACTTTCACTTTTCGCTTTCATGCATTGGAGAAGGAAATGGCAAGCCACTCCAGTGTTCTTGCCTGGAGAATCCCAGGGATGAGGGAGCCTGGTGGGCTGCCGTCTATGGGGTCGCACAGAGTCGGACACGACTGAAGCGACTTAGCAGCAGCAGCAGCAACATACTTTGTAAAGCTATCTTCCATTTTCCTCTGACATTAGTCTCACTGATGCATTTATTTGGATAGAAGCATTTTCAAAGTCTCCACCAGGTTTTTTGGTTTTTATTTTGGAAACTTAGAGAGTCACATATTATATGCAGTATGCTCATCACTTGATTCTGTATATTTTACAGGCTGAACTGCGCATGAAGATTTCAGCAATTTCAGAGTCTCTTGCAACCATGCCAGTTTTCAAAAAAACAAAAACAAAAAACTAAGAGATAGAACTTGTGTCATAGTCCAGTGGTTAAGACTCTATGTGGTCAAAAGATGGAAAAATAAAAATAAATAAATAAGAGAAATGATGGGTCCTAGAATAAAAATGGAAATATGAGATTAAAAATGGAGTAACAGCAGCTTCAATGAGGAAGAAAAGCAAAATACTGAAAATGGATACAATCTGCAGATACAATCTGCATCCTTTGCTTCTGCTCACATACATGTGATCCTCACCTACTGGGGACTCACACTGTTCTGCCCTTACCTGCTGAGTAATTTTGGACAAATGTCTTCACTTCTCTCTGAAACTTAGCTTCTTCATTTATGGAGTTGATTAATCTACAATGTTATTGTAAATATGAAAACAATGCACATAAGGAACCTGATACTTAAAACAGCTCTTAGCATATGTTAGATCCTCAACGGGTGGCAACCATCACTGCCTCCTCCACCTACGCTAGTACAATTTCAACTAGTACTGGTATACTAGTTGCATTAAGACTTTTTGATTTCCTTAAACTGTTATGCATTTGTTATCTCAAATAGCATTAAAGTATTTAAAACTACCTTAAAATTTGTATAAAATTTTAGAGATTTACAGGATTTGTTTCAAACATCTTTCTTGACCTTTACCAAAAAAAAGAAATACTGTGGAACAAAAGTGTGATGGTCTCTTTTATAGATGCAGAAAATAGCTTCCACAGATGATAAGTGACTTGACCAAAATCTGTATTTTTGTAACGTTGTTGTTGTTTAGTCACTCAGTCACATCCAACTCTGCCACCCCATGGACTGTAGCCTGCCAGGCTCCTCTGTCCATTGAATTTTCCAGGAATGAGTCTTGGAGTGGATTGCCATTTCCTTCTCCAGGGGATCTTCCCAATCCAAGAACTGAACCCATATCTCCTGCAAGTCTCCTGCATTGCAGGCAGATTCTCTACCACTGAGCCACCAGGGAAGCCCTATTTTTATAATTTAATTGAGCACTCTTTCCATCATCACTTCCACCATTCATTGTATCACCTCCTCAGGACACTAATTGCCCAGGAAGCCAAACAAGGTCAATGTTAGAAGGCAAACCCTCCCTTACTGTTCTTGGAGTATTCCTCCTTACTTCTTTTGCTTTCATACCCATCAGGCAAATGCTCCTGGAGTTCTAGGAATAACATCTATTCTTCTTGAGGTGAATAACTTAAATGAAATGTACGGAGGTGCAAAAGCCATAATAAGAAGCACTGGTCATAATTCTTGGAGGTTATATAGGGACAGATATTGCCTTGAAATCCAGATGCTTTTTGACAACTAGCTCTTCCCCATAGCTTTTGATGATATGCCCCATACACCATTATATTGAGATTTTGTTAGTGTAAATTTCATCAACAGGTTTTGGGATTGGGTAGTCCATACCTACAATATGAATGGCTCCGAAATATGTCTTTGAGGGATTTCCCTCACGGTCCAGTAGCTAAGACTCTGTGCTCCAATGTAGGGAGCCCAAGTTCTATCCCTGGTCAGGGAGCTAGATCCCACATTCAGCAACTAAACCCTGGTAGAGCAAAAAATTAAATAAATGTTTAAAAAGAAGTATATCTTCAATACGTTGAGTCCAGATTTCAGCTTTTGAAGTCGTTCCCTTGACTGGCAGTTAGAAGTAGGCAAAAACAAGAAGACAGGGTTCTTGACTATGTCTTTGAGGCTCACAACTCTCGACTTAGTTGGAGAAATAAACAGAGCTCTGCAATGCACAGAAGCCCAACTCTGCTTCTAAAGTCACCCCAACCCCTTGGCCTCTCATGTTTCCAGGGGGTGAAGTTTCCCTCCAGAGAACTGTGAACCAGGTATTTAATGTAACATCTCAAAGACACTGCAAAATCATAAATCTGCTAACTGTTTTCTTCTGGGTTTATGACAGACAAGGAATTCAGACCGACAATAATACAGATCGAGTAATAAAAATAGCTAATATATCCTTGCTAATGGTGGGCTTCCTGCCACTGGAATTACTGTCCTAAATAAATGCGATTTGAAAATCTGCTAGGCTTCATTTTATTCTGGCTGACTTCCTGCCTTTCCAGAATAGTGATAGAAGTCAAGAGCCAAAAGGGAGAATAGAGCCAAAAAAGAAGGAAAACGCATGTCACGTAGAGATAAAACAGATCAGCTAAACCTACCTTCACTTAAACATTAGATAGAAAGGATGGAAAATAGAATCCTCGAACCTTACAGAACAGGCTCAGTCCATTTCAAACAAAAATGGAGAGAAGGCCAGTTCAGTATATATGTTCGCACTATTTAATTCTTTTCTTTAACTTTAAATCTGTAAACAAATAACTAAAGAAATTCCTTTTGATCTAAATGAATGTAATCTGACCTGTATTTAGGGTGTAGGCTGTGACATTGAAATGCAAAGCAGCAGCCCTTCTCCCTTTCAAAGGCTCTGGCTTAGCTAGAAGCAAGAGCTTTAATTCAGACTCTTTTGGTTCTTCCAACAGCACTGTGGGAGAAGGAAATGGCAACCCACTCCAGTAGTCTTGCCTGGAGAATCCCAGGGACAGAGGAGCCTGGTGGGCTGCTGTCTATGGGGTCACACAGAGTCGGACACAACTGAAGCGACTTAGCAGCATAGCACTGTGGCAAATGAAGTAAACCACAATAAAATCAAAATGGCAATTATGAGATTCACAGAAAAGAATGTCACACCTCACATGTGGCCTTCACAGCCTCTTTCTACTTACTGTTCATGATTGTAAAGACTCACATTCTAATGGTCAGATGCCACTGGAGCAGAAAGAGTTCTGGGGCTTTTTGCAAGTATGAGGCCAGGATTTTTATCTCTACCTTCTAGAATTGGTTAAAATAAACTTATTTGGCTCCTAGGGCATTGTTTTATTATAGAGAGATGATATTTTAAACACAGGAAGAGCAAAACTCTGATTGCTTTATGATTGGGTAAAATAGATGGGAAAGACAGTGATGACTTCAGAAGTAATATGAAATGAGAGGATATAAAATAAAGTCATTTTGTGGGACTGTTTTTTAAATTAATTTTTATTGGAGTATAGTTGCTTCACACTCTTCTGTTCTTTTCTGCTGAACAGCAAAGCGAATCAGCTGTATGTTTACATACATCCTCTCTCTTTTTATTTTCTTCCCATTTAGGTCACCACAGAGCACTGAGTGGAGCTCCTTGTGCTGCAGTTCATTATCTGTGTTACACATAGCGGTGAATCCATGTCAGTCTCAATCTCCCAATTCATCCCACCACCACCCCACTTCCTCCTAGGTGTCCGTACGTTTGTTCTCTACGTCTGTGTCTCTACTTCTGCTTTGCAAACAAGATCTATACCATTTTTCTAGATTCCACATATATGTGTTAATAAGCAACATTTTTTTTTCTGACTTACTTCACTCTGTATGACAGTCTCTAGGTCTGTCCACATCCCTACAAATGACCCAATTTTGTTTCCTTTTTGTGCCTGAGTAATTGTATGTATGAGTTATGACCAACCTAGATAGCATATTGAAAAGCAGAGACATTACTTTGCCAACAAAGGTCCGTCTAGTCAAGGCTATGGTTTTTCCAGTGGTCATGTATGGATGTGAGAGTTGGACTGTGAAGAAAGCTGAGCGCAGAAGAATTGATGCTTTTGAACTGTGGTGTTGGAAAAGACTCTTGAGAGTCCCTTGGACTGCAAGGAGATCCAACCAGTCCATTCTAAAGGAGATCAACCCTGGGTGTTCCTTGGAAGGAATGATGCTAAAGCTGAAACTCCAGTCCTTTGGCCACCTCATGCGAAGAGTTGACTCATTGGAAAAGACTCTGATGCTGGGAGGGTTTGGGGGCAGGAGGAGAAGGGGACAACCAAGGATGAGATGGCTGGATGGCATCACCAACTCGATGGACGTGAGTTTGAGTGAACTCTGGGAGTTGGTGATGGACAGAGAGGCCTGGCATGCTGCAATTCATGGGGTCGCAAAGACTCAGACATGACTGAGCAACTGAACTGAACTGAATTGTATGTATGGGAATGTTTGATAGGTCTGGAGCGGAGCAATTGAGAGCATCCATTTTTGGTTTAGATTCACAGTTTCTAATGTTCCCTGTGTTCTCTCATCTTCCTTCCTGGTATTCACATCCTGCTCCTTTCCACCCACATACACACACCTTGAAACACTGGAATTCTTCTGAACTTGGTCCTTATGCTTTGTCTTATCCAGTGTTTCCCAGGTATACTTAGAAGCAACTAGTGTTTATTAAAAACACAGATGAGCACTTAACAAACCCTGGAAATTCTTACTCAACAGGTGAGTTAGAGCCTAGGAATATGTGCTTTAAATAATTGTCCCAGGATCTCTGTAGTCCAACTTCAAGAGTTGAGAAGTACAACTCTGTGCCATCTTACCCATCATTTTGGTGTTAAAAATCATCTATATCGTGCGTGGGAGAAGGCAATGGCACCCCACTCCAGTACTCTTGCCTGGAAAATCCCATGGGCGGAGGAGCCTGGTAGGCTGCAGTCCATGGGGTTGCGAAGAGTCAGACACGACTGAGCGACTTCACTTTGACTTTTCACTTTCATGCATTGGAGGAGGAAATGGCAACCCACTCCAGTGTTCTTGCCTGGAGAAGCCCAGGGATGGCGGAGCCTGGTGGGCTGCCGTCTATGGAGTCGCACAGAGTGGGACACGACTGAAGCGACGCAGCAGCAGCAGCAGCAGCAGCATATCATGCATGAGTGCCTGCTCAGTCACTCAGTCATGTCCCACTCTGTGCAACCCCATGGACTGTAGCCCACCAGGCTCCTCTATCCATGGGATTCTCCAGGCAAGAATACTAGAGTGGGTAGCCATATCCGGTACCCCAAACCAGGGATCCAACCTGGGTGTACTGTATCTCTTGCACTGCAGGCAAATTCTTTACCACTGAGCCACTGGTGGGGATCTCTAAATAGATGGGCTCAATCCAGACATCTCTTCCCTATCTTTCTGTTTGACATGATCACTTAGCTATCTCACCACTATCTTAAACTTAGTATGTCTAAAACCGACCTCTGGATCACCTACCTGATATTTATCCCTCTTTCAGTCTTGCCTTTCTCTGTAAATGACATTAAAATTAATCTAGTTTTCGACTAAAAACCTGATGGCAGTTACTGACACCTGTTTCATTCTCAACTTCTACACACAAACCATCATCCAAACCGTGGATCAGACCTTCAAAATATATTGAACCCACCTGCCCTCTTCTTTTACATCTTTGCTGCCACCCTCCTGGAAATAAAACAAGAAAAATTTTAAATACTTCAATTGATGAGCTAATGAAACTAAATTAATAGAACTCTCTATGAACTTTACCACTTCATATTTTATACAAACACTATCAGAAACTGTGTACAAAAGTTCTGGAAAAGGAGAAAACCTTTCAGTTTGGACACATTATGTCAGGGTGAATCGGTCTCCATCACAATGCTAATCATGTAATACTTGTGGTCCACCAACACCTAGTGGGAGAAAAAAAAAACACATGCCATTCTTAATCAGAGACTAGTAAGCATGGTCTATTTTTAATATGAGATCCTCTTCACACTCTGAAAAGAAAACATTTCCCACCTTTTCAAGGCCCTGGAAACACTAGGTCTTGCATAAAAATGTCACTTACAGGTTTCTAAGCAAATGTTTCCTTTACAATATGGCACACATCATAATTCCTCTGTCTGGTTCCCCCCGAAGAAGAGACGTGCAACCCTCTAACTAGCTGCCAAACACCCTCCTCTTAAAAATGCAGTAAAAAGAAATGAAACACAGTCGGAGCAAAACAAGGTGTCTAGAGAAAAGTTCTTGCCTTGAATTGATCATTTGTTTATATTTTTTCTAGTCTTTTCCAATTTCTCTAGGTGCATCCTTGAAAAGAATTCAGAGTCATTTAGTAAAATCACTATAAATGTATACTCTTCAAATCAATGAATTTGATTTGGTCCATAACAGACAAACACTGGTTAAATTTTACTGTGTTTCAGATTGTTTCTTGGTTCGTTAGTGTGAGTCTTAAGTTGTAACACCTTGCCCCGTTTGGTTTTAATGGAGAAATCCTCCTTGAAAATAAAAAGAGAGAGAGATTCTTACAAGGGAATTAGTTCTGTATAGACACAGACAGTTATGCTTCTTCCCTTCTTCCTGTAAAGTCAGCCCTTCTTACCTAAGACACTCGTGTGCTCAGATGCTCAGCTGTGTCCAACTCTTTGTGACCCCATGAACTGTAGCCCACCAGGCTCCTCTGTCCATGAGATTCTCCCGGCAAGAATACTGGAGTGGGTTGCCACGTCCTCCTCCAGGGGATCTTCCCAACCAAGAGATTGAACCCATATCTCTTACGTTTCCTGCACTGGCAGACAATCTTTACCACTAGTGCCTCCTGGAAAGCCCACACTAAAGTACTACTTGCCCATTTATAGAACAGAGTTAATTTTTCTAAAAATATTAACAAATATGAATATTGATGGTATTTTACCATCAGAATATTGATGGTAAAAATGTGGAGATCCTTCATCAAACAGGATGAACAATATCTGCATTAACAGTCATGTGAGGACTGTACTTAGGTGACTCCGAGAGACACAGAGAAACATCCATTTCCATTCCATCCTGTTGTTACCACACCGATTAAAGGGGAAACACACCTTCACATAATGGCCCCTGTCTCTCATTCATGACAGCCAACTTTTAGATCATTGTTTTGTCCCTGGGTGCCTCTCTCACTTAGCAGATCCTATGCAGGGGGGACCCCATCATAAGCTGTTACCAGTTCAGTCGCTCAGTTGTGTCCGACTCTTTGTGACTCCATGGACTGCAGCACGCCAGGCTTCCCTGTCGATTACCAAGTCCCAGAGCTCAAACTCATGTCCGTCGAGTCAAGGATGCCATCCAACCATCTCATCCTCTGTCGTCCCCTTCTCCTCCTGTCTTCAATCTTGCCCAGCATCAGGGTCTTTTCTAATGAGTCAGTTCTTCACATCAGGTGGCCAAAGGATTGGAGTTTCAATAAGAATTGACGGACTGATAGTTCATAAGCTGTTATATTTGCAGCTTTTTCCAGTTTAGCTCAGCTGTGACGCTAGGAAATTATAAATGTTAAATAAATCATTTCTGTCATTCAACCAGCCCAAAGTGAAACTCTCCCAAAGAGTTAAACAATGGAACCAAGCTGGCGTGTGTGAGAATTCATCCACACATCAGGGTGAAGGACAGCTCAGCATCAAGAAAGACCGAAAGTTCTAGGAGGACCACTGGGACCCAAACTTCGGCAGTGGCCACGCGATGCAGAAGACCTGGGATCTGAGATCTAAGATAGACCTCTTGTGGTGCTGGAGAAGACTCTTGAGAGCCCCTTGGACAGCAAGGAGATCAAACCAATAAATCCTAAAGGAAATCAACCCTAAATATTCATTGGAAGGACTGATGCTAAAGCTGAAGCTCCAATACTTTGGCCACCTGTTGTGAAGAGCCGACTCACTGGAAAAGACCTGATGCTGGGAAAGATTGAAGGCAGAAGGAGAAGGGGGAAACAGAGGACGAAATGGTTGGATGGCATCACTGACTCAACGAACATGAATTTGAACAAACTCCGGGAGATGGTGGAGGACAGAGGAGCCTGGCATGCTGCAGTCCATGGGGTCACAAAGAGTCAACACAGCTTAGCGACTGAACAAAGAAATATTTAGAAGACAGGATCACAGCATTGTGTGAATTCTTTGTTGTGAGAAGGGAAAATGGGGATGGATGTGGATGACACTCACCAAGGATAAATACAGAAAGAAACCAGTTTTATTTCAGGGAAATATTTTCTCTAACCAAATGAGCCGAAGGGCAAAACTTCAGAGTGATTACAGATGCTACTATGTTGACCTCATGGACACCAAGAAACTATCCAGAAAAGACATTCTTTTTTCACTAGCATTAATCCAAAATATCTACTCTATGCAAAAGTACATCCTAAAATGTACTGATTTTAAGGGAAAGAAGACATGCAGTCTGACCTCGAAGAATTGACATGTCTGATTGAGGGAAAGGAAGTAAACAGAGAAAGAAAAAAAAAACTGATGTAAAGGAAGAATATAAGAATCTTGAGGCATTTTACAACAAATGGATAACTGTAGGCACCCCTCCCTCAGACCAGAGATGATTTATGGTATATCTGTGATTGCAACTAGGGAGGTTCCAGGAGCCAAAGCTTATGTATCAGGTTTTAAAAGCTTGAAGGGAAGAAATGACAAGGTTTCCATGGAGACATTGAGTTTGGCTATACTGGATGTCTCATGAAAGTGGTTTCAAGTAAAGCTTTAGTGGCAAAAGCTTGCAAAGGAACTTGAAGGCAAATTTTGGTGTTTGAGATGCAGAAAATAAAAATTCATCGAGGAGGTTTTTTTCTTCTCTTATAAAGTGCACAGTTGTTTTTTTTGTTTGTTTGTTTTGCTTTGTTATTTGCCTCTTTACTTTCTATTGGGTTGTTTATTTTTTCCTATTGTGTTGTAGTTCTTTAAATGTTCTTGATACTAGACTTTGTTGATTATGAACTGCAAATACTTTCTCTTATTCTGAAGTCAGTCTTTTCATTTTTTGCATGGTGCCTTTTGATAAAACTTAATTTTATTCTTAATTAACATGGATTTCTAATGTTAAATTAGTCAGACCTATCTATCTCTTTCTTTGTGTGCTAAGTCATTTCATTCTGTCCGACTCTTTGCAAGCCTGTGAACTGTAGCCCACCAGGCTCATCTGTCCATGGGATTCTCTAGGCAAGAACACCGGAGTGGGTTGCCATGCCCTCCTCCAGGGGATCTTTCTGACCCAGGAGTCAAACCTGTGTCTCTTATATCCCCTGCATCGGTAGGATAGGTTCTTTACTGCTAATGCCACCTGGGAAGCCCCAAACTGTGGTAGATCTATACAATGGAATACTATCAGTGATTTTTTAAAAGAGCTATCAAGTTATGAAGAGACATGTAGGAAACTTAAACACATATTGCCAAGTGAAGGAAGCCACTCTGAAAGGTTAGATACTGCATGATTCCACCAAACAACATTTTAGAAAAGGCTCATGGGAAAAGGCTCATGGTTTTTAATGAAGACAATTAAAAGATCAGTGGTTGCCAATGCTTGCATCAGGAGTGAACCCTAATATAAATGATGGATTTCAGTTAATAATAATGTATCAATATTGGCTCATCAAGTATAAGAAATATACCTCCCACTAAGGCAAGCTGTTAGTAAGATGGGAAGCTGTGGGTGTTCTAGAATGAGGCGATACACGAGAACTCTCTGAAAACCCCTGGTAACCTCCATTTAATGAAAATGTTTTCCTGAGCCACCTTTCTAAACTGTTTATTCTTTTTCCACATACATTTGGATTTTCATTCTATATGGATGATGTAAGAAAGGATTAGAGTCCTTTCCTTTTTTTTTTTTTTTTTTTGTCTTGTATTGATACCTAACTGTCTCATTAAGGAGTTCTGAGTAAGGCAATAAGTCCCACTCAGGCAGCCCCTTGAGAAGATGGTCCCTGGGTGCAGGGAAGGCAGAGCTGAAACAGAAAATAATCGTAGAGAACAGGGAAACGTGCCTGTGCCCCATGGCATTATGGATGCCAAGAATGAGACAGAATTAAGAGACATTTCAAGGACTCCTCTGGTGGTCCAGTAGCTAAGACTTCATGCTCCTGATGCAAGGGGCCTGGGTTCATTCCTGGTCGGGGAACAAGAGCCCACATGCCACAACTAAAAATATCCCGCATGCTGCAAGGGCGATCCAACAAGGCCAAAGAAATAACAGTTTTTAAAAAGAGAAACATTTCAAAGAAAGCATTAGTAAGTGTGGAAAGTGGTTGTAT